>NC_068977.1:7540478-12540478 GCF_016808095.1 Vigna angularis
TTGCATCAATGAAATCACTTCCGTTAAATCCATACAAATGACGTTAATTATTTTTCTCTTTCTTCTACTTAGATAATTAACGCCGTTTGTACGGATTTAACGGAAGGGATTTCATTGATACAAATTTTATTAAGTGAGGACGTAATTGACGCATTTTGTAAAGGATGAACTAATTTGAAATTTTCGAACGAAACTGAGAACAATATACGGTATTAAGCCTACATTTTAATACAATACATGTTATTTTTTTATTGATTTATTTTTATTTGTTATTCAAAATATTGTAAACAAAATACGTTAACATATCCATTTTCCTTCATTATATATACCATCAGCCTTAGGCCTATAGAAACACAGTTTGTGAAGAAACCAAACTTAGAACAATGAGTTGGTTTCTTGGGATTTTGTTCCTCAGTTTCATATATGGCAGTGTTTCAGAGGTTCAAGACAAAAATGACCGTTCTGCTGCTGTAATTGGTACTGTTTACTGTGATACATGTTCTGAGCAAGATTTCACACCCGAAACCCCCTTCATTTCAGGTTCATTTTGATTCCCTTATTGATAATATATACATGCTTCAATTTCACATATGATATCCATATCCCTTAAGGTGTTTGATCTTTTGACTCAAGTTGTGTTCTGTCATGATGTCATGAGCAGGTGCCAAAGTTGGTGTAGAATGCAAATTTGGGTATTCAGTACCAAGTTTCAAGGAAGAAGTGGAGACAGATAAACATGGTGAATTCAAAGTGAAGCTACCATTCAAAGTGTGGAAGCATGCACAGAGAATCAAAGGGTGCACTGTCAAACTCATTAGTAGCAGTGAGTCAAATTGTGATGTCCCCTCAGTTTCCACCTCTTCTTCAGTTAGTCTCATTACAACAAAGCAAGAAGAACACATTTTCTCAGCTGGCTTCTTCTCATTCAAACCTGTTCAAAAACCAAGCTTTTGCAACCAAAAACAAAGTGTTTCAAACCCATCTATATCAGATGAAAATTCAGCAGTAGATACCGTTTTCCCTCCCCTCCCATTCCTACCTCCAATCCCATTCCTACCTCCAATTCCCTTCCTACCTCCAATCCCATTCCTACCTCCAATTCCTTTCCTTCCTCCAATCCCATTCCTGCCTCCCAATCCATTTATACCTCCAAACCCATTCCTACCTCCAAACCCATTCTTACCTCCTAGCCCACCAAGCCCACCCCAAACTCCAACTCCAGTGCAACCACCTTCAAATACTCCACTTCCATCACCAACATCTCCTAGTCCATGGTCACCACCTCCCGAGATTCCTAGTCCATCTTCACCACCTACCGAAAGTCCAACTCCATCGTCACCACCTCCAAGTCCATTGCCAGAACCTCCAACTTCAGAACCTCCAACTTCAGAACCTCCAAGTCCATTACCAGAACCTCCAACTTCAGAACCTCCAACTTCATTGCCAGAACCTCCAAGTCCATTGCCATCAAGAAGTGCACCCGCACTCAACTACTATACACTCTAACCACCATGCCCACACAGCCAATTTATCCAATGCTGTTTCATCCCCTTGAGATTAAATAAAGCACTTGACGAAGAACTGGGCAATTTAAATGAGCTTCCAGGAAAAATAGTAGAAAGATTGAAATGTTAAGTTAAAATTAACTTACATGTTGTAGAGTGTTTGAAAAATTTAGATATGTAAGTTAATGTTAACTTGCCAGAGGAATTTATACAAGTTGGTGCTATACCTGTTCATAACTTGGTTACTTTCGTTATCAGTCGTGAGATATATACGTATATTTTCTGATGATGATGCGGATAAATACATATATGTTAGCAATTGGTTAAAAATATAAGGGTATGCCACTATATTAATACAATATGTTAATAATAGCTGAATGATGAACTGCTAAAATTCTTTGGACTTTGAATAGAAGCCAGCATATTATAATGACCCAGAAATATTTGATAGAATGGTACACAGTGATCAACTGCTTCAAAGCCAACGATGGAATCTTCCTTCTAGATTTATGCCACTTCCTTGAAAAATCGATTTTCTTTGCAATATCTGTCTTGCTGTACTTATAACTGTTTAAGGAAATCCTAAAAATATTTTTCTGCTGGAGGGTCTAAAAGTTTATACTAGAAAAGGCTTCTGTGTGTTATCTTGTGGTTCTCAGATTTTCTTTTGCTTTTATTTATTCTTCACATCCCTCTTCTGATTCTCAAAGCAAGAATTCTTAGTAATCGGTTTTCAACAATTAAAGATAGAATATCACAAAATAAATTAACTAGTTTTCAAAAAATATAATAATAATAACAATAAAAGATAAGAATAAAACAAATTAAAATATGTAAAAAATGAATTTATTAAAAATTGTTACTTATTAATATATGTATGTGTTAATTATTAAAAACTTTAATTCAAAAAATCTTTCTATTTCTCTTTTGTATGAGAGATAAGGTAAAAAGAGATAAGAGTTATCTCTTCGTTTAATGTATGTAATTATAACTTTCAAAAAATAAAATAAAGTTTGACGTATTTGGATGTGGGTGGAAAAGATAAAGAGAGGTAGATACAAGGAAAAGAATTGGCAAGTGATGAGATTTAGGAAATTGTAGCATTTTAAAAACATTTTTAGCTCTAATTAATAAGTAAGGAAGGATTCAGGTCAAACTATTTTTATGTTAGTGTTAATAAACTTATATGTGTTTTATTAACATATTTTACTTATTTTGAACACATATTCTTTTACTTCCTTTAAAAAAAATTTCTAGTTTTTAATTCATTATACCAATACATCAAACTTTTCTTTCTTTTTATATCTTTATTATTTAATCTAATTATTATTTCATATCCTCTAGTCTACTTTCAATTAGGTCATGGCATTCTTTATTAGTTTATATCTTTGTCTTCAGTTTATATCTATAGATCATTTATTCATCATTTAATTTATTTTTAATCACATACTAGTCTTCTTTATTAATTTGTATTTATGATATTTAATCACACTAAATTTATTTTTTTTCATTTAATAAATTTTCAGTTACATATTGGTCTTATTGATTTTATTTATTTGTATGTTTAATTTACTTTCCAAATAAGTTCATATCATTGCTATTACATGGAGATTTTATTAAAAAAGGGAAAAAAAAAAACATGGAGAGCCATGTGATAAAATTACATCTCAAGACAAAACAACACTTATTATGAAAAAAAAAACTTCATGATTTCTTTTAAAAAAATAATTTCATACTTTAAACTACTTCGTATAATAAGAAAAAAGATAAATTCTTTAGCATATTAAAATATTTATCATTAATCCATCCTCTCATGATTCAAAAAATATCTTTAATTTTTATAAGTCTTTTATCTAGAACCTTAATATTAAACTTTTTTGGCCTATTCTTACCGGTTTAGTCCCTCGGAACCACTATAATTGTCAGAGCCCATCACCAAGACAAACCTGTAATTTGATACCACTTGTGCATATAAAGGAGCATGTTCATCAAGAAGACAAAATACCAATAAAATCTAAGCATCATATATTGGGTAATTTTTATTTTATTTATTTATATTTTGTATTATTTTAAATATAATTCTTTTATAATTCAAAGTCAATATTTTTTTAATTCAATTAACTTAGATAAAACAAAGTTACCTATAAGTCCTATTCTTATTTTTATACTACCTTTTTATTTCTCTTTGAATTGTTTTTATAGATTATATATATATATATATATATATATATATATATATATATATATATATATATATATATATATATATAATATTGATCATTTATTGATCATTTAATTTATGTTTAATCATATACTAGTCTTCTTTATTAATTTGTATTTATGATATTTAATTTACTTTTAATTAAGTATTGATCCTCCACACTAAATTAATTTTTTCATTAAATAAATTTTCAGTTATAAATTGATCTTATTGATTTTGTTTATTTTTATGTTTAATTTACTTTCTGAATAAGTTCATATACATGGATATTTTATTAAAAAGAAAAAAAAATATGGAGAACACATGATAAAATTATATCTGACATATAGGCAAAACAACACTTATTATGAGAAAGAAAAAACCCATGATTTCTTTTAAGAAAATTATTTCATACTTTAAATTTCATATATATATATATATATATATATATATATATATATATATATTTATTGAGAAAAGGATAAATTCTAGTATAGTAAAAGATTTATCATTAGTTATTTATCTCAAATTTCAAAAACATCTTTAATTTTTTGAAGTTTTTTCTTTGGAGGTTTAGTATTAACTTTCTTTGGCCTGATTTTTTTATTCTAAAATCTCTTTACATAACCATTAGATGGAGAGAGATTTAATATGATTTATAGACATGTTTACCAATCAATTTCAGTGCTAAGAATACCAATTTGGTTATTTGAATAGGTTTAGAGTGCATCTAAGTCAAATTTTTAGAGTTGTTGTCATTTGATTTAGCGTTGAAGGACCTTGTAGGGTGTTGAGCACTATAAAACCCAAGAGTTAGTGAGTTCTAAGATGTTGAGCGCCATTCTAGGCACTGAACGCCACTCTAGGTGCTAAGTGCCTTGTATCAAAGAGCTCTCTGAGTTGTGGGTGTTGAGTGGTAGAATTGGACGTTGAGCGCTACTTTTCCATTGTAGCCCTGAACCTCTTTTTCCTTTTAATTCGCTAGGTGAGAGACCTTCTCACTAAGCCTTAGTGTTCTTGTAGTTTTTCATTTCATTTTAAAAGCTTCCTGATGGAAGTATTGTTTGAATTGATTTAAAGTGCATATATTTTGATATCTATTAATTCTTTTGGAATGGTATAATTATGTTTATGAGAATGAAAGATATGTGTTATGAGAAGAATCCTAATGAGAGATTCTATATTTAAGTAAGTTATGGTGAATGCTTGACGGTGAGATTTTTAAAAGGAGGTATCCTGATGTTCTACCAACCATCAACTCATGTAGAGATGAATGGGGTGCAAAGAGAATGGTAGGAAGTCTTTATCCTAGATTTTTTAGTCTTAGGAGTGGAAGATTAATCTCATGTGTAGTAGGTCCAGTTACCCTTGTAGAGTATAAATACTACCATTAGTGCACACCTCTATTAATATCTATGTCAAAGCATCATATATGGATAAGTGAGTCTAGAGTGTTTATAATTGTATGTTTTTATGACTTATAGAATGTTTCAGTGTTGAATTAATATGTGATGTATTAAATTTTTTATGAAGTTTTGTTTTGAATACTAACTCACCCTATTGTGTTTTTTGTTGTTCTTGTGTGTTGTATGTTTATTCTGCTATGATCACCTTATTGGTGGGAGCAAATGAAAGATAGATGTTGAAGTATCGCTAGTGGAGGACGGTGGAGGATGGTTACATAGTGTCTTGTTTAATCTAATAATTAAGTTTAATTCTGATTAATATAATTATTATTAGTATTATTTTATTTTAGATAACTATAATAATAATAATATATGTGACAAAATCTCTCTTGTTTTATAATTTTATAATGCTTGGTTTTATTAATATAAATTGCGAAAAATTAGGATATTAATTACAATATATTTTATTACTTTAAAATTAAACAATTATATACTTTTTTTTTCTACAAATCATCCTTAACTGAACAAACTTTTTTTACCCGTAACAATTTTTATTAATAGTTTATTATGTGGTTGTTCTAACTTTACCTTACACCGTGATTTTGCGTGTTTCGGAAACAAAAGTTTTAAGTAACCTGAACACACTTAAAATATATATATGTATGATACTTTTAAAAATATGTCTAGAAGAAATTTCACGTACATTTATAAAAAATGAATTAAACTTTTTATGTAAAATTAATTTAAACATAATTTAAAAAATAAGAATTTGGATAAATCATATGAAATAAGTTTTTACAAATTAGTTTATCTATTAATTAGTTTTAATTTATAAAATAATTTTATTTCAATTTTTTCTTCCATTAACATTTATGTACAATTTTGGATAAATAACTTTTATGTATGGAGGGCATTTCTTTTATCACCTTCATATTTTTCACTATAGAAAAATACTTAATTATTTATGAGTTTAAAACATTTTGAATTATGTAATTCAAACAAATATTTTAAATTACATAATCCAAATATAAATTTTAAATTTATTATTTAAAAATCTAAAAATATATTTTAAATTGGATAATCTAAAAATATATTTTATACTTTTGAATTATACAACCTAAAAATTTGAATACACGATTGTAATAGACATTTCGAACACAAAAGAGTCAAAAGATAGAGGTTCTACTTAATTGGGTCCAATTACTCTAATTTGAGATAGAGCTATTTTTCACTTAGTGCTTCTTTCTGCATCTCTTACAGGTATTTTTAAATTTAGAAATATCTTTTAGAACATCCAATCTAAATATAAAATTCTTTTTTTTTAATTTCAGAAAGTATTTTTGAATTTAAAAATACCATCCAAAATAGTTATTTCGAAACACCTTCCAAAATATATATATTTCTAAAGTCATTTCTAGATTCAGAAATATCTTTAAAACACTCATTCTGAAATGCCAAATATATAAATCTTATCTGGAATAGTAAATCCAAAATATTTGCACCTATTTTTATATTATGATTACAGTGCAAGATTTTATGTAATGCGGCATAAAAGAAAAGAAAGAAAAAATGATGATTTGAAGATGAGAGAAATGATGATGATTTTGAGATGTGGCGCTCATGTAAGAAGCAAAATTAAATAGTTAGGGTTTTTAATATTGTTTAATTGAGGGGTGGAATTTATATTAAAAGTTTTCGGTGTTGCAGAGAGAAAACATTGGGGTGAAGGAAGTAGTACCGTTTTTAACTGGATCCAGTTAGAATTGTTATTCAAACAATTTAATTGGGCCAAGAATAAGATTCCAACAAGTTAAGAGGGTTACTCCCTACACCACCCCACTTTGTTCCCTGCATCACCACATTTTTTTTAAATTTCAAAATTATCATTTATATTTTAAAATATCTTATATTCCCACCTCTTTTCTTCAACGGACGTAGACATCGGTTGAAGAAAAAAATTTTCAACAGATATACCACATCCGTTAAAGGTTGTGCCACATCCCTTGAGTTTCTTTTTTTTTTTTTATTTTTAGTTTTTTAATTTATTGTATTTTAAATTAATATATAAATATTATTTAATTTTTTAAAATTATTACTTAATTATTTATAAATTAATTTTATTTTATTTAATAAAATAATTATTATTAATTTAATTTAAGTATTATTATTTAAATAATAATTAAAATATTTTCTATAAATATATTAAAACGGATGTAGCAATTTTTTTTAGTTTTTAGTTTTTTTTTAATTAATATATAAATATTATTTAATTATTTTAAAATTATTACCTAATTATTTATAAATAAATTTTATTTTATTTAATAAAATAATTATTATTAATTTTAATTTATGTATTATTATTTAAATAATAATTAAAAATTTTGTTATAAATCTACTCAACGGATGTGCCACATTCGTTAACGTATGTGGCGATATCTGTTGAATTAGTTTTTTTTTTAGTTTTTAGTTTTTTAATTTTTTATATTTTAAATTAATATATAAATATTATTTAAATTTTTTAAAATTATTACTTAATTATTTATAAATTAATTTTATTTTATTTAATAAAATAATTATTATTAATTTAATTTATATATTATTATTTAAATAATAATTAAAATATTTTTTAAAAATCTATTAAACGGATGTCACATCTGTTGAAGTTTTTTTTTTTAAAATAAAAATATTAAACTAAAATATAAAATATATAAACGAATGTCAACATCCGTTGAAGGTAAAACGGATGTTGACATTCGTTATATAAAAGAGCAAATTAGGTATGAAGTGGTGCAGGGAGTAGTTGGTGGTGGTGGAGGGAGCAACTCTCACAAGTTAAGCACATCTTTTTCCACCTTTCTTTTTCAGAAAATATATATGATGAAAATAAATTTTATATTGTAAAAAATACTCAATAAAAATATATGTGCTGTATTATAGGATGTGAATTTACATATGTTTCTATTATAAATTTGTTTACAGTACAAAAATCAAATATGTTTTCCTTCTGTAATTAATTTTGTGTGCAAGTTTTTTTTTTCTAAAAAGTTATATTCTAAGATCAACACATTTAATTATGATATTTTTTAATTGAAATTAAAATGAAAAAAAATATCCTTTAATAGAAATGGAGTTAACTATGATACAAATTATAATAAAATTATGCTTTTAGTTCTACTTTTTCTTATTCAATTTAGCCATTTATGATTCTTTTATCTATTCCTTTGTAAAGAGTTGAGTCATTGACATATTCACCTTCAGGCAAATGTTCATTCAAAATCTCTTCAATTTCACCATCTTCACTAACTGCTCTAATTTCATCATTTGTTGAATCATCATCTTTAAAAAAAACTCTTCAGGCCAATTATCAATTCCTTTCGGATGTCATTATGCTTGTGAAAATTAGATAAAATTATATACGACAGAAATTATAAAATGAAAACTCATTATAAAATCATTTTTTGTAAGAAATTGTTTAACAACGAGTGTTTCTAACTTTTTACAAGCCATTTACCAATTCCTTTGATGTCATTATGCTTGTGAAAATTAGATAAAATTAAAATTAGATAAGACAAAAATTATAAAATGAAAACTCATTATAAAATCATTTTTTGTAAGAAATTGTTTAAGAGCGATGGATAGTTGGTACCCGCGGATATTTACTACCCGCGGATTACGCGTAGCGGGTTTTTTAATACCCGCTTATAAACGGGTCGGGTGCGGGTATTATACTATCCGTACCCGCGGATATCCGCTACCCGCAAAAAATAAAAATAAAAATTTAATTTATATTTTATTAAGTTAAATTTAATTAAAATTAACATTAATTTATATTTTATAAAGTTAAATATAATTAAAATTAAATTTTAATTTATATTTAATTTAATATATATTATATTTTATATACTTTTTGTAATTTTATTTAAATTTTATTATAATATTTTATAAAAATATATTTTTTAAATATTTGTGGGGTATCCGCGTGTATCCACGGATATCCGTGGGTTTTAAAATATCCACGGATATTTTTTAAGCGGATATCCGTGCGGGTAGCGAATCGGGTAGCAGGTGAATTTGTTTTTGTCGGGTCGGGTTGCGGGTAGGCACTATCCGTGCCCGACCCGACCCGTTGCCATCCCTGGTTGAGAGGAATGAGAGAGGTGAGCAAAGGTTTAGGGTTTCTTTTTTTCTTTTTTAATTTTGAGAATGAAAATTATTAAAATACCCTTAACCTTAAAACTTAGAATCCATGATATATAAGGATATTTTTGTCTATTAAAACCCGGTATACATTGCTAAAATATGTACCAACTCAAAAACAGAAGTACGCACGTTAGCAAACCCCATATATATATATATATATATATATATATATATATATATATATATATATATATATATATATATATATATATATATATATATATATATATATATATATATATTCTTTAAATATTTAAACTACATTTTGTATATAATATAAAATGCTTTGAAAATCATAAACCACTTAAAAGATCACAACTGACTCATTTTCAAATTAGAGAAATCATAAACGGTAAAAGTAATTTTTTAATGAATAAAAACATATTTTATTCTACAAATTATCATTTTTAACGGCAAATAATATAATTTAAGTATAGTTCATGTTTTTTAATTGTAATATACTTAATTATAGTGCAAATTATATTTCAAAAGAACAGTTGAATAATTATGATATTTATTTTTCAAAATTTTATAATAATTACTTTGATTACTATTTATAAAAGATAAGTCTTATTACAATTAATTTGGTAAAGGATAAAAAATGATATTTTAGAAGTGATAGTAGTATAAAAATAATGAGACTTAATTATTTTAATATTAAATGATTTTAATATAAATAGTTTCATTATAAGCGAGTTTCATTGTTTTAAAACACATCATCCTTCTATAAACTACTTTTTATAGAGTTTGTTAACTTGGGTTTTTTCTACTTGCTTGTTTGATTAAATAATTGAGACCGTTAGAATTAATCATTGCGGCGAGTTTTTCAATCTAGACTGATCAGTTTCTCTGTTTGATTAAGTTGAGTTTTCAACCCTTTTCCTTGGTCTTTTCATATATATGTGGAATGTGGACTCTGCTTAGCTTGCATGTGTCTTTTCAGTCTTTGGTCTGAGTTTCTGTTGATTAGTAGTTCTAACGGTGTTTTCTGATCATGTTTCTATTGTTCGTCCGAGCAGATAGAGCTTCCTAAGCTTTTGGAGCTGTTGTAGGACACCTAGAGTTGTTTGATTTCCAATAAGGAGAGCGAGCTAGTTACTTTGGTTTTAGCTGATAGGCAAGTTTTAATTGATGTTTGTATGATTGTATGACAATTAATTTAAGTAATTGGGTTGTAGGATGAATTTTGGCTTGTTGAGTTGAATTGTATGTGTTGGAGTTGGTCTTTAAATTACATGTGTTTGAATCTCTACGATGATTGAACAATGTAGTTTATGATAGCATTGAATTGTATCATCAAATTGTACATGAGTTGAGAATTAATGTTTTGGTTAGTGCAAGTTGTTGTTGAACTTTGGTTTGATAATAAGTGAGAATAATTGCTAGTTTTTTGTCTAAAAATGGGATTTTAACAAGTGAAATTATAGAAGGATTATTCTTTGAGTAAGTTTGATATTTGGGATATGTTTTTGTGTAAATTAGGACTTGGTTAGCCCCTGATTTTGCTAAAATCTGGTCTATATTACGTGAAATATGATGTTAATGATTTTGGATAACTTGTTTGATCTAATGGACTGAGTTTTTGACCAATTGAGCTAATTGATATTCAATATGAGGTATACACATGTTTTCAAATCAATTACCGAGCCAAGAATACCAATTTTGTCATTTGGATAGGTCTTGAGTGCATCCAGATCAAGTTTCAAAGTTGTTGGTACAGTGCTAAGCGACCTTATCTGGCGTTAAGAACCACCAAACCTAAAAGACACTAGGCTCCAGGAAGTTGAGCGTCGAATAGGAACGTTGAGCGTTGCAAAACCAGAGAGCCACTAGGCTCCAAGGCGCTGAGCGACCACTTTGGGCACTGAACACTGTAAAGTTAATGAGTTCTCTTAATTTCTGAGGGTTGAGTGGTGGTTTTGGACGTTGAGTGTCACTTTTCCACTCAAGTTTGGGCTTCTTTTTCCTTTAATTCGTTGGGCGAGAGATTGTCTCACTAGCCGAAGGTCATGGCTCACTGAGACCTAGCACTAGGCGCCTCCTTTTTCAAGTATTTTCATGTTTTCTATGTTTGAAATGATTTAAGTATACTTAAATGTACAATTATTGATCCTTTATGGATGGTATAAATATGGTTGAGTATGGATGATATGAGATGTGAGAAGAATCTCAATGAGAGATTTTGTGATTTGAGAAAGTGCTAGTGTATGCTTGACAGACAAATTTTGAAAAGGAAGTATCCTAATATTCTACCAACCATTCAACTTATGTAGAGATGAATGGGATGGAGGAAATAATGGCAGGAGGTATTTACCCTAGACTTTTGAGTCTTAGGAATGAAAGATTAACCTCATGAGTAGCAGGTTGATAAACACGTGTTTATGTCTTTGTAGAGTATAAATGATACATACTACAAGTGCACACCTTCAATGAAGTTTATGTTAAAGTATGTATCCAGAAGTCTAGAGTCAAATAATTATATGTTTATATGAGTTATAGAATGTTTTTAATGTTTAACTAATATGTGATGTATTAAATTGTTTATGAAGTTTTCTTTTGAATACTAGCTCTTTGTTGTCTCTTTGGTTGTTTTTGGTGTGTTGTCTGTTTATTTTGCAATGATCACCTTATTAGTGTGAACAAATAAGGTTTAGAAGTTGAAGCATCTCTAGTAGAGGAAAGTGATAACTATATTAATATTATATCTATAAGTTATAACAAATTTATTTTATTTTATCAAATTTTATAACTCTTTATTTTATTTGGGATGTAACAAATTCAATATCAATTAAAAATAATGTGTCCATAATTATTTTAATCATTCTTAAAAAAATTATGTTTTCATAATTAATTAAAAAGATAAATTTGTGGCACCATTATTTTTTAACATGAAAATGTAGCTTTTTAGATAATGGTTATTTGTATTTTTAATTATTATACAATTGCATATGTATTTTTACTAGAAAATGGTATCTTTAGATGAATTGTTAGAAAGATTAAACCTATGTAGACTTGGAAGAGATTATTTATGAAACATCTGAACACTCAAGAGAAGTCTACTTACAGAACACAACACGATCCTATTAAGAAAATCAAAGATAAAGAGTATATATAGAGATAAAACATGAAAACTCATTTTTATCCTTATATACTTTTACATTAAAAACATTAAACAAGTAAAATAAAAAAATTTACAATATTTTCAAATAATTATAAATACATTAAAAAAGTAGAATTATTGACTATTAATTTAAGAGTGAAAAACATTAAATGACTTTTTTTTCCGACGATGATATATCCAACAGTTAATCTTTACACAATAAAATAAATGATTATAATACTAATGAAATAAAAATAAAAATTAAATTAAAAATAATATTTAACATAAATAGGAAACTCACAATCCTCCTGTCACAAAATTTGTAAAAGTAAAAAGACGTGTATAATGATTTTATAAGTATTAATAAAAGTAAATTATTTTCAAAACTCAAATGTTGTGCCACGTATGACGTGTGATTAGAGTGTCACGAGTGAACAAGTTTTGAAAAGGAACAATTCAATTTTGCTTCCTACCAAATTCGAATGTGGGGACCAAACTCCGTTGATACAGATTTTGCTATCTGCCAAGAAACCAACCATTTTCTATGGCAACACACTCTCATCAAATCTTTTCCTTCTCTTTTTCACTTTTGTTCAAAAAGTATCCATACAAAACTTATTATATATATTGTCCAAAATATATCCATAAAATATATATAATATATATAGATAAAATTCTAGAGTATATAAATTTTTTATTTTAAAAGATAATTTTATAAAATTAAATTAGATTTAAAGTCAACATTTTAATAGAGTATTAGAGTCAAAAAATAATTTATCTTAATAAAATTTATTGTTTATTATCTTATTTACTATTAGCAGATTTTTATTTTTTAAATATATTATGTTATTTATTATTATCAGATTATTTATTAATGTTGAGTCTATATGCATATATTTTTTAATATGAAAAGAATAATATTGAAAATTTCACAATGATTCATAGTCAAAATGTAAAATTTTTAACAAGAGATTTAGTAAGTCAGCGATTTTTCCTTTTTAATTCTAAAAAATAATCATTTTAAAAAGTTAAAAATTATATTTATTTTATTAATATTAAATCCTCATTACCTGTTTATATATTTAAAGAAAAGTTGAATGGATATTTAAAGTGACACCTGCATCTGTAAATAATATTGCTAACGTTTTATACTTTTAAATTGTGTAATCCCATAGATATTATTAAAATAAATTTCAATGATCAAAATAATAATTTCAGATTTTGAAGGAGTTAAAAATAAAAAAATTACCAACTTTTATAATAATTAAAAAATTAGTTTTAAATTTTAGAAAAGTAAAAAAGTTTATATAAACCATATCAGCAAAACAAACTTTTTTCATATATAGAAAAACACACACACTTATCTTGTAAACCCTAAAAACATATATTTAAGGCTTATATTATGAGAATGTTAATGGAACATCCTATAATTAAGGTCAAAGCACAGGAGCAATATGTTATTTTCATCTTAAAAAATTATTACCCTTGTGTGGTTTCCACTGCAAAACCACGTATGAAATTGCAAAAAAAGTCAACATCACAATCCTAAATCTTCCTCTATCATGCAGACCAACTTCCCCAAAGCACTATTCGCCATTTACTTTGTTTAGTTATAACTTCTAATAAGGACGTGCATGACTTCAATTAGCCATTAGTTGTGAATTCTGATGTTCATCATCTTCACTTTCTCAAACAACACAACTTATTATTCCACCATTTTCTGCCATTTAATATTGGTAGCATGCCACTATCATTGTTTTCTTGATTTGCCAAGCTTGGAACAAAATCAATATTCTTTCACTTTATCATCTTCAATTTTTCTTTAATTCTTCAAGATATTTTTAAAAAATTAAATATATTAAATATTAGATCAGTTTACAAGATATTAATATAAATCTAAATCTCAGATTTTGTGAAATAAACTCAAAATTCACTTTTTATTAACATGAATTATTATCTAACCATATACTAATATGGATAAATTCAAGTACATTTCTACTTTGCAATTAAGACTTAATATAATCCCTTATTTCATATATGCTTCTATTTTCAACCATTTAAACCAATAACCATTGTCACATGCTATTTTAGAATGGAAAAAGAACAATCATTCATCACGGGAATTTATCCCTGTTCCAGTTACAAAAAGTCGTTTCTCACGAATTTTAAGAAAATTAATCCCTTACATCATTTATAATTCAATTAAATAATATAATAATGTGAAGTGAAAATTTAAATTAAAATGTTATTATTATTTTGAATTGTTAAGTGAATAATCTTTATTTGATGAATGTCAACATATCATCACCCAAGTGTTGGAACTTAACTTTCTGAAACTGGCAGAAGAGGTTATTGTCACCTGCAACTAGGCTTAACATATTGCAAGACATATGAATGATACCTTTGTTTTTTATTATCTTGTTGCGACATAGTGGTGAAGCACCATATTTAGTTGTAAAGTATACTGACATAATTTATGTTAAAAAAAATTATTTATTTTATGTAAAAGATTGACCCTAGTTTCACTCATAAAATAAATGTTGTAAATAGAATCTAATTTAATTTAATAAAAAGTATTAGAGTGCAAATGATCTAATCCTACATGTAAAAATGAGTGATCAACTGAACTTAATTATATATATCCCAAGTACTTATAATTAGGTCTTCTTGAACTATTTACACACAGGTGGTATTTTTATTTATTTTATAAATGTTTAAGTAAATTATTATTTTAATTAGTCAACTTAACTATCCAACTGCTTAAAAGGACCAATAAACCCAATATAATTTATCTCAAACATATTTAATTAGGTTAAATTTTTATTATTATTTTGAGTTCAACCTAATCCGAATTACATAAAAACATCAGCAAAATTCTCTTAATTAATTAATTAATTATATACATTTTGGCTCTTTCTCGTTTGATTAGGGTTTGGAATGTGTGCATTGTATGTGCGCATGTTTTTCGCTTCACGAGTATGTTCCAAAAGCAAGTTGTGTCAATTTTTTTCAGACAAACGATGAATATTCAATTAGCAAAACCAAGTTATTCAAATGTAAATTATGAAATGGAAAGTGGATTAGGAAGCTAAACCCACCCTAATTAAACTGATAAAACTGATTATCATAACTAAGACTGCATACCTGCCAATTCTTTTCTTAGCTTATATAGTGGTGTGTGATTGTGAAATCTTCTTGCACCAAATGCTTAAATTTTGCTTTCTATTTGATTTTTTTTCATTTTGCATTTCTTTATTATGATTCCTTTTGTGTAATCATGAAAACTCAACCTAATATATTGGTTCAATGGCAATTGTCTATGGTCGGTATGGTTTGACCACACTAGAGAGTTGACACCACTAAGCACGTATTAAGTATCACTTTTTTTTTTCATATTTTATAATAATCACATCAAATTTTGAAAATTCAGAACCTTGATTTTACTATAATGTTATCGACCCATTTGGTTTTCTAGAATTCAAATGATTTGAAGTTAACCTTGTGTAAAACAGTTATGACTTAATTATGTATTTTATCAATGTTTTGTTTTTTAATTTATTTATTACCCATTCCTTTAGTAGAGGGATAACGTATAATAATTTTTGTTTTAAAATCCATCTTGGTAAATTTAATCAGACTAGCTTCTATGTGGATCCATTTCCCAACATCGATATTAATCTATTTCTTGTAATTGTTTGTGACTAGTTTTAAGAAAATTGAAAAATTTATATTTTTGAGAACTCAACCCTAAACGATTTCCTTGCATCTAAGAGTATTGTTGTTGATAGAAGTGAAATTGTAATTTAGGGATAAACTTCCAAGTAGGTCTATGCCTAGTCTATAATAAATCTTTTCTTTGGAACTTAAATCAGTCTAACTCAAGCAAAAGTTGCCAACATTAAAAAAAATATAAAAGTTAATTTCATTTTTACCTCATCTCAAGCAAAATTTATCATATTCAAAACCTTATCATCACTTTACTTGACAACTCCCTGTGTAAGCTTTAATTGAGGGATATATATATATATATATATATATATATATATATATATATATATATATATATATATATATATATATATATATATATATATATATATATATATATATATATATATATATATATATATATATATATATATATGTATCATTTCTAATATTTAAATTTCTTTTTAATAAATCATTTTCCTAAAAAAGAGGAAATACATTTTAAAATTATGTAACTTAAAGGAATAACGATTTGAAATATGTTTCTTTTTTCACAAAAATGGTACAATCTAAATAAATAAACTTGTGTTGTTTAAATAAATTTAAAATATTTGAATAAATTTTAGTAATATCGTTTTAAGACAAAACAAAACATATTTTTTATTTATAATTCTAAATTGAAAAAGGGTAAAAGGGATTGCGAGTAAATATACAAATTAATGATTGTAAATCATTAACTTAATAACTTATTTTAATTAATGTTATAATTAAACACCCTATAACCGTTTTTTTTAATATTGATTATGACGACATTTAAGTAGGAAGACCAAAACATTTTTTAAACTAAAAAATGAGTTTTATTCGAAGATAGAAAATAAGCTTATTTTTTGAAAACGGTAAAAAAAATAGAAGTATGATAAGAATTTTGAGGAATACTCACTTTCCAATTTAAAGTCAGATTGAACTCATTAATTAAGATGACAATGCGAATATATGTAGGTTTTCCATGCATTGATATGATGGGATAAATTAATGGAATTATGACTCAAAGGTTTCCTTCATTCAATTTTCAATTATGAACCCTAAAAGATGTGCATTCTACATTGCCTACTCCTAGGTTCATTTGTCCCTAAATAAAATTCAAGGAACACATGAATATCCCTTTAAGCTTTCATAAAGTTTTTGGATGAAAGTTGAATCTTATATATGTTTCAAAACATGAAGTAATTTATGTTTAGCTTGATATAAATTCAAACAACACAAGGATAAAAACGAAATAATATCATAAGATTGATGGGCATCAAATTATAAAAAATAAATGGCGAGAATATAAATGCATTATAACATGTAGATCATATCAGTTAACAATTTTTTTACAATAGATTATGTGTCACTATTTTATTAGTATGTATATTTGAAACAGATCAATTACGAGTTATCACATAAGTTGTTGTCAAAAAATTGTCAAAAAAATTGTTAAAAAAACATTTTTCTTATAATAAAAGGAAATGGAAATGAATGAGGGAGAGGAAGTAGAAAGATTTCACACATTATTTCATATTAATTTATGATAAATGCATAAGAAAATTATTATTTAAATTTCAAAAATTTTAAGATAAAACTAAACTATAGTTATTATTTTAAAGATAAATCTTGTAAAGACGCTCTTCAACTTTCATTCAATTAAAAGTGTATTCACAAAAAATATGATGATAATAATTATATATTTTAAATATAGTGTTCTAAATGTGTTTTATGATTATATATAATTATGGATTTCTAAATATGAAATTATAGATTAGAGTTTAAAATTTAAATTATGTAGAAGAGTTTGGTGGCCATGGATTATGAGTTGGGTTTCATGTTTGAACATTTCATACTCTTTAGTATGCTTTCAATGGTTCTAAGGTAGCATGTTTTTCTCTCTTTGTAGCTAAGATTTTGAAAACACAATTAGACTGGATTAAGTCATTAATTAAAATTCAATTTCAACCCAAACTACAAACAAATACAAGAAATTAAAGAAATCAAACAAAATCTATGAGTTCACAACTAAAAATAAATAAATAATCTTTTTTATGAACAAGAATAACATTTATTATTATACTCACTTATTCTTGGACATTTTTATATATTTTTTCTTCTTCTAGATCCATTCTCGCATCACGCTTTTGCATAATTTACTTTGCCTCCAAAAGGTATAGGTTAAAATTTTAATGAATTTTAATCAATAAAATTTCAAAAATTTAAAAGCTTTATTAATGTATAAAATTTAAAATGGCTTCATCAAATTATAAGATTTCAAAAGTCTTTATAAAATTTTAAAAAACATTTTACATGACTTGATGTAAAAGTTTAAGAATTAAATATGTTTTTCTTCTGTTAATTTTAAGAAGAAATTGGAATAAGTCTTTTTGACACTTTTACCCAACTTAGTTTTCTAAATTTAAAAATACGTAGAATTAGTCATTTTAATTATTGGTTGAATTTATTTAACGTTTTAATGTATTTTTAAAATTAATAGACTAAATTAAGTTAAAAATTCAAAAATAAACTTATTTAAAATTTTCCTTAAAATTAAAAAATAAAAACATATTTATCTATATGGTATTATTACGTAACAAAGTTACCTATTATCTTTCTAATAATAATAGAAGACAAATTCATTGTTTTTATTCATTTTTTACCTTTATATTCTATTTCTAAAAATAATAATAATAAACACGCATAATATTTTTTTTCTACTTATTTCTCACTTGTTATATTTCATTTATGAAGAAAAAAACAAGTAAAACACATATTTATTGCTTTTACTCATTTCTCATTGTTCTATTTTTTAACAAAAAAGATAACTTTCTTTTGCCGCCACTTTAATTATAATGCTGGTTTTATATCTTGATAAATGAGTTTTCTTCAGAAAAGGATTTTATTTTCATATGTCAAGAAAATGTAAAATATAATAATTTAAGTAGAATCATATATTCTTTTTCAAGTTTTTATAGTAACTTATCTAAGTGTGTTTATAAGGAACTTTTTTATGAAAATTCGTGTTGTTATTTTATTGAAAAATTCGTATTAATTTTACAGTGAGTATAAATTTTACTTTATAAAATGATGTTGTAAGATTGAATTATTAAAGTTTGCTTTTTAAAATTTTTATAGCCAATTTTTAACTTTGATTTATTCATTACAAATATTTCTTTTCATAATTATGTCTCTTAAAATTATCAGTAAGAACTTACTACTACTTAATAACAATCATAATATATAAACTTTGAATCTATTATTTTAACTTTCAATAATTACTGATTTATATAATGTCTTAAAATGTATTAAATTTTAATTGACAATTTTTCTTTTTATACTATGAATTTTAAATTTTAAAGTTAAAAGTATTTGAATAATTTTTGATTTTTTTTTATTTTAAATTAAAAAATAAAAATTTTTGTTTATAGTATGGTTTTTATGAATAAGGATTTTTTTATCGATTAAAATTTTATATATTTTAAAAAATTATCTAAGTTCGAAATATATATATATATATATTATTTATATTTATCGCAATAATTTTTAATAGCAGAGGGACAATCGTATCCTATAGACACATTCACGTTGGTTCCAAACACAATGGCCCAGATGAAAGTGCACAGCCAAAGGTTGAAGCAACGCTGAAAACTTGCTAAAAATAGACCAACAGGGACAAGTTATAGAAATGTGTGCACATATTGCTAAAAAATATAATCTAGAAATTTATAATTTGATACTATTTCATTCCTTAACTTTTTCATTTAACTTTCTCTCATGCTAATATTTATTTATCTAACTCTATATATAATTTTATAATTTATATACTTTTATTATAGAAATTATATAATTAATAAATTCATACTTTTATAAATTTTAATATAAAAATTGTACAACATTGTTTTAAGAAAAACATGTCAATTAAAAAAATGAGTGTAGTAACTTTATTTTAACTTTAATAAATAATATTATTTGTTGCATAAATAGGTAACACAATCCAATTTGATAGCATAAAACTTATCACTTTAACTAGTATATTCTATAATTTATATAATTTCTTTATTTACACTAGTGTAAATCCAAGTGAATTTTAAATATTTGTATTGTATTTTAAGTTAATGATATATAAATTGATTAACTTAATATATAAAAAACAATTAGAATAATAAGAAATACATTAATGTTAATAATAAAAATTATAAATATATGTGATAATTTTATACAAAATATTTTAAAATAACGATTACTTCTAAAAAATCAATTAATAATTATAATTTTTAAAAATTTGTTAAAACTTATATTAGAAAGAGTAAAATGAGTTAAGCAATATAAAGAAGCTAATAAAGATTTCAATTATAACTAGTCTTTTTTTTCTTATAAATTTCATGTTAGAATATTCACGATTTTATGGATTATTATTTAATTTATACATTTTTTTATTAAATTACTTGAACTACTTTTATGAACTAATTTAAGTATTTTGGATTTGATGCTAATTTAAAAACAATGAAACTTCGTTATTTTAATATTAAAAAAATTTATATAAATAAAAAATTTTATTAACGAATTTTATTATTTTAAAATATAATATTATTTTAGAATTGAGATTGATTATTATATTAAACTCTTCAATTTAATTTTTTAGTTTGGTTAAACTAAATTTTATTATTTTTTATGGTTTACTTTTATTTTTTATTGCATGTTAGCAATTTTCTACTTGATCATTTTAATCTTTTATATAAGTTTTTATTGATAACGGTATTTTAGTTATCTAAAGTTATTTAGACAATTTTAATCAGATAAAAAAAAAAGAGAAAAACAGATAGAAAAAGCAGATAAAAAAACTATGCTTGTTAATAAATCACAATGTTCATTGATAATAAGACATAATTTTTTTTGTCTCATTTATAGTTAATCGATAATGAAACATAATATTGTTTATCTTATTTATATTAGATACTCTTTGTATTAATATTTTTTTAGTCTTATCATCTTTAACTTTATAACTATTTTTTATTAGTATTTACTATTTAATTTGCAAACTCTTAAAACTAATTTAATGAAATGTTTATAAATATATAAAACATACACACATTCAACTCTTATTCTTAAAATAATATAAATATGAATATAAATTTTATATTAAATAAAAATAATAAAATTAAACATCATACTTTATGTTACTATAGGATAAGACCATAGGATAAGACCTGACCGATCGGGTATGATTATCTGTTGAGTAGAATGGACCGAACTGTCGAGGTATAGAAAGAGACTTCGCAGTGGTTCGGTCCAGAGAGTAGTGGAGCAGAGTTAAAGCGCAATCAATATAATAACTGTTATTGATGATTGATTAAGGTTGACATTGATGACCATTAAAAGGTAAATTAATTGGTTAGACTCTAGTAAACTTTATAAACATATGTTTAATTTCAAGGTAAAAGACAATTTTTTCACAATTGAATTATTTAAATTTCTAAAAAAAATTCTAACTTGAGCATCAGAGTGTATTCTGTATATCACCTCCTTCAAACCGATAGGTCACCCAAAATAGAAAGAATGCGAGCACTCAGCAAGACAAGAGTGTTACGCAAAAATCATCATCGTCCTATTTTAGCAAAAATATAAATCTATTATATTAAAACAATGGATAAAAACAAGAATCATAATAATAATATAAACCTATTACTTTTTAGTTAAAAGTGGTGATATCTGTATCTATCTATATATACACACACACGAGTAACAAACAGACAAAAGTGGATCTCATATTTGTATTTTTAATATTTAAGAGGTATATATGTTCCAAAGATGGGTTTGATATTTAGTCACGTGAGAGGTTCTGAGATCTGCGTTTGGTAGCAACTGTTCATGACGGACCACAAAAGATACACATACGCATATGGTTTGGTTTTATCGGTGGTCGTACCACGTACTAGTTGCTTTACCAAGCATACCCAATGGGAAACCTTGCTAGAAAATGAAATTTAACTATTTTTTAACTAGGTCTGAAATTTTGATTTTGTACATAATAAATATATAATTAAAAGCAGAAACCCTGATCAAATTTTTTAACGAAAATTATCAACTCGTAATATTTTATGCGACTATGGACACTTGAAAAAGAAAGGTTAAATTTCTTTGCTAGCTTAAAACAAGCTCTCGATAATTTTTTTACTAGAACAAATAGGGTTAAATAATCTAAACACCTCTTTTAAGAATAATAAGATACAGGGTTTATAGTTAATAAAAAATTACCTCTTTAAAATTTTAATTATTTTCCCTTGATCCTTTATGTTTTTTTCCTTTTTTGAAACTACAAATTATGAGGCACAGAGAAAAGAATAGAATTATAGTAATCGAATATAATTTTTATCAGGACAAGTTCTTTATTTCCACTTTAAATTTAAAAATATATTTTCTTTGCTTATTTGTACATATGATATGAAAATTTTCACAACCATGCAAAATTTATAAATAATAAATTTGTGTTGGTTTAAGTTTACACTGAAGTGTTTGTTTGTTAAGTTTGATTTTTAAATAGAAACCTAAAAAATCTTTAAGAGTTTTTAAATTAATTTATTCTTCAAAGGTAAACCTTTTGAAGAAAAACTTATCAATTATTTTAGATATTGAGATTTGGTTCATATCCATATCAGATAAAAAGAATGATTTTTTGGTTTTATTATCAACCAAAAGCATAAAGATTTCTATTATATTTCAGTTTTCTCATAATCGAAATATGAAATTATAAATAAACAATAAAAAATATAAAAAAAATATGGATTAAGCTTTAATTTTAAAACAATCGAAACTAAAATTCACTTTATGCTTTGTTTATGATTATAATTAAAATATAAACATTTTTTTAAAAATATTTTTTTCTTAAAGAGTATTAGGCTTAGGCTTAAGTGATCATTGGAACTGAAGCTTAATAGTCATTTATATTTTGGTTTTGTTTATAACTAAATTCTAATATAGGTATTTTTTTTCTTAAATATTTTTTTTATTTTTGTTTCTTCAAACATATTAAATCTGCATAAAATACCACAAAATCAACATATTATATTTATTATACCTAAATACAAGAATATGTTACAATAAGTAAATGTGCTAAATATTAATGCAATATATATTAAACATAAAAAAAATACATTAAACATAAAAAACATATTTTAACATAAATATACAAAAAAAATATTTAAAACATTTATAAAAAAATACATGAACCTGGGAGAACAAAATAAGTTAGAACTGAAAGTCTCGCAAATCTTTGGAGTACCAAGTAACAAATTGCGTCTATTGTGAAGAACTGACAATGTAGTGATGTTTGACGACGGAAATAATGAAGAATGGTAGCAAAACGACATTCACAAAGAACCAGTGGCACCTTCAAAAAAATTTTGTTAAAAAAACCCTAGAGCACACTTTATGCTTCAATTATAATAAAAACTGAATCCAAATCCTCTTGTTTGAATAAAATAATTAAAAAAATTAAAATTTTGAAAATTTTCGTGCACCTTTCAATCTTGATTTTTTAAATATCAAAGCATAACAGTGTATGGCTTTGGTTGTTCAATAATTGAAGTTAAATCCCCTCCCTCAGATAAAATAGTTGAAAATTAATGAAAATTTTAAAAATTTCGTGCACATTTCCATTTTGATTGATGGGAAAATCGAAGCAGAAAATGATGTATAACTTCGATAACCGAAACCAAATTCCCTTGTTCAAATAAAATAATTAAAATAATAACAAGAATTTTGATAAATTTTGAAAATTGTGTGCATCTTTCGATCTTGATTCTTTAAAAAGTGAAATACAACATATGTATAACTTTTGTTGTTTGATAATTGAAACCAAGTCCCCTTCTCAAATAAATTAATCAAAAAAATAACAAGAATTTTGAAATTTTTTGAAACTTTTGCACACTTTTGGCATCCATTGCTTGAGAACCGAAGCAGAAAAGTATGTATGGCTTCGATTCCTTTACCACCGAAGCCTATAAGTTTGTGAAATTTTCAAAATTGTCACCACGTCTTTATATGTTTCGCTTTCTTGAAAATTGAAGTATATCACGCGATTTAAAAAGCTAAAACTGAACTAGTGTATTGTCAAGTGAGACAAACTAACCTCATTTATTTAACTTGGGATGATTAGAAATTTCGAAAATAATTACTTAATTTAGACAATATAAACTACAAGAAAATATTTAAATAACAACCAATTTTAGAGACAGAAAATAATTGGTCATTATAGTGACTAAATTGAATATTAATTTATAAAGTAAAAATTACCAATCTCTAAAATAGTCACTATTAAAAATAAAAAATTAGAATTAATTTATGAATTAGACTCTAAATCTGTCACTAACATTAGTTACTTTTTGTTTTGGTTAACAAAAAAATTAATACCTAAATTGGTCTATAATTAATTAGTGACCAATTTAGACACTAATTCATTTAGTAACCAAAACTTTGACAGCTTTAGTGACCAAATTAGAGTCTAATTCACAAAATATTTATATATTTTTTATTTATAATAGAGAGTATCTTATATATCATAAGTTTTTAGTTTATAAATTAGTATATAAATTAGTTATTATTGTGATCAATTATTTTTTTTGTCTTTAAAAATATTGTTATTTAAGGATTTTATTATAATAATAAAGTTAAAGTAATGAAAATTTATTAAAGATATTGAGTTGAAGCATGTTGATGGATATGTAGAGTTTATATAAATCTTTAGAATTTTATAATTGTATTGGTTTATGTTAAGAGATATCAAATATTCTATTACCTAAGGTTAGTCAATCAAATATTGTGTTAGTTATAATTTAGATATTGTTATATTTTGTGTAGATTTGTGCATATGACATTCCTTTCATGGGTGAGGAATTATAAGATCCTTGTATGTATATATATGGTACACTGCTCTTTGAAATAACACATCAGACTTATTCTTTACATATTTTATATGTTATCAGAGCGATAGTTAGAGTTTATCCTAACGATATTTGCTGTTTGTTAGACATATTGTTTCACCCACTATCGGACCGTTATCGAACCACCCATTAATGTTTAGTCTCACGCTCGAGATGTATATATCTCGACGTGAGGAAATGTGTTGGAAGTTTCACATCAATTAGAGATAAGACCAATTTAGAGTATATAAGTGGATGCAAACCTCACAGGCCAATTTTGTGAGGTTAAGTTAGACTTAAAATTTATTTCTTAACAATATTTGTAAATTGATTTTCTATGAAGTTATATGTGTATGTATATATTATTGTATTGATATTAATTTTAGTTTGTATATGATGATTTTATAGGACGCATGTTTATGTGATTGTATTATTAAATAAAACAAATGAGGTTGAATGACTTTAGACTAAGATGTTTGTTGGTTGATATTGATTTAAAAAGGTAGTTCTTTTAGCTCGTAATCTAACTAGCTTAAGTGTTGTAATATTCATTATATTAGACATTTTTGAAAGGAGATGTTCAAATTTTATTAATAGTTTAAATCATATAAACTAAAATTAAAATATCAAGAGAAACTTTATGTAAGTTTTGCATAAGGCTTTGTGATTTATCATGTGAATTATCTTTGAAAGTTTTGATATATTTTGCAAATAAGGTCATTTTAGAATAATCAATTTTAACATCTCAGTTGATATTTTAAAATGTATTATCCATTAATTATAAATTTTGACATATTTTAATTATGAGTTTATTGTTAGTTTTTTGTAAATTTAATCGATTTGAAAAAGATGTTGAATTGTATTACTAACATTTGTAAATAAATGTGTTTGATATATAAATAAAATATGCGTGTTTATATAATTATGCTTCGAATGATTTTATGTTAGTTTAGTAGTTTTTCAATTATAACTTTGATATTACTTTGTTTTGTTTTATAAACTCAACATATGTTACAAATAAGTTTTTTAAGTACCACCAAAGTTAGTCTATTTTTAAATTGGTGCTTTCAAAATAAGCTTTATCACCATTGTTTAAATAATCAAAATTATAGGCCAGTAAAAGTTAAACTATTGGTAAGTTATTATAAGTTAGACGGTAAAATGTTTGATGAAAATATTCTTTACTAATAAATAAATAAGTTTAAAATTTTAATTAAAACGTGATTATTTAAAATTACTCCAAATAATGTTTTAAACATGTAATAACCACAAATAACTCATGTCTACTATAAAATAAGCATTTTCTACTATGAATACATATTCTTTTTAAATATTATAATTTAAAAGAGAGAAAAAATGTAACAGCCTAAAAATAGAATATTAGAGTTGATAGGTGTTTTAAAATAATGAAACTGAGTATTTTAATATTAAAATAATTGAATAATATAAATAAAATTTCATAAAATCGTTTAATTATCTAAAACACTCATCATCTTTCTATAACTCTTTCTTTGAGTTCCCTCTTCCTTCTTTCTAAGATTTTCTACACCTAAATAATCTATTTAACAATCAAGAAGCGTTTAGGAGATCACACTAGTACATTCTCCATCATTATTCGATTAGTTTTCATCGTAGAGCAAGTAATAAGTTTCTACCCATTGTTTCTTTATTTTTTAGTTTAAGGTCATGCGTAGGAGTTCCTTTGTCATTTGAGTTTCTTTTTTAGCTCTTTGTCGATCAGAAGTCTTAAAGACTTACTCTGATCATGTTTTTATGGCTTGTAGGCGTTTCTAGAGTTTCTTGAGCTTGAAGCATGGGTTGAGCGTGTATAGAGCTTAATAGCATTTTTATTAAGGTAAAGGAAGCTAATTTTTTTGTTCATAGATAATGTAATAATTTGCTTTAATGTGTTTGTATGGTGTGGAACTATTATTAAATTGATGTCTGAATGAATGGTTGATGAAAGATGGCTATATGATAGTTTAGGTAAGTTGAAATTTGAGGATGCATATTTTGATCATTGATGGTGTGATATTTATATAATTAGTATTATGTGACTGTTATGTACTTATTCTATGATGAATTTGAAGTGACATTGAATGAAAAATTGCGGTAAGGTGGATATTAGTGAAAATGGAGGTTATTGTACTACTTTGTGGTCCAATTTAGGAGTATTGGTAGGCCAATTTTTAGAGTAATGAGTTTGGAGTGGTATCTGAAGTTTGGTAAGTGGTTTAAGGTCTTTTATAACTTGTTTAGGTTCTTAGTGTTGGGTCTATCGTGGAGGAGGTTCACCGAGGAGACATAATACCAATGAGATATGAGCCCAACCATATAAGGAATTGATACCACTCTCTACCCAAAACCTTAAGGCAATGAGTTAATTGGTCTTTCATCTTTATATACTGCTCTACTTTCTCATTTCTATCCAATGTGGGACTTAGACTCACACCTGAATTCCCTACAATCTCCCCCTCAAGGGTGAGTCCCTTCTACATAGGTACACTCCCCTTCCAGCGGAAGCACTCCCAATCAACCACAACTACGAGTAGCCATTTCCAACCGTCGTTCATCTTAACGGGACTTGCTTACCTGAATATCCGTTGTTAGGAAGACTTTCGGTATAGGGACCATTATACTCGTCTAAGCCGGTCACTAAGACAAATTATAGACTCTGATACCACTGTTGGGTCTATTGAGGTGGATATGTCACCGGGGAGACACAATACCAATGAGATATGAGCTCAACAATATAAGGGATTGACATCACTCTCTATCCAAAACCTTAAGACAATGAGTTAATGGGTCTTTCATCTTTATATAGTGCTCTACTTTCTTATTTCTATCCAATGTGGGACTTAGACTCACACTTAGATTACTAAAATGTAATGTGAAGTTGAGAGTTAGGAACTTAGTTCAATTTAGTTTGGTCTTTGGGTTAAAAATAAAGAGGTTTTAATGAGTGAGATTTTGAGTTAACTATTGAAGGGGGAAACTAATAGTTAAAGGTCAGTTTATAAGTCAATTCTTACTTGTCTGGATACTTTATTGGTCAAATTGTGCTCAGAAATGATAACATGAATTCTTGTTAAGATGATTAAAATAGGGGTTGAGTTTGGTTAGAAATAGGTTGTTAAACTTATATAAAGGTTTGGAAATGGTAAGGAAGAATTATAGGCACTTATAGAAGTGTAGGAGTTTGAAAATGTAAGTTTGAGAGGTGCAAATTTTGCAGAATTGGTGTTTTGCAAAATTTTGCATAGTAACTAGGCAAACAAATAACTCGTTTGGCAAGTTTGGGGTGTTTTTGGCAGCAGAGGCTAGGCGAGCTAGCTCGCTGGGTTGGAGAAACCCTGTTTAAGCTCTCGTTGGTCGGCGAGAACTATTCACTAGGAGAAGTCTAGGTATTCTTAATTATTTTATTTTCTTGTCTCTACTATGTTGGATATAAATGATGTGATGTTTTATGGTATGTTGAGTAATATAGCTTGAAATGTATGATGGTGTGGAATGACTTAATGCAAGTATGGAAATTGTCGTTTGTAAGAGTTTTAAGGAGAATTCTTAGTGATTGTATCAAAGTGTTGTTGGTATGAATGTAGAAAGCTTAGTCTTGGAGGTTATCTTGACATTCTAATGATCATTCATTCTTATTTAGAGGAGTGATGCGTATGGTAAGAGTAGTATGAGGTCCTAGTCTAGGTGCTCCATTATGGCCTAAGATGTGAAATAGACCAACCTTGTGTGTGCAGTAGGGTGAAACTCATTGACAATGGCTCTACAGAGAAATTAAGGTCACCACAAGTGCATGACCTGCCATAACTTGACATTTATACTATATGGATGGTCAACATGACCTACCATAACTCGACATTTATACTATATGGATGTTCAAGTCTAGGTCAAAGGCACAATTAGGATGTTTGATTAACTTTGTGTGAAATATGATATATGATGCAATCTAATATACTATGTTGATTCTTTTTAATTATTAGTTTACTCTTCTTGTGTATTTCTTTGTTGGTTGTTATTGTGTGACTGATTCTATGAACGATGATCATCTGGTGGGTGTGAGTAGAGAGAGATGATGTATCTGTGGAGCAAGCTCTAGGTTCAGATGACATAGATGTATAATTACCCTTGTATAAATGTTTTCTGTTGGTTTATTAGAGAACCAATTTTGTACATGATTTTAAATTAGGAACTTGTACATAAAATTTTATTTGTAGTTATGTTTTATATATAACTGTGATACCAATTTATATTTTCTTGTTTATTAACTATGTTAGTTTATTGATTATGTGATAGCTTTTATATAATATTTATATTATTTAAATAGGATGTTAGAAAAAAAAGGTTAAAAAGTTATATTTTGGGAAAGTAACGATATAATTATATATTTATTAAACTAATGTTATTTATTAATAAAAACTTAATTAATTAAAAAATTATAAAGAAAGTTAGTGTAAAGATGTATTCCTTTTATTAAAAGAGAAAATCATCAAATAAAAATAAATATACTAAAAAGTGGTTAATAAAAATCTCTTCTCGAATGATATATATATAATGCTGAGTTTTACTCTTTTTTATTCTTTTCTATAATTAAGAAAATACTCTCATTATTTTTTAAGTATTGATTATTTTGAAGAAATTAAGAAATGTAACCATTTTTATTTTAGTAAAATATTTGTATTTTTTATGTTTTATGTTACCTTTTATATATATATAAAATCTGATATAAGATTAAGTGAAAAGTGAAGATGTAAATAATAACATAATAACTGGTGTGATGGTATATTAAAAATTAAATGCTGATAAAAAATATTAAAATTAAAGATAAGAGTAAATAAATAAAAAATCCTTCAAAATTCTAGCGATGGAAAATAAAGCATGTGGGAGTATAAAATATTCTATTTCGAATATGCATATTATAAATTATTAACTATAGATGGAATTGTTTTTTATTGAAAAGTGATTATGATTGGTTTGTTGAGAAGAGGTCCAGCTATAGAAGTTATAAAGGTTCTGTTTATCAAATTTAATCACGGAGAAGAATGAGATGCTGTTGGCCTGATTGATTGAAACTTCATGGAAGACTAGATAAAGTGGTTTTTCATTGTTAATTAAATGGTCTAGCAAGACTTAGATTATGTGTTCGCTTTAACATCAACCCTCCATACTCAATTAAAGTCTATACTTTGTTATTTGTTCACTTTTAATTTTATTTGGATTTTTAATTTATAACATAAGTTAGGATTTATTTTCATCATAGTTGATTTAAATTGTCTCTATAACACCACTAGAGTAATTATTATTACTATTATCTATTTATATATATAATTTAAATTCTAAAAAATATAAAAAATAAAAATATTTATAAATAAAATTTGATTATTTTGTTATTAAAAGATCAAGTTTATAAGTAAATAAAAAATTAATTAATCGAGTTTCATTTTATAAAGATTATCATCTTTTTAAAGTATTATTTTTTTATATACTCATTCTGAATTTTGACAAATCTACTTATATATTTTAAGATCATAGTTTAATATAGAAGTTTTGAATACTATACAATCATAATTGATCAAAATTTTATTTTGAGTAGTCTATTTCTACTCATTTTTTCAAGTAAATGTTTAGAAGTTTTGCATGCATTAGTTAAAGAATTTATGCATGTGTGACTCAAAGGATTTAAAACGAATATATGTTTAACTAGAATTCCTAACGATGTTATCTAGTCATACGTAGGATCAGAACAACTAGGATGTGCTAAGATTGTTAATTTGAGTTTTTTTTAAGTATGCTATTCTATTCTTTATTTCTTGATCTAAGAGCCTTTTGTAAAGAAAAATGATTCTTTAACACACCTAAATTTTTTAAATTCATTTGACACTACTTTTCTTATTTTTTACTCTTTTCTTTCTTGAAAAAATACAAAAAATTATAGTTTTATGACCATTTTACCCTTGTGCTCTATATCAAATGAACGTAAAAGTATGTTATGTACCATTACTCTTTTCTAAACTCATCATCTTAACCTCATTATGTATGTATACATCTTAACCTCATCATTAATCATACCATTAGTATAACATTGAAACTCTATATCAAATGAATGTAAAAGTATGTCATGGTATAATTACTCTTTTCTAAATTCATCATCTTAACCTCATTGTGTATGTATACATCTTAACCTCATCATTAATCATATCGTTAATATAACATTGAACACATATATAAAAGGCATATAACATAGCATAAAAGTACCATCTTCTAGTACACCATTTTTGACCAACCTCTCTACCTTGCACAAGGTATCAAGCATACTGTTTAGGTGATAATCTTGTTACTTTAGCAAAATCTAAGTAGAAAAAAAAATCTAAAAATCCATAAACATTTTCCATAGAAACTCTTTATAAATAATAAACTTAAACTTTCCCTTTCACAAATCTAGTCAAGTAGAGTTTTTCCTTTATTTGTAAGAGTGTTGCTTTCTCTAAATTTAAAAACTGATAGAGTTTTAATTTATTTGTCTTAGATGAAGTATAAAGAGAATGGTGTAGAGATAGAACATTGTATGAAAATGAACTACCCAACTCTTCTATTTATAAAGCATCTAAATAATAATATAATATCTTTATATTATATTATATATATATTTTTTTCATATTTTACACACCAAACATGTAGGACACATGTACTTTGTCCTTGTCATAATTATGTGCTCATAACCATGTTTGAGCCACAATTCATTCTTTAAGCTTTATGATTAACGATTTTCGTTTTCTTATTTTTACTATATGATTTCAATGCTATACATTTTATTTATTTCTTTAATGTCATTGAACTTTAGATAAAACAAATTCATTTAAGATACTATAAAAACTTATACAATAAGTCAAAAAGTAAAAAAAGAAGAACAAGTAAACAGATATATAAAATATAGAATTAGATTAAAATCAAAATCACGAAACAAATAGAGGATTAACATATTAAACTAAGAATTACAAAGTCACCAAAATTACAATCTAACCAATGAAAAAGTAAAAATATATGTTTTTTTTCATTGTTTTATCTTTATTCCTTTTATTTCTCTAAGAAATTATTTGACCCAAAGTACAGTGGGGTACACATTTTTTAAAACAAAATCAAATCAAACAAATTATTCCAATTAAACCGATATTCCTTTAATCAAACCAATATATATATATATATATATATATATATATATATATATATATATATATATATATATATATATATATATATAGCCTTAAGTACTATTTGGAATTTATCTTGTTTATTTTATTGGCTTGGACTCTTAGTTCTTAGCACATGCAAAATATTTTATTAAAAAAGCTTGAGTATAAAAGCTATTGTTGTTAGGTATTCATGTATTATTTTTCAGTGGGTGATAATTTTTTCTATGAAGTAATCTTCTTGAGAGATAAATAATTATTTTGGGTTGTCTCTTTCCATCATTTTGCCTCATTTAAATAACTTGTTTTCATCTCAATAATTATTCCTTAGATAAGCATTTTGTCGATTTGTCTATAGTTATTATTGGCTGTATGAATCCAATGAGTTTGATTCATCAAATGTTTCTTTTTCTTATTGCTACTTTTTCGAATTCATTCTTATCAAATAACTTCATATGCTAAATAAAACATGTCACATTTAGAGCCACCAACATTCATATTCCTATTATATTCTTTTGAGATGCTATGTGTTACATGAAAATTTAAATTTTAAAATTATTTATATTTAGCTGCAAATTTAGTTCAACAACAAAATCAGTATCTGCCTTTGGCAATTTCTTTTTTCTGAAACATCACCAAAAATCGAGCTTTTATAGCCATCAAATCAATCAACCACCAAACAATGAAAAAAAATAATTAATTCATAGAGATTTATTCTTTAATGTTGATTTAAATGGAGCAACAACAAAAAAGATAACATATTAATAAAAGGACAACACAAATTAAAATAAAATAAACACAAAAACAAAAATGAGAGGGAGAAAATAATAAATAGAGAAAAAGACAAGGATGATCAGTTTCCTTACAAAAATGATTTTGTGAAAAATTTAATGAAAATTCCAAAGTCATCTTTTCTAACAATGTTCTTAAAAAAAAGAAAAAACTAAAAGCAAATATAGAAAACTTTGTTTTAGTATATGCATTTATATAAATATATATTTATTAGAAGTTAAGATACATATCCGTTAGAAACACTATATCTGGTATTTTTATTAATCTTTGAATTGAAAAAATAAATGTATAACTGCATGTTTATCCTAAGGAAAATGTTTCTTGAACAACCATTTTTGACAACATTTAGACACGCGCACACGTGTCAAAATTTGAGTGGTCTAGTTGGAAAAATTAAATGAAAATGGACCACTCAGATTTTGACACGTGTGCGCGTGTCTAAATGTTGTCAAAAATGGTTGTTCAAGTATCATTTTCCTTATCCTAATGAGAGAATTAACGCATGGCAGAGCTTTAAAATGTACTTAATTAATTAGTTTTTACGAGCCGAGTTTTATTTTTCTTCAAATTATAGTTATTAAATTCAGAGAAGTTTTCTTTAATTACGGATTTCGTTTCTATGCATATCTTATACATGATTTTGGAATTTCTAATTTTAATTATTTATATTTTAGTTTTGTAGCTTTTAATTATTCAAGTTACGCCTCTCCACTTGATTAAAAGTTCATAAAATAATTAATAAAATTGTAGCAATAATGTAGTATATTTTTAGTTAAGATAACAATTATAAAGAAAAACATAAATATTTAAATAAAAATAAAGTAAAATCTGTTACGTATTTTTATTATTAATGCCTTGATTAACGTAATTAAATTTAAGTGCGGCACAGCATATTTCTCAAATAGGATATATTCTTAACAGAAAGGAAAATACTTAAGAGATTGTTTTTAACTATATTTTTTAATAACTTTTTATTAAACTTCGTTTGATATACTAGGTTGATACTTTTAGGATGTTTGTTATAAAATATGTTTGTTTTTTTGTTTAAGTAAACTACTAAAATATATTAGGTTGCTCAGTAATATTTTTTAAAATACTTATATAAGTTTTCTCGAAATTAAAGAATAATATGTTATTTTCAACAGAGAAATATTTTTCATCATATTGAATAATTAAAATTATTCATCATATGTAATATATTTTAAGTTCGTATTATCTTTCAATTATATTTTTTTTTCAAAAGTTTAAACTTAAAACTTGGAAAGTTCAAGTTAATTTCATCGGTCAAGTGAGCTTTGTTGTAATAAAAGAACACGATAAAACATATAAAAAGTAAAGAAAAAATGCATGAAGATGAATAGTTTACTGTATTATAATAATTTCACTTTACGAGGATAAAACTGTCCTTCAAAAAATGAAATATTTCTCCTATTTATTTTTCTAAAACTGGTTTTCCATGTACATGTAGTCTGACAAAAAGAATTAACAACAAATTAAAGAATAAAATGAAAATTAAATTTGCTTGTTAAGTAAAAACTCTAGAATAAAAAATGAATAATAATAATAATAATAATAGCAATAATAATAATAATTCAATATATTTTTTATTTTTAAACTGATATAAAATTAAAATTAGTTTTTATTTTAAAATTTGATACATCTTAATATTTAAATTTAAATAGTGAACGGATAATTTTCTTTTAATTTAGTAACATTTTTCTTTCTTATTAAATGATATTTCATATTCATATTTTAGATAAAACTGTTAAAATGACTTAACAATTCAAATTTGAAATTAAAAAATATTTAATATATCACAAAAAAATTTAACAAAATTTAATTGAAACAATTATATTTATTTATTTTAGTCTGAAAATTAAAATGTATAAAACTTTGTAACGGAAATTTAATTTCTAATTTAACATCTAAAATTAAAAACATATTTAATCTTGATAGTAATTATAATAATAATTATTATTATTATAATTGATAGTTAAAAAAAAAATAGAAAAAATGAGAGTGGGGTTTGTTACAGTTAAAAAGGGTCCCATGACACCTCTCTTACTAATGCCACCTTCTCTACCGCCTTAATTATAGCTTTCTTTTTCCCTCATTTTCTTCCTTTTATACCAACTCTTTCTATTTTCCTTCTCCACCTCTCTTCTCCGGCGACTCTCGCCGGAATCTCAACCGGGAACCTGCCAGAAAAATAGTACTTCCCATCTTCCAAAACCACCCTCTCACCATTCTCGTTCCAAGTATCACAAAGCTCACAGCACTCTTGTACACAGTTTTTTTCTTTTGTTTTGTGTTGCTACTCATTCACCCCTGCAATGCATTCGGAACCTGTGAATACTAGACACATTTGAGGGAATTTCAGTTTAAATTCACAAATTTTCTTCTGGGTATTCTCCAGTGTCCATGGCCATAGTTTTCACTTGCATGATCTTGAAGGTAGTGTAGTAGTAATACCAGCTGTCAATGCTGTGTGAAAGTCACAATGCTAACAATCTTTTAATGATATGGATTCTGAAAATTCAATGTGGTTTTATGGTTTCAAGGCGACACTTGCCGATGTGAGTTAATTTGGAGATTTTCCTTGTTTGTGGGGTATGGGGGGTTTATTATTTCCCTTTTGGTTTTTTATGTTAATTACTAGCGTGCGGTCAATGGTTTTCGTTTAATCAGCATTTAATTTTTGGCTGAAAGATCCAAAAACGAACTTCAAGCCTCAAAAACATTGGTTTTGGCCTTGATTGATTGCATTTATTAGCATCACTAAATTCATGATTTTTTTTTCTCTTTCTCATCCTTGTAATTATTTTTTAAGGCCCTAGATTGAAGAGCGAGGAGTTAACCTCACGCCACCGATTGGGGTGTAAGCAGAAAGTGAAGAACATAAAAAGGTAATGATGTTGAGGTGGGCAAGGGTTTCTGATGGAAAGGGTGATCACTGTGACAGTGAGGAGATGGAGATGGGGTTCAATGTTTTGAGTGGTGATGAAATTGTCAAGTCCAAGAGGTTGATTGTGAGACCTAGGATCAAGGTGTGGATGGCCCGTGCCATCACTACAGTGATACTTTGGACTTGTGTGGTTCAGCTGATGGCAATTGGGGAGTTGTGGGGACCAAGGTTGTTGAAGGGCATGCCTCATTGTTTCAGCCACCAAGATGAATCTCCAGCAATTGCAAAGGCTTTTGTTCCGGCCAAGGTTGTCTTTCCACCAAAAAGTAAGTGCTTGTTTCGTCACATAAATTGATCTTTAAGGTTTTAGCTTGGGGTTGGGATCTCAGTTTCGCAGTTGTTATTGCCGGAAAATGTAATATACAAGGCCGTTGCGACTGCATTTTGATGACGGTGAGGTCGCAGACACCCCAAAAATTTTAATCGGGAAGTCAAAATTGCGGCTGCGAACTGTTTTTCAAAATATCATGTTAAGGATTTCTTTAAGAATAGGAAATTCCTTATTAGATGGTCTGTGTTTTTTGTTCAAAGAATGGTGACTTTCTTAGGCTTTGTATATATGTATCTGCTAAATAATTGTATGACTGGTTATGACTCCGATGATTCTCTTTTATCAGGGGTTCATAAGAATAATGGTTATCTTATGGTTTCGTGCAATGGAGGACTCAATCAAATGCGAGCAGCTGTGAGTGCCAATGCTTTATTACATTCACTGCAGGCATCAACTTGCAAATTCTTATTCTGTCTTTCTCATAATTTTGTTTGTTCTTTTACAGATATGTGACATGGTTGCTATTGCAAGACACTTAAATGTTACTCTCATAGTTCCGGAGCTAGATAAAACATCTTTCTGGGCTGACCCAAGGTTTTTTTACATTTCCTATTGCTACAGTCATGATTTTAGTTCAGGAAGTGTTTATTTCCATGGTTGTCATCTTGATTACTTAATTGAAATGTTGTCCTGATTTCTGTTCCCTTGATGTGGCAGTGAGTTCCAAGACATATTTGATGTGGATAATTTCATTGGATCCTTAAGAGATGAGGTTAGAATATTAAAGCAACTACCACCTGGGCTCAAGAGAAGAGTTCAACAAGGATTATTCTACTCATTGCCGCCAGTTAGCTGGTCGAATATATCATACTATGAAAAGCAGGTATTTACTTAGTTAACATGACTGCTTTTCTTTATCAGATTTTTGGTTACTTGAATTCAGCTGACTTTCCTACTTACTTATCGCAGATCCTTCCTCTGTTACTGAAACACAAGGTTGTGCACCTAAACAGAACTGATGCTCGACTTGCCAATAATGGACTACCTTTGGAGATTCAAAGGCTGCGATGTCGTGTAAATTTTAATGCTTTGAGGTTTACTTCCCAGATAGAGGAACTTGGTAGGAAGATAGTCAAAATTTTGAGGCAGAAGGGACCCTTCCTTGTGCTTCATCTTAGATATGAGATGGACATGTTGGCCTTCTCTGGCTGTACTCACGGATGCGACACCAGGGAGGTGGAGGAACTCACAAGAATGAGGTATGTCAAATCTTGAACTAATGTGTTTATGTCACAGTAAAATTTTTCTTCTCAATTTGAATATAATCTTAGAAAATTGCATTTTTCAGATATGCTTATCCCTGGTGGAAGGAGAAAGTTATTAATTCTGATCTTAAGAGACAAGATGGTCTATGCCCTTTGACACCCGAGGAGACTACACTGGTATTGACAGCTCTAGGCATAGACCAAAGCATTCAGATTTACATTGCTGCTGGAGAAATATATGGTGGAGGGAGAAGGATGGCAAGTTTACAAGCAGCTTTTCCAAATGTGGTCAGTAGAAAGAAACAAAATCATATTTCTATGTTTATATGTTGTTTTGTAACCTTTGTGTGCTTTAACTGCAACAGGTGAGGAAAGAAACTCTGCTAGAACCTTCAGATTTGATGTATTTTCAAAACCACTCATCACAAATGGCTGCACTGGATTACCTTGTGTCTCTAGAGAGTGATATATTCATTCCAACCTATGATGGGAACATGGCTAAGGTTGTGGAAGGACACAGGAGGTATTACATACTATAATACCAGATGTTTTACCATCAGTCATCTTCTGTGATCTCATCTATGGTTAAATGTGTTGATTTCATTCAGTATATAATGAAATCTATGGTGGCTTTTCCCCCCTTTTGTCAAATGATATCCATATAATATAGGGAAATTCATGCTTGATTGAACAACTTAACAGGCATTACAATCTTACTTGCAGATTATTATTTTTGTTCATGCTACATTATCTGAGCCATTGAGTGCACTTGCAAACCAAGTCTTTTTCTTCATCTAGGTTTTGTTATTGGTGGCAAAATTATTGTATTGAGATTGCTTGATACCATGTGCTCTGATACTGACATTATTCTCCTTTTACTAATTTAATGCTTCTTTCTCTTCAGATTTTTAGGCTTCAAAAGGACTATATTACTTGATAGAAAGCATTTGGTGCAACTCATAGATCAATACACCAATGGATCACTATGCTGGGATGAGTTTTCCGTTATGGTGAAGAAAACTCATGCCAATAGGATGGGAAACCCCAAAAGAAGAGTTATCATCTCAGACAGACCCAAAGAAGAAGACTACTTTTATTCCAATCCACAGGAGTGTTTCCAATTCCAAGATGGAGCATTGAGCAGCACATGATCCTATCTCATCTAACACGTGCCTCCTCTAAACAGTTTCTTCCATCAGAAGGCGATGCTAATTGGTATTTATTTCAGGGGAGGACTCTGATTCTGTACATGAATTAGGATCTGAAACTGGAATGATTTTGACAAAAATGGAAAAAATTTTACTTTTTGAGGAACAGGGTCTTGTGTAAAGCAACATCAAAGAGCAGTTATATCTTCTATACTGTAAAGAAGAGCAAAAGATATGTAGAGTACTTTTACTACTATTAACTTTTGTCTTTTTCTAATTTCATAGATGGTTCTTCACCAAAAACTGATGGTTGAGCGTTGAAATAAATAGAAGATGTGAAAGAACAACGCTGAAGTCTCTTCGAACCTTCTTGTCTACTAAGATATTGTATTTGCTTTTTTGTGCATATGATAATTGTCTGTGATTATGTTTGTGGACCAACGTAAGATTAAGTGGCAAGACTCTAAGATGGGGTGGTAAGACTCAAAAATAGTTGGTTGAAGGTTATTGGTGGGCCAAGAATGATGATTAGCATTACAATATACATTTGTATCATTTTAGGAATAACAGCTACTTTTGTGGTTTAGGCAGGACTAGAACAACCAACTTCAAGCACTTCTCAGTGGACACTCATGCTGGAGGACTGCACTATATTTCATATGCTCTTTTCAAACTTAGCAACTCACTTTATGCTTAACAAATTAAAAGATTTTATTTTAAAATCAATTAACATTAGATGAAATCATGAAAGTTTGAAGTTATTAGGAATCCAAGTTTCAATTTTTACATTGTATATTTTTTAGAAATGAGAAAGTTGAATAAAATATAGAATAGATTCTGAAATATCAGCATAGTTGAAATGTTAAAAGTTCACAGGGAAATCTACCATAAACTTTATGAAAATACAATATAAGAAAAACCATGAACTTTATGAAAATATGATATAAGAAAAAAAATCGTAAATATTATATAAAGGTTTTGAATTGACCGAAATATAAGAAAAAATAACCTTAAATTGTATTGTCTAAAGGTTTTGAATTAAAAAAATATATTAATCTCTTATATAAATCTATTAACAACTCATTAATGTCAAAGGTTGACTAAAGTTTTAGTTAAAGTAACGTACAATAGACTTAAAATAAAGTTAATTCAGTTATTAATTAAGCAGTATAAATATATTATTTATAAAAAGTGAAAACTGCATTTAGAGTTATTGTGAAGCATGTAATGTTGGAAGAGAGAGTCAAGAGAAGATAGTTAAATAAATATTTAATGTAAGAGTTTTAAGTAATTTGGGTAATCAATTTTAAGGTATATATTAGGATGCTTTTTCTTAAACAATTAATTTTCTAACTTTTTCTTTGTTTTACATTAAATTTATTTCTCCTTCTTACACAATTCTTTCAAAGTTTTATATCTCATCTATGAAATTATCAATCACCCCAATAATCATCATGTCTTAACTATTGATGGACATAATAGACCTCATCCAAAGTTTATGTTATACCTACCAATAAGAGCATTTCATATTAATAGACAATATCATAGTTATCTTCAATCACATCTTTTGACACATATTTAGGAATATTTTGGATAGGATAAGCAATAAATTTAATTTGTTAATCTTTATCATCTAGTTCTATAATTTTTAATTATTAATGACATCTTTTAATTTGAAAAGGTGAAATTAATTTGTAAGTTTGAAGTACCATTTAAAATAAAATAAATGATTATATTTTTCTTCTAAACCTTAAATCAAACTAATGAAAATTATTTATTTCTTATTTCTTATTTTGTTAACCACTTAATGTTTTATAAATAACATAATTATATTGTAGTAAACAAATTCTTAAAATGCAAGTTCAAGGAACCCATTTAGTTGTTTTCTTTTTAAGGTGTTGGATTGAAAAGATGAAATAGTTGTAAAGTTCTTAAGTAAAAGCAACTGATGCTGGGTTGTGAATGATCTTAGTTAACTTAATAACAAGAAAAATTCAAAACCTTTAGTATTGGTTGTTTCCATTTTCGTTTTAAGTGTTGGTTGACTTTAGACCTCGCGTGTTCATATATTTATTCTGTGGCTGCAATTTTATATTATAATTATCTGAAATCTGAAGTGGGATTTTACCCAATTATAACACCCAATGGATTGCTTTATGCTTACACTTTAAGGCTAATTCCTTCTATTTTATTAAATTAATAATCATATATATATATATATATATATAGTTTGTTTAATCCAACAAAGATGTCACATTACAAAGCATGTTTAATTTTTGAGGTTGTAGATTTACTTTAGAGGGTGGTGGTTGTATTTATTTATAAGATAAGTGTGATATAGTAATGTGGTCCAGCACAGTGTCTGTGTGGGAAAAGTAAGAAGAATTGGCTGTATTGGAACATGTCCAACACACACAGACAGCAAGATGTCGTTTAAGATAAAGGAAGCAGCTGAGTTCAAAAGGAACATCGCTACTATTGTTTGGTGTTTCTCGTTATATATTTGGAGCTATTCTCTGACAAATCTCAATTCTGCATGCAAATGCTTATTATTTCATTTTCAGTACTTTTGTATTGCTTAGGAGTGAGAATAACAACATTTTCAATATATTTTCCTCTTTTAATTTTCTGATATATCTTATAAATATGAAGTTTTAATAGAGTTTTGAATTCTAAAGTGGAAAAAAACATCTCATACAATTCTTAACTAACATATCTGAAGTACGAATCATCATCAAGACCATTTTATAAACAATCAATATATAACTTGTTCAAAATCTAAGTTCTATATTAAGTAAAAATGAAAAAATTAACCATCATATAATGATAAAGATTTATAAATTTATTGTTTTTTTTATTTTAAATTGAGTGTGGTTTTAATATCTTATTTTTGGATTAGACTCGTGCTTGAATAGCTATCATGTGAGTTAGATTTATGTTTTTTTTGAAATGTGAAAGATTATCTCTCAACTATAAGCCAAACTCTCATGCATTAACATTAAACATTAAAATATCAATAACCCATGTAATAAAAGTTGCCTGTTTTCCAATACTTTTGCGAAAAGTGTTTAAACTTTATTCGAACTCCTTTTAAATTAACTTGTTATTTAATGCATTCTTTTTTAATAATTAATAATGAATTTAGCTTAATGATAGTTTTTATTTGATGTTGGTGATTTAATATATTTTTATTGGTTTCATATGCAAGATAAATTTTTGTAATTGACATCAATTATCATGTAGTAATGTATCAAGTCAATCAAATTGTGATGTTTAGTCTTAATAGTCACACTTAATTATTAGTTTTCACTTTTGGCTTAATCACTTAATCTAATCATTAGTATCAGAATCAAGATTACAAATTCAATTTTAAGCATAACAATTGTTAAAGCAGAATTTGTTTTAAATGACATTAATTGGCGTATAACAAAAATCATATAAGTCAAGTCACACTCAAATCACATCATTTAGATTACTATACTAGTAATAATTTTTAACATAGTGACAAACATTCAGATAACATTAAAGATTAAAAAACATTATGAAAATTTATTTCTAAGATTAAATCTAATAGATTCACTCAATATCTTAGTATTTGAAATAACTCAATATCTTAGTGTTTAGAATAATTTTTAATATGTCGATTGCTTATGTCATATGGCTTCGTGGAAGAATATTTATCTTGAGGAATCAATATTTCCTTATAAACATATAATTGCTATAAGAAAACTTTAGCTTCATATATAAATAAACCCACAATCAAACAAAATTAAGTTATTTCAATCTCATATTTGCTAATCATTCAGTTAGTCTTATTTATTTTTATTTTCTGCAAACATTGTTTATAAACATATCAAAATACACATAGCTTTTAAATTAAGAATTTACAATTAATAGAAACTTACAAGAATTTCATGGGATACACTAAACTTTGATACCTATGATATTTTCCTTATTCGATTTGGCATAGTTTTTCTAAGAACTGAAATGTTTAAACTTATAACTTAAATGTTAACTTAAAACGTGTTGAAGACGTAAAAATAATTCAATATAATTAGATAAAAAAACTATGTTATTTTTTTTAGAAACTAACATATATCAAAATTTGAAATAAAAACGAATTTCAATTTTATATTCATAGAAACTTAAAATATATTTAACTCTTAAAAATTTACAACACTGGAACATTGATTTCAACATTTTGTAGTAGAAGTTGTTTCATTAGATTAGCAGAAAAATTTCTCGGTCCCATGGTAGCAACGGACCAAAGTGATTCTTTGAAGTGACCCAATATACAAGTATGTTCATAGAGTTTCTGTTAGGCTAATGGTTGACATCCTGCTAAGTTCAACCTGTCGATCTTCTAATCGACTCACAGCTCGAGAAAAGTTGTTGCTTGCAAATGACAAGTTATCTTCTGTCAGACGGCGCTGACGCCGTTGCTTTATTCTTGATATGAACTGAGAAACCTCACCTATGGAGGGACGTTTCTTAGGTGATTTGTGCAGGCATTTGTGTCCAATCTTAGCAAGTTGCCTCACTTCTTCAAGATTGCATTTTCCCACTAGTTTCTTGTCAAGTATCTCATCTATACCATCATGATCCATTGCAGCCTTGCAAGATAAACAAGAAAATGAGACAGAAATTTTGAAGTCTAAGAAGAAGAAGATCTTTTTCAAAGAAAATTAACTTACAAGGTTGACATACTCCATCAAATTTTGATGAGGGTGGATGGCAGTGATGAGCTCAAAAACTATGATACCAAAACTGTATATGTCACTCTGAGTTGTTAACTTGCTTGTGGAAATGTATGCAGGATCCATGTAGCCATATGTACCTTTCAGACCAGAATTCCTGCCATCAAAGATCTCTTCTTTTGAGAGTCCAAAATCAGCAACCTGCACAGTACAATTTTCAGCATAATTTATTTATATTTGGATAGAATATTATCAATGCCATAAATGTCAAATTTAACTGTTATATTATCTGTTATGATATATATACACACAAGCTTTTGAAATGCCACCTAAGCTCCTTGAATTTCTATCATTTAGCCACCATATAAGCACTTCTCTCTGATTTTGTAGTCATGCACTAATTTCTTTTTTATCAACAATAACAACATAACCAAGGAAGGATATCACTGTTTGATTCTATATCTTATGAAAACTTAGAAAAATGAAAGGGAATTTGACTATTAAAAAGAGCATATACAACAATATTACCTTAGCTCTCATTGAGTGATCTAGCAATATGTTGGCAGACTTTAAATCGCGATGTATGACAGGTGGAATTGCCTGTTCCATGCCTATTCATATTCAGCAACACATTTTCACATACATAAGGAAAAAATACATCAATGAAAATACATACTCCTTCATGAAGGTATTCTATTCCATGTGAAATATCAAGAACAATTTGCAGCCTTTCATCCCAACTCAATCCCTTTTCTTCACCTAGAAACATTTGCAGACTATTCTCAATTGAGACAACTTAGTTTGTCATGTGACAACTAAAATAATGCAAAAGAAGTAAGACACGTAATTATATACATACTCGATAAACAACATTCATTTAAAAATTTAAATAAAAACAGATGAAGAACAAAGACCTTCTTCTTACCATATATAAGATTTGCTAAACTTCCATTACTCATATACTGATAAACCAGTATGCGTTGCCCTTTATCTACACAATATCCAACCAAATTCACAAGATTTCGGTGATGCAGTCTTCCTAGCAGAAATACCTGAAGCAATACGTTAAATATTATACTTCAACAAACTTAACTGATGGATGATGTTATAATATATCAGTTTATCCTGAATTGCTCAAATTAGAACCAATATCATGAATTATATATAGGATATAAACTTGCAGAAGTGATCTTCCCTATCCATTTTAAATTGTGATATATTCAGTCTTGAAAATTGAACAACCACTGCAGGCTTTCATTTCCAATGATGATAACCACACTACAAAAACCAAAATAACAATTCTAAATTTTAAAGTCATTCATGTGGTAATATTCCAACAGAATTTGATGAAACGGGAATACAATTGTATGGGTTTGAATTGTGTGCTAAGTTTTCTAGTGCTTAAAAAACATTTATAAAAAAAAATTTCAAATTTTAGAGTAAAAGTGGGAGAAGATAAAACGATGCCAAGAAGAATGCAACAGAAAACTTAAAGTAGAAATCCAAAACAACTCCGAAGAGACGTTCAGATCTTCTTTCAATTATGAAAGATGTGTAAGTTTGAAAACAGTTTTCAAAATTTAACCTTATCAAACAAGTTTTACTGTTTCATCTTTTTGTTTTTAAGTACAGAAATGTTTGAGGAAGAGAATCACTACATTTTCTGCAGATATACTGATTTTCTGAATTAAATAAACTCTTTAATATGAGGGGTAATTGAAGCAAAAGCAAAAGCAAGGACAATCACCACCAGCTAGATTATTAATCACTTCAATACAAGTCAAATAAATAAGTATAAAATCATCTATGAACTTAGCAACGGTTTAATACCTTCAAACTTTAATGTGTTTATGAGCGTCTGAATCGAAGGAAAGAAAAACAAATGGCTCAGGAGAAAACGTATAAGATAATTATGTAACCTTTTTCTAGTACTATACAGATCATAAAGATTCAAAAAATACAAAATTCTGCACCCCACAAACCAAGTAACAAAATATACCTCTGTATGGAATTCTTTCTCCCCTTGTTTAGAATTGGGTGCAAGCACCTTCACTGCTACAACCTCCCCTGTAGGCATTGTCGCTTTATAAACTGTCCCAAATGATCCTTGTCCCAAGGTTGTTGTGAAATTTTGTGTGGACTTTTGAATTTCTCTGCATCATGTAAAGTGTAAGGTTCATATCATTACAATATTAATTAATATCCCTCTAATAGTATTTTTATCAGTAATTACTTTACATCTCAATTTCCATTCTTTCTCCTTTTTCTTTGTTTTCTGAACTAAGGTAAAACTTGCAAGGCAGTTCATGAAGAAAATTCCGGATAAAAAGATATATAAACTTCAGGATGCAACAAATCAAATACTGAACACATTTTGATATCTATAGTTATATGTTTCAAATTTAATAGTAGTTATCCATATACAGAACAATTAGATAAAAAAAAAAAGACTTAACTTCATGCTTAAGAGAGAAATGTGCATACTTGTATGAATACTTTAGAATGCCTGATGCCGAAGCAAACCGATCTTTGTTTTGATGACTCCACCAATTGAAATGGGAGCTTTTCTTGATATTTTCTGACCTTGATGTGGCTATGGAACTATTGAGTGATGCACTAAAGTCGGTACTTGTTCCCAACCCATTTGTTCGTATTGGAAGAGTTGTGACACTAGACTCATTTGCAGATAGTCTACGATGAGCAGAACGTTTCTTGCACCACCTTATGCCGAAAAATATGAGGCAAGATATCAGAATTCCAAGTGCCAAACCAGCAGAAACACCAATGATAACTAAATCAGTTTGGCGAACCATTCTTTGATCTCTCTTGATACTCAAACAATGAAATCATTTTGCAGAAGACTGGTACTGCAGAGGCCCACTGTCACAGAGTTGGCACAATTTTATGTTAATTCAATGCTCCATCCAAATCTATATGACATCAATTGATCCCCAAGATAGTAACATCCAAATTTTCTTCTATATTATTGCCCCTTTTGACAATAGAGGAGATAAAAGATTATCTAAACCAATGACTCAAATGCAAACTTTCGGCTGTTAAACTCATGTACCCAAAATTTATTAAACAAATGCAGAAAAAGCTAAAAATTGACTGTCAGTAAAACATTCAATACCATTATCAATGGTGAAACACCAAAAAGTGTGTCTTAACTAAAGAGTGTAACACGGATACCTTAATTCTGACATCAATGCCTAAATGGATATCTGAAGTACCTTATTTAGAAGAAACACATCTTTTCATTTTTCATCTTTCTAAAAGAGCCTTGGGAAGAAAAACAAAGCAATTTTTTTCCCTAAAATACTACAACAAACAGAAAGACAAGCTAATTATCTTTTACAGTGGATGACTATAAGGCAAAACCATAAAGAACTGAGTCATATTACAAGTTTCACTGAAGATTAGATCACACATCTGAAAAATGAATAGAAACATACAACAAAAATAAACCCTATTCTTCCATTAGGAGATTGTGTGCTATCCACAAACTCATCGACATCACACAATGGTTCATCCACTATGCACAGTCTATCAAACATGAGCATATGAAAAAAGGATTCCCACTTCTCCCCGCCCTCTGCGAACGGTGAAAGCCTAAACAAGAAAGAACCCACGAACCAGTAACAAAACTCTCCCCCAAAACAAACCCACCAAACAAAATCCCGAAAGTTAAAAACTTCATCAGAGACCTTCACTGAACGTGTAAGAAAAAGCAAACCCACATACCTAATCAACAGAATAACAACACCATGATGGAAAAAGCACATTATTTTGATCTGGGGTGTGCGAAGTGCGAACCATGGTTCTGAAATCAACCCCCTTTTGGGTATATGAGCCTGTTGTTGACCTTGGAGTCCAGAGTCAATGGTATGCGTGGAAGAAACAAAGACCAAGTTGATGAAAGAAACTGCTTTTTTGTTTGTGATGAGAGTGAAAGAGTGAAAGGGCAACTGATAGAGGTGTTTCTGTTGGATTGGAAAATGGTAGTGCGTGAGGATAAAAAAGAGGGGTGTGGAGTGGGTGAGGGCGTTAAGTGCAGTTTAATTGAAGTGAGAGTGGGTTTTAAGGTTTTAAAAACTTGGGAAAATGGGTACAGGTTTCAGGATGTTTGTTTCTTTGTTCGTTTGTTGTGTTATGATTCTTCTGCTGTTTTTATATTTTACTTTGCTTTTTTATGAAAAAAAAAACATTGTAGAGACACCTCGTAGTAGTTACTAACATTTAAAAGAGGAAAAAAAATAGATAAAACTAAAGAATTAATGTTGTAGGAGAAAAGAAATAAAAGAATATTTAATAATCTACCTTAATTAAGAAACACTTTAATTTTATTTAAAGAAAAAAAATTGTTAAAAGTGTCTTCTCTCGTGCTTTTATGAAAACTAATCTGGTATCGATGTTTAATAATTACTTTATAAAAATATTAAAGAAACATGGTTAAATATTCCTTGATGATTTATTCCTATATCACTTTCCCAAAAATTTTAAAACAATAAAAAAAAGTAAGTTTTTTAAGTATTTTTTTGAATAACTTTTAATAACTTACAGAATTTTTTGAAGTGTTGCTTCACGTAAAGCTTTATCTTCTGACATTTTATATTTATATTTCTAGCTTTCAATAAATGTTTAGTAATTTTTCCTTTTAAGATATAATATGAGATTAATGTGAAAGTTATGTTAACCAAAGCTAAAAGTTGTGATTAAAAATTAAACGAGATCCTGTAATAAACTAAACTAAATTTAATAGAAAATTATTTTTTATACATGAAAAATAGTTTTAAATTTATAAAATTTTAATCACGTAAATAAGCTTCTTTTTTATATCTTACAATTATTAAGTATTTTAAAAAATAATTTTATCAAATACTTACAACTCAGTAAATAATCTAAGTATTTTTCTACTTTAAGCAATTAACGTTTAACTAATTTTTCAACTTTCAACCAACAGTTGAACTTGCAAGTATCATTCTCAATCATAATTTATAAATCATCTTAACTTAATTACATTCTTAGAAATATATAGAAATAAGGAATAGTTTGTATATGTAAAGTATTTTTCAAGTGTTCAAGAAAATCTCTTAATCCTAAAATGATGGTTGAGTCTAAAATGACAAAGACAATGCCTCTAACTAGATAAATAAATGTATATCTTCTATAAGTACTTTTTTATATGTATATTCAAAGTTTTGGCTATCTTAATCATTGTTCTAAAAATCCATTAATAAAAGAATCTGTGATTTTTTAACAATAAGTTAAAGATTTGATTTGAATAAAAGTACAAAGCCGGTAAATGTAGTTCATTTATATTGTATTATTGCATATGTCTCTTTCTGTATTAGTGTTGTGTGGTAGTGTGACTCATTTCCCTCAAACCTACATTTATATTTCTGCCTCTGAATGCCTGCATATACTTTAGTCTTCAATTTAACAAGGTGGCTAACTTTTAACTTATTCATCATTTGGTATGTATATATTATGAGTGTTTCATCAAATGTAATGAGAAAAAATTTGAAGAGAAATTTTATTTAAAATGTGAGAACTAAGTTATTTTATAGAAATAAAATATGTTTGAGTATAAAAGTAAAATACAAACAACAAAAAATTATAACAAAAATTAAAAAAAGATATCAAAGATATTTCTATTATATATAATATTTATATATTGTGAACATGGTTTGAGTTTATGTTATTTTAAAGGTTAGTATTTGGGTTATGAAAGTGGATAATTGACTTGAAATAAGAACTCAAGATCTTCTAGTGCACTCAAAAGAATATAGCACTTTATTATGAGTAAAGTTAAGAAAAAGTTGATACTAGCACGTAACTTTTCAATGTACACTTGTAAGTTTTTCTCTTTTTATCTTCTTTTCAAATGCTTGATTGCAATATCTCGTGATCTAAAAAATCAACGAGGATTAGGGAGTGTTCCTAACCATATGTTTTCTAAAATGGAATGAAATAAGAAAAATGAATTGTTTTGCTTTTCTTTCTAAAATATTATCATAAGTTTTTAAAAAGAATACGTAATTTAAACGAAGAAAAATAAATTAAAGTTATATTTTTATCGTTTATATAATTTTTTTCATTATCTAAATTTTTTCACTTATCATCTAGATAACATTTCTTATTCATCATCAATTATCATATAGTTTTTTAATGTAATTTTACCATATTTAAATATGTTATTTATTTCTTTTGTCCCTCGTAGTATAATTTACTTAAGTTGAATATCCATTTTGATTTAAAAATATTAAAATATAAAATTGTAACATCCCAAAAATATAGTAGAGTTAATATATGAAAGAGTCATCATAGATCTAATATGATAGAACAGTTTTTAACTAGAGTATAAAGTATAAACTTTACAGTTATCCAAAAACAACTATAGAATTTAAACTTTAGATACAACCCATTCAAACAAAATTAATCACAAGTCTACCTAAAGAGGTCTACTCCACGGATCCCCACCATCAAGCGCCTACTCCAGAGAAACCCCATCTTCCTATGCTCACACCCATAGGATGATCATTGCAAAGAAAAGAATTCAGCCACGTACAAAATAAATTCACAAACAAAAGAAGAAGGGTAAGCAAGATTACAACAATTTATGATATATCAATATATTAACACAATGGTAACAGTCACACAACAACAAATAACACATTAAACCAACCAATCACTTGTTATGCATGATGACCATTTTCACTTGACCATCTAGATTAGTATGAATATGTAGTTATAGCAGTTCATGCACTTATTGTGGTGAAACAGTTGGCCCACCCTAAGCTACCACACAAGGTTAGTCTGCTATCACTCACCTTAGACCAAGGTAAAGCCCCTAGAGTAGGACCTCCTGCTATTCTCACGACATATCTCACCCTTCTCTACTTCACAATAGGTGACCATTAGAATGTCAGGATGAACTTCAAGACTGAGCTTCCCATATTCATACTTACAACCTTTGAAACCACCACTAAGAAATTCCTCCCTTCGAATTCTCGTCCACACCATTTGAAACCATGATTGAAAATATATACTCTTACTTTGATACTCATATAACTCATACACGATCATACATCATCCACAATTGAATCAATAATATCTCAAACCAATCAAAACAAAGAATAAAAGAGTACATCACAACCTGGACTAGTCGCTCAGCGAACCCCTCGCTAAGCGACCTCGGAGTTATTTTGCATAGTGACCAAACTTGTCATGCGAATACACAAGTAGTACCTCTAGACCCCCAAACCACTCGCTCAACGACCCAGCTCGCTGAGCGAATAAAACTCGCAATGCTCACAAACCTCAACCTTTCGCTCAACGACTCTACTCGTTGTGGAAATCTCCCAAACAGTGGTCCATACCCTTCAAGAACTCGCTCAACAACACATCTCGTTAGGCGAATAAAACTCTCAATGGTCTCAGACTTTAACCTCTCGCTTAGCAACACAACTCGCTAGGTGAATCCCCCAAACAGTGGTCTAGACCCACCAAGCACTCGCTCAATGACACAACTCGCTAGGCGATTGTCCAGACAATGTGCCCAACTTTTTAGCCACTCACTAACCGACTCCACTCGCTCAGCGAGTCTGCATAATTTTGCAGTACCAAACTATAGAATTATGAACGTACACCAAAATTTCCAATTTGAAATATTTTCCCCAACTTCTAATCCTCCTAGATTGTGTTATGGACTTAATTAGACTTAGACAAGTGTTTCTAAACCTTACTAACATCATTATAAAGTGTTTCCTAACCACATTCCACTTCAAAATCTAAAAAACCTCAACTTATGAACCTAATTTGCATTCTACCACTTTTGGCATAGTTTTAAGCAACTAAGGGACTCTAACAAGTTCCATTTGACTTACCAAAGCTATCACAACAGTCCAATTGAGCACCTAACTCCTAAATCAAGTTTTCACTACCCTACTTCCTCTAAACTAGCTCTAAACCAAGACCGTTTTGCATCTCCTCATAACCAACTAGTACTAACACAGAGTTCTAGCACTTTATACATCCAAATACAGTCCAAACATCATTCAATACATTTCACAATAACAGTTTACCAATTCACACTCAAAAACAGTCAAATTACACTATAGCCATCTACTTTAAAACCTCATTTCAACTCACACAATTCAAGAATCATATCCCTTACAACCATACCCAAACAATAACAAAAATTAAAGACATTTCTAGCTTTACTTATCTCAACTCAACAGCTCAAGATCTCTAAACACTCCACCGATTGCTTGTGACGCAAGGAACTTTTAGAAAACCTACAAATTATCGATTAGCGATTGGAGACCAACCTTAGAACCACAAATGAACTAAGATTCAAGAAAGATGGACTCTTGATTCATGCAAAACAGAACCATTTTGCACAATCAAGAACCCTAAATACCAAGAAAAAGGGTTTACCACTTACCCGCTCGATTCAACCAATTGCTTGGTCAAATTGGTAACCCTTGACGCAAGGATCTAGACACCTCCTGATCGTCGAACAAATGACCTAAGAGTAAGAAAGGTTAAGAGAGAAGTGAGAGAAAACAAAGAGATAATATTTTACAAAGATAAAAAGTATTTTAAATGATGAACCGAGCTTTAGAAAATTTTATTTATATTATAAGATTATTTTATAATAAAATATTCAGTCTCATTATTTTAATACACTTATCTACTCGTATATTTTCTAGTTTCTTACAAAAACAAGTTCATACATGTAATATTTGTATATTAGATTACTCCAGTAACATTTGTATATTAAATTAGTTTACGCAAGTAACATTTGTATATTAGATTAGTCTTTAGATAGATGAATAGACGTTAACTAACACTATTAATATTAATTTTACTTACATGAACCAGTCTGTTTTAAATTATAAATCTAAATTAAGTATAGTTTTTGATAAAAATTGATGAAGTTGTTGTAAATACGACATTTTCGATATTACAATCGAATTAATAAACTTAATTCTTTGAATATTCTAATATTGAGGGTCATAAACCATTTTGTTTAAAATAGTGTTGTCACTTTTTTTTCCTTTTTAAGTGCATTTAGAAATTTCTTTTGTTTTTTATTTATTTATTTTTTGATTTTTTGATATTTGAATCTTTTCCTTTTTATGTGGCCTTAGTATGTATATTTCATAAATTTATCATTTAATTACTTTTTCTTGTTTCATTTTTATCGGTCAACCAAAATGTTACTCTTAACTCCAATACTTTTGATATTAAAATAAATTATTCAGATACGCATTCTAATATTTTATTTGAATAAAATGAACATACTAAAAAGAAAAGACCAATGATAAAAACAGATAAAAAGAAAAAAAGTATGAAATAAAATATGAATGAAATGAATAAAAATAAATAATTTAATAAATATTAATGAAAACACGAGTATGTATATTTATTTTTTTATAATAATAAAAAGTAATAAAATTATTGTTCTTGTTATTATTATTATAATAATGAAATTAAACACAAATTATTTTTGTGAATTTATTGTATATAATTTTTATTATTTATTATCAAGATTGGTCCTGACTGAAATTTGGATGAATTTAACAATGTCAGACTTGGTCAAATTTCGACAAAGTAAGTCCTAGGTGAGTTTTGATTGAGTTATAGCTCTAAGCAAAATTTGTCTGAGTTTGTCCTAGTAGTAGTTTAGTTAAATTTTGTTTGAATTTGATAGTTTTGGTTAAGTTTGTCTCAGTCAAATCTTGGGTAAGTCGATCTCAATGAATTTTGATTGGATTAATCCAACCAAAATTAAAACAAGTCACTCTAACTAAAATTTAGTCATGTCATCCTTAATCGAAATTCAGTCAAATTCAACTTAGTTAACATAGAAAACATTAGTATTTAATGAGATTATTTTTTGGGTTAGTATAATCTTATAAATAGATTTATATGAGGAATTTTTTTAAAATTTTTATTAAGTTTCAAAAGTTTATTTCATAAAAGTTTTTTATAATATAACTTTTATAATTAGTTTAAAAATAATTTCAAAAATATTAATTAATAAATTTTGAATTTAAAAAAATATTAATATAATATCTATATAAAAATTAAATTTTGTATTAATGTAAAGAAAAAAAATATTTTAATTTAAAATACAAAAAGTTGAATTGTTATTAACATTGATGTTGATTGGATATTTAGATAATTTTTAAAATAAAAAATAAAATAAAATTTAAAAATAGCAAAATAACCAAAAACTATTCATTCATGCTATTAATTAATTAAAAAATGTTACAAAAAATATTTAATCAAACAAAATAAAAATTAATTAAAGAAAAACTAAAACCACATTAAAAAAATAAAAATAATATTTGATTTTTTATTTGATTTTATTTTCTCTATTTTTTATTTCTTTATATATAATTATATAATTAAACTTTATCTCTATAAATGATATATATAATTAAACTTATTTAATTATATATATATAATTAAATTAACTTTATCTCTATAAATGATATAAGACTTGTAACAAGTTTTGCACACACAACTATGGGAGCTGAAATAGAAAACATAATCTCATGATGTTTGGATAAACTTTGGATGTTTTCATATGAAAAGTAAACGATAACTTGAGAATTACGTCTAACAATGTGAATTCGTTTGAGAATACAAATCTAAACCTGTGAAAAAGAAATGATGGACACGAATATAAATATACATCTCAGTCATTATTAAATTATGTTGTCTGTATGTATGTTAAGACATGCATCAACCACTGTTTTCATTCACGTTTTATATGTACATTTTGCGTGGATCTCAAGTTCCAGAATTTGTGTTGAAAAGCACCAGAAATCAAGAACCTCTTGTTTATTTAAAGTCTACAATTTGGTAAGAGCTTTCTGGTTTTGTTGAGCAATGGAGCAAGTGATGATGATTTTTGTGTCTCTGGTTTTCTTTGACCTGGTCGTGTCAGCCATTTGTGGCAACACTCTTGCACCTGCATTGTACTTGTTTGGGGATTCTTCCATTGACAATGGAAACAACAATTTGCTGCCAACTTTAGCAAGAGCCAATTTCTTCCCTTATGGAATCGATTTCCCCCGAGGTTCCACCGGAAGGTTCACAAATGGAAAAACTATTGCCGATTTTATTGGTATATATTATTATTTTATCTATCTCTTTTTATTTTTATTTTTAATTAATTATTTCTTTTCATGATTAAAACATTTAAAAGAAATTATTTTGTTTGGATATGAACAGCTGAATATCTTGGATTGCCATATCCTCCTCCATACATTAGTATGGGAAGTTCAAGATCCTTAACTGGAATCAATTATGCATCTGCTTCTTGTGGAATTCTGCCAGAGACTGGAGCCAATTTTGTAAGTATATTACTTTTACACAAATTATTCAATATCTCTTTCTTAATTTCTGTATTTTTACACCTAATCTTTTTCTTTCTTCTTCATGCTATTTTCTCTTCTAATACTTTAGCCTTTTTGCAATAAATAAGGTGAATAAAAAAAGTCAGAAGAGAACAAAAAGTAAAATAATTTCCTAGAACTTTATTAGAAAGGCTTTAATTCTTCAATTTTTTCAAATATCCCACTAACACTTATCACATTATATTAATATTATATTTATATATTCCTTTGTCTCTTTCATTTCTTTCACTGTGTTAAATATAACATGGTGACAAATATATGTATGTATGTATTTTCAATTATATATTGTAGGATTGTTTGATTATTGTTTAATTATTCTTTTATTCTAGTAATTGTTCGCATGATCCAAATATTTATTAAAAGTAGACAATGGTTAAATCCATATTAATGTTTTAAGAAAGTGATAATATGTGTCACTAAGTCCTCTTTCTTTCTTTTTTTTTCATTTACGCTCTCTTTCTTCTCCATTTTTGTTTTTTCATATTTACTTCTTCTCTATCTAACAAGAAAAAGTCTTTTGTAGAATTTATTTCTTCTAGTTTGAAGAAAGAAAAACTGGAATGTCTTTCACAATTAAGTAAAATGAAAAATGTAGACGTAGAATAAGAAGAAAGAGGACTTAGTATATATCTGGATGTTAACGTTAACTTAACGAATTATTAATCTTTGCAATAAATATTGGAATTACATTATGTAAGGACCATGCTTTGTGTTAAAAATAAGAAGTAGGGGGAAGAGTTTCAAGTGGGCGTCTGCTGTAAGGACCAAGGGTGTTTTATTCTTTTTAAAAGGAAAAAGTGGTGGGGAAGGGGAGCACGTCCGTGAGTGGTAAGAAGTGAGGCGGCTGCACGTTTCTGGAAGTGGGAGACGGCTATCTAACAGCAGATGGTGCAGCTGGTGGATGGTGGGTCTTCCCACTTTGAAGTGCTCCAACCACCAAGAGGAATCATCATCATTTTCTTAATGGGCACAACACTAAGGGAAGGAAAGGGAGAAGCTGGGGAGTGCACGGGTTCTACTTCTTAAGGGGAAGAGTTGGTAGATTCAAGGGGTTGGGAGGATCCTTACGGATTGGAAGAGTTGCTGCAAAATAGTGAGAGGGTGAAAATCGGAGCTGTTGAAGGACAAGGAGGCCTCGGATTTGCAAGCCTTGAGAAGACTGATTCAAGAAGAGTGTTGGTGCTGCATCTTGAGGAGTTAGAAAGATTGCTGCATCCAGTGGTGAGGCAGAGAACGTTTGGAAGTACTACATTCAAGTTTGGCTAGGAGGTCTTCAAGAGGTAAGGGGAGTTGGATTTTCTGGATGTTGATAGTGGTTGCATGAGTAGGATGCTGGAAAATTGTGGTTGTATGTATGGTTGGATTGAAATTGATGTGTTGATTCATGTATGTAATCTTGTATGCTTTGGAATTGAAGGAAATTGGAATTTCATAGTTTTTTTGTCATTTGGAGAGGAAGTGAAGTAGTGATTTTGAGCATTTGGGGTCTAGAGTGTTATTGAGCCTTTGGAACAGTTTCACCCACTGTATTAGGACTTGTTAGATCCATCAAATTGATCAAAATAAGTGTAAAGTGGTAGAATTGGATTTTGAGTATCTAAGTGGTGAAAATTGGTGTTTTATGGCTGAATTTGAGTATGAATCCCTTAAGAATTGAATAAGGAACGTTTATAATCAATTAGGTAAGTCCAATCTAGTATAAAACATGGATTTGGGGTGTTAGAAGTTAATAAAAAAGGTTGATAATGGTAAAACCAGGTTCTGGTCTCAAATCTGCAGAATTCTGCATTCTGCAGAATTCTCGCCCGGGCGCCCCTGTCGCGCCCAGGCGCCCCAGTCTCTGGAAAAGTCGCGCCTGGCATATCGCGCCTGAGCGCGCGATGCTAGAGTGAGCGTTCGTCCAATTTGATCCAAATTGGACGTTCGTCCGTTTAGAGCCACATTGGACGTTCGTCCAAATGGCTCGATCAAACGTTCGTCCAAGACTTCAACTCTTTGAGCGTTCGTCAGCGTTCGTCCAGACTACGAGCGTTCGTCCATGACTTCAACTTGTGAACGTTCGTCCAAATGGCTCGACCAAGCGTTCGGCCTTAAATTCAGTGTTGAGCGTTCGGTCTTTGAGCGAGTGTGAGTGAGCGTTCGTCCTTAGTTCAATTCTTAGCGTTCGTCCTTGGTTTCATCTGTGAGTGTTCGTCCATTTGTCCAAACCGAGCGTTCGTCCAAAATGATCAGCATTGAGCGTTCGTCCAAACAGTGAGTGAGCGTTCGTCCGAATATATGAGCGTTCGTCCAAATAGTTGGCGTTCGTCCAATAGTGGAGCGTTCGTCCAAATTGTTGAGCGTTCGTCCAAAAGGTGGAGCGTTCGTCCAAATAGTGAAGCGTTCGTCCAAATAGTGAGCGTTCGTCCTTAACACATTGATTTGAGCGTTCGTCCTTAAATTGAGTGAGCGTTCGTCCAATAGTGTCCAGTGAATAGTACTCGTCAAAATAGTATTTTACAAATATGTTGAATTTTAAGTTCCTTTGCTTTTGGATTGAATTATGTACCAATGTTTGGAATATTATCTATGACATGAAATATGTGAATGTATGAAATATGTCGGATTTGTTGTGTTAATATGGAGGTATCTGATTATTCATAATTGTGGTTAATTTTCAAGGTAACAATATGATACATGGACGTAATTCCATGATCCTCAAGGAGAGGATACATGGTGGTGTTTTGGGGTTGTATAGAATGATTACATGGTAGCTCAGTTTTGGGGGTCATCCTGAAACTCCAATGGTCTTTCTTCTCATGTAGAGAGGATTGAACATGTGGTGAGGAGTAGCAGGAGGTCCTAGTCTTGGATGCTTCCATATGATCCAAGGTGAGTGATAACGGATTAACCTCGTGATTGTGGCCGGGCGGGAGTGCCCAAAGTTTCACCAGGCGGGAGTGCCAGAGCGGGAGTGCTCAAGTTCCATAAAGCCACCACGAGTGCAAGACCCGCCATAGCTCGGTAATCATTCTGGTCCGGACAAGTCGGGATATAAAGTAATAAGTCGGGGTTTAACGTAATAAGTCTTGTGATATTGATTTACCATGTATGATTGACTTTTGTATATCACTTTAAATTGTATAACATGCTTTTTATATCTAGCTCACCCTTGCATTGTTTGTGTTGTGTACTGTTTGAGTATGTTTCTTTGACGATGATCATCCATTTGGATGGGAGTAGATGTTGTCGCGGAGTTTCCCTTGGATCAAGAGCTAGAGGTTGCGGATATTGTGGGGTAGTCTTCTTAGAATTTATTGATTGAACACTTGTAGTGTTTAATCCTTTCAACTGTTCAAGTTTAAATTTTCAGTTTCTTTTATTTATGGATGACTGTAATTTCACATTTAATTACACGTCATACTCCGACTGTTCTCTATATTTGGATGTTAACGTCTTTATTATATAATATTGGTTATTATATAATCGGGATGTTACACATTAAGTTTAAAAAATGAAAAAAAAATATTAAAACAAAAAAGTAATTAAGCTAATTGTTTTCATAAAAGAATAGATACTATCACAGAAAATATCTATAGTTAATTATAAAAGTATATCGATAGAACAAAATGATTGATCAGTTAACAATAAATTCTATGGATAAATAGAGGAATTTGTTGGTAATTATTTATTCATAACTATCAATTGCAACAATTGAAATTTATTAGTAATTTTTGGTTGATAATTATTAACAATTTTTTTCTACCAGTAAAATTCGTTGGTCTCGTAATTATTGACAAAAATTTTATTGGTAATTGCTGACAAATTTTTTTCACCAGTGATTTTTTTTTTCTTCCTCCTCTTGTCGTTGTCATTGTCACTATTCATCACCATTGTCATTTCATATATTACCTTTAACTTATCATTTCTTTTTTTTCTTTTTTCTTTTTTATTATTGTCATTGTTATCATTATGATGGTCATCTTCTCTTTTTCCTCTTCTTTTTCCTCTTGTTCTTTTTCTTTCTTATCTTCATTTTTATCGTCTTTTCTTTTTCTTTATTTTTCTCATCCATCTCCATTCAATTATATCAAATATTTTTTCAAATTCATTCAAAAAAATTAGTATTTATTTTATCTGACAAATTTACTAAAATAGTTACAAATGGAATTTAAAAATTATAATTTCCAAGAGATTTATAAAGATTTTCACAAATTCAATTATTACCGAATTTTATCATGACATTATCAAACTTAAAGTGAAAACTTTAATATTCATTTTTCTAAAACAATATATGTCGATAATAAAAAAAGTTAATTACCAATAAATTTTACTAACAAAAAAACTATCAAAGAAAATATTTGTTGGTAATTGAAATCCTAAAATAAAATTTATTAATGTTTTTTACCTGTATTTTTCTATCAATGAAATATATTAGTATTCCTGATAAATTCTTTTTTTAGTCAAATTTTGTCAGTAATATAATTTTCTTTTTGTAGTGTTTATTTATTTCATTTTATTTAGATTCTTTTTCTTTAGGTCATGTTAGAATTTCAGTTAATAGAACTATAGACAAAAAATTTTGTTAAAAAATTTAATTCAAATTTAAAATTCTAGTCGAAATAATATTAACTAATTTTGCTATGTATGACATAAATTTTTGAGAGAATATATAATTACTTCATATTCTTTTAACACTTGATATTATGCTAATTAATTATTAATTTGGTTTGGTTGCTTAACACTAATCTAAATTTTGCAGGGAAGATGTCTGAATTTGAGGGATCAAGTGAATTTATTTGAAAACACAGTTGAGAAGGATTTAGCAGAAATGATAAATAACTCAACTGAATTATGTGAACATTTATCAAAATCTATATATGTATTCATCATAGGAACCAATGACTACCTCAGTAAGTACCTTGGAACAGACAAAACTTACCAATCTATATCCTTCGCTGATCTCCTCATTGCAACATTATCTGACCAATTTAAGGTACACTATTCATCTACTATTAATTTTACGGAAAATGATAACAACATTTCGACACAGCGTACGTGTCAGCATGTGAGCAGTCCACGTTTTGATGGGAAAAAGCTGCTGAAATCTGAGAAAACCTGCTTCAATTGTGACGTGGCGAGGACGGGCACGGGCAGAGTAGAAGTTGCGTTTCAAATTTGAGATTCATTTTCCAACTTCGTAGAGAGAGAAGCGCGAACGTTGAGAGGGAGACTGTGACCTAGAGAGAGTTGGAGAAAGGGAGTTCGAGAGAGAGAGGTCCGACGGAGTGTCGCCGGACAACGTCGAAGGCCGTGTCGGAGCTAGTCAACCCCTCCAGCCGGTTCCGATTCACGGCCGCCGCAGCTCCGACGTTGGCCAACGAAGCGAAGACGGCATCGTCTTCTGTCCGATCCGGCCCAGCGAACTAGGGGCACGTTCAAGGTCTCGCTTCGTCCCTGTGCCGGAGTGCCGCCGGAGCATCGCCGGAGAATCGCCGGAGTGTGGACTGTTCGGTGGACAAAAAAGAGGGGTTTTCCGGGTTGGAGAAAGATGTCTCAGTCTCATGAAAAAACTCTAATACTAATCCAAAAAATGGTGAAAGTGCCCCCACCAAAAGCACTTTTGTTGTTCAATTCCTCAACCTATGAGGGCCTTCATCACACTCCTCACTCTATCTCTTTCATCTTAAACCATCTCCTATCCCATGATGACATGCTACCCCAAGCTCAATCTCTTATCTTGCGTCTAATCTCTGGTCGAATCCCCTTCTACACATTCTCTCCCTCCTCCTTAATACCTCAACTAACACAAGCCCATTTCACCTCTTCTTCAACTTATGCTCCTCTCTGTGAAACAATTGTCAATGCTTATGTTCATTCTCACTCCCCTGATCAGGCCCTCACTTTTCTACACCAGATGATTCACAAGGGTCATCTTCCTACATCAAACACCTTCAACAATCTTCTGTGCTTGCTCATTAGGTCAAACTGTTTCGATAAAGCTTGGTGGGTTTTTAACCAATTCAAGATTAAAGTTGTTATGGATGTCTACACATTTGGGATTATGATCAAGGGTTGTTGTGAGGTTGGTGACTTAATGAAAGGGTTTCGGCTTGTGACCATGTTGGAGGAGTTTGGTTTGTCTCCTAATGTTGTTATATACACTACGTTGATTGACGGGTGCTGCAAGAATGGAGATGTCATGCTGGCGAAGAAGTTGTTTTGCAAGATGGATAGGTTGGGTGTAGTTGCTAATCAACATACTTATAGTGTCTTAATGAACGGGTTTTTCAAACAAGGACTTCAAAGGGAAGGGTTTCAAATGTATGAGAATATGAAGCAAAGTGGAATAGTGCCAAATGTTTATTCCTATAGCTGTGTGATTGGAGAATATTGTAATGGTGGGATGGTGGATAAAGCTTTTAAGGTGTTTGGTGAAATGCGTGAGAAAGGTGTTATGTGTGGGGTTATGACATATAACATTTTAATAGGTGGGCTGTGTCGAGGGAAGAAGTTCGGTGAAGCAATAAAGTTAGTTCATCGATTGAGCAAAGTTGGCCTCAGTCCTAACATTGTTACATACAATATACTGATCAACGGTTTTTGTGGTGTTAGAAAAATAGACACTGCTGCTAGATTATTCAGTCAATTGAAGTCAAATGGACTTTCACCAACTTTAGTAACCTATAATACTCTGATTGCAGGGTATTGTAAGGTTGAGAATTTAACAGGAGCTCTTAGCTTGGTCAAGGAAATGGAAGAGAGATGTTTTGCTCCTTCCAAAGTGACATATACCATTCTGATTGATGCTTTTGCAAGACTAAATCATATGGAAAAAGCACGCAAAATGCATGCTTTAATGGAGAAGTCTGGTTTGGTTCCAGACGTACACACATACAGTGTCTTAATACATGGGTTATGTAAAACTGGTAACATGAAAGAAGCCTCAAAACTATTCAAATCATTGGGGGAGCTGCATTTCGAACCAAACAATGTTATATATAACACGATGATTCATGGTTACTGCAAAGAAGGAAGCTCTTACAGGGCTTTTAGGCTACTCAATGAAATGGTTCACAATGGAATGGTCCCTAATGTGGCCAGTTTTTGCTCAACCATAGGGCTTCTTTGCAATGATGGAAAGTGGAAGGAAGCAGAGTTTCTCTTAGAAAAGATGATAAATTCAGGACTAAAGCCAACGGTTTCTTTATACAATATGGTTTACAAAGAAAAGATCAACGTTTAGAATGCCGAACATGGTTTAGATCGTCAGGGCCTGTCCCCGAAGGCCACTACTTTAACTGGGTTAGTAATGACATAGTGCTGTGTACTCTTTTATAGCAGGCTAAAATTTCTACATCCCGCAAATGTATTCATTCATCTTGGAATGCATCTTTTACATTTAAAAGAAGTTCATTTCAAAATAACTGAAAATACTCAAAAAATTGATAGAGCTCTGGAAAAAACACCCTTTATAGCATGTCAACCATATGTTCTACACCACAATTGGCCTAGGAACTCCCCAAAACAACACGGATCTAGCCATTGATCTTGGAGGAGAGAACCTCTGGCACGACTGCAGCACAAATGCTATAATTCTTCCTCCAACCGTAAAGTTGTTTGTGAGTCAAAGAAATGCCCCAAAAACGCTTCATCCATTGCCACTGGCTGCATTGACACTTATAAACCAGGTTGTGCAATCAACGATTTTGTTATGACAATGAGCAACTCATAGTGAAATGTTGTATTCTTTACTGTTTTTAGTGTTTGGATTTGTTTTTAGATTTCTCTTAGCATTTCAAATTTGCTTAGATAGTTGTTTTTCCTTTTTAGTTTACTAATGATATTTTGTTGATTCCTAGTTGATTATAGTTTTTATGTGCGTTTTTATATTACCTGCTGCTTTAGTTATCCTTGATTTTAGTTTTCTCGTTTTTAAAAGTTGTAGAGCTATTTTTAGGATCCATTTTCTATTTTAAGAGTAGTTTAAAGTCCTCATTCTATTTTAGCAATATAGTTTAAGTAGTAGTAGAGCTTACGTTACTTTCAGTTTAGTCTTGTTATTTGTAGCTTTAATTCTAGACAATATGTAGAATATTTTGTTAATAAACTTTGATGTGCAAGTTCATGGTAGTGATTTGGTGCTGTTTTGAGTTGTGCAGTGCACTTGAGAGAGCAATTGGCTTCAATATGAGCTGGATGAGATGATTGGCAAAATTGGAGAAAGTGCAGCTGCTGTGAAGGCTTGCAAGCCTGCTGCCACGCTGGATAACTGAAGTCAAAGCTGTCTATTTGTATTGTGCTTAGCTGTCAAGCTTACCTGGACAAGCGGTCAAAGAACTCTAAGAGGCAAATTTAAGAAGCTGGCTGACTTGTTACCTGGAAAAACTGAAGCAGAAGCATGCGGTGAGGACTGATTGCACGGGAAGCTAACTTGTTCTTGACACTAAGCTGACCTGCTATAGACAGTATCTTGGTAGTTGATTAGTTACTTAGGTAGTTAGCTATATAAGGACTGTAATAGAGGTATTAGAAACGTGACACTACATATTTAGACACTCTTGCATTCTTTATTTGTCAATGCTGTCAGACAATTGCTCTTTGTGTTATGATGTTTATGAAACATGTATCCAGACAACGAGTGAGTTGTAAAATTCTGTGCATCCACACATGTACTTGGACTAACAGAGTAGTAAAAAAGCATCTGTTAGTTTTCACTCGAGTCTGTGTAATATGTAAAAGCAGTATATAATCCTTCTGATTGATTTTGCTAAAAGAAAATTAATATCTTTTAACAATGAAGGGAGTTAGATAATAGCGTAATGCTTAAATAGTTTGCTTTGATCCCCAATGTGTAGTTATTTCTCACTATTATCTATGTTGTGATTCAATGCTCCACTTTATTTACAATTATGGAGTGTTGTTAATGAACAGGATTGTCGGTGTTACTATCCTAAGGAAACGAAATTCTGATCTTGTAAGTGATGGTGACACAGGTAGTTCTTTCACCAATATAAGTCTTATTTTGTTCTTTATTTTGGAGGAGGGGATCAAAGATTTTGCTTGAATAACAATATTCTGCAATGGCAACAAAGAAGTCTTTCATTTTAAATTAGTCTGTTTCGGTGCACGTGTTGGGTGTCTCCTATGGCTATATTAATTTAGCAGGTTTTGGAACTCAAAAATTTTCTATCCATGATTAGTCATGGTACAAACGACTCCGGTGGATAAATTGTATCCGCATAAAGAATATTAATAGAGATTTGCAAATGCTAAGAAGTCGTTTGTGATTGTGGTATTATTTTCACTTATGCAGTCAAATCAGTGAGCATATATGGTTCTCCTAGACGTTGCGGTGGCCAAGGTGATATCCTTTCTGGAAGGTAAGTCCTCTGTTTTTGTTTCAAAATTCTCGTGTGCTATATTATGTTTGGGTGGTTCTTCTCTGTGAGATGGAAATTTCTTTATTTTCCGTAGTTGATTTTTCTAGTGCCAAATTTGCTGATGAACTTTCAAGTAGAATATTGATTTCCTGTTTAAATGAATAAATCATATCCTCATCTTTTTGGCTGGAACACAACTATATCTAATACTTAAAAGTACTTCTGGAAGGAGATTATTTCGATAATGCTGTTTAGACATTCTTCATTAGTTCTTCTGAGAATTGAAGTAAAGTGACTCAATTACTGATTGGCAGGAAGTATTTACTTATATGCTGTTGGCTATTGATGGGAAGAAAATGGAATGACATTACTATCCTCATTACTTGAGTTTTTCAAAATTAAGATAAAATAAAATAAAACATGGTAGAATCCATTCCATCCGACGCTTCTGACCTCCCAAATGTTTTTGGGGATTATGGAACCCACTTACACTTTATTTAATATGATTTAAAATCTTTACTCCAGTCCTCGTTGGATATCGAGTGATATCTTTAACCCATTTCTTGACATCGTACTCCATTGCAGACGTTTTTTTAGCTCCATTGATATCATTAATTGTGCAGTTGGAACATGAAGTTTTTTTTATGCTTATCTTAAGTAGTGCAGTGTGGCTGTCTTCTTATCATGGGCACGTCAACATATCTTGGCTGCTGATTCAAACTCGAATCTCAGTTGTAAAAATCCAACAGTTGTGGGATGCATTGCTGGGTCTGCTATATTGAGGAAGGCTGCATCACTTGCTTTTCTAAAGAAGAAAAGATCCACAGTCACTGGTGACATCATTGAATGCTTGGGACAAAGGTAGTGTATTATAGGACGAAATTGTTTGTGGGATTGTGACCAAATATTTTTTAAGCTTTTGCATTCTTTGTTGCAGTTTGGAAGACATTTCTCCTGCCAGTTAATTCACTCTAGATGCTCACCGTTGGCAACCAAGTTTACTTATCCTGCAATAATATTTTCTTTCTTTGTTGAGTTTTCTTCTTTCTTGTCTTTATTTCTCCCATTTTGGTCTGCTTTTTTTATTTTGAATATTTAAAACATGTCTGCCTGTTTTGCAATGATAGCCAAAGTGTTTTGACTTTCATGTTACCAGTTTTACATAACCCATGTATTAAGACACTGTATGTGTGTACGTCTGGAACCAAACCAGACTTCTCCATTAAAGCATGCATTTTGCGTGCTTTTTCCATATGATTTAGTCTTGCAAAAGCATCAATCAGAATGGTATATCTCACTTTGGAAGGAGCAAAACATCTCTCTTCCATTTCCTTGACCAAGCTAAGAGCTCCTGTTAAATTCTCAACCTTACAATACCCTGCAATCAGAGTATTATAGGTTACTAAAGTTGGTGAAAGTCCATTTGACTTCAATTGACTGAATAATCTAGCAGCAGTGTCTATTTTTCTAACACCACAAAAACCGTTGATCAGTATATTGTATGTAACAATGTTAGGACTGAGGCCAACTTTGCTCAATCGATGAACTAACTTTATTGCTTCACCGAACTTCTTCCCTCGACACAGCCCACCTATTAAAATGTTATATGTCATAACCCCACACATAACACCTTTCTCACGCATTTCACCAAACACCTTAAAAGCTTTATCCACCATCCCACCATTACAATATTCTCCAATCACACAGCTATAGGAATAAACATTTGGCACTATTCCACTTTGCTTCATATTCTCATACATTTGAAACCCTTCCCTTTGAAGTCCTTGTTTGAAAAACCCGTTCATTAAGACACTATAAGTATGTTGATTAGCAACTACACCCAACCTATCCATCTTGCAAAACAACTTCTTCGCCAGCATGACATCTCCATTCTTGCAGCACCCGTCAATCAACGTAGTGTATATAACAACATTAGGAGACAAACCAAACTCCTCCAACATGGTCACAAGCCGAAACCCTTTCATTAAGTCACCAACCTCACAACAACCCTTGATCATAATCCCAAATGTGTAGACATCCATAACAACTTTAATCTTGAATTGGTTAAAAACCCACCAAGCTTTATCGAAACAGTTTGACCTAATGAGCAAGCACAGAAGATTGTTGAAGGTGTTTGATGTAGGAAGATGACCCTTGTATCTGGTGTAGAAAAGTGAGGGCCTGATCAGGGGAGTGAGAATGAACATAAGCATTGACAATTGTTTCACAGAGAGGAGCATAAGTTGAAGAAGAGGTGAAATGGGCTTGTGTTAGTTGAGGTATTAAGGAGGAGGGAGAGAATGTGTAGAAGGGGATTCGACCAGAGATTAGACGCAAGATAAGAGATTGAGCTTGGGGTAGCATGTCATCATGGGATAGGAGATGGTTTAAGATGAAAGAGATAGAGTGAGGAGTGTGATGAAGGCCCTCATAGGTTGAGGAATTGAACAACAAAAGTGCTTTTGGTGGGGGCACTTTCACCATTTTTTGGATTAGTATTAGAGTTTTTTCATGAGACTGAGACATCTTTCTCCAACCCGGAAAACCCCTCTTTTTTGTCCACCGAACAGTCCACACTCCGGCGATTCTCCGGCGATGCTCCGGCGGCACTCCGGCACAGGGACGAAGCGAGACCTTGAACGTGCCCCTAGTTCGCTGGGCCGGATCGGACAGAAGACGATGCCGTCTTCGCTTCGTTGGCCAACGTCGGAGCTGCGGCGGCCGTGAATCGGAACCGGCTGGAGGGGTTGACTAGCTCCGACACGGCCTTCAACGTTGTCCGGCGACACTCCGTCGGACCTCTCTCTCTCGAACTCCCTTTCTCCAACTCTCTCTAGGTCACAGTCTCCCTCTCAACGTTCGGGCTTTTGCACCATACTAGGCAAAAATGAGGAATTTATTACGGATCTAGGCAAAAATTGACCAAAAGTCAAGTCGTGGGGGGTAATAACGACTTCAAAAGAAGAAGTCGTGCCCCCCTGCACGACTTCACACTGTTTATAGCAACAGTGTTGAAGTCGTGCACCCCAAAAACGACTTCTGGGTCTTGTAATCGATTACCATTTTTTGGTAATCGATTACACAATGTTGAAATCCTGACCCTGCAAGACTGGAAATGTGAAGGCAGAAAACGTACTGGTAATCGATTACACCATTTTGGTAATCGATTACCAGGTGGGTTATGTTGGAAGAAGCACTCTTGCGTGAAACTTTCTGGAAAAATCGCGCCGGGCGGACGATCTGTATGTGGACGAGCGTTCACTGAAAATGGACGAGCGTCCACTTCTCCTACCGAGCGTCCACGCATCTCGACGAGCGTCCTCTTAGCTAGATGGACGAACGTCCTCTTAGCTTTCGGGACGAGCGTTCTCTCTGCCTGGCTGGACGAGCGTCCTCTTCTGCCTGGACGAGCGTCGCTTCTGCCTGGACGAGCGTCCGCTTCTGCCTGGACGAGCGTCCGCTTCTGCCTGGACGAGCGTCCGCTTCTGCCTTGCACCAAAACAACCTGGTAATCGATTACACATGTTTTGTAATCGATTACCAGTGCTTTTGGTGGCATACAAATTTGAAGTCGTGCAGGGTGGTCATGATTTCAACACTCTGTAATCGATTACCATTACATTGTAATCGATTACAAAGTCTTGAAGTCGTTTTTGGGGTGCACGACTTCAACACTGTTGCTATGAACAGTGTGAAGTCGTGCAGCGGGCACGACTTCTTCATTTGAAGTCGTTTGGGCCCCCACGACTTCCCCATTTACGTAAATTTGTTTGACTTTGCCTATTTTGGTAATATAAGAGGCAAATTTGCCCATTCTCGTGCAAAAGCCCAACGTTCGCGCTTCTCTCTCTACGAAGTTGGAAAATGAATCTCAAATTTGAAACGCAACTTCTACTCTGCCCGTGCCCGTCCTCGCCACGTCACAATTGAAGCAGGTTTTCTCAGATTTCAGCAGCTTTTTCCCATCAAAACGTGGACCGCTCACATGCTGACACGTACGCTGTGTCGAAATGTTGTCAAATTAGGTTGTTCGAATATCATTTTCCTTTTAATATTTAAAAATTTAATATTTAAAAAATGGAAAATGATACTCGAACAACCAAATTTAACAACATTTGGACACAACACACGTGTCAGCGTTTGAGCGGCCCACGTTTTAGTTGGAAAAAGCTGCTGCAATCTGAGAATTTCTGATGAAACCTGCTTCAACGCTGACGTGGCGAGGACGGGCACGGGCAGTCTGGGGTGTGCGTTTCAAAAATTAAAATGAAAATGAAATATGACTTGGAAAGGGAGTGGTCAGGGGTTTTTGTTTGGCGTTTGAAATTTGAATTTCATTTTTGAACAATTTTAGAGAGAAGTGAAGGTTGAGAGAGAGAGTCTAACCTAGAGAGAGCCCGAGAGAGTTGGAGAAAGGGAGTTCGAGAGAGAGAGGTCCGACGGATTGCTTGCCGGAGTGTCGCCGGACAACGTTGAAGGCCGTCGGAGGTCCTCAACTCCTCCAGCCGGTTCCGATTCACGGTCGCCGCAGCTCCGACGTTGGCGAACGAACCGAAGACGGCGTCGTCTTCCCTCCGGCCCAGCGAACTAGGTGCGCATTCTGAGTCTCGCTTCGTCCCACCTGCTTCCCTCCCTGTGCCGGACCTTTGCATTCACCGCCGGAGTGCTGCCGAAGTGGCGACTGTACGGTGGACGAAAAAGAGGGGTTTTCCGGGTTGTCAGTCCCACCCACACCGTAGGCAATCGTCTCTGTTCCAACCGCCACACCTCGTGTTCACTCAAGGTTAGTTTTTTTTTTTTTATTTCAGTGGAATGAATGTTGAATACGTGCATGATGTTGTTTGTGGATGATTTTGGTTATGTATGATATGTTGTTTGTAAGCTGTAAAAATATGACTTGTTCGATGACGGTGGAATGTTGTTTATGTATGATGGAGGTGGTTTGTTAATAGTATTTATTGGATGAATTAAATGTGTGGTGATTGATACTATGGACATGACACATGGGTTATCACATGGAATCATTAAAAGTGTAGAACTGTAGCACACTAATTCACATTTTATTCCAATTGTTGGAGAAACAAAAGTGCATTATTACATTCAAACTGTAGCAGACTGACTGGAAAGAAACACACGCAGCTGCCACGGTTGACATTGGACAATTGGGCTTTGGCAATTTAAGGAAGAAGCTACTAATTCACTTGAGCTGGGAGGGTGCACTCGGTCCAAACAGCTGATGCTTGTCCAGCTTAGTAAAGCCACGGTCCAACACAAGATCACACATCCCGCACGAAGGCAATGAGGCCCACGGAAGAAGGGAATGTAGCACTCCAGCCGAAGAGAAAACAGAAGAAAGCAAGAAGTGGTGTACACGTGATGTAGAGCTGGACACGGTGCATTCCATTCTGGAACAAGAAGCACACTACACGTTGGAGGCAGTAGAGCATACAATAAGCGTGGGAGATATTATTTTCTTTGGTTCAACTGGAAGACGCATGGCCTGCACACTGACGCCCCAAGAGAATAACAAACACATCCAGCATGGTCCGGAGGAAGAAAATAGAAAAGAAAGAGGCTGCACTCATTCACGCTCGGGACTGATAACTGCCACCTCCAGAAATGCAGAAAGAATAGTTGCACGCTTGCTGCCACTTTGGTTCAGGAATTCTCTGAAAAGAGGAGTGGAGAAATTATTTTTGTAAGAGAGGTGGAGAACAAGAGAAGGTGGACGGCCAGGAGCAGGGAGATTCTCCAACAACAACTCTAGGTTCTCATCTTTTTTCCAGGGGCTCTGGAAGAAAGGGGGACGACATTCAGCATGCAGATGGGGACGGGAGAACTCTCTCATATTGTTTTTGTTTCTTGGAGAACGTTGCCTTGAGAGAGGAGAACTGCACCCAGCCCACACCTCAGTACACATCCAGCTGCCATATACTTCTCAGACGGACTCTCTCACCTTTGGCTCTTGGTCTTTGGAACGTTGCTTTTGGAGATAGAAGGACTGCATCCAGCTGCCAACTTGGAGGCGCACGTTCACGAGCCACCGCGTACGTACACATCCAGCTGCAAATGGTTTCGCTTGGAACGTCTTTGGAGAGCTTGGAATGAGAGGTTGAAGCAGCACTGCATCCAGCTTGGAACGTTCTCTAATATTAATTTTATATTTTCAGGTATAGAAAGTTGAAGCAGCACTGTATCAAATCAAATTTTTAAACAATTTAAGATAGGATATTTTAAATCTATTTAAACTGATAATTGTCAACACCCAATTTCGTCCGAATTGACTAATAGATTTGTTTTATTCATGAGTGTAAAATAAAAAAAAAAAACAAAAATAAAATTAAAACATAACAATAAAAAAAAGAGCGTTCGTCCTCCACCGTTCGTCCTTGACCTTATTCGACCGTTCGTCCATCCATTCCTTTACGACGTTCGGCAATTCTCAGCTTCAACCGTTCGGTCATAGTGTTTTAGTGAACGTTCGGTCTTGGTGAATTCTCATTTGAACGCTCGGCCTCCATGATGTTTCTCTTCAGCGTTCGGTTTTGAGCGTTCGGCCAAGTATGGTTTTGAGCGTTCTTTGACCAGATAACGAACGCCCATCGAACAGCAAGCGAGGACGCTCGTCCAGCGCGCATCGCGGAGGGGACGCTCGTCCAGCGCGCAGAGGAGGCTCGTCCAGCAAGTGGTTGCTTGTCCAGCAAGTGGACGCTCGTCCAGAGAGCGGAGATCAACGCTCGCACAGACGCTTGTCGCCCAGAGGGGACGCTCATCCAGCGCGCAGCGGACGCTCGTCAAGCGCGCAGAGGAGGCTCGTCCAGCAAGTGGACGCTCGTCCAGAGAGCGGAGATCGCTCGCCCAGCTAGCGGAGAACGCTGGCCGAGCTGGCCGAGGACGCTCGTCCAGACGCTTGTCGCCCAGAGGGGATGGTCGTCCAGCGCGCAGAGAGGAGGCTCGTCCAGCGCGCAGAGGACGCTCGTCCTATCAACCATTTACAGCAGATATGTGGTGTGCTACGACTGTCTCATTTTTTGTGATTGGAATTGTTATATGGATTCTTGAACACCGAGTCAATAGTGACTTTCGTGGTCCTCCTAAGAAGCAAATTGTAATTATGTTAATGTACGCTTTTGTAGCGTCATATGATAACCTTTTACGGCCAGTTTATTGAATTTGGTGCAGCAATAGGTGCCCCAATGTTCATCTTTTGTTTAAGATTCTAAATCCATTTAACGAGTTATTGATGATTTGAATTAATGCAGTATAGACTAGGAAGTATTGCGGTTCAGTCATAGATGACACATGAAAAAAAGGGGCGGTTTTTTTTGGATTGTTTTGCAAGGAAAATTAAATTAATTAAAAGTTGAAAGTTAAAAACAATTGACAAAAGACCGAACGGTCCAAAGCACAGAACGAAAGGTTGAAGTATAAATTGCACAGAAGTAAAAACCGAGCTGTAATAACATTGAGACCGAGCGGTCTCCGATAATTGATTTGAGCGAACGCTAAATACCGAGCGTCCTAACTGCACGGTTCTTATAACAAGGCCGACCGGTTAAGGCAGTAAATCAGAAATGAGCACAATAAAGCCGAACGGTAAAAGCAGCTTAAACAGTTAATGAACAGGACGAACGATATTAGGTGACCGAACGGTATGAAGATAACAGGCAATGGAAAATGATATTGAAAACTAAACCAAACACAAAAACGAACGTTAATGACCGAACGGTACAAGAATATTCATTCATCACTTCCCACCACTAAAACACCAGGACCAGCCTAAGACAAGATCAAAAGTGCTTAAAACTCACTTATTTTGACAATGGTCACCCATGTTAACCTGACTGACTACCTCTGTTGGACTTTCTGTACAAAATCCAATTTTCTCTCGGGTAATCGTTTACAGTGTCCTTGTAATCGATTACAGTGTAAAAGAAGGTGTAAACTTGATTTCTAAGGCATAATTTGAAAGGTCTTTGAGTATAGATTCCAACAAAAAAAGAATCAACTCATTTGGTGTTCGGTGGAGAAAGTTATGACCAAAAGAACAAGCAAAGGTCAGAGTTGGCAAAAATATATGAAACGCTAACTTGAAACAATAAACTGTACCAACTCAGATGTCCAAAAATTACAAATTAGTAGTCATTGGAAAGAGTTTTGAGTCTAGTTTCTAATAAAAAAAGAATCACATCATTTGGAGGTCGGTGGGAAAAGTTATCAGTAAAATAGCCAGCAAAGGTCAAAGTTGACAGCATGTTATCTCACCCAAGTTGCTCATCTCATAAACATTGTTTTTTCCCTCCATCATGGGGTGCCAAAACATCACTTCCCACCACTGAAACACCAGGACCAGCCTAAGAAAAGTTCAAAAGTGCTTAAAACTCACTTTTTTTGACAATGGTCACCCATGTTAACCTGACTGACTACCTCTGTTGGACTTTCTGTACAAAATCCAATTTTTTCTCGGGTAATCGTTTACAGTGTCCTTGTAATCGATTACAGTGTCAAAGAAGGTGTAAACTTGATTTATAAGGCATAATTTGAAAGGTATTTGAGTATAGATTCCAACAAAACAAGAATCAACTCATTTGGAGTTCGGTGGAGAAAGTTATGAGCAAAAGAACAAGCAAAGGTCAGAGTTGGCAAAAATATATGAAACGCTAACTTGAAAGAATAAACTGTACCAACTCAGATGTCCAAAAATTACAAATTAGTAGTAATTGGAAAGATTTTTGAGTCTAGTTTTTAATAAAAAAAGAATCACATCATTTGGAGGTCGGTGTGAAACGTTATCAGTAAAATAGCCAACAAAGGTCAAAGTTGACAGCATGTTATCTCACCCAAGTTGCTCATCTCATAAACATTGTTTCTTTCCTCCATCATGGGGTGCCAAAACATCACTTTCCTCCATCATTGGGACATAATCACATCACTAACCTCCCTCTCCCACCATTGGAACACATGGAATAGCCTAAGACCAGTGCAAAAGTGCCTAAAAGTCACTTCTTTTTCCAATGGTGACCCCTGTTGACCTGACTGAGTACCTGTGTTGGACTTTCTGTACAAATTACAATTTTCTCTCGGATAATCGTTTACAGGGTTGGTGTAAACGATTACCAGACCCTTTTTTCAACACCCTCACTCATCCCTTGCACACCTTGCTCCTCCAACTGATGAGGGGTCACCCCACACTCCTTGGCCTCACATCACATCACCAACCACCCTATCCCAGCACTGAAACACCTAGACCAGCCTCAGACAGGTGCAGAATTGCATAAAAGTCACCGTTTTTTTTAATGGTGACCCCTGTTCACCTGACTGAGTATCTGTGTTGGACTTTCTGTACAAAATCCAATTTCCTCTCGGGTAATCGTTTACAAGGATGGTGTAAACGATTACCAGACCCTTTTTTCAACACCCCCACTCATCCCTTGCACACCTTGCTCCTGCAACTGATGAGGGGTCACCCCACACTCTTTGGCCTCATATCACATCACCAACCACCCTATCCCAGCACTCAAACACCTGGACCAGCCTCAGATAGGTGCAGAAGTGCCTAAAAGTCACCTTTTTTCCAATGGTGACCCTTGTTCACCTGACTGAGTACCTGTGTTGGACTTTCTGTACAAAATCCAATTTCCTCTCGGGTAATCGTTTACAGGGATGCTGTAAACGATTACCAGACCCTTTTTTGAACACCCTCATTCATCCCTTGCACACCTTGCTCCTCCAACTGATGATGGGTCACCCCACACTCCTTGGCCTCACATAACATCACCAACCACCCTCTCCCACCACTGAAACACCTGGACCAGCCTCAGACAGGTGCAGAATTGCATAAAAGTCACCTTTTTTTTAATGGTGACCCCTGTTCACATGACTGAGTACCTGTGTTGGACTTTCTGTACAAAATCCAATTTCCTCTCGGGTAATCGTTTACAAGGATGGTGTAAACGATTACCAGACCCTTTTTTCAACACCCTCACTCATCCCTTGCACACCTTGCTCCTGCAACTGATGAGGGGTCACCCCACACTCTTTGGCCTCACATCACATCACCAACCACCCTATCCCAGCACTCAAACACCTGGACCAGCCTCAGATAGGTGCAGAAGTGCCTAAAAGTCACCTTGTTTCCAATGGTGACTCCTGTTCACCTGACTGAGTACCTGTGTTGGACTTTCTGTACAAAATCCAATTTCCTCTCGGGTAATCATTTACAGGGATGGTGTAAACGATTACCAGACCCTTTTTTCAACACCCTCACTCATCCCTTGCACACCTTGCTCCTGCAACTGATGAGGGGTCACCCAACACTCTTTGGCCTTACATCACATCACCAACCACCCTATCCCAGCACTCAAACACCTGGACTAGCCTCAGATAGGTGCAGAAGTGCCTAAAAGTCACCTTTTTTCCAATGGTGACCCCTGTTCACCTGACTGAGTACCTGTTTTGGACTTTCTGTACAAAATCCAATTTCCTCTCGGGTCATCGTTTACAGGGCTGCTGTAAACGATTACCAGACCCTTTTTTGAACACCCTCATTCATCCCTTGCACACCTTGCTCCTCCAACTGATGATGGGTCACCCCACACTCCTTGGCCTCACATCACATCACCAACCACCCTCTCCCACCACTGAAACACCTGGACCAGCCTCAGACAGGTGCAGAATTGCATAAAAGTCACCTTTTTTTTAAATGGTGACCCTTGTTCACCTGACTGAGTACCTGTGTTGGACTTTCTGTACAAAATCCAATTTCCTCTCGGGTAATCGTTTACAGGGATGCTGTAAACGATTACTAGACCCTTTTTTCAACACCCTCACTCATCCCTTGCATACCTTGCTCCTCCAACTGATGAGGGGTCACCCCACACTCCTTGGCCTCACATCACATCACCCCCACTCAAATTGTCCTTCAAATAAACTGGTTTTGACATTCGTCACCCATGTTACCCAGAAAGACCACTCAAACACGAACATCTTACAAACAACCCTGCAACTTAGGAGACACAAAAAATGACCACATTCTGAAATCCACAAACCCACAACTCATAATAACAATGGTATTGAAGAAATAAAATATGAGACCAATTCAAAACCAAAACTCAAATTTTATTTCATTGAACTAAATCGGATACATTAAATGTAAGGACCGGGTGTCCTTTTTAATTTTATTTTAAAAATGAAAATGGTAGGGTAGGCCTTCTAATGGGCTGCTGCACTTTGTTAGTGGGGGAAGGAGCTCAGTGGACGGCTGCACGATGATGGTGAACGGCTGGGTGGAGTGGGCGGCTGGTAGATGGTGGACCTCTCCACTTCCAAGTGCTCCAAGCACCATGAGAACACCATCATCTCCTTCCTTGGTGGGCATAGCACTGAGCAGTGGCTGTGAGAAGCAACGTGTCTTTCTTCTTAAAAAGGGAAATCAGGGATTGAAGGAGGTTGGATGTTGCATCTGGAGAAGAGAGTAAGCTTGCTGCAGACTTGGGAGAAGTGAGGCAGAGGTCGTCCGGCGTTGCAGCTGCAAGCTTGAGGAAGGTAGATTCAAGTGAAGTGTTGGGTGCTACATCCAGAGGTGAGGCAGAGAACGTCCAGAGCTTTACTGCATTCAAGATTGTTAGGAGGTCTTCAAGAGGTAAGGGGAGTTGGATTTTCTGGATGTTGATAGTTGTTGCATGAGTAGGATGCTGGAAAATGGTGGTTGTATGTATGGTTGAACTGAAATTGATGTGTTGATTCATGTATGTAATCTTGTATGTTTTAGAATTGAAGGAAATTGGAATTTCATAGCTTTTTAGTCATTTGGAGAGGAAGTGAGGTAGTGATTTTGAGTATTTGGGGTCTAGAGTGTTATTGAGCATTTGGAATAGTTTCACCTACTGTATTGTGACTTGTTGGAGTCATCAAATTGATCAAAATAGGTGCAAAGTAGTGGAATTGGATTTTTAGTATCAAAGTTATGAAAATTGGTGTTTTATGGTTGAATTTGAGTATGAATCCCTTAAGAATTGAATAAGGAACGTTTATAATCAATTAGGTAAGTTCAATCTAGTATAAAACATGAATTAAGGGTGTTAGAAGTTAATTAAAAAGGGTTGAAAATGGTAAGAGAGGTTCTGACCTCAAATCTGCAGAATTCTGTATTCTGCAGAATTCTGCATCAGGTCACGCCCGGGCGCCCCACTGTCGCGCCCAGGCGCGAGTGGCACTGGAAATGCCGCGCCCAGCATGTCGCGCCCGAGCGCGAGATGCTGCGGAGCGCGTTCGTCCGAGCCAAATTGGACGTTCGTCCAATTTGCTCGTCCAAGCGTTCGGCCTTAAGTTTCTGTGAGCGTTCGTTCAAATAGTTGAGCGTCCGTGTTTTTGAGCGTTCGTCCTTCCCAGTGAACGTTCGTCCTAATGAGCGTTCGCGTTCGTCCAAATTGTTGAGCGTTCGTCCAAATAGATGAGCGTTCGTCCAATAGTGTTCAGTAAATAGTGTTCGTCCATGCTTTTAAGCGTTCGTCCAAATAGTGTTCGACCGTGCTTTTGAGCGTGCGTCCAAATAGTGTTCGACAAAGCAGTTGAGCGTTCGTTCAAATAGTTGTGCGTTCGTCCGAATAGTTGTGCGTTCGTCCGAATTGTTGAACGTTCGTCCAAATCATCAAGCGAGCGTTCGTCCATATTGCTTAGACAACGTTCGTCCATTTTGTTTTGTTGACGTTCGTCCAAGAGTGTTCGGCCTGTTGCAAATGGCGTTCGTCCAGAAACGTACGTCCCATGGTGTCCGGTGAATAGTGCTCGTCCAATTAATACTCTACCAAAAATGTATTCTAAATCCATTTTCTATTAAATTGAACTGTGTACAAATGTTTGGATTATATGCTGTGATGTGATGTATGTAAAAGTTATGAGAATGTATGAAATATGATAAATTATTGTGATGATACGATTGTGAATGTAAATGATGTATGTGAGTGTAAAGATAGTCGTGTTGGAAATATTACCTTGCATAGTGTTGGGGAGTGCCAGCTGAACTATGCGAGTGTAAAGAAGAGTCGGGTGTATTTACCTTGCATAGTGTTGGGGAGTGCCAGCTGAACTATGCGAGTGTAAAGAAGAGTCGGGTGTATTTACCTTGCATAGTGTTGGGGAGTGCCAGCTGAACTATGCGAGTGTAAAGAAGAGTCGGGTGTATTTACCTTGCATAGTGTTGGGGAGTGCCAACTGAACTATGCGAGTGTAAAGATGAGACGTGTGTATTTACCTTGCATAGTGTTGGGGAGTGCCAACTGAACTATGCGAGTGTAAAGATGTGACGTGTGTATTTGCCTTGCATAGTGTTGGGGAGTGCCAACTGAACTATGCGAGTGTAAAGATGAGCCGTGTGTATTTACCTTGAATAATGTTGGGGAGTGTCAGCTGAAATATGCGAGTGTAAAGATGAGTCTTGTGATGTCAATTTATCATGTTTGGGGGACTTTTGCATGACGTGTTCGTTTGTGATTTGTGGTTTAACGAATATATCTTATTTGTTCTATGTATGATAACATGCTTTTTATGTCTAGCTCACCCTTGCATTGTTTGTGTTGTGTACTGTTTGGGTATGTTTCTCTGGCGATGATCATCCACTTGGATGGGAGTAGACGTTGTTGAAGAGATCCCTTTAGAGCAAGAGCTGGAGGATACTAAGGTTGCGGAGTAGTCTTCTTAGGAGTTTCCCATCTGAACACGTGTAGTGTTCGACTCTTTAAGCTATTTAAGTTTGAATTTCCGTTTTCTTTTATTTCTGGATGACTGTAATTTTACATTTAATTACACGTCATGATCCGACTGTTCTCTTTATTGGAATGTGACACCCGGGCACGGAGACGAGGGCGGGGAGTGACGCCGGTGCAAGAAGCATGGTGCAGGGGGCACAGACAAGGAGCGGCTCCTGGCAGCTTCGGGTGGAAGGGGTACATGGACGAATCGAACATACACCGGAATGAGAGGGATCTGGAGACTGTGTAGGTATGGGACTATACAGTTGAAGGATAGCTTAAAGGAATTGATTTGACTACTCATATCACCAAAATGCATTTACTTTTCGGTAGCCTGACCCATAAGAACTCCATGGTTAAGCGTGCTTAGCTTGGAGTAATTCTGGGATGGGTGACCTTCTGGGAAGTTTTCCCGGAAAGTGTGCGAGTGAGGACAAAGCACACTGGAAAGCCTGGTGGTGATCTGTGGGGGCAGTCGATGGTCCCTGTGAGTTGCCGGGACGTTACAGATGGTATCAGAGCCTAGCCTCTCCCAGTACGGTGTGGTTTGAGGACGAACCAAGCGGAAGCTGGTGGGCATGTGACACCCGGGCACGGAGACGAGGGCGGGGAGTGACGCCGGTGCAAGAAGCATGGTGTAGGGGGCACAGACAAGGAGCGGCTCCTGGCAGCTTCGGGTGGAAGGGGTACATGGACGAATCGAACATACACCGGAATGAGAGGGATCTGGAGACTGTGTAGGTATGGGACTATACAGTTGAAGGATAGCTTAAAGGAAGTGATTTGACTACTCATATCACCAAAATGCATTTACTTTTCGGTAGCCTGACCCATAAGAACTCCATGGTTAAGCGTGCTTAGCTTGGAGTAATTCTGGGATGGGTGACCTTCTGGGAAGTTTTCCCGGAAAGTGTGCGAGTGAGGACAAAGCACACTGGAAAGCCTGGTGGTGATCTGTGGGGGGCAGCTTCGGGTGGAAGGGGTACATGGACGAATCGAACATACACCGGAATGAGAGGGATCTGGAGACTGTGTAGGTATGGGACTATACAGTTGAAGGATAGCTTAAAGGAAGTGATTTGACTACTCATATCACCAAAATGCATTTACTTTTCGGTAGCCTGACCCATAAGAACTCCATGGTTAAGCGTGCTTAGCTTGGAGTAATTCTGGGATGGGTGACCTTCTGGGAAGTTTTCCCGGAAAGTGTGCGAGTGAGGACAAAGCACACTGGAAAGCCTGGTGGTGATCTGTGGGGGTAGTCGATGGTCCCTGTGAGTTGCCGGGACGTTACATTAAACATTGTTTTCTTAATCTATTTACAATTATCATTACTTTCCAAATAACATTTTCCATCAACTAAATACACAAATCACTCATTTTTTATTCTAAGCACTACGGTTCCGGTGTATGGAGTCCTAAGTGCTCTTCCCTTGTAACGCCTTCGTGATCGAACCCTAACATACGTCTTCAAAGGTTGTTCATTTCCGTCAATGTCAGTAGGGGATACAAAACCAGTGTTCACAGGTGGTTCTGTACGAGGCCTTCAACAGTGGACGGCGGCACTCCGGCGCGGACTCGGTCTCTCTCTCTGTCGCTCGTGATCCCTCCTTTCTCCAACTCTTTCGTCTCTCTGTCTAGGTCACACAAGTCGTTTTGGTTGTTCGCGCCGCTTCTCTGTCTACGAAGTGAGAAAATAAAATTCAAATTTGAAACGCACACCCCAATCTGCCCGTGCCCGTCCTCGCCACGTCAGCGTTGAGGCAGGTTTCATCAGACTTTCTCAGATTGCAGCAGCTTTTTCCATTAAAAACGTGGGCCGCTCAAACGCTGACACGTGTGCTGTGTCCAAATGTTGTCAAATTTGGTTGTTCGAGTATCATTTTCCAAATAAGGAAAATGATATTCGAACAACCTAATTTGACAACATTTCGACACAGCGTACGTGTCAGCATGTGAGCGGTCCACGTTTTGATGGGAAAAAGCTGCTGAAATCTGAGAAAACCTGCTTCAATTGTGACGTGGCGAGGACGGGCACGGGCAGAGTAGAAGTTGCGTTTCAAATTTGAGATTCATTTTCCAACTTCGTAGAGAGAGAAGCGCGAACGTTGAGAGGGAGACTGTGACCTAGAGAGAATTGGAGAAAGGGAGTTCGAGAGAGAGAGGTCCGACGGAGTGTCGCCGGACAACGTTGAAGGCCGTGTCGGAGCTAGTCAACCCCTCCAGCCGGTTCCGATTCACGGCCGCCGCAGCTCCGACGTTGGCCAACGAAGCGAAGACGGCATCGTCTTCTGTCCGATCCGGCCCAGCGAACTAGGGGCACGTTCAAGGTCTCGCTTCGTCCCTGTGCCGGAGTGCCGCCGGAGCATCGCCGGAGAATCGCCGGAGTGTGGACTGTTCGGTGGACAAAAAAGAGGGGTTTTCCGGGTTGGAGAAAGATGTCTCAGTCTCATGAAAAAACTCTAATACTAATCCAAAAAATGGTGAAAGTGCCCCCACCAAAAGCACTTTTGTTGTTCAATTCCTCAACCTATGAGGGCCTTCATCACACTCCTCACTCTATCTCTTTCATCTTAAACCATCTCCTATCCCATGATGACATGCTACCCCAAGCTCAATCTCTTATCTTGCGTCTAATCTCTGGTCGAATCCCCTTCTACACATTCTCTCCCTCCTCCTTAATACCTCAACTAACACAAGCCCATTTCACCTCTTCTTCAACTTATGCTCCTCTCTGTGAAACAATTGTCAATGCTTATGATAGCCAAACTCTGTTCCACACACTTTGGCAAACATTTAAATGTTTGGCAGCTCAGAAAACGTAGTAAACTTAAGTTTCACATGTGCACGTTTAACGTTAAGTTTTAGCCAAACTCTGTTCCACACACTTTGGCTATCATTGCAAAACAGGCAGACATGTTTTAAATATTCAAAATAAAAAAAGCAGACCAAAATGGGAGAAATAAAGACAAGAAAGAAGAAAACTCAACAAAGAAAGAAAATATTATTGCAGGATAAGTAAACTTGGTTGCCAACAGTGAGCATCTAGAGTGAATTAACTGGCAGGAGAAATATCTTCCAAACTGCAACAAAGAATGCAAAAGCTTAAAAAATATTTGGTCACAATCCCACAAACAATTTCGTCCTATAATACACTACCTTTGTCCCAAGCATTCAATGATGTTACCAGTGACTGTGGATCTTTTCTTCTTTAGAAAAGCAAGTGATGCAGCCTTCCTCAATATAGCAGACCCAGCAATGCATCCCACAACTGTTGGATTTTTACAACTGAGATTCGAGTTTGAATCAGCAGCCAAGATATGTTGACGTGCCCATGATAAGAAGACAGCCACACTGCACTACTTAAGATAAGCATAAAAAAAACTTCATGTTCCAACTGCACAATTAATGATATCAATGGAGCTAAAAAAACGTCTGCAATGGAGTACGATGTCAAGAAATGGGTTAAAGATATCACTCGATATCCAACGAGGACTGGAGTAAAGATTTTAAATCATATTAAATAAAGTGTAAGTGGGTTCCATAATCCCCAAAAACATTTGGGAGGTCAGAAGCGTCGGATGGAATGGATTCTACCATGTTTTATTTTATTTTATCTTAATTTTGAAAAACTCAAGTAATGAGGATAGTAATGTCATTCCATTTTCTTCCCATCAATAAAAAGATTAGCCAACAGCATATAAGTAAATACTTCCTGCCAATCAGTAATTGAGTCACTTTACTTCAATTCTCAGAAGAACTAATGAAGAATGTCTAAACAGCATTATCGAAATAATCTCCTTCCAGAAGTACTTTTAAGTATTAGATATAGTTGTGTTCCAGCCAAAAAGATGAGGATATGATTTATTCATTTAAACAGGAAATCAATATTCTACTTGAAAGTTCATCAGCAAATTTGGCACTAGAAAAATCAACTACGGAAAATAAAGAAATTTCCATCTCACAGAGAAGAACCACCCAAACATAATATAGCACACGAGAATTTTGAAACAAAAACAGAGGACTTGCCTTCCAGAAAGGATATCACCTTGGCCACTGCAACGTCTAGGAGAACCATATATGCTCACTGATTTGACTGCATAAGTGAAAATAATACCACAATCACAAACGACTTCTTAGCATTTGCAAATCTCTATTAATATTCTTTATGCGGATACAATTTATCCACTGGAGTCGTTTGTACCATGACTAATCATGGATAGAAAATTTTTGAGTTCCAAAACCTTCTAAATTAATATAGCCATAGGAGACACCCAACACGTGCACCGAAACAGACTAATTTAAAATGAAAGACTTCTTTGTTGCCATTGCAGAATATTGTTATTCAAGCAAAATCTTTGATCCCCTCCTCCAAAATAAAGAACAAAATAAGACTTATATTGGTGAAAGAACTACCTGTGTCACCATCACTTACAAGATCAGAATTTCGTTTCCTTAGGATAGTAACACCGACAATCCTGTTCATTAACAACACTCCATAATTGTAAATAAAGTGGAGCATTGAATCACAACATAGATAATAGTGAGAAATAACTACACATTGGGGATCAAAGCAAACTATTTAAGCATTACGCTATTATCTAACTCCCTTCATTGTTAAAAGATATTAATTTTCTTTTAGCAAAATCAATCAGAAGGATTATATACTGCTTTTACATATTACACAGACTCGAGTGAAAACTAACAGATGCTTTTTTACTACTCTGTTAGTCCAAGTACATGTGTGGATGCACAGAATTTTACAACTCACTCGTTGTCTGGATACATGTTTCATAAACATCATAACACAAAGAGCAATTGTCTGACAGCATTGACAAATAAAGAATGCAAGAGTGTCTAAATATGTAGTGTCACGTTTCTAATACCTCTATTACAGTCCTTATATAGCTAACTACCTAAGTAACTAATCAACTACCAAGATACTGTCTATAGCAGGTCAGCTTAGTGTCAAGAACAAGTTAGCTTCCCGTGCAATCAGTCCTCACCGCATGCTTCTGCTTCAGTTTTTCCAGGTAACAAGTCAGCCAGCTTCTTAAATTTGCCTCTTAGAGTTCTTTGACCGCTTGTCCAGGTAAGCTTGACAGCTAAGCACAATACAAATAGACAGCTTTGACTTCAGTTATCCAGCGTGGCAGCAGGCTTGCAAGCCTTCACAGCAGCTGCACTTTCTCCAATTTTGCCAATCATCTCATCCAGCTCATATTGAAGCCAATTGCTCTCTCAAGTGCACTGCACAACTCAAAACAGCACCAAATCACTACCATGAACTTGCACATCAAAGTTTATTAACAAAATATTCTACATATTGTCTAGAATTAAAGCTACAAATAACAAGACTAAACTGAAAGTAACGTAAGCTCTACTACTACTTAAACTATATTGCTAAAATAGAATGAGGACTTTAAACTACTCTTAAAATAGAAAATGGATCCTAAAAATAGCTCTACAACTTTTAAAAACGAGAAAACTAAAATCAAGGATAACTAAAGCAGCAGGTAATATAAAAACGCACATAAAAACTATAATCAACTAGGAATCAACAAAATATCATTAGTAAACTAAAAAGGAAAAACAACTATCTAAGCAAATTTGAAATGCTAAGAGAAATCTAAAAACAAATCCAAACACTAAAAACAGTAAAGAATACAACATTTCACTATGAGTTGCTCATTGTCATAACAAAATCGTTGATTGCACAACCTGGTTTATAAGTGTCAATGCAGCCAGTGGCAATTGATGAAGCGTTTTTGGGGCATTTCTTTGACTCACAAACAACTTTACGGTTGGAGGAAGAATTATAGCATTTGTGCTGCAGTCGTGCCAGAGGTTCTCTCCTCCAAGATCAATGGCTAGATCCGTGTTGTTTTGGGGAGTTCCTAGGCCAATTGTGGTGTAGAACATATGGTTGACATGCTATAAAGGGTGTTTTTTCCAGAGCTCTATCAATTTTTTGAGTATTTTCAGTTATTTTGAAATGAACTTCTTTTAAATGTAAAAGATGCATTCCAAGATGAATGAATACATTTGCGGGATGTAGAAATTTTAGCCTGCTATAAAAGAGTACACAGCACTATGTCATTACTAACCCAGTTAAAGTAGTGGCCTTCGGGGACAGGCCCTGACGATCTAAACCATGTTCGACATTCTAAACGTTGATCTTTTCTTTGTAAACCATATTGTATAAAGAAACCGTTGGCTTTAGTCCTGAATTTATCATCTTTTCTAAGAGAAACTCTGCTTCCTTCCACTTTCCATCATTGCAAAGAAGCCCTATGGTTGAGCAAAAACTGGCCACATTAGGGACCATTCCATTGTGAACCATTTCATTGAGTAGCCTAAAAGCCCTGTAAGAGCTTCCTTCTTTGCAGTAACCATGAATCATCGTGTTATATATAACATTGTTTGGTTCGAAATGCAGCTCCCCCAATGATTTGAATAGTTTTGAGGCTTCTTTCATGTTACCAGTTTTACATAACCCATGTATTAAGACACTGTATGTGTGTACGTCTGGAACCAAACCAGACTTCTCCATTAAAGCATGCATTTTGCGTGCTTTTTCCATATGATTTAGTCTTGCAAAAGCATCAATCAGAATGGTATATCTCACTTTGGAAGGAGCAAAACATCTCTCTTCCATTTCCTTGACCAAGCTAAGAGCTCCTGTTAAATTCTCAACCTTACAATACCCTGCAATCAGAGTATTATAGGTTACTAAAGTTGGTGAAAGTCCATTTGACTTCAATTGACTGAATAATCTAGCAGCAGTGTCTATTTTTCTAACACCACAAAAACCGTTGATCAGTATATTGTATGTAACAATGTTAGGACTGAGGCCAACTTTGCTCAATCGATGAACTAACTTTATTGCTTCACCGAACTTCTTCCCTCGACACAGCCCACCTATTAAAATGTTATATGTCATAACCCCACACATAACACCTTTCTCACGCATTTCACCAAACACCTTAAAAGCTTTATCCACCATCCCACCATTACAATATTCTCCAATCACACAGCTATAGGAATAAACATTTGGCACTATTCCACTTTGCTTCATATTCTCATACATTTGAAACCCTTCCCTTTGAAGTCCTTGTTTGAAAAACCCGTTCATTAAGACACTATAAGTATGTTGATTAGCAACTACACCCAACCTATCCATCTTGCAAAACAACTTCTTCGCCAGCATGACATCTCCATTCTTGCAGCACCCGTCAATCAACGTAGTGTATATAACAACATTAGGAGACAAACCAAACTCCTCCAACATGGTCACAAGCCGAAACCCTTTCATTAAGTCACCAACCTCACAACAACCCTTGATCATAATCCCAAATGTGTAGACATCCATAACAACTTTAATCTTGAATTGGTTAAAAACCCACCAAGCTTTATCGAAACAGTTTGACCTAATGAGCAAGCACAGAAGATTGTTGAAGGTGTTTGATGTAGGAAGATGACCCTTGTGAATCATCTGGTGTAGAAAAGTGAGGGCCTGATCAAGGAAGTGAGAATGAACATAAGCATTGACAATTGTTTCACAGAGAGGAGCATAAGTTGAAGAAGAGGTGAAATGGGCTTGTGTTAGTTGAGGTATTAAGGAGGAGGGAGAGAATGTGTAGAAGGGGATTCGACCAGAGATTAGACGCAAGATAAGAGATTGAGCTTGGGGTAGCATGTCATCATGGGATAGGAGATGGTTTAAGATGAAAGAGATAGAGTGAGGAGTGTGATGAAGGCCCTCATAGGTTGAGGAATTGAACAACAAAAGTGCTTTTGGTGGGGGCACTTTCACCATTTTTTGGATTAGTATTAGAGTTTTTTCATGAGACTGAGACATCTTTCTCCAACCCGGAAAACCCCTCTTTTTTGTCCACCGAACAGTCCACACTCCGGCGATTCTCCGGCGATGCTCCGGCGGCACTCCGGCACAGGGACGAAGCGAGACCTTGAACGTGCCCCTAGTTCGCTGGGCCGGATCGGACAGAAGACGATGTCGTCTTCGCTTCGTTGGCCAACGTCGGAGCTGCGGCGGCCGTGAATCGGAACCAGCTGGAGGGGTTGACTAGCTCCGACACGGCCTTCAACGTTGTCCGGCGACACTCCGTCGGACCTCTCTCTCTCGAACTCCCTTTCTCCAACTCTCTCTAGGTCACAGTCTCCCTCTCAACGTTCGCGCTTCTCTCTCTACGAAGTTGGAAAATGAATCTCAAATTTGAAACGCAACTTCTACTCTGCCCGTCCCCGTCCTCGCCACGTCACAATTGAAGCAGGTTTTCGCAGATTTCAGCAGCTTTTTCCCATCAAAATGTGGACCGCTCACATGCTGACACGTACGCTGTGTCGAAATGTTGTCAAATTAGGTTGTTCGAATATCATTTTCCTATTTTTAATATTTAAAAAATGGAAAATGATACTCGAACAACCAAATTTAACAACATTTGGACACAGCACACGTGTCAGCGTTTGAGCGGCCCACGTTTTAGTTGGAAAAAGCTGCTGCAATCTGAGAATTTTTGATGAAACCTGCTTCAACGCTGACGTGGCGAGGACGGGCACGGGCAGTCTGGGGTGTGCGTTTCAAAAATTAAAATGAAAATGAAATATGACTTGGAAAGGGAGTGGTCAGGGGTTTTTGTTTGGCGTTTGAAATTTGAATTTCATTTTTGAACAATTTTAGAGAGAAGTGAAGGTTGAGAGAGAGAGTCTAACCTAGAGAGAGCCCGAGAGAGTTGGAGAAAGGGAGTTCGAGAGAGAGAGGTCCGACGGATTGCTTGCCGGAGTGTCGCCGGACAACGTTGAAGGCCGTCGGAGGTCCTCAACTCCTCCAGCCGGTTCCGATTCACGGTCGCCGCAGCTCCGACGTTGGCGAACGAACCGAAGACGGCGTCGTCTTCCCTCCGGCCCAGCGAACTAGGTGCGCGTTCTGAGTCTCGCTTCGTCCCACCTGCTTCCCTCCCTGTGCCGGACCTTTGCATTCACCGCCGGAGTGCTGCCGGAGTGGCAACTGTACGGTGGACGAAAAAGAGGGGTTTTCCGGGTTGTTAGTCCCACCCACACCGTAGGCAATCGTCTCTGTTCCAACCGCCACACCTCGTGTTCACTCAAGGTTAGTTTTTTTTTTATTTCAGTGGAATGAATGTTGAATACGTGCATGATGTTGTTTGTGGATGATTTTGGTTATGTATGATATGTTGTTTGTAAGCTGTAAAAATATGACTTGTTCGATGACGGTGGAATGTTGTTTATGTATGATGGAGGTGGTTTGTTAATAGTATTTATTGGATGAATTAAATGTGTGGTGATTGATACTATGGACATGACACATGGGTTATCACATGGAATCATTAAAAGTGTAGAACTGTAGCACACTAATTCACATTTTATTCCAATTGTTGGAGAAACAAAAGTGCATTATTACATTCAAACTGTAGCAGACTGACTGGAAAGAAACTGTTACGACCTAAGGTAGGGGTAATAATAAGGGTTAGAAAGTATATGAGCAGAGAGAATATTTAATATAAGTTAATTAGAGTAAATAAATATAATATAAGTTAATTAGAGTAAATAAATATAGTATAAGTTAATTAGAGTAAATAAATATATATTTAAGGAAATATTCAATATAAGATATTTATAATTAAGGATATGTGCTAAGATAATATACGGAGAGATATTTATATTAAATATAGAGATATTTATATTAAATATAGAGATATTTATATAAATTATTGAATATTAAATATAGGGATATTTATATCAAATGCAGATATATTCTAGAGGAATATTTAATAAGAGATGGGCGGGAAATAATTAATATAAATAAGGTTAGAGTCCAGGGTTAAAGACAGGCTTTTGATTATTGAGTTTTGTGACAGACATTATTGTCTTGTGAGGGAGGTTATGCTCTCAAAGTAATTGAAGGAGGTTATGCTCCCAATTATTGTTTATCCTTGTTTATTCAGATATTACCATCAATAAAAGAGATTCATTCATCCAATATTATTCGTTTATTGTTCTATTCCGTGTGAGAGAGAGTGAAAGGTTGTATTTGGCTAGTTTACGTACTCAGGTACGTAACAATTGGTCCGACCTGCCGGATCGTCAAGGGAGGAAACTGCCGGATCCTAATAGAGACGAGTGAAAGACATCATGGAGGGAAGAATAAATGCATTTGAAGGGAAACTGGAGAGCATGGAGCAGAGAATAAAGAACATGGAGTTCTCCCTAAGGAGGTTGAAGGCAGAGTTGAGTGGAATACGCCATGAAGTCCAAGCTCCAAATGGGAAGGGACTGCTGGAACCAAACGATAGTGGACTAACGGATCCGAACGTGAGCGAACGGCCAGAACCGAACGATAGCAGACTGCTGGATCCGAACGTGAAAGAACGGACGGAACCTATAGAGAGAGGACTTACCGAGCCAAACGGGAGGAGACGGCCAGAACCGAGCGTGAGAAAACTACCTGAACCAAACGGTCTAGTATTGGAAGGAAGGATGAAGGCTTTGGAAGGAAGGGCAAATGGAAGAATCAATACCCTGGAGAGAACAATGGAGTCTGTGAAGAGATGGGCCGACAAAAAGAACAGGGGGCTTGTAGTGTTTGGTACACTGGCAGAAGGAAGAGCGCGACGTGAAGTACTGAAAGACATTGAAAACCATTCCCTCAGGGCTTATGATTTAGGAGAAGTGGTAACCAGAATGCTGGATGAAGAATGGAAGACATTAGAGAAGGTTTTACCACCACCCGAACCTCCAGACATGAATTGATGAGGAGCCATGAGGTCCAGCTCCCTGTTTCCAACCTTGAGGACAAGGTTGTTTTGCAGCGGGGTGTAATGTTACGACCTAAGGTAGGGGTAATAATAAGGGTTAGAAAGTATATGAGCAGAAAGAATATTTAATATAAGTTAATTAGAGTAAATAAATATAATATAAGTTAATTAGAGTAAATAAATATAGTATAAGTTAATTAGAGTAAATAAATATATATTTAAGGAAATATTCAATATAAGATATTTATAATTAAGGATATGTGCTAAGATAATATACGGAGAGATATTTATATTAAATATAGAGATATTTATATTAAATATAGAGATATTTATATTAAATATAGAGATATTTATATAAATTATTGAATATTAAATATAGGGATATTTATATCAAATGCAGATATATTCTAGAGGAATATTTAATAAGAGATGGGCGGGAAATAATTAATATAAATAAGGTTAGAGTCCAGGGTTAAAGACAGGCTTTTGATTATTGAGTTTTGTGACAGACATTATTGTCTTGTGAGGGAGGTTATGCTCTCAAAGTAATTGAAGGAGGTTATGCTCCCAATTATTGTTTATCCTTGTTTATTCAGATATTACCATCAATAAAAGAGATTCATTCATCCAATATTATTCGTTTATTGTTCTATTCCGTGTGAGAGAGAGTGAAAGGTTGTATTTGGCTAGTTTACGTACTCAGGTACGTAACAGAAACACACGCAGCTGCCACGGTTGACATTGGACAATTGGGCTTTGGCAATTTAAGGAAGAAGCTACTAATTCACTTGAGCTGGGAGGGTGCACTCGGTCCAAACAGCTGATGCTTGTCCAGCTTAGTAAAGCCACGGTCCAACACAAGATCACACATCCCGCACGAAGGCAATGAGGCCCACGGAAGAAGGGAATGTAGCACTCCAGCCGAAGAGAAAACAGAAGAAAGCAAGAAGTGGTGTACACGTGATGTAGAGCTGGACACGGTGCATTCCATTCTGGAACAAGAAGCACACTACACGTTGGAGGCAGTAGAGCATACAATAAGCGTGGGAGATATTATTTTCTTTGGTTCAACTGGAAGACGCATGGCCTGCACACTGACGCCCCAAGAGAATAACAAACACATCCAGTGTGACATCCCAAATATATACATCATGCATATATAATAAAGACGTCATCATGCATAATACAGGAAAGCAGTCAAGAGTAATTAAGGATTACAGCCATCCTCAGAATAGTGCGGAAATTGACAATACGATTATTGGAATCTCCCATGGAAATCAGGGAAAATTTAAAACTTAAAATACACACAAATGTAATTAAACGAGTTCACGAAATAAGAATTAGTAATGCTAGGTTGCAGCATTGCCGTCTCCATCAAGAGCTGCTCCCAAGGTATCCTCCCCGCCATCTGCTCCCATCCAAGTGGATGATCATCGCCAAAGAAACATACCCAAACAGCACATAACACAAACAATGCAAGGGTGAGCTAGATATAAAAAGCATGTTATCATACATAGATTCATATGAAAGAACAGTAAATTGACATTACAAGACTTGTTACTTTATACCCCGACTTGTTCCTTTATAGACCGACTCGTCCGGACTAGAATGATTACCGAGCTATGGCGGGTCTTGCACTCGTGGTGGTTTTATGGAACTTGAGCACTACCGCTCTGGCACTACCGCCTGGTGAAACTTTGGGGCACTACCGCCCGGCCACAGTCACGAGGTTAATCCGTTATCACTCACCTTGGATCATATGGAAGCATCCAAGACTAGGACCTCCTGCTACTCCTCACCACATGATTCAATCCTCTCTACATGAGAAGAAAGACCATTGGAGCTTCAGGATGACCCCCAAAACTGAGCTACCATGTAATCATTCTATACAACCCCAAAACACCACCATGTATCCTCTCCTTGAGGATCATGGAATTACGTCCATGAATCATATTGTTACTCTGAAACTTAACCACAATTATGAATAATCAGATACCGCCATATTAACACAACAAATTCGACATATTTCATACATTCATATATTTCATGTCATAGATAATATTCCAAACATTGGTACATAATTCAATCCAAAAGCAAAGGAACTTAAAATTCAACATATTTGTAAAATACTATTTGGACAAGTACTATTCACTGGACACTATTGGACGAACGCTCACTCAATGTTTGGACGAACGCTCGACTATTTGGACGAACACCAACTATTTGGACGAACGCTCAACTATTCGGACGAACGCCAAATATTCGGACGAACGCTCAACTATTCGGACGAACGCTCAACATGCAACTTAAGGACGAACGCTCTCTGGACTAACGCTAACTGGGACGAACGCTCGCTGGGAAGGACGAACGCTCTCTGGACGAACGCTCACTGAGACGAACGCTCGCTGTGAAGGACGAACGCTCTCTGGACGAACGCTCACTGGGACGAACGCTCGCTGGGAAGGACGAACGCTCTCTGGACGAACGCTCACTGGGACAACCGCTCGCTGGGAAGGACGAACGCTCGACAAACACTGTTTGGAAGAGCGTCCCATACTAAGACGAACAAACGCGGACGTTCGTTCAGAAACGAACGCTCGACAGTTGGGATGAACGTTAGGCCGACCACTATTTGGTCGAGCACTGTTGGGACGAACGTCCAATTTTGATTCACAAAATTGGACGTACGCGCGTTCTGCAGAAATTCTGCAGAAACGCACCAGAGTCCAGTAACCCAGAACACTTCATTTTCAACCCAAAAATGCTCAGATTTGCTTCAAAGACAGTAAAATTCAATAATCCAACGAAAAAAATCTAACTCCCCTTACCTCTTGAAGACTTCTTTGAATTTATCTCCAAAGGGTTTGATCTCCTTCTGTCAGGCCTGAAAAAGGGAGCTATGGGTTCTGCTGGGAGGGGAAATTCTTGCTGCCAAATTTGAGAGGGGAGAAGTGGGAGCTGCTGTTGAAGCTGCAAGGAGACTTTGGTGGTGCTTTTGGAAGAGTTGAAGAGTGGCTGGAAGTTCTGGGAAAGAGGAGAAGTGGATTAACGAGCGTTGGTGATAAGGATTTGAGTAGAGAGCGTCTGTGTGCGCCTGTGAACGTTCGTTCATTCCAAGTAAGGGAAGCTTATGTAATTTAACTGGTTTGATGTATGTGTGTGAACGTTCGTTGTTAACTGCATGAGTATAATGCATGATGTTGCTGGAATTTTGTTGTATGAACGTTCGTCATTTGATTAAATGGATATAATGCATGATACTTGATATTACTGAAGTACATGAACGATCGTCATTTTAATGAAGTGAGATATATGAAATTGCATGGGATGAATATTTGGGTTCTGGTTTCGTTTCTGGGTTTTCTGCAAATTCTGAAATTCTGCAGGCGCGTTCGACCAATTTGGCTTCAAATTGGACGTTCGTCCAAATTATCGAGCGTTCGTCCAATTTGGTTTCAAATTGGACGTTCGTCCAAATGCCTAAGAACGTTCGTCCAGATATTGAACGTTCGTCCAAATGCATAAGAACGTTCGTCCAGATATTGAACGTTCGTCCAAATAGGAGTTCGGTCTCATACCGAACGTTCGTTTAAATTGGAGTTCGGTCTCATACCGAACGTTCGTCCAAATAGTGCTCGGTCTCGAGCGTTCGTCCAAATAGTGCTCGATATGAGCGCTCGTCCAAAGAGTGCTCGATCTCGAGCGTTCGTCCAAATAGTGCTCGGTCTCGATCGTTCGTCCAAATAGTGCTCGGCAATGAGCGTTCGGCCTAATAGTGCTCGGCAATGAGCGTTCGTCCTAATAGTGCTCGGTCTCCAACTGAACGTTCGTCCAAATAGTGCTCGGTATCACACTGAGCGTTCGTCCAGTGAACAGTACCAGACTGGTACATTTCTGAACTTAAACCGTTCGTTCTTCGATTCGAACGAGCGTCTTTCGGTCTTGCTTTTCGCGTTCGTTCTTTGATCCGACGAGCGTCTTTTGGTCTCGCGGATAGCGTTCGTCCTCGTCCCCTTGTGATGGAACGTTCGGTATTTAAATGATGAATAGTTCATGATGAACAGTAAATGATGAATAGTAAAATGACAAATATTAAATGATGAAGATTGCATGAGATGAATGGAAATATTGTGACTTTTGAAAGAACGTTCCTTTTTAATGGCTTCCTTATGAATGATGAAAATGATTATGGAATGATGACTAGTGAATTATGATCAAAAGTGAATGATGAACTATATATGAGATGAAATGAAATTATGAATGATTGAAAGAGCGTTCCGGGGAGGAACGACTCAAGAATTGATTATTAAGATTTGTAATGTATGAATGTGGTAAGCTTATCCGGTAGTTCATCCTGATGTTCCGTGAGTACTTGTCCTCACGTAGAGGGGGTACGTCATGTGTGGGAACGGCAGGAGGTCCTAGTCCTGGTGATTATTTGGACAGATAGGACTAACCTCGGGTGGCAGCTGATGAGAGTTCCAGTTACTACATCACCCGGGTGCACGAACACCGAAGCTACACAGAGTTCATACAGTCCGGACAGTCAGTCGTGTTGAGTTTTAATTTGTGAATACATTAAAGTGGGTTGTTATTTAATGAATGTGTATGTTGAAATATGCATGTATGTTGAATTGTTTACCTGAAATTGCATGTTGACGCATGAGTTAAATTACGTAAGCTTACCCTTTCGTTTTCCTTGTGTTGTCCATTGTATTTGTACGTCCGTCTTGTCATTGCAATGATCATCCGTGTGGATGTGAGCAGAGGGAGATGAGCGTTTGGAAGAAGCATTGAATGAAGAGAACCTGGTTGATGTCGAAGTGAAGATCGAACAGTGAGACCGCTCGACCTGTATTGTATTTAGTTGAACTGAGTGGTCGTTCGACCATCTCTTGATTTCGTTTAAGTTTATTTCGATCGTTCGGTATTTGTCTTGTGTAAACCGTTCGGTCAGGTTTCTTGTACGTTTGGCCTTAATTTGTAAACTCTTATGTGTGACGTGCGACTTTTGCACATTCGTTCGTTATGTTGGATTTGTACTCAAGGACGTTTGTCCTTGAGCGCTCGTTGGTTTCGCATTTCTTTAACTTTTAGTGTAAAACTGTTTGAGATTATTATTAAATGTGATTTTCTAAATTTATAGTTATAACTGTATTTTTGGGATGTCACACCTTCCAACTTCAAAAGTTCTCCACTTCTCCTCTTTTCGAGAACTTGCAGCCACTCTTCCACTCCTCCAGATGCAGCACCAAAGCCTCCTTGCACTTCAGCAGCTCCCCACCTCACGTTCTCTCAGTCTTGCAGACTTCCTTTTTTTTTTTCTTCCAAGTGCAAACCCATACTCTCATTTATCTCCCACAAGCCTCCATCTTTCCTTTCTTTTTCTTGTTTTTGAATGGGGAAGCAACGTTGGCTGTCTCCTTGTGGCCAACGTCCCTTCCTTCCCCCTTTCCCCCGTTGTTTTGTTTTGTTTTTTTTTTTTTTTTTTTTTTTTTTAACTAACGATTCCTTACATCCAGCATGGTCCGGAGGAAGAAAATAGAAAAGAAAGAGGCTGCACTCATTCACGCTCGGGACTGATAACTGCCACCTCCAGAAATGCAGAAAGAATAGTTGCAAGCTTGCTGCCACTTTGGTTCAGGAATTCTCTGAAAAGAGGAGTGGAGAAATTATTTTTGTAAGAGAGGTGGAGAACAAGAGAAGGTGGACGGCCAGGAGCAGGGAGATTCTCCAACAACAACTCTAGGTTCTCATCTTTTTTCCAGGGGCTCTGGAAGAAAGGGGGACGACATTCAGAATGCAGATGGGGACGGGAGAACTCTCTCATATTGTTTTTGTTTCTTGGAGAACGTTGCCTTGAGAGAGGAGAACTGCACCCAGCCCACACCTCAGTACACATCCAGCTGCCATATACTTCTCAGACGGACTCTCTCACCTTTGGCTCTTGGTGTTTGGAACGTTGCTTTTGGAGATAGGAGGACTGCATCCAGCTGCCAACTTGGAGGCGCACGTTCACGAGCCACCGCGTATGTACACATCCAGCTGCAAATGGTTTCGCTTGGAACGTCTTTGGAGAGCAATGAGAGGTTGAAGCAGCACTGCATCCAGCTTGGAACGTTCTCTAATATTAATTTTATATTTTCAGGTATAGAAAGTTGAAGCAGCACTGCATCAAATCAAATTTTTAAACAATTTAAGATAGGATATTTTAAATCTATTTAAACTGATAATTGTCAACACCCAATTTCGTCCGAATTGACTAATAGATTTGTTTTATTCATGAGTGTAAAATAAAAAAAATAAAATAAAATAAAATAAAATTAAAACATAACAATAAAAAAAAGAGCGTTCGTCCTCCACCGTTCGTCCTTTACCTTATTCGACCGTTCGTCCATCCATTCCTTTACGACGTTCGGCAATTCTCAGCTTCAACCGTTCGGTCATAGTGTTTTAGTGAACGTTCGGTCTTGGTGAATTCTCATTTGAACGCTCGGCCTCCATGATGTTTCTCTTCAGCATTCGGTTTTGACAGTTCGGCCAAGTATGGTTTTGAGCGTTCGTTGACCAGATAACGAACGCCCATAGAACAGCAAGCGAGGACGCTCGTCCAGCGCGCATCGCGGAGGGGACGCTCGTCCAGCGCGCAGAGGAGGCTCGTCCAGCAAGTGGTTGCTCGTCCAGCAAGTGGACACTCGTCCAGAGAGCGGAGATCGCTCGCCCAGCTAGCGGAGAACGCTCGCACAGACGCTTGTCGCCCAGAGGGGACGCTCATCCAGCGCGCAGCGGACGCTCGTCAAGCGCGCAGTGGAGGCTCGTCCAGCAAGTGGACGCTCGTCCAGAGAGCGGAGATCGCTCGCCCAGCTAGCGGAGAACGCTGTCCGAGCTGGCCGAGGACGCTCGTCCAGACGCTTGTCGCCCAGAGGGGATGGTCGTCCAGCACGCAGAGAGGAGGCTCGTCCAGCGCGCAGAGGACGCTCGTCCTATCAACCATTTACAGCAGATATGTGGTGTCCTACGAGTGTCTCATTTTTTGCGATTGGAATTGTTATATGGATTCTTGAACACCGATTCAATAGTGACTTTCGTGGTCCTCCTAAGAAGGAAATTGTAATTATGTTAATGTACGCTTTTGTAGCGTCATATGATAACCTTTTACGGCCAGTTTATTGAATTTGGTGCAGCAATAGGTGCCCCAATGTTCATCTTTTGTTTAAGATTCTAAATCCATTTAACGAGTTATTGATGATTTGAATTAATGCAGTATAGACTAGGAAGTATTGCGGTTCAGTCATAGATGACACATGAAAAAAAGGGGCGGTTTTTTTTGGATTGTTTTGCAAGGAAAATTAAATTAATTAAAAGTTGAAAGTTAAAAACAATTGACAAAAGACCGAACGGTCCAAAGCACAGAACGAAAGGTTGAAGTATAAATTGCACAGAAGTAAAAACCGAGCTGTAATAACATTGAGACCGAGCGGTCTCCGATAATTGATTTGAGCGAACGCTAAATACCGAGCGTCCTAACTGCACGATTCTTATAACAAGGCCGACCGGTTAAGGCAGTAAATCAGAAATGAGCACAATAAAGCCGAACGGTAAAAGCAGCTTAAACAGTTAATGAACAGGACGAACGGTATTAGGTGACCGAACGGTATGAAGATAACAGGCAATGGAAAATGATATTGAAAACTAAACCAAACACAAAAACGAACGTTAATGACCGAACGGTACAAGAATATTCATTCATCACTTCCCACCACTAAAACACCAGGACCAGCCTAAGACAAGATCAAAAGTGCTTAAAACTCACTTATTTTGACAATGGTCACCCATGTTAACCTGACTGACTACCTCTGTTGGACTTTCTGTACAAAATCCAATTTTCTCTCGGGTAATCGTTTACAGTGTCCTTGTAATCGATTACAGTGTAAAAGAAGGTGTAAACTTGATTTCTAAGGCATAATTTGAAAGGTCTTTGAGTATAGATTCCAACAAAAAAAGAATCAACTCATTTGGTGTTCGGTGGAGAAAGTTATGACCAAAAGAACAAGCAAAGGTCAGAGTTGGCAAAAATATATGAAACGCTAACTTGAAACAATAAACTGTACCAACTCAGATGTCCAAAAATTACAAATTAGTAGTCATTGGAAAGAGTTTTGAGTCTAGTTTCTAATAAAAAAAGAATCACATCATTTGGAGGTCGGTGGGAAAAGTTATCAGTAAAATAGCCAGCAAAGGTCAAAGTTGACAGCATGTTATCTCACCCAAGTTGCTCATCTCATAAACATTGTTTTTTCCCTCCATCATGGGGTGCCAAAACATCACTTCCCACCACTGAAACACCAGGACCAGCCTAAGAAAAGTTCAAAAGTGCTTAAAACTCACTTTTTTTGACAATGGTCACCCATGTTAACCTGACTGACTACCTCTGTTGGACTTTCTGTACAAAATCCAATTTTCTCTCGGGTAATCGTTTACAGTGTCCTTGTAATCGATTACAGTGTCAAAGAAGGTGTAAACTTGATTTCTAAGGCATAATTTGAAAGGTATTTGAGTATAGATTCCAACAAAACAAGAATCAACTCATTTGGAGTTCGGTGGAGAAAGTTATGAGCAAAAGAACAAGCAAAGGTCAGAGTTGGCAAAAATATATGAAACGCTAACTTGAAAGAATAAACTGTACCAACTCAGATGTCCAAAAATTACAAATTAGTAGTCATTGGAAAGATTTTTGAGTCTAGTTTCTAATAAAAAAAGAATCACATCATTTGGAGGTCGGTGTGAAACGTTATCAGTAAAATAGCCAACAAAGGTCAAAGTTGACAGCATGTTATCTCACCAAGTTGCTCATCTCATAAACATTGTTTCTTTCCTCCATCATGGGGTGCCAAAACATCACTTTCCTCCATCATTGGGACATAATCACATCACTAACCTCCCTCTCCCACCATTGGAACACATGTAATAGCCTAAGACAAGTGCAAAAGTGCCTAAAAGTCACTTCTTTTTCCAATGGTGACCCCTGTTGACCTGACTGCGTACCTTTGTTGGACTTTCTGTACAAATTCCAATTTTCTCTCGGGTAATCGTTTACAGGGTTGGTGTAAACGATTACCAGACCCTTTTTTCAACACCCTCACTCATCCCTTGCACACCTTGCTCCTCCAACTGATGAGGGGTCACCCCACACACCTTGGCCTCACATCACATCACCAACCACCCTATCCCAGCACTGAAACACCTGGACCAGCCTCAGACAGGTGCAGAATTGCATAAAAGTCACCGTTTTTTTTAATGGTGACCCTTGTTCACCTGACTGAGTACCTGTGTTGGACTTTCTGTACAAAATCCAATTTCCTCTCGGGTAATCGTTTACAGGGATGCTGTAAACGATTACCAGACCCTTTTTTGAACACCCTCATTCATCCCTTGCACACCTTGCTCCTCCAGCTGATGATGGGTCACCCCACACTCCTTGGCCTCACATCACATCACCAACCACCCTATCCCAGCACTCAAACACCTGGACTAGCCTCAGATAGGTGCAGAAGTGCCTAAAAGTCCCCTTTTTTCCAATGGTGACCCCTGTTCACCTGACTGAGTACCTGTGTTGGACTTTCTGTACAAAATCCAATTTCCTCTCGGGTAATCGTTTACAGGGATGCTGTAAACGATTACCAGACCCTTTTTTGAACACCCTCATTCATCCCTTGCACACCTTGCTCCTCCAACTGATGATGGGTCACCCCACACTCCTTGGCGTCACATCACATCACCAACCACCCTCTCCCACCACTGAAACACCTGGACCAGCCTCAGACAGGTGCAGAATTGCATAAAAGTCACCTTTTTTTTAAATGGTGACCCTTGTTCACCTGACTGAGTACCTGTGTTGGACTTTCTGTACAAAATCCAATTTCCTCTCGGGTAATCGTTTACAAGTATGGTGTAAACGATTACCAGACCCTTTTTTCAACACCCCCACTCATCACTTGCACACCTTGCTCCTGCAACTGATGACGGGTCACCCCACACTCTTTGGCCTCACATCAAATCACCAACCACCCTATCCCAGCACTCAAACACCTGGACTAGCCTCAGATAGGTGCAGAAGTGCCTAAAAGTCACCTTTTTTCCAATGGTGACCCCTGTTCACCTGACTGAGTACCTGTGTTGGACTTTCTGTACAGAATCCAATTTCCTCTCGGGTAATCGTTTACAGGGATGTTGTAAACGATTACCAGACCCTTTTTTGAACACCCTCATTCATCCCTTGCACACCTTGCTCCTCCAACTGATGATGGGTCACCCCACACTCCTTGGCCTCACATCACATCACCAACCACCCTCTCCCACCACTGAAACACCTGGACCAGCCTCAGACAGGTGCAGAATTGCATAAAAGTCACCTTTTTCTTAATGGTGACCCCTGTTCACCTGACTGAGTACCTGTGTTGGACTTTCTGTACAAAATCCAATTTCCTCTCGGGTAATCGTTTACAAGGATGGTGTAAACGATTACCAGACCCTTTTTTCAACACCCTCACTCATCCCTTGCACACCTTGCTCCTGCAACTGATGAGGGGTCACCCAACACTCTTTGGCCTCACATCACATCACCAACCACCCTATCCCAGCACTCAAACACCTGGACTAGCCTCAGATAGGTGCAGAAGTGCCTAAAAGTCACCTTTTTTCCAATGGTGACCCCTGTTCACCTGATTGAGTACCTGTGTTGGACTTTCTGTACAAAATCCAATTTCCTCTCGGGTAATCGTTGACAGAGATGCTGTAAACGATTACCAGACCCTTTTTTGAACACCCTCATTCATCCCTTGCACACCTTGCTCCTCCAACTGATGATGGGTCACCCCACACTCCTTGGCCTCACATCACATCACCAACCACCCTCTCCCACCACTGAAACACCTGGACCAGCCTCAGACAGGTGCAGAATTGCATAAAAGTCACCTTTTTTTAAATGGTGACCCTTGTTCACCTGACTGAGTACCTGTGTTGGACTTTCTGTACAAAATCCAATTTCCTCTCGGGTAATCGTTTACAGGGATGCTGTAAACGATTACCAGACCCTTTTTTCAACACCCTCACTCATCCCTTGCATACCTTGCTCCTCCAATTGATGAGGGGTCACCCCACACTCCTTGGCCTCACATCACATCACCCCCACTCAAATTGTCCTTCAAATAAACTGGTTTTGACATTCGTCACCCATGTTACCCTGAAAGACCACTCAAACACGAACATCTTACAAACAACCCTGCAACTTAGGAGACACAAAAAATGACCACATTCTGAAATCCACAAACCCACAACTCATAATAACAATGGTATTGAAGAAATAAAATATGAGACCAATTCAAAACCAAAACTCAAATTTTATTTCATTGAACTAAATCGGATAGTTTAAACATTGTTTTCTTAATCTATTTACAATGATTACAATTATCATTACTTTCCAAATAACATTTTCCATCAACTAAATACACAAATCACTCATTTTTTATTCTAAGCACTACGGTTCCGGTGTATGGAGTCCTAAGTGCTCTTCCCTTGTAACGCCTTCGTGATCGAACCCTAACATACGTCTTCAAAGGTTGTTCATTTCCGTCAATGTCAGTAGGGGATACTAAACCAGTGTTCACAGGTGGTTCTGTACGAGGCCTTCAACAGTGGACGGCGGCACTCCGGCGCGGACTCGGTCTCTCTCTCTGTCGCTCGTGATCCCTCCTTTCTCCAACTCTTTCGTCTCTCTGTCTAGGTCACACAAGTCGTTTTGGTTGTTCGCGCCGCTTCTCTGTCTACGAAGTGAGAAAATAAAATTCAAATTTGAAACGCACACCCCAATCTGCCCGTGCCCGTCCTCGCCACGTCAGCGTTGAGGCAGGTTTCATCAGACTTTCTCAGATTGCAGCAGCTTTTTCCATTAAAAACGTGGGCCGCTCAAACGCTGACACGTGTGCTGTGTCCAAATGTTGTCAAATTTGGTTGTTCGAGTATCATTTTCCTAATTTTACAGACCCTCTAATAATAATATAGAAACTTATATTTAAAATATGATGATCATTATTTCTTTTAGGTTAACTTTAAGTATAATTCAACTCAATTTATAAAATAAAATTTATATTTATTTATATATTATAATTTGGATTTATTCTTTTTTATGGATATGAGAATTTCAAAATCTTCCTTAGTATTTGTACATAATAGCTCATCTTATTTATGAGTTATTTGATGAACAGAGAATATACAACTTGGGAGGCAGGAACATAGTGATATCTGAAATTAGACCTGTGGGGTGCATCCCAAGAATCTCAAGGGGAAATCCATGTGTTGAGGAATTAAATCAAATGGTGACACACTTCAATGAGAGGCTTCCACCACTGCTCAAAACACTCACATCCACTCTTTCAGCCTCCACCTTTCTTCTTATTCGTTCCAATTCCATTGAATATGATGCAATCAAAAATCCATCCAAATATGGTAAAAACTCCAAACCAGAAATAACACTTTCTGTCAACTAACTCATCATTACCTTCTTCTAAATACTTTAGAGACAAGTAGACGAACTCTTCTTTAATATAAATTGGTATTATTTTTAGTCGATATGATATTTTAGAAACAAGTAAATAAATTTTTCTTTTTTTAGAAACAAGTAAATAAATTTTTCTTTAATATAAATTGATATTAGTCGATATGATATGAGTCGATATGATACTATATGATACGATAAAAAGTGTGTTGAATACTTTTGTGTATATATGTATAGGTCTATATGATGTAAGCAACACATGTTGCATAAGTAATTGGGGGAATGGAAGTGCAGGATGTGTGCCACTTTCAGCACCATGCCAGAATCGAAGCGAATATGTGTTTTGGGATGGTTTTCATCTTACAGAAACTGTACATTCAATTATATCATCTCAATGTATCAGTAATAGATCTGTGTGCGCACCAGTGACCATTGAGGAGCTTGTTAAAATATAGCTCATCAAGGTTATATAAATAAAGTTTGCAAACTTTAATCCAATCATACCAGTTTGTCATGAGTTAATTATAACTGACTTACTTTGGGATTTGCTGAAGGAAAATGACATTAATTTAAGGTTTGATAATATATATGAACCATGCATTGTAATAGGTAATGCATGGGGTGTTGATTTTGTTTTATTTGTTTGTTTGTTTTTTGGGTCGTCATTCCAAAATATATTTCTAGATTACGTAATTAAAAATTGATAATATATTTACAGGTTTCAAAATTGTTGTTGTGAGAACCTGAATAATTAAGCACTTAAATCCACTCTCTGATCACCATTAAAAGCACTTTGACACTTCAAAACACACACTGCATGCGCCTGCCATGTGTCACTGTAAGAACGTTCCAAAAGCGTTGGTGGAAAACAAGTGGCGTGCAGAGGATGGACGTTCGTCCTGCGTGGGAAGGGAAATTCACCCTCTGCATGCACTGACGCCATCTGTCACGTCAGAAGCTTCTAAAAGCTGTAGTGGAAGCCAGGTGGCCGTACGTGAATGCATGGCCGTTTGACGAGGATGAGAAAATGATTTCTCTGAAAAACACTTCACTCCATTCCATGCATTCACCTTCTTTCCCACGAAACCCTTGCTCTTCTTTTCTCCAACTTCTCTCTAAAACTCCTTCATCTTCTCTCTAAGGTAACTCACCATCATCATCTCCGATCCCATTTCAGATACCGTAGAAACATTCCCTACACCGTGAGCATCGTTCTGAACCGAACAGAACTGAGATCTGAACTGGTAAGTTCTCGTCTCTGAATATTCGTCCCTTTAGTTTCTGCGAACCAAATTCTGGTTGCATGCATGGGTTAGAGGTCTGATCTATTTACGATTTTTGGTATGTTAGATTTAGTGAAAGTTGTTGAGTAACTCCTTGGATAGAAAGCTGTGAGAGAACGAGCGAAACCATAGCATTTGGAAGTGCACTACTGAACCAGGTAAGGGAAGCTTTAGTAATTTAATTTAATACTTGTTTGATGTGTATGAAATGCCTGAAGTATACTGGATGTCTGAAGTGTATGAAATATTTGATGCATGAACGAGCATGGTTGCACTGGATGTATGTGATGAATGTTGTTTGAACTGTATGCTGAGAATGAAATGTATGATTGGGAAAATGATTAAGTTTCTGTATGGTTTGGGATGATAATATGAATTTTGTAATGTATGAGATTTATGGTGGATAGAGATTATAAGTCATGAATCGTATGAAAACTGTAAAGTTATTGAAAAATGAAAATCTGGAAAATATCATATTCTCTGCTTGATAAAATACGTTCGTCCTTGTACGGTCATATACCGTTCGGTTTCTCTAAAATTGATTTAGAGTTAAATTCTTTCATTTGGAAAGGATTCTGTCTTAGAACGAGCATCCCATTTGAAATGCTAATTGAGCGTTCGTCTTTGAGAACGTTCGACACTCTGTCGAGCGTTCGTCCTTGATAGCGTTCGACCTTATGTCGAGCGTTCGTCTTTGATAGCGTTCGACCTCTGTCGAGCGTTCGTCCTTGATAGCGTTCGACCCTCTGTCGAGCGTTCGTCTCTGATAGCGTTCGACCTTATGTCGAGCGTTCGTCCTTGATAGCGTTCGGCCCTCTGTCGAGCGTTCGTCTTTGATAAGCGTTCGGCCTTATGTCGAACGTTCGTCTTAAACGGCGCACGGTATTCTACCAAGCGTTCGTCCGAAATAACGCTCGGCCTTATAACGAGCGTCCATTCAACATCGCGCAAGGTCTCCTATCAAACGTTCGTACTAATTGAATAATTATTGTTCTTAAATAGCGTTCGTCCTAATCTTAAATAGCGTTCGTCCTGATTTTAAATATCGTTCGTCATGTTCTTAAATAGTGTTCGTCCATACAGTTAATTAACGTTCGTCTTTTTATGGAAGTGTAACTAAGAATGAAAATGTGATGTTGAGGGAATTATAAAATGTGCGAATCATAGATGAGATGAAATTATGATTTTGGAATTTGAACGAGCGTTCCAAGGAGGAACGTCTCTCTGATCTGAATATGATGAGTTGTAAAGTATGACCATGGTAAAATCGCTGATGGCTGTTCATCCTGATATTCCGTGAGTGCTCGTCCTCATGTAGAGGGGAGTAGGTCATGTGTGGGAATGGCAGGAGGCCCTAGCCCTATTGAGTACTTTGAGGCTGATAGGGTTAACTTCGGTTGGTAGCTGATGAGTGTTCCAGTTACTACACCAACCGAGTGCACGAACGCCTGCGGTTACATGGATCCATACAGTCCGGACGGTCGTCATTTATAAGTGTTGGATAATTTATTCTATTCTGATTCATTGATGTATGTCTTGTGTGTTAATTTCTTATGTTAAATTGTATGTGAGCTGTATGAATTAAACTACCTAAGCTTACCCTTGCAATTCCTTGTGTTGTCTACTGGTTATGTACGTCCGTCTTGTCAATGCAATGATCATCCGTTGTGGATGTGAGCAGATGGTGAGGCGCCACTTGAAGAAATGCTGGAAGAAGAAAATTTGGAGGACGCCAACCTTGTGGAAGTGGAGGTTAAAGCCGAGCCTTAGTGCGCTCGTTAGGTTTAGTATTTGGTTTATCTGTATAGTTTTTGGGGACGTTCGGTTATTTATTTTGTAAACCGTTCGTTATTAGCGTTCGCTGTTTTTGGACTTGATTATTGTAGCGCTACAATTCAAGCCGTTCGGCTTTTGATCTCTGTTAGTTGTAAAGACTGTTTACTGTTTACTGTTAATTGTAATTAATTCTAATTAATGGTAATTACTATTTATTGGGATGTTACAGTTGTTGTTTATATAATTCGTAACGTGGAATGTATTTCCTAATTTGAAAATATATTTAAACTTTGCAATTTAATATGTGCTTCCAAATTAAACAATTCAGAACTCTAACGCATGAACATGTTTTTACTATTCTAACACCCTCTGGCCGTGCAGAAGAAAGTATGAAATACAAAAAGAACAAAACGAAATGGGTCTCCGACCTTCATCTGTGTGGCTTTTGCTTCCTACACCGACATAATTTATTTATGCACTCCCCTCAAATTATCGATATGACCATTTCACCCTCCAGGAAATTCGAAAAATGTTTTTCGAAAATTTTAGAACAAAATTTCCAAAATACAATTTTCAAAACAGTTTTTGAAACATAATAAATATATTTTGGAGCATATTTTTGAAAATAAACATTCTGAAACGCTTATAATTTCTTGTAGAATGAGTTTTCCAAAGAACTTGTACATTAAATATGTTTAATAAAGTTTTCTAGAACGAATAAAACATGTTTTGAAAATTTTGTTCGGAATGAATTGTTTTTTTTTTCGTATTTTTTCTATTTTTATTATCCACTCTTCTTCTTCCAGTAGGGCCATGGTGACAACATTAGCAGTAAATGGTGTGAGACAATAGCGAAGGGTGTTTTATTTTTATTCCTCTTATTATGAAGTAGAGTTAATAATTATGGAAGTGCAGCGAGTAATAGTCCACCTGTGAAAGAGAAATAAATTCACCGGATAATGATATTTTGACATTTTTTTATAATATTTTAACATTACTTATGTGTCATTCTGTAATTTGTCCAAAATTATTCTATGATCAATAATAATAATCATAAACACCAATATAAATCCATCAATAACATGTAGATAGTGTTCAAATATTGTGAAAAACATATTGTTAAAGTATTATTATTTTTAATGTTTAGTACAAGTTTTAGTATAGGTTAAAAAGTGTAAATTATTGAATATAGAATGTTAAAAGAATAGCAAATATAACTATTTTTATTTTTATTTTACTGGTATAACTTTTTTTTACACATTCAATCCAACAAATATAACAAATTTATCATGCATTATAACTGATAGAAATAGAATATCTTTTTCATAAATATTTAAAAGAATTTGTTAAGACTCTCCAAAAGTAAATAAGTGTTAGACCTTGGAAAACCCACCTGTTTAATCTCATTAAATGCACCCCAAAACCCTGCTCAGATGCATTAAAAACGCACTCAAACTCCAGGTGTCAAGAATGAAAGATTCGAAAATTAGTAGTGGAGGACAGGTGTCTACAGGAGAGCACACGTCCATTTGGACGTGGGGCAGACAAAAATGATTTTCTGAAAACCCTGCCCACTCTCCTCTGCATGCACCCTCCTTCCAAAATTTGATCTTTCATTTTCCTCCTCCTTCTCTCTAGAAAACCCTTCCTTCTCTCTACTGTAACTTACCTTTCTCTACTCCGATCACCGTTCAGGCACCGTGGAAGCATTCTCGGCGTATCAAGCTTCACTTTGAACCGAACAGATCTAAGTTCTGAAACTAGTAAGTTTCCTTATGCCTATCTGTCCGTTTTTCTGATACATGCAAACCTAGCTTCGGTTGCATGCTGTTATCCTGTCTGAGTCTCTGTTGGTTTATTGGATGCTTGAAATTAGTTTAAAGAAGAGTGGAACGTAAGGGTAGAAGGGAACTCAGTCAGACGAAGAGTGTTTTAGTACGTTCGTTCACTTTAAGAGGTAAGGGAAACTTATTCAATTTAATTCGTATTGTTTGTATTGTGCTGTATGGACGTTCTGTGAGTTGTATGAAGCATCACTTTGTGATATTTGATTTTTGGTATATGATAATGATTATGAGTTGATGTATGAGAAATATGAAAATGTACTATGATATGAGTATATGAAACTATATGCTGAGAAATGAGTTAAATGTAAATGAATTCTGAATATAAATCTCTCTATGATAATGTACGTTCGTCATTGAACGGTCCTTGACCGTTCGCTGTTGACAGTGAACTTCTTTGAAATTGAATTCTTTCATTTGGGAAGAATTCTAGTTGAGGACGAACGTCCTATTGTAATAGTGTTACGTTGAGCGTTCGGCCAAGTGTAGATGTCCTGAGTGTTATGTGAGGAATTGAGAATCTTGTAAACATATATCTGAATACTTAGTCATTCTTACACCCTATCTTCACCATCTCGTATTATATTTATTTCTATCACGAGTTTAAATCAGTGATGGGTCTCGACCCAAAGCGTTCGTGATGAGTGGCGCTCGGTCTTATACCGAACGCTCGTACTCGTCTTTAATTATCAAACTTGTTGAAATAGCGTTCGTCCAAATTCAGTAAAATTCCTTTTACCGTGTTCAGTCATTGACTGGCATTAGGTTTCTGAAATTGAATTATTCTAAGTATGGTTCTCTAATCGTCTTGAGGTGTCTATATCCATTGGATCTGGCCTAGAACCTCTGTACTTAAATTATTCTTTGAGTATTGATCTGAACTTACGAGAGTCAGTTCATTCAACTGATTCAAGTGGCAAATGACGTTCGTCATATATGGTGTGTTATGGTAGTCGATTTTATTCTATTCTGGAAGGGAAGATTTCTCGGACTCGTTCCTCACGTTCGTCCTCGTTATGAAGAGGGATGAACGTTCGGTATTTTATGCCCTTGGAACTGAAGATGAAAATGAAAATAAAGTGAAAGATTATAAAGGATTAATAGTATATGAGATGTTTAAACGGTTGTGGATTTTGAACGAGCGTTCCGGGGAGGAACGACTCATGTATTGAATATTGGAATTGGTAAAGTATGACTGTGGTTACACTAATGCTGGCAGTTCATCCTGATGTTCCGTGAGTACTCGTCCTCACGTAGAGGAGGGTAGGTCATGTGTGGAAACGGCAGGAGGTCCTAGTCCTTAGGGGTACTTTGGATAGGGCTAACCTCGGGTGGCAGCTGTTGAGTGTATCCCAGTTACTACATCACCCGGGTGCAAGAACGTCTGTAGCTACACAGATTCATATAGTCCGGATAGTCAGTCTAGTATCAGGGTTTGATTGAATCTTATATTGAAATGTATTTGTTATATTTGAATGTGAGAAATGCATGTTATTACTTGAATTAAATCAAATAAGCTTACCCTGTGTTTTCATCGTGTTGTCCTGTATCTGTACGTTCGTCTTGTCTTTGCAATGATCATCCGTGTGGATGTAAGCAGATGGAGATGCGCTACTGGAAGAGGCGCTGGAAGAAGGAAATTTGGAGGAAGAGAATCACGTTGACGTGGAAGTAAAGGCCGAGCGGTAGTACGTTCGGTTCGCTGTATAGTTTAGCTAGTATAGTGTGTTGTTTTCGAACGACCACTTTCCCTTTTGCTTGATATAACCGTTCGGTATTTTGCTTTGTAAACCGTTCGGTCAGTTATGCTTGTATTGTACATCTCTAATGTTTGTACCTCGTTTTGTAAGATCGTTCGGCCATGAGCATACGTTCGACTTTAGTGTAAGACTGAACCGATATGTTAATTAATATGATTATTCTATTGTATGGTTTATTACTGTATTTATGGAATGTTACAATAAGTCATTTAAAATTTTAAAATTAAAGAATCTCTATACATCTACAATTAACTACGGTTCCATTAAATAATTTATATTTCTAAAATCAACATTACTTGAGGTGTTCACTGATAAAATTAATTTATAATAAATAAATAAAATCTATATATTTAAAATGTGTCATTTTATTGTAAACTCAACCCGTCATTATTAGATTAGTTTTTATTTATCAAACTATTTAGATTTGAATATTTAAATTTATTTTAAAATGTTTTATAAAAGTGTTTTTTAACACCAAACATTGAATCAGAGTTAAATATGGTAGAAATACATTGCTGCACTTTTATAAACTTTTTATTTTATTTGTTTTAGATTTTACATTCAGATATTAAAAATAAGTTTTAAATTGTATAATTCAAAAACTAACTTTTAAATTATATAATTTGAAATTTTTTTCTTTAAAAGAATTTCTGAATTGCATAATTTAAAAGATAAAAAATAATTTTAAGTTAATTCAAAAATTATTTTTGACTTCTGAATTTCACAGCACAATCCAAAAAATTACATTATACTATTCAAAAAGACAAAATAGGATAAAAAAATTTAGATGCCGAAAGAAAATTATAGGTGCAAGAAGAAACTGCCAGTACATTTTCTTCAGTTTTGTAATTTTTCTTTTTGGGCCTTGAGCTCTTGATTAGTTTTGAGTGCAGTCTGTTTGCCCTTTATCTAATATTTTATTTTCGTAATATATATATATATATATATATAATATTTTTAATAAAATCTTAGGGCATCAATTGGATAATGGATTCAAAAATTAAATATGCTACGTAACTTGTGTATAAACAAGTTTAAAGTTAGTGTAGTTCAAACGTTTTAAAATAAATTAAACCAAACAAATTGAGTTGGTTTTGGTTTATTTAAGTTTGCCACTTATCAAAACACATAAATCCTTGAAAATTTCTCCCATAATACTTTTATTAGTATTAAGTTTGTAACTAAGATTTCATAACTTACTAGGTATTAAGTTCGTAATTAACTTTTATAACTGAAAAACTTTTAGATAATACTCCGCTAAACTTGAGTTAAAGGTTTTCTTTTGTTTATAGACAAATATGATAAAATTTTAAAATTACGTTTATAGGCAAGTCGTGCAGTCCTCACATGAATCAAATGAAGAAGTCATGCAGGAATGTACAACTTCCGGTTAGGATAATTTTAAAAGATGAAGTCATACACTCTCCAAACATTTTTTGACATTTCTAATCAATTACATAATGTTGAAATCATTAGAGATGCACGACTTCAGTGTAATTAATTACAATAATGTTATAATTGATATTGTAATCGATTACGAGTGAAAAAATGGCTATAACAGAGTTTATGTAGTTGTTGATAATGTGATTTTTCATATGTGGTTTGTACCCTATTAATATGCTTATTAATTTATAAAAGTCAGTACAATAACCTAATAATAAAAGAAAGGGTGTTGTTCCCTCCACCACCCCAAGTGCTCCTGTACCTCCTCACTATTTTCTTTTATTCAAAAAATATTCTACATATCCCCACTATTTTCTTTTATTCCAAAAATACCGTACATTTTCCCACTATATTCAACAATCTTTCTTTCTCTCTCCACATTAATGGAGCATTTAGATGGCTCAGATTTAAACTTGTGATATATTATTGCAAAATTTTATTTACACTTTCCTTTAAATAAGTTTGATTCAATCTTATTTTCATTGTTCAATATATTTTTTTTCTTCAAATTACTTAATAAATGGTAAAATTTTGTTCTAAATTTCTAGAAAAATGTTTATATATATATATATATATGTGTGTGTGTGTGTGTGTTTTATTTTTACATTTAATATCTATAATTTTTAACATTATATTATGTTTTAACTTACCGACATGTTTGACTCAAATAACTTGAATAAAGTATTTAATTTATTAGATAAATAATATAAAAATATTATTAAATACTTAAAATATAAAAGAAAAATTATTTTTTAAAGATTTGGAATTTATTTAGTTCTTTCGTCATTATAAAGTTAGTATATAATAGTAATAATAATATATTATTTACTATTAATATTATTATGTTCATTATTTTGTATTTGCATCTAACTTTTAAGTTTATAAAATGAAAGTGGTAGAAGCACTAATATTGAAGTTTCCTCTGAATTTTGTATTTTGCAATATATCACAAGTTTAAATCTAAGACATATGAATGCTCCATTAATGCAGAAAGAGAAAGATTGTTGAGGATAGTGGGGAGGTGTAGGATATTTTTGGAATAAAAGAAAATAGTGGGGAGGTGTAGAGTATTTTTGGAATAAAAGAAAATACTGGGGAGGTGCAGAAGCACTTGGGGTGGTGGAGGGAGCAACACCCTAAAAGAAAAACATAATACAATTAAATTTTAGAGGGCCCTAATGGCCCAAAGTGATGATGTAGATAATTCATCTTGTCTTCGAGATGTGCAACTCGAACATTAATGTTGTCAAATTTGTTCCCAACAAATGCCCAAAGATCACGAATCACATTCATTATTTTTGTCAACATAATTGAAGAAATTATCAGGTTGGAGATCATGGGCAGTCATTATGAATTGACTGAGCATCATCTCGTTTATGAACCTATTGTCAATCATTGTTTTTAACAAAACCAAATGAACATATAACTTCAGCCTTAATTTTGAAAGACCTTTTAACTGGTACATAAGGCTCATCATCAAAAGGAACTTCAAAGTGCTCCATAAATATGGTATTAAGTTGGGAATATAGTAGAGGAGCATTGTCCTGTAACGCCTTTTTTATTCGATGTCTGGTGAGATGAGCTCGGTTCATGTCCCTTGTAGTAGAAAGTGTTCACACCAAAAGTAGATATTCTTTTGTTGTTTGTGCAAGGTTAGTTGTATGAGGAACCAAAATGTGACATATAATATAGTGGATTATTCTACTATCAACCTTCATCATCTCGACAAGTATTCTACCCGTATTGTTTGCATTCGAGTTACAAATCATTGTCCTAGCATCTAAAGTAAAGTAATTATCTCTCCACTCATCAAACATATTTCCTTCAAAAGAGACTCATTGAGAAGGTATGTTTGTCAAAGAATAAAATAGTGATGGAGTTATTGTCATTTTGATTTTTTTTTACTTCAGTGTGAATTACTCCATCATAAAAAATATGCATGTTGTTGTAGAAGACTCAAACTAATTCTGGATAATAATGTTTTTTATGAGTGATAAAATTAACCAAACCAATATTTTTCAAATTTCATAATTCAATCAAATTTCACAAATAAATCATCACATCATCATACAAACATCAAATATAACATGTCTACCAATCCAAATCAAATAAACTAGTTTTTTCTATCTGACAGATGACCAAAGAGCTCTAAGGGTCCTAAAACAAATCCAAAAGCCAAGGAAGCTATATCTGCTCCTACGAATAAAAAAAACACAATCAAGATATACATGTTAGAACCACTGGTCACTAGAGACTTAAACTGAAAACTCAAAGGACGCATGTAAACTAAGCGGGGCATGCAAACTAAGCGGGTCTTACATGTAACCACTACAAGAAAAGACCAAGGAAAACAGTTAAAAACTCAACTTACTCAAACGAAGAAACTGATCTATCTATATTGAAGAACTCGCCGCAAAAGATCAATCCTACCGTCTCGGTCCTTTAATCAGACGAGCAGGACAGAAGAACCATTAGAAAGAAGTTAAAAAACTTTAGAAAAATGGTTTCTAAAAAGATTGTGTGTTCTAAAATAATGAAACTCGTTTATAAAAAAACTGTTTATATTAAAATTATTTAATATTAAAATAATTGGGTTTTATTATTTTTTAAACTATTATAATTTATAAAATATCATTTTCTAAGTTTTTAAAAAATGGTTAAATGATTCTTTTATCATTAAAATGGTAAACTAGTACTAAATTAGCTGTTCAGAAAAAAAAATCATCTTTAAATATATAAATAAATATAAATTGATTCTTGAACTTTATAAATATTAAATTAATCCTTAGAAAGCATAGTTTAGTATCTAATTGATACTTAAAGTTTAATGATAAATATTGTTACAAAAGTTAAATTAAATTGAGAGCATATTCTAATAGTTTAATGGGTTAAATATGTTTTTAGTCCCTAAACTATCAAGCGAATTTGTTTTTAGTCCCTCTTTCAAAATAAGTTACATTTTAGTCCTCTTCCTTAAGGAAACCTTAATTTTTTGTCCTCAAAAATTAACACCGTTAAAAACTAGCTGAGCTAGCTGACGGTGTAATGCCATTCTGACGTCACTCCTACCATGAGCCACCTCTGTCATTTCCCTCATTGCTTCTACACCCACCCCGTGATTAATCACCTGCTTCAATTTTTATTCTGTTATTTTTAAACATTTTTTCTTAAAGCAAAAATATACATAATTCATCATAACCACACATCCTATGCACCTGGAAAAACCCAAACGATCTGTACGCTTCGCCGGTTTCCTGCACAATCTGAGTTCTCTTTTCACAACCCAAATTGATTTCCCTTTTCACTACAGACCTCGTATCAAACTCAGTTTCTAACTTTAGTCAATTGAGTAAACAATCCTGACTCAAAAGATTCTCTAACATGTAGAAGTGTTGGACAATCTACACCTTGAAGTTGAAAACCGAGGTCTTTGGTACTTGGTCAAAAGCACAACTTGCTGGAAGCTAAACAAATGGATGGTGAAACCAGCTGAACATAAGAAGACAAATGAATTTTATAGTTAATATATGATATGAAAGAATCAAGCCCTTGTTACAGTAAAGAATCAAGCCCTTGTTGCCAGACACGTCCTTTCTTCTCTAATCTATCTTCAAATTTCAAACGGGTAAGTAAAACACCAAAATCTCTACCTTTCCCCAAATTTGTATCTTTATAGAATTAAGGATCAAGTATATATGGAATTTCCAATTAAAAATTAAAACACCCTTTTGATATTTTATTCAATTTTCCTCAAAGCAGTGAGGAACATCTCACAGTAAAATGAATAAATGGGAAAAAACACAAGTACAAAATTAGCCAAAACATACATGATTAACTAGCCCGTGAGATCAACAGCTGAATGGCAATAATTGTCCATGACCAAAAACGTGTAAGTTAAAAACTCTGATTTTTTCCAAGCCTTTTTCCGGTTTCTCCTCTGCAACCAGGTAGAACAGAAAACTTGGTAAACGAAAGTTTAGAGAGAGAAAGAGAGAGAGTAAAACAGGAAAGGGAGGGCGTGGGGTTGACGACGGTAGCAAGAGAAGTCGAGGAGAAGTCGAGGAGGTAGATGGAGGTGGGGTGGGTCATGATGTAGAGGGTGGATCTGTGTCGTCACACGTGCCAAGAGTTAGGAAGGAAAACAGTGAACACACGTGGCACACCGTCAACCAACTCAGCTGGTTTTTAACCGTGTTAGTTTTTAAGGATAAAAAATTAAAGTTTCCTTAAGGTGGAGGACTAAAATGTACCTTACTTTGAAAGAGGAATTAAAAACAAATTCGCTTAATAGTTTATGGACTAAAAACATATTTAACCCTAGTTTAAAATAAAAATGGCTAACTAAAACTGAAATTTAAATATATAGAAAAATAAATATATTTTACTAAAAAAGTTAAGAAAAATAACTTATAAAAGTATTAATTGACTTTACATGTTTTTAGTTTGGATTGGCATTTGAAACCGTGTTTGGGTCATGTCGGTACAACACGTGACAGCACAACGTAGAATCTGCAACAAAATTATTAAAGTTGGAAAAGGAAACAAACAAAGTTGCATTCAAAATCCACTGCGAAATTACAAACCAAACAAAACACAAAGTGACAACTTTCATATATTAGTTTATTTAAAAAGGAAAAGAAAAAACAGCAAAAATAGTTATTAATTAATATACATTATGAGAAAAGGGAGCGTTTCCATTTTCAATCGGACCACAGAAAACATCTAATATCACACACAAATACACACATATATATTCCAAACACATTTTAGTTTATTTTTCTATAAATTTTTTCTTTTATGAAAAATTATCATATGTTACACTCTATTATGACTTTGCATGGAAATAAATTGATATCATAAGTAATCTACATCCATCTTCTTTTACTATATGTCAACTGGAGAAAAATATTAACACATGTGCTTTTACAATATGTCTGAATGGGAGAAAATATTAAAATATGAATTGTTATGATTTTTTTTTATTTAGTGAAATAAAAAAATAGTTGAATTTTAAAATTAAAAATTTAAATTTATCCTTATTATCTTCTCTTTAGTTATAATTTTGAAAAAAAAGATAGCTTCTTTCATGTTTTATTTCTCTCACAAAAGCACCAGAGGATCAATTTCATGCTTTTGTGATTATCTTAATAATTAACAAATATTTGTTTACATACCTTAATTTTGAATCTTTATGTTTTTTTAAACCATACTATAATTATTTATTGTGTATAAGTTCATATAATTATCTGTTTATTTAACTTACTAGTGCAGAAACAGTACATAATGTCACGCGTTCAACGTCCACCCACTGAATAGCCAACGTCTGGTGACATTTTTGTAAATAAATATAATAGTAGAACGTTTTATTTAAACCAGTGCGTCATTCTCTTTCTTCTTTCTTTTAAACCACCAATACTATGTTGAATTATGTAGGAGTTCGACGTAATATTTGTCAATCAGAAGCCAAAGAGTCACCCTTTTTAATTTCTTTTCTTTTTTCTTTTAAACAACAAATAATACGTTGAATTTTGTAAGGGCTTCGACTATTATTTGTGAGCCAGAAGCCAAAAAGAAGTAAGCCCTTTTTAATTCTTTTTTTCTTTTTTCTTTTAAATCACATATAATACGTCAAATTTTGTAAGAGCTTCGACGTATTATTTGTCGGTCAAAAGTTTCCCCTTTTTAATTTGAGTTGGGAGATTGAAAATTTCTTCACTTTATCTTAGCGCGCGAGACCGTCTTCTCTTCTCAAATTTTCTCGAACGAAGTTTGACGACCATCACATGTAATCTTTATACAAATGCATGTTAATTAACTACTTTATGTATAAATTTCGTTTGTTTTGACCGATTATTTTCGTGTTCTTGTCCTTCATAGGCGCATTTTGCTTTCTCTCTCACTAGTGGAAACACTTTATTCCGACGAACCCACATTTTGAAGGTTAGTTTTTGTTTTCATTTTCGTTTTGAAGAACTTATTTGTTGAACTTGTTTGTTGTTGTTTTTTGTTGAACTTGTTTGTTGTTGTTATTTGGTTGAACTTGTTTGTTGTTGTTATTTGATTGAACTTGTTCGTTATTGTTGTTTGTTGATGATACTATACTACACATTCATAGTTCATGCTTTATAAAATATTAAAAATTGAAATTTGTTGTTTTTCTGCTTTTCAGATCTTGTAGAGTTGTAAAAAAAAATTACAATTAATTAAAAAAAACAAAAAAGTTGTTTAATGTCGAATATGAACAAAATTCGATGTCAATTTGATTAACGTCGAATTTTTTAAATTCGATGTCAATTTAACGTCTCCTGATACGACGTCGACCTCGAATTCGACGTGAAAAGCCAAAACACAACGACGTTATACGATATCTTTGTACTAGTAACTTTTCCAAGAAATAAAAGTTAGAAAAAATTCATCATATCAATTTACCTATCATTTGCTTCATATGAATAAATAAACAAGTACAAATTATATAATCTTAAATTTTTAACTAAAGAATTAATTTGATATCTATACCTATCCAACTGTAAACAAATAAATTTTATATGAATTTTAGGTAAACTTATATACTCTCTACTAGTGATAAGAATTTAGAAAGTAAAGTATTAGAATTGATAGATATTTTAAAATAACGAGATCAAGTATTTTAAACTTAAAATAATTCAATAATATAAATAGAATTTTATAATCTCGTCTAATTATTTAAAACACTAATATTTTTTCTCGAATTCTTTCTCTGAGTTTCATTTTTCTTCTCTCTAAGATTTCTTACTTCCCGATTATATGTTTGACAATCAGGAAGCTTTTAGGAAATCACAACAGTGTAATCTCCATTATCAATCAAATTTCATTCTAGAGCAAGTAAGGTTTGACTTCTTTTTCCCTTTCGCTCTTACTAGTCTAAGACCGTGCTTAAAAATTTCTTCGCATGTGTCATTTGTGTTCTTTTCCTAGTTCTTTGTTAATCTGAGGTCCTAAGGACTTACTCCGATCACAATTCGGTGATTTGTAAGCGTTACTAGAGTTTCTTGTGCTTGAAGCAACGATTGTGTGTGTCTAGAGCTCAGTAGTGTTTCTATTAAGGTAAGGGAAGTTAGTGACCTTTTTTTATGTTCTTTTAATTGATGATTTCAGTTAGGTTATGTTGAATTTGCTTAAATGTGGAAATTTGTATCTGTCTTAGTATAAATTGTGATTTGAATGGTTTTAGATACTTAATTGATGTTTGGTATTGTAATGGATGTGTTAAATTGTAATGAATCTATTTGAAGTTGATCTTAATTATGAATTAGCTGTGATTGTGAAGTTAGTGATGCTATTTGATTGAGATGTTGGGAATAAAAGGGTTAAGCATGGTTGTAAGTCAATTTTTGGTCTAAAACGAGGGTCTTAATAGGTGAATTTTAAAAGTAACGGTCTAATTGGAGATATGGTAATTTAGGAAATGATATGTAGCTGTTGAAACTTGTTTGGATGGTGAATTAACAGAAAATTGGTCTAAAAGCGGATGAAAGATAATGGGATGTGTTTAGAACGAATTTTGGTGCATTCTAGAGGTGTTGGATAGTAAGATTTTGTTTTGGATGGTTTAAGTCAAAGTGGAATGTTTGGGCATTGTTCTTGAGTCATTTAGGACTCGTTCAGTCTCCTTAAGTTGCTACATTGTGCATTAGAAAAGGTAGGAATGGATTAAGGTCTATGAGATAAAGTTTTAGTTGCAATGAATGGGATTTTTTTGATATTTTGAGTTTAAACTTAGTTTGGGATGGGTTATATACTCTAGGATAGGTCATTGGTAGCTTAGAACACAAAATGGAAGTAGTAGAAGTTGACAAGAGTACCAAAGATAGGTTATGCTAGGTTGAAGGGTGCAAATTTTGTAGAATTATACAGTGGAGCTAGGTGAGCAGAGAGCTCGTTGGGTGAGTACATGAGAGTTCTGGCAGTGAGTTTTAGTGGCTAGGCGAACCAACTCGCTAGGCTTATCGAGCTCACTGTTTTGGTTCTTGTTAAGTGAGTGACGACTTCTCGCGGAACAAGTTTTTTTTTGGAGGGGAAGGGTTGGTAGTAAGTTTCAGGGGCTGGGCAAACTCCCTTACTAGACTGAAGAAGACATTTGTTTGGGCTCTCATTAGGCGAGTGGGTTGTGCTCGTTCGGCGAGTTTATGCTTGCTGGATGCCATGTATTAGCCGTAGGGCGAGTGAGTTTAAGTTTTTTTTTCTATACTTAGTGTTGAGATGGTAGTATGTTACATTTTAATGTTCAGTGATGCAATCTGAAATGATTTGATGGTATGGAAAATGTGATTAAACTCATGAAAGGTTTGTAAAGAATTTCTAGGGTGAAATTCTTAGTGATGGTTTTAAGTAAGTGATGTATTAATGTAGAGACTCAATTTTGAAAATTATCTTGACACTCTAATAATCGCGTCATCTCAAATAGAGAAGGCGACTATGTGGTGAGGAGTAGCATAAGATCATAGTTTATTGTCTATTGTTCTTTGTCCATAGGTAGTACACAGATTAACCTTGTATGGTAGCTTGAGGGACAACTATTTCACCACTATAAGTGCAAAACTTGTCACAGTCCGACATCATTACATTTATCCGGATGATTCTATCTTGGTCAATGACATGATTAGGATGAATGATTTTGACTCTAATGAAATGTATAATGAAATCTTATTGTGCAATAATGTTTTATTCATTTTATCATTAGCTTACAAGGATTACTACTTATAAGTAGTAATAAGTTAGAAAATTAGTGTTTTCCAAGTTTTTCCCCTTTCCCTTTGCCTATTTAAGGTTAGGGTTTCATTTTCTTCCATGTAAGTAAGAATATGTAGACACAATACACAATAATAGAAAACAAGTTGTCATTTCTTATCTCTTTTTCGTCTTTCTCTTTGATCCCTTGCTTTCCCTCCTTCTGACAACCATGAGAGATTTTTCTCCTTTTGTAGCGGGTCTCGAACCCTCACTCTCTCTCGGATACGAGTTCTAATATGGTATCAGAACAAGTATTAAACATGCTCTGACTATTTTTCTACTACTTTCTCCTTTTTAAACCAAAATTGGTAGACTCTTGACTTGTTCTTGACGTGATGGAACAAATAGATAGTCAACTAATCTATCCAACCCCTTTTACCTACATCCTAGAGAAAATCCAGGCCTTACTCTTATCTCTTAGGTTCTAAATGAGACCAATTATTCCTCTTGGAGTAGAAACATGAAAAATGCTTTCCTTTTAAAGAAGATGATTAAATTCATAGATGGAAATATAAAAAAAACCCTAAAGAACCGATCTTTTGTTTGATGCTTGGGAGATATGCAACATGATGGTTTTGTCATGGATCATCAAGACTCTTTCTCCTTAAATTGCAAAAAGTTTGATATACGTTGAAAATGCTAAAGATTTGTGGGATGGACTAAAAGAAAGATTCTCCAAAGGAGATTACTTCAAGATTTCATATTTGCTTCAAGATATTCATTCTATTAAACAAGGAGAGAGGAAAGTAAGTCAATACTTTACTGACTTAAAAATTCTTGAGGAAGAATTATAGTCTTTGAGACCTATACCATGCTACACTTACCAAGTCCCTTGTAATTGTAATTTACAGAGAAGTGGAACATATTATTTGCTTTTTAAAAGGCTTAAATGACACATACAATACTATGGTAACACAAATTCTCTTGATGAAACCCCATCCCAACATCAACCGGATCTTTTTCTTCTTATGTAGTAAGAAAGACAAGAAAGATAACTTACTGGAGTCACAAATTAGAATGATATTGCCAAGATTTTAGTCAACACCACTGATAAACAGAACTAGAAATCTTAAGGGTGTGGTGTTGACTCATGTGGACAAAGAAGAGGAAAAGGGAAAAATCCCAATATAAAAAACAATTTTATCATTGCTCACATAGTACTTCTGACTATTTTTATTTTTGGATATTACACTAGTTATTTATTTTTGGATATTACACTAGTTAGACAATATATAGATGAAATTTTAAAATATTTAAATTTGTTTAAAGAAAGTAGTAGTTGTTATTAGATTTTTTTTTTATTCAATCACTTATTTTGAAAATTATAATTATACATAATCTTATTTTACTCTCCTTATTTCTTTTTTTAAAAACTAAAAAAAAATTACTCTAAATTTTTATTGAATATTTATAACTAAAAAACTTATGGAAATAATTTTTTAAATATATTTTAATTTATTTTTTGTCTTTATTCAATATAAAAAATACTAAAAATAAAAATTAAATAAAATATTTTAAGAAAAAAATATTTTGTGTGTCTTATACTTAGAAATATAATTACAAGTAAGAGAAATTTTAGAGAAAAAAAATGTATATGTTATAAATTATCTTAGCATGATTTTGATGCTGCTGTCAAAATTTATGTGTTATTGACTAGCTTCTTTTTTATAAGTTGTATTTCCATAGTTTAATATTTTAATTTTATTTAGCTTTGACATTTCATTCTATTTTATATTTTATAAGTAAATGATAATAATCTTAACAAAAGTATATTTTTATACACAATAATGCCTGCATTAAAAATATGCACAGAAAAAACCACCCATGAATAATAGTAAAAGCACCACTTTATAGATAACATTAACTATTTTTTTTCCAAAAATAACTACTAATTTTATTTTAGTTCAATCACTCATAAGACTGTACAGTTATATACATTGTCTTTTAATTTGGGCAATAAAAATTACTTGTTAATCTGTATACATACTATTTATTATTATTTGTAACATATCAATATATATAGTATAGACTATAATAAGGAGAAGCAACATACATGATAAAGTAGTACAGTTATCCATCTAAACATAAAGTGATACATTTCCAGTCATCCAAAAACAACTATAAATTTAAAACTTTATTTACAAACTGAAAGCTATGCCAAAACTATACACAAGGCTATAAAGAACAACAATCACTACTCAGCAGCAGCATCACCTCCATCCAATGCTTGCTCCAGAGAAACATCTTCTTCCGCTGCTCACATCTAAAGGATGGTCATCGTAGAAGAAGAACAGCAGAACATACAAAACATAAGCACACAACAGGGTAAGCTAGTTTAAATAAAGATTAATCATACCACCATCCATAAAATTCATACAAGTATATTATACATTCCCATCACTTAAACCCTTCTCACATAACACACACTGACTCTGACTGTCCGGACTTAGAATGATTGTCGAGCTATGGCGGGTCGTACACTCGTGGTGGCTTCTACTGCTTTGCAAAGCCATTGCCAATGGGTTTCACCCTACCACACTCACAAGGTTAGTCCGTTATTACTCACCTTGGGCCATACTAGAAGCACCCAAGACTAGGACCTCCTGCTACTCCTCACGACATGGATCAATCCTCTCTACTTGAGAATGAAAGACCATTGGAGTTTCAGGATAACCCCCAAGACTGAGCTCCTGCATTCATTCTAAACTTACTTGAATCTCAACTAGAGATTCTACTTTGAACCACAACATAGGGCACCACCATGTCTCCTCTCCTTGAGGATCATGGAATTACGTCCATAAATCACATTTGAACTTTACCATTTTGATTACAATATACTACAATCACCAAAGATATTACATGTTACCACTTCCACTTACTTCATACAACACTTCTTGATACATATCAAACAACATAAGAACACACAAGGCTTGAACTAGAACGTACCCCTCGCATAGCGCACACCTTCGCATAGCGAAACCCTAAACTTCTCGCACAGCGACCCAACTCGCCTTGCGAAAGCCAAAGACAGAGACCAACTACTCTGGATCTCTCGCATAGCGACTAAACTGGCTATGCGAATAAAATTGTAAAATGTTGCAGACCCCAATCCCTCGCATAGCGACCCAATTCGCTACGCAAGAGTCTCATCCAGAGACTGAACCCCTCAAACACTCGCAGAGCGATACCCACTCGCTGACCGAATAAAAAGAATAATGGTTCCAGCCCCAACCAGTCGCATAACGATTACACTCGCTATGTGGATTGACAAACAGAGAGCAACCCTCTCAAAACACTCGCACAGCGCACCCATTCGCTATGCAGATACATTGGCAGAGAGCATCTTGCCAAGGTAACTCGCTGTGCGAAGAGTCTGCATAATCTGCAGAACGAAATTCTGCAGAATTACACAACTCAACCACTCCTTACCAATTCTACTCAACTTGGCCAACTTCTAACACTCCTAATTCGATGTATATACTAAATTGAACTTAACTAATAGATTCTAAACATTCCTAACACCAATCTAAAGTGTTTATGCACCAATCTCTACTCTAGAACCTCCAATTCATCAACTTATAGACCCAAAACCAATTCTACCACTTGGAACCTGTTTTTGACCATTTCAAAGACTCAAACCAATCCCATATGACCTATCTACACTATCCCAGCAGTCACTAATAGCCCTTGACCACCAATTCTCAATTTCACTACCTCACTTCCTCCAAAATACATTGAACCAGCCCAATTCAGTTCACACTCTACTACAGCAACACTACCACACATCACAGCCAATAACAGTCACCAATTTACAAACATTACAACATATAGATTCATCACATTCAGCTCATCAATCACATTTCACAGTTTCCATTATTCTAACAGTTACGAACATACATTCACAAGCTAAAATTCTAATTGCATAGCATTCTAATCACAGAATTCATAACATACAACACCAATTGATAATTAAAGTACAACCTAGCTTCCCTTACCTCAGAGATATATAGTCCAAATCACAGAAACGTTCCAGCCGTACCTTGCATCGCAAGGAAACTCAACAGAAACCTACAACTCACCAATTGGTGATAGAGAACCACACTTAAACCCTAAATTGGGCTAGAAATGGAAGGAATAACCACTAATCACATGTAACCAGAATCGTTGCATGCTCACAGCTCAGAGAAAAACGGACAGAAAAAGGGAGACGACTTACCAACTGAAGAACGAGAAATTGATCGGTCCAAACTCAAGCCCTCAACGCCAGGATCGCCTAGGCACTTCCTAATCGTTGAACAGATAACTCAGCAAGAAGAAAATTTAGAGAGAACTCAAAAAACTCTGAGGGATAGAGTTCTTGAGAGATGAAGTGTTCTTAGAATAATAAGAAGAGTTTATAAAATTTCAATATATATTATCAGATTATTTTAAAGTAAAATAATCGATCTCATTATTCTAATACTCCATAACACTCTATTTTTCAGGTCTTTACATTATTTATTATTTATAAAGTAAAACCATAAATATTGGAAATGTTGTATATATTTATATATGTATAATTTTTTTATCTGGAAGCGAACATATGTAAAAATAGAACATTTTTTCTCATTTGATAAACTTCTTAAAAAAAATTTAAAAAAATAAAATGTTTAAATTAACTTACATACAAAGTAATATATAAACAATACCGGATATCATTTTTAAAACTTTTAATTTTAAATGAAAAAGCTATTCTTTTTAATTTAAAATAAAAGTTTGTCTATATATATATATATATTAAATACATAAATTAAAAAAATAAAAATTTGAAAAAGGAGAAATTAAATCACTAACTAAATTTGTATTCATAAATAAGAAAAAAAAAAACTAAAGTTATGTGTTAAGTCATAATATGAAGATGATGGTTAACAGGTAGTAATGATTTAAGTAAAAACTGTAGAATCTTTTATTCGAATCAATTTTCGAAAACAACCAAATTCAAAAATGGACACGTGGCCAACATAGAAGAACTATGATCATTAATCTCTGAAACATCGCCATTCCACCCAATCATTCCCTCCTTTCTCACGTGCCAGCTTCTTCATCAGTGCCACAAATCCCTCCCTCCTCAAAATTGCCGTTCCCCCAAATACAGCTCGCATTCAACACCATAATATATATATATATATATATATATATATATATATATATATATATATATATATATATATAAATTAACTTTAATATTGTTTTATCTATCATTTTAGCTTTTAATATTCATCATCATATTACTTGCTAAACTCTATTACTTTTTATATTTTTATTATGGGAAACATTATTTATGGATAAACATTTCAAATTTTCACCTTAGATTCGGTCAAACCATAATTAAAATCTGGTCAAAGTTTATTTGGTTAAGATCAAACTCTGTATTTATTGTGACTTTATTTCTTAAAAGCAGTAACTAACTTACTGCTATTTTAATACACACATTTATGACTTGATGTTAAATTACGAATGCCAATTAGTAACTAGTTTAAGGAACTTAAATATGAATTTCTGAATATTAGAAAGTACGTTATAAAAATGTTTTTTTAATTCTGAAATGCTGAAATTACATTTAATGCATTTTTATGAATATCTTTAGGAAGTAAAAAAGAAAAAAAAGTGATATAACATTTTCTAGAAGATAACATTAATCTGTACATAAAATTTTATAATAATTTTATTTTAATATTAATTAATTTTGAACTGGACTTTTCTTTTTTAAATTACTCACAATTTTCTTGTTCAAAAATATAATATATTTAATTCAATTTATAATAAATTTAGATATTTTTAATCAAATTTTTAAAATTTTATAAAAAAATATATTAAGTTATCCAAATAATTTTTCATATATTATAAAATATGATGTTTTGTATTAATATAAAATAGAATTAAATATGTCTTAAATTTTGATAAATTTGTCACTTTTCCAAATTTTCATATAATTTAGATATATCTTTCAAATCTAAATGAATTAAATTTTTATAATACATCAAATTACGTTTTAAATTACCTTTTGATTTTTTTTCAGGTTTAATACGTTTTATGTTAAATATTAATTTAGAATACCTTTAACATGAGAAAAACATATATATCTAAATTAACATTTTTAATTCATTTATTTTATAAATTTTGAAACTAAAATTTGATAAAGATGAATTTAACCCTATAAAATAATATTCTATTAACATAAAATGTTGAATATTCTTTATAGTTTTCACCTAAAAAGTATTAAATAATAAGAATAATCTCATCAATTAAGATGAGTTTCATCAATTAATACATGAAAACAAAGATAAAATATCATAATAAAATAACACTTATCTCACCTACTTTATGAAAGGAAATTAAACAAAAAATTAATTAAAAGTATAAAATATTTAAATATTTAATAAACTAACAAGTCTAATAAAAAAATAAATTCAAAATAATCAAATATATCAAAATTTAACTAAGGTTAATTTAAAATAGAAGAGAAATATTTAATTCTTATGTTGTTAACATGTAACTAAAGAAGAAAAAGTGTTTTTGAGTTTTGATACTTTTAAGAAATTTAAGTAATAATGAATTAATTTTTTATAAGAAGAAAAGTGAGTGATTATTCAAAAAGAAAAACCCTAAAATAAAACGTTAAATGGCTACTTTCCTTTTGTGTTTGTCTCTCCAACCAAACACTCCCTAGCTCACCACATGAATATAATCACCTCCATTCACTCCAGAACCTTCCATTGTTTCAGTCTTTCAAAATTAGCCTAACATTTAATCTTCAATTTTACTTTCTTATTTTTAAAATATTCTCTTTATTTACTTTTTCTGTGTTTCAATGGGAGCTGTGACCTCCTCCATGGCGGCCAAGTTTGCATTCTTTCCGCCGGATCCGCCGTCGTACACTGTGACGGAGGAGACTGATGGGAAGGCGAAGATGGTGGAGGTGGCAACGAGGGAAAACGTCGACGTTTTGAAGGTTCGGACTGAGAGAGGAAACAGTGTTGTGGCTTTGTATATTAAGAACCCGACGGCTTCGTTGACTTTGCTTTACTCGCACGGTAACGCCGCTGATCTGGGTCAGATGTACGAGTTGTTCAGCGAGCTGAGTCTTCACCTCCGAGTTAACCTCATGGGGTTACTTTCTCAAACCTCTCATTTTTTTTTCTTTTACCCATTTGTTCATTCAATTATAATGCTATTTTGGTTATTTGTTGGTGTGAATTTGTTTCCATATTTAGATTATGTTTATCGTTTTAGATTTTTTTTTTGTTCCTTAATTACATCTTCAGTGCAAACAATTCAAGTTTATTTTTTCCATCCACATGTTTGGAATGAAATTTTGTTTAAGGAAACTGAAGCTAGTTTTGGAGGGGGGGCTGTCGGGGGAGGCGGAAATAACTTCTACTTTTTATGTTTAAAGTTCGGTCTTTGAATTATTCAAATTTGTTCTTTCACTAAATTGGCAAAAAGACCGAATAGTTTCTTAAATGGAAAAATTAGGTATTGTATTGTTAGAGAGATAACATAGTTTTCTTAATTTTCCTGAGAAATAGAATTTATCACATGCTTTCTTGAAATAGTATTTGTTGGTCGAGTTATACCTTTGATTAATTGTATTTGGGGACCTAATTTTCTTTTTTAAGGATTGAATTTTAGACTACAACACCCATTCCTCATTTTAGAGAGGCTGAAATGGGATTTTCTTTTTGTTCTATTTGTGCGCCTGACTGGAAACCTATAGAAATTTCTGAAAAGATGGTTGTTTTCCTCTATGTAGTTATGACTATTCTGGATATGGACAGTCATCTGGGAAGGTATGTATACTTTTATTATCTATTTATATTAGTAAGTTTATCACGTATATTAGTAGTGAATATGAGATACATTTTTTTTTGTATAAATAAAATTCAAAATAAATAAACATTTTAATAATATAATTCTAGTGATTACTCTTAAATATATAAAACTATATTTTAAATTTAGAATATCTAATTTAATTTTTAAACTGTGATATAAGTATATTTTTCACTGTTGGTACTTTTATTTAAAAAGTATTGAAAATTAATTTAGAAATAGGCATATGTAAGTTAAAAATTAATGTTAATAAAATAAAAGAAGAGGACTCTTGTATGGGAGAAAAAAAGGAAAGTAGGTTGAGATGACTGAAAGATTATTTTTTTGTTTAGGTGCTGGCATTCGAAAGAAAGAATATTGAAAATATCTCACCTGAGAGTGAGAGTATTACTTTCCGAGTTGTGTATCTTTATTTATAATATAAGAATATTTTTTGAGGCAGATTTTAAGAATTTTAAAAGTACTATATTCCTTAGTGTGTGTTAGATACTAGCCAGAAAGTTGACATGAGATGAACTGACTGAGAGTTAAGAGAAAACAACTCATTGTAACGTTTAATTAAATTAAAGTTTGGGCTGAATTTTGCTTTTTGCTTCTAACTGGATGGAGAAAAAGGAAATGTTAAATATGGTTGACGTAACGTACGATGGAAGATTAAAGTTCGTTTGGGGCTACCAATTGCTATCCAAACGCACCTGTATTTCATTTGAACTTCAAATAGTAACCGTCGTATTAACTATAATTTTAATTTTATAGTAAGCTTTAATTTAAATAAATGCAGTAAATTATTTTTTTATCACTGATGTTTGCATGACTGTTTAATGAATTCTTTATATTACTAACATTTTACTCAGATTTTACAAATAACTTAACAATAAATTGTTTTCTACTCCCTCAAAGATGTTTATATTACATTCTCTTCCCGTTTTATTTTAGAACACACAGCTGAAAGTCAAATATTTGTTATATTTTGAGTTCATTTTAAGGTAATTAGTTTTCCAGAGATTTTACCCCTAATGTCGATTCCTGTTACGATGAATAGTAATTAGTCTTGAACAGCTACCATCAATTTTTTTGATTGTAGAACTAGTTGTCGAATAGGATCAAATGTCATTAGGAGATCTATTATTCATAATCATTCACTTCTTTCTAAGAAGTTCGAATATATTGAAAAGAATTAATAAGTTTAACTCAGTCATCTCTTAGGGGGACAGTATATTTAAAGGAAGAGAAAGGGGAGTATAATTTTAGAATCTCTTAGGGAAGAGATGAGTAATTTATTTTAAATTTAAGAAAGATATTTCTACTGAAAAAAATTAATAAAGATAAAAGGGAAAAAGGGAGGAAAGAAATCAGGGGTAGAGATTGCTTCCTGCAGGGTAGCTTGGGTTAACAATTTGATATTTTTTCTTTCTGGACAGCCTAGTGAGCAGAACACTTATGCAGATATAGAAGCTGTTTATAAGTGCCTGCAGGAGAAGTATGGGGCAAAAGAAGAAGATATTGTTCTTTATGGGCAATCTGTTGGTAGTGGACCAACTATAGATTTGGCTTCTCGTTTACCAAACCTTAGGGCTGTGATTCTCCACAGTCCAATCTTATCAGGCCTTCGTGTCATGTATCCTGTGAAGCGCACATACTGGTTTGACATTTATAAGGTTCTACCTTTATCAATGCTAATGGGTGAATCATAATCGACAATGTTCAATTTTTGTCCATTTTAATTTTATTGATCTGCTTTTGATGCAGAACATCGATAAAATTCCCTTGGTGAATTGTCCCGTTCTTGTGATTCACGTGAGTATTCTTCTCATCTCTGACGGTACTTATATTTATAGTTAGAAAGTAGATATATCATTATATAGAAGATGCTGCAATATTGAAGTAATTATATGACTTCTTTTCTATAGTTTCTTGTTAAATACTTCTTTGGTCAGTGAATATTTTTCTTACGTCTACTCTCCTCAGACCTCAATAGAAAAGGAGCCTTGTGCACTAGGTCACTTCCTCCTCCTCCTTCTCCCTAACTTATATTAGTCTCTGGTGTTTATAATTTTGGTTTGGTTTCTGTACATGCTCTTATCATTTCCACTTAATAATTCATTGGACCATATGAACTTAAATTAGGTTTTTAATTGCTGATTCTCGACCATCGTTGTTGCTGATCACTGATTGAGCTTCCTATATGCATTGTCCATCCACAATTAACTTGTCTGTCTCAAATATGCCAACGTATTTGAAATTCTTGCACCAATTAGTATTCTAGTATCATATGTCATTGGTCAGTATTTCAGCCAGTCTTTGTATTTAGATATTTTTGAAATATTTATGGGTTAGAATGTTTTTTCAACTTTGATGTGAGTGCACCAACTACACGCATATGGTCAGTATTTATTAGATATTTGGTAACATATTTATGGGTTGGATTATTTCTTTCATTGCTCAACTATATTTGTAAGTGAGCATACGAATTACGAGATACAACTAAAGTTTGTGTTTGAACTTTCAGTTACGTTTATAGAGTGTGATGGTTCTTTGTGTTGCCTTTTATATTTTAGGGAACAGCTGATGATGTAGTGGATTGCTCCCATGGGAAGCAACTTTGGGAAAATTGTAAACAAAAGTATGAACCCTTGTGGATTAAAGGAGGAAATCACTGTGATTTGGAACTTTACCCTCAATATATAAAGCACCTCAAGAAATTCGTTACTGTCATCGAGAAGTCACTACATCAAAAAACAGGATCTGGTCATATTCCTGATCCACAGGACAAACCTAGGAACAGCATAGATTTTCGGGAGAAATCCAGACCGAGCATGGATCTTAGAGAGAATTTGAGGAGTATTGATCAAAAAGAAAAGCCTGGTGCAAGCACAGTCACAGACCATAAAGAGAAGTCAAGAGCCAGTATAGACAGGAGAGATAAATCAAGAAAGAGTATAGATCGCCCTGAGAAGGCATATCATGGAGCAGATATACCTGAAAAAGCTAGAAATAGTATTGACCGGTCAGATACAAACCTTGTTCAGTGTATTTTAGTGTATTAAAATGATGCATTTGATGATGTTTTTTGACCTCACTTTTCTGTTTTGTGGTTGCAGCTTTGGGGAGATGGTGAGATCTGTTGGATTGTGCAACATCGATTGTTTCAGGCCCACAGCCACTCATGCATAAAGAAGATGGTGGAGCGTATGCATAGCTTGTATTTTTCTCATTAATTATTTCATTGGTTGCCTTTGCCAAGGTCCGTGCCCTTGCCTTGGAAAGAGGTAGCCTACCCTGGCCTTTAACTTTTTCTCTTCCCAATATATATATGATTGGTTGGTGGGTTGTCTGGGGTTAGGTAAATGTTTCATTGTGTCTGATTGATAGGAAAGTAATTTAACCAAGTAGAGATTGTAGCCCAAAAATCACCTTCGAGTTCAACTTAATAATCTAACCTTTGTGGACATGCTAACATAGATGCATTGAGTTTGATTCTATTATTGGCTTATGGCTCTATGAACTTGTTAAGCTTGCCACCATTTTAGTCTTTGTAGTTTACCACGATGATTTTGGCTGTCTGACCAACCGAAGGCCCATATGTGGGATCATCAAAATCTTATAGCAGGGGGATGTTCTACCCAGGTGTTTTAGTTTAGGGAAGTTGTGTTTATTAGGTTGGTTTTGTTTAAAGAAAATTTTCTAATCATATGTTATATCCAAAAGGTTTTTTCTATCATAAGAAAAAAAATAAAGCTAATCCAAACATAATGCTTTTGTCATAAGGAAGGAATATGTTCTTGAGCCAAAAACAGGAAGGATTATGTTTATCAGCTAAGTCTACAAATTAAAAATGTTAATCATCTCAATCCGTGACACCTGCACTGGTCAAGCACTATGATGTTTTATCTCTATAGAATATTTAATATTAATGCACACGCTCAAAGATGTTGCCACTTTGGTTTGGTGAAGCACTAAGAATCCTCATTTCCATTCACACAGTGTAATACAAATCTATGATATATCCTCAGCTGCCAGGAGTCAACAAAGATGACCCGTTTTTTATATCAACTCAAGAGTCAATAAATGAACTGAGAAAACTAGCAGATGGTACTATTTACCTTTGTTCGTATACTGATTTGAGGACTGACATACATACTACAACTACATGTTCTTGTTCTGGTTTTGCCTTTGGCGATGAGGACAAAGAAGAGAGACAGTGAGGGGCATGAAAGTTGTGTCTATTTCAATCGGTATAAAGTTGGTTTCTCCAACAAAGCTTGTATTAACCTGACTTGAACACTTTGGAGTGGCCCTTAATTTCGTTGTTTTATGTTTTTCATTACGATAATGATGAAAAGTGTTTTGCATTTACGAATTAGTTATATTTTATGTATTTATTAAAAAATTTAGAGAATAAGGAAATAGATAGTAAATATTTAAGTTTATAATTAAGTTTTGAATACAATAAACTTGAAAAATAATTTGTAGGTTTAGAAAGTTAATATTTACGTAAAGATATATAAATAATAGATTTTGTAAAAATATAAAAAATAAAAATGTGTAAATATAAAATATATTTTTTAAAAATAAAATATATAAAAAAATATGTAGAATAAATTTGTTAAAAAATAAATTGATTTAATATATATTGTTAGATTAATTTAATTAATATATTGATAAATTCGTCTAGATGTTGTTAGATTCCTAATCAGTATATTAACATATATATTCGACTAATATTTTTCACCTATGAAAAACAACTCTTCTCTCAAAATGAATCTTTTAAAGATATAAAAAGATATAGATAGAACATGTATTTTACATCGGTCTAATAAAAAAAATGTGAAATTTTCAAATCATGGCGGTCAAGAGGATTTGTGAGAGATGCAAAAGGAAAATGAATGTTTCTTTCTACACCTTTCCACATTTTTATAAAATTTAAAACTATCCTTTACATTTCAAAAATCCTACATTATATTTTTTTTCTTTAATGAATTTTAAAATATGTTGAAAAAAGAATTTAACAAATTTTTAAATTTGTTAAAAAATATTTTAAGATTTTGAAATTTGTTAAAGTTTTTAAAAAATCTTTTAACAAAATTTTGAAATATGTTGAATGATTTTTTTTAATGGATTTTAAAATTTGTTGGAAGATTTTTTTCTTCAACTTATTTTAAAATTTATTAAAGGATTTTTTTGAAAATTTTAATGAATTTTTAAAATTTCAAAATTCATTGAAATTTATTATTTTTAGGATGTGAAAGTACAGGAGAAATGTGAAAAGATGCAAAGTGAAATATTTAAAGAAAATATAGATGTGAGAATATAACAACCGGCCCAAAATTCTAAAAGTTGTGAAGAATAAAAGTAAAGGGTGTGAATGTTAAGAAAAACGGGTTGAACCATTTCTAGTAGTAAAACAAAATAGGGTGTATAAAAATGAAAATGAGTGGTGTTAAAATCATGAATTAGACCTAAAAATATTGTAAAAATGAACGCTATGTTTTCCTTTCTTTTTTTTCTCTCTTATCATTATTTATATTTTTACCTTTTTCATTGAAATTTGCTATTATTATTTAAAATATTTTTTAAATTTAATTTTTATTTATCACTTATTTTCAAAAATAAAATTTATTCATTTTGGACAAAATTGATAATATTTAGGGAGAAGTCCTTTTAACAACACGTTTTTCACAAAAGTAAAATAGCACAAGAGAATTGGTACAACACCCTATACGAGTTGTGAAAATGATAAAGATCTTCTTGTGTTTTAATTTGAAAATATGTTTAGAAAAAAATTCCTGAACTTTTCTTAGGATTTGAAATGGAAGACACACTTTAAGATTGGTTACCACTAAACATGAATTAATCCAAGTGGATTATATAAGTGTGAAGGTTTGCATCCAAAAGAAAAACATGCTTATGTAAATAAAATAAAGAATTTGAAGAATATAGGTAAAGATTGGCATAAACAAAGAATTTAGAAGAAGTGGAATAGAAGATAACAAAAACTAAGTAAACAAAATGGAGGAGATTTACGTAAGATGGAAGAAGGAGAGTGTCACTTGAAGATAGCAAGAACTTGTATTTTCATGATAAACATCCTTTAATTGTATGATCTTAACTCAAATACAAATAAAATTGTTAATTATACCAATTTTATAAGTAAAAGAAAATATAATAAAAGGAAGAATAATTCTAAAAATTACAATAAAATTAATTTCTATTTTACAAACAAGCATTTTTATTTACTTAAATCCAATAAAGATCCTACTTATCCCACAAAATTATCAACCTGATATTAAATACTTAAAAATGTGGATTTGGTTAACTAAAATAATATTGTCTAATTCTTATCAAAGAAAAATAAATTAAAAGACTTTTAATTTTACACCATGTAGAATATATATTGCCTTGTAACTTTATTTTATTTTATGGAATTAAGAAAGCATGGAATGATGGTCACATGGTTTGCAAGAATGATTCAAAATCTCCATGGGAGATGGTTGATAAAAAAAATTAGCAACTTTCATACATGGAGCTACCCATCGCGAGGAAGATGTGTCTTTGATACCATTGGTCACATTACCCTTTTACCATAGCTTATACTGTGCTTGGAGTCACTCACTCACATTAGGTCTTTAGAATATATGTATGAAAGACTTTAATATATATATATATATATATATATATATATATATATATATATATATATATATATATATATATATATATATGTGGGTTTGCTCACATTCAGAAAAAAAAATATGTTCATATATTATGAATTTTAAGTTTTAATGTAAAGAGTATTTGAATAATTTTCATTCTCAAAACTAAAAAAAAAAACAAGAAACCCTAAACCCTTACTCACCTCTCTCTCATTCCTTATTCCTCTCAACCCTTTCTCTTTCATCTCTCTCATTCCAACATTCTCTATATCATTCTTACATAGCTCTAAACGAAAAAATCAGAAATACTCACATAACCCTAATTCACCTTCCTTGCTTATTTAATTTGTTTCTCTCTCATCTCCGCCCTCTCTCACATCTACACACCAACCCACAACAACGCAATTTGTTGTTCTTTCACTGTTCGTCCATTTGTTTTCTACTTTAATAATAAAATAATTGATGATGTTGATTTTTTATTAGAGGACTGTGTTATATCTTTTTTCTTTTTGATTGTTATTAAATTTGTAAAAAATTAAAGTCTACAATAATTTCAAAACTACAAAAAAACAACAAGAAACCCCACGAAAAGGACGTTAGCATCAACCCATAAATAGTTGCAAAACATTTAGTTTCTACAATTTTGATAAAATCATAAAAATGAAAAAAAAGTAGAAGTTATTAAGTTAAACTATGAGCCTAATTTATTAAGTTTAAATTCCAAATTTGAAATTCAATGTGTTTTGTTTTTCTTAATTTCACTTATGCGGCAAATGATAAATGAGAATGATAACATCATGTTCATATTGACCAAACAAGTTGGAGATGCGTATTGTTTAAAATAAACTTACATGATGTGATATATATCTATGCAGTTTTTCTTGGAAAGTGCTTAATATTCTACAATTTGCTCAAATCTAGAAGATGAGTAATTTGTTAGAATATTTTTCTTTTTATAAAAATGAAATGAAAATATGCTTATCAATATGACACATTCGAAAGGGAACGAACATTGGTCTCTTTTCTGAATAAGGGAACATAGTCAACAACAACAATTTTCTGTGTTCATAACTCTCTTCAATAATTTGTTCCTGTTAAATCATTTAGTACGATGTGTAGGAGTTTCATTTTTTGATGTGTTTTGACTTTGGTTATGTGCAAAGAGGTGAAAAGTATAGTCCAAAATATTGTTTTAAGCGGAAAATATGTTTTTAGAATTATTTTTAAAAAGACCTCAGGAATCGATTTTTTGGACAATGACTTATCCCTTCCGGAATCCCCTAGTAACGGGTTTTCTCTTCTGGAAAATATTTTCGGACAACTTAATAGTCAAAATATCAAATCTCTCTATAGATAAACTACTAATTCTAAAATTTAAAAAGAAATTTAATAACAATCACACAACCTTCCAATCAAAAATCAACATCAACATCAATTATTTTATTTTGTTATTAAAGTGAAAAACAAATGAACGAACATAACAAGAGTAACAAATTGTAATGTCGCGGATTACTGTGGTGAGAAAGGATGGAGATGAGACAGAAATAAATTGGATAAGTGAGAAAGGTGGATTAGGATTAAGTGAGGGAGGTGAATCAGGGTTATCTGAGTATTTCTGATTTTTTCAGTTGGGATGAGTAAAGATTTTGTTTTGTTGTTTTTAGTTTGAGAATAGAAATTATTAATATCATTGACCTTAAAACTTAGAATTCATCCATAATCTATAGAGGTATTTTTATTTACTAAAATCCAATACATTTTATTAAAAATGTAACAACTAAAAACACGTATGTAAGCCACACATGTGTGTGTATATATATATATATATATATATATATATATATATATATATATATATATATATATATATATGTATGTACATATATGTATATATATGTACGTACGTAGATATATGTACGTACATATACGTACATATACGTACATATATCTACGTACGGACATATATCTACGTACATATATATCTATGTACGTACATATATATACATATATATATATGTACATACATATATATATATATATATATCGTGGATTCTAAGTTTTAATGTTAAGGGTATTTTAATGATTTTCATTCTCAAAACTAAAAAAAAAAACTCAAAACCCTTACTCACCTCTCTCATTCCTCTCAACCCTTTCTCTTTCATTTCTCTCACTCCAACCTTTTCTCTGTCATCCCTACTCTAGCCCCAATTGAAAAAATCAGAAACACTTGCTTTTAAACAATTTGCTTTTGTAAAGAGTTGAGTCATTGACATATTCACCTCAATTTCACCATCTTCACTAACCTCTCAACCCTCCCGGCCAATTACCAATATGTCATTATGTTTGTGAAAATTAAATAAAATTATATATGACAAAAATTATAAAATGAAAACTCATTATAAAATCATTTTTTTGTAAGAAATTGTTTAAATACGAATGTTTTTTTATTTTTTCCAGGCCAATTATCAATTCCTTTTGATGTCATTATGCTTGTGAAAATTATATAAAATTAGATAAGACAAAAATTATAAAATGAAAACTCATTATAAAATCATTTTTTGTAAGAAATTGTTTAACAACGAGTATTTCTGATTTTTTTCAGGTCAATTACCAATTCCTTTATGCTTGTGAAAATTTGATAAAATTATATTAGACAAAATTTATAAAATGAAAACTCATTATAAAATCATATAATTTTTTGTAAGATTCTTTAACGGCAACTGTTTCTGATTTTTTCAATTGGAGCTACATACCCTGAATCTTAAAACTTAGAATTCATAATATACAAAGGTGTTTTTGTCTACTAAAACTAAAATCCGGTACACATTTGCAAAACGTACCAACTAAAAACAAGCGTATATTAGAAAACTCCATATATATATATATATATATATATATATATATATATATATATATATATATATATATATATATATATATATATATATATATTATTTTAAAAATATTATAATTTTAGTTCAATAATATATGAATAAAGATATATTTCAAAGACTTATTGATTTATTTAGTCGATTAATGTTTAACCTGATTTTAGTTTTTTTTTAATAAATTGTTATAAAGTTGTGATATAAAAATTATAAAATTCATAAAATCAATATCGGTTTTATTTAAAAGGTTTAATTTATTAATTTAATTGCAGATACATTTATTATAAATGTTTTCCATTATATTATATTTTTATGAATTAAAAATTGTTAAGATATAGATAAAAAAGTTAATTTTGAAGAAGATGCATGATATAATTCATTTTTACAGTAAATATATATATCCGTTAACAAAATTAAGTGAAAAAAAGAACAAATTTGATAATGATAAATCAAGGAACTTTTATTTTTAATAAAAGATAGTAAATTTTTATTTTCAATCAAAGAACCCTAGCACCAGTTTGATAAGCAGAGAAAAAGTGACAGAAAAAGGATTTGCAGAGCTAAATCAAAATCTAAACAATGGGTGAGAGTAAGAAACGAAAGAGACGAGGAGGCAAGAAGGGTAAGGAGGAACAACAGGCTATTCCTTCCCCTTCTGCGAAGCGCATAAAGTTGAAGGAACCCTCCACCTTTCTGGAAAAGGTACTGCATAATCAAAACACAACCTTTTATTTGTAAATTTATGTTTTTTTTTCTTGGTTTGATGGGAATGGTTTGTTTGTCGCAGATGCGAGCGAGGTTGTCTGGTGGGCATTTCAGGATGATTAACGAGAAGCTCTACACTTGCACGTATGTTATGTTGTGTTGTCTGTTCGCCTGTTTTATTTTCTTCATTGTTTTCTGCACCTCAAACTTAGATTTTCTGTTATATGTTGTTCTTTATGTTGTGTCATGTCTTTTCAGTGGAAAGGAGGCTCTAGATTATTTCAAGGAAGAACCATCGTTATTTGACATGGTAAGGGTTCTTTTAACTCACATTCTTTAGATATAAAAAGGAACTCATGATTTCTTGTGTGATTGAACCAAATTTTGTTTCGATTTTTCTGGCATGGATTTTAGTGGTTTCTATATCATTCTTATTGTCGGTCTCAATTTGTCTTTCATTTATCTGGCTAGTATCATGCAGGATACAAATCGCAGATGTCAAATTGGCCTGAACAGCCGGTTAATGTAATTATCAAGTGGCTGAAAAAACAGAGCCCTTCTTTTGTTATTGCTGATTTTGGTTGTGGTGAGAAGTTACTCTGATCCTATTGCAAATTTTCACTTTTACCTGATGCCTAAGTTCTTTTGCTCATTTTTAGTGCCTTCATGTTTCTATTCCAGGGGAAGCACTCATTGCTAAAACTTTGAAGAATAAAGTCTTCTCTCTGGATCTTGTCTCTAGTGATCCAAATGTAATTGCTTGTGACATGGCAAATGTATGTTTTCCTTCTTGTAAGCCTGTGCACATTGGAAGTTACTTTTAGAGCATCAGTAGTAATTTTATTTTTCATCCATCCTTGTCATTATTCATCATAATATGTGAAAAGTCAGTTTATGATTGGTCAGTTTTTGGCATTCATTTCACAAAAGTGTAATGTTTCATGTATTTGGAAAATAAACATTATGTGATCATGAATATTTTTATTGATATGAATATTATGATATGCTATTATTACTGGTAACATTGCAAAGCAAATGCAACTGGTCAGGCTTCAGGTTTGCATTTTTTGTTAGTTTCAAAATAAACGAAGTAGAGTCCTAAACTGAGAACTGTCTCAACTCAAAGCACTTATTTGAAGGTTATAAACCAGATTACTTACAAGTGCTTCTGTGAAATATTGGCAGACTCCCCTTGCCTCCTCATCTGTTAACGTTGCTGTGTTCTGTCTTTCATTGATGGGAACCAACTACCAAAGTTACATTGAAGAATCAAATAGGGTGCTAAAGCCAGGGTTTGTTTCCTTTTGCATGATCTTAACTTCTCTTGGTGGACATTGCATCCCTACTGAGAATCTGACTTGTATAGTTTTCTTTAACAGTGGCTGGCTTTTGATAGCAGAAGTTAAGAGTAGGTTTGATCCAAATACTGGAGGAGCAGACCCTGAAAAGTTTTCAAATGCTATTTCTGAGCTAGGTTTCAAATCTGTAAAGAAGGTGTGGATATGTTCATTTCGTTACTGTAATTAACTTGGATTTGAGTTTTGCTAACTGGTGTTTACACCCATGCAGGACTTCTCAAATAAAATGTTTATTTTGTTTTACTTTACAAAAAAGGTATGCAGCAAATTGCAGTGAATATATATGATTTCATTTTTTTTTTCTCCTTTGTTCTTTATATATTTGCAGGATATAATCATCTCTACTGATTCATCTTACTGTTATGTGTGTAGGATAAGCAAATTTCTAAGAGGAAGGAGATTGAATGGCCAACACTTAAACCTTGTTTGTATAAGCGTAGATGATGTTATAACATTTATTTTTTTCCTTTTCTCTGTACTCAAATGTTATCTGTATCAGTTAAATCGTTCATCTTTTTTAATTTTAGCATACTGTACCATTTTTTATAATTTTAAACGTAATAAACAATTATTATTACAATTTTCCAACTTATATTTGTATGAATAAATGTATAAATTAGTTATTTGTTAAAAATAATTATAGTTTGTAAATATATTGGTATGTATAGTATCAAATTGTAATTTAAACGGTTATTACTTAGGCAAAAGAATATTTAGTGTGAATGGGAAAAGAAATATTCAATGTAAATGAAAACAACTTTAAATAAAAATTAAACAATTTTTAGTATGAAAAAGCTTAATAATAATATGTATATCACAAAACAACTTGATTTCGGGTTAAAAATAACACCTAGTTAGGTAATTTAATTTAATTTAAATAAAAAATTATTTGTAACAAACCTGTCAAATATAATTTAAAAATAATAATGATTAAATTTTTAAATTAATAACAATGTTTATCATAATATTTTTAACATTGATATTAATAATGCACATTTAATACTATAATTGAATTTAGCTTAATGATAACAACTTTATAAAATAATTTGAATAAATAACAGCTACAATGCCAATTTTTTTTTATTTAAGCATAAATTCTAAATTCTTTAAGTATATTAAAACTTCTAGTTCTACTTTTTAATTTAACATTTTACATTTTAATTCTATATGTCCATAACTTTATAATAATAACTAATTTAAAAAAATATTTATCAGCCATATAAAAATTAATTAAATCAATAATTATGTCAATAATTTTAAAATAGTTAAGTCAATAATCCGTATTCAACATAAAATAATTACTATATAAATATGATTATATAATAATACTCTATATCTATATGTAACAATTTTTTTTCATTTTTTGTGTTTATATTTATTTTTCAATTTTATCTTTTAAATAATTTTTTTAAATAAAAATTAATTATTTTATCATTTTTTATTTAACCACTTTTTAAAGTTAATTATTTTTTAAATTAACAAATTACGTACAAAATAAAAAACTATTTATAATAAAATTATAAATTTATTTACATTTAATTTTATAAATATAATAATAATAATGATGATGTTTAAAATTCTGAACACTAACATTATATGAAAAAAATATCTATTTACAAAATGTATTATTATAACTTCTTAATGTTAATTAAATTAAATTAAACTATTCTAATAATTCAACTACATTAACTACTTTTTTTTTAATTTTATTTCAGACATAATGATGAATATTAAAAATCAATAAGTTTATTCAAAGTTAATTCAGTTTAAAATCTAGCTGAGAAAAAGAAAGAGGTGAATTGAGTAAATCTGGGTTTGGGGGAACTTTTTGAAGAAAAAGGTTTATCTGAGAGAAAAATTCGAGGGTTTAATGTGGCAGATGCCTAAGTGTTGATTTTGCAGGATCTAATCATCTCTTCTCCCTCTGTCCGAGTCTTCTTTTTTAGGTTTGTTTCCGTCTATGCTTGTTTCTGTAATTTCCAATAAACATGGATAATATACTGAAATGATTGGCAGTAGCAGTATATGGTTTTCTGGTGGTATCATGGTTATATTCTTACATTATAGAATTTGTATGTCAAATTTCTTCTTTTACTTCATTGTTTGCTGCTTCTTGTGTTGTTGTACACTTTAAACATGTGTGTGTGGTGGGGGAATGGATCCCCGAATGCTCAAGTTGATTGAATTGTTTTTTTTTTTCTCTGTTTGTGCCTATGTATTGATTTTTTTTCAGGTGCGGGCAAAAAACTCAGGCTGGATAAGATGCTGGCGGATATTTTGTAGTGTGGGTGCAGATGCATTTTTTTCAAGGGAAAAAACCTGAGATAAATCAGGAAGGGTTAGGACAAGGATTTGTTAGTGCGTTGTTTAATTTTGTAAACGCATGCGTCTGGTGGCAGTGGACAGTGGAACTTGTCGGACTTTGACAAATTTCTGAAAGGAGAGGCATGGGTGGGATAACTGCGAATAACCTCCTGTAAACGCCCATGGGGCATTAGAATCCATGAAGTGCGGTGGGGTACTTGGGGTGAGGTCCGGTGGTGAATGCTGAGATCTTTTCAGGGTCGAGGGACACTCTCCCATCTTAGGTGATGTGGCCTAGGTAGGTAACTTCTGAAACTCCAAAGATACAATACTTAGATAAAAAAACTTGTTAGAAACAAGTGCGTCTAAAACTAAGCCGAAATGTGTTTTATGTTCAGGGAGATAAGAACTGCTATAGGAATATTATCTAAGAAACCAAGGGCAAATTGTTGGTTGAAATTAATGAACCAAGTAATTCGTTATTGATTTGAAGGTGGATAGAAAATTAGTAAACCCAAAAGATATTGATTAGAAGTTGATCCACATTAGGAATATGGAATTGGGAATTTATCCTTGACTTAACAACATATAAGGCCCTATAGTTAACACAAAATTGCCATGACCTACCTATCTTTCTTCTTAACAAGGAGAATAGGGGAGGAGGAGTAGGGGTTGTGGGTAAGAATTGTGATTCCTTCTTGTAACATTTTGTGGATGGTGGTGGTAATGGCCTCTTTATGGGACTGGGATAGCAATAGGGTTTGACTATCATGGGAGGGGTGTAGTAGGTGCGATAGGGTTTGTTTTGTTTGTTTTCGCAAATGTTCTAGTGTTTCACTTTCAATTGTCATTACCGTTGTTTATTTTGTATTGCTGATATTTTTATCATATTTTCTTTAGAATGTCAGCTTCCCATCTCCCTATTTATTTCTATGGTGGGAATTATGAATATGAATTCCCTTTTGTCAACTCAAAATGGGAATGTGTACGCATAAAATAATGATAAAAAATTTAAGGTAGAAAACCCTCTCAGTGTGAGTAAGGAAAATCCTATATGCATCAATGGAATTACCTGCATGTGATTCCTTCTAGCTCCTCAGAACTCAGTACATCTTTGCAAGTCCTATGCATTAACAAGTGTATTTAATTGTGTTGTGGCTGCTGTTATGGAGGAATCTCCAAGATTTAGCAGTCACAGATCACAGTCATAGATTCACAAGCTAACTGATCATGTTATGGATCTGTTAGTAAACCAAAATAGTGAACATTTTTATTCATTAACCTCAGTATACACGTTCAAGAAACAAGTGAGGCTCCCTGAATTATTTGGTTGAAGCTTTAACAATTTGCAGTCAGATGACTGCAGAAACAAAAGACTTCATTCACTAGCATTTGAAAGTATGAATTCTACTATTAAGTGAGATTTTTCAATTTGAGTTGTTTTTCTGAAACTAGGTTTTTTATGCGTACAATTTCAAATTTTGCACCAACCTTTTGCACCCTGTCCATTCTCAAAGCTCATTTCTTCTACAAAGACATGGAGAAAATGTCAATCAATTTTTTAGTGTACAAGACATGAGTAAACTCAGAACCAGCCTGAGTATCGGGTATCATAGGATGAATAAGTATACGTTCCCCGTGAACTTTACCCATATAATTTCACAATTCCTAAATCCATCGTGGGCTTTTGAACATCACAAATTTGATTCTGGAAGGTATGTAATGGGAGGAAGGGGAGTTATTCGGGATTGTATGGCCTGATTTAGTTGTCAATGTATTGTGCTCTCCTTTTTTGTTAAATAGTTGAGGCCTTTGTTATCTATATTATTATATCTTGATTATTTTCATTTCATTTTAATAATCACTAAATTTCATTGTTTCATAGACAGAAAAAAAGTATTTCTATTTCACTAGCAAATTTTTTAATGCTTAATATTCAGGTGAGAAATATAAAGTTGGCAACAAGAAGTTCACAGTAACAGTATGGTGGTCTCCAGTACAAATCCCCACAGCAAGGAGATAGCCATCAGAAGGAGGATTTCTAGCATGTAATTTTTTTAATTTTTTTTAATCTTTTATTGTATTGTAATGAATGTATCTTTGCTTGTTTTGTATATCTGACATGCGGAATAATAATCATCATCGTATGTGATGTGTCTTTTTGGTTTTCATCTGGTAGTATGAAAATCATGCAAATACATCTAATTTAAACTAAAATAATCCTGCAGAATTTGCAGGATAAATTGTGCCTTTTTTATGAAAAAAATATTGAAGCTGCAGTAGTTGGAGAAGTTAATATTCGGCACATTACTATAATGTCATCGTTAGTGGGTAGTATTGCATTAGTTAATATAGGGTACATTACTATAATATGCTGCACTACTTCCCCACCAATTTTCACATCAAATAATTCCAATTAAATTTTGCAATTCAAATAGAAAAACCTGGGTAGTATTACAGAATATGTTTACTCATTGCTGAAGGGTCCAATTGAGCAAGGCATTGGACCATATGTTTAGTTTCTTTGGTTGGTTTTGTGGCTGGGAAAAGAAGAGCTGGGATGTTGGCACGAAGTGTAGAGTTTTTTGGTTTCTTTCGAGAGCCATGCCTTCTAATCCACATTATACTAGCAAGTGTAGCTGCGATATAATGTCAATTATATTTAGAGTTCTTAATGAATACGTATACTAAATTACACATGTTTTGTGCAATAGAAATAAGTATCATGATCATTGCACTATATTCGGCACTTTAATTCTTAGCGTGTTTGGCCGTTTTATTTCAAATTCAGTCAGTTATATAATTTTGCTAACTAAACTGTAAATTTATAGATTTAACAAACGTGAAGACGATTTCCCATCTTTGAGGGAATATAATGATTACTTGGAGGAAGTAGAGGACATGAGTAAGCTTTTATTGTCTTGTTAACAGCTGTTTCACTTGATAACTTTTGCTTTCTTTTCGTGATTTACCTACCTTTTCCCCCATTGCAGCATTTAACTTGATTGAAGGAATAGATATTTCAGCCATTGAAGAAAAAATTGCTAAATACCAGGAAGAAAATGCCGAACAAATAATGATTAATCGAGCTAGGAAGGTACATTTCAGTAATAGACTTTTCATTCATGGTCTCAATCACAAAAAGAGTGCAACTTAAGTGTGTTATATAAGTACAAGTTTCCTGTCATTTTTTAATCTGTTTTTATGCTGATATTAATTAATCAGGCTGAAGAGTTGGCTGCAGCTCTGGCAGCAAGTAAGGGACAGCCTGCACTAACTGACAACGATGTGGTGAGCATTGGACTTTTATAAATTGATTGCTATTACTTTCTGGCACAGTATTCAAACTTTATTTAGTTTAGACTGTTATGTGATATTGGGCTTTAGTCTTATCATGTTACTGCCTCTATTATTATTATTATTATTATTATTATTATTATTATTATTATTATTATTATATATATATTTATTACATGCACAAACTGATTATTAATACAACTACTTATGTTTCATTTGTGAAAATTGTTGATTGTTTTTCCTTAAGTCAGCATTTGATATCTTTTTGATCCACATTTGACTGAAAAAAAAATATGAATCCTTGAAATCCAAAATAAATTAATAAATCGTAATCAGATTCTCTTAAAAAGAAAAGGATACGGCTGTAAAGTTAAGAAGGACAAATGAGCCAAAAGTTTCACTACATAACAAGCTATGGGGCATAAATGGGCCAGTAGTTGCGTAACAAACTCTTGGACATTTGATGGTTGATGGGTTGCTTGTGTCTGTCTATATATGAAGCAACTGTGAAGATGTGGATTCATTGTAGATGCAATTTTGTAGAACAATAACATACATGATAACTGTGGTTTTTCTGGCAGTTTGTGATACTTCAGCTGTGAGATTTTTAATTTGAGACTTTTATAATAACCAGTATGATTAAAGTTTTGATTGCCTTAGCCTTCAATACCAATAAAACTTTGCTTGAAGCCTTTTTCTTTCTTTTAGCAGTTTTATTTTGGTTGGGATTTAACTATGTTTGAATTAGCCAATACAATTTGCACGTTAAAGTGTTTTCTCTGTTTTGTTCCAATATCTAGTTTGTGCTACAAAGTCATGGAGCACCCTTTCCAAATATAATATAAATATATGAAAGATTCTAAGAGTGTTTGTGTTGTAGTTACATTGAAGGTAAACCTAATCTAGCACTACTCTGGCCTCAACTCTTTTGCATTGAAAAGAGGAAAATGTCCTTTCAACGGTTTTAAGAACACGCCTAACTTTCTCTATTCTCTATACTCTTGATGCAGGCCACAAACCAAAATTCTCAAACAGGATTTGGAGCTGTTCCTCAGGGACAGTATGCACCTACATTTGCAGGAGGACAGCCAAGACCCACAGGCATGGCTCCACAACCTTTACCACTTGGAGGAGGTGACATGCTGGGCTTTGCAGGTGATGATGAGGAATCAAAGAAGCTACGAGATGAGAGAGGAGCAAGATCTGGAGGATGGAGTGTAGAAATAAGTCGGAAACGGGCATATGAAGAAGCCCTTGGAAGCCTCTGGGTTTGTTGAGACAATACTAATAATATTCATATAAGGTAGGACTTGTCTATTGCTGTTCATGCTAATTCCAGTGTCATGAAAGCTATTTTTTTTGCATGGATATTTGATGTATATTATGTAGAATGTAAGATTTATTGCATTTTTGTTTCGTCTAACTATAATGAATCATGTTTCAAGAGACCTTGTCTATGATTGGCAAAAACTAGCTGCAAAGTTTGTTCAAAACTAAAATGTTGATATGCGGCAAGTAATTTTGGTATATTTGTTTGGATGTTATATATATGTTAAAGTAGCTGGAAAATATAAAATGATGTAAATAAATGTATTGATTTTAAATTTTATGTAATTTTCATTTACGAATATATTATATACTTTTTATTTTTATTCTACTATTCATGTTAAACTATATATATATATATATATATATATATATATATATATATATATATATATATATATATTATCGGTAAAAAATGAACATAATAAAAATAAAGCACTAGTGGTGCTCAAACACTTTTACAAAAAAAATTGTACAAGATACTAGTACTAAGAAAACAAAACCGGAATCGTGTTTCCAAATTGAAAACAAAACATAGAAGAGATAAAATCATGAAAAGCTTAATAGTACTAAGAAATTAGAACAACAAGATAAGCTTTTAGCATAAGTCGTCTAATAGCTTCAGCAAAAAATCTTAAACTATATATTAAGATAATTTTCTTTCAAATTTGAAGCAAAGCATAATGCCATACTACTGCATAGACATAATATTTTCCTCATGTTAATTAATGTAACAGTTAAAAGAATGTAATATAAAAAAGTGCTGGTATATCAATATCTACAAGTTTAATGCCAAACAATAAACCATAGTAAATGGTTTAAGTATTAAGATAAGAAATGTTATGTAGAAAACTATTTATTATTTATCCTTATAAACATTAGTGTGATAAAAAGTGAAAATATAATATTGTCATAAAAAATGATAAGTTTATCTTATGGGAAAATATTATAACAATAATAAGAACAGAATACCCTTTACATAGAAAATATTAGGAACTAACATTTTAGAGTAGGTTTGCGAAGCAAATACTTCTCTTGTGTAAGCTGAATTCAGCTAGTAAAAAAGTTAAAAGATAACTGAAAAGTTCCCTTTGGCTCATCTTTTCATTTTGAATTGTTTCTCTCTTATTCTTTCAGGATGTTAATTGTTTAAAGAAAGAATTTAATTTAAAGTGAAGGATTTGGAAATAACAAAAGAAAATTGCCATAGTTTCCAAGAATAAAGATAACTCTGAACCATAATAAAAATAAAAAGAGAGTTTAATTGATTTTTGTAAGATATACTATTTTTATCTTTAATTAATTTATTATTATTTTTATTAAGGTTATATTTTTTTATTATAAATATAAGGAAGATTAATCTTGTTTTTAGTATATTTAATCATTTATTTCTTAAATTCAAAAGTGTAAGATGTAATAGTTTTTTTTTTCTTATTCTCTTTTGCTTTATTATATTTTAATTTCTATATTGTGAACTTTTATTATAGCTTTAAAAATGTTATTAAAGATTAAATAAATAAACAATCTGCATATATCATTAATTATTTTATTTATATTTTGTTTTTAAATAAATAAGAAAAATCTAAAGATGTTTAACTTAGTTGATTGAATGTGATGACTGAATTGTTATGAACTCCTGTCAGTCTCTAAAAATATAAAGAGTTACACGAAATGCGTAAATAAAAATCATGTATATATTTTAAAACTAAAATTATTTTAATAAAATTGTTTCAATATAACGATAGCTGATTTATATCGAAAAAATTCTTAAACTTTAATGATTTTGCAAGTAAAACTATAATTTTCAGCCTGGTATAAAAACATCCATTAAAGACTTTTTTTTTAATTTTATTTGCTGAAATAACCTATCTTTTTGTTTTGAACATACAATTCAATGATCTTCTTATTCTTAACATTGAACATTTAGATAAAAATTTTGTGTTTTTTTATCATGTGTGTGGCATTAATGTCAATTTTGATTTTTACTTAAATTGGAGACAACTATTTGATTTATAACTTAAAGTGGATGTTAATGGTTATTTTTGTGACCTCTTTACAATTTCAATAATCTAATACTTGAATAACCTTGTAAAACAATTTAATTGAATAAAAGAAAATGTAAATTGAACAATGTTCTAAAATTAAATTTATAAATAAAATCATCATTAAAACTTTTCATGATGATAAGAAGTTAGATAAATTGATAATATTGAAAGTTTAAAATAACTTATTTGTTTAAAAATATTATAATTTTTAGAGTAGATATTCAATAGTCAGTTCATCGAGTTAACTCGTGCTATTTCAAAAGGAAATTGGAACTCTAAGTAATCATATATTCAACATTAGTTAAATATTTACTTTTCAAATAGCTGACTTCTCATTGCATAGAATGTATTGTAGTTTCATAATTTATTTTAAAGATAGAGTATTTCAGTAAATAAAAATATAAAATAGAATGTTCAAAAAAAGTCCAAAAATAAATTAAATATATTTTCTTTGAAAAGATAATTAGTGAATCCTTTCTGATTTCTAATATGCAATTTAATAATAATGAGATTCATGATGATGAGAAATCGATTTTCCAAGTAATCGATTTTTCACCTTCAAACTATATATGTTACTTTTGAAAATTAATTAAAAAGTAGGTTATATTCAGTAAATAGAATTAAAAACAATATATATATATATATATATTTTAAATAGTCTCCATTAAATCATCACTAAAAACCCCACATATTAAAAAGTAAAAATTTATAATAAAATAGAAAACGCCAACAAGGGTGGACAAAAAGGAACAAAGGAAAAATTAGCTTCCTGATTGAACAAAACCTGCAAACAACGTAAGTCTCCTTCCAATTGCACTGTGTTCATCCCATTCTGTGAGTGTTCCTTTTCCCTGCATTTCATAGTATAATCAATTTTCTCTTTTTCTGAGACTGATTTAATTGATTTCTGCTATATGCACGTTCATTTCTGATATCATCGTTTTAGGGAATGAATTTCCTTCAGTTTGATCAATTGGGTTGGAAGCGAAGCCTTTGTGGATCACTGATTGGATTTCAAAGATCTGTTTTTTAAACAATTTCAATCGAATTCCTTCCTCTTTTCTCCATGTATCCCTCACTCCCCCTCCGTCGCGACAGGCCTGCCGCCGACCGCCCCCTCGCCGCCGTGGCCAATTCCCCAACTCAGATTTGGGTTTTTAATGGTTTTCAAATTTGAGTTCCTCTCCTACTTTTTTTTATCCTCGTTCTTTTATTATTTCAGTTAAAGAAGTTATAATCGGCAGTGAGATGTGTTTTATACTGTTACCAATAGATATGAAATATTATTATTATTATTGTACTGATTAATATTTTTTATTATGTATATTTAGTATGAGATATGCTACAGCATTATTGTCACAATTCCAAGGAGTAAAGTTTACAGGTTCCATAAATATCTAATATTGGTATTAATAGTTGCAAGGCTATATAAAATATATGTAGTTGTTTTCAATTTGTTAGTTTTGTTTTTTTGTTGATGGTGTCAGGCTATATAATCTTTTTAGCTATGCTTGACTTGCTTCCTTTCCATCTTATTAATCACTGAACTTAAATGTTTCCTGAACTTTTCTCTGGTGTTGTCTTTCTGAATGCTGCTTAAATTTAAGGTAAGAAAAATAAGGGGAAACTGGAGAATTTTTAGAGGCAGAATGGGGGGGGTCTTTGGTGCAATATGGAAACTCTTCATCCAATTTATGAGAAGAACGTTAGTGTTTGATTTCTGAGCTTGCAATTACATTGGGTTGTTGTTTTCAAATTACTGCAGTTTGGACCTGAAAACCAGCTCTTGGTTGGTTGTGACCTTGTCAATTGGTGAAATATATATGCTCTCCAACTATGGATAACATGAAGAAAGATGAACCTCAAGATGAGAAGCCAGATGAGCTTGCTGAATCTCTGGATGATCTATTCTGTAGCATTTCCACCATGATCAAATCCGAGCTTCAGGTGAAACTCCAAATTCTTTCTTCCTTCCCTCTGACATCCTATTTTTATATGTTCAATCAAAACTTGGTGAATTGAAATGTAGCATTGTTTGAAAAGTTGATTGTGATTTTTATTTACTTGTTTTGTTATAATGTGATGAGATTTTGTGTTAGGGGACAAATAATCACCTAGAACTGTTGGAGAAGATGAATGTAAGAGTGGCAGAAGAGTACAAAGGGTTTGGTGACTTGGCTTCAGGGTTGAGGGTTTTTGTAGAGCAGTTGAAATGCAAGAGTGGTAGCTTCAATGAATATGTTGAGCAGATTGATAACATAGAGAAGCAGGTGACTGAGTTTGAAGCTGTTGTGTCTATGCTTGATAAGTATGTTGCTCTGTTGGAATCAAGAGTGCAATATGTGTACCTTCCCAAAATCCATCTTCCTAATCAACAATAGTGTAAAACTTTTACTTTTCATTATTTTCTCTTCTCAAGTGAATGAATTGCTAGATTTACCATCTTGTAGATTTACATATGTTCTCCTTTGTCAAAACAAAAAGTATTGAAAGGCCTACCATGATTTATGTATGCAATAATCTTTAAACTCTTTCAATTAGCATCATAATTAAATACTTCAAGAAAATCATGTTTATATATCAATCTTAGTTCCCATATGTAGGTCAGCAGACCAAATTGTACCCTGGTTAGTCAAACCATGTATTACAATCTTTCATCTCTTTTTCTTCCTCCACTAGTGATCATCCTTGCAAAAAAAGTTAAACTCTTGGCTGATGAATAAACTAACATATGTACATTTGAAAAAAAGAAGAAGAAATTCATATCACATTAATAAATCTCTTACATTATAGTGAATACACCAATATTTGTAAACTTTTGATTCAAAACTTTGTTGTGAACTTTTGTAATGTAAGATAGATCCCAGTTTGAACCCTTTTTCTTTTTTCTAGTAAAGCTAGTAAAATTTATAGTGAAAATATAGCTCAAAATAAATTTAAAATGAGGAATTAAATTTTTACAACAATATATAATATAAAAGAAAAACATCAAAAACAGTTAGGAAAGGGCCTTAGCCTTGACTTCATAGTACTGATGCCAACTTTGTAATTGTAGTCATATCACTAAGCATGTGTCGATATCGCCAGTGAGTTTAATATGAATGTCGATGAGAAAGAAGGTTGACTGAGCTATATTTTTGTAATCTCACATTGATTATATAGTAATCAAATTATAATGTTACAAAAGTGAATGCAAATCATATTTTACAAATTGATGGTATGATTAAATTAGATTTAAGATATACTCTTTAAGATAACAGTGAAGTCTATATGCTCATTTATTAAAAAAAAATTTATGAGTTTATGATTGAGGAAAACATTAATAATACACACAAAAAATATTATAGTGAGTGATGCTAAATTTGTGAAATTGGGGCGAAGACTGCACATCTTCCTGCCACTAGTACCAAGGCTAGCTATAGCAGAAGTCATGTGAAATTGCTTACAATACTTTAGCCATTTTTCAAAGGAAAAATAACAGTTCACACACTTTTGTAGAGAGGTGATCATGACATGTTTTAAAGAGTGCTATATTCCACAAAAGTCTTGCCCCTCAGCTCAAGTTTAGGTGACTATACTAATTAGTCAATTTTGTTTAGTAAGCGCACACACACACACGTATATATAATCACTCAAGTTTATATATATTTTGCGTAAAAGTTGTATAATATTAAATTTTTCTTCATTTATTAATAATTCCTTCAAATATGGATACTATATGATGTATTTGAACAAAATCATCATTAAGATAGTATCATTGGGAACTAAATAACGATAAACATCTATAACTAATACATGAATTATATAGTTTGAAAAATTTTAGATATAATAACATTGTATCATTATTTTAGGTTTTTGAAAATTCCTCACCCATATTAAAGAAGGAAATAAAAAAACTAAGACTAGAATAGACAAGCTATAAAAGTATTATATAGAAAATTAGGTTTTGATTAGCTTTTTTTCCTTTTAAGTTAAATTACCTTTTTTTTATTCAATTATATATGCTGTGATGAATATTTTCTTTTTTTCAAATATTTATTTCATGCCAAAACTAAAAAGTTTATGTCTGTACTAACATATGTAAATTTTATACAGAATAGAGAAAATAAAGATAAAAGATTTATGTTTGTTGTCTATGGAATAAACATAAATTTACGTATAATTACGTTTGATCTAAAAGAGACATAAAAAGCTTGAAATATTGGACATATTTTTTTTTGTATTAGTAACAATTTAAAATTTAACTTAGAGATAATAATAACATACTTCAAAATCTTTCATAACAAAATAGAAATTATAGACTCCACTGGTTAAGACTTAAAACATAATAAAGATAAAGATACTAATGATGGTTGGAAACTTTGTCTACTATAACTTGAAGTACTAAATAAATTTGTGCATTTATTTAAAAAAAAATAACAATTGAATTGTTGAAAACATACCATTGGGTTCCTTTCTTAAATCTTCGCAATACTGAAGCCAATCATTGCAATAATGAACTCTCAGTTTATAAAACCAACACTATAGACTATAACAAAAATTCAGAATATTCTGATTATTTCTAAAATATGGACTATAACATAATAATATTCAAGGACTGTAAAAAAATTAAAATGAAAAATCATAACAGAACAAGAAGATAAAGCAAAAAAGCCATGCCAAAATTTACATATCAGAAATTATCATATTGTAAGATTCAAAATGTTTCATATAGGATCAGAAAAGGAAATATAAAATAGAAATTAGAGTATTTCACAAATTAAAATTTAAGAAAATGTAATAAGTTCAAAGAAACTTAGTATTTGAGCCACAAAAGTATGGAATCCACAAATCAAATATGAAAAAGAAGGACAAAATAAAGCGACAAATTTAACTTCTTTAAAATATTTTTGTGCGGACGTTTCTTTTATTTGCTCTATCGTCCAAACTACCTTAATTAATTTTTTTTTTAAAAAAGAGATCCTGCATTTTAAAAAAATTTCTGACTGGGTAGTGAATAAAAAAATGATTTGATATAGTTACAAAATTATCAAAATTAAAAAAAATGGTAACCAAAAGAACTAACTTCAATTGAAGGTGTGATCTTATATTACAACTGTTTTCATTGAAGTATTTTCTAATAGGTCATTATTTCATGACATATGATTCCTCTGTTCATTTCAATGTTATTATAGAAAAAATCGAAGTAAATGCAGTTTTTTTCTTAGTACTTTTTAAAACGAGGATTAAACTTTTTACCACAATATACAACATAAAAAGAAAAGTGGTCTGAAACATCCTCATCGATAATAAATGCAACGTGTTTTTTTGTCACCTATCAATGTGTTGCAGAAAAGTCTTGACCCTAAGCTCAAGTTTATATTTGTATTATAATTAAGTAGACTTGGAAAATACTAGGAATGGGGAAATAAATGAGCTTTTGCCATGGACTTGAAGTCTTCTAATTGTTATCTATAAATGTTTTCACTTCATATCTCCTTCTTACATTCTTCACATTTAATATCCCAAAACATTTTCAAAAAAGTTAGAGTTCATCACCATGATTCGCAGCAGACTCTATCAGCTTTGTGTGGCCACCTTTTTATGCATCTTTTTATGTCATGGAAGTTTGCATGCAGAGACGTGTGCGGAGACAGACAAGCAAGCTCTTCTCAAGTTAAAGGAAGGTTTTGTTCATGGAATGAATCTTCTATCTTCCTGGAACGGTGATGATTGTTGCATATGGAAAGGAGTTTCATGCAATAATTTAACAGGTCATGTAACCTCTCTTCGTCTCAGATTTTCAAATTCTACACGTGTTGAAGATTTAAACTATCTTTTAGACACAATGCCAGATATGGAATTTTTCGGTGCCCCTACAGTATTGGGAGGTAAGATAGATTCTTCAATATGTGAGCTGCAGCATCTCACTTTCTTAGATCTCAGTCATAATTACTTACAGGGAGACATCCCAAAATGTATTGGTTCACTTGGTCAATTGACACATTTAAAACTTGCATGGAATGGTTTGAATTACATTCCTTATGCTCTGTCAAATCTTTCCAATTTACAATATCTTGACCTTGGGAAAAATAATCTTGTTGCAAGAGACCTTGATTGGCTTTCTCACCTTTCTACTTTGAGGTACCTTGATCTCTCAAGAAACAATCTTGGTGCTGTTACTGATTGGCCGTCATCAATAAGTAAAGTCCCTTTTCTATCTGAACTCTATGTAAATGATTGTGGACTCCCTCAAGTCAAACCTAAATCAATCTCCCACATCAATTCTTCCACTTACCTCCAAATCCTCAGTCTATCAGGAAATCACTTTGACTCTTCAATCATGTCATGGGTGTTGAATGTTAGCAAAGTCGTCAGAGTTCTTGATCTCTCACATAATGAACTTGATAATGGCATCATAAAGACCTTTAACACTTTGTGTCAACTTAAGAAGCTGTACCTCGGTTCCAATAAATTGTCTGAACAGCTCAGTGATTACTTACCAGAATTTTGTTCTGCAAAAGATTTAGAGGTGTTGAATCTTGACCATAACCCATTTGGTAAAGGGTTGCTTCCTGATTTTTCATTATTTTCATCCTTGGAAAGACTTTCACTTCAGAATACCAGTACTGTGGGGCCTTTATTATTTGGTCACTTGCCTCGTCTTAAAGCTTTGGATCTCAGTTTAAACAATTTGAATGGATCATTGCCTGTATTCGAAGTGACGAAATTTGCCTCATTGCATTTTCTGGATCTTTCTCACAACAAATTGAGTGGGAGACTTCCATATAGTATTGGACAACTTTCTAATCTCTGGTTTTTGTCCATTTCTTCAAATGAGTTGAATGGGGACATTAGTCAAGAGCATGTATCAAACCTATCTAGATTGAAGATCTTTGATGTGAGTAAAAATTCTCTTTCGTTTAACTTGAATCCAGATTTGGTTCCACCTTTTCAATTGGTGGCATTATATGCATCATCGTGCATTTTGGGGCATCAATTTCCATTGTGGCTTAAACAACAAAAGAAACTTCAGGTGCTGCAAATCTCTAATACATCCATTAAGGGTTCGTTTCCTGAATGGTTAGGGGACATATCATCAAATTTGTTATACATAAATGTTTCCCATAATAAACTTAGCGGAGTCTTACCAAAATCACTATCACAAATTAAGACAGGGCTTATGAGTACATGGGATTTTAGTTTCAACAATTTGTCTGGCCCATTGCTTCCTTTTCCTCCAAGTGTATTTGAGCTCTTTCTCTCAAATAATAGGTTCTCAGGGTTTGCATCTTCCTTTTGTGAAACATCCTCAGTAACTTATCTTGACCTGTCTAGTAATGCACTCAAAGGACCCCTTCCAAATTGTTGGGAGAAATTTCAAAGATTGGAAGTTCTAAATTTGGCAAATAACAGTTTATCAGGGAGAGTGCCAGAGTCGTTTGGCAATTTACAAGGTATTTTGTCGATTCGTCTAAATAACAATCATTTCTTCGGTGAGATACCATCTCTGACTCTTTGCAAAGGAAGCTTGAGATATGTTGATTTTGGGGATAATAATCTTGAAGGAACATTACAAACATGGTTAGACTTGGAAAATTTGATTGTATTGCGTCTACGAGGTAACAGGATCCAAGGAAGCATACCCACAAGTATATGTAATATATTATCTCTTCAAATATTGGATATCTCGTCAAACAACATTACAGGGGAAATACCACAATGCATTGGTCACATAAGTGCAATGTCAGATATGGAATTTCGAATTGAAACCGTGTTCTATGGAACATCTGCACCTTTAGTATTTCATGACAGTGGAATTGGGCTTTATTTTGAGGAAATATCATTGACATGGAAAGGAAGAAACTTGGAATTCGAGAGATTTTTAGGAGTTTTGAAAGCCATTGATGTTTCTAATAACAACTTAAGAGGAGAGATACCGGAAAGTATAACATCACTAGATGGTTTAAGAAGCTTAAATCTTTCGGGAAATAATCTTACAGGATTCATTCCCGACAACATTGGTCGTTTGATGAACTTGGAATCACTTGACTTGTCAAGAAACCATCTTCATGGTAGGATTCCAAGAAGCTTTTCAAATTTGAATTTTCTCGGTTACTTGAACTTGTCTTTCAACAACTTATCAGGAATGATTCCGACAGGCGGCCCACTAAATACCTACGATACGACTTCTTATGTTGGGAACACTGGGCTTTGTGGCTCACCACTCGAAAACCAATGCCCATATGTGAGTCCACAGAGAGGAAGAAGAGTTCACAAAAAAGAGGATGAACTCTTAAGCTTTGAGTTTTATCTGAGCATGGGGTTGGGATTTTTTGTTGGATTTTGGAGTGTTTGTGGAACTTTATTAGTAAAAAGTCCACAGGGATATGCTTATTTTCATTGGTTCATCAATGTAACCATCTTGTCTTCATTGTCAAGACCTTAAGGTAAAGTTTTTGGCATCTCTTATTATGTTATCATACCATCTTGTTTATTAATTTTCTACTGCCAACCGTTCAAATTATTTTTGAAAAGCTTAAAATGAAGTTGTAAACTTGCTCATCATGAGTGATGCTTGTTTAGAATTTGAATTTATGACATTCCATTTGTTTTTATTATTTGGTAGGGAAATCTATGGTGAGAGTAATATGATGCAATGCTTTGCTTAATTTGAAGGACAACATCAAATTCCATTTCAAGTTCGTTTGGATTATAAATTAAATTTTAGTTGTGGCAACTCTTTCATTGTTGAGAGAGAATATATATATTGATAAGGTTTAAGTATATCATTCTTACTTTTATGAATGAATACTCAAATATTTCTAATGTACTTGTTATTATTTATGTGGTTAAAGCATTTTTAATGTAATTTCTTTTTATTATTTGATATTAAGGAGAGAGAGTAAAATATGAATAATTTCAATACTAAATTCTCCGTAATAAAGCCATTCTTATTTTTTAAAAAATATTCAATTATTTAGACGAATAGGAACATAAATACAAATATATATGTTATTTTGAGAGTGAGGATTAGTATAGATTTTTATATATAAAAATAAATATGGTGAAATTCACAAATGTTATATCCTCGTCTTCTCATTGTAAACATTTATTTATAATCCTACATTCTCATATATTGCTAAAATAATAAATTTATTTTATGATTAAAATATATGTTGTATTTTTAAAAATGGTTAAAGATGTTTTCAAAATAATATATCTTGTTGTTGGGCATTGTTTTAATCAATACTTATTATACTAATGCAACTTCAATTTGGAAAAGGGATTGTTTAAACAAAATTGATTTATTTAAATTATTAAAAAAATCTAAGTCTATTTAAAGATTTATTTCGTAAGAACCACCTCTTATACATATCATAATTTTCTCTACGGGACAACGAACATAATTGGCCAAATAAAAAAAAGATGTTTAATATCTATTTTGTTCTTCGCTTAGTTTTGTTTAAGATGAGCTCTCTATCTTTTAGTGGTTCAAAGTGATTCCTTTTTTTATAAAAATGGTTCAATTAGGTCTTTTTTGTTAACAACATTTAAAACGTTAAGGTGTTCACCTTAATGTTCACCTTAACCAATACTCAATGAGTTGTCCAGTTTTAAAATAAGTGTCAAGATCAACCAAGTGACATGATAATGTTAAAAGTCATTAGCCTTAATTAAACTCTTTCTATTACAATTAAATTTATTTTACCTTAATTAAATTCTCAATTCACTATCATGAAACTCTGATAGAAACTTCTTTCCCTTACTGTTTTCTGGTTGAACTCGCGAATCCCGGTGGTTAGGTAGGAGGTTTCGTCTTCTCCTTTTCTGGTTAGGAGTCGTGATTGACTAAGTTGAATTTGGGTTCTGTTATTTGGGGTTTTTGTTCTTAATTCTTCTCTACATGTTTTAATCTCACAATTTGGGGCTAGGGTTTTGATTTGGGTTCTGTTATTTGGGATTTTTATTCTTGATTATTCTCTACAAGTTTTGATCTCGCATTTGGAGCTAAGATTTTGATTTAGATTATGTTATATGGGGTTTATGTTCTTGATTTTTCTCTACAGCTTTGATCTCGCAATTTGGAGTTAGGGTTTTGATTAAGGCTTTGTTATTTGAGGTTTCTGTTCTTGATTCTTCTCTACAGGTTTTTTATCTCACGATTTGAGACTAGGATTTTGATTTGGGATTCTAAAGTTTTTTCCGTCTAGAGGGTGATGGTTGTGGTTTGTGATTTTCCGATGGTGGTTTGATTTCAAGTTTCCGGTGATAGTTTGGGTGCAAGCAATTGTGGCTGGCGATGTGTTTAACTAGAAGAAGATGATAATGTATTAAGAACAAAATAAAAAAATATAAAAAGTAAAATAAAAAATTTTAACATTCTAATGTCAATGCCTAGGTATTTTAAAACTAGACAAATTGGCTAAGGTAAACTTTACACCATTAGCATTTTAAACACTGTTAACAAAAAAAGACCAAATTGAACTATTTTTATGAAAGAAGGACCATTTGAACAACTCAAAAGTATAAAGATTATTTTAAACAAAACTAACTATTAAATAAAAAAATTGTAAAATATACCAATATACATCACTCAAATTATACATCAGTTTAACCTTCATAACTACACTTTGACTGAAAATTTTGTGAAAAACAAATGCTTGAAATAATTTTAGAAAAGACAAAAATGTTCAATTGGTATTTATTTTTTAAAATAGAAATATTTAATTATTTTTAAATATTTTTTTATTTAATTTAGTGTGAATTTTATTTAATATTGTATAATATTAATCTTTCTATTAAGTTCATGTTAATGCTATTGGAAGAATATTAGGTATCAATATCTTAAATTTTTAATTTTTTTTATTTATAATTCTTCCTAATTTTCTTTTGGAATTGTTTTTAATTGCTTCATCTCATTCCTCAAAATCATCAAAATATAATTTAATGTGTATATATTTACTTTAACTTTGAAAAGGTTAGAGAAAAATTATAAAATATTTCTTTATTTTTTATGTACAATATCTTACTATGATGTATGAAAAATATATTTTAGTTATAATTTGGTTGTGTAAATTTAATTGAGCTTTGATTTGGTTACGTTAATAAAAATATTTTTTTTATCATATTTTAAATAATTCATTGAAAATGGATAGATTGATTTAGACATGGTAAGATATACTAAAATAAAATATAATTAGATAATGTTAGATATATTCAGTTATTTAGTTTTTTTTTTTAATTATTGAGTTTTGCTAACGTAGATTAATGGAGTTAATTTTGTTTTGTTAGAAAATCACTAAGAGAAGCTCTTTTATATAGTTGGATCTGAAATTAGCCATTTGAAAAAACAAAAGTTTTATAATATTAACAATTTCATACTATTTATGAATAAAAATATTAAACTAAGGGAAAATTTGAAGGATCAGAAGTAAATTCAGGATACATTAAACTAAAGGTTTTTTATGTCTCATCATTCCTTAAATGTTTTATAAACTCATTCTTATTATCTAAAGAATATCATTTCATATGCTTTACAGTCACATCATAAATAATCTTTGCAATCTTGGTTTCAATGAAAGTAACACAAAACTTTTGTACGTTGTTTCGTTTTTCTTCTTTGAGTTCCATCTAGATATACCACAATATTTGTATATTTGCAAGTTTTTTCATCATCTCTTAAATATAACATACAATCAGGTTTGAGCGAACTAGTATAAAAATACTTGTGTTATTGTTTTTTTTATTAAATGTTTTCCTAAAAGCTTATTTGAAAACACAAGCGTCTAATAACTATTGCATATTATCTAACACCTACAATATTCATTAAACGTTATCTTACAAAAATATTTAAAACATTATTCGAACCCCATCCCTTTATAATGTTTTCATGTATTTCACGTTTTTTTGCTTCGTGTGACAGTGTATACATGCTCCTATCCAACAATGACAATTAGCGCTGATATCACCTCTTTCTCATATTTCAGGATTTGTGCTTCTTATCTTGATTAGAAAACCTTAGATTTTTAGGGTTTTTCACTCTCCTAGTCATCTATGGCTTATTTCATTGTTGTTTTGTCCATTTTTATGTTATATGGAACTAATTAGGCGACTTGAGTATCAAACATTAAACTTTGGCTTGAGAATCAAGGGTATTTTGGTGATATTATTCAAAAAGTGTTTGTTATTGCTTTTGTTGATCTTCCTTGTTGCAAGAAAATTGATGCTAAGTTATGTATCATTCTCAAGGGTACCATTCATTATTCTTTAAAATAAATGTTTCATGCCTACAAAATGTGTTTTAAAGTCTAGAAACAAGCCAAATTATTATACAATGACACTCGACATCTTTATGTTGTTTGTCGCGATCTTTTTAGTGTTGTTTCTCAACAAAATCAAGGCTCCATGAATGATTAGTTGGGTTAAATTCATTCTCTTTTTCATGAATTTAGTGAGTTATTACCTCTTGCCTATACTTCTACCCAAGAAATAAAGCAATTGTTAAAGTTCTTCATGGTATTGACATTACACGGACTTGGTGATACATATTCCTATGTTTGTAAACAGATTTTTAGTTCACCTGTTGTCCCCAATTTGACTTCTACTTGTTCTACTTTTTTGCATGTACCAAATACACCCATCAATGATACACCTATTTTTGTTGATGATTCCTTTGTGTTGACGTCTCAAGTGATGATCGCAATCGCTTTAACAAGTTTAGAAAAAGACGTCACAAATCTAATTACCGTGGCAAGTTAGGTTGCAAGATTGACAGATATTATGCATTAGATGGACATTCTCCTTAATCTGCTATTGTTGTTTAGACGAATCCTCCTTCACAATCACCTACTATGAATCCTTCTTCATGTGATACTATATATAAGTCAGCTATTACAATTAATTTTCTCAAATAGTTTGAGGATCAACAACCTTACAGTTTCGTTACATATGTAATTTTTGTTCATAACTCAATCTTTTTCTCTAAGTCTTTGGATATATTATGTAATATTTGATTTATATTTAAATTAATTTCAATCGATTTACTCGAGAAAGAAAAACCACAAAGTTTAATTTGTTTTATAATATATGATTTTCGATTCAATTTTTTAATTCTATTTTGAACATCAAATTACTTTCTAAGGAAAAATCTCCTATAAGTTATGACACTTTTTCACATTAAAAAAACTCTTTTTTAAAGTATCCAATAATTTGAAAAATTTAAGGAACTAAATTAAACTTTTAAAATTTTGAAAACCAAAATTAATATAAATAAATTAAAAGGCTAAAACTATAATTAAACCTTTTGATAAGGTTATAAATAAAGAATCATATTACTAATGTATAAACTACTCTTATAATTTTTAGTGATATAAATGTTTTTATTTATTTTAAAATGAATGAGAGAGAACACGAATGCGGTTGAAATTAAAATTGTTTGAATGAAGACATATTAGAGTAAAAAGTTATATTACGAAAACTTCTAATTATTACTATTTATTGATATTAATAATAAGACTGAATAGTTATTTTTGTTAAATGATTTTTCCAATTTTATTTTACTATTTATTTTTTAAAAACGAGACAATACCATCTCTTCATCAAATCTTCCGATAACAATTATAATAATTGGAAAATGTTTCTTGAACAACCATTTTTGACAACATTTAGACACGCGCACACGTGTTAAAATCTGAGTGGTCTAGTTGGAAAAATTAAATGAAAATGGACCACTCGACACGTGTGCGCGTGTCTAAATGTTGTCAAAAATGGTTGTTCAAGTATCATTTTCCATAATAATTTGGTTTTGGCTTAGGCTCACAGCGATGGTCACGTCACAGAAGCCATTACCTTCTCTTCTCACAATTCAGATCCTTATTTTTGAACCCTCAAACCCTTCCCTCAAATTAACCCTTTCGTTTCCCTCTTTCTTCAATAGCCCTTCTTTCTTTCTGGTCGCAATCTCAATTGGTATGTGATTCAGAATCAGAAGAAAATCGAATGGTCCTTTTCTTCCTCTAATCGGTTAAAATGAAGGCAGGGAGTGCTGCCAAGTTGATCGTCGACGCTCTGCTTCAGCGCTTCCTCCCCCTCGCACGGCGTCGTATCGAAACCGCTCAAGCACAGGTATTTGTGTCAACACCTCTTTTCGCTCTGAAACCAACTTTCCAATTTCGTGGTTTGAATTAACGGCTGTGATGGGGATTCACCGTAGGATGGGCAATACCTGCGACCATCTGATCCGGCCTACGAGCAGGTCCTTGATTCCCTCGCAATGGTCGCGCGCCACACTCCTGTTCCTCTGTTGGAAGCTTTGTTGAAGTGGAGGGAGAGGTTAGGATAATTAACTCTTCCTCTTTTTTTATTTTTGTTTTTCACTTCATCTTAATTAATTAGCCCTTTTTTATTTTTGTTTTCAGTATGTTTTTTAACATAGCTGGTATAGTTTAGTTTAGGCTGAACTGCATTGTTGCTCACCCTTTGATAACTTAAGTTTAGAAAGTTTTTCTTTTGGTTCTAAGGTGTCTGTGACCAAATGGGTTTTACACCGACGTTTCCTAGACTATGTTTGGATAAAAGTTAGGTTCGTCTTAAACTACATTCATATTAATAGACAAAGAGTATGCTTGAATGGATTTCTGAAGTCCTTGCAGGAGAATAAAATAAGAAAAGAAATTAACTCATGTGTCATTTGTATAAACTAATTTCTGGAAGCTCAAGTTTTAACTCATGCTTAGACTAATTTTATGGAGAAACTTGTTTCGCCTTTTCTTTTCTTTCTCCTAGAAGTGTTTACGGAAAAAATTGCCGAAAATATTTATGGAGAAACTTTTTCTCTTAGTTTGTGCATTGGAGTGTGTGTGTGTCTCCATTTGATAAGCTTCAGACTGCAATGCAAGAACTTTCAGACTTTACCATATGTCACCAAGTTAGGGTGTGTCATGAAACTCATTTGATTGATACCAATTTTTACACTTTCAAGGCATAAACGGATAAACAATGTATAGTTTAGTTTAAAATAAAGTTTTGGTTCTTCATCTTAAGTTTTTGGTTTCATTTTGATTTCAATTGGTTTAAAAAGTGTTTTTTGGTCTTTTGAAGTTTCTAGCTGAGACTGTACAGGTCATTCTGACAGTCTATTTTACACTGATGCTATCAATTTTATTTGACATGGCAAACGTGCCTGTGATGTAACATCTATCACATTCACTTTGGCAAGTGTCACCAAGTAAGTGTTTGTGTGGACTGGTGGAGCGGATCTTGGTCTGACCTAGGCGCTTTAAAAGACCAAATTGATAATCTTTAAACTTAAGGGACCAGACTAAAACAAAAAATGTACAAGTGACCAAAAGTGTATTCTAGTCTTTGGTCTATGATGTGAAACTTTGCTTATACTTGTACGTTTTCAACCCTGTTGTAGTTAAATGACTCACTGAAATAATTAGTTTTCTTTTTAACTTGTTGTAGTGAATCTCCCAAGGGTGCCAATGATGCATCGACATTCCAAAGAAAGGTTTGTGTGCAAGAATTTTGATAGGCTAATTAATGCTTGTATAATTTAGAGTTTTGGCATATTTGCTTTGGTTTTGTTTTCAGAACAGTGATCAGTTGGTTTGGAGGTTTATGTAGCATATTTTTTGTTGATTTCAGCTTGCAGTGGAGTGCATATTTTGCTCAGCATGCATACGCTTTGTGGAGTGTTGTCCACAAGAAGGACTTACTGGTTTGTATTATGTATATGTGATTGTGTTTCTTTTGTTTTGAACATATGATGGACATTAATTATTCGTTTGTTGTTACAGAGAAACTGTGGTCTGGGCTCGAAAATTTTGTTTTTGACTGGTTAATTAATGCTGACAGGTATTTCTGTTGTCGATGATAATAGGAACACTGTAGTATGTTCATAGTTGGTGAAAATATTTTTTTAATAAAGCAAATGATTGATGTCTGAATTATAAGATATAGGGTTCTCCTAAGAATTACTTTTCCACTTTTTTCAGTTCATAATGTGGATGTCAATTTTAGGTTCTTAATTGCTTAAGACTTTCAGTATTCAAGATTATTTCAATCTAAATCCTCAACAGGTTTAAACTTTTGCTGCATTGAGGCTCACATTTATGTAGAATGCTTCAGTAGTGTGAAAAGAAAGAAAAGTCAGATACATAAGCTTTTGTTTCTCTCCAATGATTGTTAACCATTGATTCTGGGAAGTTATCTGAGCATTTAGATGGCTGGAGTCATTCTAAAACTTTGTAGCCTAAGATAAATGGCACATTCACTCAAGGATCAATCAAACTTATGTAAAAATGCATTTTTGATGTCAAGCTGAAACAAAGTTCAGTGGTGAATAGTTGCAATGGAAAAGAGAAGTTGAATAGATGTTAGTTTGACAACAAGAGAGAGAGAGAGAGTCAATATAAGGTCACAGATTTGTGTGTTACCATTAGGTCCTCTTTTAAGAGTATACAACTATCAACACCCAACAATTGATTTGACAATTAGGAGAGGAACCAGCTCCCAAGTACCACTACTTTGAAGGACATACATCTCATCTCTAGGTGAGATAAAGCTTCACATGGAGACTTAGGAATAGGAATAGAAGATAACGAGGACAAACAAGTATATTATATGGGGGAAAGTCTATGATAACTAAAGTTTGATGAAAGATACCATTGGATTGCAGGAATAGCTGAGACAAATATTCACAAGCATTGTCACTACATAAAGCATGTATGGAACTAAATTGTGTTTTGATTTCATTTAAAAATGTCTGAAATACAGAAAACACTCCTGATTGATTCATTAACCAAATCCAAGTATATCTAAAAAAATCATTAATAATGGTAACAAAATATTTAAAACCAATGGTAGTGCTACTCTTGCAAGCTTGTGTTTGTGAACCATTGACAACAATTATAAAAGACAAATTAGCTACTATTACTAGATATTTTGTCAATTGCACCCTAGTCAATAACCTAGGGATCAAGAGATGGAGATTGATACAGACAAGCAGATGAATTACGGCGTGTCACTGAAATTGTGTTACTAGAGGATTGACATGTCAGACACCATTGGATGAATTCTTCAAATGTTGCTAGATCAGCCGATCATGTAGGAGCAACAAGTGACTCAATAGCAAGAATATAACTAGAAAAGATGGGACAATCTATTTTGGAGGTTGATGTAGTGTTGGAAGACATTTCTTTAATAATACAACAGAAATATTTATAATGATATCATTGATCCGCTATTCCTATACTTGTTTATCCATTCATGTAGGTGGAGGATCAATGTGCAAGTCCCATGTCTTGCATTGCAACCTTACATCCAACTACAACCCTTAGCCGAGCACCCATGCGAACTCGCATGCAAAGGAAACTGGAAGCTAGAGTTGAAAGGGCTTCATCTCCCCAAAGTTCTAGGTAAAACGATGGATACACTTTTCAAAGTTGTACCTTGACAAGTTGCACAATGCTTTTGGTAGTCATTATTGCAAGAACAAAAGGAGATTCTCTAAAACAACTTTGCACCAACTATCAGAGGACAAGGGGTTTTGCTTGTTGGCCTGTCAAGTTCATTAGACCTCTGTTGATGAATGATATGAATAAGCAAAGGAAGTGGTCGCTCTCTGGAATAGGCGATGCTATAAGAAGATAAGCCCCTTGGACTAGTACTTATTATCTCACAAGCAAGTAGGTGACGACCCTAAATCACATTGATCCTTGTATCAGCCAAAAACCAATAGGTCTTCTTTCCTACAAGGGCAAGGTTTGGAATGCTTACAAAATGGAAAACTGTTCTGGTAGGGCATTGAACATTGCAATGTTGGTATCACCATGTGTTTGCAAATGGTAAACATGGTGGAAGTCCATGATATCAATCAATAAAATCTTGAGAGAAGCACACCACAAAAGCTAGCTATTGTAGTTGGAGAGCCAAAGACCTTATAAACCCTGGACTATAATCCTATACTTCCTATGTGGGACTCAAGTTCCATCCCTTGCAACTGAATCCTAACATAAAGCAAACATAGCTGAAATGTCCATGTGGTGTCTTATGTCTAATAATTTTAAAATCTCAGGAAACTCTTCTTTTTTATTTGATTTTTGGAATGCTTAACATTGGATGTGTTTTAATATAGTTAAGCTGAACTATAGATAGAAGTGTATATGAATTGACCGAGTTGAGCATTTGAAGCTTGAGTTTGGCTTGTGAAAAGAATTGGATATTCAAGCTTAGGTCATCTATTTAAATGAGCTTAACTGAAAGCTTGAGTTGGACTTGCATAAAAAGTGAGCTGTCCGTTTCAACTCATTTATAACTTAATTATTTTTTACTATTTTCTTTAACATTAAGCGATAAATAATAAATGAAAGGTAGTTTTATAAAAATTATTAGTAGAATAATATATGTAAAACTGTTTTCAGAAAAATTATATTTTTTATATATTGTGTATATGCATATAATATATATATATGTATGTATGTATGTATATATATATATATATATATATATATACATATATGTATATATATATATATATATATATATATATATGTATGTATGTATGTATGGACTCTTCAACTTGAGCTTTTAAAGCTTGAACTCCACTCATTTAAATATTCAATCCAATTATCAAGTTTGGGTTTGTTTATAAACATAACTTGAATGAGTAATTGATGAGTTGAGTCCAAATATTTCATGAATATTTTGAAAGTGTTGTTAAATCAATTATTATTCAGACTAGAATGTGGTTTCTTAGTAGCAAAACATAAAGATTAATTATTAGGTTTCCATAAACTTTTTAATTCTCTTATTCTTCTGTTAACTTTGGTGTGAACTTAGTGAACTCTTGTTGCAGGGTTGTTAGCCAGGTTGAATATCCCTCACTGGTTGATCTGAGGGGGCTTCTTCTGGACTTAGTTGCTCAACTCTTAGGTGCTCTGTCCCGTATCAGGTATATCTGATTTATCAGGGTTGTGTATAAATTATCCAGTATGATTGAAAATTATTTGACAATTATATTGTTGACACATTTAGTAAATACTTCTTCATATCAGTCACATGTATTATTCTTTCTTTAGGAATTTAGGTATCGTCCTGTCTTGTGCCTTTTAAGGGTATGTATTGTTCTCAGTCCTGAAAAATGTAGACTGACGGGGCTATAGGAGAAATTCAATTGTTTTATTATCTAATTCTTGGTTGGTGCCTTATACCTTTATCGTTTTTCTCTGATTTCTTAGTTGGCGCCTTTAGTACTAGTTTTGAATAAAACAAGGCAATGTATAGATTCTATACAAAAAGCAAATCACTAGCACTTAAATTTTCTAGAGATGTGTATCTGCTTCTAGTGTGCTTGGTGCTGGCTTTCCTCGTTCAAATATATTTTCCTTGTGACTTTGTATTGACATAACTAATGTTCTATCTGTTCCTGCTTTCATTTGTTGAGTTAGTTGCAGTACCACAACAAAAAGTGTATGGAGATACTTTTAGAATCTATTTACCAATTTAGAAAAATGAATTTTACACTTCAGTTCTCCATTTCAGGTGGAATTCTGTCTCCCTAACTATTAAAGTTTTGTTAGTTTGAGATGATTAACTTTTGTAGTGTTTGTGTGTTAAGTTTTAAAATTTGATGGGTGATTCTGGTTCAGTCAAGTGGGATAGGGATGATGTTGTTGGGTGATTCTGCCTCATCCCTTTACACTATTGTTCAGTTAGCCATAATTGTGTTGCCTTTGTATCTCAACTTTTTTTTTTTTATTATTTCACGGTATTGCTTTTCTTGTTTTTATAGGTTTAGTTCTGTTACTGAGCGTTTTTTCATGGAACTCAACACCCGTCGAATTGATACAAGTGCTGCTAGAAGTGAGACACTTAGTATCATTAATGGGATGCGCTACCTGAAGCTTGGGGTATGTGTAAAACTTAAATATTTCATGTAAGGTATTATATGGTACTAGTATTATTTAAATATAAGCTTCATCTCAGGTTAAAACAGAAGGTGGATTAAATGCCTCGGCATCCTTTGTTGCAAAAGCAAATCCTTTAAACCGTGCTCCTCATAAACGGAAAAGTGAGCTTCATCATGCTCTATGCAATATGCTCTCAAACATCCTAGCACCTCTTGCAGATGGTGGGAAAAGTCAATGGCCACCTTCTGGTGTAGAGCCCGCACTTACATTATGGTATGAAGCTGTTGGACGTATAAGAGTTCAGCTAATGCATTGGATGGATAAACAAAGCAAACACATTGCGGTAAGCTGTTCTCTTACCAATTTCAGTATTTTTCCTTGTTTATTAATGTTAATTTTGCTAAGTTTTTATTTTGTGTTATCATCTAGGTTGGGTATCCATTGGTAACTCTTCTTTTATGCCTTGGTGATCCTCAAATATTTCACAACAACTTAAGTCCTCACATGGATCAACTCTACAAACTTCTTAAGGTATGTTTAAATTCAATTGGCTCATTCTTGGATTCCATTGGAATTGTGGGTAGGCAAACAATATACTATACATGGTAAAATGCTCATGTTTCAGCTAAGTATTACTCATGATTGCTAAACTTTTTGCGATAGAATCTTTTTCTTTTTTAAATTGTTTTGTTTCTGTTCTTTTGTGGTGGAGACCCCACATTTACTAGAGATATGACCAAAGTATAGTATATAAGTAGGTACAACCCACACTATATAGACCAATTTTGTAAGGTTTAGTTAAATTTAAAGTCCACTTTCTAAGATGGTATTAAAGTCTATGTTAACAAGTTTTATTAGACCTATTATATCACCGACTATCTTATCACTATTGAACTACCCACAAATATCTTGTTCAATGTTTGATATATCTAGTTCTCAACGTGAGGGGTGTGTTGGAGAATTCACATCGATTAGGGATATGACTAAATTATAATATATAGTTGAATGTAAAACTTACTTTACAAGCTAGTTTTGTGAAAGCTAGTTTTGTGAAAGGTTGAGTTATGTTTAATTTTCACTTTCCAAGACTTTGCTTAGTGTGTGTGTTTGTGGCACTTTTCTATTTAGATATTTATAATCTAAATAGAAAAGTTTCTGTGAACCTTTTGTATATTATTTAACAGACAACTAGACCAATTTATAAGTTACAAGAGTACCTAACTAATGAGTAGCTGACTAATTAACACTGAGTTGACTGGTAGGACTTGAGCATTATTGGGAAGCAAGTTTAAATCTAACTTGTCCTCACATAATCGGCTTGAAATGTTAGGTTTGTCCGCATTTATACATTATAAATTGGTCTTATCTCTGGTCGACGTGATATTTCCAACTCATATGTCATATGAAGGAATTGATATCTTGTGTGTAGGATTAGATATTTGTGGGTGGTTCAATAAAGGGGATATGATAGACTCACAAAACCTTACTAGGATAAGTTTTGATACCAACTTGAGATGAATTCAAAAGAATAGAAAATGAATTAGAGAGGTTGATTCCCCTCTCTTAGGTCCTCATATTTATAACGGCAATGTAATTTAGATTCAATGGATGAGAGGAAAGAGAAAAGAATAAGAAATGTAATATTTAGAGACTAGGTACAATACAAAGCACATAATAGCTTTTCAATAAAGTCTAGTTAAGATGACCTATTCTAACAAGCACCAACTGCTAGTCCAACCTAGAAGACTAGTCCACCATGTGGGAGAACGACAAGTCTTAAGTACTACACCAAATTCCTCATCTTACTCCATTTGAGACACCTTCATTGCCACTCCTTTTAAGGATTGTTGTCCACAACAACTTCATTCTATGGAAAAGACCTGGTGGTAGCCCTTTTCACTTTGATAACTATCAGTATTCAGTTTACACCTAAATTCAGCCTATATGTAGCCTTTTATGTGGCTCAATTCTCAATGAAAGTATCAATTGTTAGGACTTATGAACATGATGCAAAAGACTTGTCCATTTGGTAGGAGAGCCTCAAGGCTTAAGTGCCACATCAAGTAGCTCATCCTACCGGTTAAGAAGTGGACTTTAAGCCTAACTCAACCCCACAAAACCGGCTTGTAAGGTGAGGTTTGCACCCATTTATATATTATAAATTGATCTTATCTCTAGTTGATGTGAGACTTTCAACACCCCCCTCATGTTGAGGTATAGACATCATCTCGAGCGTGAGACTAGACATTAATGGATGGTTTGATAATGGCCCGATAGTGGATGAAATAACATGTCCAACAAACAACAAATATCGTTAGGATAGGCTATAACCATAACTTTGACCATATTTGAAAGTGTGCATTTTCCTCTCTTAGGATTTCATATTTATAATAACTTTGGATACATAAGATTCAATGTATGAAAGGGAAAAGAAGAGAATTCGAAAAGATACATCTAGGAACTAGGTCCAGCAAAAAACACAACACCTTACAATAAATCCTATTAAGACTATTTATTCTAACAAAGATAACTAACTATGCTGATGTGGCAGAGAGCCAATCAACTTACATAGCAAAGGAGAACTCTAATACCCTAGTACTTCCCTAGAAACTAAGGATTGTGAAGAACTCAAAACCTTGAGTTTGACTTTGAGATGAGTGAACTGAGTTATGGCGAGGAGCTTGGCTAGAATATTAGCAACCTGAGCTTGAGCAAGCACATAAGAGACAACTAGAGACTTGTCGAGAATTTTTTTCATCTTCTAAGAAAATGTCCAGCAGCTCCATGTTTTGTTATGTAGTGCAAAACTGGACTGTGACTTAAAGTAATGGTGCTTTGGTTGTTACAGTAGATGACTGGTGTTGGAATGCTAATTTGAAGCTCATGAAAAAAGAGTCTCTACCCTTAGAACATCAGAAGCAGTCATAGCTAAGCTCCTCTACTCAGTTTCAGCAGTTGGTGTTGCAACTAAGTTTGCTTTTTCTTTGACTATCAAGAAATCAAGTTAGGGCAGAAAAATTAGATATGCCCCTGAAGTGCTCTTTTGTCATCTACATCATATGCCCAATCAACAATTGAAAACACTTGTCAGCTTATTGTGCCACCAATTATAAGCACAAATATCTAGTCTCACATTTGAGATATTCATTGTCCAGCTTGACGAGAAGTACTGGAGATTCCACATCAATTAGAGATGAAAAAAAATGGCACAAATCTCACCATACAAGCAGGTTCTTGTGAGGTTGAGATAAATTTAAAATCCATTTTCTATGAATAAATAATATATATATATATATATATATGTGTGTGTGTGTGTGTGTATATATATAATATTGTATTTAGACTTCATAACAGAGGTCATCTTGCTATAGTGTTTTTGGGGTTGCCAGCTCCGTGCTGCTATATGTGATTGACTACTTAGCTGCCTGAATCTTGAAATCCTGAGTATAATAATGTTTGCTTGTATTGAGATAATTAAGTACGATAATTAGGTGACCATATTAATGGTACATGTTTGTATTTATCATATGCCAATAGTTGGTCCTTCTTTATAGGAATTAGCTCGAGTTATGAGAAGATATTATTAGATGCCATATTTATCATACCTAAATAATTGATCCTTATTTATTATAAGAATCAGCTCTTTTGAGTTACAGGAAGATTTTTTTAGACAGTGTAGTAATTGGTATTAGGATATTGTAGGGATACGAAGAGTTGTTATTTTATTGCTGTGAGTATTATTTCTAGGATGATGGAGTTCTATATAAAGTAAGCTCTTGTACTCTCTTTTTTTTTTTATCAGCGTAAGCTCTTCTACTTGTTTAAAACTAAGAAATAATAAATATTAAAATAGACAAGCCATGTGAGATACCAATGGATAACCTCTAAAATCAAGGCTTTTTATTACCAAAATGATATGATCCATATTAATACTTTTATTACATGTATTGTAAATATTCCTAATCTGTCTGACATAATCCTCATTTAGCGATGCATTTAGTCCAAGGAATAGGCAAGTCAGAGAAGGGTGGGTAAAATGTCCTTTTTTTCCCTAGTGAAACACAGATAGTTTTTGGCTACTCTTTAACTCCTAATATCTATAAATGGCGAACAAGAGCTCGTAGTTACTTCATTATTTATGCGGTTTAGGTTTTTTCAATTATTTTAACTATACAAAGAATCCATTCTATTGTTGGTCATGCAGGATAAGAATCATCGGTTCATGGCTTTAGATTGTCTTCATCGTGTTTTAAGATTTTACTTGAGTGTCCATGCGGTGAACCAGGCCCCAAATCGGATATGGGACAACTTAGACAGTGTAACTTCACAACTTTTAGCAGTTCTAAGAAAAGGATTGCTTACTCAGGATGTTCAACATGATAAACTGGTTGAATTCTGTGTAACTATAGCTGAACATAACCTTGATTTTACCATGAACCATATGATACTAGAATTACTCAAGCAAGACAGTCCCAGTGAAGCAAAGGTTATTGGTCTTCGTGCATTGCTTGCCATTGTCATGTCACCTTCAAGTAAGCATTTTGGTTTGGATATATTTAAAGGTATAATTAATTACATGCCTAGAATAATTGTACATTGTTATGTTTAATTGAAGTACATTTTCAGAGCTTTATTTTCTTCAGTAATGACAATTTTGTTGAATGAGCAGGTCCTGATATTAACCACTATATTCCAAAAGTGAAAGCTGCAATTGAGTCTATATTAAGGTCATGCCATAAAACTTATAGTCAAGCACTTTTGACATCATCACGTACCACAATAGGTAATTACTTCTATTATATGCTAGCTGGATTGAAGGTGTTTAAGTATAAGAATTACAGTTTAAAAGCTGAATCAAACCTCTATATTTTGCGGAAAACATATTTGTCTATTATGCACTGATATTTCAATTTGTGTCACGTATATATATGCAACAAGTATCCATATCTGATATGGTAGGAGACTTTACCGATACTTATTAATGAAGTGTCTAATTTATAAAATACTAACACTTTTATGATGATAATAATTTATGGTTTTTTGTTTTGATAATATTTAATACATGTTATTATTAGTTTGGATTCACACTAACAATTACATATTTATCATGTTTTTAAGAATTTTTGTACATTTTTTCAATATGCAAATAATATGTATCATATCCTATTATTTTCAAATTAAACATATTGTCATATAAAATGGGTGTCACATCTGATACACTTATTTTATCCGTGCATCATAGATATTTGTTAACTATCTAATGTTATGTGGATTTATTTAATAAAGAATTTTGTTTCAATCATGCTTTATGTGTTTAAAAATCTACTAAAATTTTAACTTGTTTTATGATGTACAAATAAGCTTCTTTGTGCATTCAAAGTATTGTTTGATAGATTAGTTTTTGTAAAAAATGTATGAAAGGATGAAGGTGGCGACAATATTTAGCATTAACAAAAAATATATTTTTATACATTACAGTTAACAATAACATCACAATATTTATTTGATTAACATTGAAGTGGTATACATAACACATGTTGAACTGCTGAGACTTTTAAGAGGTGATTTCTTGTATGGTATATAAAGTGCATATGATCAAATTTGAAGAGTCGAATCCTTACTAGCCAATTAAATTATGCCACCTATTCTTCACAGTTAAATTAACATTTAAAATTAGCACAAGGTAAATTGACTCTATGCATGGGTTCATCAAGCCTTGGGATGTTTTTTGGAGTTGAGTTCCCAGGGAAAGGGAAGAGGGTAAAATTTTCATTTTTAATGAACATTAACTAATTTGACAACTTTTCAAAATAGAAGTAATATAATGGTACAATACTTTTGAAAGTAATAACATTTTTTCTCCTCTAAGATTACTATTTATCTACTTTTTTGTTTTGATTGTTTCCTAAATCTTTTAAAGTGAAATGAAAGTTGTAACTTAATTCTCCCCTTAGTCTTATGTTTTAAGAATATTTTTGTTACTTTTTTTAATGTTGTAAAACCTTTTCAAAATGATGTGTACTTTTCTATTCTGAAAGCACACTTCTTTACAGATGTGTATATTTGAAGGGTTTCCTTGGCTATTTTACCATTCACGACTAATGTGTTTAGTTACTCAAATAGATTTACCGAGGTTGGGGAAAATAAGTGTCTATTTCTTCCACTTTTTATTTTATTTTATTTATTTATTTTTTATTTTTATTTATTTCATGTGCTACATTTTATTATCTGCTTCTCCAACTTTCTTCTGTCTCCAAACTACTTTTATGGCAGTTAGTGGAGTCTGTTAGAAAAATTTAGAGTCTGTAGGCTTTTACAGCTGATGAGTAGCTAAGAAGTTAAACGGTTAACATTTCCTAATTATAAATATATTTCTGATCTTCCCTTCGAAATTAGCCATTTAATTTACTTACCACCTTAGTTATAGAACACACAAATTCTTTTAATTCTTGCACAATATTTTTCTCGCACTTTTCTTCTTTTTCTTGCAAGTACTTTGGAACACTGCTGGACTTGATAAAGTACAAACAAAATTTGAATAATAAATATTTAGATTTGACGACTTGAAGTCATTTAGTCTTTTCACAAAGTCTGAGTAAATTGTATGTGAAATAAAGATATTTTCAGACTGGTCTGCCTTTCAGTACGTTCATGCCTATAGGTATTACAAAATATAATAGGATTGAAATGATGCAAACTGGAAAGTACTACTCATTTCCTTAGGATGGGTGTTCCTTTTGTAATTAATTTACTTTTTTCAAATTTAGATTTTGTGTTTTGTTAACTTTTGAAATTCTGCTTGCCATCATGACACCGTGATGTGTGAAGAGAAAGTATTTTCAGATTGGTCTGTCTTTCAGTATATTTCTATGCTCACTGGTATTCCAAAATATGATAGGATTGAAACTATAAAAACTATTTATTTGTATAGGATGGGAATTTCTTTGTATTTGTAGTTTTTAATTTTTTGAAGTTGAAATGTGCATTTTGTTAATTAGTTTAGTATTGAATTTCTGCTTGCCATCATGATGACACCATAAGAATTCTTTTGTAGATGCTGTAACCAAGGAAAAGTCTCAAGGGTATCTATTCCGGTCTGTGCTGAAGTGCATCCCAGATCTAATAGAAGAAGTTGGGCGAACTGATAAAATTACTGAAATAATACCACAACATGGCATAAGTATTGACCCTGGTGTTCGAGAAGAAGCAGTGCAAGTGCTAAACCGAATTGTGAAGTACCTACCCCATCGTCGTTTTGCTGTAATGAAGGGAATGGCCAATTTCATATTAAAACTTCCTGATGAATTTCCTCTTCTCATTCAAACATCGTTAGGACGCCTATTGGAACTCATGCGCTTTTGGAGATCTTGTCTAATAGATGATAGGATACTACTTGATGCCGATTCAACATCTTTAGGGCATGAAACTGAGAGATTGAGAAAGTCTTCCATTCAACAATCAGGCGAAGCAATTGAGTTTCGTGCATCCGAAATTGATGCAGTTGGCCTCATATTCCTTAGTTCTGTTGATAGTCAAATTAGGCATACAGCATTAGAGTTATTGCGTTGTGTTCGTGCATTGAGGAATGATATTCGGGACCTGAGGATACACGAGCAATCAAATCTCATGTTAAAATATGAAGCTGAACCAATATTTATTATTGATGTTCTGGAAGAACATGGGGTACACTTTTGCCTATATTATTCAATTTTGTTTGAATGATATTTTTTCTTGTTATCTGCTACACTAATATTTTATGCATTTTTCATTTGTGTATTTTTTGAATTTTATCTTGTCATAATAAGCCTTGGTCCCCTTAAAGATGTAAATACCTTGGCATTGCAGGATGAGATTGTTCAGAACTGCTATTGGGACTCCGGGAGACCATTCGATTTAAAACGAGAACCTGATGCCATTCCTTCGGAAGTGACACTTCAATCTATAATATTTGAGAGCCCTGACAAGAACAGGTGGGCTCGGTGTCTTAGTGAGCTAGTGAAATATGCTGCTGAACTTTGTCCAAGTTCTGTTCAGGAAGCAAGGTAAGTTTCTATATCTTTTACCTTTTTCTGTATTCACTGAAGTCCAAACATTGTGGAGCTAAATATATTTAGTAGAAAGATACAGAAATGATTGAGTGTAAACCAATGGATTGTCTTATGAATCCAAATTAGAAATTAATGCCAGAACAGTGAGAAGTTTCCTCTGACAGAAATATATGGAAGACTGATTAGAAAACTTATTTATCTCGCTATTACTAGGCCATATTTGTCTTTTGCAATTGGCATTGAGTCAATTCGTGCAAAATCCTTGTATTGATCATTGGAATGCTATCATTCCTACTGAGATACCTTAAAAAGGCTCCAAGACTAGAACTACTTAATGAAGGGAATGCCCAAATCTTTGGATATTGCGACACTGATTGTGTTAGTTTTCTTATGGATAGACGCTCTAGCATAGGATGTTGTATTTTTCTAGGAGGAAATATTATCTCCTAGAAAAGTAAGAAATACAATATTGTTTGTTAGCCATCTGCTGAAGTTGAGTATGGAGCAACGACATCCCTCACCTCTGAGCTTATATGGGTAAAATAAGTCTTCCAAGAATATAAATTTTTGTGATAACCAAGCTGTTCTCCACATTATTTCCAGTCTAGTGTTCATCAGAGGAATAAATATATTGAAATTGATAGTCATTTAATTCTAAAGAAGTTGTTGTCCAAGGAAATTTGCATCTAGTTTGTCAGATCAAGTGATTAAGTTCTAGATGTACTAATAAAAATCCATGAGAGAATCTCAGATTGAATATATTTGTTCCAAGTTTGACACATACAATTTGTATGCTTCATCTTGAGGGAAAGTGTTAGAATAAATAGTCTTAAATACAATTTATCTATGTCCATTGTGTTGCACCTAGTTCTTAGATATATCGTTTCAAATTCTCTTCTCTTCTCCCTCATATATTGTATCTGATGTATCTAAAGTTGTTATAAACATGAGATCCTAACAGAGAGAAATTCACACTCTAAGATTCGTTGTAAATCCTTTGTATTATTCTCAGGTATGAGCATTATGTCCCAACTAAATGCCCATATAGTAGCATAGATGTACATTGCCATGAAAGTTTAGCCTCTCCCCTGTAACAAAACTACTGCCCTATTATGTATGTAGGCAGTAGACAAACATTGTAGGAAGGCACGAGGAACCAATTCTGAACCAGGACCACAAACCACACATCTGGATGTGGATTGTGAAGAGGCAAGATATTAAAGAAAGTTTTTTGAAAAGTTAATTTTGTTAATTTTTCTACTCTTTTTGCTTGAAATTCCAACTTTAAATAAATTTTAACCAAAGAAAAAAAAACTAAATTACCAAATCGACTTAACTTTAATTTTGAAGTTCTTATTTCTGTAAAGAAAAAAAGTTGGGCAAAACACAGGAAGATAATAAAGTCTTAGATAAATCATAATTGTAATTAAATATTACATAGTAGATAAATTGTAATTAAGTATTACATTGTAGATTAACTGTAATTAAATTTACTAGCCTTCAAAGTAATGATGTTAAGTAATAGGGAATTCTAAAATTGCATTTGTAAACTATTATAATCATAGAAATAAGGAGCTGTTCCTATATAATTCGGAGAATATTGAAATAGGGAGTTGATCCTATATAATTAGGAATATCTAGATTATATATGTATTATTAGGATTCTTTTTTTTGTTTATTCATGTATCATATCTTTGCTGTTAGAGGATATCAAATCTCCTCCACTTATTGTATTGATTTTTTTTTTTCTCAATATAAATAAAAACACCCATCCTGTCTTAGAAAAACACGGTTCCATCTTAGTGCTTTTCTCTTCCCTAGAGTTTCACTTGGTATCAAAGACATTCAAAGCCTATCCTAGTCAAGCTTGAGATGTCGAGTCCTCAATGCAAAGTGGTTGTGTTTGGGATCTTACACCAACTACAAGTATGATCAAATTATAATATATGATTGTAAATCTTATCTTATCCGGTTTTGTAGAGCTGGGTTATGATTAAATTTTACTTTCTTAATATGGTACAAGAGCATCTTCATCCCCTTGTTCAAGAACTTGCATTTAAACGGTTAGTACTAGATTTATTGGAAAGGGTCACCCACCATGTTATCCACGTAGTTGACCTAATAGTGTTGGGTATGCAGAGGTGTATATGAAAAGCTCCAAATTCCATCTTGGTTAGAGAAAGAGCCTGAATAGAATATTGAACTGGAGACAATCTCACTATATGAACCCGTTCTTTGGAATTGAATGCATAAACTCACATTTTAAGAAGTAAACATATTTTCCAAAGAGGTCCAGCAAGAAAAAAAATCTATACCCCCATTGCTAATTGATGGAAAGTGATAAGAAATCTTAAATTTTATGACATACATAGAAATTTAGACAGTGAATGAAGCGTGACAGTGGGCTAAAAAAAAGACAGTAGAGAATGAAGCATGGTAGCAAGAGTACAATTAATACCTTAAGTTGATGTTGAATGAAAACACCATAAAAGGACCAAGAGTGTATATCCTTTTATGCTGTTGCAGGGCAAATGAAGGGAGTTGATGAAATCCAATAATGCTCCAATTCAAATAATTCCCTGTCATTTAAATATTAAGTATGAGAAAAGTGACTTTTAGGAAAATGGAACATTGAAGGTTATAAAAATTATGGCAAGAGACCTATGTACAAAACTGGAAGATAGAGGCTTGGGAAAACTTCCCTCAAAAGGCATTCTTCTACAATCTTAGTCCTATCCAGTTTTCTTCACAAAAGTTAATACGAGAAACATTACTGCCTCAAAGGGAAGCAAAGATGTAAAGGACATATTTAGAAGAAGGTTAGACAAGGCATGGACACTAACATAATTTTTGCATTTTCATGGAACAAGATGGTGTCACTTGATATATGTAGCCTACAACCTCTAATTGGAAAAGGCATTGCTTTATATAATCTTAAAATATTCATAATATTTATTTTGGGACTTTTAGTACTTGACCTGCCAGGCTAACAGTGCAAGGTCATATTAATCTCATCAGTAACAATTTTGCATGGGATCAACGGTATGTCGGTGAAGTCATGAGAGATTGCACGTGAGCCAAATCAGAAGAAGCCATCAAGTTATAGTGTCAAATAGTGCCAAAAGATGCCTAATAGTGGTTTGCTAGAGAAGTAGAAGCATGGTGGGGAGGTCACTGGGGCTGGATTGCCAAAAAACAGTGTGTCCAGTGGTGATCTGAGATGGGCACACCAAAGAGAGGCAGTGCATGTGGTGGAGTTAGGCATAGATTTGTGCATGGTTGGTGGTTGCAGGGAGACTGTGACTCTGGTGGTGTCTGCTCTTCCAAGAAAGGAGGGCTCAATGGTGGTAAATGGAGGATTACAGTGGTTTGCCTGAACAGGCTGCATGTACATTACACTGCAGATATAAAAAAGACAAGAAAAGGAAAAGGAAACTTTAGCTCTAATACCATTAAGAGTTTTTCTATTGTTTTGAATTGTGTAGTAAACATGTAAATCCCTTATATCATTATAATTAAGGAAACCTAGTAATGGAGAATATCCTAATTACTAAAGATCAAATCATATCTTTCACAGAAAGTTTCATGGAGTGATTTATCATTATCATTTTGAAGAAGAGGAAAAAATATTTTTACCCACGTGCTTTGCTCCCCCTACCCCTCTTCATTCAGTCTGTTTTAAATTTCTATCTAAAACTTGGTAATATCACTCAAATTTGGGCAGGAAAGAGGTCATGCAACGTCTTACTCATATCACACCTGCTGAATTGGGTGGAAAAGCTCATCAGTCGCAGGATATTGATAATAAACTGGACCAGTGGCTTATGTATGCCATGTTTGTCTGTTCATGTCCGCCAGTTGCTCGAGAGTCTACCAAAGATCTTTACTCTCTAATTTTCCCTTCACTAAAATCTGGATCTGATGCTCATGTTGTAAGAGCGCCTCTCTTAACTTGTCAATTAGTCTATCTTCTCAAGCAGTCTATGTCAAAGGATGAAGAGTGGCATGCGTGCTTGATGTATTGTTTGTATGTTTCCATGTTTTCTAAACCAAAATCATTAAAAAACAATCTGAGAATAGTTTTTGTTCTTTGTCGTTTTTACAATATTCTAATATTTTCGTATGAAAAACTATTTTTAGTTCCTCAAGTGACTGAATGGTAAGAAAAACCAATGAAGTCTGTAATTTGAATGAAGAAATTCAAGATAAAGTCGGATGCAAGATATGCAGGCTAAAGGCTACTCTGTCATAATGTTTGTTTGTTTAACTTATAAATATGATTTCTTGGTTACAGGTTTAAAAACATTTTACTTTTAAATATTAATTACCAATTCTTCATTTAACCTATGTTGAGATCTCACTGTTTTCTTTTGTATTTCTTATTGATGTAGGAGGTTAGGAGATGTATTTAGAATGGTAACTGTCTATAGTTTGACCTAATTTACCGGGTCCACATCATGATTAAACACTTATAAACTATTCTCTATCTTTGTAAAGGAAGTTTATGCTTTAGTTTTGTTCTTTCTCCTAAGAAGTTATGTGTTATGAACCAACGATCTCAAAAGCTTAATCTGTTAAGGGATAAATGAAGGATTTTACATTATGTCTGGTTGATTATTATGTCGACCTTTGTGCATTTCCAACAAAAACTGTTTTTATTTATTCCCATTATATGCTAAATGGAAATAGAAATAGGATTCGTGTTCTCATTTGATTTTTGGTTCGTGCATAATGTTTTGTATATTTTGTGGATAATATTAAAGTCAGAATTTTGATTTCATTTCTTTTATTGGTCCCTGTTGAAAAACAATTTTTGTGAGGTTTGACAAAAGGTCTCTTTACATTTGCGAGTTTCGAGTCCATTGTTATGTGGAAGAGGTATAAGGAAGATTATTGACTGTTAATAACAACAATTTCATTTATAAAGACATTTAAATTTCTGCTGCAAAACATTTTGGTCATCACTTTTGGTGTCTTTGTTTATTGCTGACAAGGTTTCTGATATAGCATGCAGCGACCATGGCTCTTGGCCGCTCACACTTGGAAGCATGTGAAATCATGTTCAGCGAACTTTCATCTTTTATTGATGAAGTTTCTTCTGAGACAGAAGGAAAACCAAAGTGGAAGGTATAGTTTTGAATCGGTGAAATTTTATCAGCCATTGAGGACTTGAAGTGGGTAGTTATCATAAATTATGAGTGATAAGGACAATATGATAGTGACAGAAATTAGATAATGAATTCTTAAAACCTTTCCAGCACATTTGAACAATATTATAGATAATAATTCATATTTACGTTGTGAAATTATCAAAGCTTTTGTTACACTATTGTTTTAGTTGTTTTTTCTCCTGGATGGTTGAATTATAGTTTGGCATTTACAATATATATGTATATTTTATTCAGAGTCAAAAGGCTCGTCGGGAAGAGCTTCGTGTCCACATTGCAAATATTTATCGTACTGTTGCAGAAAATATATGGCCTGGCATGCTAGCACGGAAGCCAGTGTTCCGTCTGCATTATCTTAAATTCATTGATGAGACAACTAGACTAATCTCAACAACTCCTGAAAGTTTTCAAGACATGCAACCATTCCGCTATGCACTTGCTTGTGTTCTAAGATCATTAGCCCCAGAATTTGTTGATTCGAAATCTGAGAAATTTGATGTTAGAACTAGAAAGCGACTCTTTGATCTTCTTCTCTCCTGGTCTGATGATACATGCAGTACATGGAGTGTAGATGGTGTGAGTGATTATAGACGTGAAGTTGATCGTTACAAGTCTTCTCAACATGCAAGATCAAAAGATTCGGTGGATAAAATATCATTTGACAAAGAACTGAATGAACAGGTTGAGGCAATCCAGTGGGCATCCATGAATGCAATAGCATCACTTTTATACGGACCGTGTTTTGATGACAATGCAAGGAAAATGAGTGGCCGTGTGATATCTTGGATTAATGGTTTGTTTTTGGAGCCTACACCAAGGGCTCCATTTGGTTTCTCACCAGCTGATCCTAGAACACCATCATATACCAAGTACCAGGGGGAGGGTGGTCGAGGAGCTGCTGGTCGTGACAGGATCAAGGGTGGCCATCACCGTGTTTCTTTAGCAAAATTGGCTTTGAAGAATCTTTTACTTACAAATTTGGACTTGTTTCCTTCCTGTATTGATCAGGTAATATTTCAATGCTATATTGTGCGTTGCATCCTAGGAAATATTGTTCTCCAACTAAAGAATTAGCAATGAAGTCTATTCATATACAAATCGTGATAGGGTGAAGAATAGTAATATTGACTATCTAATAATCATATATATACACACAGAGAGGACGCTGTTTACAGAACAATAATATATTGATACTTGCACTGCAAGCTATTTACACTTTTAGATAATGTTCTTTTTATATAAATTAATATTTATTACATAATCTTTTGGATCATGCTTGTTTGTTTTGTCACACTGGTATTATAGCTTATTCAACTGAATTGATCTGTGCAGTGCTACTACTCTAATTCTTCTGTAGCTGATGGATACTTCAGTGTACTGGCTGAGGTCTACATGCGTCAGGAGATACCAAACTGTGAAATACAAAGATTATTGAGTCTGATCCTTTACAAGGTGGTAGACCCATCAAGACAAATTCGTGACGATGCACTTCAGATGCTGGAGACACTTTCTGTTCGTGAATGGGCTGAGGATGGAATTGAGGGTTCAGGAAGTTATCGAGCTGCCGTTGTTGGTAATCTTCCTGATTCCTATCAACAATTCCAATACAAGCTTTCCTGTAAGCTTGCCAAAGATCATCCTGAATTAAGCCAACTTCTTTGTGAGGAGATTATGCAGAGGCAGTTAGATGCTGTTGATATAATTGCACAACATCAGGTCTTAACATGCATGGCTCCTTGGATTGAGAACCTTAATTTCTGGAAACTCAAGGAAGGCTGGAGTGAAAGGTTACTAAAAAGTCTCTACTATGTAACATGGCGGCATGGAGACCAATTTCCTGATGAAATTGAGAAGCTTTGGAGCACAATTGCTAGCAAAAATAGGAATATCAGCCCTGTTTTAGATTTCTTGATAACAAAAGGCATTGAAGATTGTGATTCAAATGCATCAACTGAAATAAGTGGTGCATTTGCTACATACTTCAGTGTTGCAAAACGGGTAAGTCTTTATTTAGCACGAATATGCCCTCAGCGGACTATAGATCACCTAGTTTTCCAATTGTCTCAACGACTACTAGAGGATAGCATGGAGCCAGTTGCAAGTAAGGGTGATACTAGTGCAAATTTTGTGCTAGAATTCTCACAAGGTCCTGCTGTGGCCCAAATGACGTCAGTTTTGGATAACCAACCACACATGTCCCCATTGCTTGTAAGAGGTTCCCTTGATGGTCCACTAAGAAATGTTAGTGGGAGCTTGAGCTGGAGAACAGCAGGTATGACAGGCCGGAGTGTATCAGGTCCATTAAGTCCAATGCCTCCAGAGTTGAATGTTGTCCCAGTAACTGCTGGGCGATCTGGACAGCTTCTTCCAGCCTTGGTTAATATGTCAGGACCCTTGATGGGTGTTAGAAGCTCAACAGGGAGTTTACGGAGCCGCCATGTTTCACGAGACAGTGGGGATTATCTTGTTGACACTCCAAACTCAGGTGAAGATGGACTGCATGGTGGGAGTGCTATGCATGCTGTGAATGCAAAAGAACTTCAATCAGCCTTACAGGGTCATCAGCAGCACTCACTTACGCATGCGGATATAGCTCTGATTCTTCTTGCTGAAATTGCATATGAAAATGATGAAGATTTCCGCCAATACTTGCCTCTACTCTTTCACGTTATCTTTGTTTCAATGGATAGCTCAGAAGACATTGTACTAGAGCATTGTCAGCATTTACTCGTTAATCTATTATATTCCCTAGCAGGACGCCACTTAGAGCAATATGAGGTGGAAAATAATGATAGGGAGAACAAACAGCAAGTTGTGAGCTTAATTAAATATGTACAATCTAAGCGAGGAAGCATGATGTGGGAGAATGAAGATCCAACAGTTGTCAGAACTGAGCTTCCAAGTGCAGCACTTCTTTCTGCCCTGGTTCAGAGCATGGTGGATGCTATCTTCTTCCAAGGAGATCTTCGGGAAACTTGGGGAGAAGAAGCTCTTAGATGGGCTATGGAGTGTACATCAAGACACCTTGCCTGTCGGTCACATCAGATCTACCGTGCACTTCGACCAAGTGTAACAAGTGATGCTTGTGTGTCCCTTCTTCGCTGCCTCCATAGATGTCTGGGAAATCCAGTACCTCAAGTTTTGGGATTTGTTATGGAAATTTTGATGACATTGCAAGTTATGGTGGAGAATATGGAGCCAGAGAAGGTGATACTCTACCCACAGCTGTTTTGGGGTTGTGTTGCTATGATGCACACAGATTTTGTCCATGTCTACCGCCAGGTTCTAGAACTGTTCTCTCATGTGATTGACCGTTTATCTTTCCGTGATCGGACAACAGAAAATGTACTCCTTTCAAGTATGCCCAGAGATGAACTTGATAGTAGTGTTTTAGGAGAATTTCAGCGCACAGAATCTAAAAGTGGCTACGAACCTCTACAAGAGGGGAGTTTACCTGCTTTTGAAGGGGTTCAGCCCCTTGTTCTTAAAGGACTTATGTCGAGTGTCAGCCACAGTGTTGCTATTGATGTTCTCTCTCGTACAACAGTTCATTCATGCGATTCTATATTTGGTGATGCCGAGACAAGACTCCTGATGCACATCATAGGATTACTCCCTTGGCTCTGTCTTCAACTTAGTAAAGACATAGTGATAGGTCCAGTTTCACCACTCCAACATCAATATCAAAAGGCATGCTCTGTTGCTGTCAATATAGCAATTTGGTGTCGAGCAAAATCTTTGGATGAATTAGCTACTGTATTTATGATTTACTCTCGAGGAGAGATTAAGAGTATTGATAATTTTCTGGCTTGTGTTTCACCACTTCTATGTAATGAATGGTTTCCAAAACATTCAACTTTGGCCTTTGGACACTTGCTAAGGCTACTGGAAAAAGGACCAGTTGAGTATCAACGTGTCATTCTACTCATGCTCAAAGCTCTCCTCCAGCACACACCAATGGACGCTACCCAGAGTCCTCATATTTATGCAATTGTGTCCCAATTGGTGGAAAGCACTTTGTGTTGGGAGGCACTAAGTGTGTTAGAAGCCCTTCTACAAAGTTGCAGCTCATTGACTAGTACTCATGCATATGAACAAGGTTCATTTGAGAACGGAATTGGCGGACCTGAAGAAAAGTTGCTTGCTCCACAAACCTCATTCAAGGCCCGAAGTGGCCCTCTACAGTATGGCTTGGGATCAGGACTAAGCTCGGCTTTTACACATGGACAATTTGGTTCAACTGAGTCTGGGATGACACCAAGAGAGGTAGCTCTGCAGAATACTCGTCTGATTCTTGGTCGAGTATTAGACAGAAGTGCGTTAGGAAAGAGAAAGGACCAGAAAAAGCTAGTCCCTTTTGTGCCCAATGTTGGTAACCCGTGATTGTATAATTCATTTTCTGTATATATTCTGTCCAAAGTTGAAAGTAGGGATTGCTACAGGATAGACGTTGTACATACTACATAGGCTGGGATGAGAGTTTTGTAACATTCTGTGTAGTTGTAGACAGATCATTTTCTTGTCAAATAGCATGCATAATTTAACTTCGATTGTAACACTGCAATGTAGTTTTCAGCTGTTCCTTCCTGCCCTATACCATTTTTCTTCATTTATATTTATTCCTTTCTTATCTTTATAGTTATGAGGCTCATAAATTCAGAGAAGTGCGCATAATTGGGAAAGGGAAGTATGTTTCTATTTGACTCTGCCATAAAAGAAACCCTGGATATAATTTGATTAGTTGCTGCACAGTAGTTATTAAACATTCACACTAGATCGGATAATCCATTTGGAACAACGTAATCGATTAGTTTTCCTTGATTCTTTTTAACGAGTTAATTAAAGCTAACTTCGTGTTGAATTTATGGTTTTTATGTATTCTCACATTTAATTCAATGTGATTACAAGAATATCGGACATACCTAACCCAATCAAATGTTAAACCTCACGGAAGAGTTTGCCAGTTATAATAGTTATTTAAGGTGTATATTATTTGAGTGATGCAATGATACATAAAAAAGATCTTACATATACACATGGGTTTAGGGTAACCATTGTTGAGATTTAATGGTGTCTTAAGTGACTCCACAAGTTTATGGAAAGAATCTTTGCGTGCTTAATGGTGACTTTAGCTCTGGTTGATAGTTGGGCTGCTGGTCAAATATGCTGATGAGTGAGATGGGTTTATTAGGGATGAAGGATTTCAAGGAGAAAGAGGCATCACTAACATGTCAAACTATATCTATGAGTAATATTTGTTCACTCACAAAGAGTTTTTTGACCAGGTTTTATTTATAAACTCTATCAATCACATGTCAACATTTTATCAGTTTTTAATGAAATATTAAAAGAAAAAGTTGTATCATTTGTGAGAAACTTCGGTATCGAAATAAACTTTTCGAGTGGCTAAGACCAAATCCCCTATGATCCAAAGTTTTAGGTGCTGATATATTTTTACTTTAAACTAATTTAGTTCTTGAAACATAAAACGTGACATTTCGATAATCTTTATGTTAAAGTTTGATCTTATACCAAAGTTTACCTGACACGTTAAGTGTTCTTGTAGCATGTGTTTGGCTTGACTTTAAACCTACTTCAAACGCTGTGTTTGGAACCACATGGGAGAGAAAAACACAAAAACTATACTAAGATACAAATGGAAGCTCGTGTACATAAGCTCAAATATGAATTTTATATTTGGATAGATGAAGCCCAGGAAATAGAGTCACAAAAAGTAAACTATTTACAACAACAAAGATCAAACTACAATAACCGGTATAAAGTATTTATTAAATAAAAACTGACTTAGAGAAAAAAAAATAGTCAGTCATTTTATATAGACTGATTTTGCAAAATCCTTTAAACTTGAAGATCATTAATTAAAACTCTTATTTACACACTTTTGAACATGTTACCAGCACTTAGTGGCTTATTCCATGATCCACCCTTGTGAAAGTATGAATGTGCTTGTGCTATGGGCTTCAAAGAAAGTTTCAAGAAAAAAAGAATTCATGTATAAGTTTTGTTCTTCTTGATCAAGGCATAAGTATCACTGTATAAAGCCACAGCATTTGACAAGACAGCCAAGAATATCATAAAGACTGATAGAATCTTGTCCCTTTTAGTTGCTATGCTGTGTCCATCCCTGAAATTGAAACATTAATACAAAGCGATAATTGTTAATTAATTTTCAGCAATAGAATATATCAAATCATTTTTCTGTTAGACACAACAAATAAACAACTAAAAAGAACTTTTCAATAAAGAACCTACTCTTCTAAAGTGAGCCACTCACTTTAAAAACTAAATAATCAATATCAAGTGCTGATGAGAAAATCAACTGCTAATATTACATCTAACATGCTTAAAAATCGAGAAGTTATTTAAGTGTAAATAGTTTATTAAATTATTTACTTTATTGTTGGTCATTAAAAAAAAAAACAGTACTATCTTAACATATTGAAAACACTAATTCGGAGCTGGCGGGTTGATTCATATGTCTAAGACCTATTTTACCACTCTTACTTGATACTCCTTTTGTATTGTACTCCATGCCTCTTTGACATTTGTAGCATCAATTATTGAAAAAAATTGCAACAACCATTCCTTGTAGAAAAAATAAATTTGTTTGAACTTTCTAGATATTTATATCACAATTTAACATAAATGATAATATGTTCAATTCCAATAACTGGGTGTAAGGAAGATTTTATATCTTAGTAAGAATATAATATACAAATAGAAAATTAAAAAATAGATTTTAAGTGTAGTTCAATTGTCTTATATCTTATCGATGTATAATGTCTAACCTAATAACTTTCAATTTATAAAAAAGCTTAATAGAATTGAGGTAAACACAAAACTAAAATTGGAAGATATAATCATAAAAAGTAGGTTGATACTAAGCTAGTTATCTCCTCTATGCAAGTTAAAAGAACAAAATCATAATCAAACATGTATTTCTAATATGGTGTTATGTTTTTTCATATAAGTATATCCATTGGAGTGGAACAGAAAATAAGAGAATTTGGGTATGAAACTCACCGTAGAATGATGGCAGCTGGAAATATGAATGCTATGCAAACAGCAGCTGTTGCTCCAGTAAACTGGAAAATATCCCAAATGCTGGGTATGAAATTTGCTCCAAGGAAGATAACAGCAACAAGTGTAACAGTAATTGAAGCAAATCTAATGTTATCTTGAGTCAAAGGCCTGGATGATGGAAATAAAAGAGAATCTAGGTTGACACGCATTCCATAGAAGACAACTGGAAATACAAGCACGAGATGTGCAGCATAGCTGAAACGAACTGCATCATTGAGCACAGAACCCAAAGGAATTCCAAGATCAGTGTCAAAATTTGCAAGCACATCATCAAGTGTTGCTTCACCAAATAGGAGGAACCCAAAGAAGCTTGTCAGCAAGTACACTGAAGCACTCAGAGCAAGGGATGTACGTACAACGCCATGCATCTGAGAGGAGTCCTCCAGTTCATTGTCTATGGGGTGTACTGCAACAACAGTGCATGCAATGCAACCATCAGAGTGTTATTGTAATTTAAAATATACAAGTGTGTAGAATGACTCTTGAATTTTTCCACAACTCATGGAATTCATTGTCCATTGGCTGTTCCTATAGATCACACAAAAATTGGAGTTCGAAAGAAAAAAAGTACTATTCTTAACACAAAATATATGTTCATTAATACAACACAATATTGATTTTATTATTTACAAAATAAAAATTACTTATCAATGATTACCCTAAAATACTAAGTAATAGATATGGCCCAATTGTCAATGTGTAAAATCGGTTGTAACAATTTCTTAAATATTAAAAAATATTTTAAAATCAATTATATATCCAGAAAACAAAAACAATCAATTATATATACATAATATAATTATATAACTGTTTTTTCATCACCTGCTATGTGGCCATGATTATGGTTAGATTACTCAAATAATCTAATGTTAGGAAGCAAAATGTGCATTGTCATTCATCATTTTATTGAAAAGAAATGAATATAACATGAATAGGTAATTTGAAGTCATGTTGTGCTTCCAGAAACAGACAAAAACAACAATGATGTTTTGTTTCAGAATTTCTACCTGTCAGGTGGACCTCAACATTTTTTGAGCAAATTATTAACTGGCTTATAGTTATATATGTATGATCTTCATAAGAACATTAAGAAAAGGGTAATGAAATTTGCAGAAAGGCCTAAAAAGATTCTCATACCATTGGGGTGGCAGATATAGGCAGTCACAAGAACAGGAACTACAGTGAACAGTTCCAAAATTGATGCCATATCAGTTATGATTGGAAAGAGTCTGGGCATTCCAATGCCTCCGACTATGATCTTGAAGACTGAGATTCCAACAGCAATCACTAGAAAAACTACTGCTAGCCCAACTGATAATGCAGACGTGAATTTCAATGAATCTGCAACACCCACAGATATATTGATCTAAAATTTTGAATTAAATAATATCAATTTCTTATATAAATGATGTTAAAATCATATTTATGTAATTTATTCCGAGAATCTAAGAAAAAAAAATAGACCCTACCTTGTTTCAAACAATCTAAACAACAATAATGGCAATCGGTTATATTTCATTTCACCCATTTTCGATGTTGGAAATCTAGAATACCTATTAATTGCATGCTATAATAGTTCTTATATTTCGTATCTACTATTTTGTCCCCGGATTGAATTTTTTTTTTATATAGAAACTTGGTGACAAAAGGCTGAAATTGGGAAATCTATGTTATTATATTGTTGGATATGCAACTATGTTACAAATATAGTGCCTTTATACACAATTACAAGTGGGTCCCACCTTAAGTTGTTATGTCACACATTACATTTTAGTAAGGTGATTCATGCTTAGTATTATCCAACTAAGTAAAATTTGCATTAGTAATTGGACTACATCTCTAGTTTGATATGGAATCTTCTTAGTCATGCTTCTTTCTACATTTATTCAAATCCTGTTTTCAGGTTAAATTTATAGGTTTTTTTCTTATATAGTATAGTGTTGAATTTTATATTTTTACTTACTGAAAACTTAGACTTACATATGATTTTTCAAAACCTTCCTACCTACTGTTCAAGTAATTTGAAATGACAGAAACCTTTATCACAACCCCACAGCATCTGTAACAAACAGCCATTGGTAGTCAAAACTAGAACTTAGAAAGTTCATTCCTAAACATGAATCACAGTGCTTCGATGATTTTGCTGTCATTGTTTACTAATTTATTGCCAGTCATTTTCATTGATTTGCAATTTAACAAGTGAGCAGCTAATAGTAATTCACCAGTCATTTTTTTTTACTTGGATTAGTGAAAAAAAAACTAACCAATCCTCTTAAAACTGACCAAAGGTGCAAACACAGCAACTGTTGTAAACGCAACAACAAACGTTCTTCCAGTCCACCAATGAACTCCAAACCAGCCTTCAAGGAGACCAGAATGGTGAGTTCCAACAGAAGATGTTCCAGAAATCACATCCCCTTGAACAACAACACAAAAAACCTGAATCAGACAACATTAATGACTAAAGAAGAAGAACCAAAACCAGTGTAACAATTCAAGTTCAACAAAACACTTATGAAATTTAATGTATATGGCTTAGGATTAAACTAACGTCCTTACCACGGACGGAGGATGCCTTCAGACGGTGTCCAGCAAAGGTGGGAGTACTCGGTCCAGCAAGCAAACAGATAAAAGCTGTCCGATCAGACAGGGGAGGTGAATTCACTTCAGCAAAATTTAATGAATACTGTGAACAACATGGGATAAAACGTTTTCTTACAGCTCCATACTCCCCACAACAAAATGGTGTTGCTGAAAGGAAGAATCGAACCATTCTTGATATGGTTCGAACCATGCTTAAAGGGAAGAATATGCCAAAGAAGTTCTGGGCAGAAGCAGTACAATGTGCAGTTTATGTGCAAAACAGGTGTCCACACACTAAACTAGATGGAATAACTCCCCAAGAAGCATGGAGTGGGAGAAAGCCGAATGTCAGCCATTTTAGGGTTTTCGGCAGCATGGCTTATGGTCATGTTCCTACTCAGCACAGAACCAAACTTGAAGACAGAAGCAAGAGATATGTTTTTATTGGCTACGATGAAAAAGCAAAGGCATACAAACTTTATAACCCAATTACAAAAAAAGTTGTTGTAAGCCGGGATGTCCAAGTTAATGAGGAAAGTGAATGGAGCTGGGACAACATGAAGGAGAAGTCCTCGTGGAGCTCGGAGTCTGAAGGAGAGAACTCAACAATATCTGAGAAGAGTTCGAAAGCTGCTGAAAGAAACCTGGAGACCATAGCTGAGAGAATCAACACTTATTCTGATGAAGAAGATGAACCTGTGCAACCTAAATCTCGAAGTTTACACGACATTTACAACTCCACTGATGAGGTACATGTAATATGTTTATTGGCAGGAGCAGAAGATGTCAAATTTGAAGAGGCTGTGATCGATGGAAGATGGAAGAAAGCAATGAACGAAGAAATCAACTCAATTGAAAGGAATGAAACCTGGGAGCTGACAGATCTACCCATAGGAGCTCAACCAATTGGCTTAAAATGGGTATACAAGAAGAAAATCAATGCAGATGGAGATGTGGAACGTTACAAAGCTCGTCTCGTGGTAAAGGGTTATAAACAGCAAAAAGGAATTGACTATGATGAAGTGTTTGCTCCAGTAACAAGAATGGAGACAATCCGACTGCTATTTTCTTTAGCAGCACAACACGGATGGAAGATACAGCAGATGGATGTGAAATCTGCATTTCTGAATGGAATTTTAAAAGAAGAGATCTATGTAGAGCAACCTCTCGGTTACATGAGAAGAGGTGAAGAGAAAAAGGTGTTGAAGCTGAAGAAAGCATTGTATGGCTTGAAGCAAGCTCCTCGAGCTTGGAATGAGAGAATTGACACCTACTTCAAGAAGAATGGTTATGAGCAGTGTCCGTATGAGCATGCTCTATACCTAAAGAAGAACAAAGGAGATATGTTGTTCGTTGCTCTATACGTAGATGATTTAATCTTCATGGGAAGCAGAAATGAGTTGGTCGTAGAATTCAAGAAGGTGATGAAAAAGGAATTTGAGATGACTGATCTGGGTGTTATGAAGTACTTTCTTGGATTGGAGGTGGACCAAAGCACAAAAGGAATTTTTGTGTCTCAAAAGAAGTATGCTGAGGAGATATTGAAGAAAGCGAAGATGATGAAGTGCAATCCGGTTTCTACTCCTATGGAACCTGGAACAAAACTGTCCAAACACGGAGATGGAAATCGAGTTGATGCAACCAGGTATCGCAGATTGATTGGAAGTCTGAGGTACTTGACAAATACAAGACCAGACTTAATGCTAAGTGTGGGAATCACAAGCCGATTTATGGAGGAGCCAAGGTATTCTCATTGGAAAGCACTAAAGCGGATACTAAGGTATGTAAAGGGAACCATGTCCTTTGGATTATTATACACCAAGTCAGATCATTACCGACTTAGTGGATATTCAGATAGTGATTGGTGTGGAGATATAGATGATAGAAAGAGCACAACTGGCTATGTTTTCTTCATGGGAGATACAGCATTTACTTGGCTATCAAAGAAGCAACCCATCGTGACGCTATCCACATGTGAGGCTGAGTATGTGGCAGCATCCTGGAGCGTCCGACATGCAATATGGCTGAGAAACCTGTTGAAAAATTTGGAGATAATGCAAGAAGAAAAGGTGTTGATCCGAGTAGATAATAGATCGGCAATTGAGTTAGCAAAGAACCCGGTAAACCATGAGAGAAGCAAGCATATTGATGTTCGTTTTCACTTCATTCGTGAAAAATTGAAAGAAGGAAGCGTGGAACTTGAACATGTAGAGAGCAAGAAGCAAATTGCAGATATATTCACAAAACCATTACCGACAAAGTCATTTCAAGAGTTGAGGAAGATGATCGGCATGAATGAAGGATAAAAAGTCCATTAAGTTTATGGAGGAGATTTGTAAAATAAACCTAATGGAGAGTCAGCTCCATGCACTTTGCCATAATGGGTCTTGCACTACCATAAAAGTATGTTTGTGTGCCTACTCCACTACCAGCTTTGTGTGAATCCTCGTGTCCACCATTCTACTCCACTACCACTACATTTTGGATTATTAGTCTTTGCTCTATTATAAATAGAAGCACCAGGGAGTGAATAAAAACACACAAGTGTAGTGTACATCTGCATTCTAGTTTATAAGTTTATTGAGAGAATTTTAGTTTGAGTGATAATACTGTGTCTTTCTTGTACTTTGGAAAGTGTTTATTTTCAATAAAATATATTTGATACCAACAAAAAAAAAAAAAAAAAAAAAAGCGGGTTCACGTCCAACCTTGGGAAGCACACAGCAGCTTTGGAGTTGCACACGGTCACAGCCCACGAAGAAGCGTTCCAGCAGAAGCTGGCAGCGCGTACGGAGAGAGACGGAGGAGAAGCTGGCGTGCGTGGTACCTGTGCCGGTGGCGGCAATGATGGAAGACTCTGGCGGAGCAGATGACGGCGCGTCCACAGGCGAGCCAGCTGGAGTGTCTCCCGCAGGAACCGGAGGAGACGCTGGAAGTGGCGAAGGCGTTTCCGCAGGAGTTGGTGTCGAAGATGGAGAAGGCGAGCAAGCTGGTTCCGGGGCCAGAGCGGGCGACGACGACGTAGCGAAAATCTCCGGAGGAAGGAGAACGTTGTCGACGGAGTAAATAGAGAACGTATCGGTGATTCTGGAGGAGTCGACGCCAGTATGGATCGTTAGAGAGTCGCCGGCCGAGGAAACGGTGAAGTCGTATTTCCCGGCGTCGTTGGAGGCAACAGCAGAACTGTGTGCAACAGCGTCCAGCAAACAGAGAGATGGGACGTGTTGAAGCAGCCACCAAGAGGGAGAGAGTGGTATTGTGAGTGTGTGGAGGAAGAGAGAAAGCGTGCTCCAGCAGCCACCAGACAGCAGGGAAAAGAAGGAAGCAGCGTCAAGCAGGGGGCAGTTGATACGGTCCAGAGGTTGCATATCCAGCAACAGTGGAAGCAGAGCAGCTTGGAGAGAATATATGTGCAAAGCTTGAGGAGGAAGTGACGCATCCAGGAAGCATGGGCGGAGCCAAATGATGATTGAAGAGAAGCGTTGGAGGGCAACAGAGGAAATTGAAGGAGAGCACACTGCTCATGTCCAAAAAAGGTGGGTCGATGGTTTTTGGAAGCAAGTGGAAATTAATATGGAGGTGTGCCTTGTCCAGACGTGACCTTGGGGAAGAAAAAATATAAAAAATAAAAAAAAAGAATTCACTTTAGAGGAGATATGTGCTTTAAGTAATAAAAAAAAGGGTTTAATACGTATTTTGGTCCCTCTTTTCGTAGGGTCTGTTCAAATTGGTCCTACTTTTTTTCAAAAGTTCACTAAGATCCCACTTTTCGCAAAATCGATGCACGTTAGTCCTTTTTTAGGTTTAATACGTGTTTTGGTCCCTCTTTTCGTAGGGTCTGTTCAAATTGGTCCTACTTTTTTTCAAAAGTTTCCTATTTTGATCCCTATTTTGATCCCTCTTAGTGAACTTTTCGTATTTTGGTGAGCTGTACATTTTGATCCCTCAAAAGTTCACCTCAACGAAAAATGTACAGCTCACCAAAATACGAAAAGTTCACTAAGAGGGATCAAAATAGGGATCAAAATAGGGAACTTTTGAAAAAAAGTAGGACCAATTTGAACAGACCCTACGAAAAGAGAGACCAAAACACGTATTAAACCTAAAAAAGGACTAACGTGCATCGTTTTTGTGAAAAGTGGGATCTTAGTGAACTTTTGAAAAAAAGTAGGACCAATTTGAACAGACCCTACGAAAAGAGGGACCAAAATACGTATTAAACCTAAAAAAAAGTGGCCCACTTTGGAGGAAAAGGACAAAGAGGTGGACAACACATGGTGATATGGAAAGCAAAGCACTATTGATGTTTGGAGAATTCTTTCATTAAAGAATGAAGAGTGGTCACGTGAAGTCTAGCATTTGAAAAGACCACCTTATACATTTTTTATTATTATGGTGAAAGAACATGATTTGCTTTCAAGAAGAATGAGGCACGGGTCCCATTGCTGAAGGGTGAGCACGTTGCTGCAACCAATTGCTTGAGAATGAAGAGGAGATTAAATGAGGAAGTAGAGGCCACACACGTTGGAAAAGCATGTTGAGGAGTGTGAGCTGCTTCACGGAGAAGTGAAGCGAACTGCGAAGGCCGGAAGAAGTGGAGGCGCTGATTTCATTTGAGGAGAGTGGTGTGCACACGGGAAGGAGGAGCCGAGAGGTGCAGGGACTTCATTTTTTGTTAAAAAAATGTAGCTGATTTAATTGGGAGAACTTTGAGTGTCCCAAAAAAAAGGATAGTGAAAAAGAGAGAGAGTTTGAGTATTCGAAAAAGAGAGAGAGAGAGAGTAAGAGATGACTAATCTTGCTAACAGTGTCCCTAGTTCAGTTGACAGAGTGTGTCAACTATGGTGATTGGAGTCTGCAGATGAAAGCTTTTGTTGGATCCCGGTGTTTGGGATGTTGTGGATTGTGGGAAACGAGAACCCACAGAGAAAGAAGAGCAAATCTGTGACCCATATTGTTGAGGTGAAAAGGACGCCTGTGAGGAGGAGTCCAGCGGTGAGAAGATAGCAAAGGAGGCATCTTCAAGAGACCCGTGTAGGGAACAACTGTGTTAGGCAAGACGAAGTTTGAAAATTTGAAGGAGAAAGTGGCAGATCAACTCGGCAGAAATGGAGAGTCGCTGCCTGCCAGCCGAGTTGTGGAGAAGAGTTTGAAATCATGAACGGATGATTTCGAAAGTTTTGTGTGCGTCATCGAGGAGTGGAAGGACCTATCAAAGCTCTTGGGTAAAGAGGTTGATCGGGTTCTAGAGGCGCACCGGCAGCGGAGATTTGAGCCACTAGATCGAATGCTTCGGGAAAAGTTTGATTTGAAGAGGAGGAATTCGGAACACTCAAGACCTAGATGATCCAAGGAGAAGAGATCGAGAACAGGGAGCAGAAGATCTGGGAGAAAGAAAAAAGTCGAGATGATGGGATACAGTGCAAGAAGACCAATTTAAAGTTTACGGGGGAGTTTTGTTGGGTAAACTTTAAAATGGTCCACTATGTTGAAAGTTGTTTTGTTTGTTTGTGATAATTGTGCCAACAACTACCACACTACATCAAAAGTAGCCGTCCACTTCACCAACCATTGTTTGGATTTATGTGTGCAATTCACTTATAAAAGTGAATGAAGAAGTGGTTGAAAAATACCCACCACCGAGAAGAAAGAAAATACAGAGGAAGGTGTGGTCGTATGGCACACTTGTAGTGTGTGCACCGTGGAGGATGGGCAGTGAGAAAGGAGAGAGTCTCCATGTTTGTGTATTGTGTGGAGAAAGTGTCTGTGTGTGTACCGTAAAAGAGATTAAAGTGTTGTGTTTGTATTTGTATGTTCTGGATAGTTTGTCCAGAAATTTATATATATACATAATGAAGTATATTTCCCAGATAACAGATGATTTGTATTATACCTCCCAGCTCGATTTCTACAGTATAATCGTGTAAATAATCAACACACCAATGTTGTTGACTATTACAAATATCTCCACCAAAGCTTTTCCAAATTTTCCAAAAGCATCCCTCATGAGACTCCCATAAGAGGGAAGATTCCCTGCCCTAGAACTCCTAATCAGGAACTCAATTGACTTCTCTGTCAAGAAACCTGTTAAGATTATAGCAAGAAGCCCAGGCACCATCCCCAACTTTTTCACACATGCTGGCAACCCCATGATTCCAGCACCAATAATTGTGGTTGACAAGTTGAAAACTGCCCCAGAAAATGAAGCTCCATTAAACTCTTCAAACCCTGAAACATCATCACTCCTCTGAACCTTTGCTAACAAGGGAACATTCTCATCAACAACTCCCTTGTTCCTTCTAGAGTTTTGCTCCACTGCTTCAGCTGCAACACTTGCATTCCTCATCTTCCCCTTTTAAATTCTTTTATGATTTTCTAAAATCAGCTAACTGTTTTTTTGGATTTCAAAAACACCCATTTTTCAAGTTGAAGAAAAGCATCAAACTTTGAATAAAAAATTTCAGTGGAATTCACAGGCTCGGAGATGCAGAGCTGAACAATGATAATTCAAGACACCCCAGAAGCCGACAATGTTTTGAACAAAATAAAGATTCAAAATTTGAAAGGCTTTGTACCTTAGGACGCTGGTCTTGTGTTTCATAATAACCTCTTGTAACTTTGACACTGTTTCTTCTAGTTGACTAAGAGAGAAATGAATGGAGCAAAGTGAAGGTCTAAATTGTTTTCATACATATATTATTATATATGTAATTTACATACATATAATATATATGTTTTACCTATGTTTAGTTAAATATAAAGGTGAAAAAAGTAATATTCTTTCAAAGAATGTGTTCTTGTGGTTAATTATTTTTTTTCAGAAAAATGTTCTTATGGTTATGTTCAGTTTTTCCTCTTACATGGTTTGCAAATTTCTTCTCTCTTTATGATTGAAAGGAATAAACAACTTAACTTTCACCAAAGAATTAAGTATCTATCATTCTTAGAAAAAACATTTTGATGAAAATTACGCTAATGGAATCACGTTTTCAATTGAGCTTTTTTTTTTGTTCTTATGAAAGAATGAATAGAAAAGTCACTTTTTCATTCGTAATCCCAACAACTTAAATTTTAAATGATTATAAATCATGAAAAATTATTTTTCAAAATTATAATTTTAAAATTCTGTTTGTCATTAACCATACTTGGTTAACAATATTGTAATTTAGAAAATTATAATAAAATGAAAATTTATAAGAAACTAAAAGTGAAATATAAATTTTGTTTAAAATTTTAAAAATAAATTATCTATTAAAATAAAATCAATTTATAATATATAAATAAATCCAAATCTAATTATTGAGTTGTAAATATTTCCACGAAAGTTACGTCTAGAACATAAAATTTAGAATCTACACGTTTCCATAACGTATTTTGTGACTTGACTCTACCAATGAATAATTGATAAAACTAAAGAATCTCGAACTTCAAATTTAACCATAAATGTAGGAAAATGCCAAGATATTTTCTAATATACATTTCATTGCAAGTTAGTCATGTCACAATAAATTAATATCACGTTGAGCACGTCCTTATACTTTTCTTTCTTATATTATATCGAGAAATGTCAACATACTATTTCACATGCACTTTCATTAAGGGGTCTTTGGGATTGATGAAGCTTTTAGTATCTTGAAATACTTTCTAGAAACACTAATGTGAAAGTTAAAACAAAATGAATTTAATGTTATAGATGGAGAAATCCAACAAAATGTTATCAAGTATAAGAATTAGAAATTCGCTAAATCTTTTGCTTTATCATTTATTTTAAAACACATAAATTAGAAGTGTAATTACGAACGTTTTATTTACATTATGAAATACAAGTTTTTAGTTTCATAGATAATAATCCAATTTTATATTTTGTTTATACGCATATTTCAAGTGATCGTGGATCAATGAGACACACTACCGTGTCAAGGACAGTTGTGAATAATTACGGTGGGCCTCAATGAGATGTCGTTTCATAAATATACTGTTTCTTCAATGCTCGGATAAAGTTGGCTCATTTTTTTTAAATAAAACACCTTTAAAAATAAGAATAAAAAAGTTTTTGTTTCAAAAATCTTTATACACATTAAAAAAAAATATTAATTGCTCTTTTTTTTTCTACTCACTACATAAAAATAAAGTCATATTTCAAGAATTTAAATTTAATCCAATAAATTACATTTGGATATATTAATTTTAAATAAGATAATTTTATAGATTTTAAAAATATAAAATTAAAAAATTTAAGTTGTCCAAGTTTAAGGTAGGTTAGATTCTAAGGCAAGATTGAATTGAGTTAAGTGAAATTCGAGCTAAATTAGGTTTGAATTGTGTATAATTGATTAGACCTAAAATTAGACTAAATCGAGCTAAGTCTAGTTCAAGTTAGGTTATATTCGAGTCATGTATGATTAGGTTGGTCCTAAGATAAGCTCAAGCCATATTTTTATGGGCGTAGTTAAAACGAGCCCAAGTTAAGTTATGTTGGGTCGGAGTCATATCGAGTTGGTCAAGCCAAGCTCGGGTCTTATCAGATCTAGAATAGGTTAATTTGAGTTAGGCTCATGTCGTGCTAAGTCAAGTCAAACCAATTCCAAATGAGCCAAGTCAAATTGGATCGAGATAAACGTAACTCAAGTTGAGCCATGTTAGGTTAAGTCAAGATTAGGTTAAGTCAAGTTGAACATAAGTTAAGTTAAACATAAGTTAAGTTAAACATAAGTTAAGTTAAACATAAGTCAAGTGGAATATGGTTGGGCTAGCATTGGCTAGGTTCAGTTAGATCCAAATTGGGCTAAATTGGTCGAGTTGAGATAAGCCTAGTCTAGGTCAGGCATGTTAGGTTAGACCATTGCCAACTCGAGTTAATTTGAGCTCAAATCAAGCCAAGGCAAATCAAGGTCAGGAATAGTTGGTTCGAGCCTAGGTCAGATTAAGTTAGATTAGACACAATTCAGGTTAGGTCTCAACTAGGAAAGGTTAGGTTATGTGAGCTCAAGTTATGCAAGGTTGGGTGAGGATGAGCCCAAGACTTAAGTTGGGCCAAACTAAGTTAGGTTAGTTTAGACCCAAGTCAAGTTAAGTGGATTAGACCTAGGTCAAGTTGAAATGAGCTTTGTTATGCCTAAGTAGTGTTAAGTCAGATTAGACTCAAGTTAATATGGATTGAGCTAGGGCTAATCCATTCACGCAGCAATGCAAAGCCCACTTCAGGTTGTCGCCGCCATAAGAATCAGGCAACTCAACGCGAGAACCTGCAACCACCTACACCGTGAAATCCATCCATCACCATGAACCATGCTGCGTTGTCACCATCATGCAAGAAATCGCACAACCAGGTTTGAACCTACCCTTCATCATCAGTCTTGCGCAACCCAAATCACCACCAACAACACCATCTTCTTCCTCGCGATTAAGACTCAGAAAAATTCCCAATTTTTGAACTCCCAATTCGCACAGATCAGACAACCCTCGCACCATCCCAATTCACACTGCCACCATTGCGAGACCCAAAAGCTTTTCCTAGCGCCACCATGACCTCGCAACACGCCTCCATCAAAATCACGAGCTTTGTCCATACTCGTCTGAACCACCATTGTCGTGCTACACAAGTGAACCCTAATCGCGATCTCCATTCAAACCTTCATCCACCACGAGCACGACGCCACCGTAACCGCCTTCATCGCACCTTCAACCTGCAAAGGGAAATACAGAGAATGCAAACCCAATATGCATCCAAAACAGAATCACAAAACCATGTTCATCCCCTTTGTATCTAGAAGCTTTCCTCGCGCAGTCATGGCAATTCTCTTGAATCAACACCATGAATCCTTCATCGCGCCAAATTACAACCTGTAGAAGAAATCAGAAACCCTAAAACAGTTCAAGACCCTAATCGCGATCCAGTAGCAACGAGCAACTCGCGTCTCCATTCATGGCCAAGAATCGCGAGCAACCTTTCTTCGCGGCGGGTAAGCAGTTTTCCCTCTCCATCAAAACCCTAATTTTGGGTGGGAGAAGGGGCTGCCATGTGTAGTATTTACCTCAACCTTTAATTGCTTACCACGTCACCACAAATAACATTAAAATGACACATTACCACTATGTACTGCCATATCATCGTACTATTAACTCTGTTTGTTTCTTTTTAACGAAAGGAATGATGTTGACACAAAAATTACTAAGTAAGGATCAACTAGACACTTTTTTTAAACCAGGGATCTAATTGACACAATGAAATAAAACTGGGATAAAATAAGCTATTAAACTTATAATTAATTGATAGTTTAGTGTACCTACCCCTAACTTTTGACATGTCATGAAGTAGGCTTTCTAAACCTCTTTTAAAAGCCTTATCAATTGACTTGATAAACGAATATGTACATCTAAGAAATAATTATTAAAATTAATGAATTGACAAATTAACTTTATTACGTAATTCATTTGAAAGATCTAGATTTAATAAAATATAAAAATTATTAATTATTATGAAAATAGTATGATAAAGATAAAATAAAAAACTGACTTAACTAAAGTTGATTTATAAAAGGAGACTAGGGTTCTAGTTTTGTATTTGGATATGTTTTTTTTATTCTCATGTCTTGGATTGGCATCCTGAGTAGCCTCGACCATCAACATTAGCTTCGAGTAGTTAATTTCAGTTTGGAAAGAAACTAAATCAACATAAGTCAACTTTCAACCTTCTCTGGTCCAAGGTCTCTTCAATTATCTTCGTGAAAAGAATGCAATTACTAATGACTATATTATGATGATAACTACAATATTTCCTAAATTTTCCTCGCTTTATAATAAGAAGTTTTTTTTATCATCAATTAATTTTATTTGTTTATCTTTGAATAAAATATAACCAATTTGTATCTACTTGAATTTAAAAAAAAAATGTAACAAGAGGTATAGTAGAATCCTATAAGAAAGTTACACAATCTCTTGTAATAAAAAATGTTTTATAACATATTAATTTTATAAAAATTTAATAATATAAAAAACTACCACATGATATTTCTTGAAAATCCCTTAAGTGCACATTTATTGTTGTGTTAATCCAACTAACATAACTGTCAATATGACAGTTAGCTTGTTTTACTGTTCATATATACATCTCTTTTGTAATACTTTCAACAGTGGTTAATGATAAATAAATCTCGTTTTTTCTCCCTCTCTTTACATACACTTTTCTCTCTGCATAATTCTGTAAAATACGTTAAGGGGAGCCAAGTTGTGAGATCTGGTGAAGAGTTGTAAAGCCCAAGAAGACATTCAAAGAAGAAAAAACTCGTGGAGTAGTGATGACTAGAATGATTCACAACAACTTGCCAGTGTTTGATGGCAAAGGCTACGACGATTGGTGCTTTAAGATGGACGTGATCCTTGGTTTCCAAGAAGTAGATGAAATTGTCAAGAAAGGTTTCAAAGAACCTTCGAAGGGTGATTCAGAAGAGGTGAAGAAATTGTACAAAGAAAACAAGAGGTTGGACTGCAAAACATGAATGTTGTTGCACTAGTGCATATCTGCGACAATTTACCAGAAATTATCGAAGGTTGCCACGACAAATTAAGTATGAGATATATTGCAAGAGGGCTATGACAACTTTGGAAAGGTCAAAAAGATCAGGTTGCAATCTCTACAAAAGCAGTATGAACTTCTGAGCATGGGAGAGCAAGAAACGATTGTGGAGTACATTGGAAGAATCCAAATCATGGTGAATGCGATGAGAGCTTGTGACAAGATCGTAAAAGACAAGATTGTTGAGAAGAGACTCGGAACATTAACACCTCAGTATGATCATATTGTTGTAGCGATAGAAGAATGTAAGGATCTTGAAACGATGAGAGTGGAAGAGTTGCAGAATTCTCTTGAAGCGCATGAGCAAAGATTAATCGAAAGAACGATTTCAGAAAAGGGTGTGATCAAGGCACAAGTTAAGCCTTGTAAGCCAGAAATATTCAAAGCTTCAAGGGTCGTGGAGTTGGAAGGGGTAAATGTAAAACACTATGAACAAACCACGAAAGATAATGGCAGTAAGCAAAAGGAGGGAAACAAGAGAGGAGGAAGGCAATCTAGAGGCCGAGGCAGAAAAGGTTATGATAAAAGAAATGTTCAATGATACGCCTGTAACAAATACAAGCACTATTCTGCAGAGTATTGGCATAACGAATCCACGAAGAAAAACAAGAATGATGAAGCGACTAATCTTGCACAAGACATATGTGATTTTGAGTCTGATCATGTGTTATTAATGAGCAAAGTGGAAGAGGTTGAAGTAGATTTGTGTTGGAGCTTGATGCGGGACAGGTGTGGAAAAGAACAAAATCGCGCGCTAGACAGGTGTACCCAGAAGTGAGTCATGCATTGGACATGTGTAATTGTGAAGATGACCACGTGTTATTGTCGAAAAAATTGAGCCATGTAGAGGATGAAACGAGTTGGTATTTGGACACGAGATGTTCCAATCACATGATGATTAAGAGAGATTGGATGATCGATCTAGACACGAGTATAAAGAGCAGTGTAAGATTTGCAGATAACAGTGTGACATAGCTGAAGGAGCGGGCAAGGTCTTGATCACACACAAGGATGGCAGATTCGCATATGTGAATAATGTGTTGTATGTTCCGACAATGAAGAGTAACTTGTTGAGTTTGGGACAACTGCTAGAGAAAGGCTACACAATGTCGATGCAACAAAGTCACATAGAGGTGTTTGATGAAAGGCAACGTCTAGTGCTCAAGGCTCCTCTTGCCAGAAACAGAACATTTAAAGTGAATCTAAATGTTGTTGACGTTCAGTGTTTTGCTGTTGTTAAAGCTGAGGATGAAGGATTGTTATGGCACTACAAATTCAGGCATTTGAATTTTAAGAGCTTGGGTCAATTGAAGAGCAAAGATTTAGTGAAGGGAGTTCCTGTGATCACTACACCGAACAAGATTTGTGAAGGCTGTGCAGTTGGGAAACAAGCTAGGAAGATGTTTAAGAAGGTGTCACCCAAGAGAGAAAAATAATTGTTGGATGTTGTCCACTCAGATGTGTGTGGCCCTTTTGATGTGTCATCTCTTGGAAGTAACAGATATTTTCTAATTTTTGTAGATGAATGGTCCAAGAAAATCTGGGTTTATCTGGTAAAAGAAAAGAAATAAGTTTACACTTACTTTGTGAAATTATGCTCTTTGGTGGAGGACAATCTGGCTTGCAAATTAGAAACTTCGGATTGATGGTGGAGGTGAATTTAATTCTTGTGAAATGGGTAGATTTTGTGATGACAAAAGAATTGGGCATGAAATGATAGCTCCATACATACCCCAGCACAATGGGTTAGCGGAGAGAAGAAACATGATGCTCTTGGATATGACCAGGTGTATGATTAAAGGAAGGAAACTACCTCATTATTTATGGGGAGAAGTGGTTTCTACAACAGCCTACTTGTTGAACAGAAGCCCGACTAAAGCTTTGCCAGATTGCACTCCTGAAGAGGTTTGGTCAGGAAACAAACCTGATGTGCATCACTTAAGGATCTTTAAATCTGTTTGCTATAAGCATGTCCCAGATGAGAGAAGGAAGAAGTTGGATGATATAAGTGAGACTCTCGTCCTAGTAGGCTACCACCCAACATGTGCTTACAGGTTGTATGATCCAGAAAAGAAGCAAGTCGTGATCAGCAGAGACGCGTTAGTAGAGGAAGCTGCTACATTCAATTGGGTAGAAGTAGAGGCAAGTTTGAAACCAGGTGTTGTGTCTAGCTGGTTGGAAGAAAAGAAACCTGATGATGTTAAACAGGTTGTTACTAATGTTGAAGCCAATAAAAGAAGATCTCAAAGATCAAGGTTCCCCTCAACAAGACTCGCAGGTCATGAGGTATTTGCAGATAGTGAAATAGCAGACTCTGGTGACCTTGTTCATCTTGCTTTCTTAGCTGATGCTGAAACAGTTACATGGAAGCAAGCTATTGACATAAAATGTTGGAAAGAGGCTATGATGGAGGAACTGAAAGCAATTGAGAAGAACAGAACTTGGGAGATGGTAGAGCTTCCTCAACACAAACAAGTTATTGAGGTTAAATGGGTGTTTAAAACAAAGTACAAACCAGATGGTAGCATAACAAAGCTGAAAGCTAGACTGGTAGCAAAGGGCTTCTTATAGAAACCTGGAGTTGACTTTACGAATGTCTTTGCACCAGTTGCAAGACTTGAAACCATGAGACTTGTAGTTGTAGTGGCTAATTTCAATAGCTGGAAAATCTTCCAAATGGATGTCAAATCAGCGTTTTTGAATAGCCCTCTAGAAGAGGAAGTTTATGTGAGACAACCACTTGGATTTGAGAAGAAAGGTGAGGAGCTGAAGGTATATAAGTTGAACAAAGCCTTATATGGGCTTAGACAGGCACCTCGAGCCTGGAATACTCATATCAACGCATTGCTTATTAGCCTTGGATTCCAAAAGTGCACTGTAGAGTTTGGAGTCTATATGAAACTCGCTAGACAACAAAGTGTTTTATTTATTTGTTTGTATGTAGATGATTTGCTTGTAACAGGAAATTTTGCAAAAGGATTTGAAGAATTTAAGATGAGAATGAAAAAAGAATTTGAGATGACAGATCTCGATAGTCTGAGCTATTTTCTGGGGTTGGAATTTTTGCAAACAACCAATGGTATGTTCATTCATCAAAGGAGATATATTAATGAGGTGTTGAAGAGATTTAGCATGGAAAGTTGCAACAACGCCAATATACCAGTCATGGCAAACTTAAAGTTGTATATTCAAGCAGATGATAGAAAGGTTGATGCTACTTTGTTTAAACAGATTGTGGGATCACTCAAGTATGTCTGTAATAGTAGACCAGATATTAATTAGGGAATTGGACTGATGAGTAGATTCATGAGTGATCCAAGGCAACCACATCTTGCTACTGCTAAACACATTTTGTGTTACTTAAAAAGAACTATAGACTTTGGTCTTTTCTTCCCCAAAAAGTCTGACAGCACAGATAGAGTGTTGAGAGCTTGATGTGATTCAGATTGGTGTGGAGACCAGGTGGATAGAAAGAGCACATATGGCTACTTGTTTAAGTATATGGGAGCACCAATTTCCTGGTGTTCTAAGAAGCAGAATGTGGTTGCACTCTCCTCTTGTGAAACTGAATATATAGCTTCCGCTGAGACTGCATGCCAATAAGTTTGGCTGGAGACAATCCTTTATGAATTGAAGATTGATTGTAGAAAACAAGTAGAACTCTTAGTTGACAACAAATATGCTATTAGCCTGTCCAGAAATCCATTTTTCCACGGCAGAAGCAAACACATAGAGACCAAATTTCACTACTTAAGGGATCAAGTTAGTAAAGGGAAATTGGAACTGATACATTGTTCCACTGAAGATCAGATTGCAGATGTTTTTACAAAAGCACTAAGACAAATCATATTTGAAAAGTTGAGAGGCTTACTTAATATTAAAAGTTTAGAGAATTTGGATTAAGGAGAGTGTTGTGTTAATCCAATTAACATAACATCAATATGTAAGTTACTTTGTTTTACTGTTCATATATACATTTTTTCTGTAATACTTTCGACAGTGGTTAATGAGAAATAATTCTGTAAAATACGTTAAGGGTTAACATTTATCACTCTTGAATCTAGTTTTAAGAAGAAAACATAGAATCATAAGTTATAACAAGAGGAGTAATAGGATTTTGTACGAAAATACATAATTTCTTGTAATCAAATATTTATTTTGAAATGCATATTAATTAATTTAAGTTTTATACTTTATTTTGCTGTGTGATTAAATATATACAGTTTTGATGTGTACGGTAACATCCCTGCATTTTAAATAACTATATTATTTATTTTATCCTATTTTAAAAATAAAATTTAGAAAACCTTGTATTTTATTAATGTTTTGTAGTTTATCTATATATAGCTTGAATAATGAAAAATAAATCAAATAGTTTTAAAAGAATATTGCAACTAAGTAAAATAGAAGGGTTAAATATGTTTTTAGTCCCTAAATTATTGGTCGTTTCTGGTTTTCGTCCCTCTTTCAAAGTAAGGTACAATTTGGTCCTCATTCTTTTCGAAACGTTCGTTTTAGTCCTCGGGATTTTGGTTTTAGTCCTCATTTGTTGCTAAATGAGGACCAAATTTTTAAACAGTGTTTAGTTTTCGAGGACTAAAACGAACGTTTCGAAAAGAATGAGGACCAAATTGTACCTTACTTTGAAAGAGGGACGAAAACCAGAAACGGCCAATAGTTTAGGGACTAAAAACATATTTAACCCAAAATAGAAATAATAGTGAAAATAAGTGATAGAAAAAGAATAATAATAGAATTAATTATATATATATATATATATATATATATATATATATATATATATATATATATATATATATATATATATATATATATATATATATATATATATATATATATATATATATATATATATATATGTGTGTTAATTATTGAAAAAGTAATAATAATTAAATAAACATTATAATCTTAAATATAAGAGATAAGAAAGGATAAAAAGATAGAATAAAGAAAATAGAAGAAGAAAGAAATAAGAAGAAAAAAAGATAAAGAAATAGGATGAGATAAGATGACATTTAATGTTTACTTGAAACTTTGGATTATAAATAGGTGCAAATGTGATAGGAAGATCCAATAGAAAGAAGAGAACGTAAGTTAGGTGGGAAAATGAAAAGAGATCAGATGAGATATGACTACATTAAATGGACATGTGTTGCATCATAATAAGAGAGAAAGAGAAGACAAAAGTGTGTAGCAGTCCTGTTTTTTTATTTTATTTTATTTACCATGTTTATTATTTCATTTCATCTATTTTCACTTATGCATTGATCTTTATATTAGTTTATATTTGTATTATTATATTTGTTTATAATCTTATAATCAATATATATATTATTAATGTTATCTCAAAGAAAATCTTACCGTAAAAAAATTAATTTTATTTTCTTTAATTAAATAATAATTATTTATATAATAATGGAGGAGTTAGATGTACCATTATTCATATAAAAGAAAAAAAGGAGGAAAGAAAGAATAACAAAGGACTAAACTAAATCCCACTTTGTAGAATTAAGCAAAACAAATTGGGATTTGGTGAACACTATAGCTACTGCTTCTTGCATCCCACAATTATTAAATGCACCCTCACAATAATACGAATTCAAACACCTTTCATTACTACATCACACTATCAATGTCACTATCGCCGTTGCTACTGCTGTCATCGCACTACTATTGTAAAGGAAGAAGAAAAAAAAGGGAAGAATGTTGCTTAGAAAGAAGAGAGAAATGCATAAAAGAACTTATTCCGAAAAGTTCTTTCCGAAACGCAAAATCAAGGTTCTGAAATAGAATTCCCAGAACTTGGAATCATGTGGTAAGAAAAACAATTTGGAGAGTTGGAAAGGGCACTATTATCTTTTTTGTCAAATTCTGAAAGCTTAATAATTGTAGACCACATTATTTTATTTAGTGATAGTTATGCAGAGTGAAATTTTATACGCCTCTCATTCTGCATCCTCATCCATATCTTGAATAGAAGTGGAGTTCGTGTTCTTTCCTAACTCATTATTGACCTATATAGTGTTGCTGGAACCTTATAACGATGTAGTCAATTTTTCTTCAACATATGACAGCTTGTGTTCAAACAGATTTCATGAAACTCTAAGGCACAACATCGAAAAGTGTGGAGAATTTACAACACAATATATTACAAACACGCTCACAGTTCTCTCACCTAAATCATTATTTCATAATTCATAGCACGTCCCTTCAATCATTCAGCCAACATTCTATGTTACATTGACAATCAAGAAGAGCCTCTACAACTACAATACCATATAGAGCAAATTCCAAAGGAGATGAACATGTTGCAGGCCTTTACACAATTTTGAAGAACAACACATTGGGTTGCTTCTTTATCTTACAATCAACCCATCATTCGTACCTCTCAGAAAACATCAATTTTCTACTTGGCCAATAACCCTGTCACTCCTGTTTCTGCAAGTATGAACATATTGCGTGTGGACTTCTAAAGAAAGTTTCATGAAATCACTCCCATTGAGCTAAGACTAGTCTTGATCAAGGCAAGTGCATCACTGTATATAGCCACAACGTTTGCAAAGACTGCGAGGACTATCATGAAGACAGACAGAATCTTGTCCCTATTAGTTGCAATGTTGTACCGATCCCTGTAGTAATAAAACAAACTTTTAATGATAATGTTGAGTTAATTAATCAATAGAAAGAGCACAGAGATCAAGAAGTTTTCCATGCATGACAAGGTGGCTGTTAGGCAGAACCAGTACAATACACAAGAAAACTTCATCCAGGATTTGTATACCCTTTTTAACCAACATGAATTTGCCTCTCTTTACAATGCCATTATTCAATTGTTACTTTCATTTTTCTCATCCCTTCCATGGTGAGTACTTAATACTTATCTAAACACAACTTAAAATATAACATTTTGAAAACCTCATGCATTACTGAACTGAATAAATCCAGAACCAAACTTACTTAAGGATGATGGCAGCTGGAAATATGAATGCTAAACATGCTGCAGCAGTTGCTCCAGTGAACTGGAAAATATCCCAAATGCTGGGTATGAAATTTGCTCCCCAAAAGGAAAAAACAATAAGGGCCACAGTAATCATTGAAAATCTGATGTTATCTAGAACCAAAGGTCTAGATGATGGAAACAAAAGACCATCAAGGTTGATCCGCACTGCATAGAAGACAACTGGAAACACAAGCATAAGATGTGCGGCATAGGTAGCACGAACAGCATCGTTGAGCACAGAACCAAAAGGAATCCCAAGATCAGTGTCAAAATTTGCAAGCACATCATCCAGAGTTCCTTCACCAAATAGAAGGAACCCAAAGAAGCTTGTCAATAAGTACACTGAAGCACATAGAGCAAGGGAAGCACGCACAACCCCACGAATCTGTGATGAGTCCTCGAGTTCGTTGTCTATGGGGTGTACTGCAAAAGAAGAGTGCACACAATACAAATATCAAACTATATCCATGAAGTAAACACGTAAAATCAGTATAGCTAACTGCAGTCATGTTATGCTTCCATTCCCACATAACTGAAACTTTTGCAAGTGCCTAATAGCACTTGAGGCATCTGCTAGTAATTTCTACCATGACTTTAAGCAACCAAGCATAGGATACGAAAGGCATATTACCATTCATCATGTTATCAACACAGAATGAAGTATATGATTAACAAGATGGAGAGATTTTAGGATCTATTTGGGTTGAGAAAACGTTTGTGGTTTAACACTTTGTTCCTGTTTTCTAAAGTTTATACAAGAAACTGTGAAAACAGAAACAATAAAAGTTCTTTTTTGTATAAACTTTAAAAAACAGGAAATCGAATTAGAACAAAATTAAATAGAAAATATATTTTCTCAAACTAAAAAGGCTCTACTGTTCCAGTTTTGTATCATGATGAACACTCGGAAATAAACCAAAATAACTTTAGCCAGGCATAAATCAATATTCATTTACCAAACCACTTTACCCTCAGTTTTCTTTTCAAATTAGTTGGACATGAACTGGAGTGAGGCTTATGAAAGGAACTGTAAGAATGACCTCACAAGTCACGATATTTTTGAAATTAATTATTGACAAACTTATATCTACATATGTCTGTTTTCAATAAAAACATTAAAACAAGGGTAAAGAGCTCGAAACAATGGTCGAGAAACTTTCATACCATTGAAGTGGCATAGGTAGGCTGTGACAACCACAGGAGTTACTGTAAACAGTTCAAAAACTGAGGAAACATCAGTAATGATAGGGAATAATCTAGGCATCTCAATGCCTCCAATGACAATCTTGAAAATTGAAATTCCCACAGCAATGACGAGAAAGACAACTGCTAAACCAAATGATAATGCAGAAGTGTATCTCAACGAATCTGCAAAAAGCACAGTATGAAAAAAAAAATCATGAGTTTTTTGTTATAGAAATAACTTAAGCCAAAGTATTTAAGACATTATTAGTTCATGTCTAGTATGTGATGTCACTAAGGTGTCATACTCACAACACAACATCTATGGCAACAAAACAACAAAAAGTTTTTATAAAGTTTCAGTTACTTGTTTGCTCCATTTCCACCATAAACATATTATATTTCAATTCAAACCATAAAAAAACTGAGAAATATAAAAATTAAAGCAGTTAACATCAAGAAAATAGGTAGTCCCATTTTATGTCAAGCCTTATTTCTAATTCATCTTGCCTGTCAACACTTCAAATAAATACTTGAGTATTTTGAGATGAAAACTGACATGTTAACAACACCTAAGCATTGTCACAACCACAACAATTGGCGGTCAATCCCAAAATTGTGATAATATCATGTTTTTAATTTTCACTTTAACACAAGAAAGAAGAACACTCACCAATGCGCTTGAAGCAGGACAAAGGTGCAAACACAGAAAGTGTTATAACAAGAAGAACAAATGTACGTCCTGTCCACCAGTAAACTCCAAACCATCCTTCAAGTAAACCAGAATGATGAACTCCACCAGAAGATGTTCCAGAAATCACATCACCTTCAATATAAACAACACAAAGCTGAATCACAACCCAAAAGTTCTCATCTAAACAGATTGAAGTGTCCACGTTCAACTAAAATAATTAACCCATGAACTAGATAACAAGAACACCAAAATAATATTTGAGTTTGATTCATACGCAATAAGGGCAAAATTATGCGTACAGCGAACTAATTAGAAATCACACTAGACATGACTTTTACCATATAAGACAATTAATGATCAGATGACAACACTGCATAAAAAGTTAAATATTTACCCTATCAAAGCATTCCAATTAAGTTCATAGAATCTAAGGTATTAATATTAAGAATATAGTTTTTACCGATAATAATCATGTAAATGATCAGCATTCCAATGTTGTTGACTACGACACATATCTGCACCAGGGCTTTTCCAAATTTGCCAAATGTATCCCCCACTAGAGTGGCATAAGAAGAAAGATTCCCTGCCCGGGAAATCCTAATCATGAACCCAATTGACTTCTCTGTCAAAAAAGCAATCAAGATTATAGAAAGAAGACCAGGTATCATCCCCAATTTTTTAACACATGCGGGCAACCCCATGATCCCAGCACCAATAATTGTGGTGGACAAGTTGAAAACTGCCCCAGAAAATGAAGCACCATTGAAATCATCAAACCCTGAAGAATCAGCCTCAAGAGTTTTAGGTATCAAAGGTGCCTTCTCATCAGCCACTGCTTTGTTCTTCCTTGATTTTGTCTTCTTTGCTCTGGGTTCTAGGTTCACGATAGTCATTTTCAGCTTTCAAGTTTTCTCTTTTCCTTGAAATTTAATACTAGCTCAAATAATCTGTCAGAAACCAAATACACCCATTTTTCAAGTTGATGCAAAGATTTAAACTATGGAACAATTAATTCAGAAAATTTTGCGCACTCAGTTAAACAAACCTGAAAGTAAAATTCAAGGCACCCAAGAATCCAGAAAGAAGAAAACAACAATCAATATTAAAAGAACCCAGATCACCAAAATACTCAGAGAATTCAGAACCTAAATCTCTCTAACAAACCAATCCAGAAGTCAGAGAGATTTTGGGCTTGTTGGAAATATGGAACCAAAGAAGAAAACAAAAACAAGGGCAGAAAGATTAGATTTCAGAGGGCAACGATGATTATTTATTTACTACAATTGGAGTAATATTCCAAAATAAAGATAAAATAGAATAAAGAAAAAACTAACGTACAATAGTTGTTGACCAAACTACTGCACGTAATTCACATTACGATTAAGGTAGGACTCTCTCCCTATTGGTTTGTATTTCTAAGACATGCATGCAAACTTTTTATTTTTAATAGAAAGTGATGATTTCTCTCTAAATAAATAATATATATATATATATATATATATATATATATATATATATAAAGTGTTGATAATATTTTATGTATATGACTCATTTTTCTTATTTAAATGAGTTCGATATTCTAATGTTTAAGAAAATTTTGAATGTGTATGAAGTTTATTTAGGGTTTAGGATAAAAAGAAGAGGAAGATAAAGAGTATTTCATATTAGTCTTTTTAATTTTACTTCTATCTAAACATAAGTTGTAATCTTTAATTTAGTGTTATTTAATCTTTAAATTTTACTCTTTTGTAAATAAATATCTCAAATTAATTTAATCTTTAAATTCAACATATTTTTAAAGTCTAAAAACTAAACAATGTTTATGTGATTAAAAATTAAAGGATAAAAAACAAGTAAAAATAAATTAAAGAACCAAAGTTAGGTATAATTAAAAAGTAAATGACAAAAATTGATAAAGATAAATTATGAATTAAAATTAAAGATGTAAAATGTAAGACTCATGAAAAATATTTATAATAGTAAATTTTAGCATTTTATTAGTAATAATAATTTTAATGGATAGAAAAATGTAAATTTTGGATATAAAATTTTAGTAATTCTAGAATGAGAGGTTCAACTTATTTAGGATTTTTTTTAGAAAATTGAATAGTAAAAAGTGAATAGTGAATAGTAAAGTGAATAGTAAAAAAAATGAATAGTGCCAAAGTGATAAGTAAGCCACGTTGGTGCAAGGTGGATCAAATAGAATTTGAATTAAAATAATATTTTTGTAATAGTAAATGAATAGTAAAAATAAATAGTAAAAAAATGAATAGTAAAAATGAATAGTAAATTTTTTTTTTTGGCTATAAATAGGAAGGGATGGAAGGCTGAAACTTACGCCAAAATTATAGAAAAATTTGTGAAAGAAGAGAGTTGAAGAAATTTTTTAGTTGCAAAGGGGGAATTCTGGAAGTTTTCGGAGAACTATTTCAGAGAAGGAAATTAAGTCTGGAATAGAGGTAAGGAGAGTTACATTTTTGTTTGGTATTATTTTGAGTCTTGTATATGTTGCTTTTGGTTGATCTTAAATCTTGAATGTGAAGTATTTTGTTTCTGTATGATTTTTAAATTTTGGATGAGAAATGCTTATGTGTTTAGATTCAAGTGTGATAGTTTTAAATGTGATGTTGATTATGTTATGCCATATGTATGCTATTAATTGTTTATTTCTGTATTTTTGGATGAATTAGAAGTTGTCTAACCGGCTCTGCCAGATTCAACTTCTTGTTTCCCCATACTTTATATTGTTTTCCTTATTCGTTTTTATTTTTGGATGGATTAGAAGTTGTCTAACCGGCTCTGTCAGATTCAACTTCTTGTTTCCCCATACTTTATATTGTTTTCCTCATTCGTTTTTATTTTTGGAAGGATTAGAAGTTATCTAACCGGCTCTGCCAGATTCAACTTCTTATTTCCCCAAACTTGTTATTATTCTTATTATTTAATTACATTGTATTCCTGGAAGGATGAGAAGTTGTCTAACCGGCTCTGCCAGATTCAACTTCTTGTTTCCCCATAACTTTTATTGTTTTATTTAATTTTTATTGCATCTTCTTGGAAGGATTAGAAGTTGTCTAACCGGCTCTGCCAGATTCAACTTCTTGTTTCCCCAAGAATTTTTATGTATTAAGATTATTTTAATGATTGTCAAACATTTGATTCTTCTACGATGACCATTTATAGTAATATTTTATTATTGTTATTTTATTTGTAATATATTTATCTTGTATGATTTCTATGATGAATGTATTTTATGATGTTGATTTGAATTTATGCGTCTGAACATGATGTGATTATTGTGGGAAGTAGGTGAATGTATGAGGTATGTTGGATTCACTATGATAATATGAGGGTATCTGGTTATTCATGTCTTGGGTTAAGTTTCAAAGTGACAGTATGGTTCATGGACGTAATTCCATGATCCTCAAGGAGAGGATACATGGTGGTGCCCTAGTAGTGTTTAGAATGAAAGTAGGAGCTCAGTCTTGGGGGTCATCCTAAAACTCCAATGGTCTTTCTTCTCATGTAAAGAGGATTGAACCATGTGGTGAGGAGTAGTAGGAGGTCCTAGTCTTGGGTGCTTCCAGTATGATCCAAGGTGAGTGATAACGGATTAACCTCGTGAGTGTGGTAGGGTGGGGAGCCCAAGTTTCATAAGCCACCACGAGTGCAAGACTCGCCATAGCTCGACTATCATTCTAGTCCGGACGAGTCGGAGTATAAAGTAACAGGTCTTGTGATGTCAGTTTACCATGTTTGGATGACTTTTGCATGTCGTGTGAGTGAGTGAATTGTGGTTTAATAAGTATGCTCTAATTGTTCTTTTATACGAATTTAAGTATGATAACATGAATTAACTGTGCTATATGTATAACATGCCTTTTATATCTAGCTCACCCTTGCATTTGTTTGTGTTGTGTGCTGTTTGGGTATGTTTCTTTGGCGATGATCATCCACTTGGATGGGAGCAGATGTTGTCGCGGAGATACCCTTGGAGCAAGAGCTGGAGGTTACTGATGTTGCGGAGTAGTTTTCTTAGGAATTTCCTGATTGAACACTTGTAGTGTTTAATCCTTTCAATTGTTCAAGTTTAAATTTTCTATTTCTTTTATTTCTGGATGATTGTAATTTCACATTTAATTACACGTCATACTCCGACTGTTCTCTATATTTGGATGTTAACGTTTTTATTATATAATATTGGTTATTATGTTATTATATACACTACAAAAATTTGTATTTTTACCGGGGGTTTTTTAAAATATTACCGGCGGTTTGAACCCCCGCAAATCATATTTCCCGCGGTTGGAAAAACCGGTGGGAAAACGTCCGTCGCCAAGCAAGTACCGGCGGTTCTGAAAAAACCGCCAGTATTAGCGGGGGTTCTCAGAAACCGCCGGAATTTCCAGGGGTTTTGTAGAAACCGTCGGAATTTCCAGGGGTTTTGTAGAAACCGCCGGAATTTCCAGGGGTTTTGTAGAAACCGCCGAGAATAGCGGGGCTACTCAAAAACCGCCGGAACTAGCCGGGGTTATCTCAAAACCGCCCCTACTTTTGATGGTTTAGTTTACCGGGGTTTTAAAACCGCCGGGAATTTGTATAGTTCATTTTTTTTATTGTATTAAAATTAGATTATAATAAAAATAGTTTTATTGACAAAACAAATAATAAATTAATATGAACTAAAATTTAATAATATTGTATAAAATAAACTACATTGTTCAACCTAATATCATTCATACAACTAATTGTTCATACATAAAAATTAAAAAGAAAGAAGTTCATTACATATGTTCAATATAAATGTTCAATACTAAAAGTATGACTCATAAAAGTATTCAATAACAATATCTAATCTTTTTCTTCATTACATCCATTGTTTGGCCCACTCCCTTGATCAGATACCTACAATATAACATAATAGTTAGTCGATAATATATTTAATAAAAAAATCATACAAATAAATTTAACAATTATTACCGATGATCTTTGAAATACTGCAAATTGTGAAGGCAATGGACCTTGATGATTTTGCAACAAAAGTGTCATGATTGCCTTCATTTCATTGACTTGTATGTCAATGAAGATACCTATAACAGAAAAATTTATTTAAAAAGTTAGAAATATGATACCTAACATGTTAATCTTAAAAGGAACAAACCAAGTAAGTATTCATTAACCTGAGATTCTAATTTAACATTAGAAGAAGTCAATGAAGATACCTATAACAGAAAAATTTATTTAAAAAGTGAGAAATATGATACTAACATGTTAATTTTAAAAGGAACAAACCAAATAAATATTTAAATATTCATTAACCTGAGATTGTAATTCAACATTAGAAGGAGTAGATGAAGATGATCCAACATGAGAACAAGCATGGACTCCAAAGACTTTAGATGGGCAAGGACCCAAACCTAGACCGCGAACACGTCCACAATGCTCTTGGCTTCCTAAAACATGAGCCAATGAATCTAAACTTGATATTTCTTTTGATTGAGACGATGTTGTAGATTCATATGTTTGAATTTTTTCCTACATACAACGTAATCAATGATGCCAACATTAAAAACATTGCATTTGTATAAAAAGACAAACTATTGAGTTGGCAGCAATACAATGTTTGTATAAAAAGACAAACTATTGAGACAAACATTGTTCATTAATCCTATAATATTTCTGTTTATCTCTTACCTTTTCCTTTAATCCTATTTCCTGTCATCACCCTGCAACAACTCGTTTACTTGGAGTTACGTGGAGTTGTAAGTATCCAAACAATTTAAGTTGCAGGGAAATATATATAGGCTGGACATAATCATATATAATTTTTTAAATCAAATTTTATATTATTATGTAAGATATTTTACTTTTGCCTCTTCATTATATTAAAAAGGTTAAAAGAAAAAAACTTTAGAGAACTTAATATTTGTGTGCAATTCTTACGTGAGGTGAGTCAAAAAAGGGACAATTCAACTCACAGTAACATTCCTAAGACAAGAAAATTAGAAATACAGTATGATAAAAATAATAATAAAATAAAATAATCAAGATGTTATCTAAATGTGAATATGAATTTCTAAGAGCTTAAGAAAAAGAGTTTGGGGTGTCAATTATGAAACAAACAAAACCAAGAGAATATTAACAAGGTATGAGTATGAACGTTAAAACATGAACATAAAAGGAATGAAATAAAAAGACAAAAAAGGAAAGCAAGAGAGAGGAAGAAGACGGGGAAGGTGGCAGCCACTTGAGATAAATGATGGTTGATAGTAGCTAATAATCATACATTAATATTTTCAATTTCTCAATAATCATATACAATTGTATGCCATCCATGTTCATCATGCATATATTATACTAATTTCACTATTATGTTCTTCATACATCCAAACATTAAATAAAAATATTTAATGCTAGAATTAACTCTCGTTATTCATAGGTAACATGTCCACTAGTAAAATATTGTATATATATACTTCAAGAATCTAATTAAGCCTCTTATATTAAAATGTTATAACTTATTGATTTATAAAGCATCTATAATCTATATATTAATCTATTTATTGATTTATATTATGCAACCATTTAAAAATTTAAGTCTTACAAAAATGAGTAAAATTTGAATAAGAAAATATACAATTGAAATTGATTTTTTTTCCTTTGTAATACTATTTTTCGCACTATAATAAACTAAACTTTAAATAAAGGCGTAACACAAATAAACATATCGAACACATTGAAATACAAATAAAATATCAATACTTTTTATTAATTAATATAATTAAGGAAATAAGTTAGAACCAACATTATTTATTTGTTTTACTTTTCAGAATAAAAATAAAATAGCAGAATCCCACAAAATTTGTTTTGTCATTTTCATTTATCATTTTCAACCATGAAGAATATATGCTAGACATCGTTTTCACACAACCCACGTGAAGTGGTGAGAAGGGTGAAAAAAAGATAAAGAAGAACATAGAAGAAAAAGTGAAAGAGAATGAAAGAATAAAATAGAAAGAAGAGACTATAAATGAATGTAATTAAATATATCGATAAGTCTTATATGAAAAAAAAATACAGAAATATATTTTCTATTAATTTAAATGATGATTAAAATTTGTCTCGTAAAAAATAACGGTAAGAAAAATAATAATTAAAACCGTAAACTGTATAATTAGGTATACCCAACGGCAAATAATTTCGTGATTCTTTTTGAAAAATAAATAGTTTATAATATATAATGAAATTCTCTATTTATTATACAGATTTTTTTTTTAAAATTATTTTTAGTTTAATTTTTTTCAACACGTGGTAAATAATTTTCAACTAAATTTTACTTTACAATTGCATCATAACAGCTAACTTTGTTGTCATATTCTTATTTGATTTATACTTTTTAATATAGCCCACATAAAATACATACATATGATAAATTAAAATTTATTTTAAAATTTATTTCTCTTATAACATTTTAATTACAACATTTAATAATAATTCAAATTAGTTTTTCAAATTTTAAAAAATACAAATACACATTATCGAGAAATCAACGTGTTTAATAACAAATCACAACCCATTAAAGTAAATCCAATGAATTATAGTGGAATTTGATGATAGTTTATATGAAATTCTAAATTTAATTTTCATCATCCTTATTGTAAGAGAAATGGCAATAGGAAAATCAAATCATGGGTAATAACCCATTATTCAGTCACTCACAGAATTTTAATAGTTCCTTATTTTTATGGATTTTTATCTTTTAACAAAAGTTGTTTATGTATTTTAAGAAACCTTAGATAAAAAAAGTGTTTTGGCTAAGTTTTTCCCCTTTTTCTTTAAGAAAAAGGTAGCAATAAGATAAGTAAAACACTATCTTAATATACATTTATTTAAAAAGATATATTAAATAAATAATTTATTCCTGTATTGTACCTTAAAGTAAACGTAAAGAGTAACACGAAAATAGAAGTCTAAAATGACATTTATTTAATCAAAGGATATAATGTTTTACACCTTGCAAAAAGTTTTCATATTTATTAAAACAAAATATCAACTATCATCAAATAAACTATTTTTTATCCTGCTTTCATTATCTTACTCTAAAAGAACATTTGGGTGCCATCATTAATGTTTGTCATTCTTAAATTTGTTTGAATAAGTTAGTTTAAAAAAAGTAATTATTTATTTGATGAATTTAAAATTTATTGAATTAAAATTATTGTTTTGAATGAAGAAATTAAAAGAAAATTAAAATTTAGAATTTTTAGAAGATACTTTAAATAAATAAAACAATGAAATTTGAATTTCACTAAAAAAAAGAAAGGAGGAAATTGAAATTTCGCAACTTATCTCTCTCTCCACACATATATTAAAAAAAATTAAATTATTATATATTGCTTGAATATTTAAATTTGACTAATACGTTCTTGAAAGTTTAATTTTAAAATTTATACTTTAAAATTAATATTTTTAAAATTGAATTTTATTTTAAATGAGAAATTCGATTATTTTATGGAAACAAAAAAGGTTCCAATGTAAGCTATTTTAATTTCTTTATCAAAATAAAATAGTTAAGAAAGAGATAATTAAATTAAATAATTCAAATATAACTTATTTTTCAATGTTTTGCAATTATAAAATGAGTTATCCAAACACAAGGAAAAAAGAATGTCAAGTTTTAAGTTTTGTTGGGATCAAATTACAATAAGTATGATTCATATTTATGGTGCATGTTTACTAGAGTATTAAAGATTCATTTTTATTCTCGAATTACACTAACTCAGTACTAACATGCAACTAATCATTTATAAAACATGCATAATTACTTTGATACACTCAACAAACCTCATATAATAATTATGTCAGACACCCTCATACCATCATACAACAATCACATCATAGATATTCATCCATTACTTTGATACACTCAACAAACCTCATATAATAATTATGTCAGACACCCTCATACCATCATACAACAATCGCATCATAGATACTCATACCATCATACAACAATCGCATCATAAATACTCATACCATCATACAACAATCGCATCATAGATACTCATATCATCATACAACAATCGCATTATAGATACTCATACCATCATACAACAATCGGATCATAGATACTCATACCATCATACAACAATCGCATCATAGATACTCATACCATCATACAATAATCGCATCATAGATACTCATACCACAATACCACAATTACTAATAGACACTCATCCCACAATACCCAATAGACACTCATTTCCACAATACCCAATAGACACTTATTCCAATGATATGTTGATGAGCGGTCACGGGAGGTTATGCACTTGTGATGACTTCTACTTCTTCTTACAAATACATTTCCAAAATACTCCATACCATCCACAAGGTTAGTCCTCAACACTATGTCCAAAACCGGCACATAGACCAGGACTTCCTGCCCTCCGTACCATCCACAAGGTTAGTCCTCAACACTATGTCCAAAACCGACACATAGACCAGGACCTCCTGCCCCTCTCACCACATAATTCATCCTTTTCTACTTGAGACTGGATGATTATTAGAGTATCAGGATAACCTCCAACATCAGGACCCTCAACATCAACATATACACAAATACCATATCATTACAGAATCTCTCCACGAGACTCATACCATGCTCACATTCCTCAACTCATATTATACCATTACGAAATCTCTCCATAATACTCATATCATGTTCAGATGCATAAATTCAAATCCAATATAATAAATTACAATCATCACAGAAATCATACAAAATGAATATATCAAAAAATAAATTAACAATACTAAAATATCACCATAAATGGTCACCGGAGAAGAATCAAATGTTTGACGAATCAAACTCACCATAAACGCCAGTACATATGACTAGTCACAACTTACTGGATTTGACCAGGGCTACTCTATGATTAGGGATGTACCAACTCCGATTTTTAAGATTCCTCTATCCTACCATCACAATTATAATTCATAATTCCATATCTACCACAATAACATGAATTCATCAGAAATTTCCATTCCAACAAGATATATTGCACAATAATTTAACAGTACATAATCTGTTCAGTAGGATTTAAGTTAAAAACTTGTCAAGTAGACTTCCAAGAAAGAGAGGTGTGTCACAATGGACAACTTAAGTACCAAGTCTTTCCTTAGCCAAAGTGTTCCTCAACTAGTTTTTAACAAATTTCTTATTTACAAATTCAAAACAACAACATATAATATTAGCACAGAAATTCACTATAGATAGATATACCGTAAGCACCTATGTTTTTTTTATTAACAATATTCACACAGAATTTCAAGACATGAATAGTAATAAAACAATACTAAATCATAATATAAAAGCTTAGAAAGGTTAGCTCCCCTACCTCTATTCCAGACTTCTCTTGCTTCGAATTTGTTTCCCCGAAAACCCTTCAGAGCCTCTACTCTTCTTGCAACTAAAAATTTCTTCCTAACTCTTTCTTCTCTATTTCTCAAGGTTTCTCACTTGATTCTTTCTCTCTTTGTGCAAAATAGCCTCCCCTCTCATGGCTATTTATAGTCCAAAAATTTTACTATTCAACAATTTTTTAATATTATTTTATTATATTAATATCTTAATCACCACTTACATAATGGATTCCTCAATAATGCCTTAAAACATGGAGTGCTTTATCCACTATCAATATTTTAATTTTTTTTAACAAAAAGGTAGAAAAGAGTTTGAACCCATGTTCTTGAAATCACCACAATTTTCTACCAATTAAGCTACCAAAATTTCTTATTTAGCTTTCCACATTTTATTTTTACATAAACTTATCATATTTTCCATTCACAAAGAAATTTATTACTACTAGTAATAAAATTGTTACTATTAAGGTAAATATTTTTCATGGTCTTACAATAACATTAATACTATCTTCTAAGATTTAACCAACCTTAAACCAAGTGTATGAAAACATGATATTAATATGAAATTTCAATGGTTCGGGACAATTTTGATTTGTAAGTTCACCTAAATTTAATGAGAATAAAATAATTAATTATTGAACTATCATTTTGACATGTTCTTCTTATACAAGATATGGAAACAATCTTCAACCATTGAAGACTAATTAATAGGAGAAAAGGATAAAAAGATTTTTCACTTAAAAGACTTGTATAGGCTATTTAAGATGTTTATGATAACACATATAACTCGAAAGATGTCGAAATTGGATGTTTGATGAGATTTGAAACTTACTACTATTGAAGTGGAATTTTTCTTCATATTGTGCAAACTATTCACAAGTCCAACAAAATCTAATATTTAGAATAGGTGACAATTTATACACAAACGACTTCATTAGTGCATGTGAGCATGTGATTCACATGGTAAGTACATAAAAAAGAGAAATTGTATTTTTTTTATAACATTTATATTACTGATGTTGTTTGTAAAAGAAAAACTTGAGTTACCTACCACATTAATGAAGTTTTAAAGTAAACTCATATGTGAATGTTTAGTAATAAATTTGTTGATGAATGATTTAGAAGGACACATGTAAGTCCAATATTTTTTTAATATTATACACATGTAAGTAAACACACAATAAGAGCAAATAGTTGGATTCTTGTTGTAGGTGAAAAGTCAAATATGCAGAAATGAAAAACTCGTTCATATTTTTAGATATGGATAGAAAGTCACATATAAAGGAAGTTCAAGCCTATTTTATACTTTACAAGATATTGTTCAACTAAAACGAAACGTTCATTGTAGGGAGTATAATGAGTTTTTAAGTTTCTAATTACAATCATATGTTAGTGTTATCCTTCTTTTCCTTCCATCTTGATATACAAACCTCAACAAGATAAAAAGGAACACAACAAAAAAAAACATGAAGACCATCACTAATATAGACCTAATTACTCTAATTATTAGACATTTAGTTTTAATTTTGAACTTTTTAAATTATGTTAGCATTAAGATTATGTTTTGTTAGAACTTGATTTATATTATATTTTCTTATAGCTTAATTTTGGATTATCAATTGTCACTTGATTTTAGTTTATCAATTGTCACTTGATTTTAGATTATATGTTTTTAGCTCTTGGTTTGGATTATACGTCGTTATAACTTGATTTAGATTACCCGATATTAGTTAAATTATGTTTTGTTAGAGTTTCATTGGATTCTGACATGTGGACCAACTTTATTTGAATTAGTTACGTGTTGGTAAAATTTGAATGTCATTACATTGGTGATGCGTTGATAAAATTTTATTTTATTACAATTGAATCTTAAAAATATATTCGAATCCCCAAACAAAAATAAATATATTTTTTTTCTAATTAACAGATGTTATACCGACAAATATATTTTTTACCAAGGAATTATTGCTAAGTGTTTTAATATTCCTCAAATATTTTGCTATACATACAGATTTATTTTCGGTAATCTACGTGTTTGTTACATATTGGTGATATTTTCGTACATACAGATGTTTACAATATTTTATACGCCCTTTGATGCTGGAAAATACTCCTGGTCATTACCCGTGGATTATTCCATATATAGTAGTGACAAAATTATTTCTATGTGTAAATGTACTTATATGTAATTACTTAGTAATATCTAATTTTGCGACGAATTTAATATTTTATCTACAATTTTTTTCCTAAAAAATTGATTTTTTAATATCAATAAAAAAGTATAATTTTTTTAAATATTTAATAAATAAATAAATATAATAAAGACACAATTAAAAATATCACAATTAGTCAAACTTTAAACTTAGTTAAACTTTTAATATATTAACAAAAATGAAAAAAAAGAGTTATAATATTTAAGGACGTATTCCCCACATTTCACGATCAAGAAAGAAGTTACCATTTTTATATGAAAAATAATTAATATACATTTATGATCATTTAAGATGAAAATTAATTCTTATTTAATTAAGGAGGTTCTCTGTATATATATAAATTAAGAAAAAAATCAATTTAAACCTTTTGTGCACCCGTTGTATAGAATGAAACAATAAGGGCAATAGAGGAAAAGTATTCATTTTATTATCACAGTAAATATTATTAGTAATTTAACATGCTTTTTTATTTGATAACGTAACTAATGATTGGAAAAAGTTAACAATTAAAAGCTTTAAATATTTTTATTATCATCGTTATGATTTTATTTAAATTACACTAATTTCATATTACCAACCAAACAATTAATATTACATAAAACTAATTTTTAAAATTTTATTTTTATTATTAATATTCATATTTTTTTGTAACATCTTCTCTTCCAATTTTTACTTTTTATTTTCTTAGAATAGTCAAACAAATCTTTGGATCATAATAAGTTGTTTATCATAAATCTTAAATAGTTTATGTTTGCAAATATTTATTCATCACAAAATTTAAAATGTCTATCAACCTAAGAATGTGTATTAGTAATTACACATATTTTTATATTGTTATTATTATTATTATTTTATGCATAATATAATTCGATATAAAAAAAAACAGCATAGTATATTTCTAAAAATATTTAAGTCTAACATAGTAGTCTAACTTGTTTCTGTTCCTTGTCCTTGTTTTAGTGAGCACATACACAAGTGATTGAATTTTGAGTTTTGTGCGGTTTGAACAAGGAACGGTTCTACCTTTAGCTTTGAGGCTTTTAGTACAAATCATGGTCCCCAGTTGCAGCAGCAATGACTGCCACCATTTTCTCGTCCACACACTCAAAAAGGCATACGAACCCACTTGCGTGGCCTTATCACTCCAACATGTTCGCCATATTCATAGGTAGTGGTTGCCACTGAAACTGTGCCACACCATAATACCATAACACTCCTTGGTTTTGCTTCTGTGTTCCCCACGTTACACGCGTTCGTTTCTCACTTTCCCTTCTCTTCACAGCCTTACTTCTTTCTCTCTCCAACAACACTCCATTTTCCTTCTATAGCATGTCTCTAAGTCTAACCATCAAGCTACACTTGGCTTCATCTTCTTCCTCCCACCTCACCCACCACCACCATGCAAAAAAGGTAACAACTTTCGAAACTTGTTGCTACAACGCCAAGATTCGTCCCAAGCCCATTTATAGCACCAACCCTTTGATCATCCCCGCGTGTAGAGTTAGGCCAAGAGTGCAGTGTGGTGCCATGGTCAAGAGTTCTCTGATAGAGCCTGATGGGGGGGCATTGGTGGATCTTGTGGTGCCTGAGAGTGTGAGGGGTGCTAAGATCATTGAGGCCGAGACGCTGCCCAAGGTGCAGCTCACAAGGATTGATCTTGAGTGGGTGCATGTGGTGGGGGAAGGCTGGGCTAGTCCCTTGAGAGGGTTCATGAGGGAGGATGAGTATCTTCAGAGTTTGCATTTCAATTCCCTTAGGGTCAAGGATGGTTCTTTCGTGAACATGTCCCTTCCCATTGTGTTGGCCATTGATGACGAGACCAAAGGGAGAATTGGGTCCTCTTCGCATGTGGCGTTGCTGGGGCCTGATGGAGATTTTGTTGCAATTCTTCGAAGGTTAGTTAGTCTGATGGCGTTTTTTTGTTTCTGGTTGGTGTTTAATTTCTTGTTGATCGTTCAATTGTGGTGTTTTGTATGAATTTTGGTGGGATAGCTTAATGATTAAAATTGTGAAAGGAACGGATACCATTGCAGAAATTTTTGAAGAAATTTCCATTGCAGAAGGGGTTGGTTGAAGAAATTTTTTGAAACCCCCAAGAAAGGGGATTGGTCAGCTGCCAGAAATATGCGCTGGTAGATGATTTGTGAACATTAATGTAAATGGCTATTGTAAAACTGAACAGTAAGCTCTACGGAAGGATGAGTGAAAGGTAACAGAAATTATATGTTGAACCATCTTAGTCAAATTAAAACTTTTTATCCTCAAATGTTAAAATGTTGAAATGCCAAACTTGCTGAGCTAGGATGGGAATTGCTTCCATTCCGATCCCCTAGTGCAGGTGGCAACAAACTGCAGCTGGCATTGTGTTGTGGAGATATCTCCTGTGTTAGAACTTGTTCATAAACAGTGTGGCAATCCATTTCACTGTCTTTGGATGATATGTGGAAAGGGAATTGGGCCTTAAAAAATGGCATGTTTCAATAGGGTTGGAAGTCCAAAAGTATCAAATAGTCTTGGAATGATTTCAAATAGGTGATCTGAAGTATCACTATCTAGTCTCCATTGTTTAGAGACATGAATTTGAGTTTGGAATGGTCTAGCTGAGATGAAAGGTCTTAGGTTCTGCTTCAAATTCCTGAAAGGCAAGAAAGTCTTGCTGAGCCTCCTCTCTTGCTACCAAGTTATGAAGTGGCTCAGTTAAAATCTGAGATGACCATAAATGGAACCAGTTCTTCTCACAAAGTCCTCATCTTTATAAAATTATGTTGTCACAATACCCTGTTAAAAACCAGATTGAGATCTACATTCATTTTTTTCTATGTGTAGGGAAAAAACTATCATGATGAGAAGATCTTGTCTGTGTAGGGGAGACCTTAAATAACTGAGGGAAAGACTTATGAAAATTGTTAAGAAATATTGACCTTTCCTAACTTCTTGTATTTTCATAAGTCTCACATTTTAGTACTTGGATGATTAATGTTCTCTTCAGTTTCAGTCGTCTGGTTTGTTTTAACTGTAAGCCATAAAGTTATTTTGAAAATAAGATTGTTGAAGTACATTAGCTATGTAAGTAAATTTCTGTCATGGCCTCTCTTAGCAATGATTAACCATTAATCTCCTATGCAGTGTTGAAATCTACAAGCATAACAAGGAAGAGAGAATAGCTAGAACTTGGGGAACCACTGCTCCTGGATTACCTTATGTTGAGGAGGTCATCACTCGAGCTGGAAATTGGCTTATTGGAGGAGATTTGGAAGTGCTGAAACCTATCAAATATAATGATGGTCTTGATGACTACAGGCTCTCTCCCAAACAACTCCGAGACGAATTTGACAAGCGTGAAGCCGATGCAGTTTTTGCCTTCCAGTTAAGAAACCCTGTGCACAATGGCCATGCCTTGTTAATGAATGATACTCGCAAACGCCTTCTGGAAATGGGCTACAAAAATCCAATTTTACTGCTTCATCCTCTTGGAGGATTCACAAAGGTTGATGATGTTCCCTTGGATGTTAGGATGGAGCAACATAGTAAGGTAATTCCTAGAGTCACCGTAATGTTAATGTGAATGAGAATGTTCTGTATCAATGTATGCTCAGAAATGACCTTGGAAGTGATTAAACTGTTGTGCATTTTCAGAAATCTATTCATTTTATTATTGAAAAATCCATGGAATTTTATCCTCAAATCTTTTTGTGTTTATGCTTAGGTCCTGGAAGATGGAGTTCTTGATCCCGAGACTACCATAGTTGCCATATTTCCATCGCCTATGCATTATGCTGGTCCAACTGAAGTACAGTGGCATGCCAAGGCACGCATAAATGCAGGTGCAAACTTCTATATTGTTGGTCGTGATCCAGCAGGTATGGGTCACCCAACTGAGAAAAGGGATTTGTATGACCCTGATCATGGAAAGAAGGTTCTTAGCATGGCTCCTGGTTTGGAGAAGCTTAACATTTTGCCATTCAGGGTAAGAAGTATTACTTTTACATGTGCCTATAGCTTCTTAATCCAGTGAGAGTTACCTTCTTTCAATGCTATCTTCTGCATGATGTTTTGCTTAGTATTTTGTACTTAGTTTCTTTCAAGCTGATACTCAATTAAATCAAGTAATCAACTACTTAGTCATGCATACCATGACTTGTTTTTGGGATGAGAAATAACATTGTTTTGTTCATATATGTAGAAAGTTGTTCACTTAAGCTTAATATACTAACTACCGTTATGATGCTGAATTGTTTGTTTTCTTCTGTGACTGTTTCGACGATAGATATATGTCTGATAATATATACTACCTACCATTATGATGCGGAATTGTTTGTTTTCTTCTGTGACTGTTTGGACCATAGATATATGTCTGATAATACCTGTTTTCTTGTATGCCATTTTTAAATTACAGGTGGCAGCTTATGACACAAAGGTTAATAAGATGGCATTTTTTGACCCAACCCGTGCTAAAGATTTCCTCTTTATTTCTGGAACCAAGGTATTTGATTCCCTGTCCTTCAATAAGATGTTTCAGGTTCTACAAACTTAAGTCTGATACTTGTCAACACTACTCATCATTACATGTTAGGATATTGATAGAAATCCAAATGTCAGATTGAGTACAAATAAGCAAAAGAAGAGTCACTGTTTTAGGGTTTTGGATTGAAGGAAATGTTTTAGTCTCTTATATAGTTTGTTCATACTTTCTTGGTAAATGTAAGGACTAAAACCGAACTTTGAAATACTGAGAAATCAAAAATATATTTTACTCATTATAACATGTTAAGTGCAAGATATTGAGATGCTGGTTCTGTGAATAGAATCAAACTTTTACACTCCAATATTATGTATCATCAAGTTTGGTTTCTGAAATCCTTTGACAATTGACAACATTTCTTTACAAATTTTCATGGTTTCTTTGATGATTTATGTTTGTAGATGCGGGCTTTTGCGAGAAGCGGGGAGAACCCACCAGAAGGTTTCATGTGTCCAAGTGGGTGGAATGTTCTTGTGAAGTACTATGAGAGTTTGCAGGCAGAGGAGCCATCTGAACAGCCTGTGCTATCTACCTAGACATAACTAGAAGTAGAAGTTTAGCATGAATTGATTCCAAAGGGAGAGTGTTAAACACACAGTTCTGGGAGTGCCAATTTTTGTGCCTGGTCTTCCAGCTTCATGATGAAGATTTAATCAATGCGCAAGCATATTTGAATTTTTTGTACTATATTGAATCATCTTTTTCTTTTGAAGTTACTATGACTGAGGAATTTGTTGTGGTGCATCAAGCATGATTGCAGATGTAGTCTTCTACTGTAGACTCCTGTAAGACCAGTTTAATAAGAGTTAGGGAAATTCACCACAGCCTTGGTGCTTATGTCCATCATGGGAAACGGTTCATAACTGTAATTGTGGTCGCAACTTGAAGGATTTTGAAGTTTGTGATCATCATGATCGTAACTGTGCTGCATTATCTGTGTTTGTCAACAATTTTTCATAATATTAAAGATTGTGACCACAATTTAGATGAGTTAGAAATTTGCTGAGATGTGATTACTCGTATGTTACCGTGTTGGGCAAGTGTATCAAGATGTGATTTTATGATAGAAGAAAAGTTTAATAAGTTTGAAGAATTTCATAAATTTATATTCTCAATTAAACTTTTATTAAATTTTTGGTTTGCGAGTACTTCGAATTTTTTGTTTTTAATTTAGTCTTTTTATAATTTGATTTTTTCGTTATTATGAGACTATTATTTTGTTTTCTTATCTTATTTATTTATTTTTATTTTTAGTAAAAAAAAAGTGAGATTTTGTAATTAATATAAAATAATATTAAAGTTAATGTAAAATGAATTAAAAGTGACTCTTATTATTTTTATCCAAAATATGTTGATAATGAGATTGTTACGCTTTCATGATATTTCACATTATCAACTACACTAACCAGGAAACTTTGTCACATTTTTAAGTACAAATTCATTTAAAAATATTTAAATTTATCATGAAGCTTAATTAAATTTCAAATAAATTTTGTTATAATGCTGCATTTGTTAATTGCTGCTTTCTCAGTGTTGAACCATCTTTGAGAGATAAAAAAGTCTAGGGAAACATAATTTGATGACTATTTATTATATTTAACTAATTTCTTTCTGTAATTTTATTTTATAATGCCAAATTTTCTCTATTAATTGCCTAATTTGGTCCCTGCCAAATTTGTGGGTTGGCTATTAGGTTTGTAAAGAAAAATTCATGCATTTGGATCTTTGAAAAATTTCCCTTCTATGAAGTAAATATGAACCATTAAATCTATTAAATGACATTGTGATTTTTTTTAAGGACTAAAAACCTTCTAACTCTTCTAAGGTTAATAATCTTAACATAATAATAAACTGGGCACAGGAGATCGGATATCCCAATCTGGACATTGTGTGATGAACTACAAGTGTGATGAACTAAAACTCATGGTTAGACCTAAACAGGTAATAGGGCTAGTATATTTGAAAGACAATATGTGAAAGAGAAGTTTTTGCAGGTTTTCAGTCATGAAAAAACATTTCTTATTCCTACATGAGTGGTAGGTGTAAGATATAATGTAATAAAATTAAATAGGTGAAAATTGACTTTAAATAATTTATTTATTTGCATTAATTTTCTTACTTTTCAATGTTCTTAAAACAAGTTATTTTTAATTCTATTTAAGATCTTCCCTTGTAATAATAACAACCTTATACGTAGAATAAAAAATAAAATGGCTGGTATTTTAGGTTGTATTTTTTTAAAAAATTGAAGAAAAAAAATTCAAATTGCAATCTTTTAATATTTGTTAATCTATTTAACTTATTTTGAGCCAAAATTGATAAGAAGTCATGGATTGGATAGTTTTATTTTTAGATTATAACTGATCAGATATAAAATATCCATCAAAATTGACAGGTTTTATGAATTGAACCAGTGAGTTTAAATATAATTTTGAGAACTATATTTAATAAAAAATCTAACAAACGCACTTCTCTCAAACGAAATTTAAACTTGATTAACCTTATTATATATTGTAGAAGATTAGTATCTTTCTTTAGACTCAATTCTAATTTATATATGAAAGGAGTTAATTAGGTACAATTGTTCAAACACTATCTCAGGTTAGTCCTTTATCAAAGTTTTATTTATCTCCTTACCAATATTAGATGAAAGAAAACTATACACTATATAAGAGCTTAGAATAAAGAGGTACACCATTAATGTTGTGTAGTCACACGAAACCGTGAACATGGGAGCGAAAAGGAGAGGACAACGTTAGCATGTGATCATGGTATGGTCGGCCATTCAAGAGAGGCTGGAGGTGGTGTTCCATTATTTCAGAACTTCCTTCTTTTTCAGTTTCAAAATTACTCTATTACCCAACTTTAATGCAATAAAATTTCATAAGTTGATCCACTTTCCTTCCCTAAAAACAAAAATTTCTCGCAAAATATCCTTTCACAACTTATTCTCAATTGTTACTTCAACGAATGCAAATTTCCCTTTTTTTTTAAGATTAGTAATATATATATATATATATATATATATATATATATATATATATATATATATATATATATATATATATATATATATATATATATATATATATATATATATATATATATATAAATGTGGTACCTAAATAGTAACTATTCAAGTCATATGACTGAAGATACTTTTGAAATTGAAAATGTGTTGTTAGTGGAAGGCCTTAAACAAAATTTGTTAAGTGTTAGCCAATTATGTGACAAAGGTTTAAAATTTATCTTTGAAGTAAACTGTTGTTTGATCTGTTGTGCATATGATGAATTAGTTTTTATTGATAAAATATACCAAAACATTTACATGGTTGACTTTGAAAACATATCTTTTTGATTCTATTGTATATTTTCTTGCATGCTTATGACATAAGAGATTATCTCATATTCATATTTCTCACTTAAATAAACTAGTCTCAAATAATCTTGTTCAAGGACTACATACCTGAAGTCAAGTTTGAACAAGATAGGCTTTGTGATGCATGCCAAAAAGAAAACAAGTAAAAACATCATTAAGTCAAAACAATATATATCCACTACAAAGCCACTAAATTAACACATAAGGACTTGTTTGGCCCATCTAGAATAAGAACTATAGGAGGAAATTACTCTGCATTAGTACTTGTTGATGACTTCCCTAAATTTACTTGGACTTTCTTTATCTTATCTAAACGTGATACCCTAAAGGTTTTTAAGAAATTTGTATCTATTAGTCAAAATGAAAAGAATTGAAAATCAAGTCAATTAGGAGTGATCATGGGGTGAGTTCCAAGCCATGATCTTCAAGTCTTTTGAATTCCAATCTTCATAGAGCATCATGAGTCTGGAGGAGATTTGTTCTTCCAACTGTTTGCTCCTTGACCTTGTCATAGGTCCTTTGAATTGTAAAGGCTCTTCCTCAAGTTCTTTTTCTATAGGATGAAGGGATAATCCTCTATCACAAGTTCTCTATTTTAATCGATTAAGTTATTTACCTAATCGATTAAAACAGACAGTATTGTGTCTTTGCTATATATATGTGTGTGTGTGTGTGTGTGTGTGTGTGTGTGTGTGTGTGTGTGTTTGGTTCCTTTTCCATGTAAGAAAAACGTCACAAGAGCATTCATTTGTTGAACAAGAACATCCTTTGAGCATTCTTGGAAAGAAAAACATCAATTGAGGAAAATCAAAGCTACAATTTGCTTGAATAAAGGGAAAGAACTAAGAAGCATCTAGTTTCAGTTTTCTCTATAATACCTACACTAGAGTTAAGAAGCATTTGCTTGAATACTATGTCCTTTGCTATGTAGGCAAGGTTCTTGGTGTGAGTGTGTGTAACCTCATCTTAAGGAGTTAATTCTTTTTGTTAAAGATTTATATTACATAGAAGATCTTGTAAATCTATAATCTTAACATTCTTATATAGTGGATGTCCTTCCAATTTAAGTTGTTGGATGAATATTGGATGTAAACTCTTTAAGAGTTGAACTAGTATAAATTCCTGTGTGGTTTACTTCATTTTATTTTCTTCCTAATCTGTTAAATATTTAAAAGGTTGAGAAGTTCATCTTAAACAGATTTTACACACTAGAACTTTTCAAGAAAGGTAAAACCAATTTTAAACCAATTCACCCCTTTCTTGGTTGAGATATATTAATCCTATAATTCTAACATAATATACATATAAAAGGTCCTATATAGCTAAAGATATTATTATATTAGGTCAAAAGCATAATAATGTTTTCAAAAGATAACATATGCATAGCAAGATCATCCTAAACCTATACTACATCATCGCCATCTTCTTGAACTAGATCAACTACTACCTCATCATCTGCTCATACAATTTAGGTGATCATTGCAAACATGAAAAACACTTAGACAGAAACAAACATCAAAGAAATGATAAGCTAATGTATAGAAAGAACAACCATACAAGAGATTTTAACACATGTAAATCATTTATATGAACAATCCTATCACATATCAATACTCACACTAGTGGTGGTGGAATAGCTCGCCCACCGAAGCTACCATACACAAGGTTAGTCCGTCAACCATCTTTGATTAATGTAAAGCTCCTATACTAGATACTCTTGCACCTTTCACCACGTATCACACTATTCTCTGCTTGAGATTGGATGATTATTAGAGTGACAGAATAACTCTCAATAGTAATATATCAATACATACACTAATGAAACGTTACCATAGAATCTTCCCACAAAATTCATGGAATTACGCCAACACATATACCTTACTCACCATTACCATAATTTCATACATGAATAAACACCATGCACACTTAAACATGCATCAAGTACATTGTAAATTCATTTCAAACAACCACGGAATAACAAAACTCAAACATGTATATTGGCAAACAGAAATGGCACCCAACAGTAGTCTTCTCGCAAAAGGTGATGGTTGTAGAAGTTCCTATGCTCAGCTCCAAACCTTTTACAAAATGTGGCGCTTAGTGGCAATCCTAGTGCTTAGCTTCATTCTTCTCGCAAAAAGACTTGCTCAATGAAACCCTCATGTCACTCAATGTCCTGGAACAGAAATGCTTCAGCCTTATAGAAAATGATGCTCAGTGGTGCCTTACTATTGCTCAACGGCAAAACATTCACACTTATGAGCGTTCAGGGGTACCAAACTGACGCTCAATGACTTACAGCTTAAATGCTCATAGATCTACACAATAAACTAGCGCTCAATAGCATTTTGATAGTACAACGCTATATCAGATATCAATAGAGTAAATTCTATGATTTGGGGAAAAAATAACCTGTTTGAATGGTCAAATTAGTATTCCCTACTTCGTACTTTGATAAAAAAATAACTCTTAAATGTTATGGCACGTACCAAGTTGCTCAATTCATTATATCCTAAATTCCTTAATTCAACACCAATTCAATCAATTCAAAAAACAGACAAACATCCAACCTAAACCAAATTTCAATAGATCAAACTTGATAATGTCAATCAATCATGCAAAAATATAAATGTCAATACATTTATAACTTAAAAATAGAGTATTTAGCTTCCTTTTCCTAAAAGACAACCAAATAGCTTAATAGACCTAAAAACACCTCCAAACGCACATGTAACTGTATATGCTCCTATGAACAACACAAACACGGTCAGGACACACTATTATAACCACACATCAACAAAGAATCTTAAGTAAAGCTCAAACACCATATGCAAACTAAAATAATCTACATTCACAGAAAAACATACCGACTAAGAAAAGAGCGTAAAACTAACTTACTTGCAAAAACTCATTGAATAGAAGTGTAGAACTCGTCTCAAGAATCATCCTAGTAGCTTCCAATTTTCAAACATATAAATTGACAATTATAAAATTTAGAAAGAAAGAAGAAAACTAAAAAAAGAAAGATGTTTAGAGAAATTGTGTGATTTAAGATAATAAAACTCGTCTATAAGAATTACTATTTTAAATACACTATTCTAAAACATGATTTTCTAAATTTTTACATAAATAATACTATTTTATGAAATAAAAATAAAATATATTAAATAATCAAGTAATTAGAAATCTATTTTAAATAAATTAATTATTATTTTCTATACTCTATTTTTTTCCTTTTATAATCGTTCATTACTTTGTTATCAATGAGAAAATATATTTGTATTAAATGATGAGGTGATTAGTGAAAAATATAATATAAAAGAATAAATTATTATTTTAAATAACTTTCTAGAGAGACATGTAATAGTAAAAAAAAATTAAAGCGTGAGATGCCTAAAAACAAATAACAATTGCTACTTTTGTCAACAAAATAAACACATGAGTAAAAGTAATTTCTCTAATATTTTTTTCCTATATTGTAATAGACAATAAATATTTATTAGAAAGAGTAAAATTATACAATAAATATATATAAAAGATCTCAAATTTTGGAATCACTTTTCACAATAATATATATTTTAAAAAGGATAGAAAGAGAAAAAAATATACTACTATTATCAAAACAAAATATCATGATTTAAAATAAAGGTAATTTTATCTTTTAAAAACAAACAATTATACGAACACCAAAATAAGATAATAAACCAGTTTAAGGACTAAATACATTTAAAATTTGTCGTTTTTTTTTTATTTTATTCATTTCCAAATGTGTTGTTTATTTATATTTACCAAAAGAATAATAGTATTGTTTAATTCTTAATTTGAACATAAGAACTTTATTTTTACGTTATAAACACTACCTTAACCTTGATAGAACTTTTTAATATATATATTTTATACAAAGTAACCACAAAATATTTTATATTTTATCGGATAAAACAAGAAAGGAAAAGAAGAAAAAGAGTAAAGCTATTATAATACAAATTAATATTCATTTGAAATAGGTAAAATGGTCTTAAAAAAATAAACTTTTATAATTTTTAAAAAAAGAAGAAAATAAAAAATAAGTAAAAATAGTTTCAAAAAATGTAAAAAAATTATGTATATAAACGTATATTCTTTAAAGAAAAAAGAAATTGTAACATACAAAGGGAAGTTAAATTTACTGTCACCCTAAAAATAATTTAAAGTGAATTCATGAAATACAATAAAAGTCGACAAGAATAACCCGTTCCAAACAATCCTAACTACAATCTCACATCTCTAACAGAAGAAAGCCAAGACAAGTGAAAGAAGGGTGGCAGAACCTCCAACAAGTCCGACAGATGCAGCTTCAGAGTTCTGTGGGAGAGGGATGAGAGAGCTTGAGGGAGAAGAGGGGGGAGGAGCGGTGGCGGCTGGAGGAGGGGTAGCGACAGGGGAAGACGAGGTGGCACTACTATTGTTGTCGGTGACATTGATGGCGAGTTTTTGACCTCCTTGACAGTGCCCTAGAACTCCACAGATGAAGAAGTGAGCACCAGATCTGTTCAAGGTCACTCTCACAGGTGTTGTGGTGTAAGTGGCAAGAGGAGAGGTTGAGTTGCAAAAGTCAAAATTCTCTTTTCTCACTTCCTCTACGTTGTGAGTATTGGATCGGTAGTTGAACACTGCAAAACACAAACAATAGAAGATATCGTTAGTTATTTGCTTCAAGCTTTGATCAACTATAAATGAGCCATAAATCTCTTAAAATCGTGTAAACGTTTAATTTAATGATGCATGTTGACTTACCTAGTATGTCTCCAGCCTTGAAAGTCTTGCCAGATGCCCAAGATGTGTAAGCTGCAGCACCGTTAGTGGGAACAGTCCAGCCTAAGCTCTCTCCAACAGTGAAAGTAACTGGTCCAGTGGATGGGCCTGGAGCTGGGGATAACATAGTGCTTGGTGTTGGTGAAGAACCACTCGTACTAGGTTGAGGGGCAGAAGAAGGAATGGCAGAAGCTCTACTAACAACGTTAATTGTCAATTTCTGACCAAGGGAACAATGTGATCCAAAGGTGCAAATGTAATATTGTTCCCCTGTCTCGTTTAGTGCCACGATCGCTGGACTGGAGGCAATGGTGAAAAGGGTATTCCCACCGTTGCATGTGTCATAAACTGATTTCGTCACCTTGGCTACGTCGTGATGGCCGTTGGTAAAGTTAAACACTGCAAAATTCATCAATAAAAAAAATTGAGTTGAAGCCTACATTGATTCATAAATTTGTAATCTTAATAATAACACACAATAAACCAATTAATTGATGGATTTAAGAGATTAACATACTGAGAGTATCCCCTACGACGAAGGTTTTTCCAGAAACCCAAGCGATGTAGGTTGCAGCACCCCTGGGAGGGATGGTCCAGCCGGCGAAATCACCCACCACGTGTCTGGTCTGTGCCATGGAGCCCTGAAGCAAGGTGGCTACTGCAAATAGCATGAGAAACACGCTTCTCGCCATAGATGTGTTCTTGGAAGTAAATCGCCTCTATGTATGTTGCTCTTTTCTCCTTCTTTTCCTTGTTCTCCTTCCAGTGATTGAATTGTGACGTTGAATGCTGATATTTTGTATAGGTATTTATAACTTTAGAGGAAATCGTTATAAAATTGTTCTAAAGATTATTTAAGATATAAGTAGATCATTTAAGATAATAGGTAATATGTTAAGAAGATTATATAAGATAATAAATTGTTTACTAAAAATATTATTTAAAATATAAATATATTATTTAAGATAATATATAGTCTATTAAAAACACCATTTTATATAATAGTTCACTAAAAAGAATTATATAAGATAATGTGTAGTCTATTAAAAATATTATTTAAGATAATATATTATTTGTATTTTATATTTATAGACGAGATATATTTTCATTTTTAATATAAAAGATAACTTAATGTTTGATAACCGTTTTAATGAAACGATTAATAAAAGCATTAAGATAAATGATTACGAAAGAGTAGTTAAGTAATTAGGATTAATAAATTGATTTAGTTTAGAGTCGTTAAAAGGCGTACAAAATGGAAGTGTATTGGGCAGTGGACCTGAACATAGTTAGTTACAATTATTTAAATAAAATATCAAGATTTAAAATAAAGATAGTTTTATCAAAATCTATTTTAAAAAAAATATTAATTATACGAAGACCGAGATAAAAAAAAAAATTAACCTGTTGCAGGACTAAATATATTTAAAATTTGTTTGTTTCTTTATTTGAATTTTAATCATTTTCAAATGTTTTAGTTATATTTATTAAAATAAAATAATGTATATAATTATTAGTTTGAAAATAACAACTTTATTTCTACCTCATAGATACTATCTAAATACTGATAGAAAAAAAATAGATAGATGACAAAAGAGAGATTAATTTTTTTATATTTTTTTGCAAAGCAACCAGAAAAATATTTTATATTCTATATAAAAAAACTAATTTATCTCTTAGAATTATGGTCCAAACACAACAATTGATGAAATTGTAAAATTACAATTTTATTTTATCTTTGTAAATAAAATTCATTTTAAATAAAAATAACTAGTTTAAATTATTTCAAAATAAAAAATGAATTATTATTGAAAAGAAAAACTTTGTAATCAGTGTTACTAAATTTAAATAAAATATGATTGATAGAAATAATGTTGAAATAAATTGGGAGTGACTGTTTAAATAAAATTAAATTATATTTGAAGTTCATTTAAATTAAAATATGTTAAAGGTTTTATTTGATTCCGGTCCTGTGATCCTGGTCAAAGCATGTGCATACAATGCATACATGTATGCTCCACTGAAGTTTGGGGACATTGTTTTGCAATTGAATAAAGTATCCTCATGCAATTTAAACTTTCGGCTAAGAGCTTTCAGCATCCTTGGAAAGATGGGAAGAGAGATATTCCGTAGGAAGAGAGAGCAAGGCATGCATGGTCTTTCATACGGTATACTTTTCTCCACAAAACTAGTTTTAAACTTATGGTTAGGCATGAGTTGATGTAAATTTGAGTGTTTATTAAAAGAGATTTAGAGTTTAAGAAAAAATATATAATAAATATATTAAGTCTATAATTAAGTTTAGAATATAATCTAATGTTAAAAGTATTTATAGGTTTAGAAAATTATTAAAATGTATGTAAACGTATCAATAGTATATTTTCTAAGTATAAAAGGTAAAAACATAAGTGCAAAAGTATAGAATAGACTTTCTAAAAATATAAAAGACATAAAAAAAAATAAGGTTAAATATGATTTTCGTTCCTTAAGTATCACCGGTTTTTTGTTTTAGTCCATACTCAAAACTTTGATGGCTTTTAGTTCTCATAGTATTGAAACATGTAATATGGACGACATCAACTTTTTGTTGATCTAGCAAACGGCGAGGTCACGTCTTCTGCCAACTTCCGTCTTAAGTATCTGCCACATTACTTGTTTAATTTGTGGAATGAGATTAAGTGATTGACACGTGTGTGGGTGATTGAAATCAGATTACGAAAGTTGGATTCTTCTTCGTCATCTCAATTAAAGGTTGGAGTTTCCCATTATAACTCACTTGTGTAGAAACATGATTGAGTCCTCAAGTAAAACTATATTTTGATTGTCACCATTCGCAATCCATGAAAGAGGTTGGAGATGCTGCTCTGCACTCATTCTAAAGGGAATACTCATTTCATTGAACTGGAAGATAAAAATACTTTAGTCTTATCTCCTTTATCTGTGATGCTAAAATCAATTCTCCAAAAATAAATTAGTTATCACAAACAATTTTTTACCTGATTATTGCATTGCAGCAAGACAAGTTGATGCTTTTTTATATTTTCCTGCCATCATGATATATCAGAAGGAAAATAATAACAGTTTTCATTTCACTACAACAAAGAAATCCCTTCATCAGCTTTCGTGTCCACCCAAACCCTAAATCCCCAATACTTATATTCACAAGCAGAAGAGCAAAACAATACGTATCATCTTACCTCCTCAACAAGACGAACTCCAACCTTCAACTGAGATGACGAAGAAGAACCCAGCTTTGCCTCCAGCTGAGATGACGAAGAAGAACCCAACTTTCGTAATCTGATTTCAATTACCCACACACGTGCCAATCACTTAATCTCATTCCACAAATTAAACAAGCAACGTGACAGATACTTAGGACGGAAGCTGGCAGAAGACGTGACCTTGTCGTTTGCCAGATCAACAAAAGTTGACGTCGTCCATTTTTAAGGACTAATATTACAAGTTTCAATACTATGAGGACTAAAAGCCATCAAAGTTCTGAGTAGGACTAAAACCAAAAATCAGTGATACTTAAGGGACGAAAAGCATATTTAACCCAAAAAAATATATGTAGGATAGACTCGTTAAAAAGATAAACCACTGTATCAACAATTGTATAATATATATTATTAGACTTGTTTAATTAATGCATTTGACAAACTCATCTAATATATGTTGTTAGACTCATCTAATCAATATATGTACATACTCGTATAATGTATATTGCTAGACTTGTCTAATAAATATATAGACAGACTCATACTCATTTAATATGTATTGCAAAACTCATATAATCAAAGAATGGATAGATTCGTCTAATGTATATTAATAAATTCATCTAATATGTATATAAACATACTCGTTTAGTGTATATTGCTAGACTCCTCTAATCAACATATAGACAAAGCCGTCTAATGTGGGTTGCAAGACTTATGAACAAACTCATCTAATATGTATTGTTATACTCATCTAATTAGTGTATGAACAAATTTGTCTAATCATCTAATTAGTGAATGAATCGTCTCTTCTAATGTGTACTGACAAACTCATCTTATGGGTATTCCTAGACACATCTAATCAATATATGGAATGATTCATTTAATGTTTTTTGTTATACTTTTGATATTTTTTGCTATACTTGTTTAATTAGTGTATTATTAGACTCATCTAATTAATATATGGAGAAACTCATATATTATTAGACTTATCTAATTAATGTATGAACAAACTTTTATAGAAATATATTTCTACTTTTAAAAAAATCAATTTAAAAATAAAACAAATATATAAAATAGTAAAATAACTATTAAGCATATGTGACGTAAAAATAAAAAAATAAATTGATAATGTTAAATAACTAAAAAACTAAAATTTGGAACATTTGTCACTAAATAAATATGATTAATAAAATAAATTTCCTAATATTTTATTTTCTCATATTATAATAGATGATAAATTTGACTGTACAAGCAGGTAATGCATGCATGTCATATTAGCACTAGTGCAGCGAAGGGATTTTACCGCGGTTATTTTTCACTATATGTCGCGGTTTACGAACCGCGGCATATTCAGCCGCGGTAGTAAGTCAGAGACTTTCGGCCGCGGTTATGACCGCGATATATAGGTTGCGGAATATGCCGCGGTTGTCCAAGGAACCGCTGCCTAAATCCATTTTTTTTTTAAAAAAAAAATTTGGTCCACAATATGGCGCGGTTCAACCGCGGCAAAAGACTCCGGTATATGCCGCGGTTCTGGCACTAACCGCGGCCATATGTCTCATTTTAAAAAAAAAACCGAAACACTATATGCCGCGGTTGTGGTCACAACCGCGGCATATTCCCCTGCAGTTTTTTAAAATTACAGGTCTGTTTTTGTGATATCCACTACCACAAAAACAGACCTGCATATAAAAACATGTACACAAATTCAATTTGAACATAACAAACACATGTTCAAATGTATTTCAACATCAAATAAAGTACAAAGTCTAAGAAAATTCAATCTAATCAAATGCAATGTTTAAATCTAAGAGTTATTGTATAATCTAATTATATACTTCGCAGCAGCGTTCCTAATGAATAATAGTGACTTCTCAGGAACTAGTGTAGTAGTCTTGAATCTCTGCAAAAGACAATTCATATTAATTAGTGTATATGAATTCAACATTTGGGAAAAAATCAAAATTTGTTAAAGTTAAATATTACCGTTTCACAGCGACTTGTGATGTGAGAACGAACAATATGGGTCATCCAATACATTACATAGTATCCGCACTCATATGACCCATTTTGTCTGTTACACTACAATATATCATCACAGTTGATAATAGTTAGTGAATAACATTAAAATAAAACAATTATAACAAAGTATGGCTTTAGCATATGTCAAACCTTGAGAGAAATCCAAGCAATCTTTCTACTATTAACAATTGATCTCCCACCCATCATTATACTTGCTGGAATAGAACTGTATATAAAAAAAGGTTTTAGCATTCATTTATATAACAAAGAAAGTCCAAACATTGAGGTTCTTACCAATCAATTGCTTGTCTGAGTTGTGTGGGAGGAGGCCTGTGCAATGAACATAACCACAAAGCATAGTTGTCTTGCATAGACATAACAAGAAGTTGCCAATGGCGCCTGAAATTCATAATAACGTAACTATTAAATATTAAAATCACATATGGAACATTATTATGTTAACAAAGTTCACTTACCCGGATATATAAGGCAAAAAGTATATTTTCTTGCCCCTTCCAAAACTTCTTATCAGATTCATGTTGATCTGATCAAAATCATTTGATTCATGAATTGATTGGGGATCAATGAATCCATAATCATCAGAACGCCCTAACTTGTTACTAACCCCAGACATATACCTGAAATCAAAAATTAACTTTGATATAAGGATACTTGATATATAAATCAATTTTATATATAAATAATTGGTCATAGACTTACATCGTCCAAAGTTGAATAATTGAAATATTCAACTCTTGTGTTCCCGACGCAAGCTCACGGACATCTTGGCTATTAAGGTATATTGGGACCTTAGAGCCTGTCCCAAATACATTAGCATCATACTCAACCTCCAAAGGCTTATCATCAAGGATGTCAGCAAGTAGATGCAATGAAGAAAGAGGGTCATCCTCAGATAGAGGAATCTTCTCTTGTGCCTGCGTCTGTTGTTACATGAAAAGATAAGATAAGTTTTGACATCAAAAACCTTTAAAATTGAGAAGTGTAAAGAAGAATTTCATACCGAGGGGTCAGAAACTAGTTTAACCAAAAATTTAGGCCAAGTGATAAACGACTTATATGCTTGTTCCACAGTGAAAATCTCTTCCGTGGACAGAGGAACCGAGGCATCTGGTATGATCATTTCATCCAGTGAGACCTTCACCTCATCCTCTAATAGTTGCATACCATGACATACATAAGCTGACCTAAACGCTGTTCCACGAGCTACCAGCACCATCTCAGTATCCCCTAAAATGTATAGCAGACATGGACTACCATCGTCCATGTCATCCTCTGGGATGGCTGATGCGGAACAACTTCCTTTCCCGCTTCTCCCTGTCAGAGTAAATGTTAGATTATACAAAAGATAGAAATAATTGCACATAAATGTTTATTAAGTTTACCTGTGGGAGGGGGAGGGATAACATGTTCCTCTATAGGAGACGGCACCGGGCGCATGCTCTGAAACTGCTGCTGGAACATGACGTGGAATTCAGCCCTCACCTCAGCCCTGATCTCCTCTCTAAGGTCTTCTCGGACCTTTTTTGTGATCTCTTCTGTCATCCTTTGTGTATCGCTGTATGAATATGAAGGCTGACGAGAAGAGCTCCCAAAATAATCTTTAATTCCTACTCCAGGACCTGCAGCACGTACACGTCCAGGGTGCTCAGGTCGTCCAATCGCAGCAGCAAGAATATCCTGGCGACCCTCTGGAGTGAATTGGCCTTGGGAGCTCTGCTCAACCAAGGCGTCCTGTAACATTACAAAACACCATTATTCTTTAAATAGTTTAATGTAGTATGTATAATGACAATACTTATTATTTTAGGAACAGTGATAACTTACAATTCTTTCAGAAATCTCTCGTGCAGTGTCGGAAGAGTAGGTGCCCGATGGTCGCATACGGGCCAACTTCCATTTCTCATGTCTAGACGGTGGAGAAGGAGGCTGAGGAGGGCTACCACCCTGAGATTGTGGTATAGCATCTGCCTTTTGCTTGAGGATTTTCTCCTCAAGCTTCCTATACCCACCACGAGATAATAGGTGGGGGTTTTTGTTGTGAGCACTTGTTCCTTGTGCTTTGCTTCTAATTTCCTGTCACATACACATTAATTAATTAGTTCATATGATATATATTTGTTAATGAGGAATTGAATAATATGAACTACACTAACCTGTCATTCCTCTGACATCCGACTCTCTTTAAAAAGCCGCCAAGTCTCCTCATCAATGGACTTATATGAACTACATGGACTTTTATGTTTAAGGTGTCCAAAGATGTATCTTGATGTCAACTTGCTTTTAAAGTTTCTGAAATTTTCTGCAACAGTTGACAAACACTTATTTCTAAGTGTTGTGACATTTGGAATGTCAAATGTCAGCTGAAAAACACATAATAAAGTTATATTAGTACAAAATTATCAATATAAACAAATTTTAATTCAAATGCTATTAACTAACTTACCAATATATCTTTCCAAATAATGTTCCGATCAACCTCGGACACATGATCAAAAGATGGAATGAGAATGCTAATCTTATCACGTGCCACCACTCCAAGGTATGATCGGAAGTCATCTGCATGGGGGCCAGTTGCCACACCCGTGGTGACATTCACATTCACCGGAGTTCTTTCACCACTATTTTTCCTAATCAATAGTTGTTTCATCCTAGTGGGTCCTCTAGTGGATCTGGTTGGGGGAGCCTCATCCCCTGAAGAATGTGGATGATCAACCATATATCTGTCAAAATAAATAACAACATTAAATTTTATTTCAAGACTTATGTAATATCATATAAATTAACAAAACATGTAATAGTAATCATAGGAAATGTATAAAAGGAAAACTTATGTTATATTAATAAAATACTTATACAGAAATTGAAAATTCATACATAAAGATATGGATTCATCATATGTATATTCCCTCATCATGATCTGACCGAATTGCATGTACATCATCGTCAACTAGAGATTGGTCATCCAAATTTGTTGTAGTTTGAAATGAATGGTTGTCAGCAATATAAATATTAATCAGATTGTCTTCATTAACTTCAATTTCTTTTTTGCCTTGAAGAGCAACATACCAATGGTTAGACGCAGGATCTTTGACATAAAAAACTTGAGATGCTTGATGTACCATGATAAACGGTTCGTCTCGGTAACCCACCTTGCGAATCATGTCCTCCAATTTGTCTTCATCCGGTCGATCTTCTTCCATGGTGGAATCAATAACATTTACAGTTTGAGAGTCAGTGGGAAAATGCATTTCTTTGCCGTGCCATATCCATGTTGTATAGCATCTTAGGAAACCATCACATATAAGATGTTCTCTAATTTGAGTTGCGTTCGACTTTCTCCCATTCAAACAGTTCACACAAGGACATCTAAACTTCACTTCATCATCACTTCTCCCCTCATTACGTTGCGCAAATTGTATAAATTCCTCTACACCTCTCTCGTACTCAGCACTAATACGTGGTAAATTAATCCAATTTCGATCCATATTCCTAAATATTACATAAAAAGATAAGCTACTACAAATCAAACTTGCAATTTCATACATATCATTGAAACTTAGTGAATAAATAATGCAAGAACTACAACACACATTATCAAAACTATAGCAAAAACTATATCATACATTACCAAAACTATAGCAATTTCATGCATTACCAAAATTTTAGCAAAAACTATACCATACATTACCAAAACTATAGTAATTTCATACATTACCAAAACTATAGCAATTGTTATTATGCAAAAACTAATGAAGAAATCATTTTAAGAATGCAAAAGGGCATAAATACTTGGAACAGGGGCGGCGAAAAAGCTTGGTGCAAAAAGGGGAACCGCAGCGGAGAGGAATGACAGGCGTTTCAAACGATTTTGATCGGCTAAAACTGTTTCTTATCGTAAAAAATGGGAAATGACCGAACAATTTTGAGTTTAAACGGTGAAGAAACGAGGGAACTGAGATGGGTGGTCGGCGGGAGAAGAAAACCCGAAGTGCAGACTACGCGAACAAGACGATATTGTTCCAAAGTTTTATTTTTTAACTCTGACTGGGGAATCTACCGCGGTTCACTACTTAACCGCGTTATAAGAGGGTTATATGTCGCGGTTTCACAACGAACCGCGGCCTATACTCATTAAAAAAATAACCTAAATGGCATTTTTGAAATTATTTTTAAACTATATGCAGCGGTTGAGCGGGCAACCGCGGTATATTCCTCTAAATATTTCAAATTCATTTTAAATTTATTTCAGGTAGGAGAATAGGTCGCGGTTACTCTCAGAACCACGGCCTACACCCCTGTAACGTGCTAAATACAACTTTCTCCCCAACTGCCTTTTGGGGAATATCAGTAGATGACAGGGGGTATATGTCGCGGCTGCTCTGAGAAATCGCGGCATATACCCCTGTAACTTCTGAAATTCTCTGACTGACGGAGAAGTTCAAAAGTTACTGCGGTATATGCCGCGGTTTCTCAAAGCAACCGCGGCATATACCCTTGTAACTTCTGAAATTCACTGACTCAGTCAGCCCCTGCAATAAATTGGCAGGGGTATATGCCGCGGTTTTCCAGAGAACCGCGGCATATACGCTGTTATTTAATTTTTTTTTCAGACGTGGCGTCAAAGGGGATGGTTGACTGGCGTATATACCGCGGTTCCCTTCCGAACCGCGGCATATTCCTTCGATTTATTTACAAAACTGCCACCGTGCACCATTATGCTGCGGTTTCTAGTGAACCGTGGCATAATGTGCGCTGTAAAAACCCAATTTTTTACTAGTGTAGATAACTTTATAAAGTATCATTTTCCCCATAGAGGACCTGTGACCGTAATTTCGAAAAACTTAGCACCATGGAAAGGCTTGAGCAAACTCACGCGGACGTTATTGTACAACATTTAGACCATTGTAAGAATTTCGTACAAGAAAGAAAATATGAGAAAGCAAATCTTGAGTGGTCCAGATGCAAGCAATCTTTCGTTATTTTAAAAGAAATCTGCCGTGATAGTCCACGGCCAAATGGACCCGCTGCCAACCATGAAGAACCTGCAACCAACTCAGTAGATGACAGGGGGTATATGCCGCGGTTGCTCTGAGAAACCGCGACATATACCCCTGTAACTTCTGAAATTCTCTGGCTAACGGAGAAGTTCAGAAGTTACTGCGGTATATGCCGCGGTTTCTCAGAGCATTCGCGGCATATACCCTTGTAACTTCTGAAATTCTCTGACTCAGCCAGCCCCTGCAATAAATTGGCAGGGGTATATGCCGCGGTTTTCCAGAGAACCGCGGCATATACGCTGTTATTTAATTTTTTTTTCAGACGTGGCGTCAAAGGGGATGGTTAACTGGCGTACATGCCGCGGTTCCCCTCTGAACCGCGGCATATTCCTTCGATTTATTTACAAAACTGCCACCGCGCACCATTATGCTGCGGTTTCTAGTGAACCGTGGCATAATGTGCGCTGTAAAAACCCAATTTTTTACTAGTGTAGATAACTTTATAAAGTATCATTTTCCCCACAGAGGACCTGTGACCGTAATTTCGAAAAACCTAGCACCATGGAAAGGCTTGAGCAAACTCACGCGGACGTTATTGTACAACATTTAGACCGTTGTAAGAATTTCGTACAAGAAAGAAAATATGAGAAAGCAAATCTTGAGTGGTCCAGATGCAAGCAATCTTTCGTTATTTTTAAAGAAATCTGCCGTGATAGTCCACGGCCAAATGGACTCGCTGCCAACCATGAAGAACCTGCAACCAACTCAGTAGATGACAGGGGGTATATGCCGCGGTTGCTCTGAGAAACCGCGACATATACCCCTGTAACTTCTGAAATTCTCTGGCTAACGGAGAAGTTCAGAAGTTACTGCGGTATATGCCGCGGTTTCTCAGAGCATTCGCGGCATATACCCTTGTAACTTCTGAAATTCTCTGACTCAGTCAGCCCCTGCAATAAATTGGCAGGGGTATATGCCGCGGTTTTCCAGAGAACCGCGGCATATACGCTGTTATTTAATTTTTTTTTTCAGACGTGACGTCAAAGGGGATGGTTAACTGGCGTACATGCCGCAGTTCCCCTCTGAACCGCGGCATATTCCTTCGATTTATTTACAAAACTGCCACCGCGCACCATTATGCTGCGGTTTCTAGTGAACCGTGTCATAATGTGCGCTGTAAAAACCCAATTTTTTACTAGTGTAGATAACTTTATAAAGTATCATTTTCCCCACAGAGGACCTGTGACCGTAATTTTGAAAAACTTAGCACCATGGAAAGGATTGAGCAAACTCACGCGGACGTTATTGTACAACATTTAGACCGTTGTAAGAATTTCGTACAAGAAAGAAAATATGAGAAAGCAAATCTTGAGTGGTCCAGATGCAAGCAATCTTTCGTTATTTTAAAAGAAATCTGCCGTGATAGTCCACGGCCAAATGGACCCGCTGCCAACCATGAAGAACCTGCAACCAACTCAGTAGATGACAGGGGGTATATGCCGCGGTTGCTCTGAGAAACCGCGACATATACCCCTGTAACTTCTGAAATTCTCTGGCTAACGGAGAAGTTCAGAAGTTACTGCGGTATATGCCGCGGTTTCTCAGAGCATTCGCGGCATATACCCTTGTAACTTCTGAAATTCTCTGACTCAGCCAGCCCCTGCAATAAATTGGCAGGGGTATATGCCGCGGTTTTCCAGAGAACCGCGGCATATACGCTGTTATTTAATTTTTTTTTCAGACGTGGCGTCAAAGGGGATGGTTAACTGGCGTACATGCCGCGGTTCCCCTCTGAACCGCGGCATATTCCTTCGATTTATTTACAAAACTGCCACCGCGCACCATTATGCTGCGGTTTCTAGTGAACCGTGGCATAATGTGCGCTGTAAAAACCCAATTTTTTACTAGTGTAGATAACTTTATAAAGTATCATTTTCCCCACAGAGGACCTGTGACCGTAATTTCGAAAAACCTAGCACCATGGAAAGGCTTGAGCAAACTCACGCGGACGTTATTGTACAACATTTAGACCGTTGTAAGAATTTCGTACAAGAAAGAAAATATGAGAAAGCAAATCTTGAGTGGTCCAGATGCAAGCAATCTTTCGTTATTTTTAAAGAAATCTGCCGTGATAGTCCACGGCCAAATGGACTCGCTGCCAACCATGAAGAACCTGCAACCAACTCAGTAGATGACAGGGGGTATATGCCGCGGTTGCTCTGAGAAACCGCGACATATACCCCTGTAACTTCTGAAATTCTCTGGCTAACGGAGAAGTTCAGAAGTTACTGCGGTATATGCCGCGGTTTCTCAGAGCATTCGCGGCATATACCCTTGTAACTTCTGAAATTCTCTGACTCAGTCAGCCCCTGCAATAAATTGGCAGGGGTATATGCCGCGGTTTTCCAGAGAACCGCGGCATATACGTTGTTATTTAATTTTTTTTTTCAGACGTGACGTCAAAGGGGATGGTTGACTAGCGTATATGCCGCGGTTCCCCTCTGAACCGCGGCATATTCCTTCGATTTATTTACAAAACTGCCACCGCACACCATTATGCTGCGGTTTCTAGTGAACCGTGTCATAATGTGCGCTGTAAAAACCCAATTTTTTACTAGTGTAGATAACTTTATAAAGTATCATTTTCCCCACAGAGGACCTGTGACCGTAATTTTGAAAAACTTAGCACCATGGAAAGGATTGAGCAAACTCACGCGGACGTTATTGTACAACATTTAGACAGTTGTAAGAATTTCGTACAAAAAAGAAAATATGAGAAAGCAAATCTTGAGTGGTCCATATGCAAGCAATCTTTCGTTATTTTAAAAGAAATCTGCCGTGATAGTCCACGGCCAAATGGACCCGCTGCCAACCATGAAGAACCTACTGCCAACCATGAAGAACCTGCTGCCAACCATGAAGAACCTGCGGCCGCCTGATTTTCTTTTCTTTGTATTTCATCACCTCCTTATCAGAGATGTATCTTTAGGTTTTAATTTCTATTTTGTATAATCTGTAGAATTTTCTTTTTGAGGTTTGTATAAATTTTGAGGTTTTTAAATTTTGAGGTGATATATTTCCACGGCCAAATCGACCCGCTGCCAACCATGAAGAACCTGCGGCCGCCTGATTTTCTTTTCTTTGTATTTCATCACCTCCTTATCAGAGATGTATCTTTAGGTTTTAATTTCTTTTTTGTATAATCTGTAGAATTTTCTTTTTGAGGTTTGTATAAATTTTGAGGTTTTTAAATTTTGAGGTGATATATTTCCCACTCCTCTGAGCCATGCCTCTTGTTCCATAACCAGTTTGCCATGATGATTCATTTAGTATGTGTTTGGTACATGTATTTATTTTTTATACATGTTCCTGCGTGTTTTTATTCAGTTGTAAGAATTTCGTACAAAAAAGAAAATATGAGAAAGCAAATCTTGGGTGGTCCAGATGCAAGCAATCTTTGGTTATTTTAAAAGAAATCTGCCGTGATAGTCCACGGCCAAATCGACTCGCTGCCAACCATGAAGAACCTGCTGCCAACCATGAAGAACCTGCGGCCGCCTGATTTTCTTTTCTTTGTATTTCATCACCTCCTTATCAGAGATGTATCTTTAGGTTTTAATTTCTTTTTTGTATAATCTGTAGAATTTTCTTTTTGAGGTTTGTATAAATTTTGAGGTTTTTAAATTTTGAGGTGATATATTTCCACGGCCAAATCGACCCGCTGCCAACCATGAAGAACCTGCGGCCGCCTGATTTTCTTTTCTTTGTATTTCATCACCTCCTTATCAGAGATGTATCTTTAGGTTTTAATTTTTTTTTGTATAATCTGTAGAATTTTCTTTTTGAGGTTTGTATAAATTTTGAGGTTTTTAAATTTTGAGGTGATATATTTCCCATTCCTCTGAGCCATGCCTCTTGTTCCATAACCAGTTTGCCATGATGATTCATTTAGTATGTGTTTGGTACATGTATTTATTTTTTATACATGTTCCTGCGTGTTTTTATTCAGGTAAGATCGTTTAAACACAATAGTAAACATGATTGTAAATATTCAATCTTCTTTCCATCTCAAATATAACTATAAATAAATTATTTTTTGTAGATTTATTAGTATAACTAAATTTTAACTACATTTAAATTATTTAATGAGAGTATTTTCATGCTTGGTTCCAAAATGACTGTTGTTTTAATGATAAACTTCTAAACTTGAATTGTATTTCTTTGAACTTAATTTTAACTAAAACTCAACGCGCTCATCCAAACATGCTGTAAATGTAGTCCAAAGAAAGACTAGAAGACGTATGTATTATTCATTATGGCATTGCTGTGACAGCATCAAGAATCTATGATTAGGACAACATCACTGTTGAGATTTACATTCATCATCCCTGTTGCTCATGTCAGAAAAACACAGCCATGAGATTGGCTAGGTGTTTCCAAAGAATTTGAGTATGCATGCCTATTGTCACGTTATCATGGAGAAGGTATTTTCAAAATTTTCACAAAAATTCTGACACACTATGCAGTTGTTCACCACACTGCTAAAAAGAAAAGCAGCAAGAAAATAGATGGTGGGAAGGTAATTAGGCTTGGAGGTGCTGAGTTAGGTAGAAATGGGTAGGTGTCAGGTGGAGGCATCATGCACTCATCGCCATTAAAGTAGATCTTGCGAGGAAAAGCCCACCCCTGCTTGAATGTGAATGTATCCTTGTCCTTCTGAAGAAGCAACTCTGATTGAACATTCCCAGTTGGTCCAGCTTCCATTAGAAGATCATTGAATAAAACATGGTATACAAACAATACAAATTGTAGACAAGAGATTGCTAAGTAAGAAATTTGATTGGGTCAGTAACAAGGAGTATAAAGTAGAATGCATCCATATAAATACTAGTTAACATGTTTACTCATTTTAACAAGTTGCCACTCGTTAGCATTTATATCTTATGTGGTGTGAAAAGTTTCTATTTTACTCCTTAACTGGTGCTGGTCCCACCGGGTTGGATTTTCCCTTTTTTCTTTAGTCATTGGTTTAGTAGAGAAATTTAAGGCAACAATTAAACATTATTCCCTGACAAAGAAATACAAGAAGTTGACTTACCAAATAGTAAACCAGATTAAGAATGGGATGGTTCAAGACATCAAGATCTGTATTCTTACCAAATACAGAAAATGCAAGCTACATCAAAGGTGAAAACAAACATCATGTCAGAAAACAATAACTTCAAATAAATACAGTAGCTTTAAATGGGAAGGAACTCACCAATCACATCTTATCAGAAAACAAGTGCAACAAATACTAGTAACAGACCCAACCTACCAAGGTGAAACGTTAGTCAAAAACAGCAAAAGCTTTAAAGCATATAGTTTTTACCCTTCCTGTTACATATTATTGGAAAATCAAACAGTTGATGAGAAAAAAAAGGAAGAAAGTAGGTTAACAGAACACATATAATATAATTAAATCCTTAATTCTGACAAGCACTGTGCCAACTGAGCTAGAAACTCATTCTAACTTTGTCTAAACTTCAAAGTTGTGGATTCAATAACACCATAATCTGGATCTGCATAAGAAGTGTTTGTAATGGTATGCAGAGATATACACTACAAAAAATAACACATATTGCAATACATTCAAAGGAAGATAAAAGAGTTCAAACTGTGTGTTCAAAGATGAGTAAATGAAATATCTTGCCTTTATGATATATAGCACAAACAGCTGCAACCGCACTATCTACTACTGAACACACAAACAACACATGCAAAAAATAAAATGAATCCTTTTAACTAGCATAATATATGATGCTTCAAAGTCATAGAAATGACAGATTAGGTAGATGATAGATAAACTAAAAAAGAATTAGAAGTTTCAAAATGATGAGGATAAATCTTTTCATATTAGCATTATTGCGAATCATGAATACTTCTGCCGATTGAATTCCCAAGATATTAAAGGGGAATACCCTAGAATCTGCACAAACAACAACAATGAATTATTCTGGAAATTATTAGTAACGAATTCTTATTTGCTAATCCTTCAATAGACAAATTAAAATGAACTACCATTGATGAGGCACCCCTCTAGAAAACTCGCGGAGCCAAACAAGGGGTTGCTTCAACTACCGGCTGTTTCGGTTCACAATAATGCATAGAAAGAGACATGCAATGATTTATGGAAATGAAAATGGAGACTGAAATAGAAACAAATCGAAGATAGAAAAGGATAGAACGGAGGAAACAAAAACGAAAAAGAAAGAGAAGCTTGTATATTAAATTAGGAATTGCAAAGTGAAACAAAGAAAACGGAAGGGAAGGTATTGTGAAGATGAAAAAATCAAGACGAGAAGGTTGGATAAAGCAAGATGCGAAGCCTGCAAAGAGAAAAAGGAGAAGTCGAGGCGAACGTTCTAAAGAAGAAATGGCGAACAAAGGCTTAAGGTGCGAACGAAAACTTGAGGCGCGAAAAATTGAAAATTAAGATTGCTTTAAAAGTGTCAAAAAATTATTAAAAAATAAAATACAAAATCTAACTGCGGATTTTAACTATAACCGCGAAAAGTAGTAAGGGTTTATAAAACCCCCAGAAACAAACCTCTAGTAAAATAGGTTATTTTTGTAGTGTTAACACACATGTTCTATGTATGCATACACCTTTTTCTTTTTCCTTTTCCTTTTACAAAATTGTCAAATAATTGTTGCATAAGCATGAATTAGAAAAATTAAGACTTTGAATTTCAAATATTTTTTAAATAAAAATAAAAAATATATATCTCATATAGGATTGAGTATAACTCCTTAAACACCACGTCTCTAATATATTATATTTTATCTTATTATGTATACTAGAAACTCTCTTGTTAAAGTTATTTTCTCCAATAATTTGTGTAAATATGTAATATTAATTTAGTGCTTTGAGATTTTTTTTACCATAATGGGTAAGTTTCTTCTAAAATTATTAAAATGATACAAGTTAAAAAGAATGGGACAAATAGTGTTAATTTGACATGATTTCATAATAAAAAAATTGTATATATTGACTAAGTCGTGCAAAATCTTAACTTTTAAAAAAAATTAAAATCGTAACATATTGAAACGCTTTAAGTCTCCCATATTAGCACGACTTCAGTTTTATTATTAAATATATTGAAGTCATGAAATATTGTGACGACTTTGTGTTTACAGGATGTGCTAAGATTGTATGATGTTATGACAACTTCTTTGTTAATGTGAGATTTTAGCACGACTTTAGTATATTGCAAATAGTGCAATTTTTTTATACGTTATACTTTTTAGTTTTATATAATAAAATTGAATAAAAAAAGAAATTTCAATTACATTTGAAGGACTATACTGTTTTGCTACATTTACGAAAATAAATTGTTTATAGGATGACATGTCAAAGGTCTTTTTCTTTGTTGTCTAGGTGGTCTTGAATAGGTAGAGTTTAGAGTTGTCAAAATAGGTCATTCAGCTCGACCCTACCCGATCCATTACAGGTTAGTCACTCAGTAAGTCAACCCAACCCGACTTATTTATTAGCGAGTTAGAAAAATTGAACCTCGTGGGTAAACAGGTTGGCTCACTTGTTCACTTAATTACAACTTTTTTTAAATAAAAAAATTACAAACTTTTTATAATTCAAATTTTACTTTCAAATTTCACTTCCAATATGGGTGTTTAATTAATTTTGAAAATAAGAAACTTAAATGATTTTTTCAAGCAAAAACAAAATAATAAATATTTTTTTATAAAATTAAAATTAAATTTTAATAAAATAAAATTAGGTAGGTGGGTTGGTGGGTCAACCTGATCCACCACGGGTTCAACCCGCATGAGTCGGGTTTAAATCTGACCTACATAAAAAAATACATTTTTTTCAAATCCAACCTGGCTCAAACCCTTAGTGGACTGGATTGACTCGCGAGTTGTAATCCATTTTGATAGCTCTAGAGTTGGATCATCATCGTCGCCTTTTGTTTCAATAGACATTATGAGATATTTCGTGGAGTCATTGTGGCTCGATAATATAACATAAAAGATGGGAGATTGTATGCCAATGGAGGTGTTTATGTCGAAGTGCCAAACTGATTTTTTAGGGGACTAGAAAAAATATACGATTCTGAAGGAAAAATATTGTGCATGTAAGGAGCTTGTGGGTGTGAATCATGAGAAGACATTTGTTGATGGTGATCCATGTATGAAGGTATGAGAAATTATTCCAAACTAGACTAACCAAAAGAATGTTGATGAAGGTATGACTTAAAAATGTAATTAACTTTAACTAAACTCTTCTTAAAACGTGACAATTTTAACTTTTTTAGAAGAAATCCTCAATATTTGACACGACTTTAATTTAATTACCTTTAAATAATATGACTTTTTCATTATAAAGTCATGCCAAATTTACACAACTTTTCAATATTTTTTTTAAAAAAATTGCACCATTTTAATAATTTCACCCCACTAAAAGAAAAATACTTAAGGGTAGATATAACTTTCATTGGCATGGTCCAACATGTGAAAGAACAATAATGTTTTTTATTTAACATAAAAGCTTTTGATCACATATCACCATCATCCATTTCTTAATTATTTTTTCTCTATTATTCTATTTCATAAAAATCAATAGTATTAATTCTCCTGCACGAATTATTTGAGTTTCATATAATTATTGCTCTTTGAAGAAGGACCTATATGAAAGAGAGATGTATAAACAAAAAAAGGACTTGTCTGCTCATTTTTTAAGCAAAATAATACCAACACACGATGAAATGTTTGTTTGTCTTGTATGATCATTTATGAGTAATTATACTTTAACACTTCAAGTTATTGAGTGTTACTCTTACACACGTTTCAATATCTATTTTCTTTAATATACTTTATTTATGTATATAAACTATTTTTTTCTTTTTATCTTTTAGAGTGTGGTCATTCTGATTTGGGTAAGTAGTTATTATAAGATTGACAATTTGGGTAAGTAGTTATTATAAAGTAAGTAACCATTTATTATTTTTCATTTTAAATTAAATTCATGATTTAAATGATTATTTCATTTATTTATTTTTAAAAATGTCATTTGAAGTGACGATCTCTATTTCTTTTACTTTTTTAGTATTTATATGAAAAAAATGAAGTCTTCACTTCAAATAATTTTTCTTTTAAAAAAATACAAGTTATATTATTTTAAGTAAGATTTCCAATAAAACGAGTCGTCATGTTTTATTAGAGAAATATGAAGTCATTAATTAAGTAACTGACTTCTTTTTAAAAAAGTCAACTTATCTCAATCTATAAATATTTTAAAAGATTATACAAATCAATACACTGGGAAAATTATACTACGTTCATGCAAAAACCTATAGAAAACTTCAGGTGATAAAATCAAAATTCAAAATAAATAAAAAATCAAAACCTAAAGATAAACATAAAACTATGCATTTAATAATAGACTGTGTTTGAACTGAAAAATGAAATAAATTAATATCAACCAATCGAAGCACGTTTAATAATAAATTTACAAAAAATTATAAAATAAAAACTTATTATAAAATTATCTTTTGTAAAAAATTGTTTAACAACGAATAATTTTTATTTTTTCCAAGTCAATTACCAATTCCTTTATAAAAAAATTGGATAAAATTAGATAAAACAAAAATTATAAAATGAGAAGTCATTATAAAATAATTTTTTGTAAGATTGTTTAACCGTGAATGTTTCTGAGATGAAAGAGAAAGGGTTGAGAGGAATGAGGGAGGTGAGTAAGAGTTTGGAGTTTTTTTGGTTGTGAGAATAAAAATTATTAAAATACCCGTAACCTTAAAAGTTAGAATCCATGATATATATATAAGGGTATTTTTGTCTACTAAAACCCGGTACATATTGCTAAAATGTACCAACTTTTATATATAAAATTTGTAATCACAATAATTAGTGGAAACATAGGTGTGATGATTATGTTTGAATTTTTTTATTATGTTTTTTATAAATAACATATGCGTATTATTTTCTATTTTATATACTTTTATTTATTAATGAAAATAAAGTAATTAAATATATTATTTAGTATATATTGTATTGAAACTATGTTGTAATAAAAAAATAATTATTTTAAAAATATATAATTTAATTATACTTAAAATATGAGTAGTTAATTTTTTTTTAAATTTTATCAGAGTATTTTTCTATTATTAATGAGTTTCTTTTTCATCTCCGTTTTTTTCTACTATATTTTAATATCTTTTGTTTTACTTTTTACTTTCTTAATGTTTTTGTAAATTTTACATAAAAGTATTATTAGGAATAAAATGAAAAACATAATTTATGTGATAAACCATATAAAAACTTTAGGTTTATACCATCGGTTAGTCCTCATTTTTGTATGAGAATCTCAGTAAGATCTTCATTTTTGTAACTGTGTCAATTGGGTCATAGTCATATTTTTTTTTGTAAAAATGAACCAATTTTACCCTAACCGTTAAGTGCTCTCAGACAACGTTAACAGTTGTTGACCTATGCTGATGTAAAAGTGTTTTATTAGGTGGAATTTTTTTTAAAACTAAGAGTTTTTGACGTGGCAAAATTTATTACTAATTGAAGCAATGAATTTGTTCCTAATCGAACATTTATGAGACTCATCCAAATTTGGTCAGACTCCCTTCACCACCCACTTCACTCGGCTCACTCTCCCATGGACCTCGTTGGCGGAGCTTTGCCGCGCAAGTCATTAGCAGGCATACCATTGATTGGGTAATTAAAAAAATAAAAACCATTGAGCGAGTCCTCCTTGTCGCGCCTTCATCGTCGCCACTACGGGTTGCCGCTGTTGCGCGAACACGAAACCCCATGGGTCGCGCCTCTGTTGCTGCGCCGAAATGATCGTTGCCGCTGTGCCGCACCGAACGATCGCTGCCGCTATGTCGCCATTTGTGAGAGAATGAAATCTGTCATGGTTGAGCAGTGCACCGAAGGAGAAGAAGAGCAAAAACAGAACGCGAAAACCAAAAATGACGAGACCTGATGTGCGAACTGCCACTGCTTGCGCCTTCACGACCTGAACCAGGAAGAAGAAGAAGCCCCTAGAGGTGGTTTCTCCACAGCACCAGAGAAGAAGGAAACCAGAAAATTGGATTTTCCTTAGGGTTGAGGAGCATTAGGGTTTCAAATTGGGAATTTTCCCAATTTAGATTTTAGATTTTAATTAGGGTTCTTAAAAGAGATTTTCTGAAGGATTAAATTCCATAAACATAATTGAGATTTTAATTTCTAATTTTATCATAATTTGTTTGAGTTTTATATACTGGAGAACCAATTCGATCCACCAAGAAATGAGAAACAAAAAAGGGCACCACAGGAACCCACATAAAAAATTATGAGAAAAAGAAACATTTTGCGAGAATGAAATACAGAAGCTTTGGATCATTCATATGCATACAAAGGGAAGTAGCCGCTATGTTTGTGGAGTTTATCGATTAGGGATGGGAGGGAGGAGAGGATGCGAGAGAGGTTGCAGAGGTTAGGGTCCAAGGAGAAGACGACGTGGGACTTGGCTTCAAGGTCGAGGAGCGTGTCAATGACAATGCTGGAATCTCTTGGGAAGAGAAAAGTGAAAGGATTGATTTTCGTGTGAAGGGTTTTGAAAGCTTATTTGACGCTTTCAATTTTGTCTATATCATAATTCTTTAATTTAAATAAAATTTCTACTTAATATGACCAAATTAAAACAGTTGTAAAAATGAAGACTCAACAAAGATTATTATACAAAAACGAGATCAAGCCAGGTTTAAACCAAAACTTTATGCTAACTCAATGTAAATAAAAATTAAACTAATTAAATAACCCTACTGTCGAAAAAAAATAGCTGTAACCAGAAAAAGAAAGTGGTAACAGTTAACGCAAAAACGCTGCGTTGCAGTTGGGGCGCGGAGCAAGTGTAACTGCCAGTGTAACTTGCAAATTAGCGATCCGATCAACTGTATCATTTAATTTCTTATTCTCTCTGGAATTTTGTAATTCCTGAAATTCTGATTCTTCCTTCACACACAATTGTTTTAAATCGTGAATTCTTTGTTTCAATTCTGCAATTTCCATTTTTCATTTCCTTTCCCCAAATTCAGTGAAGTCAACTTTCTGGCAGCAATTTTAAACTTTTCTTTTTCCTTTTAAGTACTTAACTTCCTTCCCACATTTTTAGAGCAAGTTGGGTGCTACAATGAGCACTGAAAGTGCTAAAAATGATGCCAGTGTGGTTCTTGAAGATGTTGTTGTTTCACTAACCAGTGGGAGTGTGATGGGAGATCTGGGTGATGTTTGCAGCAGAATGCTGACAAGGCTTGATTTGGGCGTGGCTGGTTTCGCTGAAAAAGTTTCCAACTTGACCTATTTTGTTATGTATGTGGAAATCATGGAGTGTAAATTTGACGCCTCGGTTTTGGAAAAGGAGAAGGATCACATTGGTTGCTTGGAGAAGGGTTTGCAGTTTGATCTGTTGTCCGTGCTGTTGAATTCAGAGGCGACAGAGTTGAGGGAAGTCTTCAACACCCTTCAAGAGTGGGTTGGTGAGGCTAGCGAGTGGCTGCTTTCTGACACTCATTTCGGCGAGGCTTTTGTTGTAATGCAAGATAAGTTGGTTGATTATGAACAACGATTGAATCAGTCTGAAGAGGAGTTGAATGACATCGAGATAAAGTCAGCTGATTTCCAGAGGACTTTGGCCACTTTTAAGAAGGCAGAAATTGGTATGTAGGAGATCTCATATTGTTCATTTTCTTACATATTTTTTTGCTTGGACAATATGTGATTTTGATCATGAAAGTATCACATTTTTTTTAGTTATTACAAAACTTTTTTTATGTTCAGTTCCTGTGTTTAACAAAATGATGTGGTTTTAATTCTTCACTTGGTAATAAATACGTGTAGTGTGGACTAAATCACTTGATTTTGTTTAATGTTATGATATATACTTGTAAAATTTGAGCTTAACTAACATGCACTAAAAGATTTTACACCATCAACCAATGAAAAATTATTCTTGGTATGACTGTTAAGGTAATTGTTAAGGAAGTTCATAAATTTACCATACATGATGGTGTGGTTTGATGACAAGTCAAAATATTTTTACACTGTGAGTAGCGTATTATTTATGATTTTTCTATAAAACTTAAACTATGTTATTATCTGAACCAAAAACATATTTATAATGTTTTGATTGAATTGTTGGAAAAAGGTAATTTTTTTATGCTTGTCCTGTTTTCTGGGCTTTCTCTTCCACCATGCTGGGTTTTTTATGATTGAGTGAGAGCAGACAATACTTCTCTTTTTGGTTACTTATATCACAAAATGATACAAAATAAAAGAGGAAGGGAGAAATAAATAACTATGGATAACATTGAACTGACAGGCTCAAACTTTCTGCTTCTTTATTGATGTAACGGAGAATTTTTTATGACAAAAGATAATTGTGATGCAGGCGAAATCATAAGAGAGGATGATAAATCTTTGAATGGAAAAACAGAGATAAAACTGCAAACAGTTGAGCAACAAAGAAGTATTCTTAGAATGCTAGAGAAGTCATGGGCAAAAGAACTGGATCTTGAGAAGGATTTACTTGATTCAAGAGAAGTTGAAGAAACTCTAAAACAAAGGATGTTCTTTACAGAACAAAAGCTTGTTAACATGGAAGAAGAAGCAAGTGATATTTGGGAAAGATGGCTTGAGGCAGACAATGCAAGTGAGGTTCTGTTGGGAATTTCAAAAGGCCTTTTAGGTAGACTCCACATTTCTCAGTTCAGTTTGAAACGTCTTAGTCATCGTGAATCTGAGCTTCGAGCTAATCTGAAAGATGCTGAAGATAAACTAACCCTTGCCAATTCTAAGGTCTTCTCTTTAAGTGACAAGGTGTCTTCACTTGAAAAGCAGCTAAAAGAATCTGATGTTATGTTACTGGATGCAAAGGCCGTTAGTGATGAATATCAGAAGCAGTACAATCTTGTGTGTTCTGAAGCAAGAGACATGAGGAGTATCATTGTTGAGCTGAAAGAAGCTGTATCTAATGCAGAAAGTAGGGCTAATAGTGCAGAAACAAAGTATAACATACTGACAGACACAAATTTAAAACTTAACGAGGAGTTGGATCTTTTGAGAGGTACATCTGTGAGAGCAGATTTGCTAGAGAGGCAATTGAAAGAATCTACTGTACGATTGCAGAATACGGTAGCATCTGCTAAAGCTAGTCAGGAGAAACAAAGTAAGTTGCATTCCACAATTAGAGATAAGGAAAACGTGATAAAGGATCTTAAGTCAAAGGTTTTGAAAGCTGAGGCTAGGGCTGACAGTGCAGAGGACAACTGTATCATATTGTCCGAATCCAATGCTGAGTTGAATGAGGAACTCAGCTTTCTGCGGAATAGATTGGAAAGCGTGGAGGAATCCCTTCACCGGGAGGAAGAAATGAAAATGGAAACTGCAAAGGGCATTGGAAAGCAGGCCAAAGTATTCAAAAAATTGATTACACAACTGGCTGTTGAGAGAGAGCGTCTTAAGCTGCAGGTATCTAAAAATGGAGAAATTTTATTTTTAAATGAATCATTAATCTTACATACCATGCCCTTTACCTTTACTCAACCTATTTCTGTAAGATTTCACAAAATCTCATTTATATGTATATGTACACAGACACATATATAAATGAATACTATAAACAGATTGATGCCTAGGTATAGGATGGTTACATCAATGTTGCGGGGAACATGCATGTTTTACCTTTCCTTTGGTATGAACTTGACTTCTTCCATATTCAAGTGTTCACGTGTGTGTAAGCATGGTTTGTGTTGAAAATTATACACTAACCGAATATATGACCAAATTATAATATATATATATATATATATATATATATATATATATATATATATATATATATATATATATATATATATATATATATATTAGCAAATTTCATGCTATAAATTTGTTTAGTAAGGTAGAATTAGGCATAAAATCTATTTGTAAGTGTAGTTATGTTGGAGATCTTTAGTTAGAAATATAGTCAAATTATAGTATATTATTAATTATAAACCTTATTTTTACAAGTTAATTTTGTAAGATTATGTAAAATCATTATCTAAGCATTTTTTTCCTTTAAAATTTTCATTTGCTGTTTAAGAGTTTTTTGTATAAACTGTGTGATGCAACATGCATCTGGGTTCTTCCAATTTATGTTTAATTTAGACGTAAGCCATTTGGATTGAAAATTCACGCTAAGAATAATGAGCTGTAATGTTAACACACCAAGTTGATGCAGTGAACACGTAAAAATATCAATGATCTTGATAGATGAGGTAGAAAAAGATCAACAGACAATAAGATTTTGATATGCTGAAACATAAGACATCTTCCTGCTGAAATATTGTGTTTTATCTACAGATATCATCCCTAGTAAGTGAGAACAAAATTTTGGTAGTGAAGTTAAAGCAGAAAAGTTGAGGATCCTTCTTAAGAAGCAAGCCAGTGAGACTTCAGCCACTGGCTGAGGTTGGTACTTTGAATTTTCTTCATTTTCCTATTTATTGATTTGTTAGACATGCAAATTTATGATAAATCACAAACGTGTATAATAAGTTTGTTAACGTCATACAAAACTGATTATGTAAAAGCTTTTATACCGTGTATAACCATTAAACTACTAATATTATGTCTAATGAAAGACTGAATACAACATTATCATGTATATTTTTTTGAAGAAGCAAAAGCATATAATTTATTAATATATACTTACAAACACAAAGTGTATTAAATTGTGCCACCAATGCATTAGTCTTACATAACATACTGGGAAGATCTTCTCAGCCTTATCACTATTAGTATACTAGATTGATTTCTCGAGCAATAAATTTATCTTATACTAGTGGAAACCCATACACAACAACACCTTTGTGTTCATGATTATGTAAGATAATAGAAAATAATTATCATCATAACATATAAGTAGTTGTCAAAATATTAAAGGTAAAATGTGTACACCAAAAAACAGTTATTGGAATTAGTTATATTTAGTATAGAAATAGAAATAAGTTATGTAAACCTAATTTCCAAAACAATAAAGATAAGATTGTACAACAAAATGTGTATATCAAATGCAGTTATCAGAATTGGTATCCTCTTTATCTACTTAGTATAGATGACTAAAAGATTTAATGCTAGAATCAAGACAATAATAATCTTAAGGAAACAGAGAAGTAAAAGGATGCATTGATGAAAATTCTTACTAATATCCCAAAATACCAAAAGAAAATCGTATTATATATTTACCTACTTTTTAATTCTTCTTTTACCAGAGTGCAGGAGTCACAGGACTTCAGAAACAAATCTATAGCTGCTATAATGGAGTCAAATCCACTGATTCAGTGCCAAAAGTTAGGAGTGTGAGGAGAACTGATGCAGGAATTCTTGATTTTTCATGTTAATTCTTGTTTTACTGGTTCCTCTTCATGAACTTGTCGTGTCTATGTATCAATAGTTAACATGAATTTTTTTAGTTTCTGTTTATTTACCTTTTTGTTGTTGTATTAATTCATAGGAGGTAACTTAGTACAAAAGCACATTGGAGTAGTCAAACTTTGTTGCAAGTGTTGAATTCAATGAAGAATAATTTTGAAAGAACTTTTACTTTTTTAAGAAAGAAAAATAGGAAGAAAAAAGTAAATAAAATTATTCATAAAACAACATTTAACTTACACATAAATTAATTGGTATAAAGCTCATACTTTCTTTAAATTATTAATTTAACTTACAGAGATAGTTTAATTTTTGTTTGTAAGTGTTTAGGAAGAAATTTATAATGTTTTCTTAAGATAGATAGACGTAACAAGATTAATTAAGTTGGATCTGATCACTATTTATTTAAATGATCACGAGCAATTTATAGGGTAATTACTAATTAAGGTGTTTTTTCAAGGCATTATAACTATCGTATTCGCAGACATTATAGCTCATAAATGAATGCTACAATGGGACTAAGAAATAATATTCCACAATTTAGAATGCAAATTTTTCTTTCCTTAACATGAGAAAAAGAATGCATCATCACACTACTGAGTACCAGAACATTTGGCCCTTAGTTATACTGAGTGCATCATCACACTCATTTTTAATTAGAAATTCTTTTTTTAAACATAATTGAAAGATTTCATATCAATTTAATTAAATTTTTTTAATATTTGGCCAATCATTGAATACTCAAACATATTATCATAATATATTACACAATTTACATTTAGACAAAAATACCCATCACATCCAAGGATCATATAAATCATATATCCTTATCAATGTACAAATTCATCCTATCAACATAATTCTAATATTATAATTAGAACTTTCCAAAATTGCACAATCACATAAAATTCAACATAATGTTTAAGTAGAAATCTTTTTGTAATTTTAAAAAAATTAAATATATTGAATTTGAATTATTTTCATTTTAATTTTTTTTAAAATTGTTTGAATAAAGTACCTCAATATTTTAAAATTGTTTGAATTTGAATTATTTTAATTTTAATTTTTTATTTAAATAAAATATTTCAATTATTACTTCACCCTTTAGATATCAACATAGATCGTGATTTATGTATTAAAATAATACTTACCTTTAAAGTTTAATAACAATATAATAAATAATAATAAAATGACAAATAATAACTAATTTACCAAACAACTAAGAAAGAATTCAAAAGTGGGAAAGACAAGAATGATTAAGATTCTTGAAAGGAACCATATATTTAGAAAAAACTAATTAAGATTTAATTGTAATGCACCCAATTAATAATTAAATATTAACATTTTAACACTAGTAACTCCAACCTCTAATGTCATGAATGTTAAAAATTTATAACTCATTCAATATTAATTGAGATTATTATACCATTAACGTTTTAAACTTTATTAGAAACAAACCAAATTATAATATTTCTAAAAAAAAATACTTTAAACAACTCAAAATTAGAAAAACTACTTTAAACAAAAATAACTAATAATATAATCCAGTATTAAACCTAATCTTATATTATTTGAGACTATCATAATCTATTATTAAACAGAAACTTATATCTTATCAATCAAACACAACTTAATTTATATTTTATCAAAATATCATAGAGGTTAAACTTTTCTACAACACTCATCTTAATTGAGTTAATTTATCATATATATATATATATATATATATATATATTTTTTTTTTTTTTTTTCTTTTTCAGTAATAATTTTCTCGTGATCATTACCTCTTATTCTTAAACAATGAATAACTGTTCTAATAAGTTATTTATTTTTGTATTAAAAAAAATTGGTCCTCGTTAATGCAAATTTACAATTAAAATGAACTTTAATTCATATCTAACAATATTCATTAATTTTATCTTAAAAAAAATTCTACATCCAGAGTAAAAAAGAATTCTACGTTTTCTCATCTTCGTACTCAGTCGTTGCTCTGTTATAACTCTAGAAAGTTTCCGTCACAAAAGAACAACAACAACGTTAAAAATCACACACAACATACCACAAACAAGAAGCACAATTTTTTACAAACCTCAAAATCTTTGTCGTGTATTTCAAACACAACACAGAACAAAACGAAAGAGATTCAAAGAATCGAATTGAATTCGTTTTTGTAATATATCATAACATGTCTAGTCATGATCACCATCACCAACATCTTTCTTCCAATCCCTCCGCGCACCTCTCCACTCACTCCGATTCTGATTCCGATTCCGACTCAGTGAGTTGCTTCGTCACCGATCTCTTCGAGACTCGGTCACGCCTCTGTTCCTGCGACGACACTGATATTAACCCTTTCTCCGGCGCCGTCTGCGACGTCCATCGCACTGAACACGTGCTAGGGTTAGGGTTTGGCGTTGACATTGATTCCCAAACGCGGGATAACGATGATAATAATGGCGATAGAGTCTTCAATTTCGCGTTGGGGGATGGTTCGGGAGGGCTTAGGGTTGTAGCGTTCGGGTCGGATTCGGATGATTCGAGTGGCGGGGAGGGTGGGGTTCGTGATGAGGGTGGTGGGTTTGACGATTTCGATGTTCGGTTTTGTTGGGATAGTCTCTGTTTGGATGATCAGAGGACACTGAATGATGGTTTTGAATGGGAGGAAGTTGAGCAGAGGGTGAATGATAGGGAGGATTCGGGTTTGGTGGCTGATGAGGTTGAAGTTGAAGACGATGGAGATTGTGATTCGGTGGGGTTTACTAATGCCGATGAGGAAGAGGAGGAGGAGGATGGAGGTGAAGAGGCGCTGAGGTACCTTGAGTGGGAGATTCTCTTAGCGGTTAACAATTCGGAGAGGAATGTTAACAATGGTGATGGTTTGGAGCATGAGGGCGTAGCTGGTGCTGCTGATTTGCTGACAATTCGAGATGGTTATGTGTATGCGGCGGAGTATGATGTTCTATTCGGGCAGTTTCTTGAGAATGAGAGTGCCTTGAAGGGAAGTCCTCCCGCCGCGAAGAGTGTTGTGGAGAGTCTTCCATTGGTGGAGTTGTCGAAGGAGGAGCTGTTGCAGGGGAAGAACTTGGCGTGCGCCATTTGCAAGGATGAAATTTTGTTGGAGGAGAAGGTCAGGAGGTTGCCTTGCTCCCACTGTTACCATGGCGATTGCATTTTGCCATGGTTGGAAATTCGCAACACATGCCCAGTTTGTCGGTTTGAGCTGCCCACAGATGATCCGGACTATGAGCAGAGGAAGGTTCACAGGGCTGCTCATGATCTGTTGGAGCTTGCAACGGCAGGGATACAATTTTGACATGTTGTTGCTTCAGGTTATACACCCGGTCTTGTGTAAATAGCAGTTTGGTTTGTCTCACATCAAACTGATGATGAGAACAAATCTTTTGTAAGTAGTCTGTTGTGGTGATTTTGGAATAAGTTTCATACCATATTGCATGCCCTTGATATACCTGAAACGAGTGCCTATTAATACTCAGTTTATATTAAAAAGGTTAAAGTGTACCATGGGAAGGATCATGTTGTGGGTTTAGCGTTTCCTTCAAAAGAACTTATGTTATAATTTTGGAATGTCTGCAACTGTGTTCAGCATCATGATGTATATATAAAGTGTTGGTTTTCTGGATATCTACACTTTAGTTTGCCTTGTAGTGATCCTTTCTCCAAGGATTTGATTTTCTAAGGAAAAGGATAAAAAGTTGTACTTCTATTCCGAGGTTGACTGTTATTCTAAATTTTTTGTAAGCTAACATGATTTGTATTCACAGACATATGCACATACATACACACAAACACATATATATCCCTTTATTATTTTCATTTTGTGTAATGAAGGATCTTCTGGAATTTAGCCTTCTTGTTATTGTGCCTTCTTAGTTCTCTTGGATGTACATGTTAATTGGATGTCTCTGTCTGGCATGGAAAACACGCCAGGCCATGAATTTGGCTATTATGGTTTCTGCAGCAGACAGCTGTTAGTGATTATTGTCATACTTTAGTCAGTCGTAGTTGTAAATAGTAGTGCCAAATAGAGGTGCTATCTCAGAGTTGTCTTCGAGCAGCCAGAGTACCCTACAGAAATTGAACAGCGTTATGGCTAAACAATGGAAAACTGTAGCTGGGGAATATGCTCTTGGAGTGGGTCAACAGATACATTTTTGAACTGTAAAATAGCATGATTAGAGAGGAAAATTTTAGATTTTTACTTCCTCCTTGGAATAAGAACCAAAACCAAAACCCTATTCTCAGTCACCTGTGCACATTGAGATGAGAGCAACCTCTGTTTTTCGTCTGACATATAGCCACCCTCTGGCATGTTTGCCAGCATTTCAAGTGTTCTCATTTTCTGGCTAATGGTGACATTTTTCGGCGATCCCTTACCTCTAGCCATTTCTGGTGAACCTGTCACTCATTTCAACGATCTGAGTTTGTGACCCATACATCTTCTGTTTGGTCTCTGCTAGGTTATATTTTTACTCTTTAAAACGGGTCTTCCATCTCATTGATTTTTGCACTTCTAAGTTTTAGTTTATTTTGGTATTCTGATTGGTCAGAATAGGCATACCGACCATACCTAACTGCTATCCTACTATAGCAGTATTTGGTGTTGGCCACTGCCACTATTTAGAATTGACTACTATCATCATATTTATCGACGCTGAATTGTAATGTGGATCAGGCAAATCCAGAACTGGCTTAGGGAGATGACCACTAAATAGATGCAAATTAAATAATTTATATGTTATGCATATAAATTGATAGAGTTCAAGTAGCCATTAGAAGCTTAAATAGTATATAATGTAGAAGTATACAATAGCAAGAAAACTAGATCAAAATACACGAAAGGCTTGCCTAAAGCCATGAAATATATTCATGAAAGGCTTTAATTAACGATTCAATAAACACAATAACAACATTGATGAACTAAGAACAAGATAAGAGTATAAGAATTGTACTAAACATGACAAAACATGATATGGACCAAATATGATATAAAATAAGTGTGATATAAGAAATTAAGAACATAAAAACAAGAAAATAGGACAAGAACATAAGAATAAGAACAAAATAAGGCAAAGTTGGAGAAGACTTAGGAGATGGAAAAACATGTCACTTGAGGTTGAATCTTCATCAAGATAATGCCATGGACAATCATCACTTGACTCCTAGGAAATCAAGATAAAACTCAAAGGAAGTGGATCACTCTCACAAGTTTCTCAAAACTCTCATTTCATATATGATCAAAGAGATTTGCAATGGGTGGTGGTGACTAATTATAGCCTATTTGGCCGATTTTATCAATGGCCAAATTAAAGGGAAATTCAAATTTAAATATCCTAGATCTAGATCAATGACCAAGATTAATCTCATACTTTCTATGTTTGTCTCACACCATCCATTTTTGAGTCAAACTTCTATTGTTGTTGTCCCACTTCTATTGTTGAGCAAGGCATCAATTGAAGTCCAATATATCTCTTCTACAAATCTAATTAAAGTCCAAATTAAAATTTGCAAATTATGAGCCCAGGAAATAGAAAATAAAGAAATATTTTTGTGAGCAAGAATGTTGTCTCTTGTTATACTCCTTGTCACTCTCCTTGGAGTTATTCTTATATATTCTTGCTCATTTTCTTCTTTTATATTCATGCACTCATAATAAGTGCTGTTTTGTTTTTCAAAAAAAAAAAAATTGAAGACTTTCATTACCAATAGTCAGACGTTGTAGTGTTATGCTTTAAGTCAATAAGCAGCAAAAGTTGAGGAACATAAATAAAAATGAAATATAGCAAGAAAGGAGATAAGGCGACATACCTTAGCACACGACACAGGAAAAAAACAAAGAATAGAGAAAAAGCAAATGGTGAAAAAGGAAAATAGAATAGAAACCTCTGAGTGACTGTAAGAAGAACAAAACCAAGTCCAAAAGATGTGAACAGACAGGAGACAAGAGAAAGAGTGGTCTGACAATTGACTGGAAATGCTGCCGGGGTGCTATGTTCACTCACTTCACTGACATCGTGCTGGAGAACTGTGGACGAGACAGTTTGCATCTAGTAGGGGGGAGAATGGGAGAGCAGCATTTATTCAATTAATGCAATTCGGCATGAATCAATGTTTGAAAAAGTTTTGAACCCTATCTATTGAAAAGCTTGGGAATGAAAAGACTACCTCCCCAAAAGTGGATAGATAACAGTCTAGAGCAAAGATGTTCTTTTAAGTCCATTATCAATTTTAGTTGCAATAGCTGCAAATTAGCACAATTTGGGCACCGAAGCAAACACTCCACAAAGACAGGATACAACAGCTTCTCTGGAATTGCTAGATTCTTTAATGCTACACTGCTTACAGCAGTGCTATCTCGTGTGATGGACTATCTCGTGTGATGGAGATAAAATATTTGAATGTGGCTTTTGAATCATTCTTTTTCTTCCTGTAGTCAAGTTATTTTGCTGTTATCTCACCCTTTTTTCATATCTATTTTTATTTCACATATTTTATATGTTTTTCGTATGGGCAGATTATTTGATATTCTTGTATAAACTATTCATTTTTGCATTGAGTAATGGACATATGGATAATTGATTTTCCTTTCCTTTTATTACTATTATTTGAATTTGCATCATGATATCTTTATCATGCTGCAGCTTTTGTACGTTGGACATTTTAGTGAGGTCATTAACACTTAACATCTAAAATAAATTTTTTATTTAACCCTGATCTTGTATAGCATGTTCGATTTAGCTTAACCTTAGTGAAAAATCATGTATTTTTTGAACATCTCTCAAGGAGCTGAACAATTTTATTTTTTTTTTGAAAATAAACTGAAGCAAACATGTACATAGTTGAGTTGCCTACTCAACTTGTCGTTATACTTCTTACTTTGTTTTTATATAATTTTGAACCACATTTTGTGTTGGACATATGTTTTTGGATATCCAGTTTCGCAACCTAAGAGCTGGCAAATTTTAAAATTCTGTGATGTTTACTTCCTAGGAAGTTTAATGCTATATTGATTAGTGTGTAATGGAGGCCTGACATAAGTGTCAAGGAGGCATGGACGCTGGTTGACATGATGTTTGATTATAGCCGTAGATTTGTTGTGTGGTCAAGTATTTTTATCCAATGTCATTACCTGTTGTTCTTATCAATCATTGTTTTCTCAGTGCTCCGCAGCAGAGAAAATCCTCTGCTGTTTCTGTACTTCCTTAAACTGTCTGATTTCATGCATAATATCACCAGGGATAGATCTTAGCATTGAGGTAATGCTCATTATTTGGTGATATATTGATTCACGTGTATCAGATTGTGAACATTCTATTCAAGAGGACTTTGCCTTTATTCTTTTGAAACCTTTTATTTTTCGATTCAATTTCTCTCAAGTTTTCTTCTGACTTTCTTTAGTGTTTTCACCTTATTGGGTTGGAAATGTTTGAGATTGATCCTTTAGAAGAGATTACGGTTATGGGGAGCTGTGGATGGATCTATTATCGTTCTTCTTTCTTCCTTACTTTTGGCTTGATTATATTACTTATTACAAGTTTGTTCTCTGTAACCCTACATCTCCGGTAGATTTCTTTTCCTTGTAAGAAATCCCTTACTAGTTCATAATACATTATAGAGATCTTTCCATTTTATATTTTGTTGTCTTTTACACATAACTCATTGGTGTTTTCAATGGTCATGGCTGCAAATTCTCGAGGTAAGAGGTGAGGAAATGAGTATACTCTATGCTGTTTAAGACAATCGAATACTCTATTGGGTTTGTGACGATCGAATTTGCTATGGAACATTGATTAAGCACAATACTATTATGTGTTTTCCTAGTTTTGGGCAACCTTTTTTGTCCGGAACATTAAGTTGGATTTCCCTTATCTTGCACTAATGTTCTAGAATGGATATTCAAAGCAGAGGAATTCTTTAGTTATTACAGAAAATATCCAAAGGGATAAGATCACTCAAGCTCCTACAACTGTAATTTTATTAGCATCTCTAGCTAAATTGTATGAAGAAAAATACATGGCCACAACCAAATTCTCTAATTTGAGTTATTTCTGAAATATCAACCACCCTACACTACCCAAACCTCAAAACTACTAGTCTTCCTCCATATCCTAATCTTGTACCCAACCTAAACAGTAATCGACCCATTAATGTCAAGAGCATGGTAGTCAAATTGAGATCTTACTCAAAATTAAAAAGGGAAATATAAATCATAAATATGAATATCGTGACATGAGTCATAAGATCCTACAAATTTTATAAGATTTATACACACAAATTCAGTATAGCACACTTAAAATTCATTATTGAATTTCATCATATATAAAATAATACTTCCTTAGACACTACATCCTAGTTAAATAAGAGTAACTCCTTCCTAGTTACAAAATAGAAAATAATACTCCATCTAAGCAAAATAATATTGTAAGTTAAATTAATAATCTATAACATCCTTTAACTCCATTTCCTGCTCCTTCACCATTCAATTCAATGATGCCTAAATCATGTTGATGTAAAGTGTCATCCTCCTCAACTTGAATTGGGACCAAGTTTTCATTCAAATTCAATGCTTCATTGTTCCCATGCTTATCTTCCATAATCCGCTATTTAACGAATGAACAATCATCAAGTTGATTTTAGTTGGGGATTTTTGTATTCTTCAATTAGAAGCGAAAATGTACCCTTCAAACGAATGATGATATTCTTTCAAAAATCTTTATTTAAAACCACATATTCAATTATTTTTTCATCATTTGTTTTAGCAAACAAACTAAACTTTCATTCATTATTAGTAAACATTCTAATTAAGTTTTTCTTGTTTTCATGAAGGCACCCTATGTCAAATAAGATGTAATAAAGCGAATAATACTCTACCTGACAGTTTCTTCCTTTTGTGAAATGTTGTAGTAAAGAAATTATAGATTTTTTTTATTTCTTTTTTTACCTTTTGGAATTGTCTTCTCATGAATTGTGATCTTCTTCTCATAATACTCCAACAATAAGTTAACGCAATGTGTAACACAAGGTTTCATATCCTTTTCCTGGATCAATAACTTTATAGTTTGTTAATTATTTGTGTCAATTTAAACAACATTGTCTTTTTCCACCACTTCAATAATGTTATCCATCATTTAAAAACTTTCTCAATTGTTTTATATATAACAGATGCATCCATTAACTTTAGAAATACAATTCCTTTATGCTGTTCAACAAGAAGTTTATTATTGTCATTTTTTTCTTATCATTCCAACCATTAGTCATAATCACACATCTTATTTTCTTTCATTCATCCTTATGTTCTTGTAAAGCAAATGATGTATTTTTAACTTTCTCCTTCAAATATTTCACTTTAATCTCATGATAGGATAAGGGTTTAAATAGAAAGTCATGTCTTTAAATCAAATCAAACATAAAAATGAATTCTTCACTCTTTGAAAAGGTATAATGTTGTTATAGAAGAACTTAGCAATTGTTTGAGGTGCTTCCTTTCTCACATCTTTATTAAACATGTTGATGGTAGCTTGTGTACTAATCATCCTCTTACATATGTTTTTAGGACTATTGCCTGATGCTTCATTGCATTTTCTTTTCTGATTAGCTTTAATTTTCACCTTTATATTAAGGCTTGATTTCTTATATAAATTTTGCTGCAAACTAACAACAATTTCATACATTTCCTTTTTCACTTCATTGGTAACACTCTTGCAAGCTTCAACACCCTTTTGAGTACAAGTGACGCTTCAACTGATAAGCTCTCCTTGTTATTTCCTTTTTACAATATTTGCATTGAAAATTTCTAGTATCCCCAGTAAGTAAAATATAATGTTTTCAACTCAAAATCTTATAATGTTTTCAACTCAAAATCTTAAGATAATAAATTTATCAATCTTCTATTTTATAAAACAGTTTAATTTTCTCGTTTCTAATTAATGTAGAAATTAAATCCACACATATTAAAAAAAATATGAAAGTGCATTAAACAAGTGCCATATTTAGAATATTGGAAAATATTGGTGCAATAAGATACATTAGATTTGGGATTTGTTTTAAAAGCCACATCTATTACTTTCAATTTACCTTTTACTCTATTATTCTAAGTTAAAATATTTACTAAATAATTTAATGTCACTCTTACACAAGATTATTAATAACATGGTGAAACTATAAACAAATTATCAACGTAAAAGGTTAAAATTCACTTTAAAGATGGTTTAATTAATATTAAATTTTAATTTAAAACTTTCATACATTTTCAAGGATGAAATAAGTTGACCATTTTACCAATTTGACCTATAAATATATAGTGAAATGAGTTGAAAAAATAATATTTTTACCCACACCAAAGAGTTAATTAGATTAATTAGTTTTTAGGGTTAAAATGTAACATCCCAAAATATAGTATAAACTATAGAAAAGAGTCATCACATACATGATAAGGTAGAACAATTATCCAGCTAATATAAAGTATTTCCTTTACAGTCATCCAAAAACAACTATAAATTTAAAACATTATATATATACAGTAGGATACTCAAAACTATCTACAAGATTAAACTAAACTACTACTCCGCAACATCACCTCCATCTAATGCCTGCTCTAGAGACACCTCATCTCCCTCTGCTCCCACCCAAAGGATGATCATTGCAGAAGAAAGAACACCAATACATACAAAACACAAGCATACAATAGGGTAAGCTAGTTTAAACAAAGATTAATCATATATTCATTTACTAAGTTTCATACAATCATACTTATTCATTCACATCACATAAACTCTTCATACATGACACCACACTGACTTTGACTATCCGAACTTAGAATGATTGTCGAGCTATGGCGGGTCGTGCACTCATGGTGGCTTCTACTGCTTTGCAAAGCCATTGCCAATGGGTTTCACCCTACCACACTCACGAGGTTAGTCTGTACCACGCCTTGAAGCATATTGGAAGCCCCCAAGACTAAGACCTCCTACTACTCCTCACGACATGGATTAATCCTCTCTACTTGAGAATGAAAGACCATTGGAGTTTCAGGATAACCCCCAAGACTGAGCTCCTGCATTCATTCTAAACATACTTGAATCTTAACAAGAGAATTCACTTTGGATCACAACATAGGGCACCACCATGTAACCTCCCCGTGAGGTTCATGGAATTACATCCATTAATCATACTTGAAAAACCACATACTTTGAATGCACCAACTTTCACTTTAGAACATAACTCATAACAATAATCAATGATGTAATGTAATACAAACTCAAACATACTTCATGAGGCACTCAATAGTTCATTTAAAACAACTTAAGACTAAAAGAAAAGAGTGAGCTAAACCTGGACCATTCACATAGCGCACACATTCGCAAGCGAATCCATAGGTTTCTCACACAGCAAGTTGGGTCGCTATGCGAATCCTCAGACAGAGACCCACCCCCAAAGCCATTCGCACAACGGTTAAACTCGATATGCGAATAAACTCCTAATTGTATCAGACCCCAAACCCCTCACATAACGCCCCAAATCGTTATGTGAGAGCCCCAAGCAATGGCTCAGACTCCCTAAACAGTCTAGAGCGCACCTATTTGCCATTCGAATAAACTTGGCAGTAGTCCCAGACCCCAACCATTTGAATAAACAGAATAATATACATGTGGTTCCCGAGAAATATGGAATCACAATGGTCAAGAACGAGAAGAACAAATTGACTCCTATTCAAGATAGAAGTGGGTCACATAATTTAGTAGTTGACCATCTTAGTAGGATTGAAAAGGGAAAAGATAACATTCATATCGAGGATGACTTTTCTAATGAAGTCCTACTAGCATTACTTCCACCATGAAGGAGGTAAGTTCCCTCATACTTTTTCTGTGCATTCCATATATAAGGTATACATTGTGCAATATGCATAGTTTAAGTGTGGGGGTGTGGGAAACAATTAAATTTGTTTCCTATTTTGTTTGTTTTTAAATAAATGTTTGCATTGGATTTGAAAGTTTGAATCAGTAACTGGAATGATCATGAATTTAAGAAAAAAAAATGAGTCATGTTGATATGAGTGGATTGCTTCTATGATTTGCTGATTGAGTTGACTAAAGAATTTCCTGATTAAATCTTTTTTGAAAGAAATTTGAACCATGTGAGTTTTGAGCTCAATGTTAAGGATGGACCACCACGCGCCATACCTATTTTTCTTGTGTGAATTGCCCATGTTTTGTTGATACTCTAATAGTTAGCTTGATTCTGTGTTGTGCAACTGAGGTAAATATGGATGATTTGATATGATTGAGGCATTTCTTGTTTTAGTTACTTGGCCAAATAAACTTGTCCTAACATTAATCCATTGGAACCCCCTTTGAGCCTTAAGCCTATTTTTCTTGTTTCCAATCATTGTCAAATGAGAAAAGTTGAAAAATCATATATTCCTTACCTTAGGAAAAAAGAAGGAGTAATGGATTCTGTTAGAAGTAAAGTGATGAATAAGTGTGTGAGTGAGTACCTCACCCATAAAACAATAAAAAGGGTAAAAAGGAAGATGAAAAGTTGAAGTTTTAAAAAAAGAAAAACAAAATCTTCCTTACAATAGCAAGAAATAAAGTTGTTTTTGAAATCAAGTGTCATTACTCTTTCTATATTAAAAGCTCAGAAATTTCAAGAAAATTTCCTACCTTTGCCTTGGCCTCAATACAATCTTTAAAAATCACTCATGATCAATAATTACATGTTTTCTGAAGTATGTGAATGATAGAGTCTTGTTAATATCAAGGGTGTCTACTTACATGGGTATTTTGAGTGTAAACACAAGCCAAAAACACTTGAGAGAGTTGAGGAGAAATATGTTGACTTAAGTGTTATTTTTCATATTTGATTTTCTTGGGAATTCAAAAAGGTCAACTCATGTGTGAAGAATAAAGTGATTTCATTTGCATGTCCATAAGTAATGCCTAAATGATTGATCTATGTCTGGTGTTGCTCATTCTTTTGATCCAAATGCAAATATGGAATAAAATGACTCAGAACAAAGTCTCAAAATTAATCAATTTTGTCCAGGAGTGCAAAAGGATAAGCGTGGGAGTGTGATGAGTGCATATTTATGCCCATATTTATGCTTTAAAATTCAAATTTTTGATGAGATAATTGTGCTTAAATGGTTGATTTTAAGTGAAGCTGTGATGATTGAAATTGTTGGGTTTGAGAATAAAAAGGGACTTAAAAGGTGATTTTTAGTTGTATAAATTATTTTTGAAAATTCTTACGTTTATTTGTGCAGCTGAGAATATAAGTTTTATTGGTCCAAATGGCAATTCAAGGCCCAAAATAAGATTTTGTTGCAATTTTGGAGAATGCTGAAGGGGCTAAAGTGCATATAGAGAAAATTTCAGGGCATTTGTGCAATTTTGAAAAGTCAGAAAAATTAAAAGATAAAATTCAGTGTTGAAATAATTTGATTTGGGAATATCAACAGAAAATATCTTCCAAATAATTATCTAAATCTTTTATTTGGGAATATCAACAGAAAATATCTTCCAAATAATTATTTAAATCTTTTAGTTATTTGGAAGATATAAGATAAAAGATTCTATCAACTGAATATTCAAAGTCCAAGCCCAATAAAGCCTATATAAAGAGATCCAAGGGACTTCATTCATTCTCTCATACTCCTCTCACTTTTCTTTCATCTTGTATTCAACTCCATTCATGGAGAGCTAAGCATCTAGGTCTATTCTGCTGTAATTCCATTATAGATTCTGAGGTTAGATTGAGTTAATAAAATTGTTTATTTTGATTATTGATTTAAGTTGTTCTCTCTCTATGTCTTTCATCTCTCTATCAAATTAAGAGCAAAGATTTTTGCATCATAATGTGTTTGAATCTACATGCATATTGATTATATGAGTTCTAGGGTTTCAATGTTTAATTGAGAATCTACTTTGATTTAATTTAGGAACTTTCATATGATTAAATGGTTTTTACTATCAATTGAGAATGTACTTTGGTTGGTAGTAATAATTTCAATTATAATCAATTGAGAATTTACTTTGATTGATTAGCTTTTAACTTGGTTAGGAGATTTAAGAATAGACATGATTAAACACAATAAAACTTGATTGAGAATGTACTTTGGTTGAATTTATTGTGAATAATTTAGAAAGATTTTGCATTTGATTGAGAATTTACTTTGGTTAAATGCATGATCGCCCTCAAATTAATTAAGAATGTACTTTAATTAATTTGAAACCTAAATAATAATCAATTGAACAATTATCTGTGAATAACCGATGATGAATCTATATTGGAAAAGCAGTGGAATTAGCCTATCTAATCATAACTGTTTTTAAGTTTCTTATTTGTCTTTAAACATTTTCCAAACATCACTTTTATTCTTGAGCATTGCATTCATAAGATTAAAATATTGAAAAGCGATTCCGTATTCGTTGGGAGACGACTCAGGGTTACTTTAACTCTGTCTACTTTATTGACTACTGACTTGGCAATACTGAAGTTGCCTTGAAAAGTAGTATTAATTTGATAGCTTCAACGATAGCGTATCACATGTGTTAACACACACAAAACAAAAACAAAATTTTAAAAGCAAAACACAACCATTGATAAAGCTGACACACTTATCCTTTACGACTTTCTTTACTAAAAAATGTTTTTTATCATGTTTTTTACAATATTTTTACAATGTACACATAGTTCTTAATTCAAACGGACTAATAAAATAATAACATATGGTCGTTACAATCAACTCAAAAACTAAAATGACAAGTACAATGTATTATCAACTCTTCCACTCTTTTATTGTTCACTTGCCTTGAATATCTCAAACAAAAGCAATGTGAGTTTTACTTGAGTTCTCTTCCACTTTCTCCACTTTCTCACCATCATTCGCAGCATGCATTCCCCATGCAAAAAGTCTAATAATGGAAGACATAGATTTATACATGTGAAAAAAATTAAAACTAACCTCTTCTTGCTAATCTGTTAGCGTTGCTACGATAACAAGAATAATTACTGGTAGAATAGACCCTAATACAGGTCCCATCCAAAGCCCTTTAGCATTTAGTTGTAGATGAAAATCCAAAAGCAAACCCATAGGAATTCCCACAAGATAGTAGGCTCCCAAGTTCATAAATATTGATGCAACAATAAAAAATGTTGTTATAGTCTGTGTAGTTGTAGCTACACAAAAGAAGGAAATTTTGAAGTCACCGGAAAGTGCTCATTTAGACCGTCTACACTGAGACACATACAAAGGATGGAAGCCATGCTTGCAAGATATTCCACAACTTCCATATCATTGCTATAAGCGTATCCTACTAGGAAAATATTTATTTATCAATTTTTTTATAATTATTTTATTTATGTGGTAACTTGTAATTAATTCATTTTAATAGACCAATTTTTAGAAAAAAAGAAAGGATGAAAAATGTGTATCTTATTCAATGATAAGGAGAGAGTACAATTGATATATATAGTTATTTAAAACAATATGAAAATGGAATATAAATATAAAAACAACATAAATGCACATATATGAAAGGAAAATAAATTAAATCCAATATCCCCCTCAAGCTGCAACATATATATCCTTAATGCCCAGCTTGGACAACAAAGATTGAAATTGTGCTGGATGCAAAACTTTAGTATGAATGTCTGCAAGTTGGATTGAAGTAGAAATGGGCAGTAGCTTAATTACACCATCTTGAACTTTATCCCTTATGAGATGACAATCAATTTCAATATGCTTTGTCCTTTCATGCATGGCTGGATTATGTGCAATTTGTATAGCAGATTGATTGTCACAAAACAGAGGAACTGGTTGTGGTAGAGGTTGTTTCAAATCATGGAGCAAATACAAAAGCCATTGAATTTCACATGTTGTGGAAGCTAAGGCTCTATATTCTGCTTCGGTTGATGAACTAGATATAGTACCTTGCTTCTTGGATTTCCAGCTGATTAAGGATGCACCATAGAACACATTAAAACCAGTAGCAGACCTTCTAGTGTCAGGACAAGCAGCCCAATCAGAATCACTAAAAGCCTTGAGAGCATGTTCTGTGTTGGAGGGAAAGAATAACCCTTGTCCTGGATTGTTCTTGATATATCTTAGGATCCTTATTGCTGCTGCATAGTGTTCTTCCAAAGGATTGGAAAGAAATTGACTGAGAGTACTAACAGCAAAAGATAAATTTGGTCTCGTGTTAGTTAGATATAATAACCTGCCAAGAAGTCTTCTATAGGCATGCACATCTGAATAGGGTTTCCCTCTATCTTGGAAAATTTTGTGCCTGGCTGTATGGGAGTAGAAACAAGTTGACATCCCAACAATCCTGCATCTTCTAGTAACTCTAGAGGATACTTCCTTTGTGACAAATTAATGCCCTGTTGAGATCTTGCAATTTCTAAGCCCAAAAAATACTTAAGTTGGCCTAGGTATTTAATCTTGAACTTTGCATTCAATAGAGCCTTCACAGTTTGGATTTCCTGGATGTCATCACCTGCCAAGACTATATCATCTACATAAACAAGTAAGATGGTGATATGAGCATAATCACTTTTGATAAAAAGTGAATGATCTGATTTTGATTGTATGTAGCCCAAATAAAGTAAAGTAGTTGTCAACTTGTAATTCCATTGTCTAGATGCCTGCTTGAGTCCATATAAAGACTTCAACAACTTGCAAACTTGTCCTGATTTTTGACTCACTTTTACAATCCAAACACACCGTTAAACTTGACATTACTTACTTACGTGTTTCTAATAATCCAAAAACACATTTTCTATCTTATAATATTTAATACCATTTAATTAAAATTGAAGAGGTAACATTATGAAAATGAACTAATTTTGTTCTTAGGTACAAATAAATCAATTTAATATAATTTAATTTACTTTTTTAGCTACTTTTAAATTTTTGTAGTTGGGATTGATTTATTATGACTTAATGAATTAAGTGTTAACTTATTTTACTAAATATTAATCATATTTAGAAAATAATATTATAAAGACTAAATAAAAATTAAAGTTTTAATCTATATAGTTATATAAACAAATTTTATAGAACATGGTATACTGGTACAATATTTGAAAAGAAACACAGAAGGTTTTAAATATTTTAAGTTGTTTAAATCTCTATCTTCATTTGTAACCTGTTTTCTCCAATATTTTTGGAGGAAGTAATTGGGAATATCCAATATATACGACATGGAGTTAGAATTAAACTTTTGATCTTAATTTAAAAATATTGGTACAAATATTTTTAATATATTTAAAAGATAAATAAGTTGGGTAATAAAGTATTAATTTTAAAAAATTGATATGTTTAAATATAGCTTCAATTTCATAATTTTAAATATATATATATATATATATATAAAATTAAATTTCAAATAATTATTTCATGATTAATATATCTTTAATTAATGACTCTACTTTCATAATTTAATCTCGTTAAAATATTTAAATAAAATTCATTATCAATTATTAGAAAATAGTAGAATATGTACAATGAAATTTATATTCATGCAAAAATAACCATTAAACTATTTATTTATAATATAAATATTCATTAATGTTTTTACCGAATTTAGTCATATAGTCTCAAAAATGAATTGATCTAATTATTGATGTGTAACTGAGCTTTAAATTATTAAGAGAGAAAAATCTAATTAGAAAGACTTTATATTTTGACACTCAAGTCATTATTTAGGCTACAAGAAAATATAGTTTTAAAAATTAAATTATTGATCACTAAAATAATAAAATTAGCCACTTTAGTAACTAATTTAGAATCAATAATCATAGCTAAAATATTAATAGTGTAAAGTAGAATATCTGAGTCAAGCAGTTGTCAACAATAAACCAAGCGAGCGACTGAGCGATTGCTGTTACCTGAACGACTACCAATAGTAAACGGTCATCATTTCATACCCTTGTCAACGTCGCTCCTAACATCGATTGTCTTAATAGCGATCGTCCTTCGCTTAAACCAAACCACCAGCATGGGTCAAATCAACCCAGTCAAGCTAAGAGTCTACAGACGCTCGGTTAGCTTTATTCAGACTAGGTCAATTATCCCGGATAAACTAAGAGAGAAGTGATTAGAAATATCTGGCCATGATAGCACAAATCACGGAACTAACTAACCCAGTATCATAGATGAAAAGCACGACCAAGTGGTTGAGTTTTCCAATTAATCGGATTTTTAGGTAAACGGTTTATTTTATTTTTAGGTTAAATACGAAAAATCAGAAGAGAAACAGGTACGTTTTTTATAAGAGAGAAAGTGGTGAAAACACTGATATTATTATTAGGTCAAGAAGGTTCCACAATTCCCTTTTTTATGACTTGAGCGTCGGAGTATCTTTGCAGGTACCCACCTCACTCTCCTTGAGGAACCTCATACAAGAAGAAGAGATAAAGAAAATTGCATTGTGAGAAGAGAGAGAAGACTCATCAGGTTTGCGTCTCGATCCCCATAAATTATACAGAAACATTTTGGCGCCCACCGTGTGGCCCAAACTTGATATACCCAAAAAAGACCACAATAGCTATGGAAGAGAACAACACCCGTGACTTGATCAAGCAACTGCAGGCACATATAGAAGCGTAGACAAAAACCATATGAGAACAACAAGAAGTACAACACAAACAAACGGAGGAACTTTCGGCGCTGAGAGCGCAACGACCTCCGGAGATATCGGCCTCAAACAGACAGGACGATAATGAAGGAAGCCACCATGGAGGAAGGAAAGGACCTACTTCCGTTTACGGAAGCCATCATGCAAGCTAATATGCCAAAGAAACCCCCTCCAACATTAGAAAGATACGATGGCTCAGCAGACCCAAACAACCATCTCCGCAATTTTATAGACGCCATGGCATTCTACACAGACAATGATCCAGTCATTTGTCGAGCTTTTTCATTATCCCGAAAGATGAGGTACTGCACACACTCCCTCCAAATTCAGTGGATTGCTTCGCTACTGTAGAAACCCTTTTTCGAAAACAATATGCTGCTAATAGAAGACAGGAGATGACTCCGGCTGAGCTCGTAAACACTAAGCAAGAGAAAGATGAAACCTTGAAAGCTTTCATGCAAAGATACAATGAGGCGCCCAGACGCGTAAAAGACGTGAATCACACATTCCTAATAAACAATCTACCTTCGTGTCTAAGGCCAGGGTATTTCGCTGAACAGCTGTATGCAGATCCCCCAAAATCTATGAAGGAACTCCAGAAAACGATTGCTAAATTCATACGCATTGAGGACATCAGAAACTTCAGAAAAAGGCAACAATAAGAAAATCCTAACAGTGACACCAAGAAAGGAACTAAGCAATCGTCCAACGACTATAAAGCTGACAGACCTCCTCGAAAAGAGTCGAGGTGGACACCCAAATACGATCGTTATACCGCCCTTAACGCACCCAGAGCAAAGGTACTCGAAGAGGCCTTACACATAGAACTCCTCACTGTTCGGCGGAAATCCCCTCCAAAGAATGCTGATGAAAATAAAACATGTCGTCTTCATCTAAACCACGACCACGACACCAAGAGTGTAACATAGTAAAAGATGAGATAGAAAGACTTATCCGCGCCAGATACCTCCAAAAATACATAAAGGAGAGAACATCCAGAGCAGTGACCCCCAGCAGGAAAGAAACCCCGCAGAGAAGTCCTGAACGATCGTCTCACAAAGACGCCCGACAAAGACGACGATCCCGAAGCCATCTTCGACACCCAGAAAGAAAGAGGTCGGTTCGAGGACGAATCGACACCATATCCGGAGGCTTCGCAGGAGGAGGAGCATCAGCCTCCACCCGGAAAAGACACTTGCGAAATTTAAAAACGGTACACATGGTAGATCGACAACCTCGATCCATGCCTAATATCATTTTTTTGGATGCAGACTTCCACGCTCCTGACCCTGATCACAATGATCCCATGGTCATCACCGCCGAGATAGCCCGTTACGATGTCAGGAAAGTGCTCATCGATCAAGGCAGCTCAGTCAATATCTTGTACTGGACCACATTCCTAAAAATGGATCTATCCGAAGACCTGATAGCTCCTTTCAACGAGCAGATTGTAGGTTTCGCAGGGGAAAGAGTTGACACTCGGGGATACCTTGATCTAAGGACTCGACTCGGAACGACCAGAGAAGCAAGAGAGCTAAGAGTCAGGTCCTTATTAGTAGAGGCAAATACTTCATATAACGCCTTACTAGGACGACCCTGCTTGAACGCTTTCGGGGCCATTGTCTCCACCCCTCATCTAGCTATGAAGTTCCCTACAGAGAGAGGAACCATGTGTACGGTAAGGGTCGATCAACGAACGGCTCGACAATGTTATGTTGCCGGTTTAAAAATCACACCTTTCATGCCACCGAGAAGGATCAGAGGAGCCGAATCAACTACGATTGACTTGGATCCCATAATCAATATAGACGAGCGTCTCCATCCACAAGGCAACGTCAAAACATTCCAGCTGTGAGCAGACGCATCGAAAACCACAACCATCGGTGGAACCCTAGAGTCACACGATGAACATGATCTGATAGAGATGCTAAAAGCTAACGCCGACCTATTTACGTGGGTGGCCGCAGATATGCTGGGGATCCATCCGGGAATAATGACACATAAGCTATCAATCTTCAAGGAAGCACGTCCGGTCGCTCAAAAGAAACAGAGATTCAGGGAAGAAAAACAAGAGGATGTACAAACAGAAGTCAACAAACTGATGAATGCCCAATTTATCAGAGAATTAACTTACACGACGTGGTTATCGAACATGGTCATGGCCAAAAAGCCAAACGACCAATGGAGAATGTGTGTGGACTTCACTGACCTCAACAAGACATGCCCTAAGGATTCATATCCCCTTCCGAGTATTGATCGGTTAGTAGATGGGCCTCAGGACATACCGTACTAAGCTTCCTCAACGCGTATTCGGGGTATAACCAAATCCCTATGTACAAACCCGATCAGGATAAAACAACCTTCATTACCTAATGTGCCAATTACTGTTATGAAGTAATGTCGTTCGGTCTGAAGAATGCAGGAGCCACCTACCAGCGTCTTATGGACAAAGTCTTCTACCACCAAATCGGCAAATGCATGGAAGTCTATGTAGATGATATGGTCATTCGAAGTCAATCTATGGAACAACATCTCAACGATTTGGCAAAAGTTTTCCTCCAGGTACGACGATATAACATGCGGTTAAACCCATCCAAATGTACCTTTGGGGTCCCGGCTATAAGTGCCGCTTTGGTACAGGAGACCCCATCCTTAAGTTGATATATTTTGTCAGCAGAACTTTATAGGGGGCGGAGGAACGATACTCTCCAATCGAAAAGGTAGCCTTGGCCCTACTCACGGCGTCACGTCGACTTCGACCGTATTTCCAAAGCCATCAAGCGATCGTCCGAACTAATCACCCAATCGCCAAGATCCTCAGAAAATCTAACCTGGCACGAAGGATGGTCTCATGGTCAGTAGAACTTTCTGAGTTCGGACTACGTTTTGAACCTCGAAGGTCCATCAAAGGACAACACCTGACAGACTTTGCAGTCGAACTAACACCCATACCTGACAGCTCAGAGCCGATATGGCTCCTTAACGTGGACGAATCCTCAGACAAAAGAGGAGGGAGAGCTGGTATTGTGTTAGAAGGACCAAACGGCCTAGTCATCGAGCAAGCCATCACATTCTGATTTCAAGCCAGCAATAATAAAAAATGAAGCCTTGATTGCTGGTTTAATCCTAGCCAAAGAATTAACGGTCGCTCGATTAGAATGCCGGATGGATTCACAATTAGTGGTCGGTCATATGAAAGGAACCTACCAGGTCAAGGGCAATCAATTGATGCGCTACTTTCACAAGGCAAACACCTTCCTCAAAGACTTTGTCAATGTCAACATAATTCATGTGCTTAGGGAACAAAATGCAAGAGCAGATCTCCTGTCCAAGTTAACTCACTCAAGAGATAAAACACAACTATCTTCCGTCATCAAGATGACAATTGACCATCTAATGGTGGAAACTTTCGCCACCACTGTATCAACACAGGAAGCTGATTGGAGACAAAAAATACAGGACCTGATGATGAAGCAAGAGCGAGGAGAAAAAATTACCGCAAGCGACTCAAAACGCATCGCTCGTTTTCTACAAATAGGTGACGACCTATACAGGCGGGGCCACACCATACCCTTGCTGAAGTGTATATCGACAGACGCAGCAGATTACATTCTGTGCGAACTCTATATCGGGATCTGCGGTTTTCACTCAGGAAAACGCACGCTCAAAGCACGAGTATTGCGAGCAGGATATTACTGGCCAACGATAAACCAAGATGGTGAGACGTTCGTCAAGAAATGTCTCTCATGTCAAGCGCACGGTAATGTCTTTCGCATCCCTCCTGAAGAGTTGCACGGTATCATCTTCCCATGACCGTTCGCCCAATGTGGAATAAACATCGTTGGACCGTTACCGATTGCAAAAGCTCAGAACAAATTCCTCATAGTGGCGGTCGACTACTTCACTAAGTGGATAGAAGTCGAACCATTGTCCGTAATCAGCGCCCAACGCGTCCAAAAATTCATCTAGCACCTAATATGCCGGTTTGGTCTGCCATAAAAAATCATCACGGACAACGGTAGGCAATTCATTGAGAAAAGATTAGAAGATTTCCTCAAAAACCTGGGAATTAAGCATGTGACCAGCTCAGTGGAACATCCACAAACTAATGGACAAGCAGAAGCCGCCAACAAAGCTTTGCTCAAAGAATTGAAAAAACGACTCGGCGAGGCTAAAGGTTTATGGGTCGAGGAACTACCGGAAGTACTATGGGCGTACAGGTGCACCTCACATGGATCCACAGGGGACACTCCGTTTAATTTGACATACGGCACAGATGTCATGCTTTCAGTCGAGGTCGGGGAGCCATCACTACGACGCAGCATCACCGACATGACCCTTAATGATGAACAGATGCAGATGAACCTCAACACGCTACCTAAACGACGAGAAGTCGCCACAGTTCGTGCAGTAGCTCAAAAAAGAATGCTTTCTCGCCGATACAACACTAAAGTTAAGCCTAGAGCCTTCAAAATGGGTGATCTTGTATGGCGGAAACGAGGAGAGGCAAGAAAAACCGAGCACATGGAAAACTCGAAGCCAATTGGGAAAGACCGTTCCGCATTGCAGAAGACCTGATGAATGGAGCATATCGCCTTGAACTTCTCAATGGGCAAACCATCCCCAACACTTGGAACGCCACTCACCTTAAATATTATTTCATTTGAAATTTATCATTTACATGTTTATGAAACATTATTTCTCTGCCTACAATAATGAATGTTTTTCCATTCCTCGTTCATTTCATTCTCAAAAGACAGACCGACCGGTCAATCTTAATATAGCATTATGCGATCTACAAACGTCACACAACTGCTACAACATCACATAATCGCACACAAGTTTCAAGTCCCAGGGACAAACGCTACGAAACCGTTCGAACTGGTAGATGTTCCTCCTTGAACACCCAGATCATGGCACATAGGGATATACTCCCTTTGGTAGATGTTCTTCCTTGAACACCCAGGTGCATTAATCAAGGGGATACACTTCCCCTGGTAGATGTTCGTCCTAGAACACCCATAACATTTAATCTAAAAGATCATTCACAGGTCTAGATTAAATTCGCTTAAGAACGTCTAGCTTACACCATTCATGAAGCAATGATAAGAAACGATAACAAATAACCTATTTCATAGGTAACGAGTATATAAAGTTTTCCCAAGTCATGCGAGACAAAGGTGTTCGGTCAAACATCAAAATAAACAAAACATACGCATATGAAATTTGTACCTAGCAAGCAAATAAACATAAAGAGTTTATGGTCACACCAACACACTATAGCCTAATCTATTACAACATCTAGAGTCCCAACAACGGACCCTCTAGTAACTTCGACGTTCGGTTCCTAAACAGCAGCTACCCTAGCGTCAACACCTTCTTCAGATTCCATGAAAGCATCATCCGAAATATCAGCTATACGTACCAATTGAGCTTCATATATGTCCTTTCTCGGATCAAATTCCACCCCCTCGGTAGACACTTGAAGAAGATGTGTTACCTGCCTCAAAGCCTTCTTGAAGCCTCTAGTATGTTCCATAACTATTGCTTCACTCATTTCCTCTTTTATTTCTTTATCCTCGACAACTGCAAGGAGTAGCCCATCTCTCTATAGTTAAAGCAGTCATGGCCCTCGTTGACTGCTCTAGATCGGTCGCCAACTTGTCACGTTCTATCTGCAATCGATCCCGTTCCTTTTTCATCGCAAAGCCAGCTGCCTGAACATTCTTCAAAAGTGTTTGAGCCTCACTCAACAGCTGCTCAGATTGTCTTTGTCTATGTTCACATTTAGAATGGACGTTCGCTAACTCCTTTAGCTGGGTCTGCACCTTTTGCAACTCAACCCTCACAACACCCCTATGAGACGCGTATGCCATGTGCCAAGCGGCCATAGCTGTTCGACTTGCCAGTTCCAACATTGCATCTGTCATTTGTTGTTCAGTCATGTTTTTCACAACCTTCTTCTCAGACTCATCCAAATTAAAATCAATCTTATGGCTAAGGTTGAAACACGAATCCCACACACCACTAGGAAAAGGGCAATCCGTCATCTCGTCAGCATCCTTTAATCTCTTTGAAGCAGCGCCCGTTCTGTCGATAGCCTTACCCCTCCGCTTCCTCACGAGCGGCTGCTCCTCAACGACCATCACTTCATCTGGGGAAGACGATCCAACATTTGGGGGAAGTTGAGTAGCCCCTGACGACTGACCCAGACACTCACCGCCTGCTTTAGAAACATCAATGCTTTTGAACCAGTTACGAACTAGTCCCTTCTTCCCCATGATTCCTGAAAATACAGGTCAATCCCAAACGGTCAACAATAATCAAACAATATACAAAAATACCAATAAGAAAAACATACCAAACACCCTTGAGCCGAAGTCATCGTGTTCAAGGCAATGTATGATTTGACGGGAAGAAAAGGGGCGAGACAGTGCAGTCAACACACTCAAAGCTTCCAGTTCTCCAATTGTCATTTTATCCTCAGACCACGAGGTAAATTTTAGTGGATTCTGCGTCCAATACAAGGGAAATTTCGGGCTCCCATCTTCTTCAAAAAAGAACGCCTGCCCTGAATCGAGAATTGACACTTTAAAGAATTTATCCCTAAAACCTTTATACGACTGCGAATACAGTTCCAGGAGGGCATTACCCGGCTCAGAAATTAACGACACCCAATGTAAGGACCGGGTGTCCTTTTTATTTTTTTTAAAAAAATGAAAATGGTAGGGTAGGCCTTCTAATGGGCTGCTGCACTTTGTTAGTGGGGGAAGGAGCTCAGTGGACGGCTGCACGATGATGGTGGACGGCTGGGTGGAGTAGGCGGCTGGTGGATGGTGGACCTCTCCACTTCCAAGTGCTCCAAGCACCATGAGAACACCATCATCTCCTTCCTTGGTGGGCATAGCACTGAGCAGTGGCTGTGAGAAGCAACGTGTCCTTCTTCTTAAAAAGGGAAATCAGGGATTGAAGGAGGGGGATGCTGCATCTGGAGAGGAGAGTAAGCTTGCTGCAGACTTGGGAGAAGTGAGGCAGAGGTCGTCCGGCGTTGCAGCTGCAAGCTTGAGGAAGGTAGATTCAAGTGAAGTGTTGGGTGCTACATCCAGAGGTGAGGCAGAGAACGTCCAGAGCTTTACTGCATTCAAGATTGCTAGGAGGTCTTCAAGAGGTAAGGGGAGTTGGATTTTCTGTATGTTGGTAGTTATTGCATGATGTAGATGCTGGAAATTTGTGGTTGTGTGTATGGTTGGACTGAAAATAATATGTTGATTTATGTATGTAATCTTGTATGTTTTGGAATTGAAGGAAATTGGAATTTCATAGCTTTTTAGTCATTTGGAGAGGAAGTGAGGTAGTGATTTTGAGCATTTGGGGTCTAGAGTGTTATTGAGCCTTTGGAACAGTTTCACCCACTGTATTATGACTTGTTAGAGTCATCAAACTGATCAAAACAGGTGCAAAATGGTTGCTGTCAACTGGTATGGGGCTGGACGACTTCTGGTTCGCGCCCGGTGGCGCCCAGGCGCGAGAGTCTCGCAGAAAGTCGCGCCCGGCGCCCCTCATCTCGCGCCCGGGCGCGAGTTGTTCGCAGAAAGTGGCTTGATCTTTGTTTTTGATAGTTTTTGGGGTTCCGGGTGTCCGTTTTGGACGTTTCTTGAGTCGTTTTGGAGGTTTTGAACCCTTCCGGAACTGTTGGTGATGGTTTCAAAGCCATTTTCTTTGTCTAAGTATGAGTTACGGGGTTTTGTGTTGTTTAGTGGTTCTTTTAGGACTGTTATTGTCTGGTAAGGTGTATTGGATTGATTATTGTTGTTTGCTTAACAGATTGTCATGTATGAGGAATGTTTGGAATGTATGATATGATATGATTTATGTGGGAAGTATGTGAATAGTGTTCGGATGAATAGTGTTCTGTATAATGTTGGGTTCTAAGTTCCTAAAATTGAACTTTGTGTACAAATGTTTGGAATGTGTATTGTGATGGGATTTATGTGAAAGTATGTGAATGCATGAGAATGTATGAAATAGGATTACTACGATGATATGATTGTAAACGTAAATATGAGTTCTGTGTACTGACCTTGCATAGTGTTGGGGAGTGCCAGCTGAACTATGCGAGTGTAAATATGAGTTGTGACTTACTCTACATAGTGTTGGGGAGTGCCAGCTGAACTATGTAGGTGTAAAGATGAGTTCTGTGTACTGACCTTGCATAGTGTTGGGGAGTGCCAGCTGAACTATGCGAGTGTAAAGATAAATCGTGTGCGTTTACCTTGCATAGTGTTGGGGAGTGTCAGCTGAACTATGCGAGCGTAAATATGAGTTGTGACTTACTCTACATAGTGTTGGGGAGTGCCAACTGAACTATGTAGGTGTAAAGATGAGTCGTGTGTTGGGAATTTACCTTGCATAGTGTTGGGGAGTGCCATCTGAACTATGCGAGCGTAAATATGAGTTGTGACTTACTCTGCATAGTGTTGGGGAGTGCCAGCTGAACTATGTAGGTGTAAGGATGAGTCGTATGAGGTTATGAGATGTGGGTTATGAGTATGCTGTAATTGTTCCTGTATATGTACCTATGTATGATGTCATGAATTAAATGTACTAGGAGATAACATGTTTTTTTTATATCTAGCTCACCCTTGCATTGTTTGTGTTGTGTGCTGTTTGGGTATGTTTCTCTGGCGATGATCATCCACTTGGATGGGAGCAGATGTTGTCGAGGAGAGTCCTTTGGAGCAAGAGCTGGAGAATACTGAGGCTGCGGAGTAGTCTTCTTAGGAATTCCTATCTGAACACGTGTAGTGTTCGAATCTGTAAACTGTTTAAGTTTAAATCTTCAGTTTCTGTTATTCCAGAATGACTGTAATTTCATATTTAATTACACGTCATACTCCGACTGTTCTCTTTATTGGAATGTTGACGTCTTTATTATGTAATAATTGTTATTATATAATCGGGATGTTACACCCAACCCCTTTTCGCGACAGGACGACATCTAAAGAAATGAAGAAACAACGACAGAGTAGGCCTAATGGCCAAGACCTAACACATAACAACAAATGCCTGAATATATCCCTAGCTATTGGGATGCAGATGGGTGGGAGCAACATTCAGGGTTCTTAATACTTCCATCTGAAAAGTGCTAAGAGGCAACCTAATGTACATATCATAGAACAACGAAGAATAGACGTAGAAAAAGTCGTTGGCGACATCCTCTCTCCCATGAAAAACCCTTTCATTTTCACGGCAAGCCACCAACTTTATACAGGATTTGTAACCTAGGGTTCTCAGAATACAACTATTATTTACCCAATCTTCCAGTACTACTCTACTTCTAAACGAACTACAAAAATCACTTACATCCCGGGAAGCCTAATCATAGTTGCTGCCGCCAGATGAAGAGGAAACCAGGTCTTCTAGATTTTCAGCTAGTACACTCCCATATACAAACGCACTTTCGCCACCAAGAATGGAGGCGATTTCATGGAACCTTCCCGCCGGCGACACCTCCGACACTTCAACACCTTCATTCAACCCATTTTCTTCCATCGTCAACAGTGAACACACTAATACAGAAAAAAGATTCAGGTTTACCTGATAGATTCGTAAGAGAGAAGAGTGAAGTCGAAACGAAGCAAGAGAATTGTCACTGAAGCAGAAATGATGATGTTGCTACTACAAATGTCTTACGCCTCTTCACATTTCCTTTCACATTAATGAAGGGAAAACTGACAACAGAACACCACACGCCGTAGGATCAGCATAATCCAACGACTCTGTTTTCACGCCTTTACAAATTCCTTCGAAAGCGGGAAACCCTAAAACATCTCAATAAAAATGGTGCGTAGCAATTATCCTACTCAACAAGCGTACCCTCAACGTCCTACAGTTAACTCGCACGCTTCAACCGCGTTGGTTAACTCGGACTCGGGGGGCATTATGTATGGTAGAATATCTGAGTCGAGCGATTGTCATCAATAAACCAAACGAGCGACTGAACGATCGCTATTACCCGAACGACTACCAATAATAAACGGTCGTCATTTCATACCCTTGTCAACGTCGCTCCTAACATCGATCGTCTTAATAACGATCGTCCTTTACTTAAACCAAACAACCAGCATGTGTCAAATCAACCCAGTCAAGCTAAGAGTCTACAGACGCTCGGTCAACTTTATTCAGACTAGGTCAATTATCCCGGATAAACTAAGAGAGAAGCGATTAGAAATATCTGGCCATGATAGCACAAATCACGGAACTAACTAACCCAGTATCATAGATGAAAAGCACGACCAAGTGGTTGAGTTTTCCAATTAACCGGATTTTTAGGTAAACGGTTTATCTTACTTTTAGGTTAAATACGAAAAATCAGAAGAGAAACATGTACGTTTTTTTATAAGAGAGAAAGTGGTGAAAACACTCATATTATTATTAGTTCAAGAGGGTTCCACAATTTCCTTTTTTCTGACTTGAGCGTCGAAGTATCTTTACAGGTACCCACTCCATTCTCCTTGAGGAACCTCATACAAGAAGAAGAGATAAAGAAAACTGCATTGTGAGAAGAGAGAGAGAAGACTCATCAGGTTTGCGTCTCGGTCCCCACAAATTATACAAAAACAAATAATTTTTTAGTGTTTCTCATATATGAAAAGTCCAGTATTCAATCATTAAAATTTCTTTATGTCTTTGACACTCAAGTCATTATTTAGGCTACAAGAAAATATAGTTTTAAAAACTAAATTATTGATCACTAAAATAATAAAATTAGCCACTTTAGTAACTAATTTAGAATCAATAATCATAGCTAAAATATTAATAGTTTTTTAGTGTTTTTCAGATATGAAAAGTCCAATATTCAATCATTAAAATTTCTTCTTTCGACACGAAAAAAATTAAGAAAACAAAATTAATTTCAATCACTAAATCAATGCACAACAAACCAATAATCATAAAAAATACTCCATAAATCAATAATATATACAAATCATAACCAAAAACACAACAAGTTTTTAATATAATACTATATTACTCAAACAAACAATTTCAAATTTTAAAAAAATAATATATACAAATCTCAATCTAACAAACATCAAATTTTTAATGTCATATTATATTACTAAAACAAACAATTTAAAATTTTAAAAAAATAATACTATATTACCATAAAATATGCTAAACCCATACATCAACAAAATAAAATATACAAAAACAGAGATTACCAAAACCCAAATCAAATAAACACGTGAATGAACGAAAACATAAAAATAACAAAATGCAAGCAGAATGAAAACTTACGGATTGATGTAACAACGAGGACGAAATCGAAATGAAAATAACAAATTATGAAGGAAAGGATCCAAAAATGTTAGAAAAAGATCAAAATTTTATTTACAAAAGTTTAAAAAAAAATCAACTTGGGAACAGTGGAAATTATTAGCCAAAAAAATAAGGACGGGAACAAATGATTTTGAAACGCATCTGAATCGCATGTTTTTGAAACGCATCTGAATCGCATCAGACTCTTCTCAGAAGATCATGACAAAATTTCTGTTATGAGGCCATCAAATGATTTTCTTCCATTATAACGAAAGTTTGAGCCTGAACTACAAATGGAAGAAACTCCCATGTCTTGGAAATGGACCTGAATCCCATGAGATTCTACCATGACAGAATTTCTCGTATGAGTTAATCAAGGAGTATTACAATAAAATCGCCATCGATATCTTTTCAGAACTCTAGAATTTCTCGTGGCAAAAGTTTATTTTATATCTTTTAAATATTTTTATTTACGTAAAATAACTTAATAATATATAAAAATAATAAAAAAAGTTAGAAATAATTAAATATTAATAGTAAAATCTTCCAATATAATAAGAAAAAATTATAACAACTTTATATAAAATATTTTAAATGATAATTATTTATAAAAAATCAGTAATAATTATATCTTTTAATAATTATATTTTTTAAAAATTAATTTATAATTATATTATAAAAAATAAAAATTGGGTACATTAAAAGAGATATATACTTATAAATAGGTATAAATGAAAAGATAGATGCAATTATAAATAATTTTTAACTTTTAAAATAATTCAGAAACAACATATTCACGAACTTAATTTTGGGGCAGAAATTTTTCTAATTAAATATAAAATTTTTTTTGCATAAAATCTTTAAACAAAAATTAATTATCTATTCAGTTTACATATTTTTATTTTGGTATAATAAATAGAAAAGCTACACTCTTATAATACAAACTTAATTCTGTTAATTTTATTAATAATTAATCACATAGTTCGATTTTAGTGATTTTAATGCGTTTTTTCTTTCTAAAATGAAAATTAATGTTATTATGCAATTAATTTTTAAAATATCCAAATTTCTTTATTATTTGCACGATAAAATTTAAAATTTATAATTGTGTTCTTAATTTAAAGGGAAAATTCTCATGTCAAGTGATTGACATTTTTTTTTTATCCAAAATCGATATCGGTAAATCATTATCCTAGAGTAAATGTTATGTTTGTTTAAAGATATGTTGCAATTGATTTTTCAAATCATTTTTATACTTCACATATATTCAAAGTAAGGGCTCACTAGTAAAAAAAAGAAGATTTTAACGCGTTATATATGCTTCGTTTAGTAAAAATCGAAACGCATAAAACGTGATGGCATATCTGTAATTATTGAAACAGTATATGCCTCGGTTCATATAAGAATCGATGCCTATAGGGTGTACCGCCTCGGTTACATGTCATCTGAGACATATAAATTTTTTTGAAAAAGATTTATGCCTCGGTTCTGTGAATAACCGAGTCATAAAACTCTGCAAATACTGATACATTCTGCAAAATGTCATAAAAAGTGGTAGACTTTTTGCCTCGCCTGTATACCTCGGTTGGAGAACCGGTGCGGATAGGCGAAAATAACCGCTGTCATTTCCCTTTACTACAATAGTGGCTCCTGATATTTTTTCTGTTAAAAATAAAGATTCCAAGGAGTGGTTCAAAAAAATTTCAACAAAAAGATAACCACAACTATCAAAACCAAAATTGACAAAGTTCATAGTCAATATACACAAATTAATAGTCAAGAAGAGATTTACATGGAGTAACCTCCCAAATTTGTTGCTCAGGGAAGTCTTTTGGGTTGGTATCTTGCAAATCATTAACAATTTGGTATCACTTGAGTGCAAAAGTAGATATTTTCATTAAGTCTTTATGGATTAAATTAGTAACAAACTTGATATATATTATGCACTAGCTTGAGCGAGAGTGTTAGATATATGATCTTTATTTTATATTTATCTTTTATCTTGTAGTTTGTTATTATTATAAATTCAACATAAGGAAATTAATCTCATACATAATTTTCATTATATTCATAGTTCACAATTCATTGTGTATAAAATGTCAAAAATTGAACCACATTTGTTAAATTTTTTACTTTTCAGGTAGAGTTGTAAAAATATATCACTATTAATTAAGAAAACAAATTATTTATTGATCACTACAATCTTCTAATACAAACTTAATTATTATGCTAATTGTGACATCCCAATTATATAGAAAAACACATATAATAAAGACGTCATCATGCATAATATAGGAAAGCAGTCAATAGTAATTATGATTACAGTCATCCTTAAAATAGCTTCAGAATTTAAACTTTAACTAAAGATGTCTAAACTGGAAACTTAAAGAGGAAAAGTAATTATGATTACAGTCATCCTTAAAATAGCTTCAGAATTTAAACTTTAACTAAAGATGTCTAAACTGGAAACTTAAAGAGGAAAAGTAGTTCAAAATATCATCAAATGACTAAGAAACCCCTAGGAAGCCTAATTACAGCATTGTCGTCTTCTTCCAAAGCTGTCTCCAAAGAAACCTCCTCGCCTTCTGCTCCCATCCAAGTGGATGATCATCGCAAAAGGAATCATACACAAACAAGCAAGGGTGAGCTAGGTATAAAAAAACATGTTATACAGTCACACACAGCATGCATAGTTCACTCAAAACATGATAAATGACATTACAAGACTTGTTGCATTATAAACCGACTCATCCGGACTAGAATGATTGCCGAGCTATGGCGGGTTATGCACTCGTGGTGGCCTCTACTGCTTTGCAAAGCCATTGCCAATGGGTTCCACCCTACCACACTCACGAGGTTAGTCTGTTTCGCGCCCTGGAGCATACTGGAAGCCTCCAAGACTAGGACATCCTATTACTACTCACCACATGATTCAATACTCTCTACTTGAGAATGATTGATCATTGTAGTTTCAGAAAAACCCCCAAGACTGAGCTGTCATGCAATCATTCTACACACTACTAAAGCACCACCATGTATCCTCTCCTTGAGGATCATGGAATTACGTCCATGAACCATACTTGTTACACTTACACCAATCACAATTTTGTTTCATACATACTTCCAAACTATAATTCACAAACAATACAACATACCTTCGATCATGTTGCAAAATCAAGCCACCAAAATCAGGTATATAGACATACATACACCCTGGCAGTCAAACAACATCAAACAGCTCAAACAGATGAGGAAAAATGTGAAACTCACTGAACCAGGTCGCACAGCGCACCAGGGTGCAAGGCAAGACAGCAAAAATTCGCACAGCGCACCACTCTTGGTGCGCTGAGCGAATTTTCCTGACGGGGGAACCTTTCAGCTAAAATTTGCATAGCGCAGAGGGTGTGCTATGTGACTCTGCATAATCTGCAGAACAAAATTCTACAAATTTCAAGCACTCAACACCCCAGAACTCGTTCTAGACCTCTTCCTTAACTTCTAATGATCCTAGATCATAGTATAAGCCTAATCAAACTTGTCTATTTTATTATAAACATTATTAACATGATTCTAAAGTGATCAATACCCAACTTTTAACTTAAAACTCCGATTTCATTAACCCAAGAACCCAATTTCAATTCTACCATTTTGAACATGATTTTACTCAGTTTTATGACCCTAACCAGTTCTAATTGACTCATCCAAGCTAGCCAAACTGCCCAATTGCACTCAAGACCACCTATGCTCAAATTTACGACCCCAGTTCCTCTCGAAAGACCTAAAACAGTACTTCAGCAACTGTTTACTCATCTAACAAGGCTAACGCATGATTTCCACCTCAAACACTCCTTATTAACCCAATTGGTCATCGGAGAAGAATCCAATGTCTGAACGCTTTAGACTCACCATCGACGCCAGCACATATGACTAGTCACAACTGACTGGATCAGACCAGGGCTACTCTATGATCAAGGATGTACCAACTCAGGATTTTAAGATTCCTCTATCCTACCAACAAAGTACTCTCAACAAGTCACAATTGATTTATCTAAGTCATCCAAACTGTCCTATGGTGTTCTAGACTCCAATTGCCCAATTTGAATACCTCACTTCCCCTCACAGTAACCTAAAACAGTACATGTGCACCTACTTACTATCCATATTAAAGATATTATAGAATTCTTACTCCAAACCTCTCCAACAAAATCAAGTACAGCCAACAAACTCATCCAAGTCAAATAATAATCAGCACACCATGGTTACACAAATTTCACATTTTCAACAAATGCAACTCAACATGCTCATCACCAAAAATATAGTATAACACTAAGAAAAATCACAATTTATCAAACACGCACATCATACAGCTCCTAAAAAAATTATAACTAGCTCCCCTTACCTGGGTTTCTCCAAACACAACTAATTGAAACTGCCCTAACAGTACCCTTCAAAACACGTGAACTGAACCTGACCCTACAAACCACCAAAGTGGCAGCTCTTAGAGCTTGATTTGGCAGAAAATATGAAGACGAAACCCCACTAGCAACATGCAACCAGTAATGTTGCTTGCCCTAGGCTCCAGAAACAGCAAAGGAAAGGGGAAAAATCACTTATCGGTCCAAACGAAAATATGATCGAGTCAAAAGGAAGCCTTTGGTGGGGTGAACGCCTGAGCACCTTCAAATCCAAGATTGAATGGTTCAGTGAATGGAAATTTTTAGAGAGAAGACAAAGAGAATTTAGGGCAAAAAGGTTTTAGAGAGAGAGAGCTCAAGCAACTGAATCAGACTTCTGAGAAGTCTTTCCTAAGGCTAAGTTGTCCTTGGTTTGATGGGTTTGACTGCCTTACATAAGGCCCAATGGCTCCTTTATATTTTTTTACAGGCCCTCACACTAATTTTATTAATAATTAATACATTATTATGCACATAATTTTTAAAATATCCTCAATTATCAGGTCAATAATTTTGAAAAGAAAAATTTCTCAGATTAATAATTTTGTTGCTTTATTTTCAAAAAAGAAATCATGTAAAATTATTTAATGATTGTCTATTGATCATGGGTTAAATATGTTTTTAGTCCCTAAACTATTAAGCGAATTTGTTTTTAGTCCATCTTTCAAAGTAATGTACATTTTAATCCTCCTTCTTCAAAAAACCTTAATTTTTGGTCCTCCAAAACTAACAGCGGAAGGATTAAAAATTAACGTTTTTTTAAATAGAAAGACTAAAATGTATCTTACTTTGAAAGACGGACTAAAAAAAAATTCGCTTAATAGTTAGGGACTAATGACATATTTAACTCATTGATCATTTCTAAAATGCGACAAAAGGTGCAGAACGTACCCTTAGCATGATTTAACTCATCGGGAATCTTTCAACTCACTCATATTTACTTAATATCTTTTTTATTTAAATTAGTATTTAAGAAATAATTCTTTTTTTTTTAAATATCTTTCAATTTTAGAAATTAATTATTATTTTATAATTAAGAAATCAAAATTAAGATATTGTTAAATATTTTATATTCTTTTACATTTTGTAATATATATATATATATATATATATATATATATATATATATATATATATATATAATAACAAATTTCTTCGTATAACATATATTTTTTATTTATAATTTATTTCATATCTCTCATATCTTCGTAATCCTAAAAATTTCCAACATCCATAATATTCTATATTTTAACTATTTGAAATATATTGTAATTATATGAATTTTAAAAATTTCCAATTAAGTCTCATCAAAATTCTCGTATCAAAATTATCAAAATGCGAACTCGTACTTAAACAAATATATATTACAATAGATTTTAAACAAAATTAATAAAATAAAAAAAATTGTATTAATAATATATATATTTATATGTTTTCTAAATCTAATAATAGTTAAAACATTAACGAATCTTAGCTACTAATCTTTAGTTTCTAATTTAGAAACTAAATTAGGAACCAAATGTATAGAAATAAATTCAGCAACCAATTATGTTGAAACCAATTTAACTAATTATATTAAAACCAAATTAGGAACCAAATGTATAGAAATCAATTTGGCAACGTTATACTATATATATATAAACCAATTTAAGAACCAAATATATAAAGATCAAAAGATATTCACTATAAAATAATGAAAATTTGTTTCTAAATATTTTCCACTTCGTTACAAAATCTTTCATATTTTATACTTATTTGTAAATTTGATTTCATTAATGTTAAAATAAATTATCAATAACTAAAATTTATTTTTATTATAATTTAAATTATTGATTACAATATTTAACAATAAATTGAGGAATCTTCTTTATAAAATATTTAATTTTCTCAAATTAAATTAAATTAAATTCATATTTTACTGTTGCAAAAATAACGGTAATATATTTAAAAACATTTATGTATATTACTTAAACCTCCAAAATTATTTAGGTAGTGGAAGTGTCCTCCTATTCCAAACTAAATTTACTTTATTTTTTTTATTTAAACCGTGAGACTTCAAATTAAAAAGTTTAATATTCAATTATTGAAAATTTTTCTTTCAGGCACGAAACAAAAATAACATAACAAAATTAATTTCAATTATTAAATTAATACACAATAAAATAATCAATAATCAATAATATATACAAATCACAACCAAACACACAATTAGTTTTTAATATAATACTATATTATTCAAAACCAAATCAAAATAACATTGAAACTGAAAGAATCCAAGAACCTGACAAAGATCAAATACTTCCTCTTATTCTACCTAAGAAAGAAAATATATGATTATCAAATTAAAAAAAACAAACTTTAGACAATAAGATTATTGGGAGAGAGGAGGGTTGTGAGAATTATTGGCAAGAACAACTTCGTCATTGAAAAAAAAGGAGATGAAAGGGATAGAGGAATAGACACTGCAAAAGCAGAATTATCGACGAACACGACGTGATCGACGAGTAAATACAGAACCACAATCAAAAGTCGAGCCTTTTACTATCGCCTTTAAACACTTCTCATTATGGCAAGTTTCCTTATAAGCAGCAGCATAATTTCGATTTTCCAAAAATATACCAATGCTAGTCTTTTTAAAATAAGTTTCGTCTTCATCTTCGTGGAAGAAACTCCTTTCTTGATGCAATTTCAAAATCCTTTCTTGATGCAATTTCAAAAAGTAAGGATCAATGATAAGGAAATACCATTTCTTGGAAACACCCTTGAATCGCGTGAGAATCTTCGCAGGAAGCCATGATAGAATTTCTTGTATGAGTTCATCAGGGAGATGTATATGTATTTTAGCAGATATATGTATTTTAGCAGAAGAGAATTTAGCTGGAGACTGGGGTGGTGAAGCCACAGGAGAGCGGGATAATTCTAATGAGATTTTTAAAAATGCCTTCGCATTAGTATTTTCCTTATTAGCGGTCATGTAGTCTCCTCTCCGAAAAGAGGAGAAGCTCTTATGCAGATGAGCTGTGGCCAATTCTATGTGAAGTGCTGCCAGATTATCATCCATCTTCATTGTTTCTGAATATTCTGAATAAAAAAAATAAAAGAAAGAGTAAAAGAAACAAACAAAAACAAGATTGAGAAGTAATTAACAAATATTTAATATAAAAAAGAATCAAAATTTCAAATTAAAAACATATAAATACAAATTAAAAATTAAAAACAAATCAAATTAAAATAAAACTAAACATAATAAAGACACAAAAATCAGAAAAACATAAAAAAAAACTTAACCACAATTCCAAGGGGCGAGGCACCGTCGCCCTCAACCGCTCAAGCCTCCTTCTACCGTAATCATCCCAAAAATTCATACTTATTCGTATTCAATCATACAATTTCTACATCCGATCCATATATATCCATGCATTTAATCCATATATTCATGCATTCAGATTAATCCAAACATATACATGCATTAACAATGGAAAAGAAAAATGGAATCACGAACAGAGAAAGAAAACACCAACCTTAGTGCAAAAACGCGCGAGTGAAACGAGATTCAACCACAAACACTACTGTCCTTGCTTGCGAGCCCGTCAATACAGAGAAAAGAGGGCACAGATGATGAGGGAGACACAAAGAGTGAGAGGTGCAACGAGGGAGACACAAAGAGCGAGAGAGGGAGTTGAAGGAATATGCGAAAATCGGGTTTCAGGGAGGTGCGAGAGAGTATGGGTTTCGGGAGTGTAGGGTTTGCCTTTTAAAATTTGAGAAAGAATCTCAAGTCAAAGATTCTTTTTGTTATTTCTGTTTTCTTACTCTAACGATAAACTAACAAAAATAATCCAAAATAAAAAGGACAAAGATATTTTTCAATGATGATTAAATATGGATATCTTCTATTTTTACTAGTTTCACTATAGTATATTTCTATCTTCAAAAGTGTTAAACGAAAAACTTAGAAAAATATAGAATTTTTTTTTAAAAATATAATAACTTTTATAAAATGAAAATTAAATAATTATTTTTTATATTATAAAATGCAAACTTAAACACTAAAATAATTAAGTAAATATGATTTTAGCTAATTTTACTCTTAGTCAAATTTATTCGATTCTTATAATTTATATTATAAATTTTAAAATCATGTTTTTTATCCTTGAAAATGGGGACACATAACAACAAATGCATTTAGATAAATATGTTCTCACATGTATGGTTTCTGTATTCTAGTCCTTCCTTAATTTTTATTTTGTATTTTGTATAATTCAAGTTTTTATATTTTAAAGATTATAAATTTGTTTAATTATTAACATGTCACCTGCTTACGTATATATTAGACCAAAATTGAAAATACTTCAAAATATGAAAAATAATAAAAATTTATATTAAATATTAATGTTAAAATTGTTGTATTTTGTGCTCAATTATTTTAAAATAGTGTTTCAGACTCTTGGTAAAGTCTTTGTTACTAGAGAGAATAGATCGCAATTTTGACACATGGATCATAAATTCAATTTGACATTGATTAATATATAAGAATGAAACAATTTTTTCAAAATTGCAAAAAGGTATTGAGAAAAGATGGTCTCGATCTCCAAAATTTTGCTTTTAACAATACTTTTTGCTTTCCAATTGAAAGAGAGGGTGGAATTGTAGCTTCGGAAGGAGAAGATTAGCTTTTTCCTCCTGCCAAAGTAGATGTTTTAATCTACAATTTTATAACTTCCAAGAACTTGACTGTTGATTGCAAAGACAAGCACCATGATCTTGGGATTCAAGTATTGCAATATCAGGAAAAGTATACATTTAGTTTTAAACCTAATTTCTTTGTGAGTGTTACTTTGTATTTTTGTAGGTTTTTATGGGAAGGAGGAAGTCAATCTTTTGACATTTATGATGAAGATAGAGATGATAGTAGTAAATGTGTATGGAAAATATTAGAGGTGAACTGTGTATTCACTATTCTAAGAATGATGAGTCTTATGCGTGGAAATATTAGAAAGTATCTCTGGTAGTTTATGAAATTGAAGATGGTTTCTTTATGAAATTTGAAGAAGTAGTTTATGATATTTTACTATTTTATTCCTTTTACTTTTATTTTTTTATTTTTTTTATTTAATATCTATTTTGATCTTTATATTGGTTATTTTTATTCAAAGTGGTCTTTGAAAATTTTTTTATATTCAACGTGATAATCTTTTTTGTTTAACAATTTCCAAGTGGTTAACTTTGTTTACCTTAAGGTAGATTCCTAATACAGTTCTTCTCCTACACAATTTCAAAGCCTAAAATAGTTCTATTTATATAATGAAGAGTTCAATCAACGATTAATGGTGGGTAAAAATGTAATGTCCTACAATCAATAGATTAGTGAAAATATAAAGGTTTAATTGCTTCCTTTGCCCCCAGTTTGGTTGAATTGTGTCAAATTCATCCTCATTTTTAAAAAAGTTTCATTGTCGTCCTCACGTGGTATAAAAGTGTCAATTGAATCCAAACATAGAAAAAATTTGTGTCAAAGTAGTCATTTTTCCTATATCTCTGTGTCTTCCTTTCATATGTCACTTCTCTGGAGCTATGAAAAGCCTTAAATTGGATAAGGTAAAATGAATATCTGTACTTGATTGTATGAAAGGAAGACACAGAGATATAGGAAAAATGACTACTTTGACACAAATTTTTTCTATGTTTGGATTCAATTGACACTTTTACACCACGTGAGGACGACAATGAAACTTTTACACCACGTGAGGACGACAATGAAACTTTTTTAAAAATGAGGATGAATTTGACACAATTCAACCAAACTGGGGACAAAGGAAACAATTAAACCAAATATAAAAAACAAAAATAATGGGCTAGGCCAACAGGCCCAATAGCTCTTTTTCCTCATAAAGTGGAGAGATGCTCCTTCCACCACCATTGCTTTCTTCTTGTATCTCTCCAACTTTTTTTTTTCCAAAAATATCCTTAGGTAAAATTTTTACTTATTACTTTTTATACTTTTAATTAAAAACCTTAATTCCCAATTTCGTCACCCACCCTTACACCCCCCTCCCCTCTTCTCCTTCTCTTTCTCATTTTCATTTTCGTCACCCACCCTTCCATTTCCGTCACCTATCAACAAATTTTCGTCACCCACAGGTTTCTGTCACCCATCAACAGTTGGCTCTTGAAGCTGCAATACAAGGAATTGTCCTTCTTAAGAACATCGGTCATGTTTTGCCTATCTCCCAACAGAGTCATCATACCGTGGCTGTCATTGGGCCCAATTCCAAGGCTACTGTTACAATGATTGGCACACACGCGGGTGTTTTCACCGTATCCAATTTGATGCCTGGAATGACATTGTTCTCTTCAATTTATTACATTTTGGTTTGCTAAAGATTTTCATGACAACTTCCCTTATCTTGATCAGGTTTGTTAAACCAGACACAAAATCTCATACAAGTTTGAATTTGATAAGTTTTGTTACCATTTTTTAGTGCACTCTTCCGCTAATTCAAATTCAACAAATATTTAATATATTAATACCTTTGTGCGCTTTACCTCAAATGCAGGTGATCAAAGAGGCTATGAGATTTTACACTGTATCTCCATTAGTTGCAAGAGAAACATCAAATGAAGTGGAGATTGAAGTTTATCTTCTCCCAAAGGTTCATAAAATATTCATTTTATTTTTCAAATTCATTTCTTTTTCTTTTCCGAAAAGTGTTTAATGAAAAGTTAGTCTTGTTATGAACACATATAAACTGTTTGTTTTGATATGCATTCTTTTCACAAATCTCAGTCATAGAATTAACTGTTTTATCTGTGCCACTGTTGAATCTAGTTTGGTATAAGTAGAGGACTTGGGTGTGGTTAGCACTTGGAGTTGTGGCAAAAGATCCCAAGGACTTTCCAAAGCCAGAAAAGTTCAAACCAGAGAGGTTTGACCCCAACTGTGAAGAAATGAAACGAAGGCATCCTTATGCTTTTATACCATTTGGAATTGGTCCTCGGGCATGCATTGGTAAACAATTTTCCCTACAAGAGATCAAACTTTCTCTCATTCATTATATCGAAAATACTTGTTTCGGCATTCATCCAATATGGAAAACCCCTTGGAACTTCAGTATGGGATAGTTCTCAACTTCAAGCATGGGGTCAAGCTCAGAGCCATAAAAAGAACATAAAGTTGCTAAGCAAACTGATAAGATCAATCAAATACTCTACACTGTAGAGTTCAGATGATTTTATTATCTTATAAATGTTAAAGTTTGCTAAAAACCAAATATTAGCAAATATGTTACCTTACGTAGAATTTCACCCTGTAGCTTGTGTAATAGAATACTTGAAACATGTTATGAAGTTTATCGAAATTCCATATTTTAATAAATATCAGCTGGGCACACTTCCTATAAGATTCTGGATGGCATGGGAAATATTCTTTAACAAAAATCAGAGGACAGTGAGTAATATCAATACCCATAAATGAACAATTGTACAAATGGAGACCCCTCATAAGTATTATCAAACATAAGCTACTTCTACCTAGCTAATGCAATTTAAATTGCATGGAACAACAAGATGTTGAACTTCTTGGGAAAAATAATGACAAAATACACAAAAATGTTGAGCTTCCACCACATTCTCATACCATGTGAATTGAGCAATTTCCCTTTCATCAGGCAAAACAGGACTGGTGTTCTTAAGAAGGACAATTCCTTGTGTTGCAGCTTCAAGAGCTAACTGTCGATGGGTGACGGAAATGGGAGGGTGGGTGAGGGAAATTGAAAAGAGAAGGAGAAGAGTGAAAGGGAGAGGTGGTGAGTGTGTGACGGAAATGAAAAAGAGAAGAAGAGGGGGTGGATATGCTGTGGGTGCTGGAACACGGGAAAAAATTGAGGTTTTTAATTAAAAGTATAAAAACTGATAGGTAAAAGTAAAAAACAAAAATTAATTTAAGGATATTTTTGAAAAAAGATAAATTGGGAAGGTAGAAGAAGAAGGTTGTGGTGGTGGAGGGAGCGTGTCTCCAGAAAGTGTAATGATATTAATATTAGAGGATTACTCCCTGCACCCCCCACATTTCTCCTATACTACCAAATTTTTTGTAAATTTCAAAATTATTTTTTATATTTTAAAATATCCTACTTCTCATCTTTTTTCTTCAACATGTGCCACGTCCATTAACTGGATATGCCATATCCAAGGTTTTTTTTAGTTTTTAGTTTATTATATTATTGTATTTTAAATTAATATATAAATATTATTTAATTTTTTATAAATTTATTACATAATTATATATAAATTAATTTTATTTTATTTAATAAAATAATTTTATTAATTTAATTTATGTATTATTTAAATAACTATTTAAATTTTTTTTTATAAATATATTAAAACGGATGTATCACATCTTACATCCGTTGAACTTTCTTCTTTTAGTTTTTAATTTTCTAATTTATTGTATTTTAAATTAATATATAAATAGTATTTAATTTTTTTAAAATTATTACTTAATTATTTATAAATTTATTTTATTTAATAAAATAATTATTATTAATTTAATTTATATATTATAATTTATATAATTATTTAAATATTTTTTATAAATCTATTAAAACGGATATGTGACATCCGTTGAAGTTTTTTTTTTAGTTTTTAATTTTTTAATCTATTGTATTTTCAATTAATATATAAATATTATTTATTTTTTTAAAATTTATTACGTAATTATATATAAATTAATTTTATTTTATTTAATAAAATAATTATTATTAATTTAATTTATGTATTATTATTTAAATAAATATTTAAATTTTTTTATAAATCTTTTAAAATAATGTGCACGTTGAAGTTTTTTTTTCTTTTAGTTTTTAATTTTTTAATTTATTGTATTTTAAATTCCTATATAAATAATATTTAATTGTTTTTGAATTATTACTTAATTATTTATAAATTAATATTATTTTATTTAATAAAATAATTATTATTAATTTAATTTATATACTATTATTTAAATAACTATTTAAAAGTTCTTTTTATAAATCTATTAAAACGGATATGCCACAACCGTTAACAGATGTGGTGACATCCGTTGAAGTTTTTTCTTTAGTTTTTAATTTTTTTATTTATTGTATTTTAAATTAATATATAAATATTATTTATTTTTTTTAAAATTTATTACGTAATTATATATAATTTTATTTTATTTTATTTAATAAAATAATTAGTATTATTTAAATATTTTTTATAAAATTACTTAAACGGACGTGGTCATATGTTTTCTTTTTTTAAAAAATGAAAAAAAAAACTAAAATATAAACTATGTAAACGGATGTCAACATCCGTTGAAGGTGAAACAAATGTTAACCTCCATTTTATAACAAGAACAAATTAAGTATGGAGTGGTGTAGAGAGTATTTGGTGGTGGTGGAGGTAGCAACACTCTTAATATTATTATTATTAAACTGAGAATCCGCAACACACTCACATATAAATTACTCATTGTATTTCTAATTCTTTAATTTAATTTAGGTTTAAACCCTCGGATGATCCTCGTGTTTATATGGAAATCTCAAATAGGTCATCATATTTTCAACTGTCTCAATTGGGTTCATATATTTGCAAAATATCTCAATTGGGTCCAAATATTTGTAAAATTGAACCAATTTTGCCATAACCGTTAAGTTGTCACAAACGGCGTTAAAATGTGCTGAAATGGATATACTGAGGTGGATATTTTATTAAAAAAAATATACTGTCAGTGATGACATGGAATTTAACAAATAAATAAAAATAGAAAAATTATGCGATTAAAAAAAAGGGGATTTGAGAGTCTGAGTTTCGTCTTCTTCGCTGTCCCCCTAAAAAACTGCAGCACCGTCGTCCGTGTCATGAGGAAACTGGAGAAGGAAGAACTGGTGATGAAGGAAGAAGGTGGTGGAGCTGAAGGGGTGGATCTGAGGAAGCTCTTGTGTGGTGAGAGAATGCCGCGGAAAACCCCATTGAAGCTTCGTCAGCTCTGGCGGCGGGGACAATAGCGACGACGGCCGGGGCGGCGTTGATGCTGTTTTATGTGCTGAGCCGGCGACTGTCGCGGAAGACGGAGGAGGACAACAAGGATCACGGAGGCTGCGGCGACGTGTCGAAATCGAGCAGATCGACGTGCCGGAGCCCTCATCTTCTTGCCGCTCTGCGACATCGGAACCCTAGGCCGTCCGCCGCTGCCATCTCTATTGAGATTTAATCACACTATCTTCACCCTCTTCTCTGCCACGTTTCTCTGTGTGCGCGTATCACCTTTTTCCCTCCTTTCTCTGTTTTTGTTTTTTTCTCGATTTGGAATCGTTCCGGGGGTGATTGGGGCTGATTGAGTGCATTCTAATGGGTTGTTGCTACCAAATAGAGAGATGGTGAATCAGATATTGTCATACATATATTAATCAAGTTTTTACTTTTTACTGTAATTATGTGCAGCTCAAAGGGGATGAAATAATTGTGGAGTTGTACCAAGATATTATCATGGAAATTCTGTCATGGCTTGAAAGATCTCCTGCGATTCAAGTACGTTTCAAAAGGGTGAAACCAACTTGTCTCCGATTCGATTTTGCAGTGCGGTGGCTTTGGTTTCGCAAAGGAGATGACAGCAAAGATGAACAGGCAGTAGCGATTTAGGGTTGGAAGGATTTTCAAATTAGTTCTCTCGTGGATTTTCTGAGTGCAAGCCATTTTTCTCACTTTTTTCTGCTTACATTATTTTTTTTATTTTTTTTTAATTTATTAAATTCCATGTCATCACTGACAGTATATTTTTTTCAATAAAATATTCATATCAGTATATCCACTTTAGCACATTTTAACGCCGTTTGGGACAACTTAACAGTTATGGCAAAATTGGTTCAATTTTACAAATATGTGGACCCAATTGAGATATTTTACAAATATATGGACCCAATTGAGACAGTTGAAAATATGATGACCTATTTGAGATTTCCATATAAACACGAGGATCATCCGATTTAAACCTTTAATTTGATTTAATTTAAATAAAGTGTTAGATGGATTACTTATAGTTAAAGAATTAAGAGTGTTTTTTTAATTAAAGAAGGGTAACTCTGTATATTCTTCTGAGATGTCTAATGCAATCTCAACATTCTTTTTTTTTTACTTATTGGTTTCTTTGTCTATGTTCTTAGTCTGGGGCAACTGATTTTGATATGTTACAGTTTTTGCATAAAATTGAATTTATTATTTTCATTTTGGTTTAATAGGTTCGGAGGTCCCTATATTTGCGGGTTCGTTTCAATTGGGTCCTCTAATTTTGGAAGTGATCAATTGGGTCCCTAATTTTGGTCAATTTGATTCAATAATAGCATTTTCGTTAAATATAGATGGCATCCAGGTGGCACCGTTTGAGCTGTATAGATGAATTTTTAACATTTTTAATTGTTAAATATATTAATAAATGAAAATATAATCAGAAATTATTAAAAATATTAAATTAGGTCGGTGGTGGGGACTCAATTGATCACTTCCAAAATTGAAGGACCCAATTGAAACGAACCCGCAAATATAGGGACTTCTGAACTTATTAAACCTTTCATTTTTATCTCATTCATGTATACTTTTTATTATTTTGGATTCATATTTTATCTGATAATTTGGAATGGTGTTAACTTTTTTTTAATGAGGTAGGAGATAAGAATTAATATTTTGGAATATTGAGATCTATCTAAAAGATTTACATATTTTAATTAGAAGTAAATATAGGTCAGATTTGTCATTGTTCTAATTTGATCCAAAATTTTGATTGAGTTACTTAATTTAAAACATGATATGAAATAAGTGAGATAAAACTTGATAAATCTGATTTTGTCATTGTAATATATCAATTTCGTATTTAATCATTCAAAAAAGATAAAGAAATATAAAATTTAAAGTAAGTTATATTTAATAAATAGATATTTCAAAATTAAAAAAAATTATTTTAAATACAATACCATATTATATAAAATTTTATTCATTAAATAAACAATTTTTATGATTAAAATAAAAAGGTTATGAAAAAAAATATATTTTAAGAAAAATATTAAACATAAATAATATATATAAAAAGAGTAGATTAGAATAATATTACTTTTAAAAATCATAAATAATCGATGATGAAGAGGAGTTTACACTGACTTGAATAATGATATGGTACTATTGATTCGATCTTACCATTGGATTTAATTTATTTTTTATCAATATTTAGGTATTTATGTTTATATATTTATATTTTATTTTTATATTTATATTTCGTTTATATATTGTTTCAAACAGTTATATATATGTAAATTGTACTCTCTCTTGATTATGGAATAAGAAATACAATTTCTATCATTTCTTTTATCATGACATGGTATAAGAAGAAAATTAATTTTTTATCATGTTCTTCCGCAACCAATTCTTTTCCTGCCCAGATCTTCATCTTTTACCTTTCGTTCTTGGTTTTCCTGCCTTTTTCTTCTCCTTCTGTGGCTAATTCCTCTGTTACTCTCGCATCGTTGCAAGATACAACACACGACTGTTACATTCACCCTAAAGAGAATCCTTCACTGGTGCTTGTTTCCTCGATTCTTGAAGGTCACAATTATTATGGATGGGCTCGCTCAATGTCTATTGACACTTCTTCCTCAATCTAATCCCACAGTCTCACATTCTACCAATCTAGTGAGCTCTCATAATGCTTCCACTTCTTCTCAAGCTCAAGGTAATATCTATTCTCAATGGATTCTAGACACAGGTGCTACTGATCATATATTCAATTCTTTGTCTCATTTTATTTCTTATTTGTAGATAAGATGGTTTATGTTTTGGCCTGGTTGATTTCCTTTGTGGAGTAGCAATGACAGGTTCAACAAAAACAGGTTGAGAAGAAAGAATAATAGGGTCTGGAACAATGGAAGGAAGAGATGTAGGTGGTCAGAAGGGTTGATCAGTAACTTCTGAGAAAATAGGTGATGGAGAGGAAATGATTTTGGTGTCAAAATCCAAGGATTTTTGTGTATCATAGGTGAGTGCTTGTCATTAGTAAGAAAAGGAAATATGTTTTCATAAAATATTACATTCCTTGATAGAAAAATTTGCCTAGAGTTGAAATCTAACTAAAGGTAGCCTTTCACTCATTTTTTAAAACCAAGTAAAACATATTTTCTTGCACGAGGTTGAAATTTTGTTCTATGAGCTTGAAGAGTTGAAGCATAACAAAATGAGCTAAAAACTCGTAAGTAAGTAATGTCAAGTTTAACGATGTGTAACAACTGAGATGGAGAAAAATATGCCAAAACTTTGGAAGGTAAAATATTAATGAGTTGTACAGCATAACGAACAACAAAAGACCAGAAAATTATGGGAAATGGGATTGAAACATTAAAGATCTAGCAACATTGAGAATGTGTTGATGTTTTCTCTTAACAACTCCATTTTGTTGAGGTGTTTCAACACAAGATAATTGATGTTGTATCCCTTTTTGTCCATAAAAATTTGTCATTGCAACCTCATTACCATTATATGATCTAATAGCTTTTACATCAATGCCAAATTGTGCTTTGATATAAGAAACAAAGCGAATAAGTTGTGATCTTGTATCTGACTTACTTGCCATCAATTTAATCAATGGAGAAGATAAGATGTTTTATGTTTTGGCCTGGTTGATTTCCTTTGTGGAGTAGTAATGACAGGTTCAACAGAAATAGGTTGAGAAAAAAAATCCTTTCTTTTCTCGTAACATGGTATCAGAGTCATGATTAGAGCCTATCCTAGTGATATTTCTTGTTTCTTGGGCATTTCTATTCCACCCGCTATCGGCCCATTATCGGACCACCCAATTTCTACTATCACGCACGAGATGTCTATACCTCGGCGTGAAAGGGGTGTGTTGGAAGTCCACATCGACTAGAGATAAGGTCAATTTATAATTTATAATTGAGTGCAAAAACTTTACCCTACAAGTCGGTTTTGTGAGAATGAATTAGGCTTTAAACCCACTTTTTAATCATGCTAATCTACCTAATGGTCGAGGAAAAGCCCAAAATTTTGCATGGTAAGAGTGGAAGAGAGTCCAACTTTTTGGTCCATGAATGGATATGGAGTGAGTGATTAGATGGTCAAAATTATCGTGTTGTGAGATGAGGTTATAGAAAAAGAGAAAAAAATAAAAATAAAGCAAGAAAGAAAGCAACAAGCGTGTGATAAAGAGCAATATAAAAGGTGACAAAAGGGCATTGAACTCACTCCTTCTGTGACAGTCAAAAGAAATCTAATGTATGATCCATCTTTCTGACCCCACCATATTTTTCTTTCCAACAATACACAATTTGCATTATTTGAGTATCAAATAATTCACATCTTCTATCCCAAGTAGTGTATAAAATCATTTTTCCTTTGCTTACTTTTTATCTTTCTTATACACACATCTTACATGTACTTTCCTAAACCAATGGAGAGAGCAAAAGTTGTCCCATTCTCTTCTTGTACACAAAAGCATTCAAGATATACTTAACATCACCTGTGCACTTTTTCTTTCATTCGAGGTTGAAAGATTTGGGCAAGGATAGATTCTTTGTATTTCAAGGTAAATTAAAGACTAAAACCACTAACTTCAACTAAATCCTTACCAAAAAAGTGTTTGTAGTTAAATTAGAAAGGAATTGGAGACAAAAGAAAAGTCATTTTTCTTACATAAGGAGAAGATATGATGATATAATATGATATGATATACTGAGACAATATTTGGCCTTGTCACTCTATTTATAAATATTTTTATTTATTTTATGGGTAATTTTTTTATAGATTATTGTTTTAGTTTAAAGAAATGGTTAAATTTAAGAAAACATTCAAATTAAAAAATATTAAAGTAAAAAAAATACTTAAAGGATAAAATTGGTAAAATAATTATTTTAATTTAAAAAAAGTTACTTAAAGAGTAAAATTAAAAAAAAAAGAATGTACATAAAAAAAAGAATTTCCTTTATATGATAATATAGATTATACAAGATATTATCAAATTAATCTAGGTTGATGTTAACTTAATTTTGGTTAAGACTGGTATTTCTTTTGTTTAAAAATTTTGACATTCAATTTTAATGTTCTAAAACTTTTGTCGATATTTTTTTTCTAGTTTTAAAATACTTTTTTTTTATCTTCTACAAGTTGTATCCAAACCACTTTTCATCTATCTATAAATATTTGTGTATGCTATTTTGATACAGTAAAAGCAATGCACTTTAAAATTAGAGAAAAATTAAAACAAAACATTTAGAAAAACAAAACTTTGAACTTCAAAAATTTAAATAAATAAACATTGTATTGTTTTATCTTTAAAGGATGAAATTGGTAATGCTAATTGTTTGGAAAGGGCCAATTTGGTATCATTGATCAACAAATTGCATTGTGATGTATATCTTGAAAAAGGGAATAGGGTCCATAGACCTTACCTAATAATTTTAATTGAAAGGAATCTACCCAATCATGAGGGCTTGGTCATTGCATGAATAGGCATCTTACATTATTTTGAAGGGCATGGTCAAAATGATTCTACTTTCAAAGGGACACACTTACCCTTATTTATTATAATAACTAAGTAATAAAGTGTATTCGATAAAATGGGGTAGGTCACTTTTATCAGACACTTCTTCAAGTTGTGGGTTTAGTACATAGGCTTAGAAGGAAATAGAAGATAATATATTCAACAATTTAGCTTATATTAATTTAACCAACATGGACTTCGTCCAATTGGCAAGTAGTTTCATCAATTAAACTTTATTATAAGTATTACATATTGTTATTTTTGACAAATATACGAGTATATAAAATTATTATGACTTATACAAGTACTTAAAATTATTAATGATCATTTTTTCATGTCTCTTCGAGATAAAAAAAAAAAAAGCACACTAAGTTATTTTTTTTATTAAGTATACAAATTTATGTTTGGTGCAAAAATTGTTTGATTTATATATTGAGAGGATATATGAATTTAAACACTCTTTGATATAACTTTATAGCATTGAAAGATGATGCAAATCAGAAGGTTAGAAGGATTGGTCAACTTGAAAAGGTGTTTGGAAAATTCAAACTTCATGAACGAATCTTGGTTGTTGCGGAAGCAAAAGTAATAAAGAAAAATAAGAACAATTTGCAAAGAAAAATAGAAAATAGATTGAAGAAGAGAAATGAATACACCTTCCAGGGTAATCCCAAAAGATAAGTGCTACCACTTGATAAAAGTTTTTGAAATAAAAACTAAAACAAGATAAGAAAACTCTTAAGACTATCAAATTACTCACAAGAATAAATTTCATTCAATCTTTAAAAATAAACTTTAAAAAAGGGAGTGCTCTTATTTGTATGTATATCGTAATCTGATATGGAAAAGACTTATTTCTTTCATTTAAAGAGTTAATTGGAGAATCACATATATGAATTACTAGTGATACTTAGGATCATGAAGGAGTTTTGTCCATCACATATGATTTAAAAGTGACATGTGTTGATTAGAAACTCTTCATATTCCCTTCATGTTTTGAAAGGTCACTCAAAATGTGTCTTTTGAGAGTGACCTGTGAATTTTAGAATATTCCAAAATAATAAAGGAATATTTTATAATCCAAGAATCTATAAACTTTAATGTTTATCAATTTATCCTTCTAATTTCTATAGTCTTCCTCTTGCTAATCTCTTTTGAAGTTTATTCTTTCTTTCTTTTTTATTCTTTCTTGTCATGCTTAGTGTTTGTTCATTATTGCTTCTTTTTATCTATCTTCAACAAATTCTTCCTCTTCCTTATTTATATCAAAGGGTTTACAAAAAGTTCATGGTCTAAAGGTTTACAAAAGCACTTAAGAAATTATTGCATTCACATCTTACTGAGTTGCATATATTGTCTTTCATTTTATTTGTTTCTATTTATGTACATCTTAAAAAGGACCATAACATGCATTCTATATTAGAGCTTTTTCAGATATGTTTGATTTCGGTTGATAGCATCTTGAGAAGGATATAAGAGCAAAAGAAATAAAAGAGAAGGAGTTGAGAGAGAAAGAAATTCATGAAAAAAGTATAAAAGAAAATATCAAAGAAGAAATAAGTGAAAAAAGTTATCAACAAAGAGGAATAAAAATATACTAATAGAAATATTTTTTTTTATCATTGTGTAAATATTGTTGTTTTGTTCATTTAATAATGTGAAGAAGATTTTTCTCATGAGATGTCTCAACAATATTTCATTTGATAGCACACAACCAATATTATTTGTAAGAATTCGAATTCTCAAATGGAAATTTAATCAATAGATAATCTTTGATCTAAATAGTATGGATTTATCTCAAAGGAAATATATTTAGGGATGATAACAGGTCGGGTCAGGTACGAGTAGTGTCTACTCATTACCCGACCCGCAATAAAAAAAAATACTTGTTAGGTGCTCTAGATATCTAATTAAAAATACCTGCAAGTATTTTGAACCCTATGAATACCCATGATACCAACAAATAGTTAAAAAAATATTTTATAATTTTTTAAAATAAAATATAAATAAAATTACTAAACAAAATATAAAATATAATATATTAAAATTTAATTGTAATTAAATTTAACTTAATAAAATATAAATTAGTTTTAATTTTAATTAAATTTAACTTAATAAATATAAATTAAATTTTATTTTTATTTTTTTGCGGGTAATGGATACTCTACAAGTATGGATAGTATGATATCCATACTCGACCTGTTTATAAACAGATATTAAAATACATACTACTTGGAAGTAATAAATATATGTGGATATCAACTATCTACCATAGATTTTATCCACAATTACTCACGGGTACGACTATTTTTGTCATTTCCAAGTATACCCATGATTTTATAGGACAAATGTTATTGAAAAGGGAAAGAATGATATGATTCTCAAGATGACAGTGTAATTTTTACGTGTTTGTAATCTTTATATTTTTTATTAAATATAAAGTAATTATTCATATAATGGATGTTAAAGGAAGTATCAACACATATGTTAATTACTTGTGTGTATTAAATATTTCTTATTGAGAATTAACGTGGAATAAAGATTGTATTGTTAGAGTAATTTTGGAGTAATAAGAATTCAAATTTAATCTTATAAGGATAACACAGGTAATCAATTTGATGACTTATCACTTATTTTTTATCTTTATTGAGTGTGACGTACATATTATTTCCCAAACTAAATATTAGAAACACTCCCTTTTAAGTTAGTGTTAAGATTTTGAATCTTGATATTCAGTGTCTTTTTTTTATACTTATGACATGTATGAGTGTAAAAAATACTTCTCCTCGATTTATATCACAAATTAATTCTTAATGATTTTATTTAAAAAATGGAGAGAAATTTGAGGAGGGATAAAGGAAAGAAAAGAAAGAGTAATGAGAGATAAATAAAGAGAAAATGTTTGATTAATATTGAAAAAAAAAAGCATGTGCAAATTGTAATGAAAGAGATATAGAGAAAAAGGAAAATATAAAAAAGAAAAATAATGAAGAAAAAGAAAATAAAGAGAAAGAGTTAAGAGAGAGATAAATTAAAGAAAAGGAGCGAAGGAATTGAGAAAAATGAATTTAGAGAAAAAGAAACTGAGGAAAAGGAGTTTAAAGAAAAAAAAAATTCAAGAAAAAAAGAGAAAAGGTGTAATAAACTGAAAAGAGGTGGTTAGTAAAGAAGTAGGAGAAAAATAATAATACAAATGATATTTTTTATAAAAATGTTATTGTTTTGGGCATCCAACAACATGAGGAAAAGTTTTCATCATATGTACAAAAACACGTCATTTGAACGATAATATTTGAAAGGGTTATAGTTCTTGAATGAAAAATCAATAAAAGATTGGTAATTGATATAACAGCTCAATTTTTTACTTACTAAAATCTGTAATTAATATAAATTACATAATTTAAAATAAAACTTGAATCTTTTTTATTGAAAATCTCAATTACAAACAAATTTTTTTATTGAAAATCTTAATTATGGACCACTCTCCCTAGTGTTGTGCATCAATCTCAATACCGGTATGATCATCTACTCCTGTATAAAATATGATTATTCCAGATGAAAACTATCAATGTAAGGGTGAACTAATATTTAAACATTTAATCATCATGACAAGAATGTACATAAGTTATAATATAATACTCATCCAAACCTTTCTTAACTCTAGCCGCTCATAACACCATTCAATTTCGTCAATTGTCAACCATTCACAAAGCCTATTGACTCAACTAGTGAGAAGAAGGAGGGGAAGATATTGAAGGGTGGTAAGGAGGGCAAGTATCGGTCTAAGGAGTTGCCCCAAGGACCATGGTTTCACTAGTATACCCACTTTAACCTGACCAGAGCCAAGATACTTGAGGAGGCTATATGCCCTTATCTGATCCCCTTCAGAGGAAGAGGGTCACACCCTAGGGTGCCGACGACAATAAGCATAGCATGTACCATAAGAACATGGGGCACAACACGAAGGATTGCACCACTATATATGATAAAATTAAGGAGCTAATCCAGGTGAGTCACCTAAAAAAGTACATGAACCTATAAAAGGAGTCTCGAGAGATGTTCTTGCCGCTTCTCAAGAACCAAGGGTCGACGAGAGTCCCAGTGCAGAAGCAAAAGCTCTAATAGGAGTAGAGAGTGTCCGCTTTGAGGTTGCATTAACATGATCTCGGGAGGGTTTGCAGGAGGCGAATTCTCATCATCAACATGTAAGTGGCACATTCGCACATTGAGGACTTTCCGCCGTAATAGATAGGAAGTTGAGGTTCATGCCTCTTATCACCTTCACAAATGAAGGCCTCAAAGCCCCTAATCCCGATCAAGATGATCCTATGTTCATCACAACTGAGATAACTCATTATAAGGTGAGCAAGGTGTTGATCAACCAACAAAGGTTGATCAACATCCTCTATTCGAAAACGTTCCTGAAGACGGACTTCTCTAAAGACCTCATTGTCCCATACAATGAACATAAACTACGCTTTGTGGGAGAGAGGGTGGATACCTGCAGTTACGTAGACTTAAGGACAAGGTTCAAAACTAGCTAGGACAATAGGAAGATCTGAGTGAGGTATCTCTTGGTGGAGGCTAACACCTCATATAATGTACTAATTGGGCAGTCATGCCTGAAAGCACTTGGTGTCGTAGTCTCCATGTCTAAATTGGTGATGAAGTTCCCATTTGATTAGGGAATGATTTGCATGGTACACGTAGATCAAAAAATATCACGGGAATGTTACGTTGTGGAGCATAAGGTTACGTTGTACGTTCGCGCGTGTAAGGCCAAAAGTTTTGAAGTGGCCATGGCTGAATTGGATCCTAGGACTAATACGGAGGACTGAATGGAATCACAAGGCAAGATCAAACAATTAGACTTAGAAAAACAAGAAGGTCAATCAATGAACATGGACAATGATATGAGCCAAATTAAGAGCAAGTTGTAGCGAGAGTGTTGAAGGTCAACAATAACTTGTTCATATGGATTGTTGCTGACATGTCGAACATTTACCTTGGTGTAGAAGCTTGGCTAATGGCGTAGAAGATATATTTATAATGTATTTAATTATATAAATGTTTTTTAAGTTTTTAATTAATTAGTTTTCTAATCAAATAAATTAAAATAAATTTTTAAATTACTTTATTATAATTAATGATTTAAACCCAATTTATAAATGTTAATTATTTAAATTATAATATTTTTATATTTGTTTCCTTAAAGCATTATAATATTGAAAAACTAACTTTTTAAATTATTTTTTATTTTATTTTTTAATTAAAAGAAACATATATCCACTTTTTACTCGTCTTTGGCCTATCACTTTGACAAACTAAGTTGGACAAATTTATACTGATCCACTTTATGACTTGTAATAAATAGGACAAATTTAACAAATATAAAAGTTAACTAAAATAAACTTTTAAATGTGTTTAATACTATACATTTATAAAATAAGTTTACATTTACTTAAGATAAGATAAGGTTATTTTAATCTATAATTAATGAGAGATTTCCAAAACTATCTTACTCTAAAAATAAAAGCATTCAACGTCACTCCACTATGAAAAATGAATTCTAATTGTAATAAATTTTATAAAGTTTCACTCCAACGCTCACTATATCTTTTGTCTCTCTGGGATTGGTATAAAAAAATGTTGTTTTGCTAGTTCATGCGAAAAGCCTCTTTAATGGGTTGAGATTGCAATGGCTGTCGATTTTACAGCAGTAAACCCTGAAAATTTTAGGTCACTCACTACTGTTTTAAGCACCCAAATACAAAAGAAATAAAATTTTATACGTAAGATCTTGTGGTGGATTGACTTTACCAATCTACTTTTTAGGTTTTTATTTTTCTTTTATTGTTTATTTCACCCTAAATTGGAATAACATCACTAGCAAAAATACTGAATGAAGTGACAAAGAGAAAGAAAGAAAGCAAAAGTAGTGATTTTGATGAAGGGAAGAAGCTTGGGAAAATGATAGCACTCATTCTCTCTAGAAATTAACTTGCATTGTGTGGCTCTTGAGTGTGGCTTTGGTTCAACATTTATGCCTCTTCCTTGAGGATATTTTTTAAGAGTAAAGTGGGGAATGTAAGAATCATTATTATATCAATCATAATACATTTGAAAACGATACAGGCTCTCTCAAATTTATAATGCCGCCTTTCGTTTTGCTTTAAACCTTCACTTCTTGTCACTATCCTTTTGTCCTCTTCACAAAGCAACTATATCTAACTCTTTATAGACATATTATATGCAATTTTTTATTTTACACCAAACATATCTATATCAAAGTAAACATTATTTTATCTATGACATTATCAAATTAGATTTTATTTTTTTAACAATTTCATATATATTATATATATACATATATATACTAGTATAATACTTAAGTTTAATTGTGATGTTTTAAGTTAGTCATCAATCATAAGAAAATAGAGATTTTTAGTATAATTAATATAAAGATTAACAATTTGTTTATTATGTTAGTTAATTTGTCATTACACGCGGTAACATATCATTTTATATTTATTTTCCTAACATACTTGTTTTAACTTATATTCTTAATTATTATATTTTAAATATATTGTTATAGTATTTTAAAAATTAATTTTATATTTAAAATTTTTTATTAGTAGTTATTATTATATATTAATCATAACTTAATTACAAATATTAATGGAATATTTAACATTATGAATGTAGCATTTATGTAAACATATAATATATATATATATATATATATATATATATATATATATATATATATATTATTAAGTAGTTTAATATGTTTTGTAATTTTATTATATTTAAATCACTATTTGTATATTATATTTATTATTATGTTTTTAAATAGAATATATAATATATAGTTTAGTACATTTATGGACAATAATTTATTTATTAATTTTATTAATATTTTAGAAAACAAAACTTATAATATTTAATAAGTTTCTAAATACAACTGAAAAAAGATGAAATCAAGTTAAAATGTGATAATATTAGATTAAATTTAATAAAATTTACATTAAAATTATTTAATATTTAATATATATATATATTATTGATTATTAAAAACAAACAAATAATTGATAGATTTTAAATATAAATTTAAATCATACATTAAAAAAAAGAAAAAAAATAACAACATATAATAAAATATCCATAAATTTATTATTCATAAATTCATTATTTTAAACTTTCATGTTTTATTTAGTTTTATTTTATATCTAGATGAATTTTTTGCATAACAAAATTATATCATTATCTTATATATTTTAAACATATGTTTAGCTAGTAAAAAAAAAATTAAATATATTTAAGGTTTAATACCCAATTTTGTCCCCAGTTTAGTTCAAAAATCTCAATTTAGTCTCTCGTTAGAAAAGTAATTGTAATGGATCCTTACTTGTAAATTTGTGAGTCAAGTTAGTCCCTTCCGTTAAATATAAGCAAACGGAGTTAATGGGATGATGATGTGGCAGTAGTTAATGGTTAGGTGTCAAAACGCAATTGTGTGCGTGCTTACGTGTTGTTGTCAAAACGCAATTTATCCCCAATTTCTAATAAAACCCAATTTCTGTAACAGCTGCCCTAACTTTGTTTCTATGTAACAGCTGCCCCCCACCAAACTGGCCACAATGAAGAGGCCCTTCGCCTGGTCCATGACGTCACCGGCGACCCCAAGCGCCACCAGGGTCGCGATTGGCCGCGGCGTCAGATCTTCTTTCTTGCCTCATTTCCGTGCGATAGAGGAGAAGCCCCTTGGGTCTGAGAACGACACCGGTCGTCGCCTGGGCAAGCCCGACCACCATGAGCCACGAGCCAGGACGCTGCCAGTTGCAGCGTCAAGGCCCTCCTCACCCTCCGATTCGGAGCGAGCTCTCTCCCTTCTCTGTCGAACACCGCCTGAGAAAGCCCAGACGTCTCAAACCAGGACGCCACCAACGCCACAAATCACGGCCAAGGTTGCCGCCGGTCACCGCACCCCAAGCACCGCCTTTCGGGCCACGAGCAAAATCAGTCGCCGTCAACGAAATTGGCCATCGTTGTCCTCGCCGAAATTTGCTTCCTCATCGACGTCGTCAGCACCATTCTCCTTCCTCCCCATTCGAGAGTCCTTCTCTCAAATGCCAAACGTCTCCAGCAACACCACCGTCGATGTCGAGGACGAATTCATCTTTCCTTCTTTTTTTCTCATCCTTTTTTATTTACTGGTTAGTTTGGTATTGATTGATTCGTTCGATGTTTTGTCTACTGGGGTTGGAAACTATGAGTGTGTGTTGAGTGCATATGAGTGTGAGTAGTCATGGCCGTTTTGGAATTAATCTGATGAATGTTGTAGCATAGAAATGTTGAGGGAGATGTTGTTAGATAGAAAAACTATTTCTGCCTTCTATTTTGCTTTATGAAAATGCGTCTGCTATTCCAGTTTGCTTTTATTTCCATGTTTTCTGGGTGCTAAAGGGGTATGAAGTGTTGATGTTAAGGAAGTGTATGCCCAACTTAGGGACCCAAACTTCTCTAATTCAACAACATGTAAGCACACACACAATTGCATTTTGACACCTAACCACTAACTACTACCACATCATCATCCCATTAACTCCGTTTGCTTATATTTAACGGAAGGGACTAACTTGACTCACAAATTTACAAGTAAGGATCCATTACAATTACTTTTCTAACGAGGGACTAAATTGAGATTTCCAAACCAAACTGGAGACAAAATTGGATATTAAACCTATATTTAATATGTCAAGGATTTCAATGACCTATATTTTTGCGTAATTTTTCTATATAAGTAATGCATGGGATGGTAATTCTAAAATAAACAATATCATCATATGATGTGCACCAAAATGAAAAAAAAACTATGAAAAGCAAACATATAACAACTACTAAAACACAGATAAGCTAAGACAATCCATTAAACCAATTCCAATTTAGCAACGATCACCATTATAATAATAGAATTAAATTGAATCAATTTCAAATTGGCAACAAGCATCATTGACAACAAACATCATGGGCAATCCATTAAACCAATTCTAAATTGGCAGGAAGCATTATTCAGACAATCCATTAAACCAATTTCAAAACCAAAATAAGAAGGCAATCCATTCAACACAGACTTACCTCCAACAGACCTCCACTGTCAGACCTCCACAACCATTTTAGTGCTTTTGGACAACCATGAACCTTCCACCGCTAGTAGCCACTGTGACGTAACGACCACCATCACCCAACAACAAGCAGAGCCACTAGCCACCATTGTCATGCCACCGACACTACCATCACGCACGTTGCATCGCCACCGCTACCAACCACTAATGTCATGCCACCAGCCATCGGCGTCGTAACAAGAACCGGCCAATAGTGGGAGAGTTTTGTAGGTTGAGGGAGGTTAGGGCAAGGTTTGTGAAAAATGAAAATGGGAGAGAAAAAAACCAATTTATGATTTCATAAACTTGAAAGACTTACTGATCGTCATCGTCCGTCAATAATGATTGATGACATTTATTGATAATATTATTGACGAATATCGACGACTATAACTTGTCAGTAAATACTTATCTCTACTTCGTTGGTATGTATTATCGATGAATTATTAGTCATCTGATAATTTTAATAATTTTTGTAGTGTACCGCATTATTATCCTTAACTACATGCGAAAATGATGCTCGTTAACTTAATGTGAGATGAGCTCTGTTGTACAGTACTGCTTTAGTTGTAAGTGAAGATGATCCGGTTGTATACGATACAAATTTATTATTAAGAAATATAAGTAGTTACGAATGGCAAATTGTGTGTATACTGTTCTAGCTGCAACCTATAAAGTAAATTTGAGAACATTATTAAAGAAACAAAAATACCTTTGATGCAGTTGCAAATGAGAGGGCCACAGACTTATATAGGTATAGCCGAGAATCTAGAGACAGCTTTGTGTTTGATAGCCGTGCCACGACAAGAATTTGATGTTAATGGGGGCACTGAAGTTGGATGATTACTCATTGCAGCCGCATCAGAGATCCTAGTGTTGAAAGCCAGACAGAAAAAAACAAAATAAGGAGATGCAGAGGACAGATTTGTAGCTCACAACAATGTTTAACGAAGCCTCTTCAGGGTGCATATCTCAACATATCAACTTCAAATATTTCAGGAAAGTGGCTAATGATATTTCATCTAATACTATCAATTTCTAAGATATATAGAAAAATAAGTATGTTATATGCTAGAAAATGTGTGTCTTATTTAAAAAATATGAGAGATGTCAAAAATGGATAATTTGGATCATATGAATAAATTAATTGACCTAAAATTCCGTTCACTTTATGATAAGTGAAAATTTTGTAATTCAGTTTTACAGCTACTTATTAGTAAATTAGGTGTATCATATCATTTAAAAATATTTTATTTTCTTAATTTATTTTATATATTTATTATAAAACAATAAATATATTAACTTGATTATTTTTTTTATATAAGTATAATCAAAGTATTTATATGTGTTACCAAACATTATTATTTATAAAAATAGTATTTAAAAAAATTAAAATGTTAACTTAAGTGTATATTCAAATAAATTAAACATTCAAACTTTTAAAAATTATAAAATAACATCATACTTTTTAAAAATAGACATAAATAAAAATAATAAATACTTATAAGAATAATAATAATAAAAATATTATTATTGGTTGACTATGGATCAACTCATTCTCATTTTACTCAAATTTATTTAACTCATGAATTAAGTTAGTTAAGTTCAGTATAATCCGTATTTGAAAAAACATAATTTTTTTAATCTAATTCGGTTCAAAACATGAGCATTTAAAAAATTTGAATTCATTTTAACATTTCTAACTATTATTTTTATTTGATTGTATAAGAGAATATATTTTTAAAAATATATTTAAGTTGTGAAAATATAAATTTGCCTAATTTGTTAGTCATATTTTATTTTATTTAAGTTTTGAAAATATAAATTTGCCTAATTTTATTTAAACCTCTACTATAATTAATTATTTTTTAGCGTGGCGTGGTAAGATATTACACATGATTAACGTATTACACACTAATAGATTTTTATTTTATTGTTATGATAATTTTTTCAATTTCATCGTCTTATTTTGAATGTATTTAATTTAGTCTAACTTTTTTGAAAAACGAGTTAGTGTAGTCATTTATATTAAAATAATGATAACAAAAATAATACAACAATATGAACAATAAATGATATATATGACAAAATTATCTCTACTTACAAATATATATGTGAATAAAATCCACGACAGATAATTGATATCCGCAGATATTTACTATCTGTTGGTAGCGGGTATTTTAATATCTGCTTATAAATGGGTCGGTTGCGCGCATATCCACTATTCACAAAAAATAAAAATAAAAATAAAAATTAAATTTATATTTTATTAAGTTAAATTTAATCAAAATTAACATTAATTTATATTTTATAAGGTTAAATTTAATTAAACTAAATTTTCATGTATATTTAATTTAATTTTTATTATGTTTTATATATTTTTTGTAATTTTATTTAAATTTTATTTTAATAATTTATAAAAATATATTTTTTAAATATTTGCGGGTATCCGCGGATTTTAAAATATCCGCAGATATTTTTTAAGCAGGTATTCGTTCGGGTAGTGGGTGAATTTTTTTGTGTCCGGTCGAATTGCGGATGACACTATCGATACCGGACCCGACCCGACCCGTTGTCATCCCTATGTATCATTAATCAAAATTAATTAACTTATTAATAAAAGTGATGTTATTATAAATTTGATAGAAGATATTATTTTTATTAATATAAATGAATCAAATTAAAAATGTTAAAAATAATAAAATGAAATCCAAAAAAAAAGAATATAATAAAAAAATGATCGTATTTCATTAATTTAGATTCAAACAATGATGGGTGTCTAGAAAGAAAAAAAACAAAGGAGTAAATCTAGTATACCACTCATTTTGTTTTTGGTTTAGCCTGTTTTAGTTTTGTTATGATTAAAGAAAATCGTAATTGGTTTGTGTCTATAGTAATAATTATTAATAAATAAATAATATGTAATTATGTTGTCCTAAAATCACAGTCACTTTTCTGTACAAAAGTAAAAACATTGTTTTAGTTAATTAGTTTTTTTTTATAAGTAAAAGGGACTTTTTATGCTATGTTAGGGGCAAGAGAGTTTTCCAAATCATCCTACGAATCATTTGAAGTCCAAGGATTTAAACCTAAACATAAACAAATACATGTACCTATATATCAATAATTTATTAATGGTCACTTTGAAAGCATTGGTTAGAAAGAACTATCATATATAAAGGATCGTATCAAACTAGTGGCAAAGATTTTTAAATGACATTGGCACTAAGCCATTATAAAATCAAATCATGTTTTGTCATAATTAAACAATCTGCCACTGCAGATAACCTCAAGAGGTTACAAATTCTGATTGGATAATCCATCACAACTGTCACTACCAGAATCAGCAACAGCTGCAACATATACATATAACATATCATAAAATAATGGTGACAACAAGACACATTTTTTGTAGAAAAATTGGAGGTACTGTTAGGTCCTAGCCAATTGCCATTAATTAAATTTGAATCGCCATCTTTATATCCACAAATTTGATAGTGCTTCAAAACCTGCCAGAAGAACTACGTAAGCCAAGTAATATAATATATATGTTTTTTGTACGTGCAAGTTCAATTCTGCACCAAGACAATATTTAATTAACTGATATGGTTGTTCTGCATTGAGATTATGCAACAGCAGTGTAGCTAGGTTTTTCCTTTTAGTTATCTAAAGTACTCTTGAGTCATCATGTTCTGAAATATAAGAACCACCCCAGAAGAAAATTTTGGATTTGGACACCTTTATGCAATACACTGAATATAATTCAAATCAATAACATCAGAATATTCTGATGAAATACGCATGCATAGGTAGGAATCAATTTGAAGAAGATGTTGTTTGAGTAAGAAGAATGTGTTGATTATACCTTTTACATGCTGAAGAACATAATGATGCTGAAGCGTGCAAGTATGACCCTTTGGAGATTCGTGTTGCTAAAAAAATGTGATACAGAAAATCTTAGGAGGTTCAAAAGTACCAAGATTCTGTGTCTTGATCTTCTTCCTATGAATTTGTAAAATGTGTTAGTTGAGGAAGTGAATTGATTGATGAAATGTATGTGTATATTTGATGAAATCTTAGGCTTTCTTATCATAGACAAGAAGAAAAGAAATGTGGGTTAGCATAGTGGGGTGCACACACATTATTTCAAGTGACATCTCCAAAACCCATGCTTACTCTCCCTACCCTCTACCTAGAAACTTCTAAAAATTTAAAATGAATGAATATATGAAATGAGAAAATGGTAAAAAGAAAATGAAAATACAAAGTTTATTCATGGATGAAAGTTATGGGATGAGATGCCACTCTCATCTTTAGACAAAGTGCTAATTACATGTTGGGAAGACTAATCAAAGTGTAATTTATAAGATTATGATATAAATAATAAAAATATTGTAAAATAATTTTATATTATAAGTCAACACATATCATAATACATTATTCTTTTTCATAGTTACTTTAAAAACCATGTCAATAATAATATTTTAAAAATCATATGGATAATAATTGATAATTATATATAGTATAAATTATAAAAATGCCAATTAGTTAATTTTATTATACTTAAATATATAAAAATAGTTATTGATATTTTGTTCGTGACATAATCATTAGGTTTATATATTAAAACAAAAAAATCAATCTTCCTATGTTTAATGATCCTTGATGAAAGATTAAAATCTAATATGCGAAGTAGTCTCATATTTAGAAATCGAGATAAAAGAGTATTTATACACATTCTTCTATCATTGAAGTACTTTTTGAGAATAAAATTAGAATGAAGCCAAAGACCTTTAAAATAAAAAATATCACATTTGTTCCACATAATTGAAAAAGTTGTCTATTGATACGGTTGTTAATGTTAAAGAGACGGAAAAAGTGTTTTAAAATTATTGAAAAAATATAACTATTGTTCATTTGTTCTGTTTAAAATAAGTAATTCCCATTTTAATGTTACAGAAAACTGTTCAACAGTAATGCACCTAATTTGTTTAGATTTCTGATTATCATAACTATTAACATTATCTCCCAAATAAGACACCTAATTTATTCTATCAATTCTCTTTTCCCTTATATGTTTATCATTATAAAAATCTCTTTAGAAAAGGTAAAAAAATGTTAACTAAATATTTTTCTAATTAAACAAGTTTAAATGAAATATAAATTGATATTATTTTATGATTAATATTTTATAAACTATTTTTTAAAATATTCAATAAGAAGCTGTTCTAACAGTATTACATTTTTTTGTAATATTATAATTAAAAAAAAACTAGTCATATTTAATGTGTCTCGCCTCTGAATTATGGTTTTTTTCAATCTATTTATAGGAATAAAATTGGAAACCTAATTTAAAATATTTCCCATCAAGAAACATGTTAAGGCTATATACATTACATTACATGATAAAAAAATGTAAAAATTAATAAAAAACAAAATAGAAAAAAAAATTGAGTGAGTTGACAGGGCGAGAGCAATAGGTCTAAGATGGTGGAATAGCTAGCCATGCGTGCTCGTTAGTATGGGTCCCACCGATGACATCTATTGTGCGCCCGCATTTTTCTCGTCTCTTCTGTCAAACATCATTGGTTTTTTTCCTACTGCCAAATGTTAACTAAATTAAAATATATCTAATCTAAATACTGCCATAAAAACATACAAAATAAACCTAATGTGAATTATTCAAGCTCACGATAATAGACTTATTCACATAAAATAGTATGTTTCATAATCTTACAAACATAATTATCATAATCTTAAACAGCGAATCAGTGAAACGGAAAATTTACGCCTCATAAGCCATTAAAGTTCATTTAATTAAATGATTTACACTAAAAAAATATTTAGTAGGGTTTATTTTGTAGAGAAATTCTCTACAAATTAACATTATTTTAAGATGATTATAATGAGTGATCTCAATGATGATAATTTTAAGTGTCTTTTAAACAAATATTCACAAATTACGATTAATTTTCATCATTTTAATTTCTTTATTTTCAATTGAAGAGTTTCTTACTTCAAGTCGCCCTTTTCATATCAAACATTTTGCATTATGTGTTTCATTTTCACCCCAAGTATTTTGTGTTGATCCTCAAATCAAGTGTTTTTCGTTCGTCTCCAAATATTGTGTTTTGCATTTGTCGTTCTCCGTCATTGGTAGTTGCGATCACAATTGTGTGTTTTGAGTTTGTCCATGAGTTCATCATCGTTCTTAGTTCATCGATGGCTAGCTAGATTTCAGCTATAGTCCGGCTTTTGGTGATTTCATAAACCTAGGTGTTTTGGTGAATTCATCAGCCAATTATTGCTTATCAGCCATTAATCTTTATAGTGACCCGGGTGATGAAATTTTATGTCTTGAAAACATCCTCTCTACTTATGATGGTTAATTTGTATACGTCTAAGCCTCTCTAGGTCCTATAAAGGGATAAGACTATCACTAGTGCATAAAAGGCCTTTAACGTCACCCTTTAGATGTCCGACCCTCGAATATCCAACGTAAAAAATGATCGGTAACATTTTTCGTAAATAAAACAACCATATAGACGTCTGTTTAGAACAGACGTCTACAGCCATATAGACGTCGGATGTGGGGGAACCGACGTCTAAAAAGTCACTTTTTAACTCCATTTAAACGTCCGATCCCGCCAATCCAACGTTTACAGCCATATAAACGTCTGATGTGGGGAGAACCGACGTCTATATACTCATTTTTTAAATCTAAAAAGTCATTTTTTAACTCCATTTAGACGTCCGATCCCGCCAATCTGACGTCTACAACCATATAGACACCTGATGAGGGGAACTGACGTCTATATACTCTTTTTTGAAATCTAAAAAGTCACTTTTTAACTCCATTTAAACGTCTGATCCCGCCAATCCAACTTCTACAGCCATATAGACGTCTGATGTGGTGGGAACCGACGTCTATATGGCTGCATTAAAACACCGCGAACGCGAGGCAGCAGTTACGCGCACTTAATGTTCATCATCTTCCTCGCGTTTTCTCTCTACAGGTTACACTTTTTAGGTTTGTTTTTGTTAGCAAAATGATGAAGATGAAGTTTTGATGATGTCCAAATCAAGTCAAGATATATCAAGATTCATGAAGATCCTATGAAGACTTGTTTTTGTTATCAAAAGCTTTTGTAATAATTATAGTTTAAGGTTTAAAACTTAGATTTGTAGTAGGTTTTGATTCTTGTACTTTCATACTTTGTATTTGCTATTCAGAATAAAAAACACGGTTTTAATCGATTAAATCAAGTATTAATCGATTAAAACATTGCAGGTGCTGAAAACACAACTGGCATGGAAATAATCGATTATTACCTATTTTAATCGATTAGTTAATTGATTAATCCTTAAAATAATCGATTAAAGATGACTGTTGGAGTTTTCTGACTTTTTGAAAACTAGTTGTTGTACTCATTTTAATCGATTAACACTTGTATTAATCGATTAAAAGCGTTAAAAGGCCAATTATGGAGAATGGAAGAGTATTTGCTTGAGTCCATAAATAGGCTCTCCTTATCCATCAACAATAACTCTTCCCTTGTGCTCTAGTACTCAGAAATCATTGAGACTTGTGTGTTCTTGTTCGGCTTGTGAAACTCGTGTCTATGGAGCTGGTGAAGTGCTGCTACGGTGACAAAGGAAATAGTCGTTTCATCCTTGGTGTGTCTAAGGAGGTGTTCGGAAGAGGAAGTTCATCCTTCGTGAAGTATTCAGAGGAGGTGTTCATCCTTTGTTAAGACTCAAAGGAGGTGCAGGTTCATCTCTTGTGGTATCAAGAGAAGTGGTTTCTAAACTTTTACAAATTGTTTCTTTGTGATTGTAATTTGTAATTGTTTTGTGAGTAATGAATTGTTTATCTTGTTTTGAGATAAGCGACTGGACGTTGGATTAGTAAGATCCGAACCAGGATAAAATCATCTGTGCAAATTTCTCTCAACCTTACTCTCTTTATTTGTCTTTATTATTTGCTTGGTAAGTTTAATTGAGTAGAAATTAAAAGGCACACGTTCGTATTAAAAACCCTCTTGGTTTGTTATTCCACGCTAACAATTCCGCTGTAGCCGCTCTGACAGTTTTCTCAATTTTTCCTCGTTTTAAATTAATTTTACTCTGATTACATCACTCTTTGATGAATTATCTTTCATTTGAACCGATTAAAATGCGTTTTCGTTGGGTTTTGGTGCAGTTTTGCTCGTGTCCTTGGGCGACATTCTTGGGCGGTGATTTCTTGTGTTTTGTACTCCTCTCCACTACGTTTTTAAAACCATCCAATACAAAAAAAAGTACAATACATTCTCTTCAACTAAAATATAAAGTTGTAAACTCGAATCACCATGAGCCAGGAGCAACCCGAGACGTTTTAGATGCAATCAAACGTTTTACACGTCTGATCTATAGTGTTAGACGTCTATATAGACATCGGACCTGTATGGATCGGACGTCTCATTAACGTCACTCGTATAGACGTCGAACAGAGAACAGACGTTAAAAGCCCAAAATAACATATGTCTAAAGCTCTTTCTACACTAGTGTATCAAAATCACTAAGTTAAAAAAAAAATTGTTCTGCATGGTCTTGGTTATGATGAATTGTGTATGACATAATAGTTTGTATGTGCCTTATTTTATGTTGTTTGATGCCTATGAATTATGAATTTCATGTTTAATTATTTAAATTTATGTTCCATAACAAGTACATACTTGTGAATAATCAAATATAAGTGACGTTGTGTTCGTGAACGACATTCCGTCACTATTAAATTACTTACATGGAGAATACATTTATCTCCTTTAAGAAGAATTGGTTAAAAAAGAAAAAAATTATGTCCACACTTTGTTATTTAAAATTTTTTTTTCATATGAAGTTTTACAAGAAAAGGTCATTTATCTTCTAATGTCTTAGATATTTTGATTAAAAGTCCGCATTAAGTTCAAACATTTTGAATGACTAACCGTTAAGTTTTATGTCTAGATATAAAATCAATTAGTTGTTTTAACCTAATCTAGGTTTTAACATCGTGTCCAATAATCAGATACTCACAATATGCAATCAATCAATATTATTATGCAGTTAAGAACGAAAATAAAACACAAGAGTAATGAAAAATGATATATATTGAATAACATAATTCATAAAGAGTTGAGATACATTACATCCAACCCCGTGAATAAGGGAGTTAGTTACTCCCATATATTATGACCACTAGAAAAGAATAATGATAAATATCTTCTCTAAAATTATTTAATAAACCCTTAATTATTTAAAAAATTATAATAAAAATATAAATAAAAGATAAAAATAAATAAAATAAAAAACATAATAATGTGAATTATCAACTAGCGTAATCACTTCTCAATATGTATATTATCTAAAAAACCACACAATACCTACTTATTTTATTCACCCATCAAAATAATGTCTCATTAAACCGAGGTAACTCTCATTTCCTAAGGATATAGTTTTCCTACCAATAAATATTCCTAACCCAAATATGAAGTCTTACACTAGGAACGTCTCTCATCTACAAAATATCTAAAACGAGGAAAACAAAATATATTAAATCATTAAAAAAAATAAACTACTTAAAATATGAAGTCAAATTAATTTTTACCTAATTATTATATGATATCAATTGTCCTCTAGCTAAGGTCAAGTGAATCAAATTACACTCAAATTATGATGTTTGAACGGTTATACTCTATAATAAAAAAGATTGTATCATGACTATCAGTTATAATTTTTGACCTAATGACAAACCTTTGATCAACAATATTATACATTGCATATCAAATAAAAATATAGTAATAGCCAGAATACAAATATTATGTTTAAATAAATTGATTAATTTAAATATTAAAATTTAAGTTATTAAAATAAAATATCATAACAAAAGAATACAGACATGTTTCTTGGTATTTTATAATAAGAAATATTTGTATGCATTAAAATAAGTTTCAATGACAGGGCAATGTAACTAACCCGCATGAGAGTGGGTCCCTTTTCGTATATGTTTTAAAATATTTTGGGGTCTCTCTGTATGGCACGAAAAGGGCAGCAGTTAAATCATGTACCCTTCACGTCTTAAGGCACTGTCTATTTGTCTATTTACGTTATTCTCTCATAATACCTTGCAAATCCATTGCTACCAAAATAGCTACAATTGAGACAAAATACAAAAAAGGTCATTATGGGAATTTAAGACACCATAATGGAAGACACTGATTAGTTTCAATTCTAATTTGAGGGAACAAGTAACTGCTCCATATCATGCCTAAAGGAAAGTAAAATCATGCTAATTACCATCAACATTTTTTTATTCATTCCCTTTTCAGCTTTTTCTTGGAATTATGAAATTGATTTAGGCGATAAGTCTTCAAAATGGGTCACTGATTAGTTTTGAGTAATAAAAACACGTAGTTGTGGTGGAGACAACTAGTTTAAGTTAGGAACAAAAACACATTCAGGGTCTAAAGGTTGACCTCAAATTTACTATCTTGTGCTAATAACCATTTGAGTTTAACTTTCCACGTAGTTATCAACTTCAACCTCACAATTAGGATCAAAATGAAACTTTTTTCACTTGGTTTATGGAAAGCACATATATGTGGTAAAAAAGTATACACGAAAATAGCATAGCATGTGATGTATAAGCATATGCAAAACATGTTATATTTTTTCATAAAGTAGTAGAAAGTGAAGGTTCTTTGAAGAAGATTCAGAATAAAAATATAGTATTAAATGAGACAAAAGTACGGTCAATATAAGAGATTGATATTGTCTTCCATCTAAAACATTAAAGTAAAGAGTATATAGATCTTTTTTTCTTATATGATTTTTCAACAAAAAAAGTACTTTCAAAAGAGTATTTTGAAACTATTAATAAATTGATAATCTTTCTAAAAACTTATTACATAAATCTATTAAACTAGACACTGACTCGTTGAATGCTTCCTTTATATGTGATTTGTTGAGGTTGTTATGATTTTTTTTACTTTCTAAAGAATTATAAGGGATATATGTAGAAGAGGTTTGAGAGTCAATGCTTCTTTGAGTTAATAATATTTCTATATCAGGATGATTTGTGGTTGTTTTCAAGAGTCATGATATATGTGTGGGTATGATTATGCATATTCAGAATGCATAAGATGTTGAAATGATTTCCAAGAGTATGCTTCTTTTGACCTAATGATATATGATTGATGAACAAGTAATTATATGTGATTGATGATGAATTGAGTTATATGATAACTGTGATGAAAATATATGATTGCTCTGATACCATATTAAAGTGAGGGGCATAAAAGGAAAAACACATAACGTTTTAAACGTTATGTTACACTCTAGCAAGAGAGAGAAACACATTTCTAAAGATCTGAGAGTTAGAGAGAAGGCATAGAGAGACCAAACCCTCAATAACAACCACAACATTGTCAAATCTGGATGATAGAGTTCTCAGGATCTTGTCAACAATATACTCATCAGATATCCCATCCTTACAAACCCTCATTTTGTTCACCAGTTCTTGTACCTTGTCAAAGTACTCAGCCACGGTTTCACTCTCCTCCATTACCAGAATCTCAAACTGTCTTCTCAGCGCCTGCAATTTCACCTTTGTGTTTCTGTCTCCATCACCATAGGTCTTCACTAGGATGTCCCATACCTCCTTAACGGCCCCTTTGGAGATCTTGTTAAAGATCTTTGGGCTGACACACTGGTACAACAGAAATCTTGCCTTACTGTCCAGTTTTACTTGTGTCTTGTAATTCCTCTTCTCTTCTTCAGATGCCCTGTCACTCAATTCAGGCAGTCTGTCTTCTATCACCTCTGAAACATCCTGGAAGCCAAAAATGGCTTGCATTCTGATTCGCCAGTCATCAAATTGCTTCCCATCAAATACTGGTAATGGTCCCTGTATTCCTCTAATTCCCGTCATCCTTTCTTGCTAGAATCTTGTAGTTTCTTTGATTTTCACAGACCCAAAGAAACCTTCTTTCTCCTCTTCTAGATACACACAATTCCAGATCACACACCCACTTCACACACACCAGGAAAACCACGAACCTATGCTCTGATACCATATTAAAGTGAGGGCATAAAAGGAAAAACACATAACGTTTTAAACGTTATGTTACACTCTAGCAAGAGAGAGAAGCACACTTCTAAAGATATGAGAGTTAGAGAGAAGGCAGAGAGACCAAACCCTCACGCTAGGGTTCCACACCACCACTCACATTGGCTGGAGAATCACACCACACTGACCGGAGCACTGGAGCACAGCACAGAGAGAAAACAGAGACACTCACAAGGTACTGAATTTCAAACTTTTCTCATTAAACAAATTCTGAATGTCTTACAGTATTTATAAACTGAACAATAAACTGTTTTCTGTTTTTGTTTACATTCTAACACTGTGATATAGAGAATGGGAAAGGAGAATGTTATAACAAGATTCTATTATGAATATTGTATAAATTATATGTAGGAATTGTTTGATGTGGAATAGTATATTCTTTGTAAGGAGAAAAAGAATAGTTCAATAAGTTAGTGTAATATAATTGTTAGAGACGCTTTTGGAAGTTATCCTTAAACTTTATCAAATTTTCGGATTCATATAATGAATGAATTTTTGGGTGATGAAGAGCGTAGAAGGTTTCTATAACTGGTTTTGGAACGTGAATTCCTTCTTTATTATGTTATAATGAATTAACTTCGCGGAGAAGTTTGAGGATTGATAAATTCTGGACTAATTCTAAAATATCATATATTACAAAAGTGTGAAAAAATGTTAAGGGATGTCAAACTTTTAGTGTCTAAACAATTGCATCAATCCATATATTGATGTCTTTAATCTTATGTCTTAAAATGTATGATGTTGTGCTCATATGATGAAATTGAAATTTAATGTTCAATTGCAGAAATATACATTTTGATTTGCTTGAACTTAATAATATTAACTTACTCTTTTTTAGTTACTTCGTGTTCTCTTTACTTTTGTGATGTTCGCTATTTTGATATGGGGGATATTACAGGTTCTCATATAAAACAAATCAATACATAGAACATATTCTTTAAGAATAATAATGATGATAACTTAGTTTTATATTGTAATTATTATCTACCTTACCTCCTTCTCCATTAACTAGAATTGTTTCTAATAAATTAAAAATTCTCAAAAAAAGTAGACATGTCTAATTTATTGGATTGTTACACTTTATCTCAGTTTTAAAGGACATGTCATGTTAAAAATTAACATGAATATGGAAATTATTAAAAATCAGAATTTTGTTTTTGTCAAATTTTAACATGACGTAAAGTCAGACTTTTTTTTCAAAATATGTTAATGATGTCACCACATTATGAGCCACATAAAAAAAAGTAAAAAAAAATGTAAAGTTACTCTTTTAAACCTTTATTGTTCTTTCAAATGTAGAAAATTTGTTTATATGTTAATATATTTAGAATTATAACGATATCTCAAAGTCTTAATCTATTAAGATTTTTCTTTTATTTTCTTTATGATTTTGAACTTATATAAATTTTTCTCATAACACTGTAATACATTCATTAAATAAGATAGTTTATAATGTCAAATATAACATTTTTGTTATTATGGATATGAAGTAATGATTTAAGTTAACTTTATAAAATTGTAAAGTAATATTTGTATTAGTAATATATTATAAATTTGTTTTAATTTTGGAAGATGTAGAATTTTCTACTCACATATTTTTTACACTAAGATATATATACATATCAAATATATAATGATATATTAATGATGATGAGATAATATTTATTCACCAAAATCTACCGTATCTATTGTTCTTTTGACCTAATTTGCATGCAATTTGATGAAAAAGAAAATAGTGGAAGGTTTGAATTGTAGGCCCTGGTGAGGAAAAGGAAGCGGTGGTGGACAAGTGTAGGAAGTGATGTAAACCAGATACCGATTTGTACGTAGGTGATGATGAACATGAAAAAAAGAAGAAAATACTAAGGTAAAGAAAATGATAGAACATGTACCTGAATCCAATTGCAAAGTCAATTTATCAACTTTACTTGTCCACTTGTCTTTCCTATTCATAGCATTTTCAGTTTGATTTGACAAAACTAACGTATGCTAAGTACATCTACAATTCCAGACTACATTTACACTTTAGTCAATCACAAACATACCAATTTATGTTGCTCTCCAACTATACAATACCAACTTTTCATTTTCCTATTATCATCTCATTTCTTTACCCTCATTTCTGCTACATTTCCAGATTTGTCGCCATTTCATTGGTTTAAGTTCATCTTTTTAATTTAGTCAATTTTCATGAGATAGACTGCTGCATAAATATATACATTTTTTAATTAAAATTTTGAATAAAAAGTCATTTTAAAAGTTAATTTTTTTTATTATATTATTTGAAGGATAAAAATATCTAATAATTTTATTATTTTGTAATCACTACTTGCAAATAAAGCTTTAATTATTAATTATAATAAGATAATTAAACTTGTAAGGACTTTTAATTTATTTAATTAGAATTAGAATTAGTCAATTAAAGACTTAAAAAAGTATTTATATAAGTCACGTTTTAATGTAAAAAAATTGAAGGTGTTAAACCTACATATACTTTAAAATTGTAGACATGAATTCATTAATATCTTTTCATAATATTCCACATCAATTTTGTTAATGAGTAGCTTACATAGAAAATGTTGACTATATGTCTTATTTACCAAACCCTACTTAATATATAGACCGAAATTAAAATGATCAATTTGAAAACATGATGTAATTTAGTAAAATATAGGAACCAAAAACATAATGTTTTTTTCCTTGTATGTTATATAGAAGGTCCTTTAATCTTTATGAAAGTTGATGTAGAAAATAAGAAACTAAGAGAGAGAGAGAGAGAGATTGTGATAAAGTGAAGAAGAATATGGGAAGACAAGAATGAAAGGAGAGTCTATATCTGTCTAATGATAGTGTTGACCATTGAGTCCACTGAGACATACTCACAAGGGAAGTGCAAATCTAAAGCATTTTTGTAGTGAAGTTTTTGGTACTCATCCTTCTCAATGAATCTAAGCTTTTGGTTTAGTGGAACATGCAATATACAAGTACCATTTTCTACTCATTAATTTCAACCATATGTTATGCATAATATTTCTCCACTTCCTTCAGTGCTTATGACCAATCCCCTCAATTTCCTTCAGTAATTTTCTCCCAATTTTATCACATAATTTACTCTATTATTCATCTAATCATAATGCCATCTTTGCATATATCACTATATATGCCATCTTTTTATTTCATTATTATCATCTCACTAAAAATTTCTCAAACTTTTATTAATTTCTCAAACTTTTATTTCATTATTATCATCTAATCTTTTTTATTTGTTAATTTATACATTAGTTTAAAAAGAAGTGACACGTGGAGTGTGTTCTCTACCTCATTGGATATAGTGAAGAACTGTTCAATGCCACTATAAACTTTTCTCACTTTCTTTCTCTCTCCTTTAACCAAAGCTTATCACATTCAAATTTGGTACATATCCTTCACCACTAGGGTATTAATTAATTAAGAAAACTTAATTTAGGATTTGATAAAGAAAAATGATATGCTTTTAGACATAATCTAAGATAAAGTATGATAAAGTATTATGCTATATTTTTTATTTCTTTTTGTTGTACATCTAAGATTATGTTTACAATCAAGTTTTCTCGATTTGTATAATAAGGAATTAAACTATGACAATGTTTAAGAAATCAAGCTTTGATTATTATTTTATCATATTGATTGTTTGTAATTAAGTTTAGCTACGTATGAATATTCTATACGAAAAAAAAAGTTGGTGATACTCTATTTATTTTATTTTATTTTTTTTTTTGCATTCTTTTGGTATGACTTTCATGTCATACTAAAGATAAGAGTCACATTTCTAAACTAAGAGGACATTATAAAAAATATATATGTCAATTTACTTTTTCTATGATGCAAGTTTTTATTTCATTTTTTTATGTTCAAAGGTAACGAACAAAATTTAAAAAAAACTATTTAATGAAGGTAATGCTATATTGTTGTACAATCCTTAAACTAAAATACTTTTATTCAATATCCCAATGCTCATTATACGAGGCAAAATTAGATTCAAAAAATATTAAAACATTAATGTATATAACTTATTATTTATTGAAATTAATTAGAGAGATAACTCATCATAGTTTAAGATTTTATAAAAATTAATTAATATGGACGAACTTTAAATTCGATTTAAATAAAGGACCGAAACATAACTTTTAATTCAGTTATTATAAAATAAAATAAAAACTAATTTAGATTTTATTTAGAGTTTTTTAAATTATTATAATATTAGTAAACGCATAACATATATTAGAAATTTAAGTAAAAGTTGAAAGTTCTACATTATTAAGTAAAATTGAACAATTTACATATGGTGAAATTAGACAAGATGTATGAGAAATAGCACACACTCGTTACTTTATAGAAGGTTGGGTTTTGGTCACATAGATAAATTTACTATGAGTGATTAATATCAAATCCACAAAGCAACCAACATTAGTGGAAAATTAAGATTCTACGCTTATTAGTGGAAAATTTAGATTCTATACTTAGTATGATAAATGAAATCCACTTGTTCATAAATGTTTGATCTGTGACATTTTTGTAATAAAAGTTGTCTGTCATAATATGTTAAATGTAAAACAACACGTATATTTAAAAAAAAATTTATAACATACGTGACAATGTATGTTATAACGTACATGATTGTCAGAATAATGACGCCGAAACATCTATCATAATGTCAATTTTACCTATTATAATATGCCTTTTCTGTACTAATGCAAGAAATAGTAATAGAATTGTTGATTGGTTTTGCATTTTAATATGTCAAATATACGCATGGAGTTAATGATGAATTTTATTAAAAGTTTTTAATTCAAAATTCTCATATTTTGTTAATGATTGAGGTTGAGAAGTCCAACAAAATATATTATTTTCTAAAAGAATAATTGATCTTGACCAATAATTTTGGAAAGTCAAAATAATATACTCAAACTAGAAATGTAATATTTATCTATGTTTTTAAAGATTTTATAGAGGGAATGAGACTACCTCTCATTAAGATCGGTCGTTGTTGTGTGAAACACTAGTCCATAGAACACGGGAAATCAATAAGTTATTTTCATTAAAAAAAAAGGCTTCCATGTGTAATATTTATCTATGTAAGATTTTATAAAGAATGTCTCATGAAAACAAAAAATAATTATAGAAAGGAGATAGGTATTATCTCGGGAGGGTGTGGTAGAATTCAATAAGAGTTACTTTGAAATCCTTACTCTCGTGATGATCTAATCAAGTTCATAATTAGGGAAATATGAGGAGCATGTGGGTTGTGGAGAATAAGCATGAGAGAATATGCAAGAAAAGACGAAAACATGAAACATAGGTAACTTTTTAGAAGGCAAAACAAACACAGCACATGATTCATTTAGCATATTTATGGCATACTTTTGGAGTGGATAGTAGTATTAGAAGAATAAGCTTATGTTGTTTTCTTTTGTGATTACTATTGAAGTTGTTGTCATTACCACAACCAAATAAATAGAGGTTGATTTGTACCATGTACCTAACCCTACTAACCAAAAGTGAGTGAATATTGCTGATCAAACATTTGGCTTCTATTTAATCCATACACTTACAATTGTTTTTGGAGGCCCCATAATAAGTGCTTCTTGAGTCATCAAAATATTGTTAATTCCTTTATTCTTTCTTCATCCTTGTTTACCAATTTGGCAAGTCGTCAATTTATAAATGGGGCTTTCTTTATGGAAGTTAATTTAAATGTGGGTGGCCATTTATATTAAAGAAATCTCCAGAAATAGTCACAAAAGTATAATACAACGTTTGGTTTAGTATTTAATGACACTAAGATCTTTATTTTAAACAAAACTACTGTTTTTAAAATAAATGTGTATGACGATAATCACTTTCCTTAATTTTTGTCATGGTTAAAACTTATTATAGTATTATGAGAGTTTTTAGTTTCTTTTATCGTTCTTCTAGGATTTTCCAATTAAAATTCTAATTTTATCTCAATAATTATATCGATAATATTGATATAAATTATTATAATTCCCTTTCTCTAATTAAAGTGTTTAAAAAGTAAAGTAACCAATTTTAGATGTTAATAAAAAATTATATATGTTAAGACCTTTTATCAATTAAGTTAATTTACATTATATGAGTGGGATAATATCCTTATTTTATAAGTTAGATTTAGAAAAATAAGTTAAATTTAAATTCCCATATCAAAATCTACTTGCAAAATTTATTGGATTTATTATTAAATCATCCATAGATATTTAGTTTAAGTATAATAATATATATATATATATATATATATATATATATATATATATATATATATATATATATATATATTCTATGGTGATGAACAAACAGTGGATTGATGAAAAACCATTTCCCCTTTCATTATGTGTGAATTAAAAAATTTCTCTTATCATTCCAACTTTTAGGTTTAACCATGGCTAAAACAAACATGTTTTTTGGTTTGATTTATTGGTTAATTAGTCCATGGAAGTCACCTTCAACAATTGTCTTTCCCAGCCTCGTTTTTCCACACCCTTTCTTACGTCATTTAATCAATTAGAGAATTATACGATCCATCATGGAACCTGTTTCGAATTAAATAATTAAGTTACTTTTTTAATTAAAAAAAAATCCTGTTCTTGCTTTCACCAAACAGTCCTCCAATAGAGTTATTTAATTATACTTCCCATGATATGAAATACCTCTGTCTCTCTTAGGTAAGCATATTTTTTTCTACAAAATGATTATATCCACACACCCAAGTTGCATCACCCCCCTTTGGGCCACTCATGTGCATCATACCATTCATCCATACCATGTCACAAACATCACATGTCATGCACATATACATGCTTACATGAGTTCAATGTTTAACAGAGAAAAGGAAAGAGAACGTGTATATATGATAACACGATTGCAATTAACATCATCTGCAGGGCGGAAATTTAATGTCTTCTGGTATGAATTGAGGTTTTACTTTGTCAGAAGTTTATATTAAAAGTCAGCATAGGTTACCAAAATAGAAGATTTAAGTAATTCTGTCTAAATTGTGCATTATAATATACACATCTTGTTGGTATATTCTTCTTAATAGTACTTATAAAATGGCTGCCATGTTTTACATAAACTAAATTTCACAGAAATTTGAACTTTCAAAGTAGACGATATGATAATAATGTTATATATATGAATCTGAAATGAAAACATTAGTATGGTACGTGAGAAAACATCCTTAGTGGTTGCATGATGATGTTGTTAAGATTGAACTAAAGACAATGCATGTTAATTCCATTCCATGAAATTAATGTAAGAAGTTACTCTACTGTGATGAAGTGGGGTCATTTCATCTTTTTCAGACCCTATATAATACCTACTCTTCCGACTCTTTCTTCCTCCTTCTCAAAACCAATTGCAGACTCTCTCCATCACTCTCTCAGAAACAAGGCTCTGCAACCCTTTTGCTAAACCAAAACCATGCAAAGCAGGGAAGTCTCAGCCCTGAATTATTTACTCCCTTCAAACCCTTCTCCCTACCCTCCCAACAACAATTTCACAACCATCCAAAACAACATTCCCACATTCCAGTTCCAAAGATTCTCCACCCAATTATATGGCCACAACCACAACACCCCCTATGATTTCAGTCCTCAATCATCGTGCATCAGCAGCAACTCCACTTCTGATGAGGCTGATGAGCAGCAACTCACTCTCATCAACGAGAGGAAGCACAGAAGGATGATATCAAACCGAGAATCCGCACGTAGGTCACGGATGAGGAAGCAGAAGCACCTCGATGAGCTTTGGTCACAGGTCATGTGGCTCAGGAATGAGAACCACCAACTCATAGACAAACTCAACCATGTCTCAGAAAACCATGACCAAGTTCTCCAAGAAAATGCTCAGCTCAAAGAAGAAGCCTCTGAACTTCGCCAAATGATCAGGGACATGCAGATACACAGCCCTTCTCCCTCCTACACCCCTTTCCAAGATCACCATGTCCCTTGCACCTCACCGTATCTCAGATCCGATTCTTCAAACCAATCCAACTCCTGTAACAACATCGATCTCCTTGGCTGAGTTTCAACACAAGAGGCTCCAAATTTTTATCATCTCTTTATCTAATCTTCTTTTGCTTTCTTTTTTTCCCCTCTTCTTTCTATGTCTATGTGCAAGTCAAAAATCATGTCTTTTCCTCCTTTTGCGCTGTGTGAGAAGAAAAGATAAATGCCAATAACATGTCTTGATGAGTAATTTCATTTCATCCTTTTCAGTCCATTAACTTGCCACTGTGTACCTATTATCTTTCTACAAAAAGGCGTGTCTGGCTTTTACCTTGTGCGCAAAGTTTTAAAGTTTCATGGTTTGTGAACGATGCAGTATAAGAGAGTGAAAAATCTTCAAGTTGAAGTCAAAATTGTATTTTCCTTTTAATGTTAGTCTTGTGTTTTTATGCCATAAACAGTTAGGTTGCAGAAAAAAAATCAGTCATAGACATTCATTTCTTTTATAAAATAAACATTGAACTTTGTCATGTTGTGGCACGAACGCTTAAAAGAGGTTGAAGAAGACTTATCTATGGATTAACTGATAGTTAAAACTTGTTGGACACTTAGTTAGGAGAGTCAGAAACATGATGATGATTAATGTCCTCCACAGAAAACAGTATAGAAAGAAGAAAATATGAATTTTAAGGCAACATGATCCTTATATGATTTGTGTAAAATAATGGAGGTAATTATGTCAGGTGGAATTGGGATGAGGATAGTATGACATGACACAGAAATAAAAGGGTGTCTGTAGTGGTCATTGGCTAATGATACAAAAGTTGCCATAAAAAGGAGAACATCTGGACAGGCCACCCACTCAAATTGTTATCACTAATTTATCTCTTTTTCAGACCTACCTTGACTGCATACTATTGGAAAATAACTTAAACTTTGCTTATTTTACTTTCCCAAGTTTTGATAGAGATCCAACACAACTTGTGCACTACCCATTGTCACTCCTCATGCACCTTTTCCCAACAATAATATGCCTCTTCACCAAAACATAATACTTTCAATCAATACTAGTATACTATGTGATGTGCTAAAAATAATGTTTAACTTTTCCTTCTATATTTTTTTTTCTTCTCATGTTAAGACATAATGACATCATTGAGTTTAAGTCCATTTAATCTTAGTCTAATTAATCTTCATTGATCTTATTTATATATGGTTCTTCAATGTTGCATAATATAGCAACACAATAATGAGATAAAAGTGACATCTGGAAAATTTAGGCAAAAATTGTTTGATTTTTTGGTTAGTAGTTCTTCCCATTATATACAAAGGCAAATGGGATGAGTTGGTTTATTCCTAGTTTGATTTGGTCAATAAGTTCGGACATATCAGAGGCCAAATAATTCAAGTCAGAAAACAAAGTAGTGGAAGCTTAATTAGCACATGAATAGAACAAAACTATAGTACGAATAATCACCGACAAAAGAAAATGTTGTAGTCATCGTTCCCGCGTTTACACATATCTTTCTTTTGTCTTGTTAATACACTTCAAAAGTCATTGAGGGTAATCTCTTAGCATGTTAGTAAAGCTCATTAGATAAATTACTCATTGTATTTCTAATTCTTTAATTTAATTTAATGTAATTTAATTAAAGTGTTAGATGGATTACTTATAGTTAAAGAATTAAGAGTGATTTTTTATTAAAGAATGGTAATTGTGTATATTCTGCTGAGATGTCTAGTGCAATCTCATCCTTTTTTTTTCTCGTACTTATTGGTTTCATTTTTATCTCATTCATGTATACTTTTCATTTGGTTGCATTCATTTTGAATTTTGGATTCATATTTTATTTGATAATTTGAAATGGTGTTAACTTTTTTTTTAATGAGGTAGGACATAAGAATTAATATTTTGGAATATTGAGATCTATCTAAAAGATTTACATATTTTAATTAGAGGTAAATATAGGTCAGATTTGTCATTGTTCTAATTTGATCCAAAATTTTGATTGAGTTACTTAATTTAAACCATGATATGAAATAAGTGAGATAAAACTTGATAAATCTGATTTTTTTTTCATTGTTATATATCAATTTAATATTTAATCATACAAAAAAGAGAAAGAAATATAAAATTTAAAGTAAGTTATATTTAATGAATAGATATTTCAAAATTAACAAATTTATTTTAAATACAATACCATATTATATAAAATTTTCTTCATTAAATAAACAAGTTTTATGATTAAAATAAAAAAATTTTGAAAAAAAATTATATTAAAAAAAAATATTATACATATTGTGAACCTGCCCTAACATAATAAGGTCTATTTTAAAAATCTCAATTATTCCAAATTAATTTCAAACAGAACATACAAATTAGGTTGGGCAATAAATAATTAGCACTATACACAAATCAAAATCAAATCCTAATCATATACTTAAAAGACAAAGAGTTGTTCTTTTGGTTTTTCTTTTTTTATAAAAAAGAAGGTGAATTTTATTCTTTTCCTACTTTTTTTTTGTCAGTTTAAAAAGCATTTAGGGTTGCTATCGGAATTATGCCTAACCAATACACTAATAATCTTTAATTAAGAAATTGGTGATATTATGGAGGCGCTTTTAAGTAACTTTTTTGTTGAATAAACCACATAAAGAAATGTAATTCATAAAGTAATAAGTTATTACTTTTGAAATATTATCACTCCTTTCTCACGAAAACATTTTTAATAGACTTAATTAAACTAATTTTATTAAATCTTAATTTCGTTTTTTATTGCTTGAAATGCATCATTAGAGAATGAGGAAAGTTGCTTTTTTTGAAGTTAGACTTTTAATCAAAAGTTATTGTATGAACTAAGCCATTTGGTTGGATTGTTTAGTCAAAACAAACATCAATGCTCATTTGAAAAATAATAAAATCCATATGTTGGCACGAATTCACTTCACAAGTCAACCAAAATAAAGTAATTAATTATAGGAGAGAAATAATTTGATATTAATTAAATTACTAATAAATAGTTTTATTTTGCATAAAATTACTAACTTAACTAAATAGTATAAAAAAAAATTACACCTCTAGAAGAAATCAATAAAAAAAGGAGAAACCAAATTACTTTTCATAAAAAAAATTACTCTATTAGTTAAGTATATCTTTTAAACTAGTCATCATAAATTAATAAATATATTATATATGATTATTTGTAATAAGAATGGTATGAAAAATATTAAGTTAATTAAAGTATTAATAATATCGAATTGGTATATAAATCGTCTCATTTTCTAAAATGAATGACGTATTTAATTATTTTTTTCCATGATCGTTGTTAATCAATACTCAATGTATTAAAGAGTACATTATAGTAGATGACTAGTTATTTAAAGGGATAAGAAAATATATTAATAGATTACATCGTATTTTTTGTGAAATTAAAAAAAAGACACTAATTTTATTTTTTAATTCTTGTGGCAAAAATCTTAAATAAAGGAAGTAAGTGTTGTCAATAATTAGCTTATTTTAGTCCAAAATAGTTAGTGAGTGTTAGAAACCTTATACATTAAATCATACAAATAAAAACAAAGCCTATTTCTAATTTAAGTCTTATTATAAGAATTCAAATTATATATATATATATATATATATATATATATATATATATATATATATATATATATATATATATATATATATATATATATCATGTCTAGATAAATTTAGTATGTTTTATATTGTTATTTAATCATTAATTGTTATAGATAATAAATTTGATAAATATAATCAATTTTCACATTAAAATATATTTTTATTGAAAAATCACATAAAACTTTGAAAAAACAATTATATATGTCAATAATTTCATGTAATAAAAAACTATATAATAAATTTGACTTTTTTAGTATCTACATTAAAAATCATATCAAAATTACTTTATGGGCCATTAAATTCTAAAACATTTTATAATGATTGAAATTAAGGTAAAAAGCATAAGATTATAGCAGTTGAAAACAATCCATGATTTGCACAGGAAGAGAAAAGAAGGTCAAAACAAGAGGAAAAATTTCCATGAGAATGAAGAGAGGAAAAAGGAAAAGTTGAGAGATGGAGGCCAGATTTCAGGCTGAGAACCATTACTAAGTCACCTTTACTCATTCACACACAATTTCACAACTACACACTCTGCATTCATTGCATTATCTCTATCTCTCACTTTAACATCATCACAACCTTCTTTGTCCCATTCCTTCATCTTCATATTAATTTTGTTCCCAAAACAACCATGCCAATTCCATTTTCCAATTTCCACCCTTATATTCAAAATTAACAACAACCAAAGCACACACATAATCAACTTTTCACACACGGATTTTTCTAATTCTTGGATCTGACTTCCTCGGTTCAAGATCCAATGGCGGTTGCTACCAGAGGAACCAGGGGTGGATCTACTTTTCGTGGTCTCTTCTCCTTCCGGATCTTCATCTCTGCCATGTTCTCTCTTCTCTTCATCGCCACCCTTTCGGTCCTATTCACCAACAACCCCTCCACATCCCAAGATGTATCTGTAAGTTGTTTATTTTTTCTTTCAGCACTTTTCCTTGCCCTTTAGTGTTTTCGTGCCAAATTTTCGATATTGATTGAAACCCGTTTTTAATTTGCGAAATTGGAGACGACGCATTGTGTTAGATTCAATTTAAAGCTTAACCCAGATGAAAGGGTTTTAAATTGTGGTTACAGTCGAGATTGTGATTGATCCTTGATATTTTGGGAAATTGTAATTAGACTGAAAAGCTTGGTGTTGTGGCCGAAATCATGGTCATGGACCGTTTCTTAAAACCTTGCCACATGATGATTTGGCAGAATTGAATGCCCCTTGTAATGGTTTAAGTGTTTTTTTTTTGTCATAGGATCTTCCCACCACTGGTAATGCATACGTGCATCGAACGTTTTTGGCTTTGAAATCTGACCCTCTTAGGACCCGAGTGGATTTGATACACCAGCAAGCTAAAGATCACATAGCTCTAGTGAATGCTTATGGTGCTTATGCAAGGAAGCTCAAGCTTGACATTTCTAAGCAATTGAAGACTTTTGATGAGTTGGCGCACAATTTTTCGGATATTGCAATGAAGCCGGTTTACCAGAAGTCATTGTTTGAGACAGATGGTCCGATTGATGAGGACGCGCTGAAGCAGTTTGAGAAGGAGGTTAAAGAAAGAGTGAAGATTGCGCGTATGATCATTGTTGAGGCGAAAGAGAATTATGATAATCAGTTGAAGATCCAGAAGTTGAAGGATACAATATTTGCTGTTCATGAGTCACTTGCGAAGGCAAAGAAGAATGGGGCAATGGCGAGCTTGATTTCAGCCAGATCGATTCCCAAGAGCTTGCATTGTTTGGCGATGAGACTGATGGGTGAGAAGATTTCAAATCCTGAGAAATATAGAGATGAAGGGCCGAAGCCAGAGTTTGAAGATCCCACTCTGTATCATTATGTGATATTCTCGGACAATGTAATAGCTGTGTCTGTGGTGGTGAGATCTGTTGTGAAGAATGCAATGGAACCATGGAAGCATGTTTTTCATGTTGTTGCAAACAGGATGAATGTGGGGGCAATGAAGGTTTGGTTTAAGATGAGGCCTATTGAAGGCGGTGCATTTTTGGAGGTAAAAGCAGTTGAAGAATTTGCATTCTTAAACTCATCATATGTCCCTATCTTGAGGCAACTTGAGTCAGCAAAAATGAATCAGCCTGAAAATGCAACAAATGATTCAAACATGAAAAATGCCAAGTCCCTGTCCATGATGGATCACCTTCGATTTTATTTGCCAGAAATGTACCCTAAATTGTATAAGATCTTGCTTTTGGATGAAGATGTTGTAGTTCAGAAAGACTTGACAGGTTTGTGGAACATTGACATGGAGGGAAAGGTGAATGGTGCTGTTGAGACATGTTTTGGTTCTTTCCATCGATATGCCCATTACATGAATTTCTCTCATCCTCTGATCAAGGAGAAATTCAATCCAAAAGCTTGTGCTTGGGCCTATGGCATGAATATATTCAATCTCGATGCTTGGAGGCGGGAAAAGTGTACAGATACTTACCAGTATTGGCAGAACTTGGTAAATTTCTTCTTATAGTTAGTTAACTTTTCTGTGCTAATGATTAGGTTCTGATTTACTGTGATCATGTTTGGATAAACTTCTTAACAAGTACATAGAGGACAAACTTCTCCAAAAGCTTATTTAACTTATACATAAGTTAACTTTAGGAGAAATTTTGTTCATTTTGTCTTAATTTCTTCTCATTAAGTGCTTATTGTGAATCTTATCCAAATAGGATCTATGTAACTCTAGTTTTGCCAGAAAAAGTTTCTTGAGTAATGCTGAATCTATTCTTCTGTACTGTTACTAAATGCGTTTTTCTGTTATCAGAATGAAGATCAAACTTTGTGGAAAGCAGGGATTTTGCCACCAGGTTTGATCACCTTCTACTCCACAACCAAGTCATTGGACAAATCCTGGCACGTGCTTGGCCTGGGTTACAATCCCAGCATTAGCATGGATGAGATCAACAAAGCTGCAGTCATTCATTACAATGGAAACATGAAACCCTGGCTTGATATTGCTTTGAATCAATACAAAAATCTGTGGACCAAATACGTGGACAATGATATGGAGTTTGTGCAGATGTGCAATTTTGGCCTATAGTTGAGATCAACTCCCAACTGTCATCATGATAAAAGCTTCAGATAACATGTCAAATGTTGTTTCACCATATTCTTTAGAATCTATGTCCATGTTAAATGTAGCCTGTCAGAGAAGTTGTGTTATCACCAAGTAAAATATACTAGGCAATAATTTTGATAGACTGTATTTGGAAATTTACACGAAGTAGCTTTTGCTTTTTCTTCTTCTGTATTTTGGAGCATATTTATCATGTATTGCTCATGATGGTAGTGTCACAATTTAAATTAACGAGAAGTCACTACTTTTCATCTTTTAAACACATCTACATGTTATTTTTTGTAGGTTTGTGACATGCCTCCTTGTATTTTTAATATTTATATGTATTATAGGTAAAAGCCATGTGGTAAAGAGACTTTTCAAGCATTTGGTTCACTTAGCGCATTTTAAACCAGCGATGTTTTCACGATCCAAACTGACATATCCGGTTGTGGCATGGGAATAGATAAATCTGAGAGTAGATCAACAAATCCCTTTGTCCAAGCTCTCGAGATTTTATCAGTCATTCTTGTGGTTGTTGATCGCTTCACAAAGGCGACACACTTTGATACACTGCCAACTTTTTTTTCAACGCCACTAAAGTAGCAGAACTTTTTCTCAACATGATTTGCAAGCTACATGTGGCCTTTGTTCTTCCTCCTTCCTCATTCTTTCTTCCTCTTCTTCCTTTATTTTTCCAATTTCATTTTGATTTTTCATCAACCCAACACTCACTGTGTCAATTAACACAAATGCATAATAGAACCAAATCACATTCTCCATTCTTCTTCATCTTTATTATCACTTTCTTCTAGTTACAACACACTCAATACCCACACACAACAAATCACTTCATAATGACGCAGAAAAAGAAAAAAATACAATGATTATGACGAACTAATAATAGAACTAAATCACGTTCTCCATTCTTCTTCATCATTATTATCACTTTCTTCTAGTTATAATACACTCAATACCCATACAACAAATCGTTTCATAATGACACAGAAAAAGAAAAATTTACAATGACTATGACGAACTAGGAGACGTGGTAGTGAGTCACAATGATGGTGAATGAGTGTGGTAGTGACTATCTTAGTATGACAATGGTGGAGAAGGCAAAGGACAAAATCTTCACGCGTGAAAGGAGAAGCACAACACTACTAACACTGGTGGGCGTTGCAACGGTCTATGGTGGCCATATACATTAGGGAAGAAGAAACCCCTTTGCTCTGAAAAAGAAGAAGATCAAAGAAGGAAGCATTGCATCAATAATTCAGGTTGAAGGTGGCAATAGTAGCCGACAATGTCATTGGCTACTCTATGTAGACAAATGACATCAACAACACTATGGTTGCGAATGGTTGTGATGGAGAGACGATGGTCCAATGGTTTAGGCATGAAAGAAGATAAAGATGAAAAAGCTTGGCCTCCTTTCTACACCCTAATTTCTACCACTTATGCACCTACTAAGTTACTTAGACGAGAAATTTGTTGCTTTTTCTATCGACGAATTTACTAACGAATAAATCGATCGATAATAAGAATTTTAAATTATCAGTGAATTTTATCTATAGATTTTAAAATTTCTTACCTACGAACTTTTTCAATGAAAAAATTTGTCGGTAATACATATCTCATTTATCAACGGAAATGAAATATGTATTATTGACAAATTTATTAACGAATTTTCTTTCTATAATAAATTTGTCAACAGTCAAAATTTCAAAATTCGTTAATAAAATCTAATTCAATTTTTTTGACAAATTCATTTACATCAGCAAAATTTCGTCGATAATTTCAAAACCTTTTGTAATGTAAAACACATCATAATTCATCTTTTGGATCAACATAGTTCATAACTCAAAATATTTTCTCCATTTCCTTGTCTTTGATTTCTTAATATAATAGTACAAAAATAAGTTTTTAAGTCTAAAAGTTTAAGTCTGGTATTGAAAAAGTAAACTTAAAAAATATGTGATGATAATTTTATAAATAAAAGTCACTTGTTTAAGCCTGTTAATCTTAAAAGAGACTTAAATAATCACTTTTTAAGTCTAATGTTGAGTAGCATACTTAAATAGTTAAATTTTAAATCTGTTTAAAGACTAATAGACTTAAATAATTATATTTTAACCTCTGTTAATTTGCCAGCAGACTTCAAATTCCCCATTTGCAACCTTTCAAGACTATGAGCTACCTCCAACACATAATACTTTCTCACTTACGCAGAACAGATTTGCTAGCCCATCTCCTCATCTAGGGCCATGTCCACTTCCGATTGCGACGTCGACAAGGGGACCAACGACGGTGGCAAGGGCACCAACGACGGCAAGTGCAGCAGCAAAAAACTTTCTCCAGATTTCTTTATTCCATTAGGATTTGGAGGTGGGAAAAGGGAGGAAAGAAATTTGGAAGTGCAGTCCTTACATCGTCAATATTATAGCTAGATAATTTTACTACATAAAATTCTGCATTCACTGTCCATACCATAACTGTTGTCACACTGATATCCTTAAAGCTTGGTTTCAAATTGTAAATTTAGATTCTACATTTGAATTACTTAATTATCTTGCATCTTTTATTTCCAAACATCATTTTAAGCTTATTCCAATTTTTCATGTGCATTTTCCGCACTAACATTATAAAAGGGTAAAACTTAACTTTTTCTTTTAAATGTATTGTTTTCATCTTCACATGTAACTTTTCTTTTATAACTTTTAAATTGAATACATACTTTTATTCTTCATAAATATACTTATTTTAAGAAAGTTCAAAACTAAATCTAAACTATCAAAATCTAATTAAATATTAAGAGGTGTAATTATTAAAAGAAAAGTATATGATAATGAAGTTACAATTAAAATAAACACATAACAGTTAATTGTTTTTATCTTTATAAAAAAATATTATACAAAAGACGTAAACTAAAATAAAAATACAAAACTAATACTTTAATATCAAAGAACAAAAAAGACTTACTTTTATTTCTTTACTATGAAACAAGAATGGAGTGGAAGATCAACAAAAACAGTTAATAAATTAAGAAACAGAAACAAAAAAAACTAGCATTACATTTTCTCTTTATATATATATATATATATATTAATAATAAAAATTAGTGAAAATTTATTTATATTTAGATTTATACTTGGATTTCTAACCAACCACAACCACGAGTAATCATTTCCAACCGCCGTTCATCTTAACCATTTATGCTTGCTAATAAATGTATATATATATATATATATATATATATATATATATATATATATATATATATTTATATATTTATATTTATATTTATTATACAATAAAATTATTAAAATATATATAACAAGTATTATATTTTAGAATTTTAGGTGTTACACTATCACTAAAAGGGGCAACACAATTGGGAACAATTCATAAGAATTAATAGGTTACAAATATAAAAAAGTGAAAACTAGATGGGAAAATGTTGAGAGATAGACTAAAATATTAGTGGAAATCGTGTTTTTACCTCAAAGCTAGCTAGAACAGTTTTGAGTTACAAATAACTTATACAGGTTGGAACATGTATAAAAATAATACACGCTTGCTAATAAAAGTAATGTTAGTATAAACAATTGGAAGGATAAAATTCATAATATTTTGAAAAATAAAGGAGAAAATGTTTTGCAAAATTCTAAAAATAAATTATAAATTGAAGGGAAAATAAAATTTGGGTTTAAACCCTTTAGTTGTCTCCATTTTTGTGGGTTTTTCCCATTTTGATCATATTTTTTATGGAATCCCAAATTAAGTCCTTAAAAGTGTTAATTTGAATCAATTGAACTCTTGCCGTTAAATTTACTTAACGGGGTTATGTTTTTGCACATGTGGGAGGTTGATGTGTCAATTTTTTAAAGCGTGGCATGCTGAGAGTTGAAACGTGGCATGATTTGGGCCTTTATTCGTGGATTTTGGTAAAATGTAATAATATAATATTAGGGAATTCTAAAATGGGATTTAGGGTTCAATGAAATAGAATTTGGGATTCAATTTGGAATTAAATCTGAGAGGAGAGTGCAATGTGAAGTCTTTCAATGCGAAGTCCTTAGTGGAGAGGATAAAGACTTCATTAGGGATTTCGAGCTTCGTGATTGGAGTTTTGACGTGAATCGTGAAGTCGTTCTACGTTTGCGTGAAGTGGTTCGAGTGAAATTTGGTGGAAGGTTAGTATCTCTACTATAAATAGATATGAATTTAATATTCGATGCTTTTTGTTGTTATCTGGGGATGCTTTTTTGAATGTGGGGTTGGCGTTGTCTGAAAATGTGGTGTTTGCATATTGCACTTGTGGTCCCCTATGTCCCCCATAGTTACAATCTGTTTGTTATGTCATTATCACTTTAATAAGCGGTGTTTTTTGTCGTTTTAGGGTTATTTCTAGGTGTAGAATATTCTTGATTGTGTTGTGTGTGATGGGCGATATAAAGGTTGTTATTCACCATAGGGGAAAGTACGTCAATGACGGCTGCCTGAAGTATGAAGGGGAAAGTGATACAATGTATTTTGATCCTGACTTATGGAGTTATTTTATTGTAGTAAGTGTAGTCAAAAGTCTTGGGTACGATGGATTTAAGGACTTGTGGTTTTCTGTTGGATGTGGTCTTGTATTAGATGGTAGGCTAGAAGCCTTGTGTGATGACGTAGGTGTCATGCATATGGTCACTTTAGCTCAGTTAAATGGACGAGTTCATTTATATGTTGTGCACACTATGTTTCAACCTGATGTGATTCACATGATTGAATACAATGTTGATGAAGGAGGTGACGAAGTTGCACCTGAGGTGAATGAGGGTGGTGAGGAGGTACGTGCTGATGGTGAGAGGATAGAAGTTGTTGTTGGTTAGGGTGAGATGATAGAAGCAGATAAAGTTGAGGGTGAGAGGATAGAGGTTATGGAAGTTGATGGTGAGGCTGAGAGGACAGAAGCAGATGAAGATGAAGTTGAGGGTGAGAGGATAGAGGTTAAGGAATGTCATGTTGAGGCTAAGAGGACAGAAGTAGATGAAGATGAAGTTCAGGGTGAGAGGATAAAGGTTGAGGAATGTCATGTTGAGGCTGAAAGGACAAAAGTAGATGAAGATGAAGTTCAGGGTGAGAGGATAGAGGTTGAGGAATGTCATGCTGAGGTTGAGAGGACAGACGCAAATGAAGTTGGGGGTGAGAGGATAGAGGTTGAGGAATGTCATGCTGAAGCTGAGAGGATAGAAGCACAGGATGGTGAGGCTTACACAATAGAAGTAGAAGACTTGAGGATATAGAAGTAGAAGTTCGTGATTAAAGTACATCACGTGATGGTGATGATGGTGAGATGAATAGTGAGGATGTGTTAGTAAACATAAATTTGCAATGTGAATTCAGTGAAAGTTCTGGTAATATGAAGGTTGAGGTTGAACCTTTTTTACTTGGGTCTGAATCATATATGGAAGAAGATGAGATTAGTGATTCCAGTTTGTTCAATGATGAATGACAATCTAAGGACTTAACTTCTCCTGTCATAAGTGATGAAGAAAGTGAAGATGAAAAGGGGTATGGGAATTTTTCTACATTTAGTATGCCAAAAAAAATGATTGATTTCAACTAGGAAGTGGGAACATATTTTGTGCATAAACAAGACATCTTGGATGCCATCAAAAGCTATGCAGTAGAGAATGAAAAAAATTTGAAACTTATTAAAAATGATAAAAAAAGAATAAGGGTTAAATGTTTTGGATCAAAAGGAGAATGTCCGTGGGTGGCATATTTTGGTTTCATGGATGCATTAAAATCATGGCAACTGAGGATTGTGGTTGACAAACATACATGTAGTAGGGAACACAAGTTGCAGCTATTCAATGCAAAATGACTATTCAATATTCATGCTCCTGCAGAAAATGGAGCATCAGTGGAATACCTTGTGTTCATGCATTGACAACAATGAGGTTTCTCAACATAGATGCAAAGGACTACATACCTGTATGCTTTCAAAAGTCAACGTGTGAAGAAATTTATTTCTCCATTATCTATCCCATTAATGGAAACAACCTATGGGAGGTAACACAATATCCAGATGTCATGCCTCCATAAAAAAGAAAGATGTTTGGTCGTCCTAAGAAGAAAAGGAGGTTAGAGCAATGGGAGTTGAAGAAAAGTAGCACTAGAATGTCAAAAGGGGGTTTACTGAAGAGATGTAGCATGAGTAGGGAAGTGGGTCACAACAAAAAAAAACTACCCGAAGAGAAACCAAGTGCAAGAAGAGGAACAACAACCCAGTTCATTGCTTGAGGGTCAACCACATGAAGAAGAACCACTTCAGACTTGAAGAATGTTATATGTTTTATTAGTAGCAAATGTAATAAACAATGCTTTATGTTTCAGTATGTAATTGCCCAATGTTATATGAAGAAGAACCGCTTCAGACATGTTTTATAAACAATGCTTTATGTTTTAGTATGTAATTGCCCAAAGTATCCTATTTATTGGTATTTGTAAGAACAATGGATGACTACTTTTTGGTATTAATATACAACTTCTTCAATTTCACATTTGCAGTTTCTTTATTGCAAGTAGTTTCTTTATTGTAATAGACCAAAGTATCCTCTTTCAGTTGTTTATCCAGGTCCCAAGATAGCAATATTATTTTACTCGTGTATTGTGTATGTTTGTAGTTATGTGTTCTCAACTATTGATGGAGCCTTTATTGAGCACTGTTTTACAGGTTCTATGCACATTTTATGTTATATAAAGGGCAACTGCTGACATAAAATTGAAACCAAATTTTCAATTGAACTCATTTTTTCCAAATTTTCATTTCATTAAACATCTGAAAGTGATACATCTTCATAGTAGAAAACATAAATACATTGCAACCTCTACATTAAACAGAACTACATTAACATTATCAAGCCTACAACTAATACCAAAGCAGACCTACATTACACCTACACATAAATTATCAAGCCCTTCCCATCAACATTGCAAATATAATGATGTTCATTACCCATAGAACACTAACAACCCCAACCAAAAATTTCATCCACCTTTGAAGACCCATCACAACTTTCTGCATACCAACTATCTTCTTATCACTTTCATTTTCAAAACTCTTCAGCAACCTCTCATCATTTGCTTCCAACACCTCACAACTAACACTTTCTTCAATTCCCCAATCACTACACCATTTGAAGTAGTTGCATCCACCATTTTTACTTCTAACCTTATACCTAGGGCAACCCCAGAATTGTTTGCCTCGATTCTTACTAGTTTTCACAGTCCTCAACACAGACTTCTCTCCACAATGGCAGATCAGCGAAGCCTCATTCCTGTTCCACCCTCCATCTCCACGAGAGCTCACAGACCGCAAATGCTTTCTTCGACACTCATTTCAAGTGGAAGATGAACATGAATGACCCATCAACATTGTTGCGTCTTCTGCTTTCGCACTTCCCTGTTTCGAAACTTCACGTGCTTGCCAATGTTCAACAACAACGAACCCTAATTAACCAAATAGGGTTTGAAAACTTCACGTGCTTGTGCAAGGTTCAGAACCATATTCCTCTCACATCCACATTCGTCTCAGATTTTTAATCACAAATGAAATCCCATATTTAAGTTCATTCAACCCTAAATCCCATTTCACAAATCCATTTTATTAAAATTTAACAAGTTGCCAAATTCCACATTTCAACTCTCAATCTGTCACGTTTTAAAAAATTGAACATCAACCTCCTATATGTGCAAAAACTTAACTCCGTTAAATAAATTTAATGACAGAGATTCAATTGATTCAAATTAACACTTTTAAGGACTCAATTGGGGATTAAAAAAAATGAAATAAAATAAAAAAAACCCACAAAAATAGAGACAAGGTTAAACCTAAAATTTAACATGGATGATTTCTAGTGTGTGTAAAAATATTAAATTACAATGCATGAAAATTAAACTCCAGAACATTTGAATACCTTGAACGTAAACTTCGCTCTGTTTCGTGATTCGATTTCAATAAAAAATAGTTAAACAAGAAAAAAAAAGGGGGGTCAAAGGAAAAAGTACTTTTCAGCTTATAGCGTTACGTTTCAACAAAAAAAAGTACACTAAAGCCAACGTTCCTCGACTTGTTTTCATAAAAAGGAAAAAAAGCTAAAAGCACTTAAGCCAGGGATGAGACTATGGATTTAAGGTTTTGGAAACATTTTAGGAGTGTTATTATATATTAGTGCACTTCTTTAATATATTTTTTTCTGTTTGATTGATATTTAAAAAAAAAGTTAAATATGTGTTTTTTTTTTCTCAAACTATATATTATAAATTTTTTTGTTTTATTTCTAAATAAAATTATAAATTATTTTCTATTTTAAATTTTGTCTAAGTCATATAAAAAATTTTTCTTTACAAAGTGCAAGTAAAGATTATATTATAATCTAGAATTGTTTATTGGAAAGGAAATTTTACATGACTTTTATTGCAATGAGAGATGAAATAATTTATAATTTAGTTTAAAGACTAAACACACTTTGTTATAATAGTTTGGAGACAAAAAAAATATCTAATCCTTTAAAAATAACAGAATAAAAAATTATATTAATTAACAAAATATTATAAGTTTTAAAATCATTTTAATAAATTTAATTAATTTAAAAAAATCTGAAATTTGAAAACCTTTAGTATGGATTAATTTCATCATGATTAATTAACCCTAAAAAGCTAAAATCATAAAAATAATAACTAAATAAATAAAATATATTTTGTCACTTAAAATCTCACAAAACTTGATTTTGAATTTGCATCTTGCCCTTTTATATGGTGACCCCTCAACCTTGTGCAGTTCCATATTTCTTTCCAAGTATTCTCACTTTTCAGCTCATGATTTTTGGTTTTAAAGTTCAACAACTTTTTGGCCTCAACATTCTAGTAACACATTCTTATTATGTAGTACAAAGTGCAATGCAAAATCACATATATGAGTTGTATTTTCTTGTCTTGATAACAAAGTAGAATGTTGCTTGGGACAGCCTCATAAAACAAGCATTATTAGATGATTTTGGATCATTGTTTTTTCTCCCTCTTATTCCCAACACAGCTGTAGATAGATATGATGATTTTGTAACATTTGAGTATATATGAGGAGAGGTTTCAGCTTCACTTTTTCCTGAGAAGTTTGTGGAAGTTCAATCAGAAGACATATTTGGAATGGTGAATAACCATATTGCCCTTGCAATATGCAGGAATTGACAAAGACTCCCCCATGTGTATCTGATTTTGAAGTGGACAGTGACAGATATAATATTTTAGGTTCATGAAATATTTTCTGCAAACTAATTGGCTTGTCTCAAAGGTAATTAGGTAATGGAAAGGGAATCTCTCTGGGGGAAATGTACTTTGAAAGCCAGGGAGAAAAGGATGGATCATGGAATGTAACCATATTTTATCTACATACTTCAAAAAATCTTGTGACATGGATCTTTCTAATTATTATGCTTTTTAGCTTAAGCTTTAGGTTTCAATTTCCATTTGCCAAAAACAATCCCATTTTTATCAAACCTGTACCAGATTTACTTTCTTACACGAGAGGTTCTAGCATGTTGTACATGTACAACGACTACAAGTTTTGTACTGTTCTATTATGCATATATTAATATTAACACAAATTTAGATTACTATAAAGATTTTTATATTATTGAAATTATTTAAGTTATAAGAGATAAACTTAAAATCTAACTCAATTTTACTAAATTAATTTGTAAGATGAGTACAATTGTCCCTTAATTGAAAGTCTTTTTCGTGAAGGGTTTTAGGTAAGCTTATTCGGTTAAGATGAACGATTGTACGAATGAATACTCGTGGTTGAGAATACTTTTGCTGGAGGGGGAGTGTACCAATGTGAAAGGGACTAACCTTTGAGGGGAGATTGTTGTAAATCTAAGTGAGTCCAAATCCTACATTGGATAGAAATGAGATAGTAGAACATTATATAAAAATGAAAGACTCAATGATCCATTATCTTAAGGTTTTGGGTAAAAAAAAATTGTCAATTTCTTATGTGATTAGGTTTAGATCTAATTGGCGTGTTGTATTTCTGAGTAATTTTTTTTTTATAATAAACACTTTATATAATTCTGATACCAATTTAAAATATGAATTTTAAGCATAATTTAATCTTAGAAGTTACTTTTTTAAATTAAATTAGATTTAAAATTTATTTATTAAGATTTAGTAAAAAAATTTAAACAAGATGAAGTGAGGTAGTTACTATGGATAAGAAATACACGTATATACAGTACTTGAAGGGCAAGTAGAAGTCGTTGTCAAAGATGGAACAACATGAAGTAAAACAACCTAATATTTATCCATACAGTTAAGTAATCTTAACAGTTTGCAAAAGAACTCTTAACCATGTCGTGTTCATCAGTTAATTAATCCTCGTTCTTAGTATCTTTAAAGAAGCAACCGACTTTTTACAAATACCACTCATTAATAACAGTCTTCAAAGTACTGCAAATTCATTGCAACTATCATCATTGAGCAGTAACTTGTGCAGGTTAAAAGTTAACATTAAAGAAGATTACAAAGTAATAAAAGCTCTTGTACTTAACAGCTCAAAGTCATAAAAACCATGTATAAGCATGTCACGTTTTATAAATTTAAAGTTTCATGATGGTTAATTAACCTGTGAAATAAAATTAACAAATTCCATTGCTTAATTGAGCTTAGTTTGTACTTGTACGAAGATAATTGGCTGTAAGGAAATGATAAATTTATGGTATGAAAAGGGCATTGCTTTGTTAGGAGGTGTACATTGTTTGCTTCAGAAGTATGCCAATGAGTGGTTAGCCCCCCTAATGAAACTCATGCAAAGAATGTAAGTTACACACAACTACAAAACCATTTGAAAATTATCAAACAGTTTTGTCAAGCATGCCACTCTTTTGCCATTATATTAAAAAAATCAGCATATACATATATAGGTAACACAGTCTCTCTCTTCTCTCTGGTATATATCAACACACGTGAATTTGAAGTTTAAAAGCTTTAGTGATAGAAGAGAGAGAGAGAGAGAGTATTATGTGAAGTGGAAGCAAAATAGTTTCTGTTCCATACACTAAAAGACTATGATTACCTTGTGAGTGAAGTAAAATGAAAAAAGACAAGAATTGAGTCAAAGACAAGAAGAGCAACCATGTTTTCTCTTGATCACTCTCTTTTTTTCTCTTGGCTAAGGAGGTCCCCCTCCAATCCGTTTTCCACTCTACCTATCAACCAACAAACAAACACAATCCCATTTCTCATATTCATATTTTAAGCAAACCCCACAACCATCATCATCATTATTTACCATTCCCACCCCATCAAGCCTTCTCTCTGTCCCTCAAAACCATCATTCACCTATATAGCTTTCTCCTACATCTCCATCACAACCCACTTCATAAGGGCCTCTCAACCCTTTCCCACATCCCTCACACCCCTTTATCACCCCTTTCTGCCAAATGAGGAAACCTGATATGATGGCAAAAGACAAACTCAACACCACCACCACCATTAACACCACCACCACCAACAACAACAACATTAAGAGCAAGTTAAGAAAAGGGTTGTGGTCACCTGAGGAAGATGAGAAACTGATAAGGTACATGATCACTAAGGGACAAGGATGTTGGAGTGACATTGCAAGGAATGCTGGCCTTCAAAGGTGCGGCAAAAGTTGTCGTCTTCGTTGGATCAACTACCTCAGACCTGATCTCAAACGTGGTGCATTCTCACCCCAAGAGGAAGAACTCATCATCCATTTGCACTCCCTTCTTGGAAACAGGTACCATCTTCATTGCCTTCGTTGCATTAATGCCAACTTTCTTAATTACCTCAAAGTTCTTACCTTTCTTAAAAAATTAAATGATTTTTTTTGTAAATTATAAAATTAAATTATACATAAAATAATTTTAATTTATGAAAAAACTTATTTCATTTTGTGTTTAATTTTTTTACTTATATTGTTCTTATTAAAACAAATTCCAAACAAGCCTTGGTAATTTCATATCATTAACATCCAGCTCAATCTATAAAGACCTAATTAATTATCGATAAGAACATTTATTCTTAGAAGAGTCCTTATAACACAATTTTGGTGGCTTTTATAATTAAATGCCACGTAAATTTAAGAAATTTACTGAGTTTTCTCCAATTGTACAACTTTTAAACCTAAAATAACAACTTTTTATGTGAGAAAAATTACTTACATAACCTACAATTCTTCGGGATTCTTAAGAATGGTAAAACAGTTATAAGATTTCATTTAAGTTGTTATATATCATTGGAGAAAACATTTTTAGTTTTTGAATTTCATGTGACATTATAAATATAGTCCATTAAAAATCGAAGCAATTCTATCATGGTTGTACCACTGGAGGTGTTTTAAAAAGATTAAACTTTTATTAAAATGAATAAACAAAAATGGCTTTGATAAAGAAGTCAAACAAATATTGAAGCAATTGTCATTCAAGATAAATTTAACTTGTAAAGGGTATCTAATTAATATATATATATATATATATATATATATATATATATATATATATATATATATATATATATATATATATATGTATGTATGTATTATTGTTGATAAAAGAAAAGCTTGTAAAGGGTATTGGGAAAATTTCCAATCAAGATCCTTTTTTATCAAGAAATTGACTGAATATAGGTTTTTATATATAAAATGTGAACATGTTTAACTACATATTTAGATGACGTAGCCTAAAAGCATTTCAGGGGTTTTGCCTTAACTATCATGGTTTAGCTTTCTGGTTAAGGATGACCTGACCCATAATATACATTTGACTATTCACTATAGATCTTTGAAAATCTTTTCTTAACCATCAATATTATTAAATATTAAACCCGTGTCTTCCATCATGTTCATCAGTATAACATCTCAACAATACTTTTTCAACACAACTTTTATGTGCTATAATTATTGACGCTCACGAGATGACGTATACATCACTCTTTATTTCATTAATCTTATGATTACTTCAATACTTTGTGACTAATTAACCCGTTATTATATATATTTAGTTTATATTGGTACAAGACACTATGTATCCATGTAACAGAAGCTACACATAGTATTCAGAAATTTGTACAAGTGTTCCTGTTTTAACCATTTTGAAGTTGTGAATCTCAGATGGTCTCAGATTGCTGCACGTCTTCCTGGTCGCACAGACAATGAGATAAAGAATTTCTGGAACTCAACACTGAAGAAAAGGTTGAAAATGAGCAGCAGCAACATCAACAACACTTCATCACCAAACAACAGTGACTCATCAGACCCTAGAGATGTCATGGGGGGGATAATGCCAATGAATGATCAGCATGACCTCATGACCATGTGCATGGACTCCTCCTCATCAACATCATCATCATCCATGCAATCCATGCAAGCCAACATGGCACTAACAGACCAATTTGACCCCTTTCCTTTGTTGTCCAACCGCTATGACATGACCACCGGTGCAGCCGGTTTCCTTGACAACATGGCTGCATGCTTAAACCAAGTTGGTATGGTAGATCATGATGATGGGGTTGTTCATGGAGGTTATGGGGCATTGGAACCTAATAAAATGGGGTTAGAAAGCGACTTTTCCCTTCCTCCACTAGAAAGTAGAAGCATTGAGGAGAATTCTAGTAACCCAATTGATGTGAAAAGCCATAACAACAACCACTTGAAGAACAGTTGCTTCAGTAACACTGATCATCACCATCACCATCATCATCATCATCATAATTTTCAAACCTCCAACAACGTAGTTGTAGAGGATTTGTTTGGTTTTGGAAATCATGGGCAAGGGGAAAACTTTAGAATGGGAGAATGGGACTTTGAGGGTTTGATGCAAGACATGTCCTATTTCCCTTCCCTTGATTTCCAAGTTTAAGAAAGTCATATTAGATCCACCTCACAACACATAAAGAAAATCGGCTTAAGTAGCTCTCTTTGCGTTAACATTAAATCTTGTTAACGCCATTCCAAACACACATTAAATCTTAATCCTTTTTTTTTCAGAGTTTCCTTATTTCTTCCTTCCAATTGTGTAAACAACTCTATTATAAGGATACTGGTTAAAGAAAACCACAAAAATAAAACTCTTTTTCCTTTTAAAATTATGATCACTAGAAACTACTAATAAAGTGGATCAATAGCATTTTTTTAAAGAAAAAAAAAAAACTTTAACGAGAGTACCTTAAAAATACTTGTTTTTTACTCTCTTTCCAAGACACAAGCCCTTTTACTTGTTTTTTCTTCGTATTACTCTCATTGTTTCTTCTTTCTTTTCTTGGTTTTAATAAAAATAAATGTCATAACTCAATTGTCAATTGTTCTAGCTAGATCTATTTAGTTGTGCAACAAAAGAAAAATTGCATTGTAAACGTGCATAGGGTGGGCCTGGGATATATATATTTCTTGCTTTGTTTGTGCCCTAGCTGTTTCCCTGTTATGTGTTTCCTGTCATTTTCAAGGAATAGCTTGGTTGGTGCAATAATGTAAAAGAGAAATGTGAATAGTCATACTTTACAATGTCAAGAGAAAAATAAAGCCAAGTTGAAATTTTATGTAGTTTTGTGTATAACACAAGGAATAATGTTGAGTTGAAAGTGGTTATTTAGTGCTAGATAATATAGATCTTTAATACAATATGTAAAGACATCAATAAGTATCAACTTTGAAATTCATTCACCTCTCTCTCTCTCTCTCTCTCTCTCTCTCTATATATATATATATATATATATATATATATATATATATATCTTTTTGTGTGTGATTTTTTATTCTTGCACAATCTAGATAAAGGGTGTGAGTAAGTCAAATAGCCTAGTGATAATAGTTTTTACAATACTACATTATTTTAATTAACTTCTGTATAATTTTTTTATTATACTTTTTATATAAAATGGTTTTATTATTGTTTCGTTTTGAAATTTGTAAAATATTTAAAATATTAGTTATTTTTAGAAAGTTTTGTTTTTATGTTAAATTTCTTTAGGAAAGTCACGGCTCCTCTCTCACTACAATGAGATATTTTTTAACACCAGTTGTAAAAGATTTTTTTTTCATTACGTTAACATTTAATTCTATATTAAAAAAATTGTTCTTAACATTTTGTTGTAAATATTGCAAGAATGGTAAATCAGTTTATTAGAAAGTGTACGGATTTATAGATTTAAAAAATAGAATATGAAATATTTATTATTTTTAGAGAAATTTTAATTTTATTATTAGAAACATCCACAAGATATTTATTCAAAATTGTTATTTGGATTTTCCAATGGATTAAATATATTTTTTATTTTTAAATTATTATAAAATTTATGAGAATTAGTATAGAATTGTATTGACGTGACAAATTAAAAAATTTATTTTTAAATTTACTCTCATTTATCTTCAAATTCACTTAAATAAACGACAAAAAAATTTATCTTTAAATACTCTCAAATTCATTCAAAAGAACAAAGCCTAATAGATGAGTAATTGACTCAATGATCAACCCATTCTGAGCTGGTCGAGTGGTCCGCTTGACAATACTAATTTTGATATTGAATTAGGTAAGTTTGGGTTATAGTATATTTGTGTAGATGGATGTGTCCGTGTGTTAGGGTCAGGTGTGGGTTTGTGGATGGATAAGTATTTGTGTAGCATCAGTCTTTTTATTATATTATACTTTTTTTTATTGTAAAAATAAATTACAAGTGTTTACACTTTTGTAACATCAAAATAATATAACTTCAATAAAATATCTATGCAAAAATATGTGATGGTTTTTTTAACCGATGAAGTTGTGTATTGTATTTTACTAAATAGGCAAATTATTTTTATTCATCAAAAATAAAATTTTCTAATTAATATGGTTGTATTTCCTTTATGTAATGATACATATAACTATTTTTATTTCTTTCCATATTAATTAATGTTATAATTAAAAAATGTTATCTTAAAACTTTAAAAATAACACTTCTTTTAAAAAGAGTCAATCTTTAAGAAGGAAAAATTATTAATTTAAATTGTAAAAGTAAGGAAAGAAGAGTATAATTAAATATTTTATAGACCTAAATAAATTTTAAATATTTATATATACTAATAATATTATGATCATAAATTAAACATTAAATAAAAAATTATAAATAAAATCATTAAATATTAAAATATATAAATTATTAAACATATTAAAGTAATAACATTTATAAAAAAAATAAATTTTATTCTAATTTAGAAATAGACAACATCACTTCGTTTTAAAATAATTAAAATTGAATTGAATAAAAATTTTAATATATGAATTTAATTTAATATAAGATAACAATATCTAAAAGTGATAATAACATGTAACAGTGATAGTATTAATATTGTCATATGACGTGATATAAACATAATACAACAAGAAACTCATATTTGAAAAAAATAAACTTAAAGAAAAGAAATTTAAAAAGTAAAAATAAATAAAAATACTAACAAATTGAGTTAAAATAACCTAATTAAATCATTTCAACAAAAATTGAAACTTAATGAAAAAAACGAAATCAGGTTGAATAATTTCTAACAAAAATTGAGATCAAAATAGTATATTAACATTCTTGTTTTATACCTCTCTTCTAATCATATCACATGAGCTATAAATCTATCATTTTTATTTCTCTTTAAATATATATTAAATGTTAATGCATTGTTTAGTCTCCAATGAATCTTCCTTTTGCAGCCCGTGGACGATTAAGGAAAAAAAAAAAGGAAGAGGTGCAACATCACACGTGAGCTTTCACAGTGGAATCAATGGCATTGATTCCTTGGAGCCTCTCCACCTACTGAACTTGTTAGTTGGATAAATTTCACACGTTTACATCATAATAAAGTGTTGGGTTTCCTTCTCTGAAAGAGTTGGTGGTTGTTGAACATATGCTTGCAATTTCAACTTTCTCCATAATGTACTTGAGTATATAACTATCATTGTTTGTACGTCCTCATTTTATGCATAGAATACTCTCTGGGATACCCAGATCTCAGTTTTCTTCAGCTCTTCCATTCAAAACCCAGGTTTACTTTGACACTAGTCTCTGCTTTTGCCTTCCCTTTATGCAGTGCTAAATTAGTGTAGTTGGATTGGTGGTGTTTGTGATCATTGAACATGTTCTATTTGCTCAGAAACTGTATTTGCATTCTTTATTTTGTTATGGGTTTGCGAGAAATCAACATGATGGTCATGATTCTTGTTAAGTTAATGGCTTTGATGATGCGATCGGTTTTGTTGGACAATGGTATCTGTAGTATAATTTCTTAAATGAATGTGAAAAAGGAAACAAATGAATGGAAATGTTGGTGAGAAGATGACTCTGATTGCAATCTGCATATTGGATGGTTTTATTTTAACATTGTGTGCTTTCTTTCAAGCCATGGCTCTTGCTTGATCTGTGCAATTCTTGAAAACTGTATACTTCTTTGGCACTTGTGGTTAATATATCTTCTTTTGGATGATTGAATGCTGAAATGGAACTCTGAATCTTATTCTTGAATTTTGGGTACTCTTGTTTTTTGGGAATCTCAATTTCTACGGGAAAAGTACTGTAATCAACCATTGATACCTTTTTACCCTAGTGTACACTTTAGAGTTTATAGATGCCTCGAATCAAGGTCTAATTGTCCTCTTTGATTGCAATCTACACCTTCTGTTTTTCTTAACAAATTAGAAGTTCATGTTTTGTGCTTATTATTTACCTTTATACCTTTTATCTGATATGAAATTTCCAACATTGAACAGGAAATTAGTTATGGCTCAACCTACAAACCTCACGAGAATAGGCCTAGCTGGTCTGGCTGTGATGGGCCAAAACCTTGCTCTCAACATAGCTGAGAAGGGTTTTCCCATCTCTGTTTACAACAGGACCACATCCAAGGTTGATGAAACAGTGGAAAGAGCAGAAAAAGAAGGAAAACTTCCTGTGTATGGTTACCATGACCCTAAGTCCTTTGTCCAATCCATTCAAAAACCAAGGGTCATAATCATGCTTGTTAAGGCAGGGGCACCAGTGGACCAAACCATCAAGACCCTCTCAGCATACTTGGAAAAGGGTGATTGTATCATTGATGGTGGCAACGAGTGGTATGAGAACACTGAGAGAAGAGAGAAAGCTATGTCTGAATTGGGTCTACTCTACCTTGGAATGGGAGTTTCAGGTGGTGAGGAGGGTGCAAGATATGGTCCCTCTTTGATGCCCGGTGGTTCATTTGAGGCTTATAAAAACATAGAAGACATTCTGCTCAAGGTGGCTGCTCAAGTGCCTGATAGCGGTCCTTGTGTGACTTACATTGGCCAAGGTGGATCAGGAAATTTTGTGAAAATGGTCCACAATGGAATCGAGTATGGTGACATGCAACTCATTGCTGAGGCTTATGATGTGCTGAAGACAATTGGGAAGCTGTCAAATGAGGAGCTACAAAGTGTGTTCTCAGAGTGGAACAAAGGGGAACTCCTGAGTTTCCTCATTGAGATCACAGCAGACATATTTGGAATCAAGGATGACAAAAGAGAAGGGTATTTGGTTGACAAGGTTCTGGACAAAACTGGCATGAAGGGTACTGGCAAATGGACTGTGCAACAAGCTGCTGAGCTATCCATTGCTGCTCCCACAATAGAGGCTTCTTTGGATGCAAGGTTCCTCAGTGGATTGAAAGAGGAGAGAGTTGAAGCTGCAAAGGTGTTCAAGTCAAGTGGCTTAGATAGCATCTTGAATGACCAACACCAACACCAACCTGTTGACAAGAAGAAGCTCGTTGATGATGTTAGGAAGGCTCTTTATGCTGCAAAAATCTGTAGTTATGCACAGGGAATGAATCTGATAAGAGCAAAGAGCATTGAGAAGGGTTGGGACTTGAAGTTGGGGGAACTTGCAAGGATTTGGAAGGGTGGTTGCATCATAAGAGCCATATTTTTGGACAGAATCAAGAAAGCATATGATAGAAATCCTAACCTTGCAAATCTTCTTGTGGATCCAGAATTTGCCAAGGAAATAGTTGATAGACAATCTGGATGGAGAAGAGTGGTGTGTCTAGCTGTCAACTATGGCATTAGCACCCCAGGCATGGCTGCTAGTCTTGCTTATTTTGACACATATAGAAGGGAAAGTGTACCAGCAAATTTGGTTCAGGCTCAGAGAGACTACTTTGGTGCTCATACATATGAGAGGATAGACATGGAGGGATCTTTCCACACTGAGTGGTTCAAGATTGCCAAACAGTCAAGGGTTTAGATTAATGCGTTTGAAAAATTCATCAATGAATAAATGTAATGTTTTCTGCTCAGCACTGTCTGTTAAACAAAAGCTTACATAATTGCAATGTGGTGAACTTCAATTTCATTGTTTTATCCATTTTCATTGCTATACTTTTGTATTGTCAACTGTCTTTGTTTCTTGCCGATTCTGATGCTCAATTAGCCCTGTTCATGGTGACTATTTTATAGAAAAGATAATAAAATATGACATATTTAAGTACCTAATTACGAATAAAGCACCATACTGTATGCAAAGCAAATGCAAAGAAAATGAGATGAGGAAGTTATACAAATCAATCACACTACAAAAAAGTAGGGCATTACCGAAGGCCAGAAGCCCTCGGAAATTGCCAAAAGCCGTCGATAATGGATGTTTACCGAAGGTCTATCGACGGCCAAAAATCCTTCGGTAAATCCCTTGTCGCTAACCATTACCGAGGGCTTTTGGCCTTCGGTAATTACCGAGGGCCAGAAGCCTTCGGTAATTACCGAAGGCCAAAAGCCCTCGGTAAATACCGAAGGGCGAAAGCCTTCGGTAATTACCGAAGGCCGAAAGCCCTCGGAAATTACCGAAGGGCAGAAGCCCTCGGTAATGAGCATTCGAGGGTATTTACCGAAGGGCGGAAGCCTTCGGTAATGGGCAGACGAGGGCATTTACCGAAGGGCAAAAGCCTTCGGTAAAATGCAGAGCAGGTTTCAGAGAAATGGTTTTCCCTCTGCAACCCAGACCTGTATAACAAATTTCATTTACAAACAGACCTGCATAACAGTTTTCAAACACATACAAACATGCATAATGTGCATCTCAAAGATCCAATCAATGATCAATATCCAAGGCACGTCAAATAATCCACAGGACATTCATTAATGTATAAATAATGTATTTATAGTTCAAACATAAAACAATGTAACACAAGGATGTTGTAACATCCAAAGTCTGTAAGTACATCTAACATTGAAATGATATCAACTCAAAATGTTCTAATATCCAAATGTTTGTCTAACAAGTAATAAGAAAATGAAACCTAATAATGTACATAACTATCATCAGAATGATTTCCATCATCCTGCTCCTCTATTGATGGCTGGACTGGTGTGGGTTGGACTGATGAGGGTTGGACTGATGAGGGTTGGACTGAAGTGGGCTGCTGAGTGGCAGCAGGTGATGAGGACGGTCGTGATTGGGTGGGAGGGATATTTTGTACGTCCTGTGATGTTTGAGGCAAGACAGTCATGACCAGGGCCTTAAAATTTTTAAACTCTGCTCTGAGATCAGTGAGCTCCTGGTCACGTTGATGGAGTTCCTGCCTGAGTTGAAGAACCTCGTCAGGAGTACTGGTGGAAGAAGAAGGCTGGTGCTTCAGAGTACCTCCTCTGGATGCTGTATAGTTTGCAGCAAGCTGTCCCGCACCATACACTCGTCCCTTTTTCTTCCCACCAACGGTGTCGATCCAGCACTGCGTCCTACGGATGTCATCATCTGCATTACTGGTAGCATCCGGTGTAGGAGCTGACTCATGTTCAGATCTAACCTGTGAAAGTCTCGTAGAAAAGTCTTCCTGTTGAAACATTAAAAGCAATGTCAGGGAACGATAGTATAACATAAATGAACAATTAATAATAGTGTTATTTGCTTACATGAGTCTTCCGAGATCTTTCATCAACAAATTGATTAGTTCCCTTCCGAACATGAGTTTGTGCAAAGACCTCATCAACATGGACCGCCCGTCCTAGAGCCTGTGCCTGTAACATAATTAAGAATTACAAGCGTACATATGAAAAACAATATACATAACTTATTGAAGAAAGAAAAAGTTATGTAATGAGATTATACCATACGAATGGCATGCTCATGAATGGTGATCGACCCACCAGTATGCAGGGTGCCACCCCTTTCAGACGCTCTGTTCCGCTGGGCTTTGGCACACTTATTGCGGAACTCTACTGTATTCCAATGGGCCAGTAAAGAGTTCCAAATGTGCTCACCCAGCCAGTTAGGGCGCTGTCCTGCATTCCGGGCATCCCTAAACATCTCTAACAGCCGATGAGATGCTTTCATGTGGAAATTTCTGTGTATCTGAGTTTCATGTTCAGGTTTCCACTGCACCTTCATCTGTAACATTAAAGAGAACAAACATTGATTACAGAACATACTAAAATAAGACGGACATTAGTGTAATAGATTGCTGACCTGAAAGCGCTGCCAGAATGACTTTCTGTCGTCATGAGGTATTGCTCCCCAAGTAGGCCATGGAGTTAAAAACTGTTGCTTTATTGAACGTGTGATGGCCTGGGAAGCAACCCTAGATGGAATAAACCTGCATAACAAAACTCATTTCAATTACAATATGGTTTAAACATCAAATGATATCAACAGATTATAAACTTACCCTTTACCATAGGGCTCAATCCATGGTCGATCATGGAGGGGCGGGTCAAGATCTTCATCATCACCACTTGAATCTGGATCACCAAGTGGTGTGACAGTCTCAGAAGGAGGTACAGAAGATGAGGAAGGTATAGAAGTAGGGTCAGGGAGAGGAGTGGGGGTAATAACAATAGGGGGAGGAGTGGGGGTGGCAATAAGAGGAGGAGGAAGAGGGTCTGCTGCAGGGGTTGTAGAAGCGTGTGCTGCAGGAGGAGGAGAAGGGTCTACTGCAGTGGTAGTAGAAGGGTGTACTGCACGAGGAGGAGGAGTAGGGTCTACTGCTGGTGTAGGAGTCTGTATACTAGGGGTAGGAGGAGGCCCCACAGATGATGAACTACCGGGAGCAGGGGTAGGTAGTCTAGCAGGCACCCTAAGTACATACTTTGGTGCCTGCCGTTTCCTCTTTGTAGGCCTTGCTACCCCTTTTCCTTTATCAGGACGCTCTGAACCTTGTCCTGTCATTACTGCATTGAAATGGTTACAAACAAAGCGAATAAATATAAATAAATAAAGAAGGATGAATTGTTTTCAAAGTCAATGTACTAGTAATTGCATACAACTTAAAGATGGTATTTTAGATAATGGTAATGAAATGATAGTCCAATTTGCTACAATAGATGTTCAACATTCAATCATCGTCATCATCATCATCATCTTCATCTTCATCATCGTCTTCTTCTTCTTGTTCTTCTTCTTCATCGTCATCATCATCATCATCTTCTTGTTCTTCTTCTTCTTCTTCTTCTTCTTCTTCTTCTTCTTCTTCTTCTTCTTCTTCTTCTTCTTCTTCTTCTTCCTCTTGTTCTTCATCACCTTGTACTGTTGCTTCTAATTCATCTCCATCACCATCAGGGTCGACCAATGCGGTTATACGTTCAACTTCGATAATTTCTTGTGGTTGTGACATTTGGTCAAGTTGGTAGGCTACATCTTCCTCAACTTCATTTGAGTCTATGCGACCTCTAGGCTTCGTTTGTATTGCTACGGCCCAACCACGCTTGTCAATATTGCGAAATGGTGGATATGGCACATAATAAACCTGTCTCACATTAGATGGTAGAATGAAAGGATCAAAAGGCCCATATCTTAATCTCTGGTTCAGTTCGACAATATTAAAGCGTGGATCGACTCTAGTACCAGCTCTAGAAGGATCAAACCATTCACAATAGAAGAGTACCACTCTGTTTGGAGAAGTAGTGTTGTTGTACTCTAACTCATATATTTTATGAATGATGCCGTAGAAATCATCATAAGACCCCTCTGTTAGGCCCTTGACATACACACCACAATTTGATGTTTTCTTTCCTTTAGACCATTCATGTGTATGGAATTTGTAACCATTGATGAAGTAAGTGTGCCATTCTTTGACACATCTCATTGGCCAATTGGAGAGATGTCTTAACTCTTGAACCGTGGGAGTTAATGCCTGATTAAAAACCTACAAAGGTAGTAACAAAATTATAAAAGCAATAGTCAAATTAACCTTGCTCTAAACGTAGGAAAAACTACGGACCTGATTTCTAAACCAATGCGGAAACTCTGAGTGTATTCTAGCAGAAGTATTTCCTTCTGCGACTTGCTCAGCCACAACAAATGAGCTGGTACAAATGAAATTCATTAGTGTATAACAATTAAACCGTTTGACAGATTAGAGATGGATGATGACATACTCAAGGTACGACTTTACTTCACTGCAATTGATCAAGACATGGACATGAGCAGAGTTGAATTCAGCATCAGTTAACCAGTGAGTGAATTCTTTCCCTGCGTGACGGCCTGATTGTCGGAAAACTGATAATGCACCTTCACGTGGTTCAACTTGCCATTGCATTTCATTTCTGACATGAGTGGGAGACAACATGAAGTTCTTGAAATAATGTGAACAAAAATAAGTTGTCTCTCTGTGCAAGTAAGCTGCACATATTGAGCCTTCCACTCTAGCTTTATTTTTAACTGACCGTTTGGATTCTCCCATAAACCTTTCAAAGGGATACATCCACCTGTACTGGACGGGTCCCCCAAGCCAAGCTTCATATGCAAGATGAATTGGAATGTGCTCCATTGAATCAAAGAATGCAGGAGGGAATATTCTTTCCAATTTGCAGAGAATAATCGGGATATTTTCATCCATCTTTTTAAGGGAATCTTCCTTTAGTGTCGTGCAACACAAATCTTTAAAGAAAGTACTGATTTCTATCAGTGGATGTAACACGTGCATTGGCAAACAACTGAACGCAAGAGGGATGAAAGTCTCCATGAATACATGACAATCATGACTCTTCAACCCTTGAATAGTACCGTTCTGAACATTGGCACATCTGCACAAGTTAGAAGCATATCCATCTGGCATTCTAAGCTCCTTGATCCATCCACACACTATTCTTGTCTCGTCTTTTGACATGGTGTAATTTGCTTTTGGTTTAAATAATCGGCCGTTACCTTGTGCCTTCAACTCTAAGTCTTTTCGTGCACAATACAAAGGTAAATCTTTTCTTGCTTTCTCATTATCTTTTGTCTTACCTTTAACATTCATAACTGTGTTGAAGACATTGTCAAAGAAATTTTTTTCTGTGTGCATCACATCGATGTTGTGTCTTAGCAAGTTGTCCTTCCAATAGGGAAGTTCCCAGAATATGCTTCTTTTAGTCCAATTATGCCATTCCCCAAACCCTTCTAGCCTATTCTGACCAGATTCAGTCACTTTTAGATAGTCTTTCACTCTTCTCCACACGTGTGATCCAGTCAACTTTGGCGGGGGCATATCCGTTTCAACTTGTCCTTTTCGAAATGCCTTTTTGTTTCTTCTAAAGGGGTGATCAATGGGCAAGAACCGTCGATGGCAGTCAAACCAACTACTTTTCCGGCCATGACTCAATTGGAATGACTTTGTATGTTCCATGCAATGTGGACAAGCTAATCGACCATGTGTGCTCCAACCAGATAACATGCCGTACGCTGGGAAGTCATTAATAGTCCACATCAAGGCTGCCCTCATAAGGAAATTTTACCTCCTTGAAACGTCATACGTCCAAACACCATTCCATAACTTCTTCAAATCATCAATCAAAGGCTCCAAGTAAACATCAATCAATGATTTGGGATTAGATGGACCTGGTATTATTCACGATAAAAACATGTAAGGCTTTGTCATGCACATCTCAGGTGGTAGATTGTATGGGGTAACTATCACGGGCCAACATGAATACGGTGATGCAAACGCCTGAATGTACGGGGTAAACCCATCAGAGCATAGACCAAGTCTGACGTTACGCGGTTCACTAGCAAAGGATGGATGTTTACGATTGAAGTGCTTCCAAGCTTCACCATCAGAAGGATGACGCAAAAGTCCCGGAGTTTTGTTACCATCATGCCATGTCATGTGTTCTGCTGTTTGCATTGAAGTAAACAATCTTTGTAATCTTGGAATTATAGGCAAGTAGAACATGGACTTTAATGGAATTGGTTTTTTTTGCCTCCGTCCAGCATGCATTGTCTGATATCGAGGTGAGCCACAAAACTTGCATTCCACCAACAATGCATCATTTTTGCCACTGTCATTGTCATAGAATAACATACATCCATTAACACAACAATCAATCTTCTTCACATCCAATCCCAACTTCGAAACACATTTTTTGGCTTGGTAATAATTCTTCGGCATCAAATTGTTTGGTGGTGTCAAATCTAACATCAGTTTTGTATAGAAGTCCACTGCTTGAATGGGAACGTTCCAATTAGATTTGCCAGCCATGAGTCTAATGCACACTGACAATTTTGACTCAGATGAACCTTCAAATACAGGTAGATTTGCCTCTGTCAGTAAATTGTAAAACCTCTGCGTCGTTTCATTTGGAGGCTCTTCATCATGACTATCGTCTGCTTCTGCAGCATGGTGACGAAGAGCATGGTCGACCATCTCTTGCATGTAGGCAAATTGATCTATCTCACATGTATGTACAACAGTATTCGAACCTGATGCAAGCCGTTTTTCAGCTGCAGTGGAGGTCGAAGGAATTTCTTCACCATGAAATGTCCAGACCGTGTAATTAGGCATGAACCCTTTTTGGTAAAGGTGAACTTTGACGACTTCATCTTTCAGAATGCTTGTACATTCGCACTTGATGCATGGACATCGAATCCCTCCATCAAGGGCATAATATTGATATCGTCGTGCCGTCTCCACGAACTCTTCAACTCCGATGACAAAAGATTCTTTCAAACCTCTCCTTCCACTATAACAACGGTCGTACATCCATCCACGATAGTTGGGATAATGGGCCATGTTCTGTGACAAGCCAAACAAATAAAAATTTAGCCAAAACAGCAACACTCCATGTGACATAAGTAATAAACCTATTACTATTGAAGTCGAACATGGAAGGCAATTTCAACACTATGGTCATAGGCATTCAATAAGGGCATGCAAAGACAAGTCCTCAGTATTGAAATGCCTCTGACATCCTAAGTGGTTGTAAATAAAATTTGGGGGTTGTCAACATGTTGACATTACTAAAGTTCTCTTTTATAGAGTACTTTCATATATTTTGTCAATTGTAAGTGGTTAAGGTAGTGTTACCCTTCTCATTCTACTGAGAATGTTTTGAACACCATATGACTTTAAATGACTAATTAACTTAATCAATTCGTAGCCTAATAAATCAACATACAATATATACGAACATACAATATATACATCAACATACAACATATAGATGAACATTCACTGATGGTCTAAATGCAGGTTTGCACTTTTAGTGTATTTGAGATACTAGTTTTAGGTTCTAAGTTGTCAAAATTTTAGTTTAAGCTACTACTTTTACCTATATCTTTTACTGTGAGTTCTTAAATAGGTAGGTTCTACCATTCTTAACTTGTTAGGATAGTTTATTGTAGTATATTTTCCTACTTTAGTGCACTTTGCAAATTGTGTAAATTTTTTTGGAGGTTTGAGTAGTATTTTGAGCTACTTCATCTACTTCTTTGCATAACACGCTGCATTAGTTGTGGAAGATGCATCAAGGACATTTATGAAGAGACATTTTGTTTGGAGGCTCTTTGTTTTAATTGTTTTGATCAGTTCCTGCATTGTCAAGTGGAAGGGGACAAAGAAGCTACATGTCCAGTGGAAGGGGAAAAAGAAGCTACACTTGGTATTTTCGTGCTTGTGTGATTCTGTGCTATTTTTCAGTTTAAAGAAGTCATATTTGTTGTTTTAAAACTGTTAGAACATTCCAATTGAAGTCAGATTCATCTGTGTGCAAAATAGTATGTTCAAACCTCAATTTTGAGTGAAATTACCAAGTAGAAGGGTGAATCCGTTATACAGCTTGGTTTTGAACCCAATTACAGTTCAGAAAAGTTTAAATTGATGAATTAAAGCAGTTGAAAGTGTTACCAAAGTGTCAGAATCACTTGTGCACGAATTCACTTTTAAAACCATCAATCTTGAGTCAATTTTTGGTGCAGAGTTGAAAATTGAGGTACTGTTTTGATGAAGTTGCTTTAAAATTCAATTTGGGTTGCAGCAAGACCTGGTTCAGTGATTTAAAATAGAACTAAATGATTAAAAGAAGTAAAGCAAAGTGTTAAAAAGGATTCTTAACTTTGCTTGTCATATCAAAAAGTTTGAACAGTTAATTCCAGAAGCATTTCTTAACTTTGCTTGTCAGGAAAAAACAGAACAGAAGCTATTAACTTTGTTGTTTTCTGTAGTCATGTTTAAATACATATAGGTTCTGGTCTAGTCACAACAAAACTAGACTGTAGATATCACTAATGTAGGATACTGATTGTTTAAGAACCATTTTAATCTGCATTTCAATCTGCAGACTTGGTTTCAATCTGCATTTCTATTTTTTTGGTCTTCTATAATTTGTTCTGGATCCATTCCTAAGGTCTAATTGTGTGCCTCCTTCATTTCTACACCCTTTTTTATTGCTTTAAACATCTGAACCTAAATCTTGTTATGTGTTGTATTCAAACAACCAATTTGGAAACATTGTAAACTTTTTTTAATGTAAAGTTTAATAATTTTTGGGAATTTTTGTTCATATCTCCTATCTCATCTTTAATTTTCTCTGTTATCTCTTTTTTATTTTGCTCAATTACCAAGAGAAATGAAACAGCCAAGATTAGAATGGAAAAGTAGAAACTCTACTCTTCTTTTGTTGATAAAACTAATTTGTATTAGTAAACAAGGCATAGTAGGAGGCTTACGTTCCATAATGGCTGCTCATAGTGGAAGATTTCACTCACACTCATACAAAACTCAATGTATACAGTATCATAAACTCCATTCAACATAACTTAACATTCAAAGTGGACATTCACAACATTTTATAACAACATCAAATTCATGAAACAAGAATGAAAATAACATATCACATATAATCATGCAATTTTAGTTTAGGTGACCATACCTTCGCCTTTGTTATCCTTTCCTGCTCAAGTCTTCTTTGTAGACTCTCTTCCTCCCCTTCTGGCCACAATTGCTTTAAAAACTCACCTAAGACATCAAATAGAAGTGTATTTAAGGTTATTCATTAGATATTGTTCCATTAATTTAATAACCATAGCAACAGTTTAAGCATTACCTAATAGTATCCAAAAAGGTATTTAAACACACAGCTCAATGTTCAAGCAACTTTGTTTGATGATTTTATTTGTGTTTAAACTCTAAAATGAGTTATAAACAGCTTGCAGCTCAAAATCAATACTCCACTTCCATTTTAATTCAAAAAGTGATGGTTTAGAAAGAAAATTTTCATATAAACCAAACTATGACCCAATGAGGTGCATAAGACTTTACTTTTAATTCTTTGTTCCTATTTTAAACTTTTCTAAAGTGTGAACAATTAAATATAAGAAAACAAAGTCCTGTAGACTTGTTTGATCAGGCCATCTTAAATCATTTTTCTTGTTCAACTATATTGATGAAATCTTGGTCAGGTCCTTTGATTTAAATAAACATATGCTTAAGTCATCAAACATGGAGAGGGAAATATTCTCAAGGTAAGAAACTATGATAGAAAAGTGTGTCAACTATATGTCTACATCTAAGTCAGTTCCATCTTTAAGCAGTTAGCAACTATCGAAGCGAGAAGTGATATCTCAGAACACATCTTCTCCACAAGGAATTATGAGACCACCAGTTGGATGGTCATAACCAAATTCATCCTCAGCTTGACTCAACAGATGTTGAAATGAAGGTTGGTTCAAGTATGACTCAACATACACTGATATAGAGTTACCTAAAATGATAAGCAATTTTTGAATTGAGTTTGAATCAACTTGATTTATGTTTATTTGCTTTATTAATATGATCTAGAGCATTTCCTAGGTTACATTTCAGTGCCTACTTCGTTTCTAAACTTTACTTAATTGCCTATTCAATCTTTGGCCATCCAAGTTGTCAATTTGAAGTCCAAAATTTTCTGTTCTCCATAACCAATTATGGTGCAGTTTTTTGTCTGCTTTGGTGCTAATTTCCTGTGATTTTTTAATACTGTGAAGACTTTGTGGTTCAATCCAGTAGCTTCAATGTTACCAAAATAGTGTTTCTCAATCTGTTTTGGAGTAGCTTCAATGTTACCAAAATAGTCTATTCCTTCATCAACAACAATCAAGCATTATTCCTGCTACTAAGTGAGCATGACTACATGGATTATATAATGCTGTTATCATCTATTCATGAAGCCTAATGTATCCTAAATCATTGTATTCTCTTTTTAATAATAACAGTAATAGTAGCAAAAATTTCTGTAAGGTCAGGTTTAAGGCCACCACAAGGACAAGACCTACGTTTATGTTCTTCAAAGCAGTTTCTTGAAAACAGATGTCACGTGAACTGAGTGTTTGACTACATACTCTGAATTACTGGAAAATATTGAAAACCAAGGATTACTTAATGAGATGAGTGATCACTACTGAAGGTTAAACCCCATACATTTGTTAGATATTTAAAATATCACAACGTTATCAAACATTTGCATCAAAAAGTGTGTGTAGATGTGTAAGTACCAGAGTGGATGTTACAATATCCTCCTAAAAGAAACCCAAGAAGATGAAGGAATCATTTCATTTGAGCTCTCTTGGAAAATCCACCCAAGGTGCACTCCTTTAAATTATCCATCAGCTAAAAAATTTAAGAAAACCTATTTATCCCGTTAAATAGAAGTCTGTTTTTCTCATAGCCAGAGTATAGTGTGGACTTTGGGATATATAGAGTTTTGTGAGGGTTGCAGTTCTGTAACAAATAATTCATATTAATCCTATCCTATTATGTACCACCATCCAAATAAACGATTCACCTTCAAAAAAATGCCATGGCTTTCAAAGGTGATGTGAAGAAAAAAGCTTTTTGGTCAAGAGATTGATCAAGGAATTGGGAGCAAGATTAACAAGTACGAACTCCAGAGGGTTCCAGGGAATCCTTCTATCTCTGGCAAAGAAGATAGACAAATAGACCAAGCAAACCAGTTTGGCCCATTTGCATAAATATCTTGATAACTATTTATAAGATAACAAAATATGAAAGTAAAATGAATTTTGCTTCTCCCATAAACTAAATTCATCTTATGTGCTTTAGCTTGTGAAAAAGTTAAATGAAAGAGCTTCTACAAAAGTTAAGTGCATAAATTGCCTTTGGCTTATGGGAAAAACTCGATTCAATACCTCCTTCATTTTGTTCTCCTATAAATGATTTAGGAGTTTTACCCATATAGGACTTAAGTATACACCATATCTAGGATGGATTTACGTAAACAATTCAAGTCATTATTACATATAACTAATTTTTTTATTTGAAGAGGAAATTGGCTTAAAAAGTTTTTATTTAAGTTGGAAGTCATTTCTACAAGCTATCCTGAATGCATATTGAGATAATCTAATAGACATATCATAAACTATTTTATAAATTCTCCTAATCTCTTACCAATGCGGTTATGTCATGTCATATGATACCCTAATTCTAAGTGCAACCTTACTCTATTGCATCAATATCTGATGTTAGTCCCATAACTCACTAACTCACATCAATGCCTGCTTTGTACTATAAGTTGATGGTGTTTTGTCATTTAATGATGATGATCTTCTTGTATTGTGTGTTCTTACATGTCTATCTTACATTTAAGCTGTTTTTATATGTTTTTATGTGGTTTGGAATTAGTTGTTCATATTAACACTCTAGAGAAGGCATAAACTTGCATAAAATTTGGGCTAATGGGCTGATAGGTGATTTGGAGGGAGCATTCCTAGATCAATTGGAGAACTGGTGGATTTGATGTATTTTCTAAATCTAAGTGCTAATGGGCTGATAGGTGAGCTTCCTAGGGAGATCGAGAACCTGAAGAATCTGATAAAACTGGATCTCTCTTGGAACAATTTCACAGGAAGTATACAAGTTCTCGATGAACTCAGTTCATTATCTGAGTTCAACATTTCATATAATTCTTTTGAAGGTCGTGTTCCACTACGGCTAACAAATTTTATAAATTCCTCTCTATCGTTTTTCGGCAATCGTAGCCTATGTATCTCAAATTTCCCTGACAACAACTATTTCAGGCCATGTGATACAAATTCAGAAAAGCCAGAAAGGCTCAGTAAAGTTGCAGTTGCATTCATAGCACGTGGATGCTCAAATTGCACAATTTATTTCCTATCAAGGCTATCATCAAAATAGACAATTCATACATGCTCATATTGCTGAAAATTGCAAACTAAACAATCCAAATTCAATTATAATTGGCTCTCAGTTCATAAGGTAATTAACACAACACAATGAGAATGGCAAACACAACAAGATGAACTTTACCTACCTGTAAATGATAACTGTTGGACAGTTCAGTGCAGCCTTTTTGCAACTAGCTTTAACCCACTGTGTTGGAACCTTCTACACGTTCTGTGACTCAGCCCCTTATCAAAACCCTAAAACCTTGTAGAATAATGGACAAATTACATTAGCAAAACGTAACACCAACAAATATTAATCATTAAACACCCTCTTACGAAGAATAGGGGCTAAACACATGCAGGTTCAATAAGAAACCTACTTACCTTGACGGTAGGGGAAGTAAGGCAACACAAAACCTCCACAGTAGGGATTGTCCACACCCTCCCTCCAACATAGCCTCCTCCACAGCGGCACAAAAGGCAGACACTCAGCCTCTACCGTACAATAGCCGTCAAAGAAAACCCCTAACCAAGATGACAGAAATGCACCACCCAACCTCTCGTAGCGACAGCACCAAACCAGCTCCAAGCCTCCCCTCACCACCATCAACCGAAGAAGGAAGCCAATGTTGATTGGGAGCAAAGGACAAACAATTTTCTGGGACTCAAATGGATTGGGGAATCAAGAAAGGGAGTAGTGTTCGAAGAAAGAAATTTCGGGTAAAGGGAGAAAGGAAGACTTGTGCGAAAACAATTTGGGACAAATGGGAGAGGGAAATCCCAAATTCGCATTTCATTAAGTTGATGCTTATACCGACGGTCGTAAGCCTTCGGTATTTCCACTCAGCCATTATCGACGGTCACAATCCTTCGGTAATTACCACCTCACATGCCCTTCGGTAAAGCCTTCGGTAAATCGATATTACCGACGGTCCAAAAAGCCTTCGGTATTTATCCTTCGGTAATTACTGCATTTCTTGTAGTTGAGATAACTTTTTTCTAAACTAGACAACCTTTGAGGAAATTAAAAGAAGCCAAATAAGTAAATGAGTATTTTAGTAATTTTCCATCACTATTAAATTTGTTTTCAACAACATTAGTCATTAATTTATCTAAGTGTGATCCAAGAAATTTTAGTAATTAGAAAAGTATATAAATATAGTTATATATTTTAAGTAAAAGATGAAATTATTTACTAGTTATAATTTACATAATTTATTTTATTTTAAAAGATTTTCTAAGAAATAAGATTTAGAGAATAATTATCCATTCAAAAAAAATATTATTAGACATTGTTAGATATTATAGTTGATATTCTTGTATATTATTATATTGTTACAAATTATTTTAGAATATAATTAGATATTATTATTAGATAATAATAATAAAATATAGTACTTTTCTTAGAGATATTAGGTGTGTAAATATGACATGACAAAGTTTATAGAGAGAATTTTAATAGAAAGAATAACTCAAAGAAGGAAGAAGTAAAAAATAAGAGGTAGGGAAGCTTACAATATTGTTTTTTTTTTCTTTTTAAACTTTTTTTTTTATTTGTGAAAGTTTATGTGATGTATTGATGTTGTGTAGAAAACCCTATGTGGAAATCAGACGGTGGTTGATATGTTTGTGCCGTGTGTGTTTCAACAAAATGGGAAGTCTTGGCTTTTTGATAAACTCTGCGTGATGGTACAAATGGTGAACTTCACCTATAAGTCTCTTCGAGGGGGAGTGAACTCCGACTTTTATTTGCAAGAGTTGCAGTAAATTGAAATTTTTGCACTGGTGACAACATGTGTTTGTATGATATGTATTCTACTTATGATGTTTGTATCTTTTAATATTATATTTTTCTATTTTAATAAAATCTAATTGTAAAATATGTTTTTGTTTATTGAGATTTTTAATAAAATAGAAATGAAGTTTTATTTCAATTATGTAATTTATGTTAATTATAGATTTTAGTAAGAAAAAATTGGGATTTTACACTAAGAACCATTGATTTATAACTTTAGAACACTGTTACTAATAATTTCAATGGATTTCACTAATTTGCTTCCTTTTCCATGGAAATTTTGTGAATAGAAGAAAACTAACGTTGACATAATGTGTATATAATGTTGGAGTCTGTCTGCATGGCTAATGATAAAAAATGAAAGACAGTTCAAGAATTATGTGCATAGAGGTTACAGCACTTTTCTTCCATATTAAAAAATCAACTATCTCTGTTATATTGAATTATTGAAATATGTAATTACAATACATATGATAAAAGAATTTAAAGAATGTCTAATACAATGTCTACAAGATAAAAAAAAAAAAAAGGAATTATACAAATAGAATGATCACACAAGACAGCACCATACATGGGTATGTCTTCATTTCTTGATTCTCAAAAAACTGAGAAACGGTTTCTCTGGGACAGGTATCAACTTCACAACCCAACCTATTGGCCAGGAAACTGCAGCTAGACCAATGCAGATAGCCCATTGCCCCCAATTTAGCCTCTCTGTGTCAGCAAACTTCTTTAGAAACTCAACCATAACAACCTGAAGGATTATTGTTATGGCAATGATGCCTAAAAACAACTTGCTCCTGTGTATGCCTTTGAATACATTCCTCTTCTCCATCTTCCTTGCATTGAACTCATTGAACACTTGGCAGAGAACAAACGTGTTGAAAATCAATGTGTCATTTACCCCTGATGTCACACCAAAGATAGACTCACCTTTGAATTGAAGAGTCAGCAAAACTGCTATCTGGTACAAAGCTTGAGCCAATAGATTCCTCCACATGACATTGGTGATTAGAGGTTTTGTTCTACCAACTGGTGGTTTGTCCATCAATTCATTGGTGGGCTTTTCTGTTGCAAGTGCCAAAGCACCTAATGTGTCCATGATCAAGTTCACCCATAATAATTGTACTGCTGTGAGTGGCACTTCCCCTGCTGATACTGCTGCCACAAAGTTGATAGCAAGTGCTGCAACATTCACTGTCAACTGAAACTGAATGAACTTCTGTATGTTGTTGTAAACACACCTTCCCCACCTTAAGACAGTCACCACAGATGCAAAATTGTCATCCAAAATAACAATGTCTGAGCTCTCTTTGGCCACTTCAGTACCTTGAATTCCCATAGAGAGTCCAATGTCAGCTTCTTTCAGTGCTGGTGCGTCATTTGTGCCATCCCCGGTAACAGCAACTACATGGCCTTTCTGCTTCAGACATTGAACCATTAGAAGTTTGTCAAAAGGAGAAGATCTGGCCATCACACAGATTTTTTCCACCTTCTCCAGCCTCTCTTCAGGTGTGTAGTTGCGAAATTCCTCTCCTTCAATCACTGCTCCAGCTGTGTCCTGATTTGGCCGGAGTATCCCACATTCGCTTGCTATAGCCCTTGCAGTGAAAACATTGTCACCTGTGATCATTTTGACGTTCACACCAGCCTTTTGGCAAGCTTCCACAGCCTTCTTCACCCCTGGACGACATGGATCCTTAATCCCAACCACCCCTAACAATGTTAAACCACTGTCTTTCACTTTCCCCGTTGTGTTTTCATCTCCAAGCTCTTCCTCAGGTACTTCTACATGTGCAAAAGCAATGCAACGAAGACTACTAGCTGCCATACCTTGAATGATGTGTTCAAACTTCAACATTGTATCAATGTCAAGATCTTTCACAGTACCAGAAGCATCATAGTATCTTGAGCACATCTTTAGTACCATCTCAGCTGCTCCTTTCCAGTGAGCATTAACTGTGTTGTCTGCCTTCCTTCTCAACAAAACTCCGCTTTTTTTCTTCTTTGAGTTGAAGGTCTCAACCTGAATGATGGAACAGCTTTTTGTCAAGTGCTCCGTCTCCATGTTCAATTCCAAAACTGCCCAGGATAGGATGGCTTTTTCTGTGGGACTGCCTGAAAACTCAAATTCAGAACCTGATTTATTGGATTTGTGCACACTACCAGTTGTGTTTAGAGCCACCCCTTCTTGGATAAGTTGAAGAACAACTGGAGCAACCTTTGAGTTGGCATTTTCAGTTTCTGCCACGGTTTCTTGGCCAATCCAGAACTTGGTTACTTTCATCTCATTGAGTGTGAGAGTCCCAGTCTTATCTGTGCAAATTGTGGTGGCAGAACCCATTGTCTCACATGCTGAGAGCTTTCTCACCATTGCTTGGTCAGCCATCATTTTCTTCATTGAATAAGCCAGAGTGAGCGTCACAGCCAATGGAAGACCCTCGGGGATTGCAACAACAACAATGGTAACAGCATCAGCAACAATTCCCACAACAGCATTCATTATGTCATCAAACTTGGTCTTGCTTCCATTGTACTCTCTGACCCCATGGTCATCCTTCGTATTCCCTGTGAAGTACCTAACCAGCAAAACAACAAGGACAAGAAAAGCCACAGCCAAACCAACCTTTCCAATGGACGATGTTAGCTTGTTTAGCCTCTCTTGCAAAGGAGTTTGCTCATCATTATCCCGGCTTATCGAACTCATCATTTGGCCCCATGTTGTGTTCATACCAACTGAGGTAACGAGCATCTTCGCATACCCATCAGCCACCTTGGTGCCTGAGAACAAGAAAGGGTGCTGTCTACTGATTTCAACATGATCACTCTCTCCTGTCATACTTGATTCATCCACTCTAAGTGAATGCCCTTCAATGAACAACCCATCTGCTGGCACTTGATCCCCAATCTTCAAGCAAATGACATCACCGACAACTATTTCAAAGATTGACAAATGCTGACGCCTCCCACTTCTCACCACATCAATTTGTATGTCATTGCTCACCTGGGACAGCTTGTCAAACTGTCTGTTCTGTCTGAAGTTGCTCACTGCTGACAAGGAAACCACAATGAACACTGCAACGAATATGCTTCCACCATCGTACCAACCTTCTTTGATTCCATGTTCCTTGATGCCAAAGCCAAGGGAAAGAGCAGCACAAGCCAAAAGGATGAGAATGGTGACATCCTTAAAGGCTTCCACCACAAAGTGGAAGAACCCTTTGGAAGGTGGTTTGTGGTAAGTGTTGGAACCAAACACGTGTGTTCTACGTGTGATGTCTTCATCATCACCACCACCAGCACCTTTGATACCATACTCGAGGTGGGTTTCAAGGGCTGTTGCCACCCCTTCAACTCCACCAAATGTATCAAGGCTCTGAAGGTCTTTATCTTTGACAATATCCGTGAGGACTGTTTGATCAATACCAAAGGAACGGTGAGGGCTGAAATCAACCATGACGAAATATGGCGGTGGTGTTGGTGTAGGTGAGACTTTTTCTTTGATTTTGTATGTTTTGTTTCGAGCGGAGAGTGACATGATAGCTCGGGAGCAATAGATGGCCATGAATGCAGAGTGCCATCTTTTATTGGATGCACTAACAGAGCTCGATGCATTGAGAAGCATCTCTATACTGTTAAACTTTGTAAGAAAGGGCATTGTCATTTTCAAGAACAAGATGACGACAAACTTATTCAATAGAATAGATAAACTTCACCGAAACAAAAACAATAGTGAGAAGAGAAGAAGAAACACAAAGTATTATATGGAGAAGACAATGAACAGAAAGAACGAAGATATTTTGTAACACAGTATGTGTAGGATCAACAAAAGATAGCACAGCTGCAATCTCTACCTCGTACGTGAAACTGTTGTATGCAAATTGTAGGAGTTCAGATATGTTGGAACAACTAAACTTTTATATGTACCATGAGATGATTGCATATCTATTTATCTATATATAAAGGATTAACAACGCGTTTTGAGTTTCAGAGATTTCTTATTATTCAAGCAATGACTCATTTCCGTTATGAAAAGAAAGTATGTTTCCCATGATGTTCCAGCTCCTTCATATGAATTTGTGCCATATGATGCTACGAGGAAGGTGTAACACATAACCTTTACTTTATAAAATAATAATATATATTAATAATTTAATTTTAAAACTGTAATTAAAATATTAATGTAACTAGTTGTTTGTTTCTTTAATATCAATGTTCCTTTCTTTTGTCGACTTCTGCGTTCCTTCTAACGTTAGTCAATATCTTTTGGAAAAAGTTTGTGATACCATTCACCATTTGACAATGAGAATTTTTTACAGGAATAAGATGGTTCTATTAAAAAAGGAGAGTGAAAGGTAATAGAAAATAATATCATATGATTTTTTTTCTAAGTACCATTGTCCTTATCTTTTTAATTTTCGCCTATATTTGAAAAACAAGTATGATTTCTTTCCAAAAGTTGTTCACCAAGAAAAAACAGATTCTATAACCGACACGTGACTCTCGTCCATAAATAGTTATATTTTAAAAAGAAGTATATCAATATATAAGTAATAATTCCCTTTTCAATCTCTTGTTCTAGTAATTTCATATTTCTTTTTTTTTTTTGTGTTTTGACTGTTTAATTAGTTCTAAATAGAAATTTAATATTATATTTCGAGAATTAAAATTCCATAATCATCCGATAAGAAATTCATTTCATGATGGAGGTTTTTATTTGTTATAAATCTATAATTTTTTTTTTATGAAAAGTACTTCTTATTGCTTCTGAACAATCCTTTTGACCTTGGAATGGATATGGATGAATCTACATCATCTCTATACTTCAGGTCATCATTCTGTTCAAGTTAACTTGTAAGCAATAGAAAAGTAAAACAGAATATATTTACTATAATAACTATTCCTTTCTCAATTTCTTTCTTGAACATTTTTATTTATAAATCATCTATCATTAATATTAACAATTTCATATTTATATAATAGAACATCCAACATATTTACAATATTGTTCTTTTCAATCTTTTAGTTCGAATATTCTTAAGTTTTCCTCTAAATTTACATTCTTAAGCAGAAAAAATTCCTTTTAATATCTTCCTCTGAATTAAATTCTAATGTGTTAGAAAATTATTTATAATTAAAAGTAAGCTTAAATCATAATTTACTATAAATTTAAATATCTCTTTATTCCAAATTTTAATTATAATAATAGCTTGCGCATTATTCATCTTATTATAAAAAAAATAAAAATCGTTTCCAGTCAATAAGCTTAATTTCCTGGATTCAGCCTTATCCCAACCACCAATTAATATTTCAAAAATGAGTGTGGATAGAATATTTTTTTAAGAAAAAAAATTGACTCGATGAAAAGATGAAAAGTATGAGTCATTTTTTTTAATTAAGTAGACTCATAAGAGTTGGTGCTGCAATATTTCATTGAAAGAATGTTGTGAATCGCTTTACATGTGAACTGAGAAAAATGGAAAAGTAATATTCTCTATGAATTGAATTTACACACAATGATGTAGAAGGATCAAAGTTGTGGAAATTTCACACCATTTTTACTGTCATAATTCTTAACCACTTTTACCTAACTTTTACCATTGCACTATTATAATTATTTGAACATGTTTTTGTCAATGAAATGTTAGATTTTTCTTTAATAACCTTTTATTTCTATAAAAAAAATTGTTCTGGAAATTTAACTCTGTGAATTCAGGAATTATATACTCTCTAATCTTAAATAGTCATATTGGTTAGTTATAACCAATATAGATAACAACATAAATTAGGATATTTTAAATTTTAAAATTATTGCACATTTAAGAGTTTTAAATGTTAAAAATATTCCAAGAATCATAAAGATATATCACAATTGTCCATGTGTCAATAAAATATAGTATAGATCACATAGTCTCTTATCCATATTTTTTCAGTTTCGCAAATAAACTATATTACATGTTTTTCAAGGAATAACGTGTCAAATTAACAAAACCAATGTAATGATGTAGAACAATAAAAAAAAAACATACTTGTGTGTTATTGTAAATGTTGATTTATTTTGCTGAAACAATTGGGTGGAACATGTTCAATCTTTTTTTTTCTTATTTTATATCATGAACGGATCAATATATATATGACAAGTTATGGATAAGGTTTGATAAACAATAAATGTTAATTTATGTTGGGAAACTCATATGTATATGTATATTTATATTCAGTCAATTACTTTGATTATGTTATTAAAATATTAGATGAAGTACAAGTTTACAGAAAAGTTATGTTTTTCTATGATATTTTCTAACTTTGTGGATATTACTTGTGAACATCTAAAATATCACGAAGGCATAAGTTTAAAGAATTGCTTTCAAGAAAGTTGTATTTCACCAAAATGCAACATTTCCAGTTCATTAAGTTTCCGAAAATGTTAAAATTTGTTATTGCTTCTTACTTGCCTCGTGTTGTCTACACTAATGTTGAACTGTTTGACTTATTCAACGCTAAACGACAAGTATAGTGGCAGGCATATAGAATTTCGTTTTAATTTAGTGAAAATAAAATTATAAATTAATTAACTGGTGGTCACGTCATTTACGCGTTGCTTACACTATCAATTTAAGTCAAATGTTTTCGATAGGATTAAGGAATTCACTTCAACGTTACACGTAAAATACGTGTAGTACATCATAAATAACATGTCGGAGGGAGTAAAAGCATTCCTTGATAATAAAATATGTTTAGTTTGAGATTTTTTAAGTAAAAAATGTTTTGATATTAAAATTGTGAAAAAAATCAAATCTAATAAATAATCGATAACTTCCATTTCTTTTAATTTAAATAGGACCTAATAGATTCTTAAACAGGTTTTGGTTGTTACTATGGCGGTGCAATTTTTATAATAGAAATGTTTTTGCACTTGCAACTTTTTTTTTTCTTTTTAAGCAAATTATATAACTTTTTCTTCCACGTGAAGAGAAAAGAACACTCTATCAAATAATGAAGACAGACATATGACAGATAACTATATTTTATAAATGTATGATTAGGTGTTTGATATATATAAGTTAACAAAGGATACGCGGAAGCTTTTTCATAAATACTTTTAATAAAGTAAGTTAAGAAAATAAATAAATGAGCTTTTCATAATTAATTTATTAAAAACACAAAAACTTAAATGAGTTATAAGAAAATTTCAACAAATTAATTGTGTTGTGAAAATATTTTTTTTTTCTTGAATTGTTTACTAAGGTGTTTGTAAATTTTTAAAAAGTATTTACTAAATATTAACCTTTTTTGTTAATCATTTATTTTGTTTATGTTTCAATTACTTTACTATCAGCATCATTATTTAAATTTATCAATGTTAACATATTTTTTTATGATACTCTTTTTAAAATTTTGTACATATCAATATTTCCTTTATATATATATATATATATATATATATATATATATATATATATATATATATATATATATATATATATATATATATATATATATATATATATATATTTTTTTTTTTTCTTTTTTTTTTCAAGACACTCTAGTAATCATAGTGTCATTAACCTTTTGATCCAAATAGTTTGGACAATCAAGATAATGCACCTCCTATTAGTAAACACATCATCATAACTAGATATTTTATTAAGTTCACCTACAAAATTTGAATTGTCATAGATATTGATCTTCAAAAATATGATCCAACATTTCAGGAGGTTTTTTATCTAAAGATGATCAAAAGAACATGGATGGATTTTAAAAAATTATTTACAGATCTTTGAAAATAAATATTTTGAAATATCAAAAAATATATATATATAAAAGTATGAAAGTATATCTTTCAATCCCAAGTCTATTGAGTCATTATCATCCATAATGGACATCAATGTTTCAATCTTAAGTACATCGAGTGACATTATTAAGATCAATCACCCATTGTCTTAAGTATTGTCCGTTTTGAAACTTGTGTTCCGTCACGGTTTTATTCTTAAAAGCAGCTTTCGAAGGATGAAAAGAGAAATAAATATTTAAATTGTCTTAAGTCTCAACTTCTAGGCAATGTAAGATTATTGGACATGTTAAAGATAGAAAATGGTATTGAAAATGTTAATTTGCATTGATCATGTATTGTTTAAATACAAGTAGTAGAGTACAATCAAGACCCTATAATTATGCTAATAGGGACAAATACTACGCTAAACTGATGTTGATGAATGATTACAATAAATACTGTAATATTACACAATAAATGAAAATTAATATTGTAGGTCATAAATGATAGGATATTAGACAAAATATTTGATTCTGCCTAATTGCTACTCTCAAATTAGTGGTGACATGGTCATGCCAAGTTTGTCTCTTAGTAAGTCGAATCTTGTATGAGTGACAACTTTAGTCAAACAGTCTGCAATTTGATTAGAAGTATGAACATAGACCATAGTTACGTCATTTTATAGGACTTGATCATGTATATGGTGCACATCTATCTCAATGTGTTTAGACTGCACGTGCATGACTAAATTAGAAGAGATTGACTAGACACTTAGGTTATCACATCACAAAATTGGTTTTCTAAGCATTGGTAGATTTAGCTATGTTAGCAGATATCCAATCCAAGCTACTTCAACTGCAAGATCAGCTAGGGCTCTGTATCTGATTTCGCGCTTGATCATGACATTACCTTTTGTTTTCTTGAAGACCAAGAAACAAGAGTTTCCCAAGAAACACACATTGTATGGATTCTTTTGTCATTGGTACTAGTTGCCTAATTTGCATCAGAATACTCCATTTTGTTAAGATCATTTAAGGGTTTTATGTGCAAATATAAATTTATTGTTTCTTGAAGATATCTTATATTTTTTTTTTATTCCTTGCCAGTGATCTATGGTAGGTGTTCTCATGTATTGACTAAGTTTGTTGATAGCAAAAGTAATGTCTAGCCTTGTATTGGTCAAATATTGCAATGCACCTATGACTTGTCTGTACAAAGTAGCATTGGTTATTGGTTTCCCTTCTATAGTGAATTGCTTACCATCCACCATTGGTGTTGAGTCTATGATGCTTTCTTGACCCTTGAATGGTACTAATGTCTACGTTTGATTAGACATAGAGCCTTGAGTTCAACACCCTTGGCTTATTTCCATTCTGGCTAGATTAAATCTTCCTTGACATTTGCTAGTTCTATTCACTACAAGAAAAATGGATATTATTGACGATAAAAATTTGTCGGTAATGCATAAAATTCGTCAATAAAATAAAATTACTAGTGGGTTATCGACAGTAAAAAATCTGTCAATAAAGTGTTGTCGGTAAATTGTATCGATGGAATAAAAATTTCGTCGGTAAATCGTTGGTAATTACCAAAAGAAAATTCAGTTGGTAATTACCGATGGAAAATTCTGTCGGTAATTATCAACAGAAAATTTCGTCAATAATTATCAGCAAAAGATTTCGTCGATAATTATCGTGATCTAGTTCATCTTTTTTCCCGTTCTCCCTCTCCTTCTTCTTTCTTTCATTTTTACCAATCTAGAATCATTGCACGGTGGTGGAAAACATTGGCTTTGGTATTTATAATGGACAAAAACATTTTTACCAATCTAGAATCGTTACAGTGGACAAAAGCATTTTTACTAATCATTCTTCTTTTGTTCATCTTCAAGCATTTTTACCAATCTAGAATCATTATAATGGACAAAAACGACGTTGCACGATGGTGGTAGTGCTTGAAGCGCGAAAGGGGAAGAACAAAGGCATTGTCCCTCCCTTGCTCGTGTTAGAGAAAAGAAGATAATGTGAAAGACCTCAATGACATCGGTAAAATCAGAGACGGCGACATGACTGAATGAAGATGATGGCACGTCAAAGCTACGGTGGCTTAAGCTAAGATGGAGACGTGGGAGAATGTAGAGGTTTAATAGCGTAGAAAAAATGAAGACTTACGAGAGAGAGAAAAATAAATAATGTCTCTCGTGGGCAGAGGGAAAAAATGGATGGGAAAATTCACACTCTTTTTACCCAACATAATTTTTTATGGATAAATGAAATATACATTACCGACGGATTTTACCGACAGAAAAATTCATTGGTAAATGAAATATATATTACTGACAGATTTTATCAACACATTTTTTCATCAGTAAGTGAAATATGCATTACTAACAAATTTTTTCGTCAGTAACTAAAATATACATTATCGATAGATTTTTCGTCTGTAAAACCCGTTAATAAGTGAAAGAATAGGCGAGAAAATTTCCCCTCTTTTTACAAATGAATTTTTGCATTGCTAAGTGAAACATTATCGACAAATTTCATCGACAAAAAAATTTGTTTGTAAGAGAAATATGCGATGATTTTACTAACGATTTTTCCATCAGTAATGAATCTATTAGTAAAATCTATCAATAAAAAAAATCAAAATCCATCGGTAAAAGCTTACGATAATTCAAATTTACTAATGAATTTATTATGTCAGTAAAATTTTGTCGATAATTTCAAGAAATTTTGTAGTGTTTTCATCTTCATGAACATTTATCAATCATATGTATTCTTGCTTAGGCCTATAAATTCTCTTTTGGTTTTAGTCACCACCCAATGAGTATTGGTGTTAGGTTGATTGCTTTCAGTTTCAGTTTGACTATTGTTTTCTACAGACCTTGTTGATGTTGAACCTTCTTTTTACTTTCTCTTTATGTATTGTTATTAGTAAAAGATTCACCAAGATTTCCTTCATTTGTACCATTGTTGCCTATCAATTGTGATTTCTTCCTGATGACTTGTAGTATTATTGTCTAGTTCAAGAGTATTGTTGATAGTGGTATCTACAGAGTAATTAAGAAGCAAAATTGACAGAGGTTCCGTTAATTCTTTTAAAGAATTTCTTGTGTCTATGAAACCTTCATGAAAGGGAAAGTGATTCTCATTGAAAATCACGTGTCTTGAGATTAAAATTTCCCATGAGAGTTAATGCATTTGTATCCTTTGTGTGAATTATTGTAACCAAGAAACACACACTTAGTTGTATGAAACTCAAGCTTACTTTGATTATATGGTTTAAGGCAAGGATAACAGACACAATCAAAAGGTTTCAAGTTTTCATAGTCAAATTCTTCCTTGTAAATCAAGGAGTATGGATTTTTGTTTGGATTTATTAACGTTGGTACTATATTGAATAGGTAGATAGCAATGGAGAATGCTTCCCACCAGTACTTTAGGGACATTTTGGCTTATGCAAATAGGGTTAGGCCAAGTTTAACATGTCTGTATTTTCTCTCAACCGTGCCAATAATGTAGTGCACATTTATCTTAATGTGTAGGGACAAGGCATTCTAATAATAATTCCTAATTTTGAAGCAATCCTTTGGACAGGTTTAAATTCACCATCATCATCACATTGGATGACTTTAATTTTTTTATTAAATTGATTTTCAACCATAGGTTTGAATAGGGTGAAGGCACATATAGTTTTTGAGTTTTGTTTTAAGGAAAAAATCCATATGAACTTACTAAAATCATCTATAAAATGAACATAATATTTGAATCTAGATGGAGATAAAATTGGGGCAGGACCTCAAACATCAGTATTAATTAAATCTAAATTTTCATTAGGATGTGAGGAAGAGCCTTTGAAAGGCAACATATGCAATTTTTCAAATTGACAAGCTTCACAGAATGTGAATGAGTCACTAAATTATGTTTCACATTGCATTCCTTTAAGACCTTTTCTAGAACTTTATAGTTTGGATGTCCAAGTTTCTTATACCAATTTTCTTTAAGAGAGATGTAGTCATAAGAGTCTTTATTTTCACATAGTTGATACAAGCCATTTTTAAGTTGCCTTTTTAGAAGAGCCTTCCCTATAAGTTTTTCCTTCGCAAAGTAACAATTTTCATCAAACTCAACAAGAATATTGTTGTTACCAGTCAATTTTGAAATACTCAACAAATTTTTGGTGAATTTTGGAACATAAAGAACTTCATGCAGATGAAGATTATTCAATTTGGTTGGTCATTAGGCCATTACTTTTAGTCTTTCACCATTACCAATAAGTAAAGAATTTATAGCATTATTTTCACCAAGTTCTTGAATTTTGTCACTTTGATGAGTCACATGGTTGTTGGCTTCACTGTCAAAATATAATTCAAGATCTTAACCTTGATAAGGTGAAGTTATGAATGCATTGTGTATTCCTTGTTTTTCACTTTCAACAAAGTGAGTTTCCTTGTATAGGACTTATCAAAATGGTAATAACGTTGTATAGCAGTGTGACCAATCCTTATGCATACCTGACATATTGGTTTTGACATCTACCTCTTCATCTACCACCTCTTGTGTCTCTGAAAGTAGAACCTCTTCAATCATCTTGGGGATCCAAATTTGTTACCTCTAGACTCATTATTGGCAGCAAAGCTTGTAGGGGCATTCAGATTAAGGCTGTTGAAATTATTGAATTGATATAATCGACTTTCACATGTTAACAATTGAGTTTGCAATTCAACCCAACTAATGTCATCTGGTTAGACAACTTGATAACCTCTAGATTGTAATCGTAGCCCAAACCATTTAGTGTCTGAATTACTAAATCCTCATAACTAAGATTGACTTTTGTTGTTATGTTATCCGCAACAATGAATTGATTTGAACATTCTAAAATTGGTGAACATGCCAACTTTAACTTATTCATCCTAAAATGGTTTGATCTTGGGCTTGAAAATCCTCATAACTAAGATTGACTTTTGTTGTTATGTTATCCGCAACAATGAATTGATTTGAACATTCTATTGTCCCTAGCTTATAGTCATCAAGTTTACAGTCTCTAATCACTAGTAATACTAGAGATTTCTATAGTGAATAATGGTCTTTGTCCAACTTGACCGAGATTGTAGAAGACGGGTCATTTTTTAGTTGGTAGAAAATAACATGATTGTTGTGATTATGGATCAAGAACTATGATATCATGATAAAACGTGTATTAAATCTGTTGATTTACATTGATAATATATTATTTAAATATACAGTAAAATCAAAATCATATACTTATATTAATAAAGACAAATATTATTATAAATTAATACTAATAAATAATTACAATAATTACTTTAGTATTACCCAATAAATAAAAATTAATATTATATATAACTAAAATCAAGAGTTTATTAAAGAGAATATTTGATTCTATTGTTAATAATAATATCAATTATATAAAATATCTTAAAATTAAAAAAAAAATTGTTTATATGTTAATTTATGCATGTAAAACAAAAATTGGGAACTCAACACATACTGAGTCATAAGGAAGCTCAACGGGTCAACAAAATTTCAATCACCGTGCTTGTATAATGTCATTTTCTACGTAGAGGTTATCATTAAGATTCATGCGAATTCCAACTGAGAAAATCCAACTAATAGTAACGCATCTAAAATTAAAAATTCTAATCACTTTCTCTCTCCCATCTTTCTCTTTCTTCTCCACAGCCGCCAATGCACCATATTATGTTTACCAATCCGGAACATACTCTCTAATATGAAACATGAATGCATAGTGTTGGAATCGCATCGAAGCGCCACCTCTCGCCGCCGTCAACGTGAATGCATAGTCTTTCAAAATAAGAATTTTGTTATGGAAATTTGACCTGCAAAAGATGCTATTTGAATTGGAAGCATGTGGTTTTGATCTCTAACCAATGCCAGCCATGGATTCTTGCAAAACAGAATTTCGGCGATTTCCACTCATGTCAGCCAAACAAAAGGTCGTTTTCCCTTCTGCCTTGTATTTTACAAATCTTCTTTGTCCATACAATACATCAATTTTTCTACAAAAGTAGTTTGTTCCATGATCAGTGCAATGTGTAGGATTTGGTGGTGTATCTGTGTTGATTACGTATTGGCGGTGTTGGTGGTGCATTGTCTTCCATCTTCTTCTCACTCCTTGTTCGTCTTCTTCACGTTGCTACACGTCTTCTTCACGTCTTTTTTAATTTGTTATGTTTTTTTATATTTTGATTTTATATGGTTTTAATTTTGTTTTTTTTATATTTTATTTCTATAATTTAAAATTTTATATAATTGTCTAATTTTATAATATATTTAGTTATAAATATGTTTTTTTAATATATTGTTGTGTTTTTTTATAAATTTAAGAATTTAATTTTCTTTATTTTTTTTTAAATTTGTAATGTTATATTTTTTCATTTTAATATTTTTAATTATTTAATTTTATATTACACTTATTTTTTAATATATTCTTGAAAAGTTTAAATTTTTAAATATTTGATATATTTTAATAATACTATATTTTTATTTGCTAAGTTTATAATATATATATATATATAGCTAATTATATATTGTTTAAAATATTGAAAATTTTAAATATTGTACTATTTTTTGCTTTTTTTTTGTATATATAAGTATTTAATATATTTTCTTTTTTAATATATTTGGTTGACAGATATGGTTAGAATTAGAAGTGCATATACTTATTATGGTGAGAGTTCATCACAGGGTGAAAGGAGAAGAAGACCTATGACATCAGCTTGTAGAGGACACACAAAAGAAGTGAATGTTGATGTTGTTAAGGAACAATTGATTACGGAAGAACAAGAGAAGTATGTTGAGCAGCAAGATGTTGCTCAACAAGAAGATGAAATAAGTGGATTCCCAGGAGGTCCACACACTAGTAAAAAAAAGGTCTTTTAACGCGGCTAATATGTCTCGATTTAGACAAACTCGAAGCATTTAAATTTATAGGCCTCGGTTCAACAGGAACCGAGGCATAATAGTTATATTATCTCGGTTAGAAATCACCCGAAACGTATAATCTGTGTATAGGCATCGATTGAAGGAAGGAATCGAGGCCGTATAAATGTATTACTTCGGTTAAGGGTATAACCGAGTCAGTATTACTTTATTGCTTTCATTGCTTCCAGGAGACATTTCCATTCTCGCACAAAAGCCTCTCCTGAAACCCTATCTTCGGCCTCTGCTAGGGTTCATCATCACTGACCCAATTTTCTCCATTTTTGGCCGTTTAAACCACTGATTTCTTTCATTCCTACAGGGATTGAAACTTTGATTAACACCATTTTTATCGTTCTCACACCTTCTCCTTCGTTTTTGACCGAACAAAACACCTTCTCGTTCCATTTCACCGATTCAATCGGTGAATCTTTCTCTTTCCTCCATTACAGCAGCTTGTGCTCCGGCGAGGATGACGATGGTCACCGGCGTCGAAAGCAGAGGGGAGGCGCGATGGTAGAGACGAGTACCGCGACGGCGATGATGGGAGGCTCGTCAATCTAAGGCGTTTGGCGAGCAGAGAAGATGGTGCCGATGGTGCCACAGTTCGAAGAGAAGAGTTGAACAGAGTTCCTTGATTTAGGGTTTGACGACGCGATTTGGAGTTTTGGGGAAACTTTTTGATTTAGGGTTGATGACGGCGGTGCTCTGTGGTGCGAAGGAGAGGGAGAGATTGGTGGAGTCGTAGTGGTTCGGTGCGAAGGAGAGAGAGAGAGAGAGAGAGAGAGAGAGAGAGAGAGAGAGAGAGAGAGAGAGAGAGAGAGAGATTGGGGGAAATATTGCAGGTTGTGCGAAGGAGAGAGAGAGCTCTCGCGGTGGTTTTGTGGTGGTCCGGTAAAGGTGGTCCGATGAATGGAATGTTGAAGATTGGTGGAGTCGCGGCGGCGTCCTGGTTCTCTGGTGGTTCGGTGGTGGGCCGGTGGAGTCGCGTTGTCGTGCTTCAGGTTTGATAGGCAATTGACTAGGTAAGCTAAATCTTTTATTCATTAGTCTCTTCACCCGTGAATGAGAAATATTTTTTTTCTTGGTGAACAGAAAGGAGTTGGCAAGGAGACATTGAGAAGGTCTGTGGAATGGGGCCAGTAAGAGAATTCCAACTCAAGTTCAAGAGGATATCTAATCCTTGCAAACGACCAAATTCTCCGGAATGCTTCCCGTTTTTCTGTTTGCCGAAAGATCTAAGACATTGAGACCAACTAGGAATTTCAAAGATGAAGGAATGGTTCCTTCCAGCACATTGTTGTGCAAGTCAAGCAATTCTAGATGAGCACAGTTTCCTATCTAAGAGGGAATATCTCCACTGAGTTGATTATTTGATAACTCAAGGAAGCTCAAGACTTTCCGGAATGGTCCCAGTTAAATTGTTCTGCCACAGCAACACCCTCCTCAGGTTTTGCATGGAGCCCAATTCATAAGGAATGTTTCCAGAAAGCTGGTTTTCATACAGAAACAAATCCTCCAAGGCTGAGCAGTTCTGAATCTCTGGTGGGATATGACCTGAGAGATGCGTCGTGTAGACTGAAAGTGTCTTGAGATTTTTAAGCTATCCTATAATAGCTTAATTCTTGATTGTTGGAATTTCTGCTTGGGAGAAACTGCCTCGGTTCAATAGGAACCGAGGCGAAATGTTCTTCCAGAAAAAATATAAAAAAGTTTGTACGGCTTCGGTTACCGGTGAACCGAGGCAAAATCTTATCTCGTTTTGACTCGGTTAAGAACCGAGGCAAAAAGTTTATCCCTTTTCACCTCGTCTGTATATGCCTCGGTTGCAGAACCAGTGCCTATAAGCAAAAATAACCAGTGTCATTTCCCTTGACTGCACTAGTGACATGACACTTCACTACTTACCCATTATACGTAGCATGTTACATTTGTCTTGTGGCAAGACCGAGTTAGTACACAACTTAGATGTTAATTCGTACTTAGTTGGTTATGTTTTTTTATTATATATTTTGTTCTTGTTGTTATGTAGGATCGAGGGGAGCGCGATCTCCCATGGCAAAAAAAGTTAACAAATTTGGATTATATCATAAGGCAATTAAGCCTTTTATCATTACTTTTAATTTACTACCCTTAGTGAACTTATCATACGACTACGTCGATCATGGATTGATCTTAGCGTTTACAGAGAGGTGACACTTTTAAACAAATACTTTTCATCTCCTGGTAGGTAAAATGATTGTCACACTAGATGATGTGTCCAATCTGCTCCACCTACCTATTCTAGAGCAATTTTGTGAGATTGAGCCGTTGGAATTTGAGGAGGCTCGCTCTCTTATTGTGGATTTGTTGGGCGTGGACTGCGATAAGGCTACAACTAAAATGACACGAACACGCAGTCCTAAATTAAGGCTGAGCTGGCTGAGGGATGTGTATGAGGTGTGTTATGTGCAACAACACTAGGAGTGTGTAGCACTACGTACTTGTTGCATTTGGTTGGATGCACTATTTTTACGAATAAGAGTGACACTCTTATTCGTGTGTTGTACCTGCTGTTGTTTCAAGACTTACAAGCCTGCGGAGGATATGCTTGGGGTGTCGCTACACTTGTTCATACATTTGAGCAGCTCGGGAATGACAAATTTACTAAGACTAAGCAAATAGCTAGATATTCTACTCTTCTACATGTACAAATTTGTGTTGCATTTTGTTTTGATATATTTTTGGAATATATAACACAATTTAAGTAATGTTTTGGTAGAGTTGGATCTATGAGCACTTACCTGGTATGGGAAGGAGGCAAGTGTCGTCTACCTACGAGAAAAAAAATCATCGAGCTTCACGGTTTGTAGCTCTAAGGCAAAGTTGGAGTCTAGTCGAGAGGAGGTCATATCTTGATAGACTGACGTACAATGCGACGATTTGGTGCCCATACGAGCTTCACCGACAACTTCCAGATGAGGTCCCAATTCATCGTAGGTCGCCCTCCGATTCTAGTTTGTTGGTATGTAATCAAACTACTTGCTTTTGTCTTAGATGATATTTATGATTGTTTATTTATGTTGTTTGTTACCGTCATTTCAAGGTTCTATGAGGCGTGTTGTCAAGATCTTGTAGACCATGATATCGTGTCATGATGTCATCGAGGGTACAATGGCGTGGGACCTTACTAACGAGGCCCTACAGATAGCTCGTACGTCGGTTGACGAGCATGCATCCAACAGTAGAGGTAGTCGCAATATACGGGGAGACGATCATCTTCATTTGGATAGCACTTTATTGTTATGTATATTTTTTTTTATTTCTATTATTTATGTAATATTTTGTTTACTTCGACTATTTATGATTTATTTTGACATACTTATTTACATATGCCACGTATATGCATCATAATTTAACACATTAGGATGGAAAGACTACATTAGGCCGTTTTAAAAAATTTGCACGCTATATTGAATAAAAAAACATAAGGATACAAATTTGAAATAATTGAATAAATACAAAAACCAATTGGTTTATATTTTTTAAGAATTTAAAGACAAAAAATAAGTCATATTTTATAAGTTGTACTAATGTCCGTTAACTCCACAGATGATTGCATCTTGTTTATATAAAATGAGGACCATGCTCTCGTCTCTGGGTAACAATGAGTTGAGGATATGATGTCCACCATGGGTAATGGACAACTTTTTTGTAAGTGAAACTACCAAATTAATATTAGTAAATGAATCTTAACTTAATGGAACGAAATGACATTCACTAATGTGTCCAATGCATATCAACCAACATTGTGTGATATCAAGAAGCAGTGAATTGCATAGTGGGAATATCATATAACTCTGACTATATGAGAGACAAACTAAGATGACATTGCATCGATTTGCAATGACATATCCAATGTCCGGTATGGCCATCCACTTAGTAAGATTAACATGTAACGCATGAAGGAAAATATTATGAAAAAAAATACATAACATATAAAAAGTAATGTATGTGACCCAAATAACACATACTTGTGATCGATCCTGGACAATCAAAGACTGTCGTAGTTCTTCCAATCAATCGTAGGTTCCCACTAATCTTGCTTATTCATCACGCCACATAGTAAGTTCTTCATGGAGGTCATGTTGGATAATGGGTCATGTCTCTTCACCTAGGCCCAACAAAGCAACAATGCATCGATAACCACAATGACCATCAGCTACAACATCAACAACATCGATAATGTATGGATGACAAATCAGATGGAACAGATCTAACATCGGTACTCGCCTTTGTTGAACTTGTTTCGCCTTCGATTTGACTTGTGTTTTTCTTGATGAAGACGCTGCCATTAAATGCAAAGTGTCTACGTGCTCAAAATATGATGGGTCACGTTTCATAAACCTCTCATTTCGTGGAAGTTTAGTCTTCTGTGCACCTTTGGTTTTCACTTTATGTGAAGGAGGTACCATAGTTGTCATTTTGGGACAAGCAATTTCTATTAACTTTTGCTTTATGTTGACCTTTTCTCCAATGTCAACCATCTTCAAGCCTTCCTGTACCATATCAAGTTCACGGGAAATACATAACTCTGGAAGCGATTCATTTGACATGATACTTGAAAGCGCAATCTGGTATGCATATGTGAATTTCGGATTAAGCAATTCGGAATGTAGTATCAAATTCGAGAATACGTTCAAATTACTTAATCTGGAATTCATAAGTGTATATCGGATTGATCAATTAGTAATGATCTCCTTGGATTTCATAGTCCATACCGAATTGGCTAATCAGGTACTATTTCGAATTTAAACTTTCAGATTGCTTAGTCCAATATAAACTACTAAATCCAATAGTACACTCTGGATTACTTGATCAGGAACTGAATTAAAAAGACCGAAACAAGAAACACCCACCACTACCATACCCGTACCAATACCCTATTGGAGAACTACAAAAAGCATAAAACAAAAGCATGCCTCTTATAATTTCAACAAAGTCTTCAATCTTGCTTTCTTCTACACACAAAAAAGAAGGAAGAACAAGATAAAGATGAAGCATAGTGTCAACATGTGTATTCATTTTTCTTATGATAATAAAAAAAAATTATTATTATTATAAAACTAAATAAGGTTAAATATGTTTTTGGTCCTGAACTATCACGTATTTTTTGTTTTCATCCATTTTTCAAACATTGTTTTATTTAGGTCTCTCTCTTCTTAGAAAGTCATGAATTTCGTCCTCCATGACCAACGTTATTAGTTTTTACTGATGTAACAAACAGTGTGCCACCGTTTAAGACACATATACTATGTCCCTAGGTCGGTAAGATAGCTTGGTGACAAACAATGTGCCATGTCTTCAAGTCGGCAAGACATCCAAATAGCTCGGTGAAAAGTTTAAATAACCTGGTAAGGTTAATTGATAGCTTGGTAGGAAGTTCAGATAGCTCGGTAAGGTGCATGGAGAACTCAAATAGCTCGGTGGGAAATCCAAATAACTCTATAAGGTGTATGGAGAACTCAGATAGCTTGGTGGATAATCCAGGTAGCTTAGATAACACCTTGTCGAGCTCTCTAGACTTCCAACCATGCTATCTGAATTCTTCATGCACCTTACTGAGCTATTCTAATCCCTTAAAGATAAGTTCTAAATTCTTACGTAAAAATACTAATCCCTTATATATTCAAACATAATATTTGCATTAAGAAAAGATGTCTAGAATGACCAAGAGCTTTGGTCTATGCCTAGAACTAAACTTCTTGGTTGTTTTGTCCATGTTTAGGTTCCAAAACATTTTTCAATGGTTAGACACCACTCAAATAGCATAGATCTTACATCATGCACATGAATAAAAATGATAGAACACAAGAATAATGAAAGATATTCTATTGCATAGAAACAACTATAAAGAGTTTAGGTACATTACATCCAACCCCAATGAAATAGAGTTTAGCTACTCCTATACATCTAGAACATAAGAGGAGATTGGAATGGTGAAAACGATGAAGAAGATGGAGTCCTTGAGCCCCATAAGTGCCTCAATCTGTGTGTTGAGTCTTAGGTTTGTTCCTACATCCAAAACTACTCTTTTCTTCAACTCTCGACACTTTAAAACGTTTTTCAGAAAATGTTTTCTTTGGGTTAGATATAGCTTATCTGACATGTTGGATTGCTCTATTTGTTAGAAAACTTTTTGATTGATTGGGCTAGTGCCAATGTCTCGCTGGGAGAGTGTTAATGCCTTATTGGGTGAGTAGCTCTTGGTAACAACACTCTATTATTCTCCAATTTTTCATTTTTCTGAAAAATAATTCACATAATAAAAATTATATCTATCTATGAAGAATACAAATCCCACATCTTTTCATAGAATTCAACACAAAACACATGACATAAAGAAAAATAAGAGGTTCTAATAAGTGTGATAATTTCTAATAAGTGTGAATAATAGGAAATTATCACACTTATCAATGTGGCACATTCTTTGCTTCTGAACTATCTTATTGACTTGGAAACATCGTACATGTGTCTTAAACGGGTCGGAAACGTTACACACCATTTTCTATGTAAAAATAAAAATTAACGGCATGGGTCATTAAGAACTAAATTTGTGACTTTTATAAAGAAGAGAGACAAAAATAGAATGAAGTTTGAAAAATGGACGAAAACAAAAAAACGTGTGATAGTTTAGAAAAAAAAACATATTTAACCCAATTAAATATAAATAACTCTTATAATTTTATTGTAAATAGTTTTTATTTATTTTGTAGGTAATTGTATTTAACCCAATTAAATATAAATAACTTTTATAACTTTATTGTAAATAGCTTTTATTTATTTTGTAGGTATTGTATGATTAAAAATGGTTAAATTTAAAAAATACTCAAATAAAAAACATGATTAAATTAAAAAGAAAAAGTTATTTAAAGGGTCATTTGAAAAATTTATTTAAAGGGTATAATTGAAAAATAAATATGGACAAAAAGGATATCTCCATTATACATGCTAGGGTAAACACAGGTGCAATTATAGTTATAGGTAAAGATATTATAAATAATATTGTGTACATAATTATTTTTATTATGAAAATTATTTAAATTTGAAAAAATGGTTGATAAAAAAGTAAATAATTATAAAATTGAAAATAGATTTTTTATTATGAATTATTATTTAAATTTTAAAAATAGTAATTAAGAAAATAAAATTGAAAAAAAAAATAGGACACCACAAATGTGTATCTCTTTGTATATAATTACTAGTGTAAACAAAGGCGAAAGTATTTTTTGAATATCTGTAAATTATTTAAATTTTAAAAGTTGTAATTAAAAAGATAAAATTAGAAAAAAAAGTGTATGTAATTATAGATATAAAATAAATTTTAGTTATTAAAATAAAACTTATTATAAATAATATTGTGTAAATAATTTTTTTATATATAGTTACAGATAAAATAAATTTTAGTTATTGAAATAAAAAAAATTATAAGTAATATTGTGTAAATAATATTGAGTAATTATTTAAATTTGAAAAAATAGTTACTAAAGAGTAAATAATTATTTTATAATAAATAATTATTTGAATTCATAAAAGTAGTTCCTAAAATGATAAAACTGAAGTTATTTAAATTATTTAAATTTAAAAATAGTAATTAAAATGGTAAAACTGAGGGGAAAAAGAAAGACAACAAAGATGTGTATCTTTTGTATCTTTATATATAGGTATAGATTTATAACATTTCATAACGACTAAAGCTGGATTATGATTGGGGGTGTAGGAAGAAATAATGGAGTCTTGCAACTGTTGTTTGAGAATTATATTTTGTACAAGTGAAAAAAAAATATAACCTTTTTTAAGAAGAGAACAGGCCGAATTTTATCCATTAGTCCACCAGCCCATCATGGACAAAACGAATTATGCTTTTTAGTTTGTTTCGTTTAAAGAGTGTTGCTCCTTCCATCACCACCACACTCCCTACACCACCTCTTACCTATTTTATCCTTATTATAAAACGGATATTACCATCTGTTTCACCTTCAACGAATGTTGACATCCATTTACATATTTTATATTTTAGTTTATTGTTTTTATTTAAAAAAAAAAAATCTTCAACGGATGTGGCTACATTCGTTAACAGATGTGGCACATCCGTTTAATAGATTTTTAAAAAATATTTTCATTATTATTTAAATAATAATACATAAACTAAATTAATAATAATAATTTTATTAAATAAAATAAAATTAATTTATAAATAATAATTTTAAAAAAACTAAATAATATTTATATATTAATTTAAAATATAATAAATTAAAAAAATAAAAACTAAAAAAAGAAAAGAAAACTTTACGGATGTCGCCACATCTGTTAACGGTGGTGACACATCCGTTTTAATAAATTTTTAAAAAATATTTTATTTATTATTTAAATAATAATACATAAATTAAATTAACAATAATTATTTTATTAAATAAAATAAAATTAATTTATAAATAATTAAGTAATAATTTTAAAAAACTTAAATAATATTTATATATTAATTTAAAATATAATAAATTAAAAAACTTAAAACTTAAAAAAAAACACTTCACGAATGTGGCACATCCGTTTTAATATTTTTTTTTAAAATATTTTAATTATTATTTAAATAATAATACATAAATTAAATTAATAATAATTATTTTATTAAATAAAACAAAATAAATTTATAAATAATTAAGTAATAATTTAAAAAAAATTAAATAATATTAATATATTAATTTAAAATATAATAATTTAAAAAACTAAAAAAAAAACTTCACGGACGTTGCCACATCCATTAACGGATGTGACACATCCGTTTTAATAAATTTTTTTAAAATATTTTAATTATTATTTAAATAATAATACATAAATTAAATTAATAATAATTATTTTATTAAATAAAATAAAATTTATTTATAAATAATTAAGTAATAATTTTAAAAAAATTAAATAATATTTATATATTAATTTAAAATACAATAAATTAAAAACCTAGAAACTAAAAAAAAAGTACCTTAACGAATGTGGTACATCCGTTGAAGAATTTTTTCTTCAAGGGATGTTGACATCCATTAAAGAATTTTTTTTCAACAGATGTCGACATCCATTAAAGAAAAGAGATGAAGGTGTAAGATATTTTAAAATATAAAGAATAGTTTTAAAATTTAAAAAAAATGTGGTAGTGTAGAGAGCAATGTAGGATGGTGTAGGGAGTAACCCTCTTTGTTTAAATCGACTGAATTCGGTTTAATAATGACCAAACTAAAACGGACTGGACAAGTCTTTTTGTCACCTCTATATATAGTATTAAATCAACTTGTATGACCTTAATTTTATTAAAAATAACAAATACTTATTATTTATTAATTTTTAAAGCAAACTTTAAAGGAAAGTAAAAAATAAATGAAAACAAGATGAAACATGATATAACTTGAAACTTCATTTTCTACAGCAAACTGTTCTAAAAATCATTAATTAAAATATTAATTGTTATACTTTTTATAAAACAAAAACGTCTACATATTAAATTATAAGATTAAGTATAACACCAATCTTTAATTTCTTAATTAATGGTTATTATTAAGTAAAATCTACATTTATTATTAAAATTAAACTGATAAAAGGAGGTGGACAGTTAAATTTGGTCAGTAATCCAAAACTGCAATGCAACCAATATTAGGTCATTTAAAAATCCTAATCACTTTCTCTCTCCCATCTTTCTCTTTCTTCAGCCGTTAATGCACCATGTTATGTTTAATACTATAATCCAGAACATACTTTCTAATAATAAAAATTAAGAAAATTATTATTATTATTACAATTATAAAACTAAATATGAATAATTTTTATAATTTTATTGAAAATAATTTTTATTTATTTTGTAAGAAATTTGTATAATTCAAAAAATTAAATTTAAAAAACTGTCAAAATGAAAAAATGATTAAATTAAAAAAATAATTATTAAAAGGTAAAATTAATAAGATAATTATTTTAATTAAAAAATTATTTGAAGTGTATAATTGAAAAGTAAACCTGGACACAAAAAGAGAATCTCCTTTGTATATAAAAGTTATTCTTGCCTCATATTTTTATATAAAAAGTAATCCCTCAATATTTCTTTAAAAGAACAACTCTCTTTATTAATACAAGTGAAAACATATTTGGATTCACATTTTTTAAATATTTGAATTAGATACATATAAATACAAACAAAATTTTAAATTAGATAGAAATAAAAGATGAACATGAATTTATATACATATAAGATTTCTACATTGATATGAAATTTTTTTAAATAATACCAAAAACAAATCCGTTAATCTAAAACAAACAATATCTTACCAATATATAAATTTATGTATGTGTTGAACCTTCCTACAATACTCACATACGTACATTCCTACGTACACTTGCACAAATATCCATCCACCCACGTACATGCACCAATACTCATACCTAAATTATCAATTTATAAATATTAATAACTTATGCTATAATACAAAAAATTTTAAAAAGTTGATGATGTAAATCTATGTTAACAACACGCATGCACACCCAAAAATGCATATATCCATTTCTACACACTCACACAGACATCCACTTCACATATGCACGTACATTCATATTTACATTATCAATTTATAGATATTAATGACTTATCAATTTATAAATATTAATGACTTACGTTATAATTTAAATATGTAATAAATACAGATGTATAGGTGCGATTCCCTAGTGTACTATAATATATTTAATAGAACATAACATGATAGAAGTATAATTATCTTGAATATTATTGTAATCATATAATATCTAAAATAAATAAATTAAAGTAATAAAAAAATAAATGAATTTAATTATCATTTTTTAAGAGAGAATAATGTACAATAATATTTAAAACCAGGAAATAGTATAATAATTTGTGTGTTTATGCATGTTTTCAATAAACAATAAATATTTGACAAAAATAAACACACAAATAAATTACATTTATTTCTTCAAATATAATAAAAATTGATAATATGAATATCTTAAATAAGAGGAAGAATATGAATTCCATATTCAATTGACATATACGAAGAGAATGCAAATAATAAAACAAAGTAAAAAAGAAGAAGACAATATTCACTACAGCATAAAGTTAACAAATATAATAAAAATAAATGTACAACTTATAATACAGAAATCAATATGTCTCTCTTTTGTGATTAAGTAAAAGTAATATAACTTTTAAATAACACGATTTAAATTGTACATTATTATAAAATTTATTAAACCTAAATCTTGAATGTTATCAACAAGAATAAAAGGATGAACTTTTCTCTTTTATCTCTCATAAGAATTTAAGATTTATTAAATTCTTAGTATGTTGTTTGTGACATCCCAAAATATATAACAATGTATATATGTAGAATGCATCGATTATAATAATAGAAAGCAGTTAAGAGTACACAATAGATTGAATTAAGGAGTACAGTTATCCAAGTCTGGCTGGAAAACTTTTAAAACTTAAGTACAAGTTCACAATTCTCCAAAACACAGATCATGCTAAAAATGAAGGCTAGAAGTCTTTCAAAATAAAGAGCCATTTAACATAATAGCTAGTAGAAATCCTAAGCACTAGGAGCTGGGTCTTCCTCAACTTCCAAAGCTTGCTCCAAAGGTACATCATCACCTACTGCTCACATCCAAAGGATTGGATGATCATCGCGAGGGGGAAAGCAAACACATGCAACACATACAAATGCAAGGGTGAGCTAGGTTTCAAACAATCATACAATTCATTTTAAATCAATCTAGCATTTATTTCATAAAACTCATCAAGCCAAGCATCTTATCATGTTAAGATTCTAGACACGTCCGGACATAGAATGTATGTAGAGTTGGGGCGGGTTGTGCACTTGTGATGGCCTCTACTGCTTTGCAAAGCCATTGCCGAGGGGTTCCACCCGACCATACACAAGGCTAGTCCGTTACCGCGGAATAGACCTCCAGTGATAGCGTCTACCCTAGGACCTCCCACTACTCCCACCACACGCGTCAATCCTCTCTAAGTGAGAATGAAAGACCGTTGGAGTGTTAGGGATAACCCCCCATATGGAAGCCTCTTACATTCATTCAATACACTAACCGATCCCACCGAGAGATCTTAATTTCCGATTAAATCCTACCATTTTAAATCTCATGATATTTCTTTTGGATCAACAATGTACATCATAAACCATTTATAACCATACACTTTCAACCAATCTGGATCACATGAAGATGCATTCATAAATTGTAACCGAAATATTTAAATAACATAACTTACTGGATGAGAGAAAACATAACAGAAAATATCACCACTGGACGAACACTATTTGGACGAGCGCCAAAAGCCCTTGGGCGGACACTGTTTGGACGAACGTCAAAAGCACTTGGACGAACCCTATTTGGACGAACGTCAAAAGCACTTGGACGAACCCTATTTGGACGAACGTCAAAAGCACTTGGACGAACCCTATTTGGACGAACGTCAAAAGCACTTGGACGAACCCTATTTGTACGAACGCCAAAAGATTAAACCTCCTGACCGAACGCTACACTCACCAGGACGAACGCTCAGTATAATACTTAAGGACGAACGCTCACTATAACATTTAAGGACGAACGCTCACTATAACATTTAAGGACGAACGCTCACTATAACATTTAAGGACGAACACTCACTATAACATTTAAGGACGAACGCTCCCTGTAACATTTAAGGACGAACGCTCACTATAACATTTAAGGACGAACGTTCACTATAACATTTAAGGACGAACGCTCCCTATAACATTTAAGGACGAACGCTCACTATAACATTTAAGGACGAACGCTCACTATAACATTTAAGGACGAACGCTCAACATAACAACGAACGCGAACGTTCGTACCACCAAAACCGAACGCGCATAATATTTGGCCGACCACTAATTGGTTGAGCCATTTGGAACGAACGCGCGTTCTGCAGAATTCTGCAGAAACGCACCAGATTTCCAGAAAACCCAGAAAACCCCAATTTTTCATCCCCTTCTTCCCAGATTTTCTTCAACAACACAATTTTACAACCACTCATGCAGATTTACATACAACCAGGTCACTCTGAGTACGAAATTTGTTCATGAACGAAGCTATATTATAGATTTCCCTAAACACATACATGATTCATACAATCTAAAGAAAAGGATCTAGCTCCCCTTACCTCTTGAAGACTTCCTTTGCAAAATCTTTGAATCTCCCTCCCACGGTCTCCTTGCAATTCCAGAGCTCTCAACCTCACCTTTCAGATTTTTGCAGCCCAAAACTCTATTTTCTCCTCTCTATAGTTTTAAAGCCATGCCTCAGCTCCCTTGTTGCTCTTGGACGGTGCAGGTTGAAGGAAAGGGACCCTCTGAGTGCTGCTCCCCATTAGCAATAAAATAGAAGCCCACTTCTGATATTGGGGCGGCTGGTGCTTCTAAGCATGATGACTGTCGCCCCCCTCCCACTGAGAACGTGCGGCCCTTACATTCTCCCCAACAACAAAAATTTTCGTCCTCGAAAATTAGGACTTACCAGAAAACAAGTGAGGATTTGACTTCTTCATCTCTTCCTCCTTCTCCCAGGTAGAATTGCCAGTTCTACTGTCCCAAATGACTTTGATCAGTCTGGTAGCTTTCCCATCTGGTCGTTTGGATAGCCTCTCGTCTACTTTGACCGGTTGCATCTCTATAGAGAGATCTTCCTTGACTTGTACAGTGTCAGCTTCTAACACATGAGAAGGGTCGGGGACATACTTCCGAAGCTGAGAAACATGAAAGACTGGATGGAGATTAGCTAGCTGGGGCGGCATAGCTATCTCATATGCGACTGGTCCGATGCGTCTACAAATCTGATATGGCCCAAGGTATCTGGGAGAAAGCTTCTTAGCTCGAATAGCCTTTCCTACTCCAGTAGTAGGCGTCACACGAAGAAACACATGATCACCGGCCTCAAACTCCAAAGGCCTGCGTCTCCTATCAGCATATGATTTTTGCCTACTCTGTGAGGCTCTCATCCTCTCTTGAATCACTCTCACTTTCTCAGTCGTTTGTTGCATTATTTCTGGCCCAGTCAACTCAAACTCCCCATCTTGGAACCAGCATAAAGGTGTCCTGCAACGCCTCCCATAAAGAGCTTCGAACGGTGTCATTCCAATACTGGTCTGAAAGCTATTATTATATGAGAATTCCACCAATGGCAACACTTCATCCCAGACTCCCATATGATCAAGTATACACGTCCTAAGCAGATCCTCCAATGACTGTATAGTCCGTTCTGACTGACCATCAGTCTGAGGATGGTAAGCAGAACTCATCTGGAGTTTACTGCCCATCTCATTCTGTAAAGTCTGCCAGAAACAAGAAGTGAAGCGGGGGTCTCTGTCCGATATGATGCTGGAAGGCACACCATGCAATCTAACTATTTCCTTGATGTACAACTGAGCTAATTTCTGCATAGACATCTTCAAATTAATTGCCAAGAAGTGAGCACTCTTGGTCAATCTATCAACTATTACCCAGATGGCATCATGCTTTCTGACAGTGTGTGGCAAATGGGTCACGAAATCCATTGCAATGCTGTCCCATTTCCACTCAGGAACATCAGGTTGTTGTAACATACCACCTGGCCTCTGGTGTTCTATCTTAGCCTTCTGACAGGTAAGGCAAGAGGAAACAAATCTAGCTATATCACCTTTCATACCTGACCACCAAAATGATTTCTTAAGATCTTGGTACATTTTAGTCATGCCGGGATGCATGCTAAAACGACTACGATGACCTTCTTCTAAAATCACTCTTTTCAACTCTCCATCATTTGGTATACATGTTCTTCCTTTGAATCGTAGAAGACCGTTTGTCCCAGTGTTAAAATCTCTTCCTTGTTCTCTACCAATTAAAGCCCTTGACTTCTGAAGCTCGGGGTCTAAGAGTTGCCCTGCTCTGATTCGCTCAAAGAGCCCATTAGATATCACCAATTTGCAGCATTTTATACCATCAGGTTCAAACTCCACATTCAACTTCAAATCACTGAAGCTCTCTACTAACTCTAGTTCTCTCACCATCAAAGCTGAGATATGCACGGTCTTCCTGCTCAAAGCATCAGCAACCACATTGGCCTTCCCTGGATGGTAGAGAAGATCAAAGTCATAGTCTTTCAAGAACTCCATCCACCTTCTTTGTCTCATATTAAGCTCCTTTTGATCAAATAGATACTTCAGGCTCTTGTGATCACTGAACACCTGAAATTGAGCTCCATACAAATAATGTCTCCATATCTTGAGAGCAAACACCACTGCAGCTAATACCAAATCATGTGTAGGGTAGTTTCTCTCATGAATCTTTAGTTGTCTTGAGGCATATGCAACAACTCTTCTTTCTTGCATCAAGACACATCCTAGTCCCTGATAGGAAGCATCACAGAAAACCTCAAAAGGTTTACCTGTGTCAGGAATGACCAATACTGGAGCGCTAGTCAATCTCTGCTTCAACTCCTGAAAGCTAGCCTCACAACGGTCTGTCCATGCAAATGGAGTGTCTTTCCTAGTCAGCTGTGTCAAAGAGGCTACAATCTTAGAGAAATCTTCAATGAAGCGACGATAGTAGCCTGCTAACCCAACAAAGCTTCTGACCTCAGTGACTGACTTCGGTCTTTCCCATTGCAACACGGCTTGAACCTTGGCCGGATCTATAGAAATCCCATCAGCTGATATAATATGACCAAGGAACTGCACTTCTCTCATCCAGAACTCACATTTTGAGAGCTTGGCATACAACTTTCTTTCTCTCAATATCCTCAACACTGTTCTAAGATGATCGGCGTGTTCTTCTTCACTCTTAGAATATATTAGAATGTCATCTATGAAGACGACAACGAATTTATCTAAGAAAGGTCGAAAAATCCTATTCATGTAATCCATGAATATGGCAGGGGCATTAGTCACACCAAAGGGCATGACCACATACTCGTAATGGCCATATCTAGGTCTAAAGGCTGTCTTCTGAACGTCATCAGCCTTAACTAATATTTGGTGATAGCCGGACCGTAGATCAATCTTGGAAAACACAACTGCCCCATGTAGCTGATCCATCAAATCATCAATTCTAGGCAAAGGGTACTTATTCTTGATGGTTAATTTGTTAAGTTGCCTATAATCCACACACAATCTTGAACTGTCATCCTTCTTCTTTACAAGTAATACAGGCGCACCCCAAGGAGAAACACTAGGCCGGATGAACTGCTTCTCCAACAACTCTTCAACCTGCTTTTTCAATTCGGCCAATTCGGCTGGCGCCATGCGATATGGGGCTATAGAGATAGGCCCTACTCCAGATACAAGGTCTATAGAAAACTCTACCTCTCTTGGAGGAGGTAAGCCAGGAATCTCCTCAGGAAATACATCTAGAAATTCACTGACTACCGAGAGGTCTACGCCAGAATCTCCTTGCTTCACTTCCATGTGTGATAGTATCAGGAAACAGCATGCACCTTCTATTAGGTCTTGTCTCAACACACCAGGAGTCAGAGGTGTGTAATCCTCCTCATTGGGAAATACTAGCTTTTTCTCTCCACAATCAATGAGAATACGATTAACAGACAACCAATCCATCCCTAGGATGACATCCAAACCTTGCAAAGGTAAACATATCAAGTTTACCTTGTACTGACGCCCCTCAACCACTACTGAACATCTAACACAAACTGTAGATGTCTTCACTATCCCAGAAGTAGGAGTAGATACAATCAAGTCATACTGTAGCTCTCTCACTGGTAACCCCAACTCTCTAGCACAAGTCTCAGACACAAATGAGTGTGTCGCTCCAGAGTCAAACAACACCATGCAAGATCTACCACTCAATACACATGTATCGAAAATCAAATCACCTGAGCTAGCTGCTTCTGTCCCTGTCAGTGCATAAACACGTCCAGTGGCCTGAGGTCTGATGCCACCTCTGTGCTGAGATCTCCCTGCATGCTGCGGCTGGGAAGTAGCTCTCCTACCCATAGGGCAATCACGCTCATAGTGGCCCTCCTTGTGGCATCGGTTGCACCTCCGAAAATTAGTCCTCTGGGGACATGAAGACAAGTAGTGCGAACCGCCACATCCATAGCATCTCACGCCACTCAGAGATGAGGACTGGCTCGGCTGAACAGAAGGCTGAGAAGATCCTCCAGAGCTACGAGAAGAAGAAGATCTGGAGTATGGTGTCTTCCTGGAACTGGACCCGCCTCTAGACATGGCTGGTCCCCCAACCCTCAGTGGCTGGACCTGACGGCTCGGGTATCCCTCAGCTTCTCTCTTTGTCTTCTCCATATCCCTAGCCATCTCCACAAGAGCTGGAAACTCCCTCAGACGGTGACTTCTCACCAAGAGCTTGATGTCACCGCGCAACCCGTTTTCAAACTTGCGGCATTGCCACTCTTCATCCACTGACATGGTGTTAAGTCTAAGAAGATGTTTGAAGCGGTCAGTATACTCAGATACCGACATATTTCCCTGCACTAGCTCCAAAAACTCCACTTCCTTAGCATATCTAAGAGTGTCAGGGAAGTATTCCCTATAGAACTTCCTCTTAAATAAGTCCCATGTGATAGGGGTTCTAGTCCCCTCCAAGATCATCCGTGCACTGCTCCACCAGTGGCTTGCCTCTCTAGTCAATAGATACTCAGTATAGGACAACCTGTTTTCATCAAGGCACCTCTTGGCGTTGTAGACTCTCTCCATATCATGAAGCCACTGATCGGCTTCATCTGGTGAGCACTTGCCATCAAACTTGGCGGGATGATGCTGCAAGAAATTTTCCAAACTCCATTCTTGAGTTGGAGCAGCCGAAGAAGAAGAAGGACCGGTGGGAATCCTGCCACTAGTCATCACCTCCAAGAACTGTCTTTGGGTGGCCTCGGCTGCCACCCTAGCACTTTCCGAGGCCACTCTAGCGGCTTCTAAGTTTTGGAGTGCCATGGTATTTTGCTGGACTAGTGCATGATTTTGTTGTTGCATGGAGTTCATCACTCAAGAATTTAGAAAGCTTCCGTACATTTAAGGCACACAAGCACAAGTAAGGAATGTACATAACCTACAGGTTCTCTAAGGATAAAAACTGCTCTGATACCATCTGTAACGTCCCGGCAACTCATAGGGACCATCGACTGCCCCCACAGATCACCACCAGGCTTTCCAGTGTGTTTTGTCCTCACTCGCACACGCTTAACTATGGAGTTCTTATGAGTCAGGCTACCGAAAAGCAAATGCATTTTGGTGATATGAGTAGTCAAATAAATTCCTTTAAGCTATCTTTTAACTGTATAGTCCCATACCTACACAGTCTCCAGATCCCTCTCATTTCGGTGTATGTTCGATTCATCCATGTACCCCTTCCACCCGAAGCTGCCAGGAGCCGCTCCTTGTCTGTGCCCCCTGCACCATGCCTCTTGCACCGGCGTCACTCCCCGCCCTCGTCAGTGCCCGGGTGTCACATGCCCACCAGCTTCCGCATGGTTCGTCCTCGAACCACACCGTACTGGGAGAGGCTAGGCTCTGATACCATAAATGTGACATCCCAAAATATATAACAATGTATATACGTAGAATGCATCGATTATAATAATAGAAAGCAGTTAAGAGTACACAATAGATTGAATTAAGGAGTACAGTTATCCAAGTCTGGCTGGAAAACTTTTAAAACTTAAGTACAAGTTCACAATTCTCCAAAACACAGATCATGCTAAAAATGAAGGCTAGAAGTCTTTCAAAATAAAGAGCCATTTAACATAATAGCTAGTAGAAATCCTAAGCACTAGGAGCTGGGTCTTCCTCAACTTCCAAAGCTTGCTCCAAAGGTACATCATCACCTACTGCTCACATCCAAAGGATTGGATGATCATCGCGAGGGGGAAAGCAAACACATGCAACACATACAAATGCAAGGGTGAGCTAGGTCTCAAACAATCATACAATTCATTTTAAATCAATCTAGCATTTATTTCATAAAACTCATCAAGACAAGCATCTTATCATGTTAAGATTCTAGACACGTCCGGACATAGAATGTATGTAGAGCTGGGGCGGGTTGTGCACTTGTGATGGCCTCTACTGCTTTGCAAAGCCATTGCCGAGGGGTTCCACCCGACCATACACAAGGCTAGTCCGTTACCGCGGAATAGACCTCCAGTGATAGCGTCTACCCTAGGACCTCCCACTACTCCCACCACACGCGTCAATCCTCTCTAAGTGAGAATGAAAGACCGTTGGAGTGTTAGGGATAACCCCCCATATGGAAGCCTCTTACATTCATTCAATACACTAACCGATCCCACCGAGAGATCTTAATTTCCGATTAAATCCTACCATTTTAAATCTCATGATATTTCTTTTGGATCAACAATGTACATCATAAACCATTTATAACCATACACTTTCAACCAATCTGGATCACATGAAGATGCATTCATAAATTGTAATCGAAATATTTAAATAACATAACTTACTGGATGAGAGAAAACATAACAGAAAATATCACCACTGAACGAACACTATTTGGACGAGCGCCAAAAGCCCTTGGGCGGACACTGCTTGGACGAACGTCAAAAGCACTTGGACGAACCCTATTTGGACGAACGTCAAAAGCACTTGGATGAACCCTATTTGGACGAACGTCAAAAGCACTTGGACGAACCCTATTTGGACGAACGTCAAAAGCACTTGGACGAACCCTATTTGGACGAACGTCAAAAGCACTTGGACGAACCCTATTTGGACGAACGTCAAAAGCACTTGGACGAACCCTATTTGTACGAACGCCAAAAGATTAAACCTCCTGACCGAACGCTACACTCACCAGGACGAACGCTCAGTATAATACTTAAGGACAAACGCTCACTATAACATTTAAGGACGAACGCTCACTATAACATTTAAGGACGAACGCTCACTATAACATTTAAGGACGAACGCTCCCTATAACATTTAAGGACGAACGCTCACTATAACATTTAAGGACGAACGCTCACTATAACATTTAAGGACGAACGCTCCCTATAACATTTAAGGACGAACGCTCCCTATAACATTTAAGGACGAACGCTCACTATAACATTTAAGGACGAACGCTCACTATAACATTTAAGGACGAACGCTCAACATAACAACGAACGCGAACGTTCATACCACCAAAACCGAACGCGCATAATATTTGGCCGACCACTAATTGGTCGAGCCATTTGGAACGAACGCGCGTTCTACAGAATTCTGCAGAAACGCACCAGATTTCCAGAAAACCCAGAAAACCCCAATTTTTCATCCCCTTCTTCCCAGATTTTCTTCAACAACACAATTTTACAACCACTCATGCAGATTTACATACAACCAGGTCACTCTGAGTACGAAATTTGTTCATGAACGAAGCTATATTATAGATTTTCCTAAACACATACATGATTCATACAATCTAAAGAAAAGGATCTAGCTCCCCTTACCTCTTGAAGACTTCCTTTGCAAAATCTTTGAATCTCCCTCCCACGGTCTCCTTGCAATTGCAGAGCTCTCAACCTCACCTTTCAGATTTTTGCAGCCCAAAACTCTATTTTCTCCTCTCTGTAGTTTTAAAGCCATGCCTCAGCTCCCTTGTTGCTCTTGGACGGTGCAGGTTGAAAGAAATGGACCCTCTGAGTGTTGCTCCCCATTAGCAATAAAATAGAAGCCCACTTCTGATATTGGGGCGGCTGGTGCTTCTAAGCATGATGACTGCCGCCTCCCTCCCACTGAGAACGTGCGACCCTTACATTGTTTATGTAACCTTTTATATATATATATATATATATATATATATATATATATATATATATATATATATATATATATGTATATATATATATATATATATTATGTAATCGTTAATTATACCTGTGTTATATTTAAAATATTTCAAGTAAAGAGATATAATATAAAAACATGTTTGATACAATGTAATCAATTAATTTAATAAATTATTATAGATTATTTTAGTTTCTATATTTTGCATTCTTGTTTGCATAATCCATTATGACTCACAAAAAAATATTAATTATATTAATTGCTTTAATTTTTATAAACGAAATATACTTAATTATTAAAAATAAAATTTATTTAAGATTATAAAAATAGGTCAAAAATTATATTTTAGTTTATCATTATCTTCCGTTATTAATTGTTCTTGGGTTTTATTAAAAAAGTAATATTGATAAACAGTTATTTAAAGGATAAAATTAATAAAATAATTATTTTAATTAAAAAAAAATCATTTAAAGGGTATAATTGAAAATAAAATGTGGACACTACAAAAGGGTTTTATTATAAAAGTTATGGTCGCCTCATATTTTTATATATGCCTTATTATTCCTTTACAATAATGACTCCTTTTATTAATACTAGTGGAAACAGAGATGTTGTTGAGTCTTTGTGTATGTATCTTTAAAATATTTATACTAAATACATACACGCACACACTACTTACAAGAACTCATACACGCACATACTAGTACTCACACTATCAACGTACAAATATTAATAACTTATGTCATAATACAAATATATAAAAATATGATGTAAAATCGAACACAGATAGAAAAGAAGAGGAAAAATATTAAAACATCGAACATAGATAGAGAAAAAGAGAAACAAGCATTCAAAATCCTTTCCAAATTAGAAAGAAAAGTACTGGAAAAAAAATACTGAAGATGTACTGATAAAAATTTCTTTCCCACTTTAACAATGAATCTTTGTCTTTTAAAAAGTAAATTTGGAAATCTATTCTTAAATCACAATTGTGCTTATTAAATGTTTCTGTTATATCATTAATGTTTTCTGTTTTGTAATTACTGTTCATAAGAACACTAATATTGTTTTAGGATTATTTGATTTAGGGGTTTTTATTTTTCTGTTAGGGATTCTAACGAATTCCTTTTGTATAATCAATACTCACCAGAACCCTATATAATAGGGATTCCAGCGTTTCTATTCTATACAGAAAAAAAGCATAAAATAATCATCATTTTCTCATTCAGTAAAATATAATACTCTGATTCTTTCTTACCTATGTTACACGCTCCTTCATCTTTAATCTGTGCTTTGCGTTTTCCGTTCGAGCATCGCCGTTGTAAGCCTCGTCGGAGCACCATGGAGATTGCCTTCTTCTCTTCTCTCTCGCATGAAAACTCTCGATGTTGTAGCTCACCTAACTTCTGACTTGCAGAAGGTTCAAGTGAGATTTTTGTCTCACACTATTGGGCCACAGATTTTGGGCCTCAGTCTTTCAGACTTTGGGCCTGTGTTTTCATTATGGTACCAAAGCAGGTCCTGTACTTGTTCTGCCACTGTTTCCGCTACACATACTTCTTCTTCTTGCTCTTATCTTGGTATTAATCTTTTCTTTAAGCCTTTCTTGCTATCATGGAGAATATGGATCAATTCAACAATCCTTATAGTCCCTTTTATCTTCACCCAAGAGAGAACCCAGACACCTCTCTTATTTCTCAGGTTCTCAACGAATCTAACTACACTTCTTGGAGTAGAAATATGAGAAGGGCCCTTCTTTCCAAGAACAAATTAAAATTCATAGATGGAGGGATCAAAAAGCCTCAAAGAGATTATCTCCTTTTTTATTCTTGGGAAAGAAGCAATATGATGGTGTTGTCTTGGATCATCAAGACTCTTTCACCCTAAATAGTAGAAAGTGTGATATATGTGGAGGATGCTCAAGAACTATGGGAAGAATTGAAAGAAAGGTTTTCCAAAGGAGATTACTTTAAATTTTCAAACTTACTCCAAGAAATTCATTCTATTAAATAAGGAGAAAGAAGTGTAAACCAGTATTTTACTGATCTGAAGATCTTATGGGAGGAATTGGAGTTTCTTAGACCCATTCCATGCTGTAGCTGCAAAATTCCTTGCAGCTGTGGTTTATCCAGAGTTTCTCATAAATACAGGGAGATGGAGCATGTTATTTGCTTTCTAAAGGGCTTGAACGAATGTTATAATACTGTTAAGACACAAATATTGCTTATGGAACCTTTACCCAGCATTAACTGTGTATTTTCTCTCATTATACAGCAAGAAAGACAGGAGAAACATGACTCTGGCCTCACCAATCAAAATGACATCAAAATTCTTGTTAACACCATTGAAAAATAGAATTAGTGAAAGAGTGACAGGGCTGAAGGACTCATGGACGTGGAAATCCCTCTAGAAGTCAAGGAAGAGGGAGAGGAAGAAATCCCAATTATGGGAAACAATGTTCCCATTGCCATAAAATGAACCACACAGTTGATGAGTGTTATTATAAACATGGATATCCACCGTGGTACAAGAAGAACGACAATAATGGTCAAAGTAATATGGGACAGAATGAATGGGGTTTGGCCAATACTTGTTCTACCTCTACTGCATCACAGACCAGCCAACAGAGTGTTGTTCAAAACTTTTTCACTCATGAACAGATGCAGAAGATATTACAAATGCTGGAAAAGGCTGATAGCTCTTCTCATAGAATCAGTCAAATAAAAAAAGACAATGCAGAGGACACACAAGGTATGTTCTCATGGATTATAGATACAGGGGCCACTGATCATGTGACCCATGACAAGAATCAATTCACAACTTTCAGTAAAATCAAGCCTATATCTGTTAAACTGCCCAATTATTCTATTGTTACTGCACACTATGCAGGGACCATATAATTTTCTAAAGATTTTATAATTTTCAATGTTTTATACATACCTGAATTTATATTTAATCTCATATATGTTCAATGTTTAACTAGAGATATAAATTGTACTCTAACTTTTTCCTCTAAGATGTGTGAAATTCAGGACAACTCTACATTGAAGATGATTGGATATGCTAGTGTGTGCAAATGACTTTACTACTTGTAATCTTTTGGAAGGAATCTGGCTCCTAGTTTTGTTTTCTCTTATGAACATGACAATGTAAATCTGTGGCATTGTATGCTAGGCCATCCTGGACATAAAATTGTTGAAAAAATATGTAAAATTTTCCCTTATGTTCAAACTACTTTTGATAATGATTGTGACATTTGCTATTATGCTAAGCAGCACAAACTACCTTTTCCTAAGAGTAATTCTTTATCTGCTAACTGTTTTGATATGATTCATTGTGATATTTGGGGTCCTATCTCCATTCCATCTATACATGGGCATAAATACTTTCTCACTATTATTGATGATTGCAGTAGGCATACTTGGGCTTTTCTCATGCATAATAAGGGTCAGACTAGGGAACTCTTACAAGCTTTTATCATGAGAATTAGGACTCAATTTAATAAGACTATCAAAGTCATTAGGAGAGATAATGGTCCTAAGTTTAATTGTTCCAACACTTATGATTCTTATGGAATTGAACATCAAAGGAGCTGTGTTGAAACTCCACAACAAAATTCTGTTGTGGAGCACAAACACCAACACATATTGAATGTTACTCGTAGTTTAATTCAATCTAATATTCCTCATGCCTATTGGTCTTATGCTCTATCCCATGCTATATATTTGATTAATAGGCTGCCTTCCCCTGTCATTAAAGATAAAACCCCTTTTGATGTTCTGCATAATAATCCACCCACCTATCTTTATCTAAAAGTTTTTGGTTGTTTATGTTTTGCTTCTACTTTAGAAAGCAACAGAAATAAGCTTGATCCTAGAGCTAGAAAGGGTATATTTCTAGGATACAAAAATGGAGTAAAAGGGTATATTGTTCTCGACATTAACAATAGAGAAATATTCATTAGTAGAAACGTCATTTTTTATGAGGACATTTTTCCATACAAGAACAAACAAGGAGGTAGAGAAAATTGTAATAACAATAAAGACAACATATTTTTTCTTGATGATGTTACCTACAGCTATGAGAAGGACTCTGTTGAGGATAGAAGAGGAAGTCCGAGCCCTACTAAGAGCACCAATACTGGTACTGAAGACACTAATATCATAGAACAGGAATAGGGAAACAATCAAAGGAGATGTAACAGAGTTAAAAGAACTCCTGAATACTTGAAGGACTACATACAACAAAGTGATCAATCCCCATATGCCTATTTGTGTGCCAAGAATGGTTTGAGTACTCCTTACCCTATAACAAATACTTTGTCTTATAAATCTCTGTCTGATAAACATTTAAGGTACACTCTTGCCATAACTGCTAACAAGGAACCCAACTCCTATGATGAGGCTAAAAACAACCCTAAATGGGCCGATGCTATGCAAAAGGAAATTCGGGCTCTACAAGACAATGAGACCTGGTTTTTGACTCAACTTTCTCCTGGAAAGAGATCCATTAGGTGTAGGTGGGTCTACAAGGTAAAACACAAGGTTGATGGCACTATTGAAAGATATAAGGCTCGGTTGGTTGCAAAAGGCTACACCCAACAAGAGGGAATAGATCTTTTAGATACTTTTTCCCCTGTTGCTATGCTTACTTCTGTTAGGTTATTACTTGCTCCTTCTGCCTCGAGGAATTGGTTCCTACATCAACTTGATGTACACAATGCTTTCTTACATGGAGACTTAAATGAGGATGTGTACATGGATCCTCCTCCTGGTTTAAATACTAGCATCAAGGGACAAGTTTGTAAGCTCACTAAATCCCTATATGGCTTGAAATAAGCCAGTAGACAATGGTTTGACAAACTCTCCACCTTTCTTATTTCTTCTGATTATGTTCAATCCAAATCTGACCATTCCCTTTTTGTTAAGAAAACTCCTACAGATTTCACAGCTTTACTTGTGTATGTTGATGATATTGTTTTAGAAGGGAATTTCATGAATGAGATCAGTCACATAAAGACTCTTTTGCACAACCAATTCCAAATTAAGGATTTAGGAGAACTCAAGTATTTTCTAGGTTTTGAAGTCGTTGGATCTAAGAAAGAGATACATCTTTGTCAAAGGAAGTATGCCCTTGATATTCTTGAAGAAATAGGAATGTTAGGGAGCAAACCCTGCTCTACTCCTTTTCTGAGTAGCACCAACTCCTTATACAAGACAGAGAATTATATGGACAATCCTAGTGATTATCGAAGATTGATAGGGAAGCTCTTCTATCTTACTAATACTAGACCTGATTTGTGTTTTACAGTTAACCTTTTAAGTCAATTTATGTAGGAACCTACCAACTATCATTATCAAGCCTTACAACATGTCCTTAGATATGTCAAATCTAGTCCTTCTGAAGGACTCTTCTTTGCTGCAGATTCTGATATACAAATAAAGGGGTTTAGTGATTCGGATTGGGCCACATGTCCTAATACGAGAAGGTCTACTACTGGTTACTGCATTTTCATAGGTGCTTCTCTTGTTTCATGGAGGTCAAAGAAACAAAACACAGTCTCGAGATCCTCTATAGAAGCAAAGTATCGAGCTCTTACAGCCACTGTTTGTGAGATGCAATGGCTACACTACCTCCTTCAAGATCTCCAAATTCAACCCATTGCCACTGTTTTCCTCTACTGTGACAACAACTCTGCCAGACACATTGCTCATAACCAAAGTTTTCATGAGCGAACCAAGCACATAGAGTTGGATTGTCACGTTGTAGTGAGAAGATACAAGCCAAGTTTCTATATCTACTTCCCATTCGGTCAGAAGAGCAACTCGCAGATGTCTTCACCAAGTTTCTTCACTGCACTCATTTAAGATCAATCATTCCCAAGCTTGGATTGGTGAATATCCACCATCCAGCTTAAAGGGAGGGGCTATTAAATTTTTCTATTTTATCATTAATGTTTTCTGTTTTGTAATTATTGTTCATAAGAACAGTAATCTTGTTTTAGGGTTATTTGATTTAGGGGTTTTTATTTTTCTGTTAGGGATTCTAACGAATTCCTTTTATATAATCAACACTCATCGGAACCCTATATAATAGGGATTCCAGCGTTTCTATTCTATACAAAAAAAAGCACAAAATAATCATCATTTTCTCATTTAGTAAAATAGAATACTTTGATTCTTTCTTACCTCTGTTACACGCTCCTTCATCTTTAATCTCTGCTTTGCGTTTTCCATTTTTTGCACCGTCGCTGTAAGCCTCGTTGGAGCACCATGGAGATCGCCTTCTTCTCTTCTCTCTCGCACGAAGACTCTCGATGTTGCAGCTCACCTAACTTCTGACTTGCAGAAGGTTCAAGTGAGATTTTTGTCTCACGCTGTTGGGTCACAGATTTTGGGCCTCAGTCTTTCAGACTTTGGGCCTGTGTTTTCATTAGTGCTTACAATGGTGCAGTGAAAGAAAAGTATGTTTGTTAAGTGAAAAATACAAAAAGAATAAAAGAAAGAGTAGTTAGTTTAGTTGATCTTCTTGGTCCTGTTGTTGAGAACCACCCGCGCCGAGGACACGACTTGGTCACCATCACCAAGTGCTCGATTTGCCGAAAAGAATTTCCACATCCTTACCAAAGACCTTGTGGTTGGTTGGCTTGCCGTAGTGAAGGTTGTCATTGTCCATGCAGGGCAAATCATCATGGATGAGCAACATAGTATGGATCATTTTGACAGGAGATAAAAGTGGCCTCGTTTCCACAAACGAGCTTGCATGCAATGATATTCAATTTAAAAAGTGTTGTATACATGACTATTCTTGACATTAATGACACTTGGGGTTAGGTTTGAAAAAGAAACTAAGAATAAAAAACATAGAGAAAAGGAAAAAAGATAGTACCGTTCTTGGTCGATAGTGTCCCAGATCTGAACAGAGTCACCAATTAGCACCCACGACAGAAAACGAAAATGAAAATCCTTAATACGAGCACAACAACGGTAGAAAGCGAAAAAAAAATCCAGCAAACACTTAAACCTAATAAGAATAAAAATGTAATTTCATTTTCTAAATGGGTAGCGAATTCATGCCAGTACAAATAGTGTGATACACGAACATGATCCGTTAGTTAGTTGGTACTAATTATTTAAGTTTTAAAAGTTAATAACTAGGGTAAAATTGAAAAAATAAAAAATAAAAATAAAGATGTGTATCCTCTTTATATATCTAGTTAGAGATATGAAACATTTCTTAAGTGCAAAAACGAGATTATGAAAATTAGGGTAGGAAGAAAAATTTGGGTGTAGGAAGAAATAATGGGTCTTGAATTTTTGACTCTGTTTTCGAAACCATAGGTTTTTTAATCCAATTTCATTAATTATTGGGTTATATACAACCTTTATATATTTTTTTTATGATTGAATAGTGGTAAAAAACTTTGATTTAATATAAAATCATAAGTTAAGTACAAGCATGATAAAAGAAAGTTATTTTTTTTTGGATAATATATATATATATATATATGGGGTTTGCTAACGCGCGTACGCCTGTTTTTCAGTTGGTACGTTTTAGCAATGTGTACCGGGTTTTAGTAGACAAAATTACCCTAATATATCATGGATTCTAAGTTTTAAGGTTAAGGGTATTTTAATAATTTTCATTCTCAAAACTAAAAAAAAAAAAAAAAGAAACCCCCAAACCCTTACTCACCTCCCTCATTCCTCTCAACCCTTTCTCTTTCATCTTTCTCACTCCAACATTTTCTCTGTCATCCTATGGTAGCTCCAACTGAAAAAATCAGAAACACTTACCTAACCCTAATCCACCTTCCTCACTTATTCAATATGTTTCTCTCTCATCTCCATACTCTCTGTCATCTCCATACTCTCTGTCTGTCACATACATACAGCAACCCGCGACACCGTAATTTGTTGCTCTTACTCTGTTTGTTCATTTGTTTTCCTTCTTCTTATTATTAAATTTCATTTTTCAAATTTTAGAATTAAAAGTTTATTTTGAGGAGATTTAATATTTTGACTATTAAGTTATTCGAAAATACTGCATATCGCATAAATAAAGAAATTAGATATACTGTTACTTTTTAAATTGATTCCATTTTTTTTATAAACCCTAAATTTAATTGTATGCAATGTTACTCAGCTTATAAGAAAATACACTACAAGAAATTAGCCAGTTATCTGCGGATCAGTATATACGGATTCAGATCCGTATATAATATATTTATTATATACGGATGTGATATACGGATAAGCTACATACGGAAAATTCCGTATATAATGACAAAAAATATTTACATACGGAATTGCCGTATATAAAATCCTTATGTAAAATGGTTAAAATCTTACCGGCTGATAATACATACGGATATAAGGAAAAAAAATTAAAAAATTGAAAGTCTGCCTAAAATGCTATGTGCTCTCTCTCGAAATGTTTCCCCTTTCTTTCTCGACAAAGCTCTTTCTCCAGAAAACCTAAAATGCTCCCTCTTGCTTGTCCTTCGATTCTCCCAATCACGAGATTGCTTTTCTTCATTGAGCTGTCGCAGCTAAGTTGCAGTGTGGCAGTAGCATTTTGATCTTTTGACCATCGCGAGTTGGAAGCTTTGAGCTTGTTTTATTGATTGCTTTCTTTGTCGAAGCCTGGAGCTGTGGTTGTCCCTGTCTCGAGCCCTTTCCACTTTCGTTGTCCATCGCGCTCTGGTTCTTCATCCTCTCTCTCGAGCTGTCTCCTTCATCAAACACTGTTGTTGGGCGTCATTGTTCGGTTCGGTTCGGTGTTGGAAAGAATACTTTCATCTGGTAATTAAATCCTAATTTTGAGCAATTGATGAAATCCTTAAATAGTGAAAATGTCGAACCCTAATCTGGTTTTTTTTTACATATTTGTGGTTCGGCTCCCAAGCTGTGGTTGGAGTGTTAGGAAGCATCCATTGAGGGTACTGTGTGGCGGTTTAAGAAGATTGTTACTCGTATTAAGGACGAAGACATATACTATTTGGAGTTACGAAGGCCCTTAGTGAAGGAAGCAAAGGTGAGTGAGTTCCTTTGGACTATTACAATTTTGTCTTTGTTTGATTCAGTGTTGTGTTGATCTGTATGGCTGTTATTAGTTGTCTTCAATTCACATGTTGTTCATCGTTATCCTTTACTGTCTTGTGTTCTGAGTTTTTAATCATTGTTTGTTTGATTAATTAGGTTTCGAAATCCTGTTGAATTTGTGTTGGGTATATAGGGAAGTATTGTATGATTTCATTACATGAAATAAGGTTACATGTTAGCAGTAAGAAACCTGTCATAACAATTTGAAGTCAAATAACCACATATAACAAGAAAAATAACGTACTATCAATATGCCGAATCCAATGTCTCAAATAACTTCCCAATAATCAACAAATTTACTAATAATAAAGCAGTCCAACAATGACAAAGGTAAAAGATTTCAGTGATTAAGAATATATAGAGGATGATGGAGAAACTAATAAAAAATTTAAGCAAAATAATATTAAGCCAGAGATGAAGTTCAAGTTGTTGAATGTGACGAGGTTGGAACACAAACAGAGACAACACTGACACAATAACCACACAAAAATATTAGCAAAATTTATGCTTCGTAGATCATATAGAATACCAAAGATGACATGAACAAATATTCTTAACAATAGACCACTAACACGCAAAATGTATACTAACAATGTCCTCAACCTTGCCGAAGCATAAGTTAAAATAAGATATAATTCATTTCCTAACTAAGATATAATTCATTTCCTGATCATGTGGGTAGAATTGGGTGGAGTGGTATAAATTCAAAACTTTGAGTCTGGAAATCTGCTGCCACAGGGCATGTATTTTTGCCCAAAAGAAAAGAATTTTGTCAAAAGATGAAGGGTAAATTTCCTTAAGTCACACTATACTGCTCATCTATTCATTATGGTAATCAATCATTGTTTGTCCATGACAACAGGCAAATTAATACTATGTTGTTATATGATATCTCAAAGCAAAGAAAAGAGCCTGAGTAATGATTCCTCAAGATAATGCATCCCTCAAGATAAACCAAAACAATATATTCTGCATGACCAATATCTAAAATAAAATTAATATCCCTCAAGATAATGCATCCCTCAAGTTATATGTGTGTTTTCAAATCATAATTGTAAACAAAAGCATTACAATTACTAGAACTTGCCACTGTTTTCAGTGGCAGCAGCTGGAAGAGATAGTCTTAGCTCCAAATCTGGTTATGTGGTGTTGAAGGATGTTCCACCAAGTTCTACTACTGTTAAATGTTTAGAAGTAATTTAGAAGTGCCACTCTATTTTAGATAAAATTTAGAAAAACTTGGCATCACCACAACTTTGTGACGTTAGTCTTGATGATATTGATGATCAACACTTCCTGTGCTAATTAGTTGTTTTTAGACCATTATTAGTGTAGTGTCTTAAATTGATAGATTTCACTGACTTAGTTTAGTAGTAGTTTAAATTGTTTGGCTTTTCATTGTAAATTTGATTTGAATTTCACCAAAAGAAGTACTTCTTAGTTGTGTTAGATGAACATTAAAAACTGTTTTAGACAACTTAGTGGATTTTTAGATTACCCTTAGATAGATTTTGTTGTACTTAGTGTGCATGTTAGATGAACTGACTTTGTGGATGCCCACACTGGCCACCTGCTAGCAGGGTTCAGCTCTGAAACTCCTTTCTCTGCCTCATCAAAAAACATCCTTGTCCTCTTTACAATGTCCCGTCATGAATTTACTAGGTTTATCTATAACTTTACCTAGGAAAATGTCATCATCTAAAAGCCTAGCTTTTGCCAATTCATCTTGTCCCTCCTCCTAGTTTACTTCCCCTTTGTTGACAATGGCATAGTACCTTATCTGCTACTCTTCTTTCTGTTAATTACGAATAATCTTCTGCAGATCAAGCTTTGTTTGTCAAATCTGCTTCTACTTCTATTACTGCATTATTTGTTTAGGTGGATGATATTGTTTTAATTAGCAATGATATGGCAGAAATTAATCATCTTAAGCACATCTTAGATACCAAATTTTAAATCAAAGACCTAGGATCTTTAAGATACTTTCTCGGTCTTGAAATTACAAGGTCCAAATCTGGAATTCACATGAATAAGAGAAAATATATTCTTGAACTTCTCGATGACAGTGGTTTGATTGGTTCTAAACCTACTAACACTCCTTCTCATCCTTCTATTAAACTTATGGCAAATCATGGACAAGTTTTATGTAATGCTGCTGGTTACTGGCAGTTAGTTGGCAAACCTTTTTACCTCACCATCATCAAGCAAGATATTGATTATGTGTACAACAACTCAGCCAATTTCTATGCAAACCTCTTGATACTTATTACAATGCTGCTCAAAGAATCTTTCATTACCTCAATGGATCCCCTGCTCATGGCTTGTTCTTCTTTGCTTCATCAGACCTTAGAATCTCGGCTTTTGCCAATTCAGCTGAGCATGCTATTTGGATACCAGAAGGTCTATCATTGGCTTTTGAGTTTTTGTTGACTCTTCATTGATCTCTTGGAAATCAAAGAAGCAGACTACTGTTTCCTTGATGTAAGAAACCTTTTTCTCAATTTGAATACAATGAGAATTCTTGCAAAATGTGAGAACTAAGAAAACTGTTGTGTCTGCAAGCTCTATATAATATAACAACTAAACAACTATTTTCTACTTTCTTTAAGATCAATAATAGAACAACAACTATATAAAAAATCTTTCTTTTCTTTTCTTACTTAATCCCCAGTTTTTCAAAATAAACATAAACACCAGATGAATTATATTTACTCTGAACTGCAATGAGTTGTTACAGTGGTAATGATAATTAAAATCTAAATATTATCTATGTGTATGTATATCTAAATCCCCAGTTGTCAACGTCACCCTTCCACTTTGTCTATGTCTCTCTCCCAACCTTCATTTTGCTTCCCTTGTCAATGGATGGTCATGGTCTTCCTTGCTCCCATGCCACCCCAACTATCTCTTCTTACATTGGTTCTTCACCCCCTTATGTCCCCCTCCTCCTGTTCTTTCTCATTTCCACTCTCTCATGACCAACCATCACTTCAAACACTCCATTCTGTCAGTTTTTCTCATGCCGTCACCATCTTCATCTTCCTCTGCATATTCCCTTTACAATTCTTACATGGTTTCCAACTTCATGGTATCAATTACAGTGGCAAAAATAGCAGTGGTGCTGCTATCCAGGAGCTGGATTTGTCCAGCAAATTTTTTAACGGGACACTTCCAAATTCTTTGCTGGAGAACCTGGCAGCTGCTGCAGCTGGAGGAAGTTTGGTGTCTTTGAATTCAGAAATTCAGGTTCCTCTCCCCTTCCTAAGATGCTACCTTGGTAAGGAAAGGCCTCTGCAACTTGAATGCTCCAATTGGACTTCACAACACCATTGCAATCATCCAAAACACTCACCAAACAGATTAAAAATCTGCACCAGTTTCAACACCAAAATTTTACTTCAACTTCACAATTTAAGAGGCCAAAAGCTCAAAAGCAATAAAAAAAGGTTTACAACAGAAGTAGGCACTCAAATGGATCCTAATGTAAGGTTGTAGAACAGATTAAGAAAGCAAGAAAATTGGATTTCAAAGTACATTCATGAAAACAGATTCAGTTTTCAACACTGCACCAGAAAATTGGCTTGGTTTTGGTGGTTTGAAACTCAAATTTCCACATAAGTGTCTTAAACTCTAAATGAATCACTTCAGCAACTTTAATTAGTGATTTGAAACGTGTTAAAACTCTGAAATGAGTTAAAAACAGATTGCTACTCAAATTGACCTTGCCACTTCCTAATATAACTCAAAATATTATGGTTTAAGACAGAAGTCTGCACTTAGGCCAAGATATTACTAATTGAAATCTGGTAGGAACTTTTAAACACCATTTTAAACTTGTTCAACCTATGAAATAGCTCAGAATTATCCGAAATCAAAATCAGACTTTGTTATGGCCAATTTGTGCAGAAAAATACAGCAACAATCCACCAAAAACACTAGTTTTGACTAGTTTGATCTCAAATTTGGTATCACCACTGATTTAACATTTTTCTTATTCCAGTACTGTTTTGAGCATTTTATCATCTTTCTTTAATGATCTGTGAACCCCGAATTACTCCATTCCATGCATTTTACATGTTTTGACTCATTAAGCACATTTTAGCGTACCTAGACTTAAGAATTTTTAAGTTGAATGCCCCTCTATTACTTAATTATAAATTGATATGGGATGTTTTTTCTTTTGTAGTTGCGCTGAGTACCAGCAATCCAGAATAGAACAAGTCATTTTGACAATCAACCAAAGGTCCTAGTAAGACCTAAACCTTCAAATAATTGTCCTTTTGCAAATGTATGCTTATGCAACTGTATGTAACATATTAGGAGGGTTATTTAGTTCTTTAAATGTTGAATTTTTAATTAAAATTATTTAGCTAAACAATTAAACACATCAAGCACTATTTACTGTAATTTGATATTTCTTTAATTATGGTAGGTTGTAGTGAAAGTTTTAGCTCAACTTGTAGGTTGGCCAATATCCTTCTATCTTGAAAGCTTAAAACAATATTGTACATAGTGATTAATATAAAACAATAACATTGTACATAGTGATTTACATGTACAAAACAAGTATTAAGATAGAGACATGTTGAAAAACAAAATAAAGATATTGTGCAGAGAAGAGGACCTAAATTAATTTAGGTTATTGTTTAGGAAGCCATTTGATAGGGCACGTGTCCTACTATGGAGACGTGTATTAACCGTTGGCTAATTGTTTTGTAATCGATTTATGTACAGAACATGGATGATGCTCAACCAAATCGTTCATGGATGTACGATAGGTGTCATAGAGGAAGAGGTGCTTTGAAAGAGTCTTTTGTATTGGGTGTTGAAGAGTTTATAAGTAAAGCTTGTGAGCAAGAACGTTATCGTAGAGACGGGGGTCTTCGATGTCCATGTTTAAAGTGCGATTGTACAAAAATTCTGCACGAAAGAGTTGTAAAGGTTCACCTTTACAAGAACGGTTTCAAGCCTAATTATTTCATTTGGGAAGATCATGGGGAAAGATTGCCAGAAGATCATGTACAGAATCATGAAAGTTCGATGGCTGTAGAGACGGAAGGTGGTCAAATTAACCAATTTCAAACAATGGAAGACATGGTGCATGATGCTCTTAGGCAAAATGAGTCGTGGCAAGCATCTACTTCTAATAACATTGAAGAGGCTCCGAATGAAGAAACACAAAGGTTTTTTAATTTTTTGTTGGATGCAAACCAGCCGTTGTATGGAGGAGCATCAGACTCGAAATTATCAATGTGTGTCAGACTATTAGCTTGCAAGTCAAATTGGAATATTCCCAACCAATGCATAGATTTTATTGCAAAAATGGTTATGGATGCAACACCCATCAAATCAGGTTTGCCTAAAACATACTACGATGCAAAAAAGTGTGTATCAAAGTTGGGATTACAATCGCAGAGGATTGATTGTTGCGTGGATGGTTGCATGTTGTTCTATGATAATGAATATGGTAAGAATGATGGCGCCTTGCTTGAATGCAAATTTTGTGGAAAGCCAAGATATCAACCACGTAACACGGGAGCAACTACTAGCAAACAAGTTCCTATGAAATCAATGTTCTATTTGCCATTAATTCCCAGACTACAAAGAATGTATGCCTCAACACAAACTGCAGGACAAATGACATGGCACTATCAGAACATGTCGACGAATGGTGTTTTGCGTCATCCATGCGATGGAGAGGCTTGGAAGCACTTTGATAGAGTATATCCTGACTTTGGTATCGAGCCACGCAATGTTCGACTCGGTTTATGCTCTGACGGTTTTAACCCATATGTACAGGCATCAAATATACCATATTCATGTTGGCCAGTTATTGTCACTCCTTATAATCTTCCTCCTGAAATGTGCATGTCTAAACCTTACATGTTCTTAACATGTCTCATTCCCGGGCCATTCAATCCAAAGGTTGGCATAGATGTGTACTTAGAGCCCTTGATAGACGAATTGAAGAAGCTGTGGACGGGTGTGGTAACATATGATATTTCAAGGAAACAAAACTTTATTTTGAGGGCCATGCTAATGTGGACAATTAATGATTTTCCTGCTTATGGTATGTTGTCCGGCTGGAGCACTCATGGTAAACTAGCATGCCCACATTGCATGGAGCATACAAAGGCTTTTAGATTATATCATGGGGCAAAAAATTCATGGTTTGACTCTCATCGGAGGTTTTTACCGAAAGACCATGCTTTTAGGAGGAATAGGAATGCTTTCAAGAAGGGGGAAGTGGAGATGGATGACGCACCACCATATCTTACAGGACCAGAAGTTTGGAATAGAATCAATGGTTATCCTAAAATAACTGAAAACGGTGCACCAAGAATTGATGGATACGGTGAGTGGCATAATTGGACGAAAAAAAGCATCTTTTGGGATCTACCCTATTGGAAGGATAATTTGTTAAGGCATAATCTTGACTTCATGCACATTGAAAAAAATTTCTTTGACAACATCTTTAATACTGTGATGAATGTTGCGGGGAAGACAAAAGACAATGACAAGGCCCGAATGGATATAGGTTTGTACTGTAGACGAAAAGATTTGGAGCTTAAAAGTCATAGCAATGGAAACATGTATAGACCAAAAGCAAATTATACACTATCAACAGACCAAATAAAACAAGTCTGTCATTGGGTAAAAGGTCTTAGGATGTCTGATGGACATTCTTCTAACTTGTCAAGGTGTGTTGATGTGAATAGGGGAAAGCTCATTGGGATGAAAAGTCATGATTGCCATGTGTTTATGGAATGCTTACTTCCTATAGCGTTTAGTTCTTTACCGGCTCATGTTCTTAATCCCATTACAGAGATAAGTCATTTCTTTAGAGATTTGTGTTCTACAACATTGAACAAGGAAGACCTGGCGAAGATGGAAGAAAACATTCCCATCATTCTGTGCAAGATGGAGAGAATATTTCCTCCCTCATTCTTTGATTCTATGGAACATCTCCCTATCCATCTTCCATATGAGGCACGACTTGGTGGACCAGTCCAGTATAGGTGGATGTACCCATTTGAAAGGTACCCATATGACATGTTATTGTTCAATTTACCAGGCATAATTCAAAAACCCTAACACATCAATTTGAAATTTGTAGGTTCATGGGATATGCTAAACGTTCAGTAAAGAATAAGGCTAGGGTTGAAGGATCTATTTGCGCATCATACTTACACAGAGAAACAACTCATTTTTGTTCCCACTATTTCAAAAACTTCATGTTAACACCACAAAGCAATAGAAATGAAGTACACATTGAAATAGAAAGCTTTACGACAACATTATCAGTGTTTAACCAACCTGGCCGTCATTCTGGAAGGGAATCAACACATTGGTTAAGTGATGAAGAATTGAGATCAGCTCATGTTCATGTATTGATCAATTGCAATGAAGTTGAACCTTACCTTCAGTAAGCCTCCAAAATAAATTATATTTCCCAATTCTTTCATTTGATATAATTAATTTTCTTTGACCTAATCTGGACATACATGTCGACAGCTCATTCTTACATGTCTATCAACTATCTGAGTCAAACAGTTCGACGTACGTACATGCTAATTTCCCATTGTGGTTCAGGCAAAAAGTACGACTTCCTATCAATCTTACACATTCATTTCTTCCTTAATTTTTTAAGATTCCATTGTTGAATAGTTTCATATCATGAATGGTTGTAGGTTCATAACGATCCTTTAAGTGTGAGAAACCAACATCTTAGAGATTTATCACTTGGTCCTTTAAGGTGTGTAAAGGAATGGCACACCTTCTTTGCTAATGGATACAAATTTCATACCCATGCATGGAGTCAGGGCAAGAGGACAATAAATAGTGGGGTTCATGTTAAAGGCCTAACAGAAGGAGGTCAAGATGATTTTTATGGTGTCATTAAACACATCTATGAGTTGGAATACAATTCAACAACCACTGAAAAGAAAATTGTATTATTTTATTGTGATTGGTTTGATCCATCGAGAGTAGGTACAAGGGTGGATTCAAAGTATGGCATTGTGGATATTCGAATGGATAAAAGATATGTGTTGTTTGATCCTTTTATCATTGCACACAATGTACAACAAGTGTATTATGTACCATATCCTACATCACGCACGGACAAACGAGGTTGGTGTGTTGCGATAAAAACGAAGCCTAGAGGTCGCATTGATTCTAATGATGTAGAAGCCGATGTGCCATACCAAGTGGAGGAAATGTCACATGTTAATGACATCATTGAAGTTGAAGAAGTGGTCCGATTACAAGATGTAGAAGCTGGTCTTGAAGAAGTTGACCCTAACAATATTTCATCATTTCAAGGGCAAATAGATGAAGATACAACGGAATCAGAAGAATACAATGCAGAAGGACAGGGTGAAGATGACAATGAAGATGAATTTCATAGTTCTAGCACTGAATAGAGTTAGGGTGTATTGCTCCTTATTTTTGTCGCTTTATTATAATGTTCTCCACAATCTTAAGAGTTAGGGTGTATTGCTCATTATTTATTTAACTTTATTAATTTAGAAAGTGTTTGATAGAAACAGTAAAACAGTTAAAACCAAAAAAAAATTAAAATTACAGCAGGAAATAATAACAATACAAACAGTAAGTACAAAATTTTCAAACATATTCTTTCACCTGTTCTTTTGAGATCTATTGAGTTTCGGCCTTGATTTTTTTTCCCTCCATGGCCATCGATGTTATCTCATTAGTAGATACTGTTTTAGACCAATTTCCCAATGCTGAAGATGGGGATTTGAAAAATTAAAAGCAAAGCAAAGAAAAGTCTACATTCACCATCATATATGCAATATTATATTCATATTCCCATAAAAGCTGGACATTTACTTCTTGTACAATACAACAAGAAGTCACATACTCAGACCTTCCTCTCTGTTTCTGTCTCTCTCCATTGCACCTTCCCTTCTTCTTTTCTCTGTCATTTCTGAGATTCCTTTACTGGTTTTTTCTCTTGTACATATTTCTAGCTACAACACCCAGATATCAATTTCTGTAATTCTGTGTGTTCTGTGATGTTTATGTGAGTTGTTTTAAGGACAGTAAAACAAACTCTTCTGGGTGTATTGGCTTCTGCTGCCTTTGTTCTTGCAAACTGTTTTCTGGGTTTGCTGCTGAAGAAAGCCTTCAATACCCTTTTTTTCTGCTATTTTTTCTACATATTTTCCCCTTTACTTGAGGAAAAGTTTGAGGCATGGGCAAGCAAGGGAAAATTTCTGGCCAATTTAAACAATTGGGATAATTTAGTTTAATGTTCTTTATTTGGATGTATTAGAATTCAACCATATAAACATTCCTGTTGCCCAGAAAATTTGGAAAAGGAAGTTCTGGAAAATTCAATTATATTAACTTCCTCTGTTGATGTGTTCTGTGTCTCATTCAGTGGGTCTTTGCGTTCCTTGACTATGTCTGAAGTGTGTGAAAATGTAATTCATGCAAATTTAATCTCGGAATGGATTGAATATTACAACGAACCTTTTTCTCAATAAGCAAAACATCTGTTGTTCTAAATCATCTTTATTAGAAGAGTCAACCCAATCTCCATTCATTTGCATGTTATGTGAACAAGAGAAAGTAAGAAAAGGAAAGGAAGATAACTGTGCTTTTGCAAAATGTCCATAGTAATCTACTCCATTTCCGAAAGGATTTTACAGAGTTGTTCGTTGTCACTTTGTCTACCTAGCAATTTCTCATTGTATGTTACAATTTTTTTTCTCCTTGCATTGCAGTCATCCTACTCAAATCTTACTTAATTGTCTCTGGCTGGGATGACAGTTCAATTGCTATGACTAATCATTTCTATATCTTCAATCTTTCTCAACTTTGCTGATAACCTTGATACAACTTAAGCCTTAGAGATGTTCATTGTTTTTCTGATAAACTTCAAACTGTTGTCTGTGTTATTGGTTTGCACTTCAGAATTTGAGTGCCAGTGTTTGAGAAAATGTTAATATAACTTACAAACAAAATTAAACAAGTATTTAATAAGTATAGTCTGAACAGTTCTGGAATAGTTTTGCTTGTTTACACTCGTAACAATGAGGAAAAAGATCACCATATACATGGTGGATGGTGTGACGGCCTATGGACAGCTGTGATGAATGATAAAAAAGTGTACAAAATCTAAAGAGTAAATGGCAAAAATATATCAAAGAAACAGCAGAACCTTATGCTAAAATCCAATAAAATATCATTAGTCTCAAAAGAATGCTTTGGAGGCAATGACATTTCTCTATAAATGAAAAAAACTTGGGAACATCGTAGGTTTAATAAAAAAAAGCATAGAACATGAAATTCTAAAAGACAACTAAATTCTGAGTTTCTAAAACATAACTAAATCCTTTAACTTTGATAAAACAGAGTGCAAACAGATGAAGAACAAGTATAGCCACACTTAAGTTGCCGTTGACTGGTGGTCACTAGAGAAGGTCTCCAGAGTTGCTTGCTTAGGTAGTTCCCAATAGAAAAGACAGGGTTTCACATTTAAACACCAGGGAGAAAGAGTGAACACAAAAATGAAATGGGGGTCCGATATGTTCTAAAGAATAAAGTACCCCTTAAAAGGGATTTTAAAACTGAAAAAAAAAACATGGGATGTTCTGCCATGGGTGTTGCAGTGCTGTGGCATTATAGGTGCCTTGGCAGATACCACAGATGGTGCCATTCATTGGGAAAAGTAAATTGTGGTAGCAAAATTCGGTGCTGAAGCAGAGTTCTGGGCAATGGCTCAAGGGTTCTGTGAATTACCATTGTTGAAAATCATCTTGGAATACTTAAGAGTAAAGTGGGATGAACCAATGCAACTTTACTGTGATAATAAATTTGCTATTGGCATAGCCCATAATCCTATTTAACATGATAAAACTAAACACTTTGAAATTTATCAGCATTTTATCAAAGATAAATTAGTGGTCAAATCTGCATTCCAAAATGTTAATATAACTTACAGAAAATGTTAATTGTTTTGGTTCAAATGAAAGCATTGTCTTTCTACCATTATGCACGTCTTCTTAACTTGAGTTTGTCCATATCTGCTGCTGGATGAATGTGAAGTGTACACTAATCTGTGAAAACTACTGTGAAAAACTATTAACGTGATTTCATATGTTCTACAAAGTTCCACACATCACAATCACAATATTATATTATCTTGCTGAAAAATTCTTGCCAAATACCTTTATCACAATCACATTATTATATTATCTCACAAGTTGGTTACAGAATAGAGTTTTATTGCATTTATCTATGATTGTACTATTTCTAAATTTTCTTTTCTTCTATTGTATACAAATATATATTATGTTCAAGAATATGGCATCAGGTCCTTCTGGCCCTCCTATTCCACCTTCAGGAAATTATGATAAGGGCAAGGGGAAGAAATCTTACGTAGTCAAGTTGATGACACGTTTCAATAATGAAATTGGTTCAACCAGTCAACCAAATACACCTACCTCTACCTCTACTGGTAGATCTATTCCACCTCCATTAGTTGTTCCTGCCTTCACTCCCACTCCACATCAAGTTCCTACATCTTCACCTACCTCTGTTGGTACATCTCTTCCACCTCCAATACAAGTGCCTGGCTTGACACCCACTCCATACCAAGTACCTCCTTATCTTCAGGCTTCACTCTCTCCCAATGTTGGTTCTAACCCATCAACTCCCAGAAATATTGCACCATCACCGGGTATAGAGGATGCATATCCACATTCTAGTTCAGCCGCCAATAACATGGAAGAATGTTCCAATAGTCGTCCAATGATTACACCCGTTGGAGGAGGGTAAGAAAAAAAAATACCTCAATTAATATATACACAATTCATTGTTATATTATTGTAATGTTTGAGTTTAATTTTGTTTTAGGTTTTATCCTACAAAAACTGCATCCAAGGTAATCACAGCCACCATCAAGGAACAGTTTGATGAGCCATGGCTAACATGGGGTGCAATCCCTAAGTCAACCAGAGATGTCTTCTTCGAACGTTTTAAGGTAAACACTTTTGATTCCTAATCCTGTTAGAAGTCAATAGTTGATGTCCTGCATTTAATTTATACTTTGAACTTGTTTACTTATTCAAACCTATTATTTCTAATATAACAGAGAAGGGTTTCATGGAAGCCTGAAGATGAGGAAAAGGTCAAAAAAAATTTTCACACCAAGGCATCTCATAGACTCTCAGAGATGTATAAAAAAGCTAGAACTCTAGGAAAAAGACCTGATTGGCTGGGGGACGATACTTGGAATGCTCTTTTGGAAAAGTGGAACATGCCACTTTATAGACAAAAGTGTGAAACGGCAAAGAAGAATCGGACATCTGAAAAGGGTGGTTGTTTGCACACTGGAGGATCTATAAGCGTGCATGAGCATGCTATTCGTTTGGTATATAACTTGTACATTTTTTTTCTTATATTTGTAATCATAAACTTTACAAATATTTATTAACAACTCCTTTTGTTTGCAGTCACAAGAGCTTGGTCGGTCTGTGCATGTTGATGAAATATTTCAACAGACACATATTCGTCAATCAACAGGAGAATTTGTGGACGAAAGGTCTAGGCGGACCCATGTAAGTTTCTACTAACTCTATCACATTATAAAATTTCGTTTTTTAAACCTCATGTGTAATGATAATATTTATTCATTTAACAGGAACAATTTGTTGCAAAATTTTCTGAAATTAGATCTGAGACTGCATCTGTTGGTGTCTCAACATCTCCTCTAGACCCTGCGGAGGAGGAAAGATTGAGAAACCGATGTTGGTTAGAGGCTGCTGGTGGAAAATACAAGGGACGCGTATACGGCATTGGAAATGTCACTTCCCAAGATGACTGTGTTGATAGTTACATCCAACAGACACAGGCATCTTCTACTGCTCAACCTCAAAATTCAGAAGAAATTCTTAACCTGAAATCGCAGTTACAACAATATGGTCAGCAACTTCAAAATCTTGAAGGCTTTATTGGCGTCCTCCTGCCATTCCTTCCGGCTTCAGCAGCCGCGGCTGCACAACAATTTTTAAACCTTCAAAATCCTCAAGTTCAAAATGGCGTACCCAATATAGTCCAACCAGAACAGCAACCTCCAGAACAGCAACCTCCAGAACAGCAACCACCAAACCAGCAACCACCAGATGAACAACCACAAGATGGAAATGATGATTACATGCATTATTAGGCATTTTATAGAACTTATTTCCATTACTGTTGAACTTATTTAGAACCACAACTACAATCTGTTTATGAACTTACCAAATGTTGCAGTTATATGTACATTATACAATATTTATGTATTCATATACAATGTTTTCTTTGTGGATTAAGTGTATTTGAAAACCTTATTAAAATTATATGTCAATGTGCAATGTATCCAGGTTTGCTTGTAACAATTATGAATGTTAACTATAATGTCCAGGTCTGCATGTATATTGTGGATGGGGAACTGCTATATACAGAGAATTTATTTAGCTCCTGTTAAACCATTATATACGGAAATATCCGTATATAATTTCCGTATATAAGTTATATACGGATAAATCCGTATATAACTTATATACGGATTTATCCGTATATAATTTATATACGGAAATTATATACGGATATTTCTGTATATAAGTTATATACGGATGAATCCGTATATAATTTCCGTATATAAATTATATACGGATTTATCCGTATGTAAACTTAGCTACGATGGTATTATATACGGATTTTTGTCCGTATATAATCCGTATATAAACACAGAATATATACGGATTTTGGGTCTTATATACGGATTTTTGCTGTATGTAAGTCACTTTTTTCTTGTAGTGATAGAAACATATTGGCGTTTGTGTGAGACTGAGAGGAAGGGTTGCATTTTCTGATCATTCAGAGGACGAAAGGCTAAGTTTCTGGAAGGTTCCCGGTGCGAAGGAAGTCATGGAGCGTGGGATTGGTAATTGCGTGGATGAAGTTGTAATGTCATTAAACAACTCCCAACACAGGTATGAGAAAAGTGTATTCAAGTTTTAAATTCTCGTAAATTTGAAAAGTGTTTATTATTATAAGACTCTCCATATATAAGAAATTGTCTCCATATATAAGAAATTGCTGATCTTTTATAATTTTTATAACTTTTGCTTTTCATATTAAACATTAAGAATATTTATGCGTTACTAAATGATAAAAAGAGAACATTAAAAATTATTCATATATTGGTAAAATGCATGATTATGTTAGAAGTATATGGAAAAAGAGCAGAAGTTAAATAGTCTATTATATGAATATATATATAATTTGTACATCTAATTATAATTTTTGTCTTATCTAATTTTATCTAATTTTCACAAGTATAATGACATCCGAAGGAATTGGTAATTGGCCTCAAGGGTTATTTAGAGATGATGATTCAACATCTGCAGATAATGAAATTAGAGAGGTTAGTGAAGATGATGAAATGGAAGAGATCTTGAATAAACCTATGGTTGAAGGCGAATATGCCAATGACTCAACTCTTTACAAAGGAAAATTGTTTAACAGCGACACCGATGCTTACAATTTTTATTGTTTATTTGCAAAGACTTCTGGTTTTTCAATTAGACGTGGACATAGTTACAAACGGATCAACAATAACATTGAAGATATATATAAAAGAAAGTTTATTTGTCACCGAGCAGGTGTTGCTAAACAAAGAAAAATTACTGAAGTAGAAAACCAAAGGAAACGAAAAAGTTCCAGATGTAATTGTAGTGCAAAATTGTTGATATCTAAAAGAACATTTGGCTTCGAGGAAAAATGGATGGTTACATGTTTCGAAAACTCTCATAATCATGCGTTATTAGATGAGAAAGAAATTCGATTTCTTCCAGCTTATCGTGATATCCCTATTAATGATCAAGCTCGTATATTATTATTATCGAAAGTTGGTTGCTCGGTAAGTCTCATTATGAGAGTGCTTGAAGCGGAGAAAGGGATAGAGGCAGGACATCTACCATTTATGGACAAAGATATTAGAAATTTTATTAAATCTCAAAGTAGCATTGATAAAGAGAACGACGCTTCAGGTGTTCTCAAATTATGCAAAGATTTGAAAGACAAAGATGATGCTTTCCAATATGATTTTACATTGGATGAAAGTAACAAGTTGGAACATATTATTTGGGTATTTGGTGATTCGATGCGAGCATATGAAGCTTTTGGGGATGTGGTTGTCTTTGATACTACGTATCGGATTAATCGTTATGATATGCCTCTTGGACTATGGGTTGGAGTTGATAATCATGGAAGTTCCATTTTTTTTGGTTGTGTTCTATTAAGGGATGAGAAGATACCTTCCTTCACATGGGCTTTAAAGGTAAGTTATAATTATTTGTTGTTATTTTTGTTTCTTAAATATTAACTTTTGTATTTTCATAATTTTTATTATTTTTTATATTTTCAGAGTTTTGTACGCATTGTCAAAGGAAAATATCCACAAACAATTCTAACTGATCAAGACCATGCACTTAAAGAAGCTGTTTCAACAGAATTGCCAAATACAAAGCATGCTTTTTGCATATGGCATATTGCGACAAAGTTGCCAACTTGGTTTTCTTTCGTTTTGGGTACAAAATATGACGACTTCAAAACTGAGTTTTATAGGCTATATAATTTAGAATGTGAAAGTGATTTTGAACAACAATGGGATTTGATGGTTGACCGCTTTCATGTAAGTAATAACACATACATTGAGGCATTGTATTCTCATCGTCAATTTTGGGCCTTAGCCTATTTGAAAGAATTCTTTTTCGCTGGGATGACGACAACCGGACGTTCAGAATCTATAAATTCATATATTAAAAGATTCTTGGATGTTAAAACGAGTTTGGTGGACTTTGTGAATCAAGTAAGAATATATTATTGTTTGGTGCTACAAGTTTTTTCTCTTCCTTTTTTATAATCAACTTATAAGTTTTTCATATTTCCTTTTTTTAAGGTTGGAGTTGCTGTGAACATTAGAAATCAAGTTGGAGAAGAGGCGAGAATGCGTCAAAAATATCATAATCCTCTAATGAAAAGAGTTTTCCGATTGAGGAACATGCTGCATCCATACTCACACCATATGCCTTTGAGTTGCTTCAACATGAGATTGAGTTATCTACATAATATGCAGCAACTGTGGTTAACAATGACTCTTACTTGGTGCGGCATCATACCAAACTTGATGGAGGTCGTTCTGTAACTTGGATAAAGGAAAAAAATTCAATTCGTTGTTCTTGTAAACAATTTGAATTTTCTGGGATACTATGTAGACATGCTATTCGAGTGTTGTTGAAGAATGACTATTTTAGCATTCCAGAAGAATATCTTCTTTCTCAATGGAGAAGAGAAAGCTCATTGATCCCACAATCAAGACACATAATCAACTATAATGATAACTCCTCTGTTGAGTTTCGATCACTCATGCAATGTTTAGAGGTTGAATCTTTAAAGACCAAAGATCGAGTTGAAGTAGCTACTAAAGAGTTAAAGAAAGTCATTCACTATTAAAAAGACATGCCTGATGTTCAAGAAAATTCAATTGATCTAGAACATGGTGTTTTAAATGTTGATGAGTGTGATGTTGAAAATCCTATCACTTCTAAAACAAAAGGTCGACCAAGAGGATCAAGGGCAAAAGGAGGAGTTGAAGCTGCAAAGAAGTCTCGTCATTGTCATTATCCTAATTGTGGTGGAACCGATCATGACTCACGAAATTGTCCAATTAAAAGGAAGAAAGATTCATTATTAGCTTCTCAATCATCTCCTAATAAGTAATGCATGATTCTGTTGTATTCTAAAGTTTCATTAATTTGTAATATGTAGGTGATTGATTGAGAGTGACATGTATTGGTTATATTTTCCTCTTAATTAAACTTGTGATATTGGTTATATTATGTGATTGTTGCACTGCTTTTTTCAGTAGAACTTTATTACACTGCACTATATTTTTCAAGACGGTGAAAATGGAGACAAAACAAAACGCATAAATTTCCTAAAAATGAAATACCAAAAACGACATTCATTTTTCTCATTATTTACTAACACAAAAATGACTATACCTTTTTTTTTATTATACGTTATTACATAACATTTAATAATAATAACCATTTTTAACTTATTATAAACTAGTTTTAGTTCTTAGATAAACTTATTTTATTTTCTTTTTCTTATTTTCTTCTCCTTAAAAAAAGTGTTTATATAGATGTTCATGTAAATAAGTCTAATGTTAAAAAACAACAAATACATAAACTGTTTTTTGTAGTACCTCAATTCTAGCACAGTGTTACAGAAAAAGGAGTGTTTTACTTATTTAATGACTTCATGTTTTACTTTTACGGTCTTAATTATAAGATCAAAATTCCCATAAAAGAAATGAAAGTGTAAAATTTCAAAATTAGTTCATGGCCATTTTGTGTACCAAGGAGTGATCCAAGTTTTGAATGTTTATCGTGAACTGTCTTTGTTGGTCAGTCACCTAAATTTCAGAAGATTTCAAACAAGTTAAAAGTTGAGTATAAACTTTTTGAATTGAACGAGTTACCTGCAAATATGCCTACACAATTAGACTTAATAGAAAGCATGAGCTATATGAAGGTATTTAACAAAAATCCTATTCATACTTAAAATGTATCTCCTCATCATGTCCAACCCCTGCTGTGGTGAAACTGGCTAACATCTGGCATTCTTCATAAGACTTTGCCTCAGAAACAACTCCATTAGATTTGATGATCTCGAAATCATCTGGTAAAACTTTGGCCATATAATTGTGAAGTTGCTGATATGCACTGTCTCAAGATCCTCAACTGTGTTGCCAATATCAAGATGTATAACACTAACATCATCAATCTTAAAATGCTTCAAGGACCCTTTGCCAACGAGTTCAAAGAACTCAAGTGCACAATCTTTCAAGTGCAAGGTCTCAAGCCCGTCAGCCTCCAATATAAACTTGTCCAAACTGATTGATTCTACATACACCTTCTTCAGCGTTGAACTACTCAATTCAACAGTCACCTGTGCATCAGACATTGCAATCTCAGGATTCACAAGCTCCAAAGCTTCAATCTTCAGGCATGCATATACCAGAAGATTCAGATCCAATGCAGATATACTGACATAACTCAAGGAAAGAGACTTCAAGCAAGGGAATAATTTTTTTTTTTAATTTTAATAATTATCACTAAAAAAAAGTCATGTATACACATCAATAAATAGACTCAATGTATACTGTGATAAAAATATAATGAAATGTAGTGTAGACGTGCAAATGATGCATGGAAATTTATATGATTTAAAAAAAAAATGAGACCCTTACTCACATCTCTCGTTCTTATCAACCCTTTCTTTTTCATCTCTCTCACTCCAACCTTTTCTCTGTCATCCCTACCGTGACTTAATTTAAAAATAAAATTTAATAATAATAAGAAGGGAAAATATATAACATAATCCTCCAATCAAAAATCAACATCAACATCATCAATTATTTTGTTATTAAAGTGAAAAACAAATGAACGAACAGAGCATGAGCAATTCTAAAATTTAAAAATGAAATTTAATAATAATAAGAATGAAAATAAATGAACGAACAGAAGAGCAATTCTAAAATTTAAAAATGAAATTTAATAATAATAAGAAGGAAAACAAATGAACGAACAGAGTAAGAGTAACAAATTGCGGTATCGTGGGTTGTTGTATGGAGATGACAGAGAGTATGGAGATGAGAGAGAAACAGATTGAATAAGTGAGGAAGGTGAATTAGGGTTAGGTAAGTGTTTCTGATTTTTTCAGTTGGGGCTACCATAGTATGACAGAGAAAATGTTGGAGTGAGAAAGATGAAAGAGAAAGGGTTGAGAGGAATGAGGGAGGTGAGTAAGGGTTTGGGGGTTTCCTTTTTTTTTTTTTTAGTTTTGAGAATGAAAATTATTAAAATACCCTTAACCTTAAAACTTAGAATCCATGATATATTAGGGTAATTTTGTCTACTAAAACCCGGTACACATTGCTAAAACGTACCAACTGAAAAATAGGCGTACGCGCGTTAGCAAACTCCTATATATATATAACTTTTATATATTTTTTATGATTGAATAATGGTAAACAACTTTGATCTAATATAAAATTATAATTTAAATACAAACATGATATAAGAAAGTTATTTTTATAGAAAACTTAGGGGGTAAATAATGTTATTTTGAAAAAAATATTTTTTCTAACAAACAATTCATAATTAAAATTTTGAAATGGTTATTCGTGTAATACAGGCAAACATGCTAAATTCGTAAACTGTATAGAATGAATATGAATTTTCTAAATTTGAATCCATTTAGAGTGATATTTAATATTTATGGTATATTGATTGGCTTCTTATGGTGAAGGCATCATCAGATGTGAGATGAAAATGACACAAAATAGTCAACATCAATTTGGTATTAATTAAGTTTGTTTTACCTTACGAAGCATTCAAGTATGAATTGGAATCTTAAATTAAATACAACTGGATAAAATAAATAATATACAAAAAGATAATATTTATATATCTATTATTTTGATATATTGAGTTTAAGGTAATATTTTCATTTTTTATATAATTATATTTATAATTTATTCTAATATAATATTTTTAGTATAGGACAGAGTTTTTATTTATAGTTGTTGGATTGGGAATCAAAAACAAAAATCTCTTCGTAATTTGGCATGAACGTAGCGATCGAGAACGAAGAATCCAACTTGTTTTCCTAGTGAAAAAAAATTCAACACATATGAAGCACTTGTTTAATTCAACTTTGCTTTTACTTATTTTTGGAACAATAATTTAAAGTAAAACTATATGATAAATAGTCCTGGCAATTACATTGAAATATTTATTGAAACACTTGAAAATTGAATTTTGAGTGATAGGTAAGACCGGTCTGAATATGATTATTCATTTTTATTTCTGTAGTAAAAGTTTATGTAGATTTTCATTCATATTTCCATCGGGTGATGAAATTTCAGTATAAACTTTTTTTCTCATTTTCATTGAAGAATCAATATATTTTTATATCTGCTTATATCTGTCGATTTATTTTTTAAAATATTAAATTAATACTTTTTCAAACATTAATTTTTTTAAATAAAACATGATATTATTAAGTATTTAATACCAAAATGATAATTTATTTTTTTCTTTTTCTCTTCTCTAGTGTTAAATATAAAAAAAAATTATAATTATACAAATATCAAATAACAGTATCAAATAAAAATTAGATAAATGTCAAAGAACCATAAACATATAATAAGATATGTATTTTAAAAATAAATTACTACTAAAGAAAAGTTAATATAAATTTGATATATTACAAAATAAATTAAATTAAAAATGTTATAATAATCAAAATGGGAATAAATATTAGATGAGGGTGGGATGAGACAAATATACACAGAGTTCTCATTTGTGTTCCTACTTATCTTAAAAAATCAAATATGACTAATATTTAATACAAAAAAATTTCGTCAAAATCTGAATACGTTCGGAAAATATCTTTTTAATTTGATATTCTAATTAATAAGATTGTTTATTTTATTTTTATAATGTCATCGAATTATAAATAATATTCTCCGGGTTTCATAAGTGTCAATTTTACATTTTCAGGGAAAACTTTATATATATATATATATATATATATATATATATATTAAGATTATTGATTTTATGATAATTATTTTAAAGCGTATAGCACACACTTTAACCTCCTTTATATCATTAATAAAATTTATTAAAAGCTAAAAACTCGAGATGAAACATTAAACAGAAAAAACTGACAAATTTATGTGTCCTTTTAATAAATTTCAACTCCTAATAAAGAGTGTCTTTATTCATACATTTCTAATATTTTTCATATCTAAAAACGATATTTAACTAATGGAAACAATCAAAATCTTCAGACTAACAAATAAGAACATAAAAATGCAAAAACGATTTGACAAAAGAAAGAGAGAGAGAGAGAGAAAAAATACAAGAACTGGCTCTACCTTATGTTTAAAGAATTTTACAAAATGGTATATACATAAATGGCAATGAAGAATGAAACTGAGAAAGAGATTAGAAACATGAAGAATAATTTTCCTTTTGTCCTTTGTTTTTCTCTTTATTCTGCATGAGTTGGATGGCTCTAATGAATCAGTTTTGTTCTTGAATATGGTGAATGGATGGTGCTGGCTTGGCCATGTAAGTAGGGTTGGTTTCTCCAGCCATTATAACAACAATCTTGGGCTCGGAATTCACCTCCATTGCCATTCTCTTTGCTCTTTCTGCATCACCATTTGATGAATAACTTTTACTGTAAGAACAAGCAAGGATAAGCAATGCCAACCCTACGAGTGCAAGCATGAGAGCAAGGCCACCAAAGAGGTAGGGAATGGGAGAAATAGAGTTTTTTAAACTACCACTTGGTGCCTCAGCCATGGAGTAGGAGTAGTTGCTTCCACTTGCATGCCCCATTCATATAATGTTTTTCCCAACAAAACAAAATATACAAAAATCCCTTCTTTTTTTGTTGTTGATTTCTACCTTGTGTTTCAGCTAGGGTTTGGGTTTGCTAATAAGGCACTGATATATATGCATTAGAAAGAGGTATTTGGGAATTTATATAGTGCAAGTTAAAGTAGACACATAATGTTTGTTTGGATGGTGATCAAAGGGAAGGGATTGTGAAGTTACTCATGAGTGGCCCCACATGTTTGAATTGTGCATGAAATTTCATTATATTCTTTTCTTGAAAATTTGGTTCAAGTTGGAATTTTTCTATGATGTGTTTGTTGATTCTTTGGTGTGTTTTGAAGCATCATATCCTTCATTGTCTTTTGATGACGTTCTTTCACTCTTCGGGCTATGGATTAATTCCTTTCTATCAATATTAATCAAACCAGGGCCCCCCTAATACGTCTAAACAGATTTTTTTTAATTATGATATTTGTGCCTAAATTTGTTGTTGCTAAATAGTTTGTTTTAATTATCTTTTTCATCGATGAAATTGTTATGATGATTAGTTTCACTTAAACTATATGTAATAACCTTATTGATAGATATAGGTGTAGAAAAGATTGTGATGAAGTTTTCTATTAAAGCTTGATTTGAACTTACCAGTTGTAAATTGTTTGGTTATGTTATATTGGTCCATCATTTAAAAAAAAATATATACTAATTATAAAATAAAAATAAAATATCAGACCAAAAAATTTGTTAGTATTGAAGTCGGAAATTTAATGGTTTGACCTGTTGATCACATTTTTAGACAATATAATTTGGATTGAGCTGTGCATGAGAGAATTTATACAATCTTGTTTAATTTTATTTACCAAATAAACTCTTAAGTTTATAATTGAAGGTGTTTTGATTAAACATGAAAAAAAAAAACAAAGACTGATGTTGCTTATATTCTAATATAAATAGATGCATAGGATTGTACATTTAATTTTAGTGACAATGAGAATGAGAGATAAAAAATTTATTGAGAATTATTTATCATTTATTACAAAAATGTTATTATGTTTATAATTAGAACTAATATAAAAAGTTTTCTTCTAATTACAAAATATCTATCGGACAATTCTCTATAACAACTATAATTAGAAGCGATATAAAAATTGTTAATTTATTTACAATACTACTTATACTGTGTGAGTTTCAACCATTATAAAAAACTTGCTATAGAAAAAAACGATTTTTACATTATTGGCTAGTTGTTAAAGTGAAAATTATACATAATATTATCTCTATCTGGTATAAAGTTTGTATCTCATCTCCGTCCTGTCAAATAGTAGGCATACATGTATCTCCTACATATTGTCCAAAATATTAATTAAATATTTTTTTTGACAGAAATAAAATAAAAAACATGATATTATTAAAAATTCAATGTTAAATAAATAAATATTTTCTTTTCTTCAATTTCAAATATCATAAAAAAAATTGAATAAATCTTAAAATTGAGTACCAAATAAAATTACAGTAATTATCATATATAAATTTTTAATCATTATTTATATATATAAGTTATAAAATAAATATAATATATAGTAATTTTATCATTTGCGCATTACTTAATTTATAATAAATTGTTATATGGTTTGTCATGAATTGGCATACATTATATAAGATTAAAAGATTACGGTTGTAACCCAAAGAAAAGCACTCGTGAAAAATGATGAATCCACCTATGCAATTCAAACATTTTTGTTTTGTATTTTTCATACATAGTAAAAAACATTTATATCCAAGGGAAGTTTTCTTTTTGTGTGCCTTAATCTGTTAATTTTTTAAAGAATGGCGTATGCATGAAACCATCATCACTATTCTCCCTTTTACAAAGAAGGAAAGGAATCTCATATATAATGTAAAGTTATGAGAAAAAAAAGAAAAGTGGGAAATCCTTGAGCTGCAAGGACACGTTTTCTGGGGCCTATTATATAATATTGTATAAGCAAAGTCTTAAATGTGCCAATAATTTCAAATTTATATATTCTTTCTCAAAAGCTACTTATAAAAGAGTATACTACACCACTATACCAGCTATTAATTCCATACGTGTATTTATATACTTAAGATTATTGTGCTGATTATTTTCTTCAATTTAGAAATACCAAATCATCTTATTTAAGTCTCAACTTATCCGAATAAGATTCTGCATTTTATAAATAAAAGCTACCCTCATACGAACTTTCATGATCATAATTTGTGAAAAATCGAAAAAAAAGTTAATTATGCATTTAATTACTCTATATGATTATTATTTCAAAAACCGAATTATTAAGTCTTTTTCTGTACATTAAGCATCAATGTTTTTTTTTTAATTTTCACATCAATTATCGATTCAATATATATCTAACAAAGGAAGATGTGTCATGAAAAAAAAATAGAAAAATAAGATCAAATGACATCATATTGTAAACAAATAGTAAAATGAAATTATTTTTATTCAAAAAATAGAAAAATAAGATCAAATGACATCATAAGAAAAGACTCTTTTTTCTATTCTTTAAAGAATTTTAATTGACAGATAATTCTTTTCTGGATAATTATTTTCTACAAAATTATAACATTTGTAAGTATTTTCTATTGTGAAATATGTTTTGTTCAGAATATTTTACAAAACAATTGGTAACATTTTCTTACAAATTATTATTCATAACAAAATTTATAAGTATTTCCTAATAAAAAAATTAAAAGAAAACGTGTTTTTTTTAAATAGTGTGATAAAAATATATTGTAAAAAATCGTATACCTTTAGAAATTATTATTGATAAATGTTATGTTAAAATTGTATTTGACATATAAATATAAATATAAGAAAGATAATTAGTTTTAAAGAATTTTTTATTATGAAAAGAATAAAACTATAAAGAAATTTTCTTAATGAATTCTTGTTATGAAGGGTTCATATTAATTAATTTCATCTGGAAAGGAATTTTCATTCATCCTTTGTGTTAATAAGAATTTTTGTCATCACATCTACTAGAATATTAGAAGTAACAAACTTCTCTACCAAAAAATCTTAATGTGTTGAAATAATCAGTATGTTCTCTCCTTTCATGTTTCATGATACATTTTCTTGGTTGCAATTTAACAAACATAAAACACTGTATTGTCCTTTTGACTTACAACAAGATCACTAACAAGACATTTAAGTAATCAGGCTTCTTTCACCACTTCTATAGATATTACATACTTTTATATATACTTTATATTTATAGTTGTCAAGGCAACAATGAACTATAAAGTTTCATGTCAACTAATATATAAGTGTGAAAATATAACTAGTTAATAACCCTATATGATCAAGATCGATAACATAATTTATATCACAAAATCCAATAACATATATCTTTTATTTGTTTTTCTTCTATACATGTATCATTATAAATATATGTCAACTTTCATATTTCACCGTATCATTCTTGTTTATCAAAACAAGATGATTCTAGTGGTCCTCCACCTTGGACCTATCACGCATGTTTCCAACTGTTCACTCCAACACTAAACTCAACACGAGTCGAAACCCTTCGGACGAGACCTCCATTCCTTTCTACCCCTTGAAAGAGGAAAAAGTAACACTTGAATCCTAGTCCCTTACATCGTCCCTCCAAGATGAAGAGACTCATCTCTTTCACCACCACTTAAAGAAAAATAAATCAACCTTTCTACATTCCCGCAAGGGGAAAGGTGACTACCTTTCTACCCCCTCGAAAGAGGAAAGAACAGCACTCAAATTCTTGTCCCTTCCACCACCCATCATGGAAGAAGATACCCATCTATTCCACCGCCTTTTAAAGATAGAGAGATCCACCTTTCTATCTCCTCGAAAGAGGAAAGGTTAATACCTTTCTAACCCCCCCCCCCCCCCCCCCCCCCCCCCCCCCCACAAGAGAAAAATTGACTATATTTCTACCCCCTCAAAAGAGGAAAGGTACAACCCCAAATTAACTAAGTATAGCCAGAAAATCATACTTAAAACATACCCACCATTACACCACATAGTTGGTTCAACATTGTGACTCTCTCATTAAGTTAACCAATGATCACGAAAACCATTATCGTTCTTCTCGTAACCCATCATCTTCCCCTGTCTCACATACATGAAAGAGAGACCCTAACTTTAAAGGTATCATTGCCACAATATTATATCACTTCCTACTCTTGAATAACATCATGCAGGAAGGGATAATCGATTATCATTCCAGATAATTGATTATGATGATAATCAATTATTTCTGAAATCACATTCATATTAAAAAAACATTCAAAACAAACTTTTTTTCTAAGGAACTACATAATTAGAAGTAAAAGGATTTGAAACCTATTATGAACAAATTTTAAACAAATAAGAAAAAAGAATTTCTACCTAAAAATCTCATTGATAATTTTAATTAAGGCATAAAACTTGGTTAATAATTTATATTCTATAAAAGTCATTATTAATAATAAAATACCAATTATCTTTGTTTGTATTCACTACTTAAATATAAATAATTAGTTTTTTTATTTAGTTATAATATAAATATTATTATTATTATTATTAAATAGAGTGTTTCATTTATTATAGAAAGCATGACAAATTCTTATACAATAAATTCATCATGAATTGAATATGGTGTAAATTTTATTTATAAAATACATATTTATTTGATAATAGCTTGTAGTCACTAAATAGACTTACAAAAATATGACTATTATAAATTTATAATCTATTTAAAAAAATATTTATAAAGGTCACCACAAATTTATTCTAGGAAAAAAAGAAACTAAGACAAAAGAACACATTTTAAATTGGGCTGGGCCATTTTAAATTGGGCTGGGCCATTTTAAATTGGGCTAAGTCCATTAGGGTTGAACTTGTACATAAAACATGATTCAAAACCCTACTTCACATAATTATTGTAAGCGGCCGCCTTCTAGCGTATCAACAACTAGTAATCTAATGCTATAAATAAACAAGAAATGGAGAACCCTAGAGTACACCAACAATATCACATACTAAAGGTTTTCAAAGAGTGGTGTAGTAGTTATCCATTTTATATCGATGGAGAACTTGTAGCGAACGAATAGAGTGCATAAAAAGAAAAAAAATATGAAAATGAGGTTGTTATCTCCGGAGATAGTCCTCAGAGACGATTAGGGTCAAATGGTAACAGTGATTGGTGTTTCACAAATCATATCGATTTTATTTATTTTCTTTAACTTTGACTCTGATTTTAATACACTTTCATTTATTTTTTACAATTTTGAAACATATTCATGAACAAAATTTTCATGTAAGATTTTTTACTAGTTATTGAAGATGGTTAAATTTTTTTAAGTGGTTGGTAGAAATTGGGTGGTGGAAAAGACACAATAAAAATATGTATTTTATTTATTATCATAATTTTTTCTCTTGTTATTTTTATCATTCTTATGAAGTTTTTGGTGATTGGAAACCCTAAACCTTAGATGACTTAAATACATGTGTATACCTAGCTAATATATTTTTGGTGAAGAGTTAAAATGGATATTGGTTTTGGTTACAAGAACACATTCTTGCTTTGTACACTGTTTCTTTATTGATATATTTAATGTGTAAAGTTGCATCTCCTTTAACTTCTACTATTGATAATCTTTATAATTTTTAAAACAATAAAACACATTATTCTCCTTTATATTATATATGATGTTATTCTTGAGATAATATGTGGCATCTGCTCAATATTTATCATCTTTTTTTGTTCACATTTAACCCATATTTATTACAATTATATTGTTATTTTTATTCTCATATTAAAGCATCAAATATCAAATATGAAATAAAGATATATTCTTGTTCTATTTTTTTTTTTTAATTTTATGTAATAGATAGAAGATCTCAACTAAGAAATGATGATAATTCACAGTAGTATTAAGAATTTTTTTTAATTTTAATTCATATTATATATTTCAAATGGATTTGTGAAAAGTTAAGTGATATATATATATATATATATATATATATATATATATATATATATATATATATATATATATATATATATAACACATAGAAATTGCATATATTGCTATTTAATTCCAACATATTTTATAGCATAACGGTGAACAAGATTTCCTCAACTATTTTTACAATTTCATGTTATGGTTATTATTCTCATCACATGAATCTTCAATATCAAAATTCACATGAAGGAGAAAATACTATTACTTACCAAAATGTGGTTGTTAATAATTATTACTCTGACTATGACAATGTGAATTTTGTCCTTGAAGGTGAGAATGATTACGAAAATATCAAGTCCAAAAATAATTAAGGATTTAATTTTAAACCATTAATGTCTATAACCTTGTTTTAGATTTACTTCACAATAAGTGTTATCAGACTCTCTCTTTCGAACAGCTTGTTAGTCTCTTTTCCTAAATTTGTTTTGCTTATAAATATGATAATTATATTTGACTTCTCATAATCAGAATAATTGTTAGTACATAAGGAAAGAGGTTGATGAGACTTGGCAAATAGTTACATAGATCGGGGAGGAGTTAGCATGGATATGAAAATAGAATAGTTGAAGGGGATAAAATTCACTCAGACCTTTTACTTAGCATTATTAAATTGAGTCGTGGTTGTAATTTTCAGTTTGATTTAGTGTTTAGTTAATCAATCTATATTTAAATTGATTAATAAGTAAATGTATGATCTTTTGATCTAATCGATATAGAAATTACTGGGTAAATTTCTCTCATTCTTATTTCTTTATTTTACTGTTGTGATTTCTAAGTTAAAATAAAGTAAAATCTTTTATAAATTTATGATTTTTTCAGGGAAAAATATTTAAAATTTCAATCTTTAATATCAAACCAATTTATCCATTTCTTATTTTTGTCCAGCAACAAATATTTCGTTCTATCTAACACAAATCGAGGTTACATCAAATAACTTTGCTAGCTCATTAAAATGCCTAAATAACTTTAAAACTTGAGACAAAAACAAGCAAGATACATGAAGAAAAAACGATTCATAAATGTTGTAGTGGTGCGTATGTGTTCTATAAACTTGTACGTAACACTTTCAGTGACTAGTACCACAACATTATTGTTGACTTGTAGCATCATCTTCAAATGCTGAAACTTTGCTTGATGCCGTGAATATAAATTAACATCAACCACATTCACATCAAAAGTTTATCTAATGTAAAAAGTAAAAAATATTCTATATAAAACTTCTCTTTTGTAATAGTGAAAATTGTACATTTTAAATTAATTTAAAGATTTATAAAAAGTAATGGACTGTGAACTAGTTTCATATGTGATCACCACCCTTATGGTCTTGAGTTTTAGGAAAATGCTATATACTCATACCATTTAATTGTATATTAAAGAAAATTATCATTTAACTCCAACCTAGCTTTAAAATAGGCATAAACCTACAAAGAAAAGTGTTCTCCCATGTATTAAAGATACAATCTTTTCGCTTACCTCTTTTTCTTCTACATCCGTTGCTACTTTTGGACACATGAATTGATTTTCAACAAAATAGTTAGAAGTTGAACCATTGATTAATATACGAAATTCGGATGTATACAAGTCAGATAAGAAGAACTCTTTCTATTTCACTGTAATGGAATTTTTTCTTCAATACTCGAAATGTAAGAAAATAATACTTTATTGTCTTTAAAGACATTGTTTTTTTTGTAATTTTTGAAAAATAAAAAAATTAATAAGTTTAAATAGACACACACTCAAATTATTAGAAAATCAACATATATTTAAGTAAATATATACCACACATAAGAAACTTGTGAAAAACTTTCTTCTTCTTTTTTGTAAAAGACCTTTAGACTATCAAATACAATGTATACATACCTTGAGGAGAAGAGTGACACGAAAAAGAAAGAGATACATTAATTGATGGAATCAAATTATAAAAATATATTAACCTTTGTCACTTTTGTCTTTAACCAAGGAAATAACTTTCTACAAGTAATCACTATAGTAAAAAATATATTGTTTTTATTAGTTGCATATAACTAATATTAAAAAGTTATAATGTTTTACATCATTTTATAATGTAATAACAACCGGTATTTGAAATTTATATTTTATGTAAATTGAATCAACCTTATGATCTTTTAAATACGATATCTGTCATATGTAGATTAAACAAGGTACACTTATAAAAGTAATTGATTCTAAATAGCAATTAATTCACCGTATCATAATTGAGACTTCAAAATAAGATGATCAACAATTATCAAAATCAGAACCAAACATGTAGAAATTTAAAGAGAAATATGTGGAATAAAGGGGACATTTTGCAGTTTAGTATACAAAAAGTATGTTAGAATATTCCAAGCACTGAACCCTTTGCAATGGTGTGACTACTTTGCAGCCATGCAACATGAATCTTGCTCTTGTGGAGGAGAATTATGAGTGGTAAAGGTAATATGTAACCAATGATTATGCAGATATAGATTATTCTAATATTCTAAGACGATGACAACACGAAAGTTAAGTCACTAAGTGCAAGTGCAGCATGTTTCTTTATCTTCCCAATTTCCAATCTCAGATTACTAACATTCTCATCATAGCACATAAAGCCTTGTCATGCCATACCTTCATCTTCCACGTCTGTTGTTCTTTTTGAGAAATATTCAGCTCCACGATAGCTAAAAGTGCAGCTAAGCTTTTCTTTATCACTTTCGGATTCACACTCTAGCATATGCCATTCAGAAAGGGTGAAAAAATTAACCATTCTTTGCCACGAAGCCTCTCATTGATGCCCTAGTGCTTACATCATGTTCAACTTCATGTTCAATTATATTGATATATGTTTTTCAACCTACAAATATATATGGCTGTCAAAATTTGAGATTTTTCAAAGATAATTTAAGATTTTATTTTCTATTTGATCGGTGGTTAAATTTAATTATAAATCTTATTTTTGTGATAAAGTTGATTGCATAGTCATTGATTAGGTAAAATTATTTTATACAAGTTTACATCTCTCTTGCATTTATTGAACAAAGACAAATCTTTTGTAATTTTACACTCAAAAAATTAAAGGAGATTATCTACCTTTTCTCTGATTTTCCAATGTTTCTCTTATTTCATTACATGGTATCAAAGAGTTTCTTATTTTTAAGGGTTTGTGAGGGAGTGAAATCAGTTGAAAAATCGTATACAAATAAAAAAAATACTCAAAAGAAGAATGACATTAAGCAACCATTATTTACTAACAATGTATAAAAGAATTATGTGGGCTACAAAAATGAGAACTTCTTTGAGGAGATCAAACTTTGTGGGAAGTGACGGTAAATGGAAGTAATCTAGTTCCTTTATCAAACAACCCAACATTGCCTCAAATAAGATTTCATAATGAAGAATAGCAAAGGAAGGTAGAGCACTTGTCATTATACATGCAACAATACATGATAATGTTTTTATAAAGATATTGACTCTTTTTATAAAGATATTGACTCTTGAGGCAACAAAAAAAACTTGAGACAAGCTCGAGAAGGAGTTCCAAGGTAGTTAAAGAATAAGAAGAATGAAGGCAATGAATCGGAGAAGAGATTTCAAGCAATCAAACTGAAGAAGTCTAAAATAGTGAAGCTTTTTAATAAACTTTCAAACTGGTTACTCAAATTAGATTGCTAGGTGAAGAGCTTAAAGATAAAAATGTTGTGGAGAAAATATTGGTGTGTCTTCCAAAGATATGTTTGAGTAAAAAATCTCATCTCTTAGATAAAATAAAGGTTTTTCTGACTTCACTTGCAGAACTTGTCAATGCTTTGCAATCCATTGAGTAAAGAAGATCACTTACAATGGAAGATAATGTTGAAGGTTCTTTTATGGCTAAATCTAAAAACAAACCTCAAGGTAAGTAGCTATGAAAAAGGGCCCTTTGGTACGAAGAAATGGAAAGGATAAAAAGAGAACAAGACAACAACAAAAGTGAAGGTTGGAAAGATAAGTTTCCACCTTCCCTTTTATTGTAAAAAGGCAAACCATATACAATATTATTGTTTGTTCATATTTGAAGTCAAATGTAGGGTTTCCAACCAACTTGGTAATATAGAAAAAAATTTGCAAATCAAGGTAAAGCAGTAAGGTCAGCACGCTTAAGTTGTTGACCATCAAGAACAAATTAAGAAGCAATTATTTGTTACTTATTGTTATTTTAAAAGTAGTAGTAACGAAGTTTGTCTCATAGGTATATTAATCATATGACTCATGATGCAAGTTTTCTAGAGAAACTTGATTGGTCCTACTTCTCCAAAGTCACTATTGATAATGATGAAAGTATTGATGTTAAAAGTAAGTGAGTGGTTTTTGTTGAAACCCCATCAAGTATCTAATACATTTCAAATGTTTTTTGTGTGCCTAATTGAACTCAAAGTCTTTTAATTGTGGAACAAATGCTTGAAAGGACTTATGCTTTGCATTTTATGGTATGCCATATGTCGCAACCGGAATCGCGACGGGACGACGATCCAATAAAAAAAAAGAGATAATTTTGAAAAAAGAGATTTTGGAGTCGCCACCATAGTTTATTCTGGAAAACTACGGAAAAACCATAAAATGATAAGGCATGGTCAAATTGAACCAGATTCTTGGTTCGAGAGTCAGTTACGTGTAGGGAAGGTATTAGCACCCTACAACGCCTGCCCTAAGGCAGTACCTTTAACTAAATGCGCGAATGTGGATGTGGTTTTCAAAGTGTTTAACCTTCCCTTAAAATAAAACTCAAAAGAAACAAACAATATTTTTTAGCTTTTTGGGCCCGACAAGGATTGACCTTGCTCCTACGTATTCTCATGTGAGAAATCAGGGTTACGTAGTTCTTTTGAAAACTGTTTGAGAAAATTGTTTGGAAATTTGTTTGAAAATTTGTTTTGAAATTATTTGGAAAATGATTTTTGGGGAGAATGAGCCTGACAAGGACTGGCCTTGCTCCTACGTATCTCCACTTTTGATGGAGAATCAAGGATCACGTAGTTCTGGCAAGGCGATATTGTTTGTAGTTTTGAAAAAGTGAATGTTTTTGGTTTTTGAGGATTTTTATATTTTTTTGGTATTTTTTTGAAGAAAAGGGAAAAGGTTTTTGGCACAAGGACGATGCGTGCGATCACACATGTGCCTAAACCTTTAAAACGTATTTTTTGGTATTTTTGAAGAAAGAGAAAAGGTTTTTGGCACAAGGACGATGCGTGCGATCACACATGTGCCTAAACCTTTAAAACATATTTTTTTGGTATTTTGATGTAAGAAAGAGAAAAGGTTTTTGGCACAAGGACGATGCGTGTGATCACACATGTGCCTAAACCTTTTAAAACATATTTTTTTGGTATTTTGATGTAAGAAAGAGAAAAGGTTTTTGGCACAAGGACGATGCGTGCGATCACACATGTGCCTAAACCTTTAAAACATATTTTTTGGCATTTTGATGTAAGAAAGAGAAAAGGTTTTTGGCACAAGGACGATGCGTGCGATCACACATGTGCCTAAACCTTTAAAACGTATTTTTGGGATTTTGTCAAATTCATTATTTATTTTATTTATTTATTTTTTGTAATTTTTGTTCATTTATAAAAAAAAGCGTGCGTAGTGTTTAGCAAATAAACAAGACAAATACAGTACAGAGGGATGGGGGTTACTTTACAAGGGGATTACACGATATAAATTAATGACCAAACAAAATAATAATAAAATTAAGAAACTAAAGCGTAAAAAACAAAACAAGAGAAAATTAACAAAATTAAGGGTACAGAGATAAAACCAGGATTGACGTGTGAAATTGAAGCTCCTTTGCAACTGCCAGGGGTGTAAAGATGAAATCTGGAGGAGATGCATCTGGTGAATGTGTGTTGGGTCCAAATCTTCTTCCTTTTTTTTTATTGCCTAGATAAAAAGGGTGCAGATATATGATCCAGGGGTGCAGAAAAACGGCTGAGACCCTCTTTTTATTTTGTTTGTGGAAGGGCTTAAGCCCAGATGAAAGGGGATGTGCGGGTGAGAAACAGGGGGTGCTTGAAAGGGAAAATGTAATTTTTTTACTATGTGGATCTGGCCCAAGGCTTTTTTTTTGTTCCTGTTCAGGAGAAAGTTAGGGGTTCTCCCATTTTCCCCATCACGCCTCACTCAAATGAAACCCACAGTTTATTTCTCTCCCAAAAACGCTCAAACGGCCGCCGCTGCCAGTGCCGCTTTCAGTCTTATCGGCGACGACATCACTCCGTCGGAGCCAACACCGGCCACGACATCACTGTTCTCTCTCTCGTCTTCGAAAATGGCAACCCAGGGAAGGGTCTGCCTCTGCCGCACACGCACTGCGGCCTCTGCCAGACTCCTCGTCGCTGCGTCGTTGAACCCAGCTGCTTCCTCCGACACCGGCAGGCCAGGGAGGGGTTCGTTTCTGCCACCAGATCCAGGCCCCTCCTGATCTCTAATGTTGCCGGCAGTTCACAGACGTTTCCAAGGCCGCCGCTAGCCGCAGCGTCAGATCTTGCCCCTTTCTTCGCTGTTGATGGTGATTTGGGAATGGGTTGGGTTATTTGGTTGTGTGAGTTGGGTAATTGAAAAATGGTAAGAATGGGTGATACGGTGACGGGAAATGTAGTGGAAATAGTGAGTGAGTTGTGAAGAAGAAATGGTTGGGTGAGAGGAGCAGAGGGGTTGGAGAATGGTCTGAGAAGATGAAGGGGCTGACCGTGAGTTGTTGGCTGTGTGTGAATATGGAGGATGATGATCAAGTGTTGGAGGTGAATGAAAAGGAATGGTCAGAGGTTGGAAATGAAGATGATGGGTGTTTGAGGTGAAGGGTAGTGAGAAAGAAACAGGCTTGGTTGGAAAGCTGGAAGATATCGGGAAAGTTAGGGAAGGTTGATAGGTGTTGGCCGTGTATAAGGTGTAAGGATCAAGATGATGGTCGTGAGGGAATGAGGATGAAGCTGATGATTGGGTGAGGGAATAAGGATGGTGATGGTGGAAGGGAGTTCACGGGTGATCATGATGGATGTTGGCCGCGAAAAAGAGGAGGGAAGGGCATTAGTGGAGGCTATGGTTTATGAGTATGGATGTTGGATATGATGTCCAGAGGTTGAAGATGAAAAAGTATGTGGTTATATGCGATGGTTGGAATTGATGGAGTTGGGGCGGAAAGGAAGTTAGGCCGTGGTATTCATTGTTGGAGGTGAAACTGAAGAAGAAAAGGATGGAGGTAATGGGTGGATGAAGATCAAGCGTTGGAGGTGATTACGGATCAGATGATGATGATAATGGTGGAGATGGTGTAAGGATGATAGGTGCAGTGGGTGAATATGGATGATGACTGTAATTGACGGGTGGAAGATCGTAATCTGTCCCGAGTTTTGAGTTCACCCCTGGTCTCCCCCAGATGATGGAAAGTGTTGGTTGTGTGAATGATGATGGCCGAGAGGTGTAGTTGCAGCAGAGGATGAATGATGATGGGTTTTTGGAGGTGATGAAAATGGAGGGAGAAAAGTGAGGTGGTTGGGTCACGGTGGGTGTTGGGGATCCATCAGAAGTGATGAAAAACTGGCCCTTAATCTGGTTTGGTGGCGTTCCCAGGTGTGGTGAGTGATCAAGGGATGAAGGGGTTCCCCTGTGAGTTGTTGGCTCTGTCTGGGAATATCCAGGATGTATGTTCCGTCTGGAAGGATTTGGTGTTGATGGTGATATAAGGATGAAAATGATCAGAGAGGGGTCAGTGGTGGATATGGATGATGGGCAGTTACTGGAGTGGGAGTGAAAAAGGAAAAAATGGTTGGGGTTACGGGTGTTGGCCGTGAGGTATTGGAGGGTGAGGATAGGTTGAAGATAGATGTCTCCAGGTGAGGATAGGTTGAAGATAGATGTCTCCAGTAGCCGTGGGGGTATTTGGGTTAAGAAAGATGGCCGGAGATGAAAGATAAGCTTGCTGGCTAGGATGGTGATGGGTGAAGTAACTAGCGTCCCGCCCGGTTCCCCTGATGAGTGAAGAAGAAACAATTTTTATAAAAAAAAAACTTCAAAACCCGTGAGCCTCTCCTCCTATTCAGAAATAATCCGTGAGTACACATTCCATTGCATGCTGAGCAACAGTCCCTGGGCGTGAGGAAATAGGGTAAGGGCCCCTCCATCTTGTCTTCATCTTCATACTGTGGGCATCCTTCTGTGCGTGTGGTATGCTGGATGGTGATGTTCTCGGTGATGGGTTCAAAAAACATTGGTTTATTGGTTTCGAATGGGTACTTGATGGATGGAACAAAAGGATGGAAAGGTGATGAAGCAACGGAGGATAGCACGAATTGCTCATTGAGAGGATAAAGAGGTGTTGGAGATGAAGGCCGTGAGGTTGGAAAATGAGGATGATGATCTGGAGATAGTGCTGTTCTTTTTTCCTTTTTGCATTGGGGTTGAGCGGTATTTAAGGGGTGAGGTGGACGAGCGCTCAGGACGAGCGTTGTCTGAGGGGTGAGGTGGACGAGCGCTCAGAATGAGCGTTGAGAAAGGGGTGTTGTGAACGAGCGCTCAGGACGAGCGCTCTGGACGAATGGTAGAAGGGAAATAGGACGAACGTTCTCGCAACAAGAGAATGAACGCTCAAAGAACTCAGGACGAGCACTCAGAGGGTTGAGGTGGACGAGCGGCAGAGGATGGGAGTGATTAGGACGAACGCCTTACACTTTCTTTGACGAATGATGTTTGCTGCTGGGCCGAACGCTAGACAAACGAACGCTGAAGACAAACACATGGAGACCGAACGTTCAAATGAGACCGAGCGTTCAAGTGAAGACCGAACGCTCATTAAACAATATAAACCGAACGCTCAAAATCAAACGTACACCAATAACGAGCCCCCAAAACCGAACGCTAAAAAACAATCACACACCAAAAACGAACGTTCAAATGAGTGTAAATAACTTCAAAACCGAACGTTCACTAACACAAAACCGAACGGTAACAAATATGACCGAATGCTTGATGAGGAGGACGAACGTCCAAAATGATAAAATGGCCGAACGGTCGAATAGTGAACGTTTGATGACCGAACGGTTGAAGATGAGGACGAACGTCCTAAAAGAAACGAAATGCCGAACGGTCAAACAAAGCAAAAGACGAACGGTCGAATCAGTGCAAAGGACGAACGGTCGAACAGTGCAACAAGACGAACGGTCACTGTTCGGACGAACGGCAACAGCAACAATGGGGAAGGACGAACGGTTACTGTTTGGACGAACGTCCACAGTATCAGAGGACGAACGTCTGAACAACAGTTGGGAAGGACGAACGTTTACTGTTTGGACGAACGGTTGAACAATGGGGAAGGACGAACGGTTCAACAGTGGGCAAGGACGAACGGTTCAACAGTGGGCAAGGACGAACGGTTCGACAATGGGGAAGGACGAACGTCACAACAGTGGGGAATGAACGAACGGTTCAACAGTTGGGGAAGGACGAACGCTCACTGTTTGGACGAACGTCTGATCTTTTTTTTTTTTTTCTTATTTTTTATTATTTATTATTTTTTTTTCTTTTTATATACACACACATTTTTTAATTTTTTCTTTTATGAGGATAAAACAATAAAACAAATTATTTAGTCAATCCGGACGAAATTGAGTGTTGACACCATATATTTGGATGTGCATATATCTTTGGATGTGAGATATTGTCTATTAAAATGAGAGAGAAAAGTTTTCCTTTAGAATGGAAACAAACTATTGTGCAAGCTTTTCCAAATTATGTAGGTTATTCTTCCTTATGACATAAAAGGCTTTGCCATTTTAGTACTCAACCTTAAAGGTAATGAATAATAACTAGTTCAAAATATGCCTTCTATTCAAGAACATGATGATGTGTGTGATGTATTTCAATATAGAATCAAAGCAAAATGCCATTTTTTTATTGAAGTAAGCTGGATTGAAAAATTGCAGCTTATACACACTGATGTGTGTGGCCTAATGATCTCACCATCTTAAAATGGTAGTCAATACTTTCTGTTGGTTGTATATAATTTTACAAGGATAAGTTGGGTATTTTTTTTTCTAAAATAAAAGTCAAAGATGGTTGATGTTTTTCAAAAGTTCAAGCTTGTAATTGAAAATAAGGCTGAATGAAGAATTAAAAAGCTCATTACTAATAATGGAAAGGCTATAATTCAACATTAGTTAATTGTTGCTTACACTCCTCGACAAAATAGAGTAAGTGAAAGGAAAAATAGGTCAATTATAGAGATGACAAGGTGTTTACTCATTGAAAAGATTTTTAAAAGTATTTTTGTGCAAAAGCAACTAATACCTCTACATATTTATTGAGTGTGTTGCCTACCAAAACCTAGAAAAGAAAAACACCTTTTAAAGAATAGTATAGAAGGAAGCATTTGGTTGTGTACGTTATACTCTTGTTCTATATGTTAAGAGCAACAAGCTAGATCATAAATTAGAAGTTGATATTTTTTTGGGATATAGTAATAACTCCAAAGGTTATATGATATACAATCCTTTGATGAAGAAGACTATCATTTGTAGAAATGTGAAGTTTGATAAGTTTTCTAGATGGAATTGGGAGAAATGCAAAGTATAAGCCTCAAGAAAAAACCTAACTTGGAATGGACAATCTCCAAGAACAATATTCAGAAGTTGAAGAAGATTTAGATGATGATGATGATGATGATTTTCCAGAGGCATTAGAACTCTTGCTAAAATTTATGAAAGGTATAACAATGATGCATAGAACCTAAAGAATACAATGAAGCTGCTAAAAATAAATGGGTGGAAATGTGTTATGTAGGAGGAGATGAATACGGTTGAGAGAAACAAAACCTAACAACTTGTAAAACAAGCTAAGTAGTGAAAAGGTTAAGGGTTTTGGAAACAAACTAAAGTCTAGATTGATTGTTAAAGGCTAATGGAATTGATTTTTCAAATACATTTGTTTTGGTGCCAAGACATCATACAATTAGGTTGCTAGTTGCATTTTACCGTTTTAATGTGAAATAAACTTTTTTTAAATGATTGAAAACCAATGAAAAAACTTTTTGTTGTAAATGATAAGTTGTCACTTAATGATGTCAACAGCAAAGTAGAAACTTTTACCTATAAAAGCTTAATTGATAATCTACTGTATCTTACAACCATTAGACTAAAACATAAGTTTGCTATAATTTTGTTGTTGAAATTTATGTATTGTTCTAGTCAAGATCATTATCATGTTGCAAAACAAGTATTAAGATACATAAGAGACTCAACTAAGGTTAACTACGTAAATAAAGTCCAGCATAGAGACTAATCTTAGCATAACTAAGATTAGCTGCATAAATCAATCCCAACACAATCAAAGGATGATAATAATACAACTAAGGTCAACTAAATAATCCATCCTATCATGACCAAAAGCTCATTTTAGCACCGCTAAGGTTGGCTACATAAATCAATCCCAAATTAAGTAGAGACTAATCATAACACAATTAAGGTTAACTATATAAATTACTCCTACCATGACTATAGGATAATTTTAACACAGGTAAGGTCAACTACATAAATCATTCTCAACACAATTGAAGATTGATCTTAACACAACTAAGGTCATCTATATAAATCAATCCCAAGGTAGCTAGAGGATGATCTTAGCACAACTAAGCAACTCCTAACTTGATTGTAGGTTGATCTTGAAACAACTAAGATCAACATACTCAAAACATAAAAGCAATCTTACTTAATATACCATCATGATGTGGACGACCTTCTAATATTGTCTAAGCTTTTATATCTAAATCAACTGAGAGTTTGTGGTTGTGTGTCATAACAAAACAAAACCCATATACCAAGTTGAGATCTGACATAATATAGATAAGCTTCTAAAATCATCTAAGCCTTTGCACCTAAATCTGTTTAAGATTGTGTATAGTCATAATAAGACAATATCCATATATTGAACCAAGATTGAGGTTCCTATTCTCACTACATGGATAAGCTTCTAAAATTGCTTAACTCTTTATCCTATCAACTTAAGACCGAGAAATTGCATACTTTCATAATAGGCCAACACCCATATACCGAATAAAAAGATTGGAAAACATATATACATTACACCATATGATCATAACGAAGTATAAAATCAATGAGAATTTCGATAAAATCAGATAACTTAAAACATATTTTCCTATAATCTTGAAAGTGTTTATAAGATAAATTTATTCTAAAAATCGATAAATATAAAATATAGTTTCCAATACTTTATATTGGAACATGTGCCAATATATGTAAATTGTTGCTAACCATATTAGTTATAAATGCAAAAACAATATAAGAGCATGACTTTAATGCTCTATTTTGAAGCTACCTAAAGTTTAAACCAGAATAATAGGTATTGCAAAATAGTTTATTTTAGGAGTTTTAGCTTATGAATTGGAAACTATAATTTACTTAAGCTAACTTCTAACTTGTAGCTTATTTAATTATTATCCTTAATTTCTTTTTCTCAATAATTACTTATTTTAATTTTATAAATACAATTAACTATTTTTCTACGTTTAGTATTTGTTGGCTTACGTTTGAAACTTTTTATGTAATTTGAATTAAAAAAAGTAACATTATACTTTAAAGCAGCTAATGTTTTATTACATGATTCTGTGTAAAATTACACAAATAAAAAAATTATAAAATATATAAACTCAATATAACAGTATATGAAATTGAGAAATAAAAATAAATAAATTTCCGAAAATAAATAAAAATTAAATTTGATTAAACTCATTATATAAACTAATATGAACAAATTACTGGTCTAAATAAAAAATCCCTTCTAGATTTAAAAGAAAATAAAAGCACCAATAAATTTAATAAAAATCTAATTATTTTAAAATCTAATTATTTTTAAAAATCTGAAATTATAATTCTTTTTGTCTTAAAAAAACACAAATGTTATTTATATAATAAAAATTGTCGTTAAATCCTTTTACATTTTTCTACATTTGCAAACTTATCAGATAGTTCATATACTTCTAATCCAATAAATAAACTAACATCTCTGTTCCAAACTTATAAGGTTATGCGCAGGTTATCGCTCTATCAACTTGGATGTTATTCGATAATTTTACCAAAAGAATAAAAACCTAAGACATTATTTTTATTTCTTGAGCAAACAATTTTTTTTATCAATTATAAAGTAAATAGATTATCTCGTAAAATATTGTGGTATGATTAATTTATAAAATTATGAAAAACCCTAGTAATGATTTGAACAGAGACAATTTACCGGCAAGCAAAAGTCCCAACTTATGAGGTGCTTCACCAAGAACTTGAGCACCTCATCCTCCTTCCAATGAATTCTAGTCATTCTGCAGTTTGTTTTGAAAACAATGAATCAAACAAGAAAAGAAGCTACATTAATAAAGATTCAGAAAGCTATTAGAACAGCATTATAGAAAGCCAAAAACGTTCCCAAATGGGTCCTGAAAATCCTACTCTTGAGAAGCTTCTCGAACCTCATGAGCAGTCTAGCCAGTCCGGTGGGGTTCAGATTCAGAGCCCCATCGACGACGGAGGAGAGAAAGAGCGTGGCGGGGATTCTGCTCTGTTGAGAGCATCTCTGCAAGTGGCTTCAGGAAGGAGAAAGGAGATATGATTTTCGTCACATCATTTTAGTAGATCTAAAACACTTTAAATATTTCTTTCTTTTTCTCATTTTTAAAACAATATCTGGAAATTATAGTTATTGATTCTATGTATATGAAATTTCTAACATGTATTTTTTAAAAATCTTCTTTCTGAGTTTTTATATAAAACCTCCGAAACTTATCAGGAGTTTGAGAAATTTCTATTATGTGCATCCATTTTAACATCCATCTATAAACGCCTGTTAAATTAACATTTTTTCTAGTGCCTTTGGATTCTTCAACTCCACACACATCAACTGAACTTAGGCTTCATTTTGAGGTAGAAGAGAAACCGTTTGTTTGCTGTTAACTTTCATTTATTAGGTAAATATTACTTTCCCAGTTAATGTTAATCCGATGGACAAATACAAATTTGAAGAAAAATATAAACAGACAACAAAATTAAGAAATTAAATTATAAGGCAAAATTTTCAGAATTAGCTGACTTAATATATATAAGTACTATATTTATAAAGCATAAGTACAGAAAAATAGTCCAAACTAATTAGACAGCATAAAAGTTACATTAAAAGTGGTGGTGCCTTGTCTTCTATGTCTTGGCTAATGATAATTTATTCTCTTTCCATTCCTAGAAAGATGGGAAAATGGTTCCTCCAACTTCATTGAAGAGTGCTGTGGAGAGCATTTGGTCCACTTCAGCTTCCACATCAGTTCTCTTTGCAAATCTACCCTTGATGCGTGGTCTGGTTTCTGCATAAGCCTTCCTTGAGGCATACCTTATCTTCTTTTCAAACTTTCTTGTCTTCTTTTTCTCCCTATATCTTAGGACTCTGGCCTCTCTGTCCATTGGTGTAAGATGTGAAGGCATGGGAAGGGGAGGAAATAGGTCACTTGTCCCTATTGGTGACTTTGAATAGGACACTGAGATGTCACTTATTGTTGATTCTGGGACTACACCAACTTCCATTGATGAAACTGATACCTGGATTAACAACAACAAAGGTTATTATAAAGCACAAAGTGTAACAATAACAAAAGGGATGTTAGTCACAAATTTTGTAAACTGATTGCTCATGGCTAACCATTTTTGTGAAACTGTTGTTGGTTTCACATCTCAGAAGAAAAAAAAATACGACAAAAACGAAAGGTATGAAAGAAAAATTGAGAGATGTAATGGATATATGACAGAAAGAAAGGAGAAAATACAAAAGAAAAGAAATGCAAAAGAGAAAAAGTATAAAAGAAAGGTGTCAACAGATTAATGCCCCCACCAATTTTTTTGCTTTGAGAAAACAGGCTCTCAGGCTCTTATTTTGTGTTGAAGCTTCAGAATTAAGGGAATTTAACACACAATTGATGAAATTGTGTTAAAATGAGATGGAAAACAAAGTTTAGGGATGAAAATTGGTGAAAAAAGTTACCCTTTAAAGTATGTGTTTATAAGGAATCGCAGCTAGAACTAGCTAGCTAATACAAGAAACATTAAAAAGGGTAAAACTTATGTTTACGACAAAAAGATATCATTCAGAGACAGAAAAGTGAACGAAAAAGGGTAGTCAAAGAAATAAGAAACATTTTGAAATGAATAAGAGTAACACGGGAAAGGAACTACTGTAGTTACTGCTTCTAAATCCCACTTTGGTTCCAAAGGTTTTAAATTTAAAAATCACTTTGTGAGTGAAATTTCGACTACAACATCAATGTTTCAGACTTTTCTTGACTGAACCTAAAATCGTATCAACAATGTTTGATCCTCATAAATTGGGAGAAAACTACCATAAAGAGTGCTACTGCAATTTAAGACCTTTTCTGAAACGAAAGGAAAAAGTAAAGAAATTGGTAGTTGGGAAGGAAGAGTGAACACAGGTTAAGCAAAAATCTGATAGAGTACAATTCAATTGATGAATAAAGAGTTTGGAAGAAGAAAAAGTAGAATTCAAAAAGCCGTTGTTAGAAGAAGTAAGAGGAAGATCCTTACGCTTTGGCTAATAGAACCATCGTAACTGAACCCAGCTTTTGACGAGTCAAATTCCAAACCCGGTTGAAAGTGCTGCAATTGTTGCAGCACCTGAACTGGAACCACTGCATAGTTCTGAGGGACAGTGTTGTAGTTCTGCTGCTGCTGAAAAACGTTGCTAAACTGGTTATGGTGACCACACGAGTTACAATCCACAAGGTTGTCCAAATACTCATCACCGTACAAAAAACCATTCTCCTCCTCTTGGTTACCCTTCACAGGATGTGGCAACAACCACGAAGCAGCTTCAATCTCATCATCGTACTCATCGAAAACTTCTTCCTCTTCCTCTTCCACCTCGTTCACGAAACCATGTTCCGGTTCGTGATCTGGTTCCACCAAGAGGGGACCCAAGATGGGGAGAATGGGGACACGGTGGTGGCGGCTGGCAAGAGGGTTTGCTGAGTGAATGTCAGCATCACACGAAGTACAAAGAGAAGCTGCGTCAGCTTTGCAAAGAAACGCTGCGGGAGCACGTTCACACGCTTCACACACCCACACACGCTCGTGCCTTGAGGCCACACGGTTGGCTGCATGGACACGAGCATCACAGGATGAACACAGGTATGCTGAGTCTGCATGGCAGTAGACTATGCATGGAGCTGACCGGCACGTGTCGCAGACACGTGACCAGGTGCTGGAGCTGCCACCAACGTTGTTGGTGCCTTCCTTCAACATGTTTTCTGTGGAAATATTGTATGAGGGGTGGAGTAGTGTTTGTACTTGGTTGGTTTCTGTGTATGTTTGTTTGTGTGTTTTGGAGAAAGAAGGGAAGTGAAGTGAAGTGAGTGAGTGTGAAGGTTTGAGTTCAGTGAGCTGAACCAAGTAGTGTTGGGGGAGAATCAAGAGTGCCATCGTGGCAGAAAGTTAGTGGCCTGCAAAAGTTCTTGCTTATCTAGTGGTTTCTTGTGTTTCAGGGTTACCAAAAGCAAGGACAATAGGTTTTGATTGTTTTCAGTGTAATCAGTGTTACCAAAGTATCAACTTTAGATATATACACATGATGGGAAAAACCAGTTTTTTCAGTTTAATAATTACTAGTTTCAGGCTTTTGCACCAAACTAGGCATATTTGCCTATTACGTAAATGGGCAAATTTTGACTAAATATGAAGTCGTGGGGGTCAAAACGACTTCAAATGAAGAAGTTGTGTTTCCCTGTACGACTTCACACTGTTCATTTGACCAGTGGTGAAGTCGTGCACCCCAAAAACGACTTCTGGGTCGTGTAATCGATTACAAGATCCTGTAATCGATTACACAATGTTGAAATTGTGACCCCCTGCACGACTTCAGTGTAGTAGGCAAAAATGATACTGGTAATCGATTACGACACTTTTGTAATCGATTATCAGTGTTTTAAGTGTACAAGAAGCACCTTGGTAAGCAATTACAAGCTTGTTGTAATCGATTACCAGTGTGTTTTGGTTGGTTTATGAAAATTTCTATTGTGTTGTAAAGCATTATTTGAAGTTAATTATGTGTAATGATTTGAATATTTGTAAGCATACATTGTTGTTTATGACATTGTGATATATTGTTATGTATAGGAAGAGTAATTAATTTAATGTAAATAGAACAAAGAAAGTAAAATCATAAGACAAAATCATAAATGAAATTTGTAGTCTTTTATTGAATTCAAAATACATTACAAAAGCAAGAAGCTTAAATAAAAAAAAACGACAATACAATAACATTGAAAGGTATATAGGAAGATATTGTATTGTCGTTTTTTTTTTAAGCTTCTTGCTTTTATAATGCATTTTGAATTCAATAAAAGACTACAAATTTCATTTATGATTTTGTCTTATGATTTTACTTTCTTTGTTCTATTTACATTAAATTAATTACTCTTCCTATACATAACAATATATCACAATGTCATCAACAACAATGTGTACTTACAAATATTCAAATCATTACACATAATTAACTTCAAATAATGTTTTACAACACAATAGAAATTTTCGTAAACCAGCCAAAACACACTGGTAATCGATTACAACAAGCTTGTAATTGCTTACCATGGTTCTTGCATACTTAAAACATTGGTAATCGATTAAGTGTCGTAATCGATTACCAGTATCATTTTTGCTAACTACACTAAAGTCGTGCAGGGAGGTCATGATTTCAACATTGTGTAATCGATTACAGGATTTTGTAATCGATTACAGGACCCAGAAGTCGTTTTTGGGGTGTACAACTTCACCGTTGGTCAAATGAACAGTGTGAAGTCATGCAGGGGACACGACTTCTTCATTTGAAGTTGTTTTGGCCCCCACGACTTCTCCATTTTGATAATTTGAATTGAATTTACCTATTCTCGTAATATATGATCCATTTTTGCCTATTTTAGTAAGAAAGCCCTAGTTTCAAGTATAAATCTTTCCCTATACAACTGTACCAAACACTTAGAAAAAGTGCTAACGATTTCCTTGATTGGCAGTACTAAAATAATAGGAGATGGGGTTTTGTTTTGGAATCATTAAAGAGATGTCTTATATTGCTTCTTTGCCTTTTGGAATCATTAAAGAGATGTTGAGGCCTTTATTCATACTGTTGGTGGCACAACTTGGAGACACGTGTACATTTGGGTCCAGAGTAGATTCTCTAGGCATGCAATGCAACAGTCAAAATCTCAAGTTACTCCTTAATATATGCTCTTCTCGTAAATTCAGTGGTTGTGTAAGGATTTAATCACTGTGAAGATAAGTAATTAGTTATATATGGAGTGTGGAGTGTATATGACTGTGACATATGAATCTTCCTCTCAGTGGGGAAGCAAGTAACCTGAAGCACTAAAAATTTAACAAATGCCGTTGCAGATATAGATCATTGCAATGTTCCAAACCATTATAGCCTTAAATCTAAAGCGAAATAGTGCGAGTGAAAATGTGCAATGTGTTTATCACACAATGGGAATAAAGCAATCTCTTGGGTGTTTGTTCTGCATGTATCTCGTTCCTTCTCTACTAAAGATTAAAAGTGCACACACTTTTTCGGACCACTTACTTCACTCAATGACTTTGAACTAAGGACTACTTTACCAATATTTCGACAACCTTATTTCTACTCTCAACTGCAAAAATAGTATTACTGTTCTTACCAACAACCTTATTCATTTTTTTCTTTTGTACCGTTAAAATGATTAACAAGTTAGAGGAATTACATTAGCCAGTCATTGTTATTTAACTTTCTTCATGGATCAGTTCCACAGACTTTTTCTAGAGCGTTTCTAGAGCATAAAAAGTCGTTTTCTTATCATTTTCACTGATAAATTAATCTTTAGAACACTCACAAAAGCTATATTTAAGTAAACTAAACAATAAACACAAACACAAGCTGGTAATAATGTTTTTTCTTCTTTTAAATAGCATTTGACAGTCCAATATACACTGTTTGAGGAAAAGAAAGATGGGAAGAGAAAAGGGAAAGCAATAGATGGAAGAACATGGAAGTGACATATGTGCACTTTAGTGTACAAAGAGGGTCTTGGAATATTCCAACCACTCAACCCTTTGCAGTGTGCAGCTGCAGCTCTCTGGTGTCACTGTTTTGCAGCCATGAAACGTGAATCTTCCTCTTTGTGGAGGAGAATGGCGAGTGATAAAGGTAACATGTAACCAATGGCATTGCAGATACAGATTATTGATATTCGAAGACCATGACAGCCCCTTATTTAAAGTCACTAAGTTCAGTGCAATGTGAGCTTCTCTTTCTTACCATTTTTTAAATCTGAGATTACTAACATTCTCATCACACAATGGATGAAAATTAAGCATTGTCTTTCATTCATGGTAGAGTTTGTCAAACCTTGATTTAACTCTTTCACGTGTGTTGTTCTTTTTGTGAAATATTCATTTCCACGATGGCTAAAAGTGCAGCTAAACTGTTCTTTTACACTTTCATTCACACATGTGGCAATATGCCATTTAGAAAGAGTGCAAAAGATTAACCATTTATGCTTGGGAGGGTCTTATTGATGCCCCTGGGGCTCACACCATGATGAAGCAAAATGTTAGTATTATTAATTCCTTTTCAGCCTAGAAATATGGATTTAAAGATTTAGTATCATGTTCATATTTATATATTTTCTCCAAATCCAAATGTAAGTCCACCACAAAACTTAATTAGGACTATGAATACTGTAAATATGAAGTTTTAAAGTTTGTTAAATAATTTGTATGTAGCCAACAGCAATCAATGAGACAAACATTTGCATAGTACATATACATCGAGCTTGTTAACTTGACCCAAACCACTACTTAAAAAGTGCACTGGATTAAAAAAAAATCAGATCAAAGGCTTAAAAGTCTCATACATCAAAACCAATCCAAGGATTATTAAATAAAATATTAAAAATTAAAATAGAAAAACATTTATTGAGAAAAAAAATTGCATGTATGAAAGCCATATTTAAATCTAACTCATGTTCATCTTAGTCTAGGTTAGGTTGAGTTAAGTTTAGGTCAAACCACAACCAAATTGGATCATGTTAGATCAAGTTAAGATGAGATCTAAACTAAGTCGAGATTGAATCGAGGTTTGTTTAAGTGAGGTTCAATTGAATCAGGTCAAGTTGGGTCTTAGTCAACAAAAGTTTGGTCGAGTGTTTAAATAATGCAAGATTGGGTCTGGTCGAGTCAAAGTCAAGCTAAGTTGTTCTAAACACAAGAAAATTGGGTTAGGTTAACCCAAGTCAAGTTGAATTGGTTAGGGTTTAACCCAAAGTTAGTTTTGATTAAGTCAGAATGAGCTTAATTTAGGTTGTGTTGGATCTAACCCAGTTCAATATAAAGTCAAAGCTTGATTAGGTCGAACTTAATTGAAGTCAAGGTAATATCAAATTGAGTCGTGTTAGTATAACTAAAAAAATGTGTAAGTCATCTAATGTCAATTCAAACCAAGTCAAGTTAGACTCAGAAAAATTAGATTAGACTTCTTGCAATTAAGTTGAAAATAATAAAAAATAATTAAAGGTCAATTTAAAGATCAATTTAAAATTTAGAATATTTAAATTTTGAACAATAATTAAGAGTTAATTGAAGTCTTATTTCAAAATTAACCTTAATTCATTTATGTGAAAGCTTTCAAATTACTTATTTTGTGAACCAATGAAAAAGAACATTAAAATTTACTCATATGTCATTACATTCACAACTCTAAATATATCACACTTAGTTTTAATATTCCAAATTGAATTATGATAACTCAAACGTTGTATATGAATACAAATAACTTTTTCTTCTTTCCAGTTGGGAAAGAATAAGTTAATCGAGACACAAAGGCACACAAGATTTAGTAATTTAACAGAAAAATCTTAAAATTCTATGAACCTGAAACCAGAATAGTAAAGAAAAGAAAAATTGGACCTAACTAAAGGGAGTTTTTTTTTTTGTCTTGAGAATCAATTTGAAGGGTGGAAGTAACTATCTGAAGCTCATCTGATAGTTGGTGAATATTAGTGAGATATCCAGTAGATCAGCACAAAGAAGAGTATAAATCCGTACAAATGTGTAACAACAACATCTACATTCTTTCTCTAACTTCATTCCATGTGTACTTCAAAGCTTTTCAAAAGTAAAAAAGTGCAGCCACTTTTGAGGACCACCTAGCTACAGTCTTAAGTCTCTGTGTTTGGACTAGAAAATTTATACAGAGAAGAAAAGGTTAAACATGTTGAACTAAATTTAGTATACCTTATCAGTGAAAGTATTATATGAAATTAAAGGAGAATGATGACCCTTTTAATTTTAGCAATTATCTAATTTTTGAAAGTTAATCTAGAAAGGATCCAATTCACATGAGTGTATTTGTGGAATTTCTGGTGTATGAGTTAAACTAAGAATATTCTAAGTCTGAACACAACTGTGAACTCTGGTTTGGTTTCTTCATTGCTTTGCAATTGCAACCATGAAATGTGAATCTTGGTGAGTGTGGAAGAAAAGTGAAGGCCAACAACATGTAACAAATAACATTGCAGATTTTGATTATTCTAATATTCCTAGACCATGACAACCTAAAATTTAAAGAGAAAAAGTGCAACTAAACTTCTCTTTTCTTCCTCACTTTAAGATTTCAAATTACCAATTCCATCTCTCATAATGGGTATAAAGCAATCACGTGGCCGAATCTACCATGGAATTGAAAGATAGTATAATTTTAGTGTTTTGTTTTTATATCTTAGGTCAAATATTCATGTCCACGAAGATAAAAAAGTGCATGCAAACTTTGCATTCGCACATTCAATCATTCAATCATACAATATAAATCGTATATCCATTTAGGAAGATGGCGAAACAATTTTCTTTATTGAAAGTTCGATTCCCCTAGAGGAACTCACTTTTTCTTGTGAGTGTTATATTCATGGTTTGTTTTTTTTCTTTTCTTTTTTCTTTTATTTAAGATTGACATTCAAGTACTTAAGATAAACCATGTCGACCCAAATCATGTTACGTACCCTAAAAACATGGTGATTGACATTGCTGACCAGATTAAACAATGAAGTTAAGTGCTTACGGTACTCTCTAAACTTCGCATTAATTAGAATAATTATATCATGTTATACTTAAATATTAACTTTAATACCGTGTTTAATCGTGCATAGGTTTAATCTTATTAAATATTCACTCTTAATTCACGTAATCAAGGTTAAATATACGGCGAGGGAGAGAGAAAAACACGGCTTTTGAACCTTATAAGAATAAGGTTACTTTATAATTTTGTGTTAACAATAAAAAAAAGTTTACTTTAGACATTAATTAATTTACCTGTGTTCAACTAATATTTGGTTGTGTAAATTTTTATAACAAACTAGCATGACAGAATTTTAATTCGCTCAGGAATGTTCTGTAAAAAGAAAAAAGAACAAAAGGTTGGGGTTGAAAACATAGAGGGCGCTGCTAGCAATGTCCTTTGATATTTAGTTGGGGACTTGCTTTTTGCACCTTCATCATGTCCTGAAGCAGTTGACGGGTAAATCAAAGAAAAGTGAAATCTAAAATAAAAATTAGGCAAAGAAAGTATATATAGAAGATAAGAAAGTTAACATATAATTCCAGCAGCAGAATGAGAAAGTTGGCCTGCTAATGCAAATGGTGAAAATGCTATAACACCACACACTTGCTCATGTTTGATTCCCTCTGGTTTTCACTTTACAAACTATTTTATAAAATAACTCCTCCATACACTCGAAAACCAATTCCTCATCAAAAACTTAAGTTAAATCGTGTCCGAAACAAATGATTTTAAGATCCAAAAACATAAAGCTTTCGTTTTCATCATTTGAAGATACTCTGCTTCAATTCACTACTCTGTCTTACAACACCCTCCATCAGCTGTATGAGTAATCTTAATACTCTATAAAAATCAGTTTTTAGAATTGTATCAACCTACCCTAATAATGCAACTTTTCATTATGACTTCATATCAACCACATTCATCTCTCACTATAGAAATAAGTAAATTTCAGCAAATGTTTCATTCCAAGCATGTTGGATTAGTAAATTTCAAAGAAAACATTTCCATAAAAAAGTCAAACAACACAAAATTCTGAATCCAAACTCAAAATGATAGCACAAAAAAGATGTCCAATCCAAAAGAACAGCAGCATAATCTACTCTACTCGTCTACTAGTATTGTTCCCTTCTCACTGACGTAAATACCATCAAGGAACTTCCGAATATCCTTGTTTTTAACATGACATTTCTGTAGCAAAGCAAACAAACGAAAAACACAATTAAAGTCTAAACAAGGTAAATTAGAGAAGGCTTTGGGAGAAATAAGATAAACATACCTGGTTAATGAGAGCACAAGACCTGGAAACAAGCTCTATGTCATTTCCATCCAAAACCAACTCGTCCTTCACTTTTTCTGATCGAACAACAGACACACCCTCAAGCATATCCACTTTCCTCACCTGTAACCAAAATTTTATTAAGATAGTTCGTCATCAACCATTGTCACACCAATAAAATTCATTAAATATTTAAAAAATATGGCAAAGAAGTCAAAACCGTTATGATTACACGACTGAAATTTAGGAAATAAAAATCATATTAATAGCATACAACACTTAGAAACCTGCTTGCGTAGAAGATTAAGATTGCAAATTTCTATATCAAATATTAAACCAGAAGTTGGAGAGTAAACCAAAATCGCTCAGCAGTGATATACCTTCAGAACAAATTTAAACAATCGGAAGACTAAAATCATGCAAATACAATACTGGAAACCTAATTTACGTGATTTTAGCTTCAAAGACCAAATCACACATTTTGATATCCAAAACATTAAAATTCATTAAAGTAAATGCTAACAAAACTACGAGTGTAAATAAAAATCGCACAGTAATGATACCTGAAGATCTCAACTATACAATCGGAATTTAAAAGAAAAAGAAAGCATACAAATACAACGCTTGGAAGCCTAATTTGCTTAATTTTAACTTGAGAGGTCAAAATCATACATTGTGAAACGCCGAAAGATTAAAAATGCAATTTTTTCTAGTCAAAAGAAATTTATTAATTAAACTCACGCGTTTCATTCTGCAACATTGGCAGAGAAGCTTTCAGATTATCTACTAAGAAACTATACTGGTGTATAACACTACTAAACATTTTTAAAGCTCTGTACAATATATGCTATTTTGTATGTGAATGTTAAGGACTACTTATTTAAAGCTTGAAAGAATGGATACAAGAAAAAGGTATAGAGACTAAAATAAATAAATAAATAGGTAAATACAGAACAAAATTAAAAAATAAAAACTATCAAACTACACACGACTAAAAGCATATTTAAATAAAAAATAAATAACTAAGAAATTGAAAATAAACCTTCTTCTCGCCAAGGAAGTTTCGGATTTCAATGGATTTGTTGTCGTTGGCGATGCTGGCGTTAATGGGAAAGTGGGCGTAGACAAACCTCATCTTGTAGCGGTAGCCCTTGGTGACACCGGTGATGAGGTTGTCAACGTGGCTTAGGGCGGTGCGAATGGCGGCGGAGGTTTTGCGAGATCCGAACCAGGCATCGATCTTCAGCTTCTTCTTGCCATTCTCGTCGGTGATGAGCTGAAAATCGAGGTTGAGATGTTTAAAATCTCGCACCAATTTTCCACGAGGTCCTTCCACCTCGATCACTTTCGCGTGAACTTTGATGCTCACGCCGTCGGGAATGTTCATCGTTTCGGAAGATAGAATCGTCTTCATGTTTCCTCCTCTCTCTCACACACAACCCTTCACCGGTCTCACAAATACAAAACAAAACCCTAATCCGCACTTTACCGCTTCACTGTTTTGATCTTAAATTGGTAGCCATTGGGCTAGGCCCACAACTTACAAGGCCGCACATTATGAACTTTCGGCCATTTATTCCTGCATTTTTTTTCTTCCTGCATCCCCTAAATTTTAAAATCCCGTATTTGCCCTTACTAAAAGTTATTAAAATAAAAATGAATTAAGTTCTTATCCTTTCTCTTTTTTTGGTTTTTATGTGTGTAGGAAAATTTGGTACAGTAACTACATAAATAAAAATATTTAAAAAAAAATATGACTACATAAATAAAAATTATGAAGTTATGTTGAAATTAGAAGTCTTCTTGTTTCAAAACGACTTTATATTGAGATTGAAACTTCAACATAATGTTATGAATTACATATTTATTGTAATCGATTACATCATCTTAAAATTTTAGGAGGTTGATAACTTTCAATATCAATAGAGTCAAAACAAAAGTAGTGTAAAGTCGTGTGGAAAGTGCACGACTTCTCTATTTAAACTTGTGTGGGAGCTGCACAACTTGCTCGCATAATTTTCTTCAAATTTTCCTATTTTCGTAATTACTACAGTAAATTTGTCTATATAAGTAAAAAAAAATATTGTTTTTCTTAACATTACATCTCGTCATAACACATCACAATGTTTTAAAAAGTTTTTTAATTAGGTATTTCAGTGTTAATTATCCGATTTGGGAAAGTTAACCAGATTACAAAAGCCAAATTTTGAAGGTGGGTTGAATATTGAATCAGTGAATAAGATTTATGTTACAGGTTAAGCAAACTGCAACACGAGGAATTTCATTTAATAAAGAACATGTAAGAGCGGGATCAATTATTCGCCCGCCCAAAAATTAACTTTTTCTTTCTTTCATATTATTCTTATTTCTTGGGAAAAATAAATGAAAATTTTGAATATTCTTTATATAATCTTCTTGCAAAATGACTGTTGGACATAGAGTTGACTTCTTGATAAATTTCTTAATAGCTTTTCTAGTAGCTGATCAAACTCATGTCTACTTTGTAGGGTGTTAGTGCTTTCTTTATGTGTAAGTGGCATCTGAATTCAAAATTCAATTTCAAATACTATATTCTTATTTTTGTGATATTTCATAATTTTTTAGAATAAATTATGATAACGGCTTCAAAATTTTAACTTTAATTTCTGGTTCGTCATAATTTTGATTGCAACCATTGGTTGCAACAATTTGTTTAAGATATCTCTATAGTACTTGTATGGAATAAGAACAAAATTTTATGAATAAGAAACTTTTCTATAACTAAGTATTTTTAAATAACTTTTCTCTCTTCAAAACGCCTCCATAAGTGATATTATTCATCTCTTATTGAGAAGTTGTAGTATGCTCTCACTTGTCTGTTGATTTTATATATCATGACAAGAGAAAAACACCTGAGACGAGACATTGATACACCTACTGACTCGAACTCGAATTTTTCTAGCACCAGGGTTTTGTTTAAATTAGAGAATTTTGAGAGACCGAAATAGGAATGGTCTCAAAGCTTCATCGATAGAACGAATTAGGCTATAGATAACATGATTCCTATAAGGAGAGCAAATAAGAGAAAATCTTTTTAATTCTAAAATTTTATAAAGTTGTCAGAGTATTTTATTTACCATGTGATATCATATAGCAAAATATATTAAAAGTAATGTTTTAAAAGTCCCGTACTAAAATCTAATATACGATGACACCTTTTATAGTTTTATCCAATGATAAAAAGATGTGTTAAATAAATGTACTATTAAAGTTTTTTTTTTAATTTCTTGTTAATATACAAATAATATTAAGATTAAATAAAATATTTGTTAAACTATTTAAAAATATTGAAAACATTAAGTAGTTTAAACATGTATTAAAGACAAAGTGGTTCGTGATCTTACTCGCGAGTTCAGATATTTTGTTGATTTTGGTGTTATTTTTCTTAGACGTCTTTAAATACACTCGTTTTAATACATTAAATATTAAAGCATATTAACAACTTTATTTTAAAGATACAACACACAAGAACCCAATAGAGAATCGAACCATATTTAAGTTATAAAATATATTCTTCCATTTTCAACTTTTTTAATTTTAAATGTAAAACGCATTATATAAAAGGACAACAAAAATATATAATATTTAGGGTAAGAACGAAATGAGTATCACAAAGATTATCCCATAAAAAAAATTTTATCTAGAACTTATTTAAATAAATGAAAGAACAAATAGACAAACTCTCAAAATCTCAAGGACGCAAAAGTTTAATCGCTTTTTTTAATGATTTACGGGACTCTAACTATTCGCATAGGAAATTAAATCTAAAGCAATAAACAAATTAAAATTACAAATTGGAATCGAAATGAAGAATAAACAAAAATGGTAAAATGATGAATATCTCTAATAAATCTATATTAAGCATGGAACATAAGAAAATAGAAGGCAAGTAAGATAATTTTTAGTACCCTCTTCACTGAAAACCTGGCATTTAATTTCTCTTAACTTTACAAAACTTTGCACTACAAATTCATCTTCAACAAATAAGCATATATACATTTGAAAAAGCAAAACAAAAAGAAAAGCCCTTTTCAGCTTTGAAGGCTTCTTCTATCATACAACATATAAATGGACTCAGTGATCACAAGTTGTTGAATTTCATATACTTTCTTTAGGAAGCTAGAAACCCAAATGAGAAAGAAAAAGCAACGTGAATGTAAAAGAGCTAAAAATGAGTATGAAAAATTCACCTGGGGCCTGAGAGTTCCATTGCTTGGACCAACAAAGAAGAGTCATCAGTGAGGTCAGAATACCTATCTGATGAAGAGAGTTCATGTGGTTTGTTGCATTTGCTGTTGTCAGCACTTTGAGAAGCTTCCCATTTCTCTGCAAGACCATCACCTTCAAGCATGCGTACAACTTCTGACATTCTAGGCCTGTGGCCAGGAAGATATTGTGTGCACAAGAGTGCCACTTGAACAATTTCCTCAAGCTCAATCCTGTCATAGTTGCTCATCAGATCCTTGTCCACAAGCAACTCAAGCTTCTTCTCTTGATGGATTTTCCGTACCTGAGAGTCAATATGTCAATACTGTTTGTTTGATTCTTGTTCCAATACACAATATAGAAGCAAAAATATTGAAAACATGTAGGATATGTTCGACTGAAATTTAGTCCAAACACATCCTTACTACTTTGAAAACAACATAATTTACTGTAATGTAGTTGTTCTTGACTCTGATTAAAGGATGTTCGAGGAAAGAAAATAATTTACTCAAATGTAGTAGGTGTTCTATTTGATGGATTTTCTATGAAAAGAACATGTTGGTTACTTTTGACAGTTGGTGATTGTGCTTCCAAACTCACGTTGGACTAACAGTATGTTTAGATACATGTTCTGAACTCACATAGACTGGCATTTTCAATGCAAGTGTTAGGATTCCAAGTGTAAATTTCCATCCTACATTGAGTAGGAATGAACATGATAAATGGTATATTATAAGAAAGAAAACCCACAAACTTATTCTCTTAAGGTTTTAGGTTAGATACGGTGTCTTAACCTTATGGCTCATTCGTGTCAAATCTCTTTAGTGTTTCCTTTTGCAGTTATCCAAAAGTAAGAACAAGTACTTATTTTAACTTTTGGAAAAACCAAATTGTTTTGAGAAAAAAATCAAACAAAATCTTTTTGAGGAAAAAGAAGAATGAATGAGTTAAGCTCTATTCTTAGTAAATTGCAACCATGTTCATCTAAACACAACTACCTCACCTCTTTAAAAGCACACACACAATAACTCTTTGTGCCAACAAAAGTGGGAAAAAAGAACTTAAATGAACAACAAAGGGAAAGAGACTTACCCAATCAAGCATGGCTCCTTTTTGGTTGGCTGCTTTTCCAAATTCCAGTGCCCTCTGGCCAGTAATCAATTCAAGAAGCAGAATGCCAAATCCAAAGACGTCGGTCTTCTCAGAAGATTGCCCTGTGGAAAGATACTCTGGTGCTATATGCCCCACTGTTCCCCTCACTGCAGTTGTGACATGTGAATCTTGATGATCTAAAAGCTTAGCCAACCCAAAATCCCCTACCACTGCCTCACAATAGTCATCAAGCAATATGTTTGCAGCCTTCACATCTCTGTGGATTATCTTTGGATCACACTGCTCATGAAGGTATAGCAGTCCCCTTGCTGCTCCTATGGCAATCTGCTTCCTTGTGCCCCAATCCAACACTGGCTTACCTGGAAATATCCATGCCTCATAGGTTAAAATTAATTAACCGTAACTCAAATTCTTTAGAGCACAAATTGATTTTAACTTACAAGCTTCATTCATTTTACTCTCATTTAATATGTTCAAATAAAGCCCAAGTCTAATAATACACTAACCAATTTTTATTCAAAAGCTTTGTCAGAGATGAGTCTCTATTGGGTTTTTTGGTGCTGTCCTTTGTCGAGCATTAACAATACACTGATGTTGGTACTTTAAAAATCTTTTTAATATATTTTAAAACATAAAAATCAATATCCATCAGTGTATTTTGAAAGCACGGCAGAGGACCAATACAGAAAAATCTAGTAGAGAATCCAAATTCGTATAAAAGAAAGTGATTTTGTCTACAATTGAACTCACCCTTGAGCCTAGAAGCAACACTGCCATTGGACATGTAAGGATAAACCAAAAGCCTTTCTGTTGGTGTCATGCAAAATCCATACAGTTTGAGGAGGTTCCGGTGCACCGCCAAGCTTATCATTTCAACTTCAGTCTGAAATTGTATATCTCCTCCAGTTGCATTGCCATCTTTAAGCCTCTTCACTGCTACAAGAGTGCCATCTGGGAGAATTCCCTTGTAGACATGTCCAAAACCACCCTTGCCGAGGATGTTTTTGTTGCTGAAGTTGTTAGTAGCAATCTGGAGTTCACGTAGTTGGAACCTCTTCAAGTTTCCAAGGTAGACTTCTTCATGATGATGGTCTATAGTGATTCAGAATTAAGACAGATATTGGAGGAACTATTATAGTTGGACCAAATTTATTCAAAATTTGAGATATGTACTATACAACCTTAAGTATAATAAAGATGCATAATTGTAAGCTTCTACTAAAGGTTTTTTATGGGAAGTATACCTTTAACATCAAAGAATGACTTTTGTTTACGCTTGTACCTCCTCAATAGAATAAGTCCAAGACCAAAAGCTACCAAGCAGAGGAATCCAAGACTCAGACCAAAGGCAATGGCCATTTTGTGAGCCTTTGTTCTACCATATGGTAAAGCATCTATGGAAGCAAAGAGATTTGCTATCAACATTAGTACAATTACTGTAAAAATTTATCAAAATACAAATCACAGAGTGTTGTTTGGAAAAATCATTCAATTTAAGAAATTTATTAGCAACTGTGAAGGGATCTTACTCTCAGAACTGTTCAAGTTCATCGACATGGGCATAAGTGTCATCCCATGGCAATTTTTTTCTTTTCCTGTGGTGCAGACTAAGGGGTTTCCTACAATACTGAAACAACACAAGGGAATAAGAAGAATTTGAAGTAAGTACAAAATTTTAATGCATTTTGAAGACACAGAAATACATTGATTGATGTTATCAAAGAGAAAGAAAGTTTTACCTGAAGGATTTGGCCAAAATTCTAGGTATAGGGCCACTCAGATTATTGTAGGACAAGTCACTGAATAGATAATCACAAACAAGAACTCATCTTTGGAAATACAAAGAACAAAATTAATGCAGAGAGAGAAAAAGAAAATGGTCATGAAGATTACAGAAAAGCAAGCTGCGCCATGTTAGCTAGTGACACTGGGCATTCTCCATCAAAACTGTTATTATTGAGCCTCCTGAAACCATTCCAATAACCATTTATCTCAAGAAACCTGGTAGGAAACACTGACAATATTATATATTCTAAGCTTCATTCATAGCTCATAAATGCTTACAAGTACTGGAGGCTTCTCAGGTGACCCAGAGAGGGAGGAATCTCCCCATTGAAGAAGTTGTCAGAGAGATCAAGAGTTTGAAGCTTGGAAAGTTTTCCTATCTCTGAAGGGATTGAACCAGTTATGTTGTTATTTTGTAGCACCCTGAAAAGTAGTCAAAAACACCTATCTTAGTACTGATGAGACTGATAAAATTAAGAAACAACCATCTTAGAGAGTTATAGAATTCATAGTGCTTTCTGATTCTTACACAGTCTGAAGATATGTCAGGTTTCCTATGCTTGGAGATAGAATACCAGATAAATTTTGGCTGGGAATGCCCCTATACAATGCAGAACCAGGTTCATCAAACTGTTAAAACATTTTCCAATACAAGCTTGAAACTTGTTGCTGTGGAATGTTTAACATTTTATCCTTTGTTTTGAAGAAACTATTCCAACTTGAAAATGTAGAAGAAGAAGATTGAAGAGAGACTCACAGGCTAACAACAAGATTGTCAGGGGAACACGTGACCATATTCCAGCTGCATGGATCAACTGCATCCGCATCCCAATTATCTAGAATACCATGGGGATCCACAAGAAAAGCTTTTATCCCGATTAAAGCTTGCACTACATCAAGAGACACACAAAGACTCAGTTCTAAATCCTCCTCAATGAACTGATTTGAAGACATAGAATGCTAAACTTTTGCACAAATCTACGGAACTAGAAAAGACAAAAGTTCAACTTTACCTTCAAAGTTTACTCCCTTTGGAGAGAGCAAAGCATGGGAAGAGCTCCAAAACCAGAAGAAAACCACAAAACAAAGAGCAGCTTCTCCTCCTCTTGGCTTTCCCATTCAATTGAAATATCCCAAGAACCAAACACTACGGGGAAAACACCTGATGGTAGTAGTAGTACTAAAGGATAAAGATAATGAGGCTATAACAACAGTTTTCTCAAATGAGTGAGTGTTCTTTCTTCGCAGTGATTTTCAAAACAAGTGCAGAATCCCATTCACCAAAAATCTTGTGTCAGACCCAAGAAAATAAAACAGGCTTTTGATAATATAAAGGGAACTAGCATAGCATGCCTGTCACAGAGGCAGGTTCTTTAAACGAAGATAATGTGTTGTTATGCCCTTAAAAATGAACCAATTGAAGGTAAATTCAAATGACACATGGCAGGGAGAGAATATGGCAAGGACATAGTTGGCAATTCACTTGAGCCTTCTTAATCATGCACTTGCCAAGGAAACAAAAAGAGCTTTAACAATTATTTATTCACACCAGAGTAAGAAAAGCCAAAGAAGCACACTGGACAATGAGAGAGACAATTATATTTTAATCGTATGAGTGAACATCATACAGATTCACATCAAACCATGGCATTTTTTTCCTCTTGTTTTGGTGTAAAAGGGGTCAAAAATCAAAATCATTGCTTATTTTATTCACCTGTTACAGTATGCATTTGCCTAGATATGGGCACCTGCAAGCTACAAGCTTTGTGGTGTGCTGAATTGCTCAGAAAACTTAACCTATAAATTGATTAACTTATGTATTAGATGGTAATATATGTGCTTGGGGCTATGAAGAATCCAACATTCTCTGGGTTTGGCCATTGAGTAAAGTTCCAAAACCCCAAAATTTATAAATCAAAAGTATTGAGAATGTGAGAATCTCGAGGAAGTGGGGTTTATGGGGGACTCGAAATTGATGATGGATTTGGCCACCCACTCTACCATGACCCCATGAATATCTCTTTGTTGGCTTTCTGCTAAGTTGCTTTTCTTATATTTCTGCTAAGTTGGATTCACACAACATCATCAACAATTCCAAGTATAATGACATGGTTTCTGATATGTTTACAGAGGTTAATGATAAAGTGTAGTTTAAGATATTTACCACAAAATATCAAATTGTAGAACAATAAGATAAGCTTAGCAAATTTCAGATTACCTCAAATTGATATATTCCATCAGAAAAAGAACCATTCTCTTAGATTTGTTCAAAAGTGGTAAATTTTTGAACAGTAAAAGCTGCCACCCTTCTCACTCCTTTCAAAGAACCACACATAATTTTCCATTAATCATGTTTCTTTCTTTTTGATATCAAGTCAAGTCCACTTCATCCTCATCCTCATCCAAGAAGCATGCTCAATTATAGTGGGACAAAGTTCTTTTGCCTTTATTCTTGCATCAAGAAAAACAAATCTTCCATCTATAACTTCTTACATCCTTTTAATATTAAATATTGTTACCATCATGCTGAAATACTTTTAGAAAATAAGTTTTGTGAGTTTTTTTTTATATATCTAGATTTTGACTTATTTGTATTTTATGCAAGATTTTCTGTTCATATCTGAATCCAAAAATCATTATCATATAAAACCAATATCTTTAAATTCAATTGCTGTGTAAATTATATTAATAACTCTAACAGATTTAAACTTTCATGGTCCATTTGTTTAAGTATGATTTACCCTATTCTAATGTTCTTTTTTTACTAAGATGCAAAAATGTTCATTCTGTCTATGTTTTAATTTTTGAATTAAAATATATGTTTATGTTTTTGGTTAAGATAATATTAGTTGTTTTTTATCAATTCTTTTTTACTTTTCATCTCATTTTAACTTATTTGAATTCTATTTATTTATTGGGAATTTGAAACTTTAGTGTCTATTGTTTATATATATATATATATATATATATATATATATATATATATATATATATATATATATATATATATATATATATATATATATAAAAGAGAGGTGTGTAAAATAGTTTTACTAAAGAATGTTTTGTTATTTATTTCTCGGGAAGACCCAAGAAAATTTGGTAATTTGAATTGTTAACAAGTTGGTATATAAAATTAGAAATTATTAAGTTAAATGTTAGTGACGGAGCTTAAAAGGCTTACAAGAGATTTTGACAGCCAATTTTTTTCTATATGAAAAATAATAAATACATAAAAGTTTGTTTTGAATTTTAATATATTTTATATTATCAAAAATTTTATATATTTATTTTAATTCTTCCAAATTTATTTTAAAAAGATATTAAAAAGATTCGAACTAGTGTATCTTAAACAAGTTTATATAAAATATCATAAAAATAATCTCAACTTAAAACTTTAAAATAATAATTTTATAAATACTTTTACTTATATATTATTAATTTTACTTATTTTTACTTATTCTAAGAAAAACTATTGTTTTCATCTAATGATGCATTAGAATTCATTATTATTGAATATTGAATTTTACTAAATGACTTGCAAAATTTTAATCCAAGTCTAATTTTGTTGTGTCTCAAACCAATTTCAAATTTTTAACCCATTAATAAATAAATAAAAAAACAAACTATAAATCAAATAAATTTATTAAAATAAGGTTACTGTTTCTAGATAAGGACCTATATGGTTTACTTTTACCTTATTTGTAACTCCAAGTACATATTTATCACTTATCAAATTGAAATTGTACTCCAACAATTACAACAAATGGAAATTGTACAAGTTTATATAATTACATGTCATGTCTATTTTGGTACAATAATTTATTATAAAAATTTAATAATCAATTTCAACAATACTCTCAAATCTAAATGATTGATGTACAATTTTCACAAACGACAAAAGAAAAAGGAAAAAAAAAATGAGAGTATTGGGTTGGTGAAATTAGGTTAGAAAATGGACATTGATCTATAAAAACTGATTAGATTAGGTTGATCCGTGAAAAAAAAAAAATAAGTCACTAATCATAATCTGTTTCCTATTAGCAGGTCATGGGATTGGTTTATTATTATTATTATTTTTTTCAATTTTTTAAACTTTTTATTTTTAAAATTTATATATAAATAAATATTAAAAATATATTTAATCATATAGAATATTTTATAAATTTTTAATTTATTAGTTAAAATTACAACTAATAATTGAAATTTAAATTAATAATTGAAATTTAATTGATAACTGTTAAATACTTAAATTATAATACTATTATATATTTAGTTTTTGAAAAATATAATATAAAATTTTAGTCTTTTAAATTAATTTTTACTTTAGTTTTTAATTTAAAAAAAAGTTAACAGATCAAGCTAAATTAGTTCACATTTTGATTCATCAAATTAATAAAAAAGATAGACCGAACCAAAATGGATTGAGAGATTAAAATTCTTAATACAATTCATCCACTTTGAATAGTTAATGGGCTAGTTTGTCGGATATCAATCCGTTTTATCCTCTGCAATTTCTTTCAATCTCATTTTTTCAAATTATGTTATAAAATCTTAAAATTATACTGGTGAACTTCAATTTTATCTTTCAAATTTTAAAAAGTATTTTAATTACTCAAATTTTAAAAAAATACACATTTGTAAATCAAAGTAATGAATTTTCAAGCAAAAATATTTATACTTTTTAAATATTATAGAGTAAGGTTTAATTTATTTTTCCAAAAAAGTATATATCTGTCATATTCAATCCCTTTCTCATTAATAAAACATTCATTTTAGCTTCTATGCTTTTAAAAACATATAATGTAATCATTTTAATGGTTTAGTTTACACATAATTAATATAGTTAATAATAATTTATAAAACTAACAGTGTAAATTTCAACAGGTAAAAGAATTTTATTATTAGATATTCAAAGAACTCAATCAAGCCCTTGATTATTAATAATGATACTAAATTAAACCAAATATAGGAATAGTAGTATATAAAGGTAAGTAAGTAATTGAGAAACTATAAAATGGTATTATTTGAATTTTAGAAAGTCAAATATTTATAAAAAAAAGAGTTAAAGTAAGATTTATGTCCAACTTTTGGAGAATAAGTAATAAATATATGTATCTTAGAAGATGGGTGAAGATGTGTAATAAATGGCGATTCCTTTGAAAACAATGATTTGCTCCTACAACACTGATAATGGTGTTGCTATGAATTGGTAGTCACACCGTCAAAGGAACATTTGCTTTGGACAATAATTAAACTAAGTTGTTTTTAAGATAGACAAACCCCACATGTACTCCACTATCATATTGTCATATGATATATACCCATCTCGTACAAACCTTTTTCACATCAATTAATTGCAACCAATTTTCTATAGTAAATGCATATTCATGGATAAGAGTTTATCACTTATTTTTTATCAGACAAATTTGAGTGGTACTATATAAAATTCTATCTTATGGTAAAAATGTAATGTAAAATGAGATATTGTCTGAAATGTATTGATACAGTGAAGAAAAATTGATAGCGGTTACTTTTAACAATACGTTTCGATTTTCGAACCGAAATATGTACTGATAAGGTAAAAAGGTAGAGACTATTGGTCTCGGTTCCAACCGAAGTAATATGTCCAAAGTTTCTGTTTTGGTTCCTTTACACCCGAAGTAGTAAGGAAGAAAAAAAATGTTATGCATATTTACATCACATAATGTTTAAAGCATAATGTAAAAAGTCTAATAACTAATAACTATAAATCAACTAATAATTACGCACTATTGTATAATCTAATTAAACACTTTGCAAGTGTCTTTCTTAGGAATGTAAGTAGCTTCTTCGGAAGTGGAGTAGGAGTCCTAAATCCCTACACAAGATACATGATATTAATTAGTGTATATGAATTTTAAATGATGGAGAAAAACAAAATTCATTAAATCTAAATATTATCGTTTCCCAGCTTCTTGTAATATGGGCACAAATAATGTGTGTCATATAATACATTAAGTAGTATCCACACTTATATGACTCACTTTGTCTCTCACAATGTAATATTTCATCATAGTTGTAAATGGTTAGTGAAAATCATTAAAAGAAAACAACTATAAGAAAGTATGACTTTAGCATATGTCAAACCTTGAGAGCCAATCATGCAAGCTTTTTATTGTTAGCATTTGATCTCCTAGACAACATCATACGTGTTGCAATGAAACTATTAAAAAAAGGCTTTAACATTCATTTATATAACAAAAAAAGTCCAAACATTGAGGTTCTTACCAATCAACTACTTGTCTGAGATGTTTGGGATGAGACTTGTGCAATGAGAAGAACCACACAACAAAGCTCTCTAGTATGGAAACAATAAGTAGCTGCTAATGGTGTCTGAAATTGATAATAACTTAATTGTTATATATTAAAATCACATATGAAACTTTGAAGTTAACAAACTTCACTTACCCAAATATATAAGGGATAAAATATATCTCCTTTCCACTTGCAAATATGTTGGTGAGGTATGTTTGGATATCATCAAATTTATTTGCATCGTGAGTGACTTGATGATCAATGAACCCATAGACATCATTGTACCCCAAGTTGTTACTTACACCAAACATATACCTGAAATCAAAATTTACATTTGATATAAGTATACTTGATATAAAAATCAATTTTATATAAATAATTGCTCATAGACTTACATTATTCATAGTTGAATTAATGTAATATTCAACTCTTCTCTTCTTGACACAAGCTCCTTGACATCTTGACTATGCATGTATATTAGGACCTTAGAGCCTCTCCCAAATACATTAGGATCATATTCAACCTTCATAGGCTCATTTGCAATGATGGCACAAAGTTGTTGCAATGCACCAAGAGGATTTGTCCTCAGATAAATGAATCTTCTCCTGTCCATGCATTTGTTGTTATATGGAAAAATAGGATAAGTTTCGACATCAATAACATGTAAAATTTAAAATTGAGAAATGTAAAGTAGGAGTCCATACCGGAGGGTCAGAAATAGAACCAACAAAGTATTTAGGCCAAGCAACAAGAGATTGGAATGTTTGTGCCATAGTGAAAATCTCATATGTGAGTAGAGGAACTGAGACATATGACATGATAATGTCGTCTACTGAGACCTTGACCTCATCCACGAGCTACTAGCACTATCCTGGTACCATCTAAAACGTATAACAAACATGGAGAAGCGTCGTCCATGTCGTCCCTTGGGACGGTTGGGGCTGAACAACTTCCTTTTCCGCTTCTCCCTATTACAGTAAATGTTGAACAACCGAGGCCATAGACCCTGCATAGAGATTTTGTTAGGTTCCAGATGGGGAATGTCAGTGGGCGTAAGGTCTATGGCCTCAGTTCTGAAAACAAACAAGGCCATATGCCTTGCACATAAATTTTGGTCAGATTCCAAAGGGGGAATGTCAATGGGTGCAGAGGTGCTTGGCATCGGTTGATTTGGGAACCGAGGCCACAAAGCATCTACGACTTCGATTGAGCTGGGAACTGAGACATATACTTTTGCGAAAATTTCAAAAATTTCACTGCGTCATTTTATGCTTCGGTTTTGATAAACCGAAGCATAAAGGGCACGTTAATATCTCCTTTTTTTACTAGTGTGTTTACTATTTGAGGTAATTTTTGTTGTGTTTCTCACGTTAAATGCATAGTTTTATCTTCAAATAGTTGATAATATCACATTAGAATATAAATAATGTCAGTTTTTTTTATATGTTAGGAACAATATTAAAATACAACAGACACTTCTTACAACTAAATAATATTTATTTTATCTTTACATTTTTATAAAAGTAATATAAAATATTTTTTTCTAATAAATGACATGTGAAATGTTATTTATTTGAAAAATAAAGTTTTATAGTATACTATAATATAACATTTATCTACCGTTTGTTGAAAATGATATTTTACATTTTTTTTCTTAAATTGTGTTAAGCCCCAAAATTGATGTTGAGCACTAAAAGGCGATTTAGCAAAGATTCAAATATAATCCCTACCATTATTGAGGAACGATATTTGCATTAAGTCTCAAAGAAGAAACATTCACTACAAATAAAGTTCAAGGAGTAGATTTGGTAGCTAAGCTTAACAGAAAATCCTCCAAAGAAGGAACACTCCATTGTTGACCACGAGACTATAAGCTCAAGCTTGGAGAAAAACCCTTATAAGGAGGAAACATCAAAGGCTAATCACCATTGTTACAACTGAAGTTGCACTTTAATTTATATAAAAACAAAGCCTTGCTTTGTTATTTATATATTGATTTTTAGTTTTAGTCCAAACAATTTTAGACACTCTTTGTAATAGAATTTAAGAGAACCATTGGAGGAGGACAACAACTCCAAATGTTTGTATCTAAATTTATTATCATAAGTAGCTAAACTCTCTATGATTGAATGTAACTTCTCTAATTCTCTACACTACTATTTATTAAATATATATGTTACATGTTTTCTTTAAGTGTTGGTGATTTAATCCCAACATTCTTATCAGTATCAACTTCATCAATTATGAAGGAACTTTTGTTTTCAAATCTATCAAACTTTACCATTGTTTCATTTCAAATTCAAATAGATCATAAGTCACTATTTGATTTAACAAAATCTTTATGGATATGACTTTGTTGTGTTACAATTGAATTTAGTGCACTTGCTGAAAATATTAGATTCGTTTTGGAAACCTAACAACACTAGGTCAATTAGGCAAGTGATTTCCCAACATTCATAGGACTTTAAGTTCAATTATTTATCATATGTTACATGATTCTTAATTAGTTGAGCAGGTCACACAAGATTCATTAATCCCCGTGATCGAGACAATATTTTAATGATGACCATAGGATGCTTAGAGCACCTAAGATGTATGTGCGGTACTATTGAAACATGGGGACTCCAAGATTACTTCACTCCACCACCACCAAGAAATGTTCATTCTTGCGGTGAGGATGACTTGGATAAAATGAAGATGTAATTTCAAGAAAAAGTGAATCAAATTTGACAATCTCTACACCAACACTTTGATGAGAAGTTAGAGTCCCCTACTCATTCTCAACAATATACTAAAGGAACAACTTATATTTCTCTTGAGGTTGTTTGAGTGAGTACCATCCTTACCTAATGCTTTGGAGGTTATTAAGGAAAATGTTCATGTTAAACATTTTATTCATTTAGCTATGGGTCATGTGAGTCATACTATATATTGTATATTTGCGATATATAGTTTATTTCATTTAACTTGAATGTCATTGTGTTTGCTACATGAAATATATCTATTTTCTAAGCTTCAATCCGTGCAAAAATCTAAAAACAAAAAGGTCTAGATTCAACAATATTTGCAAACATAGATGAGTGTTTAAGAGACATATTCAGACATTGAAGGGTCAGTTTTAATGATTATGTATGTTTTTTTAAATTATGATAATTATTTAACTAACTATTTGTCCATAATTATAAGTCTCAATGACAACTGATTGTAATTATACCTACTGATTATATTGTAGTGTGATTTTGTTTGCTTCATACAAAACTCGATTGGAAAATGAAAAGCTTATTACAAGGTTAAATTTTATATTTTTCATTACATTTGGACAAAAATAAGACAATTATGATTAACATATGTCTTAAATTTTACTAGAGTTGTGACTCACACAAATGTTTTAAGTGGAAGGGACACAATAGGGTCCCTATAATCATATATCCAAATATTAAACATCTTTACAACATAGAATAATTATTTTATGTACAAGTATTATCAAATTAATTTGCTTCACTTCTTTCTCATTTTAGTGTAATAAACAAACTTATCCATTCAAATCTGACTACTACATCATGTACTGAATGAGAGCCATCATTTGGGTGGGTATTAATAACACGTGGACAAAGGTAACAACTAACATAGATTGAAGTGTATTTTACTTTTTTGAGTACTGCATAATAATGTAAAGTGAAATGTCTTAGGTCTTCAACAATGAATCTTTATCGTCACAATATAGCATCCAACATATGAAAAAACAATGAACAATCTTCATTGTGCAAGATGAAACAAATTATATTATAATATCTTACGTATATAAATAAGAGAGATAAAATTATGTCATGTATATCATTATGAAAAAATTATAAAATACAAAAAACAAAACATAAATTTAGCTTCCAAATATTAATATTGACTAAATTAACGTTAACTTAAGTGACTCCAATATGACAAAAAAAAATTACTTAAAAAAAATACATAAAATTACTTTAATTTTTTTTAGATAAATATTTTTGTTAATGTCAACTTAACAGACACTAACTAGAATAAATATTAAAATTAAATAAAGTTAATATCCACTTAGAAAATGCGAACCTTATTTACTTTTAATATTTATATTTATTTAAGTAAGTATTAATTAAGCGAACATAAAGAAATTAAAATAAATAATATTAGTGTATGCTCAACGAACATTAACTTTATTCATTTTTAATATTTATATTATTTAAGTTACGGAACACTGAGTTATATATACTAAATCAATGTGTTATATATATATATATATATATATATATATATATATATATATATATATATATATATATATATATATATATTAATAAAGACCATAGTTACTTACTTAAATAATTTTTTCAAGCAAAAATAAATTAATTTTGACTCCATTTTTTTCTTTCATTCATATTCTTTTTCTCGTTTACTTCCTTCATACTTATTTCTAGAGCTATTAAAACGGGCTACCCAGCCTGACCCGGTTCGGCCCACCATGGGTTGGTCACTTGGTGAGCCAACCCAACTCAGCTCATTTATTAACGAGCTAGAAAAATTCGAACCCGGCCCGACCCACCACGGGTTGATGAGTAAACGGGTTGGCTCACTAGCTCACTTAATTACAATTTTTTTAAATAAAAAAAATTACAAACTTTCTATAATTCAAATCTAAACAAATTTCACTCCCAAATTTTGACTCCCAACATGGGTTTTAATTAATTTTGAAAATAAAAAAACTTAAATAATTTTTTCAAGCAAAAACAAAATAATAAATATTTTTTTATAAAATTAAAATTAAATTTTAATAAAAATTAAATTTTAATAAAATAAAATTATGTAGATGGGTTGGTGGGCCAATCCGGCTCACCACGGGTTTAACCCGCATGAGCCAGGTTTAAATGAGTCGGGTTGAAATCTGCCCGCATAAAAAAAATACAATTTTTTCAAACTCAATCCGACTCAAATCCGTGGTGGACCGAGTTGTGACCCATTTTGAGAGCTATATTTATTTCTTTCATCCACATTCATCTTTCTTATATACATTTTTTTTCACTATATTTTGTTTCTATTTTTTTTATTTACATTTGTTAAATATGAAGATATTGCACAATATTTTTTCTTTTTAATTTAGTGTCATTTGGATTGCTCAAACTGACATTAAATTAAATAAAAAAAATAGTGTGAGTTTGACCTACTTTAAATTACTTTAATAAAAAATAAAAACAATTAAAGTCGATATTAATTAGAATCACATATGCGTGATGCAAATCTGACTCGAATAATTATTTAGCATCAACTCTTTTTTATCAGTATCAACTTTTGACTTATGCTAAATACATATTTTATTGCGATGATATTAATTTTTTTTCTCTTGATTAAAAGAAGAGTCTGAATCTAATTTAAGATATGTGGATTTATAAATTATTGAGTAAATATAAGATATTTAAATTATTTTATGTTTATCTTTCTCCTTATATAATTTTCATGTGAGTGATCTCACTTCTCATTCTACAGTTGAATTTTGTCATAATTTCCCTCAATTGCGAATCTCCATTGATGACAAACTCTTCTGTCTTTGTGGAGGAATATATGAGATAACAGCTAGATGATAATGTCCCTTCCTTGCACCAACTCGACCACAAAATAAAGGACCATAGCCTTTGATGAACTTCTAAGTTAAACCCTCATCTGTCTTTATTTTCTCTGTCTCTTCTTCTCTTTTCTTTGGCTACATGGGTCACCTTATGGTGACATACAGCATTGATGGATACCACACAGGGCAAGCATTCAGAAGCTGCCACGTGTGAGAATGTACTTCAACTTTACACGTGGCCTTCTTTCATTGGATACATATAGCTTCTTGAAATTAAGTTGCTTTAGGTCAGTGTACTGGTTATTAGAAGAAGTAACATCAGAAGAGAGAGAGAGAGAGAGACATGCCCTCTTGCATAGGTTGCTATGTTAATTATCAACATGGGACTCAACAAGGAATGTGCTTTGTTGTATGAAAATTACCTTATGAAAAATCCACATCTCTAGCATGACACCCTCCAATTAATCCAAAGGCTCATGATGGAAACTTGAAAAGTAATTTGTACAATTTTGTTTAGCCAAATGACTTTTTTTTTTCTTTTTTATAAGGTAGAGCTAACTTGGAGAATTTTGGTTGAGGTGTATTTATTCTTCATAAAACTTTTTAAAAGAGAAGAATTAAAAAAACATCAATATACTTATAAGTTAAAGGTTTAATATCCAATTTTGTCCCTAGTTTGGTTTGCAAATCTCAATTTAGTCCCTCTTTAAAAAAATGTTTGAAATTGGTTTTTACTTTTAAATTTTTGAGTCAAAATAGTCCCTTCCGTTAAGTATAACTAAATGGAGTTAATAGATTAATGATGTGGCACTACTTATTGATTACGTGTCAAAAAATGTGCTTACGTGTGTTGGTTAATTAGGAAATAAATTAGGGAAGAAAGGATTTTATTCAGAAATGATTTTTTAATTGGGGAACAGATCCAGATCCAGCCCTCTGCCAAACCGGCTACCGCGCCTATTCCGCTGCCTTCTCTTCTTCACGCGCGAGGCCGACACACTCTCCTTCTGTCTACCGCGAAAAGCCCTCCGCCAAACCAGCCACCGCGCCTCTTCCGCGCCACTGCTTCGTCAACTCCAGCCACCGTGCCACTGCTTCTCCGATCCTGTCTGCTCTCTCCGACACCGGCAACCCAGGGAGGGGTTCGTCTTCATCGCACGTCCAAACCTCCACTCGATTGGCAGCCGCGAGCCACCGGAGCCGTCGCCAATCGAGGCGAAATCTCTCATCCTCCGTCGTTCGTCGCAGGCGGGAAGTTCTCTCCCTTCTCCCTCCGTATGTCTCCCCCACCTCCACAAATTCCAAACTCATTCATCACTCCACATACAAATACTTCATCACCTCCGTTCACCCAAACCCCAAACTCACAGAGCACCTTCATAGCCACCAATCAAAGTTGCAAATCAAATTGAGAACCTGTGCCGTTCCCGCGCCCTCGAGGCCTTCCATCTCGATCCCTCCTGGCGGGGCATCAACGTCCAACCCCACTCTGGTTCTCCGGCCAACTTCGCCGCCTACACTGCACTGCTCCAGCCCCACGACCGCATCATGGGTTTGGATCTCCCCTCCGGCGGCCACCTCACCCACGGCTACTACACTTTCGGTGGGAAGAAGATATGTCTAGGTTCAGAAATTTTCTAGGTTTGGATTTAGGGGAAGCTGAAAGAGGAGGTTCCCAAATTCGGAAGTGAATCAAAGACAAAATTTGGCTGCCCCATCTTCCCAGAACAAATTCAGTGAACGTCATGTAAGCGAGGTCGAACGGAAGCAAAGGCGAAAAGGAGTGGGTGGTGGCTGCAGTGTGATGAAAGTGGGGCGAACGGAGTAACAAACAATATAATTTTTCACAATTTAAAAATGATAATATCCAGCTCAACCTTTGACAAATATAAAAATAATATAAAAATGACACGTTACTATGCATTATGCCAGATAATCACTCTCTTAACTCCGTTTGGTTATATTTAACGGAAGGGACTAATTTGACTCAAAAATTTAAAAGTAAGAACCTATTTCAAACACTTTTGTAACGAGGGATTAAATTGAGATTTGCCAACGAAACTGGGGACAAAATTGGGTATTAAACCTAAGTTAAAATAAATATATGGAACTTTTTTTATAATCTTTAAAATATATATGTAAATTAATTTAAATTTTTGCATACTGTTTTATATTTTTCTCTTTGGAAATGTTTATGAAAACAACTTAAATATTATGTTTTCTTTGAATGATATATAACAACTAATATCAATCTTTTTTTTATAATCTAGTTAAGTAAGAATATTTAGTTAAATATCTTCTTTTAAGTGATATGACGCATGTACTAGTATATTTATTTTGTTATATGAAATTTGTTGTCTGTGTTTCTGAGTATAGTTGGTTTGATTTGATAGACTGAATTCCTAGCTAATTGAGCAAATTCGTATTCAGTATGAGTTATAAACATGTTTTCAAATAAATTTATGTGTCAAGAATACCAATTTAGTCATTTGGATAGATTTTGAGTGCATCCAAATAAGTTTCTAAGTTGTTGTCTTCTGGTATAGCGTTGAGCGACCTTGTGTGGCGCTAAGCAATGCCAAACCCAAGTTGAGCAGTCATTTTGGGCGGTGAGAGCTACGAAGTCAGTGAGCTCTCTGACTTCTATGCGTTGAGCGTCACTTCTCCTTGCAAGTCTGGATCTTGTTTTTCTCAATAATTCGCTAAGAAAGGGATCTTGCTCGCTAAGTGACTCCTGTTATGACAACATTGTGTTGTTTTCTTTAATCTTTGATTGATGCTTGTTTAAAATATGTTATATAGAATTTCACCCTTGTTTTATATTGAAGATTTTGTTTATGTTTAATGGATGATACATATGGATATGATTTCAAGTGGTATGTGATGGGATTGTGAGTGTGAATTCTATATGATATTATAGAGATTTCAAGGAGAAGAACTTAAGATAGTTACGTATAGTGTATAGCGCTCTGTATTAGGGGCTATTATGAAACTCTTAATAACTTTCAATTTCAAGTAGAGAAGAATGATTATGTGGTGGAGAGTAATGTCCTTAGTCTAGTGGTCATTTATTGGTCATAGATGTTTGACAAATTAACCTCGAAGTGTGGTAATTGGTGTGGGTTATTTGTTTCACCATTTCTGGATGCAAGGCTCCTAGAATTCGGTATCAATATGTGTATTTAGATAGTCAAGTCTATAGTAAATAATTAGATGTTTATGAATTGTTAGTTATTGATGATTAATTATAACGTGGTTTAATTTAGACTATGAGAATGAGCCTGAGATATATATTAAATGAAAAATATGGTCAAGATATAAAATATCTTTAATTTAAACCCTATTGAATTTGTATTTTGTACTTGTGTTTTAAAAAATTTCTTTCATATTATCGTTGCAAAACTAATCTTACACTCATGCAATTTACATCGCAAATGACAACAACAAAAATATATATGATGATAATTTTATATAGTTTAATATATTAGTGAAATTTGTTTAGGTGTACAGTTTCAGATTTGACGTAAAATTTGACATTTACATAATGGTACGTAAGTATTTAATAAAAATAGAGTTATTATATCGGATCTTAAATAGTTCTGTTTAAAAGAGTTTATATTAAGATTCTTAACTCTCTCTTTTTTCTCATAATGTCGACACGATTTCTCTTTCTTTTGGTAGATATTTTGGAGGCCATTTGTAAAGAATCGAATTTAAAAAAAAAAAAAAAAAACAAAAGAGAACGGGGAGGAAGGAACGTGCGCTGTCACAAAGGGACAGTGAACGTTGCTTCCCCCTTTGAAAACAAAATCAAAAGAAAACAAGAAAAGGAAAGAGAAGAAGAGGGGAAGAGGGAAGAGTTTGGGAGGTTAAAAGGGGAACTATGGGTTCTGCTGGGAGGGGAAATCCCTGCTGCCATATCTGTGAGAGGAGTGTTCGGTGCTGCTTTTGGAGGAGTGAAAGAGTTGTTGCAGATCTGGGAGAAGAGAAGAGGAGGAGCAATTTTGGAGCTGGAAAGGAAATCAAACTCTCTCGAAGTGATTCAAGGAAGTCTTCAAGAGGTAAGGGGAGCTAGATCTTTTGTTTGATTGATGATATATGTTGTGTTTGATGCAAATCTGGGAAGGAAGGGATGAAAAATTGGGATTTTTGGGTTTCTGGTTTTCTGGGTTTCTGGATTTCGCGATTCTGCAGAATTCTGCAGAACGCGCGTTCGTTCAATTTGATGCCAAATTGGACGTTCGCCCACCCAAATTTGGAACGTTCGGTTGTTGTACTGAACGTTCGTCCCAATTGAAAAATAGGGACGTTCGTCCACAATAGCTAGGAACGTTTGTCCATTTATGGTTTTCAATTAGCGTTCGTCCAAATTGTTAAGAATCGGACATTCGTTCAAGGAATCGGCCTGCTAAGCGTTCGTCCAAATGCCTAAGAACGTTCGTCCAGATATTGAATGTTCGTCCAAGTTGCGCGTTCGGTCTCATACTGTTAGGAGTTCGTTAGCGTTCGTTCTTGTTGAGTTTTAGTGATATTAGCGTTCGGTCTTAGTAGATTTTGGTTCTGTATGTATAAATAGTAAGCGTTCGGTCTTGTCAAGGTTTGATCTTTGAGCGCTCGTTTAGTATTGAATTTGGTGTTCGGTAGTTGAGCGTTCGGCCTAAGTAATTGATCTTGAGCGTTCGGCCTTAGTTTGTGAGCGTTCGGTATTATTTAAATTCTGAGTGTAGCGTTCGTCCACGGCCTGAGCGTTCGTTCAAAGAAGTGGTGTGTTGAGCGTTCGTCCAAGGTGATTAGCGTTCGTCCATTTGGTATTTCGTGTTCGTTCATTTGGAAATTAGCGTTCGTCCTCCCACTGAGTGAGCGTTCGTCCTTCCCAGCGAGCGTTCGTTCCAGTGAGCCTTCGTCCAAGTGAGCGTTCGTCCAGCGAGCGTTCGTCCAGTGAGCGTTCGTCCTAGAGCGTTCGTCCTCCCACTGAGTGAGCGTTCGTCCTTCCCAGCGAGCGTTCGTTCCAGTGAGCCTTCGTCCAAGTGAGCGTTCGTCCAGCGAGCGTTCGTCCAGTGAGCGTTCGTCCTTCCCAGCGAGCGTTCGTTCCAGTGAGCCTTCGTCCAAGTGAGCGTTCGTCCAGCGAGCGTTCGTCCAGTGAGCGTTCGTCCTTAGTTACATGTAGAGCGTTCGTTCAAATAGTTGAGCGTTCGTCCAAATAGTTGAGCGTTCGTTCAGTGAGGGTTCGGCCATTGAGCGTTCGTCGAGTGAGCGTTCGTTCTAAATATTGAAGTGAGCGTTCGTCCTTAAGAAAGTGATTTGAGCGTTCGTCCAATAGTATGTAGTGAATAGTACTTGTCCAAATAGTATTTTACAAATATGTTGAATTTTAAGTTCCTTTGCTTTTGGAATGAATTATGTACCAATGTTTGGAATATTATCTATGACATGAAATATGTGAATGTATGAAATATGTCGGATTTGTTGTGTTAATATGGCGGTATCTGATTATTCATAATTGTGGTTAAGTTTCAGAGTAACAATATGATTCATGGACGAAATTCCATGATCCTCAAGGAGAGGATACATGGTGGTGTTTTGGGGTTGTATAGAATGATTACATGGTAGCTCAGTTTTGGGGGTCATCCTGAAGCTCCAATGGTCTTTCTTCTCATGTATAGAGGATTGAACCATGTGGTGAGGAGTAGCAGGAGGTCCTAGTCTTGGGTGCTTCCATATGATCCAAGATGAGTGATAACGGATTAACCTCGTGATTGTGGCCGGACGGGAGTGCCCCAAAGTTTCACCAGGCGGTAGTGCCAGAGCGGTAGTGCTCAAGTTCCATAAAACCACCACGAGTGCAAGACCCACCATAGCTCGGTAATCATTCTAGTCCGGACGAGTCGGTCTATAAAGTAACAAGTCGGGGTATAAAGTAACAAGTCTTGTAATGTCAATTTACTGTTCTTTCATATGAATCTATGTATGATAACATGCTTTTTATATCTAGCTCACCCTTGCATTGTTTGTGTTGTGTGCTAATTTGGATATGTTATTTGGCGATGATCATCCACTTGGATGGGAGCAGATGGCGGGGAGGATACCTTGGGAGCAACTCTTGATGGAGACGGCAGTGCTGCAACCTAGCATTACAAATTCTTATTTCGTGAACTCGTTTAATTACATTTGTGTGTGTCTTAAGATTTAAATTCTCCGTGATTTTCATGGAGAAATTCTAATACTCTTGTTGTCAATTCCGCACTATTCTGAGGATGACTGTAATCCTTAAATTACTCTTGACTGCTTTCCTATATTATGCATGATGACGTCTTTATTATATATGCATGATGTATATAATTGGGACGTCACACCATTTTTGTTGTCTGAATCCATAGTTGTGGATATTTTATGATTGTGAACATTTTTCTTATATTATACTGAATATTTTGTAGGCTCATTGAAATAGATATTCAACATTTCTATTGCAATAATAGTGAAATTGAAATCATTTCTAATCATCACATGATTAGATTAAAATAAATATTTCTAATCATCACATGATTAGATTATAAAATAATTGAAGAAGAACTAGTAAAAAAAAATATTTGACCTGAGTAAAAATATTATTTTTAAAATTTAATTAAAATTTTGTAATAAGGTCAATTTTATTCTGATCTACACTCACTTTTAAAAGAATTTTAGAAGAATTTTAGAAGTTAGAACTTCTTTTTCTCTTCTGGTTTATCGTCCCTAAGAGGGGATTTATTTAAAAGTGTTTTATTCAAAGGTGTTTTATTTAAAGGTGTTTTATTTAAAGGTGTTTTATTTAAAGGTGTTGTAACAACTTTACTATTATGTAATTCACATTTCACTCAATGAAAATTTATATGCATATTTTCACAGGGGTGGCTAAAATTAATTGTACAGTTAAAAACTGCACTTAATCAAAAATTAATTTGTTTGAACTAAATTAAATTGAAAATTAGTTCAGACGAACTACACTAAACTATTTTTTGTTATATCAAACTGCAATATACTAAATTAAACAAAACTGTAATATGAACAAATTGAACTGTTACGTACCTTAACATGTTTTTAAACTGCACTAATTTTAAAGTGAACTGTAATCATTTTAGAACCAAATTACACTAATTTTGAATCGAATTGTAATATTTTTGAATTAAAAAACTAAAAATGATAATATTTACCCACTTCATTCATAATATAGGTTCCTCGTAAAAAAAAGACATAAAACTAAATAAATAGAAAAGATTTGTCTCTTCTCAAGAACATAGGTTCTCTCGTAAACAAATCTCTTAATAACTTTATAATAATTTATCTTCCTACAAAACTTTGTTAATAAAAATTAAGAGAATGACTTCTTCTTTTTTTATATTAAATTGTTACGTACGTTAACATTTTTTTAAACTGCACTAATTTTTTAATTAATTTTGAATCAAAATGCAATATTTTTGAATTAAAAAAACTAAAAATGGTAGTATTTATCCACTTATTCATAATATAGGTTCTTGTAAACAAAAAAAAAGATATAAAACTAATTAGATAGAAAAGATTTGTCTCTTCTAAGAACATAGATTCTCTCATAAACAAATCTCTTAATAACTTTAATTATAATAATTTATTTTCTTGCAAAACTTTGATAATAAAAATTAAGAAAATGACTTTTTTTTTATATATTAAAGTTTAGAAATCATCTTTAGGACTACTTGTTGTAAATATCATAATCATATTAGAAATGCATTAACCAAAAAATGTATTAGAATGAGTTCACGAGATTCGATCTAATTGAATCTTTATCCTAATCAAGTTATACAATTTAAAATTTAGTTCTTTTAAATATTTTCATAATTGTTTTACTGACTAATTTTAATTAAGTCTTTAATAAAAAAAGAAATAATTATAAATAATTAAACACACAAATCTTTAGGGGTGAACAAATTAATTGAACTACACTAAACTATTAAAAATTACACTGAACCAACAAATAGTTCGCTTCAATTGAACTAAATTACTTTTTATTCAAACAAACTAAACTGAAGTATTATTAAAATTTTTGAAAAAGAAGAAAAATTAACTGAGTAGATAGGAAATATTTGTCTTTCACTAAAAAAACATAGGTTCTCTTATAAACAAAAAAAAATTAAAAAGTTGAGATGAGTTAGGTCAGATCACAAGTTAAAATGGACCAAGTCGGACAAAATGTCAAAACAGGTCGGAACCAGATTTGATCGAGTCATATATACATTAAAAATGTTAGACGTTTTTAAATGTTTTAGACATATTACATGTATTAATATTTAAACAAAGTCTGATTAAACATTTATAAAATTTAAGATTTAACGCGTTTATCTTGATAGACCCTATTTCGTTAAACAATTATATTAAACTTCAAAATAAATTTACTTTATCTTTAACACAATAAATAAATGTTAACTATATTAACTTTATTAATTGTAAAACAATATTATTAATTGTGACTATAATAATTTAAAATTTTGAAATCCTAAAAGATAAAAGTCAATTGAAATCGTAACTATTATTATAAATTATTGCAAATAATAGAAGAAAGTTAATCATATATATATATATAAAAGAATAAGTTGATAATCTTTTATATCCTTTGGATACAAAACCACGTACTAAAGGGATTCAAAAGTGTATCTCTTGAACTAATGCATGAGAATAAAAAATAATATTTTTTTTCACGGAGTACTTCAATTGATTGGATTTTAGCGAAAAGCTAGTAGCATATATTTTTTTGTTTCTGAAAATTTTCAAGTACTGAACCACGTGAAACCAATTTGACTATGTTTCTTCGTAGAGAGGACAATACAAAACATCTCAGCATAATTTCAGATACATTGGACCCCATCTTCCACATTTCATAAACTTTACACAATTAAACTTTTTTTCCATACTCTCAAATGTCAGTTTATGTACGTATCTATCTATCCTTTATATATATATATATATATATATATATATATATATATATATATATATATATATATATATATATATATATATATATATATATATATATATATATATAAATAAGTGTGCGTTTTTGTGTGTGTGATGAATGAATTATGAAAACAAATATAACATTATTTTTAATTTAAGTTAGAGATAAACATTAGTTTTAATATAAATTTTTAGAATAATAAATTTATGAAGTTTTATTTTTCATATAATATTTAATTTTGTCATTTTTATTTAATATTTGGTTTATATCACATTTAAATTTTCTAACCATCTTTTCCTTCTTAAATGCAAGTTCTTAATATTGGTTACATGTGGTTGAGATTGGAAGGTACAAATCGTCCTTTTTCTTTTCATCTATTATTATTTTCAATTTTCTTCAAAATTTTTAAAGTACATTTCCGCTATTGATACTTAGATTATATTATTGGGTTGATGTTTTTCCTATGAAATGTATCATAAATGGTCATATACTAATGATGTTAGAAACATGGACACAATGTAATTGTTTGACTACATTGACAAGGCCATGATAATTTTGAATATGGTTGTTTTGTTACACATTATGAATGAAAATGATTAGGTCCCAATTGAACAAACAACAAAATCAGTAAGGAGAGAAGCTTTATGCTAACATGTGCATAAGTTTCTCTCGGTCACCATCACGGAGGACCTACACTTTAGTGTTTGAATATGTATTATATTGAATGGTAATGTGAAAAACATGAAGGAATTACTTTTATAATATATATATATATTAAAGGCATCCATTTTCATTTTGAGAAATGTTGTATGAATATCCTATGTCAAGAAATGCAGAATATATGACGTGGTAGAGTGTTGATTATTTTAAAACAAATATCAATAAAAAAAATATGAATACATTTTTATGAAAATATTTTGTAGGTGAAGAAAAGTATGGAAGTTTTTCTTTAAAAAGAGGAATAAGGTTGACCAAATTGGTTAGAGTCAGAAAGGTGGAATGTGAAAAGGACATATAAAATTGTGATAAATTCAATTTAAAGGGATGAGTGTCAACTTAATTTTATAAGTAGATTTTATGAGATTAAATTAGAATTAAAATTTATTTTTTAATATTTATTTTTTTAGAAAATTTTGATTACAATTTTGTTATATGAAACTAACCAACAAAATAAATGGGACATCGGATGGAAAAGATGGTGAAAAAAAATTAAGTCTGAGTAGAAAGAATATGGAGAAAATAAATATTTGGAGTTAATTGTCTCAAGAAAAAGGTAGTCAGAGTGACTTATGTAGTAATTAAATTCGATAAGATTTTTAGAATAAAATTAGATATAACACAAGAACTAATTAAGTGTAAATTAATATAAATTCTTGTATTTTTTTTTAAGATTTCTATTTTACAATAATCTTTCAAGTATTATGAGATTGAAAAACAAGATTCCTCTAAGAATTAGTGTTTTGTTTCTACATTTACTTAGTAAAACAATAACTTAAATTAAGAGAACTCTTCCTTCAATAGAGATTATTATATTTGACCAACAGTTACCTTTAACTAGATTATATTTGACAAAGATTTGGGTTCCTTCTGAATAAACTTCTTCCTAATGATATATTAAGGAAAATTACAGGAAAGAGTTTTCATAAATTAATTTAATTATAAAGTAATTTTAATTTACTGTTAATATTTTTTCTGTCCTAAAATGTCATATGTATAAGTTTGTCAGACAACAGAAAAAATTGTATCAAAATAATTAATATTTTTAGTAGTTGAGAAACTAAATTAAAGGTATGTGGAGAAGGTGAAAGACAGTGTTATGGAAGAAAGATATATTAAGGAAAATGTTAAGCGAGGGAACATGTTGTCCCATTTTCTTGTTACTTTGTGAGAGGTTTTGAAGATGTTGGAAAGATTGGAAAGAATGATCCAATCAATTTATAACTGTGCTAGCTGTGCATTTCCCACATTATAATTCACTTTGGTCCAAAAACTGACATGCATGGCCTCACCTACCTCTACAACTAATCATTTTCACCCAACTTCACCTTTTCTTTTCTCTTTTTTTTCAACTTTCATATACCCTTCTTTCCTATATATATATATAACATGCATTTCATAATATCTCACAAATAATAAATTCACTAAACTTTTAAAATATATATTTTTTGCATCATTCATTCGGATGAAGTTTCATTTAAAGAAAAATAATAATAATAAAATATAAAGTATCTTTAGTTTAATAACCAAAATATCAATTTTATTATAATCTATATCTTGCGCGACCTTTTTCGAGTGATTACTTTTAATTTTAATTTTATTTAGTTCATTTATTTTGTTTTTTAATATTCATTAGCTACTAACCTAAATTTGTTTTATAATAAATTTATAATATTTTAAAATATGTTAAAGATATTTGACTAAAAGTAATAAAAATTTATATTATATAATTATAAGTTACTTTTGTGAAGTTAAATAAAACTTAAAATATTCTATTTTTTTAAAATGATATCAAAATTATTATAATAAAATTTGTTATTTTATTAAGTATATTATGCTAATCATTATCATACTATTTATTAATATCTAAGTTTATATTTAATGAAAATAAATGAAAGTTTCACGTTAACTAACAAAACATATTTATTATATATAAATTAGTTCAAAGTTTTTTTTAGTTTGATAAGATTGATTTAAAAAGTTAAAATTTACTTATTAAGAGAATATGTCAATTTTTCTAATTTTTTTTACATAAGTTTTTTTAACTTTTATGTCTAATGTTAAATTGACTTTTTTATTTTAAATACTTCTTAATTTAAATTTCAAAGTATTTAAACCAGGTACTTTATAAGTACCTTGTAGCATTGTTGCTATACAATTATGTGCAGTAGATTGAACTCACATATGTTCATTATATAGTGGCCAACCAGTTCTACTGCTCCAGGGCATTTAGGTGCTTTCCATCCACTAAACAAACCAGAAAACGTTGGTCTTAAGCAAGATAATTTATATTATAATATGTAACCCACAAATTATGATACATTTCATATCATGATTAAAATTCCAATCACACCACTAGAGAAATATTATAGGTTTAAGTTTTGTTTTGTGGGTACATGTATAGATATAGCTTTTCATAGTCTTAGGTATAAACATGATTACACCTACTTCTCTCCATTATTGTTATTCAAAAGCACTTTTTTTATGACATTAGATACTAATTTCCTAGTTACTATGAAATCACAAACACCATCACCTGTCATATCCATTGTCAAAGGCTAAACACAAGATGAGATAGCTTCAGCTAAACCTAAAACTTAATTAACAAGATTATGAACAAATTAGATTCGGTACAAACAAAATTTTATATTAAATAAAATAAAAAATGGATATAAATTTATATACACATAAGAGATTTTAAAAATAAATTTATAAATATTAAACTCAAAGTAAACAACATCTTATCAGAGATTTATGTATGTGTGGTCTCTCTTTACAAATTATAATGTAGTGAAAGCAATCTAAAAAATTTCAATAAATTAGTTTTTGGTATAAAAATTATAGTTTGTAATATATGTTTTTGTAATAAAAAATATACTATAATATACAAAATTAAAAAAAAATAAAAAACTGTGAGGAAAGATCATTATATATCTGAGTTCAATCTATGATATGGACGTTCTTTTTTGCTGTATTTTGGCGCCCATCTCCTTTTTCAATTAATGTGAAATGAAGTACGGGTATATGCTGTAGCTATTAATCATCACGAGATTATGGAGATTTTGTCATATTATATAACTTGTCCTTTGTTTCTTTGTCTATTTTCTGCAGTTCTGCAAGCTCATCGATTGTCTGAAGGCACGCACTATTCACAAAGCTTAGTTTTACTTTTTCTTGGAAAATTCACTGACAATATATATAATTTGGAAAAAATATTCTTGATATAAAAGTAAATATATTTTGTTAAATTGTGAAATTTTATTTAATAACTATATATTTTGTTGAAAATATTATAATCATTTTAAAATTTTGATTGAATTTTATAGAAAATACTTAAAATTATAATTTCTCAATTAATTTTTATTTATCCAAATTTGACTTTGTTAACACTACAAAAGTAGAAGCTGATTTTTAATGTGACATATTTAACCAATATATTATTATAATTTTCATGTGCACATTTTTTATATAATAAAAAAAATGAATGTAATTAAAAATATAATATATTTAATATTACAATAAAAACTAATTACTCAAAAATGAAAAATTATAATTATATTAAAATATATAAAACTAATTATTAAAATAAATTACATTTTATTAATTGGTATACTCACACAATATTTTCTTTTCTCTGTATTTGATAATTATGTTATTTCTTCTAGATAAAGAATATTAAAAAAGAATTGTTAATGAACACAAGAAATAAAAAGAGATAAAATAAAAATATGTATAAAAGAAATAGTTACATAAACTAATTCCGTTATTATTTATTATTGTTATTTTTAACTACAAAAGCTTATCTTCTAAGTATGTGTGCCATATACTTTTATTTGATGCATTTGAATCCAAAATCATAATCACAATGTATGCAATTTATTTGTAACACAAAAAAAGAAAAATTAATTAAAGATTTACTGTAAGGCTAGCTTCTTCATGCATGTTCATAAATTTTTCTCTATATCTCATATAGAAAATTTTCATTCTATTTTTTTATTCTACAATCCAAAAAATATTTTCAGGAGCTTAAAATGACTTTCAAACAGTATAGTGTAAAAATTAGAAATAATTTTTGGATTGTCCTATTTGAAAATAAAAATAACTTCTAAATTATATAATATTAAACCAATTTTTTTAAAAAATTATATTATAGAAGTTAAAAGTATTTCTAAATTAGGTAATCTGAAATGATTTACAAATTATATAATTTAAAAATTATTTTTTGTTAATCCTTTTCCATTTTTATAAGTATTTTTTTATTTCAGAACATTTTTTATGTTCAGATTACAAAATTTAAAAAAAAAATTAAAATTTTATTTGTGTGGAGGTAAGGGAGAAATTTAGGAAAGTGCTGGACGAAGTTTCTTTCAGCCCATTAAGATACAGTCTTGTATGTGGGTAGTACAGCAAGCCCAACTTTCTATATCATCTAATGCCTATTAAATAAATTATATATTTAAGTCTCATTTAATTAAAACTAATTTGAATTTTAAGACTAATATCAACACATCTTTCAAAAATTCACATTTTCATGATTTTGAAATAAATAATTGTTTAATTTTATTAATTAAAATCATTTTTATTCAATAAAATTATTTTTGTAATGTAACAAAGATGTAAGATGTTCATTATGATTTAAAATATTTGTTTATTTTACTTAGGAGAATTAAACGATATAGGGAGTTTGATACCAAAAGTAGTTATATTTGTTATACACTAGAAGTGATTATATTCATCGAAATCTTTTCAAAGATCAATGAAATTCCTTAATGCCGTGTTCGCTTTAAGGTATTTACTGTTGTTGATGATTTGCAACGATGGATTTCAAATAATTTTTATGTTCGTTTCTATAGATTTGCGAGCGATGAAAAGAAGAGATTTGCGAGATGAAGTAAATTTTCAATTCTTCCTATCCAGCGCAGATTTGCAAGGAATTGTCATAAATTTCAATTTTACCCTTTATATAATGTATTTGATTGAAATGGATTCTTAGCATTAGCATAAATATTAATAATAATAATAATAAATTATTATAATAATAATAATAATAATTATTATTATTATTATTAACTTTAATTTTTTATTCTTTATAAATATTTTTACAATTAAATATAATATTAATAATTATCATTTTATGTTACTTTAATAATTAAGGATATTTCGGTAATCTTTAATTTTTATCAATTAAACAAATTTTTTTATTTGTCACATCAATCAAATCCTATACTAATTCTCACAAATGTTATCTCTAAATTCACTCTCAATTACCTCCAAATCCACTCAAATAAACACAAAAAAAATTCTCCTCAAATTCCCTCAAATCCACTCAATCACTCTCCCCGAAATCATCTCCCCCAATCACTTCTAAGTGAACACACCCTAAGAGTGCTTAAAGAAAAACTAGATATAACTCAGGATTGGATCACTATAAAAACAAGTTCTCTTCTTTGTTATCTTTGAGTGTTCAACATTATCTGCATATTATCTAATCTCTACAAATTGTGTCTAACACTAAATTATGAAAATAATTTTAAACTCTATTCAAATTCTCTCATTTCTAGAGTTTCCATGTAATTTGACATAGTTTCAATACTTTTTTATTACAAATCTTTCAAACTAACATATAAATATAAAATGAATTTTTTATAACGTTATCAACTATCGTTAAAAAAATAACATCTTTTTATGCTACTTGTTTCTATGTCAACTTTAAAATTGAATAAAAAGTCCATTTTAATCATTATAAAAAATAATCTTTATCAATTTGTGGTAGCTTTAAACTAACAACTTTCATTTTTGCACTCATCTTGTTATGTATAAAATATCTTATATTATTGACATCCTTTTTCTTATATTGATAATATTAATTTAAAATATATTTTTCGAAAATATTTTATTAAGTTATAATAATAATACCAAATTTAAAGTACACTTTTAGAAAACATTTGATTTATTATGTTAAAATCTTCCTTGAAATTCGTTGTATATTTTATAGTCTTACAAAATCAAAAAAGAATTAGTGTCTTCTATAATGAAGCATGTGTTAGAGTGTTATTTTTAACTAATGAAACTTCTTATCTTATATTATATGCCCTTTGATGATGTTAAACATTCTAAAACTTAATATTCTAATGATTATTTCTCAACTGAACTGTTTCATTTGCCAAGCTTAAATCCATAAATTAAAATATTAATTTATCAAAATTTAATATTATTTATTATGACAAAAACATAAATGTATCTCATTAAGACTAGACAACAAAAAATGTTATATTAGGTTATTAATGTTAAACGGTTTAAGAAAGACAGTTAGTCTAACATAAGAAAATAATTCTTGTGATTAAGTTCTACTTTTACTTCTCTTGACATTGCTCTTAGTTTTTTTTATTAATTTTATTAATATAAGAAACTCATTAAATATATTATAGTTTTTAATTTTAAAATAATAAAACAAATGTGTAACCTCACTTATTTTAGTCTAAGTCGGAAAACATAATAGAGTTATGAAATATAAGCAACTAAATTGAGTTTTTTTTATCAAAAGATAAACAAAACTGAATAAAATAAATAAAATACATTTTTTTTATATTTCAAGTTACAATTGGAATTATGATTAAGTTAAAAATGTTTCAATTCATCAAAAACAAATAGGAAAAAAATGGTTTGCCCTAAGAATTCCAAATTGTATAGAATTTAAAACAAATAGTAGGATTGAGAAGTAAGTTAACAGATAGATAAACTTGTTTGATCGTTGAAAGGAAACATGAAATAGTATATATATAATCAATTGCTAGATCTTATTGTAACCTTGTTTTAGAACCATTCAAATTTAAAACTTTGAGTATTTGATCATTAAAGAATCTGGATTCCCATATCAAAGGAAAATGGTCACATTTAAAATAAAATGAAATGATACTTCTACAAATAGAAATAAGATGAATACATATGAAATAAAAAAAAAGAATAATGTTTCTACAAAATATGTAGATTAACCGGAACAATGTTTATTGATGGGAAGAGAAGTCGATTATAATTAACCATTAACCATCCCTTTAGCTTCATTAATTCTTTGAATTCAAAGTACTCTTGATAGAATCAGCAGCCTCTTGTGCCTTTTCCTTCATTTGTTGTCCACCCTATACACAACAAAATACACTCACTTTTATCATGCATCTTAATTTCTAATCCAACAACCATACAAAACTCTATTACATTCATATATCTATATGAATATTGCTATGGATTAAATGTTATGATAGGATTTGATTTGGATAAAAGTTGAGAAATATAGGATAGAAGAACCTGTTGCATAGAGTCTTGAGCAGAATGAGCAACATCACTAGCCTTGTCCATCATGTTGCTAGCCTTTTCCTATAATATTATAAAAAACTTGTCAATGTTTTTTTGAATATCGAGAACGCATGAACATCAACACACTAGAAAGAGAAGAGGTTGAAGGTAGACCTGAGCTTGGCCCTTGGCTTGTCCAGCATTGTAGCTTGCGTTTTGGGAGTTCATCTTGTGTTTTAGATTGTGAATGAAAAATCAAATGTTGTTAATGAGTATTAATTTTTCTGATGCATACTTTCCAACTCTTTGTTGTTGTTTATATAGTTTCTCAATGTGTTGCATCTTTCAACAAGTGTTTATTCTCCTATTTTTTTGCACAAATTGTGATTCACACATTTTTCTCCTTCATTTGTGTTTCCAAAAACACATGTCAAACCAATTTTAGAAAGTATTTTTGGCACTTATTAAACATTAGTGATTTTAGAGAGAGGTAATATACCATTAATAAAATTTCTTGAATATTTAAAAATTAATAAATTTTCTTTTATTGAGAGAATAAGTATTTAATTATCTAGATATTAAGTGACTTGTCCTTCTTAAGGAGTGAGGTGCACTAGTTGCAAAAGCAACGTATAACGTCATGCGTTTAACGTCCAACCACTGAATAACCAACGTTAAAAATGACAGGTAGTTTTTATAAATAAATGCAATTGTAGAACGTCAAAGCCTCATTCAATTCGACGTTCTATGATGGTAATTATTTAAACCAGCGCGTCATTCTCTTTCTTCTTTATTTTAAACCACCAATAATACGTCCAATCCTATACGTCTAATCCTTACGTAATATTTGTCATTTATAAGCCAAAGAGTCACTTTTTTTTTATTTTTTTTATTTTTTTTTCTTTTTTCTTTTAAACAACAAATAATACGTTGAATTCTGTAAGGGCTTCGATGTATTATTTGTCAGTCAGAAGCCAAAAAGTAATCCTTTTTAATTCTTTTTTTTTTCTTTTAAACCACATATAATATGTCGAATTTTGTAGGAGCTTCGACGTATTATTTTCAGCCAAAAGTTTCCCCTTTTTAATTTGAGCGGGACATTGAAAATTCATTCACTTTATCTTAGCGCGCGAGACCCTCTTCTCTTCTCAAACTTTTCTCGAAGGAAGTTTGACAACCATCACATGTAATCTTTCTTTGATTTGATACAAATGCATGTTAATTAACTACTTTATGTATAATTTTCGTTTTTTTAACCGATTATTTTCGTGTTCTTGTCTTCATAGGCGCATTCTGCTTTCTCTCTCACTGATGGAAACACTTTATTGCGACGAACCCACCTTTTGAACGTTAGTTTTCGTTTTCGTTTTGAAGAACTTATTTGTTGAACTTGTTTGTTGTTATTTTTTGTTGAACTTGTTTGTTGTTGTTATTTGGTTGAACTTGTTTGTTGTTGTTGTTGTTGTTTAATTGAACTTGTTTGTTGTTTGTTATTGTTGTTTGTTGTTGATACTATACTATACGTTCATAGTTCATGCTTTATAAAATATCAAAAACTAAAAAATTGCTTAACGTCGAATATTAACAAAATTCGATGTGAATTTGATTAACCTTGAATTTTTTAAATTCGACGCCAATTTAACGTCTCCTGATATGGCATCGACCTTGAATTCGACGTGAAAGGCCAAAAAACAACGACATTATACGATATTTTTGTACTACTGGTGGTACAAAAGGTTCAAGATAGTAAATATATTCTTTTATGTACTTACCGTAAATTGTCATAATTAAATTAGAAGATTTGTATAGTTAACAATTTTATATGTATTTGATCACATTAACTTTTATTAAAGTTTAGAATAGTTTATGTATTAAATCATTAAGATACTATTCGAAAATCTGTCATGAATTTTTTATACAAGGTCTTTATTACAATAAATAAATAAATTAAATTTTTCAAGTGAAAAATGCTTTTTTTTTGTTATGCAAGTAGATAATTGAATAAATACATAATATTTTTAAGAGAAAAATGGACTTTTTATGATATTATATCTAATTTTCAGAAAATATAATACATTTTATGATGGTCAAAACTATATCTATCATGAAAAGTGCTACTTCTATGACAATTGTAACCAAAACCATACTAGAAAGTATGATTTTTTTTTTATTACGACTAGGGTGAATTACACTGACATATTTCAATATTTTATATATGATAATTTATTAAAATTGATATAGAAAGTGGTTTTTTTATAATGATTGTTCAACTATCATAGAAATTAAAGGTTTTTTATGTTCATTACATGTTGACTCAATTGACATAAAAAATCCAATTCAATTGTCATACGTTGTTGATATATTAGTGATTTTTAGCAATGGGTGGTAGCCTTTTAGCGTAACAATTTTCTTTTATTTATAATATATATATATATATATATATATATATATATATATATATATATTATAGAAAAAACGATCCATTGTATGATGGTTAAAACTATACATATATCGAAAATGTTATTTTTATGATAATTATAAATAACCAAATCATCATAGAAAATATAATCTAGATAAGTGAAATTTTAATTGTCATAAAAAAAAGTAGGGTGCAAAGTATGGCAAATTTCAACACTTTTTCTATTATAAATCTTTAAAACTAACATTGAATTTTCTGTAAGGGTTATTCAACTATCATAAAAAAAAAAGCAACATTTTTCTATGTTAGTTGTAGCTATGTCACCTTTAAAATTCATGTAAAAAAGTCTATTTTAGTTATGTATCATTACACACTTTTACCTTCATTTGATACAAAATATCAGTGTAAAATGATTATAAAAGTGTAAATTTGTGTATTTTTTCAATAAAAAAAAATAAAAAGTAAATAAAGATAGTATCAAATGAATGTAAAAAATTTAAGTGTGTCTAATAATCATTTTTTTTAATCATTATAAAAACTTTCTTTATTATTTGATGGTAGCTTCTAACTAACAACTTTCTTTTTCATACTCACTTTGTTATATATAAAATATCTTATATTCTAACGGTCCTTTCTTATATTGATAATACTAAATTTAAAATACCCTTTTAGAAAGTATTTGATTAATTTATATTGATAATACCAAATTTAAAGTACACTATTAAAAAATATTTGATTTATTGTGTTAAAATCTTCATTGAAATTATTATGTCAACTTTTGTATATTCTATAAGTCTTACAATAAAGAAGAAATTTGTCTCTTCTATAATAAAGTGTTGAGTGTTATCTTTGACTAATGAAACTTCTTATCGTATATTACATGAAGTTTTAGTGACGTTAAACATTGTAAAACTGATATTCTAATAATTATATTTCAATTTCATTTGTCAAGCTTAAATCCATAAATGAAAATTTTAGTTTATTTATTATGACAAAAAGATAAATGTATCTCATTAAAACCAGACAATAAAAAATGTTATATTAGGTTATTAATGTTAAACTGTTTAAGAAAGTAGACCTTTAGTAAAAAATTATTGAGATTGAGTTCTACTTTTACTTCTCTTGACATTGCTCTTAGTTTTATATTATTAATTTAAGAAATTCATATTAAGTATATTATAATTTTTAATTTTCAAATAATAAAACAAATGTGTAACCTCGCTCATTTCGGTCAGTCGGAAAATACATTAGAGTTATGAAATATGAGAAACTAAATTAAGTTTTTCTAATAAAAGATAAATAAAACTGAATAAAATAAATAAAAGACCGCTTTTTCATATTTCAAGTTACAATTGTAATTTGAGTAAGTTAAAAAGGTTTCAATTCATTACAAAACAAATAGAAAAAGAAATGCTTTGCACCAAAATTCCAAATTGTTTGCCTAATAGAATTTAAAACGAAATGTAGGATTGAGAAGTAATTTAACATCTTGTTTGTTTCTTGAAAGAACTCAACATGAACTAGTATATATATTATCAATTATAAATAAAATTAATTTATCTCAAATAAAAAAATATGTTTCTACAACATATGTAGATGAATAGAAATAAGATTTATTGAAGGGAAGGGAAGTCGAACATAATTAATTATCCATTTGGCTTCATTAATTTTTTGAATTCAAAGCACTCTTGATAGAATCAGCAGCTCCTTGTGCCTTTTCTTTCATTTGTTGTCCACCCTGCACACAACAAAATACACTCGCTTTTATCATGAATCTTAATTTCTAATTCAACAAACATGCAAAGTTTTATTACATTTGTATATCAATATGAATATTGGATCGAAGATGAATGTTACGAGATAATTTGATTTTGATAAAAGTTGAGAAATAAAGCATAGAAGAACCTGTTGCATGGAGTCTTGAGCAGAATGAGCAGCATCACTGGCCTTGTCCATCATGTTGCTAGCCTTTTCCTGTAATACCATAAAAAATTTGTCAATGTTTTCTAAATATCCATCATGCATAAATATCAACATGCTACAAAGAGAAGAGGTTGAAGGTAGACCTGAGCTTGGCCCTTTGCTTGCCCAGCATTATAGCTTGCGTTTTGGGAATCCATCTTGTGTTTTAAACTGTGAATGAAAAATCAAGTATTGTTAATCAGTGTTAATTTTTCTTATGCATATTTTCTTACTCTTTATTATTGTTTATATAGTTTCTCAATATGTTGCATCTTTCAACAAGTGTTTATTCTCCTCATGTTTTCTAGTACAAATTGTGGTTCACACTTTTTTTCTCCTTCACTTGTGTTTTCAACGACACATATCAAGCCAATTTTGAAAAGTATTTTTCATATGATTAACAAATATACATATATATATATATACATATATATATATATACATATATATATATATATACATATATATATATATATATATACATATATATATATATATGGGTGTTTCATATCTTAAATATTTGTGACGTTTAGAGAGAAGTAATATATAATTATTAAAATTTCTTGTATATTAAATAATTAATTAATTTTATCTTTTATTCATGGAATAAGTATTTGATTACGTAGATATTAAGTGACTTATCTTTGTTAAGGAATGAAGTGTTACAAAGGGTTCAAGATAGTTAACGTATTCCTTTAAGTATTTGTCGTAAATTATCATAATCGAATTAGAAAATATTTATAATTAACAATTTTATATGTATTTGATCACATTAACTTTTAGTTTAGTAAATAGTTTATGTATTATTAAATATATAAGTTTAGAATAGTTTATGTATTTAAATCATTAAAGATATTATTTGAAAATCTGTCATAGAAGTGAATTTTTTATATAAGGTCTTTGTCATGCAAGTGGAGAAATAAATAAATAAATTTTTTTAAGAGAAAAAATACATTTTTTGTTACGCAAGTAGAAAATTGAATAAATAAATATCTTTTTTAAAAGAAATTGTTATGTCATTATATATAACTGTTACAGAAAACAAATACATTTTACTGCCAGTATAATTTTAACTGTCACAAAATGTAGGGTGAAAGACATGTAAATAACATCTTTCAATACTTTTTACATAACAAATCCTTAAAACCAAGATAGAAAATGAATTTTCTATAATGATTCTTCAACTATCATAGAAATTAACGATTTTATATGTTTATTGTATCTATATATTGACTCTAAAATCAACACAAAAAGTTCATTTTAATTTTCAAAGTGTTTGCTATATTAGTGATTTTGATGAGTTGGTGGTAGGCTTTTAAGGTAAAAACTTTTTTTTTGGCACTCATATGTTATATATATATAAAATACCTTGTATTATGAACATCCTTTTCTTGTATTGATAACAACAAATTGAAAATACATTTTTCAAAAAAAAAGTTTAGTTTGCTGTGTTAGAATCTTCATTGAAATTCATGAGTCAATCTTTTGTGCATTTTATACATACTTACCCGTTGAAAAAGTAATGTGTACATTGAACGTTACATCTTTACACAATGCATTTTATTATATTATATCTCATTATTCTAAAAAAGCTTTTGATATTGTTTAATATATTTCGATTTAAAAAAAAAAACAAAATCTATTCAAATGTAGTGACATTTTTGAAATTTTTGTACAACTATAAGCTTTCACTATAAAATAATTCAATCATATTTTGGTATATGATTTGGTTTTTTAAAGAATCAATGTTTATAACTTTTGCAAATAATTTCAAAAATTTTACTTGTGGTATTTTTATAAATATTTACACAACTATATGTCTTGGTTCTTTAAAGAATCGAGACCTATTCATCTGCTAGGATTAAAATTACATTTTCATCAAATTTTTTTTCATTTGTGTCGCATTAGTTTTTTATTACAAGATTCACTTTGCTCTCTTCCTCGTCGCCAAACACGAATTACGTTGTCACTTTAGTCATTATTCTTTCACTCTCTTTCCGTCCCTTTCTCAAAGTGTGTCGCCGCATTGACATTACAAACATTCCTTTTCTTTCCATTTCGAAAATGGTTAAAATTTCGTTCTTTTGTCTTGCATTTTATTTTCTATTTCATAATTTGTTGTTCTTAATGAAAATACTTTTTCTAATCTCTTTTGTTTAACATGGAAGTGGAAAAGTTAATAATGACTCTATTTCTTGATAGAAAACATGTTCTATATATAAAGATAAAAAGAAATTAGATTTTCTTAAAAAATAATATAAGAATAAGTTTTCAGTTCTTATTTAAAAAAATAAAAACATAAAATAAAGAATATATTTTATGAACTCAAGCTTAAAGTTATATATTTTTTACTCGTTTTAATATACTTTTTTTTTGTAAAGAACTAAAGTATAGTTTCTAAAAATTAATCGATGCAAAAGTTCCACGGCTCATCGAAGGTAAGTTTAAAAAGAGTACATTTTCCTCATCTTTTAAATTTATAATGCACTCTAATTTCTTCATTGCCTTCTTATTTCTTTTACTTGTTTTTCTTTGCAGAAGTTTGAGAATCTAACGGCCTTGAATTTTGACGACTGCAAACTTTTATTACGAGTACCTGACCTATCAAATCTTTAAAATTTTAACTAATTCCATTTTACATTACTTTTAAAATATTTTCTCAATTCAATTCATGACCTCTGTCAATTAATCATTATCAATTCTATAGTATTTATTTTCGCTGAAAAAAATTTAGAATTTTTAGAATATCAAAATAAAGAGATTTTTTTGGATTAACTTATAAGGTATTTTTAGTATTTTTTTATAAACTAGATGAAAGTAAAACTTCAGTGCTTTAATAATTCCTTGAAGTTTTATATCTTTTTCTACAACATGGGATCCTCTTCTTAATGTTGTTTGTCATTAAAATGTATCTAGATTTAAATTTAAATATAGACAAACCCCAATACAATATTAGAGTATAGGAAGCAAAAGTCCCATATGAACTACGATTAGGTGGGGCCAATAGGTTGGATTTTTGCTATAAAATTGAAGTTATCCATAGAATCATTATCAAATTCTAGAATCAAAATTTTAAATCAAGAGAAACTACTTTTATTTTTTAAAATATTATGTAATAAATTAAGTTTAAAATTGATAGAAAATTAATTGAAAATAACAATAAACATATAATCAACTTTTAGATGACCAAAGAGAAGAAAGATTGAAATTGAGAAAAACTAAAAAGCATTCACAATTGACCAATATAGTGAGACAAATCAGAAAGACCGAAACAAAGATATTTTCCAAAAGTTTCAGAAAGACCGAAACAAAGATATTTCCAAAAGTTTCACGCGCTTTAACGTACAGTACGCTAATTCCTGCTTGGCTCTTGACTCTGCATTACCTTACATTTCAATCTTGGAATTTCATGTTTATTCAAAGTTTGATTCCATTTACAGTCCTAACACGCTAACAATTTGTTCTAATGGCAACTCTAAGTTCCCGTAGATTCACGTACGATGTGTTCCTCAGCTTTAGAGGGGAAGACACGCGTTATGGTTTCACCGGTAATCTATACAGAGCTCTCTGTGACAGGGGACTTCACACTTTCATCGATGATGACAAACTTCAAAGCGGAGACGAAATCACACCAGCACTTCTGAAAGCAATTGAAGAGTCTAGGATTGCCATCGTTGTACTCTCTCACAACTATGCTTCTTCCTCCTTATGCTTGGATGAACTCACAACAATCCTTCACTGCCAAAGTGAAGGGCTGTTGGTTATACCAGTGTTTTATAAGGTGGATCCTTCTTATGTCAGACACCAGAAAGGTACCTACGAAGAAGCATTGGCTAAGCATCAAAAGAGGTTCAAAGCGCAGAAGGAGAAGTTACAGAAATGGAAGATTGCTCTGCGTCAAGTTGCTGACTTCTCTGGCTATCACTTCAAAGATGGGTACCCACCTTGCCGATCTTCTTATTTTATTGAAAATTAGTATACGTATCAAGACATGGATACAATGCCTCTAGTTTAACTTGATTAAAACTTCAATTTTCGGAACAGGCATGAATACCAGTACGAGTTTACTGAGAGAATTGTTGAACGGGTTTCCAGGGAGATTAATCGTGCTCCTTTACATGTTGCGGATTACCCAGTTGGCCTACTGTCACAGGTGCTGCAAGTCAAGAAACTTTTGGATGTTGGATCGGATGATGTTGTCCACATGATAGGGATCCATGGAATGGGTGGGTTAGGAAAAACAACACTTTCTCTAGCAGTTTATAATTTGATTGCTGATGATTTTGATAGTTCATGTTTTCTTCAAAATGTAAGAGAAGAATCAAATAAACATGGGTTAAAACACCTCCAGACCGTCCTTCTTTCTGAACTACTTGGAGAGAAGGACATCAACTTAGCAAGTGTGCAAAGAGGAATTTCAGTGATACAACAAAGGCTTGGTAGAAAGAAAGTTCTCTTGATTCTAGACGATGTTGACAACAGAAAGCAGTTACAGGCATTTGCTGGAAGATCTGATTGGTTTGCTCCCGGCAGCAGAGTTATCGTTACCACTCGGGACGAACAGCTGCTAAAATGTCATGAGATTGAAAGAACTTATGAGGTGAAGGAATTGAAAAAGAATGATTCTCTTCAATTGCTTATATGGAATGCTTTCAAAAGGGAAAAGGTCGATCCAAGTTACGAGGACGTGTTGAAACGTGTAGTGACTTATGCTTCTGGTCTTCCATTGGCTTTAGAAGTAATAGGTTCCAACTTGGTTGGAAAAAGTGTAGAAGAATGGGAGTCTGCGATTGAACATTACAAAAGAATTCCAAACGGTGAAATTATAGAGATACTTAAAGTAAGCTTTGATGCTTTGGGGGAAGAAGAAAAGAATGTCTTTCTTGACATCGCCTGTTGCTTGAAAGGAATTAGTTTGAAAGAAGTTGAACAAATACTTGGTGTTCTTTATGATAACAACATGAAACATCACATTGGGGTGTTGGTAAAAAAATCTCTCATAAAGGTTGGGCGTGAAAGGTTTAATGTAATTGAAATGCACGACTTGATTGAGGACATGGGTAGACAAATTGACCTGCAAAAGTCACCCAAAGAGGTAGGGAAGCGCAGGAGATTATGGTTAGGGAAAGATATCATTCATGTTTTAAAAGACAACAAGGTAAGTAAGTTTCATCGATGATTTAATATTTTTATGTCATCTGTTCATATCATAGTATTTTTTTTCTCTTAACAATTTGCAAAGTTCTCTTAACACGGGAATTTTTTGATTCGTGAATGTGACTTTTGCATTAACAGGGAACTAGCGAAACTGAAATCATATGCCTGGATTTGTCTATATCTGAAAAAGAAGAAACGATAGAATGGAATGCCAACGCCTTCAGAAGGATGAAAAACCTTAAAATACTTATCATTAGAAATGGTAAATTTTCCAAAGGTCCCAATTATTTTCCGGAAAGTTTGAGAGTACTGGAATGGCATGGATACCCTTCAAATTGTTTACCATCAAATTTTGATCCGAACAAGCTTGTGACATGCAAGTTACCTCACAGTTATTTTACGTCATTTGGATTCCTTGGCTCATCAAAGGCAAGCTTAAACAGTGTTTTCCTCATCTTGTAAATCATTAAAAACAACATAAATATCTCAACTTTTTTTCTCTTTGTTTTCTTTGCAGAAGTTCGAGAATCTAACTGTCTTGAATTTTGATGAGTGCAAATTTTTAACACAGACACCCGATATGTCTGATTTCGGAAATTTGGAGGAAGTTTCATTCAAAGATTGTGAGAGTTTAGTTAAAGTTCACGACTCCGTTGGTTTTATGAGTAAACTTAAAATATTGAATGCGGAAGGCTGCATCAAGCTTATGAGTTTTCCACCTCTCAACTTGCCCACTCTTGAAAGACTAGAACTTTCATATTGTTCGAATCTTGAGAAATTTCCAGAAATACTAGGAAAGATGGGAAACATAAGGGTACTTGAATTGGAGGAGCTTCCCATTAAAGAATTGCCAGTGTCGTTTCAAAATCTTATTGGACTCGAAGACTTATTCTTGTCATGTGAAATTGTTCATTTACCAAGTAGCATTGCCACGATGCCTAACTTGTTTGATTTTAGTGTTACTAATTGCAAGGGGTGGCAATGGGTAAAATCAGAAAATGCTGAAGATAACTTAGGCTCAGTGGTTCCTTCAAAGGTAGATTGGTTTTCGGCCTTGTCTTGCAACCTGGATGATGACTTCTTTTCAGCAGGTTTCATGCGGTTGGCACAAGTGCGTAGTTTATTTCTACGGTACAATAATTTCACACACCTTCCTGAATGCATCAAAGAATTTCACAACCTCTTCACTCTTGATGTGAGTCATTGCAAACATCTTCAGGAAATCAGAGGGTTTCCACCAAAACTAAAACTTTTCAAGGCAATAAACTGTATATCCTTGACTTCCTCCAGCTTAAGCATGTTGCTAAACAAGGTTTTGTTTTGCTTTTGAAATTTATTATTGATAATACATAGTGCTCTTAATGTTGGTAAGCTAATGAGTTCTTTATGAATTATGTATGACTAGCAGCAACTGCATGAAGCTAGAAAAACTGAGTTCTGGTTTCCAGGAGCAAGTTTTCCAGAGTGGGTTGATCTCCAGAGTAGTGGACCTTCTTGTTCTTTCTGGTTTCGTAATAAGTTTCCTGCCAAAGTTCTTTCTCTTCTTATAGCACCTGTGGGTGATAAAGATGAGTTTGGTTTCATTAGACCTATGGTGTTCATTGATGGCAAAGTTCAAGAATCACGAGCCTTTTATTTCGAGGAGATAGAGAGGATGTTTGATTTCGATCAAACATACCTCTTTGATCTACGAAAGCTACCAATCTATATGAATTTGTTTGACTTACCTTTAGAAAAGGAATGGAAGCATGTGAAGGTTACATATGAAGGTGTTATAGAGACCTCAATTGTTAAAGCAACAGGAATCCATATATTCAAAGAGGAAAACAGCATGGAAGACATTCGGTTTGATGATCCTTGTACCAACAACAAATTAGACAAAGATCTCAACGCTTCTCCATCACAAAACCACTTGTTAAGAACCATAGGTTTCTTCATGTGCAAATTTTTCATAGGCCTTTTTCTTTTTCTTTTTGGTGCTTTTATTTTTTATTATATTTACCGGCCTCAGCACCAACCCAACTAGGGTATGAGTGGAATATTTCCTTTTTTATTATATATATATATATATATATATATATATATATATATATATATATATATATATATATATGTATGTATTTCGGGTAGGGTTGAAATCCTTGTCCTTAGTGTGGGTGTGTGGGTGAGTACATGTTAAAGGTATTCTGATACTTAATTCAGTTATTTACTTAATTATTATGTAATAAAAATGAGTAATCATAATTTAAAATTATCTATCTGGTTTGTCATACATATATTTATAATAATTATATTTAGCTTACTATAATGTATGACTCATTTATTATTAATAAATGACATTATTCATATTAATTGTTAATAAATGACTACTATTTTCATTGACTTTCATGTTGATTATTCAAATTAATTTTCAGACCGATCGGTCATTTTCTCACTTGATATTCAATCACTCGGTCTTGACTGGGTGGTCATACAATACAATATATTTTGAATAATTGGGTCGAAAATCTTCTTTGTCTTATTTGAATTTCCTCTTACAAGATCTTTCTATTGACACGCTCAAGTTAATTGATTATAACTATCAGTTTCACAGTTAAATCTTATTACCTCTAAATTTATTGGTTTTGGAATGGACTTTTGGTTAAGATTGATCCAATTGCTTATAAATATGTTTTATTTTGTTAATCCTATTGAGCTTGTACCGAAATTTTTAATCAGTTTGTGATTGAACGGTCATCAATGGGAATAGGACCGATCGGTCAGCGTTGTCTCTAAGGTTCTAAAAACCATTTTGATGAAGGTTGACCGACTGATCATATGATGGGTACGTAGATCAGACAATTTATATTTTTTACTAAGGCCCCAAACTCGAATCAATTGTAGTCGGTGATCTGGTCGGCCCAATTATTCACTTGTTATTGTGGTGAGGAGAGTTGCTCCCTCCACCACCCCAAGTGCTCCTACACCTCCCTACTATTTTTTTTAATTCCAAAAATATCCTATATTAATTTTATTTTATTTATCATTTTTAAAATTCTAAATCTTCTTACACCCCTACATCTGCACATATCTGCCCAAGTTCTCGACAACCACATGAACGTTCACCGCCTCGACCGGCCTCGACGGACGCTGCATAGGCATGCTCCTCTTCTTAAATGTCTCTTTTAAAAGATTTTATGAAGAAACTCGTCCATATAGGCCCTCAAGCTAAAATAAACTTCGACACTTAGCTTTTATAAATACTAGCCTCTACAAAAGTTCAAGTGCATAAGTTAATTTTAATTTACTAATAAAGCACAATTCATTTTAACCTCACACATCTTTCTCCTATACGTTTTACGAGCAGAGAAGTTTATTCAATTAGTCAAAATGAATATATCAATAAGAATAATCCAAGCTTAGTGAATATCGTAATTTAGGTCTCGCATATCTCCAAGTATTTCGAGACCTCCAATGGCATGACCTTTAGACCCAAATAACCTTACCAATGCCATGAATGTCTCGTGAACCCGTCGAAGCCCTGCAGCCAACTTTCTTCTCAATGATTCCATCTACGTAAAACAATAATCAGTTGAATTCAAACGGCTTCCGGCGTCAACATAGAGAAATTATCATACCACGGCTTCTTCGTAGCCGTTGAGGGCGTGCGACACTACTAATCCATGAAAAGACCGAGGGTCAGGGCTGAAGCTCGCGACAATCATGTCGTATATGACTTCCGACATGTTGTTTTGAGTCGCGGTTCCGGGCCCGGTCCATGAGCTCCTCCATGAAACTGAACCGGAGCCCGTTTTCGACCGTGCTCGGGTCATCCTTCGGCTGCTTCTTCTTCTTGCCTGCTTTTCCAGAACTGAAACCACAGAGTTTTGGTTTGGTGACAGTTTCGAGCAACTGAAGCAATGGCGTGGTGTGTAGTACACTAATGATAAGGTAAGCCGCGAATTGAAAAAGTGACACACGGATGTGACCCTTATTCTCTATTCATGAATTAAAAGATAACATTACATGTGGGTGGACGGATGTGAACATTCGTAGAATCTTGATTCGGATGTCAACGTTCATGAACGACATTCGTTTGTCCTTTAATGGATGTCGTCCATGAATATTGACATCTGTTTAAGAAACACATATTTACATCCGTTTAAATATTATTAAAGGATAAAAGAGGAATGAGGAGATAAAATAAGTAATGTGTGGTGGTGGAGGGAGTAACTCTATGTGGTGAGGGGAGGAAGGTGTTTGGGGACTATCTAAAGGAAGTTACAGGACCATTAGAATTGCACACTTAGATCATACTTAATGGATACACTATTCATAATTTTAGATATTTTCAACCTTTCAAGTTCTTATATTTACAGTTGTTTTTCTAATTTCTAAATTATTTATTACAATAATAAAAATAATATATTATATTTTTAGGAGTAAAAAAATAATTACCTAATGAACAGCTTAAATATAATAAAAACCCACAAGATTTATAATTGTCCGTATTATAATAATAGTGTTTAATTATATTTTAAATATCTAATAAATTTGGTAACCTCTAATAAATATTTGTAGTCTATTGTATTGTATTCAATAAACGGGATGATATGTTTGTTAAGTGATTTATGTGTTTATTATTTTGTTATGTCGCATAGTTGAGCTTTTTTTTCATAAGTTATTTTACTATTTTAAAATATTATAATTAGTAATTTTATAATTTAGGATTCTATTTTCAAAATTTTATAATTTTAGAATTTAGAATTTTGAAATTTTATAACTTAATAATTTATAATTTTATAATTATATAATTATAATTTCATGATTTTGTAACTTTATAAAATAATACAATTATAAGATTATACAATCATTAAATTACGAAGGTATAATTTATTAAATAATACAATTACAAAATCATAAAATAATAAAATTATATCATCATAAAATTATAAAAATTTAAATTCATAAAATTATAAAACTATAAAATTATAAAACTGTAAAATTATAAAATTATAAAATCATAAAATTACAAAACTATAAAACTATACAATTATAAAATCACAAAATTACAAAATTACAAAAATATAAAATTACAAAATTACAAAATTATAAAATAATAAAGTTATAAATTTATAAATTTATAAAATTACAAAATTAAAATTATAAAATTTTAAATTTTCAAAATTGTAAAATTACAAAAGGTTTTCACATTTATTTTACTAATTACAAATTATTGTTTTTCTTATAAATTAATTACAATGGAATCTTCAATCACTTTTTTACCTATAAATACCTCTATTTGCCTGGGGAATAGATCCAACAAAAACATAGTTGCCATAATATTTTATGTCTTCTTCTTCATACTATCTTTTACAATGGTGTTTATAAAGCATTGTAGCTTGCTTGTAACATCTTATTGTATACAAATACTATTAAAATAATAGATAAACTAAAATATAATATATATATATATATATATATATATATATATATAAATGTTGTTCCGATTATTTAAATATAACTATAATGTCAAAATTATATATACATACAAGGTTCTATCCAACTAAGAGGAAGTATTATCCTGAGTCAAATGCATAATAAAGTTTTTGAGAAACAAATATATATATATATATATAGGAAAAAAAACATGACTACTTTATCTTTCAGCATCACTTCCTTTATGCACTAGATCCACTAAAACATCTTTATTTGCTCACACTATTAATATGATCATTGCGTGTGTATCCCAACTTATAGTGTTAGGCATTGTTTATAGGGGTTAGATGGTCTATAGACAGTATCAAACACTTGAGAATATTTAGAAAGCGTTTACAAAATCAGAAAGAAGATAACAAAATGAATACTTGTTTTTATACTGGTTCACTCTAAGTAAACTACGTCCAGTGAAATCCACGTATATAATACCGAAATTTGGTAAAATAAAAACGAAATAAAATAAACCCGATTACATACGTCTGCTTTGGGCTAAGCCCTCACAGATTTGTTTTTGGTACCGCTCCAAAAGGCCTCTTACTAAGGGATGTATCTTATGTGTATATAAACTCATGTGTATTTCATATTTTATCAGATGTGGGACTTTGTTTCTACCCAACATCCTCCCTTATGGTTCTTCTACCTCCCATATGGCAGAAGGTTTTTTTTTTCTTTTAAAAGGAAAACTGATAATTTTATTGAGTATAAGGAGTAAATATTTATACTACATAATTTGTAACCAATTTTGGAAAAATATCTCTTAAATTAATTACTTAGATAATGCATAAAATCTTCCTAAAAATAACATAGAAATATATTTTTATTTAACTACTTTGACTCCTTCAACAAGAAGTTGTTTGAGTCATAAAATCCCAACAATACGATCATCGCAAGACACACACAATCACAAATACAAACAAATATGGGTAACCTACCATAGCACAACCAATAACAATAAAATATGTACATGGGAAGCAAACGCAACTCAATAACAAATCAATCATCTACAATGCTATCCTATTAACAGAATCATCTATACACCATGATCATCATCAACATCCTCATTAACTATATCATGACTATACCATCAACGTCATCCTTATCAACATCGTCTCCCAACATATAGTCACTATGAATCATCATCACATGTACCTCCATCAGAACTAACATCATCATGAATAACACCATGAGCATCCACAATACCATAACTCCATAGTGAAAAGAATTAGTCACACTCTTGTACCCTACCTCAAACCTATAGCCTCCCCAGAAGTCCCTTGTACCCTCTCCTACAGGTCTGCTCGAGTAGTCCTACCTACCTGGCTAAGGAACATGTTTCTTGTCACACAAGGACAAGGCAAACACCATCACCCCATACAAAGAAGGCTCAATACCCGAGCACCCCCTTTTCGCACACAAGACCAAAGGGAATCACTATCTCAACCGGTCGATAGTCTCAGGCTTTACTAGGTACAACAAGTTGACCTATCTTCCACTCTTATGCTCATAAACTACACACTCAGGTATATCTCAACACTCACTTGTTCCAACGTCATTAAAGTTCATCATATACCTAAGTACAACAACCATTCTCATTCTCTGGCTAACATTATTCATTCAACATTATCCAAAGTCTCATTCAAAAATACAATGTGCTCAATGGGTTCCACTCAGACAATAATTAAATAAAACAAATAAATAAATAACATTCCATATGAATCCAAAATAATAAACCATTTATTATTTTAATTAATCATTAAAATCTCATTACTTCTCTTTTTGGAAATAAATTAATTTCCTAATTCCAAATATCTAATCTTAATTAATTTGATTTCTAATAAATTTAAAAATCAATTACTTTCCTTTTTACACCAAATTAATTTCTCTTTCCAGTAAATTGATTTGATTTCTAATTAATTACTAAGCAAATACTAATAATTGTCCTCTTATAATTATAATAATAATAATTAGGTTAAAATCCCTTTAGTTATCCTTATTTAAGCAGGTATTTTTCAGTTCGATCTCCGTTTTTTTAGAATCTCCAATTGAGTCTTAAAAAGTACTAATTTGAATCAATTGGACCCCTATCGTTAAATTGGCTTAACGGGGTTAAGTTTTTTAATAGTTGGAACGTTGATGTAGTTAGTTTTTTAAAACCATTGACACATCACTTTGCCATGTCAGCGTCATCTTCCCTAACAGGACAAACCCCATTTTAGTTTATTTCTTTCCAATTATACTTGTTTTTCCCCAATTATCGTTTGTTCTTGTTTCTCGAACAAAACCCAGCTTTAGGTTCTTCTTCGGACATAGTCTCCTCCTCTTCCTTCACCCTGTTTAAAGTCACGTCACAAAGAGGGAGGCTCTCTTCCTTTTCTCTGTTCTGTTTCTTCTTGGAGTATACGTTTTGTGGCTAGGGAGGGAGTTTTTCGTGCTCTTTGTTTCTGTGGTTCGCTTTACAGATAACCATTCTTCTTCTCGTCTTTTTCTTGGTACCATTGTGGCTTCGCAGGAAGGGGAAAACGCCTTTCTTCTACCTTTGCTCTAGTCTGGGTTGGGTTTTTTTAGGGAGGAGAGACGAGTCTCAGCAGCCCAGGCTCGACCTTCGTCTTCACGGCACAACGATATCACGACAACAAGGCCTCCACGACGTGAGTGTTCGTGCCAGACGTTCCCACGGAGTGAGTTTCTAGGTTGATGACGTCTTCACGGTGGTGTGATCCGACATGACCAGTGCTGGATTCGCAGGGTTCAGCTGCTCGCGTTTTGGGTTTTCTCTGCGTTTTGATTCACGTTTCAGGGTTTTTGAACTGGGTTTTGAGTCTTTTCTGGATTCTAGTTCATTGATTCATATTGGTTTGTTGTGCGAAAAAGAAGACCCTGGTGGTTGTCGCTTGTTAGGAATTTCTGTGATTGCGTTCAATTTTTGCAATTTGGGGTTAGGGTTTTCGAACTGGGTTTTGAGTCTTTTTAAGAATTCTAGTTTATTGATGCAGATTAGTTTGTTGTGCGTAAAAGAAGACCCTAGTGGTTGTCGCTTGTTAGGGATTTATGTGATTATGTTCGATTTTTGCAATTTGGGGATTTGGGGTTTGATTTTCCTTTTTTGTTTATGTTGTTACAATTTGGGGTTTGTGTTGTTAACGTGGCAGAGTGATGTGTCAATGGTTTTAAAAAATTGGTCACGACAATGTTTCATCTTGTTCCATCTCATCATAAACAATTTAATGGCAGTAGTTCAATTGATTCAAATTAACCACTTTTTAGGACTCAATTAGAGATTCTAAAAAAACGGAGATCAAACTAGGAAATACTCACATAAATAGAGACAACTAAAAGAGTTTAACCTCATAATTATTATAAATTAATGTATTTGTTTCTCTTTCCCTTTACAATTATTTTCATTAACTAATGTGAATAATTAATTAATTCTATTTCCCATTATTCTAATATTAAAGAAATAAGATTTATTTTAAATTCTCTTTATCTTATTTTTATTAATACTTTTGGATCTCGACTTTTGCAAATTTGTCCAACCAAAAGAAACAACTTTGGGCCTACCGGCCCAATTAGGTCTAAACAACAACGACCACAGTCCAACGTTCTTGGGTAGCCATCGTGAGCCCTGTCACAACCCATCCGCATGTTACACTTCCCAACCTTCACTAAATTTTCGTAATTGCTAACAACAGAAAATTCCAGAAACCCAAAACAGATCCTACTAGCCACCATCCCAAAATCTCAATCATCAATCCACCAAACGAACGTCAAGAACACTAGATTATCAAAACACTAAAACCAAATTCGAGAGAACAAGAACAGAACGCCCAAAGATAATTCCCGAATCAAAAATCAAGAGCACAAGGACTTCAAAACAGCACCCAATTTCAAAACTCAATTCGAGCAAAACCCCAAGGTCGTGATTTTGAATGGAATTGATGCTTTCCCTGCAGCGAGAACACAGAACCTTATGAATCTTATTGTTTACCAATCTCTTATGAATCTTGATTTCCAAAATCAATTGCATTCATTTGTTCAAATTGAAACAATTTACAAAGAACTTGAAGAAAAGATAAATCCTTTCAAAATATTTTTAAAACCAATTTAATCCCTTCTTAGTTAAGCCTCATATTATTTTCTAACAATTATCTTACGTCTCTTTAAAGTTCTTTTTTACTTAAAGAAGCATTTCTTCTATTTTATTTATGCTTCTGAATTCTTTGACTTGTCTTATTGAAGAATCTTCTCTAAACTCTTCATCAATAAAAGACTTGATTTTCAATATCATATTAGAAAGCGACGATCTGATGTAGAAACAATTATGTCTTTATTCCTTACTACCCTTGCATTATGTAACAACATTTTATCATCTGAGTATTAACGTCCCATTTGTAGTTAAGAAATCATTGCTACTAGACAAAAGTAGAGCCTACATCGAAGCAAGTCTCCTATCATATAAGTCTTTTATTTTGAAATAATTCTCAATGAATATCTTGATATGGTCATCATTAGAGCCACGTGATTTCTTTTTTCTTTTCAACCTTATCTCCCATGTTGCTTGAATCATAATATTCAAGCAACCTAAAATTTTCTCTATGAAGCATGAATTAAGGTTAGTAGTTTCAAAGAGATAACACAAAATTTGTTTAACAATAGTTAAATGAATCATAGGTTAGATAGAAAACATGCACAAAAGCAAATAACATATTCAGCCTAAACTCTAATAAATACAAGAATGAATCAATCATTTAGTGATAGACGGTGTTTTCCACTTTTCTTGAATTATCATCGCATCTTAGTAAAGTAATTGGATGTATATTTATAGGTATCTTCACATTATCTACTTTTCCTCTTAAGAAACTATTTTCGATTAAAAATGAACTTAATTATACCAAGTCCAATGAGTTTGTATTACACCATATAAGGCCTTGTTAATTAAGCTTTAAAATGTGTTAAGAAAATGAAATATTTTCAAATCCAATGGTTTATTCTATATAGATTTCCTCTTTTATAACATTATTGAGGAATACACTCTTAACATCCATTTAATACAACTTTATACTGTTATAACCAATAACAAAACCAATATTAAAAGAATAAGTAGGAAGAGAAAAATCTACAACAACAATAATCCTTTCATGATTATTTGAATTATTATAAATGATTTATAAAACTTAGTTTGTAATTTTAGGTTGATTTACGACACTTGGTTCCTGAACTTTAAACCTTGGTTTTATTTTGAACTTGAAATTTTGTTCCTTAACTTATGTGTGACAAGTTATTTGATTTTTAATTTTCATTAAATTTGTAGTTTGTGGTACAATTGATGCCTTTATACATGATGACAAAATCACTACAAAAATATTGTATTATGGCAGGGGGTTTTTCTCGAGGTTTTCAAAACTGTCTTAATTACCAACAGTTCTAAAAATAACCGTCCCTAAGTTTTAATTTTTCTTTTTAAAATTTGTTTTCAGCGGTTTAGTAAACATAACTGCATTTAAGTTTTTTCTTTTAATTTTTTAAATTACACAAGAAATGGAGAACACTAAGACAATACAAAAACAATCTCACATAGTTATAAAGGTTTTTAGAGAGTGGTGTAGTAGTTGTCCATTTGATGTTGGTGGAGAAATTGCAACCCACAAACAGAGTGGTTGAAAAGAAAAACAATATGAAAATGAGTTTGTTATCTCCATAAATCGTCCATAGGAATGATTAAGGTCAAATCGTAATAGTGATTGATGTTCACAAATCATATCGATTTTATTTATTTTCTTGAAGTTTGATTCTGGTTTTAATATAGTTTCATTTATTTTTTACGATTTTCAAACACATTATTTTTTAGGTTTAATTCTTTTCGACATCCCTATTTGTGTAGGAATGTCTGAGATAGGTCCTCGTTTTCTAAAGTGTATCAAAATGGTCCTTAATTTTGAAAATTGATATCAATTGAGTCTTTTCCGTTAAATTGACTGGACGGCGTTAAAAAAATTGATGAGTGGGATGCTGAGATGACGAACGAACGCTCGTCCACCAGCGAACGAACGCTCGTCGACCACCGAACGCTCGTCGACCACCGAACGAACGGTCGTCTAGTGTGCGTGTATCCTATTACCTGTTATAACATCTGATATATTTTCATAAAGGATTTCTAAGTTACGCACATGTGTTGCTGAATTGAAGTTCAAATTTAGGGTCGAATTTTGCAACCTCAAATTGCAGGCAGAATCAAGTAATCAGTGACCATAAACTTGGCCTTTTGCCGGCTATATTACATCTTCCCTTTCTGCTGACAGTGTATATTCTCAGGCATTATGTAAAGGGTAACAATGAAATGAAAAAATAGAGGAAAACATAAGAAAATTGAACAGGAAAAATCATGAACTGAGTGATTGATAACCTAATGGTCCTTTCAGGTCATCCTGTCTTCTTTCATTTTTTCCCATCAGTGATGGCATCCAAGGGAATAGCTTGGTTAGCTCCTTGCTTATTTTACTAGACCTGAATTGCTTATCATTGATTCCGAATTTTGCTCTTTCAATAGCTTCCATTATGTCTTCCCTTGCCACAGTTTCAGTACCTGCAGAATCCAAGTATATGGTCACTCTTAAACTCATCAAACATTAAATATAAAAATTGTAAGTTGGTTTTACCTCTACGAGCAGCAAGCAAAGCGGATTCATTGACAATATTTGCCAAATCAGCACCTACAAAACCAGTAGTAAGAGAAGCAATTAAATGGCAAATGATGTTAGTGTCCTCCTCCAAAGGAACTCCTCTCAGATGCACAGCCAATATTTTTCTCCTTCCTTCTTCATCAGGTTCACCTACATATACTTTTCTTGAGAAACGACCAGGCCGACATAAAGCCGGATCCAAGGCTTCTGGCCGGTTAGTTGCTGCAATCACTACCACTCTCATCTCAGATTCAAATCCATCCATTTCAGTCAGCAACTACACACAGAAAATACTTTAAAAACTCAGCTAAGAGCATAAAACACCTATTAAACAGTATGATTTGTTTCTCAGTTTCATATTTAAAATTCAAATTAGCATATAAAGTGTTTTTCTTTCACGTAGAAAGTATATACTATTACTAATACTGTGAAGTAATTGAAGAAACTGAACTTTTGCACATTACCCTCCCACCCCACATTACTATATTATAGTCAGCAGTGACTAGTGAGCCATAAACATAAAACCAATTATTGATAAATTGTATCTGATAAAGAAATACAGCATAATATGTAAAAACTTGCCTGGTTTAGTGTCTGGTCACGCTCATCATTGAAACTTCTTCCACGCTTGCCTCCTACTGCATCAAGTTCATCGATGAATATGATTGATGGTGCAAATTTTCTCGCCGCGTTGAAAAGGTCTCTGATTCTAGCCGCCCCTCTTCCAACAAACAACTCCACAAACTCACTAGCGGATACAGTGAAAAAGGGTACACCTGCTTCCCCTGCCACTGCTCGTGCAAGTAGTGTCTTCCCAGTTCCAGGAGGACCCACCAGCAGCACACCTCTAGGTAACTTTGCCCCTAGCTTGCGGTAATTTATATCCCCTTGAAGACATGAAACTATCTACAAAAAGGGACTGTATCAATAACAATAACACAATCAAGTTGCTTGCTTACTGACAAGAAAAGTTCTACTAAAATTGATTAGACTTCATTTTCCAATTGTTACAATTTAATACTCCATATTAAATGATTAGAAGGGACCAACCAATCCACAGAATATGATGTAATATTCTGTCATGCTTCATCATAAACTATTCATGTGTTTTGTCCTATCTCTCAGAAATCTTTTTAACAAAATGGTTACATATCTCAAATTGGATATTAATCATTGAAGATGTAGAAAAGATATGGAAAATAGATGGTAACGAATGAAAAAAAAAATGAACAATTTCATTAAATTTTTTAGACTAAGAGAGGGGTATCTTATCCAATTATTCCATTTCCCTTTCAGTAAGGATTCTCCTTTTACAGAACGAATCCCTCTAATCCAATTTCCCTCATTTATCTAATTAACTCTTTTAAATGAACTAACCAAAGGGCCAACTGTCTAATATCTGTCATATTCAGCTCATAGTTCATACAAATGTTAGTTTTCAATCTAAAATATTTTGATGCAATCGTGACTACTTTCAAGATAATGCACCCAATTGCCACAGGCTAAACTTATAAGAGGCATAACTTTAACCTTTAAGTTAAGCATATCTAATTGGCAGGGAAACGTTGTTTCAATGTCTTAATTGTCCAACCCTGAATTAGTATGCCCATACAGCAACAGCGAGGAGTATGAGCCAATCCTATAATATTTAAATAGTAAAGCAGAGAATATCAATGCACAGAACTATAAGTCATTAATGATTGAAAAGATCTAAAATAAGACCATTACAGAACTTTAGGAAAAATTGTTTTGCTTTTGACACAAAACAATTGCCTGATCAAAGTTTTCTTTATCTGAAAAGGTTCAAATGGATTTCAACATAATAATTTTGAGATAAATTCAGAATTTGTTTATACGAAAGCTGGAGTATTATCTATAAATATTAAAGCTTTTACACCTCTTCTCATGTATTACGCTAAAAACTGAACCATTGATCACTAATTCTAACTTCCAAGAGATAAATAAATAGAAATAAAGAATGTAATTAAAAAACAAAAGATGTTGATCATCTCTAGCAAAATACTACTAACTACATAACAACACTATTATTCAGTCTATTATACGACCCTGCCAGTTAGCCTTACTGAACCTCTCCAACAACATGTTGCCGTATTTCTTCTTGCTATTTTATAAACTGAAGATGATAATATTCCAGGTCACACGAATTAAAAGGGAAAAATAGAGTAATAGTTCAGATTCTGATACTACTTGCACAAATAACAAATTAGCACAGTACACCCAGCATTCTGAATCTGTCTAAAAACAAGTACACAAGGATTGGTAACTGCACAGCCAACTCATACTTATTAGTGAACAAAATAGGATATTTCTCTATTGGTGCAAAGAAATTATCAGAGCGTAAGAGTCACTTGTTAACCAAAAGTAGCAAAACAGAAAAATCACTTTTGTTACATAATTATTTATAAACATTCCAGTATGAGATAATTACCTCCATGAGCTCTACTTTTGCAGAATCAACACCTTCCACATCATCAAACCCAACTGTCTGACTATTAGGCCTCTGCTTCCTTGCAGGACTATTAGCAGCAGAAAGTTGCCGATACAGAAGCCACATCAGTGGAATTAAAGGTATCCACAGTGTTATCACAGTGATCAAAGTACTCCTCATTGACATCAACACAGATTGAGGGGAAGAGCTATATGTAACCCCTTTTTCTCTCATCAAACTAACAAGGAATTTTTCATCATGATCTATTTTTCTAGTGGAATACTGCCATTCAGGAATTGAAGCTCTTGTCTTAGAGAATTTCTTTTGTACATTCACTACTGGAGTTTGGCCAGCCCTAGAAGCACCCTCACTCCCTATCTTATCAACATCCACATCAATGGAAACATCTACAACTTGAGATTCTTCACCGGAAACATGATCATTTTCAACATTTTGGGACTTCATGTTGTAATATATACGTCGTGACCCCTCTTCAACTAAAACCTTTTCAACATATCCATTCTGAAGGCTGGTGATCAAGTCGGAATATGGAACAGATTTCGGAGGGGGGAGTGCAGTCAATTTTAGAAACAGGAAACAAAGGCTGAACACAACAGAAACTGAGGCAGAAAATGCTACTGCTCTAATGTTCTTACGAATAAGTACCTCTAATTCATTCAAAATGGACTTAATAGAAGCCCTTTTAATTCTCATAGCCAATAACCGTAACCTTGGCCGCAATCTCAATGAAAACCTCTTCTTCAACCTATTACCTTCACCCTTACCATAGTGAGTTTTCTTCTCACCCTTGCTTCTACTCACAAATGGCTGAATTTTATTGCTTCTTGAAACACCGTGTGGAGTCTTGCAACAATAAGGAACCCTTAATGAGGGAACTCTACTTCTACCACCACAATACCCTAGCTTCTTGTCCCAAACAAACTCATATGGAAACTTGTAGCATTGGTTAAACCCTAAAGAAGACAAAACAAATGACCTAGTACCCAAACCTCCACACACCCCAAGATATGTTTTTTGGGGCATAGAAGGGGTAACAATAACAAATGACCCAGTATTACAGGGTATAGAAAAACAAGCCATACCTCTTTCACAATCAAACTACACACTCATAGTACCTGCCAGTGCCACATAAACAGCGTTAACATGAAAAAGAACATTAACAAGAATTGAAAACATAGGAGAACGGGGAGATACATAATTGCACAGAAACATGAATAGAGTAGCATAAACATGAAAAAGAACATTAACAAGAAAACATTTATTACCTAATCTCATATTATATGTCATGTAAAACGCAGACAGCAATTGTATCAAGTGGAAGATGAAGAGAGTGCTTCTTCAATGTTGATATATCTGTTTGAAGATTATTTATTTTCGGTATATCAAGTATTAGCCTATTACATATTCAATCTCGTACCTGGGTCTTTGGGACGCGAAGATTCATATTGCATTGCAATTGTTTTTTTCACCCTTATAATTTCTTTCTACATCCCTACTAATTTTTAAACTTCCATTTTTACCCTTCTTTTAAATGGAAGTGAAAGTTTTTCTTAGCAACACTTTTGTTCATTTGGCTTTTGTCTTCTTCACCGATGAGGTGCTGACAGCAAGATTTTGACACATTAATCAAAAGAATTGAAGATTATTATACTTTGAAGCTTGAAAGTTGGTAGTGATTCGGTATTAGCGTTTTGGGTTTTGGATTTTGGTTTTGGATTTTTGATTCGAAGTTCTTTCACGTTGTGCACGGCAAAATCTTTTTAAGAGTTGTGTAATGTAGAAGTCGTCTGAACTGTACAATTTGAAAGAAAAAAAGTGGTTTATTCTAGATTATATCTACAATTTCAAAATATTATTCTAAATTATATAATTCAAATCAATGATTTGACGTTAGAAATTGTATTCAAGATTATGTAATGTGAAATTCAATTTTAACCTTCGGATTGTGTGATCCAAAACTTCAAAACTGTTTGATGTGTATTTTTAAGAATTAAAACATAAAAAAAATACATTTATTGGATTAACATATAATATTAAATAATATCACTGAAATAATATCTATCTCAAATAAATAATAATAAAAAAGTGATATCTTATCAAAAATAATAATATCAAAGGATTGGACATAATTAACTTACTACACTAAACTATGGATTATCTATAATATATTATACTAAAAAAACTAAACTAATTTTACCAAAAATCGAATTGTACCATAGTTCAATTTAAATAAAGTGAACTTTTATATTTGTAATTATGTTTGAACTATATCTTTAATTTTATCTTTGTGTGAATCATGTCCTACTCATCCCATTTCTTTTTGAATCACCACCCTCACAATGATCGAGAGTTTCTGTTGAAGGTCCTATTGTCGTCAAAGGCCCTACCGTCGACAAAGGCTCTACCACCAACGAAGGCCCTTGGACTGTAAGGTAATATCTTTATCTACCCTCTCACAATTTGGGTTTTCAATTTTAATCATTACAATTCATTTTCGCTTCCTCTTTTTTCCCTAATTTCCCCAATATGCACCCTTTTACTATTCTTTGTTGATTCTAATGTTTCTACTCCATTAAAATTCGGTTTTGCTATTTTCTTTTTAATTCTTGCTCTGCACTTTACAATAAGAGTACATGATTTAATTGTTTTTTATTTACTATTTTAGCTTTTTAACCATTTACTTTGTTTGTGTTAATTTCTTCAATTTTGGATTGTTATTTCAAAATTGATTTTTTTAATCTGATTGGAAGAATTGAACTTGTGAACTTTGCATAATTATGCTTCTATTTTAGAATCCAAGGACCCTAAAAACAGGATGTCTTTTTAAGTAGAGTTGAAGTTGAATCCAAGGACCCCATGTTTTCGGTTCTTTTTTATCTTCTCTTTGATATTATGATTTTGATCTTTACATCTTTCTTTCACTACATGTTGTAAGTCATCCTTTAATTGGTATATCATTTTCTGATATGCATTAGTTTAGTTCCATTGATTGAAGCTTTAGATAATGAATTTTAATTTTGCATACAAATTTTGTTCTTGCATTCACTTTACTTGCTTAAGCATCAATTAGATTTGTTGGCAGCTTTGCATTCATCTTTTAGGTTTACCTTCTGCTTTTGCTTATTAAACTTATAAATATCCAGTTCTGATTCAATTTCATACCTTAATTTGAGATTTTTTGTTTTGTTAAACTGTGTTAATTAGATGTTTTTAGGTTCAATTCACATTGCCGTAATTGTGTTTGCATCATTAGCATATTAGTTGTTCTTAGGTTCAATTCATATTGCCTTGGTTGTGTTTGCATCATTAGTATATTGGTTATTTTATTTTGAAGTGTTTGCATCATTAGCAATGTACTTGAGTATGGTGTAATTTCTATACTCAAATTAACTTTATGAGAAACTTACCTTGTTTAACATTAGGTCGTTTATAGGTAGATTCATTTAAGTTTTATCTTACATGTTTTCCTCATTATCACATCTTGTATGCTTGTGTATGTATAATTATTTGAATAAATACTTTTGTTCTAGAACGAACCCACAATCTTTTTCTCTGTGTGTCTGTTGATTCAACCAACTAAATATATTCACATTTATAGGTACATGATTTTGGTTTCTTTCATTATGATCTTGGTGGTAAACAAATTTTGAACAATGAAAAGAGACCTTTTTCTCCTAAAGTTGTCCCGTGTTGGTCTAGAAATTAGACTATCGACAATGATAGTGGTCATTTATCATACAAAAATTATTTTATTGAGTAGAATAATAAGCTATTTACTTTATTTTATCTCTAAATATCATCTAGTAGTTAACTAATGATAAAGAATATAACTAAATATTGGGGATTGGAATTGGTTGTCTAATTATGATAACAAAAGAAAATGTAAATGTGTGATGTAAATTGTTTCGGTTATGGAGTTGAGTCACTGAATACCTCTATAATTTGTCTTTTCTCGTCGTCCGGTCTCATTTCCTATGTCTCTTGTTTGCTCGTCCGTTTGGGGTGTACTGTTAAAGATATTCCGATGATTGTTAAAGAAAAAAAAAGATGAAAAGTGTTAACTATTGGAGTATATATCATGCATACCTAAGTGGTTTGTATAGAATTTATTTAGATTCAAGCATATAATGTCTTACATGAATATATTTAAAGACTGTATAAAGGTAGGAATGAAATGTGGTAAATTAAGTCATAATTATCACCCTACATTTTTTAGACAGGTGAATCATAAGTAGCATGGTTTTAGAAAGTGAAAATGTTGGACACATATTTCACATCTAGTGTACTTACCATGGTACTTTTTTTATTTAAATAAAAAGAAAAAGAAAAATTATGCTACCTTCTCAAAGTTAAAGACTTTTACCTTCTCAAAGTTAAAGACTTTAAATTTGAATGTAATAGAATGTTTATATTTATTTCCTTATCACATTCTAACAGTCATATTTAAAAAAGAAATAATTACATGTGCAAATGTATGAGTGCACAATTGTGTAAGCATATTCTTGCAAATATAGTAAGAATATTTTATCTAGAAGCTTATAGTGTAGTTTTTATATTATTGACTCACTTTATATAAGTAGTAGTAATCAATCTTGAATTTAACACTATTTGGTTTGAGGAAGAACACGTTTGAAAAGTGTAAAACCCAGAAAAAATAATTATTCTTAGTTGTGGTACATTTTTTTTTTGTCTCTCTTCGATTTACTATGTCATCACCATACATCTTTGTTTTCATTAAAATATTATACCACTCATTAGGTAGGATTTGCAATGCAACCATTAATTTTCTCTAAGCTAGTTTTTGCCATTTTGTGCCTATTCATTGGTTACATTTTGTTTCTCCCATGCCATGGATCATAATTATTACATGGTGCACTTTTTCAATTATATGTCTTATCATGATTTTCATAGGCAGTGTAAATTAAATGTGTGTAGTAATTTTTTATTATTTTATTTTAATATGTTAATGAAATCACTTAAATTGGTGAATGAATTAGAGTTGCACTAGGATTCTTAAAGGTTTCATGGAATATATATATATATATATATATATATATATATATTAGCATGTTGTTATTAGTGATATACACATTAAATATATATTTTGTAAAATAATTATGCTAATTGTGAGTTTTTTCATATATACCTAACTGTAGTTTTTATATCATTCTAATGTATATTTTCTATCATGATGTAAAATGTTAACATGTATGATTTTTATAATTTAATTAGAGGGTTTTAAATAATTTAATTAGAAAATCAAGTGAATTAGGATTTTATAGAATAAATAAATGGTTTAAAATGTTGTAATATATTATAGGAGTAGAGATTCGAGAATTGATGTTTAGGGATTTATCAAGTGCATTTTATGTTGTCATTTTAATTTTATTGATTGTCATGTTAAGTGTGTTTTTGGACTATTACTATGCTATTTAAATGTGTTGCCATGTTCCTTTAATGCTTGTCATGGTTTTGTATGTTTATAGACGGTTGCCATGTTGGTTAGGGTGTTTTGGATTGTTGTCATGCTAATTTTTGTTTCATATGTTGTTGGGTTGCATGTGTTGTTGGTAATGTTGTTTTGTGTGTTTTAAAGGTCGGTTTGTAGGTTTTTTACCTTGGTCGAGTGATTGATGATGATTTGTGAAGATTTTCAATATGCTTGTGATTATTGTCGAGTTGTATGTGGTTGGCCAATTTTATGGTTGGTTATTGATGTTCTGTTTGGATTGTGTTGTACAGTGGACTGATTTGTTATGTTGGTTCTTTTAATGTGTATCTTGTAAGAACCAAGAAAATAGTTGGTTAAGAGTAGATAGATGTATTAAAGTAATGAGACCGAACATTTGTGTTAAAATAAATAAACAGTATAAATAGAAATTTATAACACTTGGTTCATTATCTAAATACTTTCTATCTCTCTAAAAACATTATTCTCTACTCTTCCTCTCCCTTTTCTCTAGATTTTCTCACTGAAGGTTCATTTGTTCGACGATCAGGAGACACCTAAGTGATCCTGGCGTCAAGGGCTTCCTGTTTCATTATTTGGTTCAGCGTTTAGAACTGGTAAGTCTCGTTCTCTGGTTTTCAGTAATTTCTGGTTTTGCTGCATGCAAGGAACAACTTTGTTTGCATGTGTTCCGCATTCTCCTTCTTCCATTTCTGACTTTATTCTTGGTCCTTTGGTTGGTCTCTTCTCACCAATCGGTGAGTTATAGGTGTTCTTAGGATTTCTGGAGGTGTAAGCAAATCTCTGAAGGTTGTAGCAGCTGTCCGGTTCAGTTAGAGGTAAAGGAAGCTAGTTAATTTAATTGTAATTTTCTATGTATGAAATTATTCCTTGGATGATTGCATATGTGTAACTTGAATGTTTGGTTGAATTGTGTTGAATTTTTGAATGCTGGAACCTATGAACTGGTTGGAGTTTCTTCGCATAAGTGTTCGGTTTGTTTTGATCTTAAGGAAGTGGGTATGCGAAAATGAGAGTTTGGGGTTGAGAGTGAAATCTGGTATGAGACTCTTTGGGATGATGTTAAAACAATTTTAGGTAGCTTTGGATAGGCGTAAATTGGTATATGAATCATGTTTGGAGGATTAGAAGTTGGGAAGTTGTAGTAAATTTGTGAAGATAGTTGTTGATCATAATTCTGCAGTTATTTTGCATAATTATGCAGATCACCGAGTGTCATTCATTGACCGTTCGACTTTCTTCTGTTGTTTGGTCTTAACTAATTTATATTTCTGTAGAGCTTTTCAGTTAATGACCGATCGGTCTTGTGCTAGTATTTAATTGAATATAGTGTTCGATCTAGTCATAGCCTTTGGTCTTAACCTAGTATTCGGCCTAGATAAAGTATCTGGTATAGTCTAGGTTTTCGGTCTTACACTAGTACTCGGTTTGTATAGGTGTTCGGTCACTTTAGTGATCAGTCCTACTTGAGTATTTTGTCTAAGTCCAGAGTGCTCGGTCTCGTACTTGTATTCGATCTTAACTGCGTTCGGTCTCTAATGGGCCTTACCTGTTAATGGCCTAAACCACAAGTGTTCGGTCTCCTGTGTAACAAATAGTGTAGGGGATTTTGGTTTATTATTGGGAATTTTAGGTCTTTATTGGATAACGGGTAGTTTGGAATTTCGGCATTTGTTTCAAATTATAAATAATTTGATTTCTAAAAATGAAATGAATCTTTTTTTTCTTACTCTGTTTGCTCTCTTGCTATTTTCTGGCTCAGTTGCAAAATCTGCCCAATTTCCTCTTCATGTATGGCTACCCGATGCTATGGAGGGGCCTACTCCAATTTCTGCCCTTATACATGCTGCTACTATGGTAGCCGCTGGAATTTTTCTTGTGGCTCGTCTTTTTCCTCTTTTCGTAGTGCTACCCAAAATAATGAACGCAATAGCTTTTATAGGTATAATAACAGTAATATTAGGAGCTACTTTAGCTATTGCTCAAAAAGATATTAAGAAAAATTTGGCCTATTCTACAATGTCTCAATTGGGTTATATGATGTTAGCTTTGGGTATGGGATCTTATCGAGGCGCTTTATTTCATTTGATTACTCATGCTTATTCAAAAGCATTGTTGTTTTTAGGATCTGGATCTATTATTCATTCAATGGAAGCTCTTGTCGGATATTCTCCAGCTAAAAGTCAAAATATGGTTTTTATGGGCGGTTTAACAAAACATGTACCAATTACAAAAACTTTTTTTTTAGTGGGTACAAGTGATGGTGTGGTTATTTATTAAGGTATTATGTTCCAATTGGTATGAAAGAGAATTCCAATGAGGGATATCTCGAACTGGTTATCAAGGTGGTAAAGTATGAATATGGACAGTGAAATCCACGACGTTCATCCTGAAATTCTGATGATTACAAATTCTCAAGTAGAGATGGGTAATGCATTGTGTGAGAATGTCAGGAGGTCCTAGCCTATATGGTCTTAGGTGAGTTATAACGGATTAACCCCGGGTGGCAGTTGATGATTTTCCAGTTACTATACCCCCAAGTGCACGAACGACCTCAAGCTACATATTTATACAATCCGGATTATCAAGTCAAGTGTTCAGTCATTTCTTGTAATGTATGGTCGTTCATTGTATGCCTTAAAGTGTTTGGTTGACATATGCTTATGTATTTGTTTAATTTGCATGATAATTGTAATCAATTAAATTACTCTAGCTTACCCTTCTTTTCTATCTTGTCCATGTTTCCCGTTCGGTATTCTTTATTTACAATGATCACCTTGTGGGTGTAAACAGAGAGAGGTGAGTGTTCGCTGGAGCAAGCACTGGATGACGAGGACCCAATGGTGTAGTATATGACCGTTCGGTTAAATAAATATAGTATGTATAGACCGTTTGGTCATGTATATAGTTTTGCATCTAGGATAGACTTTTGTAAAGTTTAAATTTATAGTTATTTTATGGATAACTGTAAGTTAACTTTATTTCTAGAAACTGTTCTACAATATTATGATGTGATGACTCTTAGACATATAGTTTGGACTATATTTTTGGGATGTTATAAATATATTTTAACCATCATTAAAATTTTCTAATGTATTTTGAACATATTAAATATTAAAGAATATCTATAATTACTTATCTAGCCTTTGCTTTTTTCAAAAAATGTCAATTTAGTCATATAATATTTTTAGTCTCAATTTGGTATTGATTTGTGAAAAATTTTGCAATTTGATCCTAATTTCATAAAAAAATTATGGAATTTAGTGTTGGGAAAAATTGATGTAATTTGATAGTTTTTGTTAAATTTATATAATTTTTCAACATTGACTATGTTAATTACACAAACAAAACTCATCATTCTTATTAACAACTTCAAAATTTGATGACATATCTTTTGATCCATTCGAGAAAATTTTAACAAGAAGAAAATACATCAATCTTAACAAATCAGTACTAAATTGTAACAATCCATGTTTATTAGTAATATAAATTATTATAAACAAATTTTCAAACAATAATTTTTCTCTTATAAAATATTATCAATAAAAAATTGTATTTAACATTTTTACATTAAAATATTATGTAAATATTTATATTTTTGAATAATTTTCATATTTTTATTATGTAATAATTAAACTGATATTATTAAATAAAAAAAGTAGCATAAATCATATATTGCATAAAACTTGTTATGAGAATTTAAATAATTATATTTATAACAAAATAAATTAAAAAGTAATATTTATAACTCATTTGAAAATATAAAACATATATTTATAATAAAACAAAACATTTTTAATGTTGTAATTTTTCTTATATTTGTTGGATTTATTTTTTATAATTCTTTAACTTTAATTAGAGTTTTTGACTTTTAGAATACTAAAATAAAAAATTAAAGTTTAAAAATTAACTATCTAAAAATATATAATTAATATTCACATTAAAATCATAAATGTATTAAAATTCCAAATATTATTATTACTATTATTATTATTATTATTGTATATAAGGTTTATATTTTGATATAATTTAGTTACATATACACATAATAATTATTTTTTAAATTAACTTACAAATTATTTAAAAAATGTTTAATATTGAAATTTACAAAGTTAAATATATAATAAGATTGAATAATACCTTATAATACAGAGAATTAGCAACCTAAAATTAGCATATTGCACTATGACGCTATTAAAACGGATAAAAAGACCTAAACGCGACGTAAAATCATATATTAAATAATTTATATTCATTAGTATGTGTTATCAATGAGGAGCATTGGTAAATTTGAAGATAAATGATTTTGATGATGATGCAAGAAGATAGACTGTTTTAATTATTTTAAAAGCACTTTGTAGATTATAAATGTATTAGGAAAGACTTTGAACATGTAATACTTAGAAAAACTTGTACTTCCAGAACTGTTACGCATTTAATCAATTATTAGAAGCTATAATCGATTATCCTGAGTTTTTTTCTGAAAAACCTTGTTGCTCTGGAATAATCGATTATTACTCCAAATAATCGATTATCACTGGTTCTTATGAGAACTGCCAAAGTCTCTGGAATAATCGATTATTCCTCAGGATAATCGATTATCATTTTTGATAAACCTGTAACTGACTCAAATAATCGATTATCACTAACAATAATCGATTATCTGTGGCAGTTATAATTCATCGCTACGAACTTAGACCAGTTGGCTATATAAGTTAGTTCCAAAACTCTTAGAAGATAAGTCTGAGCTTTTTGAGAATACAGTTTGTCTGAGGAAGTTCTAAAAAGCTAGTTCAAGTGCTTTGCCTAGTCTCGTGAATAGGAGAAGCTCGCGTTTTGTGTGTCGATAGTCAGAGCGGTTCTCTTCGAGTTGGCAAGGTGATCATCTTTCGGTTCGTTCGTCGAAGGAATGTTTTATCTCTCTGTTTTTTATTCACTCTTATTGTAATTTGTGAAACTGATTTTAGTGAAAATGTTAATCACTTTTTATAGTGATTAACAACTGGACGTAGATTCTTTTGAATCGAACCAGGATAAAAATCCAGTGTATCAATTTTTCTACTCCCTACTCTCTTTACTGTTTTATGCACTGTTTGATAAATTTTCTCTAAGAAAATTGTTTTTCTAAAACGGACAATCAAAACTTGATTTGTGACCGTAACACGCTTTCCGCTTAAATATTTTATTCCGCTGCGCGACTCTATAACGGCACCGATTGTTCCGACAGTATGTCAATCCTACTTATTTATTTTATGTTTGTTAGGATACTTATCCTGTTTTATCATGATTATATTGTGTGAAGGGTTATTCTATTTATCATGATTATATTGTGTCAATGGTTACCTTATTTATCATGATTATATTGTGTTTAGGGTTACCCTATTTATCATGATCATATTGTGTCTAGGGTTACCCTATTTATCATGTACTTTTGTATCAATTTATTCTTATAAATAGAAAATTATGAGAGATTCCATTTTGATGTGGTAGTTTAATCGTAGAATTTATTTGTTTATGTATTTCCGGAATATGAGTGTGTGACTTGTTTTAATTGGTCCTATTGAAAGTACAGAACATCAAATGGGTCTGTCATCTTGATAGAGATGGTTTTATTCCGTCAGATATTTAATCTAGTATCTGGAGCACGGAATATAGAAAATAGATTCTAAAAATCTTAATACTATGATTCATACTAAATATTTAGACCTCGCAACTAGACTTAAAAACCTTTTCAAAGAATTCTCAAAAAATAAATTGAAAAATTTTGGTTCTTTCAATATATCTGTCCGGCGTCACAATTCTTCATTGCCCGCCACCGTTCGCCGCTGCCCGCCGCCAGCCACTGTCCACCGCCGGCCACCGTCCACGAACAAGCTTGCATCTCTTAAAATGGCAGACCATGATATAATGTCCTTCGTGGCTGAAGTCCAATCTGTTGTCGAAGAACTTAGGATGTTTTTGGAAGTAGATTCATTAGAGGATATCAAAAAGAAACTAGACAAATTTTACATGGTGTTGATCCTTCGTGCCCTACATCCCGATTTTGATCATCTCAGAGATCAACTTCTAACTAGTCATGAGGTCCCCTCTATGGAAACATACTCCCACTTATTGTAGGGACTAAATTGGCATTACTGACTGATGGGGCCTGCAAGGACTAAATTGCCATCATTGACTGATGGAGCCTGTAGAGACTAAATTGTCATCACTGACTGAGGGGTCCTGTAGTGGCCGAAAACATACTCCCCTCACTGTAGGAACTAAATTACCATTATTGACTGATGGGGCCTGCAGGAACTAAATTGTCATCACTGACTGATGGAGCCTGTAAGGACTAAATTGTCATCACTGACTGATGAGACCTATAGTGGTTGGAAGCGACAAAATTACAAGCACTAACATTACTGACTAACGAGGTCATAGGAGCTTGTAGTGGCTAAAAAGAAAAAACTACATAGATTGCCATCAGTGAGAGTGATGGGGACCCTGGGATTGTCCTCCACAAACTGCGACAGAAACAACCGCTCAAAGCCATCTTCGAGGTTTTTGACGTATTCTGTTGTAGAATTTTTTTTTATATAATTAAGTTTCTAATACTGGATAATGTATGAAATCTGATAAATACAGTTTCCATTTTCATCACCGAAAAGAATTCGAGTATGATTATCTAAGATTTGATAATGTGTATCTTTAGATATATTTTAACCATCATTAAAATTTTCTAATGTATTTTGAACATATTAAATATTAAAGAATATCTATAATTACTCATCTGGCCTTTGCTTTTTTCAAAAAAATGTCAATTTAGTCATCTAGTATTTTTAGTCTCAATATTTGTGAAAATTTTTGCAATTTGATCCTAATTTCATATAAAAATTATGGAATTTAGTGTTGGTGAAAAATTGATGTAAATTGATGTAATTTGATCCTAATCTAGTGTTATGTTCTGATAAGATTGAAGGTGTGAATGAATAGCCTAGGCTTATTTATGAAGGTAGAATGAATCTTGAATAAAAGGAATCGGATTCCTCAAAGGAAAATGATAAGACATACATAACGACATGCCAATGTAGCAGTACAACATTTAGAAAGTTGCAAGATTTTCATTCAGCAAAGGAAGTATGAGAAGGCGCACATTGAATGGTTGGGATGCAAACCTTCTCTAATTATATTGAAAGAAACACTCGGATTGTCCAACTGCGACAGCCACTCAAAGCCACAGTCAAGCCAACTATGAAACCCAAATTAAGTGAACCACCTGCGACCGTGTCTTCGAAGTTTTCCACGTATTCTGTTCATACCGTAGAATTTTTTTTTTCATAATTGAGTTTGTAATACTGGATGATGTATGAAATTTGATAAATACAGTTTCCATTTTGACGGAAAAGAATTCAATTATGATTATCAAGATTTGATAATTGTTTTTTTTAATGTGTATCTTTACATATATTTTAACCATTATTAAAATTTTCTAATGTATTTTGAACATATTAAATATTAAAGAATATCTATAATTACTCATCTGGCCTTTGCTTTTTTCAAAAAATGTCAATTTAGTCATCTAGTATTTTTAGTCTCAATTTGGTATTGATTTGTGAACAATTTTGCAATTTGATCCTAATTTCATATAAAAATTATGGAATTTAGTGTTGTGAAAAATTGATGTAATTTGATAGTTTTTGTTAAATTTCTTAAAAAGATATAATTTTTCAACATTTACTATGTTAATTACATAAACAAAACTCATCATCCTTATTAACAACTTCAAAATTTGATGACAAATCTTTTGATCCATCCGAGAAATCATAAATGTATTAAAATTCCAAATATTATTATTATTATTATATATAAGGTTTATATTTTGATATAATTTAGTTACGTATACACATAATAATAATTTTTTAAATTAACTTACAAATTATTTAAAAAATGTTGAATATTAAATTTACAAAGTTAAATATATAATAAGATTGAATAATACCTTATAATACGTAGAATTAGCAACCTAAAATTAGCATCTTGCACTGTAACGCTATTAAAACGGATAAAAAAGACCTAAACGCGACCTAAAATCATATATTAAATAATTTATATCCATTATGTCAATCCTACTTTTTTTATTTTGTTTATTAGCATATTTATTCTATTTTATCATGTTTATATTATATCAAGGGTTATTTTATTTATCATAATTATATTGTGTCAATAGTTACCTTATTTATCATGATTATATTGTGTATAGGATTACTCTATAATATATATCTATCCGGCGCAACAGTTCTTCGTCGTCCGCCGCCGGCCACGGTCCACCGCCGGCCACCGTTTGGCCACCGCCCGCTGTTGCCGGCCACTGTCGTCCATCACTGTCACAGTTTCCTTCGTCTAAACTCTTAGGATTTTCTTGTTCCTCGCTAGTACTATTCGTCTTCTTCAGAAATAGCGTCTGACAGTACTCTTTCAATTCAATCGATAAAGTTGACAAATTGTTCACTGAAAAAAAAAATCTATAAAGGATCTGAATACTAAAAAAAAAAGTAGTTATAAAAAAATAGAAAAAATGAAAAAAAAAGAAAAGAAAAGAGGACTTGTAATTCCAAGAGACAAATATTCATTGGAAGAAAAACATTTATGATAATAAAAGGACATAATTCGGAAAAAAAAAATTTGCAAATATTCCAAAATAGAAATATTAGATTAACCAAAAAAATCACATTCTTTTTTTCAATTTTTAATGAAAAAAACATACATAGATATCTTTCTATATATGATTTGTATTCTGAAAATCCAGCTACAACTTTTTCTTGAATCAACACAAATTTTTTTAAATAAATGGTTTTACGATAATGAACCAACTATAGAAAGAATTTATAAAACAAATCAAAGTATAATTTCCTTTATTTTAAAATTACACAAATACAATGCGAATTCCCATAATTGTTTTGATGTCTCCTTTTTGTCATCGAGAAGCTAAATGGAAAAAATTATCTATCATTGTCTACTGTCGTTGAAATGTGGTTCTTTGGTCAAGGGCATTATGACCACCTTAAGCGAGATGGAAGCCATGTGCCTACTAAAAAAGCTGATAAGTGGAAACAAACAGATTTCCAATTGTGTGCCTTGTTATGACAATTAGTGGAACCCAAACTTCTTGTATCTTTGAGGGATTTCAAAACTTGTCACTCCTTTTGGAAGAAAGCCCAAAGCATTTATGCCAACGATATTCAACGTCTCTATGACACTACGAACAAGCTTGCATCTCTTAAAATGGCAGACCATGATATGATGTCCTTCATGGTTGAAGCTCAATCTACTGTCGAAGAACTTAGGATGTTTTTGGAAGTAGATCCATTAGAGGATATAAAAAAGAAACTAGACAAATTTTACATGGTGTTGATTCTTCGTGCCCTACATCCCGATTTTGATCATGTCAAAGATCAAACTTGTAAGTAGTCATGAGGTCACTATGGAAACATACTCCCCTTATTATAGGGACTAAATTGTCATTACTGACTGATGGGGTCTGTAAGGACTAAATTGCCATCATTGACTGATGGAATTTGTAGAGACTAAATTGTCATCAATAACTGAGGGGCCTATAGTGGTTGGAAATATACTCTCTTCACTAAATTACTATTATTGACTGATAGAGTCTCCATAGACTAAATTGTTGTCACTGACTGATAGAGTATGTAGGAAGTAAATTGTCATCACTTATTGGTGAGACCTCTACTGATGGGAAGCGACAAAACTAGAAGCAGTGACATATGACGAGGTGATGGGGCATGGCTGAAAAGGAAAAAACTACAGGGACTTCGAATTGGCTCCTTTTCTTCGCGCGCTTCTTACCATTGTCGCCCTTCATTTGCGATTGCTCGAGCCATTGCCCTCTCTTGCACTTCAGACACAACCCCTTCTTCTTCAGACACTACAGACGCTGATTTTCTATTTTTATTGTAGTACATTTGTGAGAAACGTGAATTTGGAATGCTTGTTACAGGCAATTCAAGGAATACTGTATCATATTCTGAACGCAATTAAATGAAATCATGTGCTATTTCTTTATTTACTGTACCATATGTGGTGAGTGCATTGTCGTAATCAGTTTCTAAATGGTTGACCTTGTGTCTTTGCATTATTTCTGGAGAAAATATGGTTGTAGTTTTCCTTATTTAAATTTTATCTGCTGATCGTTTCAAGTTGGGAGGGAAAAGTGTTTAATCCCATGGCTTCTTGTGGTTAATAGTAAAAGTACAGAGGTTCCAATGAATGAAGTCAATCTGGTATTTCTGTGCTCAAGATAGGTCATCGATTTGATGTTGTTCAGTTTATTCAACTTTTTTTTTTAGCACATCCATTGATTGGAATTTTAGTGTGACGCAGAGGTATTCAGGAAGTGATTTGCATGGTGTCAGTATTTAATTCTTTGATTCCTTCTAATTTTATGTTTATCAAAACGTTTCTTTTTATAAGGCGACCATTCTACATATAAATTTTACCTAGCATGTATAATTTCAATCACATTTGCCATATTCATGTATGGATGCTCCAGTCTCTGTTCTGTAGATTCTGCTCTAACTCCAAGTGATGGTATTATTCAAGCGTTATTAGTGAACGCATTTTTCTCTTCTTTTCTTGCGAATGTCTGAAGGCATATCATTATCTGTTATTGTAAAATGTTGAGAAACTTGAAGGTTGTGACTTAGAGTTGTTAAACTTTTATTATCGATGATGAGAATGGATTCTATGGAACCTGTTTATTCTTTAGACATTGCCTTTCATAAAGAATATAGTAAATATATACCTTACACTTTGATGAATTCCTATATGCCATTTGTCTGGTATATTGAAGAGAAACATTGGGCAATATGATTACTTAAATTTTACTGTTATAACTCATTTAGAATGGCCTTGAGTATTTGGTTGTACTTACTGAATCTGTTTTTTTCTTTATATATGTTAAAATTCACCCTGAAATTCGTAAACAATGCTGGGACCCTTAGCACTGGCCAAAGCATATACTTGTCCGATATACATGGTCTGTGTCATTTTAGTTCCAGCTCTGTATATACACATTTTGTATAGTTTTGTCAATATTAATTTTGAAGTTTGAATAAATTTATTGTTATGGAAGCCGTTGATATAATTTATTTGCATTTAAGGGATTGGGTTATTGATGATGATATAGCAAACAAGTTGTAATTTAAATAATTAGATTGTAATGTTTATGGCAACAATTAAATTCACCACATGGTATGTTATTTTGTTATTTCCTTTTGATTTTGAAGTTCGCAAAGTTGACAATAAACATCATTAATTTATATAATTTATATACATCCTTCTGATTTGCAGTGCACCAACTTGATGAAAAGCATCATCTATTTATATACATGTAGTGTAGGCATTAGGTGCATCTAAATCTCTAGTAACTTTTTCCTTCAAATATAATGTGTGTTCTTAATTCCTATAACAGTTGCAGTATTTATTAGAACACTTGAATGAACACATAGTGCTTTGTGTCAGGTGATTATAGACATATGAACTTTCTTTGCTCCTAAATGTGTTAGTCATGTTCATCATTTTGAATAATATCATTGGTTGGGAAAGGAACAATCGCTTAGTATGCCTTTTGAAATATTTCAGGAAGGAGCACTCAGATAGATGTGACTTCAGGATTGTTTGTTCTGTTTTGGTTCAGGTAAATAAATACCTTTCTCCCTATTCTTTGCTTATATGGTGCATATTTAGCGAGAATACCTGGTGATTATGAGAAATTTGGGTTATTAGAACCAGATATGATGTCCTGTTTATTTGTAGTTGTTATTAGCGTTGGTTAGCCCACACTCTCTTTAAATGATTTTTATACTTAGCATCGGTTGTCCCGATCTTTATATATCTCTTATGTATGTCAAACATTATGTACTAGTTTTTGAACAAGAAAAATTCTGTATACAAAATATAAAAAAACGTAAGTTTGGTATTTTGGTTCATTAGTGAAGCAATAATCTTTAATTTTCAGCTAAATCTAATTCATAAAATCATTAGCTATCGTAATATATGGAATAATTGGGTTTTGAGCTTCTTCAGCTCCACATAAAATCAGTACTAAATTGTAACCATACATATTTATTAGCAATATAAATTATTATAAACAAAATTTCATATAATACTTTTTCTTTTATAAAAAATTATCAATAAAAAATTGTATTTATCATTTTTACATTAAAATATTATGTAAATATTTATATTTTTGAATAATTTTCATACTTTTTACATTGATTTGTTTAAGCGGGAAATTTAAAGAACAAAATGAAAAGTTTGGCAGCAAATGAAAGGATCATCAATAACACTGTCACATAAGGAAGAAAGAAACGTCCATTACTGAATCACAAATGCAGTCCAAGATCAGTGCTTTCTTCACATCCACCCAAGATTCCTCTTCTCCCAACAACGACCATGATTTGTCAACCTGGGAGAATCAGCAACATCACATCATCAACACCTACACCCGAAGGCGCGTAAATCCTAGGTCCGGTACTTCGGATCCCCAACCGGTAACACTCGCCAAAAACAAGAAGAGAAGCTACGCTCAGTTTCATCTTGATTTTGGCCAATCCGATTTCCTCTTACGCTCGTGTTCTACATGCGGCATAAAGTTCACTCCCGGTGATCCACAGGACGAGAAATCACACAATGAATTTCACAAATCATACACGCAGGGAATCCTATTCAGAGTTAGCTCTCCGCCTACACTCTCTTCTTTTACGGTTTTTTATTCCTAAATCTTATTTCCTACACTCTCTTTTGTGGTTTTTTATTCCCAATTTTATCTTATTTCCTACTGTATTCTGCAGGGTTGGACCAAAGAAAATGTTATTCCTCTACCCAGTTTGGATACGGGTCGAGTCGTTTTATTCTTGGAGACCGACCGGTCTTCTCACAGGAAGAAAGTTGAAGAGGTGGTGAGGATGATGGAAATTGAGATTGGAAGTGGGTGGATACTTCACGAGCGCTGTAAGGTGTATCTGTTTGTTTCTCTGAACAGGGTTGCTGGGTGTCTCGTTGCGGAACCAATTGAAAAGGCATTCAGAGTTGTGTCTGGCTCTGTTGCTGGATCTGTTCACAGTGCGAAGAAAAGGGGAGTAACGACACGCTCTACCACTCTTCAATTTGGGAATGTTATTTTCCAAAGGGAGGTCCATAGAAAAGTTGCTAATGTGAGTGATTCTGAAAAGATGGAAGGGGCAATCTTCTGTGCCAGCGAACCAACCGCTGCTGCTGGTGGCATTAGGGCCATTTGGGTTACTCCCTCCAACAGAAGAAAAGGCATTGCCACCCAGTTGCTAGAAGCAATGAGGTAGCTTAAATTAAATTTGGCTTTAATTGACTCTGAGGAACTTTAAGTATTTTATATAAAATCAATAAGTTCATAGGTAATGGAAGACCTTATTTATCTACAAGTCCTAATACTAACCACATGGAATGGGTGCTAAGTGGTTGGGAAAATGTGTTTGATTTTACAAAAGGAAGTATCATAATTGTTTTTGCTTCATTTCAAATGTGGTTTTAGAAAATATATACACGCTCAGTTATTTTCTAATTTAACAAGAAGTGATTCAAAATAGTTCTGCGTTGGATTAAAAAGGATATATCAAAGTTACTTTTAGAATAAAAACATAAAACAAATAATTTTATCTCAATATATTTTTCCTATGTCAAATTTATTGTTTTTAACACTCATCTAGACGTACACTTAACTATTTTGCAACCATTTGCTTGCCTAGTGATTTGAATTTCCTGTGTTAAATTGGTTGCAGGAAGAGTTTCTGCCCCGGTCTTGAGCTTGAACGTTCTCAGTTAGCATTTTCCCAGCCTACCTCTGCTGGAAAGGCATTAGCAGCTAGTTATACTGGCACTGGTTCATTCTTAGCATATTAGAGCAAACAAAACAGTTTATTAGTGTTTACTTATCTTGACTGTTAATAGGTATAAGCGTAAGTTATTCTGGTAAAGTGTAACATTTTTTTAGCTCATATAAGCCATGAATCTGTCATCTCATTGTTTTTTGTTGGTACAAATTTGTCATTGTGAGTGGATTTTACCATTTAGTTCTTGAGAGTCAAGAGTTCGCATGTATTGGAGAACATCCTTTTGAAGACTACAACTGTGACTGATATTTAAAGATGTATTTTGAAACTGCAAACTGAAGTTCACACTTTCCAAGTACTAAATTAGGGAGCAAGAAATTGTATCTTTTTTTGTTTTTTTTTTCTCTGTTGACTGTTTGCAGGTTTGTAACTTCAAGCCAAACACAGCTTATTTGGTTGTGTTCAAGCAAGCTTAAGTTATCATAACCCGTAATTAATGGGAAAATAAGCTTCTTACATTATGTGTGCTTGTCTCTTTTCTTAATAATTTATAAGCCTTTTAATATATATATATATATATATATATATATATATTTTTTTTTTTTTTCTAGCTAACGTTTCACCTTGATAACTATAGTTCTTTTTATTTTTTGTCTTAATTGTTGGGTAAATTTTTTAATTTTAATTTGAAATAATATTAAAAAGTTCAAGAAAATTGCATCTAAAGTGACATCTTATTATATGTATGTTATTTTCATTTCATTGATTCATAATCTTTTATTTTCTGTCAAATTACACATTGGACATGTTTCTTTATTACTTTGACCCATCATTTTTATTTGCTTCGAAGTTTTGCATATGTAATGCTATATTTTTCTTATCTATCTATGCAAAGCCAAAAGATCATAGTTATCTTTCAATACTACAATGCTTTTTTTTTAGTTAGTGTATGGTATGTAGATATATTTTTCAAATTTTATGTTTGTGTTATGTCTAGTGAAGGGGACTCTAATTTCAAAACTAACTTTCTATGGGATATTGGTAGTGGATTAACTAATGCATTAATTTAAACCATTATGTATCATTAAGCGATAGGTAGTCGCCAAAACCAAAGAAAATTCTCTTAATATTTCATTCTTAATAAATGATTAATTCATTTAATTTAATCTTTAACATAAAGTGATTTAAGACTGGTTTTAAATAATTGACATGTTCAAAAATAATTTTCATTATAGCGGTTATATACTTTGTCAATAATTATTTAGAAACGATATATCAATTTGAATATTTTGAGACTGGTCTCACACACTTTTTTTTCCTTTAAATTTTTTACTTTATTTCTTTTCTTTTATCGAGTCATAAGTTATTTTGTAGAAGACAATAAATATTAAAGTTATCTAATTTGATCATATTTTGGTGTCAACTTTCATGACAGTTCCTACCTTAACTTATTTTTGAAATATTTTTCTTGAGAAGCTTAAGAAAGAGGAAAGGGAAGATAAGAATATGAAAACTTGTAGACATCAAGAATGGCTTGAAACGAAAAAACCATTTTTACCGATGTTACTCAAGCTAATACTCTTGCCCAAGTAAGAAATATTGACAAAATCAAATTTTCTTTTCTTTTGTTGGATTTTATTCACAAGAGATTTTGTTGGTCAAACGACTTTTATATAATTAAATTGACATGTTTTTAATTTCATACACACTAAATATATATGTAACTAATAGATGAAAAAAAATATGAAATGTGATGCGTTTTGTAAGACCCATAAAAAATATTTACCTTAATAGTAATAAATTTCTTTGTGAATGGAAAATATAATAAGTTTATAAAATGTGGAAAGATTAATAAGAAATTTTGGTAGCTTAATTTGTAAGACTCATGAAAAATATTTATAATAGTAAATTTTAGCATTTTATTAGTAATAATAATTTTAATGGATAGAAAAATGTAAATTTTGGATATAAAATTATAGTAATTTTAGAAGGAGAGGTTCAAATTTTTGGTAACTTATTTAGTAAATTTTTTAAATTGAATAGTAAAAAGTGAATAGTAAATAGTAAAAAGTGAATAGTAAATAGTAAAAAGTGAATAGTAAAAATAAATTTTTAGCATGAGGATTTCTTAGCATGGAAGAAAGTAGTAGGTAGAAACTAGGATCAGATTTGGTGAGTAAATGGTTAAAATATTATTTTTTAAATAATATTAAAATAATAAATAATATTAAAATATTAATGAATAGTAAATTTTTTTACCTATAAATAGCCATGGGAGGGAAGGGTATTTTGCACCAAGAAAAGAGGAATCAAGTGAGAGCTTGAGAAATAGAGAAGAAAGAGCTAGGGAGAAATTTTTAGTTGCAAGAAGAGTAGAGGTTCTGAAGGGTTTCGGGGAAATAAATTCAGATCAAGAGGAATCTGGAATAGAGGTAGGGGAGCTAACTTTTCTAAGCTTTTATATTATGATTTAGTACTGTTTTATTACTATTCATGTCTTGAAATTATGTATGAATATTGTTAATGCTTACTGTATGTTTATCTATATTGATATTCGGTGTAAATATTATATGCTGTTGTTTTGAATCTGTTAATAAGAAATTTGTTAAAAACTAGTTGAGGAACACTTTGGCTAAGGAAAGACTTGGTACTTAAGTTGTCCATTGTGACGCACCTCTCTTTCCTGGAAGTTTACTCGACAAGTTTTTAACTTAAATCTTGTGTACAGATTATGTACTGTTAAATTATCATGTAATATATCTTGTTGGAATATATTCAGTTTGTATGATTTATGAAATGATTGAAGTTTATTTGATTTGAATTTATGCATCTAAACATGTATGAGTATTACGGGGAAATGTCGTAAGGGTATAATATGAGTCGAGGAATGTGAGTATGGTATGAGTCTCGCGGAGAGATTCTGTAATGTCATGGTATGTGTATGAGGATTATGGGTAGATTTCGTAATGGTATAATATGAGTTAAGGAATATGAGCATGGTATGAGTTTAGTGGAGAGATTCTGTAATGTCATGGTATGTGCGTATATGTTGATGTTGAGGGTCATGAAGTTGGAGGTTATCCTGATACTCTAATAATCATTCAGTCTCAAGTAGAGAATGATGAATTATGTGGTGAGAGGGGCAGGAGGTCCTGGTCTATGTGCCGGTTTAGGACATAGTGAGGGGACTAACCTTGTGAATGGTATGGAGGGCGGAATGTCCTGGTCTATGTGCCGGTTTAGGACATAGTGAGGGGACTAACCTTATGAATGGTATGGAGGGCAGAATGTCCTGGTCTATGTGCCGGTTTTGGACATAGTGAGGGGACTAAGAATGACATCACAAGTGAAAAACCTTCCGTTGTATCGCTCATCAACATATCGTTGGGATAAGTGCCTATTGAATATCGTGGGGATAAGTGCCTATTGGGTATTGTGGAATGAGTGTTTATTTGGGTATTGTGGGATGAGTGTCTATTGGGTATTGTGGGATGAGTGTCTATTGGGTATTGTGGGATGAGTGTCTATTAGGTATTGTGATGTTTATTAGGTATTATGGGACGAGTGTCTAATAGGAATTGTGGTATGATGGTATGAGGGTGTCTGACATAATTTATATGATGTTTGTAACGAAGTAATTATGCATGATTTGTTGCATGTTAGCTCACCCTACTTGTTTGTGTTTGTGTATGTGCGATGATCGTATAATTCGTTATACGGGAGTAGATGAAGGAATGTCGTTTGATCCAGTGACGATGTTTGACGTTGCCGCTTAGTCGTTTTAGGAGTTCTATTTGTCATTAGTACGTTAAAATACTCTGTTACGTTTAAGTTTAAAATTCTGTAGCTAATTTGAGGATGACTGTAATCCTTAATACTCTTAACTGCTTTCACATATTATGCATGATGACGTCCTTTCTATATATGCATGACGTATATTTTTGGGACGTTACACGTTTTATTGACGATAAGCTATGATATATTTTATGTGGCAAAGAGTACGAAGAGTTTGTGTTTTTATTAAATGACTAAGTATATTATGATTATGTAATCTATGATATTTTGAAATTAGTGTAAAGATGGTGTTGTGTACATATATAAATATAAATGTATAATTATTATGTGATATGTGATGGTATGTGTCAAAGGTATTATGGCTATTAATGGATATGTTGGTTGCCTTTTGTGGATATATTGCCCATTTGTGTGTGTGATGATGGGATGATTTTTGGGATGCTATTTTGTAGAATTAGACTTGAAACTTAATGAAAAGAAAATATCTTAATTTCATTGAAAATCTAATCACAAAAATAAGACACCAGGGATGCAAAATTATAGGAGACTTTTGTATAAATACTTTTTTTTATCTGATGTAAACATCTATTTTGACTTAAGATTCCAATGTTAGATTTTATATGTGATAATTTTGATATAGATTAAATATGTTTTTAATATACTAAATTTGATACAAAATTTGAATTCATTAATGTATGAAACTTTAATATTTTTGGTTTTTAATCTTTTAAATAAATTGTCAAATACATTTCATATTAATATTTAAATTATACTGTTTGATATATTTCAATTTCAATGGCAATTGAAAACTGTGAAATAAATAAACAAATTTTAACATAATTAAATTAAATGAATTATATCAATTTATTTTTAAAATTTAAAATTTAAAATATATTAAAATTTTGGACAAGAATAAATTTCCTGAATCAAAATTCATACACTAAAAACATATATAAATTTTTAATAGAAATACTTGAGTCTTTGAAAAAAAAAACATTGGAATATAACAAATTAGTTTTGATTCATTGGAATGTAATTGATAATCCTATATCTTAGGTAGAGGTAATTTCATAATAGTTTGTCATTTTTGTTCTCTAGTTGGAGAAATAATATTGGTACCTGATACAAATGGTGATTTATGGGATTTTTTATATAAATGCGAACTTGTATTGCTTTGAGATTATAATCTTTAAATTGATTTATTCTAATATATAATAATATATAACATAATATAAACTATTGACATATTCCTTAATACAAATCTATGAAATTCTATATGAACATAAAAAACGAAACAAAACTAGAAAAATTATTAATTATTATGCCAATATTCATTTTATATAGCTTTTACTAACATATGGTTCCAACTAACATTTATGTATATAGCAAATTATTTATATTCTTTATTTTTTTTTTCCTTTTCCCCGTTTAATCAGTTAGTTAGAAGTTTTTCGGACCTTTCAATTTCATATTTTAACAGTTATTTAAATCGAATTTTAATTAAAGCCAACTTTAATATGAAAAAGCATTCATATTCTATCGATGAACTTTTTCGGATTCTCTTCGTGTAATTACATTTTTCTTATCTACGAAATTTGAATATGAAATTTTGTTTAAACAACTAATTAATATTACAATTTAATAATGTAGATTAATAATTTTTTTTTTAAAGATATGAAAAATTAGACCTTAAAATAATTGAGTATGTAAAGCTAATGAAGACCTAATGGTCTTCATGGCCCTACGTTTGCCTTCTATGATAATCTATGTCTATGGATCTCTTTCACTTATTTTCTTTTTTTTTCTTAGCACTTTACTTATTATCAATTTCTTTCTTCAGTCCACTAATTCCATAATTTCTGTACTTTTGGCTGTATAGATTTTTTGAACGTGATTACTATTTTTACATTTCAGTAAATTATTATTTCTTTTTCAGTTGTCCTCAAATTATTATTATTTTTTTCTAAATTGTCCTCAAATTAATTGATGAAAACCACATAATAGATTAATTTATATATTGAATTTTGCAACACGACAAGAAATATTGTCTTATTCGATCAATGTTATTGCTTTTATTTATAATGATAATTTTCTTTTTCATTTACCAATATCACCCATATTCATTTTTATTATAAATGGATAAATAATTTTTATGACGGTGTAATCGATATATTATAGACAATGTGATATTTTATTTTCATTAATTATTCTTTTTTTGTCATGATTTCTTTTCTATGCTTATCCTTACATTAAAGAGAATTGCTTTTAAACAGTAGCTATCATGAGATTGGCTTTTGTTTTCTCTTTTATTTAAACTTTTTTCTTACCCGAATTCCTAAATAAATGAATGAATAAATAACAGAATTGTTGGAAACTGAAATATAAAAGAAAACTGAAAAATAAAAGAAAACTGAAAAATAAAAATGACTATTTTTCTTCCATTTCTTCTTCTTGTTGAAAACGCCCATCTCAATCTCATTTCAACTTCCGAGGTTTTTGCCTTTTGCCGGCTAGCCCAATTCCTCCTATTTTTTGTTTCTGTGTTCCTTCGAAATTCCACAATTTCAATAACACCCTCCCTTCGTTTAACACTTTTCACCAATTCAACCTTTGATCTTTGATATTTCCACCCATTTTCTTGTTTGATCGGGGGATTCTCAATTTGGGTGCCCCTTCTGTTTCTTATCTCACCATTGGGTCCAATAATCTGCGTTTTCTTCAGATTGAAAGCAATGGGCATAGGGTTCGAGCGGAATGATGGTACGGAAAATGATATATGGAAAATGTAATTTGGTCGTGTGTATTGGGCATAGTAATGTTGTTTAAATTCTTAAATTACATCATCAATTCTAGCTACTTCTACCCTGTATAATTTAAATTTCCACGAATTTGGCACTGTAAATGTTATCGTGGTATTGAGTTTTGATTAATTTTGAATGAACAAAATAACTTTTTCTTACAGATAATATACCTTTGGTAGCCCATCGTTTACATATTCTTTTGTGTAGAACAGGTATTCGCTTATATGTAACTGAATGAAGGATAAATAAGTGTGTTTTATGTTTATTATCTTAATGAATTTCCAATATCCAGTTGCTCCTCCTGAGTTTGTTTCTTTGGTTTGTGTGCGCATGTGTTGGACTGTTTACTTTATTCTATTTAGTAGTTAATTTTCGAGTTTAATAGACATACATTGATACTGTAAAGATTTCGTACTTTTGACCGATAAGAAACCATTATTTGTATGTCCTGGAAAATAGTTGTTATGAAAGTCATCAAATTTACATACATGTCAGTTTGTGATTGTCACAGTGATTGGATGACAATGTGAAACTTATTTACATTGTTAGTGTGTAGACTGTTTACTCCAATCTGTTTGACACCTTAATTAATGCAATTCTGTTGGTAACTAGGATTAGGATATAAAGATATTTGATAAGGTTCTTGGTTGCTTTGTTTATTTTATGCTTATGGGTTATGGCACAGCAAACTCAAATCTCACAATACTTTTATTCTAGTTATTACATACTTGCATTGCATGCTTTAAAATTAAATGAGCAAATACTGTAATTATGTGTATGAGAAACTTATACATTTTTCAGTAAATTTTGTAAATTGATAGTGACATCAATATTTTTGTGCATCTATTTTCAGGTTTTCCTCATAGTGATGATTAGGGAAGCCATTTGTCTTTAGATTTGAGAGAGCTGATTTGTGATTTTTGAATGGAAAAGAAAAGATTAGATGACTATGAACCAGGTCCAGTTCCTTCACCAAAGGGGGTAGATAGATTTGGTTTTGTAAAACAGGATAATACTTCTGATGGTTTAGTCAAAAGTAGATCAGCCTATGAGTATGAGAGGTATTTTGCTTTCCTCCTGTTGATTTGTGTTTTTTCTGTGTTACGAGCATAAAATAAATAGCCAGTGATATTTACCTATGTTACCTCTATCATTCATCAGATATAGGGAGGAGAGAAGGGTTAGAAAATGGAGGAAGATGATTGGGGTTGGTGGCAGTGATTGGAAGCATTATCTGAGGAGAAAACCTCATGTTGTTAAAAGGCGTATAAGGAAAGGAATTCCAGATTGTTTAAGGGGCCTTGTTTGGCAGTTGATATCTGGAAGTCGAGACCTACTGCTGATGAACCCTGGAGTTTATGAGGTAATCAAGTTAAATTGTACTGATGAAAAATTATGATTCATTTTGTACAACACTGTGTTGCCTATGATCAGTGCTAGTCTCGCTGTTGTTTGTTATAGTTCTCCAATAAATATGAACTGAAGAATATTCTCCATTTTTATTTGCACATCTTCTTTTTACGGCTTGGTATATTTGTGCTTGCTGTTGCAATGTCACCACCCTGGTGGGTATGCGTGGTGTTTGAGTTGAACAATATTTTTCTTAGTAATGTAGGTTATAAATTATTTTGAATATGGATGTGTGGATATTTGAAGTTGTTGGAGAATCTATATTGACCAAATATATAACCAAATTACAGTATGGGTATAAATCTTTCTTTATAAGTTAGTTTTGTGAAGTTAAGTAAGACTTATAGTCTACTTTTTAATATGGTATCAAAGTCTATACTAGTGAAATTTGTTAGACCTACCACACCTGCTATTGGGCTACCCACAAATATGTAGTGATGTGCTTGAGATGTCCAGTCCTTGTTGTGAAGGGTGTGGTTAAGATCTCACATGTATTATAAGTGGGTGTATATCTCATCTTATAAGTTGATTTTATGAGGTTGAGTTAGACTTAAAGTCTACTTTTTAAGAAAAAATATTAGATCAATTTTATTTGACTGTTGCAAGGAAATCCTACTTTAATGTTATCTTCCTAAAATAACCATTTTATTATTATTGGAGTAGTATTTTAAATATGGATGTATAGATATTTGAAGTTATTTGATCATTTTTTTTATTTGATTGCAATAATTGAAATCCTACTTTGGAGTTGTCTTCCTAAAGAATCATTTTTATTATTATTAGAGTAGTATTTTACTATGTAAAACGGTTAGTGTTATATGTTCTGTAATGATTGAGCAGTTGTGTATTTAGTTAAGTCTGTTGAGTCTGTTGCAATATGTTATGTTTTCTGTTCCTAGTTAGTTAGGTATCGCTTGCTGAATGTTTAATGTTACTCCGTTATATATATTGCTGATCTTTTATCTTTTGTATCTTGTCGAATACAATTTTACTCAAATTAAAATATTCTTCTTTTGTTTTTCTGATCTTTAAGAATTTTGTATAAAATTGAAGAGATAGTGTGAATTACGTGGTTTTTTATACTGAAGTTTCCTCCTTTTCTTTATGAAATTATATTGAATTTTATGACACAACTGTTCCTTGTTTTGGAGTTTGCTTTGACAAGACATTGCATTTATTGCAGCAACTTGTCATCTATGAGACATCAGCCTCTGAACTGGATATAATTCGAGACATTTCTCGCACCTTCCCTTCTCATGTATTCTTCCAACAGAGACATGGACCTGGACAGCGGTCTCTCTACAATGTTCTAAAGGCTTACTCTGTCTTTGACAGAAACGTTGGATATGTTCAGGTTTTACACAGGAACTCATCACCTTTTTGTGCTTGTTGTGAAGAAATTCATAATATTGATCATTTTAAAACTCCAGGGAATGGGGTTTTTAGCGGGGCTTTTGCTTCTTTATATGAGTGAGGAGGATGCATTTTGGTTGTTGGTGGCATTGTTGAAAGGAGCTGTTCATGCCCCAATGGAAGGCTTGTATTTGGTAATTGTTTTATTCTATGCATTTATTTGTTTGGATTACTGATGTTTTATGTATTATCCCTCTCTTGTATAAGATACATGATATTCTATGAGGAAAGATTAGGATATGCAGAGAATTGTGTGTTTCTTTTTAAAATTTTACTTTGATGATAATAATTCTTGTCTAAGCAAAACTGCTGTTATATTGATTGCAGGCAGGATTGCCTCTGGTACAACAATACCTCTTTCAATTTGAATGCTTGGTGAGAGAGCATCTACCGAAGTTGGGCGAACATTTTTCCAATGAAATGATAAATCCTAGCATGTATGCTAGCCAGTGGTTCATAACTGTATTTTCATATTCCTTTCCATTTCATTTGGCTCTTCGAATTTGGGATGTCTTTCTCTACGAGGTTAGCAGTGCTTTCTGTCTGAAGAACCATATATTGGTTAGAAATATGAGCCTATAATGATCACTTTCTTATCCTTCAGGGTGTTAAAATTGTCTTCAAAGTTGGCTTGGCCCTATTAAAGTACTGCCATGATGACTTGGTTAGTATCATTTGACCTGTCTCCGTTGTAAACCAAAGCAAACATCTACTCACTGTTTGTGTTTGTTTGTTTATCAGGTTAAACTACCTTTTGAAAAACTCATACATGCTTTGAAAAACTTCCCTGGGAATGCAATGAATCCAGATATGTTGTTACCACTTGCTTATTCCATCAAGGTTCTCTTCCTTTCTGTGTTTTTTTTTCTTTAAGTTCTACATACCCAAAAACACATGTTCTCCTCTTTGTCATAGAATATGAATGACATGCGTCCTTGTTATTTTTCCTTCACTTCATAAACTTTAACATGCATTTTTGTTTGCCAAACTCCAAGTTACTTGTAAAATTGAATGTTGTGCTATCTGTTACTTACAAAACTCTGATTTATTGATTTGGCTGATTAAGTGGTAATCATGGTTATCAAACTCTCGAGTTAACTCGTAAACTCAGTTTACGTTCTCAGACATGGCTTCCGAGTTAACTCGGAAGTAAACTCGTTTTCTGCATAAACTCGATAGAATCGATTGTAAAATCGATAGGATCATGTAAAATCGCAAGTTTGGAGCGATTCTGCGAGCTTGAAAGTTATATATTTAATGAAATGCATCAAAATTAATGACAATAATTCATGTATTTATATTTTACAATATTTATTTTTATGAACAATATAACTATAAATTTTATTTATTTAAAGTTATATAATTTTATAGACTTATTTGAATTAAGATATTTATATAATTTTTTTCATCTGAAGTAAACTCTTACGAATTTACTCGACTCTCACGAGTTTACGTAAACTCTCGAATTTGATAACCTTGGTGGTAATCATAGTATTGATACAAGAAATGAAAGGAGAAATGAAAGTAACCTCAAAATCTAGGATGAAATGAAGGATAGTGACTGTCATTTCAGAAAAAAAAAATACTAGAAAGGATTTTGATGACACCAGATATTGAAATTCTATTGTGAGAAGTGGTGTTATAAAAAAACAAGCATGGTGGATTTTTCACTGGTAGCCACAGCTTGACCCCAACAAATCGTGTTTCACATGGCAGTTGCATCGGGCATTGGAGAGTGGTGACTTGGCGGTCCTTTGTGAAATAAAGGAGAAGCCTTAATATTATCTCTCCCTTTTTTTCCTGGCTGTCCAAGTGTTTTTTTTTCTTAGAAAAAGGGGGTTAGGCCATACAACTCGGGCCAAACCAAACATTTAGAGCAAAATTTTAATCTAGGAACCGTACCCAACTTGAAGGAATCCACCTATCATCCGATTTATTTTTTTGTGAAGTGCCACCTACCATTGCTCTTTTCTTTTCTTATTTTTTTTTCTTTCAATTTCCTGTTTACTCAGCACTGCCCTACTCACTCTATTTGTCTTTTTTTTTTCCACTTAGTAGTTATTTTCTGAAAAATTTATCACCAGTTTTCCGGCAACTATAAGGGTCACTGGATGCGGCATAAATGGCTCAGTTTGGAAACATTGTCATCTCATGAATGAATCAAACTTTAATAGAACTGTCTGTAATTATTGTGGAAAAATTATGGAAGGAGTTATTAGTGTCAAAACACATCTAATGGCAAATAAGTGCAATGCTGCAGCTTGCACCAAGACAAGAGAAGAGCTTTGAAAACTATTCAAAGAAAAAACTGCCACCTCCTCCATCAATGCCATACATAGTGCGGCTTATGGTAATAATGAGAGTGAAGATGATGTTGAAATTTCCACTGCTAGCAATGATAAAGGGAGAAATAGTGTAGGAAACAAAGGGCCGCTGAATATGTTTTTTTGTAGAAATCCAACTACTGCAAAATATAAGAGAAAGAAGGTGAAACTAAGGCAAGATTACTTGATTTAAAGGTATCAGTGCAATAATATATTGATTTTGGTACCAAACATACTTGTCATTCAACCTTGTAAGATTGAAGGACTTTCAAGGTATGATTGATGCTATTGGTGCCTATGGACCTAATTTGCCAGGTTCTACATATCATGAAACTAGAGTTTCACTCCTAACAAAGAGATGGATTACACTTAAAAGTTGTTAAAAGATCATAAAAATGTAGTAGATCAAACATGGTTGCTCTATTATATCTTGCAAAGGTAGTATCAAGAGAAAGGAAATTTGAAAGAGATGTTTTAAATAAATAAGAGGTAACAAACCATTCGTGTCTGATATATATGGATCTTCTTAGTTCCAATAATTTACCAACTAAGACATAATTCTTCCAGTATTTTGTGATAACTTGGAGTAACATTTTCTTCTCCAATCTCCTTGACATGGGTATCAAGCATCTCAAATATAGTTCTATCAAGCATCTGAACACTTTTAAAGGTGTGCAATTTTGAATTACCTGGTGTAATACCTTATGTACAGCATTGCAACCCCAGGCATGTGCCCAAGACTTTGAAATTTCTAGATAAAGTCTCACGAAAATGGCTTCCTTTTGATTTGTTTATCTGCCGTCCAAACCTTTAACTCTGCCAATATAGGCAAATTTATGTGAAAATTAGGTATCTAAAGTAAATCATTGAAATAAAACTTGTCAAAATTCCTGTAAACCAGCAGGTTGTATGTTATGTTAGAAGTGGACTTTAAGTCTAACTCAACCCCACAAAACCGGCTTGTAAGGTGAGGTTTGCACCTCACTTATTGTTAGGGATTCTGAAAGGAATTCCTAACCAGCTCTCTCTCTAACTCAAACACCACAATCAAGAATAGGAGAAGAAAGAATAGTATGAATGGTATTCACAACAATGAATCAAGAATACAATGTATCTTAGGAGCTTAACCTCCTCCACCTGGTGCTAAGACCGGTCTACACATACAAACTACTCAACTACTTTATTGAAACACTAAGGGTCCTAATATATAGGCCCTTTTCCCGCCCCCTCACTTAACTGATTAGCAGTTAAGTAGTTAAGTGTTCTGTTTCTTCCTCCTCTCATAGACTCTCCATGTCCTAACACTTATATATTATAAATTGACCTTATCTCTAGTTGATGTGAGACTTCTAACACACCCCCTTCACGCCGAGGTATAGACATCTAGTGCGTGATAGTAGAAATTAATGGGTGGTCCGATAGCGGCCCGACAACGGGTGGAAACAAAAATGCCCACTTAGAACTCGCTAGGATAGACTCTAACCATGACTCTGATACCATGTTAGAAATGGACTTTAAGTCTAACTCAACCCCACAAAACCGGCTTGTAAGGTGAGGTTTGCACCTCACTTATATATTATAAATTGGTCTTATCTCTAGTCGATGTGAGACTTCCAACAATAAGAAATTCTGGGCCTTGTATGAACGGGTTAACCTTTTTGTAACAATGGTATCAGAGCCTTGCAACGAACCTGATGTTTCGAGTTCGAACCTTGGGGCAACCTACTCCTACCATTGGAGGAGTCCCGAATTTTCCAAGCCGCCAGGTGCCGACTTCTTTAGGAGGGGCGTTTGTTACAGGAAATTATGGGCCTTGTATGAACGGGTTAACCTTGTAACATTGTATGGCAGTTTATTGGAATGTAAAAGAAAAATAGAAGATTTAGATAAAGTGAAAATGCATTGAGAACCCTAAACCTTAAGTGATTCATTAGATTTGCTTAACTCCAGGAGTTAAATAGTATATACTTGGGTTGTTGGATTACCCTTATCGTAACTTATTTATTGGCCCATATGATCTCTCTTTCTGGATCACCTCTGGAGTGGCCTGGGAGATGAAGAGGATGTATGGGAATTTCTTTGATCGGTTGTAGGTGACAAACAAAATCTATATTGTCTTTGTCACTTGGGAATTTTTCTTAGGCGTCTTGAAAATTTGGTGTCTGGCAACAATGCTTTAGTGACTAAATGATTATTACATTTTCTTTTAGTGTCACCTAATAATTTGGAGCATTTATAGTTAAATTAAATCAGAACATGGAAATCTGATACGTTCTGTCGTAACAATGTTCAATTTTCTTACGCTGTCCTTCTATCATATGATGATGCATAATTGAATTAGACTAGGCACATATGAACAAGTATCTTGTTTGGTCAAAGCCATATAACTAGATCATCGTGTGCTATTTATGGTTCTGTATTTATGGTTCTGTTCCTCTGTCTAAACAGTAGAACTCCTACTTCAACATTTACACTTTTGTTTAATTAGTTCTTTACCATATACTGACTAAATACATGTGTTGCACACTACATAATGGTCATTGCAATATTACATGGCTGTGATGTTATTACACTGTATAGTTCTTTTGTATAATTTTAAGATTACAAGTCTGTAATATGGTTCTCATCATCAGATATCAAAGCGTTTGGAGGAATTGAAACAAGAGTATGAGACGAAGACTGGAAAGATTAGACGAGCTAGAGAGGTTTCTGAAAAACCAATGCTTCCTGGTGAGAGCAACTGAAGTGAGAGCATTTGTTAGACATGTAGAACTAATGGTAAACCTGAGAGGAGAACCTCTTAGTGAAGGTTTCTCTTTCATGCTGGGTGCTAATCCAGTGTGAAATGCATACTATGTACAGTTGTAGTAGTTGTTTTCAGAGTTAAAAAGAGGCTTTAATAAAGATGAAATCTGTTGCATGCCTAGAGGCTCATGGGTCTCTTTTCTTTTTCTCTTTTACTACTCTATAAAGATAATGTTGTTTCAGAAATTGTTGTTATTGTTAATATCAAGGAGAAAGTGCTTTTGTTGTAAGACATTGTGTCTGTTTGAGTGAAACTAAGAAAGGAATCAGTTTTCAAGTGTTTGTAGAGGAATATGTTCTCACCAAAAAAAGCGACAAATAGAGATAGTAGGGAATTACTATTTGTTATTGAGTAAATTATGTTGTATTTTGGGAGGTTTGTTAAAGAAATGTCAAATTCCAAATCTTTTAATAAATTAATATAAATGAAGTTCATTGTTAATAAATTGAACTATTGTTATTCTGTCATAACTTGTTTTGAAAAACTTCATGTTTTGTTTGTTAAATCAAAATTGTGAAGAATGTAGTTCCTCTTTTGTCATAACAGTAGTCTTAGAGAGTATTGTGAAAGTTAGTTTGTGACCTATTTGACTAGTTTAATTAACACAATGTTATATAAGATATTTTAAAGTAAATTATTTCAGGACTTTTATCTATGTTTTAACTTAATTTAACTAGCTTTTAATTTGTAGTTTATTTAAATTTTTATTCTTATATATTTTAATATATTTTTTTGTTGTTTTTATTTTTTTACTCGTTGTTATCCTTAATTTTTGTATTTATTTTCTCATTAGTAATAATTCATTACAAGATGTTTTGTGAAAATTACATACAATAAAAATTATACAAACAAAAAAAAAACTCTAAAGTAACACATTAATTGAACTTAAAAAATATTTTTTCTTGAAAATAACTAAAAGTTAAATTTGACCAATGTATATTATATCAATTACTTTAAATAAAATACTTATTCAAATAAAAAGTTATGCAACTTAAAAAAATATAGAAATATTAAATTTTTTAATAAAATCTTAATTATTTTTTAAAGAAATCTCAAATTATAACTTCATAATAATATACTTTTTAGAAAATATAAATTTTATTTATATAATAAAATTTATGTATTTGTATTTTTTATGTCATTTTATATTTACCAATTAATTTTGTAAGTTCCTCTTGTCCCTTCAAATATAGACAGCACTAAAAATGGAACAGATTCTGAACTAAAAAATTAGTTTATTAATTTGGGTTTTAGTTAGGAGTTTATCCTTTGTTAAACATGTATTGACCAAGTTTAATATATGTCTTGCCAAATACACTTTTACTATTCAAAGTCATGGCTAAATGAAGGAGAAAATACAACATGAAAAGCTAAAAGACAGGGATTTAAGAAGAATTTGACATTTATTAGAATAAATTAAAGTTTGATTATGTTTTCAATCCCTGTATTTGAAATAATATTTTACTTATATTATTTACTCTTTAGTATCTCAAATTAAAGAAACAATTCTAAACAGTACATTTGAGAAATTAAAAACAGCTGTAAAAAATTAATTTAGTCTATTATATTTATTGTTAAGGGATCAAAGTTATTAATTTTTAACCTTGAAAGACATTTTTTTAAATATGGGGGAAGTAAAATCAGAATTACCCTAAACATAAACACTAAAAATATAATTAAATCAATATTTAATTACTTAAATTTGAAAATATTTCAAATTATATATACAAAAATAGTAACTCATCTCTTTTTTTTTCTCTCACTCTACATGCTCTTCTCTCCTTCTCTTTTCTACTCTCTAGATTCTTTCTCTTTTCATTAGTAGAATTGGTATAAAAATATTAATATTTGTATTTTTGAATATTGAATATTATGTATAAATTTTTAATCATCAAATATTTGAAAATTAATTCATTTTTTTTATTTTCATAAAATTTAATACTGAAAATTTTCAGTTTTAAATATACTTTTAAAAAACATATTTGCCCATTAAATAAATTCAATTGGCGCATCCAAACTAAAAAAATTGAAATTTCAAAAACTTGCATTCATTCATTGAAATCAAATATTTGAAAGTAAAAAAAATAAAATAAAAAAAAAAGCAATTCAAATTTTGTGCTATTTTAAAATCCCTCTCCAAACATAGAATATTACTCAATATCCATTTTAAATCTTTCCTTCCTAATTTTTTTCTCAAGTTACCAAAACAAACACTATGTTAATGAAGGAATATAAATGTTATAAATTTGCTGACATGCTTTAAAAATAAAAAAAAAAGTTTAAGAAGTTGAGATATATTAAACTAAAATTTAACATTAAGCTTTTAAACATAATTATGCTAATGAGGCACATGTATCGAGTAGCTTGGTCTGTAACAAGATTTGCATCGTTCTGGTTATAGTAACTTTTATTGATTAATATTTTAAATTTTTAATGAAATGTTAATTATTTCATTCAGATTTTTCCTTCAAATAAACGATTGCTAAGTCATTTGCAACATAAAAAGAATGATGTATTTGTTGAAGAAATAAAGCTATACATTTTAATTAATTGTTTCAATAAATAACTGGCATTTACCATATTTTAATCTTTATTAAAAAAAACTTTAATCACGAATATTATCTCATTTCAGCAATGAGAGAAAATCACAACCATTCAACTCTGAAACAACATTAATTACTAATATTTGATTGAGCTGAACTCAACATAGAAAGCAATTACATTTGAAAAAGAATGAAATAATATTCCTGTAAAATACATGCATCAGCACAACAGGGTTTATTTGAAGAGAAACTAAAAAGATCCATTCATCTTCATTTGTTGTTGTTCATCCCTGTTGCATTCTTCACAGCCTCAGCAGCTTCTTGTGCTTTAGCCTGCATTTGGTTTCCAACCTATATACATAACAAAATACACTTTCTTTTAATAATTGCATGTAATAAATTATAGATAATCACATCATTATAAATTTATTTTAATAGAATAATTAATGTTGGAAAATAATAACCTCTTGCAAGGATTCTTGAGCAGATTGAGCAGCATTGGAAGCCTTGTCCATCATGGTGTTCGTCTTTTCCTGCAATTAATGCCACCAAAAACCTTGTGTGAGTGTCCTCAAAATTATTAGATAGTCTTAAAAAGTGTCTAGTAATAAATTTTGTTCTCATTAATGTATGTAAATTTCACTAAGAAATGAAGTGATTATGTGTTAGTTTTTTTATGTTGTATCTATGTTGATTTTTTAAAATATATTGACGTTGACATGTTAAAAAAGTTTTTAATATATTTCAAATCATCATAGGAAAGGAATAACACCAAAAACTAAAGAATTCAAATTTCTAAGAAATACTTTTATACATACACTGCATAAAAAATATATTAATATTCTTCTAAATATGGGTTTAATTAGATGCATAACTAAAAACTTATACAATTTTTGTACTAAAATTCTAAAGCAACTAAAATTTTGAAAAAAAGTTAAAGATAAAACAACTATACTTTAAAAATGAGCAAGAAAGTAACACATGTAATGATGTTTCCATATATGTTAGAGAAATTATTAGATAATTTTGAAATAAAAAAGGGTTAATGTTTAAGTTTGGTTGAGTTAGAGAGAAAAAGTTAAGGAAAGACCTGAGCTTCACCCTTGGCTTGTCCAGCTTTGTAGCTCATGTTTTGGGAGTCCATCTTGATTCTTGTACTAAAGTGTTTGTTTGTGAAAATCAAGTGTTGTTTTAGGTTTTGATCAAATGCTAATAATATATTTTGTCTCAAACTCTTGTCACTTATATAGTTTCTCAATTCATTGCATAATTTCTTATCATGATTATGAGATTCACATTTTCCTCCTTCACATGCGTTTTCAAGGACACGTGTCATGGCATTCTTGTTGATGAACATGTATGCATGTGGACGACATTCATTCATTGTTTCAATCTCATACATTTGGACTAGTTCTTATCGTTTTTACTAATAATAGTGATTTTTTGTTCTATCTTATTGCTTAAATATTGGAGTAGAAAAGTCTACGTATGACAAAGTGAGAGAGATATATAGCAAATGATGTTTGGATACTTAGCATTATTAATTGATAAAATAATGTAAACCCCTTTTGTACTATGTTTTACAGGAATTAGTTTATTCCATTTTATATGACGTGTTAAAGAAATAATTTATTCTAAATTATTTGCCATTTTATAAAATTAGAGATGCATTAAACATTTTTAGGACTAAACAAATACTTAAGTAGAGAGATAAAAGGTACATTAGCAAATTATATAACTTTGTTCTGTAAAATTTCAAACATTAATTGCCTTCTTAAATACATATAACAAAATCTTAGAGGTTGTGTGTTACTAGTAGAAAATAATGGTCGTAAAGCATTGATATAAGGAGTTAGTCCATTAATTTTGAACAACTCGGATAAACTAAAAAAAAAAACTATCAAACTAAACTAATATAGTTAATGCAAATTGGTTTATATATCTAAGTTTAATCCAATCAAACTAATGTAATTCAACGAAGGCTGATAGTCAATATATTAAATTTTGAATTGTCGACAATTTATAATGTTATTGACTTTTTATTTTAAGTACTTATCTTTTAATCAACATTTAATGTATATTATGCCTTGATTACATCTGTGTTAATTTGTGAATGTATATTTAATTGTGATTGATTAGATTTTATTATTTTTATTTTGTATAACATGAAAACCAAATGCAAAATACAATTGAAAATTTATAAATTATAAGAAAATGTTGATTAAAATATATACTTATCAGAGATTTTTTTAATGAGATAAAATCAAAATTAAAAGTAAAAGTGAGATATTAACTCATAAACCAATATCAAGGTTAATCGAATTAAAGTAGAATTTGTGAGAAGAATGAGAATGGACTTAAAAAGTTTCTATGATTTGACCAATGAAATATGATAACTGCTAATAAAATATATTATTATTATTCATGTGTTAATTGTTTGTGTGATAGATAGCTACACGATGAGTGGATATTTGAAAATTTTTTGTATGATGATTTCTTTAAGAGTTACACAATAAGGAGTTGCCACGCTGAATTTGTTAAGCATTCTAAGTGTGTTTGAATCTCAACATTTTGATTGGGTTATGGAAAGATTGCTTGGAGAAAATGATCACCGAAGTTGGACAAAAATGCTTTCAGCATATACATATGTACAATACCTTGAAAAATACTCAAAGAAGCCTTTGTGTGTGAGGTTGTATAAGTTTCATAACTATTAATGTTTCACTATATTATTGTTAAAGTTGTCGAATGAAATATTAATATATTATTGTCCATTCATTATTATATTTATTTATTTTAAAAGTTTGGAGACTAAAATATATTAAAATTTAAGACAGAGATTAATTTCAATTTTTAAGTTTAAGTTTAAAGACTAAAAACAAATATATGTAACCTTTATAATAATAAAGATGCAAAGAATTTTATATGACATTCATATATTATGGAGTGATAGACAATGTAGTTATGTCACTGGAAGAAAAATAGTTTTATGTATTCATAGTTTCTAAGGAATTTTAAATTTGGTCTCTAATGGATAAAAGGATACCTTACAATAATTTAAATAGCAAACATAATGGATGAAAAAAATACCTAATTGATTATGTATATAGAGAAAATATATGTTTAGTTATAGAAATTAAGGCTTTTAATGGATGTATAGAGAACAAAATTATATTAATATAATTAGCTAGTGTTTGATTAGAGCTGTCAATTTGGTCAACCCCTTAACCTTGATCCACATTGATTGGGGCAAAAAAAATTCACACAATCAAAAAGCTCATTATTGAAAAAGTCCATAGGGCCAAAATATTCACAAAAGTCTTGTGGATTAAAGACAACCCATGGGCTTTCATTTTAAACATGAAAAAATATTATTATTTTTAAATATATTATTAGACTTTCGGTTTAGGTCAATCCATCTTAACTTTCAGTCTAAATAAGCTTGTCTCGACCTTTAGCCAAATCGATAAAGGTCGACCTTTAATCTCCCTTTTGTCTGCTTTTTGTGTGAGAGTGTGTGTTGCTAGCATAGAAAACTTTGTTTCTATTTTATTTGCCGATGTGGTAATTTACAACTCTAACTTAGCTCTATTTGGGAACCTGTAGAGAAAATCTTTCTCTGGCCAAGTTTCCCCAAATTCTGGAGCTTCTCCTTTTTTGCTCGAGTTTTGACCATTCTACATGGCCTTAATCAACGCAACTCTCAAAGCCCCACAACTTAACGACATAGAAGCTTGATAGCCCAATCTTAACTGCTTAGAAGCATGATAGCTCAACAGGTCGGCAAAGTAGCAGCTAGACAAAATTTTATATCCATCAATGATTATTGAAGGAAAAAATTGTCGATAACCGAAGGAAAAATCCGTGATAACTACCAAAGGAAAAATCCTTTAGTAAACACCAATCTTCTCAAGCTCGGCCAATTTAGGAGCTTGGTTGGCAGTTTGGTCAGTCGACAGCTTGACAATTCGCTAGCTAGGTTAGTCGACAGCTTGACCAGTCAGCAGCTTGACCAGTGAGCAACTCAGCTAGTCGACAACTCAGTTGTTCAGTTGCTCGACCATTCAACAGCTTGGCCAATCGACAACTCACCTAGTTGGCAACTCATTCAATTGGTATCTCAACCACTACTGTCTAAAACTGTGAAGTCCTCCCAAGAACACTCATTATGTAATTATAAGTTCTTAAATCATGAGCAAACCCATGCCTTTTGCTCGCCCAACAAAAGAACTGAAAAGTCGGCTTCCTAGCATACTTAAACTTTTGCCACACCTCCACAACCAAATCATGTGACAATTGAACCTTACATTCACCAAGCCACTCATTCGACTAGGAGCCTCGCTACCCAAGTTGTTCATTGACGAACACTTCACCAAATACAACACGTTCATTCTCTAATTTGATTTTGGTGCTCATATGACATAGAAAACTCTGCATTCCAAGTTGCAACCATGTTTTCCATGCCAGCAAGGTCCAATGACACCGATAAAGCCACCACCGTGTAGTAGTACTGCCACCATGATTACACTCACTCCACTTTTCCTTTCTTTCCTCTTCTTTTGTTTGCTTTTTCTTCTATATGTTGGTACTCATGTGGTAAAATGTTGGTTATATTAAAAAGGGCTAAGGTAGTGGAGAATGCATGAAAAGGAAATGAAGATGAAGAGGCTTGACCTAGGTTCCAATGTTGGTGGGTTATGTGATGTGGGAGAAGATGAAGAAATGATTTTATGTTTAGACATTAAACATGAGATTTGAGCGAGAAATTTGCCACTTTTTTTATCGACAAATTTTATTAACAATTTATTTTGTCGGTAATACATATTTCATTTAAGACATATTTCACCGACGGAAAAAATTTGTCGATATATAAAATATGTATTATGTCTGTTAGTAATAAATCTGTCGGTAATTAAAATTTTAAAATTCGTCTATAAAATCTATCGATAGTTTAAATTTATTTATGTTTGTAAAGTTATGACGATAATTCCAATAATTTTTGTAAAGATTTTTCATCATGTGTGATATCATAAAAAAACTTGTCAATGTTTTCTGAATATCAAACATGCTTTAACATCAATACGTTATATATGCCATATTGAGGAGATAAACTGACTGTATTTACTAAAATAACAGTTCAGTTTAAGGGAGGAATGTCAGCCACATTTTGACTCAATCCTTTTAGTTATTTGTTAATAAATATTATCCCCTAGAAATATGATGCTTAGTTTTTCTGTTCCATAAAATTAGCCACGTTCAATTATGTTCAACCATGTTTAGTTATGCTCTGTTTACGTGGTATCTCTTTCTTTTATATCAGTTACTGTATTGGCTATATAAAGCCATTTACTACATTGAATAAAGTAAGCTTTTAAAGCTAGAACTGTGCTTTGATAATATTCAATTTTAAACACTGGTATCAGAGCTCACTCACGGGCCTGATATATATATTAGCAAAACACGAGAGAAAAGAGGTGAGTAGAAACATATGGCTGACGACAATAGCTTCCTCAGCATTCCAAAGTTTGATGGAGACTATGATCGTTGGTCCATGCTAATGGAAAATTTACTGAGATCCAAGGAATACTGGAGCATGGTAGAGCAAGGCTATGAAGAACCCAAAATACTGGAGTCACTCACAGGAGCAGAACGTAGAACTCTGGAAGAGTAGAAACTGAACGATCTACGAGCAAAGAACTATCTGTTTCAATCCATTTACAAGAATATTTTGAAAACCATCACCAACAAAGCTACTTCCAAAGCACTTTGGGATTCAATGAAGCAAAAATATCAAGGGAATGCTCGAGTTTAACGCGCGCAACTTCAACAACTTCGAAGGGAGTTTGAAATTCTAGAAATGCAAAATGATGAATGCGTGAATGATTACATTTCTAGAGTCATGATCATTGCAAATGATATGAGAGGAGCAGGATAGACCATGGAGGATGGACATATTGTTGAAAAGATTTTGCGTACATTATCTGACAAATACAATTATATTGTATGCTCAATCGGAGAATTTAAGGATATCAATGAAATGACGGTAGATGAGTTGCAGAGTTCATTACTTATACATGAACATAAGATAAAAAGGCAGGAAATAACTGAACAAGCATTGAAAGTCACAGGAGACTACTCTGCTCCACAAGTTACTGAACATCTCAGTAATACAGGTAGAGGGCGGGGCAGATACAGAGGTAGAGGAAGAGGCACTGGTAGAGCTTTTGATAAATCTACAGTTGAGTGTTATTGATGTAACAAACTGGGACATTTTCAATATGAATGTCCCACATATGCCAACTATGCAGAACACACAGAGTTGGATGGAGGAAAGGAGATGTTACTTATGTCATATGTGGAAATGCAAGGAGTCAAACAAGATGAAATGTGGTTTATGGACTCTGGAAGTAGCAATCACATGAGTGGAGACAAGAAATGGTTCATTGAACTTGATATTCAGACATAGTGTTAAACTAGGAAATGACTTCAAATTGAATGTCATGGGAAACGACAATGTTCGAATGAAGTTAGAAGGACAGACTGTGACCATCACAGAGGTATTTTACATTCCTGATCTCAAAACAAATTTGCTTAGCATTGGTCAGCTTCAAGAACGAAATTTGTCTATACTAATTAAGAATGGATGTTGTAGCATTTATCATGATATTGAAGGTCTGATTATACGAACCATGATATCTGCAAATCGTATGTTTGTGCTTATGGCATCTATCCCTATTGTTGATACTAATATATCAAAGGCAACATGTTTAAATGTAACTTCTGAAAATATTACAAGCTTGTGACATCAGAGGTTTGGTCACCTGAACATGAAAGGACTACAGAATCTTGCACACAGGAAGATGGTTCAAGGCCTACCAATATTGAAGAATCAATCCAAGTTGTGCTCCATATGCATGATTGGAAAACAACAACGACTTTCCTTTCCACAGAAAAGCACTTGGAGAGCTTCTAAACCTCTACAACTCATTCATTTAGATATATGTGGTCCAATTACTCCTGAATCTCACAGTCATAAAAGGTATATTCTTACCTTTATAGATAATTATAGTGGAAAAATATGGTCTTATTTCTTACATGCCAAGCATGAAGCCTTTGATACATTCAAAAGGTTTAAATCATTGATTGAAAAAGCAACAAGATACAACATAACCTGTTTGCGCACTGATAGAGGAGGAGAGTTCAACTCATCATAATTCAATGACTATTGTAGTAATAATGGAATCACAAGACAACTCACTGCGCCTTACTCACTACAACAGAATGGAGTGGTAGAAAGAAGAAACTGAACCTTGATGAATATGGTGAGATGCATGCTCACAGCACGAGATGTTCCAAAGAAATATTGGCCTGAAGCAGCAAACCTGGCCACTCATATTCTGAATAGATGCCCAACCTCAGTCCTTCCAAATATGACACCTAAAGAAGCTTGGAAAGAGAGAAAAGCTTCAGTCACACATCTCAAGGTGTTTGGATGCATAGGATATGTTCACGTTCCTGATGCTACAAGGAAGAAGCTGAATGAAAAAAGCATCAAGTGTGTATATATGGGAGTCAGTGAAGAGTCCAAAGCTTTCCGAATGTATGATCGAGAAACAAAGAGAATTATTATTAGCCGAAATGTAGTTTTTGATGAAACGGAAAAGTGGGACTGGAAGAAGTCAGAAGGAGCTAATTCTCTTGAAATAAAGTGTGAAGAAGAGGAAGAAAATAAGGGAAATAAAGATTCAGCAGTGACAAATCAAGAAGATAATAAGCATGCAGAAGAAAGTATAGAAGATGAAAGAACCAAACTCCTAGAAAGGAGAAGACAACCACCAGTATGGATGAGGGACTATGAATCTGGAGCTGGACTGTCAGAAGAAGAATACAAAGAAGGAATGGCACAATAAGTGGAACAACTCACTCAAGAGATGCAACAAATTGCCATGTTCACATCATATGATTCAATTGATCCCACTACCTTTGAGGAAGCATCCAAAAATGGAACGTGGGAACTAACAACATTACCGACATGAGCAAAGAAAATTGGTGTGAAGTCGGTATTTAAGACCAAGATAAACGAAAAAGGAGAAGTAGACAAATATAAGGCTCGTCTTGTAGCAAAAGGGTATGCTCAAGAAACTGGAATTGATTACACTGAAGTATTTGCACCTGTGGCAAGATGGGATACCATTCGATTGACTTTATCCATTGCAGCCAGTCAAGGTTGGACAGTTTATCAACTAGATGTCAAAAGTGCATTCCTATATGGAGAGTTAGCAAAAGATGTGTATGCGGAACAACCAAAGGGATATGAGGTAATCAGTGAAGAAGACAAGGTGTATAAACTGAAGAAAGCTCTCTATGGGTTGAGACAGGCACCTAGAGCATGGTTCAACAAGATAGAATCATACTTCCTCAAGGAAGGTTTTGAAAGAAGCACGAGTGATCACACGTTATTTACAAAGAAAGAAGGAGCAATAGATGTTCTTATTGGGAACCTGTATGTAGATGATCTTATCTTTATAGGAAATAGTGAAAAAGTGTTCCAAGAATTCATAAACTTAATGAAAAAGGAATTTGAGATGACCGATTTGGGCAGGATGAGATATTTTCTTGGTGTGGAAGTCACACATACTTCAAATGGCATTTTTATTTGTCAGAGAAAATATGCTAATCAAATACTTGAAAGATTTGGTTTCCAAAACTGTTCAGCTGTAAAAAATCCAATTGTTCCAGGGTGTAAGCTCATAAAGGATGCTAGAGGATTGAAGGTTGATGCTACTACATATAAGCAAATGGTGGGAAGCCTTATATATTGAACTGTCACTATGCCAGACTTAATGTATAGTGTAAGTTTAGTGGCTTGTTTCATGAAAGCACCAACTGCCATGCATCAACAAGTATTAAAAAGGGTCCTATTTGAGAGGAACTACTGAACTAGGTTTGTTTTACAAAAGACAAGGAAGAGAGAAGTTGGTAGCATTCTGTGATAGTGACTATGCTGGAGATTGTGATGACCGAAGGAGTACCTTAGGGTATGTTTTTAAGATGTCAAATGGATTGGTTGCTTGGAGTTCTAAGAAGCAACCTGTGGTATCATTTCCACCACCGAAGCTGAATATATCTCTGCAGCAGCTTGTGCTACTAAGAGTATTTGGATGAAGCGTGTACTTGAGAATTTGGGGATTAAACAAAATAAATGTATCATTTATTGTGATAAGAGCTCAACAATTAAACTCTCAAAGAATCCAATCATGCATGGTTGAAGTAAGCATATTCATGTTCGATTTCATTTTCTTCGGGAGTTGACAAACCAAGGAGAAGTTGAATTAGTATACTGTGGAACTAAGGATCAACTAGCTGACATCATGACCAAAGTCTTGAAGTTGGAAGTATTTATGTAGTTAAGAGAAAAACTTGGTATATGCCATATTGAGGAGATAAATTGACCGTATTTACTAAAATAACAGTTCAGTTTAAGGGAGGAATGTCAGCCACGTTTTGACTCAATCCTTTTGTTATTTGTTAATAAATATTATCCCCTAGAAATAGGATGCTTAGTTTTTCTGTTCCATAAAATTAGCCACGTTCAATTATATTCAACCATGTTCAGTTATGCTCTGTTTACGTGGTATCTCTTTCTTTTATATTAGTTACTGTATTGGCTATATAAAGCCATTTACTACATTGAATAAAGTAAGCTTTTAAAATTAGAATTGTACTTTGATAATATTCAATTTTAAACAACAAAGAGAAGAGGTTGAAGATACACCTGAGCTTGATCCTTGACTTGTTGAGCATTGTAACTCGCATTTTAAGAGTCCATCTTCGATATTCTTATGTATTAAATTGTGATAGAAAACGAAGTTTTGTTTAATTTAGTACTTATTCATTTTCTCATTTTCTAGTGTAACTTATATATAGTTTATCTATGTGGTTCAACTTTTAACGTGTTTTGCTTCTTCTCATGTTTTACCAAACAAACTAAATGAGATTCAAAATTTCCTCCTTCACTTACATTTCAAACAACACATTCATGCCAATTTTGGAATGTTGCCCTTCACTGTAAAAAAAAAAAAAATTATTGTCAAATTATTTAATGGTTATACTAACTCGCTAGAAATATTTTCTTTTTAACTTCCAATTTTTTTCACCTTTTAATATAAAAAGCAGTATATGGTAACATAATGTTATCGATGTTTTGTAGTTTGTGTCTTTATTAGTTTTAACAAAGTTTTAGAAGTTTTTCTATTGCAAAATGTCTTTAAAGGTCAAATAAGATTAATTAAAATATATCCTTTTCTTTTTCTGTGCAAAATGTCCTTAAAGGTCAAATAAGATTTTATAAAAGAAAATATTCTTGGATTAGTATTTCTTCAAAATAGAAAAAAATATTTTTGTTTCCTTTTTTAATTATTTAAAAAAAATAAAATTTAAAATATATTTAAATTATTCATATGATACACATAAATTAATAATAAAAATATAAATTAATAATAAATAAAGACTAAATTTATTGTTTACTTTACTTCAATTCTTATATATCTCATTCATCAAGACTTTTGATATATATAAGATACAAATTTTATTTTTGAACTCAATTTTGTATATTTAGTATTAATCTAATTCAATTTTGTATATTTAGTATTAATCTATTCAACTTTGTATATTTTACATTCAATGATGCTACTTGGGTCAATGACGCAAAATGGTATTATGTAACTAATAGTTTAATAAGACACTAATATAGTATTGGAATTATTATGTTGAGTTAATTGAGATTGATTAAGGTAAATTTTTTTAAATATTCTAAATAATAAGTTAGCCTTTTTATTATGAAATATATTCAATTTCAATACATAAATTATACTATATTATTTGTATTTAACTTGTGCACGTCTCAATTAGAAAATTATAAATGTAAATATTAAGTGATAAGCATGCATATTGTTAGACAAATATATAGGAAATTAAATAAATAAAGAAAATTTTTAAGAGAAAAATGCATTTTATATGACAATATATATACCTTTCATAAAAAAAATATGCATTCTAAGATGGTAAAAATATTCATATCCCGGAAAATGCTATTTTTATGACTATTATAACCAAATCGATCTTAGAAAGTATAATTTCTAGACAACTGAAATTTTAACTATAGTAAGGTGTTGGGTAAATGACAAGTATTTCAATACTTTTCAGTAACTATATCATAAAAACTAACATTTTTCTGTGTTAGTTGTATCGTCAGCATTAAAATTCACATAAACAATCCATTTAAATCATTATAAAAAATTATCTTTATCAATTGGTGACAGCTTTTAACTAATAACTTTCTTTTTTGCAGTCACTTGTTATATACCAAATTTAAAATACACTTTTAGAAAATATTTAATTTATTTATATTGATAATACCAAATTTAAAAGTAAACTTTTAGAAGATATTTGATTTATTGTATTAAAATCTTCATTGAAATCAGTAAGTCAACTTTTGTATATTTTATACAGTTTACAAAACAAAAAAGAATTCGTCTCTTCTATATAATGAAAGCATGTGTTGAGTGTTATCTTTAACTAATAAAACTTCTTATCTTATATTATATGAAGTTTGAGTGAGGTTAAACATTCTAAAGCTTCATAGTCTAATGATTATTTTTCAACTGAATTGTTTCATTTGTCAAACTTAAATTAAAAAATTAAAATAATAGTTTATCATGATTTAATATTATTTATTATGACAAAAACACAAATGTATCTCATTAAGACCAGACAATGAAAAATGTTATATTAGGTTATTAATGTTAAACTGTTTAAGAAAAATCATTAGTCTAACACAAAATAAAAAAATAATTGTTGTGACTGAGTTCTACTTTTAATTGTTTAGTTTTTTTTTATTAATTTAAGAAACTCATATTAAGTATATTATAATTTTCAATTTTTAAAAAATAAAACATAACCTCACTCATTTCTGTGTAAATTGAAGAAAATTTCACGTTAAAGTTCTTAAATATAAGAAACTAAATTGAGTTTTTTTTATTAAAAGATAAATCAAACTGAATAAAATAATTAAAAGACTATTTTTTTTTATATTAAGTTAAAATTGTAATTTTGATTAAGTTAAAAATGTTTCAATTCATCCAATTGCTTGACTAAGAGAATTTAAAACAAATAGTAAGATTGAGAAGTAATTTAAATAAAATAATCTGGTTACCAAAATCAAAGGAAAATGATTATATTCAAAATAAATGGAATGATGCTTCTACAAATAAAAATAAAATGAAATAAAAAAGAATGATGTTTCTACATACAAAATATGTAGTCGAACAGAACAAGGTTTATTGAAGGGAAGGAAAGTCGAGCATTACGATCCATTTAGTTTCATTAATTCTTTGAATTCAAAGCACTCTTGATAGAATCAGCAGCTCCTTGTGCCTTTTCTTTCATTTGTTGTCCACCCTGTACACAACAAAATACATTCACTTTTATCATGCATCTTAATTTCTAATTCAACAACTATGTGAAACTATTTTGCATTCATATATCAATATAAATGTTATTGTAAATATGGATTAAACATGCATGTTACAACATGATATGAGTAAAAGTTGAGAAATAAAGCATAGAAAAACCTGTTGCATGGAGTCTTGAGCAGAATGAGCAACATCACTAGCCTTGTCCATCATGTTGCTAGCCTTTTCCTGTAATACCATAAAAAAACATGTCAATGTTTTCTGAATATAGAGCATGCATGAATATCAACCTGCTATAAAGAGGTTGAAGGTAGACCTGAGCTTGGCCTTTGGCTTGTCCAGCATTATAGCTTGCGTTTTGGGAATCCATCTTATGTTGAATGAAAAATTAGGTATTGTTATTCAATGTTAATTTTTCTGATGCATATTTTGCCACTCTTTATTGTAGTTTATATAGTTTCTCAATGGGTTGCATCTTTCAACAAGTGTTTGTTGTTCATACGTTTTCTTGCACAAATTGTGATCCACAGTTTTCTCCTTCAATTACGTTTCCAAGGACACATGTTAAGTCAATTTGGAGAGTGATTTTTAAACTTTTGATCAGCATAGATATATGGGTGTTTCATACCGTAAACATTAGTTACTCTTGAAAAGAGATAATATACAACTAGTTCAAATATCTTAAATATTTAAAAACTAATTAGTTTTATCTTTTCTTGATTGAATAAATATTTGATTATGTAGATACTCAATTACTTATCCCTGTTAAAGAATTAAATGTTACATGAATGAAATGTTACATGAAGTTTAGGATAGTGAACCTTTATTCTTTTAAATATTTGTTGTAAATAATCATTGATTGAATTAAGAAATTTGTATAGTAAACAATTTTATATGTATTTGAATACATTATATTTAAGTAAAGTTTTATTATAATTCATGTATTAAATCATTAAAATTTTTGTTCAAAAATCTTTGCCATATAAATATATTTTATATACAAGGTATTTGTTACGCAAGTAGAAAATTGAATAAATAAATAAAATTTAAAAAGAAAAATGCATTTTTTATTATGTAAGTAGAGAATTGATGAAATAAAAAAAAAATTTAAAGAGAAAAGTGCTTTTTTTATGATAATATGTATAATTGTCATAAAGTATAATATATTCTATAATAATTAAAACTATACCTATCTCGAAAAATGCTACTTTATATGAATTTTTATTATAAACTATCATAAAATGTTTGGTGTATTGTTTATGTCCAAGTCCCCCTTAAGTATGACACTACGATCAAATCTTAATCAAACACGTGTTGGTCTACTAATTCAATATGTACCTGACTTTACTTATTCGACCAAGACAAGATTATGTAAACTACATATTAGTCACAATAACTCATAATTAACTATAATAATATAATATTAACAAGTAATTAGTCTACGAGGCCTAAGCTCGTCCAGATAAGGACTCATAAAAAGTAGTATAAATAACACATTTACGAGATATGTTGATTACATTTATTAATTACCACATTTATTATTTGGTAGCGCACTTTGTTAACTTGAGTGTTGGAGTGTCTTCTACAGACATAAACCCTACTAGACTTGAAGAGGACAAGCATTAGAGAGGATGAGTACTCCTAGAGTTTGAAGCTTGGAGCGTTTGGAATGTTTGTTGGAGCTCTTACAAAATGTATTTGGCCTCGTTAGAACAATTCACACCCACCGTGGGGCCGAATTATATTTTGTAAGGAGAAGGTTTAAGGTGTCTTGAGAAGTATGATGGTTGGAGCGAAAGAAGCATGAACATTCTTGATCAACATAACCGCTATCTTAGAGGCCTAGACAAAAATGCAGCAGAAGTTTGCTGAGTTTAAGAAAAGAAATGTCGAGGAAATAGAGGGTTGAGACTGAAGGAGCAACTGCCAAGGGGAAGGAGAAGGAAACCCCTGATAACATAAATTCAGTGTAGAAGACTCCCTCTCATTTCATGAAATTGAAGAAGAAAACTAGTACAACCATACCCCTAGGACTACAGGAGCAATGAACAACTCCTCAGCACCAGGAGGAAATCATCGACATCCCTTCATTAACGACATCACGAAGACTTTGCTCCCTAAGCAGTGGAAGACCCTCACCCTAGATCGTTATGATGGAAACACTAACCCTAATGAACATGTGGTCATATACATCACACAAGTCAATCTCTACTTGATTGATAATGATGTCATGTGCAAGGCCTTCCTAACGACCTTGAAAGAACCTACTCTGGAGTGGTTCACCAACCTTCCCCCTACTCCATTGACTTCTTTGATACCCTGACATTGTCCTTCATAATGCAGTTTGCTAATAGCCGACACCACCATCTCACTTCCCTAACACTTCTCAATGTTAGGCAAGAAAAGGGAGAGTCTTTATGAACCTTCATTAGCAGGTTCGGTAAAGTTTATTTGAAGATCAAGAATCTGAACGCTAAGGTAGTTCTACACTACATGATCATGATGGTAAGGTCGAAACCTTTTATAGCCGACTTGTGCATGATGCTGCTTGTAAACATGGACCAAGTGAGGAGTATAAAAACAAGATTCATGTCGAGACCATGCTGGTCGAAATGAAAGTGGCTGACCGAGACTCCATAAAGAGGAATATTTTCTGTCAAAGAGAGCAGAACACAATATAAAAAAGAGTAATAGAACGTACATGCATTAAAAAGTTAGACGATCCTAAACGTGTACTATTGTGTAACACATGTCTGTTTTGAGTAACATTAAGTGTTTATGATATATAGTGTTTAACGTAGGTTACATGTATCCTAAATGGTCTAACTTATTATTAGATGTTATCACGATTATATGATCTATTATAAACCTTATAGCTTTTAGCGCTTATTAAACATATGTTAAATGCTCTTAAATTATTAGACACTTTGATACCAAAATATAACACCCATAGCTTCCTAAAATCTATAATTAACACTAATTACATAATTAAAAAAAAACTTTATTCATTTCTTATTTGAAATCTCAGTAAATAAATAAATAAACATTGTTTTACAAACACAAACACTATCCCTTATGATTTTCTGCTCTCTTTGTGTGAAATTGAGTCTTGTGGTTGTCCTACTTTACCATTCATCAAGTTTCTTGATTTTCTTCTCTCTTTGTGTGAAATTGAGTCTTATGGTTGTCCTAGTCTACCATTCATCAAATTCCTTTCACAATACAAAAGGGTGGTGGGTATGGTTTATGATAGTGTGGTATGGTTATATATTTGATGGTTTATTTGTGACAAATTGTACACATCACCTTATTTCATATGAAAAATTTGATGGTATGGTTATATATATATATATATATATATATATATATATATATAAACAAAACAAGACCAAGACCACCAAGCATATATGAGCTCGACCACTAATTATACCTATCTTGGATAGTTTAATTGAACATATATTTTTTTTCCTTATTTATATTAAATATTGTATTCAAATTAAAATTTTCCTATTATTAGCACATAAGATTAAAGCTTGTCCAAACTAAGGTATGGGAGATTCAAATGATAGAAGAATGAGTCTCCTCCACACACATGTATATCTATTGATCATGAGACATGTAACTTGGAAATACAAGCTTCGGAGAAAAATGCGAATCACAATTTACACAAGAAAATGTGAGAAGAACAAACACTTGTTGAAAGATGCGATGCATTGAGAAACTATATAAACTACAACAAAGTGGGAAAATATGCATCAGAAAAATTAACATTGATTAACAACACTTGATTTTTCATTCACAATTTAAAACAAAAGATGGACTCCCAAAACGCGAGCTACAATGCTGGGCAAGCCAAGGGCCAAGCTCAGGTCTACCTTCAACCTCTTCTCTTTGTACTGTGTTGATGTTCTTGCGTGGTCAATATTTAGAAATCATTGACAAGGTTTTGTATTGTATTGTATTGCAGGAAAAGGCTAGCAACATGATGGACAAGGCTAGCAATGTTGCTCAGTCTGCTCAAGACTCCATGCAACAGGTTCTTCCATGTTTTGTTTCTAAAATTTTACCCAATCAAATCATATGTTGTAAATTTCATGTTTAAACCATATTTACAATAATATTCATATTGATATATGAGTGTAGAGTTTTGTTTGATTGTTGAATTAGAAATTAAGATGTATGATAAAAGTAAGTGTATTTTGTTGTGTATAGGCTGGACAACAAATGCAAGAAAAGGCACAAGGTGCTGCTGATTCTATCAAGAGTGCTTTGAATTCAAAGAACTAATGAAGCTCAATGGATCGTTAATTATGTTGAACTTCACTTCCCTTCAATAAACCTTGTTTCTGCTCATTGAATTTGTTCTTGTAACCCTTAATATATTGATATATATATATGAAGATTTATTACTTTGTGCACTGTGGTTAGTGTATTTCATACTAATTATGGTTTTAAAATACGTTTATTAATAATAACTTAGAATCGAAAAGTAATAATTAAATTTATGTGGAATGTATAATCCAGGAGATGAGTGTAGCAAGTGTAGTTATACCTTGGTTAAATCTAACACTGAAACTTTTCTGTGTATTTTAATAAGCTTAACATCATTCTGAAGTCAAGTTGGGATTGGAAAAAGAACGTGAATAAATAATTGATATATTGGTTTTAGATTTGACCATCCCAGAAATATATTTTGCTTGTAAGGGAAATTCGTTGTGTTTTTTAAGTACTTCCTTATCTCGTAAGTTGTTAAATTGAATGGCTTTTATTGGATAAATATATAATGTACATTAACAAATTTTGTTATTCATAATTTTAATATTATATTAAAAGGTAAATTTAAGTTTAAATCGATCTTACAAAATTAATTTATATACTGTAACTGTGCTTGAGATTTAATTAACTTATAACATTTGACTGAGATTTAGATATTGTGTTGTCCTTTGGATTCTTTCAAAATTCATTTCAAATCTTCAATTACTGGCTTAGTTGGCTTTGCTTGAGAAATCCACCTTCAATTCCTGCAACACAGTTTCCAGCCAAACAAGCTCCAATATACTCAGCTACAATATACTTTGCTCCATTCTGAATCTTTTTAATAACTCCTGAGCATATTTGGTTTGATGCATTATCACACATGTTTCGTTATAGTAAACCCCTTGGCTACAAGTCTGGCCTTGTAACTCACTATCTCTCCTTTTGGATTTCCTTTCACATTTAAAACCCATTTTAGAGCAATAGGTCTTTTGTCACACGGAGGATCAACCAATCCCAGTTTTTATTTTTCTCTATGGAAGCTATCTCTTACTTCATTGCTCTCCACCAATTTTCATCAGTTGCGCCTTCATCAAAATTAAAAGGCTTGGCTTTAGCAATCAGATCAAACTGGATATGATTACCTTTGCTGTGATATCTACCTCATGTAGCAGTTCATAATCCCTCAAACGTGATGCTCTCTGAACTGTTCCAGATGATCTTCTCACATGAACATTCTAATAAGCAGATGCTATAACACTAGCAGCATATTCCTCTTCCAGCATAATTGTTGACTGATGTGTCTCCTGATTGTTGTTTTTCCACGTCCAGCCAGAGGTTTCATCAATTACAACATCTCTGCTGATATGCTCTTGATTGGTTTCTTGATCCAGTAGTTTGTATCCACCTGTTGAATGAAAACCAATCAAAATCAGTTGAACTCCTTTGTCATCAAGCTTTCTCCGCTCCTGTTCAGGTACATGCTTGAAATAAAAGCCAGAAACTCTCAAATGTGCAACATTCGGCTTTGTCCCTCTCCAGGCCTCTTCAGGTGTTACACCTTTAAGCCTATTTGTAGGAGACCTATTAAACAGATATGAGGCTGTTAGTGCAGCCTCTCCCCATAAATATTTTGCTAGACCTTTGCTTCTCAACATAGATCTCACCATGTTCAAAAGCGTTCTATTTCTTCTCTCAACTGTACCATTGTGCTGAAGTGTGTATGGGGTGTGATCTCATGTTCAATTCCAGCAGCTCCATAGAACTCACAGAATTCTTTTGGTGTGTATTCTCCACCTCCATCGGTTCTAAGCACTTTTAGTGCCTTTTCACTCTGCCTCTCAACCAAATTTTTAAACTTTTTGAACACCTGTAATGCTTCATTCTTCCTCTTCAGCAAATCTATCCACATCTTCCTAGAAAGATCATCAATAAAAGTGATGATATATATGCTCCCACCACGGGTTTCAACTTGGATAAGACCACAAATATCTGAGTGCACTAATTCCAACTTTTCTGTCACCTTTTGGGGCACAAATTTGCTGAAGCTCCTCCTGGTTTGCTTGCACTGCACACACTCTTCGCACACATCTTCTGAAATTTCCAATTTTGGGAATCCTTCAACCATGTTCTGACTTTCCAGCAGACATAAATCTTTGAAGTTTAGATGACCGAATTATTGATGCCAAATCCATTCAGTTTTGCTTACTGTGGTGGCAAAGTATTGATGTTTCTGTGCAGTCATTCCTACACGAAAGATTCTATTATGTGACAGATTTGCCTGAAGGATCAGTTTCTCGTATTGATCAAACACACTCAGGCAATTGTCCTTCATAGTGATGTTAAACCCCTTCTGTAGCAGTTGTCCCAGGCTAAAATGATTAGCCTTCAAACCTGGTGCATACAATACGTCCTCCACCATGATTTCTCTGCCATCATCAGCTCTCAAAACTACTTTTCCAATTCCTTCTGCTGATAGGCTGTTGTTATCAACAAATCTAATCTTGCCATGGGATGACTCACTCATCTTCACAAACCAATCTCTCTTACCAGTCATGTGTGTTGAACATCCAAAATTAAGATACCAGGATGAGTCATCTGCTACTTCCAAGCTTGTTTTGGCCATCAACATCACTGCCTCTGAATCGGACTCATCTTGTGCAAGATTTGCTTCGTTATTCAGCTTGTTCTTTGCTCCTTCTCCATCCCAACATTCATGAGCAAAGTGCCCCAGCTTTTGACAATTGTAGCACCTTACTTTTTCTTATCAAATTTCCAACTTTTCTCACCAGTGGAATTTGCAGCCCTATGATTCTTTCCCTTCACAGGTTCTCCAGAATCATTTTCTTGAGTCTTATGCCCCTTCAGATTCTTTCCTTCCTTTCTTCACACCTTTATACTTTCCTTTGTAATTTGTTCTAGCCTGCAACGCTTGTTCTTGGCTGAACTTTCTTTCATTCATTCTGTATTCGTGTGTTTATAATGAGTGTTGGAGTGCCTCAATCTCCAATGTTTCTAGATCTTTAGTTTCTTCGATAGTTACCACCACATGATCAAATCTTTGAGGGAGATTCCTCAGTATCTTGTTTACCACATGTTGATATGTCACAGTATCATTGCACGCTCTCATAACATTCACCAACTCTTGAATTTTATCAAAATATTCAGCAATGGTCTTCTTCCATGGTAAGAAATTCAAACCTCCTGTTGGATTTTAGAATAAAAGCAGTAAGCACGCTTGAAGCTAAAATGCTATAAAATAATGAGAAACTATTCCAATATTTAAAACTTAAAAAGTAACTACCCACCATCATTTTTATCCTAATTTTAATTCAATACTCTAACCCATAATTAAAAAATTAACTAAATCCTAAAAATAAGGAACAGATATTGACTCAATTAAAATTAAAAATAAAATATTTTTAAAGTATTTTCTTAACACTCCTCCTTACTTTAGGAATTGCAAAAGTCCATGAAGTGTCAATCCAGCTTCAGTAAAAAATCTTTGAATCCCAAACTATGAATTCCAGCATAACCCTTCTTAATAGCTTCACCGTTGATTTTATTAGCACCTTCAGACTCCTTCTCTTCTTCGTTTTCATAGTCAAGAAAGCCTTCCTCGTACGCCATGTTCGAATAACGTACTAAATTGTTTCCTAGTTCATCCATGGTTATCCATGATACAATCATGGCCCTTTCCACATGGTCACCTATTGTTATATGAACCTGCTGAGGAGCATTATAGCTAGATGGGGTAGCAAATACATCACTTTGTAGAAGCATGTCCTCAGTCCTATTGACCTTCCTGATGAATGAAATTGTTTTGCCTCCATAGCAAACCACATCCACATTGAGAAGGATCAAAACCAATGTTGCAGCCATTGCTACAAAATAAGAGAAACTTTTTGCACCCAACATATGATGAGGATGTCTTTTGTGCCAGATTTCTTTCACATTTTCCTTGAGTGAGAATACAATTTGCTCCTCCTCCAATGGTTTTAGAGCAAAGTTTTTCCCTTTCATTTTCACCTTGAACATATATTGACCAACTACATCTTTAATCAAGCAATTTTTGTCTTCAAAAATAACTTTAAATCCTCTTTCAATCAATTGACCAACACTTAACAAATTTTGGTCAATTTCTAGAACAAAAAGAACGTATGGAATAAATTTTGTGCCTGCACAACTTGTAATTGCAACTGTCCCCTTTCCTTTGACTGAAATATAATCACCATTGTCTATTATGACTTTGGTGACATCAGTTGGTTTCATATCTTTAAAGAGTGCCTTGTCAAAGGTCATGTGGTTAGTACAACCACTATCAATTAGCCAAGATTCACTTGAAGCATTGGTTGAAAAACAGGTTGCAACAAAAAGTTGATCTTCCTTCTCTTCATTTGCAATTTGAGCATCTTCTTCGTGCTACTGATTTTGGTTCTTGCATATGACAGCTTCATGCCCAAGTTGATTGCACTTGTTGCATTTAGTGTCAAGCCTTCTCCAACACTTGAATGGAGAATGACCCATCTTGTTGCAATGCTTGCAAGGAGGATACTTTCCCTTGGAGCTTCCTGCTTTGCTTTCATTTCTCACAACACCTTCTCTATTTGGTTGTTGGTTCCTTTTTTTGTTTTTCCAACTGTCTTCATGTTTAGCAGGCAAGGCTTCTTCAAGAAATCCTTCTTCTCTCATAGCCTTTCGTTGTTCTTGTGTCTGTAAGGAATTCAACAACTTTGCCAAGGTGATCTTGGTAAAATCCTTAGTGTTTTCTAAAATGGTTATGGTAGCTTCAAATCTTTTAGGTATGGTAACTAGAATTTTTTCAACAATACGAGAGTCCTTAAATTCAGAACCAAGCAATCTTACTTTGTTTGCTATGTTTAGAAGCTTTTCAGAGTACTCCGTGATAGTTTCAGATTCCTTCATCTTCTGCAATTCAAAGTCTCTAACGAGATTCAACACCTTCATGCCTTTAATTTGATCATCTCCATCATATTCTTCTTTGAGATAATCCCATATTCTTCTCTCATAGCCATTCAACAATGATCTTGTTCTCTTCCATGGTAAAAAATTCAAACCTCCTGTTGGATTTTAGAACAAAACGCTTAAAGCTAAAATGCTTCTGTATTATTGACTATAAAATAATGAGAAACTCTTCCAATATTTAAAACTTAAAAAGTAACTACCCACTAACATTTTTATCCTAATTTTAATACACTACTCTAACCCATAATTAAAAATTTAACTAAATCATAAAAATAAACAATAGACTTTGACTCAATTAAAATTAAAAATAAAATATTCCTAAAACATTTTCTTAACACCTCCTTCTCAATGTTTGCAGCTTAACTTGTTCTTGTCTCCATCACCATATCTTTATCAACATATTCCACACTTCTTTGGCAGTAGCAGCCTTAAAAATCTTATTAAAGATCTTTGAATTCACACACTGATATATCGGAAACCTTGCTTTGATTTCCAGTTTTTGCTACAACTTATAATTATTTTTCTCTTCATCAGTTACCTTGTTGCCTGGTTCCACAAGATCACACTCTATCACCTTTGCCACGTCCTGGAAGCCAAAGATTGTCAACGTCTTGATCTTCCAATCATCAAACAACTCCCCTTCAAAGATTGGTAGCACACCTTGTACAATACTCCCAGTTCCAGCCATATTCTTGAATCTTTTCTTAAATCACTGCCCAGCCTAAGGTTCTCCTTTCGTTCTTGATATCACAAGAAACTTGTTGGTATCAAAGATAATTTTATTATTTTAAAAGTTGGAAATACAGGGTACAGAGACAACACTTCCTTCTCTTAGGAACTCACAATATTATTTTCTCACTCCACTTGCACACTCCCTCACGACACAAACACTTATTTTTCTTCTTCTTATACAATACTAATTTTCTGTTTTTGGAGGTCTGAGTTTGGTCTCCCATAGGGGTATCTATTTATAGAAGGGAAAAGCAAATGTAATAATTCCACTTTCGGTGCATTTGTATGGTAGGTACTAACGGTGATTTAATAATCACAAGCCAACAAAAACTTTCGGTGGGTTTATCATTTCTCCCTTCAATAATTTTATTTCTTTCGGCAGATTTTTTTCATAACCAGACAATGTTTTTGATGCAGTGGAAGACATGTGGGCACCATTTGAGTTTATTCTACAAAACTCCCCCATAAACTCAAATGCTTCTATCCTTCATCCCAATAAGCTTTCTGTATTCATGAAATATTACTGCAGGGAGCGGTTTTGTGAATATATCTGCAATTTGTTGTTTAGTTCCCACATGTTCTAACTCAACACTTCCTTTTTTTTATCTTTTCCCGGATAAAGCGAAAACGAACATCAATATGCTTGCTTCTTTCATGATAGACTGGATTTTTTGCTAGCTCGATTGTTGATCTATTATCTACTCGAATCACTACCCTTTCTTCTTGCATCATCTCCAAACTTTTTAGTAGGTTTCTTAGCCAAATTGCGTGTCGGACACTCTAGGATGCTGCCACATACTCTGCCTCACATGACGATAGCGTCACAATGGGTTGTTTCTTGGAAAGCCAAGTAAATGCTGTATCTCCCATAAAGAAAACATAGCCAGTCGTGCTTTTTCGATCATCAATATCTCCACACCAATCACTATCTGAATATCCACTAAGCTGGTAGTTGTCTGACATAGTATACATTAATCCAAAAGATATTGTACCCTTTACATACCTTAATATCCGCTTTACTGCTTTCCAATGAGAATATCTTGGTTCCTCAATAAAGCGACTTGTAATCCCCACGCTTAGCATTAAGTCTGGCCTCGTGTTGGTCAAGTATCTTAGGCTTCCGATTAGGCTACGATACTTGCTTGGGTCGACTCGATATCCATCTCCGTATTTGGTTAGCTTCGTTCCGGGTTCCATAGGAGTAGAAACTGGATTGCACTTCATCATCTTCGCCTTCTTCAGTATCTCCTCAGCATATCTCTTTTGGGATACAAAAATCCCTTTCGAGCTTTGATCCACCTCCAAACCTAGAAAGTATTTCATCACACCTAGATCAGTCATTTCAAACTCCTTTTTCATTACCTCCTTAAACTCGTTGATTAGCTCAATTTTGCTTCCCATGAAAATTAAATCATCTACGTATAGGGCAACAAACAACATTTCTCCTTTCTTCTTTTTTAGGTATAGAGCATGTTCATACGGACACTGCTCATAACCATTATTCTTGAAGTAGGTGTCAATCCTTTCATTCCAGGTTCGAGGAGCCTGTTTCAAGCCGTACAACGCCTTCTTTAACTTCAACACCTTCTTTTCTTCTCCTCTTCGCATGTAACCAAGAGGTTTCTCCACGTAGACTTCTTCTTTTAAAACTCCATTCAAAAATGCAGATTTCACATCCATTTGTTGTATCGTCCAACCATGTTGTGCTGCCAAAGAAAATAGCAGTCGGATTGTCTCCATCCTTGTTACAAGGGCAAACACTTCATTATAATCAATACCTTTCTGTTGTTTATAACCCTTCACCACGAGTCGAGCTTTGTAACGTTCCACATCTCCGTCTGCGTTGATTTTCTTCTTATATACCCATTTCAAGCCAATTGGTTGAGCTCCTTTGGGTATATGTGTCAGCTCCCATGTTTCATTCTTTTCAATTGAGTCGATCTCCTCATCCATTGCTTTCTTCCATCTATCATCAAGCATGGCCTCTTCAAATTTAAGATCTTCTGCTCCTGCTAACAAACATACTACATGTACTTCATCAGTGGAGTTATAAATGTCCTGTAAACTTCGAGATCTAGATTGCATAGGTTCATCTTCTTCTTCCGAAAAATCATTGATTCTCTCAATTATGTTTTCTAGGTTCCTCCTAGTAGCTTTCGAGCTTCTGTGACCTACTGTTGAATTTTCTCCCCCAGACTCCGAGCTCCATGAGGACTTCTCCTTCATGTTGTCCCAGCTCCATTCACTTTCCTCATCAACCTGAACATCCCGACTTACAACAATTTTTCCTGTAATTGGGTTATACAGTTTGTATGCTTTTGATTTTTCATCGTATCTAATAAAAACATATTTCTTGCTTTTGTCTTCAAGTTTTGTTCTGTGCTGAGTTGGAACATGGCCATAAGCCATGCTACCAAAAACCCTGAAATGGCTGACACTCGGTTTCTTCCCACTCCATGCTTCTTGTGGCGTCACTCCATCCAGTTTAGTATGTGGACACCTGTTTTGCACATAGACTGCACATTGTACTGCTTCCGCCCAGAACTTCTTTGGCATATTTTTTCCTTTAAGCATAGTTCGAACCATATCAAGAATGGTTTGATTCTTCCTCTCAGCCACGCCATTCTGTTGTGGTGAATATGGAGCTGTAAGAAATTGCCTTATTCCATGCTCTTCACAATATTCTTTAAACTTTGTTGAAGTGAATTCACCTCCTCTGTCAGATCGTATACCTTTTATCTGCTTGCCAGTCTCCTTCTCCACCATCAGCTTGAACTTCTTAAATACCTCAAATGCTTTCGATTTCTCCTCTAAGAAATATACCCAAGTCTTCCGAGAGAAATCATCTATGAATGAAATAAAGTATTTCTTACCACTGAATGAATCAGGAGAGATTGGTCCACACAGATCGGTGTGTATCAGATCGAGTTGTTTTTCTGCCTTGAACTCAACTGACTTTGGAAACCTAGTCCTTGAATGTTTTCCGAGTACACATTCTTCACAAAACTTTTTCTCAAACTCTATGCCTGGTAATCCACGTACCAGCTGCTTCTTTGACAGCTCGGCTAGGCCTCCGAAGTTCAAGTGACCAAACCGGAAATGCCATACCATGGCTTCATCATTTACGTCAAGCTTCAGGCACTTATTTTTTAGAATATTTAACTCCAACTTATACATTCGATTTTTCTTCATCTCTACTCGTGCAACCAGACGACCAATTTTATCTTTCAAGTATAGTACACGATCCTTCATGTGAACTGAGTTACCTTTCTCCATCATCTGTCCCATGCTTAATATATTATTTTTCAGCTCAGGAACATAGTAAACATCTCTTATTTCTCCAACCCGTCCATCCTTCTGAATGTATCGGATTGTCCCACGTCCTTTTACAGCCACCTTGGAATTATCTCCAAATGAAACATGTCCGGCCTCAATCTTGGTGAGTACATTGAACAGATTCTCATCTCCACACATGTGGTTACTTGCTCCTGTGTCTAAGTACCAAACTGTGTTGTTTGAACAGTTTGGCTTAAGCTCGACTTCTGGACCTTTTGACATCAACAAGACTCCTAATTCTTCATTGGTTTCCTCAGTAAGCAAATTTGTTTCCCTTTTCTTTTCGGACCGACAATATTTCGCTATGTGGCCTGGCTTCCCACAGTTGTAGCAACTTTTTGATCTACACTCATTTGCGTAGTGACCATTCTTACCACACTTGAAACATTCCACTTCAGACTTGGACCGACCTCCTCGACCCCTTCCTTGACCACGACCACGCCAATTTTTTTGTCCGGTATGTTCTCTGAAGGCTTCAATGTTACCTTTGCCACGTCCACCTTGTCCTCGACCACCTCGTCCTCGACCTCCTCTTCCTCTGCCTCCAGGACCTCGGTCTTGAGTGTTCCGAGTTCCCTTCAAGTCAAGTTGTGCTTGTAGTGCTTGGTCAAGAGGTTCCTTCTTTTTCCTTCTCCTTTGTTCGTGGGCTTCAAGTGACCCAGTGAGCTCTTCAACTGAGAGTGCTGACAGGTCCTTCGATTCCTCGATAGCGCAAACTATGCTTTCGAAATCATCTGTTAATGATCTCAGAATTTTCTCTACCACCCGACTGACTGGCAACTCCTCTCCGTTTTTGCGGATCTGATTTGCCACTGCCTCTACTCGAGATATATACTCGGTTACTCGTTCTTTCTCCTCCATTCTCAAGCTTTCAAATTCGCCTCTGAGAGTTTGAAGCCTGACTTGTTTAACTCGACTGTCTCCTTTATAGACTTTCTCCAGAATCTGCCATGCTTCTTTTGAAGATTTAGCATTCACTATCTTCTCAAAGCCAGATTCGTCTACAGCTCGGTATAAAATGTATAGAGCTGATTTATCCTTCACACGCGTTTTCTTCAACGCTACAAGTTGGGCAGCCGTCAGTCCTTCGTCGTCTGTGGGTTCTTCGTACCCACTCTCCACTACATCCCATACGTCTTGGGATCCAAGAAGAGCTCTCATCTGCACACTCCAATTATCAAAGTTGACTTTCTTTGTCAACTGAGGAAGGGACACACTGTTTACAAGGTTTGCCATTTCTACTCTCTTTTTCACTCGGACACTCAGACTCTCAGAGCTCTGATACCAATTTGTTGGTATCAAAGATAATTTTATTATTTTAAAAGTTGGAAATACAGGTTACAGAGACAACACTTCCTTCTCTTAGGAACTCACAATATTATTTTCTCACTCCACTTGCACACTCCCTCACGACACAAACACTTATTTTTCTTCTTCTTATACAATACTAATTTTCTGTTTTTGGAGGTCTGAGTTTGGTCTCCCATAGGGGTATCTATTTATAGAAGGGAAAAGCAAATGTAATAATTCCACTTTCGGTGCATTTGTATGGTAGGTACTAACGGTGATTTAATAATCACAAGCCAACAAAAACTTTCGGTGGGTTTATCATTTCTCCCTTCAATAATTTTATTTCTTTCGGCAGATTTTTTTCATAAACAGACAATGTTTTTGATGCAGTGGAAGACATGTGGGCACCATTTGAGTTTATTCTACAAAACTCTCCCTTTTGAAGAAACTCTCACACACTACTTCTCTATTGCGGTACAGTGGTTTCAAGATACACAGAAACTGGGTTCTCTGTTTCTCACACACATAGGGTCTAGATGAACCTAGCTCTTGATACCATGTTGTAAAAAGAACAAGGTGCACACAAACATACAGAAAAAGGGTTCTGCTATTCAACACTATACAAAAAGAATAAAAATTGTATTTATATAGCTTAGTTCACACAAAACAGGAAAAGGAAAGTTAATGAAACAGTACAAACAATTTTAACTGATAAAACTGTCAAAACATCTTTGACTTAAACTTCTAACAAAAGTCTCGTTCAAAAATTATATCTTTAATCAACGTTAAACTTTTCTTGGGTTTTGTTCCATAACCTAAAAGACTTTTGTGAAGGTTTTGTGTTTTCTGTTATTTATACTTTTGTTTTCATTAAAAAATTATTTGTGTTTTATGTTTCGAAGAAGCGAAGCAGCAGCCTATTACATTACGTTTTCTAGGGATTGATTTTAAGGGGTGAATGATTATAATTTATGGTGAATCCTTTGCATTTGTTTAATTTTTTTTTTCATTTGAAGCCTTTCATTTATTTGAAAACCATTGTTCATGTTTATATGGAGTAATTGTTTAAATTTTTGAAATTTGTTTCGGTTGTTAGGTCAAGAAATATATGTTAAATTGTTGGGTAAACGTTAAATGGAAGAGACCCACCACTATGCTGATTGAGGGATGTGTCTTCACTTTAGCTAAAGTCTTCCGGAAAGTGCTCCTTGTTTGATGGCTTTTGTATTGTGCACTCTCATTTGTATGAACCTCACTTATAAAAGTGTGGGAGAATAATTGTAGGATGCACCACCACCGAGAGAAAGAGAAAAGGAAGAAGGAATAAGAAAGTTTGTGTGTGTGCCAAGAGGAAGAGAAAAACAGAGTGATGCTTGTGAGTTTTTAGAGTGTTGTGTTTAGGTACTCCTGTATTTGAAAGTTCTAAATAAGAGATATATTTTTATAGATACCAACATAAATAACTTCACTTTTCTTAACTTATCTCTCTTTTTCTAAGATTTTATTGAATCTTTTTCTTTAACGTCCGGATTCAAGCATATGAATACTTATAAAAGACATTCCAACAATAAAATCAGTTGTTAAATATATTGTACTTGTTAAAAATTGAATTAACATTTGACGAGTGTTTGGCGTTGTTGTCAAGGTTTTTTCCAAGATAATCCCGTAACTATAATCAGTTTTGGATTTGTTTGTAAATTTGTGCATAGCTGTCAGATTTAATTAAAATTACTTTGTTGTGCTCACTTGATCTCGAATTGTTTTAGGTATAATTAAAATTAATATATATGTAATATTGCAAACACTATAATAAAGGTTTAGAAAGAAATTGTATTAATAATAATTATTACATATTTTTAAACAAATATGTTTATTAATAAATTTGAAATGAAATGAAAAAAAAAAAAAAAAATATATATATATATATATATATATATATATATATATATATATATATATATATATATATATATATATATATATATATATGTCATGTAATGTATAGACAACAACAACCTAAATAATTATGATATTTTAAAGTTAAATATGTTTTTAATTTATGAACTTTAATACAAAATTAGAATTTATTATTGTCCAAAACTTTGATATAGTTTGGTTTCTAAACTTTAAAAAAATTAATATCATCATTTTAACCAAATTATAAAAATCTTTATTGAATTGTTAAACACATTTTATGTTAGCATTTGATTTGTTTACACGGTTTGATATGTTATGGCTCAGTTGTAAAATATGTCTGACACTAAAAAGAGATTAATATAATTGGATTAATAAGACTATATTCATTCATTTTTAAAGTTTATAAATCAAAATATACCAAAATTTTGAAAACTAGTGAATATTAATTTCACATCCAAAAGTTTAGTGACAAAAAAACATATTTATTGGATTTTGTATATGTTTTTCTAAGTTATGTTTAGTGTAAGGGAGTTACTCCCTCCACCACCATAGACAGCTCTCTGCACCTCCTTATTTCTCCTTTGCCCTTAGTAATGTTTAATTTCTGATTTTAACTATTACCAACAACCCCATAGTCCAATACTATAATGGCTTTAAATATGCGTTGCATTCTTAAATGCATATGGACATCTGTGAGGATGTCCGTGAACGCATATGAACGTCCGTTGCAGGACATCCTTTACATCAACCACATCCTTTTGACACATAGGCTTGGGTGCTCAACAAATCAGTGTTTGTTGTTTATGTTAGTGAGTGATCTAACCTTTCAGATGCTTTCCAAGTTGTCACTATTCATAGGATCTTAAACGATTCTCCTTTATATGGTTTACAATACATGAAGAATAATCGAAGCAAGATTTTTATTTTCAATTAAGACAAAAGAAAAAGGTGAGAAAGACAATACAATAAAGGTATACATAATAGAGCGTGAGAATCTCGTATTCAAAACTTCTGTCACATTTGCCTAGCAGTTACAACAATTATTAAAGTTCTTAGTACATCAAGATATAATTAGAGACTAAACTTCCAACAACTAGAGATTCATACAAATCATCATGATGATAGACAATGCTCATTTCTCAATCCCCTTCTCCACAATCTTCCAATTCACACTAATCTCACACCAAATTCACAATCCAATGAGAACCCAAGTTTCGCTTTTCAATACAGAACATCCCCAACAACAAACAACCACAAGAATCTTACTTCCGATTTTACAACCCGATGTGGCATCAACTCTTCCCCTTCCGACATCAAACCCACGAACCACCACCGGATCGAACCACCACCGCCACGAACCACCACCATCACAAACGACGCACCACCAACGCACCACCAACGCAAAGAAGAAAGAAAGAAGAAACAACGGAAGTGGAGACTGGTGTGCTAACGAAAATGAAAATGAAGAGAAAGAGAGAAGGTGAGAGTTGGGGTGGAGACTTATGGCTGAATAAAATAAAAAGTAAAATAGGTAAAGGTAAAAGTAAAAAAATGTAAAATTGAAATTTAGAAAAAATTGGAGTGGTGTAGAAAGAAGATAGAAGTGGTGGAGGGAGTAACTCCCTTAGTGTAAGTTTAATTCCTCTAATGTTTAGTGTAAAACACATAAAAGTTTAGTGTGTAAAATGTATCATTATAATACACATTTTTTTCATTATGAAGTTATTAACTGATTTATGAATTCATTTTTACACTAATTAATTAATAATTAATTATGTAAGTAATTAGGTAAATAATCAATTCATTAACTCATTCATTGATTTATCTAAGCTATGCCATAATTCATTAATTTAAAAAAATCAAAAACATATTTATCAAGTAGCCTTCTATCAACGAAAACAAATATAATTAAATAAGATAATTAAGTTATTTTAAAGATATATAAAAGAAAAGTAAAATTAAACATCATAGAGGAATTAAGACCAATAAATTTTATTATTTTAATATATAGGATTGGAAGTGGTATCAATTATATATATATATATATATATATATATATATATATATATATATATATTTTTATTTATTTATTTATTGAATTCATATTTTCTTAATATTATATCACCTTGATAATCCATCCTTAAAATACCTGTAAGTAAGAGTATTTAGATGATTTTATAAAGTACAAATACTTATATATTATATATTATACCATTCACAAATGTTGCCTTACTAAAGAAAATATAATCGTTTAATTCATTTAATTATGTATTTTAATTTATAAACAATTTAACTTTAAAATGTGAGAAATTTTGTTCTTCTTCATGTATCTTTTTTATTAAAGATAATGTAAATAGTTGATTCAGTACAATAAATATTAATATATTTTGTTTTTATTATAATAACAAAAAAGTTATAATCTTAAGACAAAATTTTTAATTCTTTCAATAAAATAAAAAATTAATTATAATCTTGATCCACAACTTTAACTTGTTTGAACTTTCTTAATGGTTAAAGTAATTAAGTACGTTTTATTTTAAACTTGGAAAGAAAAAAACATAAGTTCCTTCAAAGTTTGTTGTGCATTGATGGTAATTTTTGCTTTAATAAACATATAATAATTACTATAATTTAAATATAATATAAATTATCTTAAGTTCTAACGGAATTCAAACAAAATTAATGAAATTAAAATTGTTGTAATAAAATTTATAATTTTATTTTTTCTTTTAGTGATCCAACTATTGATATTAATAGTTTGTTCTGTATTAAAAGCAATAATTCAAACAAAAATAATGACCTTTAGCTCATAATAACTGAACCCTTTTTTCTTCTAACACATTATTTTCTATTATTTCTACTGTATGTAATACATAGATTCAAATAGATTTGTCAAGGCTGTTTTATAAGGAACATGTCTTGAATTGAACAGCTTCAATGGGTAGTTTGTCATTTGGAAAAGCACAATCAGTTTTATCTTTCTGTGGCAGCAATGCACAAGGTGGAGGAGTGACATTATTGGTAACTCCAGCAACATCAGTGCAATTCCATTGAAGCTTCTTCTTCTTCAGTGCACTCACTTCGATAGTCACATTAGAAATGCAGATTCCAGTAAAAGGGTCGTTGGAGATTCCTTCAAGTTTTGCAGAATATGTAACATTCTTGGCAACAACATCTTTGAAATTTATTCCGGTAATGGTAGGAAGTGCTTTGGGGTCATAGTGAGAGTCAGGGTGTTGTCCATAAGAACCAGTCATCCAAAATACATATTTCATGGTATTCAGATTCAATCCTCTCACAAATATGTTCTTCACAAATCCACCTCTACCAACTGCTGTTTTGATTCTAACAGCTGATTCTGTGTTGATGGCAGTGAGATCTTCAACTCTAACATCTTCAATTCCACCAGACATTTCACTGCCTAGTGCAACCATGGCACTGTCTGGGGATATACAAGTCACTCTTCTAATCACTAAGTGTTGGGTTGGCCTTCCAAATTTAATACCATACTCATCCCACCCGCTTTTTGCCGAAATGCAATCATCACCAGAAACAATGTAGCAGTCTTCAATCCTAGTGTTTGTGCACGAATCTGTGGAGAACACAAAACTTAACAACATTTCATAGTGCTTGTTACCTAATCAAAGTTTTGCAACATGAATGCCCTTATTTTCACTACATATACAACATACGAAACTGACACATTCCTTAGATGTTGTGTTTCTGTGTCTTTGTCATAGTATAGAACAGAAAAGAAACAATTATATATACCTGGGTTTATGCCATCTGTGTTAGGAGAATCCACTGGGGCAAGAATGGTAAGCCCTTTTACGATTATGTTACTGAAGATGTAAAGCTTGATCAGAATAGTGATGCAGACTATACATGAAGGAAAAAGAATGAGCAGTTTTAAGAATTTTGGTGAGAAAAAATGAGAATCTTATCAAACCTGCTGTAAATTGGATGGACAAACCAAGTTGGGGAATTGACCAAAGTGAGATCTGATATTTGGATTTGATCAGAGTACATGATCTCAATCATGTAGGGCCTTGTGAGAGTCAACTGATTCTTGTGGAACTTGTCCCACCAATAAGATCCTTGTCCATCAATTGTACCATTTTGACCTAATTACCAATTTTAAAGAAATCCAATTCAGAAATGACTTAGCCAGTAATTTCAGAAGAACTTAACAATCTTTAAATAATAGAATATTGTTTGTGTAAATGATTACCAGTAATTACAACATCAGTGAGATTAGTCCCAAAAATTAGACTGCTAAATCTTCCACCAGGAGCATCTCTTCCTCTTCCATAAGAAGGTAGCACAGCAAGATGAGGCCATTCTAATTCGTTCTGTTAATGTGATGAATGTAAGTGACAATTTTGCCAATTTTTTTTTAAAATAAGAAAAATCTAAAATAAATAAATAAATAATTTAAAAGAAATTTTAAAAAATCATAAATTAACACGTGCGTGACACACTCTTTATCTATCATTAACTATTTAGACCTTGATTTAACATAAATTATGAAAATTGAAATCATCTGCACTGAAAAAAAAAGTAAATAAGTCTTGAATAAAGTCAATAAAAATTAAAGTGGTATTAAGTCTATCTTTTAATATCAACTTAATTTAATTTTTATTATTATTACCAAATTTAAAAGATTTTATATATAATTTGAGAAACAAAAGGGAAATGTGTGACATGTACTAAAACAGCAACAACAAAAAAATTATGACAATTTAAATTAGATGACTTTAAGAGAATGGTATTGAAAGAAATAATTTCTTTTATCTATTGAAATTTAATTATGAAACAAATAAGACATGATAAATTAGAATACATATATATATATATATATATATATATATATATATATATATATATATATATATATATATATATATATATATATATATATATATATATATATATATATATATATATATAGGTTATGTATACCTGAGAAGCAAGAATAACAGCATCCTTCTGAAGAAAAAGAGTGAAATGGCTTGTGAGATTAAAGGGTCCTGTTAGCCATTTCCCTGGTGGCACAATAAGTGTTGCACCTCCATCAGAAGCATATTGGCTGAGTTTGCTTATTGCAGATTGAAAAACCTTTGTGTTTGATGTTTTCCCATCACCAACTCCTCCAAAATCTTTCAAACTTGCACTGTGCTTTCTGCAATTGATGGCAGGATATTCAATCTGGCCCAATTCACTGTGAACCCTACCTTCTGCTACCTTCACATTCACTGATCCCAATATCAGAATTAAAGAGATCACACCAAGGACCTACACATATATCACCAAACTCATCAGATCAGTTCAACTTAAAGCATCTGTATGAACAATGCATCTGAAAAATATATATACCAACAACACTAACCAAAAGTTTGCTATAAAAGTTATCAGAATCCAAATGGAAGTGTATAAATGCATCCGAAAAACTCTATTAGATGAATGTTCATGACAGAATGTGTTAAGAAAATCTAGAGATAAGAGAAAACAATTACATGATTATTTCTGAGATGCAGAAACTGCTTCATGGTATGAGAAATACCAGAGTGAAGTTTTAGTTGTGGAGTTTTCCTTGAACAAAAGATAGAGACATAGGCAAATATATATATAGGGGTTATCGATACCAAAGCACTGATGATAATGTTTAATTGTTTTAAAATTTTCATTTATTATATTAACTATTTTGTATTTTTCTTTCTTTGACTCAATTTTATACAATGTTTATTTTGAACGAGGAATAAATTATGGCAGTTATAATTACCAATAAATAACAAATTAATTGACATATTGATTGAGTGCTTTTTAGTATTAATAGAGTTTTATAAATAACTCAAGTATAAGAAGAAAAACGGACATAGAAAATGAACTGAAAATAAACATTTTTAAATATAAATAGTCAAATCTAAAAAAATAAAAGAAAGACAAATTAATTAATACGACTTACACTGACCGAATATTTTTAATATTAATAGAGTAATATATTAAATTTAAGAGGGAAAACTTTTACAAAGAAAATTTGAAATTAAATATTTTTAAATGTCAATAGTAAAAAAAAGGTTTAAGTTCAAAAGAAAATTTTAATATAAAAAATAAGTTTATTTATATCAACAATTGCTCATATAACATCTCAATTTTATTAGACATGTAAAATAAGAAATTATAAGATTGATAAAGAAAAATACAATTTAAAAAAAAAATAACCATAATAATAAAATATATCGAAAACAATTCAAAAAATCGACTAGACTACCAAGAAAAAAATCTCATAGATCAAATTTCTCTATTAAATATGCTTCAACAATTACTCTTCTTCTCCCCACATCAATAAGGTGATTATCATAAAAGAAAGAAACACACAATCAAAACAACACAAAAAAAAAGCATTATCAAAATTCATGAAAACAATGAACTATTACAAACGAAAATAAATATGTTAGTAAATATAAATTACCAACAGATTTTACAAATTTATCGACGGTTCAATTATCAACGAAAAAAATTCATCGATAAATCTATCGATAATGTGTTTTTCACTTATCGATAGAAAAATATGAAATACGCATTACCGATAAACAAAATTTCTTGGTAAATTAGACAAAAAAATACGAAAATTTCCTACACACTTTTTCTCTCTTTTCGAGAGCCACGATATTTCTTTCTCTTTCTCACGTGAGGCCTTCATTTTCTTTTCTCTCTCTCGCGTGAGGCAGCCCCATCTTCTCACACTTCTCCCATCTCAACTCAGAGCTCTCGGAGCACCACTTGGAGCATTATTGCACGCCACAATATACTTTTTCAAGCACATATAATCACCACATGTGACAAAGGGAGAATGTCTTTGTTGCGAAACCCACAAGGAGTTATTTAGGAATGATAAAGGAACAGCACAAATATTGAATTGACCACATATGTGTTTCAAAACTTACAAGAAAGAACAAAATCCCATAGTTGGAATTTCTTGATTAGCATGGTCGTGGCCTGGTGTGCTGTTGGAGATGAAGAAAAGATCGTTGTTCAAAAAATAGATTAGAAATTTTTCCAATTTTAGGGTTTCTAAAACAATTAAGGCACCGAGGTTGAGTTTTTTATTTTGGTTTTGGAAAGAAGATGCATTTTTGTTTTGCTTTAAGAATGAAGGGGGACATTGATAAAAAAATGAAAATATGAGAAAGAAGACGAATGGGAGAGAGGACGAAGGTGAGCCAGATCGTGGTTTTTACCAACGAATTTCTGAACAGATTTTTCATGGTCATGAGCTTGTAATTGTTGTTTGAGCTGGACAACAGTGTTGTCAAAACTGTTGGATGCAGATGGTTGGTCTTTCAATATACCTCTTTTAGTAGTGTATGTTAAAGACAAAATCGTCTATGCGCCTAAACGCTCTCATGTTTTGAAGTTTAATCAAATAACATTAAAACGAGATAATAATCAGAAAATAACTTAGGGTGAAAACACAAGACTTAGCCTAAATCTCAAACACACAAAACCTAGAACCAGAATCCCCAACATAGAAAAACTTAGAAAAACACTTAAGTTCTTAGGAAATAGAAAAACATCTAGGTCAAAACACCCAGACGCATGACTAAACATTATTGTGCCTTAAGCGTCTAAGAGAGTTGAAGCCAAATGCTTGATGCTCATAATACCTGAAAAAGGTATTTAGAAAATAACTTAAGGTGAAAACACAAAACTTAGAACCTAAATCCCAAACACACAAAACCTAGAACCAGAATCCCCAACATAGAAAAACTTAGAAAAACACTTAGGTTCTTAGGAAATAGAAAAACATCTAGGTCAAAACACCTACACACATGGTTAAACGTTATTGTGCCTAAAGCGTCTAAGAGAGTTGAAGTCAAATGTTTGATGCTCATAATACCTGAAAAAGGTATTCAGTGTGGGTCTTGAAAACAGAATAGGTCGAGACGATGTCTCTAACAAAATATATTAAAAGACACAAAATCAAAACATAAAAGAAAGCTTAAACAAGTTAAATGTTATCTGTCTAAAAGGAGACAAAACCAAAAGAAGCGTTTACTTGACTAGTGATACCATAAGCTTAACTAGTACCTCGTCTAACAATGAAGTAACTATATAAGCTTGGTACCTTTAGAAAAAAACTTAATTGCAGAATGCTACATAACGGTAGAAATTCAAAAAACACTTTGTTGTTCTAAGCAAGCATTAAATCACATTAAATGCTCAACGTTCAAAAACAATAAAAGTGGTAAGAAAATACATATATACTACATGCACAATTTACTCTAATCTTGCAGATAAGTTATTCTTCATGCATCCATAGAGCTACAAATCAAATATTAAAAAGTGGATGTTAGAGACAAAGAAGATATTCACAGAATGTTCTTCACTTGAAGTCATACCTAAAACGATCGTAAAACCTACTTCAAGCAAAGTAGTGAAAAAGCATGTATGCTCTACCAAGTTGACTTACCAAACAGTTGTTGTACGAAGAAGAAAGTGAAAGCACGAGTATCAAGGCTACAAGCTCAGTCAAATGGACAAATATCCATGAAGCCTATAAATAGAAGATCTCTCGAAAAGAAAATTAAAAGGATAGCTTAAGAGGATATTTATCCTGAGAAGCAAAAGAGAAAGAGCTCAAGAAAAAGAATACATTTAAGTTGAAGAAAAGAGAAGAGAAGAGAAAAAGAGAAAGAAATACACTCAAGCTTCATTGTCATATTTCTTACTATTGTAAGAGAGAAGAGAGAAACACCTGCGAGTGTTTAGAAAACTTTGTATTGTAATCATATCCTCTCTACAAAAGATATAGTCTGAACATCTTGCAAGCAATCGTTGATTGCAATTGTGAAGAGAATTAAAATACTTGCAATTGAACTATGTTTGAGTTGATTAATCTTAGCAAGGTTGCTGACTACCAGTTTGGTGCGAATACTCTGAGAAAATCTAGGCGGGGTTACTGAGTACTAGGAGTGGTCCGAATACTCAAAGGAAATCTCGGCGGGGTCTTAAGTACCAACAATGGTGCTAATACTCATTTGTAATTGTGTGAAGATTATAGTGGAATCCTCTGCGGAGACTTGACGTAGCTCATTGGAGTGAACGAGTATAAAATCTTTTCTTCAATTATCTCTTCTCTTGCCTAAACAATCCTCTTGTGAAAACCTACAATCACGCTTTATTTTCCAAACATAAGAATCTTCCAAGCTAAATGTTTATTTTTAACAATTTAAGTTCTTAATAAACGCTACAGTATTTTGAATAGCAGATCAAAATGTTTATATATATTTATCAAGTTGAGCATCTTAAGAACTTAAAAAGAAAAGCTCGATAACATGTTATATAAGAAGGGTTGCGAAAAGTTTATCATTAATATTATTCAACGCCCCCTACCTTTCTAGTGTTTTTCAGGTACTTCAGTGTAATTGGTAGTAAGTTATCCTGCCCCCATATAGTCGTCCTTTCTTTTTTCCACCGACAACATTAACCCATTACTATGTCTTAATGATGTCATCGTCATCAGGATTTGCTTTTGATGCATCATCAAGACATGATCTCACCTTTGATGTGGCCCGTGAGAGTCTAGTTAAAACAATTTCCTATTAAATAATATACAAAGCGTCAGTATAAAATAAGAAAGTTTAAAAGAAACAAAATAGTACAAGTTTGAAATTTGTAAAACAGCTCGCTTACATGTGTCCTCCAAGACCTCTTGTCAACAAATAGACCAAATTCAGCAAATCAAATTTCATCATACAACTCAATCATGTAATTGAAAGTTTCAAGATATATATAATTTAAAAGCAATACAATTAGTTTCCTTTATTCGAGGGACAAATCAAACCGTTCGAGAACTCTAAAATTACCACATAGAAAGTTATATCTTTCCTATATAAATAATACAAAAATAATCAAAACACCCCATTAGATCATTAATCAACAAATACTCTTATAAAACAATTCAACACTACATGTATTAGAGTCACTAATCTACCAAAAAATAATTTATTACCAACCAAAATTTATTTTATTGGAGGATTTCAAGTGGCAGATAAACGTGATTTAATGGAAAATTTGGTGATATCAATGGTTGCGTGACAGAGGTTAGGTAGACTAATTTATAAAATTTAAGCTTTGATTATTAATTATAGTTTTCAATGTAGTGAAAACACTCTATCCAACGATTCATGTTAGAGTCAATGCTAGAGAGGTTGATTCCAACGTCACACGAGAAAATTGTTAAAGGAAAATTTATTACAATAATTTTCCTATTACGAAAACCAATTAGATCAAACACAATTGAATTGTATTATTTAAGTTGTTACATTCTTAAATAAAAAGAGTTTTGTTATTACTATCATATTTCAATTTTCACCTAGTAGTATGAGCTCAATAAAAAAATTGTTGGTAAATTTCCCAGTAAGTGTCTTGAAAGCAAAAGTTTGATATATCAGTCAAGTAATGTTTATTTATGATTAGACAAAGTTTTTCGTAGATAAAGTTTTATATTGATAGTTAAGAAATATTAAGATTCTCTCATAATATCAATTGACAAATTGTGTATATTGACAAATTGTGTAATAAAAAGGATATTAATATTAATGTATTTTATTATATTATTTATTTAATGAATAAATATTAATACGAGGATTATTTAATTAAAAGAGTATTAATATATAGATTATTGAATTAATAATATATTAATTATTTAGTATTCAATTAACAAATACATGTATACAAATTATTTCATTAAATAAGCATTAATGTAATAATTATTTAATTGAAAAATATTATTATATAAATTATCCTCTTGATAATTTATTAGTTACTTATTGAACGGATAACTCTTCATTAATAACTATTACTTCATTGAGTACTTAATTAATAAATGTAATTATATACATTGTCTTATTCACAATATATTAATTAACAAATTATTTCAAGAATAAATAGTAATACTTTAATTTTTCAACCAGTAAGCTTTTCATGATCCATTTTAACAATAATTTTACAATCACTTTCTTAGAAAAAAAGAAATACAACAAGAACTTGAAAATAAATGTAACTTTTGACTACGATCGAGCTTGAAAGCCATAAATATTGATAATGGAATAATTGCTTGTAGAACCGTTGTCAAGAGTAAAAAAAATTTCCAAACAACGACTACCGCTTAAAGAACCATCTTTAAAAGTAAAAAACAAAATCGAAGTATGATGATTTTCACAAAACTGTTGTTGTTTCCGTTATTCCTTCCCTAAAACAGAAAATTTTTGTGCGTTCATCAATTTTCTTTGTGTTTCGTTTTAATTATCTTTTCTCTCCCATTCATGGAACTTCTGAGTTCATTGTCCCATTATCACTGTTTGTGTTGTCTCAGTTCAGCTGTGTCGCAATCACAACTCATGTAAATGCCCTACTCGTTGTCGTTCTTATTGTCATCGTTGTTGTGCCTATTATCGCTGCCATTCGCATATGGTGTTGCTCTAACCATTGTCACGCTTTGTTCCTCAATCCCGCCGCCTCTACATCCATAATGTCACTTACGGTTGGAGCTCTATACGAAGTTAAATTGGTAGGTAAATTTTGGTATGTAATGCAAATTTACCTATGATCTCCATGTGCAATAATAAGTAAGTAGTCAATAATTTCTTGTAATGATTATTTTATACACACAATTAAAATAAAATTAAAAAATTGGTTCTTTTGAACTTATATCTAATATACCCAAATCCTTCTCCCAATGAAGCATGATGCCTTTATTCTATTATTCTTCCTTATGTGTTTTAACCCTTCCCTTTCTATCATTCTCCATCACCAACCATTATAGCACTAAAACATTTAGATATTATTGATGGTTAAAATTTGTCAAAAACGTTAAAAGTTTGTTGGTAATAACTTCTTTTGACAAATTTTTTACGGATCAAAATTTGTCAGTAAAAATGTAATCGGTAAATTTATCGATGAAAATTTATATTTTTCTATAATTACTAAAGAAAAAAATGTCAGTAAATCATGATCTGATTTATCTTCCTCCTTCCTCTTTCTTTTTCTTCCACTAATTTTCATATTCATCATTTATACAACTTTAGGCATTTTTTTAGCCCGACTACCTCCATCTCCAACTTTTTGTTTCTTCTATGCCTTACGCTATCTTTTAAGTCCTTAGTCTTAAGGAAAAGCTCGAACTTGTGATTGACCTTCTCAAGCTCAACTAACTCAACAAAGAAATTCATCACTGAAAATCTTCTCCACCTCTCTCCTAAAATCAAGAAGACGTGGGTTTTGCCAGCCTTCGCGCTCTGGGTTGGGGATTGTTGATGACGAGCTTCCATTCGAAGAACAAAAGGTTTCGGATGGGTCACAATTCGACTTGGGCCCAGGCACAAGCTCGAGAGAGAAGTTTAGGGAACTTAGAGGCTTTGGTGGTGAACTAGGCATTGTAAGCTTTGATGTCGAGAGAGGACTGCTCGAACTTGGAGATGGCGTATTCATTCTCCTCAAGGAAGATCATGTGCCCTTGGTGGTTGAGTGTAGCTCAGAGAAAGGACTCATGGGAGAGACCGAAGACTTCGAAAGTTGGGGCACGGTGTAAGGAGGAGGGTGATTTGTAGACGAAGGGTAGGAGAGGGAGATTTCTTCAATGAGGAACAATATTGCTCATCGGGTTAACGCTCGTCTGCTTAAATTCTTTCTTCGTCGGTGGTCTTCTGGTTTGGATGTGAAGAAGAGATGAAGATGAAGAGACTTGGCCACTTAAGTAACTAGATAGAGGTTTTGGTGAGAAATTTGTCACTCTTTTTATCGACGAACAAATCCATCGATAATAAGTATTTTAAATTATCATCACTCTTTATTGACAAATTTTAAGATTTGTAACTACCGACATATTTTATTGATGAATAATTTGTTGGTAATGAAATATGTATTACTGACAAATTTATCAATGAACTTTATCAAAATATAAATCCATCAGTATTTCAAATTTATCGATGAATTTGTTTATGTTAGTAAAATTTTGTTGGTAATTTAAAAAAAAATGTAATGTAGGGATCTCTCTCCAATTTCACTTTCCCTCCATTCAATCCCGTATCTCAATCCTCAACCCTAATTTTCATCAATTTTGTCTTCCACATTTATAGTTCATTCCATTCTCGATAAGACTATTGATTTCTTTTATCTTTTTTTATACTATAAATTTTTCAATTATTATTGCAATTGTTCGATGTTTCAATTTATTTGTGAGTTGTTTTGGAAGGCTTGCTTGAGTTTTAATTTAGCTCTTAAAGCTATGTACTTATTATTCTTTCATGTACAATTTTTTTTCTATGTTTTAGATCTATTCTTTTATTTGTGTATTATTTTTTTTACACAATTGTTTCTTGATTTGTATTGTAGGAGTTTTAATAAACCTAAAATCTTTGGTTCATTCTATAAGAAAACTTCAAATCCCCATTGTATTTGTTTATACATTAAACTAAATTCATTTTTCAAAACAAGGCATGATATAGTGGGATTCATAAAGAGTATATTGAAAGTAGAGTAAGAATGTAACTCTTTTAACTTAAGAGTATAGCAGCCCAAATGTTATGATTCAATTATGACTTAGTTCACTTGACTTTTGCCATGACATGATTAATGTTGCTTGTAACAATTTTTCTCTCAATAATTGTCCCACTAAGAATCAAATTCTTCAAATTGACATGACCAACCTGGCATGTGTCATGGGATGATAGTGAAACTCACAATAATCTTTCCTTAAACAATTGTGCATTGGAAATTGAAGTAACCTTGATTCTTATACAAATTGTTCGATCAAATGCTTATAACTAGATTAAAAATTATAATTCATAATTATAGGAGGATCTAGAAAAAAAATTAATTCTTTTTAATTTATATGATAGGAAACTTGAAATCTCCCATTCATACAATGAGAAAACCTCATCCCTATTGTGTTTGCTTATACATTAACTAAATTCATTATATTAAAATCAAACTCAAAACATAACTCTTTGTACTTGAGCATCGTAATCCAAGCATCAAGATTTGAATATGCCTTGACTTACCTTTGGTAACATGACAATTGAGACTAATTGCAACAGTAGAGTTCTCTTTCTTTCAAATTTTAAATTGTCATATCACACCGTTTCATAACGTTTATGGTCAATGCATTACCTTGAGTTTATGCTAAAATAGAAGTTGTAAATTGTGCCATTAAAACCAATTTGTCATTTTTCTTTTAGATATACTCTTCGCATTGTTCATCATTTGGTTGAAGGTTTTTTTATAATATACTATTGTTATGTATAGAAGATTTATTATTTGACTTAATTATGTTCGAGGGATGTTTAGAAGAAACAATAAACCTTTCAAGGTTTTAATTTTTTTGAAAAATATTTTTTTAAATAAATTATTAGGTACTTTGAATCTTAATGATGAGTCGTGAATTTTATCACTAATGGCTATGATTTAGTGGCTATCTTTTCACTCTAGATCTAGTTTAAATAATGGAACATTAACAATGTGTTGATTAATATTATGATAACTAGATATTTGAGAATATGATAATTTAATATTAAAGGAATTTGGTATTTTACAGTTGATTTTTTTATGGATGTGCATATTGTAATTCATTCGGCAAAATTCAGGACTACCAAGTATATAACTATCCTACAAGAAAATCATATCACTAAAAGAATAATTTAATTGTAATTTACAATATTATCTGCTAAAATATTAGTGGTGGAAGAATTTGTCACTAATTTCCTCAATTATCTCATCCAATATTTATTTATGGTAGAATATTTGGTAATTATTGATGATATTTTCATTGATTTAGGATTCACAAACGACTCACCTTCTCAAACTTTAGTGATGGGCAATTTTGCTGCTAAATAAAAAATGAAGGGTGTTTCACCCTGTATCACAAATCCTTTCACCCTACACTCTAAAATTTTATAAATACCCTTCCAATTAATGAATTCTGTGAAGTGATTATGCATTAAATCATTTTGATAAAAAAATGGTTGAAGATTCAGTGCACTCATTAAATCATTCATTGACGACAACTTGGAATATATACTCCATTTATTACTTATTTTAAAATTGTTTACTAGATAATTTTTAAATGTTTAGTTTAGTTTTGTTAAGTTGAATAGATTATTTGTAAATGTTGATTTATTTGTATTAGTTATTTATTTTTTAATTTAATTTAAATGTTAAATTTTTGTATTAGTTTTTGTTTTAGTTTTTGTTTTTGTTTTTTAATCTTTATATAAAATAATTGGTATGAATTTATTTAATTTAATAAAAAATAAATTTATTTCAAATTGATATAAAAAATATATGAAAATTCTAATATAATATTTATATCAAAATGTGTATGTTTCAGATATGAAAACATGGGGAAGCATTGCATCTCAGAATCTAATTCTCTCTGTGTCAGATTAACAATTTGATAGATGAAGAATAAGATTTTGAGATTCGATGTTCTCCCTCTCGCGTATACACATCCAAGAGCTTTAATGTTATTAAAAATGGTTTTTTCTTTCCAAATCCGATGTATGATGTTTTGTTTTGAATGTACGTTACTTTACATTACTTTGAAAATAGTTTTTTTTCTTTCCAAATCCGATGCTAGTTCACTCTAACATCGCGTAATCTCATTCTTTATAATTTATAATTAATATATTGTTAGCATTACATTTAAAATAACATTCTTTAATCTCAAACTTGATAATTCATAGTTGATATATATATATATATATATATATATATATATATATATATATATATATATATATATATATATATATATATATATATATATATATATATATATATATATATATATATATATATATATATATATATATATAACTATAAACCCATAAATATAATTCGAATTCTTTTAATTTATTCTTCTATCTCTTTTTTCATTGGCACTGAATCAGACGACATTCCTCCATCTGCTCCCGTATAACGAATTATATGATCATCACATATACACAAACACAAACAAGTAGGATAAGCTAACATGCAACCAATCATTTATAAAACATGCATAATTACTTTGATACACTCAAGAAACCTCATATAATAATTATGTAAGACACCCTCATACCATCATACAACAATCGCATCATAGATACTCATCTATTACTTTGATACACTCAACAAACCTCATATAATAATTATGTCAGACACCCTCATACCATCATAAAACAATCGCATCATAGATACTCATACCATCATACAACAATTGCATCATAGATGTTCATCCCACAATATCACAATTACTAATAGACACTCATCCCACAATACTTAATAGACACTCGTTCCACAATGCTCAATAGACACTCATTCCACAATACTCAATGGACACTCATTCCACAATACCCATTAGACACTCATCTGGATGATACGTTGATGAGCGGTCACGGGAGGTTATGCACTTGTGATGACTTCCACTTCTTCTTACAAATACACTTCCAAAATACTCCATACCATCCAGAAGGTTAGTCCTTAACACTATGTCCAAAACCGACACATAGACCAGGACCTCCTGACCCTCTCACCACATAATTCATCCTTCTCTACTTGAGACTAGATGATTATTAGAGTATCAGGATAACCTCCAACTACAGGACCCTCAACATCAAAATATACACAAATACCACATCATTACTGAATCTCTCCACAAGACTCATACCATGCTCATATTCCTCAACTCACATTATACCCTTACAAAATCTCCCCATAATACTCATATCATGTTCAGATGCATAAATTCAAATCCAATAAAATCCAATCATCGCAGAAATCATACAAAATAAATATATCACAAAATAAATTAACAATACTAAAATATCACCATAAATGGTCACCGGAGAAGAATCAAATGTTTGACGAATCAAACTCACCATAAACGCCAGTACATATGACTAGTCACAACTTACTGGATTTGACCAGGACTGCTCTATGATCAGGGATGTCCCAACTCTGGTTTTTAAGATTCCTCTATCCTACCATCACAATTATAATTCATAATTCCATATCTACCACAATAACATGAATTCATCAGAAATTTTCATTCCAACAAGATATATTGCACAATAATTTAACAGTACATAATCTGTTCAACAAGATTTAACTTAAAAACTTTTCGAGTAGACTTCCAAGAAAGAGAGGTGCGTTAACACAAAAATTCAATATAGATAGATATATAACAAGCACCTATGTTTTTTATTAAAAGTATTCACACAGAAAGCTTAGAAACGTTAGCTCCACTATCAATATTTTAAATTTTTATTTTTTAGAAAAAGTTAGAAGAGAGTTTGAACCCATGTTCTTGAAATCATCAAAATTTTCTACCAATTAAGCTACCAAAATTTCTTATTTAGCTTTCCACATTTTATTTTTTACATAAACTTATTATATTTTCCATTCACAAAGAAATCTAGTAATAAAATTGTTACTATTAAGGTAAATATTTTTCATGGGTCTTACATGATTACTTTAAAATGTATAATTTTTTTATTTATAAATGTTTAATGAGATATTTTTTAAATTTGTTAGGTTATTTTGAAATGTTTAATTATATTACTATAATATAAAAGTTTGTTTTCTTAAAACATTTTATTATATTATTTTAAATTTTGAATATTTTCAATATAAAAGTTTATTAGATGAATTTAAAATGTTTAATTATATTATTTATAAATATATGAATAGATAATTTGTATACAATAATTTGTATGAATATTTTAAATTTATTGAAACTATAAATTTATTTAAAATTCATATAAAAAAATTATAAAAGTCATTATGTAGTTTTAAGTATTACTTTTTTTATGTTTTTATTTTTAAGTTTATTAGATTATTTTTAATTTTATAATTTAATCATAAATATTTAATTTATTCTATTAGTTTTAAATTTTATTAAATTTTTATTATAAAATAAATTATATGACTTTTTTTAATTTATTTAAAGAAATATGTGTGCTCAGAAATTTGCATATATACATTGAAAAAGCTGTTTTCAAAGGAATTTTTGACCATTTCATTTTTTGTATTTTTAAATATTAAATAATTTTAAATATGAGTGATTTGGAAATCATTTAAAAATTTGGAGGTGCAGAACAAAGAGGTTGGAGGTGCGTAATTATTAATAACAATGAAAATTATTAATAACAATGAAATTATCTATAGGTAAAATTTATGATGAAGGTTCTTTTTGTCAAACTTTTCTTTATCACTTTTCTTTTTGTTGAAAAAGTATGATTACCAACAGATAAAGTCAGACATATTTTAAAAATTGATAATAGTAATTTTTTTTATAACTTCGTGAGAGAGATAGAAGCATGTATACATTATGCCAATATACAAGAGTGGTTATTGTTCATATTATAAAAAAAGACGAAAATGTTATTGTTTTAATTTGAAAATAATTTTCATTTTAATGGGAAAGAGACCGGAAGAGAAGAAAATCAATTCTCATAATTAGAAAAGGACATGAATAGATTTTGAATGTATTTTCAAAAAACTAAAATCAATTATGATGATACTGAAATCATTTATGGTTATGGTGGAATCATTTATGAATTTGTTTGTATGAGTTTAGAATCGATTATATACGATTTAAATATAATGGAATTGATTTTCCTACCACTAAAATCGATTCTGGATTTTTATTGAAACCTTTTATGTCACTACTGAAAACAATAAATATATGCATATATAATTAATTAATAAAATTTATTTTCTTATTATATATATGGTATTAATAATAATAAAGTTATTATTTTTAATTTATGTATATTACAAATAAATAATAATAATAATATTTTTTAATTTATAAAAATGATTTGTTTGATTATATGTATAAATAATTGATTTTTATTCTATTATTTTATTATATATATTAATTATTATTATTATTATTATTATTATTTTAATTATAATAATATTTTTGTAATTTATGAAAATGATTTTTTTCTTACATATAAATATTTTTTATTATATATATATATACATATATTAATAATAATAACAATAATTATCGTAGTTAAAATAATAGTGTTTTTTTTGTAATTTATGAAATTCATTTTTTTTCCTTATATAGATATAAATAATTATTTTTTATTTTTATTATATATCAATAATAGTAATTATTATAATTATAATAATAATATTTATGTAATTTTAAATGAAAATTTTAATTTTATTTAATATAATTTTTATTATTTATATTTGTTTTATATCATATTTATTTTTTAGGGTATGAAGAATATATGTATAAAAACTATAAATAGAAATCTAAGGTAAGGTAGTAGGTTATGCATTAGTTATACATTTATTATCTTTGGTTTTGGAGGTGAACGTATTTTAGCATTAGAAGACCTTTATCATATACTCGAATCAGAATTGAAGAATAGGAACTGAGCGTGAAAACAAGAGGTAGAAAACTACCCATTGGAAGGAAGATGATTAACCCTACATACTGAAACATTTCTAAGCCACCCAGGCCCGAGCATCATTTAAGTTATGAAGGGGTTTATATCTTGGTTGGTCAATGTTATGTGTGGTCTTCCACGTTGGCTATTCGTGTTGAATTATAGTCGTTGAGGACGACAGCTTGGACACTTCGAACTTTGGGCATGTTATAGTGTGAAGTGCGAGATCTTTCTGGGTCATTAGATGTGAAGAGATCCAACTATTGAGGTTTCTAGTGGTTGAGATACGTGCTTTTATAAATAGGGGTTGGGTTGGTCTGTCATTTTCACTTTTTTCTTCTGTTGTCTCTACTTTACTATTTGTTTTCTTGATTTAGGTAATAATGGTAATCGTTTGTGTTTTTTCATCTAAGAAGTCTTCTAGTAGGAACGGTCGAGGATATGTTGATAATGTATAATTGTTGTCAGTGTCATCATACGGATCTTCGCAAGATAACTAAGGATCAACAAAGAGAAGCTTGGATTCAGTCAATAATGTGACCATAGGTGTACATATTAAGGAAAAAAAGAACAAAGCTCCCGTTGTTAACCCATAGAAATCAAGGTCAATTTTCGAATGAAAGGAATGAGATGAACCTTCCAATCATCTCGGATTATGACTAGGCACCTTACGAGGTTTGTTACTATGTGACTCGCTTTCGCTAGGGCAGGGACTTGTGAGATTAGGTCAAACGATCATACGTACTTAGTGAAGGCATTACTAGTGCCATTAGCCTAGAAGTTTGCAAAGGGAACAAGTAAGTATGACATGGTAAGAAGGGTTCCCCTTCAGACTTCTCTTAAATATATACCTACTTGTTCAATGATCTGTCCATGGAGATATTGTTCAACGAGTTTCAAATGGGTGTGATACGCCAAGTGAACCTTGCTTCTACCAATTGCATTCAAATAGTTAGGCGTGCATTCAGGTGATAAGTGTGAAAAAGAGTTGTTTTTATACTTATAAATGAACTCAATCTTGTAATTATTCATGTTGTTCCTCATTGAAAAGTTGTAATAGGTAGTAGATTGTTATGTAAAATATTGTATTATGTTTTAAAAGAGGTTAAGGTTGAATTCAAGTTTGTGGAAAGAAAAGATCAATAAAAAAAATATGATAAAAAAAAAGCTCAAAATGAAAGAAAAGGTTGAGCTGTGAAAAAAAATGGTATGTGATGAATGATATATTTTGGGATTTGAGTACTGGATTGGGAATTGAAGTTGTTCTCTTCTTAATAGGTGTCTTTGAATCCAAGAAAAACCATGATTCTTTTTCTAGCCAAGCCAAGCCTTAACCTGAAAAGACCTTTGGACTTAACCAATAGTGAGTGAAGTGTGTGAATCAAATGAAATGCAAAAGCTGAGGAAGTTCTATGTCAATTCTACTATCATGTGAGGACAAACACTTGAGTGTGAGTAATGATAAATGTTGATCTGGTTGTTCATATTCTATGTACAGATGATTTTGTGAGTGATGCACCATGTCATACTTGTTTGAAATCTTTGGGAACGCATATGATTATTCTGATGTGCAGAGTCATTTTATCAAAATTTCAAATGTCTGTTGTGATGTTCATTTTCCTATGTGATTTCATGAGGGCATGAAATAGTTCAAGTTTGGGGGAGTTAATAAGTGTGAAAAAGAGTTGTTTTTATACTTATAAATAAACTCAATCTTGTAATTATTCATGTTGTTCCTCATTGAAAAGTTGTAATAGGTAGTAGATTGTTATGTAAAATATTGTACAGGAAATAATGTATTATTTAGATTCTGTTAGCCAATTTTCGCAAAGCGAAAGCCAAAATTTGCACTGCGAGAAAAAGAAAATTCGCATAGCGCACCAGTACCTGTGCGCTGAGCGAATAACTAAAATACAGCAGTTAAGAAAATTCGCATAGCGCACCAGTACATGTGCGCTAAGCGAATTAATGAATTTAAGTGGCTTTAAAAGACGTGACAGAGCGAGAGAAACATTCTCTTCTAACAGAAGCTCCGGACAAAAGAAAGAAATGAAAACATCTGAGGAACTTCCAGAGACTACTTCAAGGCATCAAGACACCATTGTTGCAAGGGATTGCTTCAAATGTGTACGTTTTAGATGACTAGGAGTAGTTAAATTTCTCTTTCGTTGGGATTGGGTGTAATGAACTCACTGTAATTTTCCTGCTCAATATATCGTTGTTCGTTCATATGCTCTTTCTTGAATTTATTATCATTGTATGAAAATATAATGTTATTTGAATGTCTTTGATTACTGGAAAGTAACTTTGAACATGAACGAACGTAGATAGAGCACTTAAGTGATTTGGGATCTAGGGATAGACTCAATAACTTGATCATTCTTAACATCGGACTTAATGCAAATTGTATATTAAATTGACTAAGGGATTATCATTTTAATATATTAATTTAGAACTAGTTGCTAAGGAATTAGGACTAGTATGCCTTGATGTGAATGTTTGAATGAAGTAATGAAATATTGAACAGAGTTTTATATTCATATGATTCATGAAACCCAATTCCAACGAAGTTTCTTTTAAATATAATTCCTTGCACACCAACTGTTTGATAAAATTACCAAAAAGAGTTTCTTGTGTTGTTTTGTGCATTTTGATGTCTAATTGAGTTATAAAAGGAAGAATTGTCATGTGTTGCACAAGTCCCTTGGTAGAACGATACTTTGAACTTACTCTATATTACTTGGAACGATTTGGTATACTTGCCAAAAAGTTATCATCAGGCCTTCCAAATCTTATGCTTGACACTAGATCTGACCCTCAATGCCTTGCTTGTTCCTTTTTTGTACTTGCATGAATGTTAAGAAAGGGTGGGTGTCTCTTATAGTTGAGAAGGAGATATGGCTTTTCTCCTCATACGCAACATCCTATAAAGGGTTCAAAATTGAATACTTTAAGGTTGGAATAAAAGAAGTCGATCGACAATACTTTCTTAACGTTGTGATTGGCCGAAACTCCTTTTATATTCGACTCGGGATCCAAAACGGATGACTTCTTGTCTCCCATCTTTAGTGTTATGGATCTTTAATCCTTTGTAACGACATTTGTGGTGATTTGATTTCCTACTTCTTTTAAAATACGCTCAATGTTAACTTGTTAAATTGTCTGTTATCTTCCGGACATCATGGCTTTCAACAATTCTAAAAGGGTATACTGGTTCTACAAATTGGTGACACAAGTTTGGCTATAGGGAGCGGATCAGGCTCAATCAGTGCTAGCTCATCCAATCCTCATACACCTCTATGATAGACCCTTATTGTTGTTAATTTAGAGGGGACAAGATGACATATCCTACATCCTGCTTCACTAACTACCATATTTCCTCTCAATCGTCATGTTAATAAGGAGAAAGATAAGGGGAAGAGAAAACCCCAGTGTCATGGGAAGAATTATTTTTCCTTTATATCACAAGAAAAAAGTCGTCGAGCGGAAAGATGGACATCAACATCCTTGGTAAGTGGTATTGTCGGCACCGAGCTACATTTAGGTGCCAAGGTCTTATTCAATTTGAGCAAGGCTAAAAAGGATGTACCAAAGAGCATTATTGAGCAAGAATCCATATACACTTTAGTTAAACTCAGTGTACAAGTTACACTATTAAGAACCAAAGTTGCAATGGGTGTTGATAGAGTTGAGATCAAGCAACTCGAGAAGGAACTGTCTAGTGCTCAACTGAATTTTTGACCAGGCCTTGAAGGCTAATGCTAACATGGATGCTCAACTAAAGGCGCTCATCACTACTCATGCTAATTGCCAGAAGGATAGGGAAGATATGGAGGCCCGCCTTTCAGAGACCAAGGTTGTAGAGAAATGCTTGGCTCAGGCGAACCATCACCTTCAACACAAGAAGACGATCCACTTTTGGATCGTTAAAAGGATAAGGCGATCGTGGAGGACATAACTAAGAAAAATGAAATCCTCGTGGCTAAACAAAGGAAGATTGGTTAGATGGTCATTGATCAACATGAGGCTGACTTTAAGTAGGCGTTGGCTTAAGTGGCCTATTTTTACAATGTTCCCCTTGACAAATGCATATTTGACGTCTTCAAGAATTTCTATGTAGGAAAACTTATGCAACTTCATGAGATGTTGACCGACTAAGCAGATGATCCTACTACTACCACTAGTGATACTTACAATCCTTAGGAACTTTAATTTAATCATATATCTCTCCCTTAAATAGGTACCAGTTACCACAAGATATCCATAAGATGTTAGTAAAAAAAATTATCCCCCTTTTTTTATCATAATAAAAAATCATTTAATTTGTATGCTTTCCCTAAATTAGTTAATTCCAAAAAAATTTAGCTCCCTTTAAATTATTAAAATTACTCTCCTTAAATGTAATATTCTCCCTTAAAATATAAAACAAATTCTTAATAATTTTTTTTAAAAGTTTTTTTTATTTTATTTATTTTACGTTATAACTTAAGATAATTAATTATAGGGTTAAATATGTTTTTAGTCCCTAAACTATTGGCCGTTTCTGGTTTTCGTCCCTCTTTCAAAGTAAGGTACGATTTGATCCTCAATCTTTAGAAAACGTTCGTTTTAGTCCTCAAAATTTTGTTTTTAGTCCTCGTTTTAGTCCTCAAAACGTTCGTTTTTTCGACTAAAACAAACGTTTTTTAAAGATTGAGGACCAAATCGTACCTTACTTTGAAAGAGGGACGAAAACCAGAAACGGCCAATAGTTTAGGGACTAAAAACATATTTAACCCTTAATTATAACTCTCGATTATTCCTAAACCAAATTTGTATGTTGCAGCGAAAATGAAGATTTTAAGATCTTGGTAATCGATTATTGGGCACTTAAGACATTCATAAATCATTTCAAAGCTCTTAAAATTTAAGTGGATACCATAAAACCTTCTTTTCCTTTTGAAAATTTATCCTACAAAACAAAACAATAGAGTTTTGCTCCCCAAAATCTTATTTCCGTCATTTGAGGTTGAGGCATATTACTTTATCATAGGAATCCAAACATATTTTTCATTTGGAACACCATAATGTTTTATTTCACATTTATTTGAAGTGTGCCCCTTTTTCATATAGTAAAAACATGTGATAACATTTGAATTCTATAAAAATCAGTTCCTTTTTCAACTCATACCCTACGAGTTCTCTTATTCTTAGGAGCTTGCTTATTTTTATGAAAGCCCTTTTTTTTTTATCAAAATTTGGTTTTTCAAGATTTTTATTTTTAGTTGCTTATTTAAGCAAATTCTCAAGAATATTAATATCAAACATGTGACTCTTACATAACTCACATTAGCATTTGAGACATAATTCTTTTCTACATCCAAAATTTTATTTTAAAAAAATTCTTTTTCTTCAATAGCTTTTTCAAATTTCAATTGTAATTTTTTAAAAACCTTTTTCAATTTCCTATGAGAAATATTTAGTTTTTCTTATTCATGCAATAATTGTTGAAATGCAGTTCATCATAATCATAATTATTGCTAGTTATACTTACTTGGCTTCCAGATGATTCACTGTTGGCCATTAAGTAGAGGTTTGTTTGCTCATCAGAATCACTTGAGCTTGAGGTGTTTGATGCATTTTCCCTCCCAAGTAATGTAAGCTTTGTTCTTCTTGAAAAGCTTCTTTTCTTCACCCATGTTGATGTTTGGACAATCCGCATTAACATGTCATTTTTCTCCTTAACCATAACATTTGTAATTTGAAGAAGATCCTTATTTCTTCTTCCAATCATTTTTAAATTGTTCCTTACCTCTAGATTTCATAAACTTGTTGAATTTTCTAATCATGTGACTCATATTTTCGTCATCTGAGTTTTCATCTCCAGATTCTTCATCATTCTTTGAACTTTTGCCTTTTAAAATTTCAGTTGTTAAGGCCAATGTTTTCTTTTTTCTTTGGTCTTCCTCAACACTTAGTCTATTCAACTCGAGTCCATACTCTCTCAACTTTTCAAAATGCACAACCATATACATGGATGCAAAATTCATCTAATACTAAAGTAAAGGATATTATATTGCGAGCTTTTATATCAAATTGAGCTCGTTTATTTTCTTCAGTAGTCCATTGCAAATATGTCTTTTCTTTCTCTATACCATTCACACTTACAATAGGAATAATATGACCATTTACAACCACTTCCCAAATACCCTTATCAACAGGCCCTAAAAATATTTGAATTCTAACTTTCTAGAATGCATAGTTATCACTAGTAAAAAGCGGAGATTTGTCGATGGAGGCACCCTCGGCATATACTTGGTTTTGTCCGGCCATTTTCAAAAAGTTTGAAAAATATCAAAGTAAGCTCTAATAGCAAGTGTAGGAATTGGTATCGCGCAACGAAAAGTTAAAACGTGTGTTGGGACAAAACCAAGAGGGGAGGGATGAATTGGTTTAAGTTAAAAAAAATTCTCTTTAACAAATTTTTGCTTTTAAAAATTTCTTTAATAAATCTCAAAAATTAATTTGAATAAAAGTAAATAAACAAAAAAAAAGGGAAAAGAAAAATTACACAAATAATTTTTATACTAGTTCGGATCAAAAGATCCTACGTCCAATTGTTAATCTTTCCAAAAGAAAAATTAATCATTTCACTAAAATAAGTAAACAATTTACAATAGAAAAATAAGGATTGAGATTAGAAATCACTTTTCTTAACATATAAGAGATGAAAGGCACCTCCTTTTGACGCACAAAAAGATGAATAACTTGACTCTGCTTTGTAGGTATACTCCACCACTTAGACACACTGAGAAAGAGCACCTCCTCCTACAAGTACCAAGTTCACAAACTCCCTTTTCTCAAACACTCAGAGTTTCCCTTAGGCACATAACTCTAATACTCTTAGTGAAAAGTTGTTAAAAAGTTATGTTTAAGTTAATTATTTATAGACTCTTGTATTTGAAAATTAGGTCAAAAAATGAAGAACCAAGTTTGCAACTACCACTAATAATCGGTTATCTGCAAACCTTGGTAATTCATGCTTTCGAAGATAATCGATTAACTTAAGTGATAATTGATTATCACATAGACTTTTATGAATAATAAATTTTTTTCTAAGTGTTCTGGTACTTGGGTTCTACCTATTGAATCTTGAACTACTAAATTAATTACAATACACAGAGTAAAAGTCTTTAATAACTAAATTATTGAGTCTTCAAAATATTTCTTAACATCAAGCACTTCTTTAATTCTTCAACACTTCTCCATGAAACATCATCATCAAAATCCTTTATTGAAGCAACATGTCCTTCTTCTTTTCGATAACATTCTCTACTTAAAATTGGATGGTTATTTGAGTGTCAAGATAACCCTGAATACGAAATTCGTACATCAATACATCACACTACTAAACAACAACAAAAACTTCCCCTAGGAATTCCTTTTACAACATTCTTTTACCAAACTTATTCATGTTTAAAATCCATAAAGCATTAGCAGTTCTAAATAAATATGCATTGAATCTATATAAACCAAATCCAAACCAAGCAAGAATCATGAAATCATAAAAAACATTGACAACCTTTAAAACAAGGAGCACCTAACGTCCGTCGAATGCCAAAGCTCTCGCAATTTTTCTCGCCCATCGAGTCTAACCTCTCACCCAACGAATAATGGAGAAAAGGTTTCAGACCTACAAGGAAGAAATGACACTTAATACCTTGGACCACAGAGCTTCACTAACTTGCCAACGCTGAGTGCCATACCAGAGTTGCTCAACGCCACACTAGAAACTAGAAACTTCAATAATGTGTTTTGGGAAACCAAGGACCTATTCAAATGACCAATTTGGTATTCCTAACTCAATGAAGAGTTCTAAAACAAGTTTAAGGGCCAATTTAAATACCAATTAGATCAAATGACCAAATTCTCGATTCTCTAATTCAACATCATTTTCAATCAACACAAGCATATATCATACAACAAACACCATAACAACTCAACATACTAAACTGACCAATTCAGATCAAACCAAACATGTAATACTGATTACCAACACATCAACAAATTTAAAACTAGGTAGTTAGCTTCTCTTACTTTTTAGAAGTTCAAATAGTTATATAGGACCTAAATCGCTCTCACAGATCATATAACTTTATCTGCACCTACAAACCACAAAATCATGATTAGGATACGCCATTGGAACCATTGATCAATAGAGAACCTAAGAGAAAACTCAAATGATGCATGCGACAGAGCCAAACTCACATGCAATGGAAAATGTAAAAATAAGAGAAAATAACATAAACTAACTTACTCTTTTGTAAGGATTGATCAGGCACAATTGGAGATCTTGTCATAGTAATCACTTAAGCACTCCATGATCTTCAAACAAATAACCCAACGGTTAGAAAACAAAAAAAGATGATGGAGAATTATAAGAGAATGAGTTTTATAAAGATGGTGTCTACTTTAACTAATGAGACTCATTAATCGAAACTTTTAATATTAAAATAACTGAGTCTCACAATTGAAGACATATTATCAACTTTAAAACTCTATTTTCTACGTTTTTATCTCTATAAATTTTTCAATCAATTTCTTTATATAGAAAATTATGTGATTTTTCATGCAAACTTTTATTACAAGAAATACCTTTAGATATTTTTGGTAAAAAGCGTTTCCCATAAGATTTTCTCGTATAAAATTATCTTAAAAATTATTTATAAAATAACATGCATTTATATTAATTAGATTTATTTTTTATCTATAGAACAAATTGTTGGAAGAAACGCCCCTCTTCTTTAGAGAGTATCATTTCTTTCTTTTCTCTCCAAGCTTTACATTATATAATCAATACTCGTCTCTTATTTTCTTTCCATTTTCTCTCCTAATTTGTTGTTCAGCGTTCCTATTCTCCGCGTTGGAATCCTAAATTCTCTAGAATTAACAGCATTTAACAACTTTAGTGCATGTTAATTGATTTTATTTTGAAAAAATAACATTAATTACATACACCATAAATACAAAACTTTATAAAAAATATTTACTGTTTCATTCAATAAAAACTGCTATAATGTAAATTTTGCAGGGCACACTAGAATTTAGATTATATATTTCAATTTTATTACTGTTTAATTTTGATGAAATTTTGATAAAAATATTTATGATCATGTAAAATTACAATTTAAAGATAATAAAAGGTAAAATAAAAATTATAAATATAGTGTGACACGTGATGTTTCTTTTTAAAGACAAAATTTGTAGACTTGTTAGAAAAAATAAACAAAAACAAGGAAAAAATATTAAAAGATTGGTCTCATATATAATATACAAAGTTCCAGATATACAACCATCACTTTTAATTTGATGCCAAAAAAGTAGGATCTGGAAATGCATGTGCTTTGGACCTTCTTGTCTTTCAAAATAAGATAACATTTTTTATGTTTTTAATATTTTTTATGTTATCTCTGCAGACATGCACAGCTTTTTCATCCACATTTTACAAACTACTCATCATTATTTTATATCAGTAATAATAATTCTATAATAACCAAATCATACAATACTATATATATAAAAAAATAAGATATAAGCCATTTGTTTATTTAGTTCCATTTCTGTGAAAAATAAATAAAATTGAATATATTTTGACTGTTAAAGTAACATATTCTGAATGCTCTGTCACTGATGAAGATCTTCCAAACATGTTGGATTCTCATGAAAAACACCACATGTTACTATTGTTAAGGTAGTGGTAATGTTTTTTTCTTTTTCTTTCCTTCTCTACATGAGAAAATGGAATCCATGGAATCCAATTCAGCAATGGTGGGCGATGGAATCTGCAACTTGGACACTTCAAATTTTGAATTTGAACTATGGAATCAAACTCCTTGAGGCTATGGCTTGTTTACTTTTCGGCTAAGAGTCACTGTCTAACTATGGAAAATTAAAAAAAAAATCACTTCACCAACTTTGATTATAAAATAGTTTAGCTTAATAATATATAACTTTTAATTAAATTTTAAAGGTATTACATTTCTATAAAATTATATAAAATAAGTATTTAGATTTTAACAAAGAGAATAGTGATTATTGTTTAAATGAATAAAATACTAGATGAAGTTTTTATTGAAGAAAGTTAACAATGTCGGAGGAAAAAGTGTATTTTACATATAAAAATAATAAATAATGATGATATTACCAAGCATTTGTTATTTGTATTAAACTCCAGATAAATTTTATTCAATATTATTCGGGATCTTTTATATATCAAACGGTGTTATTTCAAAGGCTGTAATTTCACTTACATAAATATTAATAAATTTATAATACGTGATATATGAAATCTCTTTTCTATCACCGTATTGAATTTATTGTATTAAAAAATAAGATCGAATCAGTTGACAGATCCAATCACTTTAAAAGGAAAAAGAATGAAATTAACAGAGAACAAATCGAACAAGTTAAAAACCAAGATAAGAAACCGCTCTCAGTATTGCTTTTTCAATTTTTTATTTTTATTTTTAATTTTAAAAGATACTTTAAGATGGATTAAAGTACATACTTAAATTTATATATTTTAGATATCAATTATTTCTTCAATTTCTTTTATAAGCATCTTTTTTTTTTCATTTTTATCTGGTAAATCATACAATTTGTTCACTTTTCTATTTGCAATTTTTCATCCCAATCAATTTTAATTTTATTTCTCAAGATATTACTTAGTATTAAAAAATACAAAACCAAGCCTATTCCACTATTATTAAATTAACAAGTATGATTATTAAATCCTGAGTTTAATGAGTGACATTATGCTTGTTTTTCAATTGATATATTTTAGCAATGTGTACCGAGTTTTAGTAGATAAAAATATCCTTATATATTATGGATTCTAAGTTTTAAGGTTAAAGATATTTTAATAATTTTTATTCTCAAAACTAAAAAACAAAACCCACAAACCCACCTCCCTCATTCCTCTCAACCCTTCCTCTTTCATCTCTCTTAGTCCAACATTTTCTCTGTCATCTTATGGTGTAGTCCCAAATGAAAAAAATCAGAAACACTGGCTGTTAAACAATTTTACATAAAAAATTTTATAATAAGTTTTTATTTTATAATTTTTGTCTTATCTAATTTTATATAATTTTCACATGCATAAAGGAATTGGTAATTGATTTGGAAAAAAAAATCAGAAATAGCTGTTAAACAATTTCTTACAAAAAAATGATTTTATAATGAGTTTTCATTTTATAATTTTTGTCTTATCTAATATTATCTAATTTTCACAAGCATAATGACATCAAAGGAATTGGTAATTGGCTTGGAAAAAATCAGAAACACTCCTTGTTAAACAATTTCTTACAAAAAATGATTTTATAATGAGTTTTCATTTTATAATTTTTGTCGTATATAATTTTATCTAATTTTCACAAGCATAATGACATCCAAAGGAATTGGTAATTGGCTTGGAGGGTTTTTTCTGAGAGGATGATTCAACATATGCAGATGATGAAATTAGAGAGGTTAGTAGAAGATGGTGAAATTGAAGAGATCTTGAATAAATCATTGCCTGAAGGTGAATATGTCAATGACTCAACTCTTTACAAAGACAAATTGTTTAACAGTAAGTTCAATTGGGGCTACAGTAGGGATGACAGAGAAAAGATTGGAGTGAGAGAGATGAAAGACAAATGGTTGAGAGGAATGAGAGAGGTGAGTAAGGGTTTGGGGGTTTCTTTTTTTTTTTTTAGTTTTGAGAATGAAAATTATTAAAATACCCTTAACCTTAAAACTTAGAATCCATGCTATATAAGGGTATTTTTGTCTACTAAAATCCCATATATATATATATATATATATATATATATATATATATATATATATATATATATATATATATATATATATATATATATATATATATATATATATATATATATATATATATGAATATGTCAATGACTCAACTCTTTACAAAGACAAATTGTTTAACAGTAAGTTCAATTGGGGCTACAGTAGGGATGACAGAGAAAAGATTGGAGTGAGAGAGATGAAAGACAAATGGTTGAGAGGAATGAGAGAGGTGAGTAAAGGTTTGGGGCTTTCTTTTTTTATTTTTAGTTTTAAGAATGAAAATTATTAAAATACCCTTAACCTTAAAACTTAGAATCCATGCTATATAAGGGTATTTTTGTCTACTAAAATCTCATATATATATATATATATATATATATATATATATATATATATATATTTAATAATTTTTATTCTCAAAACTAAAAAAAACCCAAATCCTTGCTCACATCTCTCATTCATCTCAACCCTTTATCTTTCATTTCTCTCACTCCAACTTTTTCTCTGTCATCCTTAGTGTAGCCCAATTGAAAAAATCATAAACACTTGTCCTTAAACAATTTGCCTTTGTAAAGAGTTGAGTCATTGACATATTCACCTTCAAGGCAAAGGTTCATTCAAGATCTCTTCAATTTCACCATCTTCACTAACCTCTTTAATTTCATCATTTGCATAAGTTGAATCATCGTCTCTAAAAAAAACCACCCTCCAGGCCAATTACCAATTTCTTTGGATGTTATTATGCTTGTGAAAATTAGATAAAATTATATACAACAAAAATTATAAAATGAAAACTCATTATAAAATTATTTTTTTGTAAGAAATTCTTTAACAACAAGTGTTTCTGATTTTTTCTACGTCAATTACCCATTTCTTTGATGTCATTATGCTTGTGAAAATTAGATAATATTATATAAGACAAAAATTATAAAATAAAAACTCATTATAAAATCATTTTTTTTGTAAGAAATGGTTTAACAACGAGTATTTTTGATTTTTTTTCAAGTCAATTATGAATTCTTTTATGCTTGTGAAAATTGGATAAAATTAGATAAGACAAAAATTATAAAATGAAACTCATTATAAAATCATGTTTTTGTAAGATTGTTTAACCGTCAATGTTTCTGGGCTACCATAGAATGACAGAGAAAGGATTGAGAGGAACGAGGGAGTTGAATAAGAGTTTGGTCCAATTGAAAAACAGGCGTATATATATATATATATATATATATATATATATATATATATATATATATATATATATATATATATATATATATATATATATATATATATATATAAAAGTTTCTCTTTACTTTTAAACTTAAAAAAAAAGGTATTTTTATTTAAACTTATATTAATTTTTTTTGTCGACAAATTTATAAGAAAGTTGAAATTTAATTAAACATTGTTCATTCAAAGTTGGATGCTTTAAGAATTAAAGTCTCGTTGATATTCTATTTTGAAAGTAGAAGTAATTTTGGCGAAATTTCGTGAACTCTTAAACACCCAACTTAGTCTATAGACTCTCTTTCAATCAAACCATCGTTTTCATGAAAAAAAGAAAAGTAAAAATTTTGATGTATTTGTGCTCTATTATTGAAACACTTATATTATACCAAAATAAAATATCACTGGCGTTGTACGGAACACCTAATTAAAGAAATTATCTTTTCGATTGAAGTTTTATTGACAAATATTTTTACCAAAACATCTACATGAATTCCATAATATTCCAAACTGTCCAATTTCTTACAAAAATTTCGACACTAAAGTTACTTTTCAAATTAATACAATAATAATAAGCTATTAATACTTTTAAATGGTCATTTATTTATATCATTAATAGTTAATAAGCTTTAACGTGTATGAACTTGTAAAGTAATCATGTTCGTAATTAGGTTTTAGAACTGTAATATGATAATCTTATTATCTTTCTAGTGTAATTACTATTTACAACTAATCTTATTTAATTTTTAATTCCAAAGGTTAAGAATTGATTAATTTCTTTAATATAAGTTGTTATGGACATATTCCGTCCATACATGTAAATAATTAAATATTAAAAATAATAAAGTTAGAAGATGTTTATAAAATCGGAGATATGATAAGTTAAAATTGATATACTAATTTAAAAAACTATTTCGCATTCAAACCATAGATATCAACTTTATTCTATGAATAGGTTAAGTAGTCCATAGAAGCTGGTTCATATTCTAAAATTGATTGTAATTTTAAATTTATATCCAATTTATTCACCGTGTTTTATTCGTTTTCAAAAGTTGAATCAAAAGTTTAAAATTAAAATATTTACTTTTAAAATTTAGCCATATTGATCAAATTAATTAAAAACTTTAAATATAGTAATTTGATATATAAATTATAACATGTCTATATATTTTATTAAAATATTTATATTATAAATGTTGTAAAATAATTATAATTTTGAAAAATAAACTTTTTTAGTAATTGGGGATATAAGAGAAATTTATGTACACAATCATTAATTTTTTTTAAAAATTTCTATTCCTATATACTTTGAAGAACTAAATCGAGTAATATTATTTTTTTTAATTACATTACTTATGTAATAAATTTTGATAATATTTTTTACAATATTAACTTTCATTATATGAACATTTTTTTTATTATATACAATTCCCTTTCTCTTTTCTTACCAAAAAGTTTTATACATAAACAAATGCATATATATATATTCTCTTTCTTATAAGTAAAGTGTTGTTATTGGTTCATATATATCAAGTGGGGAATAGGACATGCTCCCTATCTATGAACCAAATAGTAGAAACGTAGAAAAATGAAACCATGAAAGTGCAATTTTTGAGAATGACGTGAAAGTCCTTCCATGGAATCAAACAAGGGAAAACCAAAAGTAATAGATGAACACAACACAAGTCTTATGTCATATAATTCTTCTATATCATAAATGATTGAGAAATTTTGAATTAAGTATAAAGTAACGATAAAATATTACCCAAATCGCTTATTATAATTAATTACGTGATGGGTGTATACATAAATATTGTAATTGTGATTATCGTGACATTGATTGGTTAGGAGGCTATCTTGTTGAACCAATCTTATCTTTTTAAATGGAAAAAGAAATACGTTCAAAGTTCTTCCAAGATAAGATTGCATAATCGCCGATTATTCAAGAACTCATTTTTTCCGACTCAGCCTTTGAATGGAATCTATATATTAGCATTTGGATATTGAGATTTTTGTTTTTCACACCGACCATCGTTAAGAAACTATATTATTTTTTAAGGAAGAAAGCTCAGGATCATTAAATTTATGAAAATATATATTATTTAGAACAGAATAAGTTCATGTAAATTAGAGATTGTGACCATGATTTACATGTTAATATTAATTTATCCTTTTCGATTTGGATGTGTTGTTGTCATTAAGAGCATGATCGAACCTGGATCATTGGCTAATTGGTGATTGCAATTGAAATTATTCTCATTTTTAAGACTCTACAATAAAAAATTATCGATATATATAATATAAATTATAGATTTAAACAAGTATTAATCTCAAATTAAAGTGCCGTTTTATCCCTTTTTTACGCGAAATGAAAAAAAGAAACTAATATAAAATACTAAACCGAGTCAAAACAACATAAAGTATAACTCAAGTTTACCATTAAAATATGGTTAGTTCAATGACTTCTAAAATTTTGAGCCAGTCAAGATTATTTTTGAATTGAGTTAAACTTGTGCTTGGAATGGATTATGGAATGAATAGATAATTAATGTAGTTTATCTTTTACAAATTTGGGTTATAATAAATAAATTGTAGAAATCTCTCATGATTTTTAGAAATTTTTATTTTTAAATTTGTGTATAAACTAATTTTGACTTGGGAAATATTTTTTCTTCTCTTTTAAAATTTTATGAAGTTTGTCCAAAAACATTATGTGAAATGTTAGATAAGTTGGATTTCTAGTCAAACCAGAAAAATCACCTTTAACATCAGAGAAAAGTCAAAAAGTATTTTAGAACATTAGAGAAATGTCAACATTATTTAAGGATTTATAGAAATAACAAAAAGGTTGTAAGAAAGCATTATCAATGCTTCTCACTAAATTTTTAATAAAAGAAGAAAAAAATTCCTAATGTGCAAGAACTTGTTATAGTGACAACTTTAATTTGCTTGTTGTTAGATAACCACTTGCATCCATTGCACATACATTATTAATCAATTTGAAGTCTTTCAAAAGTGGAAGTTTTTATGATAGTTAAATGAAACAAACCAACTTGACTAAAAACCAGGTTCAAAAACTAGTCTCACCCAAGCATTATAAATATACTATTCACATTTTCCAAACTTAACTTCAACACATTCCAATTTATCCTCATAGCTCAAGAGTGAAGAGAGAAAAAAAATGCAATTATGTTTCCAGCAAAAGCACCAAAATAATGCAGATTTTCATTTCATTTAAAGCACATTCGATCCGAACATAGAATTCTCTACATTTACAAAAGTTAATGAAACCATGCTTCCTAGCTGATTAGAAGACTGCAGCTTTTAGTCTCCTTCCCAACTCCTTTCTGTTCAGAGAAAAATGATCATATTGTTAACATCAAAGCAGATTTTCCTATGTCACCAAGAGATTAATGAACAAAAACTTGAATTTAGCATACCTCATGAGTTGCCTATCAAAGCCTGAAGCAGCCAAGAGCCCTCTATTCTCTTCAGCCCTTCTAAGGAGGTAAGGCATCACCATTTCTACAGGTCCAAATGGCATATACTTGCTTACCTGAAACCCTGCATTGCTTAAACCATATGAAAGTGCCTCTGACATTCCATATAACTGTGCAAATTCTAGCTTGTTCTTCACCTTTCCAACTCCTAATTCATGAGCTTTTGCCACAGCCAATTTCCCTATACACACCATAACAAACACTTTAACATGGAAAAAGTACATGCACAAACTTTGTAAATGTAGGAAACTAAACTCTGTTGTAAATATAGATATAAGAAAATGAATAGCCTTATAGTTGCATATTAAATACCTGACTCAATATTGTGAGTTGCAAGAACAACTGAATCAGGTCCATTGGCAACCTTTTCCAGCATAAATGATGCACAGTCATTGAAGCAATTGTGTGTGTCCTGAATGGTATTGTGAATTGGGGATGCATTTCCAAAAGACTCAGCCAATTTACGCTCTGTGGACATATAAGCACCCCTCACCAATTTGAACCCCATTGGAACTCCCATTTTCTCTGCTGCCTTTGTTGTGAGCAACAACCTGTCTTTGGCATCTTTCAGGTAAGTTTGGAGGGTCCCAAACACAATGGGGTTGCTACCTTTGTTGTGCTTGATTGCAGCAGCGTATGTGAAGTAATCAATAGCTGGCTGAACAGTAGTGTGTTCAGCATCAACCAACAGAGGCATATTAGCCTCCTCGCACGTTTGGCAGAGTTGAAGCAGTCTCTGGTTGGCAAGTTGCAGATCACTCTCTTCTTCTGGGGTTAGAAGCTCTGGTCTCTTCTGTGTGTGGTACAAAGGGCTAGTTTCTGCGAAAATTGGGAGAGAATCTTGCTTCCATGGCAAAACGAATGAAGGGTCTTTCTGTAGCCATCTTAGAAGGTCACTGACTCTTTCTAGCAATGCCATGGGGCATATTGCTGTGATTTTCACAATGATAAAGCTCACCTGTCACGTCAAAGATTAAATTTTGCTGCATAAGTTAAACACCAGAAAACGCATAAAAACAGATGAACAATACAACAAACACGTCAACCGCATGGCCTACCAAACACAATGCAAGAAAATTGACAATGAAATCATTAAAAACTTGGTTTGAAATTGGTAAAAGTGCCGTGTACTGTCATGAAAGCCATCAATTTTATTTCTCTCAATTCGTACACTCTGCAATTTTCTCATGGCATGAGGGTGAATCACAGCTCATGTGCAGCAGCAGTAATACTAAACTGCCAACACCATTGTCCTCTTTCTGAGAGTGACAAAATAACACATCCCACATCAATATCATGCAAAAAAAAAAAAAACCAAACGTGACCTTAAAGGGCATATCAAGTGGTCACACTATAACGTTGATTTTCTGACAATGATTTATGCATGGTACCCACTTGTAGATTCAATCACAGAAAAATCAAACACGCCGCACCGTACGCGTTTCGTTGCAGAGTCCCAAATTACACAAAAATAATAACGCAATTTTAATTTGGTGCAAAAGAATTGATCAAAAAAGTTGGTCTATTTTCACCCCTTTTTCTTTTTCTTGCCAAAATCAGTTTTTTTAATATGTAAAATAACGTGGTAATAAAGAAATGCAGTGATTCATTTTCGACAAGTGGATCACACTCTTTTTCTTTCGTTACGTTAAAAGTTATGCATATCAAACTTATGATCTGGCATACCATTAAAATATTAAAATAAAGTAAATATACAAAAACAACTGTACACAAAAAGTAAGACACAAATAAAGAGCATTGAAACACCGTAATTAGTTGTAAAAAAATATTAAAAAGCATGGAAGCACCGTAACTTCCGACAAATAATAATAATTGATAATCATAATTAAAGAAAATAGAATATTTCCAAAAATGTCACATGACACATTTATCTTTTGTTTAATTTACTACAAAATTTACACATTTCAAAATAACTTTTTTTTCTCTGTGAAAACAAAAAGGCACAGGATTCAACCAAACCCATGTCACAGAAGGGTACACAAATATTTTATCAACTGAGGTTTTCAGTTCGAGTAAACTTTTCACCATCCCTTTTTTTTCATTGACTAAATTGTTTCCTTTTATTTTTCATAAAAAAAAACAAAGTTTCACTTATCAGAGATGTTTTAGAAGGGGATCTAAAACTCTTGGAAAAAAAAAGACAATAAATTCAAGTGGGACCCACTTCACCGAATCTAGCTCATTCTCCCCGTTGCATGTAAGAAAAAAAATGAAAAACCAAAGAGATAGAAGAAAAAGAATAAGAAGCAATTACAGAAGCTGGTGGAAGCGATTTGCTGACAGTAACCGTTTCAAGGAACCCAATGAGGTTCCGATCACATCCCTCGTTATCATGCGCATCCTCCACGCCGTACACGAGCATGCCGCGCAAGCCGGCGTCGTTTAGCGCCCCGATGCTCTTACTTGCAGTTACGGCGTCCTCGCCGGCGCAGAAGTGTGAGAAGAACGTCTCGCGCGTGGTGTACATGACGAGATCCCGCCGCAGCCCACTCTGGAACAGCGGCGACCTCATCACCCACATTCCCATGTCCACCATGGGTCCCACCGCCGTCGCATGAAGCACTGCTGCCGACCGGAGCAGCCGCCCCGTGGACACGGAGGCAAAAAGCCGCTCCCCGTCGTCCATCGCCAGCGCCGCCTCAGCCGGAGCTTTTGGCGGCTTCTCGAAGATCGCCGGCGGCGTGATGACAGGTGTTAGAGGGGGATGCACCGTGTTGAGGGGCTTCGTGGACGTGTTGTAGCGGGGTCCCTTGAGGATCTTGCGAGGAATAACGCGTGTAGCCATTTCTACTATGATGTTCTTTTTGGATGAGATTAAGGTTTGTGTTGTGTTCTTGTTGCTCTCAGGTCTGGAAATGTTGGAACATGGGTGGTGTTTTATAGGCGAGAAAAAATGGGTAAGAAAGGAAAACACAATACTTCAATTAAGTTGCATGGAGTCAGCAGGAGAGTGGTCAACTTGGAGTTATTTTTTATTATTAGTAAACTAAATAAAATCATTTTTCATATTTTCTCTCTAATTTATTTCAACCTGATTCCATGTAATGCCTTCAACTTGCATAGTGGAATGGGAGAAATACAACACATTTTATATAAACGCTTTAATCATTTATTGTCAATAATCTTAATCATGAAAAATATAAATTCAATTAGTTGCTTTCTCGGTCCTAAAATAATTCCAATTTTATTCTTTGAAAATACAAGAAAGAACATTTTTTTGAAAGATCCGACCATTAGAAAGGAATAAAAATAATATAGTAAGGTTTGGATTCATATAATCCCTTCATTCTATAATTATTGTAGTTTAAAGTTTTTCACATAAATTAAGGAAATTACCACATTTTAATATGATTTTACTAAGATTAAATTATATTTTAAGTTTTTGATGAAATAAATGAAATTAAGTGTCAAATTAAAAACTTTTTTTTCTTTTATTTATTATAAAAAAATTATATTTTTTAATTGAATCTCAGCCGGTAATTGAAATAGCGTATCATTTGATGTTCTAGTTTTAAATAAAACACTATGAGTTTGGGAAAAAAGAAAAAATGAAGTTATGAAATTCTTTTATCAAACTCACATGGTGAACTTAACTATTTTTTTAATATTTAATTTATAAAATGAAATATTTTTTTTATAAAAATAATTAAAATTTTGAAACATCAATTTTGTTGTTCTTCAAGTTCATAATTATAAGAATCAAATAATTATATATCATTGACAAAAAAAACTAATTGAAGAATATAAAATTTTTAAATAGTTAATATAAAAAAATTCTTATTATAAATTTAACTATAATACTTAAATTTATGAAAAAACACAAACTTAATTAACTTTATTTTAAAGTTGAAAGTCGAAATTATTCTATTTTTAAAAATTTTATCCAATTTAGTGTCTCAACTCCATAAATGTGTAGATTTTTTGTTTAAACTAAATTTTGTTAAGATTATTTGACGTTTTATATGAATTTCATAATAGCATTTGAATTGTTTATACTATTTGACATATTTTTTTCTACCATATTAGTTAATAATATATGTTTGAAATTTCAAATAAATTTAACAAATTTTGATTAAAGAACTAAATTCAAGCAATTTTAAATTTTAAAGATGAAGAACTAAATTAGTCTAAACTTTTGAAAAAAAAACTAATTCCAAATTTCAAAAAAACAAAAAAAAAACATTTAATCCTTTATTTTAATATAAAAACACAAATAAAGAATAATAATATACCTTTAACTTTGGTTCAAAGATATAAAAGATTCGAATAAAATCAAATATACATAAAACTTTATTAAGATACCCTTATATGGTTGAATAAATTTATTGCATTCGAGTAAGAAAGAGTAATTAATACGAATATTAATTGAGAAGAAAAATAATATTTCATTAAAATGTGAAAATATTATTTAATTTGAAACTTTGTTATATAGATAAAGTCGTACTCATTGTGAAACAAAATAAATATTTATTAGAAATATAAGATAATTTAAATAAATCAGGAATGCTATATAATTATGTTTATCACATTTCAACAATAAATATTTTCCTTAAAATGTTATTGATGGAAGCAGATAACATCTCAATTAATTGGAAACTGTTAATACTGCATCACCAAATAAAAGTTATTGAAGTTTTATTATATTTAAGTTTATAAAAGATTGCCATATACTTTTTATATATAAATAATTTTTTTAATTTTAAGAAATAAATAAATATATGTGTACATCCACATTAAAAATAATATTTTTATATTTGAGTAATTCTTGTAAATTGATCCATGATTCTAATAATATATACATATATATATATATATATATATATATATATATATATATATATATATATATATATATATATATATATATATACACGAATTATCACATTTGATTCTTAGCTAAATGAAAGTTGAATCAATCACATCTTAATGTAAGCAATTTATTTTTGAAGTAATGATTGAATACATGCATATAAAATTGATTGCAAATGTTATGGTTTCTAAATTAAATTAAATTTTCTCAATAGCTTTTATGAGCATTTAAAAGAAAAAAATTTTATTCATCTACAAGAGATTGGCGTGAAGTGTTTTGGTAAGACAAGTTAACTATTAAAAAGTTTATAAACTAGTAGTTTGACAATGCAAGAATTTCTAATTTATAGCTATATGTTACTTTAACTAACTTCTAAGTAATTATTTGCAATTTATCCATTTTTTAATTTTATTTTATTTATAAACACAAATTTCATTTATATAAATAAATATTATATACTTATAATATTATGAAGTATTTTATATCTGTCGATTACTTTATTAACTAGTGAAAACTTTTTTTATGATTATAAAAAATAATAACATTATTATTATTATTGTGATTATTATAATTATAAAAATAATTTTTATAATTATTAAAAGAAATATAAATTTACCTAATACTTTCAATTTTATAAGATAACTTATTAACTCAAATACTTAAAGTTTAATGAAAGTTTAATTATTTTAAAAGTTCAAAAAATATAATTACATAATATGTTTGTGAAAGAAAAACATAGACTTCACTCATGTAATAAAACTTACCTATTTATATATTTTCTTATCATTCTACATTTATAACTCATTTATCCTTATTTCTGGAAACTCTAAATTAATAAGTTTGTTATCATTAAAAACTTATAAATTAAAGGCTTATCCACTATCGGTTAGTTTTATAAACTATTTTTTTTAATTAAATAAGTTTTTTTATCACTAAATTATTATACATTTTTTATTTTTTATTTTTGTCTTTTTTCATAAATTTGGTCTATTTTGTCTTTCTCTTTTTAGAAAGTCACGGATATAGTCATCCATAATCAACGATATTAGTTTTGTTTTTGTCTTTAGATCGATTAGATAGCTCGGTGTGTGTCATTTTCCAAACTCAAATAAGGTCGATAAGATAAGTGGCAAACTTTTTAAGACGTCCCCAATCTGGTAAGATTGACAATGCCCGTGTATTATTTTTCCAGGTCAGCAAGATATCTGAATAGTCCAATAAGGATTAGATAGCCCAATAGGTATATAAATAATTCAGATAGCTCAGGCGAAGGTCTAAAGAGTTCAAAAAAATGTTATCCAAATTATCTGAACTACTAATCGAGTTCTCAATACATTTTATTGAGTCATTTAAACTTCTCATTAAGTTTATCTGAATTCTCAATGCACCTTATCAAACTATCCAAATTTTCTACCGTATTGTTTGAGTTCTCTATTCACCTTATCAAATTGTCGAACTTAACGGAATGTGATATCTCATTCATTATTAAATTATTTTACAAACCTTAAAAATGTGGTATACCTGTTTGTCATATGAGAAAAAAAAACTAAAATCCATAACTTTCTAACAAAAATTGGATATAACATGAAATTTATGGACGAAAGGATATTTAAAAAAAATAACAGTTTCTCTAATGTACTTAAATATATAAATATATATACTGTTTCAGTTTCTTTTTTATTTGTTTTTAAATTACATTATTAGCTTTAATACAGTATTCATTATTAATGTAATGTCTACTATCAGGATAATTTATTTTATCCTTTCATCCCTGTATCATAACAAATATATCTAGAATAATTAGAAAATAAATAACAAATACAGATAGATATAAAAAAGCTTATTATAATATCTATTTGAAATTGTGAAAGTAGCAATCAAACAGACAAAAACATATTACTATAAAATTTGACTTTCAAAAGTAACCGAGGAAGCTTGAACTTAATTAGCTTACAAATAAATGCAAAAAGTTTGTACCCACAATTGACGGTGTAATAGAAGTTTATAACTGAACGCGGTAGTAGCATTAAAGACAAGAAAACGTGTAACATTTATAATGTTCAAAACTCCACGTAGATATGAGGTGGCTACATTGGAATGTGCATGTCTTGCGTGTATCCACCTTGTACTTTTTATCTTGTTCTTTTGAATAAATCCAAATTCCAACCCATGAGAGAGAATTTGGTTATTTATCGTGTCGTAGCATCCATAAAATGCTAACATCCTCAACCAATAACTCTCATTCTACTTCCAATGTTGCAGCTTTTCTTGCAGAACTTTTCATTACAATGGAATCTCGATGTTTTCGATTCTTTCTGCTGTTTCTTTATTATCTTTTCAAAATATATGGATAAACATTCATTTTGAATTTTGATATTTTAAAATATATTAAAAAAATTAATATATCAATATCAATGTATTTTAATGTTGTGGAGGAGAACATCAAAAGGATTTCGACTAGATTATTTATCCTATTATGCTTGTGTTATGCATAATAAGGGATTGAAAAAATAATTAACTTACACTTTAATTACATATACCATATATATCCCTCTTTAAATAGTTTTCGGATTTTAATAAGGGATTAGTAAAAGAATTAATTTACATATATATGTCATAGATTTGTTATTGTTTTCCATGGCATTTTTTTAATGTTGTGAACCGAAAATCATCTATAATTTGAAATAATCAACTTATATATGACTCTATTATTAACTCATTCTCAACTCATTATCCACTTATTATCAACTTACCATTATTTTCTTTTCATTATGGTCACCTATTATTTTTAGTTTTACTGTATAGGATACGTGTAACATTTTATTTAAATAGTATAAACATTATTAAGCAACTTTCACATAATTAATAAAATAAAACTGTCAAATTCAAGAAGTATATAAAATATCATACAGTTATCCAATATAATTATAATTTATTCTATATTTACAACGTCAAAAAGGGCAAAACGTAAATATTTACATCATGTCTCTCAAAATATAGTTATACAAAACTAACTACTGTACTCAAGTTATACATTTGTACCATCGCCTCCTAGAATCGATTCCACATAGACTTCCTCACTCTCTACTCATACCAATCAGATAATCATTGCAAAAGAAATTAAGCATACACAAGAAAACAAACAAGAAACATAAAAAAAGAGTAAGCTAATGTTAAAAGAAACAAACACATAATATCATAGTTAATCATACATCACATTTCATACAAAGTTAAACAAACATCTTAAGCATACCATGGACCTAGACTTGACTATCCGGATTAAAAGTATGAATGTCGAGCTATGGCGGATCATGCACTTGTGGTGACCTTTATTGCTCTACAAAGTCATTTCTAATGAGTTTCATTCTACTACACTCACAAGGTTAGTTCGTTCTACGTCTTAGGCTATAATGGAGCACCTAGACTAGGACCTCCTGCTACTTTCACCATACGCATCACTCCTCTGTAATTGAGAATGAATGACTATTAGAGTGATAGGATAACCTCCAAGAATGAGCTTCCTACATTCATACACAACTTGAAATAACCACTCAGAATTTCTCTTTAGAAACTCTTATTCAATCACACCTTAATAACATTTCATAAAAATATATTAAACATGTCATAAAGGACCAACCAATCTTAAAAGAATGAATCAACAAAGAGAGAATGCCAAAGACATTAGCGTTGAGTAACACATCCTTACCGTTAAGCGCTATTCTTCACATAAATCTGGCGCTTGAGTGCCACCTTAGTGCAACTGAGCGTCAAAGCTCTCGGCTTTCTAGCGCTCAGGCTCCGCTGATTGCTACTAAGCGCCACACGAGAAGAGTGAAGACCTCTAATTTAGCTTGGTTGCTCTCAATACTTATCCAAATGATAAAAATGGCATCCCTAGACACTAAGAATGATTTAAAAACAAGTTTATAACTTAAATTAAATAACATTTTTGCTAATTTGGTTAAGAATCAAGGTTCAATCAACTAACTTACAACTCATACTCATGCATCTCATTTCTCTTGTTTTAAACTAGGTTTTTAACACTTTAATTAGCCAGCTAAGTCCTAATAACCTCTTAATAAACACCAAACCTCATATTTGCTCCTTAGACCAAAAACTAGGTGCATTAAACTGATTTAACTACTCTCAAGTGTCCAAACTTAATCTCACCCTTTCTAACTCAAAACTTGACATTTTAAGGGTTTAAACAAGTTATAAATGACCCAACAACAGACTCCAAACCATTTATTTAAGCACAAACTTGCTACTTTAGAATCCCACTACTCAAAACCCCTAAAATGAACCAAAGACCATACAAACACATCCTATTAACTACCGACCAATTCTACATTAGATTTCTACTAACTCAAAGCTTAAATAAGTTTTAAATGATCTAGAACATACCCAAAAACTCAATTCCTCCCATTCGACCTTTACCTCAAAATCTCGCTTATAAAAACCCCTTCTTAAGGTCCAAAATCAACATACAACTCAACTTACTCTTTACTTTTCAATACAACACCAATTTTTATAATATTACCTTCAAAATAGCAATATTCACAAGGTTAATCAAATACAAATCAAGATCATCCATTTTATCATACATCCAATAACCAAATACAATCAAAGAAACACTAATAACACTAAAACAATAATCTTATTTACTATCAAATTAACATAACATCATATCAACCACCACTCATACTTGCAAATTTAAATTATAGACAATCACTAGCTTCCTTTACCTAATTGGGAAAACTATCACAACTTTATACAATGTATTACTCTTGTCTCAACTTTAAAAATACGTACAAATCACAAAATCATTATAGAGTAAGTCCTTAGGACCTCTGATCGACAAAGAACTAGAAAAGAAGATCAAATGACACACGCGAGCAAACTTATATGTATGTGCCTTAAACTAAGAATTAAAGAAAAAGGAGTAGCAACTTACTCTATAAAGAAAATCGATCAGTAGAGAATGAAGGACTCACTACTATGATCTCCTAGACAGTTCCTGATCGTGGAATAGATGTGTTAAGAGTCATAAATCTTAGAGAGAAATAAATTAAAACTCAAAAAACAAGTTTTAGAAAGATGATGAGTATTTTAGATAATGAGACATTTTGATGAAGTTCTATTTATATTATTGAATTATTTTAACATTAAAATACTCGATTTTATTATTTTAAAATATTTATCAACTTTAATATTCTTATACTATAAAAGCTACAGCATTACATTTTTTTTTTATTTTGAGAGTTTGAGAATGAAATTGCAATGTTGAATCGATAAGTAATATATATAAATTTATGCTAAAATAATAGATTTGATGATAGCATCTAATATTGAATGGTATGAGAAAATAAATTGTATTTGTAAAGAAAATTTTATATTTTTATTTAATTAAATATTAAAAGGATGGCTAAAAGGATTAATTGAAATTTAAATTTAAATTAAAATTATGGACAAGTAGTGCACCTAAAACTAGGATTATGTTCATTTCACTATTAAAAATGTATTCTTGCCAGTTTAAACTTGAGAACATGGTTCTTATGTGTTTCCTATTAGTTTTAATTTTCTTCTTGGGTACTATTATCAATTTCAATAATTTTGCCGTGTTTTGGTAAATCTTCCTTCCCTACATGAACCACGAAGTTATAATTTTAGTTTTACGATAATGTGAAATGTTAATTTTTAATCTAATAAAGTATTTTTTAAAACTTAAAATATAATCAGATATATTTTAAATATACAAGAAAACATTTTGATGCAATATTCCTACAGATTTGATGTTTTGAAAAATATAATATTATAAATTAAATCAAACATTTTCAAAGATAAAAATTGCTTTTAGAAAATTCAATAGCCATGTTTATAGATCATTTATTTAAAAAATATTAACTTTTTAAAAACTTGTTAAGCTAACACTAATCATAGTATTAAAAACAAAATTTATTTTTAATATGAAGAAAAGTTAAAAAAATATTTTTGTTTTCAGAAATTTTTTATAATGGTAACTCCAATATATATAATATATGGGCGTGTTACTTTATTTGTAAGACCCTGGAAATGTAAACCAGCCTCTACCTGTTAAATCGTATTTAATGTGTCCAAACCCTGTTCGGATTTCATTTAAAACCCACTCACAAACTCTGATCACGTCTGCCAAGTGTCAAAATGGAACATTCTGATTTCAGTAGTGGAAGACAGGTGTCCGTATGTGAGAGTGCGTCCATTTGACCTTGGAAAGAAAACTGATTTTTCTGAAAACCTTCTTCCCACTCTCTCTGCATGCACCCTTCACCTTCCTAAAACCTGACTTTCCATTTTTCCTCCTCCTTCTCTCTAGAAAGCTTCCATCTTCTCTCTACCATAACTCACCACTCTCTTCTTCGATTCATATTCAGAAACCGTAGGAGCATCCTCTGAGTTGAGAGCTTCAATCTGAACCGAATAGATCCAAGTTTTGAAACCGGTAAGTCTCTCGACTCTGGACGCTCGTTTCTGAGTTACATGCAAACCAAGATTCGGCTGCATGCAAGGGTATAAGCTAAATTCTTCTACGTTTCTTTTGGTTAGATTTAGTGAAGAACTTAAGAAAATCGTTGAGTGTAGAAAGCCATAATTGAACGAGACAAAGTCATCCTCGTAGACGTACACCACTATCCAGGTAAGGGAAGCTTACATAATTTAATTTAGATTTGTATGTTGTTTTGTTGTATGAACGATCGCTGTTGTACTGAATGAATATGATATATGTTGGTTGATATGTATGTGAATGGTCGAGGCGTATGATTGTGAATATGAGAAATTATTTTAAAGTATGATTGATTAACATGAATCATATGATGTATGTAAATTGATATTTAATATGAAGTTATGAAGTATAAATTGATATGTTGAAACTGAGTTAGAAATAGATGAAAAATCTGGAATATGACATTCTTACTATGAAAATGTACGCTCGTCATCGAACGGTCCTCTACCGTTCGGTTTCCTAGTAAATAGTTTAAAAATGGAATTCTTCCATTCGGGAAGGACTCTGGTCGAGAACGAGCGTCCTTTTGTGAGGTACTAGGTTGAGCGTTCGGTTCAGTCTAGTTGAATCTATATATCTGAAATAAAGCCATAATACATTTATACCCTTATACTTTAAAAACTAGTAATGCTCGGTCTTATACCTAGCGTTCGTCATAAGTAGCGCTCGGTCGTATACCTAGCGTCCGTTCTAATGAGCTCTCGGTCTTACACCTAGCATTCGTCTTAAGTAGTGTTCGGTCTTATACCGAGCGCTCGTCATTACATTTGATTACCAAACGTGCGTAAATAGCGTTCGTCCAAATATTTTAGTAAACGGGTATTATCGTGTTCGGTCATTGACTGACAGTCGATCTCTTTAAATGAATTTTTTTTTTCATTATAGTCAATTACTCGTCTTGTTGTATCTTTATCCATTTGGATTCGGCCTAGAGCCTTTGTATTTAAATTATTCTGAATATTGATTGTATCGTTCTAGAATCAGTTCATTTAACTGATTTGAATAGTAATGGCGTTCGTCAAAGAATCAAGTGTTGATTTATTCTGATTGGCAACGAGTCTTTCTAGATCTCGTCCTTAACGTTCGTCCTCGTCCTTCAGAGGGCTGAACGTTCGTTATTTTAGGTATTGGAAAATAAAGATAAAAATGAGAATGAAGTACAAGATTTTAAAGGATGAACATGATATGGAATGATTATACGATTATGGATTTTGTACGAGCGTTCTAGGAAGGAACGACTCATATATATTGAATATTGGATTTGGTAAAGTATGAATGTGGTTATGCTAATGCTGGCAGTCCATCCTGATGTTCCGTGAGTACTCATCCTCACGTAGAGGGGGTAGGTCATGTGTGGGAACGGCAGGAGATCCTAGTCCTTAGGGGTACTTTGGATAGGGCTAACCTCGAGTGGCAGCTGTTGAGTGTATCCCAGTTACTACATCACTCGGGTGCAAGGACGCCTGTAGCTACACAGACTCATACAGTCCGGACGGTCTGTCTAGTAATATAATTCGTATGATGTTATATGTTGAACTATGTGTTGATGTGAATTGTGAATGCTTATTTTATATCTTGATGTATGAATTAAATTACATAAGCTTACCCTGTGTATTTTCCTTGTGTTGTCCCTCGTCCTTGTACGTCCGTCCTGTCCTTGCGATGATCATCCGTGTGGATGTCAGCAGAAGGCGAGGCCTTGCTAGAAGACGTCATTGAAGAAGAAAATCTGGTAGAAGTGGAAGTCAAAGCCGAGCCCTAGAGCGCTCGTTAATCTTTTAGATGTTAGCTGTTTAGTTTTAATATTTGAACGTTCGGTTAATGTTTTGTAAAACCGTTCGTTCATAACTCTTATTTCCGAAGTACGGTAGTTGTTTTATGTACTTAAACATATGTTGGTTTTTGAACTCTGATCTTAGTGTAAAGACTGTATTGTTTACTGTCAAATGTAATTAATTCTAATTTATGGTGATTACTGTATTTTGGGATGTTACATTATTCATAAGCCAACATATCAACTCCAATCCAGAACAGCTAAATGTGACCTCCATACACAGTGTAAGAACAACATCACAATTATTTATCGCAATTATTTGTAAGTCGGAGGACGCGTCCAACACACAATAGAAAAATAAATGAAATTTGTGTGAGACAAAATTATTACATTATAATTTATTTCATATTATAGTGTAGATAATTTGTATTATTAATAAATTATTTTACAAATAACATTATTTTAAAAAATAAAAGTAAAATATATTTTTATAAATTTTATTTTATTAAATAATAAAGTAATTAAAAATTACAAAAAATAGAATTAAAATAAAGAAAGTAGTATGTAAAATTTAAGAAAATGACATTTTAGAAATGGTGGTGGTTTAAAAATAACAAGACTCAATTGTTTTAATATTAAATGATTTTAATATATATAATTTCATTATAAACGAGTTTTATTATTTTAAAACATATCATCTTTCTATAAATTACTTTTCTAGAGTTTTTTACTTTTCTCTAAGGATTCTCGCTCTTTGTTCGTCTGTTTGAAATCAGATACTGCCTGAGTGATTCTCACGGCGAGATCTTTAAGTCTAGCCTTTGCAAAAACGTAAGTTGGTTTATGCTCTTTTCTTTAGTATGTTTTCTCTTCATTTGCATGCACACCATTTATGGTTGTACGTGTCATATGAGTTTTCTACGCGACTCTCTGTTGATCAGTGGTTCTAACGGCATATCCTGATCATGATTCTATTGAGTGTCATTTGATTTATGGGAGTTGTTGAATGTGAGCTTGTTGAAATATCTTTGTCTGGTAGCCTCATTTCATGAATTTGGAGTGAATATGTGTTGTCTAATATTGAAAAAGTCTTGTTGTGAGTACTTGTTAAATATTGCATGTTTGATCACTTGAGTTGATATGTTTAAGATTATAATTGGTTAAAATATGTTTTTACTTCATGATGTAGTCAATAGGTTGAGTTTTAGAGGTTTTGATAGATGAAAATCTAAAAATGTTATTTTGGAAGAAGTTGAATGTTTGGGGTCTATTTTGAAGTCATTTGTGACTTTTTTTAGCCACTTAGATAGCTGAATTCTGGTTTGTAACATGTGGGATTTAAGTTGTGAGTTTTTGAGTTGTTGGTTTGATCTAGTGGATCTCATTCCTAACCAAATAAGCAAACTGATACTCAATTTTAGTTATAAATATGATTTTGAATCAACTCTAGTGTCAATGATATCAATTTGGTCATTTGGATAGGTTTGGAATGCAACCAAATCAGAAAATCGAGTTGTTGACTTCTGGTATAACGCTGAGCGACCCTATGTGGCGTTGAGCGTTACAAAACCGAGAGCCATTGGGCTCCCGGATGCTAAGTGCCACTTTGGACGTTGAGCTCCACAAAGTCAGTAAGTTCTTTGACTTCTGGGCGTTGAGCGGTGGAATTGGGCGTTCAACACCATTTTTCCATTACAGGTATGGACCTCTTTTTTCCTTAATTTGCTAGATAAGATGTCCTCTCGCTGGGTGAGGAAAGTAGCTCGTTGACCACCCTGTTTCTGGCATTTTATGTTGTTTTCTTGTCTTTAATTTCTTGTTTGGTTTTAAGTTAATTATTATGATGTTAGGTACAGTTTGTAATAAATTATCAATGCCCTGCGAATGGTAATGATGTAATTGCTTGTTTGACTGGATTGGTTATTTTGATATGATGTATATTTGTTAATATTTATAAATATGTTCATGACACATGATAATGGATGTTATGTATAGTTTATGATAATTATGAATGCCCTGTGAATTGAAATGATGAATGTGTATTCAGTTTAAGTTTGTGGTAAAAGGAATTTCACGGGGGAAATCCTCGTGTTGTGTTTGAGTGTAATGTATTGAAGTAGAGATTTCAAGATTGGGGAAATGATTTTGACACTTCAATAACTATCCAAACTTAAGTAGATAAGGGTGGTTATGTCGTGAGGAGTCGTAGGAGGTCTTTAGCCTAGGGTTAATTTGACCATAGGTTTTTGACGGACTAACCTTGTGTGGTACTTTGGATGGTAGGTCGCCACACATCCACAAGTCTCCCATGAGCCTAACATTAATACATGTATCTAGATGGTCAAGTATAGAGGGAAGAATTTTATGAATTAGGATTGATTTTTTATCTATGTTATATGTCTAATTCTATAAACGTGCTATATGATGATTTTTGGTACATTAGGTTACATTTTATTTTCTGTGTTTGTTTGTTTGCTTTGTTATATTTGTAATATATGTAATAACATCTTATATATTTTCTTTGAGTTAATTGTTTTGTATTATTGAAGATGGGAAGAATCCAATGGTAGTAGAATACTATGAGAACTATAATCTTACATATTCTAAAAACAATTAATATTTAAATATAATTTATTTTATTTAATATTTTTTATTAGTTATACTCGTGTAGTATTTGTTGTTAAACTTGTTTAATCAATAATAATAATAATAATAAATATAATATGAGTATATTTAAAGATAATTAATTTGTTACTTTTTTGTTTTATTAAAGTCACAAACTTTAACAATTTAAAATTGTAATAAAAAATGAATTCAATGAATATTAAACAAAATTTATAATATCAAAAAGTGTGATTTATTTTATCACTAAATATTTAAAATGAATTAATTTATTTATAAGTATAATATGTTAATTTATTTTATGACAAATATAATTATTTAAGGAGTTAAATATATTTTTAGTTTATAGGAGTTAAATATATTTTTAGTCTATAAACTTTAATGTAAAATCAAAATTTGTTCTTGTCTAAAACTTTGATACAATTTGATTATCAAAATTTTAAAATGAATGAATATAGTCATTCTAACTTGCATTAGTATAAATAATTTCATTATGAACGAGTTTCATTATTTTAAAACACACGGTCTCTCTAGAAACCACTTTTCTAGAGTTTTTTGACTTCTCTCTAAGGGTTCTCGCTTTTTGTTCATATGTTTGAAGATCCAAGATTGCTTGAGTAATCCTTGTTGGAAGATCTTCAAGTCTAAGCGATCAGTTTCTTAAATAGAATAAGTTGATTTTATGTTTCTCTTTTTAAGTCTATTTCGTTTTTCTTGCATTCTAGCCCTTTCATTTTGCAAGTAAAGTTTGAGTCTTTTGTAAGACTCTTTATTGATCAATGGTCCTATTAGTGTATCCGGATCGTGTTTTTGTGGTTCGTAGGAGCATATAGAACTTCTTGTGCATTTGGAGCTATTAAAGGCTTTCTAAAACGATTTGATCATCGATAAGGGAAACTAACTAATGCTTTAAAATTAGTAGATGTGTATAATTTATGTTAGATGTTTGAATTGTGTGAAATTTGATGTGGTGAAACTTTGTTATAAATTGTTGGTTGAAATTAGTATTGGTTTTGGATGATTTATGATGGTTAGAAACAATTATTTAATTTATTTAAATGATGTTGAAATATTGTTGTGATATGGTATAAGTACTTGGGTTGTTGTTAGAATCTTTTGGTTTGGTGTGAGAAAGTTATGAAAGAGTTGGTTGGTTCAATATAATGGGTTTTGCATGTCTAATTAATTAATAAGATTGAGAAAATATATTATTGGTTAAAAAGGAGGGTTTTGACAGGAAAAATTCTAAAGGATTGAGTTCTTGAATTAGTTTGGAGTTAGGACTTAGCTTCTTATCTTGATTAAATATGAAATGTGAGTATGTTAATTTAGTAGTTGGACTATGGTGAGTGTGAGCTTAATCTAATGGATTGAGTCATTGATTCATGTTTAATATGATGATTAGTTATTTTAGATTGTTTTGCAGGGTTGGAATAACATAAATATACATAATTCTATTCTTAAAATTTGATAACATTTCTTGAAAATATAGTGCTTATTTATACAAAAATTTAGGTACAAATTAGAGCATATAAGATTCTTAAAATAGTTTTAATGGTTGTCTTTATTTCTCTCCCCTAGAAATATATAACTTAGGAAGAAAAAAAATGCTTGACAAGATAACAAAGAGAGGTATTGTTATTATCAAATACAAAAAGAAAATTCCAGATTATCTTGATAATCTCTGATACAAAAAAGAAATTAAAACCTCAATTTATCTAAAGATAATCTCTGATAAGGAGGTGATGAAATACAAAACAAAGAAAATCAAATAGAAGTGATAATCTCTGATACAAAAAAGAAATTAAAACCTCAATTTATCTAAAGATAATCTCTGATAAGGAGGTGATGAAATACAAAACAAAGAAAATCAAATAGAAGTGGCGGCCGCAGTTCACCTCTGTCTTCATGGTTGGCAGCGGCTCTTTCGATCGGATTGGCTTTCTCATATTTTCTTTCTTCTAGGAATTTCTTGCAACGTTCTAAGTGTTGTAAAATAACGTCTGCATGACCTTGCTCAAGCGTTTTTCAAAATTCAAATACTGAATTGTTAACTACGGTCACAGGTCCTCTATGAGAAAAATGATACTTTATAAAGTTATCTATTACTATTTTATAAAATTATTATTAAATAAAATGGATATTGTAATTAAAAATTATTTTCATTATTACTAATTATTTTTGTTTTTAACTTTTTTATTAATACTTATTTTTATTATTAGTAGTAATATCATTACATAAATTTATTTTACTATTAATATTATAAATATATAATTTAAATTTTATTTAAATATTTTATTGTATAAACTTATATTACTTTCAATTTTTATTATATAAATTCATTTCTTACTATTACTATTCTTATATACAATTATGTTTTTATTATTATTTTTAAATTTATTTTATTTTTATTAATCTTGTTATTATTATATAAATTTATTTTTTAATTTAATATTTTATTATTATATTATATAATAATATAATTATATATATATATATATATATATATATATATATATATATATATATTGGGTTCTTTTTCTTTATCCATTTTTGTTTTTCAATTTTATATTTTAAATAAAAGTTTTTTTAAATTTAAATATTTATTTTTTCAATTTTATTACTTAAGTGACTATTTCTTTAAATTTTTTGTTTCAATTTAACTGTTTTAAATAATTATTTTTTAAATTTTATTACTTAAGCAACTCCCCAAGTATATTTAGCACATAGAGGCCTCTAAAGAGAATTATGATACACAAATAAAAAGTGGCACTTTTTTCGGTAGAAATTGTGCATCCAACACAAGATGCAACAAGTAGGTGTGTGTGACATACTCTCATTGTTGGTTCTCACAATAATTGTTATATAGATCTCTCAACCAACTATGTCTAACTTGGGATCCACGAAAATACCTCAACTCAAATGTAGTCCTCCCGTAATCCACGCCCAATAAGTCCATGTGAGTTTGTGTGTGTCTATATATCTATATATATATATATATATATACAACTACTTTATTAACTTGGCCCTGTTACAACTTGAATGTAACATGATCAGCATAGCTCGTCAATAATGATGTATCATGTCGACATCCAAGAAATCCAACTATTTCATGTTCTTGTTGAATAACATCCTCGTGCTACTTAACAACATTTTGTTGCTCTTCAATAACATCCTCCTACTACTCATCAAGATTATATGAGGTAGTAATGCAACATCTCCAAATTAATTAGGATGACATTTTCCTACAAGCAGATGTCGTAATTTTCCTTCTACCTCCACTTTGTGGAGAACTCTAACCTCAAGACATAGAAACACCTTGTGTTCTAGTCATTTTTATAACAAACAAATTAAAAAAAAAAAGAGATTAAAAGCAATACAAATAAAAAATAACTATATTTAAAGAAAATAAATAAAGAAAACAACAACGTTCTATTAACAATCCTAATAAACATAGAACATAAAAGGTCTAATTACTTTAACTTCCTAACCAACAAAATCATGCGTATAGATACACAAATTCTCAATGAAAGGGAATTTAGTTGTTTTACCTTTGTGGTCGAGAAAGACCAAATAAAACTTGGAGCCAGATAATGCCATATAGTGCAACTCCTATTCTTTGATGACCATTGTTGAAGAGGTTGTTGAAATTTTTTATGGACATGATTGCTCCAACTGTGGCAAGCAGCACAACAATCATCTACTGAATAGAAATTCAAAAGTATATATATCATGTTAAAAAGGAAAATGGCATCAGTGAAAGAAATACTTTAGACATAAAAGGTTATTTAATAAAATGCCTTTCTCGTCCTCAAAGTATCCACATATGTCTTTTTTCAATAAACTAGGAGGTAATCACCAATGCATAATCTCATTAGCTACTAACAAGCTTTAGGGTAAAATATGAACTAAAATTCGGAATCTAACAGTAAATCAATGCTACAACTAACCTTATAAAACGGAAAACGTTTCTTTAACAACAATATTTTGCCAACTTTTTGACAACGTCACGTGGCATTGTTTCATTGGTTGGTTTTAAAAGACTTTTCTAAAAAGGTGGAATTTGTTCAGAAGGGCAATTTTGGAATGAATTTGGATAGAAACTCCTTTTAGCAGTTTATTTTTTCAGATTCACTTGCAGTTTGGTTTTCTCAACTCTCTCTCCACCATTGAAGCTTTCATCTCTCTCCACCATTGAAGCATCCATCTCTCTCCACCGTTTGGGTTCTCTTCGTTCCTCGCTTTTCTTCACTCTTTGTCCACCATTGAAATGTTGTTTCTCTCTCCCCTTTGAGTTTGAGTTCGACTTTTCTTACTTTGTTTCTTGGGTCATTTGCATTAATACAGTATGATTCAACAATCAAACAAAAGATCTAACTCCCCTTACCTCTTGAAGACTTCCTTGCAAACCTTGAATCAATCTCTGCACTGTGTTCCTCCTCTGCCGTTCCAGTCCTCTGCTACAGTGTCCAGCTCTCCCTCTCTTCTTCTTTCCTCCTTCAAGAATCCTTAAAATGAAGAAGTGAATCTCCTTTTGTGTGTTGCTGGACGAACCTTAGCCATCTCCTTTGCTTCCTCGGTGCCATGCCCACTTAAGAAGGTGATGAAGGTGGTCTCATGGTGGTTGGAGCGCTTCATAGTGGAACAATAATGCTTCTGGTGGCTGGAGTCAAAGTGGAGAGACCCACCACTCACCAGCCGTCCACACCACTTGAAGCCCCTCCTCCACCACTTCAAGCATGCAACCGCCCACCTTCCCCATCTCCTTTTCTTAAAAATATAAGGAACGTGCGGTTCCTTACAATAACAATCATCAGATATCCAACTTCAATTTCCAAACATACAACTTCACCGGTTTCTACGCTATTTTTGTAATATGAAACTAATTAAGAGGTAAAAACAAGCAATTGATAATAAAAAAAGGGTAGAAAAATCGTGCTTAGGCATCTTGAAATTCCTATGGGTTTGGAAGGGTGTCACATCCCACACACATTGGCCAATTGGGTAGATAGAAAGAGCATCCAAGGTATCTTTGCGTCGTAGGTTTGTTTACTGCTCCTGCTCAGGCATCTTTATATTCCTTGGTAGATGGAAAGGGTATCCGAAGCATATGTAGTTAAGCCATACCCTAGTAAATAAATCGTGAGTATCTTGCTCAAATGTCAGAGCAAGCACCATTTCACCAAGCATTTGCAAGTATATTCCAGTGTTACCCCTCTGCTTATCAACAATAAATACAATGAAAACATACCATGCTTAAGAAATGAACAAACAAAAATGCAAACAAAATATATATTAAGCATTACTATTTGCACAAATGCCGATATTTTGGAGATCAAACTAATTAAGAATAACTTATCTGCATCCACACCAATTGTAGGAGACATACAATTGTCATCACAAAAAGGATCTCACTCTGATCCCTGAAGGACAGAGATCAAAGTTGCTTGCACAACTTCATGAACATTAGAGGTAAAAAAAAGTTTGAAAAGAATATACTGAATCATCACTTTATTAAATGACAATACAAATCTCTTGTTAATAACCAGAATAATTGTCTCAGGCCAAATAGTAGGAAGATATACACAAACACCAATGAAAATGATTGAGGTGGCACTGGGAACTAGTTATTGAGTCCCGTTCAGAAGGTATAGAGGAATTAAATTAATTATTTAGGGGAAGTTTGCTAAATGAGAGAGGTGGGTTTTGATTATTCTCTTCTTCATCTAAAGCAGAGGGCATTGCAGTATAGGTGTATTCTCTGCAGGAGCTGTGCTCCAGAAAAGTAAAGCCGCCCCTTTTACACTTATGTTTTTTCCTTCGTCTGTGATTCGTTTATGTTTTGAAGCTTACACTGACAGAACACAATAGAATCCCTTTACCCTCAGTCCTCAATCTTGGGTCCCTAAGTCCTAACTTCCTACCATCTCCCCTCGAATACCAAAAGATCAAAACTACTAAGTTGTCACACAGAACAAAATGCAAGCGCATCCCAGAAGGAACAGTAGTAGAGTGGCCACTCCAACATTACCTGGATAACCAATGAATATGATGGAGGCATCTGAAGCTTTAGGTTTCCTTTAATAAAAGTGTAGTGAACCTGTAAAGAAAACAAGATAACTAGTAAAGAAAAAGAAGGGTAAGCCATATAAATCTTGAATAACCTACATATCACATGTTGAACTATACGCAGAAGAACCTTAACAGCTCGAAACGGAATCAACTACTCCTATGTCAAACATAGGAAAATGTCCTAAAGGGAATAACAAACAATTAAAAATTATGCATCACCTTTTTTTCACAAAAACTACACACCCCTCCCGGAAAAATCCCAATCCCACATAAAACAGGTACAATAAAATTTAATTAACACAAAACATAATATCCAAATGAAAAATCTCCTGAACTAACCTTAGGAGTAATCAATTTCAGAAAAGTGCCCAAACATGACACAGATATAATAAAATTTTAAATTAAATTTATAGGGAAAAAGATCCCATAGAAGACCCATTTTAAATTGTGAATAGGCAACAGCTCACTCGTATATTGCTAAAGTAAGTAAAGCCAAAAAAATGAATAACTTACCTGATGTCTTTCTTTCCACTGGTTAAAAAAGTTACTTCCTATGAGTTCAAATATGTGATCTCGCATTTCATCATTTGTCACAAGCAAACACCTAAGTTTTACTGCGGCAAAGAGCCAATACCTGCAACCCAAAAGATTAATATATAAGTAAATGGGTTATTAAACTTAACATATTGAAACTAAATTTTAAAAATACATATGAATCAGTGCCAAACAGAAAATAAAAATGTTATAACATATTCATGAAAAACACAACAAAGAATTTTGACTAAATTAACTATTAAATATTTGAACCTCCAAAAGTTAAAATCGTTTACATTTTAGTACTTAAAAAGTTTAGCTTTCATTTAGACCTTCTCGGTTATTCAAGTCTACGTCCACTTTGGTTTTACCAAGAGCTTCAGCTGTCTAATGCAGAAACATATCATATACGGGACATCGAATGTGAATTAAGTCCCACACAAGATTATACATATTGCATAGATAACATGATAAATTCAAGTTTTAAATAAAGAGTCAAACAGAACAAGAAACGATATGGTTGTCCAAAGATTAACAGTGAAAAGAAAATGCAATGTTTAGGACATTTATTTGGAAATTTACCAATCATCATTGGACCCATTAGGAGTTGTATACAGTGCACCATTATTCATCCACTCCTCCACCAGTTTCCTGCTGGAAGGATTTTCCATTAGCCCTCTTAGGCGCTTATTGTGCAGCACAACGACCGGCCATTTATTCCCACTCTGATTGTAAAGTTCTTTTACAACACAATCAAGCTGCACTATTACAAAATCAACAAAACAAACACAATTAGCTGCAAAAGCAATCAAGCAAAATTATCAGGCAAGAGCAATAAACATACATAACTTGTTCAGACAGTAAAATTAAAGGAACTCTATAACTTAGGAATACAACCTGAGAAATGCTAAATCCACCATCAGCAAAATTTTGTTTGTAGAGCCCAACATTTGCTCCATCCACTATAGCTTCATAAGAGTCATGCTTTTCAAGCCAGGCCTGTAAGGGATCAACCAGAAGTATCAAAACCAAGCTATTATAGCTAGACTAACAATATCAAGAGTAAATAATGGATGCAGCAATATTGCGAAGGGTTTGTATACGAAAGTAATCCAATCACAAATTGTCATGCATATTAAGTTTGTTGACTTTAACAATAACACCCCTAAAAAGTCATACCTATCAAGATTCCTGATTGATACCTACCTAGCACAGAAACTAAACTCTAACAATAATATATCATCATTCATGTCATTTAAAATTGTGTTGCATTGCAATGAATGGAGATATCAACAACACCTGAAATTCACTAAAATTGGCCTTGACCTCTCGTTCCAAGGCCAAGCCAGCAACAGACCCTGCAAACTTCTCCGTCTCCGAATCATCAATATCAACACAAACCAATTGCTCCCCACAACAACAACAATGTCCATCGGCACCAACACTCGTTCTGTTGACGGCCCAATCCCCTTTACCAATCCATCCCTGACCATGCCACCCTCCCCCATTCCGCAAAACCCCCTCTTTGACCTGCCCCACATCAAATTCCACCTCACCAACCTCAGAGGCCTTGGCACCACAAAACCACTCCTCAACAACCACCGCAGTGGACTCACTAACACACCTCACACAGCTTCTAAGCTTATGCAAATACTCATACACCTTGTCCACTCTACCACTTCGCGCACTCACCTTCAAAAGCGCGGCGAGTTCCGCCTCCTCCAAACTCACCCCAACGCCATTCATGTGCTCCTCCACCTCGTAGGCCTTATCCGCGTCTAGCATTTCACAGAAACAGAACAACGCAGGATCGTAGGTTCGCAGCCTCGGGGTAGCGTTGTTGTACTTGCCCATGCCCTTCACCAACTCGAAGGCATAATCGGCGTCACCCTTGGCCGCAGCGAGGCGCGCAACGGCAGTGACGGAGGCCTCATTGGGAACGACGCCGAGAGAGGATTTTGACTGGTTTTCTTCTTCTTCTTTGGATTCTCCATCGAAGCGCACTGAGAAATTGGTCCAAGGATTAACAGTTGCAGGGTTTAGTTTAAAACCCTAGATGGCGGTTTTTTCTTGGGTTCGTTCGTTCCAAAGAGATGGCAGTTACTCACGATCGGACCCTTAACCCATGGGCTTGTCTTTGGTCCGTAAGAAAAACTACAACTCCTTGGAAGTGAAATATTGGACATTTTTTCTCACAAGCTATTGCTTCTTGCAGTCACATAATTACTAACTATACCCATACTAATTAAAAAATGGCACAAACACAGTTGATTATTGTTCTGTACCATAGGGATGCCAAATAAACATTGTACAATAAATATGTTTCGTTTGAATTTGTTCCTTTGATGAGAAATCTTTATATTGACTAAGTATGGATATGGGACTGATTTTTGCAGATATATACAGGGATGTTAGGGATGTGGATATATATGGACATACCATTCCCTCTATATTTCTATACTCGTTTTAATACTTATTTTCGTTTTCATTTTCATTCCGATTTAAATTACTAAAATATTCATAATTTTTTAAGTAATATAATAACATATATAAATATATATATATATATATATATATATATATATATATATATATATATATATATATATATATATATATATATATATAATTCTTAGTTTTTAATATTATAACTTCTGTTTTTTAGCTACATACTTTTTTCTCTTTTTTTTTAATTATTTGGCTTATCATGAAATTAATCACATTCCAAATATGCTTTTATCTTATTAAAAGCGTTGTGTAGTTATGCTCAAATAATAAATGTTAATTAAATATTTATTTTGTCTTGTATTTGAATATTATTACTGTTTTTTATACGTTTTTTTACATGAGAATGTTATACTCATTCACTAGGTAATATAATTTTTTTTATTTTATTTTACGTTCTTATTCTTAATTTTTGTTTCATTTCAAGAATTGGTTTTTTACTAAAACAATGTTCATAATCTTTCCACCATTGGACTATTTGATATTTTAAAAGTTTTCTTATATCTTTAAGATATTTTTCATCTTATCGTATAATTAATTATAAATTTGTTTTCTTTTTGTGGGATTAACTTGTTTTTATAACACACATGTGATTATTTTTATTTTTGTTTAAATACTTGCACAACATTCATATATTCATACAATCTCAAGACAAATCATGAATCATACACAATTGCTTTTTATCAATTCAACACATACAACTTATCATGTAATCTAATGCACACCAAATAACAAATTTAAAATCTTCCTATTATATGTATGAAAAACAAATTAGTTTTCCTTACTTGTTAGAAACTCCAACGGACTCTAGACAACCTTATTTTGCTCCTGAGCTCAAAGAGATCAAACAACAACATGTACATGCCACAAAAACATTATCAGAGTATACTATTAGAACTATTGATCAGTAGAAAACCTAAGAGAAAACTCAACCCATACAAGCAAGGGAAACCTCACATGCATTGAAGAACGTGAACTAAAAAACTGATAAAAAAACTGACTTACTTTATTTGAGAAATTGATCAAATAAAATTGAAGATATCACCACAAGGATCACATAGGCGGTCTCTAATCTTCAAACAAATGAAGAGGATGCAAGAACCCTTAGAGAGAAGGCAGAAGACTCTAGAAAAGTAGTTTCTAGAGAGATGATGTGTTTTAAAATAATGAAACTCGTTTATAACTATTCATTTTTATATTAAAACCTTTTAATATTAAAATAATAGAGTCTCATTATTTTTAATTCACTATCATTTTTAAAATATCATTTTCTAAGTCTTCATGTTAAAATACCATTTTGTAGATCTTCACACTTTTGATTTAACAAATCATCTAAAATTGATTCCTAATTTGATTATAGAACAATTTAATCACTTATTTCAAATTTTAAAATTCAATTTAGTAACCATAATGTTTAAATTATTGGTCAGACATAGCTCTCTACTTAGATTTTACTTGGTTATTTTATCATGAAAGTAAAATATTTAAGTTGTCAATATGTTTTTCACTCAAAATGGATACTTTGATAAGAAGAATCTCCGTGTACTTTATGGCATACACCATTTTCTTTCTATCATATGGAAAGAGAAACAAATTCAAAGATGATTTTGAATGAGTATATAATAAAAAATTATCATATTAAACTCTACATACATATAAAAGGAGGAATATACTAAACCTTGATCCATCAGTCAGATGCTCAAGTGCTGTACATTGTATCTTCCCAGTTCCTTCAACATTATTCTCCACGAAGTTTCTCTTGCATTAATTTTGTCTCTTTTGCAAGTCAATGGGTCTTCTTTATTAATTTCTACCTGTATCCACCTATCTTGGTTTTTTTTCTTTTCTTCATACATTATGACTAAGTCTAAAACAAAAATAAAGAAAATCATTGAACCATCTTACAACAATATAAACAACAATATATGACATAATTTCTGTGTAGTGTGGCTATAAACTTAATTTAAGTGGTGTTATTCATATTATTTTTCTTACTATATCGATATGTTAGGGTTTAGAACAACTAACTTATCTTACCTTGTTAAACCAACGAAAAGTTTCTTCAACTAGTTAATTTCTTAGAACAAGAAATTTTTAACTATACTAATGCTGATTGGTATTTTAACCAGAGAAGGGCTCAAATTAGCTCTTGCATCCTTCGATCTACGTATTTTTTCTTTTAATAAAATCGAAACAAAGTCTTAATAATTTAAGTCTAAAAATATATTTTTCAAGTATTAAAAAACTAATCTGTTATTTAATGGAAGTTTTCTGTTTTTTTTTAATTGATGAAGATTTTTATTCTCTATAAATTAATTTGTAGGAGTTTTTTAAATCTTTATGTTTAGAATCACTACAATCAATTTTCAGAGACTTTTAATATTAAATTTATATTGCGAAAGTTTTTTTTCTCTTTTATTAATGATTATTATTTGATAGAGGTTTGAAATATTTTTTATTTATAATTACTCATCTATATTTATAATTTCTTAATTTAATAAAATATGTTTTTTATAATAAAAAACAAAATATATAAATTTGTAAAATACATAAATTAAAATTAATTTTATTGATGATTTAAGATAAAGTATATTCAATAACAATTATAATGTAAATATAAAGAAAAACACTGATGGAAAAAGAAATATTTAAGAGAAAAATCTTATTGTGATTAACATCACCTTCAAACTCTTTAAAATGTGTTATCCAATCTAAGAATTCAACTTCATCCATGACATGATCAACTTCATCCATGTTAACATTGTATTTCACATGATTAATCACCTTCACCAAAATAATGTTATCTTCCCTGTTGGGCTTGGTTGAACACAATCTTATGACATTCTTCACCACCACCACCTGTCCACAACATAAATCAGTTAAGGTTTGATCAACAAGCAACAAAACAAAAAACATAACAAGAAGCATAATAATGAGCCTGAAGCTCAAAATAGGAAGTAAAAGTTAATTTTAGATTAGTTATATTTAACACGTTGATACTACTACAATATATAAAGTAGATAATAGAACATAGTGAACACCAGAAGCAAGACAAATCATATATAATACTAGCCATTTACTTATGCAACCAATTGAATTCAATTTTAGTTCTATAGAAACAAGTGTTTGACTTTAAATTCCTAAACACTACTCTCATTTTATTCAAAGATGTGTTTGGTCATGCACTAATATGTATTAATGACTAGGAAATCAAATCAAGACTGCTAAAATATTCAACCATGGTCCTGCATGCTGGCCAAAATAGATGATTGCACTTTCAAAAGCAAATGTCAGCTTTTACAACAATATGTTCTTCATAGTGATAGATAATTGAACTTAAAACTATAAGTTTAGTTTCTTTTATATTAAAGAATTTCGTATTACTCAAAAGTTAAAAGAAAATAAAACTTATATACATCTTTTATACCTTAGAATAAAAAAGCGATGAAAGAACGCATCAAATAGTAGAGGAAAAAATTATTCAACTCTTATTTCTTAGTCTCAATTAAATACTTATTCAAATACTATGAAAGGTCTCGTACTATTTAAAAATGAATATAAAAAAAATTAAAAGCGAAGACCATCTATTTATTAAATGATACATTAAATATATATATACTGGTCCTATCCTGTGGCATTAACGCTTGGACTAACATTCTAAACTTATTGGATTTTTTTAAAACTATGACTTGAAGGTTGCGTTATATCTTCTCCAAACTTTCTTTCCAAGCAATCTTCACGTATTTAAATATTCAATCTGTCGACTATGCGTTACTCGCTTTCATAAAGAAACAACCATTTATAGTTTTCTCAGCTTTTGACTTTGTGAATGTTCTGGGAAATTCTTCAATGCCTTCTTGGGTCTGTTCAGATTGTTTATATATGTAGAAGTTGAGACACAGACAGTTACAAACCAGGCAGTTCAAAGATCTATGTAAGTATTTGTTCATGTTTTTTCTTTTTTTCATTTTGATTACTAATGTTGTTCATGCTTTATTTCTTTATCTTATTCATTTTCCTGTTTCCTTTTGGCCAGTTATCAGTACTATAACCACCACCACTTTGAGATCAAATATACACTGTTTTGGATTTGGTTTAATCTAAGTAAAAAGCTTTACTTAAGGTAAGTTTTTCGAGAATTTGCTTAGTATTCATCTATTATATTAGATTATAATGATAAGACTGCGAGCTATAGTCTATAGTTCTCTCTCCCCTAATTTTTTTAGGAGCTATATAGTCTATAGTTGTCGTTTTCCTTTAATTTCCATATTTTCTTTTAACTTTTCTTATATTTTTCTTTGTTCTTTTTTTTTCTTTATTACTAGACAAGATAACATCAGATCAAATAGTTCGATCAATAATTCTCTATCTGGTTTGATTGTGGTGCAAAATTAATCGATGATAAAAACATTCCTTATATGATTTTTTTTAATAATCAAATTTTATATAATATGTTTTATTATTTACCTATACTTAATACATAAAGATATATTTATCGATGAATTTGTTTTAATTTAATTCTAAAATATATATCTTTTTTTTCATTTTTCTCTCCAAACAAAACGAGATGAAAGTAAAGTATAAACTTATAAATATGGTAGATATAGAATAATAAATTTTAAATTATATAATCTAAATTTGTATAAAAACAAATGAGGTGACACACGTCACCTTATGCTTCACTTTAAACACAAATTTTGTATCAAAGTTCTTTTATTATTGAGTATTAAAGGTTACTATAGAAAGTGTCTATATTCATTTATATTTTGTCATATCTTACAAATAAAAATCTTTTTTCTTCTGATTTGATAAATTTTAATTTGGCCATGTTCTCTTCCATTATAACATTATACAGATATTCAAATACAAACACTTTGAAAGCAAAAATGCAGTGTCTTATTGCATTAGCGACAGGAACACTGACAAAACTTGGAGAATCCTTAGTTGCACCAATTGGAAATCAATTTGGATATCTAGTTCACTATAAGAAAAATATAAAAGATCTTAAAAGAGAACTCAAAACATTGGAAGGTAGAAAGCAAGGAGTGCAAGGTGTGGTTGATGAAGATAGAAGAAATGGACGTCAAATTGTATCAATTGTACAAGATTGGCTCTTCAAAGTGGAAAGAATAATAGATGAAATAGAAAAAATTAATGATTTTCAAGTAGAAAACAATGAATGTCTTGATATATGGTCTCCAAATTTGGTGTCAAGGTATTCATTAAGTAAGAAAGCAAAAATATTGATAATGAGTGTTACAAAATTAAATGAAGAGAAATTTGACATCATATCATACTCTCTACCAACACCAAAACTTGGATCCACCTTCTCAAATGTTATCAAAAGTTTTCCAAGCAGAAAATCAATTATTACAGAGGTTTTGGAGACATTGAAAGATGAAGATTTTAAAATCTTAAGTATATGTGGAATGGGTGGTGTGGGAAAGACAACACTTGTGAAAGAAGTAATTAAAATTTTAGAAGTATGCAAGCTATTTGATGAAGTTGTAATGGTAGTGGTTTCTCAAAATCTTGATTATGTGAAAATTCAAGGTCAAATTGCGGATGCTTTAGGCTTAAGATTTGAAAAGGAGACTATTCAAGGGAAAGCATGTCAACTACATGAAAGATTGAAAGGTGTTGATAATATTTTAATAGTTCTTGATGATGTTTGGGTAAACTTTGATTTTGAGTCTATTGGAATTCCTTCCAATGAACATCATAAGAATTGTAAAATTTTGTTTACATCAAGAAATGAAGATGTTTGTTATAAGATGGGAAGTCAAAAGAATTTCACGGTTTCTATTTTGTCTCCAAATGAAAGTTGGGACCTTTTTCATGATATAGTTAGTAGAAATCTTTCAACCAAGCTTGATATTCTTCACATAGCAAAAGAGGTTTCAAATGAATGTGGGGGGTTGCCAATTGCCATTGTTACAATGGCAAAAGCATTAGCAAATAAAGAAAAACATGTATGGGAAGATGCATTAGATCAATTAAAAAGATCTTCCATCCCTTTCCTTTTAGAAATGCAAGCTTGTGTATATTCAAGCATCAAGCTAAGTTACAATTTTTTAGATAGTGCAGAAGAAAAATATGTTCTTTTCCTTTGTTGCTTATTTCCAGAAGATTTTGACATTCCTATAGAGGTTCTACTCCGGCATGGAATGGGTTTGCAATTGTTTAATAATATTAATGCATTGTGGAAAGTTAGAAATAGAGTGCACACCATTGTTGATAAACTTAAGAGGCGTTTCATGTTGTTAGATGGTAATGTGGAAGAGTGTGTCAAAATGCATGATGTTATACGCGATGTTATCATATCAGTTGTATCTACAGAAGAATATGATTTTATGATACAATGTGATGGATATCAAATGGAACAATCTAAAAGAGAAACATGTTATCATAGCAGTGCGATTTCACTTATCTCCAAAGAAGCAAAAGAACATCCTAAAGTGTTAAATTGTCCAAAGCTTAAGCTTTTGCAAATAGCATCAAAGAAGAAGGGTTTGGTTCCCGATAATTTCTTCCAATGTGTGAATAAGCTTATGGTGCTTAGTCTACAAAATGTGCACATTCATTCAACGGCTTTAGTATTTGAAGCTTTAGACAACATCCACACTCTACTACTAGAAGATTGTCTTGTAAGTGACATATCTATAATTGGTAAGAAACTCAAAAGGCTTGAGATTCTTAGTTTTTCTAACTCAAATATCAAAGAATTGCCAGAAGAAATTGGACAACTAAGTTCACTAAGGTTATTAGATTTGACTGAATGCAATGATCTCATTCAAATATCTACTAATGTCTTTGCAAGCTTATCTAAACTAGAAGAGCTCTATATTAGAGTGCGAAGTCTTTCTTATAAGGAAACTAATCACATTCTTTTTGAGTTACAATCTTTATCTCATCATCTGAAGGTCATAGAGATTATAATTTTGACAAATGAAGATTTACCCATAGATTTGTTCTTCAAAAGTATTGAGAGATTTTGGGTTTATTTGGGAGATTCTTCTACTCTTTCTCATGGCATTGTTCGAAAAGGATACTTGCATCCAAATATTTTGAAGTTGAATAATGTATATTACAAATATATCAAGAGGAGTGTGACAGTTCAACAATTACTTGAAAAGGTTGAAATTCTTAATTTGGTTGCTATAAAAAACATGAAAAGTGTCATATTGGAGTTAAATGACAGGGGTTTTCCATTTTTGAAACATCTAAGTATTGAGTTTTGCAACAACCTTGAATATATTGTAGATGTAGTTGATGGTTTTATCTTTCCTCAACTTATATCAATTTCTTTAAGTAATTTAGATGATTTAAAAGGGATATTCAATGTGTCTAGTTACATGAGTCAAACAAGTGACTTTGCAAAGGTTAAATCCATCACTTCATCTCAATGCCTTGGAACCCTTACAAACCTTAAAATAGAATATTGTAACAAGTTGAAGACGGTCTTCACATTGTTTCCAAGAACAATTAGTTTGGCTACACTTCAATGTTTGCATGTGGTTGAAAGCTATGGAATAGAATGCATCATCTCAAGTAACAATAAGTATGACGAGAAGTCATTGATTGAGTTTTCCAATTTAGTAGAATTGAAGTTGCAAGAATTGCCAAACTTGATTGGATATACAAATGTTATTCGTGAGCATTGTTCCTCGACAATCCAAGTAAGTTTGATATTCTTTCTCTCTCTCTTTATATATACATGTGTATACCATACATTTATGTTAAATTTCATATCACCCTTTTTAGTGAGTGTTTGAATGATATTAATGGTAGATATAATTATTTTAAAGATAATTATTATAAACATTAGAATTTTAAGCAATTTATCAGCAATGAGAATTACTATGTAAATTTCGTAAACTTTCATGTCAACGTTTTATATCTTATAAAAATCTTAATATTCTATGTTTCTCATTATTTTAGAATGCTTTTTATAAATCATTTTAAATAATATATAACTTATTTTATTAATATACAAAAATAATGATAAATAAGGAAGTTTACATATAAACTTCTAACATTGTTTAACTTTATTGAAAAAAAAAACATTGTTTGCTTGTAAATCATGACAAGATGGATTGTTTAAATCCTAGTCTTAGCTTAAGTTGATACTTCTTTGATGAATTTCTATTTAGTTCCCAAGATGGATTTTATTATAACAACACAAACATTAAAGGTGAAATAAAAACAATAATCAATAAAATTAATAAATATTAAGATAACAATTACATGATAATATGTCCAGTTAAATCTCAATGAAAGGAAAGTTTTAGCTACTCATATTCACATAGGAAGAATGCTTAAAAGAAGAAGAGTTTTTATTATCTCCAGTGTTTAAGTGTCTAAGTTTATGAAAATGAGGTTTCAAAGTTTTCCTTCTAAGTTTATGAAAATAAGGTTTCAAAGTTTTCTTTTTATAAGGATCGAGTCTTTTCCATAGTGGACTTTAGATAAGTTTTAAAGAAATGTACTTTTTAAGTACACATAAAACTTATTCTTTTACTCTTTAATTTTGGTTTAAGATGCTAAAAAGCTAAGTAGCTTAATGACAAAACACATCATTCTTTCCTTTATGACCTTACATAAGTTAACCAAAATTATGTAGCTTAAGTTTTCAAATTTTGATTAATTCTTTTTTTTAGGTCCTTTCTTATGCTACATATAAATATGTAGCTTAAGTTTATGAGAGTCATGTATGTATAAGAAGATACAAGCATATGAATCACGAATCTAACGAAAGTTAGAATCTCATTTTTTTTTTCTTAAATCATGAATCAATTCATGAAAAACTTGAATCAAATGATATCACAAAAAGAATAAGAAAACATATTAAACTATAAAAAGTTTAACTTAAATCCAATTCAACCAAACAAAGGATAAGAATTTAGAAAATTGACATTCTCACAAGTTTCTAAAATGTCTCAAATTTTCATATTGAAAAGTTAAACACAAGGAGAGGATATTTATGTTAGTAGGAGTAACCATCCAAAGTTCTTTATTCAATTTACAATAAAATGAATTATAAATCAAATGCAAATCTAATTCTAGGAACTTCTAAGGGTTAGCCAAAAGTTGCAAAAGAAAAAAGAAGGAAAGTTCAAATTTTTTTTTTTTAAATCTAGATGAATGACCAAGATTATTCTCATTTTTTTCCAATGTTTGTGTCACACTTTTTATGCTTTTTCATTTCAATATGAAAGGCTTTATTGATTTTGAATTAGAATTTGAATCTAACTTTTCTTCTTGTTGGCAAGTAAAACTTGCTTATGTTTGTACTCCTCAACACAAAAATTCTACAATGAATTTTAGTTCCAAATGATTGTGTAAGTATCACCTAAATACAAACATTATTTAACTAATTATTCAAAGAAATAAATACTATGATTTATAAGTCTATGAAATAAAATGTAAATAAAATAATAAACTAATTTTATGAGTAAAAATATTTTCTTTTATAATACTCTTTGTTAGACTTTGCTTAAAAATATATATTATTTCTCTTTTTCTTCTCTCTTTTTTATGCACTCATCGTAATGCTCATAACTTATTTTATGTTTTTCTCTAGAACCTCATTCAAGCTACCCATAATTTAGGGGTGTCAAAGTGATCTCACCACGACTTTGATTAAAATAAGTGATCTCAACCCTACTCACTTTATAGTGAGTTGTTTGTATTCCAAAGCAATCAATTTTTTCAGCAAGTAATTGGGTAGTTTGTAGTAAACAAGTGTGGTATCCACAAGAATTTGGTAAAAAATACATTGTTCTAAATTAGCTTGACCTTGAATAAAATAGTAAAGAGGTGCATAGAGAGTATGGAAACAAAATTCATGTACTAAAATAGAGCTATTTTATCTATAAAATGCGTTGTAAAACAGTTTGTAATTGAAATCGATTGACTTTAAGATGATAAAGTCGTGTTGAAACTAGATTTCACCACATTGTCCCTCTCTTGTAAAGGTTCAATTATTAATTATAAAGATGCACTTAATCATGTTTTGGGAGTTCTCTTTGAATGTAACTCTAGGTTCGTCTCTGGAACCTAGAGCCTAGATCACAAAATTTCAGTATGATTTTTCAGTGATTGCTTGAATGGATCACTTGCATTAAGACCAGGATTTTATAACCAACTAGAGCTTTAGATCTATTTTTAGCATCTAAAAGAAAGAAGAGAATTAGTTAAACCATAACTTGGAACTAGTTCTTACTCAATCCCAAGCCAGTGAAATAAGATGAGTGATCAGTTCATCCAACACCAAGCATAAACCAATTCAAACATGTAATTAAAAGCATACTTTCTTAAATAAAACAATGCTAACTACAAGAGAGTTTCAAATAGTTACATCTTTCCTTCAACACTTTAGGAGATTTAGATCCTCATAATGGATGAAAAGAATACAATCCAAGGAAGATTCATCATCTCCTAAACCTCTAAAAGTATTCTTTAAAGTATAAAGAAGAGTGTTTGAGAAACTTTCTAAAAAGTTTCTCTCTAAGTTTTATTCATAAGTCTCTTAAAATAAAGGAGCAACTTTGTTTTTATAAACTTTCCAAGGCGTGACTTCAGTGGTGAAAGAATGGCTCCAACTGTAGAGGTTTCCTACCAAGTAGGTTTCCTTTGTAATCAAGCCTCATGCTTTTAGTGTTGTAGCCCCTGAGATAACTTCTTTGAGAAGGAGTCTTCATGGCTTAGCCTCAGGTCCAGTGCTTAAGGTTTCCCTCCAAGGTGAGTTTGCTCGAATGGATCAAGCCTCAAGATTTTCAATCGTGCCAAAGTTAGTTTTGCCTAGAATTTCCTATATTTCCTCCATTTTCCTTATTTTTCTCCTTTAACTCTCTATAATCGTTAAAATTTGTAAAACAAGTCAAATTGGGATGATTTCTACATATATTTAACAAAATCAAAACAAGATAAGTGTCAAATTAATATCAAAATTAACTTATATTGGAAATTTATCATGAGCCAAAATATTTTACAATTCAACTCAATCCACCATGGGTTGTTGGATTAAGTGGGTTGACTACCCATCGTGACACAGATGAACCAAGTAACACAACAGGAAATGTTAAAGCATAGTGTAGTAGTAAGTGAAAAAGAAAAGGAAATATAGAGTTACGAAGGGGGAACATGGAGGAGGGTGTGGAGGAACGCAAAGGAGTGGCGAAGAACTGAATAAAAGATGATGGAGATGTAATAAGATAGACTCAAAGTCTAGATCTCGATACCAAAAACAAGTCTCCATATAATCACTTATGACAAGACCAAAAACTACTCACCAAGGAGGTTAGAGAAAGAGCAAGAGAAACAAGTGCAGAGGGAGGCATATGATGAAGCGAAGATCATGGAAGGATCAGTCTTGAGACAGTGATGATCATGGAGTCAGAGAATGAATGAGTCGTGGCTAGCCTCTAGAAGCTAAGATGGGATAAAATTGGAGGGAACAATATTGTGTGAGAGAAGAATTAGTCTTCTTAGAATTCTTATGGAGTCAACAATGTAGTTGTCATTATGGAAGATGTGAAACAAAGAAATGGTAAAGAAATGTAAAGAAAGAAAAAAAAACTTAAGATTTCTTTTCAGGGTAAAAAAATTATTAAATTTATTTTAAAATATAAGTGAGTTAAATGTAAGTCATTTTAACCTAATTCAAATTTGTATAACTTATGAATTAAGTAAGACTTGTTTTGGCTCGTAAGGAATAAAAAAAATCAATTTTGACCTAACCATCTTAATGTTCGTAAAAGCTCTAACTTCCTTCTAAACATTACCATCAAAAACTAACCAAGAATAAATATGCATGATATATTAAAAATTAAGAATGAACTTTAATATATAAATATAACCAAAACTAAATGAAAAGTAATTACAATTAAAATTAAAAAATAGTTCAAATGATTATATTAATGTAATAAAAAAACGCATAGATACCAATTATGAAACCAATACACCATAACTTATTATTGTTCATTATTATTTTTTGATATTTTCTCACCATATTTTGACAAAACATCTTATTTACTAATTCCACTAATATTACACTATTTATTTTAAAACAAAACCCTTTTATTCTAGCTCCATTCCTTAAGATGATCCTAGCTACCAAAAAGTATAGACTGGATGTCTAAGTTATTAATACCAATTTCCTTTCCTACGTGAATATTGTGAAATGTATTATTAGTATATATCTCATTTTCCATAAAAAAAAGCATAATTAGTTGGTCTATGAGCAGTAATCCACTCGTTGATTGAAAAAACAAATCTTGAATCACAAATAATGTCATTAAATATAATCACTTCTTAAACCATTTAATAATTATAGGTATTTGGAATAAATGTTAAAGTTTTTACAATATTAATCAAAATTTACCTATTTAGAATTAGTTTTATTGATCTTGATGAATTACGTAATTTGTAATTATATATAGGACCAGAGGTTGTAACTGCCAGAATATAACTTTATTTTCAAAAAAAATGTATTAAAATATTTAAACATATATCTTTTATATTAATTGCATGGTTTAATGATTAATTTTATCAAGGCTTGGTAAAATTTTCGAATCATATGCTGTTTTAATAACTGCATATATAATTAATTCAAAATCATCTCAATTAACTAAAGGAAATAAGAACAGTACACAAAGATTGAAATAAGAAGAGATTAAATATGGTTATTTTTGGAGTTAATAAAATGATCAAGAAACTAAATAAATTTTAGATTAAGTCATGGTTATTAAATTTATAAAATTTATTGAAATAGTTAATCTACTCTACATATATTAGAAATATTAGTATAATTTAAAAGTAAAATAAAATAAAACCTGCTGTTACTAATATTTTTATGTAATATTAATTTTAAAGATAAATATTATTTATAGATAAATGATATTTTACATTTATTTTATTTTAATCAAATTAATTAGAATTGACTCTTAAATGTTTTTGTTGTATCTATAAATACCGCTTAGTTGAAAGGAAAAAAGACATAACAAAAATCACAATTGGTACAAAAGTATTTGTCGTTTTCTTTTTATTATTTTTTAAAATATTAGTGTTCATAATAAGAATAATGTTTTGGTAAAAATTAAATTAGTATTTCATCAACTACCAAAAATGATTAATCAGTCGTTATTATATATTTTGAAAAACAAGGAATTTATGCAAACTATGTATTTTGTAATCTTCAGAAGTCTAATTCAATTATTTGTGTGCAGATTCATGAATCCAGTGAACAATTAATTGAAGATGGTCAATTGCTTAGTTCAAAATGTGTTGATCAAATTATGCCAATTGCTTCTCTTTTCGAATCTAACTGTATGCAACTGTTCCCGAAGTTGGAAAAACTCTTCTTACATGCATGTTCTTCGCTAGATATGGTGTTTGATCTGCAAAAATCACAATTTCATGGTGAATCAATGGCTTTCTTATTTCCTCAGTTGAAAGAAATAGAGATATCTTGGCTCAGTAAGTTAAGACACATTTGGGGTAATGTTCCAAGCTACATTCAAGGCTTTCAGAATGTGAAATCAATCAAAGTGAAAAAATGTGATTCCTTAGGGTTTCTTCTAACTCCCAACATTGCAAGGGCACTTACTCAGCTTCAAAAAATGGTCATACACAGCTGCCATTCCATGGAGAAAATTGTTGGAAAAGAAGAAAACCTAAATGGTGATGATGAAGAAAAGAATGTGGAAACCCTTGTGTTTGGTCAATTAGAATCTCTAACACTTATTGATCTTCCAAACCTTATGAGTATTATTTCAGATTCCTATGAAGTAATGTGGCCATCTTTGAGATTTGTATGCATTGATGGATGCCCTCAGCTTGTGACATCTTCCATGTTTACTCAAACTGTGGCAAGGCAAGAGAATTTCAATGGCTCATCAAGTTGTTCAACAAGATGTGATGTTGCAAATGGTACTTTTAAAGAGGATTCACCAAAGTTTCTTCAGTGTTGCCTTGGCTGCACCCCACATGTATTTTCCAACTTGAAGTTTAAGGTAAGTAATTTTTACCTTTTTAATTCCTTACCCACACAATTTTTACTTTCTTAAGCCTGCAATGAATAAGCTAACCATCATTTTTCATTGCAGGCTTCATCAACAGAGAAAGTCCCTTCTGTCAGCAATACATATTCCAAAGCAGAAACAGTATCCTCCATTCCAATTTTGGAACAAATGCAAGTAAAAGGATGGGATTCACTAGAAGTCATGTTCCTTCTCAAACAAAACCAACTTTCTGATGCCTCTAATACCAATTGTTTAGTGAAGTTGATACTTGCACAAACACCTAAAAGTTCTGTAGAAATCACTGCATTCAACAACCTCACTGTCTTAACTATAGATTCTTGTCACAAGTTGAGATATCTGTTCTCATATTCCATAGCAAAGCTCCTAGTGAAATTGCAAGAGGTAAAAATGTCAAACTGTAAGGTCATAAAGCAACTAGTCCAAAGAGATGGAGAAGACAGTTTAACTCTATTTCTTCCTCAATCAAGTTCTGTCAAAGTATTTGAAAATTCTTCATCTAGTGACCATGCTACCTCTTCCCAAGAGGCATGTGCCTTAGAGTGGTCATCTTTGAAGAGAATCAGCATATCTCACTGTGGAGTTCTAGAAGTTGTTGTTGGTGAAATAGGGGAGAAAATAGATACCATAATTGCTTCATTTGCTCAACTGCAATCTCTTACACTGAGCCATCTACCAAATGCTGTAAGCTTTTGTCTGAGACATTGTACATCAGAATCACCATCCATTGAGAACATCCATGGTAGTGGCTATCAAAACCATGAGGTATGTAATATATTGCTGACAATTGCCAAGTTTTGCTCATAAAATTATTGTCAGAGTAACAATTATGCATAGCTCAAAAGGTTGAGTTCATTTGAGTTTATGTAGAAAAACTTTAAAATATCAGTTGTTTGTAATGGTAAATCTTTTTTAATTTAAACTACAAAAAATATTAAAAAATTAATGTAATAAATACTAAAAATAATGTAAAAATCAAAATAAATATATTTCTTCTGTAAAATTAAAAAATAAGTAATAATGAGTAAAACAATTAAAAATATTTAAAAACATATTAAAATATATAAAATAGTAATGAAATAAAACTAAGTAAGTTACAAATTTAAAAAAGTAATTAAAGTCGTTTATTTAAGTTATAACTCATAAAATAATTTTACAAATACTTTTATACACCTCAGACTGTTTATAAACTATTAGCAAATATATTTTTATACATTTATAGATATGAGTTTATTCTGTTAGATTTGCATTTAATTGAATATTTTATATTTTATTATTGTGATATAAAATAATATTTCTTTTTAACTGCGTAGATAGATATGGTTATATATCTAAGTAATATAAGGATAGACAATAAAGTTATCTGAATTCAGAGATATCATCCTTTTTTATATATTTTAAACATGAAAATAGATATATGTGGTACTCATTTCAACCAAGAAGCAGTGTGCTTGAAGCAAAAAGTATGAGATTTTTGGATTTTGAGTTCACTTTTTATCCTTTTGCAGGCAACAAGTAATGAAGAAATGAGAATCATGAGAGTTGATCCACTGATAAATGGCTTTATTTTTCCTAATCTAACATATCTGGCAATAACTAGCTGCAACAAAGTTAGAAATTTGTTCTCTCCTTCAACATCAACTAGCTTTGTGCGTTTGGTAGAGCTAGATATATCTGGTTGTAGGGAGATAGAGGAAATAGTGTCTGCAGAAGAAACACAAGGGAATGTGATTAAGATAGTGTTCCACAGCTTGCAACGTCTGAAACTTGAAAACCTACCAAAACTCAAGGCCTTCTGTCAGAGTTCCTATGGCTTTGATTTTCCATCATTGCATCAAGTATTGATCAAAAATTGCCACATGATGCAGACATTCTCTCATGACCCTTTATACACTCCAAAGTTGGAAACAGTCACCATGGAAATTGGAAGTATAACCAAGAACATGTGGATGGGAGATTTGAATGCTACTGTACCACTTTGCAAAGGACTTGTCAGTAACATTCTCATTCCCTATCTCTTTTTTTTTCTTTTTTCTATTTATCTTTTTACTTAATGTGATCTTTCTGTTATATCAGTTTTAATGTCATTCCTCCATTATATCAGTTCATCATCTTTTAACAATGATTAAATTGGATAATTGTCTTTTGAAGCCATGGCCTATTGTTTCATTTACTGATGAATATGATTTTCAGTTGGCTTTTCAAACATCAGAGACACTTGGATGGATCAAGCAGGATACATGCATACAAAGATACTTCACCCATGAAAAACACTTGACAGTTGAAAGTTTTCAAAGGCTGCTAAAACTAGTTCCCTCCAACGTAATACACATATTTCAAAATCTAAAGGAACTCACTATAAAAAATTGTGGTTCACTGGTTGAGATCTTTGAATCACATGGTGTGGATGCAAAGCAAATGCATGCCATGGTACATTACAAGCTAGAAGCATTGAATTTGTATTGTCTACCAAAACTGATCAACCTGTGGAAAAATTATGATGGAGTTTTGGGATTCCAGAAGCTAAGAATACTAAATGTGCAACACTGTGGCAACTTGTGTAATTTGTTCCCTCCATCGATAGCCAGAAGTCTAGTACAACTCAGGCACCTACGAGTTCATAGTTGCCACATGATGGAGGAAATAACTACCAAGGAAGATGAGGAATCAGAAGGATCAAATAATGCTATGATTGTATTTCCACTTTTGAACAAGCTGGAGCTTCGTTATGTTCCCAACCTCAAATGTTTCTCCTCGGGAAATTTCAATATTGATCTTCCCTCATGTGAAGAAATGATAATTGAAAAATGTCCCAAGATGACTACCTTCTGCTATGGATCAGTAACCGCAGCAAAGCTTCCCCATATATATAAAGGTTCATATGAGTATGTTGACATAATGGGAGACCTTAATATGACCATCTATCATGCTAATGAGAGTTTGAAGGTACATACATTGTCCATATGTAATCACAACAATTGATGTGATTACTAATATAAAAGCATAATGACATGATAAGAATTTTGCTTTTCTTTCAGAACTACTAAGATTTATCAAATGTAGCATTACTTGAGTCTCTATTGACATGCATAAATATTGCAGGTTGCACAGCAAACATCGGAGACAATCTCATGCATTGAGCATGGTCAACAGCTGCAGCCTTACTTAAGAAGTGATACAGAATTGGTTGTTCAAGGTAGTGAAAATCTGTTGTATTGTATTCCATCCAACATGCTGCATAGGTTCCAGCATCTAAAACAACTCAAGTTGCATGATTGTGGTTCACTGGTCGAGATATTTGAATCAGAGGAAGTGGATGGAAATGAAGATGAAGGGGGTACCACAACACCATACAATTTTGATCTGCAGGAACTGCATCTGTATGATCTTCCTAAACTGATGCACATATGGAAATATGATGGTCGAATCTTGAGCTTTATGAACCTTAAAAAGCTAAAGATTCAGCATTGTCATAGTTTGAAAAATGTGCTTTCTCCTGAGATGGCCATAAGCCTTTCACAACTCCAAGAGCTTTCAGTACATGAATGTGAGTTGATGGAAGAGATCATCACTAGAGATGAGAAACTATCAGAAGAACCAAACAAGGTTAAGATTATATTCCAGGCATTGCAATGGCTAACCCTTTACCGGCTTCCAAGCCTTAGATGTTTCTGTTCAAGCACTTACCATTTTGAGCTGCCATCCTGCCATGACATAACCATTACAGAATGTCCTAAGATGGAGGCTTGCCATGGAAACAAAGGCACCTCAGAACTTCCTTCTGTCTCCTTTAACAATGGTCTCAGGGCAGGAAAGAGATCTAAATAAGAATGGAAATACATTGTCTAAACAATGTAACTTCAAATTCGCTATCTAAATCATGTGTTGTACATTTGGGATTCTTGTACCCTCAACTGAGACTTGTGCATATTACTTATATTACTATAAACTTTTCCAGATTTTGTACCTGTTTCTACTTGAGATACTTTTTGTTATTGTTGACGTTCTACTTAGGATATGATCCCCCTCGCAGAACTACTACATTGGTCAAATATGTCAATATATTGGTTAGTAGGATATAGTTAAACTGTACTTGGTATACACATAACTGGAACTTGTCACAAGGTGCAGTTTTTCATTGGTTTCCGGTTGAACTTATATGAGGTGTGAACACCTAGTTTTGTCTTCTCATAAAAAACTACATCACTTTGGTTTCTAAAAATAAAATAAAAATATATCAATATGTATCAATAAGTTCTAAAAACAAAATAATATAATTAAATTACATAAAATATAATAATTAAAAGTACATACAAAATAAAGTAGCAGGTAGAGATTGGTTTCTGAGATCTTCATCAAAGAGATACGCCAAGCAGCCATTGCAGGAATCAGGGTCATCATCAAAGCTTGTAGGCCATATATCATATGTTCAAATAAACTTAAATTTTAAAGATTTATTAATAATTTTAGTTAAATCTTATTTTATTAAATTGGGTCTAATAATATTTAGTTTGATTTTAATAGAAATAAAATAAGGATACATAATTTTGATTTTCCATTATTTAAGAATAGTATTATTTTATTTTATTGATATAAGATAACAATAGATTAAGTAGTTTTTATTTTAAGTTAGTTATTATTTTATTGTCAGTTTTTATTATTTGTATTTGGCCTAAGGTCTTATTTACATTTGGTCCAAGGCCTTATTTGCATCTATTTAAAGGTTGTAAGGTTCAATGAAAAAAACAATAGTGAATTGAAAAGTCTAATTATTTGTGTGGATCATGTTTTTTTAACAAAGTGGTATCAAAGCTTTATGCTCTGAGTAACGAGAGAGAAAAGAGAGAGAGAGAGAGAGGAGAGAGAGGAAAGTCAAACATCGTGAGGAAAAAAGTGCGTGTTTGAGTTTTTTTGTAAGAGAGATGGCAAAGGAAGTCAATGGAATGAGTGTGTCACAATTGTCAGAAAAGATCAATTACGACAATTGCTCTTTGCAGATGAAGGTTCTTCTTGGATCCCAAGATATATGGCACATAGTGAAGGACGAGTACAATGAACCCACGGATGATGAGCATTAGACAATGTACTAGACTGTTGCACTAAAAAAGACACGGGTGAAAGATAGATCGACTTCGTACTTTCTATATAATGCAGTGGATGAATCGAGATTCGAGAAAATAGCTAGTGCAAAGTCAGCAAAAGAAGCATGTTAAATTCTGAAGGTGGCATACAAAGGAGATAATCGCGTGAAGCAAGTCTGAGTACAAGCTCTCAGAAGAGAGTTTGAACATATGGAGATGGATGAAAAGGAAGGAGTTGTTAAGTTTATAGTTCGAGTGCAAAAGATGGCCAACCAACTCGGAATGAATGGAGAAGAGGTGCCTCCTAACCGGATTGCGAAAAAGATCTTGAAAAATCTAACGGATGATTTTGAAAGTATCATGGTCACTATTGAAGAGACAAAGGATTTGTCAACTCTCCTATGAAGGAGTTAACTGGGTCATTAAAGGCTCACGAACTGAGTTTGAAATCTACTACCATAAACAAAACATGCTCATAAGTTTGTCAAAATAATAACAAAAAATGTTAAGCCAACAAGTGTAGGTACCTTGCCACCTTACCAACACAAATCTCTCATTAGTGCATACAATTACCACCACTATTGCACCAAGATCCAACACCTTCACACACAATATCCACCACCTCCAGACATAATCACAAGCAAAAGTAATGCAAATGAAGCAACACTATCACAAACCACCACAACAACTCCAACACCTACAAAGACCACCACATATCAAACAAAACCAAATGAAAAACAACTTCACCTCTAGAACCACCAAGTAACCTCCACCACCTCCACTAGTTAAGAACCATGTGTTCCATCACGAGGTCAGCACCACCACACAAACCCAATTTCACAATGTGCACGAGTGTCAGCTCCAGCTTGCCCTTCCACCATGGATCTCCATCAACATAAAAAAGAAGTTTGGAATGGGTTAGAACACCATGAAAACGATTACTGTAAGATCCTTGAAAATATTTGTTAGATACTAGAAAAAAAAAATTAGTGAATAGTAAATTGTGAATAGTAAAAAGTGAATAGTAAAAAAAAAATTATTTTTGGAAAGGATAAGTGTTACACGTAGCTTTGAGATCAGAATTCACCAATTTGCAAATAAAAAATTATTTTTGTAATAGTAAAATGAATAAAAAAATGAATAGTAAAAATGAATAGTAAGAATGAATAGTAAATTTTTTTTACTATAAATAGCCAAGGGGGGGAGGCTGAAAATTTACACCAAAATTCTAGAGAAATTGTGAGAGAAGAGAGTTGGAGTAAATTCTAGTTGAAGAGGGGAAATTCTGGAAGTTTCCGGAGAACGGTTTGAGAAGAAGAAACTAAGTCTGGAATAGAGGTAAGGGGAGCTAACTTTGAGTATTCCTTTTATATTATCTTGAGTCTTGAATATGCTATATTTTGCTTTTGTCTGATCTTAAATCTTGAATATGGAGTATTTTGTTTCTGTATGATCTTGAAATTTAAATAAGAGTATGCTTCTGTGATGATATCCAAGTGTGATAGTTGTAAAATGTGATATTGATTATGTTATGTCATTTGTATGTTATTAGTTGTTTATTTTTTTATTATTTTGGAAGGATTAGAAATTGTCTAACCGGCTCTGCCAGATTCAATTTCTTGTTTCCCCAAACATTTTATTGCTTTCCTTATTTATTTTTATTGTATTTTGGAAGGATTAGAAGTTGTCTAACCGGCTCTGCCAGATTCAACTTCTTGTTTCCCCAAACTATTTATTGCTTTACTTATTTATTTTATTGCATTTTTGGAAGGATTAGAAGTTGTCTAACCGGCTCTGCCAGATTCAACTTCTTGTTTCCCCAGACATGTTAATGTTCGTGTTATTTAATTATATTGTATTTTTGGATGGATTAGAAGTTGTCTAACCGGCTCTGCCAGATTCAACTTCTTGTTTCCCCAGAAATTTTATTGTTTTATCTATTTTTTTTATTGCATCTTTTTGGTATGATGAGAAGTTGTCTAACCGGCTCTGCCAGATTCAACTTCTTGATTCCCCTAAATTTTTATATTAATATTATTTTGATGGTAATGGGAGCTAATTATTTTTGTATGAATTTATTTTATAAAATATTTGCATATGAATGTTGAACTGGTGTGCTCTTGTGAAACTATTTTATGACTTTTATTATATTGGGCATGATAACTGAAACTGTGAAATTGTACATGTTGTGACATGATGAATTTAATCTGTTCTGAATGAGTTTGTTGGCTGAAATTGATCTTGTTGGAAGGTCTGAAGTAAGGGTTCTGAAATAGCTTATATATGGGTATTAAATAGATGTACAGATATTGTTTGAGGTTGCTATGAGAGGAAGTGAACACATTAGAATTTGACATTTCAAATTTAGAGCATAAGAGAACATGATAGATAATTTAAATAAATCAATTATTAATTATTGAGGGCCTTTCTTTGTTGGTAGGATAGAGGAACCTTAAAAACCTGAGTTGGCACGTCCCTGATCATAGAGCAGCCCTGGCCTGGTCCAGTCAGTTGTGACTAGTCATATGTGCTGGCGTCGAAGGTGAGTTTGATGCGTTCAGACATCTGGGTCCTCTCCGGTGACCAATTGGAATAAAGAAAAATCCATACTAGGATGAAAATAAAATAAAACAAGTTGATTGTAGATGCATAATATTATCATGGTAAAAATTTCATATATATTTTATTACATTGAGCCCAGACTTTAATATGTATTTCCTAAGATATGTTGATATATTTTGGTTGATCCATGATCTTTGTTTGGTGAAAATACGTTGAGTTATACTCGTTATGGGCAAAATGAGTTTATAATATGAAGCATGATATCTGGCAATATGTTTAATTTATTGATACCAAAACGGGTTATTATGAATTCATGATTAAAGAATGAACATGATTGAGTTAGATGGATAAGAGGGTATGAATTGTTGGTTTTATGAAATGTTCGGGTGGATATGAGAAATCATTACTTATGAAATGATGTTACTACCGGGAGTAGTATGTTCGAGTTATACCATGAGAGTTTGGTATGAGCAAAGTAACACATGAGGTTTATGAAAGCAGGAAGAAAGTGGTCTGACCATAAGGCTTTGACATGAACATATGATTCGTAAGTTTTATAAAAGCAGGCAGAGAGGGGTCTGACCATAAGGCTTCAGAAAGTAAGACATAGTATATAAGTGAGGCTTAAGGAAGCAGGCAGAGAGCGGTCTGACCATAAGGCTTCATGAGTAAGCATGGTACACTTGTAAGATTTATGGAAAGGAGAAAGATGATTTTGATAATGATGAATTAATGACATCGGAATAATGATATTTTATCAATTGCAGAAACACATGATTATAATATTTTTATTACAAGTTTAATGATTTTATGATATGGTTGGCTTACCCTTATTTGTTTGTACTATGATCATATAACTCATGTTATATGTGATTAGATAATGTTGCAGATGCGGTTGAAAAAGCTTAGAGATGAGAGAGATGCGGGGAAAAACTTTTAGGGATTTTTTTGTAAAAAGAATAAATTTGTATTGGGAAGATTATGTTGTGTAAAACTTATAAGTTGAAATTTCAATGGTGAAGACTATATTGTTTAAAGTTTGTAAGTTTGGTATTGTACTTTGGAGTAATTAAAATAAAGTTTGATTGTTTATATGAGATATCAAATTAATTTAGTCTCTAACTATCAGTAATACCCTTTAAAATATTAGGGTGTTACAATTACAGCCTCCTGAAATGGGTTACAACACCTCACGAAATCGATTCCAAGTTCCTGGAATCGATTATGTGATGGAATTTGTTACTCTATGGCTAAAATCGGCTACACCTTGTTGGAATCTGTTACGAGCTTTGTTGTAATCAATTCCATTTTTGTGTCTTGTTGCATAGTGGAATCGATTCCACCTAAAGGGGAATCGGTTCCCTCTCCTTCATCTTCAACCACGAGTATGGTTCATCTTCATTTTCACCACCATGGCAACTGTGAATGATAGAATATTGACAGCTTCGCAATACAGCTCGGCATCATATTTCACAACTAGACAACACACCTCTTATCAGTGAACACAGAACTATGAATCCATGAACCACATACACAGATAACTCACCTGAAACAACTTAGAACACAACTTTTTCCACCACAACGAAAGAAAATGAACTTAGCTTCTCCACGTCTCAAAATTTATATACTCACCAACCATGTATACCAACTAACTTTGTCATATTTAATGGCTCGTTGAACACAATCTGGTCAAAAAGATTCAAAACAAAATTGTTTAGTCACTCAAGTCAAGCTGAGAATTTCGTTATGAGACTTATAGCTCTGTGGAAATCTTTACATGACTAAAAGAGTAACTAACCATGCGCATAAACAAACAAAACTGAGGATAAAAATGTATTTTCATAAATAATACTATCAATGAGTGTAGTTGAGAAGATATTCAAAAATTATTTTATCCCACAAAATCTCATCTTCTCTCACTTTCAAATATATGAACATAATTTCACCTTCAAATATGTCTTTGTCAATATTTATAAACAATATTTCACCCAAACAAACACAACATTAATCAAAGGCAACCATCTTAAAACAGACGTAATCAGATGTTAATATCTTCCCTGTGTGCGTAATGGACTTTTGAATCTAAAATTAAGTTTTGCAAACAATTTTCTTTTATTCTAAATGTTTTTTCTGGTTGCAAACTCCATTTACTTTTGTTTTTAAAAAGATGGATCGTGATCCGTTATGACCCTGACTGCAACAATGGGCACAAAAATAAATAATAAAATAGTTCCCCCACCCAACAGGAGCAGTTGCAAGTGGTATGAAACTATACTTGCTTTTTGTAAGGAGTGACTCACTTTCCAGGGAGTAAGGCCCTACTTTATCTTTGTAAGAACTCAAATCTTTGGATCCATTCCTAATGAGTTTTAGAGATAAAGAGCAAAAATGAAGTCCCGCGTTTAACACTGGCGGAACTAAGAGATGGGCAGGCCAAAAATAAAAATATCTTATAACGTGAGACATACCAACTTAGAAGTAAATACAGTACACGGATACAAAACTACATAATTCCAGCTTCACATTGTTTTCAGTGGTATACATAATTTTATAAAAGAATAGTCTCAATTCCCATGAATCGATAAAAATAAGAACGTGAGTAAGGCCTGTATGCATTTCTGAAAACTTACCAACAGGTAGAAACAATGGAAAAATAAAACGTTCATATATTACAATGCTCCAACATCAACAACCAAAAACTTTCACTAAGAATTGCTTCTAGTACAGTGTAAAAACTATCACCCTATAAAAGCCAATTGACAGTAATATTGCCAAGCCATGTGAACAATGGGAACTGAACCAAAGCAATAAAGAGCAAGAGATAGTGGTGTCTGCTTGAGTCATAACTCCTGACCTCAGCAAAAAGAACTCTCTTCATTGTTTTCACCAAGAAGACTCCCATGCATAAACAGGTCCATGGCATCAGAAAGTAGTAGGAGTAGCCCAATATTATTCTGCCAAGAACAGCTAAACATATGCCAGTGAAAGTATACCCAGCATATGCTATAATGTCCAGAAGGGGAGCTTCCCCACTGCCCAATGAAAGTAGTGTCACCTTAAGTAGTGCAGTTTGCATAAACCAACCAAGCAATCCCTTGATAAATAACAAGTTCAAAGCTTCTGGACTAAACCTGTATACAATTACAGCATCTTAATAAGCCACGGTCCATTTCAAACCGGAGGAGGGGATCAAAGAAAAATAACAAAGAGAATATAGTTAGCAATCTTTGTAACATCTAAGAAGCTCAAAAGTTAATCGGCTTATGATAAAGTTCTAACAACTTTCCAGTTAGAAATACAACATAAAAACATTTTTCAAAAAAAAAGTTCATACTCTCATCGTATGGCAATAGCATATAGTTGACAACATTTTATCCATGGTAATTCGACAGTGCATGTATGAACAGGAAAGTGAGGAGCAAAATTTCTAACTAAATTTGAGAAGAACAAGTTGGACAACACACATGTCATTATTATATTATTGGATTAAGGTAGAGGAAGAAGGGGAGTAATTACTTTCCATGAAGACCCAACGAGAGGCCAGCTAGAATGACATAAGTACCAAATGCCATTAATGGAATATATAGGTCTGGTGCATTTATGTCATAAATTGGGGGCTTATAAGAGAGCCTACCCCCGACTGGCTCAGTTATTCTAGTCCAATGACCCTGAGCCAGAAAAGAAGAAATAAGCAGCATGAAGATAAAATAAGAGAACCAAATGAAAATTTAAGGAGAAATGCAGAAAATTGAAACATTAATGCTTACCCTGTGCAGGAATGGTAACAAAACCACCTTCAATTTGTTCTTAACATAATGGTCATTCACTTGGAAGTAGTATTGGGGGTCAGAGAAATACCGACTTATCTGTTATTCAATGTTGAAATATTAATTTAAAGATGAAAATCTTGTATTAACATTGAGAGACTATCCATACTCGAGGCACATATAGATTGTAAATCAAGGTCCACCGAGCTATTTAATGACATTTTTCAGCTACATTAGTGGTATCCCCTCTATAATCAGTCAAGCCTAAATTGATTGATATACAGTCATGAGCAGAGGTAAGTGCCATACCATCTATAAACTAGATTTTAAAATACACCATGGATCATTTCAATTTTCTTCAAATAGAAAACCACAAACACTAAAGTCCAAAGACGTGCACAATAGCTTCTGAGGATGGATAGATCAGTATTGCTAAGATGGTATACAAACAGCTTAGAAAAAAGGGATTGAATTTCTTTTAAGAGGTTACGTCACTTTTTTAATTATGAGACGCATTTTAAGCCAAACAAAGATAGGGGTAAACAAAACAACTTGAACTTCAATGACCACATAAAATTAACAACTACCTCCGAATATACAAAAGACATGTAGGTCTTCCAAAGATTTACGAAATAAATATAGGCCTTCATAAATATGGACATGAACACAATCATTCAATTTATCTTTGGATATCAATTTAGACCCTAAATGGTACTTTTACACTATGAGCTATGAAGAATAAAACAATCACGCATAAAGATTTAGAACAACAACTTCAAGTCTCATGTATCATTGGGCGAAAATTCAACAATGTTATTTGGTCTTACATTGCTTTGGACATACTCTGAGCTTGATCCTAATATCTTCCCTCCATAAGCACCCAATCCGCCTCGAATGAGCCCTGAACCAGCAACATTAAACGCACTTCCGAAAGGATTTGGTGGCAAACTCGCTTGAGGCTGAGGTACCCCAGGTTGGGATCCAATATTATTGTACATTCTCACTGCCACCACAAAAAGAAAACAACCAATCAGAAAAAACTATAATGTGAACATAAAATCAACACCAAGATAACCCAATACACGACTAAGCCAACCCTCTTCTCACGAAAACACATCATTCCGATATGCAACGAGAGATCCATTTCAGAAATAGATTGCCACACCATAATACCATAAAAGACAACAATTAACAAATCACTATCAATAATCAAATAGTTTGAAAGAAGGAGTGTACTAAGCATGAAGGTAGAAAACCCCATTTCAACAAATTCTGTAACTAGAAATTGGCACAGGAAATTCCATTTATTAATGACTATAAACGCTATCACCAATGCAAATGTACGCCAAAACAACAACCGTAGATTCAAAATCCATATTGAAAAAGGGAAATGAAATTCGGAGTGGCGTGCAAATTTGAAAACGACCCAGTAAGCAAGAGAGGGAAAAGCATCAAGCTTTAAACCCCAAGGTGAGAGCAAGGGGCAGGAACGATTATGGGTAGGGAGAAAAATGAACAGAGTTTGAATAGATAGTATAGATTAATATGAAAAAAAAGGTGAAATTAAAAATCTGTGAAGAGGCTTGAAGCAGAAGAAGAAGGAACCTCGGCGAGACGAACCACGGTGTCAAGAACTATGGCTCTGGTGAAGGAAGTGAGTGAGATCTGAGAACAGAGAAAGAATCCACAGCAAAGGCAAAAAAGGTAATTGGGATGAACTTCCTTGTTTCATAAAATGGAAGACATGTTTTTAATTTAAATAAATAATCATGTTTTAATAACAATTTGATCTTTTGCAAAAAGTTCGTTCTGTCAAATTCTTTTTTTTTTTTACAAGAAATATTTCTAAATATTAAACGTGTTTTTTAGTCTCTCACACAGTTGTTTTTCTTATCCTTCAAAAAGAAATGCAAAAATTAGTCACGTAATTATCTTCTAGTTTTTAAGTTGTTTTTTGAAAAATCAATCCTGAAAAAATAACTGTCTGAAATGGGCCACCACTTTTTTTAAGAATTAATTTCTGAAAATTTAAGAAACTAAAATGAAAATATATTTTATGACTAATTTATAAAAAAATGAAAATTTTAAACAAAACACATAAACTGTATGTGTCCATCTAGGGACAGAAATATACAATTTTCATAACACTAAATTTTTAAGGGAAAAATCAATTATATTTGTCTCTTTTCTTTGCAAACTTCATTACAATATTCGGTTTTCACAAGTTTTGTCCTTATTTAAAATTTCTCTTTACACTTCCCCTTTTCCTTATTTTATCACTACTAAAGTCATTAATTTATTTTGCTAATTAATGTTTTATTGTTATATTTGTTCATTACATATTTAACCTTTCAAAATATAATCATTATGCAATTTAACTTTTATTGTTTTAATTTTAAAATAATATTTTTTTTAAGAAGTTAAATCACTTACAACAATATGTAAAATAATATAACCCTCTAAGAAAATTAAACTTTAATAGTTGTTCTTATTAAAAGTGATTATTTTTAAATGTACCTTTCTTTAACTAGAAACAAAAATTCCTAATTTTACCGTATAAAACATAAAAACTTAAGATAATGAATTCTTTATTAAATATTTAATAAAAAACTATATAAAGAAACTTATTTAAATCTGTATACTATATATATATATATATATATATATATATATATATATATATATATTATTATTATTTTTAGAAAAACAATCAAATTAGACAATGAGAAATAAAGTGTACTTCTAAAAAATATTCAAAAAATGTATATTACGTCATTATCCAAGATCTGAGTTTTATGTTTATTTTTTTTTAGTTGTATTCTTTTATAATATGTATTCTTTTTTAAGTATAGAGAAAAATCTTATTATTATCGTGAAGTTCGATTTTAGTATTGAGAAAACATTGGGACAAGAAGATTAATATATTCATCAGTTTTGAAATTTAGGTAAAGTGATTTAATTTTTACTAATAATATTCTTACTTATATTATTTTAGGAACGGTTGTTAAAGGAAAATGTTGTTAAAATAAAAATTTATATTTGAAAAAGTTTACCTATGACTTTATTGGATTTCTAAAAATGTTAAGGAAAAAGTTAAACTTATAAACGTACTATATTTGCATAAAATGAATTAATGTTTACATTTATTCAATAAATTGATTATTTAGATATACGTAAAGGGATTATATATATATATATATATATATATATATATATATATATATATATATATATATAGGTGTTGTAAATACTGTGTGATAAAATTATATATAGGTGTTGTAGATATATATATATATTTATTGTTATACAATTTAACTTTTATACTGTGTGATAAAATTATAGACTTGGCTTTGTTGTAAATATTACATTTTTCACAATTGAAATGTCTCTTTAATGATGTGACTAATAAAAATGTTATTTCAGAATATTTCAAATTTTATTTATACCAAAGTGACTAAGGATACAAATACATTTGTTTTTAAAAGAGAAATTAAAGAGATGTTATAGAACTACTTTATACTTTATGTCATCAAATTCCAAAAGTTTTGATTCCAAAGTTACAAGCAAGGTGTATCTTATAGACAAAGCATCAATAACTACATTAACATTTCCTTGCTTGTGCTTGATCGTTGAAAGAAATTGTTTTAAAATTCTAATTACATCTCCATAATTTATGAAAATAGCCATTTTACTTTTCATAAAGGTAACTTTTGAATTACTGGTTCTGGAAATCTTCGTTGGAACAAGTTTTCTAGAACATATATAATACCTTTAGAATGAGCTTTCTAGAACAAAGTTTCCAAAAAACATTTAGGCCTTGTTCACTTGAGTGGATTTGAGGGAGAGTAATTGAGGGGATTTGAGAAGATTTAAAAATAAATTTTTTTATTGTTTATTTGAGTCAATTTGGAGATAAGTGAGAATGAATTTGGAAATAAAGTTTATAAGAATTAGTGTAGGATTTGATTGACGTGAGAAATTAAAAAAATTTACTTCCAAATCTAATCTCATTTACCTCCAAATTCACTCAAATAATCAATAAAAAAATTTATTTTCAAATCCTCTCAAATCCCCTTAATTACTCTCCCTCAAATCTACTCAAGTGAACAAGGCCTTAATGTTTCATAATGAACGAGTTTTTTCAAAACGAGCTCTCTCTTCTTCTTCCATTATACTAAAGAATGGAGGTGCAATAATAGTGACACAACAAAGATAATAACAATAACAATGGCATGGTGCCATTAAGAAGGGTATTTAATCTTTTTCTCTTTGTATAAGGATGTAGTTAGTAATAACGGAGATTCAGAAAGAAAAAGCCCACTTAGAAATTTACCATAGTCATATATCAGGAACAAACCCAATCCAGGAAAAAATGTGCAAAACGTCTCGACAACTTCTTTTTTGCACTTCTATACATTTCTTCATGCACCCCTCTCTAAATAAACTTCTCATTTTTCCTTTCGGAGCTTTGGGCGTTGCTCCCTCCACCCCCACATGCTTCTCCCTCCACCTCCCCAATTTTATATAATTCCAATTATGTCTTAAAGTTAAATTTTTTTACTTTTTTTATTTTAATATTTTAATTAATTTAAATTTACTTTTTTCTATTTACTACCTACATCTACCAACCTTTCATTTCCATCTCTCACTTCTCACTTCCGTAACCTCTCTCTCACTTCTCACTTCCGTCTCCAACTTCTCCATTTTCTTTCTCCATTTCTTCTTTGTTTTTCGTTTTTGTAGAAGACCGTTTGGTGTGGAGCAAGACTGGTGCGGAGGAATAGCGTGTGCGGAGGAACATCGTGGAGGAGCGAGATCTGCGTCCAGGTTGGTTCTTTCACCGTGCTCTGTTTGTCGATTTTACTGTGCACGAAAGGCTAAAACGGATGTGGGACATTCGTTTGCCTTCGACGGATTTCCGACTTCCGTCGACGGATGTGGGATATCCGTTGAAGGCCAATCGGATATCCCACATCCGTTTCGGCTCTGCTGCATTTTTTTTACTTTTTTAATTGTTTTTAAATTATTATAACTGAAATATATATTTATATATTTGATATATTTATTGTTAAATGTTTTTAAATTTTCTTTGACTTAGATTATTATTTGAATATTTTATAAATTTTTTTATTTGTAGTTTGTAAATAAATTGATTAAGAATTAGATACGAAAACTTTTATATATTTAAATTATTTTTATTTCTTAAAATAAATATTATCAATTTAATTTATTTAATATTAGTAAATTTGTATTTGTATTTATTTTATTTATAGTAAATTTGTATTTGTAATAATAATTAATTTAATAATAATTAAATGGAAATGTATTTAAATATATTATTTTAATTAATTAGCTAATTGTTTCTTTTATTTAATTTTTGTTGTAAGTTAATAAATTAATTATTATTAGTTTAATTTATTTTGAATTGCATTTTTTATAGTTTATTAATGATATTTGAAACAATAATTTATTTTAATTTTTGAAATTAAATAAACAAATTATTGTTAGAAATGGTAAGAACACGTGGTGCATCTTTTAATTCTCGAGGTGAGAGTTCTCGAGGAGAGAGTTCGTCGCAGGGCGAAGCTCGGAGAAGACCTACCGTTTCTGCTCGTAGAAGTCGGGCAGCTCCTATCCAGCATGACCCCATAGCTGAGGAGCGAGCCGTTGAGGAACAAACATATGAGGCGTATGAGACTCATGGAGAGGAGAATGCATTTGAGGCCCCTAACGATGATGACGATGAGGAGGAGCATGCAGATGTTCATGACATACAAGAGGATGTCGCTGGATTTCCTGGAGGTCCACACGATCATTCATTGCTGACGCACTATGTTCAGCATGTAGCTTATGCTATTTCCCAAGGCCGGGTGAGTGCAAAAATAAAATTTATTTTATTATTTTTTTTAATAGAAAATTTATTAAATATTGATGTGTAGGATCGAGGGGACACACTGAAGTTGATCTCCCACGGAAAAAAAGTAAATAAGTTAGGACCATGCCACGAGGGAATTCAAGACATTGTGTTGAATTCCAGTTTGATGCCTCTTACAGGGATTTGTTATGATTACGTTGATAAGGGGTTACTCCTCGGATTCATAGAGAGGTGGCATTTTGAGACCAGTAGTTTCCATCTCCCTATAGGGGAGATGTCGATTACTCTTGATGACGTCTCGACATTACTTCACCTGCCCGTGATGGGACAAATGTGTGATTTGGAGGAGTTGGAGTTTGAGGAGGCTCGTACAGCCCTTGTGCAACTGCTCGGCGTTGATGGTGGCACAACAGGTGCTGAGATGGAGGACGCACGTGGTCCGAAAGTCAGACTCAGCTGGCTTAGAGAGATATATGTTCAGAGGTGTGAGTCGCAGCATTGGGACTATGCTGCTAGAGCATATTTGTTGCATCTAGTAGGATGTACGATTTTTGCAAATAAGAGTGCCAGTTCTATACGCGTGTCTTACTTATTGTTATTTAGAGACGTACACGCGTGTGGCAGATATGCCTGGGGTGTTGCTGCACTCGCCTATTTGTACGAGCAGCTCGGGGATGCGAGTCTCGCGTCCACAAAGCAGATGGCTGAATATTTGACTCTATTTCAGGTACAGTTATAACTTTGACATTTATTTCATGTATTTATTTCCATGTTCGAACATGGATGTAATTTAATTGAATAATTATTTTTTTAGAGTTGGATATACGAACATTTCCCTGGCTTGGGGAGGAGGCGGTTGGTGACTTCTTACGATGATACCACACCACGTGCCATGAGGTGGCAGAGCCCTAGACAGAGTTCCACTCTCGCAGAGATTCGGTCACAGTTGGATGCGCTGACATACAGTGGAGTTGTATGGCATCCGTATGAGGGGCATCGAGGCATTCGGCCATTCTTCGGCATCTGTATGTATTCTGGATGGATTCGGATTGGTGACACCCTTTGTCGTCATTTGCCTGAGCGTGTGCTGAGGCAATTTGGGTTTCAGCAAGACATTCCACGATCACCGACTACGGTTCCAGATGCAGATGTAGTGGCCATTGATCATATGTGGTTGCACTTGAGAGCTCACGTTGTGAGTAATGTCAGACATGCAGCATCCCCTTCTGACTGTGTTGATGGGTACATTCAGTGGTTCAGGAGGGTTTCGCATCCTTATATTATTGTTGCTGCAGATGACGCGCGACTGGCTCTTGCACCTAGACAACGCCCCGATGTTCCACGGGAGGCACGACCCCATCGTAGATCGTCTCCACCTTCACCATCTGGCGCCCTGGTATATTATTTTTCATTGCTTATATTATTAAATTTTGATCACCTTGTTTATTTAATTGTTTGATATAATTATAATGCAAGCTAGATTTAGGCGAATGGCGAGAATGTTACAGTCCTTGATATCGTGTCGTCATGTCACCGAGGGTACTGTTGCACATCAGGTGTCAGTGGACCTGCTTCAGATTGCTAATGAAGGCATCGACGAATATTCCACGACTAGGAGAGAGCAGAGGCATGTGCGTGGTAGACGGTCGACTTCTAATTGATAGGACTTTATATTTCCTTTTTCTGATTATGTATTACAGGACTTTATATTATCTTTGTATTTGTAATAGAAATTTATAATTTCTTATAATTTCAATGTTTTCATTTTGAGTTACATGTTCTTTTATATTGGTTATATAGATGATCAAATATTTATATGTTTAAGTGGAAAAAAATAAGAACTTAATTAACAACAAGTAATATAAATATGATCATATATAAATAAATACTACATAAATATCACGAATAATAAAAATATAATTATCATGAATACTGACAATAAGTACTTAAATAACAAAATATAATAGTGTATTTCTACATATCTTCATACATAATATAAATATCATGAATCACCTAAGTCAACATAAGATGTTGTTATGTCCATCAACTGTTCAAATGCGTGCATCCTACTAGTATAAATAGATGTCCACGCTCGTGCCTCAGGATAACAGTGGGTTGAGGACATGATATTCACCGTGGGCAACGGACAACCTTCTTGTAGCTTAACCTACATTATACAAATAACAAAATATAATTGAGTGATAAGTAATTTTAAAATAAATTCATAACAAAATGCACTTACCTGCACAAAATGACATCCATGAACATGTCCTATACAAATTAAGCGATGTTGAGTGATATCAGAAGGTGGTGTGGAACGTAGTGGAAAGATAGTATAATTTTGAGAGTATGACAAACACACTAAGATAACGTTATATCGGTTAGCAATTGCATAACCAATGTCTGGTAATGTCATCCACTTGGTCGTGTTAGCCTGTTATGAATAAAAGTTGTTAGAAAAAACCATGTAATAAAGAAACTACATAAAACGGGAAACACTTACCGCGGACAGTGACTGCACCAACAAAGAGGACCTCAGTTCTTCTAGTCTATCATAGCCTCCTACTAGGCTTGCATATTCATCACGCCATGCACTGAGTTCTTTGTACAACTCATTCCTCACAACGGGCCATGAATCTTCTCCGAGTCCCAACAACGCAGCAATGCATCTATACCCACAGTGACCATCAACCACAACATCAACAACGTCCACAATGAAGGGGTGAGTAGTAGAATGAAACTGGTCTATCATTGGAACTCTCCTTTTCTTCATTGCTTTTGGCTTTGATTGTAATTTACTTCTCACAGATGAAGATTCTATGGTTGAATGAAAGGCGTCCACATACTCAAAATATGATGGATCCCGCATAGTAGACCTTTCACTTCGTTTAACTTTACTTTTTTGTGCACCCTTTGTCTTGACTTTATGTAATGGAGGGACCATTGATGTCAATGTAGGACAAACAATCTCAAGTAACTTCTGCTTGATGGTGACTTTACCGCCAATATCAACCTCATTGAATCGTTCTTCTACTTGTTTCAACTCATCTTTAATGGATAACTGAGGCTTAGTTTCATTTAATTAAACATTTGAGAAATGCAATCTTCGCCACATGATATGAAATTCACCTATAGGGATCATCCTAGGATCATATCGTGCTAATTCACATGCACATGGGACACCAAATGTACGTCTCAATACGCATCCACACTTTGAGGAGTCCAATCCTATCTGCTGCACTATTTTCAATTCCTTAGCAATGAGATCCAATGCATATCGAGACACACGCCCAATAAGTTCTCTATATATGTAGCCTTTAAAATAGTCACTCCTGAGCAACAAACTACTTTCAAATGACGCCTTAATCTTGTTGTGTTGTAAGATAATGACGTTATGAATATTATCCCAACAAGAACACAAATCACCCATACTATTGCCCAGAACTTTCTTCAGGCTCCAATGAGCAGATTCAGCCCTGAAACAAAAAAAAAAAACTTCAACAAGTACAAATAAATATTTATCTACAAAACAAATAAATAAAATAACATTACAACATACCTATTTGTGGTTGTGTTCCCTAAATGCATTACTTTGTTCGTCCAGAACTTTACAAAGTATGTGCTGTACGGAATAATCCAAGTCTGATTAACATATTCAAAGAACAAAGGCCATGATCTGCTTGCGTATTCAAAACCATTCACATACTCAGCAAACAAGCTTTCATCAGCACAATCCATCACATTTTCCCATGCATCCATCAACACTTCCCAAACCTCAGTAGAATGAACTAACATTTTGCATTTAGCTTTAACATTTTTAAGGATGTGGAACCGACATAACATTTGATATGACTCAGGGAATACACTTGATATGGCATTCATCAAAGCCAAGTCTCGGTCAGTCACAATAACTTTAGGACCACCCTCAGATGTTAAAAATAAACCTTTCATCTTTTCCAAAGCCCATGTGAAATTACTCTGCCTTTCAGTAGACAAGAAAGCAAATGCTGCTGAGAAGGTTAACCCTGTAGACGTCATACCCACAATCTCAAGCAACGGAAGTCTATATCTATTTGTTTTATATGTGGAATCCATCATAAATACAACATTAAATGAGTTTAACAATTTCACCGCATCAGGATGTGTCCAAAACAAGTCAGTAACAACCTTTGAATCATCAGCACACCTACTCCAGTGAATGTACTTATCCCGATCCAACAACATCATAAGTTGTTGTAGTTCAGTTCTAGACCCTCTTAATGATCGTTTATACGCATGCCTTGCGTTGTAGATTTGTTTAATCGTTGTGACATTTCGATCATTATTTTGTTTGAGTGTTAATAAAATATTTGCAGGTGTAACTTTACTCTTTGTCATATCAACCAGTAATGACTTCTCACTCGTATTTAACCTGCCAGCATAAGGGTGACCCACTAAAGTTTCAGCCAACTCATGGTTGTGATGTCCACACATCACCTTCAACACCCATCCGGCCCCATCTGAACATGGTTTACCCTTTAATCTAAACGGACATTCACATTTACGAGTGCCGTATACACTAGCCACTGCATCAGCTTTGTATTTCCTATATTTTCCCCCTCTTTCACATCCAAGTATGACATACGTTTTTCTTCCCCGTACACCAGTAGCTATGTCAGATCTTACTATTACCACAACAAATCCTAAATCAAAAGCCATTCCTCTTACCCATTGAATTAAGTGCTCCCGTGAATGAAATATTTCATTTGTTGTAAATCTATTTGTTAAATCTCTCTCTACAACTTTGCTAATTGATGAGGACAAATCAGATTTCAAACTACAACCAATCTGAGAATCCATATGAAGATATTCATCCATTTTAAATAATAATCACCTACAAAATTATAATGACCCTTATTAACATAATTAATAATTAATCAAACAAATATAAAAATATTAATATAATTAAATTATATATTTGATATAAATAGAGTAATAAATAATTTTTTATATAATTATCAAATTATTAAAGAATTAAAGATACAAAAATCATCTATAACAAATTCATATTTTAACAAAATTATTACGTTTAAAAACTAACCATATATAACATTTAAAATTATAAATTTAAATATAAATTACTGTAAATAAAATAAACAAATAAAATAATAACGAAACGTAAAAGGAACACTGCCTCTGGACGGATGACATCCGTTGAAGGATGTCATCCGTCCAGAGGCAGTGTTCCTTTTACGTTTCGTTTTTATTTTACTAACGTTTTGCGTCTCATGCAAGGATTATAGGCTTGGATATTAAAAGGATTATTGGAAGTATGGGAAGGGTTTAGGGTTTAGGATTATTGGAAGGATTATGACTACGTACCTGGAGAGGAACCACGACAAGGACACTACACCACAAACGCACTGCACCACGTACTGCACCGAGAACAAGAGGAAGATTGCTTGATAATTCTTTTCACGATCACCAAGCTTTGCAGAAAAATATTTTACTCATACAAGGAACTACGTAGGTTATCAATGAAATATGTTATAAATGAATAAAATTAAAAAACAATAATTTTAAAAATAAAATTTTACTGAGGGGCAAAATAGTAAAGGAAAGGTGGAGGAAGGGGCAAAATAATAAAGGAGAGGTGGAGGAAGAGATGTGTGGGGGTGGAGGGAGCAACACCCCGGAGCTTTTTACATTGCACGATTCACAAGTTAAAAATAACTTGAAGACTTAAAATAATATATAGTTTCCAAATTGCATAATCTAGAAGTCATTTGACTTTTACTGTACAATGAAATCAAAAAACTTTTCAATTATGTAATTTATAAGTTAAAAATAATTTTTAAATTGTATAATTTGTTTTAACTTCTAAATTGTATAATTCAAAAATTATTTTTAACTTTAAATTATATAATTAGAAAGTTTTTTTATTTCTGAGTTATACAGAAAAAAACAAAATTATTTTTTTATGGGGTGCAGGAAAAAAGTGTATAGAGGTGCGGAAGAAGCAGTCCAATTCAATAGTGTTTTATTGAGGTTTGTAACAAATTCTGACCTAACGTATTATTAGGTGAAACGAAGGACTAGAGTGTATTATGAGGGGCAAATTGGAAATAATACATATTAGAAGAATTTATTTATAATTTAGGCTTAAATAAGTTTTCATTTTCCTACATGAACCATATTTGTTATAAGTACCAAAAATTTTTTTACTTCAAATTAGATACATAGTAAATTAATCGTTCTGTTTTATGTTATTCTAATATTACACGTGATGAAAGTTCTACTCCTCACTTTTATGTTAGATTGTCTCACTTCAGATAATCTTTTAAGTCTCTTGTATTATAATAGATAATTGATACAAAATATATTAGTTATTATGGTAAAAATAATAATATTCAATAAGAATCAAAAGAAAATTATAAATATCCGAGGAAACTAAATCAGAAGAAATATAAATACATATTTGCCTAAACAAAATTATTTAATTAATTAGGTACTCAATTTAAAGAAAAAAATGATTAAATACTTAAAAATAAAAATGAGGTTTGAAATATATAACTCATTTTAGCCTATAATTTTAGACTTGTATACATTTTTTAGCAAAATTATGAAAAGGACACGATTTTTCATTAATTTTTTTTAACTTACTTCGATAAATTTTTTCATAATTTCAATTACTTGTAATAGTAATAGAAACAACTTATAATTTATTTTCATTTTCTCTTCAATTATAGAAGCATGTTATACAACAATCACTAAACCACTTATATACAAGTGTTTAATCAAGTTATTTAAGCTAAGTTGGTTGATTAAGCTTTTTACTTCAAGGGATCCAAAGAGACAAATGCTGAGTCAAGGGATATAGTAATTTATGTATTTCAACTAATTCAATGCTTTTTAACTCAACCAAGAGTAGTTTATGAGGTTAAGAAATAGCCTCATCATGACACATATTTCAAATCCAAATCTTCCAAGTCATAACACTTATCTGATAATGACATATAAAATAATTATGAACTCAATTGAAAATAAAGATGGTTATACCAAAAATCATCTTTTAACAACCAATCACAATATAATTTCTACTTATGCAAATAAAACACAACTCATACATTATTTTTGTAAAAAGTATTAGCATATAATAAAATGGGTGTGAAAGTGTAGAGAGCAGCTACTTTTAAAAAACATTGCAGCATTGTTTCCTGCAACTTTAGAAAACACTACCAAAGGCTATTGTAGCTTCTTGCACTGTAGATGATTGCGTAAAATATAGCAAATGTTTTGTACAAACATAAGATGACATAGGATTCTTATATGTTTCATCCTAATGCATGATATTATTAAAGTAGGGAAAAGCTGATTTGGAAAGTTAAGATAAGAACCACTAGTAGTCGTCACAGTCCACTAATTTCTTGAAGCTTCGCTAAATACAGTGCCACTACCTTTTTCTTTATGGTAATCTTAGTGATGCTACTGTCACTATACATTCCAAATTCATTATAAATGTAGAACTCTACAACAATAATGCAAACATTGGTATTGATAATAACATTTTGGTGAAAAAACAACAATGGTTGATCTTGTGAAAAGAAAAAGAAAAGAAAGGTGGACAATAAATGAAAGTAAAAGCAGCATTCTTTGTTTTTTCCACTTTAATTGTCTTTGATCTTTACCATTCAAAATGTATAGTAGCAGAAATATTATAGAAGTATATATAGAGGTGCCAAATTGTTTCTGGCTTAATGTGGTATATGAAAATTTTACATGAACTTTAATTAATGATTGATACGTTATCCATTGTTGAACTTTAATGTGGTTTTTCATTTCCATATCTTCACTCATAAGGAACTGAAACTGATAAATGGTGATAAATTCTCCATTGGTTGAGTCGTGAGTGTTGGATAGAGAGAAAAGGTGAGAAAAAAGAAAGATGTATGTGACTAGGCCTTTGTCTATGTATAGAAGATCTCCAAGTACTCTTTCAATACCACCACCAGATGGTCCATATTCAGGTTATCTTGTGATCACAGATGAAGAAGCAGAAGCAGAAGACACGTGTTGTTGGCGTCTGTGCAGGCATAAGAAGGTGAAGAAGCTACCTTTTCCTCAGGACAAAATCTTCTCTATCACTCATGCATCAGAGTATCAGCAAACTTCAAACACCAAGGTCTGGTTTCTATCTGTGCCTGATCACCCTCTATCTTCCAACCGCTACTATGTCATCAAAGCCAAAGGCAGACATAAAGGGTATGTTACCATGTATACATCACTGCATTATGATTTCGTTCTCTCTATATACTCAGTATACACTAACAATTTAGTATCATTCAGTGTATATATATATATATTTGGACAGCTAAACTAATTTTGAATTGAGTTTAAGATGCAATCAAAACAATTGCTTCATTATTTATACCAGTTTTACAATTAGTCAGGCTGAAGTCAGAATTGTAATATTAAGGTCACTTAATTATTCTTAGAGGAGTAATGAGGCGTGGTTTTGGAAATATATGATCTTTCTCACATTATGAACAAGAAAAGAGATAAAAAGCCAAATTAAAAACGATGGTTTTTCTCGTGCAATTTGAGTATTTGACTATGAATGAGTTTCGTTTGAACTTATTCGGCCTTTTTGTCAAACTTGGATGCAACCAGAATGCTGGTTTATGTAAAATTTATCAGAGGGCAGTGAACGTTTGATGTCTTAGATAACATGTGCCGTTGTACAGTGAAAACATTGACAGTGACAAAGTTGGAACTATTGTGTGATTTTGTAGGAAAGCATACAAGTGCTCAAGAGAGGGGGACATTGTGACATGTTGCTTCACTGACATGTTGAATGATGAAAGGCCAAAGCCTTTCAATCTGAAGGACTTGTACCAAATTTTCAAGATTCACAGCCACCAGAGTGATGGTTTCTTTGGTAGGTCCATAACTCCTGATGGAATTCCCCCCTCATTCCTAAGGAAAAAAGGGTGGAGAATGGAAATCTCAGGCTCATATAGGTCATGCAGACTGAGTGAAGCTCTAGGAGTTGATGCTTCTCTAAGGGAACAGCTACCAGATTTGAACTTCCCCATCTCAAGAAAACGTTCACCTCCTGTGACAGTAGGAAAATGGTACTGTCCATTCATTTTTGTGAGAGATGGGACAAGAATGAGACAGCAGATGAAGAAGTGCATGTATTATAGCATGACTCTTGAGCAAAGGTGGGAAGAGGTATACTCTTGTGGGAGTGAAGAGAGTGAAGGGGGTGATGGTGTTGTGGCTGTGAATGTGAGTGTGGAGAGAGAGATGGTTATGGTGTCTGGCATTAAAGCTACAAGGAATGGAAGCAGTGATGCTGATGGTTTCTTTTGGTTTAGGGCATATGATCCATACAACAGGAGAAAGGCTAATGTGGGTTTGAGTTCAGCAATTGTTGAGCACATGAGATGGGTGCAGGAGGGTGGAGGATGGGCCCATGGTCATGGAAGAGAGAAGATGGTGAGAGTGAGGGAAGAGGCAAGAAACCAGAGTGAGTGGCTAAGGTTTGCATGCTATGTGTTAGTGGAAAGTTTTTGTTTGAGGACACTAGAAGGGAAGTTAGTGTTGAGATATGACTTTAGGCACATACACAACGTTAAATGCAAGTGGGAGTAAGGATCTAAATAAGTACTTTTGTTACTTTTTCTAGGATTAGAATTGAAGTTTTATGTTTTATATCGATCATGTTCAGATAAAAAGTATTTAGAAAACTCTATCTAAGTTTTATTTTAATGTTAACTCCACAAAATGTTTTTGTTTGCACTTATGTCATACTTGTAATACATGTGCATGTATTATGACAATTTATAAATTGAAGGTTCAGGAAATAAATTAAATACTGAATTTTATAAACAACATTCTTATGATATTTAGTTGATGAATGTATAATCTAGCTTTAGCATTCAGCATGGGTCCGGTGGTAATCTCCTCTAGGCAGAGCTTAGATTTACTTTTGGAAGGAAACCTCTTCTTCTTCTTACATCTAATCTTCAGGGTTAAATTTTGTCTTCTTCCTTCCTTGGTTAGTCTTAGAAGTCAGTTTCTCTATCTTCTTTTCAATTTATGTCTTCTCTTCCTTATGTGAGTTCCTAACAAAAGTAGTTTTTGACAAAACCATCTTCGTTAGTCATAGAATCAATAGTAGGCAAAGGCAACAAATCTATGAGAGTTAGAGGGTTAAAACCATAGACTACCTCAAATGGAGACATACAAGTAATAGAATGAACTACCCTATTATAAGAAAATTTCACATGAGATATCCATTTCTCATAAGTTTTCAAATTTTTATTTACAAAACATTTAAGGAGTTTGATTTACCACTTTAGTTTGTATAAGGATGAGAGGTTATAGAGAAAAGAAGTTTTGTACCTAACTTACCCCACAATACCTTCCAAAAATGGCTAACAAATTTTACATCTATCCAATGCAATGCTCCTTCGAATACCATGTAGTCTCACTACTTGCTTGAAAAATAAATTGGCCACATGATTAGAGTCATCACTCTTATGGAAGCGAATGAAGTGAGACATCTTGGAGAACTTGTCTACCATAACAAAAACAAAATATTTTTCTCCTTTGGACTGTGGAAGTCCAAAAAAAAATCTATAAAAACATTTGTCCAATGAGATTTAAGAATGGGTAATGGCATAAATATTCCATGATGCATGGATTTAGACTTAGCACATTTACAAGTAATGCATCTATTACAAAAGGAAAACACATCATGTTTCATCTAAGGCCAAAAGAAATTATCATGTAAAATATCCAATGTCTTCTAAATCACAAAATGTCCCATTAAGCCCTCCCCCCCCCCCCCCCCCTTCCTTTATGAGCTTCGAGCTTCTTTGACAAATAATTCTCTCATTGACCATTTAGGAACACACACATTAGTTCCCTTAAAAAGAAAGGCATGCCTATAAAAATCATTAAAAGCTCATTTTTCACAATCTTTATAATTTTTTCCAAAATCATTATCATCATCATAAAATTCCTTATACACTTCAAAACCAAACATTTTAGTTTCAACCATGGACAATAAGGCATGTCTTCTAGATAAGGCATCAACTACAACATTTTCCTTACCTTATTTATGCTTAATAACATAAGGAAATTTTTCAATAAATTCTATACCCATTTGGCATGTCTATTATTGAGCTTGCCTTGACTTTTAATGTATTTAAGGAATCTATGATCATTATGAATTACAAATTCCTTAGGAAGCAAATAATATTGCGAAGTTTTCAAGGCCCTTACTAAGGCATATAGCTCCTTGTCATAAGTGAAATAGTTTCCACTACTCCTTTCAACTTTTCACTAAAATATATAAGATACCCTTTTTGCATGAGAACACCTTTTATGCCAACTTTTGAAGTATCACACTTTATCTCAACAAATTTTTCAAAATTTGGTAAAGCTAAGATAGGTGAATGTGAAATTTTATGTTTGAGGCTATCAAAAACCTCTTGTTGTTCCTTTCCCAGTTAAATTCCATCCCTTTCTTAATAATTTCATTTAATGGGGATGTTATGGTACTAAAATCCTTGAAAAACCTCATATAAAAATTAGCCAAGCCATGAAAACTTCTTACCTCACTTACATTCTTAGGAGTGGGCCAATCTTTAATGGCATTGACATTTTCTTTAACAATTTGCACTCCTTTAGAGCGAACTACAAACCCTAGGAAATCAACTTCATTTGTACAAAAAATGTATTTTTCCATATTGGCATATAGTTTCTCCTTCCTAAGAACTTATCAAACTTATCTTAAGTGTTTTAAGTGTTAATCAAGTGTGTGTTTTGCTATATATCAAGATATCATTAAAATACACAACAACAAACTTACCATAAAATTCCTCAAAACATGATTCATCAATCTCAAAAAAAAGTACTAGGTGCATTGGTCAACCTAAAAGACATAATCATTCATTCATACAAACCAAATTTAGTTTTAAAAGTAGTCTTCCATTCATTTCCCTCTCTCACCCTAATTTGGTGATAACCATTTTTCAAATCTTTCTTTAAGAAATAACAAGCACCATGCATTTCATCAAGCAAGTCATTAAGTTTAGGAATACGATGTTTATACCTGATGGTGATGTTATTGATGGCCCAACAATGCACATCCTCCATGATCCATCTTTCTTAGGAACAAGGATGAATGACATGGCACATGAGCTTAAGCTCTCTCTAATCCATCCTTTCTCTATGAGTTGCTCCATTTGCTTTTGTATTTCTCTGGTCTCCTCCAGATTGCTCCTATAGGTTGACCTATTAGGAAGGGATGCATTCAGAATAAGGTTCATGTTGTGTTCAATACCCCTTTTAGGAGGTAAGCTATGAGATATGTCTTTAAGGAAGACATCCTCGTACTTCTTGAGAAGTTGTTTTGTACCTAAAAACAAAGAAACTTGCACAAAAGACAAACAAGTATTGTTAGGCATAAGCAAATATAAGGTTTCTTCTTTAACCAATGCTTACTTACCTCTTTTTCTCTAAAAAAAAGGCTTTTACCACTCTTTATTTTTTTTACTTTCCTTTTTCTTGCCTCTTTCTAGAATTTTCTCTCTTACTTTTTTTTTCACTTCATCTTAATTTGATCCTCACAAACCGTGCTAAGAGATAAAAGTGTTAGGGACACCATTTTCTCTTTAAACAATAAATAATACTATTAGTTAGACCATCATGAATTATCTTTTTATCATATTGCCAAGGTTTTTCCAACAACAAGTGACTCGCCTGAATAGGTACTACATCACATACTACCTAATCGACATATTTACCTATAGAGAAAGCAATGTGCACCTCCTTATCCACCACTAATTCTCAATCCTCATTCAACAATTGCAAAGCATAAGGACTATGGTGTATAGATGTCACTAAACCAAACTTCTCCACTATTTGTTTACTGACTACATTTGTAAATCTTCCTTCATCAATGACGACAGCACACACATTTCCCATAACCATACATCTAGAATGGAAAAATATTCCTTCCTTGAATCTCATCTGCCTCCTTATTCATACTACCCAACAACCTTCTAACCATAAAAAGATCTCCATATGTGGTATTTCATACTTCATATCCTCCTCGTCACTACTAGATGATTCCCCAATGGAATGATCACTAATGTACTACCCATTCTCCATTAAAATTATAGTTCTCCTATTGGGACATTTAGCTTCTATATGTCCTCTACCCAAACATTTAAAACATTTTTTTTAACTAAAATGTGAAGAATCATCATTATTAGATTGAAAAGTTGCTTTATCGCTTAAAGACTCTTTTTCATTAAATTTAGGAATGGTAGAAGTAGCTCCCTCCTTCTTAGATTTCTCCTTATCCCTTCATGAGGTGAAAGACTTCCTATGAGAGCTTCTTCTCTTGAGTTATTGTTCTACTTTGGTAGTTTGGTGAAACAAATCCTCCAAAGTCTCATAATGGTGTATTTACACTACATCTTGAATCTCCCTATTTAATCCATTCAAGAATCTAGCCATTGTAGCTATAGGTGTTTCTTCTACATCAGTTTTCATCAAGGTGACCTCCATTTCTTGGACATACTCTTCAACACTCTTATTTTCTTGTGTAAGTCTTTATAATTTGTTGAAGATCTTCTTTTAATAATAAGGAGAAATAAATCTTTCCTTATAACTACCTTTAATTGCTACCATGTAGAGATTAACAACCTTCCCCTTCTAGTTATGTCTATGGTAATTGTATTCCACCAATTCATAGCATATCCTTCAAACTTTAAGGATGTCATAAGAACCTTATCGTCATCCTCATAATCATAAGAGGTGAAGATTTGGTTAAGCTTCATTTCCATGTCACGTAGGCTTTCGGGTCAATAGCTCCATTAAATCTCGTCTTTGGTCTCGCCGGTCTAAAACCATGCTCCTCTTCATCATTATCCATCCCAAGCATGTGGTTCCCAAACTCCTTTTTGGCTCCTCCTTGGTCTAAAAACATGCTTCTCTTCATCATTATGAATCATCATGTTTTCTTCTCCTTCTCTCCACTCCCTCCAATCTCACACTCACATTTGCGCTAGACTTTTGGAGTCTTTCAAACTACAGTTGAGTGTGTTTTTGCATTTGAGTCATTTGTAAGTTAAACTTCTCAATTACTACCATAATTGTCACAGTCTTAGGTGACTGAGGATCACTTTTTGGAAAGAAGTCGTGTCCTGCAAGAAAATATTAGTAATAATATATATATATATATGTGTGTGTGTGTGTGTGTGTGTGTGTGTGTTTAGGACCTCATAACTCTTCTAAGTGTTTTACATAAATTTCAGTTGTATATCATCCTTATAAACTCTCTTTTTAAAGTATTTTCTTACATCTTTTCACTCAAATTCCCTTTAATGTTTGGCAAAGAACTCCAATAGTGACAAATCAATATGAAAAACATTATGAGATCTAAATATTGACTCAAGAGGTCAAAGAAAATACAAATCTCTAAACAAAACTTCAAAAAATTTTAAGAGACACATAAAACAATAAAAATAGAAAATAATAGGACTACCACAAAAAGTTAAATGAGACAACGCTGAGACTCTAAAACAATGAATATAATTCAATAGATTAACAATTATAAGCAATAATGAATCATAATAATTGTGTTGAAATCTACATTTTTTTTGTTTTACTCTTGGATCCTTACCTTTTTTTCTTTTAGTATATATTTGTTTCCTTTGGACTTAAATCCACTATTCTTTCTTTTTTCCTTTTTTTTCTTTCAATTTTGAAATTCAACACACAAACAACGAAAACTAAACAAATTGCCTTTAACACCAAAACTTATGCAAGATCAATTTAAATAGTTAATTAGGACTACAATTAATAGAAAAACACATACAAATAGATAACTTCCATAAATTAAATGTAGAAAAGCACAATCTAAACAAAACTTCAAAAAATTTTAAGAGACGCATAAAACAATAAGAAAAAATAATACGACTACCACAAAAAGTTAAACTAGACTACACCGAGACTCTTTAAAAACTGAATATAATTCAATAAATTAACAATTATAAGCAATAATGCAACATAATAATTTTGTGTTGAACTCTACATTTTTTTTACTCTTGGATCCTTACTCTTTTTTTTCTTTTAGTACATATTTGTTTCTTTTGGACTTAAATCCACTATTCTTTCTTTTTTCCTTTTTTTTTTCTTTCAATTTTGAAATTCAACACAAACAAAGAAAACTAAATAAATTGCCTTCAACACCAAAACTTATGCAAGATCAACTTAAATAGTTAATTATGACTACAAAATATAGAAAAACACATAAAAATAGATAATTTCCATAAATCAAATGTAGAAATGCATAATTTAAACAAAATCATATAACACAAACATTCAAGAAATGTTTTATGTTTTTTTTAATATGAAATAAAAATAATATAAAAGAGGATATTCAAACTAGAACCTTATTCTAAATACCAGATTATATGCTCTTGTACAAGAAAAAGTATGATTGCTTCTAGATTTGAATCTTGAAGAGGGGCAATAAAATAAATCAGAGAAGAATGTGAAATAAGACAGGGATGAGGACGCCACGATCTAGTATATTGATAAAACAAATGAAGATTCATCGTAAAGATGTTAATTTTTTATAAGAATCAAAATTCTAAACCAAGAACTAAGAGAATTCTCTCTCAAAGAATATAAATATATATAATATGACTCAAAAGTGTCTACATATGTATTTGGTGTTCATATATATAGACACAAATGTTTAAGCCACTTAAAAATCCATAAAAGAAAGTCCAAAAACATCAAACCCAAAAATAACTTAGAAAATGTAAAAACATAATTGAATTATTTACAATTAAAAGAAAATTAAAAATAATTATAATTGTCGAATCCATGATCTCCATGTCCCTTGAATTCCAATCTTCATGGAGCATCATGAGTCTCAAGGAAATTTTTTCTTTCAATTGTTTGTTCCTTGACTTTGTCATAGGTTCTTTAAATTACAAGTCTTCCTCACACTCTTTTTCTATAGGATCAAGGGATAGTTCTCTACCACTTTTAATCCTTCCGAATTTCTCCAACACAACAACACTACTATCAATTCATCTTAGTCCATATTCAAATGACAACATCCATTTAAATGCATTTCCACATGCCAAATATTACATACCAAATTACATCCATCAATAATTTCATAGAAAATCCTTATAAATATGCTTAACAAGTAAAAACACATAAAAGTTTATTATTCTAATACATATTTAAAATTTATAGATATAATTTCATCGTATAAACTCAATTCTAATGCAGTTTAGAAACAAAAAAATCTAGTCACAGCCCATCCTCTCATTACCATTTTCTACTTTACATTGATCCATTACTCAAGGCTCATAAAACATGATTTATATTCATTCTTCAGTGAAATCCTATAGGCTAACAATTTAAGCCTTTCTTCACGCTACAAAATTCCAATATCCAAAAGTCGGTTTCAACATAAAACATAATACAATGCCTAAAACTTCAAAATTTCATTCAATTGAACTTTCTCGCAATCTCCCATTTTCTATAGTTAGCATTTCTAATTAAAAACATTGTTTGTTTTTCTTTATACAACTTTAAAATGAAAGTTTGTTTTATCTATACACTAAAAATTTCATCAACGGTAAGAGTATGATTTTATGATCATACATATATAAAGATTTGCTTAGAGTGTAAGAAAGTTACGTGCAAAAGAAAAATCTACATACAAGAAAAAAAAATATTTCAAAGAAAAAAGATATAAAATAAAATTACTTTATTTTGAAATAGAATCGATCCAAAATGATCTTAAGACTTTAGTTATTCAAGGTGCTATCAATTTTTGAAATGGATGAAAGTGGAGAAAGAAATTGAAAAAAAGATTGAGAAATGGGGTTTTGGTTGATAACATGGCTTGAAAGAAGAGTAACAAAGGAGGTCTAACCTTTTTCATATTTTGTTCCTTATCTCCCTCTTTAAAATTATAAATTTATTTTATTGCATTATTATTTTATCTTTCTTCTTTGATTAGACACGTTACAATAACTCTACTGTTATACAATATAGTTTGAATAATATGTCTCTCAACATTGTCATAAAATAAAATTTTATTTTAATTGTATTATGCTAATAAATGGAATGTTACATAAAATATTATTAAAAATAAATTATATAATTAAGAAAAAATAAATTGATTCATTTATTTCTATAAAAAAAATTCAGATAAAGTATACCATTTCAGTAAAAGAAAAACATTTAATATTGTAATTATGAAAATGGTGGATTTTAAGAAAATAGTTAAAACATGAAAATGAAAAAGGGAAAAAAATATCTTTACACAAAGGCAACAAAATTTTTGGTTTGCACAATTTAAGTTAAGTCATTTCCAAAATCGCAGTCAACGTGTCGGCACGCAAGTCGTCGTTTTCAAATTCTAAAATCGACAACTTTTGGTTTGTGTTTTTTTTATCTTATGCTACAGTGAGAGTACTATATAACGCTAGAGTAAAAGTTCTACTTCTGCAACATTGAGTAACTAGCTTTCCATGTTCTGAAGAGAAAAAAAATAGATGATGATGATGATGTCTCACTGTGTTTTCCCTGTTAATCCACCTTCCACTCCTTCACCCTGCTTCCACTCTAAAGGTACTTTCCTTCTTGCTTTCTATGACAAGTATATTACTTTTCTACAACCAGTTAAACTCAAATCTCATTCCACGAATTTTCAGGCTTTTTGTGCTTATGGGATCTTATACGATGAAAAATTTGGGGACCCCAACTGATATTTTTCTATTATAGGTGGAAAAAATCCAATTCGGAGACAAACAACTGTTAACATATTTTATTGTTAAAATAGTGCAGACATAATACACTGTCAGACTCAGATTTACATATTTGATTGTTAAATGGTATATATAATCAAATTGGGATTGCTCATGACTTGTTCTTGTTTTTGTCAACTTCAGTTGGAAAGCAATGGTCTCAGAGATTTGCTTTGAGTGTAAGGCCAATGCACCCTAAGAGAGTTTCAAGTGGCTGCACTGCGAGAGCAACTTTGGGTGATGCTGATAAATCTATCGGAATTCCCCGCCAATGGTACAATGTAATTGCCGATCTTCCAATAAAGCCACCTCCACCGTTGCATCCTCAGACTTTTGAACCAATCAAACCAGATGACTTGTCACCCCTTTTTCCTGATGAGTTAATCAGACAAGAGATAACCAGTGACAGATTCATAGACATACCGGATGAAGTTCTCGATGTTTACAAGCTTTGGCGCCCAACCCCTCTCATTAGGTTTGATTATCTATCGCTTTTCCTTGGAGCTATTTGAAATGCTATTATTGTCTAAAATTTATTGAAAATCACAAAAATTTTGTGGATCGTGGTTAATTTTTTTTAGTTCCTTAGACACAAAATTTAAAATCGACCGATTTTGATACATTTTAATCCTCAAACTTTATATCTTTGATACATTTTAATCTCAAATTTTAAATAGATATAGTCTTTTTAAGTCAATGGCATTAACTTTTTTTCTAGTGTTATATGGTGTTTTATGTTGATATTCACAGTGTAAACAACTCAAATGTCTAAAATACTATTTAACATGTAAAAAAAAGTTAACATCAATAGATTAGAAGGAATATATCCATTTATTTTTAATGTTTGAGATCAAAATATATTAAATTTCGAGACCAAAATGTATCAATGTTTGGAAAATGGATGATTCTAATTTTGTGTTTAAGACTAAAACCATATTTAACTTTATTATCTATCGAGTTTTAAATAGTATGTTTCTAGCACTTCTCTTGGAGAAATTGTCTGAGGATTATCTGCTCTGATGAATTTAGAGCCAAGAGGCTGGAAAAGCTTCTTGATACGCCTGCTAGGATTTACTACAAGTACGAAGGAGTAAGCCCAGCGGGATCACACAAACCGAACTCTGCTGTGCCACAAGCCTGGTATAATTTACAAGAAGGTGTCAAGAATGTTGTGACAGAAACTGGTGCTGGACAGTGGGGAAGTGCATTGGCCTTTGCTTGCAGCATATTTGGCCTTGGATGTGAGGTATGAGTTGGATGCACTGAGAACTCAACTAACTGAACTAATGGTTTTTCTCAATCAAATGTTACTAATTTCCTGGTAGTGTTGGTGTAACTGTGTTATCATGCATGCATCTTTGTTTAGAACTAACAAGAAAAATGTAATTGAAACTGCACCAAATTAGTTGTGCACTCCAAAAACAATCATCAATGGTCGTTTCTTGCTTGACCCTTGTTCTGATCTTTTGTTTATCTTCAATACTTTTGTCCAAGGCCAACAAAGTTAGCAGTAATTGAATGATTCTGAAGGACATAATGGAATTGTGCACATGATGTTATTGTAGCTTAGATTATGAGACTGTGTTGTTTAGTTGAATGGTTTATAAATATAGGTGTGGCAAGTGCGCGCTTCCTATGATTCAAAACCTTATCGGAGGTTGATGATGCAAACATGGGGTGCAAAAGTACATCCATCTCCATCTATGATCACTGAGGCTGGTCAGAGAATGCTTCGAGAGGATCCATCAAGCCCAGGGAGTTTAGGAATAGCCATATCGGAAGCTGTGGAAGTTGCTGCTAAAAGTGCTGATACCAAGTACTGTTTGGGGAGTGTACTCAACCATGTTTTGCTTCACCAGAGTGTTATAGGAGAAGAGTGCATCAAACAAATGGAAGCTATTGGTGAAACCCCTGATGTCATTATAGGATGTACTGGTGGTGGCTCCAACTTTGCAGGGCTAAGTTTTCCATTCCTTAGAGAGAAGCTCAATAAGAAAATCAATCCTGTTATTAGAGCAGTTGAACCTTCAGCATGTCCTTCCTTAACAAAAGGGGTGTATGCATATGATTATGGTGATACAGCAGGAATGACTCCATTGATGAAAATGCACACACTTGGACACGACTTTGTTCCAGATCCAATTCATGCTGGTAATAATATGTTATGCTGATAGGGTTTTCCGTTCTAGAATTTAATTTTTGGAAGTGTGGTAGCTTGTGTTGATTTGGCCCTTTAAGATATGGTCCTTGAATGAATTTGTCAACTTCATGAGAATTTAATGCATGAATCTATGAACTTTTAAGACAAATTTAGTTCCCAGCGTGGTTCAACTTCATGACAGAAGGATTAATTTGTCAGAAAGTTGACAAATTCAAGGACTAATGGTATTAACAAACTTCCAAGGAGAAAATCAACATAGGTTTTCTTTTCTGGATGTGATGATGTCTTTTTACCATCACATTTGTTAGTGTATATCCTTGTATTAACATTTTTTATCATTTTTAGGAGGTTTGCGTTACCATGGTATGGCACCATTGATCTCACATATTTATGACTTGGGTTTAATGGAAGCAATTTCAATTCCACAAACAGAATGTTTTCAAGGTAATTCTCATTGTCATCTCACTTGGCACAATAACTTGCTTAGTGACTCAAGTTTCTCTGCTGAGTTTTTTTGTGTTGTTAGATCAAAATACGCTACTTTTGGTATGTTAAAAGGATTTTTAATACATCTTAAAACATCAAAATCAATGTACATCAGTATATTTTAAAGACACAAAAGAGGTCAGTACAAAAAATCTCAGTAGAGAATCCAAAATTCGTACTTAGCAAAATTAAGATCATATAGGATGAAAGTGTTGTCTTTTTGGTTACAGGTGCTATACAGTTTGCTAGGTCTGAAGGGTTGATACCAGCTCCTGAACCAACTCATGCCATAGCTGCAACCATTAGGGAAGCTATTCGTTGTAGAGAGAGTGGGGAGGCCAAGGTTATTTTGACAGCAATGTGTGGACATGGCCATTTTGACCTGCCAGCTTATGAAAAGTATTTGCAAGGTAACATGGTTGACCTCTCATTCTCAGAGGACAAGGTTAAAGCTTCACTGGCCAAAATTCCTCAAGTGATTCCTTGAGTTGAGACTCACATGGCTCTCTCAACACATTTATGTGTCTGAGTTTGTTTTAGTGCCTGCTTAATTAGGTTCAAAATTAGGGAACACTTGATACATCTCAAGGAAACAACAAATAAGTAGATTTTTGCATCTTCAATGTGTTTCCAACACACTTAATTATTGGAATAAAATCATAATCTCAACCTGGGTACCTTTTGCATTGTGCCTTTGTCCATGTATACATTAGAATTAGTGGTGTATCCATTTCTCAAAAGTGAATAAATTGTGGTGAAACGCTGTTAAATTTCCAAATTTGATGTGTATGGTAGAACTCTTAAAAGTGAGTTGTTCAATCCTTTGACAAATTTATCAAGACTTTAAACCTAATTCAATTTTATAAAACTAGTTTTAAAGTAAGATTTACACCATTTTATATAATTTATTAATGTAGATCTTCAAAACACATTTTCAGTATATAATCAACTAGTAATGAGTGAACCAATTGTTAAGACAAGATTGTCTAATAATTTTTATTTTGAAATTTAACCAAAGTGTCTAACGAAATATTGTCTATCAAAATTACCGTCTAAGATAACGCATTAAACGATATTTATGCTTAGACAATATCCTAAATGCAAACAATATAGACTATTTTAAACAACTTGATAAACAGACCAGCATAAATATTATAGTACACAAATCATGTTAAGCGATATAATGAATGTCTAACGTTTTAAATCCAAATGTAGGAATAATATTCTTTTGTTTGTGGTAGCATTTCTCTTTATATATGTAGATCCATAAAGAATAAATACTTTATTAAAAAGTTATATGTTGATTCAAAAAAACGTTAAGAGATATGAAGACATTCTGAAAATGTTTCCTCAATGTTTTATGTCTGTTCAATCTGTCTCAGCAAAAGCAACACAACATTTATACTCGTATAAAAGGCTACACACCTACATCAAAGTCAATACTTCTAAGTAACAAATCTTTCTAAAAGTTTTCTATATAAAGAAGACCACATGAAGAGAGGAAAACAAAAATCATAATTGCAGATATTCTTATGTTACCAATATTCTCTTACTCTTGTGTCATCTGGCTCTTTGAAAAAGAAATTTTTTTTTACAAGTTTTCTAGATAAACTTTGTATTGATCTAAATCTTCACTAAAAGCTTTTCAATCTTTACTTGTTTTTAAAAACACTGTTGTTTTAAGATAATCAAAAGTGATTTAAAATACTTGGCTGTTTAACTAAGGAGAGTTAAACGTTTATAATCAATTGGACTATCTTATACCAAGAGTGGTTATACTCATTCTAAACTATGAGTGATAAAATTCAATGTATCTTTTCAAAGATAATGAAACCCTTAAGAGTGCTTAAAGGAAAACTAAACCTAATTTAGTTAAAATAAATCGGTATAAAAACGTGTTTTTCATCTTTGTTTTTTTTGTTGTGTTTCTAAAAATTTTCGAAAACAACGTCCGGAACTTATTGTAAAAAACTTTTCAGACTCTATTCAAAACTCTTCCTCCTTTTTCTAGAGTTTGTATGTTATTTTAAAGTTCAATTAACTTATTTTTAATTAATGATATGTTGAGTTAACTTATTTTAAGTTCTCTTTACTTGTAACATGATTTATTTGTAATCAATAAATTTGATATGTTGTTAAAATTAAGAGAAAATGTAAGAAACTTTTTGTAATAATGTCAAGTTGTAGTAGAAAACCTTACGGACTAAATTTGACATGGTCCAAATAAATCAATATACAAGTACTTGACACAATATTATTTCCATTTGTTTAAAGAAATATGTTAGTTTTAGTTTTATTATTACTAGAATATATATATATATATATATATATATATATATATATATATATATATATATATATTTCTCAAAGGTTATTTTATATATTTTATAATTATTATTACTTTATTTAACATCAGTTAAATCACGATTAAATATTCCACTAATATTGTGTCTTAATCGAACTTGAATAGTTTTGATAGTTTTGCAAACAAGCTCACAAAAATTGAATTTTAAGGATACATTTTTGGTTTTTGGAGACGTTTTTGGTTTTTCTTGATAAGACCAATCAAATCGTATACTTTGCATGTGGCCTATGTATACGTGGATGCATCATTGATTAAACACATAAGACAGGAGTAGGTGGGTGCTTAAATTTTCACGTGGCCATTAAATACATTTATGTTTACTTGCTCAACCTAAAAGTTTTATGAAACTATTGAATTTATGATAAAAAAAATTAATTAGAAATTTAATTTTATATTTAACTTTTTACATATTTTTTTTATTTGAGTTTTAATATTTCTTAAATAGAATCAATTTGATCATTTATGTTTAAAAAATGTCAAATATCAAAATCTAAAATATGTTATATATTAGTTATATATTTTAGTTTTATATTTAACTCTTTGAAACAGGTTATATGTTAAAATATGAAAGGTATCATTTGTCAAATTTTAGAATATACCATGTGTCAAACATAAGTTTAAGATAAAAAAATCTAGATTTTGATAAGTGACCTTTTCAAATTACATCAAAGCTAATTTAATGAAATGGACCAAATTGACTTTATTCAAAATATATTGAAAGTCAATTCAGTAAAAAGATATAGATGATTGTTGTCTTCATTAAACATTTTTATATTTTTTAATACTTAAAATTTTTATATTTTATAATAACTAAGTATTTGATGTTTAATTTCTTTTCATTTGGATAAGATAAACAATTTGCTTACTTGTATTTACGGTTAAAAAATATGAGATTTTATGGTTATAGATATTGTAATTAATGCAAAATAATTAATAAATTTTATTATTTTAATTAAACATATGTTAAATAACGAAATTGTCATATTTTTTCATGACTTCCGTGTCAACAGTGAAAAAAACAAAATTCTCATTATCATGCAAATAACGACAACAATTTTTTATTATATAACACATTTTCAATAAAAAAAAATATAAAAAAATTCATATTATATATTATTTTATTTTGTTTTAATCACATAATATTACATTTCTTAACACATACAAATAAACAAACAAGACAAGGTAAAATAATCACTTAGTTAATAAAAAAATTAAATTACATAAGTTCAAATAAAAATATTTAAATTTATAAGAAACTTGAAAGTTAATTCAATAAAAAATCATTTATTTAAATGTTACATACATGCATGAATAAAATATTTGCAATGGGGTGGGTAACACATAATAACAAGTAGAAAACAAGTAGGAAAGAAAAGTTGAAGTACGATATCTTTTCAATTAGTGGAAAAAGGAAGAATTTGTGAAATTAAAGGATGTAACAGTAATTTTCTTATTTGATAATGATGTTTATATATTTGAAGTTGTATTTATTTATTTGGAGGGATATGTTTAACATGTTTATGGTAAAAATGCTTTGTTTAAGTTATAAATTTGAAAGATTATACTATGTATATATATTGTAAGTTTAAAGTTATATATATACATAGTATTATTATTAATTTTATGACACTATAAGAATATATTTCTTAGTGTTCTCTAGCTTAGAATATATTCCTAAGATTACATAATTTGAAAATGTATTTTGGATTCCATAAATCAAAATACTTTTTAGATTTTCATATTACATAATTCAAAATTGTATTTTGGATTTGGTAATTTGAAATACAAGACAAGAGACAAAAATGTATTTTGAATTATTTGAATACATTTTTTTATTTTTAAATTATGTAATTTAAAATGTATTTTCAAATTATGTAATTTAAAACACTCTCATGGAAAAGATAAGAAAAATTCAAGTTGTTGTTCATATATTGTTTCTTTTTATCTCAAGTTTAGATTTTTCTTTTTAAATATATTTTTTCTTTAGTGAGTTTAGATTTAATTACCTTATTGGAGCCTTGTCTTTTCTTCCTTTATTAGCATTGCTGGCATATTTTTCACCTTTATTTCTGTTTCTTTTCTTGATTTTGACGTGTAAATTCTTAACAAAATTTGCTTTCTCATTTGCAACAGTATACATCATGTCTTTCGAAGTGAGAATAAAACATAAATTGAGTAGGGTTAAAAAATTAAACCTATAAACAATCTGAAAAGGTGGTTGGGGGGGGGGGGGGGGGGGGGGGGGGGGAGTAGTAATATGAACTCCTCTTATATGAAGTAAACTTAATGAGGTATGTGTGTTTCCCACTCTTTCAGATCTTTTGAAATTAGGCAACTAAGAAGTTGGTATAAAGTTTTGTTAATCACTTCTACTTGACAATTTGTATAGGGTGACAAGTAATTACGAAAAGAAGTTTACTACCTGATAAATGTTTGGTATTAGTAAATTTCAATGATAATTTAGCACTTATCTTACTTTGATTGTGTGTAAAATCCATATTAACCACCCCAATTTCACTTGTTTAGAGAATCATACTAATTTAAAGAGTCATACTTGTATTTTGAAGAAAAGAAGAAGAAATTATACACTTTTGAAGGAATATGTCACAACATGATTGTAGTGTCATTTTAAGGGCATGAACCATGAAGAAAACCAAAGCAAGAAGGTTTCCTCAAACCTTGGCCTCATGCTTAAGCCATAAAGAGTCATTTATTATTAAGTAACATCAGGCAACTTCAATCTAGAATATCAATACTTAAGCCACAAAGGAAACCCAGTAAGGGAGGAAACCTCAATTCTGAAGCCATAGACCACCGCTTTAGCCGTGTTATCAGGATCTATAAATATCAACACCTTGGACAAATTTCAAAGAGAGAGGAAAAACAGAAAAAAGGGACTTCAGTTAAGACACTTTTAGGGTACTTTTAAAGAGAGACTCTTCACCAATATCCTCTCTAACTAATAGAATATCTTTAGAGGGTTACGAGATGTATCTTCTTCATTATTTATACTTCTTCCTATCGTTTACGAGGAGCTAAATCTCTCTTATGTTGGATCAAAGATGTAAATAGATTTGAACTTTCTTGTATTCGGTAAAACCTTCCATTTATGAATGATTTCTTTTGGTTTAAAGTTTGTTCATTGATTTATACTTGTTGTTGGATGAATTGATCACTCATCTTTTCTAACTGGCTTAAGATTGAGTGAAAGTTGTCTTAAGTTGTGTGGTCCAATGAATTTTTCTGTGGGCTTTTGGATATTAGACATGGATCTAGTGTGTGCAACTGAAATAGAGTAATCTTAATGCACAGGAGTCATATGCAGTCATTGACAAGTTTCAAACTAAGCAGTAGAAAATATACTAGGCTCTAGGTGCCAGACATGGACCTAGAGTTACATTCAAGAGAACTCCCAAAACTTGATCATCTGAAACTTCATACACAGAGTTAGAGTTAATGCAAGAGAGGGAAAATATGTGAAGTTGAGCTTCAACATGGTTCAATCATATAAAGTTACTTATGTAGTAGTTTAAATAGAGTTCCAAAGCTAAGTCTACAATGCTCTAACAAAATACAAACATGTTTTCTAGACCTAAATCATTTTACAACAGATCAAACTTATTAAAACATTTTAGTTTCTGCCAAATATTTGTGGATACGACACTTTTAGTACAACAACCCAATATACTTACTAAAATATTTTGGGTTTCAATATCAACGTGAACAAGTTTTTGGCGCTGTTACTGGAGATTTGAGTCAAGAAATCTTTGTTTAAACCAGATTAATTACTATACAAATTTGTAATTAAGTGTAGAAAAGCTAACCCATTCCTAATTCTTTCGTTTTTAATGTTTTGTTTTTACTATTTCATTGATTTTCACAAATGTTTCTACATAAATCTTTGTGCTTTAACGTTGCTCACCACTATTTTAGTCGTTGTGTATGCAAAGAAGAAGAAAAATACATGTTATGCTATTTGATCCAGAGGTAGAACAAACACTTAGAAAACACAACAACAAGAACATAAATAGAGAAAAATCTTGACACCACCGCTACAGCTGCAGACTGAAGCTGTAGAGTCATATTTTGATTTTGTGGTAAATTACTCTAATCAAATAGCTGCAAATAATAATCAAAAGAGATTACTAGGAGATTACACTCAACAAATAGGGACACACTACTTCTCAAGTATAGTAAGGCCAATAAAATGAGTGGAGATGAAACCTTCCTTACTTTCTCTCACCACAACAAATCAATTTGCTGGATTACACTAAGAAGATCGATTTAATCATTTGGCCACATTACGAATTATGTGGAACATTGGGGACAAATTCTTATGATGAGGAAGTTGTATACCTCAAGTTGTTTCCATTTTCAGTAACAGGAAGGGTCAAAATTTGGTTACAATATCACTCAAATCAAAGCTTGACCAATTGGGAAGATATGGAGAGGAAGTTTCTAGCTAGATTCTTTCCCATCCACATATATCAGTGTTAAGGCTGCCACATTAACTTTTCCCAAATACTAGATGAACACTTCTATGAAGCATGGGAAAGATACAAAGTCTTAATAAAAAATGTCCCAACCATGGATTCGATGAAGTAGGTAAACTCAACATGTTTTATAGTGGATTAAGACTACAAACCAGAATGTTTTAGACGCATCAACATGAGGTACCATGATGAAGAATAGTGTTGATGAGGCTACAACAATCGTTGAATCACTAGAACCTAATGATCACCAAGCACAATATGACCTATCTCGACCTTCGGCCCAGGTTGGCCGGTCTTGACCTTTGCCCTATGTACCGTATAGACGGACGACCACATAGTTACCTCACATCAAGCTAGCCGGACGACCCTAGAGAGCAAGAAGCAGCTAAACAATGATTGAACGTGGTAGAACCAAACGGTAAGACCGGACATTCAGGAACAAAAACGTCCGGCCTTAGTCAATCAACAGGTTTTCCTACAAAGATTAAGGTAAATAATGATTAGAGGTATTGGGCCGAGATTGGACCGTAATTAAGGTTTTACTAATCTTAAGCCCATGTCGAAAACTATAAATATAGGTAAAAGATAAGAGGTAGGTGATCGCATTTACTATGCATTTATTACCATCACGTTGAACTCCCGTACGGACAGTTAACTAACTTAAGCATTAGAGAACTTTTGGCAGGTACACCTCCGAACGGTGGAACAAAGAGAAGGACTAAGAGAGCAGCTACCGAGCGACATCTTAGGAGAAATTGTGTAGGTGGTTGAAGTGACTTGACCTCACATCCGAAACACCCTGGTTGGTTTGTCACGACTATTAGCCCGGGTCGGCTCGTCTCGACCTTAAGCCTGGGACGACCCCTCTTGACCTTTGGACTAAGTCGACCTGTCTCAAACTTCAATTAGGTTTTACACGTTTCGACCTTGCTTTTGGGGCGACCCAACTCGACCTTCAGCTCGGGCTGACCCATCTCGACCTTTGGCTTGAGCTTACCAGTCTAAAGCTACAACCTGAGTTGACCCTATTTGACCTTTCATCTGGCCTGACCCGACTCAACCTTTATTCTGACCCATCTTGACTCATGGACAAGGTCAGCCCATCTCGACCTTCGACCAGGAGATGTCCGTCTTGACCTTTAAACAAGGTTGAGTCGTCTCGTCCTTTGTCTTGGGTAGGCCGTTTGTACCTTCTGATCAGACCGACCTGACTCGATCTTCAACCTGGGACAAACCGACTCGACCTTCTACTTGTCTTGACCTTTGAACAAGGTCGACCAATCTCAACCTTTAGTCTGATCTGGGTTGTCTCGACCTTTAATCTGGATCAACCCATCTCAATCTTTAACCCAGACTGACCCTCTTTGACCTCATGTTTGTGTCAGCTCGAGTAGGCCTTCTGCTTGGAGTGATCTAGTTCGACCTTGTGTTTGATCTGTCTTACTTTTGATCTGGTTCAATTCATCTCGACCTTTAGCCTAACCTAACTAAAAATTTATATTTAAGATTTAATTTGAATATTTAGATTTTTTATATTTGAAAATTTAGACTCAATGGAGATTCAATAAAAATTTATAAAATGTAGATTATCCATACTTAATAAAATAAATTATAAATGAATTGAATTAAAAAAATGAATTTTTAATGGATTGACTTCGATAAAAATTAGATCAAAGTGGATTGTTCCCCATCTCTAATTCATTATTTTATTTATTTTTCTATTTTTATCATTATAATCTTTCCAACACAGCATTTCATTCCAGAGAAGGGACAGTATTGGATAATGTCCTATCACGTGATTGAATTTCAAAAAAGAGAGCGAACACGTGAGACCTCCAATTTAAACCAAAAACAAAACAAATCACAGCAGCCGATCCCCACTCTCACTCGCGTTGGTTATGTTCTTCCATTCCCGTTCTTCGTCCTGAGAAAATAAAAAAGAAAATTGAACTTTGCTAAGCAAACCATGGAAGCCATACTTGTGGATTGCGTGCAGAAGAGTCTTCGCCATTTCCTGCACTCCAACGCCATCTTCATCTCGCAGCGTCTTTGTGCTCAGTTTCCCTCCGAGGTGGTGTTTCGCTGCATTTTCTCTTCTTTTCAGGACTACGCTGAACTATTTTTCGTAGTTCTTGTTTGGTTTCTTAGAAAATTATTGTACAAAACCTAGACGGAAAAAAAAATTAGTTGCTAAAGCCTACGAACCTGATGAGCTTCAATTGTTTTTTTGACTCTTTTTTCTTATTTTGTTGCGTTTGCCTGTGCTTCGAGATCGATGGCTTCGGTTAGGGTTTCTTTAGCTGTTCAATTTGATTAGTTTGTGAAAGTTTTTTGTTTGATTCGATTCGTTTGTGGAAGTTTCTCAAAGAGTATTGTTGTCCTGAGAGATTTTGATTTGCTTTTATTTTAATTTTGTTGCGTTAATAGAGTGATTTAATTCAGGTTTGAAGTTTCCTTGAGTGTTTGATAGGTTTCTTTAGAGTGATAAACATGGGTGGTCTTTGTGGGTTCAAAATTTGGAGTGAGTTTGTGCCGTGTCACTGGAAGAGGGATACTTGTAGTTTGTAAGCCCTATAGACACTAGTTAAAAGAGTTTTTTTTTACTGGAAATATAGTTTTTTTTTTTCAGTAAAGAAGCTCTAAAAAGGTTTTCTAGTTTTTTTTTTATCGTAGCCTGGCTTTAGAAATTTTGGCACTGACTTTTATTCACGCTAGAGACTCCTAAAGTTTGGTATTAATTTAGAAGCTCAGTAAGGTCTACAATGTGTGACCTCTGTTGGTGATGCCTATTCAGCAAGTATGTCGTTCCTGCCATTCGGGAGTGGTGCCAATTGTGCCTTTGCTAGAATCATGGGAAGGTTCTAGAGACTATTATACTTCTCATGAATTCTACGTGCTTCTAGCATTTTCCTTTTGCTAGATTCACAGGAAGGTCGTAGAGACCATTATACTGGGCCCGCAAGGGAAGGGCTCAACAATTCTTCATGTTCTTATATCATTTTCCCATTAGCAATGCGTGAGTGTTTTGTCAACAGTTATGTCATATTGGTTTTGCAAGTATTGGTCATCTGTGAGACCAAGAAGGAGAGGCTAATTGGCTGCACCCTCAGACAGTCACAAGCGAGACTTGGTTAGTTGGCCAATAGATGTTGGTCGGGTGGTGTACATACAGCCTCTGAAGAGCTAAGCGTAAGAGCTGTACGCGACTACTTAGTTTGACTGTTTGACTTGCAATGGTTGCTTGTGTAACATGAAGGTTTTTTGCAGAATTTAAGCTTAAGTTTAGGGCTAGATAATGGTTTGATCTGTTGACAAGAAAAATCCCTTGTTACCCTGAACATAATGCAACCTGCTGTTAATTATCTTCATTTTCAGCAAATGTGAATCATGCAGATCTGTTGGAAAGAAGATGTCCATATTTAAGATTTGATATTATATGTTTTATTATTAACTTACACATGTTGGTGAAGTTTTTCTGAATTGATATGTATGATGTATAGTCATCTGTTGTACTTGTAGCTAAGGTACATGTGTTTTTGTATGTGTCTCTTAGGTTCTGTTCACTTGAATAGATTTGAGGGAGAGTGATTGAACGGATTTGAGAGGATTTGAAAATAATTTTTTTTATTGTTTATTTGAGTGGATTTGGAGGTAGGGGAGAGTGAATTTGGAAGTAAATTTTTTTAATCTGTCACATCAATCAAATCCTACACTAATTCTCACAAACGTTGCTTCCAAATTCACTCTTACTTACCTCCAAATTCACTCAAATAAACAACAAAAAAATTTATCTTCAAATCCACTGAATCACTCTCCCTCAAATCCATTCAAGTGAACAAAGGGTTAAAGAGGTAGAAATTAAGGTTAACTCAACCTTACAAAACTAGCTTAGTAAAGTGAGGTTGCACTCACCTATATGTTATAATTTGATCATATCTCTAGACGATGTGGGATTACGTCTTTTCATGTTGAAGACATCAAATGTGGGAATAGAGAGAGGATCTAATAGTGGGTGGCACAATAGGCCTAGTATCTCATTAGGGGATAAGTTGTTAATGGCCTTGATACTATCTTAAAAAAGTGAAATTTAAATCTAACTCAACTTCACAAAATCAACGTGGTTAGGTGAGGTTTGCATCTACTTATATATTATAATTTGATCATATCTCTAGATGATTTAATATCTCCAATGGTGCCTTTGATCCTTGTGTTGGAATATACCTAGTTAACATCTTTGTACCCTTATAACATTGTTAACTATTACTTGCTCATGAAGTTTGTTTGCACCCTTTATTTGGCAATTTATTAAGTTCACATCACTTGCTAAAGGACATTTTTTTAACTTTCTTCGTCAGTGTTTGGTAATTGTGTTTGTTTAATGCAGACAAATTTGCAATTGTTAGCTGGCTGTTATTTGCAGAGCAATCAAGCTTATTGTGCATACCATATCTTAAAGGGTATTTTTCCCCTTTATTTAGTTAGTTATTTACGTTTAAGTCAGTTTTGGAGCTATGTCCTATTATTTTTAAATATCATATCACCACCCTTTCTTTCGCCAATTTAATTGGCTTCTAATATAATGTTTCACTTCCTTTACTTGCTGTCATTTTGTAGCAGTGCTTCTTATTATTTATCTTGACACGTTATTTTTCCTATTTATTACTCGAAGGCTCCCAAATGGCTCAGTCACGGTACTTGTTTGCGATATCATGCTTTCATATGGATCTTCTTACTGAAGCTGAAGCAGCATTATGTCCTATCAACGACCCTAGTGCAGAGGTATAAAACACAGTTTAGAATGTATTTTAGATTAATGGTTATCTCCTAATTATTAAATTATAAAAATAAATAGGTGGCCATATTGTATTCGCCCAAGAATTTTAAATTTATTATCTTTCATATTCTGCATATAATGATCTTCTCTCATACCTTCTCATAGCAAGAAGCCTTCTGGTATTGGGGTCCATTAGATTTTTTATCGTTGTTATTCAACTGTGTACTATAAGTCTAGTTTGCTACTATTGATTCATTTTTCACATAAGTTGACATATCCCTTCTGTTTCAAGTTGCTTTTCACTATAGTTTGTTGGTGCATTTTCTGGGAGAAGGTTAATGATTTTGTTAATTACGTTTTTCTTACTATGTAGGTTCCAAATGGTGCAGCTGGTCATTATCTATTAGGGCTCATTTACAGGTTGCTGAACTGTCTTCATATCAATGTTGACTGCCCCTCCGCCCCAATATATATATATATATATATATATATATATATATATATATATATATATATATATTCTTTGATAATTATAAATTAAATAATCTAACTAATTTTGCAAAATCACATAACATATACTCAACAATGACACCAAATTAGTGTTGTTGTTCTTAACAATTTGAACTTTTCGTTGGTATGTACAAGAAGCTAAGAAGAGTTGTACTTATATGATCTTCCCTTGAACATAGTGATGAATAGCGGGCTATAGTGGTATACAGTGCAGAGCAAACAGTTGTGACCAAACAATGGCCCTAGCATTCTAGCTACACTTAATAATTTCACATAGGATTCTATAATATTTAGATAATCTCGCTTCTCCCTATTGGCGCATCCCTTTGTCAAATGGTTGCATGTTTACATCACAGCGTTGGTTTCCATTTTGGTGGTTGATTCCCATCAAGTATTTGGTATGTTCAGTGAATATTTGGTCCTCTGTGACTGGTTTCCATCGAATTGTCTTTAAATGCCTGTCTTGGCTTTAGTTCATACTATTTTCATATCTATATTCCCTTTAATAATTAGTCTACCTTTTCAGATGCACTGACAGAAGGAAAAGTGCCATACAACATTTCAAGCAGGCACTGTCAATGGATCCTCTAATGTGGGTTGCATATGAGGAGTTGTGTATATTAGGTAATGTGAGATGATAGCACTTGAATCCCAATGACAGAGCATACTTGATGAAGCAATTGGCACAACCTACTAGTTTAAATTGCTGCTTGCTTAATTTTAAAATGCATTTTTCCCATTTCCAAGAAATTATTTTTAACTTTAAAAAAATAAGAAAGCTAACACAGTCATTTTAAGCAGTATGGTATGGTAATGAGGTACTTATTGTTTATACATTTTGTTTTGGTAATGGAGCGCCAGACACACTTTATTGTCATGGTTTTCATGTGCTAGATGAAAAAACTCAACAGTAATGGGCCTTAAAAAAAATTCTTCCTTACTATACTGCTTATGACATAACAAATGCTGAATCTGTCAAGTGACTTAATGGAAAGATGACATGGCCAGAAACCAGTGCAAATTGATTACTAAATGACTGTTTTCTAGTGTAAATCTTATAAATGTTCTTTTCTTATTCTCTCATTCGTCATTATTATCATTACACTATTTTCTAGGTGCTGCTGAAGAAGCAAGTATAGTTTTTGGTGAAGCAGCTGCTTTTTGCATACAAAAGGAATACCCGGATTGTTCAACCTCTCCAAACTCTCATATGTCACCTGAAGATAGCAATGAAGTTGCTCCCAGATCTTGTATTCCGGAAGAAGGGAATCCAAGGCAACTCAAACAAATGCAAGGTCTCAAGGATATTGCTGCATATCATCATGGAGCATCTATATTAGGAGGAGCTACTTGTCAATCTATTAATAGTGGTTCATCTAACATGTCATTTTATAGCACCCCATCTCCAATGGTTGCACAGGTGACTCTAGTTTTATATTATGTATGCCTATTAATGTGTTTTAAAAATTGTGAAAAGCTATATATCCAGACATGGATAAAGCCATCTCTTTTTTCTTTAGTTTATAAATTGATAATGCAGGTTCATTGGTCAATTACATGTTATGTTATCGTTTTTTGCAGTTGTCAGGGGTTGCTCCACCCCCATTGTGTAGGAATGTCATGCCAAATTGTCAAAATCTTACTACACTTAGTGTTGACAGTTCTCCTAAGTCAATAGTCAATTCTCCTATTCAAGCCCCTCGAAGAAAGTTTGTGGGTGAAGGAAAGTTACGAAAGGTTGGTTCTATACTTCAACCTATAGTTGCATCATTGGTAGGTAAACATGCCAGCAGTCTCGGATTTTCTCTTTAATCTATAGTAAACCATGGCAGTATTGGGTAGATTATTTTTTCTTGTTTTGGCATTTGTTAGTGATCTAGATTTATTCAGATTGTTGACATCATAATTCAAGTTAGCATTTTTTTTTTATATCAGGAATGGCATTTTTTCTATTAGCATTGTTTGACATCAATTTTGTTTCTATCTGATAATGATGTTATGGGTATCTGAGTTTACCTTTTTAATTCAGGTTACCAATTACCATTGATTCTCATTTATATGGTTGCAACATTGCTACTCAATTTTCTGCATTGACTCAACTATAGTTATTTTGCATTATGTTCTTTGTGGATTTTTATTTGGTGCTATACATTTTAGATGAATAGTTGAATATATTTTCCATACTATTTTGTGTGAGTTCGATGGCATTTATTTTGTTGAGTAACTTATTTTGCATGATTGTAATATTATGCACACTCAGTTGACTTGACTTTTCAAAACTGTGTTAGAAGTCCCACATCGACTAGTGATAAAGCTAGTTTAGAGTATATAAGTGGGTGCAAACCTTATTTTACAAGCCGGTATTATAGGATTGAGTTAGGTTTAAAGTGTATTTAATCTAGTATGAAAGTCATTGTTAGAGTCTATGCTAGCGAAATTTGTTTATTTGGCATATTGTTCAACCCTCTATCTATTAGGCCACTATTGGACCACTCTTTAATGTTTAGTTCCACTCACAAGATGATATATCTCAATGTGAGGGGGTGTTGGAAGTCTCACATGGATTAGTGATAAGGCTAGTTTAGAGTATATAAGTGAGTGAACCTCACCTTACAAGTCAGTTTTGTGGGATTGAGTTAGGCTTAAAGTCTACCTCTTAACACAGACGATATGATAAATCTCTCATTTTTCATTACTCCTTTTTTTCCTAAACTAAATATATATTGTTACAGATTTCAGGTAGATTATTTTCTGATTCTGGTCCTCGACGTAGTTCAAGGCTCTCTAGTAGTGAAAGTGTAAACGCAAATGCTAATTCAGCTGTTGTATCTGGAAATGGAAATAATAATTCTTATAAGGGAGGTTCAAAGCTAAACCATGTGGCATTTCGTGCCATGGCAATTCGTAAAGGGCAGTCATGGGCCAACGAAAACATTGATGAAGGTGATGAATGTTTATATATCCCACTACTCTAGTCTATAAGCTTATTCTTTTATCTGGAAATGTTTCCATTAACAAATAGTTGAGTTGCAATCTTAGGGAAATCATTCCCTTGTACAAGTTGCATCTCAGCTGACAATGTTAGATTTCTTGTCGGTTTCTTCTGTGCCATAGACTTTCGAAGGACTTCAGAAGGAAAGTTCATATAATTTGATTTTCTTGCCATCTCCTTTGTCTAAAGTGCTGAGTCAGATAGAAATACTAATCCATTGCTAGGTATCAGCATAATATGTTGAACTACTATATTAACTTGAAGATTTGCATATCCATTTATGATTATGATTAATTCATTTATTTTCTTATGGTGCTTACTGCCTAAAAGTTTCCTTGTTTCAAATTCTAAATGATTTCCATTTTCTAATTTTAGGGATTCGTAGTGATGTTCCAGATTATTCCTTAAATAATACATCTACAAATTCTTGTTCATCTCCTGATGTTGAAGCCAAAACATATGAGCAAGAAGCAGCAACTTTTCATATTGGCAGGCAAGTAACAAGTGATTCTAAGATCATCACTGGCGCTTCAGAAATATTAACCCTTCTAAGAGTTCTTGGTGAAGGCTATAGACTTTCCTGTTTATATAGGAGCCAGGTAATTAATTAATTTTTTCTCGGGAAAATCCAGATATTTAGGTTATTGCAATTAGGGATTTAAAATTGGAAATAAAATGGGGAAAATACCTTGTCCCAAGTTACATTTGTTTCCTAAATATCTTTTTGTGGAAGAGCAGGATGCGCTGGATACCTATCTGAAACTTCCACAGAAGCATTACAACACTGGTTGGGTTCTTTCTCAGGTAATTTTGGTAGCCCGATGCATTTTGGTATTTATTTGGATTTGTCATGCTTATTTTGTTTTATTCCAATTTTTGTTCAGTGAACGTACAAATTTTGTTCTATATAGTACTTGATTATTTTGCACTTCATTGAAAGAATATCTTATCTGCCCTTAGTTACATTTCTCCACTTTCCTCGCTAATAAAAAGATTGTATTTTCTGTATATGAAGCCTTGTCTGAGGTCCTAGCCTCAAATCGAAATTAATCTCACTATCCACTTGTTAACTAATCTTTTACTACTTTGCGCCCTAATTCAATGAATATAAGATGTGAAGAAAATAAAATCTTTGTCAACTTTGGATGAGACTATAAATATAGAAATAAAAACAAAGAACTAGAAAAAAAGCCCAATCAAATTAAATTTCAGATCCTAAATTAAATCTCAGCACAAAAGTTTTGTTTGCTTGTGAGTTGTTCAGGCTTCAAGCCTGGAAGACCCTTGAGTCAGGGTTACTTTAAATGTAAAAGTTGTTACTAGGCTTCCTCCTGAAAGACGACAATAGATTAATCTTTTTGGATAGACAATAAGATAGTGGGTGGGAGAGACCAAGGGAAGTCAAGACTACGAACTAAAAAGCAAACAACAATTTGGTGTTGTTCATATATTTCAGAAACATGTCTGACATGGCACTTATTTGACACAGTTAGATGTCCACTATTTGTTTTGGAAGTGGCTTACTAAATGGAAAGTGTTGGGATGTTGATAAGTATCAGGATGCTGTAAACTTTGGACCGTAATATATGTAATGAAGTAAAAGTTACTTTCCTTGAATTTTCAATTTTATGTTAAGCACCGACAAAGTAATATCTTAACGGCCTCCTACTGGTCTGTCACCACATATATAACACTTACACCATGAAACAAAACTGCCTCGTAGAATTTGGCTTATCAGTGCTTCTTTGTACGGAAACAATCTTGTCTTCAAGGCTAAAATGAGAAAAACTATCCTTTCCAGCATAGTGGTTGAATTTGGTTTTATTAATTCAACTCGTTTGAAATCTCCTCCTTACGTGAGCATGTTTTAATGCAGGTTGGAAAAGCATACTTTGAGCTAGTTGATTACTTAGAAGCTGATTGTGCCTTTAGTCTTGCTCGTCAGATTACACCCTATAGTTTGGAAGGAATGGATATACACTCAACAGTCCTTTATGTGAGTTAAAATATATTTTCTTTGTTAAAAGCAAATCATTTTTCCATTTGCATTTTGATTTGGACGTTTGGTCCTTTCAACCAATAAAGTCTCTTGACAGGAAGAGATACTTAATCAATAATCTTTTGCTGCCCTTGCTCTGTGCTCCTATTCTAATGTTATACCTAGAATGTGTTTGAAGCTATGATTTCTCTGATGTTACATAGATAGTAAAACGATTCCTTTTTTAACGGTTGTCTTCTACAAAATTACAAAAGGAAACTTGGATGTGGGGCACCTGGAATATCCTTGTATTTCTTTAGCTTCTTCCTTCCGCATAAAGTTTAAATTTTTAAATGATTACTGGATGTTTGCCTGACAAAATGACTTATATCTGCTGCAGCATTTAAAGGAAGATATGAAGCTAAGTTACCTGGCTCAGGAATTGATTTCAACTGATCGCTTAGCTCCTCAATCTTGGTAGTGTTACATTGAACTTTATTTTAATTGTGTAACAATTCAGTTTTTCTACTCAATTATTCTTATGCCATTTTTATGCACTACTCTCTTCTTTCCAGATTGCTTAAAATTATATTTACCATGTGTGCTCGTGTGAGTGAGTGCGCATATGTGCACATGCTGTGAGCCAAACACTAGACATTTTTTGTGTATTTTGGTTTTCTAGAGCTATTTGCTTGTGAAGCTGATAGGTACCCAGAATTACTGAGAATTCCAAGATAGGTTCTTGGATGTTTTATTAGAAACAGAACTGTCCCACCAATGTGGTAAGAACAGATAACAACCAAGTACAACACTCAAGGTCTTCTGAGAGGGCCTGTCTCTCCTAACTTCCTTTTTCAAACAACTAAAAAAACTCCCTACAAAAACCTAACATAGACTATTTATAATAGTATGTTATACAATACAACTGCAGGAGGTTATAACTACCTACTTCCTTTATTTCTTCTAGCAGCGAAAATGGTTTGTAGGCATTATTGTTGCGCTGAACAGTGGGAGGTCCTCCTTTTTTATGTTACTCTAACCTTTTCTTCCACCATTTGACTCATCATCATTAACTCAGCAAGATTTCTGGCTTTATGCAACTTAACCTCAGCCTTGATTTCCTCCTTCAACCCATTCAAGAAGATGCCTACCAAATAATCCTGCTGAATCCCCTTCAAGAACCCAGCATATTATTCAAATTGATCAATATAATCTTCCACTAAACCTGTTTGTTTCTAGCCAATCAGAATTTCAAAGGGGATTTGAAGCATTGTTGGTTGAAACCTGCGTACAACAACCACCTTGAAGAATGCTTCCCACGTAGGGGATTTGGATTGCAGGTTTCCCACCACTGAAACCAAAATCCAATTTAAGGCTTTCCCTTCTAAAGCAACTATGGCTGCCTACATTCTTTCCTCCTCACTCACTTCTTTCAATCGGAAATATCTTTCCAGTCTATTAGTCCAACCATATGTCTTCTCTCCTACAAAAACAGGGATGTCCAGGTTTCTCCATTTTGAGGAAGACAATGTTGTACTTCTGTTAGGATATAGGGTGGTAAGGGTATAATGGGTAATGGGTTTAGGATAGAAGGAGGAGGAATTGTATAAATAGTACTCTATTATGTTGTTAGAGGGGATTATTGAAGATTATTTTGTAAATCTGGACATTGGCCAGAAGAGGGGGATTAGGCCTCCATTAGGGTTAAGAGGGGGATTAGGCCTCCATTAGGGTTAAGAGGGGGATTAGTCCTCCATTAACACTACCAGTGTACTTTGTTCTCAATATCAATACAGAAATCCATTCTTTCTTTGTTCTTTTGATTACTGTGAGCGTTGATAGTTAGGTTTCCAACCTAGGAACCTAACAAATTGGTCTGACCTGTCGGATTGAGAAGCAGAGCGCTGCCGTATCAACATGAGAATTGCCAGATCGAGAAGCTGCCAGATACTTTTGAGAAAGAACGGTGAGATGGAGGGGAGAAATGAGGGATGCTTGAACGTGGTGGAGAGCCGGCTAGACGCGGTGGAGATTGCAATAGACGGATTAAAGGTCGAAACCGCGACATTGAAACAAGATTTGGCGACCATCTGCCAAGATCTTCAAGAAGTGATGTGATTATATGGGGGACGACACCGCACTCAAGGGGAACAGTTTGGCGGCAGTCAGGCGCCTGTGACCGCCAATAAGAGTATGAGACGCGAGGACGAAATTGGGGGCGGAGAAGGTGAGCGGTTCAATGGGAGGAAGAGGGTGGAGTTGCCTGTGTTTGAAGGATTAGATCCATTGAACTGGATCAATTGGGCGGAGCGATTCTTCGAATTATATGGAGTAGCAGAAGAGGTGAAGGTATGATTGGCGTATGTGAGCATGGAGGGGAGCGCTGGCTACTGGGTCAAAGCTTGGAAGGAGAAAGCCAAGAATCGTTCATGGGATGGTTTGAAGGAAGCCTTGGTGATAAGGTTTGGAACCATTTTGAGCGGTTGATGGCATTAAGACAGACGGCGACGGTGGACGAGTATGTACAATACTTCAAGATATTGGTGGGTCGAACGAAGAGGGTGCCGGACGAGCAGCTATTAGGATATTTTCTTGCGGGATTGAAAGAGGACATCAGGAATCAAGTCCGACAGCATGACCCGTAGGAATGGATGGTGGCCATGCGGATCGTAAGGGATGTTGAGGAGTTCCAGAGAGTCGCCGAACGGTTCGAGGACAAGTGCTATAGCCCATGCCTATCGGTAGTTGCCGAGCAGTCCGAGGCGATAGAAGACCAGTCGTTTTGGGGACGAACGAGCAGTGAGGTGACACGGTCCAAAGCCGATCGATATAGTCCAGGCCGATTGGGAGTGGCCGAGCGGTCCGAGGACAATCACCATGGTAACAGGGTTCAACCAAACGGTATCAACAGGAGAAGACGAGCGATAACATGGGCCAATCACCCAGGTCGATCGGAAGCCGCCGAGAAGGTGGGGTCAATATGGAACACCCTGAGTCTGCCTTACTCAGAATTCAAAAAACGGAGAGAGGAGGGAAGGTGTGTCAGGTTTGGGGGACCGTTCGGTCAAGGCCATCAATGCCCAGAAAGGAATCTAGGGATGGTTATTTTGGGGGAGGATGAAGAGGTGGAGACTGAGGGAGCTGAGACATAATTAGACCGGAAGCAGATGGAGTTGTCCGCTTTCTCGGCTGGAGGCCTCACTCAGCCAAAAACGATGAAGCCGCACGGTTTGATAGAGGGCCGAACGAGTTTGATTAATTTCATAGGCAAGGGTCTGGTAGAGGAATTGGGCTTAGCCATGGAGGATACCCAACCGTACTAGGTGAGATTGGGGGATGAGCAGAGGAGGAAAACCAACACAAACTGAACGGTTGAAGGCAGGGGGAAGGAACCGAACGGTAGAAAAGCATGGGAAAGCAAGCCGAGCGGTATAAAGATAGGGAGAAGAGAACCGAACGGTAAAAGAAGTTATTTTCCAGGGAAGAAAAAGATGCTCCTCACCTTCAAGGAAATAATGAAGACATGAAAATGGTCCCATAAATTCGGTCTCTCAATTCGACCACCACCCAAGCCTCTTGGCCCCGAAGAGTACCGAACGGTAAGGAAATGGGAAGAAGAGTACCAAAGGGAATGGAGTACGAACGATAGGAGAATAAGAGTGAAGCACTGAACGGTGTTTATACTAATACCGAACGGTAGCTGCAAGGGGGGGATGGAGTGAAGGGCCGAAGATGAATTAAAAGGGCGGGGAAGTTTGTTAGGTTGCTAGGGGGAGAGAGAGATAACAAGATGATGAAGAGGAGCCAAGAGACCAAGCTTTTCGGTTCCAACCTTGAGGACAAGGTTGTTCTGCAACGGAGTGTAATGTTAGGATATAGGGTGGTAAGGGTATAATGGGTAATGGGTTTAGGATAGAAGGAGGAGGAATTGTATAAATAGTACTCTATTATGTTGTCAGGGGGGATTATTGAAGATTATTTTGTAAATCTGGACATTGGCTAGAAGAGGGGGATTAAGCCTCCGTTAGGGTTAAGAGGGGGATTAGGCCTCCATTAACACTATCAGTGTACTTTGTTCTCAATATCAATACAGAAATCCATTCTTTCTTTGTTCTTTTGATTACTGTGAGCGTTGATAGTTAGGTTTCCAACCCAGGAACCTAATAACTTCTCTCTTCCTCCCAACGTGACCCATTGCCTGCATTCATCACTGAAATAGTTTCACCCTTGTTTGTGCTGCAAGACACCGTTTCTACCAACACGGTGAACCCTCTAATCATGTCTTCCAAATGCTAGAATCGCTCATGATTTTGATTTCCCTGTCTCTCATGATCTTGCATGAATTCTTGCATCATCTTTTCCACAACATCTGATCTGGATTCCATTCTTGTATTCATCATGCTCCACACTTCTTCCACAGGACCAAGCTCTGAATACCAGTTGATTGGCACCCAGAATTACTGAGAATTCCAAGACAGATTCTTGGATGTTTTATTAGAAACAGAACTGTCCCACCAATGTGGTAAGAACATATAAAAACCAAGTACAGCACTCAAGGTCTTTCAAGAATACTTGTCTCTCCTAACTTCCTTTTTCAAACAACCAAAAAAACTCCCTACAAAAACCTAACATAGACTATTTATAATAGTCTGTTATACAATACAACTGCAGGAGGTTATAACTACCTACTTTCTTTATTTCTTCTAGCATAGACCTTGCCACTAAACCTATCAGAAGCTGATTAGAATATTACCGTACTGTTGCACCAAGGAATGTTATTTTGGCAAATTGAAAGTTCGAGAGTAGAAAGCCCACTCCCTGCTATATTTGGCTGTTCTGTTCTAATTATTGTCACTAATCCTGGTTTATCTTTTGTATTGAATACTATGGCAGGTGTGCCATGGGTAATTGCTACAGCCTGCAGAAAGATCATGAAACTGCACTGAGGAGCTTTCAACGAGCTGTTCAACTAAATCCCAGATTTGCATATGCTCACACCCTTTGTGGACATGAGTATGAACATTAGTCTTACATTTATGATTCACGTGTCCAAACATGGTTTAACAACTTTTCATGCTCTCGTGAGTCATGATTCACTGTTCTTTGCAGGTATGTCGCACTAGAAGATTTTGAAAATGGGATTAAGTCCTACCAGAGTGCACTCATGGTTGATTCAAGGCACTATAAGGCATGGTATGGACTTGGAATGCTATATCTTCGCCAAGAGAAGCTTGAGTTCTCTGAACATCATTTCCGTATGGCCTTCCAAATCAACCCACGATCTTCTGTTATACTGTCATACCTTGGAACTGCTTTGCATGCTTTAAAGGTTAATAATCTCTTGCCACTCTTGGTGTAGTAGTACAGACTACTATTGCATTTGTCTTATGTTCGCGTTTCTGTATCCGGTATTCTGAAATTATACTTATGTGGTCTGTCAGAGAAGCTGGGAAGCACTGGCCATAATGGAGAAAGCTATCTTAGCAGATAAGAAAAATCCACTTCCCATGTATCAAAAGGCCAGCATACTCATCAGCTTAGAAAAATTTGACGAGGCTTTGGATGTCCTAGAGGAGCTGAAAGAGTGTGCTCCTCGTGAAAGTAGTGTCTATGCTTTGATGGGCAATATCTATAGAAGGCGTAACATGCATGAAAGAGCAATGTTTCATTATGGTGTTGCTTTGGATTTGAAACCATCTGCAACAGATGCTGCTGTCATTAAGGTGAACTTGCCTTGTAACAGAGTTACAACAATCCTTTACTACTAAATGCGTTTACAATTTTTATAAATAACTTATCTTCTGCCCTCGGATTAGTTTGCTGAATGTTTAGTTAATTTGTAAAGTAAATGACCAATTTACTTCCTGAAATTGTATTTCACTATTATTTAGTCTATGAAACTAAGCAAAAGTCAAAATTAATCTTGTTTATCATTTTGGTTCTTAGTATGTTCAGGGACTAACATAAAAAAAAAAAAAAAAATTAATTTTAGAGACTTAAAATTTTAGAGACTAATATATAGGAGATACGATTTCAGGAAATAAGTGTTGACCATTTACTGTTAATTTGTATGATCATAGTTGTACATGGAACATACATTGGCTGTTGTCATTATTTATTCTTTTTGAAACAGGCTGCTGTTGAGAAGTTGCATATACCCGATGAGTTCGAAGACGGTTTGTAGCTCTACCTTTAAAGTGCGAGATACAAGATTGAAGCGGCATGAATGCTCAAGTATTCATCCAAACAGTCATCATTCCATCTAATTTTCGGAACTTTTAAACTGCATACAGTTTTGTAGGAAAGTCGAATAGGATTAGAGATATGATGTATCAGAAGTACCAAGAAGCTCCTATACTTGTACAAATAGTTGCATTAGGGAAGATAGGTGTACCATTAGTTTATCCATCCATTTTGTTTATAAATCAACTCTTTAGTCTCATCGCTGGTTTAAATTATTAGAAGCGTCAAATGTCTCATTTTGAATTCAATTTATGATGAGAAATGTTAATAACACGACACACTCTTTGGCTGGTTAAGATTTATTGAAAAATATAAAATTTATTCAATTATGCAGATCACATAAATAGCCTTTCGGCTCCACCTAGGGATAGTAAATATTCTAATTTACAGAAAAAAAAAAGTGTCACCTACAATCGAGGATATTATTTTCTTAATTATAATTATACAATTAATCAGGATATGTGCTCTGCTAATTTATGAAACAAATTCTATCTTGGCTTGTTATCCAAAACTCTTTCACAAGTTGGATTTTAGATGTCTAATACTTAATTTGCAGCCTAAGTTCTTAAGTTTTCATATTGGGCTTTTAACTGTGCCTTGATTAGAATGTGAAGTTTAGGGGCTTGACCTGTGTTTCAACATTACTATTTCACCATCCACATTTTACATGATAAAGTGATGGTGGATTTCTAAATGTTTGGTTTTATACAGACAATAGTATTGTGTGAAGATTCTGGTTTTAGCTCAATAGTAGAAGTACTGATCACGGATCTTCTTCATTAGTTTAAGTGCATTTTTATGGAAGTTTAAGTTAATTATGCTCTATAGACAGAAACTTATATTAACAATTATTATTAACTGAGTTGTTCAATTATAATAACAAAAATCTGATAGTTGAGTGATAGTTTACTGAGAGAGAAACTTCTAAGTTTCAATATCAATTCACAGAGACTTTTTTCTAAAATGTAGTTTGAAGTTCGTTAACACTTCAACCAAACTATGTTACTTCTATGCGTTGTTCTTTCTTATTTTTACATTTATCTTTTCATTGTTTCCTTTGGATATTTTTGTTGTTGCCGCTTATCATTTGATATTATCATAAAAATTCTTGGATATTTTGATACTATCCAGAGTTATAACAAAGGCCTTATATTCCTGTCCTCAAAAGACAGTTTCCAATTGGGTACAGAGTGAGTCTTCACCTCTTTATTAGAGGATTTCTTCCTATACCTTCATGTTTTCTTCCTGCACCTCTATATTAATAGTGAAATAACTAGTTCCCCTTATTAAACAATTGTGTACTCTGATGTTACTTTCAAATTTGTACTACAAATTTTACAATCCAAAATATAATTTATCTATAATTTATCTTCCATGTATTATGGATGGTCCAATCTAGAATATAAATTTAAATTACAAATTATATTCTAAATTTATATTATGAATTATATAATTTAGAATATAAATTTATATTACGAATTGTACAATTTAGAATATAATTTGTATTCCAAATTATATTCCAAATTTACATTATGAATTATATCATCTAGAATGTAAATTTGCATTACGAATAAACATATTAAAAAATATATCATTAACTTGTTATGTAAGAGTAATTCATGGACATACTTTTTAAAAACTTCATGTACAAACTTTCTTTAGGTTCATGTCACCAAATATCGTAATCTATATGATTAAATCTTCAAAAGAACATAAGAAATCTTCTTTCATATGAGTTCTACACTAATACCACAACTCTTGAAACCATATATCCTCACTATGCACTTATAAAGGACTATAACATATCCACAAAGAGCAATAGTACAAAGAGCAATAGTACAAAGGATCACAACACAAGGCAAACATATCTATAATGGGCTACACTATTGAAACATATCATACAATATCACATGCAATATAATTACACATGCATGCATCTCTAAATAGAACAATTGGTATGAATTGTCCCTCATCAAACATTTATCTACCGCTTGATGGACATTGTTGAACATCATTTTAATGCTTGAATTACACTAGTTGTATCACCCAACAAGTTCTAAAATTACTAATTTCACTAATTCATCAATACTTAAGTGACATTGAACATCCGTATAACACTTGAATGTATCATATAATAATGGGGTTAAATATGCTTTTAGTCCCTCAACTACCAAGCGTTTTTGGGTTTAGTTCCTCTTCCAAACTTTGCTTCATTTTCATCCTTCTCCTTAATGAAACTATAATATTTAGTCCTCGAAAACCAACAGTGTTAAATTTTCAGTGAGCTGACTAATGTTGTGTCACGTTTCATGCCATGTGTACATTTAGAAATTGAAATTCTGAAATTGAAAGTTTCCTCCCTTGACCACCCTCTTGTCCTCCTCCACCACCAACCGCAAACCGTGACAGAACCCAATGTAGCAACCCTAAATCGCGCTCCAGAGAAGAAACCCATCCCGCAAATCGCAGCGCTATTGCAAGCTTCGTCTTCCTAGAAACTCTTTGCACACCATGACATCTTCTCCTTTGCGCAACCATCATGAAGCCTTCATTCAACCCCAATTTGCAAACCCTAATAGTATAGGGACAATCTCCATATCGCTTCTCATAGCAACCTGCAAACAAATCAAATCCAGAAACTCAAACAACACCGTTGCAATCGCACAACCAAGACTCAGTGCGATGTATCAACCATATTCATCTTCCTCACCATAAGCCTCAAACCAAGTTCGTTCCTCCTCCTTCATCTCACCCAGAAAAGAAAACCAAACAACAGAGAAATCCACAATTCACGAAACCGAGAATTGCGCCACCACTAATCTCCATCGCGAAGCCCTTTGTCTTCCATCCTTTTTCACACCTTCAGGAGCCTCCAACCTGCAATCAGAAAACAACAACTATGTCGCGAAACCTTGCCTTCACCAGAATAATCACGCCACTGTTATTAGTTCACGCAAGCCTCAACTGGAACCAATGCCTCCATGTTCTTGCGTGACGACACAACCCCCTCAACAACTTTCTAGAAACCCTAATTTTTGGAAACCCTAAACCCTATGCTGAAGAAGTCTAATTCCTACAACAAAGAAAGGTTTCGTTTTTACTTTGTTTTAGTTTTATTTAATTATGATTAATCAACTTATTTGGTTATTATTGTTGTTTGCAGAAGTAGGCTTGTGATAGAGGAGGTGAAGGCAAAAGTGGTGGTGGAGGAGAAAAGAGTGGTGAAGGGAGGAAACTTTCAATTTCAGAATTTCAATTTCTAAGTGTACACATGGCATGAAACGTGACACACCGTTAGTTAGCTCATTGAAAATTTAACATTTAACGTCGTTGGTTTTCGATGACTAAATATTACAATTTCATTAAGGAGAAAAATGAAAATGAAGCAAAGTTTGGAAGAGGAACTAAACCCAAAAACACTTGATAGTTGAGGGACTAAAAACATATTTAACCCTATAAAAATGACTCACTTCTTAAGAATGGTTGGAAAAATATTCCATAACTTAAACAATAATATTCAAGAATGAAACATAAATATAATATATTAATATTTTAACTAAAAAAATTTTAAAAGCACTAATTTTTACTTACAACCATTTTTACCATCATCCATAAATCTCACTTGAATATATTCATTTTCTCAATAATGTATGCATAGATGTACAATCTATTTTCAATACCTCTAGTACTTTTTCACATATATAAACAAAATCTTATTGAATAAAATATAATTTATTCTCTTTACTTTAAGATAGTGTAATTTCTCTTTTCACTTTGATAATCCAATCAAGCCTTTTACATCAAATATCAAACTCTATACCAATAATATATTCTCTTAACAAAATACTTAAAGGTTAAATCATTCTCGAGGTCCCAATTTTTTGTTTGAAATCTTAAATCAACCTTATTTTTGTTCACAAGTGAGTCCTTACTTGTGAAAAAAGATGCAATTGGACCTCTACTGTTAAATTGACTGAACAATATTAAAGATACGTTTTAAACAACAAGGCGAAGTGAGGTTGTATAATACGTTGAGGTGGGGCACTGACATGGATTTTCATATTTTAAACATAAAAAAAATAGTAAAATTTAATTAAAATTATTTGTTCAAGTAAATTAGGGATGTTTTAATTGAAGTTCCATGGTAATAAATTAAGGTTTAGTGATACGATTTAGGGTTGTTTCATGCAAATTGGGGATTGATTGAGTAAAATTAGTTGTCGATAACATAAATTAGAGTTTTGTTGGAGGTATTTGTCGTCATCTTTCAGATGTTCTTGGTTGGAATTGTGAGGTGGTTGGAGACGAATCACGTCGAAGGTGAGTAAATGTTGTATTGTAGTTTTCAGTTTATTCTTCGATGGCTTTTGTCATGAGGGAGAAGGTTTCATACCTTATTACTTTAGGAAGTCAACATATGAAGAAATTTACTCATCAATTATCTATCCTATCAAGAATAACATGTGGGACATTACCATATATCCTAATGTGTTGCCTCCTGCAAAATGAATATTGTCATAAGAAGAAAAGAAGGTTAAAGCAGTGAGAGATGACAAAGGATGAAACAAGAATGATAAAAGGTGGCCTACAAAAAATATATATGTGGGCTATGTAGGGTAGCGGGTCACAACAGAAGTTGTTGCCCCAAAGGAACCCAACAACATGTTATGCACTCCGAGGAAGCACAATATCCTACCCCATCATCTGAAGCAGTTATACCATCAAGACATTAGGGTGAAGGTCAAGCCTAAGAGGGAACGAATTTCAAAAACATGATATTTTTTGAAGTTGAACGTTATCTTAATACTTTTGTAATGGTTGTCTGAACAATTATAATGGTTATCTGAATAATATGTACACTTTGATAAGGTTATTCTGTAATAATTCGGTATTGTACAAAACTTATGTGGTGGATCGAACCTTTTGTTATCTATGTTATCATTTTATTCTGTAATACCATTTTCATTATATGATTTTCATTACACTTATTATGCTATTCTGTAATATCATTTTCATTATACAATTCTCATTAAACCATTTTTATTAAACCATTTTCATTATACCATTTCATTATACCATTTCATTACACCATTTTCATTCAACCATTTTCATTCAACCATTCTCATTATACCATTCTCAATGTTTTTTTAATGTACAAACAATTATAAATTTCTGGAAGTCTTCAATTCATTGAACAACATTATATTCAAGAACACACCAACAATAGATAATGTCAATTGTCCATCCTACACAATGTCAAGTATACATCCTAATATCAAAGAAATTAAATTAATTAACTAAAATAAACAAGATAGCTACAACACATCATGGAGTTGTCATCAACATTGAAACTAAAATTATGTTAATGACACAGAACACAAACCACCCCTATCAACACCTTCATCCAATTTTGAAGAATCAACACAACTTTCTCCAAATTACGTATCATCTTCCTATAAACTTCCATTTCTTTCGTGTTCACGAAACTGTCATCATTTCCTTCGCACTTCACATAGGTACCCCTTTCATCAAACTCATCATCAGTGCATGCGCACCATTTGAAGTAGTTGCAACCAACTTCTTCACTTCCATTTTGTTAAAAAAAAATAAAATCAACAACCACAATGATTGGATATTCCTTTATGTAAAAAAAAATTAACAATAGCTTCTTTCGAAAAATAATAACACAAATACAATAGGTTCCATGTATTTTACCTTGTATTTAAGGCAACCCAAAATTATTTCCCTCGGTTTTTAATAGTTTTCACAGTTCTCAACATTGACTTCTCTTCACAATGACAAATGGGTGAAACATCCAAACTTCTCGATCCTCTACCACCATAAAAACATAGACTACGGTTTTGTTTTCGCCACCCATTACATGTGGAATACGGACATGAACGACATATCGACATACTTATTACTCTAGTAACAAACAAAAAAAGGAACATCAACAATGTCCAACGAAATAAATATCCATCAACAACATCAAAGAAGTAGATAAACGAGGATAAAAAAATTTGTAATACAAGAACAATCACCGACAACATCGTCAAAGAAGAAAAAGTACCAACCTAACCAACAATGTGGCATAAGAACAACGACAAACTCCTTAAGCGCTCTTTAATTAAGAATTCAACGAAATCCCAAAATTTTTATTTTGAAAATAACAAAATTGACCTAACTAACAACCTCACTTCACCGTATCGTTAAAAAAATCACGTCAACGTGTATTTAACATTTTTCAACCAATTTAATAAGAGAGATTCAATTGCATCAATTTTTAATGAATAAAGACTTAACTGAAAACAAAAATAAATCAAAGACTGACTTAATAAATACTTCAAATGATTTAACCTAACAAAAATATATATTAAATCTTAATAAAAAATTTCGTTAACTCAACTTAATCTTCACAGTTGTATTATGTCATAACAAAATACTCAAATTATATTTTAATATACAAAGTATTAAAATAAGAAAATTTAGAGAAATGGATTTTTAATGAAATAAAAACTAAACACTTATAAGTTTTTTTTTTCTTTCAGATTTTTTTTACCTTTTATACATTTAAAATTTATTTCCATTAAATGCTAAAATGCATAATATAATATCAGAATATTTTACTTTAAACTAAATTCGTAGTTTTTTCTTAAATCTCTAAAATAAGTATTAATATATTAGATTAAAATGAACTTTGAGGAAAGGAAAATAATGACTACAAATTTTTGGAGGAATTAAAATATTATATATGAAAAATCACTTGTTTCATAAAGGTCAAATTTAAATTTAAAAATGTAAAAAAAATCAAAATCCCATTTATAGAAAAAAATGAAAACATATATCATCCAAATAATAAAATGTCCTCCCTTGGTTTTGATTTTGATCTCGAAAATTCAATTTGCATTTACCGCCAGACGTTTTCGGGTATCATCACTCTGAACTCTGAAGAGAAGTGTCATGGAAGCAGAAGAACACTTTCAACTTCCTCGTCTATCTCACGGTCTCTCTCTCTCTCTTTCTCTCTCTCTCTCTCTATCTTCGAATTTCGATTGGAATGTTTTGCGTCACCAAGAAAATAGTCACAGTTTTTCTGCCTTTTATTTTTTTCCTCATAACTTTACGAGTTGAATCGTACCGAGGATAACCTTCGTGCTAGGGTTTCGTTCAACACGATTTCTGCTTTTTTGTTTTCTATTCTTGAATCTGAAGCCGTTTATTTATTTATTGAGCAGAAGTTGCAAATTCTCCGGTTCAAGGAATGGAAAGCGTGGTGGCAACGGTTAGCGGTTACCACGGCTCCGAGCGGTTCGATCTCATCAAGCTGATTTCACATGCCGGCGCCAATTACGTTGGCACAATGTCAAAATCGATAACGCATTTGGTTAGTTTTTGTTTTTGTTTTTTTTAGTTTGTTCGTGGGAGAGAATGAGAGAGCACGATTGAGAGGGGTAAAGAGAAAGCTTAACTGAGACAGAGAACTAAATTGAGAGAGGTACAGATAACTGAGAGAGAGAGAGAGAGAATGAGAAAGCTTAACTGAGAAGGAGCTTAATTGAGAGAGTTAGAGAAAATAATTGGGAGAGAAAGATAGCTTTGTTGGGAGAGATAGACAGAAAGATATATATTTAGAGGTTAGAGAGATTAATTCGATGGGGGATTTTGATAATGCATCTGGAGTGTTTGCATGTGAGTGAGAGAGTGAGAAACTTAATTCGATGGAGAATTTTGGTGCGGAATGTTGAATTTGGTAATTCAATCGAAGAGTTTTGTGTATTGATTGAGTGAATGAGACAGAGAGCTTAATTGGGTGGTGGATTTAGGTTATGTCCAGGTTTGTGACTTAGGAAGGCATGTTGTCTGTTTCTGTGTTGTGAAAGGGAAAGAGAATTGAGGGAGAATTTAGGCGGAAGAAGAGAGTTTCGGAATGAATGAACAGGTTGTTGCAAGCTATCTAGAACTGTTTTATGATTGATTGATTTTGTGATTGATCAGGTGTGCTGGAAATTTGAAGGAAAGAAATACGATATTGCGTTGAAGTTTAGAATACCTGTAGTAAACCACCAATGGATTGAGGATTGCATAAAGGAAGGGAGGCGTGTTCCAGAAGATTCTTATACCTTGCAGAGGTGAATTTCTTTTCTATTCTATCCTCATTAGGGAAGAATTATACCAGAGTGTAATGGATTTTTCAGGGTTATAGCTTTTTGAAAGAAAATAACTCATGATGATTGGTTGTTTTAGTCAGCATCCAATGTCATCATCATGCTCTTGGAATTAGAATGAGCGTTAAAAAAGCATGAACTGATCAATTTTATATGGCAGTTTTTGCTTTGGATTGTGTTATGGCGTACATTGAAAGTTAGTGTGATATGAAGTTATTCACATTCCTAAATCACATCCCCACAACTTAAACCTGAAGGAAAGTAACGTTGACATTTAACATTTAACATGGCATCAGTGCTATGCTACAACTTTATTGAAAGTTGGTTATTGATAGTTGATTTTCTATCTACCATATATGATGTTATATAATGGGCGTGTTTCTTGTGGACTCTGGAGTTTGCTTCTAGTTTCTTTACTTTGGGATCATCGGTTTTATTATATGCAGTTGATTAAAATCTTGGGTGCATTGTCTGGTTATATAGGACCTTATTTTTGGGTCTTCTCGTTTAATCTGACATTTGGGGAATATTTGTTCTTAAGTTCACTTATTATCATTATTATTTTCAGTGGACATGAAGTAGGGCGATTGTTACTGGAAGTTCCCGTCACTGTTCGGACCAGTAGGTTGACACAGAAAAAAATCGTCAGTGACAAGTTACATGATACAGGGACTGAAAGGCAAAAACCTAACTTCGGTTCTGGAATTTCAATAGCTTATGTTTTGGAAGATTCTTGTTTAATGAAAAAGGTAAATTAGGCTCTCGATTCTCTCTATTCACCTCTTGGACATTTTTAATCTTTATGATGTACATTCTGAGTGTTTTCAAGCAAGTTTTGATTCATAATTTTGTTGCCTGATTTTAGAATGGGTCACAACTTTCACACTGTGATATCTGGAGTCATTAACACCCATCTTAATAGTTGATATTAACTATAGACAAAAAATTTCATTTGCACATCTAGGTGTTCCATTTAAATCTATATGTATTTTTTATGGCATCCGGCAAGGTTTCTTATTGCACTTCTTTGTTATGCCTTGATAAATTAAAAACTAAAAAGGTACCACAATTGTTCTGTGACGGAGATGGGATTGTTTTCTTTTTAGATTTGAGTCGTCGTCAAAGTTTAGTGGTGGCTTTCTGATATCTTTTGCATCAAAGGATTATTTTAAAATTTGTAGCCAGTATTATTCATCTACAGACTTGAATAAATACGTCTACTTGCTTCATGCAACATATGTGGTTTGCCTTCTACGAAATGGTCAATTAAAGAAAAAGCATGCCATAGGTATGTATATCATAGATTACTTTTAGGATGAACGATAATTCAAAATATGTAGCAGGATAAACTAGCTGATTGTCTGAATGAACTTTTTTCTGCATCTCAATCATTTCTTCATTGTTGGTGCTTTATAAATTACTTGCATTACATTTGCTATCCCCGTGAATACGGCATTATTTGTTCTTTCGGAATGCCTGCTAATTTCTTCTGTTTTCTCTGCATTCCCTATTTTTTAAGCATGATGAATCAACTTCATATTCGTCTAGACTGTCAAAGAAAGGAAAAAGGAACATTTGTAACGGTAAGGGAGTGATTACTCTAGCTGGACCTTCTCGTAAAGGAAGAAGACTTACGAGAAATCTTGATGATGTGGTGTTGGCTCCTTCAATTTTGGATTTAAGCTCAGATGACCACCTTTTTAAAGCGGATAGACTACAAACAGACGCTAAAGCGACATCTAGCCTTTCTGGTGGTCTCAATAATAACACTATTCTACAAAATAGTGAAGGACCTAATGCTGGATTAAGTACTGAAAATAGAATTATCGATGGTGGTTCAGATGATATTGAACAGATCAAAGATTCAGTTCCTATATCAACGCTTAGAAATTCAACTTTGTTTGTAGAAGATGCCCTACGTGTGCCACAAACATCAATAGATTTATGTTCTAGTGATGAGGAAAAATTCACCGATGGTGATCAGGTTGATAATGGTGCTGGCTTACCTACTTCAACAGAGATGTCATGTGTTATATGTTTCACAGATTTCAGCACAACACGGGGGATTCTGCCATGTGGACATCGATTTTGTTTTCCATGCATCCAGAGTTGGGTTGATCATAGGGTATGCCTTTTCATTTATTTGCCATTTTTACGAATTAAAGCCTATTAATTGATGATCATGATCTCTGTAGCATGCCATTTTCTTTTGACTAGATTTCAAGTTGGTCTCTTTTCCTAATCCTAACTAAACTATAATTTAACTTTCATTCAATTTATGCTTTTCTTTATCATTTAGAATTTGAGGCTCCACCTCATTGTTTTGCTTTATTTTCTTAGTGAAACCCTTCGGTTCAATACAACAAATATTATTATATTTTATTTTCTAGTTCAATAAGAAAAAAAACTAAAGTCTTAGTACAATAAGTTTAATTTTGTCAGTTTTATTTGAATTTTTTTAATGGTTAGTACAACTGAGTATGTGTTTGGTCTTTAGTAATTGTTTCGTGTGAATATCAAAGGAAAAATTAATGTTAATATGAAATTAACTTCCTTTAATGTTAATTGCGTATTAATGTATTCGATTACCTCAACAATTAACGAAGTTCAAATAAAATTTACGAAATTATAGTTTTTGTACTAAGATTGTAATTTTTTTTATTGTACTAAAAATGTTGTAATGAACTAAATATTTACCCAAGTATATTTATCAATTTTGTCCAGGCTCTCTTACTAATGCACTCGTTTGAATTGATGGTGATTCCAAAATGTCCTATTTAAAGATTAAGATGGATTAAGTCAACCTCGTTAGATTTCTCTTAATATTATTTGGTTGTCTCTTTCATTTCTCATTTGTTTTTCAATATTTATAGACTTCAATGAGAAAAACATCAACTTGCCCTCTGTGCAAGGCAAGTTTTGTGATGATTAAGAAAGTCGAGCATGCAGCCACTACGGATCAAAAAGTATACTCCCAGACAATCCCATGTAACAATTCAGCCTCAGAAATTTTTATCCCCATGGATCAAGAATTACCGCATACTACCTTTGAGGTACGCTTATCCTTAAGCTATATTAGCTGTTATCTCTATTGGGTGTTTTTTTTCCCATATTAGTTGAAATCACATAACACACGGACGAGCCTTAACTCAGTGGTTAGATTGCTACCTAAGGTCATGGGTTCAAATTTTAAAAATAGTCTGTCTTCTTGTAGGGTTTAAAAACTATTCTAGATTATTAAAAAAAAAAATAGAGGAGAGGAAAGAAGTGGCCCAACATAGACACAGGAAAAAAATTGGAATGAGTGGTTGTTAGATTATTGATTGTACAGTAACAGTTGTGGCTTGTATACATTCCATACAATATTGACATCTTTAAAGATATTGACTGGTATTCACTGAAAGCCTGTCGTAGATTCTACTGGAACTTAATGTTTCTTATATGCTCTTTGCTTAATTTGGACGGCTCATAAATAAGTGGCAGTTTAATTGGTTGTTGCAACCATATAATGAGAGCGAGTAAGATTTATTTGGCCTAAAAAACAATATCACATGAGCTGGCAACTTTTGTTTTACTTGTTAAGTTGGAATGCTTTATGTGTGGACTCTACCCCACCCAACATTTTGATCATTTTAATAGAGAATTGTTTTATTAAGAATTATTATTTGTGTAACAAACCAACATTCTCACTGTCAGCCTTATGATATCCATGATTTTGTAATGTTGGGTTTCTCTCTGTTCTTTGTTAGACAGGCTATGACTTTCACCAATCCACCATGATCCATAAAATTTAATGTCCATGAGCATGGTTCTATATACTGTAATGCACACCACCTATAAGAAGCCAGAAGAAAATCTATATGCAATAACTTGATTTTATTCTGTGATTTTTATGATAATTTTCTCTAAAGAAAAATATTAGGAACACACTTTCTAACATACACTTTTTTAACACACTTTCTAATCACAAATTTAGACATTAGATCCTACATCTGATATACATATATATAGAGAGACTGATTTGTTTCCTGTTGTTACTGATATACTTATATATAGATTGGGTTGTTTCCTATATTGTCATTGAAAGTTTATAAGCATCTTGATATGATTGTCACTCCGTGGATTGTCTTTTGCTTATACAGTCTACACAGACGGGAGCTTGTGTAATTTGCCGTGGTCGGGAACCAGAGGATCTCCTTGAGAATTGTGATATTTGCCAAATTCAAAAAATTCATTCTTATTGCATGGACCCTCCTCTACGGCCATGGACATGCAATCATTGCAAGGAACTTCGGATGCTTTATCGCACTAATCACTATTAGTGTGCATCTTTCCAAGTCCCAAACATGTTTTCATTTTATGAGAGATGTTGTAATTTTGGGGAACTTATTCATGCTCACAATTTTCAGCTACATTGTAGTAAGTTACAATTTGTTAGTGACTTAATTCTCAACAAGTGAAAACTTGTAGGACAAAATCAATGACATGTCTTCATTCATAGATAATATAATAGTCTTTTTAAGCATGTGATTTAGGGTTTGATTATTGATATTTGTATATTAAAAAACAGTTATTGAGGAAGATCAATCTTTTAAATGAATATCTGTTCTTGGTAGATTAATTTTTAATTTTAAAATTAATTTTTTATATTATAATAACTCACATCTTAAAAATTATTCTTAAAAAACTAATGAAACTTTGCATAATTTATAAAATAATATTAATAAATGATTTTTTTTCATCTTTTGTTTTTATGCATGTTTGGGACAACTTAAACATCAAGGTTTTAGTTCTTTTTCCACAAAAGACTAGTTCTTAAAATAACTTGTGTTTTGGATGGTAGTTGTAATTATTTCTAATAGTTTTTTCTAAGATTCATATTTACTTTTTCTGATGTAAAAGTCATTTTCTTCTGCTTTTGAACAGAATGAACTATTTTAGAAGTGGGTTTTAATAAGATTATTCAAATAAAAAAATTAATTTTGATTATAATTTATATTATCATACACATGAATATGGTATTTGGTAACTTTTTTGTGTCAATCTTAATGGGATAATTTTATTCTTTACTAAACAAAAAAGTTATTTATTTAATAAATTAAGTAATTAAACAATGTCTCTTATTTAAAATCGTTAAATTATTTGTTTTTACAAATAACCATCACATGATATTTTGATAGTATTATAAAATTATATATATATATATATATATATATATATATATATATATATATATGTGTGTGTGTGTGTGTGTGAAATTCTATAATTTTTAATTAATTACTTATAAAATAAAAGTTATAAAAAACTATAAAATTATATATTTTTAAAAATATAATATTTTAATATAATAAAAGTAGAAATACACCTAAGAAGAGTTTGTATATTATATTTTGCTATACTTCTTATTAAAATACTATAATTTTTTTCAGTTGTTTCAAACAAATTAAATATTTGTAGATAATTTAATTTATATAGATAAATTTATTAATTTCATTCTGTTGCCCCTTTGGTAGTACAGTCTATCTTAGACTAATATTGATTTCTGGGTTACAATAATTATGTCCAATTGCAAATTAAACAAGAAAAATACATAAATGCCTATTGCGGTATGTATTACTATAAAAATATATGAAATATCATTATCAAAGAATATATAAGTATGTCTTAAAAAATGTTAAAATATTAATAATCTAAAACTGTGGATATTTTTTGTACATATTCAAATCAAGTAAAATATTTTAAAGAGGTAAAGGTGGGTTTTAAAATTATGATAAAGTGTAGAACTCAATTATCCTATATAATGTGAGTACTGTGTTGGATTGAGTTGGACGGCTCAGAAGAACAGAATTCATCAGTTGTGCATTATATGAATGCTTTGATGAAATTGAATTCAGAAGATTCATTGTATCATGTGTTGTGTGTGATCTTTTGTTTCACAATCCAACAGAAAGAAAATTCAAGGTTTCATGAACCTAATGTCTTGCTGGGTCCCTCTTCTCTACTCTCTGATATTAACATTAATGTCTTTCGTTTGCTTTCCTGTCCTGTTGAACAAACACAAATCATATTTCAGAAATGAGAATCAATCCTTCAAATTCAGAAAACAAAATATTAAATAAAAAATAGTTACTTCTTTCATTTAATATTTTCTATTCTAATTTTATAAGTTTAACAAATTCAGTTACTTTGTCAATTTATAATAAAATGTAAATTTTATAGCAATTGAATATTAAAATTAATTCAAATATAATTTTTTACTTCCACAGTTGCATTTTTTGTGACAAACATTAACCTTTGGATGGTTGAAATTTCATGTCACTTTTTCTTTTCCTTTCATAGCAATGTGAGAAAAGATTACCGTTCTGTATATTCTTTCTGTCAGTGTTTTTGTGTCGGATTTATGGCTGATTGTGTTTGGTTTCAATGTGCATCTTTTTTGTCGCTTTCAAGTTATTTGTGACCCTACAAAAAGCAGAATCTAAGATTATCCCTTGCTCCTTGCCTTTGCTATCATGCTTCTAATCTCTCTAATGATCTTCTTGGATTAGTTTTATCTTTTTCTTATATCTTTAGATTAATTTTCATTTCGTATTTTTTACTAATATTTTAATATGCCTTGATATATTGATATAAATAGTTAACGTTTAGAAATTAAATTATAATTCTTAACTATAATAGAACAATTTAATATATAAAAATAATAGCATTTTTAATGCATTTAATTGAAAACATTAATTAATCCATTAAAGATTTAAAAATATTTTAATGATTAAGTATTTTTTAATATATATTAAAATTAATAAAACAACCGAGGAAATAAATTAATTGTTAAATATGGTCCTATTCTATTTAAAGCAAGTTCTTAGACTTTTATATGAAAAATTAGGTTTGCTTGTATTGAAAATGTTTTTCATTCTATATCAACGTTCATGTTTTAAGCTGTACGTTTTGTTGTTTTCAATCATTCAACCAAAACTACAAGTGTTCTATCATACATCAAAGACCTCAAGTATTAATAGTGAAACTCCAATTTATTGTAAGATGATTAAATCAACATCTTATATAATCTAGGTTTGATATAATGGTTGATGTATTTGTGTGTTTTTGATTTGACACAATGTTTAAAATTGTTAAAAAAATTCATCATTTCACTATAATGAATAACCTTGGTTTTCACTTTATGTATAATAAAAGTTTAACATTAATAAACAATTATGATATAAACTATGTTAAGATAAAAGTGAAAAGAAAAAAAATAATGAAGAATGTCATTTTATTAGAGAAAATATAATAGCATGGGCTAGTAAGAAGGTAATTAAGGACAACTTAACAAAAGTGCATACAAACTATTGTCCTCAATTGGTATGGATCAAGAACTAGTTAAAGGACTCTACCACTATTATTACTCTATCTAAAAATTTCATATTGCATTCACATTCCAAACTTATTGAAATTATAAGGAATCATATGCTAAAAGAGATTCTAAACTTACATATGATTAATTAGTGACATAAAAAGTATTTACACAATTAAGTTTACTTTTAAAAAGATACGGGTATTAGAATAAAAAAAGGAAAAACTAAAATAAATAAAAAAAACTAGTGAAATTATGTGTCAGCCTTTTCTTTAATGGATGAGTCAAAATTTTTAGTACTTTAATAAAAACAAGCCCACTCACCCTTGTTTATGACAGAACAATGATGATGGATGCACACAAACAAGACTACACCCAAAATTAGATTATGATATATAATAAAGATTGACTGGAAAATAAATAAATTTTGAGTATGGATATACTCTAAAAAATAATTTATATAAGTCCTAAGTTTAAGAGAAAAAAGAATACATAGTGCTTGTGAAATGAAATATATAAAGATAAAATTGAAATATATGTATTGTATGATAGTGTGAAGAAATATTGTTAGAGAGACATAGAGATGTTATAATGAGACGTGAGAAGATGGTTTTTGAAGGAAAGAAATGTGGTAAGTCGTTTTTCATTGAGAAGCACGTTGGTGACCACTTTGATGTTTCATTTTCATATGCAAACAATTAATGCTTTTCAACCTTTTATCTTATCCTCTTTTGTCTTCTTTCGTCAACCCCACTTCAATACTTTCACGTGCACCCATTTCCCACATCACTTCTCTTCAACTTTATTCTTCACCTTCAATTCCTTCAATATATATATATATATATATATATATATATATATATATATATATATATATATATATATATATATATATATATATATATATATATATATATATATATATATATATATATATATATATATATATATAAAACCAAATCTAGTACCATTTCGTCGTTAAGAATACACACTTTAATAATGTTTCTTTTCTATATCCAAACCAAGAAAATTTTAAATATGCCTTTCTCTTTCAATGTTTCAAAACACTTTTTAATATTCAAATTTTCATAAATCTAATATATAATTATCAACTCTATTATTTTATCAAACTTTCCCCTTAGTTTGTATACACATTTTTCATAAATAAAATGTAACATCCAAATCAATGATTAAAGTGAAACAAATTAAAAACATGCTTTTATAGATTCTTTTTTTAGATATTAAAATTAATTATCATATTTAAAATATTATTCATTTTAAAACTTAATATTTTATCACAATTTTATAATTTTTAGTTTTAATTTTAAATTAAGGGACATTATTAAAAGATCGAAATATCATATATATATATATATATATATATATATATATATATATATATATATATATATATATATATATATATATATATATATATATATATATATATATATATATATATATATGATATATGTAACCGAGTTTCAAGTTTAAACATTAACGTGTTAAAAAGGAATACCTAATCACATGTTTGTTTTTAACGTTAAAGAAAAGTGGAGTTGTATCACTAAAAACATGATAATTTTTTTCTACGTTTTCTTTTAGAATTTGACGCATGCTCATTGAAGAATAACACAAATAAAATTACAAAAGTTTAAAAAATTATGTTTTAGATGTGATAACATGTTTTAAATTGATTATTTTAATATTAATAATTTAAAGTGTGAATATAATTTATATAATCGAATTTTATTATTTAAAATTATATTATTTCTCTAAATTTTTTCAGTTCTTTATTCTATTTACGAAGATTTAATTTCGTTTTATCTAAGTGAGGTCTTTAAATTTAGTCAATCAATTTCTGGAAAAGAGTAAGTTGATTTTTATTATTTTCTTTGATTTTTGTATTTTCAATGCATACGAGGGATTCTAGCTTATATGTGAGGCCTGAGTCTTCTATAAAACTCTCTGTTAATCAGTGGTTCTAATGGTATGCTCTAATCATGTTTTTATTATTTGTAAAAGCAGATAAAGTTTTATGTACTTGTGGAGCTATCTTAGGACTCCTAAAGCTTTTTAATCATCTTTCAGGTAAGGAAACGTGGATGCTTTAGTGCGTGTGAGTTGGACACTGTTGATTGAATTTGGTATGTTGAACATGTTTATTGTGCATAATTGTATGGTATGTTTGATTCCTTAAACTAAGTGTTGGTTGTTTTTGGACTGTGGTGATTGAGGAAGCCGAAGAATTGATCATTTGAGCAAGTTGGTGTTTATTCTAATATTAAAAATTGTTTATGAACTAAATACTAAGTCAGGAATACCGATTTCCATGGTTTCCCAAATCACATATTTGAAGTGGTTGTTTTCTAATATAGTGTTGAAGAGGATTGATGTGACGTTGAGCACTCGCTTAGTACTACAAATATGGAACCAATTTTGCTTTCACTAGTGCAATCAAGGGAAACGACAACGGTTATTTTCGCCTATAGGCAGCGGTTCCGCAACCGAGGTATATACGGGCGAGGTAAAAAGGTGGACAACTTTTGGCCTTGGTTGCAACCGAGGTAATATCTCCAACCGTTGAGTGCCCACTTTTTTTCGTTGCAACCATTTATGAATGGTCTGGCGCTCAACAGTGGCAGGACACCATTGAGCGCCACTTTTCACAACAGGTTTGGAACCATTTTATTTCCAGTTCGCTGAGCGACAAGTGTCGTTAGGAGAGCCAGTTTTACAAGAAAAATGACGTTGAGTGCTAGAGTTGCCAATGAGCGCAACCTTTGTGCAAGAGGTTTCTACACTGAGCGCCACTTTGAGCGTCGATTTATATGACTTTGGTTTGTTCCTTTGATATTTTTATATTGATACGTATCATTACTAATTGTGTTGATGAATATAATGGTTGCATGAATGTGTATGAAAACCTTTGATATGTTTTTGTGTGGTATGGTTGTTGAGAGTAATTCAATGAGAAATTTATGTTTTTATGATGTTTAATGTATGCTTGACATATGAGAATCCAAAAAGAAAAGTATTCTGATATACTACTAGCCATTAAACTCATATAGAGAGGAATGAGGTGGCAGGATATCTTTACCCTAGACTTTTGGTTTTAGGTATGAAAGATTAACCTCGTGAGTAGTAAGGTGATAGCCCATGTGTTTATGATTCTACAGTGCATAAATACCACTACGAGTGTACACCTACAATGAAATCCTATGTTAAAGCATGTATTTAGATAATTGAGTCCAAAGTCATTTGTATGTATGTTCATATGAGTTATGATATGTTATAAATGTTGAACTAATATATTATATACTTAAATCATTTTAGGAAGTTTATTTTTGATCACTAGCTTACACTTTCTTCTTTTCTTTCTATGATGTTTCTATTTTACAATAATTACTTCTTAGTATAAATAAAGAATGAGTTAGGTGTTGACATGCCTTTAATAGAAGTCAAATATGTTACTTGAATAATCGTTTAGGTTTTAGTTAGATATTTATATAGTAGTTTCTATATTTTGAAAAACTTTATAATATTTTTGTAATCTTGTACATATTCTATATCAGGATAGTTATTATATTGGATAAATATATTAATATTTGGTATGTTTTATATCTATATACTAATTTATGATGTTTTATTTAATACTTTTTTATTATTAAATGTAATGTTACAAGTTATGTGACACATCATAGTTATCCATAAAAAAAACAGTATCACAGAGTTAAAAGAGAAAAATACTTATAATAAATTATATTGTGATTTAATTTGGAAGTCACTATATTGTTACTATTTTGATACATCCAAATAATTACATTTATTATTTATGATGTGTTATTATTGTAGTTTTTAATAAATATTGAAATTTAATAATTTTTTATTGGTAATATTCATTTTACAAAAAATGTATTGCATTAGTTGCTAATGATGTATAAATATTTAATTAATTTTTATTAATGAATATGATTTTATAATAAATTATTATTAGAAGAGGAAAGAAGTTTGAAAATCAATGAATAAAAAAACAGTGTAAACTATTTACTGTGGTAGTAGAAAATATAAAAATAAAAGTTAGCTAATCATGTAGCCGTTACTTATAAATGTCTTGACTTCAGTTTCCCCACAAATACAATAAATTCGGTTTCTGGTCAAGCATATTTAATGCTGCCTTATATTTTGGTCTTAAAATCTTCAAAAGCTGAGATAACATTGATAATATCAATTATAACTAAAATCAACTATATTAAGCAAAGTTCATTTAAGTTTTATTTTATTTTTCTAGATAGTTTTTGTATTATATTGGTGTTCAATCAATTTTCGTACAGTCAGAAACATCCAATAAATCATTTAGAAATTGGTTGGTTGAACAATGTGGATGATCATTTTTAAACAATAACTATAATTAATAAAAATTAATTTAAAGTAAAATACTATTATTACCATTTGAATTGTGATTAGGTTGATTTAATTCGAAATCCATTTCAAAATTTATATATACAATTTTGAAGTAGTAAAATAGATTAGTTAAATTTATTCAGCATCGTTAAATTTATCAAATCTTTGTTGACATTAATACATAGGATTTTCTGCAGATAAGCTTTCAACACAACCGAACAAAACGAAGAATAAACAATATTACAAACAAATAATTACAGATTTAAAAAACTTATAACCTCAGCTTTATAGTTTTCTTTCAAGTGATTCTTAAATCAAAGTTATTAAAAATAATGTTTCATTTTAAATATAAAATTATTTTATAAATATCAATACTAAATAAGATTTAGAGAATTCAAATTTACTCTTTAAAATATAGAACATTTATAAAATAATCACACACATTGAGAAAGATAATGGATTTAGATAAAAAAATTTAAATGCTACTATATCAAATTAATCTAAACTATTAAAAAAATTTAAAAACTGCTCATGAATTAATATAAACTACAAATATACTCAATATTTAATTAAGATAAAAATAGAAAACAAATGTAAAAATATAAAATACCTTATAGGGTTAAGGACCAGCTTTCTTTTTTCTAAAATGTGTCCTATAATAAGGATTGGAAAAGTAACTTTTTATTATGATTTTAATTAAAAATGTATATTATTAACAAAAATGATCATCTAATAATAAATTATGGTATCAATTATTTTTCTGTCTGTCAATCTCTTCTACAGGGCTTGACCAAGATCCAATAGAAGCAAACTCTAATCCAACAGCAAAACCGGTGCAAATAATTTGATTTATGACAATTTCCTCGTATTCACAATATACAAAACTAAATATTCTGATTAAACTGTTATTAAACCCTTTAAGATTTAAAAAAAAAAAAGTAATTTTGATTCAACTTTTAATTTTGTGTACGTTTTTTTAATAGTGTAAACGGCAATAAAATTAGAAAACTGATCCTGGTAGTCAAAAAAATCTTGCAGCCAATACTTCATTTTAAAGTAAATATAATAATAATAATAATAATAAATAACCAAAGAGACAAGTAAAAAAATAATAAAAAATAATAAATTTATAATTTGTTGTTCATGTTTTTTTTTTATTTAAAATCATTAATAGTGAAACCGTAATAGACCTGATGAATAATTGTTTTTTTTGAAGAGGCAAAAATTTCTCTAATCAAGCACTTTGAAATTTAACAAAAAAAATAGCTTAAATTTTTGAAGGGATTGCTTCAACTAAAAAAAAAGGTATAAAATTTTGTTTCCCTAAATTAGACTGAATCTTCTTTTCTTTTCCCCTTTTCTTCTTGTGTAGTTTTCCATTCCTATATGAGAAAATGGCATGAGCAAAGCTCACACATGTTCTTCCCAACATTGAAGATAGAAAAAAGTTTAGCTTTTGGTGGATGTGAAAAAGAAAAGAGAGAGAGAGAGAGAGAGAAAAAAAAAAGAGAAAGAGTGTGTAAAAGAGAGAGAGAAAGAACATAAACATAGAGAAAAAACAAAGATCTAATCGAAAGTACATATGATGCATGAAAGAAAAATTGAAGGGAAAAGAACATTAAAGAAGAAGAAGTAAGAAATGTTTGAGTAATCAGAAAGCAAAAGTTTTGGACTTTGGAGAATCAGCGACTTTGAGAGTTTGTTCAATAAGTTTTCTGGCTTTTCTGCTTCTAATCTCCATTCTCATGCTTTCACTCTTCTCCACTTTATCATACTCACTCTTCTTCACAATCTTCAAACATCTCATCTTTGATTTCAAACTCACCATCAATCTTCCCAATCCCATTGCTTTCTTTCTTCTTCTTCTTCTTCTTCCTTCAACCTTCTTCTTCTTCTTCTTCACTCTGTTCATCATCAATCAATCACAGATAAACTCATTAGAACAACAACAACAAGAAAATAAACAAGAAGAAGAGAGGGTCACGTGAGAGAGAGCTACTCAAAAGGAAGAGGAACATAGAAACAAACCTTTTCAAGGACTGATTGTGAAAAGTTTTGACCTTTCTTATGTTATATACACTGCAAAAAAAAAAGCCTCTTTCTCTCTCCTTTTTTTTTTATTTATATGTTTTTTCTGAATAACAAGTGCATTCAATGAATTCTGCGTATATTCTGTGTCCATTTAAGAATTCTTGTTCTTAATTGTTTCAATATTCACATCAGTAAATAACAAAGGATAAGATCAAATTCATTGTACATTGAAAACTAAAAAACTTAATAATTATAATAATAATATCAATACTTTTGTAGGAATGAGATAAGTTTAAGTTTAATGTAGACTTTAGTGGGAGCAGTTTTGAAATTGTATAATGGTTAAATAATTTTTTAAAATTTTTGAACTGGTCTATATTAAAATTGATATTTTAAGAAAATTGTTATGGTTCATACTTAATATTTTAATGAAAAAAAAAATATTATTAGTAACTTTATTATTATTAAGTTATAGTAGTGGGAGTAGCATAATAATTATGAAGACAAAAAATTAATAAATTTAGAGATGTATAAATAATTTTGAAGAGATTTTAGAAACTTATATAATCAGATTTTGAATTATGTTTTTGTTTGTTTTAAAAATTGAAATTTTGTTATAATTTTATTTTTAAAAGAAGTTTTTAGAAAATAAAAGAAAAAAAAATTAAATTATATACTTGATTTCAAATTTTAAACGTTATAAACTATTAAATATTTATAGCTTCTATATTTTTGAAGCTAAACGATTTTGATTCATTACTTATGCATGCCTTCCAACTGCTAATAAAATATGTTATATGTTTATAAGTTATAATAATGTCAATTATTTATTTGCGTAAGATGTTAATAACACAATTTAATAATAAGTTTTAATATATATGTTATAACAACATATGCATTAACACTTATGCTAACCGTTAAATAAATTAGTAATGAGCATTAAAAGTTATTTAATTTTAGAAAACAAAAAAGAATCAAATGTACACTGTGGTCAAACTTTAGCATTCGAAAAATTATTCACACGAAATAGTAAATTTATGGTTTTAATATTCTTTAATAAAATATAAATAATAGATCTTATAATATAACAAGAAAAATATAATTTTCTGGCATTAATTTCTTTTAAAATGTTTCTATTTTTTTTTCAAAAAATTCTAAAACTAGAATAAGGTTAAATATTGTCCTCAAACTTTTAAAAGTTATGTTTCGTCCTAAACTTATTTATTTCATTCTGTACTTTATAAAAATTATGTAAAACATTATTTTCAGTAAATTATTTATCATTATTTTTCTTACGTTAAACCATATTTTAAACTAATATTTAAAATAAAATAACAATTTAAACACCAAATACTAAAATGATGTTAAATGTGTTAAAAAAAATTCATATAATTATATTCAATTGAATATATTTATTTATTTTTAAAATTTTAAAATTAAATTACACTAAATTTAAAATAGAAATAAATTTTAATTTTATAATTAAATTCAGTTACTAAAAATATATTTAATTCAAAAATATAGTTTGGATTTTAAAATTTAAAACTATTTATTTAATCTGAATTCTAAAATATAAAGAATATTCATATCATTCAATATGAAATCTTCTTATAGGAGCGATTCAATAAAATCTGAATATATTTGTTCTTCAGGAAGAAAACTTTTGTGGTAGTAGTAAACACTGTTTTTTAAACAGTCTTAAAACTATAAAGTAAAACAAAATTAGTTTATGTTAAAATTAGTTTAAGTAAGCTTTATAGTTAGTTGGCATGCAATTTAATTTTATGAAGCAAATAATTTTAATTTAACTTTTCTTGAAAGAGTTTCGGAGAAGTTCATTTAAGGAAGCTTATAAATATGATAAGATTATCTTCAAATAAGCTTTTTAACAAGGCTATTTTTTTTTTTTATAAATAGTTTTTGAAGATTATAAAAAATAAATGAGCTCTTTTACAAGTTAAAATTAATTTATGTATTAGTTAATTTGGAGAATTATCCTATATAGTTTCTCTAAACCTAAACGAAGAAATCATGTTGAGAAACAAGAGTCCACTAAAAGATAATCAATTTAGAGAAATTACTCATTCATAACATTATTAAGTACTTCATAAATTAATTTCAAGAAATATTTTTAATTTAAATAATTAATTTAAAAGTTCAAATATTAAGTACTACCAGGAAAACAATACAACATTTAATGTGCATTTTTGAGAGAACTTCTGCAAAAACTAATTTTAGATTACATTAATTCTCATGAGAATTTATTGTAGAGTGACATGATGTGTCTTTGAAAGTTTTTATCTTAAAAACATGTATTACTTTTTAATTCAGTACACAAACTATTTAAATTACTTCCATGAATTAATTGAAAATTTGTAAATTAAAATTAATTTCATTTTCTAATATAGAGCAATTCTTACAAACAAGTACCATACCAGTTGCTATTTGAGACTAAATTGTTTAAGCTAGAAATTGTGTGGGCCTAACAAGCCCCTATAAAAGCCCATTTATTCCATGAACGTGTACTTTCTGCAGTTCTCCACTTTTCTGCCTACACCCTATAAATTATAATATCCCCATTTTATTCTTTATTAAAAAAGAATTAAATATGTTTTTAATTGTTAAATTTTTTGACAGAATTCATTAATATTCGAAACTTTAATATATTTTGATCTTCAAATTTAGTTTTAAAAATAATAGATATAGTTTCTTTTAACTTAATTATATTGTGTTAAACACATGTCAAACAGTAAAAAAAATTTAAATGTTAGAAAAAAAATTTGTTTGAAACGTTAACAAAATTTAATAGGTTAAAAAAATATATTAATTTATTTTTAAAATTGAAAGAAATATTAAAGTTTCAAATAACAACAAATGTTCAAAAATTTAAAATATATTAAACTCTAAAAATATTAAAAACCCTAATTTCACATTCCCTTTCCTTCCTAGCATCACGAAATGTTCTGTATCTTCCTCTCTCTGCTTCAGTTTCTTCTTTTACATAAATTTGCTAAGATTGAAGGTGAAATCTCTCTACTCGACATTTTATGAGAGGTAAAGGATAAAAGAAAAAATGAAATTTGGAGAAATATAACAATAGAAAGAAGTTGTTTAGGTTATTTAAAAAAGAAAAAAAATAGAAATTCTTAATTTATTGGAATTATCTTACATAATAGAAAAAAAAGTTAAACATAAAAAATAAACAGAGAAAAAATTCTTTAAAAAACTGAGAATTATTATCTCGTTTTTTGTGTTTAGAATAAAATGAAATTGTGATTTGACACTTTATGACAAATGGAATAGACGCGTCTTTTTATTATCTATAATGTGAAAGTGTTCTCGTTTGCTTGACATTGTGTTTACTTGAAGATGATCTTTTCATTACTTATCATGTGAAAGTATTCTCGTTTGCTTGACATACGAAAATTGTGTTTATTTAGAGGATGAATTTAAAGGAGATAGAATATATAAAAGGAATGCACTCAATGATTCATCTATCACTTTATATAACACATTTTTCAGCATATTTAATAAGAATTTGGCTAAACTCTTGCATAAACAACTCATAAGTGAGATATGTCTATACTCATTTAGTCCAAGGGATTACCACACTTAGGTGTTGAAGTGATAAAAGAGAAAATACATCCTTTTTTTCTATGTCACTCCTTTTAAGAAAGTCTTCCATCACGATATATTTGTTCAAAATTTCTCTAATAAAATTGAAATTATAATTATTTGGTATCAAACTTTTACTTCCTTCACATTCTCTCACAATCATTCTCAATTCCTCTTCTATAAATCGTGTAGGATATTGTTTTCTTCTCTCCTTGTAAACCTATTTTGAAAAAACTTGCCTTCCTCATTGATCCTTGTTGCCTCCTTTACCCATTTCTCATTTATAAAGATTTTAAAACTAACACATAATCGTTCAATAGTATCATATATTGATGTCATTTTTTTATGTGTTAACTTGTATTTTATTGGGAATGAAATTGGTTACTGTCATAAAGACAGTAACCCCTTTCTGTTTCAGTTAGTTAGCTTTAATGTTTGTTAGGTTTTACTGTTTCCAATATATTTCATTAAATGAAAATCAGTTTAGTATTGTCATCTTCAAATTTTCCAATATGATGAATGATTGCATTAAACACACACAAATTTCTAAGATTAAATGATTTTTAAACACACATTTAAAAAAGTTTACATAAAAATACACATTCCAAGCAAAATGTGAACTTTTAAAAGCAAATATGATGTTAATTAGTTTTTAATCTCATTAAAGATATTATTTCGAAAATAAATAATAATATCCAAAATATGAATTACATTTATCACACAATTAAGAAAAAAAAAGTGAAATGTTACAATAATGCTATATTTTTAAACAAAATTATCAATTTATCTATGAATGAATCATATTTTTACTTATAGACGTTACACTTTCCATTTTCAACATTTCTAATAAAAAATCACTCCATGTGTCTATTGGACCAGGCAAGCACCAATGGACACAATCATTATATAGTGTCATATTCTCATTTGGCCAATAGCCATATCTATTGGGGTGACCATCTGGTCTCAATAACATTGCTTGTGTGGTGTCAAGTAACATGAACTTCAACCCTTTCTTTATTCCTTCTTTCTTGGCAATTCTGAACTCATCTAATTGAATCTTATGTAACTCTAAATCATAACCCTCTAACTTTGTTTCATTACTCCTAAATGGCTTAGTTCTCATACAATTTCCACCTTTATTCCACAATCCATTTTCAAAATGAGATGGTGAAAATGTTCTAAGAAATATGGTACCCTTGAAGTTTTCTAAACTAATGATGGATTTAAATGTTGTGTTATAAACCTTTCTATAGCCATAGTACAAGTTTGAGTGAGTCATATTATCTAGGTCACAATGTTGACATCCAACAACTCTTTGTTTCTCATAGAACACAAGGGGTCCCAAAAACCATTGTCCTCCATTGATAATAACATAGTCAAAATCTTTAACGTGGGTTGTCCATGTTTCATCAAACTCATCAATGTAAACATTGAAGAGAGCACTATTTGAATCCACTTTTTTAGCCCTAACTAGATGGGGTGTCCAATAATTAGCCATGGTGAAGTTGTAATTTGAGTACTTCCATTGCTTGAAGGAAAACACTTTCGTGTTGGAAACATCTATGGGCCACTCCACCTACAAAGGATGATGAAGAAGATAAGAGGATTACTCTTAAAATGTTTGGGAAAAAAATCTATTAAGAACTTATGGAAGGGAAAAAATAGTAAAAGAAAGTATGAATTTAAGTTAAAATTATAGTTCATATACAAGTTGTAAAAATAAAAATTTAAAACCATCACCCATCTTCTAACAAAATGATATTAACAAATTAACAATAAAGTACAAGTATGACATTTGCTTATTTTATTTTAAACTTGATAAAGAATATTTTAACATACAATAGCAAAAATATTTGGCAACAAGTTGTAGAAAAAACACAATTTCTTTTTCTATTAAAAAACTACAGTTAAAAGTGATTTTTGGATGAAAATATATCTCTATCCTACTCTTTTCTTCTTCTTCTTTTTTCAATTTAAAGTTAATTTAAGTTACTAACTATGTCAAAACATAAAGTATTCCAACAATTAGGGAACATTTCAATTTTAGAGGAGTTCTATCTATGTATAAGCTAATCTAACAAGTTGTAGTGAAATTATATTTTCTGAGCTCTTATCTGCAACACTATCTCTTACTTGGGGACTCTAAAAGTACATAAACAAAAATGAACATATGTATGTTTGAAGAGGTTATTTACATGAGTAAGTATATTTTTCCATAAATTACGTAAATGGAAACAAAAAATAAAAAAGTAAAGTAATAAGAAATTATGACATTTCAGTTCAAAATAATAATACTAAAATTGTTACGACTCAACGATTTTACTTTTTTTTATCTTTCCTATACTTTCCTTTTTCACAAATTTATCCCACCCATAAAAAACTATTAGAAGGAGTTTAAAGAGATAAATGACATAGAATATACTACATTAAGATGAATCAAACACCACAAAGCTTATGATTATGGAAGCAGAGTTTTAGAATCTGAGTCTTGAAAAAGTAGGAGAAACACTAACCCTTGAAAGGAGGCAAATCATAGACTGCATATGATTTCTGGCTAAGGAGTCTCCAACAAGAGCCATAGATTTTCCCCTCATAATTTCCAGGAACTGAAAGGGGTTGAAGATGGGAAGTTCACACTCATTTGGTTTCCATCTCCACTTCATGAACTCAGAATCTGGTCTCCCATGTTTCATGCAGTTTTGGTGTTCATGAATTGCCCAACATGTTGTGTTTGTGTAGTATGGTGCTTCAGGATTTGGCACCCATTCCCCACTGAAAATGTCACACTTCTTCAGAGATGTTGAGGGCAAGCTTTCTGGCTCCTTCAAATCACCAATTGCAACCTTAAATTTATTGATCTTCAACAGTGCTGTGGTCACAGTAAATATCAGAAACATTATGCATACTACTTTACTTATGTTTGATACTGTTTGTTTTTTGGTTCTGTTCCCACATTCAAGCTCCATATGTAGGAACTTCATGGAAAAGGAGAAAAAGAAGAGGAAGGGATAAAGGAAACTAATAGGGGAATCAGCTTTTGCAAATATATTCTGTGTAAAACCATGGTTGTTTTGTCCAAGTTGCTTCAGATTCTCTTCTTTTTAAACCTATCATTAATTAACCATAATATTTTATCATCTCATAATTTTCTGGTGGACTTGTCACATGTTTATATTCCTTTTCCTTTTCTAATAATGTGGAAAATTCAATTTACTAAACTAATATTTTTCTTACATTTTCTTATATTCAAATAAATTTAATATTCTTATATTATTTAGAGTCAAGGATAATTAATTTACATTTTTTTTCTCCAATTCCTTAAGAGATAAAATTGTAATAAAAATTGATTTGCTAACATGGATAGTACTTTAACCCTAATGATATTATATCAAAGATATTGGAGTAGAAAGAGTTAATAAATTCACCTGTGAGATGAAAGTTAGATGACTGTGAATTTGAACATTGGTATTAAAAGGAGTAATATATTATTAACCTCTAATCTTGATCATGTATAGATAAAACCACATCTAAAAACAAATGTTGGTGATATATTGCTTTCATAAAGAGTGATTTCTTTATGATAATTTATGTACGAACTGGTTGATTTGTTTGCTTCATCAAACTTTATGTAGGTACAAAATGAATGGACCATCCTAACTTTTTTTGACAGCTAAGATTGATAAATGATGTTGTAAAACGAAAGGACAAAAGGGGAATGGTGCTTTGCTGGAGTTTTCTTGTTGTGATAAGGTCCTTCATATATGAGGAATCCCTCACCAGCAAAAGCTGTCACATCGTTGTGTTTTGTCCCGTTCAACCTGCAGACACAAGATATCTCTTCAGATATGTTTTTCATGCATGTGAACTTATGATAAAGCATAACGAAATTATATATCAGCAAATAGTGAATATTTATTTCATGGTTTAACCTCATTAATTCAAATCAAATCAAAGTCTTTGCTTCATTATATATAAGTAAAATAAATATTAACACATTTTATTTTTAATATAGTAAAAAATTTACAATATAAGAATAAAAGTTTTAACTCTATTAATTTTATTTGATTTTGTAAGTGCAAAAGTTTAAAAAATCGAGTTTTAAATGGGTAGTGTGGTTTAAATAATAATATTCAAAATTATTTTAACATTAAAAGTTCAAAATGTAAATACATTTTTTTTCTTAAATCACATAATTTTTTTACTTTTTTTTTCTCTTTAAACTTTTTAACAATCTCTTCATCCATTTGAAGATCAGAGACTACCAAAGTTATCCTTAAGACGTTCTCTTAACTTTTATCTGATTGGTTTCTCAAATAGAGTAAATTAGTTTTTTGCTCATTTTCATAGTTTGTGCATTTTTCAGTGCATGTGAACTGTTCTAGTTTACATGTGAAGCCTGAGTCTTTTATAAGAGTCTCTACTAATCATTGGTCCTAATGGTGTATCTTGATCGTGTTTCTATTATTCATAGGAGCAGAAATGGTTTTTTGTGTGTTTGGAGTCGTTTTTAGGAGTTCTTGAGTGTTTGGTCAGTCTATCAAGTAAGAGAAGTTAATTAACTTGCTTTAGAATTTTAGATGCTTTAAGAATGTTAAATTGCATGTTTGATCTGTTTGAGGTTGATGGACATCTAATATTGTGATTGAATTGTCGAGTAATCTGAATGTGTTGCAATGGTTGTGTGTTGTTTGAAATTGTCTTAATTGGTGTTGAATTGAGAAACTTAGGATCTGACCATTTGAGCAAGTTGGTATGCACTATGAGATTGAAAACTATTTTTGAACTAAACACTAAGTAATGAATACCAATTTGATCATTTGGTTCCTGATTTCCCAAATCACAATTTTGAGTTTTTTGTTATTTGATATGACATTGAGCGATATTGGCATGGTGTTGAGCGCATACTTGGTTGTGCAAGTTTGAAAGTACTTTTGGTCCAGACTGTTGACCGCCCCTTTCCATTGTAGAATGGCCACTTTTGCGAACGTTTGGTGTTGAGCAGTGGCAAGGCACCGCTGAGCGCTACTTTTCACTTTAGGTTTGGAACAATTTTAATTCTAGGTAATTGAGTGATAGAATTACGTCGTTGAACAAGACGTTTTGTGAGAAGAATGACGGTAAACATTAGGACTACTATTGAGCGCCATGATTGCTACTAAGTGTCAAGATTGCCATTAAGCATCATGATTACTACTGAGCGTCACTTTTTGCGAAAAGTTTAGCGTTGGGTGCCAAGATTGTTGCTTAACGCTCTCTTATGTGAGAAGTCTTGCATTAAGCGCCACTTTGAGTGCCAATGTGTATTTTGTGATCTTCTGATCTTGTGATTTAGTTTGAGGTAGTTTTACCATGGTTTCTATGTATGATTATTATGGATTCTATTGTTTCATGGACTAATAACATGGTTGTGAACATGTATAGTGAATGTTTTAAAAGGAATTTCAAGGAGAAGTTTCTTGTAATAGTTTCAATAGTATATGTATTGATGTATAAATTTCGTATTGGAAGTTATATTGATGTTCTAATAACCATTCAATCTCAAGTAGAGAAGAGTAGGGTATGTGGTGACAGTAGCAAAAGGTCCTAGTGTAGGGGTTTTACTTTGGCCAAAGACGGGAACATACTAACTTTGTGTGTGATATAGGATGAAACCATTTGACAATGGTTCTGTAGAGTAGTAGAGGTCACCGCAAGTGCATAACTCGCTAGAGTCTTAAATAAATACATACATCTGGATGGTCAAGTCTATAATGAATGATTGCATGTCTTAGGATTTGTTGATGTGAATGTTATTTGTGTTAATATCTCTTTAAATGTTGTATGATTGCCTTTTTGGTACATTAGCTTACCCTTTCTTTTATGTTTGTTTACTTTTTTGTCCTTTTTTATAATGTTCACTTTAATGGTGTAAACATATGAAGATGTTACCGTTAATATGGTGCAGAGAGAGATGCAATAACATACTTAAGATTAGTTATGTTGTGTATAATCTTTTTTCATTTGAAAATTTATAGCTTTTGTTAGTGTGTATATAACTTCTAGACTTAGTACATATTTTATGTATAAATATTTGTATGTTTGTCTCATCTCCTGGTTGATTATCACTTATATAACTTTTATTTAGTAGTGTACATTATTAAATAGAATTTTACATTTAGTTTATTATTTATGTTTATTAAAGAAAAATACTAACTTTAATGTATAATTATATTTAAAGATACCTTTTTTTTATGTTTTGTTCTTTGTGTTATAAATTTAAGTAAAAATTATTGTTAGGATAAATTTCTGAATAATTTTAATGTAAATTTAAAAATAAGTTTTAAATCTGATTTAATTTTATAAAATGAGTTTGTTAGATGAGTTTTGCATTTATTATATTATAAAATTAATTTATTTTTAGTTGATTTCAGATTTTTAATATTTATAACACATTCTATTCATATGGAAATTATCAATGTATTGTTTTTCTGGTTGGCAGGTACTCATGTTCAAGTAATGTATTTTCATGCCGATGGAGTCTGCTTTCAAATTGGGGTAGGTTCACTAAGAATAATATTGCATTCTTGAATGTTAAAATTGCATATTTTAGAAAACGTTACAAATAAAATCTGACAATTAAAATAACCACTAAAATGACACATATTTGGTGACAATTTTTTAAAATACTGATAAATTTGCTAGAAAAGAAAAAAAAGCATTATTAACGATTAAAAACTGCCACAATTATTTAATATTTATCATATTTTGATAATTGAAAACCATCATAAAAATATATCATTATTTATAATCCTTCAATATCTATTAAAAGTTTTAAATTGTCACAATATTTTAAATTTTTTTGTCAATCTGTACAATTTCAATTATTATTTATTTTTCAATTATAACTAATAATTGAATTATTTATTTTCTTTAAACTATTTTATAAGATGATGATAATAATATTATTAATTTTATCATACTTTATATGTGATGGATAACTGGGACCAGACTTCATCTAGTCTAAGATGTAGTTGGCTAAAACAGGATGCCAAATATATTTAGTGAACAACATATAAATCATCCATGTTTAATGAGCACAACCCATCCACATGAATAGGCCAAATATATATCTCAAATCTAACTAGCGATGAAAGACATTCCTTGAGAGCTTTACTCCATTAACAACCTCACATTTCGCATAATGTTAGACTATACCACCAAAGAGCACCAATGTATATTTATATGGGTTTTCAAAATCTATCACAAGTAAAAAATATATTCAGAAATATAAACCATCTATTGAAAATGTAAGAGCAAACGACTTTCTTCGTATGATTCTACTGTATTAAAGATACATAAAAACATATATTTTTTTCTAATACAACTGTATATATGTTCGTAGTTATTCTGTTCTTTAGAGTTCTTGATCTGTCCTTTGTTTGATCTGCATGCTCTAGTACGTAGGTGTTGCGTAATCTTGTAGTGCAGTTACCATGATTTGTGAATTTTAGTTGTTCTAGTTTAAGCATAATGCAGACTTGAGGACTTAAATCTGTTTCAGAAGTTGAATGATAACCTGCACTTGTTGTGTCTGAAATAGATTCTACAGGATCCCAAAGTGGGTCTGACTTCAACCAATATGTCTTCTTGAGATTCAAATGGTAAAATACGTCAATTATCAGTTCTGGATTTTGAGTTCTGTAACTTCTCAAAAATGTCTTTTTTGAAGAGTAATTGAGATTCACTTGAAAATATTTACGGAATGTTCAGTTTTGAGTTTCTCCTTATGCTGTTTCTTTTAAAAATTGGTTCCATTTGTCAAGTTTGCATATCATTGGTCCTTTAATTTCTTGGTTTCCATTTGATTACGTGATCCTTGTGTGCATATTCTTTTCCTTTTAATTTCAGTTTTGCATTAATCTCAGTTCAGTAGCTTACCTTGCATTAGCATAGTGATTGATTTACTCCCTTTGCATGTAGATGATACGAAATTTAGGTTCTGTTTTTGTTTGCTCTGAATAAGCCATTATAAACATCATCCCGGATTCATATTTCTACCCTATTGCATTATTCCAAGTTAGATTACATGCATCAGTTGCATTTTATCATTTAAGGAGCCATGATTGCATTCCAAGTTAAAATCTGTTTCAAATTGACTAAACCCATTGCTTAATTCAGAAGCATCCATTCTAGATTGTTTTCCACCTTTGCATACACCATTCAGGAGGAAGAACAAAAGAGAATGGAAGAAGTGGAAATGGCAGAACATAAAGTAACAGAATCTTGTTCGAGCAACACCCGGGAGCCATCGATTTGCATAAAGAAGGCCGAGGAGGAAGAAGTTGAATCTTTAGAGAAAAAGCTTCCCGACTTGTTCGGTTATTATAAGGAATTTATGGCTGAAAAAGTGGAGATCAACCTGAGTAGCCAGTGGAGTGGTTCAGGAGACGACTTATTCGAAGACCTCGTCTCGTTTATGCTAACGACCTTCCGCTCTCGAAGCTGGTTGACGAGATCTACTATCGATTGAACCAGGAGGTTCTTAGCGGCACGATCATGCTGGCGGAGCCGGTAACGTACCGGAGTGTGAGGGCTATGATCTTGGATGAAGGAATGAGAATCAGTTATGGACTGTCTAAGGCCGGTGCTGATGTATTGGAGGACTCACCGAGTCGTGTCTTTGGTGTTGGGAGGTAATTAAATTTTTTTTCTTGATTTTTATTTTACATTAACTATTAATAGTATATGCAGGGTGCATTATGATATGATATCTAGGTTGCCGGACGAAGTCGATGCACATATTACTAATCAACGAATGTGCCGGAGAGGATCATGGTTAGGATTCAAGCGATATCTGATATCTGATATCTGGTAATATGCTCTACATTGTTAGTTTACGTTCGTAGTTAGTGTTTGATTGTTTTCACCTTTTATTTTTTTTTATAGAAATGATAGAACCTAAGAAACGTTTAAAGAACGCATCCATAAAGCTCAGTGAAATTATGGATATGGACTTGATAAGGCATTATTGGAAGTATCATGTTATTAGTGATGAGGCTCAAGGTGGAAAGGGTTCGACACATTCAAGAGAATGATGTTAACAAAGAGACTTAAATAAAGAAAGGAATTTGCAGAGAAAACATAATTGGTTCATGTTAATGCCCATATTATCAAATGCCTTACGCAGGCTTTGTAAAACTCTAGAAAACATAATTTCAGTTGCATTGTAATCGGGACCACCACTTAAATTGAGTATCAAATTATCTTTTCAACCCAATCTTAAAAATCATAAATAAAAGATATTTAGATTTGAAAGTATGAAATTAAAAGTTAGATAATTCGAAGAGCTATTGTTAGACCTCGTAAATATGCACCCAAAACCCTTATGTCAGACCTCGGAAAACGCAGACTGAAACCCCTTGTCAGTCATTTAAAACGCACCCAAACCCCTCTGCGCTGACGCTAGGTGTCAAGAAACGAGGATTTGAAATCAAATAGTGGAATGCAGGTGTCAGCAGGAGAGCGCACGCTCGTTTTACGTGGGAAGAAAAATGATTTTTTCTGAAACCTTCTTCCCACTCTCTCTGCATGCACCCTTAGTCTTCCAAAAATCTGATCTTTCATTTTCTCCTCCTTCTCACTAGAAATCCTATCTTCTTTCTAAGAAAACTCACCTTTCCTCTTCTCCGATCATCATTCAGGCACCGTAGGAGCATTACCGGCGTCCCAAGCTTCAACTTGAACCGAACAGTTTCGAATTCTGGAAACTGGTAAGTTTTTCTCCCCTTAGTCGTTCGTTCTTGTGCTACATGCAAACCACGTTTTGGTTTCATGCGAGGGTGTAGTCTAAGTTATCTTGGTTTCTTGCTGTTTGGTTTAGTTGGAAGAGTTAAGTGATCGTGAGGGTAGAAGTTGTAGTTGGACGAACCAAAAACCCACTTTTAGACCGTTCAATCACGTATCCAGGTAAGGGAAGCTTATTTAATTTAATTTGATTTGTTGCTGTTGAACTGCCTGAATGTTCGTTTAGTTGATTGAATGAGTTTGATGCATGATGGTTGAAATGATTGTATGGAATGAACGTTCGTTTATTGGATGAGATGAAATGAAATATGAATGAATTAGGTTATAATGTATGAAATTTATGAAACTTATATGATACGTGCTGTATGGGATATGAAAATTGATTATGATAGGAATTCTATAAAGTTCTGAAGTTATGAAGTTATAAGTTAAGAAAAATGAGTTGGAATGTAAAAGATTCTGTATATGAGATTTCACTATGATAAAGTACGTTCGTCACTGAATGGTCATTGACCGTTCGGTTTTCCTGGTAAACCTAGTTGAAACGGGATTCTTTCATTTGGAGAGAATCCTAGTGTAGGACGAACGCCTTCGTGTGGTAATACTATGCTTGAGCGTTCGGCCAAGTATAGTGGGGCCTGAATCTAATATGATAAACTTAATATATGTATATGTACTTGTATATTATTGTTGTTCATAAACACCACTTCAATAGTAACATAATATAATTATCAACCCTTTTATTAGAAGTTTATTAGTGCTCGGTCTTACACCTAGCGTTCGTAATGAGTAGTGCTCGGTCTTATACCAAGCGCTCGTACCCAATTCTCGTATAATCAATCTTGATGAAATAACGTTCGTCCCAATTTCAGTAACATATCCTTACCGTGTTCGGTCACTGACCGACATCCGGTTTCTGTATATGATTGATTTTAAACTATGGTTATTTAACGTTCTGATGTGTCCACGTTCATGGGATCCGGCTTAGAGCCTCTGTACTGAATTATTGTTGGAGTATGAGTTTGAACTCCCGAGGGTCAGTTCATCTAACTGATTCACGATGTATATAACTTCGTTACCTATTATATATATATTTTACCTGGATTATTCTTGGATCTAAAAGTAACTCTCTTGGTCTTATTCTATTCTGGAACGAGATATTTTATCGGTCTCGTTTCTGTCGTTCGTCCTCGTTATGAAGAGGGCGGAACGTTCGATATTTTATGTATTTTGAAAGGATGCTGAAAATGACACCTAAGGGAAAGGTTATAAAGGATGAAGAGTTATGAGATGAATATGAGATTATGGATTTGAACGAGCGTTCCGGGGAGGAACGACTCTTGGATGATATTGAAATTGGTAAAGTATGAATGTGGTAATGCTTGGCTGACGATTCATCCTGATGTTCCGTGAGTACTCGTCCTCACGTAGAGGGGGTACGTCATGTGTGGGAACGACAGGAGGTCCTAGTCCTTAGGGGTACTTTGGACGGAACGGACTAACCTTGGGTGGCAGCTAATGAGAATTCCAGTTACTACATCACCCGGGTGCACGAACGTCGTAGCTACACAGAATTCATACAGTCCGGACAGTCGGTCTAGTATCAGGGTTTTGATTGAATTGTTTATTGGAATGAAATTGAATGTGCTTGCATATGAAAATGTATGTTATTACTTGAATTAAATTACATAAGCTTACCCTGTGTTTTTCCTTGTGTTGTCTCATTTGTACGTCCGTCCTTGTCGTTACAATGATCATCCGTGTGGATGTGAGCAGAAGGAGACGCACTGCTGGAAGAGGCGTTGGAAGAGCAATATTTGGAGGAAGAAAACTTAGTCGAAGTCGAGGTGAAAACCGAACAATAGGACGTTCGGCTTGTAGTTGGTTATTTTGATTAGGTGGCCGTTCGTTCACCTTTTTCTTTAAGTTTTGAATGACCGTTCGGGGTTGGCTTTGTAAACCGTTCGGTCAAAATTTCGCTTATGTTGTACAGTTTTAGTTGAGAAGTTATGTAAGGCCGTTCGGCCATAACCGTACTCTCTTTTAAATGTTAAAACTGACCTGTGTTATTATTAATCGTAATTATTCTATTATATGGTTTTATTACTGTATTTTTGAGATGTTACAGCTATTTGTAAAGATATTTGCGAGACATATTCGGTTTTATAAAAATAATCTAGATTTTTCAACAAATATATATATATATATATATATATGATTGTAAAATTTTTATACCACAATATTATAATTATTATGACATTATTAATTATGAAATATATTAAAATATCTATACTATCATATAAAGATGATTCACCTTCACATTTTTTTCAATTTTATTCTTCAAGCGACTACTTTTTTTTTAATTTAACCGTTTTTTAATTTAATCATATTTTAATTAAATAGATGAAAACTATCTACAATCAAAATATAAAATTATTTATATTCATTTTTATAATTATAATTTTATTATTTTTCATTATCATAAAAAAAATGTAAATACACATATTCTACGTACATATATTTTTATTAGTTAATGGGATCAATTAATATTAGTCAAGATATCATTAGGTTTAGATGCAATCAATTCATCAATAATTGAATCAACAACCATGAGTTCATACACAATTATCATACTTGGATTGTTGAAAATGGTCCAAATTTTCCCACTAAATCCATCTAGAGTTTTTTCTCTTCTCAATTCCATCTAAATCAAACCATGACAATTCTGACTTCTCTTTTTCTTTCCATCTCAACTTCTCACCCAATAAAATAAACTCTTCAAAACACAAAAATACATTCATAATTGACTATTCTTGGAGGAACGTGATACCATTCCCACATGTAATCTTCAAAATTTTAAGGATAAATGATTCATAATTGATGTTTGGTTAACATTGCTGTCGTTCAATGGAACCAAAATAATTTATTGTCTAAAAATGACAAACGATTTTTTTTAGTTGTAATTGTATTAACTAGTTGTCTTGTGTCTCTCAAATGGACATATATAACAAACTATTTTTTTTAGTTATGGTAATCAACTTTGTGTGAGAAAAATTAGATGAATTAGACTAAAATAATTTCAATCTGAACTACATCAATAATATTAACCAATCTAATAATTTTTTTCTTCTTTAAATGAATTTGGACCCACATGGGTTGCAAGTTGATCAGGTCATTTTTTCACCAACATTTGTTACGGTTTGACAGAAAGCAGCCTTTTGATTCTTTTTTTTTCTCTTATAATAAACTTAAACCCTTTCCCAAGTCAATGGATTGTGATATTTTTCTATAAAATATAAATATTTTATTCTAGTTTCTGTATTTGCATTAGACTCGGTAGCTGAGCATGTGCAGTTGGGTGTATCTGAACATATTTAACCTTCTAATTTATATTATAAGAGAAAATTAGTTTTCAAGCTAGTACACTCCCTAGAATAAGAAAAATAAATTGAAAGAGAAGTATACATATATAATAAATTTTGTATTCTCTATATATATTTTACTATCAGTTAAGATATTAATTTCTGTTGTTTATATGATCAGATTAAATATTAAATTTATAATCATAGAGTATTTTTTAATTAATAGTTAGAATAAAACTTTTAAAAAATATATTTTGATAGATTTTTGGATAATATTTTAATACACATATGTATTATTTATTCACTGATTTATTATTTATTTATTAATTTAATACGCATATGTATATTTTTTACTGATTTATTATTTATTTATTATTGTCTTGATATATTTTAAATTTAATGAAAAAATATGTAAAAATGTTAATAGAAAACTGAATATAATTGTAACTTAAAACCAAAATTTATAACTATGTGAGTGAGTTTGGTAGGTGAGAGTACTATTCAAGCTTGCTGAAAACAAAGACTTATCTCTAAGATTTTTTTTAGTTTACTTGAGAATGTATTGTTTATGTGAGCGACGACTTGAGATGAATCTTGTGTTAATTTTAAAAGAAATGTGCGGAACGATTTGGAAGGATTTATGGGATGATTCACTTTTCAAAATGTGATGAAATTTGGAGAGATTTAGAAGGATCCAATTTAAAAGGTCTAAATTACCCTTCTAATTCGATATAATTTCAGTTGCAATTATCACATTAATATAATCGATTTTAGGCAAATATTTGTTGTTTTTTGTGCTACTGGGTTGGTGGTAGATGAAGAAGATAAGGTTGATGGCCATATGAAGATGAAGAAAAAAGTGATTGATAAAGAACACACGTGTTTAAAGCTGAAGAAGATGAAGAATATGAAACTGTATTTGGTTCCAAGAAATCCATATTCGGTTCTAGCTGTATAAAGAAGAAGAAGGGAACCTGTATTCGATTCCCATTTATTTGTATTCGGTTCCTCATTCTTCAGAAGAGAGGCTTATTCGATTCCCAAGGTCTATATTCGGTTCCCAGCGCTGTGGTCTCCATGTTCGATCTCCACGAACTCTCTCCTCACTCTGCACCACCGCCTCATGTGTGTCTGCTTCCCCTCCATCGCTAACCAATCTTGTGCCTTCCCCTCCACCACCGTTGTTGAGTCCATGCCACTTTTCTTTTGTCCTATTTGTCTCAACGCCAACTTCACCTTCTTCAGTCCCCCGACCGCAAGACAAGAGTAGTAGATGTCCAATCTTCCAAGTTCCTCATTGCCACTGCACGGATCGCGACCCTCTCCACGAGCAAGGCTGCTGCTGCGACGCGCTTCGATGCGGATCGCCGTGCTAGAGAGGCAGTTGTGGCCAGGAAGGGGCTAAGGAGGCCTTGGAGCATCTTGCGAGTTCCTCTTTTGGTTCAACTACTTGTTTATCCATCTGGTTTCTTGTTGTTGTGGTAGACACTAGACACTATCACCCCTTGTTGTTGCTAGGATGCATAATGAGAAATGAATAAAGAAGGTTGATAATCCATTATTATATTAATTAGTTGGACCAGTTAGCTAGTTAGTTTGATTGTAAATAAGGACTTAGATTTGGCGAGAGTTATTTTTTTAAATTTTTTCAAGTGAAAAGGAGAAGGAGTAATCCTTTGTGGAGGAGAAATTCCTTGAAGAGAATTCTATTTTCCATTTCTGTTATACTCCTCAATAAGTTCTATTCTTTTAATTTCTTTCTATCCATCTTTCATGTTATTTTTTCCCAATTTCTATTAATTAGTCTAATCTACTGAGTCCAAATTCAGGGAGAAAGAAGATGCATGAAGCATTACAAAAATTAACATGAGCATAATGTCCAACTTTAATCTTTAGAATCACCTATCTTAAAAATAAGGATCCTGATATTTTAACAACAAATTTTAACAACTTTTTAATAATGGGCCATGTGCCATTGTTTTATTGGTCTGCTTGAATTTGTTTTCAGAAAAATATTTGAAACGAACCAATCCTAAGTTGCCACGTTTGCGTTGTAAAAAAGTTGTTAAAAAAACATTTTCCTAAAAATAATGATGGTAGTGAAGGACTTGGTCAGGATCTTGATATTTAGAGTCACGTGTCTTGAAAATAATGATGTGTGTGAATTAATTGTTTTATTGGTTATTAATTTAAAATATACTAATAAAATGAAATAAAAAATTTATAAACTATAATTCATTCTTAAAATTTTAAAAAAAATCTTTGTTGTTTATTCTTTTATATTGTTTGAATTAAAATACAATTAATAATTTAGTAAATAATTTATTCATAAAAGCTAGTGTAGCATCATAGGAATTTATTAAATAATTTAGTAAATTAATTTATTAATAATTTAGTATATTATAGTTCTCAATATGAGTATCGTGTGCAACTTTCTCCATATCCTTCAAATCCTAATATAATGACTCAAATATGAGAGGGGTATAAGACTTACAACACATAATATGTCAAATATATTTGTATGTTATTATGTTCACACTTTTTTTATCTTATGTAATATTCTTACTTTGTTTAATCACTACAAAAATAATTAATTTTAGGAGGGGTTATTTTTTGGCGGTTTTGGAAACCCCGAATAATTCCCGGCGATTTATGCACAAACCGCCCCTAATTGTTTTTTAAATTTTATAATACTTACGAACCCATATCCCCTTCCCTGCGCCTTCGGTCATTCGTTCTAGTAACATCTGTTCTAGTTTCAGATACTTTCAAACCCTAAAACCTTCTCCCCGTCTTCATCAAAATTTCCCCCAAACCCTACCCTACCACAATCTTCTCCTGCTTGGCTTCTTCTTTGGCTTGGCTTCGTGTTCGTCTTCTCTTCTTGCTTGGCTTCGTGTTCGTTTTCTTCTGCGAGGTGGAGCGTTGAGGTGGAGACGTCGAGGTTGAGGCATCGAGGTGGAGGCGTCGAGGCATTTGTGGGTTGAGCGAGTTCGAGGTGCTCTGGCGCGCTCCCGCATTGACCGTCAAGGTAAGATTGTGTTCGATCTTGGCTCTCCGGTTTTGGCTCTCTCTTTCTTTGTTTGTTCGATCTACCGATGTTCGATCTTTTTGTGGTAACTCAAAACATTTTGTCTCTGGTTTGGTCTAACACTTTAATAACAATTTTTGAAACATTGAACTCCAAAATCTAATCTTGCCATGCCAAAATCTGATATCTTTGGATGCATCTCGGCATCTAAAAGAATGATACTTGCTTTGAGATTACGGTGAATGATCGTCAAATGTGAATCCTCGTGAAGATAAAGAAGACCTCTAGTTATGCCTGTTATGATTTTGTATCGCTTTTCCCAATCCAATTGTGCCCGCCCAACTTCATCTATAAACCAAAGCCAAGATACGATATTCTCAATGAGTTAGAATGTTTATAAATGAAGAATAGATGGTTCGGTTCCTTAATTTTGACTTGCCAAATATGAAGAAATCGAGGCTTTTGTTGGGAACAAATTCATACACCAATAGCCTTTCTCTTCTTTCCAAGCAATATCCTATCAGCTTAACTAAATTTCAACGCTGAAGTTTGGCCATTAACATCACCTCACTCTTAAACTCAATTTCTCCTTGGAGGGAGTTCTTGGACAAACTTTTGACTGCAACATCCTGACCATTGGAGAGCTTACCCTAAAAATTTAAAGTTTATGAATGTAAGTCAGGGTAACGACCTATCAGGTATACCACTATATTTTGTAGATGTGATGTACATCTTTTTGTGACACTGTTATATTTACCTTTTAAACAGGTCCAAATCCTCCTTCTCCTAGCCTATTTGCATCAGAAAAGTTGTTTGTAGCCGTCATGATTGTGGTAAGTCCAATTGCAATGTCTCTATTGATGTGATTTCATCATGATTTTCAGCTTGAACTGGGAATGAGTCGCAACAAATCAGTTCTCCAAATGGAATTCTGCTTCATTTTAGGAAAATATTCTTCTTATAGACACTTACTTGCTTATTTATGATAACAATAATAACTTTCTTTTGGGAACTTGGTAGAACTTATAATATAAAATTTATGATATCTCCTATTTATTGTAGCTGACATGTTAAAGTTAAGTGATACTTGGCATAAGTTTATTTAGACTATTTGTATTATGTGAATCAGAAATTCTACAACTAAATTATTTTGGGTAAGCTGATTTTCAAACATTTTAAAAAAGTTTCTACTCTTTCTCCAAATGCATTTTATTATATAAACACTTATTACTGCAAGTGTCCTTTTTTCATTTTACTATTTCCTGACAGTGATTGAACCATGCACTTTTTTTCCAACAGTAGAAGAAATTTCAAATTCTATTATCATTGTGGGTAGCAACCATAGTGTACTTCTTCAGTTTTACCCTATTAACTCCATTGCAGATAACAAAGGATTAAATCAACAAATATCATAATAAAAGAGAATGTGATGTTAGCTTACCTTCAATCTGTTTCCGTGACTTCCTCATTCTTAAACAGATGCACATAAGACTTACTAGTTAATTTTTCTATTTTTTCTTTATTTTCATTTCATTCTAATTTCTATATGTTAGTGTAAGGTTTTCTTAGTTTGTATTGTTCTATTATTTATTTTCTTTCTCGCTTTGGTGAACTATCAAGGTTTGAAGTCCCTTTCTGTTGTGTAAAGATTGTTGATTGTTGTAGTACATTTTCTAATTTTTTTGTCGACATATTATAATTAAACTTTTTGATTCTTCATTCTTGTTATCAATTATTGATGCTCTCCCTGATGCCATTCTCCAATGCATCTTGTCCCGAATCACCAATGCTTGTGACATACTATCCTAAAGGATGTCTTAACTGGTACACAATCAATCATCCAATGTTAAATAATGCTAAATTTCCTCCATATTTAACTAATGTCATTCAATCAACCTTGACTCTCTGATACATCAATTCATTAAAAGAGATGAAAGAAAAAGGCTATAAAACTGTTTCCATAGTAGTGAATTAATAGCTCACACATTATATATTAATTGGATGTACTCTTTCTTTTGCACAAACTTTTAAACCATTTGATACAATTTGAAGCAGTTGCTTTGACTTTGCCGAAACCACCCTTAGAACCTGAATTCTTGTTCTTGTCTATTTCCTTTTGAGATCTTGTCACATCATCTTCCATGGCACCAATACCACCAGCACCCCATTGATCTGTCCAACTTAGAGCTTTGCTTGCCATCTTTCCTTGATGCCATCACCATAAAACAACCTTAAACCTTTCTGATACGAAGATACAAAATCTCAACAAATCATTACTACAGTGCCTGTGGTGAAAACTTGAGACAGAAAAGCTTAAAGACAGGAGCAATACCCCCAAATGGAATGACCGAGATTTTGACGCAGAAGAATGATTGATGAAAGACTTGAAATTTAAAAGGTATAGAAGAAAGGACTGAAGGAAATGTTATATATATTGAAATGTGATGTTACATTGCTTTTCCTTTTCCTAATTTATCTTTATCTTTTCATAACAGGACTTGACAACTCACCTATCTGTTTGAGTACATGTTAAGAATTGTGAACGCCTTACAAGTGTGTCCCCACCAACACCGAAAGATCTTGTGGAACTTGAAGATCCAGTAGTGGAAGATGTTCTGCTACGATTACTTCCTTTCTTAACTAATTTAGTAACGTTGAAAGTTGAAAACTGAGATTGTGTCAAAGCCATTTTTGATGTCAAATGTACAACAGAAAGCAAAGATGTGATATCTAGAGGATCAACCCTTTTTCCTTTGAAGAATTTGACCATATTTGAAGAATGTTTGGAATGAAGATCGTCATGGAATTCTTTCTAAGGATGCACCATCATATTTTTAGTATTTCAATTTAATATTGAACATCTTTCTTTTTAATATATGAACAATTAATTGTATAAACATATTAATATGTAAAACAATGTTATTTATTTTATATATTTAGTTTTAATTCATATTATTTCATTGTTTGTTTGGTTAATAAAATAAATTTTATTATAATTTCATTTTATTACAATCAAAAACTAAAAAAAAACATATGGACAAATTTTCGGCGGTTTCAGAAAACTCATGCTAATACCAGCGGTTTTCACAAAACCCCGCTAATACCGACGGTTTTCGCAAAACCCCTGCTAATACCGACGGTTTTCACAAAACCCCCACTAATACCGACGGTTTTCACAAAACCCCCGCTAATACCGACGGTTTTCACAAAACTCCCGCTAATACCGACAGTTTTCACAAAACCCCCGCTAATACCAGCGGTTTTTCAAAACCCCGCTAATATCGGCGGATTTTCAAAAAACCGCCGGTAATTATTTAGCGACGCAGCCTTTCCCAACGGTTTTCCTAACCGCAGGTAACTTACTTTCCGGGAATTAAAACCGTCAGAAACGAAAAAATAACCCTCGCTAAAATTAGAGATTTTTGTAGTGAATTATTTGTTTTTTCAAAAATATTCAATTTTATTTCGATAATAAATAAAATCATACTACTAGGTAGTAAATTATATTACAACCAAATACTACATTTAAAAATAAATTCATTTACTAAATTATATTTTTTTTACATTTTAAAAATTAATTTTAATAATTATTTTTAATTTTTGACTCTTTATAAACAATTTTGTAATTAAATATAACATTAACAATTATTATTTTATATTACTTTAATAACTAGGGACATTTTGGTAATCTTTAATTTCTACTGATTAAACAAATTTTTAAAATTTTTCACATCAATCAAATCCTACACTAATTATCACAAATAAACAACAAAAAAATTATCCTTAAATCCATTCAATCACTCTCCCCCAAATCATCTCCTCCAAACTCCCTCAAGTAAACACAGCATAAATGTGCCTATTGTGTCTCTTTGAATGAAGAAAACTAAGTTAACTTGAGTGAAGTTCATTCAACTGTGTTATGTTTGACCCAAAGAATAGTCAATAACAACTGTGAAACATCACCTTGTAGTTGATAGCAATAGCTACCAACCTAAATGCTATGCTTCTATATATACATTGAAATCTTGTATGTAATCTTCCACTGGCTCTAACTGCCTATTGGATGCCAACCTTTCAAAGATTGTCCCCTGGTTTCGACCTCCAAAACGGATCACCACTGCATCCTTTAACCCCGTCCATGAAAGATTTCTGGTTTTCTATCTCCAAATTCTAAACAAATAACCAACACTCCCTTCCATGTTGATGTAGGCTAGGCGCAACTTTTCTTCCTCCCAGAACCCTTGTAATTCAAAAAATTTATCAGCCTTATTGATCCAATTCAACGAATCAACCCCTTCAAAATTTGGCAATTTCATCCTTTTCTTCCAGTTTAGATCCTCCCCGTTTCTCTCGCCCTTTTCATCCTTGTGTCGGTCCTCCTTTTTCCTATTGAGCGAACCTTGGCTTTCATTCGCATCTTCATCTTCTTGTCGGACTCGTTTTCCCATCATTTTTATCAGTTCTTGCAAATCCTTGTGGAGTGCTGCTGATTCCGCCGCCCTGGACATCTCCATGTTTTCCAGTTTCACCCTTCCCTCCATGAATTTCTTTTTTTTCCTCTTCCAATAATATCTGACTGGCTTCTCAGTCCTCCTTATCGATTCGGTAGTTTCCTCTTGACGATCCGACAGTTTCTTCCCTCACGCCTTTCCTCCGCTCTATCGATCTGGCAGGTTGGACCAATTGTTACGTACTTGAGTATGTAAACTAGCCAAATACAACCTTTCACACTCTTACACACATAGCAGCACAATAAACGAATGATAATGGATGAATGAATCTCTTTTATTGATGGTAATATCTGGATAAACAAAAGTAAACAATAATTGGGAGCATAACCTCCTTCAATTACTTTGGGAGCATAACCTCCCTCACAAGATGGTAGCCACCTATCAACAACTCAATCATCAAATGCATACCCTAAATCCTAGACTCTAGTTTTATTTATACTAATTAATTCGCTCCCTAAAAGTACTGAATATTAGTAAATAATCCTATTTACTATAATTATCTGATACGAATATATTTATCCCTATTTACTATATTTAACTTATACTGAATAATATACTAAGATATGGTTTTGTTACTCTAATTATTCTTTGTTGAATATCTTCTCAGAATATCTCTCTTATTACTCTAATTAATTTCCCGCCCATCCTAACGTTGCGACAGTTAGGATGCTTCCTTGCTACTTCCACCATTCGACCTGATCGCTCCTCCTCGTCTACCGCTTGTCCTTGTCGCTCCCCACCTTTTACCGCTCGTCCTTGTCGCTCCCCTCGTCTACTGTTTGGCCGGGTCACTCCCCCTCTTCTACCGCTCGTCTTGGTCGCTTCCCCTTGTCTACCGCTCGGCCTGGTCGCTCCCCCTTGTCTACCGTTCGACCAACTCGCTCCCCCTCTTCTACCACTCGTCCTAGTCGCTCCCCCTAGTCTACCGCTCATCCTAGTCGCTCCTTGTTGTTCACCGTTCGGTCAACTCGCTCCCCACCTTTTACCGCTCGGTCTGCTTCTCGCTCACTCCTATCTCTCCTTTCTATCGTTTGGTCCCCTTCTCCCTCACTCCTTTCTACAGTTCGATCCCCTTCTCTCTCTCTCCTATACCTCCTTTTCTTATACACTTTTCAGCCCCTAACATTAGGCACAAAACATAACTGCATCTCAAATTCACCTTGCAAGTTCCCAAAAGGAATTAAAAATGGTGATTCAACATACTAATTTTCACACAAGTCATTCTAATTTGATTGAATCTTTCTAGCAACATTAAAACATTGTTTTGGACTTGTCTCAACTGCCAAACATCACAAAATCATAGCAGAACGAAAAATGATTTGTAATAGCAAATTATGCAGAATTTTTGCTCAACCACACCACCAAAACTGAATTTTAAAGAACCAATGGACCAGGAAATGTTAAAAATGACTCTAGAATGTGTAAATACACATGACCAAGCTGGAAAATTCAAGCTAGGAGAATTATCATTCAAACTGGAGATTCAAGGAATTTAAGCACGGTGAAAAACTCATGAAAATAATTAAAACAGTGATGTGTGTTTCTAGTTTGGCAATCAAGCTATGCTAGATTCATTTCATTGCTTGTTATGGCTTGCCACACCTTTACACCTTCAAACAACACCAAACAGTGGTGAAAAATACACCAAAACAGGTGGTGAAAAATACACCAAAACAGGTGGTGAAAAATACACCAAAAAAGATTGCTCTAAGAATAAACCAACATAATTTACTTTGAACATGTACAACAATAAGCACTATTGAAAAAACATATAAAAGCTTTGAATAATGAGTTAGGCTTGGCTTAATTCATCATCGACTAGACTTAGTGTCTCACTGCCTTGATTTGGTGATAATTTGCACTTAAACATTACACTAACTACATCACAAATTGATTTAAAGCATATTAGAGTAGAATTGGACAGATTTGGAAAATTGCATCAATTGTAAGAATGCACATGACTTTGACAGACTGAAATTGAAATCTAAAAGCATAATTGATTCAAATGAAATAATTTCACCGATTAAAATGAAGGAATAAGCTAGATTAAATAGCCGAAACAGTGAAAAAACAAAGAAGACCGAACAAACTGGATGTAATAGTAACACGAAACACAAAACCAAAAGACAATATGTAACGCCCCGACAACTTACAGGGAATATTGACTGCCCCCACACATCAACACGAGGCTTTCCAATGTACTTTGTCCTCACTCGCACACTTTCCGGGAAAACTTCCCAGAAGGTCACTCATTAAATTACTCCAGGCTAAGCATGCTTAACCATGGAGTTCTTATGGGTTAGGCTACAGAAAAGCAAATGCATTTTGGTGATATAGGTAGCCAAATCAATTCCTTTAAGCTATCCTTCAACTGTATAGTCCCATACCTATACAGTCTCTGGATCCTCTCATTCCGATGTATGTTCGATTCGTCCATGTGCCCCTTCCACTGGAAGCCTGCCAGGAGCCGCTCCTTGTCAGTGCCCCTTGCACTTCGTGCTTCTTGCACCGACGATCACTCCCCGCCCTTGTCAGTGCCCGGGTGTCACATGCCCACTAGCTTCCGTCTGGTTCGTCCTCGAACCACACTGTACTGGGAGAGGCTAGGCTCTGATACCAAATGTAACACCCCGATTTTTTTCGAATTGTAATGATGGAATTTTTTTTTTCAAAACTCTTCTTATAAAACATTCATTTCGAACAATCAAACTTTATTTAATTAAAATGCAGAAGCAAAAACATAAATATAAATATTGTCTGTTTAAAACATAAATTTGAAATAATTCCTTTCACAATAAAGATACAAATTTTGAAATCTTTTAAATAGAATAAATCATCATCCTCGAAATATAAGAACCCAACTCTCACGTCAGCTACTTCAATCCAGTCTTATCTGCAATGTCATCTACTCCCGTACAAGTACGATCATCGCAGGTGGAAACCACAACCACAACATTTCAGGGTGAGTAACTAGAAATATTATAACATACAACAAAACATATTCGTTTGATATACAGAATAATATAATCATATAAACATATTACATCACATCATTATCATCACAGTCAAGTCATTCATGAACCAATGTCGTTTTCTTATACTGTGTCGTCATGACCTGTTATCACTAACAGGTACCTGTTCCCAACAGGGCAATTTGAGTCGTCTTCCATCGCAACTTTCGACCTATCTCCCCGACTTCTCAAGGACTAACAAGTAAAAACATTGGCACTACACGCACCAGTGCACTATACTCAGCACGAGCCGAAGTCTTTTGGGCAAGACATCCACCTTCCCGCGCAAAGGGAAGTGACACTCAAATCACTATCTCTAAACGAGAGTCCACCACATCACATTCTTAACGTAGCGTAGTACGAAAAACTCACACATAACCGACGACAGTACAAGAAAATAACATAGCTTCATATCCACATCGCATATCAATACCCATTCTCAATAACATGTATAGTTTCATCAATCATCAGGTTTAAACACAATTCTCAACACATTACATGCATAATCTCAATAATATACATTTCCCACCTAATTACAAGATTTATAACACAACCTCATTACCTTTCATACATAGTCTCAATACTATATATTAACTCACCGGTCACAAAGCTTATAACACAATCTCGTTTTATTCCGTACTTAATCTCAAAAATACACGTTAACTCATCAACTCAAGATTCTACTACACCAGAAGAAATACGACTTCAAATACAACATTAGCACATCTTATACTTCAAGTAAATAACCACATAAACATATAAAATTAAAACAACTTTGATAATGTACCACCACAACACATAAAATACTAAACTTTCATTATATACAAAACAATCCCGCATACTAAATTATGAAAATCGCTCGTGCTATATCTGAACTTATACATACTAACAAAACAACAAGCTACTTTGTTATTATATAATTTAATTTTTATAACAGTCAAAAGCTTAATCACCTGCCAAACTTATGAATTATAATATTTCTATGTATCATAAATAATATTAAATAAAACTATTCTAATATTTATATATTATAAAGTAATACTAAATAAAACTAAGTTAACTAACGTTTCAAATATTTAAACAATCCAAAACAAATTTTATTATTTTTCTAACCTAAAAGAAAATATACTAACAACTTGATAAAATATTAAGCAATTCCAGCAATACTGCCAATGCCTATATTTTTCAACACATAAATCAAACTTTCTTAGAATTAAATACCCCACGTGAACTTACTAAGTAACTCTCATTTTATTATACCTATATGTAAATTTATACTATATTAATATAATATAATAATTTGCGTACATTATTCCCTACACCCAAACCATTAAACTCTTCCCAATATTAAATGACCATGCAAAGTGAAAGTTTCATACCCCCTTTACTGTAAACACATTCAAACAACCCCACTATTTCCACTCTCACACCATAACAGCCCTCACACAAACTCTCCCTAACTTTCTTTCTTCCACTCAACCCTTACATCTCATTCATATCTCTTTTCGAAACCCAAACCCACCAAGAACCCCGAAAGAACTCTAAGAAAAACGGTGCATGCATAGGATGAACGTTACCCTCTTCTCACACACCCACAGAACCAACACTCAAACACCACCCACCAAAACCGAACGAGATTCCCATCCTTAACAAACGCATAAACATTCATAAATATCTATATACACAACTCTCTTGCAACTCAAACATCACGTACGTTATTATCAAAACCATCACCCAAACTACATGCATGTATAGATAAATCATCCTTGCATTCCTAGCCACCCCCAAAAGCTTTCCTTTTCAATGGTTAGTCTCTAAGCCCTCCATGCTCCCTTGTTTCGCTCACGGACTTGCAATAGAGATGATGTGTTCTTACACTCTCTCACAAACTCTCACCGTTTCTACTGTTGAATATAGGGTTAGGCTTGTTTCCTCCACTCTCCCGACTGCCGTGTGCTTTCTTATATTTTTTTAACTTAATCTATCACTCAACACTCTCTAACCCTAATCTCCAACGGCCCAGAATCGATCTCTGTATCCATAAAATATTTTCCGTTTTAATTATTCCCTTGCTTCTATCTTTAAATAGCCAAAAGATACATTAAAAACTAATTCTATCTTTGATTAGCGGAGACTACCTAAAACAGACGTTTTCTCTTTCCTAAACTTAAGCATCATATAATTATTATAAAAATTAAATTACTCTCTTCTCCCAACCCATACTAAACAAATAAAACTAAACCTAATTAATAACTTTTAAACTACTCCTAAATACTTTATCATCCAATACCATCCATAATTAAATATTTAATATAAAAAATTATAAAAATAAAAAATACTTTTTATTTTTCTCCACTCCAAAAATTTTCGTCCTCAAAAATTTAAAGTTACCTACACTTATATCCTTTAACCCAAAACCACCATCTCTAACAAAAAAAACCTTGGTAAATCATCCAGCACATAGCTACACTAATGGTTAAACAACATAAAACAGGGTCTCTAAGCTACAACCGATCAAATAATAATGACACAATCAGGCATTTTGATCAAACCACAAACCACTTAACTACTACCCTATCTATCCAAAATATTCCATATACCGCATACTTATATCAAACATCATGAACAGTTTTTAAAACATACACATTATCAACCAAAATTCTCTAACATCTTGCACACTTAGGTATCCTTAAAAATAAAAATAAAAACATAATCTGGATACATTATCTTAAGCACTGGGTAAATCCAACATTAATCGTATTAGCATAAAAATTTCAATTCAGAAAATTCAAACATGCCACCATAAGAAAATTCATATTCTTAATATAATAGTTCAATTGTTAAGTTAGCCTTTAAAATAAAGAGACACTAAACCAGATTTTTATCAAGTTAAAGTCATATATACCATGCCCATATAATCACTTCAATATTCAAACATACCACTCATTCTCGGTATGTTTTATCAATCATCATGAAACGATATGCTCAAAGTTCATGCCATTATGATCTAACTCCTTTCTAACATCAACTTTCATTTATTAGAACTAATCACAAAGTTGAATGTAACATGTCTACCATTTGTGTCATTGACTCTTTTTTTTTAATACGGATTAGTCAATTGAAATTTTAGAATGGACAAGGGAAGGAATACAGGTAAAAAAATAATAATATGTAACACAAACCTTTCCAACATCATTGCCTCCCAAAATCGACCATGATATGCTCTGCACATTGCTTTCATCTTTTAGAAGTAATGATTCTAACCTTGGATCTTCTTCCGGTGTTTTCCTGTCCAGTGAATGGACGGTTTGTTGGGTTGTAAATCAAAGACAGATTTGGTTAACATTTCATGTATTGTTCGGTTCGCGTGAAACAGAGAAACAAAAAAAAAACCTAGAACCTAAAGAAGAAAAAACACAAGAGAGAAATATCAGAGAGAAATGATCTGAATAATCTTTGAGATTGAATTAATTTCAAAACGTAAAGACGGGCTACAATATATAACCAATCCAAGCGACTGAAACAAACATAACAAAAAGACCGAGCGGTCATCGGCAGAAGAGGCCGAACAACACAGCCAAAGTCAGAACCAAAAGCACACGACCGAACGGTCACAATGAGACCGAGCAGTCAAAACCAAAAACGAGTAATAGAAGAGCCTAATCTACAAATCTCCACCTAGACTCGACTATTACAAGAAAGAACAAATCGAACGGTACACAATTACAGACTGAACAATATAGAACCAATCCTAGACAAACACTTCAGAAACTTCTCTTTAGCGAGCGGCTTAGTCAGCATATCTGCAGGGTTGTCTTCAGATGCAATTTTGCAGATTTGGACATCACCGGATTTCACAATGCTCCTGACAAAATGCAGCTTGACATCAATATGCTTTGTTCTAGAATGGTAAATCTAATGGTTGGCCAAATGTATGGCGGCGCTCTGACTGTCACAATGAACCCGGATAGACTTTTGATCAATACCCAATTCCTGAATCAAGCCTTTTAACCACAGTGCCTCCTTAACCCCTTCAGCAAGCACACAATATTCAGCTTCAGTGGTTGAAAGGGCAACAACTGATTGCAATGTAGACTTCCAGCTTACAGCAGTTTCGAACAATGTAAACACATATCCCGAACGAGATTTCCTTGTGTCCATGCACCCGACAAAGTCTGAATCAACAAAACCTTCAATATAACCTCCACCTTGAAAGTTATTTTGGAAGAGTAATCTAGTATCAAGAGACCCCCTTATGTATCTAAGCATCCACTTCAACGCTTCCTAGTGGATTTGTCTAGGATCAACCATAAACCGACTGAGAACACTTACTCCATGCGCCAAGTCAGGTCTTGTGCAGACCATGCCATACATGATGCTCCCAATCCCATTTGAAAACGGAACCGATTCCATCTTCCTTCTTTCATCCTTGGTCTTTAGGCATTGTTCTTTGGTGAGTTTCAAGTGTTGATCGATCGGTGTGCCAGTAGGTTTGGATTGAGACATCCGATACCTTGAAACCACCTTCTACAAGTAATTCTTTTGAGATAAAAAAGTTTCCCCCAATTTATCTCTCCTTATATCAATGCCCAAGATCCGCCTTGCTTCCCCTAGCTCCTTCATCTTGAAAGCACCACTCAATTTTGCTTTCAACTCATGAATCATGCACCCATCACTGCTGACAATGAGAACATCATCCACGTATAGTAGAAGATACAACATTTCACTGTCACGGTTCAGAGTATACACACAGTCATCATAATTGCACTGCTTGAAGTTCAACTTTATTAGGAAATCATCAAATTTCCTGTACCATTGCCTTGGACTTTGCTACAAGCCATATAAAGACTTCTGCAACAGGCACACCCGATCATCCAAAGCAAATCCCTCCGGTTGCTTCATATAAATGGTTTCCTCCAAATCTCCATGCAGAAACGCAGTTCTAACATCCAATTGTTACAAGTGCAAATTGCGATGGGTAACTATAGCCATTAGAACTCTGACCGAACAATGCTTTACTACAGGAGCAAAAATCTCATGATAATCTATACCTTCGATCTAGGTGAAGCCTTTGGCTACAAGCCTCGCTTTGTACCGTGCTTTCTCACCCCCTGGTATAACTTCCTTTTTCTTGAAGATCCATTTAGAACCTACGACCTTCTTACCCTTTTGCAGATCCACCAATCTCCAGGTGCTATTCTTCCTTAACCTCAAGCTCTTCCTCCATAGCACCCTACCAAAGATGTCGATCGCTGCTGTCAAGAGCCTCCTTGTAACTTCTCGGTTCATACGAGCTTTCAAGATCATCAGCAGCATTCATGGCGTAGCAAATTAAATTTGCCTCTCCAAACCGTTTGGTTGGCTTAGAGATCCTCCTTTCCCTATCACGAACAAGCTGATAATTTCTCAATTCAACACCAGCCCCTCTTGAGTGACTCACATCACCAGACATTCCATCTGTATCATCACCAATATTTGTGATAGACTCTCTTGGAACTCCACCCGTTCGGTTCTCAACTAATGACCGAACGACCTCATCTTGAACTTCACCCGTCCGGTCTTCCTCAGTCAATGATCGAACGACTCCATCAGTAGTATGCTCCATCTCAACAAGCGTCTTCTTCTCGCATTCAGGATTTTCAGCATGCATTGTCATTCTCGTTTCATCAAAAGTGACATCCCTACTCATGATCAGCTTTGAAGGTTTAGTGTCTAACCTCCATAGCATGTATCCCTTAACTCCTTCAGCATATCCAAGGAATACACTTTTCACCGCCCGGGCCTCCAACTTATCCCCTTTGACATGCACAAACGTTAAAGAACCGAACACCCTCAAGTTTGAGTAATCAGTCGGTTGTCCACTCCAAACTTCCATTGATGTTTTATGATTGAGAGTCGAAGACAGACTACTATTGATCAGGTATAGAGCCGTATTGGCCGCCTCTCCCCAGAAAGCTTTTGATAATCCCGATCCAAGCAACATGCACTGAACCCTCTCCAGAATTGTTCTATTCATCCTTTCCGCCAGACCGTTCTGTTGAGGAGTTCCCACCACACTCATGTGCCTCCTGATCCCTTTAACCTTGTAGAACTCATTAAATTCCTCTGAAACAAACTCTAGACCATTGTTAATCTCAAGCATTTCAACTTACACCCCTTTATTCTCGGTCTCTGTGTGCCACTCTTGGAACCTTTGAAACGTTTTAGACTTATTTTTCAGAACGTAGATCCACACTCTTCTTGAAAAATCATCAATTATACTTAGGAAATACGCTCCTCGACCATGAGTTTAAGTTCTTGCAGGCCCCCACAAGTCAGCATGAGCATACTCGAATGGCCGTTCGGTTAAGTGTTTCCCTTTTCCGAACAGTATTCTATGTGATTTCCCCAAGACACGGTGGTCACAGAAATCCAGCTTCTTTAGTTTATCTCCCAGAAGTAAACCTTGTTTTTCCAATTCTTCAAGGCCCTTCTCACTGATATGTCTCATCCTCAAGTGTCAAACCCAAGCGGTATTCTCTGACTTCTTACTTGCTATCGAGGCATGACCAATGACAGTCACATATCTCACATCCTGTTGCACAATTTCTCGGTTGTCAAACATCTTCAACCTTACCGACCCTAATCCTTGCACTCGACAAGCCTTATTATTACCGAGCAGCACATTTCCATGCTCCTTTTGCTCCAGACTCTCAAAGAAATCCTTCACCGGGCACATGTGATAGGTACAACCAGAATCCATGGCCCAGCTCCATTGAGAATCTTCAGATGAAACCACCAGAACACCAGCATATTCATATCCCTCGGACGCCTCTGCCACATCAGTAGTTTCCTGTGACAAAACGACTTTGTCCTTCTCTGGACAGAACTTCTTGATATGTCCAATCTTCTGGCACTTGAAACATCTCACCTGTTTCGTACCTTCTAGTTTTGACTTCTTCCAATTTCCAGCCTGCTTCTTCCATTTGCCTATCACTGCAACGAGCCCAGATGCCTCCACCTCGGTTGCCTTCGAATCTTGAAATTTTTGGAACTCCTTGGTTCGAATTGACGTCACAACCTCCTCTAAAGTAATCACTTGATCCTTACTACAGATCAAGGCATCCCTGAAATGCTCGAAGGTTCTTGGAAGCGCATTCAGAAGAATAACAACCTTATCTTCATCTTCCAACCTCACGTTAATATTTTCTAGATCATCAACAATCTTGTTGAATTCTACAAGTTGCCCCTCTATGGTTCTTGATTCTGTCATCTTGAACGAATAGAGTTGTTGCTTCAGACACAACCTATGTACAATGACTCCAACTTTGCCCATATTCCAACCGTAGTCTTCTCCTTCGCAACCTCCCTCAGCGCCTTATCACCAAGACACAATATGATTGCACTTCTTGCCCTATCAATCATTTTTTTCTTCTCTTCTTGCGTCAGAGTAGCACCCATGTTCAACTACCCCTTCAATGCATCATCACAGCCCTGTTGTATCAAGATAGCCTGCATCTTGATCTTCCACAAACCGAAGTCATTTGATCCATTGAATTTCTCTACTTCGAACTTGGTTGCCATTGTTTCTGGAATTTCTTGATTCACAGCCCCACGGTGGGCACCAATTGTTGGGTTCGCGTGAAACAGAGAAATAGAAAAAAATCCAGAAAGACTACAATATATAGCCTACAATATATAGAACCCAGAGAAGAAAAAACACAAGAGAGAAAAACAGAGAGAAATGATCTGAATAATCTTCGAGATTGAATTAATTTCAAAACGCAAAGATAGGCTACAATATATAGCCAATCCAAGCGACTGAAACAAACATAATAGAAAGACTGAGCGGTCATCAACAGAAGAGGTCGAACAACATAGCCAAAGTCAAAACCGAAAGCACACGACCGAACGGTCACAACAAGACCGAGCGGTCAAAACCAAAAACGAGTAATAGAAGAGCCTAGTCTATGTATAAATATGTAAACTTCATTCAGAAGTAATACACAGTATACAGAACCATTACGGAGTACCTTTTTGAGAGCTTTATCTATGTCTAATCTTTCTCTCCTCTTTGTTTTCTCTATTTCCCTCTTCCCCTGGAGCTTCTTTCTCTTCTTTCTTTTTTTGGAACCCTAGATGGTATCAAGAGCTTAACTGCAAAAGATCTTTGTGGAGTTGTGGGTGTGATAAGTCTGGAAGAGTGTGATACACTGTAGAAAGAACTGTTCTTTGGAAGTGATAAATCCTTAGAGGTCAATAAAGAGGTCCAAGAAGCTTCAAGATTTAATCAAGAAGAATATGACAGGCTCTGAAGGAATATAGGGGCCACTTCTAGTGTTTGATGGCAAGTTGTTTGATGATTGGCACATCAAGTAAGGCACGATTTCTTCTTTACCAGTGTGTGTCAGTCCAAAGATCTTTAACAAGATCTCAAACGCCTGACACTGCTAAATAAATCTGGGAGATAATGGTGAAGACATATGGGGATGGTGACAAGAACAAGAAAGTGAGATTGCATACATTGAGAAGATAGTTTAAAATTCTGACCATGGATAAAAGTGAATTTGTGGCAGAATATTTTGACAAGGTGCAGGAGCTGGTTAATGCTATGTGGGCATGTAAAGATGGAATTATAGATCAATATGTGGTGGATAAAATTTTGAGATCCCTAACCCCAAGATTTGATCATGTTGTTGTGGATATTGAAGAAACACGTGACTTGGAGACCTTGGAGATTGAAGAACTCCAGCATTCATTAGAGGAACATGAACAACCTATTAATGAGAGAAGACACTGCCAAGAACAAGTGCTTCAAGCTCAATCTCAATAAAAAGGTAAGAAAGGGTTCAAGAAGGGTGATAAAAATAGCACCAAGCACAAGGAATCACAGGAACTGCAGAGTGAAGATTCTAGTGATCCTGTAAAAGGCCAAAAGAAGAAATCTGATGAAGATAAGGAGTGGAAGTTTGATAAAAAGAAGGTAAGGTGCTATAATTGTAAAAATTTTGGCCATTTTCCCAAAGAATGTTGGAAAGGGGATGGAGCAAAGAACAAACCGAAAGAAAGAGTGCATCTTGCACAAGACGACACTTCAGATTCAGAGGTTGTAATGTTAATGGCCAACACAAATGAAGACCAGTCAAATGATGTAGTTTGGTACTTGGATTCTGGATGCTCAACACATATGACTAGGAAGAAGGAGTGGTTTGTCAAAATGAAGGAAACCGTGCAAGGGAGGATTAAGTTTGCTTATGATAAGAGTCTCACAACAGATGGATCTGGTAGAGTTGGTTTGAGAGTTAGTGATGGAAGAGAAGTTGTGATTGATGAAGTGTTGTATGTACTAGGGCTGAAAACAAATCTACTAAATCTAGGCCAACTGCTCCAAAAGGGATTAATGATGAAAATAGAGGATAATTGTCTCATTATTTTTTCTCAAAATGAAAGACTAATCATTCAAGCACATTTGTCTTAAAATGGGACATTTCGTGTGGTAATGAATGTTGTCAAACATCAATGCTTTGCTATTTCTGAAAACAAAACAAAGTGACTATGTCATTTGAGGTTTGGACATCTAAACTTTAGAGATTTATCTCAACTTAGTCAACAAGAGATGGTTAAAGGCTTGCCTATGGTTAAAATTCCTGAAGTAGTATGTAAAGAATGTGCTCAATGCAAGCAGACTAGGGGAAATTTTCAAAAATTCTTACCTCAAAGGATAACAAAGAAGTTGGGAATGGTTTCAAACTAAAACACTTAGAGGCAGCAGGTATTTTTTGCTATTTATTGATGATTTAACTAGTAAATGTTGGACATACTTGCTATCCAGAAAAAGTGAGGTACTACAAATTCTCATAAAATTCAAGAATTTGGTGGAAAGGCAGAGTGAGAAAAAGATTAAAATTATGAGGACAGATGGAAAAGGAGAGTATACCGCCATGGAGTTCAGAAATTTTTGTGAAGAAGAGGGTATAGAACATGAGATTACCCCTCCTTATACCCCACAACATAATGGTACTGCAGAGAGGAAGAACAAAACCATTTTAAATATGGTCAGATGTATGTTGAAAAGCAAGGGTCTCCCAAATTTGAGGTTGTGTTGACAACCACTTATAACCTGAACAGATCTCCAACTAAAAGGCAGAAAGGTATTACACCAGAGGAAGCATGGTTTGAGGTAAAACCATGTGTTACCCATTTGAAAATTTTTGATTCTCTGAGTTATAAGTATGTTCCAGATCAGTTAAGAAAAAAGTTAGATGATAAAGGGGTGCCTCTAATTTTGGTTATATATCATTCTACTAGGGCATAAACTGTATGATCCCACTATTGATAATCCCAAGCATAAAAGTTGTTTGAACTTCTCCATTACTTAGTCTTTTGTCATCAAACCCATAAATTCCTTGAAAAATTATCAACAAAAATAACAAAATAAAGTACAACATTAAAAGATATTATCTTTAATGTTGCATATGACATAAGTTATCTCATGGTTAGTGTTGTCAAAACGGGTCACTCAACTCGGCCCGGTCCAGCCTACCATTTTGCTACTTAGTGAGCCAAACCCAACCCAACTCATTTATTAGCGAGCCAAAAAATTCGAACTCGGTCCACTATGGGTTGGTGGGTTAAATGGGTTGGCATCACTGGCTCACTGGCTCACTTAGTTATATTTTTTAAAATAAAAAAATATAATTTTTTTGTAATTCAAATTTAAATAAATTTCACTATAAAATGATGTTAAACTCCAAAGAGAATTCAAAATAAAAAAAAGTAACATACAACTCAAATGTAATAAAAAAACAAACTTAAAAAACGAATAAATAAGTTTATAATATTGATAATTTTTGTTTCACTTATCCATTTATAACATTTGAGTCTTGAATGGATAAATTTATAATATTTTTCTCTCTTAAACATATTTTTCTTTATTCTCATTTACAATACAATAAAAAAATGTTAACAAATAATATTGAAACATAAAATAATTAATAATTAAATTAAACTAGGTGCATTGATGAGTCAACCCGACTCACCACGGGTTGAACCCAAGTGAGCCGAGTTTTAAATGGATTGGGTTGAAAATTGGTCCATATAAAAAAATCATTTTTTTTTTAAACTTAACCCGGTTCAAACCCGTGATGAACTGAGTTGACCCACGAATTCTATAACCTATTTTGACAGCACTACTCATGGTAAAAGCAAAGGTGGAACAAGTCAAAATCAAATCCTTGTGGTCTAGCTATTAAATTCTTAAGTTGAAAGAATTTCACTCTAGATATCAATTATAGATTTTGACATGATGGTAAGCACTTGATCCAAAAAATTGGTATCATAACCCAGGTCGCAAGTTTATATGTTTTGATTGTGCATGTTGTGTGTTTAGCAATTTTGTGAATCTCTTAGAATTTTGAGATATTTCAAAATCTTTCTTTTATGTTATATTAAAATGGCTTTTAGATCCTAGACCTCTTACCCCACCCTAACCTTCCTCTAAGATAAGCTATTGAGATGGTGGTAAGTGTTATTCAACAACAAAATATGATTATGGCTCAAAACCACCAAATGTATATGCAGTAGTGGGAGATTCCTAGGATGCTACAATGGTTGCTTTTTCTAGTTAGTTTTAGGAGTATATGAGACTGAATGAGTTTATGAAACACAACCCACCAAAGCTTAGTGGCAATGTAACCTGACCAAGCTAATTTGTAGTGTTGGAAGTCCCACATCGATTAGAGTTAAGACCAATTCATAGTTTATAAGTGGGTGCAAACCTCATCCTACAAGCCAGTTTTGTGGAGTTGAGTTAGGCTTAAAGTCCACTTCTAACATGGTATCAGAGTCATGGTTAGAGCCTATCCTAGCGATAATTTGTTGTTTGTTGGGCATATTGTTCCACCCACTATCGGGCCGCTATCGGACCACCCATTAAAAATGTCTAATCCCACGCTCGAGATGTATATACATCAGCGTGAGGAGGGTGTGTTGGAAGTCCCACATCGACTAGAGATAAGACCAATTTATAAGTGGGTGCAAACCTCACCCTACAAACCGGTTTTATGAGGTTGAGTTAGGCTTAAAGTCCACTTCTAACATGTAGCTCAGAGAAAAGATCTCTAAGGAAACCTCATGTCTCCAAGAGTAGAATTTGGTGTTTGTCACATATTTGTTATCTAGTAAAACAAAGTTTTGATGGATAGGAACAAAACAGACGATGGAAGCAAGAGTTGAAGTGGTCTATTGGGAGACTTTCAGAATGAGATTTTTGGAGAAGTATATTTTTTATAGTGCAAAATTTTCAAAATGAAAGCTAAAATAATATTTAAATATATGGAAGAAAAGTGTTTGAAGTTGTTTTAATAAAATAATAGGTTAAAAAAATACTAAATTATCCTATGTGTTCATCGTGTTATTTCATTTGTGATGAAAGTGTGTTTTACAAGAGTAAAAGATGTTTCGGATGGAAAGACTTTAGCAATGAGTGTAGAGGAAAGATAAGAAGAAAATGTTTTATATTTTGTACAGAATTTCTTTTTTGAATAATTGTTATAGATGTATGTATGTATTTGTTTTAAACTTCTTATGAAGTGAGAATACTTTTATTTTTGAAAAAAAAAATAGTTATATATGTGTATATATTAAAATGTTTTATGAATAGTTTATTAAGTCTCGAGAGAGTCATGAGAGAGAGAACAAAATATCAGTGGGTTTAAAGAGAAGGCAGAGAGAGAGAGAGAGAGAGAGAGAGAGAGAGAGAGAGAGAGAGAGAGAGAGAGAGAGAGAGAGAGAGAGAGAGAGAGAGAGAGAGAGAGAGAGAGAGAGAGAGAGAGAGAGAGAGAGAGAGAGAGAGAGAGAGAGAGAGAGAGAGAGAGAGAGAGAGAGAGAGAGAGAGAGAGAGAGAGAGAGAGAGAGAGAGAGAGAGAGAGAGAGAGAGAGAGAGAGAGAGAGAGAGAGAGAGAGAGAGAGAGAGAGAGAGAGAGAGAGAGAGAGAGAGAGAGAGAGAGAGAGAGAGAGAGAGAGAGAGAGAGAGAGAGAGAGAGAGAGAGAGAGAGAGAGAGAGAGAGAGAGAGAGAGAGAGAGAGAGAGAGAGAGAGAGAGAGAGAGAGAGAGAGAGAGAGAGAGAGAGAGAGAGAGAGAGAGAGAGAGAGAGAGAGAGAGAGAGAGAGAGAGAGAGAGAGAGAGAAGAGAGAGAGAGAGAGAGAGAGAGAGAGAGAGAGAGAGAGAGAGAGAGAGAGAGAGAGAGAGAGAGAGAGAGAGAGAGAGAGAGAGAGAGAGAGAGAGAGAGAGAGAGAGAGAGAGAGAGAGAGAGAGAGAGAGAGAGAGAGAGAGAGAGAGAGAGAGAGAGAGAGAGAGAGAGAGAGAGAGAGAGAGAGAGAGAGAGAGAGAGAGAGAGAGAGAGAGAGAGAGAGAGAGAGAGAGAGAGAGAGAGAGAGAGAGAGAGAGAGAGAGAGAGAGAGAGAGAGAGAGAGAGAGAGAGAGAGTAAAGTGATGTTTGGTTTTGTTTACAATCTAAGATAGTTAGTACTAATTCAGCTGTGAGATGTGACATTACATTGAACAACTAAGTCAATAAACTTAATGCACTATTTAGCGCAAATATATTCACCCTACCAAATATGAGTTCCTGAAATTGTGGAAGAAAATATTTCATACAATATATAACTCATTGAAAGAATGATGACAATGTAAAATAAAAAAGTTGTCTTTCTTTATCTTAAGATTGTCGATTTCTTTGTCATCATCTAATAACATTAATTATTTATAATTATATAAGTATAAGTGATTTGTTAATAAATTTAGACTACTAATAAAATATTATGAATTTAGTACTAAAAAACAAGTTTAGTCCATAAAAATATTAAAATCCTAAGAAGTTGAATATAAAAAATAAATCAAAGAAAAATCTGTTATAAGATCACACATTCCTTAAATTATGTCATGTAATATTTTTTATGTAATAAAGACATGGAAAAAACATATATAAAAACGGAAAAGCTTACGTAAGTATATGAATATATTTTCTCATGTAAAAAGAAATAATAAAATGAAAGTAATAAAAAAATGACATTAGAAAAATGATTAGAGAGAAACAATACAAAAGTGAATGTAGGAAAATTTTATAAATCAAATACTTATAAAATAGAAGTATTGATTCAAATTGACAATTGTTCACTTATATTTATTGCATTAACTTAAATTGTATATTTATTTTAAATTGTTGATGAAAAGTTATATGGAAGAATTATTGTTTAATGCTCATTTACTATTTGCCCTTACGTGTGATTAAAGATTTTCTATTTAATTAATTATATTAATGACAAAATCATGCAAACAATAAAAATATTGTAAATGTTGTGTAACCAAGTGTATACTAAACATATTACACTTGTTATAATACTTATAAATTTATGTACAGTGATTTATTTTTAATGATTTTCCTGATACTTAAAAATGTTACTAAATACTGTTTTTTTTGTAAATATAATTAAAAAAAATAAATACCAACAAGTTATTAATATGAATAATACTGTACTTAATTTTCTTAAACAAGATTTCGAATTTGAGCCTTGTAAATTATAGAAAGAAAAACACGGCTTATATTAAAAATATCCAACAATTTTTTTCTGTAAAGATTTGTAAATCACAAGACCTACCTGTTGTAAGAATATTAAAAGAAATCATTTATATTTTTAAAATAATTCCAAAAGTAAATTAAGTTTTCTAAAATCTTACCAAAATGTAAACATTCTCGAAAACCACTTATCAATTTTCCCCCAAATCCCACTGATTTGTTTCTCTTCAAGGATTATGACACCTGGTCTTTTTTTTTCCAAAAGAAAAACTATAAAAAAAATACCATTTTACTTTAATTAAAGGAGAAAAATTAGGGAATTTTAAAAACTATTAAATTTTGAAAACTCAAAAAGTAATTTCTTTATTCCTTAAAAAATAAAAAGCACATACATACTAAGAGTGTTATATTGGATAAAGTTTTCATTCTTTTCCTATATGTGGTATTACCAAATTCTACAAAACCAATGGGCTAACTAAACATTTGCAAGAATTAATTCCATTTTTAAACCATTTTGAAATTAATATTATTTGACCACTCTGCTGTTTATGGTTTACACGCAATACAAAAAATAATTAATTGTATATGGTGATAAAAATAATTTATGAGGTACAGGAACATGAGAAAATTTAATTTAAAATATTTAATGTAGGTTTTAAAAGCAAAGAGTGTCAATCAACAAAAATGATAAATTTAGTGTGATCTTCTTTTGGATTGAGAAAACCTAATTTTTGGTTCATCTCCTCAATCCCTTCTCTCTCTTTCAAAATGAAGTTTCTTCTCCAATTTCCTCTTCTCAAAGGGAACAACAACAATAGATCAAAACAAACAATGTCACAAAAAGTTACAATACTAGTAGTATTCTCATCCTTGTTCGTATTCCTTATCACCATAATTTCTTATTCTTTGCTGTGGAAGATCAATGAATTCAGGGGGCTGGGGCTATCTATTGATATTGATTATGGTTTGAAGAATGAGACAGAAAGTCTGCAGAATCAGACAGAAAGTCTGAAAAATGTGACAGAAAGTTTGAAAGATCAGACATGTTTGAGGAATGATACAGAAAATTTGAGGTATAGTTTGAGGAATGAGAGAGAAAACATGGCATCAAAACCTTTGAAGAAGTGTGACATTTTCAGTGGGGAATGGGTGCCAAATCCTGAAGCACCATACTACACAAACACAACATGTTGGGAAATTCATGAACACCAGAATTGCATGAAGTATGGAAGACCAGATTCTGAGTTCATGAAGTGGAGATGGAAGCCAAATGAGTGTGAACTTCCCATCTTCAACCCTTTTCACTTTCTAGAAATTATGAGAGGAAAATCAATGGCTTTTGTTGGAGACTCCATTGGCAGAAATCACATGCAGTCCATGATTTGCCTGTTATCTAGGGTTAGTCTCTTCTTCTATCTTTTCTCAATCTTCAACTTCGAAAATCATGTTATTACCATAATTATCTTTTCTTTATTTTGCTCCTTCATTTTCGATATCAATTATAGTTGTCCTTTTTTTCTTTGTCTTTGTTTATGTTTATATATAGTAATGCATCTCAACATGTCAACTCATGTTTTAATTCATATGTCACCAGTTCATGTTTTTTTTTCCACTGATAATATAATACATGTTAATATGAAGAATTGTCATATATAATTAAAATGATTAACTTTTATACTTTTAAATTTTTTTTTATTTTAATTAATGGTTTACAGACAGACTTTAGCCGGCAAGTGAACAAAATTTTCATGATAATATATAGTTTGATTTTTATAATGCATTAATTATAAAGGAAAGGTACTTGACAACCAATAAGTTTAATAGTTGTTGAATATTTGACTAAGGGACAAAGAAAGTAAGAAGAGTCTCTATTTTTTTTATAGTATTTTAATAAAATTCAATTCAACTTGTTATTGTAATATATATTATCTACAAAACTAAAAAATAGTGCTGCATGTATGAAATTTATTTTTTATCTGCTTCGATAGTTACTTGTTATTAAATCATACATGTTATGTGGTCACTAAATTTAGTTAGATGATTAGTCGTATAGTTATCAACATGTTATATTTTTAGCTTAAAACCAAAACTATAGATATGAATAGTTAATAGATACAACTATTATATATATATATATATATATATATATATATATATATATATATATATATATATATATATATATATATATATATATATATATATATATGTATGTATGTATGTGTGTGTATTCTTTAAAATAGATACATGTGACACTATTAAAAATGTTTTTTAAAGTGAATTCAAAAAGTTATCATTCCTAAATTAAATTTTAAAAGGTATTATTTTTAAATTAAACTATTGAACTAGGTATTAATAAAATAACAATAATAATTATATAATTTAAAAATAATATTAAATAAATATAATATCATAATTTCAAAACACTAAAACTATTTACCATGTATACGCTTGTATTTCAATTAGTTAAAATATGATAGAAACACAAGTCACTAGAAACATTATTAATTTTTTTTATTAAAGCTATGGAAAAAAATGCATACAATCGTAAAGTTAACTTTTTCTTATTATATTTATAATGTGATAATTATATAATAAGAGTATTTGTAATCTTTTAAGACAACTACTTTGTTGTTAGTGTAGTTTCCTAAAATCATTAAAGTTTCTTGTGTTTATCTATATTGTGTACTTTTGGTAACTATTTTTGGTGTTATATCTTAATTAGATAATTTTATCTTTTAATAAATACAAATAATTTTTTGTTTAATAAAATAAGTAGTTTATACCATTATATAAAAATGATATAACTTGACAATTTTACCTTTAATAAATAGAAAACATTTTTCTATTTAATAAAGTCAATAATTAAAGAATGTCTTTATTAAATGGAATATTACATAACTTTTCCAATCAAAAACAATCAACATTATTATTATTCTTATTATTTTAATAGTATCCTTACAAAATTATATATTTCTAAACTCTATTATTTTAATAATTTATATCCTTTTAAAAAAGTGTGTATTTTAAAACTGTTTTAGTTTGATGTAATAAAAATGTTGATGCACATATATCATACTAAAATAATGCGAATCAAAAAACAGCTGCAAAAGGAAATTTTATTATTAATCGTCATGCATTATATTTAGTTTATTTTTAAAATGTTTATAATAAATTCAGTAGTCAACCAAATATATGTTTAAACTTTTCCATTCTTAATTAGTTTTAGTCAGTTTTAGAACGGTTATGTTTTATGGTTAAAGATTAGTTTTAGCAACCAGTTAATAAATATGTTAACAATATGCATTTAGCTGGATTTTTTTTCTAATTATACCATTTTAGTTATTTACTCCAATTAAATCAATTTGGTTCTATGAATAAGCCAATGTATGATGTTAATTGGATCTGAATGTTATTTTAGTAATATTCCATTAGAATACAGTGCTGATGTAATGTGGACAACCAAAACCTCATGAGTATTCGAGCATCTAATTGCCACCCTTACAACCTTAAAAAACTAAAGTCATTTGTATGTATTATGATAATTCAAACAGTTCAGTTGGGATATTTAGAGAACCAAAATTACAATTATGCAACATTGTATTGTATTAAAAACAAAATAGAATTACTATTACATACAAATATTATATATATAGCTATATTTATATTTTACAAAATTGAACTTTTTTGTACTTTTCAGGCTGAGTGGCCCATAGATGTATCATACACAGATGAGTTTTCCTTCAAAAGATGGCAGTACTCGAACTACAACTTCACAATGGCTACTTTTTGGTCACCCTATCTAGTTAGAGCTGAACAAGTTGATTCAAAGGGTGATCTCATCAACATTTATCTTGATGAGTTTGATGAAAAATGGACGGCTCAAATTAAAGAGTTTGACTATGTTATTATCAATGGAGGACAGTGGTTCTTGAGGCCAATAGTGTTCTACGAGAACCAAAAAATTGTTGGATGTCAATATTGTTCATGGGAAAATGTCACGCATCTAACATGGCACAGTGGCTATGGGAAGGCTTTTAGGACTGCATATAAAGCCATAGTCAATTTAGGAAACTCCAAGGTTGTAACGATTCTTAGAACGTATGCTCCATCTCATTTTGAGAATGGGGTGTGGGATAAAGGTGGGAATTGCATAAGAACTAAGCCATTTAAGAGTAATGAAACAAGGTTAGAGGGCTACAATCTTGAGTTACACACCATACAATTGGAGGAGTTCAAACGTGCTGAGAAAAAAGCTATGAAGAGAGGTTTGAAATTCATGTTACTTGACACCACACAGGCTATGTTACTCAGGCCAGATGGTCATCCCGATAAATATGGTCACTGGCCTCAGGAGAATATGACAGTATCTAATGATTGTGTGCATTGGTGTTTGCCAGGACCTATTGACACAATGGCTGATTTTCTATTGGAAACGTTGAAAAGGGAAGGTGTCACATCTTTTCCTAAAAAAGATTTCATCTAAAGACAATTGTTAATTAGAATTATTTTTCAAACTACAATTGGCAAATCTTGTCTTGTAATTTGATGTATAAAGATGAATTGTTCTTAACAGGTTTTATAGACTCAATAGTGATTTTTTATTAGAAAAGTTGAAAATGGAAGTTCTTATATATCTTTCATATAAAACGATAAATGAAGCCTCTTTCTACCCGGAGAACTAACACCTTCCTTCCATTTTCAATATTTCTAATAGAAAAATCAATTCAGAGTCTATAGGCCTGGCAAGCACCAATGTCCAATTTATTTGTATTATATATGTTATTATCATAGTATTATTCAAGGAACCCTATTTATGTTAACCCAGATTCTATCCACTCACATAGAAGATAAGATCTATCAAAATCTGAGAAAAGAATTCTCACACCCGCTTGCATGATAAAACATAAAAACCATGCAGATGTACAATTTCTATGGGTAGATAATCATCCGCAATGTAAGTGGGTGAAATGAAGAGCAAGTTTCAATTACTAAAAACAATAATGACGACACACTTTCTTAGTGTTTTCAATATACTATCTTCTATTGATTAAACTTCATGTGAGCCTTATTATTTTCAAACTCAGACCCACCTAACGAGATAGAAATTGGAACTCACATACTTAGTGTGACAATGTGAATTTCACCTTATAAAAGATATTATGTCAGAAAGATCTTTTTGAGAAAATGGATTTAGACTTAATTTAACATGTAAAAGAAGGTTCATGTCAAATTATGAATTATAACTCAATAATAGCTTTTATCGATATGGAATCTTCAATGTATCTTGTCGCACCAGAAATCAAATATCTTAAATTTGATATTTGTGGCTAATGGCAGACTATATAATAGACTCAACAAATCTATTATGTTCTAGGTTTGCAACCAACAACCTATACTTTATAATGTGATCCTAATTCTAGTCTATCTGAAATCTACAACACGAATGTTAGAAGCATTTTCCTGAAATCTAACATTGACTCGCAAATTGAGAGGCAACTGAGATGAAATTCCAAATAAATACCCAAAACCAAAATGATGTAGTCGTTCAAGCATTTTGCCAAACACGTAGAATGCAAAGCTCCAGAATGACAGGTGGGCCTCAAGTAAAAACCCACTTGGAAAGAAAAGCTCCATTGCTATAACACCAAGCTGGAAGCCCAAGGATGGAGGAAACCCACCTAAGAATGAATCCTCATGGCTGACCAACATCCCTTGTTATTTATATGCTAACTTTGTAGTTCAGTCCTAGAGTTCTTAGACATATATTTGATAAGTGCTCAATGAATTAATTTTAAAAGGAATTTGACACTTATATTACTTTGATTTTGTTAAAATTTTGTAAAAAAAATCATTCCAGTTTAGCTTTTTTGCAGTTATTGATATCAAAATCAAAGTGAAAAAATAAAGAAAATGGATGAAATTTAAGTAATTATGAACAAAAGTGACGTCTGTGCAACTGAGCGAAAAAATTGAGGCTTAAGCTGCACAAGTAAACCCATTGCAAAAGGAAACCTCAAGTATTAAATTTGAAGTTAAGTCACGAAAACTCTTTTCTAAAGAAGTTATCTCAGGGTTGCGGCACCAAAGCATGAGGCTTGAACCACAAAAGAAAACTCACCTAAGAATGAAAACTCTGCATTTGGAGCCCCATGTGTGCTAAGCGTTGTCCTGGGCAATTTATAAAAACAGAGTTGCTTCCCAATATAGTGTTTGTAGAGAAGTGAGATTGAGAGGAAGGAAAGTCAACTATCTCAAAGACAATTTGAACCCAATATACGTCAAATGCAAAATGAGATATATAGTGTAGATCAAAAGATTAGGGTTGTCAATCGGGAGAAGGGTATCATGACTGTTGATTCAGAGGATAGAGTTATGTTATCTCATAAGAAAGTAGAGTTGGAAAATCAGAAAAAGAAACATAAGAAAATGTAAATCCATTTTGTTTGTATTCCCTTTACTTTCCACTTTTCGTTCTTTAGAATTATGTTTCAAAGTTGGCCATCATCTGTTTATTATTCTTTGCAGATTTGATGACCTTAAAGACAAAATTAGAAAGGTGGTTAAAGGGAGGGTTCCTCTTGATAAGGATGTAATAAAGGAAATTACTCAAGCATTAAGGTTGGGAAAATCTTTTAATTTTTTTTGTTTTTTATGTTTACTCGTAGTTGTAAGCACCTACCTCTTGAATTTGGACTGGGAACCTAACTCCATCCTGAAATGTATAAGGTGAGAATTGTCCAACCTTGTATAAGCTCTACATTGGCCATATGTACAGTTGATGTGAAATATCAAACACACTCCTTGTTGAATTTCTTAATTCAAGAAGTCAAGAAAGCAAATCAACCACACTAACAATTATACTTCTCTGAATATACTTCTCTTATTCAATGAACCAAGAATACAATTGTATAGTAATCCCTCCTAAGGAAGCTCGATCTCCCTCCACTGGACTAATGTTCCAGTCAACAACAATTATTAATCTCATTCCCCCTGCCCTTTTCCACTAATTATTATTTATACTCCCCTTTCCCTTTAACAAACTTCTAACAGAAACTTCCTCCTAATTTCTAACGGACATTTTCTCCTTCCCGTCTTTATTTCTCCTTACATATGCTTTTATTTCCTTACCAATACCCCCCTCCATCTCAGCAACCTTGTCCTCAAGGTTGAAATTCGGAAATTGTTGCTTGATGTACAGTTCCTCTTCCCAAGTTGCTCCTTCTACTCCACCCTCTTGCCATTGGATCAGAACTTGGGATACCTCATTTCCTTGTTGATTTTTTTCTCTCCTATGTAATACCTTTCAAGGTTTATATAATGGACCTTCCACCTGTAGTTCCTCTGGCAATTCCCCTTCCACCTTATTCTCCCTCGCAACTTTCTTCAATTGTGATACATGAAAAATCGGGTGTGTTATGGTGGTCACTGGCAGCTACAATTTAAAAGCCACTAGACCCACTTGTTTTTCAACCAAGAAAGGTCCGTAGTATCGAGCAGATAGCTTGGGATGCAGCCTAGCATTGACACTTGCCTATGGGGTTTTATCTTAAGGAAGACCCAATCCCCTTCTTTTATAATGGACTCCTTCCTCTTTCTATTCGCATACTGCACCATCCGCTCTTGTGCTCTAGTCAGGTGATGTTGCAGCTGATTGATAGCTTCATCCCGCGTCTGCAAGTCCTGTACCACCACTTCTACCAATGTTTCTCCTGGAATAAATCTGGTTAATGCTGGCGGGGGTCTGCCATAAATTGTTTCAAAAGGAGTGCATTTTTCCGCCCCCTGATAACTGGTATTATACCAGTATTCAGCCCATGGTAACACTGTGTTCCAAGCCTTAGGTTGTTTTGAACAGAAACACCGTAAATAGGTTTCCAGTACCTCAGTTTGGTCGTCCGTTTCTGGGTGGTATGTGGTGCTCATTCTTAATTTGGTGCCCTGAATTCTAAAAAGCTCCTTCCAAAATGTACCGATAAAAAGAGGATCCCTGTCGCTAACAATTGACATTGGTATCCCGTGCAGGCGCACCACTTCCCTCACGAAGATTTCTGCAATTACCTTTGTTGTATAAGGATGTTTTATGGGAATAAAGTGCCCATATTTGCTCAACCTATCCACCACCACCATTATCGTTTCAAGCCCCTGAGATTTTGGCAACTTAACCACAAAATCCATGCTTACTTCTTCCTAGATTGCCTTGGGAATAGGCAATGGCTGCAGAAGTTCCTGAGGAGATGATGCCATATATTTGTGTTGTTGGCAGACCAAACAGGAAGCTACATAGTCTGTCACCCTCTTCTTCATACCCTTCCAATGAAAAGCCTGGGCATGATGGAATTTTGTATACCCCCGAATGTCCCCCTATAGTAGAATCATGGAATTCTACTAAAATCTTTGGTATCCATTCAGACTTTTCTGAAAGCATGAGCCTTCCCTTAAAATGTAACATCTCGTTCTTCATTGTGTAAGCATGATGGGAATCGGGATCATTCTTTATCTCTTCAATTATCTTTTTCAGCCCTTCATCCTTCTCCACTTCCTCTATTATCTCTTGAAAATCAGGCCAATATGGTCTGGTTATCACTTGTAACGTCTTGTCCCCATCTTCCCCTTCTTCTCCTTTCCTAGACAATCCGTCTGCCACCCTGTTTGAAGCACCCGTCCTATAATATATATCAAACTCATATCCCATGAGTTTTGCTAACTAGTTTTGTTGGTTTTGAGTTATTGTGCGTTGCTCCAACAAATACTTCAAGCTTTTCTGATCTGTAAAAACACTGAAACGCTTCCCCAGTAGATACGAACACCAGTGTTGAATGGCCAACACCAGGGCCATCAACTCCTTCTCGTAAACTGACTTGCCCAATGAACCTTCTGATAACGCCTTGCTGTAATAAGCTATGGGCTTCTTATTTTGTGACAATACCGCTCATATTCTCTTCCCCGAAGCATCACATTCAACTTGGAAAGGCTGTGAAAAATCTGGCAGAGCAAGAACAAGAGGAGTGGTCATTGCCTTTTTAAGAGCTTGCATGGCTTCTTCTCCTGCAGTTGTCCACTCAAACTTCCTCTTCTTCAAAAGATCCGTGAAAGGTCGAACAATTTTCCCATAATTCCTTACAAATCTCCTGTAATATCCAATGAGCCCTAGAAACCCCCTTAACTCTTTAATGCAACGGAGTGCTGGGCATTCGGTCACTGCAGACACTTTATCTCCATCCATCTCTACCCCCTTTTCGGATATCATGTGTCCCAAATACCGAATGTGCCTCTTGCCATAATCACACTTTTTCTTGTTGGCAAACAGCTGATGTTATTCTAGCTCTTCCAGCACCTGCCTAAGGTGTTTCTCCTGATCCCCCCATGACTTATTGTACACCAAGATGTCATCAAAGAATACCAACACGCTCTTCCTCAAGAACGGTCTCAACAACGAATTCATCATGTCTTAAAAGGTGGTCGGAGCATTTGTGAGGCCAAAGGGCATTACTAAGAACTCATAATGTCCTAAATGAGTTCTAAAGGTTGTTTTGGGTATATCGGCCTCCTTCATCCTTATCTGGTGGTATCCAGATTTTAGATCCACCTTAGAAAAATAAACTGCACCGTATAATTCATCTAGAAGCTCTTCAATTACAGGAATTGGATATTTATTGGAGATAGTTGTTCTGTTTAAAGCTCTGTAATCTACACAAAAACGCCAGCTCCCATCTTTTTTTTTAACCAGAATTACTGGACTGGAAAATGGGATGTTACTGGGCCTAATAATACCAGGCCCAACATCTCCTGAACCTGCTTTTCTATTTCAACCTTCATTAAGTGAGGATACCTATATGGTCTCACGTTCACTGGCTCAGTACCTTCTTTAATGGTTATCTGATGGTCCACTTTTCTGACAGGAGGAAGTCCTTGTGGCATCTCAAACACCCTCTCGAACTCCCCCAAGATCTTTTCCAAATTTGCTTCCTGCAAGGGAGTTAAACCCTCTACTCCTAAGTTTTCTGTTGTTGTTTCAGATTGATGCAGACCCCACACCACTGTTAGCGTTTCAATCCCTGTTTCCTTCTGCAACGCCTCGGGATTGATGACCTTCATCATCAATCTGCTATCACCTCTTATCACTACCTCTCCTTCTGTCGTCCCATACTTCATGGTTATTTGCTTCCAGTCCACCCTAATTTCCCCCAACATGGCCAGCCACTCTACTCCCAGCATGACGTCGACTCCCCCTATTTCAAAGAGGTAAAAATTCTCTTTAATTTCCACTCCTTCCAGTATCAGTGAAACTCCCATGCAACGACCTCGCATTTCCTTTCTTTGGTCGTCCCTCAGGCAAACGCAATACGACGCCGTCTCCTCCTTCTCTAAACCCATCTCGTTCGCCAAACTTGTCGAGATGAAGTTATGACTCGCTCCGCTGTCAATGAGCAAATTACTCTTTGATCTCGAATCCACCCCGACAACTTCATCGTTTTGGATTAAGCGATTCCCCCAGCGGAATACACCGATAATTCCATGCATCGTTGTTCCGCCTCCTCTTCTGCCTCTGCCACTTCTTCGTCTTCGTCATCGGTCCCCATAATCATCACCTTGAAACTCCTCTCCGCACAACGATGTCCTGAGCTATAAGGACCCCCACAATGAAAACAGCGGCCCTCCTCTCGCCTCTTGAGATATTCCGGATATGGTAGAGTTCGCACTCCGCGACTCGGCCCGCCTCCGCCTGTATTTCTTTCTACCTTTGAATCGGTGGTTTCAATCGTCTCATCTTTCTTTGGACCGAGACCTCTGCCGCTACTCCCCTGCCTCTCCGATGACCCGCGATAAGTCTCCGTTCGCGCTACAGTGCCCGCGCTGGCCGCATATTTCCCCCACATCGATCCTCCTTTCATCGTTCCCCCACCGCCAGACGTCCTCGCCACTAATCCCGATTGCTCCACGTCCCGTGCCCTTTCCATCGCGGTTAACAGATCGCACAGATCGTAAGGTCTAACGAGATCCCTCAGTTCTTCTTGTAATCCAGCGAAGAAATATCCGAGAAGTTGTTCCTCCGTCACGCCAGCCGCCTAAGCCACCAGGACTTCGAATTCCTGTACATATTTTTCCACTGTTCCTCTTTGTCGCATTGTCGCCAATTTTTCGAAGATTGTTCCCCGATGTCTACATCCGAACCTCCTGACCATCACCTCCGTCAATGTCGCCCAAGTAGGATTCTTCACTTTCTTCCGCCAAAAACAAAACCAATAATTTGCTCCTCCCTCCATATAGATGTACACCAGCTTCATCTTCTCCCTTTCTGTCACATTTTGTAATTCAAAAATTTTCTCCACCCTAGCAATTCATTCCATCAGATCGATCCCTTCGAAAGCGGGTAATTCCACTCTCTTCATCCAACTCTTTTGAACATCGCGTTCTTCCTCCGATTCTTCTTCTGATTCATCCTCCTCCGTATCCCGACTTCCATTAACCGATTGACTTCCTTCAGAACTCCTCCCCTGGTTCCCTCTTCTCCCACAGTCGTGATTCACGTTTCGAGCCATTCCCCTCATCTCTGCTCGAATTTCCTCCAACGTCGCTTCCATGGCATCGAATATTCCCTCCAATGCACTCACCTTGTTCTCCATCTCGTCTCTCCTTCGATCTGGATCTGGCAGGTCGGACCAATAATGTTGGACTTCTTAATTCAAGAAGTCAAGAAAGCAAATCAACCACACCAACAGATTACACTTCTTTGAATATACTTCTCTTATTCAATGAACCAATAATACAATTGTATAGTAATCCCTCCTAAGGAAGCCCGATCTCCCTCCACTGGACTAATGTTCCAGTCAACAACAATTACTAATCTCATTTCTCCCGCCCTTTTTCACTAATTATTATTTATACTCCCCTCTCCCTTTAACAAACTTCTAACAGAAACTCCCTCCTAATTTCTAACGGACATTTTCTCCTTCCCGTCTTTATTTCTCCTTACATATACTTTTATCCCCTATCACTCCTCAGGTTCAAAACTTGTTGAACCAAGTTCACTTTGAGAGTTGAGGATGAGCCGAGATAAGATTTATGATATGTTGGAGTTGCAAGTATAAGTGAAAAAGTCTCACATTGGGTAAGATTGCAAACTATATCACAATTTACCTTGTATTGAATTTTCTTTCTGGTGCAGGGCTGTTGGAGGGGAATCTGATGATATTAATGCAAAGTACTGCGATGCTGAGAAGGAAGTCAATATGTTGCAAATAAAAATACAAGAAGTTAATGGTAACCTATCCAAACACCACAAGGATTTGGAATGTAAGTGCTGTCTATCATTCAAAGAAGTTGAGCATAAACATTTTAGTTTTTGAAGGAAATCAATGTTTGAGTTCTGCATGCTTATTGTTGCAATGGATTGCTATTCTGTCATGCCAATGCCAATAGATTGCTATTCTGCATATCAACATGATAATAATATGCAGTAAATATAAATAGCCTTCTATTTAGCATTTTGTATGCGTCTCTTGATATAGGTGATGGTGCCCACTTGATATTTTTTTATTTTTTTATGCTGCATCCTCTTTGCCCTAGTTTGGTTTCTTTCTTCCACCATGCTGAATAACTGAAGACACAGTTTTGTACTATTTATATTTAAATGATTTTCTTGCAGCAAGAAAGAGATTTATAGAATTGAAACTTCAGTCTTTGGATCAGCAATGTTCTGGACTTGATTCTTATCTCAAAGTTTTAGAGTCTTCCAAGGAAAAAAGAGATGTACAGAGAAGGTCGATTTGTGCCAGACCATAGTGTTCATGTTGTTTTTGTGATCATATCAAAGTTGTCTCTGGACTTGATGTTGTCACTGGTATGCTGGTTTCATATCAACTAATACTTTGTCTTATGATTGCTTGCATCAAATATAATATTGCTGATGGCATGAGGCAGATGTTTGATCCTTTTGAAAGGGTTGCCAGAGCTCATCATGTTTGCCCTTGCTGGGAGCGGCCTTTCTCTCCAGAAGAAGACAATTTTGTCAAGAAGGTTTTAACTTCAAATCCTGTTATTACATACTTACATTATCTATTGGCTTTGAGCAAGCACGTTATGCAGTTTTGAACTGCACTTTTTCAATGACAGCAAAGAGTGAAGGCAGCTAGTTCAGCTGAACATATGAAGATTAAGTCAGTGGTTCCTTAAGCATCAATATATGAGATTTAATGCCATTACACCCTGTAGTTTTTAAATTTTATTCAACCAAGCGCCCTTCTCTTATTGGAATTGAGTGCCCTTTGCTTACATTGCGTTAAAATACATCATTTGGCCTTGGTAAAGCAATACAAATTCCACGTCAGGTTGATTGGGGGCTTAACTGTGTAAACTGGTTAACTATCAGAAAAGCGTGCTATTGAACAAGGGGCAACCAAAAGCACCCAAGTGTATCAAACAAACCAAAGAGAATGAAAAATATAACTAAAAGGGAAAGAAACACACATCTTTGAAGAAGTTCAAAAAGTTGGTTTGCAAGCTAATATTTATCGTGCCTGAAATACAATTACAAATTACTATATGAAAGCATATTAAACAGTCTATTTCAAGCATTAATCAATAAGGATACACTTAATAACAAAATTATATACTTCTGTATTAAATTAAAACTTTAATGTGGTGCTGTCTTCATTAAAGTTAAAGGATCATGGAGGACAGGAAAGGGCAGGAAAATTTTCAGTTAATTGTGCTCAACTGATTGGTCAGCGCCAAAATGCAGAGAGATATTATCTTGTCCCCAAAGATGATATGTAAGAACAACAATATTACTGTTTTCATTTTGTTTTGAAAATAAATACAACTAACTGTAATATAATTCCATTTTAAATGTGAATTTTTTAGAGAGCTTGTTTCCTATAAAGTTTATTTTATCTGAGACAACTAAAATATGGAATTCGACCACTAAACTTAATTGTAGGTAATCTCATTCTTGAGTAACTAGAAAAGGCAGAACCAATTTGTTTAAATGCAGAAAGGCAGAACAAAAACCATCTATTATATAATTTAGACTATACTATAGCCAGGAAGTTTAAATGCAATTCTTTTATCTATCATATCTCTCAACCTTTGAGCGTCCTTAAATCTCTCAACACCAACAAGAATATTGGACATAAGAACATAATCCCCACCGTGTCCTCTCTCCATCTCTAGTACTTTCCTGATCACCCTCTGACCAATGTCAACATTATTATGAACACTACAAGCACCCAACAAAGTTCTCCACATTACAGCATTGGCAACCTCATGAGGTACCTGTGAAGCAACCTTTTCAGCTTCTTCTAACCTGCCAGCCCTCCCCAGCATATCTATCACACAACCGTAGTGCTTGATATCTGGCACTAGTTTACAATCCTTTACCATTTTAACAAAAAAATCGAGGCCTTCTTGAACCAATCCTCCATGACTACAGGCACTCAAAACACTAAGGAATGTCACACGATTCGGACTAAGCCCAGCCTTCTCCATGTTTTCAAAAGTCTCTAGAGCTTCCCTCCCCATTCCATTCATTGCAAAACCAGAGATAGCTGAAGTCCACGATACCAAATTCTTCCTCTGATCAGGTAACTCCTGCAAGAATCTATTCACACTTGCTATACATCCACACTTTGCATACAAATCAATTAATGCATTGGTAATGCGTATGTCAGAGGAATTGAACCCTCTCTTCTCTGCATATCCATGAGCTGATTGACATATCTTAATACACCCAATGTTTGCAATAGCAGGAAAAATGGTCAAAAGAGTAACTTGAGTAGGTTCTATACCATCAACTTGGATCATTTCCCTAAATAAAGTTAAAGCTTTCATGGGCTGATTCCTGCGTGTGTATCCATCAATAACAAGGGTCCATGACACTACACTCCGAGAAGGCATCTGATTAAACACAGAGAGTGCAAGTTCAACCTCACCCCATCTAATCAAACCAGTGATAAAAACATTCCAAGTAACTAAGCTTTTGCATAGCATTTGGTAGAACACTTGTGCGGCTTCAACTAAAAGACCCCAACTTGAGTACATTTGCAAAAGCCCAGTTTGCACATACATATGAAACTGAAACCCAACCTTGAAAACGAGGGCGTGGAGTTGAGTCCCAAAGCGGGTGCAGTTTGGATTGGCAGAAGCGTGGGAAAGAAAGGCAAAAGAGAAGGTGTCAAGGGAAGGGTATGTGAAGAAAGTGTGGGAGTGTTGGGTGTACCTAAAGAAGTGAAGAGCTAGTTGAGGGGAAGGGCCACGGGAGTAACAGCGGATGACATTGTTCAAGAGGAGTAAACAAGTGGAGGTGTCGTGAAAAGGGTAGTGAAAGAGGCCAGAAGTGATAATGTAACAGTGAACTTGTTGCAGAATTTGGGGTTGAGAAGGATGTTTGAGCAGAAGAGAGAGCAAGTGTTGTGGATGTTTAGGTTTGGGAGAGGACGAAGGAGCTGGGATTTCAAGACACGGAAAACGGTGAGAGATGGTGGTGCTGGATATGGTTGCCACTGTTACAAAACCTGTAAGGGAGAAAAGGTGTTTTGGTTTCAAGAGTGACATTTTACTAACCATGTTCCATGTTCCATAAAACCATGTTCCGATCCATCTCACATTATCTACTCCAAGAGATGAATATAATGATCACAATTATCCACACCTAAACCTGTACACATAAATACCAAGTCACCTACGTAATTTAACATTTTCATGTAACAGAATAAACATTAGAATTTCACAGAACCAATAACATTCCTTATATTGCATTATGTTCTCATAAATATGTGTATATCCTGCAAGGTCCATTAACAATTATCATATAGAGCCCACAATAAATCATACAACTCTTTACTTTCCATCCATATCTTGTACCAGTTTTTAACATACCACCCTGTTCAATCTTTGCTTCACTCATTTGCTTAACTACCTAACATATCATATTACAAACTTGTCCAAACGGAACCTTCCAACCTTCATTAAGCATGCACAGACCCAGTAATAACGATGCACAGAAGACTTATACTTTCATACTATCAGTCGTCTAGATTAAAGAGACCTACTCCAACCTTCAACCAGCGAGACAGCTGGCCCTGTTACTCTAGTTCTGGTTTTAATATTATTACATGCATAACAGACCAACACAATAGCAAAGATAACCAGATAACCCGAAAACCCACGTTTTCCAGGAATTCTTCGTTTCAAACCTGATACATTTAGACAGCAATTAGACAGACCACGTTCAGCATATATTCAGAACACCCACCATCAGTATATTCTCAAAAATTACCCTCCATCACACAATAACTCAAGTAACTCAATCCCACCACATTCCAAGTCTTCAAAACATCCAAAACCCTAACCATACTACTCAGAACAGCCCAATGCATGGCACGCAGGGTATTTAGGAACATACTAACTTCAAGCAGCAACTAAGCCCGACATTGTAATCATTAAACTCTCATCAGTATAATTCATACAGAGTACTAGTGCAATCAAACATGAATTTCATCAAACAAAACGTAACAAGAAAGTTGTTAATTAAACACACACAATGGCAACACAATAGGACTCTAAAATTTCATCAGAAACAGCCGTGAGCACATTAACATTGACTCTTCCACAATCACGACATCCAAATACATCAAACAGAAAGCTCAATTGAAGGATTTTCATTATGAATCACACATTTAACTAATAAATACAATTCAAGCAGAGTTAGCTCCCCATACTCAACTCATCCCACTAGCTAATCCATCCAGACTTAGCAGGTTCATGACAAATAGAGTACTATGTATATGGAAAATCAACTTTAGGCATGACCCAAGTCACACGATACTCATATTCCAAAAGACTATTGCAAGGTCAAAATTGTTGTTAAGTATGGAACCAACTACATAAACAATCAATTACATCTCCATTAACATTTGCAGCATGAAACACTAAAACAATCAAAGTTACTCAGAGTTACTCATCAGAAACTAGGCAAACTCACTCCCCACAGCCTCAAAAGTTTTTTCGAAAACCTGGTTCCAAAATATAACATCCCAAAATCGGGAGTCACAATTATACGATAGAATTTGAAATTTTCACAAACCGTTTATAAAGTTTCCCAAGAAAGATAACCAAATATTAATAATTGTACGACCATTGTATTAATACATAAATTAGTCTACAAAGTTAGCATTTACATAAACCTCAATTCGTTATTACATTATATATAAAGATTCACCAAAAACCCCTTTTAGCTTTAACTCCCCCTCTCACCAGCGTCCACAAGATAATTCTCTATACCTACATATACACCCGCTCCCACATAACACACACGTTATACGATCATATTCACACACAGACACAAACAAACAAATATGGGTGAGTAACACATGCATTAGAAGACCATCAAAAAGACACTCGGATTTAGTACCACATGTTCACCATCCCGTTTAAATTCAAACATAGTATCTCCCGAACATAATCATACAGCATCTATTAATGATGATAACAACCATCATCAACCAACCATAGACTTCACTGTATTCCCAAATCTCCCTAGACACATAACGTCCACCCATAATCCAAATAAGCTATATTTAGCTTAAAACAATACCAACTCCCCATGCACCTGCCAACAATTATTTTTCCAGTAATTATAGTATCACACAGCCAAGTACAGATCAAGGATACCCATAGTATTTCATTTTAACTAATCCAAACAGTTTGCAAGCAACCAATGATGAGGGACCAACAAAAATTCCAACAGTCTAGCAACCAGAACACTAAGAAAGGACATGTAATACACCAGATGACCCAATGCACTAACCCAGTTTGAACTAGCGTACCAGGGTCCCTATATCTCTTTTTCAATGCAACCAGAGTAAAGTTCAGAGTTGACTACCTTAATTATTTCAAATATAACTTTGCATTAACAACGAATATACAAACTACATTTGACCAAAACCCAGAGTGTCCAAACAAATCAGAGAGTAAATTCCCAGCAACCATATGAATAACTAGAATGCTTAAACACAGCATATACAACAGGCTAAAAACTGTAACATAAACAAAGCAACAACATCCAACATACTTCCATCAAGCATTTAACGTAAAGGCTCATTCCATGTTTAAGGTACAGACCGTACTCACACCTGAATTTGCAGTCCAACCCATATCTAAAAACGGTAACAATTACTCACATATAAACTACATATGACAGCCCTGTCATAAGCATAATCAATTTCCATCATATTATTATACGGGCAAACAAACCAGTTAATCAAACAGAGTCATAAGCAACAGGTCACGTAATTTATCTGGGCAGACTCAATTCAGCAGTGGTTAACATAAGCTTAGCATTGCAAGCATGCATCTGGACAAGGGTTTAATACAGGTAAGCAACATACATTATGGAGAATCCTGTTAGTAGTAGATTCTTCCCAACAGACTCTCACATGATAGCCCAGCCCAAGCCACAAAATCTATTCAGTTTCACTAACAGCCAACCCAATTCCATCACACACATTAGACTCTGCATCAAACTTACTGTAAGCACAATTTTGACAGGTGAAAATACATTCCATTTCCAGTTACAGTTATGCTTGTCATATATTCAGAACATGTAACACACAAGCCCACACTTAAAACTCAAATACCATATAACACACAACCTACGTATCAACCAATGTCAAATTGTTACAATGCAGCTAACCAAGGATGAAATAACAATCTTACCCACTTCCCAACCATTATCACACCCAAAACACAGCAACAAGTTCCCATCAGTTCATATAATTCTAAAATTATCACAATAACGTCTAAACCCCCTTTGGACATAAACAACCATTAAAAAATTGATATTCATCAGAACACAGTCAAGGTACTATAGCAGTTCAAATTTCAGTCCAATATCAGAAGGAATAGTAGAACACAGCATCCCGCTCACACATTCGAAACACCCAACAAGAACATGCCCATCATTTACACGCACTTAGAACAATAAAGAAAATACACATTTACATTTACTCCCCATACCTTTCATGACGTCTCAACCACAGCCACTACAACCTTTCAAACTTTGCATCCCCTGCTCCAACGTTCATCCCCTTGACTCTAAACGCCCCTTCTCGAACCACATTGCATTCATTCTCAGAGTACCACTCACTGACACTCAAACACAACCTTTCTCCCTCGAATTGCTCCCTAAAAAAAATAGCGCTCCTCCCCTCTCTTCTCTACCTCCCCCATGTTACAAGAGAGCAGTGAATGCTCATCATTCACGCCGAAATCCCCCCAATGCCCTAAGGTTTGAGGTATTTAGAGCAAAGAAGAAAAAAAACGTGTTCTCTATTGGTCAAAAGCTAGGTTAAAAAAAATCAACCAAATAAAAATAAACTCTCCTTTGTTCCCATTAGGGTTTGAAACCAACACACCTCACCGTCTCTTAACCACAAGCCTACTCTCACCACTAAGACAACTCATTTGTGTTGCTTACATACTCATTTAATATCTATTTAAAGGTTACTTTCCGTCTCCTAGTACAATTAAAAGACACACTTACTTGTACAATTAAAGCTTCTGTTAGATATATTATCTTTTATCTTTTAGTTGGTTTGTTATTATTTCTCATTTGTATTTTGGGCTTAGCCCATATTTCTTCTATTATAAATAGAGAACCCTATGTGTGTATTTTACACAAGAGGGATTAATTTAAATATAGTTTTTCACTATATTCAACATTTTTAAATATAGTTTTTCACTATATTCAACATGGTATCAGAGCAAGTTCTCTGATCCTCTTCTGGTGGTCTCTGCTCTCTGCCGGCGGCCGGCCGCCATGACCGCCGGCAGCCCCTAAAATTTTAGTGGGCAGTCCATTTTTCTTCTTAAATCTCTGCCACAGTCAGCACCAGTCCAGACCCAGTGTGCCACTGCTGTCGCCGCCACTTTCCGCTGTCGTCACTGCTAACTCCGGCCACCGTCGCCGCCGCTGCCGCCGCCGGCCACCGTCACAGATTCGACGGGTGACCTGCGGATCTGGACCGTCTCTTCGAGCGACGGCCAACCACGCCGGTTTCGAGAGCCACCTCTCAGTCACGCGCCGCCACGCAGCGCTTCTTTCCGACCAATCCGCCGCCGCCTTGTCGCCGGCCACCGTCACAGTTCCGTCCGGCGACCACTGGATCTGGTTCGCCTCTTCACGCGACGACCAACCCCACCGGTGTCGGCGTCTGATTCTTCCCCACGCTCCGCCACGCGCCGCTTCTATGTTCGCTGTGAACAGGCGCGTACAGCTCACGCGCCGCCCTCTGGCCACCGGAAAGTCTCCGCGACTCCTCCATAGCCGTCGTCTGGACCTCCTCTCTCTGTTCAGACCCTCAGAGCAGCCATTGCTGCCATCTTCGTTTTTCCAGCGCCGTTTTGCCGCTGTCTGGCGCCGTTTTTCCGCTGTCCAGGCGTCTTTTGCCACTATTCGGCACTGTTTGCCGCTGTTAGGCACTGTTTGCCGCTGTTCGGCGCCGTTTGCCGCTGTCCAGGCGCCGTTTGCCGCTGTCCAAGCGCCGTTTGCCGCTGTCCAGGCGCCGTATGCTTCCAACAACTGTAGGCCCCCATCACCTCATCAGTTAGTGATGGCAGTCCCTGTAGTTTTGTCGCTTCCAGCCACTACAGGCCCCATCAGTCAGTGATGGCAATTTAGTCCCTACAGTTTTATTGCAGTCAACCGCCGCTGCAGTCAACCGCCGCTGCAGTCGCTACTGGCTCAGACAGACACAACTATGTCAGTTCTTCTTGGGCTAGAGTTTAGCCCGATCTTCTTGTGATACACGGCTAAGTATCACCACTTGGGAGTTGTCCAGCAAAGAATTTTGGACCTCCAACGTATCTTTGGATCTTTGATGTCTTTGTTTCAGCATTATAGCTTAATATTTTGTTTTGTTTTAGTGGTCCAGCAACTGTGATATTCCACATTTCCGCCGTTCACACTGAGGGGGAGTACGTTTCCAAGACACTGCAAGTCAAGTCACATATATATGGGTGTAGTCCCTGCAGTTTTGTAGATTTCAACTACTACAGTTGATCCCGTCACCCATCCATCATTGATGAGAATTTAGTGTAGTCCCTGCAGTTTTGTAGCTCTTAGCTTTCAGCTACCACTGTTGATCCCGTCACTCATCCATCATTGATTGGGAATCAGTCCTTGCAGATTGTCATTGTCCACCACTGCTTTCCTTCATCCACTTTTGAAGTTGAAGTTTCACAAGCTGCTGTTAGTTCATCTATGTTTGCCTCACACTCTTGAAGACAAATCATCTAGTTTAACACTGAGTTCATCTATTCCAAGCTTAGTTCATACAATTTGTATGCTCCAGCTTGAGGGGGAGTGTTAGATATATTATCTTTTATCTTTTAGTTGGTTTGTTATTATTTCTCATTTGTATTTTGGGCTTAGCCCATATTTCTTCTATTATAAATAGAGAACCCTATGTGTGTATTTTACACAAGAGGGATTAATTTAAATATAGTTTTTCACTATATTCAACAGCTTCTATTAGTTAACCCACTTGATACTAGGATAACTATAATTTATTTTATAATACACAATATTCTCATAATTAACTTATAAATTATTTATATTAAAATTGCGAAAATTCTCAGGTCTTACAACTTGCATTGCACAATTTTTCAGTATGCAAGTGATACTACACAATACAAGTACCTTAGCCTATGTTAGTATGCTATTTTGGATTTAAGAAAGACAAGTCTACAACTAATTGGAGATTACTTCAACTACTTCAGTTTATTTCATGCTAGGAAATCTTTGACATTTAATCATCTCAAGAAAATTACCGTGGTTCCTCAACTCACTAGTTTCATCATGATCTCCAAAGGCACAAGCTTTAAGGGATAAAAAAAAATGTGTCAATTGAAGTCTTGAGACGTAACTGACTCTTCATAATTTAATCCAAGCTTTGCACTTCCAAAACATTCCTAATGTTACAATTTTGATTTAACAAGTATTGACAAACTCTCACTATAATATTGTGTGGTGGGTGGGGGGGATCCTTCCCTATGCGTTTTAAAAAAGCGCAACTTTTTCCATTATTAACTTTCCTCCAACTATTAAAACCTATAAAAAAAACACTGAACAAAATTAAAAGATGTTGACGACAATGAACTCATTGCCTATTATAATTCAAATTCAATTACATGTAACAATGAAAACATGTGAATCAGGGCATCCGCTTGATTTTTTCACTAAAAAGATAGCAAGGTAAGCAATATGCAAAATCTTTTATTGACGAATACTCTAACCATGAAGGAAATAAGCTAACCCAAGTGTATTGAAATCTTCTTAGATGATCATCTTTACCAAACTATGAATAATTTTCTAGATGCATATGATATGGATCTCATTTTAGATAAGTCCTTTGTACCTCATCAATTTGAATTGGTGGGTAGTGCCAAATTTGAGGATGTTTTCCTATATCACATTCTAAATAATTTTCAAGTCCTTATATGTAACTATAAGAACTTTAGAGAGTAGTTTTTCATTTTCTTCAATCCTACAATTCTCATGAAATTTCTCAAGTTTACTTGCCCTAGATACATTTTTTTCATCTTCGTCAAAATCATTCATCTTGAAAAACTAATGAGTTATTTTACTCTTTATTTTTCAAGTTTACCCAAAATTAAATCTCAAAACCAAAACTCAACATTTCAAGAAAATTAACAACTTCTAAGTGGTTAACTTTGTTTACCTTAAGGTAGATTCCTAATACAGCTCTTCTCCTACACAATTTCAAAGCCTAAAATAGCTCTATTTACATAATGAAGAGTTCAATCAACAATTAAAACATGATTTTATGATCTCTAATATACAGAGATTTACCTAAAGTGTACAAAAGTCACATGTAACAGGAAAATAAATTGCTTAAAAAATAAGGTAGAAGATAAACTTACTCATAAGAAGAAATAGATCCTTCCATAATATTCCTTAAATCCTCATTTTCACCGTGGTGAAATTTGATTTTTAAAAATACGAGAAATTGAAAGTGAAAATTCAAATAGAAAGAAATAGAGCTACGGAAGAATAAAAGAAAAAGAAATTAGAGAGCGGAAGTTACATGTGGTTTTACAAACTTTTCCAAACTTAGTATCAATATTATAATAATATATAAATATAGTTTTAAAAAATATATAGATTAGTATATAAATATAATTTAAAAAATATATATAAAATAAATTGAGAAACTTTTGGTGGAATCGTAACTCCCCTCTCTTAACCAACGTTTGTTTATACGTATAAGAGAACAAACATACGGTCCTTTTATCTTTTCAAATATTAACTAAGAATTTATTTTAAAAAAATAAAATCCCAGAAAAGAAATGGTATTCTAAAATAGTCATTATAAAAAATATACAGTTTTTCTTTTACAATATTAAATATAAAGACAAATCTTAATTATATAACAATCAAATAATATATGATAGACGTAAAATAATTATAAGAAATTATAAATGATCGAATATATATTTAAAAAAAAGTTACATAGCTATGTAGAAAAATTAATACAACTTTTTTAAATTATTTAATAAACTATAAATATTTTATTAATGTAGAACAGAATCCAGTATGGCGTTGAAAATGAGATATATATAAATACTTTTCATCATTATTTTCGATTAAAAGAAAATTTTCATACCAATATTTTTACCTATTCAATATTATAATTTTCTATCAAAATCAGTGCCAATTCATATAAGATCCAAAAAAATTTATTTTCTATCCATATAAAATACTAATTAATCTTGTTAATAAAATACTTTTATAAGTGTATTGTACGACCATCCTACCAATTATGGACAGGAAGGTCATGTAACGCCGTGCAATCCATGGGTAGGATTGTACACCCCTATTTTTGGAGTCAATCATCCCAACCAAAACATTGCAGAACAGAAACTACTGCACCTAAAACAGATTGGGTCGAATATTCTTGAGACAAAGTACCAACCTGGCTGGTACTACACAAAACTAAAGATGGTGCCAGTTTCCCAAATTCTAATTCCAGTATATCCACTTTATTCAACCTTTTTCATAGAAACAGCATTCACACACAATTAATCCATATTCCCATAAGCATACTTATATTTTATTAAGTTAGAATCTGGTTCATAACACACGTGTACTTCGTTATTTCGGACAATAGCTACCTATATAACATAAATTTGAACATATAATCAAATTAAACCATACATGTCAACATCCAGAACTCATCATCATACACTTCATATAATATATCACATTTAGAATCATAAACGTGACTCAAAAGCTCACGAATTGCACTACAAACAGCAGATATCATAGGTCTAACATCCATTTCAGCAGCCATTCATAATAGCACTTCATAACCATCCAACAACGAACAAAACCAGAATAATACCCAACTATTTGCACCGCAGAAACAACATTCACCATGAATTCAGACCAAAATAAAATTGAAGACAAGCAAAGTTACCTCCGCATACTACTCTGTACAACCTAATTCCCGAACCTCAAAGCATCAAATTGTATTGTTTCCAATTAACCTTTACTCCAGATAGTACAACATAAACACATCATTAGCATATCAATTGTCAATTTATAATTCACCAATGCAAGCATTTCACCAAACAACTCTTAAAGTACAGTCTGTTAATTGAATAAAGAGAATCTGTTAATTGAATAAAGAGAAAGGCAGCACAACCAAGTTCATTGGATTCGTCATATCCAGCCGTGAACACATTCTCATTGATTTCTTTCACAATTACATCATTCAAACCCTAAAACACCAAACTCGAACAAGACTTACCAATTCATATCACTCACACAACAAACATATACAATGCAAGTAAGGTTAGCTCCCCATACCTGGTTAGAAGCTCCTCCAAGTAAAACCCTTGAACCGAAGCCGTTCGCGCCTCCCGTGCTCACGATTCTGCTTCGCTTCCTTCCTCAACCCTCCCTTCACCAACCTCCAATATCGCACTCACAGAAATTCGCCCAAAAACCCGAAACCAATCACTCCCTTTTTCCTCTCTGATTTTTTTCCCTCGAATCATGTCTAGGTGGGTTCTTAAAGCTACCCTTCACTCCTACCAATCAGGCTCTCGACTCCCCTCTTGGTGGTTACCCGCGATTCGGGCAAGCGAAGGCAGCGGGGAGTGAGATCGTCGAACCGACGATTGTTGTTAAGGTTGTAAAGAGAAGCTTCGATGCAAGCTCTTCCTTCGTGAAAGGCTCACAATCGCAGACGAATGAGGCGAGGCGAGGCGAGGCGCGTGAAACCACTCTCCTCCGCCGCCACTTTCTTCATCTTAAATCCCTTCCCGCTTCAGAGACAGCAAAGTATAGATGTGGTGAAAATGCAAAACTTTTATCACTGTTTTTTATGCTAAAATAATAATTAATGTCATCATCTATCTATTAAAAAAAGAATATATTTTGTAGGATAATAAATAATATGAGTTGAGATTTTAATTTGGTTAATCTCATAAATATTTAAATTCAGATTAGTCTCCTAAAGACAATAATAAACACAAGTTTTTAAATTTGATTTAATAAAATGTTGTGAACTATTTTATCATTAACACAAAAATACTTTTAACTTATTATATTTAAAATATTTTACTAACAGAGATTAATTTATATATGTTATATGTGAATTTATTTTTAAATTTTTTATCAATATTTTCTTCCATAAAGTTAAAGAAAATCAATATAAAAGATACATATACAAAAATTTTCCTTTAATATCTTAAATAAAACTATATAATATAAAAAAATTAATGAAAAAACTACAAAATGAAAAACATACTTTAATAAAAATTCCATAACTCCAATCCCCTTTTAACCACGTTTTATGTTTGCTTTTTCAATTATATGTGTTTGTTTACTAATATATTTTTGAATTTTAATATAATAAAATATGAATAATTTGCTTCGCATGCTTAGTTTAATTGAAATATAAAGAAATCAAATATTTAACTATTATACTTATATGAAATCACTCTAATTATAGTCATTAATATTTATATGTATTTATATTCATTTTAATTAGTAAATTCAAATTTAATAATTTATACATATATTATAAATTTTAAACATGTTTACAATTTTTATCAAATTACCATGGTCGTAATTATTTGCTAACTAATGTTAGTCATGATTTTCGTAGTTAATATAAGTTTTTTTTTTCTAGACCAATATTATTTTCTAATATCAAGATGTTCATTGTAGTTGTTTTTCTATTAACGTTTGCAGTGACTTCTTTTTTTTTAATACTAACATAAGAGCATTTCACCAACACTGACCGATTGCATTTGTAATGTCAATAAAAACATTTTCCAACTAATACAGATTGAAATAACTTAAATTCATTATAAGCTTAAATAACTATGATAAACATCAATAAAAATAATCTCAATAAATATTAATCAATAAAATACGTTGTCAATGTTAACTAAAAGAAAAAAAATTAAAATTTGAAAAAAAAACATCTATGAATATTAATTAACTTAAAAGAAACTATTTATATTTTTGATATATCCGATGAAAATAAAAAATAATTTACTTAAATAAAGAAATTAGAAGTAATAAATATTGATTTCATTATTTAAATAAAAATGAAATAGTTAAAATTTAATGTTAGAATGTCTTAAAAATGTCGAGAACAAGTGAAAGATAGTAAAAAAATGTATAAAAGGAAATTACATTATAGAATAAAAAGGTACAAAGGAGGACTATCATTAATAGGGTGTTACTCCCTCCACCACCACAAATTGCTTTCTCCACCACCCCATTCCCCTTTTACCCTTTTCTTTATTTTTTCATTCCTATTTTACCCTTATTAAAATTTTAGGATTAATATTATTTAAAATCTCACGTGGACATTCATTCTCTTTATCATTCTTCCCTCTTTCTCTTTATTATTTTTTTGAGGTTGTCTCTTACGTTCCATTATCCTTGGGTTGTCTCTCATGTTCCACTTCTTCTTCTCTTTTATAGAATTGTGACGTGAGAGTGTGGTGGACTTTGTGTTTAGTAAGATTGAAAGTGGGGAAAGCAATTCATCTTCAGTCGTGAGTGTGATGGTGCTTCAAGGTGCTGGTTCAGAGGCGTGAGAGGTTCAGAGGCGTGAAGGTGCATAATAAAACCCTAAAATATAAACCATATAATCTTTAAACGGATGCGAGCATCCGTCAACGGATGTCAACATCCGTTTAAAGATTATATGGTTTATATTTTACTGTTTTTTTTATATTAATTTTGAAGATATTTAAATAATATAATTTATATTTTTTGATATATTATTTTTGAATATATTTTGATGTATTTTAATAATGTGTTTTTGAGGATCTTTATTGTTATTAGTATATATTTAGATTTTTTTGTTTTATTTTGCACGTTATATATAGTTAGGGTTTTTGTATAATATATATTTTTATATATGACTTTTTTTTTCTTTAATAATTTTATAATTATATAAAAAGTTATTTATTAGTTTAATTATATGAAATATATAATTTTATTATGTTATTATTTTTATATTTTTTTGATTAATTATTAATTATATTAATAAGATTTATTATAATTTTATAGGTGATTATTGTTTAAAATGGATGAATATCTTCATATGGATTCTCAAGTTGGTTCTAGTTTGATATCTCATTTCTCTTCATTCATTGGCAAAGTTGGAGAACATCCTCCTCCTGTATGTCAGGAACATCGACATGTTCCTCCTCCTCATTATCGTCATGAGGAGCCTCAAATGCCTCCTCGTGAACAGGACCCTCATAGGCCTGATATGCCTCCTCCTCAAACGCTCGGTCCTCGGCTATAGGGTCATCCTGAATTGGAGCTGCACGTCTTCTCCGAGCTGAAGCTGTAGGTCATCTCCTACCTTCACCCTGTGCAGAACTCTCTCCTCGAGAACTTTCTCCTCGAGAACTTTCTTCTCTAGAACTCTCTCCACGAGAACTAAAAGATGAACCTCGTGTTCTTACCATTTCTGACAAAAATATTTTTAATTAAATTAATAATTATTTCATTAATTAATACTATTTTTTTATTAATTTAATAATAATTATTTCATTAAATAAAATAATTTTAATTTAGATATAAATAAATAAATAACTAGAAAAAACATTAAATTTAAATACTCTATAAATTAATTAAAAATATAATAAATTAATAAAGTAAAAAAATAAAAATATAATAATTACGTAACAAATTAATTGAAAATAAAAAATTAAAATAAAAACTAATAATAAACTTAAAAGTTAAAAAAACTACATGCCATAAACGGATGTCGAGTATCCGTTTGGATCTGAAGTGGATGTCGACATCCGTTTCAAATCCAAACGGATACCCGACATCCGTTTTTGGCCTGGTTATCTTCTTCCTTTCTCCCAACACATGCACACAGCAAAAAACGCAGAGCACAGCACAGAACACAACACAGAGATATATGCATTGCATTTAAAAAAAATAAAAATATTATCACTAACCTTGTGGGAGAACGCACCGCCACATCTCACCGTCGCACCACCGTCGCACTGTCGCGCCGCACTGCCGCATTGTTGCACTGTCGCGTCGCGCACCGCCCCCACCGCCAAACCGCTGAAGGAGGAAGAAAACGGATATGGAGGAAAAATGGAAGATGAGAAACGAATGTGATGGAGTTTGGGTGAGAATCTGAGAGGGTTGGGAGGTGGGTGAGAAGGGGTAGAAAGATAGATTTTAGGGTTAAAGTAAATAATTAGGATTAAAAAGTAAAAAGGTTATTTTTGTAATTATAAAAGGTTAGTTTTGTAATTCAAAAAATATGTAATAGAATTGGGGAGGTGGAGGGAGAAAATATGGTGGTGGAGGGAGTAATAACAACAAATCATTTTTCTGTATTAATAACAAATCGCATATAAGGTAATGCATTTTACTAAAGGTAATGCATTTTACTAAAGGTCGATTATACCCTTTCATAAATAACTTATTACCTACCTACATGCACCAAGTAACTTTTCGTGCATCTTCACCCTTAGGATGTCTCCTACCTTTGAGATATCGAACAAATAGTTTCATTCGGGTCTTTCCACCTTTTCAACTTGCATACACGTCTATTTTTTCAGTGGAAGGTAACAAAAACACTTGTTGAAGTAACAATTTGTATCGCCGCTTCTTCTTTGTACTGGCTAGTTTAGAGAACACATCGACCCTCTAATTATCTCCTCTAAAGATATGCTCAAACTTTATCTCAACAAAATTGTTAATCATGTTCCAAACAAGGTGGTTGTACTAAAGTAGTATAGCGTCCTTTACTTGATCATCTCCATTTAGATGGTCCACTGTGAGTTGAAAATAAGTCTAGCATATTATCTTATTTGTGTCAACTTCGTTTGCAAACATAAGGTCTGTAAGCTCCCCAAATTATAGGATGTTACGGATTTACAAAAATCGATAAATTTTAAAATGTTATCAAAACGCAGAAACGTATTTTTCAAAAACTTTAATCTTTCAACATGTATAATTTATTCAAAACATAATTGTTCCAAAAGTTTTGTCCAATTACATTATTCTAAAAGTAATTACAATGAATATGAAAATAAAACAAGTACTATTACTTTGTTTCAAAAGTCTATGCCAAATTTTTTTTTTAAAGAAACCCAAGTTTCTCCCTCGTCATCTCACGAATCTATCATATCTCTAGAATATCTACAATATCATTTGCTCACGTATAACACATTATACGATCATCGTTATAATTTCATTCACAAACATGTATAGGGTAAGCTACCGATAAAACAATCATAATAACAAGATACATACATATTGATTATATCAACCATAATCAAACTCTCTCAACAAGAAACATATCTTTTGATTATATCAACCTTAATCAAACACACAACAAGATGTACCTTCTGATTATATCAATCATAATCAAACACCACATACATAGAAGTAATAACAATAAGATTCTTAATCCTCTAACAATTCAATCATAATGAATTACTCGATCCTCAGTCCTCGATCCTCAAACTTCCATCCTTGATTCTTGATCTCAACTCTTGATGTTATCACTAACATCTCATACATAGTCCTTTGGTCTATCAACTCATTAACACCTATGCTAACTACTTACTATAACCAGATTCGTAACACCACTATCAACATAGGATAACCTAGAGCATCTTCAATACCATGATCATCATTATAGGTACACCACCAACATGATTATCCCAATCATAAACCATACCATGAGCATCACCAAACTATGAACTCCGTTATGACAAGACTTAGTCATACTCTTGTACCTTACCTCACCGATTGTAGCCACTCCTATAGCCCCATTTGTAGCTTTCCCATATAGATACACTTGAGTCATCCTTCTTCTGACTTCAGACTTGTTCACCTATCACAAGGCAGAACATTTATCCTCCTCACCAAAGAAGATTCAACACTCGAACACCATTCTCTTTTCTACAACTATTTGCCAAAGAGAATGTCACTCTCTTTTCAATAATCAATGCCAAAGAGAGTCACCCCCTTTTCAACAACCAATGCCAAAGGGGACACTTATTCGTAGACAGAACTAGGATTTACTAGGTACATCAAGTAGACTAATCCCTCATGTCTCATGCTCATTAACCACACACATTCTTATGCATTCCATCTTCCACACATGCTCTAATCTCAACCACAAGTAAAAACTGACCCTAAACTTAACCACTAACATCAATCTTTGATTATCATCACGTTCCACAACTCCTCCATCTTGTTCCATGTTCATTCTTCATCAAATTTGCCATTTTTCATAAAAATACATTGTGATAATCAATTATCACTTAAGATAACCAATTATCTCAGTGAAATTTACCCATAAATATCACACAGGAAGGGATAATCGATTATCATATCAGATAATCGATTATTTTCGCAACCATACTCAACAACGACACGTAGATAATCGATTATCACTAATGATAATCGATTATTGCCGAATCGAAACACATCTTGGACATGATTTAAGCATTCAAACATACATACATCAATCCTAGATCATACTTAACACATCTTATATGCATTCAAGCATCACATACCCATGTAAACATACTCAAACACATATATTACATCACTTAAATCATCCAAATCCAACCATTGATATGTTACACCCCCAATAAACATAATTATACTACATATGATTTTTATCACACACCCTTACAACATATATTTGCATGGAAACTTCCAAACATCATAACTTTATTCTCGCTTAGCATCAAACTCTCTGTTGGGATAACCCAACAAAACATATATAATATATTCATAGGCAAATTCCATCACAAATGTTACCAAAAACCTATTCTCATGCACACACAAACTCTTACCCAACAATAGCAATAGATAATCATAATCATAATCATATAAAAATACATCAAACAAGTACTTTCATGCAATTAAATCAAGAATACATAGCATACAATAAACAATGGTAAGCTTCTCCATACCTTGGTCAATCCTAGGGCTTTATCTAACTTCAAAAATACCACAAGTCCTACCTTGTACTAAGGTTTTTTGTAGCTCTTCCTCGTTTCTCCTAGAAAAAGTCTTTTTTCTTCTTTAACTCTCTAATTTTCGTTTTTAGGAATTAGGGTACCAATGTGAAGACCCCTTTTACTCTTCTCCTTTTTATGTTCTTCTATTTTATCTATATCTTTTTAATTAAAATAATATCTCTCATTTAATCTATAAAATAACCAAGATTTCCTCTCTTATTCCCTCTTAACTACTTTTTAAAATATCAACAATCACTAAATCTTTCCAAAATCCGCTAAATCTTTTAATTTTAGATTTATTTTTATTGTTTCACTTTCTAAACCCCCTTATATTCATTCTACACCAATTAATAAAGGTAAAAGACCATTTTACCCTTTATCCCAAAAATACAAATTAAACAAAAGTTTACCTTAACTCTTTTTCTTTCTAAAATTTGGCTCACTCCTATTCAATCCTAAATCACCCTTCTACCCTCAGTCCAACACATCATATTGGTAACAACACACCACACAAATCATCCAAATAACAACATATGTTTCACTTAATCAATAATAACATTAAATAATAAACATAATAATTATAATTCTTGAAAACATCTAATCATCAAACACAAATTACCAAACAATAAAATTTAAGTCTCATAACCACATTATTCCCTAATTACCACATTTTCCTAGGGTCTTGTGTAAAGCTCATGAAAATGTTCATATTAATAGTAGTAATTTTCTTAAATATTATTATTGGTAGTAAAAATTTTATGGATAGTAAATATGATTAATAAGAAAATTTTGAAAAGTTAAACAAAAAAATTTATGATCATTTTAGAGGTATGGATTCATACTTTTGAGAATATATTTTCTTAAAAACAATAACAACAATGAAATTTGGAAACAAGAAATGGACAAAGGACTTTGGGTGGTGATTGAATGAGGAAGAAGACAAAATAACTTTAGTTGAATAAAATATTATTTTTAATAAAATATTATTTTTATTAAAATAATATTAAAAAAAACTCAAATAAGACCAAAATTTTGGCCTATAAATACCAAGCAGGGGAGGAGGTTTTTTGCACCAAGGAGTAGAGAAAATCTATGAGAAAGAAAGATTAGGAAGAATTTAGAGTTGGAAGGAGTTTAGAGGGAAGAGGAGCTAACCTTTCTATGATTTTATGTTAATGATTTAATATTGCTATATGACTATCCATGACTTGAATTTTTGTATGTAAATGTGTTGGTTGTATAATTTATGTGTTAGTATTGTTAATGAAAAACTATGTCGTTATTTTGAATTTGTGAATAAGAAATTTTCTTAAAAACTAGTTGAATAGAATATTATTTTTAATAAAATAATATTAAAAAAAACTCAAATAAGACCAAAATTTTGGCCTATAAATACCAAGCAGGGGAGGAGGTTTTTTGCACCAAGGAGTAGAGAAAATCTATGAGAAAGAAAGATTAGGAAGAATTTAGAGTTGGAAGGAGTTTAGAGGGAAGAGGAACTAACCTTTCTATGCTTTTATGTTAATGATTTAATATTGCTATATGACTATCCATGACTTGAATTTTTGTATGTAAATGTGTTGGTTGTATAATTTATGTGTTAGTATTGTTAATGAAAAACTATGTCGTTATTTTGAATTTGTGAATAAGAAATTTTGTTAAAAACTAGTTGAGGAATACTTTGGCTAGGAAAGACTTGGGTACTTAAGTTGTCCGTTGAGACACACCTCTCTTTCCTGGAAGTCTACTCGACAAATTTTTAACTTAATTCTTATTGAGCATATTATGTACCGCTAATTTATTTTGTAATATACTCAATTAATATGAAATCTGTGATGGATACATTTTATTGTGTTGAATATGTGAACTATAAAAAGGTTTGAATAAATACTCAATCAAATTCTGAAATTTAAATTTTTGACCATTCGGATTTGTAACTGGATATCTATACCTAGAGGAATTAATTCCGCATATTTGAAAGAATTGGAACCCACTTGAATATTGTCCTCGAGTTTTCTAAGTAAAATCTCAATCTATACCAAGTTAACCATTAGATAAACCTAAAATTTGGATATGTAGTTCCTAAGACATGTTGATTCATCTTGACTGTTCAAATTTTTTTATTAGGTCGTGTTTATTAAGGATCTCAAAATAACATAATTTTATGTTTGTGAATTATTGATGTAAAATTTCTATTTTTCACTTTATTAATTGTTAGATCGGACTGAAACTTTTACCCTAGACTCTAGGTAAAATTATGACGTAGGACATGTACTAGGAACAAACTTTTATGTAATGTCATAACAATTTAAATGGTTGATCTATAACCTTCGATTGGTAAAATTATATTGAGGTTTTACTCGTTATGGGTAAGATAAGATTATAATAAGAGTATGATATCTGGTAATAGGTGTGTGATATTTTATAAATTTTGGGTATTGACACGGAAATGGGTTGTTACCAATTTATGATTGGAGAATGAATATGATTGAGTTAGGTGGATGAGATAATATGATTTGTTGATTTTATGAAATGTTGGGATGGATATAAGGAATCATTAATTATGAAATGATGTTTACTACCGGGAGTAGTATATTTGGTTTGTACCATAAAACCTTGATATAAGTAGAGTGACTCATGAGGCTTATGAAAGCAGACAGAGAGTGGTCTGACCATAAGGCTTTGACATAAACAGATTACTCATAAGTCTTACAGAAGCAAGCAGAGAAAGGTCTAACCATAAGGCTTCAGAAATTAAAACATAGTATGCTTGGAAGGCTTAAGGAAACAGGCAGAGAGCGATCTGACCATAAGGCTTCGTGAGTAAGCATAGTAGGATCAAAATGATAACAGAAATATCATTTTTTTTCTTGACTTCTTTCAAAATCATCCTTCTCGTTTCCATAAACCTTACTTCATTAAAGATAGATAGTTTGTGGAAGGCTATCGTAAGATCAACTCCAAGGAGCTCGACTACCGTCCATGCTAACAAATCAGCATTATCAATCAACACTTGACATATAGCTTTCTCTCCTTTTTCATCCATCGTTATCCTTATTTTAAAGTTTCAGCCTTCTTGCAAAGGAAACATCATGGTTTCCCGAACGGACTTCATCTTCGTTTCCCTAACGACCTTCATCCCTGCATCATTGTCTATCTTGGAATCTAGATCATTTCCTTCTATATAGTTGTAATGACTGCTCGTATTCATTCGACATTGTAACATTGAATGGTGGGATGAGGAGCCATGAACTCGTAATATAACAATCATGAGTTGTCTTTTCATCGTCATAAATTATAATAATGTCTTCCAATAATAAGAAGTAACCTAGATGGAATTTGACATATAGATAATATATTTGTAACTATAAATTATCCTTGCATCTTTCTATATATTTTGTATTAATAAATATTTATTTTGATGATAAAAAATCATAATTTAAATCACAAACTTATAACTTTTTATTACGAAAAGCTACAGTCATGGATGAGATTTATTATACAACTAACAAACTTATACAATTTTATGATGTTTTTTCCTAAATTTAATTAATACAAAAACTTAAAAAAAAGAGTGTTATTAATACTTGAGAAATAGACGAAAAAAAACTCAAATAATCTTAAAGAAAACTTTAAAAAAAAATATTACCTTCATTTTAGTTATTCCATCTTTAAGCAATTAATAAATATTAAGATAATAAATAATTTCTTAAAAAGTTACTTTTTTTTAACAATTTGATATCTAAATATGTAAATACAAAACATACTAACTAAAATGAATAGTCTTATTAAATGATTATATAAACTATTCACAAATAGCACATCCATGCATTTAATGTGGCACAGTTCAAGAATATATGAGGATTGTTTCTCCAAAGAAAAGTAAATGAAAAGTTCAATCATAAATTTATATAAACCTAATCTAATAAATAAATAAACAAATAAGTAAAAACAAAGAATCACAACTCATACACAACTTTAAACCACTTTACAAACATTATATATATATATATATATATATATATATATATATATATATAGAAGAAGAAGAAAAGGCTTGAAGGACCCTATCCTATTTCCCTCCTCTTCTGTCCCTTTCTCTTTCTCTTCTACTCTCATTCTTCATCATGAAGTTCCAAGACACTGAGCATCATCCCACCATGACCCCAAAGCACATGATCCCAAAACTCACCTTGCTAGCAATCATGGTGATCCTAACACTTGCCATCACCCCTTTGTGGTACCCTTTTTGCAGTTACCATTCATCATCACTCTTGAAGATGAAGCACAAGTATAAAAACCACATTCATGATGATGATGATGATGATGCTATGGCACAGAACCTTCCCTCAACATATGTGGAGAAGTGTGACATTTTCACAGGGGAATGGGTGCCAAACCCTAAGGCACCCTATTACACAAACAAGACTTGCTGGGCCATTCATGAGCACCAGAACTGCATGAAGTATGGGAGACCTGACTCTGAGTTCATCAAGTGGAGATGGAAGCCAAGTGATTGTGAACTCCCCATTTTCAACCCTTTTCAGTTCTTGGAAATTGTTAAGGGAAAATCCATGGCCTTTGTTGGTGACTCTGTGGGAAGGAATCAGATGCAGTCCATGATTTGTCTCCTTTCTAGGGTAAGTACAAATACCACCACCACCCTCTTCCAATACCTGCAAAACTCTAAAATTCTGCTTCCACAATTATTTTTTTATATATTAATTAACATTAATTACAAAAATATCATTCATTAATTAACTTGTACACAAATTATTAAAAAAATATATATATATCACCAAGTTTCATGTTATCCGGTTAGAGGGTTGTCATAATCAGGGTTAATTTATGCATAATTAATGTTATACTTTTAGAATTTCAATCTCTGTATACACAGAATTATTTTCAAGGATTAAAATCATTGATATATTATGATATTTGTTGAGACTATACTTCCATTGATGTGATGTGATGGTTCAGCATTATACATGCTAACTATTTTTATTTGTTTTTTTTATATTTTATTTTATGTAGTGAATATAATAAATAAACTTTATCTGATAAAAAAATATCTTGTATACGAGTGAGTGAGTGAGCACATTTCTTCACATCCCATTATTGTTTATCATCAGTGTTGTTGTTTTCTCATTTGCTTTTTGTCTTTTTTTTTCTCTTTGATTTTTTTTTTGGAGTATTGCTTTGGAGTTACGTAATTAGGTATCTGATTACATTGCAAGCTTAAACCTTTTTCTTTAACCAAAGTTTAAAGCCAAAAATGCCTTCATTCAATTAAACTCTTCTCCTTTTTCTGCATATGGGATTTTCACTCTAGTGAAAATCACTCATTATTCTTCTATGTGAAGTATCAAAAAGGTTCATGTCCCATACAAAAATAATATATTTTTTCTTAACTATTAAGTATTTATTAAATATGTTGACAAAATTAAGGATTTTTTTTAATTGTATTTCTCTTATTTATGATCGTAGAATTAGACCACACCTAACAAAGATGAAATCTACTTAAAAAAGGAGAGAAAATAGAAATATTCAAACAATGTAATCTTTAATTTAAGTCCTGATTAGAATTATTCCTATACCTGTTTAATAATGAAAAGGGTTATTTCAATTTTGAATATTATTGTTTTAAAAAGGGTAATTAATTAAGAGACAGAAAATGATGATGAAGGATGCATGCCAAAAGGAATCGAATCTTTTGGTCTGAAAACTCTGCTCACATGAAACAGAGTGGAGTGTAGTCAGTATTTCTTCATTATATGAGTTCTTGCTTTTGTCTACTTTTGAGTTCCCACAGATTTTAATTTTAATTTCTTTTCATTTTTTATTTTTTTATATTTTGATGGCACACTTTACAATACAGATGTACACTTACCCAAAACACTCGTGAACTGACAGAACTATTTATTACTTTCTTCATTTCAAAATAATAACTTTTTATTTTTAAAATAATAGGCTTTCCTTTAACATTGCTCTTATGAATAAGGGTATTTTTACAATATTTTTTATAATATTTTAAAATTATTTATGTATCAATTTTGTGATTGGTTTATATTAATATTTATGATTATTATTATAAATGATAGAATAATTTTAAACTAATTAAATCACACGTATATAATATTAAAATATTATAAAAATATTCTCAAGTTATCATTATCTAAATTAAATAATTTGGATACGTAGTATATTAAAAGACTCAAGAATAGTGTATTAAAGTGATAAAATATTTGTTTTTAATTTCTTAATAGATTATTCTTCATTTATAGAAATGCATCACATGTATAATTCTTTTCCTGAAAGGAATAATCTCTTTTCAACCTTCCGTTTACAAAGAAAGGAACTATATCATATATTTTCATAATAAGAGATTATTAACAAGAGATTGTTAATTGTTCAGAGGATAAAAGTAAACATTTTCTTATTGAAAAATAAAGTAAGACACATACAAAAATATTTTAAGAATACACATTTTATTTGTTTATAAACTTAAATTTTCTTTTTCATTTTATTTGATTTCAATTTTTTATGTTATTTTAATAATTTTTTAATACAACAAAATCATTGTATTTTAAAGACAAACATAACAAATAAACAGCAACAAAAACTCAGTAAAAATTTCAGAGAATTCAAATTTTATTTTATTTTATTCACTTCCAATATGAGATGACATTATTGATTAATATAAGGTTTAATCATGTCACCTAATCCATCCCATAAGTTAATTAAGTTAGTAGAAATGGTTGAAACGTCACAATTAGAAGATGTAACATGAAGAAAGAAGAAACAAAATTCCACTGCATTAGTGCAGATTAATGTAGCTTTCGTAATCCTCTGCTACCTATTATTTCTCTTTTGGTATGTTCCACAAGTTGTCTGAAACATTGATTTTATCATTGTGAAAGTTCAACAAGTTACATAAATTTTTTAAATTAAGAACATATTTTTGTGTAATTTTTTTTTCTATTTCAAAAATAATATTCTATTAATGTTGCTATATAATTTCTTAACAAAAGTCTCGTTAATTTTACTAAGAATACTGATAATTGAGGTCTTTGGATTCTTAATTAGAGGTTTTGATTAAATATTCCTAGAAACATTATTATCATAAATATCACTATACCTGCCAGCAAGCTGTGTCATAAATTGTCTTTGACCTGTTAACCAATCTTGAATGGGACACATATTATATTAAGGTTTGGATTAGACCTTAGTCGGCGAGATTGTAAAATAAAAATTTAGTGATTTTTTATAATAAAATTATTGTTATATTATTATTATTTTTTAATAGTAGTTTTTGTGTGATAATAAATTATTAGTGAGTTTTGAAATGTTAACTAAAATGTCATGAAAAAGAAAAATTATAATTATATATTATTCAATAATCACTAAAAACAATCAATGTATTCCTTTTTAAATGACATATATTTGCAAAAAGAAAATTATTTATTCATTTCTCATTTTTAAAATTCAAAATAAAAGAGCAACATTAATTCACACAAGTAGTAGTGTAGAAGAGGGATATTTATTAATATTATTATATATGGTTAAAAAATAAAAAATGCACTTAACTAATTTTATCAATTATATTATTACGGTTGACTTGAGAAAAATAGAAATCTTCATAGTTATTTTATTAAAATTAAAATAAATTATTGCCATATTTTTATACACAAACAAAATATTAAAAGAGTAGTTGTTCCATGCTTTGCCAATAAAAGTGGGTTATAATTTGGGTGCAAGATTATCTATTAGTATTATTTATTCTTCATATTTCTCACTCTAGATAATTTAAATAAAATTTTAAAAAATTTATAATATTATTAATGAAAAAAAAGAAAACACTAGGTCACCTAAAAGGAAAGTAGTTGTTGACTAATATACCAAAGAAAAATACATATTGTTGTTTGAGAAATGGAACTAACAAACTCCTTTGGGCTTAAGTTGTTGTTTGTTTGTGAAAATTGAATAATTGCTTTTGGAATCCAAGATGAAAAACACATACTATGGGCCCTTTAATTATGTAAGTGGATAACTATGCTAAGAAATTTATAGACTCATTATTCATAAAAAAATAACACAATATTATTATTATTATTTGTGTATTATTGCCTAATTGTCTGTTGCAATAAATTGACATATTTATATGATATAGACAATAAAAAGGAATTATTCCTTTATTGTTTTAGTTCTTTTCACAAAATTATTTTATTTTAGAATGTTGAGAAAGCATATATTACTCTCTTCTTCTTTTTTTCTTTTTTTCAATTTTATGCTTTTTCTTTCTGCACTTCTCAATAGTTTGTTTGTAAGAGTGATTGTTTTAGGAAATAGCTATTAAACGGTATAAAAGAAAGAGTAATTAGATCTTATCACTAATTTCTTAAATTTCACAAAAAGATATTAACTTCTTTAATTTTTGCCTGCAATAGAAAATGTCAATTAATTCAAAATAGGAGTAAATAAAGGGATATTATAGATGTGCATTAACTTTCTCCTTTATTTATTTATTTAATCTCATTATTTATTATAATTATTACTCTCTTTTTTTCTTTTCAATCAAACCAAAATGTGGTAGGCCTTCAGCATTTTTCCTATATATTAATTATTATTATTAGCTGACAAATTCTCTTTTCATTATCAAATGAATATATATAATTAGCTATGGGCTGGATTATTCGATTTCGTTATACACATGCACCTTACTGGGACAGAATATTTTGGCTCCAATTGCAATGATTATGAATGTGATGTTACTTTCTAATTTTTGGGCTAAGTTTAGAAAATTAAGTCTCAGTACATAGTACATGCTACATATATTACATAGAAATAGACATGGCCACTCCAATTTTAGAAATTTCAGGTAAAAATTATTCATATCTTTGTTATACTCAAATGGAATATTATGACATGATTAACCAATTGAAAAATAGTTAAAGTAACAATATGTATAAAAGGTTTACATTTTCCTAGTGGATACTCTAATCGAAAGATTAATGAAAGGAACTCAACTCATATAGTAATTAAAAACTAATAAATATTATAAATTCATCCTTATATGAAACACACATAACATATTACATGTGTTGTACAAAGATAATTATTTAATATATATATTTGATATAAAAGAAAGTTGTAAAGTCAAATGCAAGATTTAATAGAACTCAAAACTTGTAACCACATATGAATTAATAAAAGTTTAAACCCACTAACAACATTGTCTCAAATTAGGAATGTAAATTAACTAAATTAACACTTCATGGATATATATTATATAGTTTTTTTGTGAGATCAAACAATAATAATTACATTACATTGTCTAAAGTAAAAGATGATAAACCCAGATAAATTTTTTGAAAACAATGTAAGCAAAGTTTTTTTCCATAATGTTATTTGCTATGACTAAATTATATTACATAACCAGACTTTAAAGGTTGTATTTTACATTTAAAATTAATATTAAAGTTTATCTTAACAAGATTTGTTATTGAATTATTTTGTCTGAATTTTTGTTTGAATTTTTTTTAAAATTATTTTGTAATATTTGAATTATAATATGGAGAAGTTGTTAAATTGAAGTTTTGTGAATGGTTATTCAGGTGGAATGGCCAATAGATGTATCATACACAAGTGATGAATACTTCAAGAGATGGAAGTATCCTAGTTACAACTTCACCATGGCCACATTTTGGACACCCCATCTAGTAAGATCCAAAGTGGCTGACCCAAATGGTCCAAGCAACACTGGCCTTTTCAACCTCTACCTTGATGAGTATGATGACAAATGGACCACACAAGTTCAAGAATTTGACTACATCATTCTTGATGGAGGGCATTGGTTCTACAGACCAATGGTGTTCTATGAGAGAAAAAAGGTTGTCGGGTGCCATTTTTGTGTCTTGGAAAATGTCCCCGACTTGACCATGTTCTATGGCTATAGAAGGGCTTTTAGGACTGCTTTTAAGGCCATCAATAGTTTGGAAGACTTCAAGGGCACAGTTTTTCTTAGGACATTTGCACCGTCACATTTTGAGAATGGGATATGGAATCAAGGTGGGAACTGTGTGAGAACTAAGCCATTTAGGAGTAATGAGACAAGGTTAGAGGGCACAAATTTGGAGCTCTATATGATCCAATTGGAGGAGTTTAAGAAAGCTCAGAAAGAAGGGAGAAAGAAGGGTTTGAAATTCAAGTTAATTGACACAACACAAGCAATGTTATTACGACCGGATGGACATCCTAGTAGATATGGACATTGGCCTAATGAGAATGTTACATTGTATAATGATTGTGTTCATTGGTGCTTGCCGGGACCCATAGACACATGGAGTGATTTCTTGCTACAAATGTTGAAGATGGAGGGAATGAGATCGGCCCTAAGCTAGATCTATAACCATCTTTACCTTTTTTTTTTTTTTTTAACTTGTCATTGCCAATATCTTTTTTATTTGTAATTTTTTGAAGATAAAATTTGTTATCCTGAATTCAATACACTCTTTTAAATCTATAGAAAGATATACATGTTCAAGGGTTATCATATTTTTTTTCATAAATATTATAAAGTCTTAATAGGTTTTTGTTTGGAAGTTTTCAATATTTTTTTCTCAGCTGTCATTTTATTTAAAAAGGAATCACTTATCTCTTTCATTAAATTAATATTAACACTTTTAAGTAAAATTAAAATTAAATTAAGGATATTTTTTTAGAAATAACATTAAATAAATCCTTAAAATATTAGGACAATAAAACCTATTCAACTATATATTATAAACTATTTTATACTTTTTTTATTTTTTAATTTAGTGTTTGGGGCCTACACCTCACAAGCAAATTAGGCAACACATAATTATTGTGCTTAGTATTGAAAGGTTGTTGTTTTAGCTAATTAATGTGATTTTGAATCCCATCCAAATCTCTTAGGCATTGTTCACTTGAAAAGGGATTTAAGGACAGTAATTGAAGGGATTTGAGAGGGTTTGAAGATAAATTTCTTTGTTGTTTATTTGAGTGAATTTGGAAGTAAACTAAAGTGTATTTGGAAGTAAAATTTGTGAGAATTAGTGTAGGATTTTATTGACGTGACATATTAAAAAAATTTACTTTCAAATCCACTCTCATTTACCTCCAAATTCACTCAAATAAACAATAAAAAACTTTATCTTCAAATCCTTTCAAATCCCTTCAATTACTCTTCCCCAAATCCATTCAAGTAAACAAAGCCTTAGGGTGATTCCAAGTTGTTGTGTTTGGCTTTCTCTAACAACCTCTTGTTGTTTTTGGAAGCTTCCGAAGGTTATAAAAATTGTTTTTTTGAATCATTTGTATGATAGTCCAAAATATAGTTGTGGGCTGGGTCTTTGATTCGTTAGACATGTGAACCAAACATTATTCATGAATATAGTTCAAACCTTTTCTAAACACTAATATAAGATGTTAACACAACTTGGTTTTCAAAAAATATTAACAAATATTCTCTTTTTCCATCACAATTATTAGTACATTACTATTGTTTGTCTCCTCTCACCTTTATATTTTTGTGCATTATTTGCTAGTTTTAATGTTCTTGTAACCTCGAATGCACATGTATAAACATGTTGAAGTATAAACTTGTGAAAACAAAATATAAGCTTTAGTTTGTCTTCTATAAATGTTTTAAAAAAAATACATTATTGAATTCAATTTAAGAAAATAAAAGGCATACACAATTATAATTCAAAAGAGACATTTTTTAAATGTTATTTCATGTGATTACTATTTATTAGATGATTTTTAAGTTTTATTTTTTGACTTCTGATCCAGATTTGACCTGTTCTGCGTGATATCACATTGAAATTGGAATGATATTTATGGTACTTAGTGATAATTATGTGATTCAAATTTGTAATTCTTCAATGCTCACTTGTCCATAGTGGAAAATAATTCAATGTATTAATATTCATTATTTAACTTATCCCTATTTTCAATGTCACGAAGTAAAAGTCTTAAGTAGTAATTGCTAAATAATTGAATTTTGAGTGAGCATTTAATCGTTTGTGTTAATAAAAAGAGTAATATATGAAAAACAAATAATTGATTTTTTTTAATTAAGATAATTCTACGTGTCAGTCACATATAAAGTATTATAATGGCGACTTGTTCACATAGAAAAGAAAAGGAAATAATGTTTTTATTTTATTTTCCTATTAAGCATAACAAAAAAAAAATTACATAAAAATAAAAAATGTAATTTTTCTTTTTCTTTTTCAATGTTGCGACCATTTGCAGTTTATGGTATGGAGTTTTAGGGCTTTTGTGCAGTCGTGCTGCATGCATATGTCCAAGGGCTGAAAACCAGTTCAAAAGGTCCAAAAATTTGTCCATTTGTTTTTCCACATCTTTTGCTTTCAATGCCTTTAATTTTGTAATAAAATAAAGAAAATTATTAAATTAAGTGTAAACTAACACAATATACATAATACGAATACAAAATTCACCAAATTTCTTCTTAATAGAGACAACGGACCAAGCTTTAATTAAAGGATCAATTAATCATTATTTATTGTGGATATGAACTTGTTACCAATACTTATAGCAACCATATATTTAAAGTATCTAAATTTCTAAGAATATCTGCATTGCAGTTATTTACATGAATCACTTAAAAATAAGGTGCATTAATAATACAACATGATCTTGAAGTATTTTATTTGATGCTTACTTATTATATAATATATTAATTTGCCTTGTTTAACTATTTTAATCAATAAAAAAGTGATTTTGGGGGGCTAAAAGCAGAATAAAAAAAGCCTTAAGTTTAATACCCACTTTAAAATTCTTACTATAATTGTATAGTTTTAAAATTTATGTAATTGATAAATTTAAGATAGGTAACTTATTTTAACAAATCATGTAAGTAGTCTTTGTTTTAATTAGTTTTTATTTTTTTAAAATTATAATTTTAGTTTAATAAGTGATATGCGAATATATAGGTTTTAGTTCTTAAATGTTTGATTTTTCTTCTTATATATTTATTATTTTATTTTGTACGAACTAAATCTCATATACGTAACATAAGATATCATAAAAAAAATAATTTAATTAATCAAAGTATAACAAATATCTAAAATTTAAGATTGTGTAAAATCAATTCTGTTTTTCCAAAACATGGGAGAGTAAAATCACATCAAAATTGAAAAAGACTAAAATTACAATTCAGCATTATTTTTTTTTTTCATGAGCATCAATATATAGTATGTTCACTTCTCCTACTTGATTTATGAAGGAAGTTTTCATTCATGTTGATGACATATATACTTGGACCTTAAACTATGACCCCTAATCTTAAACTATGATATTTTAATACAAAAATCACCCCACAAAGAATAAGGGTGAAATGGGAAAATAATATTGAAAGAGCATAAAGCTAAAAAAAACTTGAAATGAGTAATGACTACACCAAACTTTTTTGATGAAGCATGATGCATATTATTATAGCTCTCAACTAACATCCTGAAATGAAGTCCACGTGGAAACCCTAATGCCAAGAAACTATTGTATCTATGAAGATGATGGATAAGGTTGAACCCTAAATTTACACCCCACAATTGCATTTGTGGAGTTTAGCCATTTCATATTTGTTGTCTTGTCCATTTCTTAAACTCCCAAACATGACAACTAGCACTTTATGCTCTCAATTATGCCATTATCAATGAATCAATCATAGCTTTTTTTCTTATTCTTTTTCCTTTCCCATACTTAGGGACAATTTTACCCTTCATTAGTTGCTAATTAGTTTGAATATATATGTTTGTGTGTGAGAGAAAAATATATGAACAAAAATTAAGTTATACATGAATTGAGTGAGAAAAAAGTATATAAACAAAAATTAAGTTATACATGAATTGAGAATGAATTTTCTTAGAAAATAATTTCTGTAAAATAGTTAAGATATAAATTAGTTTTATTTAATAATAAATTTATTTATTGATTTATTTTTTCTCGAAGTGATTTCGTAAAAGTTAATAAAGACTTTAAGTTTTAATTGACAGGATTTCTGTGTCCATTTGACTAAAATAAATTAATCTAAATTAAAATTTTATAAATGGGAATAAAACAAGATAATAGTGTTAGTTAAGCTTATTTGGCTAATATATGACATGACATCGCATAGAGAATGTGTTACAAATTGATTCTTTGGGGACACTAAGGTTGATTTATGATTACCTCTCCCACTGTTATAGTTTATCTTTATTGAGCTTCACTTTTTTTTTTTTGTGAAAGAAAGTTTAATTAATTTCATCCCTCTTATATATTTTTATTGCAGTTCTTATGATTGATATAATTTTTAAAGTGATATTATAAAATGTAATAAAACTATTATACAATGGGAATATAACATTATTTTATTAATTATATCAACACAGATTACTTTAAAAAGTATATCATACGGTTACAACATTAGTCAATAAAGGGTATGACTTAATCTGAAAACGATGATAATGTAAGGATCAAAATTTTCACATAGAGATTAAATAAAATAGGTTATAATTTAACTTTGACATGTATGACAATATAAGTAACAAGTGAAGAGGAGAAAAACAATACTAATATTAATTTTAAGTAGATAAGTAATCATTACAATAAAAAAAAGTTAAATATGTCTTTAGTTTTAATATTAAATTAGAATTTGTTTCTTTTTTAATAATTTTATACATTATAATTTTTGAATTTTAAAAATGAATAAATATAATTATTTTAATTTAATTACGTTAAACTTTTTATATATCAAATATATTTCTAAAATAATATTAAAGTGAAAATATGTCATATACTAACATAAAATACATTTAAAACATAAAAAAAGTTAATTTAATTATATAAAAATTTATTCATTTTTAAGGTTTAAAAATTAAAATGTATAAAAATTTTAAATAAAAACAAATTTCAATTTACGTGAAAGTTTAAGGAAAATAAAATTAGAAGAAATAGTAAGCCAAAGTTGAAATAGAATTTTTAACATTTTTTATATATTTTTCTATAAATATGACATATATTGTTATTATTTTTAACTCGTTTGTATTAAAGTTAAGAATACAAAAGAGGCCAACTGCTAAAAAATAATAACATTTTTATAATGTTAATTCTACAATTCCTTATTATTTTGTAAACTCAGTAAAGAAGTAAATAAAACATCAAATACAGTATATACAAATAATTATTGATGTATAATGTGGGCCCATGTCGTTATTGATGGTCTTTTGATTTGTTAGTTTAGTGATACGACCACCCAAGTTCATTTTACCAAAGAAAAAAATAGGAAGATAACGATGGTACTTTTTGCATCTTCTTTTTTCAATTTATGGATTAAACTAGCTAATTAGGACACTTTAACCCATGATTATGTGTTCTTTGGTCAACAATTTTTTTTTTGTATGTATTTTTTAGTCAAAGGGAAGGTAATGCATCTCATCAAGGAAAGATGATGCTACTCTTAGTTAATTGTATATGGTAAGAATGTATTAAGGGGAAAATGTAGCTCATTATCATTTAAATATTTTTCAAAATATTAAAATTTAAAAAAATGTCTCAAAATTTATAACTTGTTAACTATTTCAGCCTTGTTATTGAAAAAACAAAAATAAAGCATGATATGTCTTTATTGTTAATAACCTACTATCATTAATTGTATTCTAAACTTAAAAAAAGTGAGTGGTTATGTTTAAGTGTTGAAATCCACTAAGTAGGTAAACTTAGGTATTGCAACTATCATAAAGAGATAAGTTTAGAGATTAAAGTGACATTAGATAATTAAATTTAGGCATTAAAATGAGAATAAATGGTTAAGTCTAAATATCAAGATGACACTAAGACGTTACATTCATAGTTTATTAAGAACATTAATGAATGTGGGATAACTTTTATTTCAACGGTTTTTTTTAAAATTATTTTTTTAAGATTTGAGTAAAATAAATTACATTTTAGAAAAATTTAAAAGTGACCAATTAAGCAGTGAACTAACGGATTCAACATGCAATGTATATATCCAAAGTATGATCATATTGGTCTTCTATTGAAGTGTTTAGGTTAATCTTTTAGCAATAGTTGTGGAAAAAAGTGCCTATATATATATATATATATATAAGGTGGCGTGTTATGAAAAGTGAATGAAATAACATGTGACATGTGTGAAAGAAACATAACGTGAAGTGTGAAAATGGGAAAAATTGAATCTACAACTACAATCAATAACTTCACTGCCAAGCGAAGGCAAGAGAGAAATTCAGATATGAACAACAATCATTTCAAGAGAAATCACCACCACATTATGGCTCAAATCAAAAGTGTTCAAGTAACCTATGATTGTTATGACAAGTTCAAAAAGTCATGAGAAATTTTTCCAAAACGTTTATCATAAGCTTTTGATGGCCTCAGATAGATCTATTAAACTCATATAATATTAAGGACATTTGAATTTAATTCATATAAAAAATTAAAATTAATTTTATAAAATTTTAAAATAATAAGTAGATGGGTTTTGTTTTCTTTAAGTGTTCATGGAACTTGAATTTACCTTCAATCAAAACATTAAGATAATAAAATTTATGAGTTTTTTTTCTTCGTTCAACTTTCTTATTTTTAATCAAGATTTATATTATGCTTATTTTTAATTGTTTTGAATATATATTTAAATTCAAAAATTGATAGCAATGTCTCTCTCAGGAAATTTTTTGCTAAGTTTTATCTTGTTGTCATTAAAATGTTTTAATTCCTACAATACGAAAAAAAAATTAGTTACTATATTTAAACATTTTTTATCTAAATGTTTTCAAACTACCATATGAAAAAAAGAAGAAAATAATGGTTGAGTGTTTATTAGTATGAATATAAATTTAAAATATATCATCCAATCAACTTAAAACTTAAAAAAAAATGTAAGAAATTTTTTTAGCGGTGTTTCAAAGGAGCTTAAATAAATGCTATTTTAACTACTTTTATTGTGCATATCAAAATTGAAAGATAAAAAAGGAAACTAAGATATTGAAAGATAAAGATATCGAGAATAGGATTAAGAAAAAGATGGTTACATAACAAATCAAAATAGAAAATCAAAATACAAAGAAATTAAAATAAAGTCAGTATATAAAGGACAAGAAGTAGATCGAAAAAATGTATTCGGTAGACAAAATTGAGAAGGTGGCCTACTAGACTTAGTAAATATAACTGACAAAATGTAAATAATTTTAAAATAATAATATCACAATTTAAGTTATTTTGTTTTATTTTGTTAAAGCTGTAAAAAAGGAAAGAGGAAAAATGAATATAAATAGGCTATTATATAAAAGAAAATGACAAAATTGTGATTACACTTCAAACCGTTTAAGAATGTTGCAAATAAGAAAAATAAAAAATTCAGTAATGATTATTGCAATTTGAGTTACTGTTTTCATAAATTTCTTTTACTAATTTTTGTTTTATTCTTGGTAATTTAGTTTTATACAATTTACATTCTTGCACTTTATATTTCTAGTTTGACCACTTCAATCAATTTCCATCTTTATCATTCTTCTTCGCTAATTAACATTTAATATACATTCACTATTTCATCTTTATATGAAAACACACACAAAAAAATGATTATTGAAAAATAATGCATTGAAATTCATATTAAAAGAAAATTCAGTGAATTAAATATATTTGTAAACTTAATCTCGTTAATCTTTAAATTTTTTATTAATTATAGAAACTTATATCAAAACACTTTAAGTTAGATTGAAAAACAACATTTTGCTAGAATTTACGTTAAATTAATTTGGTTCACTACAAACAAATTGATAAAATATCAAACCAAAATCATGAAGAAAAAAACAACAAAATAAAAATATCAAATTTAATTTTGAGAAAAAAAACTTTAAATTAAAGCAATAAAATGTAAATTAAGATATTGAAATAATAATGTTTTAGTCCTTTTATTGTAAAAAACAAAATTCCACCACTTTCTTTTCAATGTAAACAATAACTGAATAAAGGAAAGAATACGTTTTTAATCTTTGATATTTTTGAGTGAGTTTCCAACTCCATTTTCTAGAGCCTTTAAAAAAAATTAAACTCTAATTTTTTTTATCTGCATAACAAAATTATTAAGTTCATGCTAATTTGTTTAAATCATTGAACACATTCACTTTTTTTTATCGTACATGAGTTGACCTGTTTAATCACATGGTTCATCTTATTATTTACATAAAAATCGCTTATAAATATAGAAAAAATAATAATAAGTTGATATATACCTTGATATATAAAAGTAAGTGATTTCTATCATACACCTCTCTCTTTTTTTATTAAAGGAATTAAACATTTAAAATAAAAAATCTATTTAATCAAACAAATACAATGTGGGTTTACTTTTTTTTCACTATATTCTTTCTCGTTTACTTTTTATGCTGAGTTTGCAAGATAACTTATTATAAATAACTAAAAGCACGATATAAATAATTAAAAAAAGCAAATAGTAATCTCCTAACGCTTTCTTCAAGTGATTAGTTGCTTATGGGTGTATTAAAGTTAACTTTTTTTCCTCTCAAATCAATAATCTATTCTCTTTTATTTGTTGTTTTCCCTTTTGTTTCCTTTTTTTTATTCACCATTCAAAGCACGAGATTCTTTTCTAATTTAGACGAAAACTATAGAAAGCCAAATCCGAGAGAGAAGAAAAGAATAAGATAAAAGTTTATTACAACTATTACTCTAATTAAGATCATTAGTTTAATATAATGCGAATGAATTAAAATATAAAATACATTAACTATTATATATGCTTCGTCTTAGCCAAAAAATTGGTAATTTGCATAAACTAATTTCCTAAATGAGTTTTCAAATATAATATTTGATACTATTTAAAATTTGATTGCGATAGATTATTGGTGAAAAAAATGAATGCAAAATGTTTTACTTAATTAGTTTGTCATATCAAGTAATCTTTGAAAGAACTAACTGATCATTTCTCAAAAAAATGAAAAGCAAAAAAGATGAATTAAAGTGTTAATAGAAAATTAAAGAAAAGTATAAAAAGAAAGAAAGTTAAACACTGTTATTTGTCGGTAATGCATATTTTACTAGTAAAATTGTACTCAAATGTTAAAAAATGATTTCTTCTCAAATGTTAATTATTATTATTATTATAGTTATTGAATTAAATTATTTGGAGGCTAAAATTCAAGTTTGCCTCTGATTTGTTATGATAAAATAATTATACAGAAACTGATATCTTAACCACTTAATTAGCATTGGACAATGGTTGCGGTTGTCATGAATGATGAACCCTAGAAGAACCCCACCAATACAAAAGTTAGTTCAATGGTATTCCCACAAATGATTGTCAAATAGAATAGAGAGATTTTTCAATAAGTAACTTTCCTTTAAACACTCATGAAGTTATTTTATCAAAATAACCTATATTTTTTATCAATATAATAAATTACTAAGCATAAGCATAGGGATTTATTGATGACCAAAACAATCACAAGAAACCTAAAAAAAGTTTTTCTCTTTTTTTTTTCATGACGAACCAAAACAAACAAACAAACAAAACTATATTTCGAAAACCAAAAGCATATTTAATTTCTCACATCAATTATATCAAACATCATTATTGCTAGAAGTTTTGAATGTTGGTGCAACTTTCTAAATTGAATATAAATCCAACTCTTCGATGTATATCCTTGTCATCACCATAGTTAAATGTCTATTTTTTTTTATCATGCGTGTAGGGCTTAAAGATAGTTCAATAATTAATGATGGTAATCTAAAATATGAAGAAATGGGTACAGAGAATATATTATGAATTGAAAAATGACCTAACATATTGGGCATTTTGGATGTTGTAATGGCAACAATCGCTTGTAAAAGATGAGGATTTGCTAAAAGTTATTGCATTGTTGGTTTTTATATGTTTCACTCAGACATTTGTATTTTATTCCTTACCAACCACTTTCGTCCAAAATATGCCAACTTCAGGTATACATTCTGGCAAACCCACCGTTTCATTCATTTTTTTCTTATAACGATTAAAAAACATTGGACCACACAGCTCATGATGATATTATCTTTTTCGGTAATTTTATATTTCACTTCCTAAATGGTCATTTTACTTTATGATTTGTGATCTTTATTCTTTTATATTTATTTTTAAAAAAAATCTATAATTTGATTCTAATATTAGATGATTAGTTGAAGCATCAAATTTGTAGAAAATATAAACTAATAAAATCTGAATTTGTTGTTTATATAAGTGAATGATATTACCTCTAATTCAAAATCTTAAAACAAAATTGATTTCATTCTTATGAACTTTATATATATATATATATATATATATATATATATATATATATATATATATATATATATATATATATATATATTTTGTAAGATTTAGACTCATTTACATTTCTAATATTGAAACTATAGACAGTTTAAATATTTTTCTTCCATGTCCTTTTAGAACAAAACTCAATTAATTTTATAAAATTGAATTTAATTTTACATATATTTTATTTATTAAATTATTTTCTTTAATATCTTAAATATGTTTGAATCAATGTATAATTTGTTTGAGGGATAATAAACTCAGTCTTCTTATATAAGGTTTCATGTTTAAACACAGTGAATAATTGAAATATGAATGATATGAGTAATAATATTATGACACACTTTTATATTTATTTGACACAAAATACAAGAGTAAAATAATCATAAAAATATAAATTTTTGTATTTTTTTCAAGAAAGAAGAAAGTAAAAAATAAGAAATGATAATATCAAATGAATGTAAAAAATTTAAGTGTGTCAAAGAAACAATACTTTTAAAATAAATATTTAAAATTGATCTAAGCATAGATTAAAATGAGAGCAAGTTACAATTTAGTGGTATGTTTATTTTTATGCCGAAAGTATAGGACAGAAACACCTGTTGGAAAATCAATAATCTGTCGGCAATATTCCTGTCTCTTGAGCCACACCACTTTGTTCCAAACTCTACACATAAAGCTCTCATGAGCCTTTGGTGTGTCAACAATGTGTTCTAAGAGACTAAGTGGAATAAATAACAATTGAATCATCATCTTTTCAATGCTTCCTGCATCACCAGCAGTTTTTGAAACAATCAAAAGGGTTCAAAACAGAGTAATAGACTTAACAATGAAAATACAAAAAGAACACAAATCGCAAATTATTCCTTCATGCCAATGGTTTTTATAGAAATAGCATGAATGAAAAAATTAAACTCATCATCTTTTTGCTAGATTGTTCAAGAGTTATTGGTGCCATATCTGTCAATGATATTGCAGGAAAATTTCACTTTGTTATTTTACTTTATTATATGAATTAATTATAAATTCGTAACAGATATACGAATAAAAAATTTAGTGAACTTATTATACATGTTACTTCTTGGTTGGATGATATTGTAAATACCGTTTAGACTTGGAATAACGTGTGTAATGTTTTAGTCATTTTTTATATCTGGTCTCATATATTACACAATAATTTGTTTTGGATGTAGCATTAATGATTGGATGAATAATTTGTGATCCAGAGTACCAGAACCAAAGGTATAAAAATATTCCGTAACATATATAATGAAAATTAGATAAAAAATGTGCCGGGATTAAAAAATAATTAAAAGGAATAAAGGAGACAACTGATATTTTTAGTTGAACTTTGCTTCTGTCATTCAATCATGAACACTTCTCAGCTTTCTTTCCTTTTTCTTCTGTTTGGATAAAAACAGATTGCTTTTTCTTTTGATAAAAAACATGTACAACAAATTTATGCAGAGTAAACTTTACAATTTCATGCTTTGGAAACAGTCTGGTTCACCAACCACCATGAAAATCGATCAGAGGATCTACCTGCTTACTCAATCCCTACAAGCTTTATTTATATAAAATAATTAAAACAATGGACAAATAACCAATTTGAAAAAAAATAAAATTATATACATGTAAAAAATATATGCTGATATCTCAAATTTCCAACTTATTGTAAAATTTCAATTAGTACATGTTGGATATCTCTAATGACAAATTTATATTTATAAATAAATACAAATTTTTCCGAATTTTACGCCGTTGAGTTAAGTTTAATATTTACCTTATGACAAGCATCCAAAATCTATTTTAATAAAAAAAATTATTTGTTAAATTTATCATGCTCGTTCATGTTAAATAAATTATAAATATTTAATTTAACATTTAAGATGTATATATTTTAGTATAGAAAGTGTTAGAAATTTTATATTAACTAATAAATTTTTTTTATATAAGTTAGACTTAAAGTTAATTTTTTAAAGTTAATTTTTTGGAATTAAAAAACATAATTTATTAAGCTTGAGTTAATTTAAATTCACTTTTTTTAAACAAAAATATAATTTAATGTAAAAAAGTTGTTCTTAAGGCTTAATCATGAAATGATTTAATAAAATTTAGCAACATAGTATCATGGTTATAGCCGTTAAGTATTGAAGAGCTAAATGAAACTTTAATTTCTTTGAATGACTAATTGTAAGGTCCCATTGTTCTCTGTTTTTATAATAATGGTAATCTTTTCTTACCAGTTTTAGCTTGGGTTCTGTAACTTTCAGAGGAACTGACAAACGGTAGTAAACAATGAGAGCACAAGGGGCTATTATATTCTTGGATTCCCTTTGATTTATTTTATTTTTCATTTTTGTAGTTTTTGACATGTTTTATTAGTCAGACATAGTTGTTTATGAATTGGCTAGCATCCTCAAAGGTTCTTTGTCCTTGTGTGTACATTTTAAAAGATGTGCATTAGCAAGAACAAGGACTATTGTTTATGCAAATCTAGAAGCAGAACAAAGCCAGAGTGTTCTATGGCCACTAGTTTAAGAAAGAAGCAATTGAAAACTTGTACAATAAAGCATTCAAGGTGAGCATAGAAAAAAACAGTGGAACATCACTTTTTCATTTTTTCTCTTATTTTCTTGTTTGTTTTTTTTCCTCCATCTATCTATGTACACGTCAAATTATCATTAATGAATAATGACACTATAACTAGACTTAGACATATCACGAATTGGTGAAGTTGAATTAGATATAATAAGGCATTCCTTGAGAGAAAGTTCAGTTTAGAACTGAATTAAAACTTGAAAGGTTTATCCTAACCAAAGATTGGAAGAAAGTTCATATTTATATGAGCCATTCAGCGAAGGTTTTGATTCAGAATATAACTCAGCAATGACAATGAAGGCTCGGGGCAATGAGGTTTTCAATGGGAAGTACACAGCAAGAACCACAGCCAAAAGCTTTCTCCTGGTACCCTTCACTCTTCTTCTCATCATGCTCCCTCTTTCTCTCATGAGGAACTCTCACGAATCAACTCCTGAGGTGTCTTCTGCAACTGTCAGCAGCAGTTTGAACAACACAGAAATTAAACACTGTGACATCTTTTCTGGGAGATGGATGCATACTTCCAGACCACCTTACTACACCAATGAAACATGCCACTGGATTATTGACCAGCAAAATTGCATCAAGTTTGGGAGACCCGATAGAGAGTACCTGCATTGGAGGTGGAAGCCTGATGAATGTGAGCTTCCTCTCTTCAATGCAACTCAATTCTTGAATCTTCTCAGAGGAAAGAAAATGGTTTTTGTTGGAGACTCGGTGGGGAGAAACCAGATGCAGTCTTTGTTGTGCCTCCTAAGTCATGTAAGTGAGAAACTCCCACCTTTTTTCTAGCTTTTCCAAGAGAATAGAAGCTGAAAGTGTTTGTCATATAGTTCCATCCTTGCATTATACAACTCAATCTACCCTTTTGTCTCAATTTTTGAGAATCATCAACTAGTTGTGTTTCTGGTAGAAAACTTTGTTAATGAGTTTGCTGCATGATTATGTTTCAAGGTTTTGAATTATGGAATTCTGATTGCAAACTGTGTTCTAAAACCTTGGTTATGTTAGAAAGTTCTAAGCAATCATAAAACATGCTTATGATGCTAGTGTGATTTGTGGTTTAAACTTGTTTGAAATATGATTTTTCAGGTATCTGAACCTGAGGATGCTTCTCACAAATATTCTTCAGATGTCATGTACTTCAAACGGTATATCTATCACGAGTACAACTTCACCCTTGGAAATCTGTGGTCTCCATATTTTGTGAGATCCAGTGATGCTGACCCAAAAGGGCATTCCTTCAACAGCATAATGAGACTGTATGTGGATGAGGCAGATGAAGCATGGACCAGTGAGGTTGAGAAGTTTGACATTGTGATAATCTCATCAGGGCAATGGTTTTTCAGGCCTCTGCTGTTCTATGAAGAGGGTAAGCTTGTGGGATGCAACAAGTGTGGGATGGAGAATGTGACAGACCTGACACACCTCTTTGGATACAGGAAGGCATTCAGGACAGCATTTAGGGCACTGAATGATCTAGAAGGGTACAAGGGGGTGACATTTTTTAGGACATTCTCCCCAGCACACTTTGAGAATGGGGATTGGAACAAGGGAGGGAAGTGTGTGAGGACTAGGCCATTCAGCAAACAAGAAATGAAGCTTGATGGATACATTCTAGACATGTATATGACACAAGTGGAGGAGTTTGTAGAAGCACAAAGGGTAGCAAAAGAGAGGGGGTTGAATTTTGTGATGATGAACACAACTGAGATTATGCTTCTTAGGCCTGATGGACATCCCAACAACTATGGACATTCTCAGGACAAAAATGTGACACTGAATGACTGTGTTCACTGGTGTTTGCCAGGGCCAGTTGATACTTGGAATGAGTTTTTGCTGCATATGTTGGATGTAGAAAGTAAGGGATATTATAGTTCAAAGCTGGAGAGAGTTTTTTAAGAGCTTTGGATTTAGCATGTGGAAGATATTGTTAACCATGTGGAGATACTTTTTGTTGTTTTGTTTTTGGGTTCAGAGAAGTATATTGTATTTATGTTTTGTAGATCATATAGAATGTATATCCAAAAGGTATTTGTGGACACAAATTGTCTTCATTAGCTGTCATGCATTATGATAAAATGGGCAATATTCATTCATGCCCAAGAACTTCAAATGTATCACAATAATTGCAAGTAAGAAAGTAAGAAAGGCTCTTCTGACTTCACTACAAATATTTGAGTTGCTAATGCTATCATGCTGTTAAAAAGGAAAAAGTTTTTTAACCATTTTTTTTATAACATATTTTACTATTATTTATGTGATATACTAATAAAATAAAATAATAACACATAATTTATTGTTAAAAAATTATTAATATATCATCGTCTATCTGGTTTAGGTTTTTTCCTTTCTTTTTTTTGGTTAAAAATCATACAAATAAAGATCAAAGACACCTCATGCAAAAATTGTTGGTAAAAGAAGGTTCAACTTAGTAAACTTTAAAAATGAGTTTGAGGCTCAAAATTGTTTGAAATTTTCTTTTTCTATGATAGATAAGATAGGAGAAATTCATTAGTAAAATATGACTTTGTTTATTTAAAAAATCCGTATCACAAGTAAGATGTTTGATGTCTTTCCTTACACTTGAAATAAAGTGTCTTCTTAAAAGAAATAGCAATTCATTCGGAGGATCGCAATTTCTATATTACCAATTTTAATGATGAAAAATAATTAATTATTATAGTGATTAATTTATAAATTTATTTATTTAATAATCAAAACTTTAATAGGTAATTTTAAAAATCAGTTTATAAATCAATTATAATTTATTTATAATAATAATTATTTTAATAACTAATAACTTTTAATTTTATAAATTAATATGTAAATTGGTAATTATGATGATGAATCATTTTTTATCACTAAAATTGGTTATCAGTTATATTTTATTTTAGGATAAAATTTATTTGATTAAAGATAAATGTTTTAAATATATTTTATGATAATTAATTATTAAAGAGAGAAATTTACCAAAATTTTAATTAAAGCGTGCCTTTATCACATTAATTTATTTAACTATAAAAGTTAAAGTTTCCACCTTTAGAAGTGATATTGTTTAGAAAAATGCTGAAAAGATAATCTCAAAATGTATGTTATCAAAATAAAATAAATATAAAAAATAAGCATTTTTAACATAAATTTCTCATAACTAAGTTTCATTAAATTTCTCATAACCAAGTTTCGTTAAATTTCTCATAACTAAGTTCCTTTTACACCAAACACTACTTAAATATAAGTATGCTTTCATTTATTTTACTAATGTTATAAAAGTTATCTTTATGAAATTATAAAAGTTATCTTTTCAGTAGCTATCTGATTTTTTGGCAGGTAGATATGACACGGGTCAGGATAAGTGTGAGTTTTTCTGATATATATATATATATATATATATATATATATATATATATATATATATATATATATATAAATTCATATTTTCATTTTGGTTGAATAATGGCTATATCCACATTAATGATTATATTTATGAGAGTATTTATTAAATAATTTCTTTCATAAAATAAAAAATTTAAAGTAAAGGAAATATGATATTAACATAAGTTTAATAAAAAGAACATACATGTTCTTTGATGTTAGATAACAATAAAAAAATAAAAATATATAAATCTAATAACTAAATATCAACTAAACTAAAAGGAAATTAGTAACTCATTCTTATTAAATATCATTCATAGTTAAATTCATATTCAATATTCCGTCTAAGTAGTTGTTAATATCATACCTACTTTATAGCATGTTCATAAATACAAGTTAATTAACTTATGGTTTAAATGTTAATTCATATCTAATGTATCATAAGAATAAATATGAACTATGAACAATGTAATTAATAGACATCTCTAACATTTGTATGAAAGTTGACAATGATATGTCGGTGGGTTGGTTCTGCATTTTGCAGGGTGTCTTTATGGTGTGGGGTATCACTATTCAAATTATGAACAAGTACTGCACAATAATACTGTAGCAATTTATTGTATCAATTTATTCACCTTTGAAAATTTCCATCTCTTTCGTCTGAAGTTAAATGTGGACTTTTCAAAAGTGAAAAATAATAATTCTAATGCCTTGCAATCCACATTACATTATGTGAATCATTCAATGGTTTCATAATTTCAATTCTTTATGCATGTGCATTTTCTATAATTAATGTGGTGGATTAGAATGTACTGTATATAACGTGCTTAATATTAAACTCTTCATCACTTGTTCTTTCATTCATTAACTCATTAACGTTAATTTGTTTGAAAATTTTCTATTTTCTATTTTAATGTTAATGTGAATTATTGGTGATTTTCTCTATAACCCTATCCTTCTTGAGTTCTCTCATTTTTCTTTACAATTTCTTATTCCTCAATTATCTGTTCAACAATCAGGAAGTATATAGGTGATTTCTGCATTGAGGGTTACCAATCTGATCGATCAATTGGTTGAATTGAGCAGGTAAGTAATAAATCCCTTTTTCCTTAGTGTTTAGGGTTCTTGATCATGTAAAGTAGTTCTGTTTTGCATGGTCAAGAATCCCTCTCCCTTGATTCTTAGTCTGTTTGTGGTTCTAAGGTTAGTCTCCAATCACCAATCCGTGATTTGTAGGTTTTCTAGAAGTTCCTTGTGCCGCAAGAAATCTGTGGAGCGTTTAGAGGTTTTGGAGGTGTTGATTCAAGGTAAGGGAAGCTAGATAATTGCTTTTAATTGAAGTGTGTAGTATAAGTTTAATGGTATGTGAGTACTAAACTGTTTGGATTAAAAATGTTATTGTGTGTTAGTGATAATTGAACTAATTGGGTGATGTTGATGATTTGAGTGACAATGAATGTTGTATAACATGTTGAATCGGTTGTATGTATGTTTGTGAGATTGGATTTAATGTTGATGAAGTTAATTATGTTGATTGAACTGTTAGAGGAAAAAGAGTAGTCTTGGTTGTAATTGTGTTGGGGTTAAGTGGAGGTTTAAGGTAGTGAGATGGTGAGAAATGGTTGGTTAACTGAATTGTTGAAGTTGGGGTGTTTATGAACTAGTTTGGGTTATGTTCAACACTTTAATTGGGAGAAATTTCAGTTTGGGGTGAATGGTGGTAATTGTGTAGAGTTTAATTTGGTTTAGAACTCAAATGAAGGAAGTGAAATAATGAAAACTTGGTTTTGGGGTTCTGTGTGCAAATGGTCATTTTGGAGAGCTTTGGTAAGTTGTTTGAGACTTGTTTGAGTCCCTAAGTTGCTTGGAATTGTGCCACAAGTGGTAGAATTCAATTTGAGTCTCTAAGTTGAGTTTTTGTGAGTTTTTGATTGAGATCTTGTAGCCATTTGTTAAAAATAGGTTTAGAAAGGTTTAGACACACTTATTTAAGTATAATTGGGTATATAACATGATTTAGGAGGATTAGAAGTTGGGAAAAATATGTTCATTTGGTGAAGAGTGGTTTGGGGGTAAGAATTCTATAGTTTTCGTGCTGCAGAATTATGCAGACTTGTTGAGCGACTCCATTCGCTCAGCGAGAGGTCAAGAAGTCTGGGTCATTGTCTCAGGTTTTTTGCTCAGCGACCCAACTTGCTGAGCGAATGAGTTGGGGGTCTGAACCACTATCTTTGTTTTCGCACAGCGAGAGGGGTCGCTAAGCGAAAGGTTGAAGTCTGGAAGCACTAGAAGTTTTATTCGCTCAGCGAACTGTGTCGCTGAGCGAATGGTTGGGGTCTGGGACCACTGTCTTTTTATTCGCTCAGCGAGTGGGGTCGCTGAGTGAGAGGACTCTGTGGTCACTCAATGCGCTTGGTCACTGAGTGACTAGTCTAAGGGGTGTTTTATTCTTTTTCTTATGGAGTGGAGTTACATTTCTATTCATTGTGAATGATGTATAAATATGTATGCGATTATATGATCAAAGAGGTGATTTGATGGTGATGTTCAAGTAATGTGTGAGGTGTGGATTTCAAGTACCATGTGAGAAAGGAATTCCAAGGAGGAATATCCTAAGTTGGTTGTGTTATGCTATGTATTGATGTAGGGGCTCCTGAATTGGGGAATGATTCTGACACTCTCAATAACCCATTTCATGTAGAGATTGGTGATTATGTCGTGGAGAGTAGCAGAAGGTCATAGTCTATGGTCACTGGTTATGACCATAGATGTTTGACGGATTAACCTTGGTGTATGGTTTTATTGGTGGTGGTTGATGATGTGGTTATTATTATTATTTCTGACCTAGGTTGCTCCACCATACACGGGTACAGGTTCCCCATGAGTCCGATATCAATGCATATATCCAGATAGTAAAAAGTGTTTCAAGTGGATTGGACAAGTTATTGTGTTGTTTGATTCATCATATGCATGTATATTGTTATCGTTTTAAATAGTATGTAAAATATTTTGATACTCTAACTTACTCTTGCTTTTCTGTGGTTTGTCTTTGTATGTTGTTTCTCTTTCGCGGTGATCACCTTAATGGTGTGAGCTTAGGGATGCAGTCTTTTCAGTTGGCGCAATTGAAGGTGGGGAATGAAGCTTATAGTATAGGTAGTTATTTTTGTTCTCCAGGTGAAGATTTGTATTCACCTAGTCTGTAGTTCTTGTTCTATCATTATAAATGTAATGTTTAGTTTAGTAGTTTTATATTACTAAATTTGGGATGTTATAGATAGTATAATATTATTAAAATAAGATATTTGGATTTTTCCATTAAGCTATCTGAGCTTTCCATGAACTTTATCGGTTATCTAAACTTTTCATTAAGCTATCTGAGTTCTCCATTTATCTTATCTGGCTATCTGAGTTCTCCATTTATCTTATCCGGCTATCTAAACTTTCCATTGAGCTATCCAAATGTCTTGCCAATTTGGGATCACAACACACGTGTTTTGCTAACTTTACTGGGTTGGGGATGTGACACACCATTTGTTATCGAGCTATCTTGCTAACCTGGGACACAATACACTTGTCTTAAACAATGACACACTATTTGCCACGTCCAAAAAAAATTAAAAACTAACAATGCTAGTAATAGAGGACTAAATTTGTAACTTTTTAAAAAGAGAAGGACCTAAATAAAACAATGTTGGGAAGATGGACAACAACCAAAATACATAATAATTTAGGCACCAAAAACATATTTAACCTTAAATTTAAAAATAAAAACATGAAAAAAATACAAATAAATGCCTCTTTAGTTTTTATTTACTCATTAACTAAATAATTAAAATCAAATTAATTTAGTAATTAAATAATCTTTGTGGATAAAAAAAATGTTCTACTCATCATTTCAATCACTTAATAAAGAGAAAATGTATGGGTGGAAAAAGAGTGATGTGGAGTAAAAGAAAGATTTTGAAGCTTCACATCATATTTTTATTGTGATTTTTTAGTTATATACTTTTACCTTTTAGGTTAAACATATTTATTTTCACTTATTTCTCATATATATTATTTTCTAAATCTAGCCATCAATTTTTTTCCTTTTCATCATAAAACTCTTAATGCTCTTATAGGTAAATCAATACAAATATAGTGTTTCAAATCTTAAATTTAATATTAATTTTTTTTTTAATAATTAATTTTTTTTTGGGAAATATTTCTTTTATAGTTTATCATTTAATAAATAAAGGAGAAACAACTTGTTTAAATAAAAGTTTAAAAAAATGACAAATATGCGTGCGATCATGCTAGGGAAAAAATATAATAGTTCGAGATAATTTTATAACAATAGCAAAAAATACAAAGATTATGTGAAGAGTTAAACTTTTTAAAGATATTTTACTATAATTTCATTATTATAGATCATGAAATCATGTTAAATTAAATGTTTTTTTCTTTTGATTATTGATTTAAATTTTTTTATTACTTATTCAAAATTTATTTTGATTAATTAATTTTTAATTTGATTAAATTAAAAGATTTAAGAATAATTATGATAAAACCCATTATAAATTAATTTTTTTCATTTTTTTTCAATTTTAAAAAGTAATTTATTAAATATTTTCATTAAAAATTATATAAAGAGTATTTTTCAAAATACAATTTTAATTGTTTTATCTGTTTATTTGATGTAGTTCAAAAGAATTGTTGTAAAAATATTAGTGAATTATGCACATCAAATAAAAGAATTCCCACCGTACATATTGCTATAGGTGATATAGATAGATTATGTTTGTCACAATTTTTTATAAAATAAATAAATGTAGGATTAAGTGGTTAGATCAAATGAATGTACGTAAAACAAATGGATTGAGTGACAGAGTTGGTATAAGCATTAATTCATGACCATCTCATTAAATTTTGAATAGACGAGAAATAAAAAATTTCTAAAATCAAACTTTTACTTGGCTTAAATACTTACTTCGTCTCATGTTAAGAGGTGAATTTCTGTTTAGTATCCGGTTTTAAAAATAAAGACATTGTGTCCCTATGTTATGAAAAATGTATGAATAAGGTCATGTCCGTTAAGTTGGCAGCAACGGCGTTAACTTTCTACTGATGTGACGAATAAATCGGTATTTTTTTTCTTCTCTCCTCTGTTGTATCCGGCTTTCTCTCTCTTCCATATTAATCGTTGACTGTTGAAGGCTGCAAGGGCCGAAGCAGGTTCCTCTGCATTGTTCCATTACATACTGTAATCATCAATTCTTTCAATTAAGAATTCTTCATTCCTTTTTTTTGCTTTTGTTCCGCTAACCTCCACCAAATTCCTAAGTCAAACCTTCATCATTTAGAACCACCTCCACAGGAAGAAAACTAAATAAGAAATCAGTTTGTCAAGCAAAAAAAAAGACATAAAAATTGAAATCAGAAAACATGGTTTCCCAAATCAAATCAAGATTAAATTACAGTTCAACCCCAATTCGCGATCATCGGAAGAGCGAGTGGAGAAAGCGTGTGAGTGGAATGCGTCGAAAAATGCAGGGTTAGGGAGGAAGGTAGGGCAGAAGTGGGGAAAGGAGTTGGTCGTCGGGGGAGGAAAGATCGATGAGAAAGACGAAGGCGGGGGGAGTGGGAGGGGGAGAGGAGGAGGGGAGAGAAGGAGAGTACTCGACAGTGCTGTAGGTGGGGGAGAGGAGGAGGGGAGAGAATGAGAGTACTCGACAATGCTGTAGGTGGGGAAGAGTTTGGCAGGGAGGTTGGGGTCGGCGATGGGGCGGGGAAAGGGGTTGCAGAGAAAGCAGAAGGGGCAGTGCCAGATGCGGGAGTGGTAGTCGAGGCGTGCGTAGGGGTTCAAAACGGCAGCTCATCGCGAACAAAGAAGAGGGTGGTATGGGAGGATAGGGACCTCACTCACCATCAATGGACTACATATTATGCTTAGAGGGATCACCAGATTCGTCCCCTCCGTCGCCCACGAATTCCACGTCCACCAGAGCCCTTCCACCGCCTCCAATTCCAGCAGGTCCCCTTCCACCGCCTCCAATTCACACTCGTTCTCTATTTCCCTTGCCCTTTGCACCCACCAAATTTCATTCCAACCTTCCTTTACCCTTCTACACTGAAATCCTCTTCTACACCTTTTCAAAATTTGTTCAATTATATTTAATGAAGAACTAATTTTGTTCTAGATATAATAATCAAGAACTAATTTCAACGAGAACTGTTTGATCACCAAAATTGAGTTTCTAGAAAGCAAGGATTCAAAGAACATGTGCGCACCAAAGGAGGAGCTTAGGGACGATGGCGCTTCCGACATGGATGACGTTTCGATCTTGGTTGCAGGGTTGGATAAGCCCCTTGCATTGCCAGATGAAGAACGCTGCCTCCCATATGTGGAATAAGAGGGATAAACCCTTTTGGGTTTCTATCAGAGAAAAACCCTTGAACTTAAATGTACCATTAAATGGAAGAGAGACAAAAAACTGGATACAACAGAGGAGAGAAGAAAAAAAATACCAATTTATTCGCCACGTCAGCACACGGAGTTAACACCGTTGCTGCCAACTTAACAGACATGACCTTATTCATACATTTTTTATAACATGAAAACGAAGTAAACATTTAAGCCTTTATTTTTATTCTAAATTTATAAACTATTTTAGTCTTATGTTCGGTCAGATTTTACCATTAGTAAAACTTTCAACCTTCAATTTTTTAAAACGAAACCATATAATTACTTTTCATCCTATTGAGAATAAAATTTTTAACAAAGAAAAATCGAAGGTTTTAATTTATGCATAGTATGATTTATAATTAAAATTTTAACCCATAAAAGGGTTACATGATTGTATAATTCAACCTTTCTTTAACCAAGAGACTAAATTAAATAAAATAAATAACTAATAAGATTAAATTAAACTTTATTGTAAAACAATTAATTACCATTTGGTGTTTCCATTTCTAGGCATGCCACTTTCAGTCTATTTTCATCCATAGGCACCCACCTAACCCTTCTAATTATTAGATGATGGTTTCTCCTAGTGTTAGAAATAATGTTTCACTAAAGAAGTCCAATGCCATAAACATTAATTCTTAGTGGTCAGATTTCAGATACCATGTGAATTAATCCCATAAAAACTGAATAACTTCAATAATTGATTATAAGGTATAATCAATTATAATAAAAAATCACTTCTTTAATTCATTTATATAGATATGCTGAAAAAAATTTATGTCTTTGTGTTCATAACCTTAGTTTAATGAAATATATTTGAATAATGAGTAAATCTGAACAGATTTTGGGCACTTGGTAACAATCATTTGAAATAACTTTTTTAAGAACGCTATCTTTTGTCAATAGTAAATCAAATTAGATCTAGTTTAACGTAGCTATTACATCATAGGTTACTTATATTCAGAACATATTCTGCTGCAAAAATTGCATTTTCTGGTAATTTCCTCTGCTTCAACTAGTTACTGTACGCATAGACGCCTAATTTTTATCAAACTTTAAAGCATGAACGAAAAAAAAAACATTTATACAGACTTATGTATATATGTGCAAGGGATATCTAACGAGTACAAACAGATTCAAACATGCAGAGTAAAAATTAACATGTCATCTTACTGTGTCAATCAATACTAGTTAAAATGATATCCTGATAAAGACCAATATATGTAAAGCTAAAATATAGAGCACAAATGCAGACCTGAATAGCATAAGCCTCTGCTGGGTTTCAGATCTGCCAGCAGAGTGATAAGGAAGCCTTTGATGGCCTTCATAATCTGACATACTGTGTAACTTATCTGAGGAGCTTTTACTGAAACGATACCTAGCAGCAGTGTTTGCCTCCAAATTGCTGTTTTCTGTTTGCCGCCATAGCCCATTCAATCTTTCCAGTTCCATCTCTTTCAAATGAATGTCACCCAGTAAGCCCTCAGCTTGCGCCTGAAGGTATGGGAATAAGGCACTTGGTTAAACATTTTCAGATAGATCCAAATAATCTATCAAACCGTTATCAACTAGCCATTGTCAATTAATTTTTCTCTAGTAAAAACTAGAGAAGGAAGGAGAAATTTGTAAATCATGTACTATGAAGTATAAAAAGGACCTGTTTAGCAGCCAGTTGCTCAATTAGACCATGAAGTTGTTTATCCAATGTCTTCTCTCTTTGTGCTGCAGAACAAGAACGTTTAAGAGCCAAAAAAATACATGCACTCATTCAAGATGCTTCCAAGTGCACAAAAGCACAAGGAGACTTAACACAACAAAAGCAATAAAAGGAATATTTATGTCCCGATATGGTTAGTGGATTACTAAGAGCAAGAAGTAGTATCTAATGTTATTCAGAGATGAAACAACCCAACTAAAGTTCTTTATTTTCTCTTGATGATAAAAGAAGTCATTAAAAAAAATACAAACAGGAGTATCATGAATCTTCCTAAAGCTACAATGGAAACAACAGAGGCTAGAAAATATAAAATACATCAAACCTAATGAAAAACCCAGCCTCTTGACACCAGTAAGGAGAAACTCTTAAAAAATCCAATCAGATTTTTGTATCATCATTTTGAAAACATTACTACGTCAGCAATGCGGTGGCAGTATATACCCATATCAGTACAAATTTATTATGAATATACAACAAGTTCACATAACTCATTTATACATATGAATAAATGTTTGAAGAGAATCTAACTGTTAGAATATTTACCCTATTTATCATGATTATATTATGTCTAGGGTTACCCTATTTATCATGATTATATTGTGTTTAGGATTATCCTATTTATCATGATTATATTGTGTCTAGGTTACCCTATTTATCATGATTATATTGTGTCTAAGTTACCCTATCATGATTATATTGTGTCTAAGGTTACCCTAATTATCATGTACTCTTGTATCAATTTATTTTTATAAATAGAAGATTATGAGAGGGATCAATCAAGTCCTCTAGAATTATCTTACAGTTTCAATCTTAAGACTAACATACAGGAAATCACCTAACCCAGTCCTATTCTATGTTTTTAATGTCATCATCATGATGGACTTAATCATTCAAAGAAGTTTTTGGTCCTCTGCATTCACAACGATGGCTTGCAACATTTCTTACAAGAAATAAGTTTATAATATCTTTTCTACGTGTGGTCAAATTCAATGGTGGTGCATGACCTATGCACAAACAAAGTACAAAACTATATAATACCACCTCCAGCAAAAAAGCAATACGAATACACAAAACACAAGGAATAAAAAGAAGAAAAAGATAATAAAGGGCATGCTTATGCTTTTAGATTAAAAACATTAACAAACAGAAATCTGGAAAAAGAAATAATATAAGATAAACATACTAACATAATTGGGCTTTAATAAATATCACTGTTTATTCCTTTTTGTTGGGCTGATTTTGTTCAGTTGATATTGTTTTCCCTTTCTCAATTCATTTTTGGGTCTATAGTCTGTCTCGGGATAGAGTTTCCAGGTATAGAGTAGGGATAGAGTTTCCAGGTATAGAGTAGTAACTTGTAGGTTTCGATATTTGGTTTCTTGACAGGTGTGGCTGAACAACTTGATGTAGCTCTTGGATAAAAGTGAACTGGTATAAAAGTTTATTGTGTACATCTTTCTCTCTCCTTATTGTGTGGTTCTTGACTTTATTGGGTTTAGTTTCTGTACATAAAATTAAAAGCAACTAAATCCTGTAATAAATTATTTTAATAACGATCTCATTCTAAGTTTTGTGAAAATTTGAGATTCTTCAATTGATCATCTCTCTTGAACTCAGCCCCTTTAAACTAACAGATTGATGATAGGAAATTTGGGAAAACTACACAACAATAGCTAGCCATTGTAGTTGAAGAGCTTAAGGCCATATAAAGCCCATCCAGGACACTCATACTTCCAATTTGAATTTTGAGTTCGATATATGATAAGATACCATACCTGGGGAAGGTTGTTTAAGTGCATTTTCCTGCACTTTTGCCCATTTCTTCTCCAACTGTTTCACAGCATCCTCCATCGAACTCTGAAATGAAATGAGGGTCATTGATTTGGTGAATTTAACTATATATCATCCAATCATAGATTATCATACATGTTAAGGATGTTGACTTTTGTATTTATCCTTAGTAACAAGTCATATCCAGTGTAATTTTTAACTGATGGATAATATAACATCTTTCTATTGACAACATATGAAAAATAAAACTCTCAATTTGGTAAAGTATCAACGTAAGTAGTTAAGCTACACCTAAAATATATAGCATAGATCATATAGTCTTTGAAATGATAGGAATAGTAATTAGCATGATCACCATTGTTTATTTAATATTTATCTATCCACTATAAAAAAATAAAATGTTAAGGTGAGCACATAAGAGTCTGTTATTAACGAACCAACTGCTTCTTCTTCTCTTCCAATTCATCTAGTAAAGCTGATCTCGATGCTTCTGCATCTGCATCAAATCCAGCTTTAGATTTTGCCTTCATTTCGTCCCAACCATCAGATGCTTGCTGCTTTATATTGTCCAGCTCAGCTTTGAGTTTCTTCTCAGTCTCATCCATCTCCTGTAACACAATAGATAAAAAATCAATTGAATCAAACTCAACCTGACAAATCACAATCAATTCACAATCATAACCTGCAACTTTGTCCTTAGTAAATCAGCCTCTTGTAATTTCTCTTTTATTTTATTCTCAAAATCGGATATTGCATTTTCATATGCTGCATTCTCTTCCTTCAATGTCACCTCTCTAAGTTGGGCCTGCAATAAAAATCATCATCATTAGTTGTACTGTAGCAGTATTTTAGGTTAATATCATTTCAGTTCCCAAGTACTGCAAATGTGTGCTTTCACTTTCACAAGTTTCAGCTGCCGGCTGAGTCCATCAAGTTTTCTTCTTTTTACAATTTAGTCCCCTCATCTAGATTTCATCTGATTATTAGCTGAATTCACCAACATGGCATACATGCAACCGAATAAATACAGTGTTACAACCAGCAGGAAAACGCAGAATATTTGATAGTTGCGCTTGTAATTCAAGGTGTAAGTTATTGTTTTTAGAGTACTGCTAAGAACAGACTCTTAAGCATGTTCTTTCTAACACATTGGATTATATTTATTGCTAACTACAGAATCAGGGAAAATATTCATTAACTAAGACCAGGACCCCAAAGAATTATATATTTTCCATAAGAGACAGCATGTTCAAAAGAGTATGTCAAAGAGTATTCCTAACATTTCTTCTTGCTCTTACAAGGTAATGAACATATTGTCTTTTCATTCTGGGCAAGTCAACGACTTACAATTAGAGAGGATCAAGACGGAGGGAACCAATTGTGAATGGAAGAAAACTCAAGAGATTCAACAGGTGTAGTTGAAATACAACTCTTCCAAACTGTATAACTTTGGAAATCAATTCTGTTCAATAAACACAAAGTGTAACCCTGACCTAACCTATATTTTTTAATTCCAGTCAAAGATTGTGCTATAGGCTCAGCTGGATTAATCCCTAACACGGAAGAATGCCAACAACACTCTCTTTACTATCAGGTGAATTTTATTGAAAAATAATATTTTTACTAGATTTCATTTCTCACTTATTGAGAGCATGCCTGGCAAATATTATTTTTGCCAATTTAAGCTATTTTATGGATAAAAAAAGAAGTCTTTATATTTAGGAAAATAGTCTAAGTGTGTAAAAAACTTTCTTTTTTCTGAAAAGATAAGTTTTTTTCTATAATTATTTCCTTTTCCCTTTCAGCTTCATATATATACTCTTTCTCCAATATAAAAACAGATTTAAATTTAGTTTCCAAATGAAATTAATTAACACGTCGCAACAAAAATTGATTCTGAATACAACCTATTACAACAACATAATCAATTGTACATGTAATAATAATAACAATCCAATATTGAATTAATAAAATTTTTGCAGTTATCCCAAACCAAGCACTGTCGGCATGGAGAGATGCTGCTACAATTCTTCTCTAGCATAATAACACAATAGTATTTGCAACTGTTAGGGAATTTGGATGAGAGAGTGAAATGTAATTAAGAGTTAGTAGTTAAGGACCTGTTGGCGCGTGGCGGAGTGGGAGTTCAATTGGAGGGCGAGGGCGGCGTTGGAGGCGAGGGAGTGGGCGTGAAGGTGAGGGAGGCTCTGGGAGATGTCTTGGGGAGGCAATCTCAGCCGTAGATCATGGATCAAACGGCGGAGAGAAGCCGCCTTCTGATCCAATTCGATTACATACCTTTGCTGATCTTCGGAAAAGAGGATTGGGATGATGGAATCGTCCTCCGCTTCCTTTCCTGCGCCACCTCCCACCGCCCATGCCAGTAACCCAGCCATGTCTTACAAGTTTACTCTTTCTTTCTCTCTGTTTCTCTTTCTCTTTTTCTCTCTCTTCCAATTTCTTCACTCACCATCCATTTTTTCCGATCTGCGGTGGTTGATTTGGGAATTAGGAATTGTAGTGGTTTAGTTCCTTACAGGCTCGTTAATTCCATTTTCTTGTTTTTGAAATTTTGATTTTCTTGAGCATTTATATTACAGTAATACAATTTAAATGCCTATAAAAATTCAATAACAAATTTTTTTAATATATTTTAATAACAGAATTTTACTCAATTTTTTTTAACTAGGTAAAACTTTAATCGGTATGTTTAACACATATTTTATCCATAACAGTATAATAGTATTGTTGGTAAAACTTTCATTTTAGAAGAAGTTGTGGTAGTTTATTTAAAAATAATTTTGTTATAAATGAAATTTATTATTTTAAAATCTATCATTTTTTTAAAAATTATTTTTCTAGAGTTTTTTATTTTTCTTTTAAGAGTTTTAACTTTTGAGTTATCTCTTTAACGATTAGGAGATGCCTAAACGATCACGATAACAAGGTCTATATTCTCATCTCATCAGTTTGTGTAATAGAACAAGTAAGTTTCGACTATTTTTTTGCACTTCGTTCTTTATTTGAGTCCATGAATGAAGATTTCCACCGCTTATGTAATCTGATCTTTCTTTGAGTTCATTGTTGATGAGAGATCTTAAGGACTCTCCTTGATCTCTTTTCGGTGTTTCGTAAGTGTATTTATTGTTCCTTGAGTCGGAAGCAACGCATGTGCAATTCTAGAGCTTGATAGAAAATTTGTGAGATAAGAGAAGTTAGATTAACTAATGTTTATTTAATAAATTGTTCAAAATCTATTATTGAATGGGAATAATGTGTTGAATTGTATGAGTAAATTTATATGATACTCTTGGTGTGTTAAATTACTTGAAATTGTTATGTAATAAGGTAGAAATCTATGAAATTTGTGAAGAATTATTAGGTTGAATTACATTGATAAGTGAAATGGTGGTTTGAATGTATGCTTGAAGTTATCAAATGGTTATAAGTCTTGAATGATATGAGAAATGGATAGATCTTTCGGTCTAGAAAAAGGAGGTTTGAGAAGTGTATTATTGATATATTGATCTAATAAGAAATATAGTGGTTTTGGACAATTTAATAGGTCTTTAATAATTTGTTATTGTAGAAAATGAACTCATATGATATCTAGAATGAAATATTAGTCAAAACAGTATGATATTAAGGTAGTTTCTAAGGTATTTTAGGGGTTTTGGTAGGTGAAAACCTAAAGGAAGTAAATATGATATAAACTATAGTTTTTAAGTTTGTTTTTGGGTAATTCAAAATTGGTTTGGACCTTAATAATGATAGAAAACTGATGCTGGAACCTTTGGTAGTTTAGGTGTTGATTTTGAAGTGAATTTGGCTAGTTTTAAGGTATGAGATTTTGAATTAAATGTTTTAGGTTGATTGTGATGATTTGTAGGATGTTGTTAAGTCTATTAGGACTTGTTCAAGCATTAGTTGCAAAATTTGAGTGTTACAAGAGATATAATTGAAGTTGGTATGATTTAAGGTAGTAAGTTGGTTTGATGTGGTCAATTTGAGTTTACATTTTCTGAGGTTTCTCAGTGTCCATAGGGTCCTAGGATCAAAGTTGTGGGGAAAGTGTTCAAAGTCATACCAATTGATTAGCCAATAGTTTTTGTTTCAATTGACTATGACACTAACTTAATCGATTAAAACATACACTATAGCCTAATCGATTATGACACTAACTTAATCGATTAAAAGAAACACTTTAGTCTAATTGATTATGTTAGTTACATAATCGATTAAAATAGGAAGTTTTTCCTTGTTTAGGTTTATGTGAATTCTGGCTTCTCTAAACATATTAGATTATCAATCTAATCGATTATTACTACCAGTAATGTGAAATTTTTACTAATATAAACCAAATTTACTTGTACACATATGATCTATGGTTCTCTCTTCTTTTATGATCCTAAACAATTTTATTATTAGTTTCTAAATGTTAGTATGCAATGTGAAAGTGAAGGGATATATGTATATGGTTTCAAATGGATTCAATGTAAAGGTGAAGTAATATCAATGGTTTCAAAGTTGTGAAAATGAGTTCCAAGGAGGAACTTCTTGGTGGTAGTTTCAAGTATTGATAGTATGAACGGTCGGAGTTAAGCTGAGGTTTATCTTGACATTCTAATGATCATTGATAGTGGCATATTTTGCTATGAATTCAGTATTGAATTAGAGAAAATATCAACTCTTTCTCATCCTTTTTACCTTGTAAATCCTAGTTTTCATTTAGTTTAAGAAGTGGTTTCATCTTAAGCTTTAATTAGATAAATTGATCATTAACCCCTTTATTTATACAAGTTAATTAGTTGGAAGAAGTCTCTGCATCAAATGAAGAGTGCTGGAACCAGAGAAAACAAGAAAACAGCAAAAACAGCAAAAATATGAAGAACCAGAATCTGGAAAAAAGTTAGCTGGAGCGCCCTTTTTCCATGGGCGCTGGAGCGGGCTCTGCACCAGGACTGGAGCTAGCTGGAGCGCCCCCTACAAAAGGGCGCTGGAGCGCCCTTTTTCCTGTTTTCGCGCGCTGGAGCGCGGTCTCAAGCGCGCCTGCTGCTGATTTGGCAGATTGGGTTTATTTAACCCCAAATTAGAAGGACTTTGATATCTTTGGCATCCCAGACACAAATTCTCTCAATTGGAGCGTCCAGAGGCGAGCTAGGAGCTGTGGGAACAGCCCTTCTTCATCCTTGGGTCCTCCTCCTTCTTCCATTTCCACCATTGTTGTAAGCTCAAGCTCTCCATTCATGGAGAGCTAGTTTCATTCTTGTTGGGGATTGATGTAACCACAGATCTCTTATGTAATTACAGTTGTTTTGAATGATTATATGCCTCTTTCATTGATTGTTAGTGTTTAATTCCTCTACTTAAAGCTTGTATGAGTAATTCAACCATATCATGATTTTAGGGTTTGCTTGATATTGGGAAATTTTGGGTGAATCTAGAACTGGATTAAACACCTAAAGGAAATTGTATCTAGGGATAGAACTAGGACCTTTGGTTGTCTTGAATCTCAATTCTTAAAGCGGATGAACTTGTTAGGTTTTCCAAGGGATTGGAGTTTAAGAAGTAAGTCTAGGCTCTCTCTACCAAGGGATTGGGTTTGAGTAAATTAGAAGATTGACATTGGCTAATTAATGAAGAGGAAGTGATTTTCTATACATAAGAGTGAAGTAGGTGAAATCATCCCCCAACAATATCATTCCATATCATTTCTAATCTTTCCATTTCAAAGTGTTTGCATAATCAAAGATCACTTTTACCCTTTATGTTTTATCTTTAATTTAATTGCATGAAAATCCCAAAAACATGGAATCATTCTTTAGTCTAAATTAGTTAGATATTATACGATTGTCTAGGACACGAGTCTCTTGGGAAACGATATCCGGTCTTACCGGTTTTATTACTTGAACGATTTGGTACACTTGCCAAAGTCTCAACAAGTTTTTGGCGCCGCTGCCGGGGACCCGTGTTAAACTAGACTTTTGTGTGATTTTTAACCGATTTAGACTTTATCTTTTTGTGTATAATTTTCTATCTTTTTGTAATTATTATCTTTATTTTTGGGCTCACTTGTGGCACGAGTTTGGTTGTTTTCTAGTGTATGCAGGGAAACATCCGTACAAGGAGGACTGTGTCATCTGAACCACTCCTTGTGGATCCTGAGATCGAGAAAACAGCTCGTAGAAACAATAGTGACACCAGGAGACAGCGAGCTCTAAGTCAACAAGCTGCCCCGCAATCTTCATCTTCTTTCAACAATCAAGAAATAGAATCTTTTGATTCTTCTTCTGTGAACGGGATGGCTGGCGCAGGACCACCTCCAAGGAGAACCATAGGGGACTCAATAACCTACACAAGCCCGAGGAATTTCTCAAGCATTGTGAGGCCCACTATGAGTGACAAGCTGGCAGAAATGAAGCCTGCTCTACTCCAGCTCATCAGTTCAAACCAATTTTCTGGCCTGGACAATGAAGACCCCCATGCTCATTTGGTCACTTTCTATGAGCTATGTGGTACTATGGGTGTACAAGGGGAGGATGAAGAAGCATTGTACATGAGACTCTTCCCATTTTCTCTGAATGGCAAAGCAAAGGCTTGGCTCCAGTCACAGCCTAATCAAAGTCTTACGAGCTGGGAGGATGTGGAATACAAATTTCTAGCACGCTTCTTTCCTCCATCAAAGAGCACAGAGGTGAAGGCTGCCATTGCTACCTTCGTACAAGGAGTAGATGAACCACTTTGTGAAACCTGGGAAAGATTTAAATCCTTACTGAGAAAGTGTCCCAGCCATGGATTCAGTCTAGAAATGCAAGTGCAAACTTTTTGTAATGGTTTGCAACCTCATACTAAGATGATACTAGATGCATCTTTTGGTGGTTCAGTACTATTTAAAACTGCTGATGAAGCCATTGCGGTGATTGAAAATATGGCTTCCACTGACATGCGAAGCCAACATGGGAGAAATCCAGCACAGAGGAGAGGAGTGTATGAACTGAGTGCCCAGGATGCTTTACTTGCACAAAATAAGATTCTGGCCCAACAGATGGAACTCCTAACTCAACATATGGCCAAACTACCTCAGCAGTTGCATGCAATGCAAGCTCAACCTCAACCACATCATCAAGTAATGAGATGTGATTTCTGTGGAGATAGCCACCCCAACGGTCATTGTCAAGCTCCTAGTAGTTCCCAACATGAAGAAGTCAACTATATGGGAAATCAAGGACGACAAAACTTCTTCAACAATCATTTCCCCAATCCTTCAAATCAAGGGTGGAGACAAGCTCAAGAAGCTTCTAGCAGTAGAAATCTGTATCAACCTGCCCAACATTATCCACCTCAAAGTGATCGGACTTCAAAGCTAGAAGACACATTGCAGATGTTTATGCAGCAGTCCATCCAAAACCAGAAAAACACTGATGCATCCATAAAGAACCTGGAAGTGCAAGTTGGTCAATTGGCTAAGCAATTAGCAAACCAACAGGGTGGACATTTTACTGCAAATACTCAAGCCAACCCGAAGGAGGAGTGTAATGTAATATTCACAAGAAGTGGGAAAGAGGTTGGAAGAAAAGAAGAAGAAGAAGAAAAGCCAGAAGAAGAAGATCAGAAAGAAAATGAAGAAGAAGAAGACATGGTTGGAAGTGAAGAAGAGAATAAAAAGAAAGAAAAAGAGAAAAATAAAAAAGAGAAAGAGATTGTGAAACACCTTCCTTACCCAAAAATCCCATCTACTGAAGGGAAGGAGAAACAATTGGCTCGGTTTAAGCAAATATTTGATCAACTTGAGATTACCATGCCATTGACCGAAGCACTACAACAAATTCCCGCTTACGCAAAGTACATGAAGCAAATCCTCAACAAGAAGAATAAGTATTTAGATGAGGAAACAATTGAAGTGCAGGGAAATTGCAGTGCCATCATGCAGAAGACTCTTCCTCCAAAATTTAAAGATCCAGGGAGTTTCACCATTCCATGCACTATTGGAAACCAGGAGATAGGTAGAGCTCTCGTTGACTTGGGGGCTAGTATCAATATGATACCCCTATCTATGCTTAAGAAGATTGGTGGTCTTGAAGTCAAGCCTACGAGAATGATGCTGCAGCTGGCGGATAGATCCATCAAGTATCCCTATGGTGTTGTGGAAGATGTGGTGGTCAAAATAGATAAACTCCAATTCCCGGTGGATTTTGTAGTTATGGACATGGAGGAATCTGCAGATATACCACTCATCCTTGGAAGACCTTTCATGAAGACAGCCAAGGTTGTCATTCATGTGGAAGAAGGAACAGTGAAATTGAAAGACCAAGATGAGGAGGTGACTTTCAACGTCTTTGGGGTTGAGCAGCAAAATCATGAAAAAGAGACTAGTCTTGAAGCTACAGATGAACTTCTATCAATTACTAGTCTAACAGAGCAAGCTGCCAAGTTGGTAAAGAGGAGCCTTAGTTGTTTATCTCCAAGAGTAAAGGGAGAAGAAGAAGAAAAGGAAGAGGAACTAGTTCACCAAAATCCTGTGATGGCAAGCGATGAGCCCAAACCTGGCAAACCAGTGAGATTCAAGAATAGGTTATGGGTCATCAAGAACATAAAGATAAATGGAGTGCTTGAGATAGAGGCTCCATATTCTAGGAGAGTCAAGTTGGTGACTAGGAAATTACTGAGAGGATGTTGGTGTCATGACAAGAAGATGCATTCCAACATCAAAAATCAAACTTGAGCTTAATGGAGTCAAGCTAATGACGTTAAACAAGCGCTTACTGGGAGGCAACCCAGCTTTCTAACCCTTTCTCTATGTGCGATTTTGTTATTTGAGTGTGTTTTTATTGTTTGAATTTGCTTTAGAATGTTTTTATTTGATTTGGTTATTTTGGAGCATGTTAGTTTCAATTGTAGTTTATGTGTTGTTAATGGTTAACTAGTGTAATGTTGAGTTTTATTATGTATTGATGTGTTTTAGAATTGTTCAATCTGTTTTTATGTGTGCTAGTGTGATTGTGTTTGTTCTGAATGGTTATGTTGAGTTTTGGTTTGTTTAAAGTGTAAAATTTGAAGCCTTGAGTTGTAGAATTAGAAAGCCTTGGAAGTGTGCACCTAAATTGGCATTCTTGCACTCAATTTCAATCCTTATGGATTTGATCAAGTTTGTATAGTGAAAACATGTTAATCTGGGCTGAATTGAGCATCAAGAAGTGCCAAATTCCAAAAATCGTAGGTGTAGTTGTGAAATTCTGCAAATCTGCAATCTGGTTTGGCGCTCCAGCGCCCTCTGCTCAGGGGCGCTCCAGCGCGCTCAGCACGAATCCAGTTTTCTGGCATTCTGACCCATAGCTAGCTCCAGCGCCCTCTGTTTAGGGGCGCTCCAGCTAACTTTTTCCAACCAGACCAGATTTTTCAGCAACTCTATTTTTCTCTTCTGCTTCAAATTTTTCATGCTCCAGGCTGTGTTTTGTGATTTTTCTTGCATATTTAGTATTCGGTTGACCTTGTGAACTCATGATCATGTGATCTAATGATTGTTTGTTACAAATACATACATTGTGTGCTCACATTTGCAAACTTTATTTTCAATCTTTTGTGCAGAAATGACTTCTTCATCCAAATCCAAGAGAATAAAAACAAACGCCGCCACAAAGTAGAGATGTCAACAGAGGAATATGCGACCCAAGTAGCATGGCTTGGGGACCAACCCAATTTATTGGGGGAGGTGGTGCAGAAAATGAAGGAGTCTGACAATGAGCTACAAATCATGAGTCACTAGACCTTTTATTTTGCTTTCTTTTACTTTGGTTGCTAGTTAGCTTTTGTTTTTCAATTTTAGTTAAGTTGTTTTGGTTATCTGGCTTGATAGACTTATGCTGATTCATAATGCTTATGGTTTGATATGAAATGATGCTTGAGATGGGTCAATTTAGTTCAAATTGTATTGCTTCCTTCATGAAAAAGTCTGAGAATGTTGTATGCTTAACTGAGATCATTATTCATGGCAGTTGCTTGATGTTATTGTGGAACCTCGAGTTGACCTTGTGAGATGTTGTGCCTTAGAATTTTCTTGTGAATGCTATCATATTTGATCACAATTGACTTTGCCTGAGTTTCTCTGATATGAACCATTTGCTTGTTAGTTGCACATGATCAAGGCCATCTTGCTCTCCTACTTCTTCCACATATTGCCAAAAGAAACCAATTCAAAACCTTTCGACCTTGATTGATAAATGACTCTTTTTGAACCTTAAATCCCAAATGAAATTTCCCTATTTTCCTTACCTTGAGCTAAATAGAGAAATCATCTGTACTACAGGAGAATGATTTAAGTTTGGGGGAGTTGTTATGAAAGGATGAATTAAGAAAAATTTGAAAGATACAAAAGTAACAAAAAGGAAGAAAGAAGAAGATAAAGAAAAAGAACTGAATGAAAGAAAGTTGGGATTTAAGTTCGACATTGGTGGTAATCTAAGTGAAGCAAAAGAGAACTTTTATTCATGATTGCAATTGTTGAATCTCTTAGCTCAAGGTGCTTTGTTATCCAGAAAAACCATGTTCCTTCTTAGCCCAGCCACAATACAAGCCAATGAAAGTCCTTGTGATGTTGACTTACTTGTGAATGTGTTTAATTTGGTTGAAATAAATGGCAAAGTTGATTTGTGTGACAGTTTGATAGTAGAGTGATAGACACACATCCTTATACACCAGTGCATTAGAGTGAAACACTATCTTAAGTGAGGATTGGTTCTACATAATTCAGTAAAGCATCCTGCCATGACTGTTGATCTCTTATAAACTATGGCATTTGATTGATTGATTGTGTTGTGAGCATCATAGTGGAAAACTAACATGATACACATTTCTAGTTGTTTCAAGTTAAGCAATGTATTATGAATCCAGCTGTTATCTTTGAAAAATATGTTTTGTTTGACAGTCAGATACCTTTTGCTTGAGGACAAGCAAGGTTCTAAGTTTGGGGGAGTTGATAGTGGCATATTTTGCTATGAATTCAGTATTGAATTAGAGAAAATATCAACTCTTTCTCATCCTTTTTACCTTGTAAATCCTAGTTTTCATTTAGTTTAAGAAGTGGTTTCATCTTAAGCTTTAATTAGATAAATTGATCATTAACCCCTTTATTTATACAAGTTAATTAGTTGGAAGAAGTCTCTGCATCAAATGAAGAGTGCTGGAACCAGAGAAAACAAGAAAACAGCAAAAACAGCAAAAATATGAAGAACCAGAATCTGGAAAAAAGTTAGCTGGAGCGCCCTTTTTCCATGGGCGCTGGAGCGGGCTCTGCACCAGGACTGGAGCTAGCTGGAGCGCCCCCTACAAAAGGGCGCTGGAGCGCCCTTTTTCCTGTTTTCGCGCGCTGGAGCGCGGTCTCAAGCGCGCCTGCTGCTGATTTGGCAGATTGGGTTTATTTAACCCCAAATTAGAAGGACTTTGATATCTTTGGCATCCCAGACACAAATTCTCTCAATTGGAGCGTCCAGAGGCGAGCTAGGAGCTGTGGGAACAGCCCTTCTTCATCCTTGGGTCCTCCTCCTTCTTCCATTTCCACCATTGTTGTAAGCTCAAGCTCTCCATTCATGGAGAGCTAGTTTCATTCTTGTTGGGGATTGATGTAACCACGGATCTCTTATGTAATTACAGTTGTTTTGAATGATTATATGCCTCTTTCATTGATTGTTAGTGTTTAATTCCTCTACTTAAAGCTTGTATGAGTAATTCAACCATATCATGATTTTAGGGTTTGCTTGATATTGGGAAATTTTGGGTGAATCTAGAACTGGATTAAACACCTAAAGGAAATTGTATCTAGGGATAGAACTAGGACCTTTGGTTGTCTTGAATCTCAATTCTTAAAGCGGATGAACTTGTTAGGTTTTCCAAGGGATTGGAGTTTAAGAAGTAAGTCTAGGCTCTCTCTACCAAGGGATTGGGTTTGAGTAAATTAGAAGATTGACATTGGCTAATTAATGAAGAGGAAGTGATTTTCTATACATAAGAGTGAAGTAGGTGAAATCATCCCCCAACAATATCATTCCATATCATTTCTAATCTTTCCATTTCAAAGTGTTTGCATAATCAAAGATCACTTTTACCCTTTATGTTTTATCTTTAATTTAATTGCATGAAAATCCCAAAAACATGGAATCATTCTTTAGTCTAAATTAGTTAGATATTATACGATTGTCTAGGACACGAGTCTCTTGGGAAACGATATCCGGTCTTACCGGTTTTATTACTTGAACGATTTGGTACACTTGCCAAAGTCTCAACAATCATTCATGCTCAAGTACAGATTGATGAGTCATGCCGTGAGAATAGTAGAAGGTTTGAGCCTGAGGGGCCTTTCTCCAATTGACAAAAGGGAGTTTGTAAGACTAACCTGGTGTGGTAGCTTAGGGTAGTCCAATTGTTCCACCACACCGTTGTAGGAACCTCTGTAACTCGACATTCTATACAATATCCAGATAGCCAGTCTAGGTCTTTGCATGTTAAGATGTTTGGGTTGATGTATGATATATAAATGATTCATGTAAGCTATGTTATAAAGGTGATATGAGTTGTCGTGTATCTAGCTTTCCTTACTATTTTGTTGTCTATTTATGTGTTATTTTCTCTTTTGTGATGATCATCTTAATGGTGTGAGCTTAGGGAAGACGTCTTTTCAGTTGTTTCAACGTGAGATTGAGAGAGTGAAACAACAACATAGATAGTGTTTTGTTCTCCAAGTGTAAATCTTTTTCATCGGTAATTTGTAGTTTTTAGTAAGTTATCATCGATATAATGTTTTATTTTAGTAGTTTTATTCTACTAAAATGGGATGGTACATTGTTTGCTGCTATATATCAATATAGAAAGATAAAAAATTTAAATTAAATTAAACAAAATAAAGAAAAAAATTAAAAATAAATAAAAAGAATTTAAATAACAAAATAAAATAGGTGGATTTCACATTTTTTTAAAATAAGATTCATAAGTGGTTTCTAATGTATTCATTAGTAACCACATTAATTTTTCAATTGTTAAAAACATCCCAATTAAGTGGATCCGGATAAGAAGTTAATATGATTTAATTAAGAGAAGAATATATGGAAACATAAAAGAATGAAAAGAGAATTGAAAAAGGGTTATTTAAGTGAATAAATGATAATAAAGAGTTCATCAATCAATATATCATGAAAGATAGCATCAAGATAAGCGTGTATAGGACAAAGTAAAAAAAGGTTAAACTTCTTTAGTTGTCTCTATTTTTGTGGTTTTTTCCCAATTCAATCCCCGTTTTATTAGAATCCTTAATTTAGTCCTAGAAAAAAAAATGCTAATTTGAGTCAATTAAGCCCCTGTCGTTAAATTGGCTTAACGAGGTTAAGTTTTTTATGATGTTGGAAGTTGACGTGGCAAGTTTTTTAAACGTGACATGATGAGACCTTTATACGTGGCATTTCATAAAAGAAACATTATAAAAATAGGGTTTCTAAAATCTGAACAAGAACCAGAGCGGTGAAGTTGACTTGGCCACCGCCACCCATGCTGGAGAGGGCATTGAACATGAATGATCAATGTATTGTACTTGAAAAGATTGAAACTTTTTTCCGTTTTCAGTGATCTGGGTGTTTGATTCCCTAGCCGAAAGTGAAAGAAGGGTAGAAGTTTGTGAAGTCTGGTTCCGAAACGGTTGCGTACTATCCGTTAGAGAAGAGGAGTGTATTCTCTCATATCAAAGGAGAACTCGGTCTCAAAATTTGGTACGTCGATGACCCACCGGAAGCAGAAAACACAGGTGAGCAGAAAGCAAAGTCAGCACCATTGCCAGAGGAGAAGCCGCCCGAGAATTTAGAAGGAGAGACAAAGGAAGTTGAACCAGAAAAAGATAAGCCAGATGAGAATACACCAAAAGAAGAACCAACAGTTGAAAAGCCAAAGGAGGAGATTCCAGAGGAAATGGAGTCTCCAAAACAGGAGGTGTCAAATCCTTCAATTGTGCAGACAAAGAAGCGGAAACAAGGGAATGAAAGGCACCACAAAGTTTTAAAGTGTGCGGATCTGAATGTGAGCAATGGTGAACTACATTCTCTGAGTAGCGATAGAAGTCGCAACGCTTACGACCTCGTAGATCCCATGCCACTTTTATATGTTCGAGTCGTCAAGAACAAGCGAGCAAGACTAGAAACTGGTTCGACCGTTTATGCGAATCTTTTGAGTGGGACGCGAAGCGTGAAGACTAAAAGCGAGACAGAGAGAAAGGACTGGGATCAAGTTTTCGCCTTCGATAAAGAGGGTCTTAACTCAAAAAACCTCTAATAGCGACTTCTTCGTCGCAAATCATCGCCATCAGCAACCATAATAATTCGCCACTATTCGAATCATCTTCCTCAAGAACCACTTCCATGCGTCGCCATGAAACCTGCACACAGCAAAATCGAGAAATTCCATCAATAAACCCTAATTTTAAAATGTTTAATGTTATGAAATTCCACGTATAAATTTCTACGAATGCAACGTACTAAAAATTTACCACGTAGGTCATAAAAAACTTAAGCCCGTTAAGCCAATTTAACGGCAGAGGCGTAATTGACTCAAATTAGTATTTTTAGGACTAAATTGGGAATTTTAATAAAATGAGGATCAAACTAGAAAAAACCTAAAAAAATAGAGAAAATTAAAGGAGTTTAACTAAAAAGCATAAAGTTGAATCGAAATAAAAGTTACTTATGATAATTTATGTAATTTTTTTATTATTTTGGTTTAACTAAGAGAGAAAAGGGGAAGGTGAGTCAGGGGAGGAAGAGAGAAGAAAGAAAGAGAGAAAAAGAAAAAGAAAGAGAAAGAGAAAGAGAAAGAAAGGGATAGAAGTTGAAATAAGAGATTAGAAGAAAATTTAATCTCCTAAAAATATATATATTTACTTCCTTTTAAAATATTTCCAATTATTATTATTTAATTTATCTTATATTTATCTTATTTAGTTGTACATTACACTTTAGTTTTATTTATTTATTTATTTTATTTCTACTTAAATATTTATTTATTTAATTTAATTTATCTCCAATTATACACTCATCTGTTTAATTATTTTATTTAATTTTATCTCCACTAATTTATCTAGATGATGTATATATTATTATGATAATCATCAAATTTTATGAAAATGTTGAAGGGTTTCTAGATTAAAAAGGAATCTTAGGTTTGATCTTAAAGATCAAACCCATATAAGAATGTCTTTTTTGGGAAGTCACAATTTATATGTAAGGTAGGGATCATGGTATGACCTAAGAAAGTTTTTACCAAGTATATAAATATCTAGATAGTTCAAAATAACACCCTCAACTAATATATTTATAGGCTAAACTTGAAACTATCTAATATTTGCTGAACATTGTCAATGTTAAGTAATGAATATATACATATTTTGTGAGCCAATATAATTAATATTCTCGATAAAGAAATAATTATAATTGTACCATATTTTTATGAATAAAATATTGAACTACCTAATTATATAATTGTACCATATTTATATAAATATTATATTTATTAAAATTTATATTTATATTAAATATTTTTTATTTACACTTACATTTGGTTTAAATTTAGAATGAAATTCTTAAGAGTGATAATTAACACCATTGATTTAAAATTTCAAAACAGATAAGAAATCACATAAAATATTACATAAAAATTAAAATTAAAATTAACACATTTTATAATATTAAAAGAAATTCTTGTAATTATTATTATAATAAAAAACAAAGAAAAAATAATCTAAAAATAGTTAATTTTACAAAAAAAAATTGACAATTTTATTTTATGATAGATTAATATAGTCTTGGATGACAGTTTTTTTAAATTGAACCACTTAATTTTAAACCAATGTTAGTTTCCACCTTTAAAACTTTTATTCGAATTTTAAATCAACTCTAACTCTAAATAATAATTATTTAATAGAAATTAAAATTTTAATAAAAACATCGTCATAACATTTATATAAAAATGAAATTTAGTTTTAATTTATTCTATTTTAAAAAAGTTGAGATTAAATTAAATAAAATTAACAAATATAAGAATTAAATTAAAAATAAGATACTGATATACATGTACAATATTTTTAAAATTTAAAAAATAAAAAAGTAAAATAAAATTAAAAAAAAATAAAAGAATAAAAAAAATAAAATCATAAAGTAATACTTGACATATATTATTTATAATTCGTTAATTATTTGAATATATTATTTATTATCATTAATTATTTAAATGATGTTAGAAACTAAATTAAACAAATTAACAAAAATTATATATATATATATATATATATATATATATATATATGAAAACGGATAAATTCTACAAAAAAATAGAAACCATAAGTAAAAACAAGAAGAGAAAAAGCCATATATAAAAACATAAAAACAAATAATTGGAGTGTATTAAACACAAAAAAGAAGCCATGAAGAAAAAGGAACAAAAGCTTAGAGCTTATCAGCATGTTTACACCACTTATTTTTTACCCACTCCCACTATTTTTAACATTCTTTTCCTATCTAACAGCTTCTCTCACTATCCTTGCTAATTAATCCTTATGCAATTATAAGAAACTTTTACGCTTAAACTATTTATCCAAATTTAGTCACCTATAATTAACAAGTCACTCATTCGAAGAAGCTTGAAAATACATATCCGGTAAAGAAGTAACACATTAGCATCCACATCTTCAATGAAAAGTATGCATCTCACGCTAAAAGTTATTAAACATTTTATTTATAAATTGAAAGCATATACATATATTCACCCATAAGTATTATATTAGGCATACAGATATGTGTATAAGTATTTTACAATGCATAATATATTTTATCATATAGTTTTTATTTTTGATAACAGTAAGATGAATGATCTAACAGCCAAATTTGTCTTGTTGATTATCATCATCCTCTTTGTCACCTCTGGTATGAATCCACCACAAGAGATTAGTCAAAGAGTTTCCATTATCAAAAGACTTTAACCCTTTCACGTTCTTCAAAGCCTCTTCTTTATCATAAAGCGCTTGAAGTGCATAAACAAAGCCTTTCCATGCATCTTCAACACCTTCCCTATTCAAATCAATGGAAGCCCAGTTTACAAGTTCAATGACATAGTTAACATCTGAGAAAAGTGGGTCAGAGATTGGAACTATGGGCAAGAGGTGAATGCCAAGCCTATACTCTCTCAACTTGTGAGAAGCGAACCATAGGTCGGTGTCTCTTTTATTGGCCCACAGAATGCCCATCATCCTGTTCTCCTCTGTAAAAACATCCTCGTACATGCTCCCATTCGCTGACACTTGAAACCATGTTTGAGCTGCAAGGATTTCCAGTGCTGTTAAGGTTGATCCTAGGGCAACAAGCTGAACATCGCCATATGCCATACCCATCAATGCTGCAGAATAGTATGCATTCACTGCTTGACTGGTACTCTCATGATTCCTACCATCAGCAAACTCTGTTAACCCTGTTACAAAAATATTAGATTAGTAAAGAACCTATCATGAATTGATTATTCTATACGTAACATGATAATGATATTTATAAAAAGAAAGTTATAATATTGTAATATAAAAAATATATTTTTATATCTGTTTTTCTGTTTTTATTTTTACATCTTTTCATGTATGAACATATATGATGGTTGATCACTGAAGTATCAATTTAGATGAGATGTCAACACAATGATGTTTATAACATGGCCTTTTTATTAAAAGAAATGTAAATCACTTTTAATTATTTATTGTTATTGGATGCTTTAGTTGTATTTTTATTTTTAAATTAATGTCTTCGGAAGAAAGGGTATATAAATTATTTTTAATTCTACTTCTAAGTAATAATGTAATGTGTATTGTTTATGATATACCAAAACATTTTCATAGTAGTATTATTATCAATTTCTTTTATTTCTTAGTATTACAAAATGAACTTAATATGATGGAATTATTGCAAAGTTTTGACATAAATCAAATTGAATTATTATTTTTATTTGACTTACTTATCCCACTGATGAACTTAACTTAGATTGACACGTATAGTCTGTTTTATAAAATAAAAATTATATAAAAAATAAAAATTATTATAATAAATGTTAAGAAATAATTTATTAAAAAACATATATATACATATTAGAATTTACATGTTAAGTCATTATTAAGTTTATTAATATATCTTCAATTTTAAAAGTAGTTTTTATATAATCTTTTATTTTAGATTAATCAAGTGGCCGTGGCCTGTCCATTTCCTACTATTACTCTTTGTTAAAATTATTTATAAAATGAGCAAAGTTCATCTTTGGTTTATCTAAGAGATTTTTTTTATATTAATTGTTTTGGATATTCATAAATACTTTAAATACTTGAGCATTTTAATAGTATGCACAGGCCTCTGAGGTATATAAAATGTTGATATCAAGTAAACAAAGAAAACGTAATTATATTTCAGTTAACAGTAAGTTATTTCACATAAAAGTTACTTATTTTTTCTTAGTTTGAAACAAGCTGATCTTAGTTTATTTGATTAAATTTTATGTACCTGCAGCCCAAGAGTGCAACTTGTAAAGGTCAAAGCACCTCAGTTTTGGGTAATTGGAGTTTGATTGTGTGTCCAAGTTCATAATATCTTGCATGAGTGAATAGGCTTTGTTCTTGTACTTTCTCCCCCATGCTGGATCGATCTTTGCAAGCACTGCAATGGCATAAAGAAAGTACCCCAGATGGTACTGGTGATCATTGTAAATCCCAAATCCAAAATCTGCAGAAACATCATCAGATCCTTTATACGTAACAATGCCACCCCATTTGTTATCATGCAAGAATCCATTCACCTTAAAAGTTCCATCCAACCATAACTCAACCGTGTCCTTCAGAAACTTGCTAACTTTTGGAATCACATCATAGAAGAAAACCTCTTCGGCTATCAGAGCCAGCCTTGCAGCCCTAGCAATGTATTTTCCATAATAGTAAGATTCAGTGGTCTCCATTTTTAGGGCCTCAACATCATTCACAAGCGCAGAAACAATTTCCTGTTTGTTTTCTTCTTTGATACCCCTTGAAGAATGCCATGTCACTGAAACTGGATCAGTTTTCAGAATCCATGACTTGCCCAAAACACCAACAAGATCCCCATCTATGCTTGTGTACTTAAAGTCATCAAGAACAGCAACATCAGTGTCTGTAGAAGAGAGAAGCTGAAGATGGAGAGGATGTGCTAGTAGTAGCAATGCACCAGACCCTTTTGTTTCCCATTCATATTCCACACAAAAGGGTTCTTTAATCACAGCATTTCCTGACACAGGGTAAGTGAAACTGCACAGGTCAAGAATGGCCTCGCTTTGTGGATCAGAGTTAGGGAGAAGGGCTATGCGGATTGTGCCAGAGAAGGCCTCAGAAGTGATCTCAGAAGTGGTGTGAGTTAACTTGATTGGCGAGGAAGCATAGAGGAGCCATGTTTGGGCATTGTTAAACTTAATGGTGAACTTGTGAAAGGAAGTTGATTCTGTGGAATCCAAGGAGACAATGGAATGGATGGTGGTGATGGAAAGAGGGGTTGGTTGAGTTACTGAGACTGTCAAATAAGGGCTTCCCCTAACGAGGAAAAAGGTCAGGTTTGAAGAAGGGATTTCTAAAGTGACACTGAGATCACTGAAGGAAGAGATTGTGTGTTTTCCAGATGAACTTTGCTTAGAGGAGATGGTGAGATCAGGGTTGAAGACTTGGTATATGTTAGTAGCAGTGGAAGTGCGAGAAGGGTATGATAGAGAGAGTGAAGAGTTGGAGGATTTGATGAGGTAGGGGTGAATGTATTCAGGTTGGTCACCATTTTTGAGGACAAAGTTTTGGAAGAAAGAGTTTGTGGGAAGTGGAGATGAGACAAGGTTTGAGGAGAAGAAGTTGGAGGGGTCAGGGAGGACAGTGGATTTTGTCTGTGGGAAGATGTAAGGAGTGTTGTGTTGGTTGCTAGCCATTGCTTTTGAAAATGTTGTGTTTGTGATAGGGTTATGTTGATCAATATATATATATATATATATGAATGGTGTGTGATTGTGTTGTTGGTGGTGATGGTTTTATAATGTTTCGTAACCATTATATACGAATCTTTTGTGCATTTAGAGTTACTCTATCTACAACTTGGTTTGCTATTAAATTGTTAGAAGTAGGAGAGTGGGGTTAGGGTTTTGGGATTTTGGTTATGCTAGTGGGATGGTTGAACTTAGTTTATTGATTTCAACAAAATGTTGATGAGAAGGGTTTGTTTTGGTTTGTTGAGAGATGGGATTAAAGATTGAATGATGGAAGGGTGGGAGTAAAGAGGATTTAATCATTGATGTTTAAGCAAGGGAAGAGGATCTTAGGAGGAAAGAGATGAGAGCATAGTGTCTCTCTTACGTTAATTTCTTAGCCGTTTTGCTTAAGTGCTTCATAACCAATATGCACCAAGTATTTATCAGAAAAATACCTTTTCAGTTTACTTTAATATCTTCTCTAGTTAAAAAGGATTAATATTGAACTATTGACTAATGACATTTTTATGAGATGTTGAAAACTATTATAAAACATCAAAATATATTAGTAATACTTTCAGTGCAAAACGTTAAAACCATATTGAAAATCATTAAAAAAACTAATGATTATATATATATATATATATATATATATATATATATATATATATATATATATATATATATATATTATAATTTCTTAACTTGTGAGCAACAAATTTAAAATATTTTTTTACATCCATTATAATTAGTTGACAATCACTTTTAGGAATAATATAGTTATTAGAAAAGGAAACTTTTATATTTGTAAAAGAAAAAATATTAAAGAAGGAATGAGTGAATGTAAAGTAGGTGTAAAAGTTTATTAGATGTAAAAATAGTGAAATGCTAAACAAAATTATCAAAAGCCTTCCCTACCAATTGTGTATTCCATAATAAAGACAAACACATAATTATTAATACAAAAATACTACATTCAATTTTATAGTTTAAATGTATATTTATTATTATTTAATAATTAATATTTTTTAATTATATTTTCACTACAAAGATAATGGTGATTAACTATCACAATATAACGTGGATTTTGAAAATAGATTCTAGTAGAGTTGGCTTAGCAAATATGATAAAAATGACAAATCCATTGTTGATTGTAACAATTTGGATCAATATTTTTATTGATTTCCTTCGTCACTCCTTATTTTATTTTTTATTATTAACTTTATTACAATTTACATTCAAAACCTTTATATTTATTCTCTTCTTCATCTACTTTCTTCTTCATTTGTTTTTATCTTGTTTATAATTTCATCTCTAAATATAAAAAAAATTATAAAAAATATGATTATTATAAAGAAACGCACCAATTGTTGATTGAAGTCTAAGAAAGAATTGAATAATTTAAATTTTTTGTGTGACTTTGATCAACAATATAAGCAATTTAACACTTTAAAATAGATTGAAAAACTTGTAAGTGTTTTAGACCATGAAAGACGAAATCCGCGTAAGTAGATTAGGTTTATTGAGTGATATTGAAAAAGCATCCAACCATAATCCTCGAAAAATAATATCAATAAAATTTATTGGATGGTTAAAGATAAATTGATTACAATATAGTAAAAGCAATATTAATAAAATTTATTGAATGGTTAAAGATAAATTTATTACAATAGTAAAATTATTGTGGGAGAAACATAATAAAAAAATGTATAGAAGGATTAAATATAATTATTGTTCCAATTAATTATAAAACTTCTTACAACTCAATGGATAATACATTCATAATAAGACATTAATCATGTTCATATTATTTATTTAAAATATATTATAAAATATTATCATTATAGTTTTATACTTTTAAATTTTACTACTTAATCACATAAATAAAATGATAACATTAACTTGTGCTTTATTTTTTAATATTAATTAGATTTACTTGTGCATCAACAAAGACAAATCCACCCTAAAGCCATCTTACAAACATGTCTATTTTGTATGTTAAATATTGACTTTTGTAAACTTTAAATAGATTTACTTTCTTTTTCATGATACTTTCTGTATAAATAAAATACAATTTTAGCGTAATTTCCTTGACTGAAACTCGCATTAAGATCAGAGCTGTTATTGGATTGCTATTTTCCAATTGTCTAGTTCTAGTAAAGGGTCAGAGAATAAATTAATATTTTATTTATTTATCATCATCATCATCATTATTATTATTATTATTATTATTATTATTATTATTATTATTATTATTATTTGAGAGAAAAAATTGTAATCAACTTCGAAGAAGTTTCCATATTTGTTGTTTATAATTGTTTTTAGTTGACTTTACATTCTGATTCAAAATAGTTGAGACTCAAGGTGTACACTCTATAAAGTAATGATGCAAAAAGTGAGTCTAAGATATGTGAGATCTGTTATTATAAAAAAATAATTATTTCATATATATATATATATATATATATATATATATATATATATGTATATAATAAAAAACTTTTTTTATTTTTTATTTTTAAAAAGAAGTGAAAGAATGCAATTTGATATAAGTTCAATAAAGTCTTTTATGTAAAATTTAGAGTTGTAAAAATAAGTTAAGTGTATGTTATTAAGATAAAAGTAATTATGATCTAAATTGAGTGGGATTAGTTTTAGTTTAACTTATATGGTAAGTGACATAAATAAGTCTAATCCAGCTCAATCGATAGACTTATCAACCTAATTTATATAATAATACAATCGCATGTATTATAATTTATATGTTTTGTATGTCAAACACAATAATTAACATTGAAATTCAATAACACAATTTAAATTTTAATAGATCCCTTTATTGTCAACAACAATGAATGCCAAAGTGTTGAACCAAAATGAAAGCAACACACTGATAATTAAATATATTATCATTCATATAGTAATGGCTTGTCAGAAACAGACCTGTGATAAAGTATGATATTGTCGTAACTTCATTATATGTTTTCTTTTTCATGACATAGAAATCATCGACTTATTGGTATTTTAAAACTTAATAGTAGTAATGATAACAATAGCCAAAGCAGCAGTGTTTCATGTTCAATGTTCAATGTTCATGTTCATGTTCAGTGACCCTTCTTATTCATCCTCTGCTGTGAATCCACCACAAGAGATTAGTCAAAGAGTTTCCACCATCAAAACCTGTAAGGTTTCTTATCTTCTGCAATGCACTTTCATTGTCATAAATCCCTTCAAGGGCATACGCAAATCCCTTCCATCCTTCACCAACACCATCCCTATTCAAAGCAGGTAAAGTCCACTCCACAAGCTGCTTCACAAACTCAGCATTGGAGAAAATGGCTTCAGAAATAGGCACCAATGGTAAGAGCTGAATGCCAAGCCTACACTCTTTCCACTCTGCAGGAGCAAACCATAGTCCAGTGTCCCTCTTGTTAGACCACAGAACTCCCATGATCCTGTTCTCTTGTGTGAACTCTTCCTCATACAAAGTCCCTTTCTCTTCCACATGCCACCACATTTTAGTCCCCAGAATTTCCAATGCTGTCAGTGTTGATCCAAGGGAAACAAGATGAGCATCACCATATGCCAGACCCATCAAAGCAGCAGAGTAATATGCACACACAGCCTCACTTGTGCTCTCTTGGTTCCTTCCATCTGTGAACTCAGTTAACCCCCCAGCCCAAGAGTGAAGAACATAAGGGTCAAAACACCTCAAACGTGTGTAATTGGAGTTTTGTTTTGTGTCCAAGTTCATGAAGTCTTGCACAAGGGAATAGGCTTTAGGCTTGTACTTTCTACCCCAGGCTTGATCAAACTTAGTGAGCACTGCAATTCCATAAAGGAAGTACCCCAAATGGTAGTGATGATCATTGTAAATACCAAATCCAAAATCACCACCCCCATCATTGGACCCTTGTTGTGTAATAATGCCACCCCATTTCTTATCATGTAGAAATCCATTCCCTTTGAAAGTTCCCTCCAACCATGGCTCAATGGTTTCCTTCAAAAACTTTATAACCTTTGGAATCACATCAAGGTAGCGCAACTCCTCAGCAATCAATGCCAACCTTGCAGCCCTTGCAACCAACTTCCCATAAAAATAGGACCTTGTTTCTGTTATTGATGACGAGTTTAGGCCGTCAACATCATTAGAAAGGGCTGAAACAACTTCATCACGGGATTCTTCTTTGACTCCATTGGTTGATTGCCATGTTACAAACACGGGATCTGTTTGCAACACCCATGAATTCCCGACAACACCAACAACATCCCCATCAATGCTTCCATACTTAAAATCTTCAAGAACAGTGACATCATTGTCTTCATTAGACAGAAGCTGAACATGGAGAGGGTGAGCCAAGAGTAGCAAATCCCCTGACCCTTTCTTCTCCCACTTATACTCCACGCAAAAGGGTTCTCTGAATATAGCTTCACCTGACACGGGGTAACAAGAACTGAACTTGTCAAGAACCGCCTCGTGTTTTGAATCAGAATCAGGCAGCAAGGCTATCCGGACTATGCCAGAAAATGCATCAGAAGTGATTTCAGAAAGAGTGTGGCTCAAACTGATGGGGGAGGAAGCATAAAGGACCCACGTTTGACCATTGTTGAACTGAAAGGTGTACTTGGTGCGAGTATTGTTTGAAGAGAATGAAAGAATGGCGTGGACGGTGGTGATGGAAAGAGGGGTTGGTTGGGTGACAGAAACAGTCAAAAAGGGGCTTCCCCTAACAAGGAGGAAGCTAAGATTGGAAGAAGGGATATCCAAAGTGACACTGAGATCACTGTAAGAGGAGATAAGGTGTTTGCCACTTGAACCGTGCTTGGATGAGATGGTTAGATCAGCATTGAAGACTTGGTATATGACAGCAGAACTGACTTGGCGAGAAGGGTATGAGAGAGAGAGGGAAGAGCCAGAGGATTTGATGAGGTAAGGATGAATGTATTCAGGTTGGTCACCATTTTTTAGCACAAAGTTTTGGAAGAAAGAGTTTGTGGGGAGTGGTTTTGAGAGAAGGGTTGAGGAGAAGAATTGAGAGGGATCAGGAAGAACAGTGGATTGTGTCTCTGGGAAGATGAAATGAGTTTTGTTTTGCTTGACCATTGCTGCTTGTGAAGATGGTGGAACTGGTGTTTGGTTGTGTTGTGGTGATGATGAATGCTTGAATGGTGTGATTTATATATGGGTTTTGGAGAGCATGAGGTGAATGCACTTGTTCCTTAGAGTTGGTGTGTTTTCATTATTGGCGGCTACTCTATCAACGACCTGGTTAATTATTAAAGTCTTATGAGTAGGAAAGTGGGGTTTGGATTTTGGATTTTTGGGGATAGTTGACCATAGTTTATTGATTTTGTGAACTGTCTTTTGGTGCAAGTTGAGGTGCAATGTTTATCTTGGTGTGTTGATGATGATGTTAGAGAGGATCAATGATTCTAAATTTGTGATGAATGGTGGAAGGGTGTGAGTAAAGAGTATTGAATGATTGATTCAAAGGAAGTGAAACTTGGGAAGAAAGATGAGTGAATGTGACCTTGTCAAGAAGCAAAATAGAAGTTTCTCAATGGGAACATACCAAATTCAGATGAAAAAAAAGGAGAAGAAAACATTACCTCACATAAATGCAGATTTATGTGCACACAGTTGGACAATTTGAACCAGATAGACGCATGTTATGAACACACACATGAATCATATTGCATGTTGAAATTTTGCTGGCAACCCAAAATAAGTTATTCTTGGAAAAGTCTTATCATTTTTTATTTAATTAAATTTAATTGGATCCCATCCAATCTATTTATTTATTTTATTGAGTATCGACCTAACATATCATAATCGGATTTATTAATTTAAACATAATTATTTATTAATAAAAATATCTCAAAAATAGATATTTATTTAATAATTAAAATTATCAATAGTTCTTGTAATATTACTCGTATCTTTTATTATATATTAATTGTGAAGTTGAGTTTTTCATGAACATGTTAAGGAATTCAATGTTTAATGGTGTAGAAAATACTGTTCGGTTCAACTCACGAAAGTATAACTAAATTGTTTAAAAATAATGGAGTAATTGTATATGTTATTTTTAGAAATTGGATAATTGACTTAAAATTTCCAGTTCAAGAATAAGTTTTATATGGAGTCCTAACCATTTCTAAATTAAAATAGTTGTGAGTGATGACTTTTCTATAAAATTCAAAAAAAGTGAAGTCGTCATGAGTCTTATGGACTTCTTTGTAAATTTTTTGAATCAAAGTCATTAGGAATGGTAATGACTTTAAATTTATATTTTAATTGAACTAAAGTTATTTTCACTCATGACAACTTAAGTTGTGCATAATTTTTTAAACTAAAGTCATGGTCAATGATAAGACGTGCAAATACGCAATCAATGAGATGCATAGATAGATTAGAAAGCTTGGTAGAGTGTGGGAATGTCTTGCCGACCTCACAATGCTACTTAAGTGTCATGTCGAGTTATCCCTGATAATCAACCTTCTTGTTGAATTCTTCATGCTAGTCAATCTTCTTGTCGAGTTCTCCCCTTACTTATGCTCGACATTTCATCTGACTGGGCTATCTGCACATCTTATCACTGACCATGACTTTCCTTCGAAAAAATGTGCATAATTGAAGTCTTCATGAGTGAGGATGACTTTAGTTCAATTGAAATATAAATTTAAAGTCGTTATCACTCCTAATGACTTTGATTCAAAAAAATTACAAAGAAATTAGTAAGACTTATGACGACTTCACATTTTCTTTTCTAAATTTTATAAAAAAGTCGTCCTCACTCATTCTTGGAGGTGTAAGAAGAAAATTTGTACATTTTTTTCTTATTATTTTCCTAGAAAAGTAAACATTTTGAAAAACCACACTCGTTTGCATATTTAATTAAAGATATTACCTTCAAACGAACACTATAAGATGGTAATATCTTTCCCACGCATAATTTCACTTTTGATTTGTCGTCCCATTATGATTTTGATTGCGACATCCAGTATTGATACTTCTTTCTGAGTTTTTGCTTCAACTTGTCCATCAAAATACATGATAGCTTGGGAAGAGGTTATCTTGTCTTCTCCTCTGTGTTGTTGTCCCTTGATAAAGGTTGCAACTTTTCCTTTGATAAGGTCAAAGCTTCCAAATTCCCTAATGTAGTGAGGATTTAGGTTTCTAACCTATTGACCTCCATTTGCTCCAAAATTAAAGGCTCTAGATTAATAGACTTTAGAGGAATGACTAGTTTCATCATGTTGGTATTGGACCAGGACATATTCAGTGAATGGTGAAGTTTATAAGAAGCTCACATGTTAGGTCAAGGTGGTAAGAGAGACTTGCTCATGCTAGCCTAGTAGAAAGTGAATTAGAGTAGCTTTGCATGAAAATTAGATATTAAAATTTGGATCAATATATTTTTCATCCTTGAATTATTTCAAGTATTGAGTTTCATCCTAAACTAAACTATATACTTATTTCATCCTAATGTAGGTGAAGTAAAATATTATTATTTCCAACAAATCATGTTGATTAAAGTGTTTACATATAAAAAACAGAGTTTCACAATATATTATAATATAACCTTCAGTAGTTGTGTGTGGTTTGTGTGTTTTTATACGTGGGTTATCTTTTTAATTTTTAGGTGTGTTTGTATTATGGTATGACTTAAGATTGAAACTGTAAAATAATTCTAGAGGGCTTGATTGATCCCTCTCACAATCTTCTATTTATAAGAATAAATTGATACACAAGTACATGATAAATAGGGTAACCCTAGACACAATATAATCATGATAAATAGGGTAATCCTAGACACACTATAATCATGATAAATAGGGTAACCCTTGACACACTATAATGATGATAAAATAGGATAAATATCCTAACAGTACGGATTTGGAGTGAAAAATGAAACACGGGGAGGGAAATAGTGGTGAGATTGTTTGAACTAAGAAAAATATAGTGGAAAGTGAAAAGAAAAAAAAGTTTAGGAAATTTTGTGTATGATTTAATTGATAATTTAAAGAAAAAATTATAAAGTGACAAAATTTCTCTCATCAATTTTTAATTAAATTTAAATTATAATTTTATCATTATTTTACAAAATTAATGAATTATTATTATAAAATATTTAATTTTTTATTTTATAAATTTTTATTACTTTTATTCTAGTATTAATATTTCTAATATTATTATTATCATTTTATAAATTTATTATTATTTTTATATAGATTTTATAATGTTTACTAATATTATTATCATTTTATAATTTTTGCTATAAATAATGTGTTATCATAAATAGATATATTATTATTATTTTATAAAGTTGTTATTATTATTATTAGTTTAAATTTTATTGTTATTATTTATATTTTTTTATTATATTATATTAAATAATTAATTATATTACTTATATTTTATACAACGTGACACAATTTTTATAGGTAAACATGAGTGTCCACCTCTCTTGTAGGTCCGATGGAGATGGAAAAGTGAAAAGTTAATATTTTGGTAACTTCATCCTTACTTTACTTAAGAAATTAGGGAATGTTTAATAAAGATGAATTTGGGAGGATGGATTAATGAAGAAGTAAAGATAAGAGTAAGATTGTTTGAATTAAGGAAAAAATAATAAAAAAAAAAATTGAGGTAAAAATTTACGAAAGATAATGAATGATAAGGTGGGTTTTATAGGTTAAGAAAATATTTTAATTGATAAAAATGAAAGATTATTATTTTGATATTGGTCATTGTATTAAAATTTGTATTTACAAAGTCAAATAGGTATGTAATAAAGATACTTCAACTTCAATCTTTTCTTCAACAATTATTTTTTCTTTTTCTAGGACTCGTCTTCTACAAGTAAATGTGTGTTGTGCTTGCAAAAGATTCACCAATCCTTAAGTAAGTTGTCAGAATCAGATAATAGTCAAAATTGTAATTAATGTTAGAAGTAAATCCAAACTTCGATTATTATTATATATAACATAATTCAATAGTAAAAAAAATGGATTCTATGAAGACCACAGGTAAAAGAAGACTTGTCATAATAAGTTAAGTCGTGACATTTGCGTAAACATATTTTATTACTGATAAAAGAAGACCTATCATAATAGGTGAAAAAGTAAAATTTATTATAACAGACGAAATTCACCTTTCATAGTAAATTAGGCTTAGTAGAAAAATTGAAATTATACTCAAAACTTATTATGACTAATTTAGGAAGACTTGTCATAGTAAGTCTTCACCATGGCTGTTAGTTCACCACTTTTGCCTAAATTCCTAATTTTACTCTTGTTTCATTCATCATCCTCATTTCTGTTCACGAATACTCTCGCAAGTAGTTGCCTTCACCATCGACATAATTGCCTCCACATGTCGCAACGTTGTTGCCTCTCCACGTCATCCTCTCCCACACCCTTCTCCAACCCAACCTTTTTTCTCTACACAAACAAACTTATTATTCTCTCTATCTCTCTCCCAACCGACCAATCCATAATACATTCACACAACAAATGCAACTCTGTGAGTTATTTTGTTTTTCTGAACATAATCCTTCTAACCCGACTATTTTTGTGCTTAAATTTTCCTTCTTCTTCACTCTACCAACTCAATTTGATGAGCTTCTCTTTATGAATGAATTGAGTTTTCTCTCTTTTTGACTTTGCGTCTTTCTTTTGATTTCCTAAGTCTGAGGTGAGGTTGGTTTTTGTTATCTAGAAAGTTCGAGTATTTAGGGGTTTTCATTGCACTTTGCTATCTGGGGTTGTTAGGACTTTTTGGACAATCATGCTATCGGCATTGTCTGATTCGTTGGCAACGATTACGACCACCTCAGATGTTGTTTTGAAGCCATTGACATTGGAGAACTAGTGATGGTATACCTCCTAGCCATGGTCAAACACTTTTAGAGTAGGAATAACTTTGGGCCTTATATTTTTGCAAAGTAGACTAGAATTTATTTGGTTTTTGTATTATGGGTCAAGTAATGTAGGTTTTATTTTGAACCTTGTATTTTAGGCCAAGTAGTTTAGGGTTTTTAGACAACTTGAGTCAACAAAGGCTAAGGTCCAATGTTAACCAAAGTGGGATGTCCAAGAGCTAGGTTGGCAAAGGGGTCAAAGTTTTCAACCTAGCTTGGTGAGCAAGGGAGTGAGTCGTCCAACCTTTGTAAGAGTGGTTATGTGTCATGCTTACATTGGAGAGGATTTTCCATAAGTAGTGGTCATATGTCCTCCTCCTAATGGACAACATTTTTTCCACATTTTCTCCTCCTTATGAAAAATATTTTTCACATTGTTCTCCAAGCTAGCTAAGTTTTAGTTTTTAGGTTTTGTTACTACAAATTGAAGACATCATTGACCTATAAATAGAGGTGTCTACCCATCTTGTATTTATCTTGGATTTTGAGTAAAGTTATGGTGTCATTTTTGTTTCATAACACCAAAGGCTAAAACATCTTATATGGTTTGTTTTAGCCACATTCCTCTAAAATTGGTCTAACCTCTTTAAAAACATCATCAAACACCACCTATCACCCTCCAAACACAAAGACCGTGAGCCTTCTTCCCCCGCATCCCACTAAATTTTGCACCCTTTGAACCATTTCATCATCACTATAGTTTCTCTTGTAGCTTTGGCCCAATCAATCTATGGAAATTGCTATCAATAAGGGATTTTGGAATCTTAGAGGGCTGTAGTGGCAGATAGATCTTGCCGTGTTGTTGTGTTCAACTTCGACTTCAATTGATGATTTTAGTGTTCATCTGAGCGACGACCAATTGTTGAAGAAGGTAAACCGCACCTTTTTAGTTTTATTTTTCGGTGTTGAATTTTTATGATAATGTATTTGTGTGTGACGTGTGTTTGTGGAGATAAATTCATGGAAATAATATGAAAATGTTACAATGCAAGAGACTTTGAAGAGTATGCTTTGCCCATCTTGTGGGGGACCAGCGTGTCTTGAAGGAGATCGTGAACAAACTATCCATAATATGAAACTTGAAAATATCCACCTAAAGGAAGAGGTTAGTGAAGTCGTCGATTCATTTTATATTTGATGTGATATTTTGATTGCTAATATTTTAAATTCTAATTGACACACATATATATATATATATATATATATATATATATATATATATATATATTTTTTTTTTTCATTTATTTATATATATATTTATGTGAATTGGTTTTCAGCATGAGAAGGTGTCTCGTCTTCTTTCGAGGTACTTGGAGAGCCAGATGCTACCACCTGATCAGTTCCAACAGGGTATTTTTCCCATCATAGGATCAAGTTCTGCTGTAGCACTTGGAAATCCACTGAACCAAGTGATTGGTGGAAGTTCAAGTCATGATCCAAATCTTGCTTTGCATATGATGGATGGTGGCCATAACTTATTTGCAAATGAAGGCATAGGAAAAACCCTTATGGCTAAGGTTGCTGCTACGGCAATGGATGAGCTAGTTAGGCCTCTTCGGATTAATGAGCCCTTTTGGATTAAGTCTTCATCTCAAGATGGCAAGCTCTGTCTACTGCTTGAAAACTATCAAAAAATGTTCCCAAGGACCAAACATTTCAAAGGGCCTCGTGAATTTCAATTCCTTCGTTTCTGTCAACAAATTGAAGAAGGCCTGGTGATAGCAGATGTATCATTTGATTCCTTCCAGCAAAAACCCTCTATTTTTCAGTCTTGGAGACATCCCTCTGGATGCTTGATCCAGGAACTGCCTAATGGGTGCTCCATGGTTAGTAATTTACATATTAGTGAAGTACATAAGATTGAAATACTCTACATGTTATTGAGAAAGACGTTTAAATATAAAAGCAAATTTTAGAGGCCATTCTAGAAAGGATTGATTTATATACCTTGTTAAGATGAAGGCTTAACTGAGATAATATAAAAGCTGATTTTTCTTCTAACTCCAAATAAATATTTCTAGCTAATATTCCTTTATTTTATGTATGCTTTATCATTTTGTGATCCCTGTAAAATTTTTCCTTCCAATTTCCAACCTTGCATAATTGATAGTAGAGCCATCAAAATGAGTTTTACTACACTAGCCAAAAGAATGTGATGAGATGTTTTAACGGCTATTTATATCATGTTTAAACACTAAAATAATACTTAAAGATCTTTGGGCTATTGCCAATGGGGTTTAGTTTATAACTTTTGTTTCATAAATTCTTTACTGGAAGTGCTTAATTGCTTTTACATTGCCTGCTGCCCCAAAATCTGTAAAGAATTTGATAACAGATTTTTCTATGAACATATTTCCAAACAAATCAATTCTTTTAAAATCAGTCTCTTCAAAATCAAGTCTATCCTAATCCAAAACAAAGAGACTATAAATTGTTGAGAAACCTAATACCTAAATGTGAAGATGCAAATTCCATCAATATGGTTTCCTTGCTTTTGAATAACTCATTTTATTTTAGTTTTATTTGCTATGAAAATATTTTGATAACTTGTAGAAATATTTTAAGTTATAATACTTTACAATATTTTGGAAGTATTTGTAACTTTGGTAAAAGTTGTACGTTTATGTATATACAACCTAATGTTTCAAAGATTGTTAGACAATGTAACATATGAATTGATTTGTTTTGGATTTGTTGGTAAAAATATGACAGATTTCTAAATATTTATCATAATTGGTTCACATGTTATGATAGATGATAAAAAAATATGTCATAGTAAGTTGGATTTACTATGACAAGTAATTCGAAAATATGTCAAGTGAGTTGGACTTATTATGACAGGTTTGACTCTCGTAACAATGATGTCAGAACATTTGTCATAAAAAGTCCATTTTACCTATCATAAAAAGTCATCTGCACTATGATTTAATACTTGACCCTTTGTCTAAATAGGCATGAGTATGAGCCTTATGACCTAATAACCCGTTTATTTAATGTGATGGTAGCCAATTTTGGCTAAGTTATATTGTACGTGGTTCGTCATTATCTTTGGCAGGTGATACACAGTAATGGTAGGAAGCATGCAGCTCCTAACAAGTGTCAGTTAGGTACCGATAGGCGACAATAAGTTCTAAGGGTAAGAACATGGTCCTCGACAAGAGACACACACTCATCAGCAAGCAACACTTAATCTTTAAACAGAGCACACGACAATTGGCATGCAACATTCAACATGTGGTACATGAGACACATGTCTTTTAATAGTTAGTTTTCACGCTTCGACAAATAGATATTGACCTTTGGTGAGCAATTCTCAATCTTCAGTATGTAGTTATTAACTAGTAGGTAATACTTAGTCATCGACAAGTGACACTTAACATTTAATAAGTACATTCAACGCTTGGTTGACAGAGTAAGTTGTCTTAAGAGTTAATAAAGTCGAAGGTTTTCGATCATATACAAATACAAAATTAAATTATTAGTATTATTAATGTTATTACTATTTAGTTATTATTATTATTATCATTGTTTTTTTTATTAATATTATTATCGAGTTATTATTATTATTAATAAAATAATAAATTGGAACACTTATAAAAAATCGAATTGATATTAGAAAGAGAAGGAAAAACTTATTTTGTTCAATAATTCAATTGGATAAAAAGGTAGATTTCAACCTTAAGAGTTCTACAATATTTTCTAATCGATATTTAAACAAATGGATAAAAAGTTAAATATTTAAGAGAAAAAATAGAGGTGAAGAGGTTCTTTCTATAAAAACAATGTCTTTTGTAAAAATAAACTCTATTTAACTAATTTATATTTATATTAAAACTTTTAATAATAAAATAATCAAATATATTTTACAAAAGTTCTATTTCATTAAAAGAATTTTTAAGATCTTACACGTTAATGCCGTTTGCTAAAAGAATGTTTTACAGATTTCAATATTTAAAATATCAAAGCAAAATATATATATATATATATATATATATATATATATATATAAATTTAAAGATGAAACACGATTTTTAAAAGTAATTCACAAAAAAATTGCAAATTTAACTGTTATGGTTGATATAATTATTTTATTAGTCAAGATCCAATAATAATTATTAGGTTTAATACCCAATTTTGTTCCCAGTTTGGTTCGGAAATCTCAATTTAGTCTCTCTTTATAAAACTAATTGTAATGGATCCTTACTTGTAATTATGTGAGTCAAATTAATCCCTTCCGTTAAATATAGGCAAACGGAGTTAATGGGCTGATGATGTGGCAGTAGTCACTGGTTAGGTGTCTAACACGTAATTGTGTGCGTGCTTACGTGGTGTTAGGGCAACTGATTTTAAAATTGGGTTTTGATTAGAAATTGGGTTTATTTAATTGTGTGCGTCCTCCGTCCTCTGTCACCCACGGCCATGCCTCAAACTTTTTTATATCATATTTATCAAATCATTTATATATTTTTAGGTTTAAATAATTTTTTTTTTCTATTTTTGTTGACTTTATCCACCGTGAAAATCATTAAATTTGGATGTTTAATATGGTCTCAATTTTAGTAATTTATATTTAATTTGCTTATTTTTCATAATATTTTATAAATTGTTAACGACACATTGTAGATATTGGTAGTGTTTGAATGAACAGTTTAATTTTTGTTTATGTGGCCCGTTCAACACAATGTAAGTTGAAATTTGGTTAATAGCAAGCTCCCATATGGTATCTCATCTTTGTTCAACCTCCATTGCAGCACTTAAAAGAGAAAAAACAAGACCAGAAAACACAGTTGTGACAAGGATCCAAGTGCAGTGGTGGCTTTCGTGCATATGGTTGATTTGTGGTGGAGTGAATCTATGCGTGGAGATTAGTAGTTCAAAAGGATTTATTATTTTACTGATGGAAGATGCTTGAGGAGAAGACCGTACAAGCGACGTGAACTCTTCTTCGAAGCTTCCTCTAGAGATGAACGCAACGGAAATGACAAATAACACTCGAAGGAGAGGGAAGAAAACTCTAATTGGACCAAAAGTGAGATCGAACTCACTACATGTGAAACCCTAAATATTTAACACACTAAATCCCACACTCTAATCACCATTAAAAGCACCTTGACACGTCAAAACCCTCTCACACCCACTCTGCATGCGTTTGCCAAGTGTCACGGCTGGAACGTTCTAATAACGGTAGTGGAAGACAAGTGGCATGATGAGAGCGGACGTTCGTCCTATGTGGGAAGGGAAATCACCCTCTGCATACGTTGACGCCATCTGTCACGTCAGAAGCTTCTAAAAGTTGTAGTGGAAACCAGGTGGCAGTACGGGAATGCATGGCCGTTTGACGTGGGAGAGAAAATGATTTCTCTGAAAACATTTTCCCATCTTTCCCTGTATTCACCTTCTTCCTCACGAAACCCTTGCTCTTCTTTTCTCCATCTTCTCTCTAAACCTCCTTCATCTTCTCTCTAAGATAACTTACCATCATCTCCTCCGATCCCATTTTAGATACCGTGGAAACATGCCCTGCACCGTGAGCATCGTTCTGAACCGAATAGAACTGAGATCTGAACTGGTAAGTTCTCGTCTCTGGATATTCGTCCCTTTTGTTTTTACGAACCCAATTCGGGTTGCATGCGTGGGTTATAGATCTAAACTGTTATGATTTTTGGTGTGTTAGATTAAGTAGAAGTTGTGGAGTGATTCTTTGGGTAGAAAGCTGTGTGAGAACGAGCGAAACCATTGCATTTGGAAGTGCACTGCTGATCCAGGTAAGGGAAGCTTTAGTAATTTAATGGATACTGTATAATATGTGTGAAAGCATGAAGTGTATTGGATGTGTGAAATTCCTGATGCTTGACTGAGTTTGAACGAACCTTGTTGTACTGGTTTGGTATGAATGATATTGTATGAACTGTATGTGGAGATTTAAACGTATGAATTTGAAAATGGATGATTTCTGTAAGATATGTATGATAATATGAATTTTGTAATGTATGAGATTTAGGGTGGGAATAAATTATAACGTATGAATCGTATGAAAAATGTGAGATTGTTGTAGATGAGAAATCTGGAAAATATAAGAGTCCTTACTTTGATAAAATACGCTCGTCCTTGTACGGTCATATACCGTTCGGTTTCTCTGAAATTGATTTAGAGTGAAATTATTTCATTTGGAAAGGATTCTGTCTTAGAACGAGCGTCCCTATTTGAAATGCTAATTGAGCGTTCGTCTTAAGTAGCGCTCAGTCTTACACTGAGCGTTCGTCCCAATAACGATCGATTTTATTAAACGTTCGTCTTAAGTAGCGCTCGGTCTTATATCGAGCGTTCGTCTTAATAGTGTTCAGTCATCAACTGAGCGTTCGTCCAAATGGACTCTCGGTCTTGTATCGAGCGTTCGTCCTAAGTGGTGCTCGGTCTTAGACCGAACGCTCGTCCAAAAGGTGTAAATGATAAGTAGCGCTCGGTCCTATACCGAACGCTCGTTCTTTCCGTACATTTTAACGAGCGAGAAATAGCGTTCGTCCTGAATTTAAATTAGCGTTCGTCCTGAATTTAAATTAGCGTTCGTCCTGAATTTAAATTAGCGTTCGTCCTGAATTTAAATTAGCGTTCGTCCTGAATTTAAATTAGCGTTCGTCCTGAATTTAAATTAGCGTTCGTCCTGAATTTAAATTAGCGTTCGTCCTGAATTTAAATAGCGTTCGTTCTGTACTTAAATAGCGTTCGTCCATACAGTTAATTAACGTTCGTCTTCTTAGGGAAGTGTAACTAAGAATGAAAATGTGATGTTGAGGGAAGTATAAAATGTGCGAACCTTATATGAGATGAAATTATGATTTTGGAATTTGAACGAGCGTTCCAAGGAGGAACGTCTCTCTGATTTGAATATGATGAGTCGTATAGTATGACCATGGTAAAATTACTGATGGCTGTTCATCCTGATATTCCGTGAGTGCTCGTCCTCACTTAGAGGGGAGTAGGTCATGTGTGGGAATGGCAGGAGGCCCTAGCCTTATTGAGTACTTTGAGGCTGATAGGGTTAACCTCGGTTGGCAGCTGATGAGTGTTCCAGTTACTACACCACCCGAGTGAACGAACGCCTGTAGTTACATGGATTCATACAGTCCGGACGGTCGTTATTTATGAGAGTTGGATAATTTATTCTATTCTGATTCATTGATGTATGTCTTGTGTGTTAATTTCTTATGTTAAATTGTATGTGAGCTGTATGAATTAAATTACCTAAGCTTACCCTTGCAATTCCTTGTGTTGTCTACTGGTTATGTACGTCCGTCTTGTCAATGCAATGATCATCCGTTGTGGATGTGAGCAGATGGAGAGGCGCCACTTGAAGATATGCTGGAAGAAGAAAATTTGGAGGACGCCAATCTGGTGGAAGTGGAGGTTAAAGCCGAGCCTTAGTGCGCTCGTTAAGTTTTAGTCTTTGGTTTATCTGTATAGTTTTTTTTTTGGGGACGTTCGGTTATTTATTTTGTAAAACCGTTCGTCCTGAATCTTGTATATTTTGGAAAATTTTACTGAACCTGGTATCCGTTTAGCGTTCGGCTTTAATAGCTGATTTTAGTTAAGACTGCACTGTTTAACTCTGTAAATGTGATTAGTTCTAATTAATGGTAATTACTATTTATTGGGATGTTACACTACAACTCAAGGATCTAGGATTTGAACGGTAGAAAATCCTAAAAACATTAATGAACCATAGAATGGTGAAGAAACCCTAATCTAAACTGATTAATCGGTAGGAACAAGTGATTGTACGGTGGAAAGGTGATAATCGAAGAATCAATCGGTAGGAAGTGAAAATAGACAAAGAAGAAAGCTTTTAATTAGTGAAATTGGAGGGAAATGGTGAAAAAAAAGGGAAAACCTAAGTGAAGGATGAAGATGTTCAGTGAAAATGGAAGAAGAGTGAATGAGGATAATGAATCTGTGAAGAAATGATGATTACCTTAAGGACGAGAGTCTCGCGAGGTAGCGAGAAGCTGGAGACGTGAATGAAGGCTCTCTGAAGCGCGAGAGAGAAAACAAAGCACATGAAGCTGTGAATGAAGCTTCACAAGTTTGAGAATGCGTTGTGAAAAGTGAAGACGTGGAAAGCTGACGCGTGCTAAGGTAATGAAGATGTGATAGCTACTGAGGCGCAGAGCAACTGAAGATGTGGCAGTAGAGGAGTGGTTTAGTTGGAGAAGAGAGAAAGCTATGGAAGCATCATGGAGAAAATGGAAAAATGAGAGAATGGAGGAGTGTGCTCGAAAGGTATCTAGAGGCGGATCCCTATGACTCTCTAGCCTAGCTTTTAAGAGAGAATTAATTTTGGATTTCAGAAATCTAATTCTCATTCATTTCAAAAGTCATTAATACAATGGTGGAGATGGATATTTATAGTAACTCATGCTCCATAAAAGCTAAAATGCATATAAAATAAAGTGTAAAAGAAATACAAGAGGACAATGAGGAAAGTTTATCAGACAGTATTTCATCATTTGCGATTTAGGGCTTGCTCACGATGTTGATGGAGGCGTGATTCAGGTGATGAACATGGTGGCTGAAAGCATGAAGACGTTGTGGTGGTTCTAGTGAAAAGAGATGAAGGTTGCATGAGTTGTTGGAGACATAGTGACTGATGGTGGTGGCTAGGGTTTCTGATGTGTTGGAAGGTTAAAGATGATGATGTGACAACATCATATTGGTCAGATTTGTGTGTGGTGGATAGATATCATGTGGCGACTTTCTATTTGTCATATTCAAACTCACATTGTGTTGAATAGGACATGCAAGCAAAAATTGAACAACTCATTCAAATACTATCATTATGTACAATTTATCGTTAACAATTTAAACAATATCATAAAAAAGAATCAAATTAACGTAAATTATCAAAATTAAAATCACTGAAAAAAAAGAATTTTATATTGAACAAAATCAATAGAGAAAAAAAGGATAAAAAGTGTACTTAATTTTTTTATTTCTCACAATCTTTCTTTTTAGAAAGATAATTCGAGAAAGAATGACTAAATAAATCTAGGAGATAATAAAAAATAAAGTATTGTTATTCTTTTAAGGAATTTGAAAAATGAAAAATTAGAAAGTAAAATTTATAAAAGTTTATGAATGATTTAATGGATGTGAAACAAAAAAATGTTTTAATAAATTCAAATATAAAATTATAATTTTGTCTTTATTATTAAATAATATAAACAATGTATTTAGTTAATGATTATCTTTAAATTTTAGAAATGTAATTCTTATAATAAATTGTTAATAAAATTAATGTGACTTTTTGAAAATAATTTTAATTAAATATTATATTGTAATAAAATAAAATTATTATAAATCAATTATTATTGTGATTAATATTTTTATTATGGGTATTTATAAAATTTTGAACATCCTAAAAAATAAGTAAAATAAGTTATGAAAAAAAAATCTAAATCTTTGCATAGAAACAATAAAAATTAAATTAAATTATAGCAATGAAGAAAAAATTAAATTATATGTTAATAATTGACTTTCTATCCAAATTCTCCTTTTCTTCTCTTTCAAATTGTTGCAAGTCGCTAGAAGAAAAACAAAAGTATCAAATCATTTATCACATATAATAAATATCCTGAAAAAAAATATTAATTGAAACAACGTTATTTATGAAGATGAAGTGTAGAAAATGAATTTGAGTGAATTTTAAAAAAATTAATTATAAAAATACAACATTAATCTATATAATCTCATTTTTATCTTTAATTTTTCTAAATCCACTCATTGTTATTCTTGAAATTGATCCTTTACATCCAAAGACAAGCCATTTTCCAAAATAGAAAAGATAGACTAACAAGGTAGGCAATTTAATACTTATAATTCTGGGAAGAAAAAGAGCGTCTAGTTGTATATCCTACAATTCAACCCCTTTCCTCGATGTCATAAATCATAATAATTCCTTAACCGCGTCAAGTTCCTTATTATTTCTCTTTCCTTCATAATAGGACAAGACACGCCACATAAATTCTAATTGCACATACGTCATCCCTTCCTTGCACTTTCCTAATGAGAAACCTACCATTTCCTTTCTTCACACTCTAATTCTCTAACCTTCCCACCCCAACATACCCTAATTCCTTCACCTTCAATCACACCATTCAACCTTCATAAATCCTCTCATACCAATCTCATTCAATCATATCCAATCCAATCCAATTCCTCTCTTCCCTATCCTATGCAAAATCATATCCCAATAAAACCATTCTCCTTGTCAAAACCCCTTCTCCAACAACTCATTCAAAATTCCAAAATACCCAACAACTCCACCAATTTAGTGTCACAATAATCACTCTTTGTTGCTTAACCAATTCTCCTTACCAAAATCATATCTTCTCTAGAGCTTGTTCACTTGTAAAAACTCCTTTTTTTCATTTAAGTGAATTTGTTTTATCTTAAAATCATATTTTTATAATAGATTACAATAATATACTATTATACAATTAATCAATTATAAAAAACACCAAACTTTCAAACAAACGCTTACTTATATCAAATTTAAAAATTCAAGTTAAGCTTCCGAATATTGTCCTTATTATAATTTTGCAAGAAGGTTTCTAATAATTAGTTTTTCTTTAAAACTAAAATATTAACAAAATAATATTATATTGCAAGCATAGATTTAGTCAACAACCTAGAAATGTTGAAAAAACTTAGACGCAAGGTTAGCACAGCCTTCACAAGTGGCCCTAAGAAAGGGTCCAAACCCTATAAAAACCCACCACCACCATCACCTGCATCTCCATTACCTCTTCCATTACTGTCAACAAAAACAAAAACAATGTCTCATACTAGAAAACATTCTCCTTTTCTGTTTCCGCATGTTGATTCCTCTGTTGTTCCTGATCCCTCCAATTTGTTCTCCCCTAACCTTCTCTCAAATCCACTCCCCACCAACTCTTTCTTCCAAAACTTTACCCTGAAAAATGGTGATCAACCCGAGTATATTCACCCTTACCTCATCAAACCCTCAAACTTTTCTCTCTCGCTTTCATACCCATCTCGCTTCTTTAACCCCTCCTTCACATACCAGGTCTTCAACCCTGATCTCACCATTTCTTCCTCTCAAAAATCCCACCTTTCCCATTTCAACCACACCATCTCTTCCCACAATGATCTCAGTGTCACTTTGGACATCCCTTCTTCCAATTTGAGGTTTTTCCTTGTTAGGGGCAGCCCCTTTTTGACATTCTCTGTGACTCAACCGACCCCTCTTTCCATCACCACTATCCACGCCATTCTCTCCTTTTCCTCCAGTGATTCCCTAACCAAGCACACTTTTCACCTCAACAATGGCCAGACTTGGATTTTGTATGCTTCTTCGCCGATTAGGTTGAGTCATGGGCTTTCTGAGATCACTTCTGATGCGTTTTCTGGCATAATTAGGATTGCCCTGTTGCCTGATTCTGATTGCAAGCATGAGGCTGTGCTTGACAGGTTCAGTTCCTGTTACCCTGTTAGTGGTGAGGCTGTGTTTTCCAGGCCATTTTGTGTGGAGTATAAGTGGGAGAAGAAAGGGTGGGGTGATTTGTTGATGTTGGCTCACCCTCTCCATCTTCAGCTTTTGGCTGATGGTGGTTGTGAAGATGTTAATGTTTTGAGTGATTTTAAGTATGGGAGCATTGATGGGGACCTTGTTGGGATTGTTGGTGATTCATGGAGTTTGAAAACTGATCCTGTTTCTGTGACTTGGCACTCTATCAGGGGTGTGAGAGAAGAATCCCGGGATGAGATTGTTTCGGCGCTTGTAAATGATGTTGAGGGGCTGAATTCATCCGCAATAACAACGAATTCGTCGTATTTTTATGGGAAACTGATTGCAAGGGCTGCAAGGTTGGCTTTGATAGCTGAAGAGATGTGTTTTCTTGATGTGATTCCTAAGGTTAGGAAGTATTTGAAGGAAACCATTGAGCCGTGGCTGGAGGGGACTTTCAGTGGGAATGGATTCCTGTATGATAGGAAATGGGGTGGGATTGTTACCAAACAAGGGTCCACTGATGCTGGTGCTGATTTTGGGTTTGGAATTTACAATGATCACCATTATCATTTGGGATACTTTGTTTATGGAATTGCAGTGCTTGCAAAGATTGATCCAGTGTGGGGTAGAAAGTATAAGCCTCAAGCCTATTCTCTCATGGCAGATTTTATGACATTGAGCAGAAGATCAAACTCGAACTACACAAGACTAAGGTGTTTTGACCTTTATAAATTACACTCATGGGCTGGAGGGTTAACTGAGTTTGCAGATGGAAGGAATCAGGAGAGTACCAGTGAAGCTGTTAATGCATACTATTCTGCTGCATTGATGGGTCTGGCGTATGGTGACACACATCTTGTTGCAACTGGATCAACGCTCACAGCATTGGAGATTCATGCAGCTCAAATGTGGTGGCATGTGAGACAGGGAGATAATCTCTATGGTGAAGATTTTGAGAGGCAAAACAAGGTAGTTGGTGTTCTGTGGGCTAACAAGAGGGACAGTGGACTATGGTTTGCGCCTCCTGAGTGGAAAGAATGTCGGCTTGGGATTCAACTGTTGCCGTTACTGCCCATTTCTGAAGTGTTGTTTTCCAATGTTGATTTTGCGAAGGATCTTGTGGAGTGGACATTGCCAGCCTTGAACAGGGAAGGTGTTGGAGAAGGATGGAAGGGGTTTGTTTATGCACTGCAGGGAATTTATGACTATGAAGGTGCATTGCAGAGGATAAGAAGCTTAAATGGATTTGATGATGGAAACTCATTGACTAATCTCTTGTGGTGGATTCACAGCAGAAGTGATGAAGAGGAATATGGTCATGGAAAACACTGCTGGTTTGGTCATTACTGCCACTAGTATTGTTTATGATTTTCAGCTATTCAGAAAGAAATTATGATAGTTTCTTACATTGTACATGAATAAATTTCTGTGTATGGTTGATATTTGTTTGTTACAGTTTCTATTTGGTAAAATCTGTGTGTTGTGTGGACTTAGCAATCATTCTCTGCCATCCCTGTCATGAGGACATATGGTTTAAGCTCTTTAGTTTTAGCCTAGCATCTTGCCTTCACTTTTCTATTGTGATGTTTTTTGCATTTCAATTTTGAAAAGTTCAGGAAGCTGTTAGCTGATGAATGCACTCTATAGTCTAAACTCGAATGATGCACAGATACAATCCTACAAGTATCTGATACGTATATAAGATACAACACAATATGCAATGCATATTGCAAAATATTTAACAAATTCTTAAAAACATTAATATTGTGTGAATATAAATTAAAATCAAATACATTCATTTTTATCAAGATAAAGTTATAAATTATTCTTAAAGTATTATTAGGTATATATATATATATATATATATATATATATATATATATATATATATATATATATATATATATATATATATATATATATATATATATATATATATATATATATATATATATAGTCGGACATGTGCACAAATTGAAATTCTGAAGGTTATCAGAAAAGACAATCTGTTTTTAACTGAAATGCATTTGGTTTGGTTTGCTATGAATTTGAGTGTGAATAGGTCTGTTACAAGAAACATTACAGATTTATGCTTAAGATTCATTGTCATGTATAAAATGCAGCTGATTCTATGATGTCTGTTTTCAACAAAGATAACTTAATTATATAACTTTTTGTAACAACAACTTGTCCTCAACATGTTGCTTTTATTCTTTTCATTATCTGTGTATGGAAATGGTGGATAATGTTCTTATCTTTCAAAGCAAAACTATTTGTTTGCACATAATTTTTCATTACATCATTCTGATCTCTTAAGTGTTTATATTACACCACAAAATATAAAATAACATTTAAAAATATATTAAGTGTTTTAATATAATTTAAATAAATTTTAAGTCTTTAATATATGATTCTTTTTTTTATTTTGAATGTATAATATTTTTTAAATTAGTTATCTAATAGATTTCAGTTTCAATTTCTTTTATTACTTTTATCAATTCTTCTATTCAGATATTTTTAATTAAATTTTTATTAAGTTATTTTTGTTATATATATAAATAATACATTTTATTATATGATGAAAAATATGTAGGTTATTATGATAATAAATAAATAATCAAAAGAGAAGTTTAAAAATATTTTAGAGGTTAATTAAAAGATATAACATAAGATTAAGAACAAATTATAAATGAATATTTTGTTTATAGATTAAAATTTTATAATTTATAAAGCACTTAATTTATAAAAATAATTTGTTGGATATTTTAATAAAAATATGTAATAATTAGGGACACCAAATTTATTTAAGTTATTTAAACTTAAAAAAAATGTATGATTGACCTTATTTACATGCACATATAGTTTTTACAAACAATGCTGACCATTTTTTTCCCCCTTTCTACTGATATTTCGAAGGTTACTCCCTACATCACCCTACTATGCACCTCCACATTTTCTTAAAATTTCAAAACTATCTTTAATATTTTAAAAAATCCTACACCCCGACATTTTTTCTTTTACGGATGTCGACATCTATTCAAGAAAAAATTCTTCTACGAATATGTCACCTCTGGTAATGGATGTGGCCATATCCGTTCAAAGTTTAAGTTCTTTTTTATATTTTTTTTAGTTTTTAGTTTATTAATTTATTGTATTTTAAATTAATATATAAATATTTTTTTAAAAAAATTGTTATGTAATTATATATAAATTAATTTTATTTTATTTAATGAAATAATTATTATTAATTTAACCAAATTTTATTATTTTTTAATTGATTATGTTACATCTGTTTAATGTTTTTTTTTTAGTTTTTATTTTATTAATTTATTATATTTTAAATTAATTTATAGAGTATTTAAAATTTTTTGTTTTTTTATAATATATTATGTAACATCCCAAAAAATATAGTCAAAACTATATGTCTAAGAATAATCATATCATAATATTGTAGAACAGTTTCTAGAAATAAAGTTAACTTACAGTTATCCACAAAATAACTACAAATTTAAACTTTACAAAAGTATACCTTAGCTACAAAACTATATACATGATCGAACGGTCTATACATACTATATCTATATGACCGAACAGTCATAGACTACACCATTGGGTCCTCACCGTCCAGTGCTTCCTCCAATGAACACTCGCCTCCCTCTGCTCACACCCACAAGGTGATCATTGCAAATAAAGAGTACCGATCGGACAAACATAACAAGACAGAAAAGAAGGGTAAGCTAGTGTAATTTAATTAATCATATTAATCCTACAAGTAAAACAATTACATAAGCATATAACAGCCAAACATTTAAATCATGCAATGACCGACTACTCAAACAAGCAAGAACTGAACACATTAATTCAGGCAAAGACCGACTACTTGACTTGACCATCCGGATTGTATGAATAAGTAGCTTTGGTCGTTCGTGCACTCGCAGGTGTAGTAACTGGAAACCCATCATGAGCTGCCGCACGAGGTTAGCCTGTTATCCCTCACCTAAGGTGTCCCCCCTTAGACTAGGGTCTCCTGCTATTCTCACGACATGACTTACCCATCTCTATTTGAGACTTGGTAATCATTAGAATGTCAGGATGAACGTCGTGGATTTCGCTGTCCATATTCATACTTTACCACCACCTTGATAACCAATAACTGAGACATTCCTCCTTCGAATTCTCTTTCATACCAGTTGGAACATCATACCATACTTTCAATTTGACACCATTATGATAATGCATACATCAGCCATCAAAGCAATTGGAACAATTAATTACCATAACCCATTGGAATAAATATAAGCCAAATAGAAATAACCAAACACATATGAACAAGACCGAACACTCTGTGAATGTTGGAGACCGATAATTCTATCACTACCTAAAGAAGAGGACCGAACGATCAATAATAGATACAGCTGAAGAGAAGGCCGAGCACTATTACTAACCGACAACTAGAGGATTCCGAGTACTACAACATGACCGAATACTACCACCAGACCAAGTACTAAGTTTAGACCGAATGCTTATGGCTTAGGCCGAACACCTATAGCTTAGGCCAAACACTTAGAGTTGATACCGAATACTAATATAAGACCGATTTCTAAAATATCACCAAACGGTCATTAATAGGTAAGGCCCATGAGAGGTCGAACGCATTTAAGACCAAATACAAGTACGAGATTGAGCACTTAGTACAAGATCGAGCGCTACTAATAGGCCACATACCCCTCTAAGACCGATCGCTACGAAGAGACCACATACCCCACTAGGACCGAACGCTAGATTCAATCGAATACTAGTACAAGACCGATCGGTCATTAACTGAAGCCCCATGGAAAAAGAACTTAGTTAAGACAAAACACAATACAAAACTTAGCACTACTAAGAACGAACGCTAATACAAAACTGAGTACGACTAGGAAATCGACCACCCACCTAACATTGAACACAAATTCCCTAAATTCACCATCATACTTCCTCACAATTCACTCAGCCATTAAACCAAAATTCTACAGAAACCCAAACCTCATAAACATAGCATATAACAGTCCATACAAGGATAACCGAACATTAAATCATTCAATTTCACACACATGTAGAATCATCAACAACCTTTTCATACATCATCAACCAAACAATTAAATTAACTAGTTTCCCTTACCTCTTTGACCGAACCGAAAGCTCAACAACTGCAGAACTCGCTCACCACCAGAAATTCCTAAGAACCTAAAATTCACCGATTGATAAGAATAAACCCACCAAAAGATCATATATATGATCAGAAATGGGAAGAGGAAGTTGATGAACACATGCAACCAGAAACTTGACTTGCATGTGTCAAAAAGTTTTGGAATCTCACAAGAGTTCAAGAAATCGAGACTTAACAACTCTAAACAAGACTTTGATCGGTGGAAAAGATGTTTTTGACTTCAAGATTACCTAAGCTTGGTCTGATTAGAAAGTAGATGAAGTAAGATGAGAGCTTTTTAGAGGGAAGGAGGAGAAAAGAGAAGATCAGAATTTTGGAGAGAGAGGGTGCATGCAAAGAATGGAACGAAATTTGAAACTTTCATTTATATACCAACTCTAAAAACCGAACGGTCCAATCCAATGGATACACCTGTCTTTCTCCAATTTTCTTTATAAATTCCCGATTCTTACATATTATGTAGTAAAATAATTTTATTTTATTTAATGAAATAATTATTATTAATTTAATTAAATTGATTTTTATTTTACTTTAATTACATATTATTATTTAATTGATTATTTAAATATTTTTTATTTAATTAGTTAAATGGATATGTCACGTGGCCACATTCATTAAATGTTTATTTTTTTTTTAGTTTTAATTTATTAATTTATTATATTTTAAATTAGTTTATAGAGTATTTTTTTTTTGTTTTTTATATTTACAAATAAAAAACATTATTAAAATAAAATATAAAATAAAAACAATAAACTAAAATAATAAAAAAAAAAACTAAAAAATGTAACATTTAACGAATGTGAAAATCCATTCATGGATATCAACATTCGAAGGTGATGAGACATTAGTGATGATGGTGGGAGCAACAATATGATATCTTTTTGCATTCCTTGGACGTTATCACCCTGAATCAATTTGAATATGGGAACTTTTTTTTGCACCACCAATATTTTTCTTCTGCACTTTTATAAATACATTTTCTTTTACTTTATTCTTAAAAGTTAACTTTCAGATTTCGTAATCCATGAATTATTTTTCGGCATAAAAAGATTTTTTTTATTGTGCAATTCATAATTCACTTTTAACATTTAGATTACACAATTGGTTTTTTTACTTCTATATTATGTTTTTTCATGAAAGTAATTTTTCCTTACAAAAGATCCTTCCCAATTATACAGCCTCATATACTAAGAGTAGCGACGACAACAAGGAGGTGAGAGAGTGACGACGACATAGGATTTTTTTTTTTTTCTTTCATGGTTTTTCATGTATCTAACTTATTGAAATAATCTAAATTTTTTATGTTTTAAATTTTTAGATTGTGAAATTTGGAAACATACACTCTAAAATACATTTTTGAATCGAAATCCAGAAATGAATTATAGAATTTCAAATTAAGTAATTTGAAATATATTTTTACATCTAGAAATAAACTTTGGATTTTGTTGAGACAAATTAGAATGCATTTCCAGTAATTTGGGGATATATTCAAATTGTATAATTTAGAATACATTTTCAAATTACATAGTAAGTAATTATGTTTTGGATTATACAAATTAAAATATATTTTTAGATTATATAATTTTAAAATATATATTTAAAGAATTTATTTTTAAATTATATAATTTAAAGTTATATTTAATCTGTACAATCTAAAATATATTTTTAGAGTAACTAATTTGAAATATATTTTTATATATAAAAATAAATTCTGGAAATACATATCCATATTCAGTAATTTGGGAATGTATTCAAATTATAATATAAGACTACATTTTCAAATTACATAATATATAGCTATATTATTGTAATGTATTTTTAGATTATGTAATTTAAAAATATATTGGAGTGTACAATTTAAAATATAGTTTTAAAGTAAAAATATACTTTTAAACTATATAATTAATTTGAAAATATATATGGATTGGACAATCTAAAATATATTTTTGAAAATATATATCCAAAAACATATTTTAGATTATTGATGTATGAATTGTATAATTTATAATATATTTTCGAATTGCACAATTTAAAGTATATTTAAATTTTAAATTATATAATTCAAACTAAATTTTTAAATTATATGAAATGGAATATAGATTTCAACTTTTACAATCTGAAATGAATGTTAACCACAGACAATTAGAAACTATAGAAGTGAAAAAAATATGGTGTGAAGAAAGAAGTTGCCTTGCATGTATCTAAGACTTGCTGGGTGCTTAGTTTTTCTATTTTTATTAGACGATGTGATTTAATTGTATAAAGCAAAGCATAAACTTTATCAATTATAGTATAATTGTTTTGATAGTAGAAAGTCTTTGAACTTCCCTAACCACATCTGTAGAGCTGTCAAATGAGCCCCTTTAATAAGATTTGGCCCTAGCCCATGTGGGTTGGGGTCAAAAAAGTCCACAGGGCCAAAATAACTATTTATTAAAAAAGTCCACAGGGCTAAAAACCCCTAAAGCCCTATAGGCCAGGGCCAGCCCATGGGCTTTCCTTTTTACAAAATTTAAGTCCAGAAACATAATATCATCATACAAGTAATCACAAATCATGTGTATTTTTTATCCAGCTTTCATTTTGTCTTTGTTAGTAATAACTTATAACCATAATTGATTCATGTATAATTATATTTTTTTACCAATAAAATTAATTTTCTACTTCATAACTGTTTCTATATTAATTAGTTTAATAATAATGCTTTTATACAATTATTCCTTAATTTCCAAATTTTGTTTTGATAATTTTTTCATCTTAATTTTGGTTTCTTAATTTTGGTTTGTAAATTTGACGGTTTAGAGATATCCACATAAAATAGGTTTAAAAGTTAAAAAAATTGATTTAATTTGTAAAATTTTGATGGACTAACGAATTTATTTATAGATGATAATCTATTTTGTCACTAGGTTAAATCAATATCATTCGATTAAGATTTGTGATCAAAATTACATTATTTTTAATTGGTGTGAACATGTTAAAATTTTGACTTAATAACTTTTTAACTTTTTTAATTTTCCAAATTTAATAAAATTAATATTTATTATTTACAAAGTTATATAATTCTTTTAAAAAAAATTTATGAAACGTATAATTTAGTCATTTACATCAATTTATATATTTTTATGTCTTTTTCATATATTTTATATTATATTCATTTGTCTTTTTTATTAGTTTCTTACTAAGAGACATTGATGTAATTTATTTATTATTATAATTTTTATTTATTTTATATGTTAATAATTAAATACAATAATAATTTTAATTTTAGTATTATAAATTATAATATTATATTTATTTAAAAATATTGTATCTATTATTTAATTATTTTTTATTACAATCGGCTCAATTATGATAAATAATTCAATAAAAACGATCTTTGTTGGATAAAGATAAGTATGATTTTAAAATATTAATTTAATCTAAAAGGTTAGAAAAAAAATATGATTTTATAACCACTGGGATTACATCTAGATCTTGTATACTAACATATATGATATTCATAAGAATTTTGCCTAACAAGGATTTTCACTAAAAAGTTAGTTATTTTATTACGTGAAATTAATTTTAAACTTTACAAAGTTTGTGGTTTAATTTTTTAATGTATATATATCTATACAAAACATTCAACAAAAGAATTTTATATGACAAACTATAAAAAATAAAAATTTTACATCGATATTAAAAATTCATCCAATCAGTAGATTTGAATTTAAAATCTATCCATAATTAATATTTCAAATATTTATATAGATATCAGAATTCGATTATTGAAAAATCAAATTTTCAACTGTGTTACTTTTATAATTTCTTTTTTGAAATTTTTTCATTTTCTTTTAAATAAAAATAATAATAAAAATTTTCTTGTTTAACTTTCCAAAATAATAAAATTATATATTTAAAATATACTTATAATTAAAAAATTATTTTAAATAAGTTTTTATAAAATAAATATTTATACATTTATATTTAATTAAAAAGATATTAAATATCATGTAAATTTTGAAAATTATTGAACTTGTAAAGTAAATAAAAGAAATAACTAAAAAAACATTAAAAGTGAATTAATTTAGTTTGGGGGCTAGCTCCATCCTAACCCTACCCCAACCCACTTTATGTGGGGCTTTAGGGGTTGGGGCTTTTAAAAAGCCCCCTATTAAGGGGGCTAGAAAATTGGGGCTTAATTTTAGAAGGGGTTAGGGTCAACCCATGGGCCAATGGCTCAAATGACACCTCTACACATCTGTTTCTACCATCTTGAGAGACAATTATAGAGGTGGGATGAGTTGATATTAGACAAATCAAAATAATTATTTTTCAAACAATATCAGCTCTAATTTAATAAAATAAATTACATCATATTACTTTTAATAAAATAAAAATTAAAAACATAAAAATATTTACATTAAATAAACTCTTAAATATTAAAAAAAAAATACTAACTAGAATTTTTTTTTTAATGTAGCTTATCAAATGCCAAAACAACCTCATTATGCCATCTCTTCCTTGCACATTAAATCACCAGAAACCTTAAACTATCTTTCAATGATCCCTACCCCATTTTCTGCACTCAAGCAAAATAATGGAATCATTTCTTCCTTTTTGACACTTTCTGTTTCTATGCACACTCATAAGAACATTCTTATATTCTCTTTAAACAATCCCTTTCTTCATAAATTTTCAAATTCCTTGCTTTTCCTTTCAGCTTCATTTTTCTCTTGTATATAAATCACAGTAACCAACCCTTTCTATTTCTATTTCCAACTAACTTAACCTCCACTACATCCACTTCCAAAAATCAAACTCCAAACTCACCATGTTTAAGAAACTTGGAAGAAAAATCGAAAGAGAAATTACAAAACCCTTCAAAAATAAACCCCGACCAAGACCGCCATCATCTCAACCTCCTCCACTTCCTTCATCTACACCTCCACCGCCCCCTCCACCGCCACCTCCGTCGCCTCCTCCGCCGCCATCTCCGCCGCCATCTCCGCCGCCACCTCCTAAGCAACCAAATGCTCCATTTCTCTTCCCTCAAGCTCTCTCCACAATTCTCCCTGACCCTGCAACTTTCTTTGCTCCAAACCTTCTTTCTTCTCCACTCCCTACAAACTCTTTCTTCCAAAACTATGTTCTTCAAAACGGAGACACACCTGAATACATTCATCCTTACCTCATCAAATCCTCAAACTCCTCCCTCTCTCTCTCCTACCCTTCTCTCAGCTTCAACCCTTCTTTCATAGCACAGGTTTTCAACCCTGACATCACCGTCTCTTCCACTGAAAGCAAAACCACTCCAGGCTCGCACTCAAGGCATGTGATCTCTTCCTTCAGTGATATGAGTGTCACTTTGGACATTCCCTCTTCAAACCTCAGGTTCTTTCTTGTCAGGGGAAGCCCTTTTGTGACAGCATCAGTGACATGTCCCACACCGCTTTCCATCACCACCATGCATGCCATTCTTTCCCTCTCATCCAATAACTCCCTCACCAAACACACCTTGCAGCTCAACAATGGCCAAACATGGCTCATTCACACTTCCTCGCCGATCAGTTTAAACCATACCCTTTCTCAGATTACTTCCGGCGAGTTTTCTGGAATAATTAGGATAGTAGTCTTGCCTGATTCTGACCCTAAGTACGAGGTAATCCTTAATAGGTTCAGCTCTTGTTATCCTGTCTCTGGGGATGCAGCATTCACAAATCCGTTCTGTGTAAAGTATACATGGGAAAAGAAAGGGTGGGGGGAGTTGTTAATGCTAGCTCACCCTCTTCATCTTCAGCTTTTGAATGATGGTGAATGTGGTGTTACAGTTCTGCATGATTTGAAATTTAGAAGTATTGATGGAGAGCTTGTTGGTGTTGTTGGAGACTCCTGGTTGTTGAAAACCGATCCGGTTTCAGTTACTTGGCATTCCACTAGAGGTATAAAAGAGGAATTCCATGAAGAGATTTTTTCAGTGCTTTCTGAAGAAGTGGAAGCTTTGAATCCCTTGGGAATAACAACAACATCATGCTACTTTTATGGGAAGATTATAGCAAGGGCAGCAAGGTTGGCATTGATAGCTGAAGAAGTGGCCTTTTTCGATGCGATACCTACGATTGGGAATTTCTTGAAGGAGATCATTGAGCCATGGTTAGATGGAACTTTCAGCGGAAACGGTTTTCTCTATGATGGGAAATGGGGAGGGATTGTTACTAAACAAGGGTCTAAAGATTCAGGAGCAGATTTCGGGTTTGGTGTTTATAATGATCATCATTACAATTTGGGGTACTTTCTTTATGGAATTGCGGTTCTTGCAAAGGTTGATCCAGCTTGGGGAAGGAAGTACAAGCCTCAAGCCTATTCACTTGTGGCAGATTTCATGAACTTGGGAAGAAGACCAGACTCTAATTACACGCGTTTGAGGTGCTTTGATCTGTATAAACTGCACTCTTGGGCAGGAGGGTTAACTGAATTTGCAGATGGAAGAAATCAGGAGAGTACTAGTGAAGCTGTGAATGCATATTATTCTGCAGCACTGATGGGTCTAGCATATGGTGACACTGAACTTATAGCCACCGGATCAACACTTGCAGCATTGGAAATTCATGCAGCTCAAATGTGGTGGCATTTGGGAGAGGGACATAAACTGTATGAGGAAGATTTTACCAAAGAAAACAAGGTGGTAAGTGTTGTGTGGGCTAACAAGAGAGATAGTGGACTATGGTTTGCTCCTGCTCAATGGAGAGAGTGCAGGCTTGGTATTCATGTTTTACCACTCTCTCCTATTACCGAGGCCTTGTTCTCAGATGTTGGTTATGTGAAGGAACTTGTGGAGTGGACAGTGCCCAATTTGAACAGAAAATGTGTTGGAGAAGGGTGGAAGGGGTTTATCTATGCCTTGGAAGGAACTTATGATAAAGAAAGTGCACTACAGAAAGTAAGAGGCTTGAAAGTGTTTGATGATGGAAACTCAATGTCTAATCTGTTGTGGTGGATTCAAAGCAGGGGTGAGGTGGAGGAGGAATTTGGTCAAGGAAAACAATGCTGGTTTGGCCATTACTGCCACTGAACATTCTTAACTGTAATCCATCACCAAGTGTTAAGAAGGTCAAAATTTTACTGGCTAATTCTAAAATCTTTCAGAGGCATCAATATTTTAGTGTGCAACAATGTAGCATATATGTTGCTACCAGCGACTCGCGTAGCGGAGTATAAGGTGAATAAACAAGCTAAAATAGTTCGTTTAAAAAAAATCTTAGATTTTCTTACTTCCTCATTGGTAACATATTAAAGAGTGTGAAAGTTCATAATTAGTATGATTGTAAAGATAGAGTTAAATGAGATATTTTGTGTGTTAAGTATGCAACACATTAAACAATGTTGGTAAATTTTGTGGGGTAGTTATCATCTGAAAATATTTGACATTATACTTTTAGGAATCGACTTTAGTTGTATTTGTATATATAAATTTCTTTTGATGTTACACTCCTCTGTTCAGCTTCAACTGATATAATTTTTGGTCGGTCTGGGGTTGGTGCTCTATTACACCTGATACAGAATAAAAAGCTTTCTACGTATGCATATACCTTGTATGAATAACTATATAATATATATTTTTAATATATATATATAATATTGTTACATAATTGGTTGATAAATATATAATTATATCGAGAATTCTTCAAACCACATATGTCATATCTGGGTTTGAGTTCTATACCTCATGTATGATTATACCTACTTTAAATATTTCCTTATAATTATATAGGAAATTGTGGTTCAAACTTTTAATATAATGCTAGATAAACATGTTATAAATAAATATAACAAGTGATATATTGATTTAAAAATTGTCATTTGTGGACTTAAATGCATCAATTATGAAAATAGAAGGTGGAGTTTAAAAGAGGAGTGAATTGAAGTATCCTAGTTTTTATTTTTTATTTTTTAATTTAGAATCTTGAAGTGAAAACACTTATTAATCTGAAAACTTTTTAGAATTTGTAGTTTTTATTTCACGACCAAGAAAATGCATGATAAGATAAATATAAAGAGAAAAAGAATGAAGAATAATTATAAATAAAATTTATATTAGTTCACTCTTTCAAATCAAAAGAGGAGTAAAAGACTTTTAATATTAAATAATTATTTTAAATTAGAAAGAGTATATAGTTTTTTTTAGAATCAATATCAAATAATCATTTTATTTTTTATTTTTTATTTGTGATTTAGTATTTTTTTTTTTTTAACCGAAGCAAATTGTTGATCTTTTTGTTTTGGTTTATAATCTATGTAAAATACTATGCTTCTTTTTATTTCGTCTTAATATGTTTCACTTATAGAACTGATATTTAATGTTTCACTTATAGAACTGATATTTAATGTATAACAGTTGTCGAATATTTTCTTTGAACTAGTGAAATAAAGTTGAACCAAAATAAGAAGACTTAAAACAACAATTCAATTGGTGAAAACAACAAAAACATGTAAAAGAAGTAATGAACAACTCGAAAAAATGAAAACCTAAGAGGATGACTTATCTCTTTAAAAAAATCATGAAGAACCATGGCTTTAGATACCACATGATGACCCTTCCTCCTAGCTCCTTGAAGACTTGAGTGCAAGATGGAGTCTACATGGATGATTAAGGTCATAAAAGCTTTGAATGGTGAAGGAGAAATGTTTAGGTTCACTGATGTGGTAGAGAATACCAGAGAGAGGTGAGACCAACTCCTATAAAAGAAAACTAAAGTAGTATAGAGAAAAGACTATTCTAAGGTGATCTTAAGTAAGTGTTTGAAGAGGCAATTTGGTAGCACTTCATTACTCAAATTCAAGTTGAACAATACAATGGTAGAGACCTTTATTTATAGGTCAAGCTAACCTTAGAGTGGTCTCCAAAAGAAAGCCAAATTTGAATTCAAACTCTAGAATTTTGGAGGCACAAGAGGCATGCTTCTAGTGTGACCTGCCACCTAAGAAAGTCACACTTTCTACACCATGTAGTGCACAAGGAGGAGACTTGCGAGGCAAGTGTACGCTTCTATAGGTTAAGAAACCATAACTTTTGGCGCCTCTAGACCTAAACAAGGCCCATCTCCTTCTAGACCCAAGTCCAAACCATGGTCCAAACACAAGACCAAAATAAAATCCCAACTTGACTCATTATAAAAGGCCCAAAATATCTTATTCTAATATTTACCCAAAGAAATCGCCTAATCTTGTTGAATCTTTTAGACATGATTGTTGTGGTTTTGTTCCTGAAAACATTCAAAATGTTACAAAATTTCCAAGCCATTTGCATGTTTTTAGGGGTTTTTAGACTAGAAACTCAGTTTTTAAATCATATTTAGTTTAGAGCAGAGAAATACTAATTTTTATGAATTTGCATTTGAATAGTTTCTTTTATAATATTTTAGTGTCAATCTCTTCGATAAATATATTCTATTAGTTAGCATAGAGGTAGTTACATAACATTCCTTTTATTCGTAGTTTTGATAGTGTAGATTTTAGATTGTAAATAGATAGACTTTGAAAGTAATGTTCTGATATGAAAGTGTTTTTAATGTTGATTTGTTGCTACCATTAAGAGATGGAGCTGAACAACTAAGCTGCTGGCATAAGAATCAATAGCTTACGCTAAAACATAAAAAAGCTGCTGTTGGAACCTTGCTTGTTGCTCCATATGAAGGACTAACCACGTTGGAGTGATAAGAGCTGAACTGGATGCTGACTGGACATTGGTAGATGGGATGTGAGGATCTCCAATAGTTATAAGATGACTTGGCATCTAAGACAGTTGGCAAGCACTTTAGAGGGAGCTGAAACGTAGCATTTGGAAGCAACAAAGCTGATGCACTTCACAGAAGTGTCATAGATTAATTGTCAAAAGTTTTATTAAAAAGCCGGGATTAGAAACTTGGGAGGGAGGAATTTTTGGAGAAACACTTTTACATTACTCTGGATTTTAAAGATTTCCAAGTCAGTGGTTCCTTCTCTAGAATGTTGGATAAACTTTAAAACTAAGGGGTACAATTATAATTTTGTTAATTTTACTTGTGTTGTGCGTTTCATGTCCAGTTTGTCACGATTTTGGATTACTTTTTTTATTTTCATTTCTGTTTTTATTATATTGGTGCGTTCAGTTTTTCCAGGTTGGGTTCTGATTTTTCGTTTTTATTTTGTTTCAAGTTTTATTTAGTATTAGTTGTTAGGTTTTATTTACTATGTAAACTATTACATCAGTTTTGCATAAAATATCAGAGTGTGTGTGCAACAACGTTTCTTAGGAATTAATAATGTGTTAAGTGGGATGTTATTTTAATAAAGTGGTATCAAAGCTTTATACTCTAAATATCGATGAGAGATAAAAGTAAGAGAGAGTGAAATACTTTGAGGTAAACACTGAGTGCGCACTTGAGTGTCTTGAGAAAAGGGAGACATAGCTAAAGTAGTCAATGGAATGAATGATTGTGTTATAATTGTCATAAAAGACTCATTATGATAATTGGTGTTTATAGTGAAGGTTTTACTGGGATCCCAAGACGTATGTAATATAGTGAAGGGTGGGTATTAAGAACCCACGGAGGATGAAGACCATACGGTGACACAAATTACCACATTGAAGAAAACACAAGTGAGAAATAGAACAACCTTGTCCTTCTTATACAATGCAGTGGACAAGACAAACTTCAAGAAGATAGCAAATGAGGGATCTTCAAAAGAGACGTGGGAAATTCTAGAAGTGGCATACATAGTGGACAATCGTGTCAGACAAGTCTGGCTACAAAGTTTTGGAGGTGAGTTCGAATGTCTGAAGGTGGAGGACAACGAGATGGTGGCCGAGTATATAGCTCGAGTAGTAAATGTGGCAAATCAACTCGGCAAGAATGAGATCAAATGTCAACTTGCTGGGTTGTGGAGAAAATCTTGAGATCAATATCAACTGATTTCAAAAACATCATTTGTGTCATAGAAGAGTCAAAGGACTTGTCAATTGTCTCTGTGGAAGAACTCTCTGGTTCATTGGAAGCCCACTAATGAAGTAGAAGAAAGATGTTTGAACCCTTAGATCAAGGACTACAAGCGCAATAAAAAAAATTAAAAAATTGGTTCTAATTAAAAAATTGCTTCTCTTTAACAAATTTTTCCTTTTAAAAATTTCTTTAAAAAATCTGAAAAATTAATTTGAATAAACACAAATAAAAAAAAGGAGAGAAGGGAAGAGAAAATTTAAAGAGGTAATTTTTATATTTTCGGATAAAAAGATCCTAATTCTAGTGGTTAATCTCTTCGAAAGAGGGATTAACCCTTCCACTAAAATAAATAATAATTTACAATAGAGAAACAATGATTGAGATTAGAAACCACATTTTTTAACAGATATGAAAGGCACCTCTTTTTGACGCAAAAAAGGATGAACAACTTGACTCTGCTTTGTAGGTATACTCCACCAAGACACACTAAGCAATATCACTTCTTCCTACAAGCACCAAACTCCCTTTTCACAAACACTTAGAGTTTTTATTAGACACACAACTCTAATACTCTTAGTGAAAAATTGTTTTAAAGTTATGTTAATTATTTATAAACTCTTGCATTTGAAAATTAGGTCAGAAAATTAAGAGTCAAATTCACAACTGCCACTAATAATTGATTATCATAAGTGTTAATCAATTATCACATATTTTTATGAAAAATATACTTTTTATAAGTACTCCTGCTTCTTCAGTTCTACGACCCTTGAACTACTATATTAATTACAATACATAGATTACAATTAACAACTAAGTTATTATGTCTACAAAGTATTTATTGAAACCAAAACTTCTTTAATTCTTCAACACTTTTCTATGAAACATCATCATAAAAAACTTTTATTGGAGCAAGATGTCCATCTTCTTCTTTTTGCTAACACTAATTATGTAATGTAAAATTCCCATTTTTTGGTAGATTTAGGAGAGGCCCATACGAAAGGCAGAATTGGGAAAAGGGTTTTTAAAACCCTTGAATGAGATTTTGAGAGGCTCAGCTTCCCCTTTTTGGGGCTTTTAGGTTTTTGCCTTCATTCTTCTTTCATGTATTGAATCTCATTTTTAATTTCAATTTAATTTTCGTTTTGTGTTATTGTTTTCATTCTCGTTTTCCTATTGCGTTTTTGTTTGGTTGTCTTCCCTACATTTTTGTTTTCCCATTTCTAATTCAGTTTCGTTTTATGCTCAAATTTTGTTCCAACTTTCATTGCAATTTTAATTCGTTTTACCGTTTTACTTATGCATTTTCGTTGCAATTCCGGTTGATGTTTCATCTTCAATTTGAAGTTTATTTTTTTGTTTTAATTTCATTTTAATGGTAGCTTAAGTGTGTTTGTTTGATCATTAGTGAAATTGCATCCTTTCCATGAGATTTCTAAACCATAATTGTGATTTTGCTGCTCTGACCTTACTCATATTCAATTTGTGCACTTGTAATTTGGTACATGCTTAGTTGCCTAATTGGTGTTTAATCTTTGCTTAATTGATTAAACTGTGTGGTGAAAAATTGATTAAATATGCCTTGCGTTTGCTTAATTTGCTTTTATGAAAACATTATTAGTCTTTGCGTAGTTGGCTAATTCGTGTTGGATTAGGAGTTAGAGGAGTGTGTAATTGTTGTTAATCTGTGATTTGAAGCATTGTAATTGAGCTAATGACCGAACGATTTTAATTAGTGTTTGAATTTGTGTCTTAATTGGTTCATTTTAGTTCACAAAACTGTCCAACTCCCCCCCTTCCTACCACGTGTTTGATCTCATGACTGAACCAAATTTTGATCCTTGAGAGACGACATAGGATTTGGACTTGTTTGATTCATCCTTAAGTGCAGAGCTTGCCTACAATCATTATAGTAAATAAAGTATATAAACAAGACAATCAAAACACCACATAAAATAATACTGATAGGTTTGGAGGTCTTTTTGATGACTCTATTTCTAGTGCTCAGTAGTTATATACTTCTTCCGGTTACTTAGTGAGTTAACATTGCTCTATTTTGCTTTTACTTTCATTAGCATCCATTATGAAATAAAAATCTTAACTTAGCTGTTGTTGTGTAGGATTTTTATGCAAGAAGATCAAAAATATGTCATGAACTTAAGACTATAAGTTAGTCCTCGTTCCAAATTGCTTGATTTTTATGCTCAAACAACTTTTCGTCAGCTTAAGGTTATTTCTACAACATCTTGAACCCCAAATAAGTTAGTCCAAAATCAAACTAATACAAAATACGTACCATTCATATAATTTAGAGAACCTATTTTGAATAAAATGTATAGTTTTCTTTGAAAAATGTAGTGTAAAATAGACAAATGTTACTTTGACCCATGCTAGGTGGATTTGCATTCAAATGACACGTCATGTAGCCTGTGTGGGTCTCTATCACACAATGAGATAAGAAGGTAAAATAATAATAATAATAGTACGAGAATGTTTCAAAAAGGAGATTATAGTGAAATGTGAGAGTGTATGATCTATTACGAAGTCAACACCATCATAACTCAACTTCACAACATGCACAACTACCAGCTCAGCACTTCCACCACAAATCTCCAACTGCAGCTCGACCCTTCCACCACGGATCTACAACTCCAACTTGATCCTTCCACCATGAATCTTCAGCTCCAGCTCGACCCTTCTACTACACACATCTAACTCCAACTCCAACTTGGTCTTTCATCCATGGATCTTCAACTCTAACTCAACTCTTTCACTACAACTTTCTAACTCAACCCTTCCATTATGGATCTCTAACTTCAGTTCCAACTCAACCTTTCCACCATGAACACTAACCCTTCCATCATAGATCTTCATTTCCCGCTGAACCCTTTCATCACTAAGATAACAAAGATAACAAGTAAATACGAAATAAATAAGAAAATAATTTTGATTTTTTTAATTAAGTCAACGAAAATTGACCTTATGTATTTTTATTCACAATGTCAAATCAGAATTTCGTAATTCTTAAAAAAGATTGTTTAGTTAGTTGGTATTTTCTAGATTTGATTTTTAATTTTTTTTTATTTCTATCTAAATGAAAATTCTAATAATCAAACAAACTCGAAACTTGATATAATAGTTGAAATTTTTACTCTTATTTATTTTCATTTTCATTCATAATGAGAAATTAAAATTATATAACTCTTAAAACTCTTAAAAAAGATTACTTACTTGGTTGTATTTTTCAGTTTTAATTTTTTAATATTCTTTTAAAAAATTTTGAATGAAAATTTAACCATCAAACAAATCCAAAATAATGATCAAATAAGTCAAGATTTAACACGATGATAGTAGTTTCCATGATTTTTATAATCATCAAGTAAATCAATAACAATCAAATTTAAAAAGAAATATATAAATAAGATTTTAATTATCAAATGAACCTGAGACAATATGATAAATTTAAATTTTTTTAATATATTATTCAATTTTATTTAAATATTTTTGTGAAAAATATATAAACTCAATATGTAATAAAAATGCCTTAATATACATTGGACCCACCTACATACCTATACACCTATATATCTCTGTCTTATGTAGACACTAGATCTGGGGAGATATGGATGCTGCACATGAAATGCAAAGGAATTTGCTGCAACTGCTTTAAATGTGTAAATAACGGACCCCAACCCATATTAATAAAAGCATGTATGGGAGCTTCTGACACATAGTTGCATTATTTTTAAAAATAAGTCCAAACAAGGAATGCATTTCTAAAAATACAAGTACTATAAATATGTCCATAATACCATGCAACTTGTATACATATATGAAATTGCTGCTCGCGAAACAGATTTCTTAACATTTGAATTTATCAAGCCATGCAAATATCTTCTAGAATTAAACCATATTATGTCATAAATCAAATAAAAGGTCCAATAGATATTAAAATGTCACACGATCACAATGTAAAAAGCCCATTTCACTTTGCCTAAAATGTTTTGGGTGTAAGAAAAGTGAAACCTATAAAAAAATACAATAATAATTTTTAAATTATCGAAAACATTTAGATTGTAATCATATGAAAAAATCGAAGCGAACAAATTTTGATTGTCCGAGAATCGATCTTAAAATTTTTTAATAATTTCAAAAATGTCATTATATTTAAATTATTTTATTTTAATAATAAATTTTAGGTTTCAGATTTTTATAAAAGTGAAGCCTATTAGTTTGTAGGCACTTAAAACTTTATATAGGATTAATTTTCACGAAATTTTACAAAGGTGTCAAGTTTCAGCTTTGTTGTATTATTTGCTACCGTTGTTAAATAAAAGTTCTTGAAGATCTTCACCATTCATCATTGAACTTGAGTTTTTGAACACCTTCACTCTTTGTTATTGTCGCTCAATGAACAAAACGGGGTAGTTTTTCTTTCTTTTTCATTCAATTATTTTTTGCGTTTTTTTTTTGTTGAGTTTGTGTTTTTTGTTCCTAAAGTTCTTACTTTTTTGTCGTCATTCGTGTTTAGGTATGTTGCATTTGTGGTGAGATTGTGTAGCTTTCTAAAACGTGTTTAGGATTGCATTGTCCTTCATTTTTTCTCGGGTTTCATGCTTCCAAGCTCTTATTATTAACTTAAAAATTTATATTTAATAAGAGTTTATAAATTGAATAACTTTGATGAAAAGAACAAAAAATAAACACACGAATACAAAAGAAATTATTTGAAAAGAAAAGTAAGCTCAAAAGGAAAGAAAGTACTTTCAAGCTTCATAGAATCATAAGCTTACAATTGTAAGAAGAGAGAAAGCTCTAAGAGTCTATTAGATTGAATTATATTTAAACACATAATCTCTATGAGAATAATCGTCTAAAGACTTGTAAGTGATCTAATTGATTGCATAGCTTGAAGAGAATACAAACACTTAATGCTTAACTCGGTGGGGTTAGACGGTAGCTAGACGAGTTTGTCTAGTAGAAATCAGGAGTGAGAAAACTCAACTAGACAGCATATCGGGAAGATACTGGATTGTCTAGGGATACTAGAAGTGGTGAAAAATACTCCACAACTAGGAGTGGGTGCAACTCGGTTCTAGACAAAGTAACAAGGTTACTAGGATTGACTATGTGATACTAGGAATGGTGCGAATACTCAGTTATAATCTTGTTGAAGATTATAGTGGAACCCTCTAATAGGTCTTAGAGGATAACTAGACATACCTCGGTGGAGTGAACCAATATAAAATAATTGTGTGTTTATTACTTCAATCTTGCTAAACGTTTTTCTTACAAACTTTGTAGTTAATTATCTCTCAATCGTTTACAAGAGCTTTTTGTCACCAAACACTATATTTATTAAGAGCTATCTTTTACAAAACACTACAATAGATTTAACTAGACGATTGAAAAATATTTATTTGAGAACTTACAGTTTGAACAGAAATTTCCAAGTCAAGTGTGTAACAACTTATATAAACGGTTTAATCTTTGACAAGGTTGTTAAACTACCTTTTTGACGAAAAGTTTTCCTATATCACTATTCAACTCCCCCTATTTTAGTGTTTTTCAGGTATTTCATCTTATAGGCATTTGACGTTGGAATATAATATCAGACGTCTTATTTTAGTAAATTTTACAATGCCAAACATTTTAATAAATTCACCAAATTCAAAAGACATATAATGTTCGAAAAGTGAAACTCCAACTTTAATTGAGGTTGAAATTTCACTTTCCAGACATCTAATTACTTCCTTGACAGCCTAAGGGTAATTTTTATATAAGTTGAAATTATTCATGCAACTATATAAGATTTGAGGTGTTATCTTCCAATGTTAATTGACATTAAAATCTAACAATTCTGATTACAATTAAATATATGACATCAAAATAGGAATATTTTCGACATCTAAATAGATGAATTATTTACCATACCAATCATTTTCAACATTGGTTTTTTTAATATTGATCTTGAATACTAGACGTGAAAGATTTATTTCGTATTATAAAATTATTTCTAGTTAATTCCTAACAATATCATAATTGCATAAGATAAATCTACCCAAATGGTTTGTTCTCATAATTGTATCACATTTATGCAATTATTAAAAAATAATTTATTTAAATCTAAACAACAATATTTTAATGACCAAGAAACAAATTTTTCATTTAAAAGTTAAATAAAATGCAACCAGTTATAATACAAAGAAAGTAGTTATAGTAGTAAAGAAAGTAGCTTAAGAAAAGAGATCGAAAGGGAGGTATACCTCAATTTGAAACACTTACAATGCCCTAAAGCCCCTCTATTACAATGTAACGAAAACAAAGGGAACAAACGGAAGAAGGGAAGCAAAGACAAACCTAACAATACACCTTGCAAAAAATAAACAAAACTTAACATTATTAAAACGTTAATCACAGACTTGTACAAATGATGAACTTAAATTTGATGACGAACGCTTAAATTTGATGACGAACGCTAGTGTCACGAACTAGCCGTCACGGACGGATAGTGATGCGACAAAAACCCAGTTTTTAATGGGAAAGGGATTCAAGTCAATTTGGATTTGACATTTTCAGTTTACTTTTTTTGGAATGGCACACTTGTAACATCCCAAAATACAGTAATAACTATAATTCAGAATTCATTACAATTAACAGTTAAACCATGCAGTCTTACACTAAACAAGATTCAAAAAGCCGAACGACTTTAACATACAGAGCCAAGATACGGATCGGCAGAAAAAAAAAGAAAACAGAAGTGTCGAGGACGAAAGGTTTTACAAAACCCAATAACCGATCGTCCACTATTCAGAAAAATAAAACTAAGCAAACGAGCGCGCTAGGACTCGACCTTGACCTCCACATCTACGAGGCTCGCATCTTCTAAAACTTCTTCTTCCAGCGCCTCTTCCAGCAGCTCACTTCCATCTGCTCCCATCCACATGGATGATCATCGCAAGGACAAGACGGACGTACAAAGACAATCGACAACGCAAAGAAAAGAACACAGGGTAAGCTTATGTAATTTAATTTAATACATTAACATATACAACAACCATTTCATTTCATACAAGCACATAACTCAACATATCAAATCATCAGAAATATATACATATATTCTAGACCGACCGTCTGGACTGTATGAATCTGTGTAGTTACAAGCGTCCTTGCACCCGAGTGATGTAGTAACTGGGATACACCAAACAGCTGCCACTCGAGGTTAGTCCGTTCTTACGTCGCCCATGTTAACTTATGGACTAAGGACCTCCTGCCGTTCCCACACATGACTACCCTCCTCTACATGAAGATGAGTATCACGGAACATCAGGATGGACAGCAAGTCTTAACTTATCCACAGTCATACTTTACCAAATTTAATATTTAACATATCTGAGACGTTCCTCCTTGGAACGCTCGTCCAAAATCCACAACCGTTTATTCATCTCATATAATATTCATCATTCATAATATTTCACTTTTATTTTCATTTTTGTCTTTCAGTCCAAGTACATAAAATCATGAACGTTCAGCCCTCTTTATAACTAGGACAAACGTGAGGAACGAGACCGAAGAATTTACCCCGTTCCAAAATAAAGTAATACCGACTACCAGATAGATGGACGACCTATATTAAGAAGGGTGCTCGACACTGTCGGTCGACACAGATGGATGATCTGTATTAACAAAGTTGATCGACACAGATGGACGACCTATATTAAGAAGGGTGCTCGACACTGTCGGTCGACACAGATGAATGATCTGTATTATCAAGGGTGCTCGACACTGCCGGTCGACACAGATGGATGATCTGTATTAACAAGGGTGTTCGACACTGTCGGTCGACACAGATGGATGGTCTGTATTAACAAGGGTACTCGACACTATCGGTCGACCCAGATGGATGATCTGTATTAACAAGGGTACTCGACACTGTCGGTCGACCCAGATGGATGATCTGTATTAACAAGGGTTCGTTCAAGAAAAGAGTAAGAGCGCTTGGTGCAAGACCGAGCACTACCCAATACGATTACTATGTGTGAGATCGACACTGCTCATTTTGAGCTCTAAGTAAAAGACCGACACAGCTCATCCTCGACCAGAATTCTTCCCAAATGAAAGTATTCCAATTCAAAGAATTTTACTATAACACTAAACGGTCAAGAACCGTTTAATGTCGGACGTACGTTATCATAGGGAAGTTCATATTTAAATTTCACTTACATTCACTCATTTCTAAGCATGTATACGACATATTCACACGAATCAACCATAACATACATTTCAACCGACATATATCTTATTCATTCAGTACAGCAACGTTCGATCATGCATACTCAACCATCACACATCTCATACATTCAGTTCATATCATGTTTACATACAACATACAAGTATAAATTAAATTACTAAGCTTCCCTTACCTGGATAGCAGTGTACTCCCAAAAAGCAAGGTTTTGTTCGTCCTCTAACAGCGTTCTACCCTCAGGTTTCGCTCAACAACTTTCACTTAATCTAAAACACCAGAAATCAGAAACAACTCAGACCGATAACCCATGCATGCAACCAGAACTAGGGTTCGCATGAAACCAAATGGTCGAACGGTTAGAGACGAGAACTTACCAGCTCAGATCCCAATTCTGTTCGGTCCAGAATGACGCTCATGTCTTAGGGAACGTTTCTACGGTTTAGAAACGTGATCGGAGAAGAAGGTGATGAGTTACAGTAGAGAGAAGGTGAACTGGTTCTAGAGAGAAGGTGGAGAAGAAGAAAGGTTAGAGTTTTGGTAAGGAAGAAAGTGAATGCAGAGAGTAGAGTAAACTTTTCTGAGATTAAAATTTTGCTCCACAGTCGAGGACGAACGTCCCCTCTTCAGTCGACACCTATTTTCCACTAACTGGTTTCTGACTCCCCTCGGCATGACACTTGGCGTCCGTTGTTGAAGTGTCTCGTTCTCCCGCTGTCACGCGTACTCCAGTGTACGTTATTTTCCAGGGTCTTACATTCCCTCCAACTACAAAAATTTTCGTCCCCGAAAATTAGCACTTACCCTGAAACAAGTGGGGATATAAGTCTCTCATGGCGTTCTCCACTTCCCACGTTGAATCACCAGTCTTAGCGTCCCACACCATCTTCACCAAACGAACGTCTCTTCTTTTGTAGTACTTGGTGCGGCTATCTTCTATACGGACTGGTTGCAACTCCAGCGTTCGGTCTGGACGAAGTTGAACGTCTTCCAACTCCAGTACGTGTGATGGGTTTGCTATATACTTTCGAAGTTGGGAAACGTGGAAGACGGGGTGAAGGTTCGATAGCTGAGGCGGCAATGCAAGTTCGTAAGCTACTGGTCCGATTTTCCTCAGAATTTGGTAGGGTCCGACGAACTTCGGGGATAATTTCTTTGGTCGCATAGCTCTGCCGACTCCTGTGGTTGGATTTAGTCTAAGGAATACGTGATCGCCAGCTTGAAACTCTAACGGCCTTCTTCTCTTGTCGGCATATGACTTCTGCCTGCTCCTCGACGTCTTCAACCTCTCCTGGATTAACTTCACTTTCTCAATCGTCTGCTGGATAAGTTCGGGTCCAGTTAGCACGTTCTCTCCTTCCTGGAACCAACAAAGTGACGTTCGACATCTTCTACCATAGAGAGCCTCAAACGGTGCCATTCCAATGCTCGCCTGAAAACTGGTGTTATACGTGAATTCTACTAGCGGCAAAACTTCATCCCAAGCTCCTAAGTGATCTAGGACACACGTCCTCAGTAAGTCTTCAAGCGTCTGGATTGTTCTTTCAGATTGGCCGTTCGTCTTAGGGTGATAGGCTGAACTCATTTGCAACTTACTACCGAGCTCGCTTTGAAGTGACTGCCAAAACCGTGAAGTGAACCTCGTGTCTCGGTCAGAAATTATGCTCAACGGTACCCCATGCAGACGAACAATTTCCTGAATGTAGAGCTTGGCCAGATTGGTCATCGACATCTTCAAATTTACTGCCAAGAAATGGGCGCTCTTCGTCAGCCGATCCACGACCACCCAAATTGAGTCATGATTCCTGACCGTGCGTGGTAGATGAGTCACGAAGTCCATGGATATGCTATCCCACTTCCATTCTGGAATCTCCAACTGTTGAAGTAAACCACCTGGTCGTTGGTGTTCAGCCTTTGCACGCTGACAAGTTAAGCAGGATGCCACAAAACGAGCGACTTCACTCTTCATTCCAGGCCACCAGAACGAACTTCGAAGGTCTTGGTACATCTTAGTCATACCTGGATGTATGCTAAGACGACTATGATGTGCTTCCTCCAATATGATTCGCTTCAGTTCGCCATCATTAGGAACGCACGTCCTACCCAAGTAACGCAACATGCCATCCGTTCCCGTATTGAATTCCTTAGCTTGATCCGAACCGAATGCGCTCAAAATCTTCACCAGCTCTTCATCCTCACGTTGCTTCACTCGAATCCGATCAAAGACATCGCTAGATATTCTAAGGTTACAGCACTTGATGCTGCTCGGCTCTAACTCAAACTGTAACCTTAGATCTCTGAAACTCTCCACTAAACTCAGCTCGCGCACCATCATGGACGACACATGCACCACTTTTCTGCTTAGAGCGTCCGCTACCACATTAGCTTTCCCAGGGTGATACAGCAATTCAAAATCGTAATCCTTCAAAAATTCTAGCCAACGCCTCTGCCTCATGTTCAACTCCTTCTGATCAAATAAATATTTGAGACTCTTGTGATCACTGAAGACTTGGAACGTGGATCCGTACAAGAAATGCCTCCAAATCTTCAACGCAAAAACGACCGCTGCCAACTCTAGGTCGTGCGTTGGGTAATTCCTTTCGTGAATCCTCAACTGACGAGACGCGTAAGCTACCACTCGCTTCTCTTGCATCAAAACACAACCCAAACCTTGGTGAGAAGCGTCGCAATATACCTCGAACGGTTTAGACGTGTCTGGAATAACTAACACTGGAGCGCTCGTCAATTTCACTTTCAACTCTTGGAAATTGGCCTCACAACGATCGGTCCAAGCGAACGGCTGGTCTTTACGAGTCAACTGAGTTAGCGGCGCCACTATCTTAGCAAAACCTTCAATGAAACGTCTGTAGTAGCCCGCCAGTCTAACAAAACTACGCACCTCAGTGACCGAACGTGGACTCTCCCAATCCAGTATCGCTCGCACTTTCGCTGGATCTACCGAGATGCCTCCAGCCGACACCACATGACCCAAAAACTGAATCTCCTTCATCCAGAATTCACACTTAGACAACTTGGCATATAACTCCTTCTCCCGCAACACTCCAAGTACAAGTCTAAGATGCTTTTCATGCTCGTCTTCGGTCTTGGAATAGATGAGAATATCATCTATGAAGACGACCACAAATTTATCCAAATAAGGCCTGAATATGCGGTTCATATACTCCATGAACACGGCTGGAGCGTTCGTTACTCCAAATGGCATCACCACGTATTCATAATGCCCGTAGCGAGACCTGAACGCTGTCTTCTGGATGTCGTCTTCCTTAACCCTGATTTGATGATACCCGGATCTCAAATCAATCTTTGAGAACACTGCAGCCCCATGCAATTGATCCAGCAGGTCATCTATCCTTGGCAATGGGTACTTGTTCTTGATGGTCAGCTTATTCAATTGCCTGTAGTCTATACATAACCGAGAGCTGCCATCCTTCTTCCTTACTAACAGCACGGGCGCTCCCCAGGGCGATACGCTCGGCCTAATGAATTTCTTCTCTATCAACTCTTCAATTTGCTCCTTGAGTTCAGCTAACTCCGCAGGCGACATCCGATATGGCTGAACCGAGATAGGAGCCGCTGTCGTCACCAAATCAATGGTGAACTCAACTTCACGATGAGGGGGAAGTCCAGGTATCTCTTCCGGAAAGACGTCCGCGAACTCACCCACAACCGATCGTCCGTTACCGTCAATAGTGGACGATCGTTCTTCTACCATTCCTCTGGATTCCTGATCCTCGTGAGTCATAATCAGGAAACAGCTGGCGCCCTCCATAATGTCTTCTTTCAGCTGACCGAGCATCACTGAAAGAACTTCTTCTTCTTCACCAGGGAAGATCAATTCCTTCGCTCCACAATCAATAAGAATGCGATTGGCAGCCAACCAATCCATTCCTAAAATCACCTCCAAACCTTGAAGAGGTAAGCAGATGAGGCTAACCTTAAACTTACGCCCTTCCACTTCTATAGGACACTTGACTCACATAGTGGACGTCCTAACCTCACCAGTTGCTGGGGTAGACACCACCAGGTCAAACTGCATCTCGCTCACTTCTAATCCCAGCTTTTCAACACACGCCTTCGAAATGAAGGAGTGCGTTGCCCCCGAATCATACAAGGCATAGCACGATCTACCAAACAACATGCATTCACCAATTATAAGATTACCTGAGCTCGCTGCCTCAACGCTCGTTATAGCATACACTCGCCCACTCGCTTGGGCTCGTCCTCCTCTTGGCTGATTCCTCCCAGCATTCGGCGGCCTCATCACTGCACGCCCACTCATATTGCACTCGTGATCCAAGTGCCCGTTCCTTTCGCAACAGTTGCAGTGTTTTCCTCCCACTAACTGAGGGCATGAAGACCTATAATGCGGTCCTCCACACCGAAAGCAAACTACACTTCCCTGTCCAGACTGTCCGACAGGAACTACTGCTTGAGATCCGCTTGCATGAGAAGGCTGGTTTGGACGAGCGTAAGGAGGTCTCCTCTGAACAATACCTCCCCTGGACGCGATCGGTCCCCTATTCACTTGTTGTTTCTTTTGTCGTTCCGCCTCTACCATATTTTCTCTAATACCTTCGCTCGTTCAACCATAGCAGGAAACGACCGGATGCACAGACTGGAAATCAAGACCTTCAAATCACTCCGCAGTCCGTTCTCAAATTTCCTGCACTGCCACTCCTCACTGGTGGCCATCGTATTGAACCTCAGGAGGTGTTTAAATGTGTTGGTATACTCCGACACAGACTTCGCTCCTTGCGCTAGTTGAAGAAACTCGACTTCCTTAGCGTAACGAACGCTATCTGGGAAGTATTCCTCATAAAATTTGCTTCTGAAAACAGCCCAGGTGATGGGATTCTGAGCGTCCGTTAAGATGGCTTTCATACTCGTCCACCAGTGGCTAGCTTCATCAGTCAGTAAGTACTCTGTAAAAGCCAAGCGGCTTTCATCTGGACACCTCTTAGCATTGTAAATACGCTCCATGTCTCTCAGCCACTGGTCCGCCTCATCAGGAAGGCATTTTCCACTGAATTTGGCCGGATGGTGTTGGAGGAAACTCTCCAAGCTCCACTCAGCAGCAGGCTGGGCCGCGTTGGAAGAGGACGCCCCCGGAGTGTGCCTAGTCGCTGCTAGAATTTCCATTAACTGTCTTTGGGTCGTTTCAGAGTTGACACGAGAGGCCTCCAAACTCTGCATCGCACTCTGGTTCTGCTGCATCAGAGTAGCATTCTGCTCCATCAGTGTGTTATTCTGCTGTTGCAGTCTATCAATCACCGTTTCCAACAACCTAGCGTTGTTGGACGCATCAGGGTCAGTAGGTTGAGGTGGAGGAGGAAGTCTAGGAGCCATTTGTTCTCTGGAAACAGAGAAAAACGAACATTAATCATGTTCAAAGAGTTGAAATAAATAACTCATTTAAACACATATCAAGCACACAGAAAAAGCACAGTGCACTCATAACCTACAGTGTCCTTTAAGAGAACAAAACTGCTCTGATACCACTAATGTAACATCCCAAAATACAGTAATAACTATAATTCAGAATTCATTACAATTAACAGTTAAACCATGCAGTCTTACACTAAACAGGATTCAAAAAGCCGAACGGCTTTAACATACAGAGCCAAGATACGGATCGACAGAAAAAAAAAGAAAACAGAAGTGTCGAGGACGAAAGGTTTTACAGAACCCAATAACCGATCGTCCACTATTCAGAAAAATAAAACTAAGCAAACGAGCGCGCTAGGGCTCGACCTTGACCTCCACATCTACGAGGCTCGCATCTTCTAAAACTTCTTCTTCCAGCGCCTCTTCCAGCAGCTCACTTCCATCTGCTCCCATCCACATGGATGATCATCGCAAGGACAAGACGGACGTACAAAGACAATCGACAACGCAAAGAAAAGAACACAGGGTAAGCTTATGTAATTTAATTTAATACATTAACATATACAACAACCATTTCATTTCATACAAGCACATAACTCAACATATCAAATCATCAGAAATATATACATATATTCTAGACCGACCGTCCGGACTGTATGAATCTGTGTAGTTACAAGCGTCCTTGCACCCGAGTGATGTAGTAACTGGGATACACCAAACAGCTGCCACTCGAGGTTAGTCCGTTCTTACGTCGCCCATGTTAACTTATGGACTAAGGACCTCCTGCCGTTCCCACACATGACTACCCTCCTCTACATGAAGATGAGTATCACGGAACATCAGGATGGACAGCGAGTCTTAACTTATCCATAGTCATACTTTACCAAATTTAATATTTAACATATCTGAGACGTTCCTCCTTGGAACGCTCGTCCAAAATCCACAACCGTTTATTCATCTCATATAATATTCATCATTCATAATATTTCACTTTTATTTTCATTTTTGTCTTTCAGTCCAAGTACATAAAATCATGAACGTTCAGCCCTCTTTATAACTAGGACAAACGTGAGGAACGAGACCGAAGAATTTACCCCGTTCCAAAATAAAGTAATACCGACTACCAGATAGATGGACGACCTATATTAAGAAGGGTGCTCGACACTGTCGGTCGACACAGATGGATGATCTGTATTAACAAAGTTGATCGACACAGATGGACGACCTATATTAAGAAGGGTGCTCGACACTGTCGGTCGACACAGATGAATGATCTGTATTATCAAGGGTGCTCGACACTGCCGGTCGACACAGATGGATGATCTGTATTAACAAGGGTGCTCGACACTGTCGGTCGACACAGATGGATGATCTGTATTAACAAGGGTACTCGACACTATCGGTCGACCCAGATGGATGATCTGTATTAACAAGGGTACTCGACACTGTCGGTCGACCCAGATGGATGATCTGTATTAACAAGGGTTCGTTCAAGAAAAGAGTAAGAGCGCTTGGTGCAAGACCGAGCACTACCCAATACGATTACTATGTGTGAGATCGACACTGCTCATTTTGAGCTCTAAGTAAAAGACCGACACAGCTCATCCTCGACCAGAATTCTTCCCAAATGAAAGTATTCCAATTCAAAGAATTTTACTAGAACACTAAACGGTCAAGAACCGTTTAATGTCGGACGTACGTTATCATAGGGAAGTTCATATTTAAATTTCACTTACATTCACTCATTTCTAAGCATGTATACGACATATTCACACGAATCAACCATAACATACATTTCAACCGACATATATCTTATTCATTCAGTACAACAACGTTCGATCATGCATACTCAACCATCATACATCTCATACATTCAGTTCATATCATGTTTACATACAACATACAAGTATAAATTAAATTACTAAGCTTCCCTTACCTGGATAGCAGTGTACTCTCAAAAAGCAAGGTTTTGTTCGTCCTCTAACAGCGTTCTACCCTCAGGTTTCGCTCAACAACTTTCACTTAATCTAAAACACCAGAAATCAGAAACAACTCAGACCGATAACCCATGCATGCAACCAGAACTAGGGTTCGCATGAAACCAAATGGTCGAACGGTTAGAGACGAGAACTTACCAGCTCAGATCCCAATTCTGTTCGGTCCAGAATGACGCTCACGTCTCAGGGAACGTTTCTACGGTTTAGAAACGTGATCGGAGAAGAAGGTGATGAGTTACAGTAGAGAGAAGGTGAACTGGTTCTAGAGAGAAGGTGGAGAAGAAGAAAGGTCAGAGTTTTGGTAAGGAAGAAAGTGAATGCAGAGAGTAGAGTAAACTTTTCTGAGATTAAAATTTTGCTCCACAGTCGAGGACGAACGTCCCCTCTTCAGTCGACACCTATTTTCCACTAACTGGTTTCTGACTCCCCTCGGCATGACACCTGGCGTCCGTTGTTGAAGTGTCTCGTTCTCCCGCTGTCACGCGTACTCCAGTGTACGTTATGTTCCAGGGTCTTACAACACTTAATGGAGAATAGGGTATATGCTTACGTTGGGCATTTCCTTTGTACAATACTTTCATATCATTTTTTTATAATATTTTAATATTATTTATATATTATTTTGTGTTTGATTCATGTTAATATTTGTAATAATTATTATTGATTGTAAAATAATTTTAGATTAATCATAAAATATATATAAAAAATGTTAAAATATTATAAAAAAATATTATTATCCATTTTCTTTCGACGACATCAATAGAAAACTTCCGGTCATTGTGAAAATTTTACTGAAAGATTCCTCCTCTGATAAATGAAGAACATATTCGTCGGTATTTACAATATCACATTTCCGACAAATCTATTATTTTGTGTTGCGAAATATTATATTATTTCCATAATAATAAATTAGTAATAAATAATTTCTTGTAGTTATTAGAAGTAATTTATTTTAATATTTCATTGCTTTAACATTGTTGAAATTGACACTTTTTTTTCTTCTTAATATTAAATTTTTCATATGTTTTTCAGATATAAAAATTAAATTATTTTAGTGTTTTGTTATTTTAATGTCGATATGACCGATGTTATTTTTAATATTTAAATTTTATAAGTTTGAGGGAGTAAAGTTGATATTATATTTTATAAAATAATTAATATTTACTATTTAGCATAATTTTTAACATGAGTTTAGTTTACGCGTCTTTTATTTCATGTCGAGCTAAACATTATAGTTTTTACTTTTGAAAAGTCAATTTCTTAATCAAACAACAACAAAATCAATATTAAACATAAATTAGTGTGAGTTTTTTTCATTTATATTTATTAGTTTAAAGTGGAAGCTAAATCTCCATTTTATTTATTGCATAAATTTCACATAAAAGATTATGCACTTTTATATCTCTCAATGTATTTATATATTTACGAAATGGAATTTTACTAGTAAAAAAATATTTTTTATAATAACTTTTATATAGATTATAAAACCATCCAATATAATAAATATAGTTGTTCTAAAATTATAAATAAGATAATACTTTCTATACCAGTCTGTGTTATAACTGATACAGAAAGTAAGTGTAATGATATGTTTGTAATAAATAAGAAAACCTTTTATACTAGTTTTAGTTATAATTGGTATAAAAAAATCGATGTAATGATATTTTTATAATGAAGAAAAGAAAAACCTTTTATTTATTTATTTTTAATTATAAACATATAGATGACATTTTTAGGATTTTGAAAGCATAGACCATCTCACTTTCCAGTACCATTCTCCACTCTTCATCTTCAGTCACCCTCCACTACCTACAAAGGCAACACCAGGTCTTACCATTGTATGTCTTCTCCAAACCAAAGTTGTTGTAGGTGATTATAAACAGAGTTATCGTCAGTATGTCATACCATTATCATCGTGGTTAGGGACATTGTCGCGAGGGGTAGCTTCCTTTTAATATTTTATGTTCGAGTTCAAAGAACCTCTAGTCATGGTCACATTATTTTCTCTTACCGGTGCCGCCTCAATTGGAGACACCACCATTGACTACACACATCCTCTTTTCTATTCTTTGATTAATTTCCCTCGAACACTCAAAAGAGAGTTAAGACTCTTATTTTCTCTTAAACACTGGAAAAGGACGAGATAAGGATTTCAATTTTTCTCTCCTTAGTACATTATTCAATACTCAACCAACAATAAAAAAATTATCTTTTATTCGTTTTGTTTTCTGTTGGATATCCCCTTACACATTATCTCCAGTGTCTATATATTTGCAAATTGTAACATCCCAAAATACAGTAATAACTATAATTTAGAATTAATTACAATTAACCGTTAAACAAGGCAGTCTTACACTAAACAGGGTTCAAAAGCCAAACGGCTTAACATACCGAACTAAGATACATAACAGCAGAAATAAGAAAGGTCAAGGACGAACGGTTTTACAAAACCAAATAACCGAACATCCACTATTCAGATTAAAATAATATAAAACTAAACCAACGAGCGAGATAGGGCTCGGCCTTGACTTCCACGTCTACGAGGCTCGCGTCTTCCAAATTTTCTTCTTCCAGCGCCTCTTCCAGTGGCTCACTTCCATCTGCTCCCATCCACACGGATGATCATCGCGAAGACAAGACGGACATACAAGGACGAGGGACAACACAAGGAAAAACGAAGGGTAAACTTATGTAATTTAATTCATACGTTAACATAAAAATTCATAAATTCAAACATACTAGAATAATTCAACATAAATAATCATCCAAAGCTATTACTAGACGGACTGTCCGGACTGTATGAATCTGTGTAGCTACAGGCGTCCCTTGCACCCGGGTGATGTAGTAACTGGAAAAACACATCAGCTGCCACCCGAGGTTAGCCCTATCCAAAGTACCCCTAAGGACTCGGACCTTCTGCCGTTCCCACACATGACCTACCCTCCTCTAAGTGAGGACGAGTACTCACGGAACATCAGGATGGACAGCCAGCATTAGCATGCCCACAACTTTACAAAATTCCATATTCAAATTCATACATACATGAGTCGTTCCTCCCTGGAACGCTCGTTCAAAATCCATAATCATTATTTCATCTCATATACTATTCGTTCATTATCATTCTTCAATTTAACTTCATTTTCGTCTTTCATTACAGATACATAAAATAACGAGCGTTCAGCCCTCTTCAAAACGAGGACGAACGTGAAAAACTAGACCGAGAGATTCTTGTTTCAGAACCGAATAAAACTGACACTTCAGATTTACCGAACGTCATTTTCTATTCGAATCAGTTGAATGAACTGTCTCTAAGAAGATAAAATCCTTACTCAAAGAATAATTTAAGTAGGAGATATTTAGGCTGAATCCAAAGAGATAAAGACACCTCAATACGAGTATATGACCATACCGAGAACCATTTATATTATAGAAGCTGACCGTCAGTCAATGACCGAACGCGGTATACTGTTTTATAGAAATTTGGACGAATGCTATTTTCACCAGTTTGGTAATTTAATACTAGGACGAGCGTTTCGGTATTAGACCGAACGCTACTCATAACGAACGCTTTGGGTCGAGACCCATCGCAGACTTGTACTCATAATAGAAATAGAATTCAAGGTAATACGAGATGGTGAAGATATAATTTAGAAATGACTAAGTGTCCAAAGTTATAATTATAAGCTTCTCAACTCCTTACATAACACTCGGTTGTCTACGTTCGGCCGAATGCCCAAACGTAGTACTATTACAAGAGGGCGTTCGTCCTCAACTAGGATTCTTTCCGAATGAAAGAATCCCTTACCAAATCATTTTCACTGGAATACCGAACGGTCAAAGACCGTCCAGTAACGTACGTACAAAATCATAAGGGTATTTCTTATAATGGTCCATATTATCAAAATTCCAGATTTAACATATCAGCTCATACTTTATAACTTCATATCAAAATATCAATTTACATACTTCATAATTCACATTATTCATTCATACTTCAAAGTGATGCTTCATACTCACATTCATAAATATCAAACATTTATCATACAGATCAACCAACATACACCATATTCGTTTAATCAAACAGCGATCGTTCATACAAACACAAAATATGAAATAAATCAAATAAGCTTCCCTTACCTGGATCAGTAGTGAACGTCCAAAACTCAAGATTTTGGGTTCGTCTGCTAGCAGTTTTCTACCCATAAAGGATCACTTAATTCTTCCAACCAGATCTAACCATAAAAACCAAGAAATACTAAGAACTTAACCCTTCATGCAACCAAAATTTGACTTCGCAGGAAACAGAAGAACGAACGTCTAAAGGGAGAAACTTACCAGTTTCAGAATTCAGATGTAATCGGTTCAAATTAAAGCTCACAGCGTTGGGAGTACTTCTATGGTTTCTGAAATGGAATCGGAGATGGATAGAATGAGTTACAGTAGAGAGAAGTTGAAGGCTTTCTAGAGAGAAGGTGGAGAAAATGAAAAGTTGAGTTCTGAGGAAGAAGAAAAGTGCATGCAGAGAGTGACGCGGACTTCAGAAAAATCGTTTTTGTTTAAAAACCAACGTCCGTTCTCTTGCTGAAACTTGTCTTCCACTAGTGATTTAGGAACATTCCATCACGACACCTGGCAGGAAGACAGAGAGTATGGAAGTGCGTTTTTAATGCACTACAGATGGGTTTTGAGAGCAATTAAAGAGGATGTGACAGGTGATTAATGATGTTCGTTTTCCAGGATCTTACACAAATATTTAAAATATATATTTTATAAACTTTTAAAATAAAATTACAAAAATATAAAATATAATATAAATTAAATTAAATATAAATTAAATTTTCATTAAATTTTAATTAAATTTATCCAATAAAATTTAAATTAATTTTAATTTTAGTTAAATTTAACTTAATAAAATATAAATTAAATTTTAATTTTAATTTTTTACAAACAATAAATGCTCACAAATATATATAGTATGATATTCACATCTAACTTATTTATAAATAAGTATTAAAATAGGTGTTATCCTTGTTATTAATAAATACATGCAAATATCTATCGTCTTTTATCTACAAATAGAAAAAAAAAACCAATACTTTTACAATCCATGACTCCATATTAATAATAGCATACAGATTCGGTTAGTTAAGATTGCAAGTTATAAATATAGTAGTTGGTGGCTTTGGAAAGAACGTACATAATCATGTACTAAATGACTCCGGACAAAACCTTTTATTAATGAAAACGATTATTGCTCAATCGCAAATTTTTTTGTTTCAAAAACATTACTTTTACTAATTTTTTAAAATATTCAAACCAAATATATATTTTTCATATAAAGCACATTTTTTAAGAGAATCATATGTCAACGAATTTACATTATCTTATATAATTTTATTTAAAACTTATATTTTGAATTTTTAATATAAAATTATCTATTAAATTATTATAATTAATTTTATTTAACATTTTTTATTTTTCAATAGACAACAAGACCAATCTCTTCAACCTTAAAATATTGATGATCTTAAATAAATTTTAATACCTTTTGTTTTGAAAAATTTCTTTCGATTAAAACAACTTTATATCATAAATGTCAATTGATTTATCATCTTCTAATTTTATAATTTCTTTTAATATAATATTTGATTATGAAAATAATTTCTGTCACGTCCCATTTAATTCAGTGATGATTCACCTCTTTGCTTCCGTTAATGCTTCGAGTCACGCGTTCAGCACATTGAAAATCCACCAACGAGCCGTGCATGTGCGCCACTTGTCAAAGTGGAAGTTTCTGAAGTGAATGATGGGGTGCAGGTGTCGAGCAGGGGAACGTCCGTTCATCTGAAAGTGGGATTTTGAACAAAAACTGAATTTCTGGAAAATCTCCCACTCTCTCTCTCACGCGCACCTTCTCCCCTTCCAAACACAGAACCTCCATTTCTCCTCCTTCTCTCTTGAACCCTTCCTCTTCTCTCCTCTGCAACTTACCACCCTTATCTCCGTTCACGTTTCAGCACCGTAGGAACGTTCCCTGCACCGCGAGCTTCATTTCAAACCGAACAACTTCCAGTTCTGGTAAGTTTCTCTGGACGCTCGTTTCTGGAGTTCCTGTAACTGTATCCAGCTGCACGCAACGGTGTAGTCTAAGCCCCTTCGTTTTCTATTTGTTAGTTTGGTTGGAGAGCTTAAGAGAAACAAGGAGAGAGCTTCTTTTAGACGAGTCAAGACCCACTCTTTAGGACGTTCGCTACTGAATCCGGGTTAGGGAAGCTTATTAGATTTAATTCTTATAATGTTACTGTAATGCATGTGCGTTATGAGTTGTTTAAAGTATGATTTATGATATTGGATGTTGGGTATATGAGTATGATCCTGAATTGATGTTTGGAAACGATGAAATGTTTTATGGTTTAGTTAAACTGAAATATGAGATGTATGATGGTTGAGTATGCATGATCGAACGTTGCTGTACTGAATGAATAAGATATATGTCGGTTGAAATGTATGCTATGGTTGATTCGTGTGAATATGGCGGATACATGCTTAGAAATGAGTGAATGTAAGTGAAAATTGAATATGAACTTCCTTAAAGATAACGTACGTCCGACATTAAACGGTCATCGACCGTTTGGTGTTCTAGTAAAACTCTTTGAATTGGAATACTTTCATTTGGGAAGAATTCTGGTCGAGGCTGAGCTGTGTCGGTCTTTTACTTAGAGCTCAAAATGAGCAGTGTCGATCTCACACATAGTAATCGTATTGGGTAGTGTTCGGTTTTACACCAAGCGCTCTTACTCTTTTCTTGAACCAACCTTTGATAAAAATATAGATCATCCATCTGTGTCGACCGACAGTGTCGAGCAGTCTTGAGAATACAGATCATTCATCTGTGTCGACCGACAGTGTCGAGTACCCTTTGTTAATACAGATCATCCATCTGTGTCGACCGACAGTGTCGAGCACCCTTGAGAATACAAATCATTCATCTGTGTCGACCGACAGTGTTGAGGACCCTTGAGAATACATATCATTCAATTGTGTAGACCGACAGTGTCGAGCACTCTTGAGAATACAGATCATTCATCTGTGTCGACCGACAGTGTCGAGTACCCTTTGTTAATACAGATCATCCATCTGTGTTGACCAAAAGTGTCAAGCACCCTTGTTAATACAGATCATCCATCTGTGTCGATCGGCAGTGTCGAGCACCCTTGATAATACAGATCATTCATCTGTGTCGACTGAAAGTGTCGAGCACCCTTCTTAATATAGGTCATCCATCTATCTGGTAGTCGATATTACTTTATTTTGGAACGGGGTAAATTCTTCGGTCTCGTTCCTCACGTTCGTCCCCTATTACACATAGGACTGAACGTTCGTTCTTTTAAGAAAGTGGAACATAGAATGAAAATGAAATTAATAGGTTGTATGATGGTGTGCGAACCGTATAATAACCGAAATTGTGATTGTGGATTTGAACGAGCGTTCCAGGGTGGAACGACTCTTGAATGGATATTGAAATTTGTAAGTATGAACGTGGTAAGCTTAGATGGTGATCCATCCTGATATTCCGTGAATGCTCGTTCTCAAGTAGAGAGGAGCATGTCATGCGTGGGAATGGCAGGAGGTCTAGTCCATAACTGTAACTTGGACAGAACAGACTAACCTTGGGTGGCTACTGATGAGCATTCCAGTTACCCCACCTGAGTGCACGGACGCCTTAGCTACACAGGATTCATACAGTCCGGACGGTCGGTCTAGTATCAGGATTTGGATTGAGTTATGGTTGAATTGAATGTACGTGTTATGATTCATTTGATATAATTGATATGTATGAAATGTATGTTCTGGCTTGGATTAAATTCAATAAGCTTACCCTGTGTTATTTCCTTGTGTTGTTGTTCGCCCATGAACTTTCGTCTTGTCTATGCAATGATCATCCGTGCGGATGTGAGCAGACGGAGAGGCGTTACTGGAAGAAACACTGGAAGAAGAAAATTTGGAGGACGCCAATCTCGTAGAAGTAGAAGTGAAGGCCGAACAGTAAGTGCGTTCGGTTTTTAGGTATAGTAGTTAGATTGGCGAGCGGCTGTGAGCGAGCGCTCTTTTTGATTATGTAAATATTAGGACGTTCGGTAGTAGTTTTTTTGTAAACCATTCGTCCTCTTTTATTTTGTGAACGCTCGTTGAATTATGTACTGTAAGGCCGTTCGGCCACTTTCGTTATTGTCGTTCCCTTCGCTTTAAAACTGTTTGAATTATTAATATATGTGATTATTCTAAGTATATAGTTGATGACTGTATAATTTTGGGATGTTACAATTTCAAACCATTAAAATCCAACAAATTATCATGTTTTAAATATTTTTCAAGATTTAAACATTTTTTTAAAATATATAATGTAGTGACTTTAAATTTTAAACACAAAATAAAACAAAAAGTATCTTCATAGATTTTAAATTGTTATTTTAAAGTATGATAGTTTCTTTATATACAATGTAGAATTGTTCCATAGTTTCATTAATGCACATATCTTTCGATTTTAATTTCTTACTAACTGAGTTAACATCAAATAAAATGTCATACCAAATATTTGTGCCTAAAAAAAGTTCAAAGTTTTATAGCTCATAAGTTGTTAAACAATTAGTTTCACACGTACAATACGACTCTCCTAACGTGTTTGTGACAATCATTTAAGAGTTAATCTATGTATATGGTCTTGTAAAATTTTCTACCTTTTTGTAGGAGAAGAAAATGAAGTATATATATATATATATATATATATATGTTGTAAAACACAAAAAAAAATTATATACTTCTTCTAGTTATAATATAAAAAGTATTTTTTTTAATTGTAAATGATGACATTTTTAGGGTTTTGGAAGCATAGACCATCTCACTTTCTAGTACCATTCTCCAATTTTCATCTTTAGCCATCCTCCATTACCTCCAAAGGCAGCATCAAATCTTGTCAATGTATGCCTTCTCTAAGCCAAAGTTGTCGTAGGTGATTGGAGATAGAGTTATCGTCAGTGTGTCACATTATTGTCATTGTGGGGTTATTAGGGACATCGTTGCAGGGAGTAACTCCTCTTTAATATTCTATGTTTAGGTTTGAAGAACCTCCAATCATGACCACACATTATTTTCTTTCATCGGCGCCACCTTGGAGACGTTGCCATTAACGACACATGACCTCCTTTCTATTCTTTAGTTATTTTCTCTCAAGCACTCAAAAGGGAGTTGAGACTTGATTCTTTTCTCTTGAACACCGGAAAAGGGCGAGATACAGATTTCAATTTGTTTTCTGTTACTACCATGGACGGATAACCGACCGGAATACCCAGCACGCCTGGATAATCGACCGGAATACCGTCTTAACAATCAGGCGGTCGGTCTTGACCGCTTCCGCGGTCGGCCTCAACATAGCTGCCGCGGTCGGTCTTGACAGCTTCCGCGGTCGGCCTCAACACAGCTTCCGCGGTCGGTCTCGACAGCTTCCGCGCAAAAACTGTAAGTGGTGGGGACCCGACAAATTTAATGCGCCAGCCATTATTAAACCCCAATCATTATCTTCACAGTGGACTGAGCATAATTAGAGAATATTCTTTACAAAAATCAGATAAATAAGGGTAAACGGCGAAGGTATGAGATCTGATTCGGATTGAATGAAAACTGATAAGAACCCATTCTAACTTGAGCGTCGGAGTGTTTATTGCAGCTCCACCCCCCCCCCCCCCATTGCACCAGATACCGGCAGCAGGAAGAGAAGCAGGCAGAGGCGAAGGAAGGAGCACAGAACACAGGAGAAGAGTGTTTCAGGATGGAAGCAGCTCGAATCTTCCCCGGTCCGATTCTGCAGAAACATTTTTATGTTACTACCATGGACGGATAACCGACCGGAATACCCAGCACGCCTGGATAACCGACCAGAATACCGTCTTAACAATCAGGCGGTCGGTCTTGACCGCTTCCGCGGTCGGCCTCAACATAGCTGCCGCGGTCGGTCTTGACAGCTTCCGCGGTCGGCCTCAACACAGCTTCCGCGGTCGGTCTCGACAGCTTCCGCGGTCGGTCTCGACAGCTTCCGCGCAAAAACTGTAAGTGGTGGGGACCCGACAAATTCAATGCGCCAGCCATTATTAAACCCCAATCATTATCTTCACAGTGGACTGAGCATAATTAGAGAATATTCTTTACAAAAATCAGATAAATAAGGGTAAACGGCGAAGGTATGAGATCTGATTCGGATTGAATGAAAACTGATAAGAACCCATTCTAACTTGAGCGTCGGAGTGTTTATTGCAGGTCCACCCCCCCATTGCACCAGATACCGGCAGCAGGAAGAGAAGCAGGCAGAGGCGAAGGAAGGAGCACAGAACACAGGAGAAGAGTGTTTCAGGATGGAAGCGGCTGGAATCTTCCCCGGTCCGATTCTGCAGAAACATTTTTATGTTACTACCATGGACGGATAACCGACCGGAATACCCAGCACGCCTGGATAACCGACCAGAATACCGTCTTAACAATCAGGCGGTCGGTCTTGACCGCTTCCGCGGTCGGCCTCAACATAGCTGCCGCGGTCGGTCTTGACAGCTTCCGCGGTCGGCCTCAACACAGCTTCTGCGGTCGGTCTCGACAGCTTCCGCACAAAAACTGTAAGTGGTGGGGACCCGAAAAATTCGATGCGCCAGCCATTATTAAACCCCAATCATTATCTTCACAGTGGACTGGGCATAATTAGAGAATATTCTTTACAAAAATCAGATAAATAAGGGTAAACGGCGAAGGTATGAGATCTGATTCTGATTGAATGAAAACTGATAAGAACCCATTCTGACTTGAGCGTCGGAGTGTTTATTGCAGGTCCACCCCCCATTGCACCAGATACCGGCAGCAGGAAGAGAAGCAGGCAAAGGCGAAGGAAGGAGCACAGAACACAGGAGAAGAGTGTTTCAGGATGGAAGCGGCTGGAATCTTCCCCGGTCCGATTCCGCAGAAACATTTTGGCGCCGTCTGTGGGGAGGAATGGCATCCCCATGAAACCACGTAAAACCAGACACGTGCTCAGTCTCAACATGGTTGCACTAAGAATAAAAAGTTCAATAATAAATTTGATGTCTTTTGTTTTGAGAATTTCCAGGAATATTCAGATATTGGACATTGAACTTGAGTCTACAGCTGTAAGGGGACGTCAGGCTCCCCTTTGGATAAATAATTTCATCAAAAAAGCCTCATGAAAAAGAGAGATCCAGAAACAGAGAGACGAAACACTAACACTGGCGGTACCTCCGATATATTCATTGGCAGTAGTTCATGGCTGGATGAAGGCGTTTAAATTTAGAGCTGCATCAACCGGGCTACTATTCTCACAATTTGAAGATATAAAAATCTGAAGTGCTGGAGATATTGAAATTCTCCAGGAACCTGCTTACAGCAGTTTCGGCAGGGACCGTGAAGGAGGCTACTTCGCAGGCCAGGGGGAAAGTTCGCGGAAGGGTGTCTCAACATATTCTCGGCCGGTCGGCCTCAACGGATTCTTGGCCGCTCGGCCTCAATTTCTTCTCGGCCGCTCGGCCTCAATTTCTTCTCGGCCGCTCGGACTCAATCCGCTCGGATTCAACCCGCTCGGCCTCAATTTGTTCTCGTCCGCTCGGCCTCAACATTCTCGGCCGCTCGGACTCAACGTACACCAAGCCGTTCGGCCTCAGCATGACCTTGGCCGCTCGGCCTCAATTTGTTCTCGTCCGCTCGGCCTCAACATTCTCGGCCGCTCGGACTCAACGTACACCAAGCCGTTCGGCCTCAGCATGACCTTGGCCGCTCGGCCTCAATTTGTTCTCGTCCGCTCGGCCTCAACATATTCTCGGACGATCGGACTCAGTGTATTCTCGGCCGTTCGGCCTCAGCATTGGCCGCCCGGCCTCATAATTTTCTCTTCCGCTCGGCTTAGCTTGATCTCGGCCGTTCGGCCTCAACGGGAACTCGGCCGTTCGGCCTGGTATCTCCTTTAACATCTTCCCAGTAATTATACAATATTTTGCAGGTCTCAAGACAATAGGCCACTAAGGCAGTGGCATAAACACATTCAACTGAAGACCGACGGTAAATCCCGCTTGAATAAGAGGTAAATTCCTCTATAAATATTTGAAGACCGACGGTAAATCCCGCTCGGATCAGAGGTAAACTCCTCTATAAATATTTGAAGACCGACGGTAAATCCCACTCGGATAAGAGGTAAACTCCTCTATAAATATTTGAAGACCGACGGTAAATCCCGCTCGGATAAGAGGTAAACTCCTCTATAAATATTTGAAGACCGACGGTAAATCCCGCTCGGATAAGAGGTAAACTCTATAAATATTTGAAGACCGACGGCAATCCCACTCGGATAAGAGGTAAACTCCTCTATAAATATTTGAAGACCGACGGTAAATCCCGCTCGGATAAGAGAAACTCTAAATATATGAAGACCGAACGGCAATCTCGCTCGGGCAACGGATTCTTGGCCGCTCGGCCTCAACATATTATTGGCCGCTCGGCCTCAACATTTTATTGGCCGCTCGGCCTCAACATTTTATTGGCCGCTCGGCCTCAACATATTATTGGCCGCTCGGCCTCAACCTATTATCGGCCCGCTCGGCCTCAGCGTGAATAAACTCAGGTAAAAAATACTACCGATTGATATAACATTACAAACCCAACGCAATATCATAATCTTGCTAGGGCTTGGGGGGCTTATGTTACTACCATGGACGGATAACCGACCGGAATACCCAGCACGCCTGGATAACCAACCGGAATACCGTCTTAACAATCAGGCGGTCGGTCTTGACCGCTTCCGCGATCGGCCTCAACATAGCTGCCGCGGTCGGTCTTGACAGCTTCCGCGGTCGGCCTCAACACAGCTTCCGCGGTCGGTCTCGACAGCTTCCGCGGTCGGTCTCGACAGCTTCCGCGCAAAAACTGTAAGTGGTGGGGACCCGACAAATTCGATGCGCCAGCCATTATTAAACCCCAATCATTATCTTCACAGTGGACTGAGCATAATTAGAGAATATTCTTTACAAAAATCATATAAATAAGGGTAAACGGCGAAGGTATGAGATCTGATTCTGATTGAATGAAAACTAATAAGAACCCATTCTGACTTGAGCGTCGGAGTGTTTATTGCAGGTCTACCCCCCATTGCACCAGATACCGGCAGCAGGAAGAGAAGCAGGCAGAGGCGAAGGAAGGAGCACAGAACACAGGAGAAGAGTGTTTCAGGATGGAAGCGGCTGGAATCTTCCCCGGTCCGATTCCGCAGAAACATTTTCCTTTGTACATTATTATTTTAGTACATAATTTTTTTAACCTCTAAAAATTGGAAAGCATGTGTGCAAACAACAATAAGAAACAGCTATAGTTATTAACGGTAGTCACTATGAGAGTTGTGACTAATATAAAAAGTAAAAAGTAATAACTTTTTATATTACTTAAATATATACTTATTATTGAACCTAATAATACTTTTTTTAATTGAGATGAAAAATCATTTCTAAAGAAAAAATTGACAAAATATGAAGTGTTATTTGAAAATATTTTATAATGAATTTATTTGGTTTAATATCTATTTTGGTCCCTCGATTTGTAGGATTTATTCAAAATTATCATCCTTTTTTTCAAAAGTTCACTAACATCCTACTTTTCGTAAAAACGGTGCACGTTAGTCCTTTTTGCTTACGGCGTTAGAAAGATTAACGGCATAGTTTCTTACCTGGCGAAACCTGAATTAGCTGTATAGTTTATTATTACGTGGCATTCTCGGTTTTTCCCTCTTTCCGCTTCTCTCTCCTCCCTTCGCCGCTGCACACCGTCTCCCTCCTCTTCGCCAAACCCTAACACCACCCCTCCATCCTCTACGCCAAATGCAAACCCTCCTATGACATCGACACCTTCTTTTTCGACAACGTCAACCCATTAGAAGACATTGACTTCAACCCACCGGAACCCCCGGAGGGATTTGTCGCCCCTCCCTGCACTGTATTTCTAAACTGTTTGTTTGTTTTGAGTGCGGGAAGGGCGGGAAGATGGGGCACGACACAGTAGCGGAGAGAGCGGAGGCGTATGGGATGACAACGATCTTGATTTACGGCAACAGTGAAACACTGAGATTGGAAGATAGTGAGGTTTTTTATCCCCGTAAAACAAAATTGAATATAAACATAAATAAAAGTACGTTAAATTATTTCTGAAGCAATGTGCAATTAGGAATTAGAGTTTGGGAAGAGGGGAAAAGGGGATTAGGGTTTGGCGCGCGATTATGGATTTCAGAGCGGAGAAGAAGGATTCAGAGAACAACCGCGCCAATAATCTTGAAAACGCTCATCAAACATTAGATTCTTCTTCTCAGTTAACGTCGACACTTGATTCAAGCAGCAAAGAAGCCGTAAAACAACAATCTCATGAACTCAAAGCTGGTCTTCATCCTCTGAAGGTTTTTCTCCCTCACTTTGATTTTTTTGTTTCTTGGCAACTGAATTCCAGTATGATTGGTTAATGATGAAGATGAAGAAGTGTGATAAAGCTTTTGAGTGGAAAGAGGACTGCCACGTGGCATTCTCTTATTGGCTGAACTTGCCAACTAATTGGACAGGTCATCTAATTTTGGCCACCAGAGCAACTTTGCCGTTAGTTTTTTAACGCCATAAGCAAAAAGGATCCACTTAAACTATTTTTGCGCAAAGTAGGATGTCAATGATCTTTAAAAAAAAGAATGACAACTTTGAACAGACCGTACAAATTGAGAAACCAAAATAAGTATTAAACCAATTTATTTCAATGAATATCAATCATAACATTATTGATCAGAACATTATTTCATGGTATGGCCTACATATTTATATATGTAGACTTTAATAACATTTAACAAGTTCAATAGTAACGCAACTACAACAAAAACACAATGAAATAAAAGTACAACAAAATCACAATGACATTGAGATGTGCAAACTTTTGCGGATATATATCTTAAAAATTGCACAACTGATCGAAATAAAAAGACACAAAAACTAAAAGGATTTTCAAAACGCATGGAACATTGGTGTTATTTCCAACTTTACTTTTCATTGTAAAGTCCTGTTGTTTGATGTGTTTGCGTGCACAAAAACCACTAAGCAATGCGATATTGATCAAGAACTTCAGCATTTCTTTTTCCTGTGACGATTCTGAACTCCCTTAAATCTTCATACTTAAATGGTCGATAACGTGGACCACCGTTAAGTTCCGCCAACTTTGGATGAGCTTCAACAATACCATCCCTTGCTGCTAACATAAATACACCAAACGAATAACGAGTACATGTTTCCTTGCAGATTACACGATGCCTGGCATTCCAAAATTTTTCATTGCTCCAAACCTGTCAGAAAAACGTATATTTTTATTAGAAAATATCTTTTTAACAACTTTTTTACAACAACCTATGTGGTAGCTTGTAATTGGTCCGTTTTAAATACGCAGATCAATAAAAAATAGTGACATATAGTCTGTTATCAAAAAATGTTGTTAAAATATTATGTTCCATTTCTATTTTCAAGATTATGCATATAGTACACAAACATTAATGTAATTCAACAGAAACAAAATATAAACTTGTTAATCTATGCTCACATGTCCAACATCTCCAACAATGCAGAGGAAGGACCCTGATTTGGGAGTCACTTTTTTTAATAAGCCAGAATCATCCAACAGCTCAAGACCAGTAACAGTTTCATCGTCTTGAAGTAGAGTGATAAATCCTGTATCTGAGTGCAACATTATTCCCATTTCACCTACATTTTCAGGGCTGAAATTGTATTTAATAGTTCTTAAAAGGAAAGGCCAGTCCTTGAAATCAACATCCACTATACCCAAACACTTGGCCATCTTTTGTGCTATAGTTGATGCCAAGTCATGAATTGCTTTCCCATACGTCTTTACTATTTTCCTGTCATAACAGATCCACATTATTTAAATTCAAATAATGTAAATCTCATCAGAGGCAAAAAATATCTGTTACAATGTGGTCAGAGATTTGAAGCTCCAAAGTTTTGCGTTTACATTATACGTAGTAAATGTGAGTTGAAGCTTTTGCAATGGCTGGTATGGATTACATGGAGAATAACAATCAGTTAATTAGTTTGATAAATGAGGTGAGATAAAGAGAGAGGTTGAAGAAAGGAACCTGTAATGGGGTGGTAAATCCACCTGAGAAAAGAAATCTTCAAGTGCCTGTGGTGATTTATGATAGTCATATATTCCCATGGCCTCATATAGAGGACTTGATGGAAACGGTGGAATATAACCACTATCAGGAATTATCGATTTGTTGCGCATTTTTATCTCTAAAGGAAGATCATGCCAGAATTTCACAGCTGATTTCATCTCTTTCATGAGTGTGTCTGGAATAGGGTGGTTTATCACCCTGAAAATACCACATTTCTCACATGCTTCTCTTAGCTTCTTCCATTCCTCTCCCTCTGAAAGCTTCTGAAAATCCACCACAGGAACATTAGCCTCCATCTCTTGCTCTTTCACTTTCTTCTTCTTCTTGATCTTTGCCTTCGATATCACTCTCAGTTTTTCAGAGCGGAGGAATTAGTTAACTCACTAATATATACTGACGAACGAGCCTTGCCTCGGTAAAAGTATGTTCTTAATGTTAAGGCTTTGTAAATTTCAAGACATATATTGCACCCTAATGTAAATTTAATAATTCACTTAAATTTAAATTTTTAAAAAATAATATGATGATTAGGAATGGTAATAGTTGAGTCGGTACGAATCATATTCATCTGTTATCTAATATGTAATAGAAAAATTTCATTCCTTACATGTTATTTGATAGATATTCATTTAATTTTTTTTAAAACTGTAGACATTTATCAATATTTAAAAAAACATATTTTGTAAATTTTTAAAATATAATCTAAATTAAATTAAAAAATATAAAATATAATATAAATTAAATTAAATATAAATTAAAATTTAATTTTAATTAAATTTAACTTAAAAAATATAAATTAATTTTAATTAAATTAAATTAAATAAAATATAAACTAAATTTTAATTTTAATTTTTTATAAATAATAAATAATGATAAATACAGATGCTATAATATTGACTTAATTATAAATTAAAATTTAATTTTAATAAAATTTAACTTAAAAATATAAATGAATTTTAATTTTAATTATATTTTATCTAATAAATATAAATTAAATTTTAATTTTAATTTTTTATAAATAACAAAGTGATAGATAAAGATAGTATAATACTCATGTCTAATTTAATTATAAATTAATATTAAAGTATTCATTATTATTCATGAATAATAAATATTCATAAATACTAATTATATATTGAAAAATTTATTTATGAATAATCACAAAAATAAATAAATAATTATATATATATATATATATTTATATATATTTGTCTTGGTTGTAATAATAGATACAGATTCAGCTGTGAGTTAGGATTGCAAGTTATAAGTGTAGTAGACGGTGTCTTTGGAAAGAATCGACATAATAAAGTAAGTTAGATATTGTGGCCCTACTTGTATCTGTTGCACAGTGTGCTGATTGGGTTTTTCTTTGTAAATGATTCCGACAAAACCTGTTATGAATGAAAAGTACTATATTGTTCAATAGCGCATTTCTTTTTTTCAAAAACATTATTTTTCTATGTACCAAACTTTTTTTAAGAGAATTACATGCAGCGATTTTACATTATCTTATCCTAATTTTATTTAAAAATTATTTTTTGAATTTTTTTTAATGTAAAATTGTTTATTAAATTCTTATAATTAATTTTATGAAATATTTTTTTTCAATTTTTATTAAAATGTTGTTGATCCTATATAAATTTTATTATCTTTAGTTTTGAAAAACTTCTTTCAGCTAAAACAACTATATATTGAAGAATAGTTAACATTATTTTAATAAGTTATATATGTATTAGGAAAAAAGTATATTCTTTTTTTATAAATGCAAATTAATTTATCATTTTCCAATTCTATAATTTCTTTTAAGATATTTAATTCAGAAATAACTCCAAGCCATTAAAATCCAATAAATTATAATGTTTCAAAAAAATTTCAAGGTTTAACATTGTTCTTTCAAAATATACAACCAGTGACTTTAATTTTTTTAATACAAAATAAAACAAAAATTATCTTCGTAGGTTTTAAATTGTTCAAATCTACTTTAAAGCATGATAATTGCTTTATATATAATGTATAATAACTAATCAATTCTAAATCATTCTTGAAGAGATTTTACAATTTTATTCTCAACATTTTTATCAAATTGTTTCTTTTTATGACTAATACGTTTTTCACCAAACTTAGACTCTATGTCCATTTCAAAAGCAATTTCCTTGGTAGAAATGAATGCACTTTTAAATTCATTTTCTCTATACTTTTCAAAAAACGAAAGAAGAAATTTTAATTGTTCCATAGCTTTATTAATGCATATATCTTTTGATTGTAATTTCTTACTTACTGAGTTAATAGCAAATAAAACGTCACACCAAATATTCATGTCTAACAAATGTTAAAAGTTATATAGTTCATAAGTTGTTAAATAATTAGTTTCACTTTTTATTTTAGAATCAACACTAGCTTTAACTAATTCAAATAAAGCATCTTTTATTTGTGAAGTTTGAATCTTACAACTTTCACACTTAGAATACGACTTCCCCAACGTGTTTGTGACAATGATTTAAGAGTTAATCTATGTATATGGAGTTGTTAAATTTTCTACCTTTTTGTAGAATGGGAAAATAAAGTATTTATATGTTGTAAAACATAAAAAAAAGATATATCTTCAAGAGAAGAATTATTCATATCTAAAGCACTAAGTTTAAACTATGACAACCACACAAAGTATAAAATGATCTAGGATTAATATCAAGATTTTTTTTGCATAACCTGATGTTTTCCTTTCATATTAGATCATCATATCCTTGTCCTCTAAGGTTGTTCATACCAAATCTAGCATTTTTCTAATTAATCTATAATGGCATAAAAAAGACATCCACTTGTATCATTTACATTTTAAAAAATCTAAAAAATACTCATTAACTTTTATTGGAGTTGATAAAATATCCACACATTTTGATGCAAACGACATTTTCTTTATATGACATATCTTGAGTACAATCAAGCATGCTTGAATAATATTTTGCATTCCTATTTTTTTATAATTTTTTATTTTGATTTCACCTGCTAACAATCTTATTTATTAATTAATGTGAATCTCATTTCCATATAAGGATTGATTTAGGACTCTTAAAGTTAGAACCTTGTAGAAAATCTAGAAAATAGGTAAGAAGGTTGACATTATTTTGTTTAAGACACAAAACGTCTAAATGCTACATATGTTAAGATAAGATCGTCTAAGCAAATATAGTTTTGAAGTATAACAAAATGTTTAAAGGAAATAGTGTCTAAACACGTGAATCGTCAAGGATACTAAATGCAAACACTAAACATTATATATCTAAAATGTCCTAAATGCCAAGTTACTCAAATAGATCGAGTTTAAAAGATAGTACACATATAATGCTTAAACGACTAGGATTACCTAACTCTTTATTACATGTACGTTGTAATACTCTTTTGTCTATTGTGTTATGTTCTCTTTTTCTATGTAGATCATATTAGTACTCTACATTTATTCAAAAGCTGCATCACAATCAAAAGAACATTTAGATACATGAAGAAATTCTAAGAATGTTTCTTTTTTTTTCTGCCTCTCTCTTCCGTACACAACAAAATTGCTTATATAAGACGTGACATAGCTTCTGACCTATTACAAAAACTCTGAGTAATAGATCTTTTTTCAAAATAGCCTACATAAAGACCACTACATGACGAGAATAAATAAGAAGAATTATGTGTGCATACTCTATTGCTGTTATTCTCTCTAAAAGTTTACAGCATCTAACGATTGTTCTTTGAGAAAGAAAAAATTCTTCACAAGTTTTCATAATTTCCTTGTATTGATTTCAAATCCTTTCTACGAAAGTTACATATTTTGTTCTTGTAATCTATAAAACCTTTATTATTTTCTTTTAGAATTGAAATAAAATACTTGTAAGTTTAAGTCACTAGAGTTCAATTGTCTAGTCAGTTAGACTAGTTCATACCATGAGTAGTTATACTAGTTCTAACTAGTTAGGTTAGTTGTATACCAGGAGTGATTAAACTTATTGTAATCTTTTGTGATTAATGGAACCCTTTAAGAGTGTATAAAGGAGAACTGGACGTACCTCAATTTGGAGCAAATCAATATTAAAATAAGCGTGTCTCATTGCTTTTGCTTTCAAAGGTTTTCCCTAAATGCTGTTTTAAACACTCATGTGTTTAATAACTATTTGAGACTGATAGGCTCTTCCTCAAGCTAGGTTGCGCCAAAGCATGAAGATGAGACCATGAAGGTGAGGTTAGTGCGCAAGCAAGGGGTGGATGGAGAGGATATTCTTGGTTTATGAGTGTTTGTGGTGGGCTGGAAGTTTTTGGTGTTTCTTTTGAGAGGTTGAGCCAAATCTAAAGAAGGGTGACTACAGGAGATCACTTAGGATGTTCTAGCCTTGACTTGAGACAAGATATGGTTGCATAAATAGTTTGGCGGCATGATATTATAATTCTAAAAGTGTGTTTACAAAGGGGGAGACACCTTTATTTATAGATGAAGGTGTCTCCAAGCCTTCACTAAGAGCTTGTCATGTCTCATGTGGGACACCCTCCACTAAGCTAGGGTTATAAAACTAATCACCCAAGATTAGCTTAAGCTAAGCGCAAATATTACCCTACAACTTAAGTAAGATTGTTAACACTACTTGACCCTTAATACGAGGCTTAAAAAGAAATCCTACTTTACTTGACCTTTAATACAAGGTTTGAGAAATGCTTCATGATGACCTAAGTGAATAAGAGTTTAGCTTTACCTTGCACAAATGCTTCTTGTGATTGGACCCTTGGCTGGGGTTTGCCATCATAGACCGTCGAACCCCTATAAAAGAGATTAAACACTATTTTACAAAGGAAGATTTAAAACTTTATTCAAACCCCGTCCCCCCTTTCTAGAGTTTTCATGTGTTATAGTTGGTATCAGAGCTAACTTCAAGGGTTAGTTCTTGACAAAACGTGAAGACAAGATCCTATCAACAATGGAAAACGAAGGTTACGTTGTTAACCACCCTCCTTTGTTTAAGGGGGAAAAGTTTGACTATTGGAAGCAAAGAATGATAGAATTCTTTGAATTCCATCATATAAACAAGTGGGACTTAGTCGAAAATGGAAACTATATATCTCTTAATGGTAAAATGAACAAAAACAAATGTATCTTCTCAACTCCAAAGCTCGTAATTCATTGATGTGCACTTTTTCTGAAGAGGAATAGAAGAATATTCACGTCTACAAGGACGTTAAAGAGATGTGGGACACCCATACATAAAAAGGATACAAAGAAGTTAAAAGGAACAAACAATATGAGTTGTTCTCCATCCTAGACATTGAGAATATTCAAGCTTTGTTAAGTAGATTCTAGACCATTCTCAACGAGCTAAAATATCTAGGTAAGTCCCGTAATAATTTTGATAATATTGATAAAATTTTGAATAACCTTTCAAGGCGATGGAGACTATAAGTAACAATGCTTTGACTTTGCTACAAGGAAACAAGTATGGAAACAAACGTCTATAAGATAAGTGCTTATATGTTTTATGTTTTTAATTAGTAATTATAATTTTACTTTTTAAATTATAAGAAATTTAATTTCTTCATGTGTTATTTTTTATCAATGTCTTAATTAATTTCATCTATTTCATCAATTGGATGACAATGTTAATGCATAAAAAATAGAATCGTATTAATAAACAAAATGAAATTCAAAATATAGTAAATAAAATTTGATGAAACTATAAAAATGTATTGTAATGTATAAGTTTAATTAGTTATATAGTAAAAACGTAAAATGAATAAAAAAGAACATATATTTTTTTTATCAATTTATTCAATATAATCGTATTTCCAATTGAAGTCAATTATTAAAGTATTATACTATTTAAAATTTATCAAGAAAAACATTTAAAATAAGAGTTTAAAATATGAATTTGTGCTTAACCAAGATGACTTCACTAGATGAATTAATACACATCTAATCTTTATATTTTTTATATTTTTATTTGTAGTTCTAGATTTACTATTTACATCTTTTTATTGTCTAATCTCTTTAATTTTACACCGTCTACTCTTTACATTTTTTTACATGATATTTATCTTTTATAGTTTTATGTCGTCTACTCTTCATTTTGTTTTTATCATCTAATCTTTATATTTTTATAAAATTTACAGAACAATTCATATAGTGTTCACCCTTTATGTTATTATTAGAGAGTTTATCATTTACATTTATATCTATTATCTATTTAATTTAAAATTGAATTTAAATTCTTAATTTTAGTTAACTTAATCAAAATATACTATTTAAAATAATTATGCAGAATATATTTTATGATATATATATATATATATATATATAAATACGTGCAGTAAGGGGAATCAACAACGATTATTTTTATCTATAGGCAGCGGTTTCGTAACCTAGGCATATACAAGTAAGGCAAAAAGGGGTAGACTTTTTTCTCAGTTACGAACCGAGACAAAAAGGGGTAGGATTTTTCCTCGGTTCTTAGGTAATTGAGGCAGTAGCGTGTTTTATTTTTATTTTTATTTATTTTAGGCCTCGGTTCGTATTAAACTGAACGGTTCGCACCCTCGCCAAGCCCTAGCCACGTTGTCGTCGTTCTTTCGCTGCCATCGCTGTGCCCTTGTCGCGCCCTCGCCACACCCTAGCTGCGTCATCGCCGTTCTTTCACTACCATCATAATGCCTTTGTCGTGCCCTCGTCTCACCCTAGTCGCGTCGTCACCGTTCTTTCGCTGCCATCGTAGTGCCATCGATGATCCTCCCAGGTTGGTTGTCTGCGAGAAAGGAAGAAGAAAGAAACTTGAAGCTTCTGGGTTCGCGGGTTCGCTCGAGATAAGTGATAGAGAGAAGAGATTGGGAATAGAACCTCTAAATAGGGTTTGCTGAGAGAAACCAGCAATAGGGAAAAAATTGGTGTTTTCCCTCTCTACAATACCAACCTAGAACCAGTGAGAAAGGGGGAAGAAGATAGGTGCCCCTTTGCAACCCTCTCGCGCGAGACAAAGAAAGGGGGAAGAACATAACCTATGTTTACTTCTTGCAGTCACTGCAGAACGCGTCTGACATCTTCTTCCTTCTCTCAAGGTTCCAATACAATGTAGGGGACTCTATTTGCACGCGAAAAGATGAGCTAGGTTGGAAGATGAGCGCGAGAAGAAGGCACATGGGAGATAGGAGAGGAAGATGCTCTAGAGCGAGAAGAAGGGAGGGGAAGAAGAAGAATGAGGAGGCACGTGCTAGGGGAAGAAGAAAACTGTGTAAACTCTTTTCAGGTTTCAGTAATTTGAACTAGTGAAAGAGCTACTACCTCAGTTCCACAAATAATCGAGGCAATAAGAACACTACTAATTCGGTTTATCTGATACCTGATAAGTATGAAAAATACATGTTTTCAGACTTATTAATTAGTCAAAATTTGTAGTTATTCATGAAATAATGGGTTTCCTCATAGAAAAAGTTATAATAGGAAGTAGGAAAGTATGTAGTAAATTGTACAGGAATTTATACATCAAAGTGGAGTGCTATTAGATGTTTCTCGCTAAGCTAGCTTTAAATCGCTCAACTAAAAAGATGATTATTCGCTCAGCGCACCAAAACAATTCGTTGAGCGAATTATGGACAGTTAAAGGATATGTAGTTGATTATTCGCTTAGCGCATGATAGCTGTGCACTAAGCGAATTAATTAAATCAGAATTGGCTTTTAAGTTCGAGACAAACAGAAATTGAGGAGGAGAAAGAAGTTCCGGAAAAAGGAAAGAAAGGAAAACATCTCAGGAACTTCAGGAGACTATTTCAAGGCATCAAGACACCATTTTTGCAAGGGATTGCTTCAAATGTGTACGTTTTAGATGACTAGGAGTAGTTAAATTTCTCTTTCATTGGAGTTGGATGTAATGAGCTCACTGTGATGTAATTTTCCTGTTCAATATATTGTTGTTTGTACATATGCTCTTTCTTGAATTTATTATCATTGTATGGAAATATAATGTTATTTGATTATCTCTGATTACTGAAAAGTAACTTTGAACATGGACAAAGATAGAGCACCTAAGTGATTTGGGATCTAGGGATACACTCAATAACTTGGTCATTCTTAGCACCAGAGTTAATGCAAATTGTATGTTAAATTGACTAAGGGATTAACAATTTGATATATTAATTTAGAACTAGATGCTAAGGGATTAGGACTAGTATGCCTTGATGTGAATGTTTGAATGAAATAATGAAATATTGAACAGAGTTTTATATTCATGAGTCATGAAACCCAATTCCAACGAAGTTTCTTTTAAATATAAATTCCTTACACACCAACTGTTTGATAAAATACCAAAAAGAGTTGTTTATATTGTTTTATGCATTTTGATGTCTAATTGAGTTATAAAAGGAATAATTGTCATATGTTGCACAAGTCCCTTGGGAGAACGATGCTCTGAACTTACTCTTTATTACTTGAAACGATTTGGTATACTTGTCAAAAAGTTAACAATAACCGATGCCTAAAGAGCTAAAAAAAGGGATTGGAACGTTCGGTTTCAAAGAATGAACGTTCGGTTCTACAAGTAACTGAGTCAGTAATGCCTTTAGGCCGCGGTTTGGAGAAGACCGAAGTCTAGAGGTCGACAAAAGGGATTGGAACATTCGGTTTTAGAGAATGGACGTTCGGTTTTATGCTTCGGTCTTGTAGATAACTGAGGCAGTAGAATGCATAGGCTTCAGTTCTGCAAGTAACCGAGCCAGTAAGGCCTTTAGGCCGCGGTTCAGAGAAGACCAAAGCTGTAGAGGTTGACAAAAGAGATTGAAATGTTCAATTTCAGAGAATGAACGTTCGCTTTTATGCTTTAGTTTCCTAGATAACTGAGACAGTAGAGTGCATAGACTTCAGTTTCTAGTGAACTGAAACGTATAAGTTCGCCTTAATTACAAAAAATGTTACTACGTTTTAATATCTTATAGTTTTGTAAAAACCGATGCATGTGTCGCATTAAAATGAATGGCTAGTACTTGAAATCAACAACTGTATCCAAAGACTTCGCCATCTTTTGTGATATAGTTTATGCCACGTCTTGAATTGCATGGCCTTATTTATCTTTTGTGATAAAGTTTATGCCACTTGACCATATTTGTTTTTTGTAATAAAGTTTATGTCACGTCGTGAATTGTTTGTCCATATTTGCCTGTAATGTAAAGATTAGTCTTTCTTTTCTCTTTCACTTTTTATTCTTCTTTTTTTTATTGGCCATATTTACCTGTGATGTAAAGATTACTCTTCCTCTCTTTCTCTCTCACCTTTTTATTCTTCTTTTTTATTTTTCTTCTCTTTTATTCTTTGACTTAAATATGATTCTCACATTTTTTTCACAACGGTTAAGAAAGTTTCTTTTACCAGTTTTCAAACTTTTATAGAAACAGAAAGTATTAGACCTTTTATACATTATAGAATTTGGTATAAAAAATTTACATTTTATACGGGTTTTAAAACAAGTATAGAAAATTCGTTTAGGGAGGGATAAATCTATATATGATATAGATTTTTTATACTGATTGGAAAATTAACCGGTATGAAAAATTGTACTTTTTATACGGGTTAAAACTTTAAGTTATATAAAAAAAAACATAACTTTTTACATTGGTTTGTATTACAATCCGTATAAAAAGTTACTTTCTATACCGATTATAATATTAACTGGCATAAAAAATTGATATCTTTTTCAATACCAAATTTGTATGTTTTACCATCCACATACTAACATGCATGAAATTCAATCCCAACATAGTCCCAGAATACTATCCACACACACACACATATATATATATATATATATATATATATATATATATATATATATATAATATTTACCTAACCTCTTTTATAAACACTTAAAAGAAATATAATAACAATGCCTTAAGATGTTAGTTATAAAATATTTACATGAGTTAACAACGTTTACGAATATGATTTTTTGCATGTGTCTCATGACATAATATTCACACTCAAAGCTCCTCGATTGGCGTAGACACTACAAGTTAAATTCGTAAAGTATAATAAACTATATAACTTAATTTCAATAGTTTAAAAAATTAATTACTTATAGTTGGTGCAATGAACTATAACTTCTTTCTAGAGGTGATAGGTGTTCTCTATAACCTCGAATAAGTCTCAACCACATTCTAAAAGTTAAATGTACATTGAAATCAGTGCCTAGTATGAAACTTATTAATATTAAATTATGTGTACACAACAAATAAATTATTAAAAAAACTTACACTATTAGTGTACTTTTAATTATAAAAGTGTGAGGTTTCTTGTGTTATGAACATAGGAGAATTACAAGAGAATATTAAGGATTAGTAATTGTCAATGACCCTTGTAGATTCAAACAATAATAGTGTGAAATAAGATTTACATAAATAGAATTTTATTAATACAAAAAAAAAAACATACTTACTATTGCAAATGAGAAGCAACATATACTTGTTTTTTCCCTTTTTAAAGGCCTCTACGAGGTACTTTTGGACCTCTTCCCCTTTATTCTCAACTCCTTAAATGACAACAGGGTCAAAAAATCTATAAATGTGATTATTGTTCCTCTCAATGCTTAATCGATGTAAATACCTTAAACATGAAAACTAAATAATGTTATAATAACGTATTCATAAAAGTAAAAATTTACTTACAACAACCAAAGTTGTAATACTGATATGCATAACATATCAGTGCTAAAGAAAACATCAAAAACATCCCTTTAACACATAGAGAAAGAGAAAGATGTTATCCTATTTGTGGTTTAAATAGTCATTTGTAACTTTATAGGAGAAAGGAAGATATTCACTACCAACACATAAAGTTGTTCTAAAATTGTTTGTTGTGGCAATTGTGGCGGCTATGGCAGTTGTGATAGTAATTCATTCACATCTTCCTCCCCATGTGCTCCAACTCGGTATATATATAAACTTATATAAGATTAATATACAATTACCAATAAAAATAACAAAATGTGTAATTAAATCAATTACCTCATTTACAATTGGTTTTGATAATCTAATTGGCCAAAGGATAAAATTTCTAGTGGGCACATGGACTCGAGTAGTAGCATCTCGAATGTCTACAACCACCACCTTGTTCATATTAGCTGTAATGATTTTATGGTGTATGCTTGACCCCAATGTATATATTTTACCTAACTTAACCAAATAATATTTGTAAAATAATGAATGTCTTGCTTTTACTGAGCAAGGCCACATAATTGTTGAATTTTGTGTTGTTTCCTCCCAAGGATTTACAGGTCTGCGTATCAAAATGGATGAGCAACCTATGATCAACGTTTTAGGTAGTTGTCAACTCTCTCAATCTAGTCCCATACTTACCCTTTTCTTGGGTAGGCTTATGAATCTCATCTCCACGTTGTAAAGGTGAGAAGTCACTAGATGGTGCATCAATAGACCTTTTCCTACACAAATAATTAAGTGTTAATAAAAATTAATAGTTAAAATAACAAAGCAAAATTAAAATACATCTAAAATTTCAATTTATACATTGTCAAGTTGTAATGTTCACCCATAACCCTTTGTGGTGATCATCACGTAGGACATGGGCGTCATCTACTTCATTGTTGACATTCAAGGTTGGAATATTTGATGAGAAGGATGAGGTTTTACTAATATTAAGAATGACTTCATCATTGCATCAATACAATGCATTGTTTTGCCTTAAGTATCACTGACCATTTGCTGTCTACAAGACTAGTGACATAAAACACTTGTATTGCCTAAGACACCATGACGAATGACTCTTCAATATAGTCTTCCTTTTCTAGGTCATCCAATGTAAAACCTAGATCATCGATCCTCACATTAATATTACCATCAACCACTTACATTTAAAAATAGGTTCTCTTAAACTTATGTAATCTATCACCCAAATATCTTCCATTACACCAAAGTACCACATTGATGCAATAAAAGGAATTTTATCCTTTGAATTCAAGAAATGCATTGGCTCAACCATAACCATTTGTCCAATAAGTAGAATTTGTTTCAAATTTTCCTTTACTATTTGCTTTACATGAATTTTATTTTTATTTCCAGTTTTGAATAGGATTCTAGATTGGTCATGAGAACATTTGAGTGTGGGAATTGCAATATATAGTTTCTGAAATAGAGATCACAAGACCCCAAAGTGGGCTTGACATTTTTAAAAGGTCTTTTTTAGTTACAATTGGGATTCACTTGGTCAGATGTTTGGATTGTCCAATCTTGGGTTCCTTTCCTTTGATGTTTTGTTCCAATTGTTAGATGAATAAAAGTAGTCCTTAGATTTCTTAGTTGATAGTTATTGGTTGATTCTGGTTTGCATAATTCAGTTTTGTTTTAGTTCTAAATTCTGATTTCATTTCTTTTAAATTCAATTTCATTGTTTTTCCCCATTGTTTTAGGTATATTAGCAAGGTAGCAATACATATTCTTAGCTTAATAGGTACTAAGTCCACGAATTGATACCTAAGTTTTTCCTTATCCTACATTAGGGGAGAATTATGGTTTGTTGGCCTTGAGTGCGACTAGAGGTTCATTTTTTCAACTAATAATAGGGTCACTACATGATATTTTTGCTAAATGTGCTCTTACTATACCTTACTAAACAATGCAATAATACGCTACATGATGTTTTTTTGTAAACGTGCTAAAACTATAAACAATGCTTCAAAAGAATGTGTTGAACAATACTTTCCTAAACATGCTGTTGTTCTAAACAAAAATCCCTAAATGAGGAGCTATTAGTAAACGCCTTTAAAAGGTTAAATAATATCTTATAGTAAAAGATGTTTTTATCCAACGATGAAATCTTTATAAATCAATATTTCGTATCTTTTCAAAAGTCCTTAAACGATCTACATCTATAGAAAAATTGATAAACAACAAGTTGTTTTGAACACACAATACATAGCATTAAATGCACAATGTTTCAAAAGTTGTGCTGAAGATTTTGCACAACCTACTTTGATTAAAGTATTGCAAAAAAATATGTCTACTCTAGCACATTGATTTCAACCTATGGTTGCTACCTACAAAAAGGCTACGAAGATCTGAAGATTGAAGATAAGCATTGCCTAATGAATCTTTTCCCATGAAGCCTATAAATAAGAGATCCCTTGGAAAGAAGATCAAGAAGCATAAGCACACGCATAAAAAAAAAGTCAAACTAATACTCGTGCAAGAACAAAAGCTTTGAAAATACAATTCCAAGCTTTAGAAAGTCATAAGCTTACATATGTAAGAATAGAGAAAATCTTACAAGGTCTATTAGATTAAGTTGTATTGTAAACACATCCTCTTTGTTAGAGTTATCATCTAAAACTTGTAAAGAATTTGATTGATTGTACATTCTGAAGAGAATTCAAACACTTGGTTGTTGGCTTAGTTGAGTTAAATGTTGACAAGATAGTTGTCTAGGGGAAACCAAGAATGGGTAAACCCAGTTCTAGTTAGTGTAACAATTGTTACCATGATTGACTATGAAAATCAGGAGTGGTTTAAAATATTCAACTAGTCAGCGTAACAAGTATTACCAAGATTGACTAGGGTTGCCACGAGCGGTGTCTAATACTCAGTTTTAATCAGCATAATAGGTGTTACTAGGATTTACTAGTGTAACCAAAAGTGGTGCTAATACTTCGTTATAATCTTGTTGAGATTATAGTGGAACCCTCTAAGAGGTCTTAGAGGAGAATTGGATGTAGCTCAGTTGAGCAAAAAAGTATAAAATAATTGTGTTTATTGTTTTATCTTTACAAAACATATAATTTTTAAACACTATAGTTGCCTACGAAGTTAACCATTAATAAATGCTCTTGTCATCATACACTATTTTCCTTAAGAGTTGTCTTTCTTAAATGTTGTAGTAGTTTTGGTAAACGCTTGAAAAACACTCAATCTCTCAACATTGTGGTTTAAATAATGTCTTATAAATCAAGCGTCTAACAACCTGTGTAAACTGTCTAACCATCACCAAGGTTGTTAAACGTCCATCTATGAAAAAGTTTTTCCATAACACTATTCAATGCTTCTTCTAGTTTTTTCCTATAATTTCACACATCATATTGCATGCATAACTTTTATGACACATCATCCAATAGGTACAACCTTCATATTGCTAAGAAAAGTCATTTGTCTATTTTTTATTGTTTCAGAAAGTTAGATGCACAAAGCCCAACTAGGTGGCCCATTAAGGATCATCTTGGAAAAAGAAAAGGAGGAATTCAAAACTACCATTTCAGCAAAAATATTAAAACACTTTAAATGCGTCATGATTAGCTTTAATCTCTAACGTTTTCCTTTCCAAAAAGTATTTGTTACTCCAATCACTTAATAACTAGAATCTCAATCGTTTCATGCCTCCTAAGAAACCTCAAGCCACTTTTTCCACACGAACCCTCAAAAACCCTAATCTATTCAGATCTCTCTCCTAATAAAGCATATTGTTATTCGTTGTGAAGCGTCAGAAACTTATAAATGAAAATTAATTTGATACATAGAGATTGGCTTACTTTTCACCAGACGATATCATTTAAAGACATTTTTCATTAATTACAAGCTTGAGATCACGTCTTTATTGTTCAGAGCTAATATTTGTTAAACGATGTTTTTTTCTTTAGCTCTCTCTCTTCTTATAGCACTGATTAATTGTGAGACACCAAACTTTAGTATTACATCTTTTCTCAAGGGTGAAGTGTCATCCTCAAGACTTATGCATATGTCCTTTTGTTTTATGCATATGTCCTTTAGACGATGCTTGTTGTAAAACATGTTTCACTGGATAGATTTTTTCGCTTATTGTTTTATAAGATTCACTTAGAAACTTTTATACTCATTCACTTAGACACTTAATCGTCTTTGATAAGATTAATAGAACCCCTTAAGAGTTCTTAAGGAAGAATTGGATGTAGCTTAAATTGAGTGAACCAATTTTATTATTTTTTCTCTTAAAGCTTTTACAAAGTGTTTTGAAATGCCATAGTCTAAACATATTCTTATTCACCTATCCTATAAAACCAAACGTTTAAACATAGTACACCTTTATATACTTTTGTTACAAGTTATTAGACATTGCTTTGCAAAATTTTTTTGAAAACATTATTTACGCCCCTCCTCCCCCTCCCAATACAACTTTTTATACCAGTTCTAGGTCTAACATGTATAGAAAAATGACTTTCTATACTAGTTCTAAGTGTAATCGACACTAATGCAGTCAAGGAAAACGACAGTGGTTATTTTCGTCTAAAGGCAGCGGTTCCGCAACCGAGGTATATACAAGTGAGGCAAAAAGGGGTAGGCTTTTTTCCTCGGTTGTGAATCGAGGCAAAAAAGTGTAGGCTTTTGCCTCAGTTCCTACTGAACTAAGGCAGTATGTTCGATTCTACTCCCTCGATTGACACCTGAACCGAGGCACTAAAGTATTTTTTATTTGATTTTTTTTTTGTGTTCGGTTTCACTAGCTTTTCTAGCTCTTGCGAGACCGAACGGTTGTGACCTTTTTTATTTTAGGTTTAAACTCTCGGATGGTCCTCATATTTGTATGGGAATCTCAGTTGGGTCCTCATATTTGAAATTGTCTCAATTGGGTCATAATATTTGTAAAATTGAGTCAATTTTACCCTATCTCTTAAGTTGTCCCAGATGGAGTTAAAGTCTGCTTATGTGGTGATACTGATATGTGTGATCTTATTATGTGGAAATAAATTTTAAATAATGACGTGGAATTTGATAACTTTTGCTGCCACATCATCATCCTCTCCACAAAAAACCTAATTTCATAACCCTTGTCGCCTTGCCGCAACCGTGCCGCCACCATCATGCCACAAGGTCGTCGCGTAACCCTAATTCGTTCTCCTCCATCAACCTTCATTAGAAACCCTCCTCTGGGTCATCGTTAAGCTTCAACGCATCATCTTCTTCGCAGTACATACAACGCCTACCTTGCCTCAGACATCAGCCGCCATCAATAGCATAAGACTTCACGCTACCACCCAAATTTCTCCATCTCATAAGACCATCACCGGAACGCCAACGATGCCTCCATGGCCGTTGCGATTCGCAAATCTCCACGACGCATCCATAATCTCTGCGAGCCAAATCGCAAGCCTCTTCCATGGCATTCTCTAGAATCGTGCGGCCCATGCTCATGGCCAGTCACCATTTTCTCAACTCGAAGCCACAAGAAACCAACCCAGAATCGTGCTCTCCCCACCATCAACACAGACCTACAATCAGAAAAATCCCAATCACAAATCGCCGCGACCATGCACCGCTGTCACTGTGTTCGTCTCCTTCATCTCCACTATCGCACATACCTACACAGCAAAACCCAATAGCGTTTTCCCCAATTCTCTTGCGAGCCCTGCGCAGTCATCTCATCACCACCATAGCACTGTGACCACCAAGCCTCCACCTTCGTATCCCAATACCAGTAGAAAATTCCCTACAAAATCTATTCATCAAGCTTTCCTAATTTACACCATGAGTTTTATTCACCTGTATCATCTGTGAAATTGCAAAAAGAGAAGCACAATCATGAATCTCCACGGCGCGGTAGGGGAGAAGAGGAGAAACCCTATTCTCGCATGCGTGACGGTGCAACAGTAAAAGCCCCTTTCCCCCAATCTAAAACCCTAATTTTGGGTAGGGAAGGGGATGACACATGTCATAATTTTTTAATTTAAATAAAAATTCCACCTAATTAAATAATGCACATCAGCATAAACACGTCATCATAGTTTAACACCGTTTAGGACAACTTAACGAATAGGGTAAAATTGGCTCAATTTTACAAATATTATGACTCAATTGAGACAGTTTCAAATATGAGGACCCAACTAAGATTCCCACACAAATATGAGGACTATCCGAGGGTTTAAACCTTTATTTTATTTTTCTTACGTTCGGTTTCGCTAGCTTTTCTTTGCCTCTCGCGAGACCGATCGGTTGTGACTTGCGTCCACCGTCTAGGTTACTTCGAATGTGGAAACCACCATAGCCAAACCAATCGCAAAAGAAAATACACGAGCAAGACCATGAGATCAAAAACCTAACTCGACACGAAAACCCTAAATCCTTGAATCGCAAAATCAAATAACAAGAACAAAAATTCCCAAAACCAGAGAACAATTAAAACCCTAATTTCAAATCTCAAGATGCGCCTAAGTTGTCGAAGTCGCCTCCCTTCCTGCATAAACGAACCAACACCGAGAAGCGAAATGGACCTTTTCCTCCATGCAAAACATGAACTAGAGTTGGAGAAGAGGAAAAGGAGGTCTGCGCTGTTAGCAAAATGATGAAAATGAAGTTTTGATGATGTCCAAATCAAGTCAAGAAGAAATCAAGATTCAAGATGTTATGAAGACTTGTATTGCTATGGAAAGCTTTTGTAATACTCTTAGAAATATGTATAGGACTTAGATTAGAAAAAGAAAGTGTTTTGTAAAATTACTGTAGCAAAATACTGTAGCACATTACTGTAGCAATGTATTGTAGCAATGTACTGTAGCAAAACACTGTAGCTAATCGATTAACAGGGGCTGTTAATCGATTAACACAGTGACCGTTTGAAAAACTAGCCGTTTTTAGAGCCGTTGGACTATCCGTTGGAGTGTTAATCGATTAACCACTGTAGCTAATCGATTAACACAGTAAGAAAGGCTGAAAACGAAAAATGGAAGAGTCTTTGGATGAGTCTATAAATAGACTCTCATTTCCTCTCAAGTTAGTGAATCCAAAGACATAGAAACTCTTCCCTTGTGCTCTAGTACTCAGAAATTCTTGAGACTTGTGTGTTCTTGTTCGGCTTGTGAAACTCGTGTCTGTGGAGCTGGTGAAGTGCTGCTACGGTGACAGAGGAAATAGCCGGTTCATCCTTGGTGTGTCTAAGGAGGTGTTCGGAAGAGAATCATCCTTCGTGAAGTATTCGGAGGAGGTGTTCATCCTTCGTGAAGTATTCGGAGGAGGTGTTCATCCTTTGTGAAGACTCAAAGGAGGTGTAGTTTCATCTCTTGTGGTATCAAGAGAGGTGGTTTCTAAACTTTTACAAATTGTATCTTTGTGATTGTAGTTTGTAATTGTTTTGTGTTAGTGAAACTGTTTATCTTGTTTTGAGATAAGCGACTGGACGTAGGATTGGTAAGATTCGAACCAGGATAAAATCATCTGCGCAAATTGCTCTCAACCTTACTCTACTTTATTGTCAATATTAATTGCTTGGTAAGTTTAATTGAGTAGAAATTAAAAGGCACACGTTCGTATTAAAAACCCTCTTGGTTTGTTATTCCACGCTAACCATTCCGCTGCAGCCGCCTCTGACATGCGCCTCCCTCACTACGAGGCGAAACGAAACAAGAAGAAAAGAAAAAGATGAAGATGGGTGCTTCCCCCTTCTTGTGAAGTCGCGACAAAGGAGTGAAGAAGAGAACAAAACATTGCGCGAAGAGAACCCCAAGGGCGAGAGAGAGCAGATGTGCAAAACCTAAGCGAAGGCATTCTGTCTAAAAGTGCCTCTCTACGCAACATTTAAACCTAAACACATGTTATTACCTCGGTCTGTGGCAAACCGAAGCATAAAACGCGTACGACATCGGCTAAGAGGGAACGAAGGCAATAGAGGTTATCAAAATGGATTTTGGAAAGTTCAATTTTAGAGGATGTGTGCTTGTGGCAGGACATACATCCTCGGTCCATGGGCAAACCAAAGCATAAAGAGCCTACGACATCGACTAAGAGCGAACCGAAGCAATATAGTTTACCATAATGGATTTTGAAACGTTCGAACTGCCTCGGTTTTGAGCAGCAACAGAGGTAGTATACCCATTCGACATTGGTTATCAATGAATCGAGGCATTAGAGGTTACCAAAATGGATTTTGGAATGTTCGATTTCAGAGGACGTCTGGTTGTGGCAGGAGAGAATGAATTAGAACGTTCGGTTCAGAGGCTGTCTGGTTCTGACAGGAGATACTACCTCGGTTCTGAACAGCAACCGAGGCAATATACCTGTTCAACATCAGTTCTCAATGAATCAAGGCATATAATGTCGTCATAACTACGAAAATTCCATTGTGTTATTATACGCTTCGGTTTTTGCGAAACCGAAGCATATATAACGCGTTAAAAAGCTCGTTTTTTACTAGTGTGATATAGAAAATTTTGTAATTTATTACAGTTTTCCAACTGTACTACTTTCTATATGGATTTTGGGTCCAACTAATATAAAAAAGCTTCTCATATTCACGATATTTTCATCATGTTATTTTTTATACTTGGTGGATTTCAACCAATATAAAAAATCACTATAAGAAGTGTTTTTCACTAATTATGATTGTATGACATATTTTTCCAACAACATTATTTATTTATGGGTTAAATATGTTTTTAGTCCTTAAACTATCAAGCAATTTTGATTCATTAGGGTCACCAGTGGATGCATCTGCTTTATTTGCAATAGGATAGATAGCATCGTCCCCCACATTCAATAACTCAGACTCCTGAAATATCGAAAAATCAATACCAGTTCCAACTGGTTGTTTAAACCTCTGGCCAAGACCTTACTGGAAATTTACAATCACGGGTGAAAGAACATTTTCCTTCATTGGGATTAGGATGCAACCTTCCCCTTCTTTTTCAAAGAAAAGTATCGTGATGCTGTTGTGTAGGTAAAAGAAAACAAACCATTTAGATCAAACAAATAAAAGAACTATCCCGCAAATATTCACATTCATAGTCTTTAACCAACACACACATAATTTTAATCTTAGAGATCACTACCCAAAAAATTAGGGTTTCTGATTTTAGGGGAATGTTGCTTCTGCTTATTGTGGTAGAAAAGGGTTTCTCCCTCTCCTTTCTCTCCTCTTTCTCCTTTCCTCCCTCTCATGCTCACTTTCAGAATCAGATGTTGAACCGGAATCAGTATTTGAATCAGAACCTCCATCATAGCCATGGGAGAACCCCTTTTCAAATCATCAGATATAGAATTCCCAGAGATTGAATTAAGCGCATGCCTTTCTTTTATCGCACTTCTCAATTGATTGCCATCAAAATCGAGCACAATCTTAGGCTCTTACACCTTATCAATCCCTAATGATGGTATTGTTTCTACAGCCAAAGTTTGGTCGCCTTCCGGCAACGATTCTGGTGGAGAAGTATCCCTATGGTTAAACCGATGCTCATTTTCTTCTTTTCCATTTTCCTCGATCATAGGCTTCTCAGAACTACCCTCGTCGGATACTTCGGTTATTTACCCCATTTACCATCAGTCTCTGATTCCACAACCAAATTCCTCCGTGTTGAAGTCGAAGATGTAGATTTCTTTCCATCATCAGAGGTGGTGGACGAACGCTGCTCCGTTGAAGAGTAAAAGAGACAAAAAAAACGTACACACGTGGGTTCATCGTTTGCTACGTAAAAAAAAACTTAACACCGTCACTTTTTAAGGACTAAACATAAGAGTTTCAAAACTAAGAGGACTAAAATGAACAAAGCTTTCGAAGAGGGACGAAAACCAAAATCGCTTGATAGTTTAGGGACTAAAGACATATTTAACCCTTTATTTGTTTTAAATACTATACCGTTAGTACAAAAATATCGTATAACGTCGTTATTTTTTGGTCTTACACGTCGAATTCGAGGTCGACGTCATATCGGGAGACATTAAATTGACGTCGAATTTAAAAAATTCGACATTAATCAAATTGACATCGAATTTTGTTAATATTCGACGTTAAGCAATTTTTTTTTGTTTTTTTTAATTAATTGTAATCTTTTCTTACAACTTTACGAGATCTGAAAAGTAGAAAAACAACAAATTTCAATTTTTGGTATTTTATAAAGCATGAACTATGAACGTGTAGTATAGTATCAACAACAAACAACAATAACAAATAACAAACAAGTTCAATCAAATAACAACAACAAACAAGTTCAACAAAACATAACAACAAATAAGTTCAACAAATAAGTTCTTCAAAACGAAAACAAAAACGAAAACTAACCTTCAAAAAGTGGGTTCGTCGGAATAAAGTGTTTCCACCAGTGAGAGAGAAATCAGAATGCGCCTTTGAAGGACAATAACACGAAAATAATCGGTCAAAACAAACGAAAATTATACATAAAGTAGATAATTAACATGCATTTGTATCAAATGAAAGAAAGATTACATGTGATGGTCGTCAAACTTCGTTCGAGAAAGTTTGAGAAGAGAAGAGAGTCTCATGCGTTAAGATAAAGTGAATGAATTTTCAATATCCCGCTCAAATTAAAAAGGGGAAACTTTTGGCTGACAAATAATATGTCGAAGCTCCTACAAAATTTGACGTATTATATGTGGTTTAAAAAGAAAAAAGAAAAAAAGAATTAAAAAGAAGTTACTTTTTGGCTTTTGGCTGACAAATAATACGTCGAATCCCTTATAGAATTCGACGTATTATTTATTGTTTAAAAGAATAAAGAAAAAAGAATTAAAAAAGGTTACTCTTTGGCTTTTGACTGACAAATATTAGGTCAAACCCCTACAGGATTCAACCTGGTTTAAAAGAAAGATGAAAGAGAATGACGCATTGATTTAAATAATTACCATCGTAGAACGTGAAATTGAATGGGACTTCGACGTTCTACAATTGCATTTATTTACAAAAATGTCACCGACTATTTTTAGCGTTGACTATTCAGTAATTGGACATTATAAGCTGTGTACTAAAAAATTATATATTTTGCATATCAAAGCACATTTCTAAGAGAATTATATGTCAATTAATTAATATTATATTTCTTAAAACGCATCATAATTTTCTTTTAAACTTATTTTTAAATTTCTTTTATGATAAAAAATTATTTTTAAATTGTTTTAATTGATTTTATTCAATATTTTCTTTCCATAAATAATAAGGTTAATCTTTTTAATAATTGTTCTTAAATAAGTTTTTATCATCTTTAATTTTAAAAAACTTTTCTCAACTAAACAACTATGTATCAATATTAAAATTGTTAACATTGTTTTATAAAATATATTTATTTGAAAAAAGAAATTGTTTATATAATTAGGAATGTTAATTGATTTATTATTTTATAATCTTATAATTTTTTTAAAGTTATTTAATTCAGATAAATCCTTTGCCTTGAAGCTTCTTCTTGTTCTTGATCCTTTGGATATGATTCTCAAAGTTTTTCAGAGCGAAGGACTTAGTACTCACTAACATATCGTGATGAACAAGTCTTACCTTGGTAAAACAATGTTGTTAGTGAGTGATGATATGTTAAGGTTTTGTAAATTATATATTCTAGACTCAATAATGTATATTTAATAAATCCACTTGATTTTTAATTAAAAAAAATGAACTTGATGACTCCAAATTAATAATACCACACAGATTCACCAGTTCTGGCTTATAATTAGGTTTGCATGTTGCAGTTTTGCAAGTTAAAAAATTTGTCGGTGCCATGGAGAACTGACATAATCAATTTTATATTTGAAATATTAGAGTGACATGATGTTTTCACATTTTACCTACCAACAACCTGACAATTCATCACGTGTACGTTGCTTGATCACTCGATTGGATTTATATATATATATATATATATATATATATATATATATATATATGAAAAAGATTCATTTTTTTTCTATAATTAAAAATGTCAATTGGCTTATCACTTTTCAATCTAATAATTTTTTTTAATATATTTAATCTAAAACTAAAATAAATTTATCAAGATCTAACAAATATTTTGTTTCAAATATCTTACTTAACGTTAACGCTGTGTTCGTTTGGAGGGAAAATACTATTCACATAAATTAGCGACGATGAATTACGAAAAGTAACGTTGTTCGTTTTGGTGGATTTGTGCTGATTTGGTGAGACGGATATCCGCTGATTTGCAGGATTGCATTGTTCAGCTCATCTCGCAAATATGGAAAGATTTGCGATGATTTACGAGGGAAAGACTGATATACCCATCTTTGCTTCCATACATCAGCCAAAAATATCAGCCAAAAATAACGAAGTTATTCGATTCTGCACATTAATAACCAGTTACAGCAGAGTGTAACCGGTTACAGAGAAGAATGAACTTTTGCTTGCATACGCGTAATTGGTTACGCGAACGCGTAACGCGTAACCGGTTACGCAATATATATTTTTCAGTTTTTTTTATACTTATTTTAATATTATAATTTAAAAAGATGTAATTTTAATAAAATTAGGTATATTATATTTTCTAATTTATTAAAAATAAGTTGATTATTTAGTTTTTATAATTTTTAAACATTAATTTTATAAATTATTCATAATTTTTTTTTCTTTATAAACATTTTTACAATTAAATATAACATTTTATATTACTTTTATAACTAGGGGCATTTTGGTAATCTTTAATTTCTACCAATTAAACTAATTTTTAAAATTTATCACATCAATCAAATCCTACACTAATTCTCACAAACTTTACTTCCAAATCCACTCTCAATTACCCACAAATCCACTCAAAAAAACAACTAAAAAATTACCCTCAAATCCACTCAAATCCATTCAAATCATCTCCCCCAAATCACTCCAACCGAACAAAGCCTAAAAATATACAATATAGTGATTTTAATTTTTTAGTACTGAATTAGAAAATCTAAAATGTAACATCCCAAAAATGCAGTAAACACCATATGATAGAATTAATTACATTTAATGATAAACCAAAATCAGTTTTATAATAAATAAGAGCAAGGTTACTGACACCAAAATTTCTCGGACCGTATCAAATTCTCAAAAAGATTGGGCCAATGGCTTATGAGATAGCATTACCACCTCGATTGACAAATTTGCATAACGTTTTTCATGTATCCCAACTGAGGAAGTATATTCCAGATCCAAAGCATGTGTTAGAAGTTGATGAAATTCAGGTCAATGAAAATTTAACAATGGAAGTTGGTCCAGTGCGTATACTAGATGTTCAAATGAAAAAGTTAAGAGGGAAGGATATTCGCACGGTAAAGGTACTTTGGAATGAAGACACACAGGAAATGACTTGGGAATTGGAAGAATTTATGATAAAGGAATATCCATATCTCTTTTGTAAGTAATTTTTTTTTAAATAGTTTTGTTTAATTAAATAATTTTCGAGGGCGAAAATAATTGTTGTTGGGGAGATTGTAAGATCCTTGAAAATATTTGTAAGTTAAATGCTTAAAAAAATTTGACAATAGTAAATTGTGAATAGTAAATTGTTGGGGAGTGAAATTATTATTCTTAGTAAAATTATTAATGGTTTATGATGAAAATGACTATTTGAGGAAATTTATATCATATGCTAAATTGTATTGTTATCTTTTTGAAGAAATCATTTAAAACTCGACAAAGATGCAGCAACAACAAGTTGATCAAGCACCTCAAAATCATTCTAGCTTGAATGACTTCTTAAGGCATGATCCAACTAAATTTAATGGGGATGCTACTCCTGATGAGGCTAACTCTTGGCTAAGGCAGAATGAGAAGATTTTCCGAGTAATAACTTGCTCAGAAGAACAAAAATTAACTTATGCATAATTTCTTTTGGTGGGTGAGGCTGAATATTGGTGGGAAAGTATGCAACAGTTGATGACGATTCGTGGTGAGGTTGTGAATTGGGAGAACTTTAAGATAAGGTTCCTGGAAAAATATTTTCCAAACAGTGCAAAATTTGCAAGGGAGGCAGAGTTTCTGACCTTACAACAAAGAAGGCTATCAGTACAAGAGTACGTAGTAAAATTTAACTATCTCTCAAGATTTTATACTCAGAATATCACAGAAGAATGGAGATGTCGAAAATTCGAGGGAGGACTAAGGCATGAACTGAAGAAGGTACTTATGCCACTGGAAATACAAGAGTTTCCAGCATTGGTAGAGAAAGCCAGAATGATAGAATTGTTAGAGTTTGATCCAAGTAGAGTTTCCAGACTTGCAAAGGGAGAATCTTCAATAAAATTCAACAAAAAGCCTTATGAAAAACCACAATTATCGTATCGAGGAACAGTGAAGTGTTTTGAGTGTGGAGGAGCACATTTCAGACGTCACTACCCTAAACTTATTGGAGAAAAAGTTGAAGGGAAGAGATGTTTCATCTGCAATGATCCGGGACACTTTGCTAATGTTTGTCCAAAGAAAAAGAAGGTGGGAGAACCACAACAACAAGATTCTGCTGAAGTAAAGCCCCGGGCAAGAGGAAGAGTATTCGCAATGTCTGCAGAAGAGGCTACTAAGCCAGGTACATTAATCTTACACACATGTATGCTGTTAGGAGAATGCGTATATGTTTTGTTTGACTCTAGAGCCACACACTCCTTTATATCCCTAGCATGTTTAGAAAGACTCGGATTACCGATGCTTGATCTAGGGTGTGAATTAGTAGTTTCTACACCAGCATCGGGACCAGTTACGACCAGTTCAGTCTGTGTCGGATGCCCGATCCAAATTGCAGGACGCAAGTTCAAAGTGAACTTGATCTGCTTACCCCTTCAAAATCTAGACATTATTTTGGGAATGGATTGGTGGACTGCCAATCACGTTCTTATTGATTGTGGGAAACAAAAGATAGAGTTTCTAAATTTGAACAATTTAGAACTAAGCTCAACTCGAGTCGCTGCGAAGGATATCAAAGATGGAGCTACCTGCTATGTGGTGTTAGCTCAGGAGAAAAGAGAGAATACTGAAGAGCAAATCATCGGAATACCTGTGGTAGAAGAATATGTTGATGTTTTTCCAGAAGAAGTGTCAGGTTTACCACCTAGTCGAGAGATCGATTTCACAATAGATCTAGTGCCCGGAGCTGGCCCGGTTTCTATGGCTCCATACAAAATGGCTCCTGCCGAACTAGCAGAGTTGAAAAAGCAAATCGAAGATCTGTTGGAGAAGAAGTTTATCCGTCCAAGTGTGTCTCCATGGGGAGCTCCTGTATTGCTGGTGAAGAAGAAGGATGGAAGTTCAAGGTTGTGCGTGGATTATCGACAGTTGAACAAGGTTACAATAAAGAACAAATATCCTTTGCCAAGAATCGATGATCTATTAGATCAGTTGAGAGGAACATAGGTGTTTTCAAAAATTGATCTCAGATCTGGGTACCATCAGATTCTTGTCAAGACGGAAGATGTACAAAAGACAGCTTTCAGATCTCGCTATGGACACTTTGAGTACGTGGTAATGCCGTTTGGCGTGACAAATGCTCCAGCGATTTTTATGGACTACATGAACAGAATATTTCGGTCATGTTTAGATAAGTTTGTGGTAGTATTTATAGACGATATTCTTATCTATTCAAAGAATAAGGAAAAGCATGCAGAACACTTGAGGGTGGCGTTGGAAATTTTAAGAAAACATCAACTGTATGGGAAACTGTCAAAGTGTGAGTTCTGGATAGAGAAAGTACAATTTTTGGGTCATGTGATTTCTGCTCAAGGAATCTCAGTGGATCCAGCAAAAGTGGAAGCTGTGCTAAAGTGGGAGCGGCCGAAAACTGTAACTGAAGTACGAAGTTTTGTAGGATTAGCCGGTTATTACCGACGTTTTGTCGAAGGGTTTTCCAAGATTGTAGGTCCTCTAACTCAGTTAACTCGTAAAGATCAACCATTTCTGTGGACTGACAAGTGCGAAGCCAGTTTTGAAAATATGAAGCAACGACTAACGTCAGCACCAGTATTAATCATTCCAGACTCTAGCAAATCTTTTGAGGTGTACTGTGATGCGTCATATCAAGGATTGGGGTGTGTTCTAATGCAAGGAAGGAGACCTGTAGCTTATGCATCTAGGCAGCTAAAGGCGCATGAGAAGAACTACCCAACGCATGACATAGAACTTACAACAGTAGTATTTGCATTAAAGACATGGAGACACTACCTCTATGGGGCAAGTTTCCAAGTTTTTAGTGACCATAAGAGTCTAAAGTATTTGTTCGATCAAAAGGAGTTGAACATGCGACAAAGAAGATGGATGGAATATATGAAGGACTATGACTTCGAGCTTTTATATCACCCAGGAAAAGCCAATGTGGTGGCAGATGCATTGAGTAGGAGACAAGCTCAGATAACAACAATGATGGTGAAGGAATTAGAACTGTTAGAAAAGTTATGTGATATGAACTTGGGGTTGCAGTTAAACCCAGATCACATAACTTCTTAGAACAAGTGAAGGTTGAGCAGTCGATGGATCAAGAGTTGCAGCAAAAGATTAGGTTGTTGGACATCGATCAAGCTAAGGAGTTCGTTCTAAGTAAAGATGGCATACTTCGATTTAAAAACAAAGTGTGTATACCTGCAAAGAGTGAATTAAAACATTTAATTTTAGACGAAGGCCATAAAAGTCGTCTTAGCATACATCCAGGTATGACTAAGATGTATAAGGACCTGAAAGAGTCATTTTGGTGGAATGGAATGAAGAGGGATGTGGCCGAGTTTGTAGCAGTCTGCTTGGTGTGTCAAAAGGCAAAAGTGGAGCATCAAAAACCGGGAGGGATGTTACGACAGTTAGACATTCCTCAATGGAAGTGGGATAGTATCTCGATGGACTTTGTAACACATTTACCAAAATCATCAAAAGGTCACGATTCTATCTGGGTTATCGTTGATAGATAACCAAGAGCGCTCACTTTTTGCCCATTAATCACCGTATGTCACTAGAAAAGCTAACGGAGTTATACATCGGGGAAGTAGTGAGGTTGCATGGCATACCTACAAGCATTGTGTCAGACAGAGATCCAAGGTTCACTTCAAGGTTTTGGCAGACGCTACAGAAGGCTCTGGGAACACAGTTGAAGATGAGTTCGGCTTATCACCCTCAGACTGATGGTCAAACAGAAAGGACTATTCAGTCTTTGGAGGATTTACTGAGAACTTGTGTATTAGATCATCTTGGAAGTTGGAATGAGATACTACCATTAGTAGAATTTACTTACAACAACAGTTATCATTCCAGTATTGGTATGCCACCATATGAAGCTTTATATGGAAGAAGATGTAGAACACCGTTGTGTTGGTTTCAAGATGGGGAAGCACTGACAGTGGGACCCGAGCTATTACAACAAACCACAGAAAAAATAAAATTAGTCCAAGATCGGATGAAAGCAACTCAAAGTAGACAAAAGTCATATGACGACAAAAGAAGAAGACCGTTAGAATTTGAAGAAGGAGATCATGTATTCTTACGAGTAACACCAACTACAGGAGTCGGGAGAGCTATCAAGATGAGGAAACTGACACCAAAATTTCTCGGACCGTATCAAATTCTCAAAAAGATTGGGCCAGTGGCTTATGAGATAGAACTACCACCTCGATTGACAAATTTGCATAACGTTTTTCATGTATCCCAACTGAGGAAGTATATTCCAGATCCAAAGCATGTGTTAGAAGTTGATGAAATTCAGGTCAATGAAAATTTAACAATGGAAGTTGGTCCAGTGCGTATACTAGATGTTCAAATGAAAAAGTTAAGAGGGAAGGATATTCGCACGGTAAAGCTACTTTGGAATGAAGACACACAGGAAATGACTTGGGAATTGGAAGAATTTATGATAAAGGAATATCCATATCTCTTTTGTAAGTAATTTTTTTTAAATAGTTTTGTTTAATTAAATAATTTTCGAGGGCGAAAATAATTGTTGTTGGGGAGATTGTAAGATCCTTGAAAATATTTGTAAGTTAAATGCTAAAAAAAATGATGAATAGTAAATTGTGAATAGTAAATTGTGAATAGTAAATTGTGAATAGTAAAAAGTGAATAGTAAAAAAATAAATAAATAAATAAATAAATAATATTTGGAAAGGATAAGTGTTCCACGTAGCTTTGAGATCAGAATTCATCAAATTGCAAATAAAAAATTATTTTTGTAATAGTAAAATGAATAAAAAAAATAAATAGTTAAAATGAATAGTAAAAAATGAATAGTAAATTTTTTTGCTATAAATAGCCAAGGGGGGGAGGTTGAAAATTTACACCAAAGAACTTAGAAAATTTTTTAGAGAAGAGAGTTGGAAGAATTTCTAATTTCAAAGGGGATATTCTGGAAGTTTTCAGAGAGCAAGGAGATTAAGTCTGTAATAGAGGTAAGGGAAGCTAACTTTGAGTATTTCTTTTTGTATTATCTTGAGTCTTGAATATGCTATATTTTTCTTTTGTCTGATTTTAAATCTTGAATATGGAGTATTTTGTTTCTGTATGATCTTGAATTTTAAATGAGAGTATGCTTTTGTGTTGATATCCAAGTGTGATAGTTGTAAAATGTGATGTTGATTATGTTATGTCATTTGTATGTTATTAGTGGTTTATTTTTGTATTTTGGAAGGATTAGAAATTGTCTAACCGGCTCTGCCAGATTCAATTTCTTGATTCCCCAAATTTTTTATTTCTTTCCTTATTTATTTTTATTACATTTTTGGAAGGATTAGAAGTTGTCTAACCGGCTCTGCCAGATTCAACTTCTTGTTTCCCCAAACTATTTATTGCTTTACTTATTTATTTTATTGCATTTTTGGAAGGATTCGAAGTTGTCTAACCGGCTCTGCCAGATTCAACTTCTTATTTCCCCAGACATGTATTGTTCTTGTTATTTAATTATATTGTATTGTTGGATGGATTAGAAGTTGTCTAACCGGCTCTGCCAGATTCAACTTCTTGTTTCCCCATGAATTTTTATATTAAGATTATTTTTATGATTGTCAAATATTGTATTCTTCTATGACCATTTATAGTAATATTTTATTATTGTTAATTGTTTATAATTATCTTGTATGAATTCTATTATGGATGTTTATTGTGATGAATTTATTGAATGAGTTTGTTGGCTGAAATTGATCTTGTTGGAAGGTTTGGAGTAAGGGTTCTGTAATAGCTTGTATATGGGTATTAAATAGATATACAGATACTGTTTGAGGTTGTTGTGAGAGGAAGTAAAATATTAAAATTAGGCATTTTAGATTTAGAGCATAAGAAAACAAGGTAGATAAATTAAATAAATAAATTGTTAATTATTGAGGGCCTCCCTTTGTTGGTAGGATAGAGGAACCTTAAAAACCTGAGTTGGCACATCCCTAATCATAGAGCAGCCCTGGCCTGGTCCAGTCAGTTGTGACTAGTCATATGTGCTGGCGTCGAAGGTGAGTTTGATGCGTTCAGACATCTGGGTCCTCTCCGGTGACCAATTGGGGTAAAGAAAGATCTCTAATAGGATGAAAATAAAATAAAATAAGTCAATTGTAGATGCATAAAGTTATCATGGTAAAAACTTCATATATATTTTATTTATCGTTACATTGAGCTCAGACTTTAATACGTAGTTGCTAAGATATGTTGAAATGTTTTGGCTGATCTATGAATCTTTGATTGGTGAAAATATGTTGAGTTATACTCGTTGTGGTCAAAATGAGTTTATAATATGAAGTATGATATCTGGCAATATGTTTAATTTATTGACACCAAAATAGGTTATTGTCAAATTATGATTAGAGAATGAACATGATTGAGTTATGTGGAGAAGAGGTTATAAATTGTTGATTTGATGAAATGTTGGAGTGGATAAGAGGGTATGAAATGTTGATTTGATGAAATGTTGGAGTGGATATAAGAAATTATTGCTTATGAAATGATGTTTCCTACGGGAAGTAGTATGTTCGGTTTATACCATGAGAGCTTGATATGAGCAAAGTAACACCTGAGGTTTATGAAAGCAGGCAGCAAGTGGTCTGACCATAAGGCTTTGACATAAATATGTGGTTCATAAGTTTTATAGAAGCAGGCAGAGAGAGGTCTGACCATAAGGCTTCAGAGAGTAAGACATAGTATACAGGTGAGGCTTAAGGAAGCAGGCAGAGAGCGGTCTGACCATAAGGCTTCGTGAGTAAGCATGGTAAAATTGTAAGGTTTATGAAATTGAGGAAGATGATTTTGATAATGATGAATTAATGAAATCGGGGTAATGATATTTTAGTAATTATAGAAATACATGATTGAACTATTTTTTTTTTATTACAAGTTTAATGATTGATATGATATGGTTGGCTTACCCTTATTTGTTTGTGCTATGATCATATAACTCATGTTATATGTGAATAGATAATGTTGCAGATGCGGTTGAAAAAGCTTAGAGATGAGAGAGATGCGGGGAAAAACTTTCAGGGATATTTTGTAAAAAGAATAAATTTGTATTGGAAAAATTATGTTGGGTAAAACTTATAAGTTGAAATTTCGAATTTATGTTAAGTTGTGAAGACTATATTGTTTGAAGTTTGTAAGTTTGGTAATGTACTTTGGGAGAATTGAAATAAAGTTGGATTGTTTATAGAAGATATCAAGTTAATTTAGTCTCTACTAACAGTAATACTCTTTAAAATATTAGGGTATTACAAAGGTACTGGCCGAACGGCCTTACATAGTTTAACAAAAGTAAACTACACAAGATAAAAGGAAAAACATGACCGAACGGCTTACAAAAGTCCTATTACCGATCGGTCAAATTTCAAAAGGAAAAGGAAGTGACCGAACGGTCACTTCATACACAACTACAACTACAATCGAACGTCCTACTGTTCGGCCTTCACTTCCACATCTACGAGGTTCTCGTCCTCCAGAGCTTCTTCTTCCAGCGCCTCTTCAAGTAGCGCGCTTCCATCTGCTCACATCCACACGGATGATCATTGCAAAACAAGACAGACGTACAACAGGACAACAAGACAGCGTGAATTCAATTCCATACTCACACAACGATTTAAGTACATGGTTTAAGACCGAATCAAATAAAGGTAGACTCGTCAGAATATTAAATAACCACAGGCCGGATCCAAATGAATATAGACACATCAAGACGTTAAAGAATCATATTTATAATAATTTAATTACAGAAACCGAATGTCGGTTAATGACCGAACGCAGTAAAGAAAATGTTATTGAACTTGGACGAACGCTATTTCATCAATATAGATTATATAAGAATCGAATACGAGCGCTTGGTATAAGATCGAGCACTACTGGTACGAGCGCTAGGTGTAAGACCGAGCACTACGAACGACTAAGTTATACCAATATATATATATAGATATATATATATATATATATATATATATATATATATATATATATATATATATATATATATATATATATATATATATATATATATATATATATATATGACATTATCAAGGGATATTCGGATACAACTATGTTTGGCCGAACGCTCAAACATAATATTAACACATGAGGACGCTCGTCCTCAACTGAAGTTCTCTCCAAATGAAATAATCTCATTTTTACTAGGTTTACCAGAAAAACCGAACGGTAAATGACCGTTCAGTGACGAACGTACTTTTTCATATGAAACTTATCATACCAGAATTATTTCTTTCCAACAGTCATTTCTTAATACATATATACTTTCATAACTTTATACATTCCTATCAAATTCAACTTTCATACCACAAACAATTCATATCACATAAATCTCATATACTCATACATCATACATAACTCAATCATGTTTTTACATATCAAATAAACAATCATCACATAGTCATGCTTCATACAACTCAACGAACGTTCATGCAATATAGTCACATACATAAGAATTAAATTGAATAAGCTTCCATTACCTCTTAAAGTGAACGCACGTCCTTCAGACTAAAACTTAGTTCGCAAAAATAAGATTTCTTCTACCCACAACGCTCAACCAAACTCTTCAAACTAAACAAATTACAGAAAACCAAGATTGGTTCAGATAGGGTGACCGCGTGCAACCAAAGCTTGGCTTGCATGATCATATGAACGAACAGCTAGAGACGAGAAACTTACCAGTTTCAGAATCCAGAATTGTTCGGTTTAAATAGAAGCTTGGGACGCCGGTGATGCTTCTACGGTGCCTGAATGATGATCAGAGAAGAAGAAGGGTGAGTTTTCTTAAAGAGAAGGTAGGGTTTCTAGTGAGAAGAAGGAGAAAATGAAAGATCAGATTTTTGGAAAGCTAAGGGTGCATGCAGAGAGAGTGGGAAGAAGGTTTCAGAAAAATCATTTTTCTTCTCACGTAAAACGAGCGTCTGTTCTCCTGCTGACACCTGCATTCCACTATCTGATTTCAGATCCTCATTTCATGACACCTGGCGTCAGCGTAGAGAGGATTTGGGTGCGTTTTAAATTAGTCTGAGCAAGGTTTTGGGGTACATTTAATGAGATTAAACAGGTGGGGTTTGGGTGGGTTTTCCGAGGCCTGACAAAAAACATTTTCATATATTTTAAATTGTTCAAATCTATTTTGAAGTGTGACAAATGCTTTATCTACTATGTACATAAAGTAATTAATTTTAAATTATTCTTAAAGACATTTTACAATTTCATCATCAACATTTTCATCAAATTGTTTATATTTATGACTAATATAGTTTTTCATGAAATGTGTCGTGATTGTTCTTAAAAATTTGTTAACTTCAGACTTCAAGAATACCAAACATCCTTATCCTTCAAAATCCCTTTTTAAATCATATTCCTACTCCCATTATCAAGGCTCTCTCGCTTTTCAACCCATTCAAAATTCTCTCATTCAAAGAAAACTCCTCAGCCTCTGATATTTTCGTTATCCAAGCCTCCGAAGAAAAAATTGTAAGACTTCATATTAAGCACTGGATAAATCTTGACGATCTTACAACACATGGATATGACGTTCTTCAAGATACTTATCGTTGCGGCATTGCCACCTACTTTGAGTGGGACACTCCAATACTGCCAAAACCTGGTGAAGCACTTTTGGACAAATGCTGAAATAAAATCTAAGACTTTCATCCCAAATATCATTGCACAAGAAGTAACCATCAACCTTGAGACCATTGTTGAAGCTACAAGTTGCCCTAGATTCGATAACTATTACTACGAAGGATGGGATAAAATGTACTCACCAAATGGAATCGTTGAACGCACTTTCTATGGTGCAAACTTCAAATTAGAGTGTGTCGATCGAGAGATAATATACAAGGAATTGAGCTCTTTGTTGAAATTGATATCGCAAAGCGGAATGTTTTAAAGAGCGTGAAAATAAACAATAATCAAGAGGGTAGGAGTGAATTGGTTTTTTTGAATTTTTTTTTTAAACTTTCATCGAACAATTTATAAAAAATATATGAAGAGAGATAGAGAGAATCACACACAGAATTTTATCCTGATTCGAATTAAAAGATTCTTTGTCCACTGTTAATCATTATAAAAAGAGTGATTAACTTTTTACTAAAAATTAGTTTGATGATTACAATTACAACCGTGAAATAATAAGAATAGAAAACACCTTCCTTCGACACACGAGGGAATGAACACCAGCTTAATCAAGTTGCAGATAACTGCTTGCACCTTTAGACACACTAAACACAAGCTTTTCCTTTCTCAAGACTTGATCAAGCTAAGACTTAAACTTAGAACATCCTCAGAACCAATTTTGAGCTCTCAAGAGTTTAGGTAACCTCTAAAAGGTTTTGGAGGCTTCTATTTATAGGCTAGGGGTCATAAATTGAGAAGACAACTCCCAAGTACCAAAGATAATTCATTGTCATAAATGATAATCGATTATTTCAGGCCGTTATGAGTTTTGGAAAACGTGATGATCGATTATCCTTTGTGATAATCAATTAACGTTGAACCCTGGACAATATTAAAACTTGCAAAAATAATCCATTATCCCTAATGATAATCGATTATTGCTGAGACAAATCCTTTTCTACTTTTGTTTGTGATAATCAATTATCCCTAATGATAATTGATTATTGCCGCAAGAAATCAATAACAAAGAATAAGTTATATGACTTCTAAGTACTTACGATATAAAGATAACTCCTATACAAATGATTTCTACAAAGAATGTTTTTAATACCTAATGTATTTGATTCTTTAAGTCTTCAAGTGCATCATCATCAAAATCTCTTCAAAGCATCAATGCTTCTCATTGGTAACAATCTCCCCCCTTTTTGATGATGATCAAAACATCCATTTTGTTAAAAGCACTTCTGGCTACCTGCATTATTTTATACTTACACCAAAACATAAAGGTTAATAACTTTAAACAATAAAAACACATTTAGGAGAGACTCCCCTTAAATTTAGGCTCCCCTCAACAAAACAATGTTTCAATCAAAGATAATAAAATTTTGGATTTATAATGTCAAAGACTAGTACATCATAATTTATAAAATTCAAGGAAACATAAATTCAAAGCTTGAAAAGAATTACAATGAATTTTTAGAAAGGAGGACTAGGAGGATAATCAGGAGGTTGAAGGTTAAAATGATTCTCAATATTTCCTAGCCTAGTATCAAAATCCTCTAAGCGCTCACACACATAATCGTGGTGAGATTGATGTATATCCATGAGTTCTTCATGTCTTGACTGGTGGAGAGTGTTCATTTCTTCCATTTTTCGAGTTAGATTTGCAAGATGCTCTTCAATGGAGAAGGAGGAGGATGAAGGTACAACTGATGGACCAGCTTGAGAGGGATCAACTACATTAACTAGTTCAGCCATATGGGCATCTACATCATCATCTTCATCATCATGGTCTGTTTCATCTTTATGGACAAAGATGTTACCACGAGCAACAAAACTCATTTGTCACAAAGTGGTTTCTTCAATCTCAGGGCCAACAACTTGGATGGCACTTGTGTTTTCACCATCTACATTGAATCCTTTGTACTCAAGGATACGAGACACAAGAAGGGCATATGAAGATGATAGACATGATATCTTTACACCTTCATCATAGTGTCCACAATAAGAAAGGGCCAATCAATATGAGTATGATTGAGAAGCTCATATATAATAAGGAGATCATCCTGTTCGGAGCATTGGGCATGATTGGTAGCACGGGGGCATAGGACCTAAACAATTAAGTAATGAACGAGTCTTTCTTCAACTTTGAATCCTTCCACTAGAAGTTGTTTACGCCTTGTTTGTTGTTGGGGGTTTCTTAAAATAGATTGAAAAACAAGGAGATGTTGAATCCCTGTACGCCAAGATGACCTTTTACAAGGTCATCTCTAAGAGGCATCATGGCCACATTGGCCCAGATATTATCATCAAGGATGATGTTGACGCCTTTGAATTTTGTAGTGGCCACTCCATCACGAACACCAAAGTTGAAATAGAAAACTCAGATAAGATCCGGATAGATGCAACCTTTTTGTTCTACAAGATTTGCAAGCTCTTGATCTTCTAAAAGGTTGGGGAATTGGAACCCATAAAACTTGTACCAACCCAATCTGACATATTTACAAGATATAATTTTCTTCTCTTTCCAGTAATGAGTGAACTATACATGCTTCTTAGTGTCGGAGAGCCATCCATCAATGTTTGTGGGTCGAAGGGCATGAGGACAAGTAGAGGCACTACAGGAAAAGCGTTATTTTCCGAAGGAATAATACCGACAGCCTCTGTGGCCTTCGGTAAAGTTGACTTACCGAAGGATGTACCGACGGTCATGTAAGTGGTTGATTACCGAAGGCTTTTTAAGTTTACCGAAGGCTCCATAGGCCGTCGGTATATTGATCGACCTAATGAAATGAAAATTTGGGATTTCCCTCTCTATTCTCCCAATTTTTGTTTCCGCAGAACCTCTCCCCCAAATTTTTCTCTCTCACTTCAGAACTGCAGTTTAACCCCTTTGTTGCTGCAACAATTGGTGTGTCGACGTTAGGATAGTGACGGTAAGGAGGGTGATGGTTGACGAAATTAATTGTTCCGAGGGGGCTGGTCGAGGGTGGTGGTTGGTGTTGCGACTTGACGATGGTGTTCTGGTGACCTCACCGTGGTGTGCTCTGAAGTTAAAGGAACTTGGTCGACGAACTTGGAGGGGCCATTGTGGGCTTCTGTCGCTGTCGTGCTCTACAAAGGTTGCCATCGTCTAGGGCTATCTTGGTTGAGGTAAGTTGTGCGTTTAAAAATTCATTCTGAGTTTAATTGTTCTTCAATCTGTTTGATGTTCTTGTGGCAGCACTGTGTGATGTTGTTTGTTCGAGAACGTTTTTTATTTTGTAATTGAAATGAGGGGCAAGGCATTGGCCTGCCAGTGACAAGGTTCAAATAACCTTAGCCGTAGTTTAGGGAAAATAAAAGCAACCGATGAAGATTAAGTAGGTGAAGATTATAACTTAGTGGTTTGTACTAATTTTTCTTGTGAACAAGTGGGTTATACTTCACCAGCACACCAATTGTCCAAGACAAAGCTCGAATGCTAACACAAACACCCCATTGCTCCCAATTCAATCTCTCAGTATTGGGTATCTTTTTCAGAAACTCAACCTTCACTAGTTGAAGAACAACAGTTAGGCTCACAATTACAATGAACAACCTATTCTTACCAACTCCCTTAAATATGTTCTTGTTCTTCAGTTCCCTTGCATTTAACTCATTGAACACTTGGCAGACGACAAAAGAATTTAAGATAATCGTGTTCTTCACCTTGTCAGTAACATGAAAGATTGATCTTCCCCTCAATTCTAAAACCAGTTGTACCATAACCTGGTACAATGCCTGTGAAATTAGGTTCCTCCACATAAGTGTAGTTATCAGTGGCTCAACTCTACCTACAGGTGGCATCTTCATGAGATCATCAGTAGGTTCCTCGGTGGCTAAAGCCAAAGCTCTCCTTTTCCACTTCAGTGTCTTCTATTCCCTTGGAAAGTCCAATATCTACATGTTTTAGAGCAGGTGCGTCATTTGTTGCATCACCTGTGATTGACACCACATTACCCTTCTGCTTTAATTATTGAACCATCAGAAGCTTGTTAAATGGAGATGATCTGGCAATGACCCTGATTCTGTTAATCTTATCCATTCTTTCCTCATGTACTATGATTGTAAAGTATTTCAGAATCAAGAGTGTTATAAAATGAATAAAATTCTTTCCTTTTAAAAGTATTTAAAAAACCAAAGTGGTTACTAACTAAGATAATTGATTCTGTACTTTTTATTTGTCAATAATTATTTCAATTGTATGGCTGCAAAGCTTATGTTATTTTTAATTATTTAAAAGGGTTTATTACAAATGAAGTTTGATATTGATTGAATGGTTTAAAAGTGTTGTTGAAGGAGGGTGGTTTGGGTGGTGAAGGAAGCAGAGTCTGGATTGTGGAAGGAGTAGCAGTGTGAAAAGGGTGAGTTTAGTGTGTGGAAGTGAGGGAGAAAGGGAACAAAGGGTGTTAATTTATAGAGGAAAAAACACAGAACAGAGAGGAAGAGTAGAGAGTCACACAGACACACAAAGGATGAAAATAAAAACATAAATAAATAAGAAAAAGAGAGAGAGAGTGGGGGGACGTGCCCCTCTACCTTTCATTTTGCTTTTCTATTTTTTTTAAGGTACGTTATTTCTTCTTTGAACACTGAAATGTTGGTCAGGATTCACATTTGCCATCAACTATAGTTTGACATGATTGGTACATATATATTTATTCTAGACTACATACAAGTATGTTTAGATATCACTCTTGAACTTTATGTCCAATTGAACAGAAACAAATACATAGCAATTTGGTAAGAAAGTAATTTGGTTTAAGACAGAAGAAAACAAGGAAAAACGTGTATGGGGAGGGTAGAGTGGGAATAAAAGTGGTTGTAATGGGAGAGAAGAGGAGAGGAACAATAATGGGGGCTTTGAGTTTAGGGTCTGGAAAATGATTATGGAGTAGGTCGTCCCAAGATAATTAATGATGGTTTGGATTGGGTCCAAAACCAGCATCAACACCCTTCCTTACCCACTCACCCCTATCATGAATTACTCTTGTTTTATTTATGCTTTGGTTGTTCTATTTTGAGGTCTCCATAATTTAGAGTTTTGTTTGTGTAATTTTCATGTTTTGGGAAGTGTTGGCAGTAATCATTGTTCTTGCCGTAATGATGAGAAATGATATGAGTGACATGTCCAAAACCAAATCCAGCTGCCTTAGCACATGTGTTAATTTGCATGCTTTGTTTTTATATGGTTGAGAGAGTGCTTTAACTTTTCAACAAAGTAAATGTGAAATGATTAAAAAGGTTCCAGAAAAGGTCAAAAAATAAAAGGATGGAGGGGTGTTAAGCATTGTCATTATACTAAAGCAGGGTTGTTTTAGTGGCACAGGCTCTGTTTGAGAATTTAGTGTTAGCTAATTAGTGGCACAGCTCCATCTTTCTCAAATTACTCTTTCATCCTTAACACACTTCTCTACTTTCTCTATTTAAATCACTTCCATATGCTTTTTATAGTTGTAATAATCTGTCTAATGATCATTAAAAAGTAATATTCTTGAACAAATATTAAAATATACTAGATTATTTGAAGCAGATGAGTTTCTGAAAAAGGAAGAGTAGGTGTCATTGTGGCAATGTGAGGATGGGTTGCATGTGATTTTATTTGATTGTAAATTTGCCATAATGTGTTATGGAAAACCAAGGTACAGAGCAGAACTACTGGTTTTTGTTAGGAAGTTCATTAGGAAAATATCATATATGTTAAATTGTTAGGCTATTTGGAATGACTGTACTTTCCTAAAATTGGATTCAATTATGTATGTACATTTAAAGGAGTTTTCAGACGAAATTCCATTTGATGTGTTAGGGTGAGCTTTTAAAGGAGTTTGAATTGTGGCCAGAAAGGGAGGACGAGAGTCTACCGAGAAGACCTAACTAGGAAAGGAAAGCAAAGGCAAAGGTATGGGGACCTAAACTGAAATTGCATGATTGAAATTGCATGAGTTTGAATGTTAAGTTATATTGATTGAAGTTTTATGATATTGTAAACATTGAGGTTTGTCAAACTTTGTTGTGAATGGTTTGAAACTGATTGCCATATATGTAAGAGATATGTTTTGGTACTTTAATTTGTGCATGATGAAGTTGAAAAAATAAAGCATGTACAATGGCCTCTTCCATTGGTTATAATCTGTGAGAATTAGCCATGAGACATCTTACCATGTTTGTAAGATCATAGAATGTGTAGGTTTAGATTATCCTTTTCAGTTTAGTAATGTCTTCTACTGAATCAGAGCAATTTGCCTTCAACAACTGAAGTGAATTTTGTTCCACTTCCCAAGTTTGTCCAACATTAAAAAAAGTTTACAGTGTTTCCAAATTGGTTGTTTGAATTCAACACAAAGGAAGGTTTAGGTTCAGATGACCACTTGGCTTGTAGCTTTGGCTAACAAGATTACTCAAAAACAAATTCAAAGAAAAAATAATTATGTTACTGGCCACTACTACTACAGTGTAGTTTGTGGTCCAAATTCCTTGTGTAAAGCAAGATGCATGTGATCATATCAGCATGGTTTTGGACCACCTAATCAAAGTGAATTCAACACTCAAAATGAATGTAAACAGTTTTGGCTTTTCAAATCATAAAGGTTTGTTATCTATTTAGAAACTGTCCACATAACACTCTCTCTTATTGCCAAAGATATGAGGCCAAGTTAGCCACACAAAGGTAAAAAAAATGAGTGTTCTCTCTGCTGTTTAGTGCACTGGATTAGGCAAAATGGATTTTTCAGCACTTGGTCAATCTTTCTTTCTCTTTCAATCAGTGTCCTACATTAGTGATATGTAGAGCCTAGTTTTCTTCTCACTAGACCAGAACCTGTATGTATGTAAACACAAGTACACAAAACAATAAAGAAAGAAAGATTACAATTAAAAGGTTATGTGATATACAACAGTAAAGTACAAACAACCTCTAATATACGTAGATGATTCAAAGTTTAAACTTATTTTGATGCTACTTCAAAACAGATTGAGAAACACTCTTTTGGTAACATTGAAGCTACTGGATTGAACCACAAAGTCTTCACAGTATTAAAAAATCACAGGAAATTAGCACTAAAGCAGAGAAAAAATTGCACCATAATTGGTTATGGACAACATAAAATTTTAGACTTCAAATTGACAACTTGGATGGCCAAAGATTGAATAGGCAATTAAGTAAAGTTTAGAAACGAAGTAGGCACTGAAATGTAACCTAGGAAATGCTCTAGATCATATTAATGGCAGTAATGCAGAAGACGACATACGTAGGACACAGTGATGGGTCGAGATTGTTGGTGGCAAGAAAAAGGGTCGACTGTATGGTGCAGGACAACTTGCTGCAAACTATACAACATCGAGAGGAGGTACTCTGAAGCACCAACCTTCTTCTTCGACCACTGCTCCTGACGAGGTCGTTCTCCGCCTCACGCAGGCACTAGAGCAACGTGACCAGGAAATCACTGATATGAGAGCAGAGTTTACAAACTTTAAGGCCCTAGTCATGAGAGTGTTGCCTGAAACTTCACAGGACGTACAAAATATCCCTCCGACCCAGCCACGACCCTCCTCGTCACCCGCTGCCGCTCAGCAGCCCATATCAGTCCAACCCACACCAGTCCAGCCATCAATAGAGGAGCATGATGATGAAGATCATTCTGATGATAACTATGTACATTATTAGTTTCATTTTCTTATTACTTGTTATAGAAACATTTGGATATTAGAACATTTGGAGTTTAGATCATTTCGATGTTAGATCAACTTGGTGACTTTGGATGTTAGAACATCATTAAGATTGATTGTTTTATGTTTTAACTATAAATACATGTTCTATGGATTAATGGATATTCTATAGATTAATGTATGTTCTATGGATATTGATCAATGATTGCATCTTTGAGATGCACATTATGCAGGTTTGTATGTGCTTGAAAACTGTTATGCAGGTCTGTATGTCATTGAAAATTGTTATGCAGGTCTGTTTATGTTGTTGGTTTCGCCAGAAATACAATTATCCCTTACATTTCCCTCCAACTTACCGAAGGCTTTTGCCCTTCGGTAAATACCCACGTTAGGCTTTTGCCCTTCGGAAATTACCGAAGGCTTTTGCCCTTCGGAAATTACCGAAGGCTTCTGCCCTTCGAAAATTACCGAAGGCTTCTGCCCTTCGGTAATTACCGAAAGCCTCAGCCCTTCGGAAATTATCGAAGGCCTCAGCTCTTCGGAAATTACCGAGGGCTTCTGCCCTTCGGTAATTACCGAGGGCTTCTGCCCTTCGGTAATTATAAGGGCTTGAACACCCTTTCTTATGTTAAATATTTACATGTTAATTTATGTTAATAAGGTGGTTCTGAATTGTTGTATTGATTGTTTCAAAGCTGAAGAACGTATCAATGAAGAGTTTTTCCTTAAAAATTCAAACTTTATTCTTGCAAGTAAGATTTATGAAAGGATAAAGCTATTGTGAATACCATGCTACTGATTTCATATGATGGATTGCATGTTGAAATTTTTATTTGAGTGGTTGATTGTCACAAACTAAAAATTGCATTAGACAATGAATTCAGTGCAAAAAATTTCACTTTGACAAAAGAATTGATGTTGCATGTGATGTTGTTGACTAAGGATCTTTTTGTATCAACCATAGGGAGAAGAAACTGAATATTTAATTATGATAAAATTTTTGTAGAGGAAACAAGAAAGAAGAGCAGTTCACGACATTCCTCCCTTTGAGAAAGGCAAAGCTACTACAACCTCAACGAGGAGGAAGGAACCCAACCCTGTGTTGGAAATCTCTTAAAGTTCATCCTCAAGGATTTCAAATTTTACGATGCAAGTAAATTTGAGAGGAAAAGTGAAAAGTGTAAAAGAAAGAAAGTGAAGTAGAGATTTATTAAAAAATAGGAATTAAAATTGTTATATTTTATATGTAAAATATGGTAGTTCAAAAAATGACAGTTAAAATCATCATATTTTACATTTAAAATGTGACAATTCTCTAACTGTCCTATTATACTAAATACTAAAAAAAATGATGATTTTAAATAACTACCATATTAAAATTGCCACAAGTACGAATTTATAAATTGAGTGAGTAAAATTAATATTATATTTTATGCAATAATTAATATTTACTATTTAGCATATTTTTAACATCATAGTTTTAACTTTTAAAAAATCAATTTCTTAACCAACACCAACAAAATCAATACTAAACATAAATTAGTGAGATTTTTTCATTTATGTTCGTTTATGGTGGAAGCCAAATTTCCATTTTACTGAATTGTATAAATTTCACATAACATATTATTTCTTTTTATATCTTTGAATATATTTATATATTTATGAAATGGAATTTCGGTAATGTAAAAATCACTTTTAATAATGATTTTTTATACTGGTTATATTCTATCCAGTGTAATAAGTGTCTTATATATAAAATAACATTTTCTATACCAGTGGAATTATAATCGGTATAAAAAGGAGTGCAGTGATATTTTTATAATAAAAAACAAAATTTATCAGTTCTAGTTATAACCGACGTAAAAAGTGGATACAACGATAGTTTTGTAAGTAAAAAAAATTATATACTTGTTCTAGTTATAATCCGTATAAAAAGTTTTTTTTCGTTTAATCTCACTATAAATTTCTATTTTTTTTCGAAATCTTAAATAGGTTTTTTTTCTTTTTGACGTATCACGTGGATTTTTATTATTGTAAATTTTATTCAATTAGATGTTTATCATCAAATTCATCAAATGACTGTTTAATAATCAGTAACTTGGCAGTTGAATGAATAATGACACTTAACATTAAAATTGAGTTTTGTTTTAAAAAATTTTTAAGAACCTTTAACTTAACTGGGGAAAAAAATTGGGGGAAATCGCTTCTTTGTTAGGATTGTTATTATTAAGGTTCGTTTGAATAAGCCACCATGTAACGAACAATCCCAAAGGAAGATGCAATTATTCTCAGCTTATTGGCAACATCAAAAGGTGGGATTGCATTGGGTGGTTTATTGTCCAAGTCCCAGAAAAGCCCTACCCTGTTTGGCTTTTCGTTTGGATTCAATTTCTGATTTTTACCCCATTCTGATCCAGAATGATAATATCTCAAGCCACCGTATATATGCCAGCATGTAGCTTCTAGTGAGAAAAAGCAAATGCTACGAAATCTGGAGACTTTCAAAGGGTTATCTGTTCTTCTGTAAGTCAAATAGCTTTTAAAAGTAACCATCGAGTCCAATCAAGTTTCATTGAAAGAGAGAGTAACGGAGATTGTAGATAAACCATCTTCTTACACCATTTTCAGAACTGCGAATCGGAGCACCCAACCGGTCGAGCAGGAGAAGTAGAATGAGGCTGGGGGAAGGAAGGGGTCAAAAGGGGAGAGAGCAGCGAAGGTAACGGTGCAGTGAGGAAGTGCATGGTTGGGACATTTCGTCGAACAGTTACTCGGCGAAATAGACACGGAAAAAGAATCAACGTGGCGCGAATGTGAAGAGTCTTCAAATTCAATCAAATGTGAACTGTGATAAACATTACCTAAATTTAAGTTTTGTGCACGTTTACTAGCAGGAAACTGTGTGGAAACGTTGGAAGATGAGGAGGGAGAAAATGACAGAAGTGCGTAATCCCCGGCACCGGCGCCGGCGACACCAGTGGAGACCTTGTGGGGTCTTCTCCCGGCCGTGATCGAGAGTAATTTTTGTCTAACAGAGAACGCGATTTCCCCCAATTTTTTACGACAGATTTCTAATTAAATCAAATTTATAATAATAGAAACTCAAGTGATACTTAAAAAAAAATAGGAACCTATTTAAAATTTCCGAAAAAAAATAGAAACTTTTGATAAGATTCAACCTTTTTCTATTTGTAAACACATAAAAGAATGACATTTTAAAGGTTTTGGAAGCATAAACCATCTTACTTTTCCAGTACCATTCTCCACTCTTCATCTTGAGTTACTCTCCATTACCTCCAAAGGTAGCAACTGGTCCTGATGTTATACACCTTCTCTAGGCCAAAGACGTTGTAGATGATCCCAAACAGAGTTATCGTCGGTGTGTCGCAGCATTGACACAGTGGTTAGGAACATCGTCGGAAGGGGTAGCTCCCCTTGGATCTTCTATGTGTAGGTTGGAAGAACATCCAAGGTCACATATTCTTTTCTTTCATCAACATTGTCTCAATTGGAGACGTCGTCATTAGTGACGCACGACCTCCTTTCTCCTCTTCGATTGTTTTCTCTTGAGCGCTACAAAGGTAGTTATGAGATAGGGATTGTAATTCTTTTCCGTGAATGTTGAAAAAAGGCGAGATAGGGACTTAGACAGAGATTCTAATTCTTTTCTTCTTTGTACATTATTTTGGAACATAAATTCTTTAAGTCACTAGAAATTGAAGAGTATGTGAAACAATGATAGAGAATGTCGATGAAAATTGTTGATAATAGTAGATTTTAGAGTTATAATTAGTATAAAAAGTGATACTTTCTTTACTCATTAACCTTAACCAATATAAAAAGTAATAATTTTCTCCGATCTAAAACAGATATAAAAATCATTTTTAACCAACGTAAAAAAAAATCATTCCTAAAGAAAAAAGTGACATAAAATATATATAAGGTGTTATTTGAAAATATTTTACATTAATCTTTTTTATAATGAATTTATTTCAATGGATATCAATCATAACATTATTGATCAGAACATTATTTCATGGTATGGCCTACATATTTATATATGTAGACTTTAATAACATTTAACAAGTTCAATAGTAACGCAACTACAACAAAAACACAATGAAATAAAAGTACAACAAAATCACAATGACATTGAGATGTGCAAACTTTTGCGGATATATATCTTAAAAATTGCACAACTGATCGAAATAAAAAGACACAAAAACTAAAAGGATTTTCAAAACGCATGGAACATTGGTGTTATTTCCAACTTTACTTTTCATTGTAAAGTCCTGTTGTTTGATGTGTTTGCGTGCACAAAAACCACTAAGCAATGCGATATTGATCAAGAACTTCAGCATTTCTTTTTCCTGTGACGATTCTGAACTCCCTTAAATCTTCATACTTAAATGGTCGATAACGTGGACCACCGTTAAGTTCCGCCAACTTTGGATGAGCTTCAACAATACCATCCCTTGCTGCTAACATAAATACACCAAACGAATAACGAGTACATGTTTCCTTGCAGATTACACGATGCCTGGCATTCCAAAATTTTTCATTGCTCCAAACCTGTCAGAAAAACGTATATTTTTATTAGAAAATATCTTTTTAACAACTTTTTTACAACAACCTATGTGGTAGCTTGTAATTGGTCCGTTTTAAATACGCAGATCAATAAAAAATAGTGACATATAGTCTGTTATCAAAAAATGTTGTTAAAATATTATGTTCCATTTCTATTTTCAAGATTATGCATATAGTACACAAACATTAATGTAATTCAACAGAAACAAAATATAAACTTGTTAATCTATGCTCACATGTCCAACATCTCCAACAATGCAGAGGAAGGACCCTGATTTGGGAGTCACTTTTTTTAATAAGCCAGAATCATCCAACAGCTCAAGACCAGTAACAGTTTCATCGTCTTGAAGTAGAGTGATAAATCCTGTATCTGAGTGCAACATTATTCCCATTTCACCTACATTTTCAGGGCTGAAATTGTATTTAATAGTTCTTAAAAGGAAAGGCCAGTCCTTGAAATCAACATCCACTATACCCAAACACTTGGCCATCTTTTGTGCTATAGTTGATGCCAAGTCATGAATTGCTTTCCCATACGTCTTTACTATTTTCCTGTCATAACAGATCCACATTATTTAAATTCAAATAATGTAAATCTCATCAGAGGCAAAAAATATCTGTTACAATGTGGTCAGAGATTTGAAGCTCCAAAGTTTTGCGTTTACATTATACGTAGTAAATGTGAGTTGAAGCTTTTGCAATGGCTGGTATGGATTACATGGAGAATAACAATCAGTTAATTAGTTTGATAAATGAGGTGAGATAAAGAGAGAGGTTGAAGAAAGGAACCTGTAATGGGGTGGTAAATCCACCTGAGAAAAGAAATCTTCAAGTGCCTGTGGTGATTTATGATAGTCATATATTCCCATGGCCTCATATAGAGGACTTGATGGAAACGGTGGAATATAACCACTATCAGGAATTATCGATTTGTTGCGCATTTTTATCTCTAAAGGAAGATCATGCCAGAATTTCACAGCTGATTTCATCTCTTTCATGAGTGTGTCTGGAATAGGGTGGTTTATCACCCTGAAAATACCACATTTCTCACATGCTTCTCTTAGCTTCTTCCATTCCTCTCCCTCTGAAAGCTTCTGAAAATCCACCACAGGAACATTAGCCTCCATCTCTTGCTCTTTCACTTTCTTCTTCTTCTTGATCTTTGCCTTCGATATCACTCTCAGTTTTTCAGAGAGGAGGAATTACAAAAAGGCTTCAGAGGAATTGTTATGTATAGGCATAGATAAAAATAAATAATTTACAAAACTTGTGTTTGTTATTATAAATACTATTTAATTTATAAAATTGATTCAATTTGGTAAATTAATTTCACATGTAAAATATATTAATAATTTAATTTAACATGTAAAATATATTAATAATTTAATTTAAATTGTTGGAAGTCTAATATCGACTAGAGATAAATCAAATTTAAAATATATATGTATATAAAAATCTTATCTTACAAATTAATTTTATGGGATTGGATTACATTTAAAGTTCATTTATTAAGATAATGAGAGTCACTATTAGAACCTATCTTAAATGTATATATCTTAAAGTCTAGTTCTTAACATAAGTTTTTATATGATTTTGTTTTTGAGGAATTAAATTTAGGCTTAATACCACTATTGGTCCCTATTTTCGTCTACTTTGTTCGATGTGAGACTCATTTTTTTTGAATGTTCAATATAGTCTCTTATATCGTAATTTATGATCAATTTTGTCCTTTTGGCTAACTACGTTTAAATCGTTAACGGCAAAATGTCCACAGCACCAATCAGTTAATTATATGGCAGGTATTGACTGACGTGGACACATCACCTTTGACACGTCATCATCATCTCCTACCTCCAGAAATCCTAATTTCCCCTACACAGAAACCTTAGTCACCACCTAACCCTAGTCGTCATTGCCACCATGCTTACGGCGAGCCACCATCTTCGCACCTCCATCATCAGACATTTCAAAACCCTAACCAGAAACCTTTCGCGAACATATCACGCACTAGTCGCACCACTGTTCCAAATGCTCCAACACAAGCATCGCGAAACCGAATCACAAGTCCTTGAACCTTTGAGCAACGTCACCGTCAAACTTCTTCATTCTCCACCAACCACCATCAACTTGAAACACAGAAGATCAAAACACAGAGAACCAGAAATCTCCTTCAAACCAAAAGCACCATTCGCGCCGCAACGGTGAAGAGCCACCAACATCATCACCAACCCCTCGCGAGCAAAACCCAAATCGTAGAAATGCAAAGGCGAATCACTCAATCATCTTCAACCGTCGCACCAGCGCCTCTCCGCAAGCTTCTCCACCGCGCCTTCTTCATTCACCTGCAGGAGAAAAACCTAGAAGCAAACCAACTATCACAAAGTTCACCATATCCACCTTGAAGGAGAAACCCTATTCTCGCGTGACGGCACTAGAGCAAACTTTTCCGCAATCTGCAGATACAAATCTGAACCCCTAATTTTTGGGTGAAGAAAGGGGTTGCCACATGTCAAGTCCTTATTGGCACGACCATCCTTAGTCAACTCTAGTCCTAGCCACGTCGGCCAACAACTGCCATGTAATTCACTTATTAGTCCTGTGGACATTTTGTCGTTAATGATTTAAACGTCGCAGCAAAAAAGACAAAATTGAACATAAATTATGAAATTAGAGACTATATTGAACATTCGAAAAAATTAAGTCTCACATCAAACAAAGTTGACGAAAATAAGAATCAACAATGATATTAAACCTTAAATTTATAAATAAGTTTAGAATAAGTATTTTTTAAATTAAAATTAAAAATAAAATAGTTTTAGTATTTAGGTTAAGTTATTTGATATATAATATTTTAACATAGATATATAAGTTGTAATTAGGTTTGGTAATATTTTTTTAGAGACATAACATTACTTAATTAAAAAAATATATAATTCAATTGAGAAAAAAAAATATAATATAAGATACCAATTTAATAGAAAACGCTATCTACATGATATTGACATTTTACATGTGACGATTGACATATTGGACTGCTACTAACAGTGATACAACACATGATAAAAGCTTAAAGGCATAATACCCAATTTTGTCCCCACTTTGGTTCGGAAATCTCAAGTTAGTCTCTTTCTAGAAATGTGAGTGCAATGGATCCTTACTTGTAATTTTTTGAGTCTAATGAGTCCCTTCCGTTAAATAGAAGGAAACGGAGTTAGTGGGCTGATGATGTGGCAGTTGTCTTTGGTGAGGTGTCAAGACGCAAGCTTACGTGGTGTTAGGGTTCCCCATTTTCAAATTGGGTTTTATTAAAAATTGGGGATAAAAGGATTTGGGGGTGATTTGTTCGAGATTAGGGCACGTCCGTGTGCGAGAAAGAAGACAGAGGCAGGCAGTGATCGCGGGAACTCGTAAGAACTTTTAGACAAAGCATTGGTGAGTGGACGACCATTGGTGGGGTAAATAACGAAAAGCGACTTTCGAAGGTGCGTTTATGGTAGGTTTTGTTCTGTGTTTCGTTGCTTTCAGTGTGGTCCCCCCAGAAGTTTTGATTTATTTTATGGTTTGTCTGTGTTGTGTGCCCCATTTACAGTGCATTTGCTTTGTTTCTGTTGCGACGTTGTCGTTGTGGTCCCCCTTCATAGTGTGTGGTACTGTGTTGTGGCATTTGCTTTATTTAATGTCATAAATGTGGTTTTGTTTTGTTTGAGTTGTTTATGGTCTGTACAGTAGTATGTTTATGCTTTGTTTTTTGCTTAGATATCATTTGGGTTAAGGGTTAAGCATAGATTAACTAACTGTGACCAATTTTATATTAGATAATATGGCCAACTCACACATTGAAGTCGTGTTTCACCATGGGGGGAAATTTGAGAATAATGGGACATTTGGATATCACTATGGTCAAACCACAATTATAAAAATAGACCCTGATCGATGGAGTTATTTTGAAATATTAAGCATTCTAAAGGAGATGGGTTATAGGAATGTAAAGGACTTATGGTATTCATTGGGTCGTGGTCCTGTATTAGAAGATTGTTTGGAACCTTTATTAGATGACAAGGGTGCTTGTCATCTGATCAATATTGCTATGTTGAATAGTGAAGCTCACCTTTATGTTATACATAGGGTGTGTGAACCTGAGTATCTTCTGCAGTTGGAATACTGTTCTGAAGGAGAAGTTGAGAGAGAGAGTGCTGATTTGCAAGTTGATAGACCTAGTGTTGAAGGACAAGTTGAGAGAGAGAGTGCTGAAAAGGAAGTTCAGATAGAGATTGGTGTAGCAGATGTTGAGGCAGTGGGTGAACCTGAATCAGAAGTTGATCCAGAAATGATAGAAGTTGAGGTTGATGTACTGGCTGATATAAAGGGTATGGTAGAGGATGTAGAGGATGTTGGTGTGGAGGATGCAGTAGAGGATGTTGGTGTGGAGGCAGAGGTTGAGGTAGAGGATGTTGGTGTGGAGGCAGAGGTTGAGGTAGAGGGTGAGGGAAATGGGGTGAATGTAGACGTCCAGTCTGATGTGGAGGGGCAGGCAGAAGTAGAGGGTGAGGTAGAGGGTAATGGAGTACAAACTGATGAGTATGATGTTAGCAGTTGGAATGGGTCCGAAGAGGATGTATTTGAAGGTACTAATGAAGTTGAATTTGGTGGACCTAGGGGTTTATCTGATAGTGATTGGGAATCCGACAGTTTGAAGAGTGTTGTGGAAAGTGATAACACAGATGATGACATGGATGACTATGGGGATTTTGGTGTTTTTACAATGCCCAAAACTATGGAACAATATAAATGGGAAGTGGGCACGTACTTCAGTGACAAAAAAGATTTTACAGAAGCTATAAGATCCTATGGAGTAGAGAATGGTAGAAAATTAAAAGTTTATAAAAATGACAAAAGAAGAGTGCGTGTCAGATGTTGTGGGGCAAAAGGGAAATGTCCTTGGAATGCATATTGTGCATATAAGGCAGCTGAAAATACATGGCAGCTAAGGAAAATAGTAGACAACCACACTTGCAGTAGAGAATTTAACATCCGTCTAATGACTTCAAAATGGTTGAGTGGGAGGTTAGAGAAGACTATGAAAGAGAATCCAAATATTAATCTGTATAACCTCCATAACAAAGTTTCTAAGAAGTGGAACATTGGTGTTTCACGGTCCACAACCTGTAGGGAAAAAGCAATGGCATCCAAACATATAGAAGGTGATTTTAAAGAACAATATAGAAGAGTGTATGACTATGCCAATGAGTTGCTTCGGTCAAATCCTGGTTCAACTGTGAAAGTTCATGTTCAACCTAATGAGGACACTCCAATTTTCAAGAGACTATATGTGTGTTTGAAGGCCTGTAAGGACAGCTTCGTGTCATGTAGGAAGATTATAGGTTTGGATGGTTGTTTCTTAAAAGGAAAATTTGGAGGTGAGTTGTTAACTGCAGTAGCAAGAGATGGGAATGACCAAATGTGTCCTTTGGCATATGCTGTTGTGGAAGTGGAGAATAAGGACACTTGGAGTTGGTTTCTACATTTTCTCATTGATGATCTTGGTGGTGTGGAGATTTCTTCAACCATCACATTTATGTCAGATCAACAAAAAGTTAGTAACTTATTACCATTGCCATATTTTTTTATGTTTTAAACCTTAATGTGTTTTATTTTAACTTGTATAGCTTCATGTGAATAGGGACTTTTACCAGCCTTACAAGAACTTCTCCCTGGTGTGGAGCAAAGGTTTTGTGTGAGGCACATCTATGCTAATTTCAGGAAGAGGTTTCCTGGCCAGATTCTAAAACGTCTACTATGGAAGGCAGCAGCATCAACACACCCTCAAACATGGGAAGCAGTGATGAGAGAAATTAAAGGGGTGAATCCAGACGCCTTTAAATACTTATTAGCCATCCCACCAAGGTATGCCAATCCACATGCCTTTAAAATTCATTGGTCCTATTAATTGTTGTTTGTTTTCGTAGCTGATATTTTGCAATTGTTACTTGTGTAAGTAGATTTTGGTCACGGTCAAGGTTTACAAGTAATGCTGTTTGTGACACCTTAGTGAATAATATGTCTGAAGCATTTAATAGTGTAATTTTACATGCAAGAGGTAAGCCCATCATCACAATGATGGAAGACATTCGTCTGTACCTCATGAAGAGATGGGCAACAAATAGAAACAAAATAAGTACATATGAAGGTAGTATTTGTCCAAAGATTAAGAAAAGATTTGACAAGGAACTGCTCTTGACTAAATACTGGTTACCTAAGTATGTTGACATGACCACATTACCATTTCACTTCTTTATGTATGCAATTTTTTTACTACAAACACTGATTTGTCTTTTAAAAATTTGCAGTTGGTCTGGAGAGAAAATTTTTGAGGTCAGACACATTTCAATGATGAGTGACAAGTATGTCGTTGACATAGATAAACTGGAATGCAGTTGTAGAAAGTGGAGTTTAACAGCTATCCCATGTTGTCATGCACTAGCTGCCATGACATTTATCAACATCAATGGAGAAGACTACGTGCCACATTGGTTTACAAAGTCAACCTACCAAGAAACATACATTCCAATCATCTACCCTGTCAATGGTCCTCAGCTATGGGAACAAACTTCTCAGCCTGATGTTTTGCCTCCAACTAAAAGAGTGTTGCCTGGTAGACCAAAGAAGAAGAGAAGGCTAGAGGCTTGGGAGCTAAAGAAGGATGACACACAACTGAAGCAAAATGGAACTCGTAAGAGATGTTCCATATGTAGACAGGTTGGTCATAAAAGAAATAGTTGTCCACAAGCTCCTCCAGCACACCAAACTCAATATCAATCAAGTGAGCAACCTGCAACCCAACTTGAACAAAGTCAGCCAATTACTGGACCAAGTCACCTTACTCAATGCGTTTTGGAACATACTCAGCCATCTACAACACAAGTTTAAAACTGATTTAGGACTGACAGTATGTTTAGCTTAAGTGATGGCTATTTTGTAATCACAAACATATATTTTGTAATCACAGACATATATTTTGTAATCACAGACATCTGCTTGGTAAACTGTCAGACGTGGATTTGAATTCCACTTTGTAATTTCATTATGATGTAATTATGAATGTGAACGCTCGCCCACCACTTTGTAATTCCACTTTGTTTAATATCTACCAATTTTCGTACCAAATCTACCAAATTGGGCGCTCGCCCACCACGAGAGGATGCTCGTCCAGCAGGAGAGGACTGTCGTCCAGCACGAGAGGACGCTCGTCCAGCGAAGACGGGCAGAGGACGCGCGTCCAGAGAAGACTCTCAGCGGACGCTCGCCCACTCGCTCAGAACGCTCGCCAGGATAAGTGGACGCTCGTCCAAGAGTAGAAGCACGAGCGGACGCTCGTCCCAGCCACGTAGAAATGGACGCTCGTCCCAGCCAGGTAGAAGAGAACGCTCGTCCTGTCATAGGACGCTCGTCCTTCAGAAGCGGACGCTCAGAAGTGGATCCAGCAAGGAGAAGAGGACGCTCGTCCGGAATTGGAACTGCAAAATTGGAACTGTCATTATCCATCAACCACTTTCAATCTTTTTCTTTTTGGAACTGCAAAATTGCAAAATTGTATACAGATTTTTCTTTTTGGATTACAGAAGCCACTTCCTCATTTTATTGCCAGTTACACACCACTTCCTCATTTTATGTTGTATATATCAAACTAAATGTAATTTCAAACCATAATTTCAGAAGCTTGAATTCAAATTTGACCTTCATTTGATAACATCATATTACAATTTGTCCAAAGTGCTCTTCACATAAACTATCTAATAGAACACATCATGGACTTTTAAACAAAAAACATACAACAATGATATTAATCAATCCCAGAAAACATATCATTGTTATTAACATCTTCTCCCTTTTTTGACATTCCCTAACACATTTCTCCAGACTATTAATCTTCCTCCTTTGCCTTGCAATAGTACTAACAGTATCATCTACGCAATCTTCACTAAGCCATTTAAAGAAATTGCATCCTTGAAGTTCTTCATTTCTTGTCCGCTTGTAGTTAGGGCAGCCCCAGAATTGTTTCCCCTCGTTCTTAATTGTTTTTGCCACTCTCAACACAGCAGCCTCCCCGCAGTGGCATATTTGGCTTCCAACCAATCCTCTGGATGAACCACCACGACAGCTCCCCCATGAGCAAGACGAACAACCGTGATTCGAAGACATTGCGAACCCCAAACAGCGAACCCAAAAGAGCAAACCCCAAACAGAGACAACCACTGACAACGAAGAAGAACTCGCCAACCGCGAACCACCACTGCTCCGTCTTCCCGCGATCACTGCCTGCCTCTGTCTTCTTTCTCGCACACGGACATGCCCTAATGTCGAACAAATGCACTGTAAATGGGGCACATAACACAGACAAACCATAAAATAAATCAAAACTTCTGGGGGGACCACACTGAAAGCAACGAAACACAGAACAAAACCTACCATAAACGCACCTTCGAAAGTCGCTTTTCGTTATTTACCCCACCAATGGTCGTCCACTCACCAATGCTTTGTCTAAAAGTTCTTACGAGTTCCCGCGATCACTGCCTGCCTCTGTCTTCTTTCTCGCACACGGACGTGCCCTAATCTCGAACAAATCACCCCCAAATCCTTTTATCCCCAATTTTTAATAAAACCCAATTTGAAAATGGGGAACCCTAACACCACGTAAGCTTGCGTCTTGACACCTCACCAAAGACAACTGCCACATCATCAGCCCACTAACTCCGTTTCCTTCTATTTAACGGAAGGGACTCATTAGACTCAAAAAATTACAAGTAAGGATCCATTGCACTCACATTTCTAGAAAGGGACTAACTTGAGATTTCCGAACCAAAGTGGGGACAAAATTGGGTATTATGCCAAGCTTAAAAAATAAAAACAAAAAAATAGAAAAATACTATGAACTAATACATGTCAAAGAAAACGTTAATTTAATCTATATAAATATGACAGAAAAACCAAATTAAATCAATTTAATACAAAGTAAGATTTAATTGAAAAAATAGAAAACCAAGTTAAATAAAAACAACAAAAATAATTACCAAAAGAAAATTTTATCCCAGACTTAATAATCTTCTTAATTTTTAATTTTAAAAAAACTCCAACTTGATGACTCCCTAGAAATAGTAGCCAACAGATTCACTATTACAAGAAAGTAACACGTAAAAGTAATAAAATAAAAGCATATAATTTTGTTTTCATTTAATTTTTACGCATTTTCTTCTTCTATAACGTAAATAGAAGAGGAATGTTTTAGGGCGATAGATTTACTTTCAGTAATGAAAACTATTAAAGCAATGCGAAAGTTTAGAAAGTTTGATATCACTACAAGAATTTTTTTAAATAATAATTAAGTTTTATGATAAAAATAATTAGTCATCATGATTATATTAATTTATAAATTAAAAATTATTAATAACTAAAATAATTTTTAAATTAATCTCTAAATTAATTACTATGGTATTAGTTTTCAAATTGGTCGTTAATATTAATTAATGAAACAACTAAAAACAAACTTATCTTTAAATTAATTTTCCACTAAAATAAATTTAAAAACTAATTTTTTAAATGTCAAAAATTTGGTAGTATTTTAAGCATTTTCTTCCATAAGATAAATTAGAGCGGTCAAAATGGACTATCCGGCCCGACCCGGTCCGACCCATCATAGGTTGATCACTTAGTGAGCCAACTCAACCTGGCTTATTTATTAGCGAGCCAGAAAAATTCGAACATGTCCCGTCCTACCACGGGTTGGTGGATAAACGGGTTGACTCACTGGCTCACTTAATTCCAATTTTTTTAAAATAAAAAAATTACAAACTTTCTATAATTCAAATCTAAACAAATTTCACTCCCAACATGAGTGTTTAATTAATTTTGAAAATAAAAAACTTAAATAATTTTTTCAAGTAAAAAATAATAATAAATATTTTTTTTATAAAATTAAAATTAAATTTTAATAAAATAAAATCAGGTAGGTGGATTAGTGGGCCAACCTGACCCACCATGGGTTCAACCCGCATGAGCCGAATTTAAATAAACCAGGTTGAAAACTGATTCGTATAAAAAAAATACAATTTTTTCAAATTCAATCCGGTCCGAACCCGTTTTGACAGCTCTAAGATAAATAGAGTTTAAATGATTGTGACCCATGGCTCTAATATTCTAATATAAATAGAATAGCATGTTTTAGGACATCAGTCTTACTTTTAGTAATGAAAAGCTATAATGACTAAATTTAAGGAATTAATTAATAACAAAGGTTTAGAAAGTCTCATGTGAAACATAATTTAAGGAATGTGTAAAAGTGGGACCATCTCTATATATATATTAGCAGGTTCATACATATTACATTCATTAATATTATTCGTGGGCAACGAGGAGAATTAAGAAACTAAAGTATGAAGTAAAGTATAGATCTATATGTTTATATTTTTTTAGGATAGTGCATGATTGTAGCAAATAGATTATTAAAGCATGAGGGCAACGTGGAGAGTTAAATAAGATGTGTATATATATTTTGTAGGATAAATATCTTTTTAAATGACTCGCAAAAAAGGAAAAAGATAATTTGACTCAAAATATTAGCATTCTATATAAATTACTATTAATTGTGAGATTATATATTATGCGGAAAAATAGTTTCAGATCGTTTCATTATGTACAGAAAATTTGTATATTTTTATAATAATTATCTAAAAGTTATGCAAAAAAAGAATTTTGAAATGATTAGTAATATATTTTTCTTCTACTGACAGGATATAACACTAAATTTCTATTGATTTACTAATAAGATATACACTAGTTATTGCGTTAACTTTTGAAGTAAAGAAAAAAGATTAAACCATATTCTATTGTCATTTTAAAAGTGATAATAAATAATTAATAACTTTCTACGAGGAAGCACATGAAGTATCATGGCATCTTTCGCTTTTAAAAATTAAATAAACAGAAAATTGCAGCAAGTTGTCCCAGACAGCGGCGGATGATTGTGGTGCTTCGCCCCCAACTTTTTTTATATATATAAATTGACGTATAATACAAAACATTTCTTTAAAAATTTGATATATTTATATATTTGACATTTCAAAATTTTCTTTGTATATATATAAATATTTTGTCATTTTTAAAATTATTGAAAATTGGTTCGTTTATAGTTTATTTCAAATATTCTTTGACATTTTTTTCTTTTGTTTTTATAAGAATGAATATATTTTATGAAGATCTTTTCATTTGTATTCCAAATTTCCACAACAGATCTTGATGTCAAGATTCTTTAGGTTTTTGTTTGTCCAAAGCCAAATGGGATACGTGAGCAAGAGATATTCCATTGCTCAAATTAATCAAGTCAAAAATAATATTAAATATTGTAATAATAAAACATAATGAACTTTTATCTAAACGAGTATGGTTTATGACTAATTATTTGGATTAACTTTATCTAATATTATGTTAATATACTTTAATCATCATTCTATCCTCACATTTTTCTACTAGTGATGATATGGCCTATATGATACTATTATAACCAAGATTATGTTGTTTTGATCTTACTATATTTAGGTTGAATACATATTAGTTGATGAGATAAACTCGAGCATATGTAATACATCTTTTATTTTATTTGTATTGTTTAAACACGTTGCATAATTTTCTTGTGTGTTTCTTTGGTTCTAAATCTTTTTAGAAGATTAATTTTGTAAAAACAAAATTGATTTGATAACCAATATCACTTTTTTATGCTTCAGCAAATTGATTTATTAATAGAATTTGTATTATATGATCCCAGAAGAACCTTCGTGAAGACCGAACAGTTGAGGAACCTGGTTGATCAGTAATCTGTCAAGTTAATTAACTAATGTTGAACCTATTTAGAAGTAAAGTGTTATTGTCCACAATTGGACCGTAATTAGGTTGAGCTAAGTTGAACAGTGAATCGATTCAAGCATAACCAAAGGTGGAATCGAGTCAACCTAAGCTAAGTAATCAAGCTAAATCAGACTAAGATGAAAGGTCGAGCTGAGTGAATTTAATCCGTATATAATGGACCTAATAGTCATGTATATTAGATCAATATAACTGAATTTAATATCATTGACGAAATTGATTCAATCTAGTTTTAATCCAATTTAAATTAGATTGAAAACAAACCAAAATCTATTTGATCTAGTTAAAATGGTTCTGAATTTTATTCCATATAAATTTTAATTAGATATACAAGATTTGGATTATTAATTCTGTTTATTGGATCTTAATATGATCTAAACTATAAAATAGAAAAATACAATCCATGCCCACCCTTACCAAAACTTAAGTCTCCATACCACACTTATCCAATCTGGTATCAAAAACCTCAAATATAAACACAACCTCATCTCAATCCATCAAATCCAAGCCTTCCACTCATGTCAACAACACAAATTCCACATTTTTGAAACCTAAAAATAAACTACTAGAAATGACACTTTTTATGATGATTTTGCTGGACTTTTATTACGGTTATTCTAGGCTCATAGATATGGGTGATATAAAAAGTTTCAACTTTGTATGTTAGTTAAGAAGACATAACACCAACAAAAAAATAGCTTTTAATGTATGTTATTTTAGCCTTTTGACGTATGTTAAATGTCCGACGTCATAACGGGAGACGTTAGTTGACGTTTGTTGTATGTTAGTTAAGAAGACCCAACACTAACACAAAAATAGCTTTTAACGTCTGCTATTTTAGGATTTTGACGTATGTTAAATGTCCAACGTCATATAGGAAGATGTTAAATTGGCGTATGTTATTTTTTAACAGATGTCAATTGACGTCTATTGTCTTATAACAGACATTAATTAACGTACGTTGTTCTTACAACCGACGTCAATTTATGGGTTGTTTTTTAAGAAAAAGTTCGCCAATATTTCTTTCACTGAAACTATGAGAAATCAATATCAAAAACAAGAATATACGACAACAATTTTCAGAATTTTAGAAGTAGTAACAACCAATTAAAAGTGAAACAACCAATGAAAATGCAATAACTAATATACATAAAAATCCAAAAATGAAACTAATCGTGAAGGTGAGGGAGTAGACAAGTGCCGTTGTGAGGGTGAGGAGAAAAACGCACATAATCGTTGCCGCAGTTTTCCTAGAACGTGCCCAAGAACTGCATCAAAAGCCAATGAAAACAAATTTTAATCGGTGCAAATGAAAGATAATGGTTCCAAACATAATATAATCGGTTTAAAATTATTTAAAACGGTGCAAAGTGGAAAAAGACTTACCAGAACGTTAATGGCGAACGAGAGAAAGCAGAGGAAGAAGTTGAACGCAGCGAGAGAGAAAACGCGTAACTGCTCTAAGATGTCGGCCCCCTTCCCAGCCGATGTCTAAGTGGTAAAAAAATTTAATATTGGCACCCAAAATGAGGTAATTTCAAACCTTTTTTATGTTTGTGGGGAGGGGGACCGACATGTAAGTGGCAAAAAAAATTAATATTGGCCCCCAAATGAGATATTTTCAGACATTTTTTACGTCTGTGGAGGGGCAAGCCTACGTCTAATTCCAATTAGACGTCAAGGCCTTGTATCCGACGTCTAAAGGCAATAAAATAATGATTTTTCAATCCTGTATGCAGACTATTTGACTTCTAACCACTAGTATAAAAATCGCGTATAACGTCGAATATTTTGAGTTTTTAACGGTGAATTCGCGAACGACATCATATCAGGAGACGTTAATTTTAGGTCGAATTGAAAAATTTGACGTCTTCGATTTTTGTTAATATACGACGTTAACTTAAGGTCGAATTTTATCCATATTCGATGTTAATCAATTTTTTTTTTGTTTTTTTAATTAATTGTGATCCTCTTTTACAACTCTACGAAAAAAAAAACAAATTTAAGTTTTTGATATTTTATAAAGCATGAACCATGAACGTGTAGTATCAACAGCAAACAAGTTCAATCAAACAACAACAATAATCTAGTTCAACTAAACAACAACAAACAAACAAATTCAACAAAAAAAAAACAACAAACAAGATCAATAAATAAGTTCTTCAAAACGAAAACTAACCTTCAAAAGGTGGGTTCGTCAGAATAAAGTTTTGTCACAATGAGAGAGAAAGCAGAATGCGCCTATGAAGGACAAGAGCACGAAAATAATCGGTTAAAACAAACAAAAATCATACATAAAGTAATTAATTAACATGAATTTGTATCAAATGAAAAAAAGATTACATGTTATGCTCGTCAAACTTCGTTCGAGAAAAGTTTGAGAAGAGAAGAGAGTAGAAGAGAGTATCGCGCGTTAAGATAAAGTGAATGAATTTTCAATCTCTCGCTCAATTTTTTATTGAATGCACTAACCTTTTGACGTCGAATTTAAAAGTCATTCGACGTTTTATATCCTTTTATGTCGAATTACAATTCCAAACGACGTTTAATAATTGCATTTATTTACAAAAATGTCACCGCTCAGTTTTAGCGTTGGTTATTCAGTGGTTGGACGTTGAACGCGTGACGTTATACGGTGTTTTTGTACAAGTGAACCCTGGGAGAGAGTTGACGTTTATACTTTATTTGACGTCTGGGGCCCATATAACTGACTTCTATAATGTTGTTTTATTTACAAAATTGCCACTAGTCATTTATTACATTGGATTTCCTTTCGCTAAATGTTAAACGTGTGACGTTAAATGTTATTTCTACACTAGTTCAACATAGTAAGTATAACTTACTATGATAAACACTAGTAAGCTTGACATAATAAGTATAACTTACTTTAATTATTAGTAGACTTGTCATAGTAAGACCAACTTACTATTATGAATATTTATAAACTTGTCATAATAAGTTATTTATTCTGACAAGTATTCCTAGATCTGACATAGTAAGTCTTACTTATTATGACATGTTGACGAATACTTGTCATAAAAAGTTCAACTTAGTATGATAGGTCTATGAATACATATCATATAAGTCTAATTTATTATTGTAGGTATTTATAAACCTGACATGATAATAAGCATTCTTTATTTTTATTTTTATTTTTGTCACTTTTCCTCTATTCATTACATATAAAAATATACAATTTGTAAACAAAACAATTTCATTGACTTCTTTATCTAACAAATATTATTAAAACAGACTTACTCTATCAATTTGTATATGAAAAAAAAAATCTACAACTTAAAAATTTATACATACACTCTAAAAAACTAAACATTGTACATTTATCGAAAACACTTAAAAAAGGAAAGTTGGTCCCATATTCGATCTCAAAAGTATTTTAGTAAACGATAATAAGCCATTATTTATGACACTAAAAACAGTACACCCCCTCTCACTAAATTGAAAAATAAGAAAGCATGAATTTAGGATTTTCATGGTCAAGGAGTTGCATACCATATAAGAAAACCCATTAGTCTTGAGATGATGTGACTAAAGTAGAAGAAATAGACGTACTAGAATTTGATTTGTTAAGATATGCCAAATATTCTATTAAAGGATATTAGGCAATCAAATATTGTGTTAGTTATAATTTTTAGATATTATTATAATTTGTGCAGATTTGTGCACCTGTCATTCCTTTAGTAGATGAAGAATTATAGGATCCTTGAATGTATATATATGGTACTCTACTCTTTGAAATAATATATCAGAATTATTCTTTAAATCTTTTATTATGGTATCAAGAGCCAACACTGATATCCTCTAAGATATAGGAATCAGTGCTTTTTTTCATTGAATATTTCTGATGGCTTCTTTCAATGAAAATCAATTGGAGAAACATGATTCTGGAACTTCCGCTGCTTCCAAGAGTTATATTTCTACTGCTGCCGGATTTGTGACCAAGTCAGGTATATCTAACTCTGCCCTTAATCTTTCTGTTGTTACTAAGGATAGTGATTGGATAATTGATTCGGGTGCTACTGATCATATGACTTGTGATCCTCATATATTTACTAATTTTTCCTCTAATTGTTCTAAAACTGTTATTATTAATGTCAATGGGGTCTCATCTCCTATTGAAGGTATAGGTACTATATCCCTCTCACCCTCCTTATCGATTCCTGATGTTTTATTTGTTCCTACATTAAACTGTAATCTTATCTCCGTCAGCAAGTTAACCAAATCACATTCTTGTGTTGCCTTATTTTACCCAACCCATTGTCTTTTTCAGAACATTCATTCCAAGGAGAAGATTGCTAGTGGTAGAGAGAGTGAAGGACTGTATTATCTTGAAAATGTCTCACAATCAAACCATAAAAAAGGATTGACTTATCTTGCGAACGATCACATACAAGATAAAAACAAAAAAGAAATTTGGTTGTGGCATAGACGGTTGGGACATCCTATTTTGGTTATTTAAAAAAATTATTTCCATCATTATTTCGTAAATGCAATATTTCTAATTTTTTTTGTGAAACTTGTGTTTTGGCAAAAAATCATCGTGTTATGTTTCCTTTAAGCAATAACAAAACTAATTTTCCTTTTTCATTAATTCACACAGATGTTTGGGGCCTTGCCCCGCAATCTACACATAATGGAAAAAAATGGTTTATCAGTTTTGTTGATGATTGTACTCGGGTAACCTGGGTATATTTGCTTAAATATAAAAGTGATGTGTGTGATGTGGTTCGTTCCTTCTATCATTTGATTGTTACACAATTTAACACATCTATTAAGGTCATTCGATCAGACAATGGAGGAGAATATTTTAAGACTGAATTAATAGAGGTCATGAACTCTAAAGGCATCTTGCATCAAACTACATGTCCTTATTCACCACAACAAAATGGAGTGGCTGAGAGGAAAAATAGACATATATTAGAGGTGACAAGATCACTTTTGATAGATGGTAATGTCCCATCTCATTTATGGGGTGAGGTAGTGAGCTCTGCCGTTTATTTAATTAATCGAACTCCTTCTAGTGTGCTTAACTTTTAAAGGCCTTTTGATGTGTTGTCTGATCATTGTATCCTTCCTCCCATAGTTTATTTACCACCTCATATTTTTGGATGTGTTATATATGTTCACTTACACCCACATCAACGTACAAAGCTTGAAGAACGAGCAATCAAATGTGTTTTTGTTGGGTATGGATCAACTCAAAAAGGTTATCGTGCTTACCATCCACCATCAAGGAAATTTTATATTTCTATGGATGTGACATTTAATGAGCATGAATTTTTTTATGTTGATTCTCCACTTCATGGAGGCAATGAAAGTGAAATGCATAATCATGATGTTGGTATGTTTGATTGTGATGATAAATTATTGTGTGAGGATCATTCTGCAGGAAGTGAGCCAATCCTAAATATGGACCCTTCTTTTCTGGATAATACAGTGTCTTCTGATCATAACCAATTGGCTCAATCTTCTCCACAGGTTCAACTTGACTCTTCAGAGGTACCTTCTGATCCTATCTCTGATAATACTAATTTAGATGAAATTGATCATGGAATTGATTCTGGTCTGTGTGAGACCACCAGCACACCAAACACTGAGTCTACTACTGTTCAATATATTCTTCCACCTCGTTCTAACCGTGGTCAACCTCCAGTTAAATATGAACCAGACCTCCAAGCCAAAGTTAAATATCCCATTACTAAATATGTGTCATCTCACAAGTTATCTCAGTCATATGCATCATTTATATCTCAATTATCTTCAATTTCTATTCCTAGTAATGTACATGAAGCTTTGGCAGATCCTAGATGGACCGAAGCAATGGTTGAGGAGATGGTAGCTTTAGAAAAAAACAACACTTGGGATCTTGTGTCCTTACCAAAAGGGAAGAAAACTGTGGGTTGTAAATGGGTCTTTACAATTAAGCATAAAGCTGATGGAACTATTGAGAGGTATAAAGCACGACTTGTGGTTAAAGGTTACACTCGGTCTTATGGTGTAGATTACCAAGAGACGTTCGCACCAGTAGCCAAACTCAATACTGTGAGAATACTTTTGTCGCTAGCTGCAAACCAAGATTGGCCTCTTCTACAATTTGATGTGAAAAACGCTTTCCTACACAGAGAAATTTCAGAAGAAATTTATATGGATTCTCCACCAGGTATGACTGATTCAATTGGAATGAAGGTTTGCAAATTAAAGAAGGCTTTATATGGATTAAAACAATCCCCAAGAGCATGGTTTGGAAGGTTTACCAAGTTTATGAAGGCTTTTGGCTATAGAGCAAGTAACTCTGATCACACTTTATTTTTTAAGAGAGGAAAAGGAAAAATTATAGCTTTGATTATATATGTAGATGACATGATTGTTACAGGAAATGACCAAGATGAGATTTCTAGTTTACAACAATACCTTGCATCTGAATTTGAGATGAAACAACTTGGAAACCTCAAATATTTTTTGGGTATTGAAGTAGCTAGATCAAAACATGGTATTTTTCTATGCCAAAGAAAATATACTATTGATTTACTGTCGGAAACTGGGCTGCTTGGGAGTAAACCAACTGATACACCAATTGAACAAAATCATAAACTCTTTCAATGCTCAGATTCAGCAAGCATAGACAGAGGAAGATACCAAAGGCTAGTAGGAAAATTAATTTATTTGTGCCATACACGTCCAGATATCACCTATGCAGTGAATGTTGTTAGTCAATTTATGCATGACCCACGGAAGCTTCATATGGATGCTGTTGAAAGGATTTTAAGATATTTGAAGGCTGCTCCTGGAAAAGGAATTTTGTTCTCAAATCATGAAAACTTAAAGGTAGAAGGGTACACTGATGCAGATTGGGCAGGTTCAAAAGATGATAGAAGATCTACCTCTGGATACTTTACTTTTGTAGGAGGGAATCTTGTAACTTGGAGGAGTAAAAAACAACCTGTAGTAGCAAGATCTAGTGCTGAAGCAGAATTCAGAGGCATGGCACTAGGTGTATGTGAACTTTTGTGGATTAAAAATGTGCTATCAGATTTGGGCTTTAAACAAAATGAAGCTATGAGTTTGTACTTTGACAATACTTCGGCTATAGCAATTGCTCACAATCCTGTGCAACATGATAGAACAAAGCATGTGGAGATTGATAGACATTTCATCAAAGAGAAGCTTGAAGCTGGAATAATTTCATTTCCTTTTGTAAGATCAGAATTGCAGTTGGCTGATGTTCTCACCAAAGGAGTGTCAAGAAGATTGTTTAATGAGTCTATTCAAATTGGGAATGTGTGATATCCATGCACCAACTTGAGTGGGGGTGTTAAGATATGTCAAATATTCTATTAAAGGATATTAGGCAATCAAATATTGTGTTAGTTATAATTTAGATATTATTATAATTTGTGCAGATTTATGCACTTGTCATTCCTTTAGTAGATGAAGAATTATAGGATCCTTGAATGTATATATATGGTACTCTACTCTTTGAAATAATATATCAGAATTATTCTTTAAATCTTAAGATTATATTTTAATTAAATTTTCTATGAATAATCTAAATAGTTCTCAGTTTTAATTGATATTGTATTTTGGCTCAAAGGTGAGAACAAAATTAAGACTTTAGATGGATTGATTTGAAAATCTAAGACAATAATAATTGATAATGAATCTATTTCGAAAAAAAAAATAATGAAATGAACCTATTTTTGTTCCTATTATTTTTATTTATTTTTATATTTTCGCAATTTTATTTTTTCTTTGATTTATTATTTTTGTATTTAATCATTTATTCATTTTATTTATCTTAGTTTTCTTTTATTATTTTTATTATTTTATTTAATTAATTCTTTTGTATAGTTTTTATGAAAATTAATTTGTTAAGAATCAATTTGGTTGGTTCATAGACAGCTTAGGGTTAGCTTTTTCCTTACTAATCTTTATTTACTACTTTCTTAACAACAGTGAAGTTGTTATAGATATTTCGTATTAATTTAATCTCGTAAGGACAACGTTATCACACCTCCTTCGTCATTAGTTTCTACACCTCTATTCCGATTTTCGGATGAAGGCGTGTTTCCCTCCTCTCCTCTACCGACAGTGAGTCCTTACGCCTCCATTGGTAGCGTATGCTTGAGTCATTGCACCTTCATTGCTAGCGCATCAGTTAGTTGTTGAACACCCGCACACCCTTCTCCCTGTTTTCATCTTCCTACACTTGTTGTTTTATTTGGAATTAACATGCTAATATATTGTGAAGGATTCAGTGGTTTAAGGTAATAGATTATGATTTGATTGAATATCGTGTTTTTGATTTGTATTATCCAATATGTGTTTATGTTTTCTTCTTTGTTGTGAAATGGTTCCATCAAACCCAAGCCCTCTACCATTTTTGTCCTCATCCCACACATTATATCCATCCACCTCTCATTTTCTATTTTATTTTTACCCTTATTTTAATTAAACTTCATTGTTTCTTCTCATGCATTTTTTTTTAAATATTAAAAATATTATTAAAAAATATATACAAAAATAAAATAAAAATTAAAAATGAAAAATATTTTATTTCTTTTTCTTTTAGTGTGTGTCTCGTCGCTGGTGCCGTGTAACACCTATTTTAAATAATTCAAAAAAATATATAAACTTTCAAAATTTAAAATAGTAACATTTTCAAATAAATATTTTCTTTAGAACTATGGTTCTTCATAGTGAAGATACGTAGGAATAGTGTCAATGTTTGTCGGATTCATATTAACAAAAATTAAATATTCTTCCAAAATTTTGAAATAGGTTTTCATAAAGAACAAGGTAACCAAGATTTCTCATTTTGAATAAGAATAATTATTCTTGTTTTTTTTATAGTATTTTTCTTTTTTTTAGAAAATTGAATATTTTGAAAAACACATCTTTTTTTGCATATTTAATTAAAGATATAATCTCAAGATGTACACTATAGGGAGTTAATATTTTCCTTACGCATAATCGATTCTTGAAACTAAAATTCAGTTTCATAGACATTTATCTTTATGGTTTTTCATAGTTTATAGTTCTTTAAAATTAATTTACTTTTTTTTCGTGTTTTATTCGGTTCCTGACACTTAACATCATAATCTTACAAATTCATATATATTTTTCCATGCATCTAACTTCCTTGAAACAAACATCTCCCTCACTCTACTTAGGGATGACAACGGGTCTGGTCGGACATAGGTAATCCCTACCCGCTACTCGACCTGCAATAAAAAATTCACTTGTTTATCATGTTACCCACCAGATACTTGTTAAAATATACCGGTAGGTGTTTTAAAACCTACGAATATGTGTGGATACTTTTGTATATTTAAAAATGATATTTTATAAATTTTTAAAATAAAAATTATAACAAAATATTAATTAATTTTAATTTTAATTAAATTTAATTTAACAAAATATAAAAAAAATTGGATAATGGATATTTGTTGATACAGACAATATGATACCGCATCCAACCCGTTTATAAATAAATAATAAAATATTTATTATCCACATATAATAAATATCAGCGAGTACCAACTATCCGCCATTAATTTATCCATTGATGTTTTTTTCATTCTTAATCCTAGTATCAAACTTACAAACTATTATTTACTTATTTTCTTTAAATTATATGGTACATTAATTTAAATTTATTTAACAAATTATTAAACCAATTTAGAAACGCGTAAAAAATTAGAGTTTTAAATTTAACATTAGTTAATAAAATTTAATATGAAATAAGCATTTTTCAAAGTGTAATATTATACGAGGAGATTGTTTTTACAAGTGATAAAGCATGGAAAATGAAAAGTTAGCGGCATTGGCGCTTGTGAAAAACTTTGCGAGAGAGAATGTACGAAAGCAGAAACTTCAACTTTTTTGAGGCAGGGCCAGGTTTGAGAACACTATAATTGTGAGCTTTGAAACCTGAGCAAACTGTATTATGCCTTTCTCCATCTGAGCACCATCCTCCATAAGAAAACTCCCCGTGATTCCTCTTCAAAAGCTCTCTGTCAATTTTATCCAGAAGAGGGTCATTTTTCTTGAATTTTCTGGCAAATGGACGGTTGCTGAGCACCATTTTCCTGTAATCTTTGAGTCCTAGTGTTCTTGGGTGTTGTTTTGGAGGATAGTCCCAAGTGATGTAATGCAGATCACTGTTTGCTGTGGTGTTCTTGTAGTCCTTGGAGTTGCAAATAACTGTTTGGAAATATCCTTCTGGGGATGACACAAAGTTTGTGTAGTAGAGGAGGAGGGTTCTTGGCAAATTTTCCCACCCAACAATGCAATACTCTGCAAAAGATCTTGATAGAATTGTCCATGCTGAACCTGGAAATAAAAGAAACACATTTCTAATAGCATCAAGTTTATCAACTTACTGCAAATGATAACAACATATATTATGAATGCATATATTTTCATAAGGCCAGATGTACATTTATTTATAGATTATATATATATATATATATATATATATATATATATATATATATATATATATATGGAAGAAGGTGTGGAGTTTCACTCAGCCAACAACAGCATTAGGTAAAGTTCTTGAAACAAAGTGTGGATACTACCATCTTGGAAGCATGACTTGTAACCAAAAAGAGTGACATCTTGGTAGAAAGTAATTGAATGAGAGCATCATGATGGAACCCTTCACCTCTCACGTAACGATGAATTCATGAGTGGTTCAGATTCCTGGGTTTTCGACACTGATCTTTAAAACCTTTTTTTTTTACTGTTATTATATATTATCTGATTTGAGGTGTCCAAATATTGGTCCTTAAAATATTTCACAAGGAAAATAATTATAAATGCATGGAGAGGAAATGGAAACATGCAACACATAAAAATAAACCAACTTCTCAATAATCTAAAGGATTGAAGAGTGGGTAAAAACCTGTATAAAGTTTAAAAGATGTTGGGAGACTCCTCTGCTTAGTGACCCACCAAATCTGTGATTTCTTGAGACTATACAGCCCTGGGTCTATAATTATTGGCTTCCCTCTCTTATTCCTGAAATCAGTATAAAAGGTTAAAATTCGTTTAAGCTATTGTGGATGTTCTCAATTTGGTTTCATTGTTATATAATTAATATGATCATCAATGCTTACAATTTCCAACCCAGTTGACTGCTGTGGTGAATGAAATTGATATGCTTTGGAACCTGAGAAAAGGCTTGGATCATATCTGAACATTAATCAAGAAAACTGAATTCAGATCAACAAATGGTGATGCCATCTAGAACATATATAATTGAAACTTTTGATTCAAAAGAAGAGAAACAAAATAGCCACAAACTAAGGCGACTCACCATACCATCTTGTGTAACCAAAGGGTAGTCAGAGGCACTGAGATTAATAAACCAATCCCATTGGCAAGTTCTGAGAAGCATTGCCATAGCATGGAGAGTGGTAGAAAGCATGGTTGGTCCTTTATAGGTCACAAGATTACGCTTCTCCACAACCCAAACGTTCCCTAATGCAGCATAAACTGGGTCCTTAGCCACATGCTGAACCACATCCCTGTGCTCAGCTTCTGGTGCCCCAGAATCGATATGAATCAAATAGTAGTTCCCTGGATGGTAGAGAGCCCTCACCAACCTTTTGAGCTTCCCAGAATCTCCTTTGGAAGCAGAGATCAAGTACGCAAATGAAACTGGATATGAGTTGTTGGCCTTGGTGGTGTTGAAGTAGTTCATGGAAGGCTTCAAGCTGGAACTGGGTATGGTTAATCTTGTGGTAGTGAAAACAAGAAAGAACAGTAGTGAGGTTAGAATGAAGGAAACAACCAAAATTTTGATGGACATTTTTAGGAGAAATTTGCAATACTGGGAGTGGGAGACAAAAAAAAGAGTCGGGAAATTTTAGTTATGGAAAGGTAGTTATATGGTTAATAAGGAGGGCTTATTTGGAGAATATATTTTTTACTATATTTTTACCATTGTATAAAAATACAATATATTATCATCAATTTAAACAGTAATTTCTTTTTAATCATTAGTGGCCAAATTAATCATTAATTATAATTTTTTATTTATAATAGTAATTATTGTAGAAAAAAATAATTTATAATTTATAAATTAATACGTAAATTAGTCCCTATAATAAATTATTTTTTCTCTCTAAAATTGATTGATATTTAAATATTTTCTTATAGTAATTGATTACTTTATTTATCATATGTTTTATTATTTCTTATTATTTTGAGTATCTTTTGCATACATTTTACTCCAATAGATAAAATTTATTGGTAATCATAAAAATTGGTTAGTAAATTAAAAACGTCCTACCGAAGACAAACAATTATAAAATGTTCAACAGTAAAAAAAATTGAATAGATAAATATTAATGGATAATTACTGATAATCTAAATTAGTAATAATTTGTTCATAATTATAAATGAATTTTGGTTATTGGTAAATATCGTGATGTTTTCTTCTCCTTTTTTATCATTTTTTCTTTTTTTTTTATCGTTTTCATTTCCTCTTCTTTGGTCGCATTAGTTAGTGTTCTATCACTATAGCTACCATGTGGTAAATAATAAGTATTTTATTATTCTCTCTCAAAGGACTTGTGTAAAACATTGGAATCCATAACTCTATTAGACAATAATGTTCATAAAAATACAAAGAAGCTCTTTTGATATTTTATCAAATAGTTAGTGTATAACTGAAATTTAATATAGAGTATTACAAATGTCAATACTAGATTTCATTCACTTCATTCTTATGCACTCAAAATCTCAACAAATAGGTTTAACTATCTATGGTGGAGAACTTAGGGTTTAGAAATTGGAGATAAGGAAGAACTTGAAACCAAAAAAGAATAAGGCCATTTCCTAAGACTTCTACTCCAAGCTTCAATCATGCATCCTCTTCGCATTTCCACCTCCAATCCTCATCAAACCCTAAAAGGGAATAATATCATGAATGAAGATTGTGACCTAAGGAGGAGAAAGGAGAACTTTCCAACACCCCTACTAACCGTTAAGGGCCTCTCCAAATCACATAAGGTGGAAAGAAAGTGTGAGAGTGAGAGAATGAGTCAAACCCTAGCAAAAGACATGAATAAATACCGCATTTTCGCAACTCAGTGTAGCTACCTCCTAATGTCATCTCATAATCGCCAGGTGCACTCATTAAATTTGCAAAGGGGCAGACCGTCACCTAGCACCGCTTACCATCGCTTGACTGCTCTAGTGAACCATGTTCTAGTACCCATACTTCTAGTGGCTTCTCGCTAAATGAGATTTAGGTTTCCCAACGAAAGGTAGTTGTACAACTAAGTTTCCTGTCTGTTTATGGCATTAGGTGCAATCAGTAAAGCACGGGAAAAGTATGGTGTTACACAATCCCTATGATTGCCTAACATGATTTTTTATCTTAGAATTCATCTTTTGTTGTCTAATCATTTTTCCTTGAGTTCCAACTTATTTCTCTATATCAGAATTATTTCCTATTCACTTACTTCACGCACTTAAAAGAATATTATAAGTAAACTAAACTCAAAATAACTAAACCACAAAAAAATAGAAAACAAGAGAAATTTGAGGATTAAACAAGATCATATATATATATATATATATATATATATATATATATATATATATATATATATATATATATATATATATATATATATGTATGAGTTGGTTTTATTCACAACTAATAAAAGTAAAAGGTAAAAATAAATGTTATCACTTATTTTCCTTTTTCTTCTTATCTTCTTACTCTTCCTTCTTCTTCTTCTTCTCATTTTTCACATTTGTTGTCGTGTTTGCCTCATTGGACTCCTTCTCCTTCTTCTTTGTCGCTACCACCTCTTCCTTCCATTGTTGCCTTCTCCTTCTCTTCATCTTTCTTCTTCTTCTCCTTTTCTTATTTCTTTCTCACCCATCTTTAATTAATTTATAAGAAATATTTTGTTAAATTTAATAGGAAAATCAAAGTCTATTTTACTAATAAGTTTATCGATGAATTTAAAAAATATAATTTCTAAGGATTTTTTAAAGGATTTTAAAAAAATTAACTTATTATTGACAAATTTATTTACTAATTTTTTAAAAAATAATTACCAATAAATTTATCAATGAATTTTCAAAATATTTATTAGTGGCAGACATTAAACAAATCCATTATGAATTGATTCTTTAATGGATTTTAAAATAATTCAATCATTAGTAAATTTACTAACAAATTTTACCATGTGGACAAAACTTAAAGTAAAAATGTTAACATCCATTTCTTTTTTACAAATACCAATAAAAATATCAATTAATAACAAACATTACAAATTGTAAATGTCGCGAAAATTGTGTAGATTGCACATGTGTTGCAAGCAGTTAGCACAATACAACTTTTAAAATTATATACATAAAAGAAGAAAAGAAACAAAAGATAAAAAATATTAAAGAAAATAAATGGTAAAAAGAACTCAAACTTTCTTATCACACCCAAAAACAAAATGAGGAAGAGTGTGAAGTGAAATTGATCTAGAAGGTAGAGACTCATATTCTTTCCAAAAGGAGGTAGAGACTCATATTCTTTCCCTTTTTCTGATTGAATTGCTAAATCTGTGAGAAATTTCTGTGAATTTTAAAGCTGCTTGTGGTAAACACCACCCTTGATTTTGATCTTTTGCCCTGTGGGTCGCAATATCGTTACCGCTCAGCTATGCCAACTAATGGAAATTCGTAATGATGCACACCAACTAAAGGCATTAAAGTTACACATATATGTTTTTTTTTATTTACGACAAAATATTTTTTTATAACTATCTTTGTGTATATATAGTTTTACAAATGAATATAACTTTAGTCTCTATAAAAATTTAATTATATATTTGAATTTCTGATTTTTAAAATTAATTAATAACATAATTGGTGAATATGTATGCGAGATTGTTATCAAGTGTTAACATTTTCTGTCCTAGAATGGAATAACATTACCCGTGAATCAAACTTTCCAATTTTAAAAACCTAAAAAATAAAACGTGTAACAAATTTTATTATGAAAAATTGTTTAATAGGTCAGAGATGTAACACTAAAAAACAATTATTAAGTGGAAGTTAATTTTTCAATAATTTCCGTAAATTAATTTATGGATATTTTTTTAATTTTCACACTTAAAGTCTTAGTTATTGATTTGTTGAGATTTTTTATAACTCTTGGTATCATATTTATATCGTAGATTTATCAGGGACTTGTAAAAGTTTGAAAACTTCTTTATTTTCAACTATTTTACAACAAAAAATACTTTTGTTTTTCTCATTTTTGGGTTAATAACCTATTTAATTTGACAATTATAATTTAGAGGTTTTAACGTGCTTCATTTGTATTATTAGTTTGTAAGTTTACTACTTTATTTTGCTTGTGTTACATGATTATGTATGTCATCATTGTCATTTAAACAATATTTATTTTTCTTCTCATAAATAGACTTTGAGAGGGACGTTTCAGACAAGGCTTTACTAAAGTAGGCAATGCACCTTTTGTTTTGCGACAAAACAACCTCCACCTCGCTTCTAGACGCATCACATTTCACATGAAAATTCATAATGTTCTTGGTGCATGCTAAAAGTTGTATTTTTGAATATCACCTTCTTCCATCCTTATTTGGTGGTATCCAACCCTTAAATCCTCCATAAAAAAAATGGGATCCTTGCAATTCATCTAACAACTCCTGTATAATCAGTATGCAAAACTTTTTTGGGATAGTGGCCTTATTTAAGGCTCTATAATCAATGCAAAATCTTCAGTTGTCGTCCTGCTTCTTAACCAGGATAACTGGACTAGAGTATGGGTTGTTACTAAATCTAATTATTTCAATCCCCAACATTTCAACCACCCTTTAGTGTTGGTTTGGGTCAATTCCCCAACTAAAAACACCGAGAGCTTCATTTGTCTCTGTTTCATCTCTTTCGCTTCCTCCTTTTCACTTTCCTCCTCATCTTTAGCCATGATCAAAACTCTAATATTCTTTTCTAGACATTTATGGACAGGGCTGTATGAAACTCCGCAATGGAAGCATCTCCTTTCTTCCCTTCTAATGTATTTTGGATAAGGTAAATTCCTTAGCCCCCTATTTGTGTTTTCCCCTAGTGCAGTACCTCATATCTTGGAGCCTACCAATGTACCAACCTCTTCTTTTCTAGTACTACTTACATTGCTAGAGGTTTCTTACCCACTCCTGGTCTCTTTAACTGTTTCCACTTTGGAAAGTTCCCCTCCTTCTCCTTGATAACGACTCGAAGAGTAGTTGCTTTGACTGGTCATTCCTCTCCCAAATCTTGAATCTTTTGAGACTTCTTCCACATCTCTAGCTATCTTTATTGCTCTTAATTGATCCTTGGGGTTGTGTGGCCTGATTTGGCCTCAAATATTATTTTTTAACCCAACAAAGAAGTATCCCAATAATTGTTCTTCAAACTCTTAGATATATTCCTATACTTCCCCCTGTTGTCTTATAGTCGCTAGCTTCTCAAAGACTAAACATATATCCTTCCTCCAAATCTCCTAATTGAGGCCTTCATCAATTCCTCCCAAGAAGGATTCATGGTCTTTTTTTTCAAAATATGAACGAATGGTTGGCTCCTCCCTTCATACTAATGAAGGCTAACCAAATCTTTTCTCTAGATGAGATATTATGGATTTTAAAGAATTTTTCAGCTTTCGATATCCAGTCTATCGGGTCCACTCCTTCAAAAGTTGGTAGCTCTACTTTTTTCATCCATCACTTCTGATTTATTCCCTTTTTTCTTCCTCTCATTCTTCTTTCGTTTCTTCCCTTCTTCCTATTGTATCTCCATTAACTGACCATTGACTGTCATTTAATCCCCATTTCTAGTTCTTGATTTTTCGCATCACATCTCCAAGTTCTTGGAAATTTTCTCTGGATTCCTCCCTTGAATCCTCTAACGCTCATCTTTGTTCACTAACTAATCTCTCCAATGTACTCATTCTTCCTTCCATGTCTCTACTTCTTGATCTGGCAGGTCGGACCAATTGATAGGTTTCTTGATAATAAGAAACCCAGACTTTCTTTTGATTTGAGAATAAAACGCACAACACACACACTCACAGCATAAACCCTGTATTATTACGTAGGAAACAAAGAAATTTTTTAATAACATCTAAGGAAACAATCTCCCTTCACACAAGAATAATCCTATAAATAACAAAGATACAAAATGTGTTTGTTCCTAGACACCAACCCTCCGTAAAATTCAAACCCTTCTAAGAAATTACAACTGCCTAACAACCCCCACCTAATCGTTTCCCCTAAACCCCTAACAACTATGATTTGTTACTTTTTTTCCCTTCCTTCTAGCATAAACTTTCATAGTTCTATCAGTTGCCTACATAGAGAATCCACAAAGTGCTCAATTTGACTCCATCATCCCTATATGCTTGGAGCAGCTTTATAGATCGAATGGGTAGTTAACATTGAGATAATAATTTTTATATTCGATGAAATGTTGAACGAATAGTAAATACAACAGTAGGGTATATCAGTATATTAATCCAAGATGAACTTGTTGATACCAAATTACAACACTAGAAACATATTTCACAATATAAAGCTTTAATTTTGGTGTAGTCTTCAGATAAAATTAATAGTGCAAGTTTCCTATGTGGCATTTCTTTCATAAACATACACTACAAAAAAATTGTTATTTAGTGAAGGTTTATTTTCCATTTTGCGAAGGTTTTTACCCTCCGTAAATTAATTTCTAGGGGTTTTTCAAACCCCGCAGTTAGAGTCGTAATTATTAATTTGTGGAGGTTTTTAATGGCCCCTAGTATCCGATTTACAATGCAGAGGTCTTTTTGTAGAGGGTTTTAACCTCTTCTATTAGTGACTATTATTTCATTGAGATTTGAAACCTCCTTTATTTTCAACTATTTTACTGCAAAGATTAACCCTTTTTTTCTCAATTTGTTTTGGGTTAATACCTTATTCAATTTGACAATTATAATTTAAAGGTTTTAAGTCACCTCATTTGTATTATTTAGTTTGTGAGTTTACTACTTTATTTTGTTTGTTTCTTTTACCAAAGTGTTGAATTATATATCATTAAAACATTTAATTCTCAAAAACACCATAGTATATAAAAGTAAGTTAAATTGAAATGTAATTACAACTAAATTCTTAATTACTCAAAATTCATAGACTAAATATAGTTTCATTCTAAAAGACATCGTAAACTCCCTAAATATTGCTAGCATGAGATGGTCCTATTGTACCCAAAGGAGACTCAGACTCATTTGCATCACTACATTCCTGAAATGATAAAACAAAAATATTAAAAGTAGTAAAGATTGCCTATAATTAAAGTATATCAAGCACAATGCTTCCACTATATTAGTAACTTACTTGAGGTTGATGATCAAAGAATGATGCTGATTCATCAGGAATTTTTTCTTCCTTCATTATCATGTATGCTTTAAGTGCACCCAAGGTTGTTTGAACTTGAGATTCTAAATTGGGTTACTTCTATTGTCATTGATTAGAAGATGATGAAGACATTTCATTCAAAACATCGTTTACACTCATAGGTTGTGATCTACCTATATTAGTACATTCTTGCCTATAATGTCAAAATGCTTCATTTATCATTGTTTCCATTTGATTTTCAGAATGAAACGTCTCTTGTATATCATCTTCATTTCTTGAAACATCTTTAGTTTGTTTCTCACCATGAAGATTCCATATAACATAAGTTTTAGGAAATTGTTTTAAAATCAAGTGCTCCTCAACTTCGACTTTATTATATCATTTCATAAACCCACATTTGGGACATGGGCATCGAATTGTATCTGAAATAGTTTCATTCTCAAAAGGAAAATTTAATAATTTTTCTAAACCAATATAGTATTCAATTGTATTTTAAGGCTTAGTAAACCAAGATTTATCCATTCAAAAATATTCCTAAACAAAATGAAATAACTACCACATCAAAATGATAACAATATTCATGAAATATACAAATAAATATTGAATTAATAAATAAAATGTTTCTAAATGAATTCAAATGTACTAACTTGAGAACTATGAAATTCCAAAGTTTGATGACAGTCAAATATTAGAACACATTAATAATACAATACTTCCCAAGCTTGTTGTAATACCAGCTTATTAATAAGCACGTTTGTATATGTGGACTACCTACAAAGTTTCAATTCACATTAAAGTTTAGTGATTATAAATATAGTAAAAATTATGACCAAAATTTTATTAAAAAATTATTAATATTATTATAAACAATTTTTTAATAAAATTTTAAAAAAGTGTACAACATGCAGGCAAATTAGAAAACATAACGGTATCACAATTTATGTATAACTATAATGTCTATATTCTAATTTTTCTAGCATGATTAAAACACTTAAAATTTATTCTAATTTTTTTACCATGACTAAAACATTTAGAATAACACGTTTTTCATTCAGACTACATATACACCAATTAATACTAATTATGATCTACTCAAGCTAACAACAAAGTATATGAAATAATTTATTAGATGTAATAAATGACATTTTTTTTACAATACTCTTAACGTTTTATTCAACCATATGCACACTCTTAAAGAATAGAATCGGAAACTTTACCTTCAACACATTTTTGAAGAAGGAAACCTATATCAGAACAAAAATACCAAATGACAATTTATTCTGGCAAAAAAACCTAGAATAGAAAATTTCCAAGAATATTTAACAAGACAACTAACAAAAGGAGGAAGCAATAGGAACATCGTCATCAAAAAGCTTACCATTCAGAAGAGATCGTTTAGTTGCCTTTGCATCATACTGAAATATACACAAAAAGGAAAGAAAACAAGAAAAATACTTAAAATAATGAAATAGATAAAAGTAGATAAAAATAAGGTTTAATCCTTTTCGACATCCCTATTTATGTACGAATGTCTCAATTGGGTCCTCGTTTTCTAAAGTGTATCAAAATGGTCCTTAATTTGGAAAATTGATATCAATTGAGTCCTTTCCGTTAAGTTGGCTGGACGGCGTTAAAAAAATTGATGAGTGGATGCTGAGATGACGAACGAACGCTCGTCCACCAGCGAACGAACGCTCGTCGACCACCGAACGAACGGTCGTCCAGTGTGGAACGAACGGTCGTCCAACAGTAAGAGGTCGACGAGCGTTCGTTCTCTGGTGGACGAGCGTTCCTTCGCTGGTGGACGAGAGTTCGTTCGCTGGTGGACGAGCGTTCGTCATCTCAGCATCTACTCATCAATTTTTTTAACGCCGTCCAGCCAACTTAATGGAAAGGACTCAATTGATATCAATTTTCAAAATTATGGACCATTTTGATACACTTTAAAAAACGAGGACCCAATTGAGACATTGGTACATAAATAGGGATGTCGAAAAGGATTAAACCTAAAAATAAAATTGTTTACATTTTTAAACAAATATCACTAGAGGACACAAGAATTCTTTTGGAATGATCAGATCATCATCTGTAAATCAAGCTAATTATTCCTTATTAGTTCAATTGAGACTCATGCATTAATCATCATCTTTTGGAATAATTGTGTATGAGATCGTTTGTTTCTAGAATAAGTCATAAGGGGATGCTGTCATCAATGCTAGAGTGATAAAGTGATTTAAAAACGAATATCTATAGTTGTAATATTAAAAGGAACAAATCATTCTTTAATGAGAAGAATCTGATCTGACAAAAATAGGTTTAGAGGGTAAAAACCCATATCCCAAAATAATCAAAATAACACTCAAGCATAATTCCTTTTCTTTTTCTTTTTATGTATTTAAATCTTCAATTCATTTTAAGAGGATTGGGTAATAAGGACTGCACTTGATAATTTATGCTTGCATGAAGAGTTCAATTAAATGCAGTTTGTGGCAGAATCCTTCACTTCTGGAAGCACTATCCCTGCAGAAACTGGACATTATCTTTAGATTTTGTTAATTTTACTGAATTAGTAAATAGATTTCATAGAGTTTTAGATTACTCCCGTACGTACACATTTCCATGCAATAAAATATGGAGCAATAACTTATGATTTGAAATAGTGTTCTTGGATTAAGCCTCCTTTCTCATGTAGTTTTCTGCATATTGGTAGTTTGGTGGTTGCAGAATACTAATTTTCCGAATTCTGATATTTCTTTCATGAATGAATTGTTCCACTGTTTGTAACAGTTTTCATTTTATGAGAAAAATGCCTACATTAACCACAAAGTGGAAGAACTTTTCAGGCTTCTTATGTTTCTCTGTAGAACATAATTTATGTAATCTATGTAGTCAAAATCACCGCCCAATACCAAACTTTACTGCTGTTATTTACCCATTTACGACATAATTGTTAGCAAAATAATGAAGAAGAAATTTTGATGATGTCCAAATCAAGTCAAGAACAACCATGAATCATGAAGGATGATATTTGAAGACTTGTAACCTTTTGTAATAATAGTATGAACATAGGAAAATTAGTAGTTTCATATATGTATTCAAAAGTGATGTAAAAAAATAAACCAGAAGCAAAATCTGTGCAGTGCTAATCGATTAACAAGAGGTGTTAATCGATTAGCGGTAATCGATTAACAGAGGGTGTTAATCGATTTTTCCAGAGAGCCATGGAGAAGCCCAGCAGTGCAGTGCTAATCGATTAACAGAGGGTGTTAATCGATTAGCGTTAATCGATTAACAAGGGTTGTTAATCGATTAACATAGTGAACGTTTGAAAAACTAGCCGTTTTTAGAGCCGTTGAAGTATCCGTTGGGTTGTTAATCGATTAACCACTATAGCTAATCGATTAACACTGTCAGAAAAGTTGAAAACGAAAAATGGAGGAGCCTTTGGATGAGTCTATAAATAGACTCTCATTTTCTCTCAAGGAAAAACTACTACTCTTCCCTTGTGCTCAAATACTCAGAAACTATTGAGAATTGTGTGCTCTTGCTCAGCTAAGGAAACTCTGTCTGTAGAGTTGGTGAAATACTACTACGGTGATAGAGGAATAGCTGGTTCATCCTTGGTGCATCTAAGGAAGTGTTTGGAAGAGGAATTCATCCTTCGTGAAGTATTCGAAGGAAGTGTTTCATCCTTTGTGAAGATTCAAAGGAGGTGTTGTTTCATCTCTTGTGGCTTCAAGAGAGGTGTTTTCTAAACTTTTACAAATTGTATCTGTGTGATTGTAGTTTGTAATAGTTTTGTGATTAGTGAAGTGTTTATCTTGTTTTGAGATAAGCGACTGGACGTAGGATTGGTAAGATCCGAACCAGGATAAAATCATCTGTGCAAATTTCTCTCAACCTTACTCTATTTTATTGTCTTTATTATTTGCTAAGTAAGTTTAATTGAGTAGAAATTTTTAAGGCACACGTTTTTAGTAAGAACCAATTCACCCCCCCTCTTGGTTTGTTATCCCACGCTAACCATTCCGCTGCAGCCGCTCTGACAATTGGTATCAGAGCTTGCTTTGATAGTCATTCAAATGGCAGGATCACATCAAACCTTTGCAGAGGGTGCATCAATCAATAGACCCCCACTATTCACTGGTGAGAACTATGCATTCTGGAAGGTAAGAATGCAAATATTTATGGAATCTATTGATATAGATATTTGGGATGTTGTTGTATCTGGTCCTTTTGTTCCAATTAACAATATGCAGGAACCAAAGCCCCGTGACCAATGGACTGCTGAAGATAAGAGAAAATTTGGTAATGATGTAAAAGCTCGTAATATTATTTCATCTGCTTTAACTATTGACGAGTTTTACAGGATTTCTATTTGTAAAACTGCACAAGAAATGTGGGAAGTACTTAGAGTAACCCATGAAGGAACAGATGATGTTAAGAGAGCTAGAAAGAATACTTTAATCCAGGAATATGAAATGTTCAGGATGAAGCAAGGAGAAACAATAGTAGATGTTCAGAAACGCTTCACCAACATAGTAAATCATCTTATTGGATTAGGTAAGTCTTTCGATACTGATGAGCTTAATATAAAAATTTTAAAATCTTTAGACAGGTCTTGGCAACCAAAAGTGACTGCAATTTCTGAGTCACAAAATCTCAACACAATGACCATGGCGGCATTATTTGGAAAGTTGAGAGAGCATGAACTTGACCTCGGAAGACTAGATGAAGAAGAAGCAAAAACTAAGAAAAAGACTCTAGCCTTCAAATCTGAGGTAGAAAAGAACAAAAGCAAAATGGAAGATGAAGACTCAGAAGAAGATGAAAATTTGAGTCTACTAATCAAGAGGTTCAATAGGTTCATGAAATCAAAAGGCAAAGGGAGATTCAGAAATGAAAAGAGAGAAAATCAAGGATATTCCTCAAACTATAGATGCTACGGTTGCGGAGAAAAGGGACATTTAAAAGCAGACTGCCCAAATCAAAAGAAGGGTGAAGAAAAGAAAGAAAAGAAATTCTTCAAGAAAAAGAAAGCATACATCGCATGGGACGATGACAACGAATCAATTTCTGACTCGAGCAGTTCTGATGAAGAAGCAAACATATGTCTAATGGCGGATGACGACGACGCTGGAAGCCAAGTAAGTACATCTAACGATTCAGATAATTCTAGTCAATATGATAGTGAAACTGAATTGCATGATACTTATACTGCTTTATTAGTAGAATCCGAAAAATTAGATATATCTCATAAGAAATTGAAAAAGGATTTCAAAGAGTTAAAATTAAATTTTGAAAATATTCTTGAAGAAAATGAAAATTTGAAAATTACTTCTAAAAATTTCTCTAAAATTAATGATAATTTGAAAACTGAATTTACAAATTTGTCTGAAGAAAACAGAAGTTTGAAAAATAAATTTTTATATCAAGCAGAAGAAATCAGAAATTTAAAAACTAAAGTTTTATATTATGAAAAAGAAAAATATGTTGCTAATAATGAATGTGAATCTTGCATAAAATTCAAATATTTTTCTGAAAATACAACCACGGGAGAATGTAGTAAAAATAATGAAAATAAGGTTGTTAAAAATAAGTATGTTCCTAAAAATAAACATAATTATAGAACCCGTAGAACTTGGGTAGAAAAAGGAACAACTTATAGGAACACAAATGTTGCATCATGCTTTTATTGTATGAAAAAGGGTCATACATCTAACAAATGTAAAATTAAGCATTATGGTGTTCCAAGTGGTAGATATGCTTGGGTTGTAAAATGATTTTAATCTTTTTAAATCTAACCCAAAGGACCTATACAAAGTAGTTGGGTACCTAAAATAGCTTGTTCTTTTTATGTTGTAGGAATTATCAAAACCAAGGAAGTATATGTGGTGTCTTGACAGTGGATGTTCAAAACACATGACCGGAGATAAAAAGAAATTTACAAGCTTCCAAAAAAAGGAACGAGGCTTTGTCACCTATGGTGATAACAACAAAGGAAAAATCCTTGGAATTGGAGATATTGGAAGTGAAGATACCTTGATGATCAAAGACGTGCTATATGTGGAAGGATTAAAGCATAACTTAATTAGCATTAGTCAATTATGCGATAAAGGATTCAAGGTAACCTTCGAACAAAATTCTTGCACTATTTATAAAAATGATTCTTCTGAAACTGCTTTGAAAGGAATTAGGCATAACAATATTTATTTGATTGATTTAGAAAATACATCAAATAGGAATATTTCATGTTTAGTAGTAAAAGAAGAAAATCCATGGTTATGGCATAAAAGAGCTGCACATATTCATATGCAACAATTGAATAAACTCATTTCTAAAGACTTAGTAATTGGTTTACCAAAACTAAAATATGTGAAAAATAAATTGTGTGATGCATGTCAAAAGGGAAAACAAGTGAAATCATCTTTTCATTCGAAAAATGTTGTTTCTAGTTTAAAACCCTTAGAACTTTTGCACATGGATTTATTTGGTCCCTCTAGGATAAAAAGTTTTGGAGGAAATTATTATGCTTTAGTTATTGTAGATGATTATTCAAGATATACTTGGACTTTCTTTCTTACTCTTAAAAGTGAAGCTTTCAAAGAATTTAAAAAGTTTGCAAATTTAGTTCAAAATGAAAAGGACTTGAAAATAAAGGCTATTAGAAGTGACCATGGAGGTGAATTTCAAAATGAATCTTTTGAAACTTTTTGTGAAGAATATGGCATTTCTCATAATTTTTCTGCACCTAGAACTCCTCAACAAAATGGAGTTGTAGAAAGAAAGAATAGATCCTTAGAGGAACTTGCTAGAACTATGTTAAATGAATATAGTGTTCCTAAACAATTTTGGGCTGATGCTGTGAGTACTGCATGTTATGTATTGAATAGAATGCTTATTAGGCCTATTTTGAAATGTACTCCTTATGAACTTTTTAAAGGAAGAAAACCAAATGTTTCACATTTAAGAATTTTTGGATGCAAATGTTTTGTCTTAAATAATGGAAAACAAAATTTAGGAAAATTTGATTCCAAATCAGATGAAGCTATTTTTCTAGGATATTCTCTAACTAGCAAAGCTTATAGACTTTTTAATCGGAAAACACTTGACATAGAAGAATCTGTGCATGTTGTCTTTGATGAAATTGTGGACCTTGAGGTAAAACCTCTTGAGTCAGATGAATCAGATGCAGGTGAAAATGAAGACTTGTAAAAGACAACAAATGAAGAGAAAATGAATAGTCCTCAAGATGTTGAAGATCTAAACAAAATATGGCAACAACCTAGAGGATTATCATTGGACAACATCATTGGCGACATATCAAAAGGGGTAAACACTAGAAGAAATTTAGTAAATTTTTGTATGAATGTAGCTTTTATGTCGCAGATAGAACCTAAGAACATTAAGGAAGCTCTTCAAGATGAACAATGGTGTATAGCAATGCAAGAAGAACTCAACCAGTTTGAAAGAAATCAAGTTTGGGAATTGATTCCTAGAGAAGATACTCATCAAGTAATTGGAACAAAATGGGTATTCAGAAACAAACTGGATGAAGATGGAAACATCACCAAGAATAAAGCTAGGCTTGTGGCTCAAGGATATAGTCAAGAAGAAGGTATAGATTATGATGAGACATATGCTCCATTTGCCAGGTTAGAGGCAATACGCCTACTTCTTGCTTATGCATCTATAATGAAATTTAAATTATTTCAAATGGATGTTAAAAGTGCATTTCTAAATGGTTTTATAAAAGAAGATGTGTATGTTGAACAACCACCCGGTTTTGAAGATTTTAAATTTCCAAATCACATCTATAAGTTAAAGAAAGCACTTTATGGTTTAAAACAAGCACCTAGATCTTGGTATGAAAGACTTAGCAATTTTCTTTTAGAAAATGATTTTAATAGAGGAAAAGTTGATTCCACTTTGTTTATTAAAAGAGTCGGAAAACATATTTTGATTATTCAAGTATATGTTGATGATATTATTTTTGGATCAACAAATAAATCTCTTTGTGAAGAATTTGCTAAGACTATGCAGGGTGAATTTGAAATGTCTATGATGGGAGAATTAACATTCTTCCTCGGTCTTCAAATTAAGCAAATGAAAGAAGGTACGTTCATTTCTCAAACTAAGTATTGTAGAGAAATTCTTAAGAAGTTTGAAATGGACAAAGCAAAGGAAGCATCTACACCTATGGGAACCTCTTGCTATCTTGACAAAGATGAGTCAGGTAAGGAGGTAAATCAAACTAAATATAGATGTATGATAGGTTCTTTGCTATATCTCACTGCTAATAGACCAGATATTATGCAGAGTGTTTGCGTGTGTGCTAGGTATCAATCTAGTCCTAGAGAATCTCATCTTACAGCAGTTAAAAGAATATTGAAATATCTTAATGGAACTGCATCCTTTGGTTTATGGTATCCATCTGGAACGGAACCTAGTCTTGTAGGATTTTCCGATGCAGATTATGGAGGTTGTAAGATAGATAGAAAAAGCACTAGTGGAACATGTCATCTTCTAGGTAGTTCCTTAGTTTCTTGGCATTCTAAGAAACAAGCCTGTGTAGCTTTATCTACCACTGAGGCTGAATATATTGCTGCGGGAAATTGCTGTGCGCAAATTTTATGGATGAAACAGCAATTAGAAGATTATGACATTCATTTAGATCATATACCACTTAAGTGTGATAATACAAGTGCAATAAACCTTACAAAGAATCCCATAATGCACTCTAGAACCAAGCACATTGAAATTAGGCATCACTTTCTTAGAGATCATGTGCAAAAAGGAGATTGTGAAATAGAATATATTGATACCCAATATCAATTAGCTGATATTTTCACCAAAGCATTGCCTAAAGATAGATTCTATGAGCTTAGAAGAGACTTAGGGATATTGAAAACATGTTAAAAATTGAAAATAAGAACAATTTGCTGATTTTCGGAAATTAGCGTCAGTTAATTGATTAACATAGGGTGTTAATCGATTAACGTTAATCGATTAACAGGTCCTGTTAATCGATTAGCATACGTTACAGGCAGTAAATTCTGCCAAAAATAGTCGTTGTAACGGCTATAAACGGTCATTTTTTTAAATTTGAACGTTGGGGGGGTCATTTTCAGCCTATTTAAACCCATACCATCCCTCATTTTTACCCACTCACTTTACCCATCCCTCTACAACTCAAACTCACTTCATTTCTTCTCTCAAAATTCAAATCTCTTGCTCTCATGGCTGAACCATCAAGAAGAAGAAGAAGAAGAAGCTATGGATCGGAAAGCACACCTATTACACGTGGTCCAAATATTCAAGGGTGGATTTCCGATGATGGAAAGCATGAAGAATATCTACAAATGTGGAAAGAACGCAAGGTTCTTCGTCAAAAATTTGTAGATCTCAATTGGTTTACCACACATCAATTTCAATTTTCTCAGCAATTGATTGAGCAAGGTGTCCAGCATCTACTGCAACTTCGAGGGCGTTACTATCCAGATTTGGTAAGAGTATTTTACTATAATCTAAAATCCCAAAATGGTATTATTTACACTCGTGTAAAAGGGATAGATATCATTCTGGATAATGACATTTGGACAAATGTTGCTCATCTTCCCATCTTAGAAAATACCATGCATGTGCCAAATGACTTTGGTGATTTTAACAAAATTTTGGCATATCGCTCTTTCATGCGCAACCCTCAACAACCTCTACCAAATAGGAGATATCTTCTAGTAGGCAATCTTAGAATGGAGGAAAGGGTTCTTCATTATCTTATTGTATGGTTGCTTTGTCCAAGAGGCTCAAACTTAGCACAATGCTTTGAAATTGATCTCATGATCATGTCTGCCATTACTCAAAATATCAAAATCCATTGGGCAGATCTCATCTCCGACACTATTGTCCGGGCAAAGAGGTATGATAGAGGTCATCTTCCATATCCCCTCCTTATTTCCTTAATCTGTGTTTATAAAGGCGTTGATGTTACGGGAGAGAAATATCTCACTGTCTTAAGAAATCATGAAATTGAGGAATCAGCATTGCATCAAATGGGGTTTATACAACAAGGAAATATGTTTGTCCGTGCTGAAGATGATATTGCACAAGAAGAGGACGCATCAGCTGAAGAAGATGAAGATATTCCTATGCCTCATCCAACAAATGTTGCTGGCCCATCCCATCCTCCACAAGAATATAGTCTAAAAAGTATATCTAGACAAATTGAAGACATGGCCTCTATGCAACAAAGAAGGATGGATGATATGATGGCTTATCACACTCTTCGCTATGATGAAATTAATAATCATCTTAAGGAGATTGATGACAAACTTGCAAAACTCTATGTTCCCGATAGTGATGATGAGTCTTAGGCAATTTATGTTTTTCTTAGTATGTGAACTTTATATTTCCTTGTATGCTTGCTTACTTGAATTCAATAAAAAGTATGTTGTTTTTATTATTATTTCTATGCATATATGATTTTATTGAGGGGGAGTATAATTTCTAATACATTTAGGGGGAGAAATTATACATCACTTTTTAATTATGATCAAAAAAGGGGAGAAATATTTAAAGCCTTTTATTGCAAATATTTCTAAGTTCACTAACAATTGTTTCTTCCTTAAGTTATGTTTTAGAATACAGATTATTATCAAAAGCTTTAAATCAAGAAGGTTTTGATCATCATCAAAAAGGGGGAGATTGTTAGCAAAATAATGAAGAAGAAATTTTGATGATGTCCAAATCAAGTCAAGAACAACCATGAATCATGAAGGATGATATTTGAAGACTTGTAACCTTTTGTAAAAATTGTATGAACATAGGAAAATTAGTAGTTTCATGTACGTATTCAAAAGTGATGTAAAAAAATAAACCAGAAGCAAAATCTGTGCAGTGCTAATCGATTAACAAGAGGTGTTAATCGATTAGCGGTAATCGATTAACAGAGGGTGTTAATCGATTTTTCCAGAGAGCCATGGAGAAGCCCAGCAGTGCAGTGCTAATCGATTAACAGAGGATGTTAATCGATTAGCGTTAATCGATTAACAAGGGTTGTTAATCGATTAACATAGTGAACGTTTGAAAAACTAGCCGTTTTTAGAGCCGTTGAAGTATCCGTTGGGTTGTTAATCGATTAACCACTGTAGCTAATCGATTAACACTGTCAGAAAAGTTGAAAACGAAAAATGGAGGAGCCTTTGGATGAGTCTATAAATAGACTCTCATTTTCTCTCAAGGAAAAACTACTACTCTTCCCTTGTGCTCAAATACTCAGAAACTATTGAGAATTGTGTGCTCTTGCTCAGCTAAGGAAACTCTGTCTGTAGAGTTGGTGAAATACTGCTACGGTGATAGAGGAATAGCTGGTTCATCCTTGGTGCATCTAAGGAAGTGTTTGGAAGAGGAATTCATCCTTCGTGAAGTATTCGAAGGAAGTGTTTCATCCTTTGTGAAGATTCAAAGGAGGTGTTGTTTCATCTCTTGTGGCTTCAAGAGAGGTGTTTTCTAAACTTTTACAAATTGTATCTGTGTGATTGTAGTTTGTAATAGTTTTGTGATTAGTGAAGTGTTTATCTTGTTTTGAGATAAGCGACTGGACATAGGATTGGTAAGATCCGAACCAGGATAAAATCATCTGTGCAAATTTCTCTCAACCTTACTCTATTTTATTGTCTTTATTATTTGTTAAGTAAGTTTAATTGAGTAGAAATTTTTAAGGCACACGTTTTTAGTAAGAACCAATTCACCCCCCCTCTTGGTTTGTTATCCCACGCTAACCATTCCGTTGCAGTCGCTCTGACAATAATTTTGTTCTGGGACTTGGTCAGAATTAATAAGACTCTCAAAATAACACTCATTTACGACATAATTTCAAGGCCGTTCAACACTCAAGCATCTCCAGAGCTCAGTACCGTACAAATCTATCAATTATCAATTCCATAGTAGTAGATAGTGTTTCATAGTCTACGATTAGCAATTATATGGACAGATCATGCAAAAAAAAGCATTGGAAAACAAACTACAAAATCGCATACAAAATACTTCCAAAAACAACAATTAATTGACCTACAGCAAACAATTGCAATCATCAAACCATGACAATGGGGAAAACATTGTTCAGAAAATAACAAAACATTACATGGGCAACATAGTTCTTTTTTAAAGCGAGTATCCAATCTCTGGAAGCAAGGGTCAAACAAGTACCGAGATTGAGATATACCAATTTCCTATTCAAAAAGTTATTTAATGGATGAACACAAGTAAGAGTGTGGCAGTGAAAGAAATCAATTTATCCATGTTGGGGAAGAAGAGGGTTCAGAAGAAAAATCAGAAGAACACGACTAGTCTGGCAGCGAGCTTGCTAGTTTCTTGAACGAGGCAGGGCTTGCGCACTGGTTTCCTAAACCTGCCTGGCGACCACACTTGCTGAACCTTGGCCGACGAGCATAGGGAAGAGAGTGCAACAATGAGTTGCTCCACTTACAACAATCAAGATGAATGGAACGCAGGTTTTGGACGAAAGTGAAGTGAAAATTGTTGGTATCTAAGAAAAATATCTCTTTTAATAACTAACTTTGAAATACAAGCTCACACAGAATACTTCACTCTTTCTTTCTCACAACACTCTAAAAGCTTACATACACCACTATATTTCTCTCTTCCCTCACGGCACACTACACAAGCACTATTTATTTTTCTTTCACTTCCTTGATATATTTCACACACACACGGTGCTTCTATTTATAGCAAAGCAAAGACAAAACAATCCAAAACATTTGTGGTAGTGGAGTAGGCTGAAAATGGTGGACACTAGGATTCAAGTAAAATCCAAATTATAGTGGTATGGTGGGCAACGTAATGGAGCAAAATGGATGGAGCAGAATGAAGATGTTTAGAGAAAGTGGAAGACCCATGATGAGTGGTTGGTTGTCCACTAAGTTTATTTTACAAAACTCCTCCATAAACTTAATGGACTTTGTATCCTTCTATCATGCCGATCAACTTCCTTAAGTCTTGAAATGACCTTGTTGGTAATGGTTTTGTGAATATATCTGCAATTTGCTTCTTGCTCTCTACATGTTCAAGTTCCACGCTTCCTTCTTTCAACTTTTCACGGATGAAATGAAAACGAATATCAATATGCTTGCTTCTCTCATGATTTACCGGGTTCTTTGCTAACTCAATTGCCGATCTATTATCTACTCGGATCAACACCTTTTCTTCTTGCATTATCTCCAAACTTTTCAACAGGTTTCTCAGTCATATTGCATGTCGGACACTCCAGGATGCTGCCACATACTCAGCCTCACATGTGGATAGCGTCACGATGGGTTGCTTCTTTGATAGCCAAGTAAATGTTGTATCTCCCATGAAGAAAACATAGCCAGTTGTGCTCTTTCTATCATCTATATTTCCACACCAATCATTATCTGAATATCCACTAAGCCGGTAATGATCTGAGTTGGTGTACAATAATCCAAAAGACATGGTTCCCTTTACATACCTTAGTATCCGCTTTAGTGCTCTCCAATGAGAATACCTTGGCTCCTCCATAAAACGGCTTGTGATTCCTACACTTAGCATCAAGTCTGGTCTTGTATTTGTCAAGTATCTCAGACTTCCAATCAAACTGCGATACCTGGTTGCATCAACTCGATTTCCATCTCCGTGTTTGGACAGTTTTGTTCCAGGTTCCATAGGAGTAGAAACCGGATTGCACTTCATCATCTTCGCTTTCTTCAATATCTCCTCAGCATACTTCTTTTGAGAAACAAAAATTCCTTTTATGCTTTGGTCCACCTCCAAACCAAGAAAGTACTTCATAACACCCAGATCAGTCATCTCAAATTCCTTTTTCATCACCTTCTTAAACTCTACGACCAACTCATTTCTGCTTCCCATGAAGATTAAATCATCTACGTATAGAGCAACAAACAACATATCTCCTTTGTTCTTCTTTAGGTATAGAGCATGCTCATACGGACACTGCTCATAACCATTCTTCTTGAAGTAAGTGTCAATTCTCTCATTCCAGGCTCGAGGAGCTTGTTTCAAGCCATACAATGCTTTCTTCAACTTCAACACTTTTTTCTCTTCACCTCTTCTCATGTAACCGAGAGGTTGCTCTACATAGATCTCTTCTTTTAAAATTCCATTTAGAAATGTTGATTTCACATCCATCTGTTGTATCTTCCATCTGTGTTGTGCTGCTAAAGAAAATAGCAGTCGGATTGTCTCCATTCTTGTTACTGGAGCAAACACTTCATCATAGTCAATTCCTTTTTGCTGTTTATAACCCTTCACCACGAGACGAGCTTTGTAACGTTCCACATCTCCATTTGCATTGATTTTCTTCTTGTATACCCATTTTAAGCCAATTGGTTGAGCTCCTATGGGTAGATCTGTCAGCTCCCAAGTTTCATTTTTTTCAATTGAGCTGATTTCTTTGTCCATTGCTTTCTTCCATCTTCCATCGATCACAGCCTCTTCAAATTTTACATCTTCTGCTCCTACCAACAAACATATTACATGTACCTCATCAGTGGAGTTGTAAATGTCTTCTAAACTTTGAGATCTAGGTTGCTGATAATGCTAAATTTTACCATATTTTAAGCATCATTTTAGTAGCAAAATCAACTCCTTTCTAACTTATAACTTGCTTAATCCTCTTCTTTTGTCTTGTTTTCTATATTTTTGTGTTTTTGGCTACTTTGATGTACTTTCATCAATAATCCCTTATTTTGTAGCTAAAAATGAGCTTGGAAGAGTCTCCAACAATGTATAGAGCAAACCAAAGCAAGCACATGCAAGAGGACGCTCGTCGCCAGAGAGAACGCTCGTCCTCGTCCAGAAAAAGAGAAAATAGGACGCTCGTCCAGAGTGGAAGAGCGGACGCTCGTCCAAGGCAGAAGACCGGACGCTCGTCCAGGCAGAAATGGACGCTCGTCCAAGCCAGGCAGAAGATGACGCTCGTCCAAGCCAGGCAGGACGCTCGTCCACCGGAGAGAGAATTGGACGTTCGTCCAGCTAGTAGAGAGGACGCTCGTGCTGTGGACTTACGAGAGGACGCTCGTCCAGCGAGCTAATAAGAGGACGCTCGTCCAGAGAGAGCAGAGGACGCTCGTCCAGTGAGAGAAGAGGCGCTCGTCCATAGAGGCGCTCGGTGAACGCTCGGCAGCGAGAAGTGACGCTCGTCCAGGACGCTCGTCTACTTTCAGGACGCTCGTCCACTTCAGTGGACGTTCGTCCACTTTCAGCTTCCAGAGAGTTTCACGCCCGGGCGTGAGAAATGGGGCGCCCGGGCGTGACTTTCTAGTGAGTCTCGCGCCCGGGCGCGACTGACAAAGGGCGCCGGGCGCGATTTTTCTGATGTGGAAGACCAGTCTATTTAACCCCAAAACACGAAGGGGAATCTGTCTTTGGTTATTTGGAGGCGCGATTTCACTCAGAGGAGAGCTTGGAGGGCTGCTAGGGTTCGTGGGAACACTCCCTTCTTCCTCTTGGGTTCTTCATCTTCTTCCATGGTCATTTTGTAAGCTTTAGGGTTCTCCATGGAAATGGAGAACCAAACCCATCTTTGTTGGGATTAGTTGTAGCCTTTGAATTCTTGTGTAATTATTGAATGATTTGATTATATATATGCCTTTTCTATCAATTGCTAGTATTCTTGTTTCCAATCTTAAAGCTTGCATGTAATGGCAACGTTCATGACTTGATTTTGGGGTTTTATGGATTATGGGAACGTAAGATGAAACCCGGAACTGAAATAGGAGTCCTTGTGGGTCATTGATTCTAGGAATGGAAGATGATTCACATGTTGTCTTAGATCCCAGCTCTTTAATGCGGGTTTTGCTTGTTAGATTGCCAAGGAATTGGGGTTTGATAAGGAAAACCTAGGCTCTTTCACCTAAGAAATTAGGGCTAGAGTGTTTTAGTGGATTGACTTTAGTAAATTGATAGAGAGGAGATAAAATTGGTCATACACAAGAGTGCATTGGTGAAAACTAGCCTTAACAATGTCATTTCATTCCATTTCTAATCTTTTCCATTTCCAAGTGCCTTCAATACCAAAGTACAACCTTGTAATTATGTATGAATTTATATTTCTGCACTTGTTCTGTAAATCGATGTTATGTTCTTGAGTCTATATGAGTTGTTAATCGCACAATTCTCTAGTATTACGAGTCTCTTGGGAAAACGATACCCGGTCTTACCGGTTTATTACTTGAACGATTCGGTGCACTTGCCGAAATCGAGCCCAACAAGTTTGGGTCAACAAGTTTTTGGCGCCGTTGCCGGGGATTTGGGGATTGAACCCGAGTCCTAGCAACGGCTCACAAGTAATTGGGTCATCAAGTTTTTGGCGTCGTTGCCGGGGATTTGGGGATTGAACCCGAGTCCTAGCAACGGCTCACAAGTTAAATTGGGCCTCATCAAGTTTTTGGCGCCGCTGCCGGGGATTTGGGGATTGAACCCGAGTCCTAGCAACGGCTCACAAGTAATTGGGTCATCAGTTGCACAGGTTCATCTTCTTCATCAGAATAATTGTTGATTCTCTCAGCTATAGTCTCCAGGTTTCTTTCAGCAGCTTTCTCAGATATTGTTGAGTTCTCTTCTCCAGACTCCAAGTTCCGTGATGACTTCTCCTTCATGTTGTCCCAGCTCCATTCACTTTCCTCATTAACTTGGACATCCCGGCTTACAACTACCGTGTTTGTAATTGGGTTATAAAGTTTGTATGCTTTTGCTTTTTCATCGTACCCAATAAAAACATATTTCTTACTTTTGTCTTCTAGTTTTGTTCTGTGCTGAGTAGGAACATGACCATAAGCCATGCTGCCGAAAACCCTAAAATGGCTGACATTCGGCTTTCTCCCACTCCATGCTTCTTGTGGAGTTATTCCATCTAGTTTAGTATGTGGACACCTGTTTTGCACATAAATTGCACTTGTAGTGCTTGGTCAAGAGGTTCTTTCATTTTTCTTCTCCTTTGTTCATGGGCCTCAAGTGACCCAGTAAGCTCTTCAACTGAGAGTGTTGAGAGGTCCTTCGATTCCTCAATAGCGCAAACTATGCTTTCGAAATCATCTGTTAGTGATCTCAAAATTTTCTCTACCACCCTACTGGCTGGCAATTCCTCTCCATTTTTACAGATTTGATTTGCCACTGCTTCCACCCGAGATATATACTCGGTTACTCTTTCTTTTTCCTCCATTCTTAAACTTTCAAACTCGCCTCTGAGAGTTTGAAGCTTGACTTGCTTGACTCGGTTGTCACCTTTGTATACTTTCTCCAGAATCTGCCATGCTTCTTTTGAAGATTTAGCATTTACTATCTTCTCAAAGCCAGATTCATCCACAGCTCGGTACAATATGTATAGGGCTGATTTATCCTTCACACGCGTTTTCTTCAACGCTGCAAGTTGGGCAACCGTCTGTGCTTCGTCATCTGTGGGTTCTTCGTACCCACTCTCCACTACATCCCATACGTCTTGGGATCCCAAAAGAGCTCTCATTTTGCACACTCCAATTGTCATAATTAACTTTCTTTGACAACTGGGTTAGAGACATACTGTTTGCAAAGTTTGCCATTTCTCACTCTCTTTTTTTTTTTAACTCGAACACTCAGAATGTGAAAGCTCTGATACCAATTTGTTGGTATCTAAGAAAAATATCTCTTTTAATAACTAACTTTGAAATACAAGCTCACACAGAATACTTCACTCTTTCTTTCTCACAACATTCTAAAAGCTTACATACACCACTATATTTCTCTCTTCCCTCACGGCACACTACACAAGCACTATTTATTTTTCTTTCACTTCCTTGATATATTTCACACACACACGGTGCTTCTATTTATAGCAAAGCAAAGACAAAACAATCCAAAACATTTGTGGTAGTGGAGTAGGCTGAAAATGGTGGACACTAGGATTCAAGTAAAATCCAAATTATAGTGGTATGGTGGGCAACGTAATGAAGCAAAATGGATGGAGCAGAATGAAGATGTTTGGAGAAAGTGGAAGACCCATGATGAGTGGTTGGTTGTCCACTAAGTTTATTTTACAAAAATTGGGGGATGAAATTTGGGGACAAATAGGAAGTGAAATTTGGGAGCAAGGATTTGATGAAATTTGAGAGCAAGGGTTTGATGAATCTGAAAGTTAAGTTAAACTCCTGCTTAGGTTTCGAAAATTTAGAAAAAAGGGGGAAAATTTTGGAAAATATGAGATTAAGTGGGAAGGTTGAAACTTTAAAAAATGTATTATGAATTAGCTAGGGAGGTTATAAACCTCTTAAAAAAAATTAAAACCCTACACAAAATAACCTCTATCAAATAACATTTTTTTTCACAGTGATAACGTAAGTTCATACAATTCTTTCCTGAATGAAATAAATAAAATGACCTCTTTTCCAGTAAGCATATAAGTAATAATCATCTCCACCACCAAAGATAAATGGAGTCAACATAATCAAGAATAAGTTGGAGAAGTTCCATTTTAGATGTTCACAAAGACACAATACAATGTTATGGCAAGCACAAACTGCATCTAATATGAATAAAATAACAGTAGACAATAGGAACTTCAGCCAGCAGATATATGTACATCTAAGAGTAAGATTTTGAACAAGAGTATTTACCAAGGCAAGAAACAAAGACATTTACAATCATGCCCTGACTTCTGGTATGAAGTCAACACGCATGCTAGAAGAAGAATTTATGGTGCAAAGCACAAAAAGACTTTAATTTGGAAATTAGTTCTTTAGATTTGAACATTATTACAAATTACTTTCTTTATGAAGATCTGGGTGTACTGAATTCTTCCTAGCGTGTAAAGGTTGTAGACGTTGTCGCAACGGTGAGGCACAACGACGACCAGGTGATGCGAGGCTAGGCACAGCGAAGGCGTGGCAAGAATGCGACGGTCATGGAGAGGTGGTAGATGAAGACGAAACACAAAAAGAGAGGTTGTGTTTGTACTTTGGTATCTTTGGTGTGATTTGAAATTAGTATTGCATTGTTTCTTTCATTGTTCTTTGACTGATTTGGGAGTTAGGTGCACCAAAAATTGTTATCAAAACCAGTTTGAATCTCATTCCATGTTTATGGTATGTATTTGCAAGAATTGGTATCATATCCAAGATGAAGAAATTCAACAGGAACAACAGTTTCAAGTTATGGACAATCGAGATGAGAGTCTTGCTTATATAGAAAAAAAATGTGTATACCACTTTTTAAAAGCATGTTGCACATAGAGAGACAAGTTTTGAACAGGAAAGGAGGAAAAAGTTCATTCGATGATCCTTATCTCCGATGAGGTTCTTTATGAGGTTGTGACAGAATATCTCTGCGTCATTGTGCCTAAAGATGGAGAAGTTGTTCATGACAATGTTCATATGCAACAAAGTTTGTGTTGAAAAGAAGGTTGTTATAGTGAAGTCCATCAAACCCTTATAAAATGCCTCTACCAAAGTATACACATAATGATATCAGTAACTTTCCTATTTTGAAGTTCTTTAACATATCATGAGGTGGGTTGGGTGAAGGTAAACATTCAAGGTGGTGCTGGAGAATGTCTTGTTGTTGCTACATGTGCTGAATCTTTAGAGATACAAGTATATTGGTATATTTTCTCTACTTGGAATTCAAAGTTTCATGTATACTGATATCATGGTGTCATTCTTTTTCCTTTTATGGTACAGTTCTGTGATGGTAAATTTCATATTAATATTTATTATGAGTTTTTTAAAAAATAAATAAATAAATATTCTCTCAATTATCATATATTTATTATTACTATTGCTTTAAACTTTTATTAACTTAATGTCATGTAATTTTGTGTGGATGTAACTACTTCAAATTTGTTCTTAAATAATTCACAAGTTTAGAAAGAACATATTGATTCTTTCCCACCTCACTCAAATTGATGTAAGAAACATAAATATAGAAAGAGAGAAATGAAAATCATTTAAATTCAAAATATTATACTAGAAACCTAAATTATTATTTAACCTTTTTTTCATTCTAATACACCCTCATTATATTACGATGATCGACAATAAATAAGTTAATGTTTCTCATTCTAATAGTCACATAGCAAAGATTTTTAATAAAGGAGTAAGCACGAGAAATTCAATTATTAGTCTTCTATTTTCATGGACTTCCTTAACTTTTTACACGTTAAGTGAGTTTTCTTCTTACATTTCGACAACCAAGTCAATAAAAACAGTGAAGTAGTGGTTAATACTGTAAAATATGAATATCCATCATTTATTTCGATGAATATGTTATTTATAGAATAATTATATGCTTGTAAACCCTCAATGAATCATGATGATTTACCTCACTAGTTAATTGTTTAATTTAAAATATGTTAAAAATAATATGTCATTAAAACATACGGGGTTAAGACCAAATACAAACAAACCAACTTATAACCAAATAACATCGAGCCATATATAGTATAATTATGTTTTTGTTTTAGGTTCATGGATGAAATTCTTTTGAAGGACCATTTTATATTTAATAATATAATATTTAACATAATAACAACGTTATTTAACCTATTAAATTCTTATCTTTCTTCTATCAAAATTGATATGCAAATTTGCGGGGCGTCATAGGGTAGGGTAACTGCCAAAGTATGCATAGACAGTACTAAACTCACATTATAATAAAATCATTAAATAACAATCAATTTTAATTAATCATTATATTAATTAAGTTAAATATTATTTTATAAATTAAAAATTATTAATATTAAAAATAATCTTTATTATAGTAAAAAATTATAATTAATTTATCAATTAGAATATCAATTTATCTCTAATATTAAATACTTTTAATTTTTTACTATTATTGATTTTAAATTAGTCTCTAATTTTAAATTAAAAATAAATTTAACATTAATTTAAATACCACATTTAAATTATTTTTAGTCTCTACAATTATTTTTTATTTAATTATTTTAATTTAGTATCATAACATTTCTAAATTTGTAAATAATAAATGTTAAAGAAATTATTTAATTTTATGTGTAAGGTTTTACAACAAAGTCTGAGCGTGATGTCTTTGAAAAACCTGAGAAAATAAATGTCTGGTTTCTTTTATATGCATATAAATGACGTTAAATAATATTTTCTTCTAGTTCTATTTGATAAAAATAGCTTCTTATTCTTTTCCGCTCTAAAAACAAAACTTTCTGTTCTTTTCATGACACGCAGTTTCCTATATCATTCCAAAAAAGAGCATATGAAACTTCTGAATATGTCTGTTTTTATTAAGCTTTTTAATTTAGTTATTTTGTACCATACGTCATCTATAAAATTTCTGAAGTTTAGGGTTTTCAATTTATTTTATATGATTTTAATGTGAAAAAAAAAACTAAGTTTGATAACTACGTTTCAATTTCACAATTACGTCCTATCTGAGACTCTTTTAATTTTTAGATTTTAACTTATTTCAAAATTAAATGTAGTACTTTCTTTTAGTTGTCGTTTTTCCTTTTTATTTTTACAAACATTATATCTTTTACTTCTCTGTAATTTTGTTTCGGTGTCCGATTTCAATGTCCAACAAATTAATGCATGAAAACAGAGTTTCATCAGGATTTATTAAAATTAATCTATTCTAAGACTAATTATTGTCAATTAATCTTGGGACCATTTTTCCAGATAGAAACCTAATTGCGTTCACATTCAATTTTTTTGGTAATTGGTCGTTATTATTTCAACTAACAATCACTTTTCTTTATTATTTTTTAATCTCTAAACTGTTAAGCACTTTCCCAACGTTAGTTTACGTACTTAAGAAATTTCCCTTTGCACATATCAAACACTTTTGCTGCCAAACACTGGTACCCCAATTATAGTACTAGAAAAACAGATGAGAATCGAACCTTCAATCTCTGTCATGTTTTACCTCGACCTTATCGTACTGGTTCATGCTCTTCTAACGAAGCAGAGGAAATTCCACGGCACAACAACTTCACACCATATCATATGACACAACTTCTGAATCCTCCATATATTGACACGAATAACACATCCTCAAGAACATGCTCTAAATGGCACGTTCCATCTATAACACCAAACCATTACACAGGAAACTACTTCTCCTCAACATATCCTTCATTTTCCTCGTCTGTCTCTTCCTCAATGCCTATCTCCACCCTTCCAGTTCCGATGTTGATGCCTCCGCAAATGTGTTCAACCATGCCAGAATGCTCAGCGACATCAGTGTTGATGGTTGCGCCGATCTTCACAAGTACTTGGATAATGACTCCAAGTGCTTATATGTCAAATCCCATGCTCAGTGCAGGTCAAAAGGGTATATAAATTATCTGCAGATCTTTTACTGCAGCTTTGGGCATTCCTCATTTTTGGGTCATGCCCTGCTTATACTGTGGCTTGTGATATTGTTTTATCTTTTGGGAGATACAGCTTCAAATTACTTTTGTAGTAACCTGGAAGGTCTGTCTAATATCTTGAGACTATCCCCTACCATAGCTGGGGTAACCTTGCTTTCTCTCGGAAATGGTGCACCTGATTTTTTTGCCAGTGTTGTTTCTTTCACAAGATCCAATGACGGTGCAGTTGGCCTGAATAGCATTCTGGGAGGGGCGTTTTTTGTGTCCAGTGCTGTTTTGGGGATCATAAGTTTTCTTGTTGGTGCAAATGAAACTGCAATTGACAAGGCTAGTTTCATCAGAGATGTCATTTTCTTCCTTTTCGCACTTTTCATTCTCCTTGTCATCATTTCTATCGGTAAAATCAGCTTGTTGGGTTCAATTTTTTATGTTTCCATTTACTTCCTGTATGTGTGTGCTGTGTCTGCAACACATTTCATCTATGGAGGGGACAGGACAGAAAGGGAACTTGGCTCATCTTCTGATGACTTGACTGAGTCAGGCGTACCATTGCTAGGCTGTGTTGATGATGAGAAACCAAATGGATCAAACAAAGAGGTAATGGAAGATCAAGGGGAGAAGCATCATCAGGATTTTGGTAATAATTCTTTTGACTTTACTTACTTGAGCAAGTTTCTACATGTACTAGAGCTACCTCTTTGCTTGCCAAGAAGGCTTACTATACCAGTTGTGAGTGAGGAAGGTTGGTCAAAGCCATATGCTGTTATATCTGTCACATTGGCACCAGTGTTATTTTCAGCTCTTTGTAACACCCAAATGGAAAATGAGAGTTCAAGGAGTAGTCTTGTTTCATACTTGACAGCTGCTTTGATTGGCATTGTTTTGGGTAACATGGCATGTGTGACAACCAAGAGCACTAGTCCACCCAGAAAATGCTTGTTTCCTTGGCTAGCTGGGGGATTTTCCATGAGTGTAACATGGACTTATATCATTGCTGAGGAACTTGTTTCCCTCTTGGTTGCACTTGGGAATGTGATAGGAGTTAGTCCTTCAATCCTTGGACTAACTGTCCTAGCTTGGGGTAATTCTCTAGGAGATTTGATAGCCAATGGTGCAATGGCCAAGAATGGAGGAGCTGATGGGGCCCAAATAGCTGTCTCTGGTTGTTATGCAGGCCCTATGTTTAACATTTTGATGGGCTTGGGCTTACCTCTTCTACTCTCAGCATGGTCTGAATACCCAGAGTCTTATGTGATTCCCAAGGACCCTTCTCTTTTTGCAACACTTTTGTTCTTGATGGGAGGGGTGCTTTGGGCCCTTGTGATATTGACAAAGAAGAATATGAAGCTTGATAAGTCATTGGGAATTGGGCTCTTGACCATTTACCTCTGCTTTTTGTTTATAAGGATGGTCATTGCAATTGGTGTTATTAAATTCTAGAGAAATACTTTCAGAGGGAGTAAGGTCCCCTTTTTCATGTATTTCATGGACATGACTTATTTTATCATACATTTTCAGTTTTTAAGATCATTAATAATGTAAAGTTACTATGCTTTGATATCTTCTTACAGTAGGAATAGAATAATCACCATCTCATCAAGGAGTCTAAGGCCATGGAAAAGGAATTACCAGATAGAAATTTAATTCAATCAACTCTTTGTTCTATATTATACAGGATAGTTTAATTATGTAGACATATTTCCCTTTCTCGTTTAACTTTATTAGTTTTTGTTTTACAATTAATTTTTATAGTCGCCCAATAATGCTCGAGAGAATGATTCTTAGAAGCATCAAAGAAAAAGTATCTTTACTATCCACTTAAACCATTTTGTGCTTTGATTTAAATTGTACTTACTTCTTCCTGCACTTCATTTTCTTCAATTTGCACCTCATTCATGTCTTCCAAATTTGTATTATAAATTATATAATTTAGAATAGACATTTTACGTATCAGATTTTCTTTTTCAAATTTGTATTATGAATTTTAGAATTCATAATGTAAATTTGTATTTCAGATTCTATGATCCGAAATGTAATTTTTATTTTAAATTGTCTTCCACGTTTATATTACATATTATTTAATTAAAATGTAAATTTGTATTACGAATTGTATAATCTATATTCTAGTTTGCATTCTAAATTGTCTTTCAAATTTACATTAAAGATTTTATAATCTATAACGTAAATTTGCATCATGAATTATGTAATTTGAATTATGATTTACATTTTAGATTTTCTTTCAAATTTATTTATACACTCTGAAATGTAAATTTGAATTAAAGATTATTTAATTCGGGATAAAATTTGTATTCTCAATTGTCTTCAAAATTTGTATTATGAATTATATAGTCCCAAATATAAATTTGTATTATAGATTGTGTATTCTAAAATATTTATGGATAGCACACTCTAGAATATCTTTTCTATTAATTTCAGTAAGAGTATGATTAAAATTTTAAAATATATAAGGTGAAAGAAAAAAAAAATGGGGTATAGGAAGAATTACCCCAATGACATCATTTTTAAGCCTTTTCAAATCATTTAAATAATTTGTTGCTGCCTCTAGACCATTAACATTTATCATCTCCAATGAACTAAAAAATACATGGGAAGAAATTCCAAAATTCAAAACTCAGTTTTAAAGAGTGGTTCAAAATCAGCATAAAAAAATATGAGTTTACTGATGGTAACTATTCGTCGAAAACTGAAAAAGATCATACGGTAATTGGTATTTTTTAATGGGTTATTATGGACAAAATTGATCAATATAAGTGTTGTTGTTGGTAAGATTTATTAACAAATTTCACCTCTTAATAATTATTGACAAATATATTAATTATGAATTATTTATTTATTTATGTATTAATTATTTGGTTATTTATATTTAAATTTTGGATTTTTGATGTTCATTAAAAATTTAATCTTTATTAGATTTTTACTATTATGCTTCAAAGTTTCTCCTTGAACCAATTCCTATTTTCATCCCACCAGAACAAAATTTGCATGAAATTTAGAAACCTTGCAATTTAGAGGGTTATCCATTGATCTAACATAAAAAGAAACTTGAAGAGGAAACATTGCAATTTAGAGGACCTAACAGATCAAGGGCAAAAGAATTAGAAAAATAGATCTTTGTGAAGCTTATAATGTTCCAAAAAGCTGGGAATTTAAGGAACATGAAGATCTTGGAGAACAATTGAAGAATAGTTCTTAAAAAAATTAGTTTGTGTTTTTGGGCCTTGGGATTTTTTTTGGAAATTGGTTTATGTTTTTAGGCAGTGTGCTTTCTTTTAGAAATTAGTCTGTTTTTATGTTTTTAAGCTTAGTGTTTCTTTTAGGATTTCTAGATTTTCTTAAACTTATGTGCCTATATACAAAGGTATCAAAAGCTTATATAAATACTTTTTAATCATATATTGAATTTATTTTATTAAAGAGAGGTTTCTCTTTGTTCTTGGCTTAGGCTTAAGGTTTTTTCAAATATTGACATCTTTATGGTGAGTTTTTCTTAACATAATAATCTTAGGATTACAGCGTCTCTATAAACGGTTCTTATCAAAGAGTGACATTTTTGAGGCGAATCTTCTTGTACTTATCAATCTATTATATTGTGGCAGATATTATTCTTATCTATTTTCATGTTCTTTATCTGATTTTCTTATTTATACTTTAGAAGAAATTCAAAGTCAGAAACGTTGTACTTTTCATGTATAAAATTGTATAATTTTGGTATCTGTAGCAATGTTATGGTTTGAATTTCTTATTCTATCTTATCTTTTTATTAGAAAACCCTAACAATTTTTAATGTTTGATCTTATTTTATCTTGCATATTATTTTTTTTGCATATAAAGAAACCTAAAATTCTTGAATGTTTGATCTTATCTTATCTTATATCTTATTTTTCTATCATATGAAGAAAACCCAAATTTTTTTAATATTTTGTTTTAAATTTTATTTTGAAATTCTTGAATAACATTTTGCATCCTGACTTTTCAAAACGGATAATTTTCATCAATAAAAAGAAGAGGTTTGTTAATAGATGCACCTCCTACAAAGGTTTGATTGTGTCCCACCATTTTCAAAAATTTTTAAAGACTATCAAAGCAAGCTTTGATACCAATTTTTAGGGTCAAACAACGAAATAATTGCGTTTGGACAAAAACCAAGAAGGGGTTGAATTGGTTTCTTTAATAAATTTGTGCTTTTAAAAAATTTCCCCCTTTATAAACTCAATTTATAATTAATAAGACAATGTAAAGAGTATAAGGAAAAAGAGATTTGCACAAGAAATTTTATACTGGTTCGGATCAACAAACCCTACGTCCAGTTGTTAATATCTCTAAATAGGAATTAACCAATCACTAAAATGAATCACAACTTACAATCAAAAAGAATAAAGATAAGGTTTAGAAAACACCTCTTTTGAAGCCAAATAGATTAAATCCACAACGGGTGAACAACTCTTTTGAGTCTAACAAAGGATGAAGACACCTATCTTGAATCACACAGTAGATGAAGAACCACCTTTCTTCAAATCCACAAGTAATAAACACCTCCTTTGAATCACACAAAGGATGAACGACTTCTCCTAACAACAACAACAACATTCAATCACTTAATATCACACTTGGTGAGAGTTCTCGCTCTACTTACACTAGGTCTTACAAAGCCTCAAAATACAAATAGTTTTTCAAGTACTCAGACTTTTCTTACTTTTGTAACTTATGTATTTCCTCTGTATTTTTTGTTCTTAATCCAACCACTTTATCTATAGAATGGATTTTCAAAATTAGGTCAAGAATTTGAGCACTCAAGTTACAACTGTCATTGATAAACGATTATTCTCAAGTGATAATCAATTGTCACAAAAATTGAAAAGTCTTGTCACTTATCACAACTGTCACTTATCATAACTATCAATGATAATAAATTATCCTCGTATGATAACCGATTATCACAGATATTTAAAAAAAAATTGTGAGTGGTAATCGATTATTACAAAAACTTTTTGAAAGTTTTGAAATCATTTTGGATAATCAATTACCTTTGTAGTTAATTAGTTATCATAGAGCATTTTTTATAACTTTAAACTTTTCCTTACTCATATTGTACTAGGTGCTTTGAAACTTCTCTAAACTAAGTCTTATACACATTTTATTCATTTAAGACTTATTACAAAAGCTTGAAACACATATTAAACTACAAGTCTTTGAATACATTTTGCATGTTAGAATTTTTGGACTTGGACTTGCTTTTATCATTATCAAAATATCATGATTTTTGTTATCTTTTTTTTGCCAAGATATAAACCAACGGTTATCTCTATTAATATTAATTGGTCACTTTAGGTCAATTATACTGAATGAGCCTAATTAAGTTATGTTCTTAGGTGTATTTGTTGGATTGATAAGTACAAATTTAAAATTTAAATTTGAAATAAATTCATTTAAATGAACTTAAATCAATATAAATTCATATTTAATAAAGCTTGGATTTCAAATACTATCCTTATTAATAGAGTTGGACGTGTATATAAGAAGGTTCATTTTTCCAACACTCAACTTGGATAAAAATATTTAATTAAGAACCTATGAAGAAGACAATCATATTTGATTTGCTCACCATTTTTTTAAAATCTGAATAATAAAACTCATCAAATATTTATTCCAAATGCGGACAACGCAGTTATACAGGGCTAGCAACACCTTTTGTTTCTCGCTTCTCTAACTGAGGAGGAGCAGGCGCAGACGCAATTGTTACTTGGATATATCTATTGTTCTATTTCAATTTAAGGGAATGGAGAAACTTTTTTGCTCACTTCATTCTTTTGTATTGAAACTTTTTTGATATATTAAATATGTATGTTTCATGCCTGAATGATTTGGATCGCGATATGTTTGACAACTAAAATTTGATAACAATTTAACAACGGTCACGTGTTAGCTTCTTATTGGCTTCTTATTGGATCGTAGGAATTTTATTTTTTTAGTTTTGTAAGAAAATTTTTTTGTTGTCGCTGTAGTGAAAAGGGATGTCGATTTACCTTTTTTTGAGGATTCCGAAATTACCTCTTTGTGCACCTTCCATTTTCAACTTAGATTTCATTCCTCTCTCCCTCTCCATTTCGGTCATCTCTCCAACCTCCATCAAAATTGTACTTTGTCCAATTTATTGTGGAGCAAAGACTCCATGTGGGTGTTTCAACAAGGTAGTTCAAGTCCCTCAGCATTTGAAGCCAAGACATGCTCTAGTAATTGATTACATGGTGTCTGTAATCGATTACTAGTGACTTAATAGGTACCCCAACTAGGAGAACGTGACTCCCCATGGTGATTTTTTTGTGCTTAAGGCTACCTTTGTCCATTGTTTTCAATGGATGACTCTTGTTGGTCATGGTTGATGGTTGCAAGTGCATCAAAACTTATCTTTGTTCATCCCATTATGGAGCAAAGACCCCATGTGAGTGTTTTAGCAAGGTAGTTAAAGTCCCTCAATTGAGTGAGCCAAACTGTGTTTTGATGCACTTGATACCATCAATGATGAGCAATGTGAGTCATCCATGTAAAAAAATAGAAAAAATCACTTATAGGGACACAAAAATGACTTTGGGGAGTCAAGTTCTCCCAACTGGGGAGTAATGTGTAACTTTTCGTTGAAATCAACAATCAGCCCCTAGTAATCGATTACAGGGACCCTGAATCGATTACCAGGGGTTGATTGCTGATTTGTACAAAAAGTTACACATTACTCCCCAACTGAGAAACCTTGACTCCCCAAGGTCATTTTTGTGTTCCTATGGGTGATTTTTTCCAATTTTTTCATGGATACCTCATGTTTCTTATCATTGATAGTGTCAAGTATATCAAAACATAGTTTTCCCTACTCAATTGGGGACCAAACAATCCATATAGTTGTTTAAACCAAGGTAGGTGAAATCTATGACCATTTAGGAAGCTTACAAAAACATTGTTTTTGGGAAATTAACTGCACCTAGTACAATGGTCTAAAAATTATGAGTTAGTAGTCATTTGAAAGCTCTTTGAGTCTAGATTCTAACAAAAAAAGAATCAACTCATTTGGAGTTCGGTGGAGAAAGTTAAGAGCAAAACAACTAACAAAGATCATAGTTGACAGGAATATGTAAAACATTAACTTTAAGGAATTAACTGTACCTATTCAGATGTCCAAAAATTACAAATTAGTAGTTATTAGAAAACTTTTTGAGTCTAATTTATAATAAAAAAGAATCACGTTATCTTATACGTATATTTTTCCCTCTTGTTCACAGATCTATTACTTATTGAAATTTCCTTTTAAAATTTGTGCATTGTAACAACATTAGATGACATGTTTCTTAATTAAAAAAATAAAAAAATTTATTGTGACACTCCGAGAAGGGGTGTTACAACAATGGTCATGCACCTAACCTCAGTTGGAGAAAACCACCTAAATGAACTTTTTTTTTTTAAGAAATAAATGGCCTAACATCATCATTGATGCAGGGAACATACCCAATAGCATTGAACTCACTCACTCATCTCAAAAAATGGAAAAATTAAACAAAAACAGAGCAAAAATCATCATGGGGAGTGTTGTTGTTCCAACTAGGGAGTCACGTTGAACTTTATGTACAATTGTCCCCCAAGTCTCTGGTAATCTGTAATCGATTACGAGGGCATGACATGGGCACCAATAGTCATGGACTTCACCTAACTTGGTGTAAACCACCTAAATGTGCATTTTTCTCAACAATTGAATGACTTATGTTGTTCATTGATTAAGTAAACACCACCCATGACTAATAAACTCAATCATCCATCCGAAAAAGTGGAAAAGGTCACCCAAAAACACAGACAAAATATATCAAAATTGAAATTTTATTCATATAATATCATATAAGTACATATTATCCAACATCTATAATAATAATAATCTTTTGTATACTAAAACCTGTACAATGCTCATACAATGAAAATCTCTACACATGTAATTAACATAAATTGAAAACCTATAATAATCCTAAGTCGTGCAGCACTTGTTCTCTTCGCACTTTCTCATGGTGCTACCAACCTTGACACATTGGGGGAGGTCAAAATCGCAAGACGGAGAGAAGGGGAAAATAGCTCCAATGAAAATAGAGAGAGAGAGAGCAGGGGGAAATAGCGAAAGAAAAGAGCGAGAACCGTGCTTATTGGACCAACTTCGTCGGTGATGGGGAGAGGAAGAGCAAGACGGAGAGAGAGAACTTTAGTGGAGAGACCCGTGAGAGCAATGGTGGAGAGAGAGTAAGAGCAATGGTAGTATTTGCCAGAGGAAAAAAGATGCAAAATACATAAAGTTTTCTCAACTGAAATCAAGAAACAATTTTTTCCTTCCTAAAATGTCCTCAACGACATATTATATCTTTTAAAAAAAATTCAAAATGACCAATCAATACATGCCACAAGGCATTGTAAAAAAGTTAGCAAAAGTTGGGTGTTAAACAAACGTTTTTCGAATGATTTATGTCCTTTAATATCTTTCGTTTTAATGTATCATGAGTTTGATATAAAAAAATTTAACAAAACTATATTTATTATTTTTAAAATTTGAGATTCATATATATCATAATTTTATTAAAAAATTTATCAAATTAAAAAGTTATATTTATTATTTTTAAAATTAAGATGTCTCAGTTCCATACGGACGAATTCCAATTCCAATTTCGTATCTTAAAAACTAAAAAATACTTAATCTTAAATTTGAATATTTAATTAGTTTAAATATTTAATGTTTATTATAAGCAAAAGACATAATTTAAACTTTAATAAAAACATTTTAAACTTGTACCTCTCAAAGAAAGCAGCGGGCACAACACGGCCACGATTCGTCATTCTTCAAGCCATGAATAACAAAATCCCCAATCTTCTAAACCGGAAGATCATCTTCCTGTACTTCCCCTTCGCCACTTCTAGGAGAAAATTCATACGAGAGAGGGGAGGAAAATTCCATAAACCCTAGCAATCAACAAAAACCGAAACAAGCTCAATCCCAATTCGGTCCATCGAAATGGATCACTACAAGGTTCTCGGCTTGCACCGAACCGCGACCAAGGAGGAAATCAAAACCGCTTTCAAGAAACTAGCGTTTCAGTTTCACCCGGACAAGCATTCTCAATCGCCGAGGGCCATTAGGGAAAATGCCACAATTCGATTCAAGCAGGTATCGGAGGCCTACGAGGTCCTTATGGATGACCGAAAGCGAGCCGACTACAATTTCCGGCGGAGCTCGGGCAATCACGGCGGAAACAACCACTATTCTCATTACAGCTACGGATACAGTAGGAGCGGGAGCAGGTACGACTACAAACCTGGGTCTGGTGCTGGTGGTGGCTTAGCTTCCAATTTTGAAATGGCTCTTCGAATTTTGACGGGGCGGTCTTCACTTCTCTATCTTGGCTTCGCAGGGTAATTCACTTTCCTTTATCTCATGATTTTGGTTGTTAATTGCTGTTTGTTCGAGTTAAAATTTGATGCTAGGAAGATCTACAAGATGCAAGAGATTGTGTTTGTTAATTGATTCAGAATTTAATTGTTAAATATATTACCGTAACTTCTTACATGAGTAGGTTTTATGTAATTTTTTGGGTTTATTTATATATAATAGTTATCGGCTGATTAAGATTTACAGGCATGCGTGTCCATGTAAAAGCTTTTACATTACATATATCAACAAATTCACGATATATATATATATATATATATATATATATATATATATATATATATATATATATATATATATATAATGGTTGTTTTAAGTTTAGATATTTTCATGCTTTTTATCTTTATATAATATATCAAGGTACATCTTGAAAATAACTCAATCTACTCTCCCTAATTTTATATACTATGCTTATCTTCATTACTTTAATTATTTTTTCTTGTCATATGTAGTGGTCTATACCTGGACATTTGATATTTAAATTTGAGATACATGATGATAGAAGAGCTTAAAAACTAGTTGTGTCTGGGTTATGTACCCAAACACCTGAGCTAACTATTAAGGATGTATAACCAAACACTCAAATTACTCCACTGAGTATCACATACTACTCAATGTGGAAGTTAAACACTCCATAATACCCAATTTACAATCATAGCACAGTCCTAGGTGGATTTCTCTCTAAGACACTTCAACTTCCCATTGGTTAGAACCCTCCACCGTCAGAACCTTTGTTGGTAGCCCTTTCTGAGACATGGGCAACCAACCTTGCTACCAATTGATAAATACTCAAGCACATGGGGAACCTACCGACAGAAGCTAACTGTTGAGGAGGGATAATCAAGCACGTACGTACTTCACCAAGTCGATGTGGTACTTAGGTACCTCATAATACTCAAGTTCCTATTAGTCTGAACATAAATGAGCTGTATCTAGATATATGCATGGTTGAGGATAGATAATGCAAAAGGATAAGGGATGTTGCACAAGTTCTAAATCAAATTTTCTTGTATCTCTACATGCTATCATCCTCCTTGTTTTTTTTCATTTGTGGATAACTATCAAGTGTTAAGAGACATTTAATATAAAAATATTTTCAATAACTTAATGTTAGTTCTCGCCCAGGGCTATATTATGTGGGATAGTTGTCATTGATGCAAGCCGAGAATCCTTATGGAGAATGCAAAATTCTGGGGTAAGATTTTAATTTTCTTAGCCATCTAATTTTGCTATACAATATCACAACTTAATTGTAGCCGTTATTTCATTTTTCTATCCTGGTTCGTTACGTAAGTTCTTATATTGTAATACATAATTGATCCATAAGCATGAACTTTTTCTTCATATTCAGTTATGATTTCTATTTTCAATGTCAAAAAATGTTTATTCAAGTAATAAATCCTGCGTAAAAGATGTAACTGACTCAAAGATACAAATTTATTTCTGGCACAAATTGCTATTGACTCATATACCACATATTATGGAACATAACGACAATCAAATGATTCAAAACTATGAAATCAAGAGTCATGACAGTAGATTTCTGGTGGAATGTGATAGAACACTTGAGGATGGACTGATACAGCAAGAAAAAAGTAGTGGAGAAGTCCGTGTTAGTGTAAGACCCAAAGTCTAGAAGGGGGGAAAGAGAAGGAAGTATGGAGAGTTTGTTATGGAATAGTGTAAGGAGAGCTATCTCTCTAGAGAAGTCATAGACTTTGGAAAAGATAATATACCGTGTTGAGCCTTTGCTTGCTCATTTCACATATATTCAATAATACAATTTTCCATATACTATCTGATTCTTTTCTGTTTTTGAGTGATTTTTCCCAAATGTTTGCTCATTTCTACAAACTAACAAGCGGGTTGCTGGAAATCTATATTGGGTTGACACGAAAAAAATGGTGCAAGAATTTGTTAAGAAATGTGATATATGTCAAAGGAAAGAGTACGCACTGACATCTTCAGCTGAGCTCTTACAACTATTACCCATCCCTGGCCGCGTTTGGGAAGACATTTCCCTTGACTCTATAACGCGGTTGCCCAAATCAAAGGGATTTGAAGCTGTTTTTGTGGTAGTAGACCGGTTGTTAAAGCATGTACATGTTATACCTCTCAAGCATCCGTGTATACAAGTGGTGGAAATATTTGCTAAGGAAATTGTGAGGCTCCATGGGGTGCCTAAATCAATTGAGTTATGGAGACCCCTTGTTTATGAGCTTATTTTGGCAAGAATTGTTTCGTTTACAAGGCAATGTATTGAAGATGAGTTCATATTATCATCTCGAGACAGACCGTCAAACAGAATTATGAATAGGTGTATGGAGACTTACTTGATGTGTTTTGTAATGGAGCAACCTAAACACTAGGTGGATTGGATACCATGGGTTGAACTATGGGACAAAACCACTTTTTGTGTGAATACTGGAAAAACACCATTTGAAGTGGTATATGGGAGAGCACCTCCTCCTTTGGTTCGTTTTACAGAAGGAGAAACGTATGTGGAAGCTGTGGCAGCAAAATTAGTAGATCGAGATGAAGCTCTACGACAATTAAAATATCATTTGCTGCGTGCTAAACAGCAGATGAAGAAATATGCAGATAGGAAACGCAAGGTAGGAGAGTGGATATTTGTAAAATTGTGACCACATAGGCAGCAGATGATGACATGTCGCATTAATCCGAAATTGCACCTCGTTATTATGGACCATTCCTAGTGCTGGCCAAGGCGGGAGCTGTTTCTTACAAGTTGAAGTTACTTGAGACAGTTATTGTGTACTCAATATATTATGTATCACAACCAGTGGTATCAATATTGGATAATGGAAAATTTTGGGAGACCCAAAAATCCTGTATAAAATTATAATGGAAACTATAACAGGTTATGACGGAAACAAGGCAATCAAAAGAAATATAATACCACCTCATATAATTTTAATGCAAAAAGTAATGATATTATGTCTAGAAATTGAAATAATAATAACATATCAAAACATCACAAATTTGAAGTTCAAAACATTGTCTTCAATATTATCATCCAGTGGAGAACAACCCTTCTCCTGTTCCCCTTTGGAGAAACTCTTGTCAATGTTAAGTAATCTTTCAAACTCAAATTAGAGCTATCATGCAATTCATTTTGAACCCCAATTTGAAGCTTCTCTTTACCTTTCGATGTTTAGTTGGAGTTGCACCTGGACCTTTCTTAGAAGCTTGAGAAGATCCAATAACATACCACCACTTGATGGTTGCTTTCTTTTATCGATTGCTTGTCTCCTTGTATAGACTACGGGTTCTCTAATACCCGTAGCTTCATAAACAGTTGCCCAATTAAGAGTGGGATCATCATAAAAGACCAACTCATTTCCCCACTCTTCATTTTGAATTCTATTTTGGCATGTGAGAGCCCAAGAAATTGGATGGATTGCATCTTCTGTCAACCTTGGGCATAAGATTGATTTTAATGGGCGGGGTATTAGTGAGTAGAAAATAAAAGAGTAGGAATTAAAAGAACTCAACCCATGAAGTAATTGCTCACGTGTATGAAACAAGTAACAATTTATTCTTGTAAATTTTATGTCATTTTTTAAGCTTCCATGTTAACATTAAGTGCAGAGATACTGAATTGTTCCTTGGCACTAAATTTTGTACTCAGAAATCTTTTGAAGAAGCCATGAAGTCCATTGAGAAAGCCAAAGCGTATAGAGAAGATAACATGAAGTAACGTCCTTGATTGAATTTTTCTGTTTCTCATTTTGTTTGTCACCCGAAAGCTTCTTCGTGTTTATTGAATGATTGTTGCAAAAAGAATATTGAGAAGTGGGATTGTTAATCTGTCTGTTCCATTTGTCCTTTAATTGCTCTGAAATTTACTATGTAATTACTTGTTTAGCCTATGACTGATACTTTGTAACTTACAAAATTCTTGTACATAGAGCATTACAGTAGTATATACATAGTGCTTGATACTTTAGCATGTTTATTTAGATGCCTCATTTATAATTTTATATTTTATTATTATCAATAAAAGTAATTGCTCATTTTATGACATTGTAACTGTTGGTTGGTTCTGGGTATGTTTACAAGATATTAGTAAAGGAGGACTGTGTAAAATAGACTAAAAGCCAGTTATTTAAAAATTTAAAATGGGATGGGACTGGGACATTTTTCATCTCACTGATGTAAAGTAAAAAAATGACAATTTCATTTCTGTCAATTCAATTATTGTTAGATCATTAAATTCTGAACCCTTCAATCACCAATTTGATTTTAAAGGCACTGCTAACAATTTGTGCTTACAATTTGTATGATTAAACCGAAATACTTTAGTTAAACTCTAAAAGTTCATAATAAAATGTGTATATTAGTTAAAAATACCAAGTTCAAGATAATGAAATTCGTACAGAATAACGTAACACATAATCAATGTCCCTAATAATAACTTAGACTCGGAACTATTTATGAAGCGGAAATATGTGTTTGTTCTCTGCACCCGTTCGACTACAAAAAGCTGCTTGAGCACCAGAATGGCACGGACAAACAATTTGGAAATCCGTATTCCAGGTTAGAGTCCAACCACAAACCTAACATATATATCTCGAAACAGAAATATTTTTTTTTTTAGTAAGTTTCTCTTTGCTATTTTCTCGAGTTGTTTCATGAAAATGGCTGCAGGGCTAGGATAGGAATTGTATGCGTTGCTATTTTGCGGGGCTAGGCTATTAATGTTTTATGTACATATTTAGCCTTCTTGCAAGTGTAGTGAAATTAGGAGGTTAAACCTGATTTAAACAAGTTAAAAGGGTAAATGAAGTTAGTACGTGTAACATCCCAAAATATAGTAATTACCATAATCAGAATTAATTACATTAAGCAAATAAAATAGTGCAGTCTTACAAATCTGAACGAGACTTAAAAAAAAACCGAACGGTTTAACATACAGAAATAACGAACGCGATAAAGACAGAAGTTCAGAGACGAACGGTCTTACAAAACTATAACCGAACGTCCACAATTAAACTTAACAAACTAACAAAATAACCATGCGAGCGCTCTAAGGCTCGGCTTTAACTTCCACATCCACCAGGTTAGCGTCTTTCAAATTTTCTTCTTCTAGCACTTCTTCAAGTGACGCACCTCCATCTGCTCACATCCACACGGATGATCATTGCAATGACAGGACGAACGTACATATACAACACGACAACACAAGGAAAAACGAAAGGGTAAGCTTAAGTAATTTAATTCATACGTCAACATATATACTAACAATTCAGATCATTCAAACACATATCTCAACACATAACATCATCCAACATACATTTATATATATATATATATATATATATATATATATATAGACTGACCGTCTGAACCGTATGAATATGTGTAGTTACAAGCGTCCTTGCACCCGAGTGGTGTAGTAACTGGGATACACCAAACAGCTGCCACTCGAGGTCAGTCCGTTCTTACGTCGCCCATGTTAACTTATGGACTAAGGACCTCCTGCCGTTCCCACACATGACATACTTCCTCTACATGAAGATAGTATTCACGGAACATCAGGATGGACAGCGAGTCTTAACTTATCCACAGTCATACTTTACCAAATTTAATATCCAATATATGAGTCGTCCCTCCATGGAACGCTCGTTCAAATACCAAAATCATAATTTCCCATCTTATAGGGTTCGCACACCTTAATACTTCCTTTTATTTACATTTTCATTCTATGTTCCACTTCCATAAAAAGACGAGCATTCAATCCTCTACACAACGAGGACGAACGTCAAGAGTGAGACCGAGAGATCTTCTTTTCAAAAATAATAAAGTTGACGCTTTGAACATGACGAACGTGACTTTTGCTAGAATCAGTTGAATGAACCGACTCTTAGCGATATAATATAAATGTTTCAGAATAATTTAGATTTAAAGACTTTAGACTAAATTCAAAAGAATAAAGATACAACAAGATGATTGTTTAGTACTCTGAGGACAATTGTTTAACAGGATTGACCGCCGGTCAATGACCGAAAGCGAATATTCATTTACTGATAATTTGAGACGAATGCTATTTACGTACGTTCTGGAATCAAAGGTATGGACGAGCGTTCGGTATAAGACCGTACACTTCTTAGGACGAACGCTAGATATAAGATCGAGCGCTATTTAGAACGAACGCTCAGTGTAAGACCGAGCGCTACTTAAGACGAACGCTTGGTATAAGACCAAGCTCCATTTAGAACGAACGCTCAGTGTAAGACCGAGCGCTACCGTTTTATAAATATAAGGGATAATGACTTAATTTAATTTACAAGATTACCACTAGGTTGAGCCGAACGCTCCACATAGTATTTCATGGGACGCTCGTCCAACTTCAGAACTCTTTTCAAATAAAAGAATTCCTTTTTAAGCGATTGAATAGAAACCGAACGGTATAAGACCGTACGATGATGAACGTATTTTATCATAGAAAAGCTTATCAGATTCAGATTTTTCATCTATTCTAACTCAACATTTCTCATACGATTCATGATCTTATAATTTCCGATTCATCATTTAATTCACATACTTTATAGAATTCATATTAACAAATCATACTATACAATAATCATCATTATCCAAATTCATACGTATCAATCAACACATACCATATTCACTCAGGCATAACAGCGATCGTTCAGGCATACTCAAACACAGCATACATCTCATACATTCTATTTCTATCATGCTCGCACACAATCATATATGTATAAACCAAATTATTAAGCTTCCCTTACCTGGATAGCAGGGTACTCCCAAAAAGCAAGATTTAGTGCTTCCTCTAACAGCGTTCTACCCTCAGGTTTCGCTCAACAATTTCCACTTAATCTAAAACACCATAAATCAGAACGACTCAGACCTATAACCCATGCATGCAACCAGAACTAGGGTTCGCATGAATCCAAAAAGGACGAACGCTTAGCAACGAGGACTTACCAGTTCCGTTCCAGATTCTGTTCGGATCAGAATGACGCTCACGTCTCCAGGAACGTTTCTACGGTTCTGAAACGTGATCGGAGAAGGAAATGGTGAGTTACAGAAGAGAGAAGGTGAACTGGTTCTAGAGAGAAGTTAGAGAAAATGAAAGGTTGGGTTCTGAGGAAGAAGAAGAGTGTGTGCAGGTGAGAGAGCGTTTTTCGAAACTCAGTTTTGTTAATTTTCACGCCCAATCGAACGAGCGTCTCCTCTGCTGACACCTGCACTCCCACTTCTGACTTCCGAAGCTTCTACGTGACACATGGCGCTCGTGCATGCAGTGCAAAGTGTGTTTTTAATGCACTGGACGTGTGGCGTGGTGCTTTTATGGAAGCAGCCAGGTGACTCAGCAGTGCAATAATGACAGATTTGACAGTATAATCATGGTTTAAATTTCCGAGATCTCACAGTATGTTTCTTTATAGAGTACTTTAGAAAATATGATCTAAATGTGAAAGTGACGTGATCCAGTTTGATTTTATGCAGAAATTGTGTATTCTTTTATTATATTCAAATTGTTTAAATCTTGAGATGAATGTTTTGCTAATATGGTCGTTCAATATGTAAATTGATTAAATGTTTCTTGATGACAATATCATGAGTTAGGTATGATATGCTTGAGATATTAAAGAGTTGAAAGTGTTTTAGATAAAATTTATATAGTTATAATAAATAAATTTTAAATGGGTTATGTTATATATTTTAGTACCAAAAAGTTAGAATATTTTGTTTTAGTCAAATTGATAAGTTTAGTAATATTAATTTCATCGTGTTAACGATAAAGTTATCAAATTTAACACCATTGTTGAAAAATACGATTAAAATTTCTATTATTTTGGTTCTTGTTTTATTTTTGTTATTTTCATTTCATTTTTGTTTATTACTAACATTTTCTTTTTCCATATTTCTTTTAACATCTATTTATTTTATTTAGTTATTTTAATTTGGTATTTTTTTTATCATAATTTTTGTAAAACTAGTTAGAATACACTTTTGTCAAAAAAAAAAAGATAAAATACTTAAGTTATCCATTAAAATATACCTCTTTTTCTTATAAGTCTATTCAATAACCTTTGAACTTATTTCTTTTCATAACATCTTTTTTAAAATTACAAAATAATTTTCCATATGCAAATAGTCAACAATGTAATTTCCGAACGAATTATAATTATTATTCCAAGGAGCCAAATCAATCATATTTTCAACAACATGTACTACCACTACAACTTGCAGCAACCAATAGACCATCCTATAGAGCAGCTGCTATAGATGAAAGGTTAAAAGTTGATCAACGATGCAAAAATATTGAGCAATGGTATGAAAATAAAAGAGAAAAAATGGTATACAAGAATGAAATAGCATAAAGGGTAAATAAAAGAGAAAAAATAGAAAGAGATATTGAGCGTGTAGAGTTAAATCCAAAAAAAAGTCTTGTATGCGAAAACACAGTGGGTAGTGAACTTAGTCATTGTATACCATGTGAGTGTAATTGTAATATCTTATTGTGAGAGTGTTTTCTCATTATTCTATTTAGAGTTCTTGATACTTAGGGGGATTAAGAGAGTTATAACTAGAAATGTTGATATTCGTTATCCGGAGAGATTATATACTCACATGGAAAGATTGATAATTGTGACACCTAGAGAGAGGTTGATACTCATAACCTAAAGTTGTGTATATATTCATTAAATCCAATTAGTTTATTTGATTAGTGGAACTTCTTAAGCTTGATGCTTAAGAAACTAGACATAATCCTTGTGTTTGGTGTGAATCCATATGAATTCAATGTGATATCTATCCTTTATACTCTTTTTAATGGTTCTATATATGTGCAAAAATGTATAAATTGTCTACAGGTTCTATTCAACACCCACTTTCTTTCGAGGACCATCTTACACCAACAGAGGAAACTATACATCATATATTACAATTAATTCATTTTTTTAGAGTTGGAATGAATTCATTGGTGAGACTTATTAGATTGGTCTTTTCTACATACTCTTTAAGATGATTCGGAAGATAAGAAATCATTCCAGATTTAAGTAATTTATTACCATTCACATGACTATACATCAAATTAAGGGATGTTAGATTAACATGTAATGTTTCTAATAAGTTTATTCATAATCATGTCTAACTTTTCTGTTTTGATATCTTTTGGAATCAAAACTACGTCTGTAAAATTTTCCAAACCTATTCAAGTGTTTTGTGACTTTCCTCAAGTGGATTGGATCAAATTCTCAATACTCATGATGCTGCTAGATGAAGTCCAAGGATTTCTACTTGTGTTGGGATCTTTAGTGGGAGCAAAGGAGAGTACATTGGGAGCTTTTCTTCTATTTAGGCATCCAAAATGCTTTGTATGTTGAAATTATGGGTGTCATACTTGCAATTGTTGGCTCTTTAATATCTTAGAGGAAGATGGAAAAAGTGTTCAAAGATATGTTTTGATATGGAGTTTGAGTTTTCACACGGGAAAGAGAATCACTCTACTAATAAATTGGCCAACATTGAGGATTGAAAATAAGTTAGAATATAAATGGTTTTTTTTCGTTCCTAATAGTATTAGTTTGGATTTTTATTTTTTTTATAGGTATTTTTTTTTTGTGTAGAAGGGACTATTTCTTTTTTTATGTAGGTTTGGTGTATTGCCTCCATGTGTTTTTAAAATGTGTTTGCATCTTCTATTTTCTTTTTTTATGATATGTTTCATGTGAGGAAAAAATATTTGCAAATTTTAGAGTGTCAACCTATCTATGATATCAAATTTCACAGTAATGTATAATATGAGTTTCTAAAGAAAAAACTAAAAAGAGGAACAAGTAATTTATTTAAATCTAATCCCAAATTATTATTGCAGCAAATCCTATCATTTGGAATTAACTTTTCTTCTTTTTTTTGTTTAAACTGACACCTTTAATCCAGTTATTAGTTTTATCCGACCATATACGTACGTAACACCAAAGAGGGTTGGAGACAAAACTAGCATGAGAGGATCAAAATTCGTTTTATATTTCAATTATTATATTTCTACTCTTATTTTTTTTACTCTAAGATTTAAAATTTGGAACTAAATATTATACTTTAAATCTATCCAGAAATAATATTTTAAAGAGTAATTCTAGAAAACAGAATGATACACCTTAAATAAACACTTTCTTAATAATGTAAAAAGGGTAAAAGCTAACTATTAAACAACTCAGTCTTACACGCAAATTTGGGACCAAGTTTGACAAAAACGACCAAAAAGAGATCATTTCAAAGGCAGAATAGTGAGTACAACAAGCTATGATAACTAGATTTCTTTTTCGATATCCATTTACATATATGAACTTGGGAGATGTGTTAATATGGCCAAATGCAAGAGGTTTATGTTGAAATCATGACCACTATCCAGTGGACAAATATGCCTCGCAATGTGTTCGTGCTACTTACCGAGCTGTACTTTGAAACTATCAGTGATTCAAAAGCCCTATAGAAATCCCTAGGTTACAAGCAACCTATACAATATAACGGTTTCTATTTTGTCTCATCCTTGTATTCATTGGAATTTTCCAAACTGTCTTGAACTTGTTCCTCTTTTTTTGGTGCTCTTTCTTCTGGAATGAGGAGGCCAACCTTTGGATACTTTTCTATGAATTTAAATTCCCAGTCCTCTAATATTGTAAACTCTGACTCACCTAAACCTTCGAGGTCCCCATTAATTTCTTCAGGTTTGAAAGACAGAAGTGCAAGGGCTCTACTACACTCCTTTCCTGCAAACATTGCATAAGGTCCTCCGGGACCATAAAAATTCCTGCTTGTTCATAATCAAGTAGAGTTTGTCAGTGTTATCACTCATACCAAGTAAGCACACACAAAATGTGTTAAGAGGTGAATGAAATGTATCACAAGATGACATATGACAAGTAACAAATCATCTTTTCAGTTATTACTAAAAACTCAAGAGTTTAACTCATATACCGTCCCTGTAAGATAGACATTCAATCATATTTGACCACTTTATCGCATCATTCTATTCACAAATATGATACGATGTTTGTGTAAAAATAATAAGTATATGATCAATTTGATGAAAATGCAAGTTGTAGTTATTAGCTTTTTAAAAAATGAAAAATAATAATCATAGTCTCGGAATGTGCCAAAGTTTCAAACTGATCCCTAATATTGTAGCATAATGACAAAAGACTTTCTGCTCTACTAACAATAGATCCTTAACAGTATATTTTAAAAACAAAATAATCTCAAAATTTCACAAAAATATTTCATTCTCTAAGAAATAAACTGAAAATTAGTCCCTTTTAAAGATCAAATCGATCATTTATTTAAAAGTATTCTACAGCAGTAGTGTATGTAATTGTTTTAGCCAAGGATTTGCGAGATCTCTTCAACTAGATCATTCAATATTTTGTCTACTTTCCAAGGTTTGATTTTCTTTATTTATTGTGAGACTTTCCTTTCTACAATTGCAATTGGTTCTCCAAAATCATGGTCTGTCACTCCTCAGAGTATATCGTATAAAACCTCTCATACTCATCGATACACAACCCGTTACGCTCGAACACAAGCGTAGGGTCCATCAAGCCGATTATAACATTCGTATAATGGCCTATTGGTATATGATCCTTCAGGCCCGAGTGCAAGCTTAAAGTCTATCAAGCCATTATAACACTTAGATCATATGACCCATCAATACACAATATTCAAGCATGAGCGTAGAGTCTATTTAATAGTGGACCTCACTATACGAGATCCACTAGAAAGATCATTAAACCTATGAAGTTCATGAACTATATTTAACCAAAATTATGAACGTTATAATCGGAATCTTTATGTTGGCATAAGAGACAAGTGTCACCCTAAGGTGGACTACAGATTGTAAACATGGTCTCCATACTGTCATTCGGAATAAAATTGCAAAAAAGAAAGTTATTATTTGGTATATGGATCTATCAAAATTACCAACTTGTAGATAGGGGTTCTTTCACTCATGCCTTAGAGCTTCACTTTGGCCCTTCCACGTATGTCAATCATCAAGAAAAACTCTAAACTCAGCCAACATACAGAATACCAACCAGCTTTTGAAAAACTTTGCAATAGTTATTGGGCTAACCCCTGACATGATTTTGAATTTTTTTATTTCTAGACTCATTCCAAAAATATGTTGTGTGCTTGTTGTCCTCCAACCCATTTCCATTGCCCAAGCCTTAGGTTTGACTAAGTTACTTGAATCCAAGTTCCTTGAATCCAAGTTCCATGACTCCAAACAAAATACACTAGGCGCCAAACTATCCTCCCTCTACCATCTTCTAACCTTTTACCGAACCCTAAACTTGTCAATCCCCCTACAAAATGTTTGACTTCAACCTAACTTCAAGAGAGACGATGTGTAGGTTTGTGTTATAACTGTGATAACAAGTTTTACCCCGGTCATAAGTGCACTACCAAGCGTTTCCTACTTTTATAAGGAGATTATGATCCCCTTAATCCTTACCACACATGTATGGAAACTCCATTAGTACTGATTTAGATGGATCTATCCATTTTCATTTTTATTTTCAAGCTTTCTCAAGCACCTATTGGCCACATGCATTCAAGTTTCATGGCCACATTGAATACCTCCTTGTCACTATTTTACCACAATATTTTACGAACTCGTTTAGCTTCCCACCTTCAATTATGCACTGTCCCCACCACACCATTGTCTGTTATGATAAGCAATGGTGACCGTATACATTGCTCATTCTAATTTTCCTTAAGTCCTTGTATCCATTCAATCTCAACTTTCATTATTCCTTTTTACCTACTATCGATTGACGGAGTTGATGTAGCTTTGGGAATGGATTGGTTAGCTATTTGGGACCCCCCCTCCCCACCCCCAAGCATATTTCTCCACCCCTCATGGCGGCTAACACATCACCCTTATTGATAACACCAACACTACCCTTCGTCCAACCTCTTTTCACCACTTTTGCCACACCTTACACATACAAATGTCATTGCATACCTCCACTTACTCACTTTTCAACAAATATCTTTCAATTCCACATCCCCCGCCATACAACCCATTCCTCTAGAAATTCAGCCTATTCTCAACTTTCTACACTATTTTTTGGTCCCTCACGAATTACCCCCAACCGCCCCCACTATCCTAGAACATCAAATTGTATTGTTATCCTCATGCTCATAAACAAACAATGACCTCCCTCATCAACATTATGTTGATAAAGGAATTATTCGATCCAACACAGGCCTTTTTTCTTCACCAATTATTTTTATAAAAGAAGGACAGTACATTTGAGATTTTGTGTGAATTACAGGGCACTAAACGCAATCACCATTAAGAATCATTTTCCAATCCCTACTATTCAGGAGTTATTGGATGAACTCACTACAGCTTGTGTTTTCACTAAGTTAGACCAACGCTCAGGGTATCACCAAAATCATGTTGACCCTAAAGATTGTCATAAAATCACTTTTCACACTTTTGACAGTCAATATAACTTTTAGTGATGCCTTTCGATTTATCTAAAGCTCCCTCTAACTTCCATGCAACCATGAATGACCTAATCAGACCTCACCTCCAACAGACTGTGCACGATTTTTTAATGACATCCTTATCTACAGTGTATCTGTGATAGAACACTTACATCATCTACTGGTTATTCTTTATTTGCTCAAGGATAATCAATTTTTTGTTAAGTGTTCAATTGGACAATCATCAATTTCCTACTTGGGCCATATTATTCATTAAGGCAAAATGGCCTTATATACAGATAAATTTCAGGCTATTCAGGATTGGTCAACACCTAATTTAATTACCAGATTTTACCCCATATTTATTTGAGGTTATGTCACTCCTGCCTCTTCATTTACAAATATCCCTAAATTGTCAGCTTTTACATGGTCTACACAGGTAGGAATAGCTTTACAAATTTAAAGGCTACTCTAATCCAAGCACCTGTCATTCAACTTTGGAGAAAGGTGGCGCGTGGCGACTGGAGGTTTGCCCTGATTCCGGCGGATATGGTCGTCGCTCAAGGAGGATTCAGATCCGCTACTAAACTGTGGCGGTGGACAGCAGTGAACAACTAAAAATAGTTGTTGACAATGTGACAATTTTAAAAGACAGTGGATGGCTGCAGATTATAGGTGGACAGCAACAAAAATTGCTCCAGGCAACGGCAATCAGTGCCTGATAATGGTGGACAGCAATGGCCATGTCCGACAGATAAATCAAGAAAAAAAAAAAACAGAGCGGCCGGCTCTGATATCAACTAAGGTTAATGCAAAAACATATATTTCTAGAGGACTTACTACACATCTAATCTTAATGTTACATTTAAGTAGAAAGCAACCAGTAACACCTAGACAATTCAATCTGGTTGGAAACACTCACACTCACATCTAACTAATACACAGCTCACACACAACTAATTATTCTAACAGATATCAAGATGTTTTAATTCGAGACTTATTTCAGCATATGCTCCCCGTATATACCTGAACTCTAAGTAACTCTTAGTTTTATCTAAGATTAACCATCACTCATCCACGTCAAGATTAGAAGTAACTTAAAGCAACAGTGTCAGTGTTATTGAAATTTAGGTCTCACTAATAGTATTCTTTCTCGTGAAAATTAATTAATAAAAGGTATTTCATATAATTTTTTATAAAAAGAATTCTGTTTGAGGCTAATTACTTTTATCTAAAATTTAAAAAAAAAATCCTTTATATATTTTTAAGAATGATTATGGAAAAGTTAGTTAAAAAACATTCATAAAAAATTTACATAATTAAAAAACAAGTGACTTTCTCATAGGCAACACCAGCACACAAAAACGAAAGCTGTACCTGCCAGTGGACACGTCAAAGATCTGACCCCTGATTGCCATCAAAAGCGGTTTATTGGGGTCGGAACCATCGTACGCTAGCAATTCCCGGTCCGTTACTTGACCCAACTGGACCGGTTGGCGAGGCGGTTCGGGGTCTTCGAACTGGGGGTGAGTTCGGGCCGAAACAACGGGCGGTTTGTTGTAGTCTTCGGGGGACACAAACATGGCGCTCACGGTTCTGTAAACGACGACCATCATAGCCAAAACGGTGAAAAACGCGGCGGGAGACAGCCCCGTGTAAAACGCTATCTCTTCCATCACGCTCGTGTACAGACCCATTTCTGAACACTTCTCTCAAAATGGCTTCTGAAAAGGAAGAGTAGTAAGCGTTGGTAGGTGAGAATGGAAATGAAGCCACCTAACTGGATTTGGTTGTTTGGGTTTTATGTTCTTTTGTTTTTTGGATTTTGGAAGCGTATTAGTGCACATCTTATGTGGGAATAAATAGACGTGTTGATTTTCCACCATATATACTTTTTGTATCAAACCTACCAATATTTAAACCTTAACTTCGATAATTTAAAAGTTATTAATTTGATTTTAATTTTATTTAAAATAAGTTAATACGAGGATGCAAGTAATCAAGTCCTCAGGGGTCTTTTTTAGATGTAACTTTAGGTACATTTTCACACCTAAAGTCTAAGATCACCAACTTTTAGTATGGTTCCTTTACAATTAGTTGAATGGATATCTTGCATTAAGATCGAGATTCCATAGCTAACTACTACCTTAGATCTATTTTTAACATATAAAAGCATATAGGAGAATTGATTGGACCACAACTTGAAATTAGTTTCCTCTCAGTTTTAAGCTAGTGAAACAAAATGAGTGATCGATTCATCCAATAACAAGTATAAACCAATTCACAAACTTGTATTTAAAAGCAAGCATTCATAAATAAAATAGTATTGAATACAAGAGAGTTTTAAAGTGGTTTACATTTCACTCCAACACCTAGGAGATTTATTTTCTCATAATGGATGTGAAGAAGTTAATACAAGGAAGGAACTTTGTCTCCTAATCCTTTAATGATGTTCTTTATAGTACAGAGGAAATATATGAGAAGACTTTTTAAAGTCTCTCTAAACCTGTCTAGAAAGTCTAGTGAAAAGTATCCAAAAAGGTTCTCTGAAATAGAGAGGAAATTTTGTTTTTATAGACAATGATAGTGTGGCTTTAGCGGTGCCATTCATGGCTTCAATTGTGAGATTTCCTCCCAAGGTGGGTTTCCTCTATAGCTTAGCCTTTGTGTTTTTGTGTTGAAGCCTCTTAAGATTACTTCTAGGTGAATGATTCTTCATGGCCTTAACCTTAGGTAAAGGTTTGAGGTTTCCTTTTAAGGTGAGTTTTCTTCATGTGACTCAAGCCTCAAATTCCACGTTGCAACCACGCTTAAGTCAGTTTGTTGTGTTTTGGTCATAATTCCTTTGTTTTCTTCTTATTACATCTTTGACTCTCAAAGTTTATCAAAACCTGCAAAACAAGTAAATTTGAAGTGATTAACATTGATTTTTAACATAATCAAAACAAGATAAGTGCCAAATTATAATCAAAGCTAACTCATATTAGGCACTCATCAATAAGTCTACAATAGAACATAAAGCTAAGATACTTCACACACAAATCTAATCATGTAATTAACTAAACCAATAATATCACAACAATAACACGATATAAATGAACCAAAAAACACGAACAATGGAGAAATTAAATTATTTACGCAATTAAACTCAATGATTTCCCAAAACTTTCAACCAGAAACGCCCTCTCTCCCATTAAAACTAGGTTTCATCTCCAACATTCAACATTGGCTCCATTTGGTTTCAAACAAAACACTTAATCAAAACATAAAAATTAAATTCAATTAAAATTACATCAACAAAATTAGAAAAGTCCAAATCCCATAACCCTTCAAATTCAATTCACCATCATTCTCTCTTGAAACAACAAACATTAGAACCTAAAACCATAAAGATAGGAAAAATTGAAACAAAAAGGAAAATGGAGTAGACGAACCTCATCGGTGTTGCCAATATTGTGAGTTCCATGACGATCGTGAACCTAAGCAGGGAAGGGTCGCCAGGGAGGAGTGGCCAATGTAATAACGAACACATATAAAAAAAGTATCGGCAATGGCAGTGACGAGGTCACCAAATAGTAGAACGGCTCAAACTTGTAGGAGCTACTCGCGGTGTTCAGGTAGATGAGTAGTGAGCAAAGTGAAGATGACCTAGTAAGATCCTCAGTTGTGAAGATGACAACAATGAAAACTGGGACAATTACAACAAAGTGGAACTTACCCCACACTGTTGTCGTTTGCACTAGAGACACGACCTAGAGACACCTAAATCCTTAGCGACTTTCAAGTCAGTGAGCTTTTTGACTTTGATCTACCCTAACGAGTATTGTCTTGCCCAAATCAAGTTAGTAACTCTCTGACTTTGACTTTGTCCAACAAGTATATTATCACCTATCGAGTCTACATAATTATGCAAAACATAATTTTGTAAATTTATGTCATTTCAACCCTACAAATCGGTCCAACAACAACTTATGGTAAAAACATACCAACTATCAAATTGTACATTACTCAATGACTCAATTAATCTCAATCACAATATTTAACCAAACAACATACCAAATTTCAAAATACAATTCAAGTAAACCAAATTAAATTTTAACTCAACTCCACATCTCATATTTCTTTAGACAACTAAATTACACAAACCAAATATCATACAAACATATAATTAGCAATTGCAAATTATAAATCAGTTAAAAATAATGAAATTAACTTTCCTATGTAGACATACAAAAAGCTTTACATATTCCTTTGAATAACACAAACATGATCATAACTCACCATTAGTATCGTTGATCAACATAATCTCTTATAAAAGACTCAAACACTACATGTAACATCCCAAAATACAGTAATAACCATAATCAGAATTAATTATATTTAACAGTAAAACAGTGCAGTCTTTACATTACTAAACGAGGTTCAAAAAGCCGAACGACTTAAAGTACAACATTAGATACAATACAACAGTAACAGAAGTTCAGAGACGAACGATTTTACAAAACTTAACCGAACGTTCAAAATAAAACTGAAAGACTAATAGATAAGAACCTAGCGAGCGCTCTAAGGCTCGGATTTAACTTCTACTTCAACCAGATTAGCGTCTTCCAAATTTTCTTCTTCTAGCATTTCTTCAAGAGACGCACCTCCATCTGCTCACACCCACACGGATGATCATTGCAATGACAGGACGAACGTACATAGACAACCGACAACACAAGGAAAACGAAAGGGTAAGCTTATGTAATTTAATTTATACATCAACATATACCATAAACATTTCAATCCACACAAGTACATAATTCAATCATATAACAGCATCCGAAATATATATATAAATATATACTATACCGACCGTCCGGACTGTATGAATCTGTGTAGTTACAAGCGTCCTTGCACCCGAGTGATGTAGTAACTGGGATACACCAAACAGCTGCCACTCGAGGTTAGTCCGTTCTTACGTCGCCCATGTTAACTAATGGACTAAGGACCTCCTGCCGTTCCCACACATGACATACTCCCTCTACATGAGGATGAGTACTCACGGAACATCAGGATGGACAGCAAGTCTTAACTTATCCACAGTCATACTTTACCAAATTTAATACTCAATATATGTAAGAGTCGTTCCTCCCTGGAACGCTCGTTCAAATTCCATAATCGTATAATCATTCAATATAGTGTTCACACTTCAACTACTTATAATTTATCATCATCTTTATCTTCAGTTTTAAAAGTATAAAATAACGAACGTTCATACTTCTGAAGAACGAAGACGAACGCTAAAGGCTAGATTTAGAAGGCTCGCTGTCAAACAGAATAAGTCCACACATAATTATATGAAGAACGTGACTGCTACTCGAATCAGTTGAATGAACCGACTCTTAGAGATATAAAATCAATGTTCAGAATAATTTAGGTACAAAGACTCTAGGCCTAATCCAAATGGATAAAGATACGACAAGACAATTATTTAATTATACTGAGAACAATTTGTTTAAAAGGATCGACTGTCAGTCAATGACCGAACGCGATAATATACATTTACTAATAATTTGAACGGACGCTATTTACGCCCATTCAAAAATCAAAGGTAAGGACGAGCGTTCGGTATAAGACCGAACACTTCTTAGGACGAACGCTAGATATAAGACCGATAATTAATTAGGACAAACGCTTGGTATAAGACCGAGTACTAAAGAGGATGAACGCTCAGTGTAAGACCGAGCACTACAAATTTGTAAGTATAAGGGGTAATACATTATAACTTAATTTAAATTATAAGGTTACCACTAGGCTGAGTCGAACGCTCAACATAGTATTTCACGGGAAGCTCGTTCTCGATCAGAACTCTTTCCAAATGAAAGGATTCCTTTTTAAGCAATTGATTAGAAACCGAACGGTATAAGACCGTACGATGACGAACGTATTTTATCATAGTAAGGATTCCATATTTACGATTTCCTTCTAGTTCAATTATCAATTTTCAACGTATCAGTTCATACTTTATACTTCATATCAATATTAATTTCCAAACTTTATATGATTCACATTAATCATTGATAATGCTAAATTATACCATATTTTAAGCATCATTTTAGTGGCAAAATCAACTCCTTTCTTACTTATAACTTGCTTAATCCTCTTGTTTTGTCTTGTTTTCTAAATAATTGTGTTTTTGGCTACTTTGATGTACTTTCATCAATAATCCCTTATTTTGTAGCTAAAAATGAGCTTGGAAGACTCTCCAACAATGTCTAAGGCTGAACCAACCACTAGAAGCAAGCAGATCTGCAGAAAAAGTGAAAATGATGCAGTGCTGAAAAGTCAGGCCCGGGCCCCCCCTGGCTGAGGGGCGCCCAAGCGCGACTGCACCAGGGCCAGTTTCTCCACAGAAAAGTGACCAGGTGCCAGTTTTGTGTGCTGGTCGCGCCCGGGCGTGAAAAAGGGGCGCCCGGGCGCGACTTTTTGCGAGAAGCTTGCGCCCGGGAGTGAGAAATGGGGCGCCCAGGCGTGACTTTTTCCGAGAGGCTCGCGCCCGGGCGCGACTTTTGCTGATGTGTCAGATCCAGCTTATTTAACCCAGAAACGCGATGGGGTTATGATCTTTGGTCATTTGGAGGCGCGATTTCACTCAGAGGAGAGCTTGGAGGACTGCTAGGGTTCGTGGGAACACTCCCTTCTTCCTCTTGGGTTCTTCATCTTCTTCCATGGTCATCTTGTAAGCTTTAGGGTTCTCCATGGAAATGGAGAACCAAACCCATCTTGTTGGGATTAGTTGTAGCCTTTGAATTCTTGTGTAATTGTTGAATGATTTGATTATATATATGCCTTTTCTATCAATTGCTAGTATTCTTGTTTCCAAGCTTAAAGCTTGCATGTAATGGGAACGTTCATGACTTGATTTTGGGGTTTTATGGATTATGGGAACGTAAGATGAAACCCGGAACTGAAATAGGAGTCCTTGTGGGTCATTGATTCTAGGAATGGAAGATGATTCACATGTTGTCTTAGATCCCAATTCTTTAATGCGGGTTTTGCTTGTTAGATTGCCAAGGAATTGGGGTTTGATAAGGAAAACCTAGGCTCTTTCGCCTAAGGAATTAGGGCTAGAGTGTTTTAGTGGATTGACTTTAGTAAATTGATAGAGAGGAGATGAAATTGGTTATACACAAGAGTGCATTGGTGAAAACTAGCCTTAACAATGTCATTTCATACCATTTCTAGTCTTTTCCATTTCCAAGTGCCTTCAATACCAAAGTCCAACCTTGTAATTATGTATGAATTTACATTCCTGCACTTGTTCTGTATATTGATGTTATGTTATTGAGTCTATATGAGTTGTTAATCGCACAATTCTCTAGTATTACGAGTCTCTTGGGAAAACGATACCCGGTCTTACCGGTTTATTACTTGAACGATTCGGTGCACTTGCCAAAATCGAGCCCAACAAGTATTTTTTGAGCTAACAAGTTTTTAGTGCCGTTGCCAAGGATTTGGGGATTGAACCCGAGTCCTAGCAACGGCTAACAAGTTAAATTGGGCCTCATCAAGTTTTTGGCGCCGTTGCCGGGGACTCGTGTCAATACTAGACTTTTGTGAGGTTTCTAACTTTTGTAGACTTGATTTTGTATATAGAACTAACTCTTTTGTTGTAAATAGATTTTCACTTTTATTTGGGCTAATTTGTGGCTTTAGCCTAGTTGTGTCTAAGTGTATGCAGGGAGATGTTCATACAAGGAGGACTGCAGCCTCAAAAGCATCATGAAGACCCTGAGTTTGAAGGAAATATTAGGACACAAGGAGACAACTAGCTTGAGCACTACAAGCTGCCCAAAATTCTCCCTTCATTGAAGATGCTCCAAGTGCTAAGTGAAAGATGAAGAAAGGGAGAAGGAAATGAGAAAGACTAGTCACCACCACCCTTTGATGAGAGACAAGGAACTCAAGCCTAGCAAGCCAAAGTTGATCAAGAGGATTGAGTATTTAAAGATGTCAAGGTAGTGGAAGGGCTAAAAAGAAGAAATCAAGCTTTGAGAGTTGATTTGGTGGCTAGAAAGTGGTTCAAGAAGAGTTGGTGGAAGGAGCACACCAACATCAAAGTTTGCACTTCATTGAGTAATCCGTCAAGCTAATGACGTTAAACAAGCGCTTTTGGGAGGCAACCCATTTTCATTACCCTTTTTACTTGTGTTTGTGTGATTTTTGTGTTTTGTGTATTAGTAGCTTATGTTTTGCATGTTTGTGTAGTTTTGCATTCTTGTGATTTTTGAGTTGTGATGCTGTTTTTATGGTTTGTATAAGTGTATTAGGTTAGTTTTAGCTTGTTTGGTGTGTGAGTGCATTGAATGAAGGCCTAGAACCAAAAATCACATGGTGAGTGGCCAATTTCGCAGAAATCTACATTATGCAGAAAACTGATATGGCGCCCAACCCCCCCTGCTGAGGGGCGCCCGGGCGCGAGCTGCATCAGGGCCATCCTGCACCAAATTGACTGAGTGGCGCCCAAGCCCCCCCTGCTGAGGGGCGCCCGAGCGCGACCTGCACCAGTGGCGCCCAGCACCAAAAGTTCTGGTTCTGCACTTTTGTTTTTCTTGATTTATGATGAGTTTCCCATTCTTTTGCACTCTTTAACACACTCTTTTTGATGTGTTGTTATAACTTTTTGTGTTGTTGTACCTTTGGGAAGCTTAATTCTAAGACTTCCCTCTTTGTTCATGTACTTTTGTCTTTGTTTGCTTTAGATTTCATTGTCTTGTTTCTTTGCTTTCTTGTGCATTTTTCTTTTTGTTTGTTTTATGGATTATTCTCTTCAGTTGTTGACTATGGAATACTAATTTCACTTTGAGCTCACTTTGTGCAAGATAACATCTTTCTTAAAACTTTAAAGGTGTCAAAACCACCAGTGGTCATCCTTTGAGCCAAGTGTGAGCTGAGCACCCTATGACTGGAAGATTTGCTACTCGTGTACCATGGCCTGGGGGCCAGGCCCCTACTGATGGGGGAGGTGGAGCAGTTGCGGAGTATAAGCTACTGTTGGAGGAAGATGTTACAGATGAAAGTGAAGCTAGTGTCCTACACTGCTGGAGATGCAAAGAGTCCATTTTAATCGGTTTTTCAGTTTTAATTTCAAGTTTTATTTACTTTCAGTATTTGTGTTTTTGATTTCTTTTTTTTACTTGCCTTGTGGATAGTTCTTGTGCAATTGGTCTGGTGATTTGAGTGAATCATTTTCTATGCTTGAATTGAATGCAAATCTCTTGTGCTTGCTCTTTATCCATGAGAATTGTTTTGAAAATCTGATTGAGATTATGTGGTTGAGCTTGTTGAACTGAGATTGTGGTTGCTTGTATCTGTTTAGATAGATGCTTGGTTTTAATTGTGATCAATATTCTTGGCATGATGTTTATCAAATTTTGGAACCTTGAGTAAACCTGTGAGATGTTGTGCCTCAGAGTTTATTGTTTAATGTTATTACTTTGGAATCATAGTTGACTTTGCCTAAGTTTCTCTATTTGAACTGTTACTTGCATGTTACAAATGATCAAGGTCATCTTGTTCTTCCACCTCTTCTACATTTTGAGCCTAAAAGCCAATGCTAAACCTTTGAATCTTAAAGAAAACATTCTCATTCTCGAAACCTTAAGCCTATTGAAAAATCCTTAACCTCCTTACCTTGAGTTGAGATGAACATATATGTTAGAGTGAGGAGAATGGTCTAAGTTTGGGGAAGTTCTTCTTGTCAAAAGGGGAGCATTGAGAAAAACAATAAGTTGAGTTAAAAAGAAAGAAAAAGAAGAAAGAAGAAGAGAAAGAAAAATGAATTCAATGAAAAAAGAGTTGGGAAATAAGTTGAGAGTGGTTTATTCAATTTTGGAGAAAAAGAGATACTATGCTATATCATGAACTAAATTGTTTGGTCTCTTATCTCAAGGTGCTTTGTTGTCCAGAAAAACCAAATTTTCTTCTTAGCCCAGCCACAATACAAGCTTCAAAAAGTCCTTGTGATGTAACTTGCTTGTTAATGTGTTTGATATTGTTGAAACAAAAGGCAAAGTTGATTTGTGTAACATTGTGATATTTGAGAGTAAGACACACATCCTTATACACCATTGTGCTTGAGTGAAACACTTTCCTTGGTGAGGATTGGTTCCATGCACTCATTGAAAACAACTTGCCATCTTTGTTGATCTATCATTTGCATCTATCTTGTGATTTTTAATTTGTGAGCACCATGATTGAAGTTTAGCTTGCTAAGACTATATTGTCTCTTGAATGTGATTTATAAGTTGAGCAAGCACGATTGATTTTGTTTATTTGATTGAAACTATGCTTGAGTTGCTAGACCATTGTGATTGAATTGTTTGCTAGGAGAAGTACTTTTGCTTGAGGACAAGCAAAGTTGTAAGTTTGGGGGTATTTTCATAATGCTAAATTATACCATATTTTAAGCATCATTTTAGTGGCAAAATCAACTCCTTTCTTACTTATAACTTGCTTAATCCTCTTGTTTTGTCTTGTTTTCTAAATAATTGTGTTTTTGGCTACTTTGATGTACTTTCATCAATAATCCCTTATTTTGTAGCTAAAAATGAGCTTGGAAGACTCTCCAACAATGTCTAAGGCTGAACCAACCATTAGAAGCAAGCAGATCTGCAGAAAAAGTGAAAATGATGCAGTGCTGAAAAGTCAGGCCCGGGCCCCCCCTGGCTGAGGGGCGCCCAAGCGCGACTGCACCAGGGCCAGTTTCTCCACAGAAAAGTGACCAGGTGCCAGTTTTGTGTGCTGGTCGCGCCCGGGCGTGAAAAAGGGGCGCCCGGGCGCGACTTTTTGCGAGAAGCTTGCGCCCGGGAGTGAGAAATGGGGCGCCCAGGCGTGACTTTTTCCGAGAGGCTCGCGCCCGGGCGCGACTGAGAGGGCGCCCGGGCGCGACTTTTGCTGATGTGTCAGATCCAGCTTATTTAACCCAGAAACGCGATGGGGTTATGGTCTTTGGTCATTTGGAGGCGCGATTTCACTCAGAGGAGAGCTTGGAGGACTGCTAGGGTTCGTGGGAACACTCCCTTCTTCCTCTTGGGTTCTTCATCTTCTTCCATGGTCATCTTGTAAGCTTTAGGGTTCTCCATGGAAATGGAGAACCAAACCCATCTTGTTGGGATTAGTTGTAGCCTTTGAATTCTTGTGTAATTGTTGAATGATTTGATTATATATATGCCTTTTCTATCAATTGCTAGTATTCTTGTTTCCAAGCTTAAAGCTTGCATGTAATGGGAACGTTCATGACTTGATTTTGGGGTTTTATGGATTATGGGAACGTAAGATGAAACCCGGAACTGAAATAGGAGTCCTTGTGGGTCATTGATTCTAGGAATGGAAGATGATTCACATGTTGTCTTAGATCCCAATTCTTTAATGCGGGTTTTGCTTGTTAGATTGCCAAGGAATTGGGGTTTGATAAGGAAAACCTAGGCTCTTTCACCTAAGGAATTAGGGCTAGAGTGTTTTAGTGGATTGACTTTAGTAAATTGATAGAGAGGAGATGAAATTGGTTATACACAAGAGTGCATTGGTGAAAACTAGCCTTAACAATGTCATTTCATACCATTTCTAGTCTTTTCCATTTCCAAGTGCCTTCAATACCAAAGTCCAACCTTGTAATTATGTATGAATTTACATTCCTGCACTTGTTCTGTATATTGATGTTATGTTATTGAGTCTATATGAGTTGTTAATCGCACAATTCTCTAGTATTACGAGTCTCTTGGGAAAACGATACCCGGTCTTACCGGTTTATTACTTGAACGATTCGGTGCACTTGCCGAAATCGAGCCCAACAAGTATTTTTTGAGCTAACAAGTTTTTAGTGTCGTTGCCAAGGATTTGGGGATTGAACCCGAGTCCTAGCAACGGCTAACAAGTTAAATTGGACCTCATCAATCATTCATACTTCAAAGGGATAAATCATCTCATATTCATACGTATCAACCATAAACATGCATTTCAACCAACATATATTATATTCATTCAGTACAACAACGTTCGTTCATGCATACTCAACCAGCATACATCTCATACATTTAGTTCATATCATGCTTGCATACAACATACAAGTATCAATTAAATTACTAAGCTTCCCTTACCTGGATAGCAGTGTACGTCCTAAGAGTATGACTTTGACTTTGCCCAACTATGGCTTTCTACCCTCCACGATCTTTCTTACGCTCTTCAACTAAGTCTAACCAAAGAAAACTCAGTTTATACCCTTGCATGCAACTGAATCTTAGTTTGCATGTAACCCAGAAATTAGCGTCCAGAGTCGAGCGACTTACCGGTTACAAAACTTGGATCTGTTCGGTTCAGTTTGAAGCTCACGGTGCAGGGAACGTTCCTACGATTCTGAATGTTGAACGGAGAAGAAATGAGTGAGTAACAGTAGAGAGAAGTTGAAGGATTTCTAGAGGGAAGTTGGAGAATATGAAAAGTTGAGTTCTGAGGAAGAAGACGACTGCATGCAGAGAGTGGAAAGAAGGTTTTTCAGAAAATTGGTTTTCTTCCCAAGTCAAACGGACGTTCTTTCACACACGGACACCTGTCTTCCACTACAAATTCAGAAGATTCTAAACTGACACTTGGCAGGCGTGCGTCAGAGTGTGTGAGTGCGTTTTTAATGAGACTGAATGTGTGTCGCGGTGCATTAATAAGAGCTGACAGGTGACTCAGCAGTGCATTAATTTGATTAGACAAAAGACTTACGGTTTAATTTTCCAAGGCCTCACACTACACGTGAACCAAGATGATTCACATGTACAAAAAAAAACATACAAACTGAAAATGACATAAAACTAACTTACTCTGTTGGAGAAACTAATTGGACAAAAATGGAAAACTCGTCTCAAGAATCACCCGTTTTTTTATCTTCAAACACATGAATGTACGATATAAAAACCTAGAACTTTAAAGAAAAAGTTACTCAACCAAACCCGAACCTTACTCATACTTTCTTCCCGCTACTCAATTTCACTATTTCTCAACCGGACTCGAAGGCCATGGTCTAACTATTTCAATGTGTGCTAATACTCGAAGAATGCAAAAGACTACAAAGACTCGAAAATAGCGTATTGACATTGGTTGCATGTTTTTAAATAATAAAACTTATAAAAAATTTATTTATTTAAACTTTAAATATTAAAATAATCAAATCTCATATTTTAAATATATTATTAATTTTAAAACACAATTTTCTAAATTTTTATAATATTTAACAACTAAATAATAGTTTATAAAATATTATATGATAAAGCTGAAATATATTTATGTTTGCGGGATACATCCGTTTAAAAGCAAATCAAAATAGATAAAAGAGTAAACAACTCAGAGATAATTTTTTTATGAGTGTAAATAATCTGTATAGTTAAAAAATATATTATCTTTTTAAATAATATTATTATAAGATATAAAAATGAAATATATTTTTTAAATTTAATTTTATTAATACTTTAAATATAACTTATTTTTAGTTATTTATTAAAGCATTTAATAAATAAAAGATATAAAAGAATAAAATTAAGAATAAAACAAAACAGTATGAAATATATTTTCATTTTATAATTAATTAATTTTAAAAATAAAATAAATAAATAAAAAAATTAAAATAACTTTTATATACATATAATAAAAGAAATAAATAAAAAATAAATTAACAATCTCAAGTGATTAAAAAAATAAGTTTTGAAACACTTGTTGCACAATAAATATAAATAATAAAATAAATGTTTACATATTTTTTCATAATAAAAGAAGTGGGTAAGAAGAGTGTATGTTAATTATCATATCAATATAATAATAGTTTTAAAGTTAAAAGTATTAAAATTTATAATATAAATTACGAACAAAATAATAGCAGGAAAAATATTACAAAGTTATTCTTTTATCCCTAAGTTTTATGTAACTTCTTAAATTAATTAGATTCTCTGAGTAACCTAGCTGTTAATTAAACCTCACAAAACAAAAACGGCAAAATTCCCTCAATCCCCATTTAAATAGTTTCGATTAATCGTCGTCTTCTCCAAAAAGCAAGAATACCCGCTTTCTTCTTCTTCCCCTTTCCTACTCTTTTCAAACTGGGCAACATGAAAGCGTGACTGTCACTGGCTTCTTTTCTTTCGAACCCCCAACATGGTACACCTTCATTCTTTCCTTCTACGTTTTTGATGAGCATAAAAATTTAACCTTTTTTTTTAATTTAATTTTAATTTTAACTTTTTAGGATAAAACCAGTGGCGGAGACAAGTACAACATTGAAACCGCGGAAATCTTGGCAAATGAGGCTCAGGTTCGGATCCAATTCCCCAGTTCATATTTTTTGCATACCCTTTAGCTGGTTCATATTGTTTCTGTGCTGTTCAGCATTTGCCCGTTGCAGAGGCCACACCCATATACGAGCAGCTTCTGCTATTGTTTCCAACTGCTGTAAGTGTTCTTGTTGATAGCTTCGGTGGTTGTTATTGGAAGAAAGTTATGGTTTTGGTTGTATTTTGTGATTGAAATTATGTCGCTTCTTCTGCTATGGGGCTGATTTTTGTTGATGCTTGTTTGTGCTCAGGCCAAGTTTTGGAGGCAATATGTGGAGGCATATATGGCTACAAATAATGATGATGCTACAAAACAGATTTTTAGTCGGTGTTTGTTGCATTGTCTTCAGATTCCTCTATGGTATATTGTTTGCTTAATCTTGTTTATGGCATTGGCTGATGTACCTTTTTTTACTGTCTCTTTTGGATAATTTTCAGCTGCGGTTGGGGATAGAGAGGTTTTGGGAGAGTACAGGATACAAAATTACTGCATATGTATAGCTGCATTTCTGTTCAATCAACTAATATTTGTAAACTTATTTTCAGTTGGCTATCTTGTAAGGTTTTATTGGTTTGCTTACTTGAGGGGACTTGTCTTGTTGCTATTCATAGATATTCTTGCAAGGGCATCCTCTTTAAAATATTGGTCATTTTACATGTAACTGTTAGAAATTGTTCAAAGTAAGAGTGAGTTTTCAGGAAGAAAAGTAATCTGATTTTATTTCTTAAAGATCAGAGGTTACACTGAAGTATTTATAGGATCAGTACATTGTCATAGTGATAGTGGTAGTTAGTTGAGTAACTGACTTAACAACATATATGTAACTGACTTAACTACTTTTCAAACATTGTCATAGTGATAGTGGTAGTTAGTTGAGTAACTGACTTAACAACATATATGTAACTGACTTAACTACTTTTCAAACAACTAACTGCCTAAGAGACAGTGACTAGCTGCTCTTCTAATGCAGTATTCTCACAGAAATAGTTAAATCATAGAAGGTCTTCAAAATTTCTCAATTTCTGCTGCATGTGTTCTGAATGTGTCCCATCTTCTCTATCCTATATTATGTTTGGTGTTAAATTTTCATAAGATAGTTCGTTTTTTGTGAAAATGGATGAAACATCCTGCTTATTTTGCTGGTCTTGTGGTACATGCAAATGATGTTTTTGTTTCAATCTATCCTCTGGTATACAGGAGATGCTACATTCGTTTCATTAGAAAGGTCAATGACAAGAAGGGCATGGAGGGTCAGGAAGAGACAAGAAAAGCTTTTGATTTTATGCTTAACTGTGTGGGTAAGTTTTATTCCTTTGTCCTGTTCGAATTATCTTTGTTGTTTTGTTGGATTGAAGTATCAACTATTTAGATGGGGAAACTCATGCATGATGATTTGGTCATGTGAGGAGAATCCAGTAGAGACTTTGGTGAAAAGAACATTGATTAGAGGCCCATAGTTGTTGAAGTGGACATTAAAATTAGTCCATTGGATGGGTGTAGAACAGACAAAAGATATTAGGAGACACAAATACTGGAAACATGCTTTTTGGTGGAACTTGTTTGATATGAAACCATTTTTCTGTCTTCCTCCAATATTTTAAGTTGTTAGGTAATTGGTTTCTAACTTGATACTAGAGTTCTATTACCAAATATCTAGAGTCAATCCTTGCTGCTCCTATTCTTCTAAATAAAACTTGGATTTCAGCAGACAATAGGGTTATTTCATGCATTACCCATGCTTCAAGGTCAAAGAGTTGTTGTTTGAAATTGTATAAGGCTTCAATGGTCGTGTGGTCTAGAATTTGATACTTGCTTCCTCCATTCATTTTATATGTGGATTTCAACGTAGGGTTGGGCTGTTATTGTTGGACTGTTTATTGTCTGCAATTCAAGCCCTAGGGGCTTTGTGTGAGGAGGAGTTTTACATATGAAACCATTTATGTACCTTGAACCAATGGCATGTTCTTTTGTGATAACTGGAAAATATCAGTAGATTGCATACATATTTCAATACAAGAAACTCTGGAAATATAAATTTTAAAAATATTTGATGAAATTTTGTTTTACTGGTGAAATGTTGATTGTCATTTTTTGCAAATAATTCATTTTAATGTTGACTGAAAGAAGTTTGAGTATTTAGAAAACTACAAATCTTTCTTGATTGAATAGATTATTAAAGGGTAAAAAATATTGATTTGATATATGAACTCAAAAGACATGTGCCATAAATCCTCAAAATGAAGGCACATGACTACAAGTTAAGAATAGTACATAAAAGGTTATCTTTTTTTTAGAATGGGGACTTGAATGTAGGAGTTGATTGGTTTAAGTCAGAGCCTATTGGCAATGAGAAATCCGTGTTGCATATTCCACCTTATCAGTTAAGGCTTTGTTGCTGTTTTTGAATTTATAATGCATTTATAAATATGTTAGTGGCTTTTGTCTTTTTACCGATTGGGTGCATGTTTGAAATCCTATTTATTGCAGAGTTCAAAGTAAAAGAAAATAGAAATCTTTAAGAGATCGATTGAAGTTTAACTGGTCTGATTCAGGCATGGGGCTATTGGGGAATTTCATAAATTTTGAATTTTAAGAAATTATTGGTAATTGTATAAATTTTCTTAATAAACATACTATAGTCGCAAATTTCTTGTGTAATTTGATGAACCATTTGGTAGATCTATTCACTAGTAATTTTAGTATAGTTGAAGCCAACATTTTTCTTTTATAAATAATTGCGTCCTAGTTAATGCTTTAGCTTCTGATTTAGATTTCACTTATATTTTATGTTTGAAAGCCTTCTACCACTTATGTTTTTGCCGGAACTCACTATTAATGCCAAAATTCATTATTTTCGTTTGATGTTATTTGGAAATTAGGAGGGAAAGGGAAGACTGTTTGTTATATTTATGTATGAATAAATGCATCTATACGTTATATATATACATATATACCTTCACACTTAATGATGTGATAACAGGAGCAGACATAGCATCTGGTCCTGTGTGGATGGAGTACATAGCCTTTCTAAAATCATTGCCGGTTTGTTTGGTTAACCTTTTCTGTTTTCTGCAATTCTTGGAGCATACTTAGGTATTATGTTACATAATTTGGGTCAAATTCTGTGATCTCTTCCAGGCTATAAATGGTCAAGAAGAGTCACACCGGATGACTACTGTGAGGAAAGTCTATCAGAAGGCTATTGTTACTCCAACCCATCACATTGAACAACTTTGGAAGGACTATGAAAACTTTGAAAATTCTGTTAGTCGTCAGTTGGTAAGATATTGATTATAGTAAAATGCTTGCTCTATTAATTTGTAGTTTTTCTTCCTTCGTTGCATGCAATTTGATGATAAAGATGTTCTGCAGGCTAAAGGACTAATATCTGAATATCAACCCAAATATAATAGTGCTAGGGCAGTTTACCGGGAGAGGAAGAAGTATGTTGATGAAATTGATTGGAATATGCTTGCTGTACCACCAAGTGGATCCTACAAGGTAACTTTCTTTTTTCTTATTAGTGATGATTGTTACAGGATAATTTCTCCTATTTAAGCATGCAACTATGGATCTCTAAAAATTGTAATTTGGGTTATGAAAGGGTTATAGATCCCACATTGACTAGGAATAAAGTCAAATAATAATATATAATGCAATCCTCACCTTACAAGTCGATTTGGTGAGATTGAGATAGTCATACTTGAGATTGAAACTGTAAAATAATTCTTGAGGGCTTGATTGATCCCTCTCATAATCTTCTATTTATAAGAATAAATTGATACAAGAGTACATGATAAATAGGGTAACCCTAGACACAATATAATCATGATAAATAGGATAAACCTAAACACAATATAATCATGATAAATAGGGTAACCCTTGACACAATATAATGATGATAAATAGGGTAAATATCCTAATAGTCATAAACCCCCTTACCAAAATGGTATCAAAACCATTCAGAGCTTATCCTACTAGATGACCTACAAATATCTAGTTCCACACTTGAGATGTTCATTTCTTGGTGTGAGATGGTGTGATCGGGCTCCTGTTAGACCACCCACAAATATCTAAACTCACACTAGAGATGTTCATTCCTCGGTATGAGGAAGTGTGTTGGAGATTCTATATCAACTAGGAATAAGGTCAAATTTTAATAAATACGTGGGGTGCAATCATCACTTTACAAGCTAGTTTGTTATGGTTGCATTAGGCATAAACTCACTTACTGAGAGAAAGTAGAGGAAAGTGGGATTTGCCTTTGGAAATGTTGATCAAATTGCAACTTGATGTTTCTTTTATGCTGATATTGATTTCATGGTCCTGTTTGCAGTAGTTGGCTGTGTGTGAAAGCACAATTTGATGTAAATTTTGATATTTATTTTTATGGAAGGTGCTGGTTACATAGACTAAGCTCTACGCTTGATGTTAATGAGATGAACATTGATGTAATTAGAGGAAATATCTATAGAATCTTCTTAATTAGAGAAAATATCTATAGAATCTTCCTAATTACAGAAAACATGTGTATGATCTTCTAGATTATTTTGTTTCCTTATTTCCCTTTCTAGAAGATTAGATTGCTAAAATAGAGGTAAGAAGAATGTAATTACTATGAATGAAAATAATAAAATCATTCTTTTTCAAGTTGGTATCAGACCTCCTGATCTTGGGAGATCTGTTTTCGCTGCAACAGTAGCCACCGCCGTCGCTGTCCGACCACCACGGATGCCGCCGTAGCCGATTGGGGTTGTTGATAGAGCAGAAAGGTGCGCCCAACTCTGGCGATCACAACACCGGAAATCGCTTCGGGAAAGAGCCACCACGCACCACCGGCGCGTGTAGCCCACGCGTCGCCATCATCGCCGGCGCGTGTAGCCCACACACCTTGTTCCGGCGAGACCCACTCGTCGCCGCTGTCACAGACAAGGTCGCTGGAGCCTCCTAAGTCCATTCCAAGGGTCGGTGACGTCCCATTTTGCCCAGATTTGAGTAGATATGAGATTTCACTTATGCTCCTTTTCTCGGTGTAACCCACACGTCGTTGTCGCCTCAGATAAGGTCACCTGAGACACCTGATTGCTTCTATGTGATGTCTGAAGTAAAAATTATTCCTTTGGGTCCTAATGATCTACCCAATTTGGTGGGTGCTCGGTTGGATGGTCAGAATATCCTACAATGGAGCCAGTATATTCGAAGTACTCTCAAGGGACTTTCAAGACTAGATCACATAGATGGAGGAGGACCAGGACCAGACAACACTCATTTTCCAATTTGGGAGAATGAAGATTCACTAATTATGACTTGGATGTGGCAGTCCATGATTCTTGAGATAAGTAGAAATTATATGTTTCCTTCTTCTGCCAAAGAAATATGGGATGATTTACAAAGTACTTTTTCATTAAAAAAGGATTTTGCTGCATGCTATGACATTGGAAGCATGATATTTCATACAAAACAAGGCTCCCTTTCCGTATCAGAGTATCACAGAATCATGAATGGATTTTGGATGGAATTAGATCAAAACCAAACAATAAAGATGTGTAAAACAGATGCTGCCACACTTGCTAAAGTCATGGAAACAGGAAGAATCTTTAAATTTCTCCATGGCCTAAATCCTAAGTACGACCCAATTCGGGTACAAATCTTAGGAAGAGAAAAATTACCATCCCTATCAGAAGTATTTTTTTTATGGTAAGAGGAAAAAAAACTTGTAGAATTGTCATTCTTGATGGGGGACCTCCAACATAGGCACTGCCATGATGACTGGAAAAGGGAGTCCATAAAGGAACAAATGCTGGAGGAATGTCGTTTGAAAAAGGTACTCATGGAGACTATTGTTCATACTCTGTAAAAGATCTGGACACACCAAGGAAACATGCTTCAAACTCCATGGAAGAAAGAATGTTCTCAAGCGCATGGGAAACAACAAAGGGTGTACTCAAAGATGGGGAAATCATACTGCCTCAGAACAGGAAGCCACCAATCTATCTAGTCCTTCACATTCTAGTTCTTCACCATCACCTGATCTTGATATGAAAGCTTATAAGGAGGAACTCGAGCGCTTTAAAGCAATATTTGAATCAATGAGTAAGCCCTTTGGATCATGTACTCTATCCATGAAAGGTAAGATTTGTCTCAATACTTTTGGTCATGTGTCTCATGGTATTTGAATACTTGATTCAGGAGCAACTGATCATGACACCTTTTTGTGTGTCCTTCGACTCATGATAAAAGAAATAGAGAACAACTTATTACAGTTGCGAATGGTCAAGGTATACCTATATGCGGCTCTTGGAATATAATTTTTGACTCATCCATTGTATTAAAGGATGTTTTACATGTTCCTCAATTAGCTAATAGTCTTATCTCTGTGCAAAAACTCAAAGGATTTAAATTATTTAGTAACATTTTTCCCAACTTACTGTGTTTTTCAGGACTTTGCCATGGGGAAAACGACTTTAACTGCTATGGAGCAAAGTGGGTTGTATCTTTTGGAGTTTGATGACCAAAGCAACACAAAAATCATGAGTCAACAAGCTACATCTGAGATGTGGGCAAATTCCCAAATGTGGTTACAACATCAAAGGCTTGGGCATTCTTCATTTAGTCTTATCAAGTCCTTGTTTCCCCATTTGTTTACCAAGGAGTTTGTTGAGTCTTTTAGTTGTGATATTTGTCAATTGTCAAAACACAATCGTGCATCTTATCCTATTAGTAATAAAAAGAGTACTTCTCCATTTGATATAATTCACTCTAATATTTGGGATCTTGTCATTGAATCTATTTCCGGTGCCAAATGGTTCGTTACCTTTATTGACGATTGTACACGTGTCACGTGGACATACCTTATAAAAAATAAATCAGAAGCTTTCCAAATTTTTGTTAATTTTTTCCGTCTTGTCCAAATTCAATTTGGAAAAAAATATGAAAAGAATCAGGTCTGATAATGGTACTAAATATGTGAATCATGAATTTCTCAAGTTTTTGTCTCATAATGGTATTGTTCATGAACTAACCTGTGTAAACACCCTTCAACAAAATAGGGTTGCAGAAAGAAAGAATAGTCATTTTCTTGAAGTAACTAGAGCTCTTTTTCAAATGTTTGTTCCTAAAAATTACTGCGGAGAAGCTGTGTTAACTGCTACATATCTCGTCAACAGGTTACCCAATTGTATCTTAAATGGCATTAGTCCTATGGAGTCTCTATTGTCTTTTGTTTCTTCTTCGTCCCTAATAACGAGGCTACCTAGTCGAGTCTTTGGATGTGTTGTTTTTGTTCACTCTTATCATCTAACTGTAGTAAATTAGATCCCAGAGCTCTTAAATGTATCTTTATTGGGTATCCTTCTAATAAAAATGGGTACAAATGTTATCATTCTCAGAGTCGTCATGTCTTTATCACCATGGATGTCACTTTTCATGAAACACAATCCTTTTATGTTAGTCCACCACTTCAAGAGGAGAAAGCACTTGAAGTGGATGAACTCTCCTTCTCGTCATTACCATGTTTGTCTTTGCAGGATGCTCAAGATCTAAGCAATGAAGCTACCATAGTCCATAGTAAAGAAGACAAATTTTTTGGCAAAAAATATGAAAGAAGAAAACAACCAGGAGAAAGTATTACTGAGGATTTACCCATTGCATTAAGAAAGGAAAGAAGGTCATGTGCTAAATATCCTATTTCTCAGAAGGTTTGCACTAACAATCTCTCTGATAAGCACAAAAGCTTTATTGCTGCCATTGATGCCACAAAAATTCCTACCTCAATCCAGGAGGCCATGAAACTTGAACATTAGAATCAAGCCATGAAAGAAGAGATGAATGCATTAGAAAGAAATTCCACTTGGGAGATTGTTGATAAGCCAAGAAACAAGAAGGCAGTAGGGTGTAGATGGATATTCACAGTGAAACAAAAGGTAGATGGGACAATGGAAAGATATAAAGGTAGATGGGACAATAGAAAGATATAAAGCTAGATTGGTGGCAAAAGGATATACCCAAACTTACGGGATTGACTATGAGGAGACATTTGCCCCAATGGCAAAGATGAATACAGTTCGAGTTGTTCTCGCGTTGGCTGCTCATTTTGGATGGGACTTACACCAGTTGGATATAAAGAATGACTTCCTTCATGGAAATCTAGAAGAGGAAGTGTACACGGAGATTCCCCCAGGTTTTGAAGTGAAAAATGAAAGAAAACAAGGTATGTCTCCTAAAGAAAGCATTGTATGGTCTTAAGCAATCCCTTAGAGCATGGTTTGGAAGATTTACAAAAGCAATGGTTTCCCTTGGGATACAGACAAAGCTAAGGAGATCATACACTATTCATAAAGCACTCTTCTACAGGTAAACTCACTCTATTGCTTGTCTATGTGGATGATATGATTATTGTAGGAAAATTGGCGTTAAAAGAAAAATTGGCAGCCCAATTTGAAATGAAAGATCTAGGAAAACTCAAACATTTTCTTGGAAAACAGGTTGCTTACTCCAAGAACGGAATTTTCATCTCCCAAAGGAAATATGTAGTTGATCTCCTCAAAGAAATAGGAAAATTGGGATGTAGAATGTCAATAGTTCCTATAGAACAAAATCACAAAATTGGAAGTGAGGAAAGTGCTCCTGTAGAGAAGGCCCAATATCAAAGATTGGTAGGAAAATTGATTTATCTATCACACACAAACCAAACATTGCTTATGCAGTTAGTGTAGTGAGCCAATTTATGCATGACCCAAGAGAGAGACACATGCAAGCAGTTGACAAAATTCTCAAATACTTGAAGTCAAATCCTAGAAAGGGGCTATTATTTAAAAGGGAAGACACATTGACTATGAAAATATATACTAATGCTAACTATGCAGGTTTTATTACTGTCAAAAAGTCTACTTCTAGGTATTGTGATAGGATCTAGGGTTATAGAAGGAAGAGAAAATGAGAGGGGAGTTAGGAGGGAAGAGTTATTTGACAGTTAGTTAGTTAGTTAGTTAGTTAGTGGGAAGGGGAAGAGAAACTTTATAAATAGGGAGTGGGTTCTGTAGAGGGGGGATTATTGAGTGAATTTGTTGTAAAGACAGGATTTTAGCCTGTAGAGGGAGGTTATGCTCCTAACCAGGGAGGTTATGCTCCCAACCATTCTATGTAAAGAGAGTTCTTTTACTGTGAATAATAGAAAAACCCATTCTTTCATTACTGTTTTTACCTACGGTTAGTGTTCTTAGTTAGGTTTCAAACTCAGGAACCTAACAAATTGGTCTGACTTTTCGTTTCGAGAAGCGGTAAGATCATCCAGAGCGCTGTCGTATCAACAGGAGAACTATCGGATATCCTTAGGAGAGGAGTGTTGGATCTTTGGGAGAGAAGGGTGATGGAAGGAAGAGACAATACCTTGGAGAGGAGGACCAACAAACTAAAAATGAGCATGGCAGAATGGAGAAGCAATATGCAAGAATGGAGAAGAAATATGCAAGAAACGAGAGAAATGAAGCAAGAAATCAAGATTCACATAAAGGGCTTAGAAAGAAGTGAGAAATCTGTCATGAAAGGATAGAAAGAAGGTTCAGAAGAAGAGCTGGAGGAAGACAGGGGTGAACAAAATTGGAGGAAGCAGGAAGAATTGCCCAGGTTTAAGGGGCTGGACCCATTGGGATGGATCTCTAAGGCAGAGAAGTTCTTTGACATCCAAAATGTCACAGAGAAGGAGAGGCTCAGGTTGGCTTACAACTGCATGGAGGGAGGCACCATCTATTGGTTTAGGGCCTGGAAAAATAAAACCAAGAACCTTTCTTGGAAAGGGCTGAAAGAGGCATTGATATGGGGGTTCAGAGGAAGAGATAGAGGCTCTGTTTTTGAGAAGTTAGCCCAAACTACAGGAGTTACAGAAGCTGCCTCTGAGAAAGTTGTAGAAGTTTCTGATGCAAGGGTGGATAACGTGACATGTTGGGAGGGAAAATACATCAGGTGAAGATCATGATGGGAAGGTTGTGACTCTTGTTTCTCCAAGTAAAGTTGCAAAAGTTGTTTTTAGTGGAGATAGAGTGGTAGGTTGTGTTGGGAATGTCAAAACAGTAAAGAAAGGGGAAGAATTGTTGAGGCCTGGGTTAAAACAATGGTGTCAAAGAGCAACCCAGTTGAGTCTGTTTATAGGGCAAGAGAGGACCTGCTGCAAGATATCAAGAAAGGAAAGAAACACTCAGGTGGAGGAGAAAATTCAAGCAATTGGGAGCAAAAAGAAGAGGATGCCATTGACAATAATGGAGCTAGGAAGGGTGAGGAGACACCAATTTTTTCGTGGGTGAAAAGAGAAGAGTTGACCACTTATGAAGGGATTGACACCCAAGATCAAACAACAGGGGCAACAAATGCTTCTAAAGTTCAAAACACCAAGGGATAAACAAAAGCATACCCAAACAGCAAAGAAAATGTAGCCCAAGGGTGCAAGACTTGGCATAAAAAATTCAAGCACCTTTCTTGGAAAAATTTGGCCCCAACTCTACTAAAGATAGTTGAAGGGAACAGAAGAAGCAGTCTCTGTGAGAACTGGGCAACAATAACATAGATGGAGAGTGTGGAAATTTTACATGAGAGTTTGCAAGTAGATGGAGCAGCTGCCAAAAGTGTTACAAGAGCCGATGAAGTCAGAGTTGAGATTTTGAGGACTTCACAAAATTGGGCTAAAAGAATCCAAAAAAAGTGGAAGTCATTGGAGGAGGATTTGCCACCACCCAAGCCTCCAGACCTGAATTGGAGGGCAGCATCCAGTGGGTTCCCTTCATATGGTAACAGGTTGATGAAGAGGAGCCATGAGATCAAGCTTTCCGGTTCCAACCTTGAGGACAAGGTTGTTCTGATAGGATATAGGGTAATAGGTGATAATGGGTTTAGGATAGAAGGAAGAGAAAATGAGAGGGCAGTTAGGAGGGAAGAGTTATTTGACAGTTAGTTAGTGGGAAGGGGAAGAGAAACTTTATAAATAGGGAGTGGGTTCTGTATAGGGGGGATTATTGAGTGAATTTGTTGTAAAGACAGGATTTTAGCCTGAAGAAAGTAAATTGAGCAAAGGGTGTAGAATGATCGAGACTTCTGCAAAATTATCTTGTGCACCTCAATTTTTTCATACGTGTTGTCATCTACTGTTGGTATGCATTGAGGAGCATAAGTTGTTTTTAATTTTGGAGAAGTTCAATTCATTTTCTTTTTCTTATTCTATTATAAGGGTTGTTGTTATTGATAAGTTGATACAAAATTTTCAAAATCTCTATGCTATATAGAATAAAAACTTTTATCCAAAATGCAAACTATATAAAAAGCTTTCTGTTACGCAGAAGCATATTGGTGGTTTTACACTTTTATATCTCTAACCTGCATTCTCACATAAGTGAGCCCTTTGAGTTTTAATCATTGACAATATATAGGCCCGTCTTGAGCTGAAATTCAAATTTATTTCAAAGAACAGGGGTGTTAAGGATTTAGATCTAGACCACTTGGTTAGAAAGTGTTTAGATCATGCCATGAACTGGCTATCCTAAAACAAAGTGTTAAGTGAAGCTACAACATGATTTTGTGCTTGTTACGTGTCTAAAATCATGATTACTTCTGACAGGAAGAAATTCAGTGGATTGCATGGAAGAGGCTTTTATCTTTTGAAAAGTAAGTAACATGTTTTTCTTTTCTTTTCCAGTAATTGGATTGTATTACATGAACATTTTCACTGATAAGTTTTTATTAGATCTCTGCTACTTGATATTGATCAAACTGATGAAGCAATTGAGGCAAAGTATTGGATTTATCTACGGTTTCTTTTGCACCAATTTGCTTTAATTAAAGAACAAACAACGAGAACTGTTTCTCCCCAATGATGTACAAAAGCATTTGCATTGCATAAGGTGTCTATTCTTTCTCTCTGCAATGCCATTTTATTGTGGTGCTCGAGGACAAGTGGATTGATGTAAAATACTCAATGTGGATAAGAAGAAAGAAAGCTCAATAGAAAAAAATATTTTTTAGCATTGTCACTTCGAAAGGCTTCAACTATTTTTGCCAAATGGTTCTTAATCTTATTAAAGAAGGACATGGATGTAGATAGAAGTTTAGATATGTTTTTCATTAAATAAATCCAAATGCAATGGTAGAATTCATTAATAAAGGTTACAAAATATCTAAAACCTAAAGGTATGACACAGTTACGTATCAAAATATCTGAATAAAATGGTAGAGAAAACTTAGTCACATCTGTTTCTAGTTTTTTGGTTTTTTTTGGAACTGATGGCCTAATGTTTTTCTAGTTGGCATGATTCACATTGTAACACTTGAAGCTACTTAAGACTGAGCTATTATCTTTAATGGTGGGTGAAATAGGCAATCATGCAAAAACTTCGGAGAGGGGGTAGCAAAACAGGACAGGTGGGGTTATTTTTAGAAATTAAAGTCCTTGTTAGATTTAAAAAGAATAGTATAAGTATTCTATATTTCAATAATGAGGCCATTGGACCTATGAATAAACGAGCTTGCTTGTTATTTTAGGAAATAGAGAGTAATTCTAAGGAAACAAATCCCTGTAATTTTGGGATTGCTTTTAAATTCATTACCCTAGTATTAATGCCAAGATACACTTGTACTAAAGAATAAAATTGTAGCAAGGATATAATAACAAAACTTCCTGAAATACATGAGTAGCACAGTTTTGACAGTCCCAATATGTTTGCAAGTTGATTTTTGAGTAGATACATATGGGTGCAAATCAAACTACTTTTTGGCTTTTTCTTGATAAAGTGTTTGTCTACGTCAATATGTTTAATTCTGTCATGCCTTACCTCATTGGTTCACCCTACTTTATCCGTAGGTCTTCCAATGTAATCTATAACCATAGAAGTTCACGAATTCCTTAGGCCATTGCTCGAAATTTTGCTTAGTCCTTGATCTTGCTACTACATTTTGTTTTTTGCTCCTCCAAGCAGTGCTATCAAAAGTCAATTATGGTGGTGCCATGACGGAAATTGGGGCAATTTTGCAGTTTGCCACCACAACAGCGGTGGCGATGCAGGTTTCTCATGGCGGTCTATGGGGCCGTTTTTTGCATCATAATTAGTTGGTGCGAAAAAGAGATGGTGGAGATGGTAGAGGCACAACTTGCATCCGAAAAGGAAGGTCCGGTGTAGGATAAGAAAACCCTAGTTTGCAGAGGCAGCGGTGTAGGATACGAAAACCCTAGTTTGTAGAGGCAGCGGTGCAGGAAAAGAAAACCCTAATGTGCAAGGGCAATAGTGTTGGCAAGAAACCCTACTTGCAGGGCAAAGGAGATCTGTTCTCTCTTTTCTGTACTCTTAGAGGGATGATCACAAAAGAAAAAATTATTTGAAGATGAGTGAAAATGATTGGTGACATATCGTTCAAGTACAACTTAAATGGGTAGAAAGAATTGAGAAAACTTCAACATCTAGCAGTTCTTTTGATAGACCAGTTTTTCAAAGATGTTATTGACTAGAGTTATGGCTATAAATGTAGAATAAAAAAAAGATGAAAGAACTGAGGAATTATGTATTATTTGTGTTAGATGTTAAGATGTGTGTTTCTGTTAATTAGGCTCAGCCCATTCTGTATTAAGGGCATTGGTCCATATTTTACATTATAAATAAACTATCCTATGTCTATGCAAAAGACACAAGGGATATTTTCTCCCAATCTTCTCTATTTCTCACAATTTGCAATAAAAGAGAAACTACATGTGAAGGAAACCTCTAATTGTCCAAAGCCTAGCTCCTTTAACTAATGAATATCCCCCTCTCCCTCAAGAGTCTAAATATTAAAGCACTCACATTTAACAACCTCTTCACTAGTCATGCCACCTCAACCTTGTAACAATCTCTCCATTGCTCATGCCACCTCAACCTTAGGATTTCCACTCTTCCTTTTACACACATATACTTTCCATGCGTTAAGTGCCTCATGCCTGTCATGGACCAATGACTCATTCGGCCTAAAAACATGTTGGGCTCCAGCAGGAGAATTGTTTTTAAGTGGACTGATCAACTGTCTGGAGAATTATGTGCCATAGTCCAAATTCCCAAAAGTTTAAATTGTTAAGTATTGGCCTATCAGTGATATTTGTCTCCACAACAATTCACACAATAACTTGTAGATTTATAGAGGAGAACTCAAGACCAAGGTATTTAAAATCGAAATTATGTTTAGGATTATGAAAGGTTCAAAAATCGTAATTCATGGGATCATAACCCTGATTGTAAGTTTTACTTTCTACACACACACACACACACACACACACACATATATATATATATATATATATATATATATATATATATAGACATACACACACATATACATATACATAACCAATGATAGAAAACTTGTTTTGAAGTTTTTAATGTTACATTTAATTGGATTTGGGTGAAGAGATGAACGTGCATGTAACCAATGCAAGTTACGTGAAGAGATGTCTAGAAGTTAAAAGTACCTTAATCGAGTTTTATTTTAATTGATACCCATTCAATCAAGAAGGTGAAGGGTGCAACAGAAAACACCCTTAATTTTTAATTGAGTTTGGATTTTGTTTTATTTGAAACCTTATTCACCAGAGAAAGTGAATAGGTGTTGCAGTTGCAAGAAAAAAGGTAAATTTTAATTGCATTAATTTTTAATTGGGTGGTGATGCGGTTGGCAATACATAACGAGGCGAGCTTTTAATTGGATTAACATTTGATTGGGTTTAGGTGTTATTTAAATTGAGTTCATTCATCCAAGAAGGTGAAGATGTAGTTCAATGAAAAATTTAGAAAAAAACACTGATTCTCATGATTTTACGAATTTGTTTGACAATCCTGGCGATGTTAGTGTATAAAATCGTAGGATCTTACTATTTTATGAGTGAAATATTGATTTTAACTATAATGTTCATGATGCACTTCTGTTGAGACAAATATTATGCCAAAAACCAGAAAAGGCTTTGATATCATGCCTAAGATCATAAAGCTTACCTTGTTAAGTGGGGCTTCTAGAGTGGTCTTGTATGTTAACTACATGTTTGTGTTCTACTGTATTGTTCAAAAGTTCTAAATGCACTTGTTATAAAATAAAAGATGTAAAACCATTCTTTAGACTTCATATTGGATTTAAAAGTTATAACCTTCTAGGGGGTTGTCATCTTTGGCCATACTTATCATTTTGAAATGATGGTAGCCCGGATCTAATGCCTTTGGTCATTATGTCTTTATATTCTTATCATGTTATATGTTATGATGTTTAGTTTGTATTTTCTATCTAACTTAATCATTATTTTATTTCAGAGGAAATCCACAGAGAATAGATACCGCCTCCTCCAACAAACGAATTATATTTACTTATGAGCAGGTACTAAGAAATATATTTATTTGTTTTTAATTCTTTATCCCTTTATTATTATATTTTATCATTAATGTGGGGAAACAAATAATTTGTTTTACTTGATAAAAAAATATATTTTAGAGAGCTTGTACGAAGTCTCTTGTATGTTCTCGTATTATATAGAAATTGTATATTAATCTGAGATACAATGAAAGTGAGAAAAAAGTAGAAACCAAGTAAAGACACCTCTAGGACCTTAGTAGATATAAGTACAATTAAAAGCAACTTTTTAGTAAGCCTATTTTGAACCTATTTTAACAATCCCCCTTAATATGAACATAAAGATTGAAGGTGCCAAACTTGGAATGAATAAATTTAATCCAAGGTTGTCTCAAGATTTTGTTAAATGTCCGCAAGTTGATCATTGGATCGGACTAACTTAGGACAAATATGCTTGAGCCATAAGTTATGTTGAATAAATGGTCAATTTTTGTGTTTGGTCTTCTCATGCAACCCATGATTGGAAGCAATGTGGTAATTGCTTGATTATCCCATTACATCATTTGCTGAATCTTACAAAATTTTAGTTCTTGGAGGAACTGTTTTACCTATGCAAGTTCCTTTACACTATTTCACTTGTTGTCATACACCTTAGCAAAATGGTAAAGCAGAGAGAAAGAATAGATACTTAGTTGATGCCTTTCGTTCTACTTGGTGTTGTACCTATCCATCATGGGGTGATGCCTTTCGTTCTACCTATTATCTTTTCATGTGGAACTCAATTGGATTAGATGTATAACAACTAGCTAAACTCACAGCAAATCCAATGTTGAGCCTAGTGTGAGTTAGGTAGATTAGCTTCCCAAATAGGCTTTGATATCTATCTTTATTATTTGGTGGACTTTATTCTTCCCATCTAGGCTTTGATATCTATCTTTATTAGTGTGAGTTAGGTATATGTTTTAACTAAGTCTCTTTCTTCAACTTGCTTTGTTTTTCTTCAGGGCAAACTTAATGTGAAGAATTTTTCTTCTGAAAAATATTCCTATTGAGTTTTCAGGGGGTCTGTTAGTATAATATAGTTGACTATAGTTGACTTGTATAGGTTACGTTTGTATTGTACAGATATAGGTCTCATATTACTATTTTAATGAACTTTTTAATAGACACTTGTAGAGAGAAATATGTGAAGGAAAAATGAAACTACTTTTTCCATTGCTTAAAATTAATTTGAATGAGTTAAAAATAAGATTTTGGAGAAGCTAATGTGGAATATCTTGTGTTGATTTGTTCCATTGTTTATGAAATATCTAACTACATTGCTATTATCTAGTGTTTGATGTATATGTACCATTATCCTGATATATGGTATGACTATGCTACATGGCATGCAAAAGGTGGTTCCATAGATGCAGCAATCAAAGTATTTCAAAGGGCTCTGAAGGCTCTCCCTGGTTTGTAATGTTTTCTTTCTCTAGCTATGCTGAATTTTTTGATGTACATGAGTGCATATTATATTTGTGTTCACGACATTCTTGATTTTTTGTTTGTTTTAAAATAGTTATTCTAAGCCATGATACAATTGTTATAAAGAAATTTGTCATCTATAGTGTTAGATATTATGCCATTTGTATTAATCATGAAATGGGTCTAGCCTATATTTTTTGTATGTTTTTTTATTATAAATACATTACCCTTTCCTCTCTCTCTTTTACTTTACACAAGGGATTAAGCCTATGCCTCTCTCTCTTTTATTTCAACATAGTATATAGAGCTAGGGTTAATCCTTGCCTACTTAGTGAATAGTTCACCCATGCTATTTTTTTTTTTCTTTGAAATCTTTTTATTTCCGACATTGATTTTAATTTTTTTTGGCCATTGTTTTTCACCACCACCCAGTTTGGTCTTGCTGCTGCATTGTAGCCATCATCATTGCCATCGTTCTCACCATTGTTGCCACCACTGTTGTTTGGATTGGTGACACTATGCTTCTGCTTTTGAGCTAGTCAGGTGATCACTGTGTTGCAAAAATCACAGTGATTGGAGGTTTGACGTGCCTCCAAGTGCTACGCCAATGCTCACCGTTGCTATCAGTTCTCACTACACGTGGCAGTCATTGTCGTCCGACTCATCTCCCTCTTATTCATGCTCAATTGGGTTGTCCTAGCCTTGCCAAGATTTAGTAGTTTGTCTAAGTTACCAGGTTTTTTTTGTGAGTTGTGTCAATTAGGAAAACACAGTTGTAGTTTCTTCCCTAGAAGTGTCTCATAACGTGATTCGTCTCCTTTTGTATTAGTTCATTCTGACATTTAGGGACCATGTTGTGTTAAGTCAAATTTAGGATTTCAATATTTTGTCACTTTTATTGATGATTATTTGAGATGTACTTGGCTGATTTTAATGAAAAATTGTTACAATTTCAATCATTGTACAATGAAATTAAAAATCAATTTGGAATTTCTTTTCGAACTTTGTATAGTACTAATATTGTGAGTATCATACTCATTCTTTTTAAAATTCTATGATTTCTCATGGCATTCTTTATCAAACCTCATGTGGTTATACACCTAACAAAATACGTTGCCTGAGTGCAATAATGAACATCTTGTTCAAACAATTTTACTCCCTAGTGAGGTTCCTTTACGATTTTTGGGGTGAGGCTTTTCTTAGTGCATGTTATCTCATTAATCGCATTTCATCTTCGATCTTAGATGATAAAATGATACTAATGTTGTGAGTATCATTCTCATTCTTTTTAAAATTCTGTGATTTCTCATGGCATTCTTTATCAAACCTCATTTGGTTATACACCTAACAAAATACCGTGCCTGAGTGCAATAATGGACATCTTGTTCAAACAACTCGTATAATTTTAATCCCTAGTGAGGTTCCTTTATGATTTTGGGGGTGAGGCTCTTCTCAGTGCATGTTATCTCATTAATCGCATTTCATCTTCGGTCTTTGATGATAAAATTTCTCATTTTATTTTATTTCTTCATGAGCCTTTCTGTCCCTTACCTCTTAAAGTTTTTGGGTTCACATCCTTTGTTCTAATTTTAGTCCTGGTGTTGAGGAATTATGTCTTAGGTTAGACAAATGTGTCCTTTTTGAATTCACTAGGTCATATAAAAGGATACACAAGCTTCTCGCCTTCTCTTACTTGCTATTTCATTTTAGCATGTCACCTTCACCGAGTTTTTCCTTTATAGTCAATATCTCTCTTGTCTGTGATCCTCTTGTTGCATTTAGTGCCCTTAAAGATCCCCCACCTCCACCAACACTCCAGGTGTACACTCAACTGCAACTATCCAATTGTTCACCAAATTACTCACTTTTAGGGCCAACTCCTCAGTGTTGTTAAAATTGCGGGTAAGATTGTAAACTCGCACGATCTTGTGAGTTTGGACCACGAAGTGAGTAAACGCGGAGGGCGGATCTTAAATGGTGCATATTGGAGCGAGTATGCGAGGGTGCTCGTTGAATAGGGGATTGTGGGCCGTGTTGATCCTTTTGGTCCTATGATTGGCCCAACCCATGAGAAGCCCAATACTCTTACCTTTTCCAACTAGGGTTACATTCGCATACAAAAGCATCACCATTGCATGTTTTGAAGCTCCTTGCCTTCGTAGTTGTCGATGCTCGCCACCCTTGCAGTCGCTGGTGCTCGCTGCCCTCGCAGTCATCGGTGATCACCACCCTCGCAATGGTCGGTGCTAGCTGCCCTCGTAGTTGTCGACACTCGGCACACTTGCAGTCAACGTTACTTAGCCTCTATTTCTCTACTTTTTGATTTGCTCTCCACCTCTGTTCCTTCTAGGGATCCTTTTACTAATCTGGTTCCCTTGGTTCTTTTGTTGGGTCGAGTTTTGAAAGAAAATATATCATTCCCACTTATTGGTTCTTTTTATGGTGGATTTATGTACTAAATTTTAGTATTTAAACTTATTATTATGTGTAAGTTATTTTTATCATTATATATTATTTTTAATAAAAAACCTATTTATGAATATAATATTTCTTTATGAATATACTTTTTTTTTTTTTATCTCGTAACTCATACGAGTTGAGTTACAATCCTCAAGTTAAGATCTTTTCTTGTCTTTCTGATCCCTTTATTTGATTGTTGAGTTTAACAACATTGCAACTCCTCCATCCCCTTTGGCTCTTATAGTTGAGTGTGAATGTCCAATTTCTCAATACCAAGCTCCTACGTCAATAGGGGGAGCCTCTCTCAAATCCTATGATGTACAGTAAGGCCTATCTTAATATTACTCATTTGCTGTTAGTGTGGTGATTCTATTTCTTAATTCCCCATGTGTAGATCATTGGAATGTAGTCATTTGTATATTGAAATACATTAAATGGTCTCTTGGAGAATGTTTGCTATCACAATAACAATACTAAAGCTGTCTATTATTTAAAATGTTGATTGAGCAATATCTCCTAATAGAAGATCGACTTCTGGATATTTTGTCTCCATTGGTAGTAACTTGATGTCTTGGAAGTGTAAGAAACAAATGTTGTTGCAATATCTAGGGAAGAAGAAGAATATAGAACTATGGGCATACATAATTACTTGAGGAATTACTATTTGGTGATGTCATTCGAATAACACTTATATGTGACAATTAGATTGTTTTTTATATTAGGTCTAATCTTCTTTTTCATCAAAGGATCAAACCCATTGAGTTAGCCTATATTAGGTCTAATCTCGTTTTTTATTATAAATACATTACCGTGTATTTTACACATGGGATTTAGCCTATTTCTCTCTCCCTCTCTATATCTTTCATTTCAACATATAGTATGAAATTCCATGATTACCGATGACATTCGTTTTTTTTTTCCAGAACTTCTTGTGTTAACTTATCTGATCTTTGTGAAAATTAAGGCTTATATGTTTCTTTTGGGTACTGTGTGACTTTTAATTATGCATAAAAAGGCCTTGTCATTTCATTTGTTAACAGATTCAGAAATGCTGCGATATGCTTGTGCAGAGCTTGAGGAGTCTCGTGGAGCAATTCAGGTATTGTAATTGTGTTGCAAAACGTACAGTGATGAATGTCATTTAGAATTATTGGAGGTTATGCATTATTAAAAAGATTGAGTCATTGTACATAGTTAAATTTTTTGTATTGTTCTTGTAAATATAAAATTTGTTTGTTTATTATTTTTCTTCGTTTTTAATCATTTAACTGAATTAATTTCCTTTGTTTTTATGTTAGGCTGCAAAGAAAATATATGAAAGCCTTTTGGGAGACGGTGTCAATGCAACCTCACTTTCTCATATTCAAGTACGTGAAATAGTTTGCTAATGCTTTTAGGGCTCAATGGTAGTGTTGGATGCTTCGTACATGTATATATATGTTAATCAATTTGTATTATGATATTAAGTTTTGAAAATCATTGAACAAGTCATAAAGTAGTGCTGCTTGAGATTGTCAGGAATTTACAGAGTTGTCTACAGATTTTTTTTTTCTGTTGCATTTTATAGTGGTGGATTCTACTTCTACACACGTTTATCTTGAATAGACATTCATCCATGGAAATCACGTTTGTGTAGAAACATAAATTTGTATTTTTCTCTCTGCTTTAGCTTCCTTAGTTGACAATGTTAAGGGATTTGTGCAGTTCATTTTAGTGTTTTCTTTGATAGATTTTCTTGCAGCAAATTTGACCTCTTTTTCTTGCTACAGTTCATGCGATTTCTTAGAAGGACTGAAGGTGTTGAAGCTGCTAGGAAGTACTTTCTGGATGCGCGAAAATCCCCAAGCTGTACTTATCATGTTTATGTTGCTTATGCTACAATGGCATTTTGTCTTGATAAGGATCCAAAGGTTCGTACTATTCCCTTTTTAATTTTGTCGACCAATGTATTTTAGACAGGTGGTACAATTATTTATTCGCATACAATAAGGAAATGTTTTTGGTGTTTGCAATAGTTGAATATGTGTGCCTGGAAATGTTTTTGGTGTTTGCAATAGTTGAATATGTTTATATACATATATGGAAGTGCAAGCTGTTGTAAATATACTTAATTTTAGTTAAGAAAATGCCTTTTGTTGTTGGTGTCATTGGCTCTCAAAATGAAGTAATTATCTTACAATAAGGAAAATGTCCAAGGATTGCCTTTCTTGCTCATTCTTTCCATTGAGATTTAACACAATAACATATATATATATATATATATATATATATTTTAAGTTTTTACTTCGAGCTAGTAAATTACTAAATACTTTATGGATACGGGAAAGTTTGTCACAATTGTTTCCTAATTATGTGTTGTATTGATTTTGCAATACATATGTCCAGGATGAGACTTAATGAAATTTGAATTATGATAAAAGATCGTTGGTGATAGGCTATTTGTTGCTTTCTGATTTTTCTCCCTGATTGTGGCAGATTTGGTTTCTTCTGAGACTAATTTTGTCCATAAATAAGGGGCTGTATCATGAAAATAGAATTTGAGAAATTAAATATTTCTTGTTTGTTCTGATATGTAACAATAAATATTATTGTTTTATTCGTTTATTCCATGCAGATGGCTCATAATGTTTTTGAAGCTGGACTAAAACGCTTTATGCATGAACCTGTTTATATTCTCGAGTGAGTTCTACAATTCTGATATCTCTTATGCTTCCTTGGGGTTGCACACCTATATTTGCTTGATTCTTTATTCTTTTCATGTCACAGGAACAAATAACATTTTTTTTTTCTGTATGCATGCTTCCAAAGTACTCTTTTTTTACAACGCAGTCCCACAAATGGTCTTAACACATAAGTTGTCAGAATGTGGTAGGGACTTAGTTGTGTAGGGGGTGTTGGTGAGGGTGGGAGGGAGGGTATCAAATACTTAAATACTCTATTGAGCATCCCATACAAGTTGTTATTATACCCAAGTCCTTGAGGGCTAACATCTTCGTGACTTAAAATTCTACCACTATTTAGTGCTAATGTCCAAGGTGGTGAGAAAAGCCCTGCGACAACCTTTCAAAATGCAAATGATTTCCAATGTGTTGGGTATCAAATACTTAAATACTCTATTGAGCATCCCATACAAATTGTTATTATACCCAAGTCCTTCAGAGCTAACATCTTCGTGACTTAAATTCTACCACTATTGAGTGCTAATGTCCAAGGTGGTGAGAAAAGCTCTGCGACAACCTTTAAAAATGAAATGATTCCAATTGATATGGAGGCATGACCTAAACCCCTTTCCTCAAGGCAAGTAGGTATGTCCAAGTCATTAAGATTTCAAATATTGTCTATTAAACTTGATGCTAAACCAAGAAAGGGTGTCTTGTCAGTATTTATTAAGTTTTTAAATTTTGTCAAAACCTTGGTTTTGCTTTGGAACTGGGTAATTATTTTGCCTCCTTTTGGGTTTTCTGCTATCTTCAGTAGACTCAACTCTTTATCTCTGGGAGCATTGGATTCATCTCCAATTAATGTACCAGGTGAATTAGTGGTGTTAGAATAGGTATTAAATATAGGTAGTAGTTGTATTGGAAACTTTACCTATGAGCTGTTTACTTATTAACATTAATTACCTCGATATTCCTAATGTAATTTTCTTGTATAAATAACAAAAATCAGTTGAGAGATAATCAATCTCTTAAGTTATTTTTCTCAAATTTTCAGTCTTAAGTTGGAATCAGAATGAGTTGATCCCTCTCTTCTAGTTTTAATGTTCATTGCCATCCACCATTATCCTTGGCTGCATCTGTCTTCTGTCTATCACTGGCCACCCTTTGTCATTGGGACAATTGCACGTCTTCTCTGCAAAAGACTTCCTCTTCCTTGTTTTGACCATTGTTTCTCTAGTTTCAACTTTGGTTGAGAGGCTCCTCTCTGCATTTATCTTTGTCATACTCTTCCTTCACAATTATTTGTTGTCTCTTATAATTGGCATTGACTGTGGAGTGTAGATTGTTGGTGAATTTTTCTGTAATGTCAAGATATTTTAGGAAGTTTTAGATTTTATTCCTATTAGTTTTCATTTTGTACATTGGTTGTATCTTAGTTTTATTACTAGCATATCAATTCCACAGTCTTATTACTAGAATAGACTTTGCTTGTTTCCGATAATGTCCAATCAATGTCTCTCTCTATATCTTGTTCTTTCTTGTGTGGCAACACATTTCTTATTATTCTCATTTTTGCTACTCTCATCTTATCTCTTTAAATTCCAGTTTTTACTATCATATAATACTAGATGTATAGCAGTACTATAAACCTTAGGTAGTTTGTGACCCAAATAACTCCAATGCTTTCCTCCATTTTATCTATCTAAATTGTATATGGGTGTGACATCCTCATTTTATTAACGATAATTCCATTCGTACCAAAAAGAATATTGACTATTTTCACTATATATCAGATATGCTGATTTCTTGATACGAATGAATGATGACCAAAACATACGAGCTTTATTTGAGAGGGCGTTAAGTTCACTTCCACCAGAAGAGTCAGTTGAGGTAGGCCTTGCTTCCTATTCTCTAGTTCTTTGAAAAAAAAGATTTGTTGGAACCTTACTAGAAGCTTAGTTAATAACATGTAGGTTATACTTCTGCTTAAATCAGGTACATGATACTAGATTTTAGCTCATTAGGGAACAATATATTGAAATAGATATGTATGTGATACCACTATATTCTGCACTTTTGTTTCTCTTAGTGGGTTTTCTTTGGCTTCCCACACTTTTGTATTTCTTTTCCCTATAATAATATTTCTAAGAATGCAGCATATGATGGATACAAGTTGTTGAATAACCAAGAAAGACACATCTAACAGTCCACAGATCAAGTTTGTCTCTATTTTGGTTATGGATATGTACAAAAGTTGAGTACCCAAATATTTTAGGAATGAGGCCATTTGAGATCTTAAATGAGGGAAATCAATTTAACTGTTTCAAGGGAACTTGTTCTCTAGTATTTGTGAGGGAAGTCTATTTATCAAATATGCAGCAGTGAGGACAGATTCTCCGCAGTAACTTTTTGGAACTTTTCCTTGAAAGAGAAGTGCTTGGGTAGTGTTAAACAGGTGCCTATTTCTCCTCTCTGCCCCTCTGTTCTGTTGGGGAGTATAGAGACATGAAATGGCATGAATTAATCCCTTTGGACTGAAAATAAGCAATCATAGTTTGGTTGAAATAATCCCTAGCATTGTCAGACCTAAATCTTTTTTTGTGGATCCCAAATTGATTTTGAATAATTGAATGGGAGATGGGAATAACAGTGCTCATGTCAGATTTTTGTTTAAGCAAATAGATCCTAGTAACTCTAGTGCAATCATCAACACAGATTACTATCAATGTGCTCCAGAAATATTAGGTATAGTAGATAGTACCCATATATCATTGTGGATTAATTGGAAAGGTTTGAACTTCTATTATTGCTAATGGGAAAGGACACACGAGTGTGTTTGGCTAATTCACAGCCCTCACAATGCAGTTTTGAGGTATCTAGGTTTTCAAATAAATGGGAAACATACTTTTAAAACAGAAATTGATGGATGTCCTATGACAATGCTACAACCAAAGAGTGTCTTCATTTGATATGCTGAGTAGAGACATGGGTTGGACAAATTTGGATTCTTGGGATGGTTCTAGGTAGTAGAGTCGATTTCTTTCCTCGGCAAGTCCAATCCTCCTCCCTCAGTCCTTATACTGAAAAACACACAAAGATGGTCAAAACATTGCAAAGCCATTGAGGTCATATGTTAGTGTTTTTTTGTGGAGATAAGATTTGTCAAAAGTTTTGGGACATGCAGAACATTTTTAAGACTTTGGAGGGTAAATAGGTATCCCTATATCCTGCAACTGTAGCTAAAGAGCCATTGGCAACAAAAAAACGATAGGTATTCCTATTTTAAACAAATTTGCTAGCTGAAGCCCATATGGGATTGTAGGAAGTAGTGATAAGACCACTATCTAGTTTCTCTTTTGTAAAGTGTCGGTCTTCCTCATGTGTTTGGTCCTTTCATACTGAACTAGATTGTGAGCAATGCTAATAGCTGACTTATTATCACAAAAAACGATAGGTTTGTCATATGCCACTTGTTGAGGTTAGTGAAAAATAGATATAGGAGTAATTCCCCTTTTGTAGAAAATACACATAGGGTAATATATTTATAATGAAGAATAATACAGGAAAATTTGGGCTATGCCCAAATGCCCATAATATGGTAAATAAATATAATATCTAACAATATATAACACCACTTTATGATGATTTATAATATTTCTTAGCCATGACAATTCACACACCCCTATGCTATAGCTCGGAAATCAGCCTCCACTAGATCTTGCAACAACATTTTGTTTTTTACTTCTCCAACTCATCAAATTTCCACCAAAGAATATGCAGTATCATGTGGTAGATTTTTCCATATCTGTAACAGACCCTGCATAATCTGCATTTGTACACACTTTAATTTTTAATTTTTCATTTCTCTCGAGTAATGATCCCCTTCGTAGACTTGTCTTCAAATATTGAAAGATTTTGTTTATAGCTTGTAAATGTCTTTGGATCATGCATGAACTCCCTAACGTCACACACTATAGGCTATGTTCCGTCTAGTGTGAGCTAAGTAAATGAGCTTCCCAAAAAGTTTTTGATATTTGCCTTCCCAACAAGTTTTTGATATTTTCCTTCCCAACAAGTTTTTGATATTTGCCTTTATTCACAGTAAATGAGCTTCCCAACAAGTTTTTTTAATTGAAATATTATTCACACAAATCTTATTTCTTAGAAAATCATTTAAATTAAATAAATCTTTAAAAATATTACTAAACCTTTTAATTTTTAGAAAATATTTATATAAAATAAATCTTTTAAAATAATTACTAAACCTTTTTATTTGTTAGAAAATCTTCAAATAAAGCGTTGAAATAAACCATTTTATCTTTCATCATAATCTTTTTAAATAAAGTAAATTTTCTAAATTAAATAATTAACAACCTATTTTATCTCTGACATTACCCCTTTGGTTCTTTATTTAACATCATTGCCTTAGAATACATGTGATTGATTAAATCCATATATCCGTCACTGTTTTAAGAAACATACATGGGTCACTTATGTTGGGCTCCATGGAATCCGACCACCTGGTCATGATCATGGAATCCTTTTCATTCCATGAAGGAAAAGTTGGATTCTCCTGGGACCCTTTTCAAGGATATGAGAAAGGCACCCCTTTCCCTTGGATAGGTTCACACAAGTTATGACCATTTGAGAAATGTATGAAGCTCTAATGCCTTCCAGTTCACTAGTCTTTTTGTGAAAAGCTGGAATCTGCTTTTTGTTGATTTTGGAATAGACGTCGTCTATGCAAATCAGCAACTGGCTGTCTAATGCTTGATTTTACAAAGAAGAGAAAAACAACAATAGTGGCTATTAGGGTGAATTGCAGCAGTTAAGGTTGCTTTGGTAGTATCTGAACAAATGTGTAGGCAACAAGCAATAATTGTGGAATTACTTTTCTTGATTTTAGAAAGAAATAATACATTGGTATTTAATGGAAAAACAAAATCGTAATAAAAGGAAATAAATCTCCTAAAATAAAGGAAATGAATATCTAGAATAAAGGAAGTAAATGTCCTTAAATAAAGACTAAATCAGGAGCAAATCTACAAAATAAACTCCTGGTCCCAATCCTTTAATTTTATGGATTTCTTACAATCAATGTATATTTATTATTCAATCAATCTATATTTATTGTATGGTAAATGTCCAATTTGGCACTTATTTCAACAGATAGGATACCATGTTAAGGAAGAGAGAAAGAAAGAGAGACAAAGAGCTATTGCATTTACAAGGGAGAAAATATAATTACAAAATATTGAGGACACAATTAAAAATTATTTAGTTACCCTATTCTAGGCTAATAACATAATCTTAGAAAGTAAACTTTGAACTTAACTCAATGTTACAGAACCGATTTGTTATTATGATATTTGCATCCACTTATATATTTGTCTTATCTTTAGTGGAAATAGGATATTCAACATATAGATATAGAATCACCCAATTAATCTTATTATCCACGGTTAAGATATATTTTTAAGATTCAAACACAATCTATGAGCTGAAACCCAAAGATAGGCTAAGTAGAAAACCAATGAATAGTGTAGTACATTTTTAGATTGAAATGCATAATTTTTTTCCGATATTATTCCACATGTTTGGTTTTGTGTTAATTTTTCTTATATATACTCATTCAATAGAAGAATTCAAGAGATTGTTGTTTACTGGTTTTTCATTTATGTGTAATTATTCTTATTGTAGGTCTGGAAAAAGTTCACTCAGTTTGAGCAAACTTATGGGGATCTTGCAAGCATGCTGAAGGTTTCTTCAAATGTTATTATACACTATTCTCCATGCAATCACAAGTTGTTTCTTCAGGGTGTCATGTGCATAATTAGTGTTGAAATAGAAGAAAGAGAAACATAGAATAAAACTGTTAGGTTCCTGGGTTTGGAACCTAACAAGAACTCAATCAAAAGATGGAGACAGAAAGAAACAATGGGTTTCCTGTATTATTCACAGTAAAAGAGACCTATTTACAAGAATGAGTTGGGAGCATAACCTTCCTGGCTGAGGGCATAACCCCTCTCTACAAGCTAAAACGCCTGACTTTACACAAAGTATATTCGATACCCCCTACAGAGTTACAAGAGCTCTATTTATAGCAGCTTTGACCCGCTCCCCCCTTTACAACCGATACCCCCATACCCTTAACTTCTAAACCCATCTATTCTATCATCCTATATCTTAACATTACACCCCGCTGCAGAACAACCTTGTCCTCAAGGTTAGAATCGTAAAATTTGGTCTCTTGGCTCCTCTTCATCATCTTGTTATCATCTGAAGAGAATCCACTGGCTACTGCCCACCAATTCAGGTCGGGAGGCTTAGGTGGTGGCAATTCCTCCTCCATTATCTTCCATTCTTCCTCTTTCCTTCCTATCACCCCCAAATCCCACACCAAGGTCCACGGTTCTACTTCCTTTATTTCTAACAAAGCTTCTTGCTCCCCTCACCTTCTAGCTAGTGTTGGATCCCCCTTGCTGAATACCTTCTTCCCTCCTTGATTGAACACCCTAGTCAATACCGTTCGGTTCTGTCCTTTATTGGTCAACACCGTTCGGTTTCGTCCTTTAATGGGCAACCCCGTTCGAGTTTCGTCCTTTAATGGTCAAAACCATACCCGTTTGGCCCCCTATCAAACTGTAGTTTATTTATAATATAAGATAAGGGTTAAACCCTAAATACAGAATGGGCTGAGCCCAATTAACATAAACACACAACTTAACATCTAACACTCCCCCTCAAGCTGGAGCATATAAATCATATGTTCCAAGCTTGTTACAAAGATAGTCAATTCTAGGTCCTCGTAAGGACTTGGTGAATATGTCTGCCAACTGGTTGTTTGAGTTAACGAACTCAGTCTTGATATCTCCAGATATGATTTTTTCTCTAATAAAATTACAATCAACTTCAATGTGCTTGGTTCTCTCATGGAAGACAGGGTTAGAGCTAATATGAATAACAGCTTGATTATCACATATAAGTGTCATGTGAGTGACATCTCCAAATTTCAATTCACTAAGTAATTGTTTAAGCCACACAAGCTCACAAGTAGCAGATGCCATAGCTCTATATTCTGCTTCTGCGCTGGACCTTGCCACAACACTTTGCTTCTTACTTTTCCAAGATATCAGGTTGCCACCAATAGAGACACAATATCCAGAAGTAGACCTCCTATCAGAAGGGGAACCAGCCCAATCAGCATCTGAATAGCAAACGATTTTTGTATCGTTGTTAGGACCATATAGCAAACCTTTTCCAGGTGATCCTTTAATATACTTCAGTATGCGAACAACTGCATCCCAATGGTCTTCACATGAGGAGTTTAGAAATTGACTCACCACACTAACTGCGAAGGAAATGTTAGGACGCGTAACAGTAAGATAGTTTAATTTACCAACTAATCTTCTGTACCGTTCAGGATCTGAGAAAGGCTCCCCTTGATTTGGTAGGAGTTTGATGTTAGGGTCCATAGGTGTCTCAACAGATTTAGAGTTCATTAACCCTGTTTCCTCCAAGATGTCTAACGCATACTTCCTCTGAGATATGACAATACCAGCATTGGATTGTGCTACTTCAATACCCAAAAAGTACCGGAGTTTGCCAATATCTTTGGCTTGAAAATGATGACAAAGGTGTTGTTTCATCTGAGAGATGCCAAGATAGTCGCTTGCTGTGAGAACAATATCATTGACATACACTATTAAGTAGATACATCCAACACTTGAGTGGCGATAGAACACTGAATGATCCGCTTCACTGCGAGACATACCAAATTGTTGAACAACACAGCTGAATTTACCAAACCAGGCCCGAGGAGACTGTTTTAGGCCATATAAGGATTTGCGAAACTGACATACCAATCTAGATGACTCCCCCTGAGCAACAGAGCCAGGCGGTTGCTCCATATAAATTTCTTCATGCAAATCACCATTAAGGAAAGCATTTTTGACATCAAGTTGGTAAAGAGGCCATTGTCGAAGAGCGGCCATGGCAATGAATATTCGATACCCCCTACAGAGTTACAAGAGCTCTATTTATAGCAGCTCTGACCCGCTCCCCCCTTTACAACCGACACCCCCATACCCTTAACTTCTAAACCCATCTATTCTATCATCCTATATCCTAACAAAAACCCTAATGTGTATTAACCATGTAAGGTTATGCATTTATAAATAGAAAAATATAAAAGGATGAGCCTAAGCTTGTTATATCTAACATTTCCCCTCAAACTGATACATATAAATCGTATGTACTAAGTTTGTTAGAAATATATTCAATTCTAAGTCTCCAAAAATATTTAGTGAAAATATTTTGCTAACCAATCACTTGAGTTAACAAACTCAGTCTCTATGTCTCCAAATAAAATCTTTTTTTGAATAAAATAACAATCAATCTCAATGTGTTTAGTCTTTTCATGAAAGATAGAGTTAGTGCTAATATGAAGAGCAACTTCATTGTTGTATACAAGTGTCATTTGAGTGACATCTCCAAATTGAAATTCTTTTAAGTAATTGTTTAAGTCAAACATGTACACAAGTGCCTAATGTCATAGTTCTATATTCTGATTCTGCACTAGATCTTGCTACAATAAGTTGTTTCTTGCTCTTCCAAGAAATCAAGTTACCTCCACTGATTCACAATATTCAGAAGTAGATCTTCAAACAGAAGGAGATCCTGCACAATCAACATTTGAATGGCGGACAACTTTAGTATTAGTACAATGACCATATAGCAAACCTTTTTTAGGAGATCCTTTAATGTACTTTAATATACAAATGACTACATTCCAATGATCTATACATAAGGAATTAAGAAATTGATTCACCAAAGTGACCTCAAAGGAAATTTTAGGACGAATAACAATAATATAATTTAATTTTCCAACTAATATTGTGTACTTCTCAAGATCTGAGAGAGGCTCCTCTTGGTAGGAGTTTGGTATTGGGATCTATGGGTGTGTCAAGATTTTGAGTTCATTGACCCGTTTTCCGCTAAAATATCCAATGCATACTTCCTTTGAGATATAACCAAGGTTATCAAACTTGAGAGTTTATGTAAACTCGCGAAAGCTTCATAAACTTAGATCGTGGACTCGAATCGTAAATTGGTAAGAGTTTACTTCGTATAAGTTTTGTTAAAATATTTATAAATAAGATAATGATTTATTGATATATGAGGTTATAATTTTTTTTTTATATTTTTTAGTATAATATTATTATTAGTTATCATATTATATATTATTTTTAAATATTTTTCTAATATTATTGCACTTTAATCATCACTCTAGTTGATTATATATTTTATTATTATTATGTTTTACTAGAAAAAAGTTAGATCTTCAAATTAAGGTTCAATAATCTAAAATAGTAAGAGAGAAGATCTTAGTAATCTTAGTTTATTGGAAGTTGCCGAAGCTTGTGGGATGAATTTTCCTCGGCCAAGGTGGCGGCTGGAAGGGGTAGACTTTGACTGACCCATGAGAATAGTCTCCGAAAACTGTGAAAACTCTACTTTTTGTTCCTTTTGCTTTATCTGCTTTTTGTTGGGAAGTTCTTTTTTTTGTGCAGATTGCAATTGGAATTTGATAGTAGATTAGATGTTTCTACATCATAGTTTGATAGGATTATCTGTAAACATGGTATCAAAGCCAAATTAGAGCCTATCCTAGCGAGATTTGTGTGAACATATTGTTCCACCCGCTATCGTGCCACTATCGGAAATCCATTAATATCTAGTCTACGCTCAAGATGTATATACCTCGGCGTGAGGGGTGTGTGTTGGAAGTCCCACATCAACTAAAAATAAGGTTAATTTATAGTATATAAGGGGGGTGCAAACCTCATCTTACAAGCCGGTTTTGTGGGGTTGAGTTAGGCTTAAAGTCCACTTTTTAACAATAACATTTCTAGAAATAAGTTCTTGAGGGTGGCAAGAAAATGCTTTTAAAATCATGTCCATGATATGTACATGGAAGGGCTGTAATCAACCTTTTCTAAAACATTCTAATGAGTGTACTTTTGTAGTTGCTTATGACTGTAGAATGGATTAAACATGGAAGGGCTGTAATCAACCTGTAATTTATGATTTATCCTTGTCAAATTATGTAGGTTGAGCAAAGAAGGAAAGAAGCACTTTCTTGTGGGGTTAAATTAGGCTTAAAGTCCACTTCTTAACAATAACATTTCTAAAAATAAGTTCTTGAGGGTGGCAAGAAAATGCTTTTAAAATCATGTCCATGATATGTACCTTTTCTAAAAAATTCTAATGAGTGTACTTTTGTAGTTGCTTATGACTGTAGAATGGATTAAACATGGAAGGGCTGTAATCAGCCTGTAATTTATGATTTATCCTTGTCAAATTATGTAGGTTGAGCAAAGAAGGATTTCTTGTAAGGTTGAGTTAGGCTTAAAGTCCATTTAATAATAACATTTCTTGAAATAAGTTCTTGAGGGTGGCAAGAAAATGCTTTTAAAATCATGTCCATGATATGTACCTTTTCTAAAATATTCTAATGAGTGTACTTTTGTAGTTGCTCATGACTGTAGAATGGATTAAACATGGAAGGGCTGTAATCAGCCTGTAATTTATGATTTATCCTTGTCAAATTATGTAGGTTGAGCAAAGAAGGAAAGAAGCACTTTCTGGAGCTGAAGATGGAACAGCATTAGAGAGTTCTCTGCAAGACATTGTATCACGATACAGTTTCATGGATTTGTGGCCGTGCTCTTCTAATGATCTTGATCATTTAGCTCGGCAAGAGGTACAACTCAATTGTATATTTTTTGAGATAAATAGTATGCTTGTGGTCAAGAACTAACTCTCCAATAGGCTTAAGTCATTGGGTGAAGACTCAAATGGTTTTATATCTAATATGGCTCATCACTCAAACACCTTTTAAGCTTTAATGGTAGACAATACCTAGGCCTACCATATACTGTGTGGAAGTTCAACCTTTACACAGAAGAATAATGCATCAAGAATCACTGATAAATTTTTATTTAGAACTTGTCACTGGCTGTGCCTTTTTTACCTTTGGTTGTGCCTATTTAGTAAATGGTCTGGAGGAATTATTAAGTATTAAGTATTGAGATACAAATGCGAATTTTGAACTAAAGCATATGAATAAGGGATGTTTGTGTTCAAAAGCCTAATGAGTTTAATAAAATTAAAGGGAATATTCTCTATAAGATATTTTAATCGGTTCTGATCTTAGGCTTCTCTCGTCATATTCCAAAATTCCGAAAGCTAGCTCATGAGGTGAGGGTTTAACCCTATACACATTGTTTTGGTCATTTTGGTAGTCAATGTGGGATATGCCAATATTATGAAACCAGGACTAGTCTATGATGTTGCAAATTGTTAACAAGGGAAATTGATCGACCTACGCATTTTAATGACAGTGCTTTGATCCTTTCGAATTGAACCAACCTGTTGGACTCTATCTCTATATTAACAATGTGCATATCATCTATTATGTCAAATCATGAATCACTAAGTCATTTTAATGAAATTGCTTTGATCCTTTCAAATTGAACCGACCTGTTGGACTTTATCCCTATATTAATAATGTGCATGATCATCAAGGACATAAAATCATGAATCACAAGTGAAAATTTTAAATCTTGAATTGTTAATTGTAGGGTTAAAATATTGAAAGGTAAGTCAAAGTTATCACATAAATGATGTTGAGTAATGATAATGTTAAATTAGGTATTGACAAAAGAACTTATTATATGTCTTACAAAACTGAATCATGCATGAATGATTGTGTGAAGCTTCTATATTAGAGAACGGAAAACAGAATGAAATCGTGTTGTGTAGTGTACAGAATAAGTGAGTGTAATTGTCAACCTCTTTAGACGAATGAATAAAAGTAGAACATCGGGATATTAAGTATTTAGTCATACTCCAATTTATTTTCATATTTTATGTGTCTATAACTCTTCAATTTCTTTTATGTGAAATGATTAAAGCAAAATTAATGAAAAGCTAAATTTTGTAATTTGTGTTGTGATGTGAAATCACAATTGACTTACAATTCATCCAAGGATACAACTTCATTGGCTTGCCCAGTTGTAGCAATTTGTGTAATATGGATTGCAAATGATTAGATTTTAATGTGATGATTGTATTAGTCGTCATCAAATCACTAATCTATACCATTTTCCTTTACTAGTTTGCCAACATTAGCCTGCCTCTCTTGATTCTGTTTTTGTGTTCTATTCAGTAATTCAATTTTCATTTCTATCTCTTCAGTGGCTTACCAAAAATATCAATAAGAAAGTAGAGAAGTGTATTTTGGCTAATGGAACGATTCTTATAGGTACTGACATTATATTCATTCAAACGTTTAGTTTTTACATATTACTATATGGTGAATGCTGAAATGGTAATGCAGATAAGACATCTATGACAAACATTTCAACTACATCACCAAAGATCGTTTATCCCGATACTTCAAAGATGGTGATCTATGATCCGAAGCATACACCTGGTACATAACCCATCCTATTTAAAATTTGATTACTTTTTAGCAATAAGCATTTTATAAAGTTACAGGAATAATGTGGGTTTAATCCCACCCACACATACTGATTTATATATGAATAGAGATATAGAAAGCGTTATTTAAATGTTGTTTGTCTAGCACAGACCACATGGTATGTATTAATACCAATTTACAAAATAAAAAATAATAAATAATTGCCTAATAATAAGGAATCAATTATCCTAGTTTCGAAAACTCCCTTTAAACAAGTCCGGAAGGTTTCTTCATATAAATTTCTTCCTGCAAATCTCCATTGAGGAAAACATTTTTCACATCAAGTTAATAAAGAGGCCATTTTTGAAGAGTTGTCATGGCTAGAAATAAACGAACAAAAAGCATTTTTTCCACTAGAGAAAAAAATATCACCATAATTCAATCCTAAAATTTATGGGTAACCTTTGGTCATAAATCGAGCTTTAAGGTAATTAATAGTACCTTCAGGACTAACTTTGATAGCAAAATCCCACCTGCAACCAACAACAAATTTTCCAAATAGGACGAGCTCTCAAGTTCCACTATTTTGAAGAGCACTTAGTTCATCTAGCAAGGCTTGACACTAATTAGAAATGGTAAGGCACCACTCATAGATTTAGGAATGGACACAAAAGAAATAATGAAAGGCATGTATAAAAAGGTGAAGATAATTTATGGTAACTCAAAGCAATATAATGTGGAGAGTGATTATGAGTAAAACGTATATCTTTATGGAGGAGACAAAATAGTTGGTACTTGAAGTGAGTCACTTGGTGGTTGTTGGGAATGATATCTTCAACTATAAACCTGAAGTAGTAGTGGAGGAGAATTTGATGGTGGACTAAGCACAACTGGAGGATCCCAGACAATAGGAATATTAACCGTAGTGGATGCAAACACATCAGAAGAAGGAGAAGGATCCTTAAATTAAAAAGAAGACTCATTGAAGGTGGCAACTGTGGAAATAAAATAGTGGTTAAGAGAAAGAGAGAACCACCTATATCCTATTTTTGATTGAGTAAATCCAAAAAAATCACATTTGTGTGATCTAGGAGATAACTTATCAAGACCAAGATTAAAGGTAACATGTAGTAAGAATAACATCACCCCAAAAAATTAAGCAACCTCACCATGAATTAAAATGTGCGAGTTGTTTCAACAAGATATCTATTTTTGCACTTAGCCACCCCATTTTGTTGAGGTGTATAAGCGCATGAAGTTTGATGAAAAATGCCATAAGAAGTCATAAAATGTTTAAAAGAATGAGAAAGGTACTCACTACCATTATCACTTCACAAAGTTTGAATAGAGATTTCAATCTGAGTTTTAATTTCGTTATAAAAGGATTAAAATGTAAAAAATAATTTAGAACAATTTTTCATCAAAAACAACAAAGTGTATATGGAATAATCATCAATAAAAAGTAATAAAATACTGAAAATCTAAATTAGACTTAGTACGACTAGGTCCCCAAATGTTAGAGTGAACTAATGCAAAAGGTGACGAAGCATGTTATGAGGCACTTCGAGAAAAGGAATTACGACTATGTTTCCCTAACTAACATGATTCATAATAAATTAGATAAATTTGACAAACTTGGAATAAGTTGCTACAATCTGGCAAGACTAGGATGACCTAACAAAGTATGAAAGGATGGAGACTCCATAACTATGCCAACATATGTAGAAGGATGAAGATGATAAAGGCCATGAGACTCACATTCGATGCAAATTATCTATATTGAACTCCGGTCCTATAAACAAACAAAATTTTTGGTGAAAGAAATAACACAATCAAGAGAACGGGTTAGACAACTAATGGATAATAAGTTAAAGGGGGACCTAGGGACATAAAAAACATTATCAATGGTTAAAGATGAAAAAAGATTAACAATACCAACACCACGAGATAAGACCTTAGACCCATCGACCATTGTAACCTTAGGTAAATTATCCGAAGAGGATTAAGAAGAAAACAAAGATTTGTTACCAGTATATGATCTGTGGAACTTGAGTTAAGAACCCAAGGTTCAAGAGAAGAAGTTTGAGTTAGGCCAACAAAAGATATACTTGGGCGTGCAATAGAAATAGTGGAACTATAGTTTTGATGATCCTTATACCATTTGAGAAATTCATTGAAAAGAGCAAATTGGTCTCTGCTATTAGAAGAGGCAGAGGAAGAAGCCATGGAGAGAGAAAAAAAACCCTAAAAAACCAAGGTTCTCCCATCAAGGCAATAAGCACGAATACTGAAAGAGGAGAAGGAGGCGACCTCAGTGCAGTTGATAGTTGTCCATATGATACAATCCTATCCAGAATAGAGTTTGATCATTTATCAATTTGATTCCTCCCATAGCATAAATAAAAAAAATCAAAGAAGAATGCGAAAACAAGACAAAGATGAAAATGCCAGAATCTAACAGAGTGATGAGTCAATGAAGATTCACTATTGAAGTTCTTTTGAATAAAGTGTCAATCTATCTTTGTGTTTGGTCATATCATGTTGAACTGGATTGTGAGTAATGCTAATAGCTGATGCAACTTTAAGATCATTTAGAATATTTATCAACCATAATTCACACACTACATGTACCATAGCTCAAAATCTAGTCTTTGCACAAGACCTTGCAATGACATTTTATTTCTTCTCCAAGTTACTGAATATCTTGAGGTGGATTTCCTATCTGTAACAAACCCTGCATAATCTGTGTCAATGTGCACTTTATTAGTGCTATATCTAAGTTAGATTTTATTTTTTAATTAACCTTGTAATGGTTGTGCCACTTCATCACTGCTCTGGACTGCTCCATACTTTATTTTTAGTTGTTGTAGTTATTAGTAGGTTACACTGTTTCGTAACCATTAATAGATGTTTATTAACTGTCAGTAAGTGCCACTTCATCAATAGCATGTAATTCCTTTTCAATGACAATGTACTACACTTAATTTTTTGTATATTTGCAGTCACAAGACTGACTATTCATGGATTCCAGATTATGCATTTCCTCTTTGTGATCAAACTCTAAAATGGTATTGAGATCCAGTTGTTGTCCATAATTGCTGATCCAAATTCCCTCCCATCCCCACCCAGTTTTTTTCCAATTTCTATGGTATTAAATTAGATGAATCCAATTACCTAGCAGGTTGAACAAGTCCCTTAAGAACAAGTCCAAGTCGGAGTTTTTGGGTCAACTCATTCTGGCATTGGTGACTAGTAAAACCTGATGAATATGTTCATTCTATTCTTGAAGGTCTTCTACCAAAATATGTTGTAGTCATTTCAGTTTTTGAAATTAAGTTTGAAACACCTTTGATCATTGAGGTGGAGGCTCTCCTTGCTCATAAGTTATCCACCAAGCAACACTGGAAAAACCTTTTTCCTCCTTCAATCCATTACTCGGTGGTGCCCATAGTTCTCGTGGATATGGTCGTGGTGGTTGTCTCACTAACTTTCAATGTTAGATCTGCCTCAAATATGGTCACACTTCTAATGTATGATTTTTTTGTTTTGATTTAGTGTATCAACCCTATGAATCTTTGATTCTCTATGATTGAGCCACTAATCAACCTTTCCACATCTCGGCCACAACCTCCAATCCTTCATCTCAATCCCCTTTTTTGGCCACTCGTGCTAGCTCCTTGTTCTGCCTGTCTTACCTCCACTCCTGATCCTGCTACTACTTGGATCCCTGATTCTAGAGCCTTCTTCCATGTTATTGGAGACTCTCAAAATATTCAACAGTTCAAGCAATTTGATCAAATTTACATTGGCAATGGTAAAGGTTTGAATGTTCTTAGTTCTACTTCTACGTGTTTTAGCCATCCTACCAACTCAAATTTTTCTTTCTATCACTATTGTTAAGAAGTGAACTTTAAGTCTAATTCAATCACACAAAACTAACTTGTAAGGTGAGGTTTGCATCCACTTATATATGGTAAACTGACACTAGTCAATGTGGGACTTCCAAAACATCCCCCCTCATGCTAATATACATCTCGAACATGTGACTAGACATTAATGGATGGTTAGATAGTAGGTGGAATAATTAACCCAACAAATAACAAATCTTGTTAAGATAAGTTTAAACCCATGGCTTTGATACCGTGTTAAGAAGTGAATTTTAAGCCTAACTCAACCTCACAAAACTGGCTTGTAAGGTGAGGATTGCATCCATTCAAGTAAACTAGCACTAGGCAATGTGGGACTTCCAACAACTACCAAATATCTCCTTTGTGACAGTAAGTTTGCCCCTGATAAATGCCATTTGAATTTTATCCTCACTATTGTAGTGTTAAATCTCACGCCACCCATGAAATCCATCTCAAAGGCACTATTGGGGTTGATGGTTTATATTCGTTTCCCAATCTCCATGTTCAACATTGTTTCCATTCTGTCTCATGGATCCTCCTCAAGTTCATTGATGTTTCATCCACACTTGTCCAACATCACTATGAGTGTCGCAACTTATTAGATTTTTGAGAATTTGTAGGAAACAAGAAATAATATAGTAGTGTAAGAAAAAGTTAATCCTATGTTCTCATAATGATTAATACAATGAAACAAAACAATTGAGTCTTTCAACATGGCTAGAGAACAAATACTAGAAGGTGACTTATTGATAGCCTCCTTAAGAGATTTCAAAGGTTCAATTTCAGCATGTAGTATACGTATTTCTAAAGTTAGAACATTAACATTGCTTGGTGGAGCTGTCATGCTTAAATAAATAATGGGGATTCCTTGGTAATATGACAAGTTCCAGTGGTGGCAATGACAACAGTAGAGACATTGCGACGAGAATGGCAATAGCTCCGACAACGACTTCGTGAAAAGTCCAGCAATTGCTTGAGCAAAGGTTTGGCAGTGGCTCCAACAGACAGCTGATGGGGCACAACAACGATAACAGTTAAAGGAAATGGGTACACTTTAGGCAACCCTAAAAAGAACTATAACTAACATGACAAAGAAAAAATGAAGAAGCAGTACTCTCAAGATCGGAGCTCTGACACCAACTAGGGTCAAAAAGAAAGAAGATTTTATTCAAAATTGATTAATTTGAAATAGTACATCAACGGCAATATATAGAGAACTCTAACCTTAAAGTAATAATTACAAAAAGATCTCTAGAACCTTCTAATAGCTTCTAGCAACGTCTAACAACTTCTAGTAGAACACACACTTAATATCCTACTAACAACACTTTAGATTTTTCTTTTGTGAGGAAAATCCTTGTCACATGAGTGCAATCATGAATAAAGAGACAGACCATTTAGTACTAGATGCGCTAGAATTTGTTGGACATGCTCATACATCATAATGAAGCAAATAAATATGGCATGATGAAACTAACATGCATCGCACTTGAATAACTCAACAATCTCTTTCGAAAATAAATGAAACATAGACTTAAGAATGTCAAATGACATATGTCCTATATGACAATGGAGAAATGAAATGACAAATCCTCAAAGTATTGTTTCCTGTTTTTTTTTTTTTTTTTTTTTTTAATTCCATATTATTTCATTTTCCTCACTTAACAATTTGGAAAAAGGTAGCTAGTTAATTTTCCTATATGCTACTACACCTGGACTGATGCAGGTGCAGGAACTAATGCATTTGATGAAATTCTGAAAGCTACACCACCTGCCTTGGTAGCATTTTTGGCAAATCTACCAGCCGTTGAAGGTACTTTACAAATTTCTTTAAGTGATTTCTTATCCATTTTACTGTATGTATTTCCTGAAATTTTATATGTAATCTGTCATCATTTGGTGAAAAGCCAACTAGGGTGAGTTTTACTTGACTAGCCAATATGAAGAGGTAGTTTATGTTAATGCTCTTTTTTTTTTTCTTTGGTTCTTTAATTTATTTCTTCTTTCATCCATATTGTCTATTTCCCTAAGAATATTATTATTACAGAGTTTAAGCAATGCATTTCTGGAGTTTCTGCAACCATGGACCATTTCATTCTTAGATTGTCAATACATAGTGCTATCTACTGAAACTGCCACTGAAGTTTTTCCTGCAGGATTTTATTTGATAAGCTTTGATGAATGTTCCATGAATTCTCATGGTTTTTAAGAAGGGTGTTCATAAAATAATATAGTTTTGATGGATTACAGAATGGTGGAAGCTAAGTGCTTGGTTAAGGAAAAAAATTATATACGAACCTACTTTTCTGGGCTTACCACCACAACTAAATTGTTTCCTTATTATTTGTATTTGAATGCAGTTGAAAAATATGGTTTTAAATTTTCCAGGCCCAACACCAAATGTGGATATTGTGCTATCAATTTGCTTGCAGAGTGATCTACCAACAGGACAAAGTACAAAAACAGGGATTTCAACACAAGTGCAAACTGGGAAAGTGGGGATTCCATCACAGTTGCCAGGAGGTTATGCTCCTGCTACTAGTGAACTTTCTGGTTCAAGCAAGTCTCACCCTGTTGCAAGTGGCGTGTCTTTGAAACCGGGAAGTAATAGGCAATATGGGAAAAGGAAGGAGTCAGACAGTATGTGCATCATCTATTTAGGATCTTATAGATACATTCTTGTTTGTTCATTTTAATTTATATGTGTGCAATATACTTATGTAGAGTTGTGTGTATGTGAGCCATGCGGTGGGACTATTGGAACATCTCTCCAATATGGAATAACCTTACTCTCAATATTGGAACATGTACTATGAATGCTTAACACTATTTGAATCCATATAGAAATTGTCAAAGGCCACATACAAGGTGAGATTAGTCAAAGATGGTGAAACTTGGAGGTTGTTCCATAAACCTCTTGTTGCAACTCTCCATGTGAGAAGGCATTCTTAATGTCTAGTTGGTAAAGTAGTCAACAATAGATGACAACCATTGCAACCAATATATGTGATAGTTATTCAGACCTATAACGAAATAAGCTTTAGAAACTGTAGATCTTTATTCCAACAATACACCAGGTTTCCTCCAATGTGAAGAAATCAAACACATAGTTGAAAAAAGGACTGATTTTATTATATTCTGAATCATAAAAAATACATTCTCATATCCTCTATTTGTAACAATCCAATTCTCCTAAAAAGGAAAATAGGAAAACTAGGTAAACAAAATAAAATAGAAGATTATATATCTATTTTCTCTAATTAGGAAGATTCTAAAGATATCTTCTCTAATTACAACACACATTCAACTTCTGGTTATTCGAAAGAATAAGACTCTCCATTCCTCCTATTCTTTTCAGAATTTACTAAAGCATAGAAAAAACTTCCAAAACAACCGCCTACACAGACTTTTATAAAAGTTTGAGACAACAAAACCTGTTGTAACTGATTCACACTATGTACCTTGGATGGAATTGTAGTATCCTTTAACAACATTGGAGGGTCCTGGCAAAGAGCTTTAAAAGGGGACATTCGTGTAGAAGCACTGTAGTTAGTATTAAACCATAATTCTGCCCAAGGTAACCATTGTGACCATTTCCTATGATGTGAGCCTGTCATGCAACGTAAATAGGTTTTGAGACAGTGATTCACTACCTCTATTTGGCCATCTGATTGGGGATGGTAGGCTATGCTGAATTTGAGTTTTGTGCCAACCAACTCTCTCCAAAAATTACTAAGTAAAATGTTGTCTCTATCGGATACAATGGTAAAGGGAAAGTCATGGAGCAACACAATTTCTCTGATGAACAAATGTGCAAGAAAGTGGGCATATTTGGTTAATCGATCTACCCCCACCAGAATTGTCTTTCCCATGGACTTTAGGTACTCCACTGATGAAATCCATAGAAATGTCAGACCAAACCTGTGTAGGAATAGGTAAAGGCTGTAACAAGCTTGTTGGAGCGGGGGTTTCAAATTTGTTCTTCTGACACACCTCACATTGTTGGACCCATTCCTTAATGTCCCTCTTCATTCCCTCCAGTAATGGACCCTAACTATGTGCTTAAAGGTGCGAAAATAACCACTATGGCCTCCTGTAGGGGCTCATGCATTTCCTTAATAATTGCTACTAAGCTCGAAGATCCTTTCGGTAACACCAATTTTCCCTTGCAAAACAAATGACCTTGTCGATACCTTTCATGGGATGTAGGGTTTATCATAGAAACCATGCTTGCATCCTGTTTAGATTCCACTTCCCAAGAGTCCCATTGTTCTGGTTGTAGGACAGAAATGGCCATAAAATAGTTTCTATGAGAGAGGGCGTCCCTTTCCAGGTCTGAAACGAATCTCAAAGTCGAATCCAATGAGTTTGGAGGCCCATATGAAATGTTCCTCTGTCAACAATCTTTGATCCGTGAGGAATTTTAGACTTTGCTAGTCTGTGAGAATGATAAAATGGCTGCCCATGAGATAATGTTTCCATTAGACCTAGCGATATTTTTTGTTTGTTGGACATATTGTTTCACCCGCTATCGGACCAATATCGGACCACCCATTAATGTCTAGTTTCACGCTCGAGATGTATATACCTCAATGTGAGGGTGTGTGCTGGAAGTCCCACATCGATTAGAGATAAGGTCAATTTATAGTATATAAGTGGGTGTAAACCTCCCCTTACAAGCCGGTTTTTTGGGGTTGAGTTAGGCTTAAAGTCCACTTCTTAACAGATATGATATGGCCCAAATATTCCAACTGTTGTTGGCGAAAAACACACTTCTTGTTGAGTTTCAATTTGTTCTGATGCAGCACCCTTAGCACCTTTGCCAGATGGTTGATATGGACATCTAAATATGGGCTATAAATAGTTATATCATAAAAATAAAAAACCAGGACAAATTTTTGTAGAAAAGGCATTCGATTCATTAAGGCTTGAAAAGTGGTTGGAGCATTGGTCAAGCCAAAAAGTATAACCAGAAACTCATAATGGCCTTCGTGGTGTTCTCAGTGTCTTGTTGCCGCATCAAAATTTGATGGTATCCTGATTTTAAGTCTAGTTTGGAAAACATGGTTGCTTCTACCAATTCATCAATAATTCCTATATGACTGCAATAGGAAATTTATTAGGAATGGTTACCTTGTTTAAAGCCCAACAATCCACACAAAATCTCCATCCCTCATCTTTCTTCTTGACCAAGATAATTGTGTTGGGATAAGGGCTGATGCTTGGTCGGATAATGCCCCCTTGTAACATTTCTTGAACCAAGCACTCAATCTCATTCTTTTGTTGGTGGGAATACTTCTAGGACATCAAATTAGGAATAGAAGCCCCCTGTTGTAGGTGTATGGAGTGATCAAGAGGTTTGGTAGGTGGTAACAATGCTAAATCTTGGACAACTTCTTCATGGGCATCCAGCATTTCCAGAATTTGAGGTGGTCCCAAGTTCCTTAATTACGGCCCATTTGAGAACAAAACTTGCCTCTTGTTTGAAATCGTTCCATAATGTCTTCAAAGTGGATTAAGATTTCTTTAACGTAGGATTTCCCTTCAAAACATGCCCCTCTCCCCCTTTACCTATGGATAGTCTGAGATTGCCAAAGGTGGTAACTAAGAAATATACATTTGAGAAACTCGGTAAAAAGTTTATCTTTACCTGGAGTAAGATCATGAATAAAATAAGTGCAATTGAATAAATAAAGATGGACAAGATTGAGGGGTCATGTGTGTTTGTACATGTTAGAATCTGATTTATTTATGTTAGAATTATTGTTTTGTTATTAGGTATATTTTTTTTTCCTTATTTAACAGATTATAATTATTGTGAATAATGGAGATATCCCTGAATCATAGGGATCTGGTTGTCTAAGAGTTATTATTGCTTCCTAAAATAGCTTCCTAGCCTTGTATATATGGATTGTATTCTCAACATAATAATAATATAAGATTCTATCCTAAATTGTGAGAGTACAAAATTGAGTACGAAGTCATGTTGCAATTGGAGGACAGATTAGAGCATGCAGTTGATTAAGTAACGGGAGATAAGAATTCCATCACCCTAGTAGCAGAGGGATTTGACCGGTGCCTCAAACTTAAACTTGAGAGCCATTTGCAAGTAACGAAAGGCAAGGAATTGTAATATGATACCATATAGAAAGATTTACAGAAATTTAATGAGCTTACTCATAATCCTCCATCTTTTTGGGCCATTGTTTTCTTTTGTGCCTAGATTTAACCGTGTATATTGTTCACAGTACATGTAAACACCAAACCACCAAGAATACCTAAATGCTGGTGGTTGTAAATTTCATTGTCCTATTTTTCTAATGTGTGTATACTTGTACTGTTAGAGCTTTCTTTATGTTTTTACTCTAAAGTTAAGTTTCCCTCCTCTTATATATGTTATTGTAAAAATGTTTAGGGCAAGAGGATGATGATACCACTACTGTCCAAAGTCAACCACTTCCTCGAGATGCTTTCAGGATACGACAGTATCAGAAAGCTCGAGCCAGCAGTGCTTCTCAAACGGGATCAGTTTCATATGGAAGTGCATTTTCTGGCGATTTATCTGGCAGCACTGGTTGATAAAATATTTTTAAGCATTTATTGGAGGCTGTTGTAAATTAAAAGACCTTCCATGAACTCATATATCACTATCCTTTTGCTTATAGCGTAATGTATAAGTTATGAACATGATGTATATTCAGGGTTCATGCCTCGTCCATTGTCATGTTTACTAAAATCTGACAACGCAAAAGGACTACCATCTTTGCATGAGTATAACCGCAGCTTTTGGGAGGTTTGATACTTCGAAAAAACATGAACTTGCAAGGAAGGATGATACTTGTCAATAATTGCCAGAGTAGAGATTGGTCTTCTGAAACTATTTTCCCCTTGCAGGGATGTAACTAGGTCATCTAAAATAAGATTTACTATATGCACTTTTATTTTGCTATACAACAGAAGGATTCAACTTTTAGTATCATGATTTTACAATATGTCGATATTAAAATTTGTGCCAGTTCATGGCCATTTTTCTATATTTATTTTATGAGCATGATTAGCACCATACTGTAATCTTGCATCTTGCAAATTAATTAGGATCACAGATTTGAAACACTTTCTTTGCATAGAGCATGATGAGATGCTGAAGATTAAAACCCAATTTCTTATTCTCCATTTAAAATAGGATTCTTCCTTCATCCCGTTATTCTCTTTCTACACCCCCAATATATTTGAAGATACCTATTTTGCCCTGTGTTTTTATAATTCAGTCAACCTCTAAAACATCCATTAGTGTCCTTGTGCGTTAATGGTGGTAAAGAATTCTTGAGTATAATTATTGAGTAGTGTTTGGATAGTAGGGCAATTCATAACTGTCGTAAGTGATAATTTTTAAAATTACGAATTGTATAATCAAAATGGAAAAATTGCACTTGGGATGGTATAATTCATTCTTATATGGGTGATCTTTCTAAATTGGATTATGCAAGAAAACCACACTACTCTCACCAATTTGGAACACTCATTCTAGAACTTATAGAAAGGAATTTCAAAATTGAGAAATAACTATATTTTATGTATTTTTTTATATTTTGCAATCTCTTTTTTGGTTAATGTTTTGGATTATTTATTTAAAAGGTGTAATATAGTTAAAAGTGGGGTATTCTAGTTGTGTAGTAGATGTTAGGTGGAAATACACATAGACGATGTGTACTTGAATTGGGTAGATTATGTAGTGTCGGTGTTGTGTAGACGAGTGTTGTTGGTCGAGTGTTAGACGAGAGGTGTAAAATGTATGAGTTAGATGTTAGGTGTGTTAAAGGTAGATGTTATATGTAAAATGCATAAAGCAGACGATAGGTGAATTTACAATAATTAGACATGTTAAAATTGAGAGCGTTAGACACTGTTATTTATTGATGATGTAGACTCATTTTAGCTTTTCTTAATATGATATTTAAGTGAAGAAAATTCAAGGAAGACTTCCATTAGACATATAATCAAATGGTTATCTAGAAATAAATGAACGTGCACTTTCAAGAATTTAAAGGAAAGAAGAGAATTTAATTAAGCAATATGAAATCATAAATAAAGAACTAAAGAATACGAGTGTGAAACACAAAACATAAAATAAACTAGAACATAAAATGAAATGGAGTAAAAGAGGGGAGAAGGGAAGAAAAGGTGATCACACTGCTTGGGTTACTGAGTCACCCAAGAAAAGTGGTAATATCAACACTTGAATCTAAAAAACTCGAGAAGAAGACATTAAAGAAGAGAGCTATGCTTTTGGACAAATATATGTATAATTTTAGATATGATATATTTATCTTTATCTTATTTTTAGTTAATTTATTATTATTTCTAATTTGTATTTTGAACTTAGTTTATATTTATTTTATTATGAATAGAGTATCTTATATATATTTTTAATACAAAAGAGATTAATATCATACATAGTTTTTATTATATTAAACATATATAAACACTCATATTCAATCCTTTTCCTAGAGGTAAAGGTTAGTAATGGGAAGGATCTTTTAGCAAATACACAAAAATCTTTTAGAAAGTAGGTCATCGTGAGAGTCCAAAGGTGGCATAAAAGACTCCTTGTTATCCAAGTTATTCATGCGACATTGATCTTCTATATGATAACCATGCCTCTTAAAAGCTCTCTTGGTTGCTCCACTCTTCTTGGGCTAAACTTACCCCTCTTCTCTCTAAGTGGGCGTATACCTCCCAACAAGGTGCTAAGAGCAAAGTTTATAAAACAAAGTAAACACAATAAGACAAAGAGAAATACTAAATAAAGTCAAAGAAGTAGCTAAAGTAGAGGCACCCCTTCTAATTATGCTCCTAGTAGTCAAGGAACTTAGTTGTTTTAAAAGTTCATTAACATGACATTTATTTCATATATCTATCATTCCATGTATTCTTGTGTGTGGTACAAGGGATCAAGAAGAGGAATACCGGTCCAAGAAAAGAAGGTAATCATTTAATGATGCATGTAGAGCATTTAATGTTTAATGAAAAACATTTAATACATCTTATTTATGCATGAATAAACATGAGCTAAAAAGTAAGATATTCTCTAAAATTTCTCTATAGAGAGAAAGGATTTGCAATGACTACTTTCTTTAAATCTCTACGTATACAAGATTTCTTAATGATGAAAGGTTAAAAGCAACAATAATGTGTGATATCAAATCTCTAAGCAAAAATCTCTCTCTGTCTTAAAGTTTTGTAAATAACATTGCTTTGTTTATAGGGAACCTAAATTAGTGAAGCTTAGCTTGTATTTATATAAGCATATAATACCTATTTTAGTTAGCAAGCTAGTAATTTTTTTATCACACACTTTTATAACCACATACTTGAGTTTTTGTTAAGAGTTATTGTGTTTCAAACAATATTTGACTTTTTAGTTAGGAGTAGTTATGAATCTAAATAATATTTTTTCTTTAGCCAAGAATGATGAAGTTTCTAACAATATTTATTTGTATTTAAGAATGGAAACAAAGCAGGGTGGGGATGAGTTTTTTTATCTCATCCCCATATGCAAAGTAAAAATTCATACGCATCTTTATCTTCATACCTAATGGGTACGAGACTTTTGTTTCATTCTCATTCCTACTAGGTAAAAAGTATACTCGTACCTATGCCTAACATCTTTAGGTATCCTCTCTTAGTCTCCTTTAAGATCAAGACTCATAATTACAATAATGATAATTCTCTCACGCAGGCAGGAGAATCACAATAAAGCTGATGAGATTTACTTCACACATTGAAGGATTTACCATGGTTACACTCAACCCAATAACACTATCTAATAAAGATGAATATGTCAATATAATCTTTCAAAGTGTTTCTATCTTTTCTCTTCAATAATGAATTTGACAATATTTCAACACTTCTTCATTTTCTCTTGTCTTTTACTTTTTCTTCATCTAGACCTTGATTTATATAGTTGCACTTGTATCACACATAGTTGATGTAGAGTTAATTTTGTATATCTTCATATCTTCAAATATTCTCATCATTCTTTGCTTTTGAAGTTCTTGATATCACTTTCTACATTGCTTCTTTTGCATTATCTCTTCTTTCCAATTTAGTTATTCAACAATTTAAATTTCAAATGTTATTAAGTTAGCAAACCATATATATATATATATATATATATATATATATATATATATATATATATATATATATATATATATATATATATATATATATCAATTTAATATGTAAATGAGAAACTAATAAATAAATAACATAAACAAAATATTTTTTTCAAAAATTTAAAATAGTAAATATTTGAATAAATTATTTATTTCTCTCTAATTTCTGAAATTTTTTGTCACTGATTATTTATCCAATTCAACTTTAGATTTAACATATTTATTTTAAATAAGAAAACATATTAATTAATTGATTAAAATATAAAAGTAATTATATAAAACCAATATTTTATGAAAATGATAAATTTTCTAAAAAAAAGAAAGAAAACTATAAGTAAAATTTAGTCTAAATATTTTTAAGTAAATTAAAATATTAAAATGGTAATATAATAATTGCATCACCTCGTCACAAGTTGACCACAAATTCCTCAAGTTTCATCTACAAACACAAACGTGTCACGCACACAGAAAAGAATGAACACATATGTTTTCCCCACAAACAAGATCAACACCATTTTTTTCCCTCATCTATTTTTGAAACCAAAATTCTCTAATCAATAGCACAGCGTTGACGATCACGAACACGAACACTCCCGAAATTCCAGCCAAAACCAGATAATCTTGTGTCATTATCCTCCCTTTCTAGCCTTATAAATACACTTATTTCACATTCTTTCGTTGTCTGATATCACAAACAAACCGAAGCAAAAGGCCTAAAAAAAGAGTGAGAAAGAAACCATGTCTGGAATCATGCACAAGATTGAAGAGAGCTTTGGAGGGCACAAAAAAGATGAGGAACATAAAGGAAACCCCCATGATGAACACAAAGGTGAACACAAAGGCGAACACAAGCAAGAGGGCTTTATGGACAAGATGAAAGACAAATTGCATGGTGATGAGCATAACAAGGGTCACAAAGAAGGGCACAAAGAAGGGCACAAAGAAGGGCACGAAGAAGGACACAAAGAAGGATTTATGGACAAGATGAAAGACAAGTTCCATGGTGATGAACATGACAAGGGTGAGAACAAGAAAAAGAAGAAGGACAAGAAGAAGCATGAGCATGGACATGAAAAACATGGTGACGGTAGTAGCAGCAGTGACAGCGATTAGATATAATATATGTTACAAAAATATACTTTAAGATACATATATAATTTTTATACATTCATTTTATACTATTTTATCTTACTTTTCATTTTTTTTAATTATAAAAGTTCACTTTTTTATGATTATTTTATTATTATTAATCGTGTCAAATGTAAATGTATATCATTATTCTAATTGTTAAGGTAATCTTTGTGTTTGCTCTTTTAAATTTCATCATTACTTTATTTAATTGTTCCAAAATTTGTAACATCATTTACTGTAATATTTCTCGTATTTTTTTAATTACATTTTCTTTTTTATATTTGTAATTTTTTCTCTTTATCATGCTGCTGTGTATAATTATTTTAAATCTTAAGAGGATTTATTTTAAAACTTTGGGAAGGATATATTTAAAAACTGGATTAAAAGACACATAAATGCCACTATGATTTAATTTCACTTTTTTTAATGTTATTGGATTAGTTAAGGAAACCGTCGTTTTAATATTTATATTAGAAATTCAGATTCTTTTGGCTCAAGATATTTGAAATTCAGATATGTTGTATTAATCTTCAAATTTGAAAAATATTAAATACAACTTTAAATTTAATATGTTATTGTTATTTTTTATTAAAGCATATACGTTTGAAATCAATTTATACACACAAATCAATACTCTCATTTTTAATAAAATTCTATTCGTAAATTAATTATTTACGCGTGGCCAAATCTACATAGAGATTATTACTAGTACTTGATTTTTCTTTTCAATTTTGGACCAATATATATGTAGTTATGTATTTATGGAAGTTCATTCGTGGATTAGTGGTCTGTATATTGTCTTGGGACGACGTCAGTAATGTAAGACTCGACTCTTCATTTATATCACTCATGTAAGTTTGTGTTTTGGAGATTGTGGTCTGTATATCAGTCTTGAATATATATATATATATATATTACTATCACCTCATAATCGACCGATGTGTAAAGATACAGAAGAGCCTTTTACGTCACTTTGGTCTCATGCTATTGATCGGTTAGGACGACATACGATCTTGAGAAACTGAACAATTAGCATGCGAAAAAAAACTTTTAAGCCGTTCGGTCTAGACAACTGTTGAGCAAAGTTAATGCACAAATAAATGTGGTAACGGCTACAATTAGACAATTAAGGTTTGTATTAATGACCCTTAAAAGGTAAATTAATTGGTCAAATTCTTTTAAACTCTATAAATAAGGGTTTAGATTCGAAGTAAACCGATGTTCTACTCACACTCAAAAATACTCCACAGTGATAACAAAATCACTTTCTTGAGAGATAGGGCTCCATAACCTACACCTAACTTGAGCGTCGGAGTGCCTTTTGTAGGTACCCCTTTTTTCCACGAAGTCGACCGAGCGGTCAAGATTGAAGTCCACCGAACGACCAATACTGAGGGCGACCGAGCGGTCTAAACTAGGAGCATACAAGTGGAACACACAAGTCAGAGGTTAGTGTCTCGATCTCACAATCCCTACCGAAACATTTTGGCGTCCACTGTGGGGCCAAGAGTAAGCAGAAGAAACCAGTGGTGACCACGAGGAACATGGAGGAGCAGCAAAGCACGCAGAGGAGATTGCGGTGCTAAGGGTAGAACGAGTACCTCCCGGGCGGTCCGCCTCAAACTGATAGAATTGCAATGAAGCAAGCCATAATCACACTAACCCGAACGGTCGAAATAGAACGGAATCTAACTCCTGCAAACCGTACGACTTACCAACCGGACAGTTTCCATTCAATCACAAGTATTCGGCCTCACAGGTCTTTAGCCATTCGGCTTCAACCGCTCGGCTATCCATGGCCTCAAATGTTCAGGTGCTCGACCTTTCGGCCATTAGGTATTCAATCATTCGGCTTCAACCGCATGACCTTCCATGGCCTCAGGGTATAGCTCAAGCAGACCTTAGTCCCTCTCTCTCTCTCCCGTTCGGTCATAAAGCATAAAGCACCCACAACTCATTCAAGACATCTTAATACGGATTCCTCGTCGTTGACAGGCAAACATTCAACAAAAGACCGATCGGTCTTGTTTGCTTGACCGACCGGCCTTATAACAACCTATTTTGACATTAATGCATTGGTTTGTTAGGCTACTATTTTTCTCACCATGTAAAATTCGAGTTGTTATATTTCTTCAGTGCAGGTGATAGGATACTACAAATCACAACGCCAAGAGGTAAAAGCCCTCTCACTAGGAAGTTCTCCAGGAACTCCTAGTGCAAAGCCGAACGGTAAAGCCTGTTCTCTAGGAAGAACTTCTAGCTCAAAGACCGAGAGATAAATCTCTCTCGGCCGAGAGGTAAATCCCTCTCAATGATGTTGAAGACCGAGAGGAAAATCCCTTTCGTCCACCAAAAGGCTCTGATGTCAAAGACCGAGAGGTAAATCCCTCTCGTCAACTAGAAAGTTGAAGTCAAAGACCGAGAGGTAAATCCCTCTCATCAACTAGAAGGCTCTAAAGACAAAGATCAAAAGGTAAATCCCTCTCATCAACTAGAAAGTTGAAGACAAAGACCGAGAGGTAAATCCCTCTCGGCCGAGAGGTAAATCCCTCCCGTCACCTAGAAAGTTGATGTCAAAGACCGAGAGGAAAATCTCTTTGAACCGAACGGTTTACTTCTCGCCAACCAAGAAGTAACAAGGACTAAGACTCAAGTATGTAGCCAAACGGCCGTATAGTACGGATGACAAGATTCAACACATGAAATCATTCAGCCCAAATAAGATACAACGACTTGAAGCACATGGAAAGCAAGCTCCTCAATACAACAAGAGCAATCTCCCTCAAACTCATAAGTCCTATAGTTAACCGTTCGGCTAAAGCCGAGCGGTTAACTCGGACTTGGGGGGCTTATGTTACTATGGGCTCATAGTCGACCGGTCAGTAAAGATGCAGGAGAGCCTTTACGTTACTTTGGGCTCATATGCTACCGATCGATTAGGACGACATACGACCTTGAGGAACTGAACGGTTAGCATGCGAGAAAAAGCTTCTCAGTCGTTCGGTCCAGACAACTGTTGAGCAGAGTTAATGCACAAATAAATGTGGTAACAGCTACCGTTAGACAGTTAAGGTTTGCATTAATGACCATTAAGAGGTAAATTAATTGGTCAGATTCCTTTAAACTCTATAAATAAGAGTTTATGTACGAGGTAAACTAACGTTATACTGACACTCAAAAATACTCCACAGTGATAACAAAATCACTTTCTTGAGAGTTAGGGCACCATAACATATGTCTAACTTGAGCGTCGGAGTACCTTTTGCAGGTACCTCCCCCTTTTTTCCACGAAGTCGACCGAGCGGTCAAAACTGAAATCCACCGAACGACCAAGTCAGAGGTTAGTGTCTCGATCTCATAATCCCTACCAAAACAATATATATATATATATATATATATATATATATATATATATATATATGTCGTGAGAATATTAGTGAACGGTTCTGATTCCAACACCCGATCCTTTGATCAGGAATACATCAGAAAAGGGACAATGAATCCCTAACCGACTAAAACATTATGAACAAACATTTTGTTTTGACACTGCACACGTCAGAAGGATTTTACACAATTTCCCAATTGTTCTAATGGAATCAATTACGTAAAGTTGGATAAACAATTTCAAAGTTGAAGTTGTGTAGAGTTAAATGACGGAATATGACGTGTTAACAACTTTTTTTAATAATTTTTTTGATAATAGACTATGTGTCACTATTTTATTGGTACGTATATTTGAAACGGACCAATCACAAGTTATTACATAAATTGTTGTAAAAAATTTGTTAAAAAAAATTATTAAAAGAACATTTTCCTTAAATGACTTTAAGGTTAAAGTCATGTTGGGATAGATGACATTCGCAGGAGACATTACGACTTTAACTTTTAATATATGATAGATCCGAATTCATTTAAAGAGTGTAAGGATTTTTCATATAAATTCTTCTTAAATGTGTACAATTTATCTACTTTTATATTTTTCTTAAAATTTGTCTATTCTCGTAATATACAAGGTAGATTTATCTATTCTCATATAAAAACTTTGTGGGTTGTGTAACTATTTGAGTGGCAAGGAAATTTATATTTATAAATAAAGGTGATTCTCATATGAAGAGGGAGAGATATTGATTTAACTACGAAGAGGATAACAAAGAGAGAATTTATCTTTGGAAAATCTTTTTTTAACAATTCTTTTTTACAACCTTTTTACAGCAACAGCTTGTGAATGGTCTATTTCAAATATACGGACCAATAAAATAATGACACATACTTTATTGTCAAAAAGTTGTTGACATATGGTCTTTTATCTTTACTGTTTCTGTCAACTCCATTAGCTTAAGCAAGAACATTTTGGTGTCGTCGTGGTTTGGTAAAATAGTTTTCTCACAACCTATAGGTGATGATCATCAGAGGAATATTTTTTATCGAACTTTTCATAAATAATGGCAAACGAAACATCAAGACAATTTCGCCATATTACGCAAGTGGTGAAAGAATTGAAATGGTAGGCAGAGGCAACAAAATAAATGGCAAACGCACCCGAAGTGCCAGAGTACAACTTACTCAATGATAAGTTGAGCCTAAGTGGCATCCTCATTCCTCGAAATCAAAGCACTCGAATACATTATACTCGACTACACATTGAGCTTAAGTGGCATCCCCACTCCTTGACAACATAGTACACTTGAGAACACCATAATCGCTAGCAACATAATACGCTTGAGTGGTGCCACACTCGCTAGAAAATGAAAATACACTCAAGAGTGGTCACATACCCACAAGCAATAATTTGACAATTGATTCTTATAAAGAGATGAGTACTTTTTTTTCTTTAGCTCGAATTATTTTGCCTAAATTGGCTTTTTTTTGTCGGACAAAGTTTTAACGAGACACGTTATTTCAAGTATGTCATTTCACTAAGTTGAATGCACTCGACATCCGCAAGCTATAATTAACAAAGAATGATAAAACTCGTTTGTCCATCCGCAAGCTAAGGGCTTTATACACATGCCCCTAAGATATTATGAAATATCTCCAAGATATTTAGTATTAATTTCTTGTAAAATAATAACTTATTATTATATTCTATTATATCTTCAAGATATTAAGATATAATAATGGATTATATAATATCTCTAAGATATAATGCTTGATGAATTTCAAGTAACAAAATATTTTTAATATATATGTTTACTTTTGACTTAGGAAATGTATATATACAACATCATATCAAAGTACGAACTTAATACTCAACTATGAGAGTCAACTCTCTCGTATTTTCTCTCTAAGTTCATTATTATTATATATATTTTCACTATCTTACTAACTTAAGTATCATAGAGTCTTTTGTAAAAAGATCTCTTCCTTTAATCACACTTGGAGCTCAGGCCACATTACTATCAAGAACAAAAATTATACTCAAAGACTTATCAATTAATTCCGACAAGAACAACTATATAAAATAACAATTATTTCACTCCAATTAGTGATAAAATTTAGCTATAAAGATTCAAATAAAAAATATAAATATATAAATACTTAATAAAAAAATATTTCTAAAAACATAACTTATTAAGCATATTGAAAATACTATAAGATGTAAGTTATGGTCATTGACATTAATAGATTAATATTATACGTTTAACATTGTTTTTATAATAAAGTTTAAACCGTACCAACTTATAATGTAAAATAAGGGAAGGAACACTTGTATTGATTTATGATCCTTTGCCTTGTTCAAGAACTATATGTTTTGCGAGTTTCAAACACCGAATAGAACAAGTCCCATTGTTCTTTCCACCACCACTTGGCATACTCTAATTCAGCCGGCCCCTCCTCCCCACTTTCTCCCATAAATTAAAAACCTACCACCAAACCTTCACTTTCATTTAATTCCTCATGCTTATGCTTTTCCTTCCTCACCAATCCACCCCAAAGAAAACAACATGGACAGGCTCATAAAGTTAGAGCCTTCAAACACAGTCGTAATCAGAGTAGAACCAGGCCAAAAGTGCCAAGGCAAAATCACCTTACACAACGTCATGCACACAATGCCAGTGGCCTTCAGGCTTCAACCCCTCATCAAAACTCGTTACGTAGTTAAGCCCCACTCAGGTATTATCTCCCCCTTAGCCACGCTCACTGTAGAAATCACCTATCACACACCCTCCACCACCACCCTCCCCCATTCCTTCCCTCACTCCAACGACTCCTTCCTCCTACACAGTGTCTTGGTTCCAGGAGCCGCCATCAGAGAACCCTCCTCCATGTTCGACGCTGTTCCCTCCGACTGGTTTAAGAAAAAACAAGTCTTCGTCGACAGCGGCATAAGGGTCATGTTTTTAGGGTCACACATTCTGGCCCACTTGGTCTCGCTCGGCGAAATCGATGAGGTGAGGGAAGCTCTGGAGAGAAGCGACCCTTCATGGGGAATTGTAAACAGCACCGACCCACATGGCCAGACATTGCTCCACTTGGCGGTCGCACAGGGAAGAGCTGACCTCGTTCAGCTGCTTCTGGAGTTCGAGGCCGATACCGAGGCAACAAACCGTTCTGGGTTGACCCCACTTGAGGCTGCAGCATCGTGTAACGAAACATTGATCGTGGAGCTTCTTCTGGCTCGCAGGGCCAACACGGAGCGAGCTGAAATGGCCGTGTTTGGGCCGATTCATCACGCGGCTAGAGGAGGACACGTGGAGGTCCTAAGACTGCTCTTGCTCAAAGACGCCAAAGTGGACTCGCTCACGAAAGACGGCAACACTGCTTTGCACGTTGCAGTTGAGGAGCGTCGAAGAGACTGTGTTAGACTTCTTCTAGCCAACGGTGCCAGAACTGACCTTAAGAACGCAAGAGAAGGTAATTAATGTTGATAATTCATTATAAACTTAACCCTTCATCTTTTGATATTATAATTTCTAATGATAATCATGTCTAACAGGTGACACCCCTTTGCACACGGCAGCAGCAGCAGGAGACGAGAGCATGGTGAAGCTCCTGCTGCAAAAGGGCAATGCCAACAAGGACGTTCGAAACGCACAAGGAAAAACCGCCTACGACGTCGCGGTGGAGAACGGCCACGAGCGCCTCTTTGACGCCCTGAGTCTGGGCGACAAGCTGTGCACGGCTGCAAAGAAAGGCGAAGTGAGAACCATCCAGAAGCTTCTGGAGAACGGCGCGGACCTTAACGGGAGGGACCAGCACGGTTGGACCGCGCTGCACCGGGCCTCGTTCAAAGGGCGAATCGACGTGGTGAAGGTTCTGGTGGAGAGAGGGGTGGAGGTGGACGCGAAGGACGAAGAAGGGTACACGGCACTGCACTGTGCGGCGGAGGCGGGGCACGCAGACGTGACGGAGTTTTTGGTGAAGAAAGGTGCGGACGTTGAGGCGAGGACTAGGAAGGGCGTGAGCGCGTTGCAGATAACAGAGTCGTTGAACTACGTGGGGATCACGAGGGTTCTTGTTAACGGTGGGGCTAGTAGGGAAAATTCTGATAGAGTCGCTGCGTTTGGTGCAATTGCTTTTGGGAGTAAGATAATGGAAGGTGGGGGTGTTGTTAAGAAGAGGAGGGGTGGTGACAGAGGTAATATCAGAGGGTTGAATAATGGTGCTGGTTTTGGTCGCTCATTGGCTCTGGCTGTGCTCTAATGACAGAGATGCTGATTCATTAATGGTGCTTTCTTGCTAGTGATTTGGTACATTAGAATGAGAGGAATTGAGACCGATTTTCGGCTTTGGCTCGTTTGATAGAGAAGCATTTGGGACTGGTTTTGGGTTTTGCATGGCTGTGATTTTAAGCTTGGCAATGGAATTGTTAGTTTAAGACAAAATGTTAGTTTCTTAAATTTTAAAATGGTTAATATCATTGATCCTCGTTGTGCAGAAAGTGTTATATGAACAGTAGAAATGAAAAAATGAAAGAAAAATTGCTTGGGAAAATACTACGTGTTTCGGTAGATATTTGATAGATATTTTGTGGGATCGAGAGATGAACTTTTGTTGACGTGACTTTGTTGTTTTTCGACGTTGGAATCGAGTGCTCCGCTTGCTTGGACTCTGGATGTCGTTCAGTTGAATTCTGGATGGGGGAGGTACTGCAAAAGATACTCTGACGCTCAAGTTAGGCATCTTGTCGCTCACAAATGGATATTATTGTAATTGAGTATTATGAACTCAGTAGAGCGTGAGTTTAGCGTAAGTGGAACGTACCTGGCTTTTAGTCTTGGTCTTGTATTTATAGGTTATCACAAGCCTAATAAAATATAAACAGACTTACCTTCAAATCCGGTCAGTTGCTCATAAACAGCTCTATGAATATCTTTAATGAGATATTTTATCCAATAACTTAAATGTTGGTCTAATTGTGGCTCAACACCTTTTAACCTGGTTGACGAGAGTTGTGGCCCAACATCATTTAACCTGGTTTGTCGACGAGCGCTGCTACAGTAGAGTTGACGACCGCTGCTACAGTAGATAGACCAATCGATCTTGGATGCTAACCGTCTGGCCTAGATATCATACTATACACTATGCTTTTATTCAATAAGGAAAAGTCTTGTAAATACTGCACGAACAGATAGGAAGGGGGTTTTCTTTTTTAATAAAAGTAGGCAAATCTAATAGGAAAATGGTAGGCAAATCTAATAGGAAAATTACAGACAAATTTTAAAAAAATAATGAGAATAGAGAGTTCTATATGATTTTAATGATGATTTGAAATGAAGAAGTTATACATTTGGACTTTTATTTCGGTTTCGATCAACACGTAGTTATTTGGTAGTAATAAAGTCTTTCAACGAATTTAAGTTATAATTTATATTTTATGAAATCTTCTTGGGATAACTTATAATCGAACTAACATCATATAACTGAGTTATCATGAATCCAAGTGGAATATATATTATAATTCAGCTTACTTCATGAAATGTGAAAAGGGATATGGAAAGTTTGGTGGAGCATGTGAAGAGTTCGGTTGAGCTCTCTCCACATGATTGAGTTTACCATTCACATATTTTATCGAACTCTCTTTATCTTTTTTCGAGTTCCATGAGATCAGCTCGGTTACAATATGTATTTCACCTGGAATTATGATAACTCGGTTATATATTAAGATTAGCTAGGTTATAAATTATTATTGGATAACTTTCATAAAATATAATTGAAAATCGTTGAGAGGTTTGACAACTTCCAAAATTAAATGCATGTTGTCCGAAAAAAACAAAAGTTTGTGTGAAAATATACAACTTCTTCTTATGAAATTATATGAGACTATACAACTTCACTATTTTCATAACTTTTTTAAAATTTGTCTATATTGATGTAAGTTTCTTTTCATATTTGTCTACTTTTGTAAAAAAAAAAAGACATGAAAAATACTATATTACTGTATGACATCAATCATAACAAATCTGAAAATATCTTAATAACGATCTCATAAACTCACATTAGTTTTTAATATTAGTTTTAAACTTAGAATTTTGTATCTTGTTAACTACATGTATCTGCCTCAACTTTTGAAATAATGCAAGTTGGAGAGTTTTTTTTTAAACATGTATGCAATTTGATCATTGGTTATGCTACAAGCTCTATTTTTTTTTATGATAGAGTGACAACTAATTGCTTTAGAGAAAATCGTGAAACAACTTTTGATCCTATCTTAAAGATAATGAATTTATTTTTCTTTTAATCTTGGCCACTAACACTTTTGGACATTCCACGAATCTACAAATAAGACTTAGAACATATACAGAAAGAAAATCATTAAATAACAACTAATTTTAGAGATAAATAACATGTAACAGTAAATAACCAAATTAACCAGCTTTTTTAATTGATTTCACCCACCATTTTGTGCACGAATCTAAATCAAGATTTATAATTGTGTGTTTATAGAAACACTCAATCATTTGGTAACCAATCAACTATATTATGAAATTGAAAGATTTATAGATATTGTTATGCAAGTCGTAGTACTTATCCAAGGCCATATGATTCTTTAACCAATTGTACAAGTTATATAACCACATTTTAATACTGATTTAACCCACAATTTTTGTGCCAGAATCGAAATGAAGAATAACTCGTATGTTTCCAGAAAGGAGGAGTCTACGTCTTGAATGGGAAAACAGTGCACTCTTTGCCTTCACCGTAGATTTTTAATGTGATATTATGCTCTATGTACATATATGTATTAGGAATACCATGATGTTTGGCATTTTTATCATATTATTAATATGTTCTTCTTAATAGTTATTTACGATTATATGTTTCGGTTTAGAAAAAACCAAAATATATAAAGAGAATTTTGAATTCGAAGTCTATATATCTTTTTGTTTCAGTTATTTCAGAATCAAAATGGAAATGTATGCAAAAAAATTTTAAAATTTTTTTAATTATTTTATCAAAAGAGATGAGATTTGGCTTCGATTTTTAAATAACTGAGACCATGTAATATGGCTTTGATTATTATAAAACTAAGGCCATATACCTCTACAGTTTCGATATTTGCAGATCTAAAATCAAAAAATTGAATAAAATTTTAAAATTGTCACTCTATTTTATTTAAATATTTTATTGGAAAAGGGGAATCTGGTCTCAAAAGCAAAAAAAATGAAGTCATATACCTTTACGGCTTGAATTTTTTCTAGACCCAAAATAAAAAAGTCGAAGAAATTTTCAAAATTATCACTCTTTTATTTAAATATTTTATCTAAGAAAAGGAATTTCACCTCAGTTGCAAGAAATTTTATTTTTTTTCAGACCCGAGATTTAAAGAAATTTTCAAATTTGTCAAAGAAATTAATACTTTTTTATTTTGTTCACAAAAATTAATAAAACTGAAGCTATAGAGGTATTATTACTTTGATTTTATAAATAATTGGAGTCAAAATTTGTTAAGGTAAATTTAGATGAAATTTTTTTACAAAGTCATTATTGTTCTCTTTGCAACACCATTTTTGAACATCTTCTACATTGTTCATCACTGATTGCAACAGTTGGCGCTGCTTCCTCCACACTTCGGACACTCTTCTTTCTCCTCTCTCTTCCCTTCCTTTTTCATTCTACATTCCCCATTTTCCTTTCATCCTCTCATTTTCTTTTTCATTTCCTTGTCGTTGTGTCGTTATCGTTATATATTCTCCCATTTTTTTCGTTTCATTACCCTCAAATCACTTCTTTCCATTGCAAAAGTCAAAGATCCCTGTAATAATTTTTTTTCTTATTTTTTGGTATATAATAAGGCAATGCTTTTTTGTATTTTTTTTAATTACTCACTTCTTACTCTAAACATTTGAAAACCCAGTAACAACTAGTTTTACACTCCATATTCATAAAAATTTTAAATTTTTATATATATGTTTTTAATATTTGTTTGTATATTTATATTAAAGTATTTATTTTATGTTTAATGTATTTTTTATATGTTTGATATATGCTGTATTATTTGTTTTTCTATAATTCATAATTATATGTATTTATATTTTGTTCTTATTATTTATATTTTGTTCATATGAAATAAGATCTTCAAAAATTTCTGAAATCAATAATTTGACATTTTCTTTCACTAAATATTTCGTATTTTTACATTATTTTCTTAAAAATCTTAAAATATATTTTCACCTTAGTCTTATTATGTGTTGTGCATTTTTATAATGGTATTATCAAGTAGAGCTATCAAAACATGTGATTTGTCGTAGTCAGGTGGGTTTGTTACTCCCTCCATCACCACTGCTCCCTACATCTCTCCATCCCTTTTTTGTCCTTCAGTAATATTTAAACGGATGTGAATATGCGTTAGATTTTTAAACGGATGTCAACATCCGTAGACGGATATCGACATCCGTTAAAGGACAAACAAATGTCGATATCCGTCCACGGATGTTGACATCCGTTTAAGAATCGAGGGTCCACAGATGTTGACATCCGTCCAGCCACATGTACTATCACAGCCCACATATCATCAATCATTTCACCACAATGTAACATTTTTTACTTATTTTATTCCTTGGCTTGGCTGGAAAGAAGATCACGAGCATCCAAACTGAAGAACCACGAGCTACACAGACTCATTTTGGAAAATTGATTAAAATAAAAAACTAAGAGAACAAATGGGAAGGGGCATTGGAAACCGGAGGAGAAAAGGAAAAAGGAAGCATTGACACAATGAGGGCAACAGTAAGGGAAGAGAAGAAGCTACAGAAAAAGCAAAGCAAAAGAAAAAGAAAAGCAGAGAAAGAATATGGAATGAGGGAGGAGGAAAACAAGAGTCTGGAACAATAAAAGGGAAGTCTGGATTAGAGGGAAAATGAAAAGAAAGCTTCAAAAGGTAAGTAACACTCTTCATACACGCTTGGATATCTGGTTTTAATATGTAAATGAAATTAGCTGCATGTATGACATGCTGAACAGAATGTTGTGATATTGTTTATATGAGATATTTGCCCTTGCTTGAATGTTCAAAAATGAAATATGTATTCGTGTAAGCATGTTTCCGCTCCTTTCATCATCACTTGTGTGTTATACCCCCTCATTCTAACATCCCAAAGCACCATGATTTTCAAATCATCCATTCCTCAACATAATGTTCTCTTTCCAACCTACATCCACAAAATACCATCAGATCCATATCTAAAGAGAAAACTAGCCAATAAGCATCACACTCTTCTCCAAAAATCACATTCAATCTGCTTCATTTTCTTAATCCAATAAAAAACACATGACAAAAGCTAGTTTCTATGATCTATCAAAAGTTATCAAATCCATCACATTCTTTCCACCAAGAACAGCTTCTTGTTGTTACTCACTTTGTGCTGAGGATAATGGTAGCTTGTCATAGAAGAGTCATGTGTTTGTTTATATACTGAAATAATCACAGCCAACAGAGATTTTTTTATTCTGAATATTTCCCTTTTGATGATGTAGGGTGAAGAAGTGGGAAGAGAAGAGGTGGCGGTGGAGGGATGAGGGGGTTGGTTGAGGCGTGCACGGTCGCGAAGGTGGACGTTCATGTGGTCGTCGGAAGCTTGGGCGGACTGGAACTCCCTTCTACAGTATGTGTAGGGGTGTAGAGAGATTTAGGGTTTTAAAAAAGGTAAATAAAATTAAATGGTAAAAGTTAAATTAATGTAGGGTATTTTTGGAATAAAAAAATAGTGGGAAGGTGTAGGGAGCACTTGAGGTGGTGGAGGGAGCAACTCTCGTCAATTCAATATAGTTCACTTATTAGTAAGTTAAAAAAATTGAGTTCGGGTTAAACTTTTTTTTTTCTTCAATCTAACATTTTTTTAATATGTAACTATAATCCAAAAAGTTCAAACCTATTTTAAAAATTTGTTTTTTTTATTTTAGAAAATAAATAAATCATTCATCCCAACAACTAAATCATAATTCTAAATAAAATCTAGATTATACCTTACTACGGTAAGAAAAGAAAATGATTAATGAAAGACAAAGGTAGATAGTGAATGAAGTGTCATGGACGTGAGCCTATGTCCCTCAAAATTTCAAAAAAACAAGTTTGTTTGTGTTTTGGACAAGACGATTAAGTTAAGAATGATGTGAGTTTTTTTTATATTCGGATTGGTGACTCAACCCGATTCATTATGAATTCAATTCAAGCGAGTCAAATTCTTAATGGATTGGATTTATACTAAGCCTATACTAAAATTTATAAAAAAAAATTAACCCAATGTGACTCAAATATGTGATAGGTAAGATTAATTCACATATTTTAACTCATTTTGACATTTCAATTATTAGTATTAATTACTATTGAGCATTTGTATTTTTTAATTTATTTTGAAAATATCCTAATTTTTTAAATAAATTTTTAAAACGCTATGTAAAAATAAAAAATCACAATCCACAAATGGTTTTTAAAACATTATTATAGATTTGGTATCGTTAAGTCATAACAAAATAAGAATCGTGATTCATTTAAATACATAAATGAATAACTCTCTACGTATTCCTATTTTCAAATTTAATGAACGTCTAACTAATAATATTTTATGAATAACAATTCATATTTTTTTTATTCAGATAAAAAAATCTTTCTTTATACTGGGTTGCTTTCAAAATTAATAAGTTTTAAAATTGTTTATTATGTATTAATTTTAATAATTATTCATAATAGTTTAAATTTGCCATAAGTCGTTGGGTCAATTAATATAGAGTGGTCTTAGTTAATATAACCATATCAAATTCAAAATTTTGATATGCAACTGTGTTAACTCGTATGAAAATTTTGATGCCTGTAACAATTTAGCTTTTTATGAAATATGCATGTGATTTTGATAAAAAAAAACAAAAAAAAGTGAGTTGAAAAATCATTATTTCTATTATTTTTAATTTTGAATAAGAATATTTTTAGTGTACTCATAAAAAATATGAAATTTTAAATAATTTTAAAGAAGTAGGTAAGAAAAGGACCCTATTTTATATGCTATAAGTAATTCTTTCAATAAAGATGTGGGGTTGGTAACGGTCAACATGATATGGTTGGCCACATCTCCAAAATGTATACCAACCAATGATATTGATTGTTACATTAATTTGGCTACAACAAGCAACTAAATTTTATCTACATATTTTTAAAATAAGAGTCTTTTAAATTATAACATATTAATAAAAAATTATTATAATTAATATGAATTCTTTTTACTAAAATTCATCTAACTTGTCTATTACTATTATGTTTATTTGTCAATACAAATAATACTATACTAATCGATTCTATAAATTTTATTCAAGAGTACTTTTTGAAATATAATTTTTAAAATAAAATATTACTATTTTAAATAAAAAATATATTTTTTAGGATGAAGAGTTTATACAAACTTTTTTATTTGGACACGGTATTAACAAAATTTATTTTATCACACTCTCTTTGGTTAATAATTTATTAAATAAAATAAAGTTATTTAAGTTTCACTTACATTTAAGATAAACCTTTTGGTTTTAGATATGGTAGGACTTGAATTTTATTAAAAGATCCATATTTTCAACAAAAAATAAATATAAAATATATAGATAAAAAATAGTTGTTCATTCTTTGTTTAATTTGTAATATCATCTTATTGATAAAATTTGGATTCTCTAAAGTATAGAGAATATTCTATAAAGCTATCACATTATATTTTCACATCAACCGAATCTTATAGGGAAGTTTCGTCTCTTCGCACAATTTCAGAATTCTAATTTCACAATTCTAATATGATACACGTGAAAAAAAAAAAGTTCATTCAATAAAATTACTTTTAAAAGAATTTCCAAAATTATGAGGCCAAATGTCATTTTTACTCTTTTACATTTAAAATTATTTATTTATTTTTTATTTTTAACTAAAGCGTTGTATGTTCTAATGGACAAATAAAACATCTCAATTTTTTATAGTATTTAATTATTATGCTATTAGTTACACATTCAATAATACAAAACAATTAACTCAAATAAATATATAAGATGTTATTACAGATATCTAGATATAATTTATAATAGCAAAATATATATACAATATCATGAACTACTATGAAATGTATACTGAACAAAAAATGTAATAGGATATTTTAAAAACAGATAAAACAGAAACAAAACTTTTATTTGTATGCCTTAGTTTCATCTTCTCTTAGCACCTGTTGTTGGAAGTCTCACATCGACTAGAGATAAAGCCAATTTATAATATATGTGAGGTGCAAACCTCACCTAACAAGCCGGTTTTGTAAGGTTGAGTTAGACTTAAACTCACTTTCTAATATGGTATCAGAGTCATGGTTAGAGTTTATCCTAACGAGTTCTAAGTGGACATTTCTATTTCCACCCGTTGTCGAGTCGCTATCGCACCACCCATTAATTTATACTATCACGCATGATATGTCTATACCTCGGTGTGAAGGGGGAGGGGGTGTTGGAAGCCCCACATCGACTAGAGATAAGACCAATTTATAATATATAAGTGAGGTGCAAACCTCACCTAACAAGTCGGTTTTGTGGGGTTGAATTAGGCTTAAAACCACTTTCTAATACCTGCTCATCAAACACATCCTCCTTTGCTCACACCATTAAGGTGATCATTGCAAAAGAGAAAACAAGCACACGTAAACAGATAAAGATAGAAGAAGAGTAAGCTAAAGTACCAAATGATCATTTATATAGTTAATGTACAACAATTAACATATATACAAGTTATCTCAATCCATTCCAAGACATACAACCATCCATTCTAGACTTGATCGTCCATACTAGTATTGATACCCGATCCACCTAAGCGCTTTGACAAGCTACCACTCACAAAGTTAGTCCTTGTCAAGGTCACAAAATTTTTGGGGTCTTCCTTATAACAGGACCTCCTACTCCTCTCACCACATAATCATCAATCTCTATTTGAGAAAGATGGTTATTAGAATATCAAGATAACCTCCAATGTCTAGAATCCCACATCAATATTCACACTACTCAAAACACCACCATAAATCCTTCTACAAGATCCATGGAATTATGTCAACCACATATGTTATACACATAACCAACAACATATTCATCATAACCACCATATCGGGTATGCAATAAATACCAAACATATTTCAGTCCATGAAGAATCATCATAATAATAATATACAGGCATAAGATATAAGACAACTTAATTTAAACATAATCAAACCAGAACATCGTAGAAAACTTGAATCAATGAATGAACCGGGATGCGCTCAGTGCCCCTTTCTTGTCGCTCAATGCTAATGTTCGTACAAGCATGCCTGCCCTACGAGCATAACCTTTCGCCCAGCGAAATATGGAGAAGAGAGGTCCAAACTTGCAGTGGGAAGTAGCGCTTAGCGTCCAAAATCACCGCTCAGCGCCTAGAAAATAGAGAGCTTACTAACTTCACAACGCTTGGCGCCCCATAATGGTCACTCAATGCTATACCAAAAGACAACAACTCAAAAACTTAAAGTAAATGAACTCAAAACCTACTTAAATGACCAAATCAGTATTCTTGATACTACAATAGATTCTAAAACATGTTTAAACATTACATTAAATACAAATTTGCTTAATTGACTAGCAATTCAGTTTGTCAAATCATGTTAAACACCACCAAAAGCTCAAATAACAAGTCAACATACCAAATGACCAAAATCCAGTAATTTCAAAAGCTAGACCAATCCTAAATGACCCAAAAGCCGATTCCAAACATCAGGTTCGCTCATAACTCAACTCCTCTAGAATTTCACCTACCAAAACCTCCTATTTTAGACCAAAAAACAACCATCACTCTAACTTTCACTATATTAAGATCCAACAAAAATTTTCAACCAATTACAACACCAAATCCACCAGTTCAAGCATCCAAAACAAGTACATTCAACAAACAATCATAGCAAGGTTCTTTCAATATCAGACAACGCATATTCAAATCAAATTCACACAATTATGTTGCAATACAACAAAATTTCAGTAAGCCCAATCAATTTAATTCAACTTAAACATACCAACTCATATTATCAAAGTATTAATTAAAACTTAAAACAAGGCATTTATCCTCCCTTACCTAACAGACCAAGTCGCTCTAAAAGACCTAAAGCAACTTCAAACGCACAACAAGTCCTATCTACTCTTACGAACCACAAAAACACGATCAAGGTATATTGTTAGAACCACTGGTCAACACAGAGTCTTATAGACTCAAACTTCACAAACAAAACAAAAAGGGCTAGCATGTAACAAAAACGTAATAGGCCTAAAAAGAGGAGAAAAAAACCAACTTACTCTATTTGAGAAACTGATTCGTTAAACTTGAATATCTTATCGCGAGGATCACTCAGACAATCTCTGATATTTAAATAGATTAACAGGGACCGAGAACCCTTAGAGAAGTAAAAAAAATCTAGAAAAATGGTTTCTAAAGAGGTGGTGTGTTTTAAAACAATGAAACACATTCATAATGAAACTATTTATATTAAAACTTTTTAATATTAAAATGATTAAATCTCATTATTTTTAACCCATTACCTTTTCTAAAATATCATTTTTCAGTCTTTACAAATTTGGTTAACCTAATAAATATTCAAAATAATCATATTTATATTTTTAAGACATTTTAAATTTAACTTATTTATGTTTTAAATAGAAGTACTAAAATTTTGATACTAAATGAGAATAAGATGTGAATAATTTTATATAACAAATTATAACATTACTTTTAACTCAATTTTAAAACTATATATTTATATATTATTTATTTTATTGATTTTTAGTTGAGACTTGCAAATCATTTTGAATTCTTAGCATAATAATCCATAAGCAACATAAAAAAACATATAAATTAATAAGTATCATTTAGTCTATTTTTATTAGTTTAATAACTTTTTTTTCCTTTAATATTATAATTATGTTAATTTTATCTTACTATTTTAAATGCAAAACTAACATATGATCCTTATTTATTCACGGTGTATACTAAATAATAATAATAATAATAATAATAATAATTATTATTATTATTATTATTATAACATCTTTATTAATATATTAAACCAACTTTATGACGAAATTAAAGAAATAAGATTGAAAATTTGAAAAAATAAATACATTTACTTGAAGTTATTGTTATTAAATAAGAAAGTGGTAATATTTAGACTTAATTAGTGATTTAATCTTTAAGTTGTTTGGTTTGGTTTATTTTAATTTTCTTATTATTTTTAGGTTTAATTTAGTTTCTAACTTTATAAAAAGATTTTATTTAATTTTTTTGTAAAATTAACATTATTTTCATTCATGTCACGTATCAAATCGTAAAGTTTTTAAATTTAAAAATAAATTATAAATTATTACGTGCCACATATCACATGATAGTCACAATTATAACCTAACACATGTTATGTTTTAAAACAAATTAAAAATTAAAAATTTCACGAATTTATACATGACAAAACACAATGTTAACATTAACGTCACATAAATAATCAAATTAAACTTTTTTGAAACAAATTAAAAATATAAATTGAATTAAAAAATGATAAAAGAACGACAATAAACTAAAATAAAACAAAGACTAAATCATCCCTTAAAGTTAATTTATGATGATGTCTGAGTAAGAGCAGTTGGTGGATCCAAAAGTGGCTATAAATACTCCGCAGGCCACTCCATTTCATTCGCGCCTTCTTTCTTTCTCTGCTTCTCCCGAAACGAAGAGAGAACTGGTCAATAACCACAAGCAAATAAGGGTACAACACCTTCTTCTCCTTCTCTCACTCTCATTCGTTCATCCACCTTCACCTTTTCCCCTTTCACCCATTCACTCCCCTTATTAAATTTACCACTCTCACTTCCTCTCTTCACAACAACCTTTTCTCTCTACACATTCCTCTAACTACACTTTTTACATTTCTACTAACACTACTCTTACTATTCCTTTTTCCTCATTCTCCATACCGGTAATTTTCCATGCTTTTACTATTTCTTCTTCTAATGTGTAGATCTAAATGTGGATCTCAATTTGTTATCTTTTTTTAAACATTCAATTGCATACAACGTGATCTTCCATGAAATTCAACACCTCCTTGGGATTAGTGAATTGAGTTTGTTTACCAATCCAATGCTATTTCATTCCTGGTGGTTGGATGTAATATGAATAATGGAAGTTGAATTTCGCACCTAATCTACACCAAGTAAATGGTCAAGGTTGCGAGTAGTTATGGAAAATTATGGACAAGACCATGTTAATGCATGATTTTAGTCATGTGTATGTGAATGCATCGTGTTGAGTATTTAGTATAGAGATGAGACTCGTGTGAGAGAATATTTTCTGATACGTGGGCGACTGAATTTGGTTTGCAATTTGATAATTTATTTGATTTAGTTTGCAGAACAATGGCATCCCATATTGTTGGATACCCTCGCATGGGTCCCAAGAGAGAGCTGAAGTTTGCTCTAGAGTCATTCTGGGACGGGAAGAGCAGTGCAGAGGATTTGCAGAAGGTGGCTTCTGATCTCAGAGCATCCATCTGGAAACAAATGACTGATGCTGGGATTAAGTACATCCCCAGCAACACTTTCTCATACTATGATCAGGTGCTCGATACCACTGCCATGCTTGGCGCCGTTCCAGCCAGATATGGGTGGACTGGCGGCGAGATTGGGTTTGATACCTTCTTTTCCATGGCCAGAGGAAATGCCTCTGTGCCGGCCATGGAGATGACCAAGTGGTTTGACACCAACTAGTAAGTGGTGGCTCAGGTTTTTGTTGTATTGATTGTAATTTATGATGCAGAGATGGTAATGATTTGTTTACTGATCTCATTTGTGTGACCATTGATCCAGCCACTTTATTGTCCCTGAATTGGGACCTGATATGAATTTTACTTATGCTTCTCACAAGGCCGTGAATGAGTACAAGGAGGCCAAGGCGGTATGCATCTGTAGCCATACTCTGCTTATTTGCAAACTTTAAGTTAGCTAAAAAGAGCTCAGTTAAGTTGAGCAGCATTGGCATAGAAAATTGCGTATTGTTCATTAGGAAAAGTTCTGGGGATATTTGTTGTTCTGTGTGGGGGTCATTATGATGTTTTTGAGTGGCTATTATTCATATCGACATTTTCATTGAATGTTTATTTTCTCTTCCAGCTTGGAGTAGATACAGTTCCAGTCCTCGTCGGCCCTGTAACATACTTGGCGCTCTCCAAACCTGCCAAGGGTGTTGATAAATCCTTTTGTACTCTTTCTCTCCTCCCAAAAATCCTTGCTGTCTATAAGTAAGAATTTAAATTGTGTACATTGCAGTTTTAGAATTTGGGCTTCATGCTTATATTTGTGTTAATTCTCAATCTTGCTTATGACTAAAATCTCAGGGAAGTTGTGTCTGATCTTAAAGCAGCTGGTGCTTCATGGATTCAATTTGATGAACCTATCCTTGTCTTGGACCTTGAGTCTCAAAAGTTGCAAGCAATTTCTACGGCATACGCAGAACTTGAATCTGCTTTATCTGGCTTAAATGTTCTCATTGAGACCTACTTCGCTGACGTTACTGCCGAGGCATACCAGACTCTCACATCTCTTAATGCAGCCACGGCATTTGGATTTGATTTAGTCCGTGGAACTAAGACCCTTGATCTAATCAAGGGTGGATTTCCCAGTGGAAAGTACTTGTTTGCTGGAGTGGTTGATGGAAGAAACATCTGGGCTAATAATCTTGCTACTTCACTGGATACATTGAATAGTCTTGAGGGCATTGTGGGCAAAGGTACTTGTTGCACTTCATGAAAAAAATTGGGAGATTTCTTCTTCTGTTGACGCAGTCACTTGATTCGTTTATATACTAAACTATAATGCAGATAAACTTGTTGTGTCCACCTCCTGCTCACTTCTTCACACGGCTGTTGATCTTGTTAATGAGACCAAGTTGGATAATGAGATCAAATCATGGCTGGCTTTTGCGGCCCAAAAAATTGTTGAAGTAAATGCATTGGCTAAGGCGTTGGCTGGTCAAAAGGATGAGGTAAACTCCGTTCCTTTTATTTTACAATAGCATAGCATTATCACTGACATAAAATTAAGAAATTTGAGGGAAAGTACGTAGTCCCATAATAACAATAGCATGTATGACGAAATTAGCCAACTGTTTTGTTAGCAAGTCAGCAGTGACAGCAAATATACTCATATTCATATATTTTTTTTCCTCTGTTTGACTATATTGTTCACTGAATTACTTTCTTTATCTTCTCATTTTCAGGCCTTTTTCTCTTCTAATGCTTCTGCTCAGGCTTCAAGAAAGTCCTCTCCAAGAGTGACTAATGAGGCCGTTCAGAAGGCTGTGAGTTCTAATTTCTATGGTTTTCTGATCAACTTCGTTGAGCAGGATTTGTTATGAAATTTATTCTCTTGTTATTCATGACATCTTTTATTTTCTTCACAGGCTGCTGCATTGAAGGGTTCTGATCATCGCCGCGCCACAAATGTCAGCACTAGATTGGATGCTCAACAAAAGAAGCTCAACCTTCCAATCCTCCCAACTACCACCATCGGATCCTTCCCTCAGACTGTTGAACTGAGGAAGGTGCGTCGGGAATACAAGGCTGGCAAGTAAGATAGGCAAAGAGTCAATAGATTGGCTTGTTTTCCTTTCCATGTGTCTTTTTCTGACTATTTTGTTTTTCTTGCTTTCAGGATCTCCGAGGAGGAGTATGTTAATGCAATTAAAGAGGAAATCCGCAAAGTTGTTGAACTCCAAGAGCAGCTTGATATTGATGTCCTGGTACACGGGGAGCCTGAGGTCAGCTTTCATCCTCACATAACTAAATATTCAGTCTGGAATAGCAAATAAGAGTGATCCATTACACTCAAACATTTTTTATAGATCTTCATCCACCTCTTTCATTTTGAAGAGCAACATAATCTTGACAAATGGTTAGCCTTTAATTGCAGAGGAATGATATGGTGGAGTACTTTGGTGAGCAGTTATCAGGCTTTGCCTTCACCGTTAACGGGTGGGTGCAATCTTATGGATCTCGTTGTGTGAAGCCACCAATCATCTATGGTGATGTGAGTCGCCCCAAGGCAATGACCGTCTTCTGGTCATACACTGCTCAGAGCATGACCAAACGCCCGATGAAGGGAATGCTAACTGGCCCTGTCACTATTCTCAACTGGTCCTTTGTTCGAAATGATCAGCCTAGGTACAAACTCAAGACCCATTGAAAACAACAATACCGCAATCAGAACTAACCCTGTTCTTATTTCTAACATAGTGTTAATTAAACTATCTACAGGTCTGAGACCACCTACCAGATTGCTTTAGCTATCAAGGACGAAGTAGAAGATCTTGAAAAGGCTGGTATTACTGTTATCCAAATCGATGAGGCTGCTTTGAGAGAGGGCTTACCATTGAGAAAGTCAGAGCAAGCTAACTACTTGGACTGGGCTGTTCATGGTTTCAGAATCACCAATGTTGGTGTGAAGGATACAACTCAGGTACTTCTGGACTACAATCAATGGGTTAGAACGAATTTACTTTTCATCTGGGTTTACACAAAAGACTAATGAACTTGCACACAATGTGTGTATTCTTGACAATTGACAGATTCACACCCACATGTGCTACTCTAACTTCAATGATATCATCCATTCAATCATTGATATGGATGCTGATGTGATCACCATCGAGAACTCTCGCTCTGATGAAAAGCTCTTGTCAGTGTTCCGCGAAGGAGTCAAGTATGGAGCTGGAATTGGCCCTGGAGTGTACGACATTCACTCTCCAAGAATACCACCAACTGAAGAAATTGCTGATAGGATCAACAAGATGCTTGCAGTGCTTGAGCGAAACATTTTATGGGTCAACCCTGACTGTGGTCTCAAGACACGTAAGTACGCCGAGGTGAATCCAGCTCTCACAAACATGGTTGCTGCCACAAAACTCATCCGTAACCAGCTTGCCAAGTGAATGGTGGCACCAAAGTAGAATTTCAGCAATCATCGTGATTCTGCTGGATGCACCGAGAAAAGAACATTTGCTTTTTTGGTTGTTGCAATAACTGAGTGTTGAATATTTAGCGGCTTAGTACACTCTTCCCTGCTTTTCTGTATTCTTGTGGCATTGCCTCTATGTTTATGTTGATATGCAGTTGCAATATTCTATTTTTTTTTCTTCATACATTAATACAATTTTTCCCTTTGTGTAATGCGCTATTGGCCACCTAATATCCACGAAACAGAGTAACAATTTACCAATATTTTTAAAACCGACCAGTCATTAAACCACAAAGAACCTGTTAGAGATTTATTGTTTCAATACCACTAAAAAATAAATAATTTCAATTGAAGTAAAAAATAAATAAATGACCATGTTAACAATTTTTTGATAATTTAAAAAATTATGTATCACTGTTTTATTTTATTTGTCCGTATATTTAAAATGAATCAATCACATGCTACACGCTACACATAAGTAAACAGTTGTAAAAAAAATTTTAAAAAACCTTTTTCCAAAACTAAAAGAAGAAAAGCCAACGTTACAATGTGCATGGCTATGCTGTACAAAATTAAATATGACAATGTATAAAATGGATAAAAAAAAGAGAAGAAGAAATAATTGTTAACAGATATAAGAAGAATGAAAATTGAATTTTGTTGCCATGACTTAATAACAAGTTGGCAACTCTTTCAGAATAATTTTTTTTTTCTAAAATAACTTGTATTACTCAATTATTAGGTCCACACGTATTTTACACGAGTGACATGAATACCTGACTCAGAAAGTTATCATTTCATAACATAAATCTATTTCCTGGATCAAAATTATAAATACAATTTTTTTTCTTTATTTTATTTTATAAATATTTATATGTTTAATTATAAATACAATCTATTTTCTGAGCAATCCATAAAATCCTTAATTCCCAATCTTTAAAAATCCACAAACAAAACATTTTCCTTTTACTAAGTAAAATATTGGATGCTTCCAACGCATGAAGCATTGAAGGTGTCATTTCTTCATCGCCCTGTGATGCATTTTATCAAGAATATATCTTTAAATTTGGTCTAGTGTAGGTTCGGCTATATTCCACATGAGGTAGGGTAAAAAAATTCACCCGACTAAAAAATTCACTTAAAAAAATATCTATGGGATCAAAATGCTATATATACTCTAATTATATATAGATAAAACAACAAATAAATATCAATTAATATTAACTTTATGATACACATACATACATGAAATTTTAAGAATAACGTACATAAAATTTTAAAAGAATTTTGTCTATCTAAATCTTATAAAATTACTTCATAATGTTTATATTTCGAGTGTGAAACTAAATATTAATAAATAGTTCAATGATAAATCAATAGTATGTGAAACAATAGATTAATTGACAACAAATTTTCTTAGAATAAATTTTAATTTATTATTTTGATATCATGTTAAGATATGAATTTTATAAATCTAACTTAACTTTATAAAACTCACTTGTAAGATTTACACTCACTTCTTATTCTGCATAAATTGATGTGAAACTTCTAATATAGAATTATACATAATCAATTTTATCCATTTTTATGTTTGTACCACAAATGTTTTAAATCAAAGGAATTAATATTGTAAATAAACATCATTACTCACATTTCAAATTGATTCATTTTTAAGTTAATTTCATCAAAATTCTTAATGACATTCATGTATAACTCTTGTGTATAGGACGTCTTTACCACAATCAATTATAAATAATAAACCACAAATCATTTGCCTCAATATTTTTACAACCTCAACTCATACAATCCCTCTACTTAGGAGATTTTCATAATCAACCTGACACTTCCACTGCTACCTATCCAAATTATTGAGGTTTTTCATGTTGGTGTTTACCAACAACATCCTCTTAACACAACCATCACTTGAAGATTTTCAACACTTAATATATCCCTGTTATGATATTGATTATCATTGTATATCATCAGTGTATAATAATATACTATCCTAAGGTTGACCTCACATTTTACATTGGTAAGATTAAATTTGAGCTTTTTTAACCCAGAACTCTAATGTTCTTCCAAGAAAGAAACTAAATATCATTCGTAAACTTTTATATTTCAATTATATTATAAATTATACTAAATCTTTAAAATTTCATACTAATCACTAATCTTAAGTAAATAATAGTCTTTAAATACTAATTAACTTATGCTAATATTACTTTAATTAATTTTCACAATTATGAATCGTTGCGATTTTTCCCCTTGTCATAATTGTATAAACTTCTTATAAAAATATCATATTAACTTCTTCCATTAATAAAATATTATTAGTCTTATTTGTTTGAATTACACAATGAAATATCCGGAGTCAGACAAAAAGCAAGAAAGGGTGAATTAATTTCTTTTAATAAAAATTGTGTCTTTCAAAAAAATTATTCTTTTTTATAAGCAAATTAGTTTACTTCAAACAAGAACATCAAAGTTAAAAAAGAGTAGAAATAGAAAAGCTTGCATAAGTGATTTTATTCTGGTTCAGATTAAAAGATTTTATGTTCAATTGTTAATTTATCTAAAAGAGTGATTAACTAATAACTAAAAAATAATCAAAACTTACAAATGTATAAGTAAAATAATGGTTAGAGTTCACCTCTCTAACACATGACTCGCACTTCCTTTTAACACATAAAAGGACAGACAACTTAACCTTATCAAAGCATATGTACACTCACTTAGACACATTAGTGCTTACAAACTCACTCAAAGCATACAAAGTTTCTCACAACAAACACTAAACTTCTTAGAAAGATTAAGTCACTTCAAAAGCCTTCATAGACCCAAGTTTGAAATTAAGTGAGAAGTTTAAGAGTCTTTTTGCAACTATCGCTAATAATTAATTTTTGTAATTAATAATCCATTATTTGGAAACATTTTCAAAAGTAATTTTTTCTCAAATAACCGATTATCTCAAGTAATAATCGATTAAAATAGCTGCTCTCAAGAAGGCATTGAGCAAGTCTTTTGCCATGAAAGACCTGGGTGCAGTGAAGAAGATACTTGGAATGAAAATCTCCAGAGATCGTTCTAAAAGAATGTTATGGGTATCTCAAGAAGATTATATTGAGAAGATTCTCAAAAGGTTCAACATGCACAATGCCAAATCTGCTCGTGTTCCAATTGCTGGACATTTCAAACTTAGCAAGTCGCAATGTCCAAAGAATGAAGAAGAAAATGAAGAAATGAACAAGGTACCCTACTCTTCTGCCGTGGGTAGCCTTATGTATGCAATGGTTTGTACAAGGCCAGATATTGGCTATGCTGTAGGAGTTGTGAGCAGATTCCTGTCAAATCCAGGAAAGGAGCATTGGGAAGCTGTTAAGTGGATATTGAGGTATCTAAGAGGATCTGCCAAAAGAAGCTTGTGTTTTGGCAATGGAAATCTAAAGCTAATCGGATATTCAGACTCAGACATGGCTGGAGATGTCGATTCAAGGAAGTCAACATCAGGTTATCTGATTACTTTTGCAGGGGGAGCTGTTTCTTGGCAGTCAAAACTACAGAAATGTGTGACATTGTCTACTGCTGAAGCAGAGTATGTAGCGGTGACTGAAGCCTCTAAAGAGATGCTATGGATGAAGAATTTCCTAAGTGAATTAGGACATAATCAAGACGATTATGTGGTGAACTGTGATAATCAAAGTACCATCCATCTAACCAAGAACCCCATGTTCCATTCACGCTCGAAGCATATCGACGTGCGGTATCATTGGATACGAGAAGCGCTGGATGAGAAGAAATTGAAGATAGAGAAAATCCATACAGACTTGAATTGGTCTGACATGATGACTAAGTCAGTACCAACCAAGAAGGTTGAAGATTGTTGTCAAGGTGCTGGTGTCGTGGTACCTTCCAACTAAGTCAAGATAAGAAGACGGGATGGAAGCCCCATTTGTTTGTTTTATGGGGGAGTTTTGTTGGAATAAAACAAAGATTGGGACCCATCCACCATACTTTAGGGGTCAATGTTTTTCTCCTCCACCGAAAGTGGGAGAAAATGAGTCCCATTCCTCCTTGTTTCACGGAAATGAAGTGCTCCACTACACCAACCATTTTTGTTTTCTTGCATCTTTCTTCCTTCATAAATTGGAAGCCAAGCAACATGCATATGCAAGAAACAGAGAAGGAGAAGCCACACTGCAGAATTCATCATCCACCGTGAAGAAAAAATTCGGTGAAGAAATAGAGAGTTCTTCTGTGTGAGAGATTTATACAGAGAGAGTCTGTTATTGTGAGTGTGAGTGAAAAGTGAGAATTTTGTATACCATCCGAGAGGGTGGGATTAATTGAGAGATCCTCAGAGAGTGAGAGAAACACTGTAATCCTACTTTCATAGTGGAGATATTTTTCTGGACTAGGTCCCGTGGTTTTTTCCGAGAGGATTTTCCACGTTAAAATTTCCAGTGTTAATTTTCTCTTTTCCTACGCTTTTAATTTTTATGCTTCCGCACAGTGCCCATTTTGGGGTTCACAGAGGAGGGAACAAATACCGTTGTTTCCCAACAATGAGTGTGTGACGGGTTCGAGAAAAAGAAAGGTGAGGATTCCAGGTTGTGGGAGGGAGTTCTGTGAGTAAGATTAGGAGAATACAGGAGGTGGGAGAATTGAATGGAGTTAAATTATGGGTGTTGGGTTAAATGAAGAATGGGTCTGAGGTGTGTTTGTACGTAAATGGAGAAACAGTAGCATGCAGGAAGAGAGATGTTGTAGTGTACGTGAAACCGTGGGAGGGAATATGGGTATTGAGCATGGATATGCCTTAAACTTTGCAGGTGAGTGAGTAATAAATGAGTGAGTGTGTGAGACAAAACTACGTGCCTTTGTAAAGAAGAAAGAGGGAGCAAAGAAGAAAGGAGATATGAGATAGGAGATAAAGGTGTTGTGATGGTAGAGGAGAAAGTAGAAAATAAAAGAACATGAAAGTAGAGAATGGGGGCTAAAAGAGAAATTCTGGACTGGTATTTAACAAAAACAGTGATGCATGAAGCTTGTTCACTAGCTTTTCTTTTCATATGTTTTGTTATACGTGTTAATGAATTATTATTTAATGTAATTTTTTTTATTTAGTATTTAGTTTATAAAATTTTATGTTATATTGTATTTATTTTCTATGTATTAGTTAATAATTTAAGTGTTTTTTTTTACGTAATAGTTAATATTTTGTTATGAAATATTTTTATTTGTTAATTTTTAAAATTTTGATTTAATTTATAAGATGTTTATATTGGGTAATTTTTAATTAAATTTTAAAAGTTTTTATTAATTTTGTAATTGTTATTTTTTAAATTTGAAGATTGTAATGTTTATTGTAGGTCTTATTTCATTATATAAGATGGATAACTACCCATTTCTCGATTCTCAAATAAATTCTGATTTTATGCCGGAATTTTCTTCTTTTCTAAATGAAGTCGGTGAGGGTGATTACACCGATAAGTTTTCCACTAATCAAATCTTCCCATCACGCGTCGATTTAACTGAATGGGTTTGAAAGATTGCATTCAACCTTGGATTTGTTGTCGTGATTATAAGATCTGACACAGCAACTGATGAAGCTGGAAGAAAGGCATTCATTGTGTTAGGCTGTGAAAGGAGTGAGAAGTATAAGAAGTATAAGGCATATGTTCAGCCTAGTTTATCTGGCACAAGAAAATGTGAGTGTCCGTTTAGGTTAATGGGTAAACCTAAAGGACTCGGTTGGGTGTTAAAAGTTATGTGCGACTATACAACCATGAATTAGTAGAGACTTTGGTTGGTCATCCTTTTGCGGGGAGGTTAAATGCTGCTGAACAGTCAATTCTTGTTGACATGACTAAGAGTCAAGTTAAGCCCTCAAATATTCTATTGACTCTTAAAGAACACAATGAAGATAACGTGACAATGATAAAACAAATATATAACGCGAGATACACTTTCTAACGATCTTTGAGAGGGTCAAGAACGAAATGCAGCAGTTGATGTTGTTGTTAGATAGAGACAAATACATCCAGAGAAGTAGATGTTTGGACGATTCAGACGTAGTTAGTGACCTGTTTTGCACACATCCCGATTTAGTGCAGCATCCTGATCACACGCCTCATACCACCCTGAAATGAATATAAAAAAAATTAAATTCACTATGTATGAAAAATTGATATAATACACAATCACACTTAGTTTCATTACATACCAACAATCCAGATTCAGGAGACCGTCTACGACGAACTGAGGGCACAAGATGTCATCCAGAAGGTGTCGCCTCATGCGCGGTGCAAGACTAGGTCGGTCATCATCGTCAGTTGGAGTGATGTACGGGTGGGACACTCGTCTAAACCACAATAGGTATCCATCAACATACACAGAGGGCTCATGAGCCTCAACAACACCACTAATGGCATGCTTTACATACCTCAGCCAATTTAGATCAATCGTAGGAATGTCTGGTATCGGAAGACTCTCAGGCGAACATGGTATGATCTGCTAAAAACCGAATTGACGCAACACACGTTCAGGCAAATGTCGGTGAATCATGTCACCTAGTCGGATCCATCCTGAAAACATACATATGGCCATGAATGGACATGTACGTCTGTGCAAAATGTATGGATGCCAGATGACCACATCATAAGTGAGCCCATCCAGATATGTCCGCCCCTCCGTATGACTCCAACCCTGCCTCGGAGGTATATATCGTGTAGCCCGTGGATCAAGGTCTATGTACCTATCTGAGACTCGCCTCTTTTCCATGCCAGAAAGGTGCTCATATATCCAACTCTACAAAAAACATTACTTAAATTGTTTTATACATTCCTAAAATATATTACAAAAAATTTGTAAAACTAAAAGTACCTGTAGAAGAGTGGAATATCCAGCTATCTGTCTGACACCAGTGAAGCTAGCATCTCCTATCTGCTCATAAGTATGTGCTAGTGTAATTGTTCCCCAGGCATATCTCGCATAGACATTCAAGTCTCGCAACAAAAGGAGGTACGAGACCCAAATCACTGTCTCACTCTTATTAGTAAAAGTTGTGCATCCAAGCAGATGCAACAAGTAGGCCCGAGCAGCGCACTCCCAAACTCCTGCTCAATGCACTCCTGGTAGACCTCGCGGAGCCAGCTTAGCCTAACTTTCAGACCGCGTGACTACTTCAGCTCGGTTGAAGCTTTGGCGCGGTCGACGCCAAACATGTCCATAAGATGAGATCAAGCCTCATCATATTCTAAGTCCTCCACCTCACAAAATTGCCCCATGATAGGTAGGTGGAGCAGGTTGTGAACGTCATCTAATGTGACGCTCATCTCACCTATCGGGAGGTGGAAAGTATTCGTCTCTAGGTGCCACCTCTTTGCAAGGGAAACGATCAATCCATGATCGACATACTCGTATGATAGGTTGACTATGGAAGCCAACCCCGACATAGAGATATAAGGCTCAATAGCCTCATGATACATTATAAAATGTTTTAATTTTTTGCCATGGGACATCACTTTGATCTTCCCTCGATCCTACATAAAAACACAAAATTATATAACAAAAATAAATAAACCATTAATCAACAATTAAATTGTTTTAGGTTTATGACTAACCTGGCCTTGCCATATGGCAAATGCAACATACTGGGTATAATGTGTAAGCAGGGAGGTGTCATGTGGACCTCCTGGAAATTCATCATCTTAAACTTCATCTTCATCTTCATCTTCTTCCTCACTATAGTCATCCTGTTGTTGAACATCCTCTTGCTCAACAAAATCGTCCTCAGCATGTCCTTGCTTTATAAACTCCTCTGCTCCTCATGATCATGCTCATGAATGACGTCCACACGATATTCTTCTACGCGTCTTCTACGAGCAGATGTCGTAGGTCATCTCCTTTCATCATGAGATGAAAATGATGGTTCACCACGAGAAGATGAAGCCTCATCACGATAAGATGATGCACTTCTAGTTCTAACCATTTCTATTAACCAATTATATTATTAACATATTATATTGAACAAAAATAAATAATTATATAATAATAAATATTGAAACAAATAATAAGAAATCAAAAAATTAAAAATTCATAATAAAATCATAAATAAATAAATAAATATTATTAAACAAAAATAAAATATTAAAGAAATAAATAAAATAACAAAAATATTACTTAAATAATATGTACAATAATAAAATTTACAAATAATAATAATTATTTAATTGAATAAATTATTTAATAAAAAATCTAAATTCAAAAACAAAAACAAAAAAATATTGAATAAAAACAATTTCAAACAAATTTAACAAAAAAAAATATTCAAAATTTATTCCGAAAATATATTACGTTTCATTTAACATTTAAACCTAACAAAAAAAATTCAAATTTTACAAACAAAACAAAAAATTCTTAAAATAAAATATACTAACTTAATAACCACATAACACATTCCAGGACCGAAACCGTACAACCCTAAATCGAAAAATATAGTCGCAAATCGAACTGTGGTTGGCCTTAGCCGCAGTTCGAACTGCAGAAAACTCAGATCCGCACTTCCAAATGCGCCGACGGCCATGCACCTCCAAAATCTAACCGCAGATTCACCTACGATTACTGTCTCACGCATATCCAACTACGACTCAACCAAATCCACACTTCTAAGTGCGGCGGCCATTAACCGCAATTCCATGTGCGGTTTGGCCTGCAACTCCTCCGCCCAAATCAAAGCATATATAAAACATGCAGATCAACCAAGCACAAACATCCTATCATTTTTCCCCACCCGCATATACTAAAGAACAACCACAAATCAAAATAAAATAACTAACCTGGATGTTGATGTACGAGAAGAAGACACCCTGCAACCATGAGACCAACACAAGTGAAGAAACAACCAACACGAGTGAAGAAATGAGGGACGAGAGCTAACTACGACACCAACACAAAAAACAGTGAGCAAAAAACTGAACAGGGGAAGGAAGACCACTCAACACGTTCAAAAAATTGTGAAAAAGGAGGGAGGATGACATAACCGTAGAGAGGAGAAAGAAGAAAGACTCAAGGGTAGGGTTTCACATGAGATGCGGCAGAGAGGAGAAAGAAGCAGGGGTGTAGGGTTTAAAGTGAGATGTGGCTAAGGAAAACTTTCAATTTTATGAGTGGATGAGTCAACATTTTTAGAAAATCAAAATATGCTCATTGACATAACAAAAGTAGAGTTAGGGGTACAGTTGGAATTAAAACAAAATTAGGAGATGCAAGATGAACTTGGTGAGGTGTAGGGAGAATCACTCCATATAATTTCCAACCTTTTATTAATTTTTTTTTACTTTTCTTTTCTTTCAATCTAACTTAGCAATGCAATAATTATTAAGCCATCTGTATCTTTCCTTAACTTCAATTCTTTCACCCACTTTAATATTATAACTAATTTTAAAATAGAGTAGTTTATTAATATTTTAAAATAGAGTAGTTTAAATCTAATTCACTAAGAATCTGACACACCTAGGTTCAATTCGTGCTCACTAATTTACCTAATTTTTTAATAAATATTTTTTGTTTGGTTAGTCATTTTACAAAATATTGAAATGAAAGCTACAAAGAAATGATTTTTGTATGAAATAATTAGACAATATGAAAAATTCATAAATCTATATTTAGTAACTCAATTTTTATGCGGAAACAAATTTGAATCACTATGAAATTATTAACATTTTCTTTGAAAAAATTTTGTGTGAATGAAATCTTATGTTTGATTGAGCATAAATATAATTTAAGGCCTTTTTCTTTTATTTGATTTGAATTTGAAATTTTTTTTATTTTTTTATAACAAAAGAAATTATAATTAAGTGAGATAGTAAGTCAATATGTTTAACTATCAACCCGTGGTGAACTGAACTCAGTTCAAATTTTTTCATTTTGCTAATAAATAAGTTGGGTTGAGTTGACTCATGAAGTTGTCAATCTATAATCAGTTGAGCCAAGTCTAAATAGTTCGTTTTGACAACTTAATTATTACCAGTAAATTTAACACTAATGTTTCTATTTCAATTTGAAAATACAGTTTAATAGAAAAAAAAAAAAAAGAAAGATTGTCATAGTAAGATGTGTTGTCACATTGCCCTTTAGGTCATCTTATTATAAAGATTAATCATACTAACACACAATAACCAAGACTACACTCATAGTTATGCACTACAATTTCTATAATGTGTAATAATCATCTTTTTAATTCTTGTATTATTTCTCTTTCAAAACTATTAATGTCATATATTACAGTTACTCATACATTATGTCGATTTATATATTGTTATTGCATTTTTATGACACTAGCAATGTGTTGATGGTAAAGGAAGATTTCTTATTTTATTAATATATAACAATATTTCTATGAAAATCTAAAGGAAAATTTCTCAACTACATTCTTATTTTATTTATAATAATTTTCAAGTTTTTATCAACAAAAATACACTAGCTAGTACAAAGTTCAACTGTAATTGATCATATTTTAAACTACTATTTTCCATTTGTAACAATGTTATACTTTCTAATGTCTTTTTTAAATATTAAAAACAAATTATTTCAAATTTTAACGATAAATAATTCCAGTGTAATATATTTTTTCATTTATTTAAATGTTTCATTAAAGTTTTTCATAATAATTTATATAAAAATTATGAACAATAACAATTTACGCAACGCAATTAATATTTATTTCTTAGAAATATCTTTATTTTATTATTTAATTTAATTCTGTTATTCTCATGATTTGAAAGTCTATTATTTTTGGCAGCAGAAATTTAAAAATCTATTTAATTTATTTAAATATTACTTTTTCTATTTATAAAATAAAAAAATAAAATTTCACTATTTTTCAATGTCAACATCGACCATATTCTTGGAAATCTATGTCAGCATATCTAGTTGCCTAAAGAATATTGACAAAGGCTTATTTATGTAATTTTCTATAAAACGAAGGTTCAATAAGGAAAATAAAATCCAGTAAGCAAACCGTAACGACAGGGTTCGGTTTCGTATCATTCATTACAGTGATACTATGCAGGGGGGAAACTTGTGAAGAACGTTGAAGGCGAAAGAGGAACGAACGGAGCGAGCAATGTACAAAACGAAGGTGCAAGAGCTGTGCCAGCGACGGTCGTGGCCCTTGCCCACCTACGACACCACCAGAGAAGGTCCCGATCACGATCCTCGCTTCACCTCCACCGTCACCGTTAACGGCGTGTCCTTCCAAACCTCTGCCCCCACGCGCAACTCCAAAAGCGCCCAAAACGACGCCGCTATGCTCGCCTTCCTCCACTTCTCCCCGCCGTCATCGTCACCGTCGCCCTCACCGTCGCCGCCGTCTCCCTCTTTTCCCCAACACACTCTCTCCCTTCCCGCTCTCTCTTCTTTCCCTCAGCCTTCGCTTTGCAACTCGTCTTCTGGTACCTTCCCCCCTTTGTTCACGTGTTATTATTGTGCTTCTAGCACGTGCGCATTTATTTATTTATTTTTTGCATTTGGTGATGATTGTCTTGAATGTGATTTCCATGACAGGGTATGTAATTTTTTTTCTGGTAAGACGGAAATTGCATGTTAAGTAATAAAATAATGTTGTTGAGTATTGGTGGAGGAAGGAGTTGAGGTGCAGAGTTTGTCATTCACTTTTATTGGGGGCTGTTATTTGTAGATGGGCTTTTACTACAAGATATTATTTTCTATTACATGATTTCGAACAGTTTTATCATGAGTCTGTTTTTCGTTACTGAATCAAAATTAAAGCTTTCTTGGTAGTGCTCACGAAAATGTTTTCAGTTTCAGCTTTTGTTTCTAATGTTAAAATACTAGAATGTTATTCCTTTTTTTTTTGAAAAGAAAAAGCGTTAGAATGAGTACCGGAAACAAAAGAATGCATAAATTTATGAACACTTAGTCATGTTTATATGTTGAAATTGGTGTGTTGTTTTGGTTGTTTATTGGGGGTTTGGAGGAAGCTGCGTGGATATGCTGTCATGAATTGCTGCTGTGTCGTCGAGGAATTTGTTATGAGATTTTGTTTTGATTACGTGAAAAAGAATACTTGAACCGTAAACTGATTCTACTTTTTCTAATAGTGTGTTTGGTTTTACGTTTCAGATGTGATTTCATACTATTCGGATGTGATGATCTTTTATGTTTTGGGTGTGATGACATGGATGTGATTTTTATAAGCTAAAAATTAATGTGCCCACATCTTAAATCCTTTGTGAACAAGTTTCAAAACACCCAAATTATAGGTAATCTCTTAACTAAGTGGTCTACGCATGGAACCCTTGTGATGCCACTTTAGTATGGAATAAAACATGTTGTTGGGAGGGGAACACCTATGTGTGCTCAAAATCTTTAACAGGTATTTGTTATTGTTTCTGGCGATGAATAATTCTTACCAATACCAAGCTTACCCAAAAAAGAACTGGATGGACTATATTCATAATTCTTGATTTCTGTTAGACTACATTCAGGATTACAAATTTTAAAGAAGATTCATGTTATTTTGTATTGGACGAACAGGTGCACCTGATCCCAGATCTGTTGTTGATGATGTACATCTTCACTCAAATGGATTGCTGCAACTGAAATTGGAAGAAGTGTGCCAAACATCTCAAATCAGTAACCCTCTACCGGCTGTTAGAGATACAATAACAGTGGAAAATCAAAAAAGTGATATGATTTCTCTTTATCTTCTATTTGTTTGATCAAATTGATATTTATTGGTTATTATGCTTATGTGTTATAGTTAGTTCTAGTTTAGTACTGTAAAATTCTTTCTTTTGTTAGAGAGAGAAATAGCGAGAGAGTTCTTTTGGTGTGAGGTGTGCAGGGGAGATTGAATTAGTTTTAATATGATTTGATTGATCTTAAAATCAGATGCAGTTTTTCCTCTTACTAGTCAATTTCACAGAAAAAATATTTGTGGCTCTTGAAATCAGGAACAAATGTATTCTGTATTTATTAGCGTTTATAGGTGCGTACATTCTGATATAGGGAAACCTAAATACCCTCCAATCATGTATATTAATTACTACTACCCGATATAAACGTGTTTCTGTGGTACATTCAAACACATAATTTTAGCATTACTTTTAGCTGTTCTTTCTCTCTCTCAACATGGGATCATGGTCATTTACAGAACCATTGTTGAACCCACCTGCATTTGCCACAATTAATGCTGGAAGTCCTGGACATGAGGAGGAGTTTTAACAAGCTTCCTTAGTTGCACCATAGCCTTCGTTAGTTGTGGCCACTTTTGGAGTTGCTTAAAGAGTGGTGGTTTAGTCCCATATCAATGATGAGGCCAAACCAGTGTATATAAGTAGAAGACAACTCTAATTGCATGGAAAAAGGCTGGCTTTGGTTTTGTATTTTGTTTTCCAAATTATTTGGACATGGATTGTAGGGCAACGCTAGTGTCCAGTTGTTTATTTTTTTCATATTATAAACCATGTGTGTTATTTTTAGTTGGACATGTATTGATGCATATTGAACATGAGTTGTCTACACTAAACACAATTGATCCTTATCCCACTAGTTTAGGTTGGCTACACATATTAACTTAGGCATAGTGAGAAATAAAAGTATGGAGAAAGTTGGTAGTATCAAATAAATGACACTTTAATTGAATTACTTGTAACTTTTTGACGTTTAATTTTGTCATAGACATGTTACATTTGTACAAGAACCAGCTGCAAAGCTTTGTTCAAAAGAAAAATCTAGGTCTTCCAGTATATTCTTCCGAGTTTGAGGGTCCTCCTCATGCCACGCGTTTCAAGTGCAAAGTCACTATTGATGGACATACATATGGAGGTGACAAATTCTATTCTACATTGAAGGATGCTGAGCATGCAGCCGCTGGAGCTGCTTTAATGTCATTATTACCAGGCGGAGTTGAAGAGGCTAGTCTCAATCACTTGTAACTAATTATATAACTTATTCTATAATATTCAACTTCTTAAATGCTTTCTTTTGGTGCTGCTTATATTCTTATGATTGTCTAAAAAATTCAGGGTCATACTGGATTATACAAAAATCTTTTACAAGAATTGACTCAAAAGGAAGGATTCCGATTACCCATTTATAGCACAAATATAAATGGTGAAGCTCATATGCCAATATTTGTGTCACAAGTGGAGGTAGAAGGGGTGCTCTTTACTGGGCAAGAAGCTAAATCCAAGAAGCAAGCAGAGATGAGTGCAGCCAAGGTAGCTTATATGGCTTTGAAAGAACACAAAGGTATTCTTTTAATACTAGTGCTGTAGTTTCTCATTCTAACATATGTCTCGAGTTTAGGAATAATCTGCAAAATATATTAATTTATGCCATACATCAAATTGATATGATGTACAGGAACCTGGTAATAATATTTTCAGAATCCCTTGATTTATGTTATAATATTACCTTGTACAGTTTTAATTACAAGATTGGGATATTTAATTACATTCCATAATTCGGATACTTAATTACATTCCATAATTAGGAGGATTAATATTCTGACAGTATATTTTATATTTATTGTACCGGATCATTGGATTAATAAAACATTTTTATGTCAAATTTTGAAATAAATTGGAAAACATAATTTCTAGGGTACCGAATGATGGATGACCTAAACAAAGGTTGTATAACCCCATTTTTTCTTTATTGGAGAGTGTTGTTTCTGAAATCAAAGACAAAGGAATTTGGCTCTTGATATTATGCATCGTGTTAGCATCCTCTAGACGGTAGAGCCCACTATCTTCCTTAGCAAGTCCAATCACCTTCCCTGCTCCTTGATCCAGTAATTGGCAGGTTGTAGGAGTAAAAAACATGAAACAGAGTGTTAGGTTTCCGATTGAGAAACCTAACTTTCTCACAATATCCAAACACCCAACAACACAAAAACAAGAAATAACAAAGGAATAGTATGAATTTCACTGTGAATGTATATACTGTAACGTGTAACGAAATACAGAAACGAGAGCCTAATCCCCCTCAACAAGGTCCAAGACCTGTTTACACAAAAGTATATGGCTAGCTGCTTTCTAACAATGAATAGAACTCTATTTATATAAGCTCTCCCATCCTGCCTTTCCTAACCGCTCTCTCATTTTCCCGCCTTTCTATCCTCTTACCTTAGATCCTATCACAGAGTAAATTCATTATAAGCTTGTGAACAGAAATCAAATTGGCAGATAATTCGAGCATATGCAAAACATCCTTCAGAATTAGATTCTGGTTTATCATCATATCTCCTTTTCCAACAACTGTAATGAAATTTCCATCTGCAAGTGCAATTTTGTTGTTGCTTGGATAGGGTCTATAAGATATAAACCCAATAGATGATTGAGTCATGTGGTCCGTGGTCCAGAATAAAGTACCTAGACACCTTCTTTAGAGGAATTTAAGGCATTGAGTATGTAGGAGTAAGGAATATTACTTGTGAATGCTAAGGAGCAATTATCTGAACCTACAGGCTTTGCTAATGTGTCCAACAACCCCCTTAATTTTAGAATCTCCTCTGTATGGAACTCTGGTGGTTGAGTTTTCCGATTATCAAACATTTTTGAGGTTTGAAGTATGGCAATGCTGGCATAGAAGGAATTCAGTGAAAGAAAGAAAGGGTTGTGGTGTTGCAGCAATGCAGGCTTCTGATAGGTTTGATACAGTTTACAAAAGAAGGAAAAAAGAAGGTAGTTAGTACAGTTGTAATTACATAACTGTAACAGACTATTATAAATAGTCTTATTAGGAGGTGAGCAGGCAGTTTTGGAGTTTTTTTGTAAAGGGAAAAGCCAGGAGAGATAGGTCATCTCGAAAGACCTTGAGTGTTGCATGTGATTGTTCCTGTTCTTACCATATTGGTAGAACAGTTCTGTAATGTTTTCTAATAAATCATCCAAGAATCTGTCTTGGAATTCTCTAGTAATTCTAGATACCTATCATCTGGTATTCAGAGCCTCTTTCTTGGTCCTGTGGAAGTGGTGCGGAGCATGGTGAATACAAGAATGGAATCCAGATTAGATGTGGTGGAAAAGATGATGCAAGAATTCATGCAAGATCGTGAAAGACAAGAAAATCATAATCATGAGTGCTTCCAGCGTTTGGAAGACATGATTAGAGGGCTCACCGTGGTGGTAGAAACGATGTCTTGCAGCACTAACAAGGGAGAAACTATTTCAATGATGAATGCAGGCAATGGGTCACGTTGGGAGGAAGAGAAAAGTATGACAATATCTTCCTCAAAATGGAGAAAATTGGACATCCCTGTTTTTGCATGAGAGCAGGCCTATGGTTGGACTAACAGACTAGAAAGATATTTTCGATTGAAAGAAGTGAGTGAGGAGGAAAGAATGCAGGCTGTCATAGTTGCTTTAGAGAGAAAGCCTTGAATTGGTTTGAGTGGTGGGAAACCTGCAATCCAAATCCTACGTGGGAGGCATTCAAGGTGGCTGTTGTCCGTAGGTTTCAACCAACAATGCTGCAAAACCCCTGTGAAATTCTGATTGGCTTGCGACAAACGGGTTTAGTGAAAGATTATATTGAGCAATTTGAACAGTTTGTTGGGTTCTTGAAGGGAATTCAACAAGATTATTTGGTAGGCATCTTCTTGAATGTGTTGAAGGAGGATATCAAGGCTGAGGTTAAATTATATGAACCCACTAATCTTGCTGAATTGATGATGAAGGCTCAGATGGTTGAGGAAAAAATCAGAGTTACAGCAAAACGGGGAACACCAAATGGAAAAAGGAGCAATAATGCGTATAAGCCATATTCAATAACTAGAAGTTTCTCCAGAGATGTTGGAAATTCTATTGTCGCAAGTAATCATAACAGAGGGAAAGTGGAGACCCCAGACATAACAAGTAGCTTCACTAGTCACCAGGGAGGGCAGCCAGCCACATCTACCCAGCCCATGCCTCCTCCACTTACTAAGACTATATTCTAGAAGTATATCCAGAAGAATTGCTAGATACTAGAAAGACCACTCAAGTTGACTTAGAAGTTCTTTTCAAATGGAAATATCTGTCAGATATTGAGAATAGTTGGGAATATGTTGCTTGCATTCATAAAGAATTTCCAGAATTTCACCTTGAGGACAAGGTGAATCTTCACGGAGGGGGGTATTGATGGGTTTGATATAGTTTACAAAAGAAGGAAAAAAGAAGGTAGTTAGTACAGTTGTAATTACATAACTGTAACAGACTATTATAAATAGTCTTATTAGGAGGTCAGCAGACAGTTTTGGAGTTTTTTTGTAAAGGGAAAAGTCAGGAGAGACAGGTCCTCTTGAAAGACCTTGAGTGTTGCACGTGGTTGTTCCTATTCTTACTACATTGGTAGGACAGTTCTGTACTATTTTCTAATAAATCATCCAAGAATCTGTCTTGGAATTCTCTAGTAATTCTGGATACCTATCAGATGAATACAGCGAAAGAAAGAAAGGTGTATGATTTTGCAACAATGCAGGCTGTGCATGAGATTACACAAGCTCCCGAGGATGTTAAAGCGTTGATACCATGTCATAATTGTTTTTAACATTATTCATAGAGGATTTTTTTTTTTTCTACCAATTTGGTCAATCATCTACCCTCTAAAACACTAAAAGATAACAATCCCATTCAACTACTCTCCAAATTTTTTTCTGACTTTTAGGACAACAAATCATCTTGTACCTTGAGTCTTTAATACCCCACCATTTATTGACTCTTATACTTCACCATCTATTCATTCTTCTTTTCTGTCAACCCAAAGATAACTGGAGAACAAACTCAGTGTTATCCATCCACTACAATTATACTCACAAAGGAGATGGTCTGTTATTTCCATGAATCTGACATTAATGAAGAATAGATTATGCCAACCATTGAAGTTCAGGATCTTCCAATTGCAGCAAGGAAATGTATTTGATCATGTACTAAAAGGCCAAGGTATCCATTGTCACACTTTGTGTTTTATAACAAACTATCCAATAATCACAAAAGTTTTCTTGGTCATCTAATACGGTCACTATTCCAAAAACTATGAATGAGTCATTGGATAGACTTGAAAGAATTAATATGAAAGAAAAAATATTCTTATTTAATTTATTAATTTGAAACAATATATCAATCTCTATATTTAGAGAACTCTAAACAGATAGTAAGGATTGGAAAAATTCTATGAAGGTTGAAATGGTTGCTCTAGAAAGGAACAAAAGTTGGGAGTTGGTGGATCTACCTAAAGGAAAAAATCGTGTTGGATGCAGGTGGGTATTCACTGTTAAGTACAAGGTAGATGGAACAATAGAAAGGTATCAATCAAGGTTAGTAGCTAAGAGATAGACTCAAACATATGGGATTGATTATCTTGAAACTTCTTCATCTACTAAAAAGATAGTGTTACAATTTTATTTTCTCTAGAGTTTGTAGAAATTTGATGTCACAAATATCATTCTGCATGGTAATCTTGAGGAAGAAATTTACATGGAGGTCCCGCTTGGGTTTAAAGATGAGGAGAGAAAGGTGTGTATACTAAAGAAGGCATTCTATGGATTGAAATAGTCTTCTAGAGCATGGTTTGGTAGGTCTACTACTGTAAGGAAGACCATGGGGTACAAGAAAAGCCAAGGTGACCATACATTTTTTATTAAGAATTCATCTTCAAGGGGAGTTTCATTACTGATTGTGTATGTAGATTATAGTTGTAACACAAAATGATCACGTAGGAATGGAAGCCTTCAAAAATTGTTGGAAAACAAAATTTGAAATTAAGGAGTTAGGTAAATTGAAATATATCTTGGGCATTGAAGTGGCTCATCCCATATTGGTATTTTCATCTCCCAACAAAAATGTGTTGGATTTATTAGTTGAAACTGGTAAATTAGAATGCAAACTAGTAGACACCTATTAACAGAATCACAAACTTGGTGAATTAGTTGAAGGTGTATTTGTGGATAGACATCTTGTTGAAGGCTGATTTGGAAATTGATCTACTTGTCTCACACTAGGCCCCCATTGCCTATGTTGTTAGGATTGTAAGTCAGTTCATGCATATTCCAAAGGAGACTTGTGTTAGTGCTGTTTATCACATTCTACATTACTTGAAAGAAACTCGTGGAAAAGGACTTCTATTTACAAAGGGGACTTAAGATTGAAACTGTAAAATAATTCTAGAGGGCTTGATTGATCCCTCTCACAATCTTCTATTTATAAGAATAAATTGATACACAAATACATGATAAATAGGGTAACCCTAGACACAATATAATCATGATAAATAGGGTAATCCTAGACATAATATAATCATGATAAATAGGGTAACCCTTGACACACTATAATGATGATAAAATAGGATAAATATCCTAACACTCCCCCTCAAGCTGGAGCATACAAATTGTATGTACCAAGCTTGGAACAAATAAACTCAATCCGAGGACCCCTTAATGACTTGGTCAATACATCTGCGAGTTGATCGTTTGACCCAATAAACTCAGTACATATTTCTTTGGTCAACAACTTTTCACGAACAAAATGACAATCAATTTCTATATGTTTAGTCCTCTCGTGAAACACTGGATTTGATGCAATGTGGAGAGCAGCTTGATTGTCGCAATACATCTTCATAGTATGGATGTCACAAAATTTAACCTCTTGAAGGAATTGTTTCACCCATATAAGTTCACATGTTAGTGATGCCATTGCCCTATACTCGGCTTCCGCGGTTGATCGAGCTACTACATTCTGTTTCTTACTTTTCCATGAAATAATGTTTCCTCCCAGAAAAACACAATATCCTGTTGTAGACCGTCTATCAATAGGTGAACCTGCCCAATCTGCATCACAATACCCAGAGACATGAATGCTTCCTTTATCTTTATATAACAATCCTTGCCCGGGAGCCTTCTTTACATACCTTAGAATGCGAATGAGAGCATTCCAATGGTCAATACATGGAGCCTGCATGAACTGACTAACCACTCCAACTGCAAAGGATAGATCTGGCCTTGTAATAGTGAGATAAATCAGTTTGCCAACCAGCCTCCTATACCTCTCTGGATCGGAGAATAATTCACCTTCTTCTGTCCTTAATTTCTGGTTTGGGTCCATGGGACTGTCTACCGGTCTACAATCAATCATGCCTGTTTCTTGTAATATATCAAGAGCATACTTCCTTTGGGAGATTACAACTCCATCTTTTGATTGCGCTACTTCAATGCCTAAGAAATATTTGAGACTTCCAAGATCCTTGGTTTGAAAATGTCTACACAAGTACTCTTTTAGTTGAGATATTCCAACAGCATCATTTCCTGTAATGACAATATCATCAACATATACTATTAAGTAAACACATTTCCCGAGAGAAGAATGACAATAAAAAACTGAATGGTCTGCTTCACTGCGTTTTAGCCCAAATTTTTGAACAATGGAGCTAAACTTTCCAAACCAAGCACGTGGGGATTGCTTGAGGCCATATAGAGATCGATGCAATTTGCATACCATACCAGACTCCCCCTGAGCAACAAACCCTGGAGGTTGCTCCATATAAACTTCTTCCTCAAGATCACCATGTAGGAAGGCATTCTTGATATCCAATTGATGAAGTGGCCAGTGACGAATGGCTGCCATGGCAAAGAAGAGACGAATAGTAGTCATCTTGGCTACAGGAGAGAAAGTGTCACAATAATCAAGACCATAAACCTGAGTGTAACCTTTTGCAACAAGCCGAGCTTTGAGCCGATCAATTTCACCATCAGGGCCAACTTTAACTGCATACACCCATCGACAACCAACCGCCTTTTTTCCTGGGGGAAGGGGCACCAGCTCCCAAGTATTACTGTGGTCAAGAGCCTGCATTTCTGCAATCATAGCTTGTCGCCATCCAGGATGATCAAGTGCTTCTTTCACATTCTTGGGTATAACAACAGAGGACACTGAGGATAAAAGAGAAAAATAGGAGGGCGACAATCGATGATAGCTTAGAAAATTATAAATGGGATGAGGGTTCCGAGTGGAACGAGTACCTTTTCTGAGGGCAATAGGCCATGCTGAATCATTTGCACCAGGAGGCGTGGGAGGAGGTGACGAGGGAGAAGAATCTGAAGTAGGAGATTCACCATTGTCTTGGGGAGGTGGACTATCCATTGGGGCCCTGTGTGAGATGATCTCAGTATGTGGAGAAACAGGTGTAGAAGGATTGTGATCATGACTGGGAATGACAGAGACAGTGGAGCTATTTGACTCAAACCATTGGAATAGGAAGGACCTGCTGGAGGATAGAAACATCCTGAACAGATGGAGAGAAGTAAGGAGTCTGTTCAAAGAATGTGACATTGGCAGACATGTAATACTTCTTAGTTTCAGGAGAGTAACACCGATATCCTTTTTGAAGTCGAGAATAGCCTAAGAAGACACATTTGAGAGCGCGAGCGGAGAGTTTGTCTAGACCTGGAGACATGTCATGAACAAAACATACACAGCCAAACACTCGGGGAGATGTATGAAAGAGAGGATCATTAGGAAACAAAATGGAGAAAGGGACTTTATTATCAAGAGAGGAGGAGGGCATCCTATTAATAAGATAACATGCAGTTAAGATGGCATCCCCCCAGTGATGGACAGGAATATGGGCACCAAGCAAAAGGGTACGAGCAGTTTCAACCAAGTGTCTATTTTTTCGTTCTGCTATACCATTTTGCTGTGGTGTATGAGGACAAGTAGACTGATGTAAGATACCATGGGAACTCAAGATGGCAGAAAAGGAGGATGAAAAATACTCTTTGGCATTATCACTTCTTAATATTTTGATTACTTGACCAAATTGATTCCTGATTTCATTCAAAAAGGATGTAAAGATAGCTAACAATTCAGAACGATTTTTCATAAGATAAACCCAAGTACATCTTGAATATTCATCAATAAAGGTAACAAAATATCTATAACCAAAGGAGGAGATACGACTAGGTCCCCATATATCAGAATGGATGATGGAAAAACTAGAATTACATATTGATTGAGACCTTTTAGGAAAGGAAGATCTAACATGTTTTCCTAATTGACATGACTCACATTCTAAGGTTTGGAGACCACTAAGTTCAGGACACATCTTTTTTAATTTGGACAAATGAGGATGGCCAAGTCGATCATGTAGCACTTTAGGATTAAGAGCAGCAACACAAGACACCCTTGGACGAGATCCAAAATGGTATAATCCGCCAGCTTCATATCCTTCTCCAATCTGTCTCCCCGAACCACGCTCCTGTATAACAAAAGATTTATGATCAAAGGTTATTGAACAATTTAACATTTTAGTCAACTGGCTTAAGGAAATTAAATTAAAAGGACAATTAGGGACAAAAAGGACTGAGTTGAGATTGAGGGAGGGAGACAAAGAAACATGACCGACTCCTTTGGAAGAAGTTTTAGATCCATTTGCAAGGGTTATGAAATGAGGTTTTTCTCGAAAGGAAATAGATGAGAACAAAGAGGTATTACCAGAAATGTGATCAGAAGCACCTGAGTCAATTACCCATGAATTTTGACATTCCATAGATTGAGAAACGCAGGCTGTTGATGTATTGGGAGATTGAGATGGTTGTGCCAAGCTGTTAGACTTTAACCTTAAATACTCTTGATATTCATCCTCAGAAAACATAGAAGTAGAGGTTTCAGTTTTCAAAGTGGAAGTTTCAGTCTTCGAAATATTGGCGGTTTTGGAAGGGAAACCATGTAAGGAGTAGCAATTCTCTTGAGTATGACCCATCCTTTTACAATATGTGCATTGAGTACGTCCCCGACCTCCTCGTCCTCCTCCTCTAGTGCCACGTCCTCCTCTTCCTCGTGTGGCAACCATGACAGATGGTTCCACTAGTTCATGCGCTTCTTGAGTTTGAGATACCGGGACACGCAGAAGGCGAGTGGTCAATGTTTCCATAGAGGGGACCTCATGACTAGTTAGAAGTTGATCTCTGAGATGATCAAAATCGGGATGTAGGGCACGAAGGATCAACACCATGTAGAATTTGTCTAGTTTCTTTTTTATATCCTCTAATGGATCTACTTCCAAAAACATCCTAAGTTCTTCGACAGCAGATTGGGCTTCAGTCATGAAGGACACCATATCATGGTCTGCCATTTTAAGAGATGCAAGTTTATTCGTAGTGTCATAGAGACGTTGAATATCGTTGGCATAAATGCTTTGGGCTTTCTTCCAAAAGGAGTGACAAGTTTTGAAAGCCCTCAAAGATACAAAAAGTTTGGGTTCCACTGATTGCCATAACAGGGCACACAACTGGAAATCTGCTTGTTTCCACTGATCAGCTTTTTCAGTAGGCACATGGCTTCCATCTCGCTCAAGGTGGTCATAATGCCCTTGGCCAAGGAACCACATTTCAACGGCAGCAGACCATGATAAATAATTTTTTCCATTTAGCTTCTCGGAGGTAATTGATGGACTTCCAGAGAAGGAAAGAGTACTGCCAGACGCCATTTCTGAAGAAGACGAATAGTACTAACGAAGAACAAGAAAACCCTAAGGGTTTAGACGAAGGAAACTTTGACAGTGATGGACGACGGTGGCCGGCAATGGCGGGCGGTGGCCGGCGACGGCCGACGGTGGCCGACGGTTGACGGTGGCCGGCGGCGGGCAGCGGCGGGCAGCGGCGGGCGACAAAGAACTGTGGCGCCGGACAAATATATATTACGAGACAGAAACCAGAGCGGGATCGACCCGCTCTGATACCAACTTAAGATTGAAACTGTAAAATAATTCTAGAGGGCTTGATTGATCCCTCTCACAATCTTCTATTTATAAGAATAAATTGATACACAAATACATGATAAATAGGGTAACCCTAGACACAATATAATCATGATAAATAGGGTAATCCTAGACATAATATAATCATGATAAATAGGGTAACCCTTGACACACTATAATGATGATAAAATAGGATAAATATCCTAACAAGGGGGAATGTGATGATCTTAGAAGCTTACACAAATGCTGACTGGGTAGGTTCTATAGACGACAAAGGATCTACCTCTAGATATTGCACTTTTCTTGGAGTAAATTTAGTCATTTGGAGGAGCAAGAAACAAAATGTTGTCGCTAGGTCAAGTGCTAAGGAAGAGTTTAGAGATAATTTTTAGAAGACCTGAAGATTGATTGGAAGAAGCCTATGAGACTGTATAATGATAACAAGTCAGCAATAAATATTGTGCATAATCCAGTGCAACATGATAGAAATAAGCATGTTGAAGTAGACAAACACTTCATAAAGGAGAAATTGGACAATGGCACAATATGTACACCATTTGTATGCTCTTTGGAAATTGACTTGCATATGTATTGACAAAAGGACTAAGTGGTGCTACGTTTCAATCTATTATTAGCAAATTGGGAATGAATGATATCCACTCACCAAAATTGAGGGGGAGTGTCAAAATCCCATAATTTATGTTGTAGATAGTACCTTGTATAGTTTCAACTACATAATTAGGATATTCAATTGCATTTCATAATAGGTTCACAGTATATTTTATGTCTATTGTACATGATCATTGATCCTGACATATATATATAGATTATATCCATCATAAATTAGAATTTTTCTATCATCAATTCTTTGTATTCTATTTAAGAGAAAGTGCTCTTGAATTATAGAGATGGATTATAACCAACAGTATTTCTGACAGCTTTCTTGAATATTCATGAATTATTAGCAAGCTCACACAAAAACTCATTCTTTCAAACAATTGAGCTCTAGAGGTACCAAAACCTATTGACAAGATTAGCCACTTACGATGTGTTCTTCCAACAAGCCCTAGGTTCAATTGCATGCACTAATCTTCTTGGTTTTTCACCTTGTTTCTATGACTGAACCTTTTGCTTAGTCTCTCTATTCCAAACATCATCCATGCTCTTGTTCTCTGTTACCTACTTAACCATAACCCAACTCAATTCAATAAAATCAACTTATAAGGTGAGAGCTTCTCAAAGCATGGTAGTTAGATTCGAACTAGTTGAATGATATGATACAGATCATGAAGTTGACGATGTAAATAGTTTAACATATCTTTTTTTGTGCCATGTAGCTTATCTAGAGTGGTGATTTTGAGGCCAAAATCATGAAAAGGGTTGACAGGGACGATAAATCATGTCGCACTAATGGTAGTTAATTGTGCATTCATGGAAGTTAAATCATGTTCAAATCTATTTTATGTTTCACATGTCTTGATACTAGCTACATGGTTTGAGGGGCTATCAACCACATTTTTAGTTGGGAAATTGGGTCAGAATAAAACTAGTTATACTTTTTGGATTACAGTAATATCTTTCTTTTATTGCTGTTATTTTTTAATTTGAGATTAAGATTTAAGAGCATGGTATCTCCTATATCTACTTAGAAGTGTTTCTCATTGTGCTTTTTTATCTTGCTTTGTTTTTGTTCAGGCAAGTCAGATAAGAGTTCTTCATTCCCCTTTTCAAATTATGAAGGACAGGTTCCCAAGTTCTCGCCTGACCACTCTGAGTCAAATGTGGTATCTTTTCTTAAACACAATGCCAATCCAACTTCATCTGTGGGCCTTGGATTAGTCACCTCGAGTGAACATAGCACAGACACATGTAAGCCGTTAAAGCCCTTGTCATTTCTACCTCATTCCCCCTTATGAAATAATTTTCTGGATTTCTTATCAGTTCTGTAGATTATCTACTGTCAAGTATAATACCTAATCCAGAGCACAGATGATATTATACTTAGATACTTAGATTCCAAAAATTAAGAAATAAGATTCTGATATGTATAGTTTGGAAAAACAAAAACTGCATACCATTCTCCATTAGCTGGCTGTGTAAAAGCCTTCTATGAATTCTTTGGTAATCACTCAAGTTTAAGATAGTCTAACTCCACTTAAATTTTGGAAGATGACATGCACATATAAAGCTGTTACGACTTGGAAGATAATCCATACATCATAAACCACTATGAAATTCATTGGTTTGCTGTAAACCTGGTTTTGTGGTTTTAGACCAATTGAAGCTATAGGTCTGACCAAGTTTTTCCAATATGGTGCAAGTTTGATCTTGGCTTGAAGAAGTGGGACCAAGTGTTAGGCAGGATCCTGTTTGGATAAATACTGTTAAACTTTCAACTTTGAATGCCATTGGTCTCCAATATGAGACAAAGATATCTTTTCAATATTGATAATCTAATGCATTGAGAAATTGATAATCTAAAGCACACATCATACTGCAATTTCATCTTGAGATTCTGTTTTTGTTACAGTGAAGAATGTCTCTACTTCATCTGGAAATACAAATGGCTACACCAAGGTTTCTACCTTGTCAAATGATAATTCTTCACCTTCTCTGTCTGGCAGCAGCAAAATGGTTTCTGAAACAAGTGACAAGTCTTCAACTGCAGTGTACACCACCTCCTCATGCATAAAAAAGATTGTTGTTTACTCACGCAAGACAAACGTGGAAATTGAAGATGATGGAACTATGTTGCCAATTAGCGATGACAAGTGGGTTGCTTACTCGTATTCTTATTGAGATAGTTGGAACTCCTGCATCATATTTTTTGTTTCTCAATGTATTTGTGTAGGATTTGACTCCCGGTAAATTTTAAAACATAAAATATGGAACTTATAACCTATCGACTAAAAGACACAGATGAGATTTTAACCTAAAGAAAGTGAAGCAGATTAGTTAATTATTCAGTCATCAACAACTAGGAATTTCTCTGCTCAGATTACATAGAAGAACATTTAAGAATATGTAGATAACTATAGCTCTATGGGGAAATGCTAGAGACCCTTATATTTGTTCTTTTATTCCTTTTTTATTCGTAGCCGTTATATTCCTTTAATTATTACAAATGTAAATGACTAATTTTCGTTCTCTTCACGTCCTCAATTACAAATTTCAATTCTTAATTTTTTGAGAGATGTAGGTTGAATATTATCATGGACTAGTCCAACAATATCTCTTAATTACTTAATTTTTCTGGGGTCAAACATATTTTTAGTCTATAAACAGAAGTTTGTTTTCAATCCTCCATTCAAAAACATCGAGTTTTTACCGTCAAATCCATCAGTGGAAGTATTTTTACCACCAAAAAATCACATATACTTATTTTGAATTTCAAACTCCAACTCCAACCTCATTAACCCCTTTTCCCTTTGGCAAAAATTCTCTCAACCCTCACCTATTACCGTTTCATCCCTTTCAATGCTTTATCACCTTCTGAATAACGCCTATGTTGAATATTATAGTAGAAAAAAATTATTTGAACACTTTGAACGTCAAGTGCTTAAGTTTCACAACCATGAAGATGTAATTAATCAGTTGGGTTGTTACTCAGGAAATTTGGGGAAGCTCACTATTGTTGGTTTTGGATAATGTTTTGCTTGACTGAGAGGCTCTTTTGAATAAATTAATATTTTATTTGTCATTTAAAAAAAATTTGATGATTTCAAAGTTTGCATTTCCAAGATTTAACATTGATCTTACACTTTTCTTAGACTTTGACTAAACTTATCTAATCCTATAAAATTGTCTATGATTTAACATATTGTAGTGCCTTAACTATAAGATGTTTTTGCTACCAACACTTTTGTAGACATGAGTGCCACATTATTAATGCTGATACAAGATGGAAGGAATAAAAAAATAATGATAAATAAGAATTGGAAAACTAAAATTAGTGAATAATTTGTTGAAATACTGATATTGATAAAAAAAAATGTGTTATGAGATCAATACTTTATGTGGTTATTGATGCTACATTATTGTTTATCCATGATATTTGAGAACAAAGACGATGACAATAGGAAGAAAAAAAAATAGATAGTTGTAATTTAACTATTCTATGGATTAAAATTACATTTTCTAAAAAATAGTAAACAATATATATTTCAAATGACAATCCATTTTTCATTTTTCTTCTTTTATATATAAGTATCATTCTAGGTTTATAATTTTATATTAAAATTAATATTTATAGTTTAGAAAGTGATATTTTAGAATTGACAAGGAGTTTAAAATAGTGGTATTTGAATATTTTAATATTAAAATGTTTTAGTATAAATATAAATTTTATAAATTAGTTTCATTATTTTAAAATACTTTATCTTTATAGAAATCACTTTAGAGATCTTGTACTTCTTTCTAAGTCTTCTAACTTTCTTGTCGTTTGTTTGAATATCAAAGATCGGTGGAGTGATTTTATTAGTAAGCTCTTTCCTTTTGTTCGATCAGTTTCTTCATTTTTGTAAGTTGAATTTCTACCCTTTTTTCTTTGATTGAAATCTATTGAATACATTGAAAATTATGTGTGATATTAATCTTCTTTAGGTTGAATATATACATAGAGTGTTCTATTTATAATAAAAGAAATATAAACTAAGCCCAAAATACAAATAAGGAATAATAACAAACTAACTAAAGATAAAGTATAAAGATAAAATAAAGATAATATGTATAACAAAAATCTATCTTGGGTGACCCTTCCCTTGGTTGAATGTGAGATTTTGACCTTCTATATGAGTCTATGTTGATTAATGATCATAATGGTATGACTTGATCATGTTTGTGATATTTCTATATGTAAATAAAACATCATGTAAGTTTAGAGGTGCGTTTGCTGTTTTGGAGCTATTTAGAGTTATTTTGTCAAGTAAGGGAAGCTAAGGATTTCATGTTTATACTTTGATTGATGTTGTGCATATTTTTAATTTAAGTTTAAGTGTCTTCTTGAATTAGATGTATTGGTATTTAGCTCTTGTTGAATTTGTGAAGTAATGTTTGTGTATTTGAATTGAGGTATGAATGAAGTTTTCGAATTAATAATTGTTGATATTGTACCTTTATGGGATTTGATTTGGTATGATATTGGTTAAGTTAAGAATCACGAATTGTATGATTTTGAATTGTTTGGAACTGTAAACTAGCTTAGGTAATGTTAATTTACACAAATCAAACCCAAAGAAGGATTTCTAGTGCACTGATATGGCATTGGGCACCATTGATATCCCTAGGTGTCATTGAGATAAAGACTTCTCTGAGTTGGTTTTTGGTGGGTGAGGGGTTTCCTCGTTGGGAGAAATCAAAGTCAAAGAGCTCAGCCTTGGTGTAACTGAACGCTGATCAAGACCATTGGGTGCCACTTGTGTAGGGGTGCTCAGTTTAGTTTGTTGTTGGGTGCCACTTCCTACTACTAAGCAATATTTCTAGGATTTATATCTTGGGAGCTCTGATGGTGGTTTCACTGGACAGACCTTGGGTTGACTACGCGAGAAAGTGGCGGTGGGTGCCATTTATGGTTGGCATTGGGAGAGAGCCTTCTAGAGGCACCTTTGGACTGGTGGCATTGGACAGGGTTTTATGGCGTTGGGCGACATCAACTAGTTTAGCTTTCTTGTGAGATTATTTTGGAATGTGATAGATATTGTGGATAATATGAGCTTGTGAAATACTAGGAAGTATGAAAGGATGAATGATATATGGAATTCTAGGAAGGAAATCCAGTTAATACGTGTTTTATAAAGTATGCATTAAAATAGGGATATATCCCGAAGGTTATCCTGAAACTCTACTAATCATTCATACTCAAATAAAGAAGGATGAATTAGGAGTTGAGAGTAGCAGGAGGTCATGGTCTAAAGAACAATGTAGTTCTTATGACAGTAAAGGATTAACCTTGTCAGGTGGAAGAGTATCCAGTACAAATGCATGACTTCCAAGTTGTTCAACATTAATCACTTTATCCGGATGATTGATTCTAGAAGAGTCTTTATCTTTTGTGACTTGTGCTTTATAATTGTGTGAATTCTTTAGTATGAATATGATCTTGTTATTTGTTATCTAATGCACCTTTTAATCTATTAGCATACTCTTTTTTCTTTGTTGGTCTGTTTTTTGTTTGTATTATTCCTTTTGCAATTATTATCTTAATGGTATCAACGAGAATGTAGGTTTGGGACATCTCCATAGAAAGATATTAGTATTGTGGTATAGTTGTAGGAGTTGCAGTTTTTTGTTTTAGTAGTTGTTTTAAAAAAAAACTCTTGTATACTCTTTAGTTTTATCTCTAGCATTGTGGGATTTATATATCATTATTGATTAATATATCATTTTAGTATATCTTATGATATGACTGTAATATTCCGTTTATGTATGCTTTTGTGTTTATTAACTTTCTTTAATAGTTTTGACTATTAAATGTGATGTTACACACATTCTAATTTTTATTTCTTATTGTCATTTATTTTCTTATTTAATAATTATTTGATCCTGTTTAGAATTAGTTATTTTATTCAATAAATTATTTTTATATTTATATAGTACAAATATATACTTATTTATTTGGTAATAATTGTATCCTAATATTTTTAATTAATCTTGTATGATAAAACTTTAGTCAAGTTAATTAAGTCGAAACCTTATTTATCATTACAATATGATATATATAAAAAGGTAATATATGTATAGAAAGTCAGTTACTTTCAATTCATGTCCCCAAAAAAAGAAACTAGAAAAGGTGATATGATTTATACTATTGTGAAAGATTATACAAGTTAAGATCATATGTAGCATGACCTTGTAGCCAAAGCAACTAGAAAGTCTCTGTAGTCCCCAGATGGAAGGTCTTCACAAATAACATCAGCAAGTTCCTTATCATACTTTTCCTTGAAAACCCTTCTGATCTCATCTATGTCTACCTCAGCTCTGCTTACCAATGCTCTTGCAAAACTTTTTCTTTCCCCTTTGATGCTTCTGTACAGTTTCTGTCATTATTAACCAATTTCCAGCTTTTCAGATAATCACTTTCTTCTTAAACTAAATTTTGGAGAAAGATTAAATAAGTAGTATAGGAACTAAATGAGTAATTAAAGAAAAGGCATACCTTTGCAAAATAGTGTGCTGGATTACATATGCATTTTACAACCAGCATTAGAGCTTTACCAAATTGGCCACAATTCCCTCTATTGATAGACTGAAACACAGTGCATTGAAGACAGTAAATTTCAAAACCCTTCACAGCAATACATTGAATAGCATATTCTTTTTGTTGATACCTTTGTGTAGTCATGTCCATAAATGTGTTTATAGCTAAGAAATGTTTGCTTCAGTTGGGGAATGCTCCTCTTGCTTAAAATTTCTAATACAACAGCTTCATCTGCAGCTCCTAAGCTTCCTTCTCCAGTTTCATAGAGCCTCCTTGCATCACACTTGGATATGTGATGGTTCACATCCACTTGGTGAGCTTTGTGCGATGCAGCCAATGCCACCAGAATCTACAAAAACCAAACCTATTTCTTTAAATTTACAAAGAATTCATCAATCTAAGTATAATCCACATAAAGAATTAACATCATCTTTGATCTAAAACCTTAAAACAATAGATTTGTAGGTCTTGTTCCTTGTATTTAATTTTATTTTTAATTAATATGAAACTTAGACTTACACTTATATTCTTAAATTGAGTGATTATGATAATATCTCACCTTTTGAAACGGGTGTGGAGGATCCAGATTGATAATATCTTGGTCCAACTGTCTCCTGAACATTCTGTGGTAGGCCTGTGTGATGAGAAGAACATGACTTGATTTTCTGCAAACGAAAATCTCCACAAGAGCCTTGAAATCGGTATCATCTTGCTGAAGAGACTCTCTAACCACAACAGCATCTCTGTCATGTGGGTCAAGCATCCACAAGGACAAGGCAGAACAGTTCATGGAAGCACAAAACACATCTTCATACCTTTGAAGATAACTTACCAACTCCTCTCCATACATTGCCTTGAAGGTCTCTTTGAGCTTTTGTCTTTCAAGGAGGGTTCTACAACTCAGAGATGGGATCATCTGACTCAAATCCCCCATGGAATCATGGATTCTCTTGCAATCATGTTCAAAACTGTGGTTTTTCATTGTAAGAATGTTGGTATCTGTGTGAGGAAATGAAGTGTATTTAAACAAGAATTACTTGAAGGGTAAGGCAGGAATCATACTTTTAGTTTAGTTTTTGTGCATTGGATGGTAGAAAAATGGAATAGGGTGTAGTCATGAGACACTTATTGGTATAGAGTAGGGTTGAAAATAAAGTTGAAAAAGACAAAAGAAAATGAAGTTTCTATGCATTGAGTTGATGGTGATGTGTAACGCAGGTTGTACTTGTATGTGCGTGCCATGTGAAGTTTGTTTAGTAGCTGAACTTGTCATTGCTGTCCATGTAGACTCTCAGTCCCCCATAACACCTTTCCTAATATCATCTATTGTCATAATTACAAATTAAGAAGCTTTTTTAATAACTTTTTGTGAATAGATTATGTGTCATTATTTTATTAGTCTGTATGTTTGAAACAGATTAATAAGTTATCACAGTTGTAAAAAAAGTTATTAAAAAAAATTATCAAAAAAGTTATTAAAAAGACATTTTCCTTGTCATAATTCTCATTCATAATTTAAGGACTATGACATGTTAACTTTTTTTAATAACTTTTTAACAATAGATTACGTGTTTCTATTTTATTGGTCTGTATATTTGAAACAGATCAATCACAAGCTATCACATAAACAATGGTAAAAAATTGTAAAAAAAAAAAAATTGTTAAAAAAACATTTTCCATAATTTAATATCTCTTTTCCTTTCCATATTTTTCTTAATTATTTAATATTTTCTTTAGTTTTGTTTCTTAACGTGGTCTCACAATTTATTAGAAATACAATTTGTTAGAAATAGTCAATGTGATTTTCTCTGAGAATTAACATTGTTAGAAAATGATGACATGATAGAGTGATCTAATGTGTTTCTAAGAGAGAAAACGTATCTATATTATTTTCTCAAGTTATAGTCTTCTAGCGACCTTAATTATAAAAGACTACCTTCTTATAATAAATATTAAGTCCATACTTAATAAAAATAAAATTAAAGAAAATTATCTAACAATTGTCACAAACTTTAATATATTTTTGTTTTTAAAATTTTAAAATTGAATATATATGATTTTATTAATTCAACGAGGCTAATTGTTATTTTTACATATTAAATAGAGCTGAAATTTGAGTTGAAACATAAATATTAGCATGAAACATTACCGTTGGATACGTTAAAAAAATTTAAAATAATTATTATATTTATTTTTAAAATTTGAACATCAAACTAACTAAATTAAAGTTTGAAAAAAAAAGAATTTCAATTTTCTGTCTTAAAAGTTAAAATTATATTTAATAACAAAATTGTAAAACTTTAATATTCAACTAGAACTACCCACATTTGAAGACTTTAGTAATGCAACTTTTTCTTTGAATGTTTGTGGACACATAAAATCATTAAATACGTTTAAGTTTATTATATAATGAATATATTTTTCTAGTAAAAAAATTGTTTTTAACTTCTTATGATTTATTAGCAGACCCATAAAAGAAAATTTATAATTAAAAACCATATTCTCCTCTTGTTTAATTGAGAATTATAAATTTCTTCAATAGTCCATGAATGGTTATTTGACCTTTGAGGGTGATTTAAGAATGTATTTCTTCTTTGTCGTTGTGCATTGAAAACTAATAATTTTCTCCTTTAGTTATAAAGATATTGTTAGAGCTCCAACATGTGGACTTTAAAGATTCCTACAAGCTTTTCTAGATATAGACAATGTAGCTTTTTAGACTTTTCCAACATTGTTAATTGTGACCTCTTCTACAGGAAAACTACATAGTATCTTACCAATGTCACCAACAGTACAATGATATTTTCTTAGTGAATATTGTACTTCGTCTAATAGGATTTCAAATTTCTTAAACATTTTTTTCTATGTTTTCTTCTTCTACATTAAATAACTCATATTGTCAAGTAAGTAGATTAATTTTTTCTTTCATTTTTAACTAAGTTGAACTCTCGTACATTATTAAAATAATTGATATTTTTATTCACCTTCTATTCTAAACTGATCCTTTCATTTGAAATTAAAAAAAAATTAATGTATATAGAAGTATAAAATTATAATAAAAATTTAATTCAATTTACATTCGGGTAATTTTGTGAAATGTTATTAACAAAATAATTTAAATATCATTTTCAATTTTATAAATTAATTACTTCCTAGTTAATAATTTCCAGTTTTTATTCATACACGTTAATAATAAAAATAAACTAAGCATATATAATTAATTAAAATAAATAAATTGGAATATTTTCTTGCATTACATAAACTAATCACTTTATAACTATTTATTATTCAAAAAACATATCAGTAATTCATTATATAACATAATTACTTTTAATTTCTTTTTAAGTCACATCAATTATTTCTACTTCAAATCTTCTACTTAAATCTATTCATTTTCTCTATCTTCTTCTCTTTTTTATTTTTTCCTTTCCACCCACTCTGATGAGATGATACTTCTTTATCTTCTTAAGATCACAAATACATAAGTTTCTTTAAACTGAGTTTCCTATGGTGAATGTTAACTATTGAGAAAGAGAATTATTTCACGACCTTGAAACTTATCAAGTTTCAAATCTATTTTGAAGAAAATAGCTAAGAGAAAATTGTTTTTTTTTTTTGTTAAAGGTGTATCTATTAACACACCACCTATAATTTATTTTGGGAGAAAGGTTAATTACCAATTTTGAAAAGTGAAAATGAATAATCCAATCCAATGAAGACATTTGGGATGGTATTTCTAATGAGTTATATATTTTAATGCATAAATTTTATGATTCTCATTGGATTGATTTGACTATAATATTAAAAATCATATGGCACAATATGTTGTAAGTTCAAGAGCATTATCTACACTTAATTTTGATTATTTTTTCGTGTTTGTCAATATAGAAGTCTCAAGGAAACATCGAATGTCTTGAAAGTTACTCATGAAAAAAAAATGATATTAAAAGAATAAGAACATATATTTGGTGCAAGAATACGATATTTTTTCCATTTGCAATAAAGTGAGGCTATTTTAGATGTGCAGAAAATTGCTTATCCACATTATAAATCATCTCATTGAACTTGTAAAGATTTTAAGAAGGAATATACTATTCAAATAAAAGTAATTGCCCCAATGAGTCTTTCATCTTTGTGTTTGCATGATGAGATATCAAAAGCTAAAATTAAATACATTTTTTACCAAAAATTTAATTACCAAAGGAAGAAAGGAATAATACTAAAAAACGATTGTATAGCAAGAAGAATCACTTGGGGAAACCCTTAAGATGGAAGTGACTAAAAAAAAATTGTCCCATTTACTTAAAAAGTTCGAAAGATATTTTGAAAGCAAGAATAAAAATAAAAACTTCACACAATCAAAGTACTTTCATAAAAGAAAAAAAAAATGATTATAATCCTCGTAATTTCATTTGTTTTGGTTGTGGTGAATAAGGACGCACAAGGATTCATTGTCCAAATACAAAAAAAAAAAAATGAGAGATTTAAAAACAAGAAAAACATAATAAAAAAGCTTGTGTAGCATAGGATGACAATAATGCATCTTATCAAGTGGTTATTTCAAAGTTAATGAAGGAGTTAACTTGTGTCTCATGATTGATAGTGAAACTTCTAACTATATGAGTAATTTTGAATTTGAAATTGACTCTAGTTATACCAACTCTTATATGCATTTAATGAAATACATCACGAGTAAAATAAGTTGTCATATTCAAATAATATACTACTAGAAGGTGTAAACATGAAAGTGGATTACTTTAGAAATTGAAAAAATCAAAATCTAATTATGAAGTATTAAGAATTATTTACACAAGTTTTTCATGTATTCTGCTTCTACTTCTCAATGTGCATTTTCAAATGTGAAATCGTAAGGTTAAAAGAATATGAAACGTAAATGCTACTCCTAGAATATTATATGCCAAATAAAAAAAATTGAATTAAAAAATAAAGAGGAAAATTCAAATTCTAAATCAAAATGAAATCTTACGACATTTCTCCATGGCAAAAAATATGAGACTTTCTAGAGCACATACATTTCACAAAGTTTTGGAGTCCAAATAAAGTCAATTTTCAACTAATAATTACTATTTACAACCGAAAGTAAAAGAAAAAATAAACCCTAGATTTTACATAATTAAAAATATAAAAACAAAAAATAATTTTGTATGTTAAAGATGTTTTAGTCCATGTAAAATTGAAACTCATCTATTTTTCAAACTTTGATACATTTTAATTTCTAAACTATATAAATCAACAAAGATAGTTTTCTTAATCTAATAACGCTAATTTTATTGAACATATTAAATAATGTTTTAGACCCACATTTAAGTTAAAATACGTCAAAATAATATAAACAATCCAAACGTCATTCTAAAATGTATTTGATAAGTAAAACAAAATTAATGTAATTGAGATAGAATAACTATATACATTAATTTTTAAAATTTAGAAACAAAAATTATATTAAAGATAGATTAGGAAATGAAAAAGATATTTAATATTTTATTAATGAATAAAAATATTTTATCTATGTAGATACATGAGTTGATGATTTTGTATCCTTTCTCTTCCTTTTTTTAGTAATTAACCAAGACTCATCTACTACTTCCGTAGTTATGAGATACGTAAAATCTACAAGAAAAATTACTCAAATACGGGAAACAAATAGAGTTATAGTAACATTAAAAAAATGTGGACGTAGTAGACTCTTAAAATATAGAATTAACTATAAATAAAAATATCATTTTTATATAAATTTATATATGTGAACTATTAGAACTTAAAAAATATACATAAAAAAGTTGTTTGAATTCTTGTATAGATTTCAAATTCACATTGGTGTGTTGAGTTAATAAGAAGTAGGGGTGGGTATGGATTAAATCCAATTTAAATCTAAATTATATCTTTTAAGCAACTAATTTGAAATTTTGTAGATCCAAATCTAAATAATTGGATTAAAATTATATTTAAATCTGTATTTTCAAAGAAAATAATTTAGATGTTTATAAATCAGTCTAGTATCAATTATAGAAGGATAATGATACTTTGACAACATTTTAACATCATCTACGTGTCATTTTGTGATTGGTCTAAAATTACTTCATAATCAATAATAATAATCATAAACACCAATATGGACCAATTACAAAATGACACGGAGGTGTTAAAATTGTTGTAAAAAAAATGTTGTCAAAGTATCATTATCCATTACACAAAATTGATAGTTTTTTTAATATCAGTTCTAAGAATAACTTTTACAGTGAAAATTTATTGAAAAATCTTCCAAATTTCATAAATATGCAATTAATTAATAATTTTTTTTAAAAAGTAAGTTTTTCATATTTAGCACATGTTTTCTGTAGACTTCTATATAATGTTTGATACACGTCTTTCTTGATCCTGGGTGCACAAGAGCAAAATGATATATTATTTAAAAGATTAATATTAAAACATGAAGATAAATTATTATACATACACACACACACATATATATATATATATATATATATATATATATATATATATATATATATATTTATTGTGTATGTTCCTTCTAGGAAAAGAAATATTATACACTTATACACTTATTAAGATTAGGAAAAGGAAAACTCCAAAACTCCCGCATTAACTCAGAAATATAATATGATTATGCTAGCTTATATGCAAACTTACTAATATTTATAATTTCATCTTTAAAAGGATCACATTAAAATAACTTTTATATTCCTAATTAATATATATTTAAATAAATTATATTTTTTATCTGAGTGTATCTATTATTACATTGAATAAAATTTCACCACTAGTAAACATATTTATTATCGTTAATTTTCAATTATATTTTATGTACAATTAAATTTGAAAAGATATACCTAATTTTAAAATCAACATCAAGTCAAATCATATAAATCAAAACTATTTTCTTATAGAAATATGGATTTCGACTTATCCAATTATTTGAATTAGAATCTATAAAAACTCAATCTAGCTTTTTTTAGAAAATACAGATTTAAATTTAGTTTCAATCCAATTTATTTCTAAACCCATTTTGTGAATTTTTTGACTACAGAGTAGTAGCTGAAGGGCAAGAGGGCAACAATAGAAAACACTCCTGAGCACAAAACTTAGAAAAACCGAAAATCAAAAGAGAAAAATTTCATAATGGCTTGCACGAAATTTTTAGTTACAAGAGGGCATTCCGTATATTAGTTACAAGGACACCTTGAATGATTTTATAATATAGAAAAACTTGTAATTGACATGGCATTGATCTTGTTTTGGGCATACCACTTAGTTCATTTCCAAAATACAGAACACTCTTGAACCTCTTGACAAAGGGAAGGAGTCACAAAAAGAAAAAAAGGTTATACAGAGCTACACGCAAAAAAAATAAAAAATAAAGCAAGGATAAACAGTAATGTCTGTTCCAAAACGGCAATAACTTCATTTACCACCTTCACTTGCTTTCAAAAGATCTGCAAGTTAAGATGATAGTCAATTCAAAATCATCCACAACAACGAATCAGTACATTATACTACTTTATATGGTCAACACTAGGGTTAAAAAAGTTCAAAACCAAGTTATTGATTTCTGTTGAGGGTTTGGGCTTTCAGCAAAACTAAAACGGAGGAGAATAATGTCTGGAAAAAGACTCATTAATCAAATGTTGTGAACTACAAATAATGTCAACAGAGATGTACCAAAGTGTGACCTGCTTCCATCAGAGAAAAAAAAGTGAATTTGAAAAGTCAGACCGTTGGATTCTGGAATTATCTACCTTAAAGGAAGGAGAATCAATGCCTTGGGGGATGGAGTGATGAACTTGCCTAACTAACATCTTCCTGAATGATTGCAAGAGAAGTTGTAAAAAGAGAAATAAAACAAATAACCAGAAGAGAAGTTCGATTCTTTCCTTTTTCTTCTTCAACTAGTAGCTATATAGTATTGAGGGGAGGTTAGTGACTTAAGAAAAAAATAAGGAGGCTCGTTAGTGACATTTAAACAAATATCAAGGAGGTTAATATGATCAGTCCAAGAGATTATGAGCAGAAAACTACACGTCGTAAAGAGCATATATGCATTAGCAATTTTAGAAGTATCACAACATAAATTGCACCTTTGAAGGATAAGCACCAAAGGAGCAGAGGCAAATTTGCATGACATTGCATTAGACAGTCAACACAAAAACACAAAACGCTTCATTCCATCATCCCCATCCAAGCCTGGATGAGAATGAATGTTCCTGCCATGCCAAATTGCAAACCCAAACTGAACATACTGTCAACACTAGCACCACATATTCTTCATCAGAGTTAACAAAAGTTGCTAAATGTTTGCTAGAATTAAAAGAGGCTACGATCCCAGGTGCATGAAATGGCCTCCCATATAAACAGCAGGATCAAAGATTATGACAAAACCCTCCATGCACAATTAATCAGGACCACAAACTTACAAAATCAGACCAGTACTGCGTTTCGTGCAAGGTAGTTTGGTCTATTTGTTCAAATTTTTTATAAAGAAATATTCTTTAATAGCATAATCACTTATCAGCAAAATTTTACATATTGGGCTAAACTTGTTTTCAAAAAGCAAAAGCAATTTCCCGCTTTCTCTTCTTATGTAATAACATTTTTAAGCACAAACAAACAGACCCAGCAATAAAAACGGTAAATGTGTGTACTTTGGAGTTAGAGAGAACAGGCAATGGACTGTGCAGAAAGTTTTCACAACACTTAGCAAAAGAAGACTATGCCACATACACCAAAATTACAATAATCCACAAAAGGAATGATACATAGAGTACCAAAGGACCAATAAACGATACCTAACACAATGAATCCTAATTGTTGGATGATTGTAGGGCTTCAGATACCAACTTAATCTGCTCCCCAATCAGTAGAGAGCGATTCGCAAGTAGCTCCATCTCAGAATATTGCAACACTTTCCACCTTCTCTCCAATTCCTTCCTCTTGGATTCTCCAATCAAAGTAAGTCCTCTCTTCATCTCATCCTCATCCAGCTCTTTAAAACAAGAAATACTGCTGTAAAGCAAACTCACGTCACAACTTTCAGGCGCCGGCAACGCCAGCAGCGGCGCTGATGGCTGCGACGGAACTTTGTCCTCGGCTTTTGATTCCTTCTTTTGAGTCTTGGTAACGTATTTCGCAAGAGGCTTGGGCTTTTCCACCAGTCCGTTGGGCCATTCACCCCAAATCTTCTTGGATAATTCATACACGGCCCGGTCGTGAGGCCTCAACAACCGAGGCCAAATCCCTTTCTTCTTTTTCGCCTCACGAGTCTCGAACTTCTTCTTCATCCGTCGAATCTTCTCCTTCAGCTGATGGCTGGAAACCTCCACGTGGAGTGACTTCTTAATGAAGTTGTGGAAAGCGTCGACGTACCTATAAGCCTCTTGTCCGGTCTTTGAGATGAACTCAAGTATGCCCTTAAGAATGCCGACCTCGTCTTCTTCGCTCCAGATCCTCTGGAACAACACCCTCGTTTGCCCGCCGGACTTCTTCCCGTCCTCCTCTGTCTCGTCGTTAGCAACGGAGGGAGAAGGAGCCTCAGCTGGTTTCTTTTTCGCGCGTTTCGGCTCAGTTACGTGGGCTGGGCGCTTGGATCCCGGTTTCACCGGCGTGGAGGAACGCTGGGCTTGGACCTTGGGCTGGGGTAGGTCCGTGGGCTTCGGTTTGGGTTTGACTCGAGCTGGTTCCGAGTCAGTGTCGGGTTCGGATTCAGATGAGTAGGACTTGGGGTGAGGCTTGGAGGGATGGTTTGCAGAAGCAGGGAGAGTGGAAAGTTTCTTCTCGTCTTCTTCTGAAGAATCGTCTTCCTCTTCAGAGGAAGAAACCTGTGGTGCTGCTGCATGCTGTTGAGAAGAATGCGGTCGGTCATCATCTTCCTCAGATTCGGAGGAGGAAGCAGTTGAAGGATCTTCCACCGGTGCAGGGCGCTGCTTCGGCTTCTTTGTCATGGTCGAAAATTTGGGAATTTAGGGTTAGCGGGGAGTGACAGTGAGAGAGAACTCAACACAGAAAAGTGGACAGGTTATACACACGGGAACAAGAGAACCAACACAAAACATATAATAAAATTAATTCTTTTTATAAATAAGACTAAATATTATTATTTCTTTACCTAAAACTTTTTAGTTATTACTTCCTGGTTTCTCTTTGTTTTTGTTGTTTGATATCATTATTACATGTTCTATTTTCTGTTTTTTTTTTTCATTTTTGTTCTACTTATTTTGCTTTCATTATTTATTTTACCGCTTTTGTGATTTTTTGGAATTTTGTTTTATGCAAATGATTTTACATTGCTTACTTCTTTTAAATGTTTGTCTATTTCTATGGGAAAATGATACTTGAACAACCTCTTTTGACAACATTTAGACACAGGACAAGTGTTTAAATGCTATTGGTCCAGGTGGAAAATGGTTTTAGATTTTTTAATGACGTGGAAAGAGATTTCAGTCGCAGAGAGGTTTCAAATTTGAGGGTTTCATTTTCAGTTTTGGAATTTGAATTTGGGGCATTGGTAGAGAGAGAAGAGAAGCTTGAGAGAGAGCGGGAACCCTAGAGTGAGAGTGCCGCCGGAGTCCGTCTTCCTCCGACCAGCCACGATTGCCGTCGGAGTTCGTGTTCCTCCGACCAGCCACGAGTGCCGCCAGAGTCCGTCTTCGTCGGACCAGCCATGAGTGCCGTCGTTCTGCCCGAAGGTTCCGCCATTTCGAAGCACCGTTCAACGCCGAAACCACCATTGACATGGGTTTTAAAGCTTCTCGTCGTTTGTTTCGCTACAACCTCCGTTTGGAAGCACTGTCGTAGGTGAAAACCACCATTGAAGATGAAAAAACATAGTTTGTAAGTTTACGTGGTTCGTTTTGATTTTCTTTTCTTGTTGTTGTTTGGTGATTTTCACTTATTTTAAATATTTGAATTTTTTTTATCATTTCGGGATTGTTGTATTTTTTGGGTGCAAAGTTACAAAAATTTTACACGCGAAATACTTTTAATTGTTATGCAGGTGATGTCAATGAAACATATTTTATAGGAAATGTTGATGAAGATTCTCGCCAAGTAGTAAAATACACTTATGAGTTCTTGGAGAAGGAAATATTCATTGGTATATATCCATTTGATATCAATTATCGCAGTCATAAATTTCTTGCTTGTTATGTCTGATGTGTATCATAAATTTTCTTATTCATAAATAAAAACTACATATGATCTTAAAATTGTTGATTTGGCCATTCTCTTCAATCCCAAATTTTAAGGTAATAAAGCACATTGTCATTAACATAATAAATTAGGACATAAGAACATGTTGAGTAAGTAGTGAATCATACCATATGAGCTACTCGGTATGTTGTAGATAAGCATGTATTGAAACTATTAATAGTTGATGTTTATGGATGACCATACAAGTATGCATTTTGCATTCGGATTATATTGTGCTTATTTGGTTTGAAATACTTTATAATTAAAATGTATATATATTCACTTCAAATTGAAGCTCAAGTGAAGAGGAAGAAAAGGAAATATCAAAAAGTTTGAGGCACAATGGAAGCCACAAAGCTGATTCTGACTGCATAGCTGCTTCTTGGGAAGAAGAGCAGAAGACCAAGTGTTGTTTAAGGTAACACACACAACCTTTCAGTATATTGTATCTCTAACACATTCTTTGTAAACCATTTTCCAAATTATAAACAAGTGAACTGAATATTGAAATGCATAAGTAAATTTGTGATTTCTAATAAATTTGTTAATATTATCTTTATGTTGTTTACATCTGATAATATGTGTATGTATCATATAGAAGAAGCAAAAATCTGAGCTTGAGTAAACCTCCAAAGTGCTAAAGCAGAGGCCAGGTCAAGAAAGCTCGAGGTATTTCATTGTCATTGATAAACTATACTTTGTGTAACAAATTTGTATAGTTTCTTACACAATAAAAGAAATAGGCAGAAAAGAGGAATGTGATATAAAATTAATGGATAATAAAAAAGGATGAAGAGAAAAAAATACTATAAAAAGTGTTTAATTAATAAATAACTAGTATGAAAATGATATTCTAAGCCATAGATGTACTACTACCATAATATAAGTAGTATGAAAAAGGTATCTTAAGTCATAGCTATAATAGTCGTAATTGTTGAATCCTAAACCAAATGAGTTTAATTCCACTCCTCCTAAACTTTATCGGCTGTTGTTACATGGATTAATGAAGAAGCACATGAGCAAACTTTATCTACTGCTGTTACATGCACAATATTGGCAACTGCAGGACCTTGACGATCTCGTGTTCTTCCTACTCTATATAAGGTGATTACTTCACTCATTAAATATTTTAAAAGTCATGTTTGCAAAGGTCAAATTTCATCAATAATGCTCAAAGTTGAAGATTTATCCAATATTGCAGAAGGTATTTGTTGGAAGTTGGTCTACTACTTCAACAACAATGAAGAATGAAACAAGCAGAAGCCATTTTCATGTTCAAGGATGTGCTTACCTGTTGCATGTAGATGTTTGTTATGTAATTGTTAATGAAAGACAATGATTTGTTATTGTTTTTTTTATCATTTTTTATGTGAATGTTGTATGAATTTAAACTTGCAAATTTGGTTTTGTCACCATTTTGTGACATCAAACTCAATGTACAACACCCGGGTAACAAAATTTCCAAAGTTGTTGAATTGGATTGATATCAATATCGGGAGAAGTTCATCAGAAGTGCTTTGGCTAAGGCATCGGTGAGTTGTTGGTGATTTGATGAATGTGTTAGTGCCATGTATTTTATATTTGGTGTTTTATGTAATGAAATTTGTTAATGACATTGTAGGTTGTTGTTGATGTTGATGTGTCCAAAGAAGAGCTTTGTTATGGTATGGTGACAGACGTTGTTTAGAAATATGGTGTTCCATTTAACAAACAAAATAAAGGAGTTAAGGAGAAATTAATTCGTGTTGTAGAAGAACAAACACGAGTTATTTTGGACATGCAAAGTAGTATTCATGATTTGAGAAAGTTGGTTGAAGAGGGTGAAGATTTTATGGAGGAACCGTTTTGGGGAAGTGAAGATCCTTGTCAAAGCACAATGTACCATCGTATAAAGGCTGAACCACGAAGACAGATTAAGAGTCATGCAAAAAGAACTCCATTTACTGTAGATGGTAGAAGAAAAAAATGAGTAGTTCAAAAAATTGTTGTAGAATAGGAAATGTAAATGTTAGTTAATATCATGATGTTTGGTATCCTGTTGAAAAATTTAGTTGATTTTGAAAACATTGGTAAAATATTATGAAGGTCATAATGTGACTTAAGGTGTATGTTATTGTTGATGATAGAGCAAGGCTGTTGAAATGACGTTTGTATGGACATGATACATACTTATTTGATAGCTACGTCCGGATGGTGGATTTGAAACATGTTTTGTTGATCTTAGAGAATGGTTGTTGAAATGAATAGATTGTCGATTTGGTACTTCATTTTTGAAGAGCGCAATTGATTACAAAGGCATTAAATTGGATTAAATTATTCGTGATACAACATCGTTGCATGACCAAGGAACAATATTTAGTAAAACTCATGGTGAAAAAACAACAAAGGTAGCAAAGGCAAAATAAGTGGGTACTTCAAGCAACGATTTTGTACAAAGAGGTCAACTACGAAGATGACACTCACTTTGGAGTGCCTAATTCATTTCTAATCATTTTTTTCAACTTAAAACTGATGCAGAACAAATTCCTATGCCATTTATACAAAGTTGCATGGCCAATGAACAATATTTATTAAAACTCATGCTGCAAAAACAACAATGGTAGCAAAGAAAAAATAAGTGGGTACTTCAAACAAATATTTTGCACTAGGAAATCAACTACAAAGATGACACTCACTTTGGAATGCCTAATTCATTTCTAATAATCTTTTCAACTTAAAACTGATGTGGAACCAATTACTATACCATTTATGTAGAGTTGCATGGCCAAGGAACAATATTTATTAAAACTCATGCTGTAGAAACAATAATGGTAGCAAAGACAAAATAAGTGGGTACTTCAGGAAAAGATTTTGTACAAGGAGGTCAACTACGAAGATGACACTCACTTTGGAGTGCCTAATTCATTTCTAATAATCTTTTCAACTTAAAACTGATGTGGAACCAATTACTATACCATTTATGTAGAGTTGCATGGCCAAAGAACAATATTTATTAAAACTCATGCTGCAGAAACAACAATGGTAGCAAAGACAAAATAAGTGGGTACTTCCGGCAAAGATTTTGCACAAGGAGATCGACTCTGAAGATGACACTAACTTTGGAGTGCCTAATTCATTTCTAATCATCTTTTCAACTTAAAACTGATGTGAAACCAATTACTATACCATTTATGTAGAGTTGCATGGCCAAGGAACAATATTTATTAAAACTCATGCTGCAGAAACAACAATGGTAGCGAAGACAAAATAAGTGGGTACTTCAGACAAAGATTTTGCACAAAGAGATCAACTACGAAGATGACACTCACTTTGGAGTGCCTAATTCATTTATAATAATCTTTTCAACTTAAAACTGATGCAGAACAAATTACTATGCCATTTATATAGAGTTTCATGGCCAAGGAACAATATTTATTAAAACTCATGGTGCAAAAACAACAATGGTAGCAAAGGCAAAATAAGTAGGTACTTTTGACAAATATTTTGCACAAGGAGATCAACTCTGAAGATGACACTCACTTTGGAGTGCCTAATTCATTTCTAATAATCTTTTTAACTTAAAACTAATGTGGAACCAATTACTATACCATTTATATAGAGTGTCATGACCAAAGAACAATATTTATTAAAACTCATGGTGCAGAAACAACTATGGTAGCAAAGGAAAAATAAGTGGGTACTTCAGGCAAATATCATGCACATGGAGGTGAACTATGAAGATGACACTCATTTTGGAGTGCCTAATTTATATCTAATCATTTTTGCAACTTAAAACTGATGTGGAATCAATTATTATTTAAGGCAAAGGTTTATTCTTCAAACTTAATGGACATCCAACTCATGTTAATGCATTCATTGACATTTAACCCAATTTATTTTCATCATTTTTTTCTACATAAAACCTGTGCATAAAAGATTTCATAAATATTCACATCCAAATTTAGTGGGGATTACAATACACACATTTAAAACATTGATCATTTTGATCTTCAAATTTCATGAACAATAAATGTAAGCACTCATTTTCTTTCAACATTTTTAACAACAAATATGTACATTCAGTCCTCATTAATACATATCGAAAAAGTTCTAAACAAACCATTAATAAAGTTGCAAAAATCCCTATTCAACAACATCTACTCAATGCCTAAATCCTGCAACACTTCATCCCTCCGCACATTATGCACATCCAAAATCTAATCACAAATATATTTCTCCCTAACCTGTTATAGTTCCTCCTGCAAAGAAAAAAAATGCACAACATATCAATAAAATGCACAATTTCAATCAAAGCTTCAAAACATTATCATTTTTAAAATGTGATCCATCACTACCAAACCAAACATAATACAAAACCATAGTAAAATTAACCCAACAACAACTCAAAAAACCAAACATAATACAAAACCATAGTCTAAATAACCCAATATCAACCACAAACCCAATGAATTCGTACTTTCCAACAAAAAACCGCATCAACCATTAAATGTTCTATACACCTTCATGTCACACTAAACCATACGAGGAAAAACACTCAAATAATACAACAATCCATAAATGCCCAAAATAATTTAAAAACCGAACACAAAAAATGCATTACCCAAAAGAACAGAGCCAACCTTCGAAAAACACCTCCAATGGCAGTTTCCAACTTCGATGGTTCCTTGACGCGTAAAGGCGGCGCCTATAAAGTTGCCTTCACCAATTACAGTCCGACCAACTTCAACGGCGACAGTCCGACCACACTTTAATGAAGACGAACGCTTCTAGGTGGCTGAAACAGAAAACGCTACAACAAACACGTGAACAACGACACTCCGACAAACAAAGGACTGCGACACTTCATTGAAGGTTGCTCTAAAGCAACAGAACAGACAAATGAATTAAACAATATGGTCCTCAAAGATACAATAGCAAGAAACTATACAAATTTACACAAAAATATAGTTTATTAATGACAATTAAATACCTCGAGCTTTCTTGATCTGGCCTCTACTTTAGCACTTTGGAGGTTTACTCAAGTTCGAATTTTTGCTTCTTCTATCTGATACCTACAAACACATTATCATATATAAACAACATAAAGAAAATATTAACAAATTTATTAGAAATAAAAAAATTTACTTATGCATTTCAATATTTAGTTCACTTGTTCATAATTTGCTCCCAAAAAATACAACAATCCCGAAATGATAAAAAAATTCAAATAATTAAAATAAGTGAAAATCACCGAACAACAACAAGAAAAGAAAATCAAAACGAACCACGGAAACTTACAAACTATGTTTTTTCGTCTTCAATGGTGGTTTTCACCTACGACAGTGCTTCCAAACGGAGGTTGTAGCGAAACAAACGACAGGAAGCTTTAAAACCCATGTCAATGGTGGTTTCGGCGCTGAACGGTGCTTCGAAATGGCGGAACCTTCGGGCAGAACGACGACACTCATGGCTGGTCCAACGAAGACGGACTCCAGCGGCACTCGTGGCTGGTCGGAGGAACATGAACTCCGACGACAATCGTGGCTGGTCGGAGGAAGACGGACTCCGGCGGCACTCTCACTCTAGGGTTCCCGCTCTCTCTCAAGCTTCTCTTCTCTCTCTACCAATGTCCCAAATTCAAATTCCAAAACTGAAAATGAAACCCTCAAATTTGAATCCTCTCTGCGACTGAAATCTCTTTCCACGTCATTAAAAAATCTGAAACCATTTTCCACCTGGACCAATAGCATTTAGACACTTGTCCCGTGTCTAAATGTTGTCAAAAGAGGTTGTTCAAGTATCATTTTCCATTTCTATGAGCTTATGAGTACTTTTAGTTGAAACACTATATATCTAAAAATTTATTTTAGAACTAAATTAAAGTAAATAAGAATAAATTTTTTATATTAATTTAATTGAACATATTGATAAAAAGGTATAGATAAATTACTTTTATTTATTGGGATATAAAGTCTGTTTCCGCTCATAAAATAAATTTATTATAAATCACAAAGATAGTATGTGATAAGTTTGTTATTTTATGTATAATTATATTTTAATTTTATATATAACAATCCAATTATGGTATTTTATCCAAATTGTAATAAAAGATAATTTACGTAGTTCTATAACATGAATATAAATAAAATCTACAAGGTAATGTATTATCATTTTACTGTGAATTAAAATATCATAAGTATTTTAAAAAGAGAGCACTTGATATCAAAACCAATACATTAAAATATAAGTTTAAGTTTTGACTATATAAAATTGACTTAATACCCATTTTGATCCCAATTTTTGTTAGTTTTATTCGAAATGATTCTAATTTCTTTTTTACGTTCAATGTAGTCCTAAATATCGTAATTTGTGTCCAATTTAGTCCTTTTTGCAAACGCCGTTTAAATAGTTAATTGTCAAATGTCCAGTTTTGCAATCTGTGAATGACATGTCATTTAACTACTGGAGTGGACAGTTTAAGGCGTAGTGAGGTGGATGTGGCCAATGAGGCCTTCCCACGTGTCATCCCCTTACCCACCCAAAATTAGGGTTTTAGATTAGGGAAAGGGATCTCATGCGCCTCTTCTCTCTTCTTCCTTGCGATGCAAATTAGGGATGGATTTGCAGGTATGTGAAGAAGCTTGGTGGTGCTATGATTGGCGAGATGGTGGAGAGGTTGATGACGGTGATCCTTGTGGTTGCACATGGTGTCATGACATGGTTGCGATTGAACAGAGAAGATGAAAATGTTTTGATGGCGATGATTGGAGGCACGATGTTGATGTTTCTCCCGTGGTCGCAATTCTGTGTGCAGGTTTTGAACTGGTTTCGTGAAGGAGATTGCGACTCTGCAATTTTAGGGTTCGCATGGTGGTGGCGACACTAAGGTCTTGCGGTGTTGATTGCGGCGGTGACTTGAGGCATTGGTGGCAAGGTAGGCGCTGTTTGTGATGCGAAGAAGAAGTGGCTTATCGTTATTGTCATTGGGTCGCGTTTCTGGGTTCCTCTCTGCAAGTGCGTGTTGATGGTGGTGAGGTAGTGTTGCGGCGGTGCTCCGTAATGAAGGAAGAGTGATGGTGTATTTGGGCTTCACGACGGGTCGGGTAGGGTTTGATGGTGGTGAGGTGTTGTCAACTCAGCAGTTAAATGACATGTCATTAACTGATTGCAAAGTTGGACATTTGGTCGTTAACTATTTAAACGACGTTTGCAAAAAGGACTAAATTGAACACAAATTACGATCTTTAGGACTACATTGAACGTAAAAAAATTACAATTTCGAATAAAGCTGACAAAAATTGGAACCAAAATTGGTATTAAGCCTATAAAATTTAACTACATATCTTAGTTTCTCTCTCAAACCAGCTCTACTACTTCTCTATCACACTTACATTATCATCTGTTTACATGGATTATTAAAATCTTGACAGACAAATAATAATATCATATGCTAAAATACATAAGTAAGCTATTGAAATTTAAAACTTAAAAGTTTTAAATAAAGGGATAACAATCTTATAAATTCATAAATTTGGTTATATACAAATAATGTCAAACAATCTATCATTCATATGCATGTTATCAAATTTTTAGGAATCATTTAATATATACTATTGATATAATCTCTAGAGGATTGATGTTTTGACTAACTCAAAATTTGACATTTATCATTACTCAATCATTCTAGCTTATAAGAATTATAGTTTATTATATGTTTGGGTTTTTCCTAATCCATAAAGTATGACAGGATGAATTCTATACTTGTCGAGCTCAACTTTCGTTGGAACAAGAACTTCCCTCGACTCTCACCTTTAACATTTTTCATCTATTTGATTCCAAAGGTTAATAGAGTCGGGATAATCTCAATTCAGTCCCTATCATCAATACATCCAATACAAACCGCATGATAGTATATCCTCATTATGAATAACTAACTCCAATATATTTTCACACAATTATCTGCCATCTATATGGATTTAATATTACTATATCAAGCATAGTCCATAAAGGGCATTACATACAAACATTCCAACATTGTCCGTTCTAAGGGCTCACTTGCAAGTGAGCACCCAACAATGTTATCCTAGCATTCAATGTTGAAGACCATTGAAGCTCATTGAAAAAGTGAGCACCCAACAATGTTATCCTAGCGTGCAATGTTGAAGACCATTGAAGCTCACTGAAATAGAACCACTCATAATGTAGACAATGCCTAATGTTACACACCTTTGAAGCTCATTATGAATTGGTGCCCAACGGTACAATGTGACGCCAAACGCTTTGATGCTTGGAACTCCCTAACCTAGTTTGTTTACGAGCCAATGTCTGATGTTCCCTGTTTGTCGCTTGACGCCACACTAGAAATCATCAAATGTAGGAAATTTATGTTTTGTTCACTTGGGGGAGAGGAATTGGGGGAGAGTGAGTGAATGAATTTGAGGGTGAATTAATTGTTGTTTATTTGAGTGGATTTAGAGGTAAATGAGAGTGAATTTCGAAGTAAAGTTTATGAGAATTAATGTAGGATTTGATTGATGTGACAGATAAAAAAATTTGTTTAATTGGTAAAAATTGAAGATTATCAAAATGCCCCTAGTTATTAATGTAATATAAAATGATAATTGTTAATGTTATATTTAATTGTAAAATAGTTTATAAAGAGTAAAAGATTAACATTAATCATTAAAATTAATTTTAAAAATGTAAATAAATTATAATTTAGTAAAATGAAATTATTTTTAAATTTAATATTTTTTGTAATATAATTTACTACCAAGTATTTGATAATTGTTAATATTATATATAATTGTAGAAATTATTATAAGAAAAAAAGAAAAATAAAAATTAATTTTTGATATGAAGATAAATTGTATTATTATTATTATTATTATTATTATTATTGATGTGTGGGACCCACTTTGATGGGAAGAGAGAGAAAAATGAGGAGAGCTTTTGCATAGTTTATGTTTAAGAGAAAGAGAACCTATTTCTTTCATTTTTCAAGGAAATAGAATGTGCAGAGGAACGTGTTTCTTTCATTTTTCAAAGAGAAAACACTTCTTTTAGTAGTGCTTCCATTACAACGAATGTGCAGGCTTCTAGCGGTGCTTCCATTACAACGCGCATCATCTCCATAAACTCCTTCACATTAAGATAAACGTCCACCACCTTGACAAAGTGTTCTCCTTGTTCAAAGTTGCATCAGATCCACCATAAATCCACCACAAACAACCTGCTGAATGAACTCTCATTGCCATTAACAACGTCTCTCACCGCTGCACAAGGTCATCATCAAGCTTTCAAAGCCCATGTAACTCAATCCAAACTTGTGGAATGGGTTAACCCGTTACTGGAACCGAATACGGTCTTCTTAGAATCGAATACGTAACTCTGAAACTGAAGAGGATGTAGTCAAATACTCTCTATAATTGAATACAAGTGCTTTGTTCTTTGTTGGAATCGAATACAATGCCTGCGGAATCGAATACAGTTGCTTTGTATTATGTCACATGGCTTGGAATTGAATAAACTTTCCTGGAATTGATTCCAGCTGCACTCGAGGTCTGTGCATGAGAAGTAAATACTTCAAAATTTATCAAGTAAATATCTTAATATAGCAGGATAATTTCCTCATTTCATCGTGAATTGCGCAAATCCGAGCATTTTGCGAAGATACAAAAACTTCATCCATTCCTCAAATCCACGCTCTCACTCGCTCTTAAATCAACACAAATGAACGTCCTAATCTTCACAAATCTATCTTCGCATATCAGCGTGAATAGGAGCATCCACGCAAACGAACACATGCTTATAGTTTACTCAAAGTTTTCCACTTTTGGTACTAATCACTATTTTAAAAGATTTGTAATTGGCTTAAAAACTTAATAAAAGGTTACCATTATGGGCTAATTGATTAAACCTCAATGTCCTCACACAACTTTTATCAATTTATTCAATTCCACAGATACACACACAAACACCCCCCCTCTCTCATACATACACGCACACACCCATGTTAAGACAAAATCGTCTACACGTCCAAACGCTCTCATGTTTTGAAGTTTAATCAAATAACATTAAACGAGGTGAGAAGCTAAAAATACCTAAGCCCAAAGAATTGGATAGATAGAAACACAAACGCTAGAAACAAGATTCCCAAATCATCCATCAACATAGAAAAGCCTTAGGAAAACAAGTAGGATAAAAGCTTCCAGACACAATGTTAAATGACTCACAAGTCAAAGCGTCAAAAGAGAGTTACGATAAACACATAAGCTATCTGTACCCAAGGGTATTTAGTTAAACTCTCAAGATGCAAAAAGGTGTCGAGACAATGTATCTGACCAAACCCTCTATAAGCCTAAAAAAGATTAAGAAAGAAAGAAACATACTAAACCCTCAAGCCCTAAAAGGAAATATTCCAAAAAGCACATATATCAGCTTAGACGATACCATAAGCTAAAATCTTTACTTATTACCCTTAATCCTTTTAATAATTAAATAATGGTATGAGTACTCGTGCAATCGTCCACATCAGCATAGTACTTAATTCCCTCAATCGTTTTAATAATTTATGGTATGAATACTCGTGTGATCGTCTGCATCAGCCTAGTGTTTATTACCCTTAATCCTTTTAATAATTTATGGTATGAGTACTCATGTGATCGTTCACATCAACTAGTACTTAATACCCTTAATCCTTTTAATAAATTAAATAATTGCATAAGTACTCGTGTGATCGTCCGCATTAGCCTAGTACTTAATACTTTCTTTTTTTCCTCAATCATATAAAAAATATCAAAAAAAAAATAAAATATCTCCAAAATAGCTAAAAATCGTCAACATTCTCATATAATCAATCCAAGCCAGAACTATGTGATCATTGGTTCTTTGTCATGAGTGGAGATATGTAGGAGCAAGGTTAATCCTTGTTAGGTTCACTTTCCTATAATCCAAATCATTTTCTAAAAAAATTATATTTAATGAAGAAGTTTAAAAAAGAACTACGTACCCCTGATTTCTCACATGAAAATACATAGAAGCAAGGTCAATCCTTATTGGGTTTCCTAAAAATAAAATAAAAAATTGTTTCCTTTATGTTATCTTATATTGTTACTTTTAGGGAAAATAACCATTTTGAAAACCACATCAAATTTGTACATTTAATTAAAAGTACTATCTTTGGCCAAGCATAGTGGGTGTTAATCCCTTTTCTACGTGTAACTGACTCCCGAACTTAAACTCATTTTTACAGACCATGTCTTATTTTATGATTTTTTTTTAAATTTTCCAAAATAAACTATGGTAGTGACTCTCAAACTCTATTTTCAAAACAAAATCGTTTCTTTTTTAAAAGGTCTGTCATCCCCGTTGTGATCCTGATTGTGACAACTATGTTTTCGAGTTTTGAGTTGAATATAGTATCATGATTTTTATATGACTTACTCAAAGTGTAGCTAGAGTCAAGGAAAATGTCTTGAGATAAATGAAGACAAGTATATCCCATTATGATAAAACCCAACTCACATTTTAGAAAAAAAATGGTTAAGAATTCAAATATGTCATGTTCTCTTAGGTTGGTCATAACCTATTGAAGTTAAATTTTTCTATTGTATCACAATAAAGAAAACCCAATTAAAATTACAAGTCATCTCTTGGTTTAAAGAAATTTGATTTGTTATTGTATTGGGAGGGCCGACCGGCCATGACATTACCCTACAAGGCAGACACACCCGGCTCAAGTCAAGGACGTGCACAACATCATAATCGTACGATCACACAGACACACTTTGGTGTCAAGACGGACCGAACATCCCACGCAAACAGGTGCACGCTAAAGCAATTGGATTAAGATAAAGCATATAATGGACGACTATATTTAAGACTTCCGACTTACTACACAAATTAAGGTAATTAGTGATTAGCGGTATTGGGCTGAGATTGAGTTGTGATTAAGATTTCACTAATCTCAAGTGCATGTCGAAAACTATAAATACAGGTCAAATATAAGAATTAGATGATCGCATTTACTGTGAATTGCATTGAGCTACCGCACAGACAATTCACCTACTTTAGCATCGAAGAACCTTTGGTATGTACATCTCCGGACGGTAAAGTGAAGACGAAGGTTCAGATGAAATACCAGACGGTTTCATCGGAGAAATTGTGTAAGAGTTTGAAATGACTCGACCTCGTACCCGAAACGGTTATTTTTGTAATTAGTATAATCTCCAATATTGTACTTAGTTGATTATTTTTTATTTCTTTGGTTTGAATCGTACCAGTGAAAAGCCACTAAATTTCTTCTCAAATCTTTAAATTTCTTTACTTTATTTCTTATTCATTTTTTAAAGTTTTCTTACATAGAGTTTTGTGAAATTGTGTGAGAATTCTTGGATAAACTTTTGTGAATTGAGATTGTGTGATTGAGTGGTTGTTGAGAGATGGTTTAGAAGTGTTACTGGGGAAGCTTATTGAACTTACGATAGCGATACTGAGCGAAGGTTTTAGTTGAAAACTTGGGTGGATTCTGATAATTTGTGAGAGAAGGAATGGGTCCTATCACTGTCTCATGTGGAGGCACAACAAACACAGCCCATGACATCCGCGTTCGTTCCTTATTCACCAAGCTTCTATGTTCCACACTCTTGTATTTTCCGTTACTTAACACCTGTCACAATATTATAAAAATAAATAAAACCTTTTATTTAATGTGAGTACATATAACAATCCTATTAACTTAAAATGAACCATATTAATGTCACTCTAAACTAATACATTATTAAAGGTTAACACTAAAAACATTTTAAAAAAATATTTTTAAAATATGTGAACTTTAGTAACAAAAATATTTTTTTTTTAAATTACTACTTTTTCTCTATCACCAAAGTAGTTCCATTGATTTTATCACCTCTATCTTTCACTCGCCCAAGACTTCACAAGTATGTGTCTAAATTCTTTATTATCATTTTATTGGTTTTCTATTAATTTTCAAAATACACCGGTTTTAAAATTTCATATAAGTCAACATATTTTAAACCCATAGTAATTATTTCAATTAAAATAGAAAAGTTACAAGAAAAAAAAATAGGGAAATTTTTTCATATGATATGTCTACATGAATAAAAAAAATAATAATACTTTTAAGGTTTTTTATTTTGAATTCAATTGACACGTTATGGGTTTTATTAATAATTTTGTTCAATCAATCACATTGTACCATTCTATAAATTACTGACATAGTATTATGTCAAACGAATGGATTTGACATTTTGGCGTGTCAAGTACTGGTATTCTAAAAAAACTATATATTTATTTTAAAAATTTAGAAACTAAAATATATTAAAATTTCAAAAAAGAAAGAAATCTAATTTTACATCAAAATTTAAAAACTAAAATCATATTTGATAAAAAAAATCAATAAATAAATAGTTTACCTCTAGTTGATCACCAACAAGAACCAAGAGTGCATCATGCAAGTAATTGACTGCAACCCAATTATCATCCTTCCAAACTTGCAGACCTGGAACTTCGTTAGGAAGAAGTAACGTAAGGGCACTCATGTCAGTGTGAGGCTCAACACCCAAAGCCAAATGTGGTTGTGGACATGCAGGATACATATTTATCTTCATTTCTAATTCTATCGATTCACCTCCCAACTCACTCTTCAAACCCTTCTTCTCCAACCCTAACCCTTCTGATAGAACCTCCAAAAGCTTCTCTGTTATCCTTAACATCTCCTTCCTGTAATTTTCTGTCACTTCCCTATAGGAACAAGGTTGTTTAGGCCACATCAGATAGTTCACCTTAGAAGGAGGATACATCAGATGAAAAAAATAATCAACCCACTCCAGCTTTTCTTCAAGGTTTTTGCTCATTTTTGTGCCATAGCCTTCAAACTTACCATTGGAAGGATCATTTGCATAAGCCTCTTTCTCTTCTTGAGGGAGCCCGAAGAACTCCTCGCCAACCTCTTTCAAACTTTTGATCAATGTTTCTGATATGTTGTGGTCAGTTATTTGAAAGAATCCCCATTCACATGCAGCTTCGGCTATTTCTTTCACTAAAAGATTATGTGACTGAGATAGTGAGATTAGTGGCACACTCACACCTTCTATTGCTTTGCTGTTCTCTGGCCTTTCATTCGGTAAACGAATGAACTCTGGTGGAACCTCCTTCAGCTGCTTCAGAGCCAAACTTTGTATTCTTTTCACTTCCATTGACAACTTTCTTAACATGCACACACGATAAAGAAGTGATTTTCTTTTACTCTTCCCCGATTACTTAACAACCCATTTTTTAAAATAATATGATCTTTTAAAAAAGATTAACTTTTATAAAATTTATTGAGTATCAAAATGTCATCTTTCTAGACAATGATGAGTATGTATAAATGTGTGCACCATTAATCGACCATTTTGTTTTACCTCACAATCAATATAACCTAAGAATCATTCTAATATGGTATAGTCTTATTAAGCATTCAACCAAATCTAACACCATTGTATTCACTTTTCACTATAATTTGATTTTTTTCCTTCTATATGTGTACTGTGTATGTAATGATCTTTATAGAAGTAAATATGGTTTCTACTTTGGAAGTTAAATGATAAAAGTTAACTTAGGTTTGAGTATATTTGAGAAATCAGTTTCTTTTAACAGTCAATTACTTCTATTAATAAATTAGATAGTTATGTTTGGAGAATTTTACAAGAAACTGTCAATATTTAATTAAATTAGACAGTTGTTTATTATTTACGTTTTAGTCTTATGTTTTAATATAACAAATAAATTTTGAAGTTATCAAATTTATAACTATAAGGCACCTTGAATTCAAATTATATTTATAAATCATTGAATAAATTTAGGAAGAGATTACTTTAAATACTATTAAAAACTAAGTTCATGATAAAGTACTAATGAAATACTAAGGTCATTGGATTGAATGAATCCAAATCCGTAGAATAAATCATTACGATATTATAAATTAAATTATAAGGTATGCATTTTATTTATTTATTTTAGGCTTAATAATTATTTTATTTTTATATTTGCTTCAATAATTCAATTCCCTTTCTTTATTAACTTTTGACTTAATGTGGTTCTTATATTTTTCTAAAAACATTAAATATAATTCTTTGTGTTAGATCAACTTTAACATGATTAAAAGATGATGAGTTATGTTAATACTATTATCCATTATTTATACACATTTATTATCTAATAAATTATTACATTTGTTACAATAATTTAACGCTTTCTCTATTTATCTCTAACTCCAAATATTTATGTTATATTTGTATTAACACTGTTTACAAGTTTATCAACTGATATATGCTATATAATCACCCTCTTTTTTATGTATTTCTTGTCTAAAAGACCATTCTAAAATTAAATGTGATGATGTATTGTTAAAAATATTTAAGTAATTTCTTTTAAGCAATCTCATCTTAAAATAACCACATCTACTAAATGTTGGCCACTCATCGCAATAAGAAAACTGTGTATTAAACTAACATTAGTTTTTTCTATTATTATTACGCATATAAAGTTTTATATTAATTTAATATTGTTTGATATTTTATTTATATAAATAAAAATCAACGTATTGAATATTTTTAAAAAATATACTAAAATATAAATGATTTATATATTTTTTTTATCAATTTTTATTTTTGACAAAAAATTGGCATAAATATTTGTAATAATATTTATAACTTAAATATTGAATAAAAAAATTATTATTTTTATTTAAAATTAGTAATGCTATGATAATTCATAAAAGTCAAAACTTGTATAATTTGATCTCTCGGTACATTCAAACCAAATATAATATAGTAACAATCATATTAGTTTATCTAAATTGTGTAACATCCCAAAATGTAGCATAATACTATATCATAGATTAATCACATATAACAATATGATAGATCATTTCTCCAAGAGTTAGTAAAGTATTTAACATTACAGTTATCCAAAAATAACTATAAAACTAAAAACTTTATAGAGTACCATAAGTCTAATACAAAACATAGGAAATAAACCGAACGGTTCTACCACTAGGTTTATACAAATCATCACATACCGAACGGTTATAATACACCCTGTATAAACCGATCGGTTTACAAAAGATAAGCTAAGCCTAATGACCGAACTCCCTAGATCAAAATAGGATATTTTTCTTAACTTCCAAACCTCCAAACTTGATTCATAAGTTATTTTAAACCTATCCCACTGAACCTATTTCACATTGACCCCCAACTCACATTTTCACATACTCTCTTTCTCAACCAAAAAAGATTGAACGCTCTACTGCAGAAAACTCCAAACCAATTCACAAGTCTCGGCCAAACTCAGAATTTGAATACAATTCAATCAAACATAAAATTATTCATACATGCAAACGTTCAAACAGAAATTCTAGATACAGAAAAACATAATTAAATTACTAGCTTCCCTTACCTCTTAACTAGACAGAAAACTCTCAGTGCAGAAACTTGCTCACCACCAAAAATCTTAGAAACTTGAGGCTCACCGATTGATGAAAAATAGACCAACCACAAGACCAGAAATGTGATCAGAATTTTAAGATAAGAAGAACTTGGCTTGCATGTGCCAGAAAACAGAATTTCTAAGAAGAAGAAGAGCTTACCAGCTCAAACGAAGTCTAGATCGGTGCAAAGTGAAACTCTTGGCACCAAGAGGACTCAGCGCTGCCTGATTGATGATCGGAAGAAGAAGAAGTGATAATTTGTAGAGAAAAGAAGGAGAATTGTAGAGAGAAGGAGGAGAAAAGAACTCAGGAAGTTTGGAGAGAAGAGGTCGATGCAGAAAGTGGCTTGAAGTTTTGAAAAATTTACTTATATACTACCGTCAAAAACCGATCGGCCACTCAGCTACACACATTTGTCTTCTACTTTCTAAATTTCTAAATCCTTACACCTACACCTGGCTTCCACTCTCTGCTGAATTTAATGGTCATGACATTCTCCCTAACAACAAAAATTTTCGTCCTCGAAAATTGAACTTACCAGAGAACAGGTGAGAGTGCAATTCCTTCATGATATCTTCCACTTCCCAAGTGAAGTCACCTGTTCTCCTGTCCCAGATCACCTTAACTAAACTGATGGATTTTCCTCTAAGATTCTTAGTTAGGCTCTCAGCAATATTGACTGGCTGCATCTCAACCAAACGGTCTTCTCGTACTTGAATATCATCCACTTCCAATACGTGAGAAGGATCTGGTACATACTTTCTGAGTTGTGATACATGGAAAACCGAGTGAAGGTTGGCTAGTTGAGGAGGCAAGGCTATTTCATAAGCAACTGGTCCTATACGCCTTAAAATTTGATAGGGTCCAATAGATTTAGGAGATAGCTTCTTAGACCGAACGACTCTTCCAATGCCCATAGTAGGATTTAATCTAAGGAAGACGTGATCTCCAACAGCAAACTCTAAAGGTCTTCTTCTACGATCGACGTAAGACTTCTGCCTACTCTGAAACGCTCTTAACCTTTCTTGAAATAATTTCACTTTCTCAGTCGTCTGTTGTACTAATTCTGGCCCGGTCAACACTGATTCTCCTTCTTGAAACCAACAAAGAGGAGTTCTACACTTTCTTCCATACAAAGCTTCAAACGGTGTCATTCCAATGCTGGTCTGAAAACTATTATTGTAGGTGAATTCTACCAAAGGCAATACTTCATCCCAAACTCCCAAATGATCCAAGACACACGTTCTCAAAAGATCCTCAAGTGTTTGGATCGTCCTCTCTGACTGACCGTCCGTTTGAGGGTGATAGGTCGAACTCAATTGCAACCGACTGCCCATCTCACTATGCAAAGACTGCCAAAATCGAGACGTAAACCGAGGATCCTTATCAGAGATAATACTGGACGGCACCCCATGTAACCAAACCACCTCTCTGAGGTAGAGTTGAGCCAACTTGGTCATTGATATCTTTAAATTAACAGCAAGGAAATGAGCACTTTTAGTTAACCGATCTACTATCACCCAAATAGCATCATGATTTCTGACCGTTCGGGATAAGTGGGTAACAAAATCCATAGCAATGATATCCCACTTCCACTCAGGAATTTCCAGTTGCTGCAGTAAACCGCCCGGTATTTGATGTTCCACTTTGGCTCTTTAACAGGTTAAACATGACGTCACAAATCGAGCCACATCACTTTCATACTTGGCCACCAAAATGACTCCTTGAGGTCCTGATACATTTTAGTCATGCCTGGATGCATGCTAAAATGACTTTGATGTCCTTCCTCAAGGATCATTCTCTTCAACTCACCATCATTAGGTACACAAACTCTATCTCTGAACCTTAAGAGTCCATCCTTCCTTATCTTGAAATCTTTTCCTTGCTCAGAACCGATCAACTCCCTGTTCTTCTGTAGTTCAGCATCAGTCGACTGCATTTCTTGGATTCATTCTAACAAGCTACTTGCCAACTTAAGACTACAACACTTTAAACCACTCGGTTCCAACTCACAATACAGTCTTAAGTCTCTAAAACTCTCAACCAACTGCAGCTCTCGCACCATCATGGCAGAAACATGAATAGCTTTTCTGCTCAATGCATCAGCTACAACATTAGCCTTTCCTGGGTGGTATAACAGCTCAAACTCATAATCTTTCAAAAATTTCATCCACCTTCTCTGCTTCATATTTAGTTCCTTATGATCAAATAGGTACTTAAGATTTTTATGATCACTGAATACTTCGAATTGTGCACCATAAAGATAATGCCTCCATATCTTTAAGGCAAATACTACTGTTGCCAACTCCAGATCATGAGTTGGATAATTCTTCTCATGAGTTTTAAGTTGCCTTGAAGCATACACAACCACCTTCCCTTCTTGCATCAGTACACAGCCCGAACCTTGATAAGAGGCATCACAAAATACTCCAAAGGGCCTACTCGTGTCAGGAATAACTAATATTGGAGCACTCGTCAACTTTTGCTTTCGCTCTTGAAAACTAGCTTCACATCGATCAGTCCAGGCAAAAGGTTGATCTTTTCTTGTCAATTGAGTTAACGGTGCTACTATCTTAGAGAATCCTTCAATGAACCGCCTATAGTAGCCCGTTAATCCCACAAAACTTCTGATCTCAGTGACTGAACGAGGTTTCTCCCATTGAAGCACAACCTGTACTTTTGCAGGATCCATAGAGATACCGCCTACTGATATTACATGCCCTAAGAATTGCTCCTCTTCCATCTAGAAGTCACACTTAGACATTTTAGCATAAAGCTTTTTCTCCCTCAACACACCGAGCACTGTCCTAAGGTGATCCTCATGTTCTTCATCAATTTTAGAATAAATAAGTATGTCATCTATAAAGATGACAACAAATTTATCTAAGAATGGTCTGAACATATGGTTCATGTAATCCATGAATATAGCTGGAGCATTAGTAACACCGAACGACATTACTACATACTCACATACTCATAATGACCATACCGAGACCGGAAGGCTGTCTTCTGCACATCTTCTTCCTTAACCAAAATCTGATGATATCCAGACCTCAAATCTATCTTGGAAAACACAGTAGTGTCAGAGCGGCTGCAGCGGAATGGTTAGCGTGGGATAACAAACCAAGAGGGGGGGTGAATTGGTTCTTACTAAAATCGTGTGCCTTAAAAATTTCTACTCAATTAAACTTACTTAGCAAATAATAAAGACTATAAAATAGAGTAAGGTTGAGAGAAATTTGCACAGTTGATTTTATCCTGGTTCGGATCTTACCAATCCTACGTCCAGTCGCTTATCTCAAAAACAAGATAAACACTTCACTAATCACAAAACTATTACAAACTACAATCACACAGATACAATTTGTAAAAGTTTAGAAAACACCTCTCTTGAAGCCACAAGAGATGAAACAACACCTCCTTTGAATCTTCACAAAGGATGAAACACTTCCTCCGAATACTTCACGAAGGATGAATTCCTCTTCCAAACACTTCCTTAGATGCACCAAGGATGAACCAGCTATTCCTCTATCACCGTAGCAGTATTTCACCAACTCTACAGACAGAGTTTCCTTAGCTGAGCAAGAGTACACAATTCTCAAGAGTTTCAGAGTATTTGAGCACAAGGGAAGAGTTTCTCTAGTTGGTTGACTGTTTCTTGAGAGGAAATGAGAGTCTATTTATAGACTCATCCAAAGACTCTTCCATTTTTTGTTTTCAGCCTTTCACACTGTGTTAATCGATTAGCTACAGTGGTTAATCGATTAGCACCCCAACGGATAGTCCAACGGCTCTTAAAACGGCTAGTTTTTCAAACGGCTCCTGTGTTAATCGATTAACAGCCCTTGTTAATCGATTAACGTTAATCGATTAACACCCTGTGTTAATCGATTAACACTGCAATGCTGGGCTTCTTCATGGCGCACTGGAACAATCGATTAACACCCTCTGTTAATCGATTAGCACTGCACAGTTTTGGCTTTTTGGTTAATTTTTACATCACTTTTGAATGTATACATAAAACTACTAATTTTCCTATGATCATACAATTATTACAAAAGATTACAAGTCTTCAAAAGATCATTCTTCATGAGTCTTGGTTGTTCTTGACTTGATTTGGATATCATCAAAACTTCATCTTCATCATTTTGCTAACAATCTCCCCCTTTTTGATGATGATCAAAATCTTCTTGATTTAAAGCTTTTGGTAATAATCTGTATTTAAAAAACAACTTAAGGAAGAAACAATTGTTAGTGAACTTAGAAATAAGTTTAAGGCTTTAAATATTTCTCCCCCTTTTTGATCATTATTAAAAAGTTGTGTTTGATGTTCTCCCCCTAAGATAATACTCCCCCTTAATAAAAGCATGTATGCATATGAGCTAAAAATATTTCAAATTTAAAGATTCATTCAAACATGCACAATAGGATATTTAAAGCAAATATTTTTAGGAGAAAGAGCTTATAAAACATTGTTGAGATCTTCATCTTGAGGATTGTCATCATTCTTTGCTTCATTTGTTGTCTTCTAAAAATCTTCGTCATTGCCTGCATGTAATTCAACTGACTCAAGAGGTTTTGCCTCAAGGTCTACAATTTCATCAAAGACAACATGCACACATTCTTCTATTTCAAATGTTTTCCGTTTGAAAAATAGTTCCATCTACCTTGGAATAAAAATTTCTTAATTCTTCTTTTTAAATATTTAGAACAAGATAATTTTTTTTTAAAAAGTTTTCTTAAATATTGTTTTTAAAAAAAATTCTAAATTTTAAACAATAAGTACCCAACTATTTTGTATGGGTCCTTTGGGTTAGTTTGAAAATTTGAAATCATTTTACAACCCAAATATATCTACCACTTGGAACACCATAATGCTTAATTTTACATTTATTTGAAGTATGACCCTTTTTCATACAATAAAAGCATGATACAACATTTGTGTTCCTATAAGTTGTTCCTTTTTCTACCCAAGTTCTATGGGTTCTATGATTATGTTTATTTTTAATTCTAGGAACATACTTATTTTTAACAACCTTATTTTCATTATTTTTACTACATTCTCCTGAGGTTGTTTCATCTAGTAGTTTCTTATAATTAACACAAGATGCACATTCATTACTACTAGTAAATTTACCCTTTTCAAAAATTAAAACTTTATTTTTCAAATCTTTATTTTCTTCAAAATTATTTTCAAAATTTAATTTTAAATTCTTATTTTCTTCAAGAATATTTTCAAAGTCTGATTTCAAATTTTTATTTTGTTCAGAAATATTTTCAAAATTTAATTTTAAATTTTTGAAATCCTTTTTCAATTTCTGATGGGCTTTATCTAATTTTTCAGATTCTACTATTAAAGCAGCATAAATTTCATGCAATTCATTTTCACTAATTTGACTAGAATTATCAGAATCGCTAGATGTACTTACTTGGCTTCCAACGTCGTCGTTCACCACTAAACAGATGTTTGCTTCTTCATCTGAGTAGCTTGAATCTGAAATGGTCTCATTGTCGTCTTCCCATGCGATGTACGCTCTCTTTTTCTTGAAGAATTTCTTTTCTTCACCTTTCTTTTGATTTGGGCAGTCTGCTTTTAGATGCCCCTTTTCTCCGCAACCATAGCATCGGTAATTTGAGGAAGATACTGGATTATCTTTCTTTTCGTATCTAAATTTTCCTTTGCCTTTAGACTTCATGAACCTGTTGAGCCTTTTTATCATAAGTCTCAATTCTTCTTCTTCGTCTGAGTCTTCATCTTCCGATTTACCTTTGCTTCTTTCAACCTCAGATTTCAAGGCTAGACTCTTTTTCTTAGTTTTTGCTTTTGCTTCTTCTTCATCTAGTCTTCCGAGGTCAAGTTCATGCTCTCTCAACTTTCCAAATAATGCAGCCATGGTCATTGTGTTGAGATTTTGTGACTCAGAAATTGCAGTCACTTTTGGTTGCCACGACCTGTCTAAAGATTTCAAAATTTTTATATTAAGCTCATCAGTATCGAAAGATTTACCTAGTCCAATAAGATGATTTACGATGTTGGTGAAGCGTTTCTGAACATCTACTATTGTTTCCCCTTGCTTCATCCTGAACATTTCGTATTCCTGGATTAATGTATTCTTTCTTGCTCTCTTAACATCATCTGTACCTTCGTGGGTTACTCTAAGTACTTCCCACATTTCTTGTGCAGTTTTACAAATAGAAATCCTGTAAAACTCATCAACAGTTAAAGCAGATGAAATAATATTACGAGCTTTTACATCATTACCAAATTTTCTCTTATCTTCAGCAGTCCATTGGTCACGGGGCTTTGGTTCCTGCATATTGTTAATTGGAACAAAAGGACCAGATACAACAGCATCCCAAATATCTATATCAATAGATTCCATAAAAATTTGCATTCTTACCTTCCAGAATGCGTAATTTTCACCTGTGAATAGTGGTGGTCTATTGATAGAAGCACCCTCTACAAAGGTTTGATGTGATCCCGCCATTTGAATGACTATCAAAGCAAGCTCTGATACCAATTGTCAGAGCGGCTGCAGCGGAATGGTTAGCGTGGGATAACAAACCAAGAGGGGGGGTGAATTGGTTCTTACTAAAATCGTGTGCCTTAAAAATTTCTACTCAATTAAACTTACTTAGCAAATAATAAAGACTATAAAATAGAGTAAGGTTGAGAGAAATTTGCACAGTTGATTTTATCCTGGTTCGGATCTTACCAATCCTACGTCCAGTCGCTTATCTCAAAAACAAGATAAACACTTCACTAATCACAAAACTATTACAAACTACAATCACACAGATACAATTTGTAAAAGTTTAGAAAACACCTCTCTTGAAGCCACAAGAGATGAAACAACACCTCCTTTGAATCTTCACAAAGGATGAAACACTTCCTCCGAATACTTCACGAAGGATGAATTCCTCTTCCAAACACTTCCTTAGATGCACCAAGGATGAACCAGCTATTCCTCTATCACCGTAGCAGTATTTCACCAACTCTACAGACAGAGTTTCCTTAGCTGAGCAAGAGTACACAATTCTCAAGAGTTTCAGAGTATTTGAGCACAAGGGAAGAGTTTCTCTAGTTGGTTGACTGTTTCTTGAGAGGAAATGAGAGTCTATTTATAGACTCATCCAAAGACTCTTCCATTTTTCGTTTTCAGCCTTTCACACTGTGTTAATCGATTAGCTACAGTGGTTAATCGATTAGCACCCCAACGGATAGTCCAACGGCTCTTAAAACGGCTAGTTTTTCAAACGGCTCCTGTGTTAATCGATTAACAGCCCTTGTTAATCGATTAACGTTAATCGATTAACACCCTGTGTTAATCGATTAACACTGCAATGCTGGGCTTCTTCATGGCGCACTGGAACAATCGATTAACACCCTCTGTTAATCGATTAGCACTGCACAGTTTTGGCTTTTTGGTTAATTTTTACATCACTTTTGAATGTATACATAAAACTACTAATTTTCCTATGATCATACAATTATTACAAAAGATTACAAGTCTTCAAAAGATCATTCTTCATGAGTCTTGGTTGTTCTTGACTTGATTTGGATATCATCAAAACTTCATCTTCATCATTTTGCTAACAAGTAGCCCCATATAATTGATCCAAAAAATCATTAATCCTTGGTAAAGGGTACTTATTCTTAATTGTCAACTTGTTCAGCTGCCTATAATCTACACATAGTCGAGAACTGCCATCTTTCTTCTTAACCAGCAGCACAAGAGCACCCCACGATGATACACTTGGCCGAATGAATTGTTTATCCATCAACTCTTCAATTTGCTTCTTGAGTTCAGCTAGCTCTGCTGGAGCCATTCTATAAGGGGCTATTGATATTGGCCCTGCTCTTGACACCAAATCAATTGAGAATTCCACTTCTCTAGGAGGAGGCAATCCATGTATCTCTTCAGGAAAAACATCCAGAAATTCGTTTACAACCAAACGGTCTTCCCTCTACTTACACTACATCGAACCGTCCAGACTCTGCTCACCCTGAACCACTTCTAAATGAGATAGTATCAAGAAGCAACTACCACCTTCCATTATATCCTGCCTCAACTGACCGATTGCTAACGACTCTTCTTGCTCTTCATCTGGAAACAACAATTTCTTCTCACCTCAATCTATAAGAATGCGATTGGCAGCTAACCAATCCATTCCTAAGATTACCTCTAAACCTTAAAGAGGAAAACAAATCAGGTTCACTTTGAACCGACGACCTTCAACCACTATTGGACATTTAGCACAATAAGTAGCCATCCTAACCTCCCCAACTGCTGGGGTTGACACCACCAGATCAAACTGAAGAAGAAGAAGAACTTACCAGCTCAAATGAAGTCTAGATCAGTGCAAAGTGAAACTCTTGGCACCAGGAGGACTCAGCGCTACCTGATTGATGATCGAAAGAAGAAGTGAGAATTTGTAGATAGAAGAAGGGGAATTGTAGAGAGAAGGAGGAGAAAAGAACTCAGGAAGTTTGGAGAGAAGAGGTGCATGCAGAAAGTGGCTCGAAGTTTTGAAAAATTTACTTATATACTACCGTCAAAACTGAACGGCCACTCAGCTACACACACCTGTCTTTCACTTTCTAAATTTCTAAATCCTTTCACCTACACCTGGCTTCCACTCTCTGCTGAATTTAATGGTCCTGGCAAATTGAAAGTTAAAAATTTCAAAATTTAAATAAATTTATTGAAATAAAGCATTTTGAAAATATAAAAGATTTAAATAAAAATAATTTACATTTCAAGAATTTTAAATTTTAAAAAATCTTAAAATTCCTCTTACAATTCCAAACACAAGGTTTAATAAGACAAAAATCCTTATTTTTAATAAGACTTGGTTTTTAAAAGTTCAAGTTCTTTAGGCACATTTTTAAAACAGTTAAAAGCACTAGACATTTTGAAAGTATCGGAAATAACTTCATAACATGCTTGAATGATAGAATGTGTATGAAAAAAATTTGCTTCATCATTCAAGTCAGCAGAAGGTTTATAAGACATTATGTTCTCCATGAGACCAAGATGGACTTCTTCTTTCTTATTTTCTGATTCAATGATCAAGATCTTTTCATTTAGACATGAAATTTTGAACTTGTGTAGCTCTTTTTCTTAAGACCTCTAGCAGGTAGGATTAGTTCTTAGAATTTCATCAATGAGATCATACTTTTCAATGTTCTATCTATACTCTCATTTTCTTCAATTTTGAACAATTCATACAGAAGATTTAGAAGACTTAGTTTGTTTCCTTTTACTGCTTTTCATCCTTCCAATGTCATAACAAATGTGTCTCATGTCTATTTAACACACTTTAAAGAATGTACCATAGCATAGAATGATGCAGGGTCTAACATAACTTGACAATGGTATTTTTATTTTTGATTAAATATATTTTTAGTTTTTCAATGTTTAGTAAAAATTAGAATTAGTTTATTTCATAAACTTTTGACTAATTTAATTTTTCATATTTAGAACGATTTAGATTTATTCTTTTTAACAAAATTTTGTTAAGTAATGTTTTAAATGTCTTTCTCAATTAACATTAAAGCAAAAATGTATCAAATGATGGATTCAAATACTATCATAAAATACGTTTGAAATATTAAATAAACCTAACAAAATTAATTAAAAAACTAAATCCACACATTTTTAAAGTTTAGAGATTAAATTAGACCAAAGTTTTAAGGAGAAATTATTTCTAATTTTCACTTAAATTTAAGAGATAAAAGTAAATTTAATTATTTATTCTTTAGTCCAAAACTCTCTCGGTATTGACTAATGATTTTTGTTATATAAAAAGTTGAGTTTAAAAAAAGACGTAAGTTTTTATACAACTCATAACCATAACTTTATTAAACCACTTAATTATATGATCGGTTACTTTAATTTAATGCAAAAAAATATCAAGAATGAAAATGCTAAAGAGAGAGAAAATATGTAAACAATTGATTTTATACTAGTTCTTAGAGTTATATTCAACTACACCACCTAATCTCACACTAAAATAAGAATTTCTACAACGTCCAACCAACACATTGAAGGTAAACAACTAATGAAATTACATCTTGAACCCTACAAGATTGGTTTTCACACCTAATAATACTCTTACTACACTAAATTTAGAAATCCTATCTAAAGACAATTTAAGAAACTCAAATGAATACAAAAAATGAAAACAAAAATCACTTGAAACAAGATAATCACAGTGAAAAAGAATAAACTAGGTGAAGATCTATTTTTCTCTTCAAACAGATATTGATCCCATATTTTTCCAAAGAGAGAGCTTCAAGAATAGTTTTCAGCTCAATTTTGAACTCTCTCAATAGAAAAGATTCCTAAAACTTGTGTTTTTATTTCATGTAAAATGATTTTGAAATGAGAGAATTACTCAGATTTTAAGCTGTTTATTTTAATGGATTAAAATTTCATTTTAATATATTAATTTCACTGGTGGTATTTATTAGTTAGCTCGTTATTTTAACATATTAAAACAAAAAAAAATTCAAAGTCTTTATAGAGGTTAAGAAATTTTAATTTATTCAAAATTCGTTTTACATATTAAAATGAAAAGCTCATAACTATTCATGGTTAAAAGTGATTCTAATCAATTAATTAACCATATTATCTAATCGGTTAAAAGGCCTTCTGCAATCATTCTATATACCCATATAATTTTTTTAACACATTAAAACATCTTTTAATCAATTAAAACACATCCTATCACCAAGACAAACTCTAATACATTTTGAAAACATTTCTAATTGCTATTATAAGATCGAATCACGAAAGAGAAACTTAAACGGATCCTAATCAACACAACATAACCTAAAATCGTATTGAAGTCTTCATGAACAAATTCAATCTTCAAATCCTTCAAGAGAGATGTAGATTCATCATATATACCATAGTTCCAACAATTTTAATCTAGTAGAATATGATTGCCTTTCTCTACCACGTCTAAATAAAGCATCCTCTTGTTCTAGTAATCATACTTTAAGCATTAAAACATAGGCGGACAATTGATTACACGACCTTCAAACTCCATGAATCTTGTTATAGGATCATGTCTCTTATCCTGTTAAAATAGTTATCCCAAGAGGTTGTTTTAATTCATATAGCAAATTAGATGGATTAGGTAGAGTTTACGACCCCTTTTTGATATCATAAAAAGACAGCTGAAGGTAAATGGATGACCCAGTAAAAACAGTGAGTGGTTGATTAAAATTAATTACAAGCTCAATCCTATTCGATCAATGTAATAAATATTCAATTCAATTATGCATTGACTTTTCTTTCATAAACGTAATAAAATTTCAAAGATTACATTTAAAAACATTAAAAAAATTTGTAAACATTCAATATTAGAATTTTGAAATCGTCCACAGTTAATGGGAAAGTCGTTATAATTTTAAAAATGATAGATTGATCATCTATCATCTATAAATAAAATAGATAAACACTGATTAAACCAAGAAAAAAAAAACGTAACCCCGCATTAAACATATATTGGCTAGGTGTTGTCCATCTGAAGCTCTCATATACTTACAATTATATTTTAATTATGAACAAAGGTGGAATACCCTCAATCGTCGCTAAATTGGTGAAGTTCAATCCCAGCCAGATCACAAATAAACGTCAAGAAATCTAATGTCACTCAATTCCAGTACTGCAAATGCTGTATCAGGGCCGAATAATACCTGGGACTAACAATGAAAGGCACTACTCCACTTTTGCTCCCACAAAGCATTAAATGATTCCACGCCCAACTACTACCAATAAATTTCTATATGAAAGGAACGGCGTCATCCTATGCAAAAGGATTTCCCCCAAATGAAGCAACTGGTTCTGGTGTCTGGATGTTCCTGTAAATGTGCAACTCAGTCAATGAATACATACACACGATAGACCACTTCTTTTGACAACATTAGAAGAAAGACAACATTGTAATATACTACTGTATCAAAACCATATATGAAACATGCACAACAGATCTATTAAAGATGGAACTTCGGATATAAATAATCTTTGAAGACAAGTTGCTCAATGAAAGATGTTCATTCAGTGGATCACCAAGCAGCCAACTTCCTCTTCCTTTCAGATCTATATGAAATTCATTCTATATACTGCTGCATGGCCAATCGTATCTACAAAAGGGTGTTTAATGCATAAGCTTGTAGACCAAGATACCATTTACTTGCCTGATACCCTTGTGAGTTTCGTAGTGTAAGTGTCATTTTGATGAATTGATTGTGCACCAATGATATCACTAGATTACAATTACAGCTAAGAAACAGATGCAAAAAGTTTCCAGTCTCGGTAGAAAGAATGATATCCAAAAGCAGAAAACCCATAAATTTCAATAGCTTGCAACCAACATATACAAAAATAAAGACGATGAAAAAAGAAAAGCAGAGGGGAAACGATCTTGTATTCAACTTACTGTATTTGAGAACCTGGTGATTGCACAGCCATGAATGACAAACCACCTAAATCAAATTATCAACACATGAAAAATAGTATTACAGTAAGAAAATTGCATTGAAACAATTATTTGAATTGCATTTACTAGAGTGATATAGAAAACATACTGGATAATTCAAGACAGTAAAGAAATGAAAGTATGTAAGACTAAAATATTTTATTGGACAAATAATGTTTCAATATTCCCTAGATGTTTTCAAGCACTACCTTCTCCAGAAGAGGAAATAAAAGGGGTCACCGTGTTTTGGGGAAGCCAAGATTCAGCTATACCATTATGGAAGGAGGTTGGAAACAGGGAATCTGGCAGTGCATCTTGCAAAGAGCTCATATCAAGAAACTGAAATTGAAATACCAGACGTGTTAGATATAATACGTGACCGAAGGTAAGTCACAATCTCACTGTCTTCTACATCTCATGATTCAAATTGTCATATTGGTATCTTTTCCATAGGCAGTAACACCAGAGTATTGGAATCCATGCAACAAGGATAAACTAAAACCCTTTAGATTTTTTGAGCTGTGCGGTGAAATTTCAATTCAGAACATTAAAATGAACCAGACAGAAAGGCTGCAAGTTATAATGCCAGATTGAAAGGGTTAAAATCACATGCTAGGAACATTGAAGAGAAAGATCACAGGAACTATCACCAATGAGTTAAAATTTTGCAGAAATATCATGTAGGAACCAGTTTAATGAGGTAATACTAGAAATATTAAACAGACAAACAGCTAGCTATTCACTGTTCTTGACATACCATATTGTTGTGAGCTACATCAGATTCATCAGGAAAATCAAATGGATTAGTTGATTTACATTTCGTTCCAATAGGTTCAATGTCTCCCTGAAAGAAGAAAGAGTATTAAAGACCAAATTTTTTTAAAACCTATCACTTTATAAATAAGAAATTTTCAATCAACCTAAGAGAACTAACCATTGAAGGAAGCATGGATGGTGGATATTCTGAATCATTGACATGCGATGGGATGTCATGATTTTCAAATGCATCAACCGGGACAATGCCTTTAACGCCATCACTTTTGGACCCCTGATTTTTTAAAAAGGAAAAGGTGGGTGAGTGAATAAAATAGGAGAGCTTGTGAATTCTACAAGCTCATAATGTAATTAAGGATAAGTATAACAACCTCAGACTCTCTTAATCCCAAAATTTGATTATCAGCTGAGGGAAAATTGTGCAATTGTAATCCTTGACTTAGGGCATCCACAGGATGATGGCCACCAGAATCTTCAAATGCATTCCATGGCTATACAAAGTACAAAAAACACATGAAACCTTACACAAGTTTTTAATGTACTCCATGAGATCTTTCAATTCAACCAGGAACAAATGCAACGGTGTCCATAAAATTATTCATTTCTGAACAGACACAACATACAAAACCTTAAATAAGTTTCAATCTATTCTATAATATCTTGAAATTTCTCCACAAAAAAAGAAGCAAGGGAAACAAATTTCCTTCATAAGAATCCAAAACCAGCCATTGACCAAAAACTCTTGTACTTACTTGAGTGTTTGCTGATATAGCGGAAACTTGTTCTTCACTATTCCACACACCATCATTCCATAAATTAGATGTAAGTGAAGAATGTATACTGCCACTTGAAAATTCAAAAGATGGCCATTGTGTGTTTGCATTTGAAGTGGAAAACGGATCAAATCTTTCTTGTAAAGATTTAGCACTTAAGGGTACAGTAGCTGGAATTTCCATTTGTGCAGTGGATGAGGTGCTCTGAGGCATGTCAAAAGTTGCCCATCCTTCATTTTTAGGGACAGATAAATCCAGTGCCTTTTCATTTGAGTTTACAGTGGAAGGCTTCTCAGAGAGATCCGCAAAAAATTCAATGGATGCAGGTTGGGATGCTTGAGGAAGTTGATTGTCATTGAAAAATGGAACTGCAGATGAAAAGGATGATTGAAACAGATCCACTGTTGGAGCTTGAGATGCCGCTGCTGCTGATTCAAATGGTGCCTTGGAGAGGTCCATGCTAACAGATCTTGTAGGACCAGGTGGTCGTGGGATGCCAAATGCTTTATTCTGAAGTGGTTCTGAAGGTTGAACTGGTTCAGAGAAAAAATCAACTAAACTGCCAGAATTATAAGATCTCAAGGATGAAATTTTGTTGTCTCCTGATTGTTCTGATGCAGTTATCTGAGGTATGAGTGCAAATTAATATCATGCAAAGAGAAAACACCCAATCAGCTTTCTACAGAAACAAGGCCACAAAACAAGGACTTGGAAAGTGCAATAAACACGATCATTAACAGAGAATATTCACCAAGTAGTTTGAATCTATGTTTTAAATCCCTGATAACAGAGTGTAGTGGTCAGCCTAGAAATGCTTTAGTAAGATAGCATCCAATGGCATAACTATTATTTTAAATTTGTTTATAGTTCATATAAAGTACACAATACACATTAGTTCTCAAAAGTGATAAAAACTGCCCAATATTACTAAATTCAAACCTGATATTAGTTTATTATTTTCAGTATTACTAGATCTACAGATTTCAATTTTGAAATTAAAATCCCAAAAATAGCCAAAAAAAAATTCCCTAACGTCTCTGTTCAGAACTGCACCTCTATAGCACCACAATGTTTCAGTAACGCAGCCAGCTATTTGGTCTTCTACCGCAGCTAAACTAAATTGCTCTGTGTCTGCTATATAAAACCTGGGTTTGAAGAATACTCATGCTAAGCTCATGGTTATTTTAGAAAGGTGATATTTGGATGTTTGGAGTTAAACAAGAGGTAGTAATGGAAAACACCATATCTCAACATTTTAATACATCTCTGAATGGTGCTGACCAATCAAAAAATCCATTCTTAATAAGACACTTGAACTCAATTTTCTCTCTGTACCAGATTTGTTATCCTGCTGCCCTGAAAAGTTGATCTGATTATCTCCACAAATCCCAAAATGTAATGCTTCACTAGTAATATTTTTATTATTCCTTGACAAAAATAAAAATAACTTTAGATACATAATTTTACATGATAATAATTTTCATTATAAACTAGAAACAGCTTGCAAGCAAAATATGTTTTTTATTCATATAGGAACAGAATATTCCAATTGTCTGATACCTGTGGAGGACGAAATCCATTTCCATCTCTCTTGGCATTGACATTATTTTCCAGAGATGCATTTCTTGCGTGGTACCACACATCTTCACTCGAACTGGAACCAGAGCGCCTTTGATAGGATGGACTGCTAATCTTAATATCTTTATAGGAATTGGGAGACTGAACATCAGATTTGAATTGTTCGCCACCACTAAAAACAGAAAAGTCAGAAATTCTTGGACCAGATCCTTCATTTGCAAATCTGTCATCATATGCATGATCACTGAAGCGGCCAGGACTGTAGATAATACTAGATATTTTCCCTTCATATCGAGCTTTATCTGAACCAGGCTTCCTGGTGAGTGCAGCTGCTTGTTTTCCATACTTCCGATCCTCATACTGATAATCATATGGAGGACTTTGAGAAAATGAATGATAAGAACTGGCACGCCTAACCTCATCTTCATGAATTCCAGGGCTCTACAGTTAATTGCAAATATAAATGTTCAGCAATTAACCAAAGGATTAAATTAACTTGGACTACAAGTATAGTTAATGCAATTAATTATGTAAAGCTGTTTACCTTAGTAATTGCTAAGGCACCATATACTTCATTACATTGACAAATTTAAGTTTCATTAAATAATTATATGCATAATAGTAAGAAAAAGATCAGTGTGATTGATCATCTTCATTTTTTTATTTCTGCAAAATGAATTGAATAGAACAATTATAATAATAATATTACTATAATTTATAATTTATTATTATTATATATTTAGAACAAGGAAAGCCCAAAAACTATCATAAACCACAAAAATATTTCGAGAAATGCAGGGGAAGAATAAGCAATGCTACTCTGGAGAAAAAAAAACAGTATTTAAGTATATATTGCCTGTGCATCTCTTGGGGGCTTTTCTGAAGACTTCACTGCAGCATATCTTCCATCCACATATACACTCTTTATAAATTCCCTTACTTTATCAACATTGCTGCAAAAAGCATGAGATCATAATACACAATAAGTAAAACATATTAATAGGGGTACATCAAAGGTTACTTAAATAGCTTTAACAGCAAACCATGCAATAATTATACCTGTTATCTGGCAACCGCTGCCTTTGGAAGTCCCAATTTTTCAAGTATATTTCCCTTGCACGCTAAGTTAAAGAGCCACAGTGAAATCTTATTTCAACAATGAAACATAGCCACATTTCAAAGTCGAAAAGAAGAAAATTCACCCTTTTACCTGGTTACCCCCAATTTGAAGAGCATCGACTTCTTGCGAAGTGAACTTTGCCATTGAGACAGACTTCACACGATGAGTAAACTCACGACTGCATGACATAAAAATAATCAGGTGATTTTGAGAATAATGCAATATGTAGAATTACTACAACAACAATCACAAACATGCCCTTTCTAACTAGATGAATTTGACACCAAGAAAAACATTAAAAGGAATACTAAATTGATTATATTATAAAGCATAACCGATCACTATTCTAGACACAGAAACAAAGCTTAATATTGATTATAAGATTAATTCATATTATATGAACATAGTTTAATATACTAAACATACAAGGCTTTCACTTTTTCTATGATTTCAACCCATGTTAAAATGTTCAAAAGTAAAGCAGAAATTTATAAGAAGACCATTATGGAATTAAATATTTTCACAAATTATTAAGAAGTACTGCAGGACACAGTTTCTTTTTATTAAAAAAACAGAAAGAAATTAGTGTAGTTAGCGGAATAATGCACGTTCATGATTATTTTCCACCACAAGAGTATCTAACATTCAATGACATTCATGTTCTGACTTAAAAGTACATATAAAAAATTAGCCTAAACTTGACACCAAGCCTTAATTTATTTTTTTTTCTGAATCAAAATCCCATCTCCTTCAATCATTGAGGACTGACAAGGAAACCAAAGGAAGAAACATAAACAAGATAATAAAGTGAAAAGGAACTCACTGTATTCCACTGCATGTCATGCAAATGAAAGTCCAAAAACTTGTACATACATATTGTGGTCCCTGTAAAAGTGACGGGAGATGCATTAGCTAGAAACCATCACATAACAATGACAAAAATGGTTCACAAGTTATTTTCTCAACTACTCTCTAGCAAAAGAGTAAAACATCATATAAACATCATTCTGGTAACTTGTCCAATCCTTCTAAGTTCTCAACAACCATTCCCACTTCAACTGAAAGGCTTAAGACTTGTTCAACTTCAAATTAATCATAAAAGCCAAAGCCCAAAACTTAAGAAACTACAACACAGTTTCACTAAAGCAAAGAGAAAAACGAAAATCAAATTCAAATACAGGAGTTGAATTTACCAAGCTGTTGCAGTTGATACATCTTCGATTTGGGGGAAGCTTCATGAGACCTCTGATAATTTTCTCATTCTTCTCTTCTTCCTTTCTGCTTCCCATCACCAAACCCCAAATCAGAAACAAATAAACCCTAGAAACTGCAATCGAAGTCACAGCGAGAGAAAAAAATGAGAATATTCAAACTTCCGAAACAGAGAACGGATTTTTTCCACCACCAAATGGTGGTGGCAGCGTTCGATCTAGGGTTTTGGGGTTCCTGAATTGGGGAAAGGTAGAAGGCGAAGAACCCAAAAACCCTTTGTGAGTTGTTTGGTTCACATAAAATGGGTGATCCAGGGAACAGGAAAATACAAGTAAGAGAAACTTTGCTTTGTCACGTTTTTTAAATTTAAATTTTGTCGGATGTTTTACATGAATGTTACCAATAATTTTATTTTGACATAAAGTGATAAACCATATTATTTTTCTTTCATGACATAAGTCATAATGTATTATATTACACAGCTCAATGACAAAAATGCCAACAGTACAGAGTTGAACAGCACTAATTAAGAAAATAAAAATTAGGTAAAAACATGTTTTTTAATTAAAAAATATTATATGACAAAAAATATATTTATTTTTCTTTATTCATACTTGCTTTACTCTTAATCATAATTTTTTAAGACATATTAATAAAATAATATAAGTTATTTGATTATTGATTACATATCTAAAGCTTTGCCTTATTTGTCCTTAACGAGCTTTATTAAGGAGTTAATTTGTTTCTTGATTGGAGGGAACAAGGTTCTGATCCTGTATTGTATGATTTGAATCTTGAATTCAATGTTTTTTTATTATTAAACAAAATAATATTAGAAATATTTTATAATAAATAATAATGGAAATGGATTTGTAATTTACTCTTGCTTTTTTATTTTGTAAGTTATATTTATAAACCAACTTTTAATTTTTATTATTTGAAAATATGTAACATCTCAATTTAATAGAAACTATCATAATGAAACATAACATAAATGTTAAAAGAACAACTAGGTAAAATAAACCTTTCACAAGAAAGATATCTACTTTTGTAGATCCATCTAAATACACATCTATTTCACCCTCACCACTCGTTAGAGCAACTGTAAAGAGTTTTTCTTAAAATCACACCAATTAGGTGATCATTGCAAAAGAGAAGAACAACACAAAAGCAAGGATAAGCTCAATACAAGACAAATCATATCACCTTTATAACATAGCATACGCAAATCATTTATATCACATACATCAACCCAAACATCTTAATATACAAAGACCTAGACTGACTATCCGGATATTGTATGGAATGTCGAGTTACAGAGGTTCTTGCACTTGTGGTAGTCTCTACTGCTCTACAGAGTCATTGCCAATGTTAGTCCTCAAACGCCCCTTTGCCAAATGAAGAAAGGCCCCTCAGGATCGAACCTCCTACTATTCTCACGACATGACTCTTCATTCTCTACTTGAGCATGGATGATCATTAGAATGTCAGAATAAACCCTAGCTTAACTTCAGTCATTCATACTATCAATACTTGAAACCATCACCAAAAAGTTCCTCCTTCGAACTCATTTTCACAACTTTGAAACCATTGATATCACTTCACATTTACATTGAATCCATTTGAAACCATATACACATATCCTTCACTTTCACATAGCATAATATATCAATCACACCTTAAAGTACCAATATAATTATCTTTTATTAAGAAAATAAGAGAAAAGAACACAAAATTGATCATCATTATATAACATACATAATCATATACATAACCTTGTTTCCAATTCAAATTATAAATCAATTCATACTTTACAATAAGTATTATAAATCAATCATTCAAACAATCACATACATTGAATACACCTTAAGGAGTATATAAAAACTTAGTTGAAAATATGATATTTTCACTCAACCACCAAATCTGTTCGCTTAGCTAAAAGTGTCTGACAGGCCACTCGCTCAGCCACCATGACTCGCTCTACGAATACAAAATAGTGAGTTATACTCGCTCAATGACTACACTCACTCAACGGTTGCATTCGCTTAGCTACAAGTGTTCTGCTCGCTCAATGGATACACTTGCTCAGCTAGATTGCATAATTCTACAACACCAAAACTGAATAATTTGCACCTTCAACCCCTCATGACTTACTATGCATCTTTCCCAACTTCTAACACTCATAGGTTGTATTCTAAACTAAAACGAACCTAAACATATTTGTATCATCCAACTTAAACTAGTTCTTAACTGTTTTACAACCAGAGTTTAACTTAAAAATAATTAAAACCTCTCTTTAGAGACCAAAATTTAGTTCTACAAGTTCTAGCTCATTTTTTTATCAAATATAGGTGAAGGTTGAGGGGGAGGCAATTGGTACTGGTCATCATTTGAGCTTATTGGAATAATAGATGCTATCAGAGGAGTGCTTGAGGACATATCTTTAGACTGTATTTGAGAATAACATGTAATGATTATACATTTCCTTTTGGGAGGAGGCTCAACAACAGTCGCTTCCTTAGACGCTTGGGAGCGTTTCTTGGACATTTGGGAGAAAGACTAGAGTTGCTTAGTGGCAAGTCAATTATCAGAGTTTGATTTCTCTTCAGGACGCTCCATGGTGGAAGAAGGTTTCTTTAGCTTCTTTGCCTTTTTTTGTTTTGAAGCTGCAGGTCGAGGGCACTTAGTAGACACTCCACCCTTGGATGCTAAGATCATTTGCACAAAAGGTGCAAAGTGTTCACTAGACGCAATTACATTAGATGTTGTTAGAGACTGTTGAGCTTTAGATGTTGCTTCCTTTTCTTTTTCAAGAAGCCTCTTCCTACCATAATCTAGTTTAATGTGGAGACACTTCGATTCCATCTTTGTGATGTACAACGTCTTATAGAGGCTTGATACTTTGAGCATCTTCTTCTTTTCTGGGTTAATGTGAGGATGGGTCAACCTGTTGACATTGAGTAGAAGTATTTTGTGCAATTTCTTTGCCTCCAACTACATCTACCTCACATTGCTTATGTTAAACTTCTTTCCTCAAAAAGCATTATTCACCAATATGTTGTTCCTTACTGGAACAAGAATATTTGGAGATATTAGGTGCTTAATGACCTTCTACTCAACAATCAAATTGTACACCAACAAGGAACAACAACAATTGAGCACATCCTCGTCCAAGTTTTTGATTGAGCGGATGAAATGGATGAATATGATGTGTGGAAAGTTGAAGGGCAACCTAGTCATCATATGGTAGATGGAAAATCTACCAAGCTCCATGATGAGAATCCAAACACTACTACAAAATTGGTCATAGATAGTGCTTTCTTAAAAAAGCGCTATCTATTAACGTGCGGATAGCGCTTATTTAAATAAGCGTTATTTATTGTCATAGGAATAGATAGCGCTTTTCTAAATAAGCGCTATCTATAGGTGATTAATATTTTTTTTAATTTATTATTTAAAATAGACTAATAGATAGCGCTTTGTTACAAAAGCGCTATCTATTTAAGCACAATAGATAGATAAAAGCGTTGTCTATTGTATTAAAATAGTTAACGGCTTTATCTATTGGGTGTTTAAAAGAAATTTTAAAAAAAGATTTGAGTCTGAGTCCTTTTTTCACTCGAGAGCTTCTTGCGTTTTCTCTCGAGAGCTTCTTGCGTTTTCCCTCGAGAGCTTCTTGCGTTTTCGTGGAGCTTCTTTTCACTCTGAAACAAATTTTCCCCTTTCCCCTAAATTTGAGATTTTTTCCCAGTTTCACTTCCCCCCGTTTCACTTCCCATTTTCACCCAAGTTTTACTTCCGATTTTCGCCCTAATTTCACCTCAGATTTTCGCCAAGTTTCACGCTACGCGTTCGTTCCAAACCTGCGGTGGAGCAAGGCGGTGTTGCGTTGGTGGAGCAAGTCGCCCGCGGTGGCCAGGTATTTCTTGTGTGTTGATTATGGGTATGATAATTGACTGGTTGTGATTAGTGGTTGATTGTTGTGTGTTTGTCTTTGTTTAAATCGAGTAGAGTTGGGGGTAGAGGGCTCGCGATGCATTCATTGTCTTCTCGTCTTCCCTACAACATTTTAGGGTATAATGCGAGTGAGAGAACGGGGCAACGACAAAAATTGCGAGACGAACACTTTTGAGGTTTTAGAAGTGGTTTTCGAGTGTTAGTGAGTGGTACTGAGAGAACGAGTGCAATGTGGCCAGAGAATGGGAATTTAGAGGTAGAGAATGAGCGTCGGGATGGAGAATGAGAGATACGCCGTGGTAGGAAAGTCAAAACAGGTATGGGGAGCTAAACTGTTCTATGGTTGTTTAAGTATTTTAATTGTGTTTTTGTGTTCTATTTTTGGTTTGGGAATGTATGGATACGACTTGTAGGTTGTGTATAACTTTGATTCTAATGAATGTGGGTACTATACAGTTTAATATATTCAGTTAGGCATTTAATATTGACATGAAAATAATCTGGAAAACTTATAGATGATGAATGCTCTATTTTTTTAAAAAAAGGAATAATGAGTAAAAGGCTTAAACAAAATAGTTGCTGACTTTGATAGTGAGTTGAATTTAGTGTGTCTATAATTCTGAAGTTTTTGTAAAAGGGTATGGTGTGATTGTTGTTTGTCCAGTATTGTTGATCTCAAACAGAAAATGTTAAACTCTGGAACCGTTGGTTGTTTCTAAAGTAATGTTAATTTGTGAAATGTTGAGTATTGGTCTAAAACAAGAAGTAGTGTAAATGGAGTAAATTGTGATTGCGTAATTACTTGACAGACTTTGAAATTACGTGAGATTCGGGAATATTGTATTGTTTGGAACGTTTTATTTTAAATTGAAAATGAACTTATAAGCAAAGAAATGTCTATTATATCAATCAATGCTCAGGTTGGATATTTTTATAATGTGATTATGCTTTTCGTGTTTGAGCATGGTTGATATGCATTTATGTTTAGAGTTAAATTAAAATATGAATGGTTGTATGAACTGAATTGAGTTACACTAAAACCTGATTAGGTAGTTCAGAAACTTGTTATGCTTTACTCACCTGTTAATCAATTAAAGGAAACAGATCTGTTTTGGGGTGGTAGTAGGCAAAAGCTGAATGAAGTTTTATAATGAGATATTAGGGGCTGGTGGATTACACCACATTTCGGGTACCTATATTTGGTTACAAGTAGGTTTATAACAATAATGGAGTTTGACAAGATGAGGTAGGATTTATGCAAGTCAATTTTAATAAAGTGGGGTACAAAGATGAGCCATTTATTTTAGCATCACAAGCTCAACAAATTTTTTATGTCACTGATCCAGTTGATGTGAATTGGTCAATTGTGTTGTTGACCAATAAATTAAATGATCCTTCCAATGATGATATAGAGGATGAAGATACAAATATTGACGATGATCCTTTGTATCAAATATCATATGATAAAGATCCAATAACAGATGATATCTTGTACATGAGAGATGATCATGACTAAGGAATTTGGATAAATCCATCATTTTGTGTCCATAAGAAACCTAAGTCTTTAAACTTCAATTCAAAGAAAAAAGGTTGGATTTATAAATTTTTATTCTTATGTTTATCCCTTTTCATTGATGTTAAAACTTTTATTTATCTTAATCACTTTTATTACAGGTAAATGACAACTCCTACTGAAGATGATATTCCTTCTCCCAACGAAGCTAAAGGGAAGAAAGGTATAATGATTATGAAGAAGATCGTTCGAGCCAGAAGTGAGGGGCAAAAATTAGAGGTAATGGACATAGTATATTTTTTGGTATATTAGATATGCTACTTTCCTAATTATTGTTCAATATGTACTTATTCATATTATTAGGTTTCATGGAATGCAAAAGGTCAACCCATTGAACCTGGTGGCACAAACTTCATCAGTTATCTTGGATCCATGGTTCGAGCAAATGTGCCAATAACTTATGATGATTGGAAAGATTCAAGTTTGGATGCCTATAAAGAGATAATTTGGAATGATATACAAGTAATGTTTACTACTTATATCTACTTATTTTAAATGTATGTGTTATGATTTCCAAACTGTCTTTTTTTCTAAGTACTTTTTTGGACAGCTAACATTCAATGTAGATACATGTTGCAAGACCTTTGTATTAAGGAAGGCAGAGTTGTTGCTTAGGAGTTTTAGGACTTCCTTGGCCCATAAATATCTAAAGGATGACAAAGGAGATTATTTAGAGAATCCTCCTATTCAACCTCCTGCGAAGTATGCATCCATTGTTAGTGAGGACATTTGGAGATAATTCATTACAAAACGTATGGGTAAAAGTTTCAAGATAATGTATACTATTTATATATAATATATTTATCTTTTAATTCTTGAGCATATGATTTGTTTATTATCTTTCTTTTTAGGAAAAAAAGCATACAAAATAAGAAAAGAGCATCAAGCTCCAAGTACCCTTGTAGGGACTCTCGTAAGAGGTATTACCCGCATAGAACAAGATATGGTAAGTCATTTTCGTTAGTCTCTGAAATTTGGTTGTGGATGTAGTAAAATATGTTAATTTTAACATGTGTTGTTTCTATTTTAGTTAATTTATAGTTTGATGGTTTAGATGGCGTAATTCTGGAAAGTTTACGATATTTTCGTTTGAGTATGATGTGTGCATATAGTTTGAACGTATGAATCTGTGGAGATTGAAGAAAAAATGGTACTCTGTAATTTGAATTAAATCCTATGAAATTTGATGCTTAGGAGACTGGTACATAGGTAGTATGTGGGTTCTGGAAAAAATAGATTTGTTCACTATTTAGTTTTAATAACTGAAAATGAATGCTTTGCTTAAGTGAGTCTTAACTACCTCTTCAATACTAAAACTTAAATAACTTAGGCCCCTACACTAGTTTTCTACTCTTATTCTAAAAAGAAATAAAATCCATACAACCAAGTCCCCCCACGGTATCATCAACACCTAACCATCTTTTTATCTTCAAAGAAACAAAACACAAACACTCCAAGCTACTTCCTTGAAGCACACACACTGAGGAGTACAAAATTTAACTCTTTCTATCTCTCCATCAACCTCGCAGGACCCACCCTACAAAAGTGCCTACACTCCATTCCTTTCAGTAAGCTCTCCCATGAAATCCTCTTTCTCATCATTGGAATCACATCTTTTTATCCAGGCTTTTGCACCAAACTAAGCATATTTGCCTAGAATATTACGTAAATGGGCAAATTTTGACCAAATATGAAGTCGTGGGGGGCCAAAACGACTTCAAATGAAGAAGTCGTGCCCCCCCTGCACGACTTCACACTGTTCATTTGACCAGTGGTGAAGTCGTGCACCCCAAAAATGACTTCTGGGTGCTGTAATCGATTACAAGATACTGGTAATCGATTACACAATGTTGAAATCGTGAACCCCTTGCACGACTTCAGTGTAGTAGGCAAAAATGCTACTGGTAATCGATTACGATTAAGTGTGCAAGAACCACCCTGGTAAGCGATTACAAGCTTGTTGTAATCGATTACTAGTGTGTTGTGGTTGGTTTATGAAAATTTCTATTGTGTTGTAAAGCATTATTTGAAGTTAATTATGTGTAATGATTTGAATATTTGTAAGCACACATTGTTGTTGATGACATTGTGATGTATTGTTATGTATAGGAAGAGTAATTAATTTAATGTAAATAGAACAAAGAAAGTAAAATCATAACACAAAATCATAAATGAAATTTGTAGTCTTTTATTGAATTCAAAATGCAATACAAAAGGAAGAAGCTTAAATTAAAAAAAAACGACAGTACACATTAAAAGGTATCTAGGAAGATGATCCACCATGTGGACCAAAATGACGACGCAGATAGTCAATGTTGTGCTCCACATGCTCAACTCGAGCATCAATAGTATCAAAGCGGTCACCCATGTTCAGCTCCAATTGTTCAAATCTTGCATTCATGCTTTCATTCAGTGTATTGAAGCTGTCCCCAACAAATGTTCGGAGATCGTTGATCCCCCTTATGACGTCATCAAATGAAGTAGTTTGTTGTTGAACAAGTGGTGGTGGTGGTTGTAGTTGAGGAGGTGCTTGATTTTGATGTTGAGGTAGAGGAGGAGAATTTCTGTGGACCCATCTGTTGTTAGCGTTTCTGGTCAATCCAAATGACTGTATCACTCCTCCTGATATTGTGGTATGCCTACTAGGTGGGACATATATTTCATCCTCCAATTGAATTTGAAAATGTTCTAGGATCCGGGTGACCAAAATTGGATATGGTAAAGGAGCACCTGGCCTCAAAGCCTTCTTCATCCTATGTCGGATGAGATGGGTCCAGTTTATCTGCTTTGTCATCATTATTATCCACATTTATTGAGATGGCACAAACAATTCGGAATCAGAATACAATGGTAGTAAGGTTCCCTCCACCAATTTATTGACGAAGCATTAATGCCCATACGAACAACTTCACATGCTTGACAAGATGGGATGTACAACAACTATGACAAATGAGTGGTGCAACGTCAAGGAATCTTGAAATCTGCAGAGGTGAAGAGAGGCATGCATAATGAATAGCACACCTAAGACCAAAGGTCAAGTCTAAGGTGAAGTACATATGTAATACTTTAATTAATAATCCAAACACTACGTTATTATCATTATAATTATTATAAGATCTTATACATGGCCCAAAATATTTTATTTTTTAAATTAAATGTATCTAAGTTTCACAAATTATTTTTGAATTTTTAAGCATTTTTTAAAAGTTAAAAACTAATTTTTGTAAATAAAAAAGGATGTAAATAAAAATAAGAAAGGGAAAAGTGAAGTCGTGTACCCCCTGCACGACTTCATTAGGTGAAGTCGTGTACCCCTTGCACGACTTCTTTAGGTGAAGTCGTGTACCCCCTGCACGACTTCACTTTTTCCATTTTTTTAAAATTTAAATCATATTTCAAAAATTTTATTTTTACAAATTTGACATTATTGAAATACTAAATTATTTTCATCTAAACTGTAAATTATTTATTTCTTAACAAGTAAAAAAAATATTCTCTCAACATCTATAAGTAATACAAAAAACGTGTCATGAAATTTAAATGATATATCATACCACTACCTATTACTTTATACGGAATCTCAAATTGTGTTCCTATACATCGCCTATAAGTTACTGAATGCATGCAACCCTATACATATATGACACTACTCTATTGTTGCCCAGTACTTCCCTACTTCAAACCGTAACACCTACAATGCACAAAATAACCTTCACACTTCAAATTTCATTATATATATGAATCTTTCAACAATCCATCTTCTCATCCAAATTCCACTACCAACAAATCTCATTCAACTCCAATCTTATTTTTTCTCCCACACATCTATTTCTTGATGGCATCGGGGAACTTTGCACCATCTTCATCATCGCAAATCATTGACGAACAACCTTTGATATTAGATAATGTTGATGAATTCAGCATCGATGATGAATTAGATAACATACTTCAAGAGGACAACAATGACGACGACCACATCACACAATCATCTGAACATGTCATTCCAGAGTTGAATGAACGTATTCAGTTCTAGTCAAAGGAGGAAACTATTGCTGGAATCAAACATTATCACATCACCAACGGTTACAAATACACCGTTGTTGAATCGAAGCCCAACATTTATGTTATTCGTTGTGTGGAATACCACAATTCATCGATTTAGGTATTACTACAAACATTTTTAATACACTTTTACTTTTATAATTTTGTAACATTATTCTAAACTTTATTTATTTATTACGTCATTACAACTTACGAGGTCAAACAACCAACTTTCACGGCAAAACTTACTGCACTAAGAAACCAATACCCACAACAAGTTGATTAGATAGATAAAATCCCATTAAAAAAATGGTCTCAGGCTTTTGATGAAGGGAGAAGATATGGACATATGACCACAAATCTTGCTGAGTGCACCAACTCCATTTTAAAGGGAGCACGTTCATTACCAATATGTGCTCTCATCAGAACAACATTTCAGAGGACACAATCATGGTTTGTTGAACGAGGATTAAAGGCGAACTATATGCTACAAGCAGGCCACCAATTTCCTGAACAAATCGCCGACATCATTTGGAAAAATCAACAACAATCCGCATTTTGTCATGTTCATCGCTACAACCGTGAAAATTCTAAATTTGATGTTCAGGAAATTTCAACACCTCACCAATACTGCCCTGTTCCACTTTCCTATAAGGTCAACCTAAATGAATGGTGGTGTGATTGTGGTCACTTCCAGGCTACTCGTCTCCCATGTCATCATGTCATTATTGTTTGTGCATTTTCGCATATCCCACTAACCCAAGTAATCGATCTAGTGTACATTCTTAACAATATTTTCAAGGCATATGAAGTACAATTTCACCCAATCCAAAATCAAGATTATTGGTTTGCGTATACAGGTCCAAACTTCATACCAGATCCTAAAATGTGACGCAAGGCATCCGGAAGACCATCTACAAATAGGATATGCGAATGTGTCGCACCTAAAAAGAAATGTCAAGGAAAAATGGCCATTCAACATACTCCTCGTAAATTATTTCATCCCAATCTTCCTGAATGGTGCAATTGCCTCTCTTCATACATGAAACTAAAGCCATCAGAGTCACTTCGTCCAATAGAAATGAACAAAAACATATTTGGAATAGATAATCATAAAGAAATCGTTAATGCAGAAATTATTGAAGAAGTTACTAACTATGCATGGCTAGTGCAACTACAATTTCTATATATATCGGGTACAACATATAGTACTTTATTTCATTAACTTCATTATTAGATTGGCACCTTATGATATTGCTAATAGATTCTTATATTTTTCTTTTATAAGGTACCTATATCAAAATTTTGTTAACCCAAATGATAAGACATTCTTTTTTTTATCACCCCAAATCACAACACATGAGCTGCTAATGAAAGACAGAATGCAAAAAATAGTTACTCTTTTTCTTCATAATGGGGTGATTGATAAGTTTGTTCTTACACCTATTAATACCGGGTAATACCTTACTTTATAACTTTATCAACAATGTATTATTTTCAAAGTTAGATGTACAAATTCTAATTTTGTTGATTCATTTCAAATTGTAACCAACATTAGGTCTTGCTGGGAATCAATCTTAAACTAGAGATAATTCATTATCTTGACCCAATGACGGTAGACATTAATATGAAACAAGATTTGAACAAATTGTTTGACATGTAAGAATATACGTGTTGTATAATTTTAGTTGACATATATGTATACTTTTAGTTGTATTATTTTTACTTATACATGCTTTAATTTTATTTATTCACTAGGGTTATGCAAACCTATCGAGCTCAAAAAGGAAACATGGTTTCAAAGTCTAAGTCAAACAATATCAAGTGGACAACCATCAAGGTACATTACTCTAGTATGTTTTGTGTAGTATAGTCTTGATTGTCATAATTAAATTGTTGAATGACCTTATGTGACCTTTAGTTCACGTTATGGTTGCTTGTATTATACTGGTTAGGTGAATAACTTGTATTATTGAATAGTTTAAGACTTATTTCCTTGTTGCATGGTATTGGTTAGTTAAATAACTTGTTTTATTGTGAAACTGGTTGGAGGAGTATATGGTTGTTATGAAAGCATGACTTATTATTAAGAGTTTAAACTTGTATATGGTATATAGTTATTTGTTATCATGCATTGAATCTGTTTGGAGTATACTAGAGTTTTAGTTCTTTATTATGTTCATATTATAAAAATGTTTTTTAATTTTGGAATTCTAGTGCCCAAGACAACCCAATGACAATGATTGTGGATATTATGTGTGTCAATATATGAAAGAAATTATTACATATTGTGAAAGAGGAACAATTCCAACTGATGTAAGTTATCTTTTTATTGTTATAATTAATTTGTAGTAAAATTTAATTAACTAATTCTACATTTTTTTTCTTGCAGTATTTTTCTAGTTGCAGATGTCAACAATATCATGAAAGTCAAATCATTAAAGTTAGAGAAAATTAGTGTTTACATGTAATTAGTACATGCATATAGGTTGTGTTATGGTGATGTACATGCTTATAAATACTGATATGATATATATGTTATGGTTGTATAAATTATCTTATAAAGCAATGTCATGTCATGAAATATTATTGTACCAATAGTTTTTATATATATTAATGAACATTCTTTTTGAGACATTTGTCATATTTTTCTCAATATTTCATATTTTTTTGTATATAATAGAACAAATATATAGTATGGGTTTGTACATAATAAAACAAATAATTTATATTTTAATATTAAATTAATTATTTTTTTTTAAATTTGGACCAATAGATAGTGCTTTTTTAAAGAAGCACTATCTATTGTCAGCCATAATAGATAACGCATTTTTTGGAAGCGTTATCTATTAATAAATAGCGCATGAATAGATAGCGCTTAAAAAGCGCTATCTATGATAAAAAAAGAGGGCTATCTATGCATTTTTTTGTAGTAGTGAAAGGGTGAATTTTTTTTTACGGATCTATCTAGGTTGAATGCCAATAATCAAGAAGTTTACAATGTTCAAAAAATATTTAATGCATGTACGAAAAAGTACTTCGATACTTGTATACTTTGTTTCTTGATATCCGTGCATATCAATAAAGCAAAAAGATACGATCATAATCACGATACCCAAGAAAAATATGTTGTGAGAGAAGAACAACATTCTAGGAATGTACTTTCTTTGAAACCATTTGTCCTATCACATCGTACAAGTTCAAATTTCACTTAAGGCTATAAAGTAGACTAAAGTCAAACTTCACATCCATAGGCTACCAACTCTTAAAAAGTCAACTTGCTAGACTAACGATCATCTTTCACGAGAAGATATATATAGAAGAAATCTTGAAGAGAAGAAATTGTTGAAAAGTGTTGATAGAAAAAAGCGTAAGATAACATAAGAAGAATATCAATGAGAAAAGAGAAAAATCTTTGTAAAGAGAGAAACACTTTCAAGTGTCAACAATTGTATTGTATTTGAACATAAATCCTCTCACTGAAATTCATTCATTTATACCTTGTAGAAAATCCATTTATGGATTTGTTGTAAATTCTAGAGAGAACTCGAATACTTAGTTGTTCAAGTCAGGTTGACTTGAATGTCTAGACAATTGTCTAGGGTTTTAGATCTTGAAGAGGCTAAACTTGGTCTAGTCAGGTTGACTAGAAAACCAGGAGTGGTACTAATGCTCGTTGTAACTAGGACTGGTGAGAATACTTAGTGAGATCCTAGAGAGGCAAAATTCGTGTAATCTTGAAAAAGATTAGTAAAACTCCTTAAGAGTTCTTAAGAGAGAACTGAATGCAACTCAGGTGAAGTAAACTAGTATAAAATTTTGTGGTATATTGTTTCTCGGTTCAAACATTTTTTATTTAATTATATCATTAAAATCTAGTGTCTAATCATCTTAAAACTCTTGTATACTATCTTAATAAACTATTTGACGCTAATTTGAGAAAGATTTTGAAAACACTAAACACCCTCCTCTCTTCTTCCTTCCCTCCCCACCCTCCCCTTCTTTAGTGTTCTCCTTACAACTTCCAAAAGATGAAGTTATGATGTGGATGATGGTGAAGATAAATAAGGGTTGAAAAAATATGGTGGTTGATAATGATAGAAAGAGAAACATGTAATGGATCAAATAAGAATGAAAGATGAAAGATGAAAGAGTTTTCAAACGATGATTGATGATGAAAATATTAGGTGATGATGATGAGGATGAAGAAGAAAAACCTCTACCCTTGGTCCCTATGATGGTGAGGCTTTTAAGCATAATAGAGAGAATGATGAATTTTGTTATTTGGAAACAGAAGAAATATGCTATGTCAAATGAAATAAACCATCTTATTAACTATGTTATTAATTATTTAAATGGTATTATAAAAAAGATTAAATTGACAAAAATTAGGATTTAATTAAGAAAAAAAAATTATGACTAAATTAAATAAATTTAGTTTAGGAACTAAATTTTTATTTAAACCAATTTTTAAATGTAATATAGTTTTGTGTCGGCATAGGATGCTAAAATATAATTTTTAATATAAAATTTTAATTTAGTGTTTGCTTTAAAGTCGTAGCAGCCAGGTGTCATTTCAAATTTTTTTAATGTATATTAAGTGTAGCATCAACTTCACACCGATGATAACATTTAATTTTTTTTTAAGTCAAAATTAACTTTGTGTCTCTTAAGCCGATGTTTTTTTTTTCAAATTTCATAAGTTTTATTATCGTTTTAAAGTGGGTTGGGCTGACACTAATTGTTACTTTTTCTTGTTTGTGTCCGTTTAGCCAATGCAAGTATAGTCCATTGTAACCAACACTAACATCTGAAAACTATTACTCCATATATATATATATATATATATATATATATATATATATATATATATATATTATAAACTTAATATTTATTTTCTTAAGTTAATAAATCACTAAATTTAATATATTTGAACAATTTTATACTCACAATTTAAGTTTGTATATATATAAGTTCTTAAATTAATAATTCTTTAACATTAACTGTTTCAATAATTTTGTACATATAATTTAAGTTTATACATATATAATATCTATTAAAATATTATTAATTAAATAATTAATATATTTACATTATTAATGATTAAATTATCGACAAATCCCGTTAGTACACATGTTTCATTATTTAACGACAAATTTATTGACAGAAAATTCAATAGTAATTCACTAAGGGTGTGTTCATTTTAGAAGATTGATTTGGAGGCACTAGTACAAAAACACTGTATAATGTCAGTGTTTTTTGACTTTTAACGGCAAATTCGAGACCGACGTTATAGCGGTAAACGTTAATTTGACGTTGAGTCATAAGAAGCGACGTTAATTTTTACAATAGACGTCGGCCTGTAACACCTTTGACTTTTAATATGTAACCAAATCCACAATGCTCTCTTGGATGTAAAGGAGGATATTAACGTCCACTGAAAAGGGGAGAGACGTGAATAGGACGTCGAACTAAGCTTGAGGTCTCTGTCTAACATGACCAATTCACGATGCCCTATTGAATGTAAATGGGGATATTGACGTTCACTGAAAGTGGGAGTGACGTGAATATGACATCGAACAGACCCATAGGCCGACATCAACCTCGTTGAGCCACATAAGAGCTCGCCCAGCAGTGCATTTCTTTAGGTAGGCACTAGAAAGGATTTAACGTCATGTAGTGTAAAGGTCGACGTCAATATACCCATAGTGATGTCGAGCAATGTATAGGTTGACGTTAACTATAATTTTTTTTAATTGGCTCGGTTTTGATGATTATACCACACTAAAAATCAGAAACCAGTTTTCCATACAAAATTCAACTATTTAAATTTTAATTCATATCAAAAGTAAAACTAAAAACTATAAAGCTATTATTAAAACAAAAAGAACTTAATGGAAAAACCTAAAGTTATAGCCTAATGAAATTGTTGATTCAAATATCCTTCCCATTTCTCTTTAAGCTTCCTTATTGTGGCCTCTGTCAATGAAGAGGAATTGTTGAAGCACTACAAAATCAAGGAAACTTTATTATTATATTCATTCTAATGTGAAAAGTAGATTGATATTTGTAAGATTTCAAAGGTAAAGTATCACCTCAGTCCAATCTTCTTTGATTCTTGCTTGGATGATTGTCTTCATCCATGACATGATGTAGTAGCTGCATGCTTAGGAATCTGTTTGCTTGTTAAACTAAAGAACATAGTCAAACGTGATGGTTTAAATTTCACTACGAAAAATTAATAAGTTAAGGATCATCAAATTCTAACCTTAGGAGGATATACAATTTCAATCTGTTGTGCTCTTAGCCTACCTAAACTCTAAACAAATTTGAAACATTAGAAACATAAGTTAACATATTAATATCATAATGAGTTGATATGAAAGATTGTTGTTTTTTAGGGGATTTGGAGGTGAGTGAGAGTGGATTTAAAAGTAAAGTTTATGAAAATTAATGTAGGATTTGACTGATGTAACAGATAAAAAAATTGTTTAATTGGTATAAATTAAAGATTACCAAAACACCCATAGTTACAAAAGTAATATAAAATGATAATTTTTAATGTTATATTTAATTGTAAAAATGTTTATGAGGAGAAAAGAATAAAAATTAATTTTTATACATTATATCTATATTTTAATTTGAATTTTACTATTTAAGAAAATGTTTTTATTTGCTAATCACAATATTAATTATTTTTGTAATTATGTCTTTTATAACCTGAGTTATTATAAATTTTTAAAAAATAATAATCAAGTTATTAAAAAGTTAAAATTAAAATTAATTTTAATATATGTAAAAAGTTAATTACACGTTTTAAAATTATCTTAAATAGTTAAATCAAAAGAAATGTGGTTGTTGATATAAAAATTGTTACATAATAAAAAACTGTTAAATTTAACTGAATGACATTAAATTATGTAATATGAAAATAAAAAAATAACGAAGAAAAATAACTTTAACTATGTATAATGTAAAAATAAAACAATTTTGATGTTAAAAGAAACATTATATAAAATATTTGCTGTGAAGTTGTGCGGGAGGAGTAATTGTGCTTTGTCATCTGATGCTGAATGTTGTGCTTGTTAACAAGGGTAAAAGAGGGTTTTTACCATAATTTCCCTCAAATCTCATTGCATTCTTGAAGATGAAAAACACGCTTCATCTCACCAATCAACGTTAATTATTCGTTCCAAATCCGTTTATGTAAACATAGTTAATCTCCCAAATCCATCTCCTCCAATTCCTCTAAACAGTACTTTCTCTTCAAACGAACACATTGTAAGAGATTTATTGATGAATAGTAGGCATTTGAAATTTCTTATGTCAACTACCCTTTCCTCTCAAATTTCAAGAAAGAACTCTTAGATGATTTATTGGAATAAGTCTTTTAAAGATTCTTGGGATATAATTTAAATATTGCAGAAGATATAAAAAAAAGATACAATCCTCCAGTTATGCAACAACAATTCATCATATGACATTTTCATCACGCCAAATTATCCTAAAATGAACTTCCAAATTATCCTAAAACGAAGTGATAATTTCTTATAATCAATAAACTTATCATTTTCATTTTCTTTATTTTAGGTTATTATTAAAAGTTTCATGCTAACTAGAGATAAAGTCAATTTAGAGTATATAAGTAAGTGTAAACCTCATTTTTCAAGTCGATTTTGTGGGATTAATTTAGACTTAAAGTCCATCACTTAACATGGTATCATAACCATTGTTAGAGTCTATTCTAGTGAGATTTATTGTTTGTTGGACATATTGTTCCACCCGGTATGAGGTAGGTGTCTTGGAAGTCCCACAACAACAAGAGATAAGACCAATTTAGAATATATATATATATATATATATATATATATATATATATATATAAATTAAGCCCTACATGTGTTCATTGATGTGTTATGTTGGAGTGGTGTTTGGAGTGCAAGATTATGTGTTATGTTGTCATTAATTATATGTTCTATTGTGTTTGATTTATAATTTTGTTCTGTTGGAGTGGTATTTCGAGTGCAAGATTCTGTGTTCACGATTTGGAGTGCTATTTGAAGCTCACATATAGTTTAAAATTTAAACTGTTCATTTTTAATATGGTGGCTCTGTTTTCAGTTTAAACTTGTCATACAATAAGGCATGAACCTTTCATCGATGAAAATTTTATTTCCTTGTAAAGTCTTACCTACTTAAATTATTAACAATTAAGACGTTTCACCTCTTAGTCTCAATTAAGTACATAATCAGGCTAATTAATTGTTGAAAATAGAATGACTTAGTTTCAATACCAAGAGAGGGGATGAATTGGTGAAACACAAAAATAATGTTTTGTTTAAATCTTTTTTGCAAAGTAGATGCCTTTAAAAGCTTTCTTGAAACGCAAGGAAAAAGACTTTGTAGTGCAGCGGAATATAATTGAATGAGTAAAATACAAAGTCGACTGAATGTAACAGAGTAGGGATAGAAAGATCAAACGTTGAGTTTTTATATTGGTTCGGCCAAGCCTACATCCAGTGTCTTTCCACCACAGGAAGCAAATGCACTATAATAATCAAGGTTTTTACAACAAGGCTTTTATAGCGACATCCATGTCAAAAATAGAAAACACCTCTCTAACCCTCTAATCAAAATATAGGCATATACATACAAAGAACAACAACAATATGTCCCCTCTCCTACAGTCTTTAACACTTTGAACAATTCTCAAAGTCCAGAATGTCGCACGTTCTCTTCCTGTAATCACAACAGGGCAAACTCCAATCTTCACAAAATTGATAGAAACTGATCACGAAATAGACACCTCAAGTGCAGGTTGATAAGACAATAAGATCACACAGATTCTTGCTCGTCAAGCAATCACCAAAGATGAACACCACACTCTTCTTGATGAATTCTTGGAGCTTTCACACTTTCTGCAAGAGATCAATAATCTGAAAGAAATCAATCAAATCGTTATAATCACAAAAGTTCTTGCAGAAATCACATTCGCGTCAATTTATAGCAATTCGCAACTTTGACGCATTTTAATCGACTTTGCTACTAATTCAGTTGAATATAACAAAACAGTTATAACATATTGATGCAGTCGAATCACCATAAATGCTTGGATAACATATTTAAAAATATAGCTGTTGTAACATTTAATTCAAGCATTAACATAATTTCAAAACTATAACAAACTTAGTCGAATGCAGGTTGCATGTAATCGACTATACAACACAGTTAAACAAAGTTTTGAAAAACTTTCTCTTCAAAAATTCTCACAACACACTTTGAAAAATATTGTGCAAAACCACGAGTTTTAATCGACTTACTTCATAATGAAGTCGACTTAAAACTACTATTTTGCCACATATTACAAGTTCAGCAAAAGTGCATGTGATTTTCCTTTTCTCAAATATATGTCATGGATTCACAGATAAGATCTCATGTAAAACACAATGAATTGCAGCAATGACATAATCAACTCAAACATGTTCTCAATTAATCATAAACATGAAAGTTATGAACATGTAACACATAAACACATGTGTTATTAATTATGTGTTATCATCATAAAAAACCATAAGCTTTGAGATTGTAGGTTTACCTAAACCAGTGCTCTCCCTATCCATAATCTCAACAATCTCCCCTTTTTTTGATGATGCACAACCATGATTAATAAACAACCATGTTGTACAAATCAAATCATATCATATCAAAATGTATCCGAGCAAATGATCGACAAATGATCAAAATGTATTAGAGCAAACGTTTTGAAATATTCTCATTTTTTATTCAGCTAAAAAAATATATCAATTCATATCAGAACATATCAGAGTGTATTAGAGCAAACAAAATATATTAGAGCTCAAAATTAATATCAGAGTATTCTCCCAGCATTATCAGAGTATTCTCCCAACATTATCAGAGTATTTTCCCAGCATTCTCCCCCTTTGTGCATTAGCAAAAAAGGTATGCCTTATGATAACGATATGCTAACAAACAGTTATTAAGAGATGCATCAGTAAATCATATTTATCAAACAATGATGCTCCCTCTGTCACATATAATCACATGATAAAGATATAATCTCCCCCTAAAGTGTAGGCATGTGAAATTATCTAAGATCCTATGCAATGCTCCCCCTGCCATTATGCATGTTTTATAATCAAAATCCAAATGCACAATGTAGTTTTCACACAACATTTCATAGCATGTATAAGCATGTGACAGTATTGTATCAAATCAGAAATTGTGCAAACACATCAATGAAGCATAGATACAATATCAATCAACAATCTCAATATTATCTCAAGTAATTTCAATCAATTATAAGAACAGAGATATATTGAAAATGAAACAATCAACAATATATGATCAATAATCAGAATAACCAAATTCCAAATCATGGAATTTATAACCCCTGTTAAACAGTAATCGATTAATCCACTATTGCAATCAACTTCATTGCTTTCCATTTGAATTGTATCTCCAATAGTTAACCCAGAAGCAATGTTCCTGCAAAATCTTTCAAGATCTTTCTAGATCAAGCATTTTAGAATTATTGTAATGCAAGAATTATTACAGGTATAATATGTGTGTGTAAATGTATGAGTGCAATGATAAACAGTAAAGCATTCAACTTCATACATAACATAATCAACTTTAATCAGATATAAATCATTACTTTATACTATTGTCATTTAAGATTCCTAGTTCATTTTGAATAGTATAAAATCTTTCTTTGTTCAACGGTTTTGTAAAAATATCAGCCCATTGATGTAAGGTATCTACATATTCGACCTTAATTTCACCCTTGAGGATGTGCTCTCGTATAAAGTGATGCCTTATTTCAATATGCTTAGTTTTCAAATGAAGAACAAGATTTTTAGTCAAATTTATTGCACTTGTGTTATCACATTTTAAGGGAATGTGATCTAGTGATATACCGTAATCTTCTAGTTGGTTCTTGATCCAAAGAGACTAAGCACAACAGTTACCAGCTACTATGTATTCAACTTCTGTGGTAGATAATGCCACACAAGCTTGTTTCTTTGAATGCCAAAAGATTAAAGAAGATCCAAGTAGATGACAAGTGTCACTAGTGCTCTTTCATATTTGCCTACAATAATTGTGACAATTAACTATCAAACATACCAAATTTTATGTTATTACTAGTAATATAGTTTTCCCTCAATAGTAACCCTCATAAGACTAGCTTGCTTGTTGTGGTGCATAACTTGACTACAAACATCCACAATATAGCAAAAACATAACTTATTCACAAATAGAGGAATAATCGTAAGAGTGATGCTAAACCAGTAGTCCCCAATAGGATAAAACCTCCAAAAGGCAAAAACTAGGATCACTTATATATAAGCATTACCAAAATATAGTAATTAATAGTTAATACAATGACCATCATAAAAGCTTCCATCAATTGAACCTAAAATCACATGAAGCAATCAATTCATGTCATGAAATCAGGCAACTATTTTTCACTAAAATAACAATTTGATGTGTGATGTTCATATACTATTTGTGTCATAAATACTATATTCATTCATTCGTATCATCTTGAATACTTCATTCATGTTATGATGGTTTCTCAACCAAAGGCTATATTTCAAATTGGAAGATGAAATGAACTTACAAGATTTGCCATTACAAATTCAAATTGAGCTGACTTATAGTTTGGAATTTAAACTAGTGAATTTTAATATGGTGGCTTTGTTTTTAGTTTAATTATGGCTTGGCACTAGTATTTGGTTTAAGTCCTATGTTTGCATTTTTTTTTTGTTTCCACAGTTTTTCTATCAAACCTGTAATCCATGAGGCATTGCTTTACTGTTCACCAGGCATTGCTCTACTGTCTACCACACCAGTCCAGTCCACATCAATCTAATCACCTTCAAAATAACAACAACAGTTGAACGATGAACATGATTATGAAGGTGACTATTTAGATTATTAGCATATTGTTTATGTTTATGAACATATACTTGTACATATTATTTATGTTTCATAAACATATACTTTGTTTGTGGATATCAACATGTTTAGCTAGATATTGTTCATTGACCAGATCTGATTGTCTGGTTGTGGGATAAACAACCAATATCAAATTATACTCTAACACAATTATTACCAACAGACTTACCAAATAATATATTCTTCGGTAATTACTTATAGAATAATTATTCAGTAATTACCAATAAATATATCTTTCGGTAATGTTGCAACCGGAATCGCGACGGGACGACGACCCAAAAAAGAGAACGACGCGATTTGGAAAAGAGATTTGGAGTTGCCACCATAGTTTATTCTAGAAAACTACGGAAAAATCATAAAAGGATAAGGCATGGTCTACAAGAACCAAATCTAGGTTCGGGAGTCAGTTACGTGTAGGGAAGGTATTAGCATCCTACAACGCCTTCCTTAAGGCAGTACCTTTAACTAAACACGCGAATATGATGTGGTTTTCAGAATGTTTAACTATCCCCTAAAATAAAACTCTAAAGAAACAAAATATATTTTTTAGTTTTTTTTGGGCCCGACAAGGATTGACCTTGCTCCTACGTATTCTCATTTAGAGTGAGAAATCAGGGTTACGTAGTTCTTTTGAATCTGTTTGAGAAATTTGTTTGGAAATTGTTTGAAAATTTGTTTTGAAATGATTTTGGATAATAGGGAAGTGAACCTGACAAGGGCTAGCATTGCTCCTACGTATCTCCACTTTTGATGGAGAATCAAGGAACACGTAGTTCTGGCTGAGAGATTGTTTGTTGTTTGAAAATGTGGATGTTTTTAGTTTTTGAATATTTTATACTTTTTTTGGTATTTTGATGTAATATTTAGATTTTTGCGTAATGAGCACTAGGTTGATACGTACGATTGCACGAGCACTCACATGGCTTTTTTTTCTTATTTTTTATTTTTTTGCGTAATGAGCACTAGGCTGATGCGTATGATCGCACGAGTACTCATAAGGCTTTTTTTGTTTATTTTATATTTTGGGTAATGAGTACTAGGCTGATGCGTACGATCGCACGAGTACTCATACCGATATTTATGTCATTACATGTTTTTTAAAGTTTTATATATTTTTTATTTTCTTTTTATTAAGAAAGAGAGGTGAGTTGAAATATCTATGACATAAAAATGTGAAAAAGCATAGGATAAAATTGTGGTAGAAAACAGGATAAATTTATAAACCAAAAAAATGATCAAAATGCATATAAATAGAATGAAAAGAAAATGTGTACCTTGTTGAAGATTTGAATAATGAAGTTGTGAGAAGAGATAGATTGATGGTGAAGAAGATGAATTTATAGTAGAAATGTGGTATGGGATTTACTATGTATAGAGGGATTAGGAAATAGTAAAATGTGAGAGAAAAATGAAGTAGAGTTTTGGGATGGAATGAAGAGGTTTTGAGAGAGAAGAGATGGATATTATGTAATTGTGTGTGTGTTTGTGTGAAAATGGAGTGAAGAGAATGTGGGTATTTATAGAGATATGGATGGAGAAAGTTGATGAAGAAAAGTAATATAATAAGTGGGTGGAAAAATGAAATATAATAAAAAAAAGTAAATAGTAAAAGTTGGTGTGGAAAATAAGTGAAAGAAATAATATAAAAAGTAGGTGGAAAAATGAGGTAAAGAAAGTAGATGGAGAAAGTAATAAAATATGTTAGTGGAGAAGGTGGTAAATAAAATATAATTTAGAATAGTGATGAAATGAATAAAAGTTAGTAAGAGAAATTAATATAAAAGTGGGGTGGAAAGGTAGATGGAGAAAAATGAATGAAAGAAATAATAAAATAAGTTGGTGGAGAAGGTGGTGGATAAAATATAATTTAGAAAAGTAGATGGAATAAATAAAAGTTAGTAAGAGAAATTAATATAAAAGTGGGGTGAAAAAGTAGATGGAGAAAAATGGATGAAAGAAATAATAAAATAAGTTGGTGGAGAAGGTGGTGGATAAAATATAATTTAGGAAAGTAGATAGAATAAATAAAAGTTAGTGAGAGAAATTAATATAAAAGTGGGGTGGAAAAGTGGATGGAGAAAAATGGATGAAAGAAATAATAAAATAAGTTGGTGGAGAAAATATGATTAAAAAAATGTAAGTGGAATAATTAGAAAAGTTTGTATATAAAAATTAATAAGGAAATGAGGTGGAAAAAGTAAATGAAAAATGTAGATGATGTGGAATGTGATATGGAGGGTGAGGTGGATGGTGAGGTGGACAGTGAGGTGTGATAAGAGAAAAGGGGTGACGAGGAAATAAAAAAGTGTGAGATTATTTTGGACCATTGAATTAAGGAATAAAAATTTAATTTGAGGGTGCAAATAGTAAAACAAATAATATTTTTTTTTATTCTTTTGTTTCTTTTTTTTTTTGAAACCTTATTTACCCTGACGAAATTAGATATTGACCGATAATTATGAAGTGTTAGTATCCATCAATAATTTTTTATCTAGAGGATTATTATGAACGGAAAATTCATGAGAAAAGAAACATTACTTATAAATTTTGATTGCTTTTGACAAATTACAACCGCCGATAATTTTAGTTTCTTGGTGTAAAATCTACTTTCTTAACAGTTATATTAAATGTTGATGCATATCTTTTGGTGTGGATGAATAATATTTGGTAATAATATAAAGAGTTGAACAGTGAGTCTGAGTGTAGCACACGTAAATGTGTCTAGATGCTATCAATGTAGCACATGTAAATCCATCTAGATCCTGTGATAATACAGCTATAGAAATAGGAAATGAATGCTTTAGCTTTGTTCTGGTCATTGGGCACGAGGATTACGAAAGTATTGAAGCTGGGTGTTATCCACATTTGACACGATGATGATGGAGACGTAATAAGAAGTGGATTATAGCTCAGCATGGTGTGGAGAAAAATCTAAATCAGTTTCTCATAATTGTTGTTGACATGGAATGTGCACAATCATGCATTGCCACTGTTCACAAGTACAAGACAAAGCCACAGAGGAGACAAAGACTTTGGATCAAAAGCGAATCAGAAAAGGACCCGACGAACCTATTTGGAAGCCCAGCATTGGTGATTTTATAGGTGCATGCTCATCTTCCGGAAAGAAAGAAAAGTAAAGAATCATTTCCGAAAAGCCAATTTCTTTGCTCAACTTTTTCATGGGCGTCAATGTTTGTCAGTTTAAATTCCTCTTGGATAGAGAGCAAATACAAGAATTGAGGACGACAATTGTATATATCATGTTTAATGAAAGAGGAGAAGTTGATAAATGATTTTGAAAGTAAGATTTATTGTATTATTTTTAATTTGTTTTTCACTTCTTTCTTTATCTTATTTATAGAACACAGAGTTGAATTGAGTTTTTAATTTTTTGTTTGACATTTTTTAAAAGTATCATATGAAAAGTGATATTTAGATTATAATTTTATACATTAAGTATTCAATAAGTAATCGGTTGATGATAGTTGGAATGAAGTTCAAGAGATGTGACCTTATAACTTAACCTAATTACTTGTGAAGTCGTTTAAATTATTGTTATTCAAACAATGACTTTCTTTTTAACTTAATACATGTAATATAAAGAGATGAAAAGAAAAGAAATAAAATATAATGTATTATTTTATTAGTTTTCTTTACTCTGCATATTATATTTAGTTCTCAACCCAAATCTTAAGAGTAATGGGTTGATCTTCATTTTTAAATCTAAATGTTTTCTAGTTTAAGGAACTTTCATGTATCCAAATTACTTTAGTAGTTAGCCAAAGGCTAGTAAGTCAAAGGTGGTCAATGGTCAAACAAGAATGGCCGGTCTGGAATGATCGACCAATAGTAGCTAGCCCATATAGGTAGGTCCAAAAATAGGTAGGCCAAAGTGGTTGATCTAGAGTGGTCGACCAATGGTGGTCCGTACACATACAATACATAGGTCTCTTAAGTTCGAGCATTAAATAATTTGTAAAAGGGTTTAGATTTGACTGTTTGGTGTATCAAAGACTGAGTACCTGACGCTCATGTAAGTCGAAGGGGTTCTTTAGTTGGAACTTGTCCTTAACCAGTAATTATGCGCTTTGTTGTATGTTGATTAGATGACATTCAACCATCTTTAAGGTGAACAATTTGGCAGAGGTTTTTTTTCCATAACTCTTCCTTAACAATTTGGGTGCTCCGTTGATAAAGGTTCTTTTGAGAATTATTCCTTGACCGATCGGTTAAAGGGTGAAATAGGAGTTCACTTGGATGAACTATTCCTTAATCAACCTGTTAATCAACCTAGTAGGCCGAGAGGGTGAGCTCGACAAGACAAGGATGAGCTTTTGAAACTGAAGTCGACTAAGATGTCGAGACCGACAAGTTAAGGCTGACTAGTTGAGGTTGAATGGTAGAGCCGAATGAGGTTGAGAGGTCGAGGTCGAACAAGAGCGAGTTGTCAAGACTCAGAAGTTGACAAACAATAAGGAAAAAAGGTTGAGTTCGATTTGTCAAGACTAAAAAGTCGACAAAATTTAAAGATAAGTTAAGGCCAAAGGAGACTAAATGGTTGAAACTGAAGGAGGCCGATAGGAGGTGGAGGTCGAACAACCGAAGGAAGCCGAGAGGAGTTAGAGGTCGAATGGACAAGCTTTCAAGACAAAAAAGTCGACAAATTTTTTAAGCTAAGTTGAGACAAAGGAGGTCAGCCGGCTGAGATGTCAAGGACTAAAAATGTCGATAGATGATGTGAGGCCGAAAGAGGCTTTTAAGACTATGCAATCGAGACCGAACGAGCAGAATGTTGAAGTCTAAAGAGGTTGTTGCGACCGCATGATCGAGACAAGACGGGCAAAATGTTGAATCCTAAAGAGGCTATTGAGACTACACGGTCAATACCAAATTGGTGAGGCTGGACGAGCGATATGTTGAAGCCTAAAAAGGCTATTGAGACCACACACTCAAGACCGAATGGTTAAGACCGGACGAGCGAGATGTTGATCCTAAAGAGGTTGTTGAGACCACATGATGGAGATTGGGCAAGTGCGACGTTGAAGCCTAAAGAGTTTGAGATGTTAAGGTCGCACGGTCGAGGCTACAGGGACGAAACATTGAAGCTGAAAGAGGCTATTGAGACTGCACAATCGAGACCGAACGATTAAGACCGAATAAAGACAACAAGTTGTGGTCGAAGGATGCCATGTGGTTGAGGCTAAATAAAGCCAAGAAGTTGAGGTCGAGGGAGGTCGTCTAGTTGATGCTAAACAAAGCCAAGAGGTTGAGGCTGAACGAATGGGCGATTGACTTCTTCCACTATATTGCTCATCTGATTCCTTGTGGTTACAACAGGAGTAAGAGATACACTCGCTCAGTCCCATGGTGGGCACCAAAATGTTTCGAGATGGGTCGAGCAAGTCTTCAGATCAACTGGTTTGTCTCGAACTTGTCACTAACTTGTCACTTCCAAATTCAAGTGTTGTTTGGTTTAAGGAGCCTTCCGTGGGTCCAAACTACTTGAATGGTACCTACAAAAGGTACTCTGATGGTAAAGTCAATAAGTGACTAAGTGGAAAAGCATTAGCTGCGATAATGCATGTGTATGAAAGTCATACCTTAGACTTTTATTTATAGTAGTTGTTATAGGCCTAATCACGACCCAATCATATCTTAATCAATAGTAGTAGGTTTATTTGTGATTATCATTCGTGTTAATTTGACATTTATCTTGTACTGGTTGGCTATGTCGTTTGATCAGGATAGTCGACCAAGGATAGTCGTCCATGAGTGATCTACTCAGAGTTCGAGCAAAAAATGGTTAACCAAATATGGTCAGTCCATAGTAGTCAATCAAATGATAATCGACCAAAGATAATTAGTCCAAAATGATCGACGAAAAGTTATCAATCCAAAATGGTCAATCAAATGTGATCGACCTAAGATAAATTGACCATCTATCCATATAAGTCGGTCAAAATAATCGAGGTAAAGTAATCGGCCAATGATAATCTAATATGTTTACTAGGTAGTTTTAAAAACACAAATAAAATACTTTTTTTACTCAAAACTGACAATTCTTTTTTGTCTGACCGACCTTATTGACCGACCCTCTTTAGGTATTATTCTATAAGTCACTCCTTCCTATTTTTCTTTAGGTATTTTTTATTAGTAATTTCTAATTTAACTTAAATAATTAAATCAACTTTTTTTACTATTTGTTATTATTAGATTCGTGAAATTATTAGTTAACAATGTAGAATCGTATGTAACCATTTTAATTACCTTAACATAACTTACTTAAAAATAAATTCTAAAAGATAGAAATTATCTAAACTTAGTCATCTCATCTTAGAAAATAATGAAATCCACTTTGAAAAGTTAGAAAGATGATAGAGAAAGAGTTTAGAAAAAGGAAAAATAATCTAGAAAGAATTATTCAAATAACCAAATATAATTTATATTCTTAAAATGCAACTGTAATTATAATATTTATTATTCAAATAATCTCTTCTAAATTAGTAAAAGTATGTTCTCATACTATTTTATACAAAAAATTATTCAAAATTGATGTAAACTATATAACACTATTGAAAACACTTGTACTAATGTACTCTTTTTATGATAAAAAGTAATAAAATTATTATTAATGTACTTGCAAAAATAAATATAGCTATTTTTATAATTTTATTATAGATAATTATTTTAATTTAAAAAATAATTTAATTTTAAAAGATGATCAAATAAAAATGTCAATTTTAAAAAAATAATTATTTAAAGGGTAAAATTGATAAAATAACTGTTTTAATTTTAAAAAACAATTATTTAAAGGATAAAAATAGACCATAGATGTGTAAAAAATAATAAAAAATTTCCTTTGTATTATAATATAAATAATATAAAAATACAGATCATATAGTTACGATAATAATATTAATTTAGTATTTTACATTTTTAAGAAAAAAAAACCTTCTTTTTCTCATTTTATATTTGTCTCTTGTAATATCTCATTTAATAGTGTATAACTATTAAATAAAACATTATAGATGTGATAATCTACAAGAAGAATAAACAACTGTTCAACTACAATATTGTTCAACTACAATATTATAGTCATCTATAAAAACATATATCGAGTATAGAAAGTCATATATATATATATATATATATATATATATATATATATATATATATATTAACAAAGTAGAATTTGTCAAAAGAAAAATGATTATACACAACAAGATTTTATCCTAAACTATGATTTTGCATTGCCCTCACTCTACATTGGATCAACTGAAATCTCCATTTACTCACGTTATTAAGGTGAACAGTGCAAAAAAAAAGGACACACAAACAAACAAAAGCAAAAGTAAGGGTAAGCTAATATGAAAAAAAACAAGCAGTCATACAACATATATAGATATATTAACATATATGTAACCACGCACATCAACCGATCCTAGCACATACAAATACTCGTACTAGACTAAACCATCTAGATACATATATTGATATCAGACTCTGGCGAGTTATGCACTTGTGGTGGCCTCTACTACTCTGCAGAGCCATTGCCAATGGGATTCACCCTATCATATACAAGGTTAGTCTCTTAACGTCATTGACCATGGTAAAGCCCCTAGACTAAGACCTTCTACTTTTCTCACTACATACCTCACCCTTCTCTACTTGAAACTAGATGACTATTAGAACGACAAGATAACTCCCAATACAGAATCCATATATCAATACATACACTATTGAAATTACCACAAGAAACATCTAAAAATTTTCTCATAACATTTATCATACATACTCATAACCATACTATCAATCCATGAAACATCAAAATACATATTACACATACATAAAAACCACAATAAAACCATCTCAAACAACTCAAAATATTAGAAAATCACAGCATACACATTGATGCTCAGTGTCAGACCTTTCGCAAAAGATGACACTCAACGATAGGTCATGGCGCTCAACGTCATTCCTCTCACAAAAGGTCATGCTCAACAATGCCCTGCCACGACTTAGGCCAAAGCGTTTGCATTTTTGCACACTCAGTAGTACAAGCCTGACGCTCCACGGTTTGGAGCTAAAATGCTCATAAACCTGCAAAAGATGACACTCTACATTGGATCAACTGAAATCTTCATTTGCTCACATTATTAAGGTGATCAGTGCTAACAAAAAGATAACACAAACAAACAAAAGCAAAAGTAAGGGTAAGCTAATATGCAAAAAAAAAAATAGTCATACAACATATATAGATATATTAACATATGTAATCACTCATATCAACCAATCCTAGCACATACAAATACTCGTACTAGACTCAACCATCTGGATACATATATTGATATCAGACTTTGGCGAGTTATGCACTTGCGGTGGCCTCTACTACTCTGCAGAGTCATTGCCAATGGGTTTCACCCTATCATATACAAGGTTAGTCTGTTAACGTTATTGACCATGGTAAAGCCCCTAGACTAAGACCTTCTACTTTTCTCACTACATACCCCACCCTTCTTTACTTGAGACTAGATGACTATTAGAACGACAAGATAACTCCCAATACATAATTCATATATCAATACATACACTATTGAAATTACCACAAGAAACATCTAGAAATTTTCTCATAACATTTATCATACATACTCATAACCATACTATCAATCCATGAAACATCAAAATACATATTACGCATACATAAAAACCACAATAAAACCATCTCAGACAACTCAAAAAATCAGAAAATCACAACATACACACTAGTGCTCAATGTCAGACCTTTTGCAAAAGATGACACTCAACGATAGGTCATGGCGCTCAATGTCATTCCTCTCGCAAAAGGTCACGTTCAACGATGCCCTACCACGGCTTAGGCCAAGCGTTTGCATTTTTGCACGCTTAGTGGTACAAGCCTGACGCTTAACTGTTTGGAGCTAAAATGCTCCTAAGCCTGCAAAATGAACTAGCTCTTAACGCCAGCTTGCCACCGGTCCATGTTACATCAGATATCAATAAACTTAAAACTGTGATTTGGGGAAAAGAAACATGTTCAAATGGTAAAATTGGTATTCCTTACTTAGTACTTTGGTAAAAAACAACTTTTAATATTAGCAAATTGCTCAAACAATCCTAAGTTCCTCAATTCAACACCAATTCAATCAATGCAAACAATACACAAACATTTAACACGACTAGATTTTCAGTAGTTCAAACACCAATATTATCAAATAAAACATTCTCAAACCAACCAAACATGAAATTTACAATTCTTAAAACATTTATAACTTTTAAACAAGAGAATTGACCAAATAACTCTAGAACCTTATACACACCCCTTGAAGTATAGAAAGCTCTATTTACCCATAAGAACCATACTAACACGTCATTAGAACCACTGATTAATATAGACTCTTAAAGAAGACTCAAAGACCACATGCGATCCTAGACGGTCCACATATATAGGAAGACTAAAGAGACCAAAGAAAGAGACAAAAAATCAACTTACTCTATCAAAGAAACGAATCAGATAGAATTGGAGAGTTCACTTCGAGGATCATCTTAGTAGTCTCTGATTTTCAAAAAAAACTAACAAATAGTAAGAAACTCTAGAAAGAAATGAGAGAAGTCTAAAGAAAAGAATTTAAAAAAATGATATAATTTAAAATAATCTAACTCATTTATAGAAATTCTATTTATACTAAATTTTTAATATTAAAATAATTAAATCTTATGGTTTAATATAAGTTTCCATTCTAAAACATTTTATCGAGTATTACATCTTTCATCCACTTGAATCTCAAGATTCTTTTCTTGTCATTTTCTTTTATGTATTCCAAAACTTATTCAAATTAAATCTCAAGATTCTTTTTCTGTCATATTTTTTTATGTAATCCAAAACTGGAAAATAAAACACTAAATAAGATTATTCAAATTGGGCGGAAGAAAATTCATGAAAAAAACGCAAATTTATGAAAAAACAAAAGGGCGTTTTATTTTCCTTATAAATATTTCAACACGTTTAATATAGGATTTAATTTTCAAATTTCTGCCTAGTTTCTTTTTATTGGAATTATTGGCTTTATGAACATCCTAATTCTAATTAATTAACTTTGGTCATTCAGATAAATAAGTACTTCATCAAACACATTAGTAACAAGCTTTCAATTTATTCACAAATTTGACTCGACATTTTCCTTAAACACATTAAAAAGAATTTACTTTTACAAGCACGAAAAGAAGAGACTAATTAACATTCACACTTACTGAATTGAGACATAAAAAATAAAAAGTATTCATTTGACTCTTCAGCCAAGTAAGTTCTTCATTGGTTGACTTCATTGTTTGATCTTAAAACGGTGGCAACACCTCCGTATCCCTAAGCCGCCGCCACAAACTGCTGCCGGCGTCAGCGGCGAAGAAGAACTCGTGATCGGTGGTTTCATGGCACTGTGCAACAGAAGGTGTAACAATGGGGCATGGGAGTGTTGTAGTGGTTTGAGTGCAGAAACTCTCAATCTCAAAAAGATCAGAACTTGCGTCACTGGCCGCATCATCATCCATCATGGCATGTGACTTTGAGGGGCTTGGAGGTTGGAACACATGCAAGGACTCTCGTGGTGTTGCGTCCTCTTCTTCATGAACAACGTTCAGAAGAACCTGGTGGGGTTTTGTGGAGTTTGCTGCCATGGCCAAAGGGAAAGTGAAGCCCTCCTTTGATGGCCTTCTGGATTGGTTCATGGCAGGTTGGAATTGGAACAGCCTTTGAGATTTCAACTCCTTGTTGGATGATGGTGATGTTGGTGGTGATGCTTTGTGATTCAAGGAACCTTTGTGGATTTGGTTGGGTGAAAGGGTTTGAGGTTGTGGGGGTGAGGTTTTGGGTTTTGCAGAGTTTTTCTGTGTGTTTGCTTTGACTTGCACTGACTTTTTATCATTGCAGGGGCATTTTCTTCTCAAAAGCCAAATGGGTTTTGACAGAGAACTTCTTAGTTTCTGTGTGAGATTGGAGGAGGTTTGAGGAGGGTTTAGAACTGAGATTGGATTTTTCCGAGGGTGGTGGAATAGCAAACCAGCTTTGTTGTTTAGAGTGGATTTGGATGAGGAAGGTGACGGAGTTGTTGGAGTTGCAAGATGGAATGAATGAGCTTTGTAGTTGTTGATGATGATGTTGTTGTTGCAGTAACCATTACCACCGACAACTGATGATGAAGCAGAATCAGAGAATGATCTTGTGGACTTTGTGATGATGTCACCTTGTTCTGGAACACTGTGTTTGTGTTCTGTGTCCATGTTGAGCAGGGGAGAGACTCTACTGTTGCTGTTGATGGTTACTCTTTGGAAGTTGTCATGGTTGAAGTACTTGTGTGCAGCAAAAGTTCTGAGCTCTGAGGTGGGATCATGGAGAAGGGTTCTAACTTCATTAGGCTTCATGGCATGGTGTGGTTCAGATTTGTTTGGTTTATCAGATGAGAGATGATGAAGAGAGGAAAAAGATTCACTATTTCTGTGTTTGGAGGTTGGTGACTTTGGATTCAGGTTGGTATGAATTGCTCTTTCCATTTTTTTTTCCCCACTCTTAGTTAAATGAGTGAATGGAAAAGATGAAGATGAAACCAAACATTGGAAGTACAGACTCTGAAATTCCTTGTCCTCGTATATATTTATGTGATTGTGTGGGGTGTTCTGAGACTAGGTAGTTTCATAGATATGTTGAACAGGAACCTAAGTGTGAACGGATGTGAGAAAATTTTCTAGTACGTTAAAAAGTAATGGTTGAAATTTGTTGAGTCATTGTTCATTTTAGGTTTAATAGGTTCGGAGGTCCCTATATTTGCGGGTTCGTTTCAATTGGGTCCTCTAATTTTAGAAGTGATCAATTAGGTCCCTTATTGTGAAAAATTGAATCAATTAAGGCCTCGCCGTTAGTTTCATACTAACACCGTTAAAGGGGGTGACACGTGTCAGTTCATGATTTTTTTGAATTTTTGAATTATATTTTTATTATTTTTATTTTTATTTTTTATTTTATTTTTTATTTTTTTAAAAGTAAAATTTTTAAATGCCACGTGTCAAACGGATAGTGTGCCACGTGGCAATGGCAGTGTGACATGGCACTGACAGTGCCACGTGTCATTGTCAGGCCACGTGTCATTGCATTAGTCTCAATTTGGTCCCTGTATTTTTATTATGTTGCAATTTGATCCCTATATTTTTATTTTGTCTCAATTTAGTCTTAATTTTAAAAATTAAACAATTTTTTCCCTCCTCAAATTCAAACAAAATTTAAATTGTATATAAATCTTAACAAATATTTTTATGAAAATTGATATTTTTAATAAATATTTTTAACAAGATTAAGATTAAGTTTAATTATATTTATATTTACTTATAGGTATATTTTTAATGAAAATTCACACCAGTATGTTATGTCAATCTTTTATTAAACCCTTATAGGTATATTTAAATAACATAATTAACATTTATATGATATGTCACTCTTTTATTAAACCCTTATAGGTATATTTAAATAACATAATTAACATTTATATGATTAAGTAAATATTTTCATGTTATATATAAATATAAATATAACATGAAAATATAAATATAATTATATATAAATAACATGTTAATTAACATAATTATATATAAATATAATTAAACTTAATCTTAATCTTGTTAAAAATATTTATTAAAAATATCAATTTTCATAAAAATATTTGTTAAGATTTATATACAATTTAAATTTTGTTTGAATTTGAGGAGGGAAAAAATTGTTTAATTTTGAAAATTAAGACTAAATTGAGACAAAATAAAAATATAGGGATCAAATTGCAACATAATAAAAATACAGGGACCAAATTGAGACTAATGCAATGACACGTGGCCTGACAATGACACGTGGCACTGTCAGTGCCATGTCACACTGCCATTGCCACGTGGCACACTATCCGTTTGACACGTGGCATTTAAAAATTTTACTTTTAAAAAAATAAAAAATAAAATAAAAAATAAAAATAAAAATAATAAAAATATAATTCAAAAATTCAAAAAAATCATGAACTGACACGTGTCACCCCCTTTAACGGTGTTAGTATGAAACTAACGGCGAGGCCTTAATTGATTCAATTTTTCACAATAAGGGACCTAATTGATCACTTCTAAAATTAGAGGACCCAATTGAAACGAACCCGCAAATATAGGGACGTCCGAACCTATTAAACCTTCATTTTATTGTTATAGAATTTCATTTCCATATCAGTTTAGAACAATTTTAAGTTTGATTTAAGAAAAAATATGTATTTAGCATATGTAACTATCTACCAATTAAAAATTATTTTAGAAATAGTTTTTAAGATAGTTGATGTAAAAGTTAATAAGTATTAGTAATATTATTATTATTATTGTTGTCATCAGGGTATTCAAAATTAAATTAATCTAATTTCAAAATAAAAAATGAAGTAAAAAAATTGCAATGTAATTAGCCGAGTTGTCACATTGTATCTTTTTCTTCTTAAACTGCGTCTTTTGATTTGGTGGGAAGTTTGAGAGTTGAAAATTAACTCAAACCAAATTAAACCGTATATTTATTTATTTATTATTTTTAATTTATGTTTCTTTTGTTAAAATATAACTAAATTTCATTCAAGACAATTGAAGTGATAACTTATTTGCCGAATGAAAATATTCTAGTGTTATATGGTTGTAATTGACTTTCTAAGACTCTAACTTTTTAATTATAGTACAAAGTTAAAGTGAATTTATAGAATGAGTATTTTATTCTAAATTTGTTTTGTGTTTGAGAACAGTTCATGTTTGAAGTTTTGTTTTGATTTCATTCATTGCTAATTGTGATTATAGTTTCACCAAACAAACATAAGAATGATGAAAGAATGTGTCATATATAAATTAAGTACACCAAGTTGAAATGAAGAACAAATAGTAAATTTAATGTTCGAAAGGAAAGAATTGTCTCATATTTAATAATAAGCATTATTTCATATAGCCTAATGTGTCTCTGTTTTATTGTATGTGCATGACTCTTATGAACATTGTTTACACTTATAAAGAATTGGAAAATGGTTATAAATTAGTTAGATTTACCAAAAAATAATTTAGATAAGTAAGAAATATATACTTATTGATACATCAAATTACTAAATGTTGAGTCAAACATTTTAATCAAAAAATTATATTGGTCGATGTTTAAAACTATCAAATGGGTTATTTTATTATTTTAAAAAGAGTTTAGTACAACAAAATCTAAAAAAGCATTACCTTTTTTATTTAAATTTTTATTTTTCGGAATTACTACCAACATTTGAATTCAACAAGTTCAAATAATGTATGAACTTATATTTAGAGAGAAGTTTCAAGAAGACATCCAGATCATTTTCTTTTATATCAATCTTATTCCAATCACCAACTTTATATAAAGGAAGTGATATCTAACATCAATATAATGCATCCCTACCATCTTACACATGATTCTTGGTCAAACAAATTATACTCAAATTATCATACAATATGATAATCTTTCCTTGAATTAAATACAGATCGATCATCAAACCCTTTTACCATATCTCTCCTTAGTTTCCTTCATTAACATCATATAATTCGCCTTAGTAGTCGACAAGTCTACTTTTTGTTGGAAAGTATCTTTAACTGACTCATGACCCTTTACTCATGAATGTGTAGCCTGTTATGAACCTTCTAGCATCCAAGTCTACAACAAGTCAAACTTAGAGAACCTTTCTAAAGTATACTATAAGTTACCCTTGAAGATAATTTCAATGCCCTTGATTCCACATATATCGTAGGATTCATTTCACAATTTGCCAATATTCCTTCTCTATAGGTTACTCGCATCCTTCACCAAGCTAATTGTTTGGGCAAAGTTTGATATAGTGGAAACAAATGCATACATCAAACTTCCCACTACTAGAATAAGGAATACGTATGTATTCTTTCTCCTAGTAGTTTAAGTAGAATTGAGCTCAAAAAAACTATAGACATTGTGAAAAATCATAAAGTTTAACTTTTGCTAAAAGGTAGTTTTATTTAGAAAAGAAAATGAAATTATATTATGTATGTTGAAAGAGGAGTAGACATGGATAAAAAGTAGTTTGAAATATGCATGAAGAGAAAGAAGGAAGTGTTGTAAAATCTGATAGAAAAAGAATGTAGACAAAATGGTTGTGGAGGGCAAAAGCAAAATCCAGACCACCTAAACAAGAAACATACATGAAATGTCCAGAGGCAGGCAACGAAAGCAATGCATGATAGATACAACGTTAATGCTGACCCACTCACTTTCTATCCAACTTTCATTGATTCAACAATTCATCGGATTTTAACTCATAAACACACTTCTTTCCCATCGCATTTCTCACCACATCACTTCACTCACACATTTCTACATTCACAATGCACTTTTTATTTTCTATTTCAAGCAATATAAACAATTCCTCTATTTTATAATTGATCTTTTGAAAAACATTTCACTGTTTTTTCTTTATAAATAAATAGGTTAATTTAGTAATAACAGTTAATCTGTTACATTTAAATTACTGACAGTTTGACATTATCACTAACCAGAATATTTAGTAATAACCTATTTTATTTATTTTACGAGTACTATTGTTAATATAGATGAGTTGAGGTTACAAACCTTATTCTCCTTTTTCTCTTTCTTTCTCTTTCATCAGGTGGCCACATGAAGATAAAAACTTGAAAAAAAGAGAGAAAAAAAGTGACGAAAGGTCACGTCTCCAGTTTGGATATATATAAACAAAAGTGGTTTAACCACTATTTAGGTATTTGAATAGTGACATTGTGTTTGTTAGTGCTGATTCACTTTTTTCTAATATACTATTACTAGTAATTTCGGAGCGTGCCATTTGTAATTTAAACAAAATTTATATATGGAGAGAGTAAATAGATAAATCAAGATGGATATCGATGGATCTTTTAAGACAAGACTCTACAAATCATTACTATCTTACTTTATTACCATTTATTATAATAAACACTAGTGTAACCAATATTCTTTTATGATGGGTAGAAAAAGTTTTTTTTATGCTGGTTTGGAAACTAATATAAATATAGCATAATTTTTTTTTTACTTTCTATTCGAATTATCGTAGAAAGGTCATATTTTATATTAGATTTCGACTCATTGTAGAAAATTCACTTAGAAATAAAAAAGTTTGTAGTAAAAGTTATTTTTTATATTAATTTTAGACACAACTAATAATGAAATATTCTCTAGTCATGATGAAGTTTCTACAAGAAGAATTAAAGTCATTTATGAAGATGGTTTAAACTCTACTTTTTGGGCCACCTTTGAAGTTATCATAGAGCATAACATAGAGTAGTGTAAGTTTCTTTATGCCATGTATTTTGGCCAAGTAGTGTAGGTTTCTTTAGGTTATTTATTTCGGTCAAGTAAGTAGATTTGTTTAAAGCTTGTATTAAGACCTAATTAGTATAAGATTTTTCCTTAAGCTAGACATCCAAACCATGTAAAAAGTATGTGTCATGTGTCATGCTTCCATTGAAGATGATTTAACTTTAGTAGTGGCCACATGTTCTTCCCTCATTGGAGAGGATTTGTGGACACTTGCCCACTCCTGAGAGGAACACTTTTTTGGTCAATGAATGCAAGGGAGAGAGATCATGCTTTTAGGAGACACCCTCGGCTTACAAATAAAGGTGTCTCCTATTAAATATTTACCTTTGATTTAGAGTAAAGTTATGTTACCAATTTTGTGTCATACTACTCTTATTAGGTCATCCTAGGCCAGAGCAACCCAAGTGGTCTCCTCTAGCCACCTTTCTCCAAGAGTTGACCCAACCTCTCTTATAGAATCAATAAACACCACCACTATCACCATAAAACATCACAAAATCATGAGCTTAGCTCCCTTGTCCATCAAAGGTTCCACACCCATCATCCTTTCGCCCACCTCCATGGCTTTCCTTCTAGTTTTGACCCAACTTAGCTAGGAGGTTCCCATCATTTGGTCTCAATAGCTTAGGTTCTTCAAGAGCTAAGTCTTTTGGTCCTTTATCTATCATTTTATTTTCATGTTGTCCTTGTGTTATCTCCTTATTTTCTTGTTGTAGCTATCTTGAAATAGTCCAAATCAACCTCCCTTACTTTACAATTAATGTTGACGATTTTCAAAATTAAACTGCATCTAGCTTAGAGGTCAAAAAATATGTATTTATAGTCAAATTAAAGCCCTTTAAGTATAATTTCCAACAAAAAATAATCATATCATCTGGAGTTTTATAGAGAAAGTTATGATCAAAATAGTCAGCAAAGATCATAATTGCCAAAATGTTGTCATCAACGTTTTTCAAGTTTTATTTTGGTAGTTTTAACTATTTGTTTATGTACTTTTAACTTTGTTGTGTGTTTTTTCATCTTATTTTGGTCATACCACATATTTTGAGTCATTTTTATTTTCAAATCATTCCATATTGTCTAAAGTAATGTTTACTTCTTTTTATGTCATTTTTTCCTAATTGAACTTTACAAAAATCATAAAAATATATGTTCAAGTGTGTTTTTCGAAACTGAATTATATATGTGCCTTTGAGTGCTTTAAGTTTGCATATACTTATTGTTAGATCATCAATAAGTTCTTAGAGTTAGGTTTCCTTTGTGTCATTGTTTTGAGGTTCATGTTCTATGTTGATTCTAGTAAGATTTTCTTCCATTTGGTATATTTGAACTTGTGAACTTTCAAAAGAGTTTTCAAATCTGAATTTGTGTTGTGTAGTAGTGTTTTTATGTGCTTAAAAATCAAGACAAAAGAATAGATAAAAGGTATGAAAGAAAAAGCAAAAGCAAAAAGCAAAAGAATATTCATGTATTACTACCACTACTTTTTGGTGTGCACTCTCATGTTGATTTTGTGAGCTATTTACATGAATGTGCTACTGTTTTATAGCCTTCTCAGTTTGCAATTGAAGCTAAAAGTGTGTCCATTAGGCATCATTTGTTCATTACTTGCTAAAGACAAGAAACACCACTTTTACTCTAGTCTTATTTTTTGGTTTTTTATATCTAATCTAGAGCTTTTTTTAGGACTTTATTTTCTTGTGCTAACCTTCTTTCTTGACCATTTATTTTCTTGATTGTCTCCTTGTTATTCATGGTCTTTTCTACATCAAATCTCTTTTGAATAGCCTCTGTTCATTTTAGACCCTTTTATTGCTTTCTCTTTTGACTCTTTTGGCTTTTGTGGTGTTATTTCCCTTTGTGTGGTATAGGTTTGTCTTTGTGGTGAGCCAACACTTGGAGGTAACATCCTAGGTGATGGAGGCCTAGTTGGAGCTTGAGGTCTTTGTGGAGTTACAAGAACACAAGAGAGTAAACACTTAGTGAGAAGAGTGATTTGTGTTTATTTCATTTTGAGTTGTAATATTGTGTTTGATCTGCTTGGGCCAAAATATTATTTCATCTACTTTAACCCTTGATTCGTTTTATAGGATTTCTGTTTGTAAAAGCGCTAAGGAAATGTGAAAAATTTTAAGAGTAACTCATGAAGGCAAAAATGAAGTTAAGCGTGCTCGAAAGAACTCTTTAGTAAAAGAATATGAGATGTTCCTTATGAAACACTGGGAAACAATCCATGATGTGCAGAGTTGTTTTACACATATCATAAATCATTTATCCGATTTAGGTAAGAATTTTGACATTGAAGAGTTAAATATTAAAATTCTAAAATCTTTGAACAGGACATGATAGCCAAAAGTCACAGCTATCACAGAGTCACAAAATCTTGCAACTATGTCTATGCCGACTCTGTTTGGTAAATTAAGAGAGAATGAGATTGAACTTGAAAGGTTGACAAAAGAAGAGGATCAAGGAATAAAAAGAAATATTGCTTTTAAATATGAGATTGTCTATAGCAAAAGCTTCAAAGACGATGATGATTATGATTGCGAAGATCCAGAGAAATTGATAAAAATACTCACAAAGTTCATGAAGAACATACGAAAATACAAAGATCGCAAAAACAAGCATCAAGGATCCTCCTCAAATTTTAGGCGTTACGGTTGTGGAGAATTAGGACATATCAAAGCAAATTGTCCCGATAAAGAAAGAAAGCTCTCCAAAATAAAGGAGTGGGAAGAGTATAATTCAAGCTCTTCATCAAGTTTTGCATCAAGCATTAACGACTTTAATGAGCAAGCAAATATTTGTTTAACGGACAACGATATAACTGGAAGCTAAGTAAGTACCTCTAGTGATTCTGATAATTCTGCAAGCAAATATCTGCTTAACGGACAACGATATAACTGGAAGCTAAGTAAGTACCTCTAGCGATTCTGATAATTCTGATGATATAGATCTTCATGAAGATGAATGGCATGATACATATAAGGAATTATTGCTAGAATCAGAAAAACTAGATCTTCCTTATAAGAAATTAAAAATTGATTTTAAAAGAATTAAAATCAAAATTTGAAAATATGCTTGAAGAAAATGAAAATTTGAAAAACAAAATTTTCTATTTAGAAAAACAGAAATTTATTAGTAGTGACGAATCAATATCTTGCAAAAATTTGAAGAAATTACAATAAATAATCAAAGGAAAATGTAGTAAAAGCTCTATAGTAAAGGAAAAGGCCGTTAAAAATAGGTATGTTCCTAAATATAAGAATAGAACTAAAAGAACTTGTAGAGTTTAGGTAGAAGAAGGAACCACTTATTATAGGAACCCAAATGTTGTTACTTGTTTCTATTGCACGAAAAATGGTCTTACATCAAATAAATGTAGAATAAAACATTATGGTGTTCCAAATGGAATATATGCATGAATTCCTATTGTAAAATAACATGTCTCTAACTTCAAAGGACCTAAATAAATATTTTGTTTTGTAGGTTATATCAAAATTAAGGAAGAAGTTTATGTATGTGCACCAAAACTTGGTAAAGTATGGATTGTCAAATTAAGGGGAAGTTGTTAGTAAGAAAAAAAAATTTGACAATTTTTTTTGTATTGTTTTATGTTTTGCATTATGCCTCTTGTTTCCAATTAATAAAAATTTGTTTTATTATTTATTTGTTTATGGCTTATATTCAAGCGAGTCTTATTTTAAGGGGAGAAATAATTAATCATGCATAGCTCTTTTTTTATAATGATAAAAAAGAGGAAGAAATATGTTTAAACGCTTTAATATATATGTATCTCTTATCTACTAATGTCCTCTCTTCTTTAAGTTGTGTATGAGTTACTTATTATGAGTACATGTTAAAAAAAGCTTTAAACTCAATGAGTTTTTGGTCATCATAAAAAAAGGGGAGATTATTAGTAAAAAGATGAAACATAATAGTTTTGATGATGCCAAAATCAAGTCTCAAGTGCTCACTTTTCAATTATGAAGACTTGTATTATGTGTTAAAGCTTTTATAATAAGTAGTTTATGTATAGGACTTAATGTTTTGTTTCATTCCATGTAATTTATACTTTAAAATTGTCTTTGGAGTCAAAATACTCTTCAATAATCGATTAACTACTTAAGATAATCGATTATCACAAAGAGGTTTTTCAAAATGCTAAAAACTCTATTTTGGCCTCTAGAATAATCGATTACCAAATACTAATAATCGATTATCCACAATTGATTATGACTTACCATAATTGATTATCACAACTAGCCGTTAGAGTTTTTTAGCATGTTTTTTACCGTTATGCATTCATTAAATAAATAATCGATTACCATAAGTGGATAATCGATTATCACGCGAGAAAAGGCTGAAAACATAATTTTGGAGGTGTCCTTGACTGAGGTCTTTATAAAGATGTTTTAGACTCCCATTCTAAAACACAACACACAACTGAACCTTTCTTGACGAAATAAAGTGTGACCTATGGTTTGTGTAATTCTTGTGCTTTGACTTTGAGAACTTGGTGTTGGCAAGAGCGAGAACTTTCATTGAGAGTGTGATTTAGTGTCCATAATTTGTCAAACATTCGGAGAAGGTGTTCATCCCATGTGGTCTTCAGGGGAAGTGAGTATCATCTCTTCAGGTAAGAAGAGATGTGTTTCTAAATCTTAAACTTGTTTTTCTGTGTGATTGTAACAGTTTATTGGTTTTGTGATAGTAGAAGTTAATCTCTATTTGGGATTAATAACTATACTTAAGATTCTTGTGATCTGAACCAGTATAAAATTATTTGTGCAATTTTCTCTCTTCCGTTAATCTTTATAATTATTTTAATGATTTGCTACGTAAGTTAAAAAGAGAAAAGGAAAATTATTTTAAAACATAAGAAATCAATTCACCCCATCATCTTGATTTTTTTCCAAACACGCAAACATTTCATTGCACTACTCTAACAAGCTTGACCAAATTGTTCAGCAACTTCTTAAGGAAGGTTTTTCCCTTTCACTCATTGTAAGATAAGAAATTGCCTCTATTTTGTTCTAATTGTAAAATGGTTGGTCATGATTTATCTAATTGAAGACAATTACAACAAGATGCAAATGTTATTTCTAGTGGGGAGAAAATAATTAGTGCAAAAATACAACAATATTATCGTCCTAAGCCGGTTGATGCACAAGATGGGATTAAGGGCTCTTTAACTCAAGTGGTAGAGCCTATAGTGGAGCTTATGGTGGAGTTTGTGCTTTAGTCTTTTATGGTATAACCTGTTGTTGAGTGACAACCTAAGCTAGTGGTGGTTAATCGTAATAATATTTGTATTATGAATGGATCTCCTCTTGTTAAGAATCTAGATGGTGGTGTGCTAGTGGAATTTGATTCCTTGACTGATATGTCTTCTTTGAGGATGTCACTCACATAGTTTGCAAGCTTTACAACAATTAGATTCAACTTATAGTAGTTTAGAGGTAATTCCTTATTTAACATCTAATAAGAAGCTTGTTTTGTAGAAAATTTGAAAATAACTTATAGATAGACTAATATGCTTGATGAAAGGAAATATTATAATATTAAAGAAGATAATGAATTAATTCAAACTACCAGAAAACTTAATAAGAGTAGACTAAATAAAATTAATACTAAACCTTTCAAAATAAAAACTTCTAAAAATTAAAGTTATTTTTTAAAATATGAGAGAATTAACTAATGATAAATTCTTTTAATATGACTATGAATTTGTTCTTTTCCTTATATATAAATTCAAAGTATGAAATAATTTTTATAAAGAAAATAATAGATTTATTATTAAAAAAAATCAGTATCATCATAAATATTGCAAAAGCTCAAACTCTAAAATAGTTATAAATACTCAACGTTTATTAAATCAATTGTAATAAGTCGACTATTTGTTCATCTCTAAATGAAAATTAATTATCCACATGCTTATTTAAATTATTCTTTTGGATTCTCTGTGGACACTTATATATCCAAAGGCTTAAATTAACATATATGTTGACGGTTATGCACATCAAAATTAAACATTATTATTAATTATCAATTTACTCAAAGAATCATAGTACTTGATTAAAAATAAAAAAGGTTTATATTTAAATATTTATATCGATTATACATTTTGTTACTTAGTTTTATTATTAAGAATGTTAAGAATAATTCAATTATGAGTGTGTATTCCAAATTATATTAACAAACTTAAAAATAGAAAAAAAAGTTATAAATAATATCAATTTCTTATATGAATTGAACTTAAAACACATAGATTATCTCCCAGTCATGATTGAACCCATTGAAAAAACCCATTAAAAAGTGTAAAAAATCCTACAAATACATACCAATATCAAAGGGAAGTATATACTTAACGCTCTTATATCAAGTTATTTACTTAATACTCAGTTATTTCTTACAAATTTATTGTTGTGATGCCTTTTGCACTGATAATATGTTAGGGTTAGTTGAAGTTGTCTATTTGTGTCTTCTTTCTTCGTGGTTATCCAGTTATATAGGGATTGCGTTCTTATCCACGATAATAGGATGCTCATTGCCTGCATAATGCAGCAGAGAAGTTGGACATTTCTTGTTTTCAAGCCTGTGGTCTTTTGCATTGCATAAATGTTTCACGTGTACCAAATAGCATCTATGGCGTAGTTGGTATGACAATTCATATGAATTTTCCTATACCAGAATTACATCATCTTCTGTTGTATCTTTGATTCGCTCATTTCTCTTTGGCTCTCTCTATCCTCCGTGCGGTTTGTTTTAACATATGTGACATATTCTGCATGGTTGGTTACGTAAGGTCAATTAAACACAGCATTTAAAAAATTTGGTATTGATGTTACAATTGCTTATGCATTGTTGCTCAAAATGTTTATATACCACTCATCAATGTTTAGATGAAGAGATTTTTGTTACCAATTTAAGTTATATATATAATAAATTATTAAATATATTAAGATCATTATATTTATCAGTCAATTTATTAAAGTGATATAATTAAAAACATATATGTTATAAAATATTAACTGTATAGAGCTTTTAAGTAATATTTTAATTTGGCAAGAGATTAAATTGAAAATATATATTGAAATTCAAAAAATAACGGACAAAAGTTATATCAAGAAATTATAATTCTCATCTATGACCTTATATTGTATATTCCAAATTGTTTCTCTTCGTTTTCATTATAAGATAAAATTAAAAAAGAATCAAAATGTAAAGTTAGAAGATCAAATAATCATTATTCGATCTATATTGTTTCCAATTATTAATACAAATACACTTTTTTATACTTCTCTTGATGCATAATATGGTTTAATTGATTTTTGTTATTGGTCAATTTTTATTCATAATCTACATATTCAACAATAAATGATGTATGAATCAAAGACACATAAAAAAAATATACTACTTTTAATTAAAACATTACAACAAGTTCATGAATTATTTTTATATGTTGTTTAACTTTTTTTATATGTAATTAATGTTGACTATTGAACATAAACATACAACCAAGAAAAACAATAAAGAAGGAATTCCACGATCACCGATTACCATTGCCCCTTATATCTTTAAGAATTGAGGTTAACTATGTTCTATATAAACTTTTTTTATTAAGGAGTTTTGTTTGTAATACACGTCCTTTTAGTCCATGTAGTTTCATAATTATGTAATTTTGATTTCTATAAAATTTTAATTGGAGATTTAGTGGTTTAAGTTTTTGCATTTAATGCAATTTTTGTCCTATATTAATACGACATCTAATTCATTATAAGAAATACTACATGTTTATAAGTAAAAGTAGTGTTAATTATTCATTTATTTAAGCTATTAATAATATATTTGACAAATAAATATACAATTTAAATTTTGTAGAGACTGTACATCATAAAAATACAAAAAGTGGATTTAAACATAAAAAATTAACTTTTATATACATTAAAATCAACTTGTTTACTTGAACTTTATAAACCTGGTCTGATCCAATATTTCCAAAACTTTTGAGACGTGTTTTTTTTAAATTTGTTTGTTGTTGTTTGGATGAACTTGTTTGTTTTTTGTTATTATTGTTTGTTATTAATACTACACTACACGTTCATAGTTCATGTTTTATAAAATACCAAAAACTGAAATTTGTTGTTTTTGTGCTTTTCAGGTTTTGTAGAGTTGTAAAAAAGATCACAATTAATTAAAAAAATTGATTAATATCGAATATTGACAAAATTCGACGTTAACGTTAACTTCGTATATTAAAAAAATTCGATATGCGTCATTCGCGATTTCGCCGTTAAAAGTCCAAAATATTCGACGTAGACAATTTTAGTACTAGAAACATAAGTTAATTTTACTTTTTATTTTCTTCTTCTGTAAATGTTTATAAGTAAAAATATGTAATTTACCGAATTGCAAAATGTAGTAAAAAATTTAAGTTTTATTAAGATTTTGAAAGGTAAAAATTTCTAACATTTTTATTAAGATACGAATTTCGAAATCTGAAGCCAACGTCATTATGATTTGAAATAAAATTTTATCTCGATAATTATTTTTTATAATACACATACTAAAAAAATTATATTTACCTGACTCGACTTCATCCGAACTACAAAGACTAAAATTTAAATTTTAGAAGATGAAGAATTTCAAACTCTTATTTCTTTTTTGTAAAATTTTAAATTATTTAATTTTAAGTAATTATTCTAACGAAATTCTAGAATTTCAATTTCTTCCAAAATTCCTTATCCAAACATTATTTTTTGTTTATAAAACATTTCAAATTCTCTTAAAATCAAGTAAAGTACTCTCTTAAAATAACTTGTCCAAACGCATTGATATTGTATTTGGATATAAGCAATTTCTAAAACATTTAAATATAATAAATTTGAAATGATTTCATTTTAAATGATTTCATTTTTTAAATGTTTTGTTTGAAAGTGAGAAATACATATTTATGTCTTCATTTATGTTTAATTTTGAAATTTTAATAAAATTATTGTGTTTAAAATATTGATTTAAATAAGATTTATAATAATTAGAATTATAAGATTTGTAATAATTAGACTTATAAGTTTGTGAAATAAAATGTCTTAAGAAAGGAATTTTTAGTTATATAAATTATTTTTGGATATTCTTATGTTTATTGATGCAGCTGAACTTAAATTTGATTAATTAAAAATGTTAAAATAAATTGTTTCAGCTTCAAAATAAGGCCAAAATTAATAAATTCTGGAAAAAAAAATATACAAGGAACTAAATGCACTCATAACTTTCACTTATCCTCTCCTTTTTCAGCAATGGGCCACAAAATTAGCTTTTTCTGTTACACCTCCCTATTTATCCATTTTCACCCCTTCTACCACTCACAAAATCAGATTTAATCAGATCATGTCATGTGTGCATCAATCCTAACACACAAAGTTGAACACGTCAAACGCTGCTACATGTCCATGATCCTCCACACGCCAATTTGTCCAATGACAAGTCTCCTCATCATCATCTCCATCTTCTCTAACGGAAACCTAGAAGCTCCACTATGACACACCAGATTCATTCGCTGGCAACACCACCACTACAAAACCCTAAATCTCCATCATGAACATGAAACCGAGAAAATGCAACAAATCGCTAGTCATTAGAATCCTCCATTGCATCACTCATCTATCTTCCACTATTATTCGCGATAGCCATCGCGCACCAGAAATCTGAAATCACCCATCTATCTTCCACTACCATCTAACCTACAAATCATAATATCGCACCATTACAACCCAAAACGTGAAACCACCTTAGAGCAACTCATGTTCATTGTGCCACCGTAATCAACGCCACGAGCAACCAACAACCCAAATCACGAGTCATGGTAAACCAACTTGCATCTAAACAACATTTAAAAATTATACTTTAAACCTAACTTAATTCTATAAAACTCACTTATAAGATGTTATATATTCTAAACTTTACCTTATCTATACCTTATCTATTGGAATCTTGAACATCTTACTTAACTCTTCTTTTAATCTTGCTTTAATATATTATTAAGCTTAAACATAATTATTACTCTTAAATTAATATTACACACTTACGTTAGTGGATGAAACACAGGTACAATGTATATATGTGAGGAATATTCGTAAGGTGTGGAGGGATATGGACATGAACATCATGTTGAAGAGCTAATTGACCCAAATCTGATTTAATTGGAGAGTGTTGTTGGAAAGGGGATGAAAGTAAAGGTGGAGAGACAACAGCTTAATATATCCAAGCATATGCCAATGCAGTGGTTGTAAGTTCAGATTTCTGAAAGCTACACATTCAGTTGCTTTGCTGTGTTTCCTACATTAAACGTACATAGCTTCGTCTCAACTTTAATGTCCCCTCAACTATGAAGAATAAATAGCTAAGTAGGAAAAGAAAGAAAGAACTTATACTCCAACAACAGTAGAAAACCTTTTTTTATTTTTATTTCAAAGTAATATTTCCCACTTCCTTTCATTTCTTCATAAAAGTAGAAATCTCAAACTTTTCAATAATTATATTTTCTTCGATTTTTCTTGATACAAACTACTCACATCCTTCTCCAGAGACAACCTTTCTTGAACAAATTATTTTGTCAAATTGCTCTAAGGTTTAAGAAAATCGTGAAGACAAAGCTCATCAAATAAAAATACGTACAAATTATTATAACAGTAAATGGAGAGTGTATAAAATTTAATCAAAATTCATCTGTTTCCTTGTTAATATTATATAGATTCATATATTATATGATTTTTTTCTTTTTTGATGTAGCAATAAGCATAAATTAAATTCAAGAATATATACCGCTATAGTGCTTAGGTTTAATATGATACGATTTGACTTGTTTGACTTTGTTATTAAAAGATGTTTTCGATGCTAATTAGACTGTCAATAGTTGTTAAAAGGAGGATGAACAATTTTCACACTTAAAAAGGGAAAAAATCGTTGAGAATGAATGAAAAGGGTCTCAAACTTTTCCCCAATAGTCTAAGGTGTCAAATTCCTCTTTATGAGATTTTTTGCATATATGATGTTTCAAAATCATGAAAAGGAGGGGAAAAAATGGAATTTGCAACCCATGTGACCTAATGTCGATGGAATAAGTTCCTTTGTAGAAGTTGTACTTTTCTCAATAAATTAACACCATGATTTCAAAATCAATAATTATTCATATACTTCCTTAGTACATATACAATTTTATTAATCATCAATTACTAAAAATAATATTTTATTACTCCTTTTAATATTAATTATTTAATCATCCATGTAGAATAAAGTGAGAAGACAAACGTTAGTATTTTTCAAAGTATTTTGTAAAAACGACCATTAGTCTTAATAAATACTTTCTTTATTACATAAAATTAAAGTAGTTATGTTCAAAGGTATTTAATGTTCCTTGTTTCAACTGAATTAATTTATGGCTTAACAGTTATACTAAACACTAAAATAAACTACTAATAGACTAAGAGTGTATAGTACTTCTACGAATTTAATAACATTTTGTTGTAGCTTTCAGGTATTGTATTCCGTATTTAGGGTTTGTTCTTGTCCTAAATTTATAATATTAACAAAATTTTATTATAAAAAAATATCAATGAAATAATATTTATCAACGAATATTATTAATAGAAAAAAAATTGTTAGTAAAATAAAATTTATTATAAGATTTTATTAATGAGTTTTAGGATTTTAATTATCAGTAAAATTATCTGTCTATTATTGATAAAATTTGTTAAGTAATTCAAAAATTTTATTATTGATAGATATTATTGTCGACAAATTTAGTTAATAATTTGTTATGTTGGAAGTCCCACATCGACTAGAGATAAGGCCAAATTATAATATATAAATGAGGTGCAAACCTCACCTTACAAGCCGGTTTTGTGGGGATGAGTTAGGCATAAACTCACTTTCTAATATGGTATCAGAGCCATGATAATATATAAGTAAGGTGCAAACCTCACCCTATAAGTTAGGCATAAACTAACTTTCTAATATGGTATCAGAGCCATGGTTAGAGCCTATCCTAGCGAGTTCTAAGTGGGCATTCACACCCTATAAGTTAGGCATAAACTCACTTTCTAATATGGTATCAGAGCCATGGTTAGAGCCTATCCTAGAGAGTTCTAAGTGGGCATTCTACTCTTCTCTTCCACCCGCAATCGGGCCGCTATCGGACCACCCAATTTCTACTATCACGCACGAGATGTCTATACCTCGGCGTGAAGGGGGTGTGTAAATGAGGTGCAAACTTCACCTTACAAGCTGGTTTTGTAGGGATGAGTTAGGCATAAACTCACTTTCTAATATGTTAAGTATATGTTTTTGTGATTACATAAATATAAAATATTGTTGTGATTATTATTTGTATCCACTTATTTTGATGAGTTATTTTTCAATACAAATATTTTTAAAAGCTTTATATTTCATTAGTGTTAGTTATTATTATCCATTAATATAAGAATTAAATGAAAATTTTTATATATAGTTTAATTTATATTTTATTTTCTATTATTTTTAATAATTTTATTTAAATTTTATTTTAAAATTTTATAAAATATTTCTTTTTTAAATTTTTAAAGAGAAATCCAACAAATAATAAAATAATAAAGAGGTAAATTTTTTTTGTTGCGAGTTGAATAATAGATAAGTTTTATCCGTATTTGATCCTACCTGTTATCATTTCTACATACACACTGTAAACAAAACTAAAAGTTTTTGTAAAATTTACAATAATGATATAGGATTTATTTCATAAAATCACATATACGCTACACTGTTAATTACTTTTATATCCGAGATACTGATTTCAACATATCTAACAAATCATCGTTTATATTCAATCCAAATGAGCATAAGTGAACAAGACACTCACTTCCAAATCTATCTCCTTAAACAAGAATTACCTCAATGCGAACATATTTAAGTTTGTTACATTATATGAATGTAATTATTTGCCAAATATATCTCTATTATGGTATTTGGTTTATACTAACAAATAAAAGAGATATTGGAGTCCCTTCAAACCAAACTTTTAAAATTTTATATATGAGAATTTACGAGATTTAAATTAGGTACACTTTTAATTTTTTTTAATAAAACACTTTAATATTGATAAATAATAAAACAAAATTATTAATATTTTTTTTCTTACTATTAATTTACTTATAGTTTTTTTCATCTCCACTTTTTACATGATTTAAAAAAAATGTTAACACTTAAATAAAAAAAGAAAATCAATTTTTTCACTAATTATAAAACATGATGTTAATGATCTAATTTTTTATCTTTGTTATAATGATAATAATTAAATATATGAATTTTAAGCGTATTATTTTGGCTCTTCCAAAATTATTAGTCAAGATCTGTCACATAAGAAAAAAAGAAAGTTATTTAATACTGGTAACTATCATTTGATAACCTTTTTATAAGTATAAAGTAGTTCTAAAAAAAAAGAAGGAAAAATAGAGAAGAATAGTGTCAAATGGAAATGAAAATTTTTTTGGTATCAAATTATGATTGTCTTGTGAAATTTTTTTTTTTATTACTTTAACTCGTACTTAGATTATACTCGTAATTCATTTTATGATTTAGGTATATAGAGAAATACTAACTTATCAAATTTTTAGAAGTTAGGATCAGATGACCCTATAATATTTTAGAATTTGTTTACTTAAATTGGTATTAGACAATTTAAATTCTTTTCAAAGTTTATACAATAATATAGAACTTTAGTATGTATTTATGTTGGACCATGATATCTTAACAACTTTTTTTAACAATTTTTTAACAATAAACTATGTTTCACTATTTTATTGGTGTGTACATTTGAAACGGACCAATCAAAAGTTACCACATAGACTATTAAAAAAATTTGTTAAAAAAACATTTTCCATTTATGTTTGTTTGTTTATGATTGTTTCAAAACTTAAACCATATCTTACTACCTAGGTCTAACTTTTTATTTTACAGGTTGGAAGTACTCCAAAAACAAATTTAAATCATACATTAAAAAAAGTATTCTATATCTATTATGATTGATTATAGATTACTTATAGAATGTTAATTTTTATATTAATTATGGTAGAGCTGTCAAATGGGTTACAACTTGCGAGTTAATCTGGTCCATCATGGGTTTCGATCGGGTTGGATTTGAAAAATATATATTTTTTTATACTGAGTCAATTTTTAACCTGACTCTTCCGGATTGAACCTGTGGTGAGTCGGGATGGCTCACCAACTCACCTAATTTTGTTTTATTAATTTATTATGTTATGAAATCCTAAAAAATACCATCCGACTGACTTATTATATGTGGATTGTATTGTATTTTTTTTATTATTTTAAATTATCTTGAGTTTAACATTATTTTGAGAGTGAAATTTATTTAGATTTAAATTACAAAAACTTTTGTAATATTTTTTATTTTGAAAAGAATTATAATTAAGTAAACCAGTAAGTCAACCCATTTAACCCGCTAACCCGTAGTGGAGTTGAGCCAGGTTCAATTTTTTCTAGCTTGTTAATAAATGAACCGGATTGGATTAACTCACTAAGTAATCAATCCGTGATGAGCTAGGCCACATCGTACCGATGATCTATTTTGACAATACTAAATTATATTCATAATTGAAGAAAACATACTCAGTAGTGTTTGATACTAATGGGTGTAAAATATATATGTATTCTATATTGAGTAAATAAGTAACAAAAGTGTATATTTAATGTATTAAATCCGTTAGCAATTTTCAATATAGATTAAGGAATCAATGTAAAATCTTTACTACCACCGATATAGAATAGTGTGTTAGGCCATTTGAGTGTCAGTGTTCATATTGCAAATAAAATCGATACCCAACAAAAATTGTACTTTCTTTGCTTTATCTAACACAAATAATATTCTTTGAAAAAAAATCTAAAAAAAATATTTAGGACTTTTAATGAAGCAGATATTTTAAGATAAAGAAAATAAGACACGAAAAAAAGGACAGGTGATTTGTATCCAATAGAAACACATTTCTACCGGACAAAAGAGAGAATAAAAATAAGCATAGATTCGTCCACTTATCAGTTCCAATTATATTCCTCATCATGAAATTCCTAAATCTTAATGTCTTATTGTTTCAAACTCGCATCTTCTTCATTAATAATTAATAATGGTTGAAAATATCAAATTCATTAGAAAACTAATTTATAAGTGAGATACAACCTTACCTCATAATTTTATTTTAAGTCGTTTTAATAAAAATAAGTTAAATTTAAATTCATTTTTTAATATTATATCTTAATGAATGAGATATTGTTTTGTCTATAATTTTATGTGCGAGATATATATGTTTTGATGCGAAAAGTGTGGATTGAAAATTATAAATTAATCTTATTAATCAGATAAGATTAATTTATACTTTAAAGTTAAATATGCTTTCATTATTTAATTCATAAACTAAATTATAAATTTTTTCATCTATCAACTTTAATAAAAATAATGTAAAACCAACCAACAACGGAATGTTTTCCATATGATAAATATAAAATTCCATAGTAAACTATATATAACTTGTGTCTGTCATTTAACCAGAATGATTTTTTTTACGTGACTTTCATGAAGTTCAGAAACAAATTGCTCTATAATTTAATTTCAACACGAAACATAACTTTTTATAATAATTTTAATTAGGATAAAAAAAATATAGAATCCTACGTTTATAAATTCTCACTTTACAGATCAGAGCGGAAAATTACTTCCAATTAATAACACGAAGCATATGATATAATTGCATGTGCTTATCTAAACGCCTTGTTTCTTGAAAACTTGTTATATATAAATGGAGAAGCATCCTTAGTCCTGGCAACATGTATAACATGTTTGGGTGGAGACCTCGGAAAAAGAAGCTTCCTAATGTTTTGTCAGTAAGTACTCTTTTTGGTTTTTTGTCAGTGCAATATTGCATGAAAAATACTCCTAAACCAAAAGAATTCCTGTATGGACGATGATAGGTTACCAACTTCTTCTAATAATTTTTTTATAATAGATTATGTGTTACTATTTGTCTGTATATTTGAAACGGATCAATCACATTTTATTACCTGTCATTTTCCTTTGTATCTGGTTTAGTGTCATTTTCAGCTTATTTTGTTGCAGATAGTTGAACTTAAGGTGCATATGGATTGCGAAGGATGCGAAGAAAGAATTAGAAGGGCAATCTCCAAATTGAATGGCAAGAGCTCAACCATTCAAAAACTTTTTATTTTATTTTATCTTAATGATTGTAATAAGTTAGTAATTTCTAGGGTTGATGAAGTGTGAAATTTGGCATGCAGGAGTTGATAGCTTGGACATAGACATGGATCAGCAGAAGGTGACAGTAAGAGGGTATGTGGAGAAAGGGAAGGTGTTAAGGATTGTGAGAAGAACAGGAAGAAGAGCAGAATATTGGCCATTTCCTTATGACAGTGAATACTACCCTTATGCCTCTCAATACTTGGATGAGTCAACTTTTTCTTCTACCTATAACTACTACAGACATGGTTACAATGAGAGTGTTTATGGCTACTTTCCTGATCAAGCATATTCTACTGTTCAGGATGAAACAGTCTTTCTCTTCAGTGATGACAATGTTCATGCACCCTGTGCCATCATGTGAATCATTATCTACCTGCCTCTGCTCATATAATCACAACTAATCAAGTTGTCTGAGTTTCATCATCAAAGGAAATAAAAAATAAAAAGAGAGTTGCTATGGTAGCCAGAGAAATCTAAGGTTTTTTTTATGAATCTTTTGATTTAATAGTGAATGAATTTCACAGCAGCTATAAAAAATTATAGTAGTCCTAATCTTGTGTTTGGATTCGACATGATTAAGAGAATAATTATTTTTATATAAACTGAAGTATTTTATGGTAAAATATGTTGTTTGGATAAAGAATTTTGAAGAAATTAAAACTTTTTAATTTTATTAGAGTAATTAGATTATTTAAAATTAAAGAATTTAAAATTTTATTTTTAAAAAAATAGAATTTAAAATTTTTCACATGATTATATTTATATTTTGATATTTGTACTTTGGAGTTTGGATTCAATCATCCAATTTAATTTTGACACAAAGCTTCATTATTTCTATTTTTTTTTACATAAAGAAATATTAGTATACAAAATAAAAATATTTCTTTGATGTAAATTAAGAAACATTTTTGTAAATATAGAATAAAAAAAATCTTATAAAACATTCACTATAAAATAACATAAATCAAAATCAGTTAAAAAAATATTAATACTGACATTTTTTAATTTTTAATAATTATTTGATATTTAAATTGTTTTGAATTTGATGACAATCCAAATATATCTATTCACTAAATTTAAATTTTATATAAAATTAAAACATTTAGAATATAAATATTTTAAAATAAAATTCATTCATATTTAATATGTGACATTCCAATCACATGGTATAAATACTACAAAGAAGTTATCATATATTCAATAAAGTAGAACAGTTAACGGACAGGAAATATAAAGTTTAATTACAATCATTTAACATAATATAAATCAAACTTCATATACAAGTTATTAAAACAAAACTATATACAAAATTTCAGGTCTAAAAGAAACTAAACATCAACTGCATCTCCTTCGAATGCTTGCTCTACCAAGACATCATCACCACAGATCATGCAATAAACAACTATACCATTTAAAACTATAAACATAAGAGAAAGTAAGTTAAAACACCCAAACAGACTCGAACCCACTCGTCCAACGAACAGCCAGAAATAGACTTCCTAGCGAGCATAGGCTCGCCCAGCAAGAGACAAAACAACAAGCTTCACAACTCCAACGAGCTGACTCGCTTAGTCTCTGAAACTCTCTGCTAGAAACCTTGTATACTTGGTTGACGAGCAGCCTTTACTCGCCCATCGAGAGCCAAAACAGCAAGCTCCACAAGCCCAACGAGTTGGCTCACCTAGCCATTGGAACTCACTGCCAGAACTCCCATAAACTCGCCCAGCAAGCTCTTCTTGCTCGCCTAGCCTCTCTACATAATTCTGCAGCACCTAAACTACAAAATTTGCACCACCAAACCCCTATAACATATCCTAAACACTTTTACCAACTTCTAACACTCCTAGATTGAGTTCTAAACTAAAATGGACCTAACCAAATGTGTATATCCCAACTTAAACTAGTTTTCAATTATTTTACAACAAGATTCCAACTTAAAAACAACTAAAACCTCACTTTATAGACTTTAAATCAATTCTACTTATTTTAACTCATAGAAAAGCAACTTATGGACTTTAACAAGTCAAAAATGACTTAACAACATACTTCAAACCTTTCATTTTGACACAAAACCTATATTTCAAAATCTTACTAGTCCAAACCTACAAAATGAACTTAAAAACTTTATAAACTCAAATTTTTTACTACTCACACCTCATACTACAAATTGTTAACAACCCCAACAAGTCTTAATTGGTCACAAATTATCATATATAAATCAACTTTATCCTTTTAACTCGTAATTCAAAATTTCAACTATTAACACCTCTATTTTAGACTAAAAAGACCTATTGTTTCACCTAATCTTTTTTTCTCAATAACTTAGCAACATTTAACACCACCAACATCCAATAACAGAAAAAATTCATAGCTAAAGCAAGTCTTAACAACATCATCACATTCCATAATCATTCACAACATCAAGCATCCAAAGACTAGTTAGAATCATTCAATTACAATTTATACTAAAATTGATATTTACTTTCAACTAAATCAACATAATTTACTACCAAATCATAAATCATACAATTCAAAGCAAAAGTAGAAACAAAGAAAGTTCACTAGCTTCCTTTACCTTAAGAAGAACTACCAAGCTCTAAACACACACAATTGTTGCTTCAAGAACAAAGAACTCTAGAAACGTCTATAAAACACAGAATTGTGATCAAAGAGAGTCCTTAGAACCTCTGATCAACAAGGAACTAGGGAAAGAGACCATAAGACACATGCAACAAAGAATTTGCGTGCACGATCTCAACCTAAGAACTACAAGAAAAAGTGTTGGGAATCCAAGAGTGAGTCAAAGTCCCACATTGGATAGAAATGAGAAAGTAGAGCAATATATAAAGGTGAAAGACCCATTAGCCCATTGCCTTAAGGTTTTGGGTAAAGAGTGGTGTCGATCCTTTATATGGTTGGGCTCTAATGTTATTGGTGTTTGTGTAACCCACATGGAACCTCCTCCTCGATAGACCCAATAGTGGTATCAAAGTCGATGGTTTGTCTAGGTGACCGGCTCAGACGAGTATAATGATCCCTATACCGAATTCTTCCTGGAAAAGGGTATTCAAGTAAGCGAGTTCCGTTAGGAGTGTACCTATGTGGAAGGGACTCACCCTTGAGGGGGAGATTTTTGGAAATCCAAGAGTGAGTCAAAGTCCCACATTGGATAGAAATGAGAAAGTATAGTAGTATATAAAGGTGAAAGACCCATTAAATCATTGCCTTAATATGTTTGGTAGAGAGTGGTGTCGATCCCTTATATAGTTGGCTTAGATGTTATTGGTGTTTGTATAACGCACAAAGAATTATAGGCACTTCCTAATTGTCAAACAGATGATCAAGAAGTTATAATACACAAAAAATTAATTTATTCTTTATTTTAATTTTTATATATTTAAAAAAAAGACGGGTTAACGGGTTAATCCCACCTTTAGTCCACTAATTTGGCTACCTAGGTGGGCAGGTTGAATAGACGAGTTGAAAAATACAACCTGGCTTGCCAAATTTTATCAAGTTGACTCGTGAGCATGAATCCGTTTTTTCATTCCTAAACACAAGCTTTAAACATTTCATAGTACATGTCAAACGTTAACCTCTAATTATTTTATGCTCGTAAAGAATACAAGCTTCTTAACTTTGTCAATAAGTTTTCCCAACATATCACTGTCACAAAGATCTCACGAAGGACTTACTAAAAGTATATTTGTGCAAATGACACTCTAGAAGAAGGCAAGTTGTAGCTATAGAGTGAACCATCTGTGTCAAAACCTGCACTATGCTCAAAGGTGGAAAGAAGTCACCTACCCTACTTGTAAGTCTTTTTCATGCTCCAATGGTGTTGTCAAAGTAGGTGCACGTATTCAATGCTTCACACTAAGAGCATTAATGCATCTCAAAGCCCCAAACGGAAGAAGAGGTTGCTTCATATAGAAGACTTTCAAAGTGGTCAGAAAAGAAATTGTAATGTCTATATTCTTGATGTGCCTATATAAAGATATGTTTCAAAAGAAGAAGATGCAAATTGAAAAACTAAAAATGAAATAAGGAAGAGATGGTACAAAACATGCCACCTTAGAGAGAATTGGAAGCATAAGTGTACTGGAGATGCATCACTTGAAAAATGTTCTTCAAGATAAGATCCAACAAACTCTCAATAAATTCAAGGATGATTACAAGTCTATTTATTCAAGTGTGCCTTTCCTAGAAAGAAGTGTCTTATCTATAGGTCATGTGGTTTGGCCAAATGTTAAAAAGAAATGGATTAAAAATAATGTGAACATATTTTTAATGATGGTCTAAGTGTGAACGCAAAACCAATAAATACATTGACGTGAACTTAAGTCTAATAATTTGTGAATATACTAATGCACTAATCCTATTATTACTCAAACTTAATCAACTAATCATGTGTTAATTATGCTTTAGATAACATGTGAAGTTGTTACAACATTTAAAAGGGATGCGGGATAATTTATATTTATCACACGAGCTTGAAAGTGACTAGTGGAGAAAATTATAACTTTCGATTGACTTTCTAACATTGGGTCATCCATCTCTTAGATTTCTAGAATATTTTCAAACATTTTATAATCTTCTCTAAATGATTCTAGAAGCTCCTAAATTTACAAGATCTTTTAATGCTTCTACCTCTTCTCAACTCCTATTCTCTTTTCTCTTATCTTCCATGATTCTGTGTTACTAGAGATTCTTATCGGCATTGATGATTCTTATATATCTTTTGTTGAGCTTGACAATATTGATGCAGTGTTCAAAGTTAATTTGGATAGGCACCTGCTTTAAGAACTTCAAGATGTTCAGCATTACAAATTATTTAACCTATGTAAAAAAGGTTTTCTTGCAACGAACGGTGGAAGTGTTGGTGGTAGCAGAAAATTGTTTGCACTGAGAGTTTTCCTTGTAGTTAAGAGCAATTATGAGTTCTTTCATAACATATCTCCTTTATATTTGAGAATGAATCGTTATGTTTATGGGGTTTTATTGCAAAAGATATATGTCAGGACCAAGGTGTTTAAAATTGTGTTTTTATAAGAGACGCTTGTGTAATGCATGAAATGTGTTAAATCGTTCACTGGTTATATAGCCTTTAGACACTCTGGTCTAATGAATGTGAAAAATGATGCATGAGAATTATATAGAAAAAGACATATTATTAATCATATTTTTCAACAAATTCTATGTTTCACGAAGTTTGTAAACGTTTTAATATTTCTATAAGAGGTTTTGTAAAATTATCAACTAGTTGATCTTTTGTAAGTTAAAATGTAAATTTACAATCTCATTTCAATATAATATTTTTAGATAGGTTAATGGTAACACTCTTCAGCACAAAAAATAAAAAATATAAATATTTCCTTCTTATATGCTCGTCTAAATTCATTCCACATTAACTTAGAAAATTGTTCATTAGTAACACTAAATATAATATAATTTACATAAATTTAAATGAATTTAGATACTTATTACATACCGATGGACTTTGCTTTGCACCATAAAAGACTTTACATACGGAAGGATTTTGCTTTACACTATAAAAGACTTTTTCACTGCTGAACTAAAAATGATCTATTCAAAGCATATCTTAATATGTTAAAACAAAAGATTTTGTGTTTCATATATATATATATATATATATATATATATATATATATATATATATATATATATATATATATATATATATATATATAAACTTTTGCTGATAAAGGAAATCATAAAAGACTTTATTTAGATTGAGAATGTAACATTTTCAAATTCGAAGGACTATTCTAAGTAAACTTCTTTTATTAGACTACTTAAAAACGTATTTTATACATCTTTTTAATTATTATTTTCATCCATTTGATAAAACATTATTTCCCTGGAGACAATAAATAGTATATATCTCTTCTAATCTTACATGAGGATAAATTTTCATATATTCTATTTCTTCTTGTCCTGGGTGGCATTTGATATAAACCTTACATCACATAAGCATATATTTTCAATAGTCCAGTTCACCAATTTGAACATAAGAGTACTTCGATTATTTATCCCTCATTCTCTATATCGTATTAGGAACTAGTCTTTTGTTCTATCAAATATTATCATTTTAATCCTGTAGTGCAAGAAAATTAATAATATAATGAAACGTAGTCTTAAAAGTGAAACAATTTCTAACGTGAAAACTACTCTGATAGTTTAGACAATCTACTAAATTGTTCTTTTAAACTGAACTAAATTATAGTTTAGCACAGAACTTAAAATAGTTCGATTTCAGATCAATTAACTACTTGAGGTCATCAATTTTGGATTTTGCAAATTTTAAAACAAACCATTTAAGTAAATATATGTTTGCCTGTAATTTACATAACATGATTACTACTAAAAAAGATCATTTTCGGAACAAAACAAACCCTATATGCCACATATGAAACACCAGAAAACATTCTAGCAAGTTTAATTGTATTTTCGATAAGATTACATCAGAAAAAGAATAAATGAGATTGCATGTCGAAAAGTCACAGTAAACAAAAATGGCACCAAAACAAATAAATAAATCTCATGCATTAGAGTACAAGATTGCTGACACCAAAACTGCACCCTCGGGAAGCTTAATGAGGGCATGTCTATTGAAAATTCTCACTCAAGTGAAGCGCTATGAAAAACCCTGCAATATATAAAAGCTAGCACATCAAGATCGAAAGACATGCAATACCACAAGCTACAAAACACAAACGATAGCGCATCAAAGCCAAGCACAGCACATATTGAAGTGATGGCCACCTATTACAAAATATCAAAATTAAAAAATTATAAGTTACAACTTTTGTATTCCAAGCTTAGATACGATAGGAAGTGTAAGACAAAGTTGACATTTAGCTTGCAATTGACTGGAGATCTTTCTCTGTTGCTGTTGAATTAGCAGTTCAGAATTCATAGCTGATTGGGGAAACACAACTATGAGACCAACCATGCAAGATATTATCATATCACCTTCAACACAAAAACCTTAAAGCTATGGGTTTGTGAATCTTCCTCTTTATATATTATTTAACTTTCTTATTTTTACTCAATGTAAAACTCAAACTTCCTTGGATTTCTAACATAATTATGTGTTGTGGGGAACACACATGATTATTCTTATTTATAATGAAGAGATATAACAATAAGAAATAAAAATAATATCTAATAATGGAAAATAAAACATAAGATATTTCTCTATCAAATTATACCATAATTCCTTATTTAATGCAACCAAACCATATCTTTAACATAATAAAATCATATCTCTAACAATATACACACACATTATAATAAAAAAATTACATAAATTTAAAAGACATTAATAATTGAAAGTCGTAACTCAGGGTCAGCTGATGGTTTGCAACATATACACGAGAACAGGGTATCAATTAGCATGCCCAAAAGAGTTGTATACTTTCAAAACAAAAAAGAGAGAAATTATGAAATAATCCCCAAAATTTTGGATGAATAACTATCACTTAGGGACAGAAAAGGGCTTGATAGTCCCCCCATGGAACCAATTTTTACTGCTATTGCTTCTAGCAGAAAACACTCAGCGGAGAAAACCTGAAGGCTCAGGGTGGCTCTACATTGCTACAGAACCATAGCTAGCTTTGATAACTATGCTACCAATTTGAATTGGGTATTTAGATTTATTCAACAATCACCCAACAGTCCATCGCAGTCAACTTTACAAGGTAACAAAGTAATCCATAAATAAATGAAAGTGTAAGAGGAAATGCATGAAAAGTATTGCTAATAAAAAGATAAAATCTAATGGCAAGATCAGAACCATACCACAATAAATTAATCCTCCTCCATTGGTACATCTGGAATGTCAAATCTATCCTCTTCAATAGTCTTGTTTATCACAAATACTGGACTGGGTATTGGTTGTCAAGGAAAGAGTATGCAACAGCAATATTTATCAAAATCATAATTGAGCTAGTTCCAAGTTAGAATTAGACATGCTACAAGATGAATGCCAATTGCTGTAACCAATCAACAATTTCTTGCTCATAAATTAGTGTAGTTCAGAAATTTAAATAAATAAATAAAAAGACACGATCTTCTGTCAGTTAGGTATTTCGGCTGTCATGTCGTGTCAATTACTACAGTATCAGCATATTTCTTCCTGAATTTCTGCTGAATTAAATGCCTTGAATGTTTACAGGGCTGAATAGTTGACACAAAAATTTAAGATATTAACACTCAGCAGGGGGACCTGAATTTATTATAGCAAAATTGCATTTAAAGCTTCTTCGTATTAATTAGTTATATTATCTGAATTTCTTGTTTCTAGCCACGTCAATACACTGAAGCTAACATGCAACTAAGACTTCATCATGAAGCCCTCCTAGATCATACGTGAGTTACTATAGATACCATATCATTCATCAACCTTAAGAAAGACAAGTATGGGTAAGAAGGTGGAAAATGTAAAGGATATAAATTGACATAAGGTCTTCCTCCTTTTCACCTCGGTTGCGGCTGTGTTCTAGCTCTCTATAGATTTCTGGTGTAACCTGCAGTAGGAGGAAACAAAATCAATCGGAGCCAGCAATTTGAAACAGAAGAAAAGCAACCCATTAGATTTGATGCTCTCACCAATTTATGCTTCTGCTTTTCCAGTAGATCCCTTAATCCATCCTTATCTTCCTTTTGCAACTCATTCTTATACCTGAAATATCATAAAAAATCAACTTAAAATTAAAAAGGGGTCAGTAAAATTAATCATTACTTTATTTCATGTTACGCACTAATTATAAGTAGGTTTAATAGGTTCGGAGATCCCTATATTTACAGGTTCGTTTCAATTGGGTCCTCCAATTTTGGAAGTGATCAATTGGATCCCTAATTTGGTCAATTTGATTCAATAATAACATTTTCGTTAAATACAGTTAACGACATTAACTTTTTTAAGCTGAGGCATCCAGGTGGCACCGTATAGGTAGATTTTTAACATTTTTAATTGTTAAATATATTAATTGTTAAATATTAATTGTTTAACATAATTTAATATGTTTAATAATTTCTCTACCCAGATTCCTCCTGAATATGGCACCTGGCAGCACCTCCAGTACCTCGCCGTCTCCAGCAACGAGCTCATGGGAAACATCCCTCCGGAGCTTGGAAACCTCCCCACGCTTCACGAGCTCTATTGTGGAAACCTCACTCTTCCTCTTCCAAATCCCCTTCTGACTTCAAACCTTCCTCACCTTCTTCTTTTCCATTCTAATCATATTATTTTTATTTTTCTCAAACCACGGTCAGACATTCCAACAAAACAACACCAACAGTAGTCGTCACCTAGTCTGCGGCGGGCATCGCTTTCTCTTGGGAGGAGGTTGTCCAACGGGCTCAAGGTATCGCCGGTGGTGGTGGACTCCGCCGCAAAGAAAAAGATGGCCACCATTGTCGCCGGGATCTCGAAGGTCTCCGATGCGCTGGTTGGGTCCAAGAGTGCGAGAAAGAATTGGGATGAGCAACCCCCGGCCACGCCGATTGAAACTGAACACAAAGAAAAGGGTGGTTCTAATTTTGCAGAGAAATCCAATTTTGCAGCTATGGGTATCATCATTCATGAAAAGGGTGGTTCTAATTTTGCAGAGAAGTCCACCCTCACACATCTCAGCCGCTTCATGTGCCCCCACTGCAAGAAAACCTCTGGAACCTTGAGCCCTTGCACCCTTTCTGGTTCCTCTCTTCGGCCTCCATACCTACACCACACAGAACAACAAAACCGCTCATCAAGCTTCAGTTTTTCACCATACAGAAAAAGGGGGTTTGTGTTCTCAGACTCCATGCAATGTTGACCACTCAAACCCTTCTCTGCACGAGAGAACACGATTTTGACAATCTTTGAGCACAAAGAGAAACCAGAAACGTCAGTCAGTTCCAACAACGAGATTGGAGTTGGGTGTGGGAGGGTGAGAAGAAAGTTTCCCAAAGAGAGGAGAAGGTGAGGAAGAGGAAGGGGAAGTGGAGAAGGTGGTTTCCACACAACGAGATATTTCTAATTATATATTATTAATTGTTTAACATAATTTAATAGGTTTAATAATTTCTAATTATATTTTCATTTATTAATATATTTAACAATTAAAAATACGGTGCCACCTGGATGCCTCAGCTTAAAAAAGTTAACGTTGTTAACTGCATTTAACGAAAATGCTATTATTGAATCAAATTGACCAAATTAGGGACCCAATTGATCACTTCTAAAATTGGAAGACCCAATTGAAACGAACCCGCAAATATAGGGACCTCCGAACGTATTAAACCTTATAAGTATTATTCATTGATGATATAGGAATTATACCAGAATTCACTTTCTCTGCTCTAACAGTTTGTTTGTCTTGGATGATTTAGGGAGGATAACGGATATTTCTTGTGTTTGTAAGAAATTAAGTATTAAGTATTTGAACAAAAAACATGTAGAGCCACCATTGGGAACACCATTGCAGTGTTTGCCCAAAGTTGAGAGAAAGATGACAGGTTTTGTAGTTAGAGTGGGCCAAGTATTTGCAAAAGTGAATAAAAAAAAGGGTTGATCTCATGTTGACTAGAAACATAACCAAATTATAATATATACACACACACAAGTGAATGCAATCCTTATTTAACAAATCAATTTTGTTTGATTGAGTTAAGTTTAAGGTTCCCTGTCTAAGAAAAAGAATCGGATAATATGTAACATGGGCTGGGAGAGGTTATTATCAGTTTTATCCTTAAAGAAAAATCAAATCTGGGCTGAGAGGTTATATAGCAAATTCCCCTACTTTAGTGAAAAACAGATCTGAAATTCAAAACAACACCATTTTGGGACATCTTCTCCAGCCCCTTGGGTTACATGGAGTCACACCAAAATGGCATGATTGTACACCAGTCTAGCCACGAAAGGCATCACTGGCTACAACACGACCCACAATTACTGTTGGTGGTCGCCCTACTCAGCACCTGTACTATCGCATGCTATTGAGTACTCTGCTAAGGAAGAGGACCCTTCTATAGAAATCCTTATTCTCCATATCCATTTTCTTTCTTCTATCCTTTCTTAATTCAACACATACAACTTCAACGATGAGTTTTTATTAGTTACTGCTCTATCAAGATTATTGTGGAGGTTGACTAGAAACATAATCTAATTATACTACATATACAGATGCAAACCTCACTTTAAAAACTAGTTTTGTAAGGTTAAATTAAGCCTAAGTTCAATTTCTAATATGATATCAAAATCTATCCTAAAAAAGTTTGTTGAACCTATAGTGTTCCACCCTATCGAACCACCCACAAATATATAGTCTTGCACTCAAATTATTGTGTCCCTAACATATGAAGGTGTGTTGGAAATATCACATTCACCGGAAATATGACCAATCTATAATATATAAATGAATGCAAATGTCATCTTATAAATCAGTTTTGTATGATTCAGTTACCCCTAAAACCACTTTCTAAAAACCATATTAGAGCAGCTTTAATAAAAGTAAAAGGTTAATCACTGACCTCTGCACAAAAGCAAGAAGTGACTGGTGCCATATGACAGGCATTATCCTGGTTTCATTCAAAAATCTCATAAAATGAGCAACAACTGCATCAACAACACGATATGGCAAAGCATATTTTTTCTCCAGAAGAAGCTTTATGAAATAGCTGCAAATACGGTAAGTGTGTATTAAACATTGAAGGGAAAAAAATTAAAGGAAGTTTCATCAAAATGACTAATGGTTCACTATTGCTGTAAAATATAAACTCAACTCATGAGAAATTTCATAAACTGTATTTTCATAATTATACTTTATTAAAAAAAATAATGCAGTATTAAATACCTTGTGGTGCCGCAATACTCCATTCCAGAAAGCTTCAATAGAGCAACACTGCATACACATCCAAGTGTTTGGATACATCAGACATTGCATATGACTCAAATAATTCAAACTCATACTTTCAGTTTCAACATGAGATAGCATACATACAGCATGTATTAGTTTCATTATGTCAAAATGCCTCATACACTAGGGTAGACTACCAGCTCAGCAGAGTTAGCTACAGCTGTAACAGTTGTAAGATAACTGTAACAGCTTGCAATACAAATCCTGATTTCTTAGATTAGAGATTCAGAATATAAATAACACAATTTTCCAGTTTCTCTAAAATTCTTTAAATCTCATAAATCTTTAACATGAACCATGGTTTTAAATCCTAGATTGTGCCACCAGTCAACAAAAACACTATAGTTTTTATCGGGTAATGGTACCAAGGAGATGTGTTTAAAATCCTTCTGTGATATTAGGAGTGCTTAAGAGAGAAAGGCCTGGAAAACCAAGTAAACACCTACGCTATTTTATTGGATAATAATAATAACAAGGAGAAATGCTAAAATCTTTACACAGCAAGAGAAATCCATCCCTACATCATCTCTCCAAAATACTAAAGGCTATGTCCCATAAACTATTGTCCAAGAAAGCGACTCCCAACCACTATGGTACAGATCTCAGTGAACTTCGAATAATATGTTATAAACCCAAGTTTCAATTAGACATAGTTAACATACCTTGAATGAAGTGGAGGAATAGAAACCTTTTCTATAATGCTTCCAACAATGACTGCTTCCCTGAGAGTGCATGTGCGTGACTGTACATGAAGAAAATTGTCAAACATTGCAACAAAACTTACAAAACTTATGTTGACACGGTTGGGGTAAACTGGAATTAAAAAGATTTGATTTCATTTCAATGAATAAATTATTAAAATCGCCAAAGAAAGCATAAATAAATAAATAAAAAGAAATCATTTAATTTGAGAGAAGGTGAATGAATTTACTTAAAAATACCAGAGCTAATACTTTCACTAATTTTTATATAACTTCGTAGGTAATTTGTCAAAACAACAACACATAAATGGAAATGAGCAAATTCTCAACATATGTGCAAACTATAATATAAAGATTCTGCTTTCCTCACAACCAAAGAGGCGCTTTCTATCTGTCAAGTTAACATGATAGAACTTATATATCATTCACAATACACCATAAACATAACTCTTTCTCAAGTTAATTCATCACTCTAGAATCATGCTATTCTGTATTTTCTATTTTCCACACAGAATTCATGGTTAATTTCCCCCTCTTTCTTCCAGTAATTATGACAAAGAACTTCAAATGCTGGTCACACCACCAAAGGATATGCAATATGTAATTCGATGAAAATGAACAAGTATGTACAATAGTTTAAGAATTAACAGAAATCCACAAATACAACTTGAGAAAATATCCACCAATAATTAATTTGAAATATCAAAACCAGCATAGACACTAGCAAATACCTCACATAGGGGAAACAGTATTCCCTTAAAGAATGCAGCAGGTTTGTACAATGCCTTTTTCAGAGTTTGGTATAAGGCAAAATGCAACCGTTTATTCTTCCGTATATCTTCTCTCACTCTTGGAAGCAACACAAGCTTGTAGAAGCGTTCTGCCTTCTTTGCACCAAAATTAGAAGCAAAAATCCTGGTGGCTTGGTAAAGAGCATTTGGAGACCAATTCTCAGGTTCAGTTATATACAGGACCTCCTCCCAAAGTTGCATAGAGGGGATGTGTTTAAATGCCTTGGGTATTTTTCCTATTGTATATTTGCTGAGATGGGTCCCAACCCTACCAATAGGGAAGAAGGCAAACAGCAGTTAAGTTGAGGACAAGAGATAGAAACTACATTTAACCAGCTAAATAACCTGACAGAAAAGAAATTATTAATCCAATTTACATATTGATAATAGAACTGAATAGGAAGCTATACATACCCCTTGTATATGTCAATTATGGATTTATCCAATTTTGGGACAGGTCGGATTTCTGCAGACAAAAACATTACAAGTTCAAGAGTGAGAATAATACCTCCAAGCAGACAGAGAAAACATGCTAAAAGCACTCAACACCAAAACCAAAATGAAAGAAAGCATGAGCAAAATAAAATGCAGTCAAGTATTGCCTGAAGCAACAGAAGAATCCTTTTCTTTTATTCTTTGGACAATGAGGTCTGCCAGTGTTTTCTGCTGACCAGCATCTTTTGATAAAAATGCTTCCATTAGTTTCTCATCCTCCTCATTAATTTCCTCCTGAATTTCAAAAAATGATCACATATTAACAAAAATCACCCACATCACAATAATGAGGGAAAATAATTGAAATGAAAAAAATTCACTCCATCCAAAACTGTTCACTAATAGAAAACAAAAATTTCATACATTTAGTCCAGCCAAACATTTCTGAACCTCCTCTTCAATTACACAGTTACAAATTGTCACCTTATTTCTTTTCTTCTATAAATATCAGATTTACAAACAGACTCTAAAGATACCGAGTTCACATCTATGAAGAACCAAAAAAATAAACCCCATATTACCCTACTTGAAAATTCTTTCATAATCTACAATGCACCGATAGATGAAGAAAATAAAAAGACAAAAAATGAGCTTATTTAATAAGTTAAAATCAACTCAAGTCCTATGTAACATTTACTTGTATACATACTCTTTTATCTTACTATTTGAAAGCATTGTTTCGAAGTGTTCTTTAGTAAGAACTTTCTCTTCTAGAAAAAAAATATGAAGAAAACAATAAAATTGACTTCTACACAAATTAAAATTGTGCGAACAAGTTATATGACAGAGCTTCTTTAAAGTAATTCATAGACAAATAGAATTAAATGGTGAAGTAAATTCCATTTTTGTTTCATGGTTTTCTCTATGGGATGTCCATAAGGAAAAGTTTGTTCCAATATGACTCAAATAAGTATAGTGTTAGCTATGGTTCTGAAAATTCTTATTCAGGACAGAACCTATAGTGCCTGAAAAATATAAAGTGAAAGTCATTTGGCAAAGCCAATGGTTAACCAAGGGTTAAAAAAAGGGAAAGAGCGTTCATAATTTTTGGCAGTTCAATGAAACAAAAAGTCATGAAATGAAGGAGAGAGTAAGGGTGAGAGAGTCAACTCACTTCATATCCAGCGAATTGGCTCTGCGTTTCAGAAAAGCCGGCAAATTCATCAATATCGTCTCCGTCTGCTTCCTCCGCCTTGGGAATCTCTTCGAAGAAAGTGGCAGTGTTGTCATTCGCCCCCTCATCTTCCTCCTTTTGCTGCAGCAGAGCCTCCTTCATGATCTTCGAGCTGAGTTTGGAAGCGATGAGTTTCTCTTCCTGCTGGTACTGCTTCGGCGCTTTCGAACGCTTCTTCGTCTTTGCATGGTCGGCGCCATACGGATCAAACGGTTCCGGGTTCTGAATCCGCTCCTTCCTCTTCGCCATTCTTCGCTGCAATTACTGAAAGAAGAACAAAAATTGGATAAGGGAAGTTCACGGAGTAGCAGCTTATTCTGCTGCCTCTCACAGAGAATCTCTTTTGCTATCGCCGGAAGTGAGAGGTTTAAGAGAAGAGGGTTTTCTTTTCTATCCTCGCTGAATAATTTGTAAACCCTAATTATAAATAATTTGGGCATTGGGGATAGATATATTTTTATTTTATTATAATTTATAATCAATATGTTGATATTATAATTACAATATATTTTAATATTTACTGTAGAAATATAGTTTTATTGTATATCATATTTAAAATAGTAATATGTACCTTATATTCGCAAATTAATAAATGCTTATTTGTAAATATGGACCTCGTTAAAAAAAAAACTATTAAGATATAAAGTTTGATTTTAAACGTAATAAAAGAATAAACTATACAGAAAAGGAGAGAGACTACTCGATAAAATGTGTTAAATACATTTTATAAACATAGAAATCCTGAGTTGAAGGGATGTTAAATTTATCATTTTAATAATGACATCTATAAAATTAATTTTTATATGTGCTTCATTTTATTTTACTATATAATTGTTTCTATAAAAAAAATATAGTGTTAACATATAAACTAAATATTTCATTTTAAATTATAAATATAATGTAAACATATTAAGTTTTTTTTTCAAATAACAAATATCTTATATTAAAGAGTTCAAAGAAAATAACCAAAAAGTAGATACAAAAATAAACTTCAAAAGCCCTAAAGTTTAAGAGATTACGCTAATTTATTATCAGCATGTAATATATATAGTATATATTTTCCATCCAAGTTAAGATTATATATAAAAGTCATAATAAAAATTTCATTTAATAGGTTTTATTGGATATATAATATTTGTAATACTTTGATCACAATACTAAGGTAAAAAATTTAGTTGTTAATCCAAAACTAAAAACACCTTTTTGGTGTAATTTTTTTTTTAAAATTATCAAAATTACCAGATTTAAAAAATATATAAAAATAAGTACACTATTTGCTATGTTTGTTTACCCAGGTAATATACTATAGCTTATATTTACCTACATAACACACTTTTTTTTCACATGTCAAAATTAGTGTTAGAATTCTGAACCTAGTTTGTGCTTTGTTTTGCCAACAGACCCAGCCATTAATTTAATTATATATATTTTCCCTCTACATTCACTATAAGACATTAGACTTTCAAGAAGACCCTCATTCAACAATTCAAGATTTCAAGCTGGATATTCTTGAGCAGTCACATAACGATGTAGCACTGCAACACTTGGAGAGGTGTAAGTCTTTTATTCAACAACGAAAATACGAAAAAGCCCATATAGAATTGCTAAGATGTAAATCGTCATTAATTATCTTGAAAGAAACACCCGCTGTTCTCCTCCGCCAACTGCCACAGCAAACAGCCGCTCAAGCCAACGAAGAAACAACCACCTGCCACACCTAGGCGCCAACAGCCGCCCCGTCTTCAAGGTTTCCATGTATTCTTTGTGATACTTAAAATTTTTTTTTTTTGCATAATTGTGAGTTTGTAATACTGTTTGTGATGGATGATGTATGAAATTTGAAAAATACAGTTACCATTTTCATATAATTTAGTATATCATCACCGAATTCTATTATCAGATTTTTATTTGCGAGGGTGACTTTTTTTTCTTATATAAAGGAAGTGATATACTCTTTTTTCTAAGACATTACGCTAATTTATTATCAGCATGTAATATATATATATAGTATATATTTTCCATCAAAGTTAAGATTATATATAAAAGTCATAATAAAAATTTCATTTAATTGGATATATAATTTTGTTTTGCTATGTGAATTTAATAAAAATAGAAGCTGAACGAGAAAAATAAAAAATATATAAAAATGTAAAATAAAATAAAATTAACGTACTAATATTTTAAATAAATTAAAAAAATCATAAGTATATAGTTACATAATTAAAGTTAATAATTATATTGATGTTGAAACTAGGGAAATTAAATTGAATTTATAGCTTAATAATTGTATATAAAATTAGGAAAAGTAAATTGAATTTATAGGTTATTAAATTAAAGTTAAAAAATAAAGAAAAAAAATCCATAATGAAAAGTCTTGTTTATTAAAATAAATTATGAATAGTTTGTAGTAAAATAAAAAATAAAGAATGAGATTATTTAAGATATTTGAAATGAAGTTGAATTTTCACAATTTATTTAATTATTTAATGTAAAGACGTAATTTTTAAACCTTTATTGTTATTGAGTTTAATATTTTGATGTGAAGAATGAAATTATTTGTATTTGATTATGTAACTAAATTGTTTTAGTGGTTGTAGGTATGTATATAATAATAGAATATAAAACATAATGTAAAGAGAAAAAAAAAGATTTAAAGAAATTAAATACACTTAACATTTATAAAATAATTATTCTATAAGTACATGAAAAATAGGGTAACCCTCAACACAATATAATCATGATAAATAGGGTAATCCTAGACACAATATAATCCTGATAAATAGAGCAACCCTTGACACACTATAATGATGATAAAATAGGATAAATATCCTAACAAATACTTTTAGACTAATTGAAAAAATAATAAATGGGAATGATTAACAATTCTTGGAAAAGAAATATACTTGACATAATAAAAATGAAATTAACATAACAAAATTATACATATAAATTACAATAGTTGGTATATCTTTTACACTTTCTTCTTTTGTCAATATAACTTCAAGTTTTGAAGTTATCATATTCTTTGGCAAAGGTTGATGGACATATTTGTGTTCTTTGCATGAATTATTCAATACATTGTCAAGTCTGTAGATGTAAGATAGATCGATTTAGATGTTGAATTTTTTTTTAATAATTAATTATTTGTGCAACATCATTATCATATTTTATTTCAAATATATCATGTACAAGCTTACTAGATGATAGAAGTTTATTTTAGTAACTCTTTTGTTGTTAACAAAATGTAAGATTGTATTCGCATGGACTTTTCATGATGCTTGCCCTTTTGAGAGGTCCTCCAAAATAAACTATTGTAGGTGAACATTGTAACACCCCAATTTCCAAGGAGTCACGAGTTATTCAAAAATCAGTAAATATTTCAAAATTTAACATAACGCGAAAACGTATTTTCAAAACTTCAACATTTAAACGTGCATAAAACATAATAGTTTCAAAACATTTGTCCAATGAAAATAACGAAGGAAATAAAATAACTCTCATTACATTATACTATCATCGTCCACATATCATTCACAAACACAAACATGTATGGATAAGCTATCGGTAAAATAATCATAATAACATGATATAAATTTATTGATTAATTGAATAATAATCAAACACCTTATACATAATAGTAATAACAATAGAATTTCTAGTCTTCTAACATAACAATCCAATCAAACTTAAGGTAATCCTTCAAACCAAATTAAGGGTCCAATGTGATCACCAACAACACACATGGAAGTATCAGGTAATCCTCAAACCAGAAATCGATTATGGGAAATAAAAAAAATAAAAAAGACTCACACGAAGGGGCTCACAGATGTGCAACACAATTTATTTCAAAAAGCCACAATAGGCCATGTCTTTCATAATTTCCTAACACATTGGTAAAATCATTGAAGCTGGCCCTTCTATACCAATTGACACAATCATTGCTATCATTAAATTCTCAATAGGATACACTATAGTGTACAAAAAGGCTTGGTTAGTAAAGCAACATGCAATAAAAAATGTCAACAACAATTGAGAAAAATATTTCAACAAATTATCTATCCTAATACATGCCATAACAACATTTCTTCCTAGTTTCCAAAACAAACTCAACATAACAATAATTGATGACAACCAAGTCCTTCACAACAACAAGGTACACTTAAAAGAACATTTCTTGGCCTTCAAAGCATGCATTGATGGCTTTTTGTTTTGCAAACCATTAGTCTTAGTCGATGGAACATTGCTAAATGGAAAATATATGGACACCTTTCTTGCAGCTATTGCACAAGATAGGAAGAATAACATCATATGATTGTCATAACTGAAGATGATTGAATGAATTTGAGAGGATTTGAAGGTAAATTTTCTGGTGTTTATTTGAGTGGATTTTGGAGGTGAAAGTAGATTTGGAAGTAAAATTTTTTAATTTGTCACATCAATCAAATTTTACACTAATTCTCACAAACTTTACTTCCAAATTCACTCTCACTTACCTCCAAAATCCACTCAAATAAACAACAAAAAAATTACCTTCAAATCCTCTCAAATTTATTGAATCACTCTTCCTCAAATCCATTCAAGTAAACAAGAACTTAAGAGTCTCAGGAGGTAAGTAACACCTTAAGACAATTTGTGCTTAATTTTGAATCATCACAATTACAACCCATGAGTGCAACATTCAAAAGACTAAGGAGTAGATGGAATGAAAATAACTATGTGCATATATATTGCATTCAACACACATAAAATTTCATCAAAAGATTCAAGAATATCATTCTTATGAAGGACTTTGTGAATATTGTCAAGGACTTCACTTTTCAAACCTGCAGTTAATTCTATGCCATCTTCAATTTTTTTTTTAAATTTATCACTAATATTTTATTACTCCAATATGCAGCATAGCATAGTAATGACTGAGCCGAGAACTAACTATTATTACAAAATCATAAAAAAATCATAAAGGAAGTGAATCCAAAAATAATAAGTTGGATTGACAAAATTCCAAGACCCCATTAAATTTATATTTTAAAAAAAACCTTATCCTTCCCATTTTTCTTCCCCTTGCTCCATGTTGCACATATACTGCTGCACCTTCCTCCATCTTCAACATTGGCCCTTCTTCCATGGTGCGCATATACCCCTGTCTGAAATGAAAGAAGATGGGTATAAAACACAATGCACAAGTTATGGGTATAAAACTATATATATTAACTTTATACTTTACCTTTCCCCTAATTTCTTGATGATAATTTAAGTATAAACAGTGACAAATCATATTCATAGAATTTTTCTTCACTGGCAAACTATTCCTTCCAAGCTAATTTGATGATAACTTTCTTTCTTGTGTGAACGTAGAATGGCAAGCCAACCTATAAATAATACAAGGCCACCAACAGGACAAATCAAGGGACAATGCATAGGAAGTAAATGAAGTAGGTGCATCCATTCAAATTTACCATTCCAGAATATATGTTTTTTTATACATTTCAGATTAGATATTTTAGAGGATAATTCCAGATTTAGAAAATACTTTTCGCAATACTCGATCTAAAATATAAAAATATTTTTCCAGTATTTTAAAAAATATTTTTAAATCAGAAAATACCTTTCAAAACACCCAATCAAGAATATAAAACAAATTTAAATTAATTGTTCAAAAAAACACTTCTGAATCTGAAAATGTCTTTCACAACACTTAATTCAGAATGCCTTTTTTATACTTTTTAGATTGAATATTCCAAAAAGTATTTTCTAAGTATAGAAATATCTTTCGAAACATTTAATTTAAAAAATATTAAAAAATATAAGGCACAAATATTTTTATTATAATTTTAATGAAAGGATGCAGTAAGAAATACCCTTCAAAAAATTCTGTTCCAATCTTATTTTGCAAAGATCATTCAAAAAGTTGCTAAGATCATTCAAAAAGAATAGAGAAACTAAGCTGGGGTATATGCAAATTACAACATCACAGAAGTAAAAATGGCTCCATCCCCATTCAACAAGAAAATAATATTAAATAACCTCTGCACTAAACTTTCCTATTTTTCTCTTCCACAAAAACTCTCCTCTGAAATTTACACAACCCCAACTAACCTAACTCTGTTGAAATTATTCCAGAATATTATTATTAATTAACTTATTGGGTACAATATGCTTCTATTGAGTGAAGTACTCAACTTCTAGTTCAGACCTTCTATTTCAAAAATCTACAGAAAACTGGATTTATTAGTTTTAAAAAATACATAAAACCGAACTAAACTGTTTATTTGAGGAGTTTGCAATATTTTAAAGAAAATCAAAATGTCGACACGAACCTGTTGGCGGTATGCTTGATATTGGATTTTTTTCATATGATACCATTACCACTTTCCTTGAGTTTTTCTTTCATGCTAAATAATATATTTGGAAAGGTTTAAGCTATTATTTATTTAATGAGGGTATCTTGAATAATTTGACATGAAACATACAAAATGAAAATTGACAAACGGCTAAACTAATCATATAAAACTAGACTCAAGAATACAAATATATAAAAATAAAAAAATTCATAACTATCTTTTAGTCTCGATACACTTAAATATTTCCAATTGAATCTCTATTTCTTTTCCTACTAAATACTTAACATTTTTATATTTCCAATTAAGTTCCTTTCATTTAATCTTCGTTTCATCATTTTATTTGTTTCTGCATGTTAAAAAAAATATAAAAAATTTCATTAATATAAATTGATATAAAGTAACAAATGACTTTTATCATTTTTATTGAAAATATATTAAATAACGAAGTCATTATGTTTCTCATAAATTTCACATTATTACCTACATCGAGGACCTTCATCACCACCACCATTAATGTAAATGATGATAACAATCACTTATTATTCAACAAGAATAAAAATCACTAATTATTTTATATTAACCATAATATCATTTTATATTAATTATAAAATCTCACATTTTTTTTATAGACATGATAAAACCATAGGACCCAATTAACAAAAACTACAGACTTAATTGAAAAATATATAAATATAAATTTTGAATACTTAACATACTAAAAACATTTAATATAAATTCAATTGAAAATATCAAACTTGCATGCCTATAAAAAGAATGGAGGGTGTAGTTTATGAAGCACAAAATAGAAAGGGAGGATCAAAGCAATTTACACAAAAATAAGATTCAAAAGCAACAGGGGCGTAGGTAATTTTGTTAAATACCAGCTTTCTAAATGACATCTCAAGCATAGCTACATCAAAAATATAACTAATTGACAAAATATGGCGGCATCAAAAGATGAACACAACAGAAAAATGACCTACAAAAGAGTTCAATCAAAGGAAAGAAATACTCCAACATCCAACTGGTAAGAATCTCTTCAACGTATCGGTATCTATAATGCAATGGAATCACAAGTTCTACACACAGACAGAGAATCAAAGTAACAGTACTTACGTGGATGGTGTATTTTCTATGCCTCTACCATACAACGCAACACGTCTATTTTTAAGTCAATTTTAAAAAGAAAAATTCTCTAGTAAATAGGCTGTCAAGCACAACATTGCCGATGCACTCACTTTTTTAGACTACTATATGTAAATACATAATTACATTATACATCATAAACTACAACTTGACGTTCTAATTCATTTCAGTACCTCTATATTTGAGGACAATTATAAACCCAGTCCGTTATCACAAATACTGACCACCTTTGCCTTCAACTTTAGATAAAGAATTTGTACGAAAAAACATACATGTTTAAACTTGTACCACAGACAACATGCAAATGCATGCAAGCTCTGGAAGAATGCAACACATTCAGAAAGAAAGTCAATAAATCAATAATGCATCTGCGAACATTTCACAGCTAACTGAAGCAAATTTTAAAATGACGAAGGTTTGCCACATCTATCAATATACAGAGATATAGGTGGTTTCACAATCAGTTGACTAAGGGGTCCTTTTGGGAGGAGGGAGGAATGGGGAACAAGAAAAAGTCAAATTTAATCAACAATGATGAAAGCACTGTACAATGCTCTTCTTCTAGCCTGTCTTCAGAAAGTTTTAATCCTAAACTGCTTCGACAAGAAATATGACCCAATTAGAAAATGACAGCCAAAGGTCTTATACATCCATTTACACAACCAGAATTTGCTTCAGCACAGGCAACTAACTGGTGTCTAGGGAGAACAAGAGAGTATGAAACGAAAAAAGAGTACAAGACCAACTAAATCCAGCACACCAACAGCATCAAACGCAAAATCAGGAAATTTAAGCAAAGAAGACACTCTCTCCAGTGGCTGGCAAAGACCCCAAGATGACTTTGATATTATCAAAAGGTGATTTTAAATTACCATGGCTATGGGAAAACTGTACGGAAGAGAGCACAAACAAATAACCTCTTGTTTGCTTGATAGTAGGAATAAGGAGCTTATTACCAAAGTGCATTCTAGAAGAAATAGGAAGATAACAGACCCAACTGACTCACAAGTCAGTTAGTCACACAGTTACATGGGCCAATAAGGAGTTAAATTGCAACTGTAGTAGTATAGATAATGCAGAGGAAGATTTCGGAAATTCATTATGCAGAGTTCCGAAACTCGAATTAGCAATCATGGGCACAACCTCCCTCCTCGTGAAGAACGCTATGAAGAAGAATCTACTCCAGTGGAGGTGCTTATTGTTTGGAATAAGGAACCTATCACTAAGGAGACGAAAACAACAAGGAACCAGCAAGAAATCGCAAAAACAGCAAGGAAAAATGAAAGCCCTAGGGTGACTTCCTCATGGGTGACTTTGAACCACGTTGGAATGAAGCTTTGAAGGCCAAAACAGAGACAGCAAGGTCTGGCAAGACTAGCGACAGCAATGTGACGAAGTTCCAGCGAGTGGAAGGCGGGGCGTGAACATCACGCACTTGGCAGAGGCAAACTAAGGTTGAGCGCATGGCAATGCCTGGATGAGAATTAGCTTTCGCCTGGCGGGGTTGGTTGATGCTCTTAGAGACGCTCCATATGCAGTGGTCACAAGCAAAAACTGTGGTGGCCAGCAAAGAGACCCCTCTCTTAATCTTCTATCTATAATGAAAAGCTTATTCAAGACTAAGGTATTGTACTAGACACCTAGGTGTAGAACTAGGTATAACTATTTGTATAGCTAATAGATTGTCTAACATAGTACACCTTACCTAGGCTTAAGGATGATATATAGATGTAATTATTCTAACACATTGCACCAACAAGATAAGAAAATCATATGCTATTGTTGCAACAACTAACTAGAGCAGGATATGATATCCTTATCATATCATATCCTTACAACCAAATGAGCCCAAAAAGGAGAGCAATAGAGAAGCCACAGGGAAAGACACTACAACATTTGTGTTAGAATCAAGATTCTAACCATGGGGCATTGCAAGAAATGGTAGCTATTTTTTTGGCTGACTGGTGTAATTGGCTTGAATATCATGCTTCAATTGATTGAACATAGATGGAACTTCATTTCAGCAACCACAAATTGCCTTGAGGACAATTTGAAACTTTTGGCTTTGGAGGAGAGTATAGATACCCCCATTTGACGTAGGTTAACTATATCAAGTGGGTGAACTGATATGGTAAAAAATTTGGCATATTGCCTATGACTAAAGTGGGGAGATTAAGAGGGAAATTATCTTGTCATTTAAGGATCAGATTCTTACAGTGCAGAAAACCTAATCTCTCATACATCCAGGGAAATATTTCGTTTTGTGTCTCTTCTAAACCCAACAGGGATTTAGTGTTCATCAATAAAAATCCACTCTTTCCCTCGATTCTGATGCATTTCTATCATCACTTTTCCACGTGGAGAAGGATTGGAAAAGGCAGAAAAGTCATAGATGAGGAATTCTAATAGTTGCTAAAGTCTACAATATTACTGAACAAAATTAGCAAAGCAACATACTTTTTAACGAAAGTCAGTAAGTCAATTATTTGTTGGTTTCTAAGCAATTTTTTCAAGGTATACTTAACCAAAATAGTTAGCACATTACGCAAATTTCATTTCAATAATACTGGGTGAAAAAATAACCAAAATAGAATATACATGAAAATTAAAAATAAAAAATAGATAAAAAAAGAAATACACTATAGAAGAACCATATAAAACACTACAAAGAAAATATTGAATACCAAGTAGAAACTCAATGCTTCACACAAACATAAATTTCAAAAACATACTTGGCTTTAACATGGATTTCTCATAATACAGATATAAAGTAAAACTCATTACACTAAAACAGTTCTTCAAGGAAATTTTGAACTAAAAGTGAAATACTACAATATTTTATAATGGAAGTAAATATAAAAATAAGTACGCGGTGAAAACAGAACTTCATTTGGTAATTAAAATATTCTGATCTTTGAAGTAATATTTCATTATAAGGACGCCAATTGCATTTGCATCAGCTCCCTAAACTTCAGAAGAATCACCAGGCGAGTAATAAAAGATTGATGCTTAAGTGGAATCTGCAAAAATGAATAAAAAAGCATGAAAAATAATTTCAAAGTGGGAAAAAAATGAAAGGTCACCCCTACAAATTAATTTTTTTTCGCAAAATTGATTGAAGTGATAAAAAAGTTAAAGATCAAGATACAAAATGATTTGACAGTTGACCAAAAAGTCTGTAAATGCAAGACAAATTGTGAATTTCAAGATAATTTTAAATTGTGAATTTCAAGATAATTTTAAATAGTGAATTATAAATTGTATCATACTGAATCTTAAGATTTATAAACACAATGAAAATAGCTTGAAATACATCATACAGGCGATAATGCTCAATATACTAAATTTTAGGTAGAAAACGATCATTACAAGTCTTACAAAACAAAATCATATGTTATGATGAGTGTGAGAAACATCTACTGCAAAAAATGAAATGGATTAGCCAAATATAAGCTATACAATGTGTCAGCAACACTGTGGAACTCATTTCAAACGAATGTAAATTGAACAATTGAATAATTAAATCAAGTGTATTTAGTTGCGACCCTTTAGTTCCTTCTTTTTCATTTAACAAATTATGTTTATCTAACTTTCCAATTTCAAACCTCCATTTGTCGTGCTCAATGAGGTGGTGGAAGTCCATCACAACTAAAAAGAAGTGAGATTTTCTTGCAAAGGTGTGACACATGTACATCAGCTGCCCCACTGGCCTTAGGTCCGTACAACCACAACAGGAACTAGGTCATTCCTAGAAATTCTCCCACTTTGGTCCATTGTGCTTCATGCAACTATAACATAAGTCTGGTTTGTGTGCCTAAAATTATCATGCTTTTCTATGCAATAGTAAACCAAACCCAATAACTCAACAATGGAGAGATAAAAGATGAGAAAGGATCAAAGAAGGAATTGAGAATTTGAGAAGGATAAGATGTATTTTATGCCGGTGTCACCTCAACCCTAATGATTCAAACACATGAGACTTTCAATCCTAGTTGTCTGACATTATTATATTATCCTCTCTATATCCAGTGAGAGCAAGTATGCATGGAGAACAAACATTGTAATCCTTTAAACATGCACATCTTATCTTAAACAGGGTATAGGATAAATTAAAATGTTTTTGACCTTCCTTACAATGCACAGAATCAGAAAACCTACACAAAGAAAGTCAGACTAGTCTTCAAACTTAAACTCTAAACACACCATAAGTTATAAGAAAAAGTATCAACTCAAACAATGGTCCTCAGCAAGCATGAATGATAATAGTATAGCAATAAAATAACAATAATAATCTAATTCCTTCTTATTGACATCATTTTGACCTCCCTCAATCTATAAATGCATAAGAAATGAGAGAATTGTATTAATGGTTGGAATACACAGTATTACCTATTCAACAGATTAGCAACAGGAACACCAGACCGCTTGCTATATAATCATTTACAAAACTTGAGGGGGGATGTATAGGGTTGAAATGGGAGGTGGCAAGTGAATATAAAAATTTCGTTAAACCTGAGTGCGGTTCTATAATGATTATGGCGATAATTTATGATCAAAGAATACCTGAAAGCACACCTAGTGACCCATGTAAGGCACAACGCCACCATACTGTCCCACACCATGAGGCTGCTGCACTCTTCCAGATCCACCTATCCCCACCTGCTGCTGGCTTGCATATGAACCTGGCAACGCTACTTGATTCCCATACCCACCAACAGCAACAGCCCCGGGATTCACACTCCCTTGTCCAACATAACCGCCAGTGTTCGTCCCCGGTGACCCAATACCCAAGAACCCACTCAATTGCAACCCGGCACTCCGAGATGCCAGCAATGCCGTTAGTGCCTGCCCAACTGCCGGATTAACTGGTTGCACCGCCGTCCCTGCAACGCCTCCTCCTACCGCTGGCCCCGCCGGAGCCATCAAGTGTCCCGGCATCGGCACTGCCCCCATACCAACATACCCGCCATTCTGAGAACTACCCGGCACCACCCCCACTCGCTGTTGCTTCTGACCATCAATTGCCTTCTGGCAGTGCAAAATATGCCCCTCAAACTTCTTGTGCGGCACCTCCAACGCCCGCTTTGCACCCTCCACACCCTTATAAACAAATAAACAGAACCCTTTCGGTTTCCCAGTTACCTTATCAAGTCCTAAAGGTCCTTCCTCAATCTCCCCAAACTGCGCAAAAAACGACAGAAGCCTCTGCGGGTCCAATTCCCCACTCACATTGCTCACGTAGATCTTCCTCTGCAAGAAATCCGAAGCCCCCGGCGCCGTCGAAATCGTCGCCGGCGACGACTGGACTGGGCCCACGGACGCCAGCTGGCATGCGGCAATGCGGTTGCCGATCCTTTTCTGCGGCTCGCGGAGGGCATTGCGCGCAGCGTGACGGGTCTTGAAGAGGACGAAGCCGTAGCCCTTGGACTTGCCAGTGGCCTTGTCCACGACGGCCTTGCAGTCCTCGATGTCGCCGTAGGGGGAGAACGCGGTAGTGAGGGTGTCGGCGGTGGTGTCCCAGCCGAGGCCGTGCACGAAGATCTTCCGGTGCGCGGGGTCGGCGTCGGCGGTGCGGCGTATCCGGTCCGCCACGTCGCGGTGCTTGGAGGCGGCCTCGATGAGAAATTTGGCGATCTCATTCTTGCCGAGGGATTCTAGAAGGTTCTGGATTGGCTCCTCGTCGTCGCTTGGAGAGGAGGAAGAAGTGGAGGGGGGCTTCGAGGTTTCATTGATTGGTGCTAATTCTTCTTCAATTTCTTGGCTTTCTTCTTCTTCTTCGTATTGTTCCTCTTCTTTATACTCTGATTCTAGATTCAACTGTGGCTGTTCTTGTTGTTGCTGTTTGAAAGCGCGCTCTGCCGATTTGGCGGGACGAGGTGGCTGTTTTCGCTTCCTCGCCATTGTCTTTGTCTGATTAGCGTATCCCAACTGCTGCTAGAACTTCAGGTTAGGGTTTGATGATATTCCAAATTATGAATTTTTTGTGTCATATTTGCCTCTTTCTTTTATGCTTTTTTTAATAAATCTAATAAAAAGAATTCCTCTTGTAGATTCTCGGGCTACAATTTCGTTGCAGGTTTTCTTCCATACCTTTTTAACATTCAAAATAATGTTTACATTATTTTTAATTTATTTTATTAAAAGTAATTATTATTAATTAATCTATTTAACACAATTAACAGAAACCATGTTTATAAATAAGATTTAAAGTGTATTTTCAATAATTTTAAAAAATAACCTATAAAGTTTTAAAATATCATAATTAATTTTAATAATTGATTTTTTATATTTATGAGTAATATTAAAACAAAAATAAAAGTAATAATAAAAATTTAAAAATATTTAAAAATTATGTTAATATATAATTAATTAAAATATCTAAAATATTAAAGATTATAATAAATGATTATTAAAATTTAATAAAATTAATATATATATATATATATATATATATATATATATATATATATATATATATATATATATATATATATATATATATATATATATATATATATATATATATAGACGTATGAGTAGCTGTATATGTTTTTATTAGTATAAATAATAAAATTAATATTGATAATTAATATAAATATGAAATTAATTTTAATATAAAATATTAATATTAATTAAAATTTAATAACTTAAATTATTAAAAGGAATTAATAGTTTTATTATTTTTATATTACAAATAATTATTTTATAATTCAATTAGTATCAATTGAAAGAGTTTGTAGTTAACTACTATTATTAATTTAAAAATTTGTTATTGTTAATAAATGTAAAATTTAGTTTTAAGTAGAAATGAACTATTAAAAAAAATTTAAAAGTGTATTACAATTAAAATTATGTATGATAAAGAAAACTAAAAGATTTCAAAAATTATTTATGGAAAACAAATTTAAGAAATAATATTTTATAAAAAAAAGTTAAATGTAGAGAATTTTAAAATATTTAAAAAAAAATTAGGAAATTCGTAAATAATAAATTTAATTAATAGTATTTGAACAAACTTATTTTTAAAAACTATAAAATAATATTTAATGACAAAAACACATAAATGTAAAATTATCTAAATATTTACGTAATAGCAATTGAAATTCATCCTCTAGAAAGTTAAAGTAGACAAAAGGAATTAAAAACATAATTGAAATTGAAAGCTTTGTATGACGTAGTGGGAGATGTAAATATTGTCATGAGTCATTTATTAGGCTTGTATAAATATTTAATTTGAAAAAGATAATGAAATGTTGCTCTATAGTTATTCGCATTGGTGAAGAGTTTGACTTTTCTTTCTCACACATTATCATTGACATTATTAAAGTCGAGGATGAGTATTTCATTACTTGAATTGGATTTTGGTAGCTAAATTATGTAACTTGTTTACATTCTCTCCATAGTATAAGATTTATTGATAATTTGAAACAATTCATCATAAAACAGATTGTTTTGGATGATCATTGTTAGAACAATTACTTTTGATTCAGCGGTTAAATAATGTAAAGCTTAAAATATGAAAACATTATATCTAATAAACACTAATTAAATTATGAGTGAATATATTTTGTTTGATAAGTATTAGAACATTATATAGAGTTTAAATGTGTTTTATAAATAGATGTTGATTGATCAAAACAATAAGTACAATAAAATATTTTAACTTAACAAACTCAAAATATTTTTAAAACTTAAGTTTCTGAGAAAATGTTTTCAATGTCTATCATCAAGATATCCGTTTCAAATTGAAGTTTCTGTCAATTTTTTTAAACTTTAGATTAAAGCTAAAATATAAATTAATTTTACTTGGCACAAAATATATGTCAGCATTAGCCAAGTTATTTGTACAAATGATTTTATCACTTTTTCAACTAAAATATTATACAACCAAGAGAGATAAGTATTGTCAATTATTAAAAAGTGATATGAACGTCAAAGTCCAAGAAAATGATGAGGATTATGAAGACCAGGATGAAGACCCAATTCAAGACTTAGATGAATCCATAAAGAGACATTACAATACAAGATGACTCATCTTTTGGAGACTTAATTGATGATTTCACGTCTTAAAGAGGCTAAATTAATTAAATATATTACATGACTAGATTATTAAAATAAAAATATTAATATTATAGTTATAATCATGATTTAAACTAAAAACCATTTAGAATGTGTCATCATGACCATTAAAACATATTATCTTTTCTTGGAATTTAAGGATTGTAATTTCCTTTCATTTACTTGCAAAATAGGCAAGACCTATAACTTAAAGTATTTTCAAACCTTTTGGAACTCATAAGAGTAAAACGCTTTTACCAAAAATATCTGAGGTTATCTCTACTAGAGTTTTTCATGGCATCTTGTCATTTTATCAAGAATTCCCCAATGTGGCAATCCTCCTCAAGCTTATTCATGGCATTTTTTCCTTTTTCCCTTTATCCAGGTTTTCTCTATTTTATTTAAAATTTCCAATTTTTTTTGTTCTTAATTGATTCCAATCCCTAAATATTTGCATCTCTTATATTTAGAATCATATCATAAAGTTGCATAAAGAATTGAAAAACAATTAATGTTGCATGTAGTACATTGAAGGTTTCCCAACATCTAAGCTCGACAAACATAATAGAAAGAAGAAGAAAACATTTATTATAGTTCAAAGCTACTCATCGAACATAAAAGAATTTGTAACCGTCATTCTTCACGAGTCTATTTAAAGACATTGTTTGAAGGACAATTATTATTTTCAAGTGTCAAACTTCTATAGACTTTTCTACCTATTCCAAAAAGCTTTGTAAGAACATTGTTTGTGTTCATCCTAGCAAATTAATATAGAAAGTCTAAACCATTGTATACGTTGAAAGACCTCCTCTAGTAAATTAAAATTGTGATATTTTGAACAATCCGAAAGGTCACCGAATCCGATAAACACGTACTAGATTAGTCATTTACGATAGTGTATAATTAATTTTATTATAAATTATTTTAAAACAAAATAATTAAGGGTAAAATGGGACATTATGAAAAGTTTGAGGGTGCATGAAGAAAAACATGGGATACAATAAGAAGCACCCCGGAAATTATTTCAAAAGTCCATTTACATAACAAATTATTCAAAGACTCATAAGTCAAAATCTCAATCTTTTAGAGATGAAATTATATATCTACTCATTATATTCTTAGTTTTGTTCTTAACTTCACAACTCTAGTTGGCTTGTGGTGCTTCCACCATCCTTTATACTGTCTTGTGAACTTTCCCTTTGTCAGTTTGGTAGAACTATTATCTCTATCAACTAAAATATTACTACAACATTGATTGATGCCACTAATGTTGAAGTGGCAAGTCACACCAACAATAACAATTTAGAAAACAACTTTGGAAACTAACCTGCATTCACCACAAGAGTTTAAATGCATGAAACACTGGCAACCTTAATCACTTGTCACTTCAAGTACAGCACATGTTGCAATTTATTAGTTGTCTTAAAACCATTACCGAAAGACAGCACAACCACATTATTACTATTCTCATCTCTAATCCTTTCTAACACTTTAGCCTGGAGGCCAGTTCATCTGTCTCCCTCCAAGGAGGTGCACATGAATGTGGTAAACTGATTGGCCTGTCAAGAGTAAAAGCACAACTCAATATACCATAGAAGAATCACTTTTAGAATAAAAAACTCAATGAAAGATGATTTATCAAAGCTCAGGATTTGGCCTGGAGAACAAAACTTACATCCCTTTGGCCCGTCGTTGATCACAACCCTGAAGCCGTCATCCAGACCTTCCTGCTTTGCAACCAGCTTGGCTGTGTAAAGAAGACGGCCAAGAATATCGAAGTGCCTTTCCTCTGCCTGCAGAAAATTCAACAAGAACATGAACAAGCATAATTGATACCAAAGTTTCGGTCACTGAGTTTGGTTACTCAGAAAGAAGAAAAAAAGTTGAAGCCTCTCTAAGTGTTGGTGAGAAAGAGAACTATGAATGTAGCATTGCAAATGTGCAGTATATAGTTCTTTTTCTTTTGCTCTTGTCAAGAGATATATGTACAAGAGTGTAAAGAATTTTAACAACAGTACATGATCTAAAAAAAAAAAAAAAAAAAAAATATCTCAACTTTGCAGGAAGTGGAGACACTACAAAAGTCGTAAATTGGTTCAAGAAAATTAGTGTGTTAACTGACGAGTTATACCTGAATGTGATCTGTGATAAATTATTCAAAGAGACTTCATCATCTCCGGTTCCATGGATGTAAATAAATCAAAACTGTTTGCACAATTTCTTCTACCCCCCCCCCCCCCAAAAAAAAAAAAGAACTTCTTTCCATGACTCCAATCTACTATCTTCCAACCATGCTTCTAGGTTTCCCTCTAACCATATTTAATCAAACTATCTTCTAATCTAAGTTTCTTCCATCAATTGTTTCAGGTAACCAAACCCTTTTAGCTAACCTTCATGCACAGTATTTGCAAACATAAGCCATCGCTTAGAAAAAGTGACAATACAAAAATGACCAAACAAATAGGATTAGGTAGCATGCAAATTGTCATATTCTCATCATAAAATATTAATTCAAACAGGATTAATTTACGACAATTTGGTAGGAGCTAACCACCATGAACCTGTTTCAGAGCAAAGCAACTAAAAGTAGAAACACACTAAACTTTATCTAGCTATAGAAGCGGCATCAGCCACACACAGATTTAGTATCAGCATCATCATTCTGAAAGAATGATTACAAAAGTAGCCATAACTACAATTAGTTGTTAGCTAAGTTTTGATACAACCATAGTTCCACATCGAAAGGTTCAAATCAAGTACATGTAGCTGCCAACACTAACACTTTATAGTTGAAAACTGTATCTTTGTTACCACAGGGTAATGCAAGCTTAGCGTTCTGAAGGAATATATAATTCATCACTTGCTTTCAAATACTAGTAAATAACAGGCTAAGTTACATTATTACTTTCTAAAGTGAATATAAAGAGGAAAATAGTTTATGTTCTTTCTTAAATGTGTAAATATAGCAAGCATAACCATACGTGGGTGCAATTGATTTTCCAGGAGTTTGAGACACCAAAATAAAGCTATGTACAGAGAAAGTGCCACTAATAAGTACCTTGGATAGACCACTTAACCCATCTTTCACTTTAGGAATGATAAGAATATGAGTAGGAGCTTGAGGAGTTATGTCCCTGAAGGCAAGCACCTGTCAAAATGGGGGAAAATAATAGGACCATTAATAGTTATTGTAAACCTTCACTGATACCTAACTGAGAGAGGCTAAAATATAGATTAGAAAAATGAAATATATTTGAAATGTCATAAAAGATGAAATTAGAAAAAATCTGGAAGTCTGTTTTCGCAAGTACTACTTAATGTGGTCCTAACATAATCAAAATGTCCAACAACCAGTTTTCTGTGTTCAAGAACAATATATCTAGGCACTAAACGGGAAAGAAATTGAAAATGAAAAAGTAAAAAAAAAAAAACAGTGAAGCTTAAATGTTCAACATAGTGTACATTGTACTGTTTTCACCATGAACTGAATGTTTAAGATTTTCTTCTCGTACGCTCACCAAGAAACAATTAGCATAGAACAAAACACATCAGGCATCATTACATTACCTTATCATCCTCGTAAACCACAGTAGAAGGAATCTCCTTATTGATGATCTTGTCAAATCTGCGCACCAAATAATACAAAATTAATGATAGGTATTCATAAAATTCTCAAGAAACTGAGATGACTTGTCAGATCCTTTTCCAACTTCCAGCACTAATAGGTAGAACCCTCTGGCTCTTGCAAATAAACATAGGTGACTGCATAAATCCACCATAGCCATATAAAAACACGGAACAAATTTCATCAAAAGCAAACCAGCAAAACTAAGGAAACAATTCAAATGGAAATGGGCTATCCCATCAATCAAGCATACATCTTCACGTCAAAGCAGCACCAATAAGGACATACCTAATACCTTTCTTCCCAAAACAAATTGTTGAGAACATAAAAACGCAACCCTTTTAGGGTTTTTGCAAACTCAAAACATCAAACAGATAGATGGGAAGGAATTACGTGAAACAAAGAGATACCCACGAAAGATTGAGAATTGAAATACTTTTGAGGACAAAAACCAAGTAAGGAGAGAAGGTGTGGAGTAGAAAAGATGTAAATACATGGTTGGAGCATCAGCATCAGAGGGAGTGGCAGCAAGAGCAGCTTCCTTCTCGGAAGCCATGGGGCTGGAACTAGTGAAATGAGAGGACAAGACACTGATTCTGTCCCTTTTATTGTTATCTTTGCCACTCATGCATGGAACAATGGTGGGGAAACCCCAAATCCAATGAGTTTTGGGCTGAATCCAAAAAGGGTTCTTTTTTGGTGCCGAAGAGAAAATCCTAACAGGTCTAATTCTTAGTACTTTGTATGAAAGGCTTTTGTCCCTTTGTTTGTGGTCTTTATGACATGGTTGTAATTTGTGTTTGACTTTAGCTTTGGAAAAATAAATTACATAATTAATTAAGTTTATCATTATACTAGAAGCAGTAATGAGGATTATGCTTATCTATTGTATTATATTTGATTAAAAATAATTTGTCTAATTATATAATAATTATTTTTACCTTCAATGATTATTTTAAAAATTATATTAAATATTACTTTTAATAGATTACAAAATATCTTGTCTATATTATTGATCTAAAAACTTAACTAAAATATATAGATAATGAAATAAGATTAGAAGTGCAATGTACGTAGATTCAAAATACGCAATTTATTTATACTATATATTTTTAATATTTATTTTTAGTATTATTTTTTTGAATGTGTGGAAGTAGATATTAATATTTTCCAACGTATTTATAGATGTAATTACATTGGAACTAAGAAAGATGGTTATTTTTTATTTAGCACTAAATTAAAATTAACTATTTAACTTCAACTTTAATCGGATTAAAAAAAATAAAAGACTGAATTTTTGAAAATTTTTGAAAATTTTTTAATTTTATTTAACTCACAAAAAAATTATTTTTTCAATTTTTAAATTTTAAAAGAATATAATAATTGTAATAATAAAAAGTTAGTAAATCTGAACTTAAAGTATTCATTGTTTCAGAAAAACTTAATATTATTTTTAAAAATAAAATATGTACAAAAAAAATAAATTTTTTTTAAATAATTTAATAGACAAACCTGTTTCGTAAACATACTATTAAATTTTAAATTTATCTTAATTGATCCTTAAATTTTATCTTACTTACAAATAAATAAATATTAGATTAAAAATATTACTAGCGTAAATATCAATATTTACTTTACTATCTTATTTTACAGTCCATTATTTATAACCATTGTAAAATTAAAGAATTTTTCATTTTTGTAATAATGTTAATATGATCTACATTTAAATTTAAATAGTGTTTTTTTTTGTGTGGATTTACTGTTTAGATAAGATATAAGGTATCGATTTGCAATGATTTTTTTGTTTGTTTGGAATGATTCAGAGCCAAGTGTGAGCACGAAATAATAGGTCAGATCCTCATTCTATTCCGGACATTTGTGGGTGAATATGTTGTTTTACAAAACTAACCTTGCTTAAGTGTGTCAATTTTGTTGCTTTTAGGGAAAGTTATTTATCTTTCATTTGCTTTTTATGTGAATATAACTTAGCTATGGAGAGCTCGGCTACACAGACAACTCGTTGTGGAGACAACTTGATTATAGAAATAACTCAATTGTGGAGATTATTTGAGTGTGGAGTATGGAGATAATTAACCTTGGAGATAGTTAAATTGTGCAGATAACTAAACTTTGGAGAAAGCTCAATTCTAGAAATAGTTCGGTTATGGAGATAGCTCGACTAGGGAGATTATTTGACTATGAAGATAGCTTTGATGTGGAGATAGCTTGACTTTGGAGATAACTCGATTATGGAGATAACTCGATTATGGAGATAACTCAAGTGTCTAGACAACTCGGGTGTGGAGATAACTCGGTTGTGGAGATAGCTCGATGTCACGTCCTACTCGTCATGTCACATCCTAGTCGTCATGTCGTGGTGTTTCCTTGAAGTTGTGGAAATAGTTGGGTGTCATACACTGCTCAAAGCCAAGTAAGTTCCAAAATGAGTGTGGGAAGTTTGTTGTGAATATTCATATTCATGGTGAAGAATCCTGTAGGGATTATGGTTCATGGACGCAACTCGAATGGGATGCATACACATGCTTGGAACTGGATCTGTTAGCACTAGAAACCAGATCTATCAAGACTTGGGACCAGATATGTGAACACTTGGAACCGATTATGAAGAAGAGTGGAATATGTTCAATTTTATTTGGAACATCGGTGTCGGAATCAGTTCTGTTTTATTTATTTTAATTAATACTTTTTTTTAAAATTTCATTCATTAAAAAAATTCTAAAATAATATTAACTCATTCAAATATTATTTTATATTACTTTTAACATCAAGGGCAATTTGGTAATATTATTTTTTAAAATTTATATTTTTTATTATGTCACATCAATCAAATCTTTCACAAATTTTACTCACAAATTCATTCCATCATCACCTCCAAATCTCTTAAAAAAAAAAATACAAACTTTGCCTTTAAATTCATCCAAACTCATCCTCTCCTTCACTTTTAAATCATTTCTCCCAAAAAAACACAACTTTAATGTTATTTGATTAATGTAGAACTATGCTTTATATGTGTTTCCTCAAAGTTGTGGAAATAGCTAGGTGTCATACATTACTCAAGCCCAGGTGAATTTGAAAATGAGTGTGAGAAGTGTGTTGTGCATATTCATATTCATGGTGAAGAATCCTTCAAGGGTTATGGTTCATGGACGCAACTCGAATGGGATGCATACATATGCTTGGAACTGCATCTATGAGCATTGGAAACTAGATCTACCAAGACTTGGGATTGAATCTGTGAACACTTGGAACCGATTCTGAAGAAGAATGGAATATGTTTAGTCTTGTTTGGAACTGATTCATGGGTGTTAGAATCAATTCTGTTTTATTTATTTTAATCAATACTTTATTTTAAATTTTATTCATTAAAAAAAATTCTAAAATAATAGTAACTCATTTAAATATTATTTTATATTACTTTATCTTCACAAACTTTATCTTCAAATTCATCCAAATCCATCCTCTCCATCCCTTTTAAATCATTTATCTCAAAAGAACACAACCTTAGTGTTATTTGATTAATGTATAATTATGATGTATATGTGTTTCCTCAAAGTTATGAAAATAGTCAGGTATCATACACTCCTCAATCCCATGTGAGTTCGAAAATGAGTGTGGCAAATGTGTTGTGCATATTCATATTCATGGTGAAGAATCTTGTAGGAGTTATGGTTCATGGATACATATGTTCAGTATATTGTAGTTAATATGATGAAATATTTATGCTAAATTTTAATTATTATTAGTTTAATATTTAGTCTTTGTGTGATTTCATTCAAGTGAAGTATTGTAATTTTTATTAGTGTATAAAAAAAAGATTTCATTATAATTTAAAGAATAAAAATAAAGTGACATTTAAAATATTTTTAATTGTTAATATCTTTTTTCTTTTTGTAATTTCTAAAAATATTTTTAAATTTTATATATTTTGTTTATTAACGTTTGCAAATTTAATAAATGTTTTAGTTCTCATGAAAAATATATATTGTACTCTAATTTGAAATGTGTACAATTATAATTTATTTCTAAATATTTAATTTTGAAGAAACCAAAATACGTCTTTTTAATATTGAATATTTGATAATATTATGTTTCAGTTGCAATTTTTTTTATAAAAATTAATATTGAAAGATACATTTAGAAACATTGATATGAAGTGGTGAGGATAAAGATAAGGCAAAAATTCATATATGTTGAGTTTGAATACGAGGATGAAGATAAATTTTTCTTTGGGATGAGTATGAGATAACGAAACTTATCTCTTGACACTAACATTACCACATGGTTGTTGACTTGACATATGAACAATTATTTTTAAACTAAAAAAATAAAATAAAAAAACAAAAAAAAACTACAAAATTAAAATATGAGATACATTATTCACATACTATTAACTATTTAAACCTCATTATAAAAAAAAGACCAAATGAACAAAAATTGACAAAAAATAAAACCTTATTGAACAAGAAAAAATAATCATATTAAACAAAATATAAAAAATAAAAACCAAAACATTATTTAAACCTATAATGTATAAAAATTAAACTTTTAAATTTTTTTATTTTGAAAAGAAAAAAATGGGATGATGAACCAATCCGTTTCGTCCCATTCCTGACACCGTTAGTTTGGTGGACTAGACATAATAAACCATAGGATAAAACTCACTTTATCATCCTAATAATAATAATAACATGCCATATTAGATCTAGGAAAAATTATTTATGTGGATATTGTTCTTTCCTCATTTATGAAATAATGTTGTTCCCAACAACCCTAACTACTTCGGTGGCACCATGACCAAAATTTCTCTTGTATTAATGAAAAGTACAAAGAAAAGCATGTACAAAAGAGTCGTGGCTCCTACATTTTCTTCACTTACACACCAAAATTACTACACTGTGATCTCTATCTGGTGGGCTAAATTGAAGGTTAGGTTTCCTTTTCCATCCATGGCTTCTCTTGTGCTTATTTTGTCTTTTCTATTACGAACCAAAATTGAAACCCAAGCTTCTATTGTAACTGCTGCCTCGTTTGACACTTTCGAAGATGATTCGAGTTTGGTTGCAAGAGCTGAACAACTAAGAAAGTATGACAGAATGTTGGAGATGATGGGTGAGAGGATTTTGGAGGAGCCAAAAGTTTCTATCTTTTTAGTTTAGCAAGAGAGATTAATGCATTTTAACTTCATTTATCTCTGTTGCTGATAAATTGAACAATTTCAGGTCCAGTTTTCAATTAATGTCATATTTTTCACCTTTTTATTCTATGCCTCTTCTCTCCCCTGTTTTCATTTGCAAATTCTGTACTTTTTAATACAACTATTCTGCTAGGATTATTGTGATAATGGCTTGGTATATAGTATATTAGAAATATAACATAAATTTATCAGTATATATTCCCAGTTTTAACAGCACAAATTTATTGCAAGTTTTGATTCATTGTACTTTTTCTTAGAAAAAAGAAGAGAGTTAAACATGAATAGTAATTTGAAAACATATCTGAACTAAAAAGTGGAATATAATAAGATAAACAAATTCAAAAGAAATATGTTTTCTTTTTTAAAGAAGGATCCATATAATATGATGAATATATTTTTGATGAATCTTCTTCTAGATTAATTAGAAAAACACAATACCAATTAAATATGAATATAATTGTAACATCCCAAAAATACAGCAATGAATCATATAATCGAATAATTACATTTAATAATATAGCAGATCAGTCTTATACTATACAAGAACGTACGGTCTCGGTCGAATGGCCTTACAGAAAGAGTTACTATAATTAAACAATACAGAAGTACGAGTCTGACCGAACGGTTTACAAAAGCCAATTACCGAACGGTCATACATTCAAAAAGGGGAAAGTGGCGACAGACCACCTTATTATAAAACTACTCTACTGACCGAACGTCCTAAGGTTCGGTCTTAACTTCAACTTCTACCAAATTTTCTTCTTCCAGAGTATCTTCCAATAGCGCGTCCCCTTCTGCTCACATCCACACGGATGATCATTGCAACGACAAGACGAACGTACAAGACGAGACATGACAAAAAAACACAGGGTAAGCTTATGTAATTTAATTCATGCATAAACATACATTTCACAACATCATTCAAACAAGATAATTCATAGTTCGTTTACACAAATCCTAATACTAGACTGACTGTCCGGACTGTATGAAATCTGCGTAGCTACAGGCGTTCGTGCACCTGGGTGATGTAGTAACTGGGATGCCCTCAACAGCTGCCACCCGAGGTTAACCCTATCTGTCCAAAGTAACCCTAAGGACTAGGACCTCCTGCCGTTCCCACACATGACCTACCCTCCTCTACGTGAAGACGAGTACTCACGGAACATCAGGATGAACATCCACCTTAGCTTACCCACAGTCATACTTTACAACTTCCAATATTCACACATGAGTCGTTCCTCCCCGGAACGCTCGTCCATAATCCACAACATTTCCATATTATATTTTCTTCATCTTTCATTAATAATCATCTCATTTAGCCAATTCGTACAAAGATTCATGAGACTTATAAACAGCGAACGTTCAACCCGAACATGTAGAGCGAGACCGAGAGATCTCAAGGTTAAGAGTGGATTTAATGTCAAGGGGTTGATATCGGGTTGAGAAAGATAACGAGTACAACCATAAATCACCAGAAACTAATGGGAACGAACGTCAATTACAACACTGAGCCAATTAGGTGAACTGACTCTTGAGAATTTCAATTAAACATCAAAAAGACCAGACCAGGAACGAAGACTCCAAAATGAAACCAATGAATAAGGATATTTCTAGACATTCGAAACTAATGCTTATAATGATTCACATGAAGAAACCGAACACTTGTGAATACTTAGATTAATTGAATTTAGTATTAAGAAATCCCAATGCTAGTCAAAGACTGAACACTATAGTGAGGGAGCCCTAGAGAGCTTGAACGAACGCTCGTATTAGGAAGTTTAAATTAAGGAGATAGAACGAGTGCCTGGTGTAAGACCAAACACTTGTTTAGGACGAACACTTGGTATGAGACCAAATGCTACTAAACTGAAAGAGAAGAGGCTTGATAATTATACCTAGATACTATTGGGATAGTGTTTACGAATAACTACAATATACAATTACATATATATATATATATATATATATATATATATATATATATATATATATATATATATATATATATATATATATATTTATAACAGGACACCGAGACACAACTATACTTGGCCGAACGCTCAAGCATAGTGACTCGAAATGCAGACGCTCGTCCTCAAATAAGATTCTTTCCAAATGAAAGAATCCATCACTAACCAAATTCACTAGAAAACCGAACGGTCAAGGACCGTTCAGTAACGAACGTACACTTTCTTAGGGAAAATTCATATCAGGATCATTTATATTCTAACTCATCTATTAACATATAGTTTCACAACTTTATACATTCATATTTCATACCACCCAAACATAGAGATTTCATACATCATAACATAACTTAGTCATATTTCATTTCCACTCATTAAATAAACGAATGTTCATGTACTACAATCATATCAACCATCATGCATCCAATTCATTCAATCAAATAACGAACGTTCAAACATTTCAACAGCATACAAATTAAATTAAATAAGCTTCCCTTACCTTTTAAGGTAGTCGAACGTTCACAGATACGAACTAGAGTTCCCTTCTAACAGAGGCCTTAACGTTCTACAGCACGTTCTAAGAACTATAACCAACATAAAACCAGAAAGATACTCAGAATGATAGGATCAATTCATGCAACCAAGAATCTGGGTTTGCATGTTACAGAAAACACACGAATGGAGGAAGGATGAACTTACCAGTTAAGAATCCTAAACTGATCGGTGCAAACGATCGTCCTCTACGCCGGAAGAGTAGAACCGGTGCCTGAACGGTGATCGGAGAAGTGAAGAGGTGAGAATTGGTAGAGAGAAGGAAAAGCTTTTTGGAGAGAAGAAGGAGAAATGAAAGATCAGAGTTTTGGAGAAGAAGGTGCATGCAGAGAGAGTGTGACGTGATTTTCCAAGACTCAGTTTTGCCTAAAACGGACGTCCGCTCATCTGCTGACACCTGTATTCCACTATCTGATTTTCGGATCCTCGTTGCTTGACACCTGGCGGTCGCTCAGAGAGGTTTTTGAATGCGTTTTAATGGTTCTGACACTGAGGGGTTTTTGGGTGCGTTTTAATGGTTCTGACATTCCCAGAGGGGTTTTGGGTGCGTTTTAAATGAGGTCTGACAATAATTCACATAAAAAATTGACATCATTTTTAACTAACAATATTTTAAGATATTAAATTTATATTTTTTTTATTATATGAAACTTAATTTTCTCATATTTATTTAATTAAGACATAGGCGTACATTTTAAATTTTTAACACTTTATATAATATTAGTTTAATTTTCAAATAAAAAAGTTGCGGAGTGATTCAAATATAGGATTTTTTGTGTACACTACTAACTCTTAATAATTAAATTAGAACTTTAAATAAAAGGGAATTGACCGAAAGACGATAATATATGAAATATAAATTATAAAAAGAAATGAAAAGAGGTCTAACAATATAATGTAAATTTGAATGTCAAAGCAAAAGGCAAATTCGAATTGAAGTTCAACAATATGGCTATTTAAGTACATCTATAAGTCACATTCTAAATTAATGAATGATATAAGTTCTCCATGGCTATTAATTGAATAAATCGATATATCCAGTTACTATTACATGATCAACGCGTAACAAAAGAACATTTACACGAGAAATAATTATTACCATAGTTTGAACACGTAGGAGAGCTCTTTTTGAGCAAAAATGCAACTATAGAACATGCAACTCACATTATCTCCTTAAGGCTACTATGAGCAACAATTCATCAAAACATGTATACATGGTAATTTAGGACTTTACATAAATTTTATGTAAATAGGAAAGTTTTAGAGAACTCGTAACATATAAAAAACTCTTATACATTATTTATAGCAACAATAAATTAAATGACTTTCTTAGTTAAGAAGTGTCAAAGTAGTTCGATTCAAATATCTCACGTAAATATTTCTAACACAAATTTTTATGCTTTTCATAAGTTATAGTTATAAAAAATATGATAAAATCATTTATCCAAGCCAATATAATACGATTTACAAATTTCATTCTCATGTCAAATCCTAATATCAATTTTTACATATCAAGATATATTCTACATTCCAAATTGAACCACTCATAATAACCAGGTATGTTAATTTATCACACTATTGCACCCTATAACTTTATAACACATAGGGCCAATTAATCAACAAATAAAAAAATCTAGTTAGAGCTCTAAACACACATCATGATAAGAGAGTAACAAAGATTTACTAGAACAACCTTAAGCCATATGTGTCACCCTACGCTCACATGCAACTCAAGAGATAAAATTTTTAAAAAAGGAAAAAACAAAAACTTACTTTGTTTGACTATTTGATTAAATTGTTATGTAAAGCTCCTTACGAGGATCGATACTACGTCCTCTAATCTTCAATCTGATTAAGATTGGAGTAAAAAATTAAAAAAGAAGATGTAAATGAATCCTAAGAAAAGTTTAAAGATTTAATGGTTTTATAAAAATGAATTTAAGTTATTAGAAATTTTTACATAGTGTAAATCTTTCATTATTAAAATATTGTATGATTTTTTTTTATATAAAAATAAGCAGTGCTATTAAGCCACTCTCAAAAAATCATCATTGTTGTAACGTTCCATATTATATAAAAATATATAATATAGTAGTCCACATTTTAATATAATAGAACAGTTGGAATAAGACTTGCAGATAAAGTCTTAAGGTTACAGCCATCCTAAAAAGGCTATAATTTAAAACTTTAAACACCCATAAGAGTATTTTAAAATAATATAACTTAACTAAGAAATCCTAAATAAGCTAAGCTGCAACATCATCACCATCCAGGGCCTGCTCCAGGGGTACCTCATCTACCTCTACTCACATCCAAGTGGATGATCATTGCAACAAAAACACAACACAAACAATAGACAAACACAAGAAGAAGGGTGAGCTAGATATACAAAAATCATGTTATAACAATCACACACAACATGCAAGTTTAATTCAAAGTTAATGAACCATACAACACCACTTGTTACACTTTACACTTGACTCGTCCGGACTTAGAATGATTGCCGAGCTATGGCGGGTCATGCACTCATGGTGGCTTCTACTGCTTTGCAAAGCCATTGTCAATGGGTTTCACCCTACCACACTCACGAGGTTAGTCCGTTATCACTCACCTTAGACCATACTGGAAGCACCCAAGACTAGGACCTCCTGCTACTCCTCACCACATGGATCAATTCTCTCTACTTGAGAATGAAAGACCATTGGAGCGTCAGGATAACCCCCAAGACTGAACTACCATGCAAATCATTCTAAACACTAAGGGCACCACCATAAATGTTCTCCTTGAAGATCATGGAATTACGTCCAATAACATAGGGCACCACCATGTAACCTCCCTTTGAGATCCATGGAATTACGTCCAATAACATAGGACACCACCATGTAACCTCACTTTGAGATCCATGGAATTATGTCCAATAACATAGGGCACCACCATGTAACCTCCCTTTGAGATCCATGGAATTACGTCCATCAACCATACTTGTAAAACCACATACTTTCAATCACTTTGAATCACCATTCATACCTTTGAATCACATACACTTTCACTTTAACAATATACAACATGTTTGAATCCCATCATACAATACAATATGCTCCGACACATACTTCACAAACCATACAACATTCAACTCTATGTGAAACAATACAAAAGAGAAGATAGAGAATAAAACCCTGAACGTCTCGCACAGCGCACCCCTTTGCACAACGAAACTGAGAGCGTTTCGCACAACGCATACTATTCGCATTGCGAATTAACTCACAGAGGTGCCATACCTCATGCCTCTCACATAGCGCACCCTAGTCGCTATGCGAGAGCTCAGACAGAGACCAACCCCCTAAGACAACGCGCTATGCGCCCCAATCACTCTGCGAATTAACCAAAATGCAACTCCAGACTCCTTCCAGTCGCATAGCGAATAGATTCGCTATGCGAATCACCAGGCAGAGAGCAACACTCTCTAGTCATTCGCACAATGCACCATTTCGCACAATGAATGACTAAACCGTGAGCACCCTTCTACAGGGTCTCGCTATGCGAAACCATACGCATAGCGAGACTGCATAATCTACAGAACACAAGTTCTGCAGAATTATGCACTCACACACCCTCTTACCATTTCCAGTCCAATTCCCTAACTTCTAACACCCCTAATTTGAGTTTTAACTCTGATTGTTCTTATCTAACTGATTTTAAAGATCCCTACAATCAATCTAAAAGGTTTAAGACTCAGTTCTTATTCTAAAACACCAAATTCAACAACTTGGAGGCCCAATTTTAGTTATACCACTTTTAACATGTTTTTGGCCAATTTAAAGTTCCTAACAAGTCACAATTGACTTATCTGAGCTACCCAAACATCCCAATTGCACTTAAGACCTCCAATGCCCAAAATCACTACTTTACTTCCTCCAATTTGCCCTAAAACACTATAATTTCACTTAACTTTCCATTTAATTCAACTATAACAAATTTGTCACTCCAAGCACTTCCAACATGCTCAAATTACAACATTAAGATTCATCCAAAACAGTTATAAGCATCACAGCACAACTTCATAGAATTCAGTTTCAGCACAAACCACACCATATACATATCAGACCAAAATACTATTCTGAAGCAACATACATAGTTAGATTTCAACATACATTCATATCATATCACAAAAATAAAGAAGTATTCTAGCTCCCCTTACCTTAGAGTTGAGCAACCTAGCTCACAAGAACGACTCAACAATGCCGAACTCAACAAGAACCTAGACAACACCCTACAACCACCACATTGGTGACGAAAATGGCTCTTAGAGCTCAAGATTTAGCAGAGAGTGGGAAAGGGGGAACACAAGATACATGCAACCAGTAGAACTGCATGTTCTAGGTTCTAAAACAGCGGAGGAAGAGGAAAGGAAACTACTTACCGGTTGGAATGAAGAACGAAGAAAGTGATCGGTTTAAAACGGAGCCCTCTATGCCGCGGGTACTGAGGCACCACCTGATCGGAAATCAAACGGCTCAGTGAAGAGATTTGGTAGAGAGAAGGTAGAGAACTTGGAAGAAATGAGTTCTAGAGAGAGAGTAGGGCTTGACTAATGAACCAAGATGTTCTAAAATGTGTTTTTAAGAAAGAAATTTTGGTTTCATTAACTTAATACCCTATTAGCTTTCTAATTCAGATTTTTCAGGTTTTCACAATTGTAATTGTTATAATATAATTTGAATACAATTATACTTTTATTTTAATAAAATAATTATAGTTTTATAAATTATTATATAAACCGAATTTTAGTAAAGAATACATACTTTTATTATATAAATATGATTATTTTTGTTAATAAAGAAGTTATTTCGTGTGTGTATTTTAAAGAAGTAATTACACATCCTATAATTTTTTTTATATAATCTTCTATGAAATCATATAAATGAATCTTAAGAGAAGTTTAAAGATTCAGTAGTTTTATATAAAAATGAATTTAAATTATTTTAAATCTTTATATAGTCTAAACCTTTTATTATTAAAATATTGTATATTTTTTTAATAAAAATCACCACTGCAATTAAGGCATTTTGTAGGTTCTCTCAAAAAATCATCATTGCAATTATTATAATTTAATTTGAATACAATTATACTTTTATATTAGTAAAATAATTATAGTTTTATAAATTATTATATAAACCGAATTTTAATGAAGAATACATATTTTTGTTATATAAATATGATTATTTTATTAATAAAGTAGTTATTTCGTGTGTGTATTTTAAAGAAGTAATTATACATCTTATTATTTTTAGTTTTTTATATCATAATTTTCTATGGAATCATACGAAGATGTCAACATTTAAAAGATTTAAATTTGCTTTTATTGTTATTATTACGTTTTTAATTTGAAACAGTCTTCTTTGTTAATATCTTATAATTTTTAGGTAATATCGTAAAACTAATTTTATTTTTTGGTAATGTCGTAAAACTAATTTTATTTTTAGGTAAATTTATCTATTCTATGACATCGTAAAAGTAATTTAATAAAAGATAGTTGAAAAACTATCTTAAACTAGAAAATGGATATCTTAAACTAGAAAATGGTTTTATCCAGAGTTCATATAAAGTTATAAGTGGAAACAATTAACGAATGAAAAGTGAAATTTAAAAAAGAATACTGTATTATCTTATTTATAGATAAAAAATACAATAATATCTTATTTATAAACCAAAAGGTAACATCTTATATATTATTTTATCTGTATCATGTTTCGTTTTCTAATGTTAGCCGAAGAAGTTACAAAACAATAACAGTTATCTTAGTTTTTTTATATATGTATTCATACAAAGTGGCAGACTAAGAACTACGTTTTCACCCTCTTTCTCTTTTCTATTACATAGGTGAGTGAGTAATTCCTTTGGGAACTGAGGAGAAGTAGAAAATGACGAAAGTGAATATCTTTATGGTGGGAATTATGCTCTTGCATTGTTGGGTAGCAATAAGTGAGGCAAAGTACTTGAAATATAAAGACCCGAAGCAACATCTGAATGTTCGAATCAAGCTTCTCATAGATAGAATGACTTTAGAGAAGAAAATTGGTCAGATGACATAAATTGAACGTAAAGTTGCTTCTGCAGAAATCATGAAGAACTATTATATTGGTAAGCTCAATTTTTTGAAGGAAAAACAAAAAATATATATTTTGATATATTTATTTAGTTGTTTTCTTATATGGTTTGTGTTTTTGGTAGGGAGTGTGCTGAGTGGGGCTGGTAGTGTTCCAAAGCCACAAGCTTCTGCAGAGGATTGGATGAACATGGTGAATGATTTACAAAAGGGTTCTTTATCAACTAGATTGGGGATCCCTATGATATACAGGATCGATGTTATTCATGGCAATAATAATGTATATAACGCAACAATTTTCCCACACAATGTTGGGTTAGGTGCTACCAGGTAAATTATCACTATCATTATATGTGCATTTCCCTCACAATGTTTTGTAATACTTATTTTTTCTTTTATTTCTTTTTTATGCTTTTAGTTTCTTAAATAAATTACTTTTTAAAATTATGTTTGTGTATCTTGATGGAATTTATCTTTTAACAACTAGGGATCCTAAACTAGTGAGGAGAATTGGAGCAGCAACTGCTCTGGAAGTTAGAGCTACTGGAATTCAATATGCCTTTGCACCTTGCATAGCGGTAATAAAGAACATTCTATTGAATAATTTTATTATAATATTCATTTGGCCTCAATTATAACCTTATCTTAATATGATTTGAGGTATAGGTTTGTAGAGATCCCAGGTGGGGAAGATGTTACGAAAGTTATAGTGAAGACCACAAAGTAGTTCAAGCTATGACTGAGATTATTCCAGGTCTGTAAGGTGAAATCCCAACAAACTCTCAAAAGGGTTTCCCATATGTTGCTGGAAAGTAAGAACTTCATTATTCCCTTTGTTTCATATTTGTTTCTATCTTTGATAAACTTTCTTGGTGTTGGTGTTAACATACTGGCATTTGTTTGCATAGGCGAAAAGTTATAGCCTCCGCAAAACATTATGTTGGGGATGGAGGAACCATTAAGGGAATCAATGAGAACAACACAGTTATAAGCAAACATGGATTGCTTAGCATTCACATGCCAGCCTATTATAATGTAATCATCAAGGGTGTTTCCACTATCATGGTCTCTTATTCAAGCTGGAATGGAGAAAAGATACATGCCAATCATAATCTAACCACATACTTTCTTAAGAACTCATTACGCTTTAGGGTAACACTCAACTTCTGAGGGCTTCATTTAACTCAAAATAGCAAATTGACATAGTAAACATGTTGTAAATTTTGTTGGCTTTTTTAAGGTTTTGTCATATCAGATTGGAAGGGAATTGATAAGATCACTACCCCTACTCTTGCTAACTACACATATTCCATTTATGCTGCAATCACTGAGTTGACATGGTAAACTATGAGTTTAAAGTACAAAGTTGAATGATTTTTCCCATTACTTTTTATCATATTCTAATACTTGCTCAAGTACTGTTGCAGGTAATGGTTCCCCTTAACTACACAGAATTCATAGATGGCCTAACCTCATTGGTGGAAAGTAATGCCATACCAATGAGCCGAATTGATGATGCAATAAGGAGAATTTTGAGAGTAAAGTTTGTTATGGGCCTTTTTGAGAACCCGTTGGCTGATCATAACCTAGTTCACCATCTTGGGAAGAAGGTTTGTTAGTAGTCAAACAAGTGTATATTGTTTATCTACCAACAATTTTTCTTTTTTTGCATATTGATAAAATCGTTTTGACAATGTACCTTGACAGAAACATAGAGAATTGGCTCGGGAAGTTGTGAGGAAGTCCTTGGTTCTATTGAAGAATGGTGAAAATCCTAACCAACCCATTCTCCCTCTCCCTAAAAAGGCTTCAAAGATATTGGTTGCTGGAAGCCATGCTGATAATCTAGGATATCAGTGTGATGGATGAACCATCGAATGACAAGGAGTTACTGGAAACAATGTCACCAAAGGTATATTATAGATTCCTTCACAACTTCTTACCCTTTTGTGTAGTTCGATAAAAGCTCAATATTGAAGAGGTTGTGCTATTTACAGGTACAACAATCCTCAATGCTATCAAAAACACGATTGATAAAGATACTGAGGTAGTGTACAAGGATAATCCAGATTTGGACTATGTGAAGTCTAATAATTTTTCATATGTCATTGTGGTAGTTGGAGAGCAACCATATGCTAAAACAAACGGTGATAGTTTGAATTTGAGAATCTCTGCACTTGGGCCATAAACGATAAAAAATGTGTGTGGAGGAGTGAAATGTGTTACTGTGATAATCTCTGGTCGTCCAATGGTTATAGAACCATATGTTGACAAAATTGATGCTCTGGTTGCTGCTTGGCTTCCTAGTACTGAGGGAAATGGTGTGACTGACGTTTTGTTTGGTGACTATGGTTTTAGAGGAAAACTTCCAAGGACATGGTTCAAAAGTGTTGATCAGTTGCCAATGAATGTTGGAGATAGTCATTATGATCCCATTTTCCCCTTTGGATTTGGCCTTAAAACCAAACACCACAAAGTTAATTAGGAATCCAAAATCATGTGTCGTTTAATTTTAGTCTATTTACTATTAAGAGTTTCTTGTTACGTTTTTTTTAGTATATAATTTAGCATATGTAATATAATTATCTTTTTATTTATTTCTTATTTAGAATTTAATAACTATATAACTTTAAATAGTAAAGTCAATTTTATAGTATGTGATAGCTTCCGTTTAAAATGTGTTTGAGTACTAAACTTTTATTAAATAAATAGAAAACAATACATTATTCTGAGTGCAATTTTTTATAATGTGATCATGATGGATATAGTAGTTAATAAAACTCTCCAAAGAAAACTCTAATAGAATAACAAATTAGAAAATAAAAGAACAACATTCTAGTAAATCATTAAAAAAAGACCGTTATGTTAAAAAAAGATGGTTATTTAAGATAAGAAAGATAGTTATTTAATTACATTTATATATATGCAATATAAATTGATAACATCATCTTAAAATTTCATTGGTTATTGTAAATACCATTTCCTAATCTATACATATCCATATTTTCATAATTAAATGAAAATTAGAGCAATACCATACTTATTGCATTAACATAATTAAATGAAAATTGTGTAATATGTAATACTTGGCTAAGCTTCAACTAGGCAACTCAAATTTTGATAGTCCTTCATTAGATAAGTTTTTAATCATGTTTTGTAACTTATTTGATTACAGTTTTCTTGTTTCTCCATAATGAAGTATTTTTGAGTGTTTGCTCAACAATTTGAAGAAAACTTGAACAACCACTTGAAGTTCATTCTTCATTCGTTGTGTGAATGCTAGCTCCAAATATTAATATGTTACATTTTTTTTCTTTAAATTTGGAAATTAATATGTTAGAGCTTCATTTGAAATTTATTTTAACTATTTGAAATATAGTCTACATGAAAAATAAATATTTGAATGTAACATTTTATTCATTCTAAAATTTGAATATATTCTTTTTTAAAATATAATATACAAAATTTATAGTACAAAATATTTTTGGAATGTGCTTGAAATATTGAATTTTTGTGGTATAGTACAAAATTTATATAAATAATTGAAATATTGAATTTTTGTTATGTAGTACAAAAATTTGAATTATGTGTGTGTATTTTTGTTGTATAGTAGAAAATTTATATATATAATTTGAAATATGTGATATGGTAGATTTTAAATTTGCTTGATTTGGTTGATGAGTTGAAGTGACTATGTAGAAATAGTATGACTAAATTGTATTTAAGTTTGGTCGTATAAGGATTGGAATTATGAAATTATGTTGTATATGTTCATCTATGTATGAATTTGTGTGATTGTATTTTGGAGTCAACTAAATGGATATGTGTAAAACTATTGATGTTGTATGATGATTGGTCTGTGAGGTTGGTTGGGTTCAAATTATATATCTATAAGTGTGTATGAACCTTTGAACTCTTGGTTGATTTGATCTTGAAATGGGGTGTGCATATAATTTTTTGGTTGTTGTTCTACCTATGGTGTATCATTTTGGTTTATTTGGTTTATTTAGGACACCTTGAATTGGTAACAATGATATTTTTGAACTAAGAAATATGTTAGAGTACCTAGATTAATCAAGTGATTGATTTGATACACCTAGGAAGATTTTGGCTTTATGCAGACTCAATGACAAACCAAACTCTCATTAAGTGAGTGTTAAATTCGAGTTTGACATAAATGTATAGTGCTAGTAATTTATTCTCTAAGCAAGTGCCTTTTTAGAGGTAGTTTGCTAAAAGAGTAAGTCAGCTCATTGAGTGAGTCTGCTGAAATGTTGTATTTAATATGGGTTTGAAAAGTGGAAAATCTTTTGAGAAATTATTCTAGTATGGTTATGGTTTAAGGGAATGAAAAGAGACTAATGGATTAAAATGATTTTGGATGGAGGTGTTGTGTGTATTGTATGATTATGGTGTTCTTAAGGAGGAATGCCATAATAGTTATTATAATGTTATGCCTTTAGTAGGTAATCCACATTGTGAATTCATCGTAACTCTGTTAGACTTGCTGACTCATATGACTCATATAGAGGATATGACTTACATAGTGTGAGTTGAGGAAGGTTCCTATAGCAGGATATGAGGTTGAAGACACCTTTTTTGGAGAGACTTTAAATGAATTTACCCTATCATGCATGATTGAGACCAGGTAAATCAGGATCGATCGTGATATTTTATTTCATGATTTCAAGACAAGTTCTTGACTTCACAAGTATTCGACTCAATGCATAAATCCATAATTAAGTCTAGAGTTATTTTATCTGAGTCTTTTATAATGTGTTGTTTGCTGGTAAGAATGTATGACTATTTAAGTGTTAACAAATTGAGATTATGGTTAATATTGTAAGGTGTTCATAAATTGTAATAGTTAGATCGTCGCACGAATTGTAAATTTTACTTTTTATAATAAAAATGACAAATTATTAAAATAAAATTATTTCCTCCGTTAATACTTTATCAAACTTAAGTTTATAGAAAATGAATTATGTATAAAAAATCCGTCATTTTTAATTTTATTTGAATTTTATTTTAAATAAAATCTTATTTATCAGTTTGAATTTTATTTTAATTAAAATTTATTCAAGTTAAAGGGTGTAATTGAAAACTACTTCAAATTTTAATTAGGTGTTAATTTTATTTTAATTAAAAGCCATTCACTGATAAATTAGTGTTGTGCGTCTAAAAAAGTGAATTCAATATCAATAATAATTTTAATAGAGAGATGTTGAGATTGACAATACCAATAAGGTAAAATTTTAATTATATTAACTTTCAATTAGGTTAAATGCAGAAAAAAAAAGATGAATTTTACTTAAATTTATTTTTAATTGGTATATATAACAATAAATTTTTAATTGTATTAGAGTTTAGTTAGATTTAGATTTTATTTAAATTTAATATATTCATATAAAAAAGTGAACATATAATGTATGTAAAAATAAAGATGATTTACACAATATTTATGGTTTTATTTGATAATCCTAATAATTTTATTGTGTTATGATTATATGAAGGATCTGAAATACAAATATTGTTTCATAGAGTACAAAATACAACAATTTTTTTTTTTGAGAATTTTAAAATAAATAATACCTTTTTATAAATATCAAAACCATTTTTTAATTTTAATTTAAAAAATTAAGGTAATAAAAATAAATATTAAAAAAACAATCTGAACGAATACATTGAGTCATCACCTTTTACCCACTCATCTTTATCATTTAATTATTATATCTTGTACAAGTAAAAAGAAAGAAAAAGACTGATGAGAGAGAAAAAGGCAGTGCTTCTTCCATTTAACAATGATACTAATTACTATTGTTTTTAAAATATTTCTTCTACCTTGCTTGGTGTGCACTGGAGTTCCCACTCCCAATGAAAAATTTGAAATGCCCATTTTTGTAGATTTTGGAGATTTCAAATTTGGTATGTAAGACTGTACAAGTAGGTGAAATATTAGTTAGTGAAAGTAATGTGACCCTCTTAAATTTTGGTTTTGTTCATAGCTCACAAAGTCAGAACTAGAACTAAATCATTTGAAATTCCAAATTTTTTACTCACTAATGAGTTTATCTTTATTATTTGAAGGAAGACAAGAAAACTCAATAACCCTTTTCTTCTGAAATTGTAATGAGCAATGCTGTTTCAGCAGGGATTGTTAATTTTTTATCACCGTAAGGGGTTTCATTTGTGCTGAGATTTTGCAGGATCAAGTTTGGCCTTTTATTTCTTTAATGCACAGTGGTGACGATGATGATGATAGAAATAACATGCATGATGATTAGTTGATGGCTTTTATCTTTTGCTCTCAAGTGCCATCCTATGTTGGTGTGCGGACCATTTATAACATTGATTCCCTTGAAATCTGATCTGGCTTGTCTTTTTCATTTTCTTCAGGACCAATTTTCACCCACCACTTCACATTTGCTTGCTTTGTCTTTGTGGGTGCTTGTTATCAAATATCCATAGCTTAAAGAAACCGCCTTTTGGAATCAGAATTGGTTTTTTATCTAGTTTTCTTTCTGGGTATTTTTCTGAGTGGAGGGGGAATACTAATCTGATATTGAAATGCTTTCTGGTGAGCTTAGAAGATGCATGGTGTAGAATTGTAGGGTTGTGTTGGGGTTAAGAAAATGGGATCTCAAGGTGGGGCAGTTCAAGAGGCAAACACTACTACCCCTTTGGTTAGGCAAGGATCCTTGTACAATCTGACCCTAGATGAGGTGCATAACCAGATTGGGAATTTGGGGAAGCCACTTGGCTGCATGAATCTTGATGAGCTGCTGAAGAGTGTGTGGAGTGCTGACATGCAGGATGGCCAAGCTGCTTCAGATTCCTCCCTGAATCCTCAGGGCAATGTAACTTTGTCAAGGGATCTTAGCAGGAAAACTGTTGATGAGGTGTGGAGAGATATGCAACTGAAGAAGGATGAGAAAACCCAGAAAAGAAATCCTACACTTGGTGAGATGACTCTGGAGGATTTCTTGGTGAAAGCTGGAGTGGTCGGTGATTCAAATGGAGGTTCCTTACAGCATGGTCATTGGATGCAATACCAGCATTCTTCAGTGCAGCATCAGAATATGGTTGGGGGTTATGTGACTGGCCATGCCATTCAGCAGCCTTTTGTTCTTGATGCATCATACTCTGAGCCAGCTTCTGTAATAGGAGCTTTATCTGATACACAAACTCCCTGTCGAAAAAGGCTTGCCTCTGGTGATGTGGTGGAGAAAACTGTGGAGAGGAGGCACAAGAGAATGATTAAAAATAGAGAATCTGCTGCTAGATCTCGGGCAAGAAGACAGGTTACATTGCATTTGTGTGTTTGAGTGTGTGTGGGATGTTATTCTTTGAAATCTGTTTTTTTTTCCTTCTAATTTGATACAAGGTGTCATCTATGCTCATGCACAGGCATACACACAAGAACTGGAGATTAAAGTTAAGCAGTTAGAAGAGGAGAATGAAAGGCTTAGAAGACTGAATGTATGTTTGTAATTCTTACCTTTTTTATCTTTTTTCTTGCTTAGAAGGCTTAGAAGAGGAGATTAAAGTTTTGCCTTTTTTATCTTTTTCTTGTTTAATGAAATATTTGTTTGTCACATCTCTTCATGGCCTGCGGCCTGCCCATCTTAGCAGGAAACTGTATGGGGAAATGCTTGTTATAAAAAATTTCATCTGGCTAAAGCTTGTGGTTGTCTGATATCTTCTTGGATTATGATATCTTCTTGGATTAGGCAACTGATTTATGGCAATGAAAAGTGAGTGCTGGTTTTTTCACCATATAAGTGTAACTTTAAACAAAAGTTATCGAAATGGCCAAACTTTACAAATTTTAAGCATATTGCTATGTCATTTTTTTTCAATAACTGAAGTCCTATAGTGGCGGCTCAAAACAATTGAAGTTGTGTTATCTCTACACAATTTCACTTCAAATCAAAATATACGAAGTCGTGTCATTCTTACAGAACTTCAGTTCAAATTAGATTACATTAAAATCACCTATGCATGATTTCAGTTCCAATTAAGAAAAAATAACAGAATGGAAGAAGTCAGATAGAAGCAGCATCACTTCACTTTAAGAAATTTAAAGTCGAGCTATGCAAGCACACGACTGCTTAATAAAATTGTCATGGATACATAAAATTTTTAAAATTTGTCCATTTCCATAATTTTGGTTTAAAATTGCACTAATATGGTGAGGATGATGGACTAAATTGTAGTGATTAGTGGTAGACAAACCTGTTAAAAAGAAGGCAACGGATGAATTGTTCTTTTATTTAGAAAAGGAAAAGAAATAAAAGCGTTAGGCTCAAAACTAATACTAAGAATGTTCAAATAGTTGAACTTCTACGATAGAGTGGTCTTTGTCGCTATTATGATTCTTTAGTATTTAAATTGCATTTGGATCTACATTTTCGCGTGTTTTACATCAGAGAATGTTGACAAAAAAAAGTAAACTACAAAACTTTGTGAGGATAACGTGAAATTTTCTCTTCCCTTAAAACCATAATGTTTCCTAATAGAAGTTGGTTGACATTTAATAAGTTGCAGAAAACTCCACTGATTGGCCTAGTGAATATTTAATTTGTTACTGTGTCTGTCTTTTGTGATCGTGGCTGACAAGGGAAGATAGAAACAAAAGTATTTCGTGTTTGTACGTGCTTGTTTCTGGGACATATTAACTGCATGTGTTGCTGTTAGGTTTCTTTATTCAGAAACCAAAAGAGATCACTCTCTTCTCACCACAATACTCAAAACAGCAAAAGATAAATGTATGTATATGTATTTTATTGATTCTGTAATGTATAGAAAGAAAAATACAATTATGTGTCTCCAAGGAAGCCTTCCTTCCTTTACTGGAAATATGTCCAGTCTATACCCAAAAGAAAATATCAGATAATCCTTTTTCTCAGCTTATTCTGTTTTTATTTATACTCTTTCTCTACTAACAAACTAACCTCTTTTTTCGTCTTTAATTTCCTCCTCTTTTATTCCTTTTCATGTATACCTTTAACTTCTTAACATCAACCTTGTCCTCAAGGTGAAATCAGGGAACTACTGTTTGATGTATTGCTCCTCCTCCCAGGTAGCACCCTCCAAACCACCCTCCTGCCATTGTATTAGGACTTGGGGTATCTCCTCCCTTTGCTGTTGCTGGTTTCTTCGTTGTAGCACTTTCATAGGTGTATACATGGGTCTGTTGTCCAGCAGTTCAGTTGGTAGGGCTCCTTCAACCTGATGTGCTCCTATAGTTAGCTTCAGCTGGGAAACATGGAATACAAGGTGTATTCTTGATGTTTCTGGTAGCTGTAATCGAAAAGCTACAAGTCCTATTGTTTCTCCATTAGGAATGGTCCATAATACCTTGTTGAGAGCTTAGGATGTAGTCTTGTAGGCATAGACATTTGTCTATGAGGTATGACTTTAAGGAATACCCAATCTCCTTCCTTGATCTCAACCTCCACCCTCTTCTTATTGGCATAGTGTGTCATCTGGTCTTGAGCTCTGACCAGATGATATCTCAGTTGCTTCAAAACCTCATCTCAGGTCTGCAAATCCTGGGCAACTGCTTCCACCACTATTTCTCCAGGTATGAATCGTGTTAGTGTGGGAGGGGTTCTTCCATAAAATGTTTCAAAGGGTGTGCACTTGGATGCTCCTTGGTAACTGGTATTGTACCAGTATTCAGCCCAAGGCAACACCAAACTCCAACACTTGGGCTGTTCTGAACTAAAACAATGCAAATATGTCCCTAGCACCCTGTTCAAAACTTCAGTCTGCCCATCCGTCTCTGGATGATAGGGAGTGCTCATCTTAAGTTGTGTTCCCTACAAGCGAAAAATATTCTGCCAAAATACACTAAAAAAAGTGGAATCTCGATCACTTACGATGGTCATAGGTATCCCATGGAGTCTAATCACCTCCTTCACAAACACTTCAGCTATGGATCTTGCAGTATAAGGGTTCTTAATTGGGATAAAATGCTCATACTTGCTGAGTCTATCCACCACCACCGATATAGTGTCAAATCCATGAGACTTGGGTAATTTTAGCACAAAGTCCATACTGATTTCCTCCCATATTGCTTTCGGGATAGGTAATGGTTGCAAAAGACCTTGGGGAGATATGGCAAGTATTTATGCTGTTGACATACTAGGCATGCAACTACATAATCTGTGTCTGCCTTCTTCATTCCCACCCAATGCAAAGACTGTGCCACCTTTCTATAGGTCCTATAGACCCCTGAATGTCCTCCAGTGAAAGTGCTATGAAACTCTTCCAATAATCTAGGTATCCAGGCATACTAAGCCAATAGAACGAGCCTCCCCTTGTAATGTAATTGCCCATGTTCCAAGGTATATGTAGGATGGGAATTAGGATTTGGCCTTATTTCCTCCAACACCTTCTTTAAACTCTCATCCTTCTCGACCTCCTCCATGATTTCCTGAAATTCACATCTGTAGTACTTTGTCTCCTTCAACCCATTCTCCCCCTTTTCTTGATAGCCCATCAGCCACACGATTTGATGCCCCTATCCTGTATTTTATTTCAAACTCATACCCAAGTAACTTAGCTAGCCAATTTGGCTGGCTTTGGGTAGTAATGCGTTGCTCTAGTAAATACCTTAAGCTTCTTTGATCAATATAAACAACAAACTTCTGACCCAATAAGTATGGCCTCCAATGCTGTATAACGAGCACAAGAGCCATCAATTCCTTCTCATAGATGGACTTGGTAAGAGAAGATTCAGATAAGGCCTTACTAAAGAAGGCTATAGGCCTTTTGCTCTGTGACAGAACTGCCCCCACTCCAGTGCCACAGGCATCACACTCCACATAGAAGGTTTGAGCGAAATCAGGTAAAGCCAATACCAGAGCTGTAGTAACAGCTTCTTTAAGCTTCTGCATAACTTCTGCTCCTGCTGTAGACCACTTAAACATCCCTTTTTTTAGCAGCACTAAGGGGTCTAGCCATCCTCCCATAATCTCTAATGAATCTTCTATAATATCCAGTCAGCCCAAGGAATCCTCGCAACTCCTTGATACTTTTGGGCTCAAGCCATTTCATCACAGTTGCAATTTTTTCTCTGTCCATCTCCACCCCCTCTGCATATAGTTTGTGTCCCAAATATCTCACATGCCTTTTGCCAAATTCACATTTTTTTATTGGCAAAGAGTTTATGCTGAGCTAACACTTCCAGGACTTGCACTAGATGTTGTGAGTGCTCTTCCCATGTTTTGCTATAAACAAGTATATCATCAAAGAATACCAATACAAATTTCCTCAAAAAAGGTCTTAAAACTGAGTTCATCATGTCTTGGAAAGTGGTTGGGGCATTTGTTAGCTCAAAAGGCATAACAAGAAATTCATAATGCCCCTGATGAGTCCTAAAGGCAGTCTTATGAATATCTTCACTCTTCATCCTAATATGATGATATCCAGCCTTCAAATCCATTTTTGAGAAATAAGATGCCCCTTGGAGTTCATCCAGCAACTCCTCAATGAATGGGATGGGGTATTTGTCAGCCACTGTCACTCTATTTAGTGCCCTATAATCCACACAAAACCTCCAACTTTCATCTTTCTTCTTCAGTAGGATTACAGGGCTAGAGTAAGGGCTGTCGCTGGGCCTAATAATGCCCAAATTCAACATCTCTTCCACTTGCCTCTCTATTTCATTTTTCATCCCATGAGGGTAGTGGTATGGCCTCACGTCTTCAAAGGAATTCTATGATCTATTCGCCTCTCAGGTGGCAATCTCTGGGGATCTTTAAATACCCCCTCAAAATCACTCAAAATTTGCCTCAACCCTACCTCTTCATTATGAGTTAAGCCACTCTCTTCCGTCTCCCCTTCCATCAATTCAGCTTGGCTCAAACTCCAAACTAAAGTCATGGTTTCAATCTCCTTTTCTTTTAGGAGTGCTTCTGGATTCACAACTCTCCGTGTCAAAGTGGGATCCCCTTTGATCTCCACCTCTTTCCCTTCCTGCCCAACCTTCATGATGAGCTGCCCCCAGTCCACTTTAATTTCTCCTAGGGAAGCCAACCAAGTGACTCCCAGTATCACATCCACACCTCCTAACTCAAAGAGATACAATTTATCTCTGACTTCCAGACCCTCCAACTTCACTGGAACCCCTATACACCTGGTCACCTTCTTTTGTCCATCACCTAAGCACACTTTAAAAGGAAGTGTGTCTGTACTTTTCAGCCCCAACTCCTCCACCAATCTGGTGGAAATAAAGCTATGATTCACCCCGCTGTCAATCAACACCAATACTCTTCTCCCTTGCACCCAACCTTGCAGTTTCATTGTGTCAGACTGCATTAATCCTCATGTAGAAAAAACGACAGCTCCATGGTTGTTTGTTCCATTTCGAGAGTCTCCTCTGCCTCGTCTTCCTCAGCCAATATCATCACACGCATGCTCCTCTTTGCACACCGATGGCCAGAACTGTAAGGCCCACCATAGTGGAAACAATGCCCTTCTTCACATCTTTTAATATACTCTTGATAGGCCAGAGTTCTTACTTCTCTTCCTTGGGCGTTCCCTCCCCCACTACTGCCCGCTCTAGAGTTCAAATTACTGGAAACGCCATCTTTCTTCATCCCCTACCCTCCGCCGGCGTTAACAGACCCCTCCGACGACCCTCGATAAGTTTCCGTCCTTGCGACGGTCCCTAAGCTCGAGGAATATCTTCCCCATGTCGCCCTCCTTTTCCTACCCTTTCACAACTCCCTTGTGATATAAACCCAGCCTGTTCAACGTCTCGCGCTCGCTCCATCGTCGTCAACAAATCACGCGGGTCGTGCAGCCTCACCAAATTTCGCAGTCCCTCCTGCAATCCAGCGAAAAAGTATCCCAATAATTGCTCCTCGTTCACTTCCGATGCCTGCGTCACTAGGATTTCGAATTCTTAGATGTACTCGTCGACGCTCCCCTTTTGTCATACGACGACCAGTTTCTCAAAAATGGGTCTCTGATTCAGTCCGACAAACCTCCGCGTCAGAGCGTCACTGAACATCTTCCAAGTCGGATGCCTGGTCTTCTTCCACCAAAAGCGAAACGAGTAGCTAGCGCCTCCCTTCATACATATATAAACGAGCTTCATCTTCTCCTTCTCCTTCTCCGTCACATTCTGGAGATCGAAGAATTTCTCCGCCTTTGAGATCCAGCCCATGGGATCCGCACCTTCAAATGTAGGTAGTTCAACGCGCTTCATCCAACTGCATTGCACTTCTCCTCTATCCTCTTCTGATTCATCCTCCGAGCTCTCCGACACTTGTAGTTCGCGTTCGACATTGACGAAATCACGACTTCCTTCGGAGCTATGATCCTTCTTCCTGGAGCATCGTTCGAGAGCGCGGCCAAACGCCTGAAGTTCGTGAGTTACCGCTCGCATATCCGCCTTCAATTCTTCCACTGTCGACTCAATCGCCATCACTTGTCCCTCCATTCTTCTTCTTGCACGCTCTCTCTTCACCCTTCGATAGAGATCCGGCAAGTCAGACCAAATCTGTTAGGTTCCTTTATTTAGGAAACCAAAATAGATCACTTTCTTCTCACCACAACACGCAAAACAATAGAAGATAAATGTATGTATATGTATTTTATTGATTTTGTAATGTATAGAAAGAAAAATACAAGTATGTTTCCCCAAGGAAGCCTCCCTTCCTCCACTAGAAAATATTCCAGTCTATACCCAAAAGAAAATATCTGATAACCCTCTTCTCAGCCTATTCTGTTTTTATTTATACTCTCTCTACTAACAAACTAACCTCTTTTTCTGCCTTTAATTTTCTCTTCTTTTATTCCTTCTCACGTATACCTTTAACTTCCTAACAGTTGCACTTTCGTTGAATGCTTAGTTCTAATTAAACATTGCACTGAATATGAAATTTTAATGTTTGCCATTTTATTGAGACAGAGTGATTGGATTTTTATGAGTTTAGAATCTCACTGGTAGCATAGACAAGATGTAATATTTGGAGTGCATCAACCTTTGGGGTTTATATCTTCCTTTGCTTACATGAAGCAGATTGATGATTTCAAATGTTGAAGTTGATAATGAACATTGGTTAAAACATCATTGAATTTGTGAGAGAACCTTCATATGATTTTGTCCATAGTTTTAGGTCTCTATTTTGGCTTCAACCCTTTTGTTCTTTTTGAAACTATTCCAAGTTATTGGGTTCAATTTCTTCTTTAGGACTTCACAAAAAGGAACCTTAAGGGAAAACTTCAATGAAAAGACCCCAAAAATGTAAACCACAGGGCAGTAACTCCAATCTGAATCTTCTGGAGGATGGATTTGCTCACAACTTTTTTTCCCTCAAAAAAAACTGAAGTGTTCTACAGTTTTAAACACAATGCACATATTATGGTTATACTTACATCTTATTGAAAACTCACAGCAGTTCAGGATAAATATTTATAACTTGTTATAATCTAGAACCTTCTTCAGGATCTTAGAGCTTGAAGCAGGACATAACTCACTTGCCTTTCCCTCATAACTTGAACATTTGGAATGGCTGTCATTACAATAGGATGATTTTACTTTTATGAGAGTTTTAATAAAATATTTTTGCAGCTGATAAACTTTATCAAAGGGGCATTTAGTCTTGCAGTTATATACTATAACTGAGTACACCTTGATTATATAATTGCATAATTACCACAAATAAATCACAAATTAAAGTATATTTGTAGTGCAGCTTAAATTGGAAGCCAAACTTGTCAAAATGTACTTAAGAAGAGGAAAACATTGGTAGAATAGAATAGAACAAGATGAAGAAAACTGATTGCATCACAACCAACTACCCGGAGAAATTAGCCACCCAACTTTATCCAACTCAAAGAGTCAAGAGTAAACAGTATAATTGTGATAGTATTTGAAATATAGAGCTTGATTTGAATTCATGGAAAAGGTTTGGTTCATTTCATCTTACTTTCTTGAATAAGTACTCTTGAAAAGTTTGTAAATCCATTAAAGATTGTTTTAGTCTGTTCTTGTTTGTTCAAGATTTACCTGGTTGAGAAGTTTATTCAAATAGGGATGGCTAATGATTTTCCTTGTTGCAGGAGATTGAGAAGGCATTGCCATCTGTGCCACCACCTGAGCCCAAACAACAGCTTCGCAGAACTAATTCAGCCATCTTTTGATATCTTCTTTGCAATGAATTCTCAATTCTTTTTCATGCTATCACAATTATACTGTTTACTCTTGAATCTTTGAGTTGGATAAAGTTGGGTGGCTAATTTCTCCGAGTAGTTCGGTATGATGCAATCAGTTTTCTTCATCTGGTTCTATTCTATTCTACCAATATTTTTCTCTTCTTAAATACATTTTGACAAGTTTGGCTTACAATTTGAGCTTTACTATAAATATACTTTAATTTGTGATCTATTTGTGGTAATTATACAATTATATAATCAAGGTGTACTCAATTATAGCATATAACTGCAAGACTAAATGCCCTTTTGATAAATTTTATCAGCTGCAAAAATATTTTATTAAAACTCTCATAAAAGTAAGCTAAACCAAACAGGAAAGTATGACAACAATATGGTTTTCAGTGTTGTCTTATCTTCATGTTTCTCGCTTTATGCTTGAATCATCCCACGAATCTTGTACAGATAAATTCTGCAATAGCCATGCTTGATGTTAGACCAGGTGACTCTATTCCGAAAAGATTAATAAGACCAGGTATTCCATGAATTTCCTCTCCCTGCATAAATTAAACAAAGAAGCCATTGTTTAATTAAAATGTAGAAACTAAAACTACTCTCTCCATTCACAGTGAACCTTCGAAGAATTAGTAGTTTGGGTTGAAATTAAAATGAAGAAAAATGATGTCATGTATCAAATATACATTCATTGAACACGATATGGTCAGGCAGGTATATATAGCGCAAAAGATGAGCATGATTTTCAAATTACAAAATATAATTGCTTCCTTCGATCTTATTTGAAAAATACTAGTAGAGTAAGTTTATATAGCAGAACTTATTAAGGATGTTATGTGAGTGACCTGAAATATTTTCATGAATGAAACATGTGACATCCTTAGTTAGCTTGTGCATTTACAGTCAATAATGTCACGTATTTTTCTTCTCCTGATCAAAAGTCATCATTATACCATGTTGCCTCGTGGAACACTACAACGCTATTTTTATCCAAATCCATTCATGTGAAGTTACCTGAAGGAAAAAAATAGATCTAGAACACCAATGCTTATCATCTATCTATTTGCACCAAAGATCAACAAACTAGTAGTTTTAGCCAAAGCATATTTAACCATGATTACAATAAGACCTTGTAGTTTCCCAAACAAGAATCATCAAGAGAAAAGTGTTTGGTGTGAATGCAAGATAATCTTGGAAATATAAACAAAATCTATGGGATGTGTACTACTAGCACATGACATAAAAAGATAAACAAATTATATTATAGTTGTAGGACACCAATGCCAATACTTTTCATTTATGATAAAAAGGTAGCAAATGAAGTTTAGCATCTAAATGAGTAACATATGGTGGCATAGACCATTCAGTCAAAATAAGAGAACTGCTACATAAATATTATGGATGAAATGCAGCATCGAATCTAACATCATGAACAATACTGCCTCTAAATTTTGACTAACAAAAGAAAGTGTGAGAAAAAAACCTGTATAACAAAATCAGCAGGTAGCTGTGAAGGTCCCGAAAGTTTAGGTCTGATCCCTGAATATCCAGGTTCCAGAGAACCGTCCTTCAGATTTGGGTAATATTTTCTTATCTCTGGATAAAATCGTTCAGCACGATTTGGATTCACCGAATAATCAAACCTAGGATTTATTGTTACTAAAGTCAATTTCTGAACTATGTACACATTTCTTTATTCAAAGGCATACATGGAAAACACATCATGAGAGAAAAGGGAGAATATGAACAAAAATTTTACAGCAGCAAATTCTTTTTTAGTATTAAGTTAGTTGTTCATATCTTTTGCTTAAGATCATATGCAGCTAAAGTAGCTCTAGTGAGGGAAACCCTTATGTATATGAACTTAAAATTTAGGATAAATCTAAAGGATAAAGAAATAAATGAATGCAGACAATACAATGGGGCATCCAAAAAGAATAGACATGATCTGGATATAGACATAAACCAGTAAATGCGGAATAAATCCAAGCTGTAGTTCCATCAATAGGATCAGAATTAACAGAAAATGCTTATTCTAAGTAGAGTGCAGAATCTATCTTCCCCTGTTAGAAACTACAACATGATTTCATTATGTTTGCAACTAGCTAACATTAAAAAAAAAGCAAAAAAAATCATCTCATGACCATGATTTGTTCGTTACCTAAAGCATGCAGTAGAGTGTTCAAGTACGTAGAATGTAATCGCAATAATGGTAGGGTGAAAAATGCTCCAGGTGAACATGTTTAACAGAGCACTAAGATATAATAATTATATATCATGGAATTGAACTATTTCAGACACAAGCAGATGTTGCTATACGAAGTAGGGCATGCAATAGAAGCAGATACTAAAACAAACAAAAGCATGAAAATGACAGGAAATACTTATTCTGAAAGCTTGAGATATCATCAACACTGTCAATCCATTCAACATTTGGGCCAAACTTGACCTGACCATTCAAGTCTATAGTAACATGCACTCCAATGCCACCATCCTCTGGTATAGGATATATCAAATGTCTAAACGGAGAGACTTTAGTATTAGATAAGGTAAAGTAGCAACCCCGTGCATAGTAAGAAGGAGGAACAACTCCACTTTTTAGGCCACGAAATCTATTTGCAAGGGCAGGGGCACTTAGGCCAGTAGAGTTCACAATGAGTTTAGAACTTAGTAGTAGTTCTGGATGCAAAATTGATGTTCCTTTCCATTCTTTAAGACGGTCAGTTTCTGTCACATGAACACAAATATCATTCCCTTCGACATGGCCACCAATGACTGTTGAATTGTACGTGAAGGTTGCTCCATGATTTTCAGCTTCCCCCTGGACGAGTATGAGGATTCATATTCCTGTGAATATATCATTCTAACTCAAAATAAAGGCAATGCGTAATTATCAAGAACTGATTGTAAAATAGATAGATTCACAATAAGTTTGGATGTCTTAATCCATCTTTACAACATGGTAAAAGAAGCTAGAAATGTATACCACTAAAGAAAGCATTAATGAATGAGAATCAACAATCCCAGTGACAGGTGATAGTATTGCTTTCATGCATTGCAATTCAGGCTCTATTTTCATGGCATCAACACCATCCACCATCTTCAAACCATCAACCCCATTTTGAATCCCACGATCTAAAATATCACATAGCTTTGGAATCTCAGAAGATCTAGTAGCCACTATAAGCTTACCAATTTGTTTATGTGGAATATCATGCTGGGAGCAATACTCATATAACATATCTCTTCCCCTTACACAAAAAATTGCCTGCAAAAAACAGACTGAATTATGGTCTACATAAAGGGGAAAAGCTGTAGTCTTGGTTAGTTTCCAGGAAAATGAGTCAGCAAACAAAAAATCACCAGTATATTATATGAATGTAACGATACTTCTAGCATTATAAACATTGTTTTCACTTCGTATGGCAAAAAGAATAGCTATGATGGCCTAAACCAAGGTAACCAACGCACTGCAAACCAGTTCACTTTTTGATAATAAAAGTGAGGTCAGAATATAAATCATGTTTGCTGCTACTACCATATAACATCAATTTTATTCAGTAAAACTCGAGCAAAATGATTCATCATATGTTTTTACTTTTACCCAAATGTCGAAATGTTTAACTAATGCATTCAATAGAAGTTCAAATGCAAAAATGTCATCTCTTAATCCATTGCTTCCCAATTGATCAACTCAAATGATCAAGCCTTCTAGGTCAATGAATGACTCAACCATTTGAGTCTCCAATACCCAATATTCTCTTTTCACCAAGTAACACATAAGACAGATTTCAGACCCTCCGTCAAGATTTCTGGGGTTTGTGTGGCCACAATTCTTGCTATATCGACCGCATTTGTCAGCAATTTTAACGAAATCGAACCACAGCATAGAAATGGCACCTATATTTTGTGGGTAGATAAAAATGACAACTTTGATCACAAGGGAAATACCCACCTTGAAAGAATTGGCAGGGTAATAGATTCCAGCATGAATAACTTCACTGCTTCGGGAACTGGTCCCGGTTCCAAAGGTGGGGGCTGATTCTACGACCAACACTTTCCTGCCCTTGAGTGCTAGAGCTCTTGCCACTGCTATGCCAACAACACCAGCCCCTATCACTACGCACTCCACTCTCTCCTTTGGAACACTGTACGAGGTTGACCTGTTGTCATTACTTTGGGGCTTGCTGCTCATGCTTCTCACCCAATTGCCAAATAAGTGTTTCTTCCATTTCATATGAACATCACCATTTCTTCTTGATGCTGATATGCATCCTCCCAACCTTTGAACTGTTTGTTTCAGCATTTTTCCAGCTTAGGATGTTTCAACTCTCACCTTGTTTGTTTGTTTGCAAACAGAGAAAGATAAGTACAAGACGAAAACATGGGCCAATTCACCATTAACAAAGGAGTTTTTGGAGAGAGTATATCATCGAGAGAGGATCCGTGCTTAAAGATTGTACATATAATCATTATAAGAAAATTGTATAGTAAATATTATACACACGTATTTAGATAAGATAAGATAAGATGAAATAAATTACTATTTCTTTGCCTCCAAATTTTAAGATAAATAAATAAGTTTTTTTATTAATATTATATTGTTTTAGAGGTTTTATTGATTAATGGTATAACACCTTTGAGATCTTGAAAACCTCATTATTAGAGGAATATTATTAAATTTTGATTAATTAAAATATTTATTTTAAGCATGTTAAAAGAGAAAAATGGTAAGACTTGCAAGTGTGAATAACCTCAGATTTGTTAAGTAATAAACTCATTTCTCTTATACGACTTCTTCTAATTTACGTTTATCCAAAAAAATACTTTTTTTCACACTATTTGACTACTGGTTGACCATTTTTATAAAGATAAAATGGTCTTAACAACCTTAAATCCTAAAATTATATAACATAAAACATAAGGTTAAAAAAACTTATTACAATATGTAAATTTAGTTTAGATTTGTCCGATTTTCTTAAGAAATTATCAATACGTTTGATTCACATTTGGAAAATAAAAAAGTATTTTATTCATATTAACATGCTAAAAATATATATATATATATATATATATATATATATATATATATATATATAATAATGAAGAACTGAAGTCTGTTTTAATTACCTTTTAAAACTTTTTGTAAATGAAAAATACTTAAAAGATAGTTTTATATGATGAACAATCATTTAATGACTTTTTATCTTATATTTTATAACTTAATCTTTTTGGGTAGGAATATTTTGAAAACTTATTATTACAATAACTTTTCTTTCATTGAGATACAATATATTTTTATATTAATTTATCTAATAATATAAATTATATTTAGTTCTCAACGGAGTTTCAATATACAAATAAATATTTTAAATATTGTTTGAACTCATAATCATTCTTGAATAACTCCTTGAATATTATTTAAGTGTGTAACTTCTTTTAACTAACTTATTTAGATATTCTGTCTACAGTTAGTCACCCCTGTTTTAGTCCAAGTATTCTTTCAACAAGTTATATATGATTTAGTCAAATATTCTTTTAATAAAACACTTTTGGTTTAACTAAGTATTTTCTTTTTCAAAAAGTCACTACTGCTTTAAGCAAGTATTCTTTCAATAAGTCACTCTTGGTTTAAACAAATATTCTTTCAACAAGCAAATTTTGGTTCAGCATAAGTATTCTTTAAATAATAAGTCACTTTTAGCTTAAGACCAATAAAATGTCTTTATGATCAACATATCACATTTTACACTCAACAGAGAAAGGGTAGCGTATTTTAGTTAAACCCACTACTAGTATGCTATATAAACACAAACAATGTTCTTATAAAGCTAATGTGGTGTAAAAATATTTTGACAACTTTTTTGGTACTTAATTATGCAATTTAAGCTCTTTCTTTCTTCTTTTTCTTGAATGACTTTATATAAACTCTAAAGAAGATAATTCTTGCAATCCTTTTCTGACCATTGAGCAACTTTATCTCTTTCAGATGTTGTTCGTGGGACTGACTTGATTGTAAATGATGTTAAATTCACTACACATAACATTAAATTCTTCTTCTTCTTTAGGTTATATCAAAATATCTAGATGTACTTATCTCTTCTTGGAGAGTGTGCCTTTACTTGAATTTACCTATAATATAGAAATGTATGAAACAAATCCAAAGTTGACAATGCTATTGTCAAGGAGTTGTTCAAGAACCCAAAGGATTTTGATGTAGACTAATCTTAAATGCATATCATCTTGATAGGCAAAAGCAACATACATTCCTTACAACACAGAATAAACATATTCACATAATATGAGGCTAGCTTAAAACTGTGCACATATAATTTGAGTATATTCATGCTTTACCAAGTGTAAAATAAAACTACATAGTGTCATATTGTCTAACAAACAAAACATTGTGTCTTACATGGTTCGTTATTAAACTAAAACTATTCTCTCACAGACAAAGCATGGCCATGTTTTACTTATTTTCAACACTTATCAAAATCATGGGTATTAAACTTTTCCTTAACAATAAAACATATTACATTCTTATAATCTTCATTTGTAAATTTCAAAACCTTTAGAAAAAAAAGAGAAACAAAGAAATTTTGAAATAAATAGGAAGAATTTGAAGATATTTTTCCTAATTACTATGGAGATATTGAGAATATATTTTATCCTAATAATATGTTATTTAAGACACTCTCCTTCACGCTGGTAAATGAATATCAGTCATTCTTAACTTGCAAGCAAGATGATGTGATGCGCCCTAAAGAAAGTCTTTTAGTGAAAATGTTTGCCATTTGAAATCTTATGGTAGCATGAATTGTAACTAATAGACATCTATCAAGCTTATTTTGATGAAGTGCCTTTTGGGCCAATGCTCATGGCAGATTGATTGATGAAGTGTTTGCCACTTGAAATCTTAAAGGAACAGAGTTGTAATAACTAGACCTCTGTCAAGGTTATTTTCAATGAAGTGTTTGTTAATTTCAATATGTTTGAGGCAATGTTCATGGTTGACTTGTTATCACAATAAAATTGCATAAGAATATAAACCTTAATTTTAACGTCATCAACTATGATCTTCATCCATAGTCTTTCACATACACCTTGAGTAAGACTCACAATTAAGCTTCTTCACTAGAACTTGATACTCCATGATATTTTTTGCTTGACCAAATGACTAGACTTTATTTAAAAAACATATAATACCCAAATGTAGATTTTCTCCTAAGATAGACTCCCAAAAATTAGAGTGAATTAAGTCAAATGAAAAAAAATACTCTTTTTATTTAGATATGGGATAAGATGTATGATGATGCTCTAACGGTTAACATATATCACGTTTGAAAGACTTAACAATCTCAGTAGTCAACAAATGAGAGAACAAAGATTTTAAAAGGTTGAAAGAGGGATGACCAAGTCTTATATGATGAAGCAATATTTGGAAGTTTTCCATGTTTATGATGTTGCTTGTTGGCTTATGAAATTGGTTTTCTTTGGCCATTGGATTCTAATAGATACAACCTACTGTAACATCCCAAAATACAGTGTAAAAACTATATAATAGAATAATTATATCGATTAATATTACAGATCAGTCTTACAAAATAAAGAACGTACGCTTGTGGCCGAACGACCTTACAGAGAAACAAGAAAAACTAAAACCGAACAACATAAGCAAACCCGACCGAACGGTTTACAAAATGCTATACCGAACGGTCCTACAAAATAAGAGGGAAAAGATGATCGAATGATCATCTTAAAACTAAACTAATAATACTGACCGAACGGTTCTATTGTTCGATCTTAATTTCTACTTCAACTAAATTTTCTTCTTCCAGTGCTTCTTCCAGCAGCTCGTCTCCTTCTGCTCACATCCACATGGATGATCATTGCAACGGAAAGACAACCGAACGTACAAAACAGACAAGACAGGAAACATAGGGTAAACTTATGTAATTCAATTCATGTATAAACATATATTTCACACAATCAACCAAACAAGATAATTCATCACTCGTTCATGTAAAGCCTAATACTAGACTGACTGTCCGGACTGTATGAATTATGTGTAGCTACAACGTTCGTGCACCCGAGTGATGTAGTAATTGGGATACCCTCAACAGCTGCCACCCGAGATTAGTCCTATCTATCCAAATTAACCATAAGGACTAGGACCTCCTACCGTTCCCACACATGACTTACCCTCATCTACGTGAGGACGAGTAATCACGGAACATCAGGATAAATCGCCAGCTTAGCATGCCCACATTCATACTTTACAAATTCCAATATACATTCATGAGCTATTCCTCCTGGAACGCTCGTCCATAATCCAAAACATTTCATCCATGTCATATTTTATTCATCTTTCATTATTAATAATCTCAATTAAACCCTTCATACAAAGATCACTAAGGATACCAAATACCGAACGTTAAACATCAACCCTCAACCAGACCGAACGCTTTGAGTGAGACCAAAGGTCTCCAGTTCCAAACGGATCAAAACCGAGAGATGGAATCATTGGTTTTAAGAAAGGGAGTGATTAACATAATAATTCTCAAGAACGATTAGGAATCAAACGTTTATTTACTAGGTGAGCCAATTGAATGAACTGACTCCCGAGTTAGACCGAACGCTAATAGGCCTAGGCTGAATACCAAGACTCTAAGCTAAAACCAATTTAAGACAGACACTGTGAAAACCTCAAATAAGGGTAAATAATTGAATCAGGTGAATAAACCGAACGTCAATAAATATACTCAGCTTTTGAATGAGTTAAACATCAAGAACAATCAGAATGTCAATCGAAGACCGAGCACCGAAAAGGGCGAACCCTATTGAGTTTGAACGAACGTTCTTATATATATATATATATATATATATATATATATATATATATATATATATATATATTTCAGAAAAGAGAATGAGTACCTGGTGTAAGACCGAGCACTTACTCAGCACGAACGCTTGGTGGAAGACCGAGCACTACTCAGTACGAGCGCTTGGTGTAAGACCGAGCACTACTAAACTTACAGGAGAAAGGCTTGATAAATATAATAAGATACCATTTTGAGTAGTGTTTAAGAACAAACAAAAATATACAAATACATATAGATATACTTAAGTTTATAACCGAATACCAAGGAACAACTACGCTTGGCCGAACGCTCATGCACAATATTACAAAACGAAGATGCTCGTCCTTAACTAGGATTCTTCCCAAATGAAAGAATCAAATTCCAACCAAGTTCACTAGAAAAACCGAACGGTCAAGGACCGTTCAGTGACGAACGTACACTTTCATAGAAAAATTTCATACTAGAATTCTTTATACCAATTCATCTCTCAACATCTATTTTCATAAACTCAAACATCCATATCATAGTAAATAATCATACTTCATATAGTCAAAACTTATCAACAATCATACTTCATATACATTCAGCCACTCAACAAACATGCATTCATTAACAACGAACGTAAAAACGAACATACAATTAAATTATATAAGCTTCATTTACCTCTAAGCGTGACCGAACGTTCAACAATGCACCTCTAAGTGTGACCGAACGTTCAACAATGCAGAAATATATCTCCTCACTACTGAAATCTTAGAGTTCGACGATCACCCTTTACAAACTAACCAAACAGGAAAAACAGAAATACTCAGAACAAAGTGACCTATTCATGCAACCAAGAATCTGGGTTTGCATGTGTAAGAAGAACGAACGTTCTAAAGAGAAAGTGACTTACCAGTTTCAGAACCAAAAACTGATTGGTTCAACTGGAAGCTCTTGACGCCGGGAGTGCTCCAACGGTGCTTGAGTGGTGATCGGAGAAGAGAAAGTGAGTGTTTTGTAGAGAGAAGGAAAATCTTTTAGAGAGAAGGAGGAGAAAAATGAAATTTCAGAGTTTGGAAGAGAGGTTGCATGTAGAGAGTGGCGTGAGTTTTGAAAAACTAAGCTTTGCTACCACCATCAAGGACGAACGACCACTTCACTGCCCTCACTTGTCTCCCACTTTCTGATTTCCAGATTTCCTTCGCTTGACACCTGGCGTCCGCTCAGAGTGGTTTTGGGTGCGTTTTTAATGAGGTTTGACACCTACTATGCATGGCAAACCTATTATGCTATTATGTGTGGCAACAAATGTGAAGAAAGTTGCTAAACAATGAATGATTCTAATTCTCTCGTATCTGCATATAGGTACACTATCACCATTTTCAACTATAATGAATTATTCTTTGATCATTTTAACATACAAATTGAAGAGCTCCGAAAAAAGGAGTCATGTGGTTAGATGATTATAAATTAAGAATCCAAACACCCTAAGACAAAGGGTCAATATTATTTAATGTATCCATACCTTTCATAGGTAAGATACACAATCCAAAGGACATAGTAATCGATACAATCATTGTTTTCAATGATATATTTCCTTTTAAAAATTTTTTTTACTAGGAAATGAAAAACACACATACAAACAAATTAAACCCTTATCATTTTGATTCATAACAACAACAAAAAATTGTTCAACAATGACACCAAATCATAGTCAAATAAGACACCACCCTTTGATGCTCAACTTTTGAAAACCCTATCTATGATGGTAGTGGATGAGACACACCTTTCTATCCCCCCCTCTTACCTTAACGACGATGATCAAAATGGTGATGTGATGATTAGCAAGGCAGAAAAACAAAGCTCCTAAACTCGAGAGCTATGATACCAGCTTAAAAAAATAAAGAATTATTTTTATTGATATCAATAATGCAAATTACATTCTAATCATCTTTATTTATAATAATAATAAACCTTTAGAAAATAAAATAAAAATACACTAAAATAAATAGGAAGAATCTAAAGATATTTTTTTCTAATTATTTTGAAGACATTAAGAATACCTTTTATCCTAATAATATGCTATTTAGATCACGCACAAAATTCAATAAAATTTGTAATACAATAAACCAACTTTTTGTAATGTATATTAAGTTTAGTATTATTAATATTGTTGGAACAACTGGCTCTAAAGGGGACTGAATAAATCCCTACTCTTCTTTACATGAATGACAACCTAAAATATCTAACGAACAAGTAGAGAAAAAAATAACAAAGAAAATTGTATTGGTTCACCTAAACTATGCGCTACGTCAAATTTTCCTTTTGAAATTATTTATTAAAATGTTTCAGGTTAATTAATCATTTTGTTAGAGTAAAGTCCAACAATCTTGTAGTTTTTATTAAGTACTTATCACAACAAAGTGTAAACCATGGAAATGTTTTATTTGTCATACGATAAATTATGAAAAATAACAAATTATGTAATATACAAGTATTTCGTTTGATAGAGGACGAAACACCTTTCAATAAGTAAATCTTTCATTTGACGATTAGTGCACATAATTTTTAAGTTTACATTGTACCTATCAAAAATATTATTAAAGCTTATTTCATTATGTTGCAAGAAGTGTCTTCATCTTTTGTTTACCTAACTAATATATGAAAGCACAATTCTACATCAAGATATCTTGGGATAAGTTCTAAAGCTAATTTGTTTCAACAAACATCTTAATACCATCTTACGTCAATTCTAGTCAATTCTAGTAAGTTATTTGTCATGTGCGATTTTTGTTTTTACTCTATTTTCAAATAAAAAGCTCCTTGGCCTAGCCTAATGTTGGTAAGTACTATAAACTATCAAAATGTTGTTTAAAAAGAAGATTGACATTTAATACTACATGGAGCACATTTAAAGCATTTGCTTAAACTTTCGGAACATGAGTGAGATTTTTTCATTAGTTGAGTTTTTGGACTCAACCTCGGACATATTTGTTATAAAATACTAATTAGTTTTGATTGCAAAAGAAGGTTTGTAATGTTGGATTGCAACGTTCAAACATTTTAACATTCAAAACTTTATTATGTGCTGCAACGTTCAAAAATTTCATTATTATATTCTTCCTTTTTAGCTCTATAAATAGAGACCTCTCTCCATTTCTAAAATACACCATTCTCTCTTCTCTCTTTCTTTATAAGAAAATTTGGGTTTATTTTATACTCTTTTTTAGAGATCTTTGCTAGTTCTGAGATCCCTAGAGATGTTCTGGGAAGTTCCTATTGTTCGTGATTCTGTTAGCTTTTATCCAACAATCTTAAGGACTTATGGATGACATCAACAACTCAATCCCGGAGGATCAAAACTTTATTTCCAGAACTCAAACGGTATTTACGAAACCACTTATGGATGTGTCAAAAGTTGAAGTCTTCTCTAGATGAGGATGAAAAAGAGGAAGACAAGGCGAAAAAACTTTCATGTGTCATGTCTTTGTAATGTTTGAGGAAATGTGGAGAAAATTTTCTCTCCAGAGAAAGGAAAAGAAATAAGAAGATAAGGTACTTGAGTAATTTTCGTATACTTTACCTACAAATGAGAGAAACACAACCAGGTATTTTTTTCGTTTACCAATCTTAAGTATTTTAAAATTGTGGGGTGTAGGTAATTTTACTTAATTACTTTAAGAAATAAATTTGGCTTTTCACCTAATGATATTGATAATATTCTAAATTTGAAAGTAGAGAATATGTCATTTTGTATGCGAATGACATGTTAATTTCTGGGACATGCAATGAGATTGTCACTATGACTAAATTGTTTCTAGGATCAAATTTTGAAATGAAAGACATGGGTGAAACCAATATAATTTAGGTGTTAAAATCAAAAGGAAGGGAGATAGTATATTACTATCCCAAGAACAACACATTGAGAAACTTCTTAAGAAGTTTATGTATTATGATTTCAAACCTGTGAGTACCCCTTATGATGTTAACTCTAAACTAATGAAAAATAGAGGAGAATCATTATCTCAGCCTTAGTATGCCCAAATAATTGGGAGCTTACTACACTTGATGAGCTTTTCTAGACCTGCTATTTCTTATGCAGCAGGTAGACTGAGTAGGTACACTCAATGTCCAAATCAGGAACATTGGGATGCAATTGCTAGGCTTATGAGATACTTAAGAGGTTCAATGGATTATGCCATTGAATATAGTGGATTTCTCTCTATATTAGAAGGGTACAATGATGCTAACTGAATCTCTAATTCAGATGAGACAAAATCCACTAGTGGTTATGTATTCACACTAGGGGGTGGTACGATTACATGGAGATTAGCCAGACAAACAATTATTGCAAGATCAACAATGGAATCTGAGTTTGTTGCTCTTAAGATGGCTGGTAACGAGGCTGAGTGGTTGAAAAACTTCTTAGCAAGCATTCCACTAGAAATGAAACCAACCCCATCGGTATCAATACATTGTGATTGCCAATCAGCAATAGCTATAGCTAAAATAGACATATACAATTAAGACACAATTTTGTGAAGCAGCTGTTAAAAAGTGGAACTATTTCCATTGATTATGTAAAGTCGGAACGAAATCTAGTAGATCCTCTGACAAAACGCCTAGGAAGACAAATGATATTAGAAACATCGAGGGGAATGAGACTTAAGCCACTTGAAAACAAACAAGTGATGATAACCCAACCTTTGTGACTAGATCCCATGAATAAGGTTCATATGGGTAAAAACAAGTCACTTGTTAGTTCTGATAGCACTAAATTGATTTTAATCAATTATGTCCTTTCCTATGATGTGTGAAAGTGCTAGAGACTACATTATTGAGAGGCTAAACTTTGTCATAAAATTCTATGTGGTGAAAGAATTTTAGCTTAAACAAAGTTTTTAATGATTTTCATATCCCTTATGGATGGTGTATGATTTACAGCATACACTTGATGAAATGACCTATATGAGTGTCGAGTGGAGTCGCTTGCATGAGATTTTTGCATGATCTCTAGAGCACTCATGAATACCGGGCACGCACATGGCCTAGTAAGCGCAACACAACGATAACAAGGATTGTGAGAGTGTATTGTGATTGATAAACCTCTAACACACATCAAGTGTCTTCATATAACTTGTTATACCAACTACATTGTGTGTTAAGTTTCTCAATCTAAGATTGGTTCATATAGCTTGCTATACCAGTTCTGATGCATTACATTCTATGAGACCCAAGATAAAAGTTTCTTATCTTTAATTTTTGAACTATTTGAGTCAAATACTTTTTCTTTCAACTTTCTTTCGCAATAAGTGGGGGATTGTTATAAAATATTAATTAATTTTGATTGCAAAAGAACGTTTGTAACGTTGGATTGCAACGTTCAAACATTTTAACGTTCAAAAATTTCATTATTATATTCTTCCTTTTTAGCTATAAATAGAGACATCTCTCCATTTCTAAAATACACCAAAAATACATCATTCTCTCTTCTCTCTTTCTTTATAAGAAAATTCAGGTTTATTTTATACTCTTTTTAGAGATCCTTGCTAGTTCTAAGATCCTCAGAGATGTTATGGGAAATTCCTGTTGTATCCTGGGGGACTTGCGCAATACACCGTGGATAAGTCCTTAAGGACAATGAATCTACACGGTTTAGGAAATTTTGTTCGTAATTTTGTTAGCTTTTATCCAACAATATTCACTTCTTCCTCAAAGTGCTTTAAGATCTATTGTTTCCTTCCATTTCGCCTATATTTGTTTAGGTCTAACATGAAACCCTTTTCATGATATAGTTGAGGCTTCCTTTTGATCCTTATCTTGGAGATGAACTTCATTTAATCTCAAGATTCCAAGAATCTTGTCCTAATTAGGATGAAATAACGTGCCTTAGTTATGGTTGTTGTCTTGTGCTTCGAAACCTTCAGCATGCATCATTAGTATGTAACCAACAACCTGATGGCCCACCAACATCCAACTCTCAAACTCCACCACAACAATAATGATTGTACATAATATTTTTTGAACCCTTTGTTATTGATGACAAAAGATGGGAAAGTAATTTTAAATTCATGTATAAGAAACTTTCTCAAACTGACTAGCATTTTCATAATATACATAAGTCTTCCGCATCAACTTGTGTTCATCCTAATAGTTTCTTATACCTTAATATTTGCTATAATAACGTCGAAATGATGTGTTCTTACCTATTGTGTTTAATCCAAAGCTTATTGTATTTGTTACCATAAGAAGGAGAAGACTCTTAATACTCAAATGGTCGAATACTTGTTTAGAGTTGCTAAATTATCGCTTAATGAAGCTTTGATATTAAAAATACAAACAAGTAATTAAATAAAATTTTGTTTTGTCTATGAATATCCTAATTTATGTTGTATGTCAGAACTTTCTAATGGTTCACACAATGAGTAAGATGATCTATCAATCCATTACAATTAATGGTAAACAAATCATATGGTCATGTCATAACCACAAATTAATTTAAATGTAAATAATATATATTTTATAAGATTTAAGTTGTTGTAATGTTTAACTCAGTGGAGTTAAACGTTCTAGACAGTTGGTCTAGTGTTGATACTAAGAATGGTGAAACTCATCTAACCAGTTTGGTTAGTTTGTAAACTAGAAGTGGTTAAACTCGTTTTTAGTGGAATCTCTTAAAGATATTTTAAGGGAGAACTAGATATAGCTCAGTTGGAGTGAACTAGTATAAAATCAAAGTTTGCTTTACTGCTTTTATGTTTAAACAAGTTTTTCATTCAACGTTTTTTTAAAACATAAGTGTTCAACTACTGTCACAGATGGTCTAAACCCTACAAAATAATACTAAACACTATTTGTAAAAAGTTTTAAAACACTATTCAAATTTCTTTTAAATATTTTTTTTTCTGTGTTTCAATTTTACTAATTTGAATATAAGTGTCCTTACATGTACTCGACTCATTGCTAAAAAATGACACTTTCAATCAAACTACCATTTATAAATTCAAAAAAAAATTTATGGTTAAATTATTTTATTTCTCTTTTAGCAATATTTTACATTTAGCCTGTTGGTATTTGAAAGTTAAAGAAATTCTTATATGAAAGTTTAAGACCATAAATATTGAAACAAGTGCAAAGATACTCATCTTTATTTATGTAATTTTTAAACTTATTCCTTTATGCAAACTTTTATCACCATTTCACATGTAGATGAAGTGTTAATTTAATAAAGAAATAAGACAATACCTAGACACACTACTCTAAGTACATACAGAATTGGTGTGAAGCTAAAATTCAAGTTCTATCACTTCCATTACACATGACACAAAAGTGAAATTAATTTTAGTAAAAACGTTACAAAAATATAACTCCCAAGTAGTTCACTTAATGTCATCTAGTTTATTAATTGATTCTGGAGAATGGAAAAAGCAAGAACACCATAAATTGTAAGTGCATTTAAAACAAACATGGTCAGTAGCAAAGGAGTTACACAATGTGGCCCATAACAAATGAATCATTCAAAACGGTCGTTGAGTCATTCAAAGAGAACACCTAAGTCAAGTACTACGGCTTTGCTTAAAATGACAAAGTACAACACAAAAAAACACAGTCCCGCTTCTGTCCTAAGATCAGTCCAAATTTAAGAGTTTCAAAATTATCATATTTTTTATATTCTTAAAATAACATAAATAACTCAAAACTCTCTCTGTTATCTCTTTTCTTCCTCAGTTTTTGTTTTGTTTTTTCATATTTATTTTCTCTCCTCATTTCACATTTATGCAATTAACCTTTGGCCATAAATGGGACTAATTGCACACGTGAATGAAGGCAGATCCATTTCTCTTCATCATCACAACCATAATTGCTCACTATTCCAAACTCCTCTTCCCTCTTCCTCTGTTAGGATCAATGTCTTTCTGAGTGAAGATTATTCATTCATTCTAATCAAACATTTTCTTTATGTAGTTCCTACTCCAAGAAAATCAATGAATAACATGTTGGCGCTGTTATCACTTTCCCCATACATTGATAAATTGGTAGTCTTGTTGGTGGCAACTGATTCTGAAACTTCTGATGAGTTTGAATCTGAGTAATGAGATTGGTCCACACCCATTACCCTTCCCATGTGTCCAGTCTCAGATGAACCTTTCCCAGCACCAAAATGCTTGTTGAAACTCACATCCCTGTCTGGTGTCCTGCTTTCCCCAGATAAACCTGCAACCCCACAGAAACAAATGTTAAACATGTAACAATAAAGAAGAAAAAGAAAGGCACTTGAATTCATACAGACAGTTGTAAAGTGGTCCCTATATGTTAATAATATCTGTGAATGACCCTTCAATTAGAGTCATACAAAGCAAACATTTTGTCATACAAATGGTTGTAATGTAAAAGTTAAAATCTTTCATGGTTTGTAATATTTACATGGAAGAGCAAATCATACCCATTAGAGCACCACCAAAGGTTTGGACATTCTGAACTTGACAATGGTTTAGAAAAGGCAGAGGAGTTGATTTTGCTGAAGAGGAAGTGAAGGAGAGGTTAGTTCCTGTTGAAGCAGATTCATCAATGATGGTGCTTGAAATGGTTGATTCACTGCATCCATTCACTGGCAAGATCAAATCCAAATCCTTTGGTGGAAGGATCTGAAACGTGGGTTTTCTCCTTCTGAAGACACATGACTTTTCCCTTTGCCTCCTAGCCATGATCACATGCCAATGGTTCTTCACTGCATTATCAGTCCTACCTGGGAAGAGTCTAGAAATCGTGGCCCATTTGTTACCATACACTTTGTGAGCATTCAAGAGTTTTTCCTCTTCTTCCTCACTGAAAGCCTTTCTGTTAATTCTAGGATCTAACTGATTAAACCACCTCAATCTGCAACTTTTTCCTGCAATTATCCATTCAGCACAAAGACTCTGTTATCACAAAACATAGTAGTTCACTAAAAAGCAGAACTGTCATTTACCTGATCTTCCTGGAAGATGTTCTGCCATTGAGTTCCAATTTTGAGGTCCAAATTGTGCAACAAACTCTTTAAGTTTGGCATCTTCAGCTGATCTCCAATGTCCTCTTGCACAAAGCTTAGTGTGTCTGATTTTCCCTTTAGCAGGATAACTATTAGCTTGAAGCTCTTCACCAGGTTTCAAAGACAAGCCAGTGGCTTCAACCCCAGAAGATTCTTCTTCCTCCACGCTTTTGGGATTCAAAATCTGAAAAGGTATATCAGAACTTTCAGATTTCATGTCTCCAACATGACCCATCACCCCTATAATGTTGAAACACTGGAGACCAATAACAGCAACAGGAGGTGAAGGAAAAACATTCATTTCAGCGCTCATTGAAACTGAAGATGCAGAAAAGCTGAAAGGGTCTAACTTTCACAATGCTGAGTGAAGAAAAACATTAAAAGTTTGTTGGGTGAGAAAAGAATCTAAGGATAGAGCACAAAAATATCAAATGGCAAGGAGAGAGAGAGGAAAAAATGGTGGTCAGAAGGAAGACACAGAAACAGAAGAAAAAGGACAAGGTTTTAAAGAAAAATTCAAACAAATTAAATATGAGATCTTTTTGTTTTACATTTTGAGTTTTCTTTGTTTAAAAGTTCAATGCTTCTTTTGCTCTCTTATGTGAGAATGAGCTAGTGGGGCCACTGTTTCAACTTCTCACTCATTCTAAGAAAAAGAAAACATTAAATAAACATGAGTGAGTGTGTGCATGCAAATTGATATCAGTTCTGTGGTGTCAGTGTCACTCTGGTTGAAAGTTTTTTTTTTCCTTTTCCAACAAGATAGGTGGAAGACTTTTGTAAGAATTTAATTAAATATTTTTTGTTTAAATATTTATTAATGAGTAATTTTGAGTTTTACAAAAATGTTAATATTATATTTAGCTTTTTAATTGCCAAAATTAAGTAATCTTAGACGGGTATAAAATGGTCTAATAAGTATAGAATTTTTCTATGATAAAAAAGTAATGAAATTATAATTATAAAATAAATATAAGTAATTTTTATAATTTAATTGTAGATCATTTTTTATTTATTTTATAAATTATTTGTTTCAGTAAATGATTTTTATTTATTAAATTTAGAAAAATAGATAAATTTAAGAAAATGGTTAATTTAGAAAATCAATTAAATTTAAATAAAATAATAACTTGAAATATAAAAATAAAATAAAAATGGATAAAGGAAATTTCCATATATATATATATATATATATATATATATATATATATATATATATATATATATATATATATCTTACTACTGGAAACATTTTCGATACTTTTGAAATAAATAATGTTCATATTATTGTTTAATTATATGTAATTAATATTGATATTATTTACACTGTTCATAAATCGAAGTTGTTTAATTTAAAACACAATGTCAAGAGACTAAAATTGTACCTTCATAAAATAAAGGATAAGAGGTGGATTTAGGTTAAGAATTTATTAGTAAATTTTTTCTTTAGGTTTCCAAAATGAAACTGTGAGACCCTAGATATTTAACGCACCAAATCCCACACTCTGAACCCCATTTAATGCACTGTGCCACGTCAAAACCCACTCACTTCCACTCTGCATGCGCCGGCCATGTGTCACTGAGGGAACGTTCCAAAAACGTTAGTAGAAAACAAGTGGCATAATGAGAACGGACGTTCGTCCTGTGTGGGAAGGGAAATCACCCTCTGCATGCGCTGACGCCATCTGTCACGTCAGAAGCTTCTAAAAGCTGTAGTGGAAACCAGGTGGCAGTACGTGAATGCATGGCCGTTTGACGTGGGAGAGAAATGATTTCTCTGAAAAACACTTTCCATCAATTCTGCATTCACCTTCTTCCTCACGAAACCCTTGCTCTTCTTTTCTCCAACTTCTCTCTAAAACTCCTTCATCTTCTCTCTAAGATAACTTACCATCCTCTTCTCCGATCCCGTTTCAGATACCGTGGAAGCATTCCCTGCACCGTGAGCATCGTTCTGAACCAAACAGAACGGAGATCTGAACTGGTAAGTTCTCGTCTCTGCTCATTCGTCCATTTAGTTCATGCGAACCAAAATTCTGGTTGCATGCGTGGGTCATAGGTCTGAACTGTTTATGATTTTTGGTGTGTTAGATTAAGTGAAAGTTGTGGAGTGATTCTTTGGGTATAAAGCTGTGAGAGAACGAGCGAAACCCTTGCATTTGGAAGTTCACGGCTAGACCAGGTAAGGGAAGCTTTAGTAATTTAATTGATACTTGCATGGTGTGTGTGAAAGCATGAAACTGTACTGGATGTATGAACTGTATGATATTTAAGTATGCATGAACGAGTACTGTGAAATGGATGGATATGAATGATATTGTTTGAACTATATGTTGAGAATGAAACGTATGATTTGGAAAATGAATGATTTCTGTATGTTATGAGATGATAATATGAATTCTGTAATGTATGAGATTTATGGTGGAGATAAATTATAAGATATGAATCGTATGAAAATGGTGAAGTTATAGTAGATGAAAAATCTGGAAAATATCATAGTCCTTGCTTGATAATGTACGCTCGTCATCGCACGGTCTTATACCGTTCGTTTCCCCTTGAAAATAACTTAGAATAAGAATTCTTTCATTTGGAAAGGATCCTGATTAAGAACGAGCGTCCTTTGTGTGAAGGGTTAGGTTTGAGCGTTCGGCTCAGCCTAGCGTGTCCAACGGTTGAAATAATTTAAGTAAATTAGTAACGCTCGGTTTTATTATCCAGCGTTCGTCATAGGTAGCGCTTAGTCTTATACTGAGCGTTCGTCCAAATGAGCGCTCGGTCTTATATTGAGCGTCCGTTCTATTAGTGCTCGGTCATTTACCTAGCGTTCGTCCTGAGCAGTGTTCGGTTTTATAACTTAACGCTCGTCCTTATCATTGATTCCTCAGCGAACGTAAATAGCGTTCGTCCAAATTATTAGTTGACGTTCGGTCATTGACTGGCGGTATTCCCTCTTGAAATTTAATCACGCTCGGTTTATTTATCTAAAGGAATTGTATTGTATCTATCCCTTGGATTCAATCTAAAATCTTTATACTTAAATTATTCTAAGTATTATTCAGAACTTCTAGAGTCAATTCCCTTTAATTGAGTCAAGTATTTATAACGTCCGTCAGAGGACTGAGGTTCGTTTCTTTTGTTCAGAAACGATTATTTCTCTCTACTGAAATAACGTTCGTCCTTATTTTGAAAAGGATGAACGTTCGTTAATTTATGAAAGTGGAACACAGAATGAAAATGTGAATAATAGAAATGGTTAAGGTGTGCGAACGTTATTTTAAGTGAAATATTGAAAGTGGATTTTGAACGAACGTTCCAAGGGGGAACGTCTATATGATCTGAATGTGATAAGTTGTATAGTATGACCATGGTAAAATCGCTGATGGCTGTTCATCCTGATATTCCGTGAGTGCTCGTCCTCATGTAGAGGGGAGTAGGTCATGCGTGGGAATGGCAGGAGACTCTAGTCCTATTGAGTACTTTGGACTGATAGGGTTAACCTCGGGTGGCAGCTGATGGATGGTTCCAGTTACTACATCACCCGGGTGCACGAACGCCTGCGGTTACATGGATTCATACAGTCCGGACGGTCGTAAATTGTGAGAGTTTGGATGAGTTACTATATGCTTGGATATAAATATATTACTGTATGAATTGTATGGTTGATTTCATATGTTAAAGTATGTTGGTTGTATGAATTAAATTACCTAAGCTTACCCTTGCAATTCCTTGTGTTGTCTACTGTTTATGTACGTCCGTCTTGTCAATGCAATGATCATCCGTTGTGGATGTGAGTAGATGGAGAGGCGCCACTTGAAGAAATGCTAGAAGAAGAAAATTTGGAAGACGCCAACCTTGTTGAAGCAGAGGTTAAAGCCGAGCCCTAGAGCGCTCGTTCTGTAGTAGCTGTTAGTGTTTCTGGTTTGTATTTTGGGACGTTCAGTTATTTAGTTTTGAAAAGTCGTTCGTTCAGAACTTAGTATTTTGTAGTTATATTCCGAACCCTGTATCTTGTACGTTCGGCTTTTAATAGCTGATTTTAGTTAAGACTGCACTGTTTAACTCTGTAAATGTGATTAGTTCTAATTAATGGTAATTACTATTTATTGGGATGTTACAGAAACTATTTTAGTTCGGGTTGATTAAATTTAAAATAAACGTATATAAGAATTTTAAAAATAATCACTTATTCAATAAGTGGATAGGATTCTCATATTAAAATAAGTAGAAAATTAGTTATTTAAGAAAATTAGATAAACACACATTAAATTGCTTAAAATAACAATGACTTTTTTAGGGATGAGAAAAATATGTGTCTAATCAAACTAAAAGAAATTTAAACACATATTTAGGTTAAAATGGATAAGTGGATAATGTTGAATAAATAAAATTAAGTGAAATGAATAATTGTAGGCGGGTTCGGACAGTGAATTAAAATTTTAGAAAGTTTCACATCGACTAGAGATAAAGTCAATTGATAGCATATAAGTAGGTATAAACATCACCATAAAAATTAGTTTTATAGATTGAGTTAGACTTCAAGTGTATTTTTTAACATGATATCAGAGTCAACTTAAAGCATATCCTAGATTGTTTGCCTTGAGTTACGCTTAAAATTCATTTTTTAACAAAATTTTATAGATTCAATTCAAATTTATGTTTTATTATTAGGTTAAATATGTTGAACTTCAATGCAAAATTGGAACTAATTCATGTTGGAAACTTTAACACATTTTGGTCTCCAAATTTTAAATATGAATGGATACAGTTCTTTGAACCCAATTACGTTTTTATTTTAATATTAGATGAGAAAGACATTGGACACAACAAAAAAAAATTAACATAATTGGATTAAAAGAATTATATCTATTCATTTTTAAATTTAGATAACCAAAATATATAAAAGTTTAGAAGTGGAACCAATTCTAATTTTGCATAAAAGTTCAGGGACTAAAATCATATTTAACGCTTTAATATTTATAAATTAAAAAATATATTTAAAATTTAAAATTTTATTTTTAATATGATACTATTATGTTAAAATTTAGGCTTAAATATTAATTCAAGCCCTATTTTTATGGAGCTTGTTCAATGTCTTTTTTTCAATAAAGTCTTATTTTTTTTGTTAATTTAGTCTTTTTTTAATGTCATTTAAATATTTAACAACATACTGAATAGAGTATGCAACATGCCAATATATGGTTTTTTAATTTTTTTAAGTTTTTTTATTTCTTTTTTTTAATTTAAGAAAAATGTATGTATGTCAAGTTAGTATTATATCATGTAAAAGTAGTAGTATCATATGTTAGTGTCACATGTCAATAAAAGTTTAATGTGTCGATGTCAGTGTCACATATCAATATCAGTATGACGTATTCAATTCAGTTCTTATATTTATTATTTCGATTCAATTTAGTTCCAATTTATTTTTAAAATAAAGTTATTTTATCCCTATACAAATTGAGATCAAGTTTAATTTTTATATGAATGTTATTATGATATTTTTATTAAATATTTTAAAAATTATTTTTAAATTGACTTTAACTATATTATTAGAATATAATTATTAGATTTATCTTTGATGTTTGCTACATGTAAAAAATATGTTAGACTTGATTTAAAAAATAAGAATTTTCCTTCTAATTTTAAAGCACCTTTAATCATATATTAACTAAAATAAAATAGGAACTAAATTAGTATTTAATTCTAAAATTTAATATAAGTTATATATAATCATAATCCATTATAATAAAAATATGTTAGTTTATCATAAAAAAATAGTTTTAGTTGACTATGCTGTAAATATGTTAGTTTATCATAAAAAAATGGATTTTTCTTATAAAAATTTATTTAAATATATGTTAGAATCGATTCTGCTTTCGTAGTTCATAGGCTTTTTAATAATGGTGTATATACTTTACTACACTACTAATAATAATTATAATACTAATAATAAGTGAAAAAATAATAATATTTTATTTTTATTTATTAAAACATTTTTCAATTTATCAAACATATTATATCATTCACTAATTTTCATCTCAAATAATTTCATTTCTCATAATCTTTCTCTTAATTCAAACATCCACACCTTCACCTCTTTTTCTCTCAAATCCACTCTCCAAATATTAAATTTTTCTTTAATATTTTCCTTTTATTAATTAAAGAGAAACAAAAGGCTTAAATTTCCCAAGTGTTTTAAATGTGCATGCCTTTCTATTATTTTTTTAAACATATATATATATATATATATATATATATATATATATATATATATATATATATATATATATATATTACATAGAGATTTTATAAAATTAATAATCTCAATCTTAATAATTTGACATAGCTATATTTTTAAATAATATCGGGGCTACGTTTTTAAAATCCATAGAGTTAGAAAAGAACTTTATTAATAGAGAGAGTAAATAAAATAAAATAAGAAAATAATTAAGTGAAAAAATAGTAAATAATATGAACTACTGTTTAAAAAATTTAATTCTTACCATTTTTAGATTTTTGTCCTCTTATAACTTTTCATAGCGTATATAGTTATTAAACTTTTTATTTTAGGATGATTTAATCTCAATTTTTTCAAATTAATAGTCATGTTTAGGAATGAAAAATAGACCCGTTCTAACGGAAATTTCCTTCATAAATTAAGTATGGATATACTTAACTTTTTTAATTGAGTTTGGAAATGTATAAATATCCGCTTCATTTCTAACTTTATATTACTCCTAATATCCATTTTCATTTTAAATTACTAAATGTTTATAAATCATTAGGCAATGTAAAGACTTATAGATATGTACACACGTTCGGGTTATTGTATATAAGGTTTGCAATTTTTCCAGAAAAATTCTATGAATGATTTATAGTTTTGTTTATAAAAAGTTGCACAAGGATTTATAATTTTGTCCAAAAAAAACAAATACATAACAAGAGTTTGTAGTTTTGCTTAAAAAAATTGCATAGAAAAAGATTGTAGATTTCTTTAGAAAAAATTGTATGAAGGTTTACAATTTTTAAGTAATAATCTTTTTTAGTATTGGTGGATGTAGATCTTAAGGTACCAAACTATATTAAATTTCCTCTGTGCTTTTATTTAATTTTTTGCTCTTATTTATGGGTGTCTTTGTGCTTGAAGGGATTATTTTCCTAATGGGTGATTTCTAACCATCCTTCATTTATTAAGTAATATAAAAAAAACTTATCTTGTTTATTATATTTGATTATTAACTTTTGTTTTATTTGAAGAACTTCTTGTTTTACTCAAACAATTTTAATTATCTTTTAATGGTTTGGCTGGTTTGATATTTGAAAAGTTTTCTCAAATTTTCAATGTATTTCTAATCTTATCACATCCTTAATTATACATTTTTTCTTTTTGTGCAATTTTTTTGAATGGTATATGAAATTGTTTATAAGACACACATTTGATCATTTTTACTTTGTTTTAATATTTTTATTTTTTATTTTTTATCATGTAGAATATTTTTAATTATTTTTTATATAATAATTTTTTATTTGAATTATCATTAGTTTAATATATTTTCTATGTGTGATTTCATTTAACTAATGTATTATCACTAACACAAAACAACTTACCACATTATTGAATTTACGTCTACCATGTTGGTAAGAAATGTAAAAATTGTGTGATGATATTTTGTAATTAAATGGTTAATATTGATGTAGTCTCCAGTGGAGGTGAACTAGTATCAATTTGTTATGCCTATTTTGTGTATCCCTACATTTTTAATTTAAATAGTTAATTTGCTTGCATTTGTATATTTATGAGTGTAATTTTTTTTAATTTGTTTTCAGGCTCTATTCATGCTCCCCCCATTCTAAAGCCACATTACACCAATACAACTTTTTAGGAAACAAATAATCTTAAGCACTCTTGATTAAGTGTGTTTAATTACACTTAATTTTTATATAAAAAATATTATGTTTGAATTGTCTACTTTAACAAATTCAAGTATGAAATTGTAAATATTAAATCTGTTATTTCTAGAATAAGATTTCTCTACCATAAAGTTGAAATATACAACTCAAGATTTCCACGTGAAGACAATGCAAGATCAAAGTCTACCTTATATACAAGTAACAATCAAGTTTTCAGAAGATATATAGAAAGATTAAGTTGAAAATTGATCAACACATTGGTAATACTCCACTTTTTCATCTTTTTCTTTTTGTAAAAATGAGTTTTTAATCTCTTTTAGTTTCTAAGTCTTTAGAATTAGGTTAGTTTTTTTGTTAGAATGTAAAAATAGTTTTTTTTGTAAAAATGTAGTTAATTTGGTGTTTTTAATAGATAAATGCGTCTTTTGTTTAATATTGTTTATTGTTCTTTTAAAAACTCCAAAATGAAAATACAATTCTTTTATTTTTGCTTAAACAGGTCTCTACTTTGCTTAATTGCTCATTAACTCTTATCCAATTTCTTTCTTTTTTGTAGAATATTACCCTTGGTCAAATGGGTTGAATTGGTAAAAAGGGAAGGCTAACTTGCCCTATGTGACCAAAAAAATGCATAACTTTCTCAAAAACGCACAACAATGTTACTGAAAATGAAAGTGAAGGTTGATGCATGAGAAGGGGTTTAAATTTTTCCCCAAAACGCACAACCTCTGGTATAGCTTGTACTTTGTAAACTCAGTTCTTATTTTTTCATTTGAAATAAAATTTTGGTTTATGTTTCAATGTTCAATATATTATATTTCTATTCTTTATGTCTTTCTTGTGAGATGTTTTTACATTTCCAACAATATGTCTTAGTATTTCTATGTTTCTAAAGATGAAGTCTGACTTCTCTATTCATATTTGTTTTGTTCTTTAGAGTTTTGTGATTTTTTTGCATTGTTTGAGAAAAAATAGAATTGGTAGATGAAGATTCATTCAATTTTGTTGCATGTCTTAGAGTTTAGTAGTTGTTTCTTGGTTAATCTTGTAGTAACCATGTTAAATTCTTTCTTTTAGTCTAAACAAAATTTAGAATTGATTAATTAATCTGTTTGGGAATTTGAGAACCTACATATATCAGTGTCTAAAATAGACTCTACACGACCCTGAAGTGGGCCTGATTCAACCAAGACGTCTTCTTGAGACAAGTTGATATTCAAATTGACCAAATAGATCAAGTAATATATTCTAGGGTTTGCCTTGTTGAAGAGTTTCTGCAATTATTTTTATTGTCTTTGTTTCTTAAAACTATGCACCTATTTCTTTTAATTGTTGTCTATACCAATTGTTAGCTTACATGAGTATTTGTTCTTGATAGTTTTAGATTTTGTGCATTCTTGTTAATACCTAATAGTTTTAGGCATTTGCCCTTGGTTTAGTAGGTTAGTGTATAACTTTAAAGAACTTGTTTTAGATTTCATTTCTTGCATTTGCATTGCATTGTTATGTTTCTGATTTTGATCCCTTACAAGCCCAACTTGATCATTACTATGTTTGACTAAGTGAATGAGAATCACCAATTTCAAGTTTCTAAAACATAAACTACAAGATCCTAGTGTGGGCTTGATTTTTTCCAAAATGTCTTTTTGAAGAATGATTGAGATTCATCTAATCAAATATAAGGAATGTCCAATTTTGGGTCTCTTTTCTTTGTTGTTTTCAGTTAACTTTGGCTTCGATTGTCAAGTTTATTGCTCCCAACTTATTCATGATTGTTTCCTTCATCTTTTTGAATCACTTGCCCACTGCATAACATACATTTTTAATTCCATATTTGTTACACATTAATAGAGAATCCAATTTTGTGATTTCTGATGTTTCTTTCATTCTTTGTTGACAAAAGTACACACAGTAACATCTAGGACCATTTCGCATTGCATCAACACAACATTTGTTCATCTTTCCCTTCTTTGACTGCATTCACATATGATTCATTTCATAGTACATATAACATCATTATAATTAGAAAATTTGCACTTAAATGCTATGTTAGAAGTTGTAAACAATGCCGAGGTGCATACATCTAGAATTTGCATTCCATTTAGCCTTCTAACTTCATATTAATCATTGTTAGAATAAAGTGAACTTCCATACATGCATTGCCTCATAGAGTACATTGTTATAGGCATTTAAGATTTTGCCCTTGATAGTTTTTATAGAACATGCATTTAAATACTACGTAGAATCATTCATTCATTAATTCAATTTTCATTTTCCCCCATTGCATTATTCTTTTCTTTTAACCTAGGTTAGCTACACAAATTTAAAACTTAACAAGAACTAAGTCCTTGGATTGATCTCGAGTCTTTCCCTACTCTACATTAGGGGGAACTTGCTGGTTTATTGTCCTTTTAGCGACAAAAAGGCGAGTCCAACACACATAAACTTTTCTTTGTAGATCTTAGTTGTATACATTGTGCTCTTTGTTGAGTTGAGAACAAACTTTGTAATTCTTCATATTGTGAAGCTTTCTTAAGTGATCTTTAACTATGCTCTCAATGAGAATTATTTTTGTTTTTTCCCTTGAGAATTGTTAATATTATGGGAGGTAAATAAGGTGTAACCTAGAGAAGTTTTGCATACTCGTTGTATTCACCTTTGTTGATCAGTGGGACCTCTTAAGTTGTATGCTTAAAAAATAATTGGATGTATCCTATTAGTTATGGGACCTCTTACGTTGTATGCTTAAAAAATAATTGAAATGTATCCTATTAGTTTTGGGTGAACTAGTATAAAATTATTTTTGTACATATTCTTAGTGAATTAGATAGTCTAATTTAGTGTTATGCACGGAAAATAATGTACAAGCTCTATCCAACTCTTTTTTAGAGCTCACTTATTGTATCATAATTATACTTGTACTAAAATATTGATTTTATGTATATACATGATGAGTTTCATATGATGCAAAGTAAATATAATTATTTCAAGGGAGGGGATACTAAGTTGAGATTTTTAGGTTGTGTATTGAATTGTGGATTTATGAAGAAGATATCATAATTCTACTAATATTGAAATCACATAAAGGAAAATATCATATGTTGAGAGAAAAAAAGCTATGACCTAGTCTTTGGTGTGAAAAAGAACTATCGAGTAGGTCTTAGAGATTTACCTTATCACATGAGTGGAAAGATGTCCATGTTATATAGCTTTATTCTAGTGACAACTTAGTAAAGGTAATGTGACATGCATATTTTTTATTCTAATTCACAAACATATATCTTTTGGAAGTAGATTCATGTCTTTAGTAATTAGTAATTGATGTCTATATATTATGACATGAGATGTATATAAATGAGATGTACTATGATGTTTTATTAAATAAATGAATTGAAATTGTAGCCATTAAAGTATATAAATGAGATGTAATTATAATATATGTATGATTTAATATATACATGTCTATTTATTTTTAAAACTCTAGCTTATACCTTGTCTTGTGTGTTTGTATATTATTCATCAATAATAATGATTATGTGTTACCCATGACTAGATGATGTTACAAAGGAGGAATCTCAACAAAGATAGGGTGAGGAGATAAAATAGAATATAAATGTTTATGTTCTTTTCTTAAAAGTTGGGTAAATATAATATGATTCTCAATGAAGAGTGAAGTTTATCTTCAAAAACGGTAAACAATAATGTAAAACATTATTTAAATGTTTATTTAGCATAGCTTGATAAGTAGTAATGTAACTCTCAATGACATATGTACATTTTGATATCAAAATAAGTCGTGTCTTAGGTAATTTCAGGGAAATGGAATTTCCATATTTCAGTTGTGTGCATTTTATGCTAGTAAATTTAGGATTTTTCTTGAGAGTTTGAGATAGTTTCTAAACCTTTTCTCTTATGGCTCTTAGGCCTCATACTCCACTCTAATCATCTTTTAGTATGAGCTCAGTAGCCAAGGCTATTGAGAAGATGACTAATGTCATTCAACAATAAAACATAACAATGATGCATAAATACCAAGCATCTATGGAATAATGATATACAACTAAGATAATTACATTAGTGTCTTTTTCCATTCATCCCTAGGAGTAAAGAAGACTAATTGAGTTCATGAATGAGTGATAACCCCCAAAGTTCAGTGGTAATGCCACCCTTAACCAAGTTTATCGCTAGATAAAAAAGATTGAGAAAAATTTAAGGACAAGAAATTTCCAATATTTTACTCTCAAAAGGATTAAATGTTCTTCCTTAATGCTTCATCTTCTTCAATCCTCTTAACCATGGACTTTGTGATCGGGTGGTTTCCATCACCATTTCTAAGACGTATGTTTTGGTCATACAATTTAATGAATTTGAGTTATTTGTTGTCATGTGGGTTATTTTCTCAAATCACCGAATATCATTATCTTTGTACATGGCCTAGATAATGTCAAAAGTGACAAAGTGGGAGTAAAATCCAATGATAATGATCAACATAGAAGAAAATACTTGGTTATTTGTGGAATAAAAAAAACACCAACAAACAAAACAAGAGAGTTTCCAAAGGTTGTTTAGTTTGAATCTTTGAATTGATTTGTTTTGAGCTTCTTGATTTTACTTTTGATTTCTGATTTTGTTTTCCAATTTGTGTTTTATGTTTTTTAATCTCTAAATACCCATATTTATTTGTATAAGAAGAATACCAATGGTGATGAAAATGATTTAGATTGTATTTTAGATTTCACAAATGATGATGAAAATGAATACTCTCTTGGTTTTGTCAAAGAATTTTAAAGATTGTGTATTGATGTTGAAATTCCTGTGATTACTTTTGCAATGCATACACATCTTATCATGATTGTGTTGTTGACTTAATTCCATATTATTACATTTTGATATTACCTTTTGATTGTTCAAGAGTTAAATTGTCATTCTTTTGAATTTTTTTAATTAATTGTTTTTCTTGGTGTGATGAATCAGTTGATTTTGTTTATCAACAAAGAACACTTAATACTATTATAGAACTAAAATATTAAAGATGTTATATTTGTACTGGTGTATGTTATTCTTTATATTTTGATTCTTTTAGCATTCCTCAAACTACATAAAGGACTATTTATAGCTTGCTTAATTATGTAAATATAATTTATTAAAAGCTTAAAGTTGTCAATGCTTATTTAAAATTAAAAACTACAAATTTTATTTTGTTAAAAAAAAATTAAAAAAGTAAACATTTATTTTGAAGTTAGAAAGTATGCAAGGTTCATTTAGCGTGATGTTACATTTCATTGTTTATAAGTTAGATTCTAATATTTTTAAAAGGTTTTAGATCCTAAATATTTAAAAAAAAAATGCAATGTTTCTCTAAGGCAGAGGTATTAAGTGAGTGATGATGTCAAGCAATGTCAGGTTAGGTAAAGATACATCATTTAACCATATATAAGGCACTTAACAGTGCAGGCTTTGTTGGCTAACGGTATACCATCAATCATTATCTTATTTTGTTTTTCCTTAAAGAAAAAAAAGACACTTACGAATGTTTTATATTGTTTGTGGTGTCCGAAAGGTCAAAAACAAAAAGGTTTTTATGCATGCATGCAACAAAATAGGAGTCAGCTAAAAATGTTAGACAAGAGAATATTAGGTGGGGCATGGGGCTTTTGAAAGAGACTTGCATCTGCTTTCTTAGACAAAAGAATATTAGGTACAATATAGATATATTATATATTCTAATTATTTTTTGAATTAAATTTAGAATTTATATGTATATATGCAATGAATTTTAGCAACAAGAAATCTCCCTGATGTCTGTCTTAATTGTGCAGAAAATACATAAAAATTGCATCTTTGTCTTCAACAAATTAGAACAGAAAATATTATTAATGGAGAAAGAATAGAGAAAATATGGAAAAAGTTTAACACAGAGAAAAAAATTATTTCATGAAAATATTATCCTTTACTACTTTCATTTCTGCCTGGTTTTCATTCCAGGTTAGAAATTTTAGTTTTCTATATTTTTTAAATTAGCTTTTTTTTGTATATATAGACTTAAATGTGTTGGTAATGAGTTTTCAGAAACTTTGAGTGGTTCAATGATTGTATATATTATGTTCTGAAAAACTTTCCTTAGTTCAAATATGTTGGTAAGGGTGTTTCACCTCCGACAAATATTATTTGTTGTTTCTTACTTATTATTTTGTTGAGTGATCTTAGTTTCTCGTTTAAAATTTAATACATTCATTTGTGTAGTACTTCTTCCATTTTAAATGTCTTTTTATGTTAATTTGAACATAAAAAGTTGTGGATGTTGTGTTTGCAATAATTGTATTATATTTTGAATTATCTGGTTCGAAAGTTTGAGAAGAACAATAATGTTTTAATAATTGATTACTACATAAATTGTGATATACATTTGATATATTTTACTTGATTTTGGTTTGATCTTCGGGTGCATGTTTGGTTGTGGATATTTTGTATCATCACTTTCATTTTGTGTCACCTAAATATTAATGTGAAATGCTGCCGAAATTTTATAAAATATAAAGGGTGATGATCCCAATTTATGTAGTATTCATTTATAATAAAAGTGAATCTTCTCGAATAAATTAGGATTATACCTTTTATGAGAAAAAGTGAGATTTGAATGTAATGATAGAAAACTAATTTTGATCATGTATCTATAAAACATATACATGGATCTGAGTTGGGTTAATTTACCACATATAAGTGATTATTACGAAAGAGGGGTGAAAAAGTTTACAAAGTTCGCTTAATGTAATGCTGGTAGTGTACAAAATAGAGTAAGGATGAGGTGTCCTTTATGAATTGTATGAATATGAGAAGATTGGATGTTGCCAAAATTAGATAACATCTTTTGTGCGATAGATTTATGAAGAATTATACAACATGGACGTGGCACGGTGAATTGATAAATATTCCAAGTATATCTAATTAAATGAATTTGTTGATTAGACAATGAATTATAGATTAGAGGACATGATCCGTGATGTTAGAGTACAATCCTTTATTGAAGCGGTATATGAAAATATGTCTACTGATGTAGAGACTTTGTTATATCCTAGTTCAACCAACTTCACATGATTATCAACGGTGTTAAGGTTGATGAATTTGAAGGTATTGAATGTGTGGAATGATAAAAGCTTCATAGAATCTGTAAGACCCATGAAATATATATATATATATATATATATATATATATATATATATATATATATATATTTAATAGTAAATTTTAGCATTTTATTAGTAATAATAATTTTAATGGATAGAAAAATGTAAATTTTTGGATATAAAATTATAGTAATTTTAGAGGGAGAGCTTCAAATTTTTGATAACATATTTAGGATTTTTTTAAGAAAAGTGAATAGTAAATAGTGAATAGTGAATAGTGAATAGTGAATAGTGAATAGTGAATGGTTAAAAAAAAAAAAAAATATATATATATATATATATATATATATATATATTAAAATAAATTGTGGAAGAGAACACTCCACGTAGAATTAATCATTCAGAGATAAGAATGGTGAATAAAAAATAATTTTTGAATAGTAAAAATGAATAGTAAAAGTGAATAGTAAAAAATGAATAGTAAAATTTTTGGCTATAAATAGCCAAGGGGGGGAGGCTGAAGATTTACACCAAAATTCTAGAGAAATTGTGAGAGAAGAGAGTTGGAGGAAATTCTAGTTGAAGAGGGGAAATTCTGGAAGTTTCCGGAGAACGGTTTGAGAAGAGGAAACTAAGTCTGGAATAGAGGTAAGGGGAGCTAACTTTGAGTATTTCCTTTTGTATTATCTTGAGTCTAGAATATGCTATATTTTGTTTTTGTCTGATCTTAAATCTTGAATATGGAGTATTTTGTTTCTGTATGATCTTGAAATTTAAATAAGAGTATGCTTCTGTGATGATATCCAAGTGTGATAATTGTAAAATGTGATATTGATTATGTTATGCCATTTGTATGTTATTAGTTGTTTATTTTTTTTCTATTTTGGAAGGATTATAAATTGTCTAACCGGCTCTGCCAGATTCAATTTCTTGTTTCCCCAATCATTTTATTGCTTTCCTTATTTATTTTTATTGTATTTTGGAAGGATTAGAAGTTGTCTAACCGGCTCTGCCAGATTCAACTTCTTGTTTCCCCAAACTATTTATTGCTTTACTTATTTATTTTATTGCATTTTTGGAAGGATTAGAAGTTGTCTAACCGGCTCTGCCAGATTCAACTTCTTGTTTCCCTAGACATGTTATTGTTCGTGTTATTTAATTATATTGTATTTTTGGATGGATTAGAAGTTGTCTAACCGGCTCTGCCAGATTCAACTTCTTGTTTCCCCAGAAATTTTATTGTTTTATCTATTTTTTTTATTGCATCTTTCTGGAAGGATGAGAAGTTGTCTAACCGGCTCTGCCAGATTCAACTTCTTGATTCCCCTAAATTTTTATATTAATATTATTTGATGGTAATGAGAGCTAATTATTTTTGTATGAATTTATTTTATAAAATATTTGCATATGAATGTTGAACTGGTGTGCTCTTGTGAAACTATTTTATGACTTTTATTATATTGGGTATGATAACTGAAACTGTGAAATTGTACATGTTGTGATGTGATGAATTTAATCTGTTCTGAATGAGTTTGTTGGCTGAAATTGATCTTGTTGGAAGGTCTGAAGTAAGGGTTCTGAAATAGCTTATATATGGGTATTAAATAGATGTACAGATATTGTTTGAGGTTGCTATGAGAGGAAGTGAACACATTAAAATTTGGCATTTCAAATTTAGAGCATAAGAGAACATGGTAGATAATTTAAATAAATCAATTGTTAATTATTGAGGGCCTTTCTTTGTTGGTAGGATAGAGGAACCTTAAAAACCTGAGTTGGCACATCCCTGATCATAGAGCAGTCCTGACCTGGTCCAGTCAGTTGTGACTAGTCATATGTGCTGGCGTCGAAGGTGAGTTTGATGCGTTCAGACATCTGGGTCCTCTCCGGTGACCAATTGGAGTAAAGAAAAATCTATACTAGGATGAAAATAAAATAAAACAAGTTGATTGTAGATGCATAATATTATCATGGTAAAAATTTCATATATATTTTATTACATTGAGCCCAGACTTTAATATGTAGTTCCTAAGATATGTTGATATATTTTGGTTGATCCATGATCTTTGTTTGGTGAAAATACGTTGAGTTATACTCGTTATGGGCAAAATGAGTTTATAATATGAAGCATGATATCTGGCAATATGTTTAATTTATTGATACCAAAACGGGTTATTATGAATTCATGATTAAAGAATGAACATGATTGAGTTAGGTGGATAAGAGGGTATGAATTGTTGGTTTTATGAAATGTTGGGGTGGATATGAGAAATCATTACTTATGAAATGATGTTACTACCGGGAGTAGTATGTTCGAGTTATACCATGAGAGTTTGGTATGAGCAAAGTAACACCTGAGGTTTATGAAAGCAGGCAGAAAGTGGTCTAACCATAAGGCTTTGACATAAACATATGATTCGTAAGTTTTATAAAAGCAGGCAGAGAGGGGTCTGACCATAAGGCTTTAGAAAGTAAGACATAGTATATAAGTGAGGCTTAAGGAAGCAGGCAGAGAGCGGTCTGACCATAAGGCTTCATGAGTAAGCATGGTACACTTGTAAGATTTATGGAAATGAGAAAGATGATTTTGATAATGATGAATTAATGACATCGAAATAATGATATTTTATCAATTGCAGAAATACATGATTATAATATTTTTATTACAAGTTTAATGATTTTATGATATGGTTGGCTTACCCTTATTTGTTTGTACTATGATCATATAACTCATGTTATATGTGATTAGATAATGTTGCAGATGCGGTTGAAAAAACTTAGAGATGAGAGAGATGCGGGGAAAAACTTTCAGGGATTTTTGTAAAAAGAATAAATTTGTATTGGGAAGATTATGTTGTGTAAAATTTATAAGTTGAAATTTCAATGGTGAAGACTATATTGTTTAAAGTTTGTAAGTTTGGTATTGTACTTTGGAGTAATTGAAATAAAGTTTGATTGTTTATATGAGATATCAAATTAATTTAGTCTCTACTATCAGTAATACCCTTTAAAATATTTGGGTGGTACAAAATCGCTTTAGTTATTGAAGGAAATGCTTCCTGAAAGTAATACTTTACCTGATCGAAATTATGAGACAAAAATGATACTTTGTTCGGTGGGTATGGAATATCAAAAGATTCATTTATATTCTAATGATTATATTTTGTATAAAAAGAGTTTGCAGAGTTAAGAAGTTGTCTCAAGTGTGGCTAGTCATGTTATATGGTCAAAGATGGTGATAGGAGATCACAAAGCATGACCCTCCTTCAAAGGTAGTTTGGTATCTACTAATAATTCCAAGGTTTAAATGTATGTTTGTGAATCTATCTATCACTAAAAACCTTAGATGACATGCTGATAAGCGAAAATGTGATGAACTACTTCCTCATCCTGTAGATTTTGTGCAATGGAAGAGCATCTATAAAGAATTTCTTGCATTCGAAAGTGAATAATGGAATCTAAGGGTTGGACTAGCTATAGATGGAAGGAATCCTTATATCAATCATAGTTCATGGTCTGTTTTGTTAGTGATTAATAACTTTCCTTCAGGTTTGTGTATGAAGAGAAAGTACATGATGTTATCAATGATGATTTCTTGTCGAGGACAACAAGGAAATGACAAATGTTTACAATCCTTTATTGAAGCGGTGTATGAAAATATGTCTACTGATGGAGAGACTCTGTTATATCCTAGTTCAACTACCTTCACACGATTATCAAGAGTGTTAAGGTTGATGAATTTATTGAATGTGTGGACTGATAAAAGCTTCATAGAATCGCTTTAGTTATTGAAGGAAATGCTTCCTGAAAGTAATACTCTACTTGATCGAAATTATGAGACAAAAATGATACTTTGTTCGATGGGTATGGAATTTTCACTCTTCTTACAAGTGTAAGCTTATGATTCTATGAAGCTTAAGAGTCTATTCTTTCCTTTGTATTTGCTTTTCTTCTCAGATGTTTTCTTTCGTGTTCATGTGCCTATTCTCTTGATCTTCTCTCCAAGGATCTTCAATTTATAGGATGCATGAGAAAATATTCGTTTGATAGTGCTTTTTTTTATCTTTGGATCTTCATAGCCTTTTCATAGGTAGTCGTCGTAGATTGAAGTCAACTTGTCAAAGCAAGCATGTTTTTTCAGTACTTTATCAAAAATAGGTTGTACGAACTTTTTAGCACGACTTTTGATGATGAAAACATTATGCGAATGTCTTTTTTGTCTCTAACATCCACTTCTGATGTGTATATGATAGAGCATATGGATACTTAACATAGGCAAGTACAAAGAGCATAAGAGATATGTCATTTTTCTTATCACTTTTATTATTTTGAAACGTTTGGCGGACAGATGTAAAATTTACTACCTTAAGATGTCTTATACCCTAGATTCTGACATCAAAGACATATAAGACGTCAAAATTACTCTCTTTCTGACATCATATGTCCTGTAAAAATTTGTAAAAGCATAACCCACGGACATTGTTTCTTTGCACTTTCATTTACGCTTGAACCTACATTTTCGAAGACGAGTGTAAGGAAGAAGAAATGTTAGTATTTTGTCACTTACTTCTTGTGAATTTGTTTCTCTTGCTTTTGTTGGGATATTTCGTTAATTTTGATCGTTTTATATAATATTTTTTTCATTTAGTAGTGTTTTCCTTTACATGAGTTGAAACTCCATCCACCCCAAGTGAACAAACTACTTCGTTCATAAGTGCAAGGAAGAACAAATATCAGGTTTTTGGGTTATTTACCATAAATGTATATGTTTCCACATGTGGAGGTTACAATTTTATTTGTGTTTATTGATTTATTTCGGGTTTTTGTGCTTCATGAAGGTCCACCATAGCGAACAACAACGTCGGGAAGTTCTGCACTCTTTATCGTTGCTAACGATCCTTTCTATCAAGGTTAGTTTTTTTGTTTTGATACACACTACAATGAAGTGATATATTATTTAATATATGATTTTTAGTTTTCTTATTGTACTTTGAGTGTTGTTTCTTGTATGTGTCATTAATATTTGGCATTTTATTTTTTATATACTTTTTAAAAATAATATGGATCAAAGCTAGATGAATGAACATTGTATTAGTCAAGAGTATGAAAAAGGAGTTTTGAGTTCTTACAATATGTTCTCAGGAACACACAAACCTTATGAATGGGACATATTTTTGTTCTTGTGTTCTTTGTCGTAATCAAATATGTCAATACTTGGACAACATGCGTAATCATCTATTCATTTATGGTATAATAAAGAGTTATACAGTTTGGACTTGACATGGAGAAGTACTACACAAGCCTAGAACATCAAGAGGAACAAATTATGTGGATGAATGAATGAATGATCATTTAAAGGACATGATACGTGATGTTGGTGAAGAAAATTTTAGAAGAGCTCATTTATATGATTCTCTTAATAATGATTTAAAGGAAGAGTTGTATCTAGGATGCACTAACTTTACACTACTGTTGACAACTTTGAAATTCTTTAGTTTAAAAGTAAGGAATGGATGGACCGATAAAAGTTTGACAGAATTGTTGGAGTTGCTGAAGGAGATGCTTCCAGAAAATAACATGTTATCTATCCGTAATTACAAGGTGAAGAAAATTCTATGTCCAATGAGTTTAGAATACCAAAAGATACATGGATGTCTCAATGATTGTATATTATATAGAGATGAGTATGTTTCACTGAAATTATGCCCAATGTGTGATTTATCACGGTTGAAGAAGAAAGTTGATGGAAATAATGATGATGAATACAATGATGGTCCACCTACTAAGGTAAGGTGGTACTTGCCTATAATATCCAGGTTAAAAACGACTATTTTCCATTAAAGAAGATGTGAAGAACCTTAAATGACATGTTGCTGGAAGAAAGTGTGATAATCTTATTCAACACCCAGTTGATTCCCCACAATAGAAAAATATTGATGAAACATACAGAATTTGGTGCAGAGCTAAGAAACTTAAGATTTGCACTTGTTATCGATGATATGAATCCTTATGGGAACTTAAGTAGCAAACATAGTTCATGGCCAATTTTATTGATGATTTTACAATCTATCTCCTTTGTTGTGCATGAAGAGAAAATATATAATGTTGTCTATGATGATATCGGGTCCTAGACAACCTGAAAATAACATTGATGTGTATCTAAAATCATTAATTGATGATTTTAAAATGTTGTGGAAAGAGGGCATCGAGGTCTTCAATTCATATCTTGAAGAAAATTTTTGTTTGTGTGCAATGTTGTTTTGCACCATAAATGCTTTCCCAGCATATGGAAACTTGGGTGGTTATAGTGTTAAAGGTCATTTTACATATCCCATTTGTGAAAAAAAACACTAGATATCTTCAATTGAAGCATAGCCAGAAAACTGTGTATACAAGACATCAAAGATTTCTTCCTACAAATCATCCTTACCGTAGGTTAAAAAAAGTGTTTAATGGAAGTCCTGAAGATGATGTTATGTTAATACCTAACAATAGGAAAGAAGTATACAACCCGATGAAGAACATTGATGTTGTGTTTGGAAAAGATAAAAAGGAGATCATTGAGAAAACATTTGGAAGAAAAGATCAATATTATTTAATCTTCCATATTGATGGAGAAAGGATGTTAAACATTTCAATTCTACAACTATGGTGTATGTAAGATTTTTCATTGTCTTCCCTTTTTAAATATTCAAATTGTTACTTTTTAAGATATATACTTAACTTTATTGTTATAGGTACATGGACACTATCATTGTGGACCAAGGTCAGGCATCCATGTATGGATTTTTTAAACCTTAGACCATTCAAACTTTTGGAAACATAGTTGAATTCAAGCAATCATATATTTAAACATGGATGGTTGAGTCCAAAAGAGAGATGTACATCAAGGCATACAGTGATGGGTATATGTTACTCATTGTACAATTTTATAAAGGTTTAATTAATCGACTTACTATTTATGATTCATAACAGAGGCCATTGGCAACTGATGGTGATCATACCAAGACAATGTATAGTTGTATGGTTTTGTTCCCTTCACAGGAAGATGAAACTTGACTTGAAATCCTTATTACAAACATAAGTTTTACATTCTTTCGTATCAATTCATTATGATATTAATATATTAACCTATGTTTCAAACGTTTCAAATATAATTAGAGTTGTGGGTAGGCCTAGAGCACAACAAATTCAAATAATGTATCCAAAGGTTAGGCTTCATTGATCTTTAACTTATTACTTTTTATATGTGAATATTAGACATATTTGACTATTTAGTGTAACAAGCAGTTAGATTCATGGGCATGCATCTACTACATCATGTCTTAGATCAAGACCATCATTCGAGCATGAATTAAAGATGATTGGACTAAGGTAATAATAATATATCTTTCACATCTTACAAATCACATTCAACTTGAACATTAGAATACAAATATAGTAAAGTTGTATTGTTTTTGCAGTGGTTCAACAATCCATCACCAATAACATAGGCCACAATGATGAAGAGGAATGAGCAACATATCTTTTGGAGCGATGGAGTTAGGACATACTCTAGTTTAGTTTCAATACTTTATGTTTTGATAGCTTTAGTTTTTAGTTTTAATTGTGATAGATTTAGTTTATAGTTTTGATTAGTTTAGACATTCAAAAATGAGTTCTAGATATTTGAAATGCCAAAACTAGTTTTCTACTTTTCAGGTATTGTAATACTGTAAAAATGAATCTTTTATTAAAAAAAACATAAAAAGAACATTAGAAAGTTCACTTTTTGACATCAATTGCCGTCGAAAATTGTCATTTTCAACGTTAACTGACGTCAAAAAGTGAATTTTCAGACGTCACAAAACTTTCAATGCCAATTTCAGAGAGAAACCTTATCTTAGTGGGCAAGGCATGGCTTAGCAAGAAGGATGTCATCCTTCTCACGTCAAACACTATTTGATATTTTAAAGACAACCCATAAACTTTTGCTCAACAGCCAAGACACGACGTTGAGCGTTAAAGGACGTATGAATTGTCTGTTTGCCGACTTAATCAATGTACTCTTTTTTCTTCTGACATTAATTTGACATCTCATGATATGATATGATAATGGTATTTTGACAAACATTAAAAATCGAAAATAACATAGTGACACATCCAAAATAACACACATGATAGACAATGAAGAAAACATATTTGAATCATGATTGAAGTAGTAAGCAAGTAAATCAAACCTTTGAAGGTAGTAAATTTTATAGAGAAAAATTTAAAAGAAATAATAAAAAAATTTACTTTTGTGGATGTTTTCTATAGTGGCGTATATAAGTTTTTTTTTTTTAGAATACAGATGCCATCCATTAAAAGAAAACTACAATAGAGATAAAAAAAACCCTTTTGTTAATTTATTTGTCTTAAAAGACATGAAATAATTATAAACATGTTATTATTACAAAAAGAGAAATAGCGCATAGCTACGCGCAAGTTTAGCTTAATTTATTTGTAAGCACTTTTAAAAAAGAAAAATCAGTGTTTATACGTAATAAGTTTATGTAGAAATTAAGGTGCAGAAACTATTTCATGTAAGTTATTCATATAATCTTTTATTTGTAATTTATACATAATTAAATTAAATTTATTAAAAGAGAAGCTTATTAAGATAGGGTCTATATGTCCGAACAAGAGTATGTAACTAAATTACTGATGTCGCTTTCCATGATCATGATCTGGAGTTTGATCAAAGATGTTTGGCAAACCATCAACTGTCTTTCATGGTAAATTAACTAACACATTGGAAGAAAATCAAGCACAGATCCACTGCCCCACCCCAACAAAATGAAAGGTAGTTTAGTAAGAGGTTATACAACTTAAGGGCAAGGATGTATTTTAGGGACACAAATTACTAGACAGTGATCATTGTGAGTGTTAGTAACATCTTTTCAGAGTCGTTGAAAATTGTCGTCATGTTACAAGAAAATGAAACATGGAGCGCAGCCTTTATTGACAATAACTGGGGATTTGTGGAAAATTCTATTGCCTCTTTATTTGACCACCTTGCTTTTCTATTTGCTCATGCCTATCTCAATTTGTAAACATTGGCGTAAACACTTGTTAATTTTATTTAGTTGGAAACACTTGTTTGTTTTTTTTATTTAACTTTCTTATACTTGTAGTTCATTTTAATGAAACTTGATTAACTCATTTGTATCCATGAATTTTTACTTCTTACGTGAAAAGGGTTTTCTTATGCGAATAATATTGGTGTTTTTTTTTCTCTAATTATTATTGTCATTTTATATTGTTATTGTTCTTGATATATTTTTTGCGAGTCTGGAAAATTTATTTTTTACTATATATTTTAATATTTCAAGTTAAATACACTTTTAGTATCTAAATGTAGATGTAAAATTATAATTTGTTTCGGAATGTAGGTTCAAGGTTTACTGTCCAACATTTAGTGTGTTGTTCAGGTCCAAAAGTTGTTTTCAATTCTAAGTCCTCTCGTAACCGTTTGTCCAAATTGTTTACAGTTTTACAAAAAAAAGTCAAAGTTAGCTCAACATTGGTAGTTCAATATATTTATAGATTTTGAAGTGATTTTTTTATTAACAATGACCTAATCACAATCTAATTGTTGGTAATCACACTTTACCTCTAAGTTGTTTAGTATTAAGATTAATTATTTTGACCATTGACCGATCAGTCTAACTCTCTAACCGTCTGGTCTTAATGATGGCTTGTTCGTGTATCCCAATGAAAGTTTATTGTCCAATCAGTGACTGGCTGGACAATCATACAATATATAATTCATTCATTTTTAACCGAACGAAGTTAATTTTTTTTCAAGTGTTATTCTAAGTCAACATTTGAATTGTTTACACAATTTACTAAGTTTCAAATCAAATATCAATTTAAAACATCATTTAACACGTAATAGAACATTTGTTTTTTTGATTAAAAAAACTATATCATGAATTTTTTAAAGTTTAGAAACCAACATATATTAAAGTTTAAGATAATAATAAAAAACTAATTTATTTAAAGACTAAAAATATATTTAACTTTAATATTTTTAATTATATTTCTATTTTCTCTAACTTAATTCCTAGTTTGAATCTCCTACTAGTATAACCTCCGTATTAGGGTTAAAATTCTTCTATAACTACCCAAAAAGCACCACTCATCAAAGTTACATAATTGATTTTGTTTACTATATTTCCTAATTTTGGGGACCCTTTATTATTGCGCACACGATACATTATTGTCTTTTCGCTATCAGACATAACGATCACTGGAAAAGTTATCAGTACATCAGTAGACAAAACCAAACCCAAGTGGTGTTTGGCCAAAAGTTTGGTAACCTCTCTTGTACACCATTCTATTTTTTATTTTCTTTCCACACACTTCATACACATTCTATCACATTTTCCTCATACCTTTATATTATTTTATTAAAATAAAAATTGGATAAAAAAAATATTTATTTCTTTAATATATTTTTATCAAGCAATCTACTATGGATTTTGAAAGACAACATGTTTATCTAAGTTATGAAAACTATACATGAGGATTGTTATATTCATTGACCAAAACTATATAATCATTTGCAGCATACCAGAATTGTATTGAAAAATATAAAAAAAAAATGAAAGAAATAAAAATTAAGTGGGATTATGTGTTTATTCTGTCGTAGGAATCTCCATGGCGGGTTATTTGACTAAACGTATCAGTTTCTTTGATCCTGTAAATAGAAAAACTTCAAATACCAAATCCACGCGGATTTATTACATAATTATTTAATGGGAAGAAAATTAATTATAGGATCTTTTGATACTAGATAAAAAATAATGATAACATTTTATATAGTAGAAGCAAATAATAATTGAAAGATAAATAAATATAAAGGATATTGAAAATTTATTTTACTAACTTTTTTATATAATTTAATTGTTCTCAATTCACTTAGACATTTAATTTTCAAAGAGAAAATATATAAGTGTTGCATTTACGTTATACATATATGTTGTACATTAGTGGAAGAAAAAGTCTTTTACATCACATATTTAATGTTTGAGCAAAAAACGCGTAATGACATTTTTTAATTAAAAGTAACTTTTTTACATTGAATTATGCTTTAGTCTTATGTATATTTTGAAAGTTATATTGAATTTACGTAAATTTTCTTGTAACCTCTGCTCGCAACTTCTTTCTTATTTCCTTTTCACGATTTTGGCGCTTTCTTTCTTTTCTCGATGGTAGTTGCGGTGAGTTTAATTATAAAAAGTCATAAACAATCCTCATTACTAATAATCGAAAAATAATTCGCAATTGAATTATTTCGAAAATGATTTTAGGTTAATTGAACCCTTGTTATAATTTAAATTGAGTTATATATTTCTGTATTGAGTTGGTGTTATTGATTGATAATTCTATTAAAAATCTATCGTATTTTAATTTATTTTTTATTTATCTTCTTTTAATTTATTTTCTTGTTTGTCCGGTTTCTGTGTTCTTTTCTTATTATTTTTCGATTTTTAATTTTTAATTCTTGTGACTACATTTTTTGAAAATTTAAAACTAAATTTGAAACTTCAAAATCGGAAATAAAAACAAAAGTTTTAATTGTATTTTTTTTTAAATTTCAAAATAGAAAAACCGAAAAACAGTTGAGCTTCGATTTTTTTTAAATTAAGAAAAACGAGATTTGAATTTTTATTTGAAAGTATAAAAACAAAAAAGAATTAAATCTAAAATGGAAAAAATTGAAATTCTTTTAATTTTTGTTACTATTTTTTTTTTCTTAAATTTTGAATTTGAATTTTTTTATTATATTTTATTTTCTATTTTCCGTTCCTATTTCCAATTTTTTTCATTTGTTTCTCTTTTTTTTTTCTATATTCTGTAAAAGATGACACCTTTTTTTTTAAGTTTTATTGGTTGAAACTTAATACATTATTAGAGTATTTGCCATGCATTTATTTGATAATTTTGAATTTATGAAGTCCTTTCCTTGGAGTGAAAAAGTGTAAGTGTGAGAAAATATAATTAACATAATTTTAGTTATATACTTAGTACCTTTACTCATAAGTTTACTGGACTTTATTTGTGGTTAAATTCATTGCTTTAATTAGAATTTATCTAATTCGGCTTATTTTGGTTTTATTATAATTTCGGATTTTATGTCTATTGACATATATTTTTTATTTTCTTGATTGTTGAGACGGTAGATGGTCTAACTCATGTAGCCCATCTAGATGTTATGAATTTTTTAAGATAACTTACTTGTATAATCATGCATTTATTATTTGATCTCTAACGAGTGTTTTTTTGTTAGTTGAGGATCTTTAGACAGTGGTATGATCAATCTATATATATTGTCTAATATTTTTTATGTATTCATTTTGAATTATATTCATAGTCAAATGGTAACAAAAAATGCTTTTTATATATATCAAGAACATCATTTTAACAAATATGAAATTTAAAACTCTTAAGTATAGAAAGATTTTATGTTACAAACAATCAAGAAATAAATCTATTATTAAAACAACATTCTACATATGAAATTAATAATGATTAAATGTGATATAGGCAATTTATTTTGAATTGTTTCCATACTAATCAAAGTCCAAAGCAAAATAAAGACAAATCTAAATATTTTTTATATCAAGTTACTAATCAAATCTAAAGATTTTCTATATCAAGTTACTAATCAAGAGTTTTTAAAGAAAAACATAGAAGATTCCTATAATCATTTAAAGTAGACTATATAGATGAATTAATGATGAAGAAAAATATACAATTATATAATCTACAATTTTTCACTATTATTTGACTTGAACTTTTGTCATCTCTTGGTGGGATTACTTCCTTGGGAAGAATTATATAGTTTTTACCTCTAAAAACACTTAACAATATATGATCACTAAATATAATTCTTCTATTACACATCTTATTATTTGTTGAATAATTGTGAAAAAATATTTGTAAAATTGTATATTTGTGAGTATCTATGAATATATGTAAATATTTATATATTTTTTTTTCAATTTTAAATAAAAATATTTAAAAGAAAATCTTCAATATATAAGCTTAGTTTTAAAATCAAATAACTTACTATAATATCAGTGCAAAATAAATTCGGTCCTTTTGAAAAACAAATTTAAAAGAGTTACATCTAAATATAAATTTTAAGAAATTAATCTTTTAAAAATAACTTGAATTTTATAGGTTTAAAAAAAATAAAAATACATGATCTCAAATGGTAAAGGATTCTTCAACCATTAATATTTATTTCACTAATAACTTTATTTCGACCATTTGACGAGTTGAATATCATTACATGTATCCATTCCATTAACAGGCATATAATTTAATACTTGCACCCATTATTCGCATATATTCATTTAGTATGTGTTTCGACCGGATCCGAGCGGACCCTGCAAAAACACACGAGCTTACTGTTGATGGCGGACGGGCGGATGAGAAGACGAACGGACGATTGATGGCGAACGCTGGAGCCGGGCGGATGAGTGGTCACGGGCGTCCTCCAATCCGGACGCCTGCTCTCTGCTCCATGCTGGACGGACGTCCTCCCCTCCTGGCGGATGATCCTTTGCTTTCAGCTCCAAACTGGACGGGCGTCCTTCCTCTCAGCGCTGCTCCACCCTCCCAGTGGGGAGGGGCCGGGTACCTGCTAAAGGCACTCCGACGCTCAAATCAGTAATATGACAGGGCGTTGAATAATGCATGCATGAGTTGCGTTCTAAGCAATCTGTCCTAAAATCATACCTGAGACCTTTATTTATACTGATCGTAATGGGCTTTTACCTTTTGGGGGCCTGGAAACGGCCCAATAATACCTTAATCTTCATTAAGGACTTAATGTGTCATTAGCATTTAACCGTGTAATCAGCGAAGTGCGTCGGTTGGGAATGATGGTCGGTCAGGGATGTTACCCTAGGTGGGCGTCCAGCTCTTGGGCGGACGTTAATTCCTTGGGCGGACGTCCAATCCTTGGGCGAACGTCCAGCTCTTGGGCGAACGTCCTCCTATGGGCGGACGTCCTACTTCTTGGGCGGACGTTCCACAATGGGGGGACGTTCAGCTCTTGGGCGAACGTCCTCCTCTGGGCGGCGGACGTGCTACTTCTTGGGCGGACGTCCCACAATGGGGGGACGTTCAGCTCTTGGGCGAACGTCCTCCTCTGAGCGGATGTCCTCTCCTTGGGCGGTGGACGTCCAGCTCTTGGGCGGACGTCCTACTTCTTTGGGCGAACGTCCACTCCTTGGGCGGACGTTCCATATTGGGCGGACGTTCCACATTGGGCGGACGCTCCACATTGGGCGGACGCTTCACACTGGGCGGACGCTCCACACTGGCGGACGCTACACATTAGGCGGACGCTCCAGATTGGCGGACGCTCCACACTGGCGGACGCTACACATTGGGCGGACGCTCCAGTTTGGCGGACGTTCCACACTGGCGGACGCTCCACATTGGGCGGACATGCCAACCTTGGGCGGACGTCCACCTCTCAGATGGTTGGCCGCTCGTTCGGTCCTGTTTCTTGGGCGGACGTCCTTGGACGGTCGTCCGGTTTCTAAGGACGGACGGTCCTAGACTATTTGACGGACGTCTGGATTACTGGGCGGGCGTGTCTTATGCCGGGAGGACCTATCAATACATAAGCCCCCGAAGCCCGAGCATAATTTTATTGTGCGAAGGGGTTGTCCGTGCCTGGATGGGCGTCATTTTGGAAAACCGCTGGATCCATGCAAACTCGGACCAATGTTTATTTGGGCGTTCGGTCTTTGTTGCTTGACACGGGTGGCCGCTCGTCATTTTGAACGGACATGCCATCTTGGGTGGACGTCCACATGGGTGGACGTCCGTCATGACTGCCATCTTAGGGCGGACGTCCGAATGGCTGGACGCTCGGCCAGATTGCCGTTTTTGGGCGGACGTTTCATTCTTGGACGAACGTCCAACTCTTGGACGTCCCTTCTTGGACGCTCGTCCTATGCCGGGTGGACGCTCGTCCTATGCCGGGTGGACGCTCGTCATCTTGGATGCACATGCCGTCTTGAGCGATTGGACGCTCGTCCAATCTTGGGCGGACGTGCTATTTCAGATAGACGTTCGGCTCTTGTGTTATGCGAGTCGTCCAGGGTGGGTGCTCGACTTTGGTACTCAACAAGGGTGAACGCTCGGCCTTGTACCGCTCGAGCGGCCTTGGTCCTGATTGCCATTTTGGAGGGCGGCCTTGTTAACCGTTTGCTCGGTCTACGCTGGGAGGACCTATCAGTGCCTAAGCCCCCCAAGCCCGAGCGTAATTTGATTGTGCGAAGGGATTTTTTAGATGGTCCCCGAATTGTTGGGTCCATGTGGAGGTCGACTTGGCGTACCTTGGAGGACAAATGGCCGGGTGGTTGATTGACGTCCTCCTACTCCAGATTGGTGATAAATGCCAGATTCGGCTAAGTTACGGATGGCCGGCTGATTCCTGAATGCCAGATTTGGCTAAGTTACGGATGGCCGGCTGATTCCTGAATGCCAGATTTGGCTAAGTTACGGATGGCCGGCTGATCGCTGAATGCCAGATTTGGCTAAGTTACGGATGGCCGGCTGATTCCTGAATGCCAGATTTTGGCTAAGTTACGGATGGCCGGCTGATTCCTGAATGCCAGATTTTGGCTAAGTTACGGATGACCGGCTGATTCCTGAATGCCAGATTTGGCTAAGTTACGGATGGCCGGCTGATCGCTGAATGCCAGATTTGGCTAAGTTACGGATGGCCGGCTGATTCCTGAATGCCAGATTTGGCTAAGTTACGGATGGCCGGCTGATCGCTGAATGCCAGATTTTGGCTAAGTTACGGATGACCGGCTGATTCCTGAATGCCAGATTTGGCTAAGTTACGGATGGCCGGCTGATTCCTGAATGCCAGATTTGGCTAAGTTACGGATGGCCGGCTGATTCCTGAATGCCAGATTTGGCTAAGTTACGGATGGCCGGCTGATCGCTGAATGCCAGATTTTGGCTAAGTTACGGATGACCGGCTGATTCCTGAATGCCAGATTTGGCTAAGTTACGGATGGCCGGCTCTTTGCTTCGTCGCCCAACCAAGCTGAGAGTTGTTCTCGTTGGAACACTCTTTTTCACCAGCTTGGTCTTACTGGGAGGACGGTCCTTCGCTTCTTTGCCCGGCCAAGCTGAGAGTTGTTCTCGTTGGAACACTCTTTTTCACCAGCTTGGTCTTACTGGGAGGGACGGTCCTTCGCTTTCTTGCCCGGCCAAGCTGAGAGTTGTTCTCTTTGGAACACTCTTTTTCACCAGCTTGGTCTTACTGGGAGGACGGTCCTTCGCTTCTTTGCCCGGCCAAGCTGAGAGTTGTTCTCGTTGGAACACTCTTTTTCACCAGCTTGGTCTTACTGGGAGGACGGTCCTTCGCTTCTTTGCCCGGCCAAGCTGAGAGTTGTTCTCGTTGGAACACTCTTTTTCACCAGCTTGGTCTTACTGGGAGGACGGTCCTTCGCTTCTTTGCCCGGCCAAGCTGAGAGTTGTTCTCGTTGGAACACTCTTTTTCACCAGCTTGGTCTTACTGGGAGGACGGTCCTTCGCTTCTTTGCCCGGCCAAGCTGAGAGTTGTTCTCGTTGGAACACTCTTTTTCACCAGCTTGGTCTTACTGGGAGGACGGTCCTTCGCTTCTTTGCCCGGCCAAGCTGAGAGTTGTTCTCGTTGGAACACTCTTTTTCACCAGCTTGGTTTTACTGGGAGGACGGTCCTTCGCTTCTTTGCCCGGCCAAGCTGAGAGTTGTTCTCGTTGGAACACTCTTTTTCACCAGCTTGGTCTTACTGGGAGGATATGCACTCGTGCCATTGTTGCGGGTTACCTGCATTATGAAGGGAACATGGCGAGTTTCAAAGAAAGTATGTGTCCGTACCTTGTAAGACGGTTTGGTGGGTTGATCATGCTCGGATGAGCGCTTAAGTCCGGATTGGACGAGCGCTCTCTGAATCCGGGCGGACGAACGCTTAAGTCCGGATTGGACGAGCGCTCTCTGAATCTAGGCGGACGAACGCTTAAGTCCGGATTGGACGAGCGCTCTCAGATCCGGGCGGACGAACGCTGAAGTCCGGATTGGACGAGCGCTCTCAGATCCGGGCGGACGAACGCTGAAGTCCGGATTGGACGAGCGCTCTCTGAATCCGGGCGGGCGAACGCTCAAGTCGGGATTGGTTGGTCACCTGCAGTATAAAGGAATATTGATCGTATTTCTAGCTTAAAGGGTGTGTTCGTACCTTGTAAGGTCGAAAATATGTGTCCAAATGGCCGAGAATAGGTTGAGGCCGAACGTCCGAGATTATGCTGAGGCTGAACGGTCGAGACAATGCTGAGACCGAGCGTCCTTACCGATGAGGAGGTCGAACGGCCAAGACTATGCTGAGGCCGAACGTTCTTAAATATGTGGAGGCCGAATGGCCGAGGACATATGTCGTGCGGCTATGAAGTACTGGTGATGGGGTGGTCCGTGCTCATTTCTCGTGGTCACCTTTGGGTAACCGAAGTTACACGGCCCCACGGTGGGCGCCAGTATGTATTACAAATTTTATCTCATTTATCCATAAGTATGATTTTTTCTATCATCTCTAGTTCCAATAAATTAAAAATGTTCTCTCTTTTAGACTTATTTTTTTTTTCTGAATGTTATTAATCTTGGGAGATGTTAAAAAGTTATAATTATGAGTTATTTGTGGACTTGTTTATAATTAAAAGTAGTTTGTGTATGGTAATAGTTTATTGATAAGTCCTCTTAAGCAATTAGTTTAAGAGAAAACTTGACCTAACTTGTAAGTTTGGCTTGTTGGAAAAGAATAGATCATTTAACTAAATTATTGAAGAATTTATTTTCTTTCAGATATTCTCCTAATTATTTTTCTTCTTTACAGTTGATTTAAGGTGATCTCATGTAACTCTTTTGTAGCAAATTGATTGTTACGCTTAATTTTGATAATGATTTAAAATCCAGATATGGCTGATATTCTTGTTCTGTGTGACAGTTGCATTACTTTAATTAGAACATCAAATCTGCAAAACTAATTAAGCGTGCACATTTCCAAATTCCTTAATTCACTCTTCATTATCACGTTGATGACAAAATCAAATCGCATTTGGGTTTGGCATATATGTGTCCTTTTGAAAAATAATTGAATTGTTTCACCTAAAACAGTCTTCTGTCTTTTCTCTATTAACACTGCAAATTCAAACGTTATTGACTACCCTTTTCTTCTTATTCTTCTTCACTTTTCTACCTTTCCTAGGCGAACATCAATGAAAATCCTAGCTTTCAAAGTCACTAACGTAATTGTCAATTATCTTTGTTCATACCAATAATTGTCACTGCAAATCGCACAGAAAAGGAAGAAAAAGTAGGTCTTGCAATCGTATCTATTATTCTAATTTCAAAGTTTGGTCTTTTAATCTCTGTTTTGTTTCAGTGGGGCCTTTCTTTTTCTTTGTTCGTTTTTCAGTCACACTTGATCACTCGCTGTCATTATTGACTTTAGTCCTAACACTAATTTGGCCATACAGAAAAAAAGTGAGTGAACACAGCACAAGAAACAAAATAAAACAAGGTAAAATTTTAGGCCAAAGTTCTTCCAAAACATTGCATTTGGACCCTAGACACCTTAATTTCAACCGTATATTTCTCTGCTAATTTAACTCTGATTTGTCTGCTACTGAGAAAAAGTTGAGAGGTAAATTTGAAGACCACATTTCTTATTAACATTTTGCACTTGGATCTCAATGTTGGAGTAAATTCAGCACTTTCATCTTTCTGACTTTTCTTCAAAGATAAATAACTCTTGTGTACTCACGGATTTAGGAACTTCTTCTGGTCAAATCAATTCGTTTAGTTTAGAATTCCAACCAAATCAATTAAATTAGGTTAATTTTTTGTTTAATAGGTTCACCTTTTTTTTTTATTGTTATCTTATAATCATAAGCATTAAATATTTTTATCCTAATATTATAATTTATCTTTTAATTTTTATCCGAGTATTATAATATCTTAAGGATCATTTCTAACGGATTACGTTTTCAAACAAGGTGATATTTATTCTATACTTGCTTTGTTTTTTCCTTTTTTTTTTTCATATGATTTTATCATGGGATAAGATAAAAAGAAATAATAACATTCAAAATAGTTAAATAAAGAATTAAATATATTTTTCATCTTCAAATTATTATAAATAGTGTTTCATTTTTAAATTAAATTATAAAATATTTAATCTCTATATTTTATGAAGGTTAATGTGAAACATCTTTCTCACAATCGACGTTTGGAATGTTTTCTATCTAAGAATCACAGTTTTACAATAGACTAAAATTTAAAATAACTTTCACAAAGGAGGAAATACTTTATTATATAGTTTAGGAATTAAATATAATTTCACAATTGGTTTAAATCGTTGGTTAGTTCTCATATTTGTTGAAGAATATTAAGTGAATCTTCTTGTTGAAAATAGTTTCAATTGGATTCTAAATTTTATAAAATCTTAATAATTAAGTTCTCTGCGTTAAATGATAAGAAACGATTTCAAATATTAATAACATGGTGCACAATAAGGTGAAACATTTTATTATATTATGGAAATAAGATTTAAATTATAATGAAATTAGAATTTAATTTATAACGTGAAGTGAGTCGAGTCAGATGGGAGACGAGGTGACTCGGTAATGGTGGCGGTGAACGAGTCGAGCATCAAGGGTTATCCTCACCCTTCGATCAACAGCAGAGGGGCTTTCGAATGGACCATCAAGATTGTTCGTAGCAACGTTTATGCTTTCAACATGTTCTTTCTTCATGTTCAAGTTCCTAATGAAGATGCTAATGAAGTTGGTATTTATGTTTTATTATACTGGGAGAAGTGAAAAGAGCATGCAATCTGATGGTGCTGCTGTTTTTGTTCTCTTTTTTATTGTCAAATCAAATCATCATTCAGTATATGCTGCACAACTATAAATTTTCCTATATAAAATTACGTGGTTAGAAAAAAAAAAGTTAAAAAACGTGTTAATGTAGAGATTTCAGATTTTGAAATTGCAAATTTGAAATTTCGAAAGGATTAAAAATTCAGCATTAAAACAAATTCAAACCCTAAAATTTTGAAACTGCAAATTTGAAGTTCTGAAAGCCCCAAAATTTGCTTAAAAAAATCCTAAAATCAAACCTTAAAAACAAATTCAGCATTAAAACAAAAGAAATAACAGAATTATCGAAAGGATATTGATTTTGTGTGGCGTATGAAGAAAAAACAAGCCTATATAGATTACTGCACCATCCCAATGTGGAAGGTATTGTTCCTCAGAGAAGATTGTTGAGAAACAATGAATTTAGTATAGCCAAATTTCCCAAACTGTCTGGTATCCAATAAACCCAGATTGAGACACTTGTCTATTGCTTTTGGGATTAGATTTTTGAAATGGTTGTGACAAGAAAATTTGTTCCAACCATGACAATGTGAATATATCTAAGGATATAGTTCCATTCAGAAGATTGGATGTTAAATTCAAAATGAAAAACCTTGAAAGGTTGGCTAAGCTGCGAGGAATTGATCCAAAAATTTGGTTTTCCTACAGTAGCAGGGTTCTTATGTTGAGTTGGCTCTTTGTTCCTCTTCCCTTTTGTTTTTTTGTTATTTCTTTTCTTTTCCTCTACTAAATTCATATTATAATTTAAATGTTATTTCCATGTAATAAAAATTGTGCACCTCAATACGCTTATTGTCCACTACGTCATTAATGTTTGAGATCGTTATCAATAAAAGAACCCATTTAAGATTTCTTAACAAATATAAAGACAAATCAAATGTTTAAATCTTTCATAATAATTTAGGAACAAAATATATATTTAATTCTAAAATAAAATTAGGTTTAATTACTAATTTGTTTTTTACATTGTAGTGTTTGATTGAGTTTGATCTTTCTTTGATTCGATTTAATTTTTATATTCTTTTACTTAATTAATTTTTTAAAAGACTTAACTTGGTCTTTTGGTTAAATTCATATTAACACTGTTTGTTTGAAAGTGTTTAATATCAAAATCTAAGTCATATCTTATCTTAAAATCTCTATAGTTTTTTTTTTCTTTCTTCTTCCATGTTCCTCCACTTTCTTCCACCTTTCTTAATTTTCCTCTCCACCACTTTTCACATCTGACCACCTTCCAAACATAAGATTAGTCACCCTAAACCCTTAACCAAAAAAGCCCCAAAGAACACTAGTGCACTAAGAGGATATTGCACCGGTTACTTTTGTTTATAGGCACCGGTTCTATAACTGAGGCATATACCGGCGAGGTAAAAAGGGGTAGGTTTTATGCCTCGGTTGTGAACTGAGTTAAAAAGAATAGGATTTATGCCTCGGTTTTTACGTAACCGAGGCAGTAACTTGTTTATTTTTTAATTTTTTCAATCTTTAGGATGTTCTTGATATGTTCTTATGCATAAGCAGACACCCGTCTTCCATTGCCACCATCATCATTTCACCTTTCCACTTTCAAAGCTACCAACACAACAACGCAATTCCGCATTTTCAGTGAAAAAAGAAGGATTCTCCACCAGCCTCTGTTCCTCTGTTCCTGGAGGTCTCAGCTCTACCGCCACTCACCCCACCGCCCCCGGATATTCCTTCTTCTCCCGAAACATAAGTTTGACAAAAAGAAGAAATTGAACAGGGAACAAGCAGAAACTCCATTCAAAAACCCAAAAATTGAAATAAAAAACCTAGATGAATCGGAACCCTAGACGAATCGGAACAGAGAAGGGGAAGGAAGCCTCCCTCCCGCGCCCCGCCGCAAGAAAAGGAACGACCACTACGCCCTTGCGCCTTCGTCGCGCCTCCGTCTTTGGCTTGCGCGAGACCGCTAGTGGTGCTGCCCCAAAGTTGGGTCTCTCCGTGAGAAGATAATCTCGCCCCATTGTGCGCAGATCTACACAGGGAAGAAGGTTCCTTTTTGGATCTAAACAAGAAATAAGGGTCGAACCCTTTTCGGATCTAAACAAAAAAGAGGATGAGGATGAACTTTAAATCAGAAATTAAAAAAGAAAAACTGAAGAACATCGAAGAAGAAATGGACAGCAGCAACGCGAAGAAGAAGAACCGAAGAAGCAATGGACGACAGCGATGACGGACGAAGCGAAGCGGCGACGGACGAAGTGCAGCGGCGACGCTGGTGGAGGCAGCCCTTGGGAGAACAGCGACGACGCTGGTGGAGGCAACCCTTGGGAGAACAGCGGCGATGCGAAGAGAAATAAGAAGCACAGCGCGAGAAGAAATGAGCAAACTCTGGAATTTGAAGCTAATAAACCATACTACCTCGGTCATGAAGAAAAAACTGATGCTTAAAATGAAGACTATATGCTTCGGTTAGGAAAGCATCGAAGCCTAAGACTGTTTGGACACCGAGTCCGTGCTCACCGATGCTTAAAATGAAGGCTTTATGCCTCGGTTCTGTATGAAACCGAGGTAGTATCACCTGCTCAGAAATTTTTCAGCCAAAAAGCCTAACCTCGTATCACCTTTTCAGAAAGTTGTCACTTTTTAGGCATCATTTCGGCTTCGGTTCTGCATGCAACCGAGGTCATATCTGTGTTCTACACCGGTTTCAAATACAACCGAGGCCTATAAGGTTCGATTTATTACGAAACTGCCACCGTCTTGTGATAGGCAGCGGTTACGTTTAAAATGGGGTATATAATACGAGTTTAAAAGGAAAATTTGTACTAATGGAAGTTGAATTTAACAACTTTATTTCAATACTTATAATATGGAAGTGGATGAATGTAGTGGAAGGAGAAGAAAGGTGGACAGAGATAATGAAAGATGAAGGGAGATAGAGGAAGATAGTGAGAAAAGAGACCGAGTGAAAGGAGAAAACATAAACCAGAAAGTTATAAAATCTAATAAATTTTTATATATATGAAATTTCAACATCAATTTAATAAAAAATTACTAGATTTTATCTTTTAAAAAAGATTGAATTGAATAAATAAACAGATAGAAACTGACTAAAAAAACAAATATAGAAGTTAAAATGAATAAAAAAATAAAAATATAAAATGAACTTAGTAATTAAACCATAAAATTGAAAAACGTATCACAATTATTGAGAAAGAAAAAAAAATATTATTTAGACATTATGAAACGTTGCGGATGTAGGTGGCATTATGAAAAACTAAGATTTGACATAGACCAACCGAAATACCAAAATGGTCATTAAACACATCCAACCCTATCAACCGATCCATAATAGGAAGACTATATTTTATAATGTTAAGCCACCACCCTAACCTGCCAACCTTTATCACCATTGTGCTCAGCTTCACTCCGACCTATCTAACTTCCCCACTGAACCTGTCGCTTCTACTTTTAGTCACTGTCGGAGACATTTTGTACGTGTCACGTAAACTGTGCTTGATCACACATTTTCTTTTTGTATTCCACAAAAATCAATTTGCAGTCACAAAAAGAACACAGCACATACTAGAATACAGTTATTGCAGCTGGTTCAGGCCAATTTCTTTTTGCTTCGTCTCCTGTTTCGTTTGGTGTTTACTATAAATAAATTAAAAATATAACTTTAGTTTAAAAAAATAGAAAATAAATAATGGATATTGTTACTACCGAGTAGGATCGACCGATCAGACATGCTTAGTCAATACCGAGTAAGTGGGACTGATTGTCCAGTCAGACCGACCGGTCACGTAAGGATGATGAAAGCCGATTATTCCCGGTCGGACGCCAGGGTAATACTTGCGTCGTCATTGATCATCATTAAGAGGTTAATTAATGAATAATATTCTTTAAAACCATATAAATAAGAATCGATTTGATTTGACTAAATTTCACTAGACTTGCGAAGATAAATTCTGACTTGAGCGTCGAAATGTTTTCTGCAGGTCACCCCACTTTGACATTGAAAAAGAAAGAGTCAGGAGGTAAGGTGGAGGCGAGAAGGACCGATCGGCAAAGGAGGAGAGTTCCCAAGTTTCCCTCGGTCTCTTTCAGCAGAAACAGATAGTGATTACAATTTTTAGTTTTTTTTTTCCCTTTAACATCACATGCATAATCTTACTTTTAGCTATATCTATCTTCTTTTATCATCCAAATCGAACAAGGTATAAGTTTTTTAATGAGTAATTCATCCATTAGCGTATTTCACATATATATATCATTTGTGATGCCTAGGTTAGACATTTTTTTAAGGGCACTATCGAGTTAAGAAAGTTAAGAGAAAAGAAAAGTACAAAAAAAAAAAAAAGTAAGTAGAGTAAGATAAGTAGAGAAATTATGTACTTACATAAATCAATAAGTTTTTCAAAATAAACTTTATATATGTAACATCCTAAAATAGAAAAAAAAAATTTATATGTTTCATTCAAATATATATTAAGTAATACTTATATTATGAATCATGCATAATATATATTCATTATGTAATTATAGTTCTTTTAATAAATTTTCTTAAAGGAGTTACTTTCTACATAGTTCAAACTATAAAGAAAATACTATGATTACATCCTACACAATATATATTCATACATGCACAAAAGTACTCTTCGAACTTTCATCTTTAGTTCACACCTCTCTATTGACTTTTTTTTCTCACATAACACACGTTAGATTTGAAATTACCAACGTGGCATACTATGCCTTAAATTTACACAAATAACACGATTTTTGTTTAGTTTAAAATTCAGTTTTCGAAAAACTGAATTTTGACTTTGTTATGCATTGTTTTTTCACATAAATTTAAGTTAGAATTTGGTTTCTGGAAAACCGAATTATGACTTTTATTTAATTTTTTTTATAAATGGTAGATTAAAATTCGATTTACGGAAAATTGATTTTTGAATTTTATTTTCTAAATATTTTTATGAAAAGTAAATTGGAATTTAGTTTCCAGACAACTGAATTCTTACTTATATTTGGAATTTCTTTTATGAATGTAAGTTTTGAAATTTTTATGAAAAGTATTATGGAATTCGATTTTCAGGAAATTGAATTCTAAGTTTATTTTTGTTAAAAATGTATATTGTAATCGTTTTTTGGTAAATTTGTTTTGAGTGAATTTTATAAAAAGGTAGGTTTGAATTTGGTTATCACGAGAAACCGAATTTTGACTTTTGTTAGTAGTGATCCAAGGTAATTTATTATTTAATTGAAATGAAGAAGGAGAATGATTTTTTTGTAAGACAAATATAAGTTTTATTCAATGAGTTTAGTGATGGGATGATGATCCTCTAATGTTAGGATTGTGAAGACAATGATATATTGTGTGGTCTAGGGTTTGACAGTATGAGAAATTTCGTGGGTGTGGTCGTTCCCTGATATCCATTTCAGTCCTGATTCTGGATGATTTTGGCCGACCCTTTTGCATTTCTTTTTGTGGCTGGATGAGACCAAATTTCTGTGCCTTGGTATGGTGGCCAATATTCTTCATATCGCAACTCCCCAAACATATTATTATACACTTTCATGATGACATCTAACCTATAGTATGGAGTGATGTAAATGTTAAAGTCGTGATGAGCATGTTTGCAAGCTGCTAAGACATGTGAACACGGTAGATGAATCTTTTGAAACTTGCCACAATCACACCATCGTTCATTCAATCTGACAACAAATTTTCCTAAAGGTCGTATTTCTCTTGGGTTTACCATGTCCTCGACTCTGAATCTTATTATATTTCTATCAAATTCAACAACCATGTGGGTGTTTGATTTCGAATCACCATCATGTAGGACCTTCGTGGCATTCATAATAGACATGACTAGCACTTATCATTGCAATTATTTGTTTCCCTCTTTCTATGAAAAAGGCGTTGCATCTTGTGTATGTGGCCAATACTATGGAGGAGATTGGTAAATTTATTGTCTTCTTCAGGACTGAGTTAATTGCTTCGGCTAGATTTGTTGTTAGGTGACCCCATCTTTTGCCTTCATCATATGCAAGTGTGAATCTTGGAATTTGATCAATCCAAGCTACTGCTTCAGGATTGTTTTCCCTAATGATATTATAGTAATAGTTACATCGCGGCTCAGTCATTGCGTATGCTGCAGAAATATTTAAGAAAATAGTAATAATTACGGATAACGAAGAATAATAAAGACAAATTGGTTAAAATTTGTTAAAATGAAGTAATTACCCATGTTGACAAGGTCCTTCTTCAAACTTATATCCCTAAATCTTCGGGTGAAATTTTGTGCAATGTGTCGAATGCAATACACATGCACACATTGTCCTTTTGTCTACCCACTAGTCGGTCTGTTGAATGCTGCATTAATAGAGTTGTCGTGATCCGAAATTAAGCACAAGTTTTGTTGAGGTGTGACATGTCTCCTAAGGTCTTTTAGGAAAAACAACCAAGCGTCTTCTGTTTCACCCTCAACTATAGCGAAAGCAATGGAGAGTATGTTGTTTCTCCCATCTTGTGCCACAACCACCAGAAGAGTCCCCCTATATCTTCCGTACAAGAATGTTTCGTCCACTTGCACCAACGGTTTGCAATATGGGAATCCATCAACACAAGGTTTGAAGGTCCAGGAAAGTCTTTTGAAATATTGTTGGTTTTAGCGAGCCTCTTCACCATCAATAATTGGTTGTGTTTTCAATTTGTACACAAAATCGGGAAGAAAAGTTTGCATGACTTGTAGTAGGCATGGCAATTTGTTGAACAGTTCTTCTCAATTCCAATACACATGCTCAATTGCATGTTGTTTAGTCAACCAAGCCTTTCTGTAGGATGTAGTGTACCCCATAGAGGTCTTGATGGAAGCAATAATTGTTGCAATTGGTGTGGATGGGTCAGATTCAACCATCTCACATATGTGATGGGAGATGATTCGTGATCCCAACCTATTGTGATTTTTGTGTGATGAGTTGTGAGGCACATGTGTGGGCACCATCAATTTTTCTTATTTCCTAGTCTTGATCTCGTGTACGAAGGATGACTTGATAGTTCCATGGACACTATTGATGTACACATTGCACCCTCAACCTTGTTGTGTTAGAATGTGTCATTTTGTATGTACGATGGTTTTGTATATGAAATGTGTTTAGAGCATCAATGAGTTGTTCCTTGGTTTGGAATCTCATTCCCTGAGTCAATGTTCTAGGTTGATGGTCGATAATGTCATGCAAAACTGAATGGTGATCATATGCATGAGGATAATGTTGTAGATGCGAGGGAAATTCTTCATAGGATTGGAAGTGTTGAAGTGGGTTATATGGAATAAATGTAAAAGGTTGTTGTTGTTGTATGGAGGGGATATCTAAGTTTTGTTGTTCATCATGATCGTGTTGGCTTGGGATTTCATCCTCATCTTCACTAAATGGATCTAATGACGATGAAGGTAAGCCTACAATTTCATTTCTTGTAAACTAGGAGGCGATAAGGGTTTTGTGTTTTGATGTGGGAGATATTGGAAAAGTTGTGAGTTGGATGGACTGGTTAATAGTTCAGTGTATGACTGTATGTTATTTTGCTAGTCCCTTAAATATGTGTTGTTAAGGTCAAAAGAGTGATGTGTGGGTTGGGTAGGTGAGGGTGGTTCATCTTGGTTAGATTGTGTTCAAAATTCGGTATGGAAGATGGAATGGTTGTTGTATAGGTGGAACAAATTTTTATGCATGTTAAAATTAGGTTGGCCTCTATGATGTCGATTGCACCTTCCAAGTCATCGTCATCTTGAATCTTGGAGGATCTATACTTCATTGGTTAATTACCCATCAAGATTCATTCAAGACTTTGTGCTGAAGTGGTTGTAATTCAATATGCAACTGAGGTGTATGTGTTAGAGATCAGGTTCTTCATAAACAATTTGTGTATTGTACTTGTGCGAGTTTGCCAAGGGGTTAAGGGCTGTGATTGCACTTGGTTGTTGAAAGAGATTGAGGTTGTTCATCTCTTGTGTTGCTATATTGAAATTGAGTGGTGAGAGGAGTGCATTGAGATAGTTGTCTCTATATTTCTGTATACTCAATCAATTATAGTGGATTCCCTTCAATTAAGGTTGTTGAAGGAGGACTGGATGTAGGCTTGTGATAGTCGAACTAGTATAGATTGTTTGTGTTGATCTTTCTCTACTATTTTTCTTCTTGTTGATTCATTACTATTTGTTTACTGATTTCAAGAAAGCCAAGAACTCATAAAGATTTCGAAAAGATAATTAAAAAGGGGTTAATCCAATTCACCCCCCCCCCCCCCCCCCCCCCTCCTTTTGGCTTGAGATATAAGACCTTTATTTTCTTACATCTTTTATAGACATTGGGCATGAGATGCTTTAAGCATGCAGTTCATCTAGATCTATCTTATACAAGTTGTCTTGTCTACTATTAGTAAATACCAGTAGACCTTGGTTGTTTAAGACTTAACATTGACCTTATTCGAAGATAACATTGTATCCGCTGTTACACAATTGGCTTATGCCTAACAAATTATGTTTCAAGTTGTCTACTAATAAAACATGTTCAAAAAAAGGGAAAGTGTTTATACCTATCGTTCCAATGTCTATTATTTTGCCTTGTTGATTTCCTCTAAATGTTATTGATCTACCTTTTTGTTCTTGAGGTCTTGGAACATAGATTTTTGACCTGTCATGTGTCGCGAGCGTCCACTGTCTAGGTACAATGACAAGGGTCTCCTTGTGGTAATCAAGAAGATCTACTAGAGAAAAAAAATTATTTTTAAGTACCCATTTTGCATTGGATCTTGCTTTGTTAGACTTATTCATTTTTCTCTTTTCAGAGATTGGTGCATGGTTATAGATTTTCTCTTTATATCTAACAAAATAATCAATTTTTGATTTGGATGTACTATGAGTGGTGTTGCCATTGAATCCCAAACAATGTTTGTCAGACAAGTGCTTACAACTTTTGTCTATAAGCCCTAAACGTTCATTTCCTTCAAACGTTCTATTTAACACCTTATGTAGGGTGTCATTTTTGTGTTTGAGGATTTTGACATGTTTAGCATCTCCAATAATGATTGTATTTTCCACTAACTTTTCATTTTTCGAAATAAGTTTTTTATTTTCATTTTTCAAACTATTTAACTTCCCTTCCTAGTTGCTAACTTCTTATTGTAAATCCTTAACATCATCGTCGGACGATGTTAGTTTATTTTTCAAAATGTCATTTTCTTTTGAAAGCTTTTTTATTTTGTTTTCTTGCTAGTTGAAAATCGTCAAACGATCGAAAAGAGTTTGACAAAAACTCATGGTAACCTTCAATAACAAAATGTAGGTTAGTGAAATCTACCTCATCATTAGAGTCGTCTAAAGAGAATTCGGCGTTATCTACCATGAGATAGAGATTGGATTAAATAACAGTGTATAGGTTAGTGAAATCCACCTCATCGTAAGAGTCGTCTGACAAGAATTCAACGCTATCTACCATAAGGTAGAGATTGGCTTCCTCTTCTTCCTTATCAGACTTTGCGAAGTCTAGATCCTCCCAAGTACTCATGAACACCTTTTTCTTGCCTTGTTAGGAAAGGCATATTTTCTCTTTGTCATTTCTAGGTCAAGACACTCAAACTTGAAGTGGCCTAGCTTCATGCACTCATAGCAGACGAGAGGACTTTCCTTTCGCTGGTCATTTTTGGAGGTTGACCCAGAGCGTCTGCCTCTGAACTATGTGCCCTTCTTTCTTCTCCACAACGAATGAATCTTTCTCGATATGAATGATAGTTCCTATTTTTCCTCTTCTTCTTCTTCTTCTCCCATGGAGTCTTCTTCACCATTTGCCTCTTTTAAAGGTTCTTCTACCTTGAGGGCTTTTGTGGGAGTTCTTCTAGCAAGCTTATGAGATTTTAGCGTTGTGTTCTTTTCTTTTCTTATAATTTCATCTTGTTGAAGCTACTGCTCATGAACTTTTAGTATTCCAACAAGTACTTTTAAGCTTATCCCATCAAGATTCTTTGAGATCCTTTGAGTAGTGACTTGTGGCCTCATTGTGTAGGGAGACTACGAAGAATTTTGTCAATATTATCAAAATTATCATAGGTTCATTTAAGATCATTTGAAACTGGCTGAACATAGTTAGGATGTTCTCGTTGTCCATCATGAAGAATAACTTGTACTCCTGAGTTAGCAAGCTCAAGTTGTTTCTTTTCACTTCACTTGAGCCTTAATATGTGATAACTAAGGTATCCCACATCTCTTTATTTCCCTTAAAATCATGGACTTTTGTTAAAGACAAAATAGTCTATATGAACAAACAATCTAATGTTTTAAAGTGTAATCAAATAACATTAAAACAAGTTAAAAGATCAGAAAGCAACCTAGATCTCTCACAAAGCTGTTGAAAAGAAGCTCTCTCGTGTTGTTTAATGAAAAAAATATTAATAAAGCCTATAAATAAAAGATCTCTCACAGAAAATCAAGAGGATAGCCAAAGTGCGTAAAGCTTACAACGCCATATGCATCCTAAAGAGAAGAAGAGAGAAAAGAGCTCAAAGAAAAGATTATATATGAGCTGAAGAAAAGAGAAGAAAAGAGAAAAGAGAAAAGAGAAAAGAGAAAGAGATGCTTTGAAGCTTAAGCGTCAAATCTCTTTCTTTTATAAGATCTTAGAGACAAACACATGTGAGTGTTTAGACTGTATTGTATTGTATTCACACCCTCTCATAGAGAGATTTAGTCTAAACTACTTGTATGCAATTTTTTATTGCAATTCTGAAGAGAATTAAAATCCTTACAATTGAACTCTTCGAGTTGAGGAATCTAGGCGCGATGGTCTAGTACTAGGAGTGGTTCGATTACTCAAGGAAATCTCGGCAAGGTGTTGAGTACGGAGAGTGGTGTGAATACTCAAGGAAATCTTGGCAAGGTGCTGAGTACTAGGAGTGGTGCGAATACTCAAAGGAAATCTCGACGAGGTAGCTGAGTACCAAGAGTAGTGTTAATCCTCATTTGTAATATGTGAAGATTATACTGGAACCCTTTGCGGATGAAACTGAACGTAGCTTAGTTGAAGCAAACTAGTATAAAATCTCTTGTGTTATTCTCTCTTATCTTTGTTAAATGATCCTCTTAGAAAACCTGCAATCGAGCTATCCTTTATTTTTAAAGGAAGTTCTTAGAAACACTACAATAGAAATTATTTTGAATAATACACTGATTTGTACAAAGTTTATATTTCAAGTTAAGCATCTAAGCCTTTAAAAGAATCTTTTACTTGCTTGACAACGTGCTATATCAGAAGGGTTGCGAAAAACATTTTCCAAAAACACTGTTCAACCCCTCTCCCCCTTTCTAGTGTTTTTCAGGTACTTCACATGTACTCTTCCTTAGATAAAGTGCACATTAGTGAATTACGGGCTTTGGAGTTAAGAAGGTACTTGTCTTTTTGTTCGTTAGACCATGAGTTTTTTGCAAGGGCTTTCCCTCATCATTAATGGGTATATAGTTGTCATTCTCAACCACATCCAACATATCAATATGATAGGATTCAAAGAATGTGATCATTCTTTGTTTTCAATAGTCAAACTTTTCCCCCTTGAATAGAGGAGGTCGGTTGACAACATATTTTTCATTTTCCATGACCGTTAGGATCTCTCCTCAAGTTATGTTAAAAATTCACCCTTGAGGTAAGATTTAATGCCAACTGAAACTAAAGGAAATCACTAGAGGGGGTGAATATTATTTTTAAAACATTTTCGTAAAACAACATTTAAATATTTGTAAGAGATATATGATTCAAATAAGATGTTTAAATGTTGGTTTTTATAAAGGGCATATATGGAAAACGTTTTAAATAGAAAAGCAATAAAGCATAGATTATATACTAGTTCACTCAACCTGAGCTACGTTCAGTTCTCTTTTAAGAGCTCTTAAGGGATTTCACTAATCTTTAAGAAGATTACACAATTTTTACCATCTGCACAAATATTAAGAACAAGGTATACAAGTCTCAAAGCACTTTATTGTACATGCATTTAATATTTTGAATGTTGATAAACGTTAAGTTGTATTCCATGTTCATAACATTTTCTCACTTGTTAACTCATTAATAAATGCATTGTTTAGCAAAGCATTCAACATATAATTATCTGATGGTCTAAAACATTATATGCTTTTTCAAAAGCTATTTGAGATTCATAGCGTTTAGCAGGTTTTTCCTTAGACAATACATTTCGTAAGACGTTTGCTTGAAAAAAACTATTTGAAATATCTTTTAAGCTTCAGAGTGTTTATCAACAATGAAATAGATTTTTTTGTTCGGAAGACAATGTTTGTAATTGTTCTTTTAGATGATGTGTTTGAAAACGTTGTTTTATAATTCTTTGCTTATTAGATGATTCTTTATGAAAGACACTTTTATTTCTTTAAACGTTGTTTATAAATCTTTGTCTATTAGATAATATGGTATAGAAAATGTTATTGTAAGCTTGTTTTCGTAAGCTTGTTTTCGTCTAGAAATAATGTTTCAAAATATATTTCTCTTGGCACTTTTCTTTTAAAACTACATTTCTTTCAAAGCGATATTTTGTTTAATAATGTTTGTTAAACTTCAAAACTTGAGTTGCTAGACGGTCTACAGTCTAGACGATCTTGTTTTAACAGAAGGTACATGTGTTTTTGTTCGTCTATCCATCTGCTTCTGGGCACTCATCGCCCTTCTCGAAAAGGGGTACAAAGTTTCCATTTTCCAATACATTCCACATGTCTATATGGTGAGACTCAAAGAAAGCAATCATTTGTTGCTTCAAGTAGTTAAACTTTTCCCCCTTGAACAAGGCAGGGAAATTTACTACGTTACCTTTACTCTCCATTAGGATCGTTTTCTCAAGTTCGGCAAAAAACTAACCCGTACGGTTAGCTCTGATACCAACTAAAATCACAGGGAACCACTAGAAAGGGCGAGGGGGAGGGGCGGGGGGGGGGGGGGGGGGGGGGGGGGGTTGAATAATTTTTAAATTCATTTAATAAATTAACACTTAATTATTATCGCAAGGGTTAGATGATCAATAATATCTATTAGACGTTTGTATATTTGAGCACGCGTTTAGGATAACGTTTTAAGAAAACAAAGCAATAACAAAAATATTTTAAATTGGTTCACTTAACCCTAAGGTACGTCTAGTCTCCCTCAAGAACTCTTAAGAGGTTCCACTAATCTTATCTAAGATTACAACTGAGTAAAAATCAGTCCTACTATACACCAAGTATTCTCACCACTCTTGGTCCCCTGGTCAATCCTAACTAGTCCAAGTATAACCACTACTGCTATCCAAGTATTCTAACCACTTCTAGTATCAACCCTAGATAACTATCTAGTGAGTTTAACTCTCCAGAGCTACTCAATTCAAGTGTTTTAATTCTCTTCAGAATTCCAAACACAATCAGTTTTGGTTTACAAGTACATATTCTGATGACTCTTAGTGAGAGGATAAATACAATACAAAAAAATCTGAGAATTTGTGGAGTTCTTTCTTTTGTTCTATGAACAGCTTAGACAATGCAAACTTGTATTCTCTTGTACGAGTACTTCTTTTATAGCTTTCTTAGAGAGATGGTCGTTATTCAAAGATAGTTTACTTTGTTAAAAGTAGTTGGATTTTCGTACGAAGATATGTACTTTTTTGCATTTTGGGATGAAAAGCATTTTTTCACAATTAGAGCTTATATAGGTAAGGTAGGAAAAAAAACTTTAGGAAACATTCCAGAAATATCTTCTTCTTTCACAACGTCTTTCTGATCCTCATGTAGTGCTTTTGAGTATATTTTAGTGTTGTCAATATCTGCATAGATAAAGAGGGAAAAAGCATAGTACACAAGGTATAATATGTACATGCATTTAATGATCTGTACGTTGATATTGTGTTGAAGCATATTTCGTATAGTACAAGTATAAGCTTTTTCAAGTAGTGACAATTGATAAGATATAATGTTTATGACTTCTTTCACTAGACGCACTTTTGACAAATGTTGTTTATTCTTTTATAGTTGTCACATCATGATTTATTTTATAAGCGTTTAGCAAGAATATTTTGATGTGCACATTGTCCAAACACTGTACATCTCTAAATGATATTTTGTTAAATATTGTTTGTTAAAATTTAAAACTTGGATGTGCTAGACAACCTATTCTTTTTAGACAATTTTGTCTTAATAATATGATCCTCCATAATACTTATACACAATCATTACAATCTCACCAATAATGGTAAATCTAAAATTAAATACAATAAACATAAATATTTTTAAATAGATCTCAATTAAAATATAATTTCAAAAATTGCATTCTTATTTAATAAATTTAATTAATTTAAAAAAAACCAAAATTTTTAAGTAAAATTTTATATTAAAGTTTACTTGTTAAATTTCTTATGTGATTATATCTTTCACACAATCTCCATAGTTTGAGAGATCTTTCAACTAATACTTTTCAAAATCAAAGTAACAAACGACCCCTGTCTTCTTAAAAAGAAATTATAAACTCCTTTTTAATAATAAAAATTTAATACTTAAATGTTTCACTTTAGAGAGGAACACTAATATATATATATATATATATATATATATATATATATATATATATATATTTTAATAGTGACAAAATGTTTGTCTAACCTTCCATAAAAAAGACTTTTGATACAAAAACTTGTTTTAAGTTATCACTCAAATGAATCTTTGACTCTGATACCATTTATAGGTCTTTTGAGAAAATATTAATCGAAAAAAGTCAACACTAATAAAACATGAATCAAAACCTACGTAAGGTTTGACATTACTTTTAACCTAAAATCTTATTAAAATAAGTTTATTGATCTTCTTCTTTATTTATTACTCAATTTTCTCGTTTTTATTTATTATGGAACTTTAATTCATAATTTCAAACTATTTTTCTTTATTTATATAACTAGGTAGTACTCATAATAACCAAACATGATTTAGTATAAAGAATATTTATAGTATTTATTTCAAATAAAGATAAAATGAATAATTAAGAACAATTTTGTGTACTTATTTAAGTAAAGGGTTAAATATGTTTTTAGTCCCTGAACTATCAAGCATTTTTATTTTTCGTCCCTATTTCAAACTTTGTACGATTTGATCCCTGTCCTTAAGGAAACCATTATTTTTGGTCCTCCAAAACAAACGGCGTTAAAATTCGGGTGATGTGGCTAACGTATAGCCACGTGGGATGACATGTATCCTTTCAAACGTTTGCCACATGTGTTTACATTTTAAATTGAAATTGATTAGTGATTAAATGAGATGACGGAGATAAGGGCTTATATACTTACTAAGGGATGAGATCTTCTTAAGCGAATGAAAATTGGGGTTGATAACTTTGTTTTATCTTGAACCTAAGTCGCGATTAGGGTTGTGGTTCCATCAATTTGGTTTGACGATTGTTGTTGCTCTAGTGTTCGTTTGCATTGTGTGTGTAAGGAAGGTGATTCGAAGAAGGTAATTTTGTTCTTTTTGTTTACGTTTACTGTCACTCCATTGCTTGTTGTGCATTGTGTGAGTAAAATTTGCATTTTACAATGTAGGATTAGCAATGGTTTTTGATTTTTCTCTGCATCACATGGGGAAGTTCGTGAAGAATACGGGAATAGAATATGTGGGAGGAGAAATACATGTTATAAAAGGAATTGATCCGGACATGTGGTCTTACTTTGAAGCAGTGGGATATGTTAAAGAATTCAAGTATGATGCAGAGTTCAAGCTATGGTGGAAGGGGGCAAAACATTCAAGATTAAGGTCAATCAACCCCAACCCACTTTGCCACCACGGTTTGGGGCATTTTACATGTGTTTAGAGGGCTGTAAAGAGGGGTTCTTAGGTAGTTGCAGGCCATTCATTGGGGTAGATGGTTGTCATTTGAAGACAACATATGGAGGTCAGTTGTTAGTGGCAGTGGCAAGAGACCCTAATGACCAATATTTCCCACTAGCTTTTGCTGTGGTTGAAAATGAATGCAAAGAGACATGGAGGTGGTTTTTGAGCCTGCTGCTGGGTGATATTGGAGGCATAGATTGTCAACGGTGGATCTTTATTTCGGATCAGCAAAAGGTAAGTTACTTTATACATCAATATGTTTTTTCATTCCCTCTTTTATTAAAATTGTTAAGTAACTTTATTAAAGGTTGTTGGCATTTGTTGACAAGGATTAATGGCAGTATTTGATGAGATTTTGAATGGGGTGGAGCACAGGCTGTGTTTAAGGCATTTGTACAACAACTATAAGAAGAAATTTGGTGGAGGACTACTGATTAGAGACCTTATGATGGGGCCTGCCAAGGCAACATACTTTCAGGACTGGGAAAAAAAAATGGGTGAGTTGAAGACTGTGAATTGTGATGCTTATAATTGGTTAATGAGAATTCCAACTAAATCTTGGTGTAAACATGCATTTAGTGCTTATCCTAGATGTGATGTGTTGATCAATAATTTGACTGAGTCATTTAATAGTACTATTTTGCTGGCAAGAGACAAACCTATAATTACTATGATGGAATGGATTAGGTCATATATTATGAGTAGGTTTGCAACACTTAGAGAAAAAGTGATCAATTATCCTGGTGATGTTATGCCTAAACCGAGAAAAAGACTTGATAGGGAAGTTGAAAAGAGTGGGAATTGGCTTCCAGTTTGGGCAGGGGGTGCTAAATTTGAAGTCACTCATGGCTTTACAATGGACAAGTTTGTAGTTGATATAAGTAATCATAGTTGTAGTTGTTACTTTTGGGATTTGGTTGGAATACCTTGTAGACATGCTGTTGCTGCCATACATTATAAATTAGAAAACCCAGAAGATTATGTTCATCCATATTACAAGAAACATGCTTATAACACTTGTTATGCACCTCAAATAATTCCAATCAATGGACAACAACTTTGGCCTACATCCGACACTGCCCCACTACTGCCACCCACTTATAAAACACCTCCTGGGAGGCCTAAAAAGTTAAGAAGAAGAGAAGCTGATGAATATGTCAGCCATTCAAAGTTGTCCAAGAAAAATATTGGTATGAAGTGTAGCAGTTGTAATGCATATGGACACAATGTAAGAAGTTGTAAAAGGGGGCAGAAAAGCAAGGTACTTCCTCCTGAACATGTTATTTACAAATTCATTTATTTAAAACATACATCAAATCTAACTACCTTAAGCCTTTGACAGGACACAAGAGGCACATCTGCAATGGGAGAATCTATATCAACTGGAAGGAGACAATCTGCAAGAAGAAGTGCATCAGGTGGAAGGGGAGGATCTTTATCAACTGGAAGGGGAGGATCTGCATCAGGTGGAAGGGGAGGATCTTTATCAACTAGAAGGGGAGGATCTGCATCAACTGGAAGAGGAGGATCTGCAAGAAGAACTGCAGCGGCTGCTGAACCATCTGCATCAACCTCAGAAGGTCAAAGAACATCACAACTTAGAGGGGCTGCACATATGCGTCAAGGGGGAAGAAGAACATCCTCAAGATTGGCTGCACAATTTCTAGGGTCTCAAGCAAGTTCCAATTGACATCCACAGACTTTTTTTAATGCTATAATGTACTGATTGGCCCTCACTTAGGGAGACCATTTGTAGTGGGCACAATATTTTTTGGACAACTTGTTTGTCATATAGTGTACCACATCCAATGTTAATTAAAGTAGTAGGGGACCACTTCTTCTATTAATTAAACTGCTTGGGGACCACTTCTTCTGTTAATTAAACTGCTCGGGGACCACTTCTGTAATTTCTTGTGTTATTTTTGTTCAATGCAATGCTATGTACTTCGATGACAATTTACTCTTCATTGTCCACTGTCCATTTCAGTCATTGTGCTTTAAATTACTTGTTGGATTAGTTATTTTCAAAGCAGTAGGGGGTTGGCATATTACAATAGACAAAGTTGCTATTTTTGATGTATGTTTTCAGGTTCAATAATCTTGCAAGATTGATGTTATAAGTCAAAAACCTTATCAGGTTCAACACTGGTGGTTTCTGCTGTCACATTGTGCTTTTTGATGTTATAAGTATTTTTGTCACATTTTTATATAAACCATCCACATCCAATGATACTTGGTCATTCTTTATAATGCTTTTACTGGTTCAAGACTTCATTCTCATGTCCAAATTACGCATACCAGTATAATGCTTTTACTGGTAGAGATTTTGGGTGTAACTGATTTTTATAAACTATGCTGTCAAACTCTTTGATTTAAAATAACAACTATAATCACATAACAGAAATGAACATAACACAACGTAATCACATATGCTGTCCACATTTTATTCAATTTAAAACTTCAAAGTACATCCAGAACACAACATTACCAATCTAATTACAATTTATCTTCAGCACAAACATAATACAAAACATCACTGTTAATGCCCATAATGACAATACAAACAAGACCAACATCATTTTGAACTTTTTTCTCTCTTGCTCTAATTTCCTCTTCAACTTGTCCTTCTTCTTCCTTAGATCCAACACAACATTTTCAATACAGACTTCAACTTCTTCACTCCTCCTTTGTAAGCTTCCTTCAATTTTAGAGTCTCCTTCATCAACCCATTCAAAGTAGTTACAACTTGAAGTACTCTGCAAAAGAAATTACAAATCACGAATACAAACTTCATCACAATAAGTAAAACATTTTCTCACTTACTGCCCAATTTCTACATCTATAAAATAGCCTCCCTTTGTTCTTCAATGTAGTTGCCTTCAACAGTAACAATCTTTCCCCACAACCACAATTTCTTGAAGCTAAGTGAGAGGAGGATCCACATGTTTCGGACATTCCAGAACCAATACTCCTTTGTGTGCAACCATTTCCTCCTCTGGCAGCTTCCATTTCCCTGATACAGTAATTTCCAAACTAAATCAAGTTCGACTACTCCCAACAAAACCCTATATCCCAAATCCATCCATTCACACGAAACGAAAGAGGAAAATGAACTTACGTGACCAACTACACCAATGTTGAAGAAGATGGAATCCACCCTTTTGCGGTTCACCTTCAACCTTCTTTCCAGCTGAAATTATGTGCTTGTCTTTGCTCGTCTTTCATTCGCTTAAGAAGATCTCATCCCTTAGTAAGTATATAAGCCCTTATCTCCGTCATCTCATTTATTCACTAATCAATTTCAATTTAAAATGTAAACACATGTGGCAAACGTTTGAAAGGATACATGTCATCCCACGTGGCTATACGTTAGCCACATCACCCGAATTTTAACGCCGTTTGTTTTGGAGGACCAAAAATAATGGTTTCCTTAAGGACAGGGATCAAATCGTACAAAGTTTGAAATAGGGACGAAAAATAAAAATGCTTGATAGTTCAGGGACTAAAAACATATTTAACCCTTAAGTAAATAACGACTATCAAAATATTTGTGTAATTTTTAATTATAATAGAAGCTTTTAAATTTTTCTTAAAAAAGAACTAGATATATTTCAAATTGAAATCTATTTATATATATATATATATATATATATATATATATAATAGTTTAATAAAATTATCTTTTTATAACAGGTAACATATTTATATGAAATTCGTAAAATCCTACAAGATGAAGCCATGATATTATTTTTAGGAATTTAATGATGGAATAAGTTATATTAAATAATTTTTAAATAGTGAATAGTTTATGAATATCATTAGAAAACCTTATTAACTTATTCCAGAGAGCTGATTAATACAAAACTTCACGATTTAAAATAGGTAAAAAATACAAATTAATGTTATATCCAATTAGGTATTTTTTTTCTAGTTTTATTTTAATGACTTACAAATGACACTATGAAATTAAAGGTGTTAAATGCATTAAAATTAAATAAATCCACTATGTATTAAATAATTAATAAATTATTCTTCTCATTCTTAGAAAACATTAAAACATCAAGCGACAAAAATAATAGGTTCTTAGTTAATAACAACGAGATATATTAGTTAATAAATACGAGAAAGTACACACACGAGAAGGTGTTTTTGTTATTATTATTTTACATATATCAAAATAAATTTAATCTCCGTAAAATTTAAAATTTTGTATTTAAAAAAAATCATCTATTTTAATTTGAAAATGAAAATTTTAATTCTGAATCACGTCAGTTAGATTTATAAAAAAATTGAAAATAAAATTTAAATTAACCATAGATCTAAATAATAAGTAAACAGACAAAAGTATTTTGATTAATTAAAAACTAAAAAAGTATAGAATATTTAACTGGGATTGTAAAAGTAAAAAGTGTTTGGCAAATAATCTCGCGTATCTTTTGTTTTTTCCCAGAGCCCGAGAAGAAAAGCTGGAGAAGGAAAAACACGTGCAAAGCTCAGTGAATCTGACAACCCACACGAGCGGTTCTTGTATTGCATGCACACACACTCACTCATGTTTTGTTTAATGTTTTTTTTTTCCTTAAAAAGCGAGAGAGCAACTGAAACAGTGGACCCACTAATCTCATTTTTCCACAGAAGAAAGAAGAAAAAGGCTGAACTTTCATCAATGGAAAAAAAAAGAAGTAAGAAAAAATATAATTTATAATTTGCTTGAACTCTTCTTTAAAACCTTGTCCTTTTATTCTGGTTCCTGTGTCTTCATTCTGAACACCATTTGTCTCTTCTTTCACTCTCTCTTCTGTGACTCATCAATGGCTGGCCCAGGAGAGGGAATTCACAGTGGCCATGAATGAATATCTTTTTTTTTTTTTTTTTTTTTATCTCAGTGAGTTTCTTTTCTCACCCATCTAGCATTTTTGCTTTTCTGCATATTCAGTTTCAAGGAGTAACTCACTACACTTGAGGAATGGTGGTAGTGGATTCAGTGCTGAAATGAATGTTTTCCCTTTAGCTTCTGTTCCTGTTCTTGCTCTCCAGTGTTCAAACACTTTGGGGTTCATGGGTCATGTTGGAGGAACAGAAACTGAATGTTCTGACATGCCCTTTAAGAATTTGAACTCCTCACTGATCCAACACCAGGAGAAAGAAGAAGAATGTTTTGGGATTCAGAATAAGGACTTGTCTTTGAGACCTGGTGAAGAACTTGAAGCTAAGGGTTCTTCATTCACAGAGAAAATTAGACAGACCAAGCTTTGTGCAAGAGGACATTGGAGGCCAGTTGAAGATGCCAAACTTAAAGAGCTTGTTGCACAATTGGGACCTCAAAATTGGAACTCCATAGCAGAACATCTTCCTGGAAGATCAGGTAAATGACAGTTTTCCTTTTTAGTGGACTGCTATGTTTTGTGATAACAGATTTTTTGTGCTGAATGGGTAATTGCAGGAAAAAGTTGCAGATTGAGGTGGTTTAATCAGCTAGATCCTAGAATTAACAGAAAGGCTTTCAGTGAGGAAGAAGAGGAGAGACTCTTGAATGCTCACAAAGTGTATGGTAACAAATGGGCCATGATTTCTAGACTCTTCCCTGGTAGGACTGATAATGCAGTGAAGAACCATTGGCATGTGATCATGGCAAGGAGGCAAAGGGAAAAGTCATGTGTCTTCAGAAGGAGAAAACCCACATTTCAGATCCTTCCACCAAAGGATTTGGATTTGATCTTGCCAGTGAATGGAGGCAGTGAATCAACCATTTCCAGCACCATCATTGATGAATCTGCCTCAACAGAAACTAACCTCTCCTTCACACCCTCTCTAGCCAAACCAACTCCTCTGCCTTTCCTAAACCATTGTCATGTTCAGAATCTGCAAACTTTTGGTGGTTCTCTAATGGGTATGATTTGCTCTTCCATGTAAACATTACAAACCATGGAAGACTTTAACTTTTAAACCACAACAATTTATTTGTATCATAAAATGTTTGTTCTATTAGGTGATATAAATTGTATGACTCTAATTGACAAATATTGAGAGCACTGTATAAGTTTGTCCATGAATTCAATGATTTTCTTGTTCTTGTTTAGTATAACATGTTTGATTTATGTGGGTGCAGGTTTATCTGGAGAAAGCAGAAAAGCACTGAGAGAAGTGAGTTTTGGCATGTATTTTGGTGGTTGGAGGGATTCATTTCAGGTTGGACACATGGAAAGGCTAATGGGTGTGGATCAATCTAATTATTCAGAGTCAAACTCATCAGAAGTTTCGATATCTGAGTCAGTTGCCACCAACAACACTACCAATCTCTCAATTTCTGGGGAAAATGAAAGCATGGGTAATAACAAGGCCAACAAAATGATATTCATTGACTTTCTTGGAGTAGGAGCTGCATAAAGAAAATATTCTGATGGAATGAAGAAAATTCTTCACTCAAAATCAAAGAGCTTGTGATGATGCAGAGAATGCAGAGAAATGAATATGTTGTAGTAGGTTTTTTCTTCATTTTATGTGTACATTTTGTTCAATAAATGGCTAAAATGTGAAATGAGCATAGAAAAAAATAAGAAAAAACAATTTGAGGAAAATTAAGAAATGATAGAGATACTTTTTAGTTATGAGTGTAGGGCTTATGCCTCTTATTATTATGAATATAAAAAGTATAATTATTATGGAACACTTGAATTTGGACTCATTAGTTGACATCAACAAGATTATATTTTTTGTTGAACTTTGTCATTTTGCAATTTCGACAAAGTCTAAGTGGTTTTCAATCAATCAATCAACCAACGGTTTTGAATGATTTGTATGTTTGTGAGCAACATAATATCACTGATTTGGTACTTTTCCTGTGCTATCTGATGTTTGATTATGTTTTAGTTGCACTAACAATCAATGTTAATGTTGCTTCTTTTATGCTTTGGAATTAACCGACGATTAATTAAATTAATTTCACTTCAGTATAATTTATAATGAAAATTATGTAACTTCTAATAACTAAAAGATAAAAACAATAATTTTAATTATCAATAGTTTTATTATAGTTAAAATATACAATAATGTAATATTTTTATATTTCTTAAATTTGTTTGATAAAATGTTTATATGATTGTAAATATCAACAAAACTCAATATCAATGTTCAGCCCAAACATCTAACATAACTACCTAAACCAAACCATATTGTGGGGATATGGATGTGCCCGTAATAATATCTTGAATCTTGATTGAGATATTAACTTTTAGATTCTACTAAAATATTATATGAATATATATATATATATATATATATATATATATATATATATATATATATATATATATATATAAAATTTTAAGTGAAATTTACCTTATACTTCAATTAATTAAAATAATAATAAATATTTTTTAAATCTCTGAGTATAATTTATTTATTTTTATTCAAATACACATTATAGTAGAAAAACGATATTAGGAGTTATTGTCTTGTATGTCAATTGTAAGGACCTAGAAAATAGAGTATTAGAGCAAATAGGTGTATTAAAATAATGAGAAAAATTATTTTACTTTAAAATAATCTCATAATATAAATAGGATTTTATAAATACGTTCCATTATTCTAAGAACACTTCATATATCTAGAACTCTATTCCTTAGAGTTCTCTAACTTCTCTCTACAATCTCTCACTACTGAGTTATCTGTTCGACGATTAGGAGGTGCATAGGCGATCCTAGCGTTGAAGGCTTCGATCTTGACCGATCAATTTCGTGTATTCAACTGGTAAGTCGTTTCCACTATTATTCGTGCATCTTTGGACTGTGAGCATGCATAGTTTATGCTTTGCATGTGGTTAGCAGTTTCTTCCTTCAATTTCTAGTTAAATTCAAGCTCTAAGAGCTGTTTTCTATCACCAATTAGTGAGTTGTAGGTTTTTGTTGAGTTCCCTTGTAGTGCAAGGTACGGTTGGTGTAACTTTGTGAGTTGGGCTATTTGTCTCTGAGGTAAGGGGAGCTAGCTACTGTTTTAATTTATTGTATGAATTGTATATATATGTTGAATGTGGTTTGATTTTTGCTGCTTGAGGCACAATTTTGAGTTTCTAGAGTAAAGTGAATGGTATGTATTGAAAGGTGTAATATGTGAAATTTTAGTATGATGATGATGATGAACTGTTTGGATGAACTGAACTGTTATGATTGTTTATGTTGGAGGTATTTTATATGAGTAATCTATTATGGTAGGGTGAATATAGAAAGTAAAGTGATTTGAGCTTGTTTAGAGTCATTTTTGAAGGAAGAGGAGTAGTGAATTTGTGACTGAGGGGTTAGAAGTGGTATTGGTCAGTCGGGATAGCTTAGATAAGTCATTTAGGACTTATTTGAGTCCCTTAAGTGGTTCAAGAAACTGTGATAAATGGTAGATTTGGATATGAGTCTCTAAGTTGATGAAATTGAGGTTTTAGAGTAGGATTTGGTTCATAAACACTTTAGATTGATGTTAGGAATGTTTAGAATCACTTAGTCAAGTTTAATTAAGTTTGTACAACAATCTAGGAGTGTTAGAAGTTGGGAAAATTAAGTAGAATTGGTAAGTTGTGGTTGAGTTGCATAATTCTGCAGAATTTTGTTCTGCAGATTATGCAGACTTGTCGTGCGAATGGATTCGCATAGCGAGTCACCTTGGCGAGATGCTCTCTGCCAAGGCATTCGCACAGCGAATGGGTGCACTGTGCGAATGGATTGAGAGGGTTGCTCTCTGTTTGATGATTCGCATAGCGAATCAAGTCGCTATGCTACTGGTTGGGGTTATTATTCTTTTTATTCGAACAACGAATGGGTTTCGCTCTGCGAGTGCTGGAAGAGCATGAGCCACTGTCTGAGGTTCTCGCATATCGAGCTGGGACGTTATGCGAGGGGTCTGGGGTTTGATTCAAATCATGGTTTAATAGCACAGCGAATTTAACCGCTATGCGAATGGTTTAGAGAGTGTGGTCTCTGTCTGAGGATTCACGCGAGAAGCCTCTAGTTTCGCTATGCAAATGTGTGCGCTGTGCGAGGGATTCAGTTCTAGTTCACTCTTCTTTTGATCTTAGGTTGTTTTACATGAAACATTGAGTGCTTTATGAAGTAAGTTGAAGTTGTGTTATGTAATATCATTGGTTATTGATGTATGTTGTATTTCAAAGTGTAAGTTGGTGATATCAAAGTCTACATTGGTGATTTCAAAGTGTAAGTTTCAAGTATGGTTAATGGACGTAATTCCATGATCCTCAAGGAGAGGATACATGGTGGTGCCCTATGTTGTGATTCAAAGTGCAATCTCTAGTTGAGATTCAAGTAAGTTTAGAATGAATGCAGGAGCTTAGTCTTGAGGGTTATCCTGAAACTCCAATGGTCTTTCATTTTCAAGTAGAGAGGATTGATCCATGTCGTGAGGAGTAGCAGGAGGTCCTAGTCTTGGGTGCTTCCAGTATGACCCAAGGTGAGTGATAACGGACTAACCTCATGAGTGTGGTAGGGTGAAACCCATTGGCAATGGCTTTGCAAAGCAGTAGAAGCCACTACGAGTGGACGACCCGCCATAGCTCGGCAATCATTCTAAGTCTGGGCAGTCAAAGTCAGTGTGGTGTTATGTATCAAGAGTTTATGTGATGTGAATGAATAGTATGATTGTATGAAGTTAAATGAATTAGTGTATGATTAATCTTTGTTTAAACTAGCTTACCCTATTGTGTGTTGTATTTTGTATGTGTTGATGTTCTTCCTTCTACAATGATCATCCTTTAGATGTGAGCAGCGGAAGAAGAGGTTTCTCTAGAGCAAGCTTTCGATGGAGGTGATGTTGCTAAGTAGTTGACTTAGTTTAGTAGACGTTTGTGTATAGTTTTGGAGTATCCTTTAGTATGTATATATAAAGTTTTAAATTTATAGTTGTTTTTGGATGACTGTAAGGGTAACACTTTATATCTTAGATGGATAACTGTATACTTTATCATGCTTGTAGCTTCTCTTTAATATAGTTTATACTATATATTTTGGGATGTTACATTAATGGTACTAGAGTAGTTATTTCCTTAGGAATCCTGTAGGTTTTGAGTGTGCCTTGCTTGTGCTTGTGTACTCTTAATCATGTCTAGTAGTAATCCTTGTCTCGTTGAGTTTGACTGATGTCTTTTCTCTCTACGTAAGCAGAAGATGGCACCTAGGTCTCCTCCTCCCCAACCCACAAATCCTTATGCACCTGATATGATGAGGATGATGGAATCAGTGATTAGTGCGATACAGCAGCAAAATACTACTTTGGTTCAGCAAAATTCTGTGACAATGCAGCAATTGGAGTCTGCCTGAGTATCAGCTGAGGTCTCTCAGAGGCAGTATTTGGACCTGTTGACCAGTGGGAGGGCTATAGCTGGACCTTATCTTCTACTTCATCACAACCTCAAGAATGGAGTCTTGAGAGTTTCTTGCAGCATCGTCCAGCCAAGTTTAATGGCCAGGTTAGCCCGGATGAGGCGGATAGGTGGTTAAGAGATATGGAGCGCATCTTTAATGCCAAGAGGTGTTTAGAGGAGAATATATTAGCTTTCACGGAGTACTTACTATCCGGGGAAGCTAGTCATTGGTGGAGTAGCATGAGGACGCTATTGGAGGGCAGTAACACTCCTATCACTTGGGAGTTGTTCAAGGGGAAGTTTTATGCTGAATATTTTCCTGACAGCGTCAGATTTGCTAAGGAGATTGAGTTTCTTCAGTTGGTTCAGGGAAATATGTCAATCTTTGAATATGCAGACCGATTCAAGCATTTCATCAGGTTTCATACAGTGCCCATGAGTGAAGAATGGTAGTGTCGGAAATTTGAAAATGGCCTGAGAGGAGAAATCAAGTTGTTAGTGAAAGGACTTTCTCTTAAGGAATTCCCTGCTTTGGTTGAGATGGCAAGAGTCTTAGAGAAGACCAAGTTAGAAGTTAATAGCCAGAAGAGCCAGCCGGTGAGAGTGGGAGGACTAGTAGTGTCCAGAGGTGGTTCCAGTTCTAGGAGGACTCCCTACTCTAGGCCTCCTTCTCATGGGTCTATGGGTTCCTTCTCTCAGTCTTCAGTGCCCTCAAGGCAGTCCACTCATTCTGGGGGTATGAAATTTTATTCGTGTGGAGGGCCTCATTTGTAGTCAGTCTGCCCTCAGATGGCTGGTTACAGGAGGTGTAATATTTGTCGTGGTGAGGGACATTATGGCAAGGACTGTCCTACTGTCAGAAGAACAGGTTAGTAGACTCATCAGGCTGGGAAAGCTCATCTGAGGGGTGATGCCAGACCGTAGGCTTCAAGAAGGGTGTACGCATTATTTGGGTCAGAGGCAGCTAGCTCAGGTACTCTTATTGTTGGAAGTTGTTTGCTGAATGGTAAAGAATGTTGCGTGTTATTTGATTTTGGAGCGACACACTCCTTTGTGTTTGAAGATTGTTTTGCTGATTTGGGTTTGGTTGTGAGAGAGTTACAATATGATTTGGCTGTAGCTACTCCCACTTCAGGGTTGGTTAAGACATCTACATTGTGTTCTAGATGTTCAGTGGTAGTAGAAGAGCGTCAATTCAAGGTAAACCTCATCTGTTTACCTTTGCAAGGTTTAGATGTGATCTTGGGGATGGATTGGTTATCTGCCAATCGTATTCTCATAGACTGCGGTGAGAAGAAGTTAGTATTTTCTGAAGAAGAAGAGACAGTGTTGTTGTCTTCGGGGCAGCTGAAACAAGAATTGGTTGAAGGAGCTTGTTGCTTTCTTGTGTTGTTGCATATGGCAATTGAACAGAGTGGGCATGGTTTAGATCACTCAATAGTGAGTGATTTCTTGGATGTGTTTCCTGAGGAAGTGTCGGGGTTGCCTCCTCAGAGGGAAGTCGAGTTCCTTATTGATCTGGTGCCTAAAGCAGGACCATTATCAATATCGCCTTATAGAATGACTCTAGCTGAGTTAGTTGAGCTGAAGAAGCAAATTGAAGATTTTCTTGAGAAATAGTTCATAAGACCGAGTGTTTCTCCGTGGGGTGCGCCTGTGTTGCTTGTGAAGAAGAAGGATGATAGCTCTAGACTGTGTATAGATTACAGGCAGTTGAACAAGTTAACCATCAAGAACAAGTACCCGTTGCCTAGGATTGATGACTTGATGGATTAGCTGCATGGAGCTATTGTTTTCTCCAAGATAGACCTGAGGTCAAGTTATCATCAAATTCTGGTCAAGGCAGGTGATGTTCAGAAGACTGCCTTTAGGTCCAGATATGGTCACTACAAGTATGTAGTTATGCCTTTTGGTGTGACTAATGCTCCAACCATATTTATGGACTATATGAACAAAATCTTTAGGCCATTCTTAGATAAGTTTGTTGTTGTCTTTATAGATGACATACTTATTTATTCTAAGACTCGGGAGGAGCATGAGAATCATCTTAGAACAGTGCTTGAGGTATAGAGAGAGAAGAAGTTGTACGCTAAATTGTCTGAGTGTGAGTTTTTGTTAGAAGAGGTGAAGTTTCTGGGGCATGTTATCTCAGTGGGTTGAATTGTTGTGGATCCAACTAAGGTTCAAGCAATACTTCAGTGCGAGAGACCGAAGTCTGCCATTGAGATCAGAAGTTTTGTTGGTTTGGCAGGCTACTATCGTCGTTTCATAGAAGGATTTTCTAGAATAGTAGCGTCGTTGACTCAGTTGACGAGGAAGGATCAGCCTTTTGTTTGGATGGACCGGTGTGAGTCTAGCTTTCAAGAGCTAAAGCAAAGGTTGACCAGTGCTCCAGTGTTGGTTATCCTTGACACAGGTAAACCTTTTGAGGTTTTCTGTGACGCTTCTTATCAGGGGCTGGGCTGTATGTTAATGCAAGAGAGAAAGGTGGTCACCTATGCTTCAAGGCAACTCAAGGTTCATGAGAAGAATTATCCCACTCATGACTTGGAGTTGGCAGCAATTGTGTTTTCCTTGAAGATTTACAGGCACTATTTTTATGGTGCATAGTTTCGGATGTTCAGTGATCATAAGAGTTTGAATTATCTCTTTGATCAGAAGGAGCTGAACATGAGGTAGAGGAGATGGATGAAGTTTTTGAAGGATTTTGAGTTTGATCTCCTCTACCATCCGGGGAAGGCGAATGTGGTTGCTGATGCGTTGAGTAGGAAGACAGTTCATGTGTCAACATTGATGGTTAGAGAGTTGAAGTTGGTGGAGAGTTTTAGGAACATGAGACTGCAGGTGGAATTAGAATCATATTTTATCAGATGTAGCAGTTTGGTGGTGTCTAGTGGGTTGTTGGACCATAATAGAGATAAACAGTTGTCAAACGTCGAGCTTCAGAGGTCAGCAGGGTTGATTGGTATCGATCAGGGTAGGGACTTCATTGTGGGGACTGATGGTATACTACGGTTCAGAGGTAGGGTTTGTGTTCCTAAGGATTCTGAGCTGAGGAGATTGATCCTTGAGGAGGATCACCATAGTCGTTTTAGCACGCGTCCTAGCATGACTAAAATGTATTAAGACCTCAAGGATTCTTTCTGGTGGTCTGGTATGAAGGGAGATGTAGCTCGGTTTGTGGCTTCTTGTTTGACCTATCAGAAGGTTAAAGTGGAGCATCAACGACCTGGGGGTTTGTTGCAGCAGCTGGAGATTCCTAAGTGGAAATGGGATAGCATAGCTATGGACTTTGGTACCCATTTGCTACGAACGGTAAAAGGTCATGATGCTATTTGGGTGATTGTAGACAGGTTGACCAAGAGTGTTCATTTCTTGGCAGTTAATTTGAGAATGTCTATGACTAAGCTTGCACAGTTGTATATCAGAGAAGTGGTGAGACTGCATGGGGTGCCTTCCAGTATTGTATCAGATAGAGATCCACAGTTCACATCTCGTTTTTGGCAGACGCTTCAAAGTGAGCTGGGCAGCAGACTTCAGATGAGTTCAGCTTATCATCCATAGACTGATGGCTAGTCAGAGAGAACGATCTAGTCACTTGAGGATTTGCTGAGGATGTGTGTCTTGGATCATTTGGGAGTCTGGGATGAGGTGTTGTTGTTGGTGGAGTTTACCTACAACAACAATTATCAGGCCAGCATTGGTATGGCACCGTTTGAGGCATTGTATGGGAGAAGGTGTAGAACGCCTCTTTGTTGGTTTCAGGATGGAGAATCAATGTTGACTGGGCCAGAGTTGATTTAGCAGACGACCGATAAGGTGAAGTTGCTTCAGGAAAGAATGCGGTCGTCGCAGAGTAGGCAGAAGTCCTATGCTGATCAGAGACGGAGACCGTTGGAGTTTGCGGTTGGGGATCATGTATTCCTCAGAGTGACTCCTACTACTGGTGTAGGAAGAGCCGTTCGTGCTAGGAAGTTATCTCCTAGGTTCATTGGTCCTTATCAGATCCTGAGGCGTGTAGGGCCAGTGGCGTATGAGATAGCCATGCCACCCCAGCTAGCGAATCTTCATTCAGTGTTTAATGTATCACAGCTTAGGAAGTACATGTCTGATCCTTCACACGTGTTAGAAGCTGAAGACGTGCAAGTCAGAGAAGATCTGTCTGTTGAGGTACAACCTGTTAGGATTGTGGAGAGCCAGACCAAACAGCTTAGAGGAAAGACCATCAGTCTAGTCAAAGTTGTTTGGATAGTAGAACAGGTGATTCCACTTGGGAATTAGAGGGAGTTATGAGAGAATCCTATCCTCACCTGTTCTCTGGTAAGTCTAATTTTCGAGGGCGAAAATTTTTGTTGTTGGGAAGAATGTAAGGACCTAGAAAATAGAGTATTAGAGCAGATAGGTGTATTAAAATAATGAGACAGATTATTTTACTTTAAAATAATCTTATAATATAAATAGGATTTTATAAACACGTCTCATTATTCTAAGAACACTTCATCTCTCTAAAACTCTATTCCTCAGAGTTCTCTAACTTCTCTCTACAATCTCTCACTACTGAGTTATCTGTTCGACGATCAGGAGGTGCTTAGGCAATCCTGGCGTTGAAGGCTTCGATCTTGACCGATCAATTTTGTGTATTCAGCTGGTAAGTCATTTCCACTGTTATCTGTGCATCTCTGGACTGTGAGCATGCATAGTTTCTGCTTTGCATGTGGTTAGCAGTTTCTTCCTTCAATTTCTAGTTCAATTCAAGCTCTAAGAGCTGTTTTCTATCACCAATTGGTGAGTTTTAGGTTTCTGTTGAGTTCCCTTGTAGTGCAAGGTACGGTTGGTGTAACTTTGTGAGTTGGGCTGTTTGTCTCTGAGGTAAGAGGAGCTAGCTATTGTTTTAATTTACTGTATGAATTGTATATATATGTTGAATATGGTTTATTTTTGCTGTTTGAGGCACAATTTTGAGTTTCTAGAGTAAAGTGAATGGTATGTATTGAAAGGTGTAATATGTGAAATTTTATTATGATGATGATGAACTATTTGGATCAACTGAACTGTTGTGATTGTTTATGTTGGAGGTATTATTGTTTATGTTGGAGGTATTTTATGTGAGTAATCTGTTATGGTAGGGTCTAGATAGAAAGTGAAGTGATTTGAGCATGTTTAGAGTCATATTTGAAGGAAGTGGAGTAGTGAATTTGTGACTGAGGGGTTAGAAGTGGTATTGGTCAGTTGGGATAGCTTAGACAAGTCATTTGGGACTTATTTGAGTCCCTAGGTGGTTCAAGAAATTGTGAAGAATGGTAGATTTGGATTTGAGTCTCTAAGTTGATGAAATTGAGGTTTTAGAGTAGGATAGGTGCATAAACACTTTAGATTGATGTTAGGAATGTTTAGAATCACTTAGTCAAGTTTAATTAAGTTTGTACAACAATTTAGGAGTGTTAGAAGTTGGGAAAATTGAGTAGAATTGGTAAGTTATGGTTGAGTTGCATAATTCTGCAAATTATGCAGACTCGTTGTGCGAATGGATTTGCATAGCGAGTCACCTTAGCGACATGCTCTCTGCCAGGCATTCGCACAACGAATGAGTGCGCTGTTTGAATGAATTGAGAGGGTTGCTCTCTGTTTGATGATTCGGATAGCGAATCAAGTCGTTATGCTACTGATTGGGGTCTGGGGTTATTATTCTTTTTATTCGAACAACGAATGGGTTTCGCTCTGCGAGTGCTGGAGGAACATGAGCCACTGTCTGAGGTTCTCGCATAGCGAGCTGGGACGCTATGCGAGGGGTCTGGGGTCTGATTCAAATCATGGTTTATTCGCATAGCGAGTTTAACCGATATGCGAATGGTTTAGAGGGTGTGGTCTCTGTCTGAGGATTCGCACAGCGACCTAGGTTGCTGTGCGAGAAGCCTCTAGTTTTGCTATGCGAATGTGTGCGTTGTGTGAGGGATTCAGTTCTAGTTCACTCTTCTTTTGATCTTAGGTTGTTTTACATGAAACATTGAGTGCTTTATGAAGTAAGTTGAAGTTGTGTTATGTAATATCATTGGTTATTGATGTATGTTGTATTTCAAAAGTGTAAGTTGGTGATTTCAAAGTGTAAGTTTCAAGTATGGTTAATGGACGTAATTCCATGATTCTCAAGAAGAGGATACATGGTGATGCCCTATGTTGTGATTCAAAGTGCAATCTCTAGTTGAGATTCAAGTAAGTTTAGAATAAATGCAGGAGCTTAGTCTTGGGGGTTGTCCTGAAACTTCAATGGTCTTTCATTCACAAGTAGAGAGGATTGATCCATGTTATGAGGAGTAGCAGGACGTCCTAGTCTTGGGTGCTTCCAATATGGCCCAAGGTGAGTGATAACGGACTAACCTCGTGAGTGTGGTAGGGTGAAACCCATTGGCAATGGCTTTCGAAAGTAGTAGAAGCCACCACGAGTGCACGACCCGCCATAACTCTATAATCATTCTAGGTCCGGACAGTTAAAGTCAGTGTGGTGTTATGTATGAAGAGTTTATTTGATGTGAATGAATAGTATGATTGTATGAAGTTAAATGAATTAGTGTATGATTAATCTTTGTTTAAACTAGCTTACCCTGTTATGTGTTGTATTTTGTATGTGTTGATGTTCTTCCTTCTGCAATGATCATCCTTTGGATGTGAGCAGCGGAAGAAGAGGTTTCTCTGGAGCAAGCTTTGGATGGAGGTGATGTTGTTGAGTAGTTGGCTTAGTTTAGTAGACGTTTGTGTATAGTTTTGGAGTATCCTTTAGAATATATATATATATATATATATATATATATATATATATATATATATAAAGTTTCAAATTTATAGTTTTTTTTATGACTGAGTAACACTTTATATCTTAGATGGATAACTGTATACTTTATCATGCTTGTAGCTTCTCTTTAATATAGTTTATACTATATATTTTGGGATGTTACATCAATAGTTTATACTATACACGCACACGCACACATATACACGCACACCCGCACATACACACACAAGCACACACACACACACACATACTCAAACACACACATAAGCACAAACACGAACACACACACACACACACAATCAGGCGCACACACACACACGCAGATACGCAGACACACTACACGCACACAAGCACACATGTACAAGCACACACACATGCACATGCCACACACCACATGCCACACCACACACGCACAGGCACACACACATATGGACAGACACGCACACACACATTCACACGCAGCACACCCACCCACCTACACACAGACAAAGAAAAAAAACACACACACACAAACACCCACACAAGTACAAAAGCAAACTCAAACACAAAAACACACGCGCGTGCACACAAACACACACACACACACGAATATATGCACTCACACCCACACAGGTATACGCTTATGCAGATACACGCACAAACACACGCAGACATCCACACGCACACATATAGACACACACACATACACGCATAAATACAAACACACATGCACATACACACACAAGCACACACACGCACACACACACACACACATGTACACTCATACGCAAATGCACAAGTACACGCACACACACACACCCACAGACCCGCACACACACGTACACGCACATAGACACGCACACGCACAGGCGCACACACATGAACACTCACACACACACGCCACACGTCATACCACACATACACACACGCGCACGCACACGCACGCACACACATGCACACACACACACACGCACACGCACAAGCAGACGAACACACACACATGAACGCCCACACACACACATGCGCACAGGCATACGCTTAAGCACACACACATCCACACATGCACCCACACACACGCACACGCACACACCACACACGTACACACAAACAAACACAAACATAGCACACACACACACACACGCACACACACACGCATACGCACACTCACACACACACCTATACGCACACGCACACGCACGTGCTCTAATACACATGCGCACACACGAGCACACAAACAAACACACACACACACAAACAAACACACAAATACAAACACAAACACACGCGCATACATACACCCACACACGCATAAACACTCATGCGCGCACACACACGCACATACGTACACACATGCACACACAAACACGCACATGCAAACAGACCCTCACACACACACGCACACACGTACATACATACAAACAAAGAAGAACACACACACAATGACAAACACACAAAAAAAAACAAAAACACACACACACACACACACACACTTACACACCCACATGCACATGCATGGGCACATACACATGCACAGACGCACACACACACACACACTCACAAACACACACACAGACACACACGCACACACACATGCACATGCACACGCACACGCACAACCACACCACATATGCAGTTGAACACACATTCACAAACATATGCAGACACACACACCCACACAAGCACACGCACACACACACGCCACATGCCACACCACACACGCACAAGCACACACACATATGCACAAACACGCACAAACACACACACCCACCCACATACACACACATGCACACAAAGAAAAAGACGCGCACACACACAAATACTTAAAACACACACACACAAACACACACGCGCGTGCACACAGACACACACGAACATATGCACTCACACCCACACCCGTATACGCAAATGCAGATACACGTACACACACACGCACAAACATACACATTCACACGCAGCACACCCACCCACATACACACACACACAAAGAAAAAGACACACACAAACACACACAAATACTTAAAACACACACACACAAACACACACGCGCGTGCACACAGATACACACGAACAGATGCACTCACACCCACACAAGTATACGCAAATGCAGATACACGCACACATCCACAATCACACACACACCCGCGCACACACACACACAACCACAAGAACTGGCACACGCACACACACACGCACACAGACACCACATACACACATACACATAAATGCACACACACAAATCCACGCACGGACAAGCACACACACATGCAAACGCAGATGCACAAGCACACACATGCCAACACACACACGTACACGCACACACACATACACACATGTACACTCATACGCAAATGCCCAGGTACACGTGCACACACACCTGCACACCCGCAAACACATGCACACACGCACAAACATGAAATTCACACACACACACACGCCACACGTCATACCACACACACACACACGCATGCACGCACACACATGCACATATAAATGCACACACACATGCACATACACACACATGAACGCCCCCCCTCCCCCCCCCCCCCCCACACACACTCACGAACACAGTCACACGCTCAGGCACACACACAAACACATACACGCACACGCACATACCACACACAAACAAACACACACAAATGCAAACACACACACACATACACATACACTCATACACACACACGCATACCCACAGTCACACGGACATCTATACGCACACTCACACGCACGCACACTAAGACAAATGCGCACACACGGACACACAAACAAACAAACACACTCACAAACACACAAATACAAACACAAACACACGCGCATAGATACACCCACACACGCACAAAAACTCCGCGCGCACACATACGGACATAGGTACACACACGTACACGCATACAAACCCTCACACACACACACACGTACAGACATACACACAAAGAAGAAGACACACACACACACATTGACAAACACACACAGAAAAAAACCAAAACACACACACACACACACACACTCATGCACATACACACACGCCCAGGCACACAGACACACGCACACACACACATGCACATGCACACGCACACGCCACACCACACACGCAGTTGAACACACATATGCAAAGATATACACACACGCCCACCCACACATGCACACACAACACACCCACCCACCCACACCAACAAACACACACACAACGACAAACACATACACAACCACACACAAACAAAAACACAAACACAGACAAACAAACATACACGCGCACGCCCACACAGATACACACACAAATAAGAACACAAACCCACACATGCACACAGACACACGTACACACAAACGCACATGCACACACCCAAAAACAAATGCACACTGACACACACACACACACGCATACATCCACACCCACACCCACACGCACACGCACACAGAAACACCCACAAACACACACACGCACATAAACATGCACATGCCACTCACCATACCACACACACACATGCACACAGACACACACGCACACAAGTACACACACACACACACACACTCACACAGACACTCGCGTGCACACACACACACGCACACATGCACACAAATGCACACACACACCCACGCGCACACATACACACGCACACGCACACCTACGCATACAGACACCCACAAGCACACGCAAACGTAGACGCACACGCACATGCACACGACACACCACGCACGCACACTAACACACTCACGCATATAGACACACACACACGCACACGGAGACACACCCACACACACACATACACACCCACACACACATGTGCATAGAAACGCACACACACACACCCACGCGCTCACATACACACACGCACACACACACCTACGCACACATACATGCACAAGCACACGCAAACGTAGACGTAGACGCATACGCACATGCACACGCCACACCACGCACGTATACAAACGCACACACGCACACGCACATACACACATCACTCGCCATACTACACACGCACACACAGGCACACACATGCAAACGCACACCCACACTTACACGCACATGCACACGCACATGCACATACACACAAACACACGCGCACACACAAACTCACACACTTAAACACACACACAAACCCAAACCCAAACAAACAAACACACACACACTCACACGCATATTCGCACACACGCACATATGCACACGCAGGCACACACACACCCACACCCACACACGCACACACACACGCAAAAATGTATACACATACACCCACGCGCACACATACCCACATACGCACACGCACACCCATGCACACATACACGCACAAGCTCACACACACACACACACGTAGAAGTAGACATACACACATGCACACGCCACACCACATATGCACACACACACATACACACAGACACACGTGCACACAAACACACACACACGCACACGCACGTACACATGACACTCGCCATACCACACACGCACACACACACACATGCACTCACACACCCACACGCACACGCATACACACACGCACATACACAAACACACACAAACACAAACACACACACGCACACACACACACACACACACACACTCAAACCCAACACAAACCAAAACACAAACACACACACACTCACACACACGCACATTCGCATACATGCACATGCACACATGCACACGCAGACACACCCACACTTACACACACACACACACGTACACACATACACACGCGCACACACATACACACACACACACCCACGCGCACACATATGCACTCACACACGCACACGCACACCTTTGCAGTAGTGCTATAGAGATTAAATTAACTCTGATTGATGGCACATGTAGCACATCACTCAAGGCCAAAGTCTTTCCAGATGCGAGCTTAAGAAGAACTTTTCCTTTTCCTAAAATATGAGTGGTCTTGGAATCTCCAAAGTAGACGTGTTCTTCTCCATCCCCTCTACTAGTGTAAGAGGTAAAGGCACTTTTGTTTGCACATATATGCTTGGTAGCACCAGAGTCTACAACCCATTTGCTCACATTAGTCATCAAATTTACTTGAGAAACGACCGCAACAATAATTTGCCCTAGGAGGATTATCGTTTCTCACTCTATGCCTGCATTGTGGTGCATGATGGCCTAGCTTTCAGCATAATGGCCTGACTATATTTTTCCTTTTGTGATCAAGTTTGTGTTCATACCTTCTAGGAGCAGGTAAAACTTTGGCCCTTGCAGATAAAGCTTTGGCCCTTGCAATAGCAGACTCCTTCCTGTTGGTATCTTCAATAATTATGTGTGTAATGAGTTCTGGTAGAGACATCTGCTTGTGTCTATGTTTTAACTGTTGTTTGTAATTTGTCCAAGATGGCAGCAATTTATCGATCAAAAGTTCTGAAACAAATTCATCCGGTAGAAGAATATTCTCTGCTTTGATATCTTCGAGCAACTTGTGGTATTCATTGATTTAAGTTTTTATCTCTTTGCTTTCAATCGTCTCCCAACGGTAGTAGTTACGTATGACGAATCTTTGTTTGATGACATCTTCGACAGTGTATTTGAGAATCAATGAGTCCCAAATGTCTTTTACTTCCTTGTAGGAATAGTACACATCGAACAAATCATTAGAAAGTGCACTAAGCAAAGTGTGTCGGCATACCTTGTTTGCGTAAGTCCACTCTTCAACTAGTTTTGAGTTTGAGGGAACACTGGGGTCAGGCTTCGAAGATGAAAGAACATCAACAACTCCATATATGTCTAAAAGAGTGCACACGCGTTCTTGTCAGCGCCCGAAGTTCTGTCTAGAGAAAACCTTAACTTTTGACATGTCTGGAAGTGATTTCGCGAAGACCGTCTGAGTTTCGAAAATAAAGGTTTGGCTCTCCAAAGTTATATTGTTGATGTTAGCCATAAGTGATAATGCTAATTCTTACCATTATCTAAGCATCATTTTAGTAGCAAAATCAACTCTTCTTTAACTTATTACTTGCTTAAATCCTCTCTTTTATTTAGTTTTAGTATTTATCTATATTTTGAGCTACATTACGTAAATAATACTCTAATCCCTTGTTTTTTGATCTATTTCGATGTTAGGAAGATCCTCCATTACATTGAAGAGTCTCGGTGATCTAGGAAGTCATTGATTTAAAAGTCATTTTCGCTTAAGCGAGAATAATTTAGCTTAAGCGAGAATGACTATCTTCTCCAAGAAGTTTATTCTCGCTTAAGCGAGAATTCGGGCATTATATATACTCACGAGGCAGAAAGAAAAATGGTCTTTGGTTCTTTGGAGGCGTGATTTCACGTCTAGAGCTCATGGAGGGCGCGAGGAGCTTGTGGGAACATCTCCTCCTCTTCCTTTGGGTCTCCTTCTTCTTCCATCTTCCATGTTTGTAAGCTTTAGGGTTCTCCATGGAAATGGAGAACCAGATTCATCTTGTTAGGGTTAGATGTAGCCTATGAACTCTTGTGTAATGAATGATTGTTTCGTATTTATAAATGTCTTTTCTATCTATTACTAGTATTCTTGTTTCCGATCTTAAAGCTTGCATGTAATGGGGACGTTCATGACTTGATTTTGGGGTTTCATTGAGCCAGGGAAGGGATATGAAATCTTGAACTGAAACAAGAGTCCTTGTGGGTCATTGAGCCAGGGATGTGATATGATTCATATGTTGTCTTAGACCCTAGTTCTTAATGCGGGTTTGCTTGTTAGATTGTCCAAGGGATTGGAGTTTGATAAGGAAAACCTAGGGTCTTTCATCTAAGGGATTAGGGCTAGAGTGTTTTAGTGGATTGACTTTAGTAAATTGATAGAGAGGAGATGAAATTGGTTATACACAAGAGTGCATTGGTGAAAACTAACCTTAACAATGTCATTTCATATCATTTCTAGTCTTTTCCATTTCTAAGTGCCTTCAATACCAAAGTCCAACCTTGTAATTACTTGTGAATTTATCTTTTTGCATATATTCTTAAATGATGAGTTGTTCTTGAGTCTAGATGAGTTGTTAATCGCACAATTTTCTAGTATTACGAGTCTCTTGGGAAAACGATACCTGGTCTTACCACGGTTTATTACTTGAACGATTTGGTGCACTTGTCAAAGATATTAACAATAAGTCCTTAAGATTGTAGTAGAAAAGTTGATAAAACAGTATGCAATTTTGTTGCTGACAAATCAGTACGTCAAGAAGGTTAAACTTTTAGAAGGTTAAACTTTTTTGTTGCTGCAAAGCTTAACATTGAAACAATTTTGAATGAATGCAATAAAAACGTGATACAATAAAATTAATCAAATTACTACAAGCTTTTTGTTTTCTTTTAGAACTGAACGGTATAAAATATAGTTTCCATATGTGTTGAGCTATGTGTGAGTCATCAATTAAAGCATTTTTAACATATAAACTTACTACCTTTATTTTTGTTTTATTTTTAGAAAGAATCTGTGATTGCAACTTAATTATGCATAAATTATTTTACCACTTGTGTCTGGATTCATCTATACTTGAAACTCTGACTTTACTATATTTGTAATAAAATTACAAATTCAATGAAAATTTCCTTAATATTCCTTCTTCCATCTTACAAAGATTACCTTTATTATAAGAATATGTTTCATTTATCACATTAGTATATTAGTCTACCCTTCTAGGTTATCGTTTTTGGAATACCACTAATAATGATGCTAAACAAGCTTTGTTGCATGTTCCCCTCCTTTGACTTAAAATCTGCATAATTTCTTTCTCTACTCTCAATTTTAATTTTTGCTTGGAAAATATTACTACACAGTAAGCTCTTAGAGATGATATTTTCAAAAATATTGGTTGCACAGTAATAAGTCTGAGGAAAAGTTGATCATATTTTTTATTCTATTGCTCTTTGGTGGCTCAATATTTAGGAAATGTTTTCAAAAATACCATATTATCCTCGTTACCATAGATGGTTAATTATCTTTTTATTCCCTCTGTATTTGGAAAATAAAGAACTCTATCAGATTTTATGATTTCTATCTCTTCTCTTAGTCAGTCATTTTCCACATTAAGACTGAAGTTGCTGTAACGAAAGATTTATAATATATTTTGGTGAGGTTGTTTTCATGAATTTTGCATTTATATATATTTTTCAATCCTATTTATCCCTTCTACTCCTAAAATTATTAATTTTTTCCTCTAACTATTATATTAAATTTAATACTAATACTGTTGGTGATGGATATCTCGATATTGCTTGAAGGATGGTATTTTTAGAGACTATCATGAAGGTTTTCCAATTTTTATTTGTGTAGAATCAACTCATAGTGCAAATATCTTTGCTAAAGTGAAAAAAAATAAATAAAAATAGGTTTACTTAGAAACAAAGAGATTTTGTCTTCGTGGGATTGTGAAGGATATGGAGAAAATGTATTTATCTATGTAAAAGTACAATTTTCCCTACTTTTGGTGTTTTTAGAAGATATTTTTTACATAGTCAGACTTGTAATCAGTAGTGGTTTTTGATCAATAATTTTAATGGATTAAAATAATATATAAACTAAAATTAATTTTAAAGTATAACTTTATAGATTTAATGATATATTATATATATAGGGGTCCAAACTATGTTCCACTCTCTTAAATGCTGCATGTTTTAGTACATAGGCAAAGACAAACAAAGACGTAAGCTCATTAAACAGGACTTTCTTCCTTCTTTCTTAGGTCATAGAAATAAACACAGTCTTCCTAAATTATGGTTTGCTCGATTCCTTTGTTCCACATTTTATCATGAGTTTTGGTCTTGTCCCATCATAATATGTTCTCTGTTTTTCTTTTGATGTGCTTTAGCACATGAGTTTTGGATTCTAAAAAAAATCCTGCACAAGTTCATGAGATAGAGAAGAGTAAATAATTCTTAGAAAACAAAAGAAAAGTGGGTGAAGCGACAGAATCTGCAAGATTCACAGTACACAGAATAAAGAAAGTATTCCCAGCTGGATTTCAGAGTAAAGTTATAGCAATCTCAGACTTAAACCTTGAAATTAATCATGAGCTCCATTAAACATAAAATCATACATGCATGTCGGAAATCTCAACCTGTTTCCTAGTCAACAAAATCTATAATCCTGATGCACCTTAAAATAATGTCCTCTAGAACACAGAATCCAACATGGGGATGCAAATGTATAAATTATTTGACATGCCAGCCAAAAGACCTAATGCATTTCACATGGTATTTATAAATTAGTGTGCTGCCTAATGTTCTGATACTGTTATAATCTCCAAAAGAATCCAATAAATTTGTTACAAACATCCGTCTGATTTGCATTGGTTATATTGGTCGGTGTGGGGACCAGACATCACAGTTATTCTTTGGGTTTTGTTATCTCTCCTCCTTTCAGTTCCACTCAGGAATCCACGTACTGTCCATGCACATTCATCCAAATCTTGGATACATAAAAACAAACTTTCTTCAGTTCATTAACCAATTTACACTCAATCACCTACTTCATAACCCATATAAAATTTAGGAACGGATTCAATAATTTTTTTATAGAGAAAATTTATCCATAAAAATGGAACAAATTTGAATCTTTATATTTATAAAAAAGAAGAAGTAAAATAATAAATATAACGGGATGTAAATATTTGAAATTTAAAGTATTATGATACATTTATTATGGTTCTATCAAGTTTACTACTTGTTTTTATAGGTGATTTTCCTGTATTCATCTATCTTGGAACATATATTTAAACCAAATATGCAAAACAGGAAAGGAAGTTACAACAATAGTGCAATTATGTTTGTGCTTTGATTTAGTTCCAATATAAAAGAAAAATGTTATATGTCAATATTTAGGAATTTATTATAATTATTATAATTTTAACGGGTTAATATTTAGGAATTTATTCGTTTTTATAATGTAAATACATTTAACCAATATTTATAATATGAGATAAAAAAAATGTTATAGTACTACCTTCACAAGCTAAGGACACTTTGTTGCTAGTGTCATTTATGTTCATAGTTTACAAAATAGTAATTCAAGCCATAGTTCATTTTATATTTATTGTCTTATCTATAGCTGTATACATTCATGCACTAGACTGTGTTTAGTTAAACAACTCATAGTTATTATAAAATTACTTTTAATAAGATAATTTTATTAACAACTTTTTTTATTTACACTTATGTCTAAAATAAATATAATTCTAATGACATGTTCATATCAACATTGTATAAATAGATCATGCATTAATGAAAATTAATTCTTTTTTTTAATTTATTTTCTTCAATCATATAGTTTGGTTCAAATTTCAGATTAAATGTTTGAACTAACTCAGTATATTTTATTTTATTAGAAGTTATTTTAAGGTTTGATTGCATTATATATATATAAACATGACAAACAAGTTTGCAGAAAAAAAAATCACAACATTTACCTCTTTCTAATTTTTTCATTGTAAAACGTTTAATAACTTTTTATTTTGAAAAAAAGTATTTTGAAATTTATAGTAAAAAAATTTATTATCTTTGATTGGAAAGAGTATTTAAATAAAGAATCTAACCAAACTGACTTTCAAATACCCCAAATATTTGTTTTTTATTTTTTTACTCAATCACTAAAATAACTTTTTTCTTTTTTCTAGAATAGATGAAGTTAAACAATATTGTTTTTCAATAATGCTTGCAGGGCATTGATTTCTGACACTATAATAATATAATAATATAAGGAATAAAGTCGGTCGCAATGAGACGAAAATTGATGGTAATGGAAGAGTAGCTTCAATCCAAAGAAAACTCAGGAAAAAAAAATCTGGAAGCTAATTTTTATATTGGCCAGCTGTGAATGTTAGTTTGAGTCGCATATAGAATAGGCTAAAAATGTAAAAAAAATTGTAGAGATAGTGTTGGTTAGACAATGCTATATAGGAAAACATATTTTAAAATATTTAAACTTACAGTGTTAAAAGAAAAAGTATTTTAAGAGAAAAAAATACTTTAGAATATTAAAAGTGAGTATAGTTAGAGAAAATGTAGTTTAACTGATGTTAATTAATATAACAAATATCGGTTAAGCTGATTGTTTTTAATAACCTGATTTTACCTATTTAAATCAAGTGATGAATCAATTCATATAATTCAAAAGTATCTCGTTTAATCCATCCAAAAATCATTTCTATATTCATGCTTGCTTGAGTCGTAGTTAAGGTATCAAATTAAAACTTAAAAGTTTTTAAAAACATTTGGTAGTTGTGAATAATGCATCAAATTATAAAAAGTTACAAGTCGTAATTTGATTCAAAATTCATTATACAAATAAGCTTATTAATTAAAATTGAAACTAATACAGAGAAAGTTGAAGTCATAGTCACACAACGTTATAAAAAGTCCACTAGAAAAAAAAAGTACCTATAATATGTAAAGCTTAAAAGTAGTGTACACCCTACAATTAAGCAACACAAGTTGAATAAGAGGTTATATAAAAATTGAATAAGGACAAAGGTGTAACATAGGTCAAATACTAAAATTTAATACAAAAATAAATATACTTATAAGTATTTGATTAAATTAAAAACACTTATAATATAGCTACAATCCAACAAGTACTTCAAATTGTGATCAACTTCAACATTTGCAACGGAAATGTTGTTCAATGAAGGGGTTAATCATCCCAATATTGGTCATAATGTGGATGTACGTGATTGGTACTCATTGAAGTGTTACTACTCTCTCTTTCCTGCTAATTATCTTTTGATCAACTTCATTTCTTCTTCCATCATAGTGTATTTCTTATTGGTTTTAGTCAGATCCTCTAATGTTGCACTAACTTTCTCATTAGTTGTAGCAACTCTCTTATCGATTACAACATCTTTGTCATCAACTCTAAAAATTCTCTCACAACAACATATGCTTTACGATCTACTACAGTAGCTCTTAGAGTGGCTTGTCTTACTTCTTCCTCAAGCCTTTCTATCTCAAGTAATTCCTATGCTGGAAGAATTTCGTAGGATAATGTTGAAGGTTAAGTGAGGCATGTCAAACCGTGGTGAATTTTGGCATCCAAGTAAGTCCCTAGTGTAATAAACATCACCTCTAGTCTTCTCTCTGACATCTTCCTAGCCTTCAATCCTTATTGTTGTTGTAGATTTTGCAAAACTATCGGATTCTTTATCCTACAATTGTTACTGATATGTTTCCTATTCAATTAATATTTCAAAAGTGTTTGAATTGTATAGGAAAATTAAAAATAAGTTAAGTATTGAAATGCATAACATACATAGATTTCATATGCAATGTATGTTCCTAAGAAACGTCCTTCTTCTTATGAATGGCAAGAAATAACTCATTTAGTACCATAGGAAGATCATGTTTTCGCTCCTGACAAATGTTATGCAATTAGTATGATTATATTTATGAATACGTAAATTTCAACTATGCAAGAAAATTTGAAAATGTTCTAAATGAAACTTACTAGCCCCAATGAAATACATGGGATTTGTGATTCGTAGAGTGTAGTGTTGCACCTCATGATGAATATCTGCTTATTTTATTTTAAAAGTATTTTCCTTTAAACTTATCATTGTCCCAATAGTTGAGCAACTTCATTCTAGCTTATTCCCCTATCCAAATAGGCTTGGTCACCTTGCTCCTAACTTTCGTGAGCATATCACAGAGGTGCTTTCTTACTTTTGACTGATAAACCTTTTTAATTTGTTGCTCATGTTGAGGTTCCCAAGTAACAAGACTGCAAAAATAAAAAAAATAACAAGTAATAATTAATAATTGATGTAAAATATAAGGTTATGTTTCCTTAAAGTGTGTCCACCATTTAAGTTGAACATCTTTAGGATCGCCTCATAAGGATGGTATGGACCCTAAAGTTGTGTCCTAATGTGATTTGGAGTCATGAACAAATTTTCATACATGATCCCCATTCAACAAGGTGGATCGTCCAACTCAACTTTGTTCTTCATAAATCTTCGTCGATTTTTCATAAAAGGGTAATCTTTAACAAAAATCTCGTATGAAAATCTAACCAAGTAGTTTTACCTCATGCCCTAATGTGAAAGATTTTGTGTTGTCCATACAATGGGGACATGCTAATCTCCCTTTTATGCCCCATTTACACAACATGACATAAATAGGAAAATCATTTATTGTCCACAAACAAGCTCATATTTCAAACTTTTCTTTTTTTGGAAATATCATATCTCATATCACCTTCATTCCATAGTCCTTTGAGATCATCAATGAGCATTTGTAAGTACACATATATAGTTTTGGTTAGGTTTGTTAGACTGGGTATGACACATGTTAGAAACAAGAAAGGTTTAGTCATACACATATCAGGTCGTAGATTATAAAGAATAACAAATACAAGCCAACTAGAGTAAGGGGATGAACGTAAACCATCTAAACATAAACTAAGCATTACACGTTGTGGGTTAACATCAAAATTTGGACACACATTGTCAAAATGTTTCTATGTTTTTCCTTCAAATGGATGTTGCAAGAAAACCATCATATCTTTTATTCTCATAATGTCATTTCAATTGTGAAGTAATTTTCATAAAAGCATATCGTCGTTGTAATCTTGAGATGTTGACAAGTAGAATATTCTTTTAATTGGTACACTTTCATGTTGTCTAGTTTCATCCCTACGGGTAAATACCTATCTTACAAGGTAAATGGACGATGACAAAACTTGCATTATGTTAGTAGGTATCAACCTTGTAATACAACATGCATCCATTTTCACAACAATAAATCTTTTGAGCCTAATTTTAGACTTGATACTACCTCTTTTGCTTCATAGTAGTTCTTACGTATGCAATTATCTTTTGAAGCGACATCAATAAACATATTTTTAGTAGCATGCTAATTGGTTTTAGCTGTTAGAAGTCTTATGGATATTGATAATATTGACTTGGTTGCTCCTTTATAAATGGGCTCATTTGCAAGGATTAACATTTCATAAAATCTTTGGGGTTCAACATAAGGGGGACTCTTAATACAAATTTTCATTCCTTACATTCTTCAACATGCGGCAAATCACATGTCTACATATAGGTATCATACATCATTTCAATCACTAAAGCAAAACTTATCCCCCACCGTTCATGTTTTCATATCTACTAGATGCATAACCGAAGTTCTAAACATTTGATTCATCTTCTCCATAATTAACTTAAACGTTGTAGTTTGGGATAAATCCAAATTGTAACAAATAAGTCATCACATATAGTGGTTTATGGATTTTCTAACACTTGTAATTGATGCACGAACACCTTATCCCTCCATCTAAAATAAGACTACTTTGCTCCATTGATACAAACTTTTTTACTTTAGTAATGAACTCTTGTCTAAGTCTCCTTTATGGCTCAAGAATTTTATACATTCAGCTACGATCTACATGTCCAAAAATGAATTATTAAGAACTAACAAACACAATTGTAAAATTCAAAAACTAAATATGAAGTAATTTTTCAACTAAAATGTTTGACACTCAATCGTGAAAAAGGTGAAATACTAATACTTGGTTGGGAATTTAATGCTAAAATTGAGAATTCTCTTATAAGGGTAATTTTCATTACCTTGAAATTGGGACAATTATTCTATAGAAAATTTAAATAGACTATCTTGGCTTGTCCAACAAAGTAAAACGACTACCCCTAGAATAGGCAAACACTTCTTCATCCTCCTTACGATTAAGAACTCTAAATAACGAGAGAAATGCTATCATAAATAAGATAGTTTAAGCTCATAAGGGAAGGGTTTCACAAAGTGAAGTATTACAAGATTTTCTCTCAATCTCAAAAGATACTAAGATTTACTGAGTTATAAGTTGTTCTTATTATTGTTATGTTTGTATTTTAATATTCAACGTATCCTCTATTTGTGGCTTCTAAGAATATAATCGTCACTTTTATGTTTGATCATATTAGTTTTCCCATAAAGCTTTTAATCTTTATCTTCCATCTTTACATTATGAAATTATTTAATTTACTTCTTCTGCAATGTTAAATTGTATCTACTAAAAGAAAATTTCCAAACAAATTATGTAGATATAATATTAACATTATATTGAACATAGTTATTTTTTTCCTAAATTATTTTAAGAGTCGTTGAAGGATTTAATGAAAAGATAAATTATCCGTTGAAAATTGATTTTATCCTAGTGTTTTTATGGTATATCAATTCAGCTTCAATTGATTTTCTTTAATGCTAAAAAACATTTATTAAATGATAGACAATAGATGATAGACGAAGTCCTATAGCTATCTAGTACTTTTATTACACTCGATAAAGAAAACTTATCATCTTGAGGTCTTTTATTTTCACAATTAAGCATGCTAGGTGAATAATGCTTATTCACTTTCGTCACTCAATATTTCTTACCATAAAACTTATTTAAAGGACTTGTTATATTATATTGTCTCCTCCTAACAAATTGAATCCCCATCTTATGTTTCTTTTGTTTTATACAAATTTGATCATGGTCTCCTCCATAGTTAAGGATGTCTTATTGTAATTGTTGTGTTCCATATGAATTGGTCATGTGTAACATGAATTAATATATCAATTAATTTTTTCTTGAAAAGTTTTATGATTCTTATACAAATTTTTGAATAATGTGTAACGTCGTTATTTACATTAAAATTATTTTCCAACAAATATATTATGACAACTTTAAATGTTGTTATTACATCTAAAAGAAATCTCTTTTCATACTGGATTAAGGGTTGGTTGTTATGGTAGTTTTTGAAAACCGATATATTATAATTTCTAACGGTAAAATCAATGACGATTTTTGAAACCACTGTACACATAAATTGTGGCAGTTCAAGTTGTCATAATATTCAAAAATAATTATTTAGATAAAATTTTTTAGAGAATAAATTTCTAAGCAACTCAAGTTTTAAAGTTTAAAAAAAACATTAAACGAAATATTGCTATATGAAAAGTAGTTTAAAACAGTAGCGTCTAATAAAGAAACATTTTCATAAATGTTTAAAGCAAAGTTTATAAATAATGTTTTCTAGACAAAATTGTTTAAATGATTCAGAAAATCATAACTAGCGTTTAAAAGATAGTATCTCTCATTGAATCATTTAATATATGAGCAAAACAACCTAGCTTCTTCTAAAAACATCATCTGATAAGTGATCGTAAAACTCTTTAGCTTTTGAGAATACATCTTATATTTATATCATTTGATGAATACACATTTGTCTTACCAAACGATGCATTTATAATGAAATGACAAATAAAATGTCTTGAACACGCTATACTGCCTAATGTTTATCAATATTCAAAACATTTAATGCATGTACAAAAAAGTACTTCGATGGTGGTATATTTTGTTCTTGGTATTCGTGTAGAAAGATATGATCATAATCACGACACCCAAGAAAAAGATGTTGTAAGAGAAGAAGAAAATTCTGGAAATGTTTCCCTTGAATCCTTATGCTCAGTCACATCATACAAGCTCAATTTTGCTTAAGGCTATGAGAAAAAGCTCTGAACCATACAATGTAGACCGAAGTCAGATTTCACATCTAAAAGCTACAAGCTATCCTAAATTCAACTTTTTGTGTAACGATAATCTTAAGGATTATATCATCTGATGCTCTTTCAATAAATAAAAAAGGGACAACTTCATCGAAGAGGAGAAAAAAGGAGAAAAGGAGCAAGTACAAGAAATATGGTTGAACTACACTTTGTTGCTCATCAAGTTTACACTATCTAATGTTCTTTAGTCCAAAGGAACAACCTCACCAGTTATCATACTGCACTTCAATACACATATTCTCTCTAAAAGAGTTGCCTAAGTCTATAACTAAAAAAGATTTTAAATTGTATTATACTGAAAAAATATTCTTTCATTGAGAGCTTTTAATCTGTATCTTGTAAGAATCTTATCAAGGATTTGTTATAAATTCTGGAGAGAATTAAAACACTTGGGAGCACTCAAGATTGATTATGTCAACCAGAAGTGGGTTATACTCGAATGCCAAGAGTTACAGATAATACTCAACCAGGAGTGAGTTATAGTCGGATGCCAAAAGTTGTAGATATTACTCAACCAAGAGTGGGTAAACTCGGTCTAGACGTGTTGTCTAAGGATAGATCCAAGAGTGGTTAAACTCGAACTAGTCGTGTTGACTAGAGGACTAAGAGTGGTAATAATACTTGTTAACCAGGAGTGGTGAGAATACTTGATCAGATCCTAGAAAGGCAAAACGTGTGTAATGTGGAAAGATTAATGTAATCCTTTAAGAATTCTTAAAAGAGGATGAGACGATACTCAAATTTGAATGAACCAATATACAAATTGTGTCTTTTTGTTTTTCTTCTTTAAAAGCATTTATTAAGATTTCCTTAACATCGTATGAAGAGTATAAACTCAAAAGAAATTTCTTGCAAAAAGTTTTAAAAAATAGTATTCACTCTCTCTAGTGTTTTATTGTTTAAATCAATAATCATCATAATTTACAAAAACTTCTTTTTTGTAAGATCTTGTAAAGTCCTCTAGGTATTCAAAATTTTTTAAATTTTTCTTCAATTTAATTGTTGTTATGAAGAAAAATGAGAGTATCTTATAATTGAATTTCATTTTGTTTATGTTCATATTTTCTAGTAGATCATTATAAAATTCTTAAAATTAAGTTTCTATTTATTTTTTATTGATTTTGTTCCACGAGTCACAAATTTTTATTCCTAATTTTTTTTATGTTGCTTCATATTCAAATGAATCTAAAAATCTATTTTGAAAAAAGAATTATATCAAAAAGGGAATTTAGTTCATAAAAGCAAAGAAAGAAGAAGCAATTACAAGAGAAATAAAAAAAAACTTTCAAGTGCATTTGATTCCAATATTAAAAGCAACTAATGGAAACAATTATACAATTTTGATGCAAGATTTTACACTTGTCCTTTGATTTAAATTTGTGTCCAATAGTCACTTTAGAGTTTAATCAAATTAAATTTGAAATATAAATTACACTAATTCTAGTTCACAATTTTTGAGTCTTTTTTTTCACAATTATTGAACAACATCTTAGAATTAAATCAAATTAAATTTGAAATAAAAATAAAAATTATTTTAGGTCACAATTTTTGAGTAAATTTTGTTATAGATGCATTAACCGTCACATGAAATAGGTTAGGTGGATCAAATTACAATGAATCGTGGCCTTAAAACTACTATGATTTTTAAGTAGAAGAGTTACACCTTGACTATCAACTATAACTTTTAGTAAATGATTCAATAATTAGTATTAGAATCAAAGTCATCACTTTGATTCCTAGGATGTTCAGGAAGTAATTGTTGAAGGTTGCACATTTATCAACATGGCATAGGCTAGATGGATCGATCATAATCAAAGAGTTTGATTCCTAGTGAGATAATTGTTTAGTAGGAGATTTTTATATGATACATCATTTGTGTCATGAGTATGCAAAGAAAGTTAAATCACAATCGAATTGTAGCACTTGAGCTATTAGGTTCTAAAGTGGAATGATTTGTGTCTCAACTATTAATTATTATTGCTTAGTGGACATTTAATTTCTTATTTGTGTTTATTGAAATCCTTTGAAGTATTGCTTTATAATTATTTTCTTGGATTTTACTCTTTCTATTTGAACTTTTCTAGTTTTATTTTCTTGGCTTTTATTTTCTTGGTTTTTATTGCTCATAGATATGGTACCATGTTTCCTTTATATGCAAGAGTTCTCTTTACAAATTGATAAAACATACCAACTCGAAGTTGAATAATCTCATAAAAGGAGCTTAAAATTTGAGAACTAAACTAAAAGAAGAGTGAAATGTTTAGAGAGAATTGTGATTTCTAAAATTGAATTGTTGTACCAAAGCATTAGCAATATATTTAGCCATAGAAAATGTTGGTCACAAAAAACATTCAACTTTAAAATTTGTCATAGAAATTTTAATTTTCTTTCTAATAATTTTAATTTTCTTTCTAATAATTTTAATTTTCTTGTTTTAGGTTCCTTCATTTTAATTTCATTTTCATAACTTGTAATTTTTTGTTGGCACAACTGCTTCTAGAAGAAGGGTTAACAATAGCCTAAACTCTTTGTATAAAAGTCTAGAAGCAAACAGAAAACTAACACAACAAATTTTTATACAAGTTGACATATACTTATGGTCCATGTCTTATTATACCTTAAGCAAACTAGTTAAGAGGTTTCACTATTAAAAAAATATGAGAAACTAAGTACATAAACCAACTTAGAAACACATACACAAATACTCCTAATTCTCATGATTACACTAATAACTCGTAGTTTAAACCTTTTTAATTTTTTTCTAAAATTAAAAACTAACAACAAATAGAAATGCTTTCAAACAAATCATATTTATAAATCTCAAGGGTTAAAATTCATAGAGTGGGGAATTACAAAGTCTATTGCTTACCCACAATTAACACTATGATTTCAAAAAATTCAAAATATTTGTGCATTTAACTTGTATGTTCTTCATCTTCATTGACCTCATTATATAGGTTCTGAAAGATGACCATTGACGCTTTGCATTTGTTAATCATTGATCATGCCTAATCATTGAGTGAACATCAATATTTTCATCTTTATTGGATTAGACACTTGAAAAAAAAAAGATTTAATTTGATTTTTCCAAGCGTTCTATTATGATTAAGGAAACAATTCAAACGTATTTGAATATATGATAGTTAATTGTCATTAAACATAATTTTATAAACTCAGATTGTTTCTTTATAGAACAATGATTTAAACCATTGATGATAGAAACATCTTTAGTTATATATTTTATGGTAGTTAAAGAGCTTAGAGAAAGATATTTTACTTTTCAAATATAAAAAAAAAACATATCTGAAAAGACTTATTCAAATTTTCTTATAGATCTCAAAAGATAGAAACCAATTTTGTTGAACTGATAAAATTAACAGGTTGAAATCTGTTTTAATAGTGTAAAATGAGTTACTAAAAAAATTTCAATCAATTGATATTCAATTCAATATATTAAAATAATTTAAAATAATTTTTTAGTGGTTTTTATTGATTGACTCACAATTCAATAAGTTGAAACAAATGGAATTGATTTTCAACAAAAAAAATCAAGATTTTAACTTATTAAAAAAATTTAATATATTAAAATGTTTAAACTTGTATTTCCAATCAAGCTATAAACATTTCAACAATCAACTAAAATCCTTTAAGAACATTTTTAGCACATGAAATATCAGTATCAAGCATTACATACTCAGCAACATAACATAAATCTAAGAGTTATAACACGACACAAGATTAACTACAAGATTAGCTACTCAGCACATCAAACATCAAATCCATATGGTTGGAAGTATCAAATCAACTCAATCAAAGTTTGCTTGAATACAATCCTTATGCTCCTCTTCATCTGTTGATCATATTCTCTTTTATAAAGCATTATTTATATAAACTAAGGATATATTTCTTTTTCGTTGTCTTTGAAATATTACATAATATAAGTAATATATTCAAACTAACAATAAATATCAACATCACATTCTAAAGTTAAATATTGCATAAAATTTATTAACATACTAATTAATATTTTCTATAAACCTGTATTAATATATTTTTCTAAATCAAATAAAAATCCACAAATAGATAGCAAATTATTCTTACATAATTTTAAATGGATCATATTATATTAAAAATTAAAAATCAATTTACCTTAAACAAACAATAGGAAAACAAGATTCTAAATTTGATAACTTTTGGAATCCTTCCCATAAATTAAAATTAAACAATACAAGATGAAAATCTTATCGTTTAATCGCTTCTTATTTTCCGCTTTGAATCACATTGCTTAAGAGAAATCATGAATGCTTAACCATCCTCTCACTTTAATGTGTGTTAGGTCATTTGGAGAGACCTGTTTAAAAATAAAATTACGGACCCATACATATTATCGCCAATGTTCACTTGATGCTTGAAGAAAAAAGATTACTAATTTTGTTTCAACCATTTTTTGGCAAATTTTCGGTTTAATATTATTTTTTTGTTCTGATGGATTGTTTCTCTCACAAGTTTTTGTCCCTAACACACTTCCATTCTATAACGAATTTATTGTGAGAGTTGGTAGAAACAAGATAATTTCATGGCAAATATTTATTTGGCAATGCTCATTACAAGCTTCACAATTTTGTCACAAAATTTCCTATGGCCTTAAAATGAATTTAATGTCGCTACAGCATTCCCTTACAAATTAATGACTTTTTTTTAGTAATCTATAACTAAAATTTATATAGTATATAAGTGAAGAATAATTTTATTCTAATCGAATTAAGACAACCAATATACCATTGTTAAACATTAATTCTATAAGAAATATCAATATCGGTTTTATTCTTATCATTCACTCAAGTTCTAAAGGAGTTTATGTTAAAGAAAAAAAAATAGTGTGAATTTTATTGTAAAGAGTTAAAAGAAATATAAAAAATTGTCTTGAGTGATCCATTTCACTAACTGAAACAATTTTTTTATTTTTTAAAAATTCACAACATTAATCATCTATGCGCTCTAAAGAACTGGACGAACAATAGACAGAACATACATCACAAAGCTTGTTTTCAACAATATATAAAATTATAGAAAACTATTTCTGTTTGCTCTAAAACCAGGAAAAGAAAGTATATATAATTGTCAAGTAGATATACATATGGACTTCTCTAATCACATAGTAGATCTCTAATATTTGAACCACATATAAAGTATTACGAAAATGGTAAAAAGAAAAAGAAAAAAACCAAACAAGGAAGACACAATTTATAGCAGAAACATCTAACAGAAGCTTCCATTGCTGCCATGCAATTAACTTCATCTATTCATACTTGTGTTTGCTTTGAAACCTGTAACCAAAATTCAACAATCTTAATCACAAGACATATTATTATAGTTGTAGAGAGAAAGAAGTTGTGAGTGAGAAAGAATAGCCAAGTTGGAGATATATGTTAAATAACAGTTCTAACCACAAAGTAGCTTTCACCATGCTGCAAGCCCTGCATCAAGAAACCAAACTCATTGGTGGGAACTGAAATTCCAGAGGAATGAACTAACATTACATCTTCACCAAAAGCTGTTTTGATGTCCATTGGCCCCCTTGGAACTTCTGTTGGAACCCCATTGATGAACACTGTGATGAGTCCTGAAATTCCCCCAAATCCTATATCCCAAAAGCCATAAAACAAAATATTACTTTGTGCCAATTCCTAAAAGAAATTATAAATGGTAATGCCAATTCGTAAAATGCATAAAATTGATAATTACTTTGTGCAGTTAGAAAGAAAGAAAGAAAAACAAGAGCTGTAGTGAACAACGATACAGTAGCTACATAGATAGAGAAAAAAATGTACTGTTGTATGAATTACTGTATGCAGAATGTAACATATTAAAGAAATTAATTAATAACATAAGGAATAGTGAGCGCGACAAAAAAACAACTGAACGTTACTCATACATTAGCCATGATGTTTCTTTAGCAACAGAAAATTTAATGAAAGGTATGTCGTGTAATAAAGAACATGAAGAACATCATTGATTTAACCAAGTTTGAGGAAGGCAAATTGAAATGTCTAGGGTTTGGAAAGAAACCCAGGGGAAAAGGGACGAAGAAAGAAAAAGGGAGGAACAGAAACTGCAACACGAAAGCGACCTCATCATTTTCCGGGACGTACAATTTTCATGCAATTCAATCGAAGGAACTGTCAAATCATGATAAAGATGACCACTTTCTTTAATGGTCCCCCCACAAAACCTAATCAGGGAAAAAAAGAAGAGTTTTTTACATACGAAAAATGCAATAAACTAATAAAACACTTGAATAAAAGCTTAGAATCTAGCTTCAATTTTTTGTTTTTTGCCTAAACCTTGCTTAAAAAGTGGCTTTGTCGTGACAGGACCTCTCTGTTGAGGACTTATGCCGAGAAAACTTTGCACAAAATAACGAAAGAAGAGAAAAAAAAAAGAAACGAACTTTTGTTTATTTTTTTATCCTCAACTCAAAAGCACAATACAAACCCAACATAAAATAAAAATCACACGTTTGGATAAAGACCCTTTTAATTTCTTTTAATGCATTTTCACCCGATCTAATAAAAAAAATGAAAGAAATCAATCGGAGGAGAATGAAGAACACACGCACTGAAAGCTGCTAATGATCATTACCAGAGTGATAGTTCAAATTGGAAGCTTCAAGAGGGTACAAAACTGATGAAGATGATGCAGCCGAAGCATGATGGTCAATTCCAGGAAAACCCATTTGAGTAGACGGTGGGAAGAAATCATCGAAGCTTTCTTCAGCAGCACCACCACCACAGGAGGAAGAAGAAGAAGAAGAACGAGGTGGTATATAAGATGGGTTAAGGAAAGAGGAAGTGGCACAACCAAAACCCAAGTTTGCAACAAGAGCAGGGTTGTTTTGATGGTGGGGTTGAAATGGATTGGTACTTGCACCGCCACCCTGGTTAAGGGTGGCCTGAATCTGGCGTTGGCGGCGGCGAGAGCGAGAGCGGCGGTTTTGGAACCAGTAGAAGACGTTGGCATCACCGACGGTGCCAAATTTCTCAAGCAGCTTCCTTATTCTGACGGTTTCATCTTTTGGTGGGTTAACCATGCCGCTGTTGAAGATGGACTCGAGAATAAGGATTTGTTCTGGCTTGGGAGTCCATCTTGACCTGACGGGTTCGGTTCTCTCGGAGGCTTGTTGGTTTGGACTATTGGGTTGCTGTTGTTGTTGCTGCTTTTGCTGTTGTTGCTGCTGCTGCTCTTGCCCCTGATGATCTTCCATTCCAATGCACAAGAAATAAAGAAAAGAAAATGTCTGTGAAGCTGATGATGAAACCTAGGTAAAATAATATAAAGAGATATGTATAAAGTACATGGAATACAGTAACAGTGATTTTGGAGTTTGGAAGGTTTATATAAAGAGGTGGAGAATGTTCAACAGTTAAATTACTTCACTGCCCTTCATCTTCATTCTTTTCCCCCTTACTTTACCCTTACCATTATAACTCCACCGTTTTCTAGATGCCTACATGCTTCTCATCCCATTCCGTATCAAAATCATCAAACTCATAATAAATCTGCTTTTCCTTCATTTTCCTTTTTCTATATTTCGAACTCTCTAATCCTCTAACTTCATCTCTATATAACTACCTCCAGTTAACATTATTTTTTTCTTAGACAAATCAATGGAAAATAACCATTCAGTGTGAAATGCCGATGGTATTCATCAATCATTTAGCAAACTAAAGTAATGTACCCAAAATAAGCTTTATTTATTTATGAAAATAATATATTCAAAATAAATTTATTCTCTTATAGTTTTCAGTTCATTAAAAAGAATATGTACGTTGAGCACTTTAGCTTAAGATTTTTGGTTAAGATCTCTTTTATATGTACTCATGTTTCACTACTGATGTGTCTAATTATAATATCATTTTTATTCTAATAGGTTGTTGAGCCTGTAATTTTTTTGAGAATTAATGGATAATAAGCATTAGCATTCCTTATTACATTCTACGTGCCCCGAGGGAGAAGAAAGAAACACAAAAGGGTTTGTTTTTTAGATCTAAGGAATTAGATAATACAACTGTATCATAGGACTAAATAAAAATATCAAATACATTTATATATTACTTTACTTTTTTAATAACTAGTATATGAAAATGAAAGTCAGAATAACTAAGCTCGCTAACTAATAATTAATTATACACGACTACTAATCGAAATAATTTGTGTTTATTTATTTAATAACTAAGCCGTTAATACAATATTTGAAGACATATTTTTAAGGTTAAAAAAACACAATTGTCGTACAAAAAAGGTAACGAAGAATTCCTCAAAACTGTAGTCAAAGCGAAAATGCGTGACCAAGTATTAATCATAATTGTCGTCCTCTTTTTGAGGAAAAAATGGTAGTCACCATGTTTGAAAAGGTTGAATCATCCGTTTTTTAGTTTTCTTAACTTAATTTAGGTGTTAAAAACATGCGAATTTTTACAATTAGAAATTATTTCATTTTATTGAAATTTACATTAATGTGAAAGAAAAAAGAAAAAGAGAAAAAAAAAACTTGTATTTTAATAAGGTGTTTAATTATTAGGTGGTAACACGTAAAACTTGTATTCGTACAAAAGGCAGTTGTTTTTAATATTTTGAATGGTTACGTGTACTATGTAACTTTAGTAAAAGTGACACGGATAGAGGCATACGTCATAACATTATTCTTGCAATATTAATTAAAGAAATAAATTATTGAAATGAAATTGCAAGTATTTAAATATTAAGAAAAAATAGGTATCCAAACTCGTGGCATTGTCATGGCGATAACACATGTTGGAACCAGTTATGTTTATGCCAATAATTTTTCAAGAAAGATAATGGGTTGGAATCTCACTATTTATTTAAATTCGTTTCATCAGAAATTATAAGGAGACAACCAAATTTTGTTGTTCATAAATCAATCACAGCATCAATTTCATGTTAGCTCTGAGGACTTGGATTGTATTCCACAGTGTGTGTGTGTGTATATATATATATATATATATATATATATATATATATATATATATATACTTTTGTTCTAAATGAGCTACTTTCTCTAAAAACAATCCACTTTATAAATTTGAGGAATGTTGAGACAAAATTATTACAATGTTATAATTGTATTTCTTGAAATCGATCAACTTGAAGACTCTATAGGACACTCATTTTCTTTTCCCTATTTTTGTTCTTGCTTTATTACATTTCTTGTAAATTTATTATTTATTTTCTTTTATTTTCAATGGGGACTTTAAATTATCATCACGCGTTATTAATACTATTTTATTATGGTGTACTAATAGTTTTATATCATTTATAATTTGAGATATATCTTCTTTTTCAAGTTTCTGAAGTGTTTATAATGAAACTTTAAACATTAAAATAGACAACTGAAATAACAAATTCTAATAATATTAACTTAATGGAGTTAATGACGTTGAAACATTGTAAAAACCCTTTTCAAAATAAATAATATTAGATTATTGATCTTAATAATATTATCTTATCGTACTTAAAAGTTGAAACACGTTTCCACTACACATATATTTATAGTTGGTTAAGAAAAAACTATATAGGTTGTCCAACTTGACAATTACATTCACTAATACAAGAATGAACAGCATTTAAGAATGTATAAACGAGGAAAGTTAGAAGTTGGTGGGGAAGAGTGTGTTTGAACATGAAACGTAGATTTTACCAAATAAGAAAAAATAATGTGCATGTTTCTCAGAAACTTTTTGTCCTTGTTGATAAGATAACTCAGCAGCAGCAGCAGCACCTTATAGGTTTATTATTTTTTGGACCCCATAAGTTTTTGTCCTATATGCATCATAACCTGGGAATGCATGATTGATCTCACTGCTCGGGTGTGTTTGATTCCATTGGATTAACGCAAGCCACTAGGTTCTTTTCTATGTACCACTTGCTTGGATTTGAATAATAAAATTTACCAATCTCAAAGGTTGCAATATGGTGATAATGGTAAAAGAAGAGCACACATGCATGACAAGGTAGCTAGGATTTTCGCAAGCAAGTGCATGTGATCATATGCATGGAAACACGAGTCGCAGTAAAGAAGGAAAAAATAAAAGTTTATGCAAAAAAAAAGAGAAAAAAGAAAAGTAATAGAAAAAGGAGAACATTCCAAAGGGGTGGTGCAATAATTTATGAGTGGTGACGCTATGCAATCACAGTGGCTCTGTTTCTCAGCGCGCTGTGCTTGTAATAAACGAGACGAGGGTAAGGGGTGGTGAGGTTGGGTTAAAACTCGAACGCTTTCCTGCCATCTGTTTTTTTTCTGGGTAAATATTAGTTTAAATGTAATAAATATTGATAAATTTCATTTTTCATATAGTAAAAGAAATCTATTTTTTATTTAAAACTTTTAGTTATATTATTAAAAATAAACACGTGTTTAATTATTTTATTAATCCACCTTAAATAACATTATAATTTTTGTAGGAAGATAGTAATTATTTTTTATTATGCTAAAATCAAATATATCATTTATCTTATATTTTTAAGACAATTTTTTTTTATTTTATTGTTATAATGATTGTTTCTATTTGGTCTCATTATTTTGAATATTTTTAATTTGGTGTTGTTTTTATGGATAGATTTAATCATCAACTATATTACACAATCATTTGTTTTTTTTTTTAACATAAAATACAACTTAAACTTACAAAAATATCTAAAATATCAAATATTCATTTTTATCGAAATTGTTCATCTTGCACTTGTACTTATGCAAGTTGTGTATATAACACAGTTATCACATATTATGTAACATTCCAAAAATATAGTATAAACTATATTATAGATCTATTATAATTAATAATATATTAGATCAGTTATCCATGAGCTGTTAAAGTATTTTAACAATACAGTTATCCAAAATAACTATAAAATTAAAACTTTAAGAAAGTAGATACAAAACATATGAACAAACTGATCAGTTATACAATCCACGGTATAAACTGAATGGTTTACAAAATGTAAACACTAAAGTTGTTGACCGATCGGTCCTACTAGACTACAGGTTTAACATCTTCCAAAGCGTGCTCCACTGAACAATCATCGTCTTCTGCTCACATCCACATGATGATCATTGCAATAGAGAAAACGATCGAATCGGAAAACATAAGACAAGACATGAAAGTAGGGTGAGCTAGAGTAATTTAATTAATCCGATACAACATATAATTCAAACACATACAAGAGTAAGTAAAAGCCAATTACATAAATCATGCAACAACCAAACACACATTCTCAACAATGATCGAACACATAACTAATGCAATGACCGACCACTTTTACTCTGACTGTCCAGACTGTATGAATTGTGTAGCTACAACGTTTTTGCACCCGGATGGTGTAGTAGCTAGGATGCCCTCAACAGCTGCCACCGAGGTTAGTCCGTTATACATCGCCCAAGTTACACTTATGGACTAGGATCTCCTGCCATTCTCACACATGAGTTACTCCTCTCTATGTGAGAATGAGTAATCACAGAATATCAGGATAAACTCCAGCTTAGAAATACCCACATTCATACTCTACAAATCCCAATACCATTTCTGAGATATTCCTTCTTGGAACACTCGTTCATATCCATATAATACAATTCACATCATACCATAATGCCATCATACTTCTTCATTTATATAATTCCAAACGAATACTAAAAGAACACCACCCTTGAGAACGACCGAACAGAACGATCCACAAATCTTAATGAACAAGACCGGACGAAAAATCACTACCCATAAGATCATGACCGAGCGGTCACTTAAAGAATAAGACTCAAGCATGAGCCAAACACGATTTTAGGGTCGAACACTAAAACAACCAAATATTATTGCCTTAGACCGATCACTATTTGCTTTGGCTGAACACTATCGACTTAGGCCTAACACTTAGAATTTAGACCTAACACCAATACAGACCGAGTGCTAGTACAAGATTGAGCACTACTGAGATCGAGCGCTTAGTATAAGACTGAGTACTACTGAGATCAGTATGTGACCGAACGGTCAATAACAATTAAAACCTATATTAGACCGAATGTTGTTTACATTCAATTGTTATGTCTAGACCAACTGCTATATTCACCTAAATATCAATACCAGACAGATCGGTCATTAACTAAGGATCCTCAAAGTAAAACTCTTAAGAGACCGATCACCAATACAAACTGAATACTACCAAGAACGAGCGCTAACCTATTATGACTATTATTAAAAGATAATACCTACCCTAAAATTGCCGAGATCAAAACGAATACCTTTAAAATCGAACGTCAATACCACACTTAACCAAATTATCACTACGAAGGTGAATATTGTTTAAACCTGATACCAGACCGATCGTTCTATACCGATCGCTAGATTTTCTACAAAACTTGCAGAACCCATCAACCACCTCACATGTTTCGTTCAAACACAGAATATTTCATACAATTCAATCAAACATACAATTGTTCATATATGCAACCGCTCAAACATAGATTCCAAACACAAACACAGAAAATGTAATTAAATTACTAGCTTCCCTTACCTCGAAACCTAGAAAACTTCTATGCTTCCACAGTATTGCCTACACTGTCAGTAACTTCTATAACCTCCAACAACTGCTGATTGGTGAAAATGAATCAATCATAGATCCAAAGACAGAAGATAGATTCAGAGGGAGAGTTTGATGAATACATGCAAGCTGAACAGTGCTTGCATGTAACAGAAAATACATAAATCCTAAAAGGACAAAGGGGTTTAACTTACCAACTCCAAAACAACAGCTTGATCGGCTTAAAAGAGAGAGCTTGACACCAAGAATACTTAGGCATTGCCTGAATGATGATCGGAAAAAGGAAAAGGTAAGAATTTGTAGAGAGAAGGAGAAGAAGTTTAGAGAGTAGGAGGAGAAAAGTTGAAACTCAGTGCAGGAAAGTGGCACGAAAATCTGAAAATTTGATTTATATACCACCGTCAAAAACCGATCGATCACTCTGCTGCCCACACCTGTCTTCCACTTTCTGAATTTCAAAATCCTTGCACCTACACCTGGCTTCCACTCATACTGAATTTAAGGGTCTTGACATATTACATCCCAATAACACATACAATTTATTACAATAATAAATTGAAAATAAATTATTATCTTTTATATATATATATATATATATATATATATATATTGAAGTACTTAGGATACTTTAACATGTATGTAAAAAGGTGTGTACAAAGTTCTCTCATTATATATAATTTATTTTTGGACCTGTAAAAACATGATTCAAATATCCTTATCTAAAATCATCCAATATAGGCTTTGAATATTCAAGTACTCATTATAAATAGAGATAGTAACCATTTATCCTTAAAATATTTTCTAAGTCTATTTCTCTAATTAATATGACTATTCTGCTTTCTAAATTTGTACACCAATATGTCCTTAATACATAGAGATTGGTTATAAAAAGTTGGAGTTGAGGCTTCTCCCATTTGAACCATTGTCTCCTTAAAAAAAATCATTCTCATTTATCCTCTTCCTATTTACCACATTCACCAATAGTTCTTTCTTTTTCATTAGAATTTGCATCTTGGGTATGAATCTTTACGCTTTCCTTCACCAGTCCATACATCTTCCTACAATTTTATTGTAGTTTAGGGCCTACTCTTCGAGTCACACTCTCCCCAAACTAAGTATTCTCTTCACCCGATCCACACACTTTTCGAAGACCGTTCCGCCATTGTGATTTCCTTTTTCCACACTTTCAATCATCCCAACTCCTCCTTGATCCATATTTTGAATCTAATTCATACTTGAATTCAACAAACCAAAATGCATAAGCTCAAATTGAAAAATTAGAACAAGCAGAAGAAGTTATTTGTATAGAGCCATGCGAATGAACTTTAGACGCTAAACTTAGAACGCTTCACCAAAAGCATGAAAGTTATTTGATCCATGCCACTTGGACTCCTCCAAGATAAGTGAATAAGTCACCACTTGAACTACCTTTTTCAAAATAAGACTCTCAATCAAAGAACACTCAGCTTCCAAAATGATAGAGTTTAATTACTCATCAACCAAGTCTAATTTACAATGGAAACAACCCTTTTATTTAGAGAAAGTAAACTGCATTAAGAGAAAATAAAAAAGCAAATAATTCTAGATTACAATCCTTAAACATGCACCACTAATCATAGTGTCAGATATGAAATGAGGAAAACATGTGCATGCTGATGTTGTGACTCCCTTCTAGAATTTTGAATGATTTGCAATCCACGTAACTAATCAATTTACAGCCCCACTCAAAACAACGTTGATTGCCTCATAGCTCCACTAAGCACTTCTTCTTTATTATTTTTCTATAGAAAAGAGACTCATAATTTTGCACTCATGATATGCTTCATAGGGAGAAGATATCATGTAGCTCCTCTTGCTTGTCATGTATGAGATTTTCGTGTTTTTGGCAAGATATTCACTTTTTAACATAATCAGCACAACCTTCTTCCATAGTTGTTCAGAAGTATTTAGATCGTGGGATTCGTGCTGCCATGGTTCTCGCCATAGAGTGGTACCCACAAATACCCTTATGTGTCTCGCAAAATTAGGTATTCAACTTGCTCTAAAGTACATTTCAATAAAGGTCGACTATAGCCTTTTCTAAGCAAATCACCCCCCACTAGTGTATAGCGAGCGACTTTCTTTATCCAACCTTTATCCTCTCCTTTAGGTATCCCTTCATTCTTTAGGTAGTGAATATAGGGTGTTATCCATGTTACTTCCCCAATGTTGACCTGCATACACTTGTTCATTATGTTAATAGATAGTGACAATAATACTTGTTGTAGTAAAGACTTGTATAGTACCTTCTTCTTAGTGTTCATCAGCTTAGAGAGGACATTGACTTTCATATTGTATCATCTAGATATATGATCAAGCTTAACTTCCATAAAGGTTCTGATCATGTTTCTGACGAGACAATAATATTGTAGCATGAGTGCAAACTTCACATGATAATCTCTCATCAGATGACCAACAATATGTTGGGAATCTATCGGGCATATGATTCTACATCTTTGGCCAGGGTGAGACCAACTATGATAGCTTTATACTCGGCAGGTTGTTCGATGTCTTAAAGTCGAAATGTGACTTCTCTATTAGGACATCATTTGATCCTTCGTGGACTATGTTGGCTCCTACTCCTTTTGGATTGAAAGAGTCGTCTACGTACAAGGTCCACCACTCGTCGTTAAGTACATGGTCATGGTGTAAATCATAAGTATAATATGTTAAACATTAAGCCTTTATAGGACCCCTCAATTCATACCAGATAGAGAATTATGATAACTCCACAAATTACAACAACATTCTTTCAGTGAGATTCGATTTCTATAAAATTTTCTAACTTAGGTAGTCAGTTTTAACCACAACAAGCTGGCTTTAGAAGTAAGGTTGCAATCTTCTCGTTGTAGTGACAAGGGAGAGAGCCATTTTTTCCACTATTTGGTATATGCATCGTCTTGAAGGGCTTTGCTTATGAAGTAGATTGGTTTATGTTCATTACTAATTTCTTGCACAAGGGTGGCACTAATGACATCCTCAATGGCTGTTATGTAGACTAAGAGGGGTTGGGTAGTATCTAGTTTACACAAGGTGGGTGGGGATGTCAACACCTACTAAAGTTGCTTGAACTTCTCTTGACATTGATCATTCCAGATAAATATGGCAGTCTTCTTCAGCAGTTTTAACATTGGGTGAGTTTTGTCCTCTAACCGAGGAAGGAACTGAGAAATAGTTGTTAACCTTCCAATGAGTTGTTGCACCTCCTTAAAATTCTTAGGGCTTCTCATGTCAATTACTACTTGGCTTTTTTTAGGGTTCGCCTCTATTCTTTGTGTGTGAGCATGAATCTCAAGAACTTGCCCCTAATTACCCTAAACACACAATTTCTAGGTTTAATTGCAAGTTATATTACTATAGGGCTGCGAATACTTTGGACAGGTTTGTTGGAAGATGAGTCAAGGTTAGGGACTTTACCACCTATTATATATGTATACCTCAACGCTCTTACTGAGTAGATCTTTGAGTACTTTGTCCATGAGCCTTTTGTATGTAGCTCTAGTATTTTTCCAGCCAAAAGGAATGACTTCATAGTAGTAATTGGCCTCTTTTGTAATGAAGATGATCTTCAGCTTGTTGCCTCAATCATGGGAATCTAGTTGTAACCTAAATAGGTGTCAAGGAAGCTTAAAACGTTATGGTTGACTACTTCATCCATCAATCGGTCAATACTTTATAGGGGATAGGCATCTTTGAGCATGCCTTGTTAAAATCATTAGTCCACGCACATATATCATTTCTTTTTGGCCTTCTTCACTAAAACAACATCGACTAACCATGTTGTGTACCATGCCTCCTTGTTGAACCTTGCTTATAACAACTTCTTTGCCTCAGTCTTAGTAGCCAACCTTCTCTCTTCACCTAACTTCCTTTTCTTCTACGAAACTGGCTTGGCCCCACTAAATATGGATAACTTGTGGGAGGCTACCCTTGGGTCAACCCTTGGGAAGTCGGCTACTGTTCATGAGAACAGGTTGGCATTGTCATATAGGACTTTTCCTATTATATTTTCTCATTCTTCTCCCACTGCTACCCCTATCTTCAAACCTCAGTGTTATTGTAGGGAAAACATTTTTCTTTCTCTCACAGGCTTTATCCTTGTATTGTTTCCTATTCTATGTTCAAGGTCATCTCCTTCTATAACTATGTTAACTGCTCTTACTCATCCAACATTGTTAGTACTGAATGAGAGAGCTAGGAGTCAAGGCTTGCAATGTACCACTCTAGGGTTGTCTTCTGTTCATAGTGGACCGTGATAATGTCGTTAAACAAGGATAGAAACTTTATAGCAAGATGAAGGATGGACACCACAACACCTAACAAGTTAAGTGATGGGAGACCCAAAAAGATTTTATAGGACGTGCTTACATCTATGACCAGGTACCAGATTGATATGGTCTTGGTTAAAATTCCTTCACCAAAAGTGGTATGAAGGTCAATGCAACCTCCGGTAGACAACCTTTCTCTAGAAAAGCCATATATGAGTTCATAATAAGGGATCATTGCTACCTCTAGCAACTCCAACTTCTTGTACGTCTTTAATAGAGTATATCTACTAAAGTACCTTGGTCGGCTAGAAACTTCATGATAGTGAAGTTCTCCGCTTCTACCATTATGACCACTGGGTCATCTTAATCCGAATCTACCCCTTGAAAGTTTGTGTCCTCAACATGATAGGTGACATCTTCTTTTGTCGAGAGTTCTAGGATATTGTGTTCACTTATTGTACTCCACTTAGATGTCTCTTTCTGGCCGAGGACGAGGATTTTCCTCCCGTGAACCTTCTAGATATAGTGTTTATTGTACACTTGAAAGGTGGCCTAGCATTGAAACCATTTTCATCGCGATGGGTTAACTCCTCTATCTTCTCTTCCTTCGCACTATCTCTCCTATTGTCTCTTCGGTTGTCACACTTTCGTATACAGAATGCAAACTTCCTTCATCATCGCAGCTTAAAAACTGCTTCAAGTGTTAGACCCGGATTAACTCTTCGACCTTAACTCTTCAATGGTACTTGTAGTATTTGTCCATGTCAACGTTTGACAAGTTTTAATATTTCCTGGGCGATGATATGGCTCTAATGCTTCTTGTAGAACGCATGACCTAAGGGCGTTTAAGGGCATGTAATATGAGAAGCTAGCAAGTCGGGGCTCCCTTTGACTAGAGTTTCCATTTTGATATGAGTCTCGTTCGACACCTTTCCTCTCAGCTAGCATAGTCTCAACTCTTATCTTGTTTCAATAGCCTCTTACTTCCTCCAACCACATAAAGTTGGCAGCCCACTGCCTCAGCTTATCCATACTTATAGGCAACGTCATACACAAAATGTCTGCAAAACGACCAACCTCAGTGTCGTGATCATATAGTGGGAAACCTTTCGATAACGGTTCATAGAGATTCTCATTTTCCATGACTAACGTTGAGGAGTGCGAGGGAGGTAAGGTGATGACGACGACTCATGACGAACTATGTTGTAAAGGACAACGCAAGCGTGTCAAAATAGTCAATAGAATATGGGGGAAGGCAAGTGAACCACTTCAGGGTTGCCCCTTGTAGAGTGGTGGCAAAATATTTACGCATGATAGCATCGTCAATCGAATACATTGTCTTGAGTGGAATAGACGACAATGTGCTCATCTAGGTTAATGCTACCATCATACTAGTCCAAGGTAAGAGGTTTCCACTCCTCAAGAAGGGGGTTATGAGTGATGCCGCTTGTGAAGGGATGTCGATGACCCCTCCTAATGTTGAGGAGTTGTGTGTCTTGGAGTATGATTGTACTCACTTTCTTCTTCATTCCCATGGAAAAGAGTGGTACGAGGCAAAGTTTTCTACACTAACATTGTGTTATCAAGTGTTTCTTTCTCCTTTTCCTTAACAATCATTCCTTCAGCCTCAATCCCCCTTTTCAGCCTAGCATTCTCCTACCTTAGGGTGTCCATCTCCTCGACACTTATTTTCTTAAATTTAGTTAATTCATATTGCATCTTCACCTATAAGGGTCCAACCTCTCTTTCTCCAACTATCCTACTTCCTATGGACACCATAAATTCTTTCTTCACATAATACAAGTTAACACCACGATGGGCGCTAATTGTTCTTATAGAGCCAAGTGTGTATCTTGCAAAATACTTATTGGCCTTTGAATTATCGTTGCTAACCATGGGCCATGGTGATTAAGTGTTGATGTCGTATTGGCCGAATAGGGATGGATTGAGTATACGTCGACTTAATCCGACATGTATTCATCTAGAAACAAATTCTATATTAGAGGCGAATTCTATACTAATATGATTGAGAAGTACTCAATCATATACAATACAATATACTTGTTGGATGAATCATAATATTATGAACCATGAATACAATATTCATATTATATAAACTATTACTACTTTGGAATTTGAATCATTTTACAAAGTGAAGATTAGTGTTTTTTTTTTAGAACTTTTGGTCTTTATATTTTAATTTTCTAAGAAACAGATCTTCTTCAATTCATTTATTTTTCTTTATTATAGGTAGGTCAAAGTTTTTTGCATATCTAATTTTTTCCACATTTTTTATTTTGTCAATTGGTTACTGAAATTTGTCAAAAACTATCATGGCATAATGTTAGTATTCTATCTTTCGATAAAAGAGCTTAGATCCAACATTTCCATTGTTAGTTTCTTAATTTTGCTTAGAGGGTTACTCCCTACACCACCCCACTTTGCTCCCTGCACCACCACATTTTTTTAAAATTCCAAAACTATTCTTTATATTTTAAAATATCCTACACCCCACCTTTTTTCTTCAACGGATGTCAACTTTCGTTGAAGAAAAAATTCTTCCACAGACGTGCCACATCCGTTAACAGATGTGGCGACATCCGTTGCCTTTTTTAATTTTTAGTTTTTTTATTTTTTTTGTTTTAAATTAATATATAAATATTATTTAATTATTTTAAAATTATTACTTAATTATTTATAAATTAATTTTATTTTATTTAATAAAATAATTATTATTAATTTTAATTTATCTATTATTATTTAAATAATAATTAAAAAATTTATTATAAATATATTAAAACGGGAGGCGACATTTGTTGTTTTTTTGTTTTTTAATTTAGCTTTTTTATTTTTTTTGTTTTAAATTAATATATAAATATAATTTAATTATTTTAAAATTATTACTTAATTAATTATAAATTAATTTTATTTTATTTAATAAAATAATTATTATTAATTTTAATTTATGTATTATTATTTAAATAATAATTAAATTTTTTTTTATAAATATATGAAAACGGATGTGTTAACGGATGTGACGACATCCGTTGCCTTTTTTTGTTTTTTAGTTTTTAGTTTTTTAATATTTTATATTTTAAATTAATATATAAATATTATTTAATTTTTTAAAAATTATTATTTAATTATTTATAAATTAATTTTATTTTATTTAAAAAAATAATTATTATTATTTTAATTTATATATTATTATTTAAATAATAAATAAAAAACATTTTAAAAATCTATTAAACGGATGTGGTACATCCGTTAACGGATGTGATCACATCCGTTGAAGTTGTTTTTTTTAAAATAAAAATAATAAACTAAAATATAAAATATGTAAATGGATGTTACGGATATCAACATCCGTAGAAGGTGAAACGGATGTTGACATCCGTTTTATAGAAGGGCAAATAAAGTATGGGGAGGTGAAGGGAGGTGGAGGGAGCAACTCTCTTTTGCTTAACCTCTCCAAAAAGACATTTCTCAAGGCAAACTGATAGCAAGCCCAAATCAACAAGGTCCATCAGAAAAAAATAAAAACCCACATGGCTTAAAAATTACATCTAGATATTAGCTATCAAAGTGTTGCACTAGAATACTTTTTGTTAGAAGAGACAGTTGTCCTTCTAGGATTGACTCTCACAAATAATTTTAGTCTTTATAAGACCAAATCTATGTAACCATAAAGGAGAAAAAAAATTGAATTTTTGTTAGTTCTTTCTCTTTTCCATCTCCCAAAATAAAATTTGTTTGGTGCCTTATTTATTGATGCAACAGCAAATGTTAAAGCAGTGATTGAAGCACACTACAATTTGGTTGATCTGTTCAAACAGTGGAGGAATTATGGAGGAATAAGCACTGTTGTTGATTTGGTGAAAGCAATTGGTACAGTGCATTAAATTAGCAAATAGAACTCATTTGAATAAAAGAATTAAAACAGTGACAACACTAAGCTGGTGCAAGCACGAGTGATTGAAGGTGTCAGACTGTATTATTTTTGGAATAGGAATTCGTAGCAATTGAAATTAGAGGAACAGAACATTTGCGAAACAATTGGCGCATTAAAGATGACGTAGTTGGGTAATTGATTTTGTGACTGAAGCGGTGCTGAGCTGAAACTTTTTTGCAAGCTTCAATTTAGGTCAGTGAAGAATTGCAAATTAGAGTTTGTTAGACTACCATAAATATATATATATATATATATATATATATATATATATATATATATATATATATATATATATATATGGGTTGATTAACTTATATAATTTTTTTAATTTGTATATTTTAATAAAGTGTATAAAATTTGAGTAGACAATAACAAATGCTTCACACCTAAGAATATTTTAATAATTTTTATTTTTAATTTAAAATAAATAAATAAATCATAAATACTCATATAATCTTAATTCACATTTTTCATTTGTTTAATTTCTTTCACTTTATTTTCATTTTTTTTATCCACATATAACAACTTGTGACATCGTAATTTATTATTTTACTATTTGTTTATTTATTTGTTACTTTAATAATAAAATAATTAATAATATTGATGTTGATTTTTATTAGAGGGTTGTATTATATTTTTTTCGCTTATGATTATTATTAGAAATTTTATTTTAAAATTTTACAAGCCATAGTTTATCTTCAGAGAGGTTATATATATATATATATATATATATATATATAAAAGACTTTTAACAAAAAATTTAAAACGGAAAAGGCAAATAAATTTCTTTTATGCAATGTTAATGTAAATTATTTTATACTGCCTAAGTAAAGATAATATTACATACAATAAATTTATTATATATGTCATTTTATGAAAATTTTTAATATAAAATGAATGTGCTAATACTATCATATACTAAACGAAATATGACACTTATAAAGAATATTAATGTATAAAGAAGTACTACAATGGGCCGGATCAGAATATGTAGCCCAATGCAGTACCGCCCATATTATCTGATGGGTGTTACTCTCTCCACCACCACTCTATACTTTCTTCACCTCCTCACATTATTTTAAATACAATTATATCCTTAAGTTAAAAAGATTTTTACTTTTATCCTATTTTAAATAATTTGAAATCCTAATTTTACTTTCCCAGCACCCACCCATGGAACTCTCTTCCCCTTTCCCCATCTCTGTTTCACCTCCCCACCTCCCGCACTTCCATTCATTTTTCTTCCTAGTTTTTTTTTTGTTTGAAAGCTTCCATTGTCACCGTGGTGTGAAGGAGCGTCGCCGCCGTGGTGTGGAAGAACATCGAGGAGCGTCCAGAGCATCAACCAGCATGAGGAAGTATACATCAATGGAGGTGACATCCTTCAACGGACGACATCCGTTTTACCTTAAACGGATGTTGACATCCGTTGAAGGTTTATTCGAATACACACCTGGAGGAAGCACGACACGCACTGCACCACTCCACGCACTGCACCATGAGAGTGACACTGCACCACGAGAGCGACACTGCACCACGAGAGGGAGACTGCTTGATAATTCTTTCCATCACCACCAACCTTTGCAACTTGTAGTATCTCACAACGACAAAAGAAAGAGAGGAAGAAATATAATGTTAAAATGAAAGAAAAATATTTTACTCATGTACGGGACTAGAATATGTTATTAGTGAAATAGGTTGTGAATGGATAAAATTAAAAAATAATAACCCTAAAAATAAAATTTTACTGAGGGGCAAAATAGTAAAGGAAAGGTGGAGGGAGAAAGGTGTGGTGATGGAGGGAGCAACACCCTTATCTGATGGAGGCTTATGGCTCAAATTTTAGGGGTTTCTCTTCCTACATCCTTTGTTTCTTTCTGCACCCTCGTAAAATCTGTAATCCCCAAACTACGCCTCATTAAAATTACAAAAAAAAAACCTTGTAACTCTTTTTTTCAAAGGGTGTTGCTCCCTCCATCACCACAACTCTCTTCTTCCACCTCCCCAATTTTTTTTAATTCCAATTATATTCTCAGGTTAAAATTTTTTACTTTTATTTACTTTTACTATTTTAATATTTTAATTTATTTAAAACCTCTGATTTACTCCTACACCTCTTCCATTTCCGTTTACCAATCTCTCTTCCGTCAAGCCTCTTCTCCTTCCATTTCCGTTTACCATTCTCTCTTCCGTCAAGCTTTCACTTCTACTCCTCCCTTTCTTTCTTCTTCATTTTCAGGAGGCCCTTTCTTTCTTTTTCATTTTCCGGAGGACCGTTTGTGGAGTAGCCGTTGGGCGGAGGAGGCCGTTCATCTGGGTGGAGGAGCGGATCTGCGGCGTCCAGGTTTGTTTTCCGTTTACGCTGGTGCTTTCTGCTTTGTCGCGCTGAACAGTGTCCACGAAAGGCCAAAACGGATGTGGGACATCCGTTTGCCTTCGACGAATGTCCGACTTCCGTCGACTCCCTCTCTTCCCACATCCTTCTCTCACTCTCTTCCCACATCTTTTTGAGATCCGTTTGGTGTCGTTGGAGAGCCGTTGGTGGTGCGGTGGTGTGGGTGTTCCTGTTGCGGTGGTGTGGAGGTGGTGGTAGGCGGTGGTTCGTGGGCGGTGCGTTAGTGGGTGGAGAAAGCTGCTAGAGGTTAGTTTTCTTATTCTGGTATTTTGCTGTTCCGTTTCTGTGGAGGGGATGACCGGAGCGCCAGAACGGATGTCGCACATCCGTTTGGCACTTAAACAGATGTCGACGGATCATCACCTCCGTTGAAGGATTGACATCCGCACCTGAGACGAAGCTCCTCCTGCTGCTCCGATAACCACCACCACCTTAAACGTTCCAGCACAACCCACCACCGCGGTTCCTTGCCAGCCAACGTTCCAGCACAACCCACCACCACACCGACTCACACCACGCACACTTACCCCACCACCACAATCTAGCTCGGAAGGAGAAGAAGAAAAGCATGAATGATTTTCGTGTGCACAGTTTACTGGTCTGTGGGGGTGCATTTGTTATAAAGGAGAGAAGAATACTAATTAATGAAAGTAGATTAATGTTGTTGGTAAAAATTTACTGCGGGGCAATTTGGTCATGGGGAGGTGCAGGGAGTATTGAGTGGAGGTGGAGGGAGCATCTCTCTTTTTCAAATATTGTTTAGATTAAGTGTTTAGAAAGATATTTCAAAAAATGTCTTAAGAAATACATACTTGAGTAAGTATAAAAAAATGCATTTCAAATTAGGTGTTCTTGAACGTATTTTAGGATTCAAAAATATATTTTGAAATACTAAATCTGAAAAATACTTTTATATTCTAGATTACATATTTTGGAAAATATTTCTAAATTTGGAAATATTTTCGACAGCTCGTTTCATTTCAGAAAAATATTTTTATATACTGTGTTTTGGAAAACAATATTCAGATTTGAAAATACCTTCTCTGGAACGCCCAATTTGAAATACAAAATTATTTTTTTGAATGAATATTTTGAAAAGAATTTCTAAATTTGTAAATAACTTTGGGAACACTCAATATAGAATGTGTTATTTTATACGTTTCATATTAGTATTTCATGCATTTGAAAGTATTTTAAAAAGATCAATTTTAGAATATAAAAATATTTTTTGGGATTAAATGTGTTAAGTAGATTTAAGCCTAACTCAATCCCATAAAACCGACTTTTAAGGTGAGATTTTGCACCCACTTATATATTATAAATTGACATCATCTCTAGTCGATGTGAGATTTTCAACACAGTCCCCTCATGCTGAGGTATATACATCTTGAACGTGAGACTAGACATTAATGGGTAGTCTGATAGTAGCCCGATAGCGGGTGGAATAATATGTCCACACAAATATCCCTAGGATAGTCTTTAACCAAACTCTAATATCATATTAAGAAGTGGTCTTTAAGTCTAACTCAATCTCACAAAACTGACTTGTAAGATTTACCAAGCCTATGAAAACTTTTTGCTATAGAACAAGTAACTCTGATCCTAATTCTTAATTACATTTTGAAACACCAATCCAAGTGTATTTTTTTATATCGTTGTCTTATTGTGACCATTTCTTCTTCATCTTCATTGTCTCAAGTTTCTCTTTATACAAGCTCATTTATGGAGGAAGGTGCAACTTTACTTTTTGAGAATTCATTCTCTAGTTGGTTCTACTATTTATGATTCACAATCGCCTAATTTGATTGTGCAATTCGGAATATATTATCGGATTTAGAAACACATTTCAAATTATACAATTTACAACACAAACAAGCTTATAAAAGAGATTAGAACATCACTTCTAACTCAATCTTAAAACAATTAATTTATGAGTCATTCTACTTATATACTAATTATTTCTCTCATTTTTATCTAATGTTAGATTTTCAATTTACCTTAAACTATTAACAACATATGTATATCAGTGCTTCTAGACTTGGAAAGTACATCTCAACTTACAAATTCAAAATATATATTTGTCTATCAATATGTACAATTTAAAATACATTTTTAGGTCTAAAAATATATTTTAAATTATATTCCAAAAGACAAAAATATATTCTAGATTATATAATCTAAAATATATATTTAGAATTATAGAATCCAAAACACAAAATTCATATTAAAATTTTGGTTTAATAGCCTATTTTGTCCCTAGTTTTGCTGAATAATATCAATTTAGTCACTTGTTTTAAAAGTGTTTCAAAGTGGTATTCAATTATTAAATTTTGTGTCAAAATCGTCCCTTCTGTTACATAGAACCAAACGGCGTTAATGGATTGATGATCTGACACTTATGTGTCATTATTGGGCTGCCGCAATATAAATGTTTTGTTCCCTTTCTCTGTGACTCGCGCGAGAGGTTGGCTAGGGAAGCTTCCCCATCTAGGTTCAACCTGCATCAGCCTAAGGATTCACTGCCATCCATACCTCGAAGGTGGACATCCATAGGTCAAATCCAACGCAGACACAACTAAGCTCTCAAAGAAACCCAAACGCAGATCAAACAAAACTCCCAGACCCAAACTCAAAACGGAATCTCACATTCGCAAATCGCAAAACAAAATAGAACAAAATCACAACCTTAATTTCATTCATTGCAATTGCAGATACACAAGAAATTCCCAATTAAGAACCTAAGAACAAGACCCCAAAGTCTCAAATTGAAACCCTAATTCGCACTGCTGATCTGCAAAGAAGAAGAACCCCAAACTTAAATATCCTATCCAAGACCTGCAGAAAAGAACAAAGGAACAACCCAAAATTACTCATTAAACCGTGGCCAGCTCCGGCGCCAAGTAACCCAGCGTCCCCACCGCACGTGTGGTGTTGGGAACCTCCCCGTGTCGTGTTCAGCTCCCTCGCTAGTTGGTGTCAAATTCGACGGCGACAAGGGGGAAAAAGGTGGGGGCGGTGGCGTTGGTGAATAGGCCGAAGTGTTGTCTGACGAGGCCCCTGGGAGGGTTGGTGGTGTTGTAGAGGACAAAGGCGAGGCCAAAGCCAGGACTGGTAGTGATTTGCGGCAAGACAGAGAAGACAAAAGAGGTTGAGAATGAAGTGATGAATGAGGAAAAGAAATTGGAAGAAGTTTTTGTTATGAGAACTTTTGTGGAATAAAAGACGCGTCTATAAGAGTACTGGTTGGAGTCGTTGGTCACCACTGCTAACCCCTTCTACACTCCGACGGAGGTGGCCAAGCAAGTCGCGGCCTCCAACACCAAACTCATCATAACACAAGCGTCCTACGGTGATTGTTGCAGCAGCAGTACTTGTCTGTAACACACAAAGAGGACAACTTGTTGTGGTAAAAGGACAGAGAACAAGCCAATAACACAAGCCACTGTCAAGTAGAATCACACATGGAGGGGGGTTTCTCAATTCTCTCTCTCACGGACCTTCTTTCAAATGGGTTATCTCACTGCTAAGAAAAATAATAAAATGGAATTCGTATTGTTTCGAGTAATCAGTGGCAAGAAAACGAAAGAACATGATGGGTGGGTTGCTCTCGAGTGCCTCAGAGGGAGATTACTAGCAGAGAGACAGGCTTCAAAGGTTGCCAAAGAACAAGCAGAGTCATTATGCAACAAGGTCATTTTCATACATTGTTTCTTGTTTCCTTCATATAATTTAGATTAAGGAAACAAAATGACATAACTTTTTGGTTTCTACTTGATAAATTTTATTCTGTGATTTTATTTTTGTCTCCCTAAAATTGAAAATAAAAATCTTGGGTTTTAGCAGTTTAATGAGCTGGAAAAGAAGCTTAAAAGAAGATATTAAACTAAGAGACAAAGCAGAAAGAAAGATTAAGCTTTTAAAGAAGAAACTTGAATGTTTCAAGGGGTTAGCGGTGGTGAAGGTGGCGCTGCAGAAGGAGGAGCCCAGGAATGCGAAGACGAACTAGGGGCAGTTCTGGAGAAGGAGTTTTACGTGGCAGTGCCCTAAATTAATTTTTTTCCAATTAAAAAAACTCTACAATTTAACGTATAATTGTCACTATGTATACAACTTTAAATTGACACGTTATCACTGTACTGTGCCAGATCATCAATGCTTTAACTCTGTTTGATTCTATTTAACGGAAGGGACCATTTTGACACAAAATTTAATAATTGAGGACCACTTTCAAACACTTTTAAAATGAGGTACTGAATTGACATTATTCAACAAAACAAAACTGGGGACAAAAAATATGCTATTAAACCTAAATTTTTTTAGCTTTTTGCGACAAGCAAGTATAGCTCTCGTTCATGTACGAGTTCATTTTCTCTTCTTTTATATGTTACCTTCTTTATGCAGTTGTGTATTTTTGTTTGAAATATAAAAACAAGTAAAACATGAGTCACCATTCCCAAATGGAACAAGTACATAAGCGAGTCACCATATCCTTCATACAAGCTCACCTTTCACCATAAATGCGTAGCATGTGCTTCGCCTTTGATTCGGCAGCGAGTTCAATGGTTGTCGCACGACTTCAATGCCTCTCACCTTTTAGTTTTTATTCCGACGTTGATTATGTAAATCGTCTAAAATCATGATGATTTGGTTTTAATGGTGTGGATGTTGAAAATGGTTTCCACAAGCAAGAGGTGGCGTTGAGGTGGACCACCGGAATGATCATCTGAAAGGAGGAAAGAAGGTCATAGTAGAGAGAGGGGCAGCACGACTTTTGAAGGTAAAGGAAAGAAGGGAGAGGGGAATCAAAAGTAGAATTAAGGTTTTTAATAAGTTTTTTTAAGGGTAAAATGGGAATACTACTTTTTATAAGATGCAAGAAGGAAAAGGGAGGTGCAGGAAGAAATGACCCTCAATCCTTAATATAATATGGTTCAAGAATCCAAATATTTCTTATGATCATAACTCATACGAATTTTCATGCTATATTACCTTTGTTGTTTAATCTAAATAGGTAGAAGAGATGTCTTGCAAGGTTGTGATATATATTGTATTGACTCCTACCATCATTACAAATCCACCACTCTATTGAGTAAATTGTCTCAGGTAGCTACTTTTCTAAACAAAGTATTAAAAGATTTAAATAATAAATTAATATATTTCTGAACCAATATACCACTTTTACTTAATTAACAAAATCTTTTAATAATTAAGTTGACTAACTTATACAATTTTTTTTAACCCTGAATTAAATTATTGTAAATATTGCATTCCAAACATAAATTTATTAGAAAATGAAAATAATTATATTTTTATATTTCTTATGACAATAATGAATTATTTGTTAGATATCAAGATGAATAATTGATTCTGATATTACTAATGTATCTTATAAAAAATCAATTGATTCCAATATATAACACCAATAAAATAGAAATAGTTTATATAAAATATTAAAATCATTTCTAACCCAAAATCTTAAAATAATAAATTTTTAGGTTTTCTTTTATAAAATATTCAGTTTTTTTTGTCTCTAGCCAACAAGACACTTAAATTTATACTTTCATTTCTAAAATTCAAACATAAACTTGTGTCATTTTCTCTCCTCTAAGATTGAATAATTCACCTCCTAAATAATACCATTAGATATTTTCTCAAGTTTTTCATTATCTTCATTAGCTTACTTTCTATTTTGGTTCTCATGTTTTTCTTTGGCTGGATATTATTGACACTCGTGATCAGTGTCTCTAACTTTTGCAACAACAAAAAATGCTTACACTAGGATTCTTTTATCGAACATGTCAAAACTAAATGGTAGAAATAAATAAAGTTGTTAAAAATTTGTAGAAAGTGAGAGAATGCTTTGAACAAGGCACAAATTTCATATTGATTCGACAAGTTATAACATAATAATACAAATTACAACAAGTATAACTATTTCAAACTATTGAACTTGTTCTTCTTGAACCAGTTATAATCACATAGTAATCTAACAGCAAATCCATTATTAATATCATCCACGTAACTTTTAAGAACCTGGGCGACATTATGTCTCATATTAGAATAAAAGTAATCATAAATGAAGATTATGACATGATAAAGTGAAATAAGTGTATATGATTTTGTAGAATGCTTTGTAACACCAAATCAGGAAGTCATGCTAGTAATGAAGGAAAAACAAGGTTTAAGTTAATGTCTAAATGATTCTTCATCCAATTATACATTCCTTTCTTTTCTAAATAAAAGGCTCCTTTTGATGAGATTGAGTGTGGAATTGTGATGCATCAATCAAGGTATGCTCTAGACGTGTTGAAGAGGTTTGACATGCACAAGATTATTGTTGCCAACACACCAGCAGAGGTAGGATTGAGGTTGGAAAAGGAACCTGAGGAAGAAGCTGTAGATCCAATAGATTATAGAAAAATTGTTGAAAGTTTAAGATACCTCTCTAACACCATACCAGACTTGAGTTACAATGTTGGAGTGATAAGTAGGTACATGCAAAGTCCAAGGGTGTCACACATGAATGCAACTAAACTTATTCTTAGATATCTACAAGGAACACATGCCTTTGAGATACTGCTACCAAGAGGAAAGGTTGTATAATGGATTCAAGATTACTACATATTTGGATGCAGATTGGTGTGGGGACAAATGGGATAGAAAGAGTACACTATGGTACGTCTTTTTCCTTAAAGGGTCACCCATTTCTTGGAACTCAACAAAGGAATTTGTGGTGGCTTTATCATCTTTTGAGGCAAAGTATATAGTTGCCTGTGAAGCTACTTGTCTGGCATCCTGGTTGAATTCTTTGATGAAAGGACTGAGGATTGATTTAGCTGGAAAAGTAAAACTATTTGTGGATAACAAGTCAGTCATTGATCTAGCTAAACACCAAACTTCTCATGGGAGAAGTAAATACATTGAAACAAGGTTCCACTCTACATCAGGGAACAAGTTAGCAATGGGAAATTAGAAGTTGCACACTGCATGTCAGAAGATTAACTTATAGATATTCTAACAAAGGCTTTGAAAGGAGAACATTTTCAAACTCTTAAAAAACAAATAAGTGTTGTTAAAGTAGACACCTTTGGAGATCAAGTTAAATAAAGTTAGCAACCATTTCATGTGCAGAAATGGTGTTTTGTTTTGTCATGTTTTTTGTTTAGGAAGGTATGTTAGTATACTAGTTGTAAATCCAAAACTAAAAACAGTTATATTCTATTACTATCTTTTCATTCCTATAAATTGGTGCTTGTATAACAGTTTGAAAATAATATAAAATTACCTCTTGAACATCTGGTGTGTCATTTGTCTTCTTTCCTCTCTCTATTTCTCTTTTTTGAGTACCTTTCATTTTTGTTTCTCAAAAATAAGTTAAATTAAGTTAAGTTTCTAAAAAATAGACTACAAATTGTAACTTGCCTCGTCACTTTTTTCTTTTTTAAATTTTTTATTTTTAAAATATTTAAGTTTTTAATTGGTTAGTTAATATTTTTATTTAATATATTAAAATAATTATTATATTTACATATTAAATTACTTTATTTTACTAATCCTTAGAGTTTAACCGGTAAGTGATAATGATTTAAATTATAATAATATTATATATTTGTATTTTTTACAAAAAGTATAATATATAAAATTTAATTTTTGTATTTATTTTTATTTAAATTTTTAAATTATAAAAAAAAAACGGGTTAACAATTTAAGAACATATTGTTTCACCTTTGGTCTCTCATTTGATGGGCTAGACAAAATAGACTAAAGTGAACCAACAAGTTAAACATTTTAACTCAATTCACTAGCTCACCCACCAAACACAACTCGTTTTGACACCTTAAATTTTGAAAGACTAAAAACTCTTACTATGAAATTTATTCAAAATGAAACCATGATAAAATTATTAATTTATAAATATTAATAATTCAAATTATAATATTATTATATATTTGTATCATTCAAATAATGTAATATAAGAATTTAAATTTTTAAATTAATTTTTATTTTTATTTTAATATTATTCTCAACTTGTTAATAAAAAATGGTTTAAGACACAAATTACTTTTAGTTGTTGTCATCATTATCTCATTTAAAATTCTAATAGCAACAAGGCATTAAATTATAACTTTTATATTTTGTTCTCTTTCTTGGAAACTTTTGATTCACCAAGTATTTCAATCAAACGGCTAGACGGGCCATGAATGAAACAAATTACTGTAAGAGTTGGTAGGTGGTATTAGATGTTATCTGTAAGTCTCACCATTATAAGATGATGGGAAAATGTATCATCTAAAACTTAGATACATTCTTACTTTATGTGGAAAAACATAAACTCCAACCAATAGACAGAACATTTGTGTTCCTAAGTGGGTCATCGTCAAACTAAAGCTTGATGACAATACTATGTAGACATCTAAGCCGAATAAGAACATCGTACATCAATGAGAACATTAATGGCAAACTCTTTATAACATTAATATAAAATAAATAAAAAAACATAATATATATTATGGCTTTAAAAAGAATTATTGTGGGTCTTATAAAAGAATGGCTTTTTTATGGATGCATTATTTGAGCCACTCTTTTGACATAAGATGAGTCATAAAAGCTTATATTCCACAAGTAAATATCTCCACTTGGTTGATAATGGGGTCTTTCCATTGTAAAAAGCAACGCCCCCAACCATGGCTTTAACATAGATACTAACCTCGCCCAAGTCATAAGATCAATTGCGTCAAAGTAAAAAAGGGGGAAAGGGATAAAGCAAACGCACAAGCCATAGAAAAAGAGTGTCTGTCTAGCCTTGTAAGAAGTGCACTTCAAAGCATTATCAACAAGAACTTTGCTGACTTCATTATAAAAAAAATTAATACTAGAAAGTAAGGTTAAGTTTAATTCATTTTCATACGATCGATTTGTAGTTAAGATATTGTTCGCTAATTCATTATATATTGTATATTGGTCTTATATTTTATAAAAATTTGATATCAATTAAAAATAAGACTAAATTATAGTATATAAATGAATGTAAACTTTATCTTATGAATAAGTTATATAATATATTGTATACATTATGATATTACTCAGTCACAAGTCAATCAGTTTCTATCCGATCACAAGTCGACTTATTTCTACTTAATTATAAATTGGTCTGTCATACTCCAACGGCGAGCTATTATTTAATTTAGTATATTTTGAATCAGACAACTGACTCATAACATAGATAATGGTCTACATAGGTCTATATATGTAAGGGTCTACAAGACTATAATTATCCTATAAATAGTATATCTATTGATGTAATTAATTTAGGTTAAGTTTTACATGCACACCATCATCTATCCATAGAGGACGAGTACCAAGGAAAGGAAAAGAAAAACCAGTTGACGAAGAGAAAATTAAAGAAATCCGTAAAACTCATCTTCATAATGTATACTCGATTCTATAAATACATATAAAATTGAATTAGTCTTAAAATTCACCATCAAACACATTTTAAATCTCTACTAATAAGATTTATTAAATTTATTATATCACTTCATCTTGTCTTATACATTACTTATTATAATAAAGTAAAAAGAAAATACTCTGTTACTACCGAGGACGGACAACCGACCGGGAAGGTTTAGACAGTGCCGAGCGGGTAGAAGCAAGGCTAATATATCTGATCGGGTGTCTCAGTCTGGTATGTCCGATCGGATCTCTTAAGAGTTATACGACCGGTCGGGCGGATATACAGAACTATGGACGGGAGACAGCAGTCAAAGGTTCATGAATGCTTAGTTAATGAGGTAACGGTCATTGTCGAGTATTTAAGATACGCATTGAAAGCCATTAAAAGGTAAATTAATGGGTAATATTCTCTGAAATCATATAAATAGCAGTCAAAGGAGAAGGTAAATTCTCTGTTCTGTGATAATTATATAGACTTGCCAAAGCCCATTCTGACTTGAGCATCGGAGTGTTTGCTGCAGGTCAACCCATTTGCGTGGAGAACGAGCGCGAGGAGAGCGAAGGAAGAAGGACCGATCGGACGAGGAGGAGTGTTTCCGGGCGGAGGCAGAAGGAGTTTTCCCCGGTTCCATTCAACAAAAACATACTCAAATATTATATAGTTAATTGTTGCAATAGAAAAGTGACTTGGCTAACCTTAATGAAAATAAGTGTTTGTATTGAAGTCAGATCATGTTTCGACACGATTTTCAATGAGAACGTTTATGAGAAAAATGTGAAGAAAATAAAAATACAAATGGTTTATTCGTAAGTAAATTTGTTGCCCTTCCGTTGCATAAAATTTATCATAGAGATGCAGCTAAATATGTCACTAGATTTCCGTTCACATAAATTCAAGCTTAAATTCTTGAAATTATGAAGAAGTATGCATTCTTATTTTTAATTTTATATAGTGTAATTAATTGTATATGTGTAAAAAAGAAAATACAAGACAGTTGAATTGCGTTCTTAGGTATTTTTCTAAAACTCTGTAAAAATGTTATTATCTTTTGTCTCCTTTTAGAAATGATGAAAATATTAAATTCAAAATATGATAGTGAACAAAATAATGAATTAGAATGATGGGATATCATAAAAAAAATGCTTTCAATTTTTTACAAATTAAAAATATATTTCAAAGTTAGTTCCAAATAATGAATAAGCAAAATAGTGGCAGAGAAATAAAATAAATTTTATGTTTTTTTCTTTTAACACTATTATATTGAATTTTAATAAAAATTTAAATTAATTTTATTTGTAATCGAGACGAATATCATGCTTCGAATATATATATTTTTAACTTGATTTTATTTTTAAATAATGTAGTACTTCCAATAAATCACATGAATACTTTTTATAATTTTTTTATTTAAATTTTAAAGTATACATATTTTTTAATATTTTTTATAAATTTTAAATCTAATTTAATATTACAAAATCAATAAAATTATATATATATATATATATATATATATATATATATATATATTAAATTAATCTTATTTTAATTCGTGCAACTTTCATAAATCATATAAATAATTTTTTTCTAGATTTTAGAACGCAAGTATTCTTTAACAATCTTTTACAAGTTTTGTATGAAGAATATTCTTTAACACCTAATCATTTTTATCTTTACCCACCATGAGGTGTTTAAAAGAAAGAATTTTAAACTTAGTTTCTATTGTTCAAAACATATGCAAAATATAATTATTTCTAAATATAAAGTGTAGAGTGTTTTGATCTACTTCTTGTTAGATATTTGAGACACTAAAAAATTAATGTGTGTTTTTCTACTTTCGTAAGATGTTGGTATATTCTAACATTTATCATGTGCACTGATTATTAATTATTTATTTATTTATTTATTTATTATTAGTAGTATTATAATACATTCCACAAGTGATAAAAACCTATTCATCTATATGAAAAGCCAATAAAATAGACTCTGAAATTAATGATTTACTCTATTTTTTAACATATAAATTAATAATTATTTTATACTAATCAAAGTTAATAATAAGGATCTATTTTGGTTTGAACTAAAAATGTGAATTTTCAAAATTGAAAGAGAAGCTTGTTTGACCTCACTAAATTTTTGTCAGTAACTTTTAGTTCTTTATACGTTAATTGAAATTTTTGTATACATTAATGTTTAGCTTATGACTTTTATATTTACTTATTTTCCTTTTTATTTTTAAACTAATTCTTAAATTTTCCTTTTAATATTGTGTATATAAGGAGTTTTTTTTTTTTCATTTTTCCACATGCAATTTTTTTATATAATAGTTTTTTATTACATAAGATATTAATCATATACAACAATTAGTTTCTTTTAATAATTTTGTTACATTATTTATTTTACTATTATATTGTTCATGATACTGTTTTATATTTTACTGTTTCAACTTTAAATTTGAAATATATGGAAATTATCATACGGTAGTTTTTTTTAATATTGCACTATATTTTAACTATTATATTAATTCACAAAATGAAAATAAGATGTCTACTTAATATTTTCACTTTATTTTAAATTAGATAAAAAATATTAGTAAAATAATAGCACAACAAATATAATAATTGAAAGTAAAATATGTAATTAAAATTATTGATTGCTAAATAAAAAACTACAAAATTGAAAATCAACTTGCATATTTCTATAATTATATATTTATGAGCTACTTACTATAATAGATAATTTTACCATATACCCTTACTTACTTAACATATTTTAACAACCAACTAACACTTTTTCAACGATTAACTTTTATTTACAACCTATTAATATAGATGAATTTTCAAACTTGGAGGAATATAATTAATTATTTACCGGTATACAAAGAGGCAAATCTTTCATTAATTTTTCTTTTCCTATCCTTAAGTTTTGTAAAATTTTATTTTTATATTTTAGTAAATTAAATTATTTTTAGATATACAAAAACAAAGAATTGAACTATAGAAAATCACTAAATTGGAAATAAAATAAGGACTCAAAAATTGTAATTTAATCAAATAGTTTATTTTCATTTAAGAGCGTGAAAAGCAAAATATATCATGTAATGTCATGTAAATTTATGAAAGATTTTTACCCCTTCATTGTACTTATAGGCTTTTAGATAATGTTGTTCAAAAAAGGTATTATATACTATTTTAACCTCTTAATTTTCTTCTTTTGGCCCCACAACTTTTCTCTAAGAGCTGCTATTTTCCCAAATCGGGAATCGAATCAAATTCAGAAACAAACTCTTCCGTGTCGTCCAAAACCATTACTTTATCTATACAAAAAAGAAATAAGGGATGCCACGTCAACTGATTATGATAACTCTAACACAAGATTATTCTCGGCCAAAATATATATATAATTACAGATAGGATGATAAAAAAATTTATCCGCGAACGAATAAAACCCGTAATAGTTGATACTCAAAATTTCACTATCTGAAGATATAAACTATATGTAAAAAATAAAAATAAAAATTTATTAAATTTAATTAAAATTAAAACTAATTAATATTTTATAAAATTAAATTAAATTTATATTATATTTTAATTTTAATTTTAATAATTTATAAAAATATATTTTTTAAAATATTCGAAAGTATCGACAAATTTTAAATTATTTACGAATATTTTTTAAACGAGAATTTGTATAAATAACAGGCAAATACGGATGAATTTTTTTTAGTTATGAGTAAACACTGTCCATGTCTTATTCAATCCGAATCTCTAATTATATGTTTTAATTTGATTTGGTGTAACATTATTTTTAGAGAAACTAAGAATTCTTTGTTAGAATAAGGAACAAGAAACCTAAGAATTTGTTAGAGAGAACAATCACAAAACTTGCCATTTACACTACCTTAAATGGTGAGTGATGCATGGATCACTGTATTATTGCTGCACTAGCTAGCATCTCCAAGAATGAACAATTTCAGAGATCATAATTCAAAAATAAATTTAAAACAACAGAATGTAGTTACAAAGTGGACTGCACAAACCAAAAATGCTACCTGCAAAACAAATTTTATGCTTGTGAACCAAGCAATATGCACAAGATTATGAAGGGGAAGTGGAGGCTAGAAACTCATCACATGCCCTCTTGAAATGCATGAGCACGAGAAATAGCTGCAGGGTTAGCTTCCAAGATTTGAGACACACCCAAGACACGGTCTTTGCCTTCTCTAGGCTTTGCCCTTTTTGAAATAGTACCTTCTGGTACACATTCAGGGTTGGTTCCTGATGAGGCCAATTTTGAGGCCCCATTTGGATCATCAATTCTAAGGGTCGTTGGAACCAAGATACACATGTCTGATTTTTCTTCATCTGTTGAAAGATTGTCTCTTGTGTGTTTGCCAAGTGTTGGGGAGCCGTTGCCTGAGCAGCAGCTATTACTGGTAGAGGAAGTAGGTGAAAGGCAGGCATTGAAACCCATTGAAGCAGCTCCTGTTCCACCACCATACACAGGTGGTCCACTCCAGTATGATCCAGGAACAAATTGCAAGGGAAAGCTTGGTGGGCAGATTGTTGGAACTGCCATGATCGGTGTAGGACACCACTGCATTGAAGCAGGGTCGGCACTGTTATAAGGGTTACACATTTGTAGTGAAGAGGGGTGAAGTGATGCAGTGGAAGCAACATTGTTCCAATCTGGATTCCAAGGGAATATCCACGGAGGAACAGGATAACACTGCATAGGTTTTGATGCAGTTGGTTCAGTTGATTTGTTTCTTGGAGTGTAAGCATTGGTCATAGATGATGATCCACATAAGGATACTTCCTCCTCCCCTTTTTCTGCATAATTGACAGTATTTTCATCAGCACTTCGATTTTGTTCTTTAAGATTAAGCATTGACTCCATGGATTCATAAAGAGGAGGGGCATCCGGACAAAATTTCAACACAGTACCATTATCTGTTGAAGACCTGAAAACAGCAGCAGATTGAAGTGTTGTGGCAAGTTGGTGACAAGAAGAGTCACTTGTAGTTGGAATTCCGTCACAAGATACAATAATGTGCCGGTATTGAGAAGCTAGGTGCTTGTTCTTTCGTCTCCCCGCACCCACTGGAACATTTCTCATGGTTCCACCTGCAGTCCAATACCTTTGGCAGTTCTTGCAGAAATACCGAGGTTGGTTCACATTGTAGTTATTGAAATAACAGAATTTGGTGTCTAAACTGTTGCATCGAGGACAATGCAGAATTTTGTCTGGTTTCTTGAAGATTTTATCTTGATCTGTACTGCTACTCTCTGTATTATTTTCCACTGTTTTGGAATTTACTTTTGACTCATTTTCCTGCCGATTATACAGAGTCTCTTGTTTGCTATCCGTTGAATCAGAATAATTCTCTAGTTGCTCAGAGTTTTCAGTACAGGGCATTTCAACTTCTTTTTTCTTTAAGCCATTGTAAGCATTCTGAAATTTAAGCTTTAATCAATGACAAGTTAAGCAGAACAATGTTGTGGGAAAATTAAGAATAGACGAGAAGCAAAATCAATACTTATTTCCTATGAAAAATATAAAATACCACACAAGAGGAACAATTGGAATTCAGCAATTTCTCAGTAATAGAAAATATCAGTTTATCAAGGAATAGCATATTGGTTCATACATGAAACCATGTTCATCTCCTGTTTCTAATCTGTCTCAACTTCAACTTCAGTTTATGTCTCCCATCAAACTGTCATATTCATGAAAATGAATCATACTAGAACTGGCAACTTATAAACAGCAACAATTGCATAAATTTACTGAAAAATGACCACAAAGAGCACCTAGAAACTTTTGGACTAGATTGTTGCGAACTTTTGTTCTTCAAAAGGGAACCAGGTTTTTTTTTTTTTCATGCAAACTGCAGAAGTGCTGATAAGGAAAAATGAATAAGTAACTAAATGAAAGATTCTAGTACAATGAAGCCACATTAATCCAAAGAAAATATTAATCCCATATATCAACATTTTTGTCTAAAGATGGAAAGGAATTTATTCATAGACAATCAACGGCATTGCTCCAATAAAGCTGAAACAAGTTAACGTTATATTTCTTTCAGCAGTATGACCTGCTTTTAAAGAACAGAAAACCACCATAGAGATGTAGCAGAACCTATTTGAAATCTGAAACAAAACTACACTCTCATGACAACAAAAACCAAATGTTAGGCATATTTTTCTTTAAAAACTCAATTACTCACACAAGACAACTTCACCAACCTTGGTCAAAATTCACCAAACTCCTGTAGAAACGAGAAAACATAAGGACAAATTGTCAACGAAAAGTTTACTCAAAATGAACGATTGAGACCAGCCTTTGCTACCATGAATCTGAACGTGCATCAGATACACATTCTCAAAATGTTAAAAGGGAAATTTCTTAGGAATAAATACTCTTTATATTTCACACTATTCTAAAGCTAGAAAATAAGTCTAGTAACCAGTAATGGCATAGAAAAAGGAATGGTATTTTTTTAATGAAAACCCCACAAAATAAAATAGTATATGAGTCCAAGAAAAATGGCTTTTGGGCATCCTTCATGAGTAAGTACCATGGTTGCAGAGTTGGCCTGAATCTGATATCCCATCTGAGAACTGGCCGGAATCTGAGATTCCGGCAACGGAATCTTCCTGCCAAAGAGCCTAATACCCGGATCCTTATTAGACATGTCCCCTTCTGTATTAATTAATGGTACTGTTGTTGAATGGTTTTTTTTCCACAAGAACAGTATGAAGCTTCTGAGCAGCTCCAAGATACATAGATATAGATAGAACAGAGAAAGAAAGAGTGAGAGATAGAGAAAGAGAGAGAAAATGAGATGGTAAAAAAAGCAGCTTTTGTTTCCACAAGCATGTATACAATTTTTATCTCGTTGTCTCCGCTAAATAACGGATATATTTATTCATATTTTTATATTTCTAACGGATATACTCATTTATATATATATATATATATATATATATATATATATATATATATATATATATATATATTCTTTTTATCTTTCTAAATATAAATTAAATCATTTTTATAAATTAAAATCACAGAAAAAAATCATAATATTATTAAAATATTCAATATTGAAACATAATTTATTTTTTCATGATGTCAAATATTAAGAAAAATGTTATACTTGTATAAATTTAACTTTTTTCTTTAAATTTTAATAAAATCTCTTTCTATACTATGAAATTTTTATAATATAATATACAAATAACAAAATTAAACTAATAATAATTCTAATTTAAACATTGATCTTTAATCTTTTCGACTACGTATGACATATGTTAGATTGATAAAAAATATTTATGGCAATTATTATAGTAAATGAAACATTTTTATATAATTGTGGTAGTAAAGTTTTTCTCATTAGGAAACAGTGCTGTCCTTTCCTCCATTTTTTATAAATTTTTTGGGGAAAATGTGATGAAGGGCGAAATTAAGACATTGGACCGTACAGAATAGAATATGAAACCCCTCTTCTTATCACTTTCGAATTTTCGATTTATTTTTAATATCATTAATGTCCAATCTGCGTTCATGAACCTCTCTTCCTTAATCACTCTCATGGAAGGTTCAATATATTACAAATATTTAATATATTGATATAACAACTACTTGTATATTTTAATTTTAGTAAAATAAGTAAACTTATAGTTTTACACTAACATTAAGTCTAGTAACTTTATTATTAATTAGTATAGTTAAACATATGTTTAATAGATATTATCACTTATTTATCAGACAGAAAACTAATGTTAATATACATTAATTATTGATATAATTAAATACGTATTTTATGGTTAAAATCAATTACAAAAATTAATACTAATATATAACTAATCTTAAAAGAACTATTTAAAATTTTAAATTATAAATCATATGGTCATTTTTTATATTTTAATAATATATGGTGTTTAACTACCTTAATCGAAATTTAAATAAAATTAAAGTTTTTATATAAGTTTTATTTTATTAAAAATAAAATATATTGGATTAACTAATTATTCAAAATAGTTAAATATATTTTTTGTCTTCAAATTATTTTATATTTTATCTCTAAATCATATATATATTATTCTTATATTTTTAAAATCATATAAAAATCATATAAAATATGTGGAGTCACTATATAATTTTTCTATATATTTTTCTCAAATCATCTTACATTAATTTGGATCAACATAATTAAATTTTCTTAAGTTATTGGTACTTCAACACCAAACCGTACAGACGAATATATGTCAAAAGTAATATAATATTTAAATTAGTAATTAAGTAGATCAATTATCAATGTCTTAAATTCACAATAAATATCAATCACTTACTTCTTTATATATCTAGATTCATATTTATAAATTTCAAAATAAATTTATATTAACACAATTATAATCATAACTCAATATGTTTGACTTGTAAACTTAATTCGAAATTATATTAAGATTTTTCTAATGTTGAATTAATTATCTTATTCACGTTACTGATCATAACAACAAATTTTAAAATAGTTCACATGATCGTAAAAATCATATAGAATAATATACATATTATATAATATAATATATAATATTATATTATATATAATTTAAAACGAATACAAAAGTTTTAAAAATAATCTAAAAATGAAAAAACATATTAACTTTATTTAAAACATATATAAAAAAACCTTAAAATTCAGTAAAGAATGAGTATTTATTTTCTTTCTTGTTATAAGAACATGGTTTAGTTAGTTTGTTTCTCATTCTCAGAAATGACATTGTTAGAAAAGAAAAATTTTAGAGTGAGGGTAAATTAAAATAAAAAGTGTTAATTTTGAAAAGATAATGATAAAATGATTTATGAAAATTATTAAAGTGGTGAAAAGCTAGGGTGACGACAGAAAGTGGGACCCACAGTGGAAAAAGGGCAAAAAGGTGATGCAGACTTCAACGACACCTCATTCAGTCTATTCTCTCTTTGCGCCGCCTTCAATTGCTGCTTATTCTTTTCAAACAAATACCTATTTTATTCTTTAATTATACAATTAATCAATAATTACACTTTTTTTTTCAAATCTTTATTATTTAAATGTTTTTCATACTTAATCATAATGATTTATTTTTTATTTTATTAATTTTTTAAAATATTAATATTAATATCACAGGATAAATATTAATTTTAATATGATAAATATTGATATATTTTATTTTTAATAGTAAAAAATTACAATTTTAATGTAATTAGTATTATTTTAATTATTTAATATAGTTATATATGCGCTTAACTTTTAATAATTATAACATGTATTTATTAAAAAAAATTAATATATAGTTAACTTAAAAAATCATTGACAATTTTAAATTTGTAATACAAAAGTAAAAAATAAAAAATTTCAAACTATTATCTAAAAGTTAATTTTATATTATATATATATATATAGATATATATATATATATATATATTATATTTCTAATATCTTAATATATTAATTTTAAATCTAATTTAATTTTACAAAACTAATATTTAAGATAAAACTTGCATATTTATATAGAATAAATATGTTTTATTTTTATTCAATATAAATTTCTAAACAAATTTTATTTAAAGTAGTTAATTAGGCTGTGCTATTTAAATTAAACATCGAAAAAAACTCAAACAGGGGGCCACTCGGGAGTCTACAAGACATACCGGAGGATAGCTCAGTCCTTGTTCTGGATCGGGATGAAGAAGGATATTACAGAGTTTGTGGCTAAATGTCTTGTGTGTCAACAACACAAGTATTTAGCATCATCTCCGCAAGGATTACTACAGCCCTTGCCAATTCCAAATGTAGTTTGGGAAGAGCTTAGCATGGACTTCGTGGTACGGTTGCCTAAGTCCCAGGGGTACGATGCTATCTTGGTGGTGGTGGACCGTTTGAGCAAGTATGCCCATTTCATACCGCTCAAACACCCTTATTCGGCAAGGACGGTGGCTGATATTTTCATGAGAGAAGTAGTAAGATTGCATGGGATCCCAAAATCCATCGTGACCGACAGGGACCCATTGTTCCTGAGCATGTTCTGGAATGAATTATTCAAAAGCCAGGGGACGCAGCTGAAAATGAGCACCGCATATCACCCAGAAACAGACGGGCAGACGGAGGTGGTGAACCATATTCTGGAAGGTTATCTCAGGTGTTTCTGTTCAGAGCAGCCTCGGGGTTGGATGACAGTGTTATGGGAGAGCACCTCCTTCTTTGCACAGATTCATTCCTGGTGAATCTCTAGTGGAGGCCGTGAATCAAGAACTTCAAACCAGAGACGAAGCTCTGAAACAGTTGAGGTTCCATTTGGAACGAGCGCAGGATATTATGGTGCAACAAGCTAATAAAAAGAGACGGGTCACGAATGTGGAAGTGGGGGACTGGGTGTATTTGAAGATACGACCCCATAGGCAGACTTCAATGCCAACTAGACTCCACCCAAAGCCGTCAGCAAGGTATTTTGGACCTTTCCGGGTGATTCAGAAGGTGGGGGAGACAACTTGCAAGTTGTAGTTGCCAGAGACAGCTCGAATCCATCCTGTGTTTCATGTTTCACAGGTGAAGAAGGCAGCAGGAGAGCACTAGGTGGAGAAGGAACTACCGCCTGATCTGCAGTCAAAAGGGCCTTCGTTTTGGCCCGTGAGTGTTTTGGGAAGGAGGCAGCGGACAAAAGAAGGAGGAAGCGTATCGCAACTGCTAGTGGAGTGGCAACAAGGAGGACCAGAAGGGGCCACCTGGGAAGATGAAATAACCATCCGAGAACAGTACCCCAATTTCAACCTTGGGGACAAGGTTGATGATCAAGGGGAGGGTGTTGATAGGGATAAGAATAAGAAAGGATGGTTAGTTTATGAGAGGAGAAATAGGAGGAACTGAATATAACAAACTAACGGTTTAGGACAGTTTTGGTGAGATTGTAAGATTGTATAAATAGAGGCTAAGTAGAAGGGATTGCGGGATATTATTGATTCCTTAGTTGCTTACGGGTTTATACCTGTGGAAGAGGGTTATGCCTCTACGTTTGATTGTACAGATACTATACTTGTGAATAACATATAGATTTCTCCTTCTTTCTGTGTTTCTTGGAGAGGAAGTGAGTCTTGAAATTAGGTTCCCAATTTAGGAACCTAACACTATCTACCACATAACAGGTTAAAGAGATGGTTGTGAGAAATGCCATCATTGTGACTGAAATATATGGTTTAACAAGAAAAAACTTTGTTAAATTTAGAACATCATGAAACTGATATACAGATATTTTACTAATAGAATTTCATCAAGAGAAACTTCCATATCCATTCTATTTCTTGTTGGAAAGATACCAGTTTTACACTCTATTCGAGAAACAAGTTTTTATGAATCACCTGAAATCCAGCTCTTGAGTGTGCCATTAGGAACATACTCAAACACAATAAATATGCTGCTGACACTTGAATCGTCCAAATAACATTCAAAGAAGTGTCCAAGAACACTGACTAAATGACGATGTCTGTATTTGAATATCTGCTCTATGTTATGCACAAAATCTTGAGTGCTGAAGCTTTTGGTGATTTTTACACTTCTAATGGCAACAAGTAAACCATCCTTTAGTTGACCTTTGTGCATCTGAAGCACATAAGAAAAAAATATAATTTTATGATGAAATACAAATCAAAATTACTTTCTTCATGCAAGCTGATGGGCATGTTATGACACGAACATGTATTAGCCGCAGCATATTTGTCAAGAAACTAGTGTTTCATAACATTTTAAGCTAGAAAACAGATTCATTCCTTAATATGACATAACACTCTCCCCTGAATCTTAGGCTCAAAGGAATAGTTTTCTATAATCAACATAGACATTATAATTAAAAGGTTTAACACATCATTTGGAGGCAAATGATGTATTAAACAAGCCAAGTCAAAGTTGTTTGTAGCTGCTACAATCTCATCCAGTGAGAAAGCTCGATAAGGAGGCAGATCAACTGTTCCAAACTTCATTGTTTGAGATATATACCCTTTAGTATGGTAAAAATAAATAATTGTCATCTATCTTTTATATGTAAGGATAGAAAGGAATTTATAAATCAAGTTTAGTTGTTCTGTCTGATGCAATTAAACATGTTTTTTTGAAGTCCCAGTGCATGTAATTTTCTTTTCTATTGATAACCAGAGTTTCACTTTCTGCTACACTCCATTAATGAATGCATTTCAGAAATAAAATTTATAATTATTATTCCGCATGCTCTGTTCTAAATTCTTGTCATCCTGATCTTCTAATGTTTGTTACTGGTGAATTTCTGATTATTTGAATATCAAAGGCTCAAGGATGCCACACAAGAACAAAACCAAGTTGCAATAGTTTATATTTTCATTGAGGCAAGAATTGAATAAAACTCAAGTTTCTAATGTCTACACTGAATCACCCAATTTCCTTCCAATAACAAAGTTTTAAAAATGTAAAGTATTGTTATTTTTTAAGGTGATAATATAACTTCGGTACTCTGTCTGCACACATACAAATAATTCATGGCACTAATTAACAATTGCATGTGAGAGTTTTCAAGATAATATAAGTTGAAAAATGCAAAAATTTGTATAAGGAATGTGTCTGTGTGCACACAAATATAAATGTATACTATTCAGAGTGAGGGAGTCACTACAAAAATTTAGATTTTTACCGGGGCTTATTTTTGTCATTTCCGGCGGTTTTAATCCCTGGAAAGTACGTTACCCGCAGTTACGAAAACTCCTGAGAAAAGCTGCATCGCTAAGTAATTACCGACGGTTTTCTAAAATCCCCACTAATACCGGCGGTTTTCTCAAAACCCTCGTTAATACTAACGGTTTTCCAAAAATCCTTGCTTATACCGACAATTTTCAAAAAACCCTCGTTAATACCGGCAGATTTTCAAAAACCCCTGCTAATACCGGCGGATTTTCAAAAACCCCTACTAATACCGACGATTTTCTGAAAACCCCTGCTAATACCGACAGTTTTCTTAGTTAGAGTTTCCAAAAGTAATGTAAATAATTTTTTTTTATTATTTAAATGAATTTAATGATCATAAAAAATGTTTTAATAATAAACAAGAATGTGAAATCAAAATTAAATATTATTATATAAAATAAACCATAAATATTAGAAATACAATTAATTGTTAAAATTAAAAAATAACATGTTCAATCCTAAAAATTAAAATAAACATTTTCTAAATTACAATAATCAATTTTGTTGTTCTTTATTATCTTCATTGCCTTCATCATTATTGCCTTCATCATTTGTCACACTTCTTTTATCATATACTTACAATATAAAATAATAATTAGTTGTTAATATATTAATGGTATGCATTGGCTTTATTAAGACAAAGTGATCAATAAATGTTCCATTCCTAAAAAAATTATTAAATAAAAAAAATCACAATAACAGAATTATTAAATAATAATAAATAATAACTATATTAACTAATTTAGATACCATTTTAAAAATTAAAAATTACTAATATTTAAAATAGTTTATTTATAATTATTTTGTTATTGATTAGACTTTAAATTGATTTCTAATTTTAGTCATTAAAGAATTAATGTTTAAATTAAAAAAAAAAACTTTAAGATAACTTCCAAAAAATACTGACCTGTTTTTATAACAAAAGATAAATATAAAAATAAGTTTTTTCCAATCTACACTACAAAAATATACAATTTTAGTAGGGGTTATTTTTTACGTTACCGGAGGTTTTAACCCCCGAAAAATACTATTCCTGCGATTTCAAGAACTACCGGGAAAACCAACATCACAAAATTACCGGCGGTTTATTTCCAGGGGTTTCTAGAACCGCCGGAAGCCGCTCATACGTGTTGCTTTCCATATGGATGATAGAGCAAGGCTTGAATGTAGCAGGGCTGCAGAGCGACATGAGAACGAAGGTGAACACAGTTAGGAATCAGAAGCTGAGGAAAAAATAAGAAGAAACAACCTCAAGATAAAAAGGCTAAGAGAAAAAATGAAGGATGTTCGGAACGAACTTCGTCGTATTAGGAAGTGTAGAAAGGTTCAAGAAGATTGTTCGGTTGATGTTGAGGTGAATGTTGACGGTGCAGATCATCCAGTGTATGAAAAACCTGTACGTGAAGCGGATGAAGGAGGTGTAGGTGTAGCGGATGAAGGAGGTGTAGGTGTAACGGAGGAAGGAGCTGTAGGTTTAGCGGAGGAAGGAGTTGTAGGTGAAGTACTTGAAGAACATGCCGCTAAAGTGGATGAAGGAGGTGTCGTTGAAGTACATGAAGAACCTGCGGCTGAAGTGGATGAAGTAGGTGTAATTGAAATAGGTGAAATACGTGACGCTGTAGTGGATGATGGAGGTGTAGGTGAAGTACATGAACTACATGGTTTTGTAGTTGATGAAGGAGGTGTAGGTGAAGTACCTGAAGAAGTTGCCGCTCCAGTGGATGAAGGACGTGTGGGTGAAGTACCTGAACAACCTGTCGCTGAAGTACCTGAACAACCTGTCGCTGAAGTGGATGAAGGACGTGTATGTGAAGTCGATGTAGGTGAAGGGGTTTCCGAACCTGAAAATGAAGAGGGTGAAGAACCATTATGTGTACAACATTATGATCCACCAGCAGTCATTGACATTGGTGAAGATGAAGAAGGAGATGTTATTGTTGAACCGATGTCCGTACGGCCTTTGCGCACTTATGTAGGTGACCCTAGAACACAGGTTGATTTCGACAAATTGTACAACTCAGTAACTGCAAAAGGGATTAAACGAAGGTAATAGAATAATGCTTTATTTTTAAAAAACAGTTATGTTGGTATGCGAATTCTTATTGTTGTGTTTACAGTTTCATTGCTGAAATATTTGGTCAACCACTGAGCACAAATGAATGTGAGTCTCTAGGGCCGAGGCAATATGTTGACAACTTGGTAATTATGCACTTTCATGATATGAATCAATAATGATGTTGTTGAACGTAGAAGCTTGTATTTGAAAGTGCTAAATTTTGTTGTTTTATTTTTTTGTAGGTTGTATTTTTTGCATCATCAATTTTCATGTATTTTGAGAAAAGGTTGTCCGGAGTAGTAAAGAGGATTGTTTTTAGTCCTGTGTTTGGGGTAAAAGATTGATGTTACCTCAATTTATTTCTTATGTAACTGTTTATTATATTATGGTTTTTTTATTTTGTTATTGTTTATTCATTGCAGAACCATATGCGGTATGATTATAGGAGACGTCCATCAAATCAACATGTGTGGCAACTAAAAGATTATGAAACTTATTTTCCTGTTGATCTAATTGAACTGTCTGACATCTTGTCTGCCAATTTGGTGAGTAACTTGTGATTTGTACATACAAATAATTCATGGCACTAATTAACAATTGCATGTGAGAGTTTTCAAGATAATATAAGTTGAAAAATGCAAAAATTTGTATAAGGAATGTGTCTATGTGCACACAAATATAAATGTATACTATTCAGAGTGAAGGAGTCACTACAAAAATTTAGATTTTTACCGGGGCTTATTTTTGTTATTTCCGGCGGTTTTAATCCCTGGAAAGTACGTTACCCGCAGTTACGAAAACTCCTGAGAAAAGCTGCGTCGCTAAGTAATTACCGACGGTTTTCTAAAATCCCCACTAATAACGGCGGTTTTCTCAAAACCCTCGTTAATACTGACGGTTTTCCAAAAATCCTTGCTTATACCGACAATTTTCAAAAAACCCTCGTTAATACCGGCAGATTTTCAAAAACCCCTGCTAATACCGGCAGATTTTCAAAAACCCCTACTAATACCGACGATTTTCTGAAAACCCCTGCTAATACCGACAGTTTTCTTAGTTAGAGTTTCCAAAAGTAATGTAAATAATTTTTTATTATTATTTAAATGAATTTAATGATCATAAAAAATGTTTTAATAATAAACAAGAATGTGAAATCAAAATTAAATATTATTATATAAAATAAACCATAAATATTAGAAATACAATTAATTGTTAAAATTAAAAAATAACATGTTCAATCCTAAAAATTAAAATAAACATTTTCTAAATTACAATAATCAATTTTGTTGTTCTTTATTATCTTCATTGCCTTCATCATTATTGCCTTCATCATTTGTCACACTTCTTTTATCATATACTTACAATATAAAATAATAATTAGTTGTTAATATATTAATGGTATGCATTGGCTTTATTAAGACAAAGTGATCAATAAATGTTCCATTCTTAAAAAAATTATTAAATAAAAAAAATCACAATAACAAAATTATTAAATAATAATAAATAATAACTATATTAACTAATTTAGATATCATTTTAAAAATTAAAAATTACTAATATTTAAAATAGTTTATTTATAATTATTTTGTTATTGATTAGACTTTAAATTGATTTCTAATTTTAGTCATTAAAGAATTAATGTTTAAATTAAAAAAAAAACTTTAAGATAACTTCCAAAAAATACTGACCTGTTTTTATAACAAAAGATAAATATAAAAATAAGTTTTTTCCAATCTACACTACAAAAATATACAATTTTAGTAGGGGTTATTTTTTACGTTACCGGAGGTTTTAACCCCCGAAAAATACTATTCCTGCGATTTCAAGAACTACCGGGAAAACCAACATCACAAAATTACCGGCGGTTTATTTCCAGGGGTTTCTAGAACCGTCGGAAATAACCAGGGTTTTGTGGAACCATCCCTATTTCCAGGGGTTTCTGGAAAACCGCCGGTAATTACCAGGGTTTTCCAAAACCGCCGGGAAATCATTTTTTTAAAAAAAAAAATAAAATTTTATATTTACACTTCCCTTTGGCACAAGAAAGAAAATCACAAGTTCAATCATCAATGCATGATAATACAACCGTTAAATTGGTGATGATTCAACATAGCAATAAAGGAATTTTGCTAGAAAGACACATAGCAAATAAATTAATCAAGAAACTGGTGATGATTCAACAAATTTTGCTAGAAAAAACAAGTAAATTGATATTGTTTATTTCAACCACTTTGGTGGGTTGCTAATTGCTATTCTTGCTCCACCACACAATTACAACATATCTATCTATAGTTCACTTTCCTCAATATCTTTTGTGATTTACCTTAGGTATGGCCCCCAAACCCATAAGCACCCTTACTATGGACCCCAAACAGATTCTGAAAATTAATAAACACCACCAAAGCAGTTCCAGCATAAATACCAAACTTGGCTCTGTATAAGACAGATGCATAAACAATAACTTCCTTGTATAGTATATAGAGGTCTTTTTTATTAAGAACTTGGATTCATTTGACAAAAAGTTATATAGTAGATATGATAGAGGTTCACTTGTGCAGGAAAAGAAGGTGGAAGAACAAAGAACAAAGCAATAATAACATAAATGTTAATGGTGGGAATTCAAAATGTGAGTGGCTATGTGAAAACCATATATAAGTAAAATAAAAAAATTGATTTAATTGCATACTGGACAATTACTGTAAAAGCATAGCAAGTAGCTACCTGGCCAATATTAAGAGCTTTTTGTTTTGATTTCACAACCGAATGCAAGCCAACCCAAGCATAAATCTCTCTTTTTGAAGATTTACCAGATTGATGAAACCCCTTTTATACATTAAGGAACGTTACATGGTCACCTTGTATGTATCAATTATCAAAAGATATAAATATATGAATAAAAGATATAGCTCATTCATCATATTGTTATAGAAAAACAATCATGCTATGGCTATAAACAACAAGAGTGGGGAAAAGTTAAGTTAAATTACCTTGGCAGCAGCAAATATCAATTTTGCTTCATCAGATTTCTTTTGTATCCCTCTCCCTGAGATCCAGATGGACTATATACATAGATTTTTAAAATTAAAGTCACTACTCTATACATTAATGTTTAACTATACTTTTGAGATGATATACTGATAGATTTCATTTTAACATTTCCCAACTTCAGCACAAAAATAAAAGATTTTAACAAAAATGTATGAAATCAGGGTTTAATTTTGATTCTTTATTTATAGTTGTCTAGTCTAAACAGAATTCTTATAGTTTTCCATCTTTCATCTAAAATTACATGATGCATTTGAAAAAATAAATAATGTTTAAATAAAAATAATAAAATATAGGTTTTATTATTATTTTAATGCTTTACGGATTTTCTTCTAAACTATACATATCGTAATATATTATACTTCCATTATAATTTTATTAATTATTAAAGAAACTTAATTCGAACAATCAAAAACTATAAATAATAAATATGACTAATTGACCAATTAAAATTAAAAGTAAAAATCACACAAAACAAAAACACCAAAATTAAAATTAAATCAAAGTATAAAATGAAGTGGTTTCTTTCACCAGAGTATGCCTCAACATTAGATTCAAGCCAGACGAGGATCAGGTTCTGCAGACATGCATCTGGAGGACATTCAGAAAAGAGATAGCAATGTCAATAAAAAAAGGAACATTTGACTATTGTTGACCTTGAATAACAATATTACCTTTGAACAAAGACAATAAAAAATATTCTTATACTATCATATTTGACAATATTTTGAATGCTGAGAAAAACAGTTTCAAAAGACACTTACTGTAATTTTTGTTTCAAAGAAGTATTTCAGAGTAAGCATTAGACCTCGAACCATTTCAGTGAGAAAAAGAGTGTTGATGTTCAAAAACAATTTTTCCCAACCACTCTAAGACAAAGCTTGATCATTTTCACCCCAACTTTTCTCTCTCCAAAGTTCCATAAATCAATGTCTTTAATAAATCAGAAAATTTGTTAACGATTCGCAAAAAAGAAATGAGATCATAAATTTAATGAAATAATTAAAATCATACACAAATATTAAATTAGTTAAGATAACAACAACTTTATTTTATATGGGAAAAGACACCATGCAACAATGCAAAACTACAGCTTGGGGAAGGATAAAACAAAAGGCAGTGAAACCAGAAGGAAGTAAACACTATTGTGAATACAACACAAAGTTGTTCAGTCTCTATGTATCAGTAATAGGAAGGAACCCTTTGAAACAGTCATGCACATAACAGCGCTCAATCCAATTCAAAAGCATGTAAGAACAAACATTTTAGTTTTGAAGATGTGACTATGAAAGTATTGTGATCCAACAAAATATATCAATGTATCAGAACCAAACACAGCATGAAATTTAGCCTTTTATTAAAAATATTAGAGAGAAGTAAAACCCGGAAGAGAATAGGATATTCCCAGAACAGAAGTTGAAAAACAACTAAAAGAAAGATTCAAGTGTACACCAAATGCTGTGAAGTCTATGCTTATCAGAAATGGAAATTCCCCTGAACCAATAATGCGCAACATACCAGAGATATAAGTATGTCCCAGAGCTAAAATCTGTGAAACCCCAACATACAGTGTCTGATTGTAAGCATGATTCAAAAAGCAACCTAAAAACTAAAACCACATTTTCTCTCTTGACATAGTTTCATAACCTCTGTACTATTTCCTTTTACTTATAAAATAAGGGTTAAATACCATAAACGATACAATGTTAATTTCACTCAAGTTCGTTTCCTTTTCAATTATATATAAATGCCCGCACAAACTAGAATGTGGCCACTTTATTTAATAAATCAAACAAAACAATAATCACTCATCAAAATAACAAAATACACAAAGCAGAAAATTTCATAACCTATTACCTGATAATCAGTAAGAATAGCTTGTATCACAGTCAACTTGGATCTTCTAGAATTCTAAGGACCAGAAATCGCCTCTAATGCCTTCCTAAGCCATTCAAGCCCACCTATTAATAGTTTCAACAGAGCCCCAGAAATAGAGGAATGAGAAAGACCTTCCGCAACCTCCAAAACGTCCTACATGATTAGCAATCATCTCTAATCAACAACAAAGGAAATTCAACAAGATTAATTATTAGCAAGCCCCATTAAAAAGGCCATGTTCTTTATCCCAAACAGTTGGCAAACACCTGCTCTTATATCCCAAATCAACTTGTATTAATGCCCATGAAAAGAAAAGGTTAAAAGATTGACAAAGACGGTGAATAAAATTATTAAGCAATGAACCTTGTAAAAGAAAAACCATATTGCAGTCAGCAGTAACACACTAAAAGTTCCATGTATAGTTGAATAGGAATAAGAAAATAATCAAATATGATACGAACTTTGTAAGGCATCCAGATGAATGACTCAAAATAAAGTGTCAAGAGATCAAGTTAATACCATGTTCTTAATAACCAGTCAAAAATAAACCAAATTTGGTGGACAGTTATCTCCAAACAAGTATCCGAGCGATGAATGACCACCGGGAACCGCTTTGACTTTTGTCGATGGACGATCCTATAATATATATAGGAGAAAAACTATATTAACGAAAAACCTATAATTAAGATGATCATGAAGGTTAATAAAATGGGAGATTATCTTAGAGTCTTGGATCCTTTTTGGGGAAGACGAACCAGTTAAGAATAAAACCAATTACACAGATGTTAAACTATGTTGACCACTATTCATAACTTGATTTATTACCGCGCTTATTTTTGTAGTGAGTTACTTGCATCCAGAAGCTCCAGTCCCCAGTCCCCAGTCCCCAGCATGCAAGAATAAGTGAAAAGATTGGAAAAAGATTGGAAAAAGATTGAAAAAAGATTGAAAACTAGGTGAAAAAAGGAAAAATTAAGGCTGTGTTCTTTTAGATAGATTTGAGAGAGATGATTTGGGAGAGATGATTTGAATGGATTTGAGTGAATTTGAGAGTAATTTTAATGTTGTTTTTTTGAGTGGATTTGTGGGTAATTGAGAGTGGATTTGAGGGTAAAGTTTGTGAGAATTAGTGTAGGATTTGATTGATGTGATAGATTTAAAAAATTAGTTTAATTGGTAGAAATTAAAGATTACCAAAATACCCCTAGTTATAAAAGTAATATAAAATGTTATTTATTAATGTTATATTTAATTGTAAAAATGTTTATAAAGAATAAAAAATTAACATTAATTATTAAAAATGTTTACATTAATTTTTTATCTAAAAACTAATTTTAAAAGTCCATCCACGTATTTCTTAAAATTGAAGGAAATTTGTGGAGCATTTTTAGCTATGGAGGAGTTGGTTAAAAAAATTTATTTGAAGGTGTCATGTTGGAAGCAACAGCCGTTTATTAATCTTGATTGTGATAATATTATCTTTTTAATATAATAAATATTAATGTATAATAAAAATGAATGTAGAGTTTGAGAATCCTAATTGGTGTTGCCATATGATGATGCATCCAACCCAATACTTGACAATATAGGAGTTAGGAATTGAATAAAATAGATTGGGAACCGAACAGGACAGTGGATCGAATACAAATTAAAAGGAATCGAATACACCCTGATTCACTTTTGCTGCAAGTTGCGGAACCGAATACCCCTTCCTTGTATCCGAATACGCTATGCTTTGTGACTTTCCCATCTTCATTCTTAATTTTCAACCATGGATATTTTAAAAACCAATGAGGGCAAACATGAGATTTTACTTCAAATCATTGCAAATCTCACCATGATAGCGCGAAACCGAAAACGAGTGTATCTCGCAAATCAGCTTAATTACATCGTTGCAAATCCCACCAAACGAACACAATTTAAATTGTTATCCTCGCTCGCAAGTTCGCATGAACAGTAAAATCTGTTCATGCGAACACAGCGTAAGTGAAAGAAAGAGAAAGATCGAGAAAAGAAAGTGAATTTGATTATACATGGGCATCACGCCGCGGCGGCCGCGGCGGCAGACGGCAGCACAAACTAGATTTTATTTTGGTAGGTTCATTATTCATATAGTCACTATTTATACAAAAACATACAAAGCGGCAGCGGCGGCGACAGCGGCAGCGGCAATTAATGATGACTCTACCAATTAGGTCGCATCTACGATTGCGGCCTCATCGGAGCTTCGGGCCTCATCGGAGCTTCGGGCCTCATCGGCGCTTCGGGCCTCATCGGCGCTTCGGGCCTCATCCGCATTTCGGGCCTCATCCGCATTTCGGGCCTCTGCCAGTCCGGCCTCTGCCAGTCCGGCCTCTGCCAGTGGTCCGGCTGCGACTGCCAAATTGGCGGCTGCCACTGATGACAATATCGATGAGGACACGGTTGATAAAGATGACAAGGCGCCGCCTTCACTGGTTGATGGAAAGGACAGGCTTGAAGCGGTGGCGTCATCTTCTTGATTGCATCCGTGATCTTCTGTGCTTCCAAATAAGCCAACTCATACTCCCCTTCACTAAAAAACTTGATTACTCGTGCCAGCAGAAATTGTAACAACTGATAATCAAGATCGGAATCCATATTCTGAATACTTTGCATGCAGTCAGCAGTCCTTCTTATAATAAATGAATTCCTTCATTTTCTTTTGGGCCGGGCCAAGGGCCATTTTTTTTTGGAAAATCAAGACGTCCAAGTTTTATAAAATACCTACATTACCCCTAATTAAGAAACTTTTAATATTTTTTTATTGCTGTCAGCACAGACTTTCCCTCTTACTTCTCTCTCGCATTTCAATTACAGTCCTCGCATCTCATTTTTCTGGACTTTCTTTCGTCTCTCAATTTTTACACACATAGACCACCACACTCGTGCCTTTCCTCTTCCTCTGTTAAGCAGGCACATGGCCGCGTTTTTCCCCCTCCCTGGTGTGGATGATGTGTGATGAGAAGAGAGTTAGTAGAAGTGGTTGTGGTGGTAGTTGCCAGGGAAACTGAGAGGATGCTCTTGGTAGGTTAAGAGTAAGAAATTTAAGTAAGAATATAATTGAGAGAGGAAGGGGTGAGATATAAAGATGAAAGGAAGAAAAGCGAGAGTTATAAAAGTTAAATGAGAGAAGAAAAGATAGTGTTGGTTGCATGGTTGTCTACCACGGCCTGGTTGTTACGTGCTTGGGGTGTTATGTTGGGAAAAGAATAAGGAAATAAGAGAAGTATGGAGGAAAGAATAGTAGAAGAGTATGGTCTGTGAGCTATGAGATGCAAGGGAATGCAGGAAAAGAGAAGAAGAGATAACGTGGTAATAGAAACGAGGAAGAAGAGCATTGTGAGTGGTGGGTAATGTGGAACGTTGATAATATACGTAAATCTTAGTGGGAACAAATGGAAGAAAGAGAAGAATGAGGGAGGAAAGAGAGGTAGTAGATATTGGCCAGTGTTATACGTGAAAGAGGAAAGGGAGTGTGTAGATGAGGAAAGAGATGGAGATGGGTTTCTTAAACTAGAATGCATGATTTAAATGAACCAGTGCATGTGTGAATAGTTTTGAGAATGATAGGTTTATTAGTAGGAGAAGAAGAAAAGAGTGTGGTTGGAAGTAGTAAGGGGAGTGACTAGGAAATTATCTTATGGGTATGGGTCTTGCTGTAGTAGTGGAAAGGATAGTTCGGAAAGAAAGTGCAACTTGTATGAAGAAGAAGATGGGTTGTTTAGAAACTGGCAGAGATGAAAGTTTGTGACAGTGGGAAATAGAAAAAAGGAGGAAGAATCTAGGTGAGTTTTAAGGGTTAAGGGGAAGTAGAGTTTGTTTAACATGATGGGTTATAAGAAAGAATGGAGAGATATGCAGAGGGTGGTTTCTGTGAAATTGAAATGAAGGTTAGTGTGGATGGTAGGAAGGAGAAATTAAAAATAACAATGGAAAGAGAAGAGATGTTGCAAGGTGAATTTAAATAAAAAGAGAATTGTGGGTGGATTGGTTTTCATGCAGTATATTTCGTAACAAATATATATATTAGAAGGCTATGTGTGATGTATGAAGGAATTTTAGAGTGGAAATCAAAGGCAGAGGAGGAAGTTAGTTTTTTTCTGAAATTTAAGGAATCTTGAGTCTAATTTAGATAATTAAATCTTTATATAACATATTAAATATTCGTCGGATTTTGACATCCGAAAATGTTATCATCGGATATCATCATCCGATTACTATTGGTTCGGATTTGCATATCCGATGGCTCATTTTACATTTATTTTTATTCAAAAACAATTTTATTAATTTTAATAAACTCAATAAAAATTAATTTATATTAACTAAAAATTATATAATACAATATAAACTTATAAAAAATTATATATAATTTTAAAAATAATTGTAAATTAATAAAACAATTAAATAAATAATATAATTTAATTTTTATATAAAATTAAATTTAAATTGAATTTTGAAATTATAAGTATCGGATATCCACATCCGTTTATATAGATTCGGATTTTCATATCCGGATGGTTTCACCTTAAGTTTATTTTTGTTAAAAATAATTTTATTAATTTTAATAAATCCATATAAATTAATTTATATTAGTTAAAAATTATATAATACATTATAAATTTATATATAAAATTAAAAAATTTATAAACTAATATAACAACTAAAGAAAATAATTTAAATATGAAATGGGGTGCAAGGTTGTATGGTTTATTAATAAAAATGAAATGGGGATGCGGAGATCGAGAGGTGGAGGAATGCATGTTTCCTTATAGAAGGAAGTGGGAAGAGTAATCAATGAGTATAAAAATTTTCAATAAACAAAAAGTTAATAAATCATCATCTAATTAATAAGGGGTATTTTAGGAAATTGAAGGTGCAGGATTAGGGATGGCAAAAAAACCTGTGTCCGCGGGTACCCGCTGATAAAACCCGCTGCGGGTAGTTGATACCCGCAGATATTTTTTACCCACGGGTAACGGGTAGCGGGTATTAAAATACCCGCTTCTTTGCGGGTCGGATACAGGTATTAAACTATTCGTCTCGCGGGTACCCGCTACCCGCAAAAAATAATAAAAAAATAGGTTTAATCCTTTTCGATATCCCTATTTGTGTAGGATCGTCTCAAATAGGTCCTCGTATTTTAAAGTCTCTCGATTAGGTCCTTAATTGTTAAAATTTGAATCAAATTAAACCTTGCCGTTAAGTTAGGTAGACAGCGTCAAAAAAATTGATTCATGGCTTAGTGACCATGGTCTCTCATTAACTTTTGATTTGAGTCCATAGGACTATCAATAGGCTTGCAATCTGTAAGACCTGTTTCCTCCAAAATATCAAGGGCATATTTTCTTTGTGAAATGACGACTCCTTCTTTTGATTGTGCCACTTCAATACCAAGGAAGTATTTCAACCGACCTAGGTCTTTGGTTTGGAAGTGGTTGAACAAGTGATCTTTTAATTGAGCAATTCTCGCAACATCATTTCCTGTAATCACAATATCGTCAACATAGACCATAAGATAAACACATTTGTTAGGAGTAGAATGCCCATAAAATACTGAATGATCGGCTTCACATCGTGTCAATCCAAATTGTTGCACAAACAAGGCAATTGAAGGTAGCAACACCAAATATCCCTCTCCACATCGTCTCAGAACAGATTTAAGAAGAGAAATGCCCACTGAAATATGAGGGGCGGAAACTGTAGAGGCTGTCACCGGAAACTGTAGGGGCTGCCGGCGGCCATGGCTGCCGGCCGCCGGCAGACAGCAGAGACCCCAGAGGTAGATCAGAGAACCTGCTCTGATACCATGTAAAATAACTACATAAGTAGTTTTTATTTCTTAGATGATATATTACAATGTGTGATACTCTATAAATAGAGTATGTAGTAGGTGGGAATTAATCCCAACCATCAAAGTTGGGCTACACAGTAGCTACACAGTAACATATGCATAATACATTTCAACAGCGACGCTCCCTCTCGTCACCATGTTCGACGCCACTCCCTCTCTTCTCGCGACTCCTCCACCCTCCGTTTTCACTACTTGGGTCGTCGCAGTTCTCACCGGCTCCGTTCGCGTCACATTCCCGATAGGTCGCATAACGTATGGGTTCGTCTTAGACCCACTTGCTTGCCATCCTTGAACTCGCAGCGCCGCATCTTCCACATCCCTTGCTATCCTCATCGCTTCCATTAATTCAGAAGGATTCTGAATTCGCACCTGTCCCTTCACGTCTTCCCGTAACCCAGCCAAGAAATACCCTAACACCTGTTCCTCCGGTACCCCTTTCGTCTGCCCCATCAACGTTTCGAAACTCCGAACAAATTCTTCCACTGTGCCTTCTTGCCGTAGATTGGCCAATCGCTCGAACACCGTGCCTCTGAATCCCTTCCCAAAGCGATTAATCATGGCCGCCTTCAGGCCATCCCACGATCGATTTCGAGCCTTCTCTTTCCAAAACGTAAACCAGTACGCCGCACTCCCCTCCATGCTCACATATGCGAGTTCCACCTTTTCTTCGTCGTCCGTTATTTTCTGTATGTCAAAGAATCTTTCTGCCCGATTGAGCCAACTGAGTGGCTCCTCTCCTTCAAAGGTCGGTAACTCTACCCTCTTCCTCCACGGTTTCTGTTCTCCCCCTTTTCCACCATTTTCGCCCACTCCAATCACTCTGGGTCCCCTATGCTGATTATCGTTGACGGAGCTATCTTCTGAACTCCCTTCCGTCTGAGGACCGTGATGGCCTTGCGTTCCCAAAATCTTCATTATTTGTTGAAGGTCCCTTCGTACCGCCGCCGATTCAGCCTTCATCCCCTCCATCGTAATCTCAATGGCTTCAAGCCTTGCCTCCGTCGCATTCTCCATCTTCGCGTTTTCTCCAATTCGTTTGGATCCGGCAGGTCGGACCAAATGATAGGTCTCGAGTAATGAAACCTATACGCTTCCCACACCTTAACTCACACAGAATCCTCCATAATACTGAATAACCTCCTCTGATTAATAGAGAACAAGAAAGAATACAAGAATATAGGAACGTAGGAGCCTAATCTCCCCCCAAGCAGACTACAAGTCTGATTCAGATACAAGAATTGACAAAAAGTCCCTATCCTTCTCCTCTCTAGCTATTTATACAAGTTTGGCCTCCTAACAGATACATCCCCCTTCCTAACTGATAAAACAGTTAGGCTACTGACCCACTAACTAACTAACTGCTTCTCTCTTCTGTTTCTTCTCACATACACCTTTAGCCTCCTATCAATTTCCCTCCTCTCCAAGATTCTGATTGGCCAAAACGTAGTAGCTGTTGCTGATAAAAGCCCCGAGCAAGAAGATCAGTTGAAATAAGAACTTGAGTCAAACCATCTCTGAACTCCTTAACAATTTTCTCTCTCTCGTCATGACCAAGAGCACCTTGTATAGATGTAACCTCGTAGCCCATGTCAACAAGTGATTTATGCAACATTTGTGCACTATTTCTTGTACGCACAAATATAATGGTTTGCCCCACATTCTCTCCTATTTCAAATATGTAATCTTTTATCACTTCAATCTTCGCAAGTTCATCAGAACAGTAGACTTTATATTGCTTCACTGCATCTAAAGATAGTTCTTCTTTCTTTACAAAAAGTTTATTATGATCCTCTTTGACTGTCCTTGAAACGAAATTCTTGACGGTGTCATTAAATGTAGCAGAAAACAGAAGAACTTGGGGGTACACCCAAGACCAATCAATTTTCTAGATAAAAAGAAACTCACGGCAGAAAGCTTTGTTCAAATGCAGATCCAATAGTTATGATGCTCCAAAATTGTGCAAATTCAAATTGACTAGTACAAATCCATTAATATCAACCAAAAGAAAATGTAATCTTTATATCCATGTGATGTTGTTTGACTGAACAAGATATATTTCACTAGACAGTTATCTCTTCTCGTAATATGAATGGATGGTTAACTTCATATCTTTCACACGTTATAAAAGGACTCAAAGTGATTTAAATTTTGCATGAACTAACGAAACAATATGCAGAAGAATAGGTGACTATAACTACGTATCATGTCTCTACACGTATGACTGCAGCACATGCAATCACCACTCACTATATGGATGCAAAAATTTACCACACAAGTTCAATCAGAGAAACTAACACATCACTTGTAAAGTAATTGCATCAAGAAAAAATATATCATGCGGTTACTTAGCTTCCATTTGGCTTATAAAAAATCAATTTCACCCACTGCAGCACATGTTTCAATGTAAAATATATGGCTGAGTCTAATTGGAGCATATATCTCAGTCAGGTAGACAAATCTATGAAATAATTTCTTGTGCAGATGGACAATAGAGATATCATGATCCATGGAAGAACAACGTGAGAGAGAATTCAACCAACCTGACAATTAGAATTGACTTTTTCTATTTCTTCCATTATCCTCAGGGAAATCCTCTTTAAATCCATCCTGCAACATTAATCAAGACATGGAATATTTACCAGCAAATTTCTATTAAAAATAAGACAAATGAACATGTGACTTACGAACATTCCCGAACCTAAAACTGTGTAATGCTCAATCTCTGGCATGCATATTTATAAACTATAAATGAATAAATCGTCAAAACAAATGATTCAATACTACTAGTTCTCTATTCCTCTATATCCATCACAAACTGACAATCTACCCAGCAACACAATTACAGCACGCAAACCATTTTAAATATAGCTTTAGCAGTTTCACTAGGTAGTTCTTCAATAAAATGCAGTAAAATTACCTCCGCGAGCATTTGATCTGCCTCGTCAAAAACAAGAATCTTCAACCTGGCGGCCCCAAGTTTCTTGAAGCTCATCCACTTCTTGATGGTGCCAGGGGTTCCGATCACCACCTGCGCCATACTCGGCGCCCTTTTCGCAATCGAGAGCGCATTGCTATCTGTGGGCACAGCGCACTCCGACGCAATCCCGGTGTACTTCCCCATCTTGAAGAGAACCTCGATGTTCTGATTAGCCAACGCCTGAGTGGGACAGACACAGAGAGCCTGCGGCGCCTGCACCTTGGGATCGACGCGGCTGAGCATCCCAAGCACGAAGCACGTGGTCTTCCCAAACCCGTTGTGCGCCTGCGCGATGAGGTCACGGTGCGGCGGGTTGAGGATATCGGCAAACTTATCGCCTGGATCTTGCTCGGCTTCTGGAACTTCATCTCCACGTAGAGCCCTTTCAGAAGCTCCGGCGAGAGGTTTAAGTCCTCGAACTTCGCAGCCGACGTGTACGACGTTTCTCCAGAGGTAAACTGACCACATTACAAAACCCTAGGGAATTCATATCCGATAAGTTATTAAAATAAAAATAATAACAATAAAAATAAAATTGTATTAAATAAAATATTTAATATATTTAAATATATTAAATTATATATAAATATTAAATTAAATTAAATAATTATTAAAATTTAAATATAAAATAAAATTTTAAAAACAATTTAGATTTATTTATAAAATAAAAACAATTTTAAGGGAATTCAACATGATTAAGTAACACTGAAATTTAGATTTATATTTCTATTCACAATAATCTCTTTTATATAATATATTTTATATCATCTTTAATCTAAAATATTAAGTAAATGAATTTATGATTTTTTTTATATTATTTAACATTTTTATTTTTATTTAATGTGAAATTTTTATAATTAAATTTTTAACCAATCATGTTTTTATCACATATAAAAATTCAACATTAAACGCTATTTAAATTTTATTTCTACTTTTTAAAACATATTTTAAAAGAAAAAATCGTTTTATTGTTAAAAGACACGTAGAATGATAAAAAAAGAAAAGAGTAATTAATTATTAATAAATTGGATATTGTTATATAAGAATATGAAATTTAGAGATTCTTGTGAAACTACAAATAATATTTTTTTATTGAGATTTATTAAATGGATTGACATCTTTTAATATATATATTTTTATCAATAAATCATGTCAAACTATATTGTTTCATGTGACTAAGAATTGAAAAAATATCTATATTATCGTAACTTGATCATATCCTTATTTCACAATTGATTACAAATCATTAAGTGAATGTTATTCTTTTATTGACTTTTTCTTAATCTAAATTTTTACAAGAAATAGTATATACTATTATAAGTTATCTTATTAAAGTCTGTGCAAATATATTGTATAGTCTTTGTTTTGCTAAATCAATTTCAATTTTCTTTAATCTTCAAATCTTTTCAATGACCCCTTCATTTAGCTCTATGCAAGTAGTTGAGTGCTTAACATTTTTTTTTCAAAATTGATTATTTAATAATAAATATAAAATTTTTAGACTAATAATAAGTAAGAAATGAATTTTATCATAAAAGATTTTACCAAATATCAATAAATATGGTTATTTCTCACCTAACATTTTATTTCTTCATTATTATTATTACTATTATTTCCTATCTCCATAATATAAAAATTGTTTGATATGCAACTTTTGTAATACTTCATAATTAATTAAAAACTGTGTTTTCAATTAAATAATTTATAACATAGTCTGAACATAAAATCTGAAATTTAAAAATTTAGATTATATAGAAGAAATTAATGAATAAGTTTCTTGTTAAACACGGGCTTCTTTGGACAGGCCCATTTATTTGCCTTCACTTTTTTAGCAACACTTTCTAAAACAAATATAAATATAAAATGTTTATTAATGTAAAAGAAAAAAAAATATTTATAACATATTTTCCTTTGTACGTTACACTATACTTTAATCATTTTATAATTTTACTCATAAATTATTCTTATGCATAATAAAACGGGATGACAATTTTGAAGAATACGTTTCTAATATCTTTTAGAATTTAAATTTTAAAATGATTAAAAACATTATAGAATTAAATATCAAAACTCATATAAAACACTCTTCCATAATTACTTTTTTTTTTAAGTTTAAATTTTGAAATATATCAAACATTTTTTTAGAAATTTAATTCTAAAATGCTTTATAAATCACACCTGATTCCGAAAGAAACATTGACTCTCATCCATTTTATTTAAACGGGGATATTTTTTTTTTAGTTTTAAAAATTAAGAAAGAAAAAACTATCGTAGTTTAAATAAAATATAAAAAAAAAAACTTAAATAGATGGTGCGACGGTAAGTATCGTTTGAAAAGCTGCTGTTCGACTTGGTTACTGGGCCCGTGGGCCTTTTTGAAGAAAGAAAACTTTTGGGTCAGAATCAAAAACAACAAAATCATTTTTTTTATAGACTTTTTTCTTTCTTAACTTCATGATTTATTCTCACACCGATGATAATAATAAAAACAAGTTTTTAAAGTTCTGATATTTTCTAAAAATGTATTCGATAAAGAAAAAAGAAAATAAAAAAGAACTGTTTCCGAAAACTAGAAAATAACTAGAAACAGAATATATTTGTTTATAGAATTTTTTTCTCAGCTTCATACACGAATATTTTTTTAATATTATTTTATTTCAAAGGATTAATCAATGATGATTTTCATTGTTTGAAATAAAAACTTTTACATTGATATTTTTTTTTAAATTACTATTATTGAAACCTTGCTCATATACAGTTTTTTTTCCACAAAATTAGGTGTTCAATTTCTAACTCAATTTTAATTTCGGTTTTGTCGAATAATATTTGATGTTTTGGGTTTTTTTAAATTTGATTATCGTTTTTAAATTTTCAAATTTACATAGAGTTTTCATTTTCAATTGTCATGTTTATAGATTTAAATCCTTTCAAATTTAAATAGAGTTTTCATTTTCAATTATTTATTTGAATGCAAAGATATTGGCTCCAATATGAATTATTTTTTGTAATTTGAAATATTAAACTTGGTTTCATAAAAATGTAGCATCAAAACCATGTCTCAGAATAAAATACAAATACTTAATTATTCTCATAAATATCATTTAATGTTATTCATAAATGTCACTGTCACATAACCAATAGAGAATAGGAAGAGTGAAAGTTTAATTAATTAAAACCTCACATTTAAGCCAGTGTTTTTAATGTTATCATCAAAATATAATTTTATTGTTATACTAAAGGATAAAGTTATTTTAATTGCTTATTCATATATATATATATATATATATATATATATATATATATATATATATATATAAGTACATAATTTGATCCTTACTTGGTTTTGTTTGTTAACATGTTGATATTTTAATTTTTAACTATTATTAATATAATAATATTTAAAGAATTAAGTAAATATTTTCACTTTACTATTATAAAATAAATTAATCAAATGGATCAAGTTAATCCACTTTTATTGTATTACAATAAATATATAAAATAAATTATAAAAGTAAAATATTTGCAATTAATCAATCCAATTTTTTGTGGACAAAATATATTTAATAATGGTTGAAATAACTTAAACTTTCTCAAAATATATTCATCACAAACATTGTTATAAACATTTATTCCAAGTATATTTTAACACCATTAACACTCTTCCTCCTCTCAAAAGTTAAAATAATTTCTTAGATAATGACGTTATAAATCCTACCTCTATGTAGGAAGCAACTTCGAAAATGACAAATGATATCATATAGGAAAAGTCAGAATCTAGAAAGTCATAACCTTAGTGTTATATCATTGTTACTAAGCTTTCTATAATAAAGGTTGATTTTAAGGAAGAATATATTTGAAATTGGAAAGACACTTAGATAGTGAAATATTTCCACCAAAAAATAAATTTTTTGATAAAAAAATTTAGAGATTTTTTTATATATATTTTTAATCTAGAAAATACTCTTGAGAAGGTAGGGTTAATAAAAATTCATGATAATTAATCTTAGTAAAGTTAATCACAATATTATAACTATTAAAAAAATAATTAAATACTTTTTTATAATAACATTTTTAGAACGGTCAAAAGTTTCACATCAACTATAGATAAGGTCAATTTATAATATATAAGTGGATATAAATCTATAAACCAGTTTTGTGGGATTGAGTTAGGCTTAAAACTCACCTCTTAATAACAATTACAAATTTTGGGAAAAAATTATAAAATAAAATGAGTGTTTTTTTTATATAAAGATTATTCATTCTATAAATAAAAAATTTGTAAATAAACTATAATATTATCTAAAAAGGTAAAAAAAAATAGAGGAACATGTTTTTACAAATAAAAATTAACAATTTTCTTCTTTTTCTTGGAGAAATTGTTGAAAGAAGACTAGGAGGGTGTCTTGAACATGTGATGTGATTGTACTTAAGTTCTTTTTTATTAGTTTTTGGGAGTTGTACTCTTGACTAAACAAAAAGCCTAAAAACACAGTGCAGGTGAGACAGAGACATATGAATGAGTATACATGTTTTGTTTGGCCATCACCTAATGCTTCTCCTATGTTTCAACATGCTTGCTTGAATAATAGAGATCCAATAATAATGATGCCATAAATACATCAACTTTACACTCAACACCATATTTTATGCCACAAATTGCTTAGGTAAATAATGATAGGATAAGAACAAAAAAATTAACATTATTAATCATTTTGTGTGAAACTCTTAAATATATATATATATATATATATATATATATATATATATATATATATATATATATTGTAATGTAGAAATAGAAGGAGTAAAATATACAATTTTTTAAATATTTTATTAAAATTGAAAGAGTTATTATATTTTTTATTTTTTATAAAAGATATTAAATTATATTAAGCAAACAGAAAGGAGAGGATATACATGTTTGCAATATTTTATTTGAATATAACGTTTTTTCATTTTGGGTATATTCTTTACGAGTTCATTTGTTCCTTTCCCTTTTAGAGTTACTACTTTTAATATAAACTAAACTATATCTTTTTATCGTCGCAATTTCTTTTATAGATTTTAATATCTAATTTTTTCAAATCAATAATATATATATATATATATATATATATATATATATATATATATATATATATATATTTCAATTTTTGGTAGTTTATAATGAATAAAAATAAAATATTATAAGATAATAAAGCAAAATAAATTGTTTCAAAAAATATATATATAGAATTAATAGAGTTATCTCCAAAAGTAAATAACATTAAAAATAAAATGTCGACAAAACAATTAAGAATGACTTAGAGTTTTAAAAAATTCATATACAAAATAGCTACAAACATAATTATTTCGCATCATCACCGCCTTCCACTATAGGTGTATGAACACCAATCCCTCATATGCTTATACAGTAAAGTGATAATCGCAAAAGAGACAAACAAACACAAGAAAACACAAAAGAGACTATATGGTAAACTAATATGCAAAAGAGTTGTCCTAAGACAATTAAGTTATATCAAATATCAGCTAAACATGGATTAAATACAATAAATCATATAGATACACATAAATAGTTGACATTGGCCTCAATTATCCGTCCTTAACATCGAAACTCACTGGAGGTATGCACCTGTGGTGGTTTCTAGGTTTTGCAAAACCTAGCCTCAAAGGGTTATCACTCGACCAGACACAAGATTAATCATATTCGCGCTTAGGACTAAACACTGTCAATAAACTATAACCCTATGCTATTCTTCACGACATATGTAACGTTCCAAATTATATACGTCATGCATATAAAATAAGACGTCATCATGCATAATATGTGAAAGCAGTTAAGAGTATTAAGGATTACAGTCATCCTCAAATTAGCTACAAAATTTTAACTTAAACTTAGCAAAGTATTTTAACGTACCAATAACAAATAAAAATCCTAAAACGACTAAGCGGCAACGTTAACTCCCTCCAATGCTGCCTCCAAACGAACCTCCTCGCCATCTGCTCACATCCAAGTGGATGATCATCGCAAAAGAAAACGCATTCCCAATTAAAACACAAACACGTATTACAAGAGTAAACTAGATATACAAAATCATGTTATCACAAGCACACCCAACATGTAAGTACATACAGATGAATTTCAATATACACATAACTTGTTACCCTTTTCCCTTATTAATACACTTGATACTTGACTCGTCCGGACTGGAATGATTGTCGAGCTATGGCGGGTCATGTGCTCGTGGTGGCTTATGAAACTTGGGTTCCCCACCCTACCACACTCACGAGGTTAGTCCGTTATCACTCACCTTGGAGCATACTGGAAGCCTCCAAAACTAGGACCTCCTGCTACTCCTCACCACATGGTTCAATCCTCTCTACTTGAGAATGACCGACCATTGGAGTTTCAGGATAACCCCCAAGACTGAGCTTCCATGCAAATCATTCCACACACAATAAGGGCACCACCATGTATCCTCTCCTTGAAGACCATGGAATTACGTCCATTAACCATACTTGTAAAACCACACTTTCCATTTCTTTGAATCACATACCCTTTCACTTTATTACCTACATGGTAATGCATACATACATCCTTAAAACAACATAGAATAATTCATTCAAATAGTATACTAGCATGAATAAAACATCAATCGAATACATAATGAGCAAACCAAAAACATCCTTACTTGCAAACTATTGAATACTATACGCTCTAGACGAACACTAGTACATCACGTGTACTACAGAGATCATGATTTGGATGTTGAGGAAACGTTTAGATTTTTGGGAGGAATAAACCTGACAAGGCATTGCCTTGCTCCTACGTATCTCCATTTTCGGTAGAGAATCAAGGCTCACGTAGTTCTGACTGGTGGCAAGAGGAAGAAAGATTGATATGTTTATATTTTTAAATATTTTTGATTTTAAGAGAAATATCATTTAAAAGAAAGAAAAGATTAAGAGCTTGAAATCTATTTTTATTAATAGATATGAATAAATAAAAGATATTGGACCAAACAATTAAAATTATAAAACAACGCGTGGGCTAGGGCTTAGATTTAAAGAATATCAAGATGTATGCATAGAAACGATGGGTGTTGCTAAGAAGAAATAGGCCAAAGGCCCAAACCTAAATTTCTTTTTTTTTCTTCTGGGTAAGCTTTGTCAAAAATCTGGAAGAGGGAGATCTCTTATCCATCCTTTCTCGACAACCAGCGGAAGAGCTTTCTCTCCTCCTTCCCAAATCGGCACGGCGCGAGCGGCAACGACGGGGAACCGAATGGGAAGTGGCGAGACAGTGGTGCGACGGCGGAGGCGAAGATGGAATGCTTACGGAGGCTGGGTTTCGCTATTGCGGTGGTGGTGGCCGGGAGAAATCTGAGGAAAGTGTTGCGGCGGCACAAAGGAAGGGAGGTTGACAGTGGTCTGGGAAATCCCTTCCTCCGTGGCAGCGTTCACCGGCGGGAGAAGGGCTCGGTATCACAACGATGGTGTAAAGGAAGCTGGCGGCAAGCGTCGCAACGGGGAAAAGCGGCGCCGACGAGGAGGTGCGGCTCGGTGGCTGTTCTGTGCACGATGGAAGCTGTGGTGACTGCGTAACGGCGGCAACCCCGCGAGGTGAACGGTTTATTGGAGACTTCTGAGTTTGTTGAATGCCGGTGATGACTGGAGAAAATCCGTGATGGCTGTGATGAATCGGTGGAGTAAGTACGTGATCATGAAGAAGAAGATGAGGAAATGATGGATCCTTGATGGTGAACGGTATACTGGGAATTCACGGTGGCTGGAAGATTGTGATGGCAGTGGGAGAGGGCGGTGAGAGCAATGGGGTTCGCGGATAGGGGAGAAACGGGTTGCGGTGGTGATCGGTGTGGTGGCTGTTACGGTTGAGAGTAATCACAGAGAGTTTAATGGTAACCGGCGATAATGGGAAAGACACACAAGAATTTCCTTTTGTATTTGCTCTTCTGACTTAACAATGTAAATGAAAGAGTTGCACCCTTTCGACTGGGTATTGCTCTGCTAATGTTATCTGGGTGTAGGTCAAGGAGAATGTTAAAGCTTTGACGTTGAGGAACGAATGACTTACTTGAAAACCAAGTTCTCGGGAAGAAAGCACAAGACGAGAGTATGTTTGGAGTATTGAGAGTAGGGAACCGAAGACTGCTTTAGGAATTGTGAAGGTAACCTGGTGATTGAGTAAGTTGGAGGTTGCAGATTCATTGGCTAGAAGATGTTTTGGCATACATTTCATGTAATGAACTGGTATTTGTATGAACAATATTTTCTGATGTTGTAGGAACGGATTCTGGCTAGATTGAATGGAATGGAGTTGTGAAATGAGTGATGGAAGAAATATCTTTTTCGCTCATAATAATATTAACATCTAAGCAGACGTCATCCCAAAGATATAGTAACATGCATTCAGCCAATATCATATACAGAAGATCACATACAAGTGGTAATCTTAAGGTTCAAATTTAGTGGCCTACCTTTTGAAGCTATCTAATATTTTCCTTTTCTGTTTCAGATTCTTTTTCTTCAAACTCCCGGCTCTTGCTGCCTCACTGTGCCATTGCTTCCTCTCCTCTCCATTAATCTCTTCTTCCTTCTCAGATCTTCTTTATCTTTGCTCTTGCTTCCTCGGTTTTTCAGTAGCTCCCCCTTTCCAGTGTTTTTCTCTCTTTTTCTTTCACCATCTTGATCCCCCTTCCTTCGATTTTCCCTTTCTTTATCCTCCCCACATACCAACAAGGTAAAATAGTTCCTCTCCCGTGAAGAGAAGAAAAGTCCGTGATAAAATGGTGCCAAATTATGATAATGTTTACGGAGAGTGGCATCTCACTGTACTCTTACATGAAGGTGGGGTGAGCATAAACTTTCAAGTAGAAAATAGAGAAGTAGACAGCTGCTTTCATTTCTTTATTACAAATTAAATAAAATAAAGATAAATTAAATTAAAAACAAAAATTTATTTATTATTTATTATTATTAGTTTTATAGAAATAAACTAAATATAAAAACAAGGTTCTTACAACATAACACATTGTACTCAAAGTAAATGGTTATTAGAACGTCGAGATACTCTTTCATGGAATCTCATATGTTAAAACATACACTAAAGTTATCATCACCAGAATTTCTCATTGGAATTTCTTCAATAGAAATTCCTTCAATATCATCACTATACATGTCCACAACCATATTACCACTTTAATCAAACACAATAATAATCATAAACATACATAAAGTATGTTATAAATCTATCTCAAATGGTCAAAAGAAAACAAATCTAACATACAAAATGATGCTCAAAGATGGGGCTCAAAGTCATATATTTTGCAAAAAGGTGGCGTTCAACGCTAGTCATGACGCTCGACATCATTCTTTTCGCAAAAAGTAACGCTCAACGACACATGTCTACTGCCCAACGTTCTGAAACTAAATTGTTCCAAACCTGTAGTGCAAGATGACGCTCAAGAGTATCTTGCTACCACTTGACACTTAGCGGTTCAAAACTGGCGCTCAACGACTTAAAGCTAAAATGCTCCCAAACCAGTCAAATGAACTATCGTTCAACGCCAGCCTACCACCGCTTAACATTGTAATAGAAAACAATAGATGAAATTATCAAATTTGGGAGAAATGAGACCTGTTCAATTGATCAATTTGGTATTTCGTTTTGGTCAAAGCAGTTCTCAATATTAGGACACTTGTTCAACACAAAATCAACTAAAACACTCAAACATGACAATCATTCAAAACATACTAAATTCATGAAAAGCAATCAAATTTTATCCCCAATTACATTAGAGCAACATACATAAATCATCAAATTTATAAAACTCACAGCACATAAAAAAAATAACTTCCATTACCTAAACAAAATTGCTCAACAAACCCTAAAGAGCTAAGACACCTCCTAATCAAGAAATTATTCATTTTTTACACCTAGAGATAACATCAAAACAATCCGACCATGCTAACAAAGACATTTATTTGTAGAGATTAAAGAAACACAACACAAGAAGACAAGCAAACAAGAAAACCCTGCATGCAACCAGATGAAACAAATAAAATAAAGAAAAAAATGGTTGAAAAACTAATTTAGATGAATGGAGAAACTAATCAATACAAATTGAAGAACTTGTTGCAATGATCAATCATACAATTTCGATTATTTAATCAGACAAATAAAAAGAAAGAAATCTTAGAAAAAGTTAAATAACTTAAAAATATAATTTTTAGAGATAATATATTTTAAAATAATAAAATTTATTAGTGAGAAAATTATTTATATTAAAACCTTTTAGTATTAAAATATTCAAGTTTTATTATTTTTAAATTACTATCAATTTTACAAATTTTATTTTGTAATTTTTTTAAATTTAACTAATTATTTTATTATAAAAAAATGCTAGTGATAAAATTATAAAACTAATTATTTTTATAAATATCAATAAACTTTTTTTATTTCAATAATTATAATAATATATATTTTTTATTTTGTATTATTATAAGAAAAAAATGAACACATATGCATGCATGGTAGAGATTTGTATTTTCACTTATATATATTATTTTAATTCAATAAATAATACTTATCATATATTAATTTATGACGCCATTAATAAATAAATTCATTAATTAGTATATACAAATAATATATACATTAAAACAATAATTATTTTAATAAAACTATTTATAACTTGTATAAAAAAAATCTTAAACTACACTACAAGACAAAAAATTCCACCTATTTAAAATTTATATTTAAGACTAAAATTTAATACAATCATTGTTTTAATCTCTGAATTTAAATCTCAAATTTAATACTACGATTACTTTAAACTTTGTATTTAAAACTCATATTTAATTTCATTAATTAAAGTAAAACAACTTTATGCCAGTGGATGTTATTTTTTTTTATTAATAGCGTTTCAAAAGACACCAACATTTGCCGATAAAATCAAAAGAACCCGATAAATTCACCTACTTCAATTGAAAATCTCCTAGTGGACTTTACTTACTTCAGCATTTATTAGATTTTTTTTCTCAATTGTTTTTCATATACATTAAAATCAAATGATCTTTCTGTTTTTTTTATAAAATTCAAATTATAATAATAATTTTCAGACAGATAATTTCAAATTAAAATGAACGAAACTTAATAAAAAAATAAATTATAGGAAGTTTTTAAGAAACATTTAATCTATTTCATTTTTAAAAAATACTAAAAAATATAATTAATATTTTAAATTTCATAAGAAGCATAGCTGTTTATGTTTTATGAAAACTATAATTAATTTAGAAAAATAAAATAAAAAATATGCAGCTTCTTCATATACCTTTTATTTGTTTAATTAATTACTCTTTTAATTTACTATTAATGCAAAAAACACATTGATGCTGAAAAAAAATGAATGAAGAATTAATTGTATATAATGGTAGTAATTAGCATTAGTTAATTTATTCAGTGTAATTAATATAATGAAGTGTGAATGAGGAAGAGTAGCAGTATAAAAGAGGAGAAGCACTGTGACTAACAATTATTCCTATGGTTTTTCATTTTCATGAATTTGTTTAAATTGTGTCCCAAGAGAGACCAGTGAGTACTGAGATCGAGGTTGAAGCGTCTGTTGTGGCACAAAAACCGAAACAAAGTTGAGAAGAACACACACAGTGAGAGAGAGTTTTTATGTGAAATTGGAGAAAAGTGAAAACAAAGCAATCAATCCATGGTGATTCCTTCGGTTGATCAGAGGAGCAATTGAATTTTGCTGAATAGGTGTATTCGATTTCTCATTTGTTGTTGTTATCTTTCTGACTTGGTCAGATTCAAGTTAGCGCTCTTTCTTCTTCGGAAACCCTAGGTTCGTCAATTCCCAACTCTCATTTCAATTCACGGATTTTCTCTGTGCTTAATCTGTCGTTTACCTATCTTGAATGCTCCTTTTTTTTTATCGTTGACTAGCGGGGAATTCTCTTCTGTTCCCTTTTTGTGGTGGTCATAGTGTTTGTTCTTGCTTTTATCGGTGATTTGTGTTGATCAAAATGTCTATGGGTTGTCTGCTTCTGTTGAATTTCACAGTAATAATAAATGTTGAAAATCTTCGAAAGATGTGTGTGTTTTTTTTTTTTTATGTCTGGTGATTGGATTTGGAGCTATACTAGACACGGTCTAAAATGTTGGATTTTGCGTCGGTTGACTTCACTGGGTTGTGTATCTGAGTTAATGCAAGTTTGAGATTTGGGAATGGTGCAATAGATTTTGCATGGAATTGAAGTTCGTGGGTAGATACTAATGGTAGGTCTTGTTGTAGTAAATAACGACAAACAAAGAAAGAAGGTGAATTTTTCCATGGCTCAAAGTTTTTCGTAGTAGTCGTGGCTTGGAGTGAGGAAGAGGGTATACTTTGATGTGTTCACGGATCTGTCTAATTTTTTATGGGATCTAAAACATTATGCTCTTCAAAGCTGTAGTGCTATCGGCCAAGCATACTGAAATGTTGTTTGAATCGGTAGGAAGTCTGTAGCCTTACCTTATGGCCTTTGTTCCCTGTGGGAGGAGGGTGGGGGGATTTGTTGTTGAGTTTATATGCTGGTCGGAAACCCATTGCAGCACAAGATGATATACAAGAAATGAATTCCTTATCTAGTGTTTTAATTTCAGCAGATTCTATTAGGAAAAGGCCTTACATTAAATCTTATGTTGTAGGTTGGAATTGTCCATGATACGGGAAATGCTGTGTGTTTGCAATTGGGATTGTAATTAAGCAACTAGCAAAATTGATGTGTGGTTGAGGTGGTGAAGGTTTATTTCTATTGACTCTGACTTTACTACAAAGGATGGATTAAACAACTTACATTTATTTGTTGTCATGGAGGAATGGATGGATATGGTTGGTATATTTTAGTTTTCCTTCATTTTGTATGCTGGGTATTACATGAATCTTAAAATCTATTTTCTGGATCAATAATGGGAAGCTTTCTTGGCTCAGAGGTCTAGGAGCTCTCAAATCTTTACTTTTTAAGGAAATTGTTTTTTGTCTCTCCTTAATAAAGGAGAACTAAACTTTTTGAAGTTCTTTATCTATTGTGGAGAAGGATGTCTACACATTGTGCCCTGAACCATTGGTTTCCCCCCAAAAAGAAAATTGGAAGGGGAGGGGTTTAGTAGAAATTTATATGCTGCTAGGAAGTCCATTCCAGTCCTAAAGAATGGACAAGAAATTTGCATCTATATTTTTGGATTGAACAGATTCTGTTAGGAAAAGGTTTTACGATAAATCTTGTGTTGTAGAATGGAACTGCCAATGACCTATTGACGGTGTTTTATCTTGGCAATTAAAGATGTAATTAACCAACTTGAAAAGCTGATGTGTTGTTGAATTGCTGAAAGTCTGATAGTCTTATTCTGACTTGATGAAGGATGGGTTGAACAAAATTATATTTATATGTTGAAAATGAGTGATGGGCAGATGTTAGACCATTATTAGTCTATGAGAGAAGAAAGAAACATAGTTAGTTGGTCTAACTGTTTGGGCAGTTAGGGGGAGCGGGGAAAGGCTTCTGAACTTGTATAAATAGTTGTGATTAGTTTGGGGGAGGGATCTTTTTGGCCTTTATTGAATTGTTGATCAGGACCCATTGTCCTGAGGGGGAGAGGTTAAGCTCTCTGTATTCTTTCTGTTGATTGAAAGTGAATAAAAGAAGCATTTCTTTGTCGGTGTGTGTGTGTTTGAAGAGTAAGGAGTGAGTTTTTCATAGGTTCTTGGATAAAGAACCTATCATTTGGTCCGACCTGTCGGATCCAAAAGGAGGAGAGAATCAGTGATGGACGGACAGTCATCAGAGGATAGATTGGATAACGTGGAGATAACGGTGGAGGGAATTAAAGAGGAAACGGCGGCGATAAGGTGAGACATTTAACAGATGATGAGGATGATGAGCGGAGGCCCGAATAATCACTGAGGAGGGTTGGAAAAGGGAAGTACGTCGGTGAATGACAATCACAAGCATTGGTCCAGGGACTTAGCCTATGTCTGAAATAATAGAAGGCAAATCAAGGAATTCCATACAGAAATAGTGGCTGAGCAGTGGAAGTACAAATGTGGAATGGATCCTAAGTAGGCACCATTACTTGCATATGAGAGGAAAGAGCTGTATGTGGCCTAAAAACTTGCAACATGTTAATTGAAATAATTCTATTCCTGTAGCAAACCAAGTAAAAGATGTGATGTTAGGTGGAGCTTTGAGTTTCTGGAAAGGATTATTGAAAACTACAGTAAAATTGATCTAGGTCTCCTTGATTCCATATATTATCTTCTAAGTTCTAGCCCATATGAAAGAATTGATCCGTGGACTCTTCTAGGGAGTTATCATGGTTTCTTGCATATCATTTTTCTAACTTCTAACTTCTAACTTCTAACTTCTAACTTCTAACTTCTAACTTCTAACTTCTAACTTCTAACTTCTAACTTCTAACTTCTAACTTCTAACTTCTAACTTCTAACTCATGTTTGAATAGAATTGTTAGGGAGAAAGAAAATAGAGATGTGTATAAGCATATATCAAGTGCTAATCTTCTACCTAACAGTCATCCCAAAACTGGAATCTATTACCCACCCTCAAGGAAAGCATAGTTTACCAGAAATATGTTTGTATGATTAGTCTTTTAACCTTTGTGGAGCATAAAAGCAACTTTAAAGTTGAACTAGAAGTTCAGAGTTTTAATTTAAAATTAAAACTGCATGTAAAACTAGTTTCTTAAATTCTCATTCTTTTAACTGTTTCTTCACTTAAATAAGTTGCTCTTTAAACATTTATGTTTTCAAAATTCTTTTTGCTCCAAATTCTCCTTTTGAGGAAAAGAGAAGCCCAAATTTAGCTAGATCAAATATTACCTAACTGGAGAAGCTTGGATTGCGGTGTATTCACCCATTTTTTTATCTAAGCCATACCTACTATATTTGTTGCTTTGATTTGCTTAGGTTTTCTTAATATATAACACGCATGGAATCTCTGCCTAATTATTGAGGATAAATGATATTTCTATCTCAGAAATTTTTTTATATGAACACACACACCTCAATCTCCCCATGTTGTTGTCCTTAAATTCCATGCTAATTTTCTTTCTGCTTTCAAATTTGGTGACGTGTTTATTAATGAGTTTCTAGGAAAGTGATCACTTAATTACTCAAATGAACCATATCAAGCTTTGGATGACTAACTTGGAGTTCCATGATTATGGTGGTTTGAGAACATACAAAGAAGTCCATTGGAAGCATAAATAATCTTCTTCCATTTACTGATTTTTAGGTGGATAGATATTTGAGAATAGAGGAATAAATTCTGCACGGGAATAAAGTTTGGGCATTGATAATAGCAGTCCTTGATCAGGTAAATTATGTCAAACATAGAAAGATGGATTTTTTGTAGCTCAGTTTATTGCAATAATAATTGCTTGTGGAGAGGAAGAGGGTATAGTTACAAGTGTTATTAGATCTATCATGGTTAATTGTATCTAAAACACTTAGCTTTTCAAAGCTTGAGTGCTAACAGCAAAGCTTTGCTGAAGTGTTGGTTAAATTGTGAAGTGTGTGCTGTGTACCTTATGCATTGATATTATTTGTTACCCCGTGAGAGGACTTTGAGAAGAAAGGGGGATTTGTTGTAGAATTTTCTATGCTGCTTGGTAATCCATTGCAGTACTAAAGGATGTGCAATAAATTTGTATCTAATGTTTTCGATAAGAAAATTCCATTACGAAAAGCCCTTTATGATAAATCTTGTGTTGTATGCTGGAATTGGCCATGGCGTAGGCATTATTTTGTGTTGGCAGTTGGAGATGTACTTTAGCAGCTAACAAGACTAGTATGGTTGAACTGCTGAAGGTTTAAATTCTAATGACTCTGACATTACAAAGGATGCATCATGCATTAATCAAATTACATTTATTTGTTGTCAGAGAGGATGAATGTAGAGCTGGATGATTTTAACTTTGCTTCTTCTTGTATGTTGAGGAGATTACCTGAATCTTAGAATCTATTTTTCTGGCACAATCTTGGGAAATTTCCTTGGCTTGGAGGTCAATGAGCTTTCAAGATTTAAGGATTTAGTTTTCCTTTTTAATAAAAAAGAGAAATTTACTAACACATTGAAAGAATGTGGATTTTTCTCTGGCTCAGTGATTATTTTAGTTATCAGGTCTTGCAGAGATGAATAATGTCTTATTAGATCTTTGGAAGCATAAAGGATTCAGATGACTTAGCATTTCAAGTCTTGTGTGCTAAGCTTAATGAAATACTGTTTGAATTGGGAAGAAGGATTTCCGTACCTTGAACCATCTGCTTCCCTATGAGCAGTGGATTTTGAGAGGGAGGGAGCGGTTGTGTTGAATTTTATATGCTGCTAGGAACTTCATTGCAACACTAAAAAATGTACAAGAAACCCTTATCATATATTTTGGATTGAAACATATTCCATTGCCACTAGGAACAAACTTTGATAAATCTTGTGTTTTAGGTTGGAATTTCCAATGGCATATTGGTGTTATTTTTTTATGTTGGCAATTGGTGTGTATTTAAGCATCCAACGTAACTGACATGTGATTGACCTGACAAAGGTTTGTTTCTAGTGATTGTTACTGACTTTACAAGGGATGAATTGGACAAGTTACATTTATTTGTTGGTAATGAGTGATGGAAAAGGAACTGGATTATTTTGGTTTTCCGTTGTGTATGTATGTGTGTTGAGGTGGTTAAATGAATCTGAGTCTATTTTACTGCCTCAATCATGGAAGTTGCCTAAGCTAGGACTGGGAGCTTTGAAGTTTAAGGATCATTTTTTTTTTCATTTGAAGCATAAGGAATCTTCCATAATGTAAGAGCAAAGAACAAAGCAAATAGGCGAAAAATAAAGAATATTGATAGTGCCATGCATATCTAAACCAGTAATCTTCTCCCAAAAGTAGACATTTGATTTGAGCCATTACCCATCATCTAGGAATGAAGAGTTTTAATGGTAGCAAAACCATGTGAAATAAAATTGTAGTCTGTTTGGTAATTTTATAATTGTTTAAGCTTAAAAATTATTAAGTTAAAGTTTCATGGATAATGTGTTCTTGAATTTTGTGATTTGAAATAGAGGAGTTGAAGTCAAGAGTTTCCTAAGTTAGAGCTTTTAAAGCTCATTCTTTTTTGTTTTCTTCATTAAAAATATACTATCTTTTAAAAATTCTTTTTGGATCAAAATATCCTTTTATGGAAAATTGAAGCCCTAAATAAGCGAGGAAGAAACATTACTTTTATTTTAACAGTTGAAATTAATTTCCCGATTTTCTTAATTGTTTTTCTCTTAGTGGTCTAAGTTTTATTCTTGTCAGACTCATTCTTCTAATGAAAAGTTAAATTTAAGAACAAGTTAAGTAGGCATGTGCATTATCTAGTAGCTCTTGACTGAGGATGCATGTTAGAGATATATTATAAACCCATTCATGTGTCTTCACCTAGTAGCTTAAGCTTTAGATTGCTAGTTCATGATACTTGCATTGCATATGTATGCATGGATATATGATGGATATCATCTTTGTGATATTATTGCACGTATGGATCTCACTTCTAATTCTGTTCTGTAAGATTTTTAATTTGTGTGGATAATTGTTTATTTTCTTGTGTAGTGAATTTTTTGTTGTGACCATTGCTGCAGATATTGGAGATTGACGTGATTCCCTATTCACCTGCCTATCTGCATGCGGTGCTAAATGGATTCCTCTGGTTCTTATCTCGTGCTGTTTTAGTTGTGTAATATGTTATAGTGCCTGTTTAATTTGTTACACCTTGCTGAATAAAAAGTCGGCGGATATCTCAAAATTCAAGATTGGCAATACTAATTAAAATTGATTGAGAGCGTTTATCAGTTACAACATTATCAGTGTTGAAAGGAGCATTTTGGTTGTGGATAAAAGAGCATCCTTGTAAAGTTGTTGGATGCACTTTCTAGTTTGTTTTGAGACAAGGGCAAATGCTACCAACCTGGAAGTATTATAACATTGATTTCACCACTTCAGTATGTGATCAAATTTTTTTGGGTGGCGCATTTAATAATAATCATGTTGATGTTATGTTATAAGAAGAAAAATTGAGCATGTTTTGGAAAAAAGATTCCCTCTTAATGCAGAAGATTACAAGTTATATGAAGAAGTTGGTGAAGGCGTTAGTGCCTCTGTATACAGGGCTCTTTGTGTTCCTCTCAACGAGATAGTTGCAATCAAGGTTCTGGATCTAGAGAAGTGCAATAATGATTTGGTATGTAGACATTTATTTTCATATTTCACGTCACATCCCTTTCAGTTAAATTGTGCTGTTACTTCATACTTGGATTCGGGGGCTTATGAAATTATGAAAGAATGATCTCAACCATCACTATTCATTACACTGTTTGGTGCTAATTTATGTATTTGTCTCCTCCCTTGATCACTCTTTAAGTCTGTTGAATTATGTGGGTTGCATTATTTGCTTTAATACAATTTATCAATTCAATCTCTAATTCATTGTTTGATAATTATTTGTCTATTAATCTATGTGACTATATTCTATATCTGTCATTGGATACATTCTTATTGATACTTCTGCAAATTGTGCAGGATGGAATTCGAAGAGAGGTACAGCTTGATTGATCATCCAAATGTTTTACAGGCACATTGCTCTTTTACTACTGGACACAATCTATGGGTTGTAATGCCATACATGGCAGGGGGTTCTTGCCTCCATATAATGAAATCTGCCTATCCAGAAGGTTTTGAAGAGCCAGTTATTGCTACTTTATTACATGAAGTTCTCAAAGCTCTTGTTTATCTTCATGCCCATGGTCACATACATAGAGATGTTAAGGTGTGATGCATTAGCTATCTGCCCTCTCATTTTTTAAAACCTATGCACCCTTGTGATATTGAAAATTGAGAATCTTACAGCTAGATTTCTTAATTTTAAACTAAACGGCATTAACGAATTGAATCTGAGATTTTCGTTTGCTTATGTTTTGGTGCTTGTAAAACTGTTGCTGAACTCAACAACTGTCTTATTTTTATCTTTCCCCTTTTTTCATGTTTGTTGGCTTTCTGTTCTTTTTCTCCTCTTTTAAATTTTTGTAACTATGCAGGCGGGGAATATTCTGCTTGATTCTAATGGTGCTGTCAAACTAGCTGACTTTGGAGTGTCAGCATGTATGTTTGATACTGGAGACAGGCAACGTTCAAGGAACACTTTTGTTGGAACACCTTGCTGGTATTAACCCTCCTTTATTTTAGTTCTTTGTCTGGCTACTATCATGTGAATGATTATTGAAGCCATGAATTGTCTTTATTTTCACAGGATGGCTCCCGAAGTCTTGCAGCAATTACATGGATATGATTTTAAGTAAGTGTTTTCTATTCTTTTCTTCCCTTGTATGCATAATTAATACTTTTGTTATTGTCATTGTTTTGGTCCCTGATATCTTACGCTCTGCTGGGTGTTCTCTATCTTTTTTTCCTTTTTCTGTAAACAGAGCAGATATATGGTCATTTGGTATACAGCACTTGAACTTGCTCATGGTCATGCCCCATTTTCCAAGTATCCACCTATGAAAGTAATTTTCATGTCTTCAAATATTTGCAATTGCCTTCAGTTTCATGTCTCTGTTTCTGTGAGCTCATGGTTGAATTTTTTCACTTATTTTTCTGGATGCAGGTTTTGCTTATGACTTTACAAAATGCCCCTCCAGGTCTTGATTATGAAAGAGACAAGAGATTTTCAAAGGTTTGTGTTGTTTACTAAAGCACTTTGTAGTTTGTATCTATTACTTGTATTCTTCTTTTATATCTAAACTTTTCCTCGTCTCTTTTCAGGCTTTCAAGGAGTTGGTTGCCACCTGCTTAGTAAAAGACCCAAAAAAGCGTCCCAGTTCAGAAAAGCTATTAAAGCACCACTTCTTTAGGGCTTGCTCGCACCATTCTAGATGGGCTTGCTCCTTTAGGAGATCGTTTTAGATCGCTAAAGGTTTGCTGTTCGTTTGCAAATTCCTCTGTTTTATGTATAGATTAATTGGGTTTTTGTTATCATTTCTCTTGCTTGTGTACCAGGCTAAAGAGGCAGATTTATTGGTGCAGAACAAGGCTCTTTATGAGGATAAGGATCAGTTATCTCAGGTAGGTTTATTTTTAGTTCTGTGTGTAAATGATTGCTTGTGGCACTGTCAATGCAAGGTGATGTTTTATGAGTACAGTTTCTCATTATGTCACTTTAGTGTATCATTGTGTTTGCGTTGTGTTGTATTGTACGTACAGAAAGAATATATTCGAGGAATTAGTGCCTGGAATTTTAACCTGGAAGATTTAAAAAGTCAAGCTGCTCTTGTAAGTATTGTTACCTTCCTTCCTACTTTGTCTTATTTATTTATTTTAATTAGGTTGGAAACTTAAGCATTGTTGGACATTGTTATCATTTTGTAAATTTTTCTTTTGTCAACAGATTCAAGATGATGACATACCTAATGTAGATGAGCCACAAAAGGATAAGAAGGAAAAAGTCAGATCGGATGACTTCAGGGATTCTGCAGAGACGTTATCATCTGTAACAGCTAATCATTCAGATGATGCACCCACTCAGAACAAGGAGGTACTGTGTTAGAGAATGGAGGGTCTATGAGAGAGAAAGGGAAAACAGAGGAGTTAACTGCTAGTCAGTTGGGTTTGGGAAAGAGGCCTATATAAGGACCTCTTTGTTGTATCAGTTAGACAGTTAGAAACTTGGTTTGTGTAGACCGGTCTGAGTACCTGGTGAAGGAGGTTAAATCTCATTGTATTCTTGTTTCTTGATGTGAATACCATACTATACGTTGATTCAATTGCTTGTGCTATTCTTTTGACTTGAGAGAGAGAGGAAGATAGTTAGGATTCATACCTTGTTTCCTAACATACTGTTATTGTCCAACAGTGATCTAATATTTATTTTACCTTGTGCTTTATGAACTATAAAACTTTTGTTTAAGTATACTGGACAGGATTTACACCATATCCCTATTTCAGGATGGATTTAATAATCTTCAGGATTTGGAGGGTTCGCTTGCTTCATTTCCTAGTAAACCTCTTCAAGGACTTAAGTATGTTTATCTTCTCCGTTCTTTCCCTTTCATCTTCTTTCTCTTTTTGAATTTTCAAGTGTTAGAAGCAATGTGTTTGAGATTTGGGTTATGATATCATATATGTTTCCACTTATGTGGTAACTTTTATTGCAGGCTGAAACACTGCTGTAAATGTGGGTCGGTGAGACAAGAAAGAGCGACATGGAATGTAATGGCGAGAAGCGGAAATGTCGGCGGAGGGGAGAACAGGGGAAGAAACACACGTAACCTACCTTACCCAGAGTTTCTGAAACGCCGGGAAGAAGGCTTGTGTTTTCGCTGTGGGGGACCTTTCAGCCCTGGCCATCAATGCCAGGAGAAGAGTTTGCGGGTGGTGTTACTGGCCGAAGATGAAGAAGGGGGTGAAGAGGGGATGGAGGTCGAAACAAAAACCCCATGCATGGAGCTGTCGGCGTTCTCTGCCGGAGGCTTAACCCAGCCCAAGACGCTGAAACTGCAAGGTCGAGTGGGGGAGAAAGACGTTCTAATTCTGGTCGACAGTGGCGCCAGCCACAACTTCGTGAGTAGACGGTTGGTGGAGGAACTGCAGCTTGCACAGGAGGACACCCCTCCCTACCAGGTGAGTCTGGGAGACGGACGTAAGAAAAGGACCCGTGGATGTTGCCCGAAGGTAGTGGTCGACATGGAGGGAGTTGCGATAGAGGAAAAATTTTACTTGTTCGATCTGGGGGTGTCGACATGATCCTAGGAGTGGAGTGGTTAGCCAAGTTGGGGGAAATTACCCTCAACTGGAGGGAGTCCACCATGGCGTTCAAACATGCAAGGAGAAGGGTGGTTGTTAAGGGCGATCCGAAGTTGGAAAAAAGGGTGGTCGGATCGGAGAAGTTGCTGAAGCTGAGTGAGGTGGAGGCTTGGGCGATGGTTTGGAGTTTGGAGGGCGAGAAGGGGAGTGAGGAGAAGGGAGAAAAAGAAGAGTTGTCTGAAGAGCAGAAAGGGGACTTGGAGAGAGTTTTAACACGACATGCAGGGGTATTTCGGGAACCCCAAGGTTTGCCACCTAATAAAAAAGAGAAGCATTAGATTACTTTAAAAGAAGGCACCGACCCCGTAAACATGCGTCCTTATCGTTACCCACACGCCATGAAGGAAGAGATTGAGAGACAGGTGTCGGAAATGCTGCATGCAGGGATTATCCGGCCGAGTATAAGTCCCTACTCAAGTCCGGTCATCCTCGTCAAGAAGAAGGATGGGAGTTGGCGACTCTGTATCGACTACCGAGCTCTCAACCGCACCACTGTTCCCAACAAGTTCCCGATTCCGGTGATCGAAGAGCTACTGGACGAGCTCCACGGTGCGCAGTATTTTTCGAAGGTGGACCTCAAGGTTGGGTATCACCATATTAGGATGAGTGAAGACGACGTGCAAAAAACGGCGTTCCGCACTCACTTGGGACATTACGAGTTTCTTGTGATGCCATTCGGCCTCACAAATGCCCCCTCAACCTTCCAGAGCGCCATGAACGATCTCCTCAGACCCTACCTGCGAAGGTTTGTGCTCGTCTTTTTTGACGACATACTCATCTACAGTGCGACCTGGGTCGAGCATTTGCGACACGTTGAGTAGGTGTTGAGCTGTTTACAACAACATCACTGGGTGGCCAATGAGAAGAAGAGTTCGGGAAGAGGACGATTAGATATTTGGGGCACGTCATCTCAGAGGAGGGGGTCCAGATGGATCAGGATAAGATAGAGGGGGTGGTCGCGTGGGAAGAACCAAAAATGCTGAAGGCGTTGAGGGGATTCTTGGGTCTCGCCGATATTACCGGCGATTCATCCGAGACTATGGGAAGATAGCCAAGCCCTTTACAGAGATGTTGAAAAAGGGGAATTTTGCTTGGACTGAGGCTGCCAGGGAAGCGATGGGAAGATTGAAAATAGCGGTGACTACAACACCGGTGTTGGCGTTGCCGGATTTCTCGCAACCCTTCCAGGTAGAATGTGATGCGTCGGGAACGGGAATAGGGGTGGTGCTCACCCAGAAAAGGAGACCGATAGCTTACCTCAGCAAAGCATTATTGGAGGTGACCTTGGGCAAGTCGATCTACGAGAAAGAGTTGATGGCGGTGTCCCTGGCGGTGCAACACTGGCGACCGTATTTGTTGGGCCAAAAATTCGTGGTGTATACGGATCAGAGAAGTCTAAAGTTTTTGTTGGAACAGAGGGTGACGACCCAGGCGCAGCAACACTGGATAGCCAAACTGCTCGGCTACGATTTTAACATAGCGTATAAAACGGGGGCCAACAACCGGGTGGCTGATGCGCTGTCACGAAAAGGCAGCGAGGAGTTAGATGGCGAGGCTGGGATCGAAGGGGTCGACGGGGGTGTTGAATTGATGGGGATAATGAGGCCGTATTGGAAAGATTTCCGAGATGTGATGCGAGAAATGGAGGAAGATTATGAGAAATAAAGAAGATTGGGAGAAAATATCCCTTATGTGTTTAGACTACACATAGGGTAGTTTATTTATATTGTAAGATATGGGCCAATGCCCTTAATACATAATAGACTAAGCCCAAATAACAGAAACACACATCTTAACATCTAACACTCCCCCTCAAGCTGGAGCATATAAATCATATGTTCCAAGCTTGTTACAAAGATAATCAATTCTAGGTCCTCGTAAGGACTTAGTGAATATGTCTGCCAACTGGTTGCTTGAGTTAACAAACTCAGTCTTGACATCTCCGGATATGATTTTTTCTCGAATGAAATGACAATCAACTTCAATGTGTTTGGTTCTCTCATGGAAGACAGGATTAGAGCTAATATGGAGAGCAGCTTGATTATCACATATAAGTATCATGTGAGTGACATCTCCAAATTTCAATTCACTAAGCAATTGTTTAAGCCACACAAGCTCGCAAGTAGCTGATGCCATAGCTCTATATTCTGCTTCTGCACTCGACCTTGCCACAACACTTTGCTTCTTACTTTTCCAAGATATCAAGTTGCTACCAATAGAGACACAATATCCAGAAGTAGACCTCCTATCAGAAGGGGAACCAACCCAATCAGCATCTGAATAGCAAACGATCTTTGTATCGTTGTTAGGGCCATATAGCAAACCTTTTCCAGGTGATCTTTTAATATACTTCAGTATACGAACAACTGCATCCTAATGGTCTTCACATGGGGAGTTTAGAAATTGACTCACCACACTAACTGCGAAGGAAATGTCAGGACGCGTAACAGTAAGATAGTTTATTTTACCAACTAGTCTTCTGTACCGTTCAGGATCTGAGAAAGGCTCCCCCTGATTTGGTAGGAGTTTGATGTTAGGGTCCATAGGTGTCTCAACAGATTTACAGTTCATTAACCCTGTTTCCTCCAAGATGTCTAACGCATACTTCCTCTGAGATATGACAATACCATCATTGGATTGTGCTACTTCAATACCCAAAAAGTACCGGAGTTTGCCAAGATCTTTGGTTTGAAAATGATGACAAAGGTGTTGTTTCATCTGAGAGATGCCAAGATAGTCGCTTCCTGTGAGAACAATATCATCGACATACACTATTAAATAGATACATCCAGCACTCGAGTGGCGATAGAACACTGAATGATCCGCTTCACTGCGAGACATACCAAATTGTTGAACCACACAACTGAATTTACCAAACCAGGCCCGAGGAGACTGTTTTAGGCCATACAAGGATTTGCGAAGACGACATACCAATCCAGAGGACTCCCCCTGAGCAACAAAGCCAGGCGGTTGCTCCATATAAATTTCTTCCTGCAAATCACCATTGAGAAAAGCATTTTTGACATCAAGTTGGTAAAGAGGCCATTGTCGAAGAGCGGCCATGGCAATGAAAAGGCGAACAAAGGTCATTTTTGCCACTGGAGAAAAAGTATCACCATAATCCAAACCAAAAATCTGTGTGTAGCCTTTGGCAACCAGTCGAGCTTTCAAACGATCAATTGTGCCATCAGGACCAACCTTGATAGCATACACCCACCTGCAACCAACAACAGACTTTCCAGATGGTAATTGGACAAGCTCCCAAGTTCCACTTTCCTGTAAAGCACTTAATTCATCCATCATAGCTTGACGCCAACCAGGATGAGTTAAGGCATCATCCACAGATTTGGGAATTGACACAGAAGAAATGGATGAGAGACAAGTATAAAAAGATGGAGATAATCTGTGGTAATTAAGAACAGTATAATGGGGGGAAGGGTTAGGGGTAGAGCGTATACCTTTACGGAGGGCAATAGGCAAGTCAGACTCAGTTGCTGGAGCCGGAGGAGACACATGAGGCGGCACCGGAAGTGAGTCATGAGGGAGACAATTACGGCGACTATAAACCTGAAGGGGTGGAGGTGAAGGATGATCCTGTGGTGAATGAGAGTCTAAAGAAGGAGAAGACAAAAGGGGTGGAGCATCACCAGGAGGATCACAGATAAGAGGAATATCAACAGTAACAGGGAGAGGTACAGAACTAGAAGATAGATGTGAAAAGTAAAAGGAAGACTCATCAAAAGTGACATCAGCAGAGATAAAATGACGATTGAGGGAAGGGGAAAAACACTTATAGCCCTTTTGTGACCGTGGAAATCCTAAGAAGACACATTTGTGAGACCTAGGAGATAACTTATCAAGACCAGGACTAAAATCATGAACAAAACATGTAGACCCAAAAACTCGAAGAGGTAATGGATGCAGAGGGTCTTGAGGAAATAAGATAGAATGAGGGATTTTGTTATCTAGGACGGAAGATGGCATGCGGTTGATAAGATAACATGCTGTGAGAACTGCATCACCCCAAAAACGTGAGGGTACTTGACCATGAATAAGAAGTGTACGAGTTGTTTCAATAAGGTGTCTATTCTTACGCTCAGCCACCCCATTTTGTTGAGGGGTATAAGCACATGAGGTTTGGTGAAGAATGCCATGAGAAGCCATAAACTGTTTAAACTGTTGAGAAAGGTATTCACGGCCATTATCACTACGTAAATTTCGAATAGACACCCCAAACTGTGTTTTTATTTCATTGAAAAAAGATTGAAAAATAGAAAACAACTCAGAACGATTCTTCATTAAAAACAACCAAGTACATCTGGAATAGTCATCAATAAAGGTAACAAAATACTGAAAACCTAAAATGGACTTAACACGACTAGGTCCCCAAATGTCAGAATGAACCAATGAAAAGGGGGACGACGCCCGTTGTGAGACACTACGAGGAAAGGAACTACGAGTATGCTTCCCTAACTGACAAGACTCACACGACAAACTTGATAATGTGGACAACCTCGGGACAAGTTGTTGTAGTTTGGCAAGACTAGGATGACCGAACTGAGCATGAAGAAGGGATGGTGACTCCATGACTACGCCAACATGTGGAGAAGGGCAGAGATGATAAAGGCCATGAGACTCACATCCTGTGCCAATCATGTGTTTCGAACTCCGGTCCTGCAACCAAACAGAATCTTTAGTAAAGGAAATAACACAATTAAGAGTACGAGTTAAACGACTAATGGACAATAAGTTGAAGGGAGACCCAGGGACATAAAGTACATGATCAATGGATATGGATGGAAAAATATTAACAGTACCAATACCATGAGATGAGACTCTAGACCCATCAGCCATTGTTACCGAGGGTAAATTAGCTGGACATGACAAGGAAGAAAACAAGGACTTGTTACCAGTGATATGATCGGTGGCGCCTGAGTCAAGGACCCAAGGTCCAAGGGAGTGAGTTAGACCAACAAAAGGTGTACCTGTACGTGCAACAGATGCAGATGTAGTGGAACCAGAGTGCTGATGATCCTCATACCATCTGAGAAATTCGTTAAAGATTGCAGGTTTGTCTACGATATTAGATGAAGTAGGATGGTCTGTAGACGGTGATCGGGGAGGTGGATCAGAATTTGCCACTGCTACAGGTCGAGGAGGACGTCCATGGAGAGCATAACATCTATCAATCTTGTGGCCTAACTTGCCACAATGGTCACATTTTGGACGTCCTTTACTTGGCTTGCGAGACCGACTTCGATCATCACGTTGAGCAGCCATAACAGAGGAATCATCAGTACGAGGAGATGTCTCAGTGACGGGTTTGCTCGGTATACGCAAAAGAGCAGAACAAGTAGAAGTAAAGTTGGGTATGACAGGAGAACCCAAAATCTGATCACGGACATGAGAAACATCATCAGAGAGTCCGTATAATGCCAACAACATGAAGAACTTTGATCGTTGTTCCAATTCTTCAGCAGGAGTGGAAGCAGGAGGTAATATATCATTAAAGTCATGAAGAAGGGCATGAATTTTACCCAAATATTCTGCCATGGGACCAGGATTGCGCGGACCAATAACAGTTAATAGGTCCTGACAAACACCATAAAGACGCTGAGTGTCATTTGTGTATAACAACTTCGCTTGTGCCCATACTTCTGAACATGTCTCATAGGATCGAAACATTTGTTTCAGTGAGGAGTGAATGGTGGACTTTATAACAATGCATAACTGAGCATCAATTTTCATCCAGCGGGAAGTGTCATCTATGAGAGCAGTAGTCACATTTTGAGTAAGATGATCTAAGTACCCCTGACTCTTCAACCAAAGTTTGATGTCGGACGCCCAGGTTGCATAATTTGTGCCATCTAACTTGTCAATGGACAAGTGTACATTCACATAATTAGTATATATTGAGGGATCAGAAGATGAGCCACCAATAGAGGTGTTTGTAGACGAGGAAGACGCCATGGAGAGGGAGAAACCCTAAAAATTCAAAGTGCTCCGATTGACGCAACGACCACAGATCCAGAAAGAGGGCGAGGAGGCGATCACGGCGGTGCTGATCGGCGGCGGAAAGCTCCGGCGACGCGCCGGCACGCGCGGCGGCAGCGGCGACTCTTGCGGCGGCGCGTGGAGGCGCGTGAGAGCTCCGATCGCGGCGATCTTCGTGCGACGGTGGTCGCCCGGCCGAGACGCTTCGGATGGTGTGGTCGCCGGTCGATTCTGGAGCTCCAGCAGCGGCGGCGGCGACGGCGACGGCGCGGCGGTGGCGACGACAGCGGCGGCGACGCGACAACAGCAGCAGTGATGGGTGCCGGAGACCGTGGAGTTGACTGGAACTATTCCTGTGCTCTAGATACCATATGAGAAATAAAGAAGATTGGGAGAAAATATCCCTTATGTGTTTAGACTACACATAGGGTAGTTTATTTATATTGTAAGATATGGGCCAATGCCCTTAATACATAATAGACTAAGCCCAAATAACAGAAACACACATCTTAACATCTAACAAAGATGATGACTTGAATAAAATCAGAGAAGGCGTCACATAGGATCCCAACAAATATCCGACTTACACCATTGAAAACGGATGGTTGCACTACAAGGGGAGGCTGGTTATTCCGGCAAAGTCTGAGTGGGTACAGAAATTGTTTGCCGAATTTCATACAACACCGACGGGGGTCACTCGGGGGTTTATAGAACTTACAGAAGATTGGCACAGTCACTATACTGGGAGATTGCAACCACTGCCCATTCCGCAAGCTATCTGGGAGGACGTCAGCATGGACTTTATTGTGCGGCTCCCGAAATCCAAAGGCCATGACGCTATACTGGTGGTAGTCGATTGACTGAGTAAATACGGGCACTTCATACCGCTCAGACATCCCTACACTGCTCGAACAGTAGCGGAAGTTTTTGTGAGAGAGGTAGTAAAGCTTCATGGGATTCCCAAGACCATAGTGAGTGATCGTGACCCATTATTTCTCAGCGCATTTTGGAGAGAAATGTTTAAGATGTAGGGTACCCATCTCCGGATTAGCACGGTCTATCATCCGGAGACAGACGGCCAAACAGAGGTGCTGAATCGAGTGCTGGAGGGATACTTACGATGCTTCTGTTCTGAGCAGCCCAAGATCTGGAACGTGGTTCTTCCATGGGCGGAGTACTGGTACAACACCAGCTACCAAGGAGCTGCCAAATGCATGTCGTTTGAAGCGGTATATGGGAGAACCCCGCCTTCGTTATCAAGGTTTATTCCGGGAGAAACAATGGTGGAAGCCGTGGCCCAAGAGTTACAAACAAGAGATGAAGCGTTGCAACAGTTGCGATATCACTTGTCGAGGGCGCAAGATGCGATGGTGAAGCAAGCAAATCGAAAGAGGAGGCTGGTAACCATTAAGGTAGATGATTGGGTGTTTTTAAAGATAAGACCCCATCGACAAACCTCTATGTCGGTGAAGTTGCATCCAAAGTTAGCAGCTAGATACTATGGCCGTTCAAGGTGATCCAGAAGATAGGGGAAGTGGCGTTCAGATTAGAATTGCCCGCGAATGCCAGGATTCACCCTGTTTTCCACGTGTCTCAGCTGAAATTGGCGATTGGGGCGAAGCAGGTGGAAGCTGAGCTGCCAGCAGATTTACAAGTCGGTGGACCTACGTGCTGGCCAGCCAAGGTGCTAAATAGAAGAGTCCAACAGCAAGAGGGGGAACAACATGAACAAGTGTTGATAGAGTGGCAAGATGGAGGGGCAGACAGCGCAACGTGGGAGGATCAGAGGTTGATGCAGGAACAATTCCCCGAGTTCGACCTTGGGGACAAGGTCAGTTTTCAGGGGGGGAGTGATGTTAGAGAATGGAGGGTCTATGAGAGAAGAAAGGGAAAACAGAGGATTAACTGCTAGTCAGTTAAGTGGGTTTGGGAAAGAGGCCTATATAAGGACCTCTTTGTTGTATCAGTTAGACAGTTAGAAACTTGGTTTGTGCAGACCGGTCTGAGTACCTGGTGAAGGAGGTTAAGCTCCTGATATCTCATTGTATTCTTGTTTCTTGATGTGAATACCATACTATACGTTGATTCAATTGCTTGTGCTATTCTTTTGACTTGAGAGAGAGAGAGGAAGATAGTTAGGATTCATACCTTGTTTCCTAACATACTGTTATTGTCCAAAAGTGATCTAATATTTATTTTACCTTGTGCTTTATGAACTATAAAACTTTTGTTTAAGTATACTGGACAGGATTTACACCATATCCCTATTTCAGGATGGATTTAATAATCTTCAGGATTTGGAGGGTTCGCTTGCTTCATTTCCTAGTAAACCTCTTCAAGCACTTAAGTATGTTTATCTTCTCCGTTCTTTCCCTTTCATCTTCTTTCTCTTTTTGAATTTTCAAGTGTTAGCAGCAATGTGTTTGAGATTTGGGTTATGATATCATATATGTTTCCACTCATGTGGTAACTTTTATTGCAGGCTGAAACACTGCTGGTTGTATGTTAGAAATTGGGTTGTTCGTTTTATTTTTAGTAATTATTTATGGTAAGTTACTTATAATGTACAAACTGAGCCCTGTGCTATCACTTCATTAAATCTTACTATATTCTGTATGTAGAAGTTTAAGCAATAATATTCTTTTAGATTCAGTTCTCCATTTATTAATAGAAATATAGAATGATATACTTGTTTATATTACTTTTTTTTGTCTAATTAAGAATTAAAGAGAAATTTTGGATGCGGCAAATGAGATGTATAATTGAATTATTCGAATCAGTATTCTTTTGGTGACCAATTTAAATTCTTCCTAGCATTTTCTACAATTATGTTATAGTTTAGCAAATAACAGTGCATTTTCCATTATAGAACATTTGATCTTATTTATATGTAAATTATGCAGAGGATGTTTTGATATGTGTGAGGATGACGTTAATAATAACAGTCCAAGAGATCTGGATCATGATTATGGAAATGAAAGTTCTGGGCCAAGTTCTTCATTACAACAAAACATCAACAATCAGCAAAAAAAGTTTCCAAGTGGTTCTTTGCTACCTGATAATTTTCTTTTTCCCAAAAAGGTTGTCACTGACGGGGACAGGTAATTTTTCATTTTTACATCAATTGTTTGCAGCTTCATTATTTTTCTTCCCCATTTTCTTCTGGACCTGTTAATAGAACTTCTCATTTTCAATCACTTTCTTGGAAATGAAGAATTTTTTTTAAAAGGATTGGAGCAAACTGAATTGTCCAAAATTTGTAGCTACTATACATGTTGCACAATGTCTGTGACACTTTGTTTTGTGCTTATCTTTATCACTTTTATATTTTGGATTTTGTTGAACATACTCTGCGGTTGCACTGGTTTCATTAGGAAATGAAACATGATTACTAATAATTTCTGAAAATTTGGTATGTGTTGAAAGCTTGGTTTTATTGATCTGAGATCAGAGAATTGTGATATTACACATTATTGTTACTTTACTACTGCTGCATGTTTTGTTTGCAATGTGCTATCATATGTTCTGTTTTTCTTTAAAGGGATTACCTACAAACAAAGTATGCTTCGGAGAGGAATCACAGTGGGCCATTGCAATATCGACAGAAGAGAGATACCAACAACCTTCCATTGGGTAGGTGTATCTTGTTAGTCTGCTTGATATTTTAATAATCTTCATAGTTTTCTTTCTCCTGTGCCAGCTAGATTTTTACTTTATCTAAAAATGAATGCATTAAGAAATTACTTGTATATATTTTTCTTCGTTTTTTTTTTTGTGCACAGTTGATGACACATCAGATGGAGCGTTTGTCCAGCGTAGGGAGCGGTTTAAGGTCACATCGGCTGATCTCAGTCCAATGGTCTGTATCAAATGGCAGATATTTTTACCTATTACTTTTATCCATGATGAAGATTTCTTTGTAGAGATTAGTAAGGCAGTTTTCTTGGCACTTCATTATTGGGTGAAAGTAATGTGGAACCCACTAAATCATGTGGGTGGTAACGTCTTATTTATATTAACTAGTGGGACCAACATGAAATCCACCTTATATTGAAGAGTTTGTGGAAAGGAGTGTGTATTGTCATTTTTCTTGTGTATGGTGAATCTTCAAATAGTGCCATCATATGAGTTATAGATCTTGTTAATTTCTGGATTGATCTGCTAGAGTCATTATATGCAGACTATACTGTTTATCAAAGATTGCACCTTTGCTAACATAAGATTATAAAAATTGTGGTTGAATTTGTCTGCTTGAATGATTGTTTCATTAATTACCAAGATGGAACTTGGTGATGTTTTACGCAATGGCTTTGTAATCATTGCCTTTTCTTTTACTCATTTAGGGTCCTTCAAACAATGCTTCTGGCCCAGTTGTTAGTCCTACCAGCCCACCAAATCAAAATTTCATGGCTGGCGCTATTCTTCCATCGCTTCAGTGCATCTTGCAACAGAATGGTTTGCAAAGGGTACTTTTTTGTTGAATTTCTTAGTTTTCTATCTTTTTTACTCTTGACAAGTATATATCATAACCTTATTTTCCAATGGGTTTTGCTAGGAAGAGATTATAAAATTAATAAAGTATGCAGAGCAATCTTCTGGTAATGCTTCTTTGTGTTGACCCTTAAAATTTCTGGCAATTCAGTTTGTTTACTTTAACTTTTTTAACTTGTTACAGGTAAGATGCAGAATCCGTAGAGGCAGGGGCAGTTGATAGTTTGCAGGTAAATTACTCTGGTACAAATTTTTCTCGTCATACTTTTTCTTTAATGATGAGAAGCATTATCCAAGGGGAATGTGGAGAAAGTTTAGAAACTCGGGAGACTAAAATACCCCAGAAGGAAAATTTCTCTGCACTTCGTGGCAACATCCAACACAAAACTATCCAAATTATTAGTGTGCTTAACGTTGTCAAATTGGAGAGTCTATGCAAATTATCAGTTTATATTATTGACTTGACTGGTTGAATCTTATGAGAGTTTACTTTAAAAAACTATTAATGATTGATTTGCATAACACTACGATTGTTAAAATTATAAGTCAGATCAAGAAATTGCACAATCTTTTGTGCCAATTTGCTTCGTGTGTGGTGAATCATGACGTCGTTCATTCATGAGCTGTATGGTAGTAGGATCTTGATCTTTCATGAACAATATTGTCAGGGAGAGACAGTGGGTGAAAAACTGAATGTATTCTTTCCAAAATTCTTTCTCCCCCATGTGTGACCCTCCTCGCTTCTGACTCTGCTTCATCTGGGGTTATCCTTTGTTTGCAACTGTCTGAGCATTTTTCCACAGCAGCCGTCTTGGTCTGTAGATGGAAAATGAGAATGAAACTAGGGTTTTTGTTGTCATTTGGGTTACAGTGGCTGTTGGGCCAAAACACAATGGGAAGTTTTTTCTTTCTATTATACTATTATAAAACTATAAAGATCTCTACAATATATAAGCATATTCATAAAGTAAATATCCTGTTGCATTTTAGGTAAGAATCTTACAATCCTTCTTGCTATCCCTGAGTAATGAGTTTTGATTTCCTCCCTATCCTAGGTAGAATCTTGAGTTTAACAACCTTGTATAACATAATACTTATAATACAACAATGATTCAATATTTCTGCTTTATAATCAATCTAGTCACAAGCCACTCTTATAAAGTTTAATGGAACATTGGTACTAGAAATACAAACACATAAATGGCCATCTTTCTTACGTTGACTCCAGTTTTACACAAACTTAGCATATCCAACAAAAGGTGTTTGATTGCTGTTTTCTTTTCTTCAAATCCATTTTGCATTGACATCCTATTTCTAAACTTATCCTCGTCCTCTTTCTTCTTGCTGTAGCAGACCTTCTTGACCATGATTAGACCCATAATAAATATTAAAGGAATTTGACACGTTGAAGTCTGGAACCGTGGTTGACACAATTCCGATATGAATTTGAGAATCAGGTCAAGGATTAATCACAAAGACAATAAAAAGTAGTGTTTTAGAAAACGATGGATGAGAAGGGGTGGTTAAGAAACATTTTTATTTTGCTATGCTATATTCGTACTGTTGTGTTAAATGGTTTCATATTTGTACAACTTGCAGGTACCTGCGACAACCAGGGAGAAGGAGCTGCATTTTCAAGTGGTTCAACTCCAACAGAGGTACATGATACAACTGAATTTTTTATTCTTTAATTTATAAAACTTAAATTCAATGTACATCTTAGTTTCAACTCCTATGTCAGCATTGGAAGCCTTGTTGAGGAATTACAAAGACAAAAGATGAAAAATGTGCAGGTATATTTTAATCTTGGTCCATCCTACTCTTACTATTTCATCTCAAACAATTTGTTTATGCCATGTTTTAGTTTCAATCTGTAACACCACATATTTTTGTTTTTTCTTCAATATACTTCTATTCAAATTCCTTATCCATTGCCTTTGCAAGGTAAATTCTAAATTTACAGTCTATCCACGTAAAAACCATTCTTCAATTTGAACAATTGGTTGCCTCTGTTTAGGGGCATATTGAAATTATACTGTGCATTGACATGAGATTAGGATTGGTGAAAAATTGTAACTCATAGGTAAATGTTAGAAAGTGAAAAATATTAGTTTTATTCATATTAGAATTCCATTATTGGACCTAAAATTGTAATTATGATAAGTACCCAAGCACTTCAGTAACCTAGCTATCAAAACCTAATAATTACACCAAAGATAGCATATTACTCATGTGGGAATTAGACTTTCCTAATTCCCATGCCCTTATCATAAGACTGTACCTAAGAGAGGAGCCTCTTTTGAGACAACGTACCCAATAACTTGGGGAACTCATCCTCAATAACTATTAAAGGGGACACTCCAATACTAAATGCTTAACCAAGCGTCCCATACTACATGATGGAGGACTTAGGCAAATAATATCAAAATTCAAAGTCCAATTAGAGACCCCCGACATTCTCTGGAGATATGACCAAATATATATTATATAAGTAGGTGGGTGCAAATCCCACCTTACTAAGCTAGTGTTGTGACATTAAGTTTAGCTTGAAGTCTACCTTCTAATATGATGTTAGACTTTATTCTAGTAAAATTTGTTGAGTGTGTTTCATCTGCTGAGACCCCCTCTATTCCCATGTTCATGAGGAGGTGATAGGAACATGTTTTAGACAGGGACTAGTTCATTAAACTCCTTCTATACAGTGGGTTCCAAGAAAGGTAAATTTATTAAATTGTACCTACCAAGACTGCTAACTTTTTCGTGCCAAGATTTGTCCCTGCAGCCGTATAGCTCATAAATTTTGAAAGCACTAATTTATTACCAAAGCTGCATGTTTCCTACCAAGATGTTCCTTAGTCTCTCAAGGATCAACCATGGATTAGCTTATCACACATTTGCTTTCTGAAAATTTGGTATTTTGAATTCAGCTGTCCAAGTCATGGTCTAAGATGTCTCACCTTCTGTCTGGTTTGCAGTTAGAGAAACAATTGAGCAGTATGATTAACAAAATGGAGAAGTGAAGATGTCTATGGACGTTATGAGGATGGTTTAACTGATATTTAGACAACCCCTGACGTTCATTGATAACATTCAAAGATGATTTACGACGTACTTGAGGGATGGAGGAACGTCTCAATTGTATTACCATGTGTGGTGTGAACTTTTGTTTGCGGCAGACACTAATTTTGAGATGCTATTCCTTGAGTCGCCTGTAAAATGTAATTTATTGAGATTGGGATAATGATATCATGTAATTTAAACTTCTCATTTTCTCTTATTCTACCTAAAATTTACTCATCAGAGTTCACATGAATGCATATAACTACATAGCTCAGTGATGTAGCAATCTGTCTTGTGTTTTCAATAAGTTCATATCACCTGACAACCAAACACATACACAGAATGCTGGCTGAAATGGCTAGTGTTCAAGTGTAAAATTCCAATGGTTGATGTAAATTCAAATTTTTATTTATATTGCTGACAATAAATTCTCCGGGTGGATTGTATTTTTTCATATAAACTGCAGCTGAAACTTATGTGCATAAAGATATATTTGTTACTTATTTTTGTGAATTTTGAAATTGTGACCTAGATAGTTTTTCTTCACTGAATGTGTCATTTGCAGCGTGGCTTAATTGTGATAGTATTTTTCTCGGTAAGAGAAAAATGGAATGGATAATAACAACAAATGATTATTTTCATTCCAAGAGGTATAATATACAATTTTGATTTTTTTTAAAATTTTATTGTTTTATATAATTTTTAAAACTTTTTTGTTACATTTATTTTATTGGGAGTGTCTTTTCATTTATTAATGTTTTATTTAGTTGATGTTTTTAGGATACATATAATTTATTATTCTTATAATCCAATTAGTGATGACAAATGAACCGAGAGTTTATCTTCGTTGATTTTTTGCATTGCCTGAATAGGAGTAATATTTGATTATTTTTCTTATAGGGTAGAGAGATATGGATGTCTATGTATATATTTGCATCGAGTAATATTTTGATTTTTTTTTCTTATAGATATGGATGTCTATATATATATGTATATATATATATATATTTGCATGGTTCTTATTTCAATACTCAGCTTTGATTTTCGTTTAAATTATTAAAGTACTTATAATCAAGGTAACTTAATATATGTGTATATATTGTTTTATTCATTCTATTGTTTGGTGTGTTCAATATTTATCAAATCTATTCTATTCATATTTTCAAGGTATATATCTCTTATCAAAAACTTGAATAAACATTTTTTTTTGCTGGTTTTAGTTAGTTCAGAGCTGGGTGTGGTCAATAGGAGTTTGGCAAAATGACCAATTCACTTTAGAATTGGGTTAAGTGGTCAATAAACTTAAATAGCTTGGCCAAATGGAAAAACTATATTAGTATCCGGCTGAATATTTGATCTACTTAAAAGAGTTTTACAAAATTGTCATTCTAATTCAAAGTTTTACCGGAGGATCAATCCATTTAAAGAGTTTAGAACTAGAGGATCAATCCATTTAAAGAATTCGATCGAATGAACAATTTAATTTACTCGAGTGACCAATTAATTATAAGAGTTTCGAATGGTCAATCTATTCCAACACTCGGTCGAATGACCAATATACTTAAAGTTCTTAGTTGAAGGGCCAATCTACTTCAGAGTTTGGCCAATTGGTCCATTCACTTCAAAACTCAGATTGAATGATCAATTAACTTAATGAGCTTAATGAGCTCAGTTGAATGACTAATCTACTTAAAGAGCTCGGTCAAATTGTCAATCAACTTAAAGAGCTTGGTTAAATAGCTAATCTACTTAAAGAGTTTGAATAGCCAATCTAATTAAAGAGCTCAATCGAATAGACCATCAACTTAAAGAGCTATGCAATGACCAATATACTTTATAACTCGGTCAAGTGGCCAATCAACTTAAAGAGATTTATTAAATGGCTCATCAACTTAAAGAGCTTGATAAAATGACCAATGCACTTAAAAGCTCGGCTGAGTGGTCAATAAAACTTAAAGAGTTTGACTCAATGGCAAATCTACATAGCATTGTCCACACTGTAAGACCCTGGTCATAGATGTCATTGAGAGTTTGAGTTGAATAGGAAACTTGATTGTTGTACACTAGTAAAAAAAGTAGTTACGAAGGCGCCATATATGCTTCGGTTATGCTAAAACTGAAGCGTAAAAGATTATACACATCTGTTATACTATAATCCGTGGTGGAAGGGTGATATTGCCTCGGCTCACACAAGAACCGAAGCCTATACTCTTGCTCCGTGCATTGCAACTCAGACTGACAGCTTTTTTAGAAGGCTTTATTGCCTCGGGTTGCTGGCAACCGATGCCTAAAGGCATCTGCAAGTCAGAAACTGCTCTGTAAGTCAGGCTGTGATGGCGACAGCTCTCTACTGCCTCGGTTAGCTAGGCAACCGAAGCCTATACCATATGGCTGTATTACCTCGGGTTTTTTGTTCAACCGGTGCCATATAGTCAATTTCAGTTACCCTACCTACTAATGTTCTTCTCTCTGCTGCATCCAAGATCTAAAAAAGGGTAAAGGTCTCCACTTTCTTCTCTCTCGCTGCATCCAGATCCAAAAAAGTTCTCCACTTTTCTTCTCTCTCGTTGCATCCAAGCTACTGCTTCCTCCCTGCTGCATCTAGATCCGTCGAGCTTCCTCTGCTCATTGGCGGCGTGCTTCATCCAGGCGAGCCTCTCGTCACCAGCTTCATCCATTAGGGAGCGACGGAGCCCACAGTCGAGTGCGGGGAGGCTCGAGGTGGGGCTGAAAGCACTATAGTGGCCACGGAAAGCAGGGCTTGAACCACTGAACCCCGGTGCGGATCGAGGAACGGGGCTTGAACCACTGGACCTCGGTGCGGATCGACGGCGAGTAAAGGGCTTGAACCACCCGAGGACGGAGGAGTGAGGGTGGAGGGCGGAGGGGATGACAACACCAGAGGATTCAGATTTTTTGGGTGATAATTTTTTGGGTTTTGTCGAGGGTGGTGACGGTGGCGAGATCTTGTCTTCCTGCTGATAATTTTTTGGGTTTTCTTGTGTGCATTTAGAACCACTACATTCAAATTCAGGCTCAGAAATTGAATCTCACTGATTGACGGTGGTGAATTCTAAAATTTGAAGAAAAGAACACGATACTACCTCGGTTCTCTAAAAACCGAGGCATAATTCTGTCTTGTTTTATTCTGGTCCGTGACCGAGGCATAAAGCCTACTTTTTTTTACCTCGGCCGTATATGTTTCGGTTGCAAAACCGATGCCTATAAGCAACAATAACCGGTGTCTTTTCTTCTTATTGTACTAGTGATAATATTAAATTAATAAAAATGTCTTGTAATTTAATTAGTTAGAAATTAGTATAATAGGGTAAAGGTCTTGGAAATATAACTATGTGTGGAGAATAAAATAAAATAATGAATTGTTGAATTAAAGTGTGAAAAATATGAAATAGACGAAAAGTAATAAGTTAAATAGAAATAAAATGAGTATAATATCAATGAAGTCAGTTTGGCTTAGTGGTTATGAGATGTATGTTTTTTTATGTAATTTGTGTACGTGAGTCCGAAACCATAGATTTTGAAATCTCTTGAAAAAAAAATTTAATAGGTCGTCCTTTGAAGTTCAAGCAGTTGAGGCTTCGAGAGGGGCTTAATTTAAAGAGAAGTCTCCAGATTTCTTGCTGAGACTTGAAGAAATACCATAAGCTTGTCCTTATAAGAATCCGGCTGAAGCTTTTCCGAAGGAATCATTAGAGGCAGAAAAGAGATCTTGTACAGTAGTAAGGGAAATTCTTGCAATGACAATTGAAAAGAGGACTTTAATAGATCAATTGAATCATTTCAGAAAGGACTTTGGCTTCCCTGACAAGTTGACAGGGATGATAATAAGGCACCCAGAATTGTTTTATGTGAGTTTGAAAGGGCAACGATACTCAGTTTTCTTGGTAGAGGGATTTAGTGAGAAGGGTGAGTTATTGGGGAAGGAAGAGATTTTATCCATACAGGATAAATGGATGGACTTGGCTAGGGAGTCTAAGAGTGTGAGAAGAGAGAGAAGGAAGAGTAGGTTTAGCAAATATATTGACAGCTTGAATGAAGGTGATCAAAATAATTTATGATGATAATATTAGGATCATGGTTATCAAACTCTCTCGAGTTAAGTCATATGAGTTTACATCTTCAGATATAGTTTCCGTCATATGAGTTTACATTTTCAGATATAGTTTCCGAATTAATTTGGAAGTAAACTCGTTTTTTGTGTAAACATTTTTTACTTAAAGAGTCGAATTTATTCGATTTTTACGAGTTTACGTGAACTCTTTGATAACCTTGATTGGGATCAACAATTTTTAGAATGTGTATGATCGTTTTGAGAATATATTTGAGGAGTTGGATTTCGAGGATGATGATGACAATTAAGGAGACAAGATTTTTTCCCAAAGCAACTATGGAGAATTCTAGACTGCGGAACCTTTTCCTACTCAACATGGTTTGGATGAACTAAATATGCAGCCTTGGTAGTTTTTAATTTTGTTTTTATGCTTTTATTACACATTTTCTTTCTTGTAATGGATGTATATGATTATTAAATTTTAGAGTGTTTGTATATAAAATTTTAAAATTCATATTAATGTATAGTATAAAATTTTTGTTAGGAAAAATTATCATGAATTTTCATTATGCAGAGTAAACCATGGTAACTAAAAGGTCGATTATGTGAAAAGATTTGAAATGTAATTATGTGAAAAACAAATTACACTTGCTAAAATATTTCTCGTTGAATGTATTAGTTTAGAAGTAAAAAGTTCAGTAATGATATTTGTAGAAGAGAGATGTAAATAACATTTTTGGACATATTTTTAGTGGTTTAATATTTGTTAATTAAAACTAATTATACACAGTATGATTTATTATATAATGAGTGATTTACTATATTTAGTGAGATTCTGGAGTTTTATTATTCAAAAATTAATAGAATATAGCAATACAAGATCCATTGAAATACTTTAATATGAATTTATGATCACATGTTAATAATAATAATAATAATAATAATAATAATAATAATAATAAGTCCCTTTTAATTTTGGGTGCATAAAATATACAGTTATATTTCACATTATCTATATTTATCAGTTATATTTCACATTATCCATATTTATTATTACTTTCACTTAAAACAAAAATAGCACGATTTGTCAAACTGAGTGCAGGTCAAATGTGTGGAATAGATGAGTTTGAAAGTCGATTAGTTAAGACAAGTGGAGTGTGTTTCACATAATTCTTCTAGAACACTTATTATACATTAAATAATAAAATAAAATAAAAAATTAATAAGTTTAGATTAATTTGTGCATAAAAGAATGTTTAAATATGAATAAAACGAGTTTATGTGTAAGTTAAAATTTATTTATGCACATATTAAATTAAGAATTTAAAAAGGTTATATAAAGGACCCTTTATAAATTAGCTTATAGATAAGTTAATTTTTGTATATGAAGAAATTTTTTTTTTCTTATGAGAAGCTTTTCCGAATGTATTCTAATTTATAGAAATTCTCTTTAAGTTATTTTTAAGAAAAAAGAAAAAAATATAGATATAACTTTATCTCTTTAAGGAAAAGTCTTTATAGGTTTTTGTGTTTATTTTAAAACAATATTTTTTTTTTCAATTATGTTGCTAAATATAATCCCTAACTATAATTAAGAGTAACTACACAATCATTTAAATTGAAAAAGAATATAAGAGTAGTACAAGATGTTATAAAAAGAATTAGAATTATTCATTAGTATTTGGTGAAATAGTAGAGTATTTCCCTTCTTAATTCTATGAATAATTATTTTATTGCTAGTTAAGAGTATATTTCCATTGTCTCATAATAATAAGTTTTGTATAAAAGAATAACTTCTAAAACGAAAATTAATTTTATTATTTAGTTATTTATTCCTTTTGTTTTTTATTTATACTTCTTTTAATATTGATGAGGAACAATACAAACTCTAAACAAATTAATACTAATAAAGTTAATTTTTGAAATTAAGAGTTTGTGAGAGAAAAAAAATCATAATAACTATTCTCACTTCTCAAATTAAACATAACCATCACCTTTAATATATAATTAAATGATTTAAAGTTTAGACATAATTAATTTAAATTAAATTATCACTTTAAAAAATGATTTCACATATTCATATTACCACATAAAAAAAAGTTATTCTATTATTCATTTTTCTTGAGTTGAACTCTAGGTATGAGATGTCGTTCTAAGATATATTTAAAAAATTATTTAATTAATTAAAATACTAAAAAGCACACAAATTTAATGATTAAAGTAAAATTATATATTTTTCAAAATTGAGGAAATAAAATCACACAAAAATAGAAGACCAAACTCAAATATATTAATGGAATATCAAAATTGTAATTAAGTTAAATAATAACAACCATAAAAGGAGGAAAACAAAGATAGTAACATTTGTACAACTTAATAGTAAAACAACCCTAAAAGGAAAACAAAGATAGTAACATGAATAATTTTTAGCAAGAAATTAGCACAAAAGTTTCAACTTTCAATGTCACCTTTGCATTATCAAATAATATTCATTGCATCTTTTATACTTAGATTTTTTTCTGATATTATTGTCTCTTAGTCTACCTTAGAATTTTCTTTGCCTTATCATCATCAACAAAACTTTTCTCTTTCAAATTCATTGCATTCAATTCCACTTGCCAAGTCATTAATTTTTTTCTTTTGTCTTTTCAGTAATTTTCACCTTTTTAGTCACTTTGGATGAAATAATAGCAACTTTTTTTGTCATTATCTACAATGTCAATGATCAACTATTTGGTGTTAATAGAAAAAAATCACACACGCGCATCATCTATTTTTTAATAATATTGTAAAAGTTTTATTTAATTAATAATATTCTCATTCAACATTGATTTTGATGCTTCATTTTGTAATATGTTCAATTACTTATGTTTTGATCTATTAAATAATTCGAAGAACTAAAAACTATCCTTTTTATAACTATTTTTTGTGTGTAAATAGTCTTTTATGAATAAAATTTTGTACGGTTTGAAGGACTAATTCTTTTAATTAAAAAATCAAAGTAACTTCTTTTTTTAATTTTTAGTAATTAAAAATATAATTACATGATTTTTTAGTATATAAATTGATGCTTAATCAATATCACAAAATCAATTTTTGATGGTCACAATTTACTTATGTATACATATATTATAATTTGATTTTATTTTTATTTGATGTGTATTTTATTACAAAGTTCACCTCATTGATTATTTCAAACATAATATTTGTACGTACTGTAAGAAAAGTCTAATATTTATAATAACTTCAATGAACTTAAGTTATTAGATCACACACCACACACCCGAACACGCACGCATGCACGTATGCACGCACTTAAAGATATAAAATTTAATCTTTAAATTAGAATTTTTTTTCAAATTTAAAGCAAAGACTATATATTTAAATTAGTTCAATAACAATTTATATTTTTATATTTGTAGCCTGATTCAATATTCTTTTATTTTCCTATATTTCTTTTAAAAAAAAGTCAAATGGTTCTTCGTATTAACAATAACATCATTCTTCGTATTTTGTTCTTTACATGAGAAATACAAGAGTGAGTGGTTGTATTAGTTAGCTCATCAGTATCTAAACTAACATAGATACTACAGACAGTACCATGTTAGATGTTTTAAAAAAATATAAAATTTACACTAAATAAATAAATAAAAAATATTGAATCACTGTAAGGACCTGTAATTGTATCTAAACTAACATAGATATTACAGACAGTACCATGTTAGATGTTTTAAAAAAATATAAAATTTACACTAAATAAATAAATAAAAAATATTGAATCACTGTAAAGACCTGTAATTATATATATAAATATAGAGGCATATATTAAATAAGAAAGAAAAGAAATTAAATTAATGGAGAGGCTTTTTCTTTATTTTATTAATGTATAAACTAGATCAACTTTACCAAACTCTGCACAGATTTTCTTCAAAGCCATATCCTCTCTCTAAAACTTCAGCCCTAACTTTCTCTGTCTTCTTTCTACCAAATCTTCAAATTGAACCGGTGCATTGTCATTTGGGTGGTGATTCTGCGTTCTCGGAGTTGAGAGCTTCGACTTAAACCGATCGGTTTCGCGTTCTATAGCGGGTAAGTGGTTTTGCCCTTTTCCTCCACTGTTCTTGAAATTAGGGCATGCGATTTTGCTCTTGCATGTGCCTTGTGTATTCTTCTTTTCATTTCTTGCCCTATTCTAGCTCCAAGAGTTGTTGGCTGTCACCAATGCGGTGATCTGTAGGTCCTGTTTGGTTCTCCGCTGTGTGGGGTCCTGTTTAAAGTATTCTAGTAAGTTGTAATGCTTAACTTCCAGGTAAGGGGAGCTAGTGTCTTGTTAAAAATTTGTTGTATGATATGTATGTATGTTAAATTCTGAGCTGGTATGTTGTTGATATAAAATTGTGTTATTATTGATAGTTGGAAGAATTGAGGAATTGATGTATAAATTAGAGATTTAAAGTGATGGGTGTTAGCATGTCAAATTATGGATCAGTGAGTTTAAAAAGGAAATTCTACAGTTTGGTAAAGGTCTTGGGGTCTATTATGTTTGGTTTAAATCCTAAAATAGTTATAGTATGAAGTTGAAATTGAGAAGTAACACTTGAGTGCATTCTATACTCTTTTAGAATGAAATTGGAGGGGTTTTGAGAGGTGAATTTTAGAGGGAATGATGGTTTAATAACAGTGGCAGTTTAGGGACTGTTTTTGAGTTATCTTAGACTTGTTGGAACTCTTAAAACAATAAAATTTAATCTATATTGGAGTAGAGGCCTTGTGAGGGTTTATGTGCATGGTTTTAGTCAAAAAGAGGACGTGGAGTGGTGAAATGGTGAGGTAAGATGTCTGCATTGTTTTGGAGGGTTGGGAATATGTTATCACACCTATTAGGACTTGTCTAGATGACTAAATCGATAAAATCTGTTCTAAAATGGAAAATGGCATCATAGGTTGAGTTTTTAGCCCATTTTAGGGGTTCTAAGGGGTGAAAATGAGAAGTAGGACTATTGGAAATATTATATGATTTTGAAGAGTCCTTAGCAAGTGCAATTGGACTTGTTGATGTAGGTTGCAAACTGGTTTGAGGGTTTTAAAGGATAGAAATGAAATTGGGCAACTTGTAGAAGTGAATTTGGATTTTAAAGTGTAAAAAGTGGTTTGATACACCTAGTCTTGGATTTAGTGATCAAATGGATGTTTGTTTTAACTTATAAACGTGTTTTTCCATCAATACAAATGTGTAAAGAACCCCTTTAGTCATTAGAGCAGGTTCCAAGTACATCAAAAGCCAATTTTCATGGTTGCTATCAACTGGTATGGCGCCTCAGCATGCTGTTGCTTTTGTTTTTGATAGTTTTTGGGGTTTCGAATATCTGTTTTGGACGTTCCTTAGGTGGTTTGTGGGGTTTTGGACTTTTCTGGAGCTGTTAGTGGGGGTTTCGGAGCTGTTTTCTTTACCTAAATATGAGTATCCTTATGCCATGGATGTTTGATGTTGTTTGACTATTAGGGTGTATGTATGTCCATATATTTGAATTGTGTGGCTTGAAATAATATGACTGCAAATTGAAATGATGAAATTGAGTGTGAACTGGACATCTCAGGGTAAGATGATTGAAAGTGATGTGCGGGGTGTTATTGTTGTTCTGTATAACTGTATGGAGCTTTGAACTGGTATGTCTATCCCTACACTCAAAGCACTATTCATGCTCAAATAGCGAAGAACAGTGTGAGTGGTGAGAGTAGAGGGAGGTCCTCGTCTATAGTCTTAGAGTTTAGACATAAACAGATGGGGGGATTTACCTTGCATAGTGTTGGGGAGGGCCAGCTGAACTATGCAAGTGCAAAGACGACCAATAGTTCGACAGTTATACCAATCCGGATGAGTCGTGTTGAGTGTTTGAGTCATGGTTTAAAGGGTATGTTTAATTGTTCTTTTATATGTAATTAAGCATGATGACATTGATTGATTGTACTATATGTTTATTGCTTGTTTATCTAGCTCACCCTTGCTTTCTTGTTGTGTGTTGCTTTTGTATGTTTTCCTTTGCGATGATCATCCACTTGGATGAGAACAGATGTTGTTGAGGAGGTTCCTTTGAAACAAGAGTTGAAGGATGCTCATGCTGTAGTATAGTCTTTTTAGAATTTTTAAATTTAAGTTGGTGTTATTTTGAAATACTCTAAACTATTTAAGTTTTAAGTTATGTCCTTTTTGTGAATGACTGTAATATCAACTGAACTACTATTCTACTATCACTGAATCATGACGTGTTGTTATATATTTGAGAATGTCAATCACTGTTACAAATAAAAATAATATTATTAAACAATTGAAATTTAAACACATTCAATTTTTTTATTTTTTATTTACAGTGGTCCGTGGTAGCTATAAACACTGCACGTGATTTCATCACTTTCTATTCTCATCCTTCAGCTAAGCCTACGAGAATTATTAAGTCCAAGATAATGAAAGAAAAAGACACATATAACAATTTTAAACAACTTTTAAACATTTCTTCTTCTTCTTTTCTTTTCAAAAACCAAAAAGGATGCTTCACCTATACATTTAATAATAATAATAATAATAATAATAATATATTAGTTGACCAAAATGAGTTACTCAGTAATTTAAATAATCATATTTAACAAAAATTAAAAGTTGAAATTACATTAATATTTTGTTACAGTTTTCAAAAGTGGGAAATTTCATCTTAATATTCTCCTCTCATCAAATTATTTTCAAAAACTGGTAACTATATATGCATTACCTATAGCAAATCATATATGATCCAATTCATAAGAGTAATTTTTGACTTTTACGTTTATTTGACATATAATATTAAAGTAAAATGATTATTAAAAAGTTAATTTTTATATTATTTTAAGAAAAATGAAAGTAAAAAGTAAAAAATAATAATATCAAATGAATGTTAAAATTTTATGTGTGTCAAAATATTATTTCTAATTTATAAATTTGATGTTGATGCTGATTTGGACATGTTTGATTTGTAATTAGAACCTATTTTCTTGCATTATCTGCATTACTTTCTCTTGCTTTTTTTTTTCTTCAATCAGTAGAGAGTTTAGTAGAATCTGTTTATTTGTGTTTTAATTTTTTGTTTTTTAATTGCAAAGTTGCTATATATTGCTTTCAATCTGTTTCGTGTTTTGAAAGATAACACCAAAAAGAAAAAATTCTGTATAAATATTTGAAATAAACAAACATACGTAAAATTTTAAAGTTAGAAGATGAGAACAAAAAAATTACACAAGTAAACGCTCATTTATTTACACTTTATTTTACTTTTAATTATTAGTTTTATATTAAAGGAACAAGGTCGTTTAAACAAGATGAATATTTATTTAATCGTGCTATATTTTATTTATAATATAAATTTGTAGTATGATATATATGTATTATTTTATGTTATGTAAATTACTGTGTGATTGTAATTTAATTGTAAAGCAAAGAGAGGTATAGAATATAATTAAAGTGATCTATGTTTTCTTTAATTTTGAAATAAAACAACAATTAGTAATATAAAGTGTTACGATATAGTAATATGATTTATCTCTTCACATAATTTGATAACGTTTTCTATAAAATAAGTTAATCATTTATCGAATAGATTGAAAATCCACATTAGTCATTTTATACATTTTTCTATATTTCCTTTCACTTTCTGACAATCAAATTTGTAAGATGAACCCTTTCATTTTTGTTTCACTAAATAACCTAAAATATTATACTGCTTTTTTCTTTCACTTTCTTTATTTTTGCTTTTTTCCCCAAAGGAAAACATATAAACCCTAAAAGAACTAAATGTGTATTGACTAAAAAAGAACTTTGATTTTGATTTTAAATCCTGGGAGCTCTAGTGGTGGTCTTGTTGGATGAGTCGTAGACTGGTTGGGTGAGAAGTGGCGTCGGTCGTCATTGTGGTTGGCACTAGGCAGGAGCCTTCTAGAGTCACCTTTCGATTCGTGGCGGTGGGCGAGTTTTGTGACACTCAATGGTATCAAAATAACTTTTTTTCACTGTTGGAATTACATAAGAACTTGTTTGACGGGTAAGATTTATTTATGATGAAATTATTGATGATTATAAACATGTATGATGCTTATAGTGGTTTATTGATGTATGAATGCTTGTGTATTGATGCTATGAATGTATGAAATATATTGTTATGTTTTGTGTAGATGAATGGATTTTGTATTAGATAATAGTTATACGAATGAAGTAAAGTGTGATTTTTTGGAGAAAGGGATTTCATGGGGAAGTTCTAGTTTTTGGGGAGTATATGCATTGATGTGGGAGTCTAGAGTTGGAAATTATCCTAACACTCTACTAACCATTCAACTCATATAGAGAAAAATGATTGAGGGGTTGAGAGTGTTAGGATATCCTATTCTAAGGAATAATATAGTTCTCATGACAATATAAGATTAACCTTGTGAGAGTGGTAAGGTGAAACCTATCTTCTATAGTGTAGTAGAGTCCACTAGAAGTGTAAAACCTTCTCAGATTCGACATCAATGTTTATATCTAAATAATTGAATTTAGAATAGTCTTTGAATTTATGTTTTATATCTGTATGAGATTTTGGAGTGCATTTTATCATGATAAACATGTTTTATGAATATATAAAATTTCTTTTGTATATTAGTTTACTCTCTCTTATTTATTTGTTATATGTTTGTATTTTTTTTTGCAATGATTATCTTTTAGTGTGAGCAAATGAATATACAAATTTAGGATTTTCTTTGAGAGATTATCAACCATTCGTCTGAGTTGTGGAACAATCATAGATTTTATTAGGTATATTTTTGGAACAGAATTATAGTTAGAAGCTTAATGTGAATATGTCTTATATTATTATCGTCTTATATGTTGGATGAATATAGAGAATAAGTTTTCTAAATATTAATAATTAAATGTTTTATTTTTAATTATATTATGATATTAAAATGAAATGCTAGGAGATTGATGTAAATATTTATAATATATTAATAAATATAAATATAAACCTCATTTTATAAATAATTTTCTAAAATTAAATTAAAATTTTCTATTTCTTAATATTAGAATCATATAAAATCTATCTTAATAAGATATTATGTTACCTTTTATGAATTCTCGAACCATACTTAACATATAATTAAGAATATTTAAATATTCAATTTCAATAAAATAAATATAAACAAGTAAAGTAGTGTATAATAATAGATACATCATACTTTAGGTAAAACTATTAAAGCTATATTAATTAATAGAAGGTATAACTAATTGTGTACTTAAAGAATTAAAGGAACGGACCCACACTAAACTTGGTGTTTTCTCAAAATATTAGGATACTTTGTTACTTAAATTAATCCCAACAAATAAGAAAATGTTTTACAAGCATAAAAGACAATTTTGTATTTGTTTTCTGTTTGCATAAATAAAGTAAAAGACTTTCCATTGCTAATTTTAGATAAAAGCTGATTTTAACAACCAACTCTTTGCTCAACTATTTTAAATGTACCGATTAAATTTATTAGAAAAAAAATATGAACTATTATGGATTTATTTTTTTATCTTATTTTATTTATTTTTATGATTTTTCACGTAACATCGGCCATGTACTATTTCACGGACAGCTGCAAAAATTAAAACAAAAATTACCATAAAATGTATAAATAATTTACATGATAATAATAAAAATTAGGGTTAAATACGTTTTTCGTCTCTTAAGTATCACAAGTTTTTTGTTTTAGTCCCTATTCAAAACTTTGATGGTTTTTAGTCCTTATAGTTTTGAAACTCTGAGTTTTAGTCCTTCAAATTGAACGGTGTTAAGTTTTAATAGAGGTGGCAAACGGCGTTGCCACGTGAAATACCAGTTGTCCTTCTCTCTTTCTGCCACGTTCTTGATTGAAATCAAATTAACAATTAGGGTTCTTAATTGGGCAATTAGGGTTCTTAATTGGGGCAAAGTTAATTAGGGTTCTTAAGAAACGGTGCATCCACCACGCAAACAAACTAGCCTCTAAACACCAGCATTTCTCTCTTCTTCGACCCAGACAACACCCTATCTGCGATGTTTGTCATGTTAGTAACTGATTAAACGAACAAAACAGATGTTTGAAATTGTTGAAGATTGATTCTTTTCTGCGTTGTCGTAGGAGAGAAGAGTCTTCACGTTCTGTGCAGAGAGTGTGACGTGTCGATTCACCCTGCGAATGAACACACCCTTAAGCATGATAGGTTCATTCTTGCTGGTGTTAAACTTTCTGCTTCTTCATCGCAAGAAACCCCTTCTCCTTTAAACTTTGTCCCTGATTCTCTTTTTGACGTTTCTCATAAAAAAAAACATTACCTTTATCTTCCACCGTCATTAAGGTTGGTGTTGAAGCAGCGGCTTCCACCGGCGCTAGCAGCATATCAGAGTATTTGATAGAGACTCTTCCTGGGTGGCAGGTTGAAGACTTTCTCGATTCATATTCTTTTCCCTTTGGTTTCTGCAAGGTCTACACTTTCCTCCTTTCTCTTCTCTTGAAATCAATTGATTCAACTATCCCGGTGTTCCTTGCGGTGGTCGTTCCGGTGCTCGTGAAATTTTCTCCAATTGAAAAAGATTACTTTGCCCCAATTAAGAACCCTAATTGCCCAATTAAGAATCCTAATTGTTAATTTGATTCCAATCAATAACGTGTCAATCACTTAACATACTTAATCTCATTTCCAAAGTTAAACAACCAACGTGGCAGAAAGAGAAGAGGGCAGCTGGTATTTCACGTGACAGCGCCGTTTGCCAACTCTACTAAAACTTAACACCGTTCAATTTGAAGAACTAAAACTCAGACTTTCAAAACTATAAGGACTAAAAATCATCAAAGTTTTGAGTAGGAACTAAAACAAAAAACGTGTGATCCTTAAGAAATAAAAAACATATTAAAGAGAAAAAATAGTTAAATAATAAACACATGTGGAGGTATATAAATCAAAATATTAATAAGTCGAGACATTTAAAAAAAAACAGTTTTACTTATGTCACATCAATATTTTCTAATAGGAACTTCTTTTTTATAAAACTTAAGTGGTAAATGCCCTAATACACTTTTAGTTGAAAAATATTTAAAAAGATAGTCTTTTTTTGTGCCCTAATACACTTTCCTATTTCCTTTTAGTTTCTTAGTTTGTTCTTCTTTGAATCTAGCAACTTTTACAACTTTTACTATTAATTATTAATTATTATTATTAATTATTATTATTATTATTTCATAGTATATACCCACCTTGCTGGACTTTGACGATAAAGTAGCACAACCAAGCCTCTCACTTACCCTTTGGACTAAATCCTCTATAAATTTCCACCATTTTCATTTCAATCAACCACCAAAACCCTAAAATCATCTTCAACTTCATCAAATTCCTTTCACTTTTTTCAATAATCCTTTCCCTATATTTCATATTAATCTTTACCACCTTATATTATATCTTATATTATTATACTTTGGTCTAAATATAATGGGTGTCATGTGCACATGGGAGAGTGAGAAGACGGAGATGGAGGCCTTTTGCCGGAAATTGGTGGTGGCCGCCGGAAAAGACGACGAAGGGGGAAGAAACCACCACCTTGTTTCTTACTATGAAGATGGTGATGAAAAAGGGACATGGTTGTGTGTTACAAGTGGTGTTTCTTATGTTGGACTTGCCTTGGTCAACCATCTCTTGCAATTAGGTTACTCTCTTCGGATCACAGTTGAAAACCCAGGTAAAATTTTCATCAACTTTCGTTTCCTTTTTTATAATCACTTTGATTCAACCTTAAAAACTTCAAAAATCGAATTAAAAACTCAGAAAAATTGCTTCTTTTTCGTTCATGAATAAGCTAAGAAAAAAGCTTATGATAAGATTATTAGGTGTTCTTTCTTGAACTGGGTTTTGTTTATTGGGTAAGATTCATTTGATTATGGTTTTATGGTTTTCTCATTGAATTTATGTTTTGAAGCTGAAATTTTTAACTGGGTAGTTGTGATGGAAACAGGGGAAGAGATTCAGAAAAGATGATCTTTATAAAAAATTTCAACACCTAATTCGCATTTTCCAAACTTTTGGTAGCAAAAAGGTTTTATTTATTCGTTAATTATTCTCTAATAGTCCATTAATTAGTCTAACTAGATAGTTTCTGAATTTTTCTGTGTGAAAATGAAAACCCTTTATATTTAAAAAATGATTTATTAAAAAAATCAGTTTATATTTAAAAAATGATTTATTAAACTTAATATGAATTTGAGTTTTTCAAACTTGTTGGTGGAAGATGATTGTGTTGTGTGATGAAAAAGTGTGCATAGTTGGCAATTTCATGTCCACAAAGAAACAAATATTCAAATTGGTGAAATAGTTTTATCTTTTTTTATATTAAAATTTGCATGTTAAAAGTTGTTTAAAAAATTGAATTTTCAAAGTTTTTTTTATTAAATATTTGGGTAATAAAATCATATTAATTAGTATATTAATATTTGAAAGAACAAATTCAACATTTAATTATAAACAAAGTATCGAGAGTAGTTGCTAGATATATATATATATATATATATATATATATATATATATATATATATATATATATATATATATATATATATATATATATATATATATATATATATATATATTGAAAAATTTTCAATTTTTTTATATGTTTCATAAGATGAGCAAATTGATTACTCTAATGTGCAAATTTTGAATGAGGAATAAGTCACATATACCAAAGATCACATTCAATATATAATATTATTATTCATCTTATACTTTCTTTAGTGGCTTTCTATTTATTTTCCTTCAAACTTTCCTTATTTTTTTTTATATTTTTAATAAAGAAAATTTACCAATTTTATGTCAATTTTTTTCTAAAATTTTTATTGGCTTATTTAAATTATATATATATATATATATATAAATATATAAATTCAATGTCTTCATATTAGTATTTTGTTTATTGTGGTGTAGTAAAGTGTATCGTGTATGCTGACAAACCAAAGAGTGCTGCTGCAAGAAGTTATCGAATAAAAAAAAATACACGTTCTTTTTCCTCCATTAATTTATGGGGAAAATTATATTAATATAATTGGAGTTTAATTAAAAAATGATGCTCCTAATAAATAATTTTCTGTGCTATATATAATCTGTATTAATTAATATGATAATATAAACCCATAACAAACTATACTAATGGATATAATTGGTACGCGTCATATCCAAATTAATCTCGACGGTCCACAATAATTATTAGATGTCTCTGCATATGATGTGATATGATATATTTTTTGACAGCAATAATATATTTGATACATTAAAAGATTCAGATGACTATTTTTTTTAATTGGAGCAATTATTAACTTCTACTTCTTGTATTTTTAATTCTTATAATTTCATTATTTTTTTATATTTTAAATTTCATGAATTTCGATGATAGAGATTTAAGAAGATTTAAAATGAAATATATATAAAAACTAAAATGTTTAAAATCATATATATTGAGCCATTTAATCATAGATGTTTTGTAAGGGTGAAGGGTGAAGGTGATTTTTTCATTAAAATTAAAATGCATGAAAATTCTTTTTCTATTGTTTTCAATGTGTTTTCATGTGATTATTAATATTTTTGTAGAGTTCATTAAGATTTAAATATTTTATTAATTTAAGTATTTTTAAATAAATTTCTAGACTTTTATTTTTATATGTTATTGGGTTTTTTTATAAATGAAAAACTCAGTAAGTAAAACAATTAAGAATTACTATGGAGAAACAGCAACACCAATAGCAATGAACATAACAATAAATGCAGCAACAATAATGATACAGAAAGGAAGAAAGAATTCATCTTTATTCTATTGTTGAGTGAATGTTGTAGAAGATGGTAGTAGTTAAGAATGGTTGGTTGATCTGTGCAGAGGAGATGGAGAAAGTGAAGGAAATTGAGAAAACTGCAGAAGGAAAGTTGGAAGCAATAATGGCAAAGCTAACTGACATTGATGGGTTGGAGAAAGCATTTCAGGGCTGTGGTGGAGTTTTTCACACCTCTGCATTCACAGATCCTGCGGGTCTTTCTGGATACACTGTAAGAACACTTTTTTTTCTGCAGTAATGTTTCTAGATTACAATTCATTAGGGTTTTAGATTTATTACTTTAGGTTAATTAAATTTGTATTCTGTAAACTGGTTTTTTTACTGTGATTTTAGTGTCTTTCCATTTTAGAAAAATCTGCAATTTGATTGATTAAATTATCTCTAATTTTTTATTTACCCTTCTAAATGTGACACCTCACCTACCTAACTGGAATGTCCAAAAACCTGTCTCTTTGGGAAATAACTGCTCTTTAGAAAAACCCTTTTGGTTAGGTCACATCAACAACACCAATAAATGAATAAACAACTTATTGCAGGATAAAGTGTTGCAAAAGAGTTCATGAGCATGTGCATGATTGAACAAATTACTGTGTTTTGAAATTTTCATTTCACAAAACTTTGTTAGTTAGACAGATAAAAGAGATGTTTATACTTTTTTATCCCTGGTTTGGCTTAAACACTGATTTGAAATGACATTAAGCAAGATTTAGAAAAGTTTCTGAAATCTAAATGAGCTACATGATCATGTAAACACCATTAAGGAACTATTATTAACAATATCTTGAAGAAAAATTACTGTATAATATCTGAGCAATTGTTTGTCTGATTTCTAGAAATCCATGGCTAAGATTGAAGTAAAGAGTTGCTGAGAATGTGATGGAAGCATGTGCAAGAACAGCTTCAATAAAGAGATGTGTGTTCACTTCCTCACTAGCAGCTTGTGTGTGGCAAGACACTGCACAATCAGACCACACCCCAGTTATTAATCATGGCTCTTGGAGCAGTGAATCATTCTGCATTGAAAAGAAGGTAACTTTGCACAATGGTTGCACCTCATTGGTGTTATTTTCTTAGTTCTTTTTACCATCTAACATGTTTATGTAGGTAAAAAATGATCATTCATGACCCTGCTTTGTGTTTTGAATTTGTATGGCAGCTCTGGTATGCACTGGGGAAGATGAGAGCAGAGAAGGCTGCTTGGAGAATAGCCATTGAGAGGGGTTTCACTACCATTTGCCCAGCTCTAATTACACGTCCTCAATTTTGTCACAGGAATCCAACAGCAACAATTGCTTACCTCAAAGGTGCTACTATTGACCAAAACAACTGGTTCAATTTCCTGTTCCATTGGCTATCAAGTTTCTGAGTTTAATCAGTATTTTGCTAACTCATATCTCATTTTTCTTGTAACTGCTATTTTAGTATGTATACTACCTTGAGTTCTTAGGATGTAAGTTATATATCTGAGAACAATCTTCAACTGGTTATTGTCTATTATTTTGAAAAAGCATAATAGAATCTAAAACCTTAAAATTGCTGATGTAGGTGGTCAAGAAATGTATTCTCTTGGTCTGCTAGTAACAGTGGATGTGACCAAATTGGCAGAAGCTCATGCAAGTGTGTTGAAGGCAATGAACAGCAATGCTTCTGGTAGATACATTTGCTTTGATAAAGTGATAGATTCATAAAGTGGGGCAGAGAATTTGGCCAAGGAGATTGGAATGCCTAAGGAGAAAATATGTGGAGAAACATCAAACAGTTCTGTACAAAGATTTGAACTATCTAATGAGAAGTTATGCAGACTCATGTCAAGGCCACTCAGGTGTTACAGTGAATATCAGATGAAATAATGTTACTATGTTTGCTGGGAAAGTTGGTTGGTTTATTTATTTATTTATGGTTTGCCTTAGCCATATAATTAGATGAGAAAAATAGATGAGGCATGTTATATAGTATATTCAGTAATTAGTAATGTTTGTATTCATTTATGGTTTAAAATAGTAATATATAATTCTATTCATCTGTACACCAAATCATGCTAATTTTCTGACTTCTGAACTTGGCTACTACTGCATTTTTAATAATAATAATAATAATGATATTTAAATAATCAGTTAATAATGCTTTGATGAATAATTAAATCTGAAGTAACTGAAATATTCTTCATACTGGAAACTAAAATCAGCATGGTGAGGTAGATTTGAAGTGTAAACTAAAAAATTTAGCATGTTAGAAGTGAAAGATTACAACAATTGAATTGTTAGCAGTTTCAAAGGTAAGGTAGGGTTTATGTTTTCTCAACAATGTGACAGTTGGTGGTAGGTTCTATGTTGCACCAGAAAAGAAAAATGACGGATTATGAAGAACAGAATTTGGTATACAACATATTAAAGTTTATTGCAATACTATACACCTCACAAAGTCAATGTATATGTCATTTGATTCACTGCAACAGATGGTGAATTTAGTGCCTTAAACTGTGATTTGTTAATGCTTTAGTTTAGAAAAAAATGAAATTAAAAATAAAAAATAAATGGTTGATTTAGATGAAACAAATTACAATTTTGTAAATTCTTTTGAGAAATTGTTTACACCAGAAATTATAGTTCAGAAAACTATTTGCTTTTGACTTTTGAGTGAGCTTAATTCATTAAAAAAAAAGATAAAATAGAAAATGACATAAGAAATAAGATTGGAAAAGAAACACAAAAAGATATGATTACTCAACATAACTACTAACAACTTTTGTCTTCATTCCAACTAACATATTGAATCATGTCTTAAAAAGAAAACATTCTAAATCTTGAATTATTTTATTAATGTTGTCAAATGTTCCTTTAGACTAGCCTCAACATATTAATAAATTGTATATTTCAATTTCAAATTCTAAACTTTGATTCTCTTTCTGGTGGTGATTTAACTTGTGATTGTTATATAAATGTGTAATAAAAATTAGGACATATTTCGTAAAAAATGACTCAAAAACAAAGTTAATATGTTATGTGTTTCAAAAACGAAATTAATTTTAAAATATTAATATAATAATTTATAATATTGAAGATGGATTTAATAATTAGTTCAAAGAACTATTAAATGAAAAAAATAATCTTAGTTTGATTAAAATAACCTTTAAATTAATACAACTAATTCCATTAATGATTTAAAGGTAAGAGGAGAGGTTGCGAAAAATGGAATTTTCTAAAGTTTAATTTTTTTTTAAATTTATATATAATTAATTGATTAGTCAACCAATACAATACGTAAAATGGATTAAGATGTTAGAAATAAGGTTTTTGATCTGATATATTGAATTAATATAAATTTTATAGTCATTATATATTAAAGTGTATATTAAAATTACAAGTACTATTTAAAATTGATCACCAATAATGACTACCAAAATTATTTTAATGAATATTTTAGATTGATTTTGAATTTGATCAAATATATTAAATATGTTAAAACCACCAATTGAATAACTTAAATATACTCTTTCAATGGAAATCCTTAATTTATATATATTACAATTAAAGATGTTAACGCACGAATATAAATAAAAAATTTGTTCAAGACATATAAGTGTTTTGAAATAAAAAATCAGAATCAACTGATAGAGAAATTCTCCTTTCTTGTTTAGTTTTCATGATGTTCAATTTCTCCCATACACAACCTCTATAAAACAGTGTGTAATTGTCAGTTTCGGAAAATCAAATTGAAAGTTAAAAAAAAATGCTACAAATCATGACGCGTTTCAATTCTGAAGGTCATCCAGAATTGCAAACAGAAAGAGATTACTCAATGTAATTGCAGTTTACGCATTTTCTCCAATAGCTTTTTATGAGAGACATTTCCATAGTGCAATTGCGAAAGAAAACAGAGAAATTGTAATATAAACGGTAAAGAAAGGTGGATTCCACAGAGAGGTGTTACCAAGAGGCTTGGGGCGTTCGAGAAGGATCTCTTCGGTGGAGACCATGGTGAGGCGGCTGCCAACGTCTTCGTGGATGTTAAATAACTACATAAGTAGTTTTTATTTCTTAGATGATATTTTACAATGTGATTCTCTATAAATAGAGTATGTAGTAGGTGAGAATTAATTCCAACCATCAAAGTTGGGCTACACAGTAACATATACATAATACATTTCAACACTCCCCTCAAGCTGGAGCATATAGATCATATGCACCAAGTTTGGAACATATAAACTGAATTCTGGGCCCTCTTAAAGACTTAGTCAAAATATCTGCAAGTTGTTCATTAGAACTGACAAATTCTGTAATGAGATCCTTGGAAAATAGCTTTTCTCTGATGAAATGACAATTAACTTCTATGTGTTTTATTCTTTCGTGAAACACTCGATTGGAGGCAATGTGAAGAGCTGCTTGATTGTCACAATACAACTTCATAGTCTTATTTTCACAGAATTTTAATTCCTGAAGGAATTGTTTGATCCACATGAGTTCACAGGTAGCCAAGGCCATAGAACGATATTCTGCTTCTACACTAGATCGAGCAATAACACTATGTTTCTTGCTTTTCCAAGATACAAGATTGCCTCCAAGGAGTATACAATATCCTGTGGTAGATCTCCGATCATTTGAACAACTAGCCCAATCTGCATCACAATATCCTTCTACCTCAGAACTTCCCTTATTTTCATATAACACTCATTGTCCTGGATTCCCTTTTACATATCTAAGGATGCGTATTACAGCATTCCAATGATCAATACGTGGGTTTTGCATAAATTGGCTCACAACTCCCACTGGATAGGAAAGGTCAGGTCTTGTTATAGTAAGATAGATTAGTTTTCCCACCAACCTTCTGTATCTTTCTGGATCTGAGAAAAGTTCACCATGGTCTCTCATTAATTTTTGATTTGAGTCCATAGGACTATCAATAGGCTTGCAATCTGTGAGACCTGTTTCCTCCAAAATATCAAGGGCATATTTTCTTTGTGAAATAACGACTCCTTCTTTTGATTGTGCCACTTCAATACTGCTGGGCGATTTCGGCAAGTGCACCGAATCGTTTCAAGTAATATACCGGTAAGACCGGGTATCGTTTTCCCAAGAGACTCGTAATACTAGAGAATTGTGTGATTAACAACTCATCTAGACTCAATAGAACATAACATCATTTTACAAACAAGTGCAGAAAGATAAATTAACACATAATTACAAGGTTGGACTTTGATAGTGAAGGCACTTAGATACGGATAAAGGTCAGAAATGATATGGATCGGCATTGTTAAGTTTGGTTTTCACTACTCTCACTCTTGTGCATAAAAAGTTTCATCTCCTCTCCATTAATTACTAATGTCAACCATCAAAATTACTCAATCCCTAACTCCTTAGGTGAAGAGCCTAAATCCTTTATTAACAATCAACTCAATGATCAATTAATAACAAAATTTGCATTAAGAACAAAGATCTTAAGACAACCAGTGTAGTAAGTTCCCTACTAGATATCTTACATCCACTAGGCCCTAGTTTCAGATCTAGACCACAAGATATGTGTCCATACCCATGAATCCATTAAATCAAGTCATGAAATATTCCTATCACATGCAAGCTTTAAGATTGGAAACAAGAACTAGAAATTAACAGAATAGGCATATGTATATTGAAATCAATCATCAATTACACAAGAATCCAGCAATTACATCATTCCCTAACAAGATGGGTTTGGTTCTCCATTTTCATGGAAGAACCTCAAGCTTACAAACATGGTGGATGGAGAAGAAGGAGACCCAAAGAGGAGAAAAGAGATGCTTCCACATGCTCCCAGCGGCCTCCATGAGCTCCAGCAGTGGTGGTGTGCCTCCAAATCGCCGTCCCTTGAGTTCTGGGAGAGTTTCCCCCTCCAAAACTACCTCTGTTCTGCATTTTCGGGCCATTTAACGCGTCTGGAAGTGGTCCAGTCGCTCGAGCGACCGTTTAAACTCGCTCGAGCGACCAAACGGGGCTCGCTGGAGCGCGCGACTCGCTCGAGCGAACAGGGCAACTCGCTCGAGCGAACAGGGCAACTCGCTCGAGCGAACAGGGCAACTCGCTCGAGCGAGTCAACGCAGTGAACAATACGGTCAACCAGTGAACAGTAAAGTCAACGGATGAATAGTGCCGGTCAATGCGTGAATAGTGATTTTTTTATTTTCTTCTCCAATCCTTATTTATCTGCAAAATAAACACACAAAGGCAATTAAACTAATTTATGAACAATATAACACAATTTTTACATCTTTCCATGAGATTTATTACACAAACACATGAAAAAGAGATTAAAATAAGTGTGAATATAAGTCAAATATCACACTTATCAAATACCAAGGAAGTATTTCAACCGACCAAGGTCTTTGGTTTGGAAGTGGTTGAACAAGTGATCTTTTAATTGAGCAATTCTCGCAACATTATTTCCTGTAATCACAATATCGTCAACATAGACCATAAGATAAACACATTTGTTAGGAGTAGAATGCCCATAAAATACTGAATGATCTGCTCCACATCGTTTCAATCCAAATTGTTGCACAACACGACTAAATTTACCAAACCAAGCTCGAGGTGACTGTTTCAAACCATAAAGTGAACGACGTAATTTACAAACTAAATTAGACTCCCCCTGAGCAGCACGACGAAATCCAGGAGGTTGCTCCATGTATATTTCCTCTTCCAGATCACCATGAAGAAAGGCATTTTTAATGTCCAGTTGATGAAGTGGCCACTGTCGAATGGCAGCCATGGCAAGAAAAAGACGAACACTACTGATTTTGGCTACAGGAGAAAATGTATCACAATAATCGAGACCATAAATCTGAGTATATCCCTTTGCTACTAGACGAGCTTTTAGCCGATCAATTGCACCAGTAGGACCAACTTTAATAGCATAAACCCATCTACATCCCACAATTTTCTTACTAGGAGGAAGAGATACAAGTTCCCAAGTACCACTATTGTCAAGTGCCTGCATTTCATCAATCATGGCTTGTCGCCATCCAGGGTGATCAAGTGCCTCACGAACATTATTAGGAACTTTGATGTTAGAAAGAGAGGAAACAAAGGAGAAATAGGTAGGAGACAAACGATGGTAACTTAAAAAGTTATAAACAGGATAAGGATTACGAGTTGATCGAATACCTTTCCGAAGAGCAATAGGCCAAGCCTGATCAGATTCAACAGAGGGTGAAGGATCCATGGTCTGGGAATCTGGTGAAGAAGGAGCTGAGTCTCGAGGATCTTCAGGCAAGGGAGGAGGTGGTTGAATAATGTCATCTGCATTTTGAGTGTGATTGGGAACTGGAGAAGTAGGAATGACTAAGGGATCACATGATGGGATAGGAAGCATGTTTTGAACAGATGAACATTCTTGCTTAGAGGACGAGAAGAAGGGTGTATCCTCAAAAAATGTGACATCAGAAGACATATAGTATCTTTTTGTTGAGGGAGAATAACATTTATATCCTTTTTGAAGACGAGAATATCCTAAAAAGACACACTTAATAGACTTTGGAGAAAGTTTATCAAGACCAGGAGAGACATTATGAACAAAACAAGTACTCCCAAACACACGTGGAGAGACATGATATAGAGGATCGTGTGGAAAATTATGGAGTAAGGAATCTTATTATCAACAGAAGAAGAAGGCATCCTGTTTATCAAAACACAGGCAGTGAGGACAGCATCCCCCCAATGATGAATAGGAACATTAGTATTTAACATCAGGGAACATGCAGTTTCAATGAGATGTCTATTCTTTCTTTCAGCTATACCATTTTGTTGTGAAGTATGAGGACATGTTGACCTATGTAGGATTCCTTTAGATGATAAAAAGGATGAGAGTTTACTAGAAAAATATTCTTTGGCATTATCACTCCTGAGAATTTTAATTGTCTTTCCAAATTGGTTCTGAATTTCATTAAAAAAGGACATAAATATATCTAAAAGTTCAGATCTCTCTTTCATTAGATAAACCCAGGTACATCTAGAGAACTCATCAATAAAGGTTACAAAATAGTTAAAACCAAAGGAAGTAACACGACTTGGTCCCCAAATATCAGAGTGAATGGTGGAAAAAACAAAAATACATCGTGTCTCAAATGTCTTTGGATAGGAAGATCGAACATGTTTCCCTAACTGACAAGACTCACAATCTAAGACTCTAATGTTTTTAAAATTTGGAACCATCATTTTTAATTTAGACAAACTTGGGTGACCTAAACGATCATGCAAAAGTTTTGGAGATAAAGTTGAAAGACAGGAAACAGATGAACTAGGCTTTAGATAATAAAGTCCCCGTGACTCACGTCCTTCCCCAATCAGACGTCCCGTTCCATGTTCCTGTATAACAGGAATTTGCAGTAGAAGTTACTGAACAATTTAGTGAACGAGTCAATTGACTTAAAGAGATTAAATTATAAGGACAATGAGGAATGTACAAAACAGAATTTAAATTTAAGGAAGGAGATAATGAAACTTTGCCAATTCCTTGAGATGCTACTTTGGATCCATTGGCAACAGTGATTAAATTAGGAATTTTTTGAGAGGAAATGGAGTAAAATGAAGGGAGGTTACCAGAGAGATGATCTGAAGCACCGGAATCAAGTATCCATGAATTTTGACTTTCTCTAGTTTGAGAAATGCATGCAGTTGACATTGAGGATGATTGATCAAGATTGGTAGATTTTTCAGATTTGTACCTTAAAAATTCTTGATATTCTTCGTCAGAGATTTTAGATTCTGGATTATCAGATCTAGACACCTGCACAGTTTTATCAGGAAAACCATGTAAAGAATAACATCTTTCTTGGGTGTGGCCAATTTTCTTACAGTATGAGCATTGCACACGCCCACTTCGACCTCCACGACCTCCTCAAGTACTCCTACCTCTTCCTCTTCCTTGTGGAACTACCATTGCTGCAATTTCAATAACATCAGTTGAATTCCCTTCTTTCACCAAAGTAGGTACTCGAAGGAGTCGAGTAACCAAATTATCCATTGACGGGATTTGATCTCCTGCTAAAACTTGATCACGGACATGATCAAAATCAGAGTGCAAAATTCTAAGGATTAAGACCATGTAATACTTGTCAAGTCTTTTGTTGATACTTTCTATTGAATCAGCTACCAAGAATGTTTTTAGTTCTTCTACTGCAGCTCTAGCCTTTGCTATATGAGAAATCATATCATGATTGACTTGTTTGAGAGAGGATACTCTTTCGGTTGCATAAAAAAGTCTTTGTATATCATTAGCAAAAATATCTTGGGCTCTTTTCCAAAAAGAGAAACAAGTCTTGTAAGGTCTCATTATATCTAGAACTTCTTGTTCAACCGATTGCCACAACACAGCACATAACTAGAAGTCTAGTTTCTCCCATTGGGGTTTTTCTTCCTCCGAGACCATAGATGCATCTTGTTCAAGGTGATTATGGTGTCCTTGACCAAGAAACCATAATTCCACTGCAGAAGACCATGACAAATAATTTTTCCAATTCAAATTTACAGATGTAATGATAGGAGTTGCAGATAAGGAAGAATTAATTCCAGCAGAAGCCATTTCAGATCTGACAAAAAACTGAAACAGAGACAAATAGCTTTAGGGAGAAAAACCCTAGGTCTGAACAAAGACACTAGAACACAAAACGAAGTGCCTAAACACGCTCAGGGAGCTCAGGCGAGACGACTGGTGGAGACGCGGTGTCGCTCTAACACCGGGAGGGTGGCGCGTGAGATGCACGCACCTGAGACTCACCGGAGAAAGGTGGCGCGTGTGGGAGTGTGCGGAGACTGATGAGACGGCGACCACCAGGGTTGGGTCGCGCTTCTCAAGGCGAACCTAACCCTTGCCTTCGCCGGAGGAAAGGCGGCGGTGGACAACGGCGGTTGCGACGGTGGCGACGGCGCTCCGGCGACGGATGAGACGGTGACCACCAGTGTTGGGTCGCGCTTCTCAGGGAGAACCTAACCCTTGACTTCGCCGGAGGAAAGGCAGCGGTGGACAACGGTGGTTGCGACGGTGGCGACAACGGCGGAGGTGACGGAGATGACAAAGGCCAGATTTTGTCCCGCTCTTGATACCATGTTAAATAACTACATAAGTAGTTTTTATTTCTTAGATGATATATTACAATGTCATACTCTATAAATAGAGTATGTAGTAGGTTTTTCTAAAAATACTTAATTTCACCTCTGAATAGTTAGAGTGTGTTATGTTATTAGAAAGTGGGTTTAAGTCTAACTCAACCCCACATAACTGGCTTGTAAGGTGAGGTTTGCACCTCACTTATATATTGGTTTGTAAGGTGAAGTTTGCACCTATTTATAAACTATGAATTGACCTTATCTCTAGTCGATGTGGGACTTCCAACATATGTTGTGAAATTGGTACCTTTGAAAAAAACTGTTAATTTCATAGCTAAATTAAGTTATATATATATATATATATATATATATATATATATATATATATATATATATATATATATATATATATATATAAGTCTAAGTTGAAATTAATATATGATTGTAATTTTGGTGTGTTTTTGTCAAATTTTCCTTTAAGAGAGAAAATTATTTCTTAAGCAAGACTATCACTACAACTTAATCAAATTTCTATCAAATTCCCGCTCAAGTGAGATAATTCTTGTCCAAACAACAATATTCTCGCTCAAGCGACACCCTATTTATAGTAATGAGTTGTCTCACAAAATTTAGAATTTCTACTTCGTTAAACGTTGGATTGTGTTAAAATTTTGGCAAGTGCAAGTGTTGGATGAGCAAACAAAACAAATCACAAGAAAAGATATAAGATCAGTAAAAGGTTTTGTGGAATGCTAGCAGTGGAGACTCCACTTGAGAAATGAAGGAGGACATGAAGAAATCATGTCCTTATTTCTTTTCTGGAAAGATAAATTTTCAAGCACGATTTTTTTTTGGAGAATTGTAATTTTTGTGAACTTAATTTTGAACTCTTGTTACTCAAAATTTCTTCCTTTACCTCATTCTTGAACAGTCACTTACCTTATTCTTGAACACTCACTTTCCATATGTTTTCCTTTTTATGCCAAATTTTCAAAGTGTATATGTGACTTTGCTTGCCCCATTGCTTTTATGTTGTCTTTTATGGAAAGTTTTTATGTTATCTTTTATGAAAAGCATTCACAAGAAAGTAATAAAAGAAAAATAATAATAAATATAAAAGAAGGGAAGAAGATACTTTGAAATAATAATAACAATCCATATATATAATGTTCTCAAGTATATTATATGGATTGTTGAATTGGTGAATGAGAAGATTGTGATCTTTAGTTTGTGATTTAGTTATGAACTTTGAGATTATATATTCTTAAGAAAAAATTATTGTATGTAGAATCATAGTTTGGTGTATAAATGACAGTAAAGGTATTTTTGAGACCATTATGACTAGTGAGTCGAGGGAGCACTAGTGCAATCAGGGGAAACGGCAGCGATTATTTTCACCAATAGATAGCGGTTCATGAACCGAAGTATATACAGGCGAGGCAAAAAGTCTACCACTTTTGGCCTCGGCTCAGAACCAAGGCATAAAAGAGATGGATACTGACTTGGTTCGAAGCTAACCGAAGCAGTAGATTTCTGAATTTTTAAAATTTTTTTTCCCAGGACTTTATGCCTCGGTTGGGACAATAACCGAGGCAGTATGTCCCCATCTACTGCCTCGGTTGGGACAATAACCGAGGCAGTAAAGTCCTTTTCTGTTTTTTTTTTCACCAGCTTTTCTGCTTCGTTTTTTACCTTAACCGAGGCCATATTGGGGTTTTCTGCTTCGGTTGTGGTCATAACCGATGCATATTCCCCTATTGTTTTTTTTTTAAAATCTGGTCTGTTTCTACTACATTCCCGACTGCAGAAACAAACCTGCATATAATTTTACAACCAGAACAGTCTAGAATAATCCAGAAGCGTATATTTTGAATGAAAATTATATTAAAACATAAATACATTCAATGTAATCATAAATCAACTTCTTAGAAACATAAATCAATCCAATGTAATCATAAATCAACTTTGAAGCATAAATCAATGCAATGTACAAAGTTTAACTAATAATAATGTACTAAAGCATAAAACATCTTAGAAACATAAACTTAGAACTTATTATATCCTAATATCTACTACACACTATTATATAATTGAATTACATATTTAGCCAGTGTTTTCCTTAGGGAGAACGAAGGTGGTGGCGGCAAGGAGGAAGCAACAGCGGCAACGCCAAGAAGAAGAACCAAAGAAGCAGAAGCAGAGGCAGCAGAGCGCGAAGAGAAAGAGGAAGAAGCAGAAGCACAGCACGAAAAGAAATGAGCAAAGTCTGAGAATTTGAAACTAGTCAAGGATACTACCTTGGTTTTCCAGAATAGCCGAGGCAGTAGAGCTCTACGGCATCGGTTTTAAAAGAAACCGATGCTTAAAATGGAATATCTAAGCCTATATATGCTTCGGTTAGGAAGGACTCGAAGCTGAAGGTTGTTTTGACACCGGCTCAACCGAAACCGAGGTGGTATTTCAGGCTTTATGCACCGGTTCTGTCACGACCCGAGGTAGTAACAGATGTTCATAAAGTTGTCAGTCAAAGCCTGCTCTCGTATCAGTCCGTATCAATCGTATCAGCAGGCGTTTAAGCACCGGTTCTTCAGAAAGCCGAGGTAGTATCTGGCTTCTGTTTTGGCTTTATTGCATGCAACCGAGTCATATGATCTCGCCTTAATTACGTGTCTGCCGCTGTAATAGACAGCGGTTTGGTGTGAAACGAAGCATATGGTGCGAGTTCATAATCAAATTTTGTAGTAGTGGAGGTCTATATCTAAAGGGTTGGTTACAACCGCTCTTAAAAGAATATATAAATTTATCTTACCATTTCATGTGGATTAGAAGCAATTTATATATATATATATATATATATATATATATATATATATATATATATATATATATATATTAGTTATGGTTTTTGAGTGCAAAATTTTTTTTAATATGAATTGGTTGGGATCTGTACATATTATTGATTATGACTTCTAGGTGTAAAAGAAATTTAGAAATAATAGATACTAAATCTCTTAATACTAGTTTATACATCAATTCTTTAGATTTCATGTCTATGATGATTTTGTTTATAATGATTATATGTATGATTATTTGGGACATAAACAAGATTATGAAAAATTTTGAATTTTAGATGTTTTATCGTAAGAATTTTGATAGCTGCATACTTAAATTCTAAATTTCTAGATGACAAATTAATTTTATTAGTTTATGATTTGTGAAAACTAATATATATTCTTTCATCGTTTAAGCTTATTTCATTTTCAACTCTAAGTTTTTAAATCAATTTCTGACTTACTATTTCCTTTCTTTTTTGTAAATGTACTTTTCTTTTTGCGGTGATTATATATGTGCACGGAAGTAGATGATCTCAACCATGTTAGAACTTGAAATTAAAATAAACTTACAAGTTTATTCCTTGTATTATATATATATATATATATATATATATATATATATATATATATATATATATATATATATATATATATAACCTTTGTAATATATGTAATTTCTATATGATGTTTGTTTCGAATATAATTATGTTTAATAACTCTCCATGAAAATATTATGAAAAAAAATCTTGTAATATAAATTTCATACTTATTATTGTGTATATTGTGCTTGTTTTCAATAAATGAAATGATATAAATTAATAGAGATTTAAATAAATTGGGGTCCTTACAACAATCACTTTAAGAAAAGAAAAAGTAAAGTTTTGCAATTCCTTAACTTATCCTAAAAGAAAACCTAAACCAAACTGAAAAATTCAATTAAAAATCTGTCACAAACGAAATATTTAAAAGGACTGACAACAGAAGAAATTCATTTACCATAGCACAGTGAACAAAATTTGAATCTTCCTTAAGTCTGAGAAACAAATATCCCAAAATGGATAATTACTATATAAAAGAATATATGGTTGATGAATCAATATTTTCTCAATTTCACTTAGCTTATTGTACCGAATTTAATCAGGGAATTGTGCTAAAATGTCCAGTATTTTCCCATTTTTCTTAATTGTGCTCAATTCAATCACAAATTCTTATTTTAATTAATTTGAATTATCTGAGATTAATTATTTGCAGTATTGATTACAGAGAAATTGTTGGATAATATTTTAGGACTAAAAGAGAAATTTCTCAACAATTACATTTTAAATTAAAATGAGAAAGAAAGGTGAAAAATTTATTGTTCACACGGAAGTGGCTCATAAAAAATTGAAGCCTTCACTTTGGAAGAAGTAACACGTTAAGGTGCAGCCCATGGCACAAGTTTTATTTTTTTAAGTTCACACTTGGAAAAGCTTATCAAAGTTGGAATAGCATACGAACACATGGCCCATCTTTTGTCTTATTTTTGGGTAAATTGATTGAAGAATTTTGCAAAAAGCACACGGCCATTCATATTTCTTTTAGTCCTAAAAGAATGTGTTGGATGGAAAAGAGGGGACCACACTTTTTGAAAAGTCACGTACGGAAAGGTAGAAGTAGTGTCATGGCCCACTTGGTGATTCATTTTGTAAATGGCTTGAAACCAATATAACACCATACGGCATGAGGAATGGCATAATGGAGGGGACACCACTTTGAAGCTTATGTCAATTATGGAGAGAAGTAACAAAGCAGACTTGATATTCCAGAATAGAGGGACCACCACTAGCATTGGAATTCATTTTAGAGTGTGGAGCCGTGGAGCTTGATTGAAGAAGGGGCCATCTCACGGTCTCTCTATTATTTTGCTGTAACTCACGCAAAGAAGTTGAATGAGTAGCTACCGAGAAGAACAAGAATTATGGCCAGCAGTAGAGCTCATGGTCTTCACGTTCAGCAGCAGCAAATTGGAGAAGAAGCTTCACACACCATGGTCTGTCTAGTTGAAGAGGAAGCACATCCTGCAGCAAAGATGGGAGTTCTCGGTCCAAGCTTGGGCAGCAACAACGTCCAGCAGCTGATTCCAGCAAGCGCTCCTTCACGTCCAGCTTGGGAAGAACATCACCGTCCAACTCCAGCAGCTCCATGCACGCGGACCACCAGGCAGTAGCAGCCACCGAGAGGAAACCTCCATCCAGCACAAGCTTCAATCTGTTCAGCAATGCAAGAGTGCACTGTCCAGCGCCACAATCACGACCTGCTGGAAGTGCTGGAACACTTCAACCAAGGAAGCACGACCATGATAGCTTGGGCAGCAGCAAATTGCATCCAGACAGCACACAGGTTCACGGTCCAACAACAAAGAGAGGGAGATGGCCGTGTGAGAGAAGGATCTACGTTGGAAGCTCACGGGTTTGGAAGATTGGCCATGGATAATTCATTCTGAATACAAGAGGGGACCACCACTTTGTCCAAAGATCACAAGAAGGGCCACCTCACGGGTCTCATTATTTTGTGGCTGCAGTTCACTGAAATGAGAAGAGTTGCTCACGGGAGGATATCAAGGAAGTGCTATAAAATGAAAGCAGCAGGCAGAGAAGACTCATTAGATTTTAGATCAGATTTTAGGAGTAGAGTTAGGAGTGCAATTTACGTTTTGGTTTTCTCCTCCCCAAAGAGGGGAGGTTGTGTGTTTGATTCAATTTCCAGTTTCATAATCGAAGTTTAATTGTATTTTCCAGTTGCATTTTTTTCAATCAAGGTTCGTTGAATTTTATTTGAATTTTATTTGAATTTACCGTTTTCTACAAATTACCGTCTCTGCAATTTACCGTTTTCTGAAATTATCGTTTTATGAATTTATCATTTTCTGAACTCTCTTTATTTTATCATCTGCTGTTACGTTTTTGCATGTTTACTGTTTCATTGACAAATTTCATTTTCAGTGAAGTGTTCTTAATTTTACCGTCTCTTTTATTTTCCCGTTTATTGTTTTCTGCATCGTTTAATTTTACCGTTTTTGCATATTTACCGTTTAGTTTTTATTGTCTTTAAAATTTAGTTCAAACGTTTTTAAATTCAGTTGTGTTTAATTTCCAATTTTAAATTTTATTTACCGCGTAAAACATCAACAAAAACACCCCCCTTCGTGTAAAAAAAATCTGAGACTGAACCAAACAATTGGTCCTTGAGAGAGACGACCTAGGAGTCACTTCCTAGCACTGTACTGCATTAATTCTTGCACATCAAATTTGTATGACCGCGACAGTCTTATCAATGGTAATGCAATACTCCTCCTTACAACTATGAGCAACAAAGTAGGGAAAATTAAGATGAAGTTGATGGTTGAATCAACTAACCAACAAAGCTACACTACTGAAACTAGAATTTATGTGATGAAAATAAAACACAATTAAACATCTTATATTTTAGTCCCAAAGGAGAGATTTTGAATAAGGCACCCACATGGAAGTTTGCTTCTGATACAACCTATAGGTATTTTCTCTACTTTTTTGTTTCAACATTTGCTCCTTTACAAGCTTTGTCACATAAGCCAAACACATGTTATTACCTAAAGTTCTTACGAAATTCATGACAAATCGAATGTTGAAATAGAGTAATTCCAACTAAAGGTTGAAATGAATTGAACGTATAGTCAAATTATTTAAAGGTTGGTTCAATCTAATGTTTTGGTTTTTATACTTATTGTTAGTATATATGCGTAATAATATATTCTAAAGAATTAATATTTTATTATATTTAAAAATAGTTACTAAGGTATCTTTTGAAAACTACAAAACTCCAATATTCTTATTTTATACGTATGATCTTTTATTTCAAATTATTAAATAAAACTAATTTATTATAATACAATACAATAATTAATATTTTAAATTACCACTTTTAAAAAAATTAAAAACAATTACAAATCATACACTTAATTTTATACAAGTAATATGAAAATAGTATTACAAATTTATTTTACTAAAATAAATGATAAAAATACTTTAATTTTATTGTCAATTTTAATATAATTATGCCTTACATTACACACACCAAATATTATAAAATTATATATGATTAGTAATATCAAAATAAGCCCAATGAAAAATAAAGAGAGATAATAACATATTAAATTCATTTAATATTTACACTAATTTTACCGTTTTTGAAAAAAATCACTTTTTTGTTTCTTGAACTTCTAAAATATCACTAATCTGTTTTTAATTATTTAATAAATAAATATTAAAAAAAAACAAAATAAAAGTATTCAGATTCCTTATTAGTAGTAAGGATTTAATCACATCAGTTTTCTAATGCATCCGTAGGTTATTCCTTCCACTTCCACCGGTTAGCTTCTGAAGGCATCCAGATGAATACCAAAAAAAAAAAGAAAATAAAAAGTAAGAAGAAGTAGTTTCAAATAAATATAAAAAAATTATGTATCTCAAAGTATTATTTTTTATGCATTTCATTTTATGCTTAATATAAAGTAAAATTATCTAATCCCAACTTTTTCTATCATCGGATATAATTTAGCATTCTTTCAAAATTTTAAATTTTATTTTGAAGTTTTTAAATTTAAGTTAATATATATATATATATATATATTGAAAAAAAAATTATAGTAAAACAACCCTCTAGAAATAAAGAAGATGAAAAACTAGAAAATAAAAGTCCTAACAAACTAAAGAAACCAACGTTTGTGAAGATTGGTGAGTTTGTGAAGGGAGAATAAAAGGTTTTTATTGAATACTTTTTAATTAAGTGAAAATAAATATTTTATTTTAAATTATTGATATAATTTTAGTTTCAAATTTGTTTATGTAAAAGAAAGAATTACTCAAATACAATAAATAGGGGTGGATTGATTGAGAAAAATATACTTCAATTTCATTTTTTTTAAAAAAGCTTTTTTATTCAAATATAAGGAGAGATTATTTTGCACTACTGAACAAATTTTAACACAAAAACAAAATACAAGAAAAATATCAAATATATATATATATATTGATTTGATTTTCTCTAAATCTACATCAAATTAATCCGAGTGTTTCGGTATAAATGTTGGGGGATCGAGATAGTAACCTGTCTTTGCTTCTTCTATGCGTATGGTTGCTCCGTTCTCCTATCACGGCACCACCTTAGCTCCTTTGCTCACCGAGAGGGGGAGGTACCTGCGAGGATACTCCGACGCTCAAGTCAGTGTGTGTTTTTGAACCTTAGTTCTTCAGAGATAGATTAATATCTAATATATTTTCTTAGTATTTCCAATGTAGAAAAAACCAACTTTCATCCTTTACCTTCTCTTTCTATTTATAAGCTGACAAAAATTATACCTGGAAACCATTCAAAATATCTTAACCAATCCGTTCCTGAGATTTCGGTTGGTTGAAATATATAACTGCTCCTAATATCTTAACCAACGTGTTACTGATATTTCGGTTGGTTTAAATATGTAACTGCTTGATCGTGATTCTACATACTGGATCAGTGGATTCCGATATTTATGGCGAGATCTTTGCAATCGCTCTATTCGATTATTTTGATTTGAGCTGGTTACTTTTAACGGAAGTAACTATGCGAGCGCCTATTTATACTAGGAGCTCGTGACAAAGCGATCCTTGAGATCGCGTTTATTTCAAGACGATCGTTATTAGACGATCGCTTTTATTTCAAGACGATCGCTTTTATTTCAAGACGATCGTCTAATGATGAATTTGTTTTCGGTCGATCACTTGAATTTATGTTTGCTTCAAGACGATCACTTGGAACTGGGCTTGTTGTTAGACGATCGCTTGAGATTAGCTTTTGGTAGCTCTTGTTCCAAAACGATCGTTCCCTATCTCCATTACTTATTATTGCGGGTGCACTCCAGGGATTATACTATACATAATGCCCCCCGAGTCCGAGTTAACTATGGCGCGAGACGCAGGACGTGGTCAGTTAACTGTAGGACGGAGAGATAAAAATGGATGTGGTATTGGAGTTGTTGCTACGCACCGTTTTGATATAGGGTTTTTTAGCGTTTCCCGCTTTTGGGGAAGTTGAAAGTGCGTAAACGGAGCCGTTGGATTAAGATGATCTGACGGTGCGGGGTGAGTGACGGTCAGTTTTCCATCATTAAGGTGAAATGACATGCAAGTGTTCAACCGCCATTTCATCATTTTGCTATCCGTGACGATTCTTCTTCTATACTCTTCGTCTTTCCTCTGCCTTCTCAAGAAGTAACCAGGCTCTTTCTGCGCTTATCATCTTTCTTTCTCTTTACAACAAAACCAGGTAACCCGAAAAATCCTTGCTTGTTTGTAGTTCACATATTTTTTGCAATGGAAGAAAAGGGGCAGAGTGATAATATTAACATACCAGAGGCGTCCTCGGTTAGGGTTCCTCCTGAAATCGCCACTGTAGTTTTCGGCGAAAGGGCCTTTGTGTATGGCCAAGTACGCACCGAAGATTCGGAGGAGGTCTCATCGTCATCTTTGTCTGATAACAATTACGAATGGGCCTCTCGGGAAGTGAGTGAGTATTCCAGCGTATTCAAAAATAGGATTGTATTAGCGGATTGGGTAGAAAATAGTTGTATTCTGAGATCTGTAGGATACAAATCTTGTATAAAAATGGTGGCATGTAGGGAGGATGAGAGGGTTTTTCATGGGAAAGAATCCGCTGCCGATGACTTTTTTTATTTCTATGCTCCACTATTTTACGATTTGTATGTTAGACTGCCGTTGAGTGCGTTTCAGATGGATGTTTTGAGAACGCTAAATGTTGCTCCCTCGCAACTACATCCGAATGGGTGGGGGTATGTCCAAGCGTTCGGGACGTTGTGTCAAGCGGTGGGCATTAGGCCTACCGTTCCCTTGTTTTTTCACTTTTTTAGGTGTCGCCCAGTTGCCAAGAAAGGATGGGTATATCTGATTTCTGAGTCTGAGAATGCGCTGCTGGAGTTGTATGTTCAGTCATATAGGGGATTCAAAAATCAATTCCTAAAAGTGTCAATTCTCGATTCTGGGTGATCGTTTTTCTTTGACGAGGGAGGTCGGTCGAAATTCCCCTTGTACTGGACTCAGAATCCATTGAAGTTCACTTCGTGGTCCGAGGACCAGATGACGATCGACGAGCTGGAAGCCCTTGGTCTGTTGATGTCATTACCGCGCCCCCTTTCTTCTCGGCACCTAATAAATTGTCTTGAATATGACGATTTTGGCGCTAGAGTGACCGATATGTTTCCGTTGTTGATATTTTGTAGGTATTGTTTACCTGTAGTTGACTGTTTTTGTTATTGATTGTTTGCTTGACAGAGATCATGGGTAGGAAAGGATAAGGCCGAGATTGGTTTAAGGCTATCAAATCTGAGGGGAAAGCGGGGCAAACATCTGGTGCTGCTCGCCCTCAATCTTCAGGAGCCGCACGACCTTCTTCCCCTGCTGTGACGGTCGCTGGTCAAGAAGATGTAACGATTGTGGAGGAGCAGCCCCTCGTTAGGAAGAGGACACATCAAGCTGTTTCAAAGAAAGCTGGGCCTTCTAAAAAGGCGAAAGAAACGGTCGACGCCACTGCCCGATCGTTTCCACGGGGTATGTGGGACTCCGCACTCAATCTCAGCCACAAGATCGACTTCAACTTGGATGAATTGGAGAAAAAGCTCGTTGAAGGCATGACCGAGCAAAAAATGGCTGATGACCTTTTGGAACTGTCGAGTCGAGCGGCCATGGATGCCTGGCATATGGCGTACGCGTCCGACCGGGGAGTGTTGAGAACCGAGCTCCAAAAGGTCAAAGATCAACTGAAGGAACTGTCGGCTACACATGCTGAGTGCGAGGAGCGACAGAGACAGTCCCAGCAGTTGATGTGCGAGGCTCAAACAATGTTGAAAAACACTCAAAGGGCAGGTATCTGCTTACGGGAGGAGCGCGACCAACTACGGGTCGAGCGTGATCAGTTAAAGATGACTCTTGAGCAGTCATCAAAAACTGTGTCCACCCTCAACCAACGCCATGACGAGCTCCTTGCCGCGTCCGCAGCAGATAAAGAATTAATAGAGGAATTAAAAGAGGCGATCGTAGCGGAGCATACCCGAGGGTTTGAGAAGGCGTTGAGGCAAGTGTCTCTCCTGCGCTAGGTGAACACTGACGGACCAGAGTTTGACGTGGATAAAGACGTTTATCAAGGTCAGCTAGTACCTATCGTGGAGATACCCGACGATGCCTCTCCTGAGCAGGTCGTAGTGCCGACAGTCGCCGAACAACCTGTGGAGCAAGCGACTGAAGATGTTGCGGATAACTAGATTTTAAGCTTGTACCTTAATCGCAGTATTGGGTTGTAATGTGCTTGACTATCAAACTCTTTTATTTGCCATATTTGTATAACTTTGACTTATGACATATGTTTTGACCTTCTTGGACGTATGATGGTGTATATGCTTTTACTTTAATGCACGGATGGTGTGAATGTGTAGTTCTGAGTGTCTGGGTGTTCTTAGGCGAACATCGACCAGAGGGATTGGATCCCTTTGTGTAGCGTATTTGGGTGTTCAAGGGTGAACATCTACCAAAGGGAGTGTTTCCCTATATGCTAAAGTGCCGGGTGCGCGTTAGTGAACATCTTCCAAACCTTGACGTTTGTCGAGTTCAATACGACATGGATTCAAAGGAATAACCTGTTCATTCAACTTGAATAACAATGAGGGGAACTGAAATGCAATAGTTCTAGTAACGCAACTAAATAACACATTAACTGAAATAAATTTTTAAATGAGTGGCGTTCCAAGTGTTGGGGATGATAGTTCCGTTGAGGAGTTCCAGCTTGTAGGCTCTGTTCATCAGATTTTATGTGATGCGGAAGGGTCCTTCCCATTTGTCTTCCAGCTTACCATGCGTCCGATTTCGTCTGGCCTTTCCCTTTATTCGCCACACGAGGTCACCCTCTTTGAAGGACCTAGACTTGATCTTGGAGTTGTAACGTTGAGACAACAGCCTTTTTTGTGCGGCCGCCCGAATCATGGCGACTTCTCGTCGCTCTTCCAACATGTCAAGGTTCGTTCGCAACTGATCGTCATTAAGAGCCATGTCGGTTAGGTCACGCCGTAAAGTGGGTTCTCCTAGCTCGACTGGGAGCATGGCATCCGTGCCATACGTCAGATTGAATGGTGTGTCTCCTGTCGATCCATGAGGGGTGCATCTGTATGCCCATAGCACTTCTGGTAGCTCGTCCACCCACAATCCTTTAGCGTCGCCAAGGCGTTTTTTCAACTCATTGAGTATAGCTTTGTTGGCCGCTTCCGCTTGTCCATTGGTTTGAGGGTGCTCGACGGAACTAGTGACGTGTCGGATGCCCAGGTCGCGCAGGAACTTATCTAACTTTTTATCAACAAATTGCCTGCCGTTATCGGTGATGATTTTTTGAGGTAGGCCGAATCGACATATCAAGTGCCAGATGAACTTCTGTACCCGCTGGGCGTTGATGATGAAGAGGGGTTCAGCCTCTATCCATTTGATGAAGTAGTCAACGGCCACTATGAGGAATTTATTTTGAGCTCTGGTGATCGGCAATGGTCCGACTATGTCTATTCCCCACTGAGCAAATGGCCAAGGTGAGACGACGTAATGTAATTCCTCAGGAGGAATTCGGATGTTGTTACCATGAGCTTGACACGACATACATTTTTTGACGAACGCTTCACAGTCGCTGTCGATAGTTGGCCAATAATAACCTGCTCGAAGTATGCGTGCGCGTAGCGTGCGTTTTCCAGAATGGAACCCGCATATTCCTATGTGCAGTTCGCGCAGGATATAATCGACTTCCTCGGTAGATACACATTTTAACAAAGGAGTAGAGTGGCCACGACGATATAGGTTATCGCCTATATGTAAGTAGCGAGCGATCCGTTTAGAGTCGCCCGCTGTGATTTGTTCCCCGAGCTCCTGTTTCCTCATCAAATCGCTCACCTCTTGTCTCCAATCAGCTGTGGGCGCGGTCAAACCGACTGTTAGAGTTTCCACAACGGGTTTGTCGTGTACCGACCTAATGACGGACGCTAGCTGCGTTTTTTCCTTTGCATGTGTCAATTTTGATAAAAGATCTGCTCTTGAATTTTGTTCCCTTGGGATATGTATAATGCAAACCTGTGAAAAATCTTTGAGGAGGGCGGTTGCCTTGTGGAAGTAACGCATCAATTGATTGTCTTTGACCTGGTAGGTTCCGTTCATGTGTCCGACTACCAGCTGAGAATCCATCCTGCATTCTACGGCTGGGACTGCTAATTCTCTGGCCAGAGTTAGGCCAGCGATTAAGGCTTCATACTCGGCCTGGTTGTTGATGGTTTGAAACCGGAAAGTGATGGCTTGTTCAATGATGAAACCGTTGGGCCCTTCAAGTACTACGCCTGCCCCGCCCCCTTTCTTGTCGGACGATCCATCTACATTAAGGAGCCATGTGGGCTCAGGGTCGTCCGGGATGGGGGTCAGGTCAACCACAAAATCCGCCAAGTGTTGCCCTTTGACGGATCCTCGGGGTTCAAATCGTAACCCGAATTCAGATAACTCTATCGACCATGACACCATTCTTCCAACTAGATCGGGCTTTCTGAGGATTTTAGCTATGGGGTGGTTGGTTCGAACGACCACCTGATGGCTCTGGAAGTATGGCCGAAGTCGACGCGAGGCTGTAAGTAAAGCCAAAGCTACCTTTTCGATCTATGAGTATCGCTCCTCTGCCCCGTGCAATGTCCGACTGACGAAATATATCAGCTTAAGGGCGGGGGCTTCTTGAGTCAAAGCGGCACTCACGGCATGATGAGACACCGCAATGTACAGCTGTAAGTCGAACTGATCGGTTGGTCGCGCCATGATGGGAGGATGGGTGAGGATGTGTTTAACCGCCCCGAACGCTTTGTCGCAATCTTCGCTCCAAGGCTGAGTGACGCCCTTCTTCATATTCTTTAGGATTGGTTTGATGTGCTCAGCAAGCTTTGGGATGAAACGAGATAGAGCAGTCACTCGACCCACGAGCCTTTGTACCTCTTTAAGGTTTTTCGGATTTGGCATTTCCAGTATGGCTTTGCACTTATCCGGGTTAGCTTCGATACCCCTGCGGGTGAGCATAAACCCTAGAAACTTTCCAGCGGTCACCCCAAAAGTACATTTGGATGGATTCAGTCGCATGTTGTACTGACGCACCTGAAGAAATACTTCCACTAGATCTTCCAGATGCTGGTCCATAGATCGACTACGGATGACCATGTCGTCCACGTAGACGTCCATACACTTTCCAATTTGATGATGAAAGATTTTGTCCATGAGGCGCTGGTAAGTAGCTCCTGCATTCTTTAGACTGAAAGGCATCACCTCATAGCAATAATTTGCACGTTCGGTTATGAAAGCTGTTTTGCCTTGGTCAGGCCGGTACATGGGTATTTGGTTATACCCTGAATAAGCATCGAGGAAACTCAACACTGTATGGCCGGAAGCTCCATCCACCAGCCGGTCAATGCTAGGAAGTGGGTATGAGTCCTTTGGGCAGGCTTTATTCAAGTCTGTGAAATCGACACACATTCGCCACTGTCCATTTGGTTTTTTAACCATAACCACGTTGGATAATCACGTCGTGTACGTTGCTTCCCTAATGAAGCGGGCGTCCAACAATTTGCCGACCTCTGCTTGTACGGCCTCCCGCTTCTCTTCTCCGAGCCTCCTTCTCTTTTGAGCGACCGGGCGCGCTTCTTTAAAAATTGACAATTTATGTGTCATTACTTTTGGGTGGATGCCAGGCATATCTGCCGCTGCCCATGCGAACAGGTCAGCATTGGATTTCAGTACTCTGGTCAGTTTGCGTTCGTCGTTAGATTCCATACCAGCTCCAATACTTGTAGCTTGCGAGGAATCTATTCCTAGCTGATAGGCCTTAACGTCGCCCTGTGGGTGCAGGCGTTCGTCCAAGTCGGTTCTGGGATCTAATTCAATAGCGGCTGTTTCAGCTCCTTTTGCTTTCCTGGGTGGTATGAAAGGAGTGACTTTCAGCCCGACCACATAGCACTGTCTGGTTGTTCGTTGATCAGCTCTCACCGTACATATGGATCCTTCTTTTGTAGGGAACTTCATGGCCAAATGCGGCGTGGAAACTATAGCTCCAAACTCGTTTAGACAGGGTCGTCCTAACAAAGCATTATATGAAGCGTTCGCCTCCACTAGCAAGAATCTGACTCTTAATTCTTTCGCCACGTCCCCTGCCCCTAGTCGAGTTCGAAGGTCGAGATACCCACGTGTGTCCACTCTTTCACCTGCAAAGCCTTCGATTTGCTCGTTGAATGGGGCTATTAAATCTTCGGACAGATCCATTTTCAGGAAGGTTGCCCAGTATAGAATATTGACTGAGCTACCTTGATCTACCAGCACCTTTGTCACCTCATATCGGGCTATCTCAGCCGTGATGACCATGGGGTCGTCCTGCTCCGGATCGGGCGCGTGAAAATCTGCATCGGTAAAAGTGATGCTGGGCAATGATCGGGGTTGTCTGCCCACCATGTGCACCGATTCTAGGCTTCTTAGGTGTCTCTTTCGAGCCGATGCCGACGCTCCCCCTCCTGCAAAGCCTCCGGATATGGTGTCAATTCGTCCCCGAATGGTCCTTTCTCGTTGTGGTTGTCTGGAACGACTTCGCGATCGTCGCCTGGATTCATCCTCCCTACGCGATGATCGTTCCGGGCTAGGACGAACGCTTTCTCTTCTTCGGGGAGTAGTGGCTCGGGACGCCCTACCCTTTACGTACTCCTGCAAATATCCGGCCCGGATGAGCCTTTTTATTTCCTCCTTCACCATGTGACACTCCTCGGTATCATGCCCTTGGTTTACGTGAAGTCTGCAAGTTTTGCTTTCGTCAGCGTTTTTTGGAGTGGCTTTTCGTCGAACGGTAAGCAACTCGGCCTGCAGAGCTTCTTCTAACACTTTGGCCCTGGGTGCATTTAGCGCAGTGTAGCGGTCGTACTTGGATGTCCAACCTGCCTCCTTGCGAGGAGGTACACCAGCCTTATAATCGCCTGATGTTCGTTTGGTTTCCTTTGGTTCCAAGGCCGGGATTTTCTTGTTGTTGTTTTTTCCTTGAGTTTCTGATATCCTCAATGCGCACAAATTTAGCTATCGTTTCTTGGAGCTCTTCGATAGACTTGGGAGGATCAGCATACAATTGTTCTGCAAAGTAGCCTGGCCTCAGACATGAAGGTAAGTTGCTTATTATAAACGTGTGACTGACATCCTTCACACGCCTGACTGCTTCGTTGTATCTCAACATGAAAGCCCTTAAGGTTTCATCTTTCTCTTGCTTAGTGTTTACAAGCTCTGCCGGGGTCATATCTTGTCTCCTGTTAGCGGCATACTGTTTGCGGAAAAGAGTTTCCACGGTAGCAAAGCAATCAATCGAGTTAGGTGGAAGGGTGTGGTACCATTCCAATGCTTCGTCCTTGAGAGATAGTGAAAAAGCCCTACATATTACAGGGTCGTTGTCTGTATAGAATGCCATAGAACCTATAAAGTTTCGGAGATGGTTGTCACGATCCGCAGAACCGTCATACCTGTCCAACGACGGAGGAGGCTTCTCCGGCATGTTGGTTTGCAAGATTGCCTCTGTAAAGGGCAGAAGGTTGGATAGGCGTAGGGAAGTAGGTCCTTTTTTCCCTCCTGCACCCAATTCAGACGGCCCTCCATGATGGCTTCCCTCGTTGTCATCCTGCCTGTTAGAGGCTGAGGCTTCTGGAGGAGGTCGCTGCATCCTCAAGGCCGCGAGTTCCTTCGCTTGCCTGCGTTGAACTTCTTGTTGTTCCCGTATAACTTTGGCCTGCTCCTCCACCTGCGCTTGCAGCTGCCTAATCAATTCTAGAGTGTTGTTATCTTCCATAGCTCCGGTGGTCTTCTTTGGGTAGACTAAATCTCGGGCCCCACGGTGGGCGCCAAATGTTTCGGTATAAATGTTGGGGGATCGAGATAGTAACCTGTCTTTGCTTCTTCTATGCGTATGGTTGCTCCGTTCTCCTATCACGGCACCACCTTAGCTCCTTTGCTCACCGAGAGGGGGAGGTACCTGCGAGGATACTCCGACGCTCAAGTCAATGTGTGTTTTTGAACCTTAGTTCTTCAGAGATAGATTAATATCTAATATATTTTCTTAGTATTTCCAATGTAGAAAAAACCAACCTTCATCCTTTACCTTCTCTTTCTATTTATAAGCTGACAAAAATTATACCTGGAAACCGTTCAAAATATCTTAACCAATCCGTTCCTGAGATTTCGGTTGGTTGAAATATATAACTGCTCCTAATATCTTAACCAACGTGTTACTGATATTTCGGTTGGTTTAAATATGTAACTGCTTGATCGTGGTTCTACATACTGGATCAGTGGATTCCGATATTTAGGGCGAGATCTTTGCAATCGCTCTATTCGATTATTTTGATTTGAGCTGATTACTTTTAACGGAAGTAACTATGCGAGCGCCTATTTATACTAGGAGCTCGTGACAAAGCGATCATTGAGATCGCGTTTATTTCAAGACGATCGTTATTAGACGATCGCTTTTATTTCAAGACGATCGCTTTTATTTCAAGACGATCGTCTAATGATGAATTTGTTTTCGGTCGATCACTTGAATTTATGTTTGCTTCAAGACGACCACTTGGAACTGGGCTTGTTGTTAGACGATCGCTTGAGATTAGCTTTTGGTAGCTCTTGTTCCAAAACGATCGTTCCCTATCTCCATTACTTATTATTGCGGTGCACTCCAGGGATTATACTATACACCGAGCAATATGAAATTTTTTATATAATCTTGAATTATATAATTGCAAGAAACATCTATCTAACTAGAGAGATATAAATTGTATTGTACTGACAATACAATATTTCAATCATGTAAATAAATTTCTTATTTCTTATTTCACTCATTAAAAGTACTAAATTTGATACACTCAAGTAAATAAATTTTTTATTTAAATCATTAAATAAAACTAATTTATTATAATATACAATACAGTATTTAATATTCAAAATAACTATTTTTTAAAATTTTAAAGAAAATTGCAAACCACACCCTTGATTTTATACAACTAACATGGCAATAATATTACAAATTAATTTTACGAAAGAATATAAAAAATACTTTATTTTTATTGTCAATTTTAATACAATTATACAACACCAACAATTAGAAAAAATACTTAAAAAAACATTGTTTTGTTTCCTCCACTTTTAAAATATTACTCAAATTGTGTTTAATTTAATAAGTAATATTAAAAAAGCAGAATAAAAGTATCGAGACTAGTTATTAGTAATAAGGATTTAATGACATCAGTTTTATACGCAGAACATGGGAAATACAACCCTAGCTTATTCTTTTAACGTCCAACTCTTAGGTTCTCATGGCATGCACATCAATTCCAATGCAAAAATAAAGTTTTCTGAAACGATTTGGTAATTAAACGGGAGCAGTTCTCACTGCACCACACTATCTTCGTGCTGCACTTCCCATTTATTTTTAAATTTCCAATTCGAGTTTTTTGAAAAAATATTTTGATTTTCAAAAAAAAGTTGAAAAAGCTTATCCATGAAAAAGCAAACCGTAGAGTCTTTTTCCCACCGCCGCATTTCACTTCTTAAAAACCATACACCCCCTTCTTCTTTCTCCTCCTTTGTTGAAATTGAAATCTCAAACCCTATATTTTTTTATTTCTCCTATGTTACAGTCAGCAAGTGTCCTTGTTGTTGGTTCGGCAAGCGTACCGAATCGTTCAAGTAATAAAACCGGTAAGACCGGGTATCGTTTCCCAAAAGACTCGTGTCCTAGACAATCGTATAATCTCTAACTAATTTAGACTAAAGAATGATTCCATATTTTTGTGGTTTTAATACGATTAAAGTAAAGATAATGCAAGAATGATAAAAGTTGATCTTTGATAACTTAAACGCTAGAAATGCGAGTGATTAGAAATGGTATGAAATGGTATTATTGGGGGTATGATCTCATCTACTTCACTTTTGCGCATACAATTCACTTTCTTTCCATTAATTATCCAATGTCAATCAACTAAATTACTCCAACCCAATCCCTTGGTAGAAAGAGCCTAGACTTACTTCTTAAACTCTAATTCCTTAGAAACTTTAACAAGTTCATCCGCTTTAAGAGTTGAGATTTAAGACAACCAAAGGTCCAAGTTCTATCCCTAGATACAATTTCCCTTAGGTATTTAATCCAATTTCAGATTTACACAACATTTCCCAATATCAAGCAAACCCTAGAATCATGCAATGGTGGAACACAACATCACAAGCTTTAAGAGAAGGAATTAAACACTAGAAATCAATGGAATAGACATATAATCAATCAATTCAACTGTAATTAGCACAAAAGATCCGTGATTACATCAATCCCCAACAATAATGAAACTAGCTCTCCATTGTCATGGAGAGCTTGATCTTACAAATTGATGAAATGGAAGAAGGGAGAAGACCCAAGGTGGAAGGAGAAGTGTTTCCACAGCTCCAAGATCGCCTCCAGCTTCTCCAAGGTGTAGAAATCGCGTCTGGGCTGCCAAAGATGCAAACCCCTTCGCGTTCCAGAACTAAATAAGCTGTTTCTGCCACATCAGCAAAAGTGGCGCCCGACGGCCCGACAGACAGGCGCCAGGCGCGCTCTCGGTCAGGCTCGTCACGCCCGGCGCCGCCTCGGTCACCAGGCGCCCGGCGTGACTCTCTGCAGCAGCCTTGGATCTTCATCTTTTCAGCTCCTCTTCTCTCTTTTCTTGGGTTTTGGCATTGTTCTTTTTGTGAGTAGCTTCTCCAGCTTCTTTGAATGGAGATTAGCCATCAAATGGGCTATTTACAACTTACAATGTAATCACTTACAAACAACAGAAATTGAGTTAAACAAGACTAAAAGTAAAGGAAGAGTTGACAATTTCCATCAATTTGATGCTGGATATTGAAGTAAAATTGGCCATTATCAACTTCCCCAAACTTAGAACCTTGCTTGTCCTCAAGCAAATGGTAAACTATTCTAGAATACAATCATTCAAATGCATTGGTTTCAAATTTGAGATATCCTTTAAGTTCAAGAAGTGAAAATCCTGCGTTAGCATCTAATAGAAAGAACATAATGGATATATACAGCTGTCATCAATCAAGCACAACAGAGGTGTTCACCTATCAACAATTATGGTCACAATGCAAAGGGTGCAAAAGAAATCAACAAACATGACAGAGTGTTTCACTTGATGTATGGAATCAATCCTCACCTGGAAAGTGTTTCACTCTAATGCACTGGTGTATAAGGGTGTATAAAGCTCACTCTGCAGTCATAATATCACACAATTTAACTTTGCCTTTCGTTTCAATCAAATCAAACACATCACAAGCAAGTTGATAACACAAGGACTTTGTTTGGCTTGTATTGTGATTGGGCTAAGAAAGAATCATGGTTTTTATGGAATTCAAAGGATCTTGAGCTGAGAGATTAAGTAATTCACTTCATGCATATAAACTTCTCTTTTTGCTCCTCATGTACTATTACCAATTTCAAACTTATACCCAACTATTTTTCATTAAGCTCTTTTCTTATTCTCTTTTTCTTACTTTTCCATCTTTGTCTTTTTCTCAATACACCATATTTTCCCCCCAAACTTGGACTATTCTCCTGTAATGCAGATGCATGTTCTATTCAGCTCAAGGTAGAAAAGTTCAGGGAATTTTCAATAAGCTTAAGGTACAAAGAGGAAAGATCTTTTTACATTTGTGGTTGAATGGCTAATGTATATGTAAGGTGAGAAAAGAATGCCTTGATCAAATTCAACAAGCAAGTAGATAGTTCAAATCTTAGAAACTCAGGCAAAGTCAATTGTGATCTAGCATGATAGCAATCACACAGCAAAAAATTATGAGGCACTAAATCTCACCCTGTTAATTAAGATTCCATACTCTGCTAAACACAATGTCATGAATTTTGACTGCAATCGACTCCCCAAGCATTAGCATAACTCAGTGAACACATCAACAATCAATGCTCAATCAAATAAGCTATTTCCACACGTTCAATCACATACAGAAAGCATAACAACCAGATTTTCACACATCAACTCATACTGTCAAACCAAATGCATAAAAGATGTTTATGTTCAATAATTTAAAGTACCTAAAAGTAAAATAACGACTGAAAACAAAAGAAAAAATAAAGAAAAATCGACTCCTGCTGTGATGGCCATCAGTCAGTCTGAGTCCTCGTCCTCGTCTACCTCGTCATCGTCATCATCCTCCTCCTCGTCGTCATCGTCATCCTCATCCATAGCAGCAGTGCCAGCCTGAGGTCTACCCCCCCAGCAGGAAAGGACTGGTCCCCAGGCCAAGCAACGAAGGCGCTGTATTGATCCGATGTCATGAAACCTGGATGGGATGCTGCATAAACATGCCTCATCATCTCTGCATGCGCCTGGCCAATCCGATTTACCGCCTCCAACTTTGCATTAATCAATGCAAGGCTCAAGTCTGTCATCTGTGAAGGATCAGCTGGAGGTGATGGTGGTGGCGGAGGACGTCGAGGAATAGGTCGCTGTCTGGCATGTCTCCTCGGCGATCTCGGTGGTGGACTGGCAGCTCCATCATCTGCATCCAGACAAAATTGGGTATAATACCCCATATCAATAGGTCTCCTAGGATGCTCGAATGGTGGAATAGTGATGTCCACTCCTTCTTGTTTGCAGAGATGGGTGATAAGAGAGGGATGTCCAAGGGGAGCTTTTGTGGAATTCGCACAGTTGCGTATCTCATTTGCGATTAGCTTCCCCAAGTTCACAGAGCGTCCAGTGAGAATGGCATAAAGGAGGACCGCTCTGTTAACCGTGACGTCAGAGACATGCGTGCACAGTGAAATGTTGGAATGCACCAGAGGCATCCATAGGCGGCTGAGAGAATGCAGGTGCACTCTCTTGATATGAAGAGGTTGCTGCTGCCTATTTCGTTGAAATGATCCTCCTGCAATACATAGGGTCTGTTCAATCTCTTCATGATCTAACTCAGTCGCCATCAGCTCGGCGTACCCGCATAGCTCATCATCATCTTCCCACTCTGTGTTTAGGAACTCATTAATAGCGTCAGCACTAAATGATATCCGCTGACCACGCACATAGCTCCAGAAAGGTTCTGAGTCCGGAGAGAAGGATTTATCATTGGCATAAAACTCCTGGACAACTGCAATATTGGCGGGCTCTGGGTACGTGCATAAGGAGCTCCATTGCCTCTCCAAAATCTCATTGGAGAATTCTGGCACATCTTGAGGGAGGAGGGTTACTTTTCTCTCCATTAAGAGTTTTCTGCTCTGAACATTGGAGAAGTGCTTCTTATGTTCTGGGGTTAAGAAGATAGCAGAATATATCTTCTCCTTCCTTTTGTTTTTCCTAAGACCAGCAGTAGTCTTGGTTCGCTTAAACCCAGATGAAGAAGCCATAGCTGCAAAATAAGGTAGAGTTCAAGAGGATAAATGTGTTTAGATTCATGAGTAAATTCATCATTAGCTTACATCATGATGTACCAAATGCTTTCAATGGTATGCACACAAACCACACAGTCAAAACATATCAAAGAAAAGCCCTGATCAGTGAAGAAATGAAGCCAAAGCAGCAAAACAACAAAAATTCTGGTTGCTATCAGGGGTGGTCACGCCGGGCGCCGCACAAGTCAGTAGGCGCCGGGCGTGACAGCATTTTATGCAGATTCTAGCTTTTTGGCCTCTCAGCTGCTGGCTCAGTTTGAGTGTATGAGATTAAGTTTAGATGATGTAATGATGCATAACTCAGTGAAAACAAATCATCAATAGCCAAGGAACAAGCAAAACTCCATGAATCAACACACTTTTGCTACTTTAATATAGGTCAAACTCAGATATAATCACAGCTCAGTCAAAAATTCATCAAAAACAACATTTAAACAACATACAAAAGCTGCAGGACACACCACAACAAAGTTCCAAACTTGGGCAGAGGGAGTCGCGCCCGGCGCCGCATCAGCCAGCAGGCGCCTGGCGCGACATGCAGAATTGGGGCAAACCCAGATTCTGCATTCCAGCCACTGTGATTGTGTGTGTGTGTTCGAATCTGTCTATGAAAGCAAGAAGTTGAGTCCTAACCAGCAGCTATCACATATAACACTCTAATTGAACTGAAATTAAACTACCCTAGGTCAAAATCAAAGCTTCTAAATGCTAAACAACCAAGATCAGGCATTGTGAAAATTATGGCCATAGTAAAGAGTGAACAACCTACTTGATATGCAGAGAAGATGATTAGCTAGATTTTGAGACTTTTGAATTTGGAGAGTGATTGGATTGAGATGTCCCGAGAGTGGTTAGGAATGATGAGCAATGGAGGCAGCAGCAATTAGGTGTGGAGGTTGAAGATTTATGATAATGGAGTGAGTGTGGTGGTGGAGAGTGAAGAAATAGATGAGGCCGTGAAGTGGAGAAGAATTAGAAGGAGTGATAGTGTGTGTGAGGAGTTTCTGAACTGAGAGGAGTGTTAGGGTGAGTGTGGGGTGAAAAGAATTTGATGGGCCAAGCCCACTGTGCACTCAGACTTAAGTGAAAAAATCAGCTGCAGAAGTCGCGCCGGGCGCCTGTTAGGTCATGCGGCGCCGGGCGTGGGATCGTGACCCAGCCAGATGCTGAATCTGAGAAGTGATGGTCAGAGTGTGCAAGCTGGCGCCAGGCGCCGCCCAGTGCAGGAGGCGCCAGGCGCCGCCCAGTGCAGGAGGCGCCAAGCGTGAGTTTCTGCAGAATTATGCAGAAACTGGTTTTTAAGCTACCTAACTCGGGTTTTTGAGAATTTGAACTTCAAATCACTTGAGATGCTCCAGAATCTCATATTATCATTAAACAAACTTGTTCAAAACCTAAGGAATTGAATTTGAGCATTCAAGTTGCAAATTGAAGTCATTCTTTCAAAACTTTAAAATTCCACAAGTTAGGCAACATTTTTGGCTTTTGGCTTGAGTAAGGTAATTTGAAATCATGTAAAAACAGCCCAGAAAATAGCCAAAACAGTTTCACATCTCCTATTCACATCAATTCACTATAGCCTTCACATATTTAACAATCAACTCTACAAATCACCTTGGTTGTTCCTCACACAAACATGCTTCAAAAACAATTAAATCACACCACACATTACAACATACAATCACACAATCAATCACACTTAAAAATTGAAAAACACACAAAAGAGAAGGTTAGAAAGCTGGGTTGCCTCCCAGTAAGCGCTTGTTTAACGTCATTAGCTTGACACCATTTAGCTCATGTTTGATTCTTGATGTTGGAATGCTTCTTCTTGTCATGACACCAACATCCTCTCAGTAATTTCCTAGTCACCAACTTGACTCTCCTAGAATATGGAGCCTCAATCTCAAGTACTCCGTTTATCTTGATGTTCTTGATGACCTATAACCTATTCTTGAATCTCACTAGTTTGCCAGGTTTAGGCTCATCGCTTGCTACCACAGAATTTTGGTGAACTAGTTCTTCTTCCTTCTCTTCTTCCTCTCCCTTTACTCTTGGAGATAAACAGCTGAGGCTCCTCTTGACCAACTTGGCAGCTTGTTCTGTTAGACTAGTAATGGATAGAATTTCATAAGTTGCTTCAATACTAGTCTCTTTATCATGATTTTGCTGCCCATCTCCAAAGACGTTGAAAGTCACCTCCTCATCTTGGTCTTTCAATTTCACTGTTCCTTCTTCCACATGAATGACAACCTTGGCTGTCTTCATGAAAGGTCTTCCAAAGATGAGTGGTATATCTGCAGATTCCTCCATGTCCATAACTACTAAGTCCACTGGGAATTGGAGTTTGTCTATGTTGACCACCACATCTTCCACTACAAAGTTGTTTCACTATCTCCTTCTCTTTTTGGTTTTTCTCTTTTTCAGTTTTTTTATTTTCTTCTTCTCTTTCAACAATCTCTTCTTCTACTTCATTTTCTTTTTGATTTTCTTCTTCTGGCTTTTCTTCTTCTTCTTCTTTTCTTCCAACCACTTTCCCACTTCTAGTGAATATGACATTACATTCTTCCTTGGGATTGACTTGCGTATTTGCAGTAAATTGTCCACCTTGTTGGTTTGCTAATTGCTTAGCCAGTTGACCAACTTGCACTTCCAGATTCTTTATAGATGCATCAGTGTTTTTCTGGTTTTGGATGGACTGCTGGATGAACATTTGCAAGGTATCTTCTAGCTTTGACGTCCGATCATTTTGAGATGGATAGTGTTGAGCAGGTTGATACGGATTTTTACTGCTAGAAGCTTCTTGATTTTGTCTCCACCCTTGATTGGAAGGATTAGGGAAATGATTGTTGAAGAAGTGTTGTCGTCCTTGATTTCCCATATAGTTAACTTCTTCAGGTTGGGACGTACTAGGACTTTGACAATGACCGTTGGGATGGTTATCTCCACAAAACTCACATCTCATTACTTGATGATGTGGTTGAGGTTGAGCTTGCATTGCCTGCAACTTCTGAGGAAGCCTGGCCATATGTTGAGTCAGGAGCTCCATTTGTTGGGCAAGAAGCTTATTTTGTGCAAGTAGTGCATCCTGAGCACCAAGTTCATAAACTCCTCTCCTTTGTACTTGCATTCTCCCATGTTGACTCCGCATGTCAGTGGAAGCCATATTTTCTATTACAGCAATGACTTCATCAGCAGTCTTGAAAAGTACTGAACCACCAAAAGATGCGTCTAGTATCATTTTAGTATGAGGTTGCAAAACATTACAGAAGGTTTGCACTTGCATTTCTAGACTGAATCCATGGCTGGGACACTTTCTCAATAAAGATTTGAATCTTTCCCAGGTTTCACAAAGTGGTTCATCTACTCCTTGGACGAAAGTAGCAATTGCAGCCTTCACCTCTGTGCTTTTTGCTGGTGGAAAGAAGCGTGCTAAAAACTTGTATTCTACATCTTCCCAGCTCGTTAGGCTTTGATTTGGCTGTGACTGGATCCATGCCTTTGCCTTTCCATTAAGAGAGAATGGGAAGAGTCTCATGTACAATGCTTCTTCATCCTCCCCTTTTAAACCCATAGTGCCACACAACTCATAGAAGGTGACTAAATGTGCATGAGGGTCTTCATTGTCCAGGCCAGAAAATTGGTTTGAACTGATGAGCTGGAGTAAAGCAGGCTTCATTTCTGCTAGTTTATCACTCATAGTGGGCCTCACAATGCTAGAGAAGTTTCTCGGGCTTGTGTAAGTGATTGAGTCCCCTATGGTTCTCCTTGGAGGTGGTCCTGCGCCAGCCATCCCGTTCACAGAAGAAGAATCAAAAGACTCTATGTCTTGATCGCTAAAAGAAGAAGTTGAGGGTTGAGGGGCAGCTTGTTGACTTAGAGCTCGTTGTCTCCTTGTGTCACTATTGTTTCTGCGAGCTGTTTTCTCGATCTCAGGATCCACAAGGAGTGGTTCAGATGACACAGTCCTCCTTGTGCGGATTTTTCCCTGCATACACTAGAAAACTACCAAACTCTTGCCACAAGTCAGCCCAAAAATTAAAGATAATAATTACAATAAAATAGAAAATTATACACAAAAGGATAAAGTCTAAATCGGTTAAAATCACACAAAAGTCTAGTTTAACACGGGTCCCCGGCAGCGGCGCCAAAAACTTGTTGTTGGTTCGGCAAGCGTACCGAATCGTTCAAGTAATAAAACCGGTAAGATCGGGTATCGTTTCCCAAGAGACTCGTGTCCTAGACAATCGTATAATCTCTAACTAATTTAGACTAAAGAATGATTCCATATTTTTGTGGTTTTAATACGATTAAAGTAAAGATAATGCAAGAATGATAAAAGTTGATCTTTGATAACTTAAACGCTAGAAATGCGAGTGATTAGAAATTGTATGAAATGGTATTATTGGGGGTATGATCTCATCTACTTCACTTTTGCGCATACAATTCACTTTCTTTCCATTAATTATCCAATGTCAATCAACTAAATTACTCCAACCCAATCCCTTGGTAGAAAGAGCCTAGACTTACTTCTTAAACTCTAATTCCTTAGAAACTTTAACAAGTTCATCCGCTTTAAGAGTTGAGATTTAAGACAACCAAAGGTCCAAGTTCTATCCCTAGATACAATTTCCCTTAGGTATTTAATCCAATTTCAGATTTACACAACATTTCCCAATATCAAGCAAACCCTAGAATCATGCAATGGTGGAACACAACATCACAAGCTTTAAGAGAAGGAATTAAACACTAGAAATCAATGGAATAGACATATAATCAATCAATTCAACTGTAATTAGCACAAAAGATCCGTGATTACATCAATCCCCAACAATAATGAAACTAGCTCTCCATTGTCATGGAGAGCTTGATCTTACAAATTGATGAAATGGAAGAAGGGAGAAGACCCAAGGTGGAAGGAGAAGTGTTTCCACAGCTCCAAGATCGCCTCCAGCTGCTCCAAGGTGTAGAAATCGCGTTTGGGCTGCCAAAGATGCAAACCCCTTCGCGTTCCAGAACTAAATAAGCTGTTTCTGCCACATCAGCAAAAGTGGCGCCCGGCGGCCCGACAGACAGGCGCCAGGCGCGCTCTCGGTCAGGCTCGTCACGCCCGGCGCCGCCTCGGTCACCAGGCGCCCGGCGTGACTCTCTGCAGCAGCCTTGGATCTTCATCTTTTCAGCTCCTCTTCTCTCTTTTCTTGGGTTTTGGCATTGTTCTTTTTGTGAGTAGCTTCTCCAGCTTCTTTGAATGGAGATTAGCCATCAAATGGGCTATTTACAACTTACAATGTAATCACTTACAAACAACAGAAATTGAGTTAAACAAGACTAAAAGTAAAGGAAGAGTTGACAATTTCCATCAATTTGATGCTGAATATTGAAGTAAAATTGGCCATTATCAGTTCTCCTCCCTCTTTTGTCTCTCACCACTCTGACCATTTAATTTGATCTATCCTCGGCTCGTGTTCGGTCTGTTGTTGGTGGCTGTTTGGTGTTGCTGTGGTGGTGAGATCTAGCACTTCTTTTAGCTGGCTTCCAGGTTAGTGGTTGTGTAATTTCTTACTGTTGATGCATAATTTGTTGTGTTAAATGTTGTTATCATGGTATGTTGGATGATTGATCTGGGTTTGGGGTTGATAATGTGGGTTGCGATGTTCGGATCTGTGTTGTGATTTTCGGCTATGTGGTGAGAAGTGTATAAGAGAGGGAGGGACGCTTAGAGGGACGCTAGGAGGGACGCTGCACATGAAAATGCAGTCAGTGTTCATGCAGAACCGCACTTGGATGTGTGGTTGAGCAACACCGCAATTGGAGGTGCGGTTGCGGAACGCCGGAAATGGGAGGTGCGGCTGTTATTGGCCGAATTTCACGACGAAGTGTGGCAGAGGAGCGAGTTGAGGTGCGATTGGTGGTGACATGCGGCGAAGTGTTTATGGTTATTTATTTTTTGTTTGTTAATTTTTTTTAATTTGTTTGTTTTGTGTTGTTATAATTTTTAATTTTTTATATGATACTTTTTTATGTATATTTAGTTGTTTAATTTTGTATATAATCATTAATTTTGTGTTTTACTTTTAGTAAATGAAGGACCACAATGTAAAATAGGAGGTGCAGGAGAGAGAGGTGAGGTGCATGGAGAATTGTTCATTAGACGGTGAGTTACTCCTATAAGAAGCTGAAGCAGCTAAGCGAAGTCTGAATATTCTCAAGCATGGATGATAGAATCAGCAGTTTTCCAGATGAAATCCTTTCTTACATTGTATCTTTTCTTCCAACCAAACAAGCCGTGGCAAGCAGTGTTCTCTCTAAGCGCTGGATATTTCTGTGGCGTTCAGTTTCCTCATTTGATTTCTGCAGCAGAGATTTTGATTTTGACACAGACAAAGGGGCATCTCACTTTATACGTTCGATGGAGTCTTTCTTGGATCGTCGTGATAGAGACCAACCTCTCCACAAATTTTGCCTTAGATTTCCTTCTAGTCATTTCGATGCGAGTGATAATGGTAGACTTCAACGCTTCAGCCTCTATCTGGATAAGCACTGTCCCATCCCCTTGTTAAAGTTTTGTAAAACTCTTGTAGTTCTGAAATTGACTAACCTTTCACTGGAAGATAATTTCTCGGTTGATTTGCCGTTGCTTAAAATTTTGCATTTGAATGATGTTGATTTACCAGAATATGTAGATCTTGTTTTTGGGTGTCCTGATCTTGAGGACTTGGAACTCAATTTTATGCAATGTGAAATTAAAGGAAAGATTAACATGTTCCCCAAGTTGGTTAGAGTAAGCATCAACGATGATTATTGCCCATTGGAAATATTTAAGAATGTTCAAGTTTTGACATTCGATTTGGTAATGCCTATGAAATTTGTTTTCTATTTCTTTCCAATTTTGAAGGAAAAAAATCGGGGATACCTGATGTTTCGATGTCATTTCGTATTTCATGCAGTGGTTTCAATCAAACCTGGACCTGGGTTTTGACTTTCACAATTTAGTTCAACTTGAAATGGATTTGCATCTGAGCGATGATTGGCTTCGGGTCTGTGAAGTTCTCAAACATCCTCCCAAACTTCAAAGTCTTGTCATTTGCATTCATCAGGTTTGATGATTAAGTTTTTCAAGTATGGATTTTCTTGTTATATTTTCTTCAAGCATTAGTATTAATCCAATTTTTATGTTCCTTCGTCACATGCACACTTTCCGGGAAAACTTCCCGGAAGGTCACCCATCCCTAAATTGCTCCAGGCTAAGCACGCTTAACCATGAAGTTCTTATGGGTCAGGCTACCGAAAAGCAAATGCATTTTGGTGATATGAGTAGCCAAATCAATCCCTTTAAGTTATCTTTCAACTGTATAGTCCCATACCTATACAGTCTCCAGATCCCTCTCATTCCGGTGTATGTCCGATTCGTCCATGTACCCCTTCCACTGGAAGCCTGCCAGGAGCCGCTCATTGTCCGTGACGCTTTGCACCAGCGATCACTCCCCGCCCTCGTTAGTGCCTGGGTGTCACAGACGAGGTTCGGGATCCCCAGGCTCAGGTGCTTGTACCCACTCCAGAAATTCAGTTTGTGGGGGAGGCCATAGGATCATTTATAGTCTGGCCTAGAGCATTAATCATGTCACATATTGCTACTCCACAGGTAAAATATTTTTATTATTAGTACTCCACATGTTAAATTTAAAAATATTTATTAATATCTTTGAAATTGTTATGTTCAGTTCACACGTCCTCAGAAGTATCCTATGCATGAGCCAGTCATAGATGAAGATGATGACACGGCTGAAGCGGAGGATGATCCTCTATCAAAGCTAATGACAAGATTACCCAGGTTGCAGAAAGGAGCATTACAAATATACTGGGATTTTAGAGTATTTGGTCTCCCCCCCTGGTACGACTGTCGCGGTCATACAAATTTGATGTGCACGAAATTATGCAGTATAACTAGGATGTGACTCCTAGGTCGTCTCTCAAGGACCAATTTATGTGGTTCAGTCTTAGATTTAACACAAAGTGGGGGGGTTTGTGGATGTTTTTGACACTGAAAAGTAAAATAAATTAAAAACAATTGAGTTTTAATTAAAACAGAATTTAGAAACTTTTGAAATAAATTTTAATGGTGATAAAAACTGAACGGTAAAAATACAATGACAAAATTTAACGGTGCAAAAAAAAATACTAAATGGTAAAATAGAAGACACAGCAAAAATAAAAGCACTTAATTGGAAATCAAATTTAGCAAAGATTCAACACTTGAAATTAAATCCCTGGACAGTGAAAATAAAAATGACAGTAACACACTATACGCTTCAGAAAATAAATCACTGTTGCACTGTTTGGAAAATGAAAATACAGAGAGTTGATTGAAAGAGGAAGAGGCAAGAGCCTCTTCCAGGGGCGTGAGTACTCCTAATTCCTACTCTAAAATCTGATTTATCTCCCCCTTCTCTTCTCTGCCGCTGCCCTTTTATATTGCCAATTCTCTGAACCCGTGAGTCTCTCTTTTGCCAACTTGTCTTCTTCTTCAATCACTTTTTGTGGACATTCCACCCAAGCACTCTTCTCTCTTCTCACGTGAAGGCTGGACTATGCTAAGACAGTGACATTCTTTTCATTCCCGTGAAGCTCCCTTGGACGTGCTGGAATGGTGGATGGTGTGAATACTTGAGCTTGGATGTGGCTGCTGGATACCTCTCCAACAAAACCGTGACAGTACCTCCTGTGTTGATCTCTCATGTTGCACCTAAAGCCTCTTTTGTGTATCAAATTAATTCCCATAAGAGAAACAAAACCGGTGCTGGTGGTTGCTCTTTCATCTAGCAAAGATAAATGACCGAACACTTCTTCCAGGACGTTTGTTGTTGCTTGTTTGGATGCTTTAAGCTGGATGCGTGAAGACTTGCTGCTGTGTGCTTGGCGTTGCTTTCTGCTTTTGCTGTCAACTGCTGGATGTATTGAAGCTTGCTGGAATACTGTTGTACCGTGAAGGTGGCTGCACCAGCTCCTTGCTTCATACTTTGCAGCTGCCATGTCAACCGTGAAGCTTCTCCTTCAACGTTTCCCCATTCTCCAGCAGCTTCCGTGAGCTTCCTCTCTTGCTGCTGTGTTGGAGATAGCTGGATGCTTCTACGTGCACATGTTTCTCTTCTCCAATGAAAAGATAATTTTCCAAGTATGGATGCACAAGCCGTGTGAGCTTCTATCAATTGCAAAATTAAAAAGCAAAAGCTTGTGAAAGAGCAAGGAGAGTTAAGAGAAAATCTGCACCGCTTCTTGCTAGAATAAAATATTCTTTTGTAGCTAACATCTTTTCTCTTCCAAATACGTGAACTTCTCTAATTCAACTTGGCCTCATCCTTTATGCTTTTAAAATAATATTTCAGTGGCAGGGCCGTATGCTTTTCATGAAAAATCAAAATCTTAGCATTTTGGAATTCTCCATGGACGTGATTCTCCAAAGTGGTGGCCCTTCTCCATGTGCTTAATGCTTGACACAATGAATTGGAAACAAAACCGTGAGCTCCATATGTGGCCCATTTGCCAAAAATAATTTTTCAAGCTTGTGCTTTGTGGTAAACTTTCCAACATGGTGGTCCCCTCCTTTAAATGCCATATGTATGGTGCTGAATTTGTTTCAAGCTATTTCAAAATGAATGTGCCGTGACATTTACTTAGAAAATGTGGCAGCACAATTGTTATCGTCAGGCTATAAAACCGTGACACCACTTCTCCAACACCAAACAAAAATATTCCACTCCTAAGTTTCCGCATAAACACACAAAATAAATCAATGCAATACAGCTTCTTCCAAGTAAATAACACAGTGTACAAATGAATTTTCTTTTGAATGTCCCAAATTGTATTTCCAAAATTTCCCTGCAATTACTAATGTAAATAATTAACTCAAATAATTCAAATTAATTAAAATAAGAATTTCTGGTCAAATTAAGCACAATTAGCAAAAACGGAAAAATATCGGACATTTAAGCACAATTCCCCGATTAATTCTAGCACAATAAACTAAGTGAAGTGAATAAAATATTGACTCATCACCCCCATGTGCCAGTATATATCACATTGAATGATGCATTGGAGATTATTGGGGGAGACAGGATGTTGAATATATCCATCCTTAAAATATGGTGCATGTAAGATAATTAATTTTGTCTTCCATATTAATTTTATTTATATTCATAGTTTCTAACAACTTAACTTTGTTGTTTTAGGTACATGGATACAGTCATTGTAGACCAAGGTCGGTCTTCCGTGTACGGATTTGTTGAACCCCAGACCATTCAACCTTCTTCTGGTAACACACTTGAAAGCAAAAAATCTTATTTGCAAACATGGATGGCTGAGTCAAATAGAGACGTATACCTTGTGCCATACATTGATGGGTATGTGTTGTTTTATGTAAAAGTCCATTAAAGTTTACTTAATTAGTTTACTTAAGTAGTTTACTAACTATTTATTATTCATGATAGGTCTCACTGACAGCTGATGGTCATCATTCCCAAACAATGTACAATTATATGGTTTTGTTCGCTGCACAGGAGGATGAAAAATGACTTGAGAAGCATGCTTTAAGGGTAAGTGTTTCTCCAAAAATGACTTTGAATTTCATGTTGACCTTAAATTTTAATGATAAATATAGTTATATTAATATTACTTTGTGTTTTCAATCTAAATAGAGTTATGGGTAAAACCCGAGGTCAACTAGTTCAAGTTTTATATCCAAAGGTTGTAAGTCATTTATAGTTCTAATTCATTTTCTAGGTTATTGAATGATCTAAAATTCTTGACTATTTACTTTGTCATTTTAGTGTAACAAGCAGGAAGATTCATGGAAATGTGGCTTCTATGTCATGTCTTGGATTAAGACAATCATTCGAGCTGCCATTACAGATCAATGGAATGAGGTAATGATGCTTACCTTCAATACATTACACATCAAATTCATCTTTGAACATATATGAAACCATAATTAATGAATCTTTCTTCATTTTGCAGCGCTTCAAGAGTACATCTCCTATACCAGAGGAAACAATTAAGCAGATAAGGCAGGAGTGGACAGCTTATCTTCTGCAGAGATGGAGCTAGGAACTTTTTATATTACTTAGGTTTAGTTTAAGTTTATATTTTGATAGTTTTGGTATTGAATTGTTTTTTATATTAAGTGGAACTTTCTTTAGTTCAAACGTAGATATATATATATTATAGTAGACGGTTCTGGATAAATTTTCTGGTTTTCAGGTATGGTTTTATTGTAAAAATAAATCAATTTTAAAAAAACGCCCAGTAGACGTCTGTTAAAGCCATGCCCGACGTCTATATACGTTTGTTAATGCAAAAACAGATGTCCATTGAGTTACAGTGGTCAAAACGTTAGAGCCCATAGACGTCGGTCATGAGCACGTCTGTTCCCCTTTCTGAAAATTAAGTATTTGTCTACTTTTTTTTTCATCTAATAAAAGTTTGTCAAAATTTGTTGGATTTGTCAAGAATTGTTTATGGAAATTAGTTGTTGTTTTTGAATTCAAACTTAACTTTTGTAATATATAATGATCTTTGTTGAATGCACACCTATTAATTAATTGTAAATTTGTAATTTCATAACTAAAATTATTTATGATTTTTATCAGTGAACAAAATCAATGGAGTAAAACGGAAACGGGAAGGAATACTTATTTTCACATAGTTGAATGTTTAGTAGCTATGTTTATGTTTGAAAAATTCTACTTTTACTTAAACATGCTAACATAATATTTTACATCTTGCTTTTAAAAAAAAAACCTCCAAATGACACAAAACAAGTATTTATATTTCAATTTTGAAAATATCAACAACCAAAAGTAGAAGAATTTAACTCATTATAATAGAAAGATATTTTTTAATTTTCCAAATATCAACTATTTAATGAAACATTAATTAACCAAAGTATGAAAGTAATAATAAAGAAACATATATTTAATAGCTGAAATAGGTATATAAACATAAATTGTGTATTGCGTCAAGAAAGCAGACGTTACATCCAGCACCAATAAAAATTATTTAATAGCTGAAATAGGTAGAGTCGAAAATGCATAAAAATGATTTAAATAGTATTATATTATTTAAATTTTTTAAAATAAAATAATATATAATGACTTTGTAGCTAGTAACTAATTCATTTGTTTTTCATTGAACCTGCTTCATCTATATCTGACCGGAGACTATATGAAAGTACTTATAGCAATCTTTTTTATGTCATAGTGAACCACTATTTAATTTATAGAATTGGGTTAACAAAACTAAATTAATAATTAAATGAATTTAAACAATATATCCAAAGGCTAATTTAAAATCAATCCAAAAGCTATTTAAAATGCAAACATGTATAAAACCATCAAGATTAAAATCCTTCCAAAGGCTAATTAAAATGGCAACAAAATCCCAGGTTTGTAAATTGTTAGAATTTGATAACATTTAAAAGAAGGTCCAAGTAATTATTATTACAATGAAAAATTGAAAGTAATAAGTGATAAAAATGTTTGGAAATTTAGAGAGAGGAGGGGTTTTAGTACCACAAGACACTCACTATAGATCTCGTTTATTAGTTGCAAGACCAAGTTGCAAAATATATAATGGAGAAGAAGAAAACTAATATGTATATATAAAACAGGTTTATGACATAAGAAAGTTATATATTTCATGCTTAATCTTAAATCTTTATTAACGGTACTAAACTTTAGTTTCAATTCAAATTCCACATTTGTAATGTGGAATGATCTTTATTAAATGTATATTGAATTATGCATTGGATCAGTGGTTTAAAATTAAGATAAAAGTTTTAGTAGTTAATTTTTTAGCATTAATTCTCTCTATTTTGGAGCTAACAGGTGAGAAAAAAAAAGTCAACCGATTTAATGATGTTTAATTTGAATTTAATAGAGATAAAATAAGAATAAGTAATTATAATTTTATTTTATGATAAAGATAAATTTAGTAAATTTTATTTTAAGTCAATTGATATTTTATTTTCTGTTGTTAGTTAGTCTAAAAGTTTACACTTATTTAAAGGTTATAATTTGTGTGGATCATATTTACATCAAATCAATCAATAAGAGTGAATTAAAGAATTCAATTATTTATGTGATGACTTTTTTTAACAGTTTTGGTACTTTGAAGCATGAAGCATGGCAGATTTGATAAGCAGTCTCCATGACGAAATCATTCGTTATATTCTTTATTTTCTCAAATCCCGTGAAGTTGTTGCAACCAGTGTTCTCTCCAAGCGCTGGAATCTTCTGTGGCGTTCAGTCTCCTCTTTGGATTTCGACACTAAGGAATATTTTTCCCTTCTCAAATGCGAAAATGATATCCATACCTTTTATAGCTCCGTGTGTTCTTTCTTGATCAACCCTTCTATAGATTTCGTCTCAGATGTTACTTTTCTGTGTATATTTTTAAAAGTATCAGGACTCGGATTCAAAATGCACTGAGTGAAAGTGATAGAGTTCAAATCCTCGACCTCAAGTGTGATTTGGACATTGTCATTCCATCTGTGGTATTTAGCTTCAAAACTCTTGTAACTCTTGGAGGACATAACAGTGGAAGATATTTCCTTTGTTGATTTGCCCTTGCTTAAGATCTTGCATCTAATTTATATTAATTCCCATCCAAATTATATTAATTCCCCAATAGAAATTGATCTTTCACAGCTTCTTTCTGGATGTCCTAATCTTGAGGACTTGAAAGTCATAAAAGTGAGCCATTTGGCTTGTGAAAATAAAGGAAAGTTTATCAGATTGTCCAAAATATTTAAGGAAGTTGAAGTTTTGAAATTCCATTGGCTGAAATTCCATTGGGTAATACCTGTGAGATTTGTTTGTTATTACTTTCCGTTTGGAAGGGGAAAATGAGGGTTTTCTGATGTTCTGATATCATTTCGTTTTTCTTGCAGATATTTCAACCAAACCTGTACCTGAATTTTGACTTTCACAATTTAGTTCAACTTCAATTGATTGTGATCCTGGATTGGCTTCTGGACTTGAAAGTGCTCAATCATTGTCCCAAGCTTCAAAGTCTTGTTATTGGCATTGAGAAAGTTTAATGATTAAGTTTTTCAAGTGTCGATTTTCTTGTTATATTTTCTTCAAGCATTAGTATTTATCCAACTTTTATGTTGCTTGTTATGAGAAATATGGTCGTTGTTATGAAGAAGATGTTTGGCCATACCCACAAACTGTTCTTACATGCATTTCATCACACCTTTTTTAAAACCTGCCGTCTAAGATATTACAGTCGTTTTAAAGATGAGTTTCACTTTGCAAGATATCTACGGACCATGAAATTCTACACTCTTGAGGAAGAAATTAATGATATGAAAAGAGAATTATCTTCCTGCATGAAGATATCAGATACTTGTATCCTTTCATTTTCTTTAGAATAATTAAGGATTGTGTTTTTTTATTTGTCTTTCTGTTGGTAACTCCAAGTATTTGGACATGTTTGTGCAATTAGTCTACTTTTCTTCACCTAATGAAAGTTTGCCTCAATTTGTTGGATTTTTGCAGAATTGTTCATGAAAATTTGTTGCTGTTTTGGAATATGTAGTGATCTTTGTTAAATGCACAACTATTATTGTAAATTTGTAATTTCATAACTAACATTATTTATGATTTTTATCATTGAACAAAATCGAAAGAGTAAAAAGGAAATAAGAAGGAATACTTATTTTCACATAGATGAATGTTTAGTAGCTATTTTTATGCTTCTAAAAAAAAAAACCTCCAAATGACACAAAACAAGAATTTATATTTCCATTTTAAAAATATCTACTACCAAAAGAAGTATAATTTAACGTTTAATAATGAAAAGATATTTTTTAATTTTACAAATATGAACTATTGAATAAAACATTAATTAAAAGTACGAGTATCAAAAATTAATTTTCATGGGAGTAAAAATGACGATGTCATAAAAATAATGAGACATTAAAACTAAAAAAAAGGTTGTAAAAACAATATACAAGTATGAAAGTAATAATAAAAAAAAAATAGCAAACTTTGACATACATAAGTATTAGTGTCTGCTATGAGCGAGAGACACTAATACTGTTTCTTATATCAACGCTAAATGTACTAAACTTAAGATTATATTAAGAATAAATAACGTACATAAACATAAATTGTGTATTGCGTCACGAAAGCAGACGTTATATTATTTAAATATTGAAAATAAAGTAATATATAATGACTTTGTAGCTAGTTTAACTAATTATAGTATGCATTTGTTCTTCATTGAACATGCTTTATCTATATACCTTACCCGAGACTATATGAAAGCACTTATAGCAATTTTTTTTATTTCACAGTGAATCACTATTTAATTTATAGAATTGGGTTAACAAAACTAAATTCAGAATTAAATGAATTAAAAACAGAAAACAATATATCCAAAAGCTATATTTAAAATGCAAACATGTATGAAACAGTCTAGATTAAAGTCCATCCAAAGGCTAATTAAAATGGCAACAAAAATCCCAGATTTGCAAATTGTTAGAATTTGATAACATTTAAAAGAAGGTCCAAGTAATTATTATTAGAATAAAAAATTGAAAGTAATAAGTGATAAAAATGTTTGTAAATTTAGAGAGAGAAGGGGTTTTAGTACCACAAGACACTCATTATAGATCCTCCTTTATTAGTTGCAAGACCTATCATACATAAATTTGAGTTGCAAAACATATAATGGAGAAGAAGAAAAGTAATATGTGTATATAAAGCAGGTTCAATATATGACATAAGAAAGTTATATTTCATGCTTAATCTTAAATCTTTATTAACTTTAATCTGCATTTGACAAATAAAAACCAAGCAACTTTCCAAATTAGAAAACAAATTACTTCACATCATTCATGACATTAACATTTAAACTAACGAGAACAAAGGTTAAATGTTTTTATGGAGGTTGTTAGAAACTAGTAGAAGATTATAGAGATATTTTATAATTATTACTTTAGGGGTTAGAGTTATATATAGATGTTGGTGTACTATTTCAAAATAAATTAATTTGAATAAAAAACTTCTTTCTTTCATCAAGTTCAAAGCTCCTGAATCCTATTTTCACATTTCTTCTTTATCATCTTTGTTACTGTTCTCTTTAGAGTTGTTTGAAGTGCATCCATTATCTATAAATAAGTAGTAGTGAAAAATTTAACTACAGACGGATATTCGTATAAATTACTCACTAAAATCTATTTCTCACGAATCAATAATCTGTATTTGATTTATCTACGCACTAATTACTTACAAATTTTGTGTTGTTGATAATTCGTGAGTAATTTCTGTGTACTTACGAAGTTTTGTTTATCAGCTACAAAGTTTAACTATAGATAAATGCATTTCTTTTTTCTAGTCAGTGATGGCAGTGTTGTGTGTAACGCCCCCGGCAACCTACAGGGAATATCCTAAATCACCACCACAGTCTACGAACAAATCGACCACAAATCACAAATCATTGCAAAAACCCAAAAATCGCATTGCGCCACCACGAGCAGCATTGCGCCACCCAAACTGTGAAAACACAGTTCCGTCTTGAAGAAAAGAGGTTGGAAGGGTTTTCTTTTTCTTTTTTAAGGGTTTTTGCGACTCACCATTTGTTGCTTCACTCAAAGTTTTTCATGGTTCTACCAACGAGTTTCATGACTTACCTTGAAATGGTGTCGTTGAAGTTGGAGGTGGAGGAACCGCTGCAAGAAGAGCATGCTCCTCTCAATAAGCGTTTCAAACCTTCATCCGCTTCACAAGACGTTTTTTATCTTTTTCAATATCATTATCTTTTTCTAAGATAGATAGAAACCGTCGGGTCCCGTGAAATTAGGTTTCATAAGTTTCGCCCTTCCGTGGAAATGTTCGATATATTTTTGTAGTGACTGTTTGGAATGAATTCACTGCTTCACAATCTCTTTTCTATATAATAAATTTGTAATCTTATTGCTTCATCTCTTGATTCGTATATATATTATCATAACAAACCTAGCAGTGTATAGCTCTTAACCGAATGATCTTCTCTCAGTGGCAGCAAGCATGTCCAAGTTCGAGGGGTCTGATGTAGATTGAGCTGATAAATGGTGCTCCAGATCAAGGTGTTCAACGACCTGACTTCCCAATTGCTCAGCAATGTACTATCACGCAATAGTATATCTGTTAATTCATTGATTTGATTTCTACTTATGGTTGCAATTGGCCGGGCTAATTCTTTCTTGCAGGAATTGCGTGCAAATACTAAAGCTGGAGTTTAATGGTTCCACTTTAACCTAGAGCGTTTTAATATTAATTTGGAGCTTTTAAGAGTATTCATTTTCATTTTTAAGTAAAAATTTGTTCCATTTTTTGCTTTAACGAACAACTGGAGTTTTAATATAGAATTTAAGAAATATGGTTTGACCAGTGTTAATGTTGTTGTCTTGTGAGATTACTACAATGATGTCGTTGCCGTGAGCTTTGCTGAGTCTGATTGGATGCTATAACTGATGTATTCATGGTCTTATAGTTTTAATCAAGACTGTTGTTGTGTTGGTATGAGTGAGGCTGATTTAATCATGTATTTGTTTGCATCCCATGACATTATAGCCTGGAATTTGTTTTTGTTGCGATGTTCTGTTCTGGTTATGATTAAGTCAAATGTATGTGTCTCTAATTATTTCATTCTTATGCAATTTTTCTTAAACTGTTATATGGAGATTTAGTTTCTTAAACTAACAACATAAAAGTGGAGGAACTATTATAGTGGCAGAGACTTTTTATTGAAATTACCTAAATTCATATTTAATCAAATTTTCCTTCAAAACTATAACAGATTTAGACAATAAATGTATGGTGGAGTTATTTGTCATCCTATTTGGAAGTGTTTTTGTATTTGAAGTATATATCATAAAACTTATATATATCCTGCGAAAGTGACATTACAGGCCCTGAGGAAGGCAATTTTTGTTGCCTTTTACAAAGATATGGGGATTAAACCTTCTGAGGTTTTTGTTTCAGATGGTGCATAGTGTGATATTGCTCGTTTTCAGGTCATGTCTGATCCTCATTGTATATTACATTCCTATGCTAATTCTCACATTAATTACTACAAAGTGCTAAATTTGATTTCTCTCAATGTGTCTAGTTACTTATGGGTCCCAATCTGAAGATTGTCGTGCAGGATCCATCCTTTTCGGTATAGTCATTCATCTTCTTCACTTTGTATAAGTTCTCTGGAATAACTTTTACAACAGTAAACATTATATAAGCTTGTTCTCATTGTTTGGTTACATTGGAACTCTATAAAATCTTCTTACTTATTCTTGTCTTATAATGTGAAACTTGTTTACATGTTCTGTTAAGACAGGCCTACATAGATTCGAGTGTCATAATTGGTCAGGTTGGCAAGTTTGTAGATAATGTTGGGAAGTATAAAAACATAGAATACATGACATGTGGACCTCAAACTAATTTCTTTACTGATCTGCTAAGCATTTCAAGCACAGAACTTATTTTCTTCAATTCTCCAAACAATCCCACTGGTCATGCAGCAACAAGGAAGCAATCTTGTTTCATGGAGCCAGAGAGGTATGCCACTGGTTCCTTTCTATTTCATGTTGCTTTCACTAGCATCTTGTACACCTTATGTTTTTTTTATTTTTAGCTTTGGCAATAATCATTTGTGGCTTCTTATGAAAGGAAACTAAGCTAGTACATATTTTTTCCCAGTGACATGCAACATTATTTTTGCATGACACTTTTTGCTTTGTTTCTAGCTTGTACTATTTTCTGTAATAGAAGCTTAACCTCTTTTTTTCCTTGTTATGTTCAGGTTGCAATTGAAGTGTCATCGTTCTGGAAATTTGCTGGCTTCACAGGTGTCCCCGCCTTGGTTAGACATGTAGTTATTTACTTGTAGAGATATAGATTAATCATCTTATTTGCAATATACAGACAAAAAAAAGACACAAATAAGAAAAGATTAAGCCAGATTAGTCCACAGCATCTTGTAGAAACTATAAATAATATAAAAGAAATAATATTTTGAAACCATTATTTATTAAATACATCTATTATATAACTACTCTTTAAAAAAATATTATTTTTTTAATAAAATGTAAATGTATAAGGTTGTAGAATGAAAGTAAAGTTTGTAGAATGAAAGTAAAGTAATGTAAGATAATTACAGCATGTTATTTGAAGTTGATGAATCAATCAATTAGAGCATCCTACAGTATTTGGCCCTTGGCTTCCTTCGAAGCTGAAACGTAGCAAAGATGCTCCAATATTATCCCTTAATACCAAATAAATTGACATCGGAGGTATTCCATTAAAATATCAATAATAAAAAAAGAAAAAAGATATTGTACCACATTTTTTAATAATATTTTTACACAGGATACATGCTATTTCTTTATTAATTCACTTGTCACTTTATATACTTTATATACGTATTCTAAATCTAATGAAAAAAATATATATTATGTTAAAATGTTTTAAAAAAAAATCTGTTAATGTATTATTTATCAATAAAAACTAACATATTTATATGTATAAATCAAAAGAAACATTACTCTTTATCTTTAGACTATAAGAATTTAGATAAGAAATGAATTTTCGGAACAACTTAATATGGGTTCCAAAATCACTATTGCAGGTATAATTAATGATAACCGTTTGTTTGATTTTGTCTGCAATTAGTGTTGATACATGGCTTGTGACTGTGATCTCCATTGTTGAAACATTGCATGAAACGCATAATCTGCAATGTTAATTGGTGGCATTTTGTAATTTTCATCAATTCGTACACTTTGAAGCCTGAAACTTTGGAATCAAAGTTGGATTACTAGTTGATTCATGTGTTTCGGTTAACTTGACTTTGCAGTGATGATATATCATTGGAAGGACTAGAGCAGCGATGAAAATTTTAATTGCTGCTCCATTTTATATTCCTTGTGGTTAGTGTGAATATTTGATAAAAGTGTGGTTGTTTTACACAGCTAATGCTTTTACTCTTTTTTTTTGTTCCGATGATTAGTTTTAATATCGCTCATTTTATTACAGGATTATATTAAAGAAAGTGATAATTTAGTCTCTCTTCATGATCAATTTCGTGATTGTGATAGGTCACGGATGGAAACTCTTCTAAGTGGATTTCAGGTATGTTTTTGGCCAAGTAAGTTTTAACTTGAAGCTTGAATTTGACACATGAATTTCCCCTCCTTTTTATGAAGACTTCTCCTCATGAGAATGATTAGATTCACTTGATGCTTTAGTACTTGTTTACTTGTTATTCATCTGTAATAGTCATGTAACAGGAACTATGTTAAACCACAACATTACATTCAATAATCTGAAGGACTTACTAAAACATTTGAAGTACATTTTTTCTTGTATTTATTGTATATTAGATCATGAAATTATTTTTAAATTTTTATCAGGCTGAAATTGATTCCATTAGTTCAGACATAAGGATACTCCAGGAGAAATATATGGATATGAGTTTGATACTTAAGAATCGCAAGGTATGAATGTTTAATTTAAACAAAATAAATTCCATAGTTGTTCACTAATGTATCATAACACCCTTTTGGCCTTTCTTTTTGCAAAAATGTAAAGCAATTACAGGCTAGCTAGTCTCAATTACCACTTTACTGGTTTTATTTAATTATTGTTCCTTGGACCACAATCTTTATTGTCTCAGTTATTTGGGTTAGTCATTTTGTGTAAATTGGATGAGGAGGGGGATGATCCTTCGGGTGAAGCTTTGGATGCTGAAACAAATAACGAGAAGTTGGAGGTTTCAGTGCAAGGTTTGATTTTTCAATAGGCATTTGTTTTCTTAATTATGTGCAATGTTTTAGGGTACTAAATTTTGATGCTTAATATTTGTTTATATTGTTTTAAGGTTACCTACAAGGATACGAGTGAGTCATCAAAGGATAAAAAGAGATAATGTCAAACGCAATAGAAGGGCTCACCCAACAACTCTATTGGATTTTTAGACTTTAGAACATTTTAATGGAAATTTTTCAGTAATTATGTGAGGTTACTATTGTATCATAGGTTTTAAAAGGACTTTATTAGTTTATTAGAAGGTGTAATTAAGTATAAATGTAATGTATTATTTGAACAATTTGTTGTATTAAAACATGTTTACTATTTATTTTATAATATTCAATTCTAATTTAAAATTATTTGATTGTGTAATTGATATATTAAAGAGTTTTTATCATATAATCAAATAAATTATAAATAATACAAAAGAAAATCTACATTGCATTCCTGGCGGTTTTGAAACCCAGGTTAATTTTCGCAGTTTTGAAAACCTCTAAAACTACCGGTGGTTTCAACAAAACCTTTGCAAATACCGGCAGTTTCCTCTAACCCCGGTTAGTTCCGACTAGGGCTGGGCATAATTAACTTAACTGCACTAAACTATAGATTATCTATACTATATTAAATTATAAAAACTAAACTATTTTTACTAATAACTAAATTATACCATGTTGTGGTTCAGTTTTAAAAAACTGAACCTTTATAGTTACAGTGCAGTTAACTGCATAAACTATCTCTTTTATGTTTATCTTCTACCATGCTTTGTGGTAAAGTCTTTTTCTATCATTTTTTTCTTTCAATCATCGATTCACTATGGTTATAAATATTTTTTGTTGATGGTCATGTTGACGTTCTATTATTACAATTTTAGATTTAATTTTCTCATATTAAACTTATAAGTTTTTATTTCTGATTTAATTTTAGCATCTTACCTTAATTGGGGATTTTTTATTTAGTTAATTTTTGTATTAATTAGTTGTTCTTAAGTTTAGACAATCCACAACATAATTAAATTGTAATGATAAATAATTATAGTAATGATAAATAATTTTTGTATTAATTTTTGTATTAATTAGTTGTTCTTAAAAAGTTAACTATTATTATAATAATTATTAAAATAAAATGATATTATTAAATTTATACTAAAATAATTATCTATTTTAAAAAAAACTAAATTTTATTATATTGTAATTATATTTCAAAAACTGGTAATTATTTTTATAACTTAATAAAATTAACTATAATTGTAAAAATAAAAAGATAAAAGTACTTATGTAAATAATTATAAAATATAATATTATATATATATATATATATATATGAGAATTCAGAAAAAGGTGAGAAGAGAAGAAAGATGAGAGTTTTTATATTAAACTAGATAATTGTCAAAATAAAAATATTTCGAATAACGCAAAACAGAGATAAACAGAAATATTTTTTAGAGATTAAGTTTTTAATCTATATAAAATAATATATAAACAAATTTATATTATTAAATTAAACTATATTTAATATGAGAATCAAATTTTAGACATTTTATATTTTAAAATTAATAATAAATAGTAATGATAAATAATTATAGTTATTAATTTAATTTTAATAATATGATAAAATAGTACCAATAATATTTCATTAATTTTTTTAAATTTTTTATTATAATTATTTACTAATTCTAATTATATAGATTTATAATTTAATTTTTTTAAATGCTGTGATGTTATTGAATATTAATTTATTTGTTTGTAATTATTAAAAAAAAATCAAATTGAACTAATTCTTTTAACTCTATCGATGATTAGCCATTGACAGTTGTACTGGTGCAAAACTACATTTATTTATTAGAAAAAGGTGCATTATAGTTAACTGAATTGTTTTGTAGTTAACTGAACTAAAAAGTAGTTTAGTTCAGTTTTTGTGAACTATTTTCTAGTGCAGTTCAGTTTTTTAAAACTATTTTATAGTTAATTGTAATAGATTTATAATGCAGTGCAAATAGTGCAGTTTGCCCACCCCTAGTTCCGACGGTTTTAAGAAAACCCCGCTAATACCGGCCGTTTTCACAAAACCCTCGTTAAAAACCGCCGGTAATTTTGTGACGCTGGTTTTCCCAGTGGTTTTTATAACCGCGGGAAACGTATTTTTCGGGGGTTAAAACCCCTGGTAACGTAAAAAATAAACCCTATTAAAATTGTAGATTTTTGTAGTGAACTATTAGAAAATAATATATAATTAGTAATATCAAAATAACCCCAATGAAAAATAAAGAAAGATAATAACATATTAAATTCATTTAATATTTGTACGGTTTTTACAATTCTTAAAAAAAATCACTCTTCTATTTTCTCGACTTCTAAAACATCACTCGATCAGTTTTTAATTATTTAATAAATAACTATTAAAAAAATAAAATAAAAGTATTCAGATTAGTTATTAGTAATAAGGATTTAATCACATCAGTTTTATGGGAAAAACAGCCATAGGTTATTCCTTCCACTTCCAACGTTTTGTATTATTGGATATAATTTAACATTCTTTTAAAATTTTAAATTTAATTTGAAGTTTTTAAATTTAACCCTAGAAATGAAGAAGATGAAAAATCAGAAAATAAAAGTCCGAACAAACTAAAAATACGAAGTTTGTGAAGATTGGTAAGTTTGTGAAGGGAGAATAAAAGGTTGTTATTTAAAACTTTTTCATTAAATGAAAATAAATATTTTATTTAAATTATTGATATTATTTTATGTTATACTTTTACTTTCAAATTTATTCATGTAACAGAAAGAATGACTCGAATACAATAAATAGGGTGAATTGATTGAGAAAAATATACTTCAATTTGTTTTGGAAAAAGGCTTTTTTATTCAAAGCTAAGGAGATTGATTATTTGGAACTGGTGAATAAATTTTAACACAAAAACAAAATACAAGAAAAATATAAAAAAAAAATAGACAAAATTATTATATTGATTTGATCTTCTCTGAATCTACATCTAATTAATCCGAGCAATATGAACTTTTTATTATAATCTTGTATAATTGCAAGAAACATCTATATAACTAGAAAGATATAAATTATATTGTAGTGTAGTGACAATACAATATTTCAATCATGTAAACAAATTTCTGATTTCTTATTTCACTCTTTAGAAGTACTAATACTAAATTTGATGCACTCACATAAATAAATTTTGTATTTCAATCATTAAATAAAACGAATTTATTATAATACAATACAGTATTTAATATTCAAAGTAACTAATTTTTTAAAAATTAAAAAAAATTACAAACCACACCCTTAATTTTATGCATTTAATATCGAAATAGTATTACGAATTAATTTTACTAAAAAAATATAAAACATATTTTATTTTTATTGTCAATTTTAATACAATTATACCACACTAACTATTAGAAAATTATATATAATTAGTAGTATTAAAATAACTCCAATAAAAAATAAAACTAATAACATATTAAATTGATTCAGTATTTACGGTTTTTAAAAAAACCATTAATTTTTTCTTCTCAGACTTCTAAAATATTATTCTATTTGTGTTTAATTTAATAAGTAATATTAAAAAATCACAATAAAAGTATTGAGACTAGTTATTAGTAATAAGGATTTAATGACATCAGTTTTCTAAGCGGAATATGGAAAATTCAACCCTAGCTTATTTTAGGTTCTCGAAGGATTTAATATATGGGGTGAGTTACTCCTATAAGTAGTTGAAGCAGCTAAGCGCAGTTTGGATATTCTTAAGCATGGCTGATTTAATCTTCCAACTGAACAAGCCGTGGCAAGCAGTGTTCTCTCCAACACTAGTGGAAAATATACCTTTTATAGCTATTATTTACATCGATTCAAATCTATCAGCTATAAAAAATGATACGATGGTAATTTTGTAAATATAAAAAATTCTTTTACACTTGTTATAATGAAAATAGGTATAAAATGTAATGCAATGTATAAAATATAAATAGTTTTATACCGGTTAACTTTAAAATAAGCGTAGAAAATCTTTTCTTTTATACCTATTCACCTAAAATGGAAAATCTTTTCTTTTATACCTATTCACCTAAAATAGGTGTAAATTATTGATTAACCCAGGTAAATATTATAAGCGGTGTGAATTACTTTACATATTAGTACAATCTCTTCTCCTCTGTGCAACTTTGGTTTTCTAGTTCGGCCTCCTTCCGGTTCTCCCTCCTTCATTCTCCTTCCATTCTTCTCGTTAAGTTGTTGCTATTATCGAAGTTGTGGAGGTGGTTGGGTGAAGTTATTGTTCGGCGTTTGAAGTTGTTCGTTATGGTTGAAGTTCTCGACTGTGTTGGGTGAAACTTTTGCCTTGTCTGGCTCAGAAAGTTAACTCCGAGCCAAACCCTAACCAATTTTGTTCCGAACTGGAAATCAGAGAGAAACATTGCATTCAATCACCTTAACTATGCGTGTAGCTACGCGTTGCAAACTCACCGACGTCACGCAATCCTCTCTCTCAAGAAATGGTGCGTTCTCAAACATTTTCACCTCTCTCTTTGGTTTTGGTTTGTTTAGCTTTGTTTATAATCTCATTGTTTATTTTTGGTTAATGGAAAAAGTGAAAGACCTAGGGATTAATTGAATCCAAGGCTGTAAATTACATGCAATCAATTTTTTCGATAAAAGATTCTATTAGCAAAACAGAGTTGCGTGAGATCAGTGCTTTATTTGGTGTCACAACGACGCAGGTTTATATTACTTTACTTTCTGTTGAGTTTTTTTCTATTTGACTGCTCGTGTGCATAGTTCTCTGTAAATAAATACAACCAAATAGGAATGTGACTGAAATAGGTTTGCCAAAAGGGCAATATTATCAACTACAGGACACTTTCTGATGCTATACTACTGTATGTTTGGTCATTACGAAGTTTTCTGTTTTACTTTTTTTTGGCATTGTGAATCATGTTAGCCTAGCCTGCTATGTTGAAAAATGTTGATCCCTATAATAGTTTTTGGATGAAACATGCTTGTATATGTATGTTTAATCTCTTTATCGTGTCGTGTTTTTAAAATGTCATACTATTTTATTACATTACAGGTTCATAACAAAATTTTCTTTTCCTGATGTTGTGGCAGTATTATTTAAGATCTGGTGGGTGTAAGTTTGGGAAGTCATTTATGTTGACAGTATATTTAGAATTTCAGAATTCTAAATATATTTAGAATTTCAGAATTCTAAATATATTTAGAATCCAAGCTGGGGCCACTATTGGTGAAGTATATTACAGAATTTCAGAGAAAAGTTCAGTCCATGGCTTCCCTGCAGGGCTTTGCACAACCTTGGGAATTGGACGGCACATCGCAGGAGGTGCATATGGTTCCATGATGAGAAAGTATGGTCTTGGTGTTGATAATGTTCTAGATGCTAAAATTGTTGATGCTAATGGGAGGGTTCTTGATAGAGCAGCCATGGGGGAGGACCTATTTTGGGCGATAAGAGGAGGTGGAGAAGGAAGCTTTGAAGTTATTCTGTGGTGGAAGATCAAGCTGTTTCCTGTGCCACAAACTGTGACTGTTTTCACAGTGACCAAGACCCTTGAACAAGGAGGGAACAAGGTTCTTCATAGATGGCAGAAAAAGGCTACAAAGATTGATGAAGATATTTTCATCAGAGTGCTCATTCAGCTAGGGAATGGCAGTGTTCCAGGCCAGAGAACAGTAACCACATCTTACAATGCTCTCTTTCTTGGTGGTTCTGATAGGCTTCTCCAAGTGATGAAACATGGTTTTCCTGAGTTGGGTTTGACAAGAAAAGATTGTGTGGAGACTAGCTGGATCAAATCTGTGCTCTACATTGCTGGCTACCCATATGGAACAGCCCCAGAAGTTTTGCTCCAAGGGAAGCCCACATCAAAGGCTTACTTCAAAGCCAAATCAGACTTTGTAAGGGAAGTGATCCCAGAGAAGTCCCTGATGAAAACCCTTTGGAAAGTTTTTCTGCAGGAAGATGGCCCCCCTAATGATTTGGAACCCCTATGGAGGCATGATGAGCAAGATTGCAGAATCTGCCACCCCTTTCCCTCACAGAAAGGGAGTTCTCTACAAAATTCATTATGTAACAGGATGGCTTGATGGAGAATAGAGTATGGCAAAGCACATGAACTGGATGAGGAAATTTTACATCCACACAACTCCCTATGTTTCCAAGTCTCCAAGAGAAACATATGTGAATTACAGAGACTTGGATATAGGGATGAACCAGAAGAATAACACAAGTTTTGTCAAGGCTTGGTCATGGGGTTATAGGTATTTCAAGGGTAACTTCAACAGGTTAGTGAAGGTGAAAACTAAAGTTGATCCATCTAATTTCTTTCGGCATGAACAGAGTATCCCTCTTTTGCCAACTACTCAGAGAGGGTAGAAGCCATTAGCATAATAAGCTAGATATATCAAAGGGGTATGCCACTGTATTGTGGCTCGAATGCTAAGAGAGGGTAGAAGCCATTAGCATAATGAGGTTATGAACACTCTACTAAATAATTTAAACTATGAACATTTATTAAATAAATTACATAAGCAAAATAATAAATATGAAGTTATAAACATCTCAAATAAATTAATTAAATAAAAAATAATAAGTCAACACCTCACAAAATAAAATAAATAAATCAAAATAATGAATATAAAATGAAATTATCAACACCACACTAAATAAATTAAATAAGACAGTAAGCACTGCAAGGTTAATTCACTGACCGGCTAAGAATATCGTACTGCATAAGCTTAAACCTTAGACCTATACTCGTACTGGAGCTATGTATGACCACCAAATGACACTTAAATCCATCACTTTGGACACAAAACAGAAGTAAGGCTTCTCTAAATACACTTTTTAATTATTTATTGTTTTTTTCTTGCAGCTACATTGGAGGAAGTGAATCCACTTCATATGGCTGTCAAAGGACAATGTACTTCAGTGGTGGAGGAGATATTACTTGCTGATCCTTCTATATTGAATGAGCGAGATAAAAAGGGCAATACAGCTCTTCACATGGCTACAAGGAAATGTCGTTCACAGGTTAAATTCACATTTCTTTTTGTTATCATACTTGCTTTGGTTTCATTATACTACTCTATAAGATCTTGGTTTTCTGGAACATAAATAAGTTGCAAGTTTGGAAAATGAGAAAATCCAAGATTAGCATGGGATGATTTTAAGACAATACAACTATTATATATAAAAAGTATAATACAAAAGATGCATGAACATGCTGTGGTTTGGTCATACATGTGTGACCTTTTAACACCAAACTGTCTCATATGCATAAAAATAGGACCAAATGAATGGACTTGTTTCCTTTCATGATTGTTGGCTGGCTTTACTGATACGTAGTTGTTTATTCAGATAGTAATCCTTTTGCTTTCTAATAATGGTTCAATTGTCACCCAATGCCGATGGAGGGGTCTCATGGCCTGGAGAGAACTTAGGAAACTAAAAATGGTAAATTTCTTTATTTTCCATATTGCCTTTTTAAACATCCTGTCTTAATCATGAGAAACAGGACAATGAAAATGCAAATGCATCCAACCTATATAACTGAAGTCACTGAAGGAAAAATATAATATCTGATATTTTGTGTTACTAAAGCAAGTTTCATAATAACTGAAAGGTTTGTAGTTTTATATTCATATATTTATTTATTGTCATTATTATCATAATATCTTGTAGTTTTTTAATTTGAACAAGATAATATATAATTGTGTTAAAATTTTATGTTAAAATTTTATGTTAAAATTTTAATCATATGATAGGGTTTTACGTTAAAATTTTAATGAATTTGAAAAATAAACCATCACTTTCGGATAATGAAGGTTTATGAGCAACAGTGAGGATCCATCAATCCAGGTTTTCGGATAGAAGACCAAGTCAAAAGACAGTCACTTAAAAATTGATTTCCAAATTTACTCAAATTTAAAAATAAAGTAAAATAAGTTTGTAGTCAATAATTTATAGGTATAACTTAATTTTAACTCACAAATAACTTATTTTTTTTCTCTCTCCTAAACATATTTACATACATGAAAAATAAAATGGTTCAAAGATTTTATAGCATGGTCCTAGAATATTAAAAATAATATTTATAATATTTAGTTTATAGTTTTAATTTGTTAAAATGAGATGATGACACTTGTAGGGTCATAATTTAGTTTATTAAAATGAGAAGATGATGCAAAATTTTAGAAACAAGAAACAAATTGAAATTAAAATGGACTTTCTTTATTAATAACACAAGCACATAAATTGAAACTGACACAAGAAGCTAGCCAATCACAATCATATCTATTCATTTTTGCGTACTTGTCTAATAAATATGGTGTAATGAAGTAAAGGTTGTTTGGTTCAAATATCAAAGTGGGTTCCATTTGCTTGTCCTGTATGTTGTAATAAAAATTGTTGGTTTAGATATAGTTGTTTTGGATAAGTAACTTGATTTTTATTTTTCTTATGTGCGTTTCAGGAATCCCAACATTCAAAGCTGTATTGTGTTTAATGATAGCTTTTGGTATTACCCCGAGAGTTACATGCAAGTATGTACAACTAAAATTATTAATGTTCAACATTTTTAGCATGTGCAAAATACTCCCTTTTTCTTAGCCCAAAATCTGTTAATTATTTCGAACTCTGATATCTCATATTTTTATTTATGTTGGACTATATACCATTTGGTTGTTATTTTGTAACTAGTTATGTGCAACATTGATGATGGAGTGAAACTATCAAGGTAGTTTGAATATAGAAAATAATTTCCTATATTGTATCATTTCAAATGTTTTATAGTTTCTTATAGTTTTCTTTCTACTGACTAGATACTTTAAGTTAGGAGACGGTCTTGGGTGGTTGAGTTTCTAGTTTTAAAATGCAATTTTCAAAACAAAAATGTGTTCAGCAAAAAAAAGCAGCTGGAATGGTTTTTATCTTGATTAGGAATCTATTTTGCATTTATTTTCAAAAAACAGGGAATTGTTGTGTTTATAATATACTCATAAACTATCATCATTACCGTTATCATTACAGCAACCATCACTATGTTGCCACCTTCATTGTTATTGCTACCATTGCTACCCATTGGAATTGAAGTTTGAGTTGAAGCCCTACATTGTGTAGAAATGGGTAAGTTGAGCAACATATATGTAAGAAAGACTAACTAATATGATTGCTTTAATGCTTTAACATATATTAGGCAATGGATTTGTAGGTCATTTTCATTTATATGTTGCTCAACTTACTTATTTTTTCACAACAGAGGGCTCCGACATACTTGAACTTCAACAATCTCTCAAGTGTGAACTCCTTCAACATTGTAAACTACCTCTTGAGTGGAAGCTCTGGTTGAGATGGTGTTATTTTAGAGTATGCAGAATTCAGTACCTTAAATCACATCTAGAATCTGATAATAATTAGCCTACAAATATCTGCGTATATGATATTAGGTTAAAGTTTTACACCAATTTAATTACAGAATGATCCTGGTATTTTTGTATGCTGTTTTACTTAGCTTATTTTAATTATAGACAATGTAATTGTTAATTTTTTAAGATGGATTACAAACAATGTAATTTTCCATTTCTATGTATAACCGTTTCAAGTTATTAATTATTTAGACTGTATTATAGAATTGAATTTTATACCGGTTTGAATATGGATAGTAGCACATGTAAATCAAATATTGAAAAACAAAACGTCATTTTTATACCTGTTAAAGCACAACAGCTATAAAAAGTCTCTGTTTTCGTACATATTATAATAACGGCAAGTATAAAAGTGGGTTTTTTTCCTGATGCTTTTTTACACCTGCTCCTAGAATGGTAGGTATGAATACCAACTTTTATACCTATTGTAGATAGAACCGGTGTGAAAAGTTAAACTTTTTACACCGGTTCAAAAACCGGTGTGAAAAATAAAAAACTTTCTATACCCCTTGCTCTATACCTACTCTATAAAAAACCTTGTTTGCACTAGTGCAAGCGTTGGAAGCTTATATGGCGTTCAGTTTCCTCATTGGATTTCTACATCAGAGATTTTGACTTTGACATAGACAAAGGGGTCTACTCTCTTCCTTCGTTCGGTGGACTCTTTCTTATATAGTCGCGATAGAGACTGTTAGTATTTTGAGGTTGTAAAAAGAGTAGTTGATGTTGTAGAGAAAATGTAGAGATAGTAGAATGTAGAAGTAATAGTTGAAAGAAGTGTTGTAGTTGTCTTTGTTGTCGTAGATGTTGGCTTCTTACATTAAATGGTAGATGTTGTCTACATCTTGCAAATGGTATAGTTCATGGGTATTTATAGACCCATAGATTATTCTAGAACATACTAGTCACAATTTATGTGGAATGTTCTAGATTTTTACCTATGTAGAATATTCTTGATTTTTCTTTCTATCTTAGACTTTTCTACAATATTCTAGAACTTGTGTTACATTTCTTTTCTTCTATCTAAGGAGCTTCTACATTCTTCTAGAATTTGCATTACACTTTAATACTCCTCCTTAATGCAAATTCGGTAACTCCAAGCATTGTGCGTAGTAGTTCAAATCTTGTCCTTGGTAACATATATTCAATTTGATCTTCTTCCTCCATTGCCTTGACCATAGTTCTTGCTTTGAGGCTTCTTCATAACAATTAGGCTTAATCATGGCCATATTGCAAGTTTCGTATTTGTCTACCAAAGATCTTACTCTTCTTGGACTAGATTCAGGTGAAGAATCTTGTTGTGGAGGTGGAGAAAGTGTACCTGAATTTTCTGTATCTTCTTGAGTTTCTTCTTGAGATTGCTGCACTAGAAGTAGAATGTTGCTTTTAACAACTTTTTCTTTTTCCCAATTCCAAGAAGCATTTTCATCAACTTCAACATCTCGACCGATGATGAGTTTTTTTGTTTGTAGGTTGTAGACTCGATAGCCTTTTGAGTGTGTGCTATATCCCAAGAATATTCCTAGTATAGTCTTATCTTCAAGCTTGTGCCTCCTTTGATCAGGAACATGTATGAAGTAGATAGACCCAAATACTCGTAGGTGTACTTATTTAAAAGTTATCGAGGTTTAATGAAAATCAATCCCAATGAATTGAAGGGTTCAATCATTTGTCGTTTTTTTAACAGTTTAGGTACTTTGAAGCATGGCTGATTTGATAAGTAGTCTCCCAAACGAAATAATTTGTTATATTCTTTCTTTTCTTCCATCCCAACAAGTTGTTGCAACCACTGTTCTCTCCAAGCGCTGGAATCTTCTGTGGCGTTCAGTTCCCTCTTTCTCATCTGCAGCAAACAGTGTGCAAACATGCACCTATTTTGCATAAAGTAATACTTTCTTTCTTATATACAATTAGTAGTTTATTTAGCTACTTTAGATTTTAAGTATAGTTATATCAACATTTAAACAAATAGAATCAATATTATGGTAATAAATGTTTTTTTAATAAATAATCAATTATTTTAGAACTTATCCTCAGTAAAAAAAATTCAAATACGATTTTCTTCATAATTAAAAATATAATAAACATCCTTTTAAAATTAAAAATTATGATAATAAATTAGAATTCGCTTGATAAATATTGATGTTTTATATTTTATAAAATAATTAAAGTTAAGTTTTTAAAAAAGATTTTGTTTAATAATTTAGGATGAGTATAAGTCTTATTTTATCATTCTATTCATAAAAACAAATGTTTCAATAACCAAATACCAAATATAAATTTATTTATTATCTAATAAACTAAGTTATGATTTTGCAAAATATATATATATATATATATATATATATATATATATATATATATATATATATATATATATATATATATATATATATATATATATATTAGGTTAACATGTATGAATAACAACATTGTGACCTATAATATGTAACTGATGAGTGCATATTTATGCCTACATTTATGCTTTAAAATTCAGATTTTTGATGAATTGATGTGCTTGAATGAGTGATTTAAAGAGGATTTGTTATGATTGGATATATTGTGTTTGGAAATAAAAGGGACTTAAAAAGTGATTTTAATTGCATAAATTATTCTTGGAAATTCTTATGTTTATTTGTGCAACTGAAATTATAAGTTTTATTGGTCCAAATGGCAATTCAAGACCCAAAATAAGATTATGTTGCAATTTTGGAGAATGTTGAAGGGGCTAAAGTGCAGATAGAGGAAATTTCAGGGTATTTGTGCAATTTTGGAAAGTCAAAAAGGCTAAAAGATAAAATTCAGTTGTTGAATTTAATTTAGGAATATCAACAGAAAATATCTTTCAAATAATTTTATCATTATCTAAATCTTTTAGTTATTTGGAAGATATAGGATATAAGATAATTGAGTTAATATCTATTAAATATTCTTTAAAACTGATTTAATCTAATGAATATTTGAAAGATATAATATATCAACAGAAAATATCTTATCAACAAACTATTCAGAGTCCAAGCCCAATCAAGCCTTGATAAAGAGACCCAAGGGAGGCAGAAAGGGGACTTCACTTCGTTCATTCTCTCATACTCCTCTCACTTTTCTTTCATCTTGTATTCAACTCCATTCATGGAGAGCTAAACATTTAGGGCTATTCTGTTGTAATTCCATTATGGATTCTGAGGTTACGTTCAATTAATGCAATTGTTTATTTTGATTATTGATTTAAGTTGTTCTCTCTCTATTTCTTTCATCTCTCTATCACTAGTGCAATCAAGGGAAATGACACCGGTTATTCTCGCTTATAGGCACCGGTTCTGCAACCGAGGCATATACAGGCGAGGTAAAAAGGGATAAGCTTAATGCCTCGGTTCTAAACCGAATAAAAAAGGGATCGGTTTTCGCCTCGGTTCCTTCTGAACTGAGGCAGTATCTCAGACTCAAATGCCTCGGTTGGGACATTAACCGAGGCAGTAGGGTATTTTTTATTTTATTTTCTTAAACGATCGGTTTCGCCAGCTTTTCTGCCTCTCGCGAGACCGATCGGTTGTGACCTGCATCCTCCTTTTCTGCCTCTCGCGAGACCTTTGTCGCGCCACCTTTACCAGACCACCACTCAACAACCGTGCCACCTTTACCGGACCACCACAGGCGACCACGCGAGGTCTTCTTCTCCAACTGGCGCAACCATCAACAACCCTCACAGACAAAAACAGCTCAAATGGATCCCCAAAAAGAAATTCCCCCAACTCAAAACCCTAGAGAGCGGCATTGGTGCACCTGGTAGTGGCGACGGCGGTAGTGGTGCAGCCTAGAGAGCAATGCAGGAGCCTAAAATGAAATGGAGATGGATGCTTCGTTCACGAAATGTAGGCAGCGAGATGGAAGCACCAGCGAAGGCAGTAGAGACGACACCAATGACCAGACAACAACAGAGGTGGCAGCAATGAACGCTAGTGGCGACGACCTACGGCAACGGAGCAACCAAGGTCACAACCGCGAGATATGAGAGAGTCCTCGCGAGGGAGGAGCGAAGGAGGCGGTCCGACAGCGGCCACGGAGGCGGGGTGAGAACAACAAAGGAGGCGCGACGAACGCGCAAGGGGAGGCGCGAGCAGTGGGCAATTTTGGAGAATAGTGTTTGCTTAGAGGAAGAAGAAAGATCGCGTGAAGAAAACTGTTTGCGAAAGTGGAGGTGTAGTGCCAGAAATGCTCTACTACCTCGGCCGTTCGGTCAACCGAAGTAGTTCGGTCAACTACTGCCTCGGTTCTGCAAAAAAGCGAGGTCATTCGGTCTCCTCAGTCTGTACATGACAGTGGCAACAGAGGGATTTGCAGGGATGACAGGATTAAATGCCTCGGTTAGGCGCCCAACCGAGGCCGTTCGGTCAACTACTGTCTCGGTTCTTCAAACAAGCGAGGCCGTTCAGTCTGTACGTTAGTGGCAGAGAGGCCGTTCGGTCTCTTCAGTCACAGTGGCAGTAGAGGGATTTGCAGGGATGACAAGACTAAATGCCTCGGTTAGGCGCCTGATAAGTGTGATATTTGACTTATATTCACACTTATTTTAATCTCTTTTTCATGTGTTTGTGTAATAAATCTCATGGAAAGATGTAAATATTGTGTTATATTGTTCATAGAGTAGTTTAATTGCCTTTGTGTGTTTATTTTGCAGATAAATAAGGATTGGAGAAGAAAATAAAAAATCACTATTCACGCGTTGACCGGCACTATTCATCCGTTGACTCGCTCGAGCGAGTGGCACTGTTCGCTCGAGCAAGTCGCGCTGTTCGCTCGAGCGAGTTGCGCGCTCCAGCGAGCCCCGTTTGGTCGCTCGAGCGAGTTTAAACGGTCGCTCAAGCGACTGGACCACTTCCAGACGCGTTAAATGGCCCGAAAATGCAGAACAGAGGTAGTTTTGGAGGGGGAAACTCTCCCAGAACTCAAGGGACGGCGATTTGGAGGCACACCACCACTGCTGGAGCTCATGGAGGCCGCTGGGAGCATGTGGAAGCATCTCTTTTCTCCTCTTTGGGTCTCCTTCTTCTCCATCCACCATGTTTGTAAGCTTGAGGTTCTTCCATGAAAATGGAGAACCAAACCCATCTTGTTAGGAATTGATGTAATTGCTGGATTCTTGTGTAATTGATGATGGATTTCAATATATATATGCCTATTCTGTTAATTTCTAGTTCTTGTTTCCAATCTTAAAGCTTGCATGCGATAGGAATATTTCATGACTTGATTTAATGGATTCATGGGTATGGACACATATCTTGTGGTCTAGATCTGAAACTAGGGCCTAGTGGATGTAAGATATCTAGTAGGGAACTTACTACACTGGTTGTCTTAAGATCTTTGTTCTTAATGCGAATTTTGTTATTAATTGATCATTGAGTTGATTGTTAATAAAAGATTTAGGCTCTTCACCTAAGGAGTTAGGGATTGAGTAATTTCGATGGTTGACATTAGTAATTAATGGAGAGGAGATGAAACTTTTTATGCACAAGAATGAAAGTAGTGAAATCCAAACTTAACAATGCCGATCCATATCATTTCTGACCTTTTTCCGTATCTAAGTGTCTTCAATACCAAAGTCCAACCTTGTAATTATGTGTGAATTTATCTTTTTGCACTTGTTTGTAAATGATGTTATGTTCTATTGAGTCTAGAGGAGTTGTTAATCGCACAATTCTCTAGTATTACGAGTCTCTTGGGAAAACGATACTTGGACTTACCATTTTATATTACTTGAAACGATTCGGTGCACTTGCCGAAATCGACAAGCAGCGCCCAAACGAGGCCGTTCAGTCTGTAGGCAGAGAGGTCATTCGGTCACTTCAGTCACAGTAGCAGCAGAGGAATTTAAATGCCTCGATTAGGCGCCCAACCGAGGCCGTTCGGTCAACTACTGTCTCGGTTCTTCAAACAAGCGAGACCGTTTCGTCTGTTCAGTCTGAACGTTAGTGGCAGAGAGGCTGATGGAAGAAGGATCCAGCTGATTCTGGTGGAAGATGGAATCAACGAAACTCCTTCTAGGAACCTCTGGAATCTGAACTGGAAAGGAGGATGAACATCATTTTGTTGCAACAGAAGAAGATGAATTATGATGATGATGACTGGAGGAAGCATAAACTCTGGACCTACTCTTCAAGAGATATTCAGTGGCTGGAATGAAGGAGAATGGATGATTCGGTGATGAAGATAAGGTTGAAGCAGAGGAGGGTTGAATCAAACAGTGATTCGATGAAGAAAATTGATGCAACAGTGATGGAGAAAATGGAATGAGGGAAGTGGTTTAGGTGCAGAAATATGATGTAGATGGTGTAGAGGGATGCTAGGAATGGAAGCCTAGCTAGGGAGAGAGGCTAGAGGAAACTCTCAAGCTCTCTCTCGGTGACCTTCAATAAGAAGAAAGTTCTGGACAGCATTATCAGAAAACAATTCTTCATTCAAATCAAAGGTCCCTTTTACAATGGCTAAGCAAGCTATTTAAAGGGAAAATACAAGCTCCTGGTTCACGCCTTCACTTGGCTAACGTTGTCAAGCAATGCCAGCTGTGCAAGGGTGAAGAAACGTGAGTAGCTACGTGGTCAACAAGCTAACAACAACACGTGGAGAACAAGTTGGGAGCAGTTTCAACCGTTGGCTCAAACCCTCATCCATTGGGCGCCAGATTTCTTCATCAACATCAACAAAGCAGTTTGGAATGTGACTCATGTGAGGTGCCAAAGCAGCTTGCTGGACAGCTAGATGGTGCCTTTATGCAACTAAGTGAAGATTCCAACATTCCTCCAAGTGAAGATTTGGCTTGCTTCTCCATTCTTGAAGTTTCCTTGCTTCTTGATTTATCAAGCTTCTTGGCTACTTGATCCATGATCTCCTAGTTTTATTAGACTCTACAAAACACATATAAACATATTAAAGAGAATCTACTAAGACTTAGAGAAGAAAATCAAGAAACAACTTCTAAAAGTCCTTCTTCAACTTCCCTTTCTTAGCCTTAGCTTAAGTTGGTACTCCTTTGAATGGAATGCCCTAAATGGGTTTCCATCAGAGGCCGTTCGGTCTCTTCAATCACAGTGGCAGAGAGGTCGTTCGGTCTGTACAGTCCGATCAGGACTAAATGCTTCGGTTAGACACTCAAGCCAAGGCCGTTCGTTCTCTTAGACAGGACAAAATGCCTCGGTTAGGCGTTCACCGAGACCGTTCGGTCAACTACTGTCTCGGTTCTTCAAACAAGCGAGGCCGTTCGATCTGTTCAGTCTGTACATTAGTGGCAGAGAGGCCGTTCGGTCTCTTCAGTCACAGTGGCAGAGATGTCGTTCGGTCTGTACAGTCGGATCAAGACTAAATGCTTCGGTTAGACACTCAAGCCGAGGTCGTTCGTTCTCTTAGACAGGACTAAATGTCTCGGTTAGGCGTTCATCGAGACCGTTCGGTAAACTATTGCTTCGGTCGCTTAAAAAACTAAGGTTGTTCGGTTTTTAGGTATCGGTTCGTTTATAACCGAGGTCATTCGGTCTATAGGCTTCGGTTTTTTTGAAACCGAAGCGTCATGTGCGAGTTAAAATGCGCTTTTTTTACTTGTGTATCTTATTAAAAGTAAAATTTTTTGCATCATAATGTGTTTGAATCTACATGCATATTGATTGTATGAGTTTTAGGGTTTCTAGGTTTAATTGAGAATCTACTTTTATTTAATTTAGGAACTTTCATACAATTAAATGGTTTTTACTATCAATTGAGAATGTACTTTGATTGGTAGTAATAATTTCAATTATAATCAATTGAGAATTTACTTTGATTGATTAACTTTTAACTTGGTTAGAAGATTTAAGAATAGACATGATTAAACACAATAGGATTTGATTGAGAATGTACTTTGGTTGAATTTATTGTGAATAATCTAGAAAGGTTTTGCATTTGATTGAGAATTTACTTTGGTTAAATGCATGATCGTCCTCAAATTAATTAAGAATGTACTTTAATTAATTTGAAACTTAAATAATAATCAATTGAACAATTATCTATGAATAACCGATGATGAATCTATCTTGGGAAAGTAGTGGAATTAGCCTATTTCCTCATAATTCTTTTTAAGTTTCTTACTTTTCTTTAAATATTCTCCAAACATCCCTTTTATCATTGCATTGCATTCATAAGATTAAAATATTGAAAAGCAATTCCATATTCGTTGGGAGACGACTTAGGGTTACTTTAACCCTATCTACTTTCTTGAATAGTACTTGGCAATACTGAAGTTGCCTTGAAAAGTAGTATTAATTTGATAGCTTCAACGACAGTTTATCAAACCTATACATAAGTGTCAAAAACTATAATCATATTTGACATTTAAAAAAAGTTAAGTGAGTTTCAAAAAATTATCGCATCATTATTTATTATTGTTCATACATGTTTACCTATTGTAACATCCCATTTTGGTCAAGAGAGAAACTATTGTTCAATGCTAAGTTACAAAAGACAGTGAGATTGTGGGATTTAGAGCAGGTCATAAAGTTGGTTTGAGGGCTGATGATACTCTTTGGTTCAAAGGTTTAGAGTAAGAGTTTGTGTTACTAAAGATTTCTATGTTATGTGGCATTTGAGGTGATCAAAGTGTTTAGGTTGGAGGTTTACGAGAAGTAATTTCTTAGTAGGGAAGGAAAGAGATGGTGGTGCATCAAGTGTAGTTGAGCGAAAGACGGGAGCAAGCGTTATGGGAATCCAAAATGTATGATAAACGAATGTGAAGAAGAGATGATGTTGTTTCTACATCATTTTTGGGGTGTGATCACTAGGGAGGTTTAGTTGTTTTCAAATAGTTCTCTGGTGGATTATGGTCTTCATGAGATGCCTTGTGTTTAAAGAAGGAATGCTAGTGGTGATACATCAGTCGTGGATCAAGTTAGAAAGTGAAGAGGGTGGTGAGAATCAAAAGAGGTTAACATGGATATGTGAAGAAGAGAAGATCAAGTCTTTGTGGCATAAAGGGTTTTTGGTTGGTGTTTGAACCAAAGCTAAGGGTAACAATTCCTTTTTGGATAATTTTTGTGGAGTACAAGAGGTAGGTGGTAGTTTGGTTGAAGAAGTAGTGGTTTGGACTCAGTGTAATCGTCGAAAGAACTACAAGTTTGGTAGATCTCCGAAGAAAAGTAGATGACCAATTGAAACCGTTTAGTGTAAGTCTGGGCAGCTAGGAGTGACTTTTGGAATGTACATTTTTCAGGAAATAGGAAAAATGTTGAGGAAACAAAATGACAAAATTTTCAAAAAAGAGAAGAGTTCTCAGGGTTTTAGCAAGATTATAGCAATTTTGAAGAGAATACCATTTTCAGTAAACAAATGAGCAAGGAAGTATGGAATCAGAGTAGCACAATGGATGATGGTGGACATGTTCTTATCAAAAAGTGGTGTGTATGAAGAACTTTCTTAATCATGGGTTGGTGGTTTGTGAGAGATGAGTTTCTTTAAAACAATATTGGTGATGTTATATGAGAAATAGTTGGGAGTGCTTGGTGATCTTCAAGAGTCAGAAGTAAGTTTAAGTATGGAAGAAATATGTATGAGGCAGAGAAGACAAGTGAGCCTATAGTTTCAAGTTGCAGTGTCAAATTTGAAGTGATAGAGTATAAATGGACGTTGAGCATGGGGAGCGGGTCAATGGATGAAGGAAATGAACCGAGATAAGGTTTCAAGTTGTAGTGTCAATCTTGAGGTAAGCAAACATTAGTTCTGGTTGGAAGCTGAAAGAAGATTCGAGTTTTTAGTTTGGTAAGTGATGAGTGCATATTTATGCCCTTGTTTTAGATTTAATTTCAAAATTTTAGTGGAATAATTGTGCTTAAATGATTGATTTGAATTTGTGATGATTGGATTTATCAGGTTTGGAAATTAAATAGGCTTAAAATGTCATTTTTAGTTGCATAAATTATTTTGGATAGTCTAATGTTTGTTTATGCAGCTGAATTAAAGTTTGAATTGCAATTTTGAAAAAGAGAGAAATGACTAAAGTGTAAATAGAGGAAATTTTTGGGCTTCTCTACAATTTTGGAAAATTAAGAAGAGGGTAAAGGGAATTTAGGAGAAAATTCAGTTGATATTTCTAAGCTTCTAGGACTATTCCATTGTAATTTCATTATGGATTTTGAGGTTAAGTTGAATTAATGAATTTGTTTCTTTTGATTATTGATTTGAGTTCTTCTTCTTCTATGTCTTTAATCTCTTAATCATATTAAAAGCAATGATTTCTGCATCATAAGGTGTTTGAATCTACATGCATATTAATCATATGAGTTCAAGGGTTTCTAGGTTTGATTGAGAATTTACTTTGATTGAATTTAGGAACTTTCATATGATTAAATGAGTTTTTGCTACTAATTGAGAATGTACTTTGATTTGTGGTAAGAATTTCAACTATAATTAATTGAGAATTTATTTTGATTAATTAGATTTTTATTTGGTTAGGAGATTCAAGAATAAACATGATTAAACACAATAGGATTTAATTGAGAATGTACTTTGGTTGAATTCATTTTGAATAATCTAGAAATGTCTTGCATTTGATTGAGAATCTACTTTGGTTGATTGTATGATCACCCTCAAGTTAATTAAGAATGTATTTTAATTAATTTGAAACTCAAATAATAATCAATTGAACAATGATCTATGGATAACCAATGATGAATCTATCTTGGAAAAGTAGTGGAATTAGCCTATTTCATCATAATTGTTTCTAAGTTTCCTATTTGTTCCTCAAACATTCTCTAAACATTAACTTCATTAGCATAGTTTCTCAATTTCAATCTTGAGTATTTCATAGCATTTATAAGAGTCAAATATTGAAAAGCAATTTCGTATTCATTGGGAGATGACTCAGGATTACTTTAATATTATCTACTTTATTAAATACTACTTAGCAATAATGAAGTTGTGTGGAAAATTAGTTTTAATTTGATAGCTTCAACAATAACTTATCAGTAAGGATTTAGTAAGAGTTGATTAAAGAGTATGAAGACTAGGGTCTGAGGTGGAGTTGTAAAGAGATTTCAGTAGTATAGTGGAAACACTATAACTAGGGGGTTTCTCAAAATGGTTGAGAAAGGGTAGTTGGAACAATCCTAGTTTGAGATGTATCATAAGATGGTTAGGTATTGATCAAGCTAGTGATTTCGAGTAGTAAAGGATACAAATCTATGCGTGTTCACGAGCTAGTGGGTCGAGAAAGGGAAATGATTCAGGTTGACAAGTTAAAGAATTGAAGATGAAGAGTTCAATTTGGTTTTGCCGCGACAACAAATGAGAGAGTTCTACCTGGTAATAGGGTAGCATAGTGGGAAACTATGTTCTTGAAGGGTGAAGGTCAGTCAAAGAAGGTGAAAGTGTCATCAGAATAAGTATGTTTATAGGTGATCAAGAGTAATTAATGGTTGATAGTAAATAATAAGTTGTAGTGATCAAGTCAGTTATATGGTGCTTCTTAAAAGGGATCAATAGAAAGTCAATGGAGATCAGTTAAGGGTTGCTCAAAAGTCAATGCTAGCGGAAGTTTTAGAAGAGATTCACAAGAGGTAGTGAAAATAGATGAGGGGTTAGTAGTGTGACAGACACAATATGGTTGGTTATGTAAAAGAAAGATTTGTAAGAGTTGAAGTTAAAGGTTGAGAATTGGTGTTGAGGGTAGTGACTATACCAATCTACACTATTGAACACTAGAGCATTTTACCACAGAGTCAAGGTTCTTATATCAATAAAGTTGTTGGGGAGTAGTATATTTATCAAATAGATGGTTGTGAGTGAGAATGAGGAGAGCATATCTTCTGTCTATCTGATGAGTAAATTTTTTAGGACGAAAATTTTTCTTGTTAGGGAGAATGTAAAATCCCAAAAAATTATATTTTAGAAATGATGGTAAAATGACTCCCAAGGGCCCTTGGAGGGCGCCCAACGCTGCACCAAGTTCTAAAATTCATTTATTTTGAATTTAGTGACCCCTACATAAGTTTAAATGATTCCTAAACACTCTTAGACACTGAGAAACATCTAAAAACAAACCTCTAACTTGAATTGACCACTCAAACCCAAATTGATCTATGAAAACTCAAATTCACTCTATAGGCTATCCAAACTAAAATCTAGACTTTCTAACCCTTATACCAATATCCCAACTGCATAACCAAGTCCAAATACACTTGTTAGTACATCCCAACACCTCATATTGCTCACAGTCACGCTACTTTAAATTTTCAACCACACTTGTTTGTCACATAATGAATTTATATTTGGTACTTAATTTTTTGAATTATGTTTGGTATTTTAAAAGAAAAAAATTTAGTAAGTAAACATAAAAAAATTACCATGTCATCATTTATGATTGTTTATGCATGTTAACCCATACACATAGATGTGCAAAAACTTTAACATTATTTGCCACATAATAAATTAATACTTGATACTTAGTTCTTGAAACACATTTGGTTATTTTTATTTTTCTTTTAGAAATAAACAATGTCAAAAGTCTAACCCAATACATCTTTTCATACACATTTAAACTTCAAAAAATTATCACTTCATAATTTGTGATTGGCCATGCATATTAATCTATAACACATATGAACTTCAAAAAAATTAACAAAACATTATTTGTGATTGTTCATGCATATTACCTAAAACCTACTCATAATATAACCCATTGTACTACAAAATAATAAATTTATATTGGGTGTTACTCCCTCCACCACCCCACTTTGCTCCCTCCACCACCCCATTCCTCTTTTACCCTTTTTTTTATTTTTTAATTCCTATTTTACCCTTATTAAATTTTTAAGATTAATATTATTTAAAATCTCTCTATCTAGTATTTATTCTTCCTATCATTCTTTCTTTTTTTTCTTTATTTTACGCTTTCTCTGGTTATTTCTCTCAATCCACTTTTTCTTCCTTCTTCTTTATAGAATTTCTCTCAATCCACTTTTTCTTCCTTCTTCTTTATAGAATTTCTCTCAATCCACTTTTTCTTCTTTATAGAATTGTGACATAAGAGTGTGATAGATTTTGTGTTTAGTAAGATTGGAAGTGGAGAAAGGAATTCATCCCCGTATAGTGTGGTGGTGCTTGCAGTTTCAGCTTCAGATACGTTAGAGATTCTTGAAGGTGCGTAATAAAACCCTAAAACCCTAAAATATAAATAGTATAAGCTTTAAACGGATGTGAGCATCCGTCGATGGATGTCAACATCCGTTTAAGGGGAAACGGATGTCGACATCCGTTCGCCCTTAAACGGATGTTGACATCCGTCGACGGATGCTCACATCCGTTTAGAGCTTATTAGGTTATTTACTTTTTTTATATTAATTGTAAAGATATTTAAATAATATAATTTATATTTTTTGATATATTTTATTGATGTATTTTTAAGGATCTTTATTGTTATTAGTATATATTTAGATTTTTTTTATTTTGCACGTTATATAGGTAAGGGATTTTGTATAATATATATTTTTATATATGATTTTTGTATTTTTTAATAATTTTATAGTTATATAAAAAATTATTTATTACTTTAATTATATGAAATATATAATTTTATTATGTTATTATTTTTATATTTGTTTAAATAATTATTAATTATATTAATAAGACTTATTATAATTTTATAGGTGATTATTGTTTAAAATGGATGAATATCTTCATATGGATTCTCAAGTTGGTTCTAGTTTGATATCTGATTTCTCTTCATTCATTGGCAAAGTTGGAGAGGGAGATTTGACAAATAAATTTACCACAAATGAAATATTTCGTTCACGGGAGCACTTAATTGATTGGGTAAGAGGGATGGCTTATGATTTAGGATTTGTTGTGGTAATAGTAAGATCTGATATAGCTACTGGTGTACGGGGAAGGAAAACGTTCGTCATACTTGGATGTGAAAGAGGAGGGAAATATCGGAAATACAAAGCCCATGCGGTGCCTAGTGTATACGACACTCGTAAATGTGAGTGTCCGTTTAGATTAAAGGGTAAACCAGGTTCAGACGGTGATGGATGGGTGTTGAAGGTGATGTGTGGACATCACAACCATGATTTGGCTAAAACTTTAGTTGGACATCCTTATGCTGGTAGGTTAAATATGAGTGAGCAGTCATTACTGGTTGATATGACAAAGAGTAAAGTTACACCTGCGAATATTTTATTAACCCTCAAACAAAATAATGATCGAAATGTCACATCGATTAAAAAAATCTACAACGCAAGACAAGCGTATAAACGATCATTGAGAGGGTCCAGAACTGAACTACAACAACTTATGATGTTGTTGGATCGGGATAAGTACATTCATTGGAGTAGGTGTGCCGACGATTCAAAGGTTGTTACTGACTTGTTTTGGACACATCCTGAAGCGGTGAAATTATTAAACTCATTTAATGTTGTATTTTTTATGGATTCCACATATAAAACAAACAGATATAGATTTCCATTCCTTGAGATTGTGGGCATGACGTCTACAGGGTTAAACTTCTCTGCAGCATTTGCTTTCTTGTCTACTGAACGACAGAGTAATTTCACATGGGCTTTGGAAAAGCTGAAATGTTTATTTTTAACATCTGAGGGTGGTCCTAAAGTCATTGTCACTGACCGAGACTTGGCTTTGATGAATGCCATTGCAAATGTATTCCCTGAGTCATATCAGATGTTATGTGAGTTCCACATCCTTAAAAATGTTAAAGCTAAATGCAAAATGTTAGTTCATTCTACTGAGGTTTTGGGTGTGTTGATGGATGCATGGCAAAATGTGATGGATTGTAATGATGAAAGGTTGTTTGCTGAGTATGTGAATGGTTTTCAATACGCGAGCAGATCATGGCCTTTGTTCTTTGAATATGTGAATCAGACTTGGATTATTCCGTACAGTACTTACTTTGTAAAGTTTTGGACGAACAAAGTAATGCATTTAGGGAACACAACCACAAATAGGTATGTTGTAATGTTATTTTATTTATTTGTTTCGTAGATAAATATTTATTTCCACTTATTGATGATTTATTTATTTATTTCAGGGTTGAGTCTGCTCATTGGAGTCTGAAGAAAGTTCTGGGCAATAGTATGGGTGATTTGTGTTCTTGTTGGGATAGTATTCATAACGTTGTTATCCTACAACACAACAAGATTAAGGCGTCATTTGAAAGAAGTATGTTGCTCACGAGTGACCCTTTTAAAGGATACAAATATAAAAAACTTATTGGGCGTGTCTCTCAATATGCATTGGATCTCATTGCTAAGGAATTGGAAAGAGTGCAGCAGATAGGATTGGACTCATCAAAGTGTGGATGCGTATTGAGACGTACATTTGGTGTCCCATGTGCATGTGAATTAGCACGGTATGATGCTGGATTGATCCCTTTGGGTGAATTTCATATCATGTGGCAAAGATTGCATTTCTCAAATGTTGAATTAAATGAAACCGAGCCCGAGTTATCCATTAAAGATGAGTTGAAACAAGTACAAGAACGATTCAATGAGGTTGACATTGGAGGTAAAATCACCATCAAGCAAAAGTTACTTGAAATTACTTGTCCCACATTGACATCAATGGTCCCTCCATTACATAAAGTCAAAACAAAGGGTGCTAAATAAAGTAAAGTTCAACGAAGAGAAAGGTCTACTACGCGAGATCCATCATATTTTGAGTGTGTCGATGCCTTTCATTCAACCATAGAATCTTCAACTGTGAAAAGTAAATTACAAGCAAAGTCAAATGTAGTGAAGAAAAAGAAAGTTCCAATGATAGACCAGTTTCATTCTATTACTCACCCATTCATTGTGGACGTTGTTGATGTTGTGGCTGATGGTCACTGTTGATATAGATGCATTGCTGCGTCGTTGGGACTCGCAGAAGATTCATGGCCCGTTATCAGAAATGATTTGTACAAAGAACTCAGTCAAATGCGTGATGAATACGCACGCCTAGTAGGAGGGTATGATAGACTAGAAGAACTGAGAAACTCTTTGTTGGTGCAGTCACAGTCCACGGTAAGTGTTTCCTGTTTTATGTATTTTATTTATTATATTTATGTTATCTAACAACTTGTTTTATTCATAACAGGCTAACATGAATAAGTGGATGACATTACCAGACATTGGTTATGCAATTGCTAACCGATATAATGTCATATTAGTGTGCATGTCATCATCTCAAAATTATACTATCTTCCCACTACGTTCCACACCACCTTCTGATACAACTCAACATCAGTTAATTTGTATAGGACATGTTCATGGATGTCATTTCGTGCAGGTAATTGTATTATTTTGTGATTTCATTGCAAAATTACTTATAACTTAATTAACTATTGTAATTTGTATTGTGGCAGGTTAAGTTACAAGAAGATTGTCCTTTGCCCATGGTCAATACCATCTCCTCAACCCACTGTTATCCTGAGGCACGAGCGTGGTCATCTATGTATACTAGTAGGATGCAAACATTTGCACATTTGATGGGCGTAACGACATCTTATGTTGACTTGAGTGATTCATGATATTTATAAAGATATGTAAAATACTAAACATTTACTTTTTATTAAAGTGTTTCCTAGATATATATCTCTCCCTTGTTTTTGTTTATGTAACTCCTAATATAATATTATATATATATAACACTTAATATAATATATTATATATCTATATATCTAATATAATATATTATATATCTATATATATAATATATTTATATATACATATACGTACGTAACTCATAATACAATATTATATATATATATATATATATATATATATATATATATATAACATCTAATATAATATATTATATATTTATATATCTAATATAATATAATATAATATATTATATATCTAATATAATATATTATATATCTATATATCTAATATAATATATTATATATCTATATATCTAATATAATATATTATATATCTATATATCTAATATAATATATTATATATCTATATATCTAATATAATATATAATATATCTATATATCTAATATAATATATAATATATTTATATATACATATACGTACGTAACTCATAATACAATATTATATATATATATATATATATATATATATAACATCTAATATAATATATTATATATTTATATATCTAATATAATATATTATATATTTATATACGTACGTAACTCCTAATATAATATATATATATAACACCAAAATGTAGTAATTCACTTAAGGCCAAATTTTGGAAAATAAAATTTAAGGTAAACATTAGCGTATCCAAAATAGCACATAATCTCGTGAGTCATAATTTATTAAAAAAATAAAATACAAAATTCTATCAGTTAGACGTCGATCGTCTACCACGCACATGCCTCTGCCCTCTCCTAGTTGGAGAATATTCGTCGATGCCCTCATTAGCAATCTGAAGCAGGTCCACCGACACCTGATGTGCAACAGTACCCTCGGTCACATGACGACACGATATCAACGATTGTAACATTCTCGCCATTCGCCTAAATCTAGCCTGCATTATAATTATATCCAATAAATAAATAAATATGGTTAAGAAAATTTAATAACATAAGCAATGAAAAATAACATACCACGACGCCAGATGGTGAAGGTGGAGAGGATCTACGATGGGGTCGTGCCTCCTGTGCAACATCGGGGCGTTGTGTAGGCGCAAGAGCCGGTCTGGCGTTAGGTGGAGCAGGAATAATATACGGATGTGAAACCCTCCTAAACCACTGTATGTATCCATCGACACATTCATAAGGGTATGAAGCCTGTCTCCCATTCATAATAACGTGATTCATGAAGTGCAACCACGCATAATCAACAGCGACTACATCTGCATCTGCAACGGCAGTGGGTGGTCGTGGAATCTCCTGGTATAACCCAAACTGCCTCATCACACGCTCAGGCAAATGACGGGAAAGGGTGTCACCAATCCGAATCCATCCAGAATACATACAAATGCCAAAGAATGGACGAATGCCCCGATGTCCCTCATATGGATGCCACACAACTCCACTGTATGTCAGCCCATCCAACTGCGACCGAATCTCTGCAAGAGTCGAACTCTGTCGAGGGCTCTGCCACCTAGCCGCACGTGGTGTGGTCTCATCATAAGAAGACACCAACCGCCTCCTTCCCATGGTAGGGAAATGCTCGTATATCCAACTCTAAAAATGCAATTATTCAATTAAATATCTTTCTTCTTTGAACATGGAAATAAGTACATCAAGTAAATGTGAAGAGTATATGTCTGTACCTGAAACAAAGTCAGAAATCCAGCCATCTGCTTCGTGGAAGCCAAACTCGCATCCCCGAGTTGGTCGTACAAATGGGCAAGTGCAGCAACACCCCAAGCATATCTACCACACGCGTGTACATCTCTAAATAATAATAGGTAAGACACCCGTATAGAACTGGCACTTTTATTTGCGAAAATCGTGCATCCTACTAGATGCAACAGATATGCTCTGGCAGCATAGTCCCACTGTTGCGACTGACACCTCTGAACATATATCTCTCTTAGCCAGCTGAGTCTGACTTTCGGACCACGTGCATCCTCCATCTCAGCACCAGCTGCGCCACCATCAACGCCAAGCAGTTCTACAAGGGTTGTACGAGCCTCCTCAAACTCCAACTCCTCCAAATCACATAATTGTCCAGTACCGGAAGGTGAAGTAAAGTGGAGACATTGTCAAGAGTGATCGACATCTCCCCTATAGGGAGATGGAAACTACTCGTCTCAAAGTGCCATCTCTCTATGAAACCGAGCAGCAAGCCCTTATCAACGTAATCATAGGAAATATTTGTGAGAGGCATCAATGAGGAATTCAACACAATGTGTTGAATTCCTTCGGTGCACGGTCCTAACTTATTAACTTTTTTACCATGGGAAATCAACTTGAGTATCTCCCCTCGATCCTACACAACAATATTTAATATCAATTGTATTCGAAAAAAACTTAATAATTAAAATTTAAGTTATGCACTCACCCGGCCATGCGAAATACCATAAGCAACATGCTGAACATAGTGTGTCAGCAATGAAGCATCACGTGGACCTCCAGGAAATCCACCGACATCCTCCTCCTGTATGTCAGGAACATCAACATGTTCCTCCCCCTCATTATCGTCATGAGAAGCCTCAAATGCCTCCTCGTGAACAAGACCCTCATAGGCCTGATATTCCGCCTCCTCAAACGCTCGGTCCTCGGCTATAGGGTCATCCTGAATTGGAGTTGCACGTCTTCTCCGAGTAGATCGTCTACTACCTTCAGCTTGTGCAGAACTCTCTCTTCTAGAACTCTCTCCTCGAGAACTTTCTCCTCTACAACTCTCTCCACGAGAACTAAAAGATGAACCTCGTGTTCTTACCATCTCTGACAAAAATATTTTTAATTAAATTAATAATTATTTCATTAAACTAATACTATTTTTTCATTAATTTAATAATAATTCATTAAATAAAATAATTTTAATTTAGATATAAATAAACAAAAAATTAGAAAAAAATTCTAAATTTAAATACTTTATAAATTAATTAAAAATATAATAAATTAATAAAGTAAAAAAAATTAAAATACATTAATTACGTAACAAATTAATTAAAAATAAAAAATTCAAATAAAAACTAATAATAAACTTAAAAATAAAACGAAAACACATCCAGGGCGTAAACGGATGTCGCAAATCCGTTTGGATCTGAAACGGATGTGGATATCCGTCCGAACGGATTTGCGACATCCGTTTACGCCCTGGATGTGTTCTCCGAACACGCGCACAGCAACGAAGCACAGAAAATAAGCACAGAAAATTTAAAGTACCTGATGCGCACATACCTTTCCACCGGTCGCACCCCACACCGTTGCACCACCGCCGCACTGCCGTGCTGCACCGCCGCCCTTCCGCGCCGCACCGCCCCACTGCCACAGCACCGTGAAAGGAGAAAGGAAGAAAGGTGGGGGATGAAATGGAGGAATCTGATAAAGACTTGGGTGGAAGGTGGGTGAGAAGGGGTAGATTCTGGAGTTAAAAGTAAATAATTAAAATTAAAAAATAAAAAGGTTATTTTTGTAATTTGGAAAGGTTATTTTTGTAATTAGAAAAATATAAAATAAAGTTGGGGAGGTGGTGGGTGAAAATGTGGTGATGGAGGGAGTAACACCCATTTATATTTGGTACTTATTCCTTAGTCTAACCCAATACTTTTTTTTCTGATTATCATATACATTTGAAGTTCAAAAAATATTTAACTATTTATTATTTTCATCTGCATTTATACTTTCATATTTCAAGAACATTTATTTTTAATGAAAATTTAAAATATATAAAAAAATTATAACACTATAAAGAGAAAATTAACAAACTAAATAGTTTTACTTATTATTCAACTTAAATAGTTAGGTGAAAATAACAAAATATCCATGCATAAGAAAAAAAACTAGACATTAAAAGTTCATAAAACAATTATAAAACGAACAAAGCAGGAAGGAATACAATTAAAACCCTAAAACTAAAATATCCTATACATCCAATAAAATAAAATAAAATACACGAAAACGGGCTTATCAAAATATGATTATTGAAAAAAAAAACCTGAGCAGTGAGGATGATTGACGGAGAAAGAAGGGACCAAAACCTATGGCAGGCGGCGGAAACGGGTTATCGGAAAAGAGCAGTGAAATCTTCTCCCGTCAAACGAAAATATTTAGCATTGAAACCTTCTATCGCCAAATGAAAGCAGTTGAGGGCGTGGTGTGATTCTGTCATGGCAGCATCATAATTTTGACTATCTGCAAACATAACGTCACGGCACACATGGTTTTCTCCTATGATAGCGTAATCTTCGTAAATGGCTTCATCACTGATATGTGTGTTTTTGGATTAGCTTTCAATGTTCAACCTCATAAAGTGGGGATTGAGGATTAGGGAATTCCATGTCTTGGAAACGCATCTGAATCGCATGAGACTCTTTACAGGAAACCATAACAGAATTTCCGCTACGAGGTCACCAGGAATTATTTCATCGGATGCCATCTTTTTGTCAAAACCTCCCCAATGTACTGATGTAACTTTTAAATATTTTTGTTTTTAGACTTGATACTTTTTTGGTCCTTTTTAGGGAGTCAATGTTCAAGTCCGTCCTACTTTTTTAAAAAGTTTAATGTGGTTTCAATTTGTGAAAAAGTGTACAATTAATTCTTTTTTGGTCACGGTATTAAATATTTAACGATCCAGTTGACAGCGTGAAGTGATGTGTGCTGTGACGCCCGGGCACTGCGAGGGCGGGGAGTGATCGCCGGTGCAAAGCGTCACGGACAATGAGCGGCTCCTGGCAGGCTTCGAGTGGAAGGGGTACATGGACGAATCGGACATACACCGGAATGAGAGGGATCTGGAGACTGTATAGGTATGGGACTATACAGTTGAAAGATAGCTTAAAGGAATTGATTGGGCTACTCATATCACCAAAATGCATTTGTTTTTCGGTAGCCTGACCCATAAGAACTCCATGGTTAAGCGTGCTTAGCCTGGAGCAATTTAGGGATGGGTGAACTTCTGGGAAGTTTTCCCGGAAAGTGAGGACAAAGCACACTGGAAAGCCACGTAGTGATCTGTGGGGGCAGTCGAGGGATCTGGAGACTGTATAGGTACTTCTGGGAAGTTTTCCCGGAAAGTGTGCGAGTGAGGATAAAGCACACTAGAAAGCCACGTAGTGATCTGTGGGGGCAGTCGAGGGATCTGGAGACTGTATAGGCATGGGTCTATACAGTTGAAAGATAGCTTAAAGGAATTGATTGGGCTACTCATATTACCAAAATGCATTTGCTTTTCGGTAGCCTGACCCATAAGAACTCCATGGTTAAGCGTGCTTAGCCTGAAGCAATTTAGGGATGGGTGACCTTCTGGGAAGTTTTCCCGGAAAGTGTGCGAGTGAGGACAAAGCACACTGGAAAGCCACATAGTGATCTGTGGGGGCAGTCGACATTCCCTGTAGGCTGTCGGGGGGCGTTACATGTGCAACATGGTTGTTTAGGTTCATAACGTGGCATAAGAATGGCTTCTCAAGGGTGTTCTTCGTTTTCGAAAAGCTGGGCCAAAGGATCAATTTCAGAGAGAAAGATAACCTACATAAAGCCTTGGGAAGAAATCGATAAAAAGAGTGTACTACCATGTACTACCATGGGACGAACGAGAAGATCGTTTGGCCCAGCCCGCCCTTGGGAAGCCATTCCTATGTCTCCCCAAACACTTTCCAAACCTCAAAGACCAATTGGGACGAAACCAAACCCTAACCCCTCTTAATGAAAATCACTGTCACTACCACGTGAACTTTAATGAATATCACTGCCACTGCCACGTTATGAACCTAAACAGCCACGTTGCACACATCACTCCACGCTGTCAACTGGATCGTTAAATATTTAACGTCGTGACCAAAAAGAACTTAATTGTACACTTTTTTCACAAGTTGGGACCACATTAAACTTTTTAAAAAAGGTAGGACGAACTTGAACATTGCCCCCTAAAGAGGGATCAAAAGAGGTATTAAGCCTTTTGTTGTACTATAACTTAATATTAGTTAATAATATATAAAAATAACAAATAATAGAACTAACATAGTATGAACAGTAAAAACTATAAAAAAAATATCTATAACAATTTCATACAAAATATATCAAAATAAGGATTATTTATAAAACATTAATTAATAATTATATTTTTAAAAAACATCTATCATGAGTTATTAATAATTGATAAAATTCAAAATTTATCATGCGAAAAGTTATTTAAAGAAAACTTTATTCAATTATATTATTTCGAGTAATAAAATAACGAAGAAAATATTCTAATTTTATTATCTTAACTTATAAAACAAAATAACTTTAAATGGATCCCAAAATTATTTCTCCATCCTGATTATATCAATCATAATCAAACACTTCATACATGGTAGTAATAATAATAATATTTCAAATCCTTTAACATAAAGGATTCAATCATACTGAATTACCTGATCATCGATCCCCAATCCTTGAACTTCGATTATCGATCTTTGATCTCTAACCCTTGATGTCATCATTAACATCTCACAGATAGACCCTTGGTCTATCCACTCATTAGCACCCATGTTAAACTGAAATCTATCCCTAGCATCACACGATATCAAGTATTCTTGTTCAGATCAGATTTTAGAAATACTTTTCAGTCAAAACTAAAACCCACATTCATGAAACTATTGATCAGATAGAATTAAGCACTAAGAGCAAAACAAAAATACCAATATTGAATAAAACATAAATGCTATATATAAATATCACCAGATTACATTCGAGTTCGAATCGATTACATTGAATCCCAAGAGAAAAGATCAGCCACTCATGGTGTAAGAACCTGATTTTTTTTCCATTTATTTTATTTTTAGGGATTTCTATTTTTATTTTATCCTACCTTTTTAAATTTTTGTTGTTTTGTTTTATTATTGGAAAGATCACGAGCTTTGTCCATTTAGTTTTGTCTCCCATTATAACTCTTGGCCGTGACTGAAAGTGGAGGGAGTGATCATTTACCTTCACTAACCAAATAATGGTATCATCCTCCAATTAAAGCCACCGACACTCTCACAAGGGTAGGACTTTCATGAAGAAGGGGGACAGGAGGAAAACGGAAGGAGGCTACTGGAATGAAGATGGAGATATGAGGAAGAAGGAGATATTGGATGAGAGGCCGGGATAGATGACAGCAAGAAGAAGTGAAACAAAGAGTTCGGGAATGCTTCAAGAGGTAAGTCTTTGAATCTAAACTTCGGATGGTGATTATATTAGGTTTAATATATGATTTAGTCCCTACTTTTGGGGGTTTTGTTCAAAATGGTCACACCTTTTGAAAAAGTTCAGTAAGGTCCCATATTTTGGTTTAAAATGTTCAATTCGGTCCTTTTCGTTGACGGCGTTAGAAACTTAACGGTGGTGGTGCCACTGGCGAAATTTGAGTGAGCTGTTATGTTTTGATGGTTACGTGACACTGTAAATTGGGGAAATATCCTAAATTGGAGACCCTAAAGTGGAAATTACAATCAGAAACCCTAAATTGGGGAAAAATCCCCAATCTTCTCATGCTTCTTCTTCATCTCTACTCCCTGCAACCTCATCCAGACTAGACACACCTTCTTCACATTCCGAACCAACACTGTAGCAACTACGGTGAACACTCTTCTTCTACTTCTTTGTCAAAGCCCAGCATATCTTACAAACCAAAAAACCTCCTTGCAACACCTATCCCTCAGTCCCCCTGCGGTGCTGATCTTCCTGTCTCTATCTCTCTTACTAAGTCTTTTTCTGGGGGTTTGGATATTCTTCTTGGCAGAGGTCTCCACGAAAAGACTAACCGGTTGAGGGTCAGGGTTTTGATATTGGGGATTTTTCCCCAATTTAGGGTTTCTCCCCAATTTAGGGTAATTAAAACTTAGGGTTTTCCCCAATTTAGGGTTTCTCCCCAATTTACAGTGCCACGTAACCATCTAAACATAACAGCTCACTCAAATTTCGCCACAGTGGCACCACCACCGTTAAGTTTCTAACGTCGTCCATGAAAAGGACCAAATTGAACATTTTAAATCAAAATATGGGACCTTACTGAACTTTTTCAAAATGTGGGACCATTTTGAACAAAAACCCCAAAAGTAGGGACCAAATGATGTATTAAACCATTATATTAAAGGCACATGCAATCTGTGTTAGTATATTCCATTCATCATTTTCAACGTCACAACACCCAAGCTTCATTGTTCTTGTAAATATTAAACCCCATAATCTTCACCATCACCGTGAATGAAACAAATTGCCAAGCCATAGTTGTATTCGATCAAATGCAAACTCTCTCATCTCTGTTCTTTAATTCAATCATGAAAATACATGATAGAGTTCTCTGAGATCTTCTCATAGCATTATCATTCGCACCGTAAAGTCACCTCCCAGTCTTCATTGCCGTCACCATCTTCAACTTCACCAACCACTGTTCCATTCATTCTTCTATATGGATCTCACATCCGAACCCCAAATCAGAAGCCTCACTTTCCTCCATAACTGTGTCATCATCACCGATCTCAAAGCCACTCCTTCCATGCAATCAAACAAGCCAACAAAGAGACTTCCCATCATCTGTATTTTCTTTCTACACCGTTGTTGTCATCTTCGACCATCGCCACTCGTCTCATCCATCACCGTGAGCCTTCACCGACACCACCTCTGACCACCACGGTCACCAACATCTCACTGCTACCCATCATCTTCCCATACTCCGGAGCTTCTCACCACCAACTCACCACTGTGAAATCCCCAACACCATTGTCATCAACCTTGCCAGATCATTCAGCCTCCACTGTCAAACAGCCTCCATCTCAGCCACCATCAACTTCTTCTTTCATCACCGCGAGCCATCATCACCTTCTCCTCCCCGCAAACCGTTGCTCTGTTCATGTTCCCTACCGTGACCACTCTGTCATCGCCGGTCCTCACTCATCCCTCCATGCGAGAGCCTCCAACACCTCACGCATTCGACCGGAGGTTCCTCTTCGTTCGCCTCTCCACTGTGACGCTGCCGCCTCTCCATCTCTCTTCCAACTCGAAGCCCCACTCGGGATCGCAAGGTTCGCCGTTGATCGCGAGTCATTCCTTCCAGCCTTCATCTCCGCAAACCAGCACAATCTCTAGCTCCCAATCGCTGGCCGCCATTGACGCTCACGCCGCGAATCACCCTCTCTGTGTCACGATTCCGATCGGGTCCTCCGCCACTGATAGTGGCATATTTTACTATGAATTCAGTATTGAATTAGAGAAAATATCAACTCTTTCTCATCCTTTTTACCTTGTAAATCCTAGTTTTCATTTAGTTTAAGAAGTGGTTTCATCTTAAGTTTTAATTAGATAAATTGATCATTAACCCCTTCATTTATACAAGTTAATTAGTTGGAAGAAGTCTCTGCATCAAATGAAGAGTGCTGAAACCAGAGAAAACAAGAAAACAGCAAAAACAGCAAAAATATGAAGAACCAGAATCTGGAAAAAGTTAGCTGGAGCCCCTTTTTTCCATGGGCGCTGGAGCTAGCCTGCACCAGGACTGGAGCTAGCTGAAGCGCCCCCTACAAAAGGGCGCTGGAGCGCCCTTTTTCCTGTTTTCGCGCGCTGAAGCGCGGTCTCAAGCGCGCCTGTTGCTGATTTGGCAGATTGGGTTTATTTAACCCCAAATTAGAAGGGCTTTGATATCTTTGGCATCCCAGACACGAAATCTCTCAATTGGAGCATCCAGAGGCGAGCTAGGAGCTGTGGGAACAGCCCTTCTTCATCCTTGGGTCTTCCTCCTTCTTCCATTTCCACCATTGTTGTAAGATCAAGCTCTCCATTCATGGAGAGCTAGTTTCATTCTTGTTGGGGATTGATGTAACCACGGATCTCTTATGTAAATTACAGTTGTTTTGAATGATTATATGCCTCTTTGATTGATTGTTAGTGTTTAATTCCATTGCTTAAAGCTTGTATGATTGATTCAACCATATCATGATTTTAGGGTTTGCTTGATATTGGGAAATATTGGGCGAATCTAGAACTGGATTAAACACCTAAAGGAAATTGTATCTAGGGATAGAACTAGGACCTTTGGTTGTCTTGAATCTCAATTCTTAAAGCGGATGAACTTGTTAGGTTTTCCAAGGGATTGGAGTTTAAGAAGTAAGTCTAGGCTCTCTCTACCAAGGGATTGGGTTTGAGTAAATTAAAAGATTGACATTGGCTAATTAATGAAGAGGAAGTGATTTTCTATACATAAGAGTGAAGTAGGTGAAATCAACCCCCAACAATATCATTCCATATCATTTCTAATCTTTCCATTTCTAAGTGTTTGCGTTATCAAAGATCACTTTTACCATTCTTGCATTATCTTTACTTTAATTGCACTAAAACCACAAAAATATGGAATCATTCTTTAGTCTAAATTAGTTATATATTATACGATTGTCTAGGACACGAGTCTCTTGGGAAACGATACCCGGTCTTACCGGTTTTATTACTTGAACGATTCAGTACACTTGCCGAACCATCAACAGCCACTCAAAAGCAGCGACTCTCATTCGCTAGAGTCCCCTTCATTGTCACTTACACTACATCGATTTGGGGAAGGAATGCCCCTGCTGGCTGCCTAGAAGGGAAGGAGAGGAGATCTCCCGTATTCCTGCCAAAGCTTACCCAAGAAAATAGATTTGGGCCTCTACCCTTTTAACCCATCCTGCCAAAAAGAAGAAGAAATTTAGGCTTCGGTTTTTTCTTTGTTTTTGTAGACACTAAAGATGGGTCAGCTGGGTCCTTTCATTTTTTCTGTTGTGTAAATATTTTTGTTCATAAAAATAAATTATAAATTCACAAAAATAATCTTTTAAGCTTTATTGTTTATAGGAATAAATTAAAAATATAAAACTTATAAAAATTATATATTCTTGAGTTTTATCGTTTTGTTTTGATGATAGAAAAGAATAGAAAAATATAAATTTCTAAAATTACAAAAATATATCAAATCTCAATTTAAGAAGTCAGAACTATGTAAGCCTTGATTCTCCACCGAAAATGGAGATACGTAGGAGCAAGGCAATGCCTTGTCAGGTTTATTCCTCCCAAAAATCTAAACTTTCCCTCAACATCCAAATCATGATCTCTGTAGTACTCGTGATGTACTAGTATTCGTCTAGAGCTTATAACGTTCGGTCTTTGCAAGTCAGGGTGTTTTAGATTTACTCAGTATGTGTTAGATTGATGTTTTTATTCATGCCAGTATGCTATTTTAATTGATTATTCTATGTTGCTTTAAGGGTGTATGTATGCATTATCATGTTGGTATTAAAGTGAAAGGGTATGTGATTCAAAGTGATGGAAAGTGTGTGGTTTTACAAGTAAGGTTAATGGACGTAATTCCATGAATCTCAAGGGAGATTATGATGATGCCCAAACTTAACTTGTTAGCCGTTGCTAGGACTCGGGTTCAATCCCCAAATCCTTGGCAACGGCGCTAAAAACTTGTTAGCTCAAAAAATACTTGTTGGGCTCGATTTCGGCAAGTGCACCGAATCGTTCAAGTAATAAACCGGTAAGACCGGGTATCGTTTTCCCAAGAGACTCGTAATACTAGAGAATTGTGCGATTAATAACTCATATAGACTCAATAACATAACATCAATATACAGAACAAGTGCAGGAATGTAAATTCATACATAATTACAAGGTTGGACTTTGGTATTGAAGGCACTTGGAAATGGAAAAGACTAGAAATGGTATGAAATGACATTGTTAAGGTTAGTTTTCACCAAAGCACTCTTGTGTAAAACCAATTTCGTCTCCTCTCTATCAATTTACTAAAGTCAATCCACTAAAACACTCTAGCCCTAATTCCTTAGGTGAAAGAGCCTAGGTTTTTCCTATCAAACCCCAATTCCTTGGCAATCTAACAAGCAAAGCCCGCATTAAAGAGCTGGGATCTAAGACAACATGTGAATCATCTTCCATTCCTAGAATCAATGACCCACAAGGACTCTTATTTCAGTTCAAGATTTCATCTTACGTTCCCATAATCCATAAAACCCCAAAATCAAGCCATGAACGTTCCCATTACATGCAAGCTTTAAGATTGGAAACAAGAATACTAGCAATTGATAGAAAAGGCATATATATAATCAAATCATTCAACAATTACACAAGAATTCAAAGGCTACAACTAATCCCAACAAGATGGGTTTGGTTCTCCATTTCCATGGAGAACCCTAAAGCTTACAACATGGAAGATGGAAGAAGAAGGAGAACCCACGAGGAAGAAGGGAGTGTTCCCACGAACTCTAGCAGCCCTCCAAGCTCTCCTCTGAGTGAAATCGCGCCTCCAAATGACCAAAGACCATTTCCCCTTTGCGTTTTAGGGTTAAATAGACACATCAGCAAAAGTCGCGCCCGGCGCCCTCTGTCAGTCGCGCCCGGGCGCGAGACTCACTGGAAAGTCACGCCCGGGCGCCCCATTTTCGCGCCCGGGCGCGAGACTCTCTGGAAAAATTGAAAACTGGCGAAAAGTCGCGCTCGGGCGCCCCTCTGTTCTCGCGCCCGAGCGCGAGCCTCTCGCATTTGGACGAACGTCCTTCAATCTGGCCGAGCGTCCTCCTTCCTGGACGAGCGTTCTGGAATGGACGAGCGTCCACTTCTGCCTGGCTGGACGAGCGCCCTCTGCCTGGGACGAACGTCCTCTCCTCTGGACGAGCGCCCGCTTCTGGGACGAGCGTCCTCGGACGAGCGTCCTGCCTGGACGAACGTCCACTGTCCTGGGACGAGCGTCCTCCTTCCTTGGACGAGCGTCCGCTTGACTGGACGAGCGTCCTCAATCTGGGACGAACGTCCTCCAGCTCCTGGACGAGCGTCCGCTCGTGCTTCCACTCTGGACGAGCGTCCGCTCTTCTGCCTTCTGGGCGAGCGTCCGCTCTCCTGGGACGAGCGTTCTTGCACTGCTGATGGCATTTCTTCGTGCTAATTTCTTGGTCCAGTTCTATCGTTTGTTGGAGAGTCTTCCAAGCTCATTTTTAGCTACAAAATAAGGGATTATTGATGAAAGTACATCAAAGTAGCCAAAAACACAAATATATAGAAAACAAGACAAAACAAGAGGATTAAGCAAGTTATAAGTTAGAAAGGAGTTGATTTTGCTACTAAAATGATGCTTAAAATATGGTAAAATTTAGCATTATCAGATTACATGGTGGTGCTCTATTTTATTGGACGTAATTCCATGGTCTTCAAGGAGAGGATACATGGTGGTGCCCTTATTATGTATGGAATGATTTGCATGGAAGCTCAGTCTTGGGGGTTATCCTGAAACTCCAATGGTCTGTCATTCTCAAGTAGAGAGGATTGACTCATGTGGTGAGGAGTAGCAGGAGGTCCTAGTCTTGGAGGCTTCCAGTATGCTCCAAGGCGCGGAACGGACTAACCTCGTGAGTGTGGTAGGGTGAAACCCATTGGCAATGGCTTTGCAAAGCAGTAGAGGCCACCACGAGTGCACGACCCATCATAGCTCGGCAATCATTCCAAGTCCGGACGAGTCAAGTGTCAAGTGTATTAAGTCAAGTGAAAAGGGTAACAAGTCATGTGTATAGTTTATTTCATCTGTATGTACTTGCACGTTGTGTGTGCTTGTGATAATATGATTTTTGTATATCTAGTTTACTCTTGTAATACGTGTTTGTGTTTGTTTGGTTATGCGTTTTCTTTTGCGATGATCATCTACTTGGGTGGGAACAGAGGCGGACGAGGTGTCTCTGGAGCAGGCATTGGAAGGAGATGACACTGCCAATTAGTCGTTTAGTATTTATAATGGTTATTAGTACGTTAAAATACTTTTCTACGTTTAAGTTAAAAATTCTGTAGCTAATTTGAGGATGACTGTAATCCTTAATACTCTTAACTTCTTTCACATATGATGCATGATGACGTCCTTACTATATATGTATGACGTATATTTTTGGGACGTTACAATAATGGTATCAGAGCAGATTCTGTCTTTAGGAAATCCTGTAGGGTGGGTGTGCCTTGCTCATGCTTGTGCACTCTTAGTCATGTTTAAGTGGATTGTCATTGTTTCTTTAAGTTGGACTGATGGTCTTTCCTCTCTGTGTGGACAGAAGATGGCATCTGAGAACACTCAAAGACAATTCATTGAAGTGTTGACTAGTGACAGGACCATTCAGGGTGCTTTCTCTTCTGTTAATGCGGTCCAAGAGTGGAGCTTGGAAAGCTTTCTGCAACACCATCCAACTAAATTTTTGTGGCGATACTAGTGCCGATGAAGCAGACCCATGGTTTAGAGATTTTGAAGATGGATCGAAACCGAAGTTAAGTTGACAAGACTCAGAAGAACAAATCAATTGGGGTGGAGCAAGACAAGAAACCCTATCAACGACCCCAACCGCTTGTACCTACATTAGTAACATGTTATGAAGGTAGTGGTGTTCACTACAAGAGGGACTACCCTAAACTCTCTAGGGTGAAGATTGAAGAGAAGAAATGCCTGGTTTGGAAGACTTCAGTATACCAGTGAGTGATTTTTGTATATCTAGTTTACTCTTGTAATACGTGTTTGTGTTTGTTTGGTTATGCGTTTTCTTTTGCGATGATCATCTACTTAGGTGGGAGCAGAGGCGGACAAGGTGTCTCTGGAGCAGGCATTGGAAGGAGATGACACTGCCGATTAATCGTTTAGTATTTCTAATGGTTATTAGTACGTTAAAATACTTTGCTACGTTTAAGTTAAAAATTCTGTAGCTAATTTGAGGATGACTGTAATCCTTAATACTCTTAACTGCTTTCACATATGATGCATGATGACGTCCTTACTATATATGTATGACGTATATTTTTGGGACGTTACACATGGTGGCCATTAGCATTCTAAGAGATGAAGAAGAAGATCCTACAGCTAAAGTTGAAGAAAAACTCTTTGGGTAGCTCTATGTCTTCTTTTCTCTGCGCTCTCCGTCTTCTTTTTTTTTCTTTCTAACTCATGAGTATATATACTGTCCGAATTCTTGCTTAAGCTAAATTATTCTCGCTTAAGCTAAATTATTCTCGCTTAAGCAAAAATGACTTTAAAATCAATGGCTTCCTGGATGAATCTAGCTTAAGTGAGATCATTCTAGCTTGGGCGAAATGTTTTAGGATTTACTCTTCTCTCTTAATTTATCTGAAATATATACAAAATGGGGATCAAATGATTTCCTTTTAATCAACAACTCAGAAACATGTGATTTTTTTTCATCTTTCTTAGATTGGGGAAAATTGATACAAATGTATACAAGTTAAAACAGAAGTGCCAAAATTCCATGTGAAAATTTACTACTTTTTTTGCACTTATCAATCACGCAGGAAGGGGTAATTGATTATCCGTAACTACACTCCAAACCAAATAATCAATTATAACTAATGATAATCAATTATTGCCAAATCGAACACATCCTGGATATGATTCAAGCGTTCAAACATACATTAACCCTAGATCACGTAGAAACATAGTTAACATATCATGCATTCAAGCGTTACATACCCATGTAAACATACTCAAACACATATAATACATCACTTGAATCAACCAGATCCAATCATTTACATGTTATACCCCAATAATAAGGTGCAAAAGAGTCTTCGATAAAAACACCGAATAGGTTTTTCAATCAGTCAAACTAACTAAGGATAATGCTTACTAATGAGAAGCAAGAAGATGAAAATTCTTCAAAACATAGATGTTGATGGGAGACTGTTATCTCCCAAACTAGACCTCTGATTGACGATCTGAACGGTCAGAATGAAGAAGCATACGTCTGATAAGGCTAAATTATACCATATTTTAAGCATCATTTCAATGGCAAAATCAACTCCTTTCTTACTTATAACTTGCTTAATCCTCTTCTCTTGCCTTGTTTTCTAAATAATTGTGTTTTTGGCTACCTTGATGTACTTTCATCAATAATCCCTTGTTTTGTAGCTAAAAATGAGCTTGGAAGACTCTCCAACAAACGATAGAACTGGACCAAGAAATTAGCACGAAGAAATGCCATCAGCAGAGCAAGAACGCTCGTCCCAGGAGAGCGGACACTCGCCAGAAGGCAGAAGAGCGGACGCTCGTCCAGAGTGGAAGCACGAGCGGACGCTCGTCCAGGAGCTGGAGGACGTTCGTCCCAGATTGAGGACGCTCGTCCAGTCAGGTGGCCGCTCGTCCAAGAGAGCGGACGTTTGTCCAGAAGGACGCTCGTCCCAGAAGCGGGCGCTCGTCCAAGAGAGGGGGACGTTCGTCCAGAGGAGAGGACGTTCGTCCAAGGCAGAGGGCGCTCGTCCAGCTAGGCAGAGGACGCTCGTCCAAATTGCAGAGAGGACGCTCGTCCAGAACGCTCGTCCCAGCCAGGAGGACGCTCGTCCAGGAAAGAGGACGCTCGGCCAGATTGAAGGACGTTCGTCCAAATGCGAGAGGCTCGCGCTCGGGCGCGAAAACAGAGGGGCGCCCGGGCGCGACTTTTCGCCAGATTTGAATTTTTGCGAGAGCTTCGCGCTCGGGCGCGACTGACAGAGGGCGCCCGGGCGCGACTTTTACTGATGTGGCAGACAACTTATTTAACCCTAAAACGCGAAGGGGAAAGGGTCTTTGGTCATTTGGAGGCGCGATTTCACTGAGAGGAGAGCTTGGAGGGCTGCTAGGGTTCGTGGGAACACTCCCTTCTTCCTCTTGGGTTCTCCTTCTTCTTCCATCTTCCATGTTGTAAGCTTTAGGGTTCTCCATGGAAATGGAGAACCAAACCCATCTTGTTGGGATTATTTGTAGCCTTCGAATTCTTGTGTAATTGTTGAATGATTTGATTATATATATGCCTTTTCTATCAATTGCTAGTATTCTTGTTTCCAATCTTAAAGCTTGCATGTAATGGGAACGTTCATGGCTTGATTTTGGGGTTTTATGGATTATGGGAACGTAAGATGAAACCCGGAACTGAAATAGGAGTCCTTGTGGGTCATTGATTCTAGGAATGGAAGATGATTCACATGTTGTCTTAGATCCCAATTCTTTAATGCGGGTTTTGCTTGTTAGATTGCCAAGGAATTGGGGTTTGATAAGGAAAACCTAGGCTCTTTCACCTAAGGAATTAGGGCTAGAGTGTTTTAGTGGATTGACTTTAGTAAATTGATAGAGATGAGACGAAATTGGTTATACACAAGAGTGCATTGGTGAAAACTAGCCTTAACAATGTCATTTCATACCATTTCTAGTCTTTTCCATTTCCAAGTGCCTTCAATACCAAAGTCCAACCTTGTAATTATGTGTGAATTTACATTCCTGCACTTGTTCTGTATATTGATGTTATGTTATTGAGTCTATATGAGTTGTTAATCGCACAATTCTCTAGTATTACGAGTCTCTTGGGAAAACGATACCCGGTCTTACCGGTTTATTACTTGAACGATTCGGTGCACTTGCCGAAATCGAGCCCAACAAGTATTTTTTGAGCTAACAAGTTTTTAGCGCCGTTGCCAAGGATTTGGGGATTGAACCCGAGTCCTAGCAACGACTAACAAGTTAAATTGGGCCTCATCAAGTTTTTGGCGCCGCTGCCGGGGACTCGTGTCAATACTAGACTTTTGTGAGGTTTCTAACTTATGTAGACTTGATTTTGTATATAGAACTAACTCTTTTGTTGTAAATAGATTTTCAGTTTTGTTTGGGCTAATTTGTGGCTTTAGCCTAGTTGTGTCTAAGTGTATGCAGGGAGATGTTCATACGAGGACTGCAGCCTCAAAAGCATCATGAAGACCCTGAGATTGAAGGAAGTTTAGGACACAAGGAGACAACTAGCTTGAGCACTACAAGCTGCCCAAAATTCTCCCTTCATTGAAGATGCTCCAAGTGCTAAGTGAAAAATGAAGAAGAAAGGGAGAAGGAAAAGAGAAAGACTAGTCACCACCACCCTTTGATGAGAGACAATGAGCTCAAGCCTAGCAAGCCAAAGTTGATCAAGAGGATTGAGTATTTAAAGATGTCAAGGTAGTGGAAGGGCTAAAAAGAAGAATTCAAGCTATGAGAGTTGATTTGGTGGCTAGAATGTGATTCAAGAGGAGTTGGTGGAAGGAGCACACCAACATCAAAATCTGCACTTCATTGAGTAATCCGTCAAGCTAATGACGTTAAACAAGCGCTTTTGGGAGGCAACCCAATTTTCTTACCCTTTTTACTAGTGTTTGTGTGATTTTTGTGTTATTTGCATTTTTGGCTTATGTTTTGCATGTTTGTGTAGTTTTGCATTTTTGTGATTTTTGAGTTTTGATGTTGTTTTTGTGGTTTGTATAAGTGTATTAGGTTAGTTTTAGCTTGTTTGGTGTGTGAGTGCATTGAATGAAGGTCTAGAACCAAAAATCACATGGTGAGTGGCCAATTTCGCAGAAATCTGCATTATGCAGAAAACTGATATGGCGCCCAAGCGCCCCCTGCTGAGGGGCGCCCGGGCGCGACCTGCACGAGGGCCATCCTGCACAAACTGACCGAGTGGCGCCCAAGCGCCCCCTGCTGAGGGACGCCCAGCACCAAAAATTCTGGTTCTGCACTTTTGTTTTTCTTGATTTATGATGAGTTTCCCATTCTTTTGCACTCTTTAACACACTCCTTTTGATGTGTTTTTATACCTTTTTGTGTTGTGGTACCTTTGGGAAGCTTAATTCTAAGACTTCCCTCTTTGTTCTTGTACTTTTGTCTTTGTTTGTTTTGGATTTCTTTGTCTTGTTTCTTTGCTTTCTTGTGCATCTTTCTTTTAGTTTGTTTTATGGATTCTTCTCTTCAGTTGTTGACTATGGGATGCTAATTTTACTTTGAGCTTTCTTGTCCAGGATAAAATTTTCCTTACGAGTATACAGGTTTGAAAACCACCATCGGCCAACCTTTGAGCTAAGTGTGAGCTGAGCACCATATGAAATGAAGATTTTGCTGCTCGTGTAGCATGGCCTGGGGGCCAGGCCCCTACTGATGGGGGAGGTGGAGCAGTTGCGGAGTATAAGCTACTGTTGGAGGAAGATGTTGCAGATGAAAGTGAAGCTAGTGTCCTACACTGCTGGAGATGCAAAGAGTCCATTTTATTCGGTTTTTCAGTTTTAATTTCAAGTTTTATTTACTTTCAGTATTTGTGTTTTTGATTTCTTTTTTGAATTGCCTTGTGGATAGTTCTTGTGCAATTGGTCTGGTGATTTGAGTGAATCATTTTCTATGCTTGAATTGAATACAAATCTGTTGTGCTTGCTCTTTATCTATGAGAATTGTTTTGAAAATCTGATTGAGATTATGTGGTTGAGCTTGTTGAACTGAGATTGTGGTTGCTTGTATCTGTTTAGATAGATGCTTGGTTTTAATTGTGATCAATATTCTTGGCATGATGTTTATCAAATTTTGGAACCTTGAGTAAACCTGTGAGATGTTGTGCCTCAGAGTTTATTGATGAATGTTATTACTTTGGAATCACAGTTGATTTTGCCTGAGTTTCTCTATTTGAATAGTTACTTGCATGTTACAAAGGATCAAGGCCATCTTGTTCTTCCACCTCTTCTACATTTTGAGCCTAAAAGCCAATGTATAACCTTTGAACCTTAAAGAAAACTTTCTCATTCCCGAAACCTTAAGCCTATTGAAAAATCATTAACCTCCTTACCTTGAGTAGAGATGAACATATATGTTAGAGTGAGGAGAATGGTCTAAGTTTGGGGGAGTTCTTGTCAAAAGGAGAGCATTGAGAAAAACAATAAGTTGAGTAAAAAGAAAGAAAAAGAAGAAAGAAGAAGAAAAGAAAGAAAAATGAATTCAATAAAAAAAAGAGTTGGGAAATAAGTTGAGAGTGGTTTATTCAATTTTGGAGAAAAAGAGATACTATGCTATATCATGAATCAAATTGTTTGTTCTCTTATCTCAAGGTGCTTTGTTGTCCAGAAAAATCAATTTTTCTTCTTAGCCCAGCCACAATACAAGCCAATCAAAGTCCTTGTGATGTAACTTGTTTGTTAATGTGTTTGAAATTGTTGAAACGAAAGGCAAAGTTGATTTGTGTAACATTGTGATAGTTGAGAGTTAGACACACATCCTTATACACCATTGTGCTTGAGTGAAACACTTTCCTTGGTGAGGATTGGTTCCATGCACTCATTGAAAACAACTTGCCATGTTTGTTGATCTATCATTTGCATCTATCTTGTGATTTTTAATTTGTGAGCACCATGATTGAAGTTTAGCTTGCTAAGACTATATTGTCTCTTGAATGTGATTTATAAGTTGAGCAAGCATGATTGATTTTGTTTATTTGATTGAAACTATGCTTGAGTTGCTAGACCATTGTGATTGAATTGTTTGCTAGGAGAAGTACTTTTGCTTGAGGACAAGCAAAGTTGTAAGTTTGGGGGTATTTTGATAAGGCTAAATTATACCATATTTTAAGCATCATTTCAATGGCAAAATCAACTCCTTTCTTACTTATAACTTGCTTAATCCTCTTCTCTTGCCTTGTTTTCTAAATAATTGTGTTTTTGGCTACCTTGATGTACTTTCATCAATAATCCCTTGTTTTGTAGCTAAAAATGAGCTTGGAAGACTCTCCAACAAACGATAGAACTGGACCAAGAAATTAGCACGAAGAAATGCCATCAGCAGAGCAAGAACGCTCGTCCCAGGAGAGCGGACGCTCGCCAGAAGGCAGAAGAGCGGACGCTCGTCCAGAGTGGAAGCACGAGCGGACGCTCGTCCAGGAGCTGGAGGACGTTCGTCCCAGATTGAGGACGCTCGTCCAGTCAGGTGGCCGCTCGTCCAAGAGAGCGGACGTTTGTCCAGAAGGACGCTCGTCCCAGAAGCGGGCGCTCGTCCAAGAGAGGGGGACGTTCGTCCAGAGGAGAGGACGTTCGTCCAAGGCAGAGGGCGCTCGTCCAGCTAGGCAGAGGACGCTCGTCCAAATTGCAGAGAGGACGCTCGTCCAGAACGCTCGTCCCAGCCAGGAGGACGCTCGTCCAGGAAAGAGGACGCTCGGCCAGATTGAAGGACGTTCGTCCAAATGCGAGAGGCTCGCGCTCGGGCGCGAAAACAGAGGGGCGCCCGGGCGCGACTTTTCGCCAGATTTGAATTTTTGCGAGAGCTTCGCGCTCGGGCGCGACTGACAGAGGGCGCCCGGGCGCGACTTTTACTGATGTGGCAGACAGCTTATTTAACCCTAAAACGCGAAGGGGAAAGGGTCTTTGGTCATTTGGAGGCGCGATTTCACTGAGAGGAGAGCTTGGAGGGCTGCTAGGGTTCGTGGGAACACTCCCTTCTTCCTCTTGGGTTCTCCTTCTTCTTCCATCTTCCATGTTGTAAGCTTTAGGGTTCTCCATGGAAATGGAGAACCAAACCCATCTTGTTGGGATTATTTGTAGCCTTCGAATTCTTGTGTAATTGTTGAATGATTTGATTATATATATGCCTTTTCTATCAATTGCTAGTATTCTTGTTTCCAATCTTAAAGCTTGCATGTAATGGGAACGTTCATGGCTTGATTTTGGGGTTTTATGGATTATGGGAACGTAAGATGAAACCCGGAACTGAAATAGGAGTCCTTGTGGGTCATTGATTCTAGGAATGGAAGATGATTCACATGTTGTCTTAGATCCCAATTCTTTAATGCGGGTTTTGCTTGTTAGATTGCCAAGGAATTGGGGTTTGATAAGGAAAACCTAGGCTCTTTCACCTAAGGAATTAGGGCTAGAGTGTTTTAGTGGATTGACTTTAGTAAATTGATAGAGATGAGACGAAATTGGTTATACACAAGAGTGCATTGGTGAAAACTAGCCTTAACAATGTCATTTCATACCATTTCTAGTCTTTTCCATTTCCAAGTGCCTTCAATACCAAAGTCCAACCTTGTAATTATGTGTGAATTTACATTCCTGCACTTGTTCTGTATATTGATGTTATGTTATTGAGTCTATATGAGTTGTTAATCGCACAATTCTCTAGTATTACGAGTCTCTTGGGAAAACGATACCCGGTCTTACCGGTTTATTACTTGAACGATTCGGTGCACTTGCCGAAATCGAGCCCAACAAGTATTTTTTGAGCTAACAAGTTTTTAGCGCCGTTGCCAAGGATTTGGGGATTGAACCCTAGTCCTAGCAACGGCTAACAAGTTAAATTGGGCCTCATCAACGTCTGGAAGCCACTGTAAAAAAATCAGCCCGATGCAACGATAAACAACTTCACAACTACGAAAACACCAGTGTAAGTTTTATGTTATGCGGGAATGACTTCTCTTCCTTTCTCTCTCACTTGGCCTTTCCCTCTCCTCAAATGACTCTAATGTGCCCTACTAATCTGACACATCTCCAGTAAAACAAAGTGAGACATAATGGTCTGCATTTTTTGGCCTATTCTCCACATAGGAAGGGAGCCTTATAACCCAACACATATATTTGTATGGAAATTCCCAAACATCATAAATTTTTCTCCCTTAACATCATAGCTTTTTCTCCCTTAGCATCAAACTCTTTGTTGGGATAACCCAATAAAACATACATATATAATACATTCATAGGAAAAACTCATCACAAATATTACATAAACTCTATGCCCATTCACACATAAACTCTTACCCAACAATAACCACAAATAATTATAATCATATACACTTATCAAAACAAGGATTATCAATCAAGATAATCAAAAATACATATAACATACAATCATAAAAAACAAAGGTATGCTTCCTCATACCTTGGCCAATTCTAAGGCTTTATCTATACTTCCAAAACACTACCAATCTTTCTTTGCACTAAGATTTTCTCGTTGCTCTTTCTCTTTTTCTCCCAAAACGTCAATCTCCTCACTTCCTCGGTTTTCTCTATTTGATTTAGAGTTTTCAGGGTTTCTAAACAAAAAAACATATCTTTCTCTATGTCTTAATATTTAAAAACAATCCAACTCTATCTCTAATATTTTCTCACTTATATACATTTTATTCTAATGTATTATAATGAGTCTATCAATAATATATTATTATTATTTATCCATAATATGTAACTATATATAATAATATCTCAATATATCATTTAAAATATCTACAATATCTAATAATAATAATAATATCTCTTTTAAATATCTAAACCCACCAAAATTATATCTCTTATTTTCTTTCAACTAGTTTTAAAATAACAACTAAATCTTCTAAAATATTTACATAATATCATTTTATTAAATATTGAGATTATTTAATTTGCATGTTTTTCCTTTCTACACCCCCTTAATTAATTTCTACACCAATTAAATAAAAGTAAAATACCTTTTTACCTCTAAGCAAAAATATAAAAAAATAAAAAAAATAACATAACAGTTATATTCTAACAAAAGTATACATTCAAGAACACTAATTTCCAGACAAAAACTCAAAGTCTCAAAATTACTTTATTTTTAAAACTCCTATTTTTATAAATCTTACAAACGTAATTAATAACTATGCTATAAAGATAAATCGGAAATAAAAATTGTGTAGAAATATGTCCTAAAAATAAGTATAAATGAAAAGATGCATGCAAATAGTTCATAACTTTTTAAATAAGACCTTGACTGATTTAAGTGATCCAATCATAAATAAGGAGAAACCTTCATATTACTCATGTATTACTGACTTAATATCTTTTTGATTTAAATTAGATTTTAGAAAATATTTTTGTTTTTAAAAATATCTTTTAGTTTTAGAAATTATTTATTATTTTAGAATTAAGAAATCAAGATTAAAATATTATAAATATTTGGTTTAAACCCTCCCTTAGTCCTCAAGTTTGTATGAAAATCTCAATTCGGTTTTCATCTGTCTCAATTGGGTCATATTTTTTGTAAAAATGAGCACATTGTATCTGTCAACACCCAATTTTGTCCGGGTAGTTTAAATACAATAAAAATGTGTGTCAAAGTTTGTGTCTTTTTTACCTTTATGTCCACTTTCATTTTATCTTCATTTTGGTTTCATTTTTCGTAATAAAAAATATAATAAATATTTTCTTTTTGATTTAATTTTATCTTTAATTCAATTTTCATTTTTATTTCACTTTCGTTTTCATTTTTGGTTTTATTCAACTTTAGTTTATTTTTCATTTTATTTATATAAAATCCCAAAATTTTAATATATTCAAAATACAAAAAAATCAAAATAACAAAAATGCAATAAAAATTAAAAAATAATAAAAATGATAAAATCAAAGAAGATTCCCACGGTTTGCAGTGGCTGTCTTACCCATTTGCTATTGCCTCCTACTTTGGCACTCACGTTCTCCATGTTAGCATCCATCACATGTTTGCTGCCCAGCTTTTCAAGAAGCGTGTCTTCACATCATGGCAGCCACCATTGGCTGCCTCCCATGCTTCAGCTTTCCAAAGGCAAGAAATATTTTCTATTCCTTCTCCCATGAGCTTTCGGGAATCTGGGCAGAAGCCACATGGGGCAAAGGTCCTTTACGAAAAGAGAGGAAAGGGCACCCGAGAGTGGGGGGTAGAAAGGAGAAGGGAGGCTACTAAAAAAAGGGGAGGGGGGATAGAAAACGGAAGAAGATAGCTACTGGAAGAGAGACCCGGAAGCTACTGAAAAAGCTTGAAAGAAAAGGGGAGGCTGAAAAAGAGCAAAGACGAGGAAACTACACTGAGAAGTTACAGAAAGCTTCAAGAGGTGTGTGCTTAAACTGTGTTCATATGATGTTGAAAATGCATGTCTACGTACTTAAGCTACTGAAATGCATGGTTTTATATATTATTATTGAGTGCAATATCTACCAATTCTCGGTTCAATCACAACAAAAATACAAGGCCAAGGCCGAAACTTCTCGTCATTTATGCTTCCCTCCATTCATCTCTTTCAATATATTTCACTCATCACACGGCCATTGTAACCACCATATTGGTAGCCAAGGCACAGTGCCACCCATATCCAGCCATCGTGAAGCTGAACGCAACCCATCATTCCACCACAACCATTTCACAATCTCAGACCAACCCACTTCACTATCATCGTCTACCTCTGACCTCACCACCTCCAGCACCGGACCTGCAAACAACCAAACCCGTGAACCACCACATCACCACCATTCAACCCAATCTCACCGTCCTCATCATCTCCTTCTACGTTCAACCTCCCTGCCACCACGACACACATCTTCTTCCTCTCCTCCAACCACGGCAGCTACCATCACCAGCCAACCTTCACCTCCCAACTTCATCTTCCCTTGTGCCCCAATCACGGTGAACAAAGCATGGCCACTGTAAGCCACCACCGCGAGTCACCACTGGACTGACCCCCCACCTCAGCTCATCTGCAACCCAAACCCACTCCGCCTTCACCTCACCACCGTAAGCCATCATCGTCTTCCCCGCTTTCGCTGCCTCAAACCACTTCCACCATCTTCATATTCACTTCATCACCTTCAACTGCCGCAAGCCACCGTGAAGCTTCCATCACGCACCACCACGTTAAAACTCTGCTCATGTAGTAGTCTCCATCGCAGCCTCATCCACCGCCACACAAACTCACCATTTCCTCCTCAATATATGCTTCTTCGTAACCCCATTCTCTTCCGCCATCTTCATCCCTTACCACGCGTCACTGCACCACCACCAACCATCACCAATCTTCATTTTCATCTTTCCCTCATCTTCACCCGCGAACCCGCTGCCACCACTGCTGCTGCTACTCCGAAGTTGTTGTCGTTCTCATCCTCATCTCTGCATGCAACCGCCGCTGTCATCACCACTCTAAAGCTGCCACCTTCTTCAACTTCGCTGCTGCGTCGCGCTGTCGCTGCCGGCTTCCTCGCCACAACCGCATCGACGAAACTCCTGCCGCTGCCTCCGCTCAACCCCACTCTCGCGCCACCGAGAGTGCATGCAATCATTCCATCCGCGCTTCTCCATCCATATCGCGCCACCAGCAGCGCCAGTCGCCGTGAATCTCTCCACTATGGCCACTCCACCGTCGTACCACCTTAGTTTCGATCCTCACTCGCTCCGCTTCAGGCGCCATAGCTGCTGTCGCGTCGCCGCGGACTCCGCATCTCATCACCGTAACTCGCCCATTTCTCTCCGTCGCATCGTCACCCAAACCTTCACAGAGCCACCGCGAACCGTTGTCGCCCGCCACCAAGTTGACCACCACCACCACCTCTGAACCTAGCCGCCGGGGATGAAGAAAGAAAATGTCCTTGGCTGTTGGCTGATCTGAGAATGAGAAGAAATGTTTCTCCAGAATGAGAGAAAGGTGTTGGACCGGCAAAGAGAAGGAAAGGGCTTGGCCCGCTACAATTGAAGAAAGCCAAGGATTTGGGCCTTGGGTCATTTCCTTTCTTACACCCGAATCTTCCATACACACCCCTGATAGTTGGCAGAGAATTCTCCCTCTGTTTAGCCCATTTCATTGCATAATAAAAATTAAAAAAATTAAAGACATAAAATCATAAAATCCAAAAATAGTTTTTCAAGCTTTTATTGTTTGTTTCTAAAAATAAAATAAAAATATAAAAATTACAAAAATATGTCTTTAGAATTTTTATTGTTTTGTTTTGCTTTCAGAAAAAGAAGAGAAAAATATAAAAATATAAAATTGCAAAAAAAAACAGGTGTTAGCTTTTGAACTTATCTTTCTTCATCAAATTATATCAAAAATACCAAAAATACAAAATATTCAAAAATCTCAAAAATATGAAATCATCAATCAAAGAACCTGAGCCAGAACTACGTAAGCCTTGATTCTCCACCAAAAGTGGAGATACGTAGGACCAAGGCAATGCCTTGTCAGGTTCATTCCTCCCAAAAATCTAAATTTTCCCTTAATATCCAAATTAAATCAAAAACCAATTTCTAAGAAGATTTCCAAGAAGAATTCAAATAGAGTTGTATGAAGAACTACGTAACCCTGATTTCTCATGATGAATGAGAATACGTAGGAGCAAGGTTCATCCTTGTCTGGCTCCCTAAAAACAAAAAACATTTTTGTTTCATCTGAATTTGTCTTGTACGATTGTTTCAATTTGTCTTGTACTGTTATTTTCGGGGAAAATAACCATTTCTGAAAACCACATCAAACTTTGCACGTTTAGTTAAAGGTACTGTCTTCGGACAGGCGTTGTAGGGTGCTAATACCTTCCCTACACGTAACCGACTCCCGAGCCCAAATCTCTGATTTTGCAGACCATGCCTTACTTTTATGGTTTTTCTGTAGTTTTCCAGAATAAACTACGGTGGCGACTCCAAACTCTGATTTTTCAAACTAAACTTATTTTTAAGAGTCTCGCCGACCTCCCGTCGCGATCCCGGTTGCGACAGTACCTTAACCGTTAAGTGGTGTGAAACAGTGTTAAGTAAAAACCACGCGGTGCACAAAAAATGTGGTGATGTGTATTGATGACTTACGTGGGCTGTTTTGATTAAATAAATAGTGCTGATGTGGCATAAGTACCCTTTATTTAGTTTAGGTATATAAGAATTAGGGATTTAAAATTGGAATTGGGGATTTGATTTCGTTGTTGCGAGACGAAGTGGAGGACGATCAAGAACTCCAATCTTGGAGAAGACGAAGACAATCCAACCGATAGTTGACGCGAACTAAGGTAAGGTATTTCGTTTCGTCTTTGGTTTTCTGTTTGAACGCATAAATGGATTTTTTCTTTTACGAACATGTGCGTCTTCAACAAATGGGTTTTTGTCTTGGTCTGTAACAATTTTTATAATGATTTGTGGTCCCCATTTTTCATGTTGAATTGTTACATTGTAGTTTATTCATTGTGGTCCCGAATTTTGTTTGTTGATTTGTTTATCAGCTTTTGTGGTCCCCTGTGTGTGAGTGTTCCGTTAGTGGGGATGTTACTTTGTTCCCTATCCCCCTGTCTGTGTCAGTGTGAGTGTTTAGTTAGTGAGTGAGTGTTCCCGTAGTGGTAGGACTGTAATATTCGAAAGATTTGTTAACCCCCATAATGTACAGGTTATAAAAGCAACTTGTTCATATGGATGATGAACGTATTAAGGCGGTGGTCCACCATTGTGGAGATTTTTTCAGTGATGATAATGGACAGTTAAAATTTGAAGGAGAGAGAGCATAATGGTCTTGTGATCCAGACTTGTGGAACTATTTTGGCATAGTAGCCTCAGTCAAAGAATTAGGTCATATGGACATCAAAGAATTATGGTACGGTCTAGGAGGTCAGTCTGTGGACCCAGATAGGTTAGAATTATTAACTGATGATAGGGGTGCCATGCACATGTTGAACATTGCTAGGTGAAATGATGAAGTTCATTTGTATGTGGTTCATAATATGATGGAACCGGAAATAATAGAAATGATTGATTGGGTTGGTAGTGAAATTGATGATGAAGGTGATGTTGCAACACAAGTGGAGGAGGTTCAGGTTGTTGGTGATGGTCAACTTGGAACAGAAATGGTGGAGGGTGAGGGGGATGCCCATGAGGGTGATGGTGAGGTCTATACTGAAGTTGGAACAGAAATGGTGGAGGGTGAGGGGGATGCCCATGAGGGTGATGGTCAGGATCATACTGCAGTAGGAACAAAAATGGTTGAGGGTTAGGGTGATGCCCATGAGGGTGAAGGTGATGGGTATCAGGGTGATGTTGAGGATCATAGTGATGTTAGTACAAAAATGGTTGAGGGTGAGGGTGATGCTGTAACACCCTAAATAATTTAAAGGTATTACTAGTAATAGAACTAAATGAATTAGATATCTGATATAAATAACCACACTTTATTTCAAATCAACCAAAGCAAAATTCCAAACTTACAAATTTTAAACATTATAATATTCATCAATCAACATAGATTCGAAATTAAACTTACAAATTTTACACAACATATTTTTCCAATACAAATTTATTCCTTTTACAAAAATCCCTGACGTTTTTCCCAGCATGTCTCTCATCATCTCTAAGCTTTATCAACCACATCTGCAACATTATCTGCTCACGTATAACATGAGTTATACGATCATAGCACAAACAAATAAGAGTAAGCTAACCATAACAATCATTAAACTTATTTATAATATACAATTTCATCATATATTAACACAATTATCCCAATATCATTAATTCATTTTTCCTTAACTCCTTCAAAATCATCCTTCCCGTTTTCATAAATCTAACGAGTATACTATGCTTACTCATGAAGCCTTATGGTCAGACCGCTCTCTGCCTGCTTCCTTAAACCTTACCCGTATACTCTGTTTTACTTTCCGAAGCCTCATGGTCAGACCGCCCTCTGCCTGCTTCTATAAGATTTATGAGCAATATGTTTATGTCAAAGCCTTATGGTCAGACCGCTCTCTGCCTGCTTCTATAAACCTCATGTCTTACATCAAGGTCTCCTGATATAAACCAAATATACTACTCCCGGTAGTCAACATCATTTCATAATTAATAATTTATTTTATTTACCTCAACATTTCCAACCTCAATAAATCATATATTTTCATCCACCTAACTCAATTTTTGTTCATTCTCTGATCATAATTTGATAATAGCCCATTTTAGTATTAATATTAAAAATAAAATAAACCTATTATCAGATATCATACTCTTATTAAAGTCTAGTCTTTCCCATAACAAGTATAAACTCCACATAATTTCCACCAATCAAAAATTATAGATCAGCCAAAATACATCAACATGTATTAGGAACTACTTATCTAAATTTTAGGTTAATCTAATGGTTAACTAGGTAGAGATTAAAATTTATACAATTTGAAAACACAATTCAATTGGGTTGTTGACTCTATCAAAATTTGAAGAATTAATTTCTTCAAGTTCAGATATCTAGTTACAAGTTTGAGTAGTCAAAATATAATAATATATTTCTGAATCAAAAAAAAATTCAATTTAATTTATCGGTAAGAGGAGGGAGAATTTAGATTTTCTTGATATAAGTTGGAGATAGAAATAAAGTGATGATCATTCTACCCAAAATTATAATATTATTTCCTCTAAGTAAAATTGTCAAATTAAAGATCCTAACAGTTAAAGTTAATTTCGATGTCTTATAAACTGTATAATAAATTTCTAGATTGATTTAACGCTAGACTAATTAGCAATTAAAGTTTTACTAAGAGATAAAAAAAATAAAAGAAATGATCAAGGTTGTAAATTTCATCATTTGATTAAGTATTTACTCCCAAAATCTTATAATTTTACTTATTCAATATAATAAAATGTATTCATCACAGATTCCATATAACATGAATGTATCGGAAAATAAATTAATAATAATAAAATATCATAATGTAAACATTTTGGGTAACTAAGAAATTGAATCTCGCATAGCCGGTTAGACAACTTCTTATCCTTCCAAGAATTTAAGAGAAAAATAAACAGAATAAAAGTCTTGTGGAAACAAGAAGTTGAATCTGGCATAGCCGGTTAGACAACTTCTAATCCTTCCAAAAAATACAAGAGAATATAAACATAATAAAACTGCTGGGGAAACAAGAAGTTGAATCTGGCAGAGCCGGTTAGACAACTTCTAATCCTTCCAGAAAATATAAGAGAATATAAACATAATAAAACTGCTGGGGAAACAAGAAGTTGAATCTGACAGAGCCGGTTAGACAACTTCTAATCCTTCCAGAAAATATAAGAGAATATAAACATAATAAAACTGTTGGGGAAACAAGAAGTTTAATCTGGCAGAGCCGGTTAGACAACTTCTAATCCTTCCAAAAATACAATAAAAATAAATAAGGAAAGCAATAAAAAGTTTGGGGAAACAAGAAGTTGAATCTGGCAGAGCCGGTTAGACAACTTCTAATCCATCCAAAAATACAAAAAGAAACAACTAATAACATACAAATGGCATGACATAATCAACATCACATTTTACAACTAATACACTTGGATCTCATCACAGAAGCATATCTTCATTCAAAATTCAAGATCATACAGAAACAAGATACTTCATATTCAATATTTAAAATCATACAAAAGCAAAACATTACATATTCAAGATTTAAGGTAATACAAAACAAAAGACTCAAGGGTAGCTTCTCAAACATTTATTCCAAACTTGATCCCCTCCTTAGAAATCGTTCCCCGAAAATTTCCAGAATGTCCCCTTTGCAACTAAAAATTCCTCGCACTCTCTTCTCTCAAAATTTCTCTAAGTATTTGGTGTAAATTTTCAGCCTTCACCCCTTGGCTATTTATAACCAAAAATTGTACTATTCATTTTTACTATTCATTTTTCTATTCATTTTACTATTACAAAAATAATTTTTTATTCACAATTTGGTGGATTCTGATCTCTTATGACTCAAGGCAATGTGGAATACTTATCCCTTCCATTTTTTTTATTATTCACTTTTTACTATTCATTTTTTTTTAATAATCTAGTATATGAATTACAAATATTTTCAAAGGTCTTACAATCTCCCTAACAACAAAAATTTTTGTTCTCGAAAATTATCTATTTAACAAAAGAGATATGGATATTCTTTTATCATAAATTCTTCTAATTCCCAAGTCATTTCCTGTGTGTCTTCATTCCAAAGTACATTTTGATGATGTTGGTAAATGTGTTACAAAGTTCATCGAAATACTGTCCCACTTCCATTGAGGAATGTCTAGCTGTTGTAACATCCCTCCTGGTTTTTTATGCTCCACTTTTGCCTTTTGACACACCAAGCAAGCTGCCACATCCCTCTTCATCCCATTCCACCAAAATGACTCCTTCAGGTCCTTATACATCTTAGTCATACCTGGATGTATGCTAAGACAAATTTTATGACCTTTTTCCAAAATTAGACGCTTCAACATAGTCTTTGCAAGTATACACACTCTGTTCTTATATCGAAGAATGCCATCTTTACTTAGAACGAACTCCTTGGCTTGATCAGTGCCCAACAACCTGATCTTTTGCTGCAACTCTTGATCCATTAACTGCTCAACCTTTACTTGTTCTAAGAAGTCACTAGTGATTATCAAATGACCACACTATATATGATCTGGGGTCAACTGTAACCCCAAGTTCATATCACGTAACTTTTCTATCAGTTCTAATTCCTTCATCATCAGTGTTGTTATCTGCGCATGTCTCCTACTCAATGCATCTGCCACCACATTGGCTTTTCCTGGGTGATATAAAAGTTCGAAGTCATAGTCTTTCATATATTTCATCCATCTTTTTTACCAGCAAGACAGGAGCTCCCCATTGAGACGCACTTGGACGGATAAACTTCTTCTCCAAGAGATCTTCGATTTGCTTTTTCAACTCCGTTAGTTCGGCAGGAGCCATTCTGTATGGAGCCATAGACACTGGGCCAGCTCCTGCCACTAGATTTATTGTGAAATCCATCTCTCGACTAGGGGGTAAGCCTGGTACTTCTTCTGGAAAAACATCAACAAATTCTTCTATCACTGGTATCCTGATGATTTGTTCTTCAGTAGTCTCTCTTTTCTCCTGAGCTAACATTACATAACAAGTAGCTCCATCTTTGATATCCTTCGAAACGACTCGAGTTGGGCTTAGTTCTAAATCATTCAAATTTAGAAACTCTATCTTTTGTTTCCCGCAGTCAATAAGAACGTGATTGGCTGTCAACCAATCCATTCCTAAAATAATGTTTAGATTTTGAAGGGGTAAGCAGATCAAGTTCACTTTGAACTTGCGTCCTGCAATTTGGATCGGGCATCCGACACAAATTGAACTGGTCGTAATTGGTCTCGATGGTGGTGTAGAAACTACTAATTCACACCCTAGATCACACATTGGTAATCCGAGTCTTTTCAAACATGCTAGGGATATAAAAGAGTGTGTGGCTCCAGAATCAAACAAAACATATACATATTCTTCTAGCAACATACATGTGTGAGATTAATGTACCTGGCTTAGTAGCCTCTTCCGCCGACATTGCAAACACTCTTCCTGTTGCCCGAGGTTTTATTTCAGCAGAATCTTGTTGTTGTGGTTCACACACTTTCTTTTTCCTTGGACAAACATTAGCAAAGTTTCCCGGATCATTGTAGATGAAACATCTCTTCCCTTCAACTCTTTGTCCAATATGTTTAGGGTAGTCACTTTTGAAATGTGCTCCTCCACACTCAAAACACTTCACTGTTCCTCGATAGGAAAGTTGTGGTCTTTCATAAGGATTTTTGTTGAATTTCATTGAAGATTCTCCCTTTGAAGGTCTAGAAACCCTATTCGGATCAACCTCCAACAATTTTATCATTCTGACGAGGGCGAGGAGTGATCGCTGGTGCAAAGCGTCACGGACAATGAGCGGCTCCTGGCAGGCTTCCAGTGGAAGGGGTACATGGACGAATCAGACATACACCGGAATGAGAGGGATCTGGAGACTGTATAGATATGGGACTATACAGTTGAAAGATAGCTTAAAGGAATTGATTTGGCTACTCATATCACCAAAATGCATTTGCTTTTCGGTAGCCTGACCCATAAGAACTCCATGGTTAAGCGTGCTTAGCCTGGAGCAATTTAGGGATGGGTGACCTTCTGGGAAGTTTTCTCAGAAAGTGTGCGAGTGAGGACAAAGCACACTGGAAAACCAAGTGGTATGAGTGGCTATCAGAGAACTTGATTAGTGTAGTAGAGATTTCAATGTAAAGTTGATGACTTCAAAGTGGTTGAGTCAAAGGAGAGAAAACCCTACAATGAAGGTCATGGACATTAGGGACAAAGTCACTAGGAAATGGAATGTAGGAATTTCAAGAAATATGGATTTTAGGGCAAGAGCAATGGCAAAAGATAAGGTTGAAGGGTCATTCAAAGATCAATATACAAGACTTCATGATTATGGTCATGAGCTGCTGAAAACAAATCCAGGTACAACAGTACAAATTAAAGTTGATAACATTAATGGTGAGGTCATATTCCAAAGATTTTATGCATGCTTGAAGGCATGCAAGGATAGCTTCATTTGTTGTAGACCTATTATTGGCTTGGATGGATGCTTTTTGAAAGGTAAGTATGGAGGGGAGTTACTAACAGCAGTGGGAAGAGATGAAATTGGCCAAATGTTGCCCATAGCATATGCTGTTGTTGAGGTAGAAAACAAAGACTCCTGGTGGGGCAGCTGTATGTGTAGGATTCACATTTATTTCAAACCAACAAAATGTCAGTCAATGTTCAATATGTTGTACATATAACTAAATATATTTATTAAACAAATGTTAAGTATAATATCTTCAATATGTCAGAGTCTTTTGCCAGCTATCCAAGATCTTATACCTGGTGTAGAACAAAGATTTTGTGTTAGGCATTTATATTCAAACTTCAGAAAAACATTTCCTGGAAAAAACCTTAAACATCTCATGTGGAGGGCAGCAACAGCCACACACCCACAACAATGGGAGGCTGAAATGAGGAATATTAAAGACATCAATTTAGACGCATTTAAATATCTCCTTACCATCCCACCTAGGTATGTATTAAGTCTTATAATTATTTAAATATTTGCTTGCCATGACACATACTTGACTACTTATATTCATTTATCCCAAGTTTTGGTCAAGATCTAGATTCACCTCTAGATCACAATGTGACACTCTTGTCAACAACATGTGTGAGGGCTTTAATAGTGTGCTAGTTGATAGTAGGTCTAAGCCTATTATTAGCATGTTAGAAGACATAAGGGTTTACATAATGAAGAGATGGGCTGCCAACAGGACAAAGATGACATCATATCAAGGTTCAATCTGCCCCAAGGTTTTTAACAGATTTCAGAATGAGTCCTGGTTAACTAGATATTGGTTACCAAGGTAACTTTTATGATGTGTGTTTCCTTTCATGTTAAGTAAATTTCCAATTATATTGATCCATCTAATTGTGTTCTGAATTGTGTATTACATACAAGTGGTCAAGAGAAAAATTATTTGAAGTGAAACATCTTTCACAATTTGTTGAGCATTTTGTTGTGAATGTTGACAACATGAACTGCACATGTAGAAAATGGGCAATTACTGGCATTCTGTATACTCATGCCATCACTGCAATGAAATTTTTGAATATAAATGCAGAAGAATACATTGGGCACTGGTTTAGAAATTCTACCTATGAAGAGACTTACAACACAATAATTAACCCTATCAATGAACAACATGTCTGGGATGTTACACCCTATTCAGATATATTACCATCAAAGAAGAGGGTAATGCCAAGAAGGCCCAAGAAGAAACGAAGATTAGAGGATTGGGAGTTGAAGAAGAATAACAGTGAATTAAGAAAGGGTGGGCAGAAGAAAAGATGTGCCATGTGCAAAGAACTTGGACACAACAGAAAAGGTTGTCCACAAAGACCTCCAACAGTAGAGGTTCCTACTGCCCAATCTGTAGAAGTCACCCAACCTCCACCAACAAATGTTCCAATAACTCAAGAGTCACCAAACAACTATGCCTTTATCTGATGAATGATGTGATGAATGATCTAATGTACTGAACTTATTTATATTTTGTATTTTGGATGAATGATGTATTTTGGATATGTAAGACAATGTTGTTATCATTTTGAACAGGTTTTGTTATGATGTAAGACAATGTTTGTGGTTATGAGAAAGTGATTATTGCCCAATTTCGTTATCACTCATCAACTTTATTGGTCATTGCTTTATGATGTTTCTCATTATTCCACTTAGTCATGATTTTGCTTTATGATTATTCCACTTAAAGTAACAATATAATTAAATGAAATTAAATCACACACATTATCACTGTAATAACTCACCTTCATTAATAAAACAGACATTACATATAAGCCAAGTTTCAAGTCTGATCACAGATGACACAACATCAACCAACTTTCACCAACATTGTTAATACAATTACATTCAAAACAAATATGACAAAGATCATCCCCACTAACAATTTCAACCACTTATCCAACTTAACTAAACTTTTCTCTATAAAACCCAGTCTGATCTTTTCACCATATGTTTCTTCCATCTCCAACACACTGTCTTCCATGCTCATCACACCCACTTCTTCATTTCTTACACTACCAATCCTTTCTTCTACATTCAACCCATTTCCTTCATTTCCTTCTTCAATGCACCATTCAAAGAAGTTGCAACCAACAAATTCTCCACTCCCACCCTGTTCAAAAACAACACACACTCCTTCGTCAAAACCCAAATAAATAGACATAGATTTATGGTTATATCAAACTCACCTTGAAGTTAGGGCAACCCCAGAATTTTTTCCCCTTGTTTTTAGGGGTTCTCGCAATACGGAACACTGCATTACGACCACAGAAGCATGTTGGTTTTCCACCCAACCTCCTAACACTGTCACTACTGTGTTGCATGGCCAAACCCAAACACTTGCAAGAGGAAGATGAACGAGACATCCTTACCACCACCTCAACACCATAGTGCTTGCCGAAAACATAAGACAGCAGGTGTGCTTCGCCGAAAGACGAAAGACGTTCCTCCTCTTCTTCCCCAACATGAAAATATACTTTGGATGAGAGGGGATGCCCTTAAATGTTAGGGCTTGGTACGCCACTTGGATAAAACACAAGACACGCTCAATTTTAGTGCACAATGCCATGTCGCTAAATGAAAACATACAGTTCATATCAATTTAACGCCGTTTCACACCACTTAACAGTTAGAGTACAATGTGCTCATTTTTACAAAAAATGTGACCCAATTGAGACAGATGAAAAAACGATGACCGAATTGGAATTTCCATACAAACTTGAGGACCAAGGGAGGGTTTAAACCTAAATATTTTTATATTTTATATTTTGTTACATTTTGTTATATATATATATATATATATATATATATATATATATATATATATATATATGAACAAAATAAAATAATTAGTTTCTTCCTATAACATATCTTTTTTATCTATTATATATTTCATATCTATCATATTTTTATAGTTGCTAAAAATTCCCAACACCCATAATATTCCATATTATAATTATATGATCCTAATATTTTATATTGTAATTATATGAATCTTAAAGTTTTATAAGTCTACATCGCAATTAAGTTCACCTCAAACTTTTCATATCGAAATAGCATAATTAAATGAATGTATATTATAATAGATTTTAAAAAAAATTAACAAAATAAGAAAATAATATTAATAATATATATTTTTGTTTTAGTATACTACAAAAATATATTTATATACTTAATTAGTAATTTTGACTCTATATTTACACTATAAGAAAATGTTGTTTTAGAAACTAAATTATTGGTAAGTAAAATGATAAAATTAGTCACTAATTGAATTAATGGCCAATTTAAAGTTGTCATAAGTAGCTAAAACATTAATGACTATGATAACTACCAATTTTTAGTTTCTAATTTATAAATTAATTTAGTAACTAAATATATAAAACCAATTTAGCAACCAATTATTTTAAACCCAACTTAGCAACCAAATATATAAAAATTAATTTAATGATCATTTTAAATAGAAACAAATTTAATGACTATATATATATATATATATATATATATATATATATATATATTATATAAAATCTAATTTAGTGAACATATTATTTAGAAAACAATTTAATGATAAGAAAAATATAAAAATCAAAAGATATTTCTTGGTCTTTAAATAATGAAACATTGTTTTTAAATATTTTTCACTTCTTTATTTGTCTACAAAATCTTTCATATTTTATATATATTTGTAAATTTGATTTCATTAATGTTAAAAGAGATTATCAATAACTAAAATTTATTTTTAATATAATTTGAATTATTGATTACAATATTTAACAATAAATTCATGAATTTTCTTTATAGAGTATATATTTTTCTCACATTAAATTAAATTCATATTTTAATGTTGTGAAAATATGAATATTTAACTTATATATGAATCAAATAGTAATATATTTAGAAACATTGACGGTCCGCCTCTAATACCAAGTACATGTAAGAGGTTTATGCTTTCTCAAATTTTCCCGTCAAAAATACTTCACATGCGAACAAATAGATTAACGAAATTCTTTCAGTCATTAAAAAATAATAATTAGAGAACACGTACATAATAGGCTTACTTGCATTTTTATTATATTATTTAATTTCATTAAGTTAATTTCTATCTATATATAAAGGAATTTTTTTGTTTAAATTTGTTTTTTAAATTTTATCCTTTAAATAAAAATAGTTAAATTAAATTAACTGTTTTACAGATTTGTTGTGTTTAAGTGATTGTTTTTTATTTGATTGTTTTTTTTTCAAATTTAACAATTTTTAATTAAAAAATTATCTACAAAATAAATAAAATCTACTTACAATAAAATTAAAAAAACTATTCATATTTAATTTTATAATTATACTATAATATATAAATATATATCAATTTTTTGTTGTGTATATAATTTTTATTCTTATTTTACTTGTAACCGAACTTTTAATTATTTTAAAATATTTTGAATAAAATTATCACATGTTTTTTCTTTTAATATTTGTAGTTTTTACCGTTAATTTTTTTTTTATCTTATATATTAACTTAATCAATTTAAATATATTCTTAACGTAAAATATAACAAAAGTATTTAAAAAATATGAATACATGGTTGTATTTATGCTAGTTATAATAATAATAATAATAACAATAATTCATTATTCTGTCTTCTGTGTTCACACTTACGCTCCTTCCTGATCGTTTGGTGTTTGGCTCTTCTTCTAGTCACTAGTGTTCTAATCACCAAAGTGTTTGCTACCGACTGGGTTTGACCTGCAGATAACATTCTGACACTCAAATCAGATATGTTTCTCAAGAAGATCTACGTGATTATCAGCGAAAACTGTGTTTACCTGAGTATTAATTTTATATTTATAGGCTTCTAGCCCACAGAATCTATTAATCACCCATTAATACAATATATTTTTAGGTTATATAATCTCTTAACTGATTAATTAACCATTAATGTTTTCCAACCTGTCTGCTAAGCCTGGCTCCGTTCAACCAGTCGGTTAATGGCTTCTATTGCCGGTCCGTTGCCTGTTAACTTCTCCTAGGCTGATCGTCACTACCTATAGTACAATTTGCAAACACATTAATTTTAAATTTAATATATTTATTTATTTGTTGTGTTGTTTTATTTAAATTTGATACCGAGTTTAAGAGATTAAAATCTAAGATAAAAGAACTAAAGTTATTAATTAGAAATGAAAGAAATAAAATGCGAAAAAGTAAAAATAAAAAATGAAAATTATAAAATATAAATGAAAGTACTAATATAAGTAAATGTCCAACAATTTCTGCCATGTACATACCTTTGAAAGTTCTGAAAGTACTAACATAAGTAAATGTTTCAAATAGGCGAAATCAAGCTTGAAAAATAGTCAAAGGAGAGGATGTCACCGTCAAAGACGGGAGTCTCAATGTGGAAAGGCTGAGTACGTTCTACTTTATTATCCTTCAAATTAAAGATAATATAATTGCACATAAGATGAGCAACAACATATCACCAGACACGGTAAAAAATACCGGCATCCTTAAACTAGCGATCGAGAGACGTTCGAAACTTATACTCAGCAACCGAATCCAAGATGTTTCATCTCGAACGTCCTTCAATACCAAAACAACAAAGTATTTCGGTGCTTTTCATACCCAAAAATATTGAAACGGGAGTGATGCATGCAAAGCAAACCATTACTGGTACCGACTAAATTATTATCTAAATTATAAAGGGGAAGTGGTACCGGCGACTATTATTATGAAAATACGGTGCAGGGTTTTGGATTAAACAAGGTATAGAGCAGAATGAAACTAAGAACGATGACCCCTCAATCCTGCGTCTCCATATTAAGAGCATCTTTTCAAGGTGCAATTTCACGAAGTAGGGGTTAAAGATAAGAAAATTCCATGTCTTATAAACGCACCTGAATCGCATGAGACTCGTCGTAGGAAGCCATAACAGAATTTCCAGTACGAGGTCATCAGGGATGATTCCAGTCCAAGAAATCCACGTCGCCATCTTCCTTCCAAAAACCCTAGCCATCCTCCCTCTACTGTTATGTTTATCTTTTAAGGAATATGTTTTTCTAACACTTTCTTTTTTATAACTTTTTTATAATTATTTACGTGATAGTTTGTCAGTTTCAAATATATATCAAAGAAACAGTAATACATAATCTGTTGTAAAACAAGTTGTTAAAAGAAATTATAAACATATCATGATACATCTTTTAAATATTTTTATTGTTACTTAATTATTCCGTACACATATATTTATTTTAGTATAATAAATAAAAAAACTACAATCTTTTAATACAACTGAATTTGATTTTTAGTGATTTTCATTTGATTTCTTAATGTAAACGAAAATTAATGTTATTATGCAAATAATTTTTAAATATCCTTTATTTCTTTATTCTTTACTTTGTAAAATTTAAAATTCGTAATAATGTTCTTAATGTAAAGAGGAAATTCTCAAATCAATAATTTTAGAAAGAAAAAATGTTCGGATTAATAATTTTCTGATTCTATTTTCAAAAGAAAAAAATCATGTAAAGTCATTTGACAACTATTTTTAATTTATTCACGTGTGATTGTTCATTGACTATTTTATAAAATGCAATAAAGAGTAAAGAATGCACTCTTAGCTTGATTTAACCTATAAATAGGAGGAATCTTTCAACTCACTCATATCTTAATATCTTTTTTTATTTAAATTAGTTTTAAGAAATATTTTTCTTTTTAAAAATGTTTTTCAGATTTAGAAATTAATTATTTTTGTAGAGTTAGGAAATCAAGATATTGTAAATATTTTATATTTTACATTATGTTACATTTTGATATATATATATATATATATATATATATATATATATATATATATATATATATATATATATATATATATATATATATATATATATATATATATATATATGAATAAAATAAAATAACAAATTTCTTCCTATAACATATCATTTTTATCTATCATATATTTCATATCTCTCATATGTTCATATTTCCTAAAAATTCTCAACACCCATAATATTCCATATTGTAATCATATGATTCCTAATATTTCATATTGTAATTATATAAATCTTAAAAGTCTACATTTCAATTAAATCTGCATCAAACTTTGCATATCAAAATGTGGACGGGGACTTAAGTGAATGTATATTATAATAGATTTTTAAAATAATTAACAAAATGAAAAATTGTATTAATAATATATATTTTTGTTTTCTTATACTACAATAATATATTTATATGTTTAATTAATTTTGTTTCTATATTTAGACTAAAAAAATGTGATTTTAGAAACTAAACTTTTAGTCACTAAAATGATAAAATTAATCAATAATTCAAATAGCGACTAATTTAGAGTCCAATAATCATAAATAGCTAAAATATTGATAGTTAATCTTAGCTAGTAATTTTTAGTTTGTCAAATGTCAATCTATCAATGATACATAATGGAAGGGTCTTATTCCAAACTAATTTCACTTTATTTCTTTTGCATCTAAACTAGAAGACTTCAAATTGAACAAGGTATCTAATGGTATTACTTAGGAGGTGTTGATGAGAGACAATGATACAAAAATTTGTGCTTGAAATGGACGTATAAGTTAAGTGTCTTATTCGTTAGAGACGAAAAAAATTGAATATTTTATAAAAAAAACTTATAAATTCATTATTTTTAGATTTTTAGGTTAAAAGTGATTTTAAAATTTTATTTAAGGTGTTTCTATTTTTTTTGTTATATATTCTTTAATAATTTTTTTTGAAAAATTCATTAATAATATCCTAATCAATTATTCATCTTAATATCTAATAATACAAAGATAATTAATTGTTGTCCTAACAACGATATAAGAAGATTACTATTTATATTTTCTTGATAAATTTCTGTCTCAAATGCAATATTTACATTAGTTTAATCTAGGGTTAAGAAAATAATATTGTATGAACTTAATTATTAAACCTTTTTGTTAATTAAGTAAAAGTGGTATATTGGTTTTCAGACACATTAATTTATTATTTAAATCTTTTAATACTTTTTTTAGAAAAATAGTTATATGGGACAACTTAGATTTATAATGATGATAGAAGTGAATACAATATATCACAACCTTGCAAGACATCTCTTCTACCTGTTTAGATTAAGCAACAAAGGTAATATTGTGTGAAAATTAATATGGGTTATGTAGTATGTTCCGGTTCGGTACATCCCAAGGTAGGCAGGACCAGACGACTGGTGTCAGGATGGTAAAACCCCTTCGCGTAAAGTATCGCTTGGGGCTTGAGGGGCTTATGTAGTATACCTCGATTCAGTACCTCCTAAGATAGGCGGGACCGGACGACTGGCCGATGCGGTATAGGTACGGACGAATGTTGGGAGGCAGTTAATGATATTAGAAACAAAATATATAACTTTAATGACCAAATAATTACCATTAATTACCAATTACTACAGTATCACTGCCGTATATTTTATTTCCTATTGCTAATATGAATAAGGTCTATAAGTAGAAGATTTAAGTCCAGGTAAAGACATCTTTTTCTAATCATATTTTTATCCTAATCTTAGGGAGACTAAACTGACTTGAGCGTCAGAGTGTTTTCTCGCAGGGTATAACCAAACGAGTATACGAAGGAGAGCGTGAAGGGAGAAGGGGAAGCGTGTTAGAAAGAGAAGAGTGGGAGAAGAATCGCAATCTCGGACCCAGCAGCAGAAACATTTGGCGCCCACCGTGGGGTGTTGAGACTTTGGCAAGTGTACCAAATCGTTTCAAGTAATAAACTGGTAAGACCGGATATCGTTTCCCAAGAGACTCATGTCACCAAACAATCGTATAATTTCTAACTAATCTAGATTAAAGAATGCTTCATAATTTGAGTTTTAGTGCAATTAAAGTAAACATCAAACATAAATGACAAAAGTGATCTTAGATACTCAAACACTTGGAAATGGAAAGATTAGAAATGATATGGAATGATATTGTTGGGGGTATGATTTCACCTACTTCACTCTTATGTATAAAAAATCACTTCCTCTTCGTTAATATGCCAATGTCAATCTACTAAATTACTCAAACCCAATCCCTTGGTAGAGAGAGCCTAGACTTCCTTATTAGGCTCCAATTCCTTGGAAAACCTAACAATTATTTCTGCATTAAGAATTGAGATTTAAGACAACCAAAAGTCCTAGTTCTATCCCTAGATACTATTTCCTTTAGGTGTTTAATCCAAGTCTAGATTTACCCAACATTTCCCAATATCAAGCAAACCCTAAAATCATGCCATGAGTAGCAACTTCACAACAAGCATTAAGAAAAGGAATTAAACACTAACAATCAAACAAAGAGGCATATATTCATTCAAAACACAGTAGTTTACATAAGAGTTTAGTTGCTACATCAATCCCCCAACAACAATGAAACTAGCTCTCCATGAATGGAGAGCTTGAGCTTACAACAATGGTGGAAATAGAAGAAGGAAGAAGACCCAAGGGTGAAGAAGGACTGTTCCCACAACTCCTAGCTTGCCTCCAAGAGCTCCAAATGAGAGAAATCGTGTTTGGGCAGCAAAAGATCCAAAGCCCTTCGAGTTTCAGTCCTAAATAGACCATATTTGCCACATCAGCATCGCCACCGCACAGCTGCTCCCCAGTGGCAGCAGTCCAGAGAGTAGGCGCTCAGCTGCACGCCAGCGGCAGCATTCCAGAGAGCTAACGCTCAGCTGCACGCCAGATGCACATCAGCTACAACAAGTCTGGACGAATGGGGCTCAGTTGCACGCCAGCCGCACCCCAGCTTCAGCATTTATCTTTGCTCTCGAAAGTTCTTCTTTTACCTTCATTCTTGCTTATATGGTTCTTCAGTTCTTCAGTTTGGCATACAAGCTTGGATGTAAATGACCAAAACATACTAAACAATGGGGATTAGTGATGAAATTGAATAATTAAAGTTTAAGATGCAACCACTTAAGAAACTAGAATTTACAAGGCAAAAAGCTAAGAAAGAGTTGATATTTTCTCTCAATTCGATACTGAAATCATGGTAAAATATGCCATTATCAACTCCCCCAAACTTAGCACCTTGCTTGTCCTCAAACAAAAGGTATCTGGCTTTAACACAAAACACAATTTTCAAAAGCACAGATGAATTCACAATACTTGCTTAACTTGAAACAACTAGAAACATGTAACAAATTAGCCTTCCATTGTTGTGCTCACAATACACTGAATCAATCAAATGTCATAGTTTATAAGAGATCAATAATCATGAAAGAATGCTTTACTGAATTATGTAGAACCAATCCTCACCCAAGATAATGTTTCACTCTAATGCTCTGGTGTATAAGGATGTGTATCTATCACTCTACTATCACAATGTCACACAAATCAACTTTGCCTTTCGTTTCAACCAAATTAAACACATTTACAAGCAAGTTAGCATCACAAGGACTTTGATTGGCTTGTATTGTGGTTGGGCTAAGAAAGAAACATGGTTTTTCTGGATAACAAAGCACCTTGAGCTTAAGAGATTAAACAATTCAAATCATGCACAAGTTTCTCTTTTGCTTCACTTAAATCACAACCAATTTCAAACTTATATCTCAACTTTCTTTCATTCAATTCTTTTTCTTTATCTTCTTTTTTTTTCTTCTTTTTCCTCATTTTTCTATCTTTCTATTTTTCTCAATACACCTTTACTGAACAAACTGCCCCAAACTTAAACCATTCTCCTATAGTACAAATGATTGCTCTATTCAGCTCAAGGTAGGGAAATCATGGAATTTTCATTAGACTTGAGGTTCAAAGAGGGAAGACATCTTTCATTAAGGTTGAAGGGGTTAATATTGGCTTATTTCGCTCAAAACATGTAAAAGAGGTAGAAGAGTAGATGGCCTTGATCATGTGTGACAAGCAAACAAATGATTCAATTCAGAGAAACTCAGGCAAAGTCAATTGTGATCTAACATGATAGCTTTCACAAGAAAAATCTAAGGCACAACATCTCACAAGGTTAACTCAAGGTTCCACAAACATCATCAAGCAACTGCCATAAATATTGATCGCAATTAAACGTAGAGCATTCTCATAATTTTCATGAAGAAAGCAACCACAATTTGAACTAACTTGAACCATCTCAAGAATCATTTCATATTCAAGCATAAGCATCATGGTTCAGCACAATCTACCAAGCCAGATAACTTAAACATCTTCAAACAAACTAAAAAGTAAAAGTCACACTCAAATTTAAAGACAAGCAAACAAAACATAAAAGCAAAATAAAAGGGCTTGTGAGTGAACAGAGGAGTCTCCAACTCTACTCATGAAAAGCTATCATCGCTCGTATCGGAATCCTCCTCCTCATCTGCATTATCTTCACCAGCTACTGCTCCACCTCCCCCTACAAAATTGGTCTGGTCTCCAGCCCAAGTGAAAAACTCATCAAGCAAACATCATGGTTAGTGTTTGAAAAAACAAGTTTGGAACCTAAAATTATCACATAACTAGTGGTATAGAATCATGTAGCTTGATAAAACATGTAAAACAAAAGGCTAGCAGCAAGCCCCACTTATAATAGAACCAAATTGCATAGAAAGTAGGAGTGTTGTCCTGGTGCACCATAGCTGAGCGGCACAGGTTTTGTGCAGCTGAGCGCCATATCAGTAAAATGCAGAGAAAAGCCTTATGTTGGTATAGCGCGCAGGTGCAGCGAAGGTGCAGCTGAGCGGTAGTGTAGCAAATGCAATTTTCCAGCAGTTTGGACATTCAATCTTGGATTTTTGACATTTTTCATGCATTCATACTCATTCAAAACTAGATATTCATGTTCCTACTCAATAAAAACACATGGAAATTACAGTGAAACAAATTAAATGCATGAATCTAAAACATGAATGTCATATTCAATGTACCTAAACCTTACACCTTAACACCAGATTTTTCAACACAAACACACCTAAACATATCATAACACATACCAAAGCATACTTAATCACACCAGAACAAATGAAAACAGATTGAAACACTCTTAAAGCACGTCAACTCACTAAAACACTCAACATTACACCAATGTAACTATTAACATCACATAAGTTAAATTGCAAACTAACATGCTCCAAAATAACTAAATCAAGCTAAAACACTCTAAAGCAAATTCAATCAATCAAATCACACTCAAACAAAAAAAATCACACATAAGAAAAGGTCAGAAAGCTGGGTTGCCTCCTAGTAAGCACTTGGATAACATCATTAGCTTGACACCATTGTGCTCAAGTTTGATTTTTGATGTTGGTGTGCTTCTTCTTTTCATGACACCAACATTCTCTCAATAGCTTCCTAGTCACCAACTTGACTCTTCTAGAATAGGGAGCCTCAATTTCAAGTACTCCATTTATCTTTATGTCCTTGATGACCCATAACCTATTCTTGATTTCACTGGTTTGCCAAGTTTGGGTTCATAGCTTTCCATCACAGGGTTTTGGTGAATTAGTTTCTCTTCCTTATCCACCCTCTTCTTTCACTTTTGGAGAGAAACAATTAATCCTCTTCTTGACCGACTTAGCAGCTTGCCCTGTTAGACTAATCATTGATAGAACTTCATCCTTAGCTTTAGGACTAGTCTATTTTTCTTGATTTTGCTACCCAGCTTCGAAGACATTGAAAGTTACCTCATCATCTTGGTCTTTCAATGGCAAAGTTCCATTATCCACATGAATGACAACCTTGGCCGTCTTTATAAAAGGTCTTCCAAGAATGAGAGGTATATCTACCTCTTCCCCGATTTCCATCACTACAAAATCAATTGGGAATTTGAGTTTATCAATTTAGATCACAACATCTTCCACTACACCATAGGGATGCTTGATGGATCTATCTGCCATTTGCAAGATCATTCTTGTGGGTTTGACATCAAGACCACCAATCTTCTTGAGCATAGATAGGGGCATCAGATTAATGCTAGCACCTAAGTCAACGAGAGCCTTCCCTATATCATGGTTCCCAATGGTGCAAGAGATGGTGAAACTCCCCGGATCTTTAAATTTAGGAGGGAGATTCTTCTACATAATGGCACTGCAGTTCCCTTGTACTTCAATTGTTTCCTCATCTAAATACTTCTTCTTTTTATTGAGAAACTGCTTCAAGTATTTTGCATAAGGAGGAATTTGTTGCAGTGCTTCGGTCAAGGGCAAAGTAATCTCCAATTTCTTGAAGATATCCATGAAATGCCCAAACTGCTTCTCCTTCTCCTTCCTTGAGTAGACTTTAGGGTAAGGAAGGGGCTTCTCATGAACTTTAATCTTTCTTTTCCCTTTTTCCTCTTTCTTCTTGTCTTATCCCTCATCATTTTCACTTCTTTTTCTCTCAGTCTCATCTTTTCTCTCTTCTTTTTCTCCCATCTTTTCGACCTCACTCTTTTCTCCACTAGTTTGTTCCTCCTCATCAACTCCCTTCTCTTTTCTCTCCATCTCTTTCTCTTGAAACATCTTACCACTTCTAGTAGTAATGGATTTGCATTCCTCCTTAGGATTTACTTCAGTGTTGGCAACAAAACTCTTCCCAAATTTCTCCTCCAGCTTCTTAGCAAGTTGACTCACTTGCATCTCCAGGTTTCTAATGGAAGCTTCAATGCTTTTGTGGTTGGAGATGGACACTTGCATGAATTGTTGGAGAGTGTCCTCCAACTTAGAGGTCCTTTCTGATAAAGAGGGATGTTGTTGATATTGTTGTTGTGGTGGTCTATTTGATGGCCCGACTTGCCCTTGGCCCATGCTTGGGTGAGGTCTCCACCCTTGGTTGTAGTTACCTTGGCGTTCTTGATTACCCACATAATTCACCTCTTGGAAATTGGCTTGCATGGCACATTGACCATTTACATGATCTCCGCCACATAGCTCACAACCTTGATGTTGAGCTTGAGAAGCATTCTAGAGCTCTTTAGGAAGTTGAGAGAGCTTGTTCATGAGAGCTTCGAGTTGTTGGGTCATTATTTTGTTTTGAGCTAACAAGGCATCCTGAGATTGTAGTTGAAGAACACCTTTTGGTTGTTGAGCCCTTTCATTCTGCACTTCATTGTCATTAGCAGCCATATTCTCTATTAGCTCATGTGCTTCTCCAGTGTCTTCCATCTGATGTTTCCTCTAGCTGAGGCATCCAACATCAATTTGGTTTGGGATTTAAGGCCTCCCAAAAACATATTCAGGATAGTAGGCTCATCAAACCCATGTGTGGGCCTCTTTCTTAGTAAGCCCTTGAACCTATCTCATGCTTGGCTCAAAGTTTCACTACCATCTTGCTGAAAAGATGAGATTTCCTGCTTCCCTTTGTTGACTTTTGACTGTGGGAAGTATTTGTTGAGGAACTTGGAAACCACATCCTCTCATGCCGTGAATCTATTCTCTGGAAACGAATTCAACCACACATTGGCGTTGCCTCCCAATGAGAATGGAAACAGGCTGAGCCTTATAGCTTCGTAGGTACATCATGAATCTTCACAGTATTACATATCTCAAGGAAGGTGGCCAAATGATTGTACGGATTCTCATGAGACAGTTCGTTGAACTGATTGTTCTACACCAAATGGATGAGAGCAGGCTTCATTTCCATGTTGGCGGCATTAACCCTTGGCCTAACAATGTTGTTGAAGTGAAGAGGCCCTGAGAATGTAGAATAGTCCTCCAAGGTACGTCTAGCTTGGCCATCACCATGACCATTTGGTTTGGCGGCTATATCTTCTCCTTCCTGATCAAAAGCAGGGATGAATGGTTGCTCAGGAATCTCAAGAATGAGAGAAGTTTCTCTGGAAACCTTGTTCTGCCTTCTCCTTCTATTGTTGTTTCTACGGGCAGTTTTCTAAACTTCAAGGTCTAAAAGGAGAGGTTCAGATGATGTTGTGCTCCTAGTACGGATTGTGCCCTGCATACACTAAAGACAACAATACTAGAGCACCAAGTTAGCCAAAAATAAATGAAAACAAAATTTATTCACAATAAAAAGAATATAAGAATAAAGCCTAAATTGGTTAAAAATCACACAAAAGTAAAGTGTTAACACCGAGTCCCCGGCAGCGGCGCCAAAAACTTGTTGAGACTTTGGCAAGTGTACCAAATCGTTTCAAGTAATAAACCGGTAAGACCGGATATCGTTTCCCAAGAGACTCATGTAACCAAACAATCGTATAATTTCTAACTAATCTAGACTAAAGAATGCTTCATAATTTGAGTTTTAGTGCAATTAAAGTAAACATGAAACATAAATGACAAAAGTGATCTTAGATACTCAAACACTTGGAAAAGGAAAGATTAGAAATGATATGGAATGGTATTGTTGGGGGTATGATTTCACCTACTTCACTCTTATGTATAAAAAATCACTTCCTCTTCGTTAATATGCCAATGTCAATCTACTAAATTACTCAAACTCAATCGCTTGGTAGAGAGAGCTTAGACTTCCTTATTAGGCTCCAATCCCTTGGAAAACCTAACAATTATTTCTGCATTAAGAATTGAGATTTAAGACAACTAAAAGTCCTAGTTTTATCCCTAGATACTATTTCGTTTAGGTGTTTAATCCAAGTCCAGATTTACCCAACATTTCCCAATATCAAGCAAACCCTAAAATCATGCCATGAGTAGCAACTTCACAACAAGCATTAAGAAAAGGAATTAAACACTAACAATCAATCAAAGAGGCATGTATTCATTCAAAACACAGTAGTTTACATAAGGGTTCAGTGGCTACATCAATCCCCCAACAACAATGAAACTAGCTCTCCATGAATGGAGAGCTTGAGCTTACAACAATGGTGGAAATGGAAGACGGAAGAAGACCCAAGGGTGAAGAAGGACTGTTTCCACAGCTCCTAGCTTGCCTCCAAGAGCTCCAAATGAGAGAAATCGTGTTTGGGCAGCAAAAGATCCAAAGCCCTTCGAGTTTCAGCCCTAAATAGATCAAATTTGCCACATCAGCATCGCCACCGCTCAGCTGCACCCCAGCGGCAGCAGTCCAGAGAGTAGGCGCTCAGCTGCACGCCAACAACAGCATTCTAGAGAGCTAGTGCTCAGCTACACGCCAGCTGCACATCAGCTACAACAAGTCTGGACGAATGGGGCTCAACTGCACGCCAGTCGCACCCCAGCTTCAGCATTTATCTTTGCTCTCAAAACTTCTTCTGTTACCTTCATTTTTGCTTATATGGTTCTTCAGTTCTTCAGTTTGGCATACAAGTTTGGATGTAAATGACCAAAACATACTAAACAATGGGGATTAGTGATGAAATTGAATAATTAAAGTTTAAGATGCAACCACTTAAGAAACTAAAAGAAAACTAGAATTTACAATGCAAAAAGCTAAGAAAGAGTTGATATTTTCTCTTAATTCGACACTGAAATCATGGTAAAATATGCCATTATCATGGGGCCGAGAGTGCTGAAGAAGAAACCCAAGGTAGACAAAAATGGCGGAAGATCTTCAGTTACAGGTGCTACAGGAGATGCAGAGGTAGATGCAAGAGTTGAGGGTAGAGATGGTCGCCATGAGGGCTAATCGGGGTGATGGAATGGAAGGACAGTCGATGCAGTCAGTAAACGAGGAGGCGGCTGATTGGGAAAATGGGGGTGAGGGTAATCATCACGCACGGGAAGATGCGGCGAGGGAGGTAACTAATGTTTCGAGGCGTGATAATAATGGGGGAGGCCGAAACGCAGCGTATCAGGGGGGACGAAATACGGGGGATAATGTTGGGAGAAATATGGGCGATCGAGCAGTACATAGTGCAAGAAATCAAGTCCCGGATCGAGGAAATAACTTAGCATTTTCTGAACGTCCTGATCAAGCTGAGGGGCTTCATCCTTTTACTGTAGGGGTGATGGGGCACATATGCCCGAAAATAAAGTGTTACCGGTAATGGAGAAGTATGGAGGGTTAACTGATCCGGAGAAGCATCTAAGGTCTTTTGTTGATACTATAACTATTTACTCAGCCGACGACTTGGTATGGTGTAGGGTGTTCTCGCTGTCCTTGAAAGATGAGGCTTTGGATTGGTTTCATTCGTTACAGCCTGCGACTATAGAAGGGTTTGCAACGCTAAGGTATTTGTTCAATTAGCACTATGCGTCCAGCAGAACGCAGGGGTTGACATATTTAGCTCTGGTCCGGATGAGGCAAGGGAAGGAAGAGTCCCTTAAGACGTTTATGAGTCAATTCAATCAGACTCCACGACAAGTACGCAACGTAGATCAGAAGCTGATAATTGGCGCTTTGACGACGGCCCTACGACCGAGTCCCTTTGTTGATTTCCTTTATGCAGAGGAACCCCAAACGTTTGCCGAATTGCAAAATCGGGCGGCGAGGTTTATTCGGGTAGAGGAGGGACGAGCGTTTCAACAAACGCAACGGGAGGAAGCGCCACCATCAATAGGACCGAACCAAGGACGAAGGAATGGGGGAAGAATGTTGGGAAGGAATGAAAGGGTAACCGATCAGAGGAATAAAGACTTCCCCAAAATGCCGCAATACGTCCATTATACACCCTTATATGCACCTAGAGCGAGGGTGATGGAATAAGCGTTAAGGATCAATTTGTTAGCTCTGGTCTAGTCCTCTACCCCCAAAGGAGCTGATGGGAGTAAGCATTGTCGATATCATCAAAACCTAGGGCACACAACGGAAGATTGTATAACTTTGAGGGATAAGCTAGAAAGCTTGGTACAGGCGGGACATTTGCGATGGTATGTGCAGAATAGGAGGCCAAGCCCTACGAGAAATACCAGTCGGTCATTCAAACGGGGAGGGGATAGTAAGCAAGACAAGGATCGTAAGAGTAGGAGCAGGAGTAGGGAGCGAACCTTGAGGGGTGTTATCAATACTACTTTAGGCGACTTTGCTGGGGGTGGACCTTCAGCATCGGCAAGAAAGCGGCATCTGAGAGGTTTACATAGCATCAATCAGGTTGGGATGGCCAGAAAGTCAATGCCGACCATTACATTCTCGGATGAAGATTTTCATGTCCCTGACCTTCATCAAGATGACCCTATGGTCGTAACGACAGTAATTGCTAGGTATAGTGTGGGAAAGGTTCTGGTTGATCAGGGAAGTTCGGCCAACATCTTATATTGGAAAACCTTTCAACAGATGGACATATCAGAGGATATGATAATGCCCTTCCATGAGCAAATTCTAGGATTCACGGGGGAGAGAGTAGACACGAGGGGGTACGTGGATCTAAGAATGTGTTAGGGGACGGAGAAGAATGCTAAGGAGTTGAGAGTTAGGTTTTTAGTGGTTGAAGCCGATACTTCGTACAATGTGCTACTCGGTCGACCGTGCCTGAACGCATTCGAGGCTATTGTGCCTACTTCTCATCTGACGTTGAAATACCCGTCCGACAATGGAAAAATCTGCGTTGTTCGGACAAATCAAAAGATGGCTAGGGAATGTTATGCGGCAGGCTTAAGGGTGAAGCCAAGAAATGTTGTTAAACGAGTTAAGTGGTCACAGGTGGCTATGGCAAAGCTGGATCCTAGGGTCAATGCGGAGGATCGAATGGAGCCAATGGGGGAGGTACAACCTTTCGTATTAAGAAAGGGAGGGGAGCAAAGTACTACCATTGGTCGAAGCCTTACAGAGACACAGTGTGACACTCGGGCACTGACGAGGGCGGGGAGTGATCGCCAGTGCAAGGGGCACAAACAAGGAGCGGCTCCTGGCAGGCTTCTAGTGGAAGGGACACATGGATGAATCGAACATACACCGGAATGAGAGGGATCTAGAGACTGTATAGGTATGGGACTATACAGTTGAAGGATAGCTTAAAGGGATTGATTTGGCTACTCGTTATCACCAAAAATGCATTTGCTTTTCGGTAGCCTAATGATGACTGCATATTTATGCCTAGATTTATGCTTTAAAATTCAAATTTTTGATGAATTCATGTGCTTGAATGAGTGATTTAAAGAGGATTTGTTATGATTGGATATATTGTGTTTGGAAATAAAATGGACTTAAAAAGTGATTTTAATTGCATAAATTATTCTTGGAAATTCTTACGTTTATTTGTGCAGCTGAAATTATAAGTTTTATTTGTCCAAATGGCAATTCAAGGCCCAAAATAAAATTATGTTGCAATTTTGGAAAATGTTGAAGGGGCTAAAGTGCAGATAGAGAAAATTTCAAGGTATTTGTGCAATTTTGGAAAGTCATAAAGGTTAAAAGATAAAATTCAGTTGTTGAATTTAATTTGGGAATATCAACAAAAAATATCTTCCAAATAATTTTATCTAAATCTTTTAGTTATTTGGAAGATATAGGATATAAGATAATTGAGTTAATATCTATCAAATATTCTTTAAAACTGATTTAATCTAATGAATATTTGAAAGATATAATATATCAACAGAAAATATCTTATCAACAAACTATTCAGAGTCCAAGCCCAATCAAGCCTATATAAAGAGACATAAGGGAGACAGAAAGGGGACTTCACTTCATTCATTCAACTATAATCAATTGAGAATTTACTTTGATTGATTAGCTTTTAACTTGGTTAAGAGATTTAAGAATAGACATGATTAAACACAATAAAATTTGATTCAGAATGTACTTTGGTTGAATTTATTGTGAATAATCTAGAAAGGTTTTGCATTTGATTGAGAATTTACTTTGGTTAAATGCATGATCGCCCTCAAATTAATTGAGAATGTACTTTAATTAATTTGAAACTTAAACAATAATCAATTGAACAATTATCCGTGAATAACCGATGATGAATCTATCTTGGAAAAGCAGTGGAATTAGCCTATTTAATCATAACTGTTTTTAAGTTTCTTATTTGTTCTTTAAACCTTCTCCAAACATCATTTTTATTCATAAGCATTGCATAGCATAGCATTCATAAGAGTCAAATATTCAAAAGCAATTCTGTGTTCGTTAGGAGACGACTTAGGGTTATTTTATCCCTATCTACTTTCTTAGATACTACTTGGCAATACTGAAGTTGCCTTGAAAAGTAGTATTAATTTGATAGCTTCAACGACGACTTATCAAATTTGGCGCCGTTGCCGGGGAATACGGTTAGTATTTTAAATATTTTGATTCTTATTTTATTTTATCTTGTTTTTTATTTTTATTTTTCATTTTTTATTTTTATCTATTTTTTTATTTAACACACATACATTTAATTTAATTTGAGTTATTTTGTAGCCTTTATTCATTCTTGTTTTAGCAAAAAAAAAAATTTGTTCTTGTTTTTATTAAGAATTTCTCTTGAGAATTACTTGAGGCTAGTTTGAATACCCTCTGGCTAGGAAAGACTTGGTACTTAAGTTGTCCATTGTGACGCACCTCTCTTTCTTGGGAGTGGATCCAACAAATCTCTCTTATCTCTTATTTGAAATCTTTCTCTAAAGCAAGAACAAAAGAAAAAGAGAAGTAACCGAGAAACAACTTCCAGCAGATTGCGTAGTGCATGACCAGAGCTAACCCGGGTGAATTTTATCAAATTAACCCGGAAGTTGAAAAGAATTTGTGTAAGCTGCGGAGAAGATTGAAATTTGGGTGTTCTATTGAGGGAACACTTCCTACATCTGAAGCCATACCACCTTCATTATCTCCAGTCACAAACATACCATCCAATCCTTTACCTTATCCTAACCCAAACAATATGGCACAAAGAACCATCAGACAGTTAGCCACCTCCCATAATACAGCCATCCGAAGTAACATTGAATACCCTAATGAGGAGTGGGAGTTGAGACCTGACCTGTTAAATGCCTTACCAAAGTTCAATGGGTTATCAAGGGAGAATCTACACAAGCACTTGAGACAATTTCACATGTTGTGTGAAAATTTTAGATCTCCCAGGATCACAATAGATTGCCTTAAAATGAGAGCTTTTCCATTTACTCTTCAAGGAGCAGCTCAAGATTGGTGGTATTATCTCTCTGCACATATTACAAATTGGGAAACTATTGAAAGATTCTTTCTTAAAAAGTATTTCCCTGCATCCAGATTATCTACCATACGTAGAGAAATTCAAGATATAAGACAGAGAGATAGAGAGAATCTTAGTGAATATTGGGAAAGATTCAAGAAACTATGTTCTTCATGCCCTCAACTCCAAATGGAAGATTTTATTCTAAGCTTTTATGAAGGCTTAAGTCCTACTCATAGATCATGGGCAGATGCTGCAAGCGGAGGATCTTTCTTAGACAGGTCACCAGAAGATGGTATAGATCTAATAGAACGGAAGGCAGTAGATAATCAACAGTATGGCACAAGAGAAAATTCAGTTACTTTGTTGAAGGGAGTGAATGAAATTGAAAATGGTGTAGTTGATGGGAAGAAAATAGATGAAAGATTGAATAAGCTAGAAAGCAAACTCGATCACATTGCAAGCTTTTTTGAAACCTCAACTCCACAAATTGCTAAGAAGTGTGGAATTTGCATTTCAACTGACCATTATACTGTTGAATGTCTTCGCTTGGTGGAAACCACTGTGGAAAACCCATCTCAAGCTTTTGCTGCTAACATGATTGGAGGAAATAAACCATACCAGAATTATCATGACTCATCCTCCAATAGGTATCAGCAGAACATGCAACCTTATGTTCCACCTCAACAAAGGCAACAATCTCAACCTAAAATGTCACTACAAGATTTCATGAAAACAATACTTGAGCAAAATTCAGAAATCAAGAAATCAATTGTAGATTTGACTCAGAGGGTGGAAAAATTAGAGGCTAAGGAATCAAACAAACTACCTGCACAAACAATGATCAACCCGCAAAATGTAAGTGCTATTACTTTGAGAACGGGTAAGCAAGTAGAAGGTTCTGAAGGAGCCCAAAAGGATGAAGATAAGGAGAAAGAAGGAGCGCAAATTGATGACAATGGAAGATCAAATGAACCATCACCTGAGACTAGCACTGATAAATCCAGGTTAGTATCCTCTAACTCTTCTTCTAACTCTTCTCCATCTTATTCTCCACCTCCTCCATATCCAAATTGGTTGAAGCCGAGAAACAAAAAAATGGAGGAATTAGACCAAGAGATCTTAAATACTTTCAAAAAGGTGGAGATCAATATTCCCTTGCTAGATGTTGTTCGACAAATCCCTAAATACGCCAAGTTTTTGAAAGAAATTTGTACAAATAGAAGGCGTTTTAGGGATAATGAGGTTGTGAATTTGGGAAGAAATGTGTCAAGCTTGATTAAGAAGCATATTGAAATACCGCGAAAATGCAAATATCCAGGTATGTTTTCTGTTCCATGTGTTATTGGAAATTCAAAGTTTGACAATGCCATGCTAGATTTAGGGGCTTCCATAAATGTAATGCCTTTATCAGTGTTTACTTCTCTATCTCTAGGACCTCTTAAGACTACTGGTGTGGTCATTCAACTGGCCAACCGTAGCACAGTTAACCCTGCAGGTGTGCTTGAGGACGTCCTTGTCCAAGTAGACAAATTAATTTTTCCTGCAGATTTTTATATCTTAGACATGAAGGATGATGAAGGAATCAGTCCAACAACTATTATCTTGGGAAGACCCTTCATGATGACAGCACGAACCAAGATTGATGTGCATGCAGGATCATTGACAATGGAGATAGGAGACGAGAAGGTGTGGGTCAACGTGTTGGAAGCTGGGAAGCACCCGATTAAAGATCATTCTTTGTTTTGTATTGACTTATCAAGTGATGTTGTAAACAATTTTTCTTTTTCAAATATGTCGTCCCTAATTTTGGACGAAAAAAGAAACTGTAAAGCAGGTAATATTGAGGATGCGGTATTAATAGATGATACCTCTGTGGCGTCCGAGTGTGATGTTGAGGTGGCTGAGAATACCTTAGGCAGTAAGATGTTGCCATCTGTGGTACAACCACCCGTTTTGGAGAAGGATGCTAAACTAGTGAGACAACCTCAAGGAAGACTAAATCCTCAACTGATGGGGGTTGTAAAGAAGGAGGACACCAAGTTGCTACAAAAAGATCTTATATATTCAAATTCTGACAGCACTTGGGTGGGCCCTATACATGTGGTTCCCAAGAAATATGAAATCACAATGGTTAAGAACGAGAAGGACAAGTTGACTCCTATTCAAGACAGAAGTGGGTCACATAATTTAATAGTGGACCATCTTAGTAGGATTGAAAAGGGAAAAGATAACATTCTTATCCAGGATGACTTTTCCAATGAAGTCCTACTAGCATTCCTTCCACCATGAAGGAGGTAAGTTCCCTCATACTTTTTCTTTGCATTTTATATATAAGGCATACATTGAGGACAATGCATAGTTTAAGTATGGGGGTGTGGGGAAACAATTAATTTTGTTCCCTATTTTGTTTGTTTTTTTTTAAATAAATATTTGCATTGGATTTGAGATTTTTAATCAGTAACTGGAATGATCATGAATTCAAGAGAAAAATGAGTCATGGTGATATGAGTGGATTGCTTCTATGATTTGCTGATTGGGTTGACTTGAGAATTTCTTAATTAAATCTTTTGTGAAAGAAATTTGAACCATGTGAGTTTTGAGCTTAATGTTAAGGATGGACCACCATGTGCCATACCTATTTTTCTTGTGTGATTTTCCCATGTTTTGTTGATACTTTAATAGTTAGCTTGATTCTTTGTTGTGCAACTGAGGTAAATATGCATGATTTGATATGACTGAGGCATTTCTTGTTTTAGCTACTTGGCCAAATAAACTTGTCCTAACATTAATCCCTTGAAACCCCTTTGAGCCTTAAGCCTATTTTTCTTCTTTTCAGTCATTGTCAAATGAGAAAAGAAGAAGGAGTAATGGATTCTGTTAGAAGTAAAGTGATGAATAAGTGTGTGGGTGAGTACCTCATCCACAAAATAATAAAAAGGGCGAAAAGGAAGATGAAAAGTTGAAGTTTAAAAAAAAAAAAAACTTCCTTGAAAGAAGCAAGAAATAAAGTTGTTTTTGAAATCAAGTATCATTACTCTTTCTATATCAATTTCAAAAACTCAGAAATTCCAAGAAAATTCCCTACCTTTGCCTTGGCCTAAATAAAACCTTAAAAAGCCCTCATGATTAATAATTGCGTGTTTTCTGAAGTGTGTGAATGTTAGAGTCTTGCTAAATATCAATGGTGTCTACTTACATGGGTATTTTGAGTGTAAACACAAGCCAAAAACACTTGAGAGAATTGGAGTGAAATAGATACATGTTGACTTAAGTGTTATCTTTCATATTTGATTTTCTTGGGAATTCAAAAAGGTTAACTCATGTGTGAAGAATAGAGTGATTTCATTTGCATGTCCATGACAAAGTAATGTCTAGATGATTGATCTATGTCTAGTGTTGTTCATTCTTTTGATCCAAATGCAAATATGGAATAAAATGACTCAGAACAAAGTCTCGGAATTAATCAATTTTGCCCAGGAGTGCAAAAGGATAAGTGTGGGGGTGTGATGAGTGCATATTTATGCCTACATTTATGCTTTAAAATTCAAATTTTTGATGAATTCATGTGCTTGAATGAGTGATTTAAAGAGGATTTGTTATGATTGGATATATTGTGTTTGGAAATAAAAGGGACTTAAAAAGTGATTTTAATTGCATAAATTATTCTTGCAAATTCTTACGTTTATTTGTGCAGCTGAAATTATAGTTTTATTGATCCAAATGGCAATTCAAGGCCCAAAATAAAATTATGTTGCAATTTTGGAGAATGTTGAAGGGGCTAAAGTGCAGATAGAGAAAAATTCAGGGTATTTGTGCAATTTTGGAAAGTCAGAAAGGCTAAAAGATAAAATTCAGTTGTTGAATTTAATTTGGGAATATCAACAAAAAATATCTTCCAAATAATTTTATCTAAATCTTTTAGTTATTTGGAAGATATAGGATATAAGATAATTGAGTTAATATCTATCAAATATTCTTTAAAACTGATTTAATCTAATGAATATTTGAAAGATATAATATATCAACAGAAAATATCTTATTAACAAACTATTCAGAGTCCAAGCCCAATCAAGCCTATATAAAGAGACCTAAGGGAGGCAGAAAGGGGACTTCACTTCATTCATTCTCTCATACTCCTCTCACTTTTCGTTCATCTTGTATTCAACTCCATTCATGGAGAGTTAAGCATCTAGGGCTATTCTGCTGTAATTCCTGATGGATTCTGAGGTTACGTTAAGTTAATGCAATTGTTTATTTTGATTATTGATTTAAGTTGTTCTCTCTCTATGTCTTTCATCTCTCTATCTTGTTAAAAGTAAAGATTTTTGCATCATAATGTGTTTGAATCTACATGCATATTAATTATATGAGTTCTAGGGTTTCTAGGTTTAATTGAGAATCTATTTTGATTTAATTTAGGAACTTTCATATGATTAAATGGTTTTTACTATCAATTGAGAATGTACTTTGATTGATAGTAATAATTTCAACTATAATCAATTGAGAATTTACTTTGATTGATTAGCTTTTAACTTGGTTAAGAGATTTAAGAATAGACATGATTAAACACAATAAAATTTGATTCAGAATGTACTTTGGTTGAATTTATTGTGAATAATCTAGAAAGGTTTTGCATTTGATTGAGAATTTACTTTGGTTAAATGCATGATCGCCCTCAAATTAATTGAGAATGTACTTTAATTAATTTGAAACTTAAACAATAATCAATTGAACAATTATCCGTGAATAACCGATGATGAATCTATCTTGGAAAAGCAGTGGAATTAGCCTATTTAATCATAACTGTTTTTAAGTTTCTTATTTGTTCTTTAAACCTTCTCCAAACATCATTTTTATTCATAAGCATTGCATAGCATAGCATTCATAAGAGTCAGATATTCAAAAGCAATTCCGTGTTCGTTAGGAGACGACTTAGGGTTATTTTAGCCCTATCTACTTTCTTAGATACTACTTGACAATACTGAAGTTGCCTTGAAAAGTAGTATTAATTTGATAGCTTCAACGACGGCTTATCACCTAACCCATAAGAACTCCATGGTTAAGCGTGCTTAGCCTAGAGTAATTTAGAGATAGGTGACCTTCTAGGAAGTTTTCCCGGAAAGTGTGCGAGTGAGGACAAAGCACATTGGAAAGCCTTGTGGTGATGTGTGGGGGCAGTCAACATTCTCTGTAAGTTGCCGGGGCGTTACACACAGGACCAAATGGTTGGTCGGATCTTACGCAACAGACATGCGTTCGGTTGCTCAAAAGAAGAGGAGGTTGGGAATGGATAAACGGAGGGCGGTGGATGAGGAGGTCAGGAAGTTAATGGAGGCAGGGTTGGCTAGCCAATGTAGTGATGGTAAAGAAATCCAACGGGCAAGTACAAATTTTATTCATTTGAATAAAGCATGCCCGAAGGATTCGTATCCCCTTCGTAGTATCGACGGTGGCTAAAATGTTGCGCAAACCCGACCTAGCGGGAAGGATGGTGGGGTGGTCAATAGAACTTTCGGAATATGGTCTAAGCTACCAACCACGTGGATCGGTGCGAGGGCATCATTTGGCAAAGTTTGTTGTTGAACTTCCGATAGAGGAGGATGTGATGAAGCCATGAAAACTATTTGTCAATGGGTGATCCAATAAGAAGGGGGGAGGAGCAGGTATCGTCTTGGAGGGACCAAACGGTTTAGTGGTCGAGCAATCACTGATCTTCCGGCTATAAAGTCAATAACAACCAAGCTGAGTATGAAGCTTTATTAGCGGGTATGGAGTTGGCGCTTGACTTGGGGGTCGAGTTTCTGGAATGCCGAACGGACTCGCAATTAGGGGAAGGACACATGGCAGGGATTTTCCAAGTCAAGGATGACCAATTGTTGCAGTATTTTCATAAAGCCAAGCAACTGGTGGCTCGATTTAAACCTGTAGACATGAAGCACATCCCCCGGGAAGAAAACGTTCGGGCAGATCGCTTGTCTAAACTAGCAAGTGGGAGTGAGAAAGGGCAATTAGTGCTTATGAAGCCGACTGTTGAATGTATAAACGTCAATTGTGCTGCCGGTGCCACGGATTGGAGGAAGGAGATAGTCCAGTTAATGAAAGAGCAAGAGGAGGGGAAAACTATCCCAATGAAGGAGGCAAAGAGGATCGCTCGGTATATCCTTGTGGGAGGGGATTTTTATAGAAGGAGTTACAGCACACCGTTGATGAAATGTCTGTCGGAGGAGGAAGCAAGGTATGTGATGAAGGAGTTGCACGAAGGGATATGTGGTAGACACACGAGCGGGCGAATGCTTAGAGCTCGAATACTAAGGACGGGATTTTTCTGGGCGACAATGGAAAAAGACAACCTTGATTTCACACAGAAGTGTATAAGCTGTCAGAAACACGGTAATATTTTCAAGGCTCCAGCAACGGAGTTGCACAATATCGTTTCTCCATGGCCGTTCGTGCAGTGGGGGATGGATATTGTGGGACCATTCCCTACTGCTACAGCGCAGAAAAAGTATTTGTGGTGGCGGTGGATTATTTTACTAAGTTGGTGGAAGTTGAACCCCTAGCAAGCATTTCCGCTGCTCAAGTTCAAAAGTTCGTCTAGAAACTGCTATGTCGTTTCGGTCTGCCAAAAATGTTTGTCACTGATAATGGCAGGCAGTTTATAGATAAGAAGCTCATTGCCTTCTACAAGGAGTTGGGAGTCACCCCAATTACAAGCTCGGTGGAACATCCCCAAACGAACGGGCAGGCAGAAGTCGCTAACAAAATCATTGTCCAGGAGTTAAAGAAACGACTAGGAGAGGTGAAGGGGGTGTGGGTGGACGAACTTCAGCAGGTGTTATGGGGTTACCGTTGTTCGCAGCACGGTGTGACGGGGGAATCAACTTTCAACCTTACTTACGGAACAGATGTGATGTTACTGGTAGAGGTAGGAGAGCCGACGGTAAGAAGGCAGTTGGCATATATGAATTTGAATGAAGAGCAGTTAAGGGCTAATCTAGATGTACTGCAAGAAAGGAGAGATGTGACGGTTGTGCGGAACGAAGCTCAGAAAAGATTGGTAGCGCGAAGATACAATTCCAAGGTACGGCCAAGGCAATTTGTCGAGGGCGACCTAGTTTGGCATAAAACAGCTGACGCCCAGAAGCTAGCGGCACATGGGAAGTTGGCCGCTAATTGGGAAGGACCGTTCAGGGTTAAAGAAAGCTTGAACAATGGGGCCTATCGATTGGAACATCCGATAGGGAAGAGCATACCCAATACATGGAATGCATCCCATTTAAAGTTTTATTTTAGTTAATTATTGTAAAACGAGAATCAATAATATTTGATATTCAGCTGTATTCTGATGTTTAACGAACAGTTAGTAGACAGGTTCAGAACATCGCGGGAAAACAAGGAAAATGGTTTCAGAAACCCCCGCTCAACGCAAGAGTTCGGGAAAATGACCCTTGGATCCAGACGATCAGAAGGAAGCCAGGAAAACGATTTCAGAAACCCCTGCTCAAAGCAAGAGGTCAGAAAAATGACCCTTGAATCGAAACGATCAGGGGGAAGCCAGAAAAATGGTTTCAGAAACCCACACTCAACGCAAGAGGTCAGGAAAATGACCCTTGAATCCAGACGATCGGGGGGAAGCCAGGAAAATGGTTTCAGAAACCCCCGCTCAACGCAAGAGATCAGGAAAAGGACCCTTGGATCCAGACGATCGGGGGGAAGCCAGGAAAATGGCTTCAAAAACCCCCACTCAACGCAAGAGGTCAAGAAAATGACCCTTGGATCCAGACGATCGGGAGAAAGCCAGGAAAACGGTTTCAGAAACCCCCGCTCAAAGCAAGAGGTCAGGAAAATGACCCTTGAATCCAGAAGATCGGGGGGAAGCCAGGAAAATGGTTTCAGAAACCCCCGCTCAACGCAAGAGGTTAGGAAAATGACCCTTGAATCCAGACGATCGGGGACAAGCAAGGAAAATGGTTTCAGAAACTCCCGCTCAACGCAAGAGATCAGGAAAATGACCCTTGGATCCAGACGATGAGGGGGCAGCCAGGAAAATGGTTTCAGAAACCTTCGCTCAGCGCAAGAGGTCAGGAAAATGACCCTTGAATCCAGACGATCAGAAGGAAGCCAGGAAAATGGTTTTAGAAACACTCGCTCAACGCACGAGGTCAGGAAAATGACTCTTGAATCCAGACCATCGGGGGGAGGCCAGGAAAATGGTTTCAAAAACCCCCGCTCAATGCAAGAGGTCAGGAAAATGACCCTTGAATCCAGACCATCGGGGGGAGGCCAGGAAAATGGTTTCAGAAACTCTCATTCAACGCAAATGGTTTCAGAAACCCCCGCTTAACGCAAGAGGTCAGGAAAATGACCCTTGAATCAAGACGATCGGGGGGAAGCCAGGAAAATGGTTTCAGAAACCCCCGCTCAACGCAAGAGGTCAAAAAAATGACCCTTGAATCCAGACGATTGGTGGGAAGCCAGGAAAATGGTTTCAGAAACCCCCGCTCTGTCAGGAGCGGCTGTAGCGGATGGGTTAGCGTGGAACAACAAACCAAGAGGGGGGGTGAATTGGTTCTTACTAAAAACGTGTGCCCTAAAAATTTCTACTCAATTAAACTTACTTAGCAATTAATAATAACAATTAAATAGAGTAAGGTTGAGAGAAATTTGCACGGATGATTTTATCCTGGTTCGGATCTTACCAATCCTACGTCCAGTCGCTTATCTCAAAACAAGATAAACAATTCACTAATCACAAAACAATTACAAACTACAATCACAAAGATACAATTTGTAAAAGTTTAGAAAACACCTCTCTTGATGCCACAAGAGATGAGACAACACCTCCTTTGAATCTTCACAAAGGATGAAACACTTCCTCCGAATACTTCACGAAGGATGACTTCCTCTTCCCAACACTTCTTTAGACACACCAAGGATGAACCAGCTATTCCTCTATCACCGTAGCAGTATTTCACCAACTCCACAGACAGAGTTTCCTTAGCTGAGCAAGAGCACACAATTCTCAAGAGTTTCTGAGTATTTGAGCACAAGGGAAGAGTTGTTTTTGAGAGAAAATGAGAGTCTATTTATATACTCAAGCAAAGGCTCTTCCATTTTTTGTTTTCAGCCTTTCTGACTGTACTAATCGATTTACTTAAGTAGTTAATCGATTAGTCACTAAAAGACAAAATAACGGATAGTCCAACGGCTCAAAAACGACTAGTTTTTCAAACGGTCACTTGGTTAATCGATTAACTGTCGTGGTTAGTCGATTAACTCTAATCGATTAACCACCCTGGTTAATCGATTAGCTAGCTTTGTTGTGCTTCTCCATTCGTCTTTGGAACAATCGATTTGGGGCCTTGGTTAATCGATTAACGCTAATCGATTACCCTCCTGGTTAATCATTAACCCTGCACAATTTTGACTCTTTGTTCAGTTTTACATCACTTTTGAATGCATACATAAAAACCATTAATTTCCTATGTTCTAAATATCAGAATACAATTATTACAAAAGTTACAAGTCTTCAAAAATAATTCTTCATGAATCTTGGTTGTTCTTGACTTGATTTGGACATCATCAAAACTTCATCATCATCATTTTGCTAACACGGTCAACGCAAGAGGTCAGGAAAATGACCCTTGAATCCAGACAATCGAGGGGAAGCCAGGAAAATGGTTTCAAAAACCCCCGCTCAACGCAAAAGGTCAGGAAAATGACCCTTGATTCCAAACGATCGGGGGGAAGCTAGGAAAATGGTTTCAGAAACCCCCGCCCAATGCAAGAGGTCAGGAAAATGACCCTTGAATCCAGACGATCGGGGGAAAGCTAGAAAAATGGTTTCAGAAACTCCCGCTCTACGCAAGAGGTCGGGAAAATGACCCTTGAATCCAAAGGATCGGAGGGACGCCAGGAAAATGGTTTCAGAAACCCCCGCTCAACGCAAGAGGTCAGGAAAATGACCCTTGAATCCAGACGATCGGGGAAAGCTAGAAAAATGGTTTCAAAGACTCCGGCTCAACGCAAGAGGTCAGGAAAATGACCCTTGAATCCAAACGATCGGAGGGAAGCCAGGAAAATGGTTTCAGAAACCCCTGCTCAACGCAAGAGGTCAGAAAAATGACCCTTGAATCTAGACGATCAGGGGAAAGCCAGGAAAATGGTTTTAGAAACACTCGCTCAACGCACGAGGTCAGGAAAATGACTCTTGAATCCAGACCATCGGGGGGAGGCCAGGAAAATGGTTTCAAAAACCCCCGCTCAATGCAAGAGGTCAGGAAAATGACCCTTGAATCCAGACCATCGGGGGGAGGCCAAGAAAATGGTTTCACAAACTCCCGATCAGCGCAAGAGGTCAAAAAAATGACCCTTGAATCTAGACGATCGAGGGAAAGCTAGAAAAATGACCCTTGACTCTAGACTGAAAGGGAGAAAGTAAGCGTAGAAAATCAAGAGTTATAACGTTAATAATTTCTCATAGACGATGGATGCCTCGTGGTTAGTCAGGAGAGAGCCGGCAGGGAAGGTTAAAGATTTCGAAAAATAAGAAATATTAATAGTCTCGCGGAATATAAAGTATAGCGCAAATAAAGGGATGAGGAAAAGGGGGCAGAATCATGATCAGAGCATTAGTGCAATAAGCAAAATAGCATGACTGTCTTGGATACAGTCTTTAAAGAATTAGAATAGTTACAATGTTGTTACAAAGAGCACTTCGGCGATGGCTTGGGCGCCCGAAGGTGAGGCGTTAGCAATTGCAGCAGCTTCATCTTCATCTAGAGTTGATAGGGATAACAGTTGACCATTAACCACGATCTTCATAATGTCAAATCCATCATGACTCAATGGAGTCCCAAAGAAATAACGACATTGGGCAATACCCTGCTCGAAACCTGTAAGACGTTCGTTGCAAATATCATCCCCCAAGGACAAGTTTTCGGTAGTCAGCTTATCCCGAACGGCCACAAGAGCGTCCCTTTCCTTCATTAAAGCTTGATTCTGGGAGGTGGCCTTCTGGAAATCTAGCTTCAAATCATCGCTAGTTCGTTTGAGCTGACGGAGGTCATCTTGAGCTTGGGTTAGCGCGGATGCAACCTTGGCACGGTTGTCTTCAGCAATCTTCATAATTTCTTCGAGATGACGAGTCAGCTCAGCATTTTTCTTTTGACTAGCTTCCAAGTCTTGACGAACGGTATCCAATTCTTCAGTAAGCAGAGACTTGGTGGAACCAGCAGCATAGTTCATGCAGACGCTAGCCCGGGCTATAAGCTCGTAGGCCATGTCTGATGCTTCTCCAGGGGACATCCGCTTGAAGGGTATTTTTTCTTCGGGAGTGGGGTTATATTGTAGCCGCTCTGCGACATGTATAAGGGGATCAAGAGGGCCAAAAAGGACAGGACCGGTGATTTTCCTTTTCTTGTTCATTGGAGTACCCTTGTCACGCGGGAGTTTCTTTTTCGAGTCATTCGCCGGAGCGTTAACACTTGAAGCTTTAACGGGAGCAGACAGGGGCTTTTCAGTGTCAGAAATCTGTAGTGCGGGATTCATACTTTGGGTGGGAGTTTTGTGAGCGACGATCCACGAAGGAGACGAGGTGCCCTCACCCGATTTCTCTAGGTTCTTCTTGCGAGCCATCATGCGCATGAATGCTTGATGTTTCTCCATTCCGCCGAATATGTCTGCAAAGGCAAAACAAATTTAGATGTCAATAATGATTAAGCGGCAGAAAAGAAAGGGAGAAGAACTTACCAAACACTCTAGCGCGTAGAGTGTCTGACCCAAGTAGACCGATGAGCTGGCGAGAGGAGGTTCGGCTGGGTAGCTGATCAATCTGACAGATAATGTCTAGTTCTGCTGGAGTCATGTCAGTCTTGGCCTAGGAAATCACCTTGTTAGGGTTTTTAGTCTAGTAGAATGGAAATTTCGGCTGGCCATCGTCAAAGCAAAATTTTGACCGACTGGGCTCTCGTATGGCAACTTTGAAGAAATTAGTTTTGAAATCTTTATACGATGTGTTGAATGAGGTGAATAACTATTTATCCTTTACAGGGGTTAACGATATCCAAGACTTATTTGGATGGGGAAGAGCACGAAAAAAAAAAGGAGGCGGGGGTGGGAGTTAAAATAAGAGCGGTGCAAACAACACAAAAGGCTTGCATAAAAGCCCACCCGTTGGGGTGAAGTTGGGAGGGGCAGACATTTAGTTCTCGTAAAACACCCATTTGAAACTCGGAAAAAGGAAGACGGACACCTAGGTCGCGAAAAAAGGTGGTGTAAACATAGAAGAAATCTAAGTTATAACCTTCACGACCATGGCAAGCCCGTTTGTTAGGTCTACACACTACTAAAGAGATAAATTCAGCATCCCTAAGGTTAGTTAATAGATCTACCCGTTCGACTAATAAAGTTATAGATTTGCTAGTGGTGAAGTATTAGGAGTAACAACCAACCTCATGAGGAGCCCACTCGTATCCCTTTACAGGAGGGGGAGGGTTGATTCCGGACCATTCCAATGAGTTATCGACATTCAAGACTACCTCATCGGAAACATTTTCAAGACGATCCTTATCGTCTTCTGATCCTAGAATAGACGATCCTACGGACAACGATGACTCTACTGCATCATCCGCATACCCCCGACCTTCGCTGGCAAGCTCATCGGCGGATTGGGAAGAAGAAGACATAATCACCTTTGTAAAGAACTAAGATTGGAGCAGGGAGAAGGAAAAGGGAGATGAAGAAAATGGGGGGACCACCTCCCTATTTATAGCCCGCGAAAGGGGTTTCGAGTTTAGATCGTCACCCTTCACGATTAATCGATCCAACGATAGAGAACAAATGACTTTTCGAGTCCAAAGATGGTATAGGCAGGAAAATCGGGGCCTTTCATTTTAAAGGAATCTGATGGTAAAGAGAGGCGACGTTTCAGTTGCATCAGGCATGTCAGGTTCCTGTCCATCAACGGCCACTTTTATCGGATTTCGATGTCAGGATGGTAAAACCCCTTCGCGTAATGTATCGCTTGGGGCTTGAGGGGCTCACTAGTGCAGAATAGGCGTTTAACGTCACTCAATAAACGTTCGTTCCCGAAATCACCAACGTAAATAATTGACCATGGCAATTTCGTAAATAAGTGGGACTTTAAACATCCGTTGTTGGGGGGCATGGACGTCTATAATATTGTAGACGTCGGGGCCCCTATAACAGACGTTTATGTCTCTGAAAAAGTTACCTTTTCAACTAACTGTCAGCTTATTAAATGTCTGTTGTTAGGGGGGCCCCGACGTCTATAATATTATAAACGTCGGTGTCCGCAACAATGGACATTTAAGGTGTTGACAGAGGTAGTTGAAGAGTTAATTTTTTCAGAGACAGAAACGTCCATTATAGGGGCCCCGACGTTTATAATATTATAGACGTCGGTGCCCCACAACAACGGACGTTTAAGTTGCTGAAAGAGGTAATTGAAGAGTTAATTTTTTCAGAGACAGAAACGTCCGTTATAAGGCCCCGACGTCTATAATATTATAAACGTCGGAGCCCCCAACAACAGACTTTTAAGAAGCTGACAAGGTAGTTGAAGAGGTAACTTTTTCAGAGACATAAACGTTCGTTATAGGGGCCCCGACATCTATAATATTGTAGACGTCGAGGCCCCTATAAGGGACGTCTAAACCCCCCGCGAATATGAATATTTAAATCATATAGACGTCATATTAGTTATGGCTCCGACGTCTATAACATTATAGACGTTGGGGCCCGTGTTTGACCGACATCTAGTTCCATTTATCCCACAATGTCGAACCTGCGAGGAGTTACGCTCACTGTTCATCTTCTTCCCCGCGTTTTCTCTCTGCATCGTTGCACTTCCAGGTTCGTGTTCTCTCTTTTGGACTGTTGAAACTTACTTTCATACCGATTAAATTACTCTGTGATGAAATAACTTTGATTTCAACCGATTAAAAATCGTTTTTGGTGTGTTTTGGTGCAGTTTATTGCGTGTTCTTGGCCGGCGATTTGGACTCTTTTTGGCCTACGTTGAAGACCCTAAACACTCCTCCATTTCTCTCCATTTGATTTGGAATATCTGCTAAAAAGGTTAGCTTCATTGTTCAAAATTTTTTTTATGCATGTTATAGTGAGTTTTATGTATGAATGTTATTGGGTTTTGTGTATGCATGTTTTTGATTATAAGGTTTGCATGTGCTATTGGCTTTTGAATATGCATGTATTAGTTATGTTATTGTAATTGACATGTTAGATTATAAGGGTGTTCGAGGTGTGAGAATTCAAAGTGTTAGCAGAAAAGAAGTTGACCAAGCTCATTTGTACATCTTAAACAACACTGTTGATGTTATTCCTTACATTTCTGACCACGTTAATGAAATAAAGGCAACAAACCCAAGAATGAGTGAAAAATGGCATCTTAATGAACATGTGAAAACCTTCTTACAATGGTTTAAGAAAAAGATTTATGCGAATCCACGTGTTTCTGAAAGTTTATTGAGGTTATCTCGTGGGCCAAACACAGATGTCATTACATATGATGGGTACTTTATAAACAATATTTCTTTTCAGACAAAGGTAGAAGATGACAAAAGTAGAGTTCAAAATAGTGGCGTCACACTACAAGCTGAGGTTGTGCACTTTGCTAGTTCTAAAGACAAAAAATATGGGAAGTTGATTATGTGATCACGTTTAGAGTCCTAGTTTTCAAGTGTAAATGGGTTGATATAAATTCTGGTGTCATGACAGATAACTTTGGTTTCACATTGGTAGACTTGAACAAGATAAATTACACTGATGAACCATTTATCATGGCTACTCAAGCAAGACAAATATTCTACGTAAATGATCCGACGAATAAAAAATGGTCAGTGGTTTTAGAAGGGAAAAACATGCATGGACCTGATGATGACGATTCCCTTGATATACTTGAGACAACATTTGTTGCATCTAGACCCATTGAAGACCCAGTTGATGACGTTGTCGATGTCATCCAAGCAATTCGTAGTGATCACAATGAAGGGATTTTGGAGAAAACAATATCTTAATAGGTTGTGATATATTTCTTGTATTGACTTTATATGTATGCTCATCATAATTGAATTATTACTAACCTTTTATAATTTTTCAGGTATGTCGGCCTCAGACTCAGGATCGGGACAAACCAGACGTGGTCAAGGCATCACATAATTGACAGATGTTACATCCGGACGTGTTGATGGGAAGAAGAGACATGTTGACATTGACCCCAGATCAGGTCAGGCATCAGGTCCAAATGCTAATAGGTTTAGGAGTTATCTGGGTAAGTTAGCAAAAAGTCATGTCTCTATCCTTCATGCAACTTGGGATGACGTACCAGAGGTCGACAAGAACCTCTTATGGCAAGATATTCAAGTATGTTTACTTAAAAGAATATTGATATACTTATTTCTTTCATCTTTTCTTATCAATAACATATTTTTTGTTTTAAATAGCAACATTATGATATTCCAAACACAATACAAATTAGAAAGAAAGTGTTATCGCATGTAGCGATAAGATGGAGGGATTTCAAGACAAGGCTCACACGATTATATGTCTTTGTAGATAGACAACATGAAAATCCATGTCAGGATTATACCTTCACAGAGGAGGAGTGGATACAGTTTCGTGCATCTAGATAGTCTGAGGAATGGAAGGTATGTTTTTTAACATCTAAAACGTCTTTAATTGAGTTCTTGTGATTTTACACTTATTTATCTACATGGTTTCTCAGGGTAAAAGGTTAGCCCCCCAAGAAAGACAAAGGCTAAATGATGCACCACACTTGTTATCACGAGGTGGTTATGCAAAATTGGAAAAGAAAATTAGAAAGTCTAGAGTGGATGCCTTGGGACTTGAGTCGTCGGACCTAGCACCTACACCTGCTAGGTACGAGCTGTGGAAGGCTGCTCGGACTAAATCTGATGGAAACATGACATCTTCCTCAACTGCCTTGATTTCACAAAGAATTGTAAGTTCAAATTCAAAACATTGTTTGATTGTGTATCTATTACAACATGTCTTCTAAGTAACTTGGTTTTTTTATGTGCAGGATGAGTTGGTTGAGCAGCAGACTCAGAGAAAATTTGCTGGCCAAGGTTTTTCTATTTTGAATTTTGTTGGATTCTAGACTTAAAAACCTTTCATATGAATGCTAACTCGTAATTTTTGGATTAAAGGATCAGCTGCAGTAAAATTTTTAAAGTAAACATTTTCATCACGTTTTTCTGTATTTTCAGCTATGACCTTTCTTGATTGTTTTGTTTATTACTCTCTCCACATAATTCCAAATAATATGGTTCTTTTTGCGTTAGAAATTAGACTCAATAAGCTTTCTTTAGACACTGGAATTAAAAGTTTTGGACCACTGTTCTAACTGCAGTGAAATTATGAAAATCAACATTTTCTGAGCTTCCAGGACAAGTGTACATGGGTCATGGCAAGTTCAAAAAAATGAACTTTTGCTCCAATTAAGACAATACCATATGAGAGGGGTGCCATGGTTTCAAATCTGATTTTCAAGGCCAAGTTAGAGAAGTGATTAAATATAATTCTAAAACACATTATTAAACAAGTTTTCTATAAGGCTTAAATCCTTTGTTCTATGGTGCTTATACGTAGGGTTGGCCCTTTTCACATAGATAACAGTTTGGCATTTAAGTAATAAGGCATGGCATCATTCTTATTAAAGAATTTATATTTAATCTGATTAGAGTAGAACATGATAGAATTGATTAAATTGAAGTAACCAATGTATGGTCCTATTCGGTGGTCTTAAAATAAATTGCACCAGCAAAGAAAAAATAACTTAGACATCATATAACAAATGAGAATATGAATTATCTATGCAAATAGATTTTCGTGCACAAAGAATTTATGATGCAAGGAGGAATAAATTGATTTGGATGGAGAACTTAACACAGAACAACATTGATAGGCTAAATGAAGAATGAAAGGATGCTTAATGTTACTTTAAACAATTACTCTGGAAAGTTATAATAGTAGTATAAAATGAAAATAATAAATTAAACAAGGGTGAGGCATAAATTTAAGATTTATCAAACAAAACAAGATTGCCAAAGTTGACAATATTAATTCATCACCGAGAAAAGAAAAAAAAATTATCTAAGATAATTTCCTTAAAGTAACTAAACTAAAATGGTTAGTACCTTTAATGGACTACAACGTTTTCTTTCAAGAAAGAAGAACCATGAGGTATGGTCTCATGCAAGCTCTACTTTAAATAAAAATTCCAGCAGCAGGATTTATAAAATCTGACATGTTGGTTTAGACTTTCAATGATTCTTAGGATGTTTATCTACTCCACGGGTGTCTTCTCATCATAGCCATACTCTCTGATTTAGGACAGAGCAAAAGAAATGACATGCTACCACTTTTCTTATTAAAGAATTGATAATTAGACAACATGCCACGGTTAAAATATTTTATGGCAGCAACAAAGATTCACTTCAAGGTATAGTTAGTGAGAGAAGTTTTATTAAATAAATGAGACCCATGCATGAGGTATGGTCTATCTGACACAATAGGTATGACTATGGAGCAATACAACGAAACAATTTTTCTATACTCCAATATATCCTAGATAAGTGAGATTTCACTCTCACGCGTATTACTACCCTAAAGAAAGATTGGAAAGTTCACCATCTTAATCTGAACGAAATATACAAGGCACATACATATATTCAGCCAGTCTAGCTCCAATTTTCTTTTGCTTTCGTTTCAACAAAATTTCGTGCAGGGACATAAAGTTTGCAGATTATATGGTTATACAACATCCAAGGATCCAAAACAGAGAAACCATAGCTCATCTTTCAGTTTAAATATTGCAAGGTATCATACGATATATATATATATATATATATATATATATATATATATATATATATATATATATCCATATTAACTCTTCTACTTTTCAACATAAGTAAAGAAATGAATTAGCTCCCCTACCTCTTTCTCCAGCAAAGGTTGGTTGGTTCTCCTTACTTTGTTGATCTAAGTCTCCTTCTTCCCTAGTTTTTCAACTTCTCCGGCAACACTCAAATTTCAGATATCTCTCCCGTTCACTCTTTCAGTTATTGCTGTTTTTATTTTCCTTTTCTTTTTCCTAATGAAATCTAAGATTTATTAACAAACAGACGGTCCCTCCATTTCAGAATAGAAATCATGTTGGTCACTACAAAAGGATAATATTGGTTCTTAAGGTCAAAATTTCGTTCAATGTTTCCCACAGAGTCGTTTCATGATGAAAGTTTTGTCTTATTGTGTGCACTTAAGAAGATATTGTGTTTTGTTTACACAAAAGGTGACCCATGGTAAGGAAAATAGACCAGAACCATGAAGAGTGGAGAAAGCAACAAAAATCAAAATTATTATCAGATTAAGTGGGAGAAAAGATTGGTCATGGTTGAAGGAGAAAAGATTCATGCTACTCAATATGGCCCTTAGTATGCACGAAGATAAATTCTTCACGTGGCCAATGTATATACATCATAGTTCAAACTTTTAGAACTAAAAAAAAATATGAAGAATTAATTATAATGATAAAAGACAAACAAACAAAATAAAGAAAATTATGAAACTTTGAAAAGAAAAAAAAATATGTTAACGATTTTGCAGAGAAATCAAGATGGAATTGTAAAAGAATTCTAAGTAAAAAAAATACTCAATTAATAATACACAAAGAAATCATAATACCATTTCGGTGACACATAACAAGTGATAAAAATTCAATTCAAAGTGATTGAAAGTCACTTGTTCAAGAAAGCACATAAACAATTTATTCATAACTAAAGATCAAGTTTTTCAGAGTCATAAAGCCATTTAATTCAATAACCATGGTTATTTAACAAAGTAAGTAATATAATAGAATTACATCTTAAACACTTAAATACACAAATACCATCACAAAATAAGAAATTCTTACTAACTAAATATTAGTTGCAAAATAAATTATCTTTTAGTATTAATTTATTTTTGGGTCTTACATTCCCATATTACCCCACCACGTGCGTGTGACAATTGACGAGATTCGGGATCCCCAGGCTCAGGTGCCTGTACCCACTCCAGAAATTAATCTTGTGGGGGAGGCCATAGGATCATTTATAGCCTGGCCAAGAGCATTGATTATGTCACACATCGCTACTCCACAGGTATATTGTCTTTTTTATTAGTATTTCTATGTGAAGTTTAAAAATATTTGTTCAAAACTCTTTGATGAAATTCTTATGTTCAGTTCACACGTCCTCAGAAGCAGCTCATTCATGATACAATCATACATGAAGATGATGACATGGCTGAAGCGGAGGATGATCCTCTATCAAAGCTAATGACAAGATTACCCAGGTTGAACAAAGCACCATTAGAAATATACTGGGAATTGAGAGTATTTGGTCTTCCCCCCCATGTGCCAGTATTTATCACATTGCCTGATGCATTGGAGGTGATTGGGGGAGACAGGATGTTGAATATTTCCATCATTCAACTATGGTGCATGTAAGATAGTTAATTTTGTCTTCCATATTACTTTTATTTAGATTCCTATAGTTTCCAACTTAATTTTGTTGTTTTAGGTACATGGACACTATCGTTGTAGACCAAGGTCGGTCTTCCATTTACGAATTTGTTGAACCTCAGACCATTCAACCTTCTGGTAACACATTTCAAAACAGACAACATTATTTGCAAACATGGATGGACGAGTCAAAAAGAGACATATACCTTGTGCCATACATTGATGGGTAGGTGTTGTTATATGTAAAAGTTCATTATTAAAGTTTCCTTTATCTTTCTTAAATAACTTATACTGTTCGTGATAGGTCGCACTAGCAGTTGATGGTCATCATTCCCAAACAATGTCAAATTATATGGTTTTGTTCGTTGCACAGGAAGATGAAAAATGACTTGAGAACAATGCTTCAAGGGTAAGTATTTCTCCAAAAATGACTTTGAATTTGATGTTCGCCTTAAACTTTTATAATAGATATAGTTATATTAATTTTACTTTGTGTTTTGAATCTGTACAGAGTTATTGGTAAATCTCGAGGTCAACTAGTTCAAATTTTGTATCCAAAGGTTGTAAGTCATTTATATTTCTAATTTCTTTCCTATGTTAGAATGATCTAAATTCTTGACTATTTAGTTTGTCGTTTTAGTGTAACAAGCAGGAAGATTCATGGGAATGTGGCTTCTATGTCATGTCTTGGATTAAGACAATCATTCGAGCTGCCATTACAGATGAATGGAATGAGGTAATGATGCTTTCCTTCAATACATTACAAATCAAATTCATCTTTGAACATATATGAAACCATAACTAATGAATCTTTCTTCAATTTTGCAGCGTTTCAAGAGTACATCTCCTATACCAGAGGAAACAATTAAGCAGATAAGGCAGGAGTGGACAGCTTAACTTCTGCAAAGATGGCATTAAGAATAGTTTTATTTGTTGTTGAACATTGCTTAGTTTTAGTTTAAGTTGATGTCAAATATAGTTTTTCTATTGTATTATTTTTACATAAAGTAGAACTTTCTTTATATGAAACGCATATATATATTATACTATATTGTTCTGGGACAATTTTTTGCTTTTCAAGTGTGGTTTTATTGAAAAAATAAATCAATTTTTAAAAAAAAACACCCAGTAGACGTCGGTTAGTACACAAACCGACGTCTATAGACGTCCGGCAGTGCACAAACCGACCCGTTTCAGGCATCTGGACGTCGGTGAAAAGGCCTCGGACATCTATCTAGACGTTGGGGCTGACACATAGGACGTCTATCTAGACGTCGGGATTGACACATCGGACGTTTATATAGACGTCGGGGCTGACACATCGGACGTCTATATAGACGTCGGGGCTGACACGTCTGACGTCTACATAGACGTCACCCACAAAGACGTCGGATGGAGGTCGGACGTCAAAAAGGCCAAAATAACAGACGTCTAAAGCTCTTTCTGCACTAGTGGCTTATGTAGTATGCTCCAGTTCGGTACATCCCAAGGTAGGCAGGACCAGACGACCGGTGCCAGGATGATAAAACCCCTTCGCGTAAAGTATCGCTTGGGGCTTGAGCGGCTTATGTAGTATACCTCAGTTCGGTACATCCTAAGAAAGGCGGGACCGGACGACCGGCCGATGCGGTATAGGTACGGACGGATGTTGGGAGGCAGTTAATGATATCAGAAACAGAATATATAACTTTAATGACCAAATAATTACCATTAATTACCAATTACTACAATATTACTGCCGTATATTTTATTTCCTATTGCTAATATGAGTAAGGTCTATAAGTGGAAGATTTATGTCCAGGTAAAGACATCTTTTTCTAATCATATTTTTATTCTAATCTCGGGGAGACTAAACTGACTTGAGCGTCGGAGTGTTTTCTCGCAGGGGATAACCAAACTAGCAAGAGAAGAGTGGGAGAAGAATCGCAATCTCGGTCCCAGCAACAGAAACATGTTACAATCATAAAAAGTATGTGGGTTCTGGAACCATATTATATTAAGGAGTCGAGGGTCATTTCTCACCTTCCTTTTCCTTCTTGCATCTCATAAAATATAGTATTCTCATTTTACCCTTAATAAAACATATTAAAAACCTTAATTATACTTTTGATTCCTCCACTCCCTTCTTTCATTTTCCTTCACAAGTCACGATGTCCCTCTCTCCGTTATGCATATTAATCGAATGAGTCCAGATATTTTTAACTTTCATTCAAGTTAAAAACTTTTATAATGATTTTTTGTTATTGATAATGTACTTTAATTAGGAATAAATACTTTAACAATAATTAATCAAGAATGAATTTTTGATTAATTAATAATTTAAAAAACGTCTTACTTTTTTTATGAAGAATCTATTTTGGTTGATAGTAAGATCGCTAGCAAATTAATTAATAATTTACTTTAATTAATTTTAAATCAAGAACAATAATCAATTAAATAATAATATGATAATAATTGATGAATTTATTTTGAAAAAAAATAGATTTAGTTTATTTTATTATAATTATTTTAAGTTCTTTTATTAATTCATTATCCCATTATATTCGTATTTTTTAAACCAATTTCATTATCATAGATTTCACTTTTATCTTTTTTTAGATATTGAACAATAATTTTGTATTCATTAAGAACGACTCAAGATCACTTTAATCTATCTAATTTGTTAACTACTAACTTAATAATATTAAAGTTGTTTTATAAAATAATATTAGTTTAATAGTGAGTATATGTGTTCTAAAAATGTTCATATAATATTATTTAGTTGTATGATACTAGTTTTTTCTCCAATTTTGAAGTTTCCTGTGTTATATTCTTCTGCTTATCAATTTTATCTTATTTATCTATAAATGGGACAATTCTTGTTGAAGATGTGTTTCTCTTTTTGAAGACATGATATATGTCTCCTGAGATCTCCATAAAGTCCATTATGTGTACAATATTCACAATTCTTATACTTTAAAAATAAGGATTTTAATAATTGAATTTCCTATAATGATAATTTAGCATTGGCCGATAACTGACACAAACAAATAAAAATTTACCATAATTAATTAATGATTTCAAATTTTTGCGATACACACCATAAACTAAAATTATAAACATTAATTTTTTTAGTATCAGTTTTTGAAGGTGAATGTCAACTCTTCGTCATGTGGGCTAACATTCATTTAAGCCAACATTAAATGAAATTTACTTTTAATATTCATTTAGTTTACAATGATATATATAACTGACTCCATCGTTGATAATTTACAGTATGGTAAACATGACTTAGTAACAACGAATAAAAATTTCAGAGTCTATAGATTAGAAAAAAGATGAATAATGCAAATCAGGACAAAAAATATCTTAAAATTAAATGTTTCTAAATTTGAGAGTCTATAGTCTTTTTTTTAGTATAATTCTCTTCGTCTTCTACCTTGTGTATTTATAGCAACAAGTGACAATTAAAAATGTGAGTTACTGAGTGCATATTTATATTTGCATTTTATATTTAATTTCAAAATTTTAGTTTTTATATTTAAATAGTTAATTTAAAATAAATTTATGATAATTAAATGTATCATATTCAAGAATTAAAGAATTGTAAAAAATTATTTTTAATACATAAATTATTTTTGAATGTTATAATATTTTGTCGACGCAATTAAAATTACAGTTTAATTAATTTAAAGCATGGAAATGAGTAACCCGAATTACAAAATAATCCAAAATCAAATTTTGTTTGAAAAAGAATCTTATGACTCTATTCATCCCTCTTACAGAACCAATTTATTACTTCAAATTCATAAACTTAAAAAAGTAAATACAAATAAAATTCCTTTAGGTATTTTAATAAAAATAATAATAATTTATTTAGTATCCAATTTGTTGTAACTCAATAGTTAAAAATGCTAGAGCAAGTGCATCTCACTAGTAAACATGTTTTATGGTATATACGAATAGAAAGATGTCATTTAATTTAGTTTGAACTAACAATGTTGAAAAAGCAATTCAAAAGAAGATACAAGAAGCAACCATAAAAGAAAACTTATCTTACACAGAATTGGCTCACAGGAGAATTTGCCGCCGAGTGTTCAGCTGTTACAGCACCAGTGCCATCACCATCTTGGTTGCTAAAGAGGGAAGAAAAGGAAAATGGATTGGAAGTGGAGCTTGCTTTCTGAAGACCCTTTATGACTCTCATAGCAGCAAGAGTGCTACGATATATGTACATGGTTTCCTCCCCAAGAGTTGAGGATGCCTCGGGTAAGGCATTGGTTGCGCAGTCTACCGGCGGTCTAGCTGGATTTTCAGGAGAGGGAGAAGATTGGATTACTTCTGCTTTTAGGGGAAAGAGAAGTTCTAGATTTTCCTCACATTCATGAACTAATCTTGTGAGGGGTTCGGTGGTGAAAAACGGTTGACGAAGAACAAATTGTGTAAAAGGCAAACGCAACAACCCACCAGTTCTTTTATCATACTTCTTCAAAATTTTAATTAGTCCTGTGGGAGTTATAATAGGTTAATGTCTTAAGAATGAACAAGTACCTAACTGAAACCTCATCAAACACACAACATGAATCAAGTAATATGTATTTGCCATAACAAAAAATCTTATAGAAATGGCATTTCCACAGGAAAGTGTAGACTTATAGAAAAGATAGATATTAGATTACTTCGATTATGTACCTGCAAAGTTTAAAGAACTGTAGTTTTTGAGAAGCACCATTTCTCCATGGATGGTAACCAAGTCCTTCCTGATGTCCATCATTTCTTCACTGAATTCACAGTCAGATGTGTACATTTCACTGTGGCTGCTTTTATCTTTAAGACGCTCGATTCTCTCTTTCAGCTCCTGTTCAATGTTTCAGGCAAAAATCAGGGAAGAAACAGAGTTGCATGTTTTCAGTAAATGGTATTACAAAGCGATATATTTTATATAGATCTGTTTTCCATGCAACAGTTGGATTCAGTACACAATTCATGACTGAAATATCAATAATTAATCCTCTAAAGTAGGAAAAGCATACGTTGGATTAGCTCGAGACATCCTTAAACATTGTCAATATAGTTATGTATTGTGCCATGGAAGATTCCATCTCATCTCACATTGAACTAGGATAAGTTTTGCACTAGATGATAAGCTTCATGCAGCTTGCAGGAATAACATAGAGGTATCTAGTATTAATAATGCTACAACGGTATGAATCAAATAAATTTATATCTGCTACATATTAGAACAAGTTAATTCCTAATAGTTACTTGTGTCATTTTATTTTTCATTATAATGATCCAAACTTGAGAATCAAATTGTTTGAAGAAAATCAGTATAATTTGTATGGCTTCATAGGAGCTAAATAAGACACATTGGGGAGAAAACAAAGATAATATATCTCAATTATAAGCTATCCATGAAGAAACATACTTAACTACCATTTGTAAGTTAGTAAAATCTATAAATTCTATAAAATGACAGACAATTGAATAGCGGGATTGTAAAAGACCGACAGATAGTATTGATTCCATTCACCCTTTCAACTAAAAACTATTATACAAATTTGTATTATACCAAGGTTATGTCATACTAGATTATTTTGTATATTCCTTAAAAAAACTTGAAGAAGCCACATGGTATCAGACAGCCCTAGGAATGCTTCTCAGCAGAACCCAACCAACCCAACTAATTTTAAGGTTACATAATAGTTTAGTAAAATTTTCTTCGTATCATCATAAAATTGAACAAGCCAAGACCTTCCTAAATACCCAATTGTGCAAACACAATTTCCTGACTACCAATTTCCCATTTTGATCGAAATTAAAAATAATGGATTAGGGTATGTTTTTCTACATAAAGTAAGAATGTATCCAAGTTAGATGATACATGTCCCAATTACATTAAACAGCTTAAAAATGAAACTTTTCTGACTTATAAATAAAAGGGCACTTGGTATACCAAAATCCCATAAAAAGCATGCCTATACATATACCATATAAAAATTAGGGTTTGATCAAACCCAGACCTTTCTCAAATACCCAACTGTGCAAACACAATTTCAAGGATTTATAGAACAGTCCACGATTTCACCCACAAAAAAAGCCTTAGACTTTTCAACCACAACAATTCCGGCCACACGAGCTACATTTCCATGCAATTTTCTTATATATTAAAGATTGAAAAACGAAATTCAAAGCCTTGCCAATTTACAAATAATCAATTTTAACAGAAACTAATAAGAAGAAGAAAATAAAAGTACAGAGCAAAAAACGAAACGAAAAAAGAAAGTGAGGGAAGAACCTGGAAGCGGATAACAAACTCTTCCTCTTTGTCGACATAGAAATCATTGAAGCTCTTCATTGAGAATCCTGACAAACCAAGCCTGCAGGAGTTGTGGGGAAGAGGGTTGTTGGAGAAGGTGAAGAGGGAGGTTGATGGGGGTGGTGGCGGCGGTGGTAGTGGTTGAAGGAAGGTGGTGATTCAGGAGTTTCTTCAATGGTTTATAACAGAGGAACTTGTCCCTCCACTCAGGGATGTTTCTTCCAGATGGGTCTTCAACTCTTTCCCAAATTTCATTGCTGCTGATTGCGAGTGATTACACTTCAAGATTCCACACTCGGATTTTTGTTTGAGATTTTTGCATACTTAAACAAGATGGAATTGATGAAAATATAGTTTTGTTGTATGATGAGTGAAAATATCATGAAATTCATTACATTTTTATTTACTCTTCACTTATTTTTTTCTAAATTTTTTTCTATAAACAAACATTTTTCTTTTATTTTTCTTCAATTTATTTCTATCAAACCGATTCTTTTGTCTTATCTCATAGTTCAAAAGGAGAGAGTGTACAAAAAAAAAATTGTCCATGTGATAAAAATAATATAGAAAAAAAATAGGTTTAATCACTATTTATTTATTTTATTTCTTATTTGATTTTTGTAATATGTTTAATTTTTTTGGTGTTCTAAATACAAAACTAATATTTTAAGTTTTATAATTGTAAAATACCTTTTCTGTGAAATTAAAAAAAAACTTATTTTAATCCCTCAAAAGATTGTTAATTTTTAATTTTCTCTTGTAAGATCCACAGTGGGAAATTGGAAAGTAGGCGTTTGTGAGTGGAAAGGAATCTAAGAATATTATTTAATGTGAAAGTTGAATGAATTGTTTATGTGAAAATGTTGATGGAATGTGATGGTGGACATGAAGTATCTTTGCCCATCATCATCTTATAAAGATTTACCAATAATATCAAATACCACCTACCAACTCTTACACTAGTTTGTTTCATTTGTGGCCGGTTTAGCCGTTGATTGAAATACTTGGTGAATCAAAAGTTTGCAGAAAGAGAACAAAATATTAAGTTATAATTTAATGCCTTGTTGCTATTAGAATTTTTTTTATTAGAATGCTAGGATAATATTAAGATTTTCAATTTTAAATCAGATAATGGTGATAAAACCTAAAAGTAATTTGTGTCTTAAACCATTTTTTATTAACAAGTTGAGAATAGTATTAAAAAATTAATTTAAAAAATTAAATTCCTATATTATATTATTTGAATGATACAAATATATAATAATATTATAATTTGAATTATTAATATTTAAAAATTAATAATTTTACTACGGTTCCATTTTGAATAAATTTTATAATAAGAGTTCTTAGTCCATTAAAATTGTCAAAATAAGTTTCATGAGTCCGCATGCTAAAACCTCAAACGAACAAATTAAATGTGAAACAATTTATCCCTAAATCGATGATATGTTGTGTTTTTTTTTTTAATTTAAAAATTAAAATAAAATAATTAAAAATTAAATTTTATATATTATATTTTTTTGTAAAAAATATAAATATATAATATTATTATAATTTAAATTATTATCATAATTTAAGTTCTAATAATTAATAAAATAAAGTAATTTAACATGTAAATATAATAATTATTTTAATTTATTCAATAAAAATATTAATTAACTGATTAAAAACTTAAATATTTTTAAAATAAAAAATTTTAAAAAGGAAAAAGTGTCAGGACAAGTTACATGTCAACTTTTTTTTCAGAGGACCAACCCAATTCAATTTATTTTTGACAAACAAAAATGAAACAAACCAAAACAGTTTTACTAACCTGTTTTACTATTCCTAATTAAAATTAGGTTGAATTCTTTAACCATTGATGCCAAATATTGTGTCAAAACCCACTAATTGGAGGCCATGGAAATCTACAATAATGGTTTTACCTTGAATGGTTAAAGAAATTGAAAAACAAAATATTAAGACAAGCTATTAGTGTTCCATTGCCTAATATAATTTTATGGATTTTTAGATTTTTTTTTTTGTCACTTTATATTTTTCTATAAATAAAAACAATTGATAGAAGTTGAGTCTAGAAATGTTGTAAAGTAGAATTTGAATCTTGTTAGACACAATCTAATTACAACTAAATTGATTAAGTGTTATTATAACACAACGAGTATTATTTTCAAATGATGGATTAAAGTGGTCTAATTAGATTGGTTAATTAATAATTCCAATTATTTTAACAACATTAATTAGGCTCATGAGTTATTTTCATACTTTCTTTCTTTTCACATTTATTTTCACATTTATAAGTGTAGAAAAAGGGAAATTATACAAGGATAAAAGGGATTTTAATTTATATTAGATTGCATAATTTAAAATTTAAAAATATATTTTAAACTACACAATTTAAAAATGTATTATAGATGGTATAATCTAAAGTACTTTTATATCTAAAAATTGATTTTGAACAGTAAAGTTTAGAATAATTTAAATTACATAATTTAAAAATATATTTTAAATTGTATAATATAAAATATGTTTTTAGATTTTGTAGTTTAGAAATATATTTAAGATTGTACTGTGAAAACATGAAAATTCATTTTGGACATTTTTTATATTACAAAATTCATAAATACATTTTTTATTAAATACATTTTGGATTACGTAACCTAAAAATTTAGAAATATATTATAAATTTCATAATCCAAAATATATTCATAGGTTGCACAATCTAGAAACTTAAAAATGTATTTCATAGTCTAAAATACATATTTATATTATATGATTCAAAATTTATATAAATATAGTTTATATTATGTAATCTAAAACATATTTTCAAATTACACAATACAATACAATAAATCTAAAATCTAAAATATAGACATTTTAGACCTTTCCATCATATCATTGAAGTGAATGAAAAAACCATAAGAGTGAAAAAGCTCATGAAAACATTAACCCAAAAAGTGATGTAATATATTACTTTTGCTTCATGCACCACCCACAATTTCTTTGCACACTTCCAATTTTGTAAATGACCATTTTACCTGGGTTACCTGTTCTAGAAATATTTTAGAGCAAGCTTTCATGTGAACAAACTAACCCATTGACATATACATATACAAATACAAATTTACATAAACCACTAAAGGAAACATATAGTTGGTGTTGGGGTTTATGCTATAGTACATAACTATTAATTAAAAAAGTTATAATTTAAAGTTATGACTGATTCATATTTATTTTATTTACTACATTAATTGTAATTTGTCAATTATGTAAAGTAAAAGAATGACATTTCATTGCAGAAATAAAAGATATGTTATTTTAGGTAATTTTTTGTATAAAAAATATACTTAAAATAATAAAAGTATTGTTGAAAAAAATTACAAAATTATTATAAATTACGAAGAATTAGTTTTTATCAGATTTTGTAGTAAAATCATATCATCACTGTAAGAACCTGATTATTCTAAATGCTGTCAACATCCTATTTCTGTACCAATTTTGTTTTAAATAAAAATAAAATCTTCTCCAAACTGTATCTCACTTGCGTCGTAGAAGTTACTCAGTGCACCATTTCATGCACAACCATTTTACCCACTTTTAATCACGGATCATTGTCTTATATGGAAAAGACAAAGTGAGTGGAACTTTTGAGAAGGAGTTCATGGATGTTGGACAGAAAACGGGGAGGAGATACAAGGGAGAAGAAGCTACTGGAAAACAGAGTGGGGAGGAGAAAAGAAGAAGAAGAAATTTAGAACGAGATTGGTTAGAAGAAGCTTCAACAGGTATGTGTGCAAATTTATGAAGATGTTTGGTTGTGATTTTGATTAATTTAAATGTACCAAATGTGTTTCAATGTGGGAATTATACATTATTTGATGATTAATGGTGAAATATTATACCTCTGCATTACCCCTCATTGATCAATTCACGTTATCCTTGTAACAACCAAGACAAGTGCATCAGAGTTCAAATTATTATAACAGCTTGTAATTCAATCCACAGTCTCATCCTATTCAAGATATACAATCTATCAGGTTCATGCTCTACCCTTTCGTAACACCCATGTAGATCTAAATTCATTCTTCATGATTCCACATCCCTCATCAAGCTAGATTAATCACCTGCAATCAAAATAAGGCAAAGAAGATCAAATCCCAAACTGGTGAGTTCAAAGCTTGTTCACCGAAACAATTCACCAATTCCATCTTTGCCTTTGTTTCATCCGTCCACCAATCCTGATACGGTTCAATCATTCAAGACCGTAAGGGTGCCCATCTCATTCCTCTCCCTATCAACTTTGGATCAGCCAACAATGTTTTATTCTTTGCTGATAGTGTGCTCCAAGGGAGATTAAGGCTTATACAATTCATTCTCGTTTGGGGGATGAGACGTTTCTCTCCAGATTCAACAGAAACTCAACTTCCGCGGTCCATCACTGGACGAGCCTTCATCGCGCCACTTCACCTTCAACGTCTGCCCGTTACCGCCGCTCTCCCTCCACCGTGAGCTCCTCAACCAAACCACCATCATCTGCAACCAAGCCACCGAATCCACATCCTATCTCCTCTGCAACCGCGAAACTCCCTCCGCCGTCGCTGCTACCACAGCCCTCAACTCACTCCCAATCTCCAGCACGAGTGAAGGCATCGTGACACCTTCCACTCCGTCGCGCCACCCCAACACCACCGCGAGCCTCATTGTCACCGGTGCTCCCTCACCATTCCAGATCCGCGAACTCGTCGCGTTCCGCAGCCACACTTCCGCCATCCGCGAGTCGTCGGCGCCACCTGTTTCCAGTCCGCGTCTACCCCTGGCCGTGACGTCAGCCTCTGAGCCACCTCAACTCTGCACCGTCACGTCCACCGTGGGACTTCACTGCTGCTCAAACCCTTCATCGAGCCTCAATCGTCGAACCTCCTCATCTTCTCCCTCGCCGCCACTCGCTGGCATCAGCTTCTCCTCCCAAACCACCAAATCACCACCGTCGATCTCTCAATCTCACCTTTAATCTCAAACCTCATCGCTGCCACCGCCTCGTTGCCTCTTTTGCGCCTTCGCCGACCACCATCGTCAACCTCAGCCCTCGCAGCCGCCGTGAGCACCTCTGTTTTGCGCCATCACTGCCGAACGGGAAGGAGAGAAAGGATTCTCTCTAGTTCGCAACCCAATCGCACGGCCTGTACCTCTCATGAAGGGAGGACCCCTTGATTATGCTGAGAAGCTTCTGCCACAAATGAAAGGGTGATTGGGCTTTAAGCCTATTTCCAATTCTTCGTGTGGGCCTATGGGGGAAATTGGGTTTAATAGTTTAAGTATTTGGGAAGTGAAATAGAGAGTGTTGCATATAGAAGAAAAATAAAAAGTTTGGGTTCCAACCCATTTTTTTTTTCTAAACAAGGTTTCGATCTTGTCATTTTTTCTTTCTTTATTCTAGTTATGTATATATTCTTTTAATAAATAAAAAAAAATATTTTCAATTATGATACGTAGGAGCGAGGCAATGCCTTGTCAGGTTTATTCCTCCCAAAAATCTAAACGTTTCCTCAACATCCAAATCATGATATATGTAGTACACGTGATGTACTAGTGTTCGTCTAGAGCTTATAGTATTCAATATTTTGCAAGTAAGGATGTTTTTGGTTTGCTCATTATGTATTCGATTAATGTTTTATTCATGCTAGTATGCTATTTTAAATGAACTATTCTATGTTGTTTTAAGGACGTATGTATGCATTATCATGTGGGTAATAAAGTGAAAGGGTATGTGATTCAAAGTAATGGAAAGAGCGGTTTTACAAGTATGGTTAATGGACGTAATTCCATGGTCTTCAAGGAGAGGATACATGGTGGTGCCCTTATTGTGTATGGAATGATTTGCATGGGAGCTCAGTCTTGGGGGTTATCCTGAAACTCCAATGGTCGGTGATGAATCATTATTTTATCCACTTCATTTAGTTTATTGTGCTAGAATTAATCAGGGAATTGTGCTTAATTGTCCAGTATTTTCCCATTTTACTGAATTGAGCCTAATCCGATCAGAAATTCTTATTTTAATTAATTTGAATTATCTGAAACGAATTATTTACATTATTGAGTGCAGGAAAAATTTTGGAAAATATTTTTGGACATTTAGACTTCTTGGCCTCACATCACATCACCATCCACCCTCTCCCACCACTGGAACACCTGAACAAGCCTCAGACAGGGGCAGAAGTGCCTAAAAGTCAGTTTTTTTGCCAATGGTGACCTGTGTTCACCTGACTGAGTACCTGTGTTGGACTTTCTGTACAAATTTGCAATTCCTCTCGGGTAATCGTTTACAGGGGTGCTGTAAACGATTACCAGTGCTGCGTGAATGTTGTGTCAACTTGTGTGTCTTCGTTTGAGTTCAATTCTTATCCGTTTTGCATGCAATTTTTTTTCATAGTTTCTTCTGGATGTCTATTTTCACGTATAGTTTTTACTTTGTTCAAATTCGTTTTGTGCTGTTCCCAGTATTTATTTTACTCTCCTATGTCAGTTCAGTGCTTACTGTTGAGTGTTCTAATATGTTTGCATTGTTTGCTTATTGTTTGGTACTTGTGGTGGCTGGAATTGATCATTTGATGGTGCTAAGACCTCTCAACACTCTTAAGCAAAGACTAAACAATTCATATCACAATTCGGAGGAAGTGGGAGACACTACAATAGAAAAAGGGAAGTCACACACATAGAAGTGGTGCACGGCCCATGGATTACTCTCGGCTGTTGCAATTGCAAATTGGAAATAGAATTTGTGTAATTGGATGTGCAAGGAACGTACAAGCAAAGAGTAGAGAGGAGTAGAGTGCATGTGGGGCTGCTATGTTGACATGGAAGAGCACCAAAATCACAATTGAGATAATAGAATGAAAAGGTGGACAACACCTTGTTTTCTTTTCATTATTGATGTGACATGGTTTCACGTGATGCAACATTTAAAGAAGCAAAATACAATGCTCTTTCTCACGTCTGAAACAAGATAAGTGGAGGCCCCAAACACATCACACCACGACATTCCTTCTATTTATTTTATGAAGTACCAAACACCACACTATTTCTTGGTTTGAAATGAAACATGGTTTCCATTTGGAAGAGATGCATTGAAAAAGATGACAAATGAGAAGAGGGGCCACGTTGAAATAAGCAAGGTCACGTATTTGGAGAATTCTAGAGAAAGATGTTGGCCACAAAGAAATATTTTAGTGTAGTTTGGAGTGGAGCATACATGAAGGGCCACCACTTTCACGGTTTTGGCTTGCAACAAACAAGGAAGCTACGTTCCATTGATCTCCAAAATACAAGCATCATTTTTAATGGAAAGAGGGAGCCACCTAAAAGAAGCAACACGTCGGTCCAGTAAAGAGAAGCCAACCACACGGCCTTGGCAAGAAGAGGAAGCAATACAGCAAGCAAACTCTCCACAGCTGCAGCACGTAGGTAGCGTTCCAGCAGCTGAGAATGAGCTTCCCGTCCAGCAGCAGCTCACGGTAGGGAGAATCAATGAAGACAGCAGTAGCATCCAGTCTTCACACTGCAAGCACCCATCCATGTTGAAGGCATCTCTCGGGTTTTTTTCCAGCCACCATCAACAAGTCATTTTCTTATGGAAAAGAGGGACCACCATTTGTGAAAGTTCACGTAAAGAAGAGGAGGAAAGTGGAGTTGATGGCTTGCCAATTCTCACAAGGAAGGGAGTTCACGGGAGAAGACTATTGATGAGAGAATGGCTTATAAAAAGAAGGCAGCACCAAATCAGATGAGAGGCAGGAATTAGGAGTAGTGTAGGAACGGTCCTGGGAGGAGGCTCTGGCCTCTTTCTTTTCCATTTCCAGTAGCAAGCTTTCTCAGTTTCCATTTCAATGCAAAAATGTAGTTCTTATTTCTCAAGCAGTATAAGTTTGTCACAGTAGTTTGCTCGTTAAATTTTTACCTATTCAAGAATTTTATTTTCAAGTGTTCAATCTTTTGATGAATTAAATTTTCAGTAAAGTGCTTTTAATTTTATTGTCTCTTTTATTTACCGTTTTCTGAAATTATCGTTTTATGAATTTACCATTTTCTGAACTCTCTTTATTTTACTGTCTGCTGTTACGTTTCTGAATATTTATTGTTCCATTTTTACCATCTTTTACCGTTCAGTTTTTACAGTCTTTAAAATTTACTTCAGTATTTTTAATTTTGTGTTATTTAATTTCTAGTCAAATTTATTTTTCCGCATCAACAAAAATTACAAACCCCCCTTTTGTGTTAAATCTAAGACCGAACCACAAATATTGGTCCTTGAGAGACGACCTAGGAGTCACTTCCTAGTTATACTACATTCTTTATCTGTATCAAATTTGTATGACCGCGACAGTCGTATCAGTCGGTCATTCTCAAGTAGAGAGGATTGAACCATGTGGTGAGGAGTAGCAGGAGGTCCTAGTCTTGGAGGCTTCCAGTATGCTCCAAGGTGAGTGATGACGGATTAACCTCGTGAGTGTGGTAGGGTGGGGAACCCAAGTTTCATAAGTCACCACGAGTGCATGACCCGCCATAGCTCGGCAATCATTCCAGTCCGGACGAGTCAAGTATCAAGTGTATTAAGATAAGGGAAAAGGATAACAAGATATGTGTATATTGAAATTCATCTGTATGTACTTACATGTTGGGTGTGCTTGTGATAACATAATTTTGTATATCTAGTTTACTCTTGTAATGCGTGTTTATGTTTTGATTGGGAATGTGTTTTCTTTTGCGATGATCATCCACTTGGATGTGAGCAGATGGCGAGGAGGTTCGTTTGGAGACAGCATTGGAAGAAGATAACGATGTTTCCTTTCAAGTTTCCAACTTAAACTCTGGAGCATCAATTGGAGGGAGATGATGTTGTCGTTTAGTCGTTTTAGGATTTCTATTTGTTATTAGTAGGTTAAAATACTCTTTTATGTTTACGTTTCAAATAAGGACCCATTTTGGATGACTGTAAGTTTAACAACTCTATCTACAGTCTACTCTAACTGTTCTCTTGTATTAAAAAAATGTGGACATACTAAATTATATATTTTTATATAATTTGGGACGTTACATTAAGACTAAATTATTTATAAGACTGAAATGTGTAAACATTTTGAAGTTTAATAAACAATAATAAACAAAATGAATACTTAAAAAAGTATTATCTCTTTAAAGAGTGTTAGATATATTATTTTCATTTTATATTTATCTTTTATCTTTAGTTAGTTTGTTATTATTTTTTATTTGTATTTTGGACTTAACCCAAGCTGCCTCCAAACGAACCTCCTCGCCATCTGCTCCCATCCAAGTGGATGATCATCGCAAAAGAAAAAGCATACCCAAACAAACACAAACACACAAGCAAGGGTAAGCTAGATATACAAAAATCATGTTATCACAATCACACACAACATGCAAGTACATACAGATGAATTAAACTATACACATGACTTGTTACACTTTACACTTGACTCAATACACTTGACACTTGACTTGTCCGGACTTAGAATGATTGCCGAGCTATGGCGGGGTCGTGCACTCGTGGTGGCCTCTACTGCTTTGCAAAGCCATTGCCAATGGATTTCACCCTACCACACTCACGAGGTTAGTCCGTTCCGCGCCTTGGAGCATACTGGAAGCCTCCAAGACTAGGACCTCCTGCTACTCCTCACCACATGAATCAATCCTCTCTACTTGAGAATGACAGACCATTGGAGTTTCAGGATAACCCCCAAGACTGAGCTCCCATGCAAATCATTCCATACACAATAAGGGCACCACCATGTATCCTCTCCTTGAAGACCATGGAATTACGTCCAACAACATAGGGCACCACCTTGTAATCTCCCTTTGAGATCCATGGAATTACGTCCATCAACCATACTTGTAAAACCACACACTTTCCATCACTTTGAATCACATACCCGTTCACTTTAATACCAACATGATAATGCATACATATACCCTTAAAACAACATAGAATAATTAATTAAAATAGCATACTGGAATGAATAGAAACATCAACCGAATAGAAAACATCACCACATAAAGAGCAAGATTAAAAACTCTCTAACTGGCAAAGACCGAACGTTTGTTATGACTGTAGAAGTGGACGAACGCCATTGAGCTTGGCCGAACGCTATTGAACTTGGCCGAACGCTAATGAGCTTGGCCGAACGCTACAAGTTCTATACGAACACTATTACACTTGGTCGAAAGCTATTGAGCTTAGCTGGACGCTATTGAACTTGGCCGAACGGTAATGGTCTTGGCCGAACGCTATAAGCTCTAGACGAACACTATTTGGATGAACGCTGGTATATAACGAGTACTATAGAGACCTAGCGTTAGTAAGATTGAACGCTACGAGCCTTGCCGAATGCTACCTTACCGAACACTATTAAGACGAGCGCTCATACAGAATAAGCACTACCGAGACCAATCGTTACTAAGATCGAACGCTACCAAGGCTAATTACTACTAAGACTGAATGCTACTAAAACCGAGCACCACCGAGGCCGAACGCTAACTAAACCAATCACCTGATCGAACGCTATTAAATCAACACTTACTATCAATATCCTCCAATAAAACCGAACACTGTCAATCCATTCACTAAGACCGAACGCTACCAGATCAACACCTGACCGAACGCTACTAAATCAACACATACTATCAATATCCTCCAATAAAACCGAACGCTGTCAATCCATTCACTAAGACCGAACGCTACCAGATCAACACCTAACCGAACGCTACTAAATCAACACTTAACCGAACGCTATCAAGATCCTCCACTAAAACCGAACGCTATCAATCCATTCACTATGACCGAACACTATTAAGTTCATCCATTAAGACCGAACGTTCCCCAGAAGGCCGAACAACATCAATACCAAACTCTAACTAAACCATCACTTGACCGATCGTTACTAAATCGTCACATGAACGAACGCTACCCATGACCGAGCGCTATTAAGGACGAATGTTAATTTACTTAACGCCAAACCAACATCTGACCGAACGGTCAAATCAGGCATGGACGAACGGTCAGTTTTTGGCGTTCTGCAGAATTCTGATGATGACAGAACTTCCCCTTGACCATTTCCAACCATTTTTATCAACTTCTAACACCCTTAATTCTTGTTTTATACTTGATTGGACTTATCTAAATGATTCTAAACATCCCTACTACCATTCTAAAGTGGTTAAGACTCAAATTCAACTCCAAATCACCAATTTCCACAACTTAGGTATCCAAATCCAATTCTACTACTTTTCACCTATTTTGATCAATTCAGTGACTCAAACAAGTCACAATACAATAGCTAACATAAAAATATAACCAGATGTTGATTTTCGTGAATCAACGCAGCCAGCATAGTCTGAATCGGAGTAGCCAATCACTTCCAAACATTCAGTTCGTCTATATATAAGCATGTAATCTTTTGTCCCTTTAAGATATCTCATTACCTTCTTTGCAGCTTTCCAGTGGTCAACACCTGGATTACTCTGATATCTTCCCAAAACTCCAACAACATATGCAATGTCAGGTCTAGTGCAAACCTGAGCATACATAAGGCTTCCAATAGCTGAAGCATATGGAATATTCTTCATGTGTTCCCGCTCAAAATCATTTTTCGGACATTGATTCAAATTGAGTTTATCACCCTTCACGATGGGAGCTACACTTGGTGAACAACTCTTCATGTTAAACCTCTCTAAAACTTTGTTGATATAGGTCTCTTGAGACAAACGCAAAATGCCTCGAGATCTTTCTCTATGGATCTTAATGCCAATGGCATAAGATGCCTCTCCCATATCCTTCATGTCAAAGTTCTTTGAGAGAAATTGTTTCACTTCATATAGCAAACCCTTATCGTTGGTTGGAAGCAAAATATCATCCACGTATAATACAAGGAAACAAATCTTACTCCCATTGACCTTTTGGTATATACATTGATCCATGACATTTTCTTCAAAACCGAATGAAGTAATAACATCATGAAATTTTAGATACCATTGGTGGGAGGCTTGTTTTAATCCATAGATGGATTTATTAAGCTTACATACCAAGTGCTCATTATCTTTAGAAGAGAATCCTTCAGGTTGTTTCATGTAAACCTCTTCCTCTAGATCACCATTAAGGAATGTTGTTTTCACATCCATTTGATGTAACTCAAAATCAAAATGAGCTACTAATGCCATAATTACTCGAAAGGAATCTTTTTTAGATACAGGAGAAAAGGTCTCTGTGTAGTCAATTCCTTCTCTTTGAGTGAATCCTTTGGCAACAAGTCTTGCCTTATATATTTCAATGTTGCCTTTTGAGTCTTTCTTGGTTTTAAAGACCCATCTACATCCAATGGATTTTACACCATTAGGCAACTGAACAAGATCCCAGACTTTGTTGGATGGCAAAGAATCCATCTCATCTTTCATGGCGTCATACCATAGGTCTGATTCTTTAGAACTCATGGCTTGTGAAAACGTTTCAGGATCATTTGCAGCTCCAATATTGTAGTCAACTTCTTGCAAATACACTACATAATCACTAGGAATTGCTGGCCTTTTAACTCTAGTAGATCTTCTTAATGTTGCCTCATCATTTTCTGGAGAAAACTGTTGCTCATTGTCGCAACCGGAATCGCAACGGGATGACGACGATCCAAAAAGGATAAAAAGTTTTTGAAAAATAGATTGGAGTCGCCACCATAGTTTATTCTGGAAAACTACGGAAAAACCATAAAAGGATAAGGCATGGTCTGCGAAAATCAGATTCTGGTTCCAGGAGTCGGTTACGTGTAGGGAAGGTATCAGCACCCTATAACGTCTGCCTAAAGGCAGTACCTTTAATTAAATAAGCAAATGTGATGTGGTTTTCAAAATGTGTAATCATCCCCAAATAAATACTATAAAGAAACAAAATATATATTTTTAATTTTTGTGCCCGACAAGGATTGACCTCGCTCCTACGTATTCTCATTCGGAATGAGAAATCAGGGTTACGTAGTTCTTTTGAAAACTATTTGAAAATGACTTGAAAATTTGTTTGGAAAATATGTTTGAGAATGATTATGAAAAAATTTGGATTTTTAGGGAAGTGAACCTGACAAGGATTAACCTTACTCCTACGTATCTCCACTTGGAGAATCAAGGATCACGTAATTCTGGGTCAGGTTCTTGAATGACAATCTTGATATTTTTGACTTTTGAATATTTTGTAATTTTTTCATATTTTGATATGATTAAGGAAAAGAAAGTAATGAATACTAGGCCGACGTGAACGGTCACACGAGTACTCATACCTTTTAGAATTATTTTTAAATATTTTTATTATTTTTCAATGAAAGAGAAAAGGTTTTTTAGCACAAGGATGACGCGAGCGGTCACACGTGTGCTTAACCTTCAAAACATATTTTTGTTATTTTTATTTAAGAGAAAGAGAAAAAGGTTTTTAGCACAAGGACGACACGAGCGGTCACACGTGTGCTTAACCTTTAAAACATATTTTTATAATTTATTTGAGAAAGAAGAAAAGGCTTTTAGCACAAGGACGATGCAAGCGGTCACACGTGTGTTTAACCTTTAAAACGTATTTTTGTAATTTTTATTTATCTATTTTCTTCCTTTTTTTTTGTATTTCAAGTGCAACAAATAAACAAAACCCAATAAATAAAAATAAACTAGGACGAACGCATAATAACAAACGAGGACGAACGCTCACTAAGAAAAAAGACTAACGCTTACTAACAAACAAGACCGAACGCTCACTAACAAACAAGACCGAACGGTCAACACAGATGAGGCTGAACGGTCAATAGCAGACGAGGCCGAACGGCCAACAACAGACCGAACAGTCAATAGCAGACCGAACGGTAAAACACTTTTTTTTATTATTACTCTCATCATTCATTTACGTTCAGACAAACAACATAGAGACATGCATTCACCTATCTCCAAGAGTCTAGATGTGGTAACTTACCTCCGTAGCTTCAAGAGAACTGACTGTGAGATCCTTTCCTCCTAAGTGATAACGATCGGTGATGGAGGCGAGAAGATTTCGAGAGCTTTCTCCCTTTTCGTGGCCGTGATCTTCCTCTCCCCCCTTTTATGTTTTTTTGGCTTTTCTCCGTAGGTGGCTCCCAAAACGATCGGTTCTCGATTTTTTAGTGCTCCTCCGTCCGTCCCCTCTGATCTTTTTCAAAAACTCTCCCCCATTAGAATTTTTTTGTCCCCCTTTAGAATGGTTTTTTCGGTGGTATTAGAATGGAGAAAAATCCGAAGGAGAGTCACCCCAAATTTTTTTTGTCTCGTCCCCTCCTTGAGAATGGAACCCCCTCAGTGGAGAAGAGGCGCCCCCAGAAAAGAAGGGAATGTCCCCGGAGTGGATGTCCCATCCGGGAAAGAGGGAAGTATAACTGCCGAATCCTGCCGAGAAGCCCATCTCGGTAGTCCCACAACTCTTTTTTTCAAATAAAATTCTTTTCTCTCTTTTTTTCTTTTTTTTAAAAAACTATATTGATTAAAATAAAACTAGAAATACGAAAACAAAAATTAAAAACAAAAAATTGAAAGGAAAAGCAAAATAGGATAAGAAATAAGATAAAAGAATAAAAATAAAATGAAATAAACAAAAATAAAGCGAAATTCCAAGTAAGCAATGACAACACAATACAATATAAGCTGAGAATCAAAAATAAGAATCAATCCGAACAAAATTTGGTATTGACAGCTGCCCCTCTTTACTTAGATTTTACTAAATAACATGGCAAAGCGATGTTTTCATGTTATAGTAAAAGATAAGTAAGGATATAAATACTAATTTCGTCTGGATTTCTAAGTATGCGAAATAAAGGAAGCTGAATGCAAAATATAAGATTGACCAAATCCATGCAAAATGTGAGATTGTAAAAATATTGACCGTTTCCTAGTATAAGACCAAAGCAAAAAAACAAAAAGTTGAGCTCATGATGCCAGTTAAGCTAGACTTTGGGGCCGGAGGTGTGTACACCTCGCAAAGAGTGTAAGAACCCTATGGATGAAGTGAATGAGGTGTAACAACCTCGTGGAGGGTGTAACAACCCTATGGATGAGTGAATGAGGTGTAACAACCTCGTGGAGGGTGTAACAACCCTATGGATGAAATGAATGAGGTGTAACAACCTCGTGGAGGGTGTAACAACCCTATGGATGAGTGAATGAGGTGTAACAACCTCGTGGAGGGTGTAACAACCCTATGGATGAAATGAATGAGGTATAACAACCTCGTGGAGGGTGTAACAACCCTATGGATGAAATGAATGAGGTGTAACAACCTCGTGGAGGGTGTAACAACCCTATGGATGAGATGAATGAGGTGTAACAACCTCGTGGAGGGTGTAACAACCCTATGGATGAAATGAATGAGGTGGAACAACCTCGTGGAGGGTTTAACAACCCTATGGATGAAATGAATGAGGTGTAACAACCTCGTGGAGGGTGTAACAACCCTATGGGTGAAATGAATGAGGTGTAACAACCCTATGGATGAAATGAATGAGGTGTAACAACCTCGTGGAGGGTGTAACAACCCTATGGATGAAATGAATGAGGTGTAACAACCTCGTGGAGGGTGTAACAACCCTATGGATGAAATTAATGAGGTGTAACAACCTCGTAGAGGGTGTAACAGCCCTATGGATGAGTGAATGAGAGTGATCATTAGGTTCGACCATTGACTTATAGAGGGGTGCTATCGTAAGAGAACAAGTTGGATTCAAATTCTGGAACATTGGTAGGCACGAAGCAGAATATTGAAGAGACTTAGAAACACATGTTGTATATTCTCTTTCTCCTCAAGAACCTTCCGAACAAATTCGTTGTTTTTTTTTGTATGATGTAATGTCATGAGGGTGCATGAATGTATACACATGAAACATTCTTTTCCTTTTTTGCTTTTGCTCTCTTTTTTGTTTTGTTTAAGCTCTTATTCTTTTTGGGATGTACCCATGTTTGGAATTCGTCGTCAACATCGTCATCAAAGCGATGTACATTCAAAACACATATATCGAAAATTATGTCCAAAGACAGTGAGGCCTTTAATGGGGGAGGAAATGAGCGTAATCATGCATTCAAATTCCCTTTATCGCTTCCTGCAATCCAAATTAGCTTGAACCGAAGGTGTGGGAAATAGGTATGAAAGGTAAATAGCTGGGTGTTTATCTGTGGACAACCTTAACATTTGTGTTTCCCTCGTATGGGGGACGTTGCTAATACAGAAACATGCGCGGCTTACAACGGTTGCACCAATTCCATTATGCACTATAAGTACAATTTGAAGAGGTGGAACGGTTTGGGTAGAAAGGATTGCCTTAGTTTGACGATTCTCTCTTGACACAATGGTTGACGGGGAGACTTTACACATTTTATTCTTTTTTTTTCAATATTATTTTTCTCTTTTCGTCTAGTGATTGTGTCATTCACCATGTTGCCTCGTTTCAAGGTTAATTTCGCGAGAAAAATCAGGACAAATATTCTTCACTCGGCGTGGACTTTAATCGGCTTGTACCGTGGCTAAAAGTTGAAGGGTTTTGAAAGGAACGAATGATAAAGGCCCAAAGAAGTGTTTGACGGTTAAATTATTTTACAAGAATCATCGGCGAAGTGCTGAGTCAACTGTCAACGGTTGCTTTTTCATTCTTCTATTCGTTTAATTGGCCCTGTTGTGACCCTTTTTTTCAAAAATATATTTTTTTGATTTTATCATCGACTTGGATGCCCCTAATATACCTTTTGGATTGACATCAATATGCTAAAGATTCTTGTCGAGGGTGATGAAACAATTATAACCTACGGCTCAAAGGGGGCGCAATTGGATACATATTTTATCGTTTGGATGAAGAAAAATGGCCACGCGTCATTATGGAGTTTACTTGCCTTATTCCTGACGACCTTAACCCTGAGACGAAACCTTGTGGCAGTTGACACATCGACTTCACTTTTTTTTTTCAATTTTTTCCCTTTTTTTTATTTTACATTTTTGTGTTTTATTCTTCCCGATCACTATATCGTTAAGCACGGGACCCATTATGGGAACGTCCCAGTATCATATCCACGACAAATCCTTTGTTTAAAGCGAAAGAGGTTAAGGGTTCAAGTAGCCTGAATGCAGATGCTTTAGCAGGAAAAGAACACTAATTACCTCAGAACCTATGGATCAGGAAAAGACTTAACACCGATATTTTTCAAAACTTTGTTCGCCTTTTCTTTTTGAAAGTACTTCGCCCTTGACAACTTTATTGACAACGAATTCAACATGTATAATTTTTTTTTTAATTTTTCCTTCTCTCTTTTTGTTTTTCACGACATCCTTCAGGACCAAGCTTGTGTCCACCGAATATACCCGTGATGCTTTTATTAACATGCGTTATTTTCATTTTCCCTTATTTACCTAAAAGCTCAGCGCGATATGCAATATCTCAATAAATATGCGAACAAAATTATAAATGAAAACATGCGGTATTTATTGAATGAAATAACACAGAATGCAACAAGATTTAAAGACAATGTCAATATTCCTCAATAGCATCCTCTATCACGGAATCGTCATGCATAAAACTTTTTGACTGCATCAGAGTTAACTGGTAACGGTAACTCCTCTCCATCCATGTTTGCGAGAATTAGTGCCCTACCAGAGAATGCTTTTTTCACTACGAATGGCCCTTCATAATTTAGGGTCCACTTGCCTCTATGATCCTTTGTATGGGTAAAATCTTCAACACCAACTCGCCTTCATGAAAATCTCTTGGGCGCACCCTCTTATCAAATGCCTTCTTCATTCTTCTTTGATACAATTGCCCGTGGCACATTGCTATTAACCTTTTTTCTTCAATGAGATTGAGCTGATCGAATCGAGCTTGAACCCACTCAGCTTCCTCTAATTGGGTTTCCATTAACACTCGTAAGGACAGAATTTCCACCTCAAATGGAAGTACCGCTTCCATCCCATACACAAGCGAGAAAGGTGTTGCCCCAGTTGAGGTTCTTACCGATGTGCGATATCCATGTAAGGCGAAAGGAAGCATTTCGTGCCAATCTTTATAGGTGACCACCATCTTTTGCACAATTTTCTTGATATTCTTATTAGCAGCTTCTACCGCCCCATTCATCTTTGGACGATAAGGAGAAGAATTATGATGATGAATTTTGAATTCCTCGCATAATTATGCCATCATCTGATTGTTCAGGTTGGTGGCATTATCAGTGATGATCTTGTTAGGGAGTCCGTATCTATAGATCAACTCCTTTTTTATGAATCTGGTCACCACTTTTCTAGTCACATTGGCATAAGAGGCAGCCTCGACCCATTTAGTGAAGTAATCTATTGCAACTAGGATGAAACGATGTCCATTTGACGCCTTTGCCTCTATAGCCCCAATGAAATCTATTGCCCACATTGCAAATGGCCACGGTGCAGACAACACGCTTAGGGTCGTAGGTGGCACATTGATATTATCCGCATACTTTTGACATTTCTCACACTTTCTCACGTGCGTGCAACAATCATTTTCCATGGTCAACCAGAAATAACCAGCTCTCGATATCTTCCTGGCCATTGAGTGCCCATTCATGTGCGTACCAAAGGTACCCTCGTGCACTTCTTTCAATATCAGCTCGGCCTCCTTTGCATCCACGCATCTGAGAAGGACCATGTCATGATTTCTCTTGTACAAAATATCCCCATTCAAGATAAAATTGCTAGCCAATCTCCTTAGCGACCTTTTATCGTTTTCAGACGCCTTCTTGGGATATTCCCGGGTCTTAAGATAATCCTTGATATCAAAATACCAAGGTTTGCCATCTAACTCCTCCTCGATGAAATGACAATATGCTGGTTCTGCATGGCTCTTTATTTCAATCATTGGCAATTATGCATCTTGGTCAACTTCGAACATTGATGACAAGGTAGCCAACGCATCTGCCAATTGATTATCTTCTCGTGGCACATGGCTAAATGTGATTGAATCAAAATACTCCATTAATCTCCTGATATAAGCTTGGTAGGGGATTAATTTCGCATCCCTAGTCTCACATTCTCCTTTCAACCGGTGGATGACTAAAGCTGAATCTCCGTATACCTCTAGGATTCTTGCCTTGAATCTCCGTATACCTCATATTCTGCAATGTTATTCGTGCAATTAAAGCATAACCTTACTGTCATTGGTATGTATTGATGCTCTGGAGAGATTAGCACTGCCCCTATTCCGTGTCCCATCGCATTCGAGGCTCCATCGAATAATAACGTCCACGTTTTTTCATTTTGGTTTTTGCTATCCTCTTCAAATAGAGCCATGATATCTTCGTCCGGAAATTCAGGTTCCATTGGCTGGTAATCGCTAATGGGCTGATGAGCCAGATACTCTGCCAGAGCACTACCCTTGATGGATTTTTGAGTAACATACACGATGTCATATTCTGATAATAGCATCTGCCACCAGGCTATCCTTCTAGTGAGAGCAGGCTTTTCGAAAATAAACTTGATAGGATCCATCTTGGATATCAACCAGGTAGTGTTACTTAACATGTATTGCCTTAAGCGATGAGCAGCCCATGCCAATGCGCAACAAGTCCGCTCTAACGACGAATATCGTTGTTCGCAGTCTGTGAATTTCTTGCTCAAGTAATATATAGCATGCTCTCTCTTCCCAGCTTCATCATGCTGACCCAACACACAACCCATTGACTTATCCAATACAGTCAAATACAAAATGAGCGGTCTTCCTGGCTCAGGTGGACGCAATACAAGAGGGTCTTGCAGGTATTGTTTGATTTTTCTAAAAGCGGCTTGACAATCCTCATTCCAAACCACAGCCTGAGTTTTGCGTAACAATTTGAACATTGGCTCACAAGTAGCAATTAACTGGGAGATGAATCTAGCAATGTAGTTCAATCTTCCCAGAAAACCTCAAACCTCTTTTTCTGTTCTAGGAATAGGCATTTCCATTATCGCTCGCACTTTATCAAGATCAACTTCTATCCCCTTTTGGCTAACCACAAAACCCAACAATTTCCCGGATTTTACTCCAAACGTGCATTTGGCGGGGTTTAACATGAGTTTATACTTTCTCAATCTCTCAAATAATTTCTTCAAGTTGAAAATATGTTCTTCTTCTGATTCAGACTTCGCAATCATGTCATCCACATAAACTTTGATTTCCTTGTGCATCATGTCATGAAAATGTGCCACCATCGCTCTTTGATATGTTCCCCCAACATTCTTGAGCCCAAAAGACATCACCTTATAACAAAAAGTTCCCCACAATGTAATAAATGTTGTCTTTTCCATATCCTCAGGCGCCATCTTGATTTGATTATACCCCGAGAAACCATCCATGAATAAAAATGGCGAATACTTGACTGTGTTATCAACTAAAGTGTCGATGTGTGGTAACGGAAAGTTATCCTTTGGACTCGCACGGTTCAAATCACGGTAGTCAACGCACATTCGAACTTTATCATCTTTCTTAGGTACTGGTACAATATTTGCTACCAATTGTGGGTATCTTGCCACAGCTAGAAATCCTGCATCGAATTGTTTTTGCACCTCTTCCTTGATTTTCAAAGCCATTTCTGGTTTCATTCTTCGCAATTTTTGCTTGACTGGAAGGCATTCCAGCTAAAGTGGGAGCTGATGTTGCACAATATCGGTATCCAGACTTGGCATATCATTATATGACCAAGCAAACACATCCTTAAACTCCTTCAATAGGACACGCAACTCTTCTCTCACCTCTGCTTTTATGCTAGTACCGATCTTCACTTCTTTTATCTCACCTTCATCTCCTAAGTTGAGTATTTCAAGCTCTTCCTGATGGGGTTTTATCTCTTTAGACTCTTGCTCCACTAATCTCAATAATTCTGGAGAAGGTTCCGGATCATCTTCATAATCATCTTCCGTATTATTGACAGAGTGTTCAAAATTAGGAGTATCGACATTATCATTTTCAAAATATTCATTGTCACATCTGCATTATTTAGATTTGTGGAAGAAAAATAAATAAACAGGAAGAATGATGAAGTATGTCAAATGATGAAAAAAAACAAACAAACACGATTTGATTATCACGCTGAGCACAAAACTAGAAATGAAAACCCGTAAGTCATGAATCCTATAGCCCCGAGTAAAGTTATAGGATCAATTAAGACTATTACATTTTATTCAAATTAAGCATCACAGATAAATCCAGAGCTTCCCAATTGTTGAGTGGTGCATCTGGGGAGCAAGCCCACACGAAACTTGAACTTTCAGATCTTTCTCCATCCTCCACGGTTGCTATTTGGCCAGTTTTGACCCATCCAGCACTACGGAAGCTCTCCATGATGTCACAAATATGAATCTCTTCCATCTTGGGTTCCCGTCTTTCTAGACGAGCCAGACTACGCTCTCTCCTTTCTCTTATCAGCCTTTTCCTGTCCTCCTTGGTGGGCCTGTACCCTAGGCCATATCTGTTCTTATTCTCAACTATATCTAGGGGGAAAGCTCGCCCTTGTCCATGCTTGCCTAAACCTTTACCAAGCGTATATCCTTCTTTCAACAAGACTTTGGCCATCATAATAGAAGCACGCGACAGATGCAGGTTTATTGAGAATGGCTCCACACAGGCATTTCCTACAACCTCCAATGATTGGAAAGCTGTCTCGAGAGCTTCCTCGGTTGCCTCGATATATCGGGTGGACGATGGCCCGCTCACAAGAAGATCCTCCTCTCCTAATACTATCACCAATTTATCTCCCATGGCATATTTCAGCTTCTGGTGTAGTGTGGAAGGCACAACTCCTGCAGAGTGGATCCATGGGTGGCCCAACAGACAGCTATAGGCTGGGAGGATATCCATGACTTGGAATACCACTTGAAAGATGCACGGACCGACTTGGATTGACAGTTCCACTTCTCCCATCACTTCCCTCTTATTGCTGTCGAACGCCCTCACAATCATAGAGCTTGGCAACATATGCATTCCATCACAGGGGAGTTTCTCCAATGTCGCCTTTGGAATGACGTTCAAAGAGGAGCCATTGTCCACCAAGACACGCGCTATAATGTGATCCAGGCATTTCACAGAGACATGAAGAGCCTTGTTATGCCCTCTTCCCTCGGTAGGTATCTCCTCATCGGTAAAGGTGAGGTAATTATTAGCAACGATATTACCAACAATTCCCTCGAACTTGTGGAGAGAAATACCTTGTTCCACATGGGCCTCGCTAAGTATTTTCATCAACAGATTTCTGTGAGATGTAGAATGCATGAGTAATTCCAGCAAAGAGATCCGAGCAGGCATGCGGTTTAACTGTTCCACCACCTTGTACTCGCTTTGTTGTATGAACTTTAAAAACTTGCAAGCCTCTTCTTCGGATATTTCTCTCTTCTCTCCTTTGTCGGGGTTTTCTTCCGCCTGTACACTCTTTCCTTTCAATAACTCCTTAGCTTTTGCGGCCATTGTAGCTTCCTTATTGTTGACTCCTTCTCTTGTCAGCTCTGGGGGTTTAAAGATTCGACCACTTCTCGTCATTCCGCCGATGCCCGATATGTTTTCAATGGCTGGATCTGCATTTTTTCCTTCTTCTAATGCAAATGTCCCATACCTCCAAGGGACAACTTTCTCATTTTTGTAAGGAAAAGGGGATGGCACACAGATAACCACAGACGGTTTTCCTTCAGTCACCGGTGTAGGGGTAGTCCTAGTGAAATGGATCACCAACGGCTCTGGCAAAATTACATCAGATTCCCCACCAGTTTGTGCAAACACTTCCTCTTCCTTATCCTCGCGGCATACTTGCATCAAATTTTTGTCGAGTAGGTCTTGCAGAATACCTTCCAAATCAACACACTCCTCAATAGAGTGCCCAGCATCTGGATGGAGTGCACATGATGTACCCATGTCATAATCACCTTTCACTAGACCCACTTTTAACATTGCCTCGAAAATAAATTTCCTAGAGGTTCGGATTTTACTCGCATCTCATATCAACTCATGTTTTTCGGCCCCGATGGCGTTCGCCGAGGTACTCCCATGCCCTGACAATGGGTTACCTTCAATGCTAGGCTTATCTTCTTGAAACTTTAGCCACCCAGAGTCTATTAGAGTCTGTACCTTATACTTGAAAGCCACACACCGCTCAATTGAGAGACCAATGCCCCCTCCATGGTAACTACATCTGGCATCTGCATCATAACCCCTTGGGTATGGAGGTTGTATAGGCTTCATCGGGCAAATGGCAACCAGACCCTTCTTTACGAGTTGAGGTAACAACTCCGTGTAAGTCATAGGAATATGGGTGAAATTAACAAATTGATTCCTTCTCGGGTTGGTGTCTTGATCTGCATTCGGATTGGGACCCACGTTTGCCCCAGCCTTCCATGCTTCAGTTGAGATACGCTGTGGTTGATAATACCCTTGTTGTTGCTGAGGCCTAGTTTGATGAGCGAAAGCTGCGTTAGCTGTAAAATGAGGTTGACCCAAGTATGGTCATAAATTATGAATGGGAGCTTGACCTCTCCACACAAGCATTGTCGACGCTGCATGCACCTCCCCTTCCTTCTTCTTTCCGGGATTGAAACCAGGTTTTTTGTAGTTTGCAGTCGCAAGCGGGCTGTCAACACCCAATTTTGTCCGGGTAATTGTAATAAAATTAAAAAAAATCAATGTGTCAAACTTTGTATGGTTTTATCTTCATTTTTGTTTTATCTTTATTTTTAATGTATTTTATATAAAAAAAAGCAAATAAAAATATAATAAATAAATTTTGTTTTGATTTAATTTAATTTTATCTTTATTTTATTTTGTTTTGTTTTTATTTTATTTTATTTTATTTTATTTTATTCAAATAAACCAAAAATCAAAATACAAAATTACAAAATAAAAATTTAAATAAAAAAGAGGTCTCCACCACCCACTGTTTTTTCTACAAGCACCTACTGTTTTGTCTGCAAGTGATTCTGAGTGCACCACTTACTCAGTGCATCATCATTCCGGGCACACCATTTACTCATTATCATCATTCTGGGAACATCATTTAGTGGGCATTATCATTCACCATGATGGAGGAGAGATGACGGGGGGATCATAGAGAGGGGATGAAAAAGAAAACCCGAGAGGGAGGAGAAAAAAGGCAAAAGAAGGGGAGTTTAAGGCACAGCTGAATTGAAAGCAAGAGGAGAAACTTGGAGCTGCGGAGGAGAAGGATAGAAGCTGCAATGAAGAAGAAAGAAGAAAGGAAGAAGTTGAAACTGGAAGAACAAAGATAATGAGGGCTACAAGAGGTAAGTCTTTCACCCTAAACTGTGAATGCTGATTATGTTCAAGGTAAATAATGTATATTTCATTTATCATTCAATACAACATATTTTCTATACAATCTTTCATTCATCATCATAATTCTACCTTACACAATGGGTGTCCTCGTCCGTGAGCTCCCAAGTTCCTAATCAAACCACTAGTGAGCTTCCTACCCTCGTAGTCATTCACCAACATCTCCTTAGCCTACACCCCGAAACACCAACAAAGCAAATCTGTAGCTCACGCTCATTCCAAAATCACATTCTTTCATTCCCATTGTCTATCCAACTATAGAGGAAAATCATAAAAAACAGAATCAACTCACAAGTCATAAGATTTCATTCATAAACCAGTTTCCCATTCATCTCCTTCACTAGAGATTTCGTTCATCAACCACCCTGTAGCATTTCAGCAACCAATGTAATAGTAACACTCTTCACCGCTAGCTCGTATCCTCCTCACTGTCACCACCGCTACCGCCACCGAGAAACTCTCGCAGATACCGCATCACCCTCCCTCGCCAACCGCGAGCCATCTTCCCCACCGTGAGTCACCTCGACTCCACCACCTCCGCGCCTTCCCTCCATCATCACATGAATTTCTTTCCCATCAGTTGCCCCATCTAAACCTGCAAACAAAAAAAAATGAATCAACCCCAAAACCCTCCACCGCGGCAACCATACACCTCTGCCATCATCACCAGCCAACCTCCTCGTCCCTATTCCGATCACGCTTACTTCCATCTACCATCGCGTGTAAGGAAGTCATGCTTCCTCATTTCTCTCACCGTAGTTCCCATTCGAACTGGATCTTCATCACCCGTAGCTGTGGACATCACGCCCCTGCCAAGCCCATCTTCTTCTCCGTGTAACACTCCCTTCGAACCCCACATCTTCCCCAGCCTTCATCTCCGGTTCCTTCGAGTCATCCACATCCATCATCATCATCCTCAACTGCCGGACCATTCTCCCCGCTCTCAACATTCGCCCACTACTAGGCAACTCAGCCTCCGACCACCGTGAACCACACCAAACCTGCAGGAAATACCAGAAACAACCCAACCCATTCCCAAATCAGCCCAGCACCACCGCGTTCACCACCCATCATCTTCTCATCTCAGATCAACTCAAACTCACCACAACACCACCGTCAATCTCCGTCACTGCCTTCACCCAGCTCCGAACTGCAACCCAACATCACCGTGAAGTTTCCCTAACACCAGCCACCCACCTTTGTCCCTTCGTCGACCATCGCGAATCGCCTCCATCCCCGCCACTCTCGCGGCAGCTTCCTCAGACCCGCACTACTCCTCTCCGCGATCTCAGCCGCGTGACCGCGACCTGGACTCATGGCTCGCGGTGGTTGATCTCGTCGATGACGGCGTTGGCGCGACGTGGAGAGGTGAGGGTCTTTCTCTCGCGGGCGGAAGAAAAGAGGAAGAAGAGATTGGCGCAGTGGCCAGCAACGACCTCGACGGTGATCAGTGGCTCCGACGACGCCCTAGCTCTCGGTGCGGTGGTCGTTGCCGTGGTTGCTCCGTGAGCGCGCATGAGAGGAGACCGATGCCTCCCTGGGGTCCCTGCGTCGCGGTATAGTGGAGGGGGAAGAGCTTCACTGAGAAAAGTAGTAGAACCCCTAATGTTGCTGCTTGGAACAAAACCTTGGGCCTACCTATTCGGTCACTTTCTCTCTGTCTGCCATCACGCTAATTCCATTCACACTCCCCATTTTGTTGAGCTTCAGCGCATCCTATTTTTGCAAACAAAAAGAAAATGTTTGACCCAGACCACTATTGCGAGATGCACCCCAATCTTCCATGTGCACCCCTTATAGTTGGGCCCAGATAAGAGACACTCTTTTCACCTCCTCTTTAGCTCATTTTATTAGTTCGGTAATAAATTAAAAATCCATAAAAATCATAAAAAATATAAAAGACAATAAAAGCATAAAACCCCAAAAATAGTTTTGTTTTCTTTATTTTGTGAATATTGTTTTATTTTTAAATAAAAGAATTTTAAAACAAAAAATAGTATTTCAGGCTTTTAATCTTTTCTTTCTTTTAAAATGTTATTTCTCCTAAATAAAAACATAAAACCGCAAAAATAGTTTCTTAAATTGTTGTTGTCATATTTTCCTTTATAATAAAATAAAAATCACAAAAATATTCTTTAAAGTTTTGATGTCTCTTTTGTGAATATCTTTTAAATAAAAATTGTAAAATCATAAAAAATGGTTTTCTTAAGTTTTTACAATATTAGTTTCTCCAATAAAATCATAAAACTCCAAAAATAATTTTCCTTTTAACATTATGTTCTTAAGCTTATCGTGTCTTTATTCTGTAAATATTTTAAATTAAAAATTGTAAAAAATAAAAATTGATTTCATGTTCTTAATCTTTTCTTTTAAATTATTATGTCTTAAATAAAATCACAAAAATAGTTTTTCAAGTTTCTTTCCATAAAAATTGACAAAATTACAAAAAATATGTTTCTTAAAATTTATTGTCTTATTTTGTTTTATAAAGGAAAAAAGAAAAGAAAAATATAAAATTACAAAATTACAAAAATAGACTTTAGCTTTTAATTTTACATTTCTTTATCAATCAAATCAAAAATACCAAAAATATAGAATATTCAAAAATCCAAAAATATATCAAATCTTCATCCAATGAACCTAGGCCAGAACTACGTGACCCTTGATTCTCCACCAAAAATGGAGATACGTAGGACAAAGGCAATGCCTTGTCAGGTTCATTCCCTCAAAATCCAAATTTTCCCTTAACATCCAAATCAAGTCAAAATCAATTTCCAAGAAGATTTCCAAGAACAATTCAAGTAGAGTTGCAAGAAGAACTACGTAACCCTGATTTCTCATGATGAATGAGAATACGTAGGAGCAAGGTTCATCCTTGTCGGGCTCCCTAAAAACAAAAAACATTTTGTTTCATCTGTGTGTGTCTTGTACTGTTATTTTCGGGGAAAATAACCATTTTGAAAACCACATCCACTTTGCACGTTTAGTTAAAGGTACTGTTTTCGGACAGGCGTTGTAGGGTGCTAATACCTTCCCTACACGTAACCGACTCCCGAGTTCAAATATCTGATTTTGCAGACCATGTCTTACTTTTATGATTTTTCTGTAGTTTTCCAGAATAAACTACGGTGGCGACTCCAAATGATTTTCAAACAGATTATTTTCCTGTGGAGAGAGTCCCGTCGCGATTCCGGTTGCGACAGATGGCGACTCCACTTGGGAAGCTAGAGAGTCTAGCCATTTAATTAACTGTGCAAATTGATGTGGTTTTCCATTTGTTTATTTTCCCCTTTTCCTGTTTAGTATGTGTGTTATCATGTCTTGTGATGTTTAATTGTATGCTTGCTTTTATTTTATTTTTACTTGTCGCATGTGAATATTTGTTGTATGTATTGAGTATCATTGTATTTCTTCTTCCACACATATTATGCATATCATGAGTGGGACCCTATACTCGGGTCTGAGCGCAACTTAGAAATAGAGGAGTTGTGTAGCGGTGTCACTCTGGAATGTACTTCCTGTTTGGCTATCGTGAGAACTCCACCTAGAGTCTGTTCTCTTCATTTGTATTTTCACACCTAGTTGATTACTCGACTGTTGTGAAGATGCTGTGAAAGGAGCCATAGCTCTGGTGGCCTTGATTTAGGTATTAGGGAGCCATCCTTGTGAGAGCATATATGTGGCCTTAAAACTGTAAATATTTCAACCTCTGTTAAGGCATAAAAGGAGAAACATGTGTTCTTGTAACTTGTAAATATTATTTGTGCGTGTATGATGTTATTTGTTTTTGTATCTTTGGGTGTGGTTTTTGTTATTCACTGTTTAAGTTGTTCTGATGTTGTGATTTGTCGTGTATTGTACTCTCCCTTCACACACGTACTCATTGTACATATCATGAGTGGGGCCCTATATCCGGGTCTGAGCGTAACTTAGAATTAGAGGAGTTGTGCAGTGGTGTCACTCTGGGATGTACTTCCTGTTTGGCTATCGCGAGAACTCCAGCCAGAGTCTGTTCTCTCATTTGTATTTTCACACCTAGTTGATTACTCGACTGTTGTGATGATGCAGTGAAAAGAGTCATAGCTCTGGTGACCTTGATTTAAGTATTAGGAAACCATCCTGGTGAGCGCATGTATGTTGGTCTTAGAACTTTAAGTACTCATCCTTCGATTAAGACACAAAAGGGAGATCGTTTTATCATTTGTATTTTATCATTTGTATTTTATCGTGCCTTTGTATAGGGCAAATAAATGTATTGTATTGTAAAAAAAATGAGAGCAATAAAATATGTACATGTTCTAATTCATATGTATTTGTTTCGCATTTATCTTGTTATCAAGTTCATGGAATAATTCTCAAAAAAAAAAAAAGATTTTCAAAAGTTTGGTCCAACCACTCAGTTCAATAAAAAAGACATTTTTTATCATTGATTTGAGATGTTTATCCGAATTTCATGATATGAAAATGTTCAAGATCATCGTCTGACCACTGATCCATCGCCCATTTTCGTTCGTAAAAGAAAAATCATTGTATAAGGGGCTTTATTCGTAAATGATCGCAAACAGTTCTCACAAAAGTAAAAAAAAATAATAAAATAGGGGCAATGTTTTGTAAGTTTTTCTTGAAAGTTAAGACGTTTAGAAATAAAACAACCATGATTTATGTATATGTGCGAACGTGTTTCATAAAAATGTATCATCTTTTGGTACTCATTTTATTAAAAAAAAAAGGTAAACAAAATGTTCAAGTTTTCTTAAGGTAATTTGTAAAAATTAGTCACATCTCGATTTTGTTTTTCATTAAACCACCTGGAAAATAAATGATGATAATTTGAAATGATTGAAAATATGTTCCTTGGCTTGTGAAAACAATATCTTTTATAATCCAGTTTTGGTCAAAAATAAAAATAAAAAAAATCTTTCGAATTACTCTGAACCATTTTAGTACTTCAGTCGTTTCACAAAGTTCAATAAAGTTTGCACAAATTAAAGATTGGTTGTTAGTTCTCTAACGTTTTTAACACAGAGGAAAATTTTTAAATGTGTAATAAGTTGCCCTGATGAAAAATAAAAAAAAAATGTGTGTTTTCAATAAATTGGTGTTAATAGATTTGCTTGCGGGCCATTTTTGGATTGTTTTCTCAATGATCATCACCTTTCAAGAGTCTATCAAATTTATAGTTTGTACATCGTGTCAGGGGAATTTTTTTTGCTCTCAGTTTGTACCCCGTGTCCCTTTGTCACCCATTGTATGTGTCATGTTTCTTTCCCTTCTCCGTGTTTTCTTCTTTTTAAACCTAGTTTGACCCAGGAAAGCCCAAACCTTGATCCAGTCTGAGCCTAAAACTTCCACGTCTTAACCCAAATTGTGATCTACCGTGAGTCTAAGCCTAGTGTGTCTTAACCTAAACTGTAATCTATAGTGAGCCTAAACCCCCGTGTCTTAACCTGAACTACGTCGTGTTTGGCCCATCATCCGTGCATAAGCCTACATCGTGTCCACATTGTGTTTTCCATCAAGCTCGTGTTTTAATCCATCAATGTTCAATTTTAAACCTTCATTCATTAACAAGTCTCATTTTGTTGTTATTAATCTTTGTCTGTCTAAACCCGTTTTTGTCTCCTATTAACATGTGTCGTTTGTTTTAATGGTCATTAAGAGTCAATCCAATTTCCAATTTTTCACCCATTTCAGATAATGTCAAACGTGTGTTTTTGTCTTAAAGTTCATCAACTCTTTGATATTTGGGGTACATGTTCGTGTCTTTGTCTTAAGACGAGTTCAAATTGGTCAATTTTTAGTCTCTGGGCGTATAAGTTTGTCCAGATTGGGGCAAATTCGTGTTCATGTATGTTTACCTCAAAAATGTTGGATCATTCTTAAAATCTTGAACAATTTTGTATATGATTATTCAGATGTTGTTTCAAATTTTGTGATAACTTAAGTGTTTTTCTTTCGGACCAAGTAAAAAAAAAAAAGAAAGCGAAAATTTGAGAAGATTTCCATGAAGCCAGATTGCGAAGATATATGTAAAATAAGTCATGTGAATTTGTGAACATGTACATGAAATAAAAAAAATACATTTAATTTTGCAGTGTTCAGTTTATTACAGATAAAGGCCTTCAGGTGGCCGAAACAGAAAACCAAAAATTACAAAAAAAAAATAAAAATTTACAAAACGTTTGTAGATTTCTCAGGTTATTGTCTTCTGCCAACACTCTCGAGTTCGGTAGTGGCAACCTGCACAAAACTTGTTAAATCTCAAACAACAAAAATAAAAAAAACAGATAATAAGTGAAGCATCAAAAGTACATATTACGGAGTTCGTTCAAGTTCGGCTACTGGCCGTCAAAAACATAAAAGAAAAACAAAAACATAAAAATAAACATAGTGTTCATAATACAGTCCAGGTTTCATTTTTTTGGCCATGCACGGCCAACAAAAACATAAAAAACATAAAAAAAATTAATTAATTAATAAAATAGAACTCCTGAACTGGTTGTGGTGGTCTAAGGGAGAGCTCCGTTGAAGGAGTTGTGGTTCGGAACGTCAAAGGCGGAGGCTGAGGAATCTCTTTTTCTTCGTCGATTACAAGGGGAATAGGAAAGAGATTCAGGAGCTTTGAAGTTGGTGGAATTACCCACGAAGGGTATGTGGTAGTGCAAAATGATAGTGGTCAGAGAAAAATAAAATAAAAAATAAATAACGAAAAATAAAAAAAGAAGAAGAGGAAGGGAAAGAAGGCTTACCGTACATAAACGACGGAAGGAGGGAATATGAAGCTTCTGATGTACTAGAGACGCCTTTGGGCCAGCCTCGTTGCTTCAATCGACTTCCATGGTTTTGAAACCAACAGTAGACGTTGTATTCTCCAACATCCCCGTACTCCTTGAGTCGTCCTGTGATCTCGCGAATCTGATCTCGACTGGGATTGATGATCCCATGATTGAAGATGTTCAACAAGATGCTGACTTGTTCCGGAGTGGACCACCATCGTTTATGAATTGTCTTGCCTTCGTTATCCATTCTCTAAGTTGTTGTTCATAAAGTAAAATAAAAGTAAAAAGACTTATTACAAATATTCCAATTTGAGTCAAGTTTTCTTTTTATCTTTCAAATTTTTATTGTCCAGAAGTGGTCTGTTTCACGGTCCTTGCAAGGGGTCCTAAACGGATCTACGTCCAAAATGTCCTTGTCCATATTTGTTCATACAGAATAAAATTTTTTTAACTTTTCTTATTTTAGTGGGGTACGTGGCATTGTTCTACCCGATTGTCTCTGTCATACCTTCAAACGAAGGGAGATTAACGTCTGGTTTCCAGCCTATATACCCCTTAGTTTAAGACAAGTGTGTTCTTGTTTGTTTAAGTTAATAAAAAAGAAAAATAGAAGAAGAAGAGGAAAGCAAATAGAGAGTTTGAAGTAAAGAAATGAGCCGAAAGTAAAGAACAGAGAGCAAAAATTAAAGGAGAAATAAAATGCAGAAAAGTAAAGAGCGAAAAATGAAGAAGATAATTTGCAGGAAATAAAAGAGCAGACCATAAGGTGCGAGAAATTAAAGTGTAGAAAAGAAGATTATGAGTAAATGGAATCAGAAAGCACATAAAGAAAGAAGAAAAGCAAGAAGAAGAAGAAGAAGGAGAAGTTGAGTAAAAGAAAAGGAAAGGATCGGAGAAGAAGTACTTACCCGAGACGGTGCGAAGCCCAGAACATGAAAGTTGAAGCTTCGGCCGGAAGGCTCTCCGATCTCGCTCTTAGGCTCTCCGATCACGCTCTTAGGTGCTCCGATCTCACTTGCGTCGCACTCAGATCTCTCTTAGTTCTCAATCTCAGAACCCACTCTCTCTCACTCAGAGGAAGACTCTCTCTCACTCCTCTCTCTCTACTTCTCTCTCTAACTTAGGTCGAAACGTTGCAAATGACGTTCAACGCGTTCCTTCGTTCGTCTTAAGACTCAAATCTCACTGTGTCCACAGTTCCGGTTATTGCTACCGGAGGCATCCACAGTCCCGGTGTTTCAGAATTCAAAATTAAAAAAAATTGAAAAATGGAAAAAATGAAACGGGCAGGGTTTTGTTGGGTCAATCCGGCCCAATACAAGATTGTTTGGATCACCCGATTTCAACAAAAAAAAATAAAAAAATAAAAAAATATAAAAAATAGATAAATAGAAAATGTTTCAAAAAATAATAATAGTAAAAATAAGTGGAGTGATGAAAAATTTGAAGTATTCAAAATTGTTTTTCATTCGCATGATAAAGGACATTTTTCAGGTTCATTGGGCCTCATTTCCATGTTGGTCGTCTTTGAACCCAATTCTTCTGAAATATAAATTTGAATGAAAAATTATTTTGACATGTTCATAATTTTCACATCATACCATTTTGTTTGATTTTATTCCTTCTTCTTCTACATTTTGAATAAATCTAAAATTAAAAAAGAATTTGAAAAAAAAAGAGAAGAAAGAATAGTGCTCGAGCCCATTAGGCCCAATGGCCTTCGTGATTTTCTCTCGAGTCTACTTCTTTTTTAAAAAAAAAATGTCAAAAATATTTTGTTTTTGCATTTTGCGGTTGAATAATGTATCATTCTGAGATTTGTCAAGTTGATTTTCAAAATTTTTTCAATGTGACAGTATGAGTAGTATTTGTTGAGCCCATCTGGGCCCATTTTGAATGTAAGATTTTTCTTAGTTTTGTTTTCTCAAAAGAATAAAAAATATATTTCTCTCATCATGTGCATAATTTTTCACAGTGTCACATTTCATTTTAAAACAAAAAATGTAAAAAAACAATTTCTGTTCCTTGAGTCACATTGACAGTTGGGTCCGTCCGGCCCGTTAAGCTCAGACTGCCTGCATTTGATTCTTTTTTTCTTCAGGTCCAAGTTTGACTCAGTTTTCTTTGTAGAGTTGGAAAATAAAAGTCAATCAAAATCAAAAAAATCTCAAAATGCAAATTTTCAACAGTGTCTTTTCAGTACAATTGTCCAAAGTGTCATGTGTGATTTTGTTTGAACTCGTTGTCAAAAACTGAGAATGAAAGATGAACAGTTTTCGAGCCCATTAGGCCAATTGCCATATGTGGTTTCTCTGGAACTAGTGTATCTGAATTTCTGAAAAAAAAATAGAAAAATGCATGCTTGTGTTTGTTTTGTGTTTTCAATTCATAATTTCCCTTTGATTTGTGTGAACAAGTACTTGTACAAAAAAGGTAGAGGAATTCACACATTGTTTGAAGATTTCTGTCATGAACATAAGAAGAATAGTTTTTGGGCCCATTGGGTCGAGAGTGTGGCAAAATTTTCTATAAATTCAATTTTCTGAAATCCTCTGATAATAAAAAAAAATGAATTTGTTTTGGCCTGTTTCATAAAAATGAAAACGAAAAAATATTTTCTTTGTTAATTTCATATGTCAAGCTTTCCTGGCTCAGGTCATTTGATCCGTTGGGTCAATGTGCCTGGTAAGTCCAACCTCCTTATGGTGTGTTTCTGTTTCAGGTCTAGTCCAATCTGAATTTTTTAGTGTCAAAAAGTAAAGTAAAAAACAAGAAGAAAAAATCAGTGTGAGCCCATTGAGTCCAGTTGTTGTCTGCTATGTTTTATTTAACTCAATTTCTGAATAAATAATACAAATTGAAAAAAATACAAAAAGATTTCTTGGAGTAAATTGCATAATTTTCTTTCAGTAATATTTGTCAAATAAAAGGAGTATAAGTGTGGAAAATACAAAAAGATTTCATTCAATAATTTGCATCATTTTCTCTTCGTTGTACATTTCTTCATAAAAAACAAGTTTGAAAAATTCAAAAAGATTTCTTTGAGCAAGTTTCATCTTTCTAATTTCAATTACGTTTTTGCATTCATAAAGAAATAGAAACATAAATCTGAAAAAATTCAAAAAGATTTCTTTCCATAAAGTGCAAAATTTTTCTTCAGTAATATATTTGCAGCATATGTGTAAAAAATACAAAAAGATTTGTTTGAGTGATTCGCATGATTTCTTCATAAAAGAATGATGCACAAAAAAAAAAGAAAAAAAACACTTGAGTGTGTTTCATCATTTCCATTTCATCATGTTGAAAAATTCAAAAAAAAAAGGATAATTGAGTCAATTCTTTCAAGATAAGTCATCAAATTTGTGACATTCTCAGAATAAAAAAAAACATAAAATATAATGTATGTCATCTTTTGTTGGGCCAGATAATTTAATCACATTTGCTATTGAAATATTAGTGTATGCATTGCTTGTAAACATTCATCTCCAGCCTTCATTAAACCTTTGATTGTAAACATCCATCACCAGCATTCATTAAACCCTTGTTTGTAAACATTCATCTGTCAGCCTTTGTTTAGCCTTTGTTTGTAAACATACATCCTCCAGCCTTTATTTTACAAAAGGATTGACCCCGATCATTGCCCAAGATGAACAAAAATTATATTGGGGCAAATGGGCCTGACCAGAATTTTTATCAGTTAGGTGATCCCTGAATCCTTCAAAGACAAGAAAAAAGAGTTTCAAAAAGAAAATAAAAAAGAAAAACAACTCGTGCTGAAGTCAGTTGATTTGTCACAGAGTTAACTTTTTGAAAATAAAGTGATCAAAGTTTAAGATGATGTGTGGCCATTTTTCTTTATCCAAAAAGAAACAAAAAAAATATATCCATTGATACCCATTTGAGCCAAGAAATAATTCTTTTTCAAAATCTACCCGAGCAAGAGTTACCATTACAACAGAAGTCAATTCAGAATGCAACCAAAGGATGCTTAGTGATCAAACAAGAAAGTTCATCAAGAAGAGCAAATAGAAAGAAGAAACACTAAGTGATAATCTTAAAAAGAGTAAAGCACTCAGGAGGTTGACAAATAGAAAATTCAAGATCGTAATGGTAACTCTTGTTTCAAAAAAATAATAACCCGGAAACACTTATTTGGGCCTTATCCTTTCTTTGAGAACCCTTCAGCCCATAGCCTCATTACAAGCCAAATAAAAGCCCACACAGATTAAATGATGATTTCTTCAGTTTTCATAAAGTTTAATTGTATGACAAGTTGAAATGACTTGCAATGTAGTTGTAAAAAAAATAGAGAAAAAGAAAAATAAAGAAATGAAATGTCTTAGGAAGAGGGGATCTTCTTGCCAGCTTGTAAAAAAGGAAAGGTCAGATCATTTTGGGGCATCCTTTTTCATACAACCCTTTCCAGACCCATTCACAGATTAGGGGCAGCCCTGTCCAGACATCCATCAATCCATTCAAACAGTTGGGGCAACCTTTGTGGGTTTTTCATAATCCTGATTTGTCCATCCTATGAAAAACCGGGGCAATGGTCTTAGCTTTCCATGATTGTAGTTTGTCCCAGAAATTCCTAAATTCACCCTAAAAACAGGGGCACCCATTTTGGGCCTTTCATAATTTTGGTCAGCCCTACTATTCATTCATCCGAAGCGGGGGGCAACTTTTCTGGGCCTCGCATGATGCTGACTTGCCCTGACATTCACTGAGTCATATCCAAATTAGGGACAATTTTGTGAGATACATGAACTTCATACCCTGACAATCCATAGATATATTCATAACAATTTTCCCCCCCACATCCCAAACTGGGGCAATTTGAAAAATATCTCTGATCTCACATTAGCATTCACAACTGTTTTGAGGAGTGATAGGCCCACATGGTTATCCCGGTACCCATCCAACCCTCTCTAACATCTTCCACATATTTATCCAGCCCTTGTTATCAAGCATGCATACATTGGTCTTTCAAGAGAAATGTCAAGCACAAGCGCATTTGGTTCAAACATCTGACTCCAAGAATGTGTGACATCCATTGTTTCAAAAAGATGTGAATGATGATGAAAAACCATAAGTGAATATTCAAAGAATACATAAATTTGATGATTTCAAAGAGAGCACATTGACTCAAAGAAAACAAAAATCATGGTATCATAGTCTTGCATCATGTACATAATAATATCATTTTATTTTGCATCATGATATGAAAATTTTTCAAAAAAAAAAATAAGAAAGAAAAATCAAGTAAACTCAGTTTGTCTAGCCTCTGATCCCAGTTTGTTAGGCTCATCAAAGCCCAGTTTGTCCGGCCCATAAATCTAGATGATTAATTTCTCTGTTCAATGTTTCTCCATCAATTCAATCAATCGGTCTATCTGTTAGGTCAAGTATGTTGAATCGTTAAGCACAGTTTTGTATAGTCTGTCTACTCAGTTTTGTCCAGTCTATCAAACCCAATTTCGTCCAACCTTAGAACCCAGTTTTTGGCGAGTCTATTTGGCTCATTTAAGCCCGATTTATATGGTCTCAGAGGTCCAACCTGTCTAGCCGGTTAAGGTCAGCCTGTGTACCCATTAAGTCAAAATGTGTGTATTTTTGTATTCCAAATTCAATATTTCAAAATCAAAAAGAAAGAAAAATTCAAAAAAAATGTATTTTCATATTTCTTCGCCTTGAAAAAACTCAAAAAAAGGAAAGAAAAATAAAAGAAGAAAGATTTCGGAAGAAAATAAGTGTCCAGAAAAATAAAGTTTTGTTTAAAAGAAAAAGAACATCAAGGAGAATTGCTAAAAGAGATAAATATCAAGAAAGATTTTGAAGAAGAAAGATAAACATCAAGGAAGTTTTCTATAAAAAGAAGACAAGAATAAGAAAGTTTTTTTGAAGTTGTACCTCAAGGAAGTTTGAAAATTGGCCTTCTGCTATGCAATGGTCATTTTTCCAGTAAAAATCAGTTGTACCTCAAGGAAGTTTGAAAATTGACCTTTTGCTATGCAACGGTCATTTTTCCAGAAAAAATTAGTTGTACCTCAAGGAAGTTTGAAAATTGACCTTTTGCTATGCAATGGTCATTTTTCCAGTAAAAATCAGTTGTACCTCAAGGAAGTTTGAAAATTGACCTTCTGCTATGCAATGGTCATTTTTCCAGTAAAAATTAGATGTACCTCAAGGAAGTTTGAAAATTGACCTTTTGCTATGCAATGGTCATTTTTCCAGTAAAAATTAGATGTACCTCAAGGAAGTTTGAAAATTGACCTTTTGCTATGCAACGATCATTTTTCCAGTAAAAATTAGATGTACCTCAAGGAAGTTTGAAATTGACCTTCTGCTATGCAATGGTCATTTTTCCAGTAAAAATCAGTTGTACCTCAAGGAAGTTTGAAATTGACTCTTTGCTTTGCAATGATCATTTTCTAGTAAAAAGAAGAAAACACATCATCCTCCATGAGACTTGCATTTCTCAATAACTTCATCCATAGGGTTAGTACACCCTCCACGAGGTTAATACACCTCAATTCATTCATCCATAGGGTTAGCACACCCCCACGAGATTTGCATGCCTCAATAACTTCATCCATAGGGTTAACACACCCTCCACCCAGCAAAAGTAAAAAAATTTCTTCTGTCCAATTGTGTGTTAATGTGATCGTAAAGTTTTCAAGTTATCTGTCGTCAGATGAGATCTCCACTTGAGATTAGTCGGGTCCTTTGTATTTTTGGGTCGTAACCCTTTCTGTTTGACTGAGTCATTGCGTCAATGTTGATTGTGATTTATTATTCTTCATTGTGATTTCTTATTTTTCACTATGACTTCCACGTATGTGTGATTCTTGTTTTTATGTGGCTGTGATTTCTTGTTTTTGGTATTGAATGTGAGTTTTCGTTTTAGTTCTCATTTTGAAACGCGGACAAAATTAGTGTTTCTATCTTTACTTGTCTTTTATTTACAATAAAACCTAAGTAAAGAGGGGCAACTGTCAACACCCAATTTTGTCTGGGTAATTGTAATAAAATTAAAAAAAAATCAATGTGTCAAACTTTGTATGGTTTTATCTTCATTTTTGTTTTATCTTTATTTTTAATGTATTTTATATAAAAAAAGCAAATAAAAATATAATAAATTTTGTTTTGTTTTGATTTAATTTAATTTTATCTTTATTTTATTTTGTTTTGTTTTTATTTTATTTTATTTTATTTTATTTTATTCAAATAAACCAAAAATCAAAATACAAAATTACAAAATAAAAATTTAAATAAAAAAGAGGTCTCCACCACCCACTGTTTTGTCTACAAGCACCTACTGTTTTGTCTGCAAGTGATTCTGAGTGCACTTACTCAGTGCATCATCATTCCGGGCACACCATTTACTCATTATCATCATTCTGGGAACATCATTTAGTGGGCATTATCATTCACCATGATGGAGGAGAGATGACGGGGGGATCATAGAGAGGGGATGAAAAAGAAAACCCGAGAGGGAGGAGAAAAAAGGCAAAAGAAGGGGAGTTTAAGGCACAACTGAATTGAAAGCAAGAGGAGAAACTTGGAGCTGCGGAGGAGAAGGATAGAAGCTGCAATGAAGAAGAAAGAAGAAAGGAAGAAGTTGAAACTGGAAGAACAAAGATAATGAGGGCTACAAGAGGTAAGTCTTTCAACCTAAACTGTGAATGCTGATTATGTTCAAGGTAAATAATGTATATTTCATTTATCATTCAATACAACATATTTTCTATACAATCTTTCATTCATCATCATAATTCTACCTTACACAATGGGCGTCCTCGTCCGTGAGCTCCCAAGTTACTAATCAAACCACTAGTGAGCTTCCTACCCTCGTAGTCATTCACCAACATCTCCATACATACACCCTTAAAGCAACATAGAATAATTAATGAAATTAGCATACTGGCATGAATAAAAACATCAATCGAACACATAATGAGCAAACAAAAAACACCCTGACTTGCAAATACTGAACGGTTCCTGGTACTACAGAAGTGGACGAACGTTACAAGATCTAGGCGAACCATGTTGAACTTGGCCGAACGCTATTAAGCTTGGCCGGATGCTATATATTCTGGCCGAACGCTACAATCTCTTAGACGAACACTATTTGGACGAACGCTGGTACATAACGAGCACTACTGAGACCGAGCGTTAGTAAGACTGAACGCTACGAGCTTTGCCAAACGCTACCTAACCGAACACTATTAAGACGAGCGCTCATACGAAATAAGCACTACCAAGACCAAGCGTTACTAAGACTGAACGCTACTAATTCACCACCTGGACGAACGCTAAGGGACTTAACGCCAAGCCAGCACCTGACCGAACGCTACTAAACCAACGACCGAATCACTACTAAATCAACACTTAACCGAACGCTATCAAGATCCTCCACTAAAACCGAACGCTATCCAGTCCACCCGCTATGACCGAACGCTATTAAGTTTATCCATTAAGACTGAACGCTCCCCAAAAGGCCGAACACCATCAATACCAAATGTTACCTATGACCGAGCGCTACCTTAGATTGAGCGTCATCCATACCGAACGCTAAGTGACCTAACGCCACACCAATATATGACCGAACGCTACTAACCAGCACATGACCGAACGCTACTCAACCAGCACATGACCGAACATTACTCAACCAGCACATGACCGAACGTTACTCAACCAGCACATGACCGATCGTCCAAATCAGACATGGACGACCGGTCAGTTTTTTTGGCGTTCTGCAGAATTCTGCAAGATGATGGCAGAACTTCCCCTTGACCATTTCCAACCATTTTTACTAACTTCTAACACCCTTAATTCTTGTTTTATACTTGATTGAACTTACCTACATGATTATAAACATTCCTACTTCCATTCTAAATTGATTAAGACTCAATTTCAACTCTAAAACACCAATTTCTCCAACTTAGGTACCCAAATCCAATTCTACTACTTTGCACCTATTTTGATCAATTTAGTGACTCAAACAAGTCACAATACAGTAGCTAAAACTGTCCCAATAGTCCAGTTGCACTCTAGACCTCAAATGCCCAAAATCATTACCTCGCTTCCTCTCAAAATGACCTAAAAACTACTAAAACTCCAAATTTCCTTCCCCCCAAAGACATACCAGATTTCACACACATAAATCACTTCCAAATGTGTCAATTACAGCAATCCAAACTCATCCAAATCAATTCCAAACAGCACAACACAGTTTCACAAATTCCACATAACCATACATACCCAAAACTTGAAAACGTAATCCAAACAACCAAATCATGCATAAATCAAAACTTACCTGTGGGCTAAAGTCTTACTCAATTAGACTCATTTAACCTTATGATAAAACTATTAAATTATATCACATTCCTAATTCATGTGGGAAAATTAAGAATTATAATAAATATTTTATCCTAATTACTCATACAAATGTAAGAAAAATCCTATGGGTATATTTCATCACATTATATATAATTAATTACAATTAATGTTTTAATAAAGTGATCTTTATAATATAATTTAATTAATTAAAGATGCTGTGGCTACTCTCTAATTATTAAAAATTATATTTATCACTAAACATTAAATTCTCTATAAGTCTTATATTTAATCTAAATAAAACATAAGAATCATATTATAAATATATAATATTCAAAAAATTATTATACTAACATTAAATATTAGTATAATGTTAACAACAGGAAAAATGCATCCAATATAAAACGTAAACAATAAATAATATATATTTATATATATGTATGAAAAGTAATCAGTGTGCGCAGAATGAAAAACAACTCTGGATTAAAACCAGAAGCGTACAATATTAATTAAAACTAGAAGCGTACAATATTAATTAAAACCAGAAACAACGTACCTTATCTCCAGTGCATGTATGTATACAGTAGATAAAAAAAATAAAAATAAAAACTGAATATATATTTTCTCAAAGATGCCCAAAATGAAACGCAAAAGCAAAAGGCGTTTCGTTCATCTTCAACCTCCGTATTGTTCCAACAAGGCATATACAAACACGAACCCAATAATATGTGAGGGTTTTAGCATCAAAATTTCATAGAAAATTTTCTTCTTTCGATTCAGTTTCAAAACAATTGACAAAACGAAAAATACAATACGCAGAGGAGTGAACCAAACAAGGCAGAGGATAAACGTGCTCTGATACCAAATGTAAAATATTCATACTAAAGATTCAATAAATCCAAATATCTCAAACAAGCACATTTAATCATATTCAGATTTATAAGAAAGAAAGCGGAAGCAGAAAGACCAACCTCCAGCCATTGTTGTATGCTTGCTTAACTTCTGGTTTCTGAACCCTTGCTCTCCTGCCATTGCATTTTGTAATCCAAATCCAGACAGCTTTGTTTTCTAAACCTTAACTCACTCAAACTTGATGGTGTGTTTTCTGAATAGAGGAGTAGGCTTAATGATCAAAACTGAGAGTAACTCATTCCCTTATGTAAAGTCTGGCCATCACAGGTTCAAAACAAATGGGCTTTACGTTTAAAATTAATAACTGCTCCATAACCTCTATGCAGTTAAAAAGATAAAATAATGGCTTAATGGACCACTTAATGTTCCTTAAAAATAGGAACTGAAAATGCTATAATATTTATTTTATATTTAAAATAATGCTAACAGTAAGCAATTGAATAAGAGTGAAACGGGTCCGTTTTAAGTCATCAAGAATGAGTTTTTGAAATTGTTACACTTTCTTCTTTTGGGACAATCTATGTATGGAAAAAGCTGTATTTTACTTTGGAAAATGTTATGTTGACAACCAATTTTTGCTAACAATTTGACAACACCATGTGGCGTCTTTGCATTGGCTAAATAAAGTGAAAAGAAATAAGGGAGAGGTTATGAGGCCGAGGGATATTTTTGGAAGAAGATTTCAAAATTTTAAGAAATTGGTTTGGCGGTTTCGATTTTCGTTTAGTGGGCGTAAGGCGCGTAGGTTTTTCAACCCTTCCATCTTCTCTCTAGCTCTGTCCTCCATTTTGACCCGTCCATCTTCTCTCACTTTGTATCGTGTATGTTATCTTTGAAACCCTAGTGTTGTTGGTCTTGTGTTGTTGTATTTGTGTGGTTGGAAGGCGGGTGCAGTTTTTGGTGTGGTTACTTTGTTGTGGATTTCCCGTCTGCTAGAGGAGGCCGTGGAGCATTGTTATCCGTCGTTGTTGGTGTAAGTAAAAATGGTCGAGCCCTCACTTTGTCTTTTACATTGTCTTTTTGGTGTTTCATTTATGTTAATGATATAACTAGCGTGGATTGTTATTTTGTTAATGCAGTTTCAATGGAAGGGAAAAATCGAAGTGTAAGAAAAATTATAATTTTCTTTTTATAGATTATTTATTATCGTATCAATTGTAGTTATTAATAAAGTTATCATCATTTTGTGTAGTGGCGGCTTCTAATCTTGATGGACTCATCGATCATTATTGAAATGAATCGTTTACTAGGAAAATGTCATGTGGAGCGCATTGGGATGACTCCATTTATGTGGTGTTTGAATATTCATAGCCCTGTGGAGGTGAATTTGAAATTATTGAAGGTTATGGTTTGCAGGTGGGCCGGGCATGATAATAGTTTTAGAGTAAGTCAACAGTTGGTGCCCTTTTCAGTTATTAATGTGTTCATGAGCATAGGTTTAGAAATAGGTGGTTTAGAGATTCAATTTGATGAAGTAGTTGTTGGATTGGTTGGTGAAATGTTCAAATCAAAAACCATCACTTTGAAGGACCTGACGGACATGTTTAATGTCATTGTGCATGATAATAACATTGATGTTGATGTAGTATGTAGGTTATATATATATTAGTTTGTTTGGTTGTTTTTTATTTTCCTAGGAAATCAAGGCATGTTTGTAACATGCCATTTGTAGTGTTAGATGACTTAGACAATTTGTGTCTATACGATTGGTGCACAGGTGTACATAAACATATTGTACAGAATTTAAATAAATGTAAGAAGAAAATTATGAGAGGAGGTATCGCGCAATCACTCACTCTTAGTGGCAATGTGGCGGTGTTGCAGGTAACATGATTTATAGTTTATTATTTTGATGTAGTGGAGAACATTGTCAATTAGGTTTGATGAAATAATATTATGATATTGTAGGCTTGGGCAGTTGAAAGACTTTCTTGCATGGTCATGCTTCACACAGGTTTTTCCCGCGCATAATGCGATGGTTCCCGTATAATTCAAGGACCGAAAAAATTGAACATATTTTTTTTCAGACCGGAGATGTAAGTGTTTTGATATTGGTTATTTGTTATGTAAAAATTGATTGTCTTATTTGTCAAAATTTGTTGTGTGATAATGGTGCAGTTAAATCTGAAGTGGTATGTAAGAAAGGAAGATCGTCATCGCTCGGAAATCCGTGCAGCTTTCCACATGGATGACGGAGGGATGAGTGAAGGATCCTTGGCTGAAGGATCCAAGATTGAGAAACACGATAACGAAAGCTCTGATGACGACACATAGGAAGCAGGTGCCGAGGAGAGATTGAGGAAAAATAATGCATTGAATACCAAGATTGGAGTTCTTACAAGGGAGTTATTTGAAATTTGTCAAACTCCAATCTTTACTGAAGAAGATGCATGTGGTACTGATGAAGAAGTTGCTGGTGGAGTTGATGAAGCACCTGAAGTTGGAGGTGACGAAGAGGCTGAAGTTGGTCGTGATTGTGGATTTGAACAACAAGGTGATGGTAATGCAGTTGATGACCCTCTAGGTGCATATACGAAAGTAAGAGGGGAGGATAAAATCGCATATGAAGATAAGATAGTTTCAAGAAGTCATGACAAAATTGTTTGTATTGAAATCCATGATGATGGTGATGAAGACGAACGAGTGGCCATACCATTGGTTATCCTCCCATTGCGCAGTTTGTTGAGGATCCAAGCAGCACTGTTGATGTAGACCAAATGTACAGAGCAATCAGCGTTATAGAGATCACTATATACAGGTATTTGCTGTGAATTGTAGTTGTGGTTGGCGAATCTCTATTGTTTGTGATGGACTAATATTTATATCTTTAGGATTGTATGCGAGATAATTGGGCAAACCTTGAGCACGACTTCATTTTACACTTTGGCCCCGATAAAAATACGTTGATAACATGGTTAATATTGTGACATTTCTTTGTGTTTCATGTTGTATTTTATGTTAGTAATGTGTAAAATTTTGATTGTGTAGGTGGTGTTATTTGCTTGTACGATGTTTATATACTTTGAGAAAAGGTTGTGCGTGTTAGCAAAATGATGAAGATGAAGTTTTGATGATATCCAATTCAAGTCAAGAACAACCAAAACTCATGAAGAATGATTTTGAAGACTTATAACTTTTGTAATAACTGTATTCTATTTAAAACATAGGAAATTAGTGGTGTTTATGTATGCATTTAAAAGTGATGTAAAAATAAACAAGGAATCAAAAACTGTGCAGTGCTAATCGATTAACCATGGCAGTTAATCGATTAGCGTTAATCGATTAACCAAGGCAGTTAATCGATTGTTCCAGAGACAAATGGAGAAGCACAGCAAAGCATGCTAATCGATTACCCAGGGTGGTTAATCGATTATCATTAATCGATTAGACAGGGCAGTTAATCGATTAACATAGTGACCGTTTGAAAAACTAGTCGTTTTTTAGCCGTTGGACTATCCGTTGATTTGTCTTTTAGTGACAAATCGATTAACTACTTAAATAAATCGATTAGCACAGTCAGAAAGGCTGAAAACGAAAAATGGAAGAGCCTTTGGATGAGTCTATAAATAGACTCTCATTTCCTCTCAAGAATAACTTGAGAAACTCTTCCCTTGCGCTTAAATACTCAGAAACTCTTGAGAATTGTGTGCTCTTGCTCAGCTAAGGAAACTCTGTCTATAGAGTTGGTGAAATACTGCTATGGTGATAGAGGAATAGCTGGTTCATCCTTGGTGTGTCTAAGGAAGTGTTCGGAAGAGGAAGTCATCCTTCGTGAAGTATTCGGAGGAAGTGTTTCATCCTTTGTGAAGATTCAAAGGAGGTGTTGTCTCATCTCTTGTGGCATCAAGAAAGGTGTTTTCTAAACTTTTTCAAATTGTATCTTTGTGATTGTAGTTTGTAATTGTTTTGTGATTAGTGAATTGTTTATCTTGTTTTGAGATAAGCGACTGGACGTAGGATTGGTAAGATCCGAACCAGGATAAAATCATATATGCAAATTTCTCTCAACCTTACTCTATTTAATTGTTATTAATTGCTAAGTAAGTTTAATTGAGTAGAAATTTTTAAGGCACACGTTTTTAGTAAGAACCAATTCACCCCCCCTCTTGGTTTGTTGTTCCACGCTAACCCATTCGCTGCAGCCGCTCTAACAATTGGTATCAGAGCTTGCTTTGATAGTCATTCAAATGGCGGGATCGTATCAAACATTCGCAGAGGGTGCCTCTATCAATAGACCACCACTATTCACAGGTGAAAATTACGCATTTTGGAAGGTCAGAATGCAAATTTTTATGGAATCTATTGATATAGATATTTGGGATGCTGTTGCATTTGGTCCTTTTGTTCCAACTAACAATATGCAGGAACCAAAGCCCCATGACCAATGGACTGCTGAAGATAAGAAAAATTTTTGTAATGATGTAAAAGCTCGAAATATTATTTCATCTGCTTTAACTGTTGACGAGTTTTACAGGATTTCTGTCTGTAAGACTACACAAGAAATGTGGGAAGTACTGAGAGTAACCCACGAAGGTACAGATGATGTTAAGAGAGCTAGAAAGAATACCTTAATCCAGGAATACGAGATGTTCAGGATGAAGCAAGGGGAAACAATAGTAGATGTTCAGAAACTCTTCACCAACACCGTAAACCATCTTATTGGACTAGGTAAATCTTTTGATACTGATGAGCTTAATATAAAATTTTTTAAATCTTTAGACAGGTCTTGGCAACCAAAAGTGACTGCAATTTCTGAGTCACAAAATCTCAACACAATGACCATGGCTGCATTATTTGGAAAGTTGAGAGAGCATGAACTTGACCTCGGAAGACTAGAAGAAGATGAAGATATTCCTATGCCAGATCCAACAAATGTTGCTGGACCATCCCATCCTCCACAAGATTATAGTCTAGAAAGTATATCTAGACAAATTGAAGCAATGGCCTCTATGCAACAAACTCGAATGGATGACATGATGGCTTATCACACTCTTCGCTATGATGAAATTAATACTCACCTCAAGGAAATTGATGACAAACTATCCAAACTATATGTTCCCGATAGTGATGATGAATCTTAGGCACTTTATGCTTCTATGCTTTTTGTAGTGTGTGCTATATGTTTAAATTCTTTGTATGCTTGCCTCTTTAAAATTCAATAAAATGTATCTTGTTTTTCCTTAATATTTCTATGCATATATACTTTTATTAAGGGGGAGTATAATTTCTAATAAATTTAGGGGGAGCAATTAAATATCACTTTTTAATAATGATCAAAAAGGGGGAGAAATATTTAAAGCCTTAAACTTATTTCTAAGTACACTAACAATTGTTTCTTCCTTAAGTTGTGTTTTAAATACAGATTATTATCAAAAGCTTTAAACATCAAGAAGGTTTTGATCATAATCAAAAAGGGGGAGATTGTTAGCAAAATGATGAAGATGAAGTTTTGATGATATCCAATTCAAGTCAAGAACAACCAAAACTCATGAAGAATGATTTTGAAGACTTATAACTTTTGTAATAACTGTATTCTATTTAAAACATAGGAAATTAGTGGTGTTTATGTATGCATTTAAAAGTGATGTAAAAATAAACAAGGAATCAAAAACTGTGCAGTGCTAATCGATTAACCATGGCAGCTAATCGATTAGCGTTAATCGATTAACCAAGGCAGTTAATCGATTGTTCCAGAGACAAATGGAGAAGCACATCAAAGCATGATAATCGATTACCCAGGGTGGTTAATCGATTAGCGTTAATCGATTAGACAGGGCAGTTAATCGATTAACAAAGTGACCGTTTGAAAAACTAGTCGTTTTTGAGCCGTTGGACTATCCGTTGATTTGTCTTTTAGTGACTAATCGATTAACTACTTAAATAAATCGATTAGCACAGTCAGAAAGGCTGAAAACGAAAAATGGAAGAGCCTTTGGATGAGTCTATAAATAGACTCTCATTTCCTCTCAAGAATAACATGAGAAACTCTTCCCTTGTGCTTAAATACTCAAAAACTCTTGAGAATTGTGTGTTCTTGCTCAGCTAAGGAAACTCTGTCTGTAGAGTTGGTGAAATACTGCTACGGTGATAGAGGAATAGCTGGTTCATCCTTGGTGTGTCTAAGGAAGTGTTCGGAAGAGGAAGTCATCCTTCGTGAAGTATTCGAAGGAAGTGTTTCATCCTTTGTGAAGATTCAAAGGAGGTGTTGTCTCATCTCTTGTGGCATCAAGAAAGGTGTTTTCTAAACTTTATCAAATTGTATCTTTGTGATTGTAGTTTGTAATTGTCTTGTGATTAGTGAATTGTTTATCTTGTTTTGAGATAAGCGACTGGACGTAGGATTGGTAAGATCCGAACCAGGATAAAATCATCTGTGCAAATTTCTCTCAACCTTACTCTATTTAATTGTTATTATTAATTGCTAAGTAAGTTTAATTGAGTAGAAAATTTTAAGGCACACGTTTTTAGTAAGAACCAATTCACCCGCTGCAGCCGCTCTGATAGTGCGGTGTTGTTAAGAGGATTCATTTTAGTCCATTATATTCGGTAAATGAAATTTGATATTGTATCATATATTTTATTGTAGAAATGATTTTTGATTGATGATTTTGAAATTGTCTGCAGCACCATATTCTTACAGATTTTAGGAAACGTCCACAGAATCGTCATGTTTGGACGCTTCATAACTATAACAGTTATCTGCGTTGCGATCATTTTGGACTTGGAGACATTGCCACAACTGACTTTGTGAGTAACCTTTAATGTGCAATATTTGTCCACTTTTGGTCGGAAATGTGTTATTTATATTGTTTTTATTGTTTGTAGTTATTTATGCCATTTCTCCACGATGATCATTGGTGGTGCTATTAAGTGAAATTGAGTTCACTGGAGATATTTGTGATTGACTCATTGGGTAAGGGGATCAGAGACCGGAAAAGGATAGACACAGCTGTGGTAAGATTCCACATATTTCAATCTTGATGACCCTGTGATTGTACGATAACCCTGTATTGTTTAACATTTTTTTGTATTTTTAACTGGTAGGCTGAAAATATGGCACGGTTTATTTGCCTCTTGTTAAATAGACCGGAAGGTAGTATTGGTCCTTTGACTATTAAACAAGCAAATATCCCATCCCAACCAAACTTGTAAGTTTTTTGAATTATATTGCTGTATTATATTGTGTTCTGATGAATATATGTTGAAAAGTAGCAATTGTGTGTTTGTTAAAATTGTTTTATGTGTTGGTTTCTAATGGGGAAAATGTTGGTTTCAGGAGGAGCTGCTTGGGATTAGAAAGAAATATGTATGTGAATGGATCCTCGACAACGAGAACATAAGACGAATGGAAGCCATAGCGCTATATGGCATTTTTTAGGATTGCTTACACATGAACAAATTTGTCTCGTAACACAACATGTTTATATATGTACATAATGTAAGTTGATAATGTAGACATTGTTTTTGTAATAAGATTATCGGTTGGATTTTCAATTTACTTGTTTTGACGTTGTGTTTGTTATAATGAATAAATATCTTTTATTGAAAAAATAATGCACTGTTATAATAAGTTTTTCAAAAGTAAGGTAGGGTTTCATAAGTGAAATTAATGGTCATTACTACGATGGAGTTCAACAAGTTCTGAGTTGGGTTGGTGAAAAAACTAAATGGTAATCGTTTACAGTGGGTTAGTAAACTATTACGCGACAATAATGTGTGTTTTGTACACAAATTTGAACTGAAATAATGAACCAGGGTGACTGATGAATTCATATTTTCTACTAATTACTTAGCTTTGTGCGCCGAATTTATTTGGATAAATCATTCTTAACTGTCCATTGTTGTCTCATATTTTGTATTTGGATTTAATTTGACCAATAATTCTTATTTTAATTAATTTGGATTATTTATGCTTAATTACTTCCATTATTATTTTCAGGACAGTTTTGGGACTTATAATTTAGGATTTCAAGAGAGAGAGACTGCATCAATGTTATTGTAATTCTCGTCATTAAATTCCATTGTAATTTGAGTTGAATTTAAGTGTAATTTGGGCTAATTTGTAATTTAGACCATGTGAAGGGCAATTTGGTCTTTAGGAGGTCTTTAAGAGACCAAACTCAGATTTGGGAAGGGAGTTCCAAGCCAGAAACGAATTTACTCTTTCCCTTTCTTCCAAATACATTGAAAAAGTCTTAGGATTAGTAATTTCGCTTGCTTTCCCTACTTCTGAAGTAGAATCGAAGTTTGTCACTGCTTTGAAGGTTTTGCTTTCGTTTTCCCTTTCTGTATAATTGTAATTTCAGATTGAATTTCAGAATCGTAATTGTTGTTGTGTTATTCTGTAATTCGCAATTAAATTTCCATATCCGTTGTGTTTTGTTTTTTAATTTAGTTTTACGAATTGAATTTTGCGTGTCTTCAATTTTCATGTTTAATTTCATTTTCGTTATTTCCAAATCTGAATCTCATTTTATAGATTTTTTCCAGATTTGATTTTAAATTTAGTTTTACACCGATTATAATCATTGAAATGTGTTTGGTTCAAATTATTGTGTTCGATTTCGTTATAATGGAAGCTTAAATCTAATTGGTTGGTAACTAGAACGATTGTAATGTTTCTCTGAGGTTTTTAGAGCTTAATCGTGATTCTGTTTGTGTTAACTCTACATATTACGAATTTTGTTCTGTGTGGTTAAATTCTGTTCATGCTTAATGGTCTGAAGTTAATCTGCAGATGCTTAATCTGTGATTCGCAGAATTGAATGAGTATATGTGTGCGTTTGCTTAATTCACAGTCATGAAAACAATTTTAATCTTCGCTTAGTTGATTGATTTATGTTGGATTGAAGTTAATAGAAACTGAAGTTTTACCAGTTAATCGGTGATTAGAAACATTACAATCTGGCTAGTTACTAACCTGCTTTTAATCAGTGTTTTAATCTGTATTCATCATCACATTTAATTTAGATTGCAAGAAACTGTTAAACCCCCCCCCATTTTGTGAACTGATAAATTGACAGAGATAGTTGGTCTTTGGGAAACGACCTAGGAGTCACTTCCTAGTACTGCATTTCAATTGCAATTAATTTGATTAGGGTGCGACACCGATCAGTGACTTGCATGACCATTGCCAAAAACTGTTAGTTTGACTCAGAGTTGCACTTGTGTTTGGAAGATGTTGGTGTTTTAGTGGTCTTACAGGGTAGTAGGAGATGTGAGGTTACCCCAAGTACTGGGGAAGAACCCATTGTGAGTGAGGGAAACAACTTGGGCAAGGCCTAAGGTAGTCTGCTGAAAGAAACTTACGGTAATCGTTTACACAGTCTTGGTAAACGATTACGCGATAGAAAACCATATTTTGTACAAAAACCTCAACTGAAGTGGTCAGTCAGGGTAACATGGGTGACCATTGTCAAAACCAGTATGATCGAGTGAGTTTTACACTTTTGTTTGGAAGATGTTAGACTCTGAATGTTTATAGATGGTGGTTGGTGATGTGATGTGACCCCAAGGAGTGGGGAATGACCCATTTGGAGTGGGGGCACCAAGTTGTGGAAGGGCTGACTGAGTCTGCTAAAAAACCTATGTCGTAATTGTTTACAATGTCTTGGTAAACGATTACACGAGAGAAATCCACATTTTGTACAGAAACTTGAACTGAAGTAGTCAGTCAGGGTAACATGGGTGACCTTTGTCAAAACCAGTATGTTTGAGTGAGTTTGCACTTGTGTTTGGAAGATGTTAGACTCTGAATGTTTGTAGATGGTGGTTAGTGATGTGATGTGACCCCAAGGAGTGGGGAATGACCCATTTGGAGAGGGAGGACCAAGTTGTTGAAGGCCTGAGTTAGTGTGATGAAAAAACCCTGTCGTAATCGTTTACATTGTCTTGGTAAACGATTACATGAGAGAAATCCACATTTTTTACAGAAACTTGAACTGAAGTAGTCAGTCAGGGTAAAATGGGTGACCAATGTCAAAACCAGTATATTTTGTCAGAGCGGCTGCAGCGGAATGGTTAGCGTGGGATAACAAACCAAGAGGGGGGGTGAATTTGTTCTTACTAAAATCGTGTGCCTTAAAAATTTCTACTCAATTAAACTTACTTAGCAAATAATAAAGACAATAAAATAAAGTAAGGTTGAGAGAAATTTGCACAGTTGATTTTATCCTGGTTCGGATCTTACCAATCCTACGTCCAGTCGCTTATCTCAAAAACAAGATAAACACTTCACTAATCACAAAACTATTACAAACTACAATCACACAGATACAATTTGTAAAAGTTTAGAAAACACCTCTCTTGAAGCCACAAGAGATGAAACAACACCTCCTTTGAATCTTCACAAAGGATGAAACACTTCCTCCGAATACTTCACGAAGGATGAATTCCTCTTCCAAACACTTCCTTAGATGCACCAAGGATGAACCAGCTATTCCTCTATCACCGTAGCAGTATTTCACCAACTCTACAGACAGAGTTTCCTTAGCTGAGCAAGAGCACACAATTCTCAAAGAGTTCAAAGATGTTTTGCACAAGGGAAGAGTTGTTGTTGAGAGAAAATGAGAGTCTATTTATAGACTCATTAAAAGACTCTTCCATTTTTCGTTTTCAGCCTTTCTGACAGTGTTAATCGATTAGCTACAGTGGTTAATCGATTAACATCCCAACGGATACTTCAACGGCTCTTAAAAACGGCTAGTTTTTCAAACGTTCACCTTGTTAATCGATTAACAGCCCTTGTTAATCGATTAACGCTAATCGATTAACACCCTCTGTTAATCGATTAGCACTGCACTGCTAGGCTTCTTCATGGCGCACTGGAACAATCGATTAACACCCTCTGTTAATCGATTAACGTTAATCGATTAACACCCTCTGTTAATCGATTAACACTGCACATAATTTTGCTTATGATTTATTTTTACATCACTTTTGAATACATACATGAAACTACTAATTTTCCTATGTTCATACAATTATTACAAAATATTTCAAGTCTACAAAGATCATTCTTCATGAGTCTTGATTGTTCTTGACTTGATTTGGACATCATCAAAACTTCATCTTCATCATTTTGCTAACAATCTCCCCCTTTTTGATGATGATCAAAACCTTCTTGTTTTAAAGCTTTTGGTAATAATCTGTATTTGAAATACAACTTAAGGAAGAAATAATTTGTTTAGTGAACATAGAGATAATTTGAAGACTTTAAATATTTCTCCCCCTTTTTGATCATTATTAAAAAGTGATGTAGAAGTGCTCCCCCTAATTTGATTAGAAATTATACTCCCCCTTAATAAAAGCAAGTATGCATAGAAAGAATAATAAAAGACCACATACATTTTATTGAATATTAAGATGCAAGCATACAAGGAAATATAAAGGGCACACACTAATAAAAGCATAGAAACATAAATTTCCTAGGGCTCATCATCGCTATCGGGTACATAGAGTTTTGCCAGTTTGTCATCAATCTCCTTAAGATGATTATCAATTGCATCATATCTAAGAGCATGATAAGCCATCATATCATCCATCCGTGATTGCTGCATAGAAGCCATATCTGCAATTTGTCTAGATATACTCTCTAGACTATATTCTTGGAGAGGATGGGATGGTCCAGCAACATTGGTTGGATGAGGCATAGGTATATCTTCATCTTCTTCAGCTGATGCATCATCTTCTGGTGCAATATCATCTTCAGCACGAACAAACAGATTTCCTTGTCGTATAAAGCCCATTTGATGCAAAGCTGATTCCTCAATTTCATGACTTCTTAAGACGGAGAGATGTTTCTCTCCCGTAACATCAACTCCTTTATACACACATATTAAGGAAATAAGGAGTGGATATGGAAGATGACCTCTATCATACCTCTTTGCCCGGACCATAGTGTCGGAGATGAGATCTGCCCAATTGATTTTGATATTTTGAGTAATGGCAGACATGAGCATGAGATCAATTTCAAAGCATTGGGCTAGGTTTGAGCCTCTTGGACACAACAACCATACAATAAGATAATGAAGAACCCTTTCCTCCATTCTAAGATTTCCTACAAGAAGATATCGCCTATTTGGTAGAGGTTGTTGAGGGTTGCGCATGAAAGAACGATATGCCAAAATTTTGTTAAAATCACCAAAGTCATTTGGCACATGCATGGTATTTTCTAAAATGGGAAGATGAGCAACATTTGTCCAAATGTCATTATCCAGAATGATATCTATCCCTTTTACACGAGTGTAAACAATACCATTTTGGGATTTTAGATTGTAGTAGAATACTCTTACCAAATCTGGATAATAATGCCCTTGAAGTTGCATTAGATGTTGGACGCCTTGCTCAATCAATTGCTGAGAAAATTGAAATTGATGTGTGGTGAACCAATTGAGATTTACAAATTTTTGACGAAGAATCTTGCGTTCTTTCCACATTTGTAGATATTCGTCATGCTTTCCATCATCGGAAATCCACCCATGAATGTTTGGACAACGTGCAAGAGGTGTGCTTTCCGATCCATAGCTTCTTCTTCTTCTTCTTCTTGATGGTTCAGCCATGAGAGTGTGAAAGAAGGTTTGGACAGCAAAAGAATGGAATTTGAGTGAAGAAAAGAAGTGAAATTGAGTTGGAGAAGGATGGGTAAAGTGAGTGGGTAAAAATGATGGATAGAATGAGTTTAAATAGGCCTACAAAGGACCCCCCAACGTTCAAAATTAAAAAATTACCGTTTATAGCCGTTTATAACGGCTAGATTCTGCAGAATTTACTGCAGGTTACCGTTGTTAATCGATTAACAGGGTGTGTTAATCGATTAACGTTAATCGATTAACAGGACATGTTAATCGATTAACAGACGCTGATTTCCGAAAATCAGCAAATTTGTCCCTTTGTCCAATTTTAAGATATTTTTAATATTCCTAAGTCTCTTCTAAGCTCATAGAATCTATCTTTAGGCAATGCTTTGGTGAAAATATCAGCTAATTGATGTTGGGTATCAATATATTCTATTTCACAATCTCCTTTTTGCACATGATCTCTAAGAAAGTGATGCCTAATCTCAATGTGCTTGGTTCTAGAGTGCATTATGGGATTCTTTGTAAGATTTATTGCACTTGTATTATCACACTTAAGTGGAATATGATCTAAGTGAATGTCATAATCCTCTAATTGCTGTTTCATCCATAAAATTTGTGCACAACAATTTCCAGCAGCAATATATTCAGCCTCAGTTGTTGATAAGGCTACACAGGCTTGTTTCTTAGAATGCCAAGAAACTAAGGAACTACCTAGAAGATGACATGTTCCACTAGTGCTTTTTCTATCTATCTTACAACCTCCATAATCAGCATCTGAAAATCCTACAAGACTAGGTTCCGTTCCAGATGGATACCATAAACCAAATGATGCAGTTCCCTTAAGATATTTCAATATTCTTTTAACTGCAGTAAGGTGAGATTCTCTAGGACTAGATTGATACCTAGCACATACACAAACACTTTGCATAATATCTGGTCTACTAGCAGTGAGATATAGCAAAGAACCTATCATACATCTATATTTAGTTTGATTTACCTCTTTACCTGACTCATCTTTGTCAAGATAGCAAGAGGTTCCCATAGGAGTAGATGCTTCCTTTGCTTTGTCCATTTCAAACTTCTTAAGAATTTCTCTACAATACTTAGTTTGAGAAATGAACGTACCTTCTTTCATTTGCTTAATTTGAAGACCAAGGAAGAATGTTAATTCTCCCATCATAGACATTTCAAATTCACCCTGCATAGTCTTAGCAAATTCTTCACAAAGAGATTTATTAGTTGATCCAAAAATAATATCATCAACATATACTTGAATAATCAAAATATGTTTTCCGACTCTTTTAATAAACAAAGTGGAATCAACTTTTCCTCTATTAAAATCATTTTCTAAAAGAAAATTGCTAAGTCTTTCATACCAAGATCTAGGTGCTTGTTTTAAACCATAAAGTGCTTTCTTTAATTTATAGATGTGATTTGGAAATTTAGAATCTTCAAAACCGGGTGGTTGTTCAACATACACATCTTCTTTTATAAAACCATTTAGAAATGCACTTTTAACATCCATTTGAAATAATTTAAATTTCATTATAGATGCATAAGCAAGAAGTAGGCGTATTGCCTCTAACCTGGCAACTGGAGCATATGTCTCATCATAATCTATACCTTCTTCTTGACTATATCCTTGAGCCACAAGCCTAGCTTTATTCTTGGTGATGTTTCCATCTTCATCCAGTTTGTTTCTGAATACCCATTTTGTTCCAATTACTTGATGAGTATCTTCTCTAGGAATCAATTCCCAAACTTGATTTCTTTCAAACTGGTTGAGTTCTTCTTGCATTGCAATACACCATTGTTCATCTTGAAGAGCTTCCTTAATGTTCTTAGGTTCTATCTGCGACATGAAAGCTACATTCATACAAAAATTAACTAAATTTCTTCTAGTGTTTACCCCTTTTGATATGTCGCCAATGATGTTGTCCAATGATAATCCTCTAGGTTGTTGCCATATTTTGTTTAGATCTTCATCATCTTGAGGATTATTCATTTTCTCTTCATTGGTTGTCTTTTGCAAGTCTTCATTTTCACCTGCATCTGATTCATCTGACTCAAGAGGTTTTACCTCAAGGTCCACAATTTCATCAAAGACAACATGCACAGATTCTTCTATGTCAAGTGTTTTCCGATTAAAAACTCTATAAGCTTTGCTAGTTAGAGAATATCCTAGAAAAATAGCTTCATCGGATTTGGAATCAAATTTTCCTAAATTTTGTTTTCCATTATTTAAGACAAAACATTTGCATCCAAAAATTCTTAAATGTGAAACATTTGGTTTTCTACCTTTAAAAAGTTCATAAGGAGTACATTTCAAAATAGGCCTAATAAGCATTCTATTCAATACATAACATGCAGTACTCACAGCATCAGCCCAAAATTGTTTAGGAACACTATATTCATTTAACATAGTTCTAGCAAGTTCCTCTAAGGATCTATTCTTTCTTTCTACAACTCCATTTTGTTGAGGAGTTCTAGGTGCAGAAAAATTATGAGAAATGCCATATTCTTCACAAAAAGTTTCAAAAGATTCATTTTGAAATTCACCTCCATGGTCACTTCTAATAGCCTTTATTTTCAAGTCCTTTTCATTTTGAACTAAATTTGCAAACTTTTTAAATTCTTTGAAAGCTTCACTTTTAAGAGTAAGAAAGAAAGTCCAAGTATATCTTGAATAATCATCCACAATAACTAAAGCATAATAATTTCCTCCAAAACTTTTTATCCTAGAGGGACCAAATAAATCCATGTGCAAAAGTTCTAAGGGTTTTAAACTAGAAACAACATTTTTCGAATGGAAAGATGATTTCACTTGTTTTCCCTTTTGACATGCATCACACAATTTATTTTTCACATATTTTAGTTTTGGTAAACCAATTACTAAGTCTTTAGAAATGAGTTTATTCAATTGTTGCATATGAATATGTGCAGCTCTTTTATGCCATAACCATGGATTTTCTTCTTTTACTACTAAACATGAAATATTCCTATTTGATGCATTTTCTAAATCAATCAAATAAATATTGTTATGCCTAATTCCTTTCAAAGCAATTTCAGAAGAATCATTTTTATAAATAGTGCAAGAATTTTGTTCGAAGGTTACCTTGAATCCTTTATCGCATAATTGACTAATGCTAATTAAGTTATGCTTTAATCCTTCCACATATAGCACGTCTTTGATCATCAAGGTATCTTCACTTCCAATATCTCCAATTCCAAGGATTTTTCCTTTGTTGTTATCACCATAGGTGACAAAGCCTCGTTCCTTTTTCCGGAAGCTTGTAAATTTCTTTTTATCTCCGGTCATGTGTTTTGAGCATCCACTGTCAAGACACCACATATACTTCCTTGGTTTTGATAATTCCTACAACATAAAAAGAACAAGCTATTTAGGTACCCAACTACTTTGTATGGGTCCTTTGGGTTAGATTTAAAAGATTAAAATCATTTTACAACCCAAACATATCTACCACTTGGAACACCATAATGCTTAATTTTACATTTGTTTGATGTATGACCCTTTTTCATACAATAAAAGCATGATGCAACATTTGTGTTCTTATAAGTTGTTCCTTTTTCTACCCAAGTTCGACGGGTTCTATGATTATGTTTATTTTTAGGAACATACTTATTTTTAACAACCTTATTTTCATTATTTTTACTACATTCTCCAGTGGTTGTATTTTCAGAAAAATATTTGAATTTTATGCAAGATTCACATTCATTATTAGCAATATATTTTTCTTTTTCATAATATAAAACTTTACTTTTTAAATTTCTAATTTCTTCTGCTTGAAATAAAAATTTATTTTTCAAACTTCTATTTTCTTCAGACAAATTTGTAAATTCAGTTTTCAAATTATCATTTATCTTAGAGAAATTTTCAGAAGTAGATTTCAAATTTTCATTTTCTTCAAGAATATTTTCAAAATTCAATTTTAACTTTTTGAAGTCCTTTTTCAATTTCTTATGAGCTATATCTAATTTTTCAGATTCTACTAATAAAGCAGCATAAGTATCATGCAGTTCATCTTCATCCATATGACTATCATTATCAGAATAGTGTGAACTACTTACTTGGCTGACGTTATCATCATCTGCCATTAAACAGATGTTTGCTTCTTCATCTGAGTCGCTTGAATCTGAAATGGTCTCATTGTCGTCTTCCCAGGCAATGTAGGCCTTCTTTTTCTTGAAGAATCTTTTCTCCTTCTTGTCTTCACCCTTCTTTTGATTTGGGCAGTCTGCTTTTAAATGCCCCTTTTCTCCACAGCCATAACATCGGTAATTTGAGGAAGATGCTTGATTATCTTTCTTTTCGTATCTAAATCTTCCTTTACCTTTAGACTTCATGAACCTGTTTAACCTTTTGATCATAAGACTTAAATTTTCTTCTTCGTCTGAGTCTTCATCTTCTGATTTACATTTGCTTCTTTCAATCTCCGACTTTAATGCCAAACTTTTCTTGTTGTTTTTGGCTTTTGCTTCTTCTTCATCAAGTCTTCCAAGATCAAGTTCATGTTCCCTCAACTTTCCAAATAATGCAGCCATGGTCATTGTGTTGAGATTTTGTGACTCAGAAATTGCAGTCACTTTTGGTTGCCAAGACCTGTCTAAAGATTTCAAGATTTTAATGTTAAGTTCATCAGTATCAAATGACTTACCCAGTCCAATGAGATGATTAACAATGTTGGTGAAGCGTTTTTGAACATCAACTATTGTTTCCCCTTGCTTCATTCTGAACATCTCGTATTCCTGGATTAAGGTATTCTTTCTAGCTCTCTTTACATCATCTGTACCTTCATGGGTTACTCTAAGTACTTCCCACATTTCTTGTGCAGTTTTACAAATAGAAATCCTGTAAAACTCGTCAACAGTTAAAGCAGATGAAATAATATTACGAGCTTTTACATCATTACCAAATTTTCTCTTTTCTTCAGCAGTCCATTGGTCACGGGGCTTTGGTTCCTGCATATTATTAGTTGGAACAAAAGGACCAGATGCAACGGCATCCCAAATATCTATATCAATAGATTCCATAAAAATTTGCATTCTTACCTTCCAGAATGCGTAATTTTCACCTGTGAATAGTGGTGGTCTATTGATAGAAGCACCCTCTGCAAAGGTTTGATGTGATCCCGCCATTTGAATGACTATCAAAGCAAGCTCTGATACCAATTGTCAGAGTGGCTGCAGCGGAATGGTTAGCGTGGGATAACAAACCAAGAGGGGGGGTGAATTTGTTCTTACTAAAATCGTGTGCCTTAAAAATTTCTACTCAATTAAACTTACTTAGCAAATAATAAAGACAATAAAATAAAGTAAGGTTGAGAGAAATTTGCACAGTTGATTTTATCCTGGTTCGGATCTTACCAATCCTACGTCCAGTCGCTTATCTCAAAAACAAGATAAACACTTCACTAATCACAAAACTATTACAAACTAAAATCACACAGATACAATTTGTAAAAGTTTAGAAAACACCTCTCTTGAAGCCACAAGAGATGAAACAACACCTCCTTTGAATCTTCACAAAGGATGAAACACTTCCTCCGAATACTTCACGAAGGATGAATTCCTCTTCCAAACACTTCCTTAGATGCACCAAGGATGAACCAGCTATTCCTCTATCACCGTAGCAGTATTTCACCAACTCTACAGACAGAGTTTCCTTAGCTGAGCAAGAGCACACAATTCTCAAAGAGTTCAGAGATGTTTTGCACAAGGGAAGAGTTGTTGTTGAGAGAAAATGAGAGTCTATTTATAGACTCATCAAAAGACTCTTCCATTTTTCGTTTTCAGCCTTTCTGACAGTGTTAATCGATTAGCCACAGTGGTTAATCGATTAACATCCCAACGGATACTTCAACGGCTCTTAAAAACGGCTAGTTTTTCAAACGTTCACCTTGTTAATCGATTAACAGCCCTTGTTAATCGATTAACGCTAATCGATTAACACCCTCTGTTAATCGATTAGCACTGCACTGCTGGGCTTCTTCATGGCGCACTGGAACAATCGATTAACACCCTCTGTTAATCGATTAACGTTAATCGATTAACACCCTCTGTTAATCGATTAACACTACACATAATTTTGCTTATGATTTATTTTTACATCACTTTTGAATACATACATGAAACTACTAATTTTCCTATGTTCATACAATTATTACAAAATATTTCAAGTCTACAAAGATCATTCTTCATGAGTCTTGATTGTTCTTGACTTGATTTGGACATCATCAAAACTTCATCTTCATCATTTTGCTAACATATTTAACTCAAATTTGCACTTGTGTTTGGAAGATGTTAGACTCTGAATGTTTGTAGATGGTGGTTGGTGATGTGATGTGACCCCAACGAGTGGGGAATGACCCATTTGGAGTGGGGGGACCAAGTTGATGGAAGGGGTGACTGAGTCTGCTCAAAAAACCTTGTCGTAATCGTTTACAATGTCTTCGTAAACGATTACGCGATAGAAATCCAAATTTTGTATAGAAACTTGAACTGAAGTAGTCAGTCAGAGTAACATGGGTGACCATTGTCAAAACCAGTATGTTTTACTCAAATTTGCACTTGTGTTTGGAAGATGTTAGACTCTGAATGTTTGTAGATGATGGTTGGTGATGTGATGTGACCCCAAGGAGTGGGGAATGACCCATTTGGAGAGAGGGGGACCAAGTTGTCGAAGGGATGACTTAGTCTGCTGAAAAAACCCTGTTTTAATCGTTTACATAGTCTTGGTAAACGATTACATGAGAGAATTCCACATTTTGTACACAAACTCCAACTGAAGTAGTCAGTAAGGGTAACATGAGTGACCATTGGCAAATTCAGTATGTTTGAGTCAGATTTGCACTTCTTTTTGGAAGATGTTAGTCTTTGACTGTTGGTAGATGGTGCTTGGTGATGTGATTTGACCCTAACGACTGGGGAATGACCCATTTTCAGTGGGTGACCAAGTTGTGGAAGGGCTGACTCAGACTGCTAAAAAAACCCTATTGTAATCGTTTACACAGTCATGGTAAACGATTACACGAGAGAATTTAACGTTTTGTACACAAACTTCAATTGAACTAGTCAGTCATATATTGGTAGGTCACGTATGGACAAAAAAAATTAATTTTAGCCACAGATTCAGTGCTATGGAGTTCATGTTGGTATTATAGTTGTGGTAGAGGGTGGGAATTGATAACGAAGCATGCCAACAATTAACTTCAAAACATTTCTATAACACAATCAAATTCATCACAAGACAACATTAATAGAAATTAAGCTACACACCATACACAACAACAATCAAGTGTAGGTTTGAAATATTACAGTTATCCATTACATACTTATAATCGTCTTAATATAATATTACAGTTATCCAAAACCCACTACTAGTTGTCTGGTATTTTGGACGTTGATGGTTGGTGTTAACTTTCTGGCAAGTGTACCAAATCGTTCTAAGTAATAAAACCGGTAAGACCGGATATCGTTTCCCAAGAGACTCGTGTAACACTTTAAAACTGTATAATAAGTTAACTAACTTAGACTAAGAATGACATCTTTAATATGATTCAAGTGTAATAAAGTTCCAATTCATGTATATACGATAAAATGAACGTCTTAGAGGCTTAAAGATTGAAAGTGGTTGATGGATAATGAAACAATATGGAAGATATGTTGGAGAATGATTGTAATTACTACGCTATCATGCAAATGCACATCACTACTTCATCAATTAATTGCGTTTGTCAACCTTTCTATTATACTTAGACCCAATTCCTTGGTAGAAAAAGCCTAGACTCACTTTTTCAGTCCCAATTCCTTGGTAACCTAGAAAGTTCATCCGCATTACGATTAGAGGTTTAAGACAACTAAAGCATCAAGCTCCATTCCTAGATACAATCTCCCTTAGGTGTTAATTCCAGTTCAAGATCCACACAATACTTTCCAATATCTAGCAAATCTTAGAATCATGCTATGGTTGATCAAGTCACAACAAGCTTTAAGAGAAGGAAATTAAACACTCACAATCAAATGAAAGAAGCTTAAATTCATTAAACTCAAGTGCATTTACATGAAAGTTTCGTAACTACATCATTCCCCAACAAAATGAAATTAGTTCTCCATAGTCATGGAGAACTTGAGCTTACAATGGAGAAAAATGGAAGAATGGGAATCCAAGGAGGAAGGATGGAGAGTTTCCACTGCCCAAAACCAGCTCCCTTAGGTCCGAAAATAGTGTTCCAAGCTTCAGCCGCCAAGAAGGTGCCACCCTCAGTTACAGAATGCTTTAAATAGATCTAGGGTTCCAGGTCAGCAGAGGTCGCGCCCGGGCGCCCTCCTCAGTCGCGCCCAAGCGCGAAGCTTTCGCAGAAGGTCGCGCCCGAGCGCCCTCTTTCTCGCGCCCAGGCGCGGAGCTCTCGCAGAAGGCCGCGCCCGGGCGCCCTCTTTCTCGCGCCCGGGCGTGGAGCTCTCGCAGATGGTCGCGCCCGGGCGCGAGGCTTGCGCAGAAAATGGCATTTTGCCTCCTTCTTCTTAGGCGCTTAGGTGTGAACTTCCTTCCCTGCTCCATCAGATCCTGCTTTTGTATCTTTTCCTTGCTCCCGTTCTTGGTAAATACAATACTTCTCCAATAACTTGCAAATCACCTACGAATTTGAGGAATTAATGACGAAAACTTAAATATAAAGCTTAAGCTAGACTTATTTACAAACTTAGATAAAAAGGGAGGATTAAACATGTTTCAAGCTTAAAAAGGGTAGATTTTGTATAAGAATTGGTTCAAAGATAATGGTAAAAATTACCGTTATCAGTTGGTCAGATGGAGGTACAAATTTGCGGAGGATGTCATCCACATTGAGTTTCTTCTCTGTCCACATAGGGAGTCGAATGATAGGTTTTGGGGTCTCCTTAACGAGGTCAATTGTTGGATGACAAACATCAGCTGGAAAAACCATGACTATAGAGCGATGAGTAATATTGAGGTAGTAGTTTTGCCGAAATGTAGTGAAGGGCTGGACCTAAATGTACAAACCAAATTAGTTAGAAGAAGAACATTCAAAGACCACGAAAAAAATTATGTTAGTTAAGTACAAAATGGATGGGTTACAAGATTGAGTAGCATAACGGAACCAACTCCGATATTGTCTGCAATTTGAGGATCTTGAAGAACTTTCTTGTGCAACGAAGCCTTCATCGTGGCAGTTGGGTCCTTCAGACATATAATAAGTTATTAATGTACCATAACATGTACTGTTGTTGAATCAAGGAAATAATACCTTAACAGTCAACTGCATATCTCCCAACCCATTTGGCTTGCACTCTTTCAATATGCAAGCAACAAATGGAAGGACCTCTGCTGATTTTGCCTCTTGGAGGGAGTTGACGTTTTCAAATTTTCCATCCGTTACGAGACTTCCAATGACAAAAAATATATGAAAAGAGATTAGAACTCGTGAACGTAATAAGGGTTTTTGCAAGTTGTATGATATTGAGTGTACCGTGGTTTTCAATAAACATTTGTGCCCATTTCCAAGCATTGGAGTTGAAATCTCATTCATAAGTTGCTTGAGCAACATCACGAGCAAATTCTTGTGTTGATTTGGGTTCTTCTGTTCCCGTTCTATTCAAGAAAGCTGCTTCGATGTTACCTGCAGGACCAGGTATAAGCGATGACGACGCATCGCATTTTTTCAAGAACGATTCAAGGACATCATCATCATAAACAAGGTCTTGCCATGCATCCATGATTATGCTGAAATTTTGTGTCAAAATTCAAAAAACCCACGTTAACGAGGCAAGATGAATGAGATCATTACATAAGTAACTAACAATTCAAAGAATGGTAAATGGGTTAGAAATATAGTCACATGATTCAAGTGTAGACAATGAGTTTGTCCCCGATATTTAAAGAGAACTACATGGACAAACACATTACATGAAATCAATATTTTATAATCAAAAGAAATATTTATTTTATAACTATTTCCATTATGAATGACGAGATGTTGGTTGATGGACGTGGCTGAAACTTTATTTGAACAAAAAATTAAAAAATAATCTGTTAACTTGTTAAAATGAAGTTGCATTAATTGTGGGGATATCTCTAATTTGATAGGAAATCTTAAAAAGTGAAAACCATTGATTGTGGGTTATGAGAGAGAGAAACTTTATGCTAACAACATTAAATGCATGGTTTGTCAACCTAAGGAAATTAGTGCTTCAGAAGGCAAACATAAGAGCTTTGGCGGTACGAAACACCAACATCAACGTCCAACGTAAACATTTTGCTCCATTAAGCAACCACTTTCAGAAAACTTACTTTGGTCTTCATTAAAGACAAAGGGTACAACCATCTTCGAAAGTTTGGTCACAACCACATAAGGTTCATTTATGGTGGAAGTAAATGTTGAAGACAAGGTTGGTTAGGACCATTTGACCTTCATTAAAGGGCACCACCAATCCACCACGGTACGTATTACTTCACTTTTTCGAAATGGGTTTATTTACATATTTTTTTACAGTTGACAGTGGTTATTGTCGTAAGTCTGATGAGTGAATATGATTTGGTTTATCTTTAAAGCTGGGTCTAATGTCGACGCACACAATTGATGTGGATGAAGTGAATGAGTATAATGACAATGTTGATGACCGTAATGAAAGTTTATTGGAAATGGACCCAACAGTGCATATGTGTTTTGAATCAATGATTGAAGCTAGAAAATTTTACACAAACTATGCCATTAGATGTGGGTTTGTCGTGCGGACTAGAACTTCTAAAAAAGATAAAGACAACAACGTGTACTACTTGAGAATGGTTTGTTCAAGGGAAGGCAAATATGTGTCTTCCGTCAAACCAGTGGTCAAAACACTTCCAAGTCAAACTAACCAATGTCCTGCTGGGATAACCATTGCAAAGAAGGACGACAAGTGGTTTATAAGAACCGTTGTTTTGGACCACAACCATGATCTTTACCCTAATAACTCCAACCCATTTGCAGCGAATAGAAAGTTAAGCATGCAAGCAAAACACACCTTGGAGGTAAACCATGATGCTGGAGTTAGGTTAAATAAAAGTTTCCTTAGCATTGTTAACGATGCCGGGGGCTATGAAAACATGGACTTAGTCGAGCGGGACGCAAAAAACTACATTGGCCAACACAGAAGATCTTTATGTAAGGATGGTGATGGTCAGACACTCCTAAGACACTTTTCTTTAATGAAAGATAGAAATAACGAGTTCTTCTATGACATTGCACTGGATGAAGGGAATAAAATCTGTAGTGTGTTTTGGGCTGATGCAAGAAGTCATGCTACATGTGAAGAATTTGGTGATGTTATTTCGTTTGACACGACTAACTTAACAAATAAGTATGACATGCCATTTGCGCCTTTTGTGGGAGTTAACCATCATGGACACTCCATTTTACTTGGTTGTGGATTGTTGTCTTCGGAAGACACTGTCTCATTTGTATGGTTGTTCAAATGTTGGCTTAGATGCATGCGGAATAAGAGTCCAGAAGGTATTATTACTGACCAATGCAGGGCAATGGCCAACGCTATTGAACAAGTGTTTCCTAATACGAGGCACAGGTGGTGTTTATGGCACATCCTGAAGAAGTTGCCTGAAAAATTCCATGGCTATAGAAATAATGCCGCTATCAAAAGCGAACTACATGCGCTTATATATGATTGTGGTTGTCCAACAGAATTTGAAAATGGTTGGGAGGAACTACTTACCAAACATGGATTGGAGCAAAATGAATGGCTATGTAATTTGTATGAAGAGAGACATAAATGGGTTCCCTGTTACTTGAAAAATGATTTTTGGGCTGGCATGTCTACCACTCAGAGAAGTGAGGGAATGAATGCTTTTTTTGATGGATTTATTAATTCCACAACCATACTTCAACAATTTGTGGTTCAATACGACAATGCCGTTAGGGTAAAGGCCTAGAAGGAAATACAAGCGGACTTCTCCTCCATGAACACCACTGTTGCATGTGGCTCTCAGTCACCGATTGAGAGACAATTTCAAGTGGAATACACACATGCAAAGTTTGAGGAGGTCCAAACAAAGTTCCATTCAAGGATGAATTGTTTCATCAAAGACACCTTAAAGGACGACTTATGGAACACTTACACTATAAAAGAGGAACGAATGTGGGAGGGTAATCGTTTACCAGATAAATTTTACAAAGTTCAATTTGATCCCCTGACACAGAAAACCACTTGCTCTTGCCAACTATTTCAGTTTAGAGGCATTATATGTCGGCATTCCCTATTGGTATTTGGTCAAGAAGATGTATACAATGTTCCCTCACAATACATTTTCCGGCGTTGGACCAAAAATATCCTAAGAAGGCACACACTAATAACAACATCGTATAGTAATTCGACTAATGAACCACGCATGGAAAGATACAAAATGTTGTGCAAACGTTTTTATGAAATTGTTGAAGTTGCTTGTGAGTCTTAGGTTTCTAGTACTGAATTGAAAAAAGAAATTAATTGTCTTGGTAAAAAATTTGGGTTCAGTTCATCCATGACAAATAACATCATTAGCGATGCAGGCCAACTAAGATACGATACTGGTGCATGGACGTCATTACCACATAGTCCAGTTGGAACATTTGATGTCCTTGTTCACAGTCCTGCAGTTGTTAAGCGAAAAGGACGTCCACGCACAAACAGGTTGAAGTCCACTGTTGAGAAAAGAACCCAAAAAAGAAAGTCGGCTTTAGTCAGAAAGACTTCAACACCGCCCACTCTATATATTACGTTGAAAATATTGATTAAATACTTTACTTTTTATGAATTTAGTTGTAATTAATTATTTTGTTGTTGCAGGGGCAAAGGCATCTAATGTTGTTGAAAGTGATGACCTTGTTCAGTTTCAAGCCGACTCTATCCAACTATCACAAGATACCGAAATGGGTCATTTAGGATTTATGTTGTTGTTGTCAGCTGTACATATCAATTTTGATAACAACATCACTTAATATATAGAACTTCTTGACTGTTTTTTGGTGAATTTAATATGTTTTTGTAATTGAAAATGGTCGTGAATGAAATGTAACTGATGAATGTTTGGAATGCATATGAAGAGACCAAAATTCACTATTGTAATCGATTACAAATAAGTCGTAATCGATTACACGTTGTTGTTGCCTACACTAAACTACCCATTACATCAGTACATATCCAACGTCTATAACTTGCAATCGTGTTTATAACTGCCCAATGACGACGTTGCTGAAATACGTGTATAAAACCTCAATTTTGTCACTGCAAAACCCTAAACACAATTAAATGGGTTATCGTGCAACCAAGAAACGAAAGGCATCTTCCTCCGTTGATGGACGTCGACGCCGCCGCAGTCCAACCCTATCACCATCCTCATCCCCTCCAACGCCAAACAATGAACTCTTCTCCTCGGATGAGCAATATGAGAAATATGTCCAACATTTTCTCAATCGTGAAATATTGGAAAGTAAGTATCTAGAGGACGGTTACTTTGAAGGAAAAAACATTCAATTCTATGACATATTGGCCGAAGTTGGGCTCACTGAATTTCTGTCTTTAAGAAGACATTACCACCCAGAATTAGTGAGAGTGTTCTATAGCAACATGTCAATATCGGATACTGGGGTTATTCGAAGCGAGGTAAAAGGTGTCAAAATTAGGGTCAGTGATGAATCAATATTTTTCTCACTTCACTTGGTTTATTGTGCTAGAATTAATTAGGGAATTGTGCATAATGTCCGGTATTTTCCTGTTTTTACTATTTGTACTTAATTTGACCAGAAATTCTAATTTCATTCAATTTGAATTATTTTAGTTGATTATTTGCATTAGTAATTACAAGGGAAATTTTGGAAATACAAATTGAGACGTTTAGAAGAACATTCACACACTGTGTTTGGGGAGAAGCTGCAACTGCCGTGATTTAATCTGTGTTGATCTGTGATGAAATATATTTTTTTTCTTGAATGTGTAGAAGCAAAATTGGCTTGGTTTAAGAAGTTAAGCACATGAAAAAAATGGGTCACCATTTGCAAACACTTCTCGGTTTTGCTTGTAAGAGGCATGGTAGCAAGCTTAAGTCAAAATGGGAGTGTTGTCACGTTATTTTGGCAAGAAGCATATGTTAGAAAAAATGGGGCTGCCAATTTGAGAAGGCAATATTGTTTCCAATTGAAGTATGCCACATAAGGAAGCATTCACAGCAAACAACACACCAAATGGGAGGCTTCTTTCTCTTTAAGTGGGAGACAACATAATAGAAGTGGGGGCCACCATCATTTGTTGAAGGAAGACCACATATCACACGGCCAAAGCTACAATTCATGTTACATTTTATTAAATGGAAAGATAAAGTGTGATTAAAAAAAGGAGACACACGGTTGAGAGTTAGGGAGTTCACTCTCTGGAATTTCTTTTTGGAGAACTCTTGGTACCACTTCCATTATTCTTCACTTACAGAAGAGTACACTCAGCATGGATTGAACAGGAGGAAAGCAAACTGGTGTTGCATACTGGAAGGAAGAGCACTCACGGTGGTGAAGCAGTCCATCAGCTTGAAGAAGCAAGAAAGCCAGTAGCAACACGGGAGCCCAGCAGCAGCTTATCACGGTCTTAGCTTGGTTGTAGGTTCAGCTTGACACCAAGAAGAGGAGCATCATTCACGTCCAGCTTCAACACCTCCACGGCCAGCCACCAGCAGTAGCATGCAGCATTTCACGTACACAGCAGCAATACGCACGGTATCCAACAGCAACTCCATAACACCTCCAACACGCAGCAGCAGTCACGGTGGGGGAAGACAGTCCAGCACCTTGTTGAAACAACCACCAGCAGGAAAGGAAAGTGCAGCCCCACACAAGAACACAGCAGCTGAGGTTGTCTTCATCAATATGAAGATCCAGGGGCAGTTCACGGTTAGCAGGGAGAAGAGGTGGGGATCACGGCCAAAATAGAGAAGAAAGGACAAATGGTGATTCAGCTGATTGAAATGGAGAAAGGAGGGGCCCTCCTATTTTCTCACGGCCAAGTAACTATTTTATCACAAGAATGCAAGGAAAAGATACTAACTCAAAGACAAGGAAGCCTCACGGGAATAGCTTCTGAATTGGGTTATAAAGAAGCAAGCAGCAGAGTAGAATGGAGAGAGTTTTAGGAGTAGGAATTTAGGAAGCGTTCTCGTTTTCTCCTCCCCTCCCGGGGAGGTTTTGTGATTCAATTCAATTTGCATTAGTTTCCATTTTTAAAACAGCTTTCTGTAATTTAATTTCAATAGTGTCAAAAGCCAAGTTTTCATTTCTGAATGTGTCACCTTTGCTCGTTTCCTTTTTACTTGTATTGTCCAAAATTTTAATTTAAGTGTTCAAATTGTGATGAATTCCATTTTCAGTTAAATCTTTTTATCTGTTAAATTTATTGTTCAGTATTTTCTGCACTGTTAAATTCTACCATTGCTTTTTACCGGTCATTTTATTTTCAAAGGTTTTATATTTTTACCGTCGCTTGGTTTTACTGCTTTGAAATTTATTTTAGTGTTTAATTTACTTTATTTTCTGCAACCAAAAATCACAACCGACCCCCCCCTTCGTGTAAAAAATCTGAGACTGAACCACCAAAATTGGTCCTTGAGAGACGACCTAGGAGTCACTTCCTAGTAACTATATTGCATAAATTTTTGTAAATCAAATTTGACGGGTCGCGACACCCGTATCAAATTTTGGCGCCGCTGCCGGGGACCAATGGAGGTTTGGTTTTAGATTTTTGTTGTGTAAATTTTTGTTTTGTTAATATGTTTGTTTTGTGTGTTTTGTCTTGTATATTTTTGTAGGCGACAACGACACCTTCAGCAAATTTTGGCGGCGTTGTCACTTCAGTTCAGGTTCTTGTTTTAGATTTTTATTGTTTTTGTTTTATTACGTTGTTGTAATCTATGTTTTGTCTTTTATATTTTTATTGTGCTATGTTGTGTATTTAGTTGTTAGATAAAAAATAATAATAATAATTGTTATGTCTTGTTTGTGTCTGAAGCATGTTTAATTGTGTTGTGTTTTATTTTGTGTTGTGATGTGATGTTCTGTATGTGTGTCGCATGTGTTTTATCTATTAAATAAAAAAAATAAAAAAATAAAAAATTTATTATGTTCTGTTTTGTGTGTGCTTGTAGCATGTATAAATGTGTTTTGTTTTATGTGTTTCGTAATTTTTAGTTTTTAGTTTTTATTTTTATTTTCCATGTCTACCTATTTTAATTTTGTGAATAGTGCTTATTCTGCCAATGTCTATAATTATGAATCTCCTTCTGCTTGGTACCCTGATTGTTATTCTGCTGAATTCTATGATGAGAATTATATGGATCATCCTCAATTTCCTAAAAGCGCTCCTCATGAGGTGGTCCCACCTACAAAGGATGATATTCATTGCGTTCTTAGCACTGGACTGATATATTTGCTCCCTAAGTTTCATGGTTTTGCCGGAGAATGCCCACATAGACATTTGGAGGAGTTCCACAGCATGTGCTCTTCAATGAAGCCTCCACATGTCCCTCTTGATCACATTTTCTTGAGGGCATTTCCGCACTCATTACAAGGAGCAGCTAAGGATTGGCTGTATTGTCTTCCTCCAGGACTCATTACCAGATGGGAAGATCTTGAGGAAAACTTTCTGAGCAAATTTTCCCCTGTGCAAGATGGATACAACAACGGTCCTGGATGGAATGACCCTAACTTGGGATGGTACAATGCTCCACAACATCAATATCAAGAACCACCATTCGAGAGTCCTTTCATGCCTCCACAAGTCCAGCAATGTCAGAGTCAGCAGTATAATGCTCCTGCCCAAATAACTCCTCAGCCTTCAACTTCTGAGCCTACATTAAAGGAGTTACTAGAGCAGATGACCATACAGAGAATTCAGTTCGAGCAAATCCAGCAGGAAACTCAAGCTGCCATGAAGAATATGACTGATCAGATCAGGCAGATAGCCACTCTTGCACCTGAGGATAATGCTGAAGATTTTGAGGACCAGGCAAGAATAAGCAGTAGTACTGAACCAGGTAGACCACCTTCATCTTCCCACACTCTAGAAATCTTCAAGGAAGAGGAGGTAAGCATACCACAATTTGATTATTATGTTGATTGTGATGATGATCGGTATGCTAATGACTATATTGTTGCTGAGTCTGATTTTAATTTTTCCTCTGTGCATGATGAGAACCGCTTTTTACTATCACATTCGAATGTTTATTCTCCATGCACTGAACATGAATCTGAGTCTATAATTAATATTGCATGTAATTTAGAAATTGATTCATGTTATGAGGATTTATCTAAGGTTCAGCCTGTTACACTAGGATTGGGTGTTATACCCCTGCATGAAATTTCTGTAGTGCCACATTGCATTAACCATTTTGCAGGAGGTACGTATAAATTTTATCAGCATGCACCCACAGTGGAAAACAAAGGTGCTGACACTGATAGTTTGAAGATTAACAAGCACCTGCTGAATCCGCTCAGTAACAATATTTGTGGTTTAGATCCGGCGGTGGAGGACATTTCACTGCTTGATCAAATCTGGAGGATGAAGCAGTTCGTCCTCAACAATTTCATGTTGGATCCTGAGGCGAAGAACATCTCCCTACAAATCCAAAATTGGCAACTGCCACCCTGACCAGGGAAGTTTTCTTTTTCTTTCTTCCCCGTTTTCATATTTTTAGTGCACTTGTCCTTTATCTGTTGATTGTTTTAGTTGATGATCTTATGCTTAGCACACGTTTAGGACATTGTAGTTTAAGTGTGGTCTGGGGGAGATTCTGCATTTTGTTATGTTTGTTTTTCTTTTATTTTTCTTTGTTAGTTTTCGGATTGTTTTGCTTAAAAAAAAAAAAAAAAATCTTTTTGATAAAATATTTTTTTTTATGCGTGCAAAATTTTTCCTTTCCATTAAAATTTAATGAGATGTACATATATTTATTTTTCATATTTTTGTTTTTAAAAAAAAAAAATGTGTTTTGTGTTTTATTTGCTTTGTGATTTTTAGTGTTTTTATTAAAAAGAAAAAAAAATTCCAAAATTCTAAAAAAAAAAAAAAAATTGTTTTGCGTATTTCTTGATTTTATTTCGACCCTCAGTTTCTTATTATTTCATACCAATTAGTCATTGAAAATTTTCACTTCCGATCTTATCTTTTTCCTTATTTTCTTCATTGTAAATATATTTTCTTAGTTGTCTCATACATGTTTTTGATTGAAAATTTTTAGACTAAGAAAATATTTCATTCATCAATGCAAAAATTACAGTAATGGAAAATTGGAAATTGAACAGATCTGAAATTGAAATTGCAGTAGATATATATGAAATTAAAGTTGTCCGGGGGTCGATCATTTCTGATCGTTAATATTACAAGCCATATAATAATAATAAAAAAAAACATAAAAACATAAAAACATAAAAAAAAAAATAATAAGTGTTCATATTACAGCCTTTTTTCTGGCCACACTTGGCCAATAAAAACATAAAAAAAAAAAACAAAACAAAAATAACATAAAACATTAAAATCGAAAGAATTCACGAGCTGGTTGTGGTGGTCTAAGGGAGAGCTCTGTTGAGGGAGCTCTGGTACGAAAAGTCACGAGCGGAGGCGGAGGAATCTCTGTTTCTGGATCGATTATGATAGGAATGGGGAAGAGGTCCAACAGCCTCGGTGCCCTCATTACCACCCAGCCATTTTCTTTCAACAAAAAAAAAATCTTGTTAATAAAAAAAAAAAGAAAAAAAAAATTCAATAAAAATTGAGATCTGATGAGAGTTCTTACCGTACATATACAGCGGCAGTTGTGAAAACTGAGTGCCAGTGGGGTCTATCTCCGCTTGCCAGCGCCTGACCCGATTGCCGTGATTGTTGAACCAGCAGTGCACGTTGTATTCGCTGGCATCTCCGTAGGTCCTTAGTCGAGACGTGATCTCGACGACTTGCGCTCGGCTTGGATGAGTGACCCCATAGTTGAAGATGTTGGTCATCATCTTGACCTGATCATCTGTTGGACGCCACCGCTGACTCGTGTATCTCTCGATTTCCATCTCACTCATCATATTTTCTAAATAAAAAAATATATATAAAAATAAAAAGAAAAAAAAACATAAAAAAAAGAAAAAAACAAAACATAAATAAATAAAAAAAAACATGAAAAATAAAAAGCATAAAAAACATTAGATTCTTAGTTCTGTGTTTTCTTTATTATTTCTTGTTTACTTTGTCCTGTCTGTCCTTGATTGTTTCTGTATTTGGTCTGAGATCTGTTTCACGGTCCTTGCAAAAGGGTCTTAAACGGATCTACGTCCAGTTGTCCTTGTCCATATTGTTCATGTATATTCAGTTTTTGTGTTTTATTTATTTATTTATTTATTTTTAAGTGGGGTACGTGGCGTTGTTCTACCCGATTGTCTCTGCAATACCTTCAATCGAAGGGAGATTAACGTCTGGTTTCCAGCCGATATACCCCTTAGGTTTTAAGACAGTTGTGTTTTATGTGTTTAAGTGTTTTCAGTTTCAGAAAAATAAAAATTTTGCAAGGAGAAGAAAGAAGCAGGACAAAGAAGAAAAAAAGGGAAAGCAGGAAAAGGGAAAGGGAGAGCATGGCAGAAATAAAAGACTGGAAAGCAGGAAGGTAATAATAGCAGAAAAAGCGGTAAAGGGAGGACATAAAGGAAAGAAGTAGGGAAAGAGGACTTACCTGGGGAAGTAGGCTTGCAGAGGCTCCTCACGGATCTTACTCAGATCTTCAGAAGACGCAGGGGCAGGGGCTCTGTGCAGATCTCAGACTCTCCAGCCGGCGCGGTGGCAGAGGCTCCGTGCAGACTCCAGACGCTAGAGAGAGAGCAGAAGAGAGGAGTAGAGAGAGAGCTGGGAAGTCAGAAATGTTGCTCGACGCTGAAGAGGTACCCTTTTATAGCCAAAAATTCTGTCACTGTAGCAACAGTTTCAGTCATTGCCACCGAAACTGTTGTCACAGTGCCGGTCATCTTCTTTTTCAAAAAAAAAAAAAATTAAAAAAAAAAAAAAATTAAAAATTAAAAAAAAAGAATTATTATTAGCATCTACTGATGGGTGCTAGGTGATTTAGACATCTGCTGATGGATGTCAATGATAACATCTACTGATGGATGTTATTGAAAAATTTCTTCCCATTTTTCCTAACTTTTTATTGCACTTGTCTATATTATTTGACTGCTCTGAAATTGATAATTTGATGATTGTTACACACTGAGGACATTGTGTGAATTAAGTGTGGTCTATTGGGGAGAAATTCTGATTTTTCTGTTAGTTTCTATTAGTATGTATTTTGTGTGTGAAATTTTTTGTTTTGCGTGTGAAATTTTTCTGTTTTAAGTTGTTTTCAGTGTTCTTGAGTGCAATAAATTTTACATTTTTCTCTTGATTTCTGGAGTTTGTTTAAGTTGTAGATTTATCCTTCACTTCACTTGGTTAATACTTACAGTCTGAAATCCTTGCTTTTCTCTGCTTGGAAAGATGATTATGTGTTTAAGAGGTTGAATTGATTATAACACGGATACCCTGTGTGAGATTTGAGCCACTTAATTTTCTTTCTTGTGTGATATGTATCTTGATTGCTTGCACATATGCCTTGGCTTGATTCTTTTTGATATACTTGATTGATATGCATGTTCAGACGTGATAAAGGCATTTTTATTCTTGAGCCTCTTTAGCCAAATAAGCCTACCTTGTTATTATCCTTTGATACCCCTTTTGAGCCTATATTGTATTCATTTCTTTGTTTAAAGCTCATACACTGATCCTAAGTGAAAAACAAATGATTACCTTAACCTTAGGAAGGTCTGGAGCTATAGAAGTATTTTGTGAATAAGTGTGGTCTCCTTGGGAATTCTGATGAATTGGCTAGTTGGTTCCTCATCATGTTTTGAAATGAAAATTTATATCCTGTTGTGTGATAAAAAAAAAAAAAAAGACAGGATAAAAAAAAATGATGAGAAAAAGAGAAAAAATTGAAAAATAATTTTGTGAATAATGGAGTCGAGAAGAGGATTGAATTAGAGGTTTGGGTGAGATTTCACTATGTTTACATTTTTTCCCTAGTGCACCTCTATTTCTTCTGAGTTATAGCTACTTATCCAAATTTATCCTCCCCTGTCCTTGGCCCCATTACAACCCAGTAAAGACCTTTTGATCTGAACATGCATATGTTTTAAGTATTGATAATTAGAGACTTGCCAAGTCTACTTGTGTTTGTTTTCTTGAGTACATCGAGCTGATATTATTATTTACCCTAGACACTTGAGAGAAACACTATAGTGCATCTGTGAGGTTTTGTTATTTTCAAATCACCTCTTGAACTGATTAATCATTTTGCTATGTATTGAATTGCTTGGAAGATTTCTATAAGTATCTGTTTTTCTTGATTTTGTGTTGGAAAATTTCTACTTCTTCCATCGGTCCATAATTCTTGAGAACTCTGTAAATTCTTTTTATTTTTCTTTAGTCTTTGTTTTCTATCTATTGAGTTTTGTGTCACTGTTCCTAAAAGTCCTTTGAACGATTCCCTGATTTGAGTCTTAATTTTGCCCAGGAGTGCAAAAGGCTAAGTGTGGTCTAATTTGATGAATCAATATTTTTCTCACTTCACTTGGTTTATTGTGCTAGAATTAATTAGGGAATTGTGCATAATGTCCGGTATTTTCCTGTTTTTACTATTTGTACTTAATTTGACCAGAAATTCTAATTTCATTCAATTTGAATTATTTTAGTTGATTATTTGCATTAGTAATTACAAGGGAAATTTTGGAAATACAAATTGAGACGTTTAGAAGAACATTCACACACTGTGTTTGGGGAGAAGCTGCAACTGCCGTGATTTAATCTGTGTTGATCTGTGATGAAATATATTTTTTTTCTTGAATGTGTAGAAGCAAAATTGGCTTGGTTTAAGAAGTTAAGCACATGAAAAAAATGGGTCACCATTTGCAAACACTTCTCGGTTTTGCTTGTAAGAGGCATGGTAGCAAGCTTAAGTCAAAATGGGAGTGTTGTCACGTTATTTTGGCAAGAAGCATATGTTAGAAAAAATGGGGCTGCCAATTTGAGAAGGCAATATTGTTTCCAATTGAAGTATGCCACATAAGGAAGCATTCACGGCAAACAACACACCAAATGGGAGGCTTCTTTCTCTTTAAGTGGGAGACAACATAATAGAAGTGGGGGCCACCATCATTTGTTGAAGGAAGACCACATATCACACGGCCAAAGCTACAATTCATGTTACATTTTATTAAATGGAAAGATAAAGTGTGATTAAAAAAAGGAGACACACGGTTGAGAGTTAGGGAGTTCACTCTCTGGAATTTCTTTTTGGAGAACTCTTGGTACCACTTCCATTATTCTTCACTTACAGAAGAGTACACTCAGCATGGATTGAACAGGAGGAAAGCAAACTGGTGTTGCATACTGGAAGGAAGAGCACTCACGGTGGTGAAGCAGTCCATCAGCTTGAAGAAGCAAGAAAGCCAGTAGCAACACGGGAGCCCAGCAGCAGCTTATCACGGTCTTAGCTTGGTTGTAGGTTCAGCTTGACACCAAGAAGAGGAGCATCATTCACGTCCAGCTTCAACACCTCCACGGCCAGCCACCAGCAGTAGCATGCAGCATTTCACGTACACAGCAGCAATACGCACGGTATCCAGCAGCAACTCCATAACACCTCCAACACGCAGCAGTAGTCACGGTGGGGGAAGACAGTCCAGCACCTTGTTGAAACAACCACTAGCAGGAAAGGAAAGTGCAGCCCCACACAAGAACACAGCAGCTGAGGTTGTCTTCATCAATATGAAGATCCAGGGGCAGTTCACGGTTAGCAGGGAGAAGAGGTGGGGATCACGGCCAAAATAGAGAAGAAAGGACAAATGGTGATTCAGCTGATTGAAATGGAGAAAGGAGGGGCCCTCCTATTTTCTCACGGCCAAGTAACTATTTTATCACAAGAATGCAAGGAAAAGATACTAACTCAAAGACAAGGAAGCCTCACGGGAATAGCTTCTGAATTGGGTTATAAAGAAGCAAGCAGCAGAGTAGAATGGAGAGAGTTTTAGGAGTAGGAATTTAGGAAGCGTTCTCGTTTTCTCCTCCCCTCCCGGGGAGGTTTTGTGATTCAATTCAATTTGCATTAGTTTCCATTTTTAAAACAGCTTTCTGTAATTTAATTTCAATAGTGTCAAAAGCCAAGTTTTCATTTCTGAATGTGTCACCTTTGCTCGTTTCCTTTTTACTTGTATTGTCCAAAATTTTAATTTAAGTGTTCAAATTGTGATGAATTCCATTTTCAGTTAAATCTTTTTATCTGTTAAATTTATTGTTCAGTATTTTCTGCACTGTTAAATTCTACCATTGCTTTTTACCGGTCATTTTATTTTCAAAGGTTTTATATTTTTACCGTCGCTTGGTTTTACTGCTTTGAAATTTATTTTAGTGTTTAATTTACTTTATTTTCTGCAACCAAAAATCACAACCGACCCCCCCCTTCGTGTAAAAAATCTGAGACTGAACCACCAAAATTGGTCCTTGAGAGACGACCTAGGAGTCACTTCCTAGTAACTATACTGCATAAATTTTTGTAAATCAAATTTGACGGGTCGCGACACCCGTATCAGTCAGCCCTAATCTTTTTCAACAACTCACTAATCTCCCCCCTGATGGTGTTCGTTATGAAGGAAAACTTGTAGATGAGTGGAAAGAACAATACGATTCTGTTACTGCAAGGAAACTAGTTTGTAGAGATGATGCAGGCATACATTCCAGAATACTGGCGGGCCAAATGAAGGTTCAACCAAGGATACTTCATTACGTTCTGACTCGTGTATTAATTCCTCGTGCAACCAATATTGGTCAGGCATCCGAAGAGGATATTATGCTGCTATGGGCATTTTTAAATTCCATTCACATTAATTGGGGACATCTTATTAGATATAAGATGAAAAGAGCATTAAGGGAGAACGCCAAGTTGCCATATCCACATTTGATAACCATCTTCATGGAACACTTTCAAGTGCCTACTGACACTGATCCCATTTCAGAACTGAAGTTCAAGCAAAAAATGGGTAGTGAAGTTGTAGCATCATTTGGTTATGTGCAAAATGATGATGGAGAATGGGTTCACAAAGCCAACGGCCCCCATCCCCCCTTACAACCAGGTCAACATCAAGAAGGAGATTATGATGAACAGGGAAGTTCATCTACAACACTAAATGATGTCATGAACCGCATAGAACAACTTCAGACCTTCGTAGGTACAAGATTTAATGCCTTTGAAACTCGATTTGATGCCTTTGAAACTCGATTTGGAAACATGGACATGGTCATGACTACAAGGTTTGATGCGTTGCAAAACCGCGTTAGGAACATTGAAGAACAACTGCAACACTTGCAAAGTGGTTCTGAAAACAATCCTCAGACTTAGAATTGCTTGTTTAGGCTTTTTTTTTTCTGCATTATAAAAAAAGTATGTATCACAGTACCTATTTCCATAATTTGAAGTCTTTAATTTAATGAAGTTCTTCAGTGTCAAACTACTTCCTCAATTTTCATCATTTATTATGTAATGTTTAATTTATGATACACTAAATACAATTGCAGTTGTTAGTAAAACACCAACACCACTTACCAAATATTAGCTCTCCATCCACATAGAGTGGACTTCTTCCTGAAATTAACTATTTTTGACAATGGTCACCCATGTTACCCTGACTGACTATTTCAGTTACAGTTTCTGTACAAAACCTTGATTTCTCTCGCGTAATCATTTACCAGGATAGTGTAAACGATTACAACACGGTTTTTCCACCACACTCACTCATTCATTGCCCAACTTGCTCCCCCCTCTCCAAATGGGTCATTCCCCACTCCTTGGGGTCACATCACATCACCAATCACCATCTACAAACAGTCAAAGACCAACATCTTCCAAAGAGAAGTGCAAATGTGACTCCAACAAACTGGTTTTAGAAATGGTCACCCATGTTACCTTGACTCACTACTTCAGTTGAAGTATCTGTACAAAACGTGAAATTCTCTTGCGTAATCGTTTACCATCACTATGTAAACGATTACAACAGGGTTTTTTGAGCAGTCTCACTCAGACCATACCCAACTTGGTCCAACCACAAACATTGGCTCATTCCCCACTCCTTAGGGTCACATCACATCACCAACCACCATCTACAAACATTCAGAGTTAAAAATCTTCCAAACACAATTGCAAAACTCACTCAAACATACTGGTTTTGATAATGGTCACACATCTTACTCTGACTAACTACTGCAGTTCAAGTTTCTGTACAAAATTTGGATTTCTCTCGCGTAATCATTTACCAAGACATTGTAAACGATTACGACATGGTTTTTTCAGCAGACTAAGTCAGCCCTTCCACAACTTGGTCCCCCCTCTCCAAATGGGTCGTTCCCCACTCCTTGGGGTCACATCACATCACCAACCCCATCTACAAACATTCAGAGTCTAACATCTTACAAACACAAGTGCAAAACTCACTTAAACATACTGGTTTTGACAATGGTCACCCATGTTACCCTGACTGACTACTTCAGTTCAAGTTTCTGTACAAAAGGTGGATTTCTCTCGCGTAATCGTTTACAAAGAAACTGTAAACGATTACGACAGGGTTTTTTCATCACACTAGCTCACGCCTTCCACAACTTGCTACCCCCTCTCCTAATGGGTCATTCCACACTCCTTGGGGTCACATCACATCACCAACCACTATCTACAAAAATTCAGAGTCTAACATCTTCCAAACACAAGTGCAAAACTCACTCAAACATACTGGTTTTGACAATGGTCACCCATGTTACCCTAACTGACTACTTCAGTTCAAGTTTATATACAAAATGTGGATTTCTGTCGCGTAATCATTTACCAAGACACTGTAAACGATTACGACATGGTTTTCTCAGCAGACTAAGTTAGCCCTTCCACAACTTGGACCCCCCTCTCCAAATGCGTCGTTCCCTACTCCATGGGGTCACATCACATCACCAACCACGATGTACAAAAATTCAGAGTCTAACATCTTCTAAACACAAGTGCAAAACTCACTCAAACATACTGGTTTTTACAATGGTCACCCATGTTACCCTGACTGACTACTTAAGTTCAAGTTTCTGTACAAAAGGTGGATTTCTCTCGCGTAATCGTTTACAAAGACACTGTAAACGATTACGACAGGGTTTTTTCATCACACTAGCTCAAGCCTTCCACAACTTGTTACCCCCTCTCCTAATGGGTCATTCCCCACTACTTGGGGTCACATCACATCACCAACCACTATCTACAAACATTCACAGTCTAACATCTTCCAAACACAAGTGCAAAACTAACTCAAACATACTGTTTTTGACAATGGTCACAAACGTTACCCTAACTGACAATTTCAGTTCAAGTTTATGTACAAAATGTGGATTTCTCTCGCGTAATCATTTACCAAGACACTGTAAACTATTACGACATGGTTTTTTCAGCAGACTAAGTCAGCCCTTCCACAACTTGGTCCCCCCTCTCTAAATGGGTCGTTCCCCACTCCTTGGGGTCATATCACATCACCAACCACCATCTACAAACATTCAGAGTCTAACATCTTCCAAACACAAGTGCAAAACTCACTCAAACATATTGGTTTTGACAATGGTCACCCATGTTACCCTGACTTACTACTTGAGTTCAAGTTTATGTACAAAATGTGGATTTCTCTCGCGTAATCATTTAGCAAGACACTGTAAACGATTACGACATGGTTTTTTCAGCAGACTAAGTCAGCCCTTCCACAACTTGGTCCCCCCTCTCCAAAAGGGTCGTTCCCCACTCCTTGGGGTCACATCACATCACCAACCACCATCTACAAACATTCAGAGTCTAACATCTTCCAAACACAAGTGCAAAACTCACTCAAACATATTGGTTTTGACAATGGTCACCCATGTTACCCTGACTTACTACTTGAGTTCAAGTTTATGTACAAAATGTGGATTTCTCTCGCGTAATCATTTAGCAAGACACTGTAAACGATTACGACATGGTTTTTTCAGCAGACTAAGTCAGCCCTTCCACAACTTGGTCCCCCCTCTCCAAAAGGGTCGTTCCCCACTCCTTGGGGTCACATCACATCACTAACCACCATCTACAAACATTCAGAGTCGAACATCTTCCAAACACAAGTGCAAAACTCACACAAACATGCTGGTTTTGACAATGGTCACCCATGTTACCCTGACTGACTACTTCAGTTCAAGTTTCTATACAAAAGGTGGATTTCTCTCGCGTAATCTTTTACAAAGACACTGTAAACGATTACGACAAGGTTTTTTCATCACACTAGCTCAAGCCTTCCACAACTTGGTCCCTCCTCTCCAAATGGGTCATTCCCCACTCCTTGGGGTCACATCACATCACCAACCACCATCTACAAACATTTAGAGTCTAACATCTTCCAAACACAAGTGCAAAACTCACTCAAACAAACTAGTTTTGACAATGGCCACCCATGTTACCCTTACTGACTACTTCAGTTCAACTTTCTGTAAAAAAAGGTGGATTTCTCTCGCGTAATCGTTTACCAAGACACTGTAAACGATTACGACAGGGTTTTTTCATCACACTAACTCAGGCCTTCCACAACTTGGTACGCCCTCTCCAAATGGGTCATTCCGCACTCCTTGGGGTCACATCACAGCACCAACCACCATCTACAAACATTCAGAGTCTAACATCTTCCAAACACAAGTGCAAAACTCACTTAAACATACTGGTTATGACAATGGTCACCCATGTTACCCTGACTGACTACTTCAGTTCAAGTTTATGTACAAAATGTGGATTTCTCTCCCATAATCATTTACCAAGATACTGTAAACGATTACGACATGGTTTTTTCAGCAGACTAAGTCAGCCCTTCCACAACTTGGTCCCCCCTCTCCAAATGGGTCGTTCCCCACTCCTTGGGGTCACATCACATCACCAACCACACACTACAAACATTCAGAGTCTAACATCTTCGAAACACAAGTGCAAAACTCACTTAAACATACTGTTTTGACAATGGTGACCCATGTTACCTTGACTGACTACTTCAGTTCATGTGTATGTACAAAATGTGGATTTCTCTCGCGTAATCGTTTACCAAGGCACTGTAAACGATTATGACATGGTTTTTTCAGCAGACTAAGTCAGCCCTTTCATAACTTGGTTCCCCCTATCCAAATGGGTCATTCCCCACTCCTTAGGGTCACATCACATCACCAACCACCATCTACAAACATTCAGAGTTTAACATCTTCCAAACAATATTGCAAAACTCACTCAAACATACTGGTTTTGACAATGGTCACCCATGTTACTCTGACTGACTACTGCAGTTCAAGTTTCTGTACAAAATGTGGATTTCTCTCGCGTAATCGTTTACCAAGACACTGTAAACGATTACGACATGGTTTTTTCAGCAGACTAAGTCAGCCCTTCCACAACTTGGTCCCCTCTCCAAATGGGTCGTTCCCCACTCCTTGGGGTCACATCACATCACCAACCACCATCTACAAACATTCAGAGTCTAACATCTTCCAAACACAAGTGCAAAACTCACTCAAACATACTGGTTTTGACAATGGTCACCCATGTTACCCTGACTGACTACTTCAGTTCAAGTTTCTGTACAAAAGGTGGATTTCTCTCGCATAATCGTTTACCAAGACACTGTAAACGATTACGACAGGTTTTTTTATCACACTAACTCAGGCCTTGCACAAGTAGTTTCCCCCACTCACAATGGGTTCTTCCCCACTACTTGGGGTCACCTGCCATCACCTACTACCATGTAAGACCACTAAAACACCAACATCTTCCAAACACAAGTGCAAATGTGACTCAAACATATTGTTTTTGACAATGGTCACCCATGTTACCCTGACTGACTACTTCAGGTGAACTTTATTGTGCAGAACCTGGAATTCTCTCGCATAATCGTTTACTAGGACTGTGTAAACGATTAGCACATACTTTTTTCAGACGAATAACTTAGACCTTGTCCAACATTGATCCCCCACTTAGAATGGGTTCTTCCCCACTGCTTGGGGTGACATCACATCACCTACTACCCTTTAAGAACACTCAAACACCAACATCTCATAAACACAGCTACAACTCATCGAACACAAAACTTCAGCAGATACTCAAATCCACAAACCCACAAATCATAATTAGAATGTTATTCAAAATAAAAATATGTGACGAAACCAAATACAAAAATTTTATATTATTCAACTAAATCCGATACATTACACTAGGGATGGCAACGGGCCGGGTTCGGGGCGGATAGTATGATTCCCGAACCCGACCCGCATGTAGAAAAGTGTACCCGTTACCCGCCCCGCAACCCGCTGGGTACCCGCATAAATAAAACCCGCGGATTTTTTTCAACCCGCGAATACCCGTTGGATACCCGTTAACAGTGTCTGGAACAGTGTCTGTGTTATTATTATCGAAGTCATTTTTCACCCAAACTCCATTTTCCTCTTTTTTTAAAAACTTATAAACCGTACATCTTCACTTCAAAACTCAGATCTACACCAAAATATTTCAGATCTACATCAGAAAATCTCAGATTTGCTCAGATCTACAACAAAGAATTTCATATCTGCACTAAAGGATGTCAGATCTACATTCAAGAATCTCAGATCTGCACTAAGGGGTCTCAGATCTACACTAAGGGTTCTCAGATCTACACCAAAAAATCTCAGATCTGCCTCCCGTCGTCACTCCCGATGCGGTTAGACCTCTCGTTGGCCGTTGGCGGAACCGTGAATGGTGGAGGAAGAAGCTGCAAACGTTGACAGCGGCAAAGCGAGGTCTGGGCGTCGTCGTTGGAGATATTTTTGTTGTTGGTATGTGGCAGAAAGAAGAAGAGAAGAAGGGACGGGAAGTTTGAAAAAAAAAAAGAAGAAGGAAGAAGGGAAGTGTGTTTGAGAGAGAAGGAGAAATTTAAGAGAGAAGGAGAAATTTGAGAGAGAAAGACTTTGATGAAGAAGGGATACTTCCTCTGCATCCATCGTAAGAGACAAATTTTTTTATAAAAATTAATTTTTTTTTTGTAATTTCATAAAACATAAGGGGTAAAATTGGATTTTTTTTTAAACGGGTAGCGGGTACCCGCGGATACGGGTAGTGTGATATCCGTACCCGATCCATTAACGAACGGGTATTAAAATACCCGCTACCCGCGGGTAGGTTTTACCCGCAGATACTAAATACCCGCCACGGGTTTTGCCCGCGGATACCCGCGGGTATGGGTTTAATTGCCATCCCTACATTACACTTTGTTTTGTTCATCTATTTACAATCATCATTTACTTTCCATTCATCAACTCATTACACATATCACTCATTTTTAATTCTAAGCACTACGGTTCCGATGTATGGAGTCCTAAGTGCTCTTCCCTAGTAACGCCTTCGTGATCCAACCCTAACATACGTCTTCAAAAGTTGTTGATTTGTGTCAATGTCAGTAGGGGATACAAAACCAGTGTTCATGGATGGTTCTGTACGAGGCACATTTTCTCCACCATGATCTTTATTTTTTCGTCTTGCCTTCTCTTCAGCCAATTGTGCCTCCAAACCTGCAACCCTCCTTTTAAGTTCTTCAATTAGAAATTCTTGGTCCTCTAAGGCACGCATAAAAGTTTCTCTTCGATTTCTTTTTTGTATCTTCTTTGGTGTTGGTTGGGCATCCTTTCTTGTTGGTGTTGGTCTGTATTCCTTCTTATCCTTGGTTGAAGCACCAACATAAACATCATCAAGAACCTGAAATTTAACCATATATTTCAGACTATACAAGTTTTGTCAATATACCAAAACATAACAAAACTTCGGATAACAAACCACATACCAAACCTGTCTCCATACACCGTTTTACGAACTTGTCTCCAAAAGTTCTATTCATCCAATGCAATATTCGTGGAAATTTATCAATTGGACCTTCCGGTGGAACAAAATGCTCGAAAAACCATACCTAAGACAAATAAATCATCTTAACTTGTAGTAAAAAACTAAAATCACACCACAAGAAACAAACAATTTACATCTTACATCAACAACTAATAATTACCTGGAGCATGTAAACACAACCATCCACGTAAACGTTTGTTGTACCTTTTCCTTTCTTCAAGCCTTCTGAAGCTTTGCACAAACTACGTAACAAAAAACGATAAACTAGACTACCCCAACAATAACTAGCCAAACCACTTAAGTTGTCAACAATATTAAACATTACGGGAAACACTTTTCCACTACGTTTTGGAAATAAAATATCACATATCCCTACCAAAAGGTAAAGCCTACAAAAATCAGAACAAGGGATCTTTTTCTTGTGTTTTCGCATTAGAATTTTGTATATCAAATTCAAATCTTTTGTTCCTTTACCTATGTATTTCACACATTTAATATTTCCCATTTCCTCCTTGAAGTTAATATTTTCACCATCTGTACTCAATCCCAACCCTAAATAAAAATTATTTTCATTTATATTCAAAACTTCATTTCCAACAAAAAAACCACTACTCGAGTCGTCTCACTTACCCAATAACTCACTCAATATATTCCTACCTAGTTTAACATTTACATTCAAATCTAAAACTCACGCAAATGGAGTCTTCGCAATTAATGATCGATGCTCATCTGTCAAGCGTTCGTTCAAAGTACATATATACTTTGTCGAAAAAGAGTGACGAACGGTCAACTGCATCAACCAAAATAAAATAAGCAAAACTACTAAACCCAATAACCAAAACAAAACGATATGAACCCCAAACCCAAAAACCATGGAACGACAAACCATTTACCTTCGTCGTCGGACAATGCTCACCGGACCTTGCCATTTCGCACTACAACGTCTACGAAAAACACCACCTTTAAGAAAATGGAGGGAGACGAGACGACGCACAGAGAACCATCACAGAGAAAGCAAAATGAAGAGGCAACAGGGGTATTTTCGGATTCTCACTTAAAACAAAACTTACTTTCATTTCCACGATTTTAAAAAAAAAAAAATTAAACCAATAAACATGCAACACGTGGCGTTGTAAAAAAAGTGTTGAAAAATCGTTGTTGGAATATCGCAGTCCTTTTACTTTTGCATGTATCTTCGTAGCGGTACTTCGTGTGTGACATTAAGAGTTAGGACCATGATATTTTAACAATATTTTGACAACTCATTATATGTTACTATTTACTATTTTATTAGTTCGTATATTTCAAACAGATAACTCAAAAGCTACCACATATATTGTTGTATAAAAGTTATCAAAAGCTACCACATATATTGTTGTATAAAAGTTCTCAAAAAAATTGTTAAATAGACTTTTTCTTAAGAGTTAAACCCAAAAAATGTGAAGAAAAAATAGATTATAATGATGGGAAAAATTGTTACAACAAGAACTTACACTATTTTGATGTTGTACACTGCAAAATGCAAACTCACCTTGTGCAAAGAACTAAACATGAACCTTTGAGGCCCACATATCAAAACCAAAAAAGTGAAAACCTTTGTATTGACACTAATGGAAGGTCATTCGTATAGATGAGTGAGTCATCACTGCCACTTTGAGAGTCTCCAACCCATGCATCTTGGACTTGAGCTGCAAATTGTAGATTCCACAAAACATCCTCATTAGAGGGTCTCTTTGCTGGTTCTTTGACTAGGCACCTCACACAAATTTCCATCATTGTCTTCAACGATTGATCTAAGCACACCTTGCGAACTGCTGGATCTATAATGCTTCTCCTAGCTTCACCATCAGTTGTTATGCTTCCTTGCAACTATCTCATGATCCAAAGTGGAAATAAAATCATAAAAGTGCATTAATGAAAAGTACTAAAGTCAATTATGCTTTTAACCCTTCATGTACTATCCTTCAGGTATTGAGAAAGAGCAACATTAAATCAAGCATATTAACAAGGTGTAAAGTAAAGTTGTCAATTTAGCACATGTTAAGGCTGAATAGCATTGTTTTTTCCTATATTTGTAGCAATGATTCAAATGCAATCAAATATGATAAATTCATACTACTCGGAAGCACACATAAGCTTGTTTATAAATATTAAATTGATATTGTTAATGGAACTTGCTATAATTTTACAATTTAATCATTTATTTTGATACCTTTCGGGCATGAGATTGTAAGTCTGAACTCTGCTTATTCAAAAAAAAATACCTTTTCTGTTCATAACTATTTTATATCTTAAATTTTCCTCCCTGCTTGGTGTGATTGTTTTTTCTTTTACATTTGATTAATATCTGTGAGATCATGTGGAAATATACTATTTTGTTTCATGACTTAGCACCACATTCATCTTAGTAATCTAAGTATAAGTTGAAAGTCTTACATTGAGTACAAATAAGAAAGTTGAGTGGTATATAAGAAGAACAAGACATATAAACATAAACTTTTAAGGTTTTATGCTGGATCAGGAATCATTTGTATGAACTCATACCTCAAAGGTAGTCAATCTCTCCAGTTTATTCTAGTAAAAGATTTCCAACACTTATCAGGATGTCTACTGGATCATACCAAAGTCCTCTAATTTTGAAGGTTTAAAGGGTTTAAAAAGAAAGTAAAACTGAAAAATATTGAATAAACCAAAATCTCCTTCATTACCAGATCCTTTAAAGTGTCCACTTCCTTGATTTTATTGTCCTTCCTAGAATGAGTTCCAGCAAGATTACTCCAAAGTCATGTACATCAGACTCATCTTCTTGTTTTACACTACAACAACATGTCTTGAATCAATCTCTTTCATAATTATTTTCACATCAGCATCACGTGACTTTTTTTCATGCACGTAGAGAAATAAAGCAAGATGAATCCTCTTTTCCATTAACAGAAGCTGAGTACATATAGCTCAAAACCAAGTTAAATTTCCCTCACTCACTTTTTGTTAGTGCTAGGACTTTTGAATTCTCTAGAAGGATTACCTTGTCCAACCTGAAAGAATAAGCAGGGATGAATAATAGCTGAAGTCAATTTTATTAAGCAAAATGAAAGACCAAACATCATGGTAGAACATGATTTATTTTCCTCGGAAAAGAACATAAAATAATCCATACCTTCCTCATGAGAGATAATAAAGGCAGGTCATAAATTTTGATTTTTGCAACAAAATTTTGGTCAAGTAAAACATCAGTGATTTTGAGATTGTTTGAATATACACCAGGAACAATTCCTGCATGCAAATATTGGATGCCTTTTGCTACTCCAATAACAGCTTCTATGTGTTGCGTCCATGTCAGTGATTTTCTGTAGTACCTATCTGATAGGGATAAGAATAAGAAAGGATGGTTAGTTTATGAGAGGAGAAATAGGAGGAACTGAATATAACAAACTAACGGTTTAGGACAGTTTTGGTGAGATTGTAAGATTGTATAAATAGAGGCTGAGTATAAGGGATTGCGGGATATTATTGATTCCTTAGTTGCTTACGGGTTTATACCTATGGAAAAGGGTTATGCCTCTACGTTTGATTGTACAGATACTATACTTGTGAATAACATATAGATTTCTCCTTCTTTCTGTGTTTCTTGGAGAGGAAGTGAGTCTTGAAATTAGGTTCCCAATTTAGGAACCTAACATTTGGTCCGACCTCCCGGATCAATATCAGAGATTTTTTGCGCGTGGAGATGGAGGGAAAAATGGTGGTGGTCGAAGGGCACTTAGAGGCGATGGAAGTGGCAATCGCTGAGACAAAGGCTGATACGGCGGCGATACGCTAGGACGTCCAAGCGATGCGATGGGAGAACGTATACCCATTAACCAAGGACAGCGACAGGGGGAGAGTCAGTCGTTGGTGAACGATAATGGTGGTGGTCCAAACGACGGAGGAGGAAATGGGGGAGAAGGTAACCAAGGAGGGGTGAGCTAGTGGAGGAAGCGAGTCGAATTACCTGTTTTTTAGGGGGGCGAACCGTGGGTATGGATCGGCCGAGCGGAGAAGTTTTTCGAAGTCCAGAAGGTGGCGGAGGAGGAGAAGTTGGAATTGGCCTTATTAGCATGGATGGCTACGCCGGAAGTTGGTTCCCATTCTGGCGAGAGAAAACCAAGAACCTTTCTTGGGAGGGGTTGAAGAGAGCGCTGGGTATCCGATTCGGGGGAGGAACGCGAGGAACGGTGTACGAGAGACTCTCCACCATACGTGATTTTGAAGTTCTGGTAGGGCAAATGACCCAGATACCTGAGGAGCAGATCATGGGGTATTTTTTGTCCGGTTTAAGAGAAGAAGTGAGCGATCATGTCCGGCCTCATGATCCACCGGATTTGATGACCGCTATGCGGGTGGCGATAGATGTGGAAAAACTGTGCACGAAGACGGGAGGAGGATGGATATCCAAGAATCCAAGTTCTTGGGGAAGAACATCTGGATCAGTGATGAAGGTGGAGACGAATCGCGAATCGGCGGGACGAGGGGGACAAGCTGAAAGTGTCGGTTCTGTAAACAAAGGTGCGACCCACGGGGGAAATCACAGGAGAGACAGCGGCAGCGGAAATGAATGGAGTGTCCGCAATCTTCCCTACTCTGAATACATCAAACGGAGGGAAGAGGGGAAATGTTTCTGGTGCGGCGGACCTTTTAGCCCCGGTCATCGTTGTACGGAGAGGGGGATAAGAACGATGATTTTGGCCGAAGAGGAGGAAGAATCGGAAAATGACGGGGAGGATGAACTGAACATCACCAAGATGGAGTTATCGACCCTTTCTGCCGGTGGCCTCACGACGCCTCGAACGATAAAGCTACGAGGGAGAATTGGTCAATGTGAGGTATTGGTTCTAATTGACAGTGGCGCTAGCCACAATTTTATAAGTTGACGGGTGGTGAAGGAATTAGAGATGACGGTGGTGGAAACCCCACTGTATATGGTGAGCTTGGGGAACGGACAGAGGGAACGAATTAGCAGGTGTTGTGAACAGGTGGCATTGGTGATGGGGGAAGCAGAATTGGTTGAACGCTTCTATATTTTTGAGTTGGGCGGAGTCGACGTCATTCTGGGGGTGGAATGGTTAGAAAATCTTGGGAAAGTGACGGTGGACTGGAAAGAATCGACGATGAAGTACCGACAGGGAGATAGGAAGATAATAGTGAAAGGGGATCCCACTTTAGAACGGAGAGTGGTGGGCCCCAGAGCTTTACAGAAAATAGATGGCGTGGCAGTGTGGTTATTGGTTTGGGAATTGGGCTTGTGTGAGACCCAGGCGAGCGGCGCAAATTGTTTGGGGCTTACTGAAAGTCAAAAACATCAGATGGAGAAGTTACTAAAATTTCATGACGTGGTGTTCGTGGAGTTCGTGGGGTTGCCACCTAGCAGAGAGATGGTGCATCAGATCACCCTTAAAGAGGGCACAGGTCTGATCAATGTCCGACCGTATCTATACCCACACGTGTTGAAAGATGAAATCGAGCAACAAGTGACGGAGATGCTCCAGACGGGGGTGGTCTGACCAAGCAATAGCCCGTACTCGAGCCCAGTGATTTTAGTCAAGAAGAAAGATGGAAGTTGGCGCTTCTGCATCGATTACCGAGCCCTAAATCGAGCGAAGGTGCCGAATAAGTTCCCCATACCGGTGATAGAGGAGTTGTTGGACGACTTAGGAGGGGCTACCTATTTTTCGAAGGTGGATTTGAAGGTCGGGTATCACCAAATCCGCATGGCTGAGAAGGATATAGAAAAGACGGCGTTCTGCACGCACCAGGGGCATTATGAATTCGTGGTGATGCCTTTCAGACTCACCAACGCGCCGGTGACATTTCAGAGCACTATGAATCACCTCTTCAAGCCCTATTTGCAAAAGTTTGTGCTAGTCTTCTTCGACGACATTCTCGTTTACAGTCGAACCTGGGATGAACACTTGGAGCATGTCGGGAAGGTCCTGGCAACACTGAGTCGGGACCAATGGGTGGCCAATCGAAGGAAGTGTGAGTTTGGGCAAACCCACGTCAAATACTTGGGACATATCATCTTGCATAGAGGCGTGGAGATGGACGATGAAAAGATAAAGGCGGTGGTGGATTGGGAATGGCCAAAATTGGTAAAGAGTTTAAGGGGATTTTTGGGTTTGTCAGGGTATTATCGGAGGTTCATTAGGGATTATGGCAAAATCAGCAGACCTCTAACGGAAATGTTGAAAAAAGGGGGCTTTGCTTGGAACGAAAGGGCAAAAGAGGCATGGCAAACACTGAAGACAGCCGTCACGACAGCTTTGGTGTTGTCCTTACCCGATTTTCAGCAACCATTTCACATTGAGTGTGACGCGTCGGGTAAAGGAGTGGGTGCTGTACTGATGCAGGGGAAGAAACCAATCGCTTTCTTCATCAAGGCTTTATCTGAAGGAACTCTCAGCAAATCCATTTACGAGAAGGAATTGATGGCTCTCGTGTTAGCTATCCAACATTGGCGTCCTTACCTACTAGGGCAGAAATTCATAGTGCACACTGACCAGAAGAGCCTCAGGTATCTATTGGAGCAGAGGATCACGACGCAGAATCAACAAAACTGGATAGTTAAACTATTGGGATATGATTTTGAAATTATGTATAAGACTGGGACGACCAACCGAGCTATTGATGCTTTATCCCGAATAGCAGAGGGTGAAAAAGAAGAGAACAAGGAACTGACGGTGATAGCCAGACCTTACTAGCAAGACTTTGAAGAAGTCACGAGGGAAGTGGAGGAGGACGAAAGGCTACGAAAGGTGATTGAAGAGATTAAGGAGGATCCAAATTCTCACCCGGCGTACACGGTGGAACACGGAAGGTTGCACTACAAAGGGAGGTTAGTATTGTCTGCAAGGTCTTCGTGGTTACCTAGGCTGATGGCAGAGTTCCACCGAAAAACTCGTTAATACTTCTTATTAGAATGCTAATTGTTAAAAATACATAACTTATATCAAAAAATCAAAAGAATCTATTTTTTTTACTGTTTATAAAAGAACGTGATTTTTATAATTTTAAAATATATTTTACGACATTTCATTAGGACGTTAAAGAAATCCCTAAATACTAAATATATGGATAAAATCCACAATAGATAAAAAATAAATATTATAAAAATAATGGTTATGAGTATCTTTTTTATTTATATTTATTCATTTTTAATTTATTAAAATACATATAGATATATTAATAAAAAAATTATTATGTTATATGTGATTTAATATTTATTTTTGTAATTTTATTTGGACTAGCATAAATTTAAATTTATTTAAATTTTATTTGAAATTTATTGTAATAATGTATTGCATTTTATTTAAATTTATTTGAATATTGTTATTTTTTATTGGAAATCTTAACTATGTTTCAAATGTTAATTTAATATAAATTTGTAATGATTTGTATACGTAATCGATAGTTAATGTTGTTGAATTTCTTGAAATTAGGTGAGTTTAAAAGGGAGAAATCGAGCCAAATGGGTCACTGTTACGAACTTTTGAAGAACAAGTTCCTTCCCTGGTGGCACTTTGGTGTTGACGTTGTTGTTAAATGTTTGTTGGTGCTGTTTCTTTCTCACGAGGCAAGTGTCTTTTGTACGACGTTTTATGGTCTTTATTTGTATCCCAACTTGCAAATTAAGGTTCCGTGATTCTGTCACATTATTCTTCAGTAACCAAGCCTCTTCTTGCAACTTGCGGCCTTCTTCTTACTTCGTATTTCGGGTAAGGGGGAGTGTACCCAATATTTGGTTTTCAAAAGTTGTTACCTAATTCTTCCTTTCCCACTATCATATCAAAATCTGGTTACATATTTGGTTTTCATAGTTACAATTTTCATTTTACTGTTATTATTTATATTTCAAAACATTGCATTTCAATCTTTATATACATCATGGGTTGAGTACTAGATTCCTAATTTACGTAATTTGGAGCAACAAAAATATCAAGTTAAATGATGAACATAAACAAGTGATTGAAATTCAAATAATATAAACAATGTTAGAGAATTGATTTCATACATTTTCATATAAATTCCTCTTCTTTCCGATCGATGTGTAAATTATAATTATCCACTTGAGTTTATGAAGAGCTTGTTTACCCTTAATCCCTTAGTAAGACAAACTTATCTATTGAATTCTAACCCGAATCCCTTAAGTCAGTTATAAAATTCAATAAAATCATAAAGAACAATTGTTATCTTAATTGAAAACTAATTAGATGTGTCCAATCTCCCAATTGTGACAACATCTAATCTGTTCTATTTAGAGTCGTAAACAATCTCCAATCTCCCAATTGTGAAATTGTGAAATTGTTCATAGTATAAACATTAAAACATAAATAAAACACTGGGATAATTAAAATTAACTTAACACCAATTGAAAAGGTTCAGAATTTATAATCCAAAGTACTACATCAATCATCTAACAAAAGGAAATTTAGTTCTGCATAATGTAAAATTCAAAACCAAACCAGAAGAAAGAGAAGAAGTAGTCTTGAAGCCGTGAACATTGATGTCCTGGTACGTCCCCCTAAGTTTTTTTCCCCTTTCTTTCTCTCAAATTACCTTTTAAATCCTCTCCTATCAATCCTCCTATAACTTTGCATCAATTCCCCTTTTTTTGGAAAGTAGTTACTCCCTCTAAGTAGCTTCCCCCAATTTCTATTTAATTTTAATCTCTTTAAATCCACGTCATAAAAGAGATTAGTATTTGCTCTGGAAAATTTCAGAGCTCATGGAAAAATCCCCAATCTGTATGTGCTCTTCTCTGCTTTCAATTCTGCAATTCCTGACGTAAATCCACATGTTGTGGTAAAAGTCACAACTCACTTGTGAAACACTCTGTTTTGTCTTCTATTCTCTCAAGCAAAATCCACTGGTCGTGGAACTGTCCACAACTAGGTCGTGGAACTCTCTGGTTTCATCTCTTCATCTTATACATCAATTCTTCCCAAATTGTGATTTTGACACTTAGAATTACCAATCTACAAGAAAAACACAAAATCCTAATGTATGATGCGAAACAAGAATAATGCATGACCAAATCATTCAATTAATTCAATTATGTATGCAAATGGCCTAAACTGTTGTAATAATGTTAGATTATTGCAAAAGAAAAACGTTGGATTACAACGGTCAAAACTTTAATTGGCAATAACGTTTAAATTCATTTTATTAAGTGCTCCAACGGTAAAATATTTAATGGCTTTTATTGTCTTTTATTGATTTTATTCTTTCGTAGCTCTATAAATAGAGAGTTTTTCCCCATTCCAAAAACAAAAAAAGCAGTCTTTTCTCTTTCTCCTTTCTTTTTTTCCCTCTCCTAAAAATATTTTGGGTTTATTTTATACTCTTTTTAGAGTTTCTTGCTAGTTCTGATATCCTCAGAAATATTCTGGGAAGTTCCTGTTGTATCTTGGGGGACTTGCGCATACACCGCGGATAAGTCCTTAAGGACAGTAACTCAACACGCCTCAGGAAATTTTGTTCGTGATTTTGTCAACATTTATACAAAAATCTTAAGGACTTAGGGCTGACATCAACAACTCAATCTCGGAGGATCAAAACTTTGTTTTCAGAACTCAGACAATGTTTGTGAAACCCATAACTTCGGAGGCTGCCAAGGTGCTTGCAGCAACGATGGCTTCCGGTCGCATTTGTAAGGACTGCGGATGAGGACGAAGAAGATGAGGTACTTGAGTAAATTTTCGTATACTTTACCTACAAAGAGGAAAGCACAACCAGGTATTTTCTCGTTTACCAATCTTAAATATTTTTAAACTGTGGGGGTGTAGGTAATTTTATTTAATTACTTGAAGAAAATAAATTTGGCTTTTCACTTAATGATATTGATAGTATTTTAAATTTGAAAGTAGAGAATATATCATTACATGTTTACATGTGGATGACATGCTAATATTTGGTACATGCAATGAAATTGTGCTAGAATTAATTTGTTTCTAGGATCAAAATTTGAAATGAAAGACACGGGTGAAGCCAATGTGATTTTATGTATTAGAATATAAGGAAGGGAGATAGTATATTATTATCTCAAGAACAATACATTGAGAAACTTCTTAAGAAGTTTGGGTTTTATGACTTAAAACCAGTGAGTACCCCTTATGATGCTAATTCTAAATTAATGAAAAATAAAGGAGAATCATTATCTCAGCCTCAGTATGCCCAGATAATTGGGAGCTTACTGCACTTGATGAGTTTTTCTAGACCTGATATTGCTTATGCAGTAGGTAGACTGAGTAGGTACACTTAATGTCCAAATCAAGAACATTGAGATGCACTTTCCAGGCTTATGAGATACTTAAGAGGTTCAATGGATTATGCCATTGAATATAGTGGATCCCACTGTACTAGAAGGGTATAGTGATGTTAACTGGATCTTTGATTCAGATGAGACAAAATCTACTAGTAGTTATGTATTCACACTTAGGGGCGGTGCGATTACATGGAGATCAACCAGACAAACAATTATTGCAAGATCAACAATGGAATATGAGTTTGTAGCTCTTGAGATGGCTGGTAGTGAGGTTGAGTGGTTGAAAAACTTCTTAGCAAACATTCCACTAGGAATGAAACCAACCCCACCTGTTTCAATACACTATGATTGCCGATCGGCAATAGCTATAGCTAAAAACAAGAATTACAATGGAAAGAATAAAGACACAATTTGGTGAAACAGCTGCTAAAGAACTATTTCCATTGACTATGTGAAGTCAAAACGGAATCTAGTAGATCCTCTGACAAAACCCCTGGGAAGATAAATGATATTAGAAACATCGAGGGGAATGAGACTTAAGCCACTTGCAAACAAATAAGTGATGGTAACCCAACCTTTGTGATTGGAGATCCCATGAATAAGGTTCATATGGGTAAAAACAAGTCACTTGTTAGTTCTGATAGCACTAAATTGATTTTAATCAATTATGCCCATTCCTATGGTGTGTGTGAAAGTGCTAGAGACTGCATTATTGAGAGGCTAAACTTTGTTATTAAAATTCTACGTGGTGAAAGAATTTTAGCTTAAATAAAGTTTTTAATGATTTTCATATCCCTTATGGGTGGTGTATGATTTGCATCATACACTTGATGAAATCACCTATATGAGTGTCGAGTGGGGCCGCTTGCATGAGATCTTGATATGATCTCTAGAGCACTCATGAATACCGGGCACACGCATGGCCTAGTAAGCGTAACACAGCGATAACAGCAAGGATTGTGGGGGTGTATTGTGATTGATAAACCTCTAGCACATGTCAAGTGTCTTTGGTTCATATAGCTTGCTATACCAACTACACTGTGTGTTAAGTATTTCAATCTAAGACTGGTTCATATAGCTTGCTATACCAGCTCTAATGCATTACATCCTATGAGACCCAGAAGAAAAGTTTCTTATCTTTTTTTCTTTTGCAATAAGTGGAGGATTGTTGTAATAATGTTAGATTATTGCAAAAGAAAAACGTTGGATTGCAACGGTCAAAACTTTAATTGTCAATAACGTTTAAATTCATTTTATTAAGTGCTCCAACGATAAAATATTTAATGGCTTTTATTGTCTTTTATTTATTTTATTCTTTCCTAGCTCTATAAATAGAGAGCTTTTCCCCCCTTCCAAAAACAAAAAAAGCAGTCTTCTATATTTCTCCTTTCTTTTTTTCCCTCTCCTAAAAATATTTTGGGTTTATTTTATACTCTTTTTAGAGTTTCTTGCTAGTTTTGATATCCTCAGAAATAATCTGGGAAGTTCCTGTTGTATCCTGTGGGACTTGCGCATACACTGCGGATAAGTCCTCAAGGACAGTAACTCTCACCCCTCAGAAAATTTTGTTCGTAATTTTGTCAGCATTTATAAAACATAAACTAAGATATGAATGCAATTACATTTTATTCCCTCATAATTTTTCCTTTTATTATAAAATTTGTGTTACTAAGGGATTAAGTAGTTAAATCTTATAATAAATCATATTTTAAAAAAAGAATAATTTCAAATTATTTTTAATAGTTCATTATCCTCTTAACTTATCTCAAATTGGAGTTATGTAAATGAAAAAAAATACATTGAGAAAAAAATTCACTTAAAATGGTTAACTAAATCTCCCTACAAAAATTAGCCACCAACATGATAGATGAATGCTATCTGTGAATCGTATAACCATAAAAAAAACGTATATTCATCAATGTCTCTTCAATTAAAAAGTAAATAAAATTGTATTAATTTTCTCGTTTCATAACTTATTTATTTTTATTAAATTATTTTAATTAATAATTTAGTTTCTAAATTTTGATTTCTTTTATTCGTTTTGGTTTCTATATTATATTTTTTATTTAATTGAGTTTTAATTTCTTATTAGATAGAGTGAATGTGATCTATTTCACTAAATTATCTTTAATGTAGTTTGAAAAATATAACGTGTTATAGTCCAATAAAAAGTTTAATTAATAATTTGATTTTTTTTATTTAGGTATAAGTCAATGTAATTATTATATTTTGTTTTTACTTAATTGAGTTTCTATAGTTTTTTAAATAGAGGCAATGTGATCCATTAAGTGAATTAGCATTAACATCATTAAGAGGTGAGCATGTGTGAATCCAAACACTCTTCGCCCTCTCTAACCCCTTATTCTCTGGTCACAATCTTATTGAGATCGCTTCCTTCAGATATAAGATCATAGATTCAAGATTTTCGTTTATCTCTACTGCATCGTTAAAAATGATCACATAAATCTAGTTGTGACTTTTAGATTCATTCCCAAGATTTGTTGAGGATGATGTTGATAGAAAATAGACCACATTATCTCTATGTAAAACATATAGGGTCCAAATTACTATTTAAGCCTTTTATTATATTTGTTGATAGAGGCACTCTCAGCAAAGATTTGATGTTGCCCCGTCATTTGAATTACTATCAAAGCAAGCTCTGATACCAATTGTCAAAGCGATGCAATAGAATGTTTAGCGTGAACAATAAACCAAGAGAGGAGTGAATTGGTTTCTTATCACAAACGTGCACCTTTAATAATTTTCTCTTAATTTCAATTTTCTTAGCGAATAATTAAACAATAATAAAGAGTAAGAAAAAGAGAAAACTGCATAGATAATTTTATACTAGTTCAGATAACAAGGATCCTACGACTAGTTGTTAATCCTAAATGGAGATTAACATTTCACTATCACAAAACCAATAAACTATTATAATCACACAAAAGAAAAGTTTAAGGGTTTAGAAAACACCTCTCTTGTTACCATAAGAGATTAAACTCACTTCCCTAGAGGCCAGGGATGAACACCTCCTCTGAATGTTTCACGAAGGATGAACACTTCCCTTGAATCTTCACAAAGGATGAAAGACTTCACTCAACAACAACAAAAACAATCAATCCCACTCCTAGTGAAAGTTGTCTATATATGCCAACACTAAGTTCTCAAAGCCAAAGTACAAGGGTTACACAAACTTTATATCACACTTTTCACAGTTCAAAACAAAACAAATATGTTTCGTGTGTTAGAATGAGATTCTAAAACATCTTTATAAAGACCTTCCTCAAGGACACCTCCGAAAATTTGTTGTCAGCTTTTTCTCGTGTGATAATCGATTATCCATTTATGGTGATCGATTATGCATTTAATGAATACACAACAGCCAAAAACATGCCTAAAAACTCTAACGGCTAGTTGTGATAATCGATTATAATAAGTCATAATCGATTATCATAGGTTGGTAATCGATTATTACAGAGCCAAAATTGAGTTTTCATCAACCTTCAAAAACCTTTGTAATGATAATAGATTATCTTAAGTAGCTAATCGATTATTGTAGAACTGTTTTACTCCAAAACAAATTTTAAAGCACTACATATAAGAATCAACAACAAATAAAACCCTATACATAAATCTACTTATTACAAAAGCTTTAACACATAAAACAAGTCTTCATGAAGGTCTTATTGCAAAGTGAACACTTGAGACTTGATTTGAGCATCATCAAAACTTCCAACTTCATGATTTTGCGAACAAACCTGACCTTACATGACTTGGACCTAACCTAAAGTAGGCATGACCAAGATGCAACCTGACTTAGTCTAATTAAAGTCCAACTTGACTTAGCTTGAGTTGATTTTAACCCAACTCGACCTAATTGGGCCCAATTATAGTTGAATTGGGCTTGATTATAGCTAACTTCACTAGTGAAAAAAAAAATACTTTTTACACCAATTAGTTAGGATTCATTACATCAGTTTTGAATTTGAAGTAAAAATAATTGATGTAATAAGCTCAAGATTTTTTACGTCGATTATGGTTGAACTGGTGTGGTATATGAACTTGTTTTTCTAAGATTCTCCTTCATCCTCTCTAAAAGTTTCATCATCCTTGTAGAAAACAAATCTAACTAGATCTTTTCCCTCTTCTAGATTCAAGCAAAACACACCAGGATTTACTCATCATATTTATTTTTGTACATGCCGTTTTTAGTGATTGTATTTACTATTAGCATCACACCTAGGAGTAGAAACAAGAATAAAAAAAAGTTCACTCTTTTACAACTTTCTCTCCATTGAGCTTTGTGAATGCATCTACCCATCAGTAAAAGTCTAATAACATTAACAACTCTAAATTTTGTTATACAATACGTTCGTGAGTAATATGATCATTCATTACTCATAGTTATCCTGAGTGCCTTGCTTTAACTATAGTAGGTTCCCTACGTCAAGCCCACTACGACGCAAGGTGAACACCTCTGCATCTAACTGTTTTTGGTGACATGTTAGCGACCAGAGCGATTCTGATTTGGACAAAAACCCAAAATACGAAGAAACCAAAGTTGACATGCTTCACGAGTACCGATAAGGTAATGAGTGATGGAGGTCCACATTGTAAAAGGGAAGACGGAGGGGTTGCATGCATTTGGAAAAGATGAAGATTAAGGAAGAATCAAGATTGTTTGTGTAAAAGATGAAGATGAAAGAAGAAGGGGGACTGCCTTTGGAAAATAGAGCATTGAGTGAGAGGGAAATTTCAGTTTTTTAACCCAATTTTTATAATGATTTCATGATACAATCGATGTAATAGAATATTTCAATTATAACTTCATATCAGTTCATGATCCAACCAATGTAACAGGAGACCTCGTCGTTGATTTTACACTAGTTCTAAGATTAACCGATGTAATATGTCACTTTTATTACAAAATTGTCACCGCTTTTTGTTTTTCAATGTTTTTTTTATCAAACCGATGTAATATATAATTGTAAAAGGGTAGATTTGTACTAGTGCTTGAGCTTGAATCAACCATATCTAACATGGAACAACTTGAATCAATGACTTTAGATTGATCAAACTTGACTTGATATAAGATTAACCCATTTCAGTCCAACTTGGTCTGCCTCAACTTGACCCACCTATCTTGACGATCCTAACTTGACTCAGTTTGAATCCATCTTGACTCATTTAGCGTGTGCTAAATCTAATCATGTATGGTCTAGGCTAGACTATATCAATTTGATTTGGCTCGACATGTGATGAACCTAACATAGGTTGATATGAACCTGATTTGATTTGACTAATTAATGTAGTTTCAACTTGACTTGTCTCTGCCTAGGATGGGTTTTGACTTAGCCTACCTTGACTCACTCATGTCAATCGTACATGGATCCAACTTAACTATACCTCATATGGGTTTGAATCGACTCCATCCTAGGCTCGATTTGACCTAAACTTGACTCAAACGATGAGATTTTCAATTTAGTTTGGCATGAGCTTAACGGTGGACTTTGTTGCCTTAATTAGTCCAACACAGACCCAACTTTACATGAATTAGGTTCAATCAAAGCTATTACATAGGGTGACTTACTTAACAAACTACAATTTGAACTTGAAAAACTCATTGATTTTGAATTTTCAAAAAGTAAAAAAACTATGTAATTGAAATTCAATTAATTAAATAGATTGAACTTAAAACCCTAAATGAATTTAGATTTAAAATAAATCCATTAAAATATATTTTAGGTAATATATGAATTTAGATATTATATATCTGATTTGAAGATTTGGAACTTTTTCTCACGGTTTCAATCTCGATGTCATCAAGTATCACGATTTCGTCAAGCTAAATTCAACGCATGTCTTGAATCCTTTGAACATTGATATAACGTTTAACATCTAGTAGAAGATTTGTGAGAACGATGTAGACGTGCGTGGATTTAGATAAAAGAAGGTCACTTAACATTTTTTTTAATTAGCAATTTGATAGATACACAAGTAGATATAAAAAGCAAACCAAAACTTAATTCACATATAACTATGGAAATGAAGCTTACAAACAGTTCTGATCAACCAGCAAAAGATCGAGTTTGCCACACAAAATATAAATACAACACTTTATCTTACATCACAAAACTATACAAACCTTGAGTAAAAAAGAAAAGCATTTAAATGTACTTAACAAGGATAAAACCACGTATACAGATGATCAAATCCAATATATGAGAAGCCAGGTCAATCCAAAAAATATTGTAATTTAGCTTATGCACATATAGAAGCCCTTAATTCCCAGGTTTTCCAGGGGATTTTGGGGTATGAGAATGATTTGGCCCAGTTGGAGAGTAATCATTAATATCCATAATCATTCTTTTCTCTTCAACTTCCTTCGTCTCAAACAAGCCCTTCTGGTTCCTTATGTTCACAACTACATTCTCCTGCAATAGATATATAAAACCTTAGAACCTTCAGCAATGATGAAAAAATATATGGCTATGAACTAGGTATTTATTTGAAGAGATTATACAAATCGTAAAATAGGGTACTTTGGATTACTTAATTTCTTTCCCATTTTTGTAGATTCTTGACTAAGTATCAACATAAAACGAGTATGAAACCTTTGAAAATCTTTTACAGTCCCGTACAATTTCAAACATTATTTTGAGGTTATTTTTCTTTGTGGTCTCTCATAAGATGAATAACATATTTAATAAGAAATTAAGAATAAATATTTACATCAAAGATTAGATCAGAAAAATAGAAGTGTTACAATTATACCACATTATCTTGATTCTTTTAGTAAGAACAACTTAGTTTTAAAAAAAAAGTCATTTAGCAGTAGGCAAACAATAATTTCTTTAATCTTGTCTAACAAATTTAAAATCTTAGAAGTATACTGTACTGTACTCAGAAAATTTTCTTATCAGAAACACAGTTTCATATAATTTAACTAATTTTGTGATCATTAGTCACGAAAACAATATCAGTGATGTTTAACACTCGTATTAACGAGGTAGAATTTCCATATTCATGCTGAAAAGCTGTATCAACATCCTCTATTACATGTTTTTATATCATGAAATGATATATAGTTGGAACTGTATTCATTTGTTACTGTTTGGTTACAAGTGTTTGATAGGGTTTTGGGTGATTTTATTCACACGTTTTAGTATTTATGCTTTTCTCTCCTAGGGTTTGTTGTAATTTACATGCCGATGAATATCTGTCAAATTTTAGAAATGCAAATAAATTCTCCCCTATTATTATTGTGACTCTATTCATATTATATGAGATTGTTGTTGTCATGCATTTGGAATTGTATGATTGGTGTAACGGGTTAGATGATTCGTGTTGCGATGATCTAGAAAGAAATAGATCCTACTTGCATAAATTTCTCACTTCCAGAAAAAGAGTAGTTCATGAACTAAATTTGACTTATTCATAAGTTATGTTGTGTATAAACTCATTTAGATCAGAAGTTTTTCTTCTTACTTAAGAACTAAAATATTTTTAAGAGAAACTTTATAAACATCTCTATATAGACTGAAAAGGATTTGGGATTAATACTGTATTAAAATTACTAGTGTCTTGCTTTCTTGCAGCTGGAAAACCAGTTATACTTTAAATTTAAAGAAAAAAATCGTAAATGGTAACAAGCACTAGCACTGCTACACAAAAAGTATAATTGTTTGTGATATTAGTATTAAATATGTGAAATATGGGTATTTTTTAGTATTGTCATCAAAATTAGTGTCCATAAAAAAAAAATCTAACCGAGAATCGAAATTGGTGAAATATTTGTGAAATAGCTATATAAACATTTTTCACTTATAGAGAGGAAGATATATATTACCTTAGTGTGATCTTCAAGCAATAATGCATCCACTTTCTTGGTCATGGAAAATCCTAAAAGCACATATTCAAACATATATATCCTTAAGTTCTGTATGTAAACTATAAATAAACTGTATAAAGATGCATCAAAAACCCTAGAAGGTGGAACTGAATGACACTTACTGGTTGCAGGAACTGCAGCAACATACAGAACATAGGAAAGAAACAAAAGAGAAAGAAAAAGTTTGAGGACTTTCTTTTCCATGTTCTTCAAGTGTTGTGAGAGGAGGAAGAGTGTAATTAAAAGATGAAGAGGAAGGTTTGGTGAGATGGTATGGATTAGGGTTAGGAAAGGTCCTTATATAAAAGAACATGGCTAGAAGTACCAAATTAAATATTAGCACAAGGACAAACACCATCTTTATTTGAATATGCTAAAAATTCCAAACTCAAACCCATACTTAAAAATTCATAATTATCAAATTCAAGTTGTTTAAGTTGAAGTTTAGAATTTATTTAAAAACAAAATTATTTTAAATTATTTTTTAATCTCAATTTTGAAGTGATATATGACTATTAGAAAGATAATGTGAATTGTCGTTAAAAGACAATTCAAAAAATTAAAAAAAAAGTATATATTTAAATTATATCTGGGAACTATTTTTAAGAGAAGTTTATTTATTAAAACAAAACATTTATTTAATTAAAAGCTAACTATATTTCAGAAAATTACATAACATGATCATTAGTTTAACTTTTTGTTTCTTAGAATCAATTTGACTATCGTTAATTAAGAGTTAATTACCAACTTGATTTATCATCATCCTAACCGTAAGAAATTTAATAATGTATGGTTTTGTATGTGGTATAGTTAAGTATTAGCCCTCAAATAGAAAACAAATTTTCTTTTCAATTCTTATAACTAAGTTATATATAGTTTCAAATTTATGAGTTTTATTTTATAAACAAGTTGTTAATTTCTTTTTTAATGAAATGATTATGAAAATTTTGGATTCGGACGTGTTCTTACGACAATTATAGGCACCTTGCTTTCTGTGTTAAAGAAATACCGTTGGTATAATTATGTCTTCAATTTTCAGGAAACGAGGCAAATGATAAACGTACGACACCATTAACACACATTAAGGAGCATCATAAATTCATAATAATATTATTAAACATTGACCATGAAAGTTGGAACATATATAATGTGTGTACAAAGAGAAACATATTTCCTCTTGTTCGAACATGTGATACATATGAAAAAACGTAATATAGTACTTGTGCATTGTCATTAACTCCATTAATAATATAGATTCCTAAAACTTTCAGATAAAACCAACATGATTAAGTACCAGCAGTTTGGTGAGGATGAGAAAATTTTGAATTTTAATATATGAAAAGTAAAAGGGGACACTCAATCGTGTCTTCTCCATATTAGATGCAAATTATTGCTCTAAATATAAGTTAAGGACACCTGTCTAGTTTATTTTTTTTATATATAAATATTTTATGTTAGATATGAATGTGAACTATGATATCGAAGTTGATACTTTAAATTTCAAGAGTTATATGTCATTATTTGAAATGATTTATTAAAAATTAAAATAAGAAAAAACAATTATTGAAATAAAAAAATTTATGTCAAAACACTTAAAAACGTTCTTATACTTGTTATAAACAAAATTTAAACTGATAATTGCAATGAAAGAATCAAATTAATGATAGTTTAATTTTTTATCAATTGTAAAACAAAAATTTCAGCTTTAAACAATACTTTAGATGTAACAAATGTTTTTAAGGAAATTATTTTGACGGATTTGAGGTCAGAATATAGATACTACCTGTATGAACAAAATGAGATTTCAAAGACAAATTATTGTCTTCTAAAGAAAAGGAAAAATGATTTCAAAAATAAATTATGACTTTCTTAACTCTCAACTCGAAAATGAGAACAGTTTAAAAAATAAATTCTTAATCCATTTAAACATTGTAGAGAGTTATTTCAATATAGTTATAGTCTAATATCAATTAAGAATTAAAATCAATAATAACTTAAATACTTTTTTTTAATATTTTAAGATACCTTTTAAAAATATAACCGTTAAAAGAAATCCAAATTCCAAAATAAGCAATATTTCAAACATCATAAATAATTTTAATAATATTATTTAAAAAAAATGAGGTGAGAACAATCTTTAAAAAATATATTAATCACTTACATTATTTGGTTAATTGGTTAAATAACCATATAAATAATTTAGTAAGATACATGAACAACTGTCAGTGACTGTGTGCTTGTTGTACTTGTCTATTGGTGTACTCAATCATAATTGAAGTTTTGTCGTATAGTATTTTTTTCTATCATTGTTTCGAAATAAAAATAATAAATGAAAGTAAATATGTGAGAAAGACTAGAAAAATGTTAAAAATAAAGTAAAAATGTGTTTAGTTTAACAAAAATATGATTAAATTAGAAAAACATTAAATAAAAATTGATACTAAAATATGTATAAAAATAACGGAAATGCGAAATACAAATAATGACCATAATTGTGCTAAATAAAGTTCATTACAAGTGTCCATCTTTTCATTATATTTTATTTATGCTTATTTTGTAAATAATAGAAAAGTCCTTCTCACTTGACTTGCCTACCTCCCTATACACTCAAATTGATAATTATACCGATAATTTAAGAATATCAAAATGGAATTCTTCTTGGTTATTCATAATTAACAATTTTTTAAAAATAAACTAAAATAGAAATTTAATACTTTAGTACGTCGTAAAAGTTGAATTTATTTCTTTAGTTACTTGTTTTATCAGAAATCCATATAAATACATCTCAATATTATATAAAACATTAATCATTCAATTTATTCAATTAGTCTTTATATTATTCATCAAAAGCTCGTTTGACGTTCCAAGTATTATTTACAAATAAAAGTTTATTTTCAGTCCTTTTATAAAACTCGAAATAAGACTCCTTCCCATTTGATAAAAAAACAACATTCTTTCCAATAAAAATATTATTACTTAATTCACCTATTTGTATGTCTTTCACTTTTTTTTTCTTTTTCTTACCACACAAAAATATAAAACTTCAATTTTAATTTAAAAAGTAACACAACCAATAGCAAAAGATTTAATTAAATTTTAAATCTCTAAAAATTTCAATTAAATTTGTATTAATTTTTTTATTGACACACAATTTTTTTTATATATTTCAATTGAATTATTGTTTTTTAATTTTTTTCATTAATTAAGTGGCATGACTATTATCTCATCTCATCATTATCATCATTATGTATTAAGAAATGTGAAATTTTATGATGAAAGTAAAATAGCATTACAAATAATGTAAAAGACAAGTAATTTTATATTAATCATTAAATTTCATAATTTTTAATACTTGAAAAGCATGAGGAGCAAACAATGTCGTCAAATTTAAAAAAAGTTTAAACGATGGAAATTCAATTCAAAAATATAAAATTTCAAATATCTATAAAATATAAAAAATTAAAAATAATAGTTAAAAAGGGTAGCCAAGAGAATGATTTGGAAAGGTAGGTGTTCCCCATATGCGAGTAATGGATGGGTTGGTAGGTAGGAGTTTAGCACCCTTGCATGGGGTACCATATATTCGTTCCTCTCGCAGGGCTCAGTCTGGTCGCTACCCATTAGGGTATACCTTCTTTTTTAGGTCACTGTATAATTTTTAATTCAATATATAAAAATTATTACTTCTGGCTCAAATATTTTTGTTTTTGTGGGTCACTCACTGCCTTTAATTCCTCCATCTCATTATTGTGTTTCAATATTTTTTGTTGAAATGGGCCTATCTGCGGGCTTTCCTCCAGCTCCATCCTTATCCAATTGTCCTTTATTACTACTCTATGTCATGCCCACAGCCCAACTTATAAAGCTACGCTTCATAAATTAATCACTTGTACAGTGAGATGCAAAAATTTATTATTGGTTATTTATGTGTTTTTTAATCTTTATAAAAGAATGGTTTTTTAATATCTGTAAAATGTTTTTTTTTTCTTTTTTCTTCCATCCTACTAACATTTAAAACTAATAATTTTGTTTGGCAGTTACTCCCTCCACCACCACCGAATGTTCCTTACACCACCCCATGCCAATTTTACCCTTCTCTAAAACGGATGTCAACATCCGTTTCACCTTCAACGGATGTTGACATCCGTCTATTCACATATTTTATATTTTAATTTATTATTTTTATTTAAAAAATAATAATAATCTTCAACGGATGTGGCGAGATCCGTTAACGGATTGCCACATCCGTTTCAATAAAAAATTTTAAAAGTATTTTGATTATTATTTAAATAATAATATATAAATTAAATTAATAATTATTATTTTATTAAATAAAATAAAATTAATTCATAAAAAATTAAGTAATAATTTTAAATTAATTAAATAATATTTATATATTAATTTAAAAACTTAAAAAAACTAAAAACTTAAAAAAAAAATCTTCAACGGATGTGGCGAGATCCGTTAACGGATTGGCACATCCGTTTCAATAAAATATTTTAAAAGTATTTTGATTATTATTTAAATAATAATATATAAATTAAATTAATAATAATTATTTTATTAAATAAAATAAAATTAATTTATAAATAATTAAGTAATAATTTTAAATTAATTAAATAATATTTATATATTAATTTAAAATATAATAAATTAAAAACTAAAAATTTAAAAAGAAAAACCTTCATGAATTGCCCACATTCATTTTAATAAATTTTTAAAAACTATTTTATTATTTAAATAATAATACATAAATTAAATTAATAATAATTATTTTATTAAATAAAATAAAATTATTTTATAATTAATTAAATAATAATTTTAAAAAAATTAAATAATATTTATATATTAATTTAAAATATAATATAATAAAAAACTAAAAACTTTAAAAAGAAAAAAATTTTACGGATGTTACCACATCCGTATCCATTTTAATAAAATTTTAAAAGTATTTTAATTATTATTTAAAATAATAATATATAAATTAAATTATAATAATTATTTTATTAAATAAAATAAAATTAATTTATAAATAGTTAAGTAATAATTTTTAAAAAAATTAAATAATATTTATATATTAATTTAAAAACTTAAAAAATCTAAAAATTTTAAAAAAAAAACTAAACGAATGTGCGGATGTCCCATATCCGTTGAAGAATTTTCTCTTCAACGGATGTCGACGTCCGTTCAAGAAAAAAGGAGGGGTGTAGAAGATTTTAAGATATAAAGAATAATTTTGGAATTTAAAAAAAATGTGGTGGTACAAGAAGCAATGTGTGGTGGTGTATGGAGTAACACCCATTTTGTTTCTACAATAATGTGACATTGATGCATTGTTTTTTTTATTAAAAGTAGCTAAAATACCACTGGAAAGCTTATAAAGTATTTATAAAATTTGTCGGTAGTTAAGAATTGTTAAATATTTTTTTTTATTGAAATAACTTTTGTATATATGTGTGTGTTCGTTCATAAAAGAGATACACTTTTAATACCGATAATTTTTTCTATTGTATATAATACACCATTTTGTAAAAATGTTAAATCAATAGCATTTTTATGAACACAAACAATCTACAAACTGTTATATACTATACATTTTAAGACTACAATAGATATAATAGGTTTTATTTTAAATAAATAATTTATTCTCTTTTTCTTGTTAACCACTTGTAATCAAAGTGAAAATAATGGTAAACTTTTTCTTGTTAAATCAATGTTTATTTTATAATCATATATATCTCTAATAAAATATTCCAACAGTACATTTTTATATCTAAAACTAGACGTGAAAAATTCACTTAATCCAATAATTAATAAATCGAGAATTGAAATTTTACTGAAACTATCTAAAACCTAAAAGAGGGAAGCACCCGATGCTCAGTACTTGTGACATCCTAGTTAAATTACTTCCATTACTTAGAGAATACTTAACTTTAATAGTGAATATTTAAAACTTTATTACATTCTTAAGATTTAAATAAAAACATACATAAATAATAATTAATCCTAATACAACTTAAAATAACATACTGATAATCCTTAACATGATTTATTTAAATAGAAAAATAACATTTTCAAACCTCGTTCATAATTCCTCACTTGTTTATTATTCTACACAGCATCACCATTATCAACAATATTCACTACAATATCATCTGTTCTCGTATAAATACGATCATCGCAGTGAAAACCATCACCACGAATGCAAGGGTGAGCTAACCAAACCAACATCAAAATCACATATAATAATACAATTATTATAATGCAATTATCAAATAAACTCCAAACTCATAACACCCCTACTTAAATAAAATTTCCAACATAATAACACATTATTAATCCAACTCCAACTTAGACAAACCATGCCACCACTCCCAAGCACTATCACCATGTGTCTTCTTCCATACTCCAGCATACACGAACTGTTCACCTAAACAGGGTTATACACAAATGCAGGATTTTTCGATTTACCAAAACTGGGCCAACACACCAACGGAGACTTTCCTGTTCACCAAAACAGGGCCTACGCACCAACGTAGGACTTTCTCGCGTCATTCGCCATTGAGTATGTAAGAAAACACAAGATTCACAGTCACCCATCAACATGACTTATCAAACAACCCTTATGAAAAAAACCAACTTAACCAACTCATGTTCCACTCGACACACAATCCAATTAACTTGGCAACTACACAATGCTATAACACTAGTACAAATTATGCATTTAACCACTCGACAAGTCCTTCGATTCTTCGATGGCGCACACGATACTCTTGAAATCTTTTGTAAGGGATCTCAAAATTTTTCGCACAATCCGGCTAGATGGCATTTGTTCTCCATTCCTACCAAGTTGGTTGGCCACCTTCTCCACCCGAGTTATGGACTCGGTAATATGCTTTTTGGGCTCAATCTTCAACTTTTCAAACTCTCCTCTGAGAGTTTGTATTCAGACTTGTCTAACGCGGTTGTCACCTTTATACGCAACCTCTAATATCTCTCAAACATCCTTTGTTGATTTGGTATTTTCTATTTTTTCGAATCCCCACTCATCTACTACATTGTAGAGAAAATACAATGCCGACCCATCTTTTGCCCGTGATTTCTTCCATGTTGTCATTTGTGCCACCGTCTCATGTTCGCCCTCATCAGGTTCAACATACCTATCTTCCACCTTATCCCAAATGTCTTGGGAACTTAACAACGCCTTCATCTGTAGCACCAATTATCATAATTGATTTATACCACTTTGTTAAAAAACATGACCCACACAAATAATTTGACTCTTAAATTCACTGGGTTACTTTTCATTGAACCTTGGCAACCTTTAAATAGGTGCAAATAGGGTCTTGGGCCAAGTACAAATAATAAAAACTGACAATAAAATATCAACTAACTTAAAATAAAATTTACTTAATCTATCTCTATCTTATATTAATAAAATAAAATAATATTCTTCTAAATAAATGGAAAATCAAAACTTCCTATACCTATTTTATCTCTATCAAAATCAAACTAAATATTACTAAACCCAAAAGTAATAAAATAAGATTTTAATGAATCCCTAAAATTTAAGTTTATAGTAACACAACATTCACCCAAAAATGTAATAAACAAGAACATACAGACATATAGATATAAATATTAAAGGCTAGCTCCTCTTACCTCTAATCCAATCAAACATTACTCTTAATCAACCTCCAAACACGTCCACCACTAGTCTTTGGTGTATCAAGTCAAAATTCTCACTATCTCAAAATCTACGTCATAGTGCCTAGGATTTTTTTTCTCCCTCCTCCCTCTAATATATCCCTAAAAATATACCCAATATATTAGAAACAACCGCAGTGATAAAATTTGTTGATAAGGGGAGCAATGTAAACCCAATCCCTTGTGTGTTTTGTTTTTGATGATGACAACAACAAAAATGTTTCTATATGTTTCTTGCACAACAGTGAAATGTTTTTTATCTGCATAGCTACATTTACATGTTTGCTTGTGCTTGAACTGATTGGTTTGCATACTTACTATGGTCATACATGTGTTTACATCTCTAGAATGCATACTCATGTTTTTAAATGACAAAACCACTTGCACAAAGCATATCTATATGAAGTAGTTGATTACAGTGTTTATGTAATCAATTAGTCTCATCAGATATCAGCAAAATGCTTAATTGTAGCAAATTGCAAGTTTTAACCGATTACATTATATGCATAATCGATTAAAACTCATGCCTTTCCTAACATCTGTTTGTTGAGTGTAGTGATGTGTTTTGAGGAGAATTTTTTTTCAAAATTGCTTAAATGTAATACTTAACTGATTACACAGTTTCCTTAATCGATTAAATCTGGTACACATTGAAAACTATAACGGTCATATTTTCAAATGTTTTGACTTACAATATATATGCAATCGATTACATAAATTACTTAATCAGTTAAATCTATGTTAATGTATATCTGACATAACACTGTTAAAAGCTTAACCGACTACATTAATTTCGTAATCGATTAAACTGCATCAGTATTATGAAAATCCTATAAATAGTTGTCTTGCACGCTGTTTCAAAACAACATACAAAATATACAATTTAATAACTAACATTTGATTGAGTTTTGATTGCAGAAAGCGTCCAAGAACCATCTTGAAGAATCAAGGATTAAATCTGAGTTGATACATCAAGATTCTGTCAAGAATTGTGCTCAAAGGTTTTTTTATCATATCTACACTTTTGGAGTGTCTCCTGTGAAGATCAAGTTTATATTTTTCAATCTATAGATTGAGTTTCTGTGCATTTGTGTTAGAGGAGAGAATTGTGTTTGTTCTTTTTTAGAGTTGGGATTACTCTCAACGTTTTCTTAGAGTTAGGATTACTCTAAGGTTATAGAAAGTTGGGATTGCTTTCTAGGTTGTGAGAGTGTGAAGGTGTTCACCTCTTATTTGCTATAATTGATTTTGAGTGGGGAAGGAGGGTGCATTGAGAGGTATCATTCTTGCTTGTAAACTCAATCATTATAGTAGTTTCCTTCAACTAAGGTTGTTGAAGAAGACAGGATATAGGCTTGGCCGAACTAGTATAAAAATCTATGTTGGTTTTTCTATCTCTTATCTGTTTTACTGCATTATTCTTTTTATTGTTTTGTGTGATTAAAGAAAGTTCTAAAGATTTTCCAAATGATAGAAAAAGAAAGTATTTTTGTTAAAAACCAATTCACCCCTTCCCCACACTTGGTAGGAGAAATAAGGCCTAACATTTCTTACAATTGGCACCAGAGCTGGGTTTTCTTTATCTTTATCTTTCTGTATTATTTTTATTGTATTTGACTAACATTTCTAGTGTATAGATTTTATAAGAACTAATTTTTTAGGAATCAATTTTCTATATTCGTTGGAAGACGACTTATGGTTGAATTTACCCTTTCTATTTTGTTGGATATTTTCTTAGCAATACTTAAATATCTATAGTAAAGTAGCATTAATTTAATCACATCAACGACTTCGTTAGCAAAGATCTAAGCTAAAGGTGCGAGAAAACACTAGAAGGGGGATTGAATAGTGTTTTCATACTTTTTCGCAACTTGCTAGATGATCATAATGTACGTAACACTTAGTAAGTTGGTTGAACTTAAAGAACACATGCTATTATGTAGAGATTGTTTGCTTAGCCAACTCAAGGTATCCAAGTTTGAATATAGCAATGACCTTAGAAGGAGTGACATGTATCGTCAGAGAGAGAAAGCATAGGAGAAGTTATTTAAGCTACATCGTTTATCAACAGATTAAAACACACATGTTTTATACTGGTTCATCTATTAGGGCTACGTCGAGTTCTCCTCTAACTTAACTTAGAGGGTTCCATTAGATATTCAATGAAGTACATTTAAGTTTAACTCACTCCTGATTACGTAGTATTATTCACCACTCATGGTATCCCTAGACGCTCCCAATACAACTGAGAAACATCATCTAGTTTAGTTTCCCCCACTTGTGGTTGTGTAGTATTGTTCACCACTCATGGTATCCCTGATCAACGAATAACCATCATTTGAGTACTCATCATCTCTTTCTTCTTTCTTCTAGTCTTCTATTCATACACCTTGTTGATATAGCCGTTATGACGATACTTGTTTTGAAACTTAATAATATGACCGTTTTGATGAAGCTTGTCTTGAGATTTGTTGTCTTCTGGTTATTGGTGTATGTGTAGTCATAGGATGGTGTCCTTTGTCAAAGCAGGCTTGTTTTTCAGATCTCTTTATCAAAAGTAGTCTTGTCATAACTTTTTGGCACAACTTTTGATCATTTGATCAGTGCTTCTTTTTGTCTTTTTCTCAACGTTCATTTTGGTCTTATAAGATGAACGCTTGTAGGGATTGTCCTGCACAAGATAGAGAAGTATATAACAAGTATGTTTACTTTTTTTTTTACTTTGATCTCTTAATTGTTTTAATTATTTGTTTAAGTTTCTGTGTTACCTAATGTTTTGTGTCTACTAGTTGGTTCATGATTAATGGTTTCATGATTTGTTTTGACATAGGTATTTGTGAATGCCTTTCCTATTACCCATTAATGATCTGATCGAATTTTGGTGTACAATTAATTCATCAGATATCATCTTGTTGTTTTTGAACATTGAGCATTTTATGTCATTTAATGTCATTTAATGCTTGCTCAGAACCAACAAAGTGTTTTTTGATTTCCTATCGTTAAGTAGCATTTTGCAATTAATCTATTTTCTCTAAAGATACCAAACATAGTATAAATACTTCATCGTTAGATGAGGTACTGGTTAAGCTCATGGTACCGTTTAGTCAAGTAAACGCTTGTTTTGGTTTTGTCTCTTTTAAGACAGATTGCGCTTAGCTTGTTTAAGCTTTCTTTTATGTTTTGATTTTTATGTCTTTTAAGTTGTTTTGTCAGAGACATTGTCTCGACCTATTTTATTTTTGAGAGCTATAATGAATACCTTTTTCAGGTATGATAAGCATTAAACATTTAATTTTTTAACTCTCTTAGACGCTTTAGGCACAACATCGTTTAGCATGCGTCTAGGTGTTTTGACCTAGATGTTTTTCTATTTCCTAAGTACTTGAGTGTTTTCCTAAGTTTTTCTATGTTGGGGGTTCTGGTTCTAGGTTTTATGTGTTTTCACCCTGAGTTGTTTGTCTTCAGCTAGTACGTCAAGTTTTTCTTTTTGAGCTTTTCTTCTGAGTTCCTTAGCCTAGTTTTTCTATGTTCAATCCTTTTTCCTAGACGATCATCTGCATCTTTTGGGTATGTTCTTTTTAGCTTAGAGTTTTGTGCTAGTGTTTTTGTTTTCATTTCTATGAACCGTTATCTTATTCACTTTTTATCTTATTTACTTTTTTGTTTCATGGTTTTCTAGTGTTTTTCTAAGGTTGGTATTTTCTCTAGTTTTTCTCTATTTGGTTTTTCTAGTTTAACGGATTCTATCCTAGGATTGGTCTTAAGAGTTTTCTTTCTTTGTGTTTGGTGTTCGATGTTATTTCTTAGCATTTGATGTATATTTTCTATCTTGAGCTTGGTTTTCTGACTTGGGGATTTCTATCCTAGTTTGTCATATGTTTGTTTCCTATCTTAAGGTTGATCAGCTTGGAGTTTTCTATCCTAGTGTGTCGGGTGTTTGTTTTCTATCTTAGTGTGTCTAACCTGGTTGGCTTGTTAAATGTTGTTTTAGCTTAGAGTTGACTTTTCATACACAGAGGCTTCTTTGTTACTTTTCCACACGCGGAGACTTCTTAGTTTCATGTTATTTGGTTAAACTTCAAAATCAAGGTTTCTATCAGACAAGCTTGTCTTGTAGCGAGCTTGTCGTATCCTAACACAAGCCACAAAGATGGAGGAGTTTTCTAGTTCTTATTAGTGATTGTATTGCAAACTTCATCTCTTTTATGCTTTTAGTAAAATTCTACATTCTCGATTCTATTTCTTTGTTTCTTTTACATTTTGATGTGTTGAGACAAGACAAGCTCGTCTACAACAACTTTGGTTTTGAAGTTTAAACAAATAACATCGAATGAAGTAGTCTTGGATATAGTTTTAGAGTGTAAAATAGTTAAAACACTAAACGTTATATATGAACACTAAGTTTAAAATAGAAGGTGTCTACACAAACAGTCTAACAAATCTAACTCATCAATAAATAACAAAACACTAGCAATCCACAATAGATAAACAAGGATTAAAGAAAACTACTAGGAATTAAGGGTCTTGTAAGAAGCATCTATAAACGACTTCCGTAGAAAATACAAACACTAGATGAGCCTCACCAAACAATGATCAAACTAATTCCAAGCATAGTTGGAAATAAAAAAGAATTGAAAAAGATATAAGAATTCTATGCAACACTAAACAACTTCCAAAGTTAAAAAATCTAATGATCTAGGAAACTCATAGAAAAACACTTAGGCTCAACCTAGACGCAACATTAAATGATTCCCAAAAGGTTAAAGCATTTATGAGAGAAGTCCTACTAAGCGAAGAAACCTTACTGTACCAAACGGTAATTAGTCAAAACTCTTAAATAGACAAAAGCGTCGAGACAACATTCTTGGTAAGCTATTTGAAAGTCATAATCAATAGAAGAACACTCGTTAAACGATTCTTTTGAAGAAAGTAGAATCCTAAAGTGTTTACAATAGATGATAATATTCTCTTAGTAAGTCGTAGCTTGATAAAAGTGTCAAATGGCATGACTAGAAAGTCTCAAACGATGAAATGGAAAACATTGTGCCAAACATGTCGGTTAGAGAAAGCCACATGACATAACCAAGCTAGACAAGCTCTCACCATGAAATGATGAGTCTAGAAAACACAACAAAAGAACAAAACTTTAAAACCCATAATAAAAGACATTCACACTAAACGCGATCTTAACAATAACGAGTATCTACCAAACATACACTAGCTAAGAAAAAATCTCTTACAAGCTAAACTACACCACATGGGAAACACAATTTCATTCAACGATAAAATTATTGTAAAGCATATAATATTCTTATTAGAAAACTCAAACAGTCAAATCCAAATCAAACCGTAGAAAACATACAAATTCTGAACAAGCATTAAATATCATTAAATGCTCAATGATTAAAAGTAACAAGATAAATAAGGAAAATGATATATCTACTATGTAAACATCTATTATACATTATGCAGGTTATCTACTACAAGCATTCGCCTGCAAGTTAGAAATGAACGTTAGAAAGAAGAAAAGGATATAAGTGAAATGTTCCATTCATCAAAATTCGTGCCACATGAATACTCTAATATGCTTTTGATAAAGTTCTAAAAAACAAGTTTGTTTTGACAACTAAACATCAACCTATGACTTCCATCTATGCTAAAAGCTACGAAAAGTCAAAACATAAGGACAAACTTCATCCAACAGTTATATTGTCACCAAATCTCAAGACAAGCATCATCTAACGACAATATAATCAAAGGTGTATAAATAGAAGATCAAAAAAGAAGAAAAGAGATGACGAAGATCCATATAGTGTAAAGAAAAATCATCATCGAGGAAGAGCCAAGAAGTTTCTCTGAGCCACTAGAGTCAAATCATTCTACACATGAGAAGAAAGAAGAAGAGAAAAAAAAGAATAACTCAAGAAAAGAAAACACTCTCAAGCTTTAGTGTTATAAGCTTACTTATGTAAGGAGAGAAATAGGAAAGAGAGAGACAAAGAGAAACACTAAGAAATACTCTCAAGCTTCATTGTAATATTAGCTTATTATTTGTAAGTAGAGAGAAAAGAGAGAAAAACTCCTAGCAAGTCTGTAGATAATATTGTATTAAACATATATCCTCTTTGCGAGAGTAATCGTCTAACAAGTTGTAAGCAATCAATTTGATTGCATATTGTAAAAAGAATTAAAATACTTGTTAATTAACTAAGGAGAGTTAAGGATTACTAGGCATTGTATCAAGTTGATACTAGGATTGTCTAGCAGAAACCAGGAGTGGGTGAAACTCAACTAATCAGGGTAACAAGTTTTATTCGTTGACTAGGGATACAAGGAGTTGTGAAGAATACTACGCAATCAGGAGTGGGTGAAACTTAGTCGAGGTCACAATAACATGTGGTTACTGGGTTGACATGGACAACCAAGAGTGGGGAAAAATACTGCATAATCAAGAGTGAGTGTAACTCAGTCGAGGTCACAGTAACAAGTGGTTACTAGCTTGACAAGGACAATCAAGAGTGAGTTAAACTCAACTAGGTAGCGTATTCGGGGATACCAAGATTGTATAGGGATACCAGAAGTGGTGAAGAATACTGCATAACCAAAAGTGGGTGAAACTCAGTCAAGGTCATAATGTAGGTGGCTACTTGTATACAAGGACAACAAGGAGTGAGTTAAACTCAACTAAACGGTGTATCAGTTTGATACCAGGAGCGTCTAGGATACCAAGAGTTGTTAAAATACTCAAATATTTAGGCATTATCGTTAAAATACTCTTTGTACAACAATAATTGCAATTCTCTCCTTCAAACAATACTTTTATACATGACATGATATATCAAGTTTAGGTTAAATATTTTTTTTTTCAAAATAGAGTAAAACAAAGGACCATATGTGACTTTGTTAAAGGATAGATTTTAACGAGTTAGAAGTATTATTGGTGTGGAAGAGCTTTATGTACTATCTTTAAAAGATCTTTGATGTAGACATGTCTTTAGAAGGTCGTACTTTTATTTTCCGTATAATAATAAACTACAAGTTTTATCAAAGAAACATATTATTTATTTAATAAATAGTAAATTATAATTAATATGTTTGAAACAAATACTTTAAAGTATTGAGAAATTTGTACATTTTAATGTATTTTTATATTCGAATGTCAATTTCAAATATAATGTAAGACATAAAAAATTTAACACATGAATTAAAGAAACTATATAGATTCACTTTTAAATTTAGGAACAAAGTTACGTCAAAGAGACTTTTCAATTTTATGTATAATTTTAAATATTAAAAAAATATTTATTTTTTTATTATAATTAATTAAAATATGAAAAGTAATTATTATAAAATTATTTGAAAAGAAAATTTACACAAAAAATAGTTATGGAAATGCTTTCATATATGTATAGACGAAAACAATGAGTTTTGAAGGTCGAAATTCTACTTCTCCGTCATTAAATTCTAACCATGTAATGTGAACATGTCTATTCATTTTAAAATACCAAGGCTCTCCCATTAGTTTTATTTTGGTAATTTGTTAAAAAAATCCTTGTTGTAATTATTTTAAAAGAAAAAAAAAAGGTAGGAGAGAAGGTTGGAATGCACTATGAGACAAAAGTACCCACAGATTACAAATATATCAGGGTGCCCTGCCCACTAGTGCACTGGAAGTGTTCGATAAATCCGTGGAAAACTCGACAAGCACTTAAGGAAAGTTTAATAATTTTTTATAATTAATTAAAATTTATTACACTAATCAGTTTCCAGCTTTGGTACTCACTCGAAGCTGTGGCAGTGTTGTCTTTATGTTTCGGAAAATTGGAGATAGAATTTGTAATTAAATCAATTTTTTTACTTTGGGTCATGATGGATTGGTTGACATGCATAATCTATAATTTGTTTTATCATATTTTAATACTTTGATAAAACTCTTTTATTTTATTGTTATTTCTTTATTCTATGTTTTAATTCTAACTCAATTCGCTTACTTGTATTTAATATTGATTATTTAGTATACTTAATTATTTATTTATCATCTATTTTTACTTCGACTCCTGAATAATGGTTGGACATAATGAACATTCCATAATTTAATTATTTATTATTATATTTTTCAATTTCCATATATTTTATCAATTAAAATAATAAATATGAAAAAATCCAGTAAAAAATAAAGTAAGAGAAATTATAAAAGGATTAAATAAAAATAGAAAAAAAATGAATCTAACATTTGTTTTTAACAATTAATTTTATCCATCCGTCCCTTCCTTCAATACCAAAGTGAGACATTGAAACTATCACTCCTCCAATGGCACCTATATAAACCACAAACATTCTCAATTAAGACGCAATATCACAACGCACTGCACTGCTCCACTCGCTTTCTCCTCTTTGTTTTTCCATTTCAGCGAAAATGCCAGGTCTCACAGCACCATCTGATTACTCCCAGGAGCCTCCACGTCACCCTTCTCTTCTTATCAACGCCAAGGCAAGCCAATTTACTATCCCTTTCTCTCTCCGTGTTTCCCAATTTTTCCAAACGCTAATCACAAATCGCCGCCGCGTTTTTCCTTTTTCCGTTTCAGACGCCATTCAATGCGGAGCCACCGCGTTCTGCCTTGGGTGCCTCCTATGTCACCCCTTGCGATTTCTTTTACAAGAGGAATCACGGTCCGATACCCATCGTCGAGGACATAAACAGGTTCCTCCATCGCTGTGCCATAAATACGTAGGTTTTAGTTTATCTTGCTTTGTGACGTGTTTGGTTTTGAGGAGCAGATACTCCGTGTTCGTGTCCGGTTTGCTGGAGCGTCCCAAACAGCTCACGATGAAAGATATCTGGTTAGTGTGTGTTTGGTGTAGTTAATGTTTAAACTGTTGCATTGAATATCGTGATTTAGCTAGGATTTGCCACGGCACGATTTGACGGTGAATGTTGGTTAACATGTCAAATTAATCACATAGTTTTACAGTGTTGGTGAATTGGTTCTTGCATGTTGTGAACTATGCCTAAGGATTTTGATTGATGACCATGGTTTTGAATTAGAGTCTCGGTTGTGGTTTGGTTGCATACCTTATAGTTTGGGAACTTACAAACGAATGCGGTTGATGCAGCCACAATTGTATCTTGGTGCAAAGCCACAATTGTAGTCTTGTTGCATTCCTTGCACCGGGGAATTAGGAACAAAGGCGGCCGATGCAGCCTTAATTATGGTTGTGTTGAGGTCACTAAAACTCCAAAAATTGACATTGTGGCCGTGTAGTTGTGGACCTCTTATAAAGTATTTTTTATGGCTAAAATGCATATCGAGAGGCCACGGTTGTAATTTTTATCTTTCAAGACTAATGTGAGTCCATGTCACCAATATGAATCATAAAATTCATCAATTTGAATTTTTTGTTATTTTCTACTTCTGTTCACCGGCTGTTTTAAATAAAAAGGTTGAAAAGTTAGACTAGCTTAAATTGTTAAAAGAAAAGGAAAGGAAGTAGTCGTGTTGAACGTACCCTATTTGATTATTCAAATGCTATATTTTTATTTTTCTTATACGTTTTATACTGTGACATTCATTCCATGAACTACATTCAGCTGTTCCATTGTTCTATTATCAGTCTTCAGAAATGGAGTTCATGCCCTTAGTCATGACTTGATGTTTTGTTTTACAAACCTTGTATATTGTCAATTTCTGGTTTTAAATGTTACCAAACATTATTTTTATGATATATTTCAATCTACATTTTTTTGCTGTGACTAAGTTTTATGATTTGATATCATTTATGATTCACAATTCAAATAATATTTTGGGCAGTCGGTATTGAATAACCTTGCTTTCAAGAATTATTTGATTATATACTCAGTAAAAATTGGACAAGTCACAATGATAGTGACATTTCATTTATCTAAGAGTAATGGACAACACGAACCTGTTCTGGGAAAATAATTCTGGTTTTTTAATATTGGTCGTGTTTACAATGAAGTGACCATGTTATTTGATGACAGGATGCTCCCAAAGTATAATGTCACTGCTACATTACAGGTGTGTGCTCTTTTGCAGAACATGGATTGAATTGGAGCCATGGATCTTGTGCTGTTGATAAGATATTTACATCCTGCAAATGATTTATCTCAGTGTGCAGGTAATAGAAGGACTGCTATGAGCAAGACCAAAACAGTGAGGGGAGTTGGCTGGAATGTTTCTGCTATTGGAAATGGTTAGTATTGTCAGGTTTCTTGGAATAATGTGATGAAAATTGACATGATAAAGGATTGAATGAGCTTTTTTTTGTTGGGTGGGGGTTACGAAGGAAATCTAAAGCCTGCAATGGAAGGGGAGGGTAGACCAAAGTGTAAATGACCTGGCTTAGGACTGAGTGATTGTTTGGATTCCCATTCAATACGCACATGAAAACTCATGTCAAATCGAACCTTTTATGTGAAAGCTATAATGTCTAGCCTCTGGTTCAACGCTCATAAAACTTTTATAAAGGTGGAAACAGAAAAAACACATTGAACTCTTATTAATTAATTTCCAAAGCAACTTGGATGGCTTTTGAGTACTTATCTACAAACTAAAGCTCTATCATAATAGATACAAACTAAAACATATTATATTTTCCTTTCTCAGCTATATGGGGTGGTGCCAAATTGTCTGATGTTCTAGAACTCGTTGGAATTCCAAAGTTAACTAGTGTAACTCAATTTGGTGGAAGACATGTCGAGTTTGTAAGCGTTGATAAGTGCAAGGTGATGACTACGGCTTGTATGTTTACTCTAGATACTTTGACTTCATTTTGATTATTTGTACTACCCAGTTGAAGTGTTTTATTGATTTTTTTCTATAAAATTACAAAAAACTGATAGGAGGAAAATGGAGGCCCATACAAGGCTTCAATACCACTTAGTCAGGCCACAAATCCCGAAGCCGATGTTCTGCTAGCTTATGAAATGAATGGTGAAGTAAGTGGCTTTGACTATGCTATCTTCTTGCAGCACTAAAGTTTTCAAGATTTTTTTATTGTGAGATTTCATTATTTTGTAGAAGAAACAAATATAAAAGGGTTCTCTGTTCATGCCACACTGTAGGTTTCTGATGTCTTTACTAGAAGTACTGCTCTGTAGGTTTCATTGTTTAATTTGTCTGTGAGATATTGAACGAATATAGTGCATGTTTATTACATGAATGGTTTCCTTTTTCTGTTTTTTGTATGTTTTGGTCATTGAGACACACGATTTCTCCTTTTTTTCACCTAATTCATTATATATGCTGCCAATATATTGTTTTAAGGTTCTCAAACCTTAGAATTTACGTAAACTTGTAAGAGCTCTCCCAATTTGTAAGAGTTTACTACACATAAAAGAAAATATTAAATGTCTATAAATATTATAATAAATCAACATGTCAATCCCATGATGAAGTAAATAATAAACCTCAGTAAGGAAATAATTAAGTCCAGTAGGACATTGCTACTATAAGTTCAAATAGCATCAAATAAAACACAAGTTCATACAACACAAATAAAATACAAGTTCTTGACATGATAACTTTTCAATAACTAAATAAAGACAAATGTCTTCAAAAGTCCATGTGTAATCCTCTAATAACATCATCCCAAGATCATCATCATCACCATGTCCATTTTTTTGTCAGCATCATCACCATCTTCATAGCCATGAAGCTCTTCGTCATATGAAAAATTGTGCACCATTAACATTGGCATCCAAAACTATATTAGGAAGATCAAATCAAAGACAAGTAAACTCTAGTAAGGAAGGCTTTGAATAGAGCTATTTATTAGAATAGGTCATCTTATATAGACTTTATTGAAAAGCTGGCATGTGCTTTGTGCTGTATCTAGTTTCTAGATATGACCTTTCTTATTCTTTTCTCTTTCCTCTCATTCATTGTATTTGAACTTCTAATGTCATTATAAATACGAGAACCTAAGAGAGGGGAATAAATCTTTAACTTATTCTTTATTCTTTTGTATTTGTTTCAAGTCTATTAAAACACTGTTGTAAAACCGTTCACAAATAGCTTATTAGACTTTGTGCGGGATTGTTTGATGGTTTTAAAAAATACATTCAGAAGCCTTTTGAAAGGGATAACTAATAAGTAATGTAATGTGTGATAGAAAGATTAACAATAACAAAATTTTATATTGGTCACTCCAACCCAGCCTACGTGCAATTCTTCAATGCCAACGAAAAAGAATTTCACTGATCAAATCAAATTACAAGTATCATTATTGCCACTTCTGGCTTATGAGTATATAAAGCCACTCTTGGTTATTCAAGTACACAACACAACTCCTCTCTAATCTAAGTACATAAAACCAAGCCTCTCCACACTATCACTTAAACTCCCCTTGAGCTTAAGCACAAGTAGACAAAACCTCTCCAAGTAAGTACACAGAGTCTATTCTGACTATACTACAATAAGTAGTTTGATTACAAGCTTTACACTCAAACTAGTGGATATGAAATTATACGCTCCTTGCTTCTAGAGATAACTTCGTAGACGTTTAGGATTTAGAATATAGATATCCCTTTGTTTAAGTTTCCTAGAAGACAAGCTACAACTTAAGCTATTTTGATGCTTTTCAACACTTTACTCATGCAAAGAAGGCTCATTAGTCATGTTTTGGAAACTTAGTCTCTTTTGCATCTTAGTGCTTCCTTATATGGGCATCTAAAGAGGTTTGATGTAGTTCTGTGTGCCTGAAGCATCATGACTCAAAGCTTTTCATGACTTTCTACTGACATCCTCTACTGTGTAGTATGATGAGATGAGATGAGTGTACAACTCTCTTTATCTCTGTGATGTCTTTGTACCACTTACAATACTGAATGAAGCTTTTTCTCATTGATGATTGGTAATTTATGTTAGAATTTTCCTTAAGAAGTGTTCATAATCAACCCATAGAGATTAGATAATGTGACATTGTAAAGATATGTGTAGTACAACATACATGATGTGTGTCTATTCTACTTGACTTGTGAGGTCACCGGTTGCTTCACGCTTTAGCAAACTTGTGTGTCCTTGCTTGGTGACGTCTAATGTAGCATATGTCTACTTTTGCTAGATACATATGTTCTTGAACATCGTCTAGCACCTCCATTCTTCTAGAGATTCTTCAAAGATAGATGGTTCAATGAGGTACATCATGTCTTCTAAATTATTATCTTGTATTAGAGCAAAACATCAATTGACAATTTGATTGTGTTCTTGATGTGATCATTTGGCCTTCAGGCCTCTGTGCTTGACTCATTTATTCTTTTGTATGTCTAGCACTTTAAGCATATGGGTCCGTTCTTGTGCAAACTTTTATGGGACTATTTTGAGCTCGTTTGATCTAGCAATTTATTCTTCAAGGTCTTATTGTGTTTTTCCAACAACTTGTGCTTCATTTGGTATAATTGTTTGTTTACATCGTGTAATACCCATTTCACACTAGGTAGCTTATATTAGAGAAATGAAAATTGTTGAAATGTAATGTTCTTTATTATTATTAATGTTTATGTAGGGGAACTTTCTATTAGGTTTTTTAGGAGCTTCCTAACCTTTGGTATTTTGAACTATTGTCCCCTGTATAAACATTAATAATAAAAAAAAAAAACATTACATTTCAACAAAAACTATCTTGTTTGTTATGATTAGAACTTGTGTGTTAAAGACAAGACCTATGAGATTCAAGACTTGTGTCTTATGATGACTTGACTCGTCCTTGCTATAATTTCAAATGCATCTAGATATGTATTAATTGAGCTTCCTCCAACATCACCTTCACATTCACCCTAAGATTGCTCATCCTCAACATTCTCTTTGTCAACATGGCCTCTAGTTTTTGATTGAACAATTTTTCTAATTTGTTTGCTTTTAAATTTCAATTTATACATAGCATAAACTAAGCCATTATCTTCATTTGATGCAAGCACTTTCTTCTCTTTGTATAAACCTAATGGGAAGCTGCATGCAAAGGCTTGCTAAGTTGGTTACTCAACCTCCCATCAATAATTCTGCAAATAGGTTCGTAGCAACGTAGAGGGAAGGACCAAAGGTTTAAGGGTGTATGTTAGGAGGGAACACAGTGAGAAGTGTAAAGGTGACGAGGTAGCTAGTGTAAAAAAATTTCCAAATGTCTAAGTGGGGCATTGGGGATATATAGGGAATGAGGAGAAAGGTCATCTTGTATTGTGAACTTTGATATGGCCAAAGGGTAGTAACCTCTTTGTAGGAGCCTTGCTATGTGGTAGTTGGTTTCATTTCTTCTATTTTTTTCTTTTTGTTTGCAAATAATACAAATCCTTCCTTGATTTACATTTTCATTTCCTTGTTTTTTGGTTCGTAACAATTTGGTCTAATCAACTGCATTAGAGAGAGGAAGGAGTGGTCCTTAGTGACAAAACTAGCAAATGCCATCAAAGGAGATGGAGGCTAAGGTCACACCACTAGAGACAGGTTGTAGGCCTCAAAACTGTCATGTGAGCTATAAAGTTCAAGGCTGAAGAGAATCATGAGAGGCTGAGTTTTGTGATCCATTTTTTTGGCGGAGAAACATCAATGGTAAATAGTATTCTCTTGAAAAATGTTGATTCACTGAAAAAACGTTGATAGTAAACTATACTGACTTAGAAAACATCAATTGTAAAGTGTACTTGTTGGAAAAAAGTTGGTAGTAAACAATATTCATAGGAAAATCGTCGACTGGTACTCATCGTTAATATGTTGGAAAAGAATTGTGACTGTTGCTGGTAATATTGTATCCAACATAAACATTGATGAATGGGGATAAAAACAGGAGCAGATAACCTAGCATCCAAGGTTATTGAACAAATCAATGAATTGGTTAATTGACTTGAAGAAATAAGATTGAAGGCATAGGTAGGAACAAGGAGAACAAATTCCCTTAGAAAATAACTTTAGAGTCATTGTATAATGTTTTGAGATGAGGAATATTAGGAAAAGAAAGGAAAGAAAACATATAGAGGTATCACCATAAATATGATCAAAAGAACCTGAGTCAATTATCTTTAAACTTTGATTTCCACTGGTTGTGAAATGAAAGTTGTTGACAAACAGGGATTTGTGGATGATTGTGCTAGGTTGTTGGATTTCAACCTCAAATATTCCTTATATTTCTCAAAAAAACTTTAGTCCAACAACCTCAGATTTAGATACTGACTATCTTGTTAGAAAAGCTATGGAGAAAGTAGCAGTTTTCTTGGGTATGACCCACTTTTTTACAATATGTGCATTGAGGATGTCCTCTACTGTCACATCCTATTGTAATTCCACAAACTTCTCTTCCACGTGTAGATACTTGAAAATTTCTACCTTCAGAGTTGGAACACGAAAAAAAGTCAGTCATTTTACTATAGGTAATTTATGCATGTATGGAGAAGATTTAAACCCTACTAAGGAGATCCAATGGAGTGTAGCCCTATCATGTAAAGCTAGGAGGTCAAGAATAACTATAGGCAAAGCCATTAAGAAGGATTAAGTAGTCAACGATTTGCCTAATGACTATAGATGTGATTAGCAGTTGCACATTATCATTGCAGTGTTGGATCTAGGTAGCCAAACCCACCTAATAGGAAAGAGGCTTAGAGAGTCATAACCTACGAAAAGAACATGAATATTAGAATGCTTTTATTGTATGTGTGTGTGATCAACTCCTTTTTTCTAAAATTATAACAATAATAATGTTAGATATGAAATGGAGGCCCTCATCAAATCTGTGTTCTCGGTGGAAAAGGAGGAAACAACATATAGGGGACTCATTAACATTCTGAATAATATGATATGATATGAAATGTATTATTTTATTCCAAGAGAGTAACACCTATTTTTGCCAACAAGTACGTGAGGCACTAGTGTGGGCTTTGAACTGTCATACATGTGACAGAAATCAAGTATCTTTTATTTATAATATTTATTGATTTTCCTTTTTTTCATTTTTCCTACTTCTTCACATGTATCCAATAAATTCACAGTAGAATAAATAAGATTAGCTATTGAATAGATTTCACAAAGTTTAAAACAATTCCTTCCTTCTAGGTAACGAGAAGAACTTCTAAGGGGTATGCATGAGTACAATTCATCATAGGCTTTGACATTGAATCATAAATATTTTTAATGTATCTTTCCTTTGTAACGCAATTATACATTATACTTTCAATGTGAATTTACTTCTGGATTTTTCTTTTGGCTTTGGGTGGTAATGTATATTATGTTATTATTATTTTAGTTAGTGTTTACAGCTCAGTTTAATATCCCTTTCATTAGCCTCTTAATAGGGATCATGGGTATCCATTACGTGTGGTTGTTCCTGGTGTCATTGGAGCCCGGTCTGTTAAATGGCTGGAAGAGATCAATATCATCGCAGAAGAATGCCAGGTCTAATATATTATCTAGAGTTGTAACGATGTACCAAAAAATTCCTGTTTAAAATGCCCCTATAACTTTATATTATCATGTATCAGGGTTTTTTCATGCAAAAGGACTACAAAATGTTTCCACCATCAGTTAATTGGGATAATATTGATTGGTCCACCCGCAGACCCCAAATGGATTTCCCAGTTCAGGTATTTTGATTATTTTACTGTTTCTGCTTTCCTTTTTATGTAAAAAAAATCTCTTAGTTAGTATTTCTTAAACCATGTTTTGTTCTGATAGGATTATGAATGTATATGTTAGGAGAAAGGTTGTTACTGATAATCAGGTTTCTTTTATCAAGAAACCTAACATGTAAATATAATTTGTTACATGTTGAGTAATCAGGCCATGCTGAACCAAGCAGAGCAAGTGTATGTTTGTTTTACCAAACCTCTTTGAAAGTATTGAAATGGTGACAGGACCCAAAACAAGTGAGGACGACCTTCACAGGTCTATCATAGAAGAAAAAGTTTAAAGGGGTTAAAATTGTAATTAGTTGTAACCGGGTAGTTAGTATGTGTTTTGGCCTAGTAAATATGTCCTTTGTTGTAGTAGAGAATTTTTCAGCTCATGCTATTACATTGATGTACTGGGCTTTTCTAGTGTGAAAAAGACACTGCTCCCTTTGTGAGCGCGGCTGGGTGTGGAGGAGTGGTGTAATTTGTTTACCTAGGTGTGTGTGGCTACAAGGTTGTGTGAAGGAATACAAACACTTTGTTACTCTTTTTGTAGCAGAGTAGGTGTTGTGTATTAGGATTTCTGCTTGGTTTCATTCAAAAGCTAATACTTATTATTTTTTGTGGCAGTGTGTTATATGTTCTCTAGAAGATGTGAGCACAATGAAGCCTGGGAAGGTTAGTTTATTTAATCAAGTGTATACCTGTTTGGATGGGTTTCTCCACAAGTTCCTTTTAGGAGAGAAAAATTGAAATTGGCTTATTCATAAGCTAATTTGTAGAAGCTCAGTCTCGGCTTGTCTAATTTTAGCTTATTCCTTTGCTGTTTTTTTTATAAGTTACATGAATGTGTTTTTATTAGTAGCTATGAAGTTCCACAACATATACATTTGCTTTGTTTTTCCTTTATCTTGATCTCATTAAACATGGCATCCATCTTTGGAACTTTGACTAGAATTTTCTAGAGTTCAATTATCATCACTGTATTTTACTTTTTGCTTCAAAACATATTGTTCATGTTCCCTAATCGATTCTTGTACTGAGATTTTTTTCCTCTAAAGTAAATTCAAATTATATTTTTATTTGAAGTTTCCTGAAAATGAAAACACATACATACACCCTTTCTTTGCCCACATGAATTTTCAATAGGAACTTATCCATCCATCTAAACTCAAATTTTGGCATATGTTCCATTTCATGAGTTTTAGCTTCTTTTTTTGTACATTTTCTGTCAGTTGTTGTAATTGACTGAAATCTTAATTCTTGCACATGGTGTGCAGGTAAAAATTAGTGGATATGCGGCCGCAGGAGGTGGCAGAGGCATTGAGAGAGTAGATGTGTCTATTGATGGAGGCAAAACATGGATGGAAGCTTCAAGATTTCAGAAAAGTGGTGTTCCCTATATATCAGAGCATGCCAGCAGTGACAAATGGGCATGGGTATTCTTTGAAGTCACAGTTGATATTTGTCATAGCACTGAGATTATTGCAAAAGCGGTATGTTATCCCATTGTTGTAATGCTATTATCTTTTTTAGTGTACCTAATGAGTCTGTACATTTGTTAACTTGTATAGAGGTATCATGTACAACCATGATGGTAGGATAATGGTCATTCGACATCACCTAGAGATTTTGGAATTGACATAATAGAAATACACAAAAAGTTGGTATAAAAAGATGGAGATAATCTATGATATAACTCAAAGGAGTGCAATGAAGAGATGGATTACAGTAGAGTGTATACCTTTATGAAGGAAAATTGGAAGTTCAGACTCAATTGTCAGAGTTGGAGGGGATGGAGGATTGGGCACTAGAAGTGAGCCATCTAGTGGATGATGAGAATGTTGTCATCAACTATACGCCTGAAAGGTTGGTGGAGGTGGAGAAATTGGAGGTGGACTAGATACAACAGTGGGATCGCAAATAGTAGAAATATTAACTATAGTAGAGGCAGAGACAGGCATGGAGAAGAAGGAGACTTGAAGTAGAAAGAAGACTTGTTGAATGTGGCATTAGCTGAAATAAAATAATGGTTAAGAGAGGGAGAGAAACATTTATATCCATTTTTTGATCCAGTGAATCCTAAAAAGACAATGTTAAGAAATAGACTTTAAGCCTAACTCAACCTCACAAAATCGACTTGTAACGTGAGATTTACACCCAGTTATATATTTTAAACTTTCCTTATCTCTAGTCAATTTGGGATCTCCTACACACCCTCTCATGTCGAGGCATATACTTCTCGAAGGGATTAGACATTAATGGGTGTCTGATAGCAGCCCGATAGTAGGTGGCAATATAGGTCTAACAAACAACAAATCTAGTTAGGATAAACTAAAAAATATGGCTATGATATCATGTTGAAGTAGTGAAAACTAGGTATAGGGTTAATTCTCATTATGTTAAAAATACATATAGGGTGCTATATTTATACTAGAGAATAATGAAGAAAATATGGGCTAAGCCTAGATACACATAATATTGTAACTAACAGTATCTTAACAATATCTAACTATTGGAAGTCTCAAATCAACTAGAAATAAGGCCAAATCACAATATATAAGTGGGTGCAAGTCTCACCTTACAAGTTGGTTTTGTGGGCTTGAGTTAGGTTGAAAGTTCATTTCTTAACATGAGTCATGTGTTAAAGTGATAGGATATAATGTGTATGATAGAAGGAAACAAGTTAAGAAGTAGTTGTTAGGGTGAGTGAGGTTTCCTTTTGATAATTTTGTAGATTGAGCTTTAGCTCTTTGTGAAGGGGAAACCCTTGGAGGAGAGAGTGCTCTCCTATTTTTGTGTTCTTTTTAGTCTATACCATAAAGAATATTACTCTTCTTTCTCTTTTCAATTCTTGGTTCCTAACAAATTGGTCCGACCTACCGGATAAAGAAGGTATAGAAGCATGGAAGGGAGAGTCAATGCCTAGGAAAGATTGGCACGAAACGGAGTAGAGCCATAGTCAAATTAAGGGAAGAAAGCAGGGAAGGTTTCCAAGAATTGAAAGAAATGATACAAGAATACCAAAATCAAGAAAGGGACTCAAAAGGAAGAAAGGAATTTGTTGACAGAGCAAGAAAGGGAGAAAGAGATATGGAAGAAACAGTAAATACTTTAGAGAAAGGGGCTAGCAAACAAGGAAGAGCCATGACAGTAAAAAAAGACAGTATGCAAGAAATAAGGGAAATCGTCCAAGAAATGAAAGACATGCTACAAGAACTCTTGAATCATGGAAGAGGCTCGGAAGGAAGTGAGAAATTTGTCATGAAAGGAAAGAAAGAGGGAAAAAAGGGTAGGGATGCTGTGAAAGATAGTCTGCAAACTTTGTTTTCAGTCTTTGATTGTTTCAGTGTTTTTACCGTAGGCACGTATGAATTAGTGTTGATCTGTATGAAAGCTGAGTTTATTCTAGGTGAAATGCAAGGATTTGGATCAATGATTTATTGTAAACTGAATTTGCTCTTCAAATGCCAGAATTCTAGGGAAAGTCATGCTAGCATCGATATATAGATCATTTTTGTCATTTGTGATATTTACAAGTGAGATATAGAGGGCTGGTCTATGATGTGTACAATGTCATGTGTATAATCAATTATAAGCTTTCCATAATTGATTATGTACCAACATAATGTATTATGCATGACCATGATCGATTACATGGATTATTGAGAGTTAAATGTTGGAGGCAATAAACTTCGCTTGTAGATTCTACCTGCTAGTACCGTAGAAGAAATCATGTCATAGTTTTCCAGAGATTGGGCGTGAGAATGTGTTGAGTTTAGAAGAGAGGAGGTAAGCAAAGTGGAAGGAGTAGGTTTAACCCTTGAGGACCTTCAAGCTCTAGATGCTCTGTTAAACGGGATAGAAATTTTACTACTTGAAAGAACAAGGTTACACGGAAGAATTTAAAGGATTAGTGTAGTTGTGATAGTATAGTGAGAGCGGTATAACTATCTATATATTAACGCCTTACTTAACTATAATAATTAACAACATAGTCAGTTGTGTAATTGACTTAACTACTTGGCTAACAACTTACTGCTCAAGAAGTTGAATAACTCTTCTAATATGTTCACACCGTTTTCATTATGGTTCAGAGGATCATCCCTCTAATTTAGTCGGAGATCTTTTTTGACACCTCACCTTTTGTCTAATTTGCAGGTAGATTCTTCTGCTAATGTCCAGCCTGAAAAGGTTGAAGACATCTGGAACCTGAGAGGAATTTTAAACACTTCATGGCACCGGGTAAAAGTCCAAGCGAGTCTCTCAAACCTGTAAAAGTAGCACCAATATTTGACATTTGGCACTTACAAATATCTCCTCTTTTTGCACTTACCTTTGAGCACTCAAAACACTGAACAAGGCATCGCGACAAGCTGTGTAGTCTTTTTATACAAATAAGCTGTAGGAAAGGTGTTATATATAACTAATCGTTGTACTCTAGTTTCGCTGAGTTTTTCATGGAATATCTGCTGCTCCTTCTCTTCAAGGAAATAATTTGAGATCATCATTATGCATTTACTTTTCACTCGTTTTATCATTTTCCCCGCACCTTAAATTGTGTCACATCTACGCATTTGATTTATTGTTATCCTAGTAAATTATCATTCTGAACTTTGAAAAATAGAATTAGTGTTTTTGAAGCAGTTATTAGAGCAGTAAAAAGTAGTCTAACTAACAAACAAATATAAAAGTAACAAAAATCAAAGTCGTAAAATAGTAGCAACGTATATTACATGATTCATCCACCACCACCACCGAATAAGCAAATGATGATCCTCTACCACGTTGTTGATATAGAAAAAAGATCCTCTATCATATGTCACACCTAGCACATGAAGAAATTTGTTACACGGTTATGGAAAACAAACATGTCTGTTTTGTCACGATTCTTTTCTTTTGTATACAAATGAAACACTTTGTATTCAAAACTTGAATGAGATTACATTACTTCTTTTACTAATCCAGATTTCTTCTTATGGTATGTCGCTCCCCTTTCTTTGGGAGATCTGCTACGCAACTTAAATGGCCCAAATTCCGATTCATGACTGGGAGCCAAATGAAGTTGTTTCTAATGAGAAAAATTAGGGTTAGAATGGTGTGTCAAGCTTTGATTGTTAATATCAAATACATATTTGTTGACAAAACTCTCGTAGTACCACCTATTACATATTGCTACCATTTTGCTTGGGAAAGATGTAACAATTTAATGAATTCATGAATAACGAATTCCATCCCCCATTGTTGTTTTCATGAAAAATGTTATCTGGTATGATTTAAAAGAATGATTCTCACAAGGAAATTTGATTTGTGTTTTCGAGTTTCAATAGAAAATCTATAATTTCAAACAATAACCTTTGGTGAAATTGAATTTTTCAGTGAGCTTAAAAGGTTGTGGAAGGAGTTTGAATGTTGTAGGCCGATTCTTACTTGCACTTGTCATGTTCAATCAAGTCACAAGTAAGGTAAGAAATTATGGACATGAAGATAGAATTATTTAGTTCCTAAGTGGTTTGAATGATTATTTTAGTATAGCGAAATCTTAGATATTGTTGATGTATCCTTTACCTTCTCTAAGCTTTTTCACTAAGAAAGGTAACCCAAGTTTTGATGAAAAAACCATAGTGTTTATTATAACCACTGATAATAGAAAGAACTTTGGTAGAGGCAAAGGTATTAATAGTTGGAGACATGTCTCAGGAAAGGTTTATGTTTCGGGTGTGAGAGTCGAGGTCAACGGTTTACTATCGTATGAATTGCTAGTAGTCCAAATGTTCGTCTTTATGCTATCATTCGTCCTTGCTGTTTGTCCGTTATGTCTATAGGTTACCTGCAGAAGGTACTCCAATGATAAAGTTAGTAATAATTCGGCAACTCAAACTATTAATGCGTATTAAACTATTGTATGCTTTAAAATTCGTTTTGTAGTTAGAAAAACTCTACAACAATAGATTAACACTTAAGATAATTGATTATCACAAAGAGATTTTTTAAAATAGCTAAAAACTCATTTTGTCTCTGAAGTAATCGATGACCAACTAATGATAATCGATTATCCATAATCAATTATGACTTACCATAATCGATTATCAAGACTAGCCGTTGAAGTTTTTAGGCATGTTTTTGACAATTGTGCATTATTAAATGCATAATCGATTATCTTAATGGGATAATCGATTATCACACATTAAATAACTGACAACGGATTTTTGGAGGAGTTCTTGAGTGAGGTCTTTATAAAGATGTTTTAGACTCTCATTCTAACACACACAATTATACTTGTTAAACTAGGTGAAGTTTGATCTAGGGTTTATGTAACCCTTGTGTTGTGGTTTTGAGAACTTGGTGTTAGCATAAAACGAGAATTTTCACTAGAAGTATGATCGAGTGTTGTTGCTATTGTTGAGTGAAGTCTGTCATCCTTTGTGAAGATTCAAAGGAAGTGTTCATCCTTCGTGAAACATTCGGGGGAGGTGTTCATCCCTTGTGGTTTTCAGGAGAAGTGAGTATCATCTATTTTAGTAACAAGAGAGGTGTTTCTAAACCCTTAAACTTGTCTTTCTGTGTGATTGTAATAGTTTATAGGTTTTGTGACAGTGGATAATTAATCTCTGTTTGGGATTAACAACTAGACGTAGGATCCTTATGATCTGAACTAGTATAAAATTCCTTGTGCATATCTCTATTTCCTTACACTCTTTATTGTTGTTGATAGTATTTGTTAAATAAATATTATAAAGAGAGAAGAAAAAATATTTTAAAGCACAAGAAATCAATTCACTCCGTCATCTTGATTTTTGTCCAAATACGTTAACCATTTCACTGCACTCCTCTAGCAATTGGTATCAAAGCTTGCTTTGATAGTTATTCAATTTTTTTATGTCTGGATAATATCGAACATTTGCATAGGGTGCTTCAATTAACAAACCCCCTCTTTTTGTTGGGAAAAATTATGCTTTTTGAAAAATAATAATGCAAATATTTTTAGAGTATGTCGATATTGGTATTTGGGATGTTCTTGAAAATGATCCTTTTGTTCCTACTATTACTGATAATAACGTGTAGGAACCTAAGCCCTATGCCTAATGGACTATTGATGAGAAAACCTAAATTTCCCAAATGACTTAGACTAGGAAAATCTAACTTGCCCAACGAGAAAATCTCTCAACCAAAATAAATTTTGGCACTCACACAATGAGTTGTTTGCTCGTCCAAGGAGCCTACATAACGTATAAACTCAAATTTTGCGGTTTGACAATGGCCAACACAACCTAAAACTTTCTCACATGTTTCAAACCATTTACGAACACATCAAAGGCAATATTAAAATGAGCAATTCCAGTCATGATAAGCCAACATCTCGAATTATACAACATAGAATTCCAATTCTCACATGAACCTCCATTTTAGCATTCATTCATCTCCAAATTTCAATTAGCCTAAATTAACATACCAATTCAACCATGCAAATTACAATTTATTCTAAAATCAACCAACACATAGGAGAGTGAATTACAAAAAAATCATAAAGTAGTTAAATCAACTTCTCTCACTTGAGACAAAGAAAGCCCTTGATTTACACAATTGCTCTCTAAAGCTTTACATACACAATTTCTCTTAAAAACCAATCAAAACCACGATTAGAATTATAAACATAACTTCATGATTATAAAACAACAAAGATTCACTAAGAGTAACCTTAAGTCACATGTACGATTCTAAACTCCACATGCAACTTAAAATCAGAAAATACCTAAAAGAGAAAAAAACGAAAACTTATTTCGTTAGACTATTCAATCAGCTAGAAATTTAGAAATCGTCGTGAGGATCAATCTACGATTTTTTATCTTTAATTAGATGAAGATTGAAGTAAAAAACAAAAAAAAAAGTAAAAAAAGATATAGGAAAAATAGTTTTTAGAGAATAAGTGTTTTTTTATATATAAAAAAACTTTCCTTATTAAAAAACTTTATATAACTTAACCTATTAGAATTAAAATATTGCAGAGTTCTATTTTATTTTTTTATAAAAACCATCACAACACTATAATAATTTTCTAAGCTCTCACATAAGATAAATACTTTACAAGAAAAATATATCATAAATATATTAAATTAAAATAAAAACATGTCATCAATAAATTTACATTTGATTTAGAAAATTTATTTGAAATTGGAGTATTATAGAAAATTAGTATAAAAGAGTACAAGAATCACTTAACTAAAACTTCCCAATTAAAACTTCAAAAATGATTGTTAATTAGTACATATTACACTTACAAAAAATATATTTTACAATGAAAAAATATTACAAATACTCTTTTGCCTTAGGTGAAATTTATTAAAAATCTCATTCTTAATAATTATCTCTTCTCTTTGTCAAAATTAGTATTATGTAATTATAACATTCACATTATAATTATGAAAATTCCGCAATTCGCACATTTGTTATCTTGGGCTCAATTGATTTGCACGTTCAAAGTAGGTGGGCCTTTTGGGAACAGTAATGGGCCAATCTGGCACCCGAAACAAAATCTACTGCCCTGAACTTGTGTTTGTGTTCTCGTTCCCGCTGCACTGCTTCCCCAATCTTCTTCCTGGTGATCAAGGTATCAAAATCGAAACAGGTACTTTCGCAGAAGTATAATCTTTTCACGTACCCATTTTCGTTTTTGTTTTCGCAGTTCTTTCTATTGCATTTCCATTTACAAAAGACTTGTTAACTTATGCTTCATATATAAAAATGAATTGGGTGGTGGCTACGACCCTATCATTGTTGTTTTTAACTTTTCATTATATGGTTTGGAAATAGCAGGTGTGTTGTGAAAGATGAGTTGTATTGTTAGGGCTGCATTGAGATCCAATTGCAGTCCAAGTGTTTGTGCATTTGTTCAGAGAAGTTTTGGCCTCCCCGTGAGGTGTTTCTCCACTGAAGCAGAACAGCCACCTCTGAATTCAACTACCCCTCCTCCCTTCTTTGACGTTGACCATTCTGGTACCACCCTATTTATGCACTTATTCTCCCATTTCTATCGCTCTTAGACATGCTTTAGCTTTTACGAAAAAACTGTTCTACCGCAGCTCGAGGTTATAATTTCCTTGACATTACAGGAAAATGCGGACAAAAAAATGTCAGAATCCAAAAACCTTGACATTGTGGCCAAAATTGTGGTCACAGTTGCCGACTAATATCTAAACCTTGTTGCTGCTGTTACTTTTAGGACTCGCTCGGTGGCTAGGATATGTTATAATCGGATAATTTATCTATAAAATAATAGCTGTTCTAATGAGTTGTTTGGTTTTGTTGTATAGGATAATTATTTCTATCATAGCAAGTATCACTAGCACCACATGGTCACTACTACCATTCGTGTCACTAAATCTGTATCATCAATGTCATCCTTGTTATCATAACAGACACTCTCACCATTATTGCTATCACTCACTATCATCGATGTTGTTAGGAATTCAAGGTGAGTTCAAGTCCCTTGAATCAAAATGAGTATGATGATGACTAGTATATAAATAGAAGGACCCATAAACCTATTGTCAATTCATGTGTTCTAACATTCTAAAGCCAAATAGTTTTCGGATTTGACAATGTGAACATAATAAATGCATAAGATTATATAAATTTGACATACAGTATATATCATTGATGCTAGTGACTATATTTTTGTATACATTTGGATTTTGAAAATAAGATGTTAGGTTTCTAACCAAATCACTGCTAGCCATGTTATATAAATAATACCTTTCAACACTTTACAGTTCTTTTATTTTAAATAATTTCCATCCTAGTTAATGACTGTTTTCCTTTCTCGTTCTTTCTTTAGGAGTGACATATGCTAGGCTGCTTGGTATCCGTAAACATGTACTGAAAACAGATATCATCAACTTCCTTGAAGGTTGTAATTTGACTCTGGAGGATGTTAAATTTGATTACAACCGTAGCCTTATACCAGTTTCAACGTAATGTATTCCATCTTTGTCTTGCTTTTGGGGTATTGTGAAAGTTATTTTTGTCATAGAAATATAATCAGTGCATTTTCATGCCTATCACAGGGAATTGCATTTTCTTTTCTTTTTCTTTTACTCTGAATGATGTTTCCGAAAACAAAAGAGAAAGTTCAATTTAATTATATACTTGTTTGTAACATGTCATGCTCTCAGAATTTGGACTTTCAAGCCCTAAAATCCTATAAAACAACCAACTTGTCAGGAGAGGATTGTCCAATATATATATATATATATAAGTTCTATTTAAGTTATATTTTTAGTCACTGAAACTAAACACCATAAAAGAAACACCACTTTGAACTGTAATTAAGGTATCGTTCCAAAATATGGAGTGCTAGATTTTGTCATACTCGTCCTGTTATATGAACCCATGTATTTCATTGAAGACAAGTAGAAATAATCCCAATTGCTGGGGTAAAATCAGAATACAGGAAAAGTGAATGGATAAAGAGTAGCTTTCTTGAGGGTGTGCCAGCCTTCCTTTGCAATCCTTATCCAATTATTGCCTACCTATTTCTTCCTTCTGCCCTTTTTATTCTAACCAATTTACTTATCTTTTTCTTCCTCAATTGCTACAATTAGCATTTCGTTATTATCTTGGTTCATCCGCACGACTCTCCGTAATCATCTGGCATCATAGCTAATCATCTAGCATTTCGTTATTATCATTGTGTTTTCTCAATGGGCCTCATCTTAGAGTCAATACTTGAAATTATCATTTAAACATTTTGGGTCAGGTTGTTGCAATTCCCTTCTCGTGATTCCTATGACAATGCTATAAGGGTGATTGTAAAGAAGGGTCGCATCTACAAATTGGATAGGGTATGCTGCTCTGCTCACATGTCTTTTTCTAAAATCATTTTTTTTATATTTGTTTATAATTGGAAACTATTTGATATTTTTTCCTTTTTCTAATATCAGGCTAATCGATCCCAATGGGATATAGTAAAGCCATATGATGGAAAAACTGTCAGTACAGATTCTTACCTATCTTTGCTTGTCTTGTTTTTTGAATACTAATTATTTTTTGATGTTTGTCATATATTTAAACTGCCCAAATGCTGAAACTGTTAGATGTTGGGTTTTGAAAATTTTGAACTAGTAAAATAGAGAGCATGATTTAAGACAGTTTTTCCCATAACCATAAGGTTCTCTTATTGTTCGATTTTTAAGTTGTGAGTAAATCACACCAATTTGGAGGTAAATTCTTAAAAGTTTTAATCTTTTATGTAACGTCTTTATTCTTTGTTAAGAGTGAAAATTATTGTTTCTCTGTTGGTAAATGAAAAATTTAGAACATTTGTCCATTTTGTTGATTTTTGGATCGGGGTGAGGCAAATCATTTAGTGTTTTACTGTCATACTTATCATGGGAAGTGTGTTTATCTTATGCTCTTTGTTGATGCTATTGTTATTACATGGATAGATATCACTAGAATTGCTCAATTAAAACAACATTTATTGTGCCTCTTTCATACCAAAGATTTGGACTAACTAAAATATTTTTATTATTGAAGTGACACAATCAAGGGGTGTTATCATTTCAAATATGTTCTTGATATTTTGCAGGATACAAACTTAGCAAATTGTAGGCTCATTGATAGTCCTATGGACTCAACTCTAATGTTAATGAGAAACCACTATGAAATTTTCTCAAATCTAGAGAGATATAGGAGGTTGGTGGGAAAACTCATTTATACAATAATAAGAGCTGATCTTTCTTATCCATTGTGAGTTACTAGTCAATTTATGCATTCAACCTTGTGAGGTTGAAAAATTTTCAAGATATGGTTCCTACCTATCATGAAATCAGAGTTTCACTTCTCAACAAGGAAGTTGACTATATTGAGAAGTTGTTGCAAGATCATAAATTGCAATGGAGCAAACATAGCTGCTGCAATAGAGAAGACAAAAAAAGAAAAAACTAAGGCAAGCTAATATCAAAGAGTCATGTGACAAAAATTTGGAGGCCTTGGTTCATCAATATATTGCTCGGTTTTGGTACCAAGCAGGATTGTCATTCAACCTTGTGAGGTTGAAAATTTTTCAAGATATGGTTCCTACCTATCATGAAATCAGAGTTTCACTTCTCAACAAGGAAGTTGACTATATTGAGAAGTTGTTGCAAGATCATAAATTGCAATGAAGCAAACATAGCTGTTATATTATGTCAGATGCATGGACGGATTGAAACCAATGATGCTTAATTAACATTTTGGTGAGCTCTCCTGCAGGGACAATGTTTGTCAAGTCCATTGATGGTTCTAAATTTATGAAGACAGGAGAAAAACTATTTGGGATGCGTGATTCCCTGTGGGGGAAATTGGAGAAGAAAATGTTGTTCAAGTTATAACAGATAATGGGAGCAATTATGTGCTGGATGGTAAGTTGTTGGAAGAGAAAAGATCCCATCTCTATTGGACTCCTTATGGTGCCCATTGTATAGATTTGATGCTTGAAGACATTGGAAAGCTTCCTTTGATAAAGAAGACGTTCAAAGAGGAGTTAGTCTTATTGGCTTTATCTATGGCCATTCTAGTACCTTGAGTTTGTTGAGACAATTTACAAATAAGAGGGAATTAGTAAGATATGTTGTTACAAGGTTTGGTACCTCTTATTTATATCATTACAAAGGTTGCATCAAGAGAAGGGAAATTTGAGAAAGATGTTCACTTTTGATGAATTGAGCAATAACAAGCTGTTTAAGGAAACTAAGGGCAGGGAGGCTACAAAAATTGTTCTATGCCTTCATTTTGGAATCATGTCGTATTTATTGTCAAAGTCATGGCTCCTCTTGTTCATGTGCTTCATCTAGTGGATGGGGAAAGAAAATAAGTTATGGGCTATATATATGAAGCAATGGAGAAAGTCAAGGAAATAATAATGAAGTCATTCAACAACAATGAAAGTAAATACAATGATGTATTTACAATCATTGATAATTGATGGACATTTCATCGCCCCTTGCATGCAGCTTCACTTTTTGAACCCGAAGTTCTATTATTCCAATCCAGACATGGAATATGATTTGGAAGTTACAAATGGATTGTATGGTTGCATAAGGAGGTTGGTGCCAAGGAAAGATGTGCAGCTAAATAGACTTAAACACTTAATGGTGCAAGTAGACTCTATGGTGATGATTTTGCCAAAGAATCAAAGAAGAGCACAGCCCTAGTTCAGACACTTAAACACTTTCTAAATTGCACCAAGATATAATGGTTACATTCTAAGTTATTGCGCCAAGATATAATGGTTACATTCTAAGTTACTTTCTTTACTTTTGTAGCTCAATGTTGGAAGAATTATGGGCATGCAGCTCCCAACATACAAAAGCTAGCAATTAAGATATTAAGTTTGACATGTAGTTCATCGGGATGTGAGCACAATTGGAGTTTTGTTGAGCAAGTAATAAGACATGACTCATTTCATTATCTTATTTGTAGAGTGTAGAGAAATTAATTCACATTTTACTTATTTATAATGCAGATTCATTCAAAGAAAAGGAATAGGCTGGACCACAAAGGGTTGCATGATTTGGTTTACATAAAGTATAATCAACAACTTGTTCACAGATACAATATTAGGGATGAAATAGACTGACCCTATTGTATTGAATGACATTGATGAATGTAATGAGTGGTTAGTGGGAGAAGTTGATGATGATAATGATAATGAATAGGTGGGAAATGGTTGGTTTTTGATGATGATCCCACTCTTAATTGGGCAACTGTTTATGAAGCTTCAGGTATTGGAGAACCAATAGTTTATACAAGGAGACAAGCAACCAATGAAAGAAAGCAACCATTAAGTGGTGGTATTGTTATTGGATCTTCCCATGCTTCTAAGACAGGTCTAGGCGCAACTCCAACACTAACAGGGAAGGGTAAAGAGAAGACTCAAATTGGGGTTCAGAATGAATTGCATGATAACTCTGATTCCGAGTTTGAAAGATTACTTAACTTTGACAAGAGTCTCTCAAAAAGGGAAGAAGAGGATGGATATGCCCCATTGGGTGATAATATTGAAGACAATATGTTGGGATTGAAGAAGAGTCTGATTATTAGAAACTTAATACATTCATTTTATGTTTTGAACTACAAATTTATGGTGTTTTGATATGATGTTATTATTATTTTGAATTTTTAGACATATTATCATTACTTTTGCATTAGAATTATGTGGTGGTATTATATTTCTTTTGACTGCAATGTTTCCGTCATAACCCGTTATAGTTTCCGTTATAACTTTATTATGTATTTTTAGGTCATCGATATTTTTCATTATCCTATATGGATAACACTAAAACAAGGGAAATGCTCAACCCTTAGGGTATTGTATTGTAGATTGAGTATTGTGATGCAGATTAGGTTGATTGTCCCATTGATAAGAGATCTACCATAGGATGTTTGTGTATTCCTTGGAGGGAAATCTCTTATGGTGGAAAAGTAAGAAACAAAGTTTTGTTACCTGATCTAGGGTAGAAATCTAATATAGATCCATGACTTTAGTAACACGTGAACTTGTGTGGGGTAAACAACTCGTTCAAGAGTTGAAATTTTGTGAAAAGGAACTAATAAAGTTGTATTGTGACAATTAGGCAACTTTTCATATAGCCTCCAATCCAGTATTTCATGAGAGAACTAAATATACAAAAATTGATTGTCATTTTTTCAGAGAGAAATTGTTATCCAAAGATTTTATTACTAAGTTTGCCAGTTCTAACAAACCACTTAAATCACTGTAACTAAATCTCTGGGAGGACCTACAATTTAGTTTGTATGTTCCAAGTTTGGTACCTATGACCTATATGTTTCAACTTGAGGGGGAGTATTAAAATGTAATGTTATTTTATTATAATTTCTGTTGTATATACCCAGCTTTAGGGTTAGAGTATAAGAAAAGTGCCTTACCTTTGGTAACTCCTATGTATACATCAATGAAAAACCATGTAGGTGGAATGCACTGATTTTCCTCTATCTTTTTTGTTCAAGTAAATGAATAAGAAGATTCTAAATATATTTTTCTTTTAATTACTATAAAGATATTAAAAATATTTTTATAATAATAATCCTTTATTTACAACAAGTTACGACATCAAATTTATTCAGTTTATCTATGCATGACTTATTGAATGCATTATGATCGCTTGAATTATCGGTATGGAAAAAGTACCAAGATTGTGGTGCGAATTCCATAAATATTTGGTATTTAGTGTTGTGCTTCCGTTTACCACTGTTGTGTGATATGCTGGCTGAGACTGAACTTATATTTAGAATAACTTTTTAAACTGAAGGCTACTAGTTGAAGTGTTATAATTTTTGTTTCATGCAAACATTACTATGGAAATAGCACATTTACCTAACAGTGTCTATTTTTTTTTTTAGATTTTGATTCAAGGAATGGCTCGAACTGCTAATTTTGAAGATGTAGTGCGAACCCTGTCCGGTTGTGAATATGATTCCTCCTCCATCAACTTGTTTTTGAGGTAAACATCAAATATACTTGAAATTTTATATTTTATTTTAGAGTTAGACAGGTTTTTAGTCTTTGTAAATAGGGCAGTTTTTAGTTTGGTTAAGAATGTGTGTGTTTTAACTTCTTCATACATATAGGAGAAGATAAAATTAAAATAAGTGAGAAAACTTCTACTAATTACTACTTTACGCTTTAGTTAAAAATCTTATTTTTGAAAAACTAACGAGAGAACTTCTTCTAAATGCATAAATCAATTTTAGTTTATGGAGACGTTTAGTGCATTTCTTATTTTCTTCTCTACAAGTGCTTTTAGTCACCTTAATGGAAATGTATCATATGTGATCCCCATTTTCAAAGGAGACCCAAAAGAGAAAAACTTCTGTAGTGGACAAGGATCACACTTGACACATTTTTGTAAGCTAATGAATTAGATGCGATCGTTTTAGTTTTAGGGTCTCAAGGTGAACAGTTCTGCATTGATAAGGACTAAATTAATGTTTAAACCCTCTCATGTATTTGTAGAAAGAAATGCTTGGAATACTACGCTCTTAACATTCTGAAAACACACTCATTTATTGAAATTTACTGAAAATCACAAATTTTGGCAGGTCTCACTTTATCGAAGGATCTCTCAATTTTGTACTTTAATAAATTGTATCTTTGTTCCCAACCATCCTCTCCTCCGGAACCACATTGTCGGGAACATTATTCCCGAAAAATGCTAGTAGTTTATAAAAGAATTAGAGTTTATTTAATTGAACAAAAAGGGATGAGGTGAGGTAGGTAATTGTTGTAGAAAGTAACTTTTATTCAAATGGGAATACAAAATACTTAGGTAATGGAATAAGAAGTAACACAAAAGTGTAATTTATATTCATTTGCAAGAACCATTCCTGAGAATGTGTTTACAAAACTTGTCTCAAACATGAGAATATCATATTCTCAAGTTCACTTTCACGATGCCTTGAAACAAACTGCTGCTTGGATTATATTTTCAAAATGGTAATTCTTTTCTTACTTTCAGGCGAGGAGAAGAGTGGGCTGCAGAACCTATTAAATTGGCCACAGTGCGTTTCCATTCAAGGACTCAAGCAATTAATGCATTCATCGCAAAAAATGGAACATTTTGCCAAAACAGTCGCATTTCGGTACAAATTTTGCAGTAATGCATGCCCCTTACTGGTGCTGGTATTATATTAGTACTACTTTAACAGAGCATAGAGTATTTAACTAGTTTTTTTTTCATTTCATGGTTATTTGGGATTTTCATAATGCCTCTCTGGTTTAAGGAAATGTTAAAATTGTGGTAAAATGTCTACCTTGAGTAGTAACACTTGACAAATTAGTTGATCGGTTAGTGATGAAGAGGTTGGTTTTTCTTTATATTGAAATGTGTTTTTATCTAACCAATTATTCAACGTTTTCCAATGACTTGAAATCGTGGTGTTGATTGTATGAGAATTTGACTTTTCAAATTCTATATGTCAGTGTGTCTTATTTGCATGCTGATATAAAACTAGCAACTTTCCAGTTATTAATTATACGTATGTTCGCGTAGTCTAGTTCTTTGAATAAATATATGTGGATATTTTGTTAGAAAGTTATGTAAATATGTTAGCAAACACATAAATGTGCAGCAGAAATTATTGCCAAACATGAATTTGGTTAAGAATGTGACGAAGTTTCCAGAGAGGAAGAGTTAAATTCAAAAAGGAATACTGAAGAAACAATTTCTTTCCAGAAAAGAAATATTAGACAACCGTAAAAGAATTATTTTCACATTTATAACCTATTAAGAATAATATATTAACTTGAGCCAAAATTATGGCAAGTATTGTGGGATGACTCCTCTAAGTTGAAAAAGACACACTTGGGTTAAAGTACAATAAAGATGGTAAATTGCAAAAGATTTTGTAGTTGCCAATTTTTTGTTTCTAACTTGCTGATAAATTTGGTCTCTATTATAAATGGTTGACTTTTGACTTTCTTTGATCAGTTTTGTCTCAATTTTAGTTTAGTTAGTTAAAGTTAGAATTGATTGATTCTTTATCTGCACGTTACTTTCATCTTAAATTGAAGAGTTTAAGTTTTGGAATTATTTGATTTATCCAAAAACTCCACAAAAATACCATTATTAAGTCAACTTCAAAATAACGTAATATTTGCTAGAAGATTTCAAGAGCTCTTTTTATCATATATTTAAACGATTAATTTTAATTTGATCATTTTATCTTTAAATAACATGATTTTATAAAACTTATCATGCTTACATCCTGTCCATAATTGATAATCTCATCATGCAGTTAAAAGAGCAGGTCTAATTGTAGTTACATTTATGTACAGTGATAAATCACCTAATCTTGTTCTCATTCATTTGGTTCTATTGATAGACATTTCATTTCCTTGAAAGAGCTTAACAATAATGTATCCATAGTTTTATTCATACTTTAGATTTTACTTTTTCATTACACAGTTTGGTTTCATTACATTCTAAATAATGACCTCCTAACATTGTGCTAAATCATAGGACTTTTAAGTTATTTATTGCATGTAATGTTAATAATCAAACTATTAGAGCAAAAGTCCAACATCTTGATTTTTTGATTGAACATATAAATATAATACTTAATAACTCTTGTTATCTATAGTTTCATCAGGTTTATTTAAAATGATTCTCGACTTTTTTTGAGTATTTAAAATGGTCCAAATTTTTGTAATGTTTGTTTAATTTGGACCTTTTCTATGACGACGTCTAAATCGTTAATAACAGTGTCTACGTGAGCCATGAGTGAATGAGATGTAACTTTCTCACATACGTGACAACTTAAACAAAGGCTGACGTGGATATGTGGTATTTCAAAGTGGTCTCTATGGTGAGGACATTTGACTTTACAGTTAAAGTGGAGGTGCATAAGCTAGATCACATAGGTAGTAAACGCGCTAATACATAGGTAGACACACTACTAAACGATTTTCCTACTAAATGTGTCAATGTGCTATATGAGAGAGTCTTGCTAAATGCACTCGTGTTATACTTTGCTAAACAAAGTTAGATGAGCTCTCACCATGATATATAAAACGATGTTTTTGGTAAACGTACTAAAAGGTACAAACATTGCTCCAAAAACTTATGTTGAAAGATATCTCACTAAATGCGCACTTGAATCAAATGACTTTTTACTAAACAAGGCACTATTAGGAAAAGCCTTGCATAGGCTAAACGATACCCTATGCTAAACGAAGTTTTCATTTAACGATGAAACTCTTATGAATTGTTAGGTATCTCTACTAGAAGGCTTAAACGATCAAATATTGCTTGAGCAATGAAATTTTGAAATGCTTATAGTTGTTATGAACGAACATTAAATCACATTAAATGTACAATGTTTAAAAACAACAAAACTGATAAGAAAAAGTACATATATGCCTACATCCATATCTACTCTACTTTGTGTAGTTTACCTATGTCAAGTATCCACCTGCTCTACCATATACAAATCAGAAATGGATGTTAGAGACAAAGAAGACATTCACGGTATGTTCTCTCTATCAAAAGTCGCGCCAAAAAGTTCGTACAACCTACTTTTGATAAAGTACTGAAAAAACATGTTTACTCTAACAAATTGACTTTAACAAAATGACCGCTACCTATGACAAGGTTAAGAAGTGAATGTTAGAGACAAAGAAGACATTCATGGAATGTTCTCTTTATCAAAATCCGCGCCAAAAAGTTCGTACAACCTACTTTTGATAAAGTAATGAAAAAACATGTCTGCTCTAACAAATTGACTTTAATCAATGGTTGTACCTATGACAAGGCTAAGAAGATCCGAAGATCAAAGCAAGTACTATCTAACAGACATTTTCTTGAAGCCTATAAATTGAATAACATTGAAGAAAAGAGTATGAGAATAAGCACACAAACATGGAAGAAAATATTTGTTAAGAAAAGCGAGCTTAAACGAGAAAGAAAATACTCTCAAGCTTCATAAAATCATAAGCTTTATTGTAAGAAGAAAGAAAACTCTAAAAGTCTGTTAGATTGAATTCTATTGTATACACATCCTCTCTGTGAGAGTAATCATTTAAGGACTTGTAAGCGATGTAATTGATTGAAAATTCTAAAGAGAATTCAAACACTTAACACTATCCACCCGAACGAACATGGATAACCAGAAAGAGCTACAATGTGAGACCAATAAGCTCCCTTTAGGGAAGGAAAAGGGCCAAGTTACCATCTTGGCCAACGAACTGGAGAAGGAGGCCGAAGGGGCATTGATCAAGGTGTTGAAGGATAATAGCGACTTTTTCATGTGGATTGCCACAAACATGTTGACATTCATCCAGCAGTGATGTCCCAAGAGCTATCCCTTTTCAAGGAGGCACGTTCGGTCGCTTAGAAGAAACGATGCTTAAGCGAGGAGAAGAGAAATGCAGTAGAAGTGGAAGTGAAGAAGTTGAGGGAGGCAGATTTTGTTTAAGAGGTTACCTATACCACATGACTAGCCAACGTGGTTCATGTTGACTACTCGGGGTAAAAAGGTGAATCTTGAAGATGAGGAGCCCACAAAACCTAACAAAGGCGCGGTGGTTGATGGACTGTTTGATCTCCCTTTCCCATTTTATCCCAATATTGGTGGAGAAGATACAGTTGGTCTTGAAGATGATGAAGAAGAACTCCTCCTAAAGATGGGATGAGTAGTGCGAGATCACGTTCACGGAGGTAAAGGCATTGTTGGCTAACACGCCCGTTATATGTCAATCAGTTAAGGGCAAGGAGTTGCAGTTGCAACTCGCAGTCTCTAATGAGGCCATTAATGTCGCTCTATTCCAAGAAACCCTCGAGCCTAAACTAGTTTATTTCAGGGTTTTCCAGGATCTAGAAACTTGAAAAGCTAGTGTTGGCTTGTTAACGATAGCAAGGTGGCTAAGGCCTTACTTCTAAAGTCATTAAATGGTGGTTCGCACGGACCACCCAATTGCAAAAATCCATAGGAAGCTCGACCTAGCAGGCTGTATGATTGATGGTTAGTAGAACTGTCAGAGTTCGTGCTGCATTTTGAATCACGCGGTTTCGTCAAAAGGAAACACCTAACAAAGTTCATAGTTAAGCTCCTTTAGAAAGACAACCACCCGGATCCATTTTGGAAGTTGTTTGTGGATAACTCGTCAAACAAAAAAGTAGGAGGAGCAGTTGTGGTGCTTGAAGGACCAAACGATATAAGAATTAAGCACTCGCTCATTTTTAGATTTAAAATTTCTAATAACCAGGCCAAATACAAGGGCTTTGTGGCCAAGCTACTGTTGGCAAAGGACGTGGGGGCTTGGTAGGTTGAATGTTGAACGAATTTCCAATTTCTTGTAAGACAAATGAAGGCCTAATTCTAAGTTAAAGACGACCACCACCTCCAGTATTTCCACAAGGTAACAGAGCTTATCAAGGAGTTCCAATGCGTGGAAATCAGGCACATCCCTCGGGCGAAGAACAACCGAGCAGACATGCTATCCAAACTTGCAAGTGGTAAGGAAAATGGCCAACTGTCCACAATCATCTGTTAGATACTAGTGAAGTAATTCGTGGAATGCATAACCACGACAACGCTCAGCCAAAAGGATTAGAGGGAGGAAATCAAAGAGATTTTGCGAAAGGAAGAAGAAGGTGAAACCATACGCTTGACCGGGACCAAAAAGATTGCACGATTCGTTCTTGTTGGCGAAGACCTGTGTAGAAAAGGGTTCACCACCCTACTCTTGAAGTGCTTATTGCTAGAAGAATCACAATATGTGTTGAACAAGCTGCATAACGGTGTTAATGGATTTCACACCGGACGGTGCATGTTGAAGGCAAGGACGCTACAAGCAGATTAATATTGGCTGACCATGGAGGAGGACTGTAAGACCTTCACCCAGAAATGAAAGAGTTTCCAAGAGCATATCATCAATGTTAAAATACCTCTCGTTGAGCTGCACAACATTAACTCTCCTTAGTTGTTCGTTTAGTGGGGAATGAATATCGTTGGACCATTCCCGATCAGCCAAGCCCAATAGAGGTTCCTTCTGGTGGCCATTGATTACTTCATGAAATGGGTGGAAGCAAAAGCCTTAGTCATCATCATTGCTCAGCAAGTTCAAAAGTTTGTGTGGAAACTGATATGTCGTTTCGGGCTACCTTGAACAATTATTACAGACAATGGCCACCACTTCATCGACAAGAAGCTATCAAAATTTTACAAGAACCTGGACATCAAATATGTTACAAGCTCAGTGGAGCATCCCTGGACGAATGACCAAGTAGAGGTCGTCAACAAAAGCATTGTGTCTGAGCTCAAGAGACGTTTAAGGGAGGCAAACAGTGCTTGGGTAGATGAGTTTCCTGAAGTCCTATGGGCGTAACGTTGTTCACTGCACGATACAAATAGAGAAACCTCGTTCAATCTCACGTATATTACTAATGTTATACTACCGGTTGAAGTGGGAAAGCCATCGTTGAGAAGGAAAATCCAGGATATGAGCATTAATGAGGATGAGCTTTGAGTCGAGTTGGACACCTTGCTAAAGGAAATGGAAGCTGCAGCCAAGCGATCAGAGGTGTGTAAAAAGATGGTCGCATGGAGGTACAACACCAAGGTTTGACCGAGGGGCTTTAACGAAGGAGACTTGGTAATGGCGAAAGACCTGCGAATCACGAAAAATGCCAACGCCACAATAAGCTTGTAGCTAACTGGAGGGACCATTCAGAGTGGTAGAGGACTTGAACAATGAAGCCTATCGCTTATGTCACCCAGACAGGAAAGTAGTGTCCAACATGCGAAACGCCTCTCACTTGAAGTTTTATTTCAGTTGATCAATTGTAACAATTTTAAGTCAATTAATGGAACGAGGTGTTCTTGGAAAAAACTCCAAAAAAGTGCACGAATAGATGCCTTTATATGCCTGTTATAGGTTGGTGAACAACGAGTTCCCCTTGTGAACCACTGTCGCTTATTTGAAACATTATTAATCAAAGGTTGATGAACATAGTGCTTATTCGTGAACCACAACCAACCTCACCAATCAATCTAAGAATAACAAAAAAGTTAGCGGGCAATGTTAAAGATGAAATCATCTATGCGCCCAAAAGCTCTCATGTTTTGAAGTTTAATAAAATAACATTAAAACGAGACAATAATCAGAAAATAACTTAGGGTGAAAATAGAAGACTTAGAGCTTGAACCCCAAACATACACAACCTAGAACCAAAATCCCCAAACATAGAAAAACTTAGGTAAACACTTAGGTCTTAGGAAATAGAAAAACATCTAGGTTCAAACATGCAGATGCATGGCTAAACATTGTTGTGCCTAAAGCGTCCAAGAGAGATTGAGTTAAAAGCTTACTCCTTATAATATCTGGAATATGTATTCAGCTTCTAGCTTAAGCAAGCTAAAGAAGCGTTTACTTGACTATACGATGTCATGAGCTTAACAAGTACCTCATCTTATGATGAAGTATATATCTATGCTTGGTATCCTTAGAGAAAAAAGCTTAATAAAAAAAATGCTACCTAACGGTAGAAAATCAAAAAGCACTTCGTTGTTTTGAGCAAGCATTAAATGACATTAAATGCTCAACGTTCAAAAACAATAAAAGTGATGAGAAAAGACGTATCTTCTGCATGCACAATTTACTCTAATCTTGTAGATAAGCTATTATACACACATCCACAGTACTACAAATCAAATATCAAAAAGTGGATGTTAGAGACAAGGAGATATTAACAGAATGTTCCTCACTTGAAGCAAAGTCTAAAAATATCGTACAACCTACTTCAAGGAAATGATTGAAAAAGCATGTCTGCTTTAAGAAGTTGACTTACCCAATGGCTACTGTGGAAAGAAGAAAGAGAAAACACAAGTATCAAGGCTACAAACTCGGTCTAACGAAAAAATAATCTTAAAGCTTATAAATAGAAGATCTCTCAAGAAGAAAATCAAGATGATAACATAAGAGAATAACAAAAGCAAAGCTTACAACGATATATTCATCCTAAAAAGAAGTAGAGAAAGAACTTAAGAAAAAGAATACATATGAGCTGAAGAAAACATAAGAGAAGAGAAAAAGAGAAAGAAATACTCTTAAGCTTCATTGTCATATTTCTTATTATTGTTAGAGAGAAGAGAGAAACACTTGCGAGTGTTTAGACTACTTTGTATTTTAATTAAATTCTCTCTATGAGAGATATAGTCTGAATTGTTTGTAACCAATCGTTGATTGCAATTCTAAAGAGAATTAAAATACTTACAACTGAACTCTGTTTGAGTAAAGGAATCTTGGCAATGTTGATAAGTACCAGAAGTTGTTCGAATACTTAAAGGAAAAATCGGCAGGGTTGCTGAGTGTCAGGAGTAGTGCAAATACTTAAAGGAAATCTTGACGGGGTTGCTAAGTACCAGGAGTAGTGCGACCTCAAAGGAAATATCGACGAGGTTGCTGAGTATCAGAAGTGGTGCTAATACTCATTTGTAGTCGTTTGAAGATTATAGTGGAACCCTTTATGGAGGAGACAAGACGTAGCTCAGTTGGAGCGAACCAGTATAAAATCTATTGTGTAATTATATCTTCTCTTACCTAAACGATCTTCTTGTGAAAACCTGTAGTTATGCTTTATTTTTAAACATAAGAATCTTCCAAGCTAAACAATCTTGTTCATAAAGGAAGTTCTTAACAAAACGTTGCAGTATCTACATTCTAAATAGCACGTTAAAAGCTATTATTATACAAATCTATTAAGTCGAGCTACCAATCATTTAAAGGAAAATTTCAAGAGCTTGATAATGTGCTATATCAGAAGGGTTGCGAAAAGTTTTCCATTAACATTATTCAGCCCCCTTTTAGTGTTTTTCAGGTACTTCTAATGATACGTTCTTACTCGCACCACTATTAACTTCGTTTAAATTATCCACGAGATAAGGCTGGGAAAATGAAGAAAATTGATAAGTTCAGTAACATTCTACTTGAATTTCTAACTTCATTAAGTTAATATAAGTCCCGTAAGAAAGATGCAAGAATAGAGGAACTCGATCGGTTCGAACACAATATTCGCGACAATGACAAGTAAATTAAAAAAAAGGCATACATAACCATAAGAGCAAAGCCAAACTCAAGTATTTCATTGATGGAACTGTGGTGTACAAAAAGAATAGGTGGTTGGCGCACAAACAACCAAACGAAAGAGGTTGTTTGTTGCCCGACCACCACAAAAAATAATAAACCCTTATGGTCTATTCATGCCCAATCACCTCTACCTCGATCGGGTCATTTGAGATCTACTCCCTCCGTGTAGTGTTATCCCCCTGTCCAGCCCTACAACATTTACCTCTTCCTCCTCAAGAATGTTGGCAATAGGCACGAGGTCTCCGTTGTAAACGTCGGGTCAAAGCCGCTTCATCCGTTGAGTTATTGAAAAGAAAAGTCGCTTGACGGATGGCCTTGTTGAAGCTCGCCTAGTGCTCCTCAAAGATAGCCTCATTCGTTTCACGCACCTTGACGGTCAAGTCTTCAGCTCGAGTCGATAGGCTGACGTTCTCCTTGACTAAATTCCCCTTTTCTTCTATTAGTTCAACATATTGGGAAGATAGCTCGGTCATTATCACTTTGAGATTACGATTCGCTTCACCCAAGATGTCATAATCTTGTTGGAGGGCCCAACCAACTTCGGTGGTATCCTTCATCACCTTGTGAGCCTCTTGAAGAAGCCGATTGACCTCCTATTGTTTCTCCTGGCACCCAGCATGAGAAATGGTGGCCTCTTTCGATTTCGTGCATAAACAATTGGCGAACTCTTGCGACTCGGACAATTAAGCGTGCAACCTCTCGTTGGACCTTTGGTCGAAGGCATATGCTAAGTGTCAATTCATTAGCGTAGCCCGAGCATCGAGTTCTAGGGCCGTGTCCGCTAGTTCTTACTCGAACAATTGTTCAATCATATCTTTCTCATTTGGAGCCAGACGGAAGTTCAGCTTGTTGCCGAGATAGAACTCTCTACCAAAGATCTCACGAGCTAGTTGCTTGGGGGCCTGGTCTCCTTACGACTTCTTTTGTGTGAGGATGATTTCTCGCCCTCCATGCTACATCTTTTCTTCCCTTGGTCCGCTTGATCTCAGGAGAGAACAACATTTAGGGGGACTAGCTGGTGTCCTGAACGATTGATGGATGAGGCCGAGTAGCAGGCCCTTGACCAAGAGATTACACTTTGTTTAAATATGATATCATGAAAAGGGATGACAAACTGTTAACATTTATTCTTGCATGGGTTCTGATTCTCAGGGGGAGTAACCATGCTCAATTAACTACATAAGACATCTACCTCATCCATGTACTCAAAGGGCACATTCAAACTAAGTGACACCATTATAGAAACTACAAAGGTACCTATGGCTAGATTACCTTATGTTGTCTTTCTCTCCAAAGTATTTGAATGTTACCATGTGAATCTAAATGATAAAGTATCCATGGGTTACAATAACACAAATAAGATTGAAAATTTTGGCACTTCACATAGTCCAAAGATGAGCCTCAAGTTGACCAAGGGGAAGATGTCGATCCAATGATTGTTGATAAGTCACATATTTCACCTATTGTGAGACCAAAGAATGATTTTGGAAAATGTGTGTTGAAGCAACTGACCATGCTTGTCTCGAACCATTCAACTTATATAAGGAAATTGCAAGCATCCACAAACAACTCAAAGAGCACAATATTGGCGGTGGCAGTGAGGACTTCGATGTTGATGCTGATGAGGAAGATGAGCTATAAGAAAAAGACACAGAGACATCTGAAGAAGACTAAATGCTCTTTCTCTTTGTTATTTCTTTTGTTACATCTTAAATTACTTTGATTGCTTAGAACCTTAGATTGCCTGCTTTGTTGTTACACCTTTTGTTCACTTGATCTTTTGTTTGCTCTGTTCATGTTTGTTCTGTTACTGAACAATCTGGTATGCTTTGCTAAATAATTTACTTTAATGTTGTGGTTCAATAGTTATGGTCTATCATGCTATTGTGAACAATCCATTTCTACCATCAATTGATATAATTAGAAATAAATCTATCTTTATGTTTCATGGTTCATTTGTCTTTGATATTTGTCTCTCCCTATGTTTGCTAATGTCGAAAGGGGGAGAAAGGTATTTGATCTTAAATGCAGGTTGGCCATCATAAAAACACATAAGTAAATTGTTTTTTCTTTAAAAAAAACAAACTCTATTATCTTTCTAATACACAAATTTTCATACCTAAGAGTTGATAATGTAAGAAAAAAACCATTCTTGAGTTCTTGAAAAGAGCAATTGTTAGGTTTTCTAAAATTCATGAAAAAGCTATCAAGATGAATTTGATTGATATCTTGCTTGGATATAGAACTCATTCGTAAGTTTACACTTTGGGTATACTCATTTCATTTACTTTTTACATTTTTCCATTTCTTGAATTGTATTTACGTTGCAAATGATAATCTTGATGTAATTGTGTGAAGTATTGCATCTAGAGTTTTGGTTCTTAATAGGTATATCAAGTTCTTGATATCTTAAGGTTTAGAATTATTAAGGTGTACTTATAATTCTATAAACTCTTTGACTATAGTACAAATCTTCTAAACTCAGGTTGCTTGAAAGAAACATGTGGTATGTTCAAGTTGAATCAAACCAGTAAAAAAATTGATGGTTTTTTCCTTTTCTTTCATCAATCTTGTATTTTCTTTTTATGGGTTGAAAAAGTTAAAAATATCATCTCAACAAATGATCTCCTCGATTGAAAAATATTAGTTGTAAGTGTTTTAATAAATCAAATATCATGTTAGTGGAGTACTAAAATAAAATGGACTAAATTACATTTATAAAGAACACGCACAAACTATAAAGAAATGTTTAAAATTTTAATTTTGTTATCCGAATATACACGTTTTCAAAATTAGTGTTTAATATAATTTTGCTAGTTGCATAATTAACTCCACTTTATTACTTAAAAGTAATATCTCTGTTAGTTTTGCTTATTCAAAGCATCATATAAACAACGGTGTTTGTATTACCACGTCATATTGTTTGCTCTAGTGATAACTTATGTTCGACAACAGTTATGTTAAGCATCAAACAAATTATGTTAGGCCACAGTTACGCAACGAACAACTGTACTGGAGATGACCTGAACAATTTCACACAGTTAGAACCTTATGTTGCTTTGATAACTAAAATGAAACTATGTTCAGCAAATCATACTAGAATAAATCAGATTATTGAGTATAATTTTCATGTATAATCATTATAAATTATCAACTAATCCAATAACCATTATTGGTAAAGCGTACGCCATGGTTATGCCTGTTACATAGTGTTGCATTGTTTGAGGTTGAGTTAAAGTAAAAGAAGAACAGCAACCAAATTTTACTGTTACAGAATTATTTATGTACCACTAACACTAACATTCATACTGAGCAAGTAACAGTCCAAAAATCAATGTGAACAGAACCTAGAGATGGATGAAATAGGAGCCATGGGGTGCAACATTTGTTCTTTCTCGTGTTGTCGCATGACAACTGAAGATACTGTACACCAATCAAATCCTTCCTAATACAATTTTCCATAACGACAAGCATCTTGCGCGGAGAAATGAAGTGAGGTTACCAAAGAATTCACCACAGTTGACTACAACTAGACGTGAAACTGTGGTACCATTTATCCTAATAAACAATCATCAGCACTGCAACTAGTTGTGCTCATACTACCCATACAACAACATATTGTATATATTAATTACCATGGAGCAGCATTCCTTCCCGCCACTAATACAGCATGGAAGTCGGAAAACTAGCTACTTCAGAAATTCTCGTAGTATATATCTTCAAATACATCGCCAAAAGGGATGAATAACTGAGTATGAGGCCCTCGAAATCCCGGTGTCATGTGCTTCCTGGAGCATCACTTCCCACAGCTGGTTTGCGATTCAGATATCGAATAACAGCATCTTCAACCCTGTTCAAGTTGTCAAACAAGATCAAATTTTACAATGATTGTAACTGACGTGCATTTATATAACATCGAAGAAAAAGCACATAAACACTGATTTTATAAGTGCAATCTTGAGAAGCCTCAGGGGTGTCAATATGATTTGCTCAAAGGAAAAACATGTTATTCACTTTTAGTCACATCTGAATTTTGAAATGAAATCCTCCCATGGATATGAATTGGTGAAAGTGCATCAGTCAAGTAAAATAGAATCCAAAGAATATCATACATCACACTAAACAAAGGCAGCATATCCAAGTAAACTATTAATCTCTAAACTATAAAGCTAGATTTTAAATTATTCTCATTACATCAATGGTAGCAATGTTGACAGTATAATGAACAAAAAATAAGATAAATGTTAAAGCTTACCATGGTTGGTTGAAGAAATCTGATCGACGCTCTTTCTCTGCATTGCGACTTGGTTCTCCGGAAACAAGTTTCAGATCCCTGCTTTGCGATTCAATCAATGCATTAATAAATTCTACTGGCGATTGACTGAAACCAAGAAAGAATGACCGTCTCCTTCTGTGCTCATGAATTTTTCTAATGATTCCACATATTGCTTCATCACATGTCTCAATCTCTTTGTTCTTTTCCACATTAGCCAATAAAGCAGACAACTCCCTCTGAATTGGGAAAGGAACATCAACCATCACATCATAACAAGCAGTCCCAACTGGACTGTTTCCCGATAGCTTGATCTTGTGTTCCAAAAGTATAGGCTGTGGAGGGAATAAATGTGAAGATATTTTCTGCGAAACCATTGTAAACTTCATCTTTTCTTCTCCAAATACTTTCTGAAGAGGCTGATCACAGTGAAAGAAAGAAGGGTCATTAGGGTTTTGCAACTTCCTGGCCTTTACATAGTGCCAGATCGCAGCAACAATCCTTGGGCGGGTATCAACCTCAATACCAAGAACCTCTGTCAAAGCTGGTGAAAGCTTAAACTTCTCAGGCACATAATGCATTTCCAGACGTATATTCACGGTAAACTCTTTATCCCCTTTCCTCTTTACTTCAAAACCTTCATGTGGAGCAGGTGATCGAGCATTCTCCCACATAATAATGTGATTATCTGGATATAGTCTCTGATCTAAAGAAATGGTTACTCTTTTGAAGAAAGCTGAAAACTTCGGATACAGAGGAGTGGACTTCTGAACCACTCCTGGCTGATCAGGGTCTACACCATCTTCCAATATCCTTCCAACTATCTTCAGCGTCCAGGTTGGAGGCTCTGCACTCGGCTTCTTTGGAATTGTGCGAATTTGATTAGCAAAAGTGTTAAATACATAGATGCGAAGAGTTTTCTGAATACAGGGTGGGTTTTTGAGCGCTTCCTGGATGTCAGCCTTCTTTCTAGCAAGTGACGCATCAACACGAGACTCAAACTCTAGAAGCTGTGTGTACAGTGCAGACTCAGGTAGTATAGCTGCCACTTTATCTTGCAGCTGTTTCTCGGGAAGCTTCTGCTTCTTCCTCCGCGAAGCAGGTGTGAGCTCCATCGGTCTCAAAGGGGAGAAGCTGTTAGGAGGGGAAAATCCCACTGGCCGAATTGGGGGTTTTAGAGGGATCCGTTTCCCACTTCCCGGTGTGGAAATAGCCGACGACAGCCCCAAACTCCCCAAACCACCACCTTGGTTCTGATTAAGAGTCAACCCCTGTGCTTGCAAATGAGCCTGGATTTGAGCATGGGCTGCAGCTGCTGCTTGGGCATGGGCCTGAGCCTGGGCCTGGGCCTTGGACTGAGCTTGGACAATAGCATGAGCCTGGGAAAGTGGAAACTGCCCTTGAAAACCAACGGGAATCTGGCCTTGTCCTTGGGACTGTGAAAAACCATGGTTTGCAGGTATAGAATTGGAGGGTATTCCAGCATTGCCAAAGGATGACGAAGATGCCCCAATGCCCTTAGAAGGGTTATTATTGTTCACAGACATCACTGTCCAAACCTAATCCACTAGTCAACCAGAAATGGGCAAAACAAAAAACAAAAACAAAAACCTCAATACCAAAATGAAGAGATCCTGTCTTTTAACTCTCGATCTTAACCAGTGAACCAAGTGGGAAAATAACCAACAAAATCAAGCGTCCAAATTCAAAACTCGCGTGAGTCGCCACCAACTACGAATTTGCATTGCCCCGGAAAATTACAAAGAACCGAAAACGAAAAACCACTGAATCGACTAGGGTTTACCTCGATCTGGCTTTGGAAGGATCCACGTAACTCCAGGTGATTAGAAGAACACGAGATTAGCTTCGGCGCATGGGGCTTCGGTGGGAGAGAGGGATGGATTGGAAGGATCTGGAACTTGAGGAGAAAGAGGGCTAAATTAGAGAAATGGGAAAGAGTGAGAAAAATTGGGAGTGGTTCTTTTCTGGAAGGTGGACGATGATTGCGGTGAAGCGTGGCTAGGGTTAGGAAAATGGCCCAATTTTGGGAGGTCAAACCTCAAAGTTTAGTCACTGAATGAGTACGCCTTCCCTTCTAGCTTTCCAGCAAAACGCCGTCGTTCGTGTTGCATCGTCCTTCCTACAAAGTGATATTTTCTACAAATATTTTAATAATAAGTATATAGTTATTTTTTTTTGTTTTGTTTTTTCATTATGAATTTATTTTATTCATTTTGATCTCATTATAAATGATTGCTAGTTATTATAAAATACTAAATTAGGGACATCTCTATACATGTTTTTGAGAAAGTTTTAAAATATTATTTAAAGCACAGCTAAAATAACTTGATGTATTTCTGTTTGTTTTACATTCAATAATTAACTATATCTTTTAAAATGTTAAGTGACTTTGCAATATTAGATAAGGAAAATAAAAATTTTAAAATATTGAGGAACATATTTGGTAAGACTTTAAAAATATAATCAACTTTTAATATTAGGAAGAAAATAAACTTTGATACCCGAGTTATGATTTCAAAAGCTTAACTAGTCCAACGGTTTTAACTGCAATGGAATTAACTTACTAACTAGACTGGTCACTTTAAAATAGAATTTTTCCAAATTTGGTAAGTAGTCAGGAGTCAGTCAAACTTTGGTGCATTCGACCCATTTGAACATAAGATCATTGAATTTGGTATTTTAATTTAGTAAAACACAATAGGTAATTGGTTGATTTTGACATAAAGGGACTTCTTATGGTGATTAAAACAAATTAAAATTCAAAAGAAATAGATTATAATAAAATCATTTTAACTATTAAAAGGAAATTTAATGTGTTAAATGTATTGGTAGAGTTTTGAAAACAATAATATGCTGTTATTAATAAAGTAAATTAACTTTTTAATCAATTAAAACTACTAAAATTTCCATATTAACCCATTTTAATAAATTAAAAGGGTTTTTAATATATTAAAACAAAGAGAAATATTCTGTATTCGCGGAAATCAAATAAAAACTAAAATTATACAGTAATCAAAGACCTTTAACTTTAAATAAAAATCAATACATTAATTAAAACTGAAATAAAAGTGAAATATATAATGATAAAAATAGAGAAACAAAAAAGTTCAATGAACTAAATTTATAAAGGGATTACTTAAATATTCTTTCACTAGTGTAGAATTGGCCTTTAACGTCACCCAATAGACATAGGTCCATCAAAACCCCAACGTAAATAATTGATCGGTAGCATAAATGTAAATAATTAAGTGTGGAGACGACGTCTATAATATTATAGACGTCCGGCCCCATCCAGAACGGACGTTCAAAAGGCTGAAGCAATCAACTCTTCAACTCCCCAGTCAGTCTCTTGAACGTCCGTTCTGGAGGGGTATAGACGTCTGTCCCCCTCCAGAACGGACGTTCAAGAGACTGACGGGGGAGTTGAAGAGTTGATTGATTCAGCTTGTAGACGTCCGGCCCCTCCAGAACGGACGTTCAATAGACTGACGGGGGGAGTTGAAGAGTTGATTGCTTCAGCCTTTTGAACGTCCATTCTGGAGGGGGACGGACGTCTACAATACTATAGACGTCTGGCCCCATCCAGAACGGACGTTCAAAAGGCTAAAGCAATCAACTCTTCAACTCCCCAGTCAGTCTCTTGAACGTCCATTCTGGAGGGGCCGGACGTCTACAATATTATAGACGTCCGTCCCCCTCCAGAACGGACGTTCAAGAGACTAACGGGGGAGTTGAAGAGTTGATTGATTCAGCTTGTAGACGTCCGGCCCCTCCAGAACGGACGTTCAAGAGACTGACTGGGGAGTTGAAGAGTTGATTGCTTCAGCCTTTTGAACGTCCGTTCTGGATGGGGCCGGACGTCTATAATATTATAGATGTCCGGCCCCTCCAGAACGGACGTTCAAAAGGCGGACGGGTTCAACTACCCCTGTCAGCCTCTTGAACGTCCAACCCTGTCAGTCTCTTGAACGTCCGTTCTGGAGGGGGCCTGACGTCTATAATATTGTAGACGTCTGGCCCCTCTAGAACAGACGTTCAAAAGGCTGACGGGGGGAGTTGAAGAGTTTATTGCTTCAGCCTTTTGAATGTCCATTCTAGAGGGGGCCAGACGTCTATAATATTATAGACGTTCGGCCCCCTCCAGAACGGACGTTTAAAAGACATTTAAAAGAAAGACATGTATACCAAAACGCGAACCCGCGAGGAGTTACGCGCTTCCGTGAGAGTTCCCTCTGCGCCTTGCATTTCCAGGTTGGTTTTTATCTGTTTTGGACCATTTAATCTTACTTTTATTCCGATTAAATTGTTCAGTGATGAAATATCTTTCATTTGGACCGATTAAAAATCGTTTTCGATGCGTTTTGGTGCAGTTTGTTGCGTGTTCTTGGGCAGCGTTTTTTGGCCTACGTTTTAGGTCGTGCCCTCCTCTATTTCCCTCCATTTTCATTTTGAATCTGCTCTTCAGGTTAGTTTCTTCGTTAATACTTTTTTCATAGGGTTTTGTGTATGCATGTTTTTGACGTGTTATTATAATTTTCATTGAGTGACCCTTAGACGTCTGGCAGTGCACAAACAGACGTCCAAACCCCGTAACCCTAAATAACTCGTTCAGCCATATAGACGTCCGTTCCAACACAAACGGACGTCTATATAGACGTCCGACCTGGCACAACAGACGTCTGGTTAACGTCACCCACAAAGACGTCGGGTGCATGTCGGACGTCAAAAGGCCAAAATAACAGACGTCTAAAGCCCTTTCTGCACTAGTGTTTATAGTTAATTTAAAAAAATCTTTCTTTTTAAGGCCTTGTTCACTTGAATGAATTTGGGGAGAATAATTGAGGAGATTTAAGAGGATTTGAAAGTAAATTTTTTTGTTGTTTATTTGAGTGAATTTAGAGGTAAGTGAGAATGAATTTGGAAGTAAATTTTTTTAATCTGTCACGTCAATTAAATCCTACACTAATTCTCACAAACTTTACTTCCAAATTCACTCTCACTTACCTCTAAATTCACTCAAATAAACAACAAAAAAAATTATTTTCAAATTCTCTCAAATCCCTTCAATCACTCAGTAAACAAGGCCTAAGTTATCCAATTCAAACTTTATTTAGAACTGCATTTCTAGAACTAGGAGCGTTAGACTGGGAGAGTCTCGCCGACTTCAAAATTTTGATACAGATGAACATTCTCCTTTTAATAATTTACTTTGGATAATTTAATTTTAATTGTCAAATAAAGTCTCGATATTGTATGTAAACTTCATATATTTTTATCAAAACGAATGATATTTAATTTTATTGAAGAGTTGATTTTTTTAGTAAGAATGATAAATAACTTCATATGTGGATATTGTATAAACTTGTTTTTGTTTGCTCTATGATGATTGAAATAATGCATAACCTTCCAAAGAGAAAACTTTTTACTTTTCAAATCTAAATATTTCATAATTTGGATGGTAACGTACTTCAAGCTTAAATGTTTTAGGTTTATGTCTCTTCAAGATTAAGAAAATATATGTTTATAAAAGACACTTTGATGTTTAAGTTAATTTAGACAACAATAAATATTATAATAATTGATACGTCTCTATTTATCTCGTGTATTGTGTTATTTATACTATATTTTATGTTTTTTCTTTTATTTAGATGGACTTGGTCCACATGTCTAATTATCATGATTTGTCTCTAATTAACCAATTTTACTAATAATGCTTTAATCTTGATGTTAATATGGTCAATGTAATTAACGATTGTCACAGAGGTTGCCTTGGCTGAAATGTAGTCAACTAGGTTGTCATGGTATGTTCTTATACCTTAGGGGTCGAGTACATCTAAGCAGAGGTAGCCGAGATGTACTCGGACACATGTGGTACACTTGCCCTCAAGCTCAATATACATATACTCGAGTCTTGATGTTGTTGCCATGGTGTCAATACCTAGTGACATTTTGTGCAAAAAAAATGTATTTATTTGGTCTCGTCCTATAGGTTTTATAGTCCCTCGGCCTTGAGAAGCATAATGATGAAGAGGTTTGAATGATGGGATGTTAGTTTTGAATAAATGTGAGGGATGAGTAGTTGTCAGGAACATAGGAAACAAGCGAGGAGGCAAAAAGTTACATGTGTTTAATACTCGTCTCTTTCTCTTGCCTTCTATAAGTTGTAATTGTTTCCAAACTTTGTGGACGCCTAGGCCGACACTATAGGTGACAAGTGACTTTGAAAATTGATCTAACAGGACCATCGTGTAGGTAGTAACGAACTTCAAAAAGTGTTCAATCATGACCAAGAGAAATCTTATTAGTAGGGGAGATGTAAAGACGTTGAGAGATAAGAAGACATTCTTAGAATGTTTCCTCAAGCTTTGTACTACAAGGTGTTAAGACAATATCGTCTAGAGAATAGACCGTCTAAGCAACTCAAGTTTTGAAATTTAACTAAAAGCATTAAGCGAAATATCGTTGTGTATGAAAAGCTGTTTTAAAGAAATAAAACCCAAGAGAAAAATATTTTGTAACATTTGTTATAGACAAAATCAAGCTTATGAATAACATTTTCTAGACTGAACTATCTGATGAACTAAGTTTATGAACAACGTCTAAGAAAAAAAAATGTTTCTCTTTTTAAATCATCTAATAGACGATATGAGTAACAAGCTAGCGTTTTATGAACATAAAATTCTATCTCTTATATAACATTGAATCTTAAAGAAAGTGTTATTCAATACAGTGTTAATTCAAGTAAAGCGACTTATGAATTACATCGTCTAATGTATGACTGTTAAATGCTACAAATAGTCTTTGATAAAACATCTATTGTTTTACACCATCTAAGGTTATTGTATTTGGTATTGTTTACCAAATGGTTCATTTATTAATGGCATGACAAATGATAAAATGTTTTGAACACGCAATATGACTTAACGCTTATCAACGTTCAAAATATTTAATACATGTATGATAAAATGTTTTGATGGTTGTATACATTATTCTTGATATTTGTGCAGATTACTAAAGCAAAATGATATGATCAGAATCACTATACCCAAGAGAAAGACGTTGTGAGAGATGAAGAACATTTTGGGAATGTTTCCCTTGAATGAAGCCTTCTATTCTATCACATCGTACAAGCTCGATTTTGCTAAAGGTTATGATAAAGCTCTGTACCTCTACAAAGTATACTAAAGTTTGACTTGCCACCTAAAGCTACATGCTCTGTTGGAGTCAACTTATTTGCCTAATGTTCATCTTTCACGAAAAGCTATAAATAGACAAAATTTTCATACCTGCCCTACCTGCTGACTCCTCTGCTCAAGCTTAATCAATCAACTGATTACTAAGAACAATGATCGTCGACTAACAAGACTTGAAGCACTGCTCCAAGCACACAAGGAGGAACAAAAGACCTACCTTCAGACCCTCCTTAAATCCATAGTCCATTATTTTCAAAAATGGGACAAACCCTCACCATCAACTAGGGAATAGAACCAAACGGCTAGTGTAAATTTATCATATGAAATTTCTTTTGCTTTGACTTTCTCTGAATTCATTGGTTTCTTTTGTGATTATTTTTAACTACACTCGTCTACATTATCTTATGAAAGCTGCGAATTAAATTATAGATTGTTCTGTGATATTATTAGTAGTTAATCATTTGATAGTTGTTAGCTAATTGATAGTTGAAAACACCAACAAAATGAAGAACTCACATGTTCACATAGCAAGTTAGCCTAATAACTAGTAAAATATGGAAATGTCCAAAGCTTTAGAATAGCTTACATCATCCATATATGATACAACACAAAAGTCTACATCAATCTAAAAACTCTATTATATAACAATATCTAAAGTAGGTTTAGAAATCATTGAACACCTCTAGTTTAATAAAATACTAAATACCATGATAAAACACCAGGTATAATAGAAGAGAAGAACTTCAAACAATGAATTGAATACCCAAAGCAATTGATAAAAGGTCTGTAATGAATCCTTAAAACAAATAAGGGAGTGTCACAAAACATAGGGAGTCTAAACCTAGAAGAAACCAGAAAAGACAAAAGAGTTGATGAGCTACAAGTGCACTTATCCTTAGCAATTCCAAACACATACCTAATAGTGGTATCAATATGGTAAAACAACTAGGAAGAGAAATATGTTTAGCATCCTCCAATACCTTTTTTATCTTTCTCAAATAAGGGGGAGAGAAATATGCTAAACAAAAACAAATAGGAAGAGAAGTATGAATAAAATGCCAAATAGGACAGATAATATACTAAACATAACACGCTGAAGTAGGGGAGAAGTACATCTAAAGTACCTTCTAAAATAATGAATAGAAAAACTTTTCGTTTAGCATTTGTATTTGTTAAACATAAAAAAAGGAGATTGCTAAAGATAAGATCGTTTGAGAAAAAGATCGAGATCGTCTACGACATCTTTGGTTGTGAAGTTTAACAAATAACATTAAACGAAGCAGTGGTAGATCATCAAGTATACAAAAGAGTATAAACAAAGAACAAATCGCAATGGTCAAAACACTAAAAGTCAAACAACCAACATAGGAATACAAAGTTATGACTAAATCTACATAAGATGATGAAACAACATAGGAGCATAACAAGGAGTTCACACAATAAAGCTAAAATATATAACACGCACAAGAAACATTCAAGTACCATTGACAAAACACTGAGCACAACAGACAAAACACTAAGCACAACAACGTACAAAATCTGAAGAATGTTATACTCAAAACATAGTAATTCACCCATAGAAAGAGTCACATAACTAAACATCAGCGAAGAAAGAAAGAAAGGTTGCTAAGGGATAAGTAAAAATTGTTTAACAACTTCACACATCTTATGGACTAATAAACAGAACTAACAAAAGATTAATGACTAAATATTATTCTAAAAATCCAAAATACAAATAGAAAAACGAAGTCTAAAGAGAATTGTTAAGAAAAAAGTCTTTATAAGACATACCTCTAAATCGTTCCTAATTAATGCATTAATGAGAGTTTTGCTTAATGTTATACGTTATAATCAAATAAACTCTCAATATGGATAAAGGTGTCAAACATGTTAAAGACAAAATTGTCTATATGAACAAACGATCTCATGTTTTGAAATTTAATCAAATAACATTAAAACGGGTTAAAAGATCAGAAAGCAGCCTAGGATAAAAACATAGAGCCAAAATCCCGAACAAACAAAACTAGAACTTGAAACCCAAAACTTAGAAGTCATAGGAAAACACTTAGGTCCTAGGAAATAGAAAAACATTTACGCTAGAACAACCAGACGCTTGATAGACGATGTCTTATCTAAAAGTATTTGAGAGATAACTGATTTAAACGTTCAATGCTTAAGATACATGAACTAGGTATTTGGCTTCTCTCAAAAATGAAAATGAGTCGAAACAATGTCTTCCACTGAAACAACTTAACTAAAAATTATAAGAAAGTTTGACAAAGCTAAACGTTATCTGCCTACAAGGCACAATACAAAGAAGCGTTTACTTGTATCCAGATGATACCACGAACGAAACAAACGCGTCATCTTATATTATAGTATCTACACGTTTGGAATCTTCAATTTGAAAGAGCTTAACTGCAAAATGCTACCTAACGGTAGAAAATCAAAAAACACTTTGTTGTTCTAAGAAAAAATTAAATAACATTAAATGTCAACGTTCAAAAACAACAAAAGTGATAAGAAAAGTAATATCTATTGTATGCATAATTTTCTCTAATTTTGTAGATAAGCTATTCTACACACATTCACAGTGCTACAAATCAAAAATCAAATGTGGACGTTAGAGACAAAAGAGATAATCATAGAATGTTCCTCTCTTGAAGTAAAGTCTAAAAATATCGTACAACCTACTTCAAGCAAAGGACTGAAAAAGCATGTATGCTCTGACAAAGTTGACTTACACAACGACTGCTGCGAAAAGAAGAAAGAGAAAATATAAGCATCAAGGCTACGAACTACAAATGTTGTCTAATAGACAAATATTCATCAAGCCTATAAATAAAAAATCTCTCACGAAGAAAATCAAGAGGACAATATAGAGGATAACAAGTGCGCAAAGCTTACAACACCATATTCATCCTACAGAATAGAAGAGAGAAAAGAGCTTAAAGAAAAGATTATATATGAGCTGAAGAAAAGAGAAGAGAAGAGAAAAGGAAAGAGTGAACCAATATAAAAACATGTGTGTTTCATTTTCTTTATTTGAAATGTTTTCTTAAAGCGCTTTATTAAAAACACAATCATTTAACGCCTACAACTGACCGTTTGACCCCATCGATAACAGTAAATCGTTGTTTTGCGAAAGAGTTTTCGAAAACACTATTCCACACCTTCCCCTTGTTGGGTACAAACAAAGTCTTACATCGGATAAAATAAGAAATGGACATGGGTTTATATACACATAAGATACCTCCATTGGTAAGAGGCCTTTTGGAGTGGTACCAAAAGCAAATCCGTGAGGTCTTGACCTAAAGCGGACAATACCTTACCAGTGTGGAGATCTATGTGTATGTGTGTGTGGTGTCCCTCCCTACAAACGGTATCAGAGCCCATGGTTCATGTCTGGTGACCGGGCTCAGACGAGTACGTCCCTCCATGATAAGGTGAAGCTTGGCAGGTGGTCGGATGTATAATGAGAGGTGGAGAGCAAGAGATGCTTAGTATTGTGACCATGGATCGTGAAAGAGGGCAATGAGATGCTTAGTGTTGACCATGATGTACTCGAGGATAAGAAAAGACTTTCGCTATAGGGGAGGTGGAGGTAGAAGAACCATAGTCCTTTGTTCTAAAAGCAAATCCGTGAGGGCTTGACCTAAAGCGGACAATATCTTACTAGTGTGGAGATTTATGTGTGTGTGTTGCACCTCCCTACACCCACCCCCTTCCTCCCCGACCCTCATTCCCCTTTCTAGTGTTTTCCCACACTTCAGAGTATTCACTCAATTTCTCTCATGCTCACTTTATATATTCATATATTTTATGCACTTGCTGACTTGAGAGTCAAAGAATATTTTGCAGGTGGATCTCCTTCTTATTCAATCCATGATCAACGTTTCCACGTCATCTCAAAGAATCCATTTTTTTTGTAAGACAACCCCTATAATTTTGTTGACTCAATATTGAGTTTTAATATTTGTTAAATATAATTAATTTGGTCACTTTTGTTAAATTGATATTTCAAGACAGAAGATGACCAAATTGACTCTATTTAATCGATATTGAAATTAATTAGATACAAAAAATATAGGAAGAAAAGTGAAAAATAAACTTAGATATCAAATTACTAATTATACCTAAATTTTATGTATTAAATTTATATATATGTTAAATCCGTATCTAGTTTCAAATTTTTTTAATGTTAAATTTGAAATTTTGAATTAAAATTTTAGATTTTAACTTCTTAATTTTAAAGTTATATAGTAATATTGTGAGGGTAACTATTTTTTTCCTTGTAAAACAAGTTGAATATAATAATACGTGGAATACAACAAGTTAAATATAAAAAAAAAAATGCACAAATTGAATGATAAATAATATACTTTTTCAAATTAAAATATAATAATAATAATTTTAGCATATTTAAGTTTTTTTTGGCATTAAGCATATAATCTTAAATGGAGTAAAACTATGAGATGAGTAATTTTGAATTCCTAACTGTATTGGTGGGGTTTGGTTTTAAGGCCAAATCCAAAGGGGAAAAGAGGGTCATAATGACTATCTCCAACATTCATCGGCAACTGATCAATATTTTTGAACCATGTCATTGGAAGCTTTCCTCTAAAACTATAGTCACCAAACAAAACATCAGTCACGCCATTTCCCTCAGTACCAGGAAGCCAAGCAACAACCAGACCTTCAATTTTGTCAACATATGGTTCTATAACCACTGGACGACCAGAGATTATCACAGTAACACATTTCACTCCTCCACACACATTTTTTATGGTTTCTGGCCCAGGTGTAGAGATTGTCAAATTCAAGCTATCACCTTTTGTTTCAGCATATGGTTTCTCTCCAACTACCATAATGGCATATGAAAAATTATTAGACTTCACATAGTCCAAATCAGGATTCTCCTTGTAAACTACCTCAGTATCTTTATAAACTGTGTTTTTTATAGCATTGAGGATTGTTGTACCTGTAAATCACATAAGCCTTTTTAATATTGTACTTTTACCAAACTATACAAAAGGGAAATATGCTATGAAGGAATCTATAATATACCTTTGGTGACATTATTTCCAGTAACTCCTTGCCATTCGATGGTCCAACCACCACATTGATATCCTAGATTATCAGCATGGCTTCCCGCAACTAGTACCCTTGAAGCCCTTTTAGGAAGAGGGAGAACTGGTTGTTTAAGGTTTTCACCATTCTTCAATAAAACCAAGGATTTCCTCACAGCTTCCCGAGCCAATTCTCTATGTTTCTATACATTGTCAAAACGATTTTATCAACATGCAAAAAGTTAATTGGTGGGTAAAAAATATACACATGTTTCACTACTAACAAACCTTCTTCCCAAGATGGTGAACTAGGTTATAATCAGCCAACGGATTCTCAAAAAGGCCTGCAACAAACTTTACCCTTAAAATTCTCCATACTGCATCATTAATTCGGCTCATTGGTATGGCATTACTTTTCACCAATAAGGTTAAGCCATCTATGAATTCTGTGTAGTTAAAGGGAACCATTACCTACAACATTACCAAAGCAAGTCTTAGAAGATTATACAAGGTAAATGGAAAAAACATTCAAGTTTATACTTTAAACTCATATTTTACCATGTCAATTCCAGCAGTGATTGCAGCATAAATGGAATATGTGTAGTTAGCATGAGGAGGTGTAGTAATCTTATCAATTCCCTTCCAATCTGATATGACAAAACCCTAGAAAAAACCAACAAAATTTAGGACTTGTTTACTATGTCAATGTGCTATTCTTGAATTAAATGAAGCTTTGAGAAGTTGAGTGTTACCCTAAAGCGTAATAAGTTTTTGAGAAAGTCTGTGATTAGATTACGATTGGCATGCATTTTTTCTCCATTCCAACTTGAATAAGAGACCATGATAGTGGAAACACCCTTGATGATTGCATTATAATAGGGTGACATGTGAATGCTAAGCAATCCATGTCTGCTTATTACTGTGTTGTTCTCATTGATTCCCTTTATGGTTCCTCCATCCCCAACGTAATGCTTTGCGGTGGCTATAACTTTTCGTCTATGCAAACAAATGCCAGTATGTTAACACCAACACCAAGACAAGCTTATCAAAGAGAGAAACAAAGATATGAAACAAAGAGAATAATGAAGTTCTTACTTCCCAGCAACATATGGAACACCCTTTTGGGAGTTTGCTGGGATTTCACCTTGTAGACCTGGAATGATCTCGGTCATAGCTTGAACTACTTTGTGGTCTTCACTATAACTTTCGTAACATCTTCCCCATCTGGGATCTCTACAAACCTATACCTCATATCACATTAAGATAAGGTTATAATTGAAGCCAAATGAATATTATCATTGGATGTTGATAATAAAATTATTCAATAAAATGTTCTTAGTTACCGCTATGCAAGGTGCAAAAACATAATGAATTCCAGTCGCTCTAACTTCCAAAGCAGTTGCTACTCCAATTTTTCTCACTAGTCTAGGATCCCTGTTTGTTCATAAATAAACTTCATCAAGATACATGAGTATAGTATTAAATTTTGAATAACACTAATAACTATTCTCTATCACACTTTTATAGTAAGATAATTTATTTGCTTCCAAAATTTATGACGAGAAAAAGTATAAAAAGTAGACAACTATTGTACGGTTGAAAGTTTTGCTTTGAAAGAAATGTGTCTCAATACTTATAGAAAAAAAATGGATAAAAAGAGTATGCGTTGGATAAAAGAAATAGAAAAAAAATATTTTAAGTGTAAACATGCGATATAATTATAAGATTTACAAAAATTATAAAATTTACAAATTTAATTAAGTTGTGGTTAACCATCTTAAAGTGAATATGAATGCTGTAATTCCTAGTAAGCATAAATTCATTAGAAACTACAAAGCTAAAAAGAATCATAAAGTAAGAGGGCCACCAACATTTTATAACTTTTAAGTATGATTTTAAATTAAAAAATTTGTATGCTATATCTATAATTAGTCTGCTTTATCAATTAATAATAATAATAATAGTTTATAATAATAATTTATTGTAAATATTATTATTATTATTATTATTATTATTATTATTATTATTATTATTATTATCTTTCGAATTATATTATTTTAATAAAAAAGTGGACATACATGCATTAAATTACATAGCTAGTTATTGATAAATTTGGGGGTAAATCCCACGCTCAATATATGTTTCAATAATCCTTAATTTGGTTAAACGTTGTTTTTTTGTTTGAGGTCCATCCACAAGTACTCATAAATATTGGTTTCAGTCTCTAACAGCGAATTTTAAAACATATATTAAAAGTAATTGTACTTCCAAATTTATTAATTTAAATTGAAAACTCTCTAAAAAACAAAATTAAACCAATGATAGAGGCTAGTACGTTAAAACTTAAAATAAGCGCTTTTCAAATAATTAATTTTTTTTAAAAATATATTTAAGAAGCTAAAAGCATAAAATAAAGCAACATTTAAAAAAATAGATTAAAAACACGTAAAAAAAAAGTCTTCGTTTTAATTAAGAGCTACTTTTACTAACCTAGATTTTTTTACACTTACCTGTATGCAAAGAAAGAACTTTGAAATGTGATAAAAAGTATCCTTACCTGGTAGCACCTAACCCAACATTATGAGGAAAAATTGTTGCATTATATACGTTATTATTGCCATGAACAGCATCGATCCCATATATCATAGGAATTCCCAATCTAGTTGATAAAGAACCTTTTTGAAAATCATTCACCATTTTTATCCAATTCTCTGCAGAAGCTTGTGGCTTTGGAACACTGCTACCCCCACTCAGCACACTCCCTACCAAAACCACAAACCATATAAGAAAACAACTAAATAAATATATCAATATATATATATATATATATATATATATATATATATATATATATGTTTGTTTTTCATTCAAAAAGTTGAGCTTTACCAATATAATAGTTCTTCATGATTTTTGCAGAAACAACTTTACGTTCAATCTGTGTCATCTGACCAATTTTTTCTTCTAAAGTCATTCTGTCCATGAGATCCTTGATTCGAACATTCAGAGGTTGTTTGGATCTTTATATTTCAAACACTTTGCCTCATTTATGGCAACACAACAGAGCATAAGTAGCCTCATCAGAAAGATTCTGACTTTCGTCATTTTCTTTTTCCTTCTCCTTAGTGCGCAAGTTCACACCAAAAGAGATCAGAACTAGGTTGAGGTGAGTGTTACAATCACTAGTAAAAAATTGGGTTTTTACAGCGCACATTATGCCACGGTTCACAAGAAACCGCAGCATAATGGTGCACGGTGGCAGTTTTGTAAATAAATCGATCACATATGCCGCGGTTCAGAGGGGGACCGCGGCATATACACCGGTCAACCATCCCCTTTGACGCCACGTGTGAATAAAAAATTAAATAACATGGGTATATGCCGCGGTTGTCTAGAGAACCGCGGCATATACCCCTGCCAATTTATTGCAGGTGCTGACTAAGTCAGAGAATTTAAAACGTTACAGGGGTATATGCCGCGGTTGCTCTGCTGAACCGCGACATATACCCCTGTAACTTCTCAACTTCTCTGCCAGTCAGAGAATTTCAGAAGTTACAGGGGTATATGCCGCGGTTCAGCAGAGCAACCGCGGCATATACCCATGTCATCTACTGAAATTCCCCAAAAGGCAGTTGGGGAGGCAGTTGTGTTCAGCACGTTACATGGGTATATGCCGCGGTTCTACGAGCAACCGCGACATAATCTCCTATCTGAAATTAATTTAATATATATTTGAAATATTTCGAGGTATATGCCGCGGTTCAGCGGGCAACCGCGGCATATAGTTTGAAAATAATTGCAAAAATGCCATTTCGGATAATTTTTTAAATCCGTATATGCCGCGGTTGGGCGTTAAACCGCGGCATATACCCCTATTATACTGCGGTTCATTAGTGAACCGCGGTAGATTCTCCCGTTCAGAGTCAAAAATTAAAACTTGGAACAGTTTCGTCTTCCTCGCGTGTTCTCACTGTTTTCGCGTTTTTTCTTCTCCTCCGACAGCCATCATCTCAGGTACGCGTTTCTGCACCGTTTAAACTTGAAATTATTCGGTCCTTTCTCATTTGTGACGCGTTTGAAACAGTTTTAGCCGATCAAAATCGTTTGAAACTCGTCATACCCTCTCGGCTGCGATTTGGTTTTCTTTGCACCAAGCGTTTTCGCCGGTCCCTTTCGAGGTATTTATGCCCTTTTGCATTCTTAACGTGATTTCTTCATTAGTTTTTGCATAATGCTATAGTTTTGGTAATGTATGAAGTTTCTATATTTTGGTAATGTATGGTATAATTTTTGCTTTAATTTTGATAATGCATGAAATTGTTATAGTTTTGGTAATGTATGGTATGGTTTTTGCTATAGTTTTGGTAATGTGTGTTGTAGTTCTTGTATTATTTATAAACCTTAAAATATTATTCACTAAGTTTCAATGATATGTATGAAATTGCAAGTTTGATTTTTAGTAGGTTATCTTTTTATGATATATTTAGGAATATGGATCGAAATTGGATTAATTTACCACGTATTAGTGCTGAGTACGAGAGAGGTGTAGAGGAATTTATACAATTTGCGCAACGTAATGAGGGGAGAAGTGATGATGAAGTGAAGTTTAGATGTCCTTGTGTGAACTGTTTGAATGGGAGAAAGTTGAACGCAACTCAAATTAGAGAACATCTTATATGTGATGGTTTTCTAAGATGCTATACAACATGGATCTGGCACGGCGAAGAAATGGATTTTCCCACTGACTCTCAAAGTGTAAATGTTACTGATTCCACCATGGAAGAAGATCGACCGGATGAAGACAAATTAGAGGACATGATCCACGATGTTGGAGCAGAAAATGTTGCCAAAGCTCATGTGTATGAGACTATGTCGACTGATGCGAAAACACCTTTGTATGTCGGTTCAACTAAGTTCACACGTTTATCAGCGGTGTTAAGGCTCATGAATTTGAAGGCGAGCAATGGATGGACTGATAAGAGTTTTACAGAACTGTTGACGTTGTTGAATGAAATGTTGCCAGATGGAAATACACTGCCCACTCGTAATTATGATGCAAAGAAAATTCTTTGTCCACTCTTATATCAAAGTTAATTTTTGATTTCAGGTATATGTCTGGGGTCACTAATAAGTTGGGGCGTTCTGATGATTATGGATTCATTGATCCCCAATCAATTCATGAATCAAATGATTTTGAGCATATCAACATGAGTCTGATAAGAAGTTTTGGAAGGGGCAAGAAAATATACTTTTTGCCTTATGTATCCGGGTAAGTCAACTTTGTTAACATAATAATGTTCCATATGTGATTTTAATATTTAATAGTTACGTTATTATGAATTTCAGGCGCCATTGGCAACTTCTTGTTATGTCTATGCAAGACAATTATGCTTTGTGGTTCTGCTCATTGCACAGGCCTCCTCCCACACAACTCAAACAAGCAATTGATTGGTAAGAACCTCAATGTTTGGACTTTCTTTGTTATATAACTGAATGCTAAAACCTTTTTTTATATACAGTTCTATTCCAGCAAGTATGATGATGGGTGGGAGATCAATTGTTAATAGTAGAAAAATTGCTTGGATTTCTCTCAAGGTTTGACATATACTAATCTCATACTTTGTTATAATTGTTTTATAACAAATGTTATTCACTAACTATTATCAACTGTGGTGATATATTGTAGTGTAAGAGACAAAATGGGTCATATGAGTGTGGATACTATGTAATGTATTGGATGACCCATATTGTTCGTTCTCACATCACAAGTCGCTGGGAAACGGTAATATTTAACTTTAACAAATTTTAATTTTTTAACAAATGTTAATTCATATACACTAAATAAAATGAATTGTCTTTTGCAGAGATTCAAGACTACTACACCTGTTCCTGAGAAGTCACTATTATTCATTAGGAACGTTGCTGCGAAGTATATAGTTAGATTATACAATAGCTCTTAAATTTAAACAATGCATTTGATTAGATAGAATTTTCTTAGACTTTGTACTTTATTTGATGTTGAAATACATTTGAACATGTGTTTGTTATGTTCAAATTGAATTTGTGTGTTTTTATATGCAGGTCTGTTTTTGTGGTAGTGGATATCACAAAAACAGACCTGCAATTTTAAAAAACTGCAGGGGAATATGCCGCGGTTCTCACCACAACCGCGGCATATAGTGTTTTCGTTTTTTTTAAAATTAGACATATGGCCGCGGTTAGTGCTAGAACCGCGGCATATACTGGAGTCTTATGCCGCGGTTCAACCTCGGCATATAGTCGAAATTTTATTTTTTTTTTAAAAAAAATGGATTTAGGCAGCGGTTCCCTCGACAACCGCGGCATATCCCGCAACCTATATACCGCGGGTATAACCGCGACATAAAGTCTCTGACTTACTACCGCGGCTGCATATGCCGCGGTTCTGAAACCGCGACGTATAGTGAAAATGAACCGCGGTAAAAGCCCCTCGCTGCACTAGTGAATCATGAAAACGCAAACAGAAATCCCAATGGAAAGTTGTAGATATGAAGAACACAAACAAAACAAAAGCAAAATACCATCTAACTCCAAAGGAAAGTGAAAAGACAAGTAGATACTCACCTATGTAATATAGAAGAGAGAAGAGAAAGGAGAAAACCTTGTCCTCAGTGTGCAACTTTGTGTGAATATACAGAGAGAAACTAAGGTAATACTGTTCTTTTGTAACTTCTTCAGTCTTCCTTAACATTAATTAGAAAACAAAACATTAGAGTGATAAAATAAGTATAAGATCTTACCTTTTTTTTTAAGTTTAATGTAGTTTTTCAATTCGACAATTCTATTTTTTATTAAATTAGAGTAATTTTACGATGTGATAAAATGGATAATATTGTATAATACCTAAAATTGAAAGCCTGGTTTCTTTTACTACATATCTCGGTTTAATTCTCACCCTTTTTAATAATTTGATTTACTTTTTATATTTTTTTAAATTACGTATTTGTGTGAGTTTCCGCTTGTAACTACTACTAAAAATACAAGAGCATAAACGAATGTTCTCTTCTATTTTTCTTTTACAACGATAAAAAATATATGCAATTAAAATTAATTATTAAAATGAAGAAATGGTCATTAAATTTATACTGAAATTATAAAAAAAACATGTTCGTGAAAAATTATATTTTTTTAATTTTCATAATATATAATAAGAGTAGATGTAAATTTTTAATAGGGTAGTTTTTTTAATAAATAAAAATTTCTATTAATAAGGATATAAATGATAAAATAATTTGTAAAGAAATAATTATAAAACAAAATATATAATATATAGTTATATAGATCATATATTGGATGTTAGTCATATTATACTTTACTATGCTATACTGTACTATTATGCTATGCTATACTATACTACACTATTCTATACTATGCTATATTAGATGTTAGTATGTGTTTGATTAATATAGTATAGTGTGGGGAAATGCATTTGGAGATGGGAAGAATTTGAGGGAGGGAGGGCAAGGATAGCCATGACTGAGAGGAGGAAATGATTGAGAAAAAAAAAATTAGAGGAAAAAATTTACAGGGAATTCAACGAGAGAAAAATTCAGTATTGAAATGTATTTAAAAGTTTCAGTTAAAACGGACTCCAATTAATAAAATGGTAGCTAAAACTGACATATTTTACATATAAATTATGGCAGTTAAAAAATATTATATCATATTATAAAAAATTACAATTTTAAATGACTGTCATAATGAAACTGTAACAATTTTGTATGATTTTTACAGTGATATTTTTATCAATCAATTATCATATGTAGATAATTTCCAAGTACAAATCCATGAGTAATTGTAATTGTTAGTTGATACATTAACTTAAAATACAATGTAAAAAAGTTTTAAACATAATGAAAATAAAGTCACCATGTTATTTAAAAGGTAGTGGGCAACAAACTGCTCAATTTTTTTTAATAAAACCTCCACCACAATTACACAATCAAAACTCACCATCAAGCTATTACAACTTGAATATATATATATATATATATATATATATATATATATATATATATATATATATATATATATATATATATATAACTTTCATTATTAGTTGTTTTCCATGCAATATTTATATTATTAATTTTTTTTAGTTAAACAAATCTATCTAATGTTTCTCATATATCCATTCTTTCTAAAAAAATGATAAAGTTTTAAAATCAAATATCACGAGACCAAAATTATTATATAACGTTTATTTTGGTTACACATATTCTTAAGTATCTTTATTTTAATTTAATTTTTGGAATTTAAAAGTTTGCTAATTTTAATTCAGGATGTTATATTAATTTGTAAGAAATCTAATTCCAAAATTCTGAAAGATGCCAGTTGCCTTTATAACACTCGGAATTAATAATTTATCTACTAATTAAAACAGTTCATGATAGATATATTAAGCGTAAAAACTAAGTATGTTTCATTCATTATATTATTCTTCAACAATGAACAGTAGAAAATTTTCAATAAACATAATACTTAAATAAAAGAAAAACTTTATGCAATACAACATAAACTAACATAAGTAATTTTTATTAGGTTTAATGTCTTAATAGGTCCTTATTTTCGTCTAGAATTTCAAATAGGACTCTTTCTTTTTTTGGGGTCTCAATTGGATCCTTATTTTTGTAAAATTGAATCAAATAGGGTCTTCTGTCAAATTGATCAGTGTTAAGTATTGTGTCATCTGGCATGCTGACATTGTTGTTTTAACACACGTGTCATTAAAAACGTGGGTGAATTCTATTATTTTAAATTTTGAATTAAAAAATTAAGTTAAAAGGGTGGAAATTCAATTACAGAAAGGGCAAAGTTGACAAAGTTGGAAATTCAACTACAGAAAGCCCATTCTCTCTGCAATTGCGATATGGAAATGAAATTGAAGAAATTTTGAGTTTTAGGGCTCGTCACTCATCCACAAAGTTGTTCGAGTAGAAGACGATGGAGAGCACCGCCACCTCCACCTGCACCTCTGCCACCTTCTTCAATGAGATTTATGCAATGAATCACAAACTTCAATGAACTAGTGGATTATGAAGCTCAATTAATCAAATGTATAATATGTAGGGAAACAAAGATGTCAACTATATTGCAAAACAAAATTCTAACCATTTTCAAAGTAATAAACAAGGCCTGCAAATCACATTCTAAGGCTCCACTGTTGTCACCTGTTGCCATTCCTCGTCTACTGCTTCCTTCCACAATGTCACATTGTTGTTTCCATCAGCCATAACTAGTATGTCTCCTGTTAGTGACCATGACACCCTCCAAACAGGTGTCTTGAAATCATTCAAAACCTTGCCTTCCCACTAATCACCCTCTTTTTCCACGGTCCATATAACCACTTTACCATCCTCCGATGCACTAGCAATAGTAGATTTAGGTAGCCCTAAATTGGGCGCCCAAGCAATATCTCGAACCCAATCTGTGTGCATATGAAGAGCAGGGAAGCTTCTTAAAGGAAGAAAAAAGGGATTTATAATCCCTTTATTATAAATCTCGTTGAAGATGGTGGCGGGGGTGCAAGTGGAGGTGGCGGTGCTCTCCATCGTCTTCTACTCGAACAACTTTGTGGATGAGTTACGAACCCTAAAACTCAAAATTTCCCCAATTTTATTTCCATATCACAATTGTAGAGAGAATGGGACTTTCTGTAATTGAATTTCCAACTTTGCCCTTTATGTAATTGAATTTCCACTCTTTTAACTTAATTTTTTAATTCAAAATTTAAAATAATAGAATTCACCCACGTTTTTAATGACACGTATGTTAAAACAACATTGTCAGCATGACAGGTGACATAATACTTAATGTCGTCTGATCAATTTGACGGAAAGGTCCTATTTGATTCAATTTTAGAAAAATAAGGACCCAATTGAGACGCCAAAAAAGAAAGGGTCATATGTGAGATTCTTGACGAAAATAGGGACCTATTGAGACATTAAACCTTTTTATTATTTATATCCTTCTAGACTATCTCATTATTGATGTATCTTATCTATAATATCTTTTATTTACATGTAATATACAATCATTGTAAGTGGATAAAATCACAACAGACGCACAAAAACAAAGGCAAGCTAAAGTTATTTAAGATTATACAAACAATTTTATATTATAGTCATAATAAAATATCATACATATAATTATATTCACATATCAAATTCATAATACAAATAAAGAAATATTACAATAAAGACATTTGTGGCACTTTCCTACTCACCACACATAAGACACAACCTCCAAATGACTTAGTATATTGATTAAAATATGAGACCTTGCACCTGTTATAGTCACCCTCACCTTTCAAGGGTCTTTTCCATCCCATGGCCACATCTCACACCATGGAGTATAATAAGGTAAATCACCTTTTTTATATTTAACCCTTAATGTCAAATATACCAATGACGACTTACTTCAACTTTCATCCTAAGTATCTTCCTCTATATGTCCAATACATATATAAGTTAGGATAGTCTCACTTCGAACTTTGACATCAATACACTCCACATACAATCCAAATTCTAGTATTCTCACTCTAAGAATCACTACCCTCTCATATAAAACCAAAGTAAAAATACAAATACTTCAAAGTACAGACACAATTCATACATAGTTCATATATCACATTCTCATATAATCACACCTTGTCATACATATACAATTTTAACTCAATCCAAACTAATCCCATAGCATAAAATCACTTATTACTTATTTTAATTGAAATGTTAATAATTCGTTATTTATTTTCTATTGCATTAGCATAATATTCAAATACAACATTACTAATAATCATATAAAAAAAATTCTAACCACGGACCTCTAATCAAAGCTCCCAATAGTCAAAGTGAAGATGGATATTCTAGTACTAGTTGTCAAAATTTCAGCTTGATCCAATGGTTAACGAAACGTCAATCAAAATTTTACCAAGATTTTCCAGAACCCAAAACAGAGTGGTGCTCAACACCCTACACCTAGTGTCCAATGCCAAATGCCCTGGTGCTCACTGTAGACATTGCAAATCAAGTTGATTGAGTGTCTTGAGAACCATTTGTTTTGACAATTTCACATTACTTATGCTTAATTGTCATTTTACCTATAATGACAACTTTTTTTTAAATGATTTAAAATCATATCAAATTTCTATTGAATAGACAACTCAAATGATGAATCATAAGACAACAACATATTAGAAATGCTGAATCTCGTCTACCCAACAAGAATTTCACTAAGTGACAAATCATGACTACATCTCAGGATGCAATCACAATGTTCACTATCAAAACCTACATGTATAACCCAATCAAACTTTTCATCGATGTTCGTCAAAACATATTTAAATGAAAATGTTGCAGTCTTATGACAATGTTTAAATTCTAGTACGCACATTCAACCTTACATATAACGAAACACACAATTAAGTAGAACTAAGAACTTTTACATATATGTTAGAAGAACTAATTAATACATAAAAAAGTACCTATTTGATGTTGTATTCTCCAAATACGTAATCTTATGTATCCATGACTTAACAAAATTTCCCTTGTGTATAATGATTTATACATTATTCACATATTCAAAAAATAGTGGTCATGATATGCAAACAACTTCAAAATGTTTTAGACACCTAGCAAATGAATAACAATTTGCACAATCTATCACAATTCTTCATAGATTCGTAATAAAATTTTCATGCCTCCACAAAATCAACTAAAATCTTACACTTTGTTTTAACGTTCACTAGTACAAAAAAAACGTATAACGTCACGCGTTCAACGTCTAACCACTCAATAGCCAACTTTAAAAATGATCGGTGACAATTTTGTAAATAAATGCAAATATTAAACGTCGTTTAGAATTATAATTCGACGTAAAAGGATATAAAACGTCAAATGTCTCAGCGTTAGACGTCAAAAGGTTAGTGAATTCAATAAAAAATTGAGCGGAAGATTGAAAATTCATTCACTTTATCTTAGCGCGCGAGATCTTCTTCTCTACTCAAACTTTTCTCGAACGAAGTTTGACGACCATCACATGTAGTCTTTCTTTCATTTGATACAAATGCATGTTAATTAACTACTTTAGGTATGATTTTTGTTTTGCTTTCACCGATTATTTTCGTGTTCTTGTCCTTCATAGGCGCATTTTGCTTTCTCTCTCACTAGTGGAAACACTTTATTCCGATGAACCCACCTTTTGAAGGTTAGTTTTCGTTTTGAAGAACTTATTTGTTGAACTTGTTTGTTGTTTGATTGAACTTGTTTGTTGTTTGATTGAACTTGTTTGTTGTTTGTTATTGTTATTTGTTGTTGATTCTATATTACCGTTCATAGTTCTGCTTTTCAGGTCTAGTAGAGTTGTAAAAAAGGATTACAATTAATTAAAAAAAATTGATTAATGTTGTATATTAACAAAATTCGACGTTAAATTAAAGTCAAATTTTTTAAATTCGACGTCAATTTAACGTCTCCCAATATGACGTCGTTCTTGAATTCGACATGAAAGGCCAAAAATATTCGACATTGTACGCTATTTTTGTACTAGTGGTTCTTATTAATGTGGAATCACAAACAGTTCAAAAGCTCCTGAAAAGACAATGTTGATTAAAGTCTTTGTCTTTATAACAATAACTTTTGGGAACACATCTAATTTATAAAAAAACCTTCTAAGTCTTTCTAGAACCCAAATGAAGTTGGTTTCTCATTTACTTCCTAACATCACAAAACCAACAAAGAAAGTTAATCTTGTCGACATCACATATTCTCTCTCAAGCAAATGCAACTTATCTTTGTTGCTTTTGTAATTGTTGTCTATCAACAATACAAAGCTAAATGCATTGAACAATTTAAATGAATCATGATGTTTCCAAAAGTGTCGCTTATAATTTGTGCAAACTCATTACACTTATCTATTAATTATACTTGTCATACTCTAGCAACATGTTGTATTTCAGTTTTAGACCCTCTAGTGCTATCTTGTATGCATATCTTTCATTGAACAATTACTTTACTATTGTGACATTGTCATTATTGTTCTGTTTTAAAGTAAGTAATATATTTGTCGACTTCACTAGAATTTTTCTCATATCAACAACCATGGATGACCATTAGCAATGTCTTAGTCAATCCATGATTATAACTATCACATATTACCTTTAAGACCCAATCTTCTCCATTGCGAATAGGTTTACCTCACAACTCAAAAGCACAATCACATTTTTTTTACCAATTATAGTTGCCTCCAAATCATGCTTGTATTTTCTATACTTATCACCCCTTTTATAACCGAGCAAGACATATATCTTTCTTCCCTATTGTTCATTAGCTTTATCAAACCTCAATATCAGAATCATAAAATCAAGTTCAAATGTCACCCTACACACCCACTGAAGTAAGTCATCATGTTGTACCCCGAATACCTATACAAGTATATCACAACATAATCACATCAAATGTCAAATTTATTACAAAAACCAATGAAACACTATATATATACTCAATCTATTGTAAAAGGCCTAACAAAATCTCTTCCAAGTAATTCATTTGCATTATTTCAAACCCTTATATATCTAATAACTTATCTACTTTATTAAAAATTATGGTCTAATATTGAGATTTCATCTTTAAATTCAACAATTCATCACCTTATAAAAAAGTAATATAATATTTGTGAAGTTTAAAAAAACTAAATTTTGTATTTAGATTGTACAATCAATAATACAATGTACATTTTAGAGTATAAATTTTTATATTTTAGATTGTATTCTAGAATGCAAAAATTTCTGAAATACAAAATTTATATTTAAAATGCACAATTTAAAATGTGTGAAAATAAAGAAAAAAAAACACTTTAGGATTGTATAATCTAAAAGATCTCCATAATCCACACTCCGAAAGTTAGACAAAAGGAAAACCATAAACTCACCTATGCAACGCTGCCACTTCCCACTACCACTAAAGACCACCATTAATCATCACCACTAAGCTCTACCAACCACCAATAATCACCACTAATAAATCACAATAACAACACTGGTTCACTACTGGTTCAGACTGGATTGAGTTTGAAAAAAATGAAATTTTTTAATATGGACCAATTTTCAACCTAGCTCACTTAGAACTCGGCTCACTCGGGTTGAACCTGTGGTGAGTTGGGTTGGTTTACCAATCTACCTAGTTTAATTTAATTATATATGATTTTGTGTTTCAATATTATTATTTAACATTTTTTTATTGTATTGTAAATGGGAATAAAGAAAAAGATGTTTCAAGAGAACAAAATATTATGAATTTATCCCTTCAAGACTCTAATATTATAAATAGATAAATGACATAAAAATCAATAATATTATAAATTTATTTATTCATTTTTTTGGTTTGTTTTTGGATTATATGAGTTGTATGTTAATTTTTTATTTTAAATTGTCTTCGGATTTTAATATAGAGTGAAATTATTTAAATTTGAATTACAAAAAAAATTGTAACTTTTTTGGATTTAAAAAAAAACTTGTAATTAAGTGAGTAAACCTGTTTAACCCACTAATTCGTTGTGGACCAGGCCGGTTTCAAATTTTTTTAACTTGTTAATAAATGAGTCGAAATAATTAAAATATCAATTTTGTTTAAAGAATTATTTTAAAATTGTTCATTTTAAAAAAACTTGAATTACATAATTTGAAATGGTGGTAAAACTTAGAAAAAATGAAAACATAAACATAAATTTCGCACCTTTACATTTGCTGGTGAAAGATAGGGAGAGTAGAGAGAAGAAATACAGTTAGGGATGTGCAAGATTAATTTTGTCTTCTTACATGCCCCTACCGGGTGCGGGAGAAAAACGGGTGCAAAAAGAAATCCAGTTATGAGAAAAAGCACTCTCCTTCGTCCAAACGGTGATATTGATAACAGATAAACTTTGTTTCAGTGATCATTATCCACATCACTTCACATCACCCATGGCTGCCTCATCCACCATCAACAACTTCCTCTCTTTCTTCTTACCCACAAAACCTCCGCCACCCTCTACCCCGCCGCCGATCCAATTCAACCCCACCACTTCTTCTCCCTCTCAGAAACCCTCACAACCCCTAATTGCGCAATATGACCCTTCTTCTTCGTCTTCTTCTTCTTCTTCTACTACTTCTTCTTCTTCTTGCTCTGAATTGTCCTCTGTGATATGCCCCTCCATGGCGTACACGAACACGCTCTTCTTCCAGTCACCGTACAACGTGCAGGTGGTGGTGGCCCAGGACGAGCCCGAGGAGCGCCTCCTCAACAGGTTCCGCAGAGAGGTGTTGAAGGTCGGCGTCATTCAGGAGTGTAGGCGGAGAAGGTACTTCGAGAACAAACAGGAAGAGAAAAAACGCAAGTCGCGTGAGGCTGCCAAACGTAACCGCAAAAGGTAGTCCCTTCTATTTTTCATGACATTGCTGCAATGTTATGTAACAAGTGTTTGGTAGAATAGAAACACAAAAATAAAATTTAGATTTCTCCAAATTAGTTTGTGTAAGAGTTATTCGAGTTATGTCATTTGTCTTGTGAAGAAAGGGAATGAACCTTGAAAGGGTTTCCTACAAAATTCACCCCATAAAAGGCTCCCCAGATGTTAATATAGGCCATTCTGTGGATTTTGGACACCATCAACATAGTGGAGGCCTATAGCTCGACTAAATGCCGCTATCAGGCTGCTACATTGAAGTGTGACATATGGAAGTACATATAGCAGAAAGGATCCACTGTGCGCCTCTGTTGACTAGTCTATGTTTTTTTATGATTGTATCTAAAATGGACCGAACTTGTAGTATTAGTGTGTATATACATCGAAGTGTAAATTTTGTGAGAAGAGGAAGAGTTCTATGAAATTCCCCCACTAGATACTTTGAGTCAGGCAATGAAGGTTACGTGCATGTCATGTGCAATAGGGAGGTTTCTGCATGAGGGCCATTGATAGTGATTTCAAACAAAGCTAAGTTTATCTAAATTTTGCAATATAGAGCATAACCTAAGAAACTGAAATTATTAAAGTGCAGAAAACTAAAGTAAGTGCAATGAATTAAAAGGGCAAGAACATTAAAGAACAAGAAAATTAAGTTGCATGAACATTAAAGTAATTGCAAAAAATATAAACAAATCAACTTCAAATTCAAGAACAAAACAAAACAAACTGAAAATCTTTTGATGTTGATTTGATCTTGATTCTGTGAGTTGATCTTCAGAGAATTGTAAAACGTGGAAATGAATATGAATAGATAAAAAAACTAAAGAGGAGAGAAAAGAAAAAAACTAAAAACTCTTAAACTTTGCAATTGATTTCTATGTGTAGCTTTTAGCACATTAGAGGTCTTATATGGCCTCTGAAATCTGAAGCTAAAGTGGGCCTCATCTGAGCTCTAATTAAGTTCTTAACCCCAACTACAAAAGGTCACCTAATACAAAGAAAGACCTAATCCAGGTTTTGTTTACAATTTTTCAGCAAATTTGTCCCAGCTTTTAAAAAGTGGAAATGAGCTAAAAACAGAAATAAAGCATTTCCAAAGTATATTACTATACAATAAAGTTATAAAAGGTGTGTACAACATATGTATTATCAGCCGTGTGACCTATGAAATTAAGTCTAGAAAATAGTGTACTTCTTCCCACAGGGTATTCATTTATCTTTCTTATGTACCAATTGAGATGATAGTCTCATGCACTGGACACCCTCTTTCTTTTCCTCAAGTTCATGTCCATTCATACACCATTGAGAGAATGATGCTTGTTCCCTTTCAATGTTATGGAGGATTTTACTGTCCAATGTTGTCTGCGGTTGGTTGAATGGTGTAAATATCTTTTGCTTATTTGCTATTGGCTGGCCTTTAGAATGGAATGGCTATTGGATGGCTCACAAATTTTATTTTTGTGGTTAGGTATATCCATTAGCAAATATTAGTTTAATTTTGATACTTTTTTTCTGACTGACTACATTTTCAGGCGCCCCATGTCAAAAACTGATGCACAGAAAAAACAGGATGTGCCAGCAACCAAGAGAGAAGATGAGGATAACTGGGATCTACCTGATGGAGATACTCTGTATTAATGCTTTCATCCCCGAAGTTCTGTAGCTTTCTTTGATTTCACTGCATGTAAGTTTTGTTAAGTAGAATGTGCTCTTGGGTGGATTTTCTATGGCGTTGAATTTAATATCATGTAACTTGCTTTTGTTGTGTCCTTATTTAGTTCTGTTTCTGGTTCACTGTTTGGCAACCTGGGAAGACAAAAAATAATTTTAAAAATTACGAAGTTGCTGGTAATAACTTTTTAAGAAAAATATTAGAAAAGCATTTTCTAAAGAATAACATTTTACTCAAAAAATTAGATAAAACTTTTCTAAAGTTCATTACACACATGGATGTATTTCTATTATATTAACCTTGTGTATATATAATTTCTAAAACACTCAAATACATTAATTTAAATTAATTTTATTTTTAATTGTTTTATTTTGTAAATATTTTATTTGGATAAGACAATTCAAATTTAGTGAATTTAATTTTTATATGTATAAAATATTTTAATTAATAGCAAATTAAAATATTTGATTTAAATATCAAATAATTGTTAAAAATTAAAAAAAATTCAATGTTCATAATCCTTTTGTCATTCAACGTTGACTGTAATTGTTTTATTTGATTAATATCAAGGTTATTTGATGATGTTGACACTTGAGGGGTTTTTTTTGCCAGTTTGTTTTATCGACGCTGATGATAAATTTTCCTAATTAACATTGGTTAACACTAGAAAAGAAATCTAAGAAAATTATTGACAAAATAACATTCTTGTTGATGATAAAAAAAATATGGGAGACATGGACAAAAAAAATAATAATAATCACGAGTGACGTTTATTGAAAAAAAAATCTAATTTACATTTATAAAAGAAAAGTCTTCCTGAGATGTTGAGAAAAACTTTAATTAATATTGAGTAAGGAATAACAGTGTACAATAAAATTAAAATCTAAAAACTTAAATAACAAAAAAAACTCCTATTAACATCAATAAAAATATTATAGTCGATATCAATTAAAATATAAGCATGTTGACAATGTCTCAGTCTTATTTATGTTGACGACACTCTGGCTAAAATTGATATAAGATCTCAATCTTATTTAAGTTGATGACACTCTGGCTAAAGTTGATATAAGAAGAAACTATAAAAGGAGAAACTATAAAAAGCAAAACATAAATTTGAGAATGCAAGGATTTCAAATTTTTACCTTTTAGATGGAATTTGAAACTCTCAATCTAAATTTAAGAATTCATTTGCTCAAATTATATTTTTTAATTTCTTTCATGATTTCTTACTCAAACTATATATTTTATCGTAAAACATTTTAAATTCTTTTAAAATATAATAACTCTTGTGAAAATAAGAAAATAACACAAGAACAGATGATTAAATTATGTTTTAATTTTTTCACAATTTTTGCTTGTATCATTTATGCAAACAATATTAAATGATACGAAGATGAACTTATGTATAAAATGATTTTGCATGTTTAGTTTTAAGTTTTTCCTTTATTGTTTAGTTAGTTAAACAATTTCAACATATAACAAATGAAAAGATACTTGACATTTTTATATTGGTTGGTCTAAGCATATAAATTATGTTCAATTATTGATCAATAAGTCAAGTTTCATTAGGAAAACTCATTACAAAGTATACACAATTAATCTTTCCCAAATTACTTTTGACTAAAAAAAGTATTCTTTCAAAGTCACTCCTAATCCAATGAGTATTCTTTCAGTTTTTAAAAATTCATAATTGACCTCGTTTAAGTTTTTTTTTTCAACCTATTTATGGTTCAACTAAGTATTATTTTGACAATATTATAGAACATATTTTATGCATGCATTTATAGTTTTTTTATAAAGTGATTACACTTGTCATTTGCTTTATTTAAAATTTTTCAGTTCATTTTCTTGCATTAGTAATAAATTAGGTTTATTATACATATGATTTCTTTAATTTTATATTTTTAGCTAATTTGACCTTTATTCATTATTTTCACTATAACTTTCTTTGTAGATATCACTTTTAGCTGATTCTAGTAACATTAAGTTCTACACTTTTACGACTTCAAAATGGACTATATGACTTGCTGGATTTGGATTTCTGTGCTACTTTTTCAGTTTGTAGAAGTTAACGTAGATTCTTTGAAAATTGTAAACAAAACCCTATGGATTTGATCTTTGTTCGTTTTAGTTTACATGTTTTTAACTTTTAGACCTAATTAAAGCTTAAATTAGGAAATTAGGTCAAATGCTTTAGTTTTCAAAGCCTATATAATTGTGCTTAAAATAAGACTCACAAAACTCATTGGCTTAGTTTTTAGAAATTTAGAATTCCATCTTTTCTCTCATTTTTGTTCTTGATTTTTATTCTCCTTTTTTCTACATTTTTTTCTCCTCTAATGGATAACTAAATCTATGAAGATATGGAATTAATATCAAATAAGCCAAATTGAGTTTCGATTCAATCGTTCTTTACTTTCACTTTGTTCTTCTCTAATTGAATTTTGATTTTTCTTTGTGATATCAAATTGAATTTATGATCTTAGAATCAAATTAATATCGATTGAATTATAATTTGATAATTGAATACAAATTGGATTGAATAATATTGAAATCTAATTCATATAAATAACTTTACTCGATTAATTAAATTGGTTAATTGTTGAAATGTGGATATAATCTTTAGAGAATCATTTATTTTTGGATTGTTAGGTTGTTCGAATATGTGGATTGATCTTGAGTAAAGAAAGTGTATAGAAAAAAAAAGCATAATAGGTGGCCTTAAGCGTAGAATAGACTCCAACCATGACTTTGATATGTTAGAAATAGACTTTAAGTCTAACTCAATCCCACAAAATCAACATATAGGGTGAGGTGTGCACTCACTTATATAAACTATGAATTATCCTTATCTCTAGTCGATGTGGGACTTCCAATATTCTTAATATTTTTACTATCATTTGTCAAGCTTGGATGTTGAGAAGCATTGAGTGTGATCCATGGAACATTAGTTGTTATCTCTTCTTTACGCAACTTTTTTGATAGCTATAAATATTTTTCTACTTAAGTTGCATAACTTTTTTACTTCAAAGGGTGATAAAAATGTACATTCTACTATATATAATTGATTTATTAGTTTTAATATTTGTTATCTTTTCTTTGGCACATGTTATTTTCTATGATTCGTTTCAAAATATGTTTTCAATTATGCCCTAGGGGAGAGTGTATGCATGTATTCCTGGATAGATGTATATTGTGACCATTAATCTCAACTCTTTATTGTTTTTCTTTCCTTATATTTTTTGCAGGGGGAGCTTAGAGAAAGAGATGTATAATAGCAAGGGGGAGTTCATCTGTTTTGAGATTTTTGAGATTTTAAGCTTGTATTTGTGTGTTTGAAAACTCTAACGAAAGAAATCACTTTTTGTTATGGGTCATTATCTCCAACATTTAAGTTTGGATGCATTAACTATGGGTCATCATAAAAAGGTAGGAAATTGTTAGACTTCAAGAATAAAGTCAAAAAATTGTTTTGATGATGATGTTTGAAGAAAATGATATTAGAGATGTATTATTTGTTTTAGCTTTCATTTCATTTGTTTGTGAGTCTTTCATACAAGTACTCACTAGAATTTTTGTTTAGTACATACCATAATATTAAAATTAAACTTAAAAAAATTGATTTAAAAAGGTTATAATATGTTGAAAAAGGTTTTTTTTTTCCATTTTATCCAAAAGCGACTGTTTGGTAAAACATAGATGGTTACTAACTTGAAGTTGTTCATATTAAAATAGTACTTGTTTAAGCTAGAAATGACTTATAAATGAATATTTGTTTAAGCCATAAGTGGCTTGAGGAAGAATATTTATATAAGCTAAAAATGGCATGTTGAATGTAGAGTTGTAAAAACAGGTAATATGGCTCACCCCAGCCCGGCTCATTATGAGTTGGTCACTTAGTGAGCCAACCCAACCTGACTTACTTATTAACGAGCTGAAAAAATTCGAACTCGGCCTGACCTGTCACGGGTTGGTGGATTAAACGCATTGGCTCACTAGTTCATTTAATTATAAGTTTTTTTTTAAATAAAAAAATTATAATTTTTTTAAATTCAAATCTAAATAAACGTCATACTAAAATGACGTTAAACTCCAAAGAAAATTCAAAAAAAAAAAGTATCATATCATCAAAGCGTAATCCAAAAACATGTACAAAAGACAAACAAATAAGTTTTTAATATTGATAATTTTTGTATCACTTGTCCATTTATAATACTAGAGTCTTGAATAGATAAATCTATAATATTTTTCTCTCTTGAAATATCTTCTTCTTTATCACCATCTACAATATCATAAAAAAATGCAAACTAATAATATTGAAACAAAAAATAATAAATAATTAAATTAAATTAGGTGGGTTGGTGAGCCAACCCGGCACACCACGGGTTTAACCCGGTGAACCGGGTTCTAAGTGAACTGGGTTGAAAACTAACCCGCATCAAAAAATTATATTTTTTTCAAACCCAACCCGGCTCAAACCCGTAGTTAGCCAGATTGACTCGTGAGTTACAACCCATTTTAACAACACTAGTTGAATGTTATGTTGTGTCTAAAATGACTTGGGAACTAATGCTTTATTTAGTCAAGAGTGATTTAAAAGTAACTTGTTGAAATAATACTCAATGTGTTATTTAGGAATGATTAGAGTCCATACAATATTTAGAGGATTAGCCAAGAATGCCTATGAGCTCAAAGAAAATTTAAAAACTCAACATAATTTGCATGGTGAGATAAAGAATATAATGTCTATTCTATATATTTCTTTATCTATTCACTTTGTTATTTTTATCTATACTAATGTAGAAGAAGAGTCACTACACAATTACATGTAAAAAAAAATTAAACAAGTAATTTATTTAAGTTATAAAGCTTCGTCTTCGTCTGATATTCTTCATGAAATACAACTATCATCACCCGATTGCTTAATGTATAAAACTATCATCTTAATATTCACCATCAAACTATATTTGCTAAAAGTGTCAAAAAGTTCTACCATCATAATTCAACTATCCATTCTTATGCTTTTCCCTATTTTCATATAACTTCAATCCACATCCACGAAAAAAATTCACTATCAACAGAAATTAAAACGTGAAGTTTATCTCTTAGTGAAGTCTCAATGAACTCATTTTTTTGTTATTACATTATAACGTCAATTCTTATTTAATAATAACTTTCAATACATGTTCATATTTATATAACATAATTAGCATAACTAATTTTTGTGAAATGCCCCTGAATGTGAACAAAGTTTCTCGTTACTAGGTTGGAACATCACTCAGTGATGGATCCCTATTCTCCTCTTTGCAACAAAAACTTAAAGGGGAATTGGAAAATTATTAAACTCTCCAAGCTTCTAAAATGAAAATCAGAATGTTCCTTTTCCAAGAAAGGATCCTTGAAGAACTAGATGAAGATTATTCCTACATACCTTATGTACAAGAATAAAGCATTTAAGCATAACTCATAATTTTCCATAGGTTCTTCTCCTTGATCGTTTTGTTTGGAATCACTTGATCGAAGTACCTACAAATTTTCCATCATAACTCATAATTTTGTAGCAAAATGCTTCTTCTCCTTGTTATGAGACTTCCTTCTATGCTTCAAGATCTTCTTCTATGCTCTTCTTATATGTTATAGATGCAAGACTCAATTGGAGGCCCAATTAAGATCTAACCCTAACCCAATTATAACTTTAAAAATCTTTAAAATTACACAGAAATTATAAACCTATAGAATTATTCAACATAGAAGAGTCTTGATGATTGAATATTCATCTTTTTCTATCATTTTAGCGGCCATGGGTGTTGTGTTGGATAGTTTCCATTACTTAAACTACTTCTCCAAATAGTACTAGTGTCAATAGTCTCAATAGAAACTATATATTAATGATTCATAAATCTTATTAAACTTTTAGTTGATGAATCTTCAGACTAATTTTCTAGTAAATGGACTACCAAACAACTGAAAGTTCTGGTCAGTATTAGAAGAAGGTGCATGTTACCACTAGATCATCCATAAAATAAACTATAATTTGCGAGCCAATATCAGCATGATTCATAGTTGTTAATTTATTGGCGGCGTAGTGCTAACAATTGTCTTGTTAACAGGTATTTCACTTATATCATAACTGAATTGAAAATTCCCACTGTTCACAATAGGCTGTAAAACTATAGTGTGGTTCAAATGTCTTGGTGCGCACAAGTCTTAGCCAGATAGGACTTAATTGTCTGGATTTTGTACCTTAGATCTGAACCAAGCACCGAAAGCCTGAATTCATGGCACAATCCATGATAACTCCAAAACGCAACACATGTCCAACACCACAACCTCTGTCGCGAAGAATAGACAAAACTTGAGTTGTCGCTATTTGTGGTTATTGTTTGAGGTGGCAAGTGTATGGTTTTGGATTATGTTTGGTTGAATAAAGTATTGGTAATTTATGTCAAATATATCCAGACAAAACAGCCTTTGAAGAAGTGAAGAGCCAACATTTGATCTTAACATTTCTTCCATCTCAGCCACACTATGCACCTTACACATGTCTCCTCTGAGTTATTTTTATATGGCCCAGCACTGTCTCACAGATAGCATAATTAATGCATATATGAATATTGTAAGGTGAATGAATCAAAATGGAAAAGGAGTTGGTTGATCGCTTTTATGGAACGACATAACCAATCATAAATCATTTCTTTATATTAGAAAACGTTCTGCAACCATGATGCTGATTGTTTGATGTTCTATATCTGATTGATCGTGTATTTAATTCAGTTTGTTTTCAAATATAATTTGTTGCTTCATTTTATATTTTAAAAAATTATTGTCAAATGAAACTTAAGTATATTATAATCAACAACATATTACCTCCTTGCCTGAGGACATTATTTATATATATATATATATATATATATATATATATATATATATATATATATATTGTGTGTGTGAAAGTGTCATCAATTGAATAAAGTGCAAACTAAGAATTGAAAAAAAAATCTTATTTGTAGAGGCCTAAAAGTTTATAAATATATTATTTATTAAAAAATTATTTAATGATTTTTTCTACTTTCATATTATTATCATTTTGTGTTTGTGGTGAATAGAACGATAAAGAATATTTTAGAAGTAAACATTCATTCTGTATTCGAACGTCATAATTATAATTCATATATCATGAGTCTATATTCTAATAAATTTATTTTTTTTCAAAATTTATCTAGATAAGAACATTTGACTTCCCCTATATGTGAGAAAAGTATTTCTCAAGTCACACAAATCTACAATTCTTTCCAAGTCAAAACCCTATTCTTCATCGTCCAAGATGAATCCATTAATGATGATGCTAAAGTCTCTAAACATACGTGGAAACCTACTTCATATTTCATGAAACATCTTTTTATATATATTTATTGTTTTATTGTATATCGAAAGTACTTTCTATATGCTTTATCTTCATTAACTCATTTCCTATTAGAAGAAATTGAATCTATATTAATTTAATTTTTGTATTTTTGACTCTTACCTTTATCACTATTGTAGCCATAACTATTGATGTAGATATCTGGCCCTCTTTTAGTTACATTGGATTCTATATTTCCAGAGGCTTCAAAAAATTAACATATGATTTGCACGATTTAAAGTTCTCTACTATTTTTTTTTTGTATGACGTTTAGAAGTTGAGATACGCTGAATTTTTTTAAATAACCCTTGGAGATTCATTTTTGTTTGATTTAATTTAAACTTTTGTAATTGGGTTTATGAACCTAATGATAATGCATTTAGAACCATGTTTACTTCAAATTTCATAGCCTATATATGACATAAATGTGTTATAAACTCTTATACATAAATCATTTGCTTGATTTTTTAGTTTTAGAAAATGTTTATTCATCTCATTTTTACTATTTACTCTCAACTTCTTTTTACTGTTCCTCTTCTCTTCCCATTGGCATTTTCTGGTATTCATCAAAAGATAATTAATATTTGAAGATCAATTCACAAAATCAAGATCAAATAATTTGAATTAAGTTTTTGTACCAATCATTGATCACTTGGAGTTTGTTCTTCTCTTTGATTATAAATTGCAATTTTGGTTTTAGAAATCTTAATTTGATAATTAGATACAAATTTTATTAAATGATCCTTTGATTTGATTTGTATATATAACTGATTTAATTGAATAATTAAATTGGTCAATTGTTCACACTTGAATTTGAATATTCACAAAACTATGTTAAGAAGAATTGTTTGATTTTGGAATATATGAATTGAACTTTTCATCTTAACTTTAGTCACTGTCAAGTTAAAGTGCCATAAAGAGTTTTATAAGGCATAGATAATTCACTCATTATCAAACACAATTATATATTTAACTATCCTGTCCAAAGCTACCATGATTTTGATGATAACAAAATATCAAGTTTGCTAGTGTGAAACCACATATAAAAATCATCAGTCTATATGGTTTAATGAAGGTATTAGAAAATGCACTTGATAAATTATAATAAAAGAAATAGACAATATTTCAAGGTGTGTTAGAATCAAAATTTCAAAGACCAAAAGAATCTCAAGGTGTGTTAGACATATGTTATAAGTCCAAGATGTTTTTATATCATAAGATGGTGTTGAAACATATCTCCAAGGGGGATTCTGCATGCATCATCATCTTATTCCAAGAAGTAAGTCTCATGTTCTCCTAGACAACTTGGAACCCATGCTTTAGTTTATATAAGTACATGAATTAATTAATGATTAGACACTAAAAAGATTCACAAAAAATTTGAAAAACTTTCAATAAAGTCCAATTGTTAGCATAGAGTTGACTAGAGGGGCATTCATAGTTATTAATATTCTACATTCAAAACATGAAAAAGGGAACAAAAGGCCTTAGTTAATTCACAAATAAAGGCTTATATAAAGGAGCTTAAATGAGCATTGCAAATCAACTTCAATAACATTTAATACACAAGTATTTGAGTTTGTGAAATATGAGTTTTTCCTCTTTAACTAGAGAATTTCTAGTCCTTTCTTAGTATTAAGTTGGAGACTCTCTCCTTTGTGTTCTCTTGGTGTTGTTTAGCTTATCCAAGGTGCAAGAACTTGAAAAGATAAAATTAATTACCCTTTCTTTGACTTCAAGAACAAGTTGTTCCTTTTGTAAGTGATTCATTCTTTTCTTGTTTTATTTGTTTTTCTATTTTTGTTCTTCCCTTTCCTTTCTTTGAAGAACAACATAGCCATATCCTAAATAAATCCAACATTCACTATAAACCTTGCCAAATCACCACCATAAAACCTTAGGATTGTCTCCCCCAAACATTTCATGATCAAACCCACCTAAAGAATCCAATTGTCAACTTTATACACCATATCCTATCTTGAGATAGCTTCAACAAATCCTACATGATTCTAGGCTCTAAGATTTTTTCAAGATATGTCATAATCATTGCCCAACCTTCCAACCCATTACCCTTTCAAGATCACAAAATGTGCAAGATTTTAGAATAAAAGGAAGAGTAGAAGTAGAAAAGAAAAGAGAAGTAGAAAAGAAAAGAGAGAAAGAACTTCACGAGCTTATATTGTCTAATGCTCTTCAATTTAAGAGAAGAAACCTTATAAATTCAAAGATTGATTTGTATCTTCTTAATCCTCTCCATGAGAGTTTATTCAATTTGTCTTTGTAATAAAAAAACCAAGTGTTTTGTATTAAAAACACTCATATTACTCGTGTACTTGTCAGGTTAGACTAGAGGACCAGGAGTGGTTAACTATACTTGGGTAGCAGGAGTGGTCATAATACTCAACAACAATGAATAAATAAATTTGGCATAATTAGGATTAACTAGGGGAACTGGGAGTGATTTATAATACTCAGACTAGTCAAGATTGACTAGGTGAACCAGGAATGGTTTATAATACTCGGACTAGTCAAGATTGACTAGGTGAACTAGTAGTGGTTGATAATACTCGGACTAGTCAAGATTGACTAGAAAAATATGGAGTGATTTATAATACTTGAACTAGTTAGGATTAGTAGGGGACCAAGAGTGGTAATAATACTTGTAACCAAGATTGGATTAAACTCATTCTAATCTCTGATAAGATTAATGGAACCCCTTAAGAGTTATTGAGGGAGAATTGGACGTAGCTCGGTAGAGTGAACTAGTATAAAAATTGTGTTTTATTATTTTCCTTCTTTAAAATCTTTTAGTAAGTTTTCTACGTCATTGTCTAAAGAATATCCTTATTTGATAATCTTTTGGAAACTCAGACACCTTTTGAAAAAGTTTTAGAAAATAATATTCGCCCTCGCTCTAGTGTTTTCTTGTATATTTCAACTGCATTGTTCATCCACTACAAGAGCCACTCTCCTCCCTTCCTCATCGTTAAATGTGAACCACATTGTCACTTTCGTTGTCACTCTTCCACTCTCCTCCCTTTGTCGTCACTAATGCGAATTGTGTCATTTAATCACCATTGCGAACCTCCCTTTCCTTTCTATTTTGAAAGCGACGAGAGGTTCGTTATTTCATCTTGCGTTTTTGTTTTTCTCTCTTCATAATCTTTTCTTCCTAATATTTTTTAATATCTTTTGTTCAAAGTGGAAGTAGAAAGGCTGATGGTAAAACTATTTGTTGGTGGGAAGCACATTGATTCTACAACTGTGTTGAAGTGGGAAATAATGGGAAGACGAGGATGGAAAAAAAATTAAAACTAAGTTTTTAAAAAAAATAAAATAAAAATAGACTTTGATTTCAAAAAAAAATTGAAATATAAAATAAATAATAGACTTAGATTAATCGAAGTCTAAAGCCCTATATTTTTTTTCTCGTATGCTTATGCTAAATAACCTAAATAAAATTTCCAAAATAACCGGTATGAAATTACTTACCGTAAAGTGTAAAAACATATTGAAGAAAGAAGACAAGAAAAGAAGCATATACCATAATTGAAGAAGAAAGAAAATAATGATTGAGATTAAGATTTTAAAGGAAAGTAAATACAAATGAAGGAGACCTAAGACCTGTAAATAGGGAAATTTAATGTGATTAATTTAAAGTGACGTGTCTTTCACCAAAGGTGATATCATGGGATGGGATGGGCTGTGTTTGGTAAAATGAAATATTTAACGGGCTTCCAAAATTCAAAAAACTTGTATACACACTTTCATGTTCCTAAAACGAGAAATTCAATCTAATTGTCAAAAATATCGAAACCAAATTCAAAATAAAAACAACTCAAATTGTAACGTAGCTAAAAAAGCTAATAAATTTTTTAACTCTAATAATAATAATAATAATATTATTATTATTATTATTATTATTATTATTATTATTAAGTATTTAAAAATTTCAGCAAATAAACTTCCATCAATTATTCTATAATTATCATGAGAGTTCATTAATCTATAATCCACAACTAGTCGTCAAACTCGTTATATCCAGGTAACATCATATAAGTGAACGTATAATTTCTACGATCGAAATCTTATAATCACGTCTAACAAGAAAGAATTTTAACTTCAGCGTCCATTATAGAAAAAAAAAAACAATTTGATGTTTTCAACATTTTTAAAAATGAATGGGACAAATCACACGGATATTAGAAAGAGAATATATTCATTTTCAAAATTGAATAAATAACAGTTTTTCTTCCATTTTGTGCAAGAAAGCATAAACATACAAAAGGAATTAGCATCTATTTTCATTAGCCACCTTTTTCCTTCTGCTCTTATCTACCTCCTCACGTTTTCTCTCTCTAGTTTTCTTTATCCTTACCCACTACGTTCTCCTACATCTTGGCTTCTTTTGACTTTTTCTTCCTCAAACTTTTCTGCCACCCAATTATAATATATATATACACACCACACACACAATAAAATAAAATAAAATTAAATTAAATTAAACTAAATTAGTTGGCTCATGTAACATGTTGTCGTAAATTTGTCTCTTTTTATTTGTCATGTATTAGTCTTTCCACACCAATTACTTTCACAAATGATAAAAGAAACCAAACCACCACTTACTTTTAACATGTACTTTCAAATGCACATTTTATGAGTAAATTCATCAAAATAAAAGAAAAAAAAGATTTATTGAATAGAATGTGAAAGCTACAAATATAATAATTATCAATAAATTGAAATAAGTAATAAAATGTTTGAATATATGTTTTGTGTGTAATTATTTTACAGTTTTTGTCACTTAAACTTTTTTCTTATTTATCACGTTATTATTATTTTTTTAAATTTTCACTTTTTGTATATGTGTAACAAGTGTTGATGTGTCTTTATAACATGACGTCGTTTTATCTCTAACTTTGGCAAAAATAATACATTTCTTTCTAATAATATGATAATATAATATATAAAACTTTAAAATCACGAGAGTAGTGAGAAATGTGCAAAAAGTAATAAGAATTGATAGTAAAATATGAAAAAAAAATTAATAGAAATATTTCACGAAAAACAAATGATAGGTAGTTTCGAAATGTAAAATTATAGAATTTACTAATAGCGTTTTTCCACTTCGATATAACCCATCCCATCTAAAACATTATTGGTATATATATATATATATATATATATATATATATATATATATATATATATATATATATATATATATATATATATATATAGAGGGAGAGAGAGAGAGAGAGGAAAAAAGAAATATAAAAAATAAATAATTGATAAAAGAGAAATATAGAAAAGAAATATTGTAAAAAGCAAAAGAAAGAAAAAACATAAGAACTTGTTTAATATTTTTAATTTGATTAGTTGGAAAGAAGATATTTGATGGTAGACGAAAACTATTTTATAATAAATGACAAGTAACGTGGCCATTTGACAATTCTAAACGAAAAAGGTGGTTTTATTCCTGCACTTCCAATTTTTCTTACTCCATCAAATTTTTCTAAATCCCTTGACTGATACTAATCTTTTTGATTAGGGTAAAAAAATATTTTTTTTCTTCTTATATTTATCTATCCATTCACTTTTTCTCACATTTTATTTTCCTAATCCTAGCAGTGCACTTTTCACTCTCTCACTTTTTACACCTTATGCAACACATCCCTCTCCCACTCCCCCCACACAGTGCATCATACACCCACAGTGAGGAAGGTTGTATTACTACATGCATTAATTTACTATATATTAGTGATAATAGAAATTTGTATTTTTTTTAAACTTGATGTCGAAATCGCGTAGTAGGAACCAAATTTGTAGGGTTCCGGATATGAAGATTTAGGATTTAATATCGAAATTTAAAATTTGGTTAAAAAGTATTATATTTGAATTTAATATTGGATTTCGAAATATTAGATTTCAAAACCTGGTTAGAGAGTGTATTAAATTTCAAAATCTAGTGCACTCTTTTACCATATATCAAAATTTGGTGAAGTTGGAGAAGCTAGTCCATTAATTGGTCTTGATGTTTAGGAAAATGTTATTGAGTGGGAGGAGGATGCTCTAGTAAAAAAAGAAGATTTAAACTCACGAAATAGACTTCGGTTTAGGAGCAACCGAAGCCTATTAGAACGCGGTGGCATTTTCGTAGTTTAATCGAACTTTTCTGTCTCGGTTCAAGAGGAACTGAGGCATATATACCATATGATCTCGGTTAGAATTCCAACTGGTGTCTAACACCTTAAAAAATTCCTGCAGATTTGACTTTTGGTCTGACAACTTTTTGAATCCTGATCTACTGCCTCGGTTCAGCGGGGACCCGAGGCATATACCTGAAATAGCGAATACTTTTCTCTCTTTATCTCTCATCTCGCACAAGCTTCTGCCATTTCTCTCCACTGCAAAAGGGAGGTTCCCTTTCTCTTTTCCTTTGTTGCTTCGTCGCACAGTGAGAGAAGGCGACAAGCGGCGTTCGTGGTGGCTCGCAACGACGCTAGTGGTGGCTCGTGGAGGCGCGACGATCACGGAGCGATGGAGCGGCGAGGTCGCGGTGACTGTGCGAGGACGTTGGCGGTCCTGATTCGCGGCGCAAAGGGGAAGCTTTCTTTCTATTTTCCTTTGTTGCTTCGCTGCACGGTGAGAGAAGGTGACAGGCAGAGTTCGTGGTGGCTTGCAGCGGCGCTGGTGGTGGCTCGTGGAGGCGCAACGATCATGAAGTGATGGTGCGACGAGGTCGCGGGGACTGTGCGAGGACGTTGGCCGTCCTGATTCGCGACGCAAAGGGGAGGCTTCCGTTCTCTTTTCCTTTGTTGCTTCTCTGCACAATGATTTTGCAATTTTGGTGGTGCTGATTTTGCGATTTAGGGTTTAGGTTGTTCTTAAATTTTGGGGGTTTCTATTCTGATGATCTGATTTGTTCTGTGATTTGAGATGTAGGGTTTCTGTGATTTCTTAAGTGATTTTGATGGCTGGGATATGGGTTTCGACTCTTAAATTGGGGTTTCCCGTTCGTTATCTGATTTTGGGTTGTTCTCTGGTTGCGCGAGTGGTGGCGAGGGAGGCGCTGATGGTGGTGGCCATGGGTGTCAAGGTCGCCGGCGTTGGCAGCTCCGTTTTGGCAGACTTGGAGTGTTGAAGATTGGTGGATACCTTGTTATCAAGCTTCTCACAACCGATCGGTGGATGCAGAAAAAACAACATAGACGGTGGACGCAGAAACCGATCGGTCTCGCAAGAGGCAGAAAAGTTGGTGAAACCAAACGTAAAAAAAATAAAATGAAAAACACTCTACTGCCTCGGTTCAGTTGCAACTGAGGCAGTAGAGTCCCAGATACTTCCCCAATTCATAAGGAACTGAGGCTTAAACCTACCCCTTTTTTCCTCGGTTATGAACCGAGGCAAAAAGCCTACCCTTTTTACCTTGCCTGTATATGCCTCGGTTCAGGAACCGATGTCTATGAGCGAAAATAGTCATTGTCGTTTCCCTTGACTGCACTAGTGATGTTATTCAGCGGTAGGAGAATGTTATTGAGCAACATAACGATACTTCTTTATTGACGAGCTATGCTGATCATATTGCATATGCATTGTGGGAAAATCAATGTTAGTAATGTTTTATTTATTTATTTATTTTTATGGTTGATGACTTGTTTAAATTTTATATGCCATTGTTATGTGTAGGATTGAGGGAAGATAAAGTTGGTCTCCAATGAAAAAAAAATTAAATAAATTTGTAGCATGTCATCTCATTGTTTAGAATTATATGTTAAATTATGGTTCAATGTCTCTCTGCGATATTTCGTTTGATTAAACCGATAAAAGGTTGATAGTGTCGTTTGTCATAGAGAGACAAACATTTTCCATGTCTCTATTGGTGAGATGACTATCCCATTAGATGACATATCCATACTGCTACATCTACCTATAGAGTTGAATATATGAGCACTTACCTGATATCAGAAGGAAGTTGTTAGCTAGTTATGATGAGGCTAGACCTTAGACCACAAGTTTTATGACAAGGAGGTAGATTTCCAACCTACATGAGGCCAGAGAACAATTAGATGCCTTGACATATGATAGGGGTGAGCTAGGCCTCATATAGATCACATCGAATTTTGCCCACATCTAATAATCTATATGTTCTCTAACTTTATCAAGGTGGGTGGAATTGTACATCATCTACCTAAACGTGTCTAAGGAAATTTGGGTATGAGCAGTCTATCCCGCGATCACAAAATGTTGTTCTAGAGGCTGGCTTAGCAACCACTGATAATTGTTAGTTATGCTTCGTCGATCATGTGTTAGTGAATGTCACAATAGCCTCCTCTCCATCTGCATGTATTGAGGGATACCTCCAATGGTTCATAAGGGTTGGTGACGACGATCAACCGAGTCTCGTACCACGACTTCGCCGGCATCTCCCAGATGACATTCCAGTTTATAAGAGATTGAAGTCAGAATCTACTTTATTGGCATGTAAACAAACAATGTTTATGTATTTATGTTATGAAACAATGTTAATTAATTTGTTATTTTCGTCATTTCAAGGTGTTATCAGACGCGTTGTGACAATCTTATAGAGGATGATTGCTTGTCATGATGTGAGTGAAGGCATCGTAGCTTAAGACCAAACTAACAAGGCATTACAGATAACTCATGAGGTGTTTGAAGAACATGCCCTCAACAGTAGAGGAGGTCATAATGTACACAAGAATCATTCATAGTAGTGTCTTTATTTAATGATGTTTTGACCTATGTTGATTTATATGTAATACCATTGTTTTTATTATTTATGTTGTTTTGAACTTCAAATTAATGTTTGTAACTAAAGAAATTCGTAACATAAATATTAATCTTAACGCAAGTCTACATAACTAGTAATGGTGTCCATCAACTTTACAAATGTTTGCAACCTACGGACATAAAAATATAACCATGCCCGAATCTCGGGGTAATAGGGTATATGATATGATATCCACCATTGGTAAAGGACAACCTTATTGTAGGTGAACCTGTAAAGATAAAATTAGTAAATGGAACTTATTTTATAATGGTAAGAAATAATAATTACTTTACCTGCACAAAATGAGAACCATGAACATATCCTATATTGATTAGTCGATGTTGTCTTATATTAGAAGGTAGTGTATTATGTAGTGGGAAGATTGTAATATTTTGAAACAATGACAAACAAACTAAAATGATATTATATTGATTAACAATAGCATAGCCCATGTCTGGTATAGTGATTAACTTCTCCATATTAGCCTATAATTAATGAAACAACTTTTTTGTAAAAGAAAAAGGTAAGACATAATAAGTAAAGTGTAAAATATACATAAGTTGAACCATTTTGATCAAATGAATATGAATTGAATGTTATTAAAAAATATTAGAGTTTTATCTCTTTTATCTTAGTAAGAGTGATTCTCCTAAGTTTTTAACTAATTCAAGAACCCTTAGTTGTATCAAAGGATTTTACCATCCTTTGTGTGTTGCCTTTCTTGGAAAGAATGATTCTTTCTTTCCACCTTTCATATTCACCTCTTGCCTTTTCTTCACCAGAATTCATAAAACTAATTTTGCTCAAATTTCTTGCTTATTAGCATTACAACCTAGATAGATCCGTAAAAGACAAATCCACCCCCTTGGATTCTCATCACATAATAGAACAAGAAATTTCAAGTAACTTATGTTTGATTGTCATTTTTCTTGAAATGTCAACTTCTTTAAAATAATTGAGCACCAAATAAAGTTCCTTTTGAATGCATAACTCTGTTTGTAATTCATTTGATGAAATATTTGAAAAGCTCAATATAGTCTACATGATATGAATTTTTGATAGAGGAATCACTCTAAGGTCATATCATGCTAATTCACAAATATATGGTAGAACATATGTTCATCTCAAAAAGCAACCATAACTTTCACTATCAAATCTTATATGTTGAACTCAATTGAACTCCTAAGCAATGCATCTCAAAGAATATTTTGATATATATCAAACAATCTTTTATACTTGTTTGGCTTAAAAGTTTCACTAATGAGATTTGTACTTTTTCAAATGATGCGTTTATTTCATTATGTTAAAAGATGATGATGTAATGAATTGCATCCTAACATGAGCAAAGATCTTCTATTTTTCTTTCCCATACTTTCTTCAAACTCTAGTAAGCAGACTCAACCTTGATACAAATGACATGAACAATATCGTAAAACATCTAACAAAAACAACTAAATAAAATAATATTCAAACATACATGTTTGATGTTGTGTTTCCTAAATACAAAGTATTTCTTATACAGAAATACCCAAGAGTCATTGACATAGTCAAAGAATAAAGACCATGAATTACAATCATGATAAAGGCGATCAAGAAAATCACTAAAGATTGACTCATGTTCACAATCCATGACATTTTCCCATGCTTTCATGACAACATCCCACCTTTCAACAAAATTTACTAACATGTTGCATTTGACTTGCACATTTTTCTAAATGTGGAAACAACATAGGAGATGATAACATTCAAGGAATACAATGTCAATAACATTCATCAAAGCTAAGTTTTTGTCCCTAACAATGACTTGTAGGTCACTCTCAGATGTCATAAATAATCCTCTTAGCCTTTCCATAGCCGAAGTGAAATTATTTTATCATTCACTTGATAAAAATACAAAGACAGCTGAAAAAGTCAACCCTCTTGATGTGACCCTAATTATTTCAAGTAATGACAACCGATATGTGTTGGTTTTGTTGGTGTCATCCATTAAGAAAAAAAATATTAAATGCATTCAACAATTTTACTAAATCAGGATGTGTTCAAAATAGGTCACATACCACTTCAGATTCGTCTACATATCTACTCTAGTGGATGCATTTATCACGTTCTAACATCATGATCAGTTGTTGTAATTCAATTACAGCCTCTGAATGATTGTTTATAACTGTATTTTGCGTTATATACTTGCTTAATTGTTGTCATATTACACTCATTATTTTCTTTGAGAGTAATAAGAATCTTTGTACGGTTTACTTAATTCCTAGTCATATCAATAAGCAATAAATGTTTATTTTAACCTCCCAACAAAGGGTGACCAATTAAAGTTTATGACAAATCATGGTTATGATATCCATACATTACCTTCAATACTCAATCCTCTCTATAAGAAATTGTTTTGTCTCTCAATTTAAAAGGACAATCACATTTTCTTGTGTCAGATATATTAGGTTGAACATCATATTTGTATTTATTGTACTTTCTAACCATTTCACATCTTAGCAATACACCTGTTTTTCTCTCTAGTTGACCATTAGCTTTATTAGATCTTATAATGGTAACAACAAAACCAAGATCAAAAGCAATCCCTGGAATTCACTGAATTAACTCATTATGTGTGGGAAAAATTTGATCAGTTGTAAAATTATTTGTGTAATCTCCCTCAAAAATTTCGTTTACAAAAGAAGATAAATATGACATGAAGCTGAAATTTACTTGTGATTCCATAAAACTTAAAGGATAATCTTCCATCTTAGACTATAATCACTTAAAGCATGACATCATTATAGAATAGCTCAATTGTTCAATAATAATAACTAGAGAGGTTTAATAGGTTCGGAGGTCCCTATATTTGTGGGTTCGTTTCAATTGGGTCCTCCAATTTTGAAAGTGATCAATTTGGTCCCTAATTTAACAAAATTGAGTCAATAATACCCTTTCCGTTAAATGCAATGGACGACATTAACTTTTTAAACATGTGGTATGTTGAAGCATCCTTCAAATAAAACTGTGCAACCTGCAAATAAAAGGATGCCTCAACATGCCACATGTTTAAAAAGTTAACGCTGTCCATTATAGTTAACGGAAAGGGTATTATTGACTCAATTTTGTTAAATTAGGGACCAAATTGATCACTTTCAAAATTGGAGGACCCAATTGAAACGAACCCACAAATATAAGGACCTCCGAACCTATTAAACCTAACTAGAGATTAAGAAATTTATAAACAAAACAAGCAAAATAAATTTTAAAAAAGGAAGCAAATAAAATATATAAAAAAAATAATATTAAATTTCAAAATTTGAGAAAAAACTTAACCGAATTTCATAATTTGGGAGAATGTTTAACCATATTTCAAAATTTGGTGATTTTCTAAACCGAATTTTGAAATTTGATGAGTTTTCTAACCAGATTTCGAAATTCGATGAGTTTCCTCAACCAGATTTCAAAATTCGATGAGTTTCTTAAATTGGATTTCGAAATCAATGAGTTTCTAAATATATTTAGTTTATTAACTGGATTTGATTTTGAAATCAGGTGCTCTAAGACAAATTTCAAAATAGTATTTCTCTAAATTATATTTCGAAATTCTATTATTAATGAAACTATTCATTTTGACTTTTAAAATTTGGTGAATACTATTCCGTTCTGAAGAGTAACTAGGATCAATTCAGTCACGTTTTCATGTTCCAATTGAACACTTTCCTTTTTATTATTCTTAAAAAAGAATATTTTTTCTTTCTTTTTACTAAACATATGTGGATCCAATCACGATCTTCTAATTCTAATAAGAACAAAAAATCTTTCGCGATCAATCCTTTTGCCTCATTCTTCAATAATCAGAAAGATCATTTTCAATACAAACCATATTTTGAAATCCTACCCATGTAAAATATAATAAAAGTAAAAGCTAAATTTCCATTTTAAAACAAAAGTATAACAAAAAAAACGAATAAAATAGATGTACTTGTTTCAAATGAAGATAAACGAAAAATGGGCAAAGTTTCAAACGAGATGATTCAAAACGAAAATGAGAAAAAAAAATAGAAGAAGTTGAATGTCGTTCAAAAAGGAATAAAATTTACGAAGAGAGAAAACACTATTACTTTAGGAGTTGTAAGGTCTCACTAAATATACAATTTCGTGTAATAAATACATTTAATAAATAATAAGTATTACTTACCTAATTAATTTAATATTTTATATATATATTTAAAAGGAAAATATTTGACATCATAATATAAAATTTGTAGTGCAGAAAAAAAATAGAGTGTACAATAAGAAAACCGCACAAAAGTCATGTGAGATGTGAAAGGGGCATTATATGTTCATCAAAATTGAAAAACATAACATCTACTAAACCTACTATCTAAAAGAATGTAACACGTGCCTCACATGATGATAATTTCGCTGACTTGTCGCAAAAAACATGATTCCGGCCTAATTATATCATTACATAAAAAGTTTCTTTCAGATATGGGCTATCGTAGAAGTTTCCGAACAATTCTTACAACAAAATATTTATATTTAATTTCAATGAAATGAGAGCTAGAGTGAAAATCTTTCACATGATTATGAAATTTGATTACTCCGAAAATAGATTTATTTTATTTATACATAATACAGCATGTAACTATTTAAGTATTAATAGTAATGATCAGAAATATTTGCCGAATCCTAATGATTTTTTTGACAGCGAATATATGTATAATGAGCCATAAACTTTGAGTCTTTACTTACAAAACATGGTAACTTAATTAACAATTACGAAGTAGGTTTCAGAACACTTTTTATTTTGACAACATTATTTTGGAACATTCAAACTTTGTATCACTGTCATGAGTTGTACGGAGGAGCTTCTACACTAAAATCTTTCAAAAAAATAAAATAAAACTAACTTTCATCAAATTAAAATTTGTTTATTAAATTGCTTCCTTCAATTATTATTTTTAATTTTAATTTATGTTAAATAAACTTTTGATTTCTTGTGAATGTTCTTTTATCAAATATGACATAACAATAATTCTATTTTGACATATAACATTTATTGACTGTACTATTAACAAATTTATTTTCAGAATTTATCATTTGTTATTTGTGTTTGGTCTAATCGAGATAGTGAGTTTTGGTCTTAGGACAAACATAATTTCGAGGCCTATTCAAGATATACATTAAATGTTTATAACTTAATTCTCTCTTCAACTTTGACAAAAATAATGTCATATATATTATTTGTTGTAACTTCATTAATCAATTTGATTAAATAAACTGTATTGGTTCATGTTAAAAAATAAATTTAACTTATTTTATTATATATATTTTTTATAAAGCTGTTAAAGTTTTTGTTCAAAATAAAGTAACTTGTGGAAATTTGTTTAGGTAGCTAAATGTTAGCCTCAATCATACCTTAAATGCATGCCTAGCATGTGGCCTTAACTCATGGCAAGTGGTCCGAAATAAGTAGAAAATAATATTGTAAAAATATGTCGTATTCTCATCGCACAATGAATTATTGGTGAGACAAAGACTTCAAATAGACATTGAAAAAACACAGAAAGATAACAGCCATGATTTCCATTGCAAAGATTTAAGAACAATTTATTTGTACCCTTGTAGTAACGATTACTCCTACACTTATTAAAGTTAAATTTGCAAGTTTTCCTTGTAAGATCTTTAGCTTAATGATCATAAAAATGAAAAGATTTATCATGTGAAATTTCTACCTAAGTTTGTCATTTTTTATGTATTTAAAAGGCCGAAAGATAATCATAAATACTAACCACAGCAATAACAACAAGAATCTCATCTAATGATGGGTCCACTAGTTTTACTTTGTCAATCTTGCTTAACATATGTCATAATTTAAACGGAAATGACCAGTGCTTTGAATTGCTTTTCCATATATAGGTTTGTTGATGCACTTTGTTCCAATCCAAAACTTCTTTTGGCAAGGGTGTCAACTCCAGATATTGATCAGTTTCTGTAGCTCAACTATTTGGTGAGTTGTTCCAATGAGTAAGGAATCTGGTCTGAACAAAGAAAGCACATCAATGAATGACACCATGGTGGAAGAGGTTGAAGAAAGAGATCCAGAAAGCAATCCACTGAATGAGCCTCTGCTCAAGAGGAACAGGACATTGTCTTCCAATCCACTTGCTCTTGTTGGAGCAAAAGTTTCCTACATAGAAAGCTTGGACTATGAGTAAGAAACCAGAACAAGACACCATCATGCTCAATTTTCATGTGTAGATGTCACTTTGTGTCTTCTCACCAGAAAGTTTACTCATTTTGAAGAGGCTCCCTCTGTGCAGGATCAATGAGAATGATCTGTTCAAACAAGATTGGAGGAGCAGATCAAGAACTCAAGTGTTGCAGTACATATTCTGGAAATGGGCTCTTGCATTCCTTGTTGGACTTCTCACTGGTGTCATAGCCACTTTGATCAATCTTGCTATAGAGAACATTGCAGGGTACAAGCTTCTTGCTGTTGTCAACTTTATCCAAAAGGAAAGGTAAGATCAATCTGCCCCACCTTATATTTTCTCTGGTAATCCCAGAAATTCTTTCCTTTTCTGTGAGGGAAAAAAGTTTGCAAGAAATCCGGCTTCAGGTTTTATAGTTTCAATCCAAACAAAATAACAGGAAAGATAAACCTTACATGTTGTTCTTCAAGTGTTGATAAAATTGTTCTTTTATCCTGAAGCCTATTTTGATCATTTTCTTAACAAAGGTTTGCATCAAGGAACTGTGGGTGAGATTTTTGTTATATGAACTGTTTGCAATCTGTGAATGAATATGAATATCTGATATATGGTGCAGGTACTTGACAGGGTTCCTATATTTCACTGGAGCTAATTTCATTTTGACATTTGTTGCTTCTATTCTGTGTGTGTGTTTTGCACCCACAGCTGCTGGACCTGGAATACCAGAAATCAAAGCTTATCTTAATGGGGTTGATACTCCCAACATGTATGGTGCCACAACATTGTTTGTTAAGGTAAACTTTCTTATGTTGAACGCTTCATTTCCTCAACCATTTTACTTCTGATTAACTCATCACATTAAAGAAGAATGTCAAAATTTATATACAAGGCTTCCTTGTTTTGACAGTTTTTTTTGGAGGGTTAGGAAATAGGCTCATCAGGGAACAAAAATAAAAGAAAAGGCAATGTTGATAAATTGTCGCTACTTGATTTCTGCCATCGTTAATTTTTCAATGATTAGCATTCTTTTACTGTAGTGCGATCTCAAAAGTAGTACAATTGTTATAAGGGATCGGAAAAAAGATTACAGTCACTTGAGATTTTCCTTTTGGATTGGTTGCAATTGCAACAACTTGATAGGGATACTCTTGATGTAATATTTTTCAACCAATCAAGGAGGTCTGTGTAATTTACAAGAAGTTAAAACAAGCAAGGAATTGTCTATAGGTCCCAAAATGAGGAGTATCTAATGAAATCTGAAAAACAAAGAGATGAGTACAATTTAATTTTTTCCTTGATGGTACCACTGAATTCTTGAATTGTTTCTTATAATAGCTGAGCATTATGGATTTCAAGCATTAACACTTGGAATTGTCTGAGATGAATGGCAGAGTTATAATAATGTTGGGTGAATAATAGTATTGTCTTTACAATATGACAAATCCAGTTAGTATGTCTCATCCGACAAAAAAATGTATCATTATTGATAGAAGAACATGACACCATATGATCTCAATTGCACTGATATAATGCAGAGTTGCGTATAGTCTAGAACTTTTCACATAAAAACTATCATTACAAAACCAATACACTGAGAAAGTGTAACCAATATATTTGCTGGTGTAGATAATTGGAAGCATTGGAGCTGTATCTGCAGGCCTAGATTTAGGAAAAGAAGGGCCCTTGGTACACATTGGTAGCTGCATTGCTTCATTACTTGGTCAAGGCGGCCCTGACAATTACAGGATCAAGTGGCGGTGGTTGAGGTATTTCAACAATGATCGTGACCGTAGGGATCTCATCACCTGTGGTGCTTCTTCAGGGGTCTGTGCAGCTTTCAGGGCACCAGTGGGCGGAGTTCTCTTTGCTCTTGAGGAGGTGGCAACATGGTGGAGAAGTGCTCTCCTCTGGAGAACTTTTTTCAGCACAGCTGTGGTTGTGGTTGTGCTTAGGACAACCATTGAACTTTGCCACAAAGGAAAATGTGGCCTTTTCGGTGAAGGGGGGCTCATCATGTTTGATGTGAGTGATGTCACTGTGAATTACAATGTAATCGATATCATCCCTGTTGTTATCATTGGAGTCCTTGGTGGGGTATTGGGAAGCCTTTACAACTACCTTCTGCATAAAGTCCTCCGTCTCTACAATCTCATCAATCAGTAAGCAACTTTATCTATAATCTCTATCTGTCATCTTGTTTCTGTCAAATAGTACACTATATAATCCAAAACAATATAAATTAGCAGTAAATAAAATTAACAATGCTGTAACTGAGCAGTAGTTTGATGGTTTGAATTACAGGGAGATTAGTCTCCTTATAAATCTTGAGTTCATGGCGTGTTAGTGAGATTAAGTGTAAAGAAAACTTAGAACGTTAAGTAATCTAACAATTATTGATGAGAAAAGCATAATATTTGACAATATTTTTAGCAGTGGTTAAAATTGATTGAAAATCAGAAAATCATGAATGGACTTCTTTTTATGATATCTAAGAAAGTTTAATCAGTAATAGATATCATGTTTAAGGAAAAGTTTGGAATGTGTTATTAGCATCTCATAATTCATTAGTCTGAATTGAAAGCACCTCCATTATAACAAAAACAAAGAGTTGTAAATTGATCAGGCTTAGATCAAAAGGAATGAAGAAAAGGCAAACAGATCAAGGCATGTCTTTGTTTACTGAAAATTTGAATTGGTTTGAAGATGAAATTTTCAACTAGCAGAATCGAAATTTGCTATTTCAGACTGTATGACTGTTAAGTAGTAGTGAGTCAACTACTTTTGATTTTTGCAGGAAAGGAAAAATGTACAAGCTCCTCCTCAGTCTTTCAGTTGCACTCTTCACATCAATATGCCAATACTGTCTCCCATTCCTAGCAAAATGCACCCCTTGTGATCCTTCCCTTTCAGAAGTGTGTCCTACAAACGGACGTTCTGGAAACTTCAAACAATTCAACTGCCCAAATGGCCACTACAATGATCTTGCAACGCTGCTTCTGACCACCAATGATGATGCTGTTAGAAACATATTCTCAACCAACACTCCTTTTGAGTACCAACCTTTCTCCATCGTAATTTTCTTTGGACTCTATTGCATACTAGGACTAATCACCTTTGGGATTGCTGTGCCATCAGGGCTCTTCCTACCAATCATTCTCATGGGTTCAGGTTACGGCAGACTTCTTGGAATGCTCATGAGACCTCATACAAACATTGATCAAGGGCTATTTGCAGTCCTTGGTGCAGCCTCACTTATGGCGGGATCCATGAGAATGACTGTGTCCCTTTGTGTGATCTTCCTTGAACTAACCAACAACCTTCTCCTACTACCAATAACCATGATTGTTCTCCTCATAGCTAAAACTGTTGGAGACAGCTTCAACCCAAGCATCTATGAGATCATCCTGCACTTGAAAGGCCTCCCTTTCATGGATGCAAACCCTGAGCCATGGATGAGAAACCTCACTGTGGGAGAACTTGTTGATGTGAAGCCAGCAGTGATCAGCTTCAGAGGAGTAGAAAAGGTAGCCAATATAGTCAATGCCCTGAGAAACACCACACATAATGGTTTTCCTGTAATGGACTGTGGAGTGGTGCCAGCAACAGGAGTGGCCAGTGAGGCTACAGAACTTCATGGAATCATTCTAAGAGCACACCTTATTCAGGTGCTCAAGAAGAAGTGGTTCTTGAAGGAGAAAAGGAGAACTGAGGAATGGGAAGTGAGAGAGAAATTTACATGGGTAGAGCTGGCTGAGAGAGAAGGGAACATTGAAGATGTGGCTGTGACTAAAGAAGAAATGGAGATGTTTGTTGATCTACACCCTCTCACCAACACAACTCCCTTCACAGTGCTAGAGAGCATGTCAGTAGCAAAAGCCATGGTTCTCTTCAGACAAGTAGGACTTCGTCATATGCTTGTTGTGCCAAAATATCAAGCATCTGGGGTGAGTTTATTAAGCACAACATTACTTCCATTCTAGCATTAAATTTGATTTTGTCCTTCACTTTGAAAGCATTTCAAGATGAAATATGACAATGTTAGTGTTTAAACCATCAAAACAAATCCTGTTTTTGTCTCTGAAATGGAATTGTGTTAAACTTTTTCCTTGTCTTTCACAAAAGCTTATACTTCCTTTTACATAGAAAAAAACATTTATAACCTTAAAGATAATCTCAGATTAACCTTAAATATGTTGTCCTCATAGGTGTCTCCTGTGATTGGGATCTTGACGAGGCAGGATCTTCTGGCACACAACATTCTGACAGTGTTTCCTCAATTGTCAAAACCAAAGAGGAAGTGAAGCTTTTGTTATCAAATATGAATGAATGGACAAGCAGCTTTATTGGGACATTCTCTCTATTCAGCATGAAGCTTTTCCTCAGTTTTGCATTATTTGGGTCATGCATGGAGAAGAAGATACAACATTGATGTAAACCATATTCATTTTTTCCTATTTTTTTCCTCACAGGTTTTTATCTGGTAATGAGATCATATCGTCTTCCCTTGTTAAATAACGATAATGATAATATCAACGGTAATTTTTCTCTTTCCGCTTCATAAAAAGGTACTAAGATTTTCCTCTCTTTTTTTCTATTTTTCTTTAATTCTTGTTAATTTACTTTTTTTTCTTTTTTTCCTTATTTTTTTCCCTCGTGAGATTTAGAAATCTTAGTATTTAACCAAGCAATCTTTACTAGAGACGCAACTATTTGGTGGTTCAGAGGCAAACCCCTCGTTTGTTTTTGTCTAATTGTCATATATATATATATATATAATTAAAAAGTGTTAAGAAAATTATTTAAATTTTGGAATGAAATAATATCATTTTATGTTGTTTTATGTTTACCATAGGTTTTATTTATAAAGATATATAATACTATTTTTTTTGCCTTTTTAAATATTTTTTCTATTTTATAGCTTTATTATATAAATAATTTTATTTTGAAAAAATATATTTATCTTTCATTCAGATTTCACTACTCCTACTTATTTTTTTTTTAAGAAAGCTCTCACGATTTCTCTAAACCTAAACTGAAATTTTCAAAAGATAAAAAAAATCAAACTTTTATGTGAAAGATCAAACAAAGCAGTAATCATAGAGCATTCTAAGAAATTGACTATCGATACCAGTTGTTAGTAATAAAACAATAAAAGAGGAATGAGAGAAATAAAAAGACACAAAAATTTAACATAGTTCAGTTAACAAATGCTTACATTCACAAAGTATATTTATATTATGGTGCTTCCCTCAAGTTTTACTTATAAAGATAAATAGAGAACAATATCTTACTGCTATTTTTCTCTTAAGTTATTTTTCTCTTAACTCATTTTCTTTAATTTCATTTTCTCTCAACTCTTTTTTTTTTCATTTTCTGTCTTTCTTAATTTCTTTCTCTCTCAACTTTTTTTCTTTAATTTATTTCTCTTTATTTTTCTCTACCTCACTATTTCATCATAATTTCACCATTCCTTTTGTAATATTCATCAAATATTTTTTCTTTGTCTCTGTTCATTTTCTTTTTTTTTTCTTTCCTTTTATTCTCCACAAAATTTTCTTTCAATTTTCTCTCCATCTCTTAAACAAATTCATCAAATAGGAATTTGTGATAAACATTAAATTAAAAGACACTTTTAGCACTAGTACCTACCATAAGTCTGAAATATATATATACACACACATATATATATATATATATATATATATATATATATATAATATTAAACTAATTTTGTAAGTAGTAATTACTATTTACCAAACATATTTATTAGAAAAACATGGTATATTTGTTAATCCTCACATCTTCAAGTCACTCTCACTTTCAGAAGCAACTCCAATAATGTTTTCTCTCTTATTCAAGTTAAGCGTTTTTTTCTTTGAATGACATTGCGTTTTCTTTTCATTTTCGCTCATCTTCGATTGAAATAAAAAGGTAGACATATTGATTTCATTCTTTGTTTTGTTAATGCAAATTTGGTATTTGTTTTAATTATATATTACATTACTGGATTTTGAAATCTAGTTTATAAAAATATTCACAGGATTAAAAAGGTTATGAATAATATTATTGGATTTTGAAATTCGGTTAAGGATAATACCAAATTTTTAAATCTAATTAAGGATAATATCAAATTTTGAAATCTAAATAAGCATTCACTCTTATTTCGAAATCTGATACTGTTTTTATATTTTTTCAAATTTTTTTAAAATTCATTTAGCTTATTTTGTTTATTGTTTTTAATTTTTTAAAATTTATTTTGCTTTATGAATTTGTTACATCTCTTATTGAAGAAGTGAACTATTATAATGTTTTATTTCCTTTAAGATTTATGGAATCACAAGTAAATTTTATTTTCATGTCAGATTTCTCTTCTTTATAAATAAAATGTGAGAAGAAGATTACACAAATAATTATAGAATTCTACTTTGCTTTTGATCTTGGTTTTATTATTATCATTATAAGATGATAAAATGAACCAAAATCTAATAGATTACTTAATCGAATTTTAAAATCTATCAAATTTCAAAATCGAGAAGATAACTTAATAAGATTTTGAAATCTAATACACTAATTTGAAATTTAATAAACTACTTTAGAGTAGTTATCCATATTTTAAAATTCGGTTAAGTAGTTTATAAAATTTCAAAAGCGGGTAACTTTCCCAAATATCTAAAATTTCCTACATTTTGAAATCCATGTTTTTCTTAACTGAATTTGGAAATCCATATTTTTCTTAACTGAATTTGAAAATCCAGTACATGCCTAAATAGAATTTCAAAATTTCAGTATTGATCTAAACTAGATTTCATAATTTGATACTAAATCAGATTTCGAAATCCGATAATCTCATAAACAGATCTCATGACCAAAATGAATTTCTATCATAAAATTCTCTAAATAAGTTATTAAAAAAATGAAAAAAGATGAAAACTTACTCGTCGAAGATTGTGTAGGTGGAGAAGATGAAGAAGACTGTGGTGTAGAAATGAAAGAGAATGAGGTTGTGGGGTGAAGAATAAAGGAAAAAAACGAACACAAATTGCGACGATGTCGCCGTGCTAGCGCAACAACGATGTTGACAAGGAACAAGAAAGGACCCGAAGGTGCATAATGGCTATATAGGCAATGATCAATTGAATGGATGAAGAATAGGGAAAAGAGTGTTGCTCTCCCCACCACCCCAACAGATTCCTGCACGTCCCCAAAATTATTTTAATTGCAAAACTATCTTTTTTACTTCAACTTTTTACTTTTTTACTTTTTTATATAAAGGTTTAATCATTCCAGAGGTCCCTATTTTCGGGCAGAATATCAATTTGGTCCTTTTCTTTCTCGACGTCTCAATTGGGTCCTATTTTTATAAAAATTGCAACAATTTGGCTCTTGCCGTTAAATTGAACCCAAGGACGTCAGTGTCTTGTTGACGTGGCACACTGGAATGATTTTTTAATTGACGTGTAGGGACTACTCTGTCTGACGTGTATATTTATATTTTCTAAAAAAACAAACAAAGGAAAGTAGGGTTTTGGTATTTTTAATGATGGTGCTAAAGACGGGAATGGTAGCTGCGGAGGTGGCGGCTGGGGAGAAACCCACTTACCAGCTTTTTCCTTTTTCCATGGCAACTTTAATGGCATCTTACCTTTTTCCAGCACTGTTTTATATCCTTCTACCCTGGCCGCTTTAAGATGTCACAAGTATTAAAGTTACCCCCAAACTATTAGCATATCATTCCATATTAACAAGGCTAATACATTGCTATGATATCTACTCTATTGCTTAATCATTCAGTACAACAGAAATTATTTCAAAGTCATCTTCATAACCTCTGCCACATGATACATTGTTATAAAGGTAGTATTCCTAACATCCAAATATGAAATCTAGGACTACTAATACCTTGTTACTTTTAGCATCATCGATGATTTCCTCAAGCAGATCAATTCTGCAAACTTGACTATATTGGCTAACTTCATTCTTTCCACCAATATCATCTTCAACATCACTAGTTTTGTCAACAACACTAGAAAAACCAGCATTGAATTCTGATTGAAGACTATCTTTAGAATTTAGTGTATTCCCTTGAGCAAGACAAACAGCTTGGACCTCAGAACTTTTTCCATGGCAGCTCTTACCTTTTTCCAACGATCCCAAGCAGAACGAAGCCTAAGTGACGCTAATTCTTGGCCCGGATTCTACTCATCTCGAATCCCTAATTTCACACTTGATGTCCTCCTCCAACGACCAGCGTTCTCAGCCTAAGTCTCTCTTCAACCTCTGCAAGCAGACTCGCCCAGAATCCCTCCTCCCTTGGCCTGGCCCACCTCCTCCACACCGCCCCCAAACCGGAGACCCGAACCATGTCCGCTATCCTCCTTCGCAACCACCTCACGCGCCATCACGACTCTTTCCTCACGCCACTCCTCTCCCCAGCCGCTCGCTCCTCCCTCCACTTTGTCCTCCTCTCCTCGCTCCAACAAGAGCCCATCAAATCCATCCCTAAGAAGCTCTGCGACACCATCTCCGAACTCACCGCCACAATTCTCCCCGATGACCCCTCCGCCTGGTCCAACCTCCTCCCCCTCCTCTTCCAATGGGTCACTTCTCCCGAGCCCAGGCTCCAGGAAGTCTCCCTCCTAATATTCGCCCAATTAGTGCACTACATCGGTCAAACCCTACTTTCTCAATTGTCCACTCTCCACTCTGTCCTTTAACTTTTCTCCTAATTTTACAAAGTTTTTAATTTTAAAACTATCTTAATACACATCATTTATCCACATCAAGCAAAAAAATCAGTACAAATGAGTACACCGTGCCACGTTTATAAGATACTGACGTCGTTTGGCTCAATTTAACGACAAGGGCCGAATTGTTGTAATTTTCACAAAAATAGGACCCAATTGAGACGCCGAGAAAGAAAAGGACCAAATTGAGATTCTGCCCCGAAAATAGGGACTTCCGGAATGATTAAACGTTATAAAAATCTCTACCTCTAATTTTCATTCTCACAGTCATCCACTCCCCCAACTCTCACTTTCTCTCTTTCTCTCCAAATCCGTTTAACCCTACCTCCCAACTCTCACTCTCTCTTTCTCTCGAGATTCGTTTTTCCAACCCATTCTTCATATCCGTTTCCACTTCTTTAATTTTTTCTTTTCCATTTTGATCTCATTGGTTGTGTGTTTGTGTTGCGGTGGTGGTTCGGTGGTCGTGCATTGATATAGTGGACTGTTGTGAAGGTGCATTGATATAGTGGTAGGGACCATTAATAAAGTGATTGGTTGTTGGGTAAAAAAATAAAAACAGAAAATAAATATTATGGTTTAAACCCTCCGTTGGTCCTCAAGTTTGTATGAAAATCTCAGTTCGGTCCTCGTTTTTTCATCTGTCTCAATTGGGTCATATTTTTTGTAAAAATGAGCACATTGTACCATAACCGTTAAGTGGTGTGAGACGGCGTTAAATTGATATGAGCTAGATTTTTTCATTTAGCGACGTGGCATTGTGCACTAAAACACAATGTCCAATCGGCCCCCTCGTTATGCGTCTCTACTTCCTCCGTGGCGGGAACCGTGTTTGGCTTTCCAACTTCCTCGAAACAGCCGGCTTCCCCTTCATGCTACTCCCCCTCGCCGTCTCTTACTTCCGTCGGCGCGCAGCGGCGGGGACCGCTAAACCCAATCCGGTCTCCATGAAACCCCCTATCCTCGCGGCCTCCGTCTTCATCGGAGTCCTCACCGGCCTCGACGACTATCTCTACGCCTACGACGTGGCGCGCCTCCCCGTGTCCACGTCATCACTCATCATCGCCACACAACTCGGCTTCACCGCCCTGTTCGCGTTCCTGCTGGTGCGCCAGAAGTTCACCTCGTACTTCGTGAACGCAGTAGTTTTGCTTACCGTTGGCGTCGGCGTTCTGGCGCTCCACAGCAGCGGAGACCGCCCCCCCGGCAAGTCCGTGAAGGCCTACGTGATGGGGTTCGTGATGACAGTAATCGCTGCAGCATTGTATGGCTTCGTGTTACCCATGGTGGAGTTGTTGTACAAAAAAACCAAACAACCCATTACCTATTCCCTTGTCATGGAGATTCAGTTCGTGATGTGCTTCTCCGCCACTCTCTTTTGCCTCATCGGCATGATCATTAACAACGACTTTAAGGTATACTTGTATACTTAACAACGTATTAGCCGTAAAAATAGTTAATTTTGTTATTAATCATCTGAATTTATGGCAGGTGATTCCGCGAGAAGCTAAAACATTCAAGCAATGCCACGTCGCTAAATGAAAAAATCCAGCTCATATCAATTTAACGCCGTCTCACACCAGTTAACGATTATGGTACAATGTGCTCATTTTTACAAAAAAATATGACCCAATTGAGCCAGATGAAAAAACGAGGACTGAACTGAGATTTCCATACAAACTTGAGGACCAAGGAAGGGTTTAAACCTAAATATTATTGAATGGCAAAAAAAAGAATGAGGAAGTATAGAGAGCAGTGTGTGATGGTGGAGGGAGTAACTCTGTGGAAAAGAAGCCCTCACGCTTTAGAAAGAAGGAGACGAAGAAGTAGGCTGATTTGATTTACTTTATGCACCCCAATGTATACTAACTCCATACCCTATGTGTTTTGTTTTATTTTTGGGCATGTGTTTTATCTTACTCGCTACACACTTCACATTATTTGCTCACTGCACCACTCGTTTTCCTATATCGCATTCCTGTGGGTTTTATTTTCTGTTTGGACTATTTTATTTCTTGCACCCATATACTGACATGTTTCACCCCAAGTGTTGCATTTTTCCCTTGTTTCTAATTACACCTCTATTTTTATTTTTTTCAACATTTGTTTTATGTTTTGGGTCTTTATTTCATTTTTTGAAACACTTTTTTTAAGCTTTCATAATTACACCTCACTTACTTTTTATACTTCTCTTTTTCACATACAACATTTTTATTACAAATAATAAAAATTTGAAAATATAAAAATGAAAAATAGTTTTTTTTTCTTTATGTGTATGGTGTTTGACACCCTTTTAAAATAATTCAAAAGTATAAAATTTATAAAAAAATTCAAAATTAAAAATATTACTTAAATAATTTTTTAACATCTACATTGTCTCTGATTTTATATTGTAAATGAAAACATGTAAGAGGGAAGTCATCCCATATCACGTTCAGTTTTATAAAAAAATAATAGAATTTTCAAAATCAATTTTAAATAATTTTATAAAACAGCATGAAAATACGTAGAAATAAATCCAATCCTTTCAAAGTTTAAAATATTTCAAAAAAATTACTTTTGTTTCTTTTGTCAAGTCTTTTATTCTTATTTTTAGAAAAATATATATTTAGAATGCATCACATAATTTTCAAATATTTAATTAAAGGTACTTTTTATAATAGACGTGGTAGAGTGTTAACACATTTTCTACGCGTAACTAACTTCAAGGTCCAAAAATCGATTTCACAACTTTATTTGTTTTACTATAGTTTTCGCAAACCAAAATCTGTTTTTGAAAATCCTTTGTGGATTTCCCATTTTTGTCACAATTTCGATTGTGACACTTTTGTTTTCACAAAAATCCTAAAATTTACAAAGAAATATTCAAACCTATAAAACTTTTACAAAATATTAAAAAGAAAAAGGAAATCCCTAATATTCTATAAAAGAATTGAATCTTCTTCTTTAAACTTTGATTTTATTCTAACTCCTTAAACATAGTAGCATTTCTCCCTTATGAAAAGAAATCATAATTTACATTATACAAAATTAAGAAAAATGATTATAAGACACAAGGAAAAATCTTATTTATATATATATATAGTGTACTTTTAATACTACATACAAGACAAGGCATGTCCTTTTCACATTGGACTAATTTTGATTGAAATTAGGTGAATAGAAGGATGTGAATTAAAATTCCATGACATCATATCCACAAGTGTCATACTTATTTAATCAATTAAAACAAGGAAAGCATTACGGTGAGAGATAATGCAAGAATGAACAGAAAAGAGGCGAAGCATTGTGAGGCTGAAGACGCATGAGTAGTAATAGCAGGAGAAAAAGATGGTGATGAGGAGGAAGATGAAGATGAAGATGGTGATGATGCAGGAGAAGGAGCATTAGCATTCCCTTTAAGTATGGTAATCTTTAGCTTCATCCCTTGACTACAGTGGCCCAAGGTACCACAAGTGAAGTACCTCGTACCTGGTTTCTCCAATTTCACAACATCATTCCCAGTACTCAGTGATTGGATTGGACTGCTGATATCACAACTCTTGTACGCACTCTCATTGCCTACTTCAACCACACTGTGCAAAGAACTGTACTTGAAAACTGCACAACAAATTAAATAATAACACATTATACCTTTTAGACTAGGTTTTAAAAATTAATTATTATTATTATCTTAACCCTAGAATAATAATGCAAAAGAAACATACCAAGTTTATCTCCAACCTTGAATGTTTGGCCTGAAGTCCATGACTTAAAGTCTGTGGATTGATCCCAACCTTGGCTTCCACCAACAACATGCTGTGCTGCAAAGACCTCCTTTGCAACCATGGCTGCAAGCAGTGCCAAGAAAAGTGTGTTCTTGAGCCCCATTGTTATAGCTTCTTTCTTCTTTTTCAGACTTCTCTTACTTCCACTTTCTCCAGACTATATGGGTTTTTCAAACATTGCTATGGTTCATTCTTATTTATACTCAGAGTTCCCCAATGGTTTTCTTTGTTGTTAAAATATAGGATTATTAGTTTTAGTTTTAGTTCTTATATTTCACAAAATTGTAATGTTGTTCTCTACATTTTCCCACAATTTCATTCCTTTAATTCTAACTGTTCAACATTTTAACCCTTGAATTTTACACATTTAATCTTAGTTTTTAATTATCTGGATTTATTTTCTCAATTTAAAATATATAAGTTAATGTTAGTGATGTATATATTATCTAGATATTATTATTGTAAAAACAAAAAACTAAAAAGGGTAGAAAAAAGCAACTTAAATTATAAATGTTATAAGACTTTTAACCATTAAATATAGAAAAGAAACTTAAATTATGAATTCATAAGATTGATGACATTTTCCGTTTTCATAAGACTTAATTAGTTTTTTAAACAATTAAGGGACATGGCTTTTAGAATTTTATTTTATAGGTGGTTAATTGTAGGAAAACTTTAAGACTAAGAATAATTATATGAAGTTGGTATTTTATAGTTGGTAAAATTAAAAAATATATTTCAATCTAATGGGTGGGTGAAGATAGCTTTGTCATCTCTTTGATTAAAGGGTAAAACAATGGTGCATTGTTTGTGAAGTATAATCTTCTGTTTCAGCCATTGGATTAACCACCAAGCATTCTAAGGTTGGTAAAAGATGATAAAGCTTGACTTTTAAACAAAGTTGTCATGTTACATATTTAAGGATAGCAATGCTGAATTGTTAAACAGGTGATAAAATGACCAAACGAAAAAAAAGGAGATTAAATAAAAAAATAGATCCATTATTTTTAGAATGTGAAGCTTCTTCCCAAAATTCAGTTTAAAAGTTTAGGAACTGATGTCTAAACATTAAAGATGTTTTATTTTTATTTTAATCATAAAAATATTTCCAGATTTTAATTTGTCTTCAGCAAGAAACATTGAAAATATAAAACAATTACCTTCACTGTCTGTTACACTAATCATTGAAAATAATGAAAAACCAAATTATTTGTATACAAAACAATGTTTTATATATATATATATATATATATATATATATATATATATATATATATATATATATATATATATATATATATAAATTAAAGGTAAACATTAAAACCCCTAATTTAGAACCTGTTTAGTAAAGTTGTTAATATAAAAATACGAGAATATTATTATTTTTTACTTATCAATTAAGTCAGGGATTTATCGGGACCCAATATTGTTTTTACTTTAATAAAATATAAAACTTTAGACTCTCAAGATATTTTACAATATTAGTTGTCTTTCCTCTCAAAATTATATGTTGAGTTCCTTACAATTAGTAGAGACTAAACCATGTTCGTTTAATAAAAGTAGAAACTAAATTAGTAAAACTTGCATATGAAAAAAAAAACTAACCCAACAAATTTTTTAAGAAATAAAAAGCACCTTTATCTAAAAAATTGTTTCCCGTTATGAATTCCATAATTTGTACCAATAATACAGTCAAATAAATATATAGTTACTATAAAAGAATAATTTCTGTCATAATTATATCTTGATTGGTAAATATTAACTTAAAAGAATTGTGTGAGGATATAGTTGTAAATCTTATCACTACAAAAAATTAGATTTCTACTGGAGATTATTTTTTCCGTTTCCGGCGGTTTTAACCCCCGGAAAATATGTTACTCGCGGTTAGGAAAACCGTTGGGAAAACCTGCGTCGTTAAGTAATTACTGACGGTTTTTTAAAAAATCGCCGCAATTAGCGGGAGTTTTGAAAAACCGCCGGTAGTAGTGAGGTTTTTACTAAAACCGCCGGAAATAACTGGGGTTAAGCAAAACCGCCGGTAATTTGTGAGGGTTTATGAAAACCGCCGATACTTTTGAGAGTTTTTCAAAACCGCCGGAAATATAAATAATTTAATTTTTTTTTATTATTCAAATTACTTGATTATCATTAATAAACCAAAATTAAATAATATGAAACCAAAATTAAATGTAAACATTAAATATAAACCAAAATATTATTATATAAATTGTAAACATTAGAAATACAATTAATGTTTCTTAAAAATTAAAATTAACATGTTATTTAATAATTATAGTTTTATACTTCTTCATTATTTTCATCATTTGGTACTTCTTCATTTTATCCATCATTTGGTACTTCTTCATTTTATCCATCATTTGATATACTTCCTTTTTCAAATATCTACAATATAAAACAATAATTAGTTAATAATATTTTAAAAAAATTATTAAACGAATTTAAGAACTATTGATGGTTGAAAAATGTTAAAATATGATATAATAGAAACTAAATTCAAGTATATCGATGAACACAAAAGGTTAAACATTTTATGGAAAGTAAGAGAAAAAAAAACATAGATCTTGATCTTAATATCTTCATTTTAGCCAGATCAATAGTAAAGTTATTGTGCATAAATAATTTCACCACATTGGATACCTAACTTATTGAATGTGACAAGGAAATAGTACAACCAAAATAGTACAACCAATATAGTTCTTTCTTACTAATTAAAAATCTTTAATCTAGTCATTGGTAGAGTTATATTTTCACCTAAATATAACTGAACATTAATTATGTAAAGCTGACAATAAAATGATGAATCACTGAAACGTTATTAACATTGTACTTAGTTATGATATGCAAACATTTTCCAAGGATCAAACTTCTTCATCTCACTAACAATTTAAAATTACAGAACTAGAAATTTGAAGTATACTTAAACAACTAATTGCTTTGCAGTTTACAATTGTATGCTCATTAGTAGGGGCACAAAATTTTAATACACGAAAAGTTCATTAAAAATTTTGAATCTCAGACTGAAGTAATAAATCAGTTAAAAAATAGTTTATTAGTTTTAATCCACAATGCACACTTTAACAATTTTACACTATCAATGAACTATAAAATGCCACCTTTTAGAATGGGGTTAAAAACTTTTACAGAAAGATCTTAATTATTACAATATATTATTTTAGTAATGACAAAACACGGTAGTTTTACCAAGACAACATACCAACCCCAAGAGTTCCAACTTGTAACATCCCAATAAATAGTAATAACCATTAATTAGAATTAATTACAATTAACAGTAAACAGTCATCAGTCTTTACCACTAACAGAGAACAAAAGCCGAACGGCTATAAGTGCAGCGTTACAATGTCGAGCCCCAAAATAATGAACGCTAATAACGAACGGTTTACAACATGAATAACCGAACGTCCTACAACAAAACTAAACCACTAACAACTACTAAAAGCGAGCGGTCTACTGCTCGGCCTTAACCTCCACTTCGACCAAGTTGGCGTCCTCCAAATTTTCTTCTTCCAGCGTAGCCTCAAGGGACGCCTCTCCATCTGCTCACATCCACAACGGATGATCATTGCATTGACAAGACGGACATACATCAACAGTAGACAACACAAGGAAAGTGCAAGGGTAAGCTTAGGTAATTTAATTCATACATATCACATACAATTTAACATACGAATTTAACACACAAGACATGCATCAATACATCAAAGCATAATATAATTCATCCAACTATCATAAGACCGACTGTCCGGACTGTGTGAATCCATGTAACCGTAGGCGTTCGTGCACCCGGTTGGTGTAGTAACTGGAACCCTCATCAGCTGCCAACCGAGGTTAACCCTATCAGCCTCAAAGTACTCAATAGGGCTAGGGCCTCCTGCCATTCCCACGCATGACCTACTCTCCTCTACATGAGGACGAGTACTCATGGAATATCAGGATGATCAGCCATCAGCGATTTTACCATGGTCACACTTTACAACTCATCATAATCAAATCAGGGAGACGTTCCTCCTTGGAACGCTCGTTCAAATATCATTATCATAACTTCATTTCTTAAATCGTTCGCACACCTTAACTTTTTCATTAATTCACATTTTCATTCTATGTTCCACTTTCATAAAAAGACGAACGTTATTTCACTGTATGGACGAACACTATTTGAGAATCGGAACGAACGCTATTTAGAATCAGGACGAACGTTTTCAAAAATCAATTATTATTCAATTTGCACGAGCGCTGGATAGAAGACCTTGCGCGATTTAGAACGGACGCTCGTTATAAGGCCGAGCGCTATTTCGAACGAACGCTTGGTAGAATACCGTGCGCCATTTAAGACGAACGCTCGACATAAGGTCGAACGCTATCAAAGACAAACGCTCGACATAAGGTCGAACACTATCAAAGACGAACGCTCGACATAAGGTCGAACGCTATCAACCATTTACCTTTTTGAACGAGCGTTCGGTCTAAGACCGAACGCCACTTAGGACGAACGCTCAATTAGCATTTCAAATGGGGACGCTCGTCTTAAGATAGAATCCTTTCCAAATGAAAGAATTTCACTCTAATTCAAATTTAGAGAAAACGAACGGTATATGACCGTACAAGGACGAGCGTAATTGATCAATCAGAGAAAATGATATTTTTCCAGACTTTTCAGTTTACAATGACTTTACAGATTTTTATACGATCCCTAACTTATGATTTCTCTCCACCATAAATCTCATACATTACAGAATTCATATTATCATTTCATCTCATACAGAATTTAATCATATTCAAGATCATACGTTTCATTCTCAACATACAGTGCAACCAATCTTACAAATATACATCTATCACAACAACAGAGTTCGTTCACGCATGCTTAAACCATCATACATTTCATAAATTCAATTCAATTCATGCTTTCATACACAACATACCAGTATAGATTAAATTACTAAAGCTTCCCTTACCTGGTCCAGTAGTGAACTTCCAAAAGCTAGGGTTTCACTCTCGTTCTCTCACAGCTTCTACCCAACGAGTCACTCCACGATTTTCCACTTAATCTAAGATACCAAAAATCGCATACAGTTCAGACCTAACTCATGCATGCAACCAGAGTTTGGTTCGCAGAAACAGAAGAGAAGAACGTTCAGGGACGAGAACTTACCAGGCACAGAATTCTAACTTGTTTGGTTCAAATGAAAGCTTACAGCACCGAGAATGATCCTACGGTTTCTGAAATGGAAGCAAAGATGCTGGTGGTGAGTGATCTTAGAGAGAAGATGGAAAGGGTTTAGAGAGAAGTTGGAGAAAAAAAACAGTCAGGGTTTAGCGAGGATGAAGATGAATGCGTGAAATGGAGTGTAGCGTAACAGAGAAATCATTTTCTCTTCCTCGTCAGCCAGCCATGCATTCACGCACTGCCACCTGGTTTTCCACTACCGCTTTAGAAGCTTCTGACGTGACAGAATGGCGTCGGCGCATGCAGAGGGTAAACTTCCCTTCCCGCGCTGGACGAACGTCCATCCACTGCACGCCACTTGTTTTCCTCCAACGCTCTGGAACGCTCCCTCATTGACACATGGCCGGCGCATGCAGATTGGGTTTGACGTGTCAAAATGGGTTTAATGGTGATCAGAGAGTGGATTTAGGTGCTTAATTATTCAGGGTCTCACATTCCCCCTAACTACAAAAATTTTCGTCCTCGAAAATTCTAAAGCTTACCAGGAAACAGGTGCGGATACAATTCCTTCATAGCCTCTTCAACCTCCCATGTTGAATCACCAGTCTTCGCGTCCCACACCACTTTTACAAGACGAACGTCCTTCCCTTTGTAGAGTCTGGTGCGGCTGTCTTCAATGCAGACTGGTTGCATCTCCAGCGTTCGATCTGGGCGAAGCTGGACATCTTCCAACTCCAGTACGTGTGATGGATCAGCTACATACTTCCGGAGTTGGGAAACGTGAAAGACTGGATGTAGGTTGGACAGTTGAGGTGGTAAGGCTAACTCATACGCCACTGATCCAATTTTCTTCAGAATTTGATAAGGTCCTACGAATTTGGGTGAAAGCTTCTTTGGACGAAGGACTCTTCCCACTCCAGTGATGGGATTCAACCTGAGAAACACGTGATCTCCAGCAGCAAACTCTAAGGGTCTTCTTCTCTTATCAGCATAGGATTTCTGCCTGCTTTGAGACGTCTTCAGTCGTTCTTGAATCAGTTTCACCTTCTCGGTTGTTTGCTGGATTAATTCTGGTCCGGTTAATACATTCTCGCCTTCTTGGAACCAACACAGTGGCGTTCGACATTTCCTTCCGTAAAGAGCTTCAAACGGTGCCATTCCTATGCTTGCTTGAAAACTGTTGTTATATGTGAATTCAACGAGCGGCAGAACTTCATCCCAAACTCCCATATGATCTAGGACGCACGTCCTCAACAAGTCCTCGAGCGTCTGGATGGTTCGCTCAGATTGGCCGTCCGTCTGAGGGTGATAAGCAGAACTCATTCGCAACTTGCTTCCCAATTCTCCTTGCAACGATTGCCAAAAACGAGACGTGAATCTCGTGTCTCGGTCTGAAATGATGCTGGACGGTACTCCATGTAGACGAACGATCTCTTTGATGTAGAGCTTGGCCAAGTTGGTCATAGACATCTTCAAGTTGACCGCTAGGAAGTGAGCACTCTTCGTCAGACGATCCACTACTACCCAAATAGAATCGTGATTCTTGACCGTGCGAGGCAAGTGAGTCACGAAGTCCATAGAAATGCTGTCCCACTTCCATTCGGGAATCTCCAAAGGTTGTAGTAAGCCGCCCGGTCTTTGATACTCCGCCTTGGCACGTTGACAGGTTAAACAAGATGCCACAAAACGTGCGACATCACTCTTCATTCCAGGCCACCAGAATGAACTCCGAAGATCTTGGTACATCTTAGTCATACCAGGATGAATGTTAAGACGACTATGATGTGCTTCCTCCAATATGATTCGCTTCAGCTCGCCATCATTAGGAATGCACGTCCTACCCAAGTAACGCAACATACCGTCCGTTCCAGCGTTGAAATGTTTTGCCTGATCCGTACCGAGCGCGCTTAAAATCTTCACTAGCTCATCATCCTCACGTTGCTTCATCCAGATTCGGTCGAACACATCACTTGTTATTCTAAAGGTGCAGCATTTGATACTGTTCGGCTCCAACTCGAACTGCAACTTTAGGTCTCTAAAGCTTTCCACTAAATTGAGTTCTTTCACCATCATAGCTGAAACATGAACCGACTTCCTGCTTAGTGCGTCCGCTACTACGTTAGCCTTTCCCGGATGGTAAAGTAACTCAAATTCATAATCTTTCAAAAATTCTAGCCACCTCCTTTGCCTCATATTCAGCTCCTTTTGATCAAAGAGATACTTAAGACTCTTGTGATCACTAAAGACCTGAAACGTTGCTCCATACAGATGATGCCTCCAGATTTTCAATGCAAACACGACTGCTGCCAGCTCTAAGTCGTGTGTGGGATAGTTCTTCTCATGGACCTTCAACTGTCTAGAAGCGTACGCCACTACCTTCCTTTCCTGCATCAGTACGCAGCCCAAACCTTGATACGACGCATCACAATACACTTCAAAAGGTTTGGCCGTGTCTGGAATGACTAACACTGGGGCGCTCGTCAATTTCTTCTTCAATTCCTGGAAGCTCTCCTCACAACGATCAGTCCATGCGAACGGCTGATCCTTCCTGGTGAGATAAGTCAGAGGGGCTACTATCTTAGAGAATCCCTCAATGAACCGCCTATAGTAGCCCGCGAGCCCCACGAAGCTTCTAACCTCTGTGACCGAACGTGGGCTCTCCCAATCCAGCACTGCTTTCACCTTGGCTGGATCCACTGCAATACCTCCTGCAGAAACGACGTGCCCTAAGAACTGGATCTCCTTCATCCAGAATTCACACTTTGAACGCTTGGCATACAATTCTTTCTCCCTCAACACGCTCAACACGATTCTCAAGTGGTCTTCATGCTCCTCAAAGCTCTTGGAATAGACAAGGATGTCATCAATAAACACCACTACAAATTTGTCCAGGTACGGTCTGAAAATCCTGTTCATGTAGTCCATGAAAATTGCAGGTGCGTTCGTCACTCCAAAGGGCATCACCACGTATTCATAATGACCATAACGAGACCGAAATGCTGTCTTATGAATATCTCCCTCCTTCACTCTAATTTGATGATAGCCCGAACGCAGATCAATCTTTGAAAACACGCACGCACCTTGCAACTGATCCAGTAGGTCGTCTATCCTTGGAAGTGGATACTTGTTCTTGATAGTCAGCTTATTAAGTTGCCTATAATCAATGCAGAGCCGAGAGGTGCCATCCTTCTTCTTGACCAGCAACACAGGTGCTCCCCATGGAGAAACACTCGGCCTGATGAACCTCTTATCCATCAACTCCTCAATTTGCCTCTTAAGCTCTACCAACTCGGCGGGTGCCATTCTATAAGGTTGAACCGAGATGGGTGCAGCAGTTGTCACCAGGTCGATCGTGAACTCAACCTCGCGTATAGGAGGTAGACCAGGGACTTCATCCGGAAAAACGTCCGGAAAGTCATCCACTACCGTTCGTCCTCCACTGCTCTCATCATTGGACGAACGTTCCACTTCGTTGTCTTCATACGTCATGATCAGAAAACAGCTCGCCCCTTCCATGATGTCTTCCTTCAACTGACCGCGATTGACAGACAACTCCTCCTCTTCTTCAACTGGGAAGACTAACTCCTTCTTTCCACAATCAATGAGGATCCGATTGGTAGCCAACCAATCCATCCCCAAAATTACTTCTAAGTCTTGAAGGGGTAAGCAAATGAGATTGACCTTATATCTACGCCCTTCAACTTCTATTGGACATCTCACACAAGCTGTAGACGTCTTAATCCCACCAGCCGCTGGGGTTGACACCACCAAGTCGAACTGTAATTCACTCTCCACTAGCCCCAGTTTCTCAACGCATGCCTTCGAGATGAAGGAATGAGTTGCCCCCGAATCATACAACACTACACACGGCTTTCCAAACAAGAAGCAAGTGCTGGTGATGAGCGTACCTGATCGAGCAGCTTCAGCACCCGTAATTGCATAAACTCTTCCTGTAGCTTGTGCACGTCCACCTCTTCCTTGTTGGGCTCTTCCAGTGTTCGGCGGCCTCATTGCCGCACGTCCTCCCACATAGCATTCGTTCTCCAAGTGCCCATTCCTTCTGCATTTAGTGCAGTATTTTCCCCCATTCAGTTGAGGACAAGCCCACCTCAGGTGTGGTCCTCCACACTGGAAACATGCCACACTCCTTGGCTGTCCAGACTGGCCGACAGTAGCCAAAGCTTGGGATCCACTCGCGTTGACCGCTGGACGAGCGTAAGGGGATCCTCTCTGATTAACATTTCCCTTTGAGACACTCGGCCCCCTTACTGTCTGCTGTTTCTTGTGCCGTTCCGCCTCTGCCAGGTTCTTCTCCAACACCTTGGCCCTTTCCACCATAGCAGGGAACGTTCGGATACACAAACTGGAAACTACGACCTTCAAATCACTGCGTAGACCGTTCTCAAATTTTCTACACTGCCACTCCTCACTAGTGGCCATTGTGTTGAAGCGGATCAAGTGTTTGAACTTGTTCGTATATTCAGAAACCGACATTCCCCCCTGAACCAGCTGTAAAAACTCCACCTCCTTTGCAAAACGGACACTGTCAGGGAAGTACTCCTCATAGAATTTATTTCTGAACACTTCCCAAGTAATCTGCTGGTGAGCGTCCGTCAGAATGGCTCTGGCGCTCGCCCACCAGTGGCTGGCTTCTCCAGTCAGCAAGTACTCCGCATATGCCAAGCGGTTTTCATCCGGACATCTCTTGGCGTTGAAAATTCTCTCCATATCTCTCAGCCACTGGTCCGCTTCATCCGGAAGACACTTGCCACTGAACTTGGACGGATGGTGCTGGAGAAAACTCTCCAAGCTCCATTCAGCATTAGGTTGGGTAGCATGTTGAGTGGCGTTTGAAGAAGAAGCTCCAGTCGCACCTCTAGTGGCAGCCAAAATCTCCATCAATTGCCTTTGCGTGTTTTCAGAATTAACACGCGAAGCCTCTAAACCTTGCATGGCAGCTTGGTTTTGCTGCATCAGAGTGGCGTTTTGTTCCATGAGGGTGGTATTTTGCTGTTGGAGTCTCTCAATGACGTTCTCCAACAATCTAGAGTTGTTGGAAGCATCAGGTTCACTCGGTTGAGGTGGGGGAGGAAGTCTAGGAGCCATTCGTTCTCTGGTTCATCAGAAAACGAGCGTTAGAATTGTTCAAGAGTTAAATAATTCCATAACTCATTAAACACAATACAAGCACACAACGAAAACATAGTGTACTCATAACCTACACGTCCTTTAAAGAACAAAACTGCTCTGATACCAATAAATGTAACATCCCAATAAATAGTAATAACCATTAATTAGAATTAATTACAATTAACAGTAAACAGTCATCAGTCTTTACCACTAACAGAGAACAAAAGCCGAACGGCTATAAGTGCAGCGTTACAATGTCGAGCCCCAAAATAATGAACGCTAATAACGAACGGTTTACAACATGAATAACCGAACGTCCTACAACAAAACTAAACCACTAACAACTACTAAAAGCGAGCGGTCTACTGCTCGGCCTTAACCTCCACTTCGACCAAGTTGGCGTCCTCCAAATTTTCTTCTTCCAGCGTAGCCTCAAGGGACGCCTCTCCATCTGCTCACATCCACAACGGATGATCATTGCATTGACAAGACGGACATACATCAACAGTAGACAACACAAGGAAAGTGCAAGGGTAAGCTTAGGTAATTTAATTCATACATATCACATACAATTTAACATACGAATTTAACACACAAGACATGCATCAATACATCAAAGCATAATATAATTCATCCAACTATCATAAGACCGACTGTCCGGACTGTGTGAATCCATGTAACCGCAGGCGTTCGTGCACCCGGTTGGTGTAGTAACTGGAACCCTCATCAGCTGCCAACCGAGGTTAACCCTATCAGCCTCAAAGTACTCAATAGGGCTAGGGCCTCCTGCCATTCCCACGCATGACCTACTCTCCTCTACATGAGGACGAGTACTCATGGAATATCAGGATGATCAGCCATCAGCGATTTTACCATGGTCACACTTTACAACTCATCATAATCAAATCAGGGAGACGTTCCTCCTTGGAACGCTCGTTCAAATATCATTATCATAACTTCATTTCTTAAATCGTTCGCACACCTTAACTCTTTCATTAATTCACATTTTCATTCTATGTTCCACTTTCATAAAAAGACGAACGTTATTTCACTGTATGGACGAACACTATTTGAGAATCGGAACGAACGCTATTTAGAATCAGGACGAACGTTTTCAAAAATCAATTATTATTCAATTTGCACGAGCGCTGGATAGAAGACCTTGCGCGATTTAGAACGGACGCTCGTTATAAGGCCGAGCGCTATTTCGAACGAACGCTTGGTAGAATACCGTGCGCCATTTAAGACGAACGCTCGACATAAGGTCGAACGCTATCAAAGACAAACGCTCGACATAAGGTCGAACACTATCAAAGACGAACGCTCGACATAAGGTCGAACGCTATCAACCATTTACCTTTTTGAACGAGCGTTCGGTCTAAGACCGAACGCCACTTAGGACGAACGCTCAATTAGCATTTCAAATGGGGACGCTCGTCTTAAGATAGAATCCTTTCCAAATGAAAGAATTTCACTCTAATTCAAATTTAGAGAAAACGAACGGTATATGACCGTACAAGGACGAGCGTAATTGATCAATCAGAGAAAATGATATTTTTCCAGACTTTTCAGTTTACAATGACTTTACAGATTTTTATACGATCCCTAACTTATGATTTCTCTCCACCATAAATCTCATACATTACAGAATTCATATTATCATTTCATCTCATACAGAATTTAATCATATTCAAGATCATACGTTTCATTCTCAACATACAGTGCAACCAATCTTACAAATATACATCTATCACAACAACAGAGTTCGTTCACGCATGCTTAAACCATCATACATTTCATAAATTCAATTCAATTCATGCTTTCATACACAACATACCAGTATAGATTAAATTACTAAAGCTTCCCTTACCTGGTCCAGTAGTGAACTTCCAAAAGCTAGGGTTTCACTCTCGTTCTCTCACAGCTTCTACCCAACGAGTCACTCCACGATTTTCCACTTAATCTAAGATACCAAAAATCGCATACAGTTCAGACCTAACTCATGCATGCAACCAGAGTTTGGTTCGCAGAAACAGAAGAGAAGAACGTTCAGGGACGAGAACTTACCAGGCACAGAATTCTAACTTGTTTGGTTCAAATGAAAGCTTACAGCACCGAGAATGATCCTACGGTTTCTGAAATGGAAGCAAAGATGCTGGTGGTGAGTGATCTTAGAGAGAAGATGGAAAGGGTTTAGAGAGAAGTTGGAGAAAAAAAACAGTCAGGGTTTAGCGAGGATGAAGATGAATGCGTGAAATGGAGTGTAGCGTAACAGAGAAATCATTTTCTCTTCCTCGTCAGCCAGCCATGCATTCACGCACTGCCACCTGGTTTTCCACTACCGCTTTAGAAGCTTCTGACGTGACAGAATGGCGTCGGCGCATGCAGAGGGTAAACTTCCCTTCCCGCGCTGGACGAACGTCCATCCACTGCACGCCACTTGTTTTCCTCCAACGCTCTGGAACGCTCCCTCATTGACACATGGCCGGCGCATGCAGATTGGGTTTGACGTGTCAAAATGGGTTTAATGGTGATCAGAGAGTGGATTTAGGTGCTTAATTATTCAGGGTCTCACACAACTAAAATCCCAACAATATTAGCATCCTTAGCTCTCTCCACAAGGTAATATCTGCATAGTCATCACTCTAGCTTAGTAAATTTGAAGATATAAGATGGCTTACACAACACAAGACAGAGTAGTGTGTTTATATTGGGATACATACCTATGTTTAAGAATCCTCCTTTGTTGAAACAAGTTTGTCACCGTTTGATTTTCATTTGCATTATATCTGACTAAAGCAACAGAAATCATAATAATTATAATCATGATTCAGAAAATCCTAAAGTAGAAAATAAGTTGAGAAGACTTTTGATTTCATATAGATGTTATACATGTATAAAGAAAGACCTATTCTCCCTACACCTCACGGTCTTCCTCCTGCACCTCCAAAACATATTTTAATTCCAATGATACCCTTTACAGAAAAATCGCATTTCGAACTGCGGCAATTTCCTCCTTCACACCGCATTTCGAACTGCGGCAACTTCCTCCTGCACCTCCAAAAGCGGAAAGCACAAACCCACCGCATTTCAATCTGCGGCTGAGACAAACCGCACTTCGAAGTGCGTTAGATTTTTAGGGTTTAGTTTTTTAATTTTTTTATTAGGTTAGTATATATTTATTTTATTAGGTTTTATTTTTATTAGGTTAGTATAATAAATTTAATTTTTTATGTTAGTTGTTAAATAAAATGTTTTGTTTTAATATATTTTGAATTATTTTATTTGTTTGTTAAATTTTGTTGAATTTGTTATTTTTCAACATATTATTATTTTCTTAATATATTATTTATTATGTATTTAATTTTATTTAAGTTTTTTAATTTTTTATGAAATTGAAATAATTATTAAATTGTTTATTGAATTAAATAATAATTATTATATGTAATGTTAAATATTATTTTGGATTTAAAGTGCAACAATTAATTAAAACGCACTTCGAAGTGCGGTTAGGAAACAATTAATTAAAATAGAAAACGCACTTCCAAGTGTGGTTAGGAAACAATTAAATAGATAGGAAACGCACTTCGAAGTGCGATTAAGAAAGAAACAATTAATTAAAATAGGAAACGCACTTCGAAGTGCGGTTAGGAAACAATTAAATAGATAGGAAACGCACTTCGAAGTGCGGTTAGGAAAGAAACAATTAATTATAGGAAACGCACTTCGAAGTGCGGTTAGGAAAAAATTAATTAAAACGCACTTCGAAGTGCGGTATTAATTTTTGACTTTTGTTAATGAAGGGTAAAGAAGTAAAATTGGGGATGCAGGATGAAGGCAGTAAGGTGTAGGAAGAATCACTCGTAAAGAAATATTAAAACAAAGAAATAATTTCAGGGATATTAGCTTCCCAAAATATACCTTTTTGTTAGAGATGTCGTACAATACATGACACATGTTTACCAATAGCTTTCCTAAGGTCATTTCATGATAGAAATACAATGCAAAGGAAAACATAAATTAAATGGAGAAATTAAAGGACGGGAAACTGTCAACCTATTTCACAAGTATTGAATGTGAGCACAACATTAGCAAAAGCTGAATCATCAAGTCCAATCCAAAAGACCAAGTAATCATCCATGCTTTGTCCCAGAGGTAATTTCCAAGTTAATCCAAATTTTTTTTCTTAATTTCTCCAAAAATACTTAATGAAAAAAAAATATATTTTCATAAGTTAAAATTCCACGAATTTAACAACAGCATGAAATAAGATGTGTTATACTATTGCCATAAAAGCATACATACAAATTAAAAAATTCCATGTCATTATGAGTGAGTGCCTCCCTGAGCCTTGAAATCTTAGCATGCCTATTGGGGCGGTGGTGACCTCCATCTTCAAAACAAGATATTTGCCCCGTGTTTATCCACTGCACAGATAATGTAAGAAGGGCTCAGAAGATGGTAAAATAAGAGTATGGATGATTGAATGAAAAAGAAAGAACAAGACCTTGAGATAGATAGCTGAGTATAAGAGAGCTTCCAACTGATCTTCCCCTTGTAGACCTTCAGCTATAATATCACGTACGATATCAAGCTTCAAAGTGAAAATTATGGATAAAGTTAATATGCTAATTAAGAAGTAAAGGTACTGGTTTCTAAAGAAGGCACTAAGGGAAGGGAGTATTATGAACTGAAGTACCTTTCTCCACCAATTCCTGGAATTTTGATCAACTTGAACAAATTTGAGAGGCAAGCCATGAAGACCTGAAGTGTCCCATTTCCTCTGTGTTTCATGGTTTCCATGCTCGTTGGATCGCATGAAGGAAACAGATTTACCTTGCCACTCACCAACAAAGGGACTTGGCTCTGCCTCTTCAGAAACAGAAGAACTGCCAAGCTGATCATTTCAACTTCGGTCTGAAATTGAATCTCTCCTCTAATGGCATTGCCATCTTTAAGCCTCTTGACAACTACAAGAGTACCATCAGGGAGAACTCCTTTGTAGACATTTCCAAAACCACCTTTTCCTAATATGTTTTTGCTGCTGAAGTTGTGAGTAGAAATCCGGAGTTCTCTGAATTGAAACCTCTTCAAGTTTCCAAGGTAGACTTCTTCATGATGCCAGTTTGAAACAGTTAACAAAAAGGTCATAAATTTCAGAACAATACCATACTTGAATTAACTTTTGATGCACTAGAACATTCTTATATAACGATGTATATTTTACTTTGATCTCATTCAAGGTGTGCAAATGGCAAGTACCTTTAATATCGAAGAATGCTTGTTGATTGTGCTTGTGTCTCCACCAAATAACACCTCCAAACTGGAAATATAAACTGAAATTATGCATGAGATACAAGTATAAAACAGAAGAGTTCATATGTGTATTACAGAAAATTGTGTTGGGTCATGTTAGCCAGAGACTTTGGGCATTCACCAACAAGAGTGTTATTATTGAGCCTCCTGAAACAATTTTGGGAAAATTTTAGCATTAAACATTAGAGATTGATACTGAAAATGGATTCATCTCAAGATATCAAACCCAAGCTCATGTATGCTTACAAGTATTGGAGGCTTCTCAAGTGTCCCAGAGGAATCTTCCCTATGAAGAAGTTGTTAACACCGTCAAGGAGGTCGTGAAGAAGGAGGTGGCTCCGGTCAACGTCTGATTCCACCTTGTGCAACTCGCAAGCTCCTAAAAAGCGCCAATCGCAACATCGGCGAGCTCCTAATGATGCTTGGGTTTTCAGAATTAGGGATTTGAAGCAGGGAAAGACAAGGGAATTAGGAATTTTGAAGTGAAGAAGGACTGTGAGAATGGAGAAGTCGAGACGCGAAAGACGGTGAAAATGGAAACGGTGAGACACGAAGATTGGGAGATGGAAATGGCAAGACACGAAGGTTGTGCGAATCACAAGCTCCTTAAAAACACCATCGGAGAGCTCCTCAAAAAGTCAATCACAAGGTCGGTGAGCTTCAGGTTTTCGAAAATTAAGGATTTAGAGGAGGAGAAGGCAAGGAAACCATGACTGCGAAGTGACAAAGGGTTACGAAGATAGAAAAATTGAGACGCGAAAGCTGAAGATGAAGAAGTCGAGAGGCGAAGGTGAAGATGAAAACGAAGTAGTGAAGAAAGTTAATAATACTCGAAGCTCTGATGAAGTGAAAAACAAAGCACCGAAGGTGCAAAGGCACGACATTTCGGCAGTTTCACAAAGAAACCCTTAGAATTATATTTTAAAAAAATAAATTATGTAATGAAATCACGGATAATTAGGAGAGGTTTGTAAAACCTCGGGAAACGAACCTCTACTATGCTGCTATATTTTTGTAGTGTATAGAATTATTTACGTCAAATAAATAATAATTATTATTATTATAAAAGAACCTTTTATATTGATTGGTAGACGAATCATTTTGTAAGAACAGATAATTTTAAAGATTTTGGTTGATGATTGTATGTGTGTGAAATTGAATGATTTTCGGTGATTCTTGTGTGGACTATTATATGCTATGTTTATGAGGTTTGGGTTTTTGCAAAATTTTGGTTCAATGGCCGAATGAATTGTGAGGAAGTATGATGGTGAAATTAGGAAATTTGTGTTCGATATTAGGTGGGTAGTCGGTCTCTTAGTCGTATTTGGTTTTGTATTAGCGTTCGTTAGTAGTAGTACTTGATTTTGTATTAGCATTCATTACTAGTCGTACTTAGTTTTGTATTAGCGTTCGTTTTAGTAGTGCTAAGTTTTGTATTGTGTTCGGTCTTAAATGAGTTTTGTTTTTGTGGGGCTTCAGCTAATGACCGATCGGTCTTGTACTAGTATTCTGTTTAGTCGTAGCGATCGGTCTTAGTGGGGTGTGTGGTCTCTTAGTAGCGATCGGTCTTAGTGGATTGTGTAGTCTCTTAGTAGCGATCGGTCTTAGTGGGGTGTATGGTCTCTTAATAGCGATCGGTCTTAGTGGGGTGTGTGGTCTCTTAGTAGCGATCAGTCTTAGTGGGGTGTGTGGTCTCTTCGTAGCGATCGGTCTTAGTGGGGTGTGTGGTCTCTTTGTAGCGATCTGTCTTAGAGGGGTATGCGGTCTATTAGTAGCACTCGGTCTTGTACTAGTGCTTGATCTTGTACTTGTATTGGTCTTAAATGTGTTCAGCCTCTCATGGGCCTTACCTGTTAATGACCGTTCGGTGATATTTTAGTAATCGGTATCAACTCTAAGTGTTCGGCCTAAGTCATAAGCGTTCGGTCTAAACTTAGTACTTGGTATGGTGGTAGTATTCGGTTATACTCGGAATCCTCTAGTTGTTGGTCAGTAATAGTACTCGACCTTCTCTTCAGCTGTGTCTATTATTGACCGTTTCGTCCTGTTCTTTAGGTAGTGAGAGAGTGATCGATCTCCAACATTCACAGGGTGTTCGGTCTTGTTCATATATGTTTGGTGATTTCTGTTCGGCCCATATTTATATTTATTCCAGTGTGTGATAATGCTAAATTTTACCATATTTTAAGCATCATTTTAGTAGCAAAATCAACTCCTTTCTAACTTATAACTTGCTTAATCCTCTTGTTTTGTCTTGTTTTCTAAATAATTGTGTTTTTGGCTACTTTGATGTACTTTCATCAATAATCCCTTATTTTGTAGCTAAAAATGAGCTTGGAAGACTCTCCAACCATGTATAGAACTGGACCAAGAAGTTAGCACGGAGAAACGCTCGCCACACATGCAGGACACTCGCACAAGCAGGACGTTCGTCCAAGATTCAGAACGTTCGTCCAAAAGAGAAGAGAGAACGCTCGCCAGAGAAGTGGACGTTCGTCCAGAAACAAGCGGACGCTCGTCCTCCATGCAGAACGGACGCTCGTCCAGAAGGCAGAAGAGCGGACGCTCGTCCAGAGTGGAAGCACGAGCGAACGCTCGTCCCAGCCAAGCGGGCGCTCGTCCAAGAGAGCGGACGTTCGTCCAGGAAAGAGGACGCTCGTCCAGGAGGACGCTCGTCCAAATACGAGAGGGAGAGGACGCTCGTCCCAGGCAGAGGACGCTCGTCCAGCCAGGCAGAAGTGGACGCTCGTCCAGCCAGGCAGAGGACGCTCGTCCAAGTTGCAGAGAGGACGCTCGTCCCAGCCAGACACGAGGGACGCTCGTCCATGCAGAAGAAACGAGAGGACGCTCGTCCATGCAGAAGAGGATGCTCGTCCATGCAGAGGAGGACGCTCGTCAAAGAAGCGGGCGCTCGTCCAAGATAAGAGGACATTCGTCCAGCGAGATAAGAGGACGCTCGTCCAGCGAGACACGCAGAGGACGTTCGTCCACCCAGGACGCTCGTCAGTGGACGCTCGGCAGCGAGAAGTGGACGTTCGTCCACTTTCAGCTTCCAGAGAGTTTCACGCCCGGGCGTGAGAAATGGGGCGCCCGGGCGCAACTTTTCGCCAGTTTTGAATACTTCCCGAGAGTCTCGCGCCCGGGCGCGACTTTTACTGATGTGGCAGACAGCTTATTTAACCCAGAAACGCGAAGGGTTTGGGGTCTTTGGTCATTTGGAGGCGCGATTTCACGGCTGGAGCTCATGGAGGGCGTGAGGAGCTTGTGGGAACATCTCCTCCTCTTCCTTTGGGTCTCCTTCTTCATCCATCTTCCACGTTTGTAAGCTTTAGGGTTCTCCATGGAAATGGAGAACCAAACCCATCTTGTTAGGATTAGTTGTAGCCTTTGAATTCTTGTGTAATTGTTGAATGATTTGAATATATATATGCCTTTTCTATCAATTGCTAGTATTCTTGTTTCCGATCTTAAAGCTTGCATGTAATGGGAACGTTCATGGCTTGATTTTGGGGTTTTATGGATTATGGGAACGTAAGATGAAATCTTGAACTGAAATAAGAGTCCTTGTGGGTCATTGATTCTAGGAATGGAAGATGATTCACATGTTGTCTTAGATCCCAGCTCTTTAATGCGGGTTTTGCTTGTTAGATTGCCAAGGAATTGGGGTTTGATAAGGAAAACCTAGGCTCTTTCACCTAAGGAATTAGGGCTAGAGTGTTTTAGTGGATTGACTTTAGTAAATTGATAGTGAGGAGATAAAATTGGTTATACACAAGAGTGCATTGGTGAAAACTAGCCTTAGCAATGTCATTTCATATCATTTCTAGTCTTTTCCATTTCCAAGTGCCTTCAATACCAAAGTCCAACCTTGTAATTATGTATGAATTTACATTTCTGCACTTGTTCTGTAAATTGATGTTATGTTCTTGAGTCTATATGAGTTGTTAATCGCACAATTCTTTAGTATTACGAGTCTCTTGGGAAAACGATACCCGGTCTTACCGGTTTATTACTTGAACGATTCGGTACACTTGCCGAAATCGAGCCCAACAAGTATTTTTTAGCTAACAAGTTTTTGGCGCCGTTGCCGGGGATTTGGGGATTGAACCCGATTCCTAGCAACGGCTAACAAGTTAAATTGGGCCTCATCAGTGTGCTATTTTAATTAATTGTTCCAATTGCTTTGATGGCTTATGTATGCATTATCATAATGGTGTCATAGTGAAAGTATGGTATGATAATTGTAATATGGATGTGAAAGAGAATTCCAAGGAGAAATGTCTCAGTGATTTGTTATTAAGGTGTGGTAAAGTATGAATATGGACAGTGAAATCCACGATGTTCATCTTGACATTTTAATGATTATCAATTCTCAAGTAGAGATGGGTAAGTCATGTCGTGAGAATAGTAGGAGGTCCTAGCCTATAGGGTATTGTAGGTGAGTTATAACGGACTAACCCCGAGTGACAGCTGAGGGTGTTCTAGTTACTACACCCCCGGACGCAAGAACGGCCTCAAGCTACATATTCATACAATCTGGATGGTTAAGTCAAGTATTCAGTCATTGCCTGTAATGTATGGTCGGTCATTGTATGCTTGAAATGCTCGGTTGACATATGCTTATGTATTTCTTTAATTTGCATGATTAGTGTAATCAATTAAATTACTCTAGCTTACCTTTGCTTTTTTGTGGCCTGTCTTTGTATGATGTTTCTCTTTTGCGATGATCACCTTAATGGTGTGAGCTTAGGAATACAGTCTTTTCAATTGGAGCAGCTGAAGGGGGGAAATGAAGCTGATAGTATAAATAGTTATTTTTGTTTTTCAGGTAAAATTTTTATTCACCAAATCTGTAGTTTTGTTATATCATTATGCATGTAATATTTCATTTTAGTAAAGTTTATATTACTAAATTTATTTAATAAATAAGTATTAAAAAAAACTCAAAAAATCGAAAGTTGTAAGATTATAAAACTAAAAACTATAAAATTATAACATGATAAAATTACAAAATATAAGAATTATAAAATCACGAAAATATAAAAATAATAAAATTATAATATAAATTTATAAAATTGTAAATTTATATGATTATAAAATCATAAAGTTAGAAAAACTTTAAAAGTTATAAATTTACAAGATTATAAAATAATATAATTATAAAATTATAAAGTTATAAGATTAGAAAATTATAACATTATAAAATTATTCGATTATATGTAAACACTAAATAAAATAATAAAACAAAATGTAACATCCCAAAATACAGTAATAACTATAATTTAGAATTAATTACAATTAACAGTTAAACAATGCAGTCTTATACTTAACAGGGTTCAAAAGCCGAACGACTTAATATACAGAAACCAAAAATACTAAGCAGAAATAAGAAGAGTCAGGGACGAACGGTTTTACAAAACCAAATAACCGAACGTCCACTAATCAGATTAAAGTAATATAAACTAAACCAACGAGCGCGCTAAGGCTCGGCCTTGACTTCCACATCTACGAGGCTCACGTCTTCCAAATTTTCTTCTTCCAGCGCCTCTTCCAGTGGCTCACTCCCATCTGCTCCCATCCACACGGATGATCATCGCGAAGACAAGACGGACGTACAAGGACGAGGAACAACACAAGGAAAAACAAAGGGTAAGCTTATGTAATTTAATTCATACCTTAACATAAAGATTCATCAATTCAAACATACCAGAATAATTCAACATAAATAAGCATCCAAAAACTATTACTAGACGGACCGTCCGGACTGTATGAATCTGCGTAGCTACAGGCGTCCTTGCACCCGAGTGATGTAGTAACTGTATTACACTCAACAGCTGCCACTCGAGGTTAGTCCGTTCTTACGTCGCCCATGTTAACTTATGGACTAAGGACCTCCTGCCGTTCCCACACATGACCTACCCCCTCTAAGTGAGGATGAGTACTCACGGAACATCAGGATGGACAGCCAGCATTAGCATGCCCACAGTCATACTTTACCAAATTCCATATTCAAATTCATCCATACATGAGTCGTTCCTCCCTGGAAAGCTCGTTCAAAACCAACAACCGTTTATTCATCTCATATAATGTTCATTATTTATAATCTTTTACTTTTATTTTCATTTTTGTCTTTCAGTCCAAGTACATAAAATCACGAACGTTCAGCCCTCTTTATAACGAGGACAAACGTGAGGAACGAGACTGAAGAGTTTACCCCGTTCCAAAATAAAGTAATATCAACTACCAGATAGATGGACGACCTGTATTAACACGGGTGCTCGACACGGTCGGTCGACCCAGACGGACGACCGGTAATAACACGGGTGCTCGACACGGTCGGTCGACCTAGATGGACGACCTGTGTTAAGAAGGGTGCTCGACACGGTCGGTCGACCCAGATGGACGACCTGTATTAAGAAGGGTGCTCGACACGGTCGGTCGACCCAAATGGACGACCTGTATTAAGAAGGGTGCTCGACAGGGTCGGTCGACCCAGATGGACGACCTGAGGTTCGGTTCGTGGATTATCAAGGTTGGTCAACTTGTCGGAAGGACCAGTTGGTAGAGTTTACATACAAGAATCCAATGCTAGTAAACGACTGAGCACGGTAGAGAACACTATTGAAGTTATACCAACACTATTTTTCATCAAGGGATTTTTCAAGAAAAGAGTAAGAGCGCTTGGTGTAAGAGCCTAGGTTTTCCTTATCAAATCCCAATTCCTTGGCAATCTAACAAGCAAAACCCGCATTAAAGAGCTGGGATCTAAGACAACATGTGAATCATCTTCCATTCCTAGAATCAATGACCCACAAGGATTCCTATTTCAGTTCAAGATTTCATCTTACGTTCCCATAATCCATGAAACCCCAAAATCAAGTCATGAACGTTCCCATTACATGCAAGCTTTAAGATTGGAAACAAGAATACTAGCAATTGATAGAAAAGGCATATATATAATCAAATCATTCAACAATTACACAAGAATTCAAAGGCTACAACTAATCCCAACAAGATGGGTTTGGTTCTCCATTTCCATGGAGAACCCTAAAGCTTACAAACATGGAAGATGGAAGAAGAAGGAGACCCAATGGAAGAGGAGGAGATGTTCCCACAAGCTCCTCACGCCCTCCATGAGCTCCAACCGTGAAATCGCGCCTCCAAATGACCAAAGACCCTTAACCCTTCGCGTTTATAGGTTAAATAAGCTGTCTGCCACATCAGTAAAAGTCGCGCCCGGGCGCCCCATTTTCTCACGCCCAGGCGCGAGACTCACTGGAAATATTCAAGTCTGGCGAAAAGTCGCGCCCGGGCGCCCCATTTCTCACGCCCGGGCGTGAAACTCTCTGGACGCTGAAAGTGGACGAACGTCCACTTCTGCTGGACGAACGTCCTCCTGCATGGACGAGCGTCCTCTTGCATGGACGAGCGTCCTCTCGTTTCTTCTGCATGGACGAGCGTCCCTCGTGTCTGGCTGGACGAGCGTCCTATCCTCTGGACGAGCGTTCTGGACGAACGTCCTCTGCCTGGCTGGACGAGCGTCCACTTCTGCCTGGCTGGACGAGCGTCTGCTTCTTGGACGAGCGCCTGCTGCCTCTGGACAAGCGTCCCCCTCTCTTGGACGAGCGCCCGCTTCTGGGACGAGCATCCTCGGACGAGCGTCCTCCTGGAAGAACGTCCGCTCTCTTGGACGAGCGCCCGCCTGGCTGAACGAGCGTCCTCTGCCTGGGACGAGCGTCCTCTCCCTCTCGCATTTGGACGAGCGTCCGCTCTGCATGGAGGACGAGCGTCCGCTTGTTTCTGGACGAACGTCCACTTCTCTGGCGAGCGTTCTCTCTTCTCTTTTGGACGAACGTTCTGAATCTTGGACGAACGTCCTGATTGTGCGAGTGTCCTGCATGTGTGGCGAGCGTTTCTCCGTGCTAACTTCTTGGTCCAGTTCTATACATGGTTGGAGAGTCTTCCAAGCTCATTTTTAGCTACAAAATAAGGGATTATTGATGAAAGTACATCAAAGTAGCCAAAAACACAAATATATAGAAAACAAGACAAAACAAGAGGATTAAGCAAGTTATAAGTTAGAAAGGAGTTGATTTTGCCATTAAAATGATGCTTAAAATATGGTATAATTTAGCATTATCAAAATACCCCCAAACTTACAACTTTGCTTGTCCTCAAGCAAAAGTACTTCTCCTAGCAAACAATTCAATCACAATGGTCTAGCAACTCAAGCATAGTTTCAATCAAATAAACAAAATCAATCATGCTTGCTCAACTTATAAATCACATTCAAGAGACAATATAGTCTTAGCAAGCTAAACTTCAATCATGGTGCTCACAAATTAAAAATCACAAGATAGATGCAAATGATAGATCAACAAACATGGCAAGTTGTTTTCAATGAGTGCATGGAACCAATCCTCGCCAAAGAAAGTGTTTCACTCAAGCACAATGGTGTATAAGGATGTGTGTCTAACTCTCAAATATCACAATGTTACACAAATCAACTTTGCCTTTTGTTTCAACCATTTCAAACACATTAACAAACAAGTTACATCACAAGGACTTTGATTGGCTTGTATTGTGGCTGGGCTAAGAAGAAAAATTGGTTTTTCTGGACAACAAAGCACCTTGAGATAAGAGACCAAACAATTTAGTTCATGATATAGCATAGTATCTCTTTTTCTCCAAAATTGAATAAACCACTCTCAACTTATTTCCCAACTCTTTTTCATTGAATTCATGTTTTTGTTTTTCTTCTTCTTTCTTCTTTTTCTTTCTTTTTAACTCAACTTATTGTTTTTCTCAATGCTCTCCTTTTGACAAGAACTCCCCCAAACTTAGACCATTCTCCTCACTCTAACATATATGTTCATCTCAACTCAAGGTAAGGAGGTTAATGATTTTTCAATAGGCTTAAGGTTTCGGGAATGAGAAAGTTTTCTTTAAGGTTCAAAGGTTTAGCATTGGCTTTTAGGCTCAAAATGTAGAAGAGGTGGAAGAACAAGATGGCCTTGATCATTTGTAACATGCAAGTAACTAGTTCAAATAGAGAAACTTAGGCAAAATCAACTGTGATTCCAAAGTAATAACATTCAACAATAAACTCTGAGGCACAACATCTCACAGGTTCACTCAAGGTTCCAAAATTTGAAAAACACCATGCCAAGAATATTGATCACAATTAAAACTAAGCATCTATCTCAACAGATACAAGCAACCACAATCTCAGTTCAACAAGCTCAACCACATAATCTCAATCAGATTTTCAAAATAATTCTCATGGATAAAGAGCAAGCACAAGAGATTTGCATTCAATTCAAGCATAGAAAATGATTCACTCAAATCACCAGACCAATTGCACAAGAACTATCCACAAGGCAAGTCAAAAAGAAATCCAAATTCAAAAACTGAAAGCAAATAAAAACTGGAAATTAAAACTGAAAAACCGAATAAAATGGACTCTTTGCAGCTCCAGCAGTGTAGGAGACTAGCTTCACTTTCATCTGCAACATCTTCCTCCAACAGTAGAATATACTCCGCAACTGCTCCACCTCCCCCATCAGTAGGGGCCTGGCCCCCAGGCCATGCTACACGAGCAGCAAAATCTTCATTTCAAATGGTGCTCAGCTCACACTTGGCTCAAAGGTTGGCCGGTGGTGGTTTTCAAACCTGTAAACTCCTAAGGAAAATGTTATCCTATACAAGAAAGCTCAAAGCAAACTTAGTATCTCATAGTCAACAACTGGAGAGAAGAATCCATAAAACAAACTAAAAGAAATATGCAAAAGAAAACAAAGAAACAAAACAATGAAAGCCAAAACAAACAAAGACAAAAGTACAAGAACAAAGAGGGAAGTCTTAGAATTAAGCTTCCCAAAGGTACAACAACACAAAAAGGGTAAAAAAACACAACAAAAGGAGTGTGTGAAAGAGTGCAAAAGAATGGGAAACTCATCATAAATCAAGAAAAACAAAAGTGCAGAACCAGAATTTTTGGTGCTGGGCGCCCCTGGTGCAGCTCGCGCTCGGGCGCCCCTCAGCAGGGGGCGCTTGGGCGCCACTGGTGCATCGCGCGCTCGGGCGCCCCTCAGCAAGGGGCGCTTGGGCGCCACTCGGTCAGGTTGATGCAGGATGACCCTCGTGCAGCTCGCGCTCGGGCGCCCCTCAGCAGGGGGCGCTTGGGCGCCATATCAGTTTTCTGCATAATGCAGATTTCTGCGAAATTGGCCACTCATCATGTGATTTTTGGTTCTAAACCTTCATTCAATGCACTCACACACCAAACAAGCTAAAACTAACCTAATAAACTTAAACAAACCATAAAAAACAACATCAAAACTCAAAAATCACAACAATGCAAAACTACACAAACATGCAAAACATAAGCCAAAAATGCAAATAACACAAAAATCACACAAACACAAGTAAAATAGGTAATAAAATTGGGTTGCCTCCCAAAAGCGCTTGTTTAACGTCATTAGCTTGACGGATTACTCAATGAAGCGCAAATGTTGTTGTTGGTGTGCTCCTTCCACCAACTCCTCTTGAACCACATTCTAGCCACCAAATCAACTCTCATAGCTTGAATTCTTTATTTTTGCCCTTCCACTACCTTGACATCTTCAAACACTCAATCCTCTTGATCAACTTTGGCTTGCTAGGCTTGAGTTCATTGTCTCTCATCAAAGGGTGGTGGTGACTAGTCTTTCTCTTTTCCTTCTCCCTTTCTTCATCTTTCACTTAGCACTTGGAGCATCTTCAATGAAGGGAGAATTTTGGGCAGCTTGTAGTGCTCAAGCTAGTTGTCTCCTTGTGTCCTAAACTTCCTTCAATCTCAGGGTCTTCATGATGCTTTTGAGGCTGCAGTCCTCCTTGTGTGAACATCCCCTGCATACACTTAGACACAACTAGGCTACAGCCACAAATTAGCCCAAGTAAAATTGAAAATCTATATACAACAAAAGAGTTAGTTCTATATACAAATCAAGTCTAAACAAGTTAGAAACCTCACAAAAGTCTAGTATTGACACGAGTCCACGGCAGCGGCGCCAAAAACTTGATGTTGCCCAAATTTAACTTGTTAGCCGTTGCTAGGACTCGGGTTCAATCCCCAAATCCTTGGCAACGGCGCTAAAAACTTGTTAGCTCAAAAAATACTTGTTGGGCTCGATTTCGGCAAGTGCACCGAATCGTTCAAGTAATAAACCGGTAAGACCGGGTATCGTTTTCCCAAGAGACTCGTAATACTAGAGAATTGTGCGATTAACAACTCATATAGACTCAATAACATAACATCAATATACAGAACAAGTGCAGAAATGTAAATTCATACATAATTACAAGGTTGGACTTTGGTATTGAAGACACTTGGAAATGGAAAAGACTAGAAATGGAATGAAATGACATTGTTAAGGTTAGTTTTCACCAAAGCACTCTTGTGTATAACCAATTTCGTCTCCTCTCTATCAATTTACTAAAGTCAATCCACTAAAACACTCTAGCCCTAATTCCTTAGGTGAAAGAGCCTAGGTTTTCCTTATCAAATCCCAATTCCTTGGCAATCTAACAAGCAAAACCCGCATTAAAGAGCTGGGATCTAAGACAACATGTGAATCATCTTCCATTCCTAGAATCAATGACCCACAAGGATTCCTATTTCAGTTCAAGATTTCATCTTACGTTCCCATAATCCATGAAACCCCAAAATCAAGCCATGAACGTTCCCATTACATGCAAGCTTTAAGATTGGAAACAAGAATACTAGCAATTGATAGAAAAGGCATATATATAATCAAATCATTCAACAATTACACAAGAATTCAAAGGCTACAACTAATCCCAACAAGATGGGTTTGGTTCTCCATTTCCATGGAGAACCTTAAAGCTTACAAACATGGAAGATGGAAGAAGAAGGAGACCCAATGGAAGAGGAGGAGATGTTCCCACAAGCTCCTCACGCCCTCCATGAGCTCCAGCCATGAAATCGCGCCTCCAAATGACCAAAGACCCTTAACCCTTCGCGTTTCTGGGTTAAATAAGCTGTCTGCCACATCAGTAAAAGTCGCGCCCGGGCGCCCCATTTTCTCACGCCCGGGCGCGAGACTCACTGGAAATATTCAAGTCTGGCGAAAAGTCGCGCCCGGGCGCCCCATTTCTCACGCCCGGGCGTGAAACTCTCTGGACGCTGAAAGTGGACGAACGTCCACTTCTGCTGGACGAACGTCCTCCTGCATGGACGAGCGTCCTCTTGCATGGACGAGCATCCTCTCGTTTCTTCTGCATGGACGAGCGTCCCTCGTGTCTGGCTGGACGAGCGTCCTATCCTCTGGACGAGCGTTCTGGACGAACGTCCTCTGCCTGGCTGGACAAGCGTCCACTTCTGCTTGGCTGGACGAGCGTCTGCTTCTTGGACGAGCGCCTGCTGCCTCTGGACGAGCGTCCCCCTCTCTTGGACGAGCGCCCGCTTCTGGGACGAGCGTCCTCGGACAAGCGTCCTCCTGGACGAACGTCCGCTCTCTTGGACGAGCGCCCGCCTGGCTGAACGAGCGTCCTCTGCCTGGGACGAGCGTCCTCTCCCTCTTGCATTTGGACGAGCGTCTGCTCTGCATGGAGGACGAGCGTCCGCTTGTTTCTGGACGAACGTCCACTTCTCTGGCGAGCGTTCTCTCTTCTCAAGAACTTGTCAATATAGAAGTCATGACATGTGATCTGAATATTTGGAGGTGTAGGTACAATCCTCACTGTTGTGTCAGATATTATGTGATGGAATATTAACTGCTTTGTTGGGTTCGTTTGTGTTGTTATTGTCTATTTTCATGAGGACACGAAAATATATAAGTTTGGGGGAGTTTGATAGGTGAAAAGTTTACTTGTTTTTGTTTCTTAAATTGTGGGGCTTTTGAGTAAGTTTTAGTGTTAATTCTCATGAAAAGTGTATAATTGTTGATATTAGTATAATTTTGATTGTTTAAATGTTTTGATGCTTTTGTTGTTTATTTTGATGAAAAATAAGGATTGGATATCATAAAAGACTTGGACCAGGCTTAATGGACGCAATTTACCGAGAGGTTCGCGCCCGGACGTGAGAAAAAGGACTCTGGGCGCGATTTTACCGAGAAGGTCGCGCCCGGGCGTGAGAAAAAGGGCGCCCGGGTGCCAATTTACAGAGAGGTTCGCGCCCGGGCGCGAGATAAAAAGGGGCGCCTAGGCGCCACTTAGAAGAAAAGGGACGCTCGTCCAGCATGCAGAGGACGCTCGTCCAGCATGCAGCGACGCTCGGCATAGGACGCTCGTCCAGAGTGAGGACGCTCGTCCAGCGCTCGTCCAACGTTCGTCCAGGACGTTCGTCCAGCGTGCAGAGGACGCTCGTTCAGCATGCAGAGGACGCTCGTCCAGCGCGCAGAAGGGGACGCTCGTCCAGAGTGAGGGACGCTCGTCCAGCGCGCAGAAGGGGACGCTCGTCCAGAGTGAGGGACGCTCGTCCAGCAGGGGACGCTCGTCCAGCATGGGACGCTCGTCCAGCATGGGACGCTCGTCCAGCATGGGACGCTCGTCCAGCAGCGCACGCTCGTCCAGTCGTCCAAGACGTTCGCCAATGTACACGCTCGTCCAAGTTGACGCTCGTCCAACTCGCGGCCGCTCGTCCAGAAAATTGGACGTTCGTCCAGCGCGCCCAACGCTCGTCCAGGGTCGCTCGTCCTGGGCCGCTCGTCCAGAAAATTGGACGCTCGTCCAGAATTGGGCCGCTCGTCCAGAATTTGGACGCTCGTCCAGAATTGACCCGTGACTTCAATTATTGTACCCTTCTTTATATCAGACTTCAGAGGCATTTGCAGAGGGGGATCTGGAACGGGGAGAAGACCAGGGACGCTGCTGCAGCTGCTCCAAGGGGATTCCATGGTGGAAATTCACCAATTTCCACCATCCAATCCATCATTTCTCTCTTCTATGTTGTATATGTGTAGCTAAAACTCCATTTCACTGGGGTTTAAAGTAAATTTCTGAACTTCTATGTAATTTTTCTATTAATGCATGAACTTGTTTGAATTATGTGTTCTATCCTTATTATTCATGCTTTTGATGGAAATCTGAGCTATTTGAACGGTTAAATCATTGGAAAATGCATGAGACCGCGGACCTAGGATAGAACTGCTAAAGGATTTCGAGTCCTAGACATAGGAGGGAATTTTTAGTCATCTGTGGCATTGTGTTTAAGGCAAATCTGATAATTGAATTAGCTAAGGAATTAGCAATTTAGTTTGAATGATTAAGAACTGTCTCTGAGGAATCAGGACTGCATGCGCCTAGGATGTCGATGCTTAATTTTGAGGAATTGTGTTAGTAGAAAATTACCGGAGTGATGAACTTGAATTTCAACCCCAGTGAACTTTAATTCATCTATTTTTACCTCTTTAATTTCATCTGTATGCAAATCTTACTTGTGTTATAAAATTAATCGCTAAATTAGTAAACTTTAAACAATTAGTGAAACATAACAAATCTCTTGGGAAACGATATTCGGACTTACTGATTTATTACTTGTACGATTCGGTACGCTTGCCGAGGTCTCAACACACTGCAGAGGGGTTTTTTTAAATGCATTAATTTGATTTGCCAGAGGTTTTGCAGAGTTAAATTTCCAGGGTCTTACACAAAATAACAACCTTATTTACAATTACAGTTAACAGAAAAATTAAATCACAAATACTCAATTTAAAAATATAATTTTTTTAAGTATTTAATAGATAAAAATTTAATTGAAATTTAATTAAAATTTTCTAAATATATCATAATTTAAAAATTAATTAAAATCTATTAATAAAGTAAGATACATTCAACATAATATACACATAATATAAAACTAGAAATACAAACATCCAACAAGTTATAAATACAAGTTGTTTGAGGTTACACCTCATACCTAATATCAACAGTTATTATAAGTGTTGTTTACTCCGTCAATCTCTACTCTTGACATTGTATCTCTTTCAAGAAAGTTGTCTTAGTCTCGCTCATCACATTTAGAATTAACTAGATACCAAAATAAAATTAAATACATAGAACTTACTTAGACCAGGAGAGACACCGGGAAAGACAAGACGAGCAAGATATGGATGACAACAGTTATATTACTAGAAACAACAAAGGAAAGAAAAGGCACATAACCAACATAATCATCGTTAATATATATAATAATAATAATTTGGCTAAGTACATGTGAGACTGGATGGTCGATGCTAGATGACCGAATGTTTAGGCCAAATTTGGCTAGGTAGTTGTGAGGCCGGATGACTGAACGTTTGAGGCCAAATTTGGCTAAGTACTTGTGATGCTATGGAAAGTCGAACTGGCCGAATGACTGAATGCTTGAGGCCAAATTTGGCTAAGCAGTTCAGGTCGAATGACCGAATACTTGAGGCCAAACGGCCGAGGCCGAATGACGGAGGCCAAATGGCTGAACAGTTGAGGTCGAAAGGTTGACGTCCTTTAAAGCACCTCTCACTAGTTCCTTATGGTTACAATAGGGGATACTAGCTCGGCCCTACGGTGGACACCAAAATGTTTCGGATATAAGATTGAAGTTCCTTACTCAAAGCAATACAAGTTGTCTTGAAGACCAGATGGACTCCCTAGTTTTCCTCCATCTTTCAAGTGACGTTATTCGTTTTCCCTCCTTCTTGTCCAAGTCGTGTGAATGGGTACTTGTCAAAGGCACTCCAACGCTTAAGTTAGTAATATAACCGAATGGTTGGCACAAGTAATGCATACATTGTGCATTGTGATCCTAAAGTCATATCTGGAACCTTTATTTATACTAGTTGTGATGGAACTTTACCTTTCGCTGGCCTAATGACGGTCCAATCACACCTTAATCTGCATTAAAGGCTTAATGAGTCATTACCACTTGACACGACCTAGGTAGACGATCTGGGAGGACGGTGGACGACCTAGAAGGTCAATCTAGAAGAACGGCCATGAAAAGACGATCTGGGAGAACGACTATAGAAAAACGACCTAGAAAGATGACCACGGAAGGACAATCCTGAAAGAACGACCATAGAAAGACAGGTACATGGAAGGACCCTACGGTATAATAATAATAATAATAATAATAATAATAATAATAATAATAATAATAATAAGTTTGATAAAGTGTAAATTGTTTCAATCATAAATATAAGTACATTAATATTCATTAGATGATTTGTGAAGAATCAACCTGAGAATATTCAACTTACAAAAGAAAAGAAAAATGTGTTCTTAAATTTGACTCAGTTTATAATTAATATATTTAATTTTTATTTATCAACACATTTACCGTCAGCCTCACCCATTCTATGTTTTACTTTTAATTAATATAGTGACATTTTAGAGTGGGCTTCACTCACTCTAATAGAGTCTGTTTTAGGCCGATTCTATTTTTATACAACTAAAATCCACTTTCCTTGTAGCGTATTTGTTATCATGTTATGATCGTACTATCATCTTGGTATATGATTTGATGATTCTGCATGTATGTTAGTTAAAAGGAAGCCTACAATTCTCTCTAAAATTCATATATTTACGTTCTTTTGTTTTAATTGCAAATTGGCAATTTATATAACATCTATTTCTTTCAATTATAAATGTTTAAATTATATAAAATTAACATAGTTTATATGTTTTAACTTGTTTATAACTTCAAATTTTGGAGTTTTAGATTTTATGAATGATTATTAATTTCATATAGTTTTTACTCTTCAGTGTTTCCCTTATTCTATGACTCTTTTTATTATACATTTTACTTTTATACATTTATACAAGGTTTAATAACATTTTTATCCGTATATGTATAGCAATGATTCAATATTTTGTTTTTATTTATTTTTTACTTAAGATACTCGGTATAGTTTAAAAGAAAACTCTTCTGCTAGATTAGATGAAATGAGTTTACATCTAATATACAGCCACCCATTTGCACGTTTACTATCCAATTTCAGGAGCAAACTTAGAGGAATGATAATAACATTGATAGAAAGGAAAAGGCCACATTGATTTTTTTTTTAAATATAAATCACATTTAGTCAATTATAAATATTAATAAAATGTTAAATCTATGATACAAATAAATGGCAAAAATACTATTAAACCTTTATACAACCATAATCATAACATTTTTCGGAGCTTTCTTTTTATAGTTATCCTTAAATATACACTTTGCACCAGTTTAAAAAAAAAGAAACAAAAAAAAAAAGTAATGACATGTTAAAAACAGAGAATACAATATAGGATTGAAAATTTCTTATATAAACTTTTTGGAATACATTGATCAGAAACAGAACTCCTAATTGTGAAAGAAATTGAAAAGTAAGAAAGAAATTTCAACAAACAGGGTGAATGGCAAACCAAGCTTGGATGAAAGTGAGAACCAGAGCAAGAAGTGCAGCAAGGAAAGCAATGATTGACCAAGGGTTGCTGAAATATGTATGATACCCAAGAGCAAGCCATGCCCTGTATCTCTTCCTATAATGCTTTTCAATTTTCCGTCTAACACCTAAATAGCTCTCACTGTTAGGTACCAAGTCAGCGCTTATGGTGTTGAAGAGCTTCGCCACTTCCTCATCACTCCCAAGCGAATTGAACAGAACTTTTGCTGATCTCAGCTCCTTCACATCCTCAGGGTGGTCGATCAGCGAGTCCATGAAAGCCACAAACGAACTAATCTCGAAGTTGTTCTCAAAATCTGGACACATCTCATACGCAATCAGGTTGTGAAAAGTAGGAGCTGTTGTGTCATCAACTGTGATCTCTGGCAGTGTCAGTTCAGCACGCAACCACATCCACCGATAAGAGAAGGAGATGTCTCTCAGATTCCGTGACTTTTTTACCTTGAGTTTAATCCCTGCTGCTTTCAGCTCCTCTATGTTTCTGTATGTTGTCACGTCCAAATCTTCATTTTTTTCCTCGTCTCTTTCCCCGTTTTCTGCGTCACCTTTCTGATGTTGGGGTTCCTTTTGAGCGTCACCGACGATGTACCTGCGAAGCTGATCGAGAAGATGAAAAGGTGGCTCCTTTCTTATGTCTATTATGTGTTCTTGACGAAGGGAGTCTTCTTTCCTCACATAAACACTTGGGTCCCCATCTTCATCCGATACTCTGAAAAACAAGATATTGTATTTGAAATACAAACTACGAAAATTGAGCCTAAAAGTTGGTTTTTGTACCTGTCTTCGTTTTTCTTAAACTTGGTCGTGCCATGAGTGTTTTCTCTTTGCTTTGGTGACAAATGATGGCACTCAAGAAACTTGTTCATGCTGTTTACCAGTGTGTCATCGTTCTGGTGGCCTGACAAGAGTAAAAGCACTTCGTAGGGAAGCTGGTTCTCTAACAAAAGCACATCCTGCCACACAAGAACCAGTTGGTCAACCTTAGCATTCAAGTCTTCGGGATGACTGAGGTTTCCCTTGTCCAGGATTTGTAGCAGAGAACATCCGTCCACAAATAACATCCACGAAAAATTTTCATCATCACCACGGAAGTGTCTGACGACATCCTCAGCATACTGTTCTTTCAATTGGTTGACGTGTAATGCAAACTTTTCATACAGAGTTTCACCATCTTGCTTGGTGCGTTCAAGGTACTTTGCTGCCCACATACGCTTGTATTTTTCTCCCAGCTCCAGGTTGGGTTCACCATGATGGATTGGACCAATAGAAAGCAACCTGGGGGAGTAATGCTTCTTCGAATGCTTTCTATCTCGGAGATAATGTGCTACCTTTTGTATCTTTGGAACTGTGTTTTGTGGTGTCTCCTTTGCCTTTTCTAGTTCACTAAAGTTCGGGTTCATGTTGTGCAGGAATGCTTCAAGGATTGGTTTGGTCGGTATATTTGTGAGTGTACTAGATAACTGAAGTTGTTCATGTTATTGCAGTTTAAATAGTCAAAAATTACGAGTAAATGATCATATGATACACGGAGACCATTAAATACGTTACATATTTTAATATGCTGAAATAATAAGATATTATACATTATACATATACATGTTGAAAAGTTTATAAAAATTCTACATAATATGATAAATATTGATTATTGTTGTGTGAAGCTAAATTAAAATCATATACACATTAATTATCAAAATAAAAAATTATAAATTATTGTCATTTTATAAAAATATTACTTAAATTAGATATTTTATTAATAAGTATTGATAAACTATTCTTAATATCAAATAATACATATCACACATACTTAACTCAAATTGAAGTATGAGTCATATATTTCTCATTTTTGCTTTGTCCTCAAACTTGAATTTGATATATCATTTTAGGAAAAGATTCTTAAAATTTGAGTGAAATCGCTTTCATCCTAAAATTGTAAACTAATAAATTTACAAATTTTCATACCTAGATTCTTATATTATGAATTCAGAAATTAAGGAATATACAAATTTCCTTATCTGAATGGTTACTAGGAAGTGTGTAGAATTTAAAATGCAAAAAGCAATGAGGAATAAGAAAAGTTGAAATTTGAGGCTATATTTGGGGATATGATTCTTGGGGTAAAGAAGGAGACATAGTACTTGATGGTTTTAACTTTGTGAATGTTTGAAGTTTGGAATGAATAGTGAGAAATTGCGGGGGAAAAGGCATGTAGAAGTGGATTCATTGTGCTTTGCTAGTATTTCAAGTATGAATAGATTCCTGCTGATAATGGTTGGTAGGTAAGTAGAAATCACGTTTTTCATTCATGAGGCCTTAATTTGCTTATAATTTCCTATTTTGGATTCCATAAGTGATACTAAATGTAGTGCTTATATAAGATAAATGATACCTTGACAAATATAAATTTTTTTTATATTTATTTGACATTATCTTTTTTATTTTTTACTTTTTTATTTTTTAAAAAAATACAAAAAATTCACTTTTTTATGATTATTTTATTTATATATAATAAATCAAATGAATATAAAAATATATCATCCTACCATTATTCTTTACACAAATAAACTCACGATTGTTTACAGTTTATATACAAATTAGAATATTTTAGAACACAGAGATATACCTGTTTTAGGTAAAACAGTCTATGGATATACCGTTTCTTTTTTCTGTTTTTTAGTAAAAATGAAAATAATTATTTTATATAAATTTGTTAGTTAAAAAATAGAATATAAAATAATAGTAATAAATAGTGTTTAAGGATTTATAATTTAGAGAATATGTATATTTCTCAAAACAATTTTGATATTTATTAAATATTTTGAATATTAATTTTTTATATAATTTAAATTAGATCGTAAGAATATTGAATTGATTATATTTTTTATAATATATAGGTTGTTTTGTTAATAGTGTTAGAGTTTGATAAAAAAGAAAGTATAAAAACATTAGTTTGAGTAGAAATTTAATCATGTTCAAATGTTATGTAGATAGTGGAGTCTAACTATGACCCACATGAATTTTAATTTTCGATGGATAGAAGTCTAATTGAATATAATGTTAGATGTTTTTCATAGTATGCCTCTTTCATCTCTATTAAAATTTACCAGCTCTATTATTTTTATAAGTAAATTTAAAACACCGATTTTTGTGTTTTCAGTATTTAGATTATGAGTTTGTTTAAAAGCTTTTAGTGAAGAGACGAAAGCGGTATATTCTTCAAATGCTAATGGATTATGTCAAATGGATGCGAAAAACTAAGTGTTATCTTAATTGTGGATGGAAAGAGTTTTATTGTGATAATGGATTAAAGATAGGAATTGTTATCCACTTACTATTAATAAAGAATTTAGTCATATTACTAATGCTATGAAAATTTAATATAGATGTTAGATTTGAGATTTTTTTTATCATAAAGAAATATTTGTTTGATGAGGTCATCATCTTCATTTTTCTACTATCTAGAACATTTAAATATTAGTTTTAATGATATTATATTTTGTTATATATAATTTGTATTCCATGTTTATTTTACACATTTTTAAACTTTACCGATTACAACATCCCAAATTTTAGAATGTCACGATTTTACAAAAATATTTGGTAAATTTTAAAACTTTATCAGAACGCGAAAGCATATTTTTTGAAAACCTTAGCCTTTTCACATGCATATTTTATTCAAAATATAATAGTTTAAAAAAGCTTATTCAATTACATTATTCCAAAAGTAATTAAAATGATTAAGGAAATAAAACAACTACAAATACTTTGTTTCAAAAGACTATACCAAAAGAACATTTTAAAGAAACCTTAATCTTTCCTTCGTCATCTCACGAATCTATCATGCCTCTTGAAACATCTGTAATGTCATCTGCTCACGTATAACACATTATACGATCATCGCCGATAATTTCATTCACAAACACAAACATATGGGATAAGCTACCAATAAAACAATCATTAACAACAAGATACATATATACTGATTATATCAACTATAATCAAACACACAACAAAATACATACCTTCTGATTATATTAACCAGAATCAAACACACAAGATACATATATTCTGATTATATCAACCATAATCAAACATACAACAAGATACATACTTTTTGATTATATAAACCATAATCAAACATACAACAATACACATACCTTAGGATTATATCAACCATAATCAAACACCTCATACATGGAAGTAATAACAATAGAAATCATAATCCTCTAACATAAACAATTCAATCATACTAAATTACTTGATCCTTGATCCCCGATCCTTGAACTTCAATAATCGATCATTGATCTCTAACCCTTAATATCATCACTAGCATCTCACACATAAACCCTTGGTCTATCCACTCAAAAAAGACTTTCTATATAGATTAACCGGTATAGACATAGGTGATATAGAAAGTTTCTGCTTTCTATATCAATTCTACAACCAGTATAGAAATTGATACTATTTATACCTACTAAGGCCACAATCAGTATAAAAAGTTCCAATTTCTATAGGTTGGTATCATTTGTCGCAATGATGCTTCAATGATGGTGAACAATGATAGCGCACGCTAGTGACGAACCAGTAGTTCACCTGTACTTCACCACCAAAACAACAACAACAATTTAAAAAGTAGAAGTTGCTCACACATACTACGAAAGCAGACCAAGAATCACTACAAATCCATGCAATAACTACAATTTTTTATAAAGAAAGACTTGATACTTGAGACGAGAACCAAAGTGCAGTGAAAAATTCTACAGAAACGAAAAACACAATCAGAATAGTTAAAATACAAAAAAAAGAATAGCTTGAATAAGAGAAAACAAAGCAAATAATGTTATTCACTTGTAGGAGTGCAAAAAATTATATAAAAAACAAAGAGAAGTTATCTCTGTAAAGATAGAAAAAGGGGAAAACATAAAAAAATTGAAAACCATGCTTGAGGGAGAAGAGCAAATCACTTTGCTCTTTCTTTTCTCCAGCTGCAAATCTAAAAGAGTAGGAAAGATTTTTTCCACCGATTATTTTCGACATTACACTTCAATTCAACACCAATGCCTAAATTTTCATTTTGGTTCTTTGTAGAAATTTTAACCATAGTAGGAGAGTAGGCTTAGATTCTATTAGGTATAATACCTATTTTGGCCCTAATTTTGGTTGAGAATATTCGAAATGGTCCCAATTTTGTTTTGATGTTTAATGTTGTCCTAAAGAATATAATTTGTGTTCAATTTGGTTCTTTTTACAAACGCCGTTTAAATTGTTAACAGCCAGATGTGCAATTAGAGAGTTGTGAGTATTTTCTATACTAGTTATAACTAAAATCAGTATAAAAAGTCTTTTTTTTTCTTTATTACAAAAATGTCACTACGATTATTTTTTATACTATAATTTTAACTCTAGCCGATATAGAAAATCTTAAATTTTATATTATACAACTGCTCCCACTTTCCCTATTGGTTATAACAGTATAAAAAATCTTACAATATTTATAGTTATGTCATTGTATTTTTTTTACCGGATAAATTATAATTGGTATAAAAAATTATTTTTGCGGAGCTCTCAATTATATATTCAATTTAATGGAAGCATGTATGGTCTTCTTTTATAAGACAAATAGTCAAGAGTTTAGCTACTATATAGAGGTGTGAAACATAAGAATATAAATTTAGTTATTCCAATCTTGGTTAGCCTATTCTAATATTCAAAAGCTATTGTAACCTATGCATGTTTTAAAGCTATTGTAGCCTATGCATATTTTGTTTTGTTATTATTATCATATTTGCTCATTCTTTGATTTCTATTTGTGGTTATGATATTACTATGATCATGATTGGTAAGTGAGTAGGAAGCCTATAGTGTTTCTGAAAATTTATACACTTTATATCCTTTGTAAATATAAAATTTATACCCTTTTAGATACTTTTTGTTAAGTATCCAGAGATTATGACATATTATACATATTCACTTCAGTTTATAAATTATTTATATGTTTTAACACATTTAACACATTTACCAGTTATCAATAGCTTTTACTGTTCTACAGTGCATTATTCTAGGACTTTTTTCATTACATATTTTATCATGACATTTGTGGAGCTTTCTTTATAGATTCATTCTCAAATATACACTTTGCAGCAGTTTCAAGAAAAAGAATATTATTTCATAATGACATGTTAAAAATAGAAATGCAAGATTGATAAATTTTAAGATCAACTTTTTCAGATACATTAATCAGAAATAGAGTTTTATTGTGAGCTTGTACAAATCCTTAATTATGAATAGAAAAGATTAGCAAACGCATAATGAAAGTGTTGTGGGAGAAATGGAAAAGTAAGAAAGAAATTTCAGCATTTAGGGTGAATGGCAAACCAAGCTTGGATGAAAGTGAGAACTAGGGCAAAAATGGCAGCAAGAAAACCAATGAATGCCCAAGGGTTACTAAAATAAGTATGATAAGCAAGAGCATACCATGTCATGTATTTCTTCTTACAATAGCGTCCAATTTGTCCTCTAACACTTGAATAGATCCCACAGTTGGGCACCAAGTCAGCGCTTATGGTGTTGAAGAGCTTCGCCACTTCTTCATCACTCCCAAGTTCATTGCACAGAACTTCTGCTAATCTCAGCTCCTTCACATCCTCAGGATGGTCAATAAGCGAGTCCATGAAAGTCACAAAGGAACTGATCTCGAAGTTATTCTCAAAATCTGGACACATCTCATACGCTACCAGGTTGTGAAAACTAGTAGCTATTGTGTCATCAACTATGATCTTTGGCAGTGTCAGTTCAGCACGCAACCTCATCCACCGATAACGGAACGAGATGGCTTTCAGCTCCCGTGACTCTTCTACCTTCAGTTTAATCCCTGCTGCTCTCAGATCCTCTATGTTTCTGTATGTTGTATCCAAATCTTTATTTTTTTTCCCGTCTCTTTCCCCGTTTTCTGCGTCACCTTTCTGATCTTGGGGTTCCTTTTGAGCGTCACCGACGATGTACCTGCGAAGCTGATCGAGAAGATGAAAAGGTGACTCCTTTCTTATGTCTATTTTGTCACCCACGATGCACCTGCGAAACTGATCGAGAAGATGAAAAGGTGGCTCCTTTCTTATTATGTCTATTATGTGTTTTTGACTAAGGGAGTCTTTTTTCCTCCTATTCCTGTTAAATACAATGAAAATTATATATGGGATTAATCTCCCTTGTGTTAAATACATACAGGATTATCTATTTATAATAGAAAAAATATGGGTTAAGCACAAAATATAAATAAGAAATAATAACAAACTAACATAAAGATAAAAGAAAAATAATGTGCTAAATCCAAAATACAAATAAGAAATAATAATTGAAAGATAAAAGATAAAGATAAAAGATATAATATTTCTGAAAAACAAGATATAGTATTTGAAATACAAACTACGAAAATTGAGACTGAAAGTTGGTTTTTTTACCTGTCTTCGTTTTTCTTAGACTTGTTCGTGGCATGAGTGTTTTCTGTTTGCTTTGGTGTCAAATGATGGTACTCAAGAAACTTGTTCATGCTTTTTAGCAGTGTGTCATCGTTCTGGTGGCCTGACAAGAGTAAAAGCACTTCGTAGGGAAGCTGATTCTCTAACAAAAGCACATCCTGCCACACAAGAAGCAGTTGGTCAACCTTAACATTCATTTCTTTTGGATCATAAGGGTTTGCCTTCTCCAAGATTTGTAGCAGAGAGCAACCATCCACAAATAGCGTCCACGACAGCTTTTCGTCATCACCATCGAAGTCTTTAATGACATCCTCAGCAAAATGTTCTTTCAATTGTTTGATATTCGATGCAATCTTTTGGTACAGAGTTTGACCATCCTGTTTGGTGCGTTCAAGGTACTTTGCTGTCCACATAAGCTTGTATTTTTCTCCCAGCTCCAGCTTCCGTTTACCATGATCGATTAGACCAATTGAAACTAACCTGGGTAAGTAATGCTTTTTCGAGTGCTCTCGATCTCGGAGATAACTTGCTACCTTTTGTATCTTTGGGACTGTATTTTGTGATGTTTCCTTTGCCTTTTCTAGTTTAGCAAAGTTATTTCTGAGGTATACTGTCTCACTCATGTTGTGCAATAATGCTAATGTTTGGTTCTTATTTGTGGGTGTTGACAAGTGAAGTTCAGGGTTCATGAAGTCACTTCATGTTATTGCAGTTTAAATAGTCAGAAAATATGAGTGTAAGAATCACTGAACTTGAAATTTCACGTGTGTTTCGAGAAGATTTACAGAAATATTCCAGTGAAACTTAGACAAATCTATATAACACTGCTTTAAATCCAAAATTTCAATATATATGTTTTCAATTTTCTTATATCCATTCAAATTAAGAATCAGACCCACACATGTATTTCTAAAGTAATTATAAATTCAAAAATTGAGGAATATACAAATTGACTTATGATAATTATGGTTACTTTAAAATGCAAAAAAGAAAGAAAAAAATTGAACTTGACACTATGGTTGTGTATATTATTCTTGGGGTAAAGAAGGAGATATAGTACGTACTTGATGCGTTTAACTTTGTGAATGTTTGAAGTTTGGAATGAATATTGAGAAATTGCGGTGAAAAAGGCATGTAGAAGTGGATTCATTGCGCTTTGCTAGTATTTCAAGTCTGAATATATTCCTGCAGAAAATGGTTGGTAGGTAAGTACATGTACAATCGTGTTTTACCATAAACAGGCCATAATTTGCTTATAACTTCCTAGTCTTGACACCATAAGAGAAAGTGATACTAAATGAACCCGGGATTGATTTCCGTAATGGTTACAAACAAATTATTTTTCATACAAATAGAGATATATGATAAAATATAGAGGTGTCGATTTGATTTCACTTATGATCTATTAGGTAATTCTAATCCACTCTTACGTAAGTGTTTCTTTTATTCACTTGAGTTCATCCTCATTCATTTAAAGTGAGCCAAGTGATAATTAAAGAGGATTCACTAGTAAAAAATGACGTTTTTAACTCGTACATTATGACTCGGTTCTTACTGAACCGAAGTATATCAAAACGCGGTGGCAGTCTCGTAATTTTAAAAGCATTATATGCCTCGGTTGTTAAGCAACCGGTGCCTAAAAGTAATACTGGTTCGGTTATCAGAGTGAACCGAGGCATAATCCTCACGTAGCAAAGATACGACCTCGGTTGGCATGGACCCGAGGCATATTAGACTCTAAATCGGCCTCGGATGGCATACACCCAAGGCATATTGTGCTTTTAAATCACCCTTCCCTACTCATTTCCCCCGAAGCACCTCTTCTCTTCTCTCTTCTCTGCCTCTTCTCTGCGTCTTCTCCCCGAAGCACCTCTTCTCTTCTCTCTTCTCTGCCTCTTCTTTGCGTCTTCTCCGCCTCGCGATATTCCTCCGTGATGTGCGACGACAGTGGACGCAACGGCGACAGCGAGGTCGCGGCATCGAGAACGCAGCGGCAACGAGACGCGGCGACGACGACGCAGCGGTGACGGAGGGCAGATCTGGGCGCACGGAGGGCAGATCTATGGCGACAGACTGCATTCTTCGTTGGTGGTGGTGAAGCGATCGGCGACGGCGAAGCCGAGGCTGTTGGCGAAGAACAGAGCGGACGCAGGAGCAGCGGTGCCCTGATTGGCGAGTCTGGTGCGGTGCCCGGTCTGGTTCCGTTGCTCCGGTGCAGAGATCTGTGGACGGACTGCGGCAGAACAACCAGATCTGCGTCCATGGCAGTGAAGTCGCTGGTGGAGCTAGTAGCGGAGGAAGGGAGCGGGATGGTGGACAAGGCAAGCGGTGGTGGTGCGTCAATGGTGGCAGCGGTGATAGTGGTGGTGGTCAGATTAGGGTTTTTCTGATGTTGACAATAGCTGCTTTGGGTTTTGCATTTGGTTTCAGTACAGTTTTGGATCAGTAGAGTTTTGCATTTTGTTGAATTGAATCTGAGTTGATTTATTGAATTAAATCTGAGAATTGAATCTGAGAATAATTTTTTGAATCTGAGATTTTGTTTTGATTTGTTTTACTTGCTTCTTTTGTATGTTTGTTTGGTCTGGTTTGATCTGGTTTCGAATCTGAGAATGATCAACTTCATTGGAGGTGTTGAAGGTGCTGTTAACTGGCTAAAGAAAAAGGAAAAAAAAATAAAAAAAGACCCTACTGCCTCGATTCAGCCTCCAACTGAGGCAGTAGAGGCAGAGGAACAATTTCGGTTCTAATAACCGAGGCATAAAGTCTACCACTTTTTACCTCGCCTGAATATGCCTCGGTTCAGGAACCGGTGCCTATCAGCGAAAATAACCGGTGTCATTTCCTTTAAATGTACTAGTGATTTAATTCCATTACAAGATTTTAATTAATTTTTAAATATTTTTTTAATGATAATACAAGTTTTAAAAAATTTTAAATCATCAATTGATCTCCAAATATTTTAAATTACTTAGTTTTAGTCACTGATACAAAAATAATTATTTATATCATTTACGTTTAACTCATACAACACTTAAAAGGAAAGAAAAATTTATAACATTTTTATAAATAAAAATAAAAATATTTACGTTACGTCTATCATGGTCAAACATAAAGGATTTTTTTTCTTTAAGACCTACATTAGTTTAAAGTAAAAGAGTCATCTTAGCCATGATAGAAATAAGAAAAATAATATTTTGATACACATTACCTTTATTAATTTCTCCCAACTAAGTCTAACCATAAGAAACACAGAAGAATTTAGATTATGCCTCTGCATGCAACCAAATCTTGGTTTTGCATGTAACCCAAGAACGAACGACTTAGAGACGAGGACTTACCAGTCGGCGTTAGCGCAGAGAGTGTGTGAGTGACCATCGACTGCCCCCACAGATCACCACCAGGCTTTCCAGTGTGCTTTATCCTTACTCGCACACTTTCCGGGCACGCTTAACCATGGAGTTCTTATGGGCTAGGCTACCGAAAAGCAAATGCATTTTGGTGATATGAGTAGCCAAATCAATCCCTTTAAGATATCCTTCAACTGTATAGTCCCATACCTACACAGTCTCCAGATCCCTCTCATTCCGGTGTATGTCCGATTCGTCCATGTACCCCTTCCACCCGAAGCTGCCAGGAGCCGCTCCTTGTCCGTGCCCCCTGCACCATGCTTCTTGCACCGGCGTCACTCCCCGCCCTCGTCTCCGTGCCCGGGTGTCACAGAGTGCGTTTTAATGGTTCTGAGCAGGGTTTTGAGTGTAATAAATGAGATTAGACAGGTGGGGTTTGGGTGCATTTAATGATACTAACAGGTGGCTTTCGAGGTATTTTAATAGGTCCTGACAGAAGCTAAATTAAAATCACATACACATTAATTATCAAAATAAAAAATTATAAATTATTGTCATTATAAAAATATTATTGTCTTGTAAATTAGATATTTTATTTATAAGTATTGATAAACTATTCTAAATATCAAATAATACATATCACACATACTTAACTCAAATTGAAGTATGAGTCATATATTTCTCATTTTTGCTTTGTCCTAAAACTTGAATTTGATATATCTTTTTAGGAAAAAAGATTCTTAAAATTTGAGTGAAATCACTTTCATCCTAAAATTGTAAACTAATAAATTTACAAATTTTTTCATACCTAGATTCTTATACTATGAATTCAGAAATTAAGGAATATAGAAATTTCCTTATCGGAATAATGGTTACTAGGAAGTGTGTAGAATTTAAAATGCAACAAGCAATGAGGAATAAGAAAAGCTGAAAGTAATTTGAGGCTATATTTGTGGATATGATTCTTGGGGTAACGAAGGAGACATAGTACTTTATGCTTTTTAGCTTTGTGAATGTTTCAAGTTTGGAATGGACAGTGAGAATTGCGGGGAAGAAGGCATATGTAGAACTGGATTCATTGTGCTTTGCTAGTATTTCAAGTATGATTATATTCCTGCTGATAATGGTTGGTAGGTAAGTACAATCACGTTTTTCATTCATGAGGCCTTAATTTGCTTATAAGTTCCTATTTTGGATTCCATAAGTGATACTAAATGTAGTGCTTATACAAGATAAATGATACTTTGATAAATATAATTTTTTTATATTTATTTGACATTATTTTTTTTATTCTTTACTTTTTTTCTTTTCCAAAAAATATAAAAAATTCAGTGTTTTATAATTATTTTATCTATATATATGGTAAATCAAATGAATATAAAAATATATCACTCTACCATTATCTTTTCCACAAATAAACTCGAGATTGTTTACAGGTTATATACAAATTAGAATATTTCAGAATACAGAGATATACCTGTTTTAGGTAAAACTAGACTATGGGTATACTGTTTCTTTTTCTGTTTTTTTAGTAAAAATGAAAATTATTATTTTATATAAATTTGTTAGTAATAAAAAACAGAATATAAAATAATAGTAATAAATAGTGTTTAAGGATTTATAATTTAGAGAATATGTATATTTCTCAAAACAATATTGTTATTTATTAAATATTTTGAATATTATTTTTTTTATATAATTTAAATTACATGGTAAGAATATTGAATGGATTATATTTTTAATAATATAGTGTTAGAGTTTGATAAAAAAAAGAAAGTATAAAAGCATTAGTTTGAGTAGAAATTTAATCATGTTCAAATGTTATATAGATAGTGGAATCTAATTAGGATTACAAAGGATTGGTTCCGATACGGATAAAATCTATCCACAACTTATTCATAAAATAAAATTTTGATCTGTGATCCACTCACTGTTCGTACGAATATTCTTTTAAAAATATTCGTAGGTATTTTTAAATTACTAGTAGGTATTTTAAAACCTGTCGAAAAAAATTTCAAAAATATAATGTTAAATATTTTTTCATAGTATGTCTCTTTCATCTCTATTAAAATGTATGAGCTCTATTATTTTTATAAGTAAATTTAAAACACCGATTTTTGTGTTTTCAGTATTTAGATTATGAGTTTGTTTAAAAGCTTTTAGTGAAGAGACGTAAGCGGTATATTCTTCAAATGCTAATGGATTATGTTAAATGGACGCGAAAAACTAAAATTAAGTGTTATCTTAATTGTGGATGGAAAGAGTTTTATTGTGATAATGGATTAGAGATAGGAATTGTTATCCACTTGGCTATTAATAAAGAATTTAGTCATATTACTGATGCTATGAAAATTTAGTATAGATGTTAGATTTGACATTTTATTTTTATTATCCTGATAGAGAAATATTTGTTTTATGAGGTCATCAACTTCATTTTTCTACAATCTAGAACATTTAAATATTAGTTTTAATGATATTATATTTTGTTATATATTATTTGCATTGTATGCCTATACTTATACATTTTTAAACTTGACTGACTATAACACCTCAAATTTGGGATGTCACGATTTTATAAAAAATCGATAAATTTTAAAACTTTATCATAATGAGAAAGCGTATTTTTCAAAAATCTTAACCTTTTAATATGTATAATTTATTCAAAACATAATAGTTTCAAAAACCTACCCAATTAATATTCCAAAAGTAATTAAAATGACTAAGGAAATAAAACAGTTCAAGATATTTTGTTTCAAAAGACTATGCCAAAAGAACTTTTTAAAAAGAAACCTGGATTTTTCCTCTGTCATCTCATGAATCTATCATGCTTATGGAACATCTGCAATATCATCTGCTCAAGTATAACATATACAATCATGCCCATAATTTCATTCACAAATACAAACATGTATGAGGTAAGTTACCAATAAAACAATCATAACAACAAATACATAAATATTTATTATATCAACTATAATCAAACACACAACAAGATACATACATTCTGATTATATCAATCATAGTCAAACACACAACAAGATACATATATTTTGATTATATCAACCATAATCAAACACAAAACAAGATACATACCTTCTGATTATATCAATCATAATCAAACACTCCATACATGGAAGTAATAACAATAGGATTCCTAATCCTCTAACATAAATAATTCAATATTACTGAATTACTCGATCTCGATCCTTGAACTTTAATCATCAATCACTGATCTCTAACCCTTGATGTCATCACTAACATCTCAAACATAGACCCTTGGTCTATCCACTCAAAAAAGACTTTCTATATCAATTCCAAAACCAGTATAGATATAGGCGATATAGAAAGCTTTTGTTTTCTATATCAATTCTACAACCGATATATATATTGATACTATTTATACCAATTAAGGCAACAATCAGTATAAAAAGTTCCAATTTCTATAGGTTGACATCATCTGCCGTAATGATGCTTCAATGATGGTGAACAATGATAGGGCATGCTAGCGACGAACCAGTAGTTCACATGTACTTTCACCACCAGAACAACAACAACAATTTGAAAAGTGGAAGTTCTGCACACATACTACGAAACCAGACCGAGAATCACTACAAATCCATGATGCAATAACTACAATTTCTTTGACAAAGAAAGACTTGATACTTGAGATGAGAACCAAAGTGTAGAGGAAAATTCTACAAAACACAATCAAAATAGTTAATGAAAAACAAAATAGCTTGAATGAGAGAAAACAAAGAAAATAATGTTATTCACTTGTAGGAGTGCAAAAAATTACATAAAAAAAGAACAAAGAGACGTTATCTTTATAAAGACAGAAAAAGGGGAAAACATGAAAAAATTGAAAACCATGCTTGAGGGAGAAGAGCAAACAACTTTGCTCTTTCTTTTCCCCCCTAAAAATCTAAAACAAGAGTAGGAACTGATTATTTTGGACATTGTACTTCAATTCAACAATCGATGCCTAAATTTCCATTTTGGTTCTTCTAGAATTGCAACATAAAACCATAATGGAAAATATAAATAAAATAGGGGATTAGGCTTTCCATGCTTCAACAATGAATGATGTTTGACAGTAGTGGATGTTTCGCGTTCAAAAGTGCAGTAGTGGTTCGCCTTCACAATGCAAGAATGATTCATGTTCAATAAAGAAGTAAAGTGAATTAACAAATGAAACAGACAAGAAAAAGTTCTTCGCGTACCCAATAGTTCAAGAATGAAATGCAATGGTACTTTGTGTTGTAGAAAAACTATCATAATCACGAACAATATTTCTTGAGGCGTGTGGTTTCATTGTCCTTAAGGACTTATCCGCGGTATATTGCGCAAGTCTTTCAAGATACAACAGGAACTTTCCAGAATATTTTTGAGGATCTCAAAACTAGCAAGGATCTATAAAAAGAGTATTAAATAAACCCCAAATATTTTTAGAAGAGGAAAAGAAGAAAGGAGAAGAGAAAAGACTTCTTTTGGGGTGTTTTACAAAATGGAGAAACACCTTTAGTTATAGAGCTAGAAGGGAAAAAGAGTAAATAAATTTTTGACCGTTGGATTGGAAAAAGGAACGTTGGCCAAAAGAGACGTTGCTCTCAATGTATAATATTCAACGTTGCAAAAGTTTCTTTTGCAATAAAGTAATATTATTACAACACCTTGTTTATAGAGGCTTCATGTTCGAACAATGAGTGGCGTGGATGCTTTAAAGTACTTCGTGTTTGTTGGGATCAATGTGACCTTCACTTTTAATTGATTTGAATATGAATGAAATGAAAAGAGGAAGACGAAGGAGACGAATCCATGAGATAACCTATGCTTTTGAAATAAGAGATTGAAAATGGAGAATAAGATGTGAAGATAGGTTTTGTGTTGTTTAGTAGAGAATGAAAATGGAGGTGATGATGAGTTTCGTAGAGGAGCGTTAAAATGGCGGAGAGAAGTAACTTTGTTGAAATTTTAATCCTAGTAGGAGAGTAAGCTTAGATTCTATTAATAACTGAAGCCTATTATAAAATAGGCTTCGATTATTAATAGAATCGAAGTCTATTCCTGTATTTCAAAAAAAGAAATAAAATGGCATTTTGGAAATTTGTAGCACCTTTTCAACTTCAGTTTTGTGGCAACCAAAGCCTATTTAGGAAAAGACTTTGATTGTTAGTAAAATTGAAGTCTATTCCGCTTCTTAAAAAAATATAAAAATAAAAATTGCATTTTGAAAATTTGTGGCACTTTTAAACTTCGATTATGTGAAACCAAAGTCATAGGACTAAAGTTTGACTTTAGGCTTTGGTTTTAAAGAACCAAAACCTAAAGACCTTCCATAATTTCAAAAATACCACTACATTTTTATATGTTGAGTTGCGTGAAACCAAAACATATAAGGTGATTTCAAATGTGTTTTCTATACTAATGGAAAAATGAAAAAACTTTAATTTTCATATTTAAAAATGATAAAACTTGGGGTGTGTTGTTGTCTATGTTTCCAAAACACTAAAATTGTCATCTCTTAGGTTTACAAAAAAAAAAAAAACTATTTTCTGTACTGGTTATAACTAAAATTCGTTTAGAAAGTCTTTTTTTTATTACAAAAATGTCACTATATTTACTTCTATACTAGTTTTAACTCCAGTCGATATAGAAAATCTTAAATATTTATATTATACTACTTCTCCCACTTTATCTATCGATTCTAACAGTATAAAAAAGCATACAATATTTATAATTATGTCATCGAATCCTTTTTATACCAGATAGATTATAATTGATATAAAAAATTAGTATAAAAAATTACTTTTACATAGCTCTCAATTATATGTTCAATTCAATGGAAGCATGTATGGTCTTCTTTTATAAGACAAATAGTCAAAAGTTTAGTTACTATAGAGGTGTGAAACTCCATCTTACACATAAGACTATGAATTTAGTTATTCCAATCTTGGTTAGCCTATTCTAATATTCAAAAGTTGTTGTAACCTATGCATATTTTAAAGCTATTGTAGCCTATGCATATTTTGTTTTGTTATTATTATCATATTTGCTCATTCTTTGATTTCTATTTGTGGTTATGATATTACTATGATCATGATTGGTAAGTGAGTAGGAAGCCTATAGTGTTTCTGAAAATTTATACACTTTATATCCTTTGTAAATATAAAATTTATACCCTTTTAGATACTTTTTGTTAAGTATCCAGAGATTATGACATATTATACATATTCACTTCAGTTTATAAATGATTTATATGTTTTAACACATTTAACACATTTACCAGTTATCAATAGCTTTTACTCTTCTACAGTGCATTATTCTAGGACTTTTTTCATTACATATTTTATCATGACATTTGTGGAGCTTTCTTTATAGATTCATTCTCAAATATACACTTTGCAGCAGTTTCAAGAAAAAGAATATTATTTCATAATGACATGTTAAAAATAGAAATGCAAGATTGATAAATTTTAAGATCAACTTTTTCAGATACATTAATCAGAAACAGAGTTTTATTGTGAGCTTGTACAAATCCTTAATTATGAATAGAAAAGATTAGCAAACGCATAATGAAAGTGTTGTGGGAGAAATGGAAAAGTAAGAAAGAAATTTCAGCATTTAGGGTGAATGGCAAACCAAGCTTGGATGAAAGTGAGAACTAGGGCAAAAATGGCAGCAAGAAAACCAATGAATGCCCAAGGGTTACTAAAATAAGTATGATAAGCAAGAGCATACCATGTCATGTATTTCTTCTTACAATAGCGTCCAATTTGTCCTCTAACACTTGAATAGATCCCACAGTTGGGCACCAAGTCAGCGCTTATGGTGTTGAAGAGCTTCGCCACTTCTTCATCACTCCCAAGTTCATTGCACAGAACTTCTGCTAATCTCAGCTCCTTCACATCCTCAGGATGGTCAATAAGCGAGTCCATGAAAGTCACAAAGGAACTGATCTCGAAGTTATTCTCAAAATCTGGACACATCTCATACGCTACCAGGTTGTGAAAACTAGTAGCTATTGTGTCATCAACTATGATCTTTGGCAGTGTCAGTTCAGCACGCAACCTCATCCACCGATAACGGAACGAGATGGCTTTCAGCTCCCGTGACTCTTCTACCTTCAGTTTAATCCCTGCTGCTCTCAGATCCTCTATGTTTCTGTATGTTGTATCCAAATCTTTATTTTTTTTCCCGTCTCTTTCCCCGTTTTCTGCGTCACCTTTCTGATCTTGGGGTTCCTTTTGAGCGTCACCGACGATGTACCTGCGAAGCTGATCGAGAAGATGAAAAGGTGACTCCTTTCTTATGTCTATTTTGTCACCCACGATGCACCTGCGAAACTGATCGAGAAGATGAAAAGGTGGCTCCTTTCTTATTATGTCTATTATGTGTTTTTGACTAAGGGAGTCTTTTTTCCTCCTATTCCTGTTAAATACAATGAAAATTATATATGGGATTAATCTCCCTTGTGTTAAATACATACAGGATTATCTATTTATAATAGAAAAAATATGGGTTAAGCACAAAATATAAATAAGAAATAATAACAAACTAACATAAAGATAAAAGAAAAATAATGTGCTAAATCCAAAATACAAATAAGAAATAATAATTGAAAGATAAAAGATAAAGATAAAAGATATAATATTTCTGAAAAACAAGATATAGTATTTGAAATACAAACTACGAAAATTGAGACTGAAAGTTGGTTTTTTTACCTGTCTTCGTTTTTCTTAGACTTGTTCGTGGCATGAGTGTTTTCTGTTTGCTTTGGTGTCAAATGATGGTACTCAAGAAACTTGTTCATGCTTTTTAGCAGTGTGTCATCGTTCTGGTGGCCTGACAAGAGTAAAAGCACTTCGTAGGGAAGCTGATTCTCTAACAAAAGCACATCCTGCCACACAAGAAGCAGTTGGTCAACCTTAACATTCATTTCTTTTGGATCATAAGGGTTTGCCTTCTCCAAGATTTGTAGCAGAGAGCAACCATCCACAAATAGCGTCCACGACAGCTTTTCGTCATCACCATCGAAGTCTTTAATGACATCCTCAGCAAAATGTTCTTTCAATTGTTTGATATTCGATGCAATCTTTTGGTACAGAGTTTGACCATCCTGTTTGGTGCGTTCAAGGTACTTTGCTGTCCACATAAGCTTGTATTTTTCTCCCAGCTCCAGCTTCCGTTTACCATGATCGATTAGACCAATTGAAACTAACCTGGGTAAGTAATGCTTTTTCGAGTGCTCTCGATCTCGGAGATAACTTGCTACCTTTTGTATCTTTGGGACTGTATTTTGTGATGTTTCCTTTGCCTTTTCTAGTTTAGCAAAGTTATTTCTGAGGTATACTGTCTCACTCATGTTGTGCAATAATGCTAATGTTTGGTTCTTATTTGTGGGTGTTGACAAGTGAAGTTCAGGGTTCATGAAGTCACTTCATGTTATTGCAGTTTAAATAGTCAGAAAATATGAGTGTAAGAATCACTGAACTTGAAATTTCACGTGTGTTTCGAGAAGATTTACAGAAATATTCCAGTGAAACTTAGACAAATCTATATAACACTGCTTTAAATCCAAAATTTCAATATATATGTTTTCAATTTTCTTATATCCATTCAAATTAAGAATCAGACCCACACATGTATTTCTAAAGTAATTATAAATTCAAAAATTGAGGAATATACAAATTGACTTATGATAATTATGGTTACTTTAAAATGCAAAAAAGAAAGAAAAAAATTGAACTTGACACTATGGTTGTGTATATTATTCTTGGGGTAAAGAAGGAGATATAGTACGTACTTGATGCGTTTAACTTTGTGAATGTTTGAAGTTTGGAATGAATATTGAGAAATTGCGGTGAAAAAGGCATGTAGAAGTGGATTCATTGCGCTTTGCTAGTATTTCAAGTCTGAATATATTCCTGCAGAAAATGGTTGGTAGGTAAGTACATGTACAATCGTGTTTTACCATAAACAGGCCATAATTTGCTTATAACTTCCTAGTCTTGACACCATAAGAGAAAGTGATACTAAATGAACCCGGGATTGATAAGATTTTAATTCATTTTTAAATATTTTTTTAATGATAATACAAGTTTTAAAAAATTTTAAATCATCAATTGATCTCCAAATATTTTAAATTACTTAGTTTTAGTCACTAATACAAAATAATTATTCATATCATTTACGTTTAACTCATACAACACTTAAAAGGAAAGAAAAATTTATAACATTTTTATAAATAAAAATAAAAATATTTACGTTAAGTCTATCATGGTCAAACATAAAAGATTTTTTTTTCTTTAAGACCTACATTTGTTTAACGTAAAAGAGTCATCTTAGCCATGATAGAAATAAGAAAAACAATATTTTGATACACATTATCTTTATTTTTTTACTTTTTTACTTTTTCGAAAAAATATAAAATAGTTGTAAAGTAGGTCTTCCTTTGTGATGGCGAAGTAGATCTTTTTTTTTATAGTAGGGTAACATTTTTCCAATTGATTGTTGCATTAGTTTGCCAAAGCTTCCGTTCCTAATGTAACGATAATTATTTCTTAGAAACACAGTCATGACTATGAAAAATATCTCGCTTGATTTTGTTGAATCTATTATGTATGATAGTTTTTATATGTATTAGTTTGAAGTTTTGATGACTGAAAGTCTTATATTTTTTAATATAAATTTAAGTTATTATATTTTTAAAATTGATAGAAAATACACTAAAAACTAATTTATTAGTATATATTAATATTTCTTAGGTTTTTAAAATTTAACTTTAGAAGTTAGTAATATAGAAAAAAAATATTATAGAGACTAATTAAATGTGATAATTTATTTATTAGTATATAGTAATATTTATTAGGTTTTTAAAATTTAAATTTAGAAGTTAGGATTAGAAAAAAAAATGAGAGGCACTAATTAATCGTGATAATTAACTTTGAAAATGAATTGTAAAAGTTAGTTTATTACTATATATTACTATTGTATTAGGTTTTTAAAATTTAGGAATAAAAAATTATGAAAAAGAATGTATCAGTATATATTAATGTTTATTAGGTTTTTAAATTTTAAATTTAGAAGTAAACATGAACTTTAGTTTTCGTTTGATATATCATCCAGTAGATCTTGATTTATCATTTTTTTTTTCTTTTATTATTATAGATGTTAATTACATTTAAAAAAAATTACTAACAATGTTATTTTATTTTAGGTATGTTGAGGTCTAGATCAAAGCATATTCAACCCAGTAGATCTTTAACCTAGTTGTCTTAGATCATTAAGACGAATTTCTGAAGAATGATGATGTTTGAGATAGATCTTGTTATGATAAGTCATTAGGTCCAAATGTTTTTGATGAGATGCTAAATAAGCAACCAATTCCAATAAGTGCAGTGGTGTATAATAGTATCAACAAGTATTGTATTTATTTGAGATTTGTTCAGACCTCCTAATATTTAATGTTAAGATGAATGGAATAGTGTTCGTAAAAGTGGTGTTGATCATAAAATAGAGTTAAACTAAGATTTGGAAAATATTATAATGAGGTTGGATTTTATCTTTTCTTTCTCTATTGTACTGGTACTTATCTTTTGTACATACATGTTAATTATTCAATGTGCTGAGAGTACTTTCAGATCTAAACCTCATTCTTGTTACTTATAACTTAAAAAATTTTAAATACAATGTGATTCTTCCACTCGTGTAGAATGAATACCTGGTTTGAGTACATGACTCTTTTATCCATCTCATTCTCTAGATCATATGAAAATCTCTAGCAAGAATGAGATGATTTGATTGACCATGAGACCAGTCTTCCAATTCAATCCAAACTAGTGAAATAGGACAAGTTGTCAATTCATCCAAGTATCAAGCATAAACCAAATAATAAACTATTGAATAACTGAAAATACATAAATATTAAAGAGATGGTAGTAGAGAGAATTAGATTTAATTACATCCAATCCCAACCTAATAGAGTTTAACTACTCATGTTGATAGAAAGCCTAATCTCTAGGATATGTTGTTCCTCTATCATAGCTCTCTTAATATAATCTACTCATGTTGATAGAAAGCCTAATCTCTAGGATATGTTGTTCCTCTATCATAGCTCTCTTAATATAATCTACTTTGAATATTGAGAAAGTGCCTAAAGAAAATGGATACCTAAAATTAGGTGCAAAGCCCTGTAATTATAGATAATTTTAGCAGTGCTCAATTTCAACATGTTTCATTTAAGGACAATGCAAGTGTGGTGCAACAAGGGAATCCACTCATTTATGAAACAACACAAATATATAGCAATTCATAGTTTTGACATCAAAAATGGATTTTCACTCATGTTTTTCAATCTACTTTATAGTGAATCCCAGCTTAAGTATTTAACGCTTTAAGCAACCTTACAAACTTTAACTTAGTTTTATATCTCATTTCCAAATACTATTTATGCATAATTATAGCATGGATCACTAAGGTCTTTTTCGAGCTTGTAATGTGGCCATGATTTGTCCTTCATTCCGTTTTAGCTTAAATGTGTTTTAGTGCCCCTTTTGATGCATTTCTTCTCTATTTCAATTGTGGTGCATGTCTTTATATTTTTATTTTTCTTAGTCATTTGGACTGCATTTCTCTAGGCAAATTTTCTATCCAGCCTTAAATCTTGCTCTTTATTCAACACACTTGTTGTTTTTATCCTTATTATCAATGAGAAAAGGTGGGATAATTAAACTTTTGTGGGCTAAGGTGTGCATATGAGAATAAAGTTCAAAAAGAATATTTAAATTTAAGGTAGGCTTGTTTGGCTCTGAGTTATAAATTCTTCAACAAAGAACATACCTTGATTTTTTCATGCTTCTCAGGTTTTGATAGAGTTAAAAAATATGAAACAAAACCAATGGCAACTCCTCAAGGTGATTTCACTAAACTATCAATTTAGTATTTGGTTTCTCTTCTCACTAGTTGGGTACACTTATCCATGTTGATTTTTAAACTATGATCCTCTTAACACTTAAGGTTTGTTAATCAAACACTTAGATTCCCAAAGTTTGTCCACTGCTATACATGTCCTAAAATCTTATTTTAGGTTCTAGAAAGTGTTGTTTCCTTAGTTCTTTTTCAAAAAACAAATTCCGAAGGATGAACATATTATACTGTGTCCTCATGTAGATACCATATATATATAAATATATATATATATATATATATATATATATATATATATATATATATATATATAAAAGTTTGATATCAACCTTCGCATTTTTCACTTTCTCGAGTTTGTAGAAATTGTTTTCAAGTTTCTTTGTAATTATGTAAACTCTATTGTATATAAAATACAATCATATGATATGAATGAATCTTTTTATATTTCATTCCCTTCGGACGGACAAAGTATCTTTTTTGCCTCATAATTTCAATTAGGTGGTGTATTACTTTCAAGAAGCATTTCCTCCAACAATTGAAGCCATTTTATGAAGCTTTTACCAGTCCACCAATTCAATGCCTTCAGAAGTCATCAACCTTAACACTGCTTTAATCATGTGAAGTTAGTTGAACCAAGATATAATGGAATCTCTGCATCAGTAGAGATTGTGGTCCAACATCACATATCATTACTCTAATTTATCGTCCATTGTCCAATCAACAAAATCATGTGTTTGAGACACACTTTGAATGTCAAACTATTCACCATGCCAAGTCCATGTTGTATAATTCTTCATAAATCCATTCCACGAAAGATATTCTCTAATGTCGACAATATCCAATCCTCTCTCATTCAAACAATTCATGCAAAGACACCTCATCCTTACCTTGTTTTCTAAGCTACCAACATTACATTGATCAAACTATATAAACTCTTCTACCACTCTCTAGTAACCTTTACTTATACATGATAAATTAATCCAACTCCAATCCATATCTATGTTATGTAGGTACGTGATCGAAATTAGTTTTCTATCAATGCATAAGAATTGTCCAAAGAAATAGTGCAAGATAAAGAACAATAAATAATATTTTTTGAGGGTCGGATACTCCCAAACTCCATACCAACATGTTCAAGGAATCTAAATTATATATAACTTATAAATAACAAATATTAATTTGTAAGAAAAAAAGTGCTTTGTTTCCCTTACCAAGAGGGAGGGAGTGAATTGTTGATCAATAAAAATAATTACTTTTTAAATCTTTTTAGAAACTTTGAATGATCTTTAATCTTTCTTGAAATCCAAGAAATAATGCGCATGCAAAGAAAGTAAAAGAGATAAGGAAAGAAATACAAACACAAGGTTTATACTGGTTCGGCCTCAATGCCTACATCCAGTGGCCTTTCAATCAACTTGAGATTGAAAGCCAATTGTACTATAAAGATATGAGTTTTTACAACAAGGCTTTACAGAGATCACCTCTCAAGTGTAACCACCTCTCTAAATCACTAATCTAATATAGTCAACAACACAACCCTACAACAAGAACAATCCTCTTCTGCAACACACTCTTCTTCCTGGCCACACGAACAGGGAACAACATGATCTAAGATTGCTAAAAACGAAATTTGATCAGTAAAGTGTACACCTCAGTAGTGCAGTAGTTGATCAGCAGTGAAAACCCAAATCTGTTCTTCAAGATATAAACTTCTATGTATCTTGTTTCTTAGAGCGCCTTAGCACACCTACAAAGCTTTTCTCAATTCACAAAATATCAGATATGAAAGTTTAGAATGATCAAAAGTTTTTTAATGCAGTGTGCAATGCGTCAATTTCTAGATTTCTCATAACTCACGCAATCTAATTGATTACAATAATAATGTATTCGGTTACATTAGTAATAGAGTTATACCTGAAATACATTCAAACGGATTTAACATATTAAACACATAATGTAATCGATTGAGTATATCATGTAAGTCAAAACATATGAAAATATGACCGTTGAGATAGTTAAGACTTATCAACAAACAGTTTTCAATGTATAAAAAACTTAATTGATTGCATAAAATGTATAATCGATTAAGTACAACACTTAGGCATATTGAAAACATTTTCAACATAAAACTCATCACAACATAATTCAAAATGATGTATTGAAAATGCACGAGTTTTAATCGATTATACACATAATGTAATCGGTTAAAACTTGTAGCTTGCACCAGTTTAGGGAAATGGCTATCTAATGAACTTAATTGATTACATAACCTTTGTAATCGATTACTTCATACAAATAATACATTTTGCAAGTGATTTTCACATATCAAGGTATAAGTATGCATACAATAGATGTAAACACATGTATAATCACAGTAAGTATGCAAATCAACTAATATGCCGCAATCATGGAAACATATGTATTTGCAACATCAAAAGCTACAACATGTGTTGTTATCATAAAAAACAGAAACTATATAACGAGTTGGGTTTAGCATTCATATTGCTTCCCCTATCAACATAATCAAATTCAAAAATTAAATAAAAAAACAAATTTCTTGGAATAGAGAGTAGCACTAGGAGAAAAATTAATAGTGTAAAGAAAAGGGAGTGACATGCCTAGAATACTACGGTGTAATTAGGCTGGACCAAAGAGAGTAGAAGAGACAACGACGACACCTTGGTAGTTCAAAGAGGAATGGCGAGAGAGGTGGTCACTTCGCTAATTTAAAATGAACATTGAAATGATAAGGGCAGAAGAACGAGGAAGAACGATGGTTGAAGAAGTCATTGAGAGAGATGAAACAAAATTATGGAGAGCAAGAACGATGTGAAGTAAACTTGCAGTGAAGGCAAAATGGTGGTGCAGTGGGTTTCGACGGTGATAAGACGAGAAAAGAATTGTGCATGCACGAGAAGTGAAAAGGTAAACCTTCTTAACCCTCGGCTATATCACAATAGCTAAGTAACCAAATCATCATTATTTTTTAATTCCATGATACTTCTATGTCAAACTATTATGATTTTTGAAAGTTCCACGATAATATTAATCAAATTCAAAAATCAAATAAAAAGGAGTCAACTTTCTTGGAAGGGAGAGTAACATTAGGAGAAAAATAAGTGTGTAAAGAAAAGGGAGTGACACCTAAAATATTACTGCGGAATACAAATAAGTGACACGAATAGATAAATAATCACTTATTTGAGATAATATGTTATTCCTTTTGATAGTTAATATGCAATGTTTCAGATGTGAAGGGTTGTATCGTGTAATGCCTCCACGTCCCTCTCTGCTCGTACTCCGTATGTCTGGTCCTCCGTCCTCGCTCCTCAATTTCCTCCTCAGCTCGCGGGTGGGAGACCTGCGAAAGATTCTCCAATGCCAAAGTCAATTGAGAGCAATGACGTTTTTCTATCGAACAGTAAATGTAACCTATGTACCACTCACCCTGGATCTGTATTTATAGTTTTCGCTATGGGCTTGGGATTAGTGAAAAGTTAATCACGGTCCAAATTCAACCCAATAGCTTTTAACCTCAACTTACCTTAAACCTGGTTAATCAGCAGCATGGTCGGCCGATCTCCCAAAGTTTGGCTTTTCAGTCAGCCAATCCCTATAGGCGGCATGGTTAGCAGGCGGTATGATCGGCTGGCCTCATCACTGTTTATCCGGATGACAAGGAGCAAGGTTGTGTGATCGCGGATGTACGGGCGTCCGGCTTGGCACGCCGAACCCTCGATGATGAACTGAAGAGTAGCGTGTTTGGTCTATTGTGGACGTCTGACCTATTTGACGTCTGGTCCCTACTAGTACATGCAATTTTATTTCTTTTATATAAATATTAATTTGTATATTCAATATATTTCACACCTCAGTGCATTAGCTTCCAATCAATTTTTGAAAACTTAAAATACCCTTCTGTTAAGCCCGATCAATGAACCTACAAAACCTTTCAAATTGTATTTGATTCAATGAGTAATGTAGACATTTTTTCATTTCCACTCCCAAACATTCTCGATTTTCCCGTGAATTTTATCAAAAAATATTCCACGATCTAGTGTCATCCTTCATCAAATCACATTAATCTATTTAGGAATACTTTATTTCTATTATACAGTGGAATTTATAGCCTTGAATTATATTTATGGAATTTATAGCCTTGAATTCTATGGAAGGAAATTTAATTATTATAGTATTGCTAACCTGTTCTAAATTATTGTCTCTGTAGCCATGATGTTCCACAATAACATCACGTAACAAAACCAAATATTTGTAACATCAATTTGTGAGTATTATATTTTAAGATTATAGAAGAAATTTTATAATTAGAAAAAAAAAGTATAAAATGTTTATTTCTTAGTTTCACTTTTCTCTAATGGAATAACTGAATAAATAAATGAATGACATGCTTGAATCCATCTAGGCTATTAGTCATCATGACTCCATGATATCTTTCTCAACTTCTAATTCTCCTGAAGAATCCACCCATCATTGTTTCTCTTTTCACCATTCAATGTCATCATCGTTACATCACGTAGGTGAGTTTATAGTTGGTTAAAAAATGTTCATAATGTTAATTATTCTATTTCAACATTTTATAGGACAATTTGAAGAATGTGAATGAGCTACAAGGAGAAGAAATCAAAAAAGAACTTATCCTATGGGTAAAGCACTTTGTGTTGGAATAGAGCCAAATCATTCACAATAGTTTATAGCGAGATTTTAAAATAATTAATTAATATAGTTATTATATATAATAATTAGTGACTACTAATTTATCACTATTGTCTTATATATGTGTGACCATATATTTTTGTATACATAAAATTATTAGTTACAACTAGTTTTGTCACAATATAGTTTAATTTTAGTGATAATGTGCTTTTGTCATTATTATAAAAAATTATTAGTGACAATTATTTTTGTCATAATATAGTTTAATATTAGGGATATTAAAAGATATTTTCACAAATATAAATAACGACAAAACTAGTAGTGACAATTTAGTTATTGCCATATTAATAGTAACATATTTGTAGATTTTAATGACATATTTGTTACTCAACCTAATTTTTCTCATAGTGACTTCTGGGATATCAAAGAAGAGCTCAACTTCCATGCACTTTCAGCACAAACATACAGTAAAAATTTATCATATATCATACATTAAGGAACAAAAAATGGAGATAAGATGACAAAATTTTATTGAATATTGGTGTACAATTGTTTTACATTAACATAGTGAGTATAAATTAAACACATAAGAGAAAGTTTGGTTCATCAGATTGCAGGGTAACTCAATGTTTTCCATTTAATTCTATTGCAGGACTTGTCTTCCTACTTCTCTCCCTAAAGCTTCTGCATGAGGACAAGCTCGGAATGCACCATGACGAAGACTTAACTGGTTTCTCTCTAATGGAAGCACGATCCTCACTCATGGTTCTTTCACTACTACATGTAGAGTTAGCCCCTGAGATAAAAGGAGTGCAATTTGCAGATTTTGCCATAACATGTTGTGTGGTTGGTTTCACTGCTTTGTGTCCATGGCAATCATCAACTTTCTCATCTTTCACACTTTCACGAAACAGTTCCAACAGTTTCTTTTTCTTCTCTGGGGATGTTTCAGCAACAGAAATAGAACCAGGAATTCTACTCCTAGAAGGGGTCCCAAAAGTGTGGTGAACTGGTGTTGTCCCTCTAGATGGTGTGAAGTCTGCATAAAATGAAATAGACTATAGAGCTGAAGGTGGTTGGAGAGAGTAATGAAAATCAAGTGAAAAGAAAAGTTACAAAAAAAATGGTAAAACAACATATCCAAAATTTGTCATGACCAATGAGTTCTTCCTCCATAAACTGTCCATGCAAGCTAAATGTCATGCTATAAATCATGACAGTGTGCTGTTCACCAGCATATATTATGATGACATTAATTTTGATGCAGTTTTATCAACCATGTATGACTTTTAAAGGAGTTATTGAACACATTATATATAACAGTTAGATATGAAATTGTTTTCACAAGTGTATACACAGAAAATGACCAAGTAAACTAATTCAGCCAGAAAAGGACACCAAAAGAAAGAGAGTTACAGGATATCCTTACCACCATTGACACTATAGAAATCATCTTCACAGTCTGAGTCTAACCAGGGCTTGGAATCAAAAAATGCTTCCTCTTTGCTGCCTGTTCAGGAAAATAATGGCTTGTGAATTGCAAACATAGATATGAAACCTATGAGAGTATTTTAACAAATGAAACAAACTCATACTCCCAAACACCTCATTGATTCCTGTACAAGCAAGCACTTGAACCAATCATTTTAGAGCAACATGTCAACAACAATCACGCACATAGATCCAGATCAACACAAGCAGCAGAGTGTAAAGTTTATCAGAAAAGACAGATTAACAATTCTTGGACACCCAATACTTTAGTCTTCATCTCTTTTTTACTGTAAGAAAATTAGAGTTACTGTTACCAAAAGTCTGGAAGATTCAAAGACAGTGACCACTCTCACTTGTAATAAGCATCACCATGAAACAATAGCCGGTACAGTTAAAAGTATCAATGTATGAAATTAAATCAACAAGAAGCAACAAATAAAATATCAAGATGTGATAAATTCAACCAGCAGTTTCCCTGGAATAAGCACGGTGCATGAAATTCTAAAACCTGTTTACAAATATACTGTTCTTGTTTTCAAATGATGTTTGTAATGTAAGGTTAATCCTAAGCCCAGATTGAATCTGGCAAGATAAAGTATTGTTTAGCAAAAGGAGAAATCATGTTCAATAGGTAAACTATCAGAAAATTCATGTACAGCAAAAATATTGATCACATTTCTCGTGCAGTAGACATTGAAGGAGAAGAATGAATACTATCCAAGGATGTCTCAATCAAAACAAACAAGAAAACAATGATGATTTATCCCAATTAGATTATGGTGTAAGAACGGCTCATCAAATAAATCAGCAATTTTCTATATTCATTGTAAGACATAAACAATAATGTATACACATTGAATATACAGTATTTCTGGAACATGAAGAAAAAATCTTCATACTTTTTTAATTGGAACTCTCTTGTCATATTCATATATGCACAATACAAATCATGAAACCAGTGAGAGACATCACAGATGGATGGGGCCATTTACAACACGTGTCTTCCTCCAATTGGAGAATACAACCGACTAAAGAGGATCCAATAATTTTCCACTTGGGTATCATGACCAAATCATAGCTAAGTACAACAGATATTAAATTCAATTTATAAATCAATTGGACCAAAAATCACAAACAAAGATGCAAAACAGATCACCAGAAACGAAAGGGCAGAAGAATAAAAGAGAACCGTGCTTCAATAAAATCAAGCATCAACACTGAAAAAGATCATATAACTTTGCCAAAAGAAATTTAAAAGGAAGAAAAAAAAAACTTTTTTTCAATAATCTTAGGATCACACATTCAACGAAATAGCCAGGAACATTCACACATTAATAGCAACAGAAGTCACGAGAAAGTTAAGAAAAATCTTCCTCTGCAATTTTGACCACAACATCAAGGTTTTTAAAATCACTGTAGCCACAATTGTGTCACCTTTACGGGCAATCCCCCCACAACATCAAGAATAACGGATTTAAAATTTTGGACACAAAAACAGAGAAAAACAACCAATGAACACAACATCTGCAGAAACAAAAAAAAAAACGAGCTTACCATGGTCCGTGAAGTTGGTCGTTGACCACTTAAAATCCCCATTTTGGGGCTGTCCCTTAATGGGTGATGGAGGAATGACAAGCCTCTGAGATTTGGAACCCAACGAGAGTTTGAGCTTCATGTCTGCGTTAGCCTTTCTGGGGACCGAAGAACACGAACCCATCACTGAAAAGACAAAAACTTTATGATCATCACGGTCACTGGGTGACAGAAAACCAGAGTTAATGCTCTGCACTTGCTTGAGAGATAGAAAGGGAAGAAGTATGTGTAAAGCGTGTGAATATGTGTGGGTTTTTGGTGTTATACTTAAAGGGTAGGGAAAAGTTGTGTTTGTGAGAAAAATGGAAGTTAAAGAGGATTGGCCTTGAAAGTGAAGTTATGTGAACAACATTTTGTTGTATTATGTGATCCTACCAAGAGTGTCATGTTATGGTAAGGGATGATGTGCATAATGTAACGAGGATGTGGATTTTGAGAGATGGGTCCCATGGGAAAATGAATGGTTTGTTGGAGTTGGAGAAAGATGACTCTCTTATTACAACAATTGATTTTATCTCTCTGACTGACAACTTTTTAGGTTTTTACCTTATTAAGATTAGCAGTTTCTTTTCCTTTTACTAAATAGTTTTAATATTTTTTCCACATTCATCGTATCAGGAGTTATGAATACGATAAACCGTTAAGAGTATAAAAACAAAATTAAGAGTAACTAGTAGAAATGCCTCTGGTATATTTTCTTATGATGACAAAACAAAGTACAAATTTTTAAATAGAAAGAAATATTATTACATTTATAGAAATGTGTTTATAAAGATTAATTATAAAATTAATAATTGTATTACAAGTAATCTTTTCATTCAGAAAGTTAATTGAATTTTAAAAAATTACAAAACTTTCGCCTATTAAAACTTCTTACAACTTTTTTTATAAAAATCATATTCACCTATTAAAACTTTCGCCTCCAAGGAATAAAATACAAACAACAAATGAAAGAGTGAGAAAAATATCTCATAATGTTATAGACACAAAAAAATATCAAGGTAGAAGTAGAGATGGACAAATACACATTATCTCTAAATCCATGTGGAATGATTTATGTACATACAATTTTATAACACACAAATGTATTACTCGATATATATCTCAAATGACCACACACACACAACTTGTACTTTGAATTTCACTTAACATGTCTGTTAAAAGTTTTGGAAATGTGGTTAAATATGTAGTTTCGTTTCTTCTTTTGTATGAAATACTTGAAACTTTATATTGCATCCACTATAATTTGAATTAAGTTATTTTATTCAATTATGTGACTTAATTAGTTAAAGATTGTATTAATATATGACTTTTATTCACTTTAATCACTTTCTCAATTCAAATTCATTTTTTAGGAAAGGATCATGAGAATAGTGGTCGAAAATTTTAATATTAATAAATTTTACCATACTAGGATAGAAAACAAATTTTTAGAGAGTCACTATTTTTATATTTACTTTAAGTTTGTTATGTTTTTAGAGTTAAATATGTCTTTTAGTATTTAAAGTTTGATGTAAGATTGAAATTAGTTTATATTCGAAACATTAATACGTTTTGATTATCAAACTTTAAAAATAATTAATGTAGTTTTTATAACCAAATTATGTTAACTTTTTTTAACGTGTCAAACTTTATTTTATATTAGTATTTTAGTTGTTTATACTGTTTGATATGTTTCCTGTAACATTCAATTTAATAATATAAAATTACTAAATAAAACATTGTAAAATTGATAAAATAAAATAAATAATTAAAAAATATATATGATATTAATATAATTATCTAAAATAACAACCATAATAATAAAATATATATACAGATTAAACTATAGATAATTGAATTAAAAATATTATATTTATTTATTTTTTCACTTTAGAGACTAAAAGTATCAAATTTTTAAATATAAACAAATTTCAGTTTTACATAAAACTTTATTGAGTAAAAGTATATTTAACTCAAAAGAATAAAAATAAAAATCGAAGAAATATTTATTAAAAAAAAGTGGATGAATTATAACATATTATTAATTAAAAGGAGAATGTGGTGCTTAGTGATTATGGTTGAACAACTTCCATGGAATTTAAGGAGTTTTGGTATGTATTTCAAAAATTTCACAATTGTTTTTAAAACATGTAAATAGAATGTAGTGAGCTTGTTATAAGGGAATAATAAATTTGTAAAAACACAATGACTTTTGTAAAATGCCTCCACACTATGATTATCAATTAAATTATTTATATTACAATGTATTTCTTCAATCTTTAGTCCCTTATCTCCTTTTATTTAATTTTTCTTTCCTTTTTCCTTGAATTTTTCTTATTCTTTAAGGAGTATTAGTCTTTACTTTAATCAGTAGTATGATTTGAAGATATTATTGCAAGCAGTTTTGTTGTTCCTTACATAAAATTTTTGTTATAACAGTTTGTAGAAAAAATATAAAATGTAAATGTTTTATAAGTTATAAAATTAGTTATATTAATATAAGTATAATCATCGTTTATTTAAATATAGACATTTATACTATTTAAATAAAAATAATAATGAAAGAAATTGTCTTAGTAAATATTAGTTGGTAAATATATCCTATTTAAATATAATTTTATTGGATAGAGTGATTAAAAAGCAAATTTTTCAAATAGAGGCAGCTATAGGTTTGAATGAACAAACCTTTCTTGGGGCATCCATAGAAACACGTTGACCAAATGACCCAGAATTTCAGCGTTAAAAACGAGTATTTGTTACATTATTTTTTTTCACACGCGTTGATCATGCAGAATCAGTGTCCATAACTTATCATAAAAATTTCCCATTCTCTCTCTTCTATAGAACGTTCATCATTTCGGTTGAATCACATTATATATACGTAATGCCAGCATAATATATTCCCATCTGAGTTACGCGTAATTTTGTTTTATGCGAACTTTGAAGGATTAAAGATTAATTAACGCTCTAATTTTGTTTTATGAGAATGGGAAAATAATATTTTTTTTCTTTATTCTATAGAAATTGGTTTATAGTAACTGAGGGAATGCACATTTAATCCACAACTCATAAATGTTGGCATGTCATCTGTTTGTCACACAGCAATAATACCAATAGGTGGACCACAAAATATCAATATTTCCTTTTTGTGATTAATTTTTGTAAAAAAATAAAATTAAAACACTAAAGAAAAAAAAGCATGTCAAATTGAAGAATTAAACAAATATTTAAGGCCTTTACCTAAGAAAACTTTCTATTATGAAAGGTGGAGGGATAATAGAAAATTTTTGTCAGATAATTATTCATACAAAATATTTGTCGAAAACTTATTTGAAGATTATGTTCTGGATTCTGATTCATAAGCTATTTTTCTAATTTTATTGGTTAAGTAACTATTTTTTAAATTAAAAAATTACTTATACTAAAAGAATTATTTAAACAATAAATAATTATTTATAATAAAATTGTTTATTTTTATAGAGTGAGTTTCAAAGTAAAAAAATATCTTGATTTTTACACCTGACAAACGATGATAACATCGTTTCAACATAATCATTTACATTAAATTATTTTACAAAACTAAGGACTCTAAATCAACGTTATATCTTTTAAGTTGTTAGTAGAGGAATTGAATCCTCGTATCTTCTTTTCACTTTTACCATTAAGTCATTCTTATATGTTTTTTAAATATTCTTTGTGAAGTCACTTGATAAAATAGTTCATTTTATCATATAATGAATGTTTAGAAATTGTTTTAAATATAAATGTAACGCCGCGATTATTATAAAAATTATTATTATTTGATATAATTTTTTTATAATAAAATTTTCCTTGAGAAAACATTAATAATAACATAACTTTATATCTATATATTTGTCAATATTTTACATATTTGTAATTGTTTATAAAATATTACAAAAGCATATATTTTGTATAATATTAAAAATTATACATCATAGAAGATTATCTATATATTTTGAATTATTGTTTTATTTAAGTATTAAGTATTGACTCCTTAGTTATAATAGATATCTCATTGTTTCACTAGTGGTTCAAATCATATAGACTAGATATCAAGTGGTAAGAAGCTGATGGCATACTCTCTAACCATGGCCAAATCACATTCAAAAAAAGTTAGAGTCATCTATGCAAGGTGAAGCAAAATTCTTTCTCTTAGGCTATCATGGAATACCTGTAGTAGATTAGGAATATTTAGACCTTGTGTTAAAGGTCAAGTAGTGTAGGATTTCTTTTTAGGCCTTGTATTAAGAGTCAAGTAGTGTAGGGTTTATGAACAATCTTGCTTAAGTTGTAAGGAAAACTTAAGATAATCTTGGGTGATTAGTTTTGTAGTCCTAGTTTGGGTGGAGGGTGTCCCACATGAGACATGGTGACCACATGGCAAGCTCTTAATCAAGATTTTTCTTACAAAGGTAGTGGTCATGTGTCATTTTCCTAGTAAGGAACTTTTTCTAAAGTGGTTTTCCATATGAAAAGATCTTAATGGAGAGTTTTTTTAGAAATAAAGTGGTCGTGTGTCATTTTCTAAGTAGAGAAACTTTTGCTAAAATAGTTTTCTACATGATACATTGAGAATGGGGAGTTTTTATAAAAGTTAGATTGCCACATGTCAAGCTCTCCTTCACCAAGATAGGATTTTTGGGTTTGGTGCAAGGTAGCATTTTAAGGTTTTGGTATACTTTGGAGATACCTTCATCTATAAATAGAGGTGTCTTCCCCCTTGTAAATCGACTTTTGAGATAGTAATGAAATGTTGCCAAAATTGAGTCATTCTTAACTTGTCTCTAAGTCATGACTAGAGCATTCCATAAGATTCCTCTAATCACTCTTCTCTAGAGTTGGTTCAACCTTTCTAAGAGCACATTAAGCAATTTCCATTCCACAACTTAAACCTTCAAAAATCGAGAGAAACCACCACCATTTCTATAGCTTCCGTGTCTTTTCTACCACAATAACTTCATCTCTGTGCTTTGGCCATTTCAATCTTAAGGAGGAGTCTATCATAATATGAGAGAACAGGTAGTTCTTACACACAGTGACATGTGTAGATGTGCAACTTAAGTTGTAATGAACTTATCCTAATCCTTTCTTTTATATTCATTTGTAATTATAATTCTTAGGTATTAAAACAATGTTAGTCTTTAGTAAGGCATACGTAAGACATGTCTTCCAGAAATCGTTAGTTAATATTTCTCTTTTTGAATATCATTGATGCATATGTGGCCTATAAGGCTATTGTATGTTGGATTTTGAATGAAACTGAATTTTTGTGACTTGTTAATTAAAATTTATGTTTATAACTATTTTCTCTTAAGTTACAAATTTTTTTCAATAGTTTACCCTTGCATGTGATGTTTAATCTACTTACTTTGGCAGTGTCAACCCCCACCCCAATGGGGCCAAAGCAAACATGGCAAAATTAAATCTGGTCAACCTCATTGTTAGCACATTACCATCATTCACCTCCTCAGCAATGGTGCAACTACTAGTAACGACGTCTGAGAGCCTTTCTACTTCTCAAATCGATGTCTCTAGGCCTCCATTCGACATAAAGGCTACATCTTTTTCCTTCACCACCACTCATCCTCTGTCTTGATTAGTCCCTTCAATAATGACACACTCATTATTTAAAATCAAAGAGAGAAAAGAAAGCGAAAAGAATAATCGAAACATAAACCCTAAATCTTAAGAATGTGTAATGGATGGGAAAAAAATTTGTGAAACCCTAAGAAGAATCCAATTAAGAATTTAAGTGTAGCATGATCTCCAAAATGCAATGTTGATGAAACCCCAACAACTACACTTTTCCATTTAACTCAACACCATAGGGAATGAGAGCAAATCATGAAGAAATGTAGATGTTGGGATGCTAAAAAGGTTAGATCGCTACCTGATCGATTCCTTTGTAGACTCCAATCTACATCAACAACCATCAAAATCTCAACAAACAATGGATCCTGCAATCGTTGATAATGTTTTCATTGAAACAATCAAATTAATATTATTAAATTATAGCAATTTTAGTACTGTTAAGATAGTAGTCAAAAGATTAGTAAGGATTAAGTGACCTCAAAGTCATCTCCCAATGAACGCGAAATTGATTTTTAACAAATTAATTCTTATAGAATCTACATAAAAAAAGGTTAGTTAAGTAAAATAAAAACAATAAAATAAGACAAAGATAAATCAAATAAATACATATTAAATAAAAAATAGTAATGAAAGAAAGAAATAAAATTTTCAAAAGATAAAAAGAGATAAAAACATTAATAAAGAAATAGGTTAATTCCACTACTTTTTCAAAATATGATTGATCATTTATTACCTAAAGATTATTGTTCAATTAATTTTTTTCTCGGATTTTCAAATCAATTAATGTAAAATCTCAATTGATTTGTTGTCATTCTTACTATTAACCCAAAGTACAATCTCAATTAAAAATGTGAACTTTTTAGATTATTTATAGTAAATTAAATCAATGTACAATCTCAATCAAATTTTAATATGTTTAATCATGTTTATTTTTTTATCTCTTTATCAAGTAAAAAATTAATTAAACAAAGTACAATCTTGATTAATTCTTTTAAAAAAAAATTACCTTTAATCAAAGTACAATTTCAATTATTGGCAAAAATACATTTAATCATAGGAAAGTTTCTAACTTTAATCAACACATAATCTAAATTAAAATTAAAAACCTTTGACTCATACAATTAATATTCATTTAGATTAAACAGAGTGCAAACTAGCTAATGCGAAAAAGTCATTACTTTTACTTGATTTAGAGACAAAAGATATGGATATATATAAATCACAACAATAATCAAATGAACAAATGTTTATTTCATCTAACATCACAATCCAGTTAAAAAATTACAACAAAATCAACTCTAGAGACTTTTATATTATTGTAATCTTCATTATGATAACTATTATTATCTTTTTTTATTTTTATGATATAATTAAATAAGATAATTATTTAAAAATATTAAATAAGATGTCTAAGGATATATTTGTCCCAAATTATCTTTTATCGTGAATATTTTTACATTATCAAAGCCTTTTTATGAAAAAAATATAGAGAAAACTACAAGATCCATTTGATGTTATTTGGTTTAGCCAAATTATGTTTGGCTCAACCAAACTTCACTTTTTCATGCGTTTTTTATCTTCTTTATACAATGGTTGACTTAATTTATTATAACTTAAGTTGATCTATGAGCTTAAACTGTGCTTAAATTACATTAAAATATCTTAGAATATTTAAAAGACATATGCAACTAAAAAATTATTTTTAATATATTTTTATATCTTAAACTCATTTAGCTATCTTAAAATAAATCCTAATTAAAACAACCATTTTAAGCATAAAATCCAATTAAGAAATCAAAATTAAAGTTTAAACGAAGACATAAATTTGTATTTATCAGTTACACTACAAGGTGAAGAGGGATATCTCTACTAGGAACACACCTTACTAACGAGGATCCCTAATAGGTTAGAACCACTAGCCGCTATTGCTAATAGAATTAGACAACATCTTTAATATAATGGAATATGAGATAACAATTAAGAGATACACTGAATGAAAGCTCAATGTCAAAATAAAAATACAACTAAGTCACAAGTGAAAATAGAAGATCAAAATCAATAGTCCACTGAAATCACAATAGAGAGGAAAAGTGAAATAAGTAATTATATATCATATTCATAGATAAAAATTATTTATAAATCCTTATGTTATGTAATATGTGTATGCAAATACTTAAATATATATTTTTAAATAAAAATATTAATCTTAGATAATTTTCGTATGTAGTGTGAAATTTATCCACAATTTTATATTCGTATGTACTAATCACTATATAAATCATCAATTTCTTGTCATTATCTACGGATTACGATCAATAGGTAATATTTATACCTAATATTCACTTATTTATGGATTTGTAATTGTATCTAATAGTTAGTAGGTAAATCATAAGTATTCCATATGAAAATTTCATTATATTAAAGGTGATCATCTCAACGTGAAATTTTATTAACAAGATAAGTATTTCTTATGAAATAAATATATTTAGAATCAAATACATAGATCTCTTCAGCTGCTTTTACAGCTGTTTCTACCTACTAATAAATTTTCAAGTGTAGTCATCCGTCGAACCGTCCGGTCCAACACTCGTATCATCTGTCGCGCCGTTTGGTTCAACCTCCGCATCATCCATCGCCCTTTCAATGTGTGGAGCTCCTTCAATCGACCAATTTATACACCTCAAATTAACCATAATCATATAACACTGCACTATCTTCAGCGTGTCTTTTAGCTAACTCTAATATTTCAGACTACTCGTGGTTGACCTTGGTCTCTCTCGTTAGGTCAGCTCGACCTCATGTTTAGCCTAATTAGATTCCAATGGCTTTGCTCTTGTTCGAGCCTGAACTGGACATCTCAACCCTTGTTTAAAGCATCTCAAGCAATGTATATCCATACAGTCATTATCAGCATCTTCTGTTGTTCTTTTATGCAGGTGGGAGGCGGTAAAGCACCTACGAGCTCATTTGTGACACATCTTAATATGGATTTCAGTTTTGGTCTTCAAACATTCAACCATGGACCGAACGGTCTTACTTGCTTGGTCGTTCAGTCTTATAGCCTAAACTAATTTGATATTAACTATCTTAACTTTTGATTGTGTACACTTTTTATGACCATTCCAAATTGAAATACTATTTTGCTTCAAAGTACAGGTGATAGGACCCGGTGTACAAGCCACCTAATTAAAAGAGAGCTTACCGCTCGATGAGGAACGTTCTCAACTACTCAGCCTTCCATGGCTGCGAGTGTTCAACTACTCGGCCATTCGGCGTCAGAGGTGCTCGGTCATTCGGCCTCAAAGGTACTCGGCATTTTGGCCTCACAAGTATTCAACCATTCGGTCTTATAGGTACTCGGTCATTCGGTCTCACAGGTGCTCGGCCCCTTCGGCCTTGACTGCTCGACATTCGGTCATTCGGCATCTACTGCTCGACCTTCCATGGCCTCAAGTATTCAAACATTCGGTCATTCGACTTAACAGGTATTAGGCCATTCGGCCTCCACGTATTCGACCCTTTGGCCTCAACCGCTCGGCCTTTCATGGCCCCAAGTACTTAGCCAAATTTGGCGTCAAGCGTGAAACCTTCCACCCTTTGGTCATTTGGCCTCACAAGGTATTCGGCCTCCACTACTCGGCCTCCCATGGCCTCAGGTCACAAAGCACTAAAGCAAGTACATCTCGACCATGACACATCCTAATACAGAATCTTCATTTTGGTCTAAAACATTCAACCGAAGACCGAGCGGTCTTACTCGATTGGCCGTTCGGCCTTATAGCATAACTTATTTCAATATTAATTGTATAACCTTGTAAGTACATTGGTTTGTCTGACTACTCTGTTTCTCACCATGTAAAATTCGAATTGTTATATTTCTTTAGTGTAGATGACAGGATCTTCCGCACAAATCATTTGGCCGATGTGAGCCTACCGTTCAAAGAAACCTAGGGACGTTCTCCAGGAACACCTAGTCCAGAGTAACCTAGGGACGTTCTCTACGAATCCCTAGTTCAACAACAAGCGGGTTGGTCGTTCCCGCCGCCCAACACACTTGGGTGCGAAAAAACCGAGCGAGACGGTTGTTCTCGTCGCCTGGAACTCCCAAGTGCGAAAAACCGAGCAGGTTGGTCGTTCCCGCCGCCCAGCAACCTTGGGTGCGAAAAATCGAGCGAGACGGTCGTTCTTGTAACACCCTAATATTTTAAAGGGTATTACTGATAGTTAGAGACTAAATTAATTTGATATCTCATATAAACAATCAAACTTTATTTCAATTACTCCAAAGTACAATACCAAACTTACAAACTTTAAACAATATAGTCTTCACCATTGAAATTTCAACTTATAAGTTTTACACAACATAATCTTCCCAATACAAATTTATTCTTTTTACAAAAAATCCCTAAAGGTTTTTCCCCGCATCTCTCTCATCTCTAAGCTTTTTCAACCGCATCTGCAACATTATCTAATCACATATAACATGAGTTATATGATCATAGTACAAACAAATAAGGGTAAGCCAACCATATCATAAAATCATTAAACTTGTAATAAAAATATTATAATAATGTGTTTCTGCAATTGATAAAATATCATTATTCCGATGTCATTAATTCATCGTTATCAAAATCATCTTTCTCCTTTCCATAAATCTTACAAGTGTACCATGCTTACTCATGAAGCCTTATGGTCAGACCGCTCTCTGCCTGCTTCCTTAAGCCTCACTTATATACTATGTCTTACTTTCTGAAGCCTTATGGTCAGACCCCTCTCTGCCTGCTTCTATATAACTTACGAATCATATGTTTATGTCAAAGCCTTATGGTCAGACCACTTTCTGCCTGCTTTCATAAACCTCAGGTGTTACATTGCTCATACCAAACTCTCATGGTATAACTCGAACATACTACTCCCGGTAGTAAACATCATTTCATAAGTAATGATTTCTCATATCCACTCCAACATTTCATAAAACCAACAATTCATACCCTCTTATCCATCTAACTCAATCATGTTCATTCTTTAATCATGAATTCATAATAACCCGTTTTGGTATCAATAAATTAAACATATTGCCAGATATCATGCTTCATATTATAAACTCATTTTGCCCATAACGAGTATAACTCAACGTATTTTCACCAAACAAAGATCATGGATCAACCAAAATATATCAACATATCTTAGGAAATACATATTAAAGTCTGGGCTCAATGTAATAAAATACATATGAAATTTTTACCATGATAATATTATGCATCTACAATCAACTTGTTTTATTTTATTTTCATCCTAGTATGGATTTTTCTTTATTCCAGTTGGTCACCGGAGAGGACCCAAATGTCTGAACGCATCAAACTCACCTTCGACGCCAGCACATATGACTAGTCACAACTGACTGGACCAGGCCAGGGCTGCTCTATGATCAGGGATGTGCCAACTCAGGTTTTTAAGGTTCCTCTATCCTACCAACAAAGAAAGGCCCTCAATAATTAACAATTGATTTATTTAAATTATCTATCATGTTCTCTTATGCTCTAAATTTGAAATGCCAAATTCTAATGTGTTCACTTCCTCTCATAGCAACCTCAAACAATATCTGTACATCTATTTAATACCCATATATAAGCTATTTCAGAACCCTTACTTCAGATCTTCCAACAAGATCAATTTCAGCCAACAAACTCATTCAGAACAGATTAAATTCATCACAATAAACATCCATAATAGAATTCATACAAGATAATGATAAACAATTAACAATAATAAAATATTACTATAAATGGTCATAGAAGAATACAATATTTGACAATCATAAAAATAATCTTAATATAAAATTTTATGGGGAAACAAGAAGTTGAATCCGGCAGAGCCGGTTAGACAACTTCTAATCCATCCAACAATACAATATAATTAAATAACAAGAACAATACATGTCTGGGGAAATAAGAAGTTGAATCTGGCAGAGCCGGTTAGACAACTTCTAATCCATCCAAAAATACAATATAATTAAATAACAAGAACAATACATGTCTGGGGAAATAAGAAGTTGAATCTGGCAGAGCCGGTTAGACAACTTCTAATCCTTCCAAAAATTGCAATAAAATAAATAAGTAAAGCAATAAATAGTTTGGGGAAACAAGAAGTTGAATCTGGCAGAGCCGGTTAGACAACTTCTAATCCTTCCAAAAATGTAATAAAATAAGTAAGGAAAGAAATAAAAAAATTTGGGGAATCAAGAAATTGAATCTGGCAGAGCCGGTTAGACAATTTCCAATCCTTCCAAATTACAATAAAAATAAATAAGGAAAACAATAAAATGTTTGGGGAAACAAGAAATTGAATCTGGCAGAGCCGGTTAGACAATTTCTAATCCTTCCAAAATATAAAAATAAACAACTAATAACATACAAATGGCATAACATATTCAACATCACAATTTACAACTATCACACTTGGATATCAACACAAAAGCATACTCTCATTTAAATTCAAGATCATACAGAAACAAAATACTTTATATTCAAGATTTAAGATCATACAAAAGCAAAATATAGCATATTCAAGACTCAAGATAATACAAAAGGAAATACTCAAAGTTAGCTCCCCTTACCTCTATTCCAGACTTAGTTTCCTCTTCTCAAACCGTTCTCTGGAAACTTCCAGAATTTCCCCTCTTCAACTAGAATTTACTCCAACTCTCTTCTCTCACAATTTCTCTAGAATTTTGGTGTAAATTTCCAGCCTCCCCCCCTTGGCTATTTATAGTAAAAAAATTTACTATTCATTTTTACTATTCATTTTTACTATTCATTTTTTTATTCATTTTACTATTACAAAAATAATTTTTTATTTGCAAATTGGTGAATTCTGATCTCAAAGCTACGTGTAACACTTATCCTTTCCAAAAATAAATTTTTTTTTTACTATTCACTTTTTACTATTCACAATTTACTATTCACTAATTTTTTTTTTCTAGTATCTAACAAATATTTTCAAGGATCTTACAGTTCTCGTCGCCTGGAACTCCTAGGTGCGAAAAACCAAGCGGGTCGATCATTCCCGCCGCCCAGCAACTCTGGGTGCGAAAAACCGAGCGAGACGGTCGTTCTCGTTGCCTAGAACTTCCAGGTGCGAAAAACCGAGTGGGTCGATCGTTCCCGCCGCCCTGTACGCTTGGGTGTGAAAAAACCGAGCGAGACGGTCGTTCTCGTCGTCGAGGGCCCCTAGGTGGTAAAAGCCAAACGGTGTGATCATGGACCATCAGTCGCCAACCAAACGGTCTTGCCTGCTTGACCAACCTGCCTTGTGAAGTGGTCAGTATAATCATCTGCATTCTTTTTACAGTTCAAATTCAATTATTATTCCTTAGTGCAGGTAAACAGATACTATTGGTTACCGATCAACATGAGAAAAGGTTCTAAAAGAACTCTCATCAACCACCACTCAGTTTAGAAAAAGTTCCAAAACAGAACTTGTCTGGCATCTTGCCATTAACCATTCGGTTCAGCCTTGCCAGGTGAACAGCAATCCAAAAACACATTACTCAATACAGCGAATAGAGCTTCCCTCAAACTTATAAGTCCTATAGTTAATCATGGCTAAAGCCAAACGATTAACTCGGACTTGGGGGGCATGTATCGGATATAGTGTATATCGAACGGTTATTAATTGTTAACCGCTCGGTCACCACCACAACAATGGTCAACCAGGCCACCATCCACTGCATTAACTAAGGTCAACCAAGTCGAATGGTTTTTGGGGCAACGTTTAAGTTATTGGGTCAATGGCTCAACAAAAGATAAAATAATCAAGGATATTTGATTAAAGATATTGATAGGCGGTTTATGAGCAACCAACTGGATTTTAAGGTAAATCTGTTTATATTTTATTGGGTCTGTGTCAGTTTAGGGTCCATGAAACAAATTACAAATACAAAGCCAGGGCCAAAAGTCAAGTACGCTCAACTGAAACTCCACTATGTTCTATTTACGTCTGATCAGGACTTAAATACTAAACTGTGATAAACAGTTCGTTCATAAAACTACTCCTAACATGAGCGTCAGAGTGCCTTTTGTAGGTACCTCCCCCTCCAATCAAGAATACAACCGATCAGATCAGGTGACAACCAAGCAGTCCAGACTGAAAGCGAGTGGTTCAGACGATCTAAGCATACAGAAGCAAGGAGGACACGTCAGAAAGGTTAGTCTCTCGATCTTGAACTAATCCCTATCGAAACAGTATCATTTACTAGATATTTACTGTCAGAAAGTTTATAGCAAATAAGATCACTATTGGATACTTTATAAATTGATCACCTAGTCAGACACGAATATTGGGTGCTGGATACTATGTTATCTACACCAACAATTGCATCTATTTTGATAATAACTACTCATTAAGTCAGGGTGTCATATATCGCTATCTCCTCGTGCTTCTCAGGAACATTCTCGTGTTGAATAACTTAGTCAAAAATAGAGATAGTTTCTCACAGGTAAATTGTTTGGGCTTTGGACCAATTCACCCATAATTGTGACCCATTCAAATGGGGTTCATAGTCAATAAGATGGGGTCCATAATCAATAAGGTACATTTTTAAATATTCTTTTAACCATAGTTGACATAACATTTTTATATTAATTCAAATTTAACCAAAATTTTTCATCAAATACTAACTTTAACGTGGGAGAATCTTTTACAACTACACACCATTCGATATAAAACAAAGGAGGCTTGAAACACGATTACCGAACAATAAGAATCCGTGGTCTAAAAAAACTTTGCAGATTGCATTCAATTTCGTAAAAACAGTTATATAAATAAATCAAAAAATAAAAAAAGACATAATCGTGTTTAATTTTGCATTAGACTTATTAATCACAAAAGACAATCGGCTAACCCCTTATTTGTCACAATAATACAGTGAGAAAAAATACTAACACTATATTTCAGAACCCATTTTTGTATATTTTATTTTCAAGAATTCTAAAAATAATTATTGCAAAATTCTAAAAGTATATATATATATATAGATATATATATATATAGATATATATATATATATATTTTAAGAATGGTATTCTATCATTCTTATATTTATGAGTATATAGGTTCTAATTAGAAAATGTGCGTGGGCACTTGGTAGTAGCAAGTTTTTTTATAATGAATTATGGTGATAGATGTGTGGCCTGAATGCATTAAGTAGGTCGGTGATAAGCTGCTGCATTATAAGTGGTGTGTGCCGTGCTGTGTAAACAGTGTATCTGAGAATCATAGACGCGAACTTCTCGCTGCTACATTTAATGTAGTTAGCCATTTCTCTCTTTCACTGTTTCTTTCAATTCATTCTCTTCAATGCAGCAGCGACCACACGTTTACCCTACGCCACCATTTATTTCCCTTCTTAAATGCCTGATAAATTCACCACACACCCTGTATATTTTGGTCTTGATTCGATAACAATCGATAATAGATAAAAACAAAAATATCTATTTAGAATTCGTTAGGATAGACTCGACAATGGATGTAAATAGAAATGTCTATTTAAAACTCGTTATGATAGATTCTAACTATCACTTTTAGAAAATAGAATTTTAAACTTAACTCAATCCTACAAACTGGCTTCTAGGGTGAGATTTGCACCTCACTTATATATTAATTATAAATTGATCTTATCTTTAGTCGAGTCGATATGAGACTTTTAACTGCACAAAAATTGTTATAATTATTATAAGATTTCAATTATATATACTATTTGTTGTCATGTTTTTTTTTACATGTTTTTTTTTTACTTTTAATAGAATATTTAACTAAAATTTAAGAAAGTGCGAGAGTATATATATATAAATATATAAATATACCAATTATCCAAGAACAATGAAGAAATTTAACTTTATACAAACAACAATAATGACAAAATAGATATACATTTGATTTCATCGATAGAGATAAATATAGTTAAAGTCAGTCCCTCTGTCCTCTATTGACATCCTACATGTCTTCTTACTTATATCTTATCAATAAATCATCATTTTGGTTCTCAAACGTGAGATGCTCTAAAGTTTGTTTTTGAAAGAATGGAAAAAATAATTTATTTTCTAAAAATATAAAATATTAAAATTAATATGTAATAGTATAGCCTAATATGATACCACAATTATTGATCTACAATATATTCTAATATCACAATAATTCTATAAAACTTAACCACCTATTTATGTAACTTAATAAAAATAAATATTTGTCAACAAAATATTCGTGGCTGCACTTTTACCTCTGCTGTTACCTCGTCATCATTTCCTTCACTTGTTCCTCTTCTCCTATTTTATACAAAACTCAAAGTTAACAAATTTCAATTGTCATAATTAAAAATATAAATAATTCAATTATATTTAAATGTTTCAAATTATAAAGTTATAAATCCAAACCTTAGGCATATTTTTCATATACAAATGGAGATCAAACCTTATATAATGAAAGAAAACCAGTTTTGGAAGAAGTTGAACAGTTCAAAGATATTCAATTTTTGATTTTTTATAGAGAGTGTGTTGATTGATTGGCAATCATAATTGACACGTATAAAGAAAAAAAATATTAGCAAATATTGGCAATTTGGAAGAACATACAAATGGTCGGCAAGCATGTTAGAGTGTTGGTGTTTTCTTGGCATTTGCTTCAAATTCTCATCAAACATTTTTTTCTGGATATATTTTATTTAGATAAACTATTTTATATTGCCATTCAATTATTTTTTTGTGAATAATATCTCTTCAGAGAATTTTTGTGTGGAATTTGGATCCACATTTTTCCCATCTGTAAAGTTTAAATTGAAACTTAATTAAAAAATGTAATTTCATTGTGAAAAGACAAAGTGACACTATAGAAACCAGAAAACATGTTAATAACATCTTCTAACACCTTCTTTATAAAGAATTAGTATATAATTTAGATCAATCATGTTTCGCTACCAAGCTTAATTGAGATATTTAATTTGTGAAAAAAAAAAGTAAACCATGATTATATGTTATGTAAGAATTATTGTAACTGCTCTTTGTCTCGATAATTATAGGTTAACTTAAAATATCAAATTTATTGATATTCCCAATTTTAATGAACTTCTATATTTGAATTGATATCTTCAAAATAATTTTAGTATTTTTTTTTCTTTTCAATAGTTAATAAATATGTTAATTTTTTTAGAAAATTGTTTTTAAGTAAATGATATTAACATGTTAATTTTAAAAGCGTCACACTTGATTGGGGTAGTTATATGTGAACACTTTGGAAATTTCATTAAACGTTGGATATAAACTATTTTTTTAATACTGATATTAATATGGACAAGTTATAGAAATAAAAAAATATTTAATTCTTTTACTTTTTTTTCTTAAGGATGGTGCTCATAGACTAGGGAGTGTGCTATATTTGCACTTTCCACTTCCATATGGGTCACCTTTGGTCCAAATAAAAAAATGTGGGGTTTTCTTTCTACACCTCTATGATTTCTTTCTACAGCTTCAAACTCTTCTAAATGCCTAAACTGGCTATCTAACTGGGGTAAAAAAAATTCTCTCTTATGATTACTCCATCTATACACTTTTACTTTCACATTTTTTTCTTTTAGAGCGTTATTCCTGCACTTCCCAATTGTCTTTCTTCATTTAATAAAATAATAATTTTTTAACCATCAACAATCCTTAATTATGTATTTTAATCCTATATGAACCTCATCTTATTAACAAAATTAAATTTAATATACTAAAATAGTATTTGATACATATATTTTTTAAACAAATTTAATATTAAAAATAAATATCGAAAATACTAAATAATATATAATATCTAAAATACAAATTCTAAATTTAAAACAAATCAAATAAAAATTTAATTAAATATAACAAAATAAAAAAAAGAAAAGCAATAAAAAATCCTATACCCCAATTCCATCTCCCTGTAGTAGCTCCAAGTGCGGAATAACTTTAAGTGCAAGACGGATCGCAATTCCAAGTGTGGAGAAGGAGAAGACGAACCGCAGCTCCAAATGCGGAAAAGGAGAAGACGAACCACAGCTCCAAGTGCGGAGAAGATGAATCGTAGCTCCACGTGTGGCGAAGATGAATAGCAGCTCCGCAGCCCTCTCAACCGCACTTCCTTGTGCGCCATCTATATGCTCGATCTCTACCGACACCCTCTTCTCGAATTGCAGCGATAGGGGCTGAATCCGTATCTCCATCAACGCCCCCATTCTCCTCTTCCAACCCCACCGCCTCTCTCTGACACCCCGCCCTCATAACCTGTTCCAAAAAAATCTCACCTTTAACAAAACATTCTAATTGCCTTCAAAATGCCGCAAAGAAAAAACACTGCAACAAGTTAACGGCGAAGTAGTAGTTTTCCATATGCCCAACTTGATAACTTTAAAAAGAAATGATAAAAAATGAGGGAGGAGGGGAGAATGGGAGAAGCGCCAGTAGAGAGAGAAAGAAAATAGGTGTAGGGTTTCAAAGATAAAATGCGACAAAGAAGAGATGAAAAGAAAAAGAGAAGATGGTTTATAAAAATATTATTATTTTATTAAATAAAAAAGGACAAAATTGTGAATTGAGAGATGCAGGACCGAGACAAGTGAGGTGCAGGGAGCATCGTTGTTTCTTTTAACCTTATGTACCATTAAACTTTGCTCTTTTTTGCTCATCACCCTCTCACCTTCAAACGTTTCTAAATACTTAAATTGGTCTTCTAATTAGGATAAAAAAAATTATCTCTTATAATTATTCAACCTAGTAACTTTTACTATCATACTTGTTTCTTCTACTCTAGTGTGTATATAAGATATGAATAAAATTAAAATATTTTATATTTTATTTTTCTATTTTTATATTTTTAATATTAAATATTTAATTATGATATGACGATAAAAGTGTTTAAAAATAGTATAAAAATTAGTTAATAGTAGTTTTTTAATTTCAATTTTCTAAGGTTTATGTACTAGTTTTTACATTAATTTTTCAGTGTGATAACGCTGTTCCAATTGTCTGTGTGTCTGCAATTCTAATATACCAAGTTGGATTCTCTGCAGCCTTGAAGAAAAGGTTTTTTTTTTCTGTGATTTTTTTCCTCTATCAAGATTAATTGGTCACGCACGTGGAGAGACAATTAATTGCTGCTTTCCTTCTCTGTTGACTATGAAAGAGGGAGATTGTGCGTTTGTTTAATATTGGAAAGAAAAGTGAGGTGGGCCCACGTTTACACCAAACTAGGCATATTTGCCTGTAATATTACCAAAATGGGCAAATTCAACCAAATTTACGAAAATGGGAAAGTCGTGGGAGGTCCAAACGACTTCAAATGAAGAAGTCGTGCCCCTCCTGCACGACTTCACACTGTTCATAGCAACAGTGTTGAAGTCGTGCACCTCAAAAACGACTTCAAGACTTTGTAATCGATTACAATGTAATGATAATCGATTACAGAGTGTTGAAATCATGACCACCCTGCACGACTTCAAATTTGTATGCCACCAAAAGCACTGGTAATCGATTACAAAACATGTGTAATCGATTACCATGTTGTTTTGGTGCAAGGCAGAAGAGGACGCTCGTCCAGGCAGAAGCGGATGCTAGTCCAGGCAGAAGAGGACGCTCGTCCAGCCAGGCAGAGAGAACGCTCGTCCAGAAAGCTAAGAGGACGTTCGTCCATCTAGCTAAGAGGACGCTCGTCGAGATGCGCTCAGTGGATGCTCGACAGGAGAAGTGGACGCTCGTCCATTTTCAGTGAACGCTCGTCCAACATAACCCACCTCGTAATCGATTACCAAAATGGCGTAATCGATTACCAGTACGTTTTCTGCCTTCACATTTCCAGTCTTGCAGGGGTCAGGATTTCAACATTGTGTAATCGATTACCAAAAAATGGTAATCGATTACAGGACCCAGAAGTCGTTTTTGGGGTGCACGACTTCAACACTATTGCTATGAACAGTGTGAAGTCGTGCAGGGGTGGCACGACTTCTTCATTTGAAGTCGTTTGGACCCCCCACGACTTCACTTTTAGTCAATTTTTGCCTACTTTGGTAATAAATACCACATTTTTGCCTACTTTGGTAACAAAGCCGGTTATCTCCTTGCAAGGGAGGGATAGAGTATGCATACCGAATTGTTAACAACAACAAAACAGTGTTAAAATATTATTGGGCTATTTTAAATAGGCTTAATAGTTTATTTTATCATTAGTTTTGGTGAAGTATGTCAATTAGGTCTTTTTTTTTTTAAATGTCAATTGCATTTTCATGTGGTAAATTTTTCCTTAATCAAGTTCCTTTCATTAAATATTTACAATGACGTTAACTTTTTATTTTCTCTTTTATTTTTCTGTAACGCAGCAGACCTTTCTGTCAGTACTATCTTTTCGTCCTTTTATGCAGTGATACTTCCTACTCCAATCCAAAAATACTTCTAATTCCAATCCAAAGAAAAATGCACAATCTGCATTTTTCCATCTTCATTGTATCTCATTCGTTGATTATCCAATTCCAAAGACTCTTCTATTCTCCCCCACTCATTCTCCACCTCCATTTTCAGCAATCAATCCATTTTCAGCAATCAATTCATCCATCAATATCTTTTATTCTCAACATCGTTGCCATCAATTAACACAATACACACAAATCAAAGAGAAAAAAAAATGGGAACAAGAAATTGATTGGGAGAAAAATGGTTGAATGGTAGTGCTAGGGTCTACAAGAGCCACGACGTCAACGACATCGCCGGTTATTGAGGCGTGGTGGCAAGAGGAAGCTTGCCCTGACGGTGTTTGTACATAGAAGAAATGGATGGAGAAGAAAACCTGCAGATGAACGATTTCTGGACAGTGGAACGCAGATTGGGCCAAGCCTAAACCTAAAGGTTTCTTTCTTCTATCACAATCTTAGAAAAAATCAAACTTTTTCTTGTCTTTTTTTCTTTGGCTTTCTGAAAATTACGTGAAAGAGAAGAAGACTGAAGAGGAATTTATAGAACACAAACATAAAGTCAAATAAGTTGGTCTGGTTTTCCTGTTTCCAGAGTAGCCACACCAACACACTATACTATGATATTCTCTCTCTTGAGCCTTCTCATTTTCATTTTGTTTTGTCTTTCTTCCTCTTTTTAGTGGAAGCATTGGATGCATATCTTGAGGTTGAGTGGAGTGAAAGGACAAAAGTAACCCTTAGTTTTCTTAAATCTGTCAAAGCCAAAGGTATTTGTAGCTTTTTAAGAAGCAAAGACATGTCTCTGACTCTTCCAACCTTAAGCTTCTTTTCAGGAAAAAAAGACACTCTACCATGGGATTAGGAACTACCCCTGCAACCCTTTTTTCCAATTTATTCTGCAAAACTAAATTTAAATTTCGTCACAATTGAATTTCTAACGTTTCCAATATGTGCATGCACTACAATTTGTCAGGTTTGATTTCTATGCCCATAAACCAAAATTCATGTTTTCGAGTTCAGTTTCTATACCCTTTTACTCTTTTTGTATATGCTATCAGAAAATTAGGTTTTTTTCTTAATGTTGTAGGGGGTGCACCACCATTGATGTTGAAGCGGTCCATGTCGTTTTCAGGCATTAAGAACAAGTGCGATGAGGTGAACGAAGATGATGAGTTATCCGACGACGAGAACTTTCAGTGTGGGGAGAAGAAAGTTTGTAGGGCGAGAGAAGGGATGTCTGCTAGGAGATGGGTGTAGAGAGAGAAAACGAAATAAAAGGAATGATTTTTAACTCAAATACGTTTCATATTTCTTTTTATGAAACGTTGTTTATGGATGGTCTTCCTTATCTCCAGTAAGGAATAATTAGTTTGACTTCTCTGCATATTATGATACCTGGTGTTTAGCTCTCTTTTTTTATCACATTTTCTAGTGCAATATGACTTATGGTTGTAGAATCTGCGTGCTATATTTTCTCTCTCTATGAATTTATAGTGTTTACTCTTGGCTTTTGCAGGTGTCTCTATTCAACTAACTATATCTTTTAAAGCTTCTGTTTTTTCATTTTGCAATTGAATTTACTTGTTTCAAGTGTATACCAATTTGGTTCCACAGTTTTCAAGCAATTTTGGTTGAGTATCTTTTAATTAATTAAATAAATAATAATTTATCATGGTTTATGAAGAATTTGAGAGAAATATGAGGGTATAAACTCAGTACTCTGTTAATTAATTTGCGTTTTTGTTCTTGTGTACAGGCTCAATAGCTGCAATCAATTATACAAGTTTAAGTATCAATTATACAAGTTTAAGTATTTTGAATCTTTCATAAACTCTCTCTGCATCCATAAACTCAATTTGTTATATTTTGTGAGTAGAGTTTTCTTACTGCTCGTGTTTTTTTTGGCTTCATAGGAAGAGAAAAACCTTTCCATATTTCTATATTTTCTTACTGCTCACTGTTAAGCCCCATACTTGTAACAAGTTGCAACGTGTTTTAATTTTTACCATGATTAACAAATACATTGCACAGATCCAAGTAATGTTTTAAGCTTCTAACAAAAGAAAGAGAAAAGTCTGCTTTGGAACAGAGGAGCAGAAGAGAGAGAAAGAAAGTTAACACTATTTGTGTGCATTTAACGGAAAGGACGACGTTGATGCAAAATTTACTAAGTGAGAACCAATTTGACACACTTTTAAAAGGAGAGACCTAATTGAGAAAATTCAGCAAAACTGGGGACAAAAAACCTATTAAGCCTTTAAAATAATATTATTTTCAAAAACTGGTGTGCAAGAATGTTGTATTTTTCTCTTTTGCATTTTCATTCTTTCTACTCTCTACTTTTATTTTCATTTTCATTTTCTGGGTGCTTTTTCTCACACAACGTGTGGTTCCTCTCCTTTCTCTCTCATGAAGCAAACATAAGAAGTCATTTTCTCCTGCAAGACAATTCGGTAAGACACTCCGCTAAAGCAATGGAAAACTCCAATGAGAAGTTATTCTCTTTCCCCTTTGCATTGTCTGTTTCTCCTTTTCCAGTCCCCTTTCCCCTTTCCCCTTTTCACTTACTTCATTTTGATTTACCTTTTAGCATTTTCAATGTACCAATTTCCATTTCCATTTTACCCTTTGGTCATTGATTTATTTTTCATGCAATTGAATGTGCGTCATTCTTTCAAAACGAAGTATGTTGATGATTTGAATGGAAGATTGACCCCGCACCAAAGGAAGTTAATTGCAAAGACACCATTCAGTTGGTTTTTAGAATTGTCTGACAATGTTGAGTTAGGTAGAAATATGTTGAACGAGTTATTAGTTAGATAAGTAGACTCTAGTGGTGGGTTTTTTTTTTCTGGAGATAAATTTGTAGAATTCAAGGAAATGGATGTGTGCTTAATAAAGATAATTGTATTATTTTTTAGGATGACTGTATTATTTTTTATGATTAATGTATAATGATATCATTGTAATGAACATGGTCAGGTTAATAGTAATGAAATACAATGAACCTATGTGGTCATCACTGAATGTTAAAATATTTTACCATCATTGCACTTAAAAAACAACCATTCAAATTCAACTCACTCACTCATCTAAAAATTTGGAAAAATGAGCAAAAACAGAGCAAAACCATTCATGAGGAGTGTTGTTCCTTCATCTGGGGAGTATAGTTAAAAATTTTGTACAAATGGCCCTCTGGCCTCTAGTAATAGATTACAATACCCTTGTAATCGATTACTAAGGCAGAAAATGACCACCAATGCTCATGGATCTCATCTAACTTACATGAAAGCACCTAAATGAGTTTTTTTTTCTCAATAATTCAATGACCTAACGTTTTCATTGGTGCACTAAACACCACCCATGACCATTAAACTCACTCACCCATCTAAAATAAGAAACATGAAACCATAACTTGAAAGTAAACTCATTTAGGAAGCTTAGAAAAACGTTGTTTTTGGAAAATTAACTGCATCTAGTACAGTGGTCTAAAATTTATGGGTTGGTAGTCATTTGAAAGCTCTTTGAGTCTAAATTCCAACAAAATAAGAATCAACTCATTTGGAGTTCGATGAAGAAAGTTATGAGAAAAACAACCAACAAAGGTCAGAGGTGGCAAGAATATATAAAATGTTAACTTTAAGGAATTAAATGCACCTACTCAGATGTCCAAAAATCACAAATTAGTAGTCATTGAAAAGAGTTTTGAGTCTATTTTCTAATAAAGAAATAATCACATCATTTGAAGGTCTCTGGAAAAAGTTATGATTAAAATCTTAAGTGTTACAACACTTATTGTCTTCGCATGTTGTCATTGTCTAGAATCCAGTCCATACATATTTTTGTCTAAATACTTGCAACTGCTCCTGAAATCAACACAAGCCACTTTAAGAAATTAACATAATACCAAAATCATCAAGTCTTTTAACAAAGTTACTACATTTCCCTCAAACTCCAATATCCACCAAATAAAAATAACCATGCAAAAAAACCCTTTTCTCACCGAACAAAGCTCAAACCTTGGAGAAAGAAGACACATTTACTCGTTGATGGAGAGCACGAGAGAGACAGAATGTTATAATGCTGATGGAACAACGTTAGGGGAGGTCACCTTCGAGCTCGCAATGGATGGATGAGAAAGCAATGACAAATCGTGAGAGAGGAGGAGAAAATAGTGTGACACAAACGAAAAGAGAGAGAGAGGAAGGAAGGGGAAAATGTCGACAGAGAGAAGCGAGAACGGTAATAAAACCAAGTTCGTTGACTATGGAGAAAGAAAAAGCGAAATAGATAGACGAGGGAGACAGAGTGAGAGCTTTAGTGAAAAGAGAGTGAGAGCTTTCACAAGAGAGAAAGAAGATACAAAGTGTAAGAATCTTCTCAAATAAAACCGTAAAACCCCTTTTTTTTCTTCTGAAAACACTCTCCATGTAACATTATTGCTTTTAAAAAAAAATTTAAAACGAACCGATCTCATCCTACCACCTAGCGTTGTCAAAAGGTTGCAAAAAAATAATTGTTAAAGAAAAGTTTTCCTAATAGAACCCTTTACTACTATTTAAAAGGGAAACTTTTATTGACATATTAAAACTATTTTAAAAAGGAGATTTAACATTGTTTAAATGTAATAAGGATACATATAACACTTAGTGAATTTAATGCATTATAACTAAATAAAAAATTTATAACAATACATAAAAATCAAAACCTTTATCAAAGTCATTTAAATATACACAGTTGTCATAAAATTATCAATGTCAGAAAATTAATATTATTAGTTCTAATTAAAAGATATTATATATATATATATATATATATATATATATATATATATATATATATTTAAAAAAAAATTAATCTATGTCCTCTGTCACTTGAAGATCAGTTTCCTAAATTATGATTTTTTTTCTTATTTTAATAATCAAGTATGTGTAAGTGTCATAAACTAATTATATTTAAATGAATTTCAAAAATAGTATTAAATAAAAAATAAGATAGATTTTAAAAACGTTATAAAGTTGTGTTAGTATATTATAATTAAAAGTATTATTTTTTTATATTATTTTAATTTAATATTCGTTCATATAATTTCTAAAATGACTTTTATTTAATGTAAAGTTTTTAATATGATAATCTAATTACGTACATGTATTATAATTAAAGTATCGTTGTTAGCTTATTTTAATCTATTATTGGTTTATGTAATTTATAAAACGAGTTTTTAATGTAACATTTTGAATATGATAATCATTATATTATGTAGATATATTTAAGTTATTTTTTTTAAAAAAATATTAACATACTTTTTTCTATTCTCATTTTATTAAGGGCATCATAATTTTTAATAAATTTCTAAAAAAATAAAATGCATTATAATTTTTAATAAAGTTTTAAAAGAAGAAAATATAAACTAGTTAAATAACTAACCGTAAATAAATGTTCATTACACAAAACAAATGAGAACAATGTTTTGTCAAAAAAAAAAAACTGAAACACGTTAATGAAAGAGTAAGTTTATTTTCTTTAACACGTGAATAAATTAAAAACAATTAAATAAAATTCATAAGATAATGATTAAATAAAATTATCACAATATCTTAATAAAATAGATTTTACTACATGAAATAATATTATTAATACCACTTAATTATAAAAAAATTGATGGGAAAGAATTACTTAGTTTATTTTACATTCGTTAGATGATATAACTAATTAAATAGGTTACTACATTGATAAGATAATTATTTAAGTAAGATATAGTTAATTGTTATCCATTTAGATAAAATAATTATTTAAATAGGATACCGTTAATTTACATCCATTTAAATAAAAAAATATTTGTGAAAACTAATAAAACTATTGTTTTTGTGTAAACTTCTAAAAATATACAAAATTTGTTTTACAAGTCACGTAAATAAATTAAAAATAATTAAATAAAAATCATAAGATAACGGTTAAACGTAATTATCATGATATCTTATTATATTAGATTTTAAAAGATGAAATAATATTTTAAATATGATTTAATTATTACAAAAATTGATGGGAAAGATCATAACTTAATCTATTATTTTAGGTTATATTTAATTAGATTATATAACTAATTAGATATGTTAATACATTAAGATTTGATAAGATAATTATTCAAATAAGAGATAGTTAATTGATAGTCATTTAGATAACATAATTATTTGAATATCATTTAACTAAATATTACAATATCTACTAAAATTATATTAGATTAGATATCAATGATTTAAAGGTTTAATTTATTATCATCATTAATTAATTAAGTATATTTTAATATATAATAAGTAGTTAATATGATTTTATAAATATATTTATATCTTTAAATCTCTATATAATAAACCAAAGCATAGTTATATTTGTGTTCACTAATAGTTTTCAATATCTTTAAAATGCATTATAATTTTTAATATATTTTTAAAAGAACAAAATATGAACTAGTGAAATAACTAAGAGTGAATAAATGTTCATTACCCAAAATAAATGGGAGCAATGCTTGGTTCAGAAAACAAAAACTGAATCATGTTAATGAAAGAATAAATTTATTTTCTTAAACACGTGAATAAATTAAAAATAATTAAATAAAATTCCTAAGATAATGATTAAAATAAAATTATCACAATATCTTAATAAAATAGATTTTACTACATGAAATAATATTTTTAACATGACTTAGTTATAAAAAAAAATTGATGGGAAAGATCATTATTTGATCAATATTACATTAGTTAGATGATATAACTAATTAGACATGTTACTACATTGATAAGATAATTATTTAAATAAAAAATAGTTAATTTATATCCATTTAGATAAAATAATTATCTACATAAGATATATATAGTTAATTTATATTCATTTAAATAAGATAACTATTTGCGAAAACTAATAAAAACATTATTATTGTGTAAACTTGAAAAAATATATATATTTGTTTTACAAAACACGTAAATAAATTAAAAATAATTGAATAAAATTCATAAGATAATGGTTAAACGTAATTATCACGATGTCTTACTTAATTAGATTTCACTAGATGAAATGATATTTTAAATATGATTTAATTATTAAAAAAGATTGAGGGAAAGATAATAACTTAATCTAGTTTTTAAGTTATATTTAATTAGATGATATAACTAATTAGATATGTTAATACACTAAGATTCGATAAGATAATTATTTAAATAAGAGATAGTTAATTCATAGTGATTTAGATAACATAATTATTTGAATATCATTTAACTAAATATTACAATATCTACTAAAATTATATTAGATTAGATATGATGAATGATTTAAAGATTAAGTAGATTTTAATATATAAAATAAGTAGTTTATATGATTTTGTAAATATATTCATATCTTGAAATCTCTATATAATAAACCAAAGCATAGTTATAGTTGCATTCACTAATAGTTTTCAATATTTGGAGTTCTCTTCATACATTCTTTATTTGTTTTCTATAGCGATTCTCTTCATGGAAGAAACACAACAATCTCGGAAAAAACTCATCATAAAAATCTATTCTTCACGTCCTAAGAATCGTGAAGGAGTGTGCGAATTGAAGAATAAAAAGGGATATTATGCAGAAGCCATATGGATTGACGTGAAAAGTGCATCAAAAGCTTGTGAAAGTAATGAAAATATTAGGTACGATGATCGTGGCAAGAGAAAGAAGAAGGAAATGGTGCAGAAAGAGTGGAAGAAAAGAGAAAGAAACCAAAAGGTAGAAAATGCAATGAGAATGGACAGTTGCAAGAAGATGCAGTGTTGGACGATGATGAAGCGTTTGATGGTGGGAAGACATGCATGGGTTTTAAAGAAGAATGAGCAAAACAAAAAGGTAATGAGTTTGAAGGATATTGAGTTAAAGCTAAAAAGGTTGGAGTATTCAGAAGTTGATGACTTTGCATATGACATGAGGAATGTCTTCTCTTATCCATTGGGGTATCCTCCAAAGAGTGAGATTCACAAAATTGCAAGACAGATTAGTCATGATTTTCAGTTAAAGTGGAAAACTATGAAAAAGAAGTGGATATTAGAAAAACCAAATTTGTAATAAACTTCATCTTTTTGTCTTATTCAATCAAATAACGATTTTCAAGTTTTATTATTATTTTATATTTTAATGAGGTTATTCATTTTTGTGATTTATATGTTCACGATGATATGATATGTAGTCAAATACTGTGTTTAAAATTTATATATACTGGTATGAGAAAATTAATTTAATGTTCGAAACATAATTAAAAAACTAACTTAAAACTACGTGTTTAATGAATTTTTATTGACATGTTAAAACTATTTTTAAATGGAGAATTTAACATTATTTAAATCTAATAAGATCACATATTAGGCTTAGTGAATTTAATCCATTATAACTAAATAAAAAAATTATAACAATCCATAAAAATAAAAACCTTTATCAAAGTCATCTAAAAACGAGTTGTCTTTAAATTATCAATGTCAGAAAATTAATATTATTACTTATAATTAAAAGATATTATATATATATATATATATATATAAACAATTTTTTTAAATGTTATAAGAATGAATTTAACATTGTTTAAACTATTCATTGTTTAAAATAGTTTAATGTTCGAAACATAATTAAAGAACTAACTTGAAAGTACGTGTTTAATGAATTTTTATTGACATGTTAAAACTATTTTAAAAAATGAATTTAACATTGTTTAAATGTAATAAAAATACGTGGTTTAGTGATTTTAATGCATTATAGCTAAATAAAATAATTTATAACAATATATAAAAATAATTTTTTTATCAATGTCAGAAAAAAAATACTATTAGTTTTACTGTTGGTTTTTACTTTTATTGAACTTAATATTCACGGGATTTTATCCCATTTCGTGTGATTGGCTGGAATCTCCCTTTTTTTTTATAAACTTTGCAAAAGCATTTCTAGAAGAAAAAAAAAGTTATTTATTGTTTAATATAATAAAAATTATGCATAAAAATTATGAATGAAATTTTTAATATAGACATAGAATATTTTATTTATATTAAAATAGATATAGACTAAGTTTAAAATATAAATAAAATAATAATAAATTAATTAAAAGATAAAAATTAAGATAAGATATTTATATTAGATATCTAAAAATATAATATATTTAATCTCTATAAATTAAAATTAAAATTTGTAAGTTTTTGCAGTTTTTTTTAAATTTTGTTTATAACAATGTATAAATTTAATATATTTTTTGAAATAATATTATATTTGAACGTTATACATGGATGGAGCCCCTCTTCTCTTTTTGGTAGCAGAAACTTCGGGACAGGAAAAACTTTTATACTCCAGAAGTTTCTAGAAAACAAGAAACTCGGAATACTCATTTTTCAAAACTTAACACATAAATTTGGGTAGCACTGTTTGAATGTTATTTTTGCAGAAAATATTATTTTTCTGATCATCTGAAAACAATGTTGCAGTTAGATTAAATTTCCGAGCACTTATATAAATCAATTAACACATGTGTTTATACCTTTTCTCATTCACATAAAAAATAAAAATGGGTGGAATAACTGAAAAAAAAGAATAATTTGGCATGTGTGTGGTCAACGGTGTTGTGTGGTCTGCTTTTGAGTTCTAGAAATTTCTACCAGAGTGGGGTCTTTTCCGGAAGATTGGAGTGCGTCGTTACTATTAAATATTCTGAGTGAGATTTGTTTCCCATTTGTTGTCTTTTCTTTTCTAACATTGTTTGAATGTCAACTGTTGTGGAATTTTTGACAGTTTCCATGCATAACTGGTCCATACAGGACGGTGCTGCGCTCTTAACGGGTCATACAAGTTATTAGGTCAACGTCGCTTCAAACTACCATGCCTCATTCTCTCATATATATATATACTCTACCCGATTTCACATCCCTCATCAATATCATTTTTCAATTTCTTCCTCATCTATACACAAGGTTTTATCCTAAGTCTTTTCTAGCATTGTTGTTATATATAATCATATTTGATCAAGGTATTACTTTCCATCTCAAGTTCATTTGCTTTGGAGCTTCTAATTTTTCTTGAAACAAGACTTTGATTTCGTTCATCTATAACATCAAAGCTTTTATAGTAACGAGAGTTGAGAAGGTGAGAATCAGAATTTGAATATGATGGAGAAGGTGAGTCAGTATGTGCGTGTTTTCAACCACTTTGATGAGAACGGAGACGGGAGAATATCGGCGTCGGAGTTGCGGCAGTGCGTGGAGGCGATCGGCGGGAAGGTGTCGTGGGCGGAGGCGGAGGCCTTGGTGGAGGTTCTGGACTCGGACAACGATGGGTTGGTGGGGTTGGATGATTTTGTGAGGTTTGTGGAAGAAGGAGAAGAAGAAGAGAAAGTGAAAGAGCTAAAAGAGGCTTTTAAGATGTATGAAATGGAAGGGTGTGGTTGCATCACAGCAAAGAGTTTGAAGAGAATGCTTGGTAGATTAGGAGAGTGCAAAAGCATAGATGAGTGTGAAACTATGATAGCTAGATTTGACCTAAATGGAGATGGGGTGCTTAGTTTTGATGAATTTAGGGTTATGATGTTGTAAAATGCTTTCTCTAGTTTCTTTATCAACTATCAACATATGCCATCATGTATGTGTGTACCTACATGTTTAGGGGTACCCTTTTGTTGGTACTTTTTAAATATTTTTTATATTGAGAGAAATTGGGAAATTTTTTACTGTCTCTACAGTTTTATTCTTTTAATTTTCTGCTTTTTTATTCATTCTTTAAAACGTGGTACGCGTTTCAAAATTGGTCTACATTTCTATGCACTATGCATCATTGAATTGATATCTTCACCGTGACTCGTTATCTTCTTATTTAAAAATAATAAAGTGATTTAATTAATATTAAATACTTTGATTCTCATGAAATTTTTCTTAATTAGTACTCTAATTTAAATTGCATAAAATTATAATTCATTTCTAAATATTTGATATAAAAAAAACAATAATATGTCACTTTGATATTGAATATTTGATAATATCTTGTTTCTTTTTTGTTTTATAAATTAATTTTTTTATAAAAATTATTGAATTGAGATTTTAAGAAAAATATAAAAATTTAGTTGGTTTTATTAAGAGAAAGATTGTGAGATTTTAAGAAAAATGAAAGGAAAGTTGATGAAAATTAGTGAATGATATGATAAATTAAAAAAATATTTAACTAATAAAAATATAAGATTATCATTTTACCTTTGTATATAAAAGCAATTTAAATTAAATTGTAAATAGTGTAAATTATATTATAATGAAATGTGAGTGATTATTTAAATGGGAAAAATTAATATTGAGAAAAATATATTAAATTAAAATATTATGTTTAGAAATTTAAATGAAATAAAATTTTGGGGATTAGTTTAAATAAAATTAAGTAATAATTTAACTTTATAAAACTATTTTGGTAAAGGTGGAAAAGTGAAAAAACATTAAGGACAAAATGATAATTGTGTTGGAAGTGAACTAACTTTTCACTCAAATCTCTTCATTCTAGTAAAGATCATTCTTTTTCCAATCTCCCAAATTCGTCCTTGCAAATCCTCTTAAATCAAATCATCTTATACAAACACAAGACATACTTGCCTTTTCATCCTTTACTACACTAAATAGGTGAAAAGAAATGCCTAAGAATGCAATTGTTAGATCAAATGTAGTCAATTAGTCATTCATTTTGTTTTAAAAAATATTTTATTATTTATTGATTATATATCTCGTTTAAACAAAAAAATTAAGTTTAAATTTAAATAAAAAATCAATTTTTATGTACAATTTAAATCAAATTAATTAACAAAATATTAATGTAAATAAATTTGATCTTTCTAAAACAATAAATTTAAATGTTACGCCATATATATTTTAAAAAATTATTTTTTTATAAAATTACTTTAACTTCATAAGTTTAGATAAAAATAAATAAATTAACATTTATTTCATTAGTAATTTTATTTTGATAATTTCAAAAAGAAATACTAAAATAAAATTCACTTATAATTAGTAGTAGATAATGAGTATCTACTCATTGAATAAATTGATACTTATACTCGTTTTATCCATAAACATATATGTTAAACATATATATTCATTATCCTGAATATCTATTAAAAATATTTATTTAATATTTATTACAAATTTTATCCACAAATATTTACGAGGAAAATATTTTGAGTTATAATTACAAACTCATTCTTGAATGATATTGTTTTATTATAGATGACAAAGAGTGATGTTCTTAATAAAGATATGAGAAGGAATGAATATGGTTCTTTATCTCAATCTGAGTTGCTTGTCATAGAAATTAGGGAGAGAAATAGAAAAAGGAACCGAAAGGTGATAGAGAGAAAAGAAAAAACAAGTCCAAGTCAAGATACAACAATATAAAGTGTCATTATTGTAATAAAACTAGGCACATTTAGAAATATTGTTTTAAGTGAAAAAAAAAGACAACAAAGACAAAATGGCCAAGCAAAAAGAGAATGATCATGATGATGATAGTGTCACTACTACTATAATGGTGATCTTATTCTTCTTTGAGAATTTGAGTCAGTTAATCTTGTATCTGATGAGAAGATGTAGATTATTGATAATAGTGCTGCATTGCATGTTACATTGAGAAAGAAGTTCTTCACATCTTACACTTTTGGCGATTTTGGAGTGTTGAAGATGGATAATGATTATGTCTCTAAGGTGATTGGTGCTGGTGATGTTTGCTTGCAAAACAACATGAGAATGCAGTTGTTGCTTAAAGGAGTTAAACATGCTTCTGATGTTCGTTTTAACTTAATTTATGTGAAAATGCTTGATGATGGTGGTTATGATAATCACTTTGGTTTTGGAAAGTGAAAACTCACCAAAGGAAATTTGGTTATGGCTAGAGGAGAAAAATAAGCTAAATTGTACTTGACAAAAGCTTTGGTTGCTAAAGACACTATGAATGTCATGGATATAAAGGTGCCTTTGTGGCACCAAAATCTTAGTTTATATTAGTGAAAAATGGTAAGGGTTAAAAACTACAGAATTGGAGAGATGTTCTCAATGCATGGTGGACAAACAAACTAGGGTATCCCTGAAGAAGCATCTGACCTCAAAGAAGTCAGGATTGTTATAATTGGTGCATTCTGATGTTTATGACCCGTTGAAGGTAAAGTCATTTAATTGTTCACTTTACTTTGTTACTTTTATTGATGATTGTTCTAGGTAGTTATTTGTCTTTCTACTTCAATAAAGAATCAAATACTTGAAAAGTTCAAGAATTTCATGTTTTGGTTGAGAAACAATAAGATAAGAAATTGAAAGATATTTGTAATGATAATGGTGGTGAATATCATGGATCCTTTTATGCTTATTATAAACAACATGATTTTGCATAGGGAGAAGACTTCTCCTAAAACTCCTCAACTGACTCAAAAACCTATATATTTAGTTTCATTTAACACTTAGTATTGTTTATTATGATAAATATTACATAACATCTTGCGAGGTTTAATATTGGTGAAGACTAATATTGGTTAATGAAAGTTAGCCTATTATTAAATATACTAGACTATCTTAATTAAATCACTTAATATCCTACCATATTCTAACAAAGAGATGTAATTGTATAATGTGCAAAGCTAATACCTTATTAAACTAGACATCTCATGGTTAACCATCAATCATTGAAATATCATATGATAATAGTATTTAGAAAGTTGTCATCCTGCATCCTTCAATACCTTAAAAATAAACCAAGTCATATAAATATATGAAGAAAATCCAATTTTAAATATTGTGTTAGAAAAGGCTTGATCTTCAAGTAAAAATGAAAAAACAAATTCCTAAATCCGACATTAGCTATTTTTTTTAAGAAAGAAATGTGTCAAATTCAATTCACTTTAAATTTTCGGTTACAAAATTATCTTAAATTAAAACTGAATATAAGTCTTTATAATTTTTAATAACATTTTTCAATTAAAATTGAGATTAGACATCAATAATCCTTACCAAGATGTAAAACAAACATGTTATTATTAAGATAAAATTGTAATTCTAATTACAAAAGCAAGTACAAGGTAACTTTGAAAGAGTGTGAAATGTTTCTTGAAGAAGACTACTTACTCACTGTTGATCCACACTTCCCTAAGGAGTTCATATCTGAGAGGAGATTGGTTGCCAACTTGTTTGAACTTGAAGGTGGATTTTGTTAAAAGTTTTGAGGATGAGGAAGCACTCAAGAATATTGAAGACAATGGGGACTTCAATTCTTCCAACTCATCATCACTTGTGTGTGACTTCCTAACAATTGATGATCTGTTTCTTCTTAGATGATATTTGCTTCCCATCTCTCCCACAATGCTTGCAATGGAAGATGGTCTTGGAGATGAATACACAATGGGACCTGCAATGCATGGAAAGTTGTTCACAGGCTCTTTTCCATCTTCCATCTCATTCTGTGCCAAGTTAGAAAAAAAAAAGCTAAACATCAATATAAGAATGATTTAACTTGAATTCTACTTACATAATCAATTAAAAACTACGACTTTTAGACTGATTATATTTCCTTTTCATTTGTAAGTCTCAACTCAACTTAAAGGTAATGATTATTATTTTTAGGTTTAATTAAGTTTCAAAATTTTTATTGGATATATTTTGATTGAGTCTGCATTATATTTTTTGGTCTCTAGACAAAATTATATTTTTTAATCGAGTCTCTATGTTTTAATATAAAATATTGTATGTGTTAATATAAAATATTGTAGTTAATATAAAACCATGAGTGATTTTTCTTACTATTGAAAATTTATTAAATAACAAAAACAATAATGATAACAGGAACAATTATCGCTGTCTGATCACATGGAAGTCATCAAGGAAAATGATGATCCCATATTTAACACATTTTCAATAAAAAACAATAAAATTGATTGATTATTTTATATTAATTACAATATTATTTTTATATTAACTATAAAATCTAACCTTTATAACATTTGAAAAAAGTAAGTAAGATGATGCAAGGGCAAATAACAACCACTCAGTTAACAAAATCATTAAAAGACCAGCATTCAATTAAAATATATAAAATTTTTGAGCATCACTAGAAAAACTTAATAAAATCCTAAATTTATGAGAAACTTAAAACTTAATTAAGTCTACTTTTTTATAACAACTAATCTTTGATGTATTATATGTTAAGTGTTTTAAACTAAAATATCCTTAATAATATATATTGACAAACATTTAAAAGAAAAAAAAAATATTAGCTACAATTATAATTCAAAACAAATATAAATTAACCATTTTTTTAATAAATCAAATCGATCCGATAGTTCAGTCTTACAAATAATAAAAGTTATTGTTATAAATAGACGGTAAATTTATCATATATGTCAGGCAAGGTAAAATCAATACATAAACTATGTTCTTTATAATTAGAAAAATAAATAATATATGCAGTAAACTAAATAAATCCAAAAGAGTAAATTAACATTATTAGTAATATACTAATATAATTATAATTTAATATATATATATATATGTGTGTGTGTGTATGTGTGTGTGATTGTATCCATATCTTAATTTTTTAACAAAATCATTGTCTTTTATACCATGTTCAATCCTTGTATCTTTATATCATATTCAACAGAAGATCCTCTCTAATAAAGCAAAAAGAATTGAAGAGCAAATTTGGATATCTAACCTCTGAGTCCAGAGCTTCAAAGACATCAGAGGGAACAGAATCAGGGCAAAGCTCATCTGGGACAAAATTGTGCAGAATCTTCTTGACAAGTGTTGCATTGAGCATAGGGCATACCTTAACAAACAAGAATACTTTCAGTATGAATAGTGAAACATAACAGCATGGTAGCAATTAACTACATGAAGAAAAGTTCAGTTTCATTGCCAAATCAACCTCATTTCTGATGGATGCATTTAACAGCATATCCTTAGGAAGCATTAGAAGGTCACTTAGAGCATTCAGAAGACTGAAGGACTTTAAGGATGCATTTTGTTTTTGTTCATTGTTATCAGTTTCAGCTTTATCTTCAATCGAATCATCATCATCATCATCCATGCCAAATAGGTCAGTCAACCATCTTGACCAGGTCCCAATCTGAGAGTAAGAAATTGTATTCAAAATGTAGATTCACTTTCTAATACAACAGCTATTCAGGTAATTCCAAAAACAAAAAGCCAAGTTCATTGCCTAATTTAAAAGCTGCATTTATGTCAAAAACATTTATAAAAAAAGAAAGCAACTTGATTGGACAAATTAAGGGTATATTTAGACAAACTCTTTCATGAACACTTACAGAAGAGAAAAATGAGAAGAAAAAATCAGATGAACTTTTTCATAGACTAAAGTTGGCATGCAACGATACAAACAGACACAAATTAAGAAGTTACCACAGTTTTTAGCTGTGCACCGGCTCCAAAGCTTATTTTCCCAGGTGGAATGGGGAGAACCTTGGGATCACTAACAGCATCAGATACAGGATCGGTTGGTATTTCATCAGAAGATTCGCGAAGAATAGCATTGAACATAGCCACATCTAATCTGGCAACACATTGCTCCATTATCTAGATTTAAGTAGCAGAAAAGTATTCTCATGTCAAGTTCTTCTCTAAGAACTGAAGATAGTAATATGAATTAATACATTATGCAGATATATCAGTCTACATTAAGGGAAATTGTTCAACAGAATTACATTTAGCATCTCAAGAATTAAGACAGGTGATGTATTTCCCAACACCTTATAATTGCCATAGTTTTTAGTACAAATATCACCCAGCTCTGTCAGTTAAATTTTCCAGCATGAACTGATGATAATAATGTTTGAAGAAAATATAAATAAAATCTTCATCTATTAGGAACTATGACAGACCAAAATTGAAAACAAGTCTTTTATCCTCAGCATATTTTGGACCTTTAGTTTAAACATGTTTTTCACTAATTGTTTATCCTGCACTTGTTTTTAGATTGCTGTACAATCACAACTTTCAAAGCCTAAACCTTACAAACTCCAGGAAAACCATATAAAAGATGTAAACAAAGTGCAAAAAGCAATGTGATGGAAACTTTGGTTTTGTTTCAAAACAAAGATTGGGAAACTATTAAATTAGACTGACCAATCTAGAAAGCATAGGCAAACAGCCACACTCATGCCCTCCAGCTCGAATAGGACAGATCCTTTCACAGGCTTCCCTAAAAGCATTCTTCCAAATATATAGAGACAAGTTACCCTGCTCTTGATCACATGAGCTAGAAGTCCTTCTGTAGCTTTTTCTTGGGTCTGAAACCACTTCTTTGCTGTTGAACTTTGTGTGTTGCATATGTGGAATCAAAATCTGGGCATAGACAAAGAAGGATTCATTTTAGACTACAATGGAATTTTGTGACATTTAATCATCAGCAAATAGATATCATTTGTAGGATTGTTCAAGGGGAGGATAAGATCAAGGCATTACCTGCCACCAGATAGATTCTATAATGCGAGAAAAGATCCATGCTTCCACCTTTTCCAGTGCTAATAGGAGTACCTGGGGATCATCCCAGTTACCAAAACCTCCATATCCCAATGCTGCATTTTCATCTTTTCTGGGGTAAAACCCCTTCACCCTTAGTGAAGCTGTTACCTTACCATACCTCTCCTCATCACTTTTCCTTCTCCTACCAGCTCCTGCAGGATTTGAAGGATCTTTGACGGTTCGGCTTATAATTGTTCTCAAGGCTATAGTATTAGACAGCCAAAAGGTCAACCTGTAATTATGAAAGAAGAGGTAAAGCAGCTGGCACAGTTCATGGGAAACTACAGTTTCCATCAACGGCAACAAAATTCATCAGAACATCACTTGAACAAAGTCTAAACATTAATAGTCCAACCCCTTTAAGTTAAGAGTTTTGTGCAGGATTTCTGCTTCATTATTTTAAAATAAAGTTTAGTTTTAGTCCATTCTCATCCTAGAAGGCATTTTTGTAGCACTGTATCACATGTCCGGTATAAGGAAACTATTATCTGACTCAACTTGTTTCCTGAATTAACAAATTAACGACAATAAATGTTGTTTTATAAAAGATATTACAACATTTGATGAAGCTGCAGCTTGTGATTCTTAGGACTGATGAACATCTAACACAATGTTAGTTCTCAGTGATAGGATACTTGGAAAAGTCATAGAATAGAATGCTGTAAGAATATGGCTCAAATGTACCTCGGGACATCATTTCCACATGCCTTTGCAACAAGTACTAATCCTGAAACAGAACTTTTAGCTGCTCCAGCCCTTCTTCCTGGAACATTTTCTTTACAAGCATGAAGATAGAGCCTGGAAAGGCGCCGTGCTGGGGCGTGAACTTTACTTGTGGAGTTTCCATGCTCAGAAACTACTGAATATAAAGCAGACTCAACTGCAGCAGCTTCTCTTAACTCTCCTTCAAGCATCTTTATCTTCTTCTCCAACTGCTCAACTTTTCCATCTAAAGTACCATTTCTTGCTTCCTTTGTTTGAATCTTAGAATTTCTTCTTTCATTGCTTCTGTTCCCTCCACTGTTTTGTGAATGCCCAAGAATGCCATTTTCATTTAATTCAGCATGATGATTGCTACCAGGAGAACCAGTATTCCTAGCCGAGTCTGCTGGTATCCTCACAGACTTGATGTTCTTTAGTCTTTCACTTCTGAGATTATTTTCCTGCATAGCAATATTTGACCCTCCAAAAGAGTATGTATTGATATCTATTGAGGCTTGATCATTGGCATCTTGTGCTTCAAATTTTTCATCCTCAATGCAGTTTTGCCTATCCAAATCATATTTTTCATTTCCACTTATGTCCTCAACAGAACTATGGAAGATTTTATCACCTCCACTCTCCTTCATTGAATATTCGTCACCATATTCAGTTTCATCATAGTTTTCAAAGCCAGGACTTTTGCCAGTGAATTTAGCTCTATCTTGAGATGATGTTTGTTTTGAATAAATGCCAAAAGTACTTCCGTTTGTGTTTCTTTGGACATCTGCAACTATATTTCTGTAGTTAGCAAGCTTTTCTTGAAAACTCTGATCCAAAGTTTCATGGCCACTGCTTCTTGTGTTGCTTCTAGAATTTATGTCCAAATCCTCAAAAATTGAAGATGATGAAGAAGTATTGGCACTTGGTGAAGCGGAAAACTTTTTAATTGACAATGAATTGTGAATAGGAGAGTTAGAAGCATGATCATTTACTAGACTCCTGATAGAAGATACATCCAATGATGACATGTAAGAACTCCTCTCAAGCTTCTGGTGTGTATCTTTCTGCATCATATTCATGTTTTCAAGCCTTGTTTCCGAGGCCACGGGATGTTCCATGGTTTTCACACCAGTGTTGCTAATTGGTTCATTCTGCAATTCAGTTGAAATTACTATATTGATTTAAGAGGAATTTCTTCATATATTCATACATGACAAACAACAAAACCACAGTAATTTATCACACTACTGATGAAAAATATGATTATTATATTACAATAATGATTTTATATTAAATTTATAACACTATTAAAAAAGAAATCAAGAACAATTACCTTTCCTAATTTCAGCGGGGTAAACCCTCTGGAGTTAAGGGCAGGAGAAACTGCAGCTGCAGACGAATGTGAGGAGACATCATCATCAGTAAAAGAGGCAATTTCAGCTTCTTCAGCATATTCTTCATTCATGAGTGTTGACACTGAGTCACCACCATTATTCTCCTTGGATGAGGAACTAGCACGCTTCATATCAAGAGGCTGAATTTTAAGGAACAGAAGTGGCTGTTCTGTGTTCCTGTAACTCCTCTTGCAGTTCATAGGAACACTAGTGCTTAAGGACTCTTTGAGTGTCCCATATTCTGCCAAGTCTATGACTGCAGTTCCCAACAACTGACCCTTAATAGTCCTATCTCTTCGTGGCTCATACAAGTTGAACTCCAAACAATTCTTTTGGAACACATCAGTATCACCACTTCTTACAGACATATCCCTCAACAAAGTCACATGTAGCCTAAAGGACTTGTTGAATTCGATTCTTCCTTCACCTATAACTGAACCAAGAGAGGGTGCAACAGGAGTAGTAGAACCTGATGCACATTCACCATTTTTCCACTCTATCAACACGGATCGCAGGGATCTTAGAGACTGTGATGGGGGCCAAGGCTTAATCTCCTGAATGTGAATGAGGAAATCAATTTGAACTGTGACACCTCCTCTGTTCTTTCCTCTCGTGCCTAGAACCATAGCTTCTAAGGATTAATGAGTACAACAATCACCAGCACTCTGAAGCAAACCAGCTTGAGAACTCAAAAAGATTTCACAAACTGCACATAGTTTTAATGCAACAAGAACAGCTTGTGAAGTATGAATTTAATATATAAACACATGCAAAGAAGTTCTTAAGTGATCACTTACAAGAATCATATTTAGAAAGGTGTATAAAATGGAAAGGACTTAAAACCAAGAAGAAAACTAATAATGTGGACCACTGAATCCAGTTACAAGTCTTAAATACATAACATGACGACATAAAAGTCATTAAAATTTTACAGATAAATTTTTAAAAAAAATATAAAGAATAACCAGCTGCAATATGAATGGGGGATCCATTTGAACTGCGACACGTCTACTGTTCTTTATCACCATGGCTAGAACCATAAGGTCATGAATCCTCACCAGAAGAACCTTTAACTTCAACTTGGTTCAATTTGCAGAATAATCACAAACCCTCTCAAGAAAATCCAGCTTGAGAAATCATAATAAATTCACAAGACATAACTTCAATGCAACACAGAACATCCTCTGAAGTGTGCACTTCAATATGCAGGATCAAATTTACAAACTGCTACAGAGAACCACCCAAAAAACCAAAAGGATACCAACGGGGAAGAGCTAAAGCCAAGAACAAAATAAATAATGTGGACCACTGAATCCAGTTACAAGTTAAATACACAACATAAAAGTCATTAAATCTTTTACAGATATTTAAAGAAGACCCAGTGGTGCAATGTAGACCTTAATTACCTGGAAAAACAGTGGTTGGTAGAGACAGTGAAAGAATCCGAAAGCTGCAAGAAAACTGAAATGGGGTGACCATATTCCTGAGACCATGAGATATACGAATGTAGTTGTTTTTTCTAATGTTTCTATTTTGTTCTGACACTGTTGTTTCTGGTTCACTTTTAGTTGCTGCTTGTGAAGCACACTAAGTCACTGGAACATATATATATATATATATATATATATATATATATATATAATATTGCAGCATCCAAGCAAAGGATAGAATTTGCAGGTTAAAGTGGTTTAAAAAAGAGTTAAAAGTTTGGCCTGGTAAGTTAGCAAGAATATGTAATTCATTTGGTAAGGGTCATCAAAGGGATTGTTTGGTGTAAACTACTGAAATCACCATGCTCCTTGATGGTGATGCCTCACCAGAATCAAGCCACTTTCTCATCAAACGTTGGTTTGAGTTAATGTGGCTGCACCAGAATGTTTATATACTAATGATTGATGTATTACCACAGTTTTCACAGCGTAACTAATTCAAAGCATAAGATATGATAATCAAGAATATACTCCTAAGTAATATTTTGAATAAATTGTATCTATACCTAAAAATAAAAATAAACTTAATGAAAAGATTAAGGATTCAAAATAACTTTAGATTTTTAATGAATTTTGATTAATAGTAAAAGAATAGCATAAAGAATTTACTTTTTTCAATAAATTTTATTATAGTTAAAATTTATTTATATTTAAAAAGTGTGATTTTCTTATAAATAAAATAAGAATATAGAACTTATTTTAATTTTTTTTTAGTTTATACCGTCCAACTTATAATCTCTATTAGTAGTTAGCATGTAAATATCACAAAAATCATATACATTGTAAGTGTTATGGTTGCATGACATAGATGTTACACATCATACATAATGGTATTGGTTACTCTACCAATGAAAAAACAAACATAGACGAAGGCGCGTCACACCAACACGCAACTCCATGCGTGGTTTCTACGCAAATTAATGTTCAACCAGCACAACTTTCAAAAACTCTAGGAAACTGGATAAATTTTATAGTTACCTAATTTCTTTCACATTTTATAATTATTAAATATTTAACTATATTTATTGACATATCACAAAAGAAATTAGAAAATTTGAAACATCATCATTAAATTAGCTTTTTTAAATGACATAGTTATTTTAATAATTTATTTATTAATTTATTTTATTTATTTTATTGATTCATTAATTATGTAGCAATAAATGAACATATTACAAAATTTATATAAATAAAAGCACGTCTTCATTTCTAAATTTTTCAATATTTTTTATAATTTTGATTTAAATTTATTAAAATAAGTCAACTTTTAAAAGGTTACATAATATTGGAAATATATTTTAGAAGCAAGAATTTCGAGGTACGATTGGTATTTAATTATATTGTTCAGAAGTGGTATTCTAAGACAAGACTTCTTTTTAGCTTATTTTTTTAACTTTTAATTTTTAATTTAAGAAAAAAATTATTTCATTTTGACATATATTTATAATTTGATGAATACATTTAAATTTTAATATTAAATATTGTCATATATTTTTTTCAAAATATTCACATATATGCCTTTTAGTAAATAACAAAATATATGAAAAGTAAAAATCTGTTTATATAAAATTTAAATAAATTAATTTTAATTTATTAATCAGATTATTGGAAAATATAAAAAGGTATTGCTTATATAAAAATTTAAAATATAAAAAATATATAGAAAAACCATTAATCAAATTATTATGTCAAGTAAGACTACTACAGTACAACTTCTAGAAAATTGTTGTTTTAGAGTGCTATATTAACAAATAAAAATGATAGAAGTAATATATGAAAAAAAGAAAGTTCATTGGATTTGTGTATCTTAAAAAAAAACATATAAAGCAATTTAGTTTTACTTTTAAAATTTTCAAACTGAGTTAGAAATTGGTTGGATGGTTAACTTCTTGATTCACGATGTCAATTATCATATATATTATGATTTTTATTTTGTTTCACGGTCTCAAATTTGATTGGTCTTTTTTCCTTTAAATTTAAATGTGTCAAATCTGGATTATGATCTAATTTATATGAGATAGGAATTAGATTATACAATCAACTGAAAGCTTAATTAAACGAATATTAACATATTAATTGAGATGATATTTTAATTTAATTTGTAAATCAAATTGATTTTACTATTCGATGAAATTGTGTAGTTACATCGTAAATAGGCTAAATTGTCCTGGTTGATTGAGACATAAATCAATTGTGTCCAAATTTAGTTTTATTTTTTAGTTTAATAATTTTTTGAGTCTGTTGTTTAATCAATTGTGTAGTGGATTGAATTTATTATTGTACTATATACTTTGCATTTTGTTCACAATTGAGTTTATATTTTGTGTATAACTGCATGAAATTATTAACCATTGTTATCATATTATCTTTTATTGGACTATTTCATGTTGTTGAAATGTTTCATATTCATATTTCTTTAAAAACCAAATTAAACATTAAATTGTGTTCTTTTTTAAGTAGGTAGAGAGTAGATATAAAAAGGCATAGTAATACTAGAGAGAGCAATAATAGTATATTGAAAATTTAGTTAAATTTATAGTAAATTAAAAATTAGGTTGAATTACTAACATGTTACAATATGATTTTCTCATAATTTTTCTAAATATTGAGTAAAAATTTATAAAATATTAAATAAGATATAGCTTTTATAAGTTATATTTGATTATTTTATTATTAAAAAATTTAGTATAAAAAAATCAATTAAACAAAGTTTATTTTATTAAAGCTACTATATATCTAAAAAGGAGAATTTTATCTTTATTTTGCATTCTTTTTAGAGATTTCAACACTTTAAAACAAACATATAGTAGGAAACTTGATAATAAGACTTACATTTTTATTTGATCACTTTTTTTAATAGAATATGACTTTATTTATGTTTAAGGATACTTAAAGACCGAAAGAGTTGGGTTGTACTCTTAGTCAATTAAAGAAAATTAGTTATTTAAAATTGAATATGAGTTGATATGAAACTATGGTTAAATGTTGAATTGGGTTCATTGATTCTAATGTGTAATATGAATTGATTGGTTTAGAATGTGAATTTGGTATGTGGATTGATTGATGGCTGGGATTAGGGGTGGACAAACTGCACTATTTGCACTTAACTATAAACTCATTACTGTTAATTATAAAATAATTCAAATAAACTGTACTGAACTAAAAAATAGTTCAAAAAAACTGAATTGAACTATTTTTTAGTTCAGTTAACTACAATACAGTTCAGTAAACTGTTTTGTGAAAACAGTTCAGAATTAAAACTAAATGATACATAGCAAGATGAAAACAGTTCTCAATTACAGGCAATTACAGTTCTCAATTAAAGTTAAACAAATATTTCTCAATTCACCTAGACAAATTAGAAGCAATTACAAACTTTTCTACTAAAGTGAGTTTCTTAAACTGAGATTGAGATTCATCAAGTTCAAGCTCAAGAATAGAACACCCAAATACTTCTGGAGATACCCAGACTAGAAAATCATCAAGCCATGAGGCAACTGGCTTGGCAATATAACTTGTGTCTGGTACTAGGGTCGCTTTAGCAATCTACAAGGTAAAGAGACGTCATCCATTAAAGGGACTATCACAACTGGAAAGCACAATCAGAGTGACATGGCAGCAAGAACCAAAGCGCAAATTAGTTTTAAGGCAAATTTCAAATAAAAAATTAATTACCTCAGGAATAACATAAAAAATAATAAATTGAGAAGTGTGAACCAACCTTCCTGATATTGGCTATATTTGTCCCTCCTTTACCCAGCACTTTACCAACAACATTGGCTGGAATCAACATATCTAGAGTTGATGGGGGAGGTAAACTGTGCACAATAAGAGCACAAAAACATAAGTTAACCAATTTAATATAGTTGAGAAAATAAAAACAGTAGGTTAAGTGCATATTGATTAGGTCTAAACCCACAATTAAACTTTTAGAATATTGTTCTCAAACCATGGTTTCAGTGAGTGGGAGTTGCATTTACAAATGGAAATGTTTCTTTACTCTGTAGACCCAGGTTTACTAAATCAGTTGGAAAGTATTTGCATAATTGTTATATAAATGTATACTAACCCTCCATATAGCTTGTTGGTATACAAGGATATAGAGTCATAGCCATTTTCTCCCATCTATTGCATATAATTAAACCAAAGAAAAAGTATTAGAGACACATTTTTAAACTAAAACTAGAATAAATAAATAACAAAAAGATAAAAGAAAAGAAAGACCGAAAGCTTTTTCATTAGCATTTTGTATTTTACAAAAAAGAGAAACTAAAACTAAATCATAATATTCCTGAAAAATTATCACAATATCTTACAACAATATGGCCATGAAAATGTAGCATACCGACACTAATAGCAGATCTCTATTGAAGATGGAGTAAAGAATTCAAAACTTCATAAAACCATTGTTGGGGAAAACAACTTGTGATCCATACCACCTCGTATCCAAGGAAGATGAATTTAGAAAAACACAATTTTCTTTGATTCATGTTATGGTAACATTAGTTTTTTTATTATTCGTGTATAAAGTCTACAAGCAAGAAAGAAATATTACAAAAATATAGCATTAAACAATGACAAATACTCTATATTGTGACTAATTGCAAAAGTTGAAAGCATAAAATTACATTATATCACGATTTAAGAAATTAATTCATTCGTAAGTTTGGACCAAGACTGACAGTTATCAATATTGGATGGAGAACAAGACACAATAGTCATCAAGTTCAAGCTTAAGAATAACATCTTCAATAGCCTTACATCAAGGTCGAGGACTTACATCAGTGCTTCTTTCTTGATTTTCAATCATCCAAATTAATAGTAGCACTTGAAGGTCTCACTTCATCTTGAGAGGTTATCTCTACAAAAATAAAATAAAATATTTAATCATTTTTTAACACTTAAAGTATAAATTAAAAAATATATAAATTTGTCATATAATCTCACCTTGCTCAAATTTATCAAGTTCTTTAGGATCCTCGTCAAAAAGTATAGAGAAAGGTGTTCCTTTTAACCAATCTTGTGTGCAAACAAGCACTTCCACTATTTTAGGCGTTAGGCAACTACGATAAGGACTAACCACTCTTCCTCTTGTACTGAATGCACACTTTGATGCTACGGTAGAGATAGGAATGGCTAACACCTCTCGAGCCATGTTCGCAAGGATAGGAAATCTACTCGAGTTGACTTTCCACCAATGTAAAATATCAAGCTCAACTGACTTCATATAAGGTTCAGGATCCTCTCTCAAATATTTATCAAGCTCTGATATATAATCAAATCTACGTCCTGTAGCTCTTAGGTAGAAACTCATGCCATGAGGATCATCATCATCATCATCATCATCTAGTTGAGATTCTTGTTGGCTACTTTGAGAACCCTCTTCAATACCTTGATATTGTTCATAAAGTGTTTTTAAAGATGACAATAATTTTGATTTCAATTCACTGGCCATCCTAGATTCAAAGAGGTAGTCAATGAAGTAATTAACAAAATCCAACTTACTCCTAGGGTCAAGCACAACAACAATCAATAATAAGATATTAATTCCCTTAGGATTTCCCCAATATTTTTCATACTTGCCTTTCATCCTCAGTGCCATCAATTTTATGCTCAAATCACTACTCTTAGAATATTGTCGAATCATTTTACCAATTCCAAACACCTCTTTCATATACATATGACTGGTGACATAAGAAGAACCAGAAATGCGTAGGGTAGAGTCATAAAACATCTTTAAAAATGGTAGAATAGACCTCGCATATTCCCAATCCTCTTCTAATGGCACACCACCATTACTTTTGGCCATTTCAACACCAAATTTCTTATCTTGCATATCTAGCAAGACAAAGGCATCTTTGTACTTCAAGCTTGCCTCTAACATTAAGTAAGTTGAATTCCACCTTGTTTCAACATCAAGACAAACAATACCTTTGTAAGAAATTTCCTCTTGTTCAACACATGCCTTGAATCTAGCAAATCTAGCGGGAGAAGATTTCACATATTTAATTGCACTTTGGATTTTTGAAATTGAATCTTTGATTTCTTTTAAGCCCTCCTTCACAATTAATCTTAATATATGAGCACAACAACGCATATGAACATATTCTCCCTTTAAGACAAGACAATTCCATGATAACATCCTTCTTTTGAGGTACTGGACCCCAACATCATTTGTTGTAGCATTATCCACGGTGATATTAAGGACTCGCTTCAACTCCCAATTACTCAAACAAGCCTCAACATGTTTAGCAATGAGCTCCCATGAATGTCCCGTTGTTTGAGAAAAATTCAAAACTTTATTTTGAAGTTTCCAATCATTATCAATAAAGTGAGTTGTTAAACTCATGTAATTTAGGTTTTGGATTGAAGTCCATGTCTCTGTAATTAAACAAACCCTCTCACACTACTTTGATAGAAACATTTTCAACTTTGCTTTTTCCTCTTCATAGAGTTCCCACATTTCACGCCTCAATGTAGTGCGGGATGTGACTTCAAATCGTGGTTGCAAGGACCATACAAAGTCACGGAAGCCCTCATTTTCCACAAATCGAAAAGGAAGCTCGGACTTGACAAACATCTTCACCAATTTCATTCGAGATGCATTTTGGTCAAATCTAGAAATAATTGGTGAAAGGCTAACACTGACTTCTGTAGTTGATGATAAAAGCTTTTACCTTTTGAATGCTTCTCTATTAGGATTTTCTTTGCATCTCGTCAAATGATTCCTCATCCCGCTTGTTCCAGCCAAATATTTAATCAAATAACCACAATAATTGCATTTAGCCTTCTTCTCAGAATAAGGTTTTTGTTTAGTAAAATGTCCCCACACATCTGATCGACCTTTACTATTCTCAGTTGACGATGAATCAATACAAGGAGGTAAATGATCCATTCCAGAAGTATTTGGTGTGAGGGTTTCTACCGTTTCTGACATTCACGTCACTACATTAATTAAGAGTTCAATCAAACAAAAGACAAATTTATCTAAATGATGATGATGATATAGGGTCTGAAAACAAATTCAGAAATCTCATCACTACATTGATGAAAGTGTTGTGATAAACTCTGAAAACAAATTCAGAAATTTCCAGGAAGGTGTCTGGAAATGGGATGGCAGAAGTAATTCATTTACTTAAGATCTGGAAGCTACCAGAATGATAAAATATAACTATTATTTCATTTACTTTAATAAACTCAAATCAAGATAAAATATATTTTATAAAATACACTTCCTAGTTTTTTAATTTCTGAAGAGAACCCTATAACCTTTTAAAAAGAATTCATATCCTTGAAGAACGTAATTGGACCAGACACCCAAAACAGCACACATAAAGGGTCTAAACAATCCTTAATAATGGTCTACCATAACCTTTAACAAGGAGCACAATCAAATCCACTCCAGCCCATACAAACATAGTCATATCAGATATATGGAAACTGAAATACACAATAATATCATATTCATATACTTGAGAATTTAGCATTAGAACATAGTCAAAAGATTCATTATTCATCACATGGCCTTTATATCATTTAAAATAGTTGAACAATATCAACTCTTTTCCAAAATTGCACCTACTTAAAATAGCCACAAAACATCACATTGAAATCATAAAACACCCACTAAACACTACTTTCACTTCCTATAAACCTGGAAATTTAATTCATAATTTTTTTAATGTATGAACTAAATCCAATTTCAACTATTTAGAATAACTTTATTCAGGCTCTTAATATATTAAACTATAAGAATAGTAAAGTGTAATTGTAACTGTATTTTGAAACCTGAAACTTGGTTTGTGAGTTGTTATAGGCAAAGCAACGTAAATAGTGGAGAAGCAAATGAAGTAAAAGTACTAATGTTTGGGTGTTATTATATTATTATTACAATTGTTACAACCTGCGGTTATAGAAATGCATTACCCCATAAGTAAATTTTTCAAAGATTTATGCTTCTTTGTTTTTTTGGACTACAGAGCATAAAGCCACTACCCCACTCACCCACCACACATCCCTGAATCCGAGAATCACTGAACCTAGCAGCAATGGTTAAAGACACAAGCCTGTAGCCTATGCTGCAAATGGCACCCCCAAAGATTTTGACCCCAATGCTCCTCCACCATTCAAGATTACTAAAATAAGAGTAGCCATTCCAGAACATTGCTGGGTCAAGAACCCAAAGATATAAAATTACCTGATACAATAATGGCTAAAAATATAAAATTACCTAAGAAGCTGCAAGCCACTGAATTATGGTCTTTACTTCAGGAAATCATATGCTCGGAAACTTTTCTTCAGTCAATTCTAGCCCTAAACAACACCTAGCAATCAAGCTAAATACAAGTAAGAAGATGTTTGTGAAGAACCCTGCATTCTTTGTAAAATGCAGTTATTTTGCAAATCATTTCAACACGAAAGGACTTTAGAAGTCAATATCAATAATCAGATGGGAAGAATCAACACAAGAAAAAAATACTGGGAGAGCATGGATTCCATCTGTCAAAAGCTAAACAAGACACAAATATGCCAAGGTAAAAAAATGCTAAAAGTCACAGCGAACCTTCAACGACGGCGAGTCTACCTTCGACGGGAACCTTCAACGGCGGCAGCCTTCAACGACGGTAGCCTTCAATGGCGGCGAGCGAGACGAATGGAACGTAACGAGAGGTCCGTAGAAAATTGTGATGGAGAAAGAAAATAGGAAAATCTAATTGTGATTGAGAAATTGCGATCGAGAAAGAAATTGGGAAAACTAAAACCACAGTTAACTACAGTTAACTGTACTCAAAATAAAATAAGTTCAGTTTTTTTAAACTGAACTATTAATGAGTATAATTAGTTTTTAGTAAAAATAGTTTAAGTTTTTTAAGTTTAAAAAAGTACAGATAAACTATAGTTTAAGTTTTTTAAGTTAACTATGCCCAACCCTATGGGTTACTTTGATAGGTGTGTTTGGGGTTTGATATTGTAATTAAAGGTTCATTTTGACTTGGAAAAACTGATTTGGATATGTGAAAATGAAGAAAAACACCCTCTAATGCCAAGGAAGCACATTCACCAATATGTCATGACCTTTGAATATGCAAACTCACTGGGCAAGACTTTCTTTCGTTAAGCGAAAAGAATAATTCGCAAAGTTAGAGAGGTAGAAGAGGCTCTACTCATTTGGCGAATAACATCTTCGCTGAGTGAGAATGCATTTTTGCAAAGCTAGTGAGACAGAGGCAATCTATTTGCTGGACAAGATAGGACTCGTTGGGAGAATTTATGTGAATTACTCTCAATGGTCCTATTCACTAAACGAGCTAAGCCCTTACTAGACAAATATTGAAAGATTTTCTCCTAGTCTCACTCGTTAGCATTATCTATTACCATTGATTCTAACTTATTAGTTTGAATGACAATGTGCATATTTTCGTTTAAAAATGAAATTTGCAAGGAAGTTTTATTAATAGAAGGCAATATAATGAGAGAGATAAATTATTAATGGATATATTCGTCAATAAAGTTCATATTCATTCATACTCATTTAGCCGTGAATTTTCTATTCTTATTTAGATAATGACAAATCCTTCAAAATATGTCTATCAAAATATTTATTACTAAGGTCATTCAAGGAGACTCATATCCAAAAATAATTATCGAAGAAATGATATATGTTAGAACAACGAAGTTTTTCTTTTTTTTAAGTAATGAATGTTTTGTTACTTACATGTGATATCCTAAATGGGGGTGTTAGAACAAACATACAAGTTAATCATGTTGGCATTCAGACCGTCTTCAATCATGTATGACCGCTAGGCCCATCGACACAATTTTCGTCCCCAACGAAAGTGAGTACGTACTCATACGCTTCATGGGACATCTAGTCATAACCAGGAATGACCAGGAAATTTAACTCGTCCCCCTCGTTAGAAACATCGACTTCCATCTTGACAATTGAATCCTCTTCAACACCTTTAAGAGGTGAGACTTTATTCTATGTATGTACACTAGTAGCCATGTTGACAACCGAGTTCAAGCTCTGCTTGGTTGATCACTAGATGGGTGAAGACATTGACAATGATACCGATGAAGACGACACATCATCCACATACCCCTTGTCGTCCCCACCAAAAGACTCCTCAAACGAAGAAAGACGAACGTAGACAATATTACCTCTAACTCTAAAACATTTGGTTTAATGAAGAACAACTTGTGAAAAAGGTGAAAATGACGGATCAAGACCACCCTATTTATATCGTGTAAGCCTTACCTGTTCTTCATTCTTGGCCGACAAATTTGCTCACATCCAACTCCATAGAGGTCCAATGTTTCACATTCCAGCAAACACAAATTTTAAAATATTATGCCTTCTCCCAATGGTCATAATTTGGGATGATCGAGGGTTGGTAGCACATTCATTGCTATTTGTCTAAGTTGATCTGACTTTAACATCACAGTATCTTCTATAAGTTCTGTCTGAGCAGTTTTACACACAAGATATCTCTTGCCAAGGAGAACTTGAACATAAGACTACACATAGAAGATCAAACAATTGATCTTAACCTATACCCAAAACAAAATATAATAAAATAGTTTTGAGATGTATAATTCAGAATATAAATTTAAAATATAAAACAAAAAATATATTTTAAATTGTATAATTTAAAATAATTTTAAATTATAAATTTTATATTTTGGATTATATAATTTAAAATTTAAATTATGTATTCCGGAAGAAAGACATCGAGAAGATGCATGTGACCGGAAGGAGATAAAGAATAAAAAAAAGAAGATTAAAAATAAGATGAAATATACGGAATGCAGAAAGAAAAAGTCTAATTACTCTGTATAAACTTGCAAGATATGAATATCTCTTATGAACATGAGTGTTCAAAACCTAAAGAAAATAATATTAGAATTTAAAGGAAAAAAATAAAAATGGAAGAATGTTTCCCAGTGCACCCACAATTTCTCTTTTCACCTTTCACGTATTCGGGAAAGGACTCTTAATATAAAAAATACATTTAAAAATACCCATTATGAAATAGATAAAACATTGAGTAACGAACAACTCTATGCTCCAAAAAGTCAAAAGATCCAAAATCCTTACTAAGCACGAGAGAACACATCAGAAGGATCAAACCAAAATAAAAATTAAACTCAATCGAATATAAGAAAAATCTTGTATTCTTTTGTCCTCATCACTTTTTACATAACACATCATGTGTTTTAATATCACTAATCCTCTATTTTTCTAGCAATTTAATCGTATAAAAAATTTCAAACAATTTTTTCTCTCTAATTTGTAGATGTTTCAATACATTTGATAATATTACATTGAATAATTGAAGTCAATGACAATTTTAATGTACAATTTTTTTTAATTTTTGAAATAACTTTTAAAGATAATACTTGATGAAAATTTAAACTCCAAAATAAATAATATTTTAGATACAATACAATGATTCACACTAACAACTCGAAGTCACATTGATCCAAACAATATTCTTTCTGTAATATGAAATTAAATTTACAACTTATAAAACAAGCACTATATCAATTGTAACACTTTGAATTTTACCTTCCATAATCCATGGTTACAAACTACAATTTCCACCAAATATCTTCTAAGAACACTCATCCTATCAACATTAGTCAAGTTCATGATTTGCTCCATAGGGCTAATCATGAATTCTAACTAAGTCTTATAAAAGCTCTAGAAGAAACACAAAAAATAGGAATGGGGTGAGCATGTTTACAATTATATCATTATATTTGCATTGTGTTTTTTAGTTATAGATCATTGACTTCTTCAACAACATTGTTAAAGAAGGAAGAATTTAGATTCTTTATTGAATTTTTTTTGTATAATTCTTCTGTTGTACTTTCAAAATACATATTGATTTTGATGTTTTAAAATATATTTAAAAGATTTTTAAAACATCAACATCAATGTATTGGTAATGTTCAGCAGAAGAGAATACCCAAAAAAACTCAATAAAATATCTAAAGTCGTTAAAGGTGTAATTGAGTCTCCTCCACTACACTCTTTGACCTAAAAAAAATGATGTGATGTAGAATTAATCTGATTTGTGGTCTGCATCTGCTGTGGCTTGGACTTGAGCTGCATACTGTAAGTTCCACAAGACATCCTCAAAAGAGGGACGAAGGGAAGATTCTGGAGAAATGCATTTGGTTGTTATTGATATTGCAATTGATAAAGACTCTTGAGAGCAAGTGGTCAACACTATCGGATCCACAATCTTTCTTCTACCATCTTGACTCCCAAACGATGCCTGTCATTCACACCAATTATCACATTAGGTCTTGCATTAAAAAAATTAATCTTTTTATAATAATAGGTAAAAGGTTTACATATCAATTTACACCAATCAAGTTAATTTTTTTTTTTGTTTCAGATTTTATTATATTTTATTTTTATTGATTTCTCATAAATTTAACCTTTTTTTTCAAATGTCTCCATCATCACTTGCTTCATGCATCTTGACATGTCATGTGTTTTCATGAATTATTTTAAGACCGCATGTGGCATGTCTAGATATATGCCATTAGAGGGATTATCTTCCAATTTTGAATTTGACTAAAATGTTAAACGACCAGAACTTTTTGTTTTTCAATTTTGTGATATGTAAAGAATTACAAACATATAAGAAAATCTTTAAGTGCAAAAAAGGAATTTATATTTTGACAGTTTATTCTTCTACCTTCATAACTTTCTTTCTGCTAATTGAGGAAAAAATAATCAGTACTTAAATATGATTACATTCATTGAAGTAGTAGTTATATTCATCAAGAAGCAAAAGGCAAATGTTTAAAAAAGCACTAACCTTTTCATTTAGGAAAAATGTTTCACCTCTGTCGCATGCTATGGGTCCAACAAGTGATTCGAACAGGATGAATCCAAAATTATAAACATCATCATCTGCTTTTGTCCTTAGGCTACAATAGAAAAAAGAACAATTTCTTTGTAATTCCATCTTTCATACCAAAAATACATTTATGCATAACAAAGGACATCAAACTTTGGGTATTCCATCTTTCATACCCTTCACAATCCAAGGGCAGGAAAATATCAAAAGTGATTACTACACAAAAAATTGGGAGAAGTAGTTGCATTGAGAAGTGAAGTGGCTTCAAGGAAGCAAACAGAATACCCTAATATGTAAAGAAATCATGTTTTGAGTGAAAACTAATCATGGTTTTCATGATAATATGGAAATAAATTTTTCTTGTGATGGCAAATGGTAGATGAACTTTGGATGTTAGCTCAGATATCAAAATTTACAGTGATGTCTAACATAACTTTATTTGAACTACTAATATGTTTTGGTGTTTATGTTAACTAAACTGAGTTTTGGTATCATACCATGGCTTTGATTTCTCGCCCTTTGCCTGTACAACACAAAAGAGGCAACATAGTGAATTGAGGATCAATCATAATTATGTCAAACAATGGTAAAAATGCAACATTGGATTGCCAGGAACATACCTCAAACTTTTCAATTTCTTCTGTGATGATGGACATACCATAGTCACTTAGTTTTGGAATGCAGTATTCATCAAGCAAGACATTTTTTGTCTTCAGTAGGTTACTAAAGCAGCCAGGTATAACACCAGTATGTAAGAAATGCACTGCCTTTGCAACTCCAATTAAAATTGCCAATCTATCAGACCACTTAAGTGCCTTCCCTACAGAAAATTCTGCATGTTTGAATGAAGGAAGATCAGTGGATTGAAGCCTTCAAGCAGAAAGATGTGATGTCAAATACAACTTTTACAAGTTATAGTATAATGATTACAGTAAGAAAAATGAAAAGGTTATGAAGGATTGAGAAGATACAATCATCACTTAAGAAATAGTTAAATTGTCCTAATCTCAATAGAATATTGGTCAGAATTAGTACTACAGATATTCATGAAGCCATAAAGATAAGGAGAGACATAATTGGTGAAACTTGACTCAATAATACGCATGCTATCGTTTTTCCATGCTAACCTGAGAGATGAGCATGATAATTCCCATTTGGCACATACTCATACACAAGATGAAGTTTATGGGAATTGGAATCATCTTGTCCTCCACCATCAATACAATGACCCAAAAGGCTAACCAAATTTGGATGATGAAGTTTTGAGAGTAAATCCAATTTAGCTCTGAGAGTTTGAATTGAGCATTTCTTTGACAGAGCCAAAGACCGTATTGCCACATAGGATCCATTCTCCAGTTTACCTTTGTACATCTGTAATATGGCAGAAGAATTAAAGATGCATTTCAGTGAGCACACAAAATAAGTATCACAAAGTGTTTTTATTTTTACACATACATTTTAAATCATTTGACCTCTTAACAAGGTGTAAAGGCCAAAAGACATGCAAATAGTGTAATCTTAACTAGGATTTCAGAAATTGCAACCTTCCTGAAAACTCAAGAAATTTTGTCTCCTTAAGATGACTTGGTAGAACTGTAGAACACACCTCAGGTGTATACAATATTTCAGTAAAATTTTAAGTGGTTGAACTGTACCTTCCCCATGGAGCCTTGACCAATATAAGTTGACAAATCAAAGTTTTTTGTGGCTTCCTTCAATTCCTCTATTGAAAATTGCCGACAGGTTGGAATAGTTTGTGTCCCTAGCTTCACTGTTTGAGAAATAAATCCTGAAAACAACACAAATCATGTCATTCCTTTGTTGGAAAACAGCATTCCAATTTAAAATTAAGAGTCAACAACACATCACTATGGCCTAAGAAACCTATATACTTACTGGCATTTGCAAGTATCTCTGACGGAACTGCTATCGAGGAGTTATCTTGCCCAGTTGTCTTTCTGGAATGGTACTTTTTCCATAAGAAGACGCTAGAAACCAAAACCACAAGAACAAGTACAACAACGATGGCCATTACTACAGCTAGTTCCCATGTCTTGAAGCTTTTCCATCCAGAGGTGGATTCTTTGCAATAAGACCTTCTGTGCTGGTTCTGAGAGTCAACAGATAGACAGTTTCCAGCATATCTAACAACTCTACTGTCAGATGTATTCGCCAAGCAAGAAGGAAGTCCACCACTTAGCTTGTTACGAGAAATGTCCACAAACCCAAGTTTGCTACCACAGTTAAGTTTGTCTGGGAGGGTCCCACTTAGCACATTGCTTGCCAGATTCAAATAACTTATTTCTGGCAGAGAAAACAAGGCAGATGGGGGTGTCTTACTGAGAAAATTTGAAGAAAGATCAAGATGTTGAAGCTGATCCAGTTCTTGAAACTGCTTAGGTATCTCTCCTGAAAATGAGTTATTGCTAAGCAGCACAGTGACCACATATTTTGGCAACAATGGTAGTTCAGATTCTAAATGGTTTTCTCTTAAATCCAGAACATGTAGGCCAGTGAGAGAACTGAGACCAGGCAGGTCACCAGACAACTCATTGTGGGACAAGGAAATAACTTCAAGTGTCTTAATATTTCCCAGTGAGGAGGGGAATGAACCCTTTAAGCCATTGCTCTTCATACTCAAGATATTCAGATTGGACAGAGAATCAAAGGAATCGGGCATAGTGGTGTTAAAATAATTGTCATCAAGGGTCAGTGTGTGAAGCGTTACCATTGTGGATATTTTAGGTGGAATGGCTCCAAATAAGAAATTGGAACTCAAGTCCAAAACTTGAAGCAAAGTGAAACTGTGAATCTTATCAGGAAGTGGCCCCCAAATCCCCAAGGACACCAAGCTAAGAACCCTTAAGGTGGTCAACTCTGTCAAAGTGATGAAAAAGGAATCAATGGAGAAATTCATGGATAGAGTGTGATTAGGAACTGGATATCCATTGAACCGTGGTGGCTTCGAAGATTTTTCACCCGTAATTTTAAGCTCGGTTACCTCATCATCTTCACATTTAATGCTCAGGTTTGCAGATGGAGAGAGCGTACAAAGGTCCCCCTGGTAATATTGCCATATCTGTAAAGAGGAGGGATACTCTAGATGAACTCTTAACTGCAGCAATGCTTGTGTCTGAGCAGCTTGTAACTCATAAGTGTTTGGGATGAAAAAGAACCATGAAAGAACAACAAGATAAAGGTAGCAAAACTGTCTCATTGTACCACCTTGGAACATAACGCATCAGATTTGATGAATGCCCAAAGACTCAAAACAGATCCTTCAAACCTCAAAGAAGTCAAAAGTAGACCACCCTGAAGAAATTTCTGTTGAACAGCGAAGATTCTAAATTGCACTTGCGGTTACAGTTTCGCCACACAGTTCTTGAAATTAAAAGAAATCACAGACAAACACAGCCCATGCGACCACAGTTGCAATGCCAGAGACCCTAAAAACCATAACTTTATCGCAGAAATTTGAAGATATCATAGACAAACACAACTAAGACAGTCACAATTATAGCCCCAGAGACTCCAAAAACTTTCAAACAGAGTGACCGAAATCACATTCACACACCCTTTTTATCAAAACCCTGTCAACGGTTTCGATCACAGCATCAACAACTCTAACTTTACAATTAAAGAGAACCAACAAGGAAAAAGAGGAAACTTGGACATTGTTCACGGACTTGGGTTTGTAAAATCTTTAACTTTAAACCATGGAGCACCTGCACCTGCACCTGTCGGGAGAAAGAAAGAAGAACCCATTTATTGGTAGGTGAATGAATGCAGAGGGTAACAGAGCAGAACAGGGGAAACAGGACCTTGGTAAGTGTAACAATGGAAGGGCACAAATTGCGGCTTCAATGAATGGTGAACGTGTGTTGAAATGGGACAAAACAAGTGAGGTAGTTGAAAATGTGATAGTCTGGTGACTGAGAAAGGCATTTATTTTGGTGTTTGAAGTGGCGTTGCTGCCATTAATGGGGTCGGTAACTATTGGAGAGAAGGTGAAGGACAGAGGAGATAGCAGAGCAGGGTCATAGCTTCAAAAAGATAATGCAGTACAGAATCTCTATCCACTAATAATATATATATTTTCTCTCTCCTAATTTTCAAATCACGTTATGACATTACTTAATTACTTTTATAACATATTTTCATTAATTCATGACATATTAATACTTTGTATTCTTATTTTAAAATTTTCATTTATTATATTTAAAATTGAAGTACTTAGGTAAGACTTTGAAATCATTAAATACGAATATTTCCATATTAAATCAAGCGAGATAAACTTTGTTCATTTTAAATATTTACTATTTTTTTAATAGAAACATATCAATTTATAGAAGATGCTTTAGAAGAGAAACAATTAATGTTCTTAACTATAAAGCTCTCTCGTGAAATCCCAATTGTCTGCTTGCAATTTAATTTCTATATAATTTTTGTGTCTTAAATATCGGGCGAGTAAGGTATATTTATATAAATAATAATAATAATAATAATAATAATAATAATAATAATAATAAATATACAATTTTTTATAATATTATCCTTTTTTAATAAGAAAAATTATAAGAATTATTGAAAACCGGAAACAGTGGTTAGTTTGAATTACAAGAAACTAGAATTATAGTTAATTTGGGGTGGAGGAAATATTCATTTTAACGTACAGAAAAGTTTATTTTAGAAAATAAATGTCTAAACAAAATTAACAACTCAAAAGTTATGTTTCCTTATATTTTTTGTTTTCTAATTTTTAAAATTTAAGTAGTTTTAGAAAGTAGAAATAAGAAAGAATGATGAAAAGAAAAAAGACAGAAAAATATGAAATCAATATCAATATTGTGCTGAACATTTTGATATTGTAGTTTTGTTTAAGTTTGTTAGGTGGATAATGTGATTGTATCTTTTGTTAAGGTGAATGTTTAGGTTCAAGTGTTTAGGCTGATGTTTGTAGGTTCATGGAATGGATGATGTATCAGTCTCTATTATAAAGAGTTGAAATGAAGAATCTGATTTCGTTATGGAATGTTCAATTTAGTCCTCCTTTTAATTAAAAAATGTGCAATGTGGTGCATAATGTATATGACTATGATACATATGAAGGATACCTGACATAATATAGTAATAGAAGTGTTATAAATCATTTAATAACATAAGATTATGACGTAATAACATAATAACATTATAAGAAATGCATCATCAAAGTGCTTAATATCAATACATTTAATGTAAGTGCTTAATATTAGTACATATACATCATCAAAGTACTTAATTAAAGTTGATCAAATTACATCACCATCAAAGTACATAATTAAAGTGGTTAATATCAGTACAAAATACATCCAAATTTTCCCAATGAAAGCAAATAAATTAACATCTAAATAGTTTTTCTTCTTATATCTAACATTTTCCTTCTCATTGGTGGACTTAACTCTGGAATGGATTCTTGAGTTGCTTGTGGTGGCTAAGGGGATTTGGGACCTGGTGACTGTGATGTTAGAGGGGATTAGGGAGGAGATTGGGGACTTGGTTGTTATGATGGTAAAGGGGATTGGGTACTTGCTGGCTGTGATGATAGAGGGGATTGAGTTCTTGGTGGCTGTGATGGTACAGGAGATTTGGTAGTTTGTGGTTGTGATGGTTCTATGATGTCAAGACGTAAAGGACAATGATTTTTATTATGCCCAACTTCACTGTAGATGCTACATTTCTTTCTATGGCCACCAACACTCATTTGGGTCTAATCCCTAGTTAGCTCCCATGCTTCCAACCTTATTTTTTTCTTTGGCCTCCCAAGCAACTTCCATTTAAATGGTGGCAGTACATCTAGGAAGTTTGTTCTTTCTCTCAACAGGTGGACATTAACAAGATAAATGATGGAGCCATATGCACCTTCATATGTGGATCTTCTGAACCAACTTAAAATAAAAAAATTTGGGTCTACATTTAAGTAGTTCATTGCCGCAATTACATAACAACAAGGGATGTCATTAATCATCCATTTCTTGCAATTACATTGTTCACTATCCAGGTCCATTGTGAACTTATTCCCAATGACTAAAATGTGTCTAACCTTAAACATCTTTCGTGAAAACCAACTAAAAGAAATAAAGGATATGAAGATAAATGAAAAATGAACATGAACATAAATGAGAATTGGATATGAAAATAAATGAGAATATTACCTAGGGATCCAAAAGTAATATTCTTCTTCTTCTTCTTCTTCTTCTTTATTGCTAAGAGCATCTTTTAGACGAGACACTTGCTTCTTACTTTGGTGTCTAAGAGCATCTTTTAGATGAGACACTTGCTTCTTATATGATTTATTGTTCATATAAAATATTATCTTTTAGACGAAGTATGATCATGTTTTATATTTGGTTGTTTTTAGTATTAAATCAAAATCATGAGGTGTTTGACTTTATATCTAACAATCTTGTAATAGGGTGTTACAAGGTAAGGAATCAAGCCTTGTAAGATTCGAAACTTAGGTTTTTGTGTTGTTTTTCTTTCATTATTTTATTAAGTGTGTGTAAAACTTGAAAAATCTATAGCGACAAGACATTTGCTTCTTACATGATTTATTGTTCATATATTATCTTTTAGACGAAGCATGATCATGTTTTATACTTTATTGTTTTTAGTATTAAATCAAAATCATGGGGTGTTTGACTTTTTATCTAACAATCTTATAATAGGGTGTTACAAGGTAAGGAATCAAGCCTTGTAAGCTTCGAGACTTAGGTTCTTGTGTTTTTTCCTTTCACTATTTTGTTAAGTGTATGTAAAACTTGAAAAATCTATAGCGACGAGACACTTGCTTCTTATATGATTTATTGTTTATATAAAATATTATCTTTTAGACTAAACATGATCATGTTTTATACTTGGTTGTTTTTAGTATTAAATCAAAATCATGAGGTGTTTGACTTTTTATCTAACAATCTTGTAGAAGGGTGTTACAAGGTAAGGAATCAAGCCTTGTAAGCTTTGAGACTTAGGTTCTTGTACTGTTTTTCTTTCACTATTTTGTTAAGTGTATGTAAAACTTCGAAAAATCTATTGTGTGGAACTTGGCTGGTGTGATTAAACAACTAGATGTAGTTCTTGATATAGTATTTTTTGTGCGATTTTTCTTTCACTATTTTGTTGAATGTATGCAAAAATTGAAACATCTATAGTGTAGAGTTTGGTTGGTATGGTTGAACAACCAGATACAAATTTAATTCTCGTTATAGGTATTAAAATTTTATGCTAATCTTTCCTTCTACTTATCACTTTTCTTGCTTTAATATTGCACTTATTTGAATAAACTATATATCTTACTTATTTCAATTTTTTTTGTTCAAAAGTCTGATAAGGTTTTTCCTTCTTAATTTTTGAAAATTTGTTAAAATTTTCATTATCTTCTCCGCCTTGTCCACCGAGCACCACCATCTTTATACGCGGTCATACTTCTTGAAGTTGATAATGTGTTTAGACTCACATTACGTTGAAAATCTTAAAATTGAAATTATAAGTCTTTTTTAGTTTCTTGCTTTGTGATTTTTAGAATCAATTTCATTATCTTTGAAGTTGACCAGGAGATCCTTTTACTCGTATAACTGCATCCATGAACAATAACAATCTTGCTCTAGTTTCTTGTTTTGATCATGTGATTAAATCGTTACAAGAGTACATCAATTTATTTTTGTTGGCATGTTTATTTTTTGTGAAAATGAATATCATTATGTTGTTTGTTGTGATGATTACCTTCCTATATTTATGATTGTAAAGACCTACAAAATGCTATTTTAGAATAAATAATGTCTTTAAAATAACGATACTCGATTATTTAAATATTAAAACATTTAAGTATAAATAGAAATTTTATAAAGAAGTTTTATTCCTTTAAATCACACTATCTTTCTAGAAACCACTTTTTTATAATAATCTGACTTCTCTCTTAGTGTTCTTACCATTTGTTTACTTGTTCAAAGATGTGAGACTATTGGAGTGATAATATGAATGGAACATGCTAGAATAGTGTTATAAATTGTTAATTTCTAATATTTATATTGTTATGTGTTGTTTGAGAATTTGATGAGTGATTAAATGAGAGAGATATAATTAGATCAATTGAGTAAATTGGTATAAATTAGAATGTGTGAGCCAAATGGGAAAGTTTTAATTAAGTCTATAAGTTTTAATTGTATGTGTGAATTGGTTGATTGTTGCAATTATATGAAGTGTGAACATTATATGAATTTTGACATGATGTGTTATCTATAGGTTTTTTTTCCAGTTAGCTTATCCTATATATTTTATGTTTTTGTTGGTTGTTGTGTATGTTTTCTCTTGTTGCAATGATCACCTTATGGTATGAGTAGAGGAGAATATGGGTGTTGATGCATCTCTAGATGTGGAGAAGCCTTTTATCTGACCATCTTAACATTATTTTTCTTTTAACGTGTTTTGTTTTAGAAAAACTCTAAACTTAATAGTTTCTTGTATATAATATGTTTTATGGTTATACTGATCGCTATGTTAATATATTATACTTTGTGAGAATTATTTTCTATAATTTAGTGTTTTTATTTAATATTTTTCCAATGAGATGTTAGATAAATATTTGAATTATGAAATCAAATTATGTAGGAGTATTAAAAACACTATTAATTTTATCTTTTAACCTTGTATGATATCATTCTACATCAACAATGTAAGATGTTAAAGATAGTTATACGTTATGCATGATTTTTTTTTCACATAAGTTATTTACTAATACAAAATTATCCCAAGTGGATTTTATTTGATTTTTCCTTTTTATTAACTAATTAGTTTGATTTTAAATTTTTTATTAAAAATAAAATATCTAAGTAAATCACTTATTGTATTAAAATATATTATAAAATTATTAAGTTAATTAATAATTTAAAATATACAAATGAATGTTCTGTTACAAATTATTTCAGAGTTATAATTATAGTTATATAAACTTGATAATAAATTTGTATCATAATTTGTAATCATATAATTATGTATTTTATTTATAAAATTAGAAGAAATTTGAAATTATAAATATTATAATTGTACAAAATAAAAATTCATAAAGTTTATTTTTATTTGGTAATTTTACTGTTTTTTATATAAAAAATGTTAAACAATTTTATAATAACAAAAACATTAAAAATCGATTTAAATTGCATTTATAGTATAAGAAATCAACCCATTGGTTTGGTTATTATAAAATTCTTTAGCAGTTTTATATAAAAACTAAACTTAATTATAAGAAATCATAACTAAATTATATCAACTTGCATTTAACTTTAATGTTTAATTTAAATAATTTTTAACAAAAAGGTCAAACAAAATCACTACTAACAACCCTATTTAACACAGCATCTAATAGCACATGTGAAAGAAAAATTCAAAACTATAGAATCTAAAAGTAGTATTCAAAACTATATAAATGCTAGCACTCATTTAGTGCATTATCATGAAACTAAACCAAATATGAATCTAATACTATGCATCAAATAACTGCTAGAAGTCAATGATTTGAAATGCAAGGCTAAACTATTAATTTCTTATCATAAATAAATTTATCAAAACATTTAAAAAAAATAAACTTTTAAATCTAATTTAATTTTATAAAATTAATTTATAAGATGAAATTTATATATTTTTTTATATATTATAAACGTGTATTACTTTTAATATATATAAGATTTTTAACATACTCTTATCAAATTAAGTATATAGAATATTGAATTATATATAATTAATAATTTGATAGTAATCCAATATAACAATAAATAATATGATATGTTTAACAAATATAAATTTTCACAAACAAATTTAATCTCATCCCACATTTCGATAATTCAAAGAAATTTTTTATTACCCAGAAAGTACAACCTGTCCTTATAATTGAAGGTACTAGAATATAAATCAGAGGATTTGTTGTTGTTATTTTATATGGAAAATAAAGTCAATAATTGCATAATCATAAAAAGAAGAAAGTTGAATAAGTCATGGGAGTATCCAAGACCGAGGTAAAGGGAAGAGAAGCATTGGTCCCCTCAAAACAGCGAAAGAAATGGGTCCACGCAAGGGACAGCTTGTCGTGTCTATCAGACCACGTTCTTCTTTGGAACATAGAATCACGTCAAAAGTTGTAAACACTTACTTTATGTTTTTTTTTTTTTAATGAAAGTGTTAGACACAACAACGGATTCCCACGTAGTTTGCTACATAAACTTTTAGAGATAATTGTAATTTTTGTTAAAGTAATTTTTTTTTAAATAAATCTAATCAAACATCCGTTGAATGTTTGAATATTTACGTGTCATATGTTTTTATGTTCTTGTTTTCTAAATGATTATTCTAGAGGTTGGTCGATCGAGATTTATGATGGTTTATTATACCAATTTAACCAAGCAAATCTTGTTTACTGTTAGCGTTTGTGGACATAACTAACAAATCATGTATTAATGGCATGGCCATTCAGTATAGATAAAAATATGTTTTTAATTTGAGATTCATATATAAGTTATTTAAAATTAAAAGAAGAACTGTTATATATAATAACTCACCTATTCATATTATATAAAATTATATATAAATATATATAATTTATATCAATTTAAGAAATATTTGTTGTTGTTTTTTCTCTCTTTTACATTATAATTCTGATTAATGCTGACTTAATATCAGACTCATTGTAAATGGTACTTTTATCATTTGAGAGACAAAGAAACTCTCATATTCAACTATCTGTTTGGAAAACTTCTAACATTAACAATAACTGAAGAAAAAAAAATTAAGTTAAATAGAGCACCTAAAAACATTTTGTAAAGAAGTTTGAAAAACATATTTAAACATACAACATTCAAAAGTAGTTTTATAAGAATTATTTTTATATTATTCATTTACCTTTAGTCGCGTATAATTTTCCTTTGAATTTTTTTTATAAAATTTTACCATAAATAAAAACGTTACATGACTATTTTAGTGTTACTTTTAATTTCTATACGAGTATATAAATTCATTCTAGATTGTCTTATTTATATTCTTTAAAATGATTTTTTTTGTAATACTAAATTGCTTTTGACTTTTATAAGTATTGTTCAAAATGTCACTCTTAATTAGTTATACAAAAAGGATAAATAGTTTAAAATATAAGGATTAACATTGATGGGGAATATATATATATATATATATATATATATATATAAAGTCAAAAAATAAAAAGAACCAAATCTGTCACAAATACTTGAACTCTTAGAAATTTGTCAAACCATCGAAGTTTCCATATAATATGAATTTACATAATTTATAGAATACATATTATTATGATATCAAAGTTGATATTATCTAAAATAACCTATTAACTAGATAATTTTGAATGAGATGTATAACCAAGATACAAACTTAATTGATGTGATTAAAAGAAAGAACAATACTTTTTGCAATTAATAACTAGAAATTGAAATTTTATCATTAATTTCTCATAAAAAAGTTAATTAGACATTGGCATTATAAAAACAAAATGTTTGAACGAGTCCTTAAAAGATAAAAGACCTTTGATGTTACAAGTTGTATGAATTGTTATGTGATCATGTAGTTTAGGTGAGTCAAGTTATAATTAAATGAGATGTTTGTAATAGTTCATTGATATTCACACGTATAAGTTTGATTCTCAAATGATAATTTCAATTATTGAAATTAGATAAGTTAAATTAATGATCCTATAATAAAAATAAATAAATGGATCAAGTTCAAATTGTGATACTTATACCACTATTAATTATAACATTCCGCATAATTGTAAACCCAACTATGTTATAAAAGAATATGATCTTATTTAATGAATTCATAATGCTTTTTTAACATGATTCTAACGTTATTTATTCACACCGATATCACTTACAATAGACGTAATTTCAACATTTTATTCCCATTTTATTTAACATTTTCAATTTAAAAGTCTAGTAATAAGCAAATAGCACTAAATCTCGCGCTGATAGTTCAACTAATGCTAATATTTGTTTTTTTTTGTAAAAAAGTTCAAGCAATATGGAAATTTAAAAAGCTTGCATAATAAATAAGTATCTCAATCAAACTTAGTATTACTGGTAGATAACTCACATCCTTCCTTTATTTATAGGAATTTTATAGGATAGTTTCGAGATTTTTTGTCCTGGATCTCGGTTTTCAATTTGGTAGGGTTCAACCGTAAGGATCGGAAGCAACATTTTTTTAGTTATTCTTCCACAAGTCATGTGGATGCTTCTTTGCGAGATGTGGAGAATGTTGTTGAAAAGCTTGCAATCACAAGCCTTCAAATGTCTATAAATAATGCGTAATACTTCTTAGAAGAAACACAATTTCATGTTTTCATTATTCTCTCTCATTTTCTCTTTTCTTTTATTACTTTTATTATCCCGAGTTTACTTATTGGTTCTCTGTTAGTTTTGAGATTCTAAAAAAATCTAAAAAGTTCTTGTTTTATCTTGAAGGACTTATGTAACACACGACAAATAAGTCCTTAAGGATAATGAATATACATGCTTCAGGAAGTCTAGTTTATTTTTATTTTCGTCAACTTTATAACAATTTCAAGGACTTAATGGATAGTGTGATGAACAACAACAACTCTACATTAGAGAAGTCAAATAATATTTCTGAAACATAAAAAATCTTTGTGAAACCTTTCTGGATATTTTAAAAGTCGAAGATACCAATGAGGAGTGTGCTATTATAGTGCCTAAGGCATTATATGCCAAAGCATGTATGGAATAAGACAACTTAACTCCAAAAAGGTACGAGAAAAAACCTATAACAAGTGTAAATGAGTGGTATACTAAGCACATCTCTACAAACAAAAGTGTTTTTACCTCCTACACTAGTGTGTGGAATGAAGAAGAACACATGTATCGCGAAGATTCCAAGACAACTCTTATTCTAGGAAAGAGAAATTTCTTCTAAAGCTCACATCTAGAAACTTTGACCTTGAGTGATGTTCTATATGTATCATCAATTAGAATTAATCTAATCTTTATAATATTGCTGAGAAAAGTTAGGGTTAAAATGTCATTTGAATATGATAAGATTGTTATGACAAAAATAATAATATTTTTGTTGGGAAGGGATATTGTGATCAAGGTCTTTTGTACTTAATATTTTTGAAATTATTAATGAATTTAGTTCTTCTACATATATTGTTGATTCGTATGATGTGTGACATACTACATTAGAACATGTGAATTCCTCGTATGTTATAAATTGCAATGACTAGGATTAATTAATATGCATGGTAAAAAAAAGTAAGAAGTTTGATATATGTGTAGACTCTAAATTAACAAAACTTGTCATTCTATAGAACGTTAAACTGAATTGTTAGGACTAATATACTGATCTATTTGATTTAAAATAAACCATGTCAAGAAGTGGTAAAACTTATTTTGTAACGTTTATAGATGATTATTCTAGATACACCAAAGTATATTTAATCAATAAGGATGAAGCCTTTGATGTTGTTTTAACTTCTAAGGCAAAAGAAGAAAATCAATTGAATAAGAAAATTAAGAGGGTTAGATCATATAGGGATAATGAATATGTATTATTTAATGACTATTATGTTAAAGAAGGTATTTTTTATCCATGAACTAACGCCACCATACTCACCTGAGTCTAATGGAGTAGTTGAGAGAAAAAATAGAACTCTTAAGAAAATGATAAACTCTATGCTCATCAATATTAATGCACTTGATAACGTTTAGGGAGAAGCTCTTCTGCTTGCTTTTTACAAAATAGGATATACCCCATAGGAAAACTGGTAAAATTTCCTATGAGTTATGGAGAGGTTATCAACCTAATAGCTAAGGTAATGTTACTTGATCCTAAGAAAAGGAAAATAAGATCTATAACCTCTGATTTATGTTCTTAGGTTATGCAAAACAAAATGTTTCCTATAAGTTTCTTGTTTTTAAAAGTGGTGTAATTGAGCAGAATATTATAGTGGAGACAAAAAATGTTGGTTCTTTGAACATATATTTTCTTTAAAGGTTAGTGAGACACTTTAACAACCTATAGATACTAATAGTGATGCCATGTATGAGGATTTGAGAAGAAGTAAAAGACAAAGGAAGGAAACTTCTTTCGAAGATGAATTTTATACTTATGTAGTTGAGAATGATCCAACAAGCTTTTCAGAAGCTACTAGTGCTCCTGATCCAACATTTTGGGGGTAATGCTATTAGGATGTAAATTGAATCAATTGAGAAAAATAATACTTGGACCTTAGTAAACAATACTGAAGGAGAAAAACACATTGGTTGTAAGTGGATATTTAAGAAAAAGTATCACCCTGGTTGATCCATAGAGAAGTATGAGGAAAGTTTAATAGCAAAAGGGTTTTACCCAAAAACCCAACATAGATTACTTTGATACTTTTGCTTCTGTGACTAGGATTTCCTTTATTCGAGTATTGTTGACTCTAACAGCTATCCATAAACTAGTGATACACCAAATTAATGTTAAGGCCATTTTTCTAAATGATGAATTAGAGGAGGAAATTTATATGACTCAATCTGAAAGTTGTGTTGTACATAGTCAAGAGAATAAAATGTTCAAACTTTTAAAATCTTTGCATGGGTTGAAACAAACACTGAAACAATAACATGAAAAACTTGATGATGTATTACTTTGTGATGGTTTTTCACCTAATGATGTTGATAAATAATCTGAAAATAATGAATGTGTCATTATATGTTTGTATGTGGATGACATGTTAATCTTTGATACATTCATTAATATAGTTTCTAGAACTAAATTGTTTCTTGATCTAAATTCAAAACGAAAGATATAAGTAAATCTGATGTGATTTAAGGTGTTAGAATCATACGGAAGAGAGATAATATATTACTATCTCAAGAACAATTCATTGAGAAAATTCTCAAGAAGTTTGTGTATTATGACTTCAAACTAATGAACACCCATTATGATGCTAACTCTAAATTAAAAAAAAAATAGAGGATAATATATTTTTGGTTTAATGATTTCGGATGTCCCTATTTATGCAGAATCGTCTCAAGTAGGTCCTCGTATTTTTTTTATCTCAATTAGGTCACAATTTCTGTAAAATTGAGTCAATTGGAACATTGCCATTAATTTCAGTGAACGGCGTTAAATTTATTGTGTCGTGGCATGCTGATCAAGCAATTAATTCTGATGTGGCACACTAAGATCGCATTAGGTGGAATTTAATTATGCATTAGGTGAAATTTAATTATAAAAGACGGAATAAAGCATTGTCTTCTTCCTTGGGTGTCCTCTTCCTGTTAGGGTTTTTGAAGTTACAATGATTTCAAGCATGGTGTGAACTTTGATCTGAGCAGTGGAGAGGGTCCCACTGCTTTTGAACGACACAAACACAGAGACCATTTATTTGTTTACTAACAACAATCAATGATGTTTCAACCATGAGTCAGAGCCTAGAAGAGTTGATTTCCCATTGCAGCGGTGCTTCCCAAAGGTGAGACCTTTATGTTTCCCTCGGCTTCTGTATACCTCTTCGCGTGGTGTAGGACCCACTTGTAGGCCTCATCCTTGCGGTCCTGAACCGGGTTGAGTAATTCCCTGCCGTGAAGCGGAATGTAGCTAGAGATTTTCACCAGTTCGGGGAGGTCCCGATACTCGTAGTGGACCTCCTGGTCGAGGGTTGGGAGGTGGAAGAAGAGGGAGAGGAAAATCAAGGTGGATGGGAAGAAGACATAGGGGGAGACGTTGAATTCGGCGGCAACGTCGAAGGACCAACTACATCATTTTGTCTCAAAGGACCAACTACATCATTTTATCTCGAAGGACCAATGTCAAGAGAAGGAAAACTAACAAGAACATGTTATGAAACAAATCAAAGGGTAATCATTGATCAAAATCTCACTGATGAATAAAAGAATTAGACATACAGTTCTACAGGGGTGACATCTGTTAGAGCTAATCTAGCAGTTTTGATGTTCTCCTTGAGGAAGAAAGAATCTTGCTTTTTGAATTCATGGAACAAGGGCGTGAAACTACGGTAATATTGATACCTCGACAAAAAAAAAAAATCAATTTAAATTGTACAGTGATTTGTGAAAACAAAGTATAAGTGACTTTTGTGCTTGGACTTTGCATACATAAATTTAATTCATTTTCGCACATCACGCTTTGTCAAGTTGCAATTACTCTAGTTTTTTATTTTTTTTCCAGTATTTGAAATTACAAATTGCATATTCACCATAATGCCCTAAATCATATTCATTCAAAGAGTCTAAGTTCCTTTCATTTGTACCTCTTGCTTCATCAAATTCATCTTTCCTATGGTAGTAAGCAGAATTCCTAAGTTCATCGGCTACAAGGACATCGGACCTAGGTGACGATTCTTTGAGAAACTCATCATTGTCCTTGCCACTGTGGAAATTGAGGGCTGCGAATGTGTGGGTGACGGAGAGAGAATGGAAGGCTTGACGGAGGGAAGGGAGGGAGCGGAGAACGATGTAGCACCACACACCCCCAAATTTCTTTCATTTAAAAATTACAAACCCCTCGTCATTAATATCCCGATTGCCATATCAGAATTAATTGTTTGGTCAGCATGGCACGACACAATAAATTTAACGTCGTCCACTGAAATTAACGACAAGGTTCCAATTGACTCAATTTTACAGAAACAGGGACCTAATTGAGATAACAAAAATACGAGGACCTATTTGAGACGATTCTACACAAATAAGGACATCCGAAATGATTAAACCTATATTTTTTAACCTCAATATGTCCAAATAATTGGGAGCTTACTACATTTAATGAGCTTTTCTAAACCTAATATTGCTTATGTAGTAGGTAGACTAAGTAACTACACTCAATGACCTAATTAGGAACATTGGGATGCACTTGTAAGACTTATGAGATACTTAAAAGGTTCTAACATACTAAATAGTGATGCTAACTGGATCTCTAATTCAAATGAGATAAAATCAATTAATGGTTATGTATTCACATTCGGGGGTGGTGCGATTACAAGAAGGTAAGCCAAACAAACAATTACTGTAAGATTAACAATGGAATCTGAGTTTATTGCTCTTGAAATGGCTGATAGTGAAGTTGAGTGGTTGGAAAATTTCTAGCAATCATTCCACTATGAATGAAGTCAAACTCATTTGTGTCAATATATTGGGATTGCCAATCGATAATAACTATACCTAAAAACACATTATAATGGAAAGAACAAATATATACAATTGAAACATAATTTCATGAAACAACTGCTAAATAGTGAAACAATTTATATTGGCTATATGAAGTCAGAATGAAATCTATCACATCCTCTAACAAAAACCCTAGGGAAGAAACATGGTTTTAGAAAAATTGAGGGAAATGAGACTTAAGTCACTTGAAAATAAACAATTGATGGTAACCCAACCTTTGTAATTGGAGATTTCATAGATAAGGTTCATACAAGTAAAAACAAGCCAATTATTAGTTCTAACAACATTAAATTGATTTTACATCAATTACGTCCATTCCTATAGTGTGTGAGAAAGTGTTAGAGACTACATTATTGAGAGGTTAAACTTTGTAATTAAAATTCTATGTTTAGTTTAAACAAAGTTTTTAATGATTTCTATATCCCTTATTGGTAATGTATGATTTGTTCCATATACTTGATGAAATCACTTATATAAGTGTCGAGTAGGACCACCTGCATGAGATCTTGGCATGACCAAGCGCTCATGAATACCAGACACACACATGGCCTAGTAAACACGACATGATGATAACAATAAGAATTGTGGGAGTGTATTGTGATTGATAAACCGCTAACACACATCAAATGTCTTAGATTCATATAACTTGGTATATCAACTACAATGTGTGTTAACTTTCTCAATCTAGGACTAGTTCAAATAACTTGTTACACTAGTTTCGATACATTACATTTTATATGACCCCGAGGATCTTCTTTTTATCTTTTGAAATATGTGGAAGATTGTTGGAAAATAGAGTATCGCAAAAGATAACTTTACTTCCTTACTTATTTATAGGAACCTTAGAGCAGTCGTTCCCTTTGCTTCAACTTCGAGATTTTTTGTCGCAAATCCCAGTCATTAATATGGTGGAATTCAATCGCAAGTAACTAGATTTTTCGTCTAGTTACTCTTCCACATGTCATGCATATGCTTCTCTACGAGATGTGGAGGATGTTGTTGCAAAGCTTGTAACCATATGCCTCCAAATGCCTATAAATAATGCCCAATACTTCTCAAAAGACAAAAACACACTTTCACACTTTCATTCTTCTATTTCGTTCTCTCATTTTGTTTTCTCTTTTCTTACTTTTATTATCTTATGTTTAGTTATTTGCTCTTTGCTAGTTCTGAGATTGTAAAAAATTTGAAAAGTTCATGTTATATTAGAACTGTCAAAACGGGTAACTCAGCTTGACCTGGCCCGACCCACCACGGGTTGGTCACTTAGTAAGCTAACCCAATCCCGCTCACTTATTAGCGAGTTGAAAAAATTCGAACTCGGCCCGACCTATCACGGGTTGGCTCATGGCTCACTTAATTATAAGTTTTTTTTAAAATAAAAATATTATAATTTTTTAAATTCAAATCTAAATAAATTTCACTCTAAAATGATGTTAAACTCCAAAACAATTCAAAAAAAAAAAACAAATATCATACAATCCAAGGGTAATCCAAAAACAAGCATAAAAGATGAACAAATAAGTTTTCAATATTAATAATTTTTGTATCACTTGGTCATCTATAATATTAGAGTCTTGAATAGATAAATCTATAATATTTTTCTCTCTCGAAACATCTTTTTTTATCTCATCTACAATATAATAAAAAAATGTTAACTAATAATATTGAAACACAAAATAATAAATAATTAAATTAAATTAGGTAGGTTGGTGAGCCAACCCGACTCACCACGGGTTCAACCCGCATGAGTCGAGTTCTAAGTGAGTCGGGTTGAAAACTAACTCACATAAAAGAATTATTTTTTTTTCAAATCCAACTCGGCTCAAAGCCGTGATGGACCGGATTGACTCGGGGGTTACAACCTATTTTAACAGCACTATATTATATCATGAAAAACTTGAACAATACACCACAAACAAGTTCTTAATAACAATAAATTTAAGAAAAATAAATATATGTCTCGAAAAGTTAAGTTATTCGTGTTTTCCACCTTTGCAATAATTAAAAGATAAAATATACTTCACTTTAAAATTTATAATATTTATTAAGAAATTTGTAGTATTTCATATTCAAATACACAAATTATGAAATTTTTCATTAATGTAAATTTCAAATATATATACTCAATTTTATAATTTAATTTATCTTTTATGTAATATATTAATTATTTGTAATTATATTTAAAAATACAGTCGAAAAAAAATATGGTTTGAACAATGTCAAACTAAAAAAGGACAATTGCTTGAGGAAATGAAATCAGTTTTAATGAATGACATTATTTTGAAAACATTCAATATAAATAATCTCATGCATAATTAATTTAAATTAGATCATTTTATTAAAAGATCTTATCTTTTATATAAAAAAAATTGAAAACTGGTCAAAGACATTTGTGAGATAGGTAAAAGTGGGCTCTTACTTTCAAGAAAGGTGTTTGCTTCTTTCACTGAATTACACATAAGACAAGTTCTAATGACATGGGGAAGCAACTAACAGAAAAAAAATGGGAATATTGTCCTAAAAGAAGCTACAACGAATGGATAAGGATGTTGGAACTGGACCACATTTCTAGACACTGCCTTTCACTTTTTTCTCTTTTGGGTTTCTTCTTCTCTCACCTCTTTTCTCTTTTACTATGTAGTATTTTGCATTGTTTTCTTCGATCTAGAAGCTAGGGCACATGCCTCACCACCCACATTTGTTTTCTGGCACAATTTCTTCAATACAGTTCATACAGTTCGACATCTATCAATAAATGAACCATTTCGATGTGTATTAGTTACGTAAAGTTTAAAAAAAAAAATGGTTCCTAAAAGTTTTTAAATTTTTGTTTTTAAAATATTTTATACAATCTTGAAATAAATTTTAGTTGTCAAAAGTAGATTAAATTAGTTTTTTTTATTGAAACCCATTAAAGTTGTTCTAGTTCTTAAAACTTTTATTGATAATTTTAATTTTTGAGAAGAAATATATATTTTTATAAGAAGTAGAATACATTTGTTTCCCTTGTGAATAACATGTTTATTTTTATAGATATCAAAAACAATTTTAAATCTACATGAAATTTTAAGAGTTATGATATTCATATATTCTTATCGAAACCTTGAGTTTGAATTTGTGAACATGTGGTGAGATCTTAACAATAATTTGATTGTTCATTTTGTATGAAAAGACCTCCTTACTATTGAAAAGAAAGAAGGAAATGCACTTACAAACAACTCTAATATTTAAATAAGTAAGAAAATTAAGATAACAGGGAGTGTTTAGATAGTGAATATTCCTTCAAAAATACTAGTTGTATTTATAAGATTAATATGGATTGTGTATCTATATTCTTATTATAATAGTACTTACTTGGAGAGTATAATAACAATATGGAAAGTATAATAACAATATAATAAATAATAACAAAATGATAAATAATAACTAACATATTTATGAATTTATCCAACTCAATTTCTAATATTTTTTCACTTATAATAATACTTTGATTTTAATTTATTACAATGAGTTTATTAATAATATATTATTATTATTATCTAACTATAATATCTAATTATATATAATAATATTTCAATATATCAGTTAAAATATCTAGGGTTAAATATGTTTTTAGTCCCTAAACTATTGGCCGTTTCTGGTTTTCGTCCCTCTTTCAAAGTAAGGTACGATTTGGTCCTCAATCTTTAAAAAACGTTCGTTTTAGTCGAAAAAACGAACCCAAATATCTATAGTATCTAATGATAATAATATTTTTTTTAAATATCTAAATCCACCAAAATTATATCTCATATATTCTTTCTGTAACGCCCCGGCAATTTTGGTGATATGAGTAGTCAAATCAATTCCTTTAAGCTATCCTTCAACTGTATAGTCTCATACCTACACAGTCTCCAGATCCCTCTCCGGTGTATGTCCGATTCGTCCATATACCCCTTCCACCCGAAGCTGCCAGGAGCCGCTCCTTGTCTGTGCCCCCTGCACCATGCTTCTTGCACCGGCGTCACTCCCCGCCCTCGTCTCCGTGCCCGGGTGTCACACTTTCAACTACTTTATTTCTAAGATCTCTATTTTTCCGGTCTTACATAATTAATATTTCTTTAGTTTTTTTCTTTTTTTTTTTAAAGTTACTATATACCCTTCTAATAGATTTTAAAATTTGTACAGAATTTGAAACTCGATTCATAAATGTTTTAATTTCATTTCTAACATTAAAATTTAATAATAATTTAATTTAATTTAATTTAAAATTTTAATATTATTTAATATATATTTATTTTTAATAATTATTAAAATATATCTTCTATCATTATAATAGTTATATTAAAATATAAAAATAAAAATAATTAAAATGAAAATAGTAATAATGAAAATAAAAAATATAACATATGATTTCAAATATTTAAATATATTAAATTATATTAGTTTTTAAATTAAAATTAAATAATTATTAAATTTTAAATAAAAAATATAATTTTTAAAAATTCTTTTTATGGGATATCAAAATCCGCTAAAATATGGTAACAGATTTCAATAATTTTTTTTAAAATTATGTTTTTTAATTAAAATTTCATAATTATTCAATTTAATTAAAATTCTAATATTATTTAATATATTTTTATATTTTAATAATTATTAAAATATTATTTATATTAAAATAATAATTATATTAGAAAAAAAAAAGAATTAAAATAAATATAGTAATAAGAAAAATAAAAAATAACTACATAAAATTTAATTTAATATATTTAAATATATTAAATTATATTAAAATATTAAATTAAATTAAATAATTACTAAAATTTAAATAAAAAACAAAATTTTAAAGAAATTTGTTTATCAAATCTGTTAAAATATTTTGTTTTTTGTTATTGAAGCATTATAATCTAGAAGGTGCAAGTTTTTTCAAGTCACTCCTCAGTATCTTTCCCAAGGCATTCTTCGGTATTGCGTCCACAAATGCTACGCGCCTTATTTTCTTGTATGGTGCAACCTGCAACCGACAAAAAAACACAAAAATAATAACAAAAACGATTAGCTTAAACATTCATAAGACGTATTTTTATTATATAGTTTCACAACTTAAATAAATTAATGTAATATTTTTCGTTAAATTAATATAATTGTTTATCTGAACCAATATATATCAATTATAACATATTCAAACAATTTTTAATTATTAAAAAAACCTTTAGAAATTTTTATAATCATCATCAACTTTGTGATGACATTAAAAGTTAATGATCACTTAATTATAATAGAGAGAAACAAGATATCTTAGTTTTTTTTTTTAAAACCACAACACTTTAGTTGAAATAGTATAATATTTTAATTAAATTAAAAGAATTATTAATTAAAATCTGAATAAATAATATTAAGTTATAAAATTTTAGCGGTATACATCTTCCAGCACTCATAATAATATCCACATTATATAAAGTTCAACATACAAACAAGAAGGTTTTTAATGCATTTATTTTTAAATTGGGTAGAGACCAATATCATGTTACTTTAATTCATTATTCAAGAATATGAATTTACACTTAAATTTCCTTTTTATTAATATATTATGTTTATAGAGAATTTATCTTTTCAGGTATTTTTAAAATTAAAATTAAGAGATTTTATTTTGAAAAAAATCAATGATTTTATCTTTCATAAATATGAGAAATCTTGTAAAGTTTTAATGAGAGAAAAGGAAACCAAATCTGTACTTCTTTAAACTAAATTTTGGAAAAATTGTCCGGATAATTAAAAAAATGGTTGCATTTTACAGCTATATATTTAGTTTATGAATTTATGAGATATTTTTCATGTTAGTGTGTATATAGTTCACAAAATTCTTTTTGTCAACTTTCTTTAGAAAATATCATTAAATATGTCCTACACATAACTTTTGATTATGCAGATAATGGAATGAGTAACGAGTAGTCGTATTATGTTATCGCCCCTACCCTCTAATCCTTTTTTCTTTTATATTAAAAGTTACATAATCATAAGTGAACTCTAAATATAAAAAATTTAAAAGTATATCTCATAAATTTAAAATAAATAGACGAATAAATATTGACATATTTTATTTAATATAATAAAATAAAATTTACAGAATTAATAAAAAGTTCTAATTTATTTATTAGTGTCAACACCCAATTTCCTTCAGGTAACTAAATAAATAAAAATAAAGAATAAGAGAATAATAATTAAAGATAAGTAAAGAAAAAATGAAAAAAATAAAATAAATTTCCTAAAAAAAATATAACATCACTAGAAAATATATTTTTGAAATTTTGGTTTCTAGATAAAAGAAGGTTTAATATAATAATAATTTGAATCAATATTATGCCAATAATTATAAGCAATAATTAAAAATAATATATTGATATGATTTGCTGCGTCAATTTCTTTTTAAAGAGAAAAATATAATTTTAAAAAATGGACAATTTTTAACAATAATTATAATCAATGTCTTGAATATCATTTGATTTGTTTTTCCTAGAACCAAGACTATTTCTTTTCCTATTTTTTTCATTATCAATTAATTCATAATTAAGGCAAAATTACCATAATATTAGAATTTGTATATATAAATATGCACGATAAAAAAAAAGGGAGACGAAAAAAAATAGAGGGAGACAAATAGAAATAATAGAGTTTGAAAGGGGAAAGAGAGTATAGAGAAGAATAAGTTCTCACGCATGAAAGACTCTTCCTACAAATAATGTATTTTTTTTAAATTATAAAATAAAGAGTATAAGTAACCGGTTTCTTTCCTTTTTCGCACCATTTTTAAAATAAAAAAATACAAAATATTTAAAACCAAAAAAATGTCAATTTTGTTAAATCAAATCCTTGTTGGGTTCACTTTTCAAAAATCTCAAACAATCCAAAATAATTTTCAAACAAATTCACAAATCTTTCTCTATGTGATCGTTAATTGTTCATCAACAACGTCAATCCTTGTTAGGTTCATAAAACAATTTTTTTAGGTACTGCTTTTGGATAAGCTATCAATACCTTCCTTACTATAATCAATTTCCGAACCTAAAATCTAGTTTTCGCTCTTATTAGATGATTTTCTATAGTTTTTCTAAAATAAATTATGGTGACGACTCCCAAAATCTTTTCTTAAATCTATTTGTTTTCGGTTCGCTGTCCCGTCGTGACCAGGTTGCAACAATTAGTAATTAAAAAATATTAAAAATTTTAAATTTATAAAACAAAAAATAAAGATTTTATATTAATATTAATTTTTCTTTTAATATACATATGTAGTGATGATTATACTAAAGATTAAAAAAATATTTAATTATTTTAATCATTATTAAAATTTATTTATTTTATATAAAAATCATAACTTTTGTTCTTATTATATTAAAATGAAAATATAATGATTATTATTATACTGAAACGATTATTTCTAAAATTGAACTAATAATAAATAATACTTTAATATATGTTTTGGTAGGAATTCAAAGTTTAAAATCTCATTGAAGGCACAAGGGAATGGTACCTGTTTGGCGACAAAATCGATTATTTCTGCTTCAGTGAGGGAACTTTGGGGTTGTCTTACCACGATCGCCATGGGAACTTGCCCTGCTTCTTCATCGGGGTATCTGTTAATGATAAATATATGTGAAGTTTATTAATTCTTTTATATATATATATATATATATATATATATATAATAAATATTCTACTCAACGAGTTATTATTATATTTTATAAAATTGTGGTTTCTATATTATTATTATTCTTTATTTTAAAACTTTAAAAGAATTAGAATCTCAATAATAGAATCATCACCAGTTACATTCTCAAAAGATAACTCTTAACTCCATTTTCGCATTACCAGTCAATATTTGTATCACGAAACATTAATGAATTGTCCTTTTTCTTTTTACTTTAAGATCCTAAACATTGAAAAATCCAACACAAAACAACTAGCCAAACGTGCAATGCTTGTCAAAACAAGAAGAGACATTAAGTATAGGATAAAAGTCTTAAATATATTAAATTATATCAATGGTCACTCCAAGTTTTAACAATAAACAAGATAATTTTAATATATTTAATGTGGTTATTTAATATAAAACATACTTAATTAAAACTATCGAAGTGATACTTAATCATAATCAATAACAAGTCTTTTGTTTAGAGATATAAGGTAATGTATTCTTTAGACAGTAGATGATCATCTATCAACTTCAAATTTGTATGAACTAAAAGTCATCAAAAGCTTTGAGAAAGCTTGCCAAACTACCATGGCTTCACTTCAAGAAGAAAATGGATTGAGGCTATGATATAAAAGTTGCAAATGAAAGGCTAATAATAATACTTCTTAGAAGTACTTATAGAGATGATAGAATATTCTTTAATTCTTTTAGCATATTTTATAATCTCTGAAACACTTACAATTTTATTTGTGTATTTATTTCTTTCTCTATTTTTTAAAGTCTTCTTTTCTGAATCTTCCTTTGAAGTTCTTCTTGATTTCTTTTTTATGCTTCTTATATTTACTCTTATATATTAAGTTCTTTTTCTCCCTATTAAAGTCATGATGAAAATACAAGAGACAAGAGTAGATGAGATCATGTTAAAAGACTTTAATGAAGAAAACAAACGCTATAAGAATGTATGATGCCTTTCTAAAGTTAAGTAGGAAAACTGTTGAAAGTCCAACATCGATTAGAGATAAGACCAATTTAAAATATATAAGTGGATGCAAACCTTACCTTACAAGTTGGTTTTATAGGATTGAGTTAGGCTTAAAGTCTACATGTTCAAGAACTCATTAATGTACCACAAGATATAAAGTGTGTTTCAACTACATCAGAGTACAACGAGTCAAAGGATGTCAACAAAAACTCATGATATTTTAAGAAAAACTCTTATAAGTTTGACTATATAAGCATACATCCTCAAACAATCCTTTTTGGACACCTATATAAGAAAAAAACGAGAATAAAGTCTTGAGAGACATCATCAATATTATACATGCATGTGATTAAGTGTTCAAAGTCCTAAGGTGCAAAAGCAATAGTCTATCTTCTAAACGACTAAGTTATAATTGTAAACTATTTACATGCATGTGAAATTATTCTTTAAGAGCAAGGGGAACTATTAGGGGTTGGAAGGTATACGAGAGAAGAACAAAGTATATGAGAGAAGAAGAAGGACACCGAACGGTGGAAGACGGGGAGAGGTCGAGCCAAACAGTGGAAGGCGGTCAGGGAGAAGAAGAAGAGCATCGAACGATGGAAGGCGAGAAGATGTCGTGCCGGACGATGGAAGGCGGTGAGGAATCCTAGCTGTTGTAGCAGTGAGGATGGGCGGGAAATAATTATAGTAAATAGAGCTATATCATGGGGAAATATTCAATATAAGATAATTATAGTAAATAGAGCTATATTATAGAGAAATATTCAATATAAGATAATTATAGTAAATAAGGCTATATTCTAGGAAAATATTCCGTAGAAGATGGGTGGGAAATATTCAAAATAAATAGGGTTAGAGTCTATTGTTTGGGGTATGTTTTGATTATCTTTTCTGCCTACTATGATTGTGATTAATTAGGTTTCCTACTCCAGAACTTAACAATTGGTCCGACCTGCCGGATCTTGTTGAGAGGAGTGAAAGGTGTGATGGAGGGAAGAATGGAAGGAAGATTGAACATCGTGGAGGGAAGACTAGAAAAGATTGGAAAGAATGAATTTCTCTTATTAATGGTAATATAATTCTGTAAACAAAGGATAGTTGGGAGAATAACCTCCCTCACAGGATTGTAGTCGCCTGATAACAAACTCAATAATCAAAACATATCCCAAACAATAAACTCTAACCCTATTTATTTTTAATATTTCCCGCCCATCTTCTATGGAATATTTCCCTATATATAGCCTTATTTACTATAATTATTTTATACTGAATATTTCCCAGTAATATAGCTCTATTCTCTATAATTATCTTATATTGAATATTTTCCTATAATATAACTTTATTTACTATAATTATTTTATACTGAATATTTCCCATGATATAGCTCTATTTATTATAATTATTTCTCACTCATCCTCACTATTACAACAGTTAGGATTCTTCAATCGATCGGCTCCAATTCTTCACTTCTTTCCACCGTTCGAATCGAGTCTTCACCGCCTTCCATCGTCCGACTCGACATCTCCTCGCCTTCCACTGTTCGGTGCTCTTCTTCTCCCTTACCGCCTTCCACCGTTCCACCGTTCGGTATCCTTCTTCTTCTCTCGTATACCTTCCAACCCCTCGCAGGAACACATATTTGATATTCACTCTAGATAGTGTGAACCTTGTAATTAAATAACTTTCTTTTATAGCTTGGAGAAACTTTGCTTACCTAGTATGGAAAGACGTTGTGTATTCGATACTAAATTCAAAGTGGACAACCTAGGGAGACTTTGTATCATTGAAAGAAACTCTAGATAAAAATGAGTATAGCCAACAGAATCTTACGGAATAACTGCAGCATCATTTATGTCTGGGTGAGACAGGAGCCATTTTTCTAGCTCCGCTGGAGCAACCTGCAATGCACATTATTTTCAATGCCTTGCTATATATCACATCAAACAACAATAACAACGAACAAATCATATAACAGAAAATAATTTATACTTAATATTTGTAAAACATGTTACAGATTTTTAGTAACGACAGGTTTGTTACCTGGTAGCCCTTGTATTTGATCAACTCCTTTAACCTATCAACAACATACAACAAACCATCATTATCGAAATAACAAAGGTCTCCAGTCCTTAACCATCCATTCACCAAAGTTGCTGAGGTTGCTTCTGGCTCGTTAACATAACCTGCTCCAACATTGTCCATGCTTTGATAAGGATCATATATTAGTTGAAGAGGAGTGCAAAGAAACATGTTTTTCAACGCATGGTTTGAGTTTAATTTACTAACCATTATAAAATCATGACAGAAATTTTAATAAATAGAATGGTCCTATGGTACAAATTCTTGCATTAAAGTTATTAAAATAAATATATTATATAATAAGTTATTTTGTTTTATTTTCTGTCCAGTTTATCAGTACATATTTTTATTCCTATCTTTATATGTGTTACCAGTAAGAGACATTCAAAGTCTATTCTAATCAAGATTTTAGTCTATGCTCAATGTTCTTAATATGAATGCATGTGATAAACATAAAAGGATGTATAGAAGATCTAAAATCGACTAAAAGTCAAATTAATTTACAATATATAAATAGAGAAAAATCTCATTTTATGAGTATAAAACTTTTACCAATCAAATTTATAGTATTTAAGACCTCAATTCTATTAGCAATTAATTTCTTATCATAAATGGAGAGATTACATGGCTTAAGAGATTAAGGATTTTGAAGATACGGTTTTAGTCCCTTTACTCGAAAAATATTTACATCCTATAGAATGCAAATAGATTTTTAAATTGAAATATAATGTTGATGGTTCAGTTGACAGATATAAAGCTCAGTTAATAGTCAAAGGGTACACACAATAAGCTAGGATTGATTTCTCATACTTTTTACCGATGGTTATGTTAGGAACAAGATAATAAAAGAAAAGAGAGAAAAATAAACGACACAATAATTTAACATGATTTAGTGTACAAATGTCTGAGTATCGTATGCTTATATCCACACTATACTAGGAAGTATATTTATTTTTGTGTATCTTTCGAGTTTTAGAGAGGGTTGCTTAGATAGTTAAATAAATAACAACATCTCACAGTACTAAGTGATGTGCAACTAAATTAAACTTTATAATACTAACACGTAAAACTTACTCTTGTAAGGATCTCTTCAATTGTTGTTGCAAAAAATTGGAGCCTATACTAATTAGATATTAACAATGCTTTCTTAAACGGTAAGTTGGTTGAGGAAGTATAATATGATATTTTCCAAAGTACACAAGTACAAAAGAAATGGTTTGCAAGTTAAATAAATCTAAATATGAACTAAGACAAGTTTCTAGACAATGGTTCTCCGAGTTCTCCTCAACATTACAACAACATGGTTTTACACAATCTAAAAATGATTACTCTCTTCACTTATAGTTTTGATTTTTCATTGCTAATTTTGTTTCCTGTATCATCATCTTAGGAGGCCTTGATTCTTCTTGTGCTAACAAAGTACAATTGACACTGAGTTCCTTATTCAAACTAAAGAACTTGAAGTCATCTCAAATACTTAGGTTTACAAATTGTTAGATCTACCAAGTGTATTTCCTTGAGTTAGAGAAAATATATTCTATCTTTGATTGATGATATTGGCTTCTTAGGTAGCAAACCATTTACATTACCGAATCCCAATTTAAAGCTTAGTCTCAATGATGGTGATCTTATTGAGATCCTTTTGTATATAGAAGATTAATTCATAGGCTTATGGACTTGACTCTTTCCAAGCCAGACATTACCTTTTCAATTTACAAGTAAAAAGTCAATATATGAAGAATCCATTAACCACACATTTAACTACAATCCACACTTGTTACACTACTTCAAAATCTACTCTATGCCAATGTCTCTTTTTTTAATCAACAAATATCATCTTGTAACTATGCTAACTCAGACAGGGGAAGCTACTTAGACACCAGGAGATCAACCACTAGCTTTTGGTGATTCTTTGATTTCTTGAAAATTTGTCAAACAAGGTATTGTATATAAATCTTCAATAAAATTAAAATATATTGTACCTTATTATCAATAACCAATCAAGTAAGTTTGGCTACAACAATTATTCAAATATTTTGAAGCTTCAATTGACACAATTATACTCTTCTATAATAACTAATGTGTGAATACACTTTACTTATAACCCCTCCCAAAGAGGTCCAAAGCATATAAAAATTAATTATTATTTTATTCATGAATTTGTTCAATAATGACTCTTCACTCTCATTTATCTTAACATCATGGAACATCGAATAACTGATACATCTACAAAAGTTTTTTCTACTAGCCTTCAATGATTTCATTAATAAGCTAGAAATCATCAAACTTAGAAGATATTAAAATAAAAATATGATTAGATATTATATAATCAGTTATTTTGTTTCCTTCTATTTGCTATTATATATAACTTTCTCTTTTATATAAATAACACGTCTTATGTATTGAATTATTTAGTTTTGATAAAAGTTGAGTGTTTAATTAAATATTCATTACCTTTCATAATAGTTGGTGATTTGAGCCAGAGTTCTCCCTGTTCACCTGGAAACATGGCTTCTCCTGTGTCTGGATTCACAATTTTGGCTTCCACCCTCGATAGCAGTTTCCCTGTTGTTTCTACTTGCTTAGCATCTTCAACAAAGGTTCTGGCAACCCCACCACCTGCTTCGGTTAAACCATATCCCTAAATTATTTGCATATGAGAAACTATTGTCAATCAATGAGAGATAATTAAAGAACTTAGAGAAGTATAAGGAGGGGGAACAATCATAATTATATATTTTTAATTAAAATGAAAAAAAGGATAGACAAACATTTATCACATTCGACATCTTCTTATAAATGACTGAAAACAATTAAAAACATGTGAAAGTATTTTGATGTTTGAAAAAACGAGTAATTTGTGATTATCACTCTTACACATCATATAAGTGTTGCATCAATTAAATATTTCTTTTAAATAAACGTAAAAAGTTTAAGACAAAAAAAATCATTTTCTTTTAAAATACCAAACACACTTAGTAAGTTAGTAACACATGTAAGGACCACATATTCTTTTATAAAAGAAATGTAGTGGAGGTGGGCCTCATGTGGACAGCTGATCACGTGAAGATGGTGTATGGACCAAGGGTATGCTAATAATTGGTGTGGTGGGGGGCGTCCTTGGATGATTGGAATGGTAGGGAAGGGCTTCACGGGGGGAATACTGTTTGATCATGGGATCACGTAGGAAAGGAACACACATTCACATGCCATCAGTATTATTCTGGGCTTTTGTTACGTCCGTGAGTGCAGATTTACTTTGGAATATTGGAAGAAAGAAGATGCACTGTCTCTGCTGGAAAATGGAAGAGCACAGAGCCTTAAAGAGCACACGGTGTACACTTGGAGGAACTGTCCGGACGAAGAGCTCGTTCTTTCTTCAATGATGGATCCAGATGCACATGGATGGTTGCCCAGCTGATGAAGGAACACGAGAATGGGAGCTGCACCGTGAAGAAAACTAAGAGAAAATGTAATCCATTTCCTGCTAAAAACGCTGTCACGCCAGGCTGGAATGCCTTTTCCAGTGAGCTGCACGGTGACCATGTTGAGTGATGGAATAGCAGGCCCATGAGAAAACATGATGCGAGAAACACACACGTGCATGGAGCAGATTGTTCACAGCCAAGAGAAGAGGTGCAGGAGTCACCTTTAGAGGGGAAAATGTTCTAGCAACAAGCTGGAAGTCTCACGGCCCTGGTCCAGCTGAGTTGGAAGAAGAAGCACACGACCATGGCAGCAGAGAGCAGCAGCAGCACGTTGATGTAAATTGTGCCCGTCACGGCTGGGTCCAGGGGAGAATATATAGGAAGTGGTGGTTGATGAAGTGTTGAGTCCATTTGAAGAGCTGCACGGTGACGGCAAGGAAGCACACACCGAGCCACCAAAACGGAAGAAGAGGAGTCCAACTATCTCCATTACAGCATGCTCGGAAGAGAGCTGGGATGTGAGTGGATATGCCACCGTGAAGAAGGAGGAGCACATACGTCCACCAGCCAGCTGATCCAGTAGCGACAGCAGCTCCATCAACACAGTCCAGCAACAGACGGAGGCCACGTTCCAGCAAAGCCATGGCAGCAGCTTGGACCAGCACCAGCAGAGAAGTCACGTTCTAATATGGAGAATGAAGAAGGAAGAGGTCTGCACAGTAATGAAGAACAACACTTCATGGTCCAGCTTGAATGTTGTCACGGTCTGCAACAACACTTATGGAGGGCATAAAGGAATGAGCAAGCAGAGAGGATGGAAGGAGGAACACAGTGCAGAGATTGATTCAAGAGCTTGGTTTGGATGAGCGTTGAAGAGCGGGGAAATTATAGTGGAAAGGTGTAATTGTGTGCGTCTGTGAACGTTCGTCATTTTTCCAGGTAAGGGGAGCTAGATACTTTGTTTGATTGATTGTATATGCTTTGTATGATGCAAATCTGGGTAAAATCTGGGATGAAAGGGTTGAATTCGATGTTTCTGGAAATCTCCAATTCTGCAGAAATTCTGCAGAACCGTTCGTCCAATTTGGTTTCAAATTGGACGTTCGTCCCAAAATGGCTTAGCCAATTTTTGAACGTTCGGTTATTTGCTGAACGTTCGTCCAAATAGGCAAATTTCTTAACGTTCGTCCATAATATCCGAGCGTCCTCTTCTCTGGCTGTCGAGCGTCCTGGCTGTCGAGCGTCCTGGACGAACGAGCGTCTCTTGCTGAACGAGCGTCCTCTGGCTGAACGAGCGCCCTGGCCGAACGAGCGTCCTGCCGAACGAGCGTCCTGCCGAACGAGCGTCCTGGCCGAACGAGCGTCCTGGCCGAACGAGCGTCCTCTGGCCGAACGAGCGTCTTGCCGAACGAGCGACCCTGGCGAACGAGCGTTCTCCACTGTTGAACGAGCGTCCTCCACTGTTGGACGAGCGTCCTTCACTGTTGAACGAGCGTCCTCCACTGTTGGACGAACGTCCTCCACTGTTCGACGAGCGTCCCCCACTGTTGGACTTGGCATTCTCCGACTTTGATCGTAAACGTTCTGTATTGATGATAAGTAGTTCGGTTTTATTTATGTTCTTTCCCAGATAGAAATTTGTCCGTAATGAACCTTCGGTATTAATTCGATAGTCTTAAGTTCAAATCTTAAGCGTCCGATATTATTATATGATTAATAATTTATAGCGTTCATTCAAATAGGACCTAATCAAACAGTGTTCAGTGGATAATGTTTGGCAGATAGCGATCGTCCAGTAGCATTTCGTCCAGTCGAGTTTGATGAACAATGTTCGTTCAAATGTATTCTACTTTTAGTATTGGATTCTAAGTTGGATGAAACTATGTGTATAAAGGTTTGGAATATAGGATGTAATGTGATATGTGTGAATGCATGAGGTATGATAATTATTGTGATGTATGTATTCTATGACATTGATATGAGATCATACATTTACTCATGATATGAGTATTGTGGGGAGGTTTTGTAATGGTATAATGTGAGTTGGGGAAACGAGTATGGTATGAATCTCATGGAGAGATTCTGAAAAGTTATGTTGTTAGTGTATATGTTGATGATTGAGGGTCCCGTAGTTGGAGGTTATCCTGATACTCTAATAATTCATCCAGTCTCATGTAGAGAAGGATGAATTATGTGGTGAGAGGAGCAGGAGGTCCTGGTCTATGTGCCGGTGTTGGACATAGTGAGGGGATTAACCTTGTGAATGGTATGAAGTATTTTGGAAGGGTATTTGTAAGAAAAAGTCGGAGTCATCACAAGTGCATAACCTTCCGTGACCGCTCATCAACGTATCATCCGGATGAATGTATAGTAAGAATTGTGGTATGATGGTATGAGGATATCTGAGATAAATTTTATATGATGTTTATATCAAAACATTTATGTATGTTTTATAATTTTTGTATGTTAGCTAACCCTTACTTATTTGTGCATGTATCGGAAAAATCTTATTTTTGCGATGATCGTATAACGTTTTTGTTGTATGGGAGCAGATGAAGGATTGTCGCGTGAACCAGTGCGAATGAAGAAAGAGATGGAAGACCAAATTAGAAAGATTCAATGTTTTATATTTGTAGTTAAATTTTGAGATTAAAATATATGTATAGGGTTAAGTGTGAGGTTACGGGGTGTTACTGTAATTGTTTTATTATAGTAATTTTTGTTGAGTTTGAATTTGATAGGGTGAATTTTGGGATGTTACATTAATGGTATCAGAGCAGTTCATCCTTAGGATGACCTCTGTGGTGTGGGTTTGCCGTGTTTTCTCTGTGAAGAATTGAGTGTAAATGGTATGATTTACCATTTCCTCCGAGTTTATATTGTGGGGTGCGTATCTAACTAGAAGTTTTGAGAATAGAAAATATCTTGATAAGAGTAATGAGGGTGCACACTCATGACTTTTACCATAGATGATTTTCCTTTCTTAATTCTGAAGGTTAGAGATAAGAAAGAGTTAGAATTTTAGTGTTATTTTTTTCGGTAATAATTCCTGTCTTGCTATTGCTTTTGTGGTAGTATAATGTGCTCGATAATAGTAGAGGAATGCATATTCAAGGACAACTTGAGTTATATACCTTTGGTGGAATTGGTTTGAGCCTTTGAGACAAATCCTTGTCTCGAAGATTAGAGATAGGAGATTAAAAGTTAAGCTTCGGAGGACGAGTGGGGATATGGGAGTTTAGGAGTAATGTTATGAGTGAAGAAAATTTCAAGAAAACAAAGTCAGAAGGTCTTATATCGTTCGCAAGAAGTTCAGAGGTTAGATTAAGGAAGCCACGGATAAGCATGGTTGTAGCAAAGTTTGAGAAATAAGTTGGATTTAGTATATCAGTGACGTCAGCAGCCAGAAGAAAGGGAAGTGTGGGTGAGAAACGGAGTGGCACTGTAAGAGTTGGGTAACCTGAATCTAGGCATCAGTGATTATTGGAATCTGAATAAGAAAGTAGTGGATGGTCTAAAAGTTTAAGATAAGAAAGGAATAGGAAATTCTATAATGGATTAAAGGGAGTATGTATCAAGAAAGGAAGTACAATGAGAAGATTTCGAGAGGCAGTTAGATAAAGCAGAACATGATGTATTTGAAGAAGAATGAAGTATTGTTAAAATCTTAGGATTAAGTACAAATTTTGAAGGAGATGATCAAGTTTTATCAGCAAGTGGATGATTCAGAGTCAAGTTTAGTTGGATGTTTCAAGATTAGTAGTTCACGCAGAAGAAAGGTTTGAGCATAGGCTAAGATTAAGGGTTTCAATTGAGGAAGACAAAGGTATGTCTCTGTCGATCAATGTTTGGAGGCAAGACCTCCTGGAAGATGATAGTTGTTTCTTAGTGTTATCACTTATGAAAACAACTCAAGTTCAGAGCTTGCGACGCAGGAGAATCGGAATGTAAACCTCGTAGTTGTGAATGACTTCTTAAGATGTTTTTTCCTGAAGAAGTTTCTGGTTACCTCCTTCACGTGAGCATAAGATCACCTAAGGTCACTGTTTGAGGTTGAAAGTGTGCAAGCAAGAAGGGATTTGTCAGTTCAAGTACAACAGTGGGGATTGAGGATGAACTATCAAACGATTCAAGGTTATCGGGGGATGGTATAATAGACAACTTTACTTGGAACTTAGAGGATGAGATGACAGAAACTTACCTCGACTTGTCCTAGTAGGCTTAATTTTCGGGGACGAAAATTTTTGATGTATGGGAGAATGTAAGGACCACGTATTCTTTTATAAAAGAAATGTAGTGGAGGTGGGCCTCATGTGGACAGCTGATCACGTGAAGATGGTGTATGGACCAAGGGTATGCTAATAATTGGTGTGGTGGGGGGCGTCCTTGGATGATTGGAATGGTAGGGAAGGGCTTCACGGGGGGAATACTGTTTGATCATGGGATCACGTAGGAAAGGAACACACATTCACATGCCATCAGTATTATTCTGGGCTTTTGTTACGTCCGTGAGTGCAGATTTACTTTGGAATATTGGAAGAAAGAAGATGCACTGTCTCTGCTGGAAAATGGAAGAGCACAGAGCCTTAAAGAGCACACAGTGTACACTTGGAGGAACTGTCCGGACGAAGAGCTCGTTCTTTCTTCAATGATGGATCCAGATGCACATGGATGGTTGCCCAGCTGATGAAGGAACACGAGAATGGGAGCTGCACCGTGAAGAAAACTAAGAGAAAATGTAATCCATTTCCTGCTAAAAACGCTGTCACGCCAGGCTGGAATGCCGTTTCCAGTGAGCTGCACGGTGACCATGTTGAGTGATGGAATAGCAGGCCCATGAGAAAACATGATGCGAGAAACACACACGTGCATGGAGCAGATTGTTCACAGCCAAGAGAAGAGGTGCAGGAGTCACCTTTAGAGGGGAAAACGTTCTAGCAACAAGCTGGAAGTCTCACGGCCCTGGTCCAGCTGAGTTGGAAGAAGAAGCACACGACCATGGCAGCAGAGAGCAGCAGCAGCACGTTGATGTAAATTGTGCCCGTCACGGCTGGGTCCAGGGGAGAATATATAGGAAGTGGTGGTTGATGAAGTGTTGAGTCCATTTGAAGAGCTGCACGGTGACGGCAAGGAAGCACACACCGAGCCACCAAAACGGAAGAAGAGGAGTCCAACTATCTCCATTACAGCATGCTCGGAAGAGAGCTGGGATGTGAGTGGATATGCCACCGTGAAGAAGGAGGAGCACATACGTCCACCAGCCAGCTGATCCAGTAGCGACAGCAGCTCCATCAACACAGTCCAGCAACAGACGGAGGCCACGTTCCAGCAAAGCCATGGCAGCAGCTTGGACCAGCACCAGCAGAGAAGTCACGTTCTAATATGGAGAATGAAGAAGGAAGAGGTCTGCACAGTAATGAAGAACAACACTTCATGGTCCAGCTTGAATGTTGTCACGGTCTGCAACAACACTTATGGAGGGCATAAAGGAATGAGCAAGCAGAGAGGATGGAAGGAGGAACACAGTGCAGAGATTGATTCAAGAGCTTGGTTTGGATGAGCGTTGAAGAGCGGGGAAATTATAGTGGAAAGGTGTAATTGTGTGCGTCTGTGAACGTTCGTCATTTTTCCAGGTAAGGGGAGCTAGATACTTTGTTTGATTGATTGTATATGCTTTGTATGATGCAAATCTGGGTAAAATCTGGGATGAAAGGTTTGAATTCGATGTTTCTGGAAATCTCCAATTCTGCAGAAATTCTGCAGAACCGTTCGTCCAATTTGGTTTCAAATTGGACGTTCGTCCCAAAATGGCTTAGCCAATTTTTGAACGTTCGGTTATTTGCTGAACGTTCGTCCAAATAGGCAAATTTCTTAACGTTCGTCCATAATATCCGAGCGTCCTCTTCTCTGGCTGTCGAGCGTCCTGGCTGTCGAGCGTCCTGGACGAACGAGCGTCTCTTGCTGAACGAGCGTCCTCTGGCTGAACGAGCGCCCTGGCCGAACGAGCGTCCTGCCGAACGAGCGTCCTGCCGAACGAGCGTCCTGGCCGAACGAGCGTCCTGGCCGAACGAGCGTCCTCTGGCCGAACGAGCGTCTTGCCGAACGAGCGACCCTGGCGAACGAGCGTTCTCCACTGTTGAACGAGCGTCCTCCACTGTTGGACGAGCGTCCTTCACTGTTGAACGAGCGTCCTCCACTGTTGGACGAACGTCCTCCACTGTTCGACGAGCGTCCCCCACTGTTGGACTTGGCATTCTCCGACTTTGATCGTAAACGTTCTGTATTGATGATAAGTAGTTCGGTTTTATTTATGTTCTTTCCCAGATAGAAATTTGTCCGTAATGAACCTTCGGTATTAATTCGATAGTCTTAAGTTCAAATCTTAAGCGTCCGATATTATTATATGATTAATAATTTATAGCGTTCATTCAAATAGGACCTAATCAAACAGTGTTCAGTGGATAATGTTTGGCAGATAGCGATCGTCCAGTAGCATTTCGTCCAGTCGAGTTTGATGAACAATGTTCGTTCAAATGTATTCTACTTTTAGTATTGGATTCTAAGTTGGATGAAACTATGTGTATAAAGGTTTGGAATATAGGATGTAATGTGATATGTGTGAATGCATGAGGTATGATAATTATTGTGATGTATGTATTCTATGACATTGATATGAGATCATACATTTACTCATGATATGAGTATTGTGGGGAGGTTTTGTAATGGTATAATGTGAGTTGGGGAAACGAGTATGGTATGAATCTCATGGAGAGATTCTGAAAAGTTATGTTGTTAGTGTATATGTTGATGATTGAGGGTCCCGTAGTTGGAGGTTATCCTGATACTCTAATAATTCATCCAGTCTCATGTAGAGAAGGATGAATTATGTGGTGAGAGGAGCAGGAGGTCCTGGTCTATGTGCCGGTGTTGGACATAGTGAGGGGATTAACCTTGTGAATGGTATGAAGTATTTTGGAAGGGTATTTGTAAGAAAAAGTCGGAGTCATCACAAGTGCATAACCTTCCGTGACCGCTCATCAACGTATCATCCGGATGAATGTATAGTAAGAATTGTGGTATGATGGTATGAGGATATCTGAGATAAATTTTATATGATGTTTATATCAAAACATTTATGTATGTTTTATAATTTTTGTATGTTAGCTAACCCTTACTTATTTGTGCATGTATCGGAAAAATCTTATTTTTGCGATGATCGTATAACGTTTTTGTTGTACGGGAGCAGATGAAGGATTGTCGCGTGAACCAGTGCGAATGAAGAAAGAGATGGAAGACCAAATTAGAAAGATTCAATGTTTTATATTTGTAGTTAAATTTTGAGATTAAAATATATGTATAGGGTTAAGTGTGAGGTTACGGGGTGTTACTGTAATTGTTTTATTATAGTAATTTTTGTTGAGTTTGAATTTGATAGGGTGAATTTTGGGATGTTACAACACACATATGGACACATCAATTCATGTCGTTATGTTTTATCCCTCAAAATTTAAAACTTCAAAACATACTTTTATTAATAAAATAATTGTTAAAATTATATAAAAATACAATGTAAATATATCCTTTTTATCATTTTATATCATCAGTTATTTTATACTTGTAAATTTAATTTCCAAATTCTGATAAAATTCAAAAAAATAATTAATTATCCTGATTCTTTCAGTGAATAAGAGAAATTGCATCTTAGATTACAAGTTCGATATTATGAACTTGATGTCTGTCTTCACTCTGAATGGAGAAATATATCAACCATGAGTGATATTAATTTTTGTAGCAACTGGAATAGCTAACGATAATATTTTTAATTAAATAACCGTCAATAATTCGGTAAATATATAAATTGAGATGAATTTTTTTGTTTCCGAATTATAGAATACGTTCAATCAGCTGAGTCACAAATGTATAGGGTTGAAATTGGTTGTTTATCTTGTGTTCCAGGTTGATTTATTTTAATTAAAAGAATTGTTGGATTTCTCTAGCCAAAGAATATTGCAACATTAAACAATAGTAATTATTTCAATACGAGAAATGTAACATTGATCTTCCATTTAAATAACCAATAAAGCACTAAAAATATAAATTATAGAATAAACACATGAATCCAATCCCTTATGTGAACACGATCCTTTTCTTGACAAAATTTTGACTCACTGGTACCATCTTTTTAGAGTATAATAAATGAATAATTATTTCTATTGGTATTCAATTAAAAAATAGTAAGCATGTTATGTTACCTCGTTTTGCTCACTTGATAGTTCGTAGCTTCAAGTTTTTTATAATTATTTTCTTTATACGATATCATAGAGAAAACTCAGTTTGTATAGAATAATGGCGTGCAATATGAATCTTTTAATCATCATTTCTATCCTAAAAGAAAACTGGTATCCTATTAATTAATTTTTTGCTATTATAAAATCCGTTTTAATAAAAATTATAAACGTAAACGTTGATGTACACCCCTCAATTTGACTATATTTAAATTGTTATTTAAATATAGTATTATAAGTAAATTGATAAATTATGATAAATGACTTTATAAGAATGGAAGGATAATTTTTAAATAGTTCTTATTTCGAAATTCTCTTAGTAAAATTGTGATTATAATCTCATCAATCATTGGATGACACAATAATTTTTATAGAGTATTATTGAAATATAGTTTTCTATTATGATTGATGATATTTACAATTGAAGATTTATGTTAAAAGAATTAATTCTCTCACTTTAATATAGAAGTTAAGTCTCAACATACTCTCTAGTTTTGTATTGTTTTGGTAAATCTTTTATTCTCACTTTATTAATTCTTAGATTGGAATGAAAGTTTTATACAAAGATTTTAAGACATAGTTCTTCACTTTTGATAGTTTTGGGATTTTGATTTGGAGATCTGTAACGAGAGAAATATTTTTTGTAATTTGAACTAGCATCACCTATTTCATGTTTCAAGTTATTTGAATAATAATTTGATTTCATTTTTATTAAGCATTGGATGGAGCTCAAAAAGTTTATTATATATTTTTAAGATAATATTTTTCACTCTCTGATGACTCATATTTATATTTAGAGGTCTGTTGTAAAAAATATATTTTTGCATTTGAGGTAAGGAACAAATCTTCTCTCAACTACCATGTTATATGTGAAATGTAAAATACTATAAGACCTTGGAAAATGAACACAGTAAACCCACCTGTCAAATCAAAATTAATGCACTAAAACCCTGCTCAGACCATTTAAAACACACTCCCAAACTCTGCACACTGACGCCAGGTGTCAAGAATGGAACGTTCGAAAATCAGTAGTGGAAGACAGGTGTCTGTATGAGAGTGCGCGTTCGTTTTGCCTGGGAAAGAAAAAAATGATTTTTCTGAAACACTTCTTCCGACTCTCTGCATGCACCCTTCTTCCTCCTGAAAAACTGACTTTTCATTTCCTCCTCCTTCTCTCTAGAAAGCTTCCATCTTCTCTCTACTGTAACTCACTTCTCTTTTCTCCGATCAACATTCAGAAACCGTAGGATCGTTCCCTGAGTCGTGAGCTTCAATTTGGACCGAACAGTTTCAGAATCTGAAGCTGGTAATTTCTTTCCTTAGCTGTTCGTTCTTAGGTTTCCTGCAAAACCAAGTTTTGGCTGCATGCTAGGGTGTAGTCTAAGTATTTCGATTTTCATGTGTTTAGATTAAGTTGGAATTGTTAAGTGATCGTGAGGATAGAAAGCTGTAAGCGGACGAACCAAAATCCTACTCTTAGGACGTTCACCACTGATCTAGGTAAGGGAAGCTTATTGGATTTAATTCATATGTTGTGTTTTGTATGAACGGCCGCTGTTTGATTGAATGAATATGGTGTATTAATTCGAAGTATGAATTATGAATGTGGATGTTATAAAGTATGAAAATTTATATTTGATGTGAAGTATAAAAGTATGAACTGGTATGTTGAAAATCTTAAGTTGGAAATAGTTGCAAAATTTGAATATGAACTTCTTACTATGATTATGTACGTTCGTCATCGAACGGTCCTCTACCGTTCGGTTTTCTAGTAAACTGGTTAAAAATGGAATTCTTTCATTTGGAAAGAACTCTGATCGAGAACGAGCGTCCTCATGTGGAAATACTATCTTGGAGCGTTCGGCTCAGAATAGTCGTACCCTAATCTTCGAAATAAAGTAATATATATATATATATATATATATATATATATATATATATATATATATATATATATATCTTGTACTTTAAGATTTGTAGCGTTCGGTCTTACACCTAGCGTTCGTAATAAGTAGCGCTCGGTCTTACACCTAGCGTACGTCATAAGTAGTGCTCGATCTTATACCGGACGCTCGGATTCGTCTTTAAAATATCATAAGTGTGGAAATAGCGTACGTTCAAATTCAGTAAAATCCTCTTACCGCGTTCGGTCATAGACTGGCAGTCGGTCTCTAAAATAGAGTTATTCTCGTTATGGTTCTGAAATCGTCTTGAGGTGGTTTTATCCATTGGATCCGGTCTAGAGTCTTTGTACTTAAATTATTCTTTGAGTATTGATCTAATCCTCCGAGAGTCAGTTCATTCAACTGATTCAAATGGTAAATGACGTTCGTAAAAAATGATGTGTATTTGTAGTCGAATTCATTCTGCTCTTGAACTAAGGTTTCTCGTTCTTTTCTTCACGTTCGTCCTCATTATAAGGAGGACTGAACGTTCGTTATTTTGTGAACTTGGATTGGAAGATGAAAATGAAAATAAAGTGAAATATTATAAATAATGATCAGTATATGAGATGAATAAATGATGGTGGATTTTGAACGAGCGTTCCAGGGAGGAACGACTCTAGTCATTGAATATGGGAAGTTTGTATAGTATGAACGTGGTAAAGCTACTGATGGCAGTTCATCTTGATGTTCCGTGAGTGTTCGTCCTCACGTAAAGGAGGGTAGGTCATGTGTGGAAACGGCAGGAGGTCCCAGTGCTTAGGAGTACTTTGGACTGATGGGGCTAACCTCGGGTGGCAACTGTTGAGTGTTCCCAGTTACTACATCACCCGGGTGCACGAGCGCCTGTAGATACATAGATTCATATAGTCCAGACAGTCTGTCTAATGAGAGTTTTTGGATGGTTATGTGTGTTGTGATATTCTTGTATTGTTGGTATATTTAAATTGTATGTTGATGTATGAATTAAATTACGTAAGCTTACCCTGTGTTCTTTCCTTGTGTTGTCTCGTCCTTGTACGTCCGTCCTGTCATTGCAATGATCATCCGTGTGGATGTGAGCAGAAGGCGAGGCATTGCTAGAAGACGTTATTGAAGAGGAGAACTTGGTGGACGTCGAAGTTAAAGCCGAGCCTTAGATCGTCCAGCTGTTTTTAGAATATTAGTGTGTTTTTTTGTAGTGGTCGTTCGGTATTATAATTTTGTAAACTGTTCGATCCTGTCTTCTCATCTTATTCAATTATTGTAATCAACTACATACTTAATGTCGTTCGGCTTTTGATCGATGATGTTAGTGTAAGACTGCACTGTTTAATTATGCAATGTAATTAATTCTAATTTATGGTTATTACTATATTTTGGGATGTTACAAATACTATTATAATATTTAAATGATTCATATTGAATTTACTATTACGTGCTTGTTAATGTATCGGAAAAAATAATAACATTTAAATAATAGTATAGTAATAATATAATTTTTTTATATAATGTCCAGAGGTGAAGTGAAACAAGAAAGATTTAGTAGTTGTATCATGTATCTTTCTTCTTCATTTTTCTCTATTTTCATTTTCTTTCTCATTAAAAAAAATACCTCTTGATCAAGATTTTAAAATAGCTTGAAAAAATTATTCCATCTATTTAGAAGTAAAGTTTTACTTGAAGTTGTTTTTAGATAACAAAAATATATATTAAATCATTATTTTCTTTATATTTTTCAATTATATTTATTTTATTTAGTGAAATATTCTCAACTTTATTAATTATTTATTTTGTTATTATTATTGATATTTATTTTATTAACTGAGATGTCTCGTTTTTTTTTATATATTTATTTATTATATTATTTTATTTAGTGAGGTGTTTAAAACCTTATTTTCTTTTTTATTTGTATTTTTACTTTATTTAGTGAGGTCTGATTAACCTCAATTTATTTATTTATTTGTCATTATGCTTTATATTTATTTTATTTAGTGACTTATTTTTAGTCTTATTTTTTTACTTGTCTTTATTACTTATATTTATTTTATTAAGGAGTGTTTATAACCTCGTTTATTTATTTATATTTATTTTAATTTTTACTTATGCAATGAGGTGTTCTTAACTTTATTGTTTTTATTTATTTGTTTGTATTATTTATATTTTTTTATTTAGTGAGGTGTTTTTAAATTGTTTTTACTATCTTTACTATTTATATATTTTATTTAGTGAAGTGTCTATAACTTCATTTTTTTTTGTTATTTATACTTATTTACATTTTTACTGTATTTAATGAGATGTTCTTAATCTATTTTTTAATTTATTTATGATTTAAATTTATTTCATTTAATGAGGTGTTTATAACATCATTTTTATTTATATTTAATTTAGTATTTATTTTATTTGGTAAGGTATTTGATAACCTTATATTTTTTGTTTCTCTTTCTTATTTATGTTTATTTTATTTGTTGAGGTGTTTATAACGTATTTTCTTTTGTGTTATTTATACTTATTTGCATTGTTAATTTATTTAGTTAGGTATTCTTTACCTCATTTTTTATTTATTTATTTGTCTTTATGATTTATATTTATTTTATTTGGTGGGTGTTTTTAACCTCATTCTTATTTATTTATATTTTTTATTTCAATTTCTTTATTTAGTGAGATGTCCATAATCTCATCTCATCTTACTTTTACAAGTGAAATACTTGAACAAGAAATTAACCATGTCCATCCATAAAATAAATTAAGAGTATATTGATTACAACCTAGAAAACCTTCGAAATTGATACGAGAGTTTTTAATCCTATTCTCGACCATCGTTCTACACAAGGATAAAAGGCAACAATGTCTATGTTTGTGGTGATAATAATTTTAATTCGAAAAGAAAAATTTAGTCTTAGTTTGAAAAATCAAAAGAACATAGTTTAAAAGTTGTAAGCCTATAAGGTAAAAGAGATAACTCAAGGTGAAAGTTATTATATAGGTACTAGAAAGCATGAGACCTAAATAAATAAAAAATATTTTTGAAAATATGATATAAATTAGTTACTATGGAATTGAAGTGTGTTGTGTGACACAAGAATACATGAAATCATTGTATTAATATATATTGGATAAATTGTATGAATATGGTTATTTTTAAGGGAAAATGACCATATTGTATGGTGTAATGTATAATTGATATAGAGTGTTTCGGCGTGAATATCTTGACTTTACTAAACTCTCATATTCACTTAGATAATGAGGTTTATTCGATAAGAGTCGAAAGAGGTTTGCAATCTATGAGATCATTATGAAATGTTACTATGACTTAAAGGACAAAAAAGAATTAACCTTGTAATGATGATTTTGGAATGTGGATTGTGGTGTTGAGATAAGTAAAATGTTGTTGTTGATTATTGATTTATTGCAAATAAAACTTTTTGACAAGTGTAAGACAATATCGATATCATATGTATATATTTTCTAGCTTTAATTATGAAAATTGTTGAATGATGATTTGAATGATAAATATATGAACTAAAAACTAAATTATATGATATTAAATGCATGATAATTTTTTTATAATTAAGCTTAGCCTTGTGTTTTTATTGTTGCTTGTGTTTTGTTTAATGCAACGATCGAATACATATATTATATGTGAGTAGAGAATCAAGTGGATGAACCTATAGTTGATAGTGAGGAACAATAATAAGAATGTCGAATTTGAATATTGTATTAATTATGAATATGTAAACAAAATGTGTGTTTTAAATTAAGCACGTTTGAATAATGTAGAACTTCTTGAACATATCAGTATATGTTCTTTCTAGAGAACTTTCATATGTAGTGTACTTATGAGTATGTTGTTATGTAAAATGATTATGGACCATTAAATATAAAATGAAGTTGTTTGTAATATATTTATAGTTATTTTGAGTTGTTACATTTATGGTATCAGAGCAGTTCGTTCCAAAAGGATTGAGTGTGACAAATTAAGAAACAATGATGTAGTTGGTAAAGACGAAAGATAGAAAGTCTGACCAGTGTGTAAATTGTTAAGAGTTAAACAAGATTGTTGAGGAATGATAATTTGAATAGTTGAGTTCCATGAGGCTGTTATAAGTATGCAGTGATATTGTTTTAAGAAATGAATGTTCTAGACCATATTCATAGAAAAGTGTATTGTAGTGTATAAATGACATGTTTATATATCCTATGCTTAGGTGCATGAAGGTTACTTAAGTAATAATAGAATTATTGAGAAAAAAAATAGTAGAGTTTATGACTCTAGTTTGAAAGGAGAAGAAATGCATGCAAAAATCATATCACCAATGAGAATTGACAAGAAATATTCGAATTATGTTAACAAGAAGCCATATTAAAGACTTAATACTTTTCAAATTGGAATAGAAACACAAATCATATTAGCAACAATAATATTAACAATGACATAAAATGTTTTCCATGGAGAGGACGACATTCTTTTGAAGGATTGCAATCAAATTTTTCTCCCTTGCAGTTATTCTAGAAAGAAGGAAGGACTCTTATTTAGTATGTCTAAGTTGTTGGAGCTTATCTAATGATCAGAGTCAAATGAATAATTCTTTTGTGTGTCAAAAGAAGGTGTCGGTCATCTCTTATCTATAAAGAAAGATGATTTCTAATATCAATATTTATTTCTTTATTATAAATTATTACTTATTTTAGTGAAAAAATTAATCTTTTTTTGAAGAGATTAACAATTAAACATAGAGTCTTTTGATACAATGTAAAAATTATTTGTGTAATTTTTTTTCTCTTCTCTCTTCTTGATTATTTGCTTTGATTCAAATTAATTGAAGAAATTTTAAAAAAAATGTTGAAAAGGAAACCATTTTTAACACAGATCAATTTACCCCTCTTTATGTTTTATTTCTACTAGACCAACATTAGTATCACTTTTCAGCCTCTAAATTGGTCAACTATGTTTGAAGTGGACAAATTTCTAGGAATCAAAATTTTGATCGCTAATTAAAATCAAATGAAAAATTAGTCAATAATCATTTTCAACTAGAGTTTTTGCCACTACATAATTTTAGTAGCTAATTTCGTTCAAAATAACATTAGCAATTAATTTACCTTAGCGATAGATAATTGTGGTCGCAAAATTGTATTATTTTGTTGTGAGATAAAGTCATTTATAAGATAAAATACGATAATAATTATTAATTATAAAATCGTTAATCTAAAATTATGATAAAATTAATATATAGTTAATAATATTGAATCATGTTGTTCCTTCAACAAAATGGCTTTGCTATTTACAAATATATGATTCAATCCATTTTCATATTTACCAATCATTTGAAACAATTCATCTATTTTATCTATACTATTATATAAATTGGAATTAATCATTTTAAGTAATTATTTATCAATTTTATTATTTAAGTGGTTACTTTTAAATTTAATTTGATTATTTTTAAATTTAACTATTTTTTTTAAACTACATATTTAGAATAAGAAATTACCTACAGAATAGTTATTATGTAAAAAAAATGAATAAGGATGTGTGTGAGGATGATTATTGAGGAAGACAAACCTGGAGAACTGCGACATTGGGGAACTTGGCTTTGAAAGCCTCGGCGGTTTCCTTTCCAAGTGGAGCGGAGCCGCATGCAATCCCCTCTAACGTCCTCAAATCGTACTCGTGGGTGACACTATCCTTCGTCAAAGCTACCAACAGCGACGGCACCACCACAAGATTTGTAACCCGGAACCTCGAAACGGCGCTCAGCATTCTCCTCAAACTGAATCTCTCCATTATCACCACCGTCTCCGACAGAACCATCGCCTTGAAGCTGTAGGCGAAGCCGAACACGTGGAAAAACGGCATCGTGAACAAGAACACCGCGGGCTCCTTTCTCTTCACTCCAACGGCGTGGAATCCCCCGGCTAACGCTGTTAAGTTACGGTGCGTGAGCATCACGCCCTTTACCATCCCCGTCGTCCCCGAGGAGTACAGAATCGCTGCCACGTCAGATTGAGTCACTCGCGTAGGGGATGCCAGTGGACTCGGATTGTGAATCTTCGTCCGAGTGAGAGAGTCGAACTCGGGGGAGTCGAGGAGGGCCGTACGGACACCAAAATCGCGCTCCGCGATTGAAGTCGCTGTGAAGACGATTGTGGGTTTGCTGAGGTGGAAGAGGTGCGTGAGATCGGAGCGCGTGGAGAGAGGATTCGCGGGGGAGACGATGACGCCGAGGGAGAGGAGCGCGAAGTAAAGGATGGGAACTTGGATAAGGTTTGGGGAGAGAACGAACGCGACGTCTCCTTTGGAGAGTTTGAGAACTGTGGCGAGGTTTGCGGCTAGGGTTTCGGCACGGTGGATGAGTTCTTCGTAGGATATACTACGGCCGGTGGCGGCGTCTACGATGGCAGTGACAGAGTCTGGAAACGGCGAGTTACGGCGGAGGGAGAGGGCGTATGATACGGCGGAGACGGCAGCATTGGGCGAAGGGAGGGGGAATGGTGGTTTGAGGCTGTGGAAGGTTCTGGAAACGCGGTTGAAGCCGCTCTTGGGATCTGTTATTCTTGTTCTTTTGTTCATATTTGGAGAGTGTTTTTCTTATTAACGTAGCTTGCTATTATTTGCTGAACAGAATTGTGGTTTTCATCTACTCTTTAATTTATTGTTTTATTTTAAATTTTTTTAATAATTTAATTTTTTTTATTAACGATGATATCATTTCTTAAATTTAAAATTTCATTTCAAGTGGTGAAAAAATTATTTCTTCTTTAATAATGCTTTTTTTTTTACGCCCTTCCATGTGCGGAAAATGACACTGGACCAAGGTTGTATGGAAAGCTCCACGTTGCTTGTCAGTTAGTGAAAATCAGATAGGAACATAGAAACGGACGGAAACGCTCATGTTATAAGAATAACATATTCACTCTGCACTTATTTACATGACAAAAATATATCGGTACTTTTAAAAATTTATCTCAATTTAATATTTTAGGTTTAATTGGGTTGTAAGTTTTTTATAATTTTGATATTTATAATTAAATTTTTATTACATTTTTAAACTTAATACTTGTTGTTTAAATTTTTTTATTAATTAAATAACGTCACTGTTATATTTTCTTTTTTTATTAGTTTTTATATATTAAAAAAATATGAGGTATTTTTTTATTAATTTTTATATATTAAAATATGTGAGGTTTTGTAGTTAAGATAAAATGATATTATGATTAATGTATAAAATAACAAAATGACTTTTATCTTTGTCATTAAAAACATATTTGTTCTTGCGAATTTCGTTACTAGTTGAAAAACAAATGTTAGTCCGACTAGGTAAGATAAATGTTATAAGCCAGAAAAGTCTGTCCCCTTGCCATGGGAGTTCGTCCTATATTTAGGAGTTTTATGCCAGAAAAGTCTGAACCTACGAAGAGGGTTTTGGAATGTTATTGGTTTTTTCTATGCCAAGATGTTCCTAACGGTTAAGTACTTTCAAGAAAAGTGGAAGTTATTATTTTTGAAGATAATATCAACTTTCATAGAAGATAATTCGAAGAGTAGTATATGAGTTGTTTAGGTTATTGTACTCGGCTATATTGGTAAAATCCATGAAAATATTCACCTTAATAAATAATAATTTTCTCTTATTATTATTATTAGTAATTTATTTATGGGTAGAAAATATGATTGATAAAAAAATATTGTGGTAAGTTAAACAAAAATATACGATAGCTTAAATAGTAGATAATTATAATGATTTTAGAGGCATGGAACATATTTCTACAATTTTTTAGAAGGTTTTATAAAAAAAATTAAAAAAAAAATCAGCCAAGAACTTTTAGTGACAATCAGGAGGGAGTTATCAAGCAAAACTTCTTTTAGTGATTAAACAATGGTATATTAAAAGAATAATATAAAAATAGCAATAATTAATAATAAGAATTTAAATAAGGCCATTAATGGCCTATAAATAGCAAGGGGAGGGGGATTTTACGGAGAAAACAAGAGAGAAAGAGAGAGAATTCAAATTAGAAAAGAGATGAAAGAGTAAGGAAGGAAAGGAGAGAAGAAAGAAAAATTTAGTTTAATTGAGATTATGGAAGGTTTTTGGAACAAACTTCAAGAAAAGAATTCTAAAAATAAGGTAATGGGAGCTAACCTTTCTAGGTTTTTATATTAATTATTTAATATAATTGTATAAATATCTATGCTTTTGAGTTTTTGTGTGAACATTGTTAATGAAAAATTTACGTGATTTTGTATTGAATCTGTGAATAAGAAATTTGTGAAAATTAGTTGAGGAACACTTTGGCTAAGGAAAAACCTGGTACTTAAGTTGTCCATTAAGACACACCTCTCTTTCTTAGAAGTCTACTCAACGAGCTTCCAACTTATTTCTTATCGAACAAATTATATATATATATATATATATATTGTTAAGTTATTATGCAATATACTTAATTGATATGAAAATCTATGGTGAATTCATTTTATTATGTTGGATATGAATCGATGCATCTGAATATGGTATGAGTCTCGTGGAGAGACTTTATAAGGTCATTGTATCAATGTATATGTTGATGTTGAGGATCTTGTTGTTGGAGGTCATCATGATACTCTAATAGTTCTCCAGTTTCAAGTAGAGAAGGATGTGTTATGTGGTGAGAGTGGTAAGAGATCATAGCCTATGTTTAGTTATGGGCATAGGTGTTGAAGGACTAACCTTGTGGATGACATGGTGTATTGTATTTGGCCGTGATTTTTGTTGTCTGAGGAGTAGAGGTCACCACAAGTGCACAACCATCCTAGACTTCAATCAACGTTCTATCCGGATAATAGAGTCTAGTATAATCATTTACATCTTACACGAATTTTATTGTAAATGAGTTATGTGTAGTAATAGTATTATGTCTCCCTTTTGAATAGTCTTTTGTATGTTAGTTCACCCTTACTTGTTTATTGTTGTATTGACAATAATGTTTATGCAATGATCGTATAACGTGTGTGTTATACAAGAGTAGATGAGGGAATAACGTGGATCCAGTGCAAGTGAAGAGAGAGGTAGAAGAATAATAGAGAAGAGTTTGAGTTATTTTTATGAGTGTTGTATTTGAAATTTGAAATTAAAAAAAATATGTATCATGTGTGAAATCCTTTATATTTCCTTATGGACGACTGTAATAATGTTACAATTTGTTAACTATGAAACATTATATCTCCCATCTCTTATTTCTCTCCTCCATATCCGTCTAAGCAGCCCCACCCCCAACTTTCCAAGTCTCATTTTCTTGCTTCGGCGGTGCAGCGATGCGGTGGTGCAGTGGTAAGTGGTGCTTCGCGTCTTGGGTCTGCGAGAGGTTAGAATCTTTGTTTCGTTTCTTGCTTCGCATGATATTTTTTAATTTTTTTTTTGTAAATGAATTGAATATGTTGTCTTTGCTGTGGATGTTGTGGTGGTTCATGTTTTGTCTATGCTTTTTGTTTTCTCTATGTGTGCGTGTGTTCGAAGGAAGAAGATAATCGGCCATGAACGGATGTCGCATATCCGTTTGGCCCTGAAACGGTTGTTGATATCCGTCAACGGATATCCACATCCGTTTCCAGGCCAAACGAATATGCGACATTCGTTCAGGCCTATATGTTGTTTTTTATTTTATTTTTTTTAGTTTTTAGTTTATTATTAGTTTTAAGTTTTTAGTTATTTTTATCAACTAATTTTATTTTAATTTTTTATTTTCAATTAATTTGTTACGTAATTATTTTTATTTTATTTTTTTTAGTTTATTAATTTATTGTATTTTTAATTAATTTATAGAGTATATAAATTTAGTGTTTTTTTATAATTTGTTATTTATTTATATCTAAATTAAAATTATTTTATTTAATGAAATAATTATTATTAAATTAATGATATAATTATTAGTTTAATTAAAAATGTTTTTGTCAAAAATGGTAAGAACACGAGGTGCATCTTTTAGTTCTCGTGGAGAGAGTTCTAGAGGAGAGAGTTCTGCACAAGGTGAAGGTAGGAGACGACCTACAGCTTCGGCTTGGAAAAGACGTGCAACTCCTATTCAGGATGACCCTATAGCCGAGGACCGAGCGTTTGAGGAGGAGGCATATCAGGCCTATGAGGGTCCTGTTCAGGAGGAGACATTTGAGGCCCATGACGACGATAATGAAGAGGAGGAACATGTCGATGTTCCTGACATACAGGAGGAAGATGTCGATGGATTTCTTGGAGGTCCACGTGATGCTTCATTGCTGACGCTCTATGTTCAGCATGTTGCTTATGGTATTTCACAGGGCCGGGTGAGTGCATAACTTAAATTTTAATTATTAAGTTTTTTTCGAATACAAATGATATTAAATATTGTTGTGTAGGATCGAGGGAAGATACTGAAGTTGATCTCCATTTCAGGGCCAAACGGATATGCGACATCCGTTCATGGCCTGTTATCTTCTTCTCCAAACACACACACAAAGAAAACAAAAAACACAGACAAAACACGAACCACCACAACATCCACAACAAAGACAACATATTCAATACATTTACAAAAAAAGAAATTAAAGTATCATGCGAAGCAAGAAACGAAACGAAGATCCTAACCTCTCGTAGACCCAAGACACCAAGCATCACTGACCACCGCACCGTTGCACCGCCGCATTGCCGAAGCAAGAAAATGAGACTTGGAAAGTTGGGGGTGGGACTGCTTAAACGGATATGGAGGAGAGAAATAAGAGATGGGAGATAAGAAGAACGGATGTAGTGGAGTTGGGGGGTGAGAATCTAAAAAGAGAGAGAAGAAGAGTTGGGAGGTGGGATTGAGTGAAAAGTGAAAATGAATATAAAGATAGTGTTTAAGTTTAAAGTAAATAAATAAGGTTAAAAATAAAAAAAAAATATTTTTATAATTAAATTTTTTTTTGCAAATGGGGAGGTGGAGGGAGCAACACCCACCAAACATATATGAATCTCTTGAGCAATTTTTATTCTAGTTTAGAAGGCCTAATAGTGTGTTAGTCTATTACTAACCTTCAATGTAAAACACAGTGACTGGAGAGGTGTTTCTTCCTGCACCCCGTATAAAATGTAGAATTACCAAACTATCCCTCATTAAAATTAAAATGAAAATGTTAAAAAGAAAACATTTCAAAAATGTTTTTTTGAAATATTTGTCTTCAAAATTATTTTTATATTCTGAAAATACTGTTTTGAGAGATATTTTCAAATCTAAAATATAAATAATTTTTGGAACATATCAAAAAAATATATTTTTGGATTTGAAAAATATTTTCCGAAACATTTATTCCATTTGAAGCCTTGAGAATGGTCCATGTCTCTTCCTTTCAAATTTGATGGCCAATCAATAGAAAGTATCCAACTTGTATTTGAAGCTGGGTGACCCAAATAGCTATACGAGGCGAAATTCTTGTAGAAATGTTTTAGAAATTCTCAAATAATTAAAACTCAATTCCAAATTCTTTTTTTTATTATAAAGTAATCTTTGCAAAGTTGTACTATAATAGTTTACCGCACTAAAGTCTAAACAACTTTTTAATTGACTGAATCCTTATTTTAATAAATTAAAATCACTTCATGAATGGACCTTTATTAAATCACGTTTTCCACTAGGCAAATTTCACTTGTAATAGAAGTGTTAGAAATTTTAGCCAATTAAAATATAATTTTAATCAACTAAAATGTATTAGTTTGCAAGTCCAGTAAGGTAAATATCAATTTAGGTAATTAAAAATAATTTAATCAACTAAAATTAATTTAACTTATTTTAAATAGGCAAAAACATTTTCAAAATATACTTAAAAAAGAGTTAAATATGTTTTTGGTTATTTAACTTTCATTTGAAAATTGAAATTAATATTTTTTTTAAACTTTAAACTAATTTAGTCCATTCTCTTTAAAACAACATGATTTTAGTTTTTTAAACCAAATTTTGTTAATTTTATTTAAAGTTTTAAACATGTTTTTCAACTAATATAAAAAAAATGTAGATAATGTTAATAATTCAAATACTATTATTAAAGTTTGAAACGTTAAATAAACTTAATAAAATTTGGTTAAAAGAATTATATTTATACATTTTTAAAGTTGAGAAATTAAATTGGATCAAAGTTAAAATTAAGATACCAACAAATATTTAACTCTTAAATAAATAATCAATCAAGATCAATCATAGTAAACTTTCTTACACCTTAAATGTAAACTTATAACTCAAAAACACTATAAACTACAAAATCAACCTAGCAACGCATCATTCATAATTTTATTGAAGAGGTCAAATTTATAATAAGATACACTTTACATTATCTTCGATTCTGACATTCATATTTTTAAAATTCGACGTCTACTTTTTACTTGGTCATCTTGACACCATTTTATACCAATTATTTTTCCTCTTTTGATAAATTTGATTAGAAATTAGTTTACAAAGCATCTACATGGATAACAGAAAAAACCGCAAATGCTAAATGATAAAAGATAAACAAAAGAACAACAAAAAATCATTCCCATAAATAATGTAAATAATGTAGTTCTACTTAAATATTAACAAACTTCACACTACGATCATAAGAGAATTTACTATAATATAAAATTACAATTTTATTTTATTTTTTCTTCAACAAACTCTCAGTCATAAACATTACAATTCTTAGTTTCTATCGAAACTACAATTACAAAGTTTTATTTATAGAACAAATATCATTATAATTGACACACAAGTCTAAATTAACAAAAAGACACATAAATATTAGTTATTAGTAGAGAAAGTCAAACCCACCACCTCTTTTATCCCTTTCCAACTTTTATTATTACACCATTTTATAACTCCAACTTCTACCACCTCGACAACTAAAATTGGTGTAAACACAAAATATGTTTTAAACTTATTTATATATTTTTCATTGATTATGTTTTGATATACAAAATTTTATTTTTATTACGATTTTGTCATCTATGATGAATAATTTTTATCCGTCAGGTCATCGTAGAAAAAATATTTTTCCACGGTTTGCAATCGTAACAATAGTAATGCACACAATAATCAAAATAATAAAACAAAGTAAATGAATATATAAGGAAACACTTTCCTAGGACGTATGAAGATGGTGCTAGGTTGATTGTTTCCTGAGATTCAGATTTTTTTGTTTTAAAAAAGACAACACGCGCAAGCGTTTAATAATAAACAAATGTTTCGTGCCAATATTGTCGCCGTACCTCACGGATTCGGTGTTGCAGTGAGACTTGTTCGTGGTTGACGTAGGCAATTGAATTCTTCACTCAGTAGCGTGATGAATATGATATTATTGTACGAGGAAAAACAATCAGATTGCATTATTCTTTTACTATTTTAATAAAAAATAAGTTTAATAGTTGTATTGACCACTAACATTTTATATATCTATTTCAACTTACACTTGCGATAAAAAATACTATAGTGTCATACTGAAAATATACTAATAATTATGACTAAATATTCTGGCACACAATAATACCTAAATCAAAGGAAAGGGCGTGGGTTCTGATCGACCATATATACATATATTAGGATAACGATACTTTGACAATATTTTTTTGACAACATTTTAACATCATTTACGTGTCATTCTGTGATTGCTCCAAAATTACTTCACAATCAATAATAATAATCATAAACACTAACATGAACCAATCATAGAATGACACGTAAATGATGTTAAAATGTTGTCAAAAAAATGTTGTTAAAGTATCATTATTCTATATATTATTGTATTTTTTATAAACTTTCAAATGATTTACATGCAATTTTTTTACTTTTTTATTATTTTTTTTAACTTTTTAGCAGAAATATCATTCAATATTAGATTTGTCAACTTACTCATGTTTTATGGATAACCCTGACCCATCTTGATAAAGTTTTTTTTAGAGGTTCCTGGGACCAAAAAAAGTCTCAACTTTCAAATCCTCTTTCAAATGAGTTAAATCAAAGTTAAGGTGAGGTTAATCATACTATAAAATTTTTAATTAATTTTTAGAAACAATATTATTTATATATAAATATAAAATTATATATTTTATTAGATAGTCTAATATATTATAATTTTTAATGTTATATATCATACTTATTATTATGTTATTAAATAAAATATATAATATATAATTTAATACTCACTATAATTATTATTAATTTGCATCGATATAATATATACTATAAACTATATATACATCAGAGTCAATTTTCTTTTGTGAATATAGAGTTCAAAACTTATTAAACACTTAGATTATTTTTTTATTCTTATTTTTTTTAAGATAAACATGTTAAAAGGAAAAATGGATATGATAATGTTAATTTGATATTATTAGAAAAAGATTAAACAAAAAAACAAATTAGAATTATCTTTTGGTTAAATATATGTTTTTACACGTATGTTATGAATAATTGTTTTATTTTAATAAATGTTGTTATAGAACATAATTTCTTTTATCTTATACTGTGATCACACTTATTTGATGAATAATTAATTATAAAATAGACATTTTATCTATTATTTTTATAAGAGAAAAAAAAAAATGACAAGAAATTGTAACACACTCTGTATTTGAGATTTATAATCATATTTTAATATAGACTTTGTAATCTCTACTTACTAGCTCTATTTATTTTTAATATTTATTTTAATTAATGTTTAAACTAGCACTAACTATTTAATTTTAGTATTTATTAAAGTTAATTAAATTATTTATTTTTAATATTTATTTTGATTATCATTTTATATTGATGGATATTTATTTTAATTAACTTTTTATGTTGATGTTAATATATTTAATTTTAATTTTTATTTTAGTTAATTAAATTGACACCAACATAAAATTAATTTTATATATTATAATTACCGTCAATGCATAAAGTGTATTTTTTATATTAAATGTAACAAGAATTTATGTAAAAAATATGTATGTATTTTTTCTCATTGATTTTTTAAATATTTTTTTTTGTTTTTTTTACATTTGGACAATAAAGTGATATATATTTATAGTTATATATATATATATATTTATTGATATATTGTTAGATATAATTAGATAATATTATAAGATAATAATAATAATAAAATATATTATTTAGAAACTTATCATAATTAATTAAAATAAAGTTAATTTTATTTATTCTCAAAATATTGAGTTTTTATAAAAATAATAAAATTAAGTAAGATTTAGTATATCTTTTATTTATATTTGTCAAGGTAGAAACTCTAAGAAAAAGAGAAAAAACTTTGAGGATATAATAAGAATGAGAGTTTGATTGAATAAAGTCTTTTGAAAATTCAATGATACTATTGAAGGATATTGTTTATTCTAATAAACATGATTAACGGAAACCACTTAAGGGGAACTATACTTCTGGATGTTTTTGTGTGATGGTGCATGCATGGAATTGTTTGCATAATTTTTATGTGGTGCAGTTTTGTTATTTATTATTCCTTCTGATTTTAATGCCATGGTGCTATTTTTCCCTCTTTCTTTTGAATGCTCTTCATTTTTGTTTAATTATTGTTGTGCAATCCAATCATGATGGTATATACGCTGCAGTTCTTTTAAATTAATACGCCATTCACCATTTATTATAATTAGAGTACAGTATTCTGGGTTTACGAATTATGGTGCCATACGGTTGGCTCTACAGTTTATAATATTTTTTCTCTTGATACATATTTTAATCCCATTTATAATATAATAAAAAAACTATTAACTAATAAATATTAAAACATAAAATAATAAATAATTAAATTAAATTAAATGGGTTGGTGAACGACTCACCACGTATTCAATTCGGGTATGTCAGGTTATAAGTTAACTAGGTTGAAAACTATTCCACATAAAAAATTACATTTTTTTCAACTTAACTCGGTTCAAACCCGTAGTGAATCGGGTTGGCTCACGAATTACAACCCATTTTGACAACACTAATATTTTTTTAATGAGGAGCAAATTTTCTTCAATAGACCATTATTATTTCATTATTATAATGGTTTCGCATGGTGTAACGTTGTTCCTTGAATCTATATATGTTATGCAATATTTACCATCCTACTTTCAATTAAAACAAGCCACATATTCTATAAAGTTTTTATACCTTTCTTTACATTAGTAGCATATAACCAACATCGGGAGATTGAAAATTCATTCACTTTATTTTAGATAGCCTCTTCTCTTCTCTTCTCAAACTTTTCTCGAACGATGTTTAATGAGCATCACATGTAATCTTTCTTTCATTTGATACAAATGCATGTTAATTAATTACTTTATGTATGACTTTTGTTTGTTTTAACGGATTATTTTTTGTGATCTTGTCCTTCATAAGCGCATTCTCCTTTCTCTCTCATTGTGATGAAACTTTATTCCGACGAACCCACCTTTTGAAGGTTAGTTTTGGTTTTCGTTTTGAAGAACTTATTTGTTGAACTTGTTTGTTGTTGTTGTTTAATTGAACTCCTTTGTTGTTGTTGTTGTTTGATTGAACTTGTTTGTTGTTGGTTATTATGGTTTGTTGTTAGTTATTATGGTTTGTTGTTGATACTACACTACACGTTCATAGTTCATGCTTTATAAAATACCAAACACTGAAATTTGTTGTTTTTTTTGGTTTAACAAAATTCGATGTTAAGTTAACGTCGTATATTAACAAAATTCGACGTAAATTTAACGTTTCATGATATGATGTCGTTTGCAAATTCGCCGTTAAAAACATAAAATATTTGACCATTTAATATGAATGAATATTGATGCACATTCATGGGTAACGTGGATTTTCTTTCATCCATACCATTCTACTTTTATATTATACGGTGCTGGTAAATAATATCTTATAATATATATAATATATTGTTGATCAAACCATTAAAAACAAAAGTGATATGTAGTGGAAATAATAATATTGGAGTTTTAAATCACAAATATTGCCTAAAAAACCAAATAGAATAGAAGAAATGTAGAGAAAATTATTGATAAACAAGGAGAAGTAAAGTAATATATTGTATTATGAATTCTACATGGTGACAATTCTAAGTTGGAAATTTGATTACATAGATCACCAAAACGGAACAACAACCTATGACTTAAGTGTAGTCAAAGAAACATGCACCTTCACATGGGAACACTAACAACAAGACAGGGCCTATTATTTTCTGGTTATGTTAGGTCATGGCAAAGTAAAAAAAATGGACCATGGTTAGTTGAAAAGACATTAAAATCTTACAAGTATACTTAAAAGCGTATTTATATGAGATTGAGTCCGCATAAGCTATTAATCTAATAAACTATTAATATCATTATTCTCTGTCTAAAACTTTAAAAACGATAAATTAAATGAATAGATCTTTGTCAGACCCTGGAAAATAACGTATGTTCTCTGGAGTCCGTGTGGCAGTCAGAGAGCGAGACACCTCAGCAACGCACGTGGCGACCGCAGGACGAGACACCTCAACAGCAGACGCCAGGTGTCACGCTGCATGGAGTCGGGAATGACAAGCGCAGTGGAGTCCGTGTGTTAACCGGAACGCATGACACTTCATTAAGCGAACACCAGGTGTCATGCCGAGGGGAGTCGGAAGTCAGAAGTCAGTAGTGGGAAGCAGGTGTCGACTGCAGAGTGGACGTGCGTTCGACGGGGGGAAGCAAAACTAAAATTCTCAGAAAAACGCTTCACTCTCTGCGCACCCCTTTTCCCGATTTTTGAAGAGAACCTTTCTCTCCTCCTTCCCTCTGCGTTTTCTTAACCTTCTCTCTAAGAAAAACACCTGTTTCATCTCCTCCGATCATCATTCAGGCACCAGTTCTACACTCCCGGCGTAGAGGACGATCGTTGGAATCGATCAGTTTAAGATCCTGAACTGGTAAGTTCATCCTTTCTCCATTCCTGTCTTTTTCCGTAACATGCAAACCCAGGTTCTCGGTTGCATAAGTTGAATCTATCATCCTGAGTAATTTTCTGGTCTATATTGGTTGTAGTGGTAGAAAGCGTTGTAGAATGTTGAGACCTCTGTTAGTAGGAGAACCCTAGCACATATCTGAGAACGTTTGACCACCTTTAAGAGGTAAGGGAAGCTTATTTGATTTAATTCGTATGTTGTGTTTTATATGAACGTTAGTTATTTGACTGTATGAGTATAATGCATGGTGTTTGATGAGATTGAATTGCATGAACGTTGCTGATTTATGGTTGGGAATGAAATACATGAATTTACATGATATGGATTGTATGAAATGTGAGAATTGATGTTGATATGAACGCATGAAAACTATGAGATTGCATGATGAGAAATGAACTGGAATGAAAATGGATTGTATAAGAATTTTCCCATAATAATGTACGTTCGTTGCTGAACGGTCTTTGACCGTTCGGTTTTCCCTTGTAACATAGAAAAAAATGGGATTCTTTCATTTGGATAGAACCCTAGTTGAGGACGAGCGTCCTCGTGTTATAATACTATGCTTGAGCGTTCGGCCAAGCACAATTGTATTTGGTATTCTTTGATAAACTCCATTTTCTTATATATATATATATATATATATATATATGTAATAGTATATTTCCCCGTTCGTAAACACTACCTTGACAGTCCATTAGTATATTTATCAAATCTACTGTTATAAGTTAAATGGTGCTCGGTCTTATACCAAGCGCTCGTATTGAGAAGTGCTCGGTCTTACACCTAGCGTCCGTTCTAAGTAGTATTCGGTCTTATACCAAGCGCTTGTATTGAGTAGTGCTCGGTCTTATACCAAGCGCTCGTACTATTGTATAATCAATATTGATAAAATAGCGTTCGTCCAACTGTAGTAATACTTTCTTTTACCATGATCGGTCATTTACTGGCATTGGATTTCCGTATGTGAACTATTCTAAATATAGTTCTTAACATCTTGAATATTCTTCTTGCATTGGATCCGGCCTAAGGCCTCCATACTTGATTTATTTTTTAAGTATTGGTTTGAACTCAAGAGAGTCAGTTCATTCAACTGACTCACGTGGTAAATACCGTTCGTTATATATTGCTTTGTTTTACTCGGTTCATTTCGTAAATCCAAAAGTACTCTCTTCGCCTTAGTTTGTTCTGAACGGGATAATCATTGATCTCTTCTTATCGTCCGTCCTCGTTCTGAAGAGTGCTGAACGTTCGTTATTTTATGTCCTGGTAACTGATGATGAAATTGATAATAAAGTGGAAGATTATAAAGGGTGAACAGTATATGACACTACAAAAAAGAAGGGCGTTACCGAAGGCCAGAAGCCCTCGGAAAATGCCAAAAGCCGTCGATAATGGATGTTTACCGAAGGCCTATCGATGGCCAAAAATCCTTCGGTAAATCCCTTGTCGCTAACCATTACCGAGGGCTTTCGCCCTTCGGTAATTACCGAAGGGCGAAAACCTTCGGTAATTACCGAAGGTCGAAAGCCCTCGGTAATGAGCAATCTAGGGTATTTACCGAAGGGCGGAAGCCTTCGGTAATGGGCAGACGAGGGCATTTACCGAAGGGCAAAAGCCTTCGGTAAAATGCAGAGCAGGTTTCAGAAAAATGGTTTTCCCTCTGCAACCCAGACCTGTATAACAAATTTCATTTACAAACAGACCTGCATAACAGTTTTCAAACACATACAAAGATCCATAATGTGCATCTCAAAGATCCAAACAATGATCAATATCCAAGGCACATCAAATAATCCACAGGACATCCATTAATGTATAAATAATGTATTTATAGTTCAAACATAAAACAATGTAACACAAGGATGTTGTAACATCCAAAGTCTGGAAGTACATCTAACATTGAAATGATATCAATTCAAAATGTTCTAATATCGAAATGTTTGTCTAACAAGTAATAAGAAAATGAAACCTAATAATGTACATAACTATCATCAGAATGATTTTCATCATCCTGCTCCTCTATTGATGGCTGGACTGGTGTGGGTTGGACTGATGAGGGTTGGACTGATGAGGGTTGGACTGAAGTGGGCTGTTGAGTGGCAGCAGGTAATGAGGAAGGTCGTGATTGGGTGGGAGGGATATTTTGTACGTCCTGTGAGGTTTGAGGCAAGACAGTCATGACCAGGGCCTTCAAATTTGTAAACTCTGCTCTGAGATCAGTGAGCTCCTGGTCACGTTCATGGAGTTCCCGCCTGAGTTGAAGAACCTCGTCAGGAGTACTGGTGGAAGAAGAAGGCTGGTGCTTCAGAGTACCTCCTTTGGATGCTGTATAGTTTGCAGCAAGCTGTCCCGCACCATAGACTCGTCCCTTTTTCTTCCCACCAACGGTGTCGATCCAGCACTGCGTCCTACGGATGTCATCATCTGCATTACTGGCATCATCCGGTGTAGGAGCTGACTCATGTTCAGATCTAACCTGTGAAAGTCTCGTAGAAAAGTCTTCCTGTTGAAACATTAAAAGCAATGTCAGGGAACGATAGTATAACATAAATGAACAATTACTAATAGTGTTATTTGCTTACATGAGTCTTCCGAGATCTTTCATCAACAAATTGATTAGTTCCCTTCCAGACGTGAGTCTGTGCAAAGACCTCATCAACATGGACCGCCCGTCCTAGAGCCTGTGCCTGTAACATAATTAAGAATTACAAGCGTACATATGAAAATACAATATACATAACTTATTTATGAAAGAAAAAGTTATGTAATGAGATTATACCATACGAATGGCATGCTCATGAATGGTGATCGACCCACCAGTATGCAGGGTGCCACCCCTTTCAGACGCTCTGTTCCGCTGGGCTTTGGCACACTTATTGCGGAACTCTACTGTATTCCAATGGGCCAGTAAAGAGTTCCAAATGTGCTCACCCAGCCAGTTAGGGCGCTGTCCTGCAATCCGGGCATCCCTAAACATCTCTGACAGCCGATGAGATGCTTTCATGTGGAAATTTCTGTGTATCTGAGTTTCATGTTCAGGTTTCCACTGCACCTTCATCTGTAACATTAAAGAGAACAAACATTGATTACAGAACATACTAAAATAAGACGGACATTAGTGTAATAGATTGCTCACCTGAAAGCGCTGCCAGAATGGCTTTCTGTCGTCATGAGGTATTGCTCCCCAAGTAGGCCATGGAGTTAAAAACTGTTGCTTTATTGAACGTGTGATGGCCTGGGAAGCAACCCTAGATGGAATAAACCTGCATAACAAAACTCATTTCAATTACAATATGGTTTAAACATCAAATGATATCAACAGATTATAAACTTACCCTTTACCATAGGGCTCAATCCATGGTCGATCATGGAGGGGCGGGTCAAGATCTTCAGCATCACCACTTGAATCTGGATGAGGAAGGTATAGAAGTAGGGTCAGGGAGAGGAGTGGGGGTAATAACAATAGGGGGAGGAGTGGGGGCGGCAATAAGAGGAGGAGGAAGAGGGTCTGCTGCAGGGGTTGTAGAAGGGTGTGCTGTAGGAGGAGGAGAAGGGTCTACTGCAGTGGTAGTAGAAGGGTGTACTGCACGAGGAGGAGGAGTAGGGTCTACTGCTGGTGTAGGAGTCTGTATACTAGGGGTAGGAGGAGGCCCCACAGATGATGAACTACCGGGAGCAGGGGTAGGTAGTCTAGCAGGCACCCTAAGTACATACTTTGGTGCCTGCCGTTTCCTCTTTGTAGGCCTTGCTACCCCTTTTCCTTTATCAGGAAGCTCTGTACCTTGTCCTGTCATTACTGCATTGAAATGGTTACAAACAAAGCGAATAAATATAAATAAATAAAGAAGGATGAATTGTTTTCAAAGTCAATGTACAAGTAATTGCATACAACTTAAAGATGGTATTTTAGATAATGGTAATGAAATGATAGTCCAATTTGCTTCCATAGATGTTCAACATTCAATCATCGTCATCATGATCATCATCTTCATCTTCATCTTCATCTTCATCATCGTCTTCTTCTGCTTGTTCTTCTTCTTCATCGTCATCATCATCATCTTCTTCTTCTTCTTGTTCTTCTTCATCTTCTTCCTCTTCTTCTTGTTCTTCTTCTTCTTCTTCCTCTTGTTCTTCATCACCTTGTACTGTTGCTTCTAATTCATCTCCATCACCATCATGGTCGACCAATGCGGTTATACGTTCAACTTCGATAATTTCTCGTGGTTGTGACATTTGGTCAAGTTGGTAGGCTACATCTTCCTCAACTTCATTTGAGTCTATGCGACCTCTAGGCTTCGTTTGTATTGCTACAGCCCAACCACGCTTGTCAATATTGCGAAATGGTGGATATGGCACATAATAAACCTGTCTCACATTAGATGGTAGAATGAAAGGATCAAAAGGCCCATATCTTAATCTCTGGTTCAGTTCGACAATATTAAAGCGTGGATCGACTCTAGTACCAGCTCTAGAAGGATCGAACCATTCACAATAGAAGAGTACCACTCTGTTTGGAGAAGTAGTGCTGTTGTACTCTAACTCATATATTTTATGAATGATGCCATAGAAATCATCATAAGACCCCTCTGTTAGGCCCTTGACATACACACCACAATTTGATGTTTTCTTTCCTTTAGACCATTCATGTGTATGGAATTTGTAACCATTGATGAAGTAAGTGTGCCATTCTTTGACACATCTCATTGGCCAATTGGAGAGATGTCTTAACTCTTGAACCGTGGGAGTTAATGCCTGATTAAAAACCTACAAAGGTAGTAACAAAATTATAAAAGCAATAGTCAAATTAACCTTGCTCTAAACGTAGGAAAAACTACGGACCTGATTTCTAAACCAATGCGGAAACTCTGAGTGTATTCTAGCAGAAGTATTTCCTTCTGCGACTTGCTCAGCCACAACAAATGAGCTGGTACAAATGAAATTCATTAGTGTATAACAATTAAACCGTTTGAAAGATTAAAGATGGATGATGACATACTCAAGGTACGGCTTTACTTCACTGCAATTGATCAAGACATGGACATGAGCAGAGTTGAATTCAGCATCAGTTAACCAGTGAGTGAATTCTTTCCCTGCGTGACGGCCTGATTGTCGGAAAACTGATAATGCACCTTCACGTGGTTCAACTTGCCATTGCATTTCATTTCTGACATGAGTGGGAGACAACATGAAGTTCTTGAAATAATGTGAACAAAAATAAGTTGTCTCTCTGTGCAAGTAAGCTGCACAAATTGACCCTTCCACTCTAGCTTTATTTTTAACTGAGCGTTTGGATTCTCCCATAAACCTTTCAAAGGGATACATCCACCTGTACTGCACGGGTCCCCCAAGCCAAGCTTCATATGCAAGATGAATTGGAATGTGCTCCATTGAATCAAAGAATGCAGGAGGGAATATTCTTTCCAATTTGCAGAGAATAATCGGGATATTTTCATCCATCTTTTTAAGGGAATCTTCCTTCAGTGTCGTGCAACACAAATCTTTGAAGAAGTTACTGATTTCTATCAGTGGATGTAACACGTGCATTGGCAAACAACTGAACGCAAGAGGGATGAAAGTCTCCATGAATACATGACAATCATGACTCTTCAACCCTTGAATAGTACCGTTCTGAACATTGGCACATCTGGACAAGTTAGAAGCATATCCATCTGGCATTCTAAGCTCCTTGATCCATCCACACACTATTCTTGTCTCGTCTTTTGACATGGTGTAATTTGCTCTTGGTTTAAATAATCGGCCGTTACCTTGTGCCTTCAACTCTAAGTCTTTTCGTCCACAATACAAAGGTAAATCTTTTCTTGCTTTCTCATTATCTTTTGTCTTACCTTTAACATCCATGACTGTGTTGAAGACATTGTCAAAGAAATTTTTTTCTGTGTGCATGACATCGATGTTGTGTCTTAGCAAGTTGTCCTTCCAATAGGGAAGTTCCCAGAATATGCTTCTTTTAGTCCAATTATGCCATTCCCCAAACCCTTCTAGCCTATTATGACCGGATTCAGTCACTTTTGGATAGTCTTTCACTCTTCTCCACACGTGTGATCCAGTCAACTTTGGCGGGGGCATATCCGTTTCAACTTGTCCTTTTCGAAATGCCTTTTTGTTTCTTCTAAAGGGGTGATCAATGGGCAAGAACCGTCGATGGCAGTCAAACCAACTACTTTTCCGACCATGACTCAATTGGAATGACTTTGTATGTTCCATGCAATGTGGACAAGCTAATCGACCATGTGTGCTCCAACCAGATAACATGCCGTACGCTGGGAAGTCATTAATAGTCCACATCAAGGCTGCCCTCATAAGGAAATTTTGCCTCCTTAAAACGTCATACGTCCAAACACCATTCCATAACTTCTTCAAATCATCAATCAAAGGCTCCAAGTAAACATCAATCAATGATTTGGGATTAGATGGACCTGGTATTATACACGATAAAAACATGTAAGGCTTTGTCATGCACATCTCAGGTGGTAGATTGTATGGGGTAACTATCACGGGCCAACATGAATACGGTGATGCAGACGCCTGAATGTACGGGGTAAACCCATCAGAGCATAGACCAAGTCTGACGTTACGCGGTTCACTAGCAAAGGATGAATGTTTACGATTGAAGTGCTTCCAAGCTTCACCATCAGAAGGATGACGCAAAACTCCCGGAGTTTTGTTACCATCATGCCATGTCATGTGTTCTGCTGTTTGCATTGAAGTAAACAATCTTTGTAATCTTGGAATTATAGGTAAGTAGAACATGGACTTTAATGGAATTGGTTTTTTTTGCCTCCGTCCAGCATGCATTGTCTGATATCGAGGTGAGCCACAAAACTTGCATTCCACCAACAGTGCATCATTTTTGCCACTGTCATTGTCAGAGAATAACATACATCCATTAACACAACAATCAATCTTCTTCACATCCAATCCCAACTTTGAAACACATTTTTTGGCTTGGTAATAATTCTTTGGCATCAAATTGTTTGGTGGTGTCAAATCTAACATCAGTTTTGTATAGAAGTCCACTGCTTGAATGGGAACGTTCCAATTAGATTTGCCAGCCATGAGTCTAATGCACACTGACAATTTTGACTCAGATGAACCTTCAAATACAGGTAGATTTGCCTCTGTAAGTAAATTGTAAAACCTCTGCGTCGTTTCATTTGGAGGCTCTTCATCATGACTATCGTCTGCTTCTGCAGCATGGTGACGAAGAGCATGGTCGACCATCTCTTGCATGTAGGCAAATTGATCTATCTCACATGTATGTACAACAGTATTCGAACCTGATGCAAGCCGTTTTTCAGCTGTAGTGGAGGTCGAAGGAATTTCTTCACCATGAAATGTCCAGACCGTGTAATTAGGCATGAACCCTTTTTGGTAAAGGTGAACTTTGACGACTTCATCTTTCAAAATGCTTGTACATTCGCACTTGATGCATGGACATCGAATCCCTCCATCAAGGGCATAATATTGATATCGTCGTGTCGTCTCCACGAACTCTTCAACTCCCATGACAAAAGATTCTTTCAAACCTCTCCTTCCACTATAACAACGGTCGTACATCCATCCACGATGGTTGGGAAAATGGGCCATGTTCTGTGACAAGCCAAACAAATACAAACTTAGCCAAAACAGCAACACTCCATGTGACATAAGTAATAAACCTATTACTACTGAAGTCGAACATGGAAGGCAATTTCAACACTATGGTCATAGGCATTCAATAAGGCCATGCAAAGACAAGTCCTCAGTATTGAAATGCATTAAACATCCTAAGGGGTTGTGTATTAAAGTTGGAGGAGACAACTTATTACACCCGAAGTTCTCTTATCTAGAGTACTTCCACATATTTTGTACGTTCTAAGTGTTTATAGTATTTTTACCCTTCTCATTTCATTGAGAATGTGTGTAGTACCATAGGATTTTAAATGACTACTTAACTTAATCAAGTTGTAGCCTAATAAATGAAAGACAATATACATGAACATACAATATAAAGATGAACATAATTTAGGCAATCAAATATCTATAGAAGCATGGATATATAATACATATAAACATAATTGAGGCAATGAAATAGCTATAAAAGTATGTACTGACAATCACATTAGTGAAAATACCCAAAGTATTTATGTTCTAAAAACTCAAACTTTGAGTTTAAGGTAATTCTTTGCTTTTGACATGTTTCCTAGCTTCATTCCACTACTACTTTACACATGGTAGGATGTTCACATTACTTCAAATAAGTGTACATTAGGTGTGGTTGCAAATTCTCACCTTTTAAGCACACTTTTATACCTTCCAACTACTCAAAATTTTAGTTGTACCTAATTCTTTGCTTTTAAATAGTTTCCTAGGTTTATTTCACTACTTTACACATGTTAGGATGTTCACATTACTTAAATTTAGTCTACATTAGTTGTATTTGGAATTGTTCACCCTTTGAACACACTTTTTAGGTGCTAAATACTAAAACTTTTAGTTTTAGGTATTTATTTGTTTTTCAGTACTTTCCTACCTTGATTTGACTAAGTTATACTTGTTAGGATGTTTACATACCTTAGAATGAGTCTACATTAGGTGAAATGACAATTTCTCACCTTATAAGTACACTTTTATAGCTACTAAAAAATGAAACTTCTAGTGCTAATTTTGGTTTAAAAATGCTGCATAATTGGCTATAGCAGCTGTGACTTGAAGGATCTACTTCTTTGTGTGCATTGTGAATGTTTGGAAAAGTTTATTTGGCCATTTTAAACTTGTGTGCACTGTTCATTTGGTCAAATTTTAGCCTACATGCAAAATCACTTCAAAAACCGTAAATTTTGCTTAAATTTGGAAGTGAATTAGTGATTTTCGAGTGTACTATGATTCCTTGTTGTTTCAATGTTTAAACACCTTTAAATTGATGATATAAAGTTGCTTGAATCATCACTTAAGCTTTACAAACACTGCCAATCATTTTTGGGTTTGAAAGCACACTTTTGAAGTCCATTTTCTGGTGCAGTTTTCATTCTTAGTGCTGTTTGATTTTGTATACTTTGTATTTTCGAATTGTGCCCTCATATCTATCTTTCTTTTATGTTTTAAAACTTGTATATATAGTTGTTTTACTGTTTTGGTTAATGCTTTAATATTATGACCACTTTTAGTGTATCTTACTAACTAGTTTTAGGTTCTAGGGTGTCATATTTTGAGTTCTAAGTTGTTTTTGTAGTGTGACTTTCTCATTAGCATTGATTTACCATCCTAAACTTGTTAGGACAGTTTGTTTCAAGTTTCTTAGGTTGATTTATTGCAGTCATCAAAATTTGACCATTCTAGTGCATTTCTAGTAGCCCTTTTGAGGTTTTACTGGTGATTTCAATATACTGTAATAGGAATCAGTTCTGCAGTCCATTCTTAGTCATTTCTAGGAGGTAACAACTTCTGTAGAGACTTTTAGGCCTGTTTAACAGATTGCTCATCATCATTCTTACCAAATTTACCATGGTGTAGTGTAATTTTAGGTCACTAAATAGTCAAATCTTCTATTTCTTTGTGTTTTCGAATTGTCCACTCATTTCTATCTTTCTTTTATGTTTTAAAACTTGTGTACATACTTCTTTTACTGTTTTGGTTACTACTTTAATACAGTTTGCATTATGACCACTTTTAGTGTATTCTACTAACTAGTTATAGGTTCTAGGGTGTCATATTTTGAGTTATAAGTTATTTTTTTATGTGACTTTCTAATTAGCATTGATTTACCATCTTAAACTTGTTAGGACAGTTTGTGTGAAGTTTCTTAGGCTAGTTTAGTGCAGAATAAACAATTCAAACAAGTTCAGCAAGGTGAAAAGCTACAATTAATGGGTGAATCTTCATAAACACGTTTGGAAATATAAATTGATGTTTTTAGCAACTTTGTATCATCAATTTGAAGGTGTTTAGACACTGACCTAGCAAAGAAACACATTGCACTCAAAATTGACTAGTTCACTTCCAAATTAAGGCAAATTTGATGGTTTAGGAAGTGATTTTGCATATGAACTCAAATTTGGCCAAATGAACAGTGCATAGATGTTTGAAAAGGTGAAATACACTTGGAAAAATGTTTAAACTGCACTGAAATGGACAGATTAAAAAAAAACACCCCTATTGTAGCCAATTATGGAACACTTTTTACACAAAATTTGGACCACAATGTAGAAATCAAGGGAATCAAAACTGGACAGTAGAATCAATGACTCAAGGAGGTCATAATACACTAGATCTAAAGAATAATGTTTGGTAAATTTAAAAAACCACATGAAATGCCCACTGCACCAGAAAATGACTTTCAAAATGGTGGTTTTAAGGCCAAAAATGCTTGGAAGTGTTTCAATAGCAAAAGTGATGCTTGAAGCAAGTTTATATGATCAATTTGAAGGTGTGCAATCACTTAAACAATAAAGATAAAGACTACACCAGAAAATCAGTGGTCTACTTCTAATTTTAAGCAAAATTTGGTGGTTTAAAAGATGATTTTGTACAAACACGTTTCAACACATAATTTGCAGTTTTGAGGAACTTTGTATCATCAATTTGGATGTGTTTAAACACTGAAACAGCCAACAAACACACTGCAGCAGAAAATCACTAGTTCACTTCCAATTTTAGGCACATGACTTTAGACAAAACTAGGAAATGAATATGTAAGCTGGAATTCAACTCAGCCAAACCAAATTCACTGATTAAGATGATGAAGTAACATTAAGGAACACTGGAAGTACAAGCAGAACAAGTACAAAGACGATTTAAACCCATTTGTCTCCTTTTTAGTAAACTTTTTTAGGTTCTAACAACTCAAAATTTGAGTTTTAGGTCAATGTTTGCTTTTGAGTAGTTTCCTAGTCTCATTTCACTACTTTAGACTTGTTAGGATATTAACATTAGTTATTGTTAGTCTACTTTAGCTGAATTGCCTCTTTCTCACCCTTTTAGTAGACTTTTAGGTAGTCAAATTTTGAGATTTTGCTACTTCATCCAATTTGACATCTCTATTAGCTTCATTTAAGTACTTTAAAGTTGTTAGGATAACAACAATATACTTTCTTTGGTTATATTAGGTGAATATCAAAATTGTCAACTATTTTTAGAACACTTTTTATGTTTTAACTACTTCAATTTTGAGACTTCACAATTGAAGTCCAAAATCATATGTTCAACTTTAAGACACGTATCTTTGAACATGTTGAAGGCCAAATTAATCACTGGAGTGCCCTTAACCACTACCAGGTGGAGTAAAGTTAATAAAGTTTAACCTAAGAGATGGTCTACTTTAGCCTTAGTAAGGAATTTTCAGTTTTTTAGTTAATATATAAACTATAAAACAACTATAACTTTGGTTCCTCCTTCTACTTTCGTAACTTGGGGGATTCATGATAGTATATAACCAACATATATGCATGTTGGTTTGTCCTTGTACTCTACTTCATCCTTATAGTTACATCATGAATTGGTGTAATGAAATTGGCTATACTTAAATGTTAAAAGGTTGGGTTGTTGTTATACCTTGTTTACAGGAATGTTTGAACCAATTTTCCAAGGTTTAAGTATTTTAGAACATGTTATAGGGTCGAGTTTTACTTTTTCTGCAGATTTTGTGCAATAAAATTCAAGTTTTGGCATTATTAGTTCATATCACCAAGGCTAGACATGGTATCATTTCCTTATAAGTTAATATCTTGCTACACAACCACTTAAGGACAGATTGAAAATGAAAATAAAAAGCTGGAACATATTCACACAATTCACAACAGAACCAAAAACACCAATGCTAACAAATAATTAAATTTCAACCTCATGATCAAGTTCAATAATGCAGAGCTGGAATGGTAGGAAATTCATTATGGATGACATCAATTACAAATAAAACTTACAGGTTATAGATTTTTCAACTGAAGCTACCACTTACAGCTGCCTGAAACTTCCCTATTCAACCAATATTCTGTTTCAGCTCCTCTTCCTAAAGATGCTACCTAAAATGAATAAGGTCTCTAAGTTGGAAACTGCACCACAGCACTTAAGGTCATCACAAACCAACAATATAAACATCAATCCAAATGTTAACACTAAACCAATAAACAGTTAAGGCAATACAAAATGTAACAAAGTGAAAACTTAAACAAGTATTGACAAGGATCAAACAAGAGTTTCTATCACATGTCTACTTCCCCTACTCTTTTATCAATAAAGAACCACCTCTTCAATGTTTTCTTGTCACTGCTCTTGGGGTAACAGTCCATCAACTGCTGAGCTTCTAAAAATAATGATCATATATTTGATTTACTTTTAAGTACTTGAAAATCTGGTTATAAGAATCATTTCAACAAATGGAAATCTGGAGTTTGAGTCCACTTGTTCATCTTCTTATCAAATTGGAAGGTAATAAAACACTTGCAGGCATGTATTCAAAAAGCTTCTTTTTTAAATATATAATTCTAAATAATTAGTGGCATCAATAGAATTGGGAAATTTTTTAGGTTTGATGGATGTTACAGAAAATATTCACAGGAAAATGCTATAATCAACATTCAATCAATTAAAATACCAAAAATGCTTGAGATCTATACAAGTTGGCCTTAATTGACAGCTAAATATTATTGAGGTTACCTTGAAATATGGTTGAGTAATACGTAGGTGCTAAGGTCATACACATTCAAATAACTTGTAAAAGACAAGGTTGAAAGAGTAAAGGGATCAATGAATGTATGCACTGAGTGTGAAAGGGTAAAGGCATCAATGAGAGTTCAAAGAGTAAAGCCATCAATTTTGGCAGCTGAGTGTGAAACCCTCTGTCTCAATTTAACTTCTTGCCTTTGACCAAGTGAAAATGAAGAAGGACAAGAAAATGGTAATTAAAAAAGTATCACAGATGACTCTATTTTAGTTTGTAGCTTTGGATGACAGGGGAAGCTTATATGAAGTGGTAAATGACCAACTAAGGCTTGCACTGTGAAATACAATATATATTGAACAAAGAGATGATTGACAGTAGTACTTTTTTTATTTTAAGTCACATTGAATGAAAAATACAGGGATATAATGATGACATCAGAGCACATGGGAATGATGAAAAGAAAAAGAAGATTTGATGCAGAGACTGATGCAGGATTTCTAGATGAAAGAATTCATAATTTTTAACCTACACGCTCCAGCAAAGAGATCTTTGTATTTTTTCAAAATGAAACCTATTTATGGATGGAAACAACATAAATTGGATGGAAGCAAGTCCCTACTCCATTGATCTCAAGCATAAGCTATACGAATTTAAAGTAAAACTTGCAGTAAAAGTGTGTATAAAATAAATTTTTTGTTTCTGGTAAATATTTTCTGCTCTTGTTACTCGATAGTCAACAGTGGATTAGATTTGGTGATTTGGAAAGTACTTAGAAGTTTTTAAGTCCAAGGTGCCCAACCCTACTATTATATGAAGAACACTTTCACTCTTTGGCAGCAAGAAAGCACACACTACACTAAAGACAGCGTCTTGAAATCCGAATATGGAAGGTGAATTCATCTTCCAATTGGTATAATAGGGTAATGTATCTTTATGGATGTCAAAGCAAAGAACCTAACAAGGAAACAACTTAGGTATGCTAGGGTGCAAGGGTCCTATTAGCTGAATGAAATTACTATTTCAAGTGTTTGTTTTACACACAACATATGACCATAATTACTATTTCAATGTCTACCATTTACAGACAACATATGAGCAGAATTAAAGCTAAAAATAGGAAGAACAGTAAAATTTTAAAATATGACATCCAACTAATATTTTCCATGGTTAAATGGTTTAGAACAAGTTCAGAACAAATTCACAAAGCTAAAAATTTAAGCAAAACAGTGAAAACAATATGAAAAATAGCAAAAATGAGGAGTAAAGAGACTTACATATCGACGACAGACAAGTCCAGCAGCTGGGTTTTCTTGGATTGTTGCCTCCTCCACGCACCACGAAGCCCCTACTCACCGTTGTGCCCTCCTCCACGAAGCCCTCCTGACGCACCCACAACAAATTTGTGACGCAGCCCCTGCAACCACGGAACGTTGGGGAATGTTGGTGACTGAGACGACCTCCGACAACAAAACCTCCCAAATTTGGGCAATGTTGGTGACGGTTTGATGGCTGGAAGAAACGAGAAAGCTGGTGAGGGTTTGATGTCTCCGACAAAGGGGGAATGCTGGTGTGAGGGTTCGAAGAAAGAAACGCAATATTTTGGCTCCAAAAATGAAAGTTAGCAGAGGGAAACCAAGTCCGCTGGGTTAATTACACGAGCACCTTACCGAGGGTCATATATCCTTCGGTAAGTTAATTCACTAAAGCCAATACTAACGGCCCAAAGACCTTCGGAAAACAATCCTTCGGTAATGAGTGCATTTCACCATGGCCTTCGGTAATCATCTTTGTGACCGTCGGAAACGCAATTTTACCGAAGGGCAAAAGGCCGTCTGTAAAAACCCTTCGGTAATGCCTGAATTTCTTGTAGTGTGAGATGAATAAATGGTTGTGGTTTTTGAACGAGCGTTCCAGGGAGGAACGACTCTTGTATTGAATATTGGGATTGGTAAAGTATGACTGTGGGCATGCTAATGCTGGCAGTTTATCTTGATGTTCCGTGAGTACTCATCCTCACGTAGAGGAGGGTAGGTCATGTGTGGGAACGGCAGGAGGTCCTAATCCTTAGGGGTACTTTGGATAGGGTTAACCTCGGGTGGCAGCTGTTGAGTGTATCCCAGTTACTACATCACCCGGGTGCACGAACGTCTGTAGCTACACAGCTTCATACAGTCCGGACGGTCAGTCTAGTGAAAATTTCTGTATCGTTATATATATGTTGAACTATTATTGTGTTGTTGGAATGTTTAATTTTATATGTTGATGTGTGAATTAAATTACATAATCTTACCCTTTGTTTTTCCTTGTGTTGTCTCGTTCTGGTACGTCTGTCTTGTCAATTGCAATGATCATCCTTGTGGATGTGAGCAGAAGGAGACGCCTTGTTGGAAGAAGTGATTGAAGAGGAGAACCTGGTGGACGTTGAAGTTAAGGCCGAGTCTTAGATCGTCCGGTTGATTTGTTTTGATGTTAGTTGTTTTGTTTAGATCGTTCGGTAGTTGTTTCTTTTGTAAACCATTCGATCCTGTCTTCTTTTCTTATGCTGTTAAATTGTATTTAACTCTGTACTTAACGCCGTTCGGTGTTTGAGCGTTTATATTAGTGTAAGACTGCACTGTTTGATTATGAAATGTAATTAATTCTATTATATGGTGATTACTGTATTTTTGGGATGTTACAATCTTTAATCTTATATACTATTTTATTTTTTATTTTTGTCTAATGTGTGGAATTTGGATTCATATTTAGAATTTTAATATTAAATTGCACAAGAAAAAAAGTTCATACAACCTTTCTATACTTATTCATTAATAAATGAAATTAGATAATAAATGAAATCAGAAGTTTGAGAGTATTGATTGTCACCAAGTCGGCCACATAATAATAGTTATAAATTAAAGAAATATTAGTTTTTGCAGGGAAAAAAAATATAGTTCCTCTGCAATTGAGATTGAGAATAATAAAATTATAATAAAAGAAAATTTAATTTAGTGTAGTGAGTCTAGCAAGCAGGTAAATTTCCAATAAAATAGTTGGATGTAAGAAGCCTATATAAACAACATTAAATATTAGAATACATAATGCATTTTTCATGACGAGGAGGTGACGCATCAATGTTACAATTATTGCCACACAGATTGAGCATCCAATGAGCAACCACACCTACCAAAATGTGTCTACATCACATCCTAAACGTGGCTTCACTTTTTTTTTTTACTACTTTTAATCATTTTTTTCATGGCCACAGAGGCACTGTTAACTCTGATCACATTGAGCACGTGGAAAGTAGGGACAGAGTTGATGATTTACGACAACATATACTTGACTTTATGTTGAAACAAATGAAACAAATGTACCTGATATTGAATGCCGAGCAACCCTATATCACCTTTAGTTTTCTCATTTTTTGTATACCGCATTTTATTTTGAATTAATGAAAGTTTTCTTCTTCCATTTGTATCCTGTTTCTAATTTTTGTTGCTCGATCTTTAAAATATATCACATTAAGACTTAAGTTAGGATGATAAAAACCCATACTAAGATGCTCGATTTGCGCTCATGCCGTGCAAAAATAACTTACAAATTAATTTGAACGTTATTTGAATTTGGTTAGGGCAAACTCGTAGTCTTTACCACCGTTTGGTTGGAAAGTGTTGAAGCTTGTTTTATGGAAAATGTTGAGATCTCGATTGGTTGAGGCTTGTGAGAGTTTACGGAGAATATTTCTTAAGTAATTCGTTATAGGATGTGACAAGAGATTATGAAGAACGCTTCTTATTAATTGTGTTGCTAGGAAGAGCTATGTACAGTTAAATGCATATCTTATATATATGTTTTTTATTATGACAAAAGAAATATTTTATAGTTTCTTGCATAACAAAATGATGAAACAGTTGTTTGATTATATCTGTTTTTGTGCTTGAATTATTTATTATATGCATTCATTAATTAAAAATGAATCATTGGATAAAACATATTGCACATTGCATATCTGCATGAAATAATCGATTAAATGTTTGTATAATCTGTTAGATTTCAACATATGCATAACGAGACAAAACAACTATGTTTTAACCGATTATATTAGTTGGATAATCGATTAAAACACGTTGCTATGTCAGTACTTGATTGCTGAGTGCATTGATGTGTTCTGAATGGAAAAAGTTTTCAAAATTGCTTAAGTATGGAACTTAACCCATTATGTTATTTTTCTAATCGGTTAAAATGCGTTTTATGTGAAAATCTTTTTCTTCGAAAGCCATAACTATCAATAACGATCATATTTTTAATGTTGTGGCTTGTATGATATGTTTAATCGATTGCATGCACTTTTAATCTGTTAAATCCTGTGCAAATGTAAAATTGTTAAAGCTTAAGGAAAAGCTTAACCGATTACATTAATTGCTTAATCGATTAAAATGCGTCAGAGTTGATAAATCTATAAATAGACGCATTACTCTCTGTATTCAACAAATTTTTGATTCATAACTCTCATAACTAACTTCATTCTTGAGATTTTAATTGCAGGAGCGTCTTGAATTTCTTGGAGAATCAAGATTGCTACATTTGGAAGAAATACTTAAAGATTATTGCAAGAACATTGTGCTTCAACATAGTTGATCATTTCTACACTTTGAGGTGTACTTCTTCAGATCAGTGTTTTATACAATCAAGGTTGATTATATCCCTATCGCTGCAGCCAAGAAGAGGACTTGGTGAAGTTCAAGGACTTAGAGTTGGGATTACTCTAAGGGTGATATAAAGTGTGTGATCTTTTTGGGTTGCTATAGTTGAGATTGAGTTAGAAAGGACAATACACTTGAGAGGATTGTTCTCTGTATGTCTTGCTTGTAAGAAATCTATCAATATAGTGGATCCTTTCATCTATGGTTCATTGAAGGAAAACTGAAGGTAGGTAGTAGGTCGAATCAGTATAAACAACTGTGTGAATCTTTCTATCCCTACACTTTTACATTGTTTTTATTCTTGATTGATTGCATTCCAAGAAAAATTCAAAGATTTCAAAAATCATTTTAAAGGGTAAAACCAATTCACCCCCTCTTGGTTGAGAGTATTGACTTAACTTTTTCTATAGATCGGTTGAGAGTTGTTGGGAGTTAAGGGAAAACATTTCTTGAACAACACATTTTAGGATGTGAAAGAGTTCACGGAGAATGATGATTGTTGATCAGTTGAGGGTTGCTAGGAGTTTATAGAGAATGTTCCTCAAGCTACCCATTTTAAACGCACTTGACTCAATCATTGCATGCACAAGATATAGGAGAAACTTCTTATTTTACTTCTTTTATTTTGGTAAGTAGTTAAAAGAGGTCTCAACTAAAGTAAAACCCTTAAGTGTGAGACATTCCACATGTTTGGGATGGTTGAACCACTCGGGTGCTAAAGCCGATAAGCTTCGTTCTTCAATTCTTCAACAATTCTAAACGACCCCTCCCAATTTGGTGTCAGCTTGCCATGAGCGGGCTTCTTGAAAGCTTCCCACCTCTTCCTCTAAACTAAATCTCTTTTGTTGAAATGCGTCGGCTTCACCTTCGTATTGTACCTCCTGGTGATCACTTGTTTGTATGCCTCAGCGTGCACAATTACCACTTCTCTCCTTTCTTACAAGGTGTCCAACTCTTCCCTTAGGTGAGTTTTATTAAGATTCGCATCTTCGAGCTGTCTAATAAAGAGGGCTCGCCCATCTCAACTGAAAGCATGACATTAGTACCATACGTGAGGTTGAAGAGTGTCTCATCAATTGTGCTGTGTGGCAAACAACGTTACCCCCAAAGTACCTCTTGCAGTTCGCCCTCCCACACTTCTTTCGCATCCTTTAATTGACGCTTTAGCTCGACCAATATATTTTTGTTAACCGCCTAGTTTGATCGTTTGTTTGGGGATGCTCCATTGAGCTTGTTATATGCTTGATGCCTAAGTTCTTGTAGAAATCAGCTAATTTCTTATCAATGAACTGTCGGTCATTGTCACTAATGACTATGTAGGGGAGGTCAAAGTGGAAAATGAGTTTAGAGACAAACTTTTGTACTTGTTGCATCATGATAGTTGCCAAGGGTTCTACGTCCATCCACTTTGTAAAGTAGTCGATGGCGACTAGTAGGAACTTCTTTTATGATCGATTGACAAAGAAAGGACCAACAATGTAAATTCCTTTCTAGGCGAACGACCATAGGAAGAATATGTTGTGGAGCTTGGTCGGGGGCATCTTGATGTTGTTGTCATCTTCTTGATAGCTCCTGAACTTCTGAACAGTGATCTTGTAATCTCCCTCCACCGTTGGCCAATAATAATCGACTCATAATGTTTTCACCTTTAACGTTCTTCGCCCAATATATGAAGGTCGCACACACCATTATGTAGCAGATTCAGCACATATTCAACTTCTTCGTTCAATAAACACTTTAACGGGATGGAGAATCGTCGCCTGTAAAAGTTGTCCCCAATAAAGGCACATTGAGCGATCTTCTTTGCTTCGGTCGAGCTGACGACTCCCCTTTTATCTTACTTCCCATTAATAGGTTGATGTCCTCCCTCCAATCTCTTTGTCTAGCCACAATGTGAACAACCATTCAATGTTGGGCTTGACTAACACTTGCCTTATTTACGTAGGTAGTTGGCCTTTCTCTTTTACGCTCGCCAACTTTGATAATATATCTTAGTGAGCATATTCGGCACATGGGATGTGCTTGATGTCCACAACTTTGAAACTTTTTATCAACATCATGGCCTTGTGGAAATATCAGAGGAATTGGTCATCCTTTATCTGAAACTCTTTATTCATTTACCCGATGACAAGTTATTAGTTTGTTTGACACTCAACCAGTTAGGCACCTAAGTCATTCACCAAGGCCAGGCCAATGACCAACACTTCATACTCGGCTTGGTTATCCAAGATCTTGAACGTGAATACAAGCAAATGCTCAATCATTTCTCCATTCGGCCCTTCCAGCACTACTCTCGCTCATCCACCTTCTCTATGTAGTGACTCATCGACGTATAGCTTCCATATTTAATTGGGGTTCTCTCGCATAGGGAGACCTTAGAAGACAAATTTTCCAAGTGGTTTTCATGCATTGAGACATAAGGTTGTTACCGGAGGCCAAATTCTGATAGTTCCACGGACCAACTCATTATTCCTCCGGCAAGATCCGACTTCTTCAAAATCTTTGTGACCCGATGGTCGATTTGGACAACCACCTGATGACTTTGGAAGTATGGCCTCAAGTGGTTCGCAGAGAACATGAAAGGATTTGGGTTTCCATAAAGTCTGAGATTTGGATGTGCGAATTAGAGAACATGATTAGGGTTCATGGTTTCACTTTCTGGTTGCCTTTGCTTGCTGGTGTGAGTTGTGATGAAGTGCGAGTTACTCGCAGTGGAGAATAGATAAGGCTCATGGAGGTGCTTACGCTCACGGTTGTGTCATGGTGGCTTGAGATTTGGACTCTAGGGTTCACCATGGTTGTTGCAAGTGGTTCGATCTTGTGCAATGATGGATAGACTCGCAATTAGAGCGTCGCGATTGGGTTTTTGGTATCTGAGCTTTTGTTTTCTGGATTGGGGTTCTCAATGATGTTGATTGTGATTAAGGGTTGTTACTTTCTTTGGGTTTTCTGGGTGTTGAATTTGGTTTCTCTACAAGTTTCCATGGCGGCGTGGGGTGGTTCATGCAATGGAAGGAGGGAAAAACTTGTGATTTCTGTTGGTTAGAGGAAGAAAATGGTTTTGCGATGGTGATGGTTATGTGGCGATGGATAGTGGTGGCATTTTTTGGTGGCTGCCAAGGACTGCTAGGGTTTCTAATTTAGGGAAAGGTTGAAGATGATGACGTGCCAGAATGTGGTGACAACTCAGCTTAATGTGATGACCTTGCATCTGCCACGTCAATTAATGATTCCACCTCACACTGACAACTCAGCTTCATTTTAATATCATTAACCTAATTTAGTGGCAGGGACCCAATGACATTGATTTTTCACTTTTAGGGACCCAATTGGGAAAAAAAAAATAAGAAAGTGACCTATTTGAGAAAACCCAACATAAATAGGAACTCTCGAAATGGGTAAACCTAAAATAAAGTAGCTTAAGTTCTAGAGCCTCTTGCACGAGAGCTACGATGATCACTTCATCAGAGACGATTAGGTAGAGTTTTAACTCATTCCCTTAGATCGCTTAGGCCATAAATGATGGGCTGGTCAGGATCATCTTCACATCTGAAAAAATGGCTTAATATTGCTCTTCCACTTGACGATAGAGCACTTCTCATCATTTTCAAGATTGGTCAAATCCTCTTGGCCAACTTGTGGATAAACTGGGATAGCGAGGTTAGTCAACCTTGAAGTCATTACACCTCCTTCAATTTTTGCGAGCTCCTCATCTCCAAAATGGTTGCACACTTGTCAAGGTTGGCCACAATGCTCTGTGTGATGGGTGTGAAACCCTAGAGTTTCCCCGCTCCAACGCTAAATGTGCACTTGGAGGGGTTAGGACGCATCCTGTAGCATCTAATATGCATGAAGACTTCCTTTAAGTCCCTTATGTGTTCTTCAACCAACTGGCTTCTCACCATATCATCTACGTACACGTCCATACATTTACCAATTTGGTGGTGGAAAAGTTTCTTCATTTGCCATTGGTAGGTTTCTCCAATGTTCTTCAATGCAAACGACATCACATCATAACAATAGTTTTCTCTTTCAGTGATATAGGTTGTCTTCTCTCGATTGGGGTGGTACATGGTATCTGGTTATAACCATAATACGTATCCAAGAAAGCCTTGTTAAGAGAGGGTAGGCATCCTTCAAGAAAGCCTTGTTAAGGTCAATGAAGTTTGTGAACATCGTCCACTAGTCGTTTGCCTTCTTGACCATCACCATGTTCGCCAACCACATGGTGTAGGTGACCTCTCAAATGAAATCCGCTTCCAAGAGCTTCCTTCCTTCAGCCTCCATGGCCCTTCTTTTCTCCTCCCCAAACCTCCTCTTCTTCTAGTCATTGGGCATTTTTCCTTAAATAGGGCTAGCTTATGGGACATCACACTAGGGTGAATGTTTGGCATGTCTGCCCCAATCCAAGTGAATAGGTCAATGTTAGCCTTTAACCTTTTCTTTAGATCCCTCCATGCTATTGGCTCAAGTTGTTGCCATTGTTTTTCACATGGCATTCATTCTTCCTAAATCAAACGATTTAATGTTGCCTTACAGCTCCATCCACTCTTCGTTGTTTGTTCTCAAGTCTAGATTAGTCCTCGTCACCTCGGATCGCCTTACCTTCTTAGGAGGTACGTATAACTCCACCTTAAAAGCTGCTATGTAGCATTCCTGTGTGGTCTTTTAGTTTGCATGGATCGTGCACATGGTTCCTTTATCATAAGGGAACTTCATCGCTAAATGAGGTATGAAGAAAATGATGGGTCAAAAAACTCAAACAAACTGTAATCTTACCGAACACCCCATTACAAAGGTTTGTAGAATTAATGAGATTGATCAGGCTTTCGGAGGGGAGGCGACAAGGGAGTTGGTCGATGGTGCCAATCACTTCTAGTTCTCCTGGTATCATCATGAACTTCGCCTATGAGGTTATTTTGCATGGATTCTGGGTCCAATAAAAGGGAAATATCAACCGATTGGATTTCCCAAAAAATTTAGCTCGACCGGCTTTGGTTATTCCTCCCTTTATGAAGTTTGTTTTGAATTCCTCAAAGGAGGCAACAAAAAAGTTGAAAAGCCACCTCCTTTTTTGATATATGGGAAACCTAACCCCTTTTAACGTGTGCGCGGGTACAAAAGTAATATAAAAATTTAGGAGGGGTAGGAGTTAAGTCAAAAGTCAAACATAAAACCTCAAACACCTACATGAACGCCCATATGTTTGGGTGATGTTGTGTAGGGACAAGGTTTAGCTCCCTCTAAATGCCCATTTCGAAGTTGTTGAAAGGGAGCCAGACAAACAAGTCCTTAAAGAAGTACGAGTAAGCATAGAAGAAATCTCTGGAGGCCATCCATTTCCATGAAAGACTCGCTCGTCTGTCTTACACACAACAAGTTTAAACAACTTGGCATCCTCCATAGAGTTCACCAATTCCACCTGTTCGAAAAACCACCTAAGGCTCCTTCAGGTGGTAAAGGAGGACACATACTCCCCAACTTCTTGGGGTACCTAGTCGTAACTAGGGACATATAACAATACCTCCAATGACTCATCCCACTCCTCCGTCACATCAATCTCTATCTTTATCGTAACCTTCTTTACACCTTGAGGAATGACCTTATTTCTATTCACAATGGTTATCTCCCCTCCCTTTAGACTCCTCAGACGATGAAACAAGAACGGTCGACAATATTACCTAAAAATCAAAGTATATAGACGCTTGTTTCTTTGAGAGAGATTGAGAGCAATGGTGAAAGTGGTGCTAAGGCTCATCGTTATTTATAGCCAAATGGGAAGCCCTAAGGAGCCAACCTCAACCATCAAATCAAGCAAGATCTAATGATCCACATTGTACGACTCTTCATTTCCCAAGATGCACGAATACCCATATGACATGTGTCCCCATCCTAGCAATTATAATTTCCCCTTACCTATCACATCCCCATAAATTACGGTCGGCAATTATAACCATTCAGACGATCGGTCATGGAAGGGTTAAGTATCCTTGAACGCATCCCACACAACTTTTACAATAAACCCCTTTGCTTATCATGATAATCTCAAGCTTGGGGGCTTGTGTTTCGTATGACCATTCAGTCAACATTGGGATTCATTATGTTTAAGACCTGTAACATAAAGATTATTAGAAGTTGAAAGTGAATTTGAGATTTTGAAACATATTTTAAAAGTGCAAGCTTTATTATAACTTCATCCATTGAAATTGAGAATAAACACCAACATTGACTTTAGTAATCTATCAAGAAGAAATGCAACTTAGTGGTGACTCAGACATGTTCTTTAATCCAATCATTAACAGTTAATTAAAAACATTTTGGCTTACTTGGAGACCACGAATTATGACAAGATTTATACCAGTCGAAATTTCCATAACAAATTCTTCATCTGTTTCTCATGTATATTTATGAAAAACATCAATGCCACGAACAACCCTGTATAGCCCAAGAAGAGTAAAACCAGTGTGGCTCTCATACTATTCAATTGTATTTTTCCTGCAAGTATAAGTTAAAGAAAATGAAATAAGTGGCATCAACATACCGAAAACCAAAACATATATAAAGTATGTTCGCATCCTCTTTTGTTTGTCTTCCTTTCAACATTGACTTATTTCACATGTTCATATAATTTCTTAGATGACATATTTTGCAAACTTTCAATGCCACAAAGTAAAACAACATGTAGTCACACAAATAAAAGCTTGAGACCCATAACATTTACAAACTTGAAAATATCAACTGTTTGGTCATACTAGGAGACATACTAGGAGAAATGTTGTTCAAAACAAAAACGTTAATGGGAAAATATAGGAAGCATTAAATAAAATGGGCTATTAAGGAAGAACGTGAATCTTATAATTGGCTAAGAGAATTACATGCATCCCAAAGACTCGGCCTAAGCATGTCCATGACCTGATATAAATTGTTTTACTTTAGAAATAAAGAGAAAATCATTATTACTTACTTACCATATCAATAAACAATGAACCAACTCCAAAAGAATGAAAGGTGATTTAAGGCAGAGAAGAATGAACTTCTTCTTCTTCTTTGTGAATCAGGGTGGGACAAAATTACTATGAAGTGAACGGAGAAGGTTAGGGCGTGAATGAACAAGATTAGGAACTCACTAAAGAGTCTACGATAGTGATCTGAGTGAGGTAAGTGTGCTAAAGTGCGAGAGCGCGAGAGTTCTATGAGTGACTTCAATGAGAAATGTTGAGGATGGTTTATGTCAACTGTGTAAAAATATTACTTATGAGTTTTAATTATTAATTATTTCAAAATCTGTATGCAAAATTAGTAAATAAATTTTGTTTGACTTACCTACGAATTCCATATACTAATCTATCCTTGGCAAAACTCTCACTCTAACACACAAACATTACATACATATTTTACATACGGAAAATCTGTAGGTAAATTTCTTTGACATTACCTATGGAAAAATCCATATATAACTCAATTTTAAATATACGTATGTAAAATACATATGTAACAAGTCATTTACCTAAAATCTAAATCCATATGTAATAATTTATAGGTAAATCACATGTTTCTTATACTGAATTTAAAATTTCTACAAATAAGAATGTTTAATACTTCAGTCATGACATCCTAAATTGGAGTGTTACATCAGCTATCAACATAGGTTAGCTTCTTCTCCTTCTTCTTCAGACTCAGACAAGTCTAGGTCTTACCAAGTACTCATAAGTAGCTTCTTTTTATCCCATTTAGGGGTGACCACTTTCTTCTTGGACTTCTCTAAGTTTGGGCATTGAACCTGAAATATCTAGGCTTTCAGCATTCATAGCACACGACTAGTTCTTCCTTTTCCTTCTGTTCATTCTTAAACGCAAATCTAATGCATTTACCTCTTAAATGTGTGTTTTTCTTCTTTTTCCACATAGAGTGAATCTTCCTTGAGATGAATGATAATTCATTTTCCTCTTGTCCCCCCATAGATTCATCATCAATGTTTGACTCTTGAAACGGTTCTTCCACCTTGAGGGCTTTTGTGAGTGTCCTTCTTGTTGGTCGTTGAGTCTTAAGGGTCATGCTTCTCTCCTTTCTCAAGATTTCATCTTGTTGTGACTCCAGCTCATGGTCTTTAAGAATGCCAACAAGCTCTTCAAGACTAAGATCGTCAAGTTTCTTTGAATTCTTCAACGTAGTTACCTATGGTCTCCATTGTTTAGGGAGGTTGTGCAAAATTTTGTTGATATGATCAAAATTATCATATGACTTACCTAACGATTTTAATTCATTTAAAATAGTATGGAAGCGATTGAACGTGGTTTGAATACTTTTGTTGTCCAACATGGTAAACAACTTATATTGTCTGGTGAGTAGATTGAGCTTATTCATCTTTACTTCACTACATTCTTTCGTATGTGATCACTAGCTTGTCCCACATCTCCTTGACACCTTTGTAGGTGTGTACTTTCCAATACTCCTCTTTAGAAAGAGTGCATATCAGTGAATTTTTAGCTTTTGAGTTCATAAGATACCTTTGTTTCTGGTCATCAGACCATAAACTTCTTGCCAAGGGTTTCCCTTCTATATTGAGGGGTATGTAGTTCCCATTTTCCACAACATCCCACATATCAATGTGGCAAGACTCAAAGAATGCATTCATTCTTTGTTTCCAATAGTTAAACTTCTCCCCTTTGAATAAAGAAGGGAGGTTTATGGTAAATCCTTCGTTCTACACTATATTTCGGATAGTTTCCTCAAGTCCAGCTATAAACTAACCCCAAGAGGTTAGCTCTAATACCAATTGATCACAGGTCAACTCTAGAAAGAGGGGGTTTGAGTAGAGTTTAAAACTTTTTGCAATAAAGTGTTGGACATTGTTTGCATGAGTTAGACGGTCTGCACACAGTGTTGAACACTTAAGCATTTTTATATTGGCCCACTCTAACTAAGCTATGTCTAGTTCTTCTTTAAGCACCCTTAAAAGGTTCTACTTATTTTGAAAGAATTACAACAAGTGTAACCATTCTTAGTTTACAACGAGTATAACCACTCATAGTATTAAATAGTTCAACTGACTATAACGTTTAACTCTCACCGAGTTAAACAACCAAGTGTCTTAAATCACTTATGATTATCCAAAAACAACAAAGTGTTTTTATTTAAATAAGTATAGATAAGAACTCTCTTAGAGAGGATATTTGAGGAATACAAAATTTATTTGAAAAACTTGTTACAAAGATTTTCCATCTTTAAAGAGCTTAGACAATGCAAATAAAAGATTGCATTGACAACGTAAGAGTATATGCAATAAAGTTCTTCTTTTAATTCTTGTCTTTTTTCTTTATTAGCTTTCGAAAAGAAAAACGTTATTTAGAGATATTGACTTGACGTAGGTGTATAGCCTTTTGTGAGATGTCAAATGCTATATTGCTTTATTAGGGCAACAACGCTACTCATATGGATTGAGCAAATAATAAGTCATTGAGGAAATCTATAATGTCTTCTTATCTCTTAACGTTCTTTATAAACCAATGTAGAAATAAACCTTTGTTTTTAATGATTTACACAGATAAATAGAAACATCACAACAAACAAAGAAGTTATTCATACATTACATTTAGAACGTTAGACATTCATTAGCATTTAGCATGTTACATATATTAGCTTTTATGTGAAGTCTATTTAGAGTAGCATATATCGTTTACGATTTCTTAAAACATATATTATGTTTAGTGGTTATCATATACCAACGTTATTTCCTTATAAGTTTTTGGTAATCTCATGTTTTACAAAACTTTCCACATACTTCACCAAGCTTTCCACATGTTTCAGTGAGCTAATTGCATGTTCCACCGAGTTTTCCATATGTTTCACTAAACTAACCTCATACTTCAACCAAACTATCTCCAGTGCTTTCCACATACTCCACCAAGATCCACTCACATCATTCTAAGTTCTCTAGTTTTCCTTTTTCAAATTTAGAATTACATCAAAATTAAATATGTTACTTAAAAATAATTATAAATTCACTTTTGAAATTCCAGGTCAGACTATGTCAAAATTGTGTAAGAAAAGTACATCAAAATATCATTTCTCAATATTTTTAAAATTGTTAAAAATAGTATGTCAGAATATCATTTCCCACAATTTTTAAAACATGCGCGTAATGTTAGCCCACAAAATTACACCTATTTCTTACGAAGATCTAGAAAAGATATCATTATTTCTATCATCAGAGTACAACACTCCCCTTTGAGAGGAAGAAAAATACGCACAAAATCAATAAAAGAAATTATTGAAAAATTAAATGAGATGTATGTTAGTTATAAGTTATCAGGTAATTATAAAGGACCATAACATATTAATAATTTTTTTAACAATTTTTTGACATATCACTGTCTTATTAGTAATAGACCAATCACAAACTAAATTTGTCAAGAAAAAACTGATAAAAAAACATTTTCCAATTATAAATACAAACCAAAAGCATTGTATGACAGCGCACACTATCGAGAGGGAATTCATCGAAAGAAGATGGCAGCTACATTCCCACCTGTCACAGATATAAGGAGCGGTTTCAATCCAGCTTCCAGAACCTTCCACAGCCTCAAACCACCACTTCTTCTCCCTCCTCCCAACGCTGCCATCTCCGCCGCTTCCTACGTCCTCTTCCTCCGTCGCAACTCGCACTTTCCGGACTCCTCAACCGCCGTTGTCGACTCCGCCTACGGCCATAGCCTCTCCTACGGCGAACTCATCCACCGCGCTGAGAACCTAGCTGCCAACCTCGCCACAGTTCTCAAACTATCAAAAGCCCACACCGCGCTCGTTCTCTCCCCTAACATCATCCAAGTTCCGATCCTCTGCTTCGCGCTACTCTCCCTCGGCGTGGTCGTCTCCCCCGCGAATCCTCTTTCCACACGCTCCGAGATCACTCGCCTCTTCCACCTCAGCAAACCAGCCATCGTCTTCGCAGTGACTTCAAACGCAGAAAAAACACACGAGTTCCATGTCCGCACGGTCCTCCTCGACTCGCCTGAGTTCGACTCCCTCACCAGGACAAAGATACAGCCTCTGAGTCCAACCACGTCCCCCACGCCGGTGACTCAGTCCGACGTGGCAGCCATTCTGTACTCTTCCGGCACGACGGGAAAGGTGAAGGGCGTTATGCTTACTCACCGCAACCTAACCGCAATAGCCGCGGGATACGACACGGTCCGCACGAAGCGCGCGGAGCCCGCAGTGTACCTCTATACGGTGCCGTATTTCCACGTGTACGGTTTCACCTTCAGCCTGGGGGCGATGGTGCTGTCGGATACGGTGGTGATAATGGAGAGGTTCAGTTTGAGGGGCATGCTGAGCGCCGCGGAGAGGTTCCGAGTGACGCACATTACGGTGGTGCCGGCACTGGTAGTAGCTTTGACGAAGGACAAAGTGATAGACAGATACAATTTGACGTCGTTGGAAGGGATCGTTTGCGGTGGAGCTCCACTGAGGAAGGAAACCGATGAAGCTTTCAAAGCCAAGTTCCCCAAGGTCCTCGTCATGCAGGTACTTCAATTTTGAGTCCTATTTTCATTATTTTCTTTTTGAAAAATCATATTTTTATATATTAATATAATTTAAATATTAATATAATCGTACAATTTTATCTACACTGAAAATCGTACAACTTCTTCTAATTTTACTATTTTTATAAAACAAAATTAATTATCTTACTATATTTTAATGTTTCAAATAATTAATTATTTAAATTTAATTATTTTTAAAAATAAAATAATTATTTTACCTTTTTCATTTACATTTAGTCATTTTTTAAATTAATTTTTAGTAGTTATTATATACTTTTATTTTGTCCATATAAATTCTTTGTTTTGCTTCATTCTTGATTCAAATAAAATATTAATGTTTCAAAGGTGGGGTTAAAGTTAACTATATGAGTTTCATTGCTTCGTTCAAGGTCCAGTTGCAATATAGTGGACCATTTCTTGTGCATGTGCATGATCAGATAGTAGGTACTTCGATATTTTAGTTGAATCTTTTTACAGATAATAATTAATACAGATAATAATTATTTCACATAACATATATTCTGATCATAAATCTTTATTTATAGTTTCATGATAGATTTTTTTTTTTATTAAAATTGGTCTAATTAGTGTCCATCATGAATAATCATACTTTAATTTTTAATTAATTAATTAATCAAATGGTTTGTTTTGTCATCGTCTAGATTTAATAGCCTTCTTTTCGAGTTGGTACTTGATTATTTGATGCATGGTCATCCAATTTATTTGGTGGTCAACTAGACTCATTGACTTAGGATTTGACCATTCTGAAACATAGTCGATTGATCGATTTGTTTGGTGGTCGGACGACCTCACTGATTTGTCTCTGAATTGGTAATTAACTATTTGGGCTGGTGCATGGTCGATCGAATTGTTTGGTGATCAATAGGATTCATTGGTTTGTTCTTCAAACTAGTAGTTGATAGCCTAATCTAGTACATGGTTCCGATGTAGTCAGTCGGACTCACTAGTTTATTCTTCAAATTAAGAATTGATTATCCAAATTATAATTGATAGTTTGGATCATGATTGATAGTACAGTCCTAATTAATAATATATTTACTATACTTTTAATTTAAAAGAATTATTTTAAAGTTTATATTAACGATTACTAATAATTATATGTTATATACTTAAATATAAACAGAGAAAAAATAGTCGCACTTAAATATAAATAAATATTCCAATTTTATTTATTTTAACTTTCTTAAAACTATTCCACTTATGTGTAAACTTAAATATAATTAAATAAATATGAAGTTGTTTTAAATAATGTATTTTTTGTTTATTTTGATATAAAAACATTAAATAAATTTAATGAAAGCTTTCATTCAGTATAAAGAAATAATTTGATTTTCATATGAGTGTAGGGTGGTAGATAATAGTGTAAAATTGTTTTACTAAATTAAATTGTTACTATTTAGATAAAGGCATTATTACTTTGATTTCTAAAACACTATTTATAAAAGTCAATATACTTTTAATGTCAAAAATAAATTAGAGATATGTTAGGTGATCAATTTTGGAACAATTACAATAAACTAAATAAAAGAATGTTACACACGATGATTTTTTTTTATTGATTTATAATATAAAACACTTAATATTTTATTTTAGTATATCTGTCTTTTAGCATTAAGCCTAACCAACATGTTAGAATCATTCCTTTATAAAGGTTTTGAGTTAAAAGGATGGGAAAAACGGTATTTGAAGAGAAAACTTATAAACAACGGTTTCTGAGATTAGTCATAATCAACAGTGTATCAATAATATTATTATAAAAAGAAAAGTCAAAATGACTCCAAATTTAATATTTCAACAATAAAACATGATTTAAATAATGAGATGAGTTTTAACCTTGACCTATTATCAGATAGAAAAAAGAAGAAGCTAAATTTAGAGAATAATAAAAAATAAAATTGAAGATAAGAAATATAATATTAAGGAAAATATTTTTATTGAAATATGTTGAAGTAATATAAAAAATAACACATAAGGTCTTTTAACTGTAAAAGAAAAATAGGTTGACGTTAAAATTATAAGGTTATATGATTAAGATTTAAGTCTTGAAAAATTTCTTCATGGAAATATCATGATATAATATAAGAAATAAAACACTATTGGGAATCTAAATCTTACAAGACCTTTGGAATGGAGTTAAAATTGAAAAAAGAGAGACTTAAAATGATATAAAACCCATAAAAGTTAAATTAACACTTCAAATAATGACTTATGCGATAGAAATGCCCTAACTAAAAATTAGTATTGAAATTATATCTCAACAAATGAAAAAACTAAAAATATGAATGTTATCAAGCTAACATCTATTTCTATCAATTAAAAGTTGAGTTAACATATCTAAATGCGATACTAATGTTAAAGTAATTTAGTATTATTGAATATTCCATGACTAAACTAAAGTTAAATATTTAAAGTTTAAATATTTATTAAATATAAGTTGTAACTCAAAACGTTTTGTTATCTAATAATAATTTTAGTGTATGTTATCTTTGAATTATTTATTAGTGTAGGATGGATTTTTGGAACGTTCCAAATTTTAACAGTGATAAAATAAAGTGTTATAAAATTAATAAAATAAAACATATTTGTCTTAAATCTATAAATATAATATTAATATAGTTATTTAAAAGAAAATAATCATAATAATAAATATATCTAAACAATTAAAGATAGTCACATCCTTTCTTTGTTAGAGATGTATTAAGACTTATCCTTTATATGTTCATACTAATAAAGTGATCATCACAAAAGAAATAAACAACACACAAAAAACAACAAAAGAAATAACATGGATAAACTAGAGTTCAAAAGAAAACATCATTAGATTATTTAATCATATCAAATACTAGATCAACATTCATAAAGTACTAGAAACTCACAAAAACATACATACACTTTATTCTAGACTCATTTATTCGGATACATACTTTGACATATGTATTCAATGTAGGTGTGCACTGATAGTAGTATTTATACTCTACAAATTCTTACAAATATTATTACCCTATTACTCATAAGGTTAATCTTTTCATGTCTAAACCAAAGTCTATAGAGAAGATCTCATGCGATTCTCTTCCTCCACTCCATTATAATCTCTAAATGGGTTGAATAACTGATAGAATATCAGGATATGTCAAAGCATATACTAATCATACCACAATCAATTCCTCCTTAAATCGGTTTGATTCATTCACATATCATATTATAAGTCAACCATTCTTTTAGCATTCACATAAACACATCATAAGAGATATATGAAAATTTAGTTAAAGATTTGATATTTTTGCACAGCCGCAAGATATCTCGCTCAGCTAGAAGTTTTTGACAGCACACTTGCTCAGCCACCAGATCTGCTCGGTCAGCCATTAGATGTTTTCGTTCAACAAGTGGTGTTTGAGCACACACTCACTCAGCCACTAAATCTTCTCGGTCAACGAGTAGTTTTTGACAACACACTTACTCAGCTCAACAAGAGTACCACTAAAACTTACAAATTTAAATTCTCCTAAAAGTCACCCAATAAATATATTTTTGCCCAACAACTGTCAAGTTTGTGAACTTTCTGAATTTGGTATCGCCGAGCGACTACCAAGTTAATAGCTCTCTTACTTTGACTTTGCCTAACGAATATATGTTCACCCAATGAGTCTGCATAATTTTACAAAATTATGTTATTTCAATTATGCAAAAGATTATAAGACCAAACCACAAATGTCCAGAACAGTCAACCATCAAATTATACACAATTCAATGATTCAATTCACCTTAAATAAAATATAAACCACATGGCATCTCACAATTTCAACATATCAAAACTTCAATCACATCATCGCTAAAGACAATTCATGAATCCTAACACAACTCAACAAGTCATATTTCATCAGAAAACTCAATTATGTAAATCAATATAAATTCAGCAATTATAACTTGTTCATCATTTTAAATAAATATAACTATCTTCTATTACCTAGCAAATTACCAAACATCTCTAAAGGTCCTAAAATCGCTCCAAAAGCATAGAAAACTCTATCTGCTTCTATGAACAATATAAACACAGTCAAGACATACAATTAGGACCACTAATCAACATAAACTCTTAAAGATAACTCGTATATCACATGAAACTCTAGATAGTTCACATGCAAAGGACAACAAAACAAACCAAAGAGAGGATCAAAAAATTAACTTACTCTATTTGATAAATTGATCGTTCAAATTAAAGAGTTTGTCCCTAAGATCCATCCTATGGTCTTGGTTTTTTAATCAAACGAACAAATGATAAAAACTCCTACTAATAAGTCAGAAAACTCCCAAAAAGTGACTTTTTAAAAAATGTTGTGTTTTAAATCAATGAAACTCATTCATAAAAAATAATTTATATTAAAATATTTTAATATTAAAATAATTGAGTTTCACTATTTTTAAACCATATCATTTCTTAAAATATCATTTTCTAAGTTTTTACATATTTAATCTTTATTAACAATATATATTTTATACTTATTTAAGTAGTTATATGATAGTATTTATTTTTATCATTACTGACACTAATAAATTAAATTTTAATATTTATTTTAAAATCGTGTTGTCTTATCGTTGGCTTAGCCAAGTTATGTAAATAAAAAGAAGTACGTATTTTGTTGAAGAATAGTTTTAGTGATGCCATCTTCCTGCAGTTAATAACGAAAAGTTAACCCCCGGTCGGATTGATTTTCACTCTTTCGTCCAAAAACTCTAACTAGTCCATCAGCCAAGCCCTTCTGACTCTCCTATTCGTCCAGTTAAGATAGGAAGCTTTGAATTTGTCTATAGCCATAGATATAGAGAAAAACATGTTCAAGATAACTATGATAGAATTAATGAAAAAAAAATACACCAATTTCTTTAGTGAAAATGTCTATATCAGCTAAATTAAAATTTACTAGATGCGTTTCAATACAACACATAATTGTTTTAAAAATATGCAATAAAATTAACTAAATTTTTATTTTTCTTGTATTTTTTAAATTTTATAAAATTGTAATTTTTTTATTGACAGAGTATATTGTATATAAATATTAAGGAATACTCCAACCTCTATACAAAAAGTTTTGTACAATATTTCTTTAAAATTAGATTTCCATATTAAGTACATATATTTATTTTTGTGTACATTATTTATAACATTTTTTGAGAAATAGAATATCTGGTATGTAAATATTAATGTAGGGATACGGTTTAACCGAATGTGTGGTTACCCGAACCACTCCCGAGGAAGCTAATCACGTGGGAACAGTGGGTAGACTGAAACCAGACATAGAAGCAAAAGTTGTTAACCCACAAACAGGGAAACTCATGTTTCCTGGTGAAAGGGGTGAACTATGGATCAAAGGACCTTATGTTATGAAAGGTAATTATAAATTTATATTAATTAATTCATTACCTTAGAGTTTAATGCATTACTCTGTTGTGTTTTTTTCATGTGTTGATAAATTTTGTTTAGGATATAGAGTTATTAAGTTATTAAAAAAAATTCATCCAATCTTTTTCATTTTATAAAAGTCCAATTCCTTCTATATTAATTATAGGATATTAAATTTATTTAAAATTTATCATAAGAAGATTTATTATTGGTTAATTTTATTTTATCATTCAGTTATGAAATCATTATTAATATTTAATTCATTATATGTCTTATACTTAAGATTGAATTATATTATTATTATTATTATTATTATTATTATTATTATTATTATTATTATTATTATTATAATAGTTTGCTTACATCATGCATGGACTATGTTGGAGTAGGTTATGTTGATGATCCAGAAGCAACTTCAGCAACTTTGGTGAATGGATGGTTAAGGACTGGAGACCTTTGTTATTTCGATAATGATGGTTTCTTGTATATTGTTGATAGGTTAAAAGAGCTGATCAAATACAAGGGCTACCAGGTCAAATTAGTTTTAATTAAATCACTTAGTAAAGCTGGCTTTTATTACATAATTATTAGTAAATTAATTTTCTTATCTTTTAATTACTGTTAGATTTTTAACCTTAAAAGCTAATCAACATTCTTTTTATGATGTTATAAAAGTCTGCTGAACTAACTAAATAAGACTGCATAATTAAATAATTAGATAATTATTATGATGTTATAAAAGTTTTGATAACATGTTAGAGTTGAGATTAAAACTAATTAATATATTAAGTAAGTTATTAACCAAATATAATCAAAAATATAAATGTCACGTTTTAAAATATTCACAATGAGATAAACTTTTTCCTCTCATTTATTAGATGTTCTTCTGCATATTTTCTTTAGTTATATCATAATTCGAATAGCATACTATCCAATATATATACGTTGCATTACTTAAAAATATTCAATTTTACATATAAAATGTCAATGTTTTGATGGGAAAGATATATAGAAGATCTCATACAACCTAAAAGATAAAAATCAAATTACAATATAATTCTTATATTTCAAATTAATTTTATAATAATGAGTTAGACTTAATCTCACTTTTTTTTATTATATGAGTTATTAAAAGTTTGTCTCTAAATTTTCTTTTACAAATATTAATTATATATAATATTTATTGATATATAATTTGTACCCTTGAAAATAATATGGTTGTACATTGCAGGTTGCTCCAGCAGAGCTAGAAGAGTTGCTCCTATCTCACCCAGACATACGTGATGCTGCAGTTATTCCGTAAGATTCTAATTTTTTTAGCAACCAACTATGTTATCTTTTGCTAAATAGTTTTACATAAATACGTTGTTCAAGATAAAAATCTTTCGTTACACTTAATATGAAATAATTTGGATAGACATTTATCAAAGAGATCAGATGTTAAAACTTACTAATAAAAACGACTTTTACTAATCAAAATGTCAATATTCAAAATAAACGAACGGTCTATTTATACTTATATATAAAGAGATATTTCTTTTTCTATACATCATTTTTATTCTCATTTTACACTTTATAAACTAATTATTAACTGATTTTTATAAAAGTATAATTATTAACTAACTTTTTTATAAGTAACCATTATTTTAAAATATATTATAAAAGACTATTACAGTTTTTTATTTATTATATTTATAACTTTTACTATTAATATTCACATACTTCTTATTATTTTTTCTTTATATATTAACTTAATCAATATATATATATATATATATATATATATATATATATTAACTTATAACATAAAACAACAATTTAAAAAATATAAACACATATCCCGTTTATGTTTACACTAAGATTAAGTTGTAAAATATCTTCTGAAAATGAATAAATATAAAAGAAAAACAAACTCCTCCTTTCAAAATCAAATTATTAATATTAGAAAAACATTGACTTCATGAATATGTCAGTTTTTAAAATATATTTTATACGAATATATATATATATATATAATTTAAAAAACTAGTTTTTAATATAAATTTGTTACCATTTTTATTGGTAATCGAAGCATCAAGTTACCCTAATCGTGTTTGAAAAGAAAAACATGTGAGAAAAATTAATATGAACTTTTTCATAAACTAAAATTAATTTACCAACAAAACATATTATTAGATGACTTTAAAATTTTATACGAATTATCTTTAAATTATGGAAAAATCTGGTCTATTTACTTTCTTATTATAAATATATTAATAAATATAATCCAAAAGTACTCTAATCAATCAAAATCTGGATTTGCACAAAGAATAAAAAATGGCAATTGGTCTTCATTTTATATATTTTTTCTCCTCTACTTGCAAACTGTCTTATTCGAATCTGATTCGGGCATAATTTATGGTTTTTCATCGTGTTTTGTGGCACATGTTATATTTATATATAGTGCCAGTAGTTGAAAAGGAAAATAAAAAATCAATTTTTTCTACACACTGATATTTAATTATGAATTAATACACAATTCAATGTGATTTTCCACTACCGTGATACTACTTTAAAATATTCCTTTGTCATGTGAAATAAATAATGGTAGGGTGAGATCATTTATATTTATTTAACACATATTATCATAAAAAAATGAATTTTTATAATTTTAGAAAAAATATATATAAAAATAATAATAATATAAAAATGAATTTTTATAATTTTAGAAAAAATATATATATAAATAATAATAATATAAAATAAATGTGAAAAAATTGTGTATCAAAATATAATTTTTACCGATCTAATACAAGGTTTAGACGCTAGCTTTTGTAGTCGATTACTTTTTTTATTCATTTCATTAATTATTCCATTTCTGTAATACTAGTACTAGCTTTTTTGTTTTTGTCTAGTATATTTTAAAAGTACACACGTTTTAGTTTATATTGAAATTGTTTTTGTATATTTTAGCCTTCATATCTATATAGTCGTAAACCTACCAAAAGAAAAATATTTGTTAACTAAAAGATAGAGTACGAAAAAAATTATTTCTATATTTAAAGTCATGATTGAATATTTTATTATTTACTTTTTATTTAATTTGATTTTATATTCTTTTTTCTAAAATTATTGTGCTATTTTATTAGATCAACTTAATATTGTTTAAAGACAATAAGTTGATATATATATATATATATATATATATATATATATATATATATATATATATATATAATAAAACTTGTTTTATAATGGGAAGAAAAAAAAAACCTAGCAAACTAGATAGCGTAATAATACTACATATGATGTGAGAAAGAACTAATAAGCTTAACGTATGATGAACAGATACCCTGACAATGAAGCAGGCGAAGTGCCCATGGCGTTTGTTGTGAGACAACCTCAAAGTTCCCTTGGCGTAGCACAAGTTATCGATTTTGTTGCCAAACAGGTCCTTTTTTTCCTCTGCGTTGCTTTCTTGTCTACATTTCAATTTTCAGTCATACGTAGTTTCACAAACTTCTAGGTAAACATTCGTACATACAATAAAAATAAAAACTAAACTCTTTTCATAAACTAAAAATTATCTTATAAATATGCTAGTATGTGTGACATCCCAAAAATACAGTCATAACTATAAATTTAGAAAATCACATTTAATAATAATCTCAAACAGTTTTACACTAAAAGTTAAAGAAATGAGAAACCAACGGACGCTTAAGGACGAACGTCCTTTAGAACAAATCCAACATAACGGATGAATATGTACAAGTCGCACGCTACACATAAGAGTTTACAATTTAAAGCCAACGTACAAGAAACCTGACCGAACGGTTTACAGAGAACAATTACCGAACGGTCGAATTAACTTAAAAGAAAACAAGAGATGGTCGAACGACCACTCAGTTCAACAAAATACAATACTGGCCGAGCGGTGTCACTGCTCGATCTTCACTTCGACATCAACCGGGTTCTCTTCATTCAACGCTTCTTCCAAACGCTCATCTCCCTCTGCTCACATCCACACGGATGATCATTGCAATGACAAGACAAACGTACAAGGGCAAAGGACAACACAAGGAAACGAAAGGGTAAGCTTACGTAATTTAACTCATGCATCAACATGCAATTTCAGGTAAACAATTCAACATACATGCATATCTCAACATATACATTCATTAAATAACAACCCACGTTAACGTATTCACAAATTAAAACTCAACAAGACTGACTGTCCGGACTGTATGAACTCTGTGTAGCTTCGGTGTTCGTGCACCCGGGTGATGTAGTAACTGGAACTCTCATCAGCTGCCACCCGAGGTTAATCCTATCTGTCCAAATAATCATCAGGACTAGGACCTCCTGCCGTTCCCACACATGACGTACCCCCTCTACGTGAGGACGAGTACTCACGGGACATCAGGATGAACAATCGGCTAAGCTTACCACATTCATACTTTACAAATCTAAATAATCAATTCCTGAGTCGTTCCTCCCCGGAACGCTCTTTCAAAAATCATAACTTTCCATTCATCTCATATATATATATATATTCTTTCGCATTTACTGTTCATCATGCACTATTCATCATTTACTGTTCATCAATATCATGAATTACCGAATGTTCCATCCCAAGGAGACCGAGGACGAACGCTATCCGCGAGACCAAAAGACGCTCGTCGGATCAAAGAGCGAACGCTAACAGCGAGACCGAAGGACGCTCGTTGTACAAAAGAACGAATGGCAGAGTTACAGTTAATTACAGAAAAGGCCAAGTACGGTACTGTTTACTGGACGAACGCTATTTCGCGGGAAAAGAGTACGGGCGCTCAAAATAATACCGAGCGTCATTTAGGACGAACGCTCAGCATAAGACCGAACCTCATTTTGAGCGAGCGTTCAGAATAAGGTCGAACGCCATTTAGGGCGAGCGTTCAAAATCATAAGACCGAGCCCATTTTAGGACGAACGCTCAGTTCAACCGAGCACCATTTTGGACGAACACTCAGTGTGAGACCGAGCCCCAATTTGAGCGAGCGTTCGGTATAAGACCGAACACCATTTTGAGCGAGCGCTCATTATGAAACGAACACCAAACGGAACGAACGTTCAGTATAGGATTAGGACGAACGCTCAGTTGGAGACCGAGCACCAGGACGAACGCTCCAGCAGAGTATTTTGACACGAGGACGCTCGTCCTGAATAGAAGATTTATCCAAACGAAAAATCAACATTTGAATTGTTACTAAGGAAAACCGAACGGTCAATGACCGTTCAGTACGAACGTACATGTTCATCAAATTCTCTTACAAATCATTTTTCATTTCCAGTTCATTTCTCATAGTTCCACTCGTTCACATCGCACAAATCTCATATTTCATACATCTCATATTATATAATTTCATATATTTCATTTCATCAATCAACGAACGTTCATGCATCTAAATCTCATCCAATTCATCATATATTATTCTCATGCAGTAAAATAACGAACGTACATATCATTCCATTTCATCAAACATCATACATCATACTCATACGAACGTTCATACACACACATGCATTCAAAACAGTTAAATTAAGTAAGCTTCCCTTACCCGGAAATGAACGAACGTTCACAGACGCACACAGACGCTCTCCACTCAATCCTTATCGCCAACGTTCGTTAATCCACTATTCAGACGAACCCCAATAATGAAAATCAGAACCGCTCTACTTTAAGAAATACGAACGTACAACTCAAAACTGAGTTTTCATGCACGGAGGACGAACGTTAAAAATGAAGGAAAGGACTTACCAGCTTCGCTAGCCGAACGTTCTCTCTGAAATTCCTTGACGCCGAACGTCCTTCTTCAGTACCGGAATCACTGATCGGAGGAGGTGAATTGGGTGGTTTCTAGAGAGAGAGAGAGGGTGTAGAGAATGAAGAGAGAAGGAGAGAGAATTGAGTCTGAGAAACTGAAGGAGAGAGGGTGAAGAGGGAGATCTATCAGAATTAAAATTAAGAGTGCGTGCTCCACTCAGCCGGACGCACGTCTCCACTCAACCAGTGCGCGCTCCACTTCACCCTAATACCGGACGGTCGCTTATCCTGAGCCGGACGCGTGTATTCCATTTATGAGTGCTGGATGGACGTCCATTCGCAGGCGGACACGTGTATTTCACTAACACTTTCCACTACCGGTTCTGACTCAGCTCCACGTTCGACAGTCGGCGTCCGTTAGTGGATGTCGGGCACTGCTGTCGGCCATGTGCGTGCTGAGGTGGCGCGCTCTCCTGCCGCCACGTGGACTCCACTGTGCACGTTTTTCTGAAGCCTGACATTCCCCCCAACTACAAAAATTTTCGTCCTCGAAAATTAGGACTAAGTCTCGAACAGATGGGGATACAAATCCTTCATGGCATCTTCCACCTCCCACGTAGAGTCGCTCGTCTTCTCGTCCCAGACGACTTTCACCAATCTGACTGCTTTCTTCTTGTAGTATTTGGTGTTGCTATCTTCAATGCGTACTGGTTGCATCTCCAGTGTACGGTCTTGACGAAGACGAATATCTTCTAACTCCAATACGTGAGAAGGGTCGGATACGTATTTTCGGAGTTGAGAAACGTGAAAGATTGGATGCAAGTTTGATAACTGAGGCGGCAAAGACAACTCGTACGCAACTGGTCCAATCTTCCTCAAGATCTGATAAGGTCCGATGAACTTGGGAGACAACTTTTTGGGTCGAATAGCTCTCCCAACTCCAGTGGTCGGATGCAATCTAAGGAAAACATGATCTCCTGCATCAAACTCCAAGGGTCTTCTCCTTTTGTCAGCGTAGGATTTATGTCGACTCCTGGACGTCTTCAACCTTTCTTGAATTAACTTCACCTTCTCAGTCGTCTGCTGAATGAGCTCTGGTCCTGTTAACACCTTTTCCCCTTCCTGAAACCAACACAAAGGCGTTTGGCATTTTCTCCCGTACAGAGCTTCAAAAGGAGCCATTCCTATGCTGGCTTGAAAGCTGTTATTGTAGGTGAACTCCACTAAAGGCAAGACTTCATCCTAGACGCCCATGTGATCTAGGACACACGTCCTCAATAAGTCTTCAAGCGTCTGGATGGTTCTCTCGGACTGACCGTCCGTCTGTGGATGATAAGCCGAACTCATATGGAGTTTGCTACCGAGCTCACTTTGTAATGATTGCCAGAACCGAGAAGTAAATCTCGTGTCTCGGTCTGAAACAATGCTAGACGGAACTCCATGTAGACGAACAATTTCCTTGATGTAAAGCTTAGCCAGGTTCGTCATTGACATCTTCAGATTGACTGCTAGGAAATGAGCACTCTTCGTTAGTCGATCTACAATTACCCATATGGAATCATGATTCCTGACCGTGCGAGGTAAGTGAGTCACGAAATCCATCGCAATGCTGTCCCACTTCCATTCTGGGATTTCTAACTGCTGAAGTAATCCACCAGGCCTTTGATACTCAGCCTTGGCTCGCTGGCACGTTAAACAGGATGCCACAAAACGTGCAACGTCACTCTTCATTCCTGGCCACCAGAACGAGCTCCTGAGGTCTTGATACATCTTAGTCATACCAGGGTGTATACTAAGACGGCTGTGATGTCCTTCCTCAAGAATGATTCTTTTCAGCTCGCCATCATTCGGAATGCACGTTCTATCCATGTAGCGTAGCATACCATCAGTTCCAGTGTTAAAATGTTTTGCTTGATCCGTACCGAGTGCGCTCAAAATCTTCACCAACTCTTCATCCTCTCGCTGCTTCACTCTGATCTGGTCGAATACGTCACTGGAGATTCTAAGAGTACAACATTTGATAACATTCGGTTGCAAGTCAAACTGTAATTTCAGATCTCTAAAACTTTCTACCAAACTCAACTCTCGGACCATCATAGAGGAGACGTGAACTATCTTTCATCTTAAGGCGTCTGCTACAACATTTGCTTTTCCCGGGTGGTAGAGTAGTTCAAAGTCGTAGTCCTTCAAGAACTCAAGCCAACGTCTCTGTCGCATATTCAGCTCCTTCTGATCAAACAGGTACTTGAGACTCTTGTGATCACTGAACACTTGAAATGCCGATCCATACAAGTAGTGTCTCCAGATTTTCAAGGCAAAGACAACTGTTGCTAATTCCAGGTCATGAGTTGGATAATTCTTCTCGTGAACCTTCAATTGTCGAGAAGCATACGCAACCACCCTTTTTTCTTGCATGAGTACACAGCCCAAACCCTGATGAGACGCGTCACAATATACCACGAAGGGTTTAGCCGTGTCAGGTATGACTAATACCGGGGCGCTCGTTAACTTATTCTTCAATTCCTGGAAACTTTCTTCACACCGATCGGTCCAAGCGAACGGCTGATCCTTTCTGGTCAGCTGAGTAAGCGGAGCCACTATTTTGGAAAACCCTTCAATGAACCGTCTATAGTAGCCCGCGAGTCCCACAAAGCTGCGAACTTCAGTTACCGAGCGTGGACTCTCCCATTCCAATACTGCTCTTACTTTTGCCGGATCCACTGATATTCCTCCAGCTGAAACCACGTGCCCCAAGAATGGCACTTCCTTCATCCAAAATTCACATTTAGAGAATTTGGCGTACAACTCCTTTTCTCTTAGCACGCCTAGAACGACTCTCAAGTGATCCTCATGTTCTTCATAGTTCTTGGAGTAGACCAGAATATCATCAATGAATACAACCACAAATTTGTCTAGATACGGCCTGAAGATACGATTCATGTAGTCCATAAATATTGCTGGGGCGTTTGTCACACCGAATGGCATCACTACATACTCGTAGTGTCCATAACGAGATCGAAAGGCTGTCTTCTGGATGTCTTCTTCCTTCACCCGAATCTGATGGTATCCCGACCGTAAATCAATCTTCGAAAATATGGTCGCGCCATGTAATTGATCCAGTAGGTCGTCAATCCGAGGCAAAGGATACTTGTTCTTGATAGTCAGCTTGTTTAACTTCCTGTAATCAATGCAGAGACGAGAACTGCCATCCTTCTTCGTCACTAAGAGTACTGGCGCTCCCCAAGGTGATACGCTTGGTCTGATAAACTGCTTATCCATTAACTCTTCAATCTGCTCCTTGAGTTCAGCTAACTCTGCTGGCGACATCCGATAGGGTGCAATAGAGATAGGTCCCGCATTCGACACTAGGTCGATAGTAAATTCCACCTCGCGTGGAGGAGGTAGTCCGAGCACTTCGTCAGGAAATACATCAGGGAATTCATCCACGACTGATCGTCCTCCATTCAGTTTACTGGACGATTGCTCATGATTCAAACCTTCAAGTCGTTCGTCCGAATGCGTCATGATCAGAAAGCAACTGGCGCCACCCACTATATCTTCCTTTAGTTGACCGAGGGTCACAGATAGATCCACTTCATACTCGTCTGGAAACACCAATTCCTTTGCACCACAATCTATGAGAATGCGATTGGTAGCCAGCCAATCCATTCCTAAGATTACTTCTAGATCTTTCAAGGGTAGACAAATGAGATTCACCTTATAATTACGCCCCTCAACCTCTATAGGACATTTAACACATACAGTAGACGTCCTAACCTCACCAGCCGCTGGGGTTGATACTACCAAGTCGAACTGCATCTCGCGTTCGGCTATACCCAATTTTTCGACGCACGCCTTCGAGATGAAGGAGTGTGTCGCCCCCGAATCATACAACACACAGCAAGGCTTCCCAAACAATAAACATGTACTGGTGATGAGCGTACCTGAACTGGAAGCTTCGGCGCCTGTTATAGCATAAACACGACCAACCGCTTGTGCTCTTCCACCCCGATCCTGTTGCATCCTCCCGGCATTTGGCGGCCTCATTACTGCACGCCCGCCCATATTACACTCGTGCTCCATGTGACCGTTTCTTCTACAGCGAGTGCAGTATTTTGCTCCCTCCAACAGAGGACACGACGATCTGTAGTGTGGTCCTCCACACTTAAAACATCTGACTGATCCAGACTGTCCAGACTGTCCGGCAACAACCATAGCCTGAGAATTTGATGGTTGTGCTGGACGAGCATATGGCAACCTGTCCCGATTCATATTCGGCCTGGTCATGATCGGTCCTCTAGTTGGTTGTTGCTGCTTCTTCAGTCGTTCTGCTTCAGCCACATTTTTCTCTAACACTTTTGCTCTCTCAATCATAGTAGGAAAGGACTTAATGCAGAGGCTGGATATCAATACCTTAAGATCACTCCTCAGTCCATTTTCAAACTTCCTGCACTGCCATACTTCACTAGTGGCAAGGGTATTAAAGCGAACCAGATGTTTGAACCTGTTGGTGTACTCCGAAACAGACATATTACCTTGTACCAACTGGAGAAATTCCACCTCTTTGCCGAAACGAACACTATCCGGGAAATACTCCTCATAAAACTTTTCCTTGAAAACTTTCCAGGAAATAGGGCTGTGAGATTCTGCTAGTATCATCTTCGCAGTCGACCACCAATGACTGGCCTCTCCAGTCAACAGATACTCGGTGAATGTCAGTCTTCGATCGTTCGGACATTCCTTGGCATCGTAAATCTGTTCCATGTCCCTTATCCACTGATCAGCTCCGTCGGGAAGGCACTTCCCATCAAATTTTGCAGGACGATGCTGTAAAAAGTTCTCCAAACTCCACTCAGTCTGATGAGTAGGGTTTGAAGCAGATGCTCCTGGTGTACCCCTGGTAGCTGCAAGAATCTCCATAAGCTGCCTCTGAGTCACTTCAGAATTTGCGCGAGCGGCCTCCAAACTCTGTAAGGCAGCCGCATTTTGCTGCGTCAAAACAGCGTTCTGCTCTTGTAACCTTTCAATTACTGATTCCAACAATCTGGCGTTGTTGGGCACATCATGTTCATTGGTCTGCGGTGGAGGAGGAGGAGGAAGTCTAGATGCCATTGGTTCTCTGAGAAACAGAGAAAAGAAACGAACGTTAGTCCTGTTCAAAGTGTTGAAAATAACTCATTAACGCAATTTAAGCACACAGCAAAAACACAGTGTACTCATAACCTACAGTGTCCTTAAAAGAACAAAACTGCTCTCATACCACTAATGTGACATCCCAAAAATACAGTCATAACTATAAATTTAGAAAATCACATTTAATAATAATCTCAAACAGTTTTACACTAAAAGTTAAAGAAATGAGAAACCAACGGACGCTCAAGGACGAACGTCCTTTAGAACAAATCCAACATAACGGACGAATATGTACAAGTCGCACGCTACACATAAGAGTTTACAATTTAAAGCCAACGTACAAGAAACCTGACCGAACGGTTTACACAGAACAATTACCGAACGGTCGAATTAACTTAAAAGAAAACAAGAGATGGTCGAACGACCACTCAGTTCAACAAAATACAATACTGGCCGAGCGGTGTCACTGCTCGATCTTCACTTCGACATCAACCGGGTTCTCTTCATTCAACGCTTCTTCCAAACGCTCATCTCCCTCTGCTCACATCCACACGGATGATCATTGCAATGACAAGACAAACGTACAAGGGCAAAGGACAACACAAGGAAACGAAAGGGTAAGCTTACGTAATTTAACTCATGCATCAACATGCAATTTCAGGTAAACAATTCAACATACATGCATATCTCAACATATACATTCATTAAATAACAACCCACGTTAACGTATTCACAAATTAAAACTCAACAAGACTGACTGTCCGGACTGTATGAACTCTGTGTAGCTTCGGTGTTCGTGCACCCGGGTGATGTAGTAACTGGAACTCTCATCAGCTGCCACCCGAGGTTAATCCTATCTGTCCAAATAATCATCAGGACTAGGACCTCCTGCCGTTCCCACACATGACGTACCCCCTCTACGTGAGGACGAGTACTCACGGGACATCAGGATGAACAACCGGCTAAGCTTACCACATTCATACTTTACAAATCTAAATAATCAATTCCTGAGTCGTTCCTCCCCGGAACGCTCTTTCAAAAATCATAACTTTCCATTCATCTCATATATATATATATTCTTTCGCATTTACTGTTCATCATGCACTATTCATCATTTACTGTTCATCAATATCATGAATTACCGAATGTTCCATCCCAAGGAGACCGAGGACGAACGCTATCCGCGAGACCAAAAGACGCTCGTCGGATCAAAGAGCGAACGCTAACAGCGAGACCGAAGGACGCTCGTTGTACAAAAGAACGAATGGCAGAGTTACAGTTAATTACAGAAAAGGCCAAGTACGGTACTGTTTACTGGACGAACGCTATTTCGCGGGAAAAGAGTACGGGCGCTCAAAATAATACCGAGCGTCATTTAGGACGAACGCTCAACATAAGACCAAACCTCATTTTGAGCGAGCGTTCAGAATAAGGTCGAACGCCATTTAGGGCGAGCGTTCAAAATCATAAGACCGAGCCCATTTTAGGACGAACGCTCAGTTCAACCGAGCACCATTTTGGACGAACGCTCAGTGTGAGACCGAGCCCCAATTTGAGCGAGCGTTCGGTATAAGACCGAACACCATTTTGAGCGAGCGCTCATTATGAAACGAACACCAAACGGAACGAACGTTCAGTATAGGATTAGGACGAACGCTCAATTGGAGACCGAGCACCAGGACGAACGCTCCAGCTGAGTATTTTGACACGAGGACGCTCGTCCTGAATAGAAGATTTATCCAAACGAAAAATCAACATTTGAATTGTTACTAAGGAAAACCGAACGGTCAATGACCGTTCAGTACGAACGTACATGTTCATCAAATTCTCTTACAAATCATTTTTCATTTCCAGTTCATTTCTCATAGTTCCACTCGTTCACATCGCACAAATCTCATATTTCATACATCTCATATTATATAATTTCATATATTTCATTTCATCAATCAACGAACGTTCATGCATCTAAATCTCATCCAATTCATCATATATTATTCTCATGCAGTAAAATAACGAACGTACATATCATTCCATTTCATCAAACATCATACATCATACTCATACGAACGTTCATACACACACATGCATTCAAAACAGTTAAATTAAGTAAGCTTACCTTACCCGGAAATGAACGAACGTTCACAGACGCACACAGACGCTCTCCACTCAATCCTTATCGCCAACGTTCGTTAATCCACTATTCAGACGAACCCCAATAATGAAAATCAGAACCGCTTTCAGAACCGCTCTACTTTAAGAAATACGAACGTACAACTCAAAACTGAGTTTTCATGCACGGAGGACGAACGTTAAAAATGAAGGAAAGGACTTACCAGCTTCGCTAGCCGAACGTTCTCTCTGAAATTCCTTGACGCCGAACGTCCTTCTTCAGTACCGGAATCACTGATCGGAGGAGGTGAATTGGGTGGTTTCTAGAGAGAGAGAGAGGGTGTAGAGAATGAAGAGAGAAGGAGAGAGAATTGAGTCTGAGAAACTGAAGGAGAGAGGGTGAAGAGGGAGATCTATCAGAATTAAAATTAAGAGGTGTGTGCTCCACTCAGCCGGACGCACGTCTCCACTCAACCAGTGCGCGCTCCACTTCAGCCCAATACCGGACGGTCGCTTATCCTGAGCCGGACGCGTGTATTCCATTTATGAGTGCTGGACGGACGTCCATTCGCAGGCGGACACGTGTATTTCACTAACACTTTCCACTACCGGTTCTGACTCAGCTCCACGTTCGACAGTCGGCGTCCGTTAGTGGATGTCGGGCACTGCTGTCGGCCATGTGCGTGCTGAGGTGGCGCGCTCTCCTGCCGCCACGTGGACTCCACTGTGCACGTTTTTCTGAAGCCTGACAGTATGTAAAACTCTCGTTTGGTACCTTATATACTATTTTTTATTTATGTATAAAATAATTTTTATCTAATAAAAAAATTATTTCGTTTTTTCTTGTTTTTATTTATTTCTATAAACTTCCATTAAGTCGTTGAGAAAACAAAATAACCATTTTATTTTGTTAGTAATTATTTGACAGGTATTAAAAGGTAACTTTAATTCTATTTTTTTAGTTACATATTTTAAATTCTAATATATTAAGTGATGTGGGATTTTTCTATTATTTTTTCACGCAAAATTTGTATATCTATATCTATGTAAAACTAGATATTAATAACTAACTCGTTAGAAACTGATATTAAACATCTAAGAAAAATCATTAACGAATTTTAATACTATATTAAAAGAAATAACTTTAAATCTAATTCATTTATATAAAATTAAATCTAATTTATAATATTTAATAAATTAAATAATCATTAGTTTGTCATTATTACATGAATAAGTATAAAAAAGACTTGAATGTAGAAACGAGATTCGTACCTACATAAATATAAAATCATAGTAATAATTTTTACAATTAAATTTCTACAAAGCCTTATAAAAATCTTCATTTTTTTGAAAAACAACCATGTGAATATATTAAAAACTTTTATGTATATCCAATAAATCAAAGAAACAAATATTATTTCGAGATGCATTCACTTTTATTAGTTATCACCATTAACTCCTGAAACATCTTATGCTCATGCCAAAACGACAATTATCATAAAGAAAAAGAAAACACAATCACAAGAAAAAAGTGGATAAGCTAATACTAACATGAATATACATAGACCATTTATCACTTAATATCTCAACCAATTCAAAACATAGCATTTAATAATTTACTCATCACACCATTCATAGACACTTAAGTAAAATATAATTATAGACTCGATATTTGGATTTATGCATTGACTCGAACTTTAGAATCTATGCACTTGCCGTCAAATGAAATTGAAATCCTTAAGACCTCAAGTGTTATATATAATTTTGTTTTTCCCTTCTAATGACAAGATAAATTCTCTATAGCTTAAAAGAAATGGAGTCCACAACCCCAAAACCAACTATAGGAATTTTCTTCACTTTTCACCACCTAAACCCTATCCTTTACATGAGTCACTCAATCATGTAAAGTATAAGGATAACTTCAAAAGGGTGTCCCTAGTCAATGCATAACACTAATTAACTTACCATACCCTTCCTCTTTAGAAAAAAGATGACCATGCAACCAAAACATACATACAAAACAATGTCTTATCCCTTTATATTAAATAGGTATAATACCTATTTTGGTCCCAATTTTGGTTGAGAATGTTCGAAATGGTCCCAATTTTTTTTTGTTCAATGTTGTCCTAAAGAACGTAATTTATGTTCAATTTAGTCCTTTTTGTAAACGGTGTTTAAATCGTTAACGGCCAGATGTCTAGATGTTCCATAAATGACACATCACCCTTGACATGTCATCATCATCTCCTACCTCCAAAAGCCCTAATTTCCCCTACACAGAAACCCTAGCCACCACCTAACCCTAACCGTCGTTGCCACGGTCACGACCAACCACCATCTTCGCACCTCCATCATCTTCTCCAACACCTAAGTCCTAACTGTTGAAAATGTATTTTTGATTAGGGTCTCAGCTCGCGAGACCACCATCTTCGCGCATCATCTTCCTCGCGCTTCCGAAACCTTAGGTCGCAACCATCGCTGCGCAACAAAGCCCATTTTAGGCTATTGCCACCGTAACAATCGCGCCACTCAACACGAGAACCTGCAACCACCACATCTCCATCGCGACGCCATCAAACCTGCAGCAAATCACGAGTCTTCCTCCTCTAGCACCAACCTAAATCGCGAGTTTCGTACAACATTCATAGCCAACAACGGAATCTCCATGGCCGCCACTACTACTACTACTCTCCCTTCTTTAACGCGTCGCCGCGGCACACACCTTCATCATCCTCGCCAACCCCAAACCTGTAAACCACAAGAACCAGAAATTTGCCGCGGCACACACCTCCATCACCTCCACCGTTCGGTAGCCTCACCCCTTCAGCCATTTGGTTTCCTTCTTCTTCTCCCTCACTGCTCGGCCTCTTCCTGCCTTCCAAATCAGAACGCCACAAAGGACTCCACGTAAGCCAATACATGACATTTCACTCTGTAATTGCACATCTGGACATCTGGCCGTTAACGATTTAAACGGCGTTTGCAAAAAGGACCAAATTGAACACAAATCACATTCTTTAGGACTACATTAAACAGCAAAAAAAAAATTGAGACCATTTCGAACATTCCCAACCAAAATTGGGACCAAAATAGGTATTATACCTAATAAATAATGTCCTTAAAACATTTCATAATTCTGACACTCCTCAATCATTTCCTCTTTATTCATATTTTTCATAACACATACCATAATATATATATATATATATATAAAAGAAGATTATTTCATCACATTGACATGCCTTAATTTGTATATCACACTCATTTATCATTCTCAAAGCACATACTTTTATCAACCCAAGACCACAACAGTGCATAAGAACTTACTAACTCATCAAATAGAAATACTCTTAATAAAAGAGAAACCTAAAATATAACGCAATCAAGAGAAATTAACCGGTCTAACTACATACCTCAAATCAATGATCTTATCGGTTAAAGTGAAGAATCATGTGTCGATGATCTATTGTCAAAATTTCAGCTTGATCTTACAGTTAATTAATAGAGAATCCTAATTTTCCCAAAATGCCTCAGTGTTGGAAAATAGGATGGCACACATGCCCCACAACTAGCGCCAACGCTACTCCCATGAATTTTTCTAGAAATTTTACTCTATAGTTGAGCCCAACGATCCTTTGGTTGTGCCCAACGCCAACAAGTTAGTGAACTCACTAACTTTGTAGCGCCTAGTGGTACCAAAGCTTCACCAAGTTCAAGCAAAGTTAGTAACCACTGCATGATTGACACCCGATGACACTATAGAGCTCTTAGCACTACACTAGAAGCTAGATATTTTTCTACGAGTTTTGATTGAGCAATTTTGACTCTTCTTGAGTTATTCCTCACTTAAATAACTTTATAAAATTACAACATAACTATATTTTAACTCAAGAAGTACCAAATTTGATCAATCAAATGACTCATAGAAGAATTCCTATCAACAACAAAACTAAGATTCTACAAGAACAACACGCACTCCTTAATACCAATTGAATCAAAATCGCTTATCTTTAAATAAATCCTATAACACTAAATAGATTACACCATTGTAAACCCATTGAGTCCAATTTATCAAATTTGACAGATTTCATCATACTAAAAATCCAAGACACACTTAACATGCATTGAAAATTCCTCCAAGATAAAACTAACCAAGATGTTCACCTCACACTTCAAACCATTCAACAACATACCAATTTCATATTAAAACACCAACTCAACCAAAACGATTCAATTAAATAGTTTAATAGAAAAGATTAAATTCCACAACAAAAATTAACATATTTGACCGTTTGCATAATTAACCAATTTTACGTATAATTCCAACCAACTCATTTTAATTCAGAAATCTATAACTCTAGGTTCAAGACCAAAATTCTCATACACATGCAACCATAAAAAAAAATTAACATGTAATTAATTAAAATTAGTTTCTCTCCTTAGCCAATGACGTTTTCTTTCAAACAAGGATTGTCCTAAAAAACTAAAACACATAAAATCCCCAAACAAACAATGAAACCCCTGGATAAAGATATAAGACTACCATTAGCATGAGAGAGCAACATAGAGTCACCAAAAGTAATCTTAAGTCACATGCTTTGTTCTAAAGTACACATTTGATTCAATACCTTAAATTCTTAAAAAGGAAAAAATGAAGAACTTATTCTATTTAATTTCATAAACGATGAGTTTTTTAGAATTTTTTACCAGAAGAAATCCTATGACCTGTGATCTTGAATGAGATAAAAATTAGATTAAAAAATGACGAAAGAGTGTAGAAAAATTTAGAGCACTGTTTTTAAGAAAAAAAATAGTTTTTATAAAAATAAACTTTTCTTATTAAAAACATTAATAAACTTAACATTTTATTATTAAAATATTAGTATTATATTTTCATAAAAATCACTCTAGTCATTTTCTAGGTTTTCATATATATATATATATATATATATATATATATATATATATATATATATATATATATATATATATATATATATATATATATATATTAAATATTATTTTATATTAGATTTCAATAATAAAAGAAGTTTGAAGATATTCTCAATAAAAACACTGGGTGTTAGACATACAATAAAAAATAAAAAAATTTCATAAATTAAAAATTGTCTTATAATTATGCTAGTATTAAAGGTCTTGTTTTGTACTTTATATAATACTTTTTCATTTATGCATAAAATAATCTTTATCTAATAAAAAATCATTTCATTTTTTTCTTGTTTTTATTCATTTGTATAACTCTCATTCGTTAATGTTGAGGAAACAAAACTACCCTTTTATGTTATTAATAATCGTTTGACGAGTAAAAGTATTCTAAGGTAACTTTAATTCTAATTTTTTTTTTCTAACTTGTAAAGTGAAGATTTATCATACTTATATATTTTGGATTTTAAATGGATTGTTAATGGATTGATAAGTAACTCGCAAATGACATGTCTAATAAAAATTATTAAACTTTAATACTACATAAAAATTAAATTTAAACCTAATTCGTATATATAAAATTAAACCTAATTTATATACTCTATTTTATATGTGATTGTCTTGGCTTCAGGTTACACCATACAAGAAAGTAAGGCGTGTAGCATTTGTTGATTCCATTCCCAAGAATGCTTCAGGAAAGATTCTGAGAAAGGATTTAAGTAAAGTTGCGCTCTCTAAGTTATAATGCCTCATTTATTTTAATTTATTTTATCGAAAGTGATGCATGGTTTTTCTTTTGAGTTTACAATAAAGTGGTTATTGAGTCAATGATTTGTTTCAAATAAAAATAAATAAAAAATATTTGTTTGTATTCCTATATGCGATATATGATTTATATTTAAAGACAGCCATTTATTCTTAGATGTTGCTCTCTCCACCATCACTTTATACTTCTTTCACCTCTCCACATTATTTTAAATATAATTATATTCTTAAGTTAAAAAGATTTTTATTTTAAATACAATTATATTCTTAAGTTAAAAATATTTTTACTTTTATCCTATTTTAAATAATTAGAAACTTTAATTTTACTTTCCTAGCACCCACCTACGGAACTCTCTTTCCCTTTCCTCATTTTCGTTTCACCTCCCCACCTCTCTCGCACTTTCATTCCTTTTTCTTCCCAGTTTTTTTTTTGTTTGAAAGCTTCCATTGTCGCCATGGTGTGAAGGAGCGTCGCCGCCATGGTGTGGAGGAACATCGAGCAGCGTCCAGAGCATCAACCAGCATGAGGAAGTATACATGTGACATCCTTCAACGGATGTCCCCTAATAAAACAAACTCTAAAATAAAAAAACGTAACCTTTGAACGGAGGTGACATCTTCAACGGATGTCAACATCCGTTTAAGGTAAAACGGATGTCGACATCTGTTTAAGGTAAAACGGATGTCGACATTCGTTGAAGGATGTTGACATCCGTTGAAGGATGTTGACATCCGTTGAAGGATGTTGACATCCGTTGAAGGATGTTGACATCCGTTGAAGGATGTTGACATCCGTTGAAGGATGTTGACATCCGTTGAAGGATGTTGACATCCGTTGAAGGATGTTGACATCCGTTGAAGGATGTTGACATCCGTTGAAGGATGTCACCTCCGTTTAAAGGTTACGTTTTTTATTTTAGGGTTTTATTTCAAGGTTTATTCGAATACGAGGAAGCACGACACGCACTGCACCACGAGAGCGACATTGCACCACGAGAGGGAGACTGCTTGATAATTCTTTCCACCACCACCAATCTTTGCAACCTGTAGTATCTCACAACGACGAAAGAAAGAGAGAAAGAAATATAATATTAAAATGAAAGAAAAGTATTTTACTCATGTACGGGACTAGAATAGGTTATTAGTGAAATAGGTTGTGAATGGGTAAAATTAAAAAATAATAACCCTAAAAATAAAATTTTACTGAGGGACAAAATAGTAAAGGGGAGGTGGAGGGAGAAAGGTGTGGTGGTGAAGGGAGCAACACCCTTATTCTTAAATAGGTTTCGGACCTCGTCAAATGGTCTCTAGTGTCACATATTTTAGTTACAAAAGTTTTAAAATGAGTGGAAGTAAAACAAATTTAAATCTGTTTTCAAATAAATGAGCATCTTAATTTATCTAATGAAATAAGAGTTTGTTTTTTCTTCCTCTACCACAAATTTACTAATTACACCACAAATTTATAGAAAAAGACTAATGTTGTGTTTGTACTTTGGATGGATTTGAAAAAAAAAAAGGTGAATGTAAAGCTATTTAGATTAAGAAAAAAATATGAGAAATTAAAAAAATTTGAAAAAAGAGTTTATAAAAGTTAGTGAATGATGTAATAAGTTTGATAGATTAAAAAAATGTTTTAATTAATAAAAATAAAAGACTATTGTTATTGATTTGTCTTTGGTTATAAATGTAATTTAAAATAAAATATATTATTATTATTATTATTATTATTATTATTATTATTATTATTATTATTGTAACATCCCAAATTTAGTAATATAAGACTTACTAAAATGACATATTACATGCATAAAACAAACTACAAATTTGGTGAATAAAAATTTCGCCTAAAGAACAAGATAACTATTTATATTATCAACTCCACTTTCACCCTCCTTCAGCTGCTCCAACTTAAAAGAATGTATCCCTAAGCTCACACCAATCAGGTGATCATCGCAAAAGAGAAACACACACGCAAAGACTGGTCATAGAAAAGCAAGGGTAAGTTAGAGTAGTTTAATTGATTACAATTATCATCCAATTTAAACCAATACATAAACATGTGTCAACCAAGCATTTCCAGCATACAAAGACCTACCATACATTACATGCAATGACCGAACACTTGACTTGACCATCTGGATTGTATAAATGTGTAGTTACAAGCATTTCTGCACTTGTGGTGGTGAAACAACAAGACCCCCATCAAGCTACCCCACAAGGTTAGTCTAGTGAAGATTACCTCGATACCCTGAGGTTAAAGGACCTCTTGCCATTCTCACACGAGTTACTCCTCTTTACTTGGGAATGAGTAATCATAGAATATCAGGATAAACACCAGCTTAGCACGATGGCCACATTCATACTTTACAATTCAATAACCATCCACAAGACATTCTGCCTTGGAATTCTCTTTCACAATACTTGAAAACATAAATCCTCATCAATTAAACATAGCATGTCATTCACCAAACATATACACATTCATAAGACTGAAAACCCTGTGAGCTTTGGAGACCGAACAGTTTCTCACCACCCCAGTACAAGACCGAACGATAACGACTACCACCCATAAATATGACCGAACGATCAATTTGAAGAGTAAGGCTCAAACATGAGCCGAATACAGTTTGTGGGTCAAACACTAGAACAACCGAACACTTAGAGCTTAGACTGAATACTAATAACTTAGACTGAATACTTATAACTTAAACCGAACACTTAGTGTAAGACCGAGCGGTCTTTCACTATCCACAGAACAAGATCGAACGGTCCATACTAGGTAAGGCTAAGGAAATGGCCGAACACTTAAGGACCAACCACCAGGGACAAACCAAACACTAATACAAGTCCGAGCACTTCCAAGACAAAGTACCCACCTAAAGCCGAACACTCTAGACTTAGACAGAATACTCTGTTAGGACCGAACACTAAAGCATGACCGAATGGTCATTAACAGGTAAGGCCCATCAGAGGCCGAACACAGTTAAGACTGAACATCATTACCAGACCCAACTGAAAAAATCAGAAACACTCGCCTAACCCTAATCCACCTTCCTCAGTTATCCAATTTGTTTCTCTCTCATCTTCGTACTCTCTCTCACCCACACAATTCCAATTGGAGTAAAATCTTTCGGATAAATCAATGCAATTAGGAGGATTCGATGAAAGGACATCAATTGAAATCCTGGATTTTCGAATTGAGAGAGATATTGAGATAAATCAAGAATTCTCGCTATTTTTTAGATTCATGTATAGGTTGGGGCAACGATATCATAAAAAATACCTAAAAAAACTAAAATATTGGCAATTTGAAACGAAATATAGTTCAAGATCCATGTATTCTTTTTGTACTATCTTTTTGTACTAGATTTAATTAAATTGGAACGAAATCTTTCATCATTTTTTGAATTTTTCTTTTTTATCTTAGTTGTTTTCATCTTTTTTTAGATTCGAATCTGAAAAGAGTTATAAGTTAATTAAAAGCAATCCGTGACACCGCAATTTGTTGCTTTTGCTATGTTCGTTCATTTGTTTTCCACTTTAATAACAAAATAATTTTGATTATTTTGTTATTAAAGTGGAAATCAAATGAACAAACAAAGCAAGAGCAACAAATTGCGGTGTTGCTGGTTGCTGTTTGTGGGTGAGAGAAAATACGAAGATGAGAGAGAAACAAATTGGATAAGTGAGGAATGTGAATTAGAGTTAGACGAGTGTTTCTGATTTTTTCAGTTGGGGCTACAGTAGGGATGACAGAGAAAAGGTTAGAGTGAGAGAGATTAAAGAGAAAAGGGTTGAGAGGAATGAAGAAGGTGAGTAAGGATTTAGGGGTTTCTTGTTTTTTTTTTTAGTTTTGAGAATAAAAATTATTCAAATACCCTTGACCTTACAACTTAGAGTTCATAATATTTGAGGATATTTTTGTCTACTAAAACTCGACACACATTGCTAAAATGTACCAACTAAAAAAAGAGCATATGCAAGTTAGCAAATTCATATATATATATATATATATATATATATATATATATATATATATATATATATATATATATATATATATATATAAAAGGTTGTATAAAATCTTATTCTAACAAAGAAAAGCTTTTTTTTTTCTAAATTTTATTCGAAAAACCTTGTTTTAAATTTTTTATTTTGGAAAACTTATTCTAAAAAGTATTATATATATATATATATTATGAAAAGTTTAGTCTAAAAATTTTATTCCAGAAATTTTTCTAGAATCATTTTATATATTTCAAAGAGCTTATTTTGAAATTTTCGTTCAGAAAGTTTATTCTAAAATTCTGTTCCAAAAGTTTAAACAGATAATCTGGAAGCCACTCTTACAAAAGGTCAAATAGCCATTTTAAAATTTAAGAGGTTGTATCTAGAAATTCTGTAGGTGCAAGAAAACAAGGCTTAAAGTTTTAGTCCAGTCAAAACATGGAAAAGTGATATCAAGGATTTGTTATTGGGCCGTCAGAGGCTTTCCCTGTTAAAAGTCCAGTGATAAATGCTCGTGATTAAGCCTAACACTATAATTTATAAATTAATAATTTTACTATATATATAATAACAAAAAAATTAGTCAAACTACATCTTTAATAACTTTGTAAAATTTAAATTTAATTCATTGTACCGTTAAATTTGTTAATCTTATGAATTAAATTATACATAAAAGTTTAATAAACTTTTAAAAAAAAAATTTTCATCACTTAAATTTAGAATATGACATAATTTTAAAACATTTAAATATTCATTTTTAGATATATCTATACAAAAGTTAGTTATGTAAATTGGAAACACATTATCATTAAGATACTATTATTGAAACCAATTGTTGGAATAAAACATTTATTGAAATTGTAATTTAACTAACTTTAGTATTTCAAATAAATTTATTATGTCACTATGTTATATATAATTCAAAGATTTTATTATAAATAATTTGTTAACTTTAAATAAAAATAAGTAATTCAATAGTATATCACATATATGGCAGTAATCAATTTTATATTCTTTATAACTATGATGTTATACTCTTCAAAATACTTGGTGTAGAACTAATTGACTTTATTTTACAGTACTTGTATTATATTTTATAGAAATGTTGTATTTTCTTTCTGACAAGTTGTATAAACACAGAAACAATTTGCAATATATGTGACAAATATTTTGTAGGTATCTTCAATCTAACAAAAACTCTTGTCATGGTATCTAGATATTGCATGCTCGTGGTATGACAGCTCATAAATTTAATCATTTTAATCAAATTTTGTTTAATTTATTTGAAATTTCAAACGCATTTTTCAAGTAATATTAATAAAAAAAATGTGTCAAACAATGTAAAAAACTTAAATACTATCATAAAATGCTTTTGAAATCTTTAAATGTAATAAAATTTAACTAAAAGATATAAATGCATACTTTTTTTAAGTTGAAGTGTAACATTCTGATTTTTGAGATGTTACGGGTTATTAAAAATCGGTAAAATTCAAAATTTATCATAGCGCAAAATCGTACTTAAAGAAAACCTTGTCCAATTACAATATTTCGAGTAATAAAATAACAAAGAAAATACTCCAATTATATTGTCTTAACTTGTAAAATATCTCTCTCGAGTCAATAACGCCTCTAAAACATCTGTAACATTATCTCTCACGCATAACACATTATACGATCATCGTCGATAATTTCGTTCACACACAAACACAAACATGTATGAGGTAAGCTATCGATAAAACAATTATAACAACAAGATAAATACATACTGATTATATAAACCATAATCAACCACACAACAAAATACATATCTTCTGATTATACCAACCATAATCGAACACATCGAACACAACAAGATACACACCTTCTAATTATATCAACCATAATTACTTAAAGAAAATACATTATTTTCGAGTAATAAAATAACAAAGAAAATACTACTATTTTATTGTCTTAACTTATAAAACAAAATAACTTTAAATAGATCCCAAAATTATTTCTTCATCGTGATTATATCAACCATAATCAAACACTCCATACATAGTAGTAATGACAATAAGATTCCTAATCTTCTAACATAAACAATTCAATCATTCTGAATTACTCGATCTTCGATCTACGATCCTTGAACTTCGATCATCGATACTTGATCTCTAACCCTTGATGTCATCCCTAACATCTCACACATAGTCCCTTGGTTTATCCACTCATTAACACCCATGCTAGCTACTTACTATAAGCATTATAGTAACACCACTATCAAGATAACATAACCTGGAGCATCTCAAGTACCATGATTATCATCGTAGATACACCACCATCATGATTATCCCAATCATGAACAACACCATGAGCATCACCGTACCTTAATACCATAGTGGAAAGAGTCCATCTCACTCTTATACCCTACCTCACTGGCTGTAGCCGCTCCTATAACCCACCTGTAGCCTCTCCTACAAAATATTTGTAGCCTCCCCTATAGATCATCTCCTTCCAATGTACATAAGGTAAAAGGAAGCACCTATCCACAAATAGAACCCATATTTACGAGGTACAACAAGTAGACTTATCATTCACTCTCATGCTCATCAATCACATACTCAGGTACATCCCAACACTCACTCATGCCCCATTCTCAACCACAAGTCAAATTGACCCTAAATGTAACCATTAACCTCAATCTTTGATTATCATTATGTTCCAAGCTCCTCGGGCTTGGTTCACGTCCATTCTTCATCAAATTCCCTAGTTTTCACCAAAATGCACTGTGATAATCGATTATCACTTAAGATAATCGATTATCTCAGTGAAGTTTACCCAAAAACATCACGCATGAAGGGATAATCGGTTATCATCTCAGATAATTGATTATTCCCGAAACTACACTCAAAACCAACGCATAAATAATCGATTATAACTAATGATAATCGATTATTACCGAATCGAAGCACCTCTTGGACATAATTCAAGAATTCAAACATACATACATCAACTCCAGTTCACGTGGAAACATAGTTAACACATCATACATGCATTCAAACATATACTCATGTAAACATACTTAAACACATATAATACATCACTTGAATCATCCAGATACAATCAATGACATGTTATACCCCTAATAATAGGGTGCAAAAAATTCTCCGATAAAAACACCAAATAGGGTTTTTAATCAGCCAAACTAACTATGCATAATGCTTACAAATGAGAACCACGAAGATGAAAATTTTCCAAAATAAAACTACTGATGCGAGGTTGTTTTCTCCCAAATTAGAACTTCGATTGACGATCTGAACGGTTAAAATGAATAACCATAAGTTTAGAACCCACTTCCAAAAATAAGTTTGATCCAACGGTGAACGATTTCACAACTACGAAAACACTAGTGCATATTTTATGAAATTCTCCAAAATATAGTTTCTAATGCAAGGATGTTTTCTCCCAAACTAGACCTTTGATTGACGATCTGAACGGTTAGAATGAAGAACCATACGTCTAGAACTGAATTTCAAAAAGTCAGTTCGATCCAACGGTGAACGAGTTCACAACAACGAAAATACCAGTGCAGGTTTTATGTTATGCGAGAATAACTTCTTCTCTTCCTTTCTCTCTCACTTGTCTTTTCCCTCTCTTCAAATGACTCTAATGTGTCTTACTAATCTGACCCATCTTCACTAAAACAAAGTGAGACATAATGATCCACATTATTTGGCCTATTTTTCACATAGGAAGGGAACCCAATAACCCAACACTTACATATATTTGCATGGAAATCGCCAAGCATCATAACTTTATTCTCCCCCAACAAAACATACATAATACATTCATAGGAAAAACTCATCACAAATATTACATAAATCCTATGTCCATTCATACATAAACTCTTACCCAACAATAACTACAAATAATCATAATCATATACACATGTGTCAAAACAAGGATTATCAATTAAGATAATCAAGAACACATATAACATACAACCATAAACAAACAAAGGTAAGCTTCCCCATCTCTTGGTCAATCATAGGGCTTTATCTACAACCCTAAAACGTCACCAATCTTCCTTTACACTAAGAATTTCCCGTCACTCTCTCTTCTTCTTCCAAAACGCCAACCTCCTCTCTTCATCTGTTTTCTCTATTTGACTTGGAGTTTCTAAGGTTTCTAAACACCAAACCACTCCTTAATTAATTTCTACACCAATTAAATAAATGTAAAAGACCATTTTACCCATAGGTAAAAATATAAAAATAAAGAAATAACATAACAATTATATTATAGCAAAATATATATTCAAGAACACTAATTTGCAAACAATAACCCAAAGTCTCAAAACTATTTTATTTTTAAAACTTTTATTTTCTCGATGAATAACTAAATTTTATAAAAGTTAAAAAAAATTCTAATTTTCACAAAAATTTAAAGAAAAAAAAATTATTTTATTTAATGTATTGATAAATTCGAATTTATTTTATTTCATTACTACTCTCATCAAAATACATTAATTTATTTATCAAAATGACATTAGTTACTTATCAGCACGTTACAAATGCAATATAATTGAAGCACAATTTTTGTCTCTAGTTTTAACAGGGAAGAAATGCTTCATCAAGCTTTCTTACAAGATCATTTATTACATTTTTTTTCTTTTTCTTTTACACAAATTCACATAGTGGAGTAAATTGTCATTCACTAATTTCGTTTTCTTTCTCTTTTGAAAGTATTAACAAAATTGACTAAATTGTCCGGGAGCATTGTTATCTTCAATACCAATACTCCCTTATACTCTGACACTACATTTAAATAAATTAATATTTTACTATAATATTATAATATTTTATTATAAAAGACAGATTAAGATGTATGTTAATGGTGTATGTATCTCATTTTTTCTTAAATTTTTAAAATCAAATTATACTGCGTGATGGTACCCTTTCCCCACCGCACATTGATCTTTTCAACGCCTTTCTCTTTCTTTGTCAGTGTGGGGATATATATGCTTCCTCTTTCAGTCTTCATTAGTTGACTTCTCTTCCAACAAACAGAAAAAGCAGAGAGAAGCTAACCAAGCTTCAGCTGTAACTTTCTTTCTTTCTCATGTTTTTCTCAGTAACTTTCAGGCCACCATATATAAGCACCAGCCAAATTACTTCGGCAACCAATTAACAATACATAGCTCTACACCAAAGTGTCTATGAGGAGCAAACGTGCACACCCTTTGGGTCTTTTCCTTTTGTTTTCACTGATCTTGTTGTTTTCAAAATCTGATGCAGGAAGCCTTGGGGTTTACTGGGGCCAAAATGCAGGTGAAGGCAATTTGTCAAGAACATGCAAAACTGGACTTTTCCGCATTGTGAACATAGCATTCCTCTCAACTTTTGGCAATGGAAGTCAGCCTCTGATGAACCTAGCAGGCCATTGTTCTCCTTCATCAAACGGTTGCCAAAGGGTTGGCAGAGACATCAGCTCCTGCCAGAGGAGAGGCATTAAGGTGTGTCACAGAACCAACTAAACTCAATTTAAATGGAAGTCTAAATTTTGTAATGAATAGAAATAAAAAAAGCTAAATAAAGATTTAAATAAATTTGTTTTAAAATTTTAAAGTTTTGGTTAAGAATTAGTTTAAGTTAGGCTTAGGTTCATCTCTTATCGAAGATATGGTTAGAGTCTATCCTAATTATATTTGTTGTTTGTTGGATATGTTCTTCATCTGCTATTAAATTGTTATCGGATCACCCATTAATGTTTAGTCTCACGCTCAAGATAATGTCTATACCTCGACGTGAGAGAGGTGTATTGGAAGTCCTACATCGATTAGAGATAAGAACAATTTAAAATATACAAGTGAGTGTAAATCTTACCCGGTTTTGTGAGTTAAGTTAGACTTATAGTCCACTTCTTGACCGTTTCAACGTCTCATATGTTACTTAGATCACATTTATGTCTGATAAATTCTTGCCTTGAAAGACCACCATAGACAATGTGTAAATATATCCTGATTTCTATAAAATTATATCTAAATACCTTGAGGTTTTGAATCTGTTTCATTCTAAGGTTATGCTTTCAATTGGGGGTGGCAGCAAGAACTACTCACTGTCATCCCAAGATGATGCTAGAAATGTTGCAGACTACATATGGAATCAGTTCTTGGGAGGAAAATCAAAGAAGAGGCCTTTTGGGAGAGCCATAATGGATGGGGTAGATTTTGACATTGAAGGTGGAGAACTTCACTATGCTGCACTTGCTTATAGGCTGCATGACCATTATGCTACTTCTAACAAAAAGTTCTACTTAAACGCTTCACCACACTGTCAATTCCAAAACAACTTACTCCATGGGGCACTTTCTACTGATCTCTTTGACCATGTTTGGGTTCAGTTCTACAACAATCCTCAATGTGAGTTTTCTTCAAACGACCCCAGTGGATTTAAGAGTGCATGGAGCCAGTGGACCACATCAATTAATGCTGCCAAGTTCTTCGTTGGCCTTCCTGCTTCACATGCAGCAGCTAGAACTGGTTTTGTACCACCACATGCTCTCATAAATCAATTGCTGCCCATTGTTCGGTCACCTAAATATGGAGGTGTTGTGCTGTGGGATAGGTTCCATGATCTGCATTCTGGATATAGTCGCAAAATTAGAAGAAAGGTTTGAGAAGTTATTAGGTGTTTCGAATAATTGTTCTAGACTAAGGAGTTAAATAGATCTTCAGTTCTATTTTCTAGTCCTGTGATTATGTGACAAAACTGATTGTGGCACTCCTAATTCCTTCTTTGTGCAAGTTCAGCAGCTCATAATTAACATTAAATTGCTTAACAATTTAATTCTTATAATAGTATGAACATTATATGGTTTCTTTACAGTACTTTTTTTTATAGATAAATATTAATTATTAGTATTTTGTTAATGGAAGATTGAATTCACAATTATTAGTATATTGTTAATGGAAAATTTGACCAATAATCTTTCTTAAAGACAACCTTATAGTATGAACATTAGATTGTTTCGCACCCAATTTTCTCAATCAGTTCTATACCAAAACATGAAAATTTTAGATCAAATTCAACCCCTAGATTCTTAAATATGTTTCTTCCAGTTGTGTAGGTGGATGCTCTTTGTGCTGTCTCCTTCACTCCCTTCTTCAACGAAACAATAGTCACAATCAAAGATGACATTGTCAAGCATTATTGAGACTAAGATAATCGGTTGGATTACTGTCCTAGTACAGTAATCAGGTTTAATTAGTTAGTTAAGGTTTTCTAGTTTTATGGTTTTCCCCTTTTCCCCGAGAACTCTATAAATAGAGTTTCTCCCTTTCATTTTCAGTTGTAACACAGAATATTGAGAAGGAAGTATTACAGAGAATAAATAAAGATTGTGTTTTTCTTACCTCTGTTGAAGGCCCTCCGCTGATCTTCTTCTTTTCTTCTCCCAACATCCATGCTTGTGCGCTCCAAGTGAAGCTTCCCTTCTCTTCTCTCTCTAAGCCTTCAGAAGAGCCTCGAGCTCTTTCTCTCTCTATCATCTGAAGAGGATGACTTCTTTGGCAAAGACTGAGGCAAGAGATATTTTTTATCTCTCACGGGCTCAAGGAGATGGGCCTCTCGTTTAAAGGCTATTGGGCCTTGTTACCGAATATGGTATCAGAGCAGGTTTAATACCTGCTCTGCTTCCGCTGCCCCAGTATTCTTTCCTACTGTTTCTTGGTTCCTTTCTTGGTATCTTCTTGCTTTTTGCTGCAATGGATCACATGGATCAATCCACAAATCCTGCAAGTCCTTTCTATTTGCATCCTGGGGAGAATCCAGGACTTACCCTCATCTCTCAAGTCCTAAGTGAGACTAATTACTCTTCTTGGAGCAGAAGCATGAGAAGAACTCTTCTTTCCAAAAATAAGATAAAGTTCATTGATGGGTCAATCAAGGAACCTCAAAGAAGTGAGGTTTTATTCGATGCATGGGAAAGATGCAATATGATGGTTCTTTCCTGGATTATAAAGACACTTTCTCCACAGATTGCAGAAAGTGTGATATATGTTGAAGAAGCCAAAGAGTTATGGATGAATTGAAGGAAAGATTCTCTAAAGGTGTCTACTTTAAGATTTCTGACTTACTTCAAGACATCCATTCTATCAAACAGGGAGAAAGAAGTGTTAGCCAGGTTTTCAAGATTTAAAGATTCTTTGGGAAGAATTGGAATTCCTTAGACCCATACCCAGCTGTACGTGTGACATCCCTTGCAATTGTGAACTCTCAAAGATTTCTCTAAAATACAGAGAAATAGAACATGTTATATGCTTCTTAAAGGGGCTGAATGATACCTACAACACTGTGAGAACTCAAATCCTCTTAATGGATCCCCTCCCCAACATCAATCGTGTTTTCTCACTCATAATGCAGCAAGAAAGACAAGAAAAACCAGATTATGACACTATCAACCATAACCAAACTGCTGAGACTAAAGTTATAGCCAATGTTGCTGACAAAAACAACAATTGGAGACCTGACCAGACCTAGAAAAACCAATGGCGTGGTGCTGGATCGCGTGGCCAAGGAAGAGGAAGAGGAAAGAATCCTAACTATGGAAAACAATGTTCCTACTGTAACAAGATGAATCATACTGTGGATGAGTGCTATTCCAAGCACGGTTACCCACCTTGGTATAAGAAAAATGACAACAATCAAGACAAAAAGGTTGACTGGAATTCAGCCAATGTCTGCTAGAGTAGTTCTGGTCCAGACAGTGTTCAAGCCACTCATCAGGGCAGCACCAGTGCTGCCTTCCACTCTTTTACCCCAGAGCAGATGCAGAAACTTCTCAGAATGATAGAAAAGGTTGATGAGTCTACTCATAAGATCAACCAGAGACAGAGAAATAACACAGAAGGCAAACAAGATAACTTTTCTTGGATTATTGACACTAGGGTCACTGATCATGTGATCCATGAGAAAAACAACTTTGCCACTTTTTATAAAATTAAGCTCATTTCTGTTAGACTCCCAAATAACTCTGTTATCACTACTGAACATGCAGGGACTGTTCAATTCTCTAAAGATTTTATTCTTTTTAATGTCCTATATATTCCTGATTTTTCCTTTAATCTTATTTATGTCCAAAGTTTTATCAAAGACTTAAACTGCAGCCTAACTTTTTCTTCTAAGGTTTTTCAGATAAGGGAGAATTCTACATTGAAGATGATTGAGTGTGCTAATCCTTACAAAGGTCTCTATTATCTACAAGCTTTTTCCAATCTGAACCAAGATTTTATTTCAAAGTCTGTTTTTTCTTATAAACAAATTGATGTAAATTTGTGGCACTATAGGTTTGGCCATCCTGGACACAAGATTGTTAAACAAATATGTGAAAGTTTTCCTTATGTCCAAATGAGCCCTGATATTGTTTGTGATACTTGCCACTATGCTAAACAACATAAATTGCCTTTTCCTAGAAGTGTTTCTTTGACCACTGAATGCTTTGAAATAATTCACTGTGATATATGGGGTCCTATTTCCATTTCTTCTATTCATGGCCATAAGTACTTTCTTACTATAGTTGATGACTATAGCAGACATACTTGGGCTTTTTTAATGAACAATAAGGGCCAAACTAGAGATTTACTGTAGAATTTTATTATTAGAATTAAAAATCAGTTTGATAAAATGATCAAAACCATTAGGTCAGATAATGGACCTGAATTTAATTGTGTTAACTTGTATGATTTGTATGGCATCAACCATCAAAAGAGCTGTGTTGAAACTCTTGAACAAAATTCTGTTGTGGAGCGTAAACAGCAACATATCCTTAATGATGGAATCCTCCTTGACGTAGTCCTCCTTTTCTATTTTTACTTTTCCTAGCTTAGCTCTTAAGGAGCATGGGTTACTATAAATACCCAACTCCTCTCTTGTATTAGCACTTTTGAGATTAATGAGAATTAAGTTTTCTGAAATAGAAACAATTCTCTCTTGAAAGTCAGGCTAGAGAGTCTAAAGACTCCCTCTAGCCACCTTCCAAGCACCTCTCTCACTTTCATTTTCCATTTCCACCGTGCTTCTCTCTCATCACACACCATCCGCTTCAGCATAGTGGCGTCAACACTTCTTTGCCACGCATCCTCCTTTCTCTGGTGCACATCATCTAGTACCGTGCACGCGTCAACGTTCCTTTCCTCCACCTCTTCATTCAGCCACTCGTGATATCTTTCACGCTTCACTTTCATTCCTTTCCCGTAGAACATCACCACATTTCTCTCATTTTCCACTTTGAAGAAACCTCATCAGCTAGGGTTTTCTTCTTGAGTGCATCACCATCACAGATCCACGTCTCTTCCTTCGTAAGTTTCATTTCTCTTCATGAATATACATCTCCTTCCATATTTGCACCTCATATTCACCGTTCCTTCGATTTCCACCGATTAAAAACCTTGTTTTCTGATTCAATCCATTTTCCACCGTTCAATCTTCATTTTGAACCGATTAATCGGTTCATTTTGTGTTTTCCCCTTTTCTAGGGTTCCATCGGTCAGTCTAGGGTTTTTTGGTCCGAATAGAGCACGAGTTTAGTTTTCCTTCGAGTGAATATTTGATCTCATGTTCTCGTCATCATTTGCAACATTCCGCTGCGTATTCTTCATCGGAGAAGCTTCGAGGAGGTCCGATTCGTGTTCGCGCAGCTTCAATCGACCTCTCCTCGGGCGTTCGTCCATCAAGTGGTATCAGAGCTCAGGTTCGAGCACGCTTCAGAGGTAAGTTGTCTCGCGTTCTCTGTTTTCCCGTTGTTTTCGCTTGAGTCCGAGTTGAGTTGTTTCGATTCGGTCTTGGCCGATTCATATTTTGTTCATTTGATTTTTTGCGTTTTGTTTCGTTCAATTTCTGATTTGTTCATCATTTTCTATTACTGTCTTGTGATCTGGTTTGTGTCTTCATTGAATCAATTCCAGGTGTTTTCTGGTTTGATGTTGAACTCATTTTCTGATTTTGTGCTTGTCTGTGCCTTAAGTCAATGTTTTTTTTTATCATTTTATTCGGTGAATCCAATTTTGTTTGAGTCTTTTATTTTCTGAATCTTATTCTGTCATGTTCTAGTCTTGTGGTTTGTTTTAATTGTCATTTGAATTCTAGCTTAACTAGTTGTTGCTTATGTTTGGTGATTCATTTGAGTTGCCTGTACTGAGTAAATTCTGCTCACCATATATAAGCTATGACATTGGATTAATGAGCTTGGTGACAGATTTCAGTGGTAGAGATAATGAATCTCATGTTTTTTTTTGGAATCTGTTAATGTTTCATGATAGCCTTGTTTGTGAATTGGCCAGCTACACCAAACTGGTTTTGCTTTGAAGAGTCTGCGAGTCATTCATACTTGGTTTTAAATTCTTTGCCAAGTTCTGATTCAAATATTTTTCCAGTATTATCTTTGTTTCATTGGCATCTATTGAGGTATATGAATTTGCAGAATTGCATTAAAACTGTTTACAACAGTGATTGAATTTAGTTTGAACTTCTGAGTTTGTGATCTATAGTGTGCATTCACTGTTTTCACTTTACTATCAATTCTGCAATTGAGAATAAATTTTTGTTCACTCAAGGAAGCCTAAACCAGTGATATTGAAACTATAATTGTGGCTGAGAGTGATTAGCCTCTTGTTTTCCTTTGGATATTTTTTTTTTAGTTGAATCATTTGTTTCTATCATGACTCATATCTTGTGAAGTTGAATTGAAATAGAGTCAAATTATATGTTGTGAATTGTAGCAAAAGAAAGTGAAAGTATAAAAGCATGAGTTCTTGTGATTTGAAAAAGAAAAAGCAATTAGAAAAGAAGTATTGATTGAACCACATAAAGAGTCAAGTGGCAAGTGCAATTCACAACACAGTTTCACTCTTAATGTTTCTCTCCTTTTTCTGGTTCATCATATAATTGGATTGGAGTGAACATTTTAGAGCAATTGGCAATGCATTATTCTATTTCAGTTGCAAATCTGTTTGGTCATGTATGATTCAACTTGCTGTGATTTTCTTGTTTTATGAATCTGTTCTAGATCCTTTGGTAGGTTCAATTTTTGTGCCTTCTTCTTAAATAGCTTTGTTTCTTGTTTGTCATTTGTTGGCTGTCTTAGTTTTGTCTACATTACATGTAAAATCTGTTTAGCTGTTCTAATTTGGGCTTTGTTTGTTTTCATAATTTGATCTAGAGTTGATCTTGAGTCAGTTTCATTATCTGCTGTGCTGTCATTGTCTTGTGGCTGTCCTGTTCTGGTTTCTGATTTTGACCTTAGCCTAGCCATTCTTGATTGAGAAGTTTTTACACTCTGGTTTCTGGAATTTGAAAGAAGGTTTGTGTGCTTGGTAGCATCTTAGGTGGTGGTGGTCTGAAAGACTCTCCAGCTTTGTACTGCCAAGGGAGAATCTCCCTTCCAAACCTTTCCATTTTGAGTGCTTTAAGTTTTCAAAGTGAAGCCTGAGTGTAGTAAGTTTCGTGAGGCTAATTTGGCCTAATTCCTTGGCACTTTGAAATAGAGAATTCATTGTTAATCTAACTGTTTGTAATTGTTCATTGTGCAGGAAAAAGGAGTTGAGTGAGTAAACTAGAGCAACTATGATTTGTTGCAACTGGAACTGCAATCACTGTTGTTTTAATTGGTTATTGATTTCCTGGAACTGTTATTTGTGCTTGTGAATCTTTAAACTGTCATTGCATTCATTTTAGTTAAAACATTGCTTGCTGAATTCATGATGTATTCACTGTTTTGAAAATGAATTGTGATTTCATGGTTTAATTGGGCATGTTGAATGTTGATTCTGATTTGATAAGACCTATGGGAACTTGGTAGATGCATAGGATTTTCAAATAATGTGCTGATTATTTTATGAGCATTTCTGGAAGTGCATCAACATTGTTTTAACTGCCAATTTCTGTATTGTATCATGTTAATCTTTCTCCATTGATTTGATTAGCTTATGGTGGTTGTCTAATCAGTTGGACTAAGGTTTGAACTTCATATATTTGAATCTGATGAAAATTGAGTACATTGACTTATGTGTGCATATCAGAATTTCAATGAAATGATTTGAGAGCTTAAACAGCTGAGATTTATTTGTGCAGATTTCCATTCTGTTTAAATTCATTGTTTAATGTTAGCTGAATTTTCTGCATTACATCATATCACTCTTTGTCCATTGGTTTGATCAGGTTTGATTAATTTGGAATTATTGTTTAATCAGTTTGGTTTCAGCCTTGAATTACACTCATTTGCATCTGGTTTAATATCCATGTTTATGTGTATTTTGCTGGAATTGGTGTAATTTCAGTGTGCAGATTTGAACTAAATCAGTGCAGGGATAAAGTGTAGACTAGGAGTGTTGTGTGCAGAGTTGATAAACATTTGGAGTCAAGAATTTTAAGCAGCAGCAGAATCTCAGTAGAGTTTAGAGCAAGCTAGACCAACCATTTAATTAGGGGAGTTGCTTAACTTTCTTACCTCTGGATTGCTTAAGTGTTTCTGTCTTACCTGATGATAGCATTGATGGTTGCTTTGCTGAATTGAGTGGGAATATTTGATTGCAGATTGTCATTTGAGAGTAAAAAGAAATTTATATAGCTGCATCAAGTGCACGAGACTAGGAGAAAACAGCAACCTAAGTACTTCATGTGGAAGCTTTGAACTAAAGGGAGTTATCTAGTTTAATTGCTTCTGACTGTTTAAACTGTTTTGGATTTAAATTGTTCATTGTTGAATTACTTGATCTGCTGAATTGGTATGAATTATCTGTGCAGAGTTGCTTTCATTAGAATTCAAATTGTCCAGGAGTTTAAATGAGCAGCTGCAGAATCTTACTAGAAAGTTTGTTCAGCCAAGAGAAAGGATTGGACAAGTTAATTTCTTGATTAAGCTGAGAGAGGTAGTTGAAGGCCATATTTTGATCAAGTGAAGCCCTACAGCAGTGAACCGTACCCAGGACGTTCAAGAACAAGACTAGTAGCATAGCTTGTTTTCTTTGTAATTGTTTTCTTCAATTTGTTTGTAATAGGCCTGTGTTAGCCTACTGTTAGCCTTAGCTTTTGTTTTGTAAAAGGGCCTTTTATAAAGTCCAAGTTCTTTGGAAGAGTCCCTGGTGCTCTTTCAAACTATTGGCAATTTTACTTGCTTTAATTTTAGCATAGCTAGAGACAGGTGAGTGTGTCTTGTTAGCCAAAGTTACAAGCCTCACCATAGGAGTAGACTTTAATATTGATTGTGTGATTTGTGTTTCACGTTTAGGGATGATTTAGGCTAAAAGGGATTAAACTCTAAGCTTTATCACATTAGAGTCCGAGAGTCTAGTCTTTTAATTGTGCTTAATTGTTTGTGATTGTTTGAGTTGTGTACTTTGTTTCTAAAGGTGATTTTAGTTTAAGGGGTAATTAGTTAGTAGCCTAAGACATTTCTGGCAAGGCAAGACTTGGTACTTAAGCAGCTCTTTAGCTCACCTCTCTTACCTGGGACTTGTCTAAGTGAAAGTTTTGAACCCTTTAGATTAAGAAAACTTTTAAAAACAAAGATGTCTTCTTATGGTTCATATAGGTCTTCTAGGTTAGATAAAGTTGATGAAATGTTTAAACAAGCTAGGAATCTTCCATCCTTTGGTAAAGACATAGGTGCATTAACATATCTAGCTTGGGAAAAAGAAATTGATAAAATAAATCCTTGGTTTTATGAAGAGAGTGAATATTATGTCCTTAGCATATATCTCTCTAAGTTAGAAGAGCATGCAAGTGAGTGGTGGGATGAAAGACAATATCATGTTAGGAAAGGTAGAAAGTCCTCCATACGTGATTGGCATGATTTAAAATCTTGCATGAGAAGAAAGTTTGTGCCTTCAAGCATTAAAAGAAACCTAGAACTAATTAGGGATTGCATTGATAATGGAAAATTATTTCTTGAGAGTTTAAATGATCATGGGTTTCTTCGTAGAGAATTAGAATTTGGGGCAAGACTTAAAAAGATCAAGGATAAGAAAAGAGAAAGAGAGATTGAGAGAAAAGAAGAGGAAGAAAGGAAAGAAGAAGAGAAAAGAAAAGAAGAAGAAAGAAAAGAAATAGAGAGAAAAGAAGAAAAGAGAGAAAGGCAAGAAAGAGAGAAGAAAGAAAAGGAGAAATTGTTGTTGATGACAAATTCTATTCTTTCCAAGACTATGGAACCTAAAAGGGAAGGTTTTCAAATCTTTACTTCTTTTTCAATCATGGTTTATTCTTTAAATATGGACTTTTCTTTCAAACCAATTGTCATTATATATTCTATGAAAACATTTTCAAAATATGACAATTCAAATCTTGAGTTATTGTTATCTTTAAGAAAACAATTAACTCAAGACAAAAGTGAATTTGGACTTCTAGAATTTTCAAATGTGATAAAACAAAATATTAGAAGTCCTTATTTCTTTGTTTTTGTAGAAAAATTCTTTCTTGGATTGATATTAATTGAAAATATATTTGATGTTTATTGCAGATTTGTGTTTGATCCAGGAGGAAGAAAAAGTGGATATAAAAGAATAAGGCCACTCCAAGATGGCCATGCTTCCAAAGATTGTGTGGAGCTTCTTCATAAGGCCATTGTCAGATTTGAGGACAAATCTTTTCTTAAGAGGGAGGGCATGATGGAATCCTCCTGGACATAGTCCTCCTTTTCTATTTTTACTTTTCCTAGCTTAGCTCTTAAGGAGCATGGGTTACTATAAATACCCAACTCCTCTCTTGTATTAGCACTTTTGAGATTAATGAGAATTAAGTTTTCTGAAATAGAAACAATTCTCTCTTGAAAGTCAGGCTAGAGAGTCCAAAGACTCCCTCTAGCCACCTTCCAAGCACCTCTCTCACTTTCATTTTCCATTTCCACCGTGCTTCTCTCTCATCACACACCATCCGCTTCAGCATAGTGGCGTCAACACTTCTTTGCCACGCATCCTCCTTTCTCTGGTGCACATCATCTAGTACCGTGCACGCGTCAACGTTCCTTTCCTCCACCTCTTCATTCAGCCACTCGCGATATCTTTCACGCTTCACTTTCATTCCTCTCCCGTAGAACATCACCACATTTCTCTCATTTTCCACTTTGAAGAAACCTCATCAGCTAGGGTTTTCTTCTTGAGTGCATCACCATCACAGATCCACGTCTCTTCCTTCGTAAGTTTCATTTCTCTTCATGAATATACATCTCCTTCCATATTTGCACCTCATCTTCACCGTTCCTTCGATTTCCACCGATTAAAAACCTTGTTTTCCGATTCAATCCATTTTCCACCGTTCAATCTTCATTTTGAACCGATTAATTGGTTCATTTTGTGTTTTCCCCTTTTCTAGGGTTCCATCGGTCAGTATAGGGTTTTTTGGTCCGAATAGAGCACGAGTTTAGTTTTCCTTCGAGTCAATATTCGATCTCGTGTTCTCGTCATCATTTTCAACATTCCGCTGCGTATTCTTCGTCGGAGAAGCTTCGAGGAGGTCCGGTTCGTGTTCGCGCAGCTTCAATCGACCTCTCCTCGGGCGTTCGTCCATCACTTAATGTGACCCGTAGCCTTCTTTTTCAATCTAGTATGCCTAATGCTTATTGGTCTTATGTTGTCAGTCACGCAGTTTACTTAATAAATAGGTTACCTACTCCCATTCTCAAGAACAAAACTCTCCATGACCTTGTTTATAATACTCCTCCCACTTATTTGAATTTGAAAACCTTTGGGTGCCTATGCTTTGCTTCCACTCTTGAAAACAGCAGAAATAAGCTTGACCTAAGAGCTAGGAAGGGAATTTTCCTTGGTTACAAGAGTGGTGTCAAAGGTTACATTGTGCTTGACATCAACACTAGAGAACTTTTCATAAGTAGAAATGATGTCTTTTATGAAGACATATTTCCCTACAAAAATCAGCAAACCAGCAGAGAAACCAATGACAAAGAGGCAGACATAACTACCTTTCTTAATGATCTTCTAGGAAGCTACAATTCTATTGATGATGGGAGACTTGTTCAAACCAACACCAATGATCAAAGGCAGACACAACAAACTGCCATTGATAGCAGTAGCAATGATAACACTGTTGATAGTGAAGAAAATCCCAGTTGCAAGAGATCTAACAGAGTTAGAAGGGCTCCAGGGTATCTAAACGACTATGTTCATCAGGTTAATCAATCCTTTTCTATGAAAAACAATTTTAAAACTCCTTATCCCATTTCTAATCTATTGTCTTGTGATTCTTTGTCAGAGAAACACTTAAAGTATACTATGGCCATAGTTGCGAGTAATGAACCTCACTCTTATAATGAAGCCAAGAACCTGTGTGAGCGGGCAGAAGCTATGCAGAGAGAGATCAAGGCCTTGCAGGACAATAATACCTGGTATTTAACACAACTACCTCCGGGAAAAACACCAATTGGTTGTAGATGGGTGTACAAGACTAAATACAAGGTTGATGGCACTATAGAGAGATATAAGGCTCGCCTAGTAGCAAAAGGCTATACCCAACAAGAAGGGATAGACTATTTGGACACCTTCTCCCTTGTTGCCAAACTCACTACTGTTAGATTACTTATTGCTCTTGCAGCCTCAAATAATTGGTTCCTGCATCAACTTGATGTGGACAATGCCTTCCTACATGGGGATCTAAATGAAGAGGTTTACATGGAGCCACCACCTGGTCTTAATGTCCATGAAAAAGGTCAGGTTTGCAGGCTTACTAAGTCTTTATATGGACTAAAACAAGCCAGTAGGCACTGGTTTGAAAAATTATCTTCTTTTCTGATTTTTGTCAATTATATTCAATCCAAATCAAATCACTCACTTTTTATCAAAAAGACATCTACAGATTTTACAGTCTTACTTGTCTATGTAGATGATATTATATTGGCAGGGAATTCCATGACAGAAATCAATCACATAAAGGGTCTCTTGGATAACAAATTCCATATAAAGAATCTGGGAGAACTTAAATACTTCCTAGGCTTGGAGGTGGCCGAATCTAAGAAAGGGATTCATTTGTGCCAAAGAAAATATGCTCTAGACATCCTTGAGGAAACATGGATGCTGGGATGTAAACCATGCTCTACCCCCTTTCTAAGTGATACAAGCTCACTATATAAAGTGGACAACCACTTGGATGATCCTAGCTCCTATTGAAGACTGATAGGGAAGTTACTCTACCTCACCAATACTAGACCTGATTTATGTTTCTCTGTTAATTTATTAAGTCAGTTTATGCAATCTCCTACTAACTATCATTATCGGGTTGTACAACATATTCTTAGGTACATAAAATCTAAGCCCTCAGAGGGATTATTTTTTGCAGCTGACTCTCCAATACACCTAAAGGCCTTCATTGATTCAGATTGGGCAACCTGTCCCAATACTAGAAGGTCTACTACAGGTTCTTGCATCTTACTTGGATCATCCCTCATCTCATGGAAATCCAAGAAGCAGAGCACTGTTTACAGATCCTCCACCGAAGCAGAGTATCCTGCTCTAGCAGCCAGTGTATGCGAAATACAGTGGATCCATTATCTCCTACAAGACCTTCAAGTTCATGAAGTTGGGACTCCTGCTCTTTACTGTGACAATAAATCAGCAAGACACATAACTCATAATCAGAGCTTTCACGAAGGACCAAGCACATAGAGCTCGATTGCCATGTTGTTCGTGAAAAGATACAAGCTAATCTTCTACATCTTCTTCCAGTTCGCTCGGATAAACAGTTGGCTGACATCTTTACCAAGTTCCCTCATCGTGTACGGTTCAGATCCATCGTCCCCAAGCTTGGATTAGTGAGTATACACCATCCAGCTTGAGGGAAGGCTATTGGGACTAAGATAATCGGTTGGATTACTGTCCTAGTACAATAATCAGGTTTAATTAGTTAGTTAGGGTTTTCTAGTTTTATGGTTTTCCCCGAGAACTCTATAAATAGAGTTTCCCCCTTTCATTTTCAGTTGTAACACAGAATATTGAGAAGGCAGTATTACAGAGAATAAATAAAGATTGTGTTTTTCTTACCTCTGTTGAAGGCCATTCGCTGATCTTCTTCTTTTCTTCTCCCAACGTCCATGCTTGTGCGCTCCAAGTGAAGCTTCCCTTCTCTTCTCTCTCTAAGCCTTCAGAAGAGCCTCGAGCTCTTTCTCTCTCTATCATTTGAAGAGGGTGACTTCTCTGGCAAAGACTGAGGCAAGAGATATTTTTTATCTCTCACGGGCTCAAGGAGATGGGACTCTCGTTTAAAGGCTATTAGGCCTTGTTACCGAATAAGCATAACATCAAAGCCTTTACAATGGAGAAGGGTAAGAAAGATTGTTATGGAGACAAAAGTTCAAATCATGAACGTGACAACATATCTCTTGTTTAATTCGAGTAGTCAAACATCATTTTCAAAATATTGCGCAACTCCCACTTCTTTTATTTTCCTCTCACTGTCATTCACTGTAGAAAAAGTATATTTTATGATGATATTCAACGCAGGCTGTAATTAACCTATCATGATATCAAAACTTTGTAAATATGAAACAATTTTATTTTATTAAAATGTTAACTGATTTAGAAAGTCACAAAAATTTCTTACTTATTTCTAGGGTTTCTTATGTACGGTCTCACTCGCCTAGAGATGTAAAGAATGATTTAGGGTGATTCTTGATTCTAGATGATATAGATGAGTCTTGAAGGATCAAATATAAATTTACGTATGATATATAAGGATCAGATGTGAAAACTAATTTTTACCTCTTATGTTTATAGGATAGACGTAAATTTATTTTTAAAAACATCCTAGCAAACTTATTTTTACCTTTATTTTTAACATATTTCAATTATTTCAAATTCGCTCTAAATCTTTTCATTCAAAACTTACCTTTCTAAAATTCTCACATTCAAATATTCTAAAATTCTCATTACATTTTGTTTGCATTGGATTTAAAAAGAAATTAGTTATCATATTTAAAGATCTCATTCCCATTCAACCCTTATTTCAATTATGTTCCTTGAAATTATATTTAGTTTTTATAACTCAAAACATTAGTTTTAGGCATGTGTTAATTGCAGTTTTTGTTCAAATATCTTTACATTCGCTGGGTATGTCTGTTCCAATCTTCAATAAGTTTAATTTTCTTGATTAAAGTAAACAAGTCCAATTACTTAGGTGGATTGGAACTGGATTTGACTTTTCAAGTTGAAAGGTCAACTATAATCATTAATGTCAATAGCTAAGAAGAGAAAGCCCATTACAAATCTTAGGAAAGGTCAAACTTACTTAAGTCTGATGTTTATGAAAGCTACAATACGTCTGCTCTTCCTAAAACTAACAATACAAAAGAGTTTATGAAATTTTTGGAAGAGCATTCTCAAAGTGCTGACAAATCCCTTGTTGAGAAATTGATGAGTATGTTGACCACCATGAAGTTTGATGGTTCGCTTACTATGCAGAAGCATGTGAGTAAGATGAGAAATATCGTAACAAGACTCAAGTATCTAAGAATAGCAATGGATGAAATTTTTCTCATGCAATTAATTTTGATCTTGTTATCCTTTGAGAATGGTCCGTTCCAGATGAATTACAACACCATGAAAGACAAGTGTAATGTGCATGGATTGCACACTATGCTAGTTCAAGAGGAGACTAGACTCAAGAACTTAGGAAGTCACTTTGTTTATTATGTGACAAATCAAGGAGTTTGAAAGAAAGTTGTTAAGAAACATGGAGAGGGTAAAGGACCATTAAAGATTGACGAATCTTATACCAAAATCCAAAAGAAAAATGACAAATGTCATTTTTGTGGGAATTCTAGACATTTCCACAAGGACTACCTAAAGCGCAAAGCTTTCAAAAATAAAGGTGAACATAGTGCTTACGTATGTTATTAATCAAACTTAATTGAAGTTTCCCATAATACTCGGTGGGTTGATTTTGGATGTACGACTCATGTTTCTAATGTGAACCTTGAATTTCTTTCAACCTAAACCATAAACCAAAGATGAGAAGGTTGTCTTCGTGGGGAATAGAGAGAAAGTTCCAATGGAAGCTGTTGGGACTTATCATTTAATCTTTGACACTAGATATCACTTAGACCTGATGCATAATTTTTATGTACCTAGTATTACTAGAAATTTAATTTCTTTGTCTAAGCTTGATGTTGTTGGATATTTTTTTAAGTTTTGGAATGGTTGATTAAGCTTGTTTAAGCGTACTTGTATGATTGGATCTGGTACATGTTAAATGTTTAGGTCGTACTTGAATTTAGCAAATAATTCTTGATTTCCCCACTAATGCAATATAGTGGCAACCAAGGTATCGAACCCAAAGAAATGATGCATGTTAATTTTAGCTTGTACAATTTATCCTTCCTAAAAATGAAAAAAATGCAATCGGGGAAAATTAGAATATGGAATGAATTCTATTATCTGAATATTATGCCTAAGAATGTATGAATACCATGGAAAATGATACAATGCATACAATTAATCTATCTGACCTAATGAATGATTGGTATGCAGCAAAAATGCAAGAAAACAAATGTGAAAAAGAAAAAGATTCATGTGTAAGACCTGAGAAAATATAGAGTTATGTGGAAGGTGTTGTGAACGTTGTTTAAGTGTATATTTATAAGAAATTGTATCTTTATCAAAAATGAAGTATAACCCAAATGGTTAGAGCTCATTGTTATGAGTCACTGGTCATGTGTTCAATTTTTGGTCATGTGTTATGAGAAAAGCCTACAACAATCGTGAGTGGAGTGTTTAGAAAACTACTTTGGTTTTGTTAAGAGTGAGGGAACAAGGAGTGTGTTGTGGATTTAGAAACCCATAAGGCTTGAAGGTTTTACTAGAATAAAGGTAAGGGGAGCTGACCTTTGTCTTTCTATTTTTGTGAATTAGGGTGTGATTACCATAAGTGTTTGTACGTGTATATGGTATTGTGCTAGACGTATATTATTATTGTCTTTGGTGTTTTCTTTGTTAGTATTTATTTGTTGTTTTGGCTAAGCATGAAGTGAGCTTTTATGGGTAATATTGTGAGCATAGTCAAGACATGATCGCCTAGAGAGACTAGACCGTCTAACAACATAAGTTTTAAAGTTTAACAATAAGAAATTAATAAAATATCTTTTCAGCAAGAGAAGTGTCTACTTGAATTGAAGCATCAAAGTCTTTTCTTAATCAAAATGAAAACCTAGGATTTTATATGAGAAGCTACGTAGATCGTCCAAAGGCTAATACAAAATAATGTTTCCCTAAATTATATATCATCTAACATGTTGTTTATGTAAAGTATCTAATCAATAATAAAAGCCTGCATAAACCCTTTGGGTTAATGTGCTTGAGGATCTCTATTCATAAACTGTTGAAGAGAAAATTAGTTTACAAAGGTATCGTTTAAGGGAGATGTTAAAAATAATAAGATTGGTTCTCAAGCTCTTTGATTGAACCATTTATTATTGAGAAATCATACACACACTGAAGCTTAATGTTCATCTAAGCAATGTTATAAGCTAAAGTGTCTTATAATTGTCCTCTAGCGAAAAGCGTGCTAAAATCCAAATTTAAAACAACTTTTCATAAGAATCTAATTCTTTACATCGTCTATTGTCAATGTGCTTTCCAACTTCTAACATTTCCTTAATGTTATACTTGAACGATGCATTATTACTGAAAATATGTGTGATAAGATGTTTTGAACAAGGAATACAAATTAATGTCTATAAAAGTTCAAACCATTTAATTTCATTTAATTCATGTATTGTAAAGTGCTATTTCTTTTGTATATTGTCCTTGGTATTTGTGCATAACAGGAATACACAGAGGATTAATCATAATATTTCCACACATTGGATAAAAATGTTGAGAAGAAGTGAAGAACATTTTGGGAATGTCTCAATTGAAGACTTCTCCTTTGACAAGTTGTACAAACTACTCTGTTAAAGCATTATAAAAGACTAAAGTGTGGCCTCCCACCTAAAGGTTATCTACTCACCTAAAGGCTATCTACTCTCCTAAAATCAACTCAGCATCCAACGGTCATTTCTTATGATAACCTAAATAAAGAAGTTCAGCGAAAGAGAAGATGCTACTGCTAGTAAGAAATGTATAGGAGAGAAGAAGGAAAAGAGGAAGAGAGAGAAGTAAACATAAGAGTATGTTCAAAAATGATCATTAAAACACCTACTCTACTTTATCTTAGTGCACTTATTGTCTAATGTTCTTCAACTCAAGAAACATAATGAAGATTTGAAAGAGTAAATGAAAGCATGCTCTGGCAAAAGCGAATGAGAAGAGTAATGTGAAAGAGTAGAGAAAAGAGCCATCATAACATCCATCTTGCTACTTCATCTAAAAGGCTACAATAACGAAAGCTTTCAGAGAAGAAAAGAGAAGAGAATGAAAGAAAGCCTTTTATGAAAATCTACTTTGAAGTTTCTCTCTATGCTTGTAGCATCTAACGTAAATACTCAAAGAAAAGAAGAGAGAGAATTAGAGAGTCGATAAAAATCAAATGTAATTCTCTAAGTTTATATTGTTTGATGTCTTCGACTAAAAGTAAAGAGACAAGATTTAGGAGTTTAGGAGTGTTTTATACTGATTAAACATCCTCTTCGAGAGAGTTATGTCCAATCTTATAATCAAACACGTGTAAACTTGGAGTGGTTAAAATACTTGGATGCCAGGAGTGGCGAATAATACTTGCAACCAGGAGTGGATAAACTCGGACTGAACATTTGTCTAGGGTTAGATTTTGGAGAGGATAAACACAGACTACTCGTGTTGACTAAGGGACCAGGAGTGGTGTAAGAATACTTGTAACCAAAAGTGGGTAAACTCTGACTAGACAATTTTCTAGAGTTAGATCCTGGAGAAACTCGAACTAATTGTGTTAACTAGGGGACCAGGAGTGGTGTAAGAATACTTGTCACTAGGAGTGGGTTAAACTCATGTAATATTTGATAAGATTAATGGAACCTCTTAAGAATTGTTAAGGGAGAACTAGATGTAACTTAGATTGAGTGAACCACTATAAAAATTGCATGTTTTCCCCTTAAAGCCTTTACAAAGTGTTTTGAAATGGCATCTCCTGATCATATTCTTATTTACCTATCTTATAAAACCAGCATCTAAACATGGTACACCTTTATATACTCTTATTAAAATTCATTAGACGTTTCTTTGAAATGTTTCGAAAGCACTATTCACTCTCCCTCTAGTGTTTTCCTATGTACTTCAAGCATGTGCTGGTTTTGGTGTAATACTTCTGTATTATTCTTTTGGTATTTAAGATGAATGCAGGAATAGTAAGGTCCAAGTACGTGAATTACCCTTTTAGCTTAGGAAGTTTTTTGGTGCAACCGAATGCTTGTGATATTTGGCATAATTGACTGGTTATATTGCTTGTTGTTATGGTGCAAAATCTGTGATCATATGAAAAAAATCACTTTATAAAATGCAATAAATGACAATTGATGCCACAATTGATTTGAAATCACTGCATTATACTTTGTGTGACATGAATTATGGCAATTTTTGAAACCATCAAAGGCATAAATAAGGATTGTTATAACCACCACGATATACAAAAATAATCGTCATAATTTACACACTTTTTGTAGTGCCATGATAGTTGAGAATAACTTTTCCTTGAGATGAAGTTTTCTTCTACTATTAATCTCCAAATTCTTCCATATTTAAGACATTGTGTTCCCTACTTGAGGTGGATACCTTCACATGTTCTTTTTTCTTTTCAACCTTATCTCTAATGTAGCTTGAATCATAATATTTAAGCAACCTAAATAGAGAAAAGTTAGTTTTAAAGAAATAACACAAAATTTGTTTAACACTAGTTAGATGTAGTTATTCTAGGTCAAATTGAAAATATGCATAAAAAGCAAACAACAACATATTTAGTATAAAACTCTAATAAGTACAAGAATAAATCATTCTAGGTCACTTCTCTTGACTTGTCATCTAGTGTTAGAAAAGTAGTTGGATGTATACATATAGGTGTCTTCACAATATCTACTTTTCCTCTCAATAAACTGTTTTCAATTAAAAATGAAGTTAGTTTATTATATCCATTCCAATGAGTTTGAATTACATAATAATAATAATAATAATTAAGTTTTAAAATGTGCTATGGAAATAAAATATTTTCAAATTCAATAATTTATTCTATGTAAACTTCCTCTTTTGAAACTATCGAGGAATACATTATTAATATCCATTTAATACAACTTCATATTATTATAACCAATAATAAAAACAATATTAAGAGAATGATCACGAAGAGAAAAATGTACAACAATAATAATCATTTCATGATTATTTGAATTATTATAAATAATTTGTAAGACTTGCTTTGTAATTTTGAGTTGATTCACAATACTTGGTTCTGAACTATAAATTTTGAATTTGAAATTTAATTGAAATTTAGTTGCTAAACTTATATGACAAGTTATTTGATTTTTAATCTTCATTAAATTAAATTTGTAGTTTATGGTAAACTTTATGCATTTATACAGGATGACTGTTAATTTTTGAAATTAGGTTTGGGGTTTTATGGTAAACTTGTTATTATTATTTTAGTTTTTAAAAAATATATTTTTGAGGAAGACTTTAATAGTTATTAAAACATTTTCCATCTAAAAATGTCAACATTAATTTTATTTAAAGCATGAATTTTTTTTAAAAGAATTTATGTTAAGTAACTATGATATATGCCATCATATAAAACAATTCACTAAAAAAAACATGGAAAGTCAAATTAAATCCATGTTATAAACACTACAAAAAAGTTCAATTTTATCAGGGTTTTTTTTTAAGTTACCGGCGATTTTAATCCCGCCTAAATACGTTTTCCGCGATTACGAAAATCACTGGAAAAACCAGCGTCACTAATAATTACCGGCAGTTTTTATAAAAACCGCTGGTACTAGCGGGGGTTTTTAAAAAACCGCCAGTACCTGCAGGGGTTTCATAAAACCGCCAGAAAATAATTTTTTTTTTGACATTACAAAAATAATCTAATTACTATAAAAAATTCTTTGATAATAAAAGACAGTGAGATAATTTGAAAAAAAAAATATTATTATATAAAATATACTCTAAACATTGTTAATGTTGTTAAATACAATTAATTGTTGAACATGAAAAATAACATTATTCAACAATACAAATTTAAGAGAACAAAAAGATGTTCAAGAACAATTGCTAAAACTGTCAACTTGGCCAATAGCTCTTAATTATTGGACATCAAACATTGCTTCAATATCCTCTTCTAGTTTGGTTAGCACCAAGCTCTATGCCTTATTGTCCTTTGTCTCCAGCCCCAAAGGCATACAACTTCCCTGATTTAGTTAAGACAAAGGTATGAGCATTCCATCAAATAAAACCATGAAACAAGAACATAAAAAGACTATTAACATTCCATCAAATAACACCATGAACAAGAACATACAAAGACTGAGTTCACATACACTATGAAAATCAATGAACAACATTAAATTTTAGCAATCTCCTAATGTTCTTCCTAAAATGACCTTCTCATGAAAGAAAAAGCACTACAACTAATAACATTAATTAAAGTTAGAGTACTGTAGAAAAAAAATAACATTAAATGAAGTAAACATAGTTACAATTTGATCATATTTGAAAACAACAAAAAATATGTTCTTTTGTTGCATATAAATGAGAGCAGAGGTAGTACAATTTATATTTATAAAAACTAATAGATTTTAATAAATTGGAAAAGAAGGGAAGTCCTTATATGTAGAGTTGGATAATTATTAAAATAAGTGCTAAAGAAATTCAGTGCTGAAAAGTAGACTTGCCTCTATTAAAATCTAATTGATGTCCTATTATTTCCAGTTTCAGAATATTGGTTCTCTTTAAGTTTTCCTTCACCCCATACTTTATTTCATCTGTGTTCATAATAATTTGCATCATCATACAAAATAAGCATAACATATGAATAATATGACTAACAAGTTATAGGTTTATTCACCATATACTTATAAACTAGTGAAAGACACTCTACGACCATAAAACATGACATGCTTGAAACAAAGAATCAAATAGCATTTGAAACAAAGAATCAAATAGCATTTGAAACAAAAATGAAGTCATGTAAGTAGACCAACACACAAGAAAATGTTGAAAGATTTTCTATAAACAATCAGAAATCAGTTGGCTGTTGAGCTTCAATGCTTACCATAAGTAGCCACAAATGAAGTAAACCAATAGCTTGTACAATCATGGTATCCACCTAAATAATCATCTTGAAGTCAACCAACAGTTATTAAATAAACAATCATTTGCGAAGGTAAAAATTTCCATAACAAAAGTAAATTGACAGTCTTGTTTATAAGTCTACATCTAAAGGCCAAAGATTCATCATATTCTAACTCCAACTGTTTACAATGAAATGTTAAAACTGCTACTTTGGTATCAGTTATTCGAACATGTAAAATATGTAGCCGATTATGGGCAATTTCTGGGAAAAAATCCAAAGGAACATGTGTACTTTTTCATATTCTAACTATGTTAGTTTCCTTACATGATATGATTCACAACAAAAGCTGCATCAGACATGAGGTTGAAAACCATAGCTTGCTGCCTGAGGTAAGACAAATCCAGGTGTTCCTAGACCAAAATAAGCTGGATGATATCCAATAATGTCAGCAGAGAAAGGTGCAATTTGCATATGAGAAAACTGGGCCTGAATACAATAAAAGAATATATATTATAAAAGACTATAAAATAAGATTCATACAAAATTTAAAACAAGATTAATACAAAATTTAAAAACAAGCACACAATCACCTGTAAATTAGCCTTCCTTTCTTCCTTTCGCTGGGCTAATGCAACAAAACAAATATAATGATTTTTAAAATTTTATTTTCTATTTAAAATTTAATAATAATTTAATTTAAATGAAAAAATTATATTTTAATAATTATTAAAATATAAAAAATATTGAATAATATTAGGTTTTTAAATTAAATTAAATAGTTATTAAATTATAAATAAAAGTCAGTTTTAAAAGTTTTGTTAAGAAGGTGGAGAGTTAAAGAAGTATAAGATTACTTTAAATCGAAAGAAAAAAGTAAAAAAAATATTTATTAAGGTTAAAAATAAATTTTTGAAAAAGTTGGAAGTGCGGGATGAAGTATTGGAAGTGCAAGATGAAACCCTCAAATATCCATTTTAAATTGGGCCAAGCCCATCAAAGTTGAACAGGTATACAAAGAAAAGATTCAAAACCCTAATTCACATACTGTTCAATTCGGCGGTCTTCTAGTGCATCAACAACTAGTAATCTATGCTATAAATGCACAAGAAATGGAGAACAATAAGAGAGTACAAGAAGAGTCTCACATACTAGTAAAGGTTTTCAAAGGTAGTATAATTGTTGTCCATTTGATGTTGGTAGAAAAGTTACAACCCACAAATAGAGTGTGTGAAAAGAAAATAATAGGAAAAGGAGGTTGTTATCATCATAAATCATCTTTAGGAGGTTTGTTATCACCATAAATCATCTTTTAGGGATGATTTATGTCAAATCGTAACAATGCTTTTTGTTTTACTAATCATATTGATCTTATATTTTTTCTTTATTTTTTACTCTTGTTTTAATATATTTTCATTTACTTTTGACAATTTTCAAATAAAGAACAAAATTTCCTTATATAAGATTTTGTAGTAGTAATTATTGACGATGGGTAAAAGTTTTGTATAAGATTCCTAGAAATGGGATGGTACGAAAAAAACAATAAAAATATCTATTTTATTTATTATTATGATTTTTTTCTTGTTATTTTGATTTGTAAGTTTGCTTCTTGTAGGTACTCAGTTATTATATCACATCTTCTCTGTTTTTTTTAAATAAAATCAAAACTAAGTTGATTTATGGAGTTTTAGGTGATTGTTGAGATGACTCAAATGCATGCATATACCTACTTATTGTATTTTTGGTGAACAGTTAAAACTTATATTTTGGTTACAAGTACACATTCTTTCTTTACATAATATTTATTTTGTTGATCTATTTCATATGAAAAGTTGTATTCCCTTTATCACTACTTTTTAGCACTCTTTATAAATTTGAAAACAATGACAAACATTATTCGTCTTTATCTTATATATAATATGATTCTTGAGATAATATCTGACATGTACTTAATATTTATCACCCTTTCATTCATTCATATTTATCTTTTTTTATTGTCGATTAAATTGTTATTTTTATTCTCATATTAAAATATCAAATATGAAGTCAAGATACAATCATTATTCTAATTTTTTTTCAAAAACAAATTATATAATACATAAAATATCTCAATAGTAAAGAAATGATGATAATTAACACTAATATTATGGTTTATTTTATTGCCATAATTTATATAATTTATATTACATATTTCAAATAATAAGATTTTAAGTAAGTTACTCACGTAATCAATCTATATATGTAATATTATATATATATATATATATATATATATATATATATATATATATATAATGTTTTTCAAGTCCAACATATGTTATAGACATAATAAGTGATTACACATCCTTAACCATTTTCACAACTTTATGTTGTCGTTATCATCCTCGTCACATGAGTCCTCAATATCATAATTTGCATGGATGAAAAATAACTATTATTTAACAAACTATGATCGTTAATCATTATTACTTTAAAGATGACCATGTGAAATGTTTTGTTGAGGATTCATGAGATGAGGTTGATTACGTAAATATCAAGTGCAAAAATTGTTAAGGATTCAAATGTAAACCATTAATGTCTATAACATTGTTTTAGATATATTGGTAAATGTCATGAGTGTGAACTAGTTTAAAAGAATACAAAAAGTTGTACATGTATATAAAGTAGTATGACTTGTGCTAACTAGGAACTTATACTCTTTGAAGTTCAATATTTCAGGATTCTTTTCGATTGGGAAGTAGAGATTCTAATAAGTGAATTTGGGAGCTTAGTAAAAAAACCTTGCAAAAGGAAACCTAAAGCACCAATGAAAGTGGCTAAGCTGGTAAGGAAACCCTCCAAAGAAGGAAAACTCAAGTGTTGATTACTAAAAGAAAAGGTTGAGTTGAAAGAAAACCCACCATGAAAGAAAATCACTATTGTTGAGCACTACAAAATGAAGTTGAGCATAACACCATAAATTTTATAAAAACAGGGCCTTGCCTCTGGTTTTATCATCATATTCTTAGCTTCTTTACACACTGTCTTTGTAACAAATTAGAATATCTTAGTGAGAGGCATAAGGAAGGAGCAACAAACTCCTAAAGCTTAGCCTTTTCCATCAACATGAGTAGTCAAACTCTCCTGTATTGAGATAAGAAGTAATTGATTATAATTCTTTATAATACTACCTCTTTGATATTTATGTATGACTTTATTCAACTATTTGTGGTTTGATTTATATTTATTGTTTGAATGGATTGACAACTCATCTTATTTCACTAGATTGGATTGAGTTGGAAGATTGATCTTAAATTGTGGTCCAATCAAATATTCTTATTCTTGGTATGGGCTTGTACATGCTCTAACAGGTAGGTTGGATATAAAGTCCTACACTTAAGCCAAGAATTCATTCAAGCATGAGTGAAGGAATCACATTGAGTTTGAATTTATTAGGTTCTAGGTTGCAAGAATGAGTTTAGATCTACCTTAGAGTAGTTCAAGGACATTGAATAAATGACATACTAAGTATACAAGATAGGTAGCAATATATCAGAAGAAAAAGAGATAAAGTCCAACTTCAACATGTATTTATCTTCATATTTTTCAAATTTTAATTAAACTTTGTTTTTATGAACAATACAACTTCAACAAACATTGTTGAATTGAATCTAATAGAAAATATTTGATAATCTTAACAAATCATACAAAGACAACAATAAGGATAACTCCCCTTGCCTTATTTTCTACAGACAACTTCTTTCCTAACTTGGATCTTACGTCCTTGTTCCTTCTACACAACTTATTTGTTAAAGAGAAAACAAGATAAGGAAGCCCTTGAACAAAAGACAGAAAAGGAAGAAGAACAAAGAGCGAGAGAAAAATATATTAACTTATATCTTTTTCTTTTTTATTTTCCTAAGGAAGACTTGTTCTTCAAGGAGCAATGACATCAACAATGGGAAGAAGAAAGGATGAATGAGAAAGAAGACAAATGCTTGGAAATATATGCACATGACTTAGCTTGTTTGTTCATCCTTAACAAACCTATGGTTTGTCAAAGTCGTACCTGTAGTTTGGTTTTTTATCTGCACAATATTCCTTTGTTTTTCTTTGAGCATAGCATCCTTGCTTTAAAATTGTTTAAGTTTTTTTTTGCAGATGAATATTTCACCTTGGAGGTAGACCTACAACCCTTCAAAATAAAAGATTTTCCACTTTCCAGATCCAAATCTCATTTTAGCTAAAATTTCTATTTTGGATCATTTTAGATTTGTGTTCTTTGACGTATGTTTGTATTTGTGTGTAGGATATTCTACAATTCGTGGTTGAGTTATCCCCAAGAAGGAAAGGATGATGTGAGACTAATTAGGTCTAAAGGATCAACAACTAAAGAGAAGGAGCTCCTACAAGAAATCATCCACCTCATTTAGGGATAAGGAGAAGAAATGAACTACTTCTACCAATACCAAACCTAAGGATACAAAGCCTTCCAATGGAACAAACTTAAGGAGAAATTTTCTTCAAGAAAGAGAGAATGATAGAGGACTATCTTTTGATTGAAGAGGAGCCATTACAATTTAAATGATCCATGATAAGGTCAAGGACCAAAAGCTTGGGAAAACAAATCTCCTTGAAGCTCTTAATTCTCCAAGAAGCTTGGAACTTAAAAGACATGAAGATGATGGCTTAGTTTTTAAGCATTTAAAATAATTTGCCTTTTTTCTTTTATTTTTGTAAGCTCGTTGAGCAATTTGGTTTGCTCAACGAGGGTTTGTTTCTAAGGTGTGTCACTGTGCAAGCGTTCACGCTTGAAGACTGTGTTTTCAAGTTACTTTTGCAGCCCAATGTCTTAAGGATTTCCTTTGGATTTGGGCTTTCCTTTGGATTTCTAAGGTTGCTTAAACATTTATGGTCTATATATAATTGAATCAAAAACATATGTAAACACTTTTGATAGTCATATATTAATTTTGAATTCATTGAGAGAGGATTCTCTTAGTTCTTATCATAAAACACTAGTTCTTATAAAAGATTAAGGTCTTTATGGAAAATCTTCATTAACTCAATAATCTACTAAATTGTAACATCTCCATCTCTACCTTGTTTTTAGGTTCTTATCTGAATTTGTTTTTTTATGTTTCTGGAGGAATCAAATTAAAAATGATAACACTCTTTCTTGGATAAAATTGTATCACATTTATATTTTCTCAAAGGCATTTTCCCAAACACCTTTGCATTTTTTATTTTTGCATGGTTTTAGTTCATTCTAGCAATCAAAACACATTTCATATCATTCATTCAAGCATTATGAATACTCATTTAATTTCTCACAGTATACATTCTTTTTAGAATGTTGAACCATGGATTCCACCTCATTCTATACTAGTTTTGCACACAAATTTTAGGTTAGGATTCGATTATCATATGCACTTTAGGATTGTTTGTAAGTAGTTATAAGTTTCATTTAATATTTTGCTCAAAAACATTGAAATCTCCTTGGATTAATACCTTCGTTGACCATTGTATCACATTAATGGGAAATAAAGTTTTTGTGTAAAAATCTAGGCATCAAGAGGTTTATCACTAAGTCTCTAGTCATAAGGGAAATTATGATTAGATGATTAAAAGAGAGAGTCTAATGGAAATAGTAAGAAAGATAAATTATCAATATTTTTCAAAATATATATGATGTATATTGTTGCTTGTATGTGCTAAATGATTAGTATTTATACATTAAATGTGTCAACAAATGCAACAAGTCTAGTAAATGCAAAGGTGAAATCTAAGCATTAGACGAGTTTAAGGATTAGACAAGTCAAGGTGTTAGACGAGTTTAAAAGTACAAATCATCAAGTAAATGCACTAGGCTACCTAGATGTCTAGATAACCTAAGTCACCGCGTTAGATGATTAAGGTGTTAAACAAATAAGGCATCAGACAACTAAGGGTTAGATGACCTAAGACATCATAAATCATTAGGTGACCTAAGTTTCAAACAACCAAAGTATTAGATGACCCAAAGCGGCTTAAGTCATCAAATGACCTAAGTGTTAAACAACCTTTAATACTTAAGCTTTTATGGCATGCTTTGATGGTTTAAACAAGTTTTTGATCTCTGATTATTTACCAAACTAACAAATTGATACAAGTATTTGGAACAAAGATTTAATAATATGAATTACAAGGAATACTATCATTTTAGAAGGAAAAAGTTTTTGAATAAAACATTCAAATGAAATTAATATTGATGAATGAATTGTTTGATTGAATGAAAGATATTGCTCTAACGATTCAAATGCAAAATCAAGTGCCACATAGTTTTATTAATATGACAATTTGTGAAGCTTGAAGAGAGTAGAATTCAAAATCAAGTATGAGCTCAATCACAAAAGAAATAAGATATCTTGAATAGTTTTAACTTGATTCAAAATTGAAGTCTTGAAGAATGACGTTAAAGATTCAAACTGAAAAATCAAGTCAAAGAATTGATTAAGTCATTTCATATCTTTCATTGAGTGAAGTTCTAACTTACGAGCCTTGTTGCACGCTCGTATTGAGAGAGTGTCGACTGCTTAGTATTGTAATTGAGAGTTCTTGATATCAGGGGGAGTTTAAGAATGATACCTAGAGAGGTTGATACTTAATGTAACCTGGAGATTTGTACTCGTGTACCTTGAGAGGTTGAAACTCGTGTAACTTGGAGAGAGTGATACTCGTTATGGGTCAAAGTTGTTAATTAATGAATTTCATAAGCAGGTTGTTTAGGAGATTGGATGTAGCCGTAGGTGGAGGTGAACTAGTATAAACATGTTGTGTGCATTCTATTTATCCTTACACTTTTATTTTCAAGTAGTAAATTCATTTATAATTGCATACATGTGCAAGTAATTTTGAATTTCCAGGCTCTATCCATCTTTCCCCTTCTAAAGCTACTTTGCACCAACACCATGTACTCATGCTTGAACTTAAGGAGTGTCTAACTATATAGTCTTGAGATGCTTCATGAACTAAGCTTGGAGCGATGTTATGTACTCAGATAGCCAAAAGTGACTTTATGTGCTTGTTGTTGTAAGTAAAAAATGATAATGATAGTACTTTTAGTGTATTTTATATAGTGAAACCCTTTGTAGTTTGCATTGGAGAATTAGACTTGGTATAGGTTAGGGTGAACCATCCTAAAAACGTGTTATTGTTAATCCTTTTATAATATGTAACACGACTTGCTAGGTATCTCTTTCAAAAGGCTTGTGAACATGTTTTATAAAACCATCACATTTGTCCTTGTTTCCTTTTGTTGGCTTCTTATGTTGAATTGTATGATGATCATTTGAATTATAGATATTATGTTGTATCGTATGATGCTCATTTGAATTATAGATATACATATGCTTGATAGTATTATGACTATATGATTGTTGAATGATCTCTTTATCATATTTATATTAAAACATTAGTTCATCAAAACTTGAACTTAGTGTTATGATTAAAATATGAAGGTGGCCTTATTAAGATTGTGCTAGGTTAGATTAGCATGAATAAACTATTGCAATTAGACTATTTTTTGGTCAAACCATCCAAGTCTAATACTTTAGGACAACAATTGTAAAAATATAGGTAATTTGGTTGTTGAGGACAAACCTTTGCATTATGTTTTTGTTCATATTAAAAGTCTCTAAGGTAATTATTATGCTTAGCTAATGTAGGAGGATAATTTTAGGCTTTAGGACAAAATAAGTATATAAATTCATTTGTCACATCTTATAACGTAGTAAATGAGAACATGGATATAAACTCGAGAGTCTATATACACTTATGGGAGCTCTCTAAATTCAACTCGTGAACTTAGACTCTTGATTTGCAAGAGTTTACATCATATTAAAAAACAAATATGATACTTACCAATTCAACGTTCAACATCATAATTAATTAAAATAGTTCACAATAATTTTATAATTAAAACATAATTAAGTTTAGTAATGCATGACAATTATATAAGTTCAAACTATACAAAAATAGATAAGTTCATACAATTACAAAGCATCAAAGCATAAGTTCTCAAAGTGATAAGAATTAAATAACTAAGTAGAAAAATGATTTCAATTATTGTCACTGATACTCTAATGACAATCTCCATGATCATCTTCTTCATCATCATGAACTCTTTTTTGAATGACAAGTATGCATCATCCACATTAACATAAAAACTATACTATCAAACTCAAATACATCTAAAATATTGAACCATATTCATATAAATCAACATTCTTGAACTTTATCTTAAACTTGAATTACCATTTTCAATGAAATCTAATTCACTAACATATAGAAGAACAAGTCAAACTCAAAACTTGAACAAACTTTCTCAATTCTAGAGTTCCATTCAGACGCATGTCCCACCAATTTTCATGAAGCATAAATTCTTGATATTTTTATAGAAAAAAGTCCTTAAGCATAACGAAGGTCAAGAAATTGTATATTATTTTTTTTTCTTTCCTTAACCAATATTCTCATCTATATATATACAACCATTCTTTCACCTAAAGATTATCATTTCCATAATTAGTTCGATATGAGTTAAAGTAATAGGTAATTGCACATAAAAGACTTGTGAAGTTGATTCTAATTCTCAAATGATTCAAACTAGCTCTAACTATGAAAGTACCACCAATATATTATTTTAAAAATAATTATATATTAAACAATAAAATTTTGAAAGAAAGAAAATTTACTCTTTTTTAACATTATTATAATTATATTTAATTATGTCTTTTGCATCATTAGTCTTCCCTTATATGAACTATTTTTGCTTGTTCTTTTAGTTTGGATTACTAAAATTTAAATTTTTACTAAATATTGTTTTGGGTGAGGACGATAAGTTAAGTTCTCGTTCATAAGATAAAATGTGATTACAATTTAACCATGATACTGCTTTAATTTAAGTTTTATAATGTGCATTAAGTTTTTTTATATAATCATGATATAATTATAGTTGTTAAGCATTACTATTAAATGAATTTAAGTTTTTTTTTAATTAAAAATAGCACAGTTATATTAAATTATTAATGATAAAGTAATTTATTTAAATTTAGGTAGTTTCCATAACAAATTATTTAAAATGTTCTTTATAAATACTATTTTTATTTGGACTCGCATTTAATAATGATTTTTTTATTTTCTTTCAATTAGATTTTACAAAATTATTTTTTATAATTAACGTAATTTATAAAATTAAGGACTCCCTTTAAATTTTTAACTCGAGATGAATTACGTGTATTTAAATATTTATTTATACTTAATTTTATAGAAACTGTCACACATTTTAATCATTAAACTGTCACACATTTTAATTTTATTACATCAATTAAATCAATTTTAAATTATTTATTTATTACATATTAAAATACTAAAATTTCATTAAATAAAAATTATTTAAGTAAAACTCTAAATTTTATTAGAAAAACACAAGCTGTCCCTTTGTTCATTTTCTGTTTCACTCTGAACCAAAATCTGATCTCCTTTCCGTAGTCTTATCTTTCCCACTGCATTGACAGGAACCATACTTACAACACTCCAAGACCCCACTAACCAAAATATCTCTTTAAACCAATATCTTTAACAAACACTTCTTGCACGAGAACTGAAACCCAATTCCGTTAAACCCTAACCCCATGGAACTCTCGCGCCTCTTTGTTTCTGACACGTGCTTCTTCTCTCCTCCGATTCGCTATTCCCCTGTGCCGGCACTATCCACCTTTTTCGCCGTAAACCTCCGCATTAACCGCCGCCGGAGGAGGAGCCTTTGCTCGGCCTCCAACAATGATACCTTACTCGCAGGCGGCGGCCCTGTAGTCGCCGGGGACAGAGAGAAGCACGAGGAGGACTTGAAATCTTGGATGCACAAACACGGCCTCCCGCCGTGCAAGGTTGTTTTGAAGGATAAACCTTGCCACAATGATCCCCATAAGCCTATTCATTACGTTGCAGCAAGTCAAGATCTTCAGGTCCATTCACGGCTCAAATAATTTCATTATCATTATTATTGCTGTTGTCGTGTGTGACTTTTTCATTAAAAAAATTACACTGACACCCGTGTTTCTTCGAAATTCATACTCATTGTAACTTTACAGTAACCTCCTTGGCATATAATACAATGTGTTTCTTGTTGATAGGGAGAGTTCTTGTAATGTATTTCAAACATTAAGGGGTTTGTTATAGGAATAGAAAGGTAGGAGAATAGTGTGAATTTTGGGAAACCAGAGTGGAGTTGATGTAATTTGGTCTTTCTTTGATGAGGGGTTATGTGATGATTTGCTTGGGGTTGTCTTTCTCTCGTTGCAGGTTGGCGATGTTGCATTCTCCGTTCCTAATTCCTTAGTTGTTACGCTGGAGAGGGTATTGGGAAACGAGACTGTTGGTAATTGTGCAATGTTTTTATTCTTTGGTCTTGACTTTGTCTTGCTCCTAGTTCCATTATTATACAATGGAGATTGCCTGTATTTGGATTTTTTTTTAATTTTATTTACTAATTTGCTAACAAGTGATGGAAATTAGAATGTCTGGAAAATGGAAAAACGTTTAGGCCTTGTTTGTTGATTGCTTTTAAAAACATTTTTATATTCTCTATATTTTTTGTTTAATCGTTATGAAGCTTATGTGAAAGTGTGTCTCTTGAGTGTATTTCTGCTTTTTGGAAACTTGTTGCTTAATTATTTGAACAGAACATTTGAATGAACCAAAAGAAGAGGATGAGAAAACATTACCGAACTTTTTATTTTTGGTTTTTAAGAATTTTCAAAATTTAGTAGATTTTGGATGCGAAATTGATTATCAGATACTAAGAAGTGTGGATGGATTTTTGGTTCTTACTTCTTATAGGTTACATTCATTCTTAATTTGAACACTGTGGATCTTAGAAAATTGAAGTTGATGATTCCTTCCCATATGTTTATCCTTACCATTGTTTGTTATTGAAAATGTAGAATATAGATCAAATTGAAAATGATTCTACTTATAAGAACACAGACTATAGTATTTATTGATAGTTTGCCTGTATAATCTCTCAATTTAAATTTAGTATTTAAGCTTTACTATGTTAAAAGTCACTCTCCAATTGATGGTTTTAGTAACACACGGCAAGGGCATAATTAAAAATGTAGAGGCCTAAATGGTGAAACTTTTTCGTACAGAGGATACGTTGCATATGGTTGTCACCAGTAGGGAGCAAGAAATACTAAAACTTTTCTTTTCAGCAAGCAAAGATGAGGGCAATGGTTGATTTTGGCATGTCATGTCTTATATGGTGTTAAGTTCTTCATTGATAGAGGACATTTCACAAGCTTAAATTATTGTTAGTGATAGATATTTTTTGGCAGTGTGGCAAGCACTGTAGTCAATCATTCTTTGTGTTAGCAGGACATTGGAAACTGTTTAGAGTAGGTGTGGCCATTTTGGGCAACAAAATCTGTATAGTCATGGAAATGAATTTGGCAAACTCCTAATCTTGAATTCTTTAGCTGATTGGAAAAGACAGTTTATGTTCTTTTTACTACTTTTTGCTGTTGATTTGCGTGTCAGTGTTGTCTCGTCCGGGTGTATTTAAAGCAAGGTATCAATGGATTTGGGGTGTATTGATTATTTAAGTGTTTTAAAATTGGAATTTATTTCCTGTGATTTTCATCCTTATTGCAGCTGAGCTATTGACAACAAACAAATTGTCTGAATTGGCGTGCTTGGCATTGTATCTGATGTATGAGAAAAAACAGGGGAAGAAGTCCTTCTGGTATCCATACATCAGGGAGCTTGATCGTCAACGAGGTAGGGGCCAGCTGTCGGTGGAATCACCTCTTCTATGGTCAAAATCTGAGCTGGACTACCTGTTAGGAAGTCCAGTTAAGGTTAGCCCCCTCTTATTTACTATTATTTCATATCCATTGTATTCATGAGCAGCAATATTAGGTTAGTTTAATACTTGATATTTTTCAAATATAACCAGGCTAAAATGGTGTCTGTGATTTAGGATGAAGTTATTGAAAGGGTAGAAGCAATAAGAAAAGAGTATAACGAACTCGACACAGTTTGGTTCATGGCAGGATCTCTGTTTCAGGTGATTAAAAGTGCACTAGAACAAGTTCAGTTACTGAATTGGCTTTACATTTTGGCAGTTAGTTCTTACATTATATGCATAAATATATTGCAGCAATATCCATATGACATTCCCACTGAGGCTTTTTCATTCGAGATTTTCAAACAAGCCTTTGCTGCTATTCAGTCTTGTGTGGTGCATTTACAGGTTAAATTTCCTTGTTATCCTTACATATCTGTACAGGTTGTTAAATATGCATTAAAAACACCAAATTAAATAGCTAATAAATCTTTTAAGTCTATTTTTATTTAACTACATGAGTGTTACATTTGTTCATGTAGTCAAATTACCTAAATCTGAAATGATGTAATCTCCTATGGTACAATTAAATTTCAGGCAACAAAGTTTTACTTATTTGATTTAATTTGTTTATATATTTTAATTGATTGTTGGATTTGTTAGATGAAATGATAGTTTAAAAAGAAAAATGTACTATTAGTATTGTTACTATTGAATGTGAGTTTCATTATGCATGGATATTACTATAGATCTAAATTCTGACTTTTGCACAGTGCAGTAATTTTCTTGCAGTCCTCGGATAGCTGTTGTTGCTATTAAATTTGGTTCTTACTTTGATATTTCATGCTATACTTCTCATTGTTTATGTTTTTATGGTAAAATATGTTTTTGTTCTCTCTAAAATCTGTAAATTTCATTTTAGTCCCTTTCTAAGTTGTTTAGTAGTGTTTCATTGCAGTCAAATGGGGATTTAGAGGGACCTCAAACTGACATTATTGAGAGAATGAAAATGAACATTACATATTTTAGAGGGACCAAAACTATATTTTACCCCTCTTGTGAATATTCACATTGATAGACTGTGTTTCTCTTCTGCTATTTATTGTGTGCTGGGAGATCAGTGCTCTTCTGTCTGGACAACAAGATTCCCTTCTTTCTGCAACTGACATAAATTGATTGCTTATCCTTTTTGAAATCAGAAAGTTAGTTTAGCTCGGAGATTTGCTTTAGTTCCCCTGGGACCTCCTTTATTGTCCTACCAAAGCAACTGCAAGGCAATGTTAACTGCTGTTGATGGTGCTGTTGAGCTTGCAGTTGATCGTCCATATAAAGCTGGGGACCCGATTGTTGTCTGGTATGTTAATTCATTTTATTGCATGTCATTGGAAAAAGCACATGGTTTGAGGACTTTTTGTTCTGTGTAGGAACTAGGTTATAAGATTTGCAGTTGGTCATTTTCAGGTGTGGCCCACAACCTAATTCAAAGTTACTAATAAACTATGGTTTTGTTGATGAAAATAATTCCAATGATCGTCTAATAGTTGAGGTATGAGTTGGACTTTTATTTTTGCTTTATCCAGTACTCTGTTTGAATTCAAATTTAACCTTGTTGATACAACTGTCCCAGGCAGCTTTAAATACTGAAGATCCACAATATCAAGATAAAAGAATGGTGGCTCAAAGAAATGGAAAGTCATCAGTTCAAGTTTTTCGTGTATTGATACTGAACCTACTATTTTTTAAGGTTACTTAGTGAATTTTATAATTAATTCCTTATTTGAACCTTTAGGTATATTCTGGGAAGGAAAGGGAAGCTCTCTTAGATATGCTTCCTTATCTGCGTTTGGGCTATCTTTCAGATCCTTCTGAGATGCAATCTGTCATCTCCTCCCAAGGTCCAGTTTGTCCTGTAAGTTTGTTTCATCCTTTGCTTGTTTGAATTTGAAGAATTTTAAGAATGTCATGGTCACAGTCCAGTATTTGTCTAATCCATTTGCTCTTTCACACAGTGTTATTTCATTACATGAGGGTTTGTTCTTGCAAGTGCTGTTATTAATTAGAACATGATTTTATTCCTTTTTCGAAACAAAATTATCCTTAGTCAATTAAATGGAAAGAGTAACTCTTATGTGAAAAGTTGATTCTATCGGCACATTTTAGGTAAGCCCTTGTATGGAACGGGCTGTGTTGGACCAGCTGGGAGATTATTTCAAGACTCGGCTGGCTGGGTACCCTACAACATTGGCTGAAGATGAATCTATGGTACTGTTTCTATCATTAGAAGTTGACTATAATGTATAAGACTTGTCAACTTTTTCACTAACAATATATCTATTTCATTAGCTGGCAGATGGTAATTTGAATCCGAAGAAGCGAGTTGCTACCCAATTTGTTATGCTGGAAAAAAAAATCCTTCATGCCTGCTTGCATGCAACAACTGATTTCATAAATCAGCTTCCAGATCACAGTATATCTCCCTGCCCTGCTCCCTATGCACCTTTATTAAAATGAAAGGTTAGACTCTGGTTTTAAACAGCATAATCATGTTCTTAGGGTTTGCTTGAATGAACTTTTCTGTAAACATTAATAGAAGAAAACAAGGAAAAAAGAAAATTCTTTTCCATAAAATAAAATTAGCTTATACATAAATTATTATGGATGTTATCATATCTTAGCTTCTCTATATGAAGAAAATGTTAACTTAAGCATAAGCTAGTTTTAGTTTGTAGAGAAACTTTTCATTTTTCTTATTGTTTTAGTGTCCTATAACTGCTCATGGGGCAAATTATCCAAAATGATTTGAAATTTTCTGCAGCGCAGTTCCTTAATTTTTGTCACATACTTTGTAGGAACTGGATGTCTGTACTGTACAAATATATGGATTTGGTGAACCAAGTCAGAAAAAATATATGTTCTTGATGTAGACTCTATTAGAAAGCCCCTGAATTAAGGGAATGTGTAGGTTACCCTCCTCAGCTTTGGTCTAAATGTGAATGCAGATTAGACTTTAAGATTTGATATGATGCTCATGTTTCTTTTAACTTGCTATATGAAAAGCACCCTTTGTTATGCAAACAGATAAAATATGTGCTCAATTTAAGATAATTTCTTTTAATTACAAAAAAGTAGAGTTAAGAAAGAGTTTACATTGCATAATCCATTTTTTTATGTACAAAATGATTGTGCTGGGTTGATTGGTAGTTATATAATTAGGATTTTCTTTTCTCAGATTTCTAACTGCTTAGTAGATGCTTATGCATTATGAGTTTAGGGTCTATTTATAATAGTGGAGTCAGTGGACTGATAATCCCCGTAGCTAAAAGAAAATTACTTCGTAGTTTGATTTTGGAAAACCATGATGCATCGGACCAGGAAATTTCTGAATACTATGATGGATTTCGTAGGTCAATTACAGTAATATATTTGAATCACAGCTCAATGAACAATGATGCAAGAATTCTGAATTTAAAAGGTTACGGCTGGGCTTTTACCCCTGAAGATAAAATTTCAATGTGTTCGCGTCCCTTGAATTAGGCGTTGCTTCATTCCCTGGGTAAGGAAGCATCATTGGTCAAATTTGTTTCACTGTCTTCCTGTAGTTGCACTGATCCTTATATTTGAGCGTTGGAACGACATCTTCTGTAAATGGAAACTTGAATCACAATATCTAATTCATTTGTGTATATAGTTCTATCAATTTTGCACGTCAAACCATCTGATTGTAGTTTTTACTTAAAAAAATTGTTTAAAAATGTTAGATGTCACAAGTTATATTACTGTATAATGTTACGAATGTAGGGATAGGCTAAACGAGATAAAACATATTCTTGTGAGTCCCACAAATGAGGATAAAACTGATCAACCCTTGGCTACGTAAAGTACAACCGGTATATATCGATGTACTTTTCATCCATTCTTCCCAGAAACCAGCCAATGTGGTTTTCATACGGTAAGCTTGGTTGCTGTATATCCGTTGGCAACTTAAATCTCCATCTGCAGTTTTATCAAATATTATATACGAAGCATTGGGGTATATGTGATAAGGCTATTTTTCATTGGGGGTATTTTTCATATACAAAACCAAATACAGGTAATTGTTATATGTGATAAGGCTATTTTTCATTTGAATATAGTTGTTCCTAATATAATTGTTATGTGATAAGGTAATTGAATATAATTGTTATATGCAAAATTTACCCTTCCCTTTCGCATGATGAGCATGTCTCTTAAGATATATAACATAACATGTTATTCCTAATAATAATTTGGAGCAATAGAACTAATGACTTTTTAGGTGATGCTAGGGAATTTACGAAGAGAAAAATTTATTAAGAGTAAATTTAGAAGTAATCTTTGTGAAAATTTGTCTAGATGTGATATATAAAAAAAAGTTTTAATAGATAGAAATTGAATATTATCAAAATGTTTGTAATAGTAAAAATAATATAAAATGATATTTATTAATAACATATTTAATGGTAAAAGATATTTTAAGTAGTAAAAAATAATTAAAAATAAAATAAAATTTTATTTAAATAAAGTTAAATTAGTTTGTTTAGAATTTAATTTTTTTAAGAATCTATTTTAGTCATAAGTAGTATAATTTTTTGGTTTTATAATCAAATTGAATATTCATGATTAACCAAATAATAAAGTGAAGTTAAGATATTATATGAGAAATATATGTATGTAATAAGGTAACTCTATTTATCATATAATTCATAATATAATTCATAATGAAGTTCCTTCTAAAAGTACCTTATTCAAATGATATTATGTTAACATTTCTATTATACGTCATGTATGAGATTAGAGATGGCAAAAAAACATATAATTAAAGTTGATGTAATGTAATAAAGCAAAGTGATAAGTTGATATAACATAATAAACCAAATAATAAATTAATGTAATATAATTATATAATGACAAATGACTTAATATTCTAATTTATGCATAATTAAGCTCACATTAAAATTGACTTCTATCAATTGTCGGTTCATATCCAAAGATAAATTGAGTAAGTTTTCTTCAATTCGTAAAACACGTCTTTGCATTTGTTTCATACTTTGCATTTTGTTTTGCAAGTCTTGAACCTCCTCCTACATTTGAGTCATCATGTCAGAATTTGAAGGGTAGGGAGGATGTTTAAAATGACCACCAGGATGTTGACTTCCTACAATAGGATCGTCATGCTCAGGACTTTGATTTTACAATTGTCCTTCTTCATTAACACAGAGGTTGTATTGACATACACCATCGATGTTGGCAATATTGTTTGGTCCCAATTTAAGTGCTTGTGTTCGTCTCAAGATGTACTCCATTGTATTGTATAATTTGAGTGATCAATACACCATATGGTAGAAGTGTGTCATCGACCTTGCATTTAAGAATATCTTGCATGATATGATGAGAGAAATTGATAAATATATTCTTTTTGAGCACCCATATCATAAAGATATCTTCTTGGAACAATTTTGCAAAATTTTCAACTTGTGGTGAAGTTAACATATGCACGACAACATAATGAAGAAGTTTGTCATTATTAATGTTCAAATAACCAACCATTTTCAGACGTTGACCTTGCATGTTTGGTCTGACCATAGAAGCCAATGTTATATCACAGACAAAGGGAGTGTCATCTAGTAAATCTCCAAAAGGACAATTTTTTACCCTCGTATTTCAAATGGGCAAAATTGAACCAATCATCTGATCTAAACTTAATTTTATCTTTGTTCACCTCACTCTATAGATATCCATTAGTTGAGATTCTTAGATTAGAATAAAAGACTTTTATCAAATCCAGATAGAATAGACAGTCCAATGATACAAAGTTTGATACACTTTGAAATACAAGGTGATGATGAAAATATAGACTGGATGTGGCAAATGAATCAAAATTCAGAATCTTTGGCACCACAAGATTTCTTGTATAAAAATAAGTTGCATAGTGCTCCATCTGATGATGATTGCTGAAGAAACATGTTTAATTTAATACATCTTCGATGTATGGCTTTCATTATGTAGAGTCTCATTCTTAATCACCTTTTCTTTTCCCTTATGACTTATACGACTCCTGTGTGACGATGATGACACCATTCAATAATAACTTGAAAAAAAGACAACAAATGTTACAACAACAATGAAAAATTAATACCAATTGTGACATTCATAAATATATAATTTGTTCATATTAAAATTATTGAAAATAATGCATTACATGAAGGAAAAGTGGAAATGGTATAATAGAAATAAACTTACCATTATGAAACATATACATGGACTCAACTATCACCCATCATCATGTTACAAAACTTATTCCATCAACAATGAGGGCCAATCCCATTAACCTTTTCGTGCATACTGGGTTTGCACATAGGAAATCATAACACTACTCCATAATGATATTTTCTTGTATGTTAAGACAAAATCATATAAGATTGAATTGTCTAAACCTTCTCATATGTTTTGAAGTTTAACAAACAACAATAAACGAAATGAGCATATGACAAAGTATTATCTTTGAAAAGTAATATAGTTGAAAGATAAGCGTTTTGTGGAAAAGCCTTATAAAATCTAAATGTTTTAAAGAAAAGCTTTTGCGAACGCACTAATACATGAGTAGACGTACTATCAAACGATTTCTTCACAAAATGTGTCAATGTGCTATATGAGAGTCTTGTTAAATGCACTTGTGTTAGACTTTGCTAAACAATGCTAGACGAGCTCTCATTATCAAGTACAAAACAATATTTTTGATGAACACGCTAAAAGATATAAACATTTTTCTAAAATCATGTGTTCAAAGATATCTTACTAAACATGCTCTTGAACCAAATGAATAAGCACTAAATAAGGCGCTATTATGAAAATCCTTGTAAAGGCTAAACGATACCTTATGCTAAACGACGTTTTCATCCAACGAGGAAACTTTTATGAACTGCTTGCAATCCCTACTAGAATACTTAAACAATCAATTTCTGCTTAAGCAACAGAAAAAATTGAAAAACTTATAGTTGTTCTAAATGCACATTAAAGAACATTAAATGCATAACATTTCAAAACAACAACAGTGACCAGGAAAAGAACATATTTTCTTGAACGCATATCTACTTTACTCTGTGCAGATTACATATGTCAAGCATCCACCTACTCGATCCTATACATGTCCGAAGTGTTCACTACAGACAAAGAAGGCATTCACAAAATGTTGTCTCTATCAAAAGTCGTGCGAAAGAGTTTGTATTACCTACTTTTGATAAAGTACTGAAAAAATATGCATGCTCTGACAAGTCGATTTTAACCCACGACTACTACCTACGACAAGGATAAGAAGATCTGAAGATCAAAGCAAGTATTTTCTATCATACATTTTATTGAAGCCCATAAATTAAAGATCTATGAAAAGAAGAGCAAGAGAATAAGCACATGAATACGAAAGAAATTATCTTAGAAGAAAAGCAAGCTTAAAAGAAAAGAAAATACTCTCAAGCTTCATAGAATCATAAGCTTACAGTTGTAAGGAAAGAGGAAACTATAAAAGTCAAATAGATTGATTTGTATTGCAAAACACTCCCTTTCTGCGAAAGTAATGATCTAAGGACTTGTAAGCGATCTGATTGATTGAATATTCAGAAGAGAATACAAAGAATCAATGCTTAATTTAGTGGGATTAAACTGTAGCTAGACAAGTTTGTCTAGTGGAAACGAGGTTTGGGTGAAACTTAACTAGACAACATATCAGGAAGATATCGGGATTGTCTAGGGATACTAAGAGTGGTGAAGAATATTGCACAACCAAGAGTGGGTGATACTCGGTTCTAGTCAGAGTAACGAGTGTTATTGGGTTTGTTAAATGGAAGTGACATACCTTCCAAATTTTACAGCTACCTTTTTCACATACCTTCCAAACTTTTGGTGCTCCAATGATTTCTTCCTTGGTAATTGTTGTTAGCAGAGCCCCTTTTATGCAAGAACTTATTCCCCCTACACTTTCCTCTAGTCTCTCTCTATGTCTTTCTTTATCTCTCTATGTTATTTTTTACCATCTGTATTTATATACATACATTGTAATATCGTGATAATTTTGTCTTAATTTGTGAATTGATTAGCAATGAACAATATAGGAAAAGAATTGGTCTTGATAACAATATATTTCAAAAATCAATCAAATTATATAATATCTAAGATATTGATCTTAATTTTGCAAATCATTATAATCATATCTTTTTTTAAAAAACTAACGTTATCATCTTTCCTTTTAAAGACTAAGATGCCATGTGAAAGGTACGAAGAGTAAAGAGGGGACAAGGTTATATATAGATTAAAAACAAATTGGTCTATTTTATTTTATTATTATTTTTGTTACTATTTTTTTTATTCTTTTTGTGCTAAAATTAAAGTTTAAAAATTCAAAGAAAATTTATTTCATTTTTTTGTCATTTTTACCTACCATTAATTGAAAACATATTTTTTATATTTTTTTATTTTTTAGAATGAAGGTGCACAAAATTGGGTGTTGACATAGTAAGGTTCCAAGTTCGGGAAAGTCACTAACAGTGCACCATATGGCTGCATGCATAATTCCCATATAAATAAAAAGTTTTGATACGAGTGTTCCACAACTCCTTCAATTCTTCTATAAATGGTTGTAAGTAAACATCAATATTGTTGCCCAATGCTTACTTATTAAGACAATATCGTCTATAAGGCTAGATCGTCTAACATCCTCATATTTTTTGAAGTTTAACAAATAGTAATAAATAAAATGACCATATCATAAAGTATCACCTTTGTGAGATATATATCGTTGAAAGAAAAGATTCTTGTGGAAAAGCTTTATGAAGAACAAAATGTTTAAAGAAAAGCTTTAGTAAACACATTAATATCTTAGTAGATGCACTACCAAACGATTTTCTCACAAAATGCGTCAATGTGCTATTTGAGAGACTTTCTAAACGAGCTTTCCCTATATCTTACAAAATGATGGTTTTGGTAAACATGCTAAAAGATATAAACATTGTCCCAAAAACATGTCTTGAAAGACATCTTGTTAAACGCGTTCTTGAACTTAAATGAGATCACTAAACAAAGTGTTGTTAGGAAATGCCTTGTATAGGCCGAACGATACCTTGTACCAAACGACATTTTCATTGAACCATGAAACCTTTATGAATTGCTTGGTATCTCTACATAAATGCTTAAATGATCAAATCTTACTCGAACGATAGAAAATTTGAAAAACTTATAGTTGTTATGAACACGCAATAAAGAGCATTAAATGGACAATATTTCAAAACAACATGTGATAAGAAAAATGACATATATTTCTACATGCATATCTACTATACACTTTGCAGTTGCCTATGTCAAGTATCCACCTGCTCTACCATATACAAATCAGAAGTGGACATTAGAGACAAAGAAGACATTCATTGAATGTTCTCATTATCAAAACTCGTGTTGAAAAGTTCACGCAACCTACTTTTTTTATAAAGAATTGAAAAAACATGTCTGTTCTGACAAGTTGACTTCAAGCTACGGCTGCTATCTACAAAAAGGCTAATAAAATCCAAAGATAAAAAACAATTACTATCAAACATATATTTTCTCTTGAAGCCTATAAATTGAAGATCCTTGAAGTAAAGATCAAAAGGTTTTAGAGGAGAACTAGACGTAGCTCAGTGGAGTGAACCAGTATAAAATAACTGTGTTTATTATTCAGCCTAGCAAAACATTTTACTTATAAACTCTGCAATTGTTTATTAACACAATCATTTATAAAAGCTCATGTCATTAAACACTATTCTTCTTAAGATGTGTCTTTCTCAAAACACTCAAGTAGATATGCTTAAACGATTTAAAAACCTTTTATTTTTGAACTTGCAGTTTAAACAAAACTTTATAAATCAAGCGTCTGATAACTTATGTATTAAGGTGTGTCCAAAATATGTCACTTACAACATCTAAAAACTCCATACATCTACTGTAGTGAAAACATTTATAACGCTCCTACAACATCATTAGTTTTTGCATTTCAATTCTACATCCTATCAAAGATCTTTTATAAGCATACCTTGCATTATACAGTTGCTTTATTATAGTCACATTGTCTTCATTTTTTTCTTTAGGGTACACTAAACACTTAGTTATGTTAATAAGTATAGAATGTTCATGTGACTTCAATCTTTTAGCATAAGGGTGACCAACTAAAGTCTTCAACAAATCATGACTATGAGTGCCAAATTTCACCTTTAGTTGTCAATCTCTCTTCGTTCTCAATTGCTTTGTTTCGTAACCTAAACGGACAATCACATTTCCTTATCTTAGTTATGTTTGGTTGCAAATCAATTTGTATTTTTTTATCCTTACCACCCATTTCACATCTTAACAAAACATGTCTTCCTTCCAGATTGACCATTAGCTTTGTCAGATTTGAGAATGAAAATCACAAAACCAAAACCAAAAGGAGTACCTTGCACCCACTCAAGCAGATCATACACGTAGCAAATATATCATCTATCATAAAATTTGCATTATAATATTCTCCTACAATAACATCTTCACTCATTAACATTCACATTCTTTCATGCACAAACTTTGCTCAAAATAACCATCCATGTCCAACACGTTAAACACCTTCAAAAAGAACAAACAAATTAGGTCAAAAACTCATACTACATTATTTTTAAGCATCCAACATAATTATGGAGAAAAATACCTAATAATACCAGATTGGGCAATCTGGTATGCGTAACCGAGTCTGCGAGATCATACCGGATTAGTTAATCCGGTTTGCAAAAAGTGTGTATCAAATTAGATAATTCAACATGATCTCCCAAATCTTACCCAATCGGTATTTCACTATCCAAATTGGATAATCCTGTATGAATTACTGAATCCGAGACAACATACTGGATTACCTAATCCAGTACATAGATCTTCAAATTGAATTGACTAATCCGATATGATCTCTCTAATTTAATAATATCGGTCTAATTCAATATTCAACTAACTTCAAACTTCCAACTTTTGTAATCTTCGTTAATAAGATGAACAAGGTCTTTGGTTGATGTGTTCTTGCTACTTGTGGAAAGAATGAAACAACAACCAAAAAAAAGAAGAAACAAGAAGACGAGACATACATGTAAGAAGAAGACACCAATGAATGAAAGCAAATCAAGGAGAAATATTTAATTCTTTTTTTTAATAACTTTTAATTAAGGAAAATGTGGGATTTCAAAACATAAGGGATGCATGAAGAAAAAAACGGGTGCAGGAATAAAAAACCCAATGCAGTAAGAAATGGCTACAAACTATAGCTGAGATGTGCCCAAAATAAAAAAAAATGTGGTAACAAGCAACTTAAGAAGGCCTGTGAGTAAGGCCCAACAGCACAGAGCGTTTCCCGTGGGTGCAACATTAGAGGCGTGTGTGGCTCAAAGCTTCTCTTTCGCAGTTTCTCTCTCTTCTTCTTTCTTCTTCACTTTCTCGCTTTATTCCTCGTTAGATCCTCAGTTCCCAATCGAGAGCTTTCGTTTCGTAAGTCCCTTTTTCCTTTCTCTTCATTTCCAATAATTTTTACTTAATTTGTTTTTTGTCTTTTAAATATTCAGCAATCACTGCAACTCGGATCTGTTACCCACTTCTTAATTACGGGTTTTACAATTTTCATCTCCCTAACAATTTGATATCTATTTTCTTTCTATTACTTCCCATTTGGGACCACGAAGCTTCGTTTTCTGAATTGAACCGAGCTTCCTGGTTTTGTGTTGTTGCAGAAAAATATTTGCCGTATTGAGATTTCATTTGAATGTGTTGCTTGGTGATATGGGTTTATGATGTTGCTCTTTTTTTCTGCTTATGCAACTATCTATATTTTGGCCCTTTGTGTGTGTTTGTTTTATTCTTGAGACCTTAATTTGAGTTTAGTTGCATATTTGGTGCTGAAAATGCCTGAAAATACACGATTTAAATACATTTTGCAGCTTTTAGGAAATGTTTCTTTTCCGATTATCTGTACTTTCAGTTGTTTGAAATCAGCACTGAGGGATGATGCCAGTTAAACCGTAAAACTTATTGTGTATTAATTATTAACGAGGTTTTAAAATTAGTCTCTCTTTCGTGGTGTGCATACTCGTGCTTGGTCTTATCTTGTCTACTGCTTTCTCGATCTTGTTGCCAATGTTTTTCACCAATAACTAGAATATATGGGAGAGAGAGGGTAAGGTTTTACTTGGATAAACTTTTATGTGGAGACTTTTACTTTAAGAAGATAAGAAGGTAAAATGAATTTGGATCTGTTCTGGTAAACATCTTGATAGAAAATTATAGTAGAAGAAAATAAGAAGAAAAAAAAAATAAAAAAAGGATTCTCCATGAGCTACTTTCTAGAAGCGCTCTCTCTCTCTCTCTATACACACACACACACACACACACACACATATATATATATATATATATATATATATATATAATTTTCTTCTTACTTTCTTCTTCTACAAGGGTTTTTGAAAAATTGGATGCAACTAGAACTTTAAACTTTTATCATAAGTTAAAGGTTAAGTTATGCCCTTGCTTCTGTTTGAGCAAACTTCTCCATAAGAACTTCTAATAGATAAAAATAAAAAGAAAACAAATTAAATTAGCTTCATGCACAAGTTATAAATTATTAATTTAGAGAACTATTTGAGATAACCTATACAGATTATCTTATGCATAAGCTAGCCTTAACTTATGGAGGTCCATGTTGAGAAGTTTGTCCAAAAAAATGCCCATGGAAGATTTCTGATTTTACTTCTGCAAAAAAAACTGAGAAAAAGGTGATTTTATTGGTAGATCATCTAACCATAATCTAAACTACAAAATTTGCTAGTACTTTTCCTGGAAAATTTTCATTTTTGGGTTTAGTCTTCTTATTCCATTTCAGAAACAGTTGATAACATTTACTTTTATCTTATTTGCACTTTCTGGTGATGCTGTCTTTGTCATTACCCATATATTTTATCTTTTATACTTGGTTGGAGGTATTTAGTTACTTTCTGTAATTTTTATATGAATGGATTGCAGTCTGAACTGAGATGGCTGGAGGTGTTATTCGGCAGTTATTGAGGAGGAAACTCCAATCTTGTTCTTCTGTAAGCATGACCCCTCTCTTTTTGATAAGATTATTTGTTTTGGAAGATTTATTTTTCTGGTGCTTGCAACATGGGACATAAAATAGAGACCATTAGACCAAAAATAATTAAAATAAAATAAAATTGGTGAACAAATTTAAAATTGAGAACATTATTTTGTCTGGAAGATGTTAGAGCCAATCATTTATCTTTTTTAAATTTCTACTTGACCAATGTTGTTTTCTGTTTGAGTAATGTGACAATAATGTTAAAAATCATTATCTATATCATCATACCATTGCTGCTAGTATGTAAAAGATTTATCAATTTCTTTTTAGAGTCATAGATGTTATATAATGTTTGTTATTGAAAAACTTGAAGATCTTAAATTATAAATGAGCGATTGAAGATGGATAATGGTAAATATTAATAATAATAAAAAACTCTTGCAATGAGCTAATGTATGCAGCACCAATAATGATCAAGCCAAGTGTTGGGGTGGGCTACATGGGTCATTATTTTATTTTGTCAAAATTTATTTTGATGCTACCTCATTGTACTACAGTCTTTTTTTAATAGTCCTGACTATGTTCCATTTGATCCTTATCTTTTTCTTAATTAAGCCTTGTGACCAAACTACCATATATGATTATGAGCTTTTTAATCTCCTCAACAAGTGTCGCACGAAATTTTGTTCAGTTATATTTATTTCAATTGCTATATTTTCTTCAATGTTAACATAAACCCATGGGGTTTGGTGACTCAACTTGTAAATGCTGAGTATTTACTTCAGAAACAAAACACTTTAGCGTCTGAGGTTTGAACGATTTTTTGAAAACAGACGAGGATGATAGTTTCTCTCAAATTGTGTGATGAAGCCTGCCAAATATTATGTTCTGCATTTTGTTTGGCTTCAAAATTGCATGTAGAGTGACATATGAGAACTCAAATTGGTGTTGTTTGGCGATAGTTGGGGGGCATCGATAATTTGTTTTTTACTGGAATCACTGATCCACTTTCTTATTTTCAAGTGTAACTGAATTTGCATGAATCTATATTTTTCCTTTTTTCCTCAAAAAAGGAAAATTTAAAAATATATTTGTTTCCTTCTGAATCTTCAATGAAATCAAGAAACAAATGTAGAGCCTCATTGGCATAAGATTGGTTCTCAAACACGCTTTACCATGGATTTGTCTCAGTCTACATCATTTGATGCATCTACAACATCTCAGTTGTGATGGTAACCTCAACCATGATAGCGCTGGATTCACACTCTATGTGATCATGAGTTCATTACTACAATTGCAATTTAAAACCTTTTTCTTTACGTAGTCTTACAGTGTCATATTAGATTGATCCTTGTGTCTGCACACTTTTTTTCATTCCCTTTATTCCTGTAAATAGGTATCAAATTGTTCCTCTTCTCACGTAACATTTTCTTTGATCACATTGTATTGTTGAATGATTTGCTAAGCTATGATATACCTTTCCTCCCTAAACTTAAAATTTCAAAAAGAATATTAGTTGGTCCAGTTGACATACCATTCTTCATTTTTCTTTACCTTCAATTCTTTAATTTTATGTTAAATGTAATGTTTTCTTTAGTGTTTAAAACCTCTTAATAGGACCGCTGGGTTTTTTCGTCCAAATAGCCAATTCCAATTAATGGAAACTATCTTGCATTATAGACTTATAGTCATTATTTGACATGTAAGAAAGAGTGAAAGACCATTTTGCAAACTAGTATGGTGGAACTTTGAAGTGCAAACGCGTCTCCTACTATTTTTGTTACCTTGGGTTTCCTGGTTAATGTCTCCATATAGTTTGGACACTTAAATAGACACTTAAGTATGAATGACCTCATACTATTTAAAAAATATTTTTATAGTGTAGTCAACTAATAAAATATTAAAACTAATGCCTCTTAGTTTTTCTTTTATAAGACTGTTTATCATATAAAAAATGTAAAGCTTGTTAATTTGGTTTGGAAAGGTGAATATATCTTTACTCAAAGATATAATTTTATCATATCTTGGGATATTATGCTATGAGACAGTTTCTATATGGTAAAATGATAATATTCTTTAATGAGGTTCATCTTTCTATTTATCTATATCTGTATATGTGTGTGCATATAGCATGTCAGTGTTTGTGATGTGATTGGCATCCATTTCAGCTTGTGGCTGATATTGTGCATCTCTTAAAAAATTTCATGACTATATAAACATTGTGCCTCCCATATAACAATCCAATTGTTTCATTTGCTAATAGCTACTTTACATTCATTGTAGAGTTCTTCTTTCACGTCACCCGTTATCTCAAAGATCGATGGTGCCAACTCTACTGGCAGCAACTCTTTACGAGCACTTGCATTAGTAGGAGCTGGTGTCACGGGGATTTTAAGTTTTTCAACAACAGCATTAGCTGACGAAGCTGAGCATGGCCTGGCATGTCCCAGCTATCCATGGCCTCACAAGGGCATTCTCAGTTCATATGATCATGCTTCGTGAGTCTGACCTGAAATTTCCCTTTCTATTTTTCTTGCTCAAGAATATAATTTGTGAATTAGCGACTTTGTACAGTCAAACTACTCCCTGTACATTTTACAGATGCATTATAAGTATTTGTTAATTATAGGTGTATTTTTTTTCCCTTTTTTGTCATATTGCTCTTATGTTTAGTTTTATCACCTGTGGACCAGTCATTCCATCTTCCTTTCTTGCTTTATAATTTAATGCCTTTACGAGGGATCTCACAGGGTTTGAATCCTGTTTGTGTATTTGGTGAATAGTAATGTTATCATTCAGTTATTTATCTTAAAAATATCATGAATGATTGTTAGAATGTAATTTTATTTCAGGATATTTTTCTTGGCCAGGATTCATAATATTGTGAACTGCATTCTTCTCTATCTAATCATTTGCCCAATTCAATATTTTACGGGAATGCTATATAGCCATTTATACTAATATAGGTATTACCATATTTAACTGATTTTTGAATGTGTAGGATTCGTCGTGGTCATCAAGTTTATCAAGAAGTCTGTGCTTCATGTCATTCCATGTCTTTGATATCATACCGTGATTTGGTTGGGGTTGCTTATACAGAAGAAGAGGTAAAGGCTATGGCAGCGGAGATTGAGGTGGTTGATGGCCCTAATGATGAGGGTGAGATGTTTACACGCCCTGGTAAACTCAGTGATCGCTTTCCTCAGCCATATGGAAATGAAGCCGCTGCTAGGTTTGCTAACGGTGGAGCCTATCCTCCAGATCTTAGTCTCATCACCAAAGTAATGACTGTAGTCTGTTAGTAACATTAGATTTTATATAGCTTTTATATCAAATATTTTTACCCTTGATATAGTCTGTTAGTAATATTTTTAGATATTATATTTCTTTTATATCAGAAATAATTTTACCCTTCATATTTTAGGCTCGACACAATGGTCAGAACTATGTGTTTGCACTTTTAACTGGATATCGTGACCCTCCTGCTGGCGTTTCGGTAAGTTCTTCTCAAAAACATTCTTTTTAAGGAATAATAAACTATGATGTTCATATCGTTAATATAACTTTACTCATTCTATGCAAGTTGTCATACATAGAAATTTCTATACACCACGTGATGGGTTGGTGGTTCAACTCCAGAGTGATGTTTGTTTTTTTCCCTCTAATTTTCTTTTTAACAAATGAATAAAAATATGCATACATGGTAGGTTAGGTGAAACAACGGAAAGGTTTTAGAGAGTGTGTTACGGTCAACAACCAAGAGGGGAGGGGTGAATTGGTTCTTTTAAAAATTATGATTTTTTTTAGAACTTTTATCAAACAGTTGGTAAACTAAAAGTGCAGAGATAGAGAAAATCACACAAAGTATTTTATCCTAGTTCGAATCAAAAGATTCTACGTCCAGTCGTTAATCACTATAAACAGTGATTAACCTTTTCCACTAAAATATAGTTCACAGATTACAATCCGATAAGAAAAATATTAAAGACAAATAACACCTTCCTTCAACAAACGAACAAAATAACTTCAGCTCAATCAACTTGAAGAGAACCGCTTTGGCCTTAGACACACTAAGCGCAAGCTTTTCCTATTCACAAGACTTGATTCAAGCACACTAACCCTTGAGAACTTCCTTAGACTCTTTCTGTATTCTCAAATGACTTAGTTGAGCCTTTAAGAGGTTTAGGAAGGTGTATAAATAACCTAGGGGTTAGAAAATGAAAAGCCAACTCCCAATTGCTAGTGATAGTCAATTATCACAAGTGATAATCAATTATTTGTGGCCATTATGAGGTTTTCAAAAAGTGATAATCGATTATCTTGAGGAATAATCGATTATTTGCGCAACCTGGACAATATTAAATCAGACAGTGATAATCGATTATTTTGTGAAATAATCGATTATTTGTGCGAGTAATCTCTTTCTATTTTGGCTCATTATAATCAATTATCACACGAAATAATCGATTATCTGTGCAAAGATTCTCTAAAAAGGAAAACTTCTAAGTACTCTTACATCATCAAAGTTATTCCTATATAATTATTTCTACAAAATGCTTTTAATGTAAACAGAATAAGAGTCTTCAATTCTTCAGCTTGTAACATCATCAAAACTTCAGTAGCTTCATACTAGTGGTGCCTCCTCTTCACATCCTCGAGCTCCTAGACCTGCCACTCTTGAAGGATGGATCTTTGATTCGGAGAAACAAGTTAAGTTTGCTTATTTTTGGTAGGAGAGACGCATCATGGGTGTCAAGTTTGTCGGCTTAGAGTACTACAGATTTTACGGGTTCCAATTTCCCAATCTATTTGCAGCCCAAGGTCTAACCAATCTTGTTGAGCAAAAGGGATGTATTTATCCCGACCTTATTCAGGTATTCTACCACAATCTTCGTTATCGTGATGGAATTGTTACTACTAAAGTAAAAGGGGTACGCATCATTCTTGATGACGACATTTGGACAAATGTAGCTATGCTCACCATCTAGGATGATGCAGTGAAAGTTCATCTTGGAGTTCTAGAGTTCAATCGTCTTCTTGCCTTCCAATCTTTTCTGAGAAATCCTCAACAACAATCAAACTGACGACAACTATTGGTGGGTGGTTTCAAAGTAGAGGAGAGGATGATCCATTACTTGATAGTTTGGATCCTATGCCCTCGTGCCACCAATCATGCTCTGAGCAAGATCTTCTCCTTATCTATGGTATTTTGAACCATGTCCACATTGATTGGCCTTCTCTCATCACTGACACTATGCTAAGGCACAAAAATTTTCAGCCTATCATCTCCCTTATGCTCCTTATTTCTCGCATCCTTGAATTTAAAGGAGTCAATGTCAAAGGTGAGCATACTCAAGCTATTCAGTCCATTGGTTCCGAAATTGGTGAAACTACTTTACGCCAAATGGGCTTTGTAGCACGTGGAAATGTATTTCTTCATAAAGATGAAGAAAATCAAGAAGATGAAGATGATGATTTCGATGCTCACACGGCAAAACCTGTACGTAAAGCTGCTCCATCTGCAGCTTCAACATTTTCAATGGAAGAGTATTTTGCAGACCTCTCAAAGCAAATGGAAGATATGAGTTTGGCTCATCAAGCAAGGTTTGATGAACTTGAGGAAATGCATCAAACTCATTATAATTATGTTTGTGAGAGATTTGAAGATTTTGATACTCGACTGGGCAACATTGAAGATCGACTCAACCTTCAACCCCCGATTATCCTCCAACCTCTCCTTTCTAACTCTTTGTTGTAATCCTTATTTAGAGTTGAATTTATGTTCCTTGTATTTCATGATGTATTTGCCTTTCATTTTATGAAATTTCACATTTTATTGCATTTATTCTTTTGTTGAGGGGGAAAACCATTTTAGGGGGAGTCTTTATGTTTGAACTTTTTGTTATACCAATTGTTGTTTATTGGAATCGCGCAGTGGAATGGTTTTAGAGAGCGTGTTACGGTCAATAACCAAGAGGGGAGGGTGAATTGGTTCTTTTAAAAATTATGATTTTCTTTTAGAACTTTTATCAAACATTTGATAAACTAAAAGTGTAGAGATAGAGAAAATCACACAGTATTTTATCTTGGTTCGAATCAAAAGATTCTAGGTCCAGTCGTTAATCACTATATACAGTGATTAACCTTTTCCACCGAACTATAGTTCACATATTACAATTAGATAAGAAAAATATTAAAAACAGAGAACACCTTCATTCGACAAACGAACAGAAGAACTTCAGTTCAATCAACTTGAAGAGAACCGCTTCGGCTTTAGACACACTAAGCGCAAGCTTCTCCTAATCTCAAGACTTGATTCGAGCACATTAACACTTGAGAACTTCCTCACACTCTTTCTGTATTCTCAAATGGCTTAGTTGAGCCTTTAAGAGGTTTAGGAAGGTGTATATAATTCCCAGAGGTCAGAAAATGAAAACCCAACTCCCAATTGCCAGTGTGATAATTATTTGTGGCCGTTATGAGGTTTTCAAAAAGTAATAATCGATTATCCCGAGGAATAATCTATTATTTGCGCGACCTAGGCAATATTAAGTCAGACAATGATAATCGATTATTCTGTGAAATAATCGATTATCACATGAAATAATCGATTATCTGCGTAAAAATTCTCTAAAAAGGAAAACTTCTAAGTACTCTTACATCATCAAAGTTATTCCAATACAATTATTTCTACAAAATGCTTTTAATGTAAATACAACAAGAGTTTTCAATTCTTCGGCTTACATATATGTGACTCATGTTGTCGGTCTTGCTTTTATATCCAATATACAATGGGCGAACTTCATTATACTTTTTCAACTTTCTAATATGTTGTGCTTAAAGGGAAAATTTTGAATAACGTTATCATTCTAATAATAATGTAGATTAGAGAAGGACTGCACTATAATCCTTACTTTCCCGGCGGGGCCATTGCAATGCCTAAAATGCTTAATGATGGTGCTGTTGAATATGAAGATGGCACCCCTGCTACAGAATCTCAGGTTCTTTTGTTTGTTGAGGATTGGTTTCAGTAAAAATCTTATCACCTTGATTATCTATGAACATGGGAAGAACTAAGCTAAATATTTTCTTTGGTTATGTTTTACTGCAGATGGGTAAAGATGTGGTGTCATTCCTGACCTGGGCAGCCGAACCCGAGATGGAGGAAAGAAAACTGGTTTGTTCCCTTTATTATTATTTTTATCTTAGTTAAAACCAATAAAGAAAATACCTTGTCTTCTAAGGACATTGCTACCACATGCAGATGGGATTTAAATGGATATTTGTTCTATCACTTGCATTACTTCAAGCAGCCTATTACCGCCGCCTGCGGTGGTCCGTTCTAAAGTCTCGCAAGCTGGTTCTTGATGTTGTCAACTAGCTGCTTTCAAGTTTCATTTTTCACTTCAGGAAAGATTATTGTTGGCAATAATTGTCAGATGCTTAAGTTGTCTCATCATGTCAAATTCGTTGATGGAGTAACCGAAAGCATGTTCTATTTTTATTGAGATAGAAATAAAGCTCCTCCATGTACGTGAGATATAGTTACTTTCACTTTTTCTCCCTTCTCTGGCCTATGTATTGTTACATTGTCCAGCCTATACTTCTATTTTTTTTTCTCAACCTGGTAATTGACCTGTGATTGGGGTTCATTTTGGTTTATCTTATAAGAAACAGAGACTAGGCCCTCATGTTCCTTTTGAAGTTGGAAACATGGTTCATTTTTACTTCATTGCAATGTTATGATACTTGTGGTTCAGTATTTAAGGACCGTTTTGTTTAGCAAGGTGGTTTTACAGAGATTGTAAAGTAGATCCATATTTCTCGAACTATATTACAAATAAAATTTAACTTCATAGTTGCTCTACTCGCTTTGTGATTTTCTGATCAACGCAGTTACCAACTTCAACTATCCATGGCCTATGAAACCGGAACACGTGAAATTCTAAGGCAAATTATAATCATAAGAATGTTTGCGGAGTCTTTAGAGATAACCGTTTATGTCAAAATCAATAGACGGTTCATACATTTATAAGAGTCTCATTTAAAAGTTTGATTTATGTGGCTGGGATTTGTATTTAGTAAATGTAAATACGAATATATTACTTTTATGATTATTTTTACGTCATGATTTTTCAAAATGAATATGTCACTTTATATTTTAAACTTAAAATGTTTAAATGTTTTATTGTTTGAGTAAATACCTAGAAATTGGTATTTTAAAAGTGATAATGGTTTAAAATAGTGAGACTTATTTATTTTAATATTAAAAGGTTTTAATATATATAGAATGAGTTTCATTGTTTAGAAACACATCATCTATTAAGAATCAAGACATTAAGATTTTTTAGAAAAGAGATGCTTTATATCTCAAGCCAAGAGGGGTGAATTGGATTTTATCTTAAAAAATTGATTTTTTCAAAAGCTTTGTAAAATCTTTGGTTTTCTTGAAATCAATCAAACAAGAAGTGGTGAATCAACCATAAAAGAGAAAGTACTAGAAAACAAGAAATGAATACTCTCACTCTTTTACAATCTTTGAGAACACTCACAGCTCTCAAAACCCCTGGCCAACATGCACAGGTAGACAAATACAAATTGTCAATGATGATCCAGATCTTCCAATTACACTCCTCTTGGTGCAAATTAAATCAGAACAATTAAGTCCACTTTCTTATAGAATCTTGATGTGTAAGAAACCCAATTTAAACTCAATGAAATAGTTAGTTATGAAATAGCAATTGAATTTTTTTGAAACAAAGCTCAAGATGCGTATTTATAGGTGTTAGATGTTAAGATGTGTGTCTTTGTTATTTGGGCTTAGTCTATTCTGTATTAAGGGCATTGGCCCATATCTTACAATATAAATAAACTACCCTATGTGTAGTCCAAACACACAAGGGATATTTTCTCCCAATCTTCTTTATTTCTCACATGGTATCTAGAGCACAGGAATAGTTCAAGTCAACTCCACGGTCTCCGGCATCCATCACTGCTGCTGTTGTCGCAGTCGCCGCCGCTGCCGTCGCCACCGCCGTCGCCGTCGCCGGAGTTCCAGAATCGACCGGCGACCACACCATCGGAAGCGTCTCAGCCGGGCGACCACCGTCGTACGAAGATCGCGGCGATCGGACCTCTCACGCGCCTTCACGCGCCGCCGCAAGAGTCGCCGCTGCCGCCGTGCGTGCCGGCGCGTCGTCGGAGCTTTCCACCGCCGATCAGCACCGCCGTGATCGCCTCCTCGCCCTCTTTCTGGATCTGTGGTCGTTGCGTCAATCACAACACTTTGAATTTTTAGGGTTTCTCCCTCTCCATGGCTGCCCAACTTGATGATCGGAGTCAGTCTCGCCAATCAAGTAAAGGACGTCCAAAATGTGACCACTGTGGCAAGCTAGGCCACAAAATTGATAGATGTTATGCGCTTCATGGACATCCTCCTCGACCTATAGCAATGGCTAATTCTGATCCACCTCTCCCATCACCGTCTGTAGACCATCCTACATCAAATCCCATAAATAACCCTTTACTCTTTCAGGAATTTCTCAGATGGTATGAGGATCGTCAGCACTCTAGTTCCACTACATCTGCTTCTATTACACGCACAGGTACTCCTTTTGTTGGTCTGACTCACTCTCTCGGATCTTGGGTCCTTGACTCAGGCGCCACCGATCATATCACTGGTAACAAGTCCTTGTTTTCTTCCTTGTCAGGTCCGGTTAATTTACCCTCGGTAACGATGGCTGATGGGTCTAGAGTCTCATCTCGTGGTATTGGTACTGTTCATATTTTTCCATCCATATCCATTGATAATGTACTTTATGTCCCTGGGTCTCCGTTTAACTTATTGTCTGTAAGTCGTCTAACTCGTTCCCTTAATTGTGTTATTTCTTTTACCAAAGATTCTGTTTGGTTGCAGGACCGGAGTTCGAAACACATGATTGGCACAGGATGTGAGTCTCATGGCCTATATCATCTCAGCCCTTCTCCACATGCTGGCATAATCATGGAGTCACCATCCCTTCTTCATGCTTAGTTAGGTCATCCCAGTCTTGCCAAACTGCAACAACTTGTTCCGAGTCTGTCCAAATTATCAAGTTTGTCGTGTGAGTCTTGTCAGTTAGGTAAACATACTCGTAGTTCCTTTCCTCGTAGTGTTTCACAACGAGCGTCATCCCCCTTTTCATTGGTTCATTCTGATATTTGGGGACCTAGTCGTGTTAAGTCAACTTTAGGATTTCAGTATTTTGTTACCTTTATTGATGACTATTCCAGATGTACTTGGTTGTTTCTCATGAAGAATCGTTCTGAGTTGTTTTCTATTTTTCAAACCTTTTTCAATGAAATAAAAACTCAGTTTGGGGTTTCTATTCGCACTTTACGCAGTGATAATGGCCGTGAATACCTTTCTCAACAGTTTAAACATTTTATGGCTTCTCATGGCATTCTTCACCAAACCTCATGTGCTTATACCCCTCAACAAAATGGGGTGGCTGAGCGCAAGAATAGACACCTTATTGAAACAACTCGTACCCTTCTCATTCATGGTCAAGTACCCTCACGTTTTTGGGGTGATGCTGTTCTCACGGCATGTTATCTTATCAACCGCATGCCATCTTCCGTCCTAGAGAACAAAATCCCTCATTCTATCTTATTTCCTCAAGACCCTCTGCATCCATTACCTCTTCGAGTTTTTGGGTCTACATGTTTTGTTCATGATTTTAGTCCTGGTCTTGATAAGTTGTCTCCTAGGTCTCACAAATGTGTCTTCTTAGGATTTCCACGGTCACAAAAGGGCTATAAGTGTTTTTCCCCTTCCCTCAATCGTCATTTTATCTCTGTTGATGTCACTTTTGATGAGTCTTCTTTTTACTTTTCACATTTATCTTCTAGTTCTGTACCTCTCGCTGTTACTGTTGATATTCCTCTTATCTGTGATCCTCCTGGTGATGCTCCACCCATTTTGTCTTCTCCTTCTTTAGACTCTCATTCACCACAGGATCATCCTTCACCTCCACCCCTTCAGGTTTATAGTCATCGTAATTGTCTCCCTCATGACTCACTTCCGGTGCCGCCTCATGTGTCTCCTCCGGCTCCAACAACTGAGTCTGACTTGCCTATTGCCCTCCGTAAAGGTATACGCTCTACCCGTAACCCTTCCCCCCATTATACTGTTCTTAATTACCACAGATTATCTCCATCTTTTTATACTTGTCTCTCATCCATTTCTTCTGTGTCAATTCCCAAATCTGTGGGTGATGCCTTAACTCATCCTAGTTGGCGTCAAGCTATGATGGATGAATTAAGTGCTTTACAGGAAAGTGGAACTTGGGAGCTTGTCCAATTACCATCTGGAAAGTCTGTTGTTGGTTGCAGGTGGGTGTATGCTATCAAGGTTGGTCCTGATGGCACCATTGATCGTCTGAAAGCTCGACTGGTTGCCAAAGGCTACACACAGATTTTTGGTTTGGATTATGGTGATACTTTTTCTCCAGTGGCAAAAATGACCTCTGTTCGCCTGTTCATTGCCATGGCCGCTCTTCGACAATGGCCTCTTTACCAACTTGATGTCAAAAATGCTTTTCTCAATGGTGATTTGCAAGAAGAAATTTATATTGAGCAACCGCCTGGCTTTGTTGCTCAGGGGGAGTCATCTGGATTGGTATGTCGTCTTCACAAATCCTTATATGGCCTAAAACAGTCTCCTCGGGCCTGGTTTGGTAAATTCAGTTGGGTTGTTCAACAATTTGGTATGTCTCGCAGTGAAGCGGATCATTCAGTGTTCTATCGCCACTCGAGTGCTGGATGTATCTATTTAATAGTGTATGTCGATGATATTGTTCTCACAGGAAGCGACTATCTTGGCATCTCTCAGATGAAACAACACCTTTGTCATCATTTTCAAACCAAAGATCTTGGCAAACTCCGGTACTTTTTGGGTATTGAAGTAGCACAATCCAATGATGGTATTGTCATATCTCAAAGGAAGTATGCGTTAGACATCTTGGAGGAAACAGGGTTAATGAATTGTAAATCTGTTGAGACACCTATGGACCCTAACATCAAACTCCTACCAAATCAGGGGGAGCCTTTCTCAGATCCTGAACGGTACAGAAGACTAGTTGGTAAATTAAACTATCTAACTGTTACGCGTCCTGACATTTCCTTCGCAGTTAGTGTGGTGAGTCAATTTCTAAACTCCCCATGTGAAGACCATTGGGATGCAGTTGTTCGTATACTGAAGTATATTAAAAGATCACCTGGAAAAGGTTTGCTATATGGCCCTAACAACGATACAAAGATCGTTTGCTATTCAGATGCTGATTGGGCTGGTTGCCCTTCTGATAGGAGGTCTACTTCTGGATATTGTGTCTCTATTGGTAGCAACTTGATATCTTGGAAAAGTAAGAAGCAAAGTGTTGTGGCAAGGTCGAGTGCAGAAGCAGAATATAGAGCTATGGCATCAACTACTTGCGAGCTTGTGTGGCTTAAACAATTGCTTAGTGAATTGAAATTTGGAGATGTCACTCACATGATACTTATATGTGATAATCAAGCTGCTCTCCATATTAGCTCTAACCCTGTCTTTCATGAGAGAACCAAACACATTGAAGTTGATTGTCATTTCATTCGAGAAAAAATCATATCCGGAGATATCAAGACTGAGTTTGTTAACTCAAGCAACCAGTTGGCAGACATATTCACTAAGTCCTTACGAGGACCTAGAATTGATTATCTTTGTAACAAGCTTGGAACATATGATTTATATGCTCCAGCTTGAGGGGGAGTGTTAGATGTTAAGATGTGTGTCTTTGTTATTTGGGCTTAGTCTATTCTGTATTAAGGGCATTGGCCCATATCTTACAATATAAATAAACTACCCTATGTGTAGTCTAAACACACAATGGATATTTTCTCCCAATCTTCTTTATTTCTCACAATAGGATTTTCTGAATCCTGACGCATTATAATTGATTAAGAAATTTATGTAATCTGTTAAGCTTTTCCTTCTGGTTTAACATGTTTGCTTCTATTTTAACAGATTATCCAAGCATGTAATCATTATATAATCTCACTAGCTAGTTATAAATTCATTTGATCGTTATGACAGTTCAAGCTATTAAATGAAATGAATTTGAACAAAGTAAACTTATTTAATCGGTTATACAACCTAAGTAATCGATTACTACTGAGCAGTTTGCCCCTATTAAGAATACAATGATATCTGGAGAAATCTAACAAATTATATACTATGTTAAATCGATTATTTTACCAGAAATGATATATTCAATATGTTTAAAGCATGATTCATTTATCAATTAATGAATTCATATATCAAGCACAAACACAATAAAGATAAAACAATTGTTATGCCATTTGTGCAAGAAACTATAAAACCATTATTTGGTTCATCATAAAAAACATAGATATAAAGGGTAGGTTTAGCTCCCCCTATCAAGAATATTGATCCTTGTGAAGAGTTCTTCAATTTAGATTGATCAGTTTTTCTGTTCACATAAGTTGAGTTTCAGTTATTTTCTTGGTCTTTTTGTATTATATGTTGCATGTGAGTTTTCTTTAACTTGAATATGTCTTTTTAGTTATCTATATGAAGCTCTGATGAAGGTATGTTTGGATCGTTCTTGTGATGTTGCTATGAGTAGAAGAACATCTTGAAAGTTGGGAGGAGTTTCACTGGTTAGGGTCCAATGAGCTTGAAGGGATTTGAGATTTCTTAAAGCAAGTTCATCTGTCTCTTAGGTAAGGGAAGTTAATTACATTGTTTTTAAGTTATAAAGACTTTGAAATTTATAATTGTATGATTTGTATGGTGAATTACCTGAATGATTGATAGGTGTGATGGGTGGATCTATTGAAATGTGAAAATGTTGTCTGATTTGTATGAGATGAATTTGTTAAGTTATTAAAGATTGTGAAATCTAAAAATTTTATGTTTTAGCGTTTGTGATTTCAATGTTTGATTCTTGGATTTTTGGCTAGTTCGAACTTTGTTTTGTGTGATTTAGAGAACTTAAATTTAAGCAATTGGTCAAATGGTATGAGCTTCCATGTTTAAAACTGTTTTAAACTCACGCACTAGGAAAGGAGTACCAGTTTGATCAGTTGAACATGTATAAGTTCCCTCAAAAGAACAAAATACAAGTGCTGATATATGGTATAGTGTTGAGCGACACTAGGGTGATGATGAACGTCCTATTTTTCAAATTGAATAACAATGAGGGTGTCAGGGTGATGCTAAGCGCCTAATTCTACGAATGGTTTGGTTTTGAGTGGCATCAGGGTGCCGATGAGCGTCATCCTTGTAGTATTGGTTTGAAGCATTTTAGTTTTAGGATGCTGAACGAAATAAGGGTGTCGTTGATCGTAAAAATGGCGCTAAGCGCCAAGACTGGTGCTAAGTACCACCTTTTGTAAGAAGACTATTGTGCACTACCTTTGAGCCCCAGTTTGTATGCTTGATTTATTTTTCTTCTTGGTTGTTTGCTTTGATTTAAATAAACTTTAAGTATGTTTGTGAGCATGATGACTACATATGGATATGGTGATTTTCTTATGAATATGTTTGGTAATGTTGTTGAGAGAATTTCAAGAAGAAATTTTGTATGGTGGTGATGTTTAATGTATGCATTGACATATAGAGGTTCAATAAGGAGGTATCTTGATATTCTACCAATCATTCAACTCATATAGAGAGGAATAATGGGGGAAGAGAATGGCAGGAGGTCTTAGCCACTGGACTGTTTTAGTCTTAGGCGCGAAGGGGACTGACCTTGTGAGTGGTAAGGTGATAACCCCTATGTTTATTACTCTGTAGAGCATAAATACTACTACAACTGCACGTTTATAGTGAAACCCAATGTTAAAGGCATGTATTCGAATAATTAAGTCTAATGTCAACTATTTATGTGTATCCATATGATTTATTGTATTTAATCCATGTTTAGCTTATATTTGATATGATTTAATTGTCTTAGGATAACTCTTCAACACATTAGCTTACCTTGTCGTTTCTTTTGGTGTTTCTTTGGAGATGATTTACCTTACTAGTGTGAGCAAATGAGAGATAGGTGTTGAAGCATCTCTATTGGAGGACAATGATGCTGTAAAGCTTCTTTGTGATCCTCTAGTAGATTTCATAGTTGTTTTTGATATGATTATTATTATGGTTATTTTTGTATGATTGTATTAATATTATATCTATAATTTGAGACAAAAGCTGTTTTGTTTTATCAATTTTATAATGTCTTATTGTATCAGGTGTAAGATGCTAAAATTAAGATGTTACATTTTGGTATCAAAGTAGTTTGTCTTTAGAATGATTTGAGGGTTGTAGGTTTCTCGTGTCTTGTAAAGTTTAAAAGTTTATGTTTATAATGTAAATATTGTGTATCTAACTAGGAGTATTAAGAACAAAAAATGTCTTAATAAGAGTAATGATGGTGCACACTCATGTTGTTGTCATGTTAGAGGGAGAAAGAGTTCTGGTTTGAGTTTTATTTTCTATAAAAATTGTTGTCATGTTCTTGTCTTTATGGTAGTGTTAAGTGTTCTATAGTAGTAGAGGAATGTAGATTCAAGGATGACTTGACTTGCTTACCTTTATAAAATTGGATAAGGCCTTTAAGACAATTTCTTACCTCAAAGTACGAAAATGTAGTGTGTTGGAGTTTGGGAGATAGAAAATATGAGTTTTGGATTTCAAAGGATTGGAAAAGATTTTGAAGTTCAGAAGCGACATTTTGGATTGAGGGAGCTTCAAGAACAAGTTATTGGGATCAAATATCACAAGTTTTCAGTTCTTCAGGTAGTTTTTGTTTGTAAATAAGTTAAGTTTTGTAGAGTCTTTTTTAGAAGTTTTGTTGCAATCTTTCTTGGACTTCTTATTTTTTGGAATTTGTTGTTTCATATAAAATAATTAAGTCTGCCATATATGTTTTTAGAAGCTCCATTAGGTTGTGAATAGGAAATTAGAAAAAAATGATTAAGCTATCTAGGAAACTAGCTCTAAGATCAAATTAGTATTAACCTGTGTGCTTTTGAGCCTTGTTTGTTTGTGTGTAATTCACTTTTGATTGCTTTGTGGTAACTCTCTTTTATATAATTTTTTTTCATTGAATTATTGACATGACCCAGACTCTATTTTCTCTTTAGCACTACTTTGCCAAATAGCCTATCATGAATGCTTTTTCCATTATACCCTACTTTTTTAGCCTGAACTATCCTTTATTTTGTGATTTTCCAGCCCAACACTCCCTTGAAACCTAAAAAACCATTAAACCACCCAACTTAGGGAAGATGAGGAGGATTGTGGATATGCTTTGAGGAGGTTTCTAAAGTTTAAGTGTTGGAATAAAATGACAGATATGTTATGACTAGTAAAATAAGCTAAAAGAGTGAAAAGGTGTGGCTGGTTACAAAGAAGTCAAGAAAGAATATAAAAGAAATAGAGAGAAGAAACATGTTGAGTTAAACTTGAAAAGGAAAATAATATTGGTTTAGATTGAGACTAAGGTTATCTTAGGATCTTGGAAGAAAAGAAAAACCTACAAGAGGTAGTGGAAGTCATATGGAATGCGAGTTCAGTATACCAAATACATATTGGTTAGTTCGACATAAAAGCATCATTCAAGCTTTAGGTTTAAGGTTGTGAATTACGTTTCAGGTTTCAGTGATGAAATGTCATTTTAATCAATTTTAGTCATGATGAACAAGTCCTTTTCATGTTATACACATGTATTAGAGCAGAATTTAACTTAAACAGATATGATATTTCAATGGTATTAACTGTCAAAGACTGTAAATCATGATAATATCAAGTACACTTTGTAATACTCAATTCAAGTATGATTTGCAAATTTTAGCATAGAGTATTATATCACAATTTCCATGTATTATGCAGCAAAATTTTGATTAATGTCATCAGAGTCATGCAGCAGGATTAGAATTGCTTGATTTGAATCAAAATTATGCATATATCTCTATACACAATGAAATACCATGTGAATTTAAATTGGATAACACATATGATATGCATTTTACTTAAAGCATATAATAAATGACCATTTAGACTTATACAATAGATCAAATTTAGCTATTAATGCATATTCAATCAGAATTGGTCACGTAATTGATTATACCAGTAGCTTAACCGGTTAAAATCTGCAGAATTATTTTTGTAAACATAGTATATTGATAGTAGACACTAGTACAAAAACATCGTATAACATCGGTGTTTTTTGGCCTATCACGTCAAATTCAAGGCCGACATCATATCAGGAGACGTTAAATTGACGTCGAATTTAAAAAATTCGACCTTACATTATAACGTCTAATTTTGTCAATATACAACGTTAATCATTTTTTTTTGTTTTTTTAATTAATTGTGATCCTTTGTGATCATTTTTTTCAACTCTACGAAGACCTGACAAACACAAAAACAACAAATTTCAGTTTTTGGTATTTTAAAAACAGAAAAATAACAAATTTCAGTTGTTGGTATTTTATAAAGTACGAACTATGAACGTGCAGTGTAGTATCAACAACAACAAACAAGTTCAACCAAACAAATACAAAAAACAAGTTCAACCAAACAACAACAACAAACAAGTTCAATCAAACAACAACAAACAAGTTCAATCAAACAACAACAAACAAGTTTAATTAACAAATAAATTCTTCAAAACGAAAACTAACCTTCAAAAGATGGGTTCGTCAGAATAAAGTGTTGTCACCCATGAGAGAGAAAGTAGAATGCGCCTATGAAGGACAAGAACACGAAAATAATCGGTCAAAACAAACGAAAATCATACCTAAAATAGTTAATTAACATGCATTTGTATCAAATGAAAGAAAAATTACATGTGATGGCCGTCAAACTTTGTTTAAGAAAAGTTTAACCAAAGCAAAGGGTCTCGCGCGCTAAGGTAAAGTGAATGAATTTTCAATCTCCAGCTCAAATTTTTTTTGAATTCACTAACCTTTTGACGTCTAACGCTAGGGCATTCGGCATTTTATAACCTTTTGACGTCTAATTCTAGGACATTCGACGTCATACGTAAGTATATTTTCACCTTCGGGCCAAACATGTTCGCAATATTTATCCAATAGGTCGTCGAACTTCTCAATATTCAAGATCTTATAATAAATTAACGTCAAATTAAATTTCTAAACGATGTCTAATAATTGCATTTATTTACAAAAATGTCACCGATCATTTTTAACGTTGGCTATTCAGTATTTTGACGTTGAACGCGTGATGTTATACGCTATTTTTGTACTAGTGAGAATCTTTTCCACTTTGATTTACACATGCATAATTACTTTCTATATACCATATACAATGTTATTATTTATCACATAACCAAATATCATATTTATGTACCAAGATGAGATCAATTTGGCAACATGTTAGGTTCAAACATATATATCAATGTCAGATTGATATATAATCTGAAATACACTTATTTGCTAACACAGACTATTTCAAACGTACATTTAGATTTGGATATGAAAATCAATATCAACCAAAGCATTTTCCAAGCATTTTAAGTGTCAATCACTATATATATATATATATATATATATATATATATATATATATATATATATATATATATATATATATATATATATATATATATATATATGATTAACCAAACAACATATTAAAAACTAGAAAGTATTGTTCAAAATAAAAGTATTGTTAATGAAAGCATAATCCTAATTAACTAGAGCATAGAAAACTAAAGTTCAAGAGTATTTAGCCTTATGGCTAGGGATTAAAGGATTAAAAAAAATTATTTAAGAGAAAATTTAATCAGATTGGTTGGTATCTTCTTCCTCTTTATTTCCTTCATTTTCTTCTTCACTTCCATCTTCCTCCATCGCATCTTCTTCTTGATGCTCATCACCATCCTTATCTTTTTCACTACCACTATCATCATTTTCAGTTGCATCACCTTCTGTTTCATTATTTTCTTCTTCATCATCATCATCATCATTCAGATTTTGCATTCCTAATTTCTGTTGAATAACAACTATCTCTTAATCAATCTTGTTAAATTTGTATTGATAGATGTCATGATGGCTTGTTAAGGTATGCATCTTCCTAACCATATATCTTTCGAATTCATTCTTTGGTCTAAAGGAGGCAACAGTGGATGCATTTGCATTAAGAGGATCAACTTCCTTTCCTTCATTTTGACTTTCATCCTTGTTTTTCTCGTTTTCCAAAAGCTGATCAAGTCAGCTTGTGCTTCTTCATCACTTATCCACCTACTTGGACTTGAAGGTCTTGCTTTACAGGCAGCCCTCTTGATGCGATTAGGTTTTAAGGTTGAAGCCATGGGTGTTTTCAGAACAAGAGATTGAATGATAGAAGTAAAAGAGGGTTAATGATTGATTGGAAGTTAAGGGAAGCTTGAAGTTGTTAAGAGAATCCAAGATTTTGAGCAAAAGAGAGAGGGAAAAGAAATTTAACATATTAGGGTTTCAACCTAATGGATTAAAGGAAGTGGGAAATCTATTTGAATTTGAAAAACCCTCTCTGAAGCTATTTTAACCGATTAGATTTTTAATCTTATTGATTATTTCAGTTATAGAACCCAATTTTCAGCAAAACAAAGAAGAATGTCTAATTGATTAGAGTTTTCTTTGAAATTGATGAAATCATGCAAAATCAATCATTTTGAATATTCTCACTCAACCTATTTATATCTAGCATAAAGCACACATAACACCATTCAACATGTTTATGCAGAATGTAAAATATGCATGGTTTACCAATGATAGAGTCTATTACCAATTTTGATGTCCTCAAGGTGTCATGAACACTTTAAATTGTGAGATACACTTCAGTTTTGCATTTCACCTTAAGCACATAAATTTTCAATTCATCTTAGTACCTACAAAACAGTTAAAAGGTTTGAATGCATGTACCTAGTTGAATTTGGGTCCTTTAATGTTAGGTGGTTGTGGTGATTCCTTAAGAATCCATTTTAAATTTCCCTTAGGCACACCAACATGCTATGGATGAGGGTTTACTAATGTCAAGGAATTTTCTGGCCTTCAATTTTCTACTTTTACCGATATAGCCAATTCCTTGCTTGTTTAGTACATTTCTTTATGTTCCTAGTAAGACTTCAATGTTTGAACTACCTAGAGTGAACTTAGACAAAGTGTTCATGAGGTATTCAATTCTTTCTAACTGTCTTGGACATTTTTCACACTCTTAAGCACTTACTTTGCTCTCTTCTAGTTTAGTTTTCAGATTTTTATTCTCTTTGTCTAGGTTATCTAATCTACTCACTAGACACCTATTTTGACTCTTAAGCCTATTATCTGCATATTGAATTTTTCTAGCTTCTTCATGCAATTCTTGGAATGCATCAAGGAGTTGATAATACATGTCTTCTATGATTTCATCTTCAAAGCTAATCACAGTGCTTTGTGAAGACATTGATCCAACCATCAAGCAAAGATTAGTTACTTCTTCAATATTCTCATCAGATTCGCTTGAGGAGGAGCTTAAGGCACTATCTTCTCGAGCTAGGTTTTTTTTTCCCTCTTGTTTCTGCTTTCTTGATTGTTCTTCTCTTTCAGCCTTTGTTTCATTTTGATCACTCGACATTCTGGCTTAATGTGTCCAACCTTGCCACATTCATAGCAAGTTGGTGCAGTAACTGATTTTCCTTTTCTTATATTTGACTTTGTGTTTCCTGTACAATCAGAGTTAGTCTTATTTTTGAATTTCAAGAATTTAGAGAACCTTTTTACCATGAAACTCATTACTTCAGCATCAATTGTTTCAGCTTCTAGATCATCTTCAACATCATGATTTTTGGAGCTTGTTTTGCTTGTTGTTCTTGCAGCAATTTTAAGAGCAATTGTGTGCCTCTGCTCTCCTTCTTCCTCTTCTTTCAACCTTCCCAACTCAAGCTCATGTTCCCTTATTTTTCCAAACAATGTAGCCATATTCATGGTAGTTAGATCCCTTGATTCTAATATAGTTGTAACCTATGGCTGTCAATTTCTGTTTACACTCTTTAGAATCTTAATGTTTTGCTCCTCCTTGTCAAAGGTCTTTCCAAGAGCAAGAAGGTGATTCACTATGTGAGTAAATCTTTTTTGCACATCATATATAGTCTTACCATTCTTCATCCTAAACATCTCATATTCTTGAATCAAAGAGTTCTTCCTAACTCTTTTCACTTCATCTGTACCCTCATGTGTAACCTCTAGAACATCACACATTTCTTTGGCTGTTTCACAAACTAAGATTCTATAGAATTCATCAATTGTAAGTGCAGAAGAGATTATGTTCTTGGCCCTTACATCATAGTGAGCTCTCTTGCTTTCTTCTATTGTCCACTCAGAAAAATGTTTAGATTTGGTCTTCCCATTTTCTATATTGGTTAGATCATAGGGTCCATTGATCACGACATCCCATACACCTTTGTCTATTGATTCCAAGAAGATCTTCATTCTAATTTTCCAAAAGGGATAATTCTCACCCGAAAATAGAGGTGGCCTATTTGTGGATGCACCTTATCCAAAGGTTTGAGATATACTGGTCATATAGATCTTGTTTAATCGATTAAAATTCGACAACTCAGCTCTGGTGCCAATTGTTAGAAATAAGAGGCCTTACATCTCAATCCAAGAGGGGGCTGAATTGGATTTAACCTTTTTCGAAATCTTTTTCAAATTTTCCTGAGTTCTGGAATCTTGAAATCAATAATCAAAGATAAATGAATCAACTAAGTAAAGAAAGATAAGGGAAAGATCAAAACAGATAACAATTTATATTGGTTCAGCTTATCACAAGCCTACATCCAGTCTTCTCCTAACAACCTAAGTTGAGAGGTTTTCCACTAAATCAAATTTGAGTTGAGAATACAATGAAACTCTCAATTGTTATCCTCAAATCAGATTACAACATAAATAAGAAAGGAAAACACTCACTCCCACCCAATACAAGAGATGGACACCCTCAATCTCTAACCTGGCTCGCACAGGTGCTTCACAATATAGAAATAATGATGCATTGATCATAACACACTCTTCTAGTGCAGATATGTTAAGAATAGTGAAGTCCACTTGATCTTGAATGAATCTTTGAATGTTTGATCACCAATGAAGCGTGAAATCCTCCAAGATCTGTTCTTGAGAGACCCTATACTCAAAACTCAAATAATGTCAGTATATGCCAATTAAAATTGTTGATGAAACACGTCTCAAGTCTTGTTTATATAGGAAAACCAATTCCTGACGCAGATTAATCGATTACATTATCAACATAATCTATTATGCTTTTCTTTCTGTTTTAACATATTATAGCTTATGCATAATCGATTATTTCAACATTTATATCTATTTCTGCCTCTTTTAACTAACCTAATAGATTAGGTCATTTGTATAATGGATTAGACCTTTCTTTCTATTTTAATCGATTATAAAACTTATATAATCGATTATTTTGCCACTTAACCTATTTAGTGATCCATTTGCCTTTATTAAAAAATTGTTATCTGTATAATAAATTATGCCTTTTTCTTTGTTTTAATCGATTATGTAACTTAGGTAATCGATTATAATAGAGTGTTTTGCCCGTGTTTAGCTTTCTAAGTGTTATAACTTATCTAACAGATTATATCACTTATGTAATCGATTATTATTACTAGAAACAATATTTTCAATCTATTTTAGGTTTATTTCACTAATCAAGAATAGATTAATACATCTAACACTAACATGTTAATGATCTAAACATTTATTATGCAATTTTGTTGTGCAAGAATGATTAAAACTATTTCTAATAATTTAAACCTATTCATCATCAAAAACCAATATATGTAAACACTAGGCTCCCCCTATCAACAGTTTGTTTCCTCTGGATGTTATACTTCATCAAGAACACCTTAAGAGTGATCTAAAGACTCTAATTACGTACCTAGAAGTGGTCCAAAAGTTGTTGGACATATGCTACAAATAGAACCTTCCAACAAAAGAACCAAACACCTCTTGGAGGTCTTCAACAAGTAGGCTTCTAAATTCTCCTTTGTTTCCTTTTCCAGCTATTATGTCTTGTCGTGGCTAGTCTGTATTGAATTTTTGTTTTATGTTTAGCCATTGATTTGAGTTATATGTGCTTCGTCTTTAGGCGTTTGCTATAGAATTTTTCTTGAATTACAATTGCAAGAGTCCTTTGCATCATTGCTCTTGTATGCTGAATTGAGATGGATCAAATCAGGATTTAAGTATTTAGGCTTTGCTTGTATGTTCTTCACTAAGTATAAGTACTCCTCAAAAACAAAACTCATTTTGATAAAACACACATACAAATATTGTCTTGTCTTGGCCAAAACTGAAAAAAATAAAGTGTTGCATCAATCAACATTGAAAATAAAATTGTATATGCTTGTTATTTGCTTCTGGCTAAGACTTGATGCTCTTCTTGTGTGTGTTTGACATCAATTTTTGAGATTCTACTTACTTCATTATACAAAATATATAGGTTTGAAACATGTCAAATTATTTCCACTCATTTTTAGATCTTTCTCTTCATGTATGCATAAAATATTTAGTGTGATTGCCTCTTGTTTGTGTGCATTCTTTTACTGCAGTATTTTTTCATATGTGCCTCTGTTTTGATTCCTTCATTTTACTTGTTGTTTTGTCTCTTTTAATACTTTAGTTTGCTGCTATTTTTCTATGCCAATTTTTCTTGGTTTACTAGGTTCCGTTAACATCATTTGTTTAGTAGTGTTCATTTGATTTTTTAACCTCTTGAAGTGTATGTCTCTTGGCTTCTATCCTTATATTTGTTGAGGTTGATTGTACATCCTTTCACTTTTATCTTTTACTGATTAAGTGCTCTAAATTTTTACTTTGAGACACCTTGCTATCTTGAGTGAAGCTTGCAAGTGAGTTGGAGTGATCGCTCCTTTCTTTTACACAAAAACCGTGGCCTTCAACCTTGAGTGAGTTGCTATTTTGAGTGACCTTTGTTGCTGTTCTAACTAGTTTTATTATGAGTTTTTGGTTATTTTTTGTGTTAGAAACATGTCTACAGGTTCTCCAATGGAGATAGCCATCACGGAAGTGCATCTAGTAAATTAGACATGACAAAATCATTTCAACAAATTTAGCATCAACTTGACTTTCTTCATAAGAGGATGGACAATGAGCTTAACATGAAAGGAATGCAAACATATGGAAACCAAGAGCACAAGTATAATCCTCATGATCATTTCCCTTTCAAGAAGCATCAAGAAGATAAAGCTTTTGACCAATGCCTTCAATTGCCAAAGTTGAACTTGTCACCTTTCAAAGAAGAAGAAGAATCCTTCTATTGTTTTAAAACTGGCTAGCTAAATTAGAACAAGTTTTTGAATTGTATAGTGAAGATAATTCTTTACGTGTAAAAGTAGCTACATTAGCTTTAGAAGGATACGTCATGCAATGGCTAACTAGGATGAACATTACCACCATGGGCTCCCGTGCGAGCTCGTGGGAAAATTTTAAGGATATTTTGTTCTAACGCTTCGTACCTCCATACTACCTTAAGGAACTTTTGGTTAAGCTCCAACAACTTAATCAAGTTAGAAAAAGTGTGGAGGAGTATGCTCGTGAACTCAAAGTTCTCCTACATCATACTCACACAATTAAGAGTGATAAAGTAAAGATAACTAAATTTATTGGTGGTCTTAATAGAAAAATACAAGATGTAGTAGAACTCCATGATGATGAGATTCTGGATGTTGTGGTACACAGGGCTCAGTGGAAAAACAAATTTTAAGAAAAGAATCCTATTGCAACCAGTTTTCAAACTCTTCAAAAGAACTTTTTTACAAAAGTTCATCATCAAAGGAGAAGGATAAACATGTTTCTAGGGAGAACACTAATAAATCTCGCCATTCTTCTACTAACAATGCGCCTTCTTCTAAGCCTAAGTCAGCTTTGTGCTCTGTCAAATTAAATGTTTCAAGTGCTTAGGTCATGGTGATATTGCATCTACATGCCCAAACGAAAGGGCAATGTGCATTAGAGAGAAGAAGTTTTCATTGATGACTCTCCTCCTTCTTCACCTTCACACACTTCTCACTCTTCTTCTTCCTCAAGTGAAGATGAATACAAGGTTCCATTTGATGAAGACCTACTAGTTATAAGACGTCTATTAGGACAAGTCCACAAGGACTTTGATCACATTCAAAAAGAAAATATTTTTCACTCTAGATGTCTTATAGCTAGCAAGGTTTACTCAATGATAATAGATGGGGAAGTTGCATCAATGTGGCTAGCACACATGTAGTGAACAAACTCAAGTTGCCTATTATTGCGCATGCCAAGCCTTACAAGATTTAATGGTTAAGTGAGGAGGTTGAAATCTTGGTCAATAAACAAGTCCATATTTCCTTTTCTATAGAAAAATACCAAGATGAGGTTCTTTATGATGGTGTACCCATGGAAGCAACTCACATCCTATTACGTAGACCTTGGCAATTTGATAGAAATGTTTAACATGATGGTCTTACCAATAGGATGTCCTTTACTTTTCGATGGTGCAAAATTATATTGAAACCTCTAACTCCAAAGGACATACATGAAGACCACCTTATAATGAAATCCAAGATAGTTGAAGAAAAGGAGAAGGTCAAGCACAATTGTCTCATCTCTCATAAAGCAGTACTTAAAGTTATTGAAAAAAGATAGTCTATTTTTTGTGTTTTTCCTTCCCAGTGTCTATCCACCACTTTTTGTCCTTAAGTCTTCTAAGTTAGATAGTTTGCTAAAGGAGTTCCAATATGTGTTTCAAGATCCTCCAAAAGGTTTAGCACATATTAGAGGGATTGAGCACCAAATTGATTTTATACCAGGATCTTCTCTTTCAAACCGTCCAGCTTACAGAACAAATCTCATGGAAACTCAAGAGATCAAAAAACAAGTATAAGGTTTATTGTCCAAAGGGTGGGTTAGAGATAACATGAGTGTGTGTGCTATGCTTGTGATACTTGTCCCTAAAAAAGATGGTTCATGGGATATGTGTATTGATTTTAAGGTCATTAATAATATATCCATTAAGTCTAAACATCTCATTCCTAGGTTAGATGATTTATTATATGAGCTTCATGGTTCCACCATATTCTCCAAAATTGATCTTAAGAGCAGTTATAATCAAATTAGAATCAAAGAAGGAGATGAATGAAAGATTGCCTTTAAGTCCAAATTTGGACTATATGAGTGGATTGTCATGTCCTTTGGTTTGACCAATGCTCCTAGTACTTTCATGCATCTCATGAATCATGTCTTAAGACATTTCATAGGTAAGTTTGTAGTGGTCTACTTTGATGACATTCTCATTTATAGTGTATCTAGATGACCATTGCATGCATGTTACGAGTGTTCTTCAAGGGATGAATCATTGTTTGCGAATATAGAGATATGAATTTTTATCATGGAGCAAGTAGTTTTTCTAAGATTTGTCATTAGCTCCCAAGGAGTTCAAGTGGACTCCTCCAAAATAGATGCAATTAAAGAGTTGCTTATTCCTCAAAACTTCAAGGATGTGAGGAGATTTTTGGCCTAGCTAGTTTTTATCGCCACTTTATGCCTAATTTCTCTTCTCTCACTGTTCCTTTAAGTGACATAGTAAAGAAGGATATAGGTTTCAAGTGGGGGGATGAGCAACAAAAGAGTTTTGAAGTCCTTAAAAACAAGTTAATTCATGCTTCCATTTGAGCCTTATCTGACTTTTCTAAGTCATTTGAAGTTGAGTGTGATGCTTCTAATGTACGCATTAGAGTTGTACTTCTTCAAGAAATTCATCATATTGCTTATGTTGATAGGGGGAGCTATGTATAGCTGAACCCATATCTCACATATGAGTTTTTGATGATGATAAAAGAAATGTTTTATAGTTTCTTGTACAACAAAATGACAAAACAATTGGTTGATTATATCTGTGATTGTGCATGAACTGTTTGGTACATGTATTCATTGATTGAAAATGAATCATTAGTTGAAACACATTGCACATTGCATATCTGATAGAAATAATTGATTACAATTTTTTATAATCTGTCAAATTTCTTCAGATTTCTGTTTATGCTTATCAGAGGCAAAACAACTATGTTTTAACCGATTACATTAATTGTATAATCGATTAAAGCACGTTGCTAGGCCAATACATGCTTGCTGAGTGCATTGAAGTGCTTTGAAAGGAAAATGTTTTCAAATTTGCTTAAGTATGAAACTTAACCGATTACATTATTTGTCTAATCGGTTAAAATGAGTTTTAAGTGAAAACTATTTTCTTGAAAAGTCATAACTGTCAATAACGGTCATATTTTGAATGTTGTGGCTTGTATGTTTTATATAATCGATTACATGCATATTTTAATCTGTTAAATCTTATGCAGATGTAAAATTGTTAAAGCAGAAGGAAAAGTTTAACAGATTACATTAAATGCCTAATCGATTAAATTGCGTCAGAGTTAAAAAATCTATAAATAGACGCATTACTCTCTAATCTCAATGATTTTGATGATCTTAAACTTTCATAACTAACTTGGTTGTTGAGATTTAATTGCAAGAGCGTCCTGATATTGTTGGAGAATCAAGATTGCTTAATTGGAAGGAAATCCATAAAAATTCTTCCAAGATTTGAAGTGTTTTCATATTGCTGATCATTCTGCACATTGTGGTGTATATCATATCAATGTTCATCTACAATCTGGTGATTGTGTTTCCCTGTTGCTGTGAGAAGAGGACTTTGTAAGTTCTAGTTTCTCAGAGTTGGGATTGCTCTAAGGTGACAAAAAGTGGGGATAACTTTTTGGGTTATGCTATAGGTGATATTGAGTTGGGAAAGGAGAGTACATTTGAGAGGGTTGGTCTATGTATTTCTTACTTGTAAAATTCTATCAATATAGTGGTTCCCTTCAACTCAGGTTGTTGAAGGAAGACTGGATATATGCTTGGCTGAACCAGTATAAATTTCTAGGTTGATCTTTCTATCCCTTCTCTTTTACATTGTTCAAATTCTTGTTTGATTGCATTCCAAGAAAACTTCAAAGATTTTAAAAAGCTTTTTAAAGGGGAAAACCAATTCACCCCCTCCCCCTCTTGGTTGAGACAATTAGCCTAACTTTTTCTACAACTTACTTTAGTGAGAAGTTCAAGAAGAGTCACCTAATTTATTCCACTTATGACAAGGACTTATATGCTCTTATTCGAGCCTTGCAAACTTGGCAACATTGTTAAAAGAGGACAAACTCCTCTATAGAACCCTTGGTTTTGAAGTTTAATTAAACAACATGAAACAAAGAAGTCTAGAAGAATAGAAAACAAACACCAAACACTAGGACAAACCATAGAAAACAAATATTAAACGATAATTCAAGTTAGAAAGAACGGGTATCCGCACAATAGGAAGTCTCATAGAATAGAAAACAAACTTAAGTTAGAAAGAACAGGTATCCACACATTAGAACAAACCATATAATAGAAAACAAACATTAAATGCTAACTCCAAGTTAGAAAGAATAAGTATCCACACAATAAGTCTAATTCACCAAGAAGAAAAGATATAGATGATCTTTTTAGAAAGAAGTCTAACACACAGAAAATCAATGAGATCAAACTAGGTTATGACACTAGAAACATAGAACAAGCATAAACGTAAAAACTAACTAGATACAACATAAGAAAAATAAAAAAAGACCAGCTAAAGAAAAGCCTAAGAAAACACTTAGAAAACAATAGGATTGTAGAAACACACACAAAGCATTAGAATAAGGCCAACTTATGAAAATCTTTAAGATTGAAGAAAACATAAAAACACCTAGACGCAATACTAAACGACTGTTAAGTCAAAAGCGTCTAAGAGAGTTTAAACTAAACGGGTAAACTTACTATACACAAAGGATATTCGGTTGAACTCGCGGGACAAAAATAGTGTCAAGACAACATCTTTCACAAAAAAAAATTAAAAAGCAAAAACCTAAAACATTAAGGAAAAACATAACATGCTAAACGTCATTGCTCTAAAAAGGAAAAATCACAAAAAGCGTTTGCATCAGTCTAAACGATACCATCAACTAAACTGTTACTTCGTCCAACGATGAAGTTCCTATTCAACACTTGGTATCTTTAGAAGAAGAGCTTAATTAAACGCTATCTCAACAGTACATAGAAAATGAAAAGCACTTTGTTGTTTTGAGCAAGCATTAAATGACATTAAATATTCAACGTTCAAAAACAAAAAAAATGATATATGATGAATGAACTACACATCAAAACCCTAAACAAGATCAGTAGTAGGTGTCAATAACAAGAAAGACATTCAAAGAATGTTCATGTCTTAAGAAATCGTGACATAGTACCTACGTCGAAACATATAATGAAAACAAGTAAAACATTAATCAAGAAGGAGTCTCTTACAGATTAAACAAAATCAACTACAAATAAAACAATAGAAAACATAGAATGTTGAAAAAACACTAAAAGCATTTGAAAACATCAAAGCAAACCGAAAATAGGACATACATGCAATACAAACTTCATTTCTATCTTATACAGGACGATTACTACAAACGTTCGTCAGCCTCATTTTATAAGAATCAAAATGAACGTTAGAAAGAAGAAGATAAAAGAAGAATGAAATATTCATCAAAAATTGTCAATGAGAAGTCAAATTTACATAAAGTAACATTAGCATAAAGTAACATCTAGTTAACTCATGATTAATAACTAGTCTAATTGGAATAGCCAAATTATATATAAAATATTACGGATAGGAATAACTTCTATGTTTATATTTGACTAGAAATTAAAAAAAATGCATTGAGTCGAAAGATTTATCATGCATATAATATTGAGATGAAAGTTTCTTAATTTAAACTAGTTTATTTAAACTCAATTGGAATAAAAAAACAATTATATTGACGTTATAGTATCTATAAAAAAAAAGTTATAAAATTCATACATTAAGTTTCTTGACTTGCTTACAATAATTTTATTTAGTATTTTTTTATTGGGTAATTCTTAGAGGTTAAAATATTACAGGTAGAGAAAAAAGGTGTTGATGCTAATGTTACACGTGGTTGGTAATTAGGATTATACAAAAATCTGTTATAAATTGGCTTTTACGAGATAAGCATGATTTTATAGTTTATTATCAACAATTAATTGCTTGAACTAATTTTTATTTTCTCATTTTATGTCTAGCAATCGATTAATTTTAAAACAAAACCTAATATTGCAAGTAACCATAGTACTTTTTATAATTTTACTATGAGGAGACGATTATTTTAAATTATTCAAACACGGATAGGTTATCTCCAAACCACTTTTCATCAAACATATTCAAACACAAAATTTATTTCATATAACGGATTATAATACTAATAATTGGATATATATTGTAATTCACAATTAATATAATAATCTTATTAATTCAAACCGCATGGTATTTTTTAAATATTGTTTTATTTTAAAATGAAAAAAAAAAAAGAGTCATGATAAGGTAATGAAAAACAAAGCTTATAATAAATAAACAGGAAGACACAAGTTACAAAATTATCGTAAGAGATATTACTAATGAAGAAAAAACTTACTTTACTTTTTCTTTATCATCAAAGGATTTTTTTTTTCTTAAGTAGAGTATTGGAAATATTTGAACCTGTATTCAACAAAGAAAAAACTTATAAAATTACTTTGATCAAGAAAAATTATTTATGTAAAAAATTGGAAATTACAGAGTAATTGCAGTTTGTAAAAAATACTTTTTTAAATAGTATATAAGTATCTTACATATGAAATAATTTCATTCGTACAGGGAAGAATATGCACATTGTGTGTATAATATTAAAATTCAAGACTTTATTTTAAAGGAGTTAAATCTGTAAATCACATAAAATAACCATTAGTTAACTAATAGTGTCTTTTGAAATATATTAAAATTAGATTGTAACTCTTTAGATATTGGTATGCATTTAGAGATTGACTTATTAATTAACAAGCTCTACATCGGTGTGTATTGTAGGTTACTATTTTGTACTAAAATTAATATTAAAATACGTATTTTTTTTCCTTGGATTGATATATACAATCTCAGTACATGTGGAGTATTAGCAAATGATAAACAATTCTGTAAGAGAATTCAAATTATAATAACAATACTAAAATACGTAGATATAGTATATTATTGAATTTATTTTGTCAAGTTTGATTATATAGAGACTTTTGGCAATGTTATACAATTTCGAAGAGAATATAGTTAAATTTATATAGTATACAGTTTTTTTTTTTTTGTACAGGTAAATTTAATAGAGTAAAAGCGAACTTTATAGTAGTCCATAACTAAGATAAAGAGAGAATGCAATGAAAATGTAAAATAATTAGGATTTTATTGAATTACAAATGATCATATACGATAAAGTTATTAACTTTTATAATAAGAATTTTTGTTGGCATGACAAGGTATTCTTAATAGTTAATACAACTTCAATAAACTATATTTGAAGATGACAAGTTCACGTGATGGCAACAGATCAAACTCAGTACAGAGTAGTAAGAAACAACACAATTACAGCATTTTAGTAGTTTCTTTTCAATAGAAATTTCACTTGAAGTTGACTCGTGACTAAGACAATGAAATAACATTCATACCATGATCAGATAAATCATAGATTATAAATTATTTATAGATGTAAAAAAGAAAAATAGAATGCTACTAAATTAATATGGTTATTGCTACTAATTATTTTAGTATAAATAACTCTTAAATTTTAATGACCAACACAATTCTAATGAATAAATCATTACAAATTTGATGTTAATGATTCAAAAAAAAATAAATCAATAAAACATCTTATATCTCCTTTTATTAATATTAATCATCAAAACATTCTATAAAATGAAAGCAAGGTTTAGATATTACACTGAAACTTATCCATAAGTCAACTCTGATAGGTTGTTATAAAAAGCTACTTTAATTTTCTCTAATAATAACAAGTCAAAAGAAAAATTATATTTGAAGTCACATTTAACTATAAGTAAAACAATATTTTGTGTTTTAAGTTGGAACTTTTGCATTTCATTTCTTATAAAAACTGAGTTTGAAAGTAAAATATTAAATATAATATGATAAAAATAATAATGTTTTATAAACAGTAATTGATCTCAAATAAAAAACAAAAATAGTCATCAAATAACCAAATAAAGTTTGCTATGCTGTGAAAGAAAAGATACACCAAGAGTAAATTCCATTGCTTTTAGAACTCTACCTAACTTCCATATGCCCCCACTTAAATAAACAACAAAGTCATACACGACAGTCACAAAACTCTCTATTCTTCATATTATTCTCTCCAATGCACACACAAGCAACTTAGTTAGTCATGCAATAAGAGAATGATATACATTGATAGATAGATACATACGTAGATATTACTACCATTACTAATATATGCATATATTTACCAAGATTATTCTTAGTCGCAAAGTCTTGTAGCGACAACATAGTTTGCACACACTTCTTCCCCTAATATAGCTTTAGTTCTACAAGACACGGATAGCACAAAGCACACCACTTTGCAGTAGCACTTTGCATGTTTAATTCCCATACGTTTCTACTTTTCAGCCCTCCCAACTCCCAAGAGAAGACTAACCAAAGAGTAAGAAGCACCATCCCAATCCCAATCCCATTTCCAACCTTCTTCTCTTCACTCACCTATCAACTCAATTATTTTCTTCTATCAAGATATCTTTGTTCTCTTCTCCCACAACATCTTGATTGAGATCATTATAAACGACAAATATCCTTCTCCAACTATTTTAAATAAGGGCGTTACCTAAAAACCTTTTATCCTGCCAATTTTTTAACATTTTCTTTAAACAGTAGTAGCAGTAAATACTGACTGGAATAATACCTAACAAAACAGGTCCTTTTGCAGAGAGGAGACTTCAACTCAATTCACAGAACTGGAGCTAGCAAGTTATGTAAAGGTGTGTATCTATATATAAAAGGATACATATATAATAAGGTCGAGTTTGCGTCTCTGGTTTTTCTTTTCTTTTTTTTTTCTTTTTTCAGAGACCCAAACTCAGCGCAGCTTTCACGTCTAGCCTCCATGCAAACCCGCCACAGTCCAATCTCCAAACATCACACGGCACCATCTTCGTGCACTTCTCGTTCCGCCACGTGTACTGCAACCTCACCCCGCAGGTGAACGCCGGGTGAGAGTAGCACCACCAGGCAGCTCTAGCGCTATCCTTCACCTTCAACCACACCACGATATCCTCGCTCGCCAACATCCTCTTGTACGCCTCATTCACCCACCGCACCCTCAAACTTCCGTCACACACAAACCCTGGACACGTGTCGCTCTCTAGCGTCCTCACCTTCTCCGCGTCCGTACAGCCTAATCCTCCACCTCCATCCCCCATGCACGTGCTTATCACGCTCTCCACCGTCACCCAAGACTCCGCCACCTTCCCCGCCGCAACAAGATCTGAACCCTTTCCTCCCTTCCCTTCCTCCGCCGTCGCACACGGCGCCTTCGGATTCCGATTCTCCACGATCTGAATCTTCTCCACCGTTAGGTCAAGATCGACGTTCTTACACCACGAATCTCCGGCCACCGAGTTTCCTCCCGGAGCTTCCTTCTCCGGCATCAACTGCAACGTCACAACCGCCACGTCCGACGACTTATCAATATCTTTACCGCTACCGTTAACGATACTACTACTATTCTTTCTCACGTATCCACTGTTCCTCCGAATCCTAACGTACTTCCTTTTCGGTCTCTTCCCGAGGACTGACACGCGGCTACTCTGACTTACCTCTCCTCCGCCGCCGCATACTGCGGCGGAGGAACCTCCGGCGACTGGTTTGGGCGCGATCGGCCGGAAACGGAGCATTATTCTGTTGACGTGAGAAGCGGCGTTGGCGTCTGCACAGGCGGCCAAGCTCCAGACATCTCCACCGTCCATCACGGTCACGGAGGGAGGAAACAAGAGGTAGCGAAAGCGAGAGTTAGATCTTTGTTTCTCTCTCTCTTGGTTTCTCTCTCTAGCGATTGTTTTGGGTTCGGTGCTGAGAGATGGAGCGGAAGCGATAATGATAACGGCAGCACGGTGGCTGGGTGAAGGAGCGCCACGTGTCTAGGTTAACCGAAGGTGATTGGAGCAAATTTAGTATGTTACTTATCTCCTTTCAAAAGGACAAATGCTACCTAGAGCCTTAAATACATTACGGTATTATATAAATCATAAAAAAGTATTTATTAATTTGTAAAAATGTATTTTGTAAGATGAAAAATGTTAGATTTTGAAAGAAAAGGTGATAATGTGGATAGTAAATGTTGGAGTTAAAAAGAGTAAAAAAGGATTTAATTTGAAATGTGAAATGGTAAAATAGGAGGAAGTTGAGGGTGGGAAAAGTGGCGTATCTGGGAGGCGTTGTGATTGGCCCACGGCGATGGGAAGGAGCCAATGAGGGAGGAGAGGGTGTGCAGCACTCCTGGAAAGAGAGGGGGTACGTGGCCTCTTTGCAGGGAGCAGCACACCACAATATTCTCGTCTTCGATGTGCAAATCACTTTCCTGTCACATCACCATCACACGTGCACCCTTTCTATTTGCCAACAACAACCATTACTCCCTCCCACTTTATCTTTTCTTTCAACCAACACACTCTTTTTCTATTCAAATTTTTCATTTCTTCTAATTTTAACCTTTCAAATACAACTTCATTTATAAAAATCATTTATTTTTTATTTTTATAAATCACTTCTTTTATAAACAATATAATTATAACTTAATAAATAAACTAATGATAAAATTTAAGTTTTATATTTTAAATTAAGGAAGAAGAAAATTGAAGGCAGTGTTTGATTTCTGGGTGAAAATAAAATCGATAAGGGAAGTTACATTGAGACAACATCAACAAAAATACGGAAGCATTAATCAAGCAAAGACCTTTTGATATCCCAGAAAAATCTAAACAGCCAGAAGAAAAAAATAGTTTTGGACAAATTAGAACTTTGAACTTTGACACATCATGGATACACTAAAATTGGCAATGATCGACATACGCTACAAATCGACAACCTATATAGACATCTACAATGGTATTCGGTGTGAGTAACATATTATTGCACAAAATATCTATAAAAGTTCTCTAAAACTCTATGTCTTATAACTAATGAGAATGCACCATCATTTTAACTTCTAGTTTAATTCATCTTTTTCATATTAATCATATTTTAGTGACATTTAAATTATGTTTTGATTTCTATCATCTCCGTACTTCTGCATCTCTTTTCATTGATTTAAGCTGTTTCCATTTTTCGTTACAAATTTAAAAAATAATAGAAGTGATTAAGTTTTATTTACATTTTTTCATAGTATAAATATTTATCAAATAATAACGAGTTTAGCACTTGTTTTGATGGTATTATTATTAATCTATAAAATTTTAAAGATTATAATCAAAATAGAAAGTTGTAGAAAATGGTTAGGTTAAATAAAAGAACTCTCATTTGTATTTATCTTTTTTAATTAAGATATATATAAAATCTATTTTCACCAAAACAGTAAGAATGTGACGTTGGGTGAAAGGATTAGCTACTTATGAAGTTTCTAAATTAAGAAGACGGATAGATATATGTAAAATTCATTTGAGAACTTCAAATAAGTTAATGGATTTTATAAAGAGGGAAACTCTAGTAAAGGTCTAGAAGTTGAATATAGCCTTTCTTGTACATTGTTAGATTGTTTAATAAATGTTATCTTTGCAAAGTAAAACTATGATTCAATTCTAATTTGTAGTGAATTTTTACGTTAAGTCCAATTTATAGTTAGCACTTTAGTTTTCACTAACAAAAAAAAGTTGCTAATTATTCTTGATTATAGAATATACAAACTATTTATAATTACCCCTCATTCACCTTCAAAGATGAATAACTAAAATATTTTTACTATGTATTTGGTAGGTTTTAGGTAGATAATTCTCAAAAGGATGACATATAGATGACTACCTTAATAACTTATAGTAAGAATGTAACTCTTTCTACTTAAGAGTACTTAAGAGCATAGCATTTCAATTACCACAATTCATTTATTACTTGGCTCATCTATATTAATGCAAATCCCATTTAACTACCAATAATAGGCTTCGATCATAAGGAAAACATAACATTCAAATGAGGTGGCATTTTTCAAATTACAAACAAGGTATAGGCTACGGTTCATATAAAATCATAGCCTATACTAAATTAATCATAATATATGCTACAGTTTCTTAGAGAATCGTAGCAATACTTTGGCTACTAGAGCATATACTACAATTTTACGAAAAATTATAGCCTATATTGTCTAAATAGGATAAATTTTAGAAATTTTTTACTTGTCTATGAGTATTCTATTGAAGCCCCCATTGCTCCAAACATGCTCTTCTTCTCCTCCTCCACCAAAGAGAGGCATTTTCTCACATTTCTTCATTCTTCCTTGCTTACATTTAGGTTCATTTTTCCTTTGATTCCCAATTTTTTTCATTTTTGCTTTCATTTTAGGTTTCTAAGTGTCGCCATTACTACCATTGCATTTTGGAGCGCCACCATTGGAGTTCCCACTGTTCTTCATCATGTATTTGCATTTACAGGTTTGTACTCTCGTTTTGGATTTACCCAATGATACTATCATTGTTGGTTTGGGTTATAAAGGTTCCTATCATTGTTGCATTGTTGGGTTTGTGTTGCATTGTTGGGTTTGTGTTTCGAAGGTTCTCATTGTTTCTTCATCTTGCTACTATTGTGTTTTTGGGTTTTTGTTGTCGACATTGTTGTTTTTGATGCCCCAGTGAGCTTCTAATGCTCTTAGGTTCCTCTCTTGGATTAGTGGCTTAAAAAATTTTACTATATTTTTTTGTTTTTATTATTTGAAATATTTATTATTTTAATATGTGGTTTAATATATTTTATTTAATTTTTTTTAATATATTTACTTTTTGATTAATATGTTGAATTAATTATATTTTTAAACGGTTTATTGTATGTTTAAATTTAGTTTGTTTGGAAGTGTTGTTACATGAGTTTTAGTTTCTTTTTTGAGATTCAATACGAAAATTATGTAATATCTCCTATTTTTTTGAAAAACTTATATATTTTTTTATATGTAAATGATCTTGAACTATCCAATTGGACAATTGAAGAATATTACATACTTTTTAATAGTTTATTAGTGAATATATATTTTAATATACATATATTAGACTTCATGAATATTTGATAACTTTATTTTTTATTTATCTTCGAATGCATATTGATTGTGGTTGATAACCATTTACATTTCATGTAACTTAAAAGACCAATGTGATATGTTGGAAAAAGATTGTAAAATTTAAGAAATATTGTTTACAATTGATATGTATCAATTAACTAAAAAAAGTAAGTCTTTTTTAATGGGATAGAGTCACACCTTGAATACTAAGTTAGGTTGATAATTCCTTTAGGGGATACTGAAATTGTCCATACAATTTTAGTACATATATGTATGGATTGGGATTAGATTAATTCATTACACATCAGTGTTGAATATGAGAGAGAAGTAAAAGAATTTATACAATTTATGCATCGCAGCGAGGTAGAAGTGGCGATGAAGTTAAGTTTGGATGTCCTTATGTCAATTATTTGAATGGGAGAAGGTTGAAAGAAACTGAAATTAAGGAATACCTTCTATGTGATGGTTTCCTTTGAAGTTGTATAACTTGGACATGACAATAAAAATTAATAGACTTTCCATTTGTTTCCAGAATTGAAGATGTTGTTGATTCCACCATAGAAGAGGGATTGGATAAAGACCGATTAGAGGACATGGTTTCCAATGTTGGTATAGAATCTTTTTCCTAAGTGCATGTGTATGAGACGATGTCAACTGATGTAGAGACATTGTTGTATGTCATTTCAACTAAGTTCACACTGTTAAAATAATATAGGAGATCGAACAAAACCAAGAGGGTGTGAATTGGTTTAAAGTTAAAGTTTCAACTTTTCAAAAAAATTTGAGCTATTTAAAACTTTTATTTAATGAATCCTAAGTTTATATCAAACTATAGTAATAAATATCTAAGTACTAATATTATAGAAAATGTGTAAAAATTAATTTTTCTCATAAGTAGCATAATAAAGAGAATAAGGAATAGAAAAAGTCACATACAAATTTTATACTAGTTCATATCAAAACAGATCCTACATCCAATTGCAGCTACTTCAAACAAAGTGATCATTAATTAGTATCTTGAATTTAATATTACAACCATTAATCACAACTGCAACATGAAAAATCATAATCAAGATAATAAAGGAAACCTTCTTTACGAAAACTTACAGAGAATGATAAACTACCTCTCTTGAAACCATAAGTGATGAAACTCGCCTCCCTTGAATAACCACAAGAGATGGAGACATCTTCCTTGAAATACCACAACGAATGAAAACACACCTTTCTTGAAAACCATAAGAGATGAAGAACACTTACCTTTACAAACCTGAAGGGATTAACCACGCTTGTAAACACTAACAGCAACAACACCGTGTCACTCAAAAACACTTCTCTTGAAACCCAAGATATGAAAAACACCTTCCCTAATAAATCACAAGGAACGAAAAACATCTCCCTTGAAGGGATGAACCAAACTTCAAAACCTAATAACGACAACAACACCTTATAACACAAGAACACATTTCAAGAAACATAAAAGCTACTATGTATGTATGTTTGTGTGTGTATGTATGTGTTTGTGTGCGCGCGCTTGTGTTTGTGTGTGTGGCGTGTGCGTGTGTTATTCAAAATATAATAAATATACAAGATAGATTATATGTAACTTATAATTTATGTTTTATTACATTTGAGGGTTGATTTGAAGTATTTTAAAAAATATATTGTTTAAAAAATTTAGGTTTAATTGATTCGGAGGTCCCTATTTATGCAGATTTGCGTCAATTAGGTCCTCGTATTTTTAAAGTGCTCAATTTTGTCCCTATTTATGTAAAATTGAGTCAATAATGCTCTTGCCGTTAATTGTTGTGGACGGCGTTAAATTTTTTGCGTTGTGGCATGCTGAGGTAGCATTTACTAACCATGTGGCACAGTAAGAACTCATTACGTGGAGTTATTTTATTTTAAGTTTCAAATAAATTATATTTAATAAATATAGTCCTCGTAAATGAAGAGATTTTAAAGCTCATACATGTCTTAACCATTCTAAATTCAACCATAAAAAAATCTCTATATTTTTGTTTCCACAATCAATCAACTGCACAATCAACTCCACAATCTCATTAGATAGAAAAGAAGAAAACCTAAAAATGGTTGAATAGCCCTCTTCTACCGACGCCCTCGCCCTCTTCCGCCGCACCTCCGCCCTACACACCACCTCCCACCTCTCCTCCACCTCCAGAATCGCCTTCCTCTTCCTCCTCTCTGGGAAACCTTCTTCTCACCCTCCCACACCCACCTCTTCAACATCTACATCCACGCCTACCCCCCAATCCAACTGCCTAGTGCACCTCACATGCCTTACAGTCTTACAGTGTTTTCTGCTTATGGCTTTGGCTTCTGGGTTTATGAACTTTTAATGTGTTTTTATTGATGAGAAAGAAGTGGAAAAAAGGAGTCAATTTTTCTTCTATGATAATTTATCTCTCACTAGTGAATTGGTTGATTTATCTTTGCACTGGATTATTCAATTCCTTTGGTGGTTTTGGCTTCTGAACATCGCTCCTGTGGTCACTAATTCTTCACGCACGCCACATGTTTGTAAATTTGTCTTAATGGTACTATCATATCTCTACTACCACCCTATTCCTTACACTGTAATAACCCAACGCCACACAACACATTTCTTATTCTCTTTCTCTATCTCTTTCACCTTCAGATTCTCCTTCACTCTCTCATCTTCCACTTCTGCCACTCACCACCCTCTCCCCCTCGACTTCTCCCCATCCCAACTCCTCGACCTCCTCCGCCACCAACACCGTGCAATGTTTATATGCTGGTTTTGAGTCAACTCAGAAGACTCTACTTGCTTCGCCGCTAACAATTTGCCGATTCCACCAAAAAATCAATGATAGATGACGCCAAAATCGTAAAACCAAACTTCATCCCACAACTAATTTCTCACTATAACCCTATTTTCTCCCAATTTCGAACTAGAACGAATCCACGAAAAACCCTATTTTCCCCAATTTTCTCGCACACTCAAAATTTGACCCCAAAATACCAAACTTAATCCTAATACGTTTTAATTTCATTTCCATAAATAAATATAATGTATTTTTTTTATTAAATTTACCATATTTTAAAGTTTTTAAAAATTTAAAATCAAATAAATCCACGTAATGAGTTGTTACTGTGTCACATCGTTATTAAATGTTACCTCAGCATGCCATTAACGCAAAAAATTTAACGTTGTCCACAGCAATTAACGGCAAGGGCATTATTGACACAATTTTACATAAATAGGGACCCAATTGAGCACTTTCAAAATATGATGACCTAATTGACGTAAATCTGCACAAATAGGGACTTCTGAATCTATTAAACCAAAAATTTAATAATATTATTACTATAATATAGCCTAAAAAATCCCATTGTACAAAACTAAAACTAAAAATTGTACGATTTAAAGTTTAATTGAATTTAATTACAAACAAAAATTTATATTAAAAATAATACAAAATTTAAAGAGAAAAAAAGGCATGTACATTCTCAATTTATAAGAGGTAAACTTTAAACCTAACTCAACCTAACAAAAATGGTTAATAGGTAAGACTTGCACCTATTTACATATTCTAAATTGGTTTTATCTTCAGTCGATGTGAGACTCCTAACACACCTCCCTCATGGCAAGGAAAATGCATATCGATTATGATATTATACATTAATGGATGGTTCGATAACAACTTGATTACGGCTGGAATAATTCAAGGATTATGTCGGTCATGGTCGTAGAGAGAGTTTTTGGGATTTTGAGTGTTTATGGTTTCAGAGATAAGGTGCTTGAGAGTGAGGGTGAGAGTGTTCGGGATTTCAGAGAAAAATTAGAGGGCACAAAGACATTTGGTTTCCTTTGGCGATTATGTTTATGAGGGGCAAATGTGGTTTCTTGGAATTTAAACAGTTGGGGTTTTCAGGGTAATCAAGGTACATTTAATGAGGGTTGTACGATTTTGCTGACATGGAGATTTTGAAAACTCCTTTTCTTTTCCTAGATGATCTTTAATGGGCCAACTAGTTGGGCTTAATGCATCAGGCCTTACGCATGTATGCATCTTATCTTTCTTGTGTTATCATTTTTATCTTATCTTCAAGCTTTCGCCTATATATAGCTTTTCTTGAAAGATAACTGTTAGACTAGAAAGTTGACTTTAGGAGAGTAGGTAGTTTTATGTAGGAAGTCAAAATTTAGTTTACGTATATAGGTTTGGAGCTTTATCATAGCCTTTACCAAAATTAAGCCTGTACGATGTGACAAAGCAAAAGGCTTTAAGGAAAACATTCCCAGAATGTTCTTCGTATCTCACAACGCCTTTTTCTTAGATGCAATGATTATGATCATATCTTTATACTTTAGTGATTTGATCAAATATTAAGAACAAATTATACAAGCATCGAAGCACTTTATGGTACATGCATTAAATATTTTGAAATTTCATAAGCGTTTAGACTGTATTGCATGTTTTAAACATTTTATCATTTGCTATGTCATTCATAAATGCATCGATTAGTGAAACTTATAACATGTATAATCATCAGATGGTATAAACATTAGATGCTTCTTCACGGATATTTGTGAAAGGTAGCATTTAACGGTCATACATTAGACGATGTATTCTTAAGACACTTTGCTTGAGATAACTTTGTATTAAATAAAACTTTCTTTAATCTTTAGTGTTATAAAAGAGATAAACTCTCTTGTTTATGAAACGTTAGCTTGTTACTCAATTAAAAGGGTAAACGCTTTCTTTTCTTAGACGTTGCTCATAACTTTACTTCATTAGACAGTTCAATCCAGAAAACATTATCATAAGCTTTTATAAATGTTTATAAAATATTTCTTTCTTAGACACTATTTCTTTAAAACAAATTTTCATACACAACAGTAGACAGTCTATTCTCTTGACGATCTTGTCTTAACAAAGCAAGTAGAAGCAAAATTGGGGATAACAAGGGAGCTCAAAATCTGATCACAAACATGGGAATAGTCATAAGAAAATCCATATAAGACCAATAACATATTTTATAGGTACGAAACAGTTGTTTTAAAAATGAGTGAATAATATATTTGAGAACCATTCATAATTGAGCATCAATTTTCAACTAATGAAACGTTTTGCTACCATCAATAGAAGGCGCACTTTGGGTGAGATGATCAACATATCCCTTACTCTTAAGCTAAAGTTTAATGTTTGTTGTCGAAGTCTTATAATTAGTGTCATGTAATGTGTCAATGGTTAGATGCCCATTAACATAATTAGTCTAAAGTTTAGTTAAGCTTAAAATTCACTTCTTAGCATGGTATCAAAGTCATGAGTTAGAGTCTATCCTAGTGAAATTTTTTCTTTGTTAGGTCTATTGTTCCACTTGTTATCAAGTCATTATCATACCACTCATTAATGTCTAGTCGCACCCTCGAAATGTATATGTCTTTGCATGAGTAGGGTGTATTGGAAGTTTTCCATCGACTAAAGATAATGTCAATTTACAGTATATAAGTAGTTGTAAATCTAACTTTACAAACTAATTTTGTAAGATTGAGTTAGACTTAAAATTTACTTCTTAACATGATATAGAATATATAGTTAACTTGACCAAATCTTATAAGTAAAGTATGATCTATATATTAAAAGTCTTTTTGATAAAAGTTTAAGTAAGAATATCCCATTAAAATAAATAGTAATATGAAAAAGATACTCGCAATTAAAAATACTTACACGAAAAAGAAAATATACCAAAGAGATTAATCATATATTCTTAAAATTCAAATATACCTATCATATATAAAAATAAGTAAACTCATGTGTTAAAATTTAAAATTAAAAATAATATTAATTTAATTACAAACCGAAGTTTATATTAAAAATAATACAAAATTAAAGAGAAAAAGGTTCTCCACATGATCGATGTAGAAAATAAAAGTCCTTTAAACATGGATTGATAGAAATGGAGGTGTGAGTCCCATTTTCTCGGCTTTTGCACAAGAATGGGCAAATTTGCCTCTTATATTACCAAAATAGGCAAAGTCAAACAAATTTACGTAAATGGGGAAGTCGTGGGGGGCCCAAACGACTTCAAATGAAGAAGTCGTGCCCCCCCTGCACGACTTCACACTGTTCATAGCAACAGTGTTGAAGTCGTGCACCCCAAAAACGACTTCAAGACTTTGTAATCGATTACAATGTAATGGTAATCGATTACAGAGTGTTGAAATCATGACCACCCTGCACGACTTCAAATTTGTATGCCACCAAAAGCACTGATAATCGATTACAAAACATGTGTAATCGATTACCAGGTTGTTTTGGTGCAAGGCAAAAGAGGACGCTCGTCCAGGCAGAAGCGGACGCTCGTCCAAGCAGAAGCGGACGCTCGTCCAGGCAGAAGCGGACGCTCGTCCAGGCAGAAGCGACGCTCGTCCAGGCAGAAGAGGACGCTCGTCCAGCCAGACAGAGAGAACGCTCGTCCCGAAAGCTAAGAGGACGTTCGTCCATCTAGCTAAGAGGACGCTCGTCGAGATGCGCTCAGTGGACGCTCGGTAGGAGAAGTGGACGCTCGTCCATTTTCAGTGAACGCTCGTCCACATACAGATCGTCCGCCCGGCGCGATTTTTCCAGAAAGTTTCACGCAAGAGTGCTTCTTCCAACATAACCCACCTGGTAATCGATTACCAAAATGGTGTAATCGATTACCAGTACGTTTTCTGCCTTCACATTTCCAGTCTTGCAGGGGTCAGGATTTCAACATTGTGTAATCGATTACCAAAAAATGGTAATCGATTACAGGACCCAGAAGTCGTTTTTGGGGTGTACGACTTCAACACTGTTGCTATGAACAGTGTGAAGTCGTGCAGGGGGAGCACGACTTCTTCTTTTGAAGTCGTTATTACCTCCCACGACTTCACTTTTGGTCAATTTTTGCCTAGATCCGTAATAAATTCCTCATTTTTGCCTAGTATGGTGCAAAAGCCCATTTTCTCTCTGAGAAGAAACATGATAACACATTGTACAAATTGGTGTTGAGTGTGACGTGGAGTCACAGCAATGACAGTGAGTGTGTGTCTGTGTCCGGAGCAATGGCCCATGAAAGAAGGAGTGGTGGAGGGAAAAGAGGAGGAGAAGGACACCTGTCTTATGAAAGGAACAGGCAGCAATGGGTTTTCATTGGTTCATTTTGATTTATGGGTTGAGAAAGGGACCCTTCCACTAAAGTAAATCAAGTCATGTACCCGATGCTCTTCTTCAACCAATCATCTACCGCCAACCCTCTCTCGCCTCTTAATATTGCTGTCTCTTACTTCCCTCAATTTCTACGCTTTTTTTTAAACACATGCATTTTTTCTTTCACATCTTTTCTTTTCTTTTCTCTCTTCACCTCCTTCAACTTTTCAACATATCACGCTTTCTAAATTATTTTCCACAATGTCATACAGTTTTCACAACACCAAACTCCGTCCTCCTATAACTTCTTCTCCGGTCAATGGTGAACCTCTTAATCACTTTTCTTACCTATTTATCCTTTTTAAAATAGCTATACTCTCGTTTAATTACATCCGGTCAAAGGTTTATTAATTTCATTTTAATAATTTTTTTCTTATTTAATTAACTCTTTATACTTTGTATACAATAAGGATAATATTATTTTTTAGTGTATTTTCTATAGATTTTGGAGATGAATTAAAAGGGTACAATTAGATTTATGTATTTATTTATGTCGAAATTTAGTGTATTTTTTTAAATAATCGATTACTATTTATGATAATTGATTATTATTGTTAATAACAAAATAGTTCTTTAGTTTTCTGATCTAAACTTTCAAATTTTGAGTCTATATAAATTTTGTTTCCATAAATTTTGAACTATTCATTTTTTTTGTAAGAAGCTTAGTGTTGTTCCAAAGAAACTTTTTATGTTTTAAGAAAAGAGCTTATAAAACCTAGTGTTGGTAAAGTGCTTTCGTTGAGTGTGTCTAAGTGAGTGTGGACATCTATTGTGGCTATAGGAGAAGTTATCTATCATTTGTTTGTCAAAGGAAGTATTATTATCTTTTGTGTCTTCAAGAAAAGTGTTTTCGAACCTTATTATACTCTTTGTTGTTGTAAGTTGTGGTTATTTTTGGTGATTAGTTAATCCTTCTTTAGAGAGATTAATAATTGCATATAGGATCTTTTTTATCCGAACTAGTATAAAACTAACTTTACAACTTTATCTTTCCCTACTACAGTCTTTATCTTTATTGTTCTATTTTAAAGTAATATATTTCTGTTATAAAATCAATTTATTAAAAGAGAAAATTATTAAAAGACACATTTTTTATTAAATAAACCAATTCAGTCCTTTATTGGTTTTGTCTACACGCGAATATTTTGCTGCACGGTTCTAAAAATTGGTATCAGAGCTTGCTTTAATAGTTTTTCAAATATTTTGAAAATGATGGGACAAAACCAAACCTTTGTTGAAGGTGTCTCTATTAACAAACCTCCTCTTTTTACTAGAGAAAACTATCCTTTCTGAAAGTATGGACGCAAATATTTTTAGAATATGTTGATATAGGTGTTTGGGATCTTGTTTTAAATGGACATTTTCTACCTACTATATTTGTGAATGACCTGCATGAACCAAAACCCTTTTCACAATGGATTGTGGAAGAGAACAAAAGGACTTAGTATGATGTTCGAGCCAGAAATATTATTTCTTTTGCCTTAACTTTGGATGAGTTTTACAAAATATTTATATGTAAAAGTGATCAAGAGATGTGGGAAGTTCTTTGTATAACTCGTGAAGGAACTGATAATGTCAAGCAAGCACAGAAGAACACTTTAATCCAGGAATACGAGATGTTCTAGATGCAACAAGGAGAGACCATATATGACATGCAAAAGCACTTCACTTATATTGTCAATAATTTTTTCGGCATAGGTAAATATTTTGACACTAATCAAATAAATATAAAAATCTTGAATTCTTTGAATAGGTCATGGTAACCATAGGTTACTACAATAACAGAGTTTCTAAACTTAGCAAGCATGTCAATGGAGGCTCTTTTCGGAAAGTTAAAAGAGCATGAACTTGAATTGGATAAATGAGGAAGAAGACTAAGGAAAGAAAAAGAACTTGGCCTTCAAGATTGAAATTACAAAGAACAAAATCCCCAAGAAGGATGAAGACTTAGATGACGAAAACGTGAGTCTAAGGATCAAGAAGTTCAAAGATTTCATGAAGTCCAAAGAAAAAGGACCATTTAGAAGTGAGGAGGAAGGAGAATCAAGGATCTTCTTCCAGGTACAAGTGTTATGGTTTTGGAGAAAGAGGGGATGTTAAGGTAGACTAGCCAAACCACAAAAAATGATGAAGAAAAGAAGGAAAATAAATCCTTATGAAGAAGAAAGCTTAGATAGCTTGGGAGGATAACAACTCAAGTGACTCGGATGAGCAAGCAAATTTCTGTCTAATGGAAAACCATGAATCCTCTAGAAGCAAGTAAGTGTCTCTAATTGTAAGAATGATTATGTAGAATTGCATGATTCATTACAAGAATTATTGGATGAATCTAAAAAATTGGATGCTGCTCGTTAGAAATTGAAAAAAGGATTTTAAAGAATTACAACTTAAATTTGAAAAAGATCTACAAGAAGTTGTTTTGAAAAATAACATTTTAGACTTAGAAAAGAAAGATGTTTTAAATGTTGAATGTGATTCGTTGAAGAGTTACATGTTTGATATTGATATTCTAGAAAAGTTTCTTAAAGAGGCAACTAAAAACAAAAATGTTGAAAAACCTACACTTGAGAAAAAGGTTTTCAAAAAACAAAGTGTTCCTAAAAGAAAGAACCCAATTAAAAGCACCCGTAAGGTATAGGTTAAAAAGGGAACTACTATTTTTAGAAATTCAAATAGTGTCACTTGTTTTTATTGTATGAAAAAGGGTTACACTTTAAACAAGTTCAAAATCAAGCATTATGATGTTCATAATGAAAAATATGATGGATGCATGTTATAAAATGATTTTGGACCCATATAAGTTGTTAGGGACCTAAAAAATCTTGTTCGCTTTGTTTTGTAGGAATCTTCAAAACCTAGAAAGTTAATGTGATATCTTGACAGTGGATATTCAAGATACATGACTAGAGATAAGAATAAATTTGTCAATTTCCAAATAAAAGAACAAGGCTTTATCACCTATGGAGACAACAATAAAGGAAAGATTCTTAGAGCAGGTGATATTTGAGGTGTATATATCTAAATGATTAAGAATGTATTGTATGTAGAAGGGCTAAAGCATAACATATTTAGCATAAGTCAACTATGTGACAAAGGACTCAAGGTAACCTTTGAACGTGACTATTTCACCATCCATCAAAACGATTCAACTAAGATTGCATTAAAAGGTTTGAGACATAATAATATATATTTGATCGACCTTGAAAATGCATCTTGTAGTAGCATAACATGTTTGATTGATAAGGCAAAAAATCCAAGGTTATGACATGAAAGAGTTACTCTTATTCATATTAAATACTTGAATAAGTTGCTTAGTAATTGGTATGCTAAAGTAATATTTGAAAAAGATAAACTTTGGACGGCATGTTAAAAAAGAAAATAAGTTAAATCCTTAATTTACTCGAAAAATATTATTTCTACATCAAAACTCTAAGAACTGTTGCAAATGGATCTATTTTGTTTTTTGAAAACTTTTGTGACTCAACTTTTTGTGCACCTAAAACTTCTCAATAAAATATAATTGTAGAAAGAAAAAGTAGGTCACTGGAAGAACCAATTTACCATCCATCTTAGCTTTTGTCTCCACACAAACATTTCGCTATATTTTCTAAGACAATCTCATTTTCACCTATATTTTCTCTAAAATACACTCTCCTAAATCCATTTTAAAAAACAAACATATCCTTAAAATTATCAATTTAATTTCTCCTTATACATCAACAAGTAACTAATATAATCATATAATAGTAAAATAAAAAATATTTATCTTTTCATTTAAGAAAAACGAAAAACAAAAAAAAAATTTAGGAACTAAAATGAAAATAATCATTGGCTAAATTTTACTTATCTTTTGTATGAGTCACATTAATATAGAACAAAACCTTAAAACATGGATGAGTTATATGTACAAGAAAACCAAAACTCAGATTTTAAGTGCATAAAAAATATATTTAATCTTAAAATATATAATTAAATAATTTCTTCTAGTTTTATGCTAACAAAATAAAAATCCATGATTGGGTGGGGTGACCATTGAAAAATTATGTGAGGTGAAAGTATGCGATGGTGGATGAGGAAGTTGGAGAATGTGGACACGTGACTTGGTTGCGGACCACGTGTCAATTCATCTTAAAAGTGCTTGCCCCAACTTACTTCTCTCGTCATCATCTCGAGTCATAGCGCGTCTTCTCCACGCCCCAATGAGAACGCAAAGAGCGCAATCAACTTTTGGGAGTCAGACCGAAACGCGTTCGACACAAATCTTGTGAAATCTTAACGTTGCACCAGATAACGAATCGTAGTTTCCTATGCACTGCATGTTTGAGCCTAAGCATATCTTCTGCTAGATATGTTTGTTGCGCCACTGCGCTCGACAAGGACATGTTTCTGTTCTCTTTCCAATCCTCAGAACTTCCCACGTTTGCTAATTTCCTGTTTCTATTTTAGTCACAGTTGAATGTAATGTCATTTATAGTTTTCTTTCATAATCTTAGGTTTTACATTTATAATAATGATTTAATATTTTATTTATATACTTATTGTTCAATGTGATCTTTATAATTTAAAAAAAAAGAAATTATATATGATCATTTATATTACATTAAAATTAATTTCATTTAGAAAATGATAAACTATTAACGAATACAATTTCTCACTTTCTTTACGCGTTTGTTATTCAATTCCATAACCAAGAATAGAAGTGTTTCAGTGTAAATGTTGAGGTCGAGATGCGGATATGATGAATGATGTTCTATCCTTTCAGCAATGCGGGTGTATCGTAGGATACCTAAGTCCACTAAACGGTCGACAAATAACCCAATCGACCGTCCACTAGGCCTTCTTATGGTCGTACCGTAGGATACCTAAGTCCACTAAACGGTCGACAAATAACCCAACCGACCGTCCACTAGGCCTTCTTATGGTCGTACCGTAGGATACCTAAGTCCACTAAACGGTCGACAAATAACCCAACCGACCGTCCACTAGGCCTTCTTATGGTCGTAGCACTTACAGTTTGATGTCGACTACTTGGTGATCGACATCAAAGAGTGATACAGTCTACTAAACGATCGACATATAACCCAACCAACCATTTTCTGGATTTTCTTATGTTCAACGTCGACCACTTAGTGATCGACATAAAGATGTCGTGACAAAATGCTCGCACGACAGTTCGCATCCGCATAGTTACATCAGTACATAAGGTGCTCGACATATAATGAGCGATATCTTAAACTTAAAAGGTGTAGCGGTTAGAAGTCACCAATTATGAATATCGGTCAATGCCATAAATCACGGGAATAAACTGACCCAGTATTAGACACGATCTAGCGGTTATAACTTCCAGAGATAAAATTTGGTAACCATCCGGACTTTCAGGTAAACGGTTTATTCTACTGTTTTAAATACACAAAGCACACAAAAAAAAAGGTACGTTTTTCCCCTTAGAGAAATTAAGAGAGAGAAAATTCTTCTTCTTCTTGATCACTTTGAACTGAAAAGATTCAAGGGATCCCTTATTTGACTTGAGCGTCGGAGTGCCTTTGCAGGTACCCATCCTATTTTCCCCTCGAAGAACATAGCACAGAGAGAGAGATCACATTAGCGGTGTCGCAGGAAGGAGCAGTTGAGATTTGCTAGGTTCGTATCTCGGTTTCACATCCATACTGAAACATTTTGGCGCCCACCGTGGGGCCGAGATTTGACATCCCAACGACGACCACCGGAGCTATGGAAGATTTCAACACTCGCGATTTGATCCAGCAACTGCAGACCCAGATCGAGGCACAAGCATAAACTATACGGGAGCAGCAAGAACTCCAGCGCAAGCAGGCGGAGGAGCTGGCGGCACTAAGGGCGCAACGCCCACCGCCAGAAGTATCTGCCTCTAATCGGCAAGATAACAATGAAGCGAGTCACCATGGAGGACCATCTGACCCCTTTGGCGGAGGAAGGAAGGGGCCTACTTCCATGCGCCTCACTAACCTGCTCCCATTCACAGAGGCCATCATGCAAGTGCACATGCCGAATAAACCTCCCCCAGCGTTGGAACGTTATGATGGCTCCGCCGATCCCGATAATCACTTGCGCAACTTTGTAGACGCCATGGCGTTCTACACAGATAATGACCCTGTCATCTGCAGAGCTTTCTCCTTATCCCTCAAGGATGAGGCCTTGGAGTGGTTCCACACTCTTCCACGGAATTCGGTAGATTGTTTTGCGACAATTGAAACTCTGTTCAGAAAACAGTACGCGACCAACAGAAAACTGGAGATGACTGCTGCTGAGCTTGTGAATACCAAGCAGGAAAAAGATGAAACACTAAGAGCGTTCATGCAACGATACAACGAGACGACCCGGCGTGTGAAAGATATCAATCACACCTTTATCATCAGCAATCTACCTTCGGGCTTAAGGCCAGGATATTTTGCGGAACAATTATATGCTGACCCTCCAGCATCTATGGAAGAACTGCAATCCACAATTGCAAAGTTCATCCGCATCGAGGATCTCCGGAATTCTCGGAAGAAGCAGCAGCATGATACCTCCAGTCATGATGTAAAGAAAACTGCAAAGTGATCGACCAACGACTATAAATCAGACCGACCGCCCTGTCAACACTCAATTTCGTCCGGGTTGATTAAATAAAATTTATTTTCACCAACAAAAGACATAAATAAAAAAGTACAAAAAAAAAGGTTTATAATAACAAAAACAAAAAAATAAATAAAATGGCAATAAAAAAAAAAGAATAGAGGACGTCCGTCCCAAGCGCCCATCTAGCGCTCCAATTGTTGAACGCTCGTTCATCTTCCACTGTAGTTATAGGACGAGCGTTATTGATCGTTCTCGAGGATCGTTCGTCCTCGGCATGGCGCGATCGTTCGTCCTCCATTGAGCGCGTTCGGTTCCATCCTTTTGCACTGTTCGACCGTTCGTCCTCACCCTTACGAAAGCGTTCGTCCTCCATTGCTTCAACTGTTCGTCCTATACCGTTCGACCATTTGTTCATTTTGGACGTTCGTCCTCGCCCTCAACTGTTCGGCCTCTCATGTTTACCATTCGGTCATTGTGTTTATTAAACGTTTTTTTATATGAACGTTCGGTCTTCTCAGTTGAACGTTCGGTCTTAAAATGTAAGCGTTCGGGAAACAATGTGTTGAGGCGTTCGTCCAACTCTTACCCTTTCTGCCGCTCGTCCTAATCACTTCGGCTCTTCTACCGCTCGTTCATCTCACTCCACCTACCGCTCGTGCATGCCACCCTTTATTCTGACGTTCGTCCAACTCTTACCCTTCCTGCCGCTCGTCCATAAGTGACTATTCAACCGTTCGGTCATTCATGCTTGTTTGGACGTTCGGCAATTCTTATGCTCAACGTTCGGTCTCCACTATTTGAACGTTCGTTCTTAATGTGGTTTTGTTCTCAGTTTAGCGAGCGTCCGTGCCGAGCGTTTGATCTGAATTAGATTTTGAGCGTTCGGTCTGTATCAGATTCTAAGCGTTCGGTCATGTAATCTGAGCGTTCGTTCATCTTTGTAATGGTCGTTCGTTTTGGTAGCTGGCTCCGTATCTGACCGTGCGTCCAAACGTTTTTATTGGTCTGACAGCGGAGGTTCCCACCTATCATCATTAACCTCCATGCTCCAACTCTTTCACGTCCAGAACAGCAGCTCCAAGACACACGCAGTAGTAAGCAGATTTTCCCAGGAACATATGTGTAAGTGGATGCAGTTTGGTCAGTACATGCACGTGAAAGTGGAAGGACATGGGAGAAGGAGAATAAAATGGTATTTTGATTACATGGAAGAACCACTTGACGAGAAGGCAGTCAATGAACACATATTGGAGAGCCCCACATGCAGCAAAATATGGAGAAAGCACGGCACATGCAGAAATGATGAGGTAAAAAAATATATAATAAAGAATGAAGAAATCAGAAATAATGCAAAGGGAAGCAAGCATGACCGTGAAGGAGAGAAGTGGAGAGGCCACCACTTGTAGAAAGAAAGAGGAGAACCCACGGCATACGGTCAGGTTTCAGATGGGAGGAGGTGGACTGCACCACATGAAAAGCAACAATATTGGTGAGCACTAGAAAAAAGAATGAAGTGTGAAACCAATTTCTTATACAACCAACACGGCAGGACAATTGTGAGGCACGTGGTGAAAGCAAGCACGCGGCCAGTCTGAAAAACCACTTACAATATGGGTTTCTGGCAGCATTTTAAAAAAGGGGAAGAGAATCATTTTGCTGGCACTCCCACCTGAGTCTGTCTTCCACGAGCGTCCATCTGGAGCGGCTGCCCATCTCTCCTACTCTGTAAAGTTACCTTTTACGCCATTATTGTATTGGGGTTTTCTGATAAGCAGAGAGGGAGGTCACGTGAGCCCACCATCTTCGGTCCTTAGCTTATTCATTCATCCAAAAACACCCACGGACGGAGGGACTGGGGGGGAGACTTCACGGCTAAACATCCATCCTCCATATTCACTCATAGCCATCACCTTTGTCTGGGTCCCTCTCTTTTCCATTATTCATCTCTGAACCAAAACCTCAAAACAACCCATGATCTTCATCCCTTTCCTCTCCATAAACCCGGCTCCCTCGTGACACCTTTCCAGCCACCTTTTCCTTCCACTACCACGTTTCATGGAACAGGAAACCAAGCCTTCAAACCTCCCTTCATCTTCAACACTCACGGCTACTGGGAACACCCATGGCTATCAACCTCAAACTCCTTGACTCCCTTCACCCGTAACCACCTCTACCACTTTTCCTTTTTTTTCTTTCCCAACTCCATTACTTGCAACCATCATTTATATTCACTTACCACGACACCGAACACCACGTCCTTCAACCCCATAATCACACGACCAACACTCACTACACCTATCATTTTCCCATCTTCCATTCACGCATCCGGACCCTCCCCGGCAACGGTGCTATGTGATGCAGAAATCAGAGACGTATGCTGGAAGGGAGGAGTTTTGAAAAAAAGGAACGAGACTGAAGCAAGGAGGACTGGAAGTGAAGTTGCTGGATCACAGAGATGAAACGAAGAGAGTAAATAGAAGCGAAAATGAAAACAAGAGGCTACTGGACCAGGGGTTGTTGAAGCTGAAACAGAAAGGGAAAATAAAAAGATAGCTTCGAGAGGTAGGCCACTAAATTTGAGCCTTATTATTGTTTGTATATGATATTCAGTGTATGATGTTGACTGAATGCATGATATAGTTATTCCACCTTTGGGCGGAATCTGTTTAAATGTTAATGTCATTATGAATGGAAAATATACGTTTTCCTTCATCACCACATCCTGCCATCAACGGCTCTCATTGCTTCCATACTTCACCATCTAAATCTCACTGTAACAATCACCTCCCCATCCTCTTCGTCTCAACCATCACCAGTGAGGAAAATTTAAATCAACTCCAAGTCTGTAAGTAAAACCGGTGTCAAACTCTCAAAAAAAACTGGGTCCCTCAAGTAGTAACCATTTCCAAAGTTTTCCTCACTGCCACCTCCTTCATCTCCGACATCGCTCCATCGAGACTTCACCAGATTCACCATCATCATCCCCTACTATGCCCACTCTGTCATCACTGTTTCTCGTCTGAACCTACAGCGCGAGCCATCTTCATTGCCTCACCACCTCCAGCACCGAACGCAAACCTACCACCGTGGATCACCACTCCCTCATCAGTCTCTCCTTCGCTGTCATTTTATCCCCAGGAAGCTACCTTCCAACCCCCACCTTTACCGGATTACCGCTCATCTCCGTGACCAATGTAGCTGACACCATCGTAACTCATTCTCCTCTATGCACCGCGCTTTCTAGGATCACCGTCACCCATATGCACCAGTCACCATAGCTATATCCACATTTAGGGCCACCACCCCAAACTCTTCTCCATCCTCATCACATCATCCTCAACCCTTTTTGCTGCCGTGAACCTCTATTCCTCTCCCCATATTCACTGGTCATCATCAACCTCCCAAAACACCTTCGCGAGCCACTCATCTCCTCAACCACCTAACCCTCACTCATCTTCCTCAACCACCGAACCACCATCACCCATCTCATTACCTTCGCCTCGCGCCATCCACGCGTTACACTCTTTGAAGTCTGCAAACGGGCTCCCGCGCATGTCACCTGCAAGGCCGACACCGTCTCGCTCTCCCTCGCCTGCTACCGCGACGTTCCTCTGCCAACCCACATCGCCGGCGGCAAGAACGTGAGGTGGGAGGTGGCTGTCAACGTGGGAATCAGAGAAACTACGGTGTGGATCCAAAATTGAAGAAGAGTTTTGGCCCCAAAAAAATAAAAAATAAAAAATATGTTCCCCTTGACACCCCCATATTTCACCTGCACACCCCATATTTCACTCACACACCCCCTGTCCTTACCCTTGGGCTCGAACCCATGATAAAAAAAAATGATAAAAAACGAAAGTTCTTTCTTTGTAACCCCTTGTACAGTAACCCTCACCCCTTTGTTTTATTTATTTATAGTAAACTTATTTGTGTTGTTTTGTATAAAAATATATAAAAATTAAATAATAAAAAAAATATATAAAACTTTAAAAAAAAAACATTTAATGTAATAAATATTGGTATGAGTACTCGTGCGATCGCACGCATCAGCCTAGTACTTATTGCCCAAATATGAAATAAATAAAAGCCGTGTGAGTGCTCGTGCGATCGTACGCATCAGCCTAGTACTCATTACGCAAAACAATAAAAAGAGAAAGCCGTGTGAGTGCTCGTGCGATTGTACGCATCAGCCTAGTACTCATTACGCAAAACAATAAAGGAAAAGTCGTGTGAGTGCTCGTGCGATCGTACGCATCAGCCTAGTACTCATTACGCAAAACAATAAAAAGAGAAAGCCGTATGAGTGCTCGTGCGATCGTACGCATCAGCCTAGTACTCATTACGCAAAAAAATATAAATATTACAACAAACAATATCGCCTTGGCAGAACTACGTGATCCTTGATTCTCCACTAAAAGTGGAGATACGTAGGAGCAAGGCTGGTCCTTGTCAGGCTCACTTTCCCAAAAATCCAAATCATTTTCCAAACAATTTCTCAAACAATTTTCCAAACAATTTTCTCAAGCAGTTTTCTCAAAGAACTACGTAACCCTGATTTCTCACATGAGAATACGTAGGAGCAAGGTCAATCCTTGTCGGGCCCAAAAAGCTAAAAAGTATTGTTTGTTTCTTTAGAGTTTTATTTCAAGGGAATGTTAAACACTTTGAAAACCACATCCACATTTCGCGCATTTAGTTAAAGGTACTACCTTAGGGCAGGCGTTGTAGGGTGCTAATACCTTCCCTACACGTAACCGACTCCCGAATCAAGAATCTGGTTCAATTTGACCATGCCTTATCATTTTATGGTTTTTCCGTAGTTTTCCAGAATAAACTATGGTGACGACTCCAAAATCTTTTTTTAAAATAATCATCTTTTATTGGATCGTCGTCCCGTCGCGATTCCGGTTGCGACAGATGGCGACTCCACTGGGGATCACCAGAGAGTCAGGCCATTTAATTAGATGTGCGATTTCAGTGTGGTTTTTCATTATGTTTTTCTTCCCCTTTTCTTTATCTTTGTTGATATTTGGCATAATTGCATCTGTGTTTGTTGTGATTTTATTGAACCCTAGGGTAGAAAACATGTTATATCTTCTTGGGAATTTTCTGGTTGTTTTGCAGGTGAGGGTTTGGGGTGTACATTGTATTCTCCCTTCACACACACATCATATGCATATCATGAGTGAGGCCCTATACCCGGGTCTGAGCGCAACTTAGAAATAGAGGGGTTGTGTAGCGGTGTCACTCTGGGATGTACTTCTTGTTTGGCTATCGTGAGAACCCCAGCCAGAGTCTGTTCTTTTCATTTGTGTCTCCACATCTAGTTGATTACTCTGACTGTTGTGGAGAAACAGTGAAAAGAGCCATAGCTCTGGTGGCCTGATTTAAGCATTAGGGAGCTATCCTTGTGAGTGCATATATTTGGCCTTAGAACTTCAGTCATCCAACCTTTGATAAGGCACAAAAGGGAGAAATGTGTATTCTTATAACCCTCATGTTCGCTTAATAAAAATCACGCACCTTGTACATACCTCTTTATCCGTTTTTTTTTCTTTTTACTTTTTCCTTCTTTCTTAGCTCATGTTTTTTTTATAGTCTTGTCACGTTTTGTGGATTCTAGTCAAAAATTATAAAGTTGTGATTAAGGCCTTAAGCTAAAAAAAGGGGAATTAACATGGAATTTTGAGTCAAGAGGTATTCGAGTTCATACATTTTGACGAAAAGATGCACGTCGAGTAAAGGAGGATAATATTGGTGGGGTATAAGAATTTGTTGAGTCTGTTAGAGGTGGAGGTCCAAACATCAGCAATTACTACTTTAGCCCAGTACTATGATCCACCACTAAAGTGCTTCACTTTCCTAGATTTCCAACTAGTACCACCAGTGGAAGAATTCTAGCAAGTCTTAAATATGGAAAAGACTCCATACAACTACCTTGAGCAGTATATCCTTGTCTTGCAGTTAGCGAGGATCAGGAAAGTACACCCAATGAAGTTGGAAAACGAGTTCACAATCAAGGGCAAAGTGAGGGGCCTTCCTCAAAGATACTTATAGGAATACCTACATCGTTTGGCTTAAGAGGAAAATTGGGAAATGTTTACAGATATATTAGCCCTTCTCCTCTATGGTGTCATGCTTTCTCCTAAAATGTTAAGAACCTCATCGATTATGCCGCTATGAATGCATTTGTGGGAGACAAAGAGCGCTGTGAGAATCTAGTCAGTGCCATCCTGGCTGAAGTTTATGGGACCCTTAATCGTTGTTACGAACTTAAGGGGGAAAGATGTTATGTTGTCTACCAGTGTTTTATTTGTGGTTCATTTCCCGTGAGACTGGAGACGCCTAAAAATTCCCTATACCCCATGGACGAGTTATTGCAGTATATAATCGATTACAAGGACACTGTAAACGATTACCCGAGATAAAATTGGATTTTGTACAGAAAGTCCATCACAGGCACTCAGTCAGGTGAACAGGGGTCACCATTGGAAAAAGAAGTGATTTTTAGGAACTTTTGCACTTGTCTTAGGCTGTTCCTTGTGAACCACATGTGAAAAGAGCAAATGAATGGGCGCAACTTTGTGCAAGTTTAAACGAAGAACAAGATAAATGGTGTGTCCCTTGGCAGCATAGATCAGATTACATATCATTGCAGGAGGTATCCTAATGTACCCCTCATGGGTATTAGGTGGTATTAATTGCAATCCTATGTTAGCGCAAAAAAATAATTTGAGTATCCTGAGAGGATCGCTAACACCTGCATCTCTCGCCACATTGCAGATCATATGAGGCATGAATCTTTTGCTGAAATGTTTCATCAAGTTAAAGACACTCGGGGAAATGTTGTTCGCTTCAAAGAAAGGTCCAAGATCATGGACTGTTAGTGGAAGTTTCCCTTAGCCAATGAATCACAGAAAGGGTTAAGACACATGAATCGTGGGCATGACACAAAAGAATGCAACTTGGTAAAGGACGAGCTGGAGCGACTCATCCGAGCAGGCTACCTCCAGAACTACATTAAGGACAGAATCTCTACCCGAGCCACAACTCCTCACCGTAAGGATCCCTCCAAACGGAGCCCTGAGCGATCGCCTCCCAGGAATGACCGACGCCGCAGGCGATCGCGCAGCCCACCCCGACGAACGAAGAGAGAACGTTCAGTCCGAGGTCGAATTGACACCATATCGGGTGGTTTCGCCAGGGGGGAGTGTCGTCCTCCGCCAGGAAACGACATCTCAGATAGTTAAAGTCGGTACACATGGTGGATCAATAGCCTCGGTCGATTCCGGATATTACATTCACTAATGCAGATTTCCATGCGCCCGACCCCGATCACGATGATCCCATGGTCATCACGGCTGAAATAGCTCGATACGACGTCAGCAAGGTACTCGTCGATCAGGGGAGTTCGGTCAACATCCTATACTAGTCCACCTTCAAAAAGATGGATCTATCAGAGGACCTTATTGCTCCTTTCAACGAGCAAATTGTAGGCTTCGCAGGGGAAAGAGTTGACACCCGGGGGTACCTCGACCTACGAACGCGACTTGGAACTGGTCGGGAAGCACCGAAACTTAGAATTCGCTTTCTGTTGGTCGAGGCCAACACATCGTACAACGCCTTGTTAGGGCGACCTTGCTTGAATGCATTTGGAGCTATTGTTTCCACCCCTCACCTGGCCATGAAGTTTCCCACAGAACGTGGCACCATTTGCACCGTCAGAGCCGACCAGCGAACGACACGACAGTGTTATGTGGCCGGGCTTAAGGTCACCCCTTTTGTCCCAACCAAAAGGGCGAGAGGAGCTGAAACAGCGACGGTCGACTTGGACCCCCGAACTAACATAGATGAGCGTCTCCATCCACAAGGCGATGTCAAATTCCTTTCATTGGCAGCGGATGCCTCCAAAAACACAAACATTGGCAGGGACCTCGCTTTGAAGGATGAACAGGATCTGAGACATATGCTCCGAGCCAACGCGGATTTGTTCGCGTGGACGGCCTCCGATATGCCAGGAATCCACCCCGGAGTCATGGCCCATAAGTTGTCTATCTTCAGAGAGGCACGCCCTGTCGCGCAAAAGAAGCGACGGTTCGGAGAGGAGAAGCGCAAGGCCATTCAGGCTCTACTCACAGCTTCGCGTCGACTCCGACCCTATTTTCAGAGCCACCAAGTAGTAGTCTGTACCGATCACCCGATCGCCAAGATCCTCCGCAAGCCCGACTTAGCAGGACGGATGGTTTCTTGGTCAATAGAGCTTTCCGAGTTCGGTTTACGTTATAAGTCGCGGGGTTCCGTCAAGGGTGAGCATTTAGCGGATTTTGCAGCTGAATTAATACCCGCACCCGATGACTCGACACCAAAGTGGCTCCTCAGCGTAGATGGATCCTCTGACAAAAGGGGGGAGAAGCCGAGGTTGTCCTAGAAGGACCAGATGGTTTCATTGTAGAACAAGCCATCACATTCAAATTTTCTGCTAGCAACAACCAGGCTGAGTACGAAGCCTTGATTGCTGGTCTATCCTTAGCCAAAGAGTTCGCAATCACTCGTCTAGAAAGTCGGATGGATTCAAAGTTGGTGGTCGGCCACGTGAACGGAACTTATCAGGTTAAAGATAATCAGTAACTGCGCTATTTCCACAAAGCTCAGACTCTACTTCAAAATTTCGCCGAAGTCAACATCGTCCATGTACCCAGGGAGAAAAACACAAGAGTAGATCTCCTGTCCAAGTTAACTCACTCTAAGGAGAGAACACAGCTATCATCAATCATCAAGATGACGCTCGACCATCCTGTCGTGGAAGATTTCGTCACCGATGTGTCGACTCCTGCAACAGACTGGCGACAGAAGATCAAGGATCTAATGGTGCGACAGGAACAGGGAGAGAGCCTTAGTTTGGCTGATTCAAAGCGAATTGCACGTTTCTTGTGCATAGGCGACGACTTATACCGCCACGACCACAGTACTCCTCTATTGAAGTGCATATCAGAGGAAGAAGCCGACTACGTCTTGCGCGAGCTGCACACAGGCGTATGCGGATTTCATTCGGGTAAGCGAACGCTCAGAGCACGCGTACTCCGCGCCGGATATTACTGGCCTACGCTCGACCAAGATTGTGAGACGTTCGTTAAGAAGTGTATCTCCTGTCAAGCCCACGGTCACGACATCCATGCACATCCCGAGGACTTGCATGGTATCATTTCTCCCTGGCCCTTCGCTCAATGGGGTCTCGACATAGTTGAACCTTTACCCCTTGCCAAAGCGCATAACAAGTTCCTCCTCGTGGCGGTCGACTATTTCAAAAAATGGATAGAGGCTGAGCCGTTGTCCGTCATCAGTGCTCAGCGAGTACAGAAGTTCATCTGGCACCTGATCTGTCGATTCGGACTACCGCAAAAGATCATTACCGACAACGGTCGCCAGTTCATCGAGTGCAAACTAGAGCCATTCCTCAGCAGTTTGGGCATCAAACATGTCACCTCCTCGGTCGAGCATCCTCAAACGAACGGCCAAGCCGAAGCCGCAAACAAAGCTATACTTACTGAGTTAAAAAAGCGACTCGGCGAAGCCAAAGGTTTGTGGGTAGAAGAGCTACCAGAGGTCTTGTGGGCATATCGGTACACTCCACACGGATCTACAGGGGACACCATTCAACCTGACTTATGGCACTGATGCCATGCTCCCGGTCGAGGTCGGCGAACCCTCGTTAAGACGAAATATCTTTGATATGACACTTAATGACGAACAGATACGGGTGAATCTCGACATTCTTCCTCAGCGTCGAGAGGTTGCTACCGTCCGTGCAGAAGCACAAAAGCGAATGCTATCTCGCCATTACAACACTAAAGTCAAACCCAGAGCGTTCAAAAGCGACGATCTGGTTTGGCGAAAACGAGGAGAGGCTAGAAAGAATCGAGCGCACGACAAACTGGCTGCCAACTGGGAAGGCCCATTCCGCATCATCGAGGACATGGCGAATGGTGCATGGCTGCCTCTTTCAGGAGTTGCTCTGACCGCTTCTGCTTTGATTCACATACAGCATGAGCCTCAATAAGTTATTTGCGTTCAGCTCGCGCCTTCTCCAACTCAACCCGGAGCGTAACTCTATCAGAAGCATAGGCCATATGCCAAGCTAACATTTGAGCCCGGGTCGTCATCTCCAGCATGGCATCAGCAATTTGTTGCTCGCTCATATTCTCTATGATCTTCTTCTCTGAGTTATCTAGGTTGAGCTCCACCTTATGGCCCAACGTAAAGGAAGAATCCCACACGCCGAGTGGGAGAGGACGCTCTGGCTCATCAGCTACCTCCTTCTGCTTCTTAGACGCAGCGCCGCTAGTGTTGACCGCCTTCACTTTCCTTTTTCGCACCAGTTGCTCTTCAACGGCCAACGTTTCATCAGTCGACACCGTTAGTATGACTGGACTAGTTGCTTGCACTGGTGTACGTTGTTGACCAACTGCACGACCAGAGGACGACCCGGGGTGGCTAATTTCAGCCCTCTCATTGCCAATAGTCTGGAACCAATTCCTGCCACTTCCCTTTCTCCCCATTATCTCTGCAACACAAAAGTCCACCCACAACAGTCAGCAACAACAAAGCAATTTACAAAAATAACAAGCAAAGACACATACCAAACATCCTCGCATCCGCGTCATCGAACTCAAGGCAGTTTATAAGCTGACGGGAAGAAAAGGGGCGGGGCAACGAGGTCAACACACTCAGAGCCTCTAACTCTTCAATCCTCATCTTATCTTCAGACCAAGAGGTGAACCTCAGCGGATCCTGCGTCCAATACAATGGGAATTTGGGGTTCCCCTCACCACCGAAAAAGTACCTCCGCCCGGCATCGGTGATCAACACTTTAAAGAATTTTTCTTTGAAACCCCTATACGACTGCAGGTAAAGCTCTAGTAGCGCATTACCCGGCTCCGAAATCAACGACACCCATCCCTTCTTCGCGACCGGTCGACATCTAAAAAAATATAGAAACAATCCTACAGTCGGCCTAATTCCTAATGCCCGACACAACACGGCGAACGCCTGCACATACCCCCAACTGTTGGGATGCAATTGACTAGGCGCGACATTCAGGGTACGCAACACATCCATTTGGAAGGTTGTGAACGGCAATCTCAGATACAAGTCATAAAATGGCGAAGCATAACAATAAAAAAACTCACTTGGAGCATTCTCCCTACCGTAACATACCCTCCCATCCCCCCGGCAAGCTACCAACCTTACACATGTTTGGTACCCTAGGGTTCTCAGAATGCAGCTATTCTCGATCCAGTTTACCAAAACTGCCCTACTCCTGAACTGACTCACAAGTTCCTTCACTTCACACGCCGCCCAGGCGTACTCATCCCCGCTAACCGGAGATATTACACGTCCCTCCGGACCCTCACCACACACGCTCCCATACACAAAGGCATCATCACCACAAGGTACAGTGGTGATTTCAGGGCATTCCGCCGCCGCACCACAGGGTATAGTGGTGATATCAGGGCATTCCGCCGTTGATGACGGCCCCGGCATGTGGTCACCGGTGTTATGCCCCTTTTCTTCCATTATCGGCAGTAAATACGATAAGACGAAGGAAAAGGTTACCTGGTAAATTCCTGATTCAGCGTAATCGGAGGTCTTGCAAATAATTTTTCGCTTGCAGCACACAATGCTAACTTCTATTTTTCCGCAAAAGTGATTACTTCCTTTCTGAAGCGTGTTGAAGAAGGCTGGAAGGTTAAGCGTCAGCGCCGTAGGATCCTTCTTAATCCAACGGCTGCCTTTTCATCTCTCTTCGTTTATCCAAAAAAGCGGGAAAACCCTAAAATTCTAAACATCAAAACGGTGCATATCATTTCCCCAATAAGTTACAGCTCAACGTCCTTTAGCAAACTCGCAAGCAACATTTACGCTCGTTTACTCGGACTCGGGGGGCATGTACCGTAGGATACCTAAGTCCACTAAACGGTCGACAAATAACCCAACCGACCGTCCACTAGGCCTTCTTATGGTCGTACCGTAGGATACCTAAGTCCACTAAATGGTCGACAAATAACCCAACCGACCGTCCACTAGGCCTTCTTATGGTCGTACCGTAGGATACCTAAGTCCACTAAACGGTTGACAAATAACCCAACCGACCGTCCACTAGGCCTTCTTATGGTCGTAGCACTTACAGTTTGATGTCGACTACTTGGTGATCGACATCAAACAGTGATACAGTCTACTAAACGATCGACATATAATCCAACCGACCATTTTCTGGATTTTCTTATGTTCAACGCCGACCACTTAGTGATCGACATAAAGATGTCCTGAAAAAATGCTCACACGACAGTCCGCATCCGCATAGTTACATCAGTACATAAGGTGCTCGACATATAATGAGCGATATCTTAAACTTAAAAGGTGTAGCGGTTAGAAGTCACCAATTATGAATATCGGTCAATGCCATAAATCACGGGAATAAACTGACCCAGTATTAGACACGATCTAGCGGTTATAACTTCCAGAGATAAAATTCGGTAACCATCCGGACTTTCAGGTAAACGGTTTATTCTACTATTTTAAATACACAAAGCACACCAGAAAAAAGGTACGTTTTTCCCCTTAGAGAAATTAAGAGAGAGAAAATTCTTCTTCTTCTTGATCACTTTGAACTGAAAAGATTCAAGGGATCCCTTATCTGACTTGATCGTCGGAGTGCCTTTGCAGGTACCCATCCCATTTTCCCCTCGGAGAACATAACACAGAGAGAGATCACCTTAGCGGTGTCGCAGGAAGGAGCAGTTGAGATTTGCTAGGTTCGTATCTCGGTTTCACATCCATACTGAAACAGCGGGTATTGTTATATTTTTTTCTTACACAGAGCTCGTCAGGAAGAATGGAGCGGATACCTGCGAAGGCACTCCGACGCTCAAGTCAAAAAAAGGAAATGATAGAACTTTTTTAGTTGAGTAGTTAAGGAAAATAATCACTTCCTCCCTCTTATTAGAAAAACGTACCTTTTTCTCTTCTATTTTCTCATATTTAATCTAAAAATAAGATAAACCGTTTACCTAAAAATCCGGTTGGTTGGAGAACTCAACTGCCTGGAAAACACAACCGCTTGGTCGTGCTTGATACCGGGTCATTTGGTTCCGTGATTTGCGATATCATGGTCAGATATTTCTAACCACTTATGCTTTGGTTTATCTGGATTAATTGATCTAGTTAGACTAAAGCTGACCGAACGTCTGTTGACTCCTACCCTTGACTGGGTTGACGTAACCCTGTGACCTAATGTTGATCGCTTGGTTCAAGTAATAGACGATCGCTATTAAGACGATCGATGTTAGGAGCGAAAATAACGAGTATATGATATGACGATCGTTCTGTTGGCGATCGTTCTAGAGTGATCGTTTGATGACTCGTTAATATGTGGCTTGTTTACTCTTGGTAGTCGTCTGGGTAAAAGCGATCGTTCAGTCGTTAGTTCAATCTACTATTGTCATCCGCTCAACTCAGATATCCTACCATACATAATGCCCCCCGAGTCCGAGTTAACGAACGCGGTGTAAGCGTGCGATTTTACTGTAGGACGTTGAGGGTATAGTTATTGAGTAGGGTACTTGCCACGCACAGTTTTGTCGAAAGGTTTTAGGGTTTCTAGCCTTTGAAGGTATATGTAAAGGCATGAAAACAGAGCCGTTGGATTAAGCTGATCCTACGGCGTGCAGTGTTTTGCCATCAGTTGTTCTTTTAATAACGTGAAATGAAATGTGAAGAGGCGTAAGACATTGCAGTAGCAACAACATCCTTTCTGCTCCGGTGACGGTTCTCTTGCCTCGCTTCAACTTTACTCTTCTCTTTTACGAACCCGCCAGGTAAACCTGAACCCTCTCCCTGTTCTAGTTTGTTCACCATTGACGATGGAAGAAAAGGGGCGGAATGAAAGTGCTGATATACTGGAAGGGTCGTCGGCGGGGAGGCGCCATGAAATCACCACCATTCTTGGTGGCGAAGATGCGTTTCTGTATGGGAATGTATTGACTAAAGAACCAGAAGACTGCGCTACTCCTTCGTCTTGTGATAGCAGCTACGATTGGGCTTCTCAGGAAGTAAGTGATTTTCGTAGCTTATTTAGAAGTAGAGTAGTGTTAGAAGATTGGGTAGAAAATAGCTGTGTTTTGAGAACTCTAAGTTAAAGGTCTTGCATCAAGTTGGTAGCTTGCCATGAGAATGAAAGAGTTTTTCACGGAAGAGAGAATGCCACCAACGATTTTTTCTACTTCTATTCTTCGTCGTTCTATGATCTGTACATTAGATTGCCTTTAATCGGGTTTCAGATGGAGGTTTTAAGAACCCTAAATGTTGCTCCAACCCAACTGCATCCCAATAGCTAGGGATACATTCAGGCGTTTGCTGTTATGTGTCAGGCCTTGGCCATTAGGCCTATTTTGCCGTTGTTTCTGCGTTTCTTTAGATGTCGTCCTATCGCTAGAAAGGGTTGGGTATCTTTAATTCTTCTTCTTACTTAGAGCTCGCCAGGAAGAATGGAGTGGGTACCTGCGAAGGCACTCCGACGCTCAAGTCAGAAAAAGGGAATGATAGAACTTTTTTAGTTCAGTAGTCAAGGAAAATAATCACTTCCTCCCTCTTATTAGAAAAACGTACCTTTTTCTCTTCTGTTTTCTCATATTTAACCTAAAAATAAGATAAATCGTTTACCTAAAAATCCGGTTGGTTGGAGAACTCAACTGCTTGGAAAACACAACCGCTTGGTCGTGCTTGATACCGGGTCATTTGGTTCCGTGATTTGCGATATCATGGTCAGATATTTCTAACCACTTATGCTTTGGTTTATCTGGATTAATTGATCCAGTTAGACTAAAGCTGATCGAACGTCTGTTGACTCCTACCCTTGACTGGGTTGACGTAACCCTGTGACCTAATGTTGATCGCTTGGTTCAAGTAACAGACGATCTCTATTAAGACGATCGATGTTAGGAGCGACAATAACGAGTATATGATATGACGATCGTTCTGTTGGCGATCGTTCTGGAGTGATCGTTTGATGACTCGTTAATATGTGGCTTGTTTACTCTTAGTAGTCGTTTGGGTAAAAGCGATCATTCAGTCGTTAGTTCAATCTACAATTGTCATCCGCTCAACTCAGATATCCTACCATACAAGAAGGAATGAGGGTAAGCATTTTACCTAATGGAAGAGATTATATTAAAGTTTTTAAGAAAATATAAAATTCACTTCGAGTAAAAAATAAATAAAGAAAATATTAACTAAAAAATAAATAAAAAGTATTATATTGTTGTTATAAATATAAGAAAAAATGTTATTAAAAATCTTTTTATTAACTAAATTAAAATATTGATATTTGTTTAATTCTTGATTGGTGATTTTAGCCTTTAAAAAATATGAAATTTTGGCTCAATATTTGATTTTACTCATGTTTATTTACCTTATTTTTACATTTTAATTAATTAAATAATTCTTTTATGGTACTTGGCATTTTAAGTCAAAAGCTTAACGGAAAATAAAAAAAGATGAATTAAAATATAAACAAAAGTTAAGGACTAGATCACAATTACACTTTTCTTTGAAATAAGAGACTAAAATTGTGAAAAAATGAAATATAATTACCGAGTTAATTTGGTAGAAAGTGAGTAAATTTATGACCCATAATTATGTAACTTTGACGCAAAAATTATAATTCGTCTTTATTTAAAAATTTGATACATTTTCGTTTCTAAACTTTAAAAATAGATAGATATAATATTTTTAATCCAATTACGTTAATTTTTTTTTATGTTTCAAACGTGTTTTATGTTAGCATTTGAGTTGTTTACATTATTTGACACTTTTAAAAAGCTTAACGCAATTAAGTTAAAAAAATTATATTCATTTATTTTTAAAGTTTGAGATCAAAATATATCAAACATTTGGATAAAGATGAATTTTAATTTCGTAGCAAAATTCACAAACTAAAAACATATTCAATTTATTTATTATCTAACTCCTTATGAAAAATGTTGGGTTGTGTTGATTTTCTGTATTTTTTTTCTTTGTTAAAATTAATTTAATTCAAGCCATTCTTAGGTAGGTTAGATTGATTGGGTTAAGATATTTAAAAAGAAAAAACCTTATTCTTTTTACTAAAAAAATGTAAATTTTAAATATTAAAATAATTAAAGGAATATCACAATGTTTACATAAATTAATTTAAGTTCAAGGAAGTCAATATTTCATCTAAACTAATTTAGAGTATCACAATTTAAGTCATATGAAAAACATAATTTAATTTGCCCAAAAATAAATTTTGATCACAAAATTAAAACCAAAATAAAGTAAATATAATTTAAAATTTAAACAAAGTCATAATACTATGATGCATGATCTCTACAAAATGTGAAACACTATAACAAGTTAAACTTGTCAAAAATCATATACTAATTTGATTGATTAACAAAACTGAAATTTTTGGCTATGGTATTGTTGTAAAATTAAATAATCACAAAATTAAACGGAAATACTTTGCAAGTGTAGTTCATCTTATAAAGGTTAAATTTATAAGGCACTCATGATTATCCAAAATGGAAGAACTATAAATTTAAATAATGTTTTTCAATTATAAGGAAAATAATGAGTTAGCTAAAGGTAACGTACATTTTCTTACAACAGTGAATGATATTTATGATAAATGTCATCATTGCTGAGAAATGAAGTTACAAGGAAAAAACAGGGGATGAATATTGTTTTTAATTTTCTTTTACAAACTAGCGTTTAATAGTTTACGAAGATGGTGTATAAGAATGTTAAAGATCATTATATGCTAGGTTTTAATAATATAAGTAAATGGAAAACAGTTGAATAGAGAAATAGTACACAACAAATTTTTATACTGGTTCACTCAATTTGAACTACATCTAATTATCTTTTAAAAATTCTTAAGGGGTTTCACTATTTTTTTTCAAGATGACATGAGTTTTGTCTTTCCATGATCTCACCGAGTATTTTCACCACTCTTGGTTACAACGAGTATGAATACTACTCTTGGTTTTTTAGTCAACTTGACTATATTGAGTTTAGCCTCTCCAGATCTACCCTAGAAAATTGTCTAGATGTTCAACTCAACCCGAGCCGGACAACAAAGTATTTGAGTTTTCTCAAGAACTTACAACAAATTTACAAATAGATTTTCTACAAGGTACAGATGAATGACTCTTAGTAAGAGGATATGTGTTCAAATACAATACAATCGTAACACTTGAAAGTGTTTCTCACTTTACAAAGATTTTTCTCTCAAAAGATATTGAGCTTAGATGATATAAGAACACTTTAAATTTTTCTCTCTTTTCTTTCTTGCTATTCTCCTTATGTTGCTCTTGCCTTTGTTTATTGGAGCATATCATTAAGACCTTGTCCAACTTTCATTCAATACTTTCTTTTAAGCTCAATGCCAAAACTAGACTAAAACGCAACATCTAATTTCACAATTTAAAATTTTTAAACACTTAAAATTAGAAATTGGTGCTTGTGAAATTTGTCTGGTTTTTTCAAAATTGTACCTTCCAAAGAATTCCAAAAAATATGTCTTTACATTCAAATTAAATGTCATTTAATCATAAATATAATGCAAAAAAGAATTAACCCCCAATTGATAATTGTGTCAAAAGTTATGTATCAAACAATCAACAAAGGTTAAATTTGTTCTCTACAATCTGTTTCGTATTTTCGAAATTAAACTACATCCTCAAAAAAACTTCAAAAAAGTACGTTCTTACATTTAAATTGAAGATGATTGAATAAAAACCTAACGAAAAAATAATTAGCTCAATTCCATAATTGTAGAGAAATTTATTTATCAAACAAATAGCAAAGGTCAAAGTTGTTAGATTTCAATTAAAGAGCAAATTTTCTCCAAAATTTTGCTTTCATAGCATAAAATACACTAACATACCAAACAAGAATACAAATATATATTTTCTAAACTTACCTCTTATTTGAGATATGCTTGAGAGCAAAACAGAAAATGAAAATTGAACCTATACAAAAGTGCAAAAGCGAAACTCTACATATATACAAACCCAATATTTATAAGATATCTACATATTTACAAAATTAACGACTAGAACTACCAAATACTTGATCTAAATCCCTGGTAACGACACCAAAAACTTGATGGAGTAAACTTAGGTTGTCATTTTTATGTTTATTAGGCTTAAGCTCCAAAATCTCCAACATCACACAATGTCAAGTTTTAAAAGATTTATCCAATTGTGTGACCTATTAGCAAGTGCACCAAGTCATTTGTAGTAGAGTCGAATATGGTTTATCGTATCCACAGGGATTTAACAAGCATATTGGTAGTTTGTTTTTAGGCTTTTGTATTTGGAAAATATTGATAGTAGTGTATATTATTTAGATTGAATGAAGTAGAGGCTATAAGTGGATTTCATCACATCCTCTTCCACTACACCATTATTGATATTGTCTATGTACTTATGCAAATTATTCATTGTCTTGAGAGTGCCATTTAAATGTAACTTTAGGTTCATTCTTGACACCTAGAGTTTAAGATCATCAAACTTCAGTATGATTCCTTAATGACAATTTGAATGAATCACTTGCATTAAGATTAGGACTCTATAACTAGCTAGAGCCTTAGATTTATTCCTGACATCTAAAAACAAGAGGAAAATTAGTTCTACCATAACTTGGAACCAGTTTTCACTCAATCTCAAGTCAATGAAATAAGGCGAGTAATCAATTGATCCAACAACAAACACAAACTAATTCACAAACAGATTGAATGAAAGCATGAATGAATATCCAAGAAGTAGAAGTATATAGAGTTAGAATTGATTATATCCAACCTCAACACGAGAGAATTCAACTACTCATAGAATATTGTAATGTAATCTCAGCAGCATCTAGACATAAGATTTACAATAAAAACATCTTTCTCGAGCCTCAAAAACCCATTCCTACTCTACTACTATATATTTGATCATCTACTCAATGATTTATAAATTGTCAAAGAAAGTGTTCAACTCTAACTATTGTGCTTGAGTCGTGGAGGTTTTATTCCAGATCTTTTCAAACTGCCTTTCTTAGGGCTTAAGCTACATATCTTGGACTCAAGCTGTAAAAGTTATATTCTAGATATTTCCAAAGGTGGGTGCTTGAGGTTTCCTCCTCAAAGGCCTAAGCCTCATGCTTTAATGCTTCAGCCTTAGGATAACTTCTTTTAGAATGAGTCTTTATGACTTAGCCTCAAGTTTAATGTTTAAGGTTTTCTTTTACAATGAGTTTGTTTATGTGGTTCAAACCCCAACTCTGTTGCTACTAATATTGCTTTTATCCAAAATTACTTCAATTTCATCCATTTTTTTTATTTTTTCACTTTAACTTTCTGTTGATACAAAGAACTATAAAACAAATTAAATAAAAATAAATTAAGCATAATCTAAACAAAATCAAAATGAAATAAATTCTAAAATTACCTTAAAATTTACTTAAATCAGACATTTATTAATGACTTGGTTTTTTAAATATTTTATTACACTCTTATTATGTGTGGGTTTTATCACATACCTAAAATTAATTATTATTTTTTTCCTTCGCATCGATAAAGTTGACGATAATCAAGTAACAACTCTTCATCCACATTTGGTAGATGCAAAGAGGCTTTCCCTCGGAGATATTGGCATCTTCCAGGTCAACATCGCTAGACCAAAGCGTTTGATTATTGGCGTAGGCTTTGATCTTTAGGCGTTCTGTTTTTGCCAACGCCATATGCCAACTCTTGATAATCAATATTTGAATATTTTGAACAACTCTATATCAACATTTACGTCATAATTTTCTATCAAAATACCTTGCAGAAACACGTAGCATTAAACTCTTGTAGAATTAATGGAGCTACTTTACATGGTCGGATTATTCTCCACAAATGACATTATTTAAACAATTTACGTTCATAATAATCAATCAGTATAAAGGTAATATGGATTAAAATTTTAATAATAAAAGAATTATAATATTCAAAACATAAAAATTTATTATTTCATTTATTAATCTTATGGTAAAATATATTCATATAAATTTCTTTATTATTATACTTAACTGTGACAATATACTTTATAAATTAAAGAAAACCAAATTTACAACAGAAAAATAAATATGATACTACTGCATGTCATATATGTATATATATAATATAAAAAAACATATTAAATGTATATTATCAACTTTTAATTATATTACCCCTTCTGGAAATCTTTTGTTAAACCTTAAATATCTTTTTAATAGAATATTTTTGGTAAGATTCCATGCATCTGAAGCAGTTTGTGGAAGAAGTTTGGCGGGTGGGTCCAGAGAGAAAGTGAGGCTCTGCGAAAAGTTATTAAACACGTGTATTGTTAGTCTAACCTAACGTTAACCAAATACTGATGATGATGGATACGGAAGACAACACCTACGGATTACAAGAAGACAACAACTTCCGTGTTTTTTTTTAATTACAGCTAGTTTTAAACATACGTGTTTGTATATTTATTAAAAGAAATTTAAAAGCTGAAAAAGTAATAAATATTTTTAAGGTGAAATGATTCATAGATTTAGAAAGTCAATCAATTTTTAAAAATATAAATAATAGATTTTGTAAAAATATAAAAGATAAAATATTGACAAAAATATAGAATAAATTTTTAAAAATATAAAGATATTCAAAAAAAAATATGCAGAGTAGACTTGTTTAAATTACAAATCAATGTTTTATCGTATTGGTATAAAAAATATTATTAGACTTATCTAATTATTGTATTAACAATCTCGTATTGTTAGACTTAAGATCGATATAATTTATCAAACTATACTAAAACTACAATTAATTATATTATATTATCCTTAAAAAAATGAAATATTTTGACTAAAAATTAATTAAAATATTCTATAGTTTAGTTTGAAAAAAATTGAACCTTACAGTTTAGTTGACTGTGTGAACCGCACATCTTTTTCCTCTACTCTTCTCAGTTTATTCTAAAATTTCAGCATAAACCCTAAGAACAATTTTTTCCTTTTTTCTTTGCGATTCACTTTAAATTTTAGTGAGAAGGTAAATCCAATTGGTAATCTTAAATCTCTGGTATATATTTCCATTTCTATTAATTCTTTTATTGTATTTTGTTTGCGTAGAGATTCCTACCGTTGTTGGCAATATGTTGCACGGTGGTGGCACTGCTGCGTTGGTGGATGTGGTGGGGGTTCGTGGTAATTATCACGGTTGCATTGTTAAGTTAGTAGTAGGAAATTAAGTCAAGGTCAGGCACTGCATGTTGGGAAGGTTAGTTGTGGTGTTTGCATTGTTTATTCATTTTCGGTTTATACTTTTATGGCTTTTTCTGTAATGTGGTTAATACTCCTAGGCGAATGAAAAAAAAGGTATATTAGAAATTGTTTTTGACAAAGTCAAACACCAACAAATAAGCTAAAATGTTGATTTGGGAATACACAATAGTTAAAAGTTAGCTTATATTGGATTTGCATTGCTCTAAAAGAACTTGTAATAAATCTTGCACTACGTTTTATTTGTTCCCATGCCACCTTCAAATGCTTCAGCTGATTTTTTTACTTATTTGTGATCTACCTACCTTGTTCTGATTTGTTATTGAAAACTTAAATCTTATGAGTTAAAATTAATGTAGTTAGCAGTTCAGTTCAATTTATATTATAGTTCAATTCTATTCAGTGCAGTTTGATAGGATATAAAATAGTTCAGTTCGTCTGAAACTACTTTTTAGTTCAGTTCAGACAAACTATTTTCTGGTTTAGTACAGATTTTAACAGTGCAATTCATTTTTTCCAACCCTAGTTAGACTTATCTAATTAGTGTTATAAAAAGTGTGTCGTTACACAGATATTGCAAAATATCTAATGTTGATTTGGTTGTGCATGTTCCAATTCTTGCGGAACGTTGCATCTCCGAGTCTTGTGCTTCCATCAATTTTGTTGTTGCCAACGCTCAATTTAGGTTGCATTATTTTATTTTATTAAAAATATTATATTCCCTAGTAGATATTTTGGCAGATATTTTCGATCTTTTGGATCATGGGCCTGATTTACCAACTCTATAAATAGAGCACTTCCTTCACTCTAAAAGGGGATCAGAATCATTCTTCTCTCTTTCTCTTTTCTCCTAATTTCATTATCTCTCTTTCCCTAAAAATATTCTGGGTTTATTTATTCTCTTTTAAGATATCCTTGCTAGTTTTGAGATCCTCAGAAATTGTAAAAAGTTCCTATTGTATCCTTGGGGGCTTGCGCAATACACCGCGGATAGGGGGCTTGCGCAATACACCGCAGATAAGTCCTTAAGGACAGTGATCTACACGCCTCAGGAAGTATATTGTTCGTGATCTTTATTCTACTATTGTCATCTTTTACAAAAATTTTAAGAACTTATGACTGAAATCAACAATTCAATCTTGGAGGATCAAAACTTTACTTCTAAACTGAAAGGTATTTGCGAAACCACTTTCATATATACAAGCTACTCTCAAAAGTAAAAAAGGTATGGAAGTTTACTTTTGTTTATTTTGTTTATTGTATGATGATGTTTGAATTTTTGAATGATACTTCTAATCATAAATAAATGGAATTGATTATTGCGTATTAATATGTTAATATCAATTTGGATGATTGAATTCTATAATGAAATCTACAATTAAATTCACGTAATTGAATTCCATAGTTGAATTCACGTGATTGAATTCACGTGATTGAATTCACGTAATTGAACTCTGTAGCAGAATTTTGTAAATTGAGACTTCTTTATTTAGGATATAACAAAAGTTAGGGTTTTGTTCAAATTAGAAAAAGGAAAATAAAAAGAGAATTACGTTTGAAAGAGGTTGCAGCGTTTTAAGATAACCTTAGGTTATCTTCTTTTTGGGGCTTCAGATTCGGTTTGAAATGTGGAAATTTTTTTCTTTTTTCCACTTGGTTTCTTTGCTTCTCTCACGATCGACCCGGCTTTGGGCGAGTCAGACCTAGCTTTGAGGGGTCATTTTCTTTTCTGGTATCGTACAAGTCTCGCGCAAGGAGAACTTTCTCCTTCCTCTCCTATGGTAACTCACAGCGGCGTCTCTTCGTGGCGGTAGGTGTGACCGCCACAGCATCGGGATCGTGGAGGCATGCTTCTTTAGAGCAAATCGCGATGGTGATCGTGGCGTGTCGAGCGAATTGCGTGTTCCTCTTGCAAGCTTAGGTTTTTCGATTTGTGGTTACATTTCGGGTTTCGTTGTGGATTTTGGGTTTTCTCTGTTCTCATGTTCGATTCTGATCTTGGGGGTTTCGATTCCTGTGTGAAGAGCTCACGTTTTTTGAATGCATGAAGATGGCGACGGCAGCGGCGCCCTGATGGGCGAAAGCAGCGACGACGTCGAGTTTTGGGTTCATTTTCGTTCTCTGATCTTGGGGTTTCCTTCTTGGAATTTTTCATGGAGGAAAGACCAGGTTTGGTGGCACAGGTGTGACGTTCTCTCCGTAGCAGTGTGCGCCGTAATGGCGGCCCTCCGCGGGTTTGAGGACGCTCTTGTAACGGTGGGAATCGCGGAAGCCCCTTAGTCCAGAACTGACGACGGGTTGAGTGCGTCAGTGTGGCGGCAACGACGTGAATCTCTGTTTCTGGGAATCTCGTGTTCTTGATCGTTTTGGGGGTTTCGTAACTTTGTGTATTTTGATTCGCGATTGGGGTAAATTCTTTTCTATTGATTCCTAGCGTGTTTTGGGGTCTGAGTTGATTAACAGAGGGTCGTTCCTTTCCTTACGGCAGTGAGAGTTGACGTGTTCTGAGGACTTTGGGTTACTAGAAGTTAAATCTATCGGAATATCGAATTGGAACTAGAAATCATGACATTATAATTTTGAATGAGATAACGGTGAATGAAGTCTTAGACAAAGAATGAGAATGATTCTGGTCATTAGAATTAAATTGTTTTAGGATCAAAATTTGAAATAAAAGAAATGGGTGAAGCCAATTAGAATCATAAAGGGAGGGAGATAATATATTACTATTTAAGAACAATATATTGAGAAAAGGTTGAGTTTTATGACCTAAAACTAGTGAGTATCCCTTATGATGCTAACTCTAAATTAATGAAAAATAGAGGAGAATTATTATCTCAGCCTCAATATGTCCAGATAATTGGGAGCTTATTACATTTGATAAGCGTTTCTAGACTTGATATTGCTTATGCAGTAGTTAGACTGAGTAAGTACACTCAATGTCTAAATCAATAACATTGGGATGTACTTGTTATGCTTATGAGATACTTAAGAGGTTCAATAGATTACGCCATTGAATATAGTGGATTTCCAGTTGTACTAGAAGAGTACATTGATGCTAATTGGATCTTTGATTCAGATGAGACAAAATCCACTAGTGGTTATGTATTCACACTAGAGGGTGGTGCGATTACATGGAGATTAGCCAGACAAACAATTATTGTAAGATCAATAATGGAATCTGAGTTTGTCGTTCTTGAGATGACTGGTAGTGAGGTTGAGTTGTTGAAAAACGTCTTAGCAAACATTCCACTAGGAATGAAATCAACCCCATCGGTATCAATACACTGTGATTGCCAATCGACAATAGCTATAGCTAAAAATAAGAATTTGGTGAAGCAGCTGCTAAAGAGTGGAACTATTTCCATTGACTATGTGAGGTCAGAACGGAATCTAGCAGATCCTCTGACAAAACCCTTGGGAAGAAATACGATCTTATAAACATCGAGGGGAATGAGACTTAAGCCACTGACAAACAAACAAGTGATGGTAACCCAACCTTTGTGATTGGAGATCCCATGAATAAGGTTCATATGGGTAAAAACAAGTCACTTGTTAGTTCTGATAGCACTAAATTGATTTTAATCAATTATGTCCCTTCCTATATGGTGTGTGTGTGTGTGTGAAAGTGCTAGAGACTGCATTATTGAGAGGCTAAACTTTGTTATTAAAACTCTATGTGGTGAAAGAATTTAGTTTAAACAAAGTTTAATTATTTTCATATCCCTTATGGGTGGTGTATGGTTTGCAGCATACACTTGATGAAATCACCTATACGAGTGTCAAGTGGGGCCGCTTGCATGAGATCCTGGCATGATCTCTAAAGCACTCATGAATACTGGGCACGCGCATGGCCTAGTAAGCGCATCACAGCGATAACAGCAAGGATTGTGGGGGTGTATTGTGATTGATAAACCTCTAACACACTCAAGTATCTTTGGTTCATATAGCTTGTAATACCAATTATACTGTGTGTTAAGTTTCTTAATCTAAGACTGATTCTTATAGCTTGCTATACCAGTTCTGATGCAATACATCTTGTGAGACCCAGAATAATTTAATTTCTCTTTCTTTTTATATATATTTTGCAATATGTGGGGGATTGTTATAAAAAGTATGTCGTTACACAGATATTGCAAAATATCTAATGTTGATTTGGTTGTGCATGTTCCAATTCTTGCGGAACGTTGCATCTCCGAGTCTTGTGCTTCCATCAATTTTGTTGCTGCCAACGCTCAATTTAGGTTGCATTGTTTTATTTTATTAAAAATATTATATTCCCTAGTAGATATTTTGGCAGATATTTTGGATCTTTTGGATCATGGGCCTGATTCACCAACTCTATAAATAGAGCACTTCCTTCACTCTAAAAGGGGATCAGAATCATTCTTCTCTCTTTCTCTTTTCTCCTAATTTCATTATCTCTCTTTTCCTAAAAATATTCTGGGTTTATTTATTCTCTTTTAAGAGATCCTTGCTAGTTCTGAGATATTCAAAAATTCTAAGAAGTTCCTATTGTATCCTGGGGGCTTGCGCAATACACCGCGGATAAGTCCTTAAGGACAATGATCTACATGCCTCAGGAAGTATATTGTTCGTGATCTTTATTCTAGTATTGTCAGCTTTTACAACAATTAGTATATGGACACACTCGTTTAATGTGTTTATTTAGACTTGTCTAATTTGTACATGGATAGATTTGTCTAATGTATATTTTAAGGTTGTCTAATCAATAATGAATATAGTTGTCTAACGTGTATTAATATACTCATATAATATGTCTATGAACACTCTCGTCAAATGTATATTATTAGACTCGTTTAATCAATGTATAGACAAATTCGTCTAACATATGTTACAAGACTCGTCTGATCAGTATATGAACATATTTTTCTAATGTGTATTCTTAGACTCACCTAATCAATTTATGAAATTTCTCATCTAGATATTTTTGTTATATCTAATTAGTGTATTGACAAATACGTCTAATGTGTATTAGACCCGTCTAACATTTTTCGTTATACTTATATAATCAATATATGAACAAACTCGTGTGTTTTACAAGATTTATCTAATGAGTGAAGGAATAAACTTGTCTACTTTGTATTAATAGACCCATCTAATTCGTGTATAAAATATTTGTCTAATGTATATTGCTAGAGTCATCTAATCAAAATATGAATGACTCATCTAATGTGTATTGCTAGACTCATATAATCAATATATCAACATACTCGTCTAATGCTTTTTTATTTACTCATCTAATTAATGTATTCCAAGACTATTCTTATAGTCTTTGCTATACTCATCAAATCAATGTACGGAATGACTTGTCTAATACTTTTTGTTATACTGGTCTAATTAATGTATATGCAAATTCGTTTAATATATATTGTTAGACTCCTACAATATCTTTTTCTATATTCGTCTAATTAGTGTATGAAAATACATATTTAATGTGTAATGCTAGACTCTTCTAATGTGTAATTTTAGACTCGTCTAACGAATACATTGAAAAACTTGTCTAATATGCTAGACTTATCTAATTAGTATATGGACACACTCATATATTGTTATACTTATTTAGTCAGTATATATTAAGACTCGTCTAAAAAAGTTAGTGGACAAACTCGTCTAATGTGTATTAATAGATTCGTCTAATTTGTATACTGATAGAATTTTCTAATGTATATTGTTAGACTTCTCTAACTAGTGTATAAACATACTCGTATAGTGTTTGTTCCTAGATTCGTTTAATTAATGTATGTATAGAGTCGTTTAATCAGTGTATGTTTAGACTTGTTTGATATGTATTGTAGGACAAATTTAATCATGAATGGATAAACTCGTCTAATATGTATTAATAGACTCGTCTAATTTATGTATGGACAAACTTGTGGAATGATTGTTAGACTCGACTTATCAATGTATTGTCAAACTCATCTAATGTTTATTGTTATACTTGTTTAATTAATGTATGGACAAACTCATGTAATGGATATTCTTAAACTCATCTAATCAATGTGTGAAATAATTCATCTAATGTATTTTATTATATTCGTCTAATGATTATATGGTAGATTCATCTAATGTGCATTGTTAAATTAGTTTAATTAGGGTATCGACAAACTTGTTGAATATTTTTTGTTATACTTATTTAAGCAATGTGATATTTTATTATAAATATAAATTTTAAACATAAATTTTTCATCTTTAAAATAAACTATTAAGTTTAATCTTTTAATTTATTTTGTTACAAATATAATTATTTAAAATCTTATACAAAGTTATGTTCAAAATTCATGTTAATTTTTTTTATTAAATAATATCAGTTTAATTTTTACATAATAAAGTATGAAAAATATTCAACAATAAGAATATTTATATAATATGCAAATGTGAAAATAATAAATATCATTTTGATTAAAAAAATTTGAAATATAAAATTGTTATATAACAATTTTTCTATCTAAAAATCTAAATAATTTATATTAATAAGTATATATTATTTCTTAAATAATATTATTTTAAAAAATAAATTTAAAATGTATTTTTCTAAATTTAATTTTATTAAATGAAGAAGTAATTAAAAATCATAAAAGGATATAATTAAAAGTGAAAAATAGTATAAAAATAAGAAAAATAAAAGAATAAATACTTTAAATATCAATTATTCTTTAATAATAAATATATTGGAAATGCTTTAGAAATCTTTTTAATGATGACTAAAATGTGTCTCAGTACACAAATTAAATGAAGTTTTTATTTATTTATTTTAAAAATCAAGAATTTTTTAAAATATTTTTTGGAGATTCATATCATAGATTAAATCGATTAAAAAAATTCAACTTTAATCATAATTGAAGTTTTAGAGGTCCATATGAAGATTTTAAATTTGAGAAAATAATTGGGGATAAAAAAGTGAATTAAGTTGAAATAGTAAAAGGGTAAATTAAGTTGAATATATTTCCATTCGAGTAAATAAGTTTAAAAATAGAATAAATAGATAAAAGAGTAAAATAACTCTATGCACATGTTGCAGCAAATAAATATAAATAACAAATTAAATTAACAATTTTAAATAAGGACCAAAAACTAACTTTTTGCGACACTTATCAATAAAACAAACATAGTAAAAAAATATAAATAAAAAAAAATTAACAATGTCAAATAACAAAAAAATAAACAACTTTTGGGACACTTGTCAAATTTGATAAACATAGGCAACAAAATACATTTTCTTCTTTTTTTTATATTATAATAGATAATAAATTATTGAGAAAATAAGAAGTTGGTATTGTTTTAATGATGATACCAAGACCAAAGGTTTAAAGAAAAAGAAAAATCAAGAATTGTTTGAAAGACTTGTAACTTTTGTTTACAATGTTCAAATTTTGTAAAACCTTGTAATGTTAATTAAAGTGTTTTAGACTCAGTTTATATAGTCATAGAGCAATGACACTAAAACAATTTAGGAAAAACAAAATTTTCAAACCACACACGGTGAAAATCGATTATATTTATGATAATTGATTATTGTAAAGAAAAATTATTTTCAAGAAATATGGGAATAATCAATTGTTGCTTACAATAATTGATTATTAGCAGGGTAGTTGTAACATGAATTTTTATATTTTAATCCTAATTTAAAAAATAGCTTCTATAAATGAAGAGGGAGTTATTATTCTAAAAATACAGAAGTTAGATTGTGAAAATTAGCTCTATCATAAGCTTTGGAAAAACATAATTCTTGTGGGGGGCTTAAATTTCATCATATGTGACTCATGAGTGAATAAGTATTGTTGTCTGCTAGGATTTGTAAGTTTGTTCATCTCTTATGTGATTCAAGAGGGTTATGGTTATTCTTTGTGTGATGCAAATGAAGTGTTCATTAATTGTGGATTCAAGGAGGGTATTTCTTTATCTCTTGTGTGATTCAAAAGATTGTGTGATCCAAAGGAGGTGTTCATCCCTTGTGAATTCAAGAAAGACGTTTCTTCCTCTCTTGTGTGATTCAAAAGAGGTATGTTCATCCTTTGTGTGATTTAAAGGAGGTGTTCATTTCTTATAGCTTCAAGGAAGATATTTCTTTATTCAAATAAATAAACATGGATAAAAAAGTAAATTTCCTAGTATCTTCTTTTCTACATTACAATAGATAATATAGATTGTTAGACTTATCTAACTTTTTTGCTATATTTGAATAGTGTGTGTTGTTAGACTCGTATAATCAATTCATCTCTAATATATATTTCTATACTCCTCTAATAACAATATAAATACATTAATGGTGTATTTTAATACAATTAGTTTGTTGGTTTTTACTTTTTCTTTGGTCTTATTAAAATCTTAAGCTTTAAAAGAAAATATTAAAAAATGAATTCAAAGAATATAAAACAAAATTTATAATATTGTGATGTGTGAATTCTTTTATTACAAATATAATTATTTAAAACCTTATACAAATTTTTATGGACATAATATGAGAACTGAGAAATTGATATTTTAAGATTAATAATTTTTTAAAAATAATGACACTCAATTATTTTAATATTAAATATTTAGTTATAAATAAAAAATCTTATAATGAGTTTCATTACTTTAAAACATATTATCTCTCTAGAAAATTCTTTTCTAGAATCATATAACTTCTCTCTTAGTGTTCTTACCATTTGTTCATTTGTTCACAAATTTAGGATTGTTGGTGTGATCCTTATAACGAGATCTTCCTAGTAATCTGATCAATTTCTCCATCTTAGTAAATCATGTTTCCATTATTTCTCGATCCAAATTTGTTTTCTTTTGCATGTGGCCACTTTTTGTTTGCATGTGACTTTTTAAGTCTTCTATATGGTTCCTTTTGATAAGTAATCATAATGGTATGACCTAATCATTTTCGTGACGCCTGAAAGTGTGTGTTTTTTTAGAGCTATATTGAGCAGTTTTGTTTGGTAAGGGAAGTTGACCTTGGTCTATGACTTTGGGAGCTTTAATTGTAATATCCCAATTTTTGGGAGTCACCTAGAGAAACCAATATTAAAGAATTTCGCTAAAACCATAATGTAATTAAAATTTTCCTCTTAATATAGCTATTACAACTTTAAATATTAATTATCCCAAAACCAACACAAAAATAAATAGCTTAATACACATCTTTAATCCCTTTCCCAAAGTAAATAAAGACTTTAATCAAACTCCTACTACAAACCCCTCTCTCGTTAATCATGTTGCTTCAGTATCATTTGTATACTTATTTGAGCTCCCGTATAAAACACATTATACAATCATCGCCACAGACACAAACAACACAAACAAATGTATGAGTGAGCTAACAAAATCAACCTTTAAACACCAACACAACATCCATATTTCAGATGTTAAACTCTTATCACAATTCTATCACATCAAACAATATCAACACATAGTAAGACTATGAATATCAATACATTGACAACTTATATATCCCCGTATAAGGAACCATGATCAACCTAATAGTTCCACACAACATTCCCATTAAAGGAAACATGTGCCAATACCAACCATCTCCATATACATATGTCTTCTTCCAAACTTTCCCCCACCCTATTTACCAAAACAGAACAATTTGAGTGGTCCTTCATCGCAACTTCGAACCCTATTCCTCAAGCTACTCAAATCAGCTCTAAACTCAGCATGAGCTGGAACCCTATAGGCAAGACATTCATCCCTTTCTACCCTCTCACAAGAGGAAATGCAACACTTGAATCCTAGTCCCTTCTACTGCCCACCATGGACGAAGAGACACATCTCTTACACTGCCTGTTAAAGACGAAGAGATCTACCTTTCTACCCCATCACAAAAGGAAAGATGACTACCTTTCTACCCTCTCACAAGAGGAAAAGTTCAAACTCTTGATTAACAAAGTATAATAAGAAGACATATCTAGTGACTCAACCACCACCACCACACCTCATGGTAGTACAACAACATACAAGATAATTGTCAGAACAATCCATTTCACTAACTCCTCATCCTTTGGCTTTCAATCCCAGAAATCTCATATCACACTCTTGTAGTCATAACCTGACCATTTGGAAAATCTTCATTAACTACTACCACCCAATAGTATACCTTAACCCGTAGATACCTTAATTAGTCTAAACATTGATAAATATCTTCATCACCACCAGTTGTACTAAATCAACTGTTACCTCTTGGCACGAACAACCAAATTATCATACCAGTGCACAAAAACAACAGCCCAACAACTTAATTCTCAATCAAGAGATATTAGAGTCAACCAAACTCTCAACATCATAAACAATAATCCTCAGGGCTATAATTAGTTCAAATCGCCAATACCAATGTCAAATATTACCACACAACAACAAACCATCACGACCACAACCAATGATATCCAAGAGAAGTACAATCAATTTCTTATCAATCACATAGTCTCTACCTCAACTGTAAATAGTTGAACAATATTCCACACTTTCCCATATCACAAAAATAGAATCACTAACCAACCAAGTAACCTTAACCGTTAACTATGAACTCAAACGTTTAGCACTCAAAGTTGTATCATTTTTACGTTAAGAGTATAATCCAAAAATATTCATTCAAGTATTCCAAAAACTTTTTTTAACCATTTCACTTTCATGGGTCGAAAACAGAGCACACACCACAATTCTCAATCATCAAGGTTTAGACTCAGGTGAATCTCTACCAATGAACACAAACATTCCAATGTACCATCAAATAACATTCACGTTATGTAATTTGGCATATGAATAATATTTCAAACAATACCCACATTCATGAAACCAAAACTTAAGAAAATTAAGCAGATACACAAATCAAACAAACACATTCAGTTTAACTCCCATACCTGTATTTGCCTTTCTAACTCCATAAATCCCTTAGTTGCGGTTTCTACTTCTTGTTTTCCAGTTTCGACATCCTTTCTCCGAATTTATACTCTCCCTCTCGACCACATTGAATTCACCCTCAGTGTAACACTCACCTAAACCCCAAACACACCAAAACTCTGAGAATTTTTTGCTCCCAACTCCCCTTCGTCTCCCTCATGTCTCCCTTTCACAATACAACCTCTTAAAATCTATGCTTTCTACTTCTACCCGCTTTTCTCCCTTGTTCCGGTTGAGCATTGATTGCTCATATCGCTCGCTCCACAACCCCCTTCTCTATCTTTAATTTCATCAATCTTGTCATATGTCTGGTTCACTACCTTGCGTTGTCAACATCAAGAAAACGGTAGAAAAAAAAAATCAGCCTTTGCTTGCAAATTTCCAATATTCTTATAAATGCAAACGACATTGCACTTTCCAACGATAGCTTCGAGAGGATTAACATTGGCGAAGCCCTTGCCGTCATTACACGTCAAAAAAAAACTTCCAAGAACTTTTGAATCTCGTGGGAGTGGAAGAACCACTACACCTTGACTTTCCTCGACTTGTCGTGATTCTCCCAGACCTTCATTAGCTTCCTTATGTGAGGCACATCGCAAATTTCGTTTGAAGATAAACGGTATCGTTGAATGCATACTACACACCAACGAAGGTGAAGGGCTCGTAAAACTATATGTCCTTCTTCTTTCCACCCATGCCTTGCTTCCTATCCCACGCAAACCCATAATTCAAAACATCTTCCCCCATTAGCACCCCATGGATGGTTATGGAAAGAGAGGGCAATGGCTGCACAGTGGATGAGGTAATACTTTGAACCCTCACGCTGGTTTTGGGAACTTTTTTCCCAAATAAACTATTTTTTTTTAGAAATACTCAAATAAACTCCTACTAAGTAAACCATATAACATATAACCTATTTTATTAACTAACACTTATTCCAACCAATTAAATTATGCCTAGACTTGAATTTATTTCCCAGGTCTTACATTAACTAATTGTATTACTACATTCTGATGTTGACATAAATTTAGACAATATAATTTCTCTTGAATCTGGTTTGATATGTGGAAATTGAGGTGATCATGTATTATTTGGGTGCAAATTGTATGTGTTCTTATTTTGATGAATTATGGTTTGAGGTAGAAATTGAGCGAGAGCATTCTAAATCGAGTAACTAATTTGATTGGTATCATTTAAAGAGTGGTATAAATTTGTTTGATCTAAAGAAAATAGTAGAGGTATCAATTACAGTCAATTGATCCGGCTAGATTCTCCATAATCAGTTTCTAGTTTATGTCATGGCATTATCAACTGAAGTAGGCTCAGTGGCCCTCTGACTTGTTTCTTGCAAGGTGAGTTTATTCTCCGTTGGGTGGAACCAAAGTCAATGAGCACACTAACTTTGTGTTGTTGGGTGCCACCTTCTATCGTTGGGTGCTAAAATTTAAAATTCATCCAAATGTGTTCCACGGGTCCTGGCGCCAAGAGCCAAGCCTTTAAAGGTCCAACACTAGGCGACAAGCCCTTAGAAGGCCAACATTAGGCACACCTCTAATGTCGATGGGTCCCATCTGTTCTACATTTTTATTCATTGTTTTCCATGATTTTATGATAAAAAATTGTGATCTTAATGTTGTATTTGGTTTGTAAAGTGAAACAATGGTATGAATGGAGGAATTGTAGGGTATTTCCAAGAAGGAAATCCCATTTATTGTGTATTTCACTCAAGTGTGCCTTGTAAGAGTAGGAGTGCTTGAAATTGAACTAAATATGTATTATCTTAGTTGGAAGAGCATTGTTGTAAACACTTGTTGATTGTTAACTATTTTGATCATTTAGGGTTAGGTTTTGAGGTCATAATTGAGTGGAATCACCTGTTTCTTCTTCATGTAGTCAATAGGTTAGTTTTTGGTTGTTTTCGAGTTTATTTTGGTGGTTTTGACAAGTAAAAATTTAGAAGAGTTTATTTTGGGAGAAGATAAATATTTGGGGTCTATTTTTGTGTCATTTGTGACTTGTTTAACTACTTAGATAAAAAAAATCTAGTTCGTAACTTGTAGAGTTGAGTTGTGAGCTTTCGAGTTGTTGGTTTGATATGGTGAATCTCACTCCTAACCAATTAAGCAAATTGATACTCAATTATAGTTATAAACACGTTTTTGAGTCAATTCTAGTGTTAAGAATACCAATTTGGTTGTTTTGATAGAACTGGGTGCAACCAAATCAGGAAAACCAAGTGGTTGTCGTATGATATATCGTTGAGCGGTTCTGTGTGACGCTGAGTGCTGTCAAATCGAAGAGCCACTAAATTCAAGGATGCTAAACACCACCATGGACATTAAACGCCACAAGTCAGCGAGCTCTTTGATTTTTGGACGCTGAACGGTGGAATTAGTCGATGAACGCCACTTTTCCACTGTAAATCTGAACCTCTTTTTCCCTTAATTCGTTGGATGAGAAATTCTCTCGTTAGATATTTATCAATATTAAATATTTATTTATTTTATTTTTTATATTTATTTTTAAATTATATTTAAAATTTAAGATAATTTTAGATTATATTAATAGAACTACTTTCGCCACCTCATCCTCTTCCATCAAGACCTTCGATCACATTTCCATCAAAGTCTTGTATTTGCCCTCATCCAAATATAAAATAATAATATTAATAAAGAATACCACATGAAATCTTTCTCCAAAAACAAAAATTACATTAAAAGTAACCAAAATATCACAATATTTTAGTTGTGACGAAGACGGTTAAACTTTAAAACCAACAAGAGTGAAAGCACGTGTTAATGAACTGCGGTTGATGTGCAATGATAGCGGAAGCAGGGTGGCTGGGGGAGGAAGCACCACGTGTCTGGGGAAGATTGATTGGATAATTTTAGAATTGAATAATTGGAAGTAGGTGAGTCCCAGTATCCCTTGGGTGGCATATTTTGGAGGGTTTTGATTGGTTACCCTCGAAAAGCAAGGCCCAATGAGCTTCAACTTCGTGTAGTTCAGTTATCGAAAGACGGACTCTACGTGGCTTCTTCCCAGGGAACACCATGCTACTATAATATTCTTACATCACATCCTTTTTCACGCTACCCTTATTCTCACTTCTATTTCCTTTATTATTTTCTTTTACGTCACTAATAACTTTCCCATTAAACACAATTTTGAATCAAATTCGCTCAACATTTCTTATAAAATATTATAGGTTTAATAGTATATGGTGTATAGTATAGACAGAACGGCTAACACTCAGGATCGTTCGGTTCATCCGCTACATCAATATTGTTGGACCATAATTAGGTCATCGTTTAAGTTATTATTAGGTCAATAGTCCAGCAGAAAATAATTAAAGATATCTCATTAAAGATATTGATAAGCCATTTATGAGTAACTAACTGAATCTAAAGGTAAATTTGTTTTTATTTTATTGGATATGTGCTAGTTTAGGATCCATGAGATGATTTATAAATATAAGGTCAATGCCAAAAGCCAGGTACGTTCGACCAGAACTCAAATACTCAATTATGATAAACAATTCACTAAATCGCTCTTAACTTGAGCGTTAGAGTGTCTTTTTTAGGTACCTCCCATCTGGTCAAGAATATAAGCGAGCGGAGCAGGCGACTCAAGCATTGAAAAACAAAAAAGTCACGTCAGAAAGGTACGTCTCTCGGTCCTACACATTATATGCAGGAACATTTTGGCGCCCACCGTGGGGCTAAGCGGCATCCCACTGAAACTGTAAGGAACCAGACAAGAACGCAGTCTCAGCATCATCATGTTGACCAGGCCCTTACATATTGATCTCGATTGAAGAAACTCTCACCATCAACGTCAATAAGCTTCTACGACTTTACAGATAAATATTTTGATATAACCATCTTAAATTCATTTTATATTATATATTTAATTTATACTTCTAAACCATTTGGAATATTCATGTTATCCATCTCAACATATAAAAACATCCTCTATGATTGATGCATCACCTACGAAAAGACTCACCAACAACATAAAAATAGCTTTAGCACCTGCCTGCATTCGGCTTTGTTCAAAAATACATATATTTTGATAATTATTCTTCCTTGCTGAATGATTTAATTTAAATATCTTAATTCAATATTATAATATTATTCAATACTTATTCAATACTTATTCAAGGTCCAATGGCACATTCACCACTTAGCCAAATTTGGCATGTCAAGTTTTCAACCATTCAACTATTAGGTCATTCGGCCTCACAGGTATTCGGCCCTTTGGCCTCACAGGTATTCGGCCCTTCGGCCTCAACTGCTCGACCTTCCATGGCCTCAGGTACTAACAAATTTGGCATCCAGTATTCAATCCATTCGACCGTTCAGCATCACAAGCTTTGTGCACTTCTTCTCTATTGTTTCCTTGTTATTTCCAAATGTACCAATTGTCAGCAAGCCATCAGGCCAATCGCTCTTATCCATATGACCAGAGAAAGTTTGTGCAGAAAATTATTACTTACAAGGTATGGCCCGGGCAGACCTTGGTCTCTCTCTCTAGTTCGGTCACAAAGCATAAAGAACCTATAGCTCATCCGAGACACATTCTAATGTGGCTTCCTCAATTTGGCTTTCAAACGTTCAACCGAAGAGCGAACGGTCTCCCCTGCCCGGCCATCCGGCTTTATAACCCAAATTGTTTTAATATTAATTTGATTGCCTACATTTTTTTTGACCATTTGAATTCCAATTGCTATTTTCTCTTCAGTATAAATGACATGATCCTGTATACAACCACTTGGTCAACCTGGAGATTATCGTCTCAAGTCATCGAACGGTTGTATGGCGATATTACAAAACCAAGTGAACGCTCTCTGAGAATCCCTGGTCCTAAACCGAGCGATGAGGAACATTCTCCGTGAACTCTCACTCTCGTTTTAAACCGAGCGGTGATGGACGTCCCCAAGGACTGACACTCTCGTACACTAGGAAGTTCCAAAACGAACTCCTAGGTTGAAAAACTGAGCGGCAAAGTCTCGTCCAGAAAACCCAGGGAACGCTCTCCGAGAACCCCTGGTCCTAAATCGAGCAGTGAGGAACTCTCACTCTCGTCCTAAACCGAGCAGTGAGGAACGTTCTCCGTGAACTCTCACTCTCGTCCACAAAACTTAGGGAACGCTCTCCGAGAACCCCTGGTCCTAAACTGAGCGGCGAGGAACCTTCTTAGTGATTGTGCTTGTTAATGTTATTACGGCCACCTTTTTATCTATTTTGCAGTTCAAAAGATAGTAAAGCACCTATAGCTCACCAAGGACACCTCTTAATATAGATCTGTCGTTTTGGGCTTCAAACGTCCAATAAAATAATAAGCGGTTTCGCTTGATCAGTCGTCCGGATTTGCAGCGTCTACTGCTCAACATGGGAAAAAGGTTTTTGAAAGAACTTCCATCTCCTAGAGTTCGTTGTTCGGTTCAGAGATGAGCAACGACTAAAAGCACATTAAAAACAAGCTCCCCAACACCACGATAATGACCTCTCTCAAGCTCATACAAGTCCTATAGTTAACCTTGGCTAAAGCCGAACGGTTAACTCAAACTTGGGAGCATATGTATGGTATATTGTATAGACCGAACGGTTAACACTGAGGACCGTTTGGTCCATCCGCTACATCAACAATGTTGGGCCATAATTGGTCCAACGTTTAAGTTATTATTAGGCCCATAGTCCAGCAGACGATAAAATAATCAAAGATATCTGATTAAAGATATTGATAAACCGTTTATACGTAACTAACCGAATCTAAAAGTAAGTTTGTTTTTATTTTATTGGATATGTGCTAGTTTATGATCCATGAGATGCCTTATAAATATAAGGTCAAGGCCAAAAGCCAGGTATGTTCGACCAGAACTCAAATACTCAATTATCATAAATAATTCACTAAACTGCTCCTAACTTGAGCGTTAGAGTGTCTTTTGCAGGTACCTCTCCCCTGGTCAAGAATAGCGAGCGGAGCAGGCAACTCAAGCATTGAAGAGCAAAAAAGTCAAGTCAGAAAGGTACGTCTCTCAATCTTACACATTATATGCATGAACAAATAGTTTTTTTAATTTTATATTCATAACAATAATTTCATATATTTTTTGTATTATTTTTATTAATGTATCTTTATAGTTTTTAAAAATTCAATGTTCTTTATTTTTATGTTAACGTTAATGTTTTTAGAAGATAATAAAGTGACATTTATTAATAGAATAAATGGTTCACTTATTTACATGTTTGTTATCTAATTTAAGGGATGAAATGAGAATAATGACGATAATTTTGATATAACTTACAATATATTCTTTTTCACATAAGGTTATATTCATAAGAGTTTTGATACTCATTTAAACAAAATATGCAATAATAGTAGTGTAATAAAGTAACAACATTTGATATATTAGAATTTCAATCTATTTAATTATAAATGTTTAATTAGCCTTATGTTTATGGAGAGTTTTTGTCAGGCCTCGTTAAATACACCCAAAACTCCACCTGTTTAATCACAATTAATGCACCCAAAACCCTGCTCAGGTGCCTTAAAAACGCACTCACAAACTCTGACGCACAATTGCCAAGTGTCAAAATGGAACATTCTAAAGTCAGTGAGTGGAGGGCAGGTGTCAGCAGAAGCGCGCATGACCGTGTGGGCGTGGGGCAAACAAAAATGATTTCTGAAAAACCTGCCACACTCTTCTGCACGCACCGTCTTCCCCCCAAACTCTAAATATCCATTTTCTCCTCCTTCTCTTTAGAAACATCTTCCTTCTCTCTACTGAAACTTACCTTTTCTCTTCTCCGTTCATCATTCAGAAACCATAGAAGTACTCCCGACGCTGTAAGCTTCAATTTGGACCGAACAGATCCAGATTCTGGAACTGGTAAGTTTCTCGACCTGAGTCGTTCGTCTCTGGTTTACATGCAAAACCAAGTTTTGGTTGCATGCAGGGGTATAATCTAAATTCTTCCTTATATTTTTTATGGTTAGACTTAGTCGGAGGAATTAAGAAAAATCGTTGAGGGTAGAAAGCTGTAGTTGGACGAATCAAAATCATACTCTTAGGACGTTCACCACTGATCCAGGTAAGAGAAGCTTATTCAATTTAATTCGCATGTTGTATTGTGCTGTATGGATGCTCTGTGATTTGCATGAAGCATGATATGTGATATTTGATTTTGATATATGGTCATAAGTATGAACTGATGTATGGTGAATATGTGATGAACTATGGTATGAGTATTTGGAAGTATGAAATGTATATGTTGAAAATGAGTAAATGTAAATGAATCTTTAAGTATGAAATTCCCTATGATAAATTACGTTCGTCATTGAACGGTCCTTGACCGTTCGGTGTTGTTATTAAACTTTATTTGAAATTGAATCCTTTCATTCGGAAAGAATTCTAGTTGTGGACGAACGCCCTCTTATATTAATGCTACGTTTGAGCGTTCGGCCAAACGTAGATATCTTGAGTGTTGTGTGAGGAGTTGAGAAGCTTGAAAATACACATTCGGACACTTAGTCATTCTTAAAAATCTAACTTTATCATCTCGTCTTATTTCTATTTCTATTATTAATTCGAATCAGTGATGGGTCTCGACCCAAAGCGTTCGTTATGAGTGGCGCTCGATCTTATGCCGAACGCTCGTCCTTGCCTTTAATTATCAAACGGGTGTAAATAGCGTTCGTCCAAACATTTTAGTAAATGCGTATTACTGCGTTCGGTCATTGACTGGAAGTTGGTCTCTCTAAATGAATTGTCCTCGGTATAGTTAATTACTCGTCTTGTTGTATCTCTATCCATTTGGATTCAGCCTAAAGCCTTTGTACTTAATCTGTTCTGAGTATCGATCGGATCGTTCTAGAGTCAGTTCATTTAACTGATTCGAGTGGTAATTACGTTTGTCATGTAATAAGTGTCGGTTTTGTTCTCTTCAGAAACGAGGATCTCTCGGTTTCGTTTTTAACGTTCGTCCTCGTTATGGAGAGGGCTTAACGCTCGTCCTTTTATGAAATTAGATCAGAAGATGAAAATGATATTAAAGTGGAAAATTATAAAGAATGAACAGTGTATGAGGTGAAACTATGGTTGTGGATTTTGAACGAGCGTTCCAGGGAGGAACGACTCTTGAATGAAAGTTGAGAATTGTAAAGTATGAATGTGGTAAGCTTAGCTGGCGGTTCATCCTGATGTTCCGTGAGTGCTCATTCTCAAGTAGAGAGGAGTATGTCATGTGTGGGAACGACAGGAGGTCCTAGTCCATAACTGTAACTTGGACGGAACGGACTAACCTCGGGTGGTAGCTGATGAAAATTCCAGTTACTATATCACCGGGTGCACGAACGTCGTAGCTACACAGAGTTCATACGGTCCGGACAGTTAGTCTAGTATCAGGAATTGGTTGAGTAAAGAACTTATTGAATTATATGTTGGAATGTATTTAATGCGTTTGATTGTGTTATGAAGTGCATGTTATTACTTGAATTGAATTCAATAAGCTTACCCTTCGTTTTTCATTGTGTTGTCCTGTCTCTGTACGTCCGTCCTGTCTTTGCAATGATCATCCGTGTGGATGTGAGCAGATGGAGAGGTGTTGCTTGAGGAAACACTTGAAGAAGAAAATTTGGAGGAAGCAAACCTCGTGGATGTGGAAGTGAAGGCCGAACAGTAACGCTTTCAGTTGGCTGTTTAGTAGTTATATTTAACTTGCTGTATTAGAGCGACCCCCTTCCCTTTTTGAGTAATTTGACCGTTCGGTATTTCTATTTTGTAAACCATTCAGTCATTTATGTTTATTGAACGCCTTTAATATTTGTATAGTTATGTAAGATCGTTCGGCCACGAGCGGACTTTATCTCTTTAATTGTAAGACTGATTTGATATATTAATATATGTGAATATTCTACTTTATATGGTTTATTATTGTATTTATGGGGTGTTACAGTTTTTCTCTGTATATTCTTATATTAATACACTCTCTTATTCGGGTTTTAAAAGAAAAAATATAAATACGAGAACCAAACTAATAATAACTGGTGTTTACGAATCCAAGAAATAAGAATCAATTAATTAAATAAATATAAAACGATTTAGTTAGTTTACGTTATATTAAATCCAAACTAATCTAATCCATCATAATTCATTAGAATATTAAATTTCTTATTTACATACTTTAAATATTCAAATTAATTAAAATTAGATGGAATCGGAACCAAATGAATCATTAAATACATATTATTTACATATCCAATGTATAAATTTTTAGATAAATATACTTTTTCCAAAATTAATTTTTTTACATACGTATATATTAATTAATCTGAACTCAATCGACCCCTTTTTATCATATTGGTTATGTGATAGTTCGTTTGCAAAAAGTAAAAAGTTATATCTTAATCAATAAAATAATTGATTTTGTTTTGTTTTTATCTCAAATCATGTCCTTAACCGTGCACATCATACGTTGATTAGGAAAAGATAAACAGTTTAATTATTGGCATTCAATCAAGCAACTTTGAAGTTATTTTTTTAATATATAATAAGTTTTATTCTCATGGGCTATGGTGATGTTGGAACCCTAGACTGAGAAAATTAAATTTGCCTAACTTATAGAAATAGCAGTACACTATGATGGAGTTGTTTAATAGAAAGATACACATTGGGATAACAAAAACTAGTAGCTTTTTGAATGCATGATCTGAACCATACACCAAAAAATATATATCTATTTTGAAAATTCTCAAGTACCATTTGATGATATAGTTATATATAGCATGCAGCAGCCTCTTATAATATTCAAATCATTGAATTATTTTAGTTGCAGGTCACTAGTCACAACCTTTGATAGGTTTCTTGGTCCCATCTACACATAAAAAGAAGACATATATGTCATTGGCCAATAGCATGTACTTGCCATTAGTCAAATGATTTGTCCACCCTCTAGACCTATAAACCTAATATCAATGTTTCTTTCAATACTTTTTTTATTTATTAGTAAAAGTCTCATGTTATTTAAAAATAAAATCAATTTATAATATATAAATAAAATAAATTTTATTTAAATCAATTTTAAAATATTAAATTAAAATTAAATCATACTATTTTAATATGATCTTCTAAATATTTAAGGTTTTTTTTTGTTTTTATTGTATCGTTTGTTATTAACCTTATCGGTTTTCATGATTGATATTTTTGACATGAACGCGTGATTCTTTATTATAAGAAAATATTTTAGAATCTTAATTTGAAATAATATTAATTTATAACTTATAAGTGGTTTTATATTGAAAATCTTATATTATTAAATCGGTTTTATAAAATTAAGTTAAATTTAGATTTTATTCTTTTAATAATTATTATACTGTGTATTTTTTAATAGTATTTTCTTTTTGTAAAACCCTAAATTAAAAATTAATTAAATATATCAAATTAAGATGTTACAACGCTTGAATCATATTTAATTCACTCTATGACTTTTAGTTGTACTTGGATTTATTATAAATATGATTGTTTCTTTTGGTGTATTTTCTTCTTTAATAAGTCATCACATCTATTCAATGGTGTTTTGGTAAAGTTTCGCTGTATTGCACTGAAAACTTATCCATATCTAGTGTTCATTTATGTTTTTGTTTATGATTGTTAAAAAGGCCATTTTGTGTTGTTTATAAAGAAAATGTTACAATAGACTGTGTTTATCCTTGTTATTTTCAATTTATTTTAACCTATAATTACAAAAATATCATTTTATCTTCATTTTTTAAGGATTTATATAAAGGAAATATTTAATTAATATATTTTATCATTTCATTTATAAATTCTAAAAAAAAAAAGTAGTAAAGGTGAATAATATGATATATTAAGATTAGTGGTTAAAATATTAAGTTATTAACTAAAAGCGAAAACTAGAAACAAATCGTTAACACGTGGGTCTATTTGAGTCTCTTTTTGTAACATCCCAATAAATAGTAATTACCATTAATTAGAACTAATCACATTTACAGAGTTAAACAGTGCAGTCTTAACTAAAAATCAGCTAATAAAAGCCGAACGCTAAACAGATACCAGGTTCAGTAAAAATTTTCCAAAATATACAAGATTCAGGACGAACGGTTTTACAAAATAAATAACCGAACGTCCCCAAAAACTATACAGATAAACCAAAGACTAAAACCTAACGAGCGCACTAAGGCTCGACTTTAACCTCCACTTCCACCAGATTGGCGTCCTCCAAATTTTCTTCTTCCAGCATATCTTCAAGTGGCGCCTCTCCATCTGCTCACATCCACAACGGATGATCATTGCATTGACAAGACGGACGTACATAAACAGTAGACAACACAAGGAATTGCAAGGGTAAGCTTAGGTAATTTAATTCATACAACCCACATACTTTAACATATGAAATCAATCATACAATTCATACAGCAATATATATATATATATATATATATATATATATATATATATATATATATATATATATATATATATATATATATATATATATATATATCCAAGCGTATAATAACTCGTTCAAACTCTCATAATTAACGACCGTCCGGACTCTATGAATCCATGTAACCGCAGGCGTTCGTGCACCCGGGTGATGTAGTAACTGGAACCATCCATCAGCTGCCACCCGAGGTTAACCCTATCAGTCCAAAGTACTCAATAGGACTAGAGTCTCCTGCCATTCCCACGCATGACCTACTCCCCTCTATATGAGGACGAGCACTCACGGAATATCAGGATGAACAGCCATCAGCGATTTTACCATGGTCATACTATACAATTCATCATATTCAAAACAGAGAGATGTTCCTCCTTGGAACGCTCGTTCAAATTCAAAATTCATAATTTCATCTCATATATGGTTCGCACATTTTACAATTCCCTCAACATCACATTTTCATTCTTAGTTACACTTCTCTAAAAAGACGAACGTTAATTAACTGTATGGATGAACGCTATTTAAGATCAGGACGAACGCTATTTAAGATCAGGACGAACGTTATTTCTCGCTCGTTAAAATGTACGGAAAGAACGAGCGTTCGGTATAGGACCGAGCGCTACTTATCATTTACCTTTTCGGACGAGCGTTCGATCTAAGACCGAGCGCCACTTAGGACGAACGCTCGATACAAGACCGAGAATCCATTTGGACGAACGCTCAGTTAATGACTGAACACTATTAAGGCGAACGCTCGACATAAGACCGAGCGCTACTTAAGGCGAACGTTTAATAAAATCGATCGTTATTGGGACGAACGCTCAGTGTAAGACCGAGCGCTACTTAAGACAAACGCTCAATTAGCATTTCAAATGGGGACGCTCGTTCTAAGACAGGATCCTTTCCAAATGAAAGAATTTCACTCTAAATCAATTTTAGAGAAACCGAACGGTATATGACCGTACAAGGACGAGCGTATTTTATCAAGCAGAGAATATGATATTTTCCAGATTTTTCATCTACTGTAACTTCACCATTTTCATACGATTCATATCTTATAATTTATCTCCACCATAAATCTCATACATTACAGAATTCATATTATCATCTCATAACATACAGAAATCATTCATTTTCCAAATCATACGTTTCATTCTCAGCATATAGTTCAAACAATATCATTCATATCCATCCATTTCACAGTACTCGTTCATGCATACTTAAATATCATACAGTTCATACATCCAGTACAGTTTCATGCTTTCACACACATCATACAAGTATAAATTAAATTACTAAAGCTTCACTTACCTGGTCTAGCAGTGAACTTCCAAACACAATGGCTTTTGACTCGTCCAACTAGGGTTTTTCTACACTCAACGGCTTCTCAAATGTTTTCGCTACTTCAAACCAAAAGAAACGTAGGAGATCTTAGTTTATATTCTAACATGCAGCGGTACCAGGGTCCGCATGTAACTCAGAAAGGAACGTTTAGAGTTTGAGAACTTACCGGTTACAGAACTCTAAAGCGTTCGGTTCCAGCGAGAGCTCACGACGCCGTGAATGATCCTACGGTTTCTGAAATGGAATCGGAGAGGTTGGTGGTGAGTTATCTTAGAGAGAAGATGAAGGAGTTTTAGAGAGAAGTTGGAGAAAAGAAGAGCAAGGGTTTCGTGAGGAAGAAGGTGAATGCAGAATTGATGGAAAGTGTTTTTCAGAGAAATCATTTCTCTCCCACGTCAAACGGCCATGCATTCACGTACTGCCACCTGGTTTCCACTACAGCTTTTAGAAGCTTCTGACGTGACAGATGGCGTCAGCGCATGCAGAGGGTGATTTCCCTTCCCACACAGGACGAACGTCCGTTCTCATCATGCCACTTGTTTTCCACTAACGTTTTTGGAACGTTCCCTCAGTGACACATGGCCGGCGCATGCAGAGTGGAAGTGAGTGGGTTTTGACGTGGCAAGGTGTAATAAATGGTGATCAGAGTGTGGATTTAAGTGCTTAATTATTCAGGTTCTCACATTCCCCCTAACTACAAAAATTTTCGTCCTCGAAAATTCTAAAACTTACCAGGAAATAGGTGCGGGTATAATTCCTTCACAGCCTCTTCAACCTCCCATGTTGAATCACCAGTCTTTGCGTCCCACACCACTTTTACCAGACTAACTTCTTTTCCCTTGTAGAGTTTGGTACGGCTATCTTCAATTCGGACGGGTTGCATCTCCAGCGTTCGGTCTGGGCGAAGTTGGACGTCTTCCAACTCCAGTACGTGTGATGGATCAGCTACATACTTCTGAGCTGAGAAACGTGAAAGACTGGATGGAGATTGGACAATTGAGGTGGTAAAGCTAGCTCATACGCCACTGATCCAATCTTCTTCAGAATTTGATAAGGCCCTACGAACTTGGGTGAAAGCTTCTTTGGACGAAGAACTCTTCCCACTCCAGTGATTGGATTCAGCCTGAGAAACACGTGATCTCCAGCAGCGAACTCTAAGGGTCTTCTTCTCTTATCAGCATAAGATTTCTGCCTGCTTTGAGACGTCTTCAATCGTTCTTGAATCAGTTTCACCTTCTCGGTTGTTTGCTGGATTAATTCTGGTCCTGTTAATACATTCTCTCCTTCTTGAAACCAACACAGCGGCGTTCGACATTTTCTTCCGTAGAGAGCTTCGAACGGTGCCATCCCTATGCTTGCTTGGAAACTGTTGTTATATGTGAATTCAACGAGCGGTAGAACTTCATCCCATATTCCCATATGATCTAGGATGCACGTCCTCAATAAGTCCTCGAGCGTCTGGATGGTTCGCTCAGATTGGTCGTCCGTCTGAGGGTGATAGGCAGAACTCATTTGCAGCTTACTTCCCAATTCTCCTTGCAACGATTGCCAAAAACGAGATGTGAATCTCGTGTATCGGTCTGAAATGATGCTTGAAGGAACTCCATGCAACCGAACGATCTCTTTTACGTACAATTTGGCCATGTTTGTCATTGACATCTTTAGGTTGACTGCTAGGAAGTGGGCACTCTTAGTTAATCTATCCACAATTACCCAAATTGAATCATGGTTTCTGACCGTGCGTGGCAGATGGGTCACGAAATCCATGGAAATGCTATCCCACTTCCATTCTGGAATCTCCAATGGCTGCAGCAATCCACCTGGTCTTTGGTGTTCAGCCTTTGCACGTTGACAAGTTAAACAAGACGCTACAAAACGTGCAATATCACTCTTCATTCCAGGCCACCAAAATGATAAACGGAGGTCCTGATACATCTTAGTCATGCCCGGATGCATGCTAAGACGGCTGTGATGTCCTTCCTCCAGGATGATTCTCTTCAGTTCGCCGTCGTTTGCAACGCACGTTCTATCCATATAGCGCAGTAAATCGTCCGTTCCAATATTGAATCCCTTAGCCTGATCTGTGCCGAGCGTACTCAATATCTTTGCCAATTCCTCATCTTCACGCTGTTTCACTCTGATCCGATCAAACACATCACTAGAAAGTCTAAGGTTACAGCATCTAATCACGTTCGCTCCTAAATCGAACTGTAACCTTAGATCTCTAAAACTTTCTACCAAGGTCAGCTCTTTCACCATCATTGCCGAGACCCTTACTGCCTTCCCACTCAAGGCGTCTGCCACCACGTTAGCTTTTCCAGGATGATACAACAGCTCGAACTCATAATCTTTTAAGAATTCAAGCCACCTCCTTTGCCTCATATTCAATTCCTTTTGATCAAAGAGGTACTTGACACTCTTGTGATCACTAAATACTTGAAACGTTGCTCCATACAGATGATGCCTCCAAATCTTAAGTGCAAACACGACTGTTGCCAACTCTAAGTCGTGTGTGGGGTAATTCTTCTCGTGGATCTTCAACTGCCTAGAAGCGTACGCCACTACCTTCCTTTCCTGCATCAATACGCAACCCAAACCTTGATACGACGCATCACAATACACTTCAAAAGGTTTGGTCGTGTCTGGAATGACCAACACTGGGGCGCTCGTTAGTTTCCTCTTCAATTCCTGGAAGCTCTCCTCACAACGATCAGTCCATGCGAACGGCTGATCCTTCCTCGTGAGATAAGTCAGAGGGGCTACTATCTTAGAGAATCCCTCAATGAACCGCCTATAGTAGCCCGCGAGCCCCACGAAGCTTCTAACCTCTGTGACCGAACGTGGGCTCTCCCAATCCAGCACTGCTTTCACCTTGGCTGGATCCACTGCAATACCACCTGCAGAAACGACGTGCCCCAAGAATTGGATTTCCTTCATCCAGAATTCACACTTTGAACGCTTGGCATACAATTCTTTTTCCCTCAACACGCTCAACACGATTCTCAAGTGGTCTTCATGCTCATCAAAGCTCTTGGAATAGATAAGGATGTCATCAATAAACACCACTACAAATTTGTCCAGGTACGGTCTGAAGATCCGGTTCATATAATCCATGAAGATTGCAGGTGCGTTCGTCACCCCAAAGCGCATCACCACGTATTCATAATGACCATAACGAGACCGAAATGCAGTCTTATGAATATCTCCCTCCTTCACTCTAATTTGATGATAGCCCGAACGTAGATCAATCTTTGAAAACACACACGCACCTTGCAACTGATCCAGTAGGTCGTCTATCCTTGGCAGTGGATACTTGTTCTTGATGGTCAGCTTATTAAGTTGTCTATAATCAATGCAGAGCCGAGAGCTGCCGTCCTTCTTCTTGACCAACAACACAGGTGCTCCCCATGGTGAAACACTCGGCCTGATGAACTTCTTATCCATCAATTCTTCAATCTGCATTTTTAGCTCGGCCAACTCGGCTGGTGCCATCCTATAAGGTTGAACCGAGATGGGTGCAGCAGTTGTCACCAGGTCGATCGTGAATTCGACCTCACGAACGGGAGGTAGACCAGGGACTTCATCCGGAAAGACGTCCGGAAAGTCATCCACTACCGTTCGTCCTCCACTGCTCTCATCATTGGACGAACGCTCCACTTCGTTGTCTTCATACGTCATGATCAGAAAACAGCTCGCTCCTTCCATGATGTCCTCCTTCAACTGACCGCGATCAACAGATAACTCCTCCTCTTCTTCACCTGGGAAGACTAACTCCTTCTTCCCACAATCAATGAGAATCCGATTGGTAGCCAACCAATCCATCCCCAAAATTACTTCTAAGTCTTGAAGGGGTAAACAAATGAGATTAACCTTAAATCTACGCCCCTCAACTTCTATCGGACATCTTACACAAACTGTAGACGTCTTGATCCCACCAGCCGCTGGGGTTGACACCACCAAGTCGAACTGTAATTCACTCTCCACTAGCCCCAGCCTCTCAACGCATGCCTTCGAGATGAAGGAATGTGTTGCCCCCGAGTCATACAATACACAACAAGGCTTTCCATATAACACACAAGTGCTGGTGATGAGTGTACCTGAACGAGCAGCTTCAGCACCCGTGATTGCATAAACTCTTCCTGTAGCTTGCGCACGTCCACCTCTTCCTTGTTGGGCTCTTCCAGCATTCGGCGGCCTCATTGCCGCACGTCCTCCCATATTGCACTCGTTCTCCAAGTGCCCATTCTGCCTGCAACGAGTACAATATTTTCCTCCTGATAACTGTGGACAAGCCCACCGATAGTGCGGTCCTCCACATTGATAACAAGTTAAGCTCCTTGGCTGTCCAGATTGGCCGGCAGTGACCAAGGCTTGTGATCCGCCAGGGGATTGAGTTGGACGAACGTATGGAGACCTTCTCACGTTCGTTGTACCTCTGGATAAAACCGGCCCCCTACTCACTTGCTGTTTCTTCTGTTGCTCGGCCTCAGCAACGTTCTTCTCCAGTACTTTTGCTCTCTCAACCATGGCTGGGAAGGATCTAATACACAGACTTGATATTAATACCTTCAAGTCACTTCTCAACCCATTTTCAAACTTCTTGCATTGCCATTCTCCACTCGTAGCCATGGTATTAAAACGGACCAGGTGCTTGAATTTGTTGGTGTACTCCGAGACGGACATACCACCTTGTACCAACTGAAGAAACTCCACCTCCTTAGCAAACCGCACACTGTCCGGGAAATACTCTTCATAAAATTTAGCCCGAAAGACCTCCCAGGAAATTGGGCTTTGGGCTTTGGCCAATAACATCTTCATACTCGACCACCAATGGCTAGCTTCTCCCGTTAACAAATATTCTGTAAATGCCAAACGGTTATCGTCCGGGCACCTTTTGGCATCATAAATCCTTTCCATGTCTCTTAGCCATTGATCCGCTTCGTCCGGAAGGCCCTTCCCATTAAACTTGGCAGGACGGTGTTGGAGAAAACTTTCTAAACTCCACTCAGCAGTAGGCGGAGCAGCGTTAGAAGAGGACGCTCCAGCCGAGCCCCTAGTTGCAGCCAATATCTCCATTAACTGCCGCTGCGTCGCCTCAGAGTTGGATCGAGAAGCTTCCAGACTCTGCATAGCTACCTGATTTTGCTGCATCAGTGTAGCATTCTGTTCCATAAGGGTGGTATTCTGCTGCTGAAGTCTGTCAATCACCGTCTCCAACAACCGAGCGCTGTTGGACGTATCCTGTTCGTTGGGTTGAGGTGGCGGAGGAAGTCTAGGTGCCATGTATTCTCTGAACACAGAGAAAACGAACGTTAGAGATGTTCAAAGAGTTGAGAAAGAACTCATTCAAACACATATTAAGCACACAGCAAAACATGGTGCACTCATAACCTACACGTCCTTAAAAGAACAAAACTGCTCTGATACCACTAAATGTAACATCCCAATAAATAGTAATTACCATTAATTAGAACTAATCACATTTACAGAGTTAAACAGTGCAGTCTTAACTAAAAATCAGCTAATAAAAGCCGAACGCTAAACAGATACCAGGTTCAGTAAATTTCCAAAATATACAAGATTCAGGACGAACGGTTTTACAAAATAAATAACCGAACGTCCCCAAAAACTATACAGATAAACCAAAGACTAAAACCTAACGAGCGCACTAAGGCTCGACTTTAACCTCCACTTCCACCAGATTGGCGTCCTCCAAATTTTCTTCTTCCAGCATATCTTCAAGTGGCGCCTCTCCATCTGCTCACATCCACAACGGATGATCATTGCATTGACAAGACGGACGTACATAAACAGTAGACAACACAAGGAATTGCAAGGGTAAGCTTAGGTAATTTAATTCATACAACCCACATACTTTAACATATGAAATCAATCATACAATTCATACAGCAATATATATATATATATATATATATCCAAGCGTATAATAACTCGTTCAAACTCTCATAATTAACGACCGTCCGGACTGTATGAATCCATGTAACCGCAGGCGTTCGTGCACCCGGGTGATGTAGTAACTGGAACCATCCATCAGCTGCCACCCGAGGTTAACCCTATCAGTCCAAAGTACTCAATAGGACTAGAGTCTCCTGCCATTCCCACGCATGACCTACTCCCCTCTATATGAGGACGAGCACTCACGAAATATCAGGATGAACAGCCATCAGCGATTTTACCATGGTCATACTATACAATTCATCATATTCAAAACAGAGAGACGTTCCTCCTTGGAACGCTCGTTCAAATTCAAAATTCATAATTTCATCTCATATATGGTTCGCACATTTTACAATTCCCTCAACATCACATTTTCATTCTTAGTTACACTTCTCTAAAAAGACGAACGTTAATTAACTGTATGGACGAACGCTATTTAAGATCAAGACGAACGCTATTTAAGATCAAGACGAACGCTATTTAAGATCAGGACGAACGCTATTTAAGATCAGGACGAACGCTATTTAAGATCAGGACGAACGCTATTTAAGATCAGGACGAACGTTATTTCTCGCTCGTTAAAATGTACGGAAAGAATGAGCGTTCGGTATAGGACCGAGCGCTACTTATCATTTACCTTTTTGGACGAGCGTTCGATCTAAGACCGAGCGCCACTTAGGACGAACGCTCGATACAAGACCGAGAATCCATTTGGACGAACGCTCAGTTAATGACTGAACACTATTAAGGCGAACGCTCGACATAAGACCGAGCGCTACTTAAGGCGAACGTTTAATAAAATCGATCGTTATTGGGACGAACGCTCAGTGTAAGACCGAGCGCTACTTAAGACGAACGCTCAATTAGCATTTCAAATGGGGACGCTCGTTCTAAGACAGAATCCTTTCCAAATGAAAGAATTTCACTCTAAATCAATTTTAGAGAAACCGAATGGTATATGACCGTACAAGGACGAGCGTATTTTATCAAGCAGAGAATATGATATTTTCCAGATTTTTCATCTACTGTAACTTCACCATTTTCATACGATTCATATCTTATAATTTATCTCCACCATAAATCTCATACATTACAGAATTCATATTATCATCTCATAACATACAGAAATCATTCATTTTCCAAATCATACGTTTCATTCTCAGCATATAGTTCAAACAATATCATTCATATCCATCCATTTCACAGTACTCGTTCATGCATACTTAAATATCATACAGTTCATACATCCAGTACAGTTTCATGCTTTCACACACATCATACAAGTATAAATTAAATTACTAAAGCTTCCCTTACCTGGTCTAGCAGTGAACTTCCAAGCACAATGGCTTTTGACTCGTCCAACTAGGGTTTTTCTACACTCAACGGCTTCTCAAATGTTTTCGCTACTTCAAACCAAAAGAAACGTAGGAGATCTTAGTTTATATTCTAACATGCAGCGGTACCAGGGTCCGCATGTAACTCAGAAAGGAACGTTTAGAGTTTGAGAACTTACCGGTTACAGAACTCTAAAGCGTTCGGTTCCAGCGAGAGCTCACGACGTCGTGAATGATCCTACGGTTTCTGAAATGGAATCGGAGAGGTTGGTGGTGAGTTATCTTAGAGAGAAGATGAAGGAGTTTTAGAGAGAAGTTGGAGAAAAGAAGAGCAAGGGTTTCGTGAGGAAGAAGGTGAATGCAGAATTGATGGAAAGTGTTTTTCAGAGAAATCATTTCTCTCCCACGTCAAACGACCATGCATTCACGTACTGCCACCTGGTTTCCACTACAGCTTTTAGAAGCTTCTGACGTGACAGATGGCGTCAGCGCATGCAGAGGGTGATTTCCCTTCCCACACAGGACGAACGTCCGTTCTCATCATGCCACTTGTTTTCCACTAACGTTTTTGGAACGTTCCCTCAGTGACACATGGCCGGCGCATGCAGAGTGGAAGTGAGTGGGTTTTGACGTGGCAAGGTGTAATAAATGGTGATCAGAGTGTGGATTTAAGTTCTTAATTATTCAGGTTCTCACACTTTTTACTATTTCTTTTTTGTTTTAACAACTGATTTTAGTAATATTTTTCCACTACTCAGCAATTAATTTTCCATCTTAAACACTTGTTATTATTCAAACAATTTTTTTAACAAAAACATAAACAATTTCGAAATGTTCTCTCGTTTAATTCTTCTCTTGTAACTTATTGAAGTATTCTAGAAACAAATTTTAAGAAAACGGAATTGTGTTGACAAGATTAACACTTTCAACTTTCTAATACGCTTTACAAACAAATTGAACCGAATAGAAAATGATTTTAAATAATTTGTTCATTTTCACATATTCCGTTGTTTCAACTTGAAAAAGGTGGGTAGTTACGCAAATTAAGATCGAATTTCATTACTATATATATAAACTTATGGCATTAAAGGTGTTTTTGGGAAAAGAAATTACCAATCACTAAAAATGACGATAACACAAAATTGATAACTCTTTATGTTAATATTAGTCTTCTTTTTTATAACAAATGTTTCAATTGATATAATAACAAAACTAATAGATATTGTATCTATTGATTTTTTTTTGGTTATGTTTAAATTTTCATATAACTAACAATCAAATTCGATTTAGTATAATGAAAATTGTTAAGTAATGGATTTGATTCCGTGTCAAGGAAAGTAATATGAAAAAGAGGCACTGTAAAAATAAAGAATGATTTTTGGAGTTATAATCACAATTGTCTTTTGGGCATAGGAAAGACTAGTTATGTATTACGAAGGGTTTGTAGTGTTATCTACAAATTTCTTGTGTTTTTCTTTAATATATTTGTGTTCTTATTTATGAATGTGATATTATTTTCTTATCGCATGATTCTCAATATAGATATAAGAGCTTAGGTTTTAATACAGGAAGGAAGAGAAATAATTTGGCTTACTAATCAAAACCAATTGTTGTGATTTTGGAGAGAGGTTATTTTTTTATTATTTTTTTTCTTTTGGACAGAAATTAGTCTTATCATCTTTTTTTTATAATGTTTGTTGATGTACGTGTGATTAGGTCTAGCTTGGTTGAGATTAGGGATGACAATTTTACTTGCAGGCACAGGTATCCACGGGTAAAATCTGTGATGAGTACTTACTATTCGCGGGTAACGGGTATTTTAATATCTGTTTTTAAACGAGTCGGGTACGGATAGTATACTATCCGCCCCGCGCGTACTCGTTACCCGCAAAAAATTAAAAAAGTTTAATAATTTATATATCTTTTAATTAAATTTAATTAAAAATAAAATAAAATTATATTTTATTAAGTTAAATTTAATTAAAATTAAAATTTAATTTAATTTATATTATATTTTTTTTAATTTTATTTAAATTTTATTTTAAAAAGGTATTAAATATATTTTTTTTATTTTTTGCAGGTATCCGCGGATTTTAAAATACTCGCGGATATTTTTTAAACGGGTACCCAAGCAGATAGCGGGTACATTTTTATCCGACGGGTCGGGTTGCGGGTAGGCACTACCCGTGCTCGACCCGCCTCGTTGCCATCCCTAGTTGAGATTGTGTTAATGATGGATTTTACTTTGAGTAATGAGTTGTCGGTGACAATTATGTGAAAGTTGCTGACAATTAAGTTTGATGTGCAAGGTAATGAGGGCTGATGACGCAAAAAAATTGTCACTACCACTGAGTCTACTAGATCACTAGTGGCAATAACAATTCAAGTAGATATGTTATTAGCATGTTTGTTTTAGAACATGTGAGACTTTTGGTTGCAAAAAAAGGCTTTATGATTTTATCCATGAAAATTGCATGCTAAGTAATTTTTTTGTGGAGTATTGTGCAAAATCACATTAAACTTCTTGTGCGCTTTTAGTTAAATTTTTACTCTTGTTTGTTTTTGTTTGAAAAGATTATTTTCCTATATCATGATTCCCTCTCCATTTTAGGGACAACTTCTTTCTACGTAGTATAAAATTAACTTCACGGACTTCCTATATATATGTATAAGATTAATTTCACGGACTTCCTGAATCTTCAATGCATCAACTATTTTTCCTTTTTCCTCTTGGTACTCATCTTTCACTACTGAATGAAGGTGTGCTTGCAAAAGACACTTTGATGTCCAAGTTAGTCGGATATGTCAGATAACAGTTAATGTTGTAAATATGATTGTAAATTATTTACCTCGATGATTATACTACTTATTACGACATTTGTGAGCCCTTACCTATAGGCACTAGAATGAGTCTAATGGTCCATTTACCCTATAATCCAGTTCTCTAATAAAAATATGCTAAGTTAAAGAATAATAGCTATTAAATTACGATAGATTAATTTATGGCCGGATAAAAATAGATCGGCTTAAAAATAGGTAGACTTTATGACCGGATAGAAAAATGTTGACTTGTAATCAAATAGAAATAGGTCAACTTGTGATTAGATAAAACAAGTTGCCTTGCTTCATTTTCTTTTTGAGTCATATATACTCATATATTAAAAATTTAATATTAAAAGTTAAATGAGCAGATAAATATATGTTTACATGTGTATATATATATATATATAAATTGAATAGTACTTTGTTTGCATTCTCTCCTCTCTTTCTACCTGTTTTTTTTATAAATATACTCTTACAAAAACTAATTTCTACAACATATGCTAACATCTAGCAAATGATTTCTAGAATTTAGTTTTGAAACAATCTCGAAACTAAGTTTCAGAATTTTACGAAACTAATTACATCGATTGTTTTTTCAGAATAAATAATATTTCATTGCATTTTGAAGTCTTATAAAATCAAATAATTTCAAGAACTATATTTATAAATTGGTTTAATTTACCTTTTTACAGTTAAATGTTACGCAATAACTTTTCTTTTTGTTACCAACTGATCTGTCTAGAACTCTCTTTTTCTCGTCAAATATTATTACAGCTTTCAATTCGGATAGCCAGGTTTCAAATATATGCCCTAAAGTGTTTTCGTCATGTAAAATAATCAAAGAAAAGAAAAAACCCTTAAAACAAAACAATTTCTTTTTTTTCTTTTTACATTTTCCGTTTCCCTTGTAAGCTTCACTTAAAAGAATACTCACTTATAAATTTTCTCCCTCAAGACTTAGTACTGCTAATAAATTCCTTGGACTGGCTAATCTAAATCTATGAAAAAAACGCCAAAAATAATAACAATAGCAAGGGTTTTTCTTCGTGCATCCCTATTTTTTTCTTCCTGCACCGCCATAATTTTCAATATTCCCATTTTACCCTTGAAAATTTTTTAATAAAATCTATTGCAGTTCTCTCATTTCTCCTTCTGCACCTCAATCCCTTTTTCGGATTGATCAAGGTATTTTTTAATCTGGAAATACAATTTCAAATTCAAAAATACATTTCGAATTGTATAATTCAAAATTCACATGTGTTTACAAGATCGATTAATCTGAAAAGATTCAAGTCTTTCTTCTACCAGAATAAAGTCATACTTCTTTCCAAGTTGAAGAAAAACTTAATCTTCATTGCTGAATTTTCTTCTAAAGAACAAAGAGAAAAATAAGCACGAAGAAAATAAACTACATTAACAAGCTGAAGAACAAGCCGAAGGACGAAGGTTGTGTAGGAAGGAAAGAAAACAATACCATTTTAATTCTTTTTTTTAATTATATTTCATAAGGGTAAAAGGGAGATTTTGAAAGTTAGGGAGGTGCAGGAAGAAATGGCTGAATACTAATATTACAATTTGAAGTGTATACTTAAAATCCATTGACATACAAATATCAATGGGTGGAATTAAATATATTGCAACATAAGGAAAAGTAACGTGAGTTTTGGTGTGGAGATAGTGATAAATTGTTTTACATAAAAACTAAAGTATATGTGTCTGTTTGATCTAGCTAGTTTTTACCCTTTTTTTTCTTTTTTAGTTGAAAACTGTGTACCTTTCTAGAAGTATTTGGTAAGCAACTTTTTTCCTTAGCTTGTACCATTTCTTTTTACACTCTACCTGATATAAAGCTTTTTAAAATATTATTTCTAACATTTTATATTTATTTCTTTTTCTCCTCAAACTATTTGTTATTTATTTAAATGTTTTTATCATATTATGAGAGAAAGTTTTATTATTTTTATTTTTAACTTTTTATTGAATAAAAATTCATAATAATGGTTAAGAATTCTTTTTGTATTATTTCCTTATTTTTTTAACCGTTATACTATTTATAATGTTTATTTTATTATTCAGACATTAAGTAATATTATATTGATAGATTATAGTTTTCATATTTACACTTTTTACTCATTACATTAAATAACATAATAAAAATGTGATAACACTTTAAAAGTTAAATTATTTACTACATCAAAAACTTTTGATATCACTTTTATAAATTTCATTTTATATATATATATATATATATATATATATATATATATTTATATATATATATATATATATATTTATATATATATATATATATTCCATCTACGTTTATCATTAAATTTATAGTCAGTTCAAATAATACTTAATACTGGATTAACTTTTTTTTTATTTGATTAACAATCCTTTAAAACTTCATCAATAACCTTTGTTTCATATTGCTCCATTGAATTAAATAAGTATTTGAGGTTCTTGTAATCATTAAAATTGTGAAATTAAGCAATATAAAGATAATGCTTCAACTCTTCAAGGCAATACTACTATCATCATCTTTATATCTAATCTTTCTCATGGACTTCTAATTCCCTTCAAAGATAATCTTTCTTACTTTTTCTTCCTGCACCTAAACATAACTGAACCTATGATGTGATACCTTATATTAAGAAAATTTGTGTCATGAATTACCAATACTAGTAAACTAATCAATTTATGTTACAAAATCTCGTTCATGTCTATTTATCCAAGCAAGAGGGTCAATCATAGTAGTTATGTTACACTAACAATATTACTACTTTAAAAATCCCTTACATCAATATCTCATGATAATAAACTAAATTCACAATTTTTCTTGTCTCCATTTCTTTAAAGCATTGCCTCTACTTTGATTGCATCTATTAAATTTTCCAAGTTAATACAACATGTTTAAATTTTCACCAACCAAGCTCTAGTTTATAATACTTTTCCTAAAGAATATTATCATTAGACATATCAATTTGGCCAAGCCAAAAGTCTTAGTCGTGATCTATATGGGTCAAGGTAAAAAAAGTTCACAAGGTCAAAAGGCCCACATAAGAAAAAGTTTACAAGGTCAAAATAACTCAAAAAACCCTATGAGTTAGGGCCAACCCATGGGCCAACATATTTGAGTTGGTTTAAGATCAAGATAGACAAAGTTGGATCAAATCTAGGTTGACTCGGATCTACTATCGGTGTGAGATGACTAAGCATGACCTTTTGGGTCGAGCAAACTTATATTGATTATCAACCTGTCCAATTTTGATTGACCTTTAACTCGAACAACTTAGCTTGACCTTTGACTTGTGCCTACTTGACTAAAACTTTTGCCTAGGATAACTTGTCTCGACCTTTGACCTAGATCATCTTGCATTAATCATAGGCTTGAATCGACTCAGCTCGACTATGGGCTTGGGCTAGCTCATTTCTACCTTGTGCATGGGCCAACCTGTCTCAAAACTTTGGCCTAGGCCATCTCTTCTTTAATGTCATCCCAATAAACTAGTATTGATGTTTCATCTAGATGATCGGTCTTCACCTTCGACCTTGAACAACCTGTCGTAACCTTCGACTAGGGTCCTCTCATCCTTACCTTCGACTAGGGTCCTCTCATCCTTAAGCCTCTCGAATTGATTCTATTGTAATTTCTTAATTGGATTATGAGATTAGATGAATAAATTTGTTTTTTCTTTTAATTCTTGTTTTTTGATTTATTTTTATCTGTCTTTTGTCTTTTAATCAAGTAAAAGTAATGATTTTTACATTGTAGAAAATTAACATGGTGTTAAATCTACATAACACATCAATTATATGAGTCCAAGGACTTTTAATTTAAATTGAGAATTTACTTTGATTAAAGTTAGAAACTTTCATTTGATATAATGACTTTTTGCCAATAATTGAGAATGTACTTTGATTAAAGGTAAAAAAGTTAACAAGAATTAATCAAGAAGGTTATTTGGTTAATTAACTTTTTACTTTATGTAAGAAGTAAAAGAATATACATGATTAGACATAATAATATTTAATCGAGATATATTTTGGTTAAATTTACTATAAATAATCTACAAAGTTTTTATTTTTAATTAAAAATTTACTTTGATAACGCCAACAAATTAATTGAAAATTTACATTAATTAATTTAGAAATCTAACAAAATAATTAATTAAATAATAGAATAAATTCTTTGAAAAAACATGGAATCAACTTAAAAGTAATATTTAAAAACTTTATTATTTTAAAACATTTATTTAGTTTTTTAAAATAAAAGAGAAATTATTCACTGTATATTTTATGCAATAAATAAACACATTACTTTTTATTGATATAATGATAAAATCGTTCAACTAAAAAGTAACACCAAAAGAAAATAAATAAATAATAAAATATAAATTTTTTTATTTATTAAATGATAAAATCGTCCCATTAAAAGGTGATACCAAAATATTATTAAATATTAAAAGTAATACAATAAGATATACATAATTTTTTTAAATAATATTAAAAAATTATGTTCTAGTTATTTTTAAAAATAGTTTTTTTTTAATTTTTTGAGATGTAGAGAACTTTTTTAATTATTTATTTTATCAAATAAATAAATAAATTATTTTTTTAAAAGATAAATTTTTACCTTATTAAAAGATGAACTTAAGAAGAAAAAAAAGGTTTACTTAGTAAATTAGTTCATTTATTTTGACCTTAATTTCTTTTGCTTTTTGTATGATTCAATTTAGTGTTGATATTGTTTTTTTCTCAACTAAGTCCTTATTACTATTTGGTTCATATGGTTAATGATGTCTTTGTAATATTATGGGTAATTTTGTAGTATATTTTTTTTTACTTTATTTGTTTTTTTTTATGGATGAGTGATGTTATGTTGTGTGATAATGTCAAGTGTTAGTGTCACCATCACATGTTAATGATTTATATTAAATTTAATTTCTATATATATTTTTAAGTGTTAAGTCAGCATCACATGTTAATGGTTTATATTAAGTTTAATTTTTATATATATTTTTAAGATTAGAGAATGTTGTTTCTATAAAGATATAGAACAGTCAACACTAACTTAAAAATTATAAAGTAGTTATTTTACTTACCAATAAAAATAAATGAATTACATAACTTGTTCTATTTATGAAAAATTGTAAAAGAATATTATTTATTTTACAAAGTTGATTTAGATAGACTAATTAAGAGATATAAACAATATTAATAAGTCGGTTTAAATTTGATGTGGATATTAGCATTTTTTTATTAATGTTAGAGGAATTAAATTTATAACTAAGCTAAAAAAGGATTTTTTTTATTCAAATATTAAAATTTAAAAATTACAATAAGAATTTTACGTTTACATTCACAATTTTATAAAATAAATAGTATTTTTTATATTTTTCATAAAATAGAAGAAGTTTTGTAGATTTTTTTATTTTTATTGATAAGTAAACTCAATTGAACTAAATTTTTTGTTAGTTAAGTCTAATTAACTTAAAAAAAATCGAACAAATCTTATACGTGGACAAAATAACATTTTTCAATTTTAAACAAAATTTAGATTCAATTAAATAAAAAAATATGAAAATCGAATTGAATATAAGACATTAACAGATAACATTAGTACTAATACGTGATACTAATATTAATATTAATACGTAAGACGAAAAAACTTTTAAAAAAATAAAAATATTATAAATTGACACATAAAACTTATAAAGACGTGGTTATAACTAATTTAACAAAAAAATATTAAATTATGTCTTTATTAAAATAAAATAAATCTATGAATTGATATATCTTGTCTACCTAATGACAGAAATATTTTTTGATAAAACTCTCTTCACTACAAGAAATGCGCTGATTACCAAAGGTCTTTTGGTCGTTGATAAAATTGATATATCGAAGGATTTCCCAACAGTTATTTAAGATGGTCATTACCGAAGGCTTTTGCCCTTCGGTATTGGGCAACGAAGGCTTTTGGCCGTCGGTATAGACATTCACTTAATGAAATCAGAATTTGGGATTTCTCTCTTCCATTTTCCTAAATACTTTCTGCGAAAGCTTCTCCCAAACTTTCACTCCCAATTTGTCAGGTCCCCGCTTTCCACTCTCCCTTGCCCTAATCTTTGTCTCCCTCTGTCGTTCACAATCCGAAACCATCATTGCCATTGTTTCTCACTTTTTCGAGCCCCTCTTTCTTTACAATGGTGGTTTGGCGGCGTCAGGAGGTGTTGTCGCTGCGTCAGGGTTGGTGTCGCGGCGTGGGTAGAGATTCTAGTTGTTGAGGGAGGCTAATCCAGGGGCTATGTGACGAAGTGGCTTTCGCTGCGTGAGAAGGGCTTCACGAAAGAGGGTATCGGAGGTGCTAATACACCTAGGGTTGTCGCTGCCGTAGAGGTAAGTTATTGCTTCAAATTATTGTTTCAAATTATGTACCTTTTGGTGGTTGCCCTCTTTATGATGCATGTGTGAGTTAACCTGTATATGTGTATTGCTTTTGGTTCGCATTGGAGATTTTGTTTAACACTAAATATCATTGGAAAATGATTGCAATTGTAGTAGTGCGTCGAAGGTCGAGTGAAGCTCACTCTAGGGCAAAGGTGTGGTGTTAGGAGGTTGTCTTCGTCCAGGGAGGTTGTAGCATGGAGGTAAGCTCTTTGTCTCTTAACGAAGTGAGCATTGATGTAGAATTATGGTTAAATGTTGAATAAAAATGTGGTTGCATTAGTAAAAGAATGAGATTGTATTATTAAAGTGCTTTGAGTTCATCTTAGGGAATTACATTGCTTGTATTATTGATCCTTGTCTGGGAATGATTGAAACCACAGACTGCTATGGTCATATTAGGTTGAACTACTATTTTTTCTTATATTCCAAGCTATGTTGCATGTGTGAAATGTAGTGTTATGGCCAGATTGCTAAAGGGTACGAAGCTTTTAAATGTATTAAAGTCCTGGACCTTTGATTCAGTTTTGTTTGAGTATATTAGAATGAATGTTGTTGTTGTAAAACCGGTCATGATATCATGGTATGTGTGCACGTGATATAGGTTGACTAACTTAAATCTATCCAGAGTACGAGAGCTAATTTATGTGTGGATTGTATGATGCTTTGTCATGTTTGTTCTGTTATGTTAGTCCTTTCCTTTTGTTCTATGGCATCTCACTTCTTTGTATGCTTAACTGAATGAGTGCTTAACTCAAGAATGCATCTCCACCACTGATCAACACAAAAATGCCTTTAATTTAGGTACTTCGTTAGTTGTTACTTGTCTTGTTGATTCGTTTTCCAGTTTTAATTCTTTGCTTTAACCTATATAAAGATTTAACTGGTCATTTAAAAACCAAAAGACACAAACACAAGTTGAACCTGAATGCAATATGTTTTGAGTTTAATCCAAGCATTTTATAACTAAATATGCATTCATATAGTTCATTTGTACATTGAATTTAAAAATCTGAAATAATGTTTGATTTTAGAGTTGTAAAACTGTCCAACTTAGCTTTACATATAGGAATAAATAATTTCTGCATCTTATTCTACTTATTAATTACATGTCAATCTTTGTTAGGTTTGTTTGCCAAAGATCAAGTGAAGGTAGGGCTGGGCTGCTACTTTTACCTCAACATATCATTATCATATCTACCCAAAATTTCAACTTCGTTAGAAAATCAATCCTTGCAAGTAAAGGATAGAATAAAAAATTAAAATATTATAAATACTACGTTTCAGGTGTTTAAAAATAAAATTATTATATATAGGTTGACAACTGATTAACTTTTATACGATCATATAATAACTACATTTTAATAATAAAATATTAAACTATAAGAATAATAAGTTAATTACAATCCAAATTAATTATTTAATAAAGATAATAAAAAGTTATAAGTGGTGGTAAAGGATAAAACGAGTTGTTAATATATCGTTATTTCTAAAAGTAAGATAAGAAAAAGATAATATTAGGAAGTTTTTTTTTTTTTGTTTCATGTAAATAACTACTTAATAACAACTTTATACTAACGAAATCTTAAATTAAGATAGTTAATTAAAACATAAGTTGAATTATTTAATAAAAATAATTTTTGGGTAGTTTATATAAAATAAACAATGTCTTAGTTTGCAAAATCAAACCGTTCCAACACCAAAGACCTAAACAAAGGAATTCGTTTTTTGTATCTAACTTGAAAAATAAAACCGTTGATCCTCCCCCACCACCCTGTTCATTCCAGTTCTGTTTTTCTTTCCCAACACAACAAAGCACGCTCTACAAAACCTTATTAAATGCACCATCTTTCACTCTACCAATTCTGAAAAGCTAATGCAAATGGAAAACCACGTCCACAAATTCTTCACCTTCTTCTTCTTCATTTACCTTCTCGGTTACTTCATAATCTTCCGCAAATGGAGCCCCAAGATCCGACCCGAAGCTTCCAGCTGCCTCATCTCCCTCTTCCACGGCACCCCGGCTACGGTCCTCGCAGTCGCCGCCGTCCTCTCGGCTGAAAACCGCAGTCTTGCCGCCGCAAACACGAACTTCCAGAACCTCGTGCTAGACTATAGCGCCGCCTACTTCGCCGCCGACCTCGTACATCTCGCCACGTTCTTCACCGGCAGCGGAGACCTCACGTTCGTCTTCCACCACTTCGCCACGCTCTTCGTCATCCTCACGTGCCGCCACGTGGCGGTTCACGGGGCCGTGGCAGTGCTCACACTCCTGGCCATCGCGGAGGTCACCAGCGCGCCGCAGAACGCGTGGGCATTGGCCCGGGCGCGTCGGAAGGACGCGCAGTTCGCGGCGAGTGTGGCTAGTGTTTTGTCGGTTCCGTTTTATGGCTTGTATTCTGTGGTACGAGGTTTGTTGGGGCCGTATGTTGTTTTCCGGATGGCGGCGTTTTACTCAGGTGGAGGTGCTGAGGGTTTTATTGCCACGTGGGTTTGGATTTCCTGGGTCGTTGTAGTGTCGGTGGCCATTGCTGCGAGCATTGCGTGGGTTTCTAATCTTTGGATTGAAGTCTACGAAGAAAGATCAAGGAAAGTTGAGGACAAGATAAGATAGTGCATTAATGTGGGACTTAATACAAAATTAATAGCTTGCATGTTAGGTCAACTGTTTATGTAAATGTTTTTCGTGTAATAAATATTTGGGTATGATTAAACTCTCTTAGAAAAAAATGAAAAAAAAACTACCTTAGGTGGAGTTCATGTATAAATGTTAAACACAAACTTCTAATTTATATCTATTTTGTGTTTTTTTTAATAATCTTTGTATCATGTGATGTTAATATTACATTAATTTCAATGTTAATAATAACATGAAAAAAAAACAGACAAGTAAAAGATGGATAGATGATATTAATGTTTACTCTCTACATTTATATTATAATGGTTTGTAACCTCAATGTTGACTATGTGTATTTTTTCATTTATTATAAGAAATTATGTAATTATTAATAAAATTTTATGGAAGTGTTAGTAAAATAGATTTTTTTTACTAGTTTTATTCACAAAAGTAAATTTGTTGGTATTAAAAGTTTCATATTGACTAAATAAAACTAATTTAAAGTATATATGATGCAAGAATGACTTACTCGAAAATCAAATAATGGAAGTGAACCAAAGCACTCTTCACTAATATGCAAAATTGACACCAATGATGAAACATGACCTAAAGGATAAAATATGATCCATATGAAGGTTTGGTGCCAAATGATAGAAACCCTTTTTCAAGCAAGTTGAAGGAGACTTCATGTGTTGGAGGCGGAAGCATGTAAAGATGAAATAAATGGAGTTTGTGAAACATGTAAATTCTAGAAAAGGAGGACAAATAAGTGTTAGATGTTATTGATGTACTTGGAAGAAACTAGAGGGGGTGATTAGTGTTATAGGAAAATTTTTCGCAAAGAAGATAATTTAACAGACTTCTCAAGGATTAAAAGATTTTATATAAGTTGTTAAATGTTCTACTTGAAAGTACTATTCAAACTATAAGTTTTCAAACAAATAGTTTCAATCGTTTAAATGGATTGCCTACAACATTTTAATAAGATCAGCTCTTAATAAAAGTAATATCAATAAATCAAATACAAGTCCTTAGACCGTTACTCTCGTAGAGAGGATGTGTATATAATACAATTCAATCTAATAGACTCTTAGGATTTTAATTCTATGAAGCTTGAGAGTATTTTCTTTTTCTTTTCTTCACAAATTTTTCTTTCGTATTCGTGTTCTTATTCTCTTGCTCTTTTCTTTGACATTATTCAATATATAGGATTTCAAAAAAATTATGTTAGATAGTACTTTGCTTTGATCTTCGAATCTTATTAGTCTTGTCGTAGGTAACAGCCGTTGGTTAAAGTCAACTTGTCAAAGCATGCATGCTTTTTCAGTTTCTTATCAAAAGTAGGTTGTACGAACTTTATGGCACGACTTTTGATAGTGAGAACATTTTGTGAATGTCTGGTTTTTCTACTTCTGATTTGTATAGGATGGAGCAGGTGGATACTTGACATAGGTAATCTGCACAAAGTAGAGTAGATATGCATGGAGACAAATATGCCTTTTTTTATCACTTTTTTTGTTTTTAAACGTTAAGCATTTAATAGCATTTAATGCATGTTCAGAACAACAAAGTGTTTTTCATGTTTTCTACCATTCAGGTAGGATTTAATCGTTTAAGTTTTTCACTAAGATACCAAGTAGTTAATGAAGACTTCACCGTTGGATGAATGATATCGTTCGACACATGGTATCATTTAACCTGTGTAAACACTTCTTAAGTTTTCTTTGTTTCATTCGAAAACGCATTTAGCAAGGAGTCTATCAATACCAGCTTTTGGATCATCATTCAAGACTCTATTTTGAGGGCTTTTATGGGTGTCTTTTTGATGGCCTTTAAGAGCAATACTTTTCTCTTTCTTGTTTAAGCCATCTTCTTGGAGTTCAAGCTCATGCACCTTTAAAATTTCGATCAGCTCTTCCAAGTTCATACCATCAAGATTTTTTAATGTCTTGACAACAGTAACCAATGGTTTCCATTCTCTAATGATAGCAACCTTTTTGGCTAGGTTAGGTCAAAGCTATAAAGATACTATGGAGATGGTCCCTTAAATATTTATGGTGTTGAAATGTGGTGGATCATCAAGGATAGGGATTGGAAATGCGGAAGCTATGGTGTTTGTGAGGCTAAAAGCTCATTGCCATATGGTGGTTAAATGGTGGTGGTGGTGTTTGAAGGCTCAAAGAGAGGTTAAACCAACTCTAAGAGGTGACTAGAGGGGCCTCATGGGTTGCTCTAGTCTTGATCTAAGATGAGTAGTATAGCCAAAAATGGGCAGTATAACATTACTCAACATCAAAGATCATTACAAGAGAGTGGACAAGTGTCAACAAATCCTCTCTAATGAGATAGCACATGTGGTCACTCACAAAATACAATCTTCTCCATTCCTAGAGTATCATGTGGCCATTACTAAAAGAAAATCATCTTCAATAGAAGTATGACACATAGCACATACTTTTCACATGGTTTTGATGTCTAACTTAAGGAAAACTCTATGATAATTAGGTCTTAATACAAAACCTTAAACAAACCTACACTACATGCCCGAATACAATGGCCTAAACAACCTACACTACATGGCTGGATACAATGGTCTAAACAACCTACACTACTCTTCAAACTATGCTCCATGATGGCTTCAAAGGTGGTCCACAAGGTAGAGTTGATATCATTTTCAAGGATGACTTCCACTCTTCTTAAAAGTGTTTGATCATGACTAGGGGATTTGCCATCATCTAGAGATACTACGTAGGATTTTATTGATATGATCGAAGTTGTCGTAGGATTTTCTAAGGGATCTAAGCTTATTGATGATCGGTTGGAATCTACTAAACATGGTCTAAACATTTTCACTTTCTAGCATTGTGAAAAGTTCATACTGTCTAGTAAGTAGACTGAGTTTATTTCTTTTAATCTCGTCAAATTCCTTGCACGTAATGACCAAAGTATCCCACATTTGCTTTGCTCCTTGAGAGGATGACTGATAATGCTAATTTTTACCACTATCTAAGCATCATTTTAGTAGCAAAATCAACTCCTTTATAACTTATAACTTGTTAAATCCTCTTCTTTTGTCTTGTTTTCTAAATAATTGTATCTTTGGCTACTTTGATGTGCTTTCATCAATAATCCCTTATTTTGTAGCTAATAATGAGCTTGGAAGAGTCTCCAATAATGTCTAAAGCTGAACCAAGCATGAGAAGCAAGCAGATCTGCAGAAAAAGTGAAATTGATGCAGTGCTGAAAAGTCAGGCCCAAGCCCCCCCTGGCTGAGGGGCGCCCAAGCGCGACTGCACTAGGGCCAGTTTCTGCACAGAAAAGTGACCAGGTGCCAGTTTTGTGTGCTGGTCAGGCCCAAGCCCCCCCTGGCTGAGGGGCGCCCAAGCGCGACTGCACCAGGGCCAGTTTCTGCACAGAAAAGTGACCAGGTGCCAGTTTTGTGTGCTGGTCGCGCCCGGGCGTGAAAAAGGGGCGCTCGGGCGCGACTTTTTGCGAGAAGCTTGCGCCCGGGCGTGAGAAATGGGGCGCCCAAGCGCGACTTTTTCCGAGAGGCTCGCGCCCGGGCGCGACTGAGAGGGCGCCCGAGCGCGACTTTTGCTGATGTGTCAGATCTAGCTTATTTAACCCTAAAACGCGAAGGGGTTGGGATCTTTGGCTGCCCAAACGCGATTTCTCTCAATTGGAGCTCTTGGAGGCGAGCTAGGAGCTGTGGAAACAGTCCTTCTTCAACCTTGGGTCTTCCTCCTTCTTCCATTTCCACCATTGTTGTAAGCTTGAGCTCTCCATTCATGGAGAGCTAGTTTCATTATTGTTGGGGGATTGATGTAGCCACTGAAATCTTATGTAAACCACTATGTTTTGAATGAATTTATGCCTCTTTCATTGATTGTTAGTGTTTAATTCCTTTTCTTAATGCTTGTTGTGAAATTGCTACCCATTACATGATTTTAGGGTTTGCTTGATATTGGAAAATGTTGGGTAAATCTGGACTTGGATTAAACACCTAAAGGAAATAGTATCTAGGAATAGAGCTAGGACCTTTGGTTGTCTTAAGATCTCAATTCTTAATGCAGAAATAATTGTTAGGTTTTCCAAGGGATTGGAACCTAATAAGGAAGTCTAGGCTCTCTCTACCAAGGAATTGGGTTTGAGTAATTTAGTAGATTGACATTGGCATATTAATGAAGAGGAAGTGATTTTCTATACATAATAGTGAAGTAGGTGAAATCATACCCCCAACAATACCATTCCATGTCATTTCTAATCTTTCCATTTCCTAGTGTTTGAGTATCTAAGATCACTTTTATCAATTATGTTTCTTGTTTACTTTAATTGCACAAAAACACAAATTATGAAGCATTCTTTAGTTTAAGTTAGTTGGAAATTATACGATTGTTTGGTGACACGAGTCTCTTGGGAAACGATATCCGGTCTTACCGGTTTTATTACTTAGAACGATTTGGTACACTTGCCAGAAAGTTAACAATGACCACATGTCCTACCCATATTTTCTTTGTTCCTTTGCTCCTAAGAAATCTCAAAACAATCCTCCTATTACAAACTTTTAGAAACCCGCTCAAAACTCTTTCTCTTCCAAAAAATATTTATGGGAGGATGTGAGATCTATTCCATGATTATGTATGTATGCGTTTGCTTATTATGTGTTTTTTTTATCATGTGACCGTCATGCTCTTTTATGTTGTAATATACATGTATCTTTTCGTTTTTAATAATTTTTATATTCCACAATATTTATGGGAGGATGTTAAATTTTTGATGACGTGTGAGGGTGGAGTGGATATTATTTCAAACGTGGCTTGCAGAGAACGTTATACGTGGTTTTTATTTATCACGTGACATTTTCTAAATGAAACATTTTAAAAATATGGGTTTTTCTGAAATATTTTAAAATTAGGGTTAATTAAAATTTTTAATTGAGGAGAGAAAATCTGAAGCTTCAAATTGGTAGGACGTCAACCATGGAAGCATCTCCGTTCTGCGTTCATCATCAAGCCCAGATTCACCTGTAGAAACCAACCTAGAATTTTTCAGATGAAACTATGCAATCTAAACAGGGTACCGCGTGAGGCTGAGATTGGATCTGGAGACAATAGGAAAGGATCTCCTTGCAACATTCAAGTGAATTTTAGCACATATGAGCCTGGTGCAGACGAAAATAATGAACATGGTGATCACCGCAAACCCAATCACAGTCATCACCAAGTTAATTCCAGAAGAAATCATTTTGCCAAAAAAAAAATCCCAAATTGATAAAGAACCCTCCAATTTTAGATTCCTTCCAAAAGGCCCCAGTTGAATAGTGAACACTAACAGACACCGCCAGCAACTTCCTCCTTGGGTTTCAGAGGAGAATGTGAAGTGAGCTACACGCGCTGGCACTAAAGATGCATGCTTTTCTCAGTGGGTATGGAGGTGAAAGGTGAATCAGATAATGGCGATGTGAAAGGGTGAGAATTGGGACTGTTGTATTGTCCCAATGACAAAGAGAAAGCAAACCCTAGAAGGCATGATGGGTGAGTTGGTGAGAGTGAGAGTGAGAAAGGGGTGAAAGATCTAAAGTAATGATGGTTATGTTATGATTAAGATTTTTTAGATCTAAATCAAGTTGAGTATTGTTCTTTAGCGATGGAACAAAGAAGATGACTCAGTGCTGTTGAAGACTTTTTATTTCATTAGCTATGGTGAAGAGCTTTCCTGGTTCCTAGACAGGAAGGCACCGCGTGAGGCTGGTTATGGGGTCGCCATCTATGGCGGAAGAACTGCTATGCCCAATTTTAAACCCAATTAAAATTTCATGTTTGAAATGCCACAAAAATGCCATGTTTGATTAATATCTACTCCACCCTCACACATCATCAAAATTTAACGGAATTAATTTGATTTAACGGCAAAAGCTCAATTGAGTCAAATTTTCAATAAAAATGACCAAATTGACAAAAATAAAAAGACAGAGATGTAACTAGAATAACCCCACAAAAATAGGGAACTCTAAATGGATTTAACCAATATTGACATTTGAATCAACTCCTTTATCAATTTGTTTCTCTGTATATTTCGTGAAATTGCAAACGGTGGAGTTTCATAGGAGAAATTTAGAAATTCGTTCCCATTGAAAATCAGATATAGGAGTTGGCACGAGAATTTCTTCGATTTGCCTTGTTTCGATCACACAGTCACCAAGCAAGTGAGAGTAATTTCAATTGAAGCATTTCCTCAAATAGTTTCTGTTCATTTATTTGAATTCATGTGAAGCAGTTGCTTTTCGGAATCAAAATTCAATGCAAGCGGTGCTTTTTCAACAATGTTAATTCGGTGAATTCAATGAGGAGAATTATCTTGATTGGTTAATTTTTGAAAAAAAATATTCAATTCAATTCAATTAAATGATTCCAAGAGGTGTTGACTTTTAATTCATTTATTGATGTCGTTATTGAATTGGGTTGGTGTTGGATACAAGTAAATTGCATTTGCTTGGTGCAGTATTTCCCCAATCATTGATTTTTTAATTATTTGAATCTTAACTCAACAGATAATTAAAATGCTGCAATCATTTAATTTAAGTTACGTGCATTATTCAATTGAGCATTCTTTATCAATTGATTTAGTTAGTTCAAGCAGTTGGGAAGTATATTAAGGAAACTAGATTAAATATATACTAGTGTTTCTAAAATATTAAATTAAAAATTATATATACAAAAATATAAATTTAAATTGTTTAATATTTATTTTGTTAATTTTATGTCATTAATTAAATTAAATATTATGTAAATGTTGTACTTATATTAAAAAGCCCAAATATATATATAATAAAGAAATAATTAATCATTTCATTTGTATCCCATGAATGTAACTAAAATTACTCCCGATATCATTGTGATAATATGCTATAAACCCACACTCATACTTTCTATGTAGAAATTGCTTGTTGAATCTATGAAATCAACTTAAAATATGTGTCATATGTTTAAATGATAAATATTGATAGGAAAATATATATATTTTGGTACATTTTGGGAGAAAAATTAGGTAGATAGAGAAGAGAGACTAAAAACACAAAATCACACCATTTTAATTAAAAAAAATAAACATTTTTATTATATATTTATCCCAATAAATTAGTAACAGTGTGTTCCTTCTTTAGATTATATTTTCTACTAGTGACAACCTCCTAACACATCTCCAATAAAATTAGATTGGAGTATAATATAGCGTGCATCTATAAGAATATAAAAATATTTAAATTTAATGTGTAAAAGTTAAAGTAAAATCATATGTATTATATAGGAGTAAGAATACTTTCAGATAATATAGCGTGCATCTATGTAAAGACTAATAAAGATTAAATATTTTGATAAAAAATAATAAGAATTCAGGATGACAAGAAGATATAAGCAGGGTTAACTAATCCTAAAAAAACTCAATAAATGTAATCATTCTAAACAATCTAAGTCTAATAAGGTAAAAGCCCGTAAATCTATTAAAAATAACATTCTTACGAAGTAAATAATACGTATTCATTATAATATTTATTATCATCTAATGTACCTACTTAACTTAGTGTCGAAGTATCTTATCGTAGACACACTCCAATAAAAAAAAGAAACAACTTCATAAACATATTCAAAACAACAAACTCCAATAAAGACATGAAAACAAGAAATCCTAATAATTACAAAAGAAACAAAACAAACTCACAAAAATTAGAACCAAGAAGGAAAAAAAACTTAATCTTGTCGACAAAAGATTTCAAAAAATGCTAAACAGAGAAAAAAAAACCCAACACCATCGAAGTTGTGAAAATAGGATTGAAAACCTAAATTAAAAGGCAAATACGAACACCATGAAATGAAACTATGAAACTCGCCACAAACAACGATAAAATGGTGATTAGATGAACATAGCTCCTTTAATAACTATGTTTAAGATCAAAAATACACTTTCATACCTCACTTATTTTTACTTTTAAAAAAAATACCAATTAGACCAATTACCTCGTGAAAGTGTCAAAATGTTATAAAAGTAGTGTCAATCTATCATTACCCATATTTGTTATCATTGTAATATGTGCACCAACTTCTGACGCATTTATACTAATAAATAACCTTTTACCACCTTTTTTACCAACTCAAAATTTAAGTGAGCAAACCAGTATTATTTGGTGAAACAATTTATTTAACTAGCTCGTAATGTTTTTTAATTGCTTATCATTGTAATTGCTTTCACATGTAAAATTTTAGCTTATAAGTTCCTATTTTTTTCAATCTCCACTTTTTTTAACTTTTATATTTAGAAACCTTTATTCTCATTCTCAATTTTTACCAAAGATCATTTTTCAAAATACAGTAGTGAGTCATTTTTATTATCTCATTTCATTTATTCACTTATTTTATATTCAAAATAACTTATAATAAAAAATAAACACAGGCTATTAGGATTTTTCTTCTTCAACTTCACAATTTCTTCTTTAATTATCTAAATTGGAACTATCCAAAATATATTTAAGATTACTGATTTAGAATTGTCATAGGAGATACTAAAATATGTAATTCATAATTATAATTTAGGTTACATAATTTAAAATAACCATATTTTGAAATTGAGAGTAAGACAAAAATGATATGCATTGCTATAATAAAGATTACAAAGGAAAAAACATTTAGAAATTTCACTTTCATTTGATTAATTCCATGGAGAAAATTCCCTCTTCCACCACCAACACACAACACTGTCTATACAAGCAACTCTTTGCAATGGTCAAATAAACAGTTACCTAAGATAATAATCCTTCACTTCTCTTATTAATATGCTAACAAATTTGGATTATCTCTTGAAGTTTTACTGTTATCTCTGTGTTGAATCTTTAAAATACATTAATAAACATTGATTTTATATACTTTAAAATATATTAGAACTTTTTTTTTACATTCCAATATCAGTATATTTTGAAAATCATTAAAGGGACAATATAAAAACTCGTAGAAAATCTAGGCTCCACTGATACCTTTCCATGACCAAGTCAAGAGGGGAAAGTGTTCAAGAGTAAAATTCGTAGGTCTTGGCTTTGATTATAATTGTCCTCAATCCTCCAATTGGTGATAAAATCATCAAGCACAGGCCAAGAAAAATGCAGATCTGTAACAACAGGAGCAAGATTAATCTTGGCTTAAATTGAAATTATTTTTTAAAGGAGAATATATGAAACAAGTTATTTCAAATATACCCAGTTAGCGAACCAAGACAAGCTAAATCTCCTTGGTTTGTGGATTACAAGCCACATGATACATGGGAGCTACAATAAGAAAACCAAACTGTTAAACACAATTACAGTAATCTCGTAAAAAATTAGTTATGTATTTGAATAAATCTTCCATAAAATGCTGAAAATAATAAGATTTATAAAGTTAAAACTAATTTATACATAAAGTAAAACTTCAATTATGTAGAAACTAATAAGAAAAAGAATATTTGTAAGTTCTCTATTGAAATAAAGTAATTTATTCTCAAAGAGAATTAATGAATTGAGATATATAATGATTCATGACTTACAAAGTATGTTGTTGGAGCAAAAGCAAACCCTCCAAAAAATCCTAGGAGTCCATCGAAAAATGGAAAGGTGATAGCAATGAACATTGTGAATGCTGAAAAAAAAATGAAAAGAGGATATATTAATATCAATGCACATAACCAACTGAAATCCATAAGTGGATATTAAGGACATGTACATTACTTACCCACATATACATTCCTTACGACAAAACGAAGTATTGTGCTTGGTTCAAAATTCAACTTCTTCACCATCACAGTCTCAATCATGTCAAACACTGGCATTGCATAAATCTACAACAACAGTCACAAAGTTAGCAATTTGGGTAGTTTTAGTTTCTTTAGAATCAACCAGAAAGAGGAAAATCATAGGAATTTTTTCTTATGATCACTTTCAATCTTTGTGTAACTTGTAAATTTAAGTTTTGGTCAAGCTAGGGACACGAAAAATGTATTGAGGTAAATAGATGAGACAAATATATTTTATTGTAGTTGAACTCTGTAGTAAAACTCAAATCATATTTGAATTAGAGACATTTAGAAATCCAAAGCATGAGTTGAAATGAGAAAGTTCAGTGACATTCTACAAAAGAAAAACCCAGGAAGTGGTGCAATGATCTCTTGATAAGTCATACATCAAAAGTGGTCAATTTCCTTAGCCTATTCCAGTAAAAATATTTCTGACAACATGAAACATGAGAGAAATTGTACTTTACCTGATAGCTTCCAATCACATGAATAACAACAAACAAGTTAGCCATTGCAATGAGCCATGCTGGTTTCTCCAAAGAGAGGAGGATGTCAGAATCAACCTCATTGCCAAACATCCAGTAGCCAATAAGAGCCACTGGGAAGTAACATACAGCCACAATTATGTAGGCAACAACCACTCCTCTCCACATAGGAACCTTGGATGGTTTCTCAGGTGTGGATGGGATTGTGGCTTGGATTTCCAACACCACATTGTGCCCAGCATAGGCAAAAGCCACAGTGCCAAGAGCATTAAAGAAGTTAAACACTGTCCCTGCAGTACTCTGAGCTTTGTAACCATATTGCACATTTTCTTGAACACCCTTGTCTACACTAGCTGCCCAAGCAATTGTAGAGTAACTGCAGAAAAATGCAAACAATGAAGACCAAATCATCATGATCATTAGTATTTCACTGTTGTTCTCATTCCACCAACAGAACTAAACTGGTTCACAGTTCTCAAAGATGAGTAATAGTATCATGACTACTAAAATGTAACCAATAAATTTGTGTCCATAATGAAAAGAATATATACCTTAAGGACATGACTGCAGCTGCCAAGGATACACCAGTAATGGAGTTGAAATCAGGGAGATGGGATAGGACAAAGTGAACAGAGGCAAAGATCATAATAAAAAAGGTTAATTTGATCTTTTTGCAGTCTGAACACACAGTGTCATGGAACTTCTGCAATGATGTTCCTCCAGTGACCATGTACACAATGTTAACCCCAATTTCAACCACAAGCTGTTGAGGCACCACAATGTAGAGGCCAAGCTTTTCGCCGAATGCATACTGACCCAGTTCATGGTACCTGTCAAACCTTTTCCCTGGAACCATTTCATGCATCTCAACCATTTGCCATAATGTGTACAAGGTGATGATCCATGAGAGTACAAGTATTGCCACACCGGGACCCCTGTGTAATAAGATACAACATTTTGATTCTCAAATCAACAAACACAATTTACAAAATTGGTTCTTTGTTCTGCACTCTGTTCAGAAGCTCACTTTCATCATAAGGAGTTAAATTTATGTCGCAGAATTTATAACAATTCACCCAAGTTAACACATGAGTTTATAACAATTCACACATAGTATTCAAATCATCAACCGTCCAAGTTAGATTCCCTTCAATCATAAAGGTGTTTTGTTACTAAATAATAATGAATTGAATTACTAAAGGTGCAATTCAATTAGGGTTTGAAACATACCATCCTAGCTCAGACATGGCATAAGGAAGACCCAGAACACCAGCTCCAACCATGGCAGTGACATTGTGGAAAGCTGAATACCACCATTTTCCATTCCTTTTAGAAGTAATTGGAAGCCAATCCTCAATTTTCTTCTCTCTCTCTGATTTTTCCTATTTTATCAGCAAACAACAAATCAAATCACCTTCTATTTTCAACCTTCATATACTGTAATGCATAAACTCACTCAATCGAGGGTCTATATGCTAAAAGTGTGAAGAAAAAAAAAATATTATGGGGACTATGGTTTATTCAACATAAAGAATGTTCAATGTTTTTGCTGCCATTTATAAAGGGTTTATTCTATAAGGAATACTAATTTTACACCTTTCAACCTATCTAAAGAGAAAAATATCCAAGAATTTCACATGTTAAACTTTAGGTTTGGCGGCTATGATATTATCGTGTACTTAATTGAGACATACATGTATATCATTATTTACTCAATCATATATTTATGGATATTCTTAGATATTTTTAAATAAAATTACTTAAAAATTTATTTTTGAAATATAAATTTAAATAAAAATTATTGTTAAAAAATAATTTAAATAAAATTGTTTCATAATACTAGTACAAATAAATTTACTTTTTTTGAAAAAATAAATTCAACAGTAACTTTTAACTGAAATTATCTCTTTATAAATGATTTTAATTTCAAAAGTCTTCATAAAAAAGGCACTTTATAAAATTATATGCATATATATATATATATATATATATATATATATATATATATATATATATATATATATTCAAAGTTTATAATAAATATATCTAAATTCTTTTTAGTACGAAATTTAATTGCTTTTATTAATGGATAAGTACTAATAAGAATAAAAAAAATTGTAGCCATATATATATATATATATATATATATATCTTGTTCAATAAAATGACTATAAAATTGTGAAACTATAAGTCAATGGTTTGTGTTTAATTTTTGCAGATAATAAAATGGGTATCATTTAAAGCATACTCAAATAAGCAACCTAATCACTCCATTTTTAATATATAATTCTATTTTTGGTTTGGTTTTGGGTATGCCAATTATGACTTTTGAGGCTTGAGCACACGTATGACTTTGACTTATTTAAGGAATATCTTTTCAATGTTGTTTTTTAATAAAGTCATCATTACAACAATAGTAACAACAGTTTTGTGTGGGAATATTGTGATAAGGTGGTGTTTTAGCACTCAAAACAAGGTTTGGTTTACAGTCTTTTAATCCAACGTTGTCACGTCTTTACAATCAAGTCACCAAATTTGTAGTAGGATATTGTGAAAACCTGTTTATTAAACAAAAAATTAAACTACAAGACCATAAAACACAAACGCATGACTCAGCTGGTAAAAACAATAGTTAAATTAATTATACTTTTTTTTAAAATATCAATAGGTGATAAGAGGTCAAAAAGGAAAAAGAAAACAAAACAAACATATCATGGCACTTTTCAACTGCGTGTTTGGAAAACAACTGCATCTAGCATCATAAAGTTTCCTTAGTTCACACGATAGAGATTAATTGCACTCGAATACTAATTTTCTCTCACATAAATCATTCACAAAATCTCTAAACTTAAAATGTTCATACACATAATAAAATTATATATATATATATATATATATATATATATATATATATATATATATATATATTCTCTAATTATTTATACAAAACATTAACACATTTCTTTATCAATTAAGATGATGATAAATCTAAATATTAACTAAAATATATAATTTTGATTAAATATTTTTTTTAAATTTAATATAAAATTAAAATTTATCTTACTAAAATATTGATATATTTTTATTTTCAAACTTAAAAATAAAATATATTATTTAGAATTTAATTAAGTTAAATCTTTTTTAAAGTATTAATATAAAAAATATTTGATAAGTTAAAATTTTTTCAATGTAATTTAATCAAAATGATTATATTAATTTATTTTTAAAAATTAAAAATTAAAATATATGAAAATTTTAGATAAAAATAAATTTTAATTTGGTATTAAAGTTTAGGATAACTCAGCTTTTATAAAATTAAATATAATTATATATTATAAGTTGTTGTTAATTTTAGTTAATGCAAAATTTTCAAAAACACGTATATGCTTAGTAAACAAAATAAGCAACCTCTAAAGAAGTGTAGGCATTTGAAAGCCATGGAGAGAAAAGGGCACATCAGAAAAGTCGGTTTTACAGAAGTGAGAATTTTGTCTGAGAAACTTAACTTGCAAACATTAATCCAAGCATATACAGAACAAGTAAAGGCAGGATGAAGATTGGAAAAGCAATTGCAGAGAGGAAAGATGAAACAGAGTACATGGTGAGATATGGTGAAGAACAGAGATAGAATTGGTACGTAGTGTTTGATTTACAAAGTGTGATGAAACCCCAACAATTGTTTTGCATATACCATATGATAAATTGGAGAGAGAGAGAGAGAAACTGACTGTATTTCTGTGAGGAGCAGAGGTGTGACCGTTTGTTGCTTCGATTTCCACACTTCCCATGGCTGCAGAATGAGATTCCCAGAAGCTTTGCAAAACAGAGGACAGACAACAAAACAAACTGTTTTCCAAGTTAGTTTATTAGAGCAAAAAACAAAGGGTTGCTCTCATTTTCAAATACGGGAATGCGTGGGTATTTATAGACGAGAATATCACACAAAACAAAAGAATCGAAAAGACAGATAATGATACAGACTAATAAATAAATAAATAAATATTAATCTTACTTTACACAAATGAAGAATTTCTAGATGAGCAAGTACGAGAATAGAAATCGAATGAAAAAGTGAAATATTTAGTAATGAATAAGTACAATTTTTCACATATTTAAGTTTGTGTAAAATAAAATTATATATCTATTATATATATATATATATAGATAACAAGATAATATATATAAGATTCAATAAATTCATTAGCTTTTATAAATGATGATAACAAGATAATAAAGATATAATAAATACATTATTTTTTATTAAAATCATTATTATTAAAATCGAGATATATAAGTTTTAAATGGATAAAGTAGTATTGATTATTGTAACTTGTTAAAATCATTAACATTTTGAATGGGTTGTGTATTATTTTTTAAATGATGCATCTTATACTGTTGTTTCACTTTTTAAAATCATGATTATAAATTCTAACATATTTAATAAGGTAAAACATGTTTATATACTCTTGGATCAACTTTAATTGAAAATTGACTTTGAAACCTATAAACATAGAGATAAGATAAGGAGATAAGTAATTATATTTATTGTGAAATTAAGACTTTAATATAATAACTGATGAGATTCATTATCTAACTTAAGACTACATTAAAAAAGTATCAAAAAGTGTAAGGAATAGTTACTAACCTCACTATCTCGAACAGAGACCAAATAAGATTTATAGACAAATCAATAAAAGAGGGGTGAACTACCTATTAACATTTCAAACATATTAAAATTCATGTTCACATATATTTACATACCAAAGTCAATTCAAATAATCAACAAATATATATATATATATATATATATATATATATATATATATATATATATATATATATATTAAATTATTACTTTTGGAAGACTAATATTAAGTTCATATTTGTCATAAATATATAGTATGTTAGGAGATTTATCCACTTTGATATAAACCTCATATATGCAACATAAATTATATATTTTATTGTGTATAAATCACTAGTGCAGAATTGATCTTTAACGTCACCCCATAGACGTCCGTCCACGAAAACTCCAACGTAAATAATTGACCGGTGGCATAAATGTAAATAATTGAATGTGGAGACGTCCGTCCTAGAGGGAGCCGGACGTCTATAATATAGCAGACGTCAGACCCCTCTAACGGACGTTCAAAAGCCTGATATGAGAGTTGAAGATTCAGCCTTCAGAACGTCCGTCCTAGAGGGGGCCGGACGTCTATATATAGTAAACGTCCGGCTCCCCCAAGGACGGACGTTCAAAAGACTGAATGGTTGAACTACCTGGTCAGCCTCTTGAACATCCGTCTTGGAGGGGGACGGACGTCTATATGTAGTAGACGTCCGTCCCCCTACAAGACGGACGTTCAAGAGGCTGACAGGGTAGTGAACCCATCAGTCTCTTGAACGTCCGTCCTGGAGGGGGACGGACGTCTACTATATATGGACGTCCGTCCCCCTCCAGGACGGACGTTCAAGAGACTGATGGGTTCACTACCCTGTCAGCCTCTTGAACGTCCGTCCTGGAGGGGTACGGTCGTCTATTATATATGGATGTCCGTCCCCCTCCAGGACGGACGTTCAAGAGGCTGACAGGGTAGTTGAACCCGTCTGTCTCTTGAACGTCCGTCCTGGAGGGGGACGGACGTCCTCCAGGACGGACGTTCAAGAGACTGACAGGGTAGTACAAGTCGTCAGTCTCTTGAACGTCCGTCTTGGAGGGGGACAGACGTCCATATATAATAGACGACCGTCCCCCTCAAGGACGGACGTTCAAGAGACTGATGGGTTGTACTACCCTGTCAGTCTCTTGAACGTCCGTCCTTGAGGGGGACGGTCGTCTATTATATATGGACGTCCGTCCCCCTCCAGGACGGATGTTCAAGAGGCTGACAGGGTAGTTCGCTGTCAGCCCTTGAACGTCCGTCCTAGAGGGGGTCGGACGTCTACTATATTATAGACGTCCGGCCCCCGCCATAACTGACGTTCAAAAGACGTTTAAAATAAGGATACACATTCCAAAACGCGAACCCGCGAGGAGTTATGCGAACCTTTCCCTCTGCGCCTTGCATTTCCAGGTTGGTTTTTATGTGTTTTGGGCCATTTAATCTTACTTTTGTTCCGATTAAATTGTTCAGTGATGACATATCTTTCATTTGGACCGATTAAAAATCGTTTTCGGTGCATTTTGGTGCAGTTTGTTGCGTGTTCTTGGGCGGCGTTTTTTGGCCTACATTTTAGGTCGTTTACTCCTCCATCTTCCTCCATTTTCATTTTGAATCTGTTCTTCAGACGTGTTGCAGTGCACAAACAAACGTTCAAACCCGTAATCCTAAATAACCCTAAATAAGCCGTCTAATAAAGCCCTTTCTGCAGTAGTATATAGACGTCCGAGAGGTTCACAGCGGACGTCTATATAGACATCCGGCCTGACACAGCGGACGTCCATATAGACGTCCGGCCGGACACAACGGACGTCCATATAGACGTCCGGCCTGACACAACGGACGTCCATATAGACGTCCGGCCTGACACAACGGACGTCTATATAGACGTCCGGGCTGACACAACGGACGTCTACATAGACGTCACCCGCATAAACGTCCGTTGGAGGTCGGACGTTAAAAGGCCTAAAGAACGGACGTCTATACCCCTTTCTGCACTAGTGAATCTCTTTATCCTCTTATTAGTTAATAAAAACATTTATCGACTATTATTATTTGATATATTTATCTATATAACTAAATGTATCATTGGATATTATAACTTAATATTCATAATAATAATTTTATTTCACTCAATATACATCGAAAACCAACCAATATTGAAATAATTAAATTAAAACATATAAACACTAACAAGAGTAATGATTAAGCAAAACTTTCTCAATTAATGTCATCTTTTTAGAGAATAACAAAATTATGTCTCTTTCTCGCTTGAGTTATCAGTATGTCACATGAAGCATATCATATAGTTTGAGCAAAAAGGGTATCACTAGAGCTACATGTTCTTAGTGGAGAGATTTCACTCTTGTCGTTTAAGCATTCAATATCTCTTATGCGATGTGATTCCTCACTTAAGACAAGAACTTCTAGAAATTATCTAAAATTACTCATTTTTCATTGTTTGAGTGGTCACTTGTTGCGTGGACGATAAGAGATCCAAGAAAGAGAGGTTCTTTGACATTTTTCTCTAATTCAAACTTCAAGTCACAACTTGAGAGATTATTTGGACTCTTATAGGATTACACTTTGTGCCTATAATAAATGTCATCACTTGAACTTTATTCGATCACTTAAATTTTATTCGATTCATTAGGTCAACACTCATAAAATACTAACAAAACAAAACAAAAACAAGTTCAAAAAAAAGATATCAAATCATAAAAAAAAATAATAAACATTCTAGTGAGTTTTAAGCATATATTGCAACTTCATTTATATATTGAATTTCTACTTTTTTTTTCCAAATATATTTATCAACACTAAAAAATAAGTAAAAAAAATAACACAATGATTTAAAATGGTCATTTAAATTATTTAATATTTCACTTATTTATATTCAATTGCATCAATGGTTACATCTAAAGCCACAATGAAACAATTCCAAAATGATTAAAGAACCCAAATTATTTTTCCTTGTTTGATAGTTAATGGTTCTCCAAACAATAACAATCTAAGAAAAGATAAGAGATCAAAGCTTTAAGAAAACCACACCTACAAACCAAAACAGTAATAAGAACTTGGATTGATTGTTCTTAGTTGATTAAACTAATAAAAGTCAAAACACTCTTAAGAGTAGACAAGAAAAAAAAACTTTAACAACATGTTTGGTTTTGATGAACTACTATTTTCATAGACAGAAAGAAGAAGAAAATTATAAAATTAATGTATTGAAATATATGAAAATACAAAAATTCAGATAAAAAACATTAACTTTTCACGCATATGAGAACAGATTTGATAATAAAGTTTTATGTAATCAATTATAATTTCAACATAATCAATTATATTATAATACATAATCAATTATAAAATTAATTAATATTTACGATTTTATTTATTATAAAGAAAAAAGTGAATAATATAACATTATTAAAATAAAAATAAAAAATATTTTTTCAGTCAAATCAGTTATATTTTCCACTCTAATCTATCCACTTTATTTTAATCAAAACAATCTTATTTTCTATATTCTGTTTCCTTTTTTTATTATTTTCCTCTCCACCTCAATCTAAACTTACTCAAAACCAGATTTTGACTCACTAGAAATAACCATGTTTAGTCCCCTCCTAACAGCTTAAACTTGATTAAGAAAAGGATTAAAAAAATTACTTCACAAAGCTAAACTAAAGGGTATTAATTTTAATTAATTTTACAAATAAATAGCGAATCAATTAAAATTATAATTTGCACCCTTAAAATACAACTATATAATTTTAGTATTCATCATTCAAAATTATATCTTCTAAAACTGACACTATATGAAGGAGAATATCTGAATGTTTGTGCAAAGTGTATAAAAAAGTGTTAAGAGAGTGACGTTAATACTTCAGAAAACAAATCTATAAAAGAATACATTTAACATAATAATAAGAAAAGAAAATTAAATATATTATAAATAAAGTGAGTCATATCTTGACAAAGAAGCTAAATCTTAAGAAAATTCGATGACAGTGAAGAGAAAATCTTCTTCCTACATGTCATTACATTTATCATTTTGTTTTCTTCTATTCCTTTCTCTCTCCAACCACACATTTCCACGATAAAATTCAACTAATAAAAAAATTATTTTAGAAAGTATGAAAAATATTGCAAGTGTATAACTGAGGTGGTGGTTTATGTGGACACGTATATTCTACCCATAGATATATAGTTTCTTATTTATTTTAAATTTATGTTATATAATATTATAAATTATGATATCATAATTAGAAAACAATCATATATCATTAATATGAAATAATATATTAAAATAAAACAAAAATATGAGAGGCCAGATTAAACTCATATTTAAAAACTTATAAAATAAATTCGCTAGAGAAAATTAAATAACACGAAATAGAGGAAGTTCTTAGTGGATTAATTCATGTTTAATATTCTCATACGATATGTTTTGAAGCTATTTTTGTTGTACAAAAATTCAGAGAAATGAGTTCCATTTCACATGTTAGTATATTGCAATTCAATCTTCACACGTATACTATAGTGAATTGAAATTCTGAAATAGTATTAATATATTGCAATTCAATCTTTACACGCAATATTAAGTTTTGGTTACTTTTAAAATGGATATTTATTAAAAATGTATGTTTTTAAATATCTAATATTTAATAAATGTATTGATTTAGTTTAGATGAACTTTATTATTCTTAAACACGCTACTTTTACATGTGATTATGTTTTACATTGCTAATAACTAAATAAAAAATTAGCAATAATGCCTAATAAAAAAATTCAATTAAAGAAAAATGACAAGAGAAAATGTTAAAAGTGATATGAAATTATAAAACTCACAAAAAAATAAATTAAAATATCGTATAATAACTTATGCAACAAAGATATTTAGATAAAAAAAGACACTTAAAAATTATAACAAATATATATATATATATATATATATATATATATATATATATATATATATATATATATATATATATATATAATTTTATTAGTGGTGAACTAAATGAGTTAGATCATATTTTGGATTCCTATTAAGAAAAAAAAAGGTTTTGTTAAGAATAGTGTTTGAACAAGTGTGTTCACGCATAGACAATGAGAGTCAAAATAGGAGAGACGTGACGTACGTGAAATTTGTACGATATAATAATCCATTGGAAAGCTACATAGAAATTTTTAAAAGGGACAAACGTTGACTTTGAAGTCTATTTTTGCGATAGCTGTTTTCTTCCTTTTGACCAAAATTTTGCAGAATAATACTCACATCACAGGTTTTGTAGCTAAATGCTAATAAAATGAAAATTGAGTGATAAAGCATGAACATTGTCATTTACAAACTTACTAAATACTTAATCAAATTGAATTCAAATTTGTTATTCAAGCTGTTTTACTAAATCTATTTTGGAGTCGAGTAACAATACTTTTAAACATTAAAAAAAATAAAATCTATTTTTTGTTTTTGCAGACAAATCCAGTTGAATAAAAATTCAACAAATTTTTCGTACTATAACATACTCATTTAGAAGAAAGTCATGAAAGTTGGATCTGCGTATTTGAGTATTTAGTATAAAATTTCAAGTTGAAACTTTAATACTATTATATGGAAAACATTTATTGTATCACACATTACTATCTTTTATATTTCGGTTTTTTTAATTTTTTTTGTTCTCTAGTCTTTTTTTTTTCATCAATAATAACAAATATAAATTGAAAGGTAAATAGGGTTATCTCAAACGTTGTACAAAAGCACAAATATGAATAAGAAAAAAAATGTTTTTTAATAATTATCCGTTATCTATCACCACGTTATAATTTATGCTAAATTGAAAACTTTCTCCATATTTACTTTTGTATTTCTAGAAATAACATTATTTCTATGATTTCAAAGGTTCTACATCGTCACACCTAATTATATTTATTGTTATATCTAAGAAATTGGAACTAGGTAAAGTTTATTTGTGTGCTATTATGATTAACAAATGATCTTTCTATCCAAGTTTCAGAAATTTGTTATATTCGTGCGACAAGTTTGCAAGGAAAAAAATAAATGACTTACAATGTCATGAGTAGTATCACACAGAACACATCTACTCTTCTTAACTATATTTCCCTACTATGTAGATTATTTCGTGTGCCCTCTCCATACAAAAAGATTAAGTTGATGATAATGCTTTAATTTTCCACAACACGTCACATCTAAACTCTCCCTGAACACTATTTTCATAAGTTAATTTCCTATAAGTCAATTTGATTGTATATTATTGTGTTTCATCATTCCTCCAATGTCACTCATTGAACAACGTTGAGTATTCAATAAAACATTTTTTCAAAAAAATTATTTGCCCTTGTTTTGTTTTTTACTTCATTAACGAAAGAAAAAGAAAATAGTATTTTACTATTTATTTAACATACAACTCTTTTGAGAGAACAAAAAATGATATACGTTAAAGGGACAAGCAGGAAAATACTTATGAACAATAGTATATAACAACATAAAACTATTCATTCTAATTATAGAATGACTTTCTTATATAAGTGTATTATATATATATATATATATATATATATATATATATATATATCCATTTATATTTCTTTATATTTTTACTTTATCCATCCACTCTTATTATGTTTGGAAATGTCTTTTTTAACAACTTTTTTTTAACAATTTTTTGGCAACACTGATGTGGTGGCTTATGATGGGTTGGTTTCAAATATTTTTCTGAAAACAAATTCAAACAGACCAATAAAGTAATGACATGTGGTCCATTGTCAAAAAATTGTTAAAATTTGTTGTTAAAATATCAGGATCCATTATGTTTAGCGTCAAACAGTCATTGTAGGAGTATTTTTCATCCGCTTCTATCATTCACTACAAAAAAAAAGGGCATTACCGAAGGCCCAAATCCCTCGGAAACAGCCAAAAGCCGTCGGAAAAAGACATTTACAGACGGCCTACCGACGGCCATCGAGCCGTCGGTAAATCTCTTGTCGCTAACAATTACCGACGGCCTACCGAAGGCTTTACCGAAGGCCAAAAGCCTTCGGTAAATACGTCGATCTGGTTCATCTTCTTCCTCTTTCCCCTTCTCCTGTATCCTTCATTTTTCAGTTTTTTTACCCAAATTTCTTCATTCCTAAACCAAAACAACAATTTTATTCATTCCAAAACCAAAATCAGAGGCTACACTTCGGTTCTTTAATTGTTTTAGAAACCCTAAAATTGAAAAAATCCCAAATGGCAGTGAAGCTTGCACGGTGGTGTTCTCCCATGGCAACGGTGGTGCTCTCCAGTGACGGCGGCGGCGCTTCACCCACGGCAGCGGCGCTTCTCCCACGGCAGCAGCGCTTCTCCCACGGCAGCGGCGCTTCTCCCACGGCAGCGGCACTTCTCCCACAGCAGCAGCGGCGTCCTCCCACAGCAGCGGCGGCGTCCTCCCACAGCAGCGGCGGCGTCCTCCCACAACAACGGTGGCGTCCTCCCATGGCAGCGGTCGCGTCCTCCCAAAGGCTGCGGTGGCGTTCTCCCAGCGGCACCGGTGACAGTGTGGGAAGATGGTTGCACAATAGAGAAAAATGGGGGCAGAGAAGGTGAGAAAAGGTGAGAAATATAGCAGAGGAAGCGATTTGTGAGTGATAAAAATGTATAAACTTTGCGTAGAGAGAGTGAAAAAATGGGCGGGAATTTTGCCGCTCTTTTTACCGAAGGCTTTACCGAAGGCTTTTGGCCGTCGGTAATTACCGAAGGCCCATATCCGTCGGTAAAATACATTTTTTTGCATCCGTCGGTAAAAGCCGTCGGTAATGCATCATTTACCGACAGAACTAAGTCCGTCGATAAAAAGCCGTCGGTAATTCCATGTTTGTTGTAGTGATTGAGATCAAGCTATATCACTATTACAAGAGATCCAGATGTTGGAGATCTTTCATCTACCTCAAAGGCTTTCCACCAAATTTTCTGACTTTATTTATGTTGTGGAAGCTATGAAAATTAAATAAATGCTAATAAATATAGAACATCTTAAGCCAATCAAATTTCATGAGATAAGCAAGATGATGATTTATCACCTTTTCTCTAGCTTACAAGATAAGAATCAAGAATATTTAATGGGAAGAACATTAGTCAGTCAACTCCATGAGATAAGGAAGTATGAAAAATTATCACTTAAGACCTCGTTTACAAAAATAAAAAACACTAAGAGAAAATACTCTAAGAATTTGGATTCACACCAAAGCACCAATAATATGTAGATAGTAATTAAAAAGGAAATATTAAATTATTAATGTATTGATGTATTGATGTATTATATAAATATTAAATTAAAATATTAGTGAGATTTTAAGGTCTACTAATAAAGATTTCTTACATTGAAGTAAATATTATCAATACTCAACAAAGGTAAACATACGCAAAGAAAAAATTACAATGGTGAAGTTCGACATAGTTATTGTGATGGCGGTGCCCATTGTAGAAATAAGGAGAAAGAAAAGATCATGTGGAAAAATAAAATAAAGGGAGTGGAAACACCATTGCAAGAATAATCTAAGTTTTCGTCGAAAACATATAAAAATAATCTTAGTCAACAGTCGACATCATGTTGTGCCACTTGTCGTTTATGTTCACCTAAGTCCACCTCAAATACCTTTCCATGGTTCCGTCCAAATTTGACATTTTTTTCTGTGTTGCTTGCCATAGTTTGAATAGTAAGAACTCGTCTTAAGAATTATGTACCCAAGCACTTGACATTGACACCAAAATATTATAATGGTCAAACCTTAGATTAATTTAAATTCAAACATTACCCATTACTCGTTTTTATTAATGTAATGATGATTTGAAATTAGAGAAAGATTAGTAACATGCTTATCACACCTTTTTCTAAGTATGTGTAAGAGGATTAAACACATACATTTTAAGAGAGTATTACAGAAAAGGCATTAATTAATTATACATTTAAGGTGACTCTCAAATTCCAGCCAAAGATACTTAATGGTGAAATATTGGTTATATTAATCGAACAAGTCCCCTCAAGTATTATCAAACTAAAAAAAATTAATTGGATAAAGACAAATAGAAGATTAGAAGTAATAACAATAATCTATATTATTAGGTAAATACTTTTAGGATATTTTTTTTAATTAATAATTTTACCTTTTCAATAAATAAAAAAATCATTTAATTATAATCTATAACAATAAACAAACATATTTCATTTTTTTTTGTTTTATTTCTAATTATATTTTAAAATTAAAAGAAAATTTAAAATGTTAAAAGTAACTATCTACACACACTTCAACAATAACTCAACACAGTACAAACCACTCACTTTTAGTAATACAATATATACAAATCACCTATTTAGTCTTGTTTTATTAAAAAACATATTGACCCTTGTCAACTATATAACTAAGAAAAGAATGTACTAGGAAAAATTTCCCATACCTATTATCTGGACGTGTGGTCATTTTATTGGTCTTTTTTTATTGTCATTTACTCATCTATGTACTGCGAAAATATATAGATTACTCATTATGCTTATTCTGTAGATATGTGTACATTTTAAAGGTTTTTTTTTCATCATTTAGATGTTATTCACTATTTCTTTGTTTGTCTTTAACACCTATGGTTTTTATTGGTTTTATTGTCTTTTTTGTTCTTTCTCTGCACCCTGCATGAGCTTCTCAATTCTTCTTCTCCTTCTTCTAAGCGCAAATATCATCACAATTTGATCCCTTTTCTCCAGCCTCTCCATCATTTTCCACCTTGTCCTTGGTCTTCTTCTTCTTTGATGCATTGGCTTTATTTCTTTTCATTCCTATGCATTTTTGTTGTTCTCACAATTGCTTCCCGAAAGACTTTGTGTTGTTTTCCCTATTTCTATATGTTTAAAATAACAGAAGAGGCGCAATGTTATTTTTTTTTATTAAAGTTTGGTTTGCTTCTTTGAAGCTTAAAGGCAAATGTTTTTGTTTTTTTTTTCTTTTATTCATTTAAGATTTGTTCTCTTTTTGCTAGGTTTTTTATTCTTTAAATATTCATGTTTTTGTGTTTATTATTATTGTGAAACTGAGTAGACTTTGTGATGTCTTTTTTTACTTTCTGAATTTTTCATTATCCGGTACTTATCTTTCAAGTCTCTTTCGTCCTTTACTGAATAGTGAGGTATCTACGGAAGATCTTTCGACACTCAAGTTAGTATTTAGTCAAAAATTCTGTTTAAATTTGGTTTAGTGCAAAATATAAAATCAAAGTACGATTAAAATAATATTTATAATTTGGTTTAATGTAAAAAGTAAAATCAAAGTACGGTTAAAATAATATTTATAACTATATTTTGTTGACCATGTGCCCCATATGAATGGGCTAAAATTATGGGCCAATTGGTCCATATGCTCAATAGTCAGCTTACTTGCGAGTACCGTCACTTGTTTCTTGGCTAAGTTACCCAATGTGAGAGTGTATCCAACAGGCAAATGGAGGTCCCATTAGACATTATCCTGACTTAGTGAGCAACTTGGTTATCAAAGAATAAATGTAGGCTTTGGCATGAGAAACATAATACCCAGTATCCAATATTCGGTATCAGTTAGTGATAGTTGATCTTATCCATTTAGTAGTACAATCCTTGATATTCGGTTAGGTGATCAATCCTCCATAGAGTACCTGATATTCGGCCTATTAGTTATACTGGCTATAGGTTACCTGACATTAGGTGCTCGACAAACAATATCATGTCTTTGTCTTTAAAGGTTGTAGTTAGAAGGGTCGATGAGTCATCAACCATATACAGTACACTAGCCTTCTAGTCTTTTCATCTCATCAAGAGATACAAAGAGTGTTAGTGATTAGTCTATAGTAAAGGTGAGGTGTCGATGTTTGGTAGTAGGAATGTGTGACTTTGCGAAATAATTTTGCAAAGAAAATTTGTTCTCTTTAGCCATATCCCTATGGGTATTATACCCCCTAGCCTCGAGGAGCGTAGCGATGGATGTGTTGTCAAATCTAAGAGGATGTGACTAATGGGAGTAGGTGTAGAAACCAAAGCGGTGTCTTGGTAAGGGTTATAAGGGTTCGAGAATGAAACGTTACCTTGAAGTGGAAGTAACATTATGAAATCCAAAAAGTTACCTTGAATAAGACGTTTCATGGGCTGATTTGTGATGGGTTTGGCCCATTAGGTCTGAAGATGAACCATCACCATCATATTATAATTAGGGATGAGGATGGACATAGTTTTCCATCAAGTTATTTGAGAGCTTTGTTATTGTTCGTGACTGCAAGAGGTGTATTGTTACTGAAGCGTGAAGTAATGTTCCATCACGAAAGGTATTTTAAGATCAGGTAGTGGTAGTAGTGTCAATAATCGGATGTTGATATTGTTAGATGTTAGAGCCTCCGTAGGTTTAGGAGTAAGCATGGAGATAATAAGAGAGAACAGATTGGACCCCATGAAGAACATGTCGATACTGAGTGGAAAATGAGGGAAGGGTATGATTGGGTGGACACCGAGGTCCGAGCCCAACTTTCAGACTTTAGATGGTCCCAGATACTGAACTCTTGGCTGTAGAGCATTTACATACTCCAACATGGGGTGTCGATAAACATTTTATATCTAAAGAGGGCATGCACCATTGATTGTGTTTGTCACGGGAAAGAGAGCTACGAGGATAACTTCTTCTATGTGTACATGAACCTCTTGACACAACTTCATGTTCAGTTGTCATTTGACTAGTTCACAATGTGCATCCAAGATTTTAAGCTGCTTTGTAAATCTTTGTACATAACCCCTTCTCGTGAATGTTTTTTATATTTCTACTACATACATTCCCGGGAACCAATGGCATGGGTCTCATTAATAAGGAAGCCTAAGGCTCCACTATTCAGACTCTTTTAAGAACTTTAAAAAGATATTTTTTCTGGTGGTGATGAACCATAGTGGTCAATCCTACTTTTATGATAATAATGAGAACAAGAAGTTTCCTTTTTACTAGACTAACAATATCAAGATTGGCCTCGAAATGCCTTATCTCAAATCGAAGAATCAAAGGGCTCCTTCAGGGTCGGCATTTCCAACAGCTCTCATTTTTTAGGAAATAATGTTTGCAAACTCCGCTTCTTAACATAGATAACTTCTCTTCACAAAATACCTGTTGACCCCATGGTGGACGCCAATTGTTCTTACAGAATCGAATGTATTTGCAAAGTTTCTTTCTACTTCACGAACTATTCACCACCTGATACTTGTCCTCCAAGCCTCCTTCATCCTCTATTGAATGATGGGGTGCCTGCAAAATATTCTTCGACGTTCAAGTTAGTACTTGGTCATAGATTCTGATCAAATTTGGATTAATGCAAAAAGTAAAGTCAAAGTACAATTAAAATACTATTTATATGTGTATTTTACTGACCATGGCCCCATATGAATGAGCCATAGTTATGGGCCCATTGGTCCAAAGGCTCAATGGCCAACTTACTTATGAGCACCTCTATCTGTTTCTTAGCTAAGTTACCCAACGTGAGAGTATGTCTAGTAGGCACAAGGAAGTACCATAGGTGGTATCCTGGCTTAGTGAGAAACTTGGTTATCAAAGAATAATTCAGGCTTTGGCTTAGGAAGCATACTACTCGGTACCCATTATTTGGTACCAGCTAGTGATAATTGATCTTACCATTTAGTAGTACAATCATTGATATTCGGCTAAGTGATATATTCTCCATAAAGTACTCGATAATTGGCTTATCAGTTTTGTTGGCTAGGTTACCTAACGTTAGGTGCTCGACAAATCCTATCATGTCCTCGTCCTTAAAGGTTATAGTTAACAAAGTTAAGAATCATTGACTGTTATCATAAAGCTGAAGAAAAGAAGTTTTAATGATGTCTCGAAGTCAAGTCCCAAGTGCTCTTGGTGTAAGAATATCTTCATAAAGACTTGTCTTGTGTTAAAGCTTTTTTAATTTAGTAGATTTATGTATAGGATGTGGTTTATCTTTGATTCTATGTATTGTTTGCCTTAGGTTGCGTTAAAATTTGTTTTGAATCAGAAAACATCATTTTATACTCAAGATTATCGATTATCAACTTGTAATAATCGATTATCAATAATTAATTATGACTTTCTATAATCGATTATCACGAGTAATTATGAGAATTTTTAAGCAAGTTTTGAATCGTTGTGCATTCATGAAAAACATAATTGATTACCATAAGTGGATAATCGATTATCACACATTAATTAGCTGACAACGGATTTTTGGAGGTATCCTTGAGTGAGATTTCTATAAATTAGATTGAGACTCTCATTCTAAAATACAAAATACGTTTATTTCAAAAATCTTATATGTTTAGGTGTGTGCTTTGATAAGTGTGTTCTAGGGTTTGTGTAACCCTTGTACGTTGGCTTTGAGAACTTGGTGTTGGTATAGAGCGAGAACTTTCATGGGAGTTGTGATTGAATGTTGTTGTTGTTGCTGAGTTGAAAGTTTGTCATCCTTTGTGAAGATTAAAAGGAGGTGTTCATCCTTTGTGAAGATTAAAAGGAGGTGTTCATCCTTCGTGAAACATTCCAAAAAGGTGTTCATCCCTTGTGTGTTTCAAGAGAAATGAGTTTCATCTCTTGGGGGTAACAAAAGAGGTGTTCTAACCTTAAACTGTTTTCTTTTCTTTATGATTGTAACAATTTGTTGGTTTGTGATAATGAAGCGTTAGTTATCTTTTGAGATTAACAACTAGACGTAGGATCTGTGTGATCTGAACCAATATAAAACTCAACTGTGCAATTTTATCTCTTCCTTACTCTTTTATTTGTTTAAATTGTTATTAAGGAATTTATATTTTACGAAAAAATTATTAAAGGTATTATTTGCGATAAGAAATCAATTCACTCTCTCTTTATTGGTTGTTCACGCTAACCATTCTACTGTACCGTTTTAACATTGATAATATACATTACACTTATGTTCTTATCAAAGATGAAGACGATGTTTGTGATATAGAGATTGAAGCAAAAGTTCATACAATAAAGCAAATGGTAATATATTATGAATTTTAATTTATTTGCTTAATTATACTAATGTAGTTTAATTTTTATGAAAGTCATATCTTAGAATTTTATTTATAGTAGTTATTATGGTCTTTTACCTTTTTGTCGACCTAATTGTGGTCCAATCATACCTTAACTAACAACAGTATATTGATTCATGATTATCATTCGTGTTAGCTATATGATTCGGTCAGGATGGTTGGACACATGTGATCTATGCAAGAGGTCAATCAAAGGGTAGTCGATCCAGAGTAGTCGACCAAGGGTGGTTAGTCTAGATAGGTCGGTCAAGGATGATCGATCCAAATAGGTTGGTCAAAATTGTCGGCCCAAATAAGTTCGCCAAAGTGGTTTACGAGAGTGATTAATCAATGGTGATGGATACATTAACTAAAAAATGTGATTAATATAAATTGAAAAATAGTCTTTGTAGAGAGATTGATGAAATTGAAAAATGTGGGGGTATATTGTTGAAAAAAAAGTCTCAACAATGTAAAAAAAACGTTATTAATATCTATTAAGAAATAACCTTGACCATTTTGTTTTCAACAAACATCTTTAATCAATGTTCAACTTGATTAACATAAATTAAAAATAGGTTTAATACCTTTTTTGGTCCCTCGAAAGGAGGCAAATGTTCAATTGGGTCCTACCTTTTTTTAGAAGTTCAATGTGGTCCCAATTTTTGTAAAAAGTGTACAATCAAGTCCTTTTTAGAAACGGCGTTGATTTTTTAACGGAGCAGTTGACAAGGTGGACTGAAGTTAGCTACGTGGCTGTGTGAGAGTAATACGTGGCTGTGTGAGGGTGATACGTGGCTGTGAGAGACATCAAATGCATAAACAATTAGAATAGAAAACGAAGGGAATTAATGATACTAAGGACTCCATTGAATTAAATTTTTTCACAAACAACAAAAGGGGGAAAACTAAGGGAGGGCAGGTTAAACGAAGAAGAATTATACCGAGTGTTGCTGGTCTTGGGGGAGCAGAGGGAGCGAGGGTGAAGCTGTGTTGTTGTGGGAAGGAGAAGGGATTGTAGGGTTGGAGGATGGTGCGGGGTTTTGAGGGTCCAACGGTGAGGGTTTGGACAACGGTGATGCGCTCTCCGCCATTGATTTTGATGTGATGGATTGATCGGTGCTATGATGCGGCCATGGGCGCGCAGGGGAAGGCGTAGAGAGCTGAGTTGAATTGAAGGAAGGCGGAAAGCTGGAGAATCGATCTGCGTCAAGAACCTTGCTTTCGAACAATACAAACAACACAATCTCTTCCTTTCTTCAAAATTGAAAAACCCTTTTATCCATTAAGATTAAAATTAAGATTAGCGTATACTGAAACCAATAATTCCCACCACAGTCTCCCTCCCTATCACCTTCTCCACCTCAAAACGCAACCCACCACTGCCGCAATAAAATTACAGGATGTTTTTATCTGATTTTAAACCCTTTTATAATTTCTATGGGGTTTTTGTCTTCTTTTGTTTGATGTAATTTGGAGGGTATGCGTGCTTAATTAGGGTTTCTGACTTTTTCCCCACATGAAAAAGTACTTGGTTTTTGAGGATTCTGGTTAGTTTTATGTAGTACTCATATTATTGTTAAGCAGAGTAGGGTTCTTCCTAGTAGTGGGGAGACTGAGGTTGTTCAAAAGGTTGTTTGTATTAGGATGATGGTATGCTGAAAGCTTCTTCCTCTATGTTATGGATTTGGTTGATTGTCTTTTTGGACTGGTGAATCCAATGGGTCTGCACCCTTTGCCATTGTTTTGAAAACAAGTGCATATCTGGTGTTCTGTTAACTCCTGCTGGTTTTCTCTTTAAGATGGCCGTGAACAATCGCTGTTTTGTGGAATGGAAAGAGCAGTTTCTTTCACAGGAGCGTGGTAATCGTGTGGTTCACTATTACTTGAAGGATGCTGCTGGAGAATCTATCACAGCCACGTATCACCCTCACACAACCACGTATTACCCTCACACAGCCACATAGCTAACTTCAGTCCACCTTGTTAGTTGCTCCGTTAAAAAATCAACGTCGTTTCCAAAAAGGACTTGATTGCACACTTTTTACAAAAGTTGGAACCACATTGAACTTTTAAAAAAAGGTAGGACCCAATTGAACATATGCCCCCTTTCGAGGGACCAAAAGAGGCATTAAACCTTAAAAATAATCTTTGATATCAACATAAAAAAAAGCGCTTGACATAAGTCGAAAGCTACCATCCATGTAAATCAAGAAAATCCTAATTAACATCAACTAAGAAATACATTAGCATTGACAATAAACAACTTTGATGATGGTAATCGAAAAATAATCTCAATCGACATCAGCTTAAATGAATATCACACCAAAATCTATGATGTAAGTGATGTCAAGCTAACAACATAATGATCCGGTAACAATGTCTTACTCCAAAGTAATCAATCTAGAACTGGATTAATAATGTTATAGTGAAAAACAAACTAACTATATCTTAAACACAACTTAAATGAAATTGCGAAGAGAAAAACAATGCGAGAGATGATAAAATATTGAAATCTTCAAACTCTTACATTTTTTCTAGATAAAATATGAAATTGTATAATTTTAAGTAATAAAATAATTCTCATAAATTTTTAAAATTTAAATTTTTTAAAATTATTTATGTAACCAATATATTTTATCAGAAAATATTTCGGTTTTGTATGAAGATAACTACCTTCTGAAATAATAATAATAATTATTTTACTATTATCATCATCATCATCATCATCATTATTATTATTATTATTATTATTATTATTATTATTATTATTATTATTATTATTATTATTATTATTATTATTATTATTATTATTATTATTATTATTATTATTATTATTATTATTTCAGTGATCATATTACGTAATGGGATATTTCTTTGTGCATTTCATAGTGTTTTTGGGATGTCTCCCATTTATTTTAGAGTAAACTTTTGAGAATATAAACCATACATTTAAAAAAAAAAAATAAGAGGTGTCCAAATCTTCTAAGGAGAAGTATGAAGGGTGTTGCTCCCTCCACCTCCACAGGCTTCTCCCTCCACCTCCCCAATTATCTTTAATTCCAATTATATCCTTAAAGTTAAAACTTTTTATTTTTATTATTTTAATATTTTAATATTTAAATATAAACTAATATAAATATACATTATTAAAATACATTAAAAAGATATTCAAAAATAATAAATCAAAATATTAAAATATCTAATAAAATAATAACAGAAACATAAAATTAAAACAAAGCCTAAACGGATGACATCCTTCAACGGATGTCAACATCCGTTTAAGGCGAAACGGATGTCGACATCCGCTTAAGGCGAAACGGATGTCGACATCCGTTTTGCCTTAAACAGATGTTGACATCCGTTGAAGGATGTCATCCGTTTAAGCTTCGTTTTCATTTTACGTTTTAGGGTTAAAGGATTATTGGAAAGATTATTGGAAGGATTATTGGAAGGGTTTAGGGTTTAGGATTATTGGAAAGATTATGACTACGTACCTGGAGAGGAACCACGACAAGCACATTACACCACAAACGCACTGCACCACGTATTGCACCGAAAGCAAGAGGAAGATTGCTTGATAATTCTTTTCACGATCACTGAGCTTTGCAGAAAAATATTTTACTCATACAAGGAACTACGTAGGTTATCAGTGAAATATGTTATAAATGAGTAAAATTAAAAAACAATAATTCTAAAAATAAAATTTTAGTGAGGGGCAAAATAGTAAAAGGGAGGTGGAGGGAGAAGGCTGTGGTGGTGGAGGGAGCAACACTCAAGTATGAAAGTTCAATCCTATTTGATGAAAAAATGTTGGAGAGTCACTCCCTGCACTACCACAATCTTCTCCTTGCACCTCTCCATTTCCTATTTACCCTTACCAAAAATTTATATTGTGTGGTTAAAAAAAATTAACTTTTCACCAACGGATATGAATATGCTTCTTCCTTCAACGGACGTCAAACATATTCACAACAACTTACTTACCTAAATATACAAAACCTACTTAAATATACATATAAATCAAATTACCTAATGCAAACAAGCATATAAATTAAATGAAGAAAAGAAACTAACGTGGAATGGAGAATGGAAGAAAAGGAAATGGAATCAATGAAGGAAGAGAAGGGAGAAAATGGAAATGGGAAAGAGAAGGAATGGAGAAAAGAAAAGTCTGTGGGGGAGTGGGGAAGAGAAACGGATATGGAAAAGAAAATAAATAAGAAAGAGAGAAGTTTGTGTGGGGATCGGGTGTATGTGCGCCGTAAGGAATTTAGCTTTTAAGTAGAAGTATAAAAGCTAAGGATAAAAGTAATAAAATTTTAACTTAAGGGTATTTTTGAAAAACAAAATAAAATGAGGAGGTATAGGAAGAAAACTGTGGTGGTGTAGGGAGAAGGTCTCAAAATGTTGTAGTTTAAATTTGGGCTTAATGTCAGCCCAACAAAATCCTTGAACGGTCCAAGGAGGCCCATCTCAGCATAGGTTATTCTTTCTGCACCTTAACAATTTCAGTTTATACTCTTTCAAATTTCAGATTGGATAATTGAAATGTAAAAACTTCGTTCAGATTGATATTAGGCTATTGCTTCATGCATCCTATCAATCTCTCGCTGTACCACATCAAAAGTTTTTGAAATTTTTATTTCCGTAATAGAAGTTTGGTGATTGTCTTTAGGAAAAAAAATTCCAAATTTGTTTTATCATGTTCCGGAAAATGAAATCCGGAATGATAGAGTGCTGGAAAAAAAATTGATAGTGTGCTGAAGTAATAACCTTGGTATTTTCATAATTTAATTCCGAACTAGGTAATCCAAAATCAATGTTTTACAATTTGGATTAACGTTTCCTTATTGTACACCCATGTTGTTAAGTTGTAACAACAACAAAACCCTCAGCTTAATAACACATACAAACACTGCCTACAAACATGGTTTTGGATATTTATACCTTAAAATTTTTATCATAAAATACCCTTTTGTATAAAATAATGCAAACCTAATTTTCACTCCCTCTTTATTATTCTTCAAATCCCAATTTTGTACATTTTATTTTAACTAATTTTTAGACCATATTTTTCATCATAATTTTATCATTTGTTAATCTTAAATTTGTACATTCATTTTCTCAAATAAGTTTATGTTAAACATAATTGCCATTAGATGAAATTTTATTAAAAGAAGAAAAGAAAAGAAAAAAACATGAAAAAACCACAACAAATAAAATTATATCACACATAGTAAAAAAATACATATTATGAAAAATCATTATATGAAAATCAATTTTATATTCTAGAAAAAAAAGATAAGTTATTCGTCGTATTAAAAAATTCATTATTAGTCAATTATCTCATATTTCAAAATAACCTTTATACTTTAAAAAATTTACTTTTAAAGATTTAGTATTAATTTTTTTTTTCATTCTTATCAAGTTTCTTGCAGACCTCCTTAAATTTCAAACAAACTGCCACCGAATACATTCATTTTCATTATTCTTTAAAGTCCTTTGCTTTTATTCTCATCTTCTCATTTCTTCTATATAACTTTTTATGGTAATTTCGCCCACTTTGACATACTTTCTCACTATGACAAGTGAATTACAGCAACTATTATAGTAATAAGTTGTCTTAAAATCATAATTTTGCATCAGTGATCTCTCATTGTTTTAGCATTCATTCATTCACATTTCATCTTTTCTTGCTAAATCTATCCTTCTAAGAGTATTATGTGCTTTTATTCACCCTTTTAGAAGGCTCTCACATAGGCTTAATGTCTGAGTTTCATTCATGCACATGAATACTAAGTCACTCATCTAGCTAAAATGCAGATGACTGCAGTGACCAAAAGGATTAAATAACACATTGGCAAAGCTAATTCTTACATTACTAGGCACCAAATTGAGGCAATTTGATGCCAATATGATAAGAAACATACTTTTAAAACATAAGTTTTCCATTAACAAAGTGGACTTGAGGATGATGAGCTATTCCTTAAGTAACAAACTATATCTATAAAATCTTACAACTATAGAACCCCTTAGCAACCCTTAACAGGTAAGTTTAAAGTTGATAAAGCAGTTTTTCCCCTTATTTGTTGAATTAGCCTGGTCAGGAATTATCTATATAAGCTCATCCAGTTAAGCCACAGCAACAGCATGAGCCTTGTAACTCTGGCTTTCTTGCCGCCTGTGAACTGTGTTTTTGACATTAAGGCCAGGTGCACCAAAGCAGAAGTAATGTCCCCTCAACTTCCTACCAACTGAAGTTCTCTTTACCAACTTTGGTGATTCATCATCCTCAGGTGGTGGTTGATTTAAGCTAGATGGCCCAGCAATTTCACTGTCAATGTAAATGCCCTTTTGCTTGTCTATTGATCTAGGTGAAGAAATTGATGATTTTGAAAAGGAACTAGACCTGGATCTTCCTGAAACCTTTACTTGTGGCATGGATTGCATCACTCCATGCACTAGTCCTGAAGCAAACCTCTTCTTAGCATTTGGACTTGACTGCTGACTCCTGACAGAAAGAGTTCTTTTGTTGTTAGGAAGTGAAACTGGCCTAGAAAATCTTTGCCTAAGGGGGGTTGGAGTTTCATCAAAACTGTTATTCCATTTCCTGACTGAGTCCACTGAACCGTCATCTGTAGATTTTTTGAACTTCTCTTCATATTTCTTGTCTTTCACTCTAGACCACTGAAGAGCTCTCTTTAATCTTGCTGCTGCATAGTTCACAGAACTAGGCCTTTTGCTAGCTGTTGAAACGCGATTTTCAACAGTATTCGGGTCATATGGAATGTGTTCCGATGAGGATGAACTCACTCCTCCATTTCCATGATCAGCAATAGCATCTGACACATTCTCAATGCCAGTGTACAAAAATATTTCAGTGTCTGAGACTCTGAATGATGTCCCAGGACTGCTTCCAATGCTTTGCATTCTCAAGTGTGAAGCTATGGCTTTTCTTGAACTGTGACCTTGACAACCAAACATTCCACCAGCTGAGATCAACTTTTTTATTAGTATATCTGATGATGCAGAGTTGGGGTGTTGTCTAAGGTAATCTAGTGGGGTCATGCCATCAACATCAGAGATATTCACATTTATTGAGGGAGCAGTCATGAGGAGCTGCACAAGATCAGTGTGAATGTTGCCTATGATGGCCATGTGAAGAGCAGTTCTTCCATCATTGTTCTTGTCATTGATGATGTCCCCTACATGAAAGTTCTTCCCACTCAGCATGTTTCTCAAAAGGTCAACCTGCTTGTCCAATCTTCTGAATGCATGAGATTGAAAACCAGACACAGCCTTATGGAGAAAAGTTTCTCCAGAGTTGTTTCTCAGAGAGATCAGTGTGGGAAATGCTGAGACAAGAGCTTCAGCTGTAGCTAATTGGCCCCTGGAAGCAGCCACATGCAAAGAAGTGTTACCCTGATGGTCTGTGGAGTTTATCATGTCAAAGGATGATATAAGATATTTAACAACCTGCACGAGAGGCAATATTGTTCAGAGTTGAAATGCCATACCACCACAGAAAAAGAAAATCACAAACTAATTGTTGCAGAATGCCCATAGGCACAACCAATCAAAAAGCTCAAAATGAATGAAAATAGTTATAAAAAGAGATAGCAAGGTCACACAAGAGGATTCCTTGATTCTTGTAAAGTAGATAAAAGGATTAGAACTTTTAACTACCTCTTCATGTGGTCTATTTGGTCATGCAAGAACTACTCGGAACAATAATGATCTTACAGAGATTATAATAACTCTGTTGCTTATGATATTGCGTACTGAATGCTATATGTTAATCAACACCAAACAAAATTTTATATGTTAAAAGAGCTTTTAAAAGGTCCCTAACACCACCAGAATAGTTATATGAAACAGGTTATGAGAAACAAAGAAAAGAGCAGCAGTAGCTTCAAACATTTGATGCATAAAATGAAATAGAACTCATGATGAGAAACAAGAGTATCACCTCAACTTGGCCTCTTCCTGCAGCTGCATGTAAAACAGTTGATCCATCAGCATCTCTGTAAGCCAAAACATCAGAGCAATTGGCTAGAAGCTCCTCCAAAATCTTCAGATTTCCTCCTCTGGCAGCAGCATGAACAGCCCTATTGGTCATCTCCCACCTATACACAGAAGGAATGTCCCCAACATGCTCCTCCACCACCACCCCTCCTTTGCCAGATAGAAACCTTGGTGAAACAGAAAAATCAAATAGCAACCTGAAAACCTCACAATTCTTGCTCCTGGCAGCAGCATAGAGTATGTCAGTGATACCATACTCTCCCTCACCAAAAACCAGCAAAGGGTTCCTCTCAAGAAGGACTTGCACAAAACCCAAGTCCCCAGCTGAGGCAGCAGTGTACATTAGCCATCCACCATAGCCAGCTCTGATGAGAGAGTTCTTCCCTTTCTTTGACTCACATTCAAGAAGCAGCTTCTGTGCTACCTCACTCCGAAACTTTGCAACATCATTGAACTGTTCTTCATCATCCCACACCACTTCCAGCCGCCGGATTCTGCGCAGGGAAGTGAGTTTGAAAAGGTGGTTACTGTCCATTCTGAGAAGCTCACGAACCAAGTCATAGTGGCCATTTGCAGCAGCCCAATCTATTGGTGATGCGTACCACCACTGGTCCCCAGTGCTCTCCCAGCGAAGAGGAAAGTATGTAGGAGCCATTGACAAGATTGGAAAGGCTAAAAACTCTAGTGATTTGAAAACTCTTACAAGTAACAACTTTACCAATATGAAAGCAGATAATAATTGAAAACAAGAACAGCAAAATAAAACCAACTGAAACTAATGATTGCAAAAGGGAAAGGGGAAGAAGAAAGAGAGTAATTGAGGGTGGAATGTAACTGATGATGCAGAACAAAACAAGAGTACAGATAGAAGCTGGACCTGTGTGAGGAATATAGAAAACTGATACAGCACAAGAAAGCTTACATGGGAATTATAACATTGAACAACAACAAATTATGTTATAAAGGGAACCAAAGTTCACATGTGAGAAATGGAGAAAAGCACTAAAGCACACACATGAGACTGATTAAAGGGTTGAACAGTGCTAGTTGCAAAATCCCATCAAAACACTCAGTAATCGAGTATGATAAGTATCAGAAGCGCACAACAAGGAAAAAGAATGGTCCCTGAGGCTGGTTACGTGGGTTGGTGATGTGATCCAATTAATAATATCAAACAGATGGTATGAGAATGGAAACAGCCATAATTGTTCTCACAAAGTTAACACATAAAAGTTAGCAGACACTTCAAAGAAGAATATTGTTTATAAAAGTGATCACAAGACCATTTGCAGTAGATAACATGAGAAAGGGATGTAATATTCAAGAAAATAAAAAAAGGAAACCTTTTTCTTCTTGGAATCTCAAAAGGGAACTCTAAGATGCCAATAAAAATCTCATTGATGATTATGGTTAAGAACAGTGAACATCTTGTTGGATGCAAAGGACATGGATGATAATGAAAGAGGGGTTGGATGCAATGATGGTAGAAGCAGGAATTTCAACCAAAGGAAATGAGATTTCACTGTTGAAAAAGGTATTGAAGTAATTATAGAGCTAAACTGAAGCAGGGTGTTTTTGCTTCACATTTTCAGAGACAGAACCAATGTGACCATCAACATCTTTTCTGCAACTTGTAATAATAATAAAATAAATTATCAGAGTTTTTGCACAATGAATTATAATATTCTGTGAGGATATAGTTGAAGTGATAGTTTTGTTCTACAATTCACATCTTTGCACTGTAAGATTGTTCAACCACAATAATAATTTGCTTACTCATTCTTCAGGAATGTTTTAGGTAAAGTGTATTGAAATTGACCCTTTTTTTCTTTATCATAACTTGGCAACAAATTAGACAGCAACACATGTTTGCAATATTGAATATAGCATCTATGAAAATAAAAGATTGAATTCAAGCTATCTTTTAAAGGAAATTCTACTATCTCACACAACTTTTTTCTACACAACTTTCTCATAAATTAATTTATGATAAACAAATGATGTGTATATATGTGGTAGGTCTTGCATCAGAGGGGGTGAGGGGTTCAAATCTTAATTTGGAAAATGGTTTTTTAACTGAGCTGAACTGAATTTAAATCTTACCCATAATGTGAATTATTGATAGGTTATGTGTGTAATAAGTATTTATGTCTAATCTAAAATAATAATTTTTTAATTTTTTAAATAATTATATTTATACCCCTGAACATAATTAAGAATGAATTAAAAAAATACTACTTGGATGAAAAATATCTTAAATATGTTTTTTTTTTCAAAATTGTTATAAAAGATTGTGTTTTATATAAAGATTAAATTATGAAATATTTAATTCTTGTACTTCATAAAAGTCATGTAAAATGTGAAGGATTTGACAGAAAAACAAGTTTCACTGTGAATTATAATACAACATAACTTCTACATGCAGTTTATTGGGAAAAATGTTTAAAATAAATTTCATAAAATACATTATAAAACGAAACACAATTTTTATAATATTTTAATGATATAAATATCTAAAAAGTAATTAAAAAATTGAAATAATTTTTTATTTAAAATTAAAATACTATTATTTTAGATGGAAAGTGAAGGGTTAGGAAATTGGGAAGTGCTACTCAGTGTTCAACTCTTTCATAACACATTGAAAATTATTAAAAAGAAAAATCACGAAATGAAGATCTACCATTTTTTTTTAAGTTTTAATAAATTTCAAAAGAGTGTTATGAAATCATATTACTTACTAGCATTTCTATTAAAAGAAAGTGCAAAAATTTAATTTCCTTTCAACCACAAAGTATTGTTTGGGGATTTCTAAGTAATATTCTCCCTAACCCACCGGCCTCTAAAAGTTGTTGAATTGTTCTTTTATGAGCCTAACTTTACTTATGGACCTAAAACTTTCAATTCTTAAAAACAGATAAATCAAAATTTGTCGGCCTAATTAACCAATCATTTCATGGCATTGCCATGGCAACTTGCAAAGACCAAATTATAGAATTTGAGAAATTTCTCTTTAGTTACGAGAATTTTCATACCTATAAACTTATAATTTATACCATAAAATAAAAAATATAGGAAATAATTTAATTATGAGTCTAAATATTACATTAGATTAAAATAACAAGTTAAACACTATTTAAGAAAGAAACTCATTAACTTAATGTTTCCATATTTTGAATTAAAAATGTTAAGAAATAGATTTTAAATCTAATTTAATTCCATAAAATTGGTTTGGAATATGAAATTTGTACTCACTTATGTATTATGAAATCATGTAATATACTACTAAAAATATTTGTCCTTGAATCTCTAATTTTTTTTACGCCAATGTATATACATCTTAAACGTAAGACTAAACATTAATATGTGGTTCGATAGTAGGTGATACGATAGACTCAATAAATAACAAATTTCTCAATAATATGTGACAATTATATCAAATAAACAAATATTTTTGTTAAGATAGAACTCAATATATAGCTCTGATATCATATTAAGAAGTGTGCTTTAAACCTAACTCATAAAATTATTTTGTAAAATGAAATTTACATTCACTTATATAATATCAATCTTTTAAATTTTTTATGTAGATTAAACTTAAAAAAACACTTCAAAAACATAAAAGTGTTCAATAACATAAAAGTGTGCATGATTCTGTTGTGGGAATTTAAGCCATGAACTATAGTACTTTTATTTTGGATGTATTGTCGTTGGGTTTTTCTTCTCTTTCACGTCTCTATTCCTTGAGTTGAATTTCATGTTACAAAAGTTTTTTTAAGGTAAAACAATTATTCTTTTCATACCTTTTCATTTTAGTACAATAACATATAAATCAAAAACTAAAATTCTGTTTAGGTTTTAGTCAGGTGTGTTAATAATATACTGTCACGCAAAGAAGGATTTTATCATATTAATTTATTATATTATTTATTTCATTTTTAGTATAATTGTAAAAAATTGACTATTTTTAATTCAATCGGTATAATTATGTTTAGATTTTAATCTTATATATTGATTTTTTAAGATAGCTTCTTTAAATAGAAAAACCATGAGGAAATCTCCTCAATGATTTTGAGTTATTAACGAGACATTTTTTAAATATTGAATTAATTAAATTCGTCTGAAGTCTTTGATAAATTTGTATATTTTAAATTAAGTTTGTATTACAATTTTTTTATTTGTTAAATATTTTAAAAAGAAATATTTTTCAATTGAATATTTATTATTTAAATTTTTTATTAACTAGTTTACTTGGTTGTTATTTTTCATCTTAGTTCCTCCTCTTTATATATTAATAAATATGAAGTTATGTATATAAGAATCATACTATAATTAATATATAACGACATTATTATTTTCACTGAAAACCCGTTATAATAAGGTTGTTTGTTATGTTTTTCAGATACTTCAATCTCATTATCTAGTGTAACTAAGGATTATCCCAATCCCCACAATTAAATAGTTAATGAGAAAATTCTTATTATTGAACACATTTTTCAATGAAAAATAATACAAAGTTTACTTTAAATATAATACAATTTTATATTAATTGGAGAATCCCATATAATAAACAAAATAATAAAACACATAATCTATTATTAAAAGACAGAAGCTTAATCGTATAATATAAAAATTTGATTACTCAGTAATAAAAATTATATTAAATAAGAATTAAAAATATCAAAATTTACCATAAACATGAAACTTAATTAAATACATAATATTTAAATAAATATAAAAATATTTTGCATTAATATTCTACAAAATTTGACAATACATATATTATATTTTACCCACATTTTATGACCATTAAACTTTTCTTTCTTCTCTTCATCATACAAATAGAGAAACATGTGTTAATTAATCGATCTTATGGGAGTGTTGCAAATGTTAAACAAAGAAAATATAAATTAATGTATGATGAAGATGTAGTAAGCATGAGGTAATTTGAGATTATGATATTAAGAATATGTGAACGACACGAAAGTGAGCACGCGTGAGAATATCCCATAAAAAAAGTTTCTACTATTTGACCACAATATTTTCAGGAAATCATCAAAACAATTGGTTCAATAATTAAAAGTAAACATGAATATATTTTTAATATCTTCAAAATGAGGGAATTTTAATTTTAACTTTTACAACATAAAAAGCTATTCATTTTTCGTCTTATATAACTTTTAATTTCTGTAAATATTTTTCTTTCTTTCCTTAAAAAAGTCAAAATCACTAATTTTGATTCCTAACATATTTTAGGATGTATAAATGACATTTTTTAAAATTTTATCTTTAAGTGTTACTTGTTCATGTTATATCACAATACTTGTAAATTAGAATGATTAATTGGCTTTTTGTTTGATACGTAAATAGTTAACCACTGTCGCATAATATTAAACATTGAAATAACAATTTTTAACTCGTAAGAAACTAAACAAAGAAAATATTTAAAAATATAAAGTTAAAACATTCGCATTTTATAAGAATTGAAAATATATTTGAGACTAAAAAGTATTATTATTCCTCTTAATAGCAATATATTATTAGTCGGAATTTATTCAAAAACCTAAAATATCATGAGAGTGCAATCAAGTAAACGCAATCCACAACTTTTTGTTAGTTCTAAAAAATTCCATTAAATAAGAGATCTTACTCAAAAGCGTAAGTGACAGGGTTAGTAACATTTCTATTCTTATTTTTTTCTCTTTTTAAAATTTAGAGGGAGGAGATTGTGTCCTCATTATTATCTAACTTCATTGCGCTAGTAAAGAAAATATATTTTAACACGTTACATTACATATGCTTCGATTTAGTAAAAACCGAAATGTATGAAACTACGGTGATATTTATATAATTAACGTGAAGTTATCTACCTCGGTTCATAGGGACTCGAAACGTAACTGGTCTATTGCCTCAGTTTCACAAGCAATCGATCTCTATAATTTTGTTCAAACCACTTGCCTCTTTTACAAGTTAGACTTTTCGCCTCACCGCTTTTCAAAATTGGTTTATTGCTTCGGTTGTTTACAGATTTTAAATGGTTACGTACGAATTATTTCCTTAGGTAGAGTTTCTGCTTAAACGCGCCAACATTACATATGAATTTTACATACAGAAATATCTGTAGATAAAATCGGTATGTAACTTTTTTTTTATATCCGTATGTAAAATTCGTATGTAATACGTGTGTTACATACAAATCAAAATCCGTATATAAATTAAAAAATGATGAAAAAATTGATCCCTACCAAATTCAATATAATTATTTCATATTTCTTAAATATAATATTAAAGTTAGAGAAAAATGTCCTTTCAAAAATCAAAACAAGAGTTGTTTACTCTTTTTAAACATCGATATATAAAAAAATGAAGTTATTTATCTTATTGGAAAATAAAATGGAACATGAAAGAATTCAAAGAACAAGTAGTTGAAAATAAAGGCTTGAACTTCAAATACCTTCCTTATCCCATGCATTTTCAAATGGCCTTTTTATTCTCCATTCATATTCACATGCTCAAATTGCTGCTTCAACTTTTCACTACTACCATTTTTTATCTACAACCTTACATCCTTGTCAACAAAAGACATTTTAGTTTTTGAATAGATAAAAAGCTCAAAAACAAAGGATAAAGAAAACAACAACTATGCTGGCTCCATCAAATATAAACACAATACTAGAGAACCCTCCCACAAGCTGAATGAAAGGAAATAGAACAAACCAAATACATCTCTTCTGCTAGAACCAAAATGAAACACTGAGATTTTTCAAATTACGGAAATCAGGTTAAGTTCAAGTACTAGTTGCATTGCAATTCCTAATTTGATGCAAGAGTTAAGCAGTGGTGAAGAGCGGAAGTGAATCCAAGTGGGGGCAAGGATGTTGTAGTTCAAACCTTAGGTGAGGCGCAACAAAGAGGTGTGCATGACTGCTACTGTGAAGGAGGAATGGCCAACAACTAACACGTGGTGGTTCTATTGATGTTAATGGTGGATGAGGCATGGCGACTCTCATCGCTGAAGGCCTAGTTCACGAGGGTTTGGCAGTGGAGGAGCACGTAAAGGTGGATTGTCAATGTCGATATCGATGGGATTGTCGAAAATGATAACTTAGGGTTTAGGTGTTGCATTGAGGGCGATAGAGAAAAGGACGAAGGAGAAAGCTATTCTAAGAAGGTGGACAGTGGTCGTGATAAAGAGTTAACCATTGACATTGCCATTAGAAGAGCCTCTCCGAAATCCTCATAGGCGTTTGAGCATAGTGAAAGGTAAGGAGGAAGCTGATGCATTTGATGTGCAAAGTAGAAGAGACCGAGTGTTGTGTTATAATTTTAGAGAAGAAGAAGAACCTAAAATTGGAAGAAAAGAAACACTAAAACTTTGGGTGAGAATGTTGAAAAAATAAAGTGGGAAAAAGTAAAAAATGAATTATAATTTATGTACACTAGTACATTTAAAGGAAATGACACCGGTTAAATTCGCTGATAGGCACCGGTTTTTGAACCGAGACATATTCAGACGAGGTAAAAAGTGATAAACTTTATGCCTCGGTTTTGGAACGAGACAAAAAACGGTACGATTCGACCTCGGTTATCAGAACCGAGATTGTTCTTCTCCTTCTACTGCCTCGGTTGGAGGCTAAACCGAGGCAGTAGGGTCTTTTTTTTATTTTTTTTTCGTTATGCATTATCAGTAGGGTTTTTGAACAAGGAGAGAACTCAGATTAAGCAAAACCCTCACCCCTTTTGTAGATCTGAACACATTAGCTTGCTTTGAAAATGATGGCAAATTAACACAGGAATTTAATTTTGGTGCCTCGAGCAAATTAACACAGAAAAATTAACACAGGCAACATTAGATCTGACCCTAATTTTACCCCAATCTCAGATTCAAAGAAGCAAGTAAAACAAAATCTCATATTCGAAAAACCCTAATCTGACCCTAATCTCAGATTCGCACCACCACCATCAACATCAGAAAAACCCTAATCTGACCACCACCACCACCACTATCACCGCCGCCACCATTGACGCACCACCACTGCTTGCTCTTCCCTCCAGAGGCGACGCACTCGCAGGAGATTTTAGAGACCGAGAGAGCGACGGAGCGAGCCAGCGAGAGAGTGACGGAGCGAGACCGAGAGGAGAGAGGCGAGAGCGACAGAGCGACGGAGCGAGAGAGCGAGGGGAGGCGAGAGTGAGGGAGGCGAGACCGAGGGTAGGGAGGCGACAGCGAGGGAGGCGAGACCGAGGGGAGGGAGGCGAGACCGAGGGAGGCGAGGGGAGGCGACAGCGAGGGAGGCGATACCGAGGGAGGCGAGAGTGAGGGGAGGGAGGCGCGAGAGCGAGGGAAGGGAGGCGTGAGAGCGAGAGGGAGGCGAGGTGAGGGGAGGGAGGCGCGAGAGCGAGGGAGGCGAGAATGAGGGTAGGTTTTCGTTCAAATTGGGGAAAATATTTGGGGAAATAAGAGGGTTATATGCCTCGGTCCTTCTGGCCCGAGGCAGTAGAGGCTGATATGCCTCGGTCCTTCCTACCAACCGATGCAGTATACCCCTTTTTGGCACCGGTTTTTCTTAACCGCGTCAGAAACCGTGTCAGAAACCACTAATTAGGCACCGGTTGCTTTCACAACCGAAGTAGTAACCCTTTTTGGCACCGGTCAAGTCTGAACCGAGGCCTATAAGGTCTCGTTAATTACAAAACTGCCACCGTGTCTGAATAGATAGCGGTTTGGTGTAAACCGAGGTCTATTGTGCGAGTTTAAAAGAACATTTTGTACTAGTGGTAGGTCATAAACTTCTTTAGAAAAACATTACAATCTTCATTATTATTATCTTTTAGAGAACTTGCTAGAATAATTCTAAATCATGTTTATTTGTCGAGGTTTTTATAATCTCTACAAAATAACCCCACTATTATAATTTTTTTTTGTAGTGTTAGCCTATTTCCTGTGATTTTCTTTATAAAACACATGAGAAACTTTGAACTTCATTTTCTTAGAAAAATTCAAACAATTCATTAATTTTTTTAAAAAATCTTTACTTTCGAGGGTTTAACATTAACTTTCTTTGATGGTTTACCCTTAGGTTTTCTAACCGTTTGAATTGACTCATTATCATCTTCAATTTTATAATCTTCCTTCTTATTAAGTATATTTGTCAATTTAGAAGCTAATTTCAATTCTTCCACAAAACGAGTTTTTTTAGATGTCAAAAAATTGTGAATTGTCTCAAAATTACTATGAGGCGAATCTAATTCTTGTAATCCCTACAAACTATTGTCAATTGGAGTGAAATCATTTAGATAAGGTAGTTCAACCAAAGAATCAGATATTCATTGACATACTACCATTAAAAATATCTAGGTTATTAGTAGAAGAAGATTCTTCCTCAAGACAAATATTATCATGACTAACCACCACAAGTTCAAGTTGTGACTGAACAACATGAAGAAAATCAAAAGGTTGCACCAATATAGGAGGAACCACAAGAGGTTGAACCATATTAGCAGGTTGTTGGACCACAGATGACTATAGTACAGGTTGCACCACAAATTGCACTAGAGGTTGAACCACATGCTGCAGCATGGTTGTACCATATATTGCAGCATAGTTGTACCACAAGCTCTACCCCAAGTTGTTCCATAGGTTTCATAAATTTTACAATCAAAATAAAATGAATTACTGAAATTGAATCTAGAGAACCCTTAGTCACATCCAATGTACTAACCACCTTAGGATGATAATGTTGTTTTTTTGCTCCTACGGTTTTCTCTTTTCCACAATTAATGTTGGCGTCGTGCTACAATCTTTTACAATTAGATAAATTATGATTAATCATTTTACAATTTGTACAAAATATAGTTTGTTTTTCATACTTCATATCAGTAATAAACACAAATCATGACATTTTCATTAAAATTTGATTAGGCAAATCAGATAACAAATCAACATCAACTAAGACTCAAGCAAAGAAACTTCGAGACATAGTATAATCATCTAAAGATAATGGCATGTTAATTCCACACGCTATTGAGAAAATTGATTCTAATTATCAATACTCCAAAGGAAGGTTAGGTATGTGAATATAAGATTGAGTTTTTGTGAGTTTCATAGAAGGTGGGACAAAATCTTTTGTTCAAATAAAAACATAAAGAATGCCAAGAGATAAATTTTAAGTTCCAACAACCAAAATCATTCTCATATCCTCCAACGAAGAAAAAGCAAATTAATAGAACCCTTTGTCAAGAAGAGTTTCCTTCTAGTGTTCCAAATGCTTCCAATCACCTCAAGCTTCTTACAAAGATCCAAATGTGTGAGAGACTTATCCCCTTTTGTCAACAAAGTTTGCCCATGAAATAATTATAAAAGTTAATTTGCTATTGTATGTTAGTTTAAAAATTCTGTTGATAACATGAAGAATCAACTATCAACATACATTTATGCATATGGATCAAATTTGATTGGTTAAATGGTTATATAATTCAAATTTTTGGTTAAGTGAAAATTACTAAGCTTGGTACAACTCTGAAAAAATGAAAATTTTGGACACACATGACATCCCAACTTATTTTCTTCAAGACCACAATACTTTGGTTAAATTCGTGTAATGTTTAGGTTAGATTAATATATATTCTTGTTGGACTGAGATGTCTCCGCAATCACATGTGTGCAACTTTCTTCTCACTCTTCCAACTAGTGTATTGTCTTTATCTTCGGACCGATGTGTCCTCTTTCAACGTAGTTACAATGTTCTTGATGGAGTCTGTGAAAATACTTTGACATTTAAGGCAACAATGAAAATTTAGTAATTTAGTAATTTAGTAATAAATGAATCTAGTGACATACCTCATGATTAAGGACTATATATAGTACCTACATAGGTCCTACCTTTCTTGGGCTTAGGATCTATAGGTTTATCTTATTTTAGGGTTTCATAATTTGTTTAATTTTCTTTAATTCACTATTAGTTAATTATGATTTATGTTTGAAGTAATGTTGCTTACATGAATGTTTGAGAACGTGTTTGTTGAGGTATCCTCCTCCTCGACCCTTAAGTACAACATAATTATTAGTTACATTCATCTTTAATTCAATATATCAACTTTAACACATGTAATTAGAGCTGTCAAAATGGGTCACAACCCGCGAGCCAACCCGGCCCACCACGGGTTTGAGCCGGGTTGGGTTAGAAAAAATTGTATTTTTTTTTATACGGGTCAGATTTCAACCCGGCTCGTTTAAACCCGGCTCATGCGAGTTGAACCTGTGGTGGGCCGCGTTCACCCACCAACCCACCTACCTAATTTTATTTTATTAAAAATTAATTTTAATTTTGTAAAAAAATATTTATTATTTTGTTTTTGCTTGAAAAAAATATTTAAGTTTCTTATTTTCAAAATTAATTAAACATCCATGTTAGAAGTGAAATCTGGAAGTGAAATTTATTTAGATTTGTATTATAGAAAGTTTATAATTTTTTTATTTTAAAAAAATTGTAATTAAGTGAGCCAGTGAGTCAACCCTTTTACCCACCAATCTGTGGTGGGTCGAGTCGGGTTCGAATTTTTCTGACTCGCTAATAAATGAGCCGGGTTGAGTTGGCTCACTAAGTAACCAACCCGTGGTGGGCCGAGTCGGGTCGAGCCGGGTGACCCGTTTTGACAGCTCTACATGTAATACACAGTTTAGGTAAATAATATAAATATAAAGTTGATGCATGTAACTTTTGTGATGTTTGTCTATCAACACATAAAAGAAAAAAGAGTCGTTTAGTATTTCTAGATACATACTTCATGCTTGCAGCTAAGCCATCAAAATCTCCTAAACGAACAATAATTAACACCGCAACTGAAATGTACAAGGTGAGGGCTGAACATATTATGAGAATCAATGGCCATAATGCATGTTAATGAGGGTTGGTAATCCCTTTAGAGAGGTAGTTCACCTTGCTCAGGACATGCTGGCAGGGATTGGGATTAAAGATTTTGGTGAGCTGTCTTTGCTAGGTGCACAACAGTGACTTGAGTCCAACCACTCATGTTCATTGATCTTGGAATCACAACTCTCAAAAAAAAAAAGGCAAAAGCAAACATGTGAAAGGCAGCTTTTAACATATAGGTACTACATCCAAAAGCTGTATAGAGGAGTTTGCATGCTTTTAACAACTTTTAATAATGATGCATGTCATGTCCAATTCCACCCTCCTCCAGTATCATTTTCTTGCCTCCTCTTTTAACTTCAGCAAGTCACTATCTTGCTTTAGTGAGGGGTCAGAAAATCACAGCATCACATGGGCTCTAGGAGCCATAACAACCATCACTAAACCGTGATTCAATATCCTGGATATGTAATCTTCTTACCAGATTATGTCATCTAACATATGGGGATTCAGCATTACATTTCAATTATTTGAACATCAAAAAATTAAAAATCTATGCAATGTGGTTTGAAAATATTTCTATTCATGTTTCTCAGAAAATACATTCTAAAATCAAAGAGAAAACCACTTTTTGCTGTCCCAACTTTGGATTCAGAAAATATTAAACATTTTCCTATGGGATAAGAAAATACAGTACAGGCACCACAATCAAGGAAGAAAGAAAATAAAAAACAATGATACAGGGAGGCAGTCAGGGACCACTTAGAGCATGACCAATACACATTATCCCCGGATCTCAAAATGTTGTAACTGTTCTAATTTGATATGATGTATAAAGTGAGAAGATAAAGAAATTCACTATTTATTTTAAGAATAATGATACTTTGACAACATTTCTTTGATAACATTTTAATATTGTCTACGTGTTATTTTATGATTGGTCTATATTGATGTTTATGATTATTATTATTGATTATGAAATAATTTTGGACCAATCACAGAATGACACGTAAACAATATTAAAATGTTGTCAAAAAAAGGTTGTCAAAATATCATTATTCTTATTTTAATTAAAGCACTCAGTACATTTAACTCAGATCAATTCAATGCAACTTAGGGACTATTTATGTTGAAGCAAAATTTAATCTTATTTTCAAAGGTTTGAATAGCAAACTACAACAGTGAACTTTCGTAATTAAAAAATAAAATAAAGGAAAACAGAAAACAAACCCTACTTTACAAGGGTAAATTCCTTTTTAGATAAAGCAATTAGAAAGTTCACCAAGCCTATTCCAGTACATGACTAATCCTGGACAGAAGGCTCCACCAAGTCCATGTAGAAAAGGGAAATAGCATATGCATTTTTAGTAAACCTCCAAAAGTGAGATAGCATTGGATCACCCACCAGTTAAGTTCACTGGTCAGGGGACAAGAGATGGTGGCTTACACCCATGAAGTTCGATTGCAATGTCAAAACTATGGCCCATGTAAAGCAATGAAAGAAATACTAATAAATATTGTATGAAGTTGAACTAGTTTACGTTTTTAAAGTACAGTATATCATTCTTGTTAGAAGAATGGCATAATTGGGGCAATGCCAATCACAACAAATCTCATTACATTTCTATCAGAAAAGAGTACAAAATTAAAAGTTCCATTCAGATCTTCTATTAAATAATGTGTTACCAAGTATGTGGTATTTGATTCTAACGGGAAAGTTCACCAACGTTTTACCGTGTGATTCTTGAACGAAGCAAAATTGATGTGATTAACTGCGCAGTTGCCACAATTCTGTCTTTGAGTTTTGAAGGGAGCGACATTCCTTTGCCCTTTCTATAGGAATCCCCTTGAATGAACGTTATAATAAATGTCTAGAAAAGCAAAACAAAGCAAAGAACAAAATTATGGACAAGGTTCTGTTCAATCAAAAAAAGCAATCAGATTTAATTTACCAAACATCCCAGGTAAAAAACAGACTAAAAAGTAGTAGAAAGAAAATAAACAACAAATGTGCAAAATCATCCAACTCTTTGGCCTTTGTTCCGTTTAATGTTTGCATACATGTAAGCCAATACACAGAGGAATCCCAGAATCACAAGAAATAAAAAAAATGGAAAAACTCCACACAGTCGCTTCAACCCCCATACTCCTAGTTCTCTTTTTGACCATTGAAATCAGTTCTTTGCCTTCACAGTGTTGTTCTCCTTTATCCTTGCACGGTTATCCAGCTTAACAAAGCGTTTTAGATTGTCATAAGCTAGTGTTTCAATATTCTTCCTACGTAGTTCACTAAGTGCCGGACGTTTATCGAGCAGATGCCACAGCCAGCCAGGGTACTCTGAATCAGGCAGGATTTTTGGATCAGTTCCTTCCTTCAGAATGCTAGCACCTACAACTGTGCTTGCCTTGACTTCTTTGCTAAGAGTTGATGCCTTGGGTGAATCCGCAGATCCACCCCCTTTAGATCCTTTCTTTGCTTTTCCGGTGGCAAAAGTTCGTGGGTGTGCAACCTTAACTGCCTCTTTGACTGTAAGAATATATCTTATAGATCTGGCATGGTTCATAGCCATGACTTTCCTCTGAAAGACAATTTTATAACACTTCAGGGTGGAACATAACTATATATAAAAATAGAAAATTCCAGAATGAATAGTAGCTCTCTTACAATTTGAATTCAACACCTTGATTGCTTAGAGTTCAGATACATACTAAGATGAAGAAAGTGTACAACACATAATCTGAACTCCTACTTCCCTTACAAAATTTCTCCTAAAGAGTATAATAAAAAAAAGATCATCATCGGGGCTTCTTAAAGAGTGTAAGTAACTAACAGGCTGCAGCTATAAAAAAAAAGATTGCATCGTTCCTCTCCTTTTCCAACCCCACACCTCCAGAACATTAAGTTTTTGTGCATGTTGAAGTAAATCAACCAAAAATCAGTGTGCATGAATGCATCAGCAATATCTATATTCTATCCAAAAGCATGACTGTTTAATAACATCATCTAACTGTATGTTTGATTCAGAGAGGAATAAGTGCCTATCTTTCCTAACTGTTAAATTATAGAAATGAAATTATAGAACAATTATAAAAACTAAGAACAATTTGACCAAAAGGAATGAAATTCACCAAGTATAAAAAATATCATAGATATTTTTCAAATTACTGGAACTAAGACCAATTGTGACAAAAAAAATGAAGGACCTAAATCATACAGTAATAGGATAAAATTTGTTCATATCCCTCAATTTGATGTCAAATTTGTCTTAACCAATGTAGTTCCACAAAAAGAATTAAATTCATTAAGTATAAAAACTGCGAGCACAAAAGTTGTCGTTTCAAAGAATAGGAACTAAGACCAATTGAATAAAAAAAATTCAAGGACTTCAGACACATTCTACTCATAATACCAATTACATGTCAGAAGCAGAAAAAAGTAGTGAACACATATGGTTCTATAATCAAGTTACCAGCGAATATCAACACATTCAGTTTCCCATTTTATACATGTTTGTGATGTGAACTATAAAATAATGCAAATTCCAACAATATGGAGAAAACGCAAACACATCACAATCAATCAGAGTTTCCAAAAGGTTCGAAAACAGTTTGTACCAAACTCAATTTAAAAAAATTAAAAAAAGAAGAAGAAGGAAAGAAACATTTCATAAGAAAAAACAAATTAAGAACCTAAAAAAATAGGTATAAAATTATCAGAGATGTTACCCAAGATTTAACCCCTGACAATGGAGAAAGAGAACCGTTTCCGGTTAAGAAACAATCCCATTGAAGAAATCAAACGGTGAAGTGAAGCTTACAATTTGAAGAATAAGATGGAATAAGATCGGTGTGTCCGACGTTGAACGGTTGTTTCCGCCGCCTTTCCTTTTATGCTACGCCACACCTGAACTTCTAGGTTCACAACGGCGTGTGGTTCCGCTCCAACATTCAGTGACCGAACCCGAAAAAGGTACACCTTCTTTACAGTGGGCCTGGATTGGATTGATAGAATAGGAATAACATAAAATTCTTCCTGCACCGCATAATTTCATCTGCACCTCCATAATTTTGAAAATTTTAAATTTAACCGTTAAGAAATTTCAGATTGTTTAATTCTAAACGTTAGAGATTATATAATTTAAATTGTTAAATATTTATATTCTTGTATTATAAAATTTATATTGTAAAATAGAAATTTTATATTCTAAATTTTAATCCAAAATATAAAAATATTGATGTTGAAGGTTTTGAATTATATTATCTATAATATTTTTAAATTACTCGGAACTGAAAATTCAAAATCAAAATTTGAATTTAAAATTTTTAAACTCATGGAAGTGTAGAATAAAAAGTTTAATCATCTTCGATGTCTATGTTTATGTAGATTTATCTCAAATTGGTCGTTCAGTTAAATTTTATCTTAATTAGGTACCTGTTTGTACAAAATTGAACCCTTTCTGTCAATTTAAATTAACGGCGTTATGTTTTGAGTACGTGTTAGTGACTTGGTGAAATGCTCTTTCATCCTCAGCACGTGGCAGTTCCGCTTTGGCATCGAGTTTACATAGGAGCACCAATATCAGCCAGGCGATCCGTTTCGTTATCCCCGACGAGCGATTCACTCCCTCGCGATCGCAACTTCGGTGTAGTTCATGACGTAGCGCGTGACCGGGTGGATTCCACCTCCAGGCACTAGAATCTTCGAAGATTCCTTGTGAATCGCGGATTCAAAGTTGATTAACATCGTCCCGATGGCCTCGCCAAGCCTCGCCTTTGAAGCGCACACCTGTAATATGATGGAGGAGGTTTATTCGGAAGAGAAGATGGACTCGATTTGTTGCTGGTTTTTACAGATCGTGTTGTACAAGTCCAGCATCCTGAACATTTTCTCTGTTGTTTTCTTGCACTTAGACACGTTTTCCGGAAAGCCGAACAGCGTCGTTGCGCCATCTTTGCAAATCACGGAAAAACACGAGTCCTCAATCTTCCTCTCCACCGAACCGAAAACGTAGTCGTAGAGCTATTTCTCGCTGCGAAATAGAGTTTGTACGGTAACCTGGATGGAGTAGTTGAACGAGGCTCTCAGAGGAGGAATCGAGTGCGACGAGGTGATGCATAGTGGACTGCAGACTCGTAACAACCTTAAGGTATTGTTTGGCTTCCTGACACGTGTTGCTGAAAAGAGGAACGATTGCTACCGGACTTCTACACCATCGGCGAACATCGAGAGGCACACCGGACACTCGTCTTCGATCTCCTTGGAGTGCTCCCCTTTCCGGTACTTCACACCTGTGTCGACGCTGGCGAGTTCAATCTCACGGTGGGAAGCCTCTGACGCGACGGAGGGCTCGCTAATGGAGGGATCCCAGCGACAACGGTGCAAGGGGCAATCAAAGATAAAGATGTAAATTAGCACCGGGATGGTCACGAGGACGAGGAGTGCGAGGATGAACTCGTGCGGGGAGAGATCGACGGAGTTGGAGAGTTGGCAAACGGCGGCGGCAGGAGAAAAGGAAGGACAATGATATGGAATATGGAGTTGGGGGTGCCGTCGAAGGGATGCAGGGGCGAGAAGGATATTTAATTCCACGTCACTAGCACCCTAACTCTGTCACATGTTTTCCATTTGCATATTCAACATGCCACGTCATTGAAATGTTAACGCCATCCTCTCCAATTGACGGAAAGTGTTCAATTGATTTAATTTTGGAGAATTAAGTTAAAATTTAACTGAAGGACCAATTTGAAACAAATATACGTAAAGACGTCGAAGATAATTAAACCTAGAATAAAATTATAGAGGTACAGGAAAAATTACAATCACATTATATATACTCTAGTTTCTTTGGTGACGTTACTTTTAATTTGTAAAAGGTAGTTTTGGTCTAACTTCATACTTTGTTTTTTTACTTTCTATATGCGATTTTGTTCTTTCTATTTTCTTTTTCTGATTTTAGTCTAAGATTTAAAAAAATGATTTTGAATTAGTTTTCAATTCTTTATATGCTTATTTTCTTTTGTTTAAATTTGTATTAATTAAATTATCTTTAATATTCTAAATTTTATAAAATAGAAATTTTATATTCTAAATTTTAATCATAATATAAAAATATTGATATTAATGTTTATTAATTATGTAATCTATAATATTTTAAAATTACTCGCAACTGAAAATTCTATATCAAAAATTGAATTTAAAATACGGAATAAAATTACGTAATACGGAATAAAATTATAAAGGTACAAGAAAAATTACAGGGCAGATTATATGTACTCTAGTTTCTTTTGTGACGTTAATTTTAATTTGTTAAAGGTAGTTTTGGTCTAACTTCATAATTTTATTTTATTTTACTTTTTATATGCAATTTTGTTCTTTCTATTTTCTTTTCTGATTTTAGTCTAAGATTTAAAAATAATTATGATTTTGAATTAGTTTTCAATTCTTCATATGCTTATTTTCTTTTCTTTAAATTTGTATTAATTATATTTTCTAATTTTATCATAGATTATTTAAATTCATATAAGATATTTAATATTATTTTTAACCCAAAATCTTAAGATAATAAATTATGATTTTTTTTCTTACATGATGTTTGCTTTTATCATTTCTATCTAAAATAGGATTTAGACTCATATTTGGATAATTATTAACACAAACTTCGATATATTTTGATATCTAAACTTTAAAAATAAATTAATATAATCCTTTTAATTAATCCAATTATGTTAACTTTTGTTAGGTGTTAAACGATATTTCAAAGTGACATTTAATCTAGAAACATGTTAAATGGTGTAAATAATTCAAATACTAGTTTGAACTATTGTTTGACACAGAAAAAATGTAAGACATTTAGATTAGGAAGACTATATCTATTCATTTTTAATGTTTGGAGATCAAACTATATCAAAATTTGGGATGGACAAATTCTAATTTGGTACCAAGATTTAGAGAATAAAAATATATTTAACCTTTAAATTAATATAAACATAACAAGGCTTAAGAAAAATTAGTATTGGATTAAAATTATGAATTTTTAAATTTTAAAAACTAAAACATGAAATAAATAAAATTATCAATGTCATAAATATAAAAAATAAATTTACTTCAAAATTATAAGTTATCAATATAATTATTCTAAAATCATATTAATTTAGATATGTTTGTGATAGTTCTTTAGGGTTCAATAAATATATATATATATGACTTTAATTGAATTACAATTGAAACCATTTTTCTCCGGCAACTACTGAGTTAAGGCAATGAATTTATGAGTATTTTTTTATATGGTGTTTGACTTTGTTATTTCTACCCAATTCGGGACTTAGACTCACACTTGGATTATTTCCAACAGTCTCCCTTTAGGGATGAGTTCCTTTCATATGATATATTTCTCTCAAGTGTAGGGTAACCTTTACTTATATCACTATTGTTGTGGTTATGATGTTGTTGTGTTATGTTGTTGTTGTCTCACATCAGTCTAAGTCGATCATCAAGAAGTACAAGTGGTTATGATACTAGTGATAAGTTTTTTTTATCTGAGAAGGTTCTTTAGCAAGAGATTATATAATGTGACATGAGTCCAACCTAATATGTGACTTGATTTCACACTTGGATTATTCTCAAAAGTGTTAATGAAATTTTGCATGCACTTGAAGGAGAAAAAACTAAAAGAAAAAAATAATTATTTTTAAAATTAAATTAATTTATGTATAATTTAGTTTGTAAAAGCTTGTTTACTTTAAATTCTTCGAAGTTAATAAATAAACACTCTTTTATTTGTTTCTTTAAAGTCTTTATATATGTATATATATTGGAAAATAATTTTGAGAAGGGTAATAAGGGTATTTATTATTTGAAAAGTAAATAAAGGGAGATTGAAAACGTAAATGTTATAATGGAACAATTGAGCTTGGTTTTCGTTGGTGGTGTGAGAGGAAAGGAAAGTGAAGGGGAGTTGGGATTTGGGTAGGAGGTGAAGACTTTTCCTGGATTGAGCTTGGTTCGTGCTCTATGTATAGGTGGTAGTGGTGTCCTATGTTGTGAACAGTTTATCATTAAGGCAGACGTGGAAGTTGTGTCTTGGATCTAGTTTTTTGGTGCTTTGGTAAGTAGATGAAGTTGTGTCTTCTTTTAGAGTTGTTCGGTGGTTTAGGCAGAAGTTGAAGCATACAAGTTTTTATTACTCGCTTTGGTTTCTTTGTATTGTATTTGACCTTCGAGGTTGTTTTTTGTTTGAGGTTATTGTGTGCGTATGTTGGTTGGTGTTTGCAGCTTTGGTGTAAGAGTATTGGTGAGCACCCATAGGTATGCACCTGGTAATCCGTTTTTCAGAGGCAATTTAAATATGAAAGAGGTATATTACCTAACCTTATTTTGCAAGTAATTTGATCACAAATAACATATATTGGTTTCTCGCTTTGACTTATACAAATTTCATGAAGAATGAAAGTGAATACTTGTCATAGTTGTAGTGGAAAGTTTATTATTGTTTCTTTTTTAGTTTTACTTGTAATTGGTTAAAAAAGTATTAACTATTGATTGAACCCTAAAGCCAAAACAATTTTCCTTCTTTCGACCTTTGTTTCATCTTGTGGGTGGATATTGACTTTGACTAATGCTTTATATAAATTGTTGATAGGGGGATCACATGTGATAGCTGAACTCAATCCCTGTTATGTTGGTTTTTTATGATGACAACACATGAATGTTGTCAAGGCACAACAGAAAGGAGTTTCTGTGTGTTATATCAATGCATATGCTGATTTGAAATTGCATAAAATGTGTGATAAATGCATATGTTGAACATACTAATGTGACTACATACTATCATGTTTATGATGAGATTATATCTGTGTATGCACAATGTATGATTCTGTGTTATGAATACCACATGCACAAAAAGCATATCTGAATGAAAAAATCGATTACAGTGTTGTAGTAATCAACTAAGGTCATCAGACAACTTATGGTTTTGAAATGTGGAAAAACTAGTTTGAATCGATTACATTAGTTGTTGAATCTATTAAAACTCGTGTGTTTGCATATATCATTTTCAAATGTGTTGTGATGAGTCTTTGGAAAGAAAAGTTTTCAAAATTCTGTCAAGTGTTGAAGCTTAATCGATTACATGCTTTGTGTATTCAATTAAGTCTGTTATGTTTGAAAACTGATTTCTTACTAGTCATAACTGCTATAACGGTTATATTTTTAAATTTTTTTTACCATCATTTAATGAGAATCGATTACATTAATTGTATATTCAATTAAGAGCTAAGTTTGTTGTAATTATGTTACATTTGTTTAATGTAACCGATTACGTAAGTTTAGTAATCGATTGCTTTGTGTCAGAACTGATATAAACTATATATTGAAGCATTTTTTGAAAATCTGTAACGATTGATCATACTCACACTTTCATATCTGATTGATTTCATTTGAGAGTTTTACAGATTACTCAAAAGCTCCAAGAATCAAGAACAAGAAGAATTGGATCATCTTGAAGCATTCTTGAGAAGCAATTTACTGGACTACATTAACTTATCGCTTTAGCACATCTGAATGTGCATCTTGATTGATCAGGAGAGAAGATTTGCAATCTTGGATTTGTTGTTTCCCTGTACGTGAGCGTCAGGAAGAAGAGTGATGTGCTCTTGACTTTGAGAGGGGATATCTCAAAAGGTTTGCTGCAACAGGGATGGGTTGTTCTGTGTTGGAAGTTGTTGTTGTTTCTATATTTACTTAAGAGTTTGTGAGCTGTTTACATTTGAGAGTTGCTCTGTAAAGCCTTGGCTGTAATACTCTGATCATTATATTGAATTACTCCCCGATCTAAGGTTGATTGGGAGGGTGACTGGATGTAAGCATTAAGTCCGAACTAGTATAAAAACTGTGTTTGTTTTTCTCTCATTTATCTCTTTACATTTTCATTGTCATTGTAAATACACGTATTGTTTCATTGCACACAATTGATTGATACACAAGAAAGATTTCAAGAACCTTATAGTTTGCGAAAAAGATTTAAAAAGTGCAAGTTTTTATAAAACACCAATTCACCCCCCCCCTCCCTCTCCCCTCTTGGTGTTGAGAAACAAAGTCCATCAATTCTAACATCAATGTTGGCCATCTTTGAGTTATGGCTAACCATCATTGTGCCATGATGGGAAAACATCATTTTGGGATCATGAGGTGGTTGTTGGAATTAATCAGTTTCTTATTGAATCTTAAATTATTATGGACTCTAAGTTTTCTTTTTTGAAATTCGCTTCTTGGATTCTCACACATGGTTGACATCAGTAGTGGGGTAATAATCTTTCATAACTTTTGCTTGCTTACTTAGTTTAACGAATTTATTCATTGTTTTTATTGATGATTAGTTGTATTGCTTTCCTAAAATCTTTAACTTGTGGTTGTTATGATGGGTTTTGTTATTTTTTTTAGGTAATTTTTCTTTTCTTGTGATGTAGAAAAAGTAAAGACTTCCTTACCATGGAAATTATGGGGAAAGAGGTTTGAATGAAAATTATGATGTTTTTTTCATTAAATTTTATTCTCATAAGTTATGTATTTGACATGTTGAATTGTTTACTTTAATATGTAGATCCATGTTTTCGTAACCTCTTGTAGCACATACCAAAGAAAGAAAACTCTTGTTAATCTTAACTCCTATCTCGACATTCAAGTCTAACGTCCTTTTCACATGTATATTCATCCTTTTATTGCCTCGAAACAATCTTGACTTTGTTGGGCTCTGATCATGACTATGAACATCATTGAATGTCGAAATGTACCACTTCTCATCTCTCCTTGTAACAATGATGTGTGTTTCAAAATCATGAGCCTACGTTGGATGTTCATTCATCTAATTCTCAATAGGGGAGACATATTTTCCAGTCCTTGAAGACACAACTAGAAAGTAACATAATTCAGTGTTCTTATTCTTCCTTGAACTTCTTGTTTGAATTCCAAAACCCTTTGATATTGCATATTGTCTATAAAATGACTTCATTGAATCAACACTTTCAAAAATCATTCCAATTGTTGGACAAATTGACTTGGGTTGAACATCTTGTTCATGTAATTGTTCCTGTGTATTGCCATTTTTGTCAACATCAAATTTCATCCGGGTAAATAAATTTATTTTTTAAAAAATAAAAAATAAATTCCTTCATCCATAGAGTTGGTACACCCTTCACGAGGTTGATACATCTCACTTTCTTCATCCATAGGCACTACAAGAAAAATTGAAATTATCTACCCATATTTATATACGGATTCTAATCCGTATGTAATATAAATATTATATATGGATTTTATATACTGATATAAAAAATAAATTATATATAGATTTTATCTATCCATAATTCGTATGTAATATCCAAAGTAAGGCGCGTTGTGCGTTGTGGCGGGAAAAATTTCTAAGGACTGAAGTTTATGTAATGGGCTCAATTAAAAGTGAATCTTTCCTACCAAAACTACGTACGGATCTGGAAAAGATTTTATTAAAAAACAATAATATGGTATTTGTATTAAGAAACCCTCTTGCCCCAGGTCTTAGTTTCCTCTGCTCTCTCAACGAAGAACCCTCTTTATAGAAGACGCTCCTTGGACTTCTCGAAGCTTCCTCTACGAGTTAATAGTGAGACCACTGTCAGTTATTTATGCATTTTAATATTTGTTTTAATGCAATTATGCAGATTAAATAAAAGGGTCAGTTTTTGACTGGGTCTTTAGGAAGAGATAGCTAAAATTTAGCTTTTGTAACCTCCCACATTTAGTGGGCAGTTTAGTTGTTTTCTTTTGTGTGCCACGGTGATAATTTCACCTATAAAGATGTATTCTTTTTCAGTTTTTAATAACAGAGAGAGTATCACATTCAGAAACAATTTGTTACTTACTTGTGTTCACAATTTGGTATCAGAGCTCCTTCACAGGGGCCTGAACCAGAAAGTTACGTGTGAGAGAAACTGAAACACCTAGAAAGAGAGAGAACACTGAGTTGTGAGTGTTGAAAGAAATCAACTTAGAGATGGCTGAAACAGTGAAGTACGTTCAACCAGCTATTCCAAAATTTGATGGTCATTATGAACATTGGGCCAAGTTGATGGAAAATTTCTTACGTTCCAATGAATATTGGGACTTAGTGGAAAAAGGTATTGATGTGGTACCAGGCACAGAAGAAGCCTCAGAATATGATCTCAAAAGGATGGAAGTACAGCAACTCAAGGACTTAAAGATCAAAAATTATCTCTATCAAGCAATTGATAGAGAAATTTTGGACACCATCTTAAATGACGAAACATCCAAGGATATATGGGATTCCATGAAACAAAAATTTCAGGGGTCAACAAGGGTAAAAAGAGCTCAACTACAAGCTCTACGCAAGGATTTTGAGACTTTGCAGATGAAGGAAGGAGAATCAGTAAACTCCTATTTTGCACGTACCTTGAAAATAGCCAAAAGCATGAAGGCAGTTGGAGAAACCATGAAAGAAAACGTGATAACTGCAAAAATCTTGCGATCCATTACAATCAAATTCAACTACGTGGTATGTTCCATTGAAGAATCCAATAATATGGATATGATGACTATAGATGAATTGCAAAGTAGCTTATTAGTACATGAGCAAAGAATGATTCTGTCACTTGAAGAGGAACAAGTTATGCAGACTGTGGTTGAAGATAGAAACAGCGGAAGAGGTAGAGGAAGAGGAAGAGGAAGAGGATCCTTTCGAGGTAGAGGAAGGGGCAGACAAATGTTTAATAAAGCTGATGTAGAATGCTTCAAATGTCACAGATTTGGACACTTCCAGTATGAATGTCCTATGTGGGAAAGGAAAGCTAATTATGCAGAAATGGAAGATAAAGAAGAACAAGAGGATGAGCTCTTATTAATGGCTATTGTTGAGAGCAAAGAAGGAGGGGATGAGTGGTTTCTTGACTCAGGTTGCAGCAATCACATGAGTGGTAATAAGGAGTGGTTCTCAGAATTGGATGACAGTTTCCGACACAAGGTAAAATTGGGAAATAACACTCGTATAGCAGTAATGGGGAAAGGAAGTGTGCGGTTGATGGTGAAAGGTGTTGTTCATGTTGTTTCTCATGTATACTATGTTCCTGAACTCAAAAATAATTTATTGAGTCTCGGACAGCTACAAGAAAAGGGTTTGAGCATAAATATTCAAAATAACAGGTGCAGTGTTGTTCATCCAGAGAAGGGGCAAATTATGGAGATTCAAATGAGTGCAAATAGAATGTTTGTTTTGACAGCAAAGGTAGCAGCAACATGCTTCCAGGCAAATGTGGAGGATAAGTCTCAACTATGGCATAATAGACTTGGACATTTAAGCTATGATGGCTTAAAATTGCTTCACTCTAAGAAAATGGTGACAGGGCTGTCTTCAATCACCACTCCTCAGAGTCTCTGTACACACTGTCTAGCAGGAAAGCAGCACCGAAAAGCTATGTCTAAGAAAAGTCAATGGAGAGCTTCTAAGAGACTGCAACTGATTCATGCAGATTTATGTGGGCCCATTCAACCAACATCAAAGAGTAATAAAAAATATTTTCTAAGTTTTATTGATGATTTATCACGTAAAACTTGGGTATATTTTTTGGGTGAGAAATCTGAAGCTTTTTCTTTCTTTAAAAGCTTTAAGGCAATGGTTGAAAAAGAAACTGGAGAAAATATTATATGTTTGAGGACAGATAGGGGAGGTGAATTTTCTTCAAAAGTTTTTGATGATTTTTGTAGAAATCATGGAATAAGGAGGCAATTAACTGCTGCATATACTCCCCAGCAGAATGGAGTTGCTGAAAGAAAGAATAGAACCATTATGAATATGGTTCGTGCAACCTTGAATGGAAGGCATGTACCTAAAGTTTTCTGGCCAGAAGCAACAAAATGGTGTGTTTATATTCTGAACAGGAGCCCAACAGCAGCAGTAAAAGATAAAACTCCTGAAGAAGTTTGGAGTGGAGTGAAGCCTTCTGTAGATTACTTTCGAGTCTTTGGTTGTCTGGCCCATGTTCACACACCTGATCAACAACGAATTAAGCTTGATGACAAGAGTAAACAGTGTGTTTTATTTGGGGTCAGCGATGAATCAAAAGCATACAGGCTGTATGATCCAGTCAACAAAAAAATTGTAATTAGCAAGGATGTAATATTTGAAGAGCATAAGGGCTGGAATTGGGAGTATAACAAAGCAGAGAATCAACAGAATATTGTTGAATGGGAGAAACATGATGAAAATAGCTCTGGTATACAACTTTACACACCAAACAGTGAGGAGCTGCAACAAACAGAGTCACAAAACACTGCTGAAACAGATTCCAGAGTTGACACATCAGACAGTGAAGAAATGCAACAAGCAACAGAGCCACAAAATACTACTGAAACAGATTATAGGATTGAGTCTTATAATCCAGTACTTGAGACTCCATTTGAAGGGAGGGCTAGAAGGCAATGCAAAAAACCTGTTTGGATGGCAGATTATGAAGAAGGAGAAAAATTGTCTGATGATGATACAAGGGCAATGCTTACAACAGTAATTGATCCAGAAAGTTTTGAAGAAGCTGTCAAGAGTAAGAAATGGCGTGATGCAATGGAAAAGGAGATGGAAGCCATAGAAAAAAATGAAACGTGGGAATTAATTGAGATGCCAAAAGAAGTGAAGCCAATTGGAGTCAAATGGGTATACAAGACCAAGCTCAAGGAGAATGGAGATATTGATAAATACAAAGCAAGGCTAGTAGCAAAAGGATATGCACAACATTATGGAGTGGATTATACAGAGGTATTTGCACCTGTTGCCAAACTAGACACTATTCGTATAATTCTTTCATTGGCTGCACAAAATGGATGGATTATATTTCAATTGGATGTGAAAAGTACATTCCTTCACGGAGAGCTTAAGGAAGAAATTTATGTACAACAACCGATTGGGTTTATAAAGAAGGGAGAAGAAGATAAAGTATACAAGCTAAGAAAGGCACTATATGGACTCAAACAGGCACCAAGAGCATGGTACAACAGAATAGAAGGATATTTTCTACAAAATGGCTTTGAAAGATGTTTTTGTGAACATACATTGTTTACAAAGTCAGCCGAAGGAGGTAAAATTTTAATTGTGAGTCTATATGTGGATGATCTAATTTATACTGGAAATGATATAAAGATGTGTGATGACTTTAAAAATTCCATGATGTTGGAATTTGACATGACTAACTTAGGGAAGATGAGATATTTTCTTGGAGTTGAAATTCTGCAGAATACACATGGAATTTTCATGTGTCAAAGAAAGTATGCTCAGGAGGTTTTATCTCGATTTGGTATGTTGAACTGCAATGCCGTCAAAAATCCAATTGTACCGGGAACAAAACTGTCTAGGAATGATGCAGGGGCCAAGGTGGATGCTACTTTGTTCAAGCAAGTAGTTGGAAGTCTCATGTATTTGACTGCTACTAGACCAGATTTAATGTTTGTTGTCAGTTTAATCAGTAGATTCATGGCTAACCCCACAGAAACCCACTGGTCTACAGCCAAACGAATTCTAAGATACTTGAAGGGGACTACTGAATTTGGAATTCTCTACAAAAAGGGAGAAAAATTGACACTGGTTGCCTATACTGACAGTGACTTTGCTGGAGATATAGATGACAGAAAAAGCACATCTGGATCTGTTTTCATGTTAGGAACTGGAGCTATTTCATGGTCCTCCAAGAAGCAGCCAATTGTAACTCTTTCTACAACAGAGTCAGAGTATGTAGCTGTTGCAACAAGTGCATGCCAATGTATTTGGATTAAGAGAATATTGGAGGCTGTTGGTTTCAAAGATCATAAACAAGTTATGGTTCTATGTGATAGCAGTTCAGCTATTAAATTATTTGAAAACCCAGTGTTTCATGGTAGAAGTAAACATATTGATGTTAGATTTCATTTCTTAAGAGATCTTGTCAAAGAAGGGAAAATCAAGCTACACTATTGCAATACTCAGAATCAAGTAGCTGATATAATGACAAAGCCACTCAAACTAGAGCAGTTCGTGAAATTCAGAAGCATGCTAGGACTAATTGAAGCATCAGAAATAAACTAAATGACTTATTTGAGTATTTAGCTTAAGGGAGGGATTGTCAGTTATTTATGCATTTTAATATTTGTTTTAATGCAATTATGCAGATTAAATAAAAGGGTCAGTTTTTGACTGGGTCTTTAGGAAGAGATAGCTAAAATTTAGCTTTTGTAACCTCCCACATTTAGTGGGCAGTTTAGTTGTTTTCTTTTGTGTGCCACGGTGATAATTTCACCTATAAAGATGTATTCTTTTTCAGTTTTTAATAACAGAGAGAGTATCAAATTCAGAAACAATTTGTTACTTACTTGTGTTCACAACCACTACCAGATTCAATGAAGGGCCTTAGCAAGAGAACTCAAAAGAGGAGGAACGCGCCTGGAAAACCCTAGGTTCACGATGATACTCCAGGAGCGGAAAGGATTCGAAGCGGAGTGAAAAATAGGAAGATTGTTTAGTGAGAAATGCGATTTAGGTCGCGTGTTCGGTGGAAAAGGACGATTCAATGACTAAATCGGTAAAACAGTGCCAAGATTGTTGGACTCGTGAAAGCTTAAACCGTAGCCGCTGTGTGACCGAGCTATTGTTTCATAACCACCATTGCATCTTCTCATCTCCTACGAGGGTTTCCAAGGTTAGTGCATTCATATTAGGTTTAGTTAATTACTTTGTTAAATATGGTTTGGATTGGGCATGTTTTTGGAAAAGGGTTGTTTGAGACCTATAAGTATAAAGAATAAAGCCACACATAATGGGGTTATGAAACTGATGTTCCTTTTGATGCCATACTTTAAGTATAATCTTATCTCAGTTTCGAAGCTTGTTTCTCCAAACATGTTTCTCATCCAGAAGTAAATTTTTTTTTACTAATGATGGTTATTTTGTCCAGGATTCGAGAGTGGAGGCAGCGGGAGGGGATAAGTTGAGAGTAAGATGTTCAAAATTAAAGCCAGAAGTGTTTTCATTTCAGTTTTACATAATTTATTCACTTTTTTTTTCTACTGTCATTGTTATCCATGTGTTTTGACTAACAATATTTTTTTCTTTGGTTAATAGTATGACTTATTGTTTACAATAAGTTGAGTCTTATATTTTTATCATAATATATATAGGTTGTTTACCTTTTTCAGCCTTACTTGATATATGTGGCTTATTTTCTTTAGTCCATTTCAAGTATAAGTGTATCTAATTGCCTATCTACTACTATCCATTAGGTGTTTCAGGGGAATATTTGAACTTCTACAAACAGATCAAAGTTTCATGTAAGTTTTGATAATGAAGCTTTAAATGTAATTTTGAAGCCTTTTTCTTTAATAAAATTGAAAGAATGCTATTGGATTGCTATACTGTAGGTTAGCACTACAACCTGTACCAATCATATGTTGCATTCTTGATAAAAGGAAAAGAAAAAAATACAAAAGTGGGGGTACTAATTATGAAACCTTGATTGAGAACTTGACAGTGGATGATTTTGAACTTTTGTTGAAAAGAGTACTCAAGTAATGATTCTGTCACTTGAGACAACTTCTCTTTGTTTGTTAGACTAAGGCTTTGATATGAACCGAGGAAGAACGAGAGATTGAAGAGGGCAATTATTGTTAAGGAGAGAGAATGTCCCTGTCCCCCTTATAGACCTTGCATATCACTCTAATCTGTCCTTAAAGCTAACCTAGATGACAATTAAACCCAGTAACCTATAATGGAACTTTTCCTATAATGGAAATTTTCCATTAACCCAACGGGATTGAATTAGACAAGTATTTTAGGAAGATTAGGATCCCTGCATAATCCATAGAGTATGATATTTTCTTTGATTTGTCTTAATAGTTCTTTTTTTGGTTATGTGGAAAAAAATGTTTGACATTTTATTCCTTGTACAATTAGTTGAACAGAAAATGAACATTCAGTTGGTTTCAAGCAGGAGGACCATCTTATGCAGTAGAGCTGGGAAGGCTATGTAGGAAAGTTTCAACAAAATTATGTATTAGACACCATATACCTCAACCCGGTTTTGTAAGACAATATTCTCTTGTAAGTTGTGAAAAATTTCAAGAATAAAGCTTTTGAAGATTACCTTAAATTTAATTTATGCCTTTTCTGGTTGCTTTTAAATATTGCAAGTGCATGAATAATCTGATATTTGGATTTGCTCTGTTTGCATTAATGGTCTTGTTAAGTTTTTTTATTATAACCACTTATTAGTTATGAACCTGTTTGGAACAATGCAAATATGTTTATGTCATTTATTGTTTAGTTTAGAAACATCTTACTCACATGCAACTACTAATCTTGCTACCAAATCCATGATTTGACCACACAATTTATAATCCTACTACATGTTTTTTCTTCTAAATCAGGTTTAGTATAGTCTGTTTGTAATAAGTTGGAGCTTGCATACTTCGAATTGGGAATTCGAGAGTTCTATCTATATTCTTGGTTTATATATATATATATATATATATATATATATATATATATATATATATATATATAAATGATCATAAATTCTAATTGCATTCTCTATTAATAACTACAATGTTATTATTGTTGGATGAAACTCCAATTCTCTGATCCATTTTAACATAGAAAATGGCATTAAATAGATATGTTGTACTAAATCAAAAATTGCCTTACATACTGTCAAAAATTGCCTTACTCAATTAGTCACCAAAAACAGATTTGATGAAATGAATTCTAAATAGATCAAAACAGTGCAAAAGTTGATCAGATGGGGAAAAAGGATTTTTGTCCACCCCTAGACTTAACACATAATAAATCTATATTTTATTTGATTATCTTGAATCTTAAATTCTTTGTCTGTGATCATTGTAACATCATTACTGTGAGAAAAGGGTCAAAACGAAATAAGTGAAGTTTTTTAACAAGCTTTTTGACCACATCCTCCAAAGATGACTCACGGATTTAGCTTCTTTTTTTTACTGCACTTTTATTAGTTTGTCTAGTTATCAAGTTTTTTACACTATCAATTTCATTTCATAAAAATATTTTTAAAAATGGGAATAAAATAAACAAGTTTTAGTTTTAGATGATAAATTATTCGGGGAAAAGAATATACACAGAAACGATAATATGATCATATAAAAAAATTGCAAAAATATTACTCACATTTTCAGAAACCTTTGGTTTTAATTATCCAGTAACGTGATTTGATTCTGAATAAGATGAATATAATGAGTATAGGGGCAGGTATTGATGGTTTTGAATTTTCATGTAACATACGTACACTTACATGCTTCTTTAAATATAGTACATTGCTCTGCTTGAGTTTCAGAGTTTTGATGTTCAATTGCTTTGTCCATATACTGGTTTGTACTTTTCTTCAAGATTAATCAATGGTTGTTTTGCACAAGCTTATAGCATATGGTGATGTATTTATTAATGTAGCTGCTTTCCTTTCATCTTTGGTCACCTTTTATTTTTGGCATTTTTTTTTGTTTAAAACTGTCAAAATGATTAAACTGTTATTAAACCATTAAAACATTTAAAAATAAGTTTCTAAAATAGAGATCAGATCAATAGCTAAATAGGAAAAAAGAAATCCTCTTGAACAAATGGCTAAATCTGAAATACAAGTTTGATTTGATGATTGTCTATGGCTGATTGCTTTGATGGCTCATTTAGATGGACAAAAAATGTTATATTGTCATGCAACATTGTATTTGCATTTTATTAGAACTAACTATAATTATGCCTTTTCTTATCCCTTTGTTTTCAGATTGCTATCAAACTTGAAAAAGGTCTTCCACCCAATAATTATATGTGCAACATTTGCAGAGCTATCAGCAATTGCTTTGGAGTTTCTTTCTAAGTCAGGACTTGATTTTGTTTTAGGTGTAAATTATAGTTTAAGTTAATATTCAACTCTATGTTATACAAGGACTTGTTTGTTTTAGATTTAAATTATTGTAAAAGTTGAATTTGAGTGTTATGAGATATTAATATTAAGTAGTTGTATTTATTTCTTTGAACTCTCTTTATAGAGTATTCAAATAAAATTTTTATGTTTTAATTATTTGATTTTCAACACAATTATATATTATAAATTCTTAACATTTATAATCTGGTAGTAATTATTTATAATTTTATGAGAAGTTTTAATGTGTAAAAATTTTAATATTAATTATATAACTATTACAAAAAGTAAATCTAATTAAATATGTTGTAAACAATAGATACATATGTACATACTGTATGTAAATTACATACGGATTTATCCGTATATAATATCCGTATGTAATTTACATACAGATTTATCCGTATATAATATCCATATGTAATTTACATACGGATTTATCCGTATATAATATCCGTATGTAATTTACATACGGATTTTTCCGTATATAATATCCATATGTAATTTACATATGGATTTTTCCGTATGTAACTTAGCTACGCCTTTTTTATATACAGATTTTTGTCCGTATATAATCCGTATGTAAAATTATTTTATATACGGATTTTTGATGTTATATACGGATTTTGGCGGTATGTAATACTGATTTTTCTTGTAGTGAGGGTTAGTACACCCTTCGTGAGGTTCGTACGCCTCCACCCTTCATCGACAATATTGGTACACCCTTCCTGAGGTTTGTACACCTCAATTCCTTCATCCATAGGGTTGGTACATCCTTCACGAGGTTTGTACACCTCACTTCCTTCATCCATAGGGTTGATACACCCTTTCATGAGGATGGTAGACCTCTTTGCTTTTCATCAAAGCCTATTCCTCGTGAAAGGTCAAGCTTATTTCTGTTATGGATCGTGACACTCCTCTTGGCATTGGTCATTGTTAAAAACCCATACAAAATTAGTGTTTTTATCTATTTATATTTTGCTACGATAATATAAAAAGTCAAAAGTTCATGTTATTTAGTAAAATTTAAATAAAGAGGGACAATTGCCAACATCCAATTTCGTCCAGATAAATAAATTCATGTAAAAAAATAAAAACCAAAAATATAAAAAAAAATGTTTTAAATTTATGGTAGGATAAAAAACGAAATAAATTTTCTTTAAATTTTTAAACTTTAGTTTTAGCATAAAAAAATAGTAAAAAATATAATAACAAAAGTGATAATAAAATAAAATAGCCTATTTTTGTTTTTAATCCTTTTTATGAGCCCAATCGTCCAAGGATTGTATACATATCCTCACCCCCACTCTTTACTTTTTACCCTTCACAAGACATCTCACGAGAGAATATTCAAAATCATTGATTTTGATTTTATAAGATTATTATAGGCAATGTTTCTCTTAATAATTAAAATCAATATATTGATATTTGTTAAGACAAGATAGTCTAGAAATTACATCATCTAAGCAAACTCAAGTTTAGAAGTTTAACAAAAACATTAAATAAAATATTGATATGCAAAAAAAGATGTATTTAAAGAAATATCGTCTAAGGGAAAGTTATTTTGTAACATCATTTATAGAAAAAATCAAGCACATTAATGTTTTTCTAGACTGAACTATCTAATGAACATAATTTATGAACAACGTCTAAGGAAAGAAAGTGTTTTTCAAATGAATCATCTAATGGATGATATTGTTAGAGCGGTGCAGGAAATGGTTAGCATAAACAAATAACCAAGAGGGAGGTGAATTGGTTTCTAATTGCAAATTCGTGCCTTTAATAATTTTCTCAATATTTTAATTTCCTTAGCAATTAATTAAAATAATAAAGAGAGTCAAGAAAAGAGAAAATTGCACAAATGATTTTTATACTTGTTCAGATCACCAAGATTATACGTCTAGTTGCTAATATCAAACTGAGATTAATTTTTCACTAGCACAAAACCAACAAACTGTTACAATCACAAAGAAAGACAAATTTAATGTTTAGAAAACACCTCTCTTATTACCACAAGAGATGAAACTCACTTCCTCTGAAGGTCACAAAGGATGAACACATTCTCTGAATGCTTCATGAATGATGAACACTTCCTTCGAATGTTTCACGAAGGATAAACACTTCCTTTGAATCTTCACAAAGGATGATAGGCTTCACTTAGCAATAACAATAACACTCGATCACACTTCCAATGAAAGTTCTCGCTCTATGCCAACACCAAATTCTCAAAGCCACAACACAAGGGTTACACAAAACCTGAAACACACTTATCACAAAACAAAATACTCAGATATGTTTTTTGTGTAACAGAATGAGAGACTAAAATCAATATATAAGGATCTCACTCAAGGACACCTCCAAAAATTCGTTGTTATGTATTTAATGTGTGATAATCGATTATCCACTTATGGTAATCGATTATGCATTCAATGAATGCACAATGGTAAAAACATGCCTAAAAACTTCAATGGCTAGTCGTGATAATTGATTATTGTAAGTCATAATCGTTTATGGATAATCGATTATCATAGCCTGGTAATTGATTATTCCAAAGACCAAAATAAGGTTTTAGCAAACTTCAAAACCTCTTTGTGATAATCGATTATCTTAAGTGCTAATCGATTATTGCAAATTTTTTGTGACTCCAAAACAAATTTTAAATCAAACAATACAAGGAATTAACCACAATTAAAACCATATACATAAATCTACTAATTACAAAAGCTTTAACACAAAACGTAAGTCTTTAGGAAGATCTTCATGCAATTTGAGCACTTGAGACTTGATTTGGGTATCATCAAAACTCCTAACTTCAAGATTTTGCTGACATATATGAGTAAACAAGCTAGCATTTTATGAACAAGAAAGTCTATATCTTTTATAACACTGAAGCTAAAAGAAAGCTTTATTCAATACAATGTTAACTCAAGCATAACATCTTAAGAATACAATGTCTAATGTATGACCGCTAAACGCTACACTCAAATAGCCTTTGATAAAACATCTAATATTTTACACCATCTGATGAATATACATGATGTATGCTTTACCAAATGATGCATTTATTAATGAAATGACAAGTGATAAAATGTTTTGAACATGCAATATTTTCTAATGCTTACCAACGTTCCAAATATTTAATGCATGTATGAAAAAGTATCTCGATGCTTGTATACCTTATTCTTGATATTTGTATAGATCACTAAGTAGAAAGATATGATCAAAATCACTACACCCGAGAAAAAGACGTTGTGAGATATGAAGAACATTCTGGGAATGTTTCCCTTAAAGCCTTCTGCTTTGTCACATCTTATTTGTTTAAGATAAAAGGGTATGATAAAGCTCTGAACCTCTAGAAAGTAGAGTAAAGCCTAACTTCCCACCTAAAGGCTACCTACTCTCTTGAAGTCAACTCCTCTGTCTAACGGTCATATTTCAAGAAAAGCTATATATAGATGGAAACTTGAAAAGAAGACAAGAAGAATAAGAAAGTTAACTCGTGAAGGCTCAAAACAAGCTTAGTATGCTCATATACCGTTTGAAGTTGAATATTTTGCTAGAAGAGACAAACCTTAGCAAATCACATAATTCTTTGTATGGTTTACTTTTTCTCTTTGAGAGTTATTATCTGTAACTTTGTTCATAACATTGTTTGTGTTGTAAACTCTCAAGAGAATTAAAACACTTGGTGTTTATCTCAGTTGAGTTAAACAATCTAGATGTGTTGTATAGGGTTGAGATCAAAAGTTGTTAGAATACTTGGACCATAAGTGGTTAGAATACTTGGACCAAAAGTGGTTAAAATACTTGTAAAGTAGGAGTGGTTAAACTCGGACTAGTCGTGTTGACTAAGTATTATTCATAGACCATGTTTTATTTTATGGTTTTATTTAGTTTTCTCAAAATAATTTATGGTGACGAATCCAAAGTCTCTTTTTAAACCCGTTTTTTTTTTCAGTTTGTCATCCTATCGTGATTCCGATTGCAACAATCTTGTTCATGAAATTCAATATCATCCAAACATATATTTATATCCTCCATTTACCTACACTTAAGACATCAATTCAATACAACAAGGTTACTTTTAACTTCACTAAATACCATTAAACAACGTAAGTCTCGTTCGGTCAAAATGAGGTTGAATATCTCAACAATCACTCAATATACATAACAAAATCATTAAAAAGTTAATCTAGACTACCTAAACTTAGAAAAACAAATTAACTATAACCACGTACCGATGATCATCATCACCCAACTCTGAAGTAAACATCTTATAAACAATTACACAATTAATTCTGTAGTATGACATATTATTCTCAATGTAAGTAGAAACCACTAAATTCCTACCACTACTTGGTGAAGCACTTGCTGAAGGTCCCTCCCAATCTTGTTTATAATGACATTTCATTGAAAAAATCTTCTTCCAAACGTGGAACTTTCTTCCCCTACAACTCCTCAAATTGTGTATGGTGTTAAACTTTTCTCCTCCAGAGGCATTGCTCTAATGCACCAAACTCATAAGTAGTCACATTTATATATAATTTTTTTTTGTTATCGATAAAAAAATACTTATTCACTAATAATAGTAGTAATAATTTCCTAAAACAAAATTATTTCAAGACTATGACACACTTTTAGCCCTTCATACGTGTGAGCTGGACTTTGCTCCCCAAAGAAAAGTTTTTAAGCTCTCTTTTAACTTTTCAATGGCACCAATAATGCTCAAATCCAAGTTGGGAAGTATAAGATATAATATGCACAAGACAATTTATTAAAATAGAAAATAAAATACGAAAATGAATTGGATTTAATGATTAAGATCAAGAGTGTCTTTGGTAAAGTTAATGAAATAATCACTAACTTATTTGATTAGCTTATAAGATACTCTCACCAACAAAAAGAAAAAGTGTTTGATAAGCAGTTCTAAGTAGTTTCTTTCTAATGTGTAACTTATTTATTTTTCTTCCAATAGTATCTCTTATACTTTAATACATTTTCTTATTATCCTTTCTATACTTTAATCCAATATATTGCATATTTCTAATAGAATGTTGAAAATGATTTCAACATTTAAGATAAATAATGAATATTTAGTTCTATTATTACACTATTTTAAGTATTTTTTGAGTTATTTTTTAAACTTTTATGTAATTTGAATTCAAAATAACTTTTTTTTTTAAAATAAACAAAAACTAATTTGAATAAAATATTTTTCCAAATAAGTAAATAGTCATTTTTTTAAAAAAAAAGTAAAAGCCTTAAAATGCTAATTACAAATTTGATTATTTTTTAAAAAACTAAAATTATAATTACATAATATTTTTTTTCTACAAATATACACTTTATTTATACAATGAAACTTATATAGTTATATTGTTTTAGGCAGAGCACACATTCAAACATGCGGGTCTCCTGAATCCATGAATTGATGAAAATGAAAAATAAAAGATGCTACATTTCATGCTTGATAGTTGTTCTCTACACCACCACGGACTACTTCCTCTACTTCCCCCATTTCTCTTTTGTCTTTCAGTAATATTTAATTACTAAATTTAATTTTCACAAACATTCCAATACACCCCATACCCCACATCCGTCAAGAGATGTTAAAAATCCATGCTCTTCTCCTTAACCAGTACCCATGCTCTTCTCCTTAATCACATACAACTATACATTTTTTCTCTTGACAAGCACACTTAAACCGGGTTTTCTTTTTATCTAACATCCATGACCCCATACAAGGAACACACACCTACTAATTCACAAATTCAAAACCCATATTGTTTACTACAAATACACTGTATATGCAACACAGTTGACCTCGTTAGTGTTTAAATCCTTAATAATTCAATTAATGTATTCTTATATAAAATTTTAATAACCATTGGGTCCTATGCTTTCATTCTTGACGCACATTTCATCTCCTTCAATGAAAATGAGAGAATGGAAGAGTGGAGGTGAGACTGCAGAGAAATAACGAAAGGAGAGAAAGAAATAAAGGAAGAGTGGGGGGAGGGTGCTGAGTGAGAGAGACAAAGAAAGGGAAAGTTGGAGGGAGGGGGGGAGGGGGGCGTGGGGTTGCAGAGAAAGAGAAAGAAAGGGAGGGGGAGGGGGTGGGGGTGTTAAAAAGGTAAATAGTAAATGTAAAAAAAAGATAATTTTGAAATAAAAGAAAAATTGGGGAAGTACAGGGAGTACCATGCACTGGGGATGGTAGAGAGAACAACACTCTTCGTGCTTTCATTTTTGAGAATTGTATATATAGCATATGCCAGTGAACCAAAAGATACATTATTATTGAAGGTAAAAGACAAGGAATTGCAAAGAAACATTATTATTGAAGGTAAAAGACAAGGAATTGCAAAGAAAATCAAATAAAAAAAAAATAGGGAATAAAACAAAAATTTAGAATTTCTCTTCCTCTTTTCTTCTTCATCATAAACAGCAAAAATCAATTGTTTCTACCAGAAAGGATAATTTCTCAATTTCCAGAAGCTGGAACTACATTGCATTCAAAGCTGCAATGGCTGAATTTATTTCTCTCAGAACCCCAGTTAGCTTGACAGTGTAGCTTCTTCTCTCTGACAAAAGATGGTTTGTTAAAAACTAAAAAAAGGTGGCTTTTTCTTCCATGATCAAAACCCAGATAAAAGATCCACTGCAAGTACCAGCACACGCCCTTCTTCTGCATCACCATTCATCAACAGTTTAAAGGAGATGGAGACTGTGTCACAAAGATGTTAGGAAAAATCTGTATGCATGCCACATCGTTGAATCAAGAATAACTGAGAATTTTTCATCACATTGTTGAATAAAAAATCTGCATCTGCTTTGCTTCAATAAACTTGGACAATAATTTCACCACAGAAGGCATCACATCATGAAACTTCTCTTGGACATGAGAGTTCCCCTCTCCTTTTCCCTTGATCCACCTACACTCAACACTTTGTTTTTTTTCCTTTTTTCAACTTTGTTGTTTTCCTTTTTTCAACTTTGTTGTTTTCCAAATTCAATCTCAATTAATTTTCCCCTCCAAAACCCTTTTTTCTTTTTCCCTATCACAGTTTAAGAAAAACTAGTTTCGTGATATGGAACTGATACTCAGCTATTGAGGAATTACAGTACCTCTCCAACCGAATGATATCTCAACTTTGCTGCACAAATGAAACCATACAGCCAGATGTGCAGATTCTGGTCCAATGTTTGTCAAAAGATCATGAAGATCAGACATTCCTAGCCATAGAGACAAAACTGATACATGGTCCTCTCACCAATAATAGTGCATTCTGCAGCTTCCTTTTCCCCTTCCACTGGACAATGCAGGAACTGATCAAAACAATTCAAACAAAGAGCCTCCAAACAAAATGTCTCTTCATAAATGTCCTTGATACATCTTCCACAGCGAATGCAGCGTGTTATGCAAACTGTACAACCTCTACAGAGCTGAGCAGCCACATGCTTCTGCTGACAACTCTCAGCAGGGCAATCATAAATAGGTCTCACTTTCTTGCATTTTGGACACGCATCTACGTCAATTTGACGGCCATCTTCACGTAAGATATGTGAATACTCTCTCCTGTAGAATTGCGGCTTCCTATCTCCATGTTGCAAATGCTTGCTAGCATCCAGTAATTCCTTTAACTCTTCAAACTGCTGTTCAGTCACATGACACATACCACCAAGCCCACCAATTCGTAAATGCTTGATACCAGATTTTCCAGATGACTTAAGAGCCCTGAGGTTCAATAAAATGCCCTCGATTGTGATTCTGATACAATCTGGCACACTAAGCTGAAAGATGTACATTCAAATTTGTTAGTTTCAAAGGACATATACATACATAAGTTCAAGATATGCCATTTCAATATAAATTAAGTTATCAAAACATCTAGTACATAGACAATGATGTGTTTTTCATAAATATGCAAAGGAAATGTAATTGAATTAGCATTAGCATGGTAGTGCACATTCATCTTTACTGTTGGGTGTGCAACAATTTTTCAAGAATAGAAGTTAGGCGAGTTAAGGCATAGTTGAATTGTAATGCTTAGACTCTACTACACAAAGAAAATTGTGCCTTAACTATTAGTAATAACTTTTCATCTAGTGGTAAGCCAAAACACAAAACAAGAATTTGATTCCTAGTGGGATAACTGTTTTAGATGCATTAATTGTCCCATCAAAACTTATGTTTCTTATGAAGTTGCAAGAAAACATTAAAATGTTTAGCTTTGATTAGCCAGGGCACAATAAGATATTGTACATTGACATCATTGTATATTTACAACAAATATATAGAAAATACTGCCAGCATGAAATCTAAAATATACAAAGCACCAACTTGAAAAAACCATAGCTCTTAAAAGATATGTTCTTGGAAAATTTTGATGTAAAAGGTTAACATAACTAAACAAGACTGAACGGGTACCAAAAGTTTTTAAGTTAAAACAACACCAAATCTAAGCTATTGATGTAGGGTTAGCTTCAAGCAATGTTTTAAAAGGAGGTCAGTCTAATAAATGATATGTACACATGTTATGTTTTGGATAATGTTACAAATACTAACCTTCATCAATCCTGTGTTACTTTGTAAAACACTTTGCAGACCACTGTCAGTGATCCATAAACAGTTCACCAGGATCAGGCATTGAAGGGTACCTTGAGCTCTGTTGGTTAACTTTACAAGTTTACCATCTGTAATCTTTTCGTTCAATGGCTGATTAATGTGCACAGTCCTCCATAACAAAGGATCACCTCTAACAGCATCACGCAGTGATCTGCAGACCTGTTCAACAGAGAGAAGGTCCTGTACACCTAGGTAACCCAAGACAAAAAACAAAGCATCATGAGGATCACCTCTTTCAGCATCACATTCAATTTTGGGGCAGTTTTGCATTGCTTCAGTGCTTGGAACCAAATAATCGTCATGCTTAACCCTCATAAATCCCCCTGCACTTCCCTCAGTCACAATGCCCCCACTAAATACCCCATCAAAATTTTGATACCCTTTGAAAATATCACCTGATACAGACATCTCATTCTCCTTATAACTAAACCCCTGAGGTAGCAGATTCTCAGGGCCATTCCAAGCCCAACCCAGACCTAAAAGGTGAAGATGATCATAATCACCGATCTTTTCATGTGTTTCACCCAGCACAAATTCTATATCCTCAGGTCGGAAATCCCATTCAAAATCCTCAATCCAACCTGAGAATGCTGCCAATGTAGATTCTATGTCTAGTTCAAAAGGGTCCACTGGCAACCGATCAAGAACATCATCATCGTTGTTTTTATCCTCTTCACCATCCTTGTCATCTTCATCCTCGTCATCCTCATAATCAGCAACCACTTCCTTTGCATTCTCGAAATCAAAACATGTCTCTCCTAAATTCTCGTTGAAACAACACAGGTAGCAAGAACTGCCAAAACAACCACAGCTTTTGATCGACTGGTCGTCCAACACCGACCCATTTGAGGGGCACAAATTCTTCTCATCAAAAGCCATTCCGTCCCTTTTTAAGGATCGCTGTAACAAAGAAACAGAAACCCTGCAACAAAAAATAAGCGGGACTCAATACACCCACCCCATCAATCTACAATGCCTAATCTCTCCCTTTTTTTTCTCAATTGAGTTGAAGGAAATAAAAAACACGAACCTTCAAAGCACAAATTGATGACTGAAGAAAAAAAATAACAAAAAGGGAAGACTTTTAACGAAGGGAAAATAGAAGAATGAAAAAAACCAAGAGGGATATGAAGTAAATGGATCACCAATATAACAATTTTAGGCAGAAGAATGTTGGACAGAAAAAGAAGATACAAATGTGATTTGGAAAATCAGGGTTTGTAATAGCCATGAAAAAAGAGAAGAGAGAAATTACGCTACTCCATATTGTTTGGGCCAATTCATGAAAAGGGTTAGGGATTGAGACAGTCAAGGAGGCAAGGATCAGATTCCTACTCTCCTCAACAAATGGAGGAGATTAAGTTCACATATTCTTTGAGATTATCTTTATAACGGGTTTTGCTTTTATTTTGTTTTTTTGAAGATCAATCCTAGAATATTTCAAACGTTACAAATAAGAATCCACTGTCAGGTGTATCTCATTAAAGATATACCTTTCGAATAATAAATATACTTACCGAATAAATATTTATATTTATTTTCATACAAATAAATTAGGACGGATTAAAACAATTTCATCATAGTTTATAACAAAAATAAAAGATGAAGTTATCTAAATGGTAAAAAAATAAAATAAAAAGATAATATAAAAAATTAAAAGTATATAAAATATTTGATTGATGTAAAAAAAAAGGGTTAAAATTGATTATACAAAACAAATAGTTAAAAAAATGTTTTTGGTTGTATTTTTAAAAAAATTATAACTTGATTTTTTTAAAATGATTAATTATAAAATAATTAATTTATAAGAATAATATTTTAAAAAAAAGTAATTATTTTTTAAAATTAAATATTCTGTGAATACTATGATATACAAAGAATATTCTATGAATACTACGACTATATTTTTACATGTGACATCAGTGCTTGACTTTATGAGCTGTGTACGAATGAATTTAATGCACTATGGTATAAATATAGTTATTAAGTTAGAAATCAATATCTTTTAAATTTTAAATGATTTTGTTTATGATTTAAATGTTTAAAATATATAGCTTCCCTGTGACACCCGGACTTTATCTTGCAACAGAATGAATTTAATGCATTGTATACATATAGTCATAGGTATTATGTTATAAATCAATATCTTTTATATTTTAAATATGAAATGATTTTGTATATTACTTAATTTTAAAATATTATTTACAATCAAAATTACATATTTATCTTATATATATATATATATATATATATATATATATATATATATATATATATATATTATCATAATATAGTTAGTTTTCAAATTCTTCAAACTAAAATTAAATATACAAAATAATAAAACAACACATTATTCAAACCAAAATTAATCTATAATCTATAAATAATTATTAATTATTAATAAAGAATATTATTTGGATAAGCATTTGTAATTGATTTTAATATATTTTAGTGTATAAATTTTATTTTCAATTTTTACTACCTTTTATAAATATATATTTTAAAACTAATGATATTTTTAATTTTGTAGGATATTTATCCTATTTTATTATTATTATATTGTGTCAAGGGTTACTCTATTTATCATGATTATATTGTGTCACGGGTTACTCTATTTATCATGATTATATTGTGTTTAGGGTTATCATATTTATCATGTACTCTTGTATCAATTTATTTTTATAAGTAGAAGATTATGAGAGGATCAATCAAGCCTTCTAGAATTATTTTATACTTTAATTCTGTCTCGTAACATCTGTTCGGCGCCACAGTCCCGCCACCGCCCGCCATCGTCCACCGTTGCCTGCCGCCGGCCATCACCGTCATCGCCGGCCGCCGCCGTCAATCTCTGGCCATCGTCCGACACCGCTGGCTACTGGTCGCCCCAGCCACCGTCATAGTTTCGTCCGTCTAAACCCTTAGGGTCTTCTTCAAAGATGGCGTCTAGCAATACTTTTTCCTTCTCTAGAAGCCCATCAATTACCTCCGAGAAGCTAAATCAAAAAAATTATCTATCATGGTCTACTGCTGTTGAAATGTGGTTCCTTGGCCAAGGACATTATGACCACCTTGAGCGAGATGGAAGCCATGTGCCTACTGAAAAAGTTGATTAGTGGAAACAAACAGATTTCCAGTTGTGTGCCCTATTATGGCAATCAGTGGAACCCAAACTTCTTATATCTCTTAGGGCTTTCAAAACTTGTCACTCCCTTTAGAAGAAAGCTCAAAGCATTTATGCCAACGATATTCAATGTCTCTATGACACTACAAACAAGCTTGCATCTCTTAAAATGGTAGACCGTGATATGGTGTCCTTCATGGCTGAAGCCCAATCTGCTATCGAAGAACTCAAGATGTTTCTGGAAGCGAACCCATTAGAGGATATCAAAATGAAACTAGACAAATTTTACATGGTGTTGATCCTTCGTGCCCTACATCCCGATTTTGATCATCTTAGAGATCAACTTCTGACCAGTCATGAGGTCCCCTCCATCGAAACATTGACGACTCGCCTTCTGCATGTCCCGATACCTCAAACTCAGGAAGCGCATGAACTAGTGGAACCATCTGTCATGGTTGCCACACGAGAAGGAGGAGGACGAGGCACTAAAGGAGGAGGACGAGGAGGTCAAGGACGTCCTCAATGCACATACTGTAAAAGGATGAGTCACACTCAAGAGAATTGCTACTCTGTATGCAGTTTCCCTTCCAAGACTGCCATTTTCGAAGACTAAAAATTCCACTTCGAAGACTGAAACTTCTACTTCTAAGTTCTCCGTGGATGAATATCAAGAGTATTTAAGGTTAAAGTCTAACAGTTTGAAACAACCATCTCAATCTCCCAGTACATCAACAGCCTGCGTTTCTCAATCCATGGAAGGTCAAAATTCATGGGTAATTGACTCAGGTGCTTCTGATAACATTTCTGGTAATACCTCTTTGTTCTCATCTATTTCCTTTCGAGAAAAATCTTATTTCATAACCCTTGCAAATGGATCTAAAACTTCCTCCAAAGGAGTCGGTCATGTTTCCTTGTCTCACTCCCTCAATCTCAACTCTGTTCTTTTTATCCCTGATTGTCCTTTTAATTTAATTTCCCTAAGCTAGTTGACCAAAATGTTAAATTGATTAATAACCTTTGATCACAAATCTTTTGTTATATAGGAGCGTGGTTCGAGGAGACAGATTGGGGAATGATATGAAGCTGGCAGATTATACCATTTTGGATCTCGTCCAAGGGTGTCCTGTGTTGCTGCTCCTAATCCTAAACTGCTACATGATCGACTTGGCCATCCTCATTTGTGCAAATTAAAAAAGATGTGTCCTGAACTTAGTGGTCTCCAGCCCTTAGAATGTGAGTCATGTCAATTAGAAAAACATGTTAGATCTTCCTTTCCTAAAAGGTCTCAATCAATATGTAATTCTAGTTTTTCCATCATTCATTCTGATATATGGGGACATAGTCGTATCTCTTCCTTTGGTTTTAGATATTTTGTTACCTTCATTGATGATATTCAAGATGCACTTTGGTTTATCTTATGAAAAATCGTTCTGAATTGTTAGCCATCTTTACATCCTTTTTGAATGAAATCAAGATTCAATTTGGTCAAGTAATCAAAATATTAAGAAGTGATAATGCAAAAGAGTATTTCTCATCCTCCTTTTTTGCCATCTTGAGTTCCCATGGTATCTTATATCAGTCTACCTGTCCTCATACACCGCAGCAAAATGGTATAGCAGAACGAAAAAATAGACACTTGGTTGGAACTGCCCGTACCCTTTTGCTTGGTGCCCATATTCCTGTCATCACTGGGGGATGCCATCTTAATTGCATGTTATCTTATTAATAGGATGCTCTCCTCCTCTCTTGATAATAAAGTCCCTTTCTCCATTCTATTTCCTAATGATCCTCTCTTTCATACATCTCCCCGAGTGTTTGGTTGTGTATGTTTTGTTCATGACATGTCTTCAGGTCTAGACAAACTCTCCGCTCGCGCTCTCAAATTTGTCTTCTTAGGCTATTCTCAACTTAAAAAAGGATATCGGTGTTACTCTCCTGAAACTAAGAAGTATTACATGTCTACCAATGTCACATTCTTTGAACAAACTCCTTACTTCTCTCCATCTGTTCAGGATGTTTCTATCCTCCAACAGGTCCTTTATATTCCAGTGGTTGAGTCAAATAGTTCCACTGTGTCTATCATTCCAAGTCTTGATCAGAATCCTCCTGAACCCGTTCTCCACATACTGAGATTATGCCACACAGGGCCCCAATGGATAGTCCACCTTCCCAAGACAATGGTGAATCTCCTACTTCAGATTCTTCTCCCTCGTCACTTCCTCCCACGCCTCCTGGTGCAAATGATTTAGCATGGCCTATTACTCTCAGAAAAGGTACTCGTTCCACTCGAAACCCTCATCCCATTTATAACTTTCTTAGCTATCATCGATTATTGCCTTCCTATTTTTCTCTTTTATCCTTAGTGTCTTTTGTTGTTATACCCAAGAATGTGAAAGAAGCACTTGATCATCCTGGATGGCGACAAGCTATGATTGCAAAAATGCAGGCTCTTGACCACAATAATACTTGGGAGTTGGTGTCCCTTCCCCCGGGAAAAAAGGCAGTTGGTTGCCAATGGGTGTATGCAGTTAAAGTCGGCCTTGATGGTGAAATTGATCGGCTCAAAGCCCGACATGTTACAAAAGGTTACACTCAGGTTTATGATCTTGATTATTGTGACACTTTCTCTCTTGTAGCTAAAATGACTACTATTTGCCTATTCTTTGCCATGGTAGTCATTTGTCACTGGCCACTTCATCAATTGGATATCAAAAATGTCTTCCTGCATGGTGATCTTAAGGAAGAAGTATATATGAAGCAACCTCCTGGGTTTGTTGCTCAAGGGGAGTCTGGTATGGTATGCAAACTGCATCGATCTTTATATGGTCTCAAGCAATCACCACGTGTTTGGTTTGGAAAGTTTAGCTCCATTGTTCAAAAATTTGGGCTAAAATGCCATGAAACAGATCATTCATTTTTTACTGTCATTCTTCTCTTGGAAAATGTGTTTACTTAATAGTATATGTTGATGATATTGTCATTATAAGAAATGATGTTGTTGGAATACCTCAACTGAAAGAGTACTTGTGTAGACATTTTCAAACCAAGGATCTTGGAAGTACTTCTTAAGCATTGAAGTAGCACAATCAAAAGATGGAGTTGTAATCTCCCAAAGGAAGTATGCTCTTGATATATTACAAGAAATATGCATGATTGATTGTAGACCGGTAGACAGTCCCATGGACCAAAACCAGAAATTAAAGATAGAAGAAGGTGAATTATTCTCCAATCCAGAGAGATATAGGAGGTTGGTTGGAAAACTGATTTATCACACTATTACAAGGCTAGATCTATCCTTTGCAGTTTGAGTGGTTAGTCAGTTCATGCAGGTTCCATGTGTTGACCATTGGAATGCTCTCATTCGCATTCTAAGGTATGTCAAAAAGGCTCTTAGACAAGGATTGTTATATGAAGATAAAGGAAGCATTCAAGTCTCTAGGTATTGTGATGCAGATTGGGCAGGTTCACCTATTGATAGACGATCTACTAAAGCATATTATGTTTTTCTAGGAGGAAACATTATTTCATGGAAAAGTTAGAAACAAAATGTAGTAGCTCGATCAACCGTTGAAGGCGAGTATAGGGCAATGGCGTCACTAACATGTGAACTTATATGGGTGAAACAATTCCTTCAAGAGCTTAAATTCTGTGTCATCCATACTATGAAGATGTATTACGACAATCAAGTTGCTCTCCACATTGCATAAAATCCAGTGTTTCACGAGAGGACTAAACATATAGAAATTGATTGTCATTTTGTTCGTGAAAAGTTGTTGACTAAAGAAATATGTACTAAGTTTATTGGGTCAAACGATCAACTCGCAGATGTATTGACCAAGTCATTAAGGGGTCCTTAGATTGAGATTATTTGTTCCAAGCTTGATATATACAATTTGTATGCTCTAGCTTAAGGGAAGTGTTAGGATATTTATCCTATTTTATCATCATTATATTGTGTCAAGGGTTACTCTATTTATCATGATTATATTGTGTCAAGGGTTACCCTATTTATCATGATTATATTGTGTCTAGGGTTATCCTATTTATCATGTATTCTTGTATCAATTTATTTTTATAAATAGAAGATTATGAAGGATCAATCAAGTCCTCTAAAATTATTTTATATTATTTTATAGTTTAATTTGTGTAACTATAATAAAAAATATTTTTTTATATTTAATTATCGTAATAAAAGAAATAGATAATATAGATAGAATTTGATAGATTTAAGATGATAATAATAATAAGATTAATAAATTTCATATTTTAATTTAACATACTTTTCATATAGTTGCATGCTTTTATGGCGCATTAGATTTCTATATGAGAGTAAATTTGTTATTATATATATATTCATATATTTTCTCTTCGGGTCTATAACACAACTTCATCTGTTTCGTTTTCATTCATCCATATCACCTCAAATATATAAATGCAAATAATTTCAATCCATCCTCACTTTATTCTAAAAATATTTCATCACTGTAATCTCATAAACAAATATTGAGTAAAGATTTAATGTATATTTTTTATTTTTAGTTTCTATTGATAAGATGCAAATTATAAGAAAATCACTATCGCCCTTTATTTTTACGGTAAATTAGGTAAAAAAAATATTACTTATTAACTCAACCTATTTTGTAATTTACAAAGTTAAATGTACAAAAATCAAATTCAAAGTCATAATTTTTTCAATAAATGCAAAACATAGTCAAAAAAGAATTTTTTTTCTTTCTACTCACTATTATTCATGAATCACTGAATTAATACATCAATATTTTTACCGGATTAAAAAGTTTATAATTAGGGGTAACTATACTATTTTTTTTCCCCCAAAATTTGGTTCGTCTTTTATTCCTAAGGCTATAAATATAATAACAAATATTTATTTCTTCCGTACTAAAACAAACTTTAATTACATATATCTAAAAATACAAAAATCAATATCATCTTTCTTAAAACTTAAAACTTTAACTAATCATTCTTTTATTCCAAAAATGTTATGATAGATTAAAAAAAAATTATTTTCCAACCAAAATCTTCATCCCAAATATGCTGTAAAACACAAATGACCACTATAAATAGAAATTTGTATCCTTAAAAAAAACTAACATATTTATCTTGAGTTTCTCTAAAAATACTAAGTCAAATCAAGTAGTCCCTAACTCTAACATTAATATTCACATATGAAATTGTCACGTCAATAAATCACCGAGTATTGAAAGTCTATGTTACTAAAAATATATCTGTATTTTGCAAATTTCAAAAATTAAATATTATATTGAATTAATATTTATTTATTTCCATACAAATAAATTAGGATTGGTTAATTTTTTTTTAAAGATTTGGAGGGATTTTTAGTAGGGATGACAACGGGTCGGGTCGAGCACGAATAATGTCTACCCGCAACCCGATCCGTATGCAAAAAATCGTACCCGCAACCCGACCCGCTACCTGCTGGATATCCACATAAAAAAATCCGCGGATTTTTTTTAACCTGCGGATACCCGTTTTCAACCCACAAATATTTAAAAAATATATTTTATAAATTTTTAAATAAGATTTAAATTAAATTACAAGTTAAAGAGAACAATTTAATATATTTGCTATATATTAAAAAGACACAATGTAATTTTTAAACAAGTTAAAGAAAACAAATACTGAACAACTTTTGAGAAAAAAAAATATGAGGAAGAAACACCCAGTAACTGAAGTCTCGATTTACTCACAAGAATAACCCACAAATACCTATCAATGTATGAAACAAAGAGATAAAGAATTTCCAAGAGAACGCAAATAGGAACCCTAAACCCAAATTCCAAAAACGAATGCAATCACAAAAATCTCCAAACCACGATAACCACTAGGGTCTTCAAAAATCCAATATGTATCAATGAACTAAAGTCCAAAAAAACTCAAAACACTCATTCGAATCATAACCCCAAAATCGCGTCACCAATCAACACGGAAGAAATCAAGAAACGAACGCCCAAAATGCGAATTAAAACGTACAAAAGAAACCCCCAAAATCAGAGAACAAATAAAACCCTAATTTTAAATCCCAAATCGGAACAAAACCCCAATTAGAACCAAGAGAGAGAGGAAGAGGGAATAGAGCCTACTCCCTCCGTTAAGAGAGAATTTTCTAATGGGATTCTATGTATATGTTTGATATCTCTATTAGGGTTAAGTCAAAAGTAATGTAACCCCTTTTTTTCTTTTTTTATTTTAAAAAAAGTTAATTGAAAGGAATCCTAAGTCATTGTTATTAAAATTTCCCTTTTTTAAGAGTAATAAAAAAAATTAATTTTAAAAAATATTAATTAAATTTCTTTTTTTTTTTCGGGTAACGGGTATCCGCGGGTTGGATAGTATAATAAACACATCCGACCCGTTTAGAAGCGGCTATTAAAATACCCGTTATCCGTTACCCACGGGTAATAAATATCTGTAGATAGTAATTATCCGTCGCAGGTTTTATCCGCGGATATCTGTGGACGCAGATTTTTTTTGCCATCCCTAACTTTTAGTGCTCTTATGATAAAAAAAAAGAAATGGATAAAGTTTTTTGAATTAAAAAAAATAAAAAATAAAAAATAATATAAACAAATAAATTTTTTATAAGATATTTGATTAATGTAAAGAAAAGGTTAAAAGTGATTATACAATACAAATAATTAAAAAAACATTTTTGGTTATATGTTAAGAAAAATTATAACTTGATTCTTTTTAGAAATGATTGATTATAAAATAATTAGTTTATGTACATAATATTTTAAGAGAGTAATTATTCTCTAAAATTATATATATATATATATATATATATATATATATATATATATATATATATATATATATATATATATATATATATATATATATATATATATATATATATATATATATATATATATATATATATATATATATATGTTAGAAGTCCAACATCGACTAGAGATAAGACCAAATTATAATATATAAGTGAGGTGCAAACCTTACCTTACAAGCCGATTTTGTGGGGTTGAGTTAAGCTTAAAAACCACTTTCTAATATAGTATCAGAGCCAAGTTAGAGTCTATCCTAGCGATATTTCTTATTTCTTAGGCATTTCTATTATACCCGCTATCGGGCTTTTATCGGACCATCCAATTTCTACTATCACGCACGAGATGTCTATATCTCGACGTGAAGGAGGTGTGTTAGAAGTTCCACATCAACTAGCGATAAGGCCAAATTATAATATATAAGAGAGGTGAAAACCTCACCTACAAGCCGGTTTTGTGGGATTGAGTTAGGCTTAAATATATATTATATAAAAGTTATGATAAAAAAAATTATTCTATGAATAATATGAATATACTTTTACATGTGATACTACTCTCTTCTATCTGACTTTGTTAGTATTTCCTAGCCGAAGAATGAATTTAATGCATAGTATAAATATAGTTATTAAATATTTTTAAAATTTTAAATATGAAATTATGTTTGTTTATGACTTAAATTTTTAAAATATATACTTTTACATGTCTCTTTTGTTCGACTTTCTCAATTGTGAATTTAGAGTGATCTTTGTTGCACTTCACCTATTTCACCATGTACCTTCCATTTTATATATTTGTTCTTCATTTATTAAAGTCAAAAGAAAATTAACGAGGCCCTCATAACGATCAACAACCCTAAGTTTCTTCTGATTGTATAAACCCTACCCTACATGCACCCCCTTCCCCCTTTCTATTTTTTTCACTTTCATCATAGTAGCATTTTGTTCACTTCACTTTTACTGTTTGATTGTTTTCTGAGTTGAGAGTTGAGAGGTTATAAAGTGGTGGTTGTGATCCGTGGTGGTGGTGTTGTGGATATTGGAGCACTAGTACAAAATAGGCCTTTTAAGTATGTTATTTTGGGCTTTTTAAGTCTGTTTTACAACAGACTTAGATTCGGTAGACGTAAATTTTAAGTCTGTTGTTGACTAACAAACTTAGATCTTCGAACAATTGTAAATAAAAATGACAACGAATTTAAGTTTGTTGTGACCATAATAGACTTAAATTTGCTATATTTTTATTTTATTTTATTTGTTTAATCATTAAACCAAAACCTGAAATACAACAAAATTTCCAGAACAGAATATATATTTCCAATTGTTCATGTCTAATACATAATAAAGAGTTCCAAAATCAAAATAAACAACAAGATGTCTAACTTAAAATTTGTAGTTTAGAGAAAGTCTAACTTAAACTTTTTAAGTACAAACATAACCCAAATCAAAACTTAAACAACACCTAATCAAAATCTAATCTCCATGTTGTAGAAGACAACTTGCCCATTCATGTGTTATTTCGACAATGGTCTCTTTCAATATTGGTGATGGATCATTGAACACCTAAAACAAAAATTGTTATTATGTAGTGCATACCTAAAATCGTAGAACTTGTGCATTAGTTATAAGTGCTTACTGTTGTCCAACTATCATAAATTCCTGCCTGGATGATTGCTTTGATCCAATACATCACGTAGTACCCATATTCCCATGAACTAATCTGTTTATTGCACTACAATAAAAGAAAGGAAAATTCATATCGTATAACTTGTACACAAAATAATTAATTTAAGAATTAACTGATATCTCACCATAGGATATATAATTTGAACTTGCTTTTGTCTTTTCCTTTGACATAAAATGTTTATGCCACCCACAACTCTGGTTAAATTGATGACACATTAGCCATAATTGTTATATAGTTATTAAATTATATGAAAGTTGTACCATTACCCTTGAATTAAGTTCTTCAGTTCGTTGTTGGGTTTCCTATGAAGAGAACAAACCAGACAATAAGGCAATCTTCAGGAATGATCACTATTAATTTCCAATGAGACCTACAATGAAAGATAAATGATTAGGTCAGTAATTACTATAAATTTGAAAAAAGAAAGCTAGATTTGGTAAGACTGGCCCTTCAATGTATGGAGCCAAGTAAACACGCCTTAGGGAGCTAGACATCCATGTTTGCATGTATTGTTGTATGCTAACCTTTGTGTTCCCAGATTTTTGAATGGCTTGAGGCTCAAGAAATCCATATACATGTGACCGACTTTGCCCCACACTCACTGTGTCCATATACCTAGGATAAAGAATTATAAGTTAATTGTTGTATAGTTTTATATGGTAAATATATAAGAGACATTACTACTTACATGCACCATAGTTGGATGATAGAAATGTTTAACACCCGTTCTCCACCAATCAACTCAAATACATCATTGAAGTTAATGTAAATCAGTACCATATTTTCGAATCCAAATACTCTAAAGTCCGGTTGTATTATTTTAGGTTTTCTTTTCAACCTAGGCAACATGGCAATAAGCTTTGACATAGGATCATCTTCTTCTTCTTCCATGTCATGATCTTCATGAGTAGTAGGATCTTGCACTTGCTTTTGACGTTGGGATAACTTAAATAAATATATGCAAAAATTTAGTTCATTAATTTATAAATTACAAAAAAGATTTATTAAAGAATAAAACACAGTACCTGTTGTTGCCCAACGTATGACAAGATTAGATTTCTAGGCCAAGCCACAAATGTTCCTAAAGCCTCTCCTACAAATTGAACTTCTGTAGTGGGTACAAGCAGTTGTGCATTTGGATCGCTAACTTCATCAACCACGACACGTGTGCAATCCTTCAGTAGAGGAACACCATGAATGGTTAACCCTCCTTCCATTTGTCGTCCTATTGCAACCACACGCAAAGGATCTCCATCAATATATAACTCATACTGAAAGGCTTGTTCAATAGCAGAACAAGAGCCTTTTGTGCTGACTAGAACTTGCTCAGGAAGTTCATCCACTTTGTCTTGAATTGGTTGTTTATTCCCAACCAGGGATATGATCTTTTGCTCTAAAGATCTCTTCATTTCAATCATTTTTTCTTCAAAATCTAACTGCATCTTCCTTAGGGAATCCTCATTTACAGATTGACTCATTGTTTGTTGTGGTTGACCGAAGTAATCTCAAAGTCCCCATGAACCAGAAGCACCACGTACACGGCCTGGGTGTTCTGATTTTCCAATGGCTTCACTAAGTATATCATTGTGGCCAGACGGAACAAACAAACCTTGAGTGGTCTGTTCAACTAAGGAATCCTACAAACACATTCAAGTTTAATCATAAAAGTATTCGTAATGAAATATGATTTTTAGGTTTAGTGTTTTTACTTACAATTTTGATAGGAATGACTTGAGCAGATTGTGAACTCATCTGCCCATCGGACTTAGTTCGAGCTGTCTTCCACATCTCGTACCTAGGAATTGGATCTACTAGCTTAGAAGACTCCAACCCTACAGCCTCTACTTTAGACTTTCTCATGCGTTTTTCTAATAATGCATACCCACCTCGTGACAATAGGTGAGGGGTATCATTAAGTTTTTGTTTTCCCTGAGCTTCTTCCCTTTTTTGCTGCCACATATAACAAAAAATAGACATAAGTAAATAATGATGCACGATTTTGTGTAAGTATAATAGAAATGTAAAATACAAACCAACCAATCGTCATTCAGCCGAGATGCACAAAATTGCTCCCAAACTTCCTCGGTAATACACTGGTATTTGAAGCAGGGATTAAGATCTTTGTTCTTTCCAAACACCCATTCTCGTGTGAGGTAAGTCTTGAAATCCTTCCACCTAATCGCTATGTTAGACAGGACCTTCTTCTGAACTCTCTCAATGGGAGTTATATTAAAAATATGCTATAAAAGGGAAACATTTGATAGATTAATGACTGAAGTATAAATATGAAAGATGCAATGTTAACATGAAATGCATAATTACTAGAATATCTTGCCACAACAAGTTCTTGTCTGCCTCTTCAACCTCATCCCATGAAGGAACAACAATAGAAACTCGTTTTGCTAAAATGCCCATATAAGTGCTAAATTTAACAGCATATGGGCCTGACGGTTTACCAGATCGAGGATCTAACTCAACCGACAACCTCTCTTTCGCAATTCGTCCAACAATGACCTCAGCTAATCGAGTGACAGATCTACCAGGTCCAATCTTCCCACTTCCTAACGTAGAAAAAAATAATCCAACCAATACCTATTAGGGTGTTATGTTCTCCCATATCCCTTCATCATGATCACTTCGAATAGCATGCATGTCATCCACTATGTTATTGACTTTCACTTCAATTGTTCTTGATACCGAGGATTTCGTTTCTACTATATCTAGAGAGTCGTCATCATGCGTTCCGAGTGTGCATTTTCCTTCCAAGACAATAGACCATTTACGATTAGAAGGATCAATTATGTAGAATATTTGTCTTCCCTGATATGCCATAACAAATGGTTCATCTGCATAACCCACCTTGTTAAGATCAACCAATGTAAACCCAAACTCATCCATCCTAACACCCGTATTGACATCAACCCATTTACATTTAAACACCGGCACTCTAAATGTGACATAGTCAATTTCCTAAATGTCTTCTATCACTCCAAAGTAACTCAGATTCTATAATTGGATTTTTGTCTTTTGAACTAGAAAAATTCATAGACTCGGCTTGAATGGTAACTCCACTATTTTGAACTCTACTTTTGTCATCTTCTAATTTTGTGTAGAAACATAAGTTGTTTATATAGTACCCACCATATTTGATGACATAAGTGTTAGGGCCTCGAGCTAGCCTCAACAAAGTTTCAGAAACATCCTTTTGAGAGTAAACCTTTTTCTTAAACATAACTAAGAAAGTTGTATGTTCATTAAGTGTCCAATTTTCATTCATTCGTGGGTGTGCCAACTTTATTTCATCAATGTGTTGGGACATATAAGGAATAACTTCATCGGTGTTGTTCAAGACGTATAAATGTGCTTGATCAATTTCTTTTCAACTTACACTTTTAATCTTGATTGATTGAGTACCCTTACCTTGACTTATCCCATCATGTCGACTCTTTGGCATTCCTATTGGTTCACAATTTGGCATATAACTAAAGCACAATTCAATAGCTTCTTCTACAATGTATCGCTCCACAATTGAAGCTTCTGGACGATATTGATTCTTCACATATCCTTTTAATATCTTCATGTATCTTTCAACTGGGTACATCTATCTTACAACGGATGTCCATGTCAACCAAATCTTATCGTGTTTTTACTCCATCTTTTGTCTTTCCTTTAATATTCAATAAAGTCCCAATCAAACTATTGCATACATTTTTTTCAACATGCATCACATTTATACAATGTCTTACATCAAGTTTGCACCAATATGGAAGATTATAAAATATTGATCGTTTCTTCGAAATGTTCTTCTCAGTGTTTTTCTTCTTGTGCTTTCCAAACACAATGTTGATATTTTTGACTTATTCATATACTTCTTGACCATTGTGAGGTCTTGACATGACTTCATCCTCTTGTCTTCCATTAAATGCTTTCTTCATTTTACGATAAGGATGAGTACGAGGAAGAAACTTTCGATGTCTAGTATAAACCGTTTTTTGTTCATGCTTCAATTGAGTATAACATGTGTTTTCTTCACATATAGGACATGCAAAATGACCTTTCACACTATAACCGCTCAAATTACCATATGATGGGAAGTCATTTATTGTGCAAAACAAAATTGCACGCAAACGAAAACTTTCTTGACAATATGAATCAAACACATCAATACCTTCCTCCCACAACAATTTTAAATCATCAATTAAGGGCTTCAAATACACGTCAATATCATCACTGCATCTCCCTCAACAATTCCAACAACTCTGTGAAACTTTTATCAGTCCATCCATTTCTTGCTTTCAAACTAAAAAATTTTAAAGTAGCAGATAATCGTGAAAAGGTAGTGCATCCATGGTTCAATTGTTCCTCTGAATCAGACTTCAAAGAATCATATAGATGAGTTGTTCCAAAGTTTTCTTCACCAACATCACGTATCATATCCTCTAAATGATCATTCATTCATTCTTCAACATATTCTGTTGTTCTTGACGTACTAGGGTTGTCTAATACTTCTCCATGCCAAGTCCAAATTGTATAACTCTTGACTATGCCGTAGACGAATAGGTGTGTATCGCTCAAATTTTGACGTATTTGGTTCAAACAACGAACACTAGGACAATAGTATGTCCCACACACATGTCTTGCATGTTCTTGAGCATATTGCAAGAATATAGCAACCCCTTTTCATAGTCTTCAGTAAGACGACGTGCATTCATCCAACTTCGATCCATAACTATGTTGGTAACAAACTCCATTATTATCACATTTTAAGTTCTCAAATGGGTACTAAGATTCACTCCATAACTATATTTAAATATAATTTAAGATATAATATAAATTATCAAAACATTCTACATTCAAAAATAATTTGAATAACTAACAAAACATATAATAAACAAATAAGTTGTAGAGTAACCATTACACATAATCAAGTTAAATTACATGAAGAGAAATTTTCATTCAATTCCCAAAGAGATAAAAATTTAACACTTAATTTTAGCCTAATATATTTTTTCTCTTATTTTATTTTATAAGCTACTATTCTCTATTTTATTTTAGCCTAAAATAAAAAATACCGAGAGTATACTAAATAAAAATATATATATTCAAATATTATAAACTAATTATAATATTAAAAAATTAAATAATATAAATTAAGTTTTGAAATGAAAAGCAAAACATCATCGAGAATACTGGAAAAAAAGATTAATTGTCTTATTAAATGAAAAGCTTTGAAATGAAAAGCAATTAGAGCTTCGAAACATTTATTGTTGTACTGAATAAATGAAGATATACTGCCATCTTACTTACCAATTGTCTTATCAAAAGTAATTGATAGGCATCAAATACAACCACCTTTGCTTTACTGGTACAATAATTAATAATAAATTAATTGCTTTTTTTTCTTTATCCAACATTTTGGTTTTAGGATGAAGTGTGGTTTATTAAAATGTAATTGATTGTTGAGTGTGACCGCAATAGCTTATGAAATTGCATCAAACTTGATACGGGTTTTTTAAGGTTGGTGTTGGTAGAGTGAAGGAATTTTGTGTTTTTGCAATTGATTTCCTTTATGTGAAAGAGAAAGTGTGGGTCCCAATGCTGTGTTTTGGCCATTTAAATCCTTTTTAGGAGAGAGAGATTTCTCTTCTCATATGCTTTAGTTGGAAACTCGTTCCAGGGGTGGAAAGCGTTTTAGTTTTTTTTTTTTTGGTTTCTACTTTCTACTTTCTTGTTAAGCTGAGAAAAGAAGAAACCATATCTACACATTGCAGCGTGAAGGTGCTGGTATCTTAGGAAGACAAACCAAGAGGAACCAGAAAGGAGAAAATAATTGGATTACTTGCTTGCAAGCAAGTTAAAAGAGAAGATCAGAATGGTAGACTTCATGCAGAGAAGCATGGAAATGATTAAGGCTGAGCAAGCAACAAAAGGCTACAACAGTTGTTCTTCAAACTCATTCAACAACCATGCCAGCAGTCCCCAGGATTTCGGCGGTGCAACCATCAACAATGGCCAATATGCAGGTAACCGTAATAGGTTTAAACACTCAGAGCACTACGATGAACAGGTTCTTAATAATAGTAGTACAATGGCAACAGGGAAATATCTAGGGTGACTTTAACGCTGAAGGAACTTCTACCGTCCACCTAATGTTATCTATTAAATAATGGTTTTGGGGTCTTATACTCAACCTCAATATTTTCTAAAACTACAGAAACACTTTGTGAAGAACACTATACCATTTGTGTGAGTAAAGAAGCATACAGACTTGCAACTCTAAGCATTTTATATCTACTCAACTTCTACACCCACCATTTTTTCCTAAGAAAACATATCATTTAGAACAACAAAATCACCCGTAAAGAAATTGATTTATTGTACCTGTTGTTGTTGCCGTTGCTGAAAGAATCTTGTTGTCGCCAGAAGAATATTGTTGTTGCTGGAAAAATGTTGTTCCTGCTGGTGGTGGTTAAGGCTAGATGGAGCAGTGAAAAGGTTGAAGAATGAAAATTTTATACGGGATGAGCAAATGAAAGTGAGAATGTGAATACACTTGAATAGGTTAAAAGACATTTTTAAGTATGTTAAAATAGTAAAAGACTTAAAAATAACACATTTTTAAGTATGTTAGAAAAGTAATAGATGTAAAAATACTAATTTAAGTCTGTTAAAAAAGTAACAGACGTAAAATTACTAATTTAAGTCTGTTAGAAAAGTAACAGATGTAAAAATATCACTTTTATTTACAAAACTTCCACCACACATTTTTTAAGTTTGTTTCTCCTGAACAGACTTAAATTCACAGACTTAAAAAGCCGGTTTTGTACTAGTGGAGGAGGAAGAAGGGTGTTATGGATATTGGAGGGGGAAGAAGGTGGTGACAAAGAGCTCATCGAGGTTAGTTTAATATTTCAAGTAAACACCCTTAACCGGTGCTGGAGCTGCGGTTAAGGGTGTCATCGTTCGAATGTCGGTTTCACATAGTCGCTCTTCAAATTTCGACTGCCCTCAATCGCACTTTGAATTGCGGTTTAGGGGAGCCGCACTTCCAACTTCGATTGCACTGTGCCGACTTCATTTTTTTTAATATTTTGTGTTTTATGTATTATGTTGTATGATATTTTTTTTAATATGTGTTATTTTATGGATTATGCTCTGTTATATGTATTAGTTATGAGTCTAGGTTGGGTAGTGTTAGGTTTTGTTATATTTGGGGTTGTTTTGGGTAAGCAAAGTTGAAGAAAAGTTAGAAGAAGAGTAGGATGCTGCATGGAGATTTTTTTTATGTAACTTTGAGTGTGTGAAAGAGAGAGTTACAATGTTATACAGAAGAAGAAAAGCTTGGGTATAAGGTGGTGTGTATGTAAATCTTAAATAATGAATGGGAAATGGGTTCTTATTTTCGTGTAGCATGGGGCTTAAATTGTTGTATTCCTTGAGGAGGTTTTAGGGGTTACAAGAGAAAAAGAAATGTAAAGAAACTTTAGGGAGAAATAGAAAAAAAAAATTGGTGCTTGTAAGGGTATAGTGTTTACGTGAGAACGTGTTATAAATGGTTATGCATGGGTGCCTGTGGGGTTGTCAAATATGCAGTGGAGGAAATAGTTTGAAGGGTGGTGAGTTTGTAGTGATGTGTGTGAGTATGAGAGAGTTGATGTTTTATTTGGAGTTACAATTTAGTGTATGAGTTTCTTTTCTAATGCAATGCAAACTTTTTGTCTAATATGAGTTTTTCCAATGCGTGTTGTATTTGTTATTTTATGAGTTATTTAATTTTTAATATGTATTATGCTATATATATATATATATATATATATTATATTTGTTTATTTAAATTGTAATATTTATGACGTGTTTCATATTGGTTTAATCATTTTAGATCTCTCTATTTGTGCATATTCATGTTAGTTAGGTCCTCGTATTTTCAAAGAGCTCAATTGGGTCCTTTTTATGTAAAATTGAGTCAATTATGACCTTGCCTGGTGGCATGGTGAGGCTAGCATTTAATAACCACATGGCACAATAAGAGGTCATTACATGGATTTATTTTAAGTAGGAATGGAAAACAATTTGGATTTCATTAAATACCTCAATCTGAAGCTCAAAATCCCTAATTGAAAAGGGTGCTTTAGGTGATCGAGCTTGTAGTTGTGCGACGCGAGTGGGTGTGGTGGTGATCGAGTTTGTATTTGTTCTTCTTCGAAGAGGATGTCCAAGGAGCACTCTTGTTGTTCGTCGACATGCAATGTTTAGCATAAGGAAAACCCTATTATTTGTTCACCGATTTGCCACTATGGATAGAGATCTGTGGTGAGAACTACCAAGACTATGAAAAATCGAGGCAAGCAATTTTGGGGATGCTCCAAGTATAAGGTATGTTAGATTCAACCTAATTAATTTGTGGTACTGTTTCTGAGAACACGACATTGTCGTTGATTGTTGTCTTTATAGAATGGTGGTGAAGACGTTGGTTGCAACTTCTTCAAATGGTGCATTGATGTTGGGTTTGACGAAAGGGGTAGCTACGTGAAGAGCGAAGAAAACAAAGAAACTTTGGTAAACAATGAAGAAATGGAGAGTACTAAGAAAATGATAGTTAATTTACAAAAATTTGTGTTCATTGTTCAAAAGTGGATGAAGGTGTTGATATTTTTGGTTTCTATTTTATGTGTAATAGAGATACTTTTAGCTTCAATGTTGATGAGAATGGGATGATTTGTTGTAACTTTGTTGTAGGTTTGTTATGTTTTAATCAAATGAAGACTTGTTTCGTAAGTGAAAAATTCAGCATTATGTGTTTATGACTAAGTAATTGAGTTGTGCTTATGGAATCTGATATCTGTTTATGGCTAAGAATGGGATGATTGAAATTTCACTTTAATAAATTAGTTACATAAAACATGGAGTAATGCAATTTGAATACAGTCAACCAAACTTTAATCTGATATGTTGTAATGGTAATTTTGTGTGATGTTGATGAGGACCAAACCAAACTTTAATCTGGCAATGAACCAAATATGTACTATTGTCACAAGGAACCAAAGGCGGTGAGGATGAGGCTAATTATATATTCATTTGGAGGCAAGTAAGTCAGAAAAGAATATATAAAAATGGAAAGATATAGAAATGACCATTTGGAGGAAATCCTTGACTGATAGGTGTAGAGAATAAATGTTGAGAACAACCATTTGGAGGAAATCCCTGACTATTCATTAAGTTCATAACAAGAACAAAATGCTATAGAGGCAAGTATTCATTAACACAATGGTCAAATTGATCCTTTTACATTTGGCATTCCAATATCAAACTTGGAATTCATACATTCCAAAAGCAAAAATAACATTCCATAAACATTAATAAAGTGCTGAAATTGTTCAGATGAGTAAAAGGTTACAAAAATATGTGACAGACATTACAATTGTCCAATTTTGTCACAAAAACATTACAATTGTTCAAAGCAGTAAGATAAACATTACAATTCCCCTCCTATACTTTTGACCCTCATTTGATGATTTCATGATTGGTTCATTTGCTGGATTACTTTGTTGTGTTTGGTCAGGATTCACAACACATTCTTAGGTTGATTTCTGGCAAGAAGTTTTATTGTGACCTAGTTCCCTACAAATGCCACATCTTTTATGTTTCTCATCTCTTCATCAAGTAAATTCGAATCTCCTACAACGTGCTTATGATTGGCTTAGACCTTGTATGCACCAAAACACTATTGAATGCCTCTAACATATTGTTTACCAATGTATCACATTTAGATTGGGTGGTAAACCTTGATCGTGATCAGTATCTACATTGCAACAGGTTATGAAATATTAGTATCAAAGTCTGCCACTATTACAAGTATGAATTGCATCAAACACAACATACAATGAAAAACAAACTTGGGAGGAATTTTGATCAAGTATTTAAAAGCCTTATTGTTGACCTCTTTTATTTTTCTCATTTCTCAAGTATTGCATCCATATAAGCATAGTATGCCATCCAGGGGAATTTTCCTTTAGCACCCATACATTTGACCCTAATTCTCTTCTTATCAGTTTTAAGATATCTTATATTTCTACCATTTTCTACTGCATACGTTTTTATGGCATCCAAAAAATCTTGCTTGTCAGCAAAATAAGTGCCCAAATCCAACTTGTAATCCACCATTGTTTTAGGCATACAAAATGTTACAAACTTGCCATAACTCTCTTCTTCATAATCTTCTCCATCACTTTCTGCTCCACTAACTAATTCTTTGGATTCCCAATCATCATCGAACAAACTTCTATCATCATCAGTATTTATGTCATCATCAAGATCACTATCAGACATCTGAGTCCATGATGGTCCATCATATTGCACATCAACTTCGATATCACCAAAGCAATTTCCAACTTCATGTCCTACCTTGTCTTCTATATCACAGTCAACCATGTCTTCCATACAATCATCATTAACATCAAGATTGCCATCAACATTGGCATCCTCACCACTAGAACTCGAACTACGAACATCGGCACCATCTCCTTCATACTCACCCACATCAAACTCTGTTTCAATTTCACCTTGAACAATATCATCACCCTCACATCTTTCTTCTGAAACAGGAACACTTTCTTCATAGTCACCCTCCTCACCATGACCACGAACTTCACCTCTTTCAACTTGCACGTCATTCACCTCACCTATTATTTCAGTCTGTTGTTCATACTCATCATCACCTTGCTATTGACACTGACCATCACCTTCCTCTTCACAGTCACCATCACCTTGCTCTTGATAGTCATCATCACCTATACCTACAGTCTCCCCACTATCATGCATCACAGGTTCAACTTCTACTTCACCTCTATTATGAGGAACATTTTCTAACAAGTGTATGACCTCAGGTTTAGAGGTTGTGTGAACAACAAATAGATGAAAGTCACTATTTAGCCTAGCTAAGTTAATCATGTGCATGACTCCTCTATCATCACACAAAGGCTCTAACCTATTATCTAACACAGACCCCCCCCCCCCCCCCCCCCCGCCCCCCTCCCCTACACTTTCCCCCTCATACTTAAGTGGCCCATCATTTAAGAATTTCCCTCCATGGTGGAAAACAACTTGAAAATGATCCTCCATGTACGATAGTATAACAATATTTATCCTATTAAATAATAACAGGGCCAATGACAACAAAAATTATACAAAATTAAAACCACAACAACGAAACATGGGGGCCAACGACAACAAAAGTTAAACAAAATTAAAAGCACAAGAAACAAACATGGGGGACCACATTGCAACAACAATTTAAAGCACAACCTCAAAAACACACTCCCACAACACTTTAAACATGGGGGACCACATTACAATTAACAAGAAAACAGGAATGAGCATGCAACATTGTCGAAAAACCATAAAAGGACAAAATATACAAACAATTAAACCAAAAATAGATTTACTAACCTCAACACGTGATTCACCTCCAACAAACTTCGCGAAAGCCTTCCACGTGATTCACCGCCAACAACTAGCCGATTCCACCAAAAAACCACCGATAGATGATGCCAATTTCCTAGAACGAAACTTTATCTAAACCTAATTTCTCACTAAAACCCAATGTTTCCCAATTGCGAACCACAACAACGAACCCACGAATCTTATTTTCTCCAATTTTTCCTAATTTTGCACGCACTTAATATCTGACCCCAAAATACCAAACTTAACCCTAATACCTTTTAATTTCATTTCTAGAAATCAATTTTACGTTCTGTTTTTATTAAATTTACCATATTTTAAACTTTTTTAAATTTAAAATCAAATAAATCCACATAATGACCTCTTACTATGCCACGTGGTTATTAAATGCTAGCTCACCATGTCACCAGACAACAAATTTAACGTCATCCACAGCAATTAACGGCAAGGTCAAAATTGACTCAATATTACATAAAAATGGACCTAATTGACACGAATCTACACAAATAGGGATTTCCGAAATGATTAAACCTTCCATATTTTATGTAATTATTTTGTTTTTGAAAGTTTTTGTTATTTATGATTTAGTAGTTAATTTGTTGTTAAATTTTTTTTTATTTGTTATGAAGTTTTTGAAACCTTGAAGAAAACAGCACACTGAGACACAAAGTGGAAGAATTGCACTGAGAGAGGGAGGGAGAAACACATACAAAGACAAAGAGAGAGGGACTTGAAGGAGGAGACAAGAGGGAGAAACAAAGCTCTTTTGATTTTGAGGGAGGCGCATAGATTGTGGGTTTTGGGGGGGGTGTAGGGTTGCTTTTAATTTTTGAAAAAGAATGTCAACAGCCAATTCTTCTGTTTTTTCATATTTTTGTACAGGCATGCAAACCGTCAAAAGGGTAATCTAGGAAAGTTGGAGATGCAGAGAGAATACCTAGAGGCGTAGGAAGAACATCTCTGAAATATTTACGCAATTGAATACTTGAAATTGGGAGAGTTAAACGCTCTCATATGAAAAAAAATACTGAGTAAAAATAATTAAATATGAAAAAAAATACTGTGTGTAAAAATAATCAAATGTAAAATTAAAAAAATTGTTGATTTACTGAAATTGATAATAAACATTTTGAACATAACTACATAAAAAAATGTGTAATCAAGTAATAAAAAAAATATCTGAGAGATATAAGTGGATTTTGAAGATAGAACAAGTCAAATAATTAGAAGAGAGGAAAAAAATGTCTAACAAAAAACAGAAAAGAATTATAAATATATATATATATATATATATATATATATATATATATATATATATAAGTATTTTAGGTTATCCAATAAACTATAAAGATTTTAATAATTTAAATAGATACCGAAGACACGACAAAGACAAGGATAGATATTGAGACTGAGTATGGAGACGAGGTCAGGATAAATATCTATGTAACCATCCCCGTCCTCGTACCTATTTAAAAGAATTAGATATGATTCCTACATATATCCGTATCCAGTCAATACGAGATTTCCCTTTAAAACTAAGATAAGTTCGGAAAATACTTATATAGACGGATCTATTTGTCTTTCCTTGTGCATCAATGAATGTAGACTACTGCATATGAAACACAAATACTACTAAATGAACTTCATTTTTCATTTATTTTGTATGCACGATACGTATATACCATGTCAACCACTCGTTGTTTTGCATTCACAGAGAAGGTTGTATAAAGTATGCCAATCACATATACATTCAAATGCTTGATAAAATCACCCATTAAAGAATAATCTTGTTCCAAGGAGAACTTCGCATGCTTATCAAGTGTAAGCATAAACAATTTAAGGCAATGACTTTACTTTCTACAACGTAGGAGGGATCCATATATAACTGGGTGTTTGAACATAACCAGCTTTTTCCAGCAATAGTTTATCTGCTTCTGCAGGACCTCTTGTTCCAGGTTTGTAAGGGATTGACTTGAACTCCCCTTTATCTATCCGGTGCAAAAGAGGGGTGAAGATCTCCCATGATGCCTGATAAGAAACAAAATACAGTCACTGAATAAAACTAATGTTGAAATGGGTGGGTCTATGAAGCCTGCACTATATTACCTTCAACTCATCTCTGCGAACAAAATGTTGCTGATCACCTCTAATTCTGTAAAAAAAATTCCGTTTGTCATTGATATTCACATAAGCTATTTCCTTCAAATAAACGGTTAAATATAAAGTTGACCTAGTAGGAAAAGTTGAAAAGGAATGTAGGAGAGGTTGTGGGTTTAACTTCTCCCACTAACATTTGCGAGATATAAGTTGGTTGGAAGGGTTTTGAAAAGAGGGTGAGAGAGGTTGTAGGTTCAACTCCATTTTCAAAAGCTAACAACTAATATTTGCCGATAAAAAAATATGTAGTCCAAATTAAAGTATACTTTTTTAACACCTTGAGATGTCTGTTCTCAGGAGACAAGCCATTAAACAATTAAACATGAAGTTGTAAGAGCAACGTACGTGTCAAGAATTAGACGTTCATAAGCCTCTGGAATGGTTACTCCTTGATAACGTTGCCTATATGACAAATCTAGTTCACTTTGAACTGTTTCTATATCCAGTCCAGGTTTCTTGACCTGCACAAAATCAGATAATAGTCCATTCTTAGACATATCATTGAATTATTTTAGTAGGTGCATTGAACTGGTTGAGCAGCAACAGTGGTAACAAAAAGCAAGACAACTGAACTGTGACAACACAGATCAAAGTGGATGATATATTCTGATAACATATCAGAGATGAATTGAAGATAACTCACTCAATAAAGCTAGCTCAAGAGAGGAGAAATGCCCCACTCTTGTGGAGAGTTCTGACCATATTTCTAAACATCTTGCGGTGTCTTAGCGCACATCCTTCATGTCTAGGACTAGACATGTAGCATGTGATCCTTGTAGGACTGGATACACTTAGATAACACGTAGAATTTATGATAGGAGATTTAGAGGAAGATATAGCAGAATATTGTATAGAGAGAATTTAGAAACTGGAAATATTCTGTTATTCACTGAAAATGTGAGAAATATGTTCTACATATATCCACATATATAAACTCTTAATAGACTTAGTTGAGACTATGTCTCAGGCTACTACTAATTAAAAACAAATTCCTAGAAACTAATACTCGTAAGTACTAAATGCATTTTATCATGTCATATGCGATACGAACATACCATTTCCTAAGTACATTATTTCCAACAGAATTTAACATATAGATTTCTTTCATGAACTCAAGATAACAAGTAAAAGAGATAAGATGTTGCTAAAGCTGACAACAAATTAACTAGAAAAGTTGCCATTTGCATTTCAGGATAATTGGTTCCAAACTGTCATGATATCTTTACATTTTTCAATACATAAATACTAAATATCTAAATTTGAACACTTAAAAATACTTTCCTCAATGACACATATGAAACTTCCAGAGGTAATTAAGCCAAAACAAATGGCAGAACAGTTCTTGTTAAGTGTTATCAGCATGATAGACATACTATTAGCTTCATGTACATAGCTTCTGAGGGTTGCAGGCGTATGACAAACTCATTTCTCTCCTGCTTTTGACCTAAAACAAGAATAAATTTACAATAAGGTCTAAGCATAGTTTGAAATTTAGATCAATAGGTACTTCAGTACTCACCAAGGTATGGAAAAACACACTCTAGCTAATATTTATTTTATTTTTCAATGCATTTATACTTTGCCAATAAAGAACAAGTTCCTCCTGCATGTTGCCTTTGTTGGAATTATGGATCATACATATGAACCCCTAATAAAAACATCACTTTTGGCAGCGGTAAGATAATTTTATGCACATACACTAATATTTGCATTTGAAACCGAAGTGAATAAAGTCTAACTAGATAATCCTATCACAAAAATTCCATGTCTTTTAAATAATGGGTTGTATACCATATCTGAGTGCACATGATGGATGACAAATAGATATATTCAATGCCATGGTCATGATTGATGTATTTACTATATATAATTAAAGATGCATGACTTGAAGAGAGTTCACCCAAATATTGAAAATTTGGTGCCATACACTTGAAAATGTCACCAGGAACATCCTTGAATTGAACTCTTATATCTGCCTTTCTTGAACTTAGGGCCTTCCCAGCCTTTAGTATGAATGGAACACCTAACATCAGAAAGGAGCTAGGTGTGAAAATGTCTCAATTGCAGTTCAGTTGATCAAAGTCACAGAAATATATAGCATAAAAAATACAAAAATAATGCACTCAAACATACACATAAAAAGATGGACTGAATAATTATATTCCCAAAATTCAGCATGAATAAAGCAAAGAAATGTCAGAAATATCTCCCTATAGCATCCCTGAACCTAAAGTTCAGATTTGTCTTTCAGGAACAAGATAGATTGGTTTTTCACATACCATCCCATCTCTCATTGTTTACTCTCAGAATAACAGTTGCAAAAGTAGGAGTATTCGAATGGTCAGGTACGGTGGAATCATCTCTATAGCCTTCATATTGTCCTAGAACAACCTCATCATCTTTAATAGGCAGTACTGATTCAAGAACCTGCAATTTTTTATATCAATCAGAAAGTGGTATAGACTCAGGTTGGAACACAGTCAAAATTCTGGGTAATCATAAAGAAGGATTGTGTCTAGTTTCAATTCATTAGTGATAACAATGGGAACAAAACATTATGGACAAAACATGAGAACAAACCAAGAGAGCAAGAAAATAATGATGGGAATGGGAATGTGGGCTTAGACGTTGGCAGTAAGCCCAAGGTTTGAACGGTTAATAAAAGGAGAAAACAAATAGGTGTGAGAGAAATGCTGAAGTGACAAAAGATGTAACAGAATCAGTTAATGAGTGAGGGAGGTAATTAGAAGAAAGGGGAGAAAAATAGGAGAGAAAGAAGTCGGAATTTTGAGAATTTTGTTATGGATAGGGAATGTCGTTTTCTTTGAAGGAGCTTGCTCTGTGGCAGCATGATTTTCACCCTACTATACTTCTTATTTCTTTTTGAGTAATTATACTAATATTATCTCCCCGTCCTGTTATTCTCCTATTTCTTGTATCTGATCTCTAACATTTGGTCCGACTTGCTAGATATGAACGGATAGTCCAGTGGTCGAAAGAGGTTGTTAAAATGGTTGCAAAGTTCATCGCACTGACAGAAGTTGTTGACTTCAAAACGCTTTGCAGGTTTAGGCCACGAGAGAAAACGTTTCAGGATAGAAACTCAAGGCTGATTCCAACCATGCGAAACTCATGGAGTTATTGTCAAGAAATAGTGGAGTTGCTGGCTTGGCCATGAGAGGTTACATTTGACCCAAACAACGACCCGTTTGATGAGTTCTGACAATCTGTCAAGAAGGTGGAGTTGCTGCTGATGTTTAACTTTGACTAGTTTGTCTCTAATTCCCACTACATCCATCATTTTTTCTCACTAAGAATATGAATGGTCATCACCTTCTCTTGTAGTTTTGGATCTTCCAATGAGACAAACCAGCCACTTAACTAAAAGGAAATAATAAAAATTATAAAGAAAATCCAAAACTTAAATTGATTCCTCATCATTTTAGAGGGGTTAGGGAGAATATAGGGGAGAAAAAAGGAAAAGAGAGGGGAAGTCGGGATTTTATTGAATTCTGATATAGGCAGGGAATGTTCTTTTCCTTAAAGGAGCTTGCTATGTGGTAGTAGGATCTTTAGCCTACTGTATTTCTTTTTCCCTTTTTTGATTAATAATATTGATATGATTTCCCTTGTCTTATTATTTTCCTATTTCTTGTTTCTGATATATAACATAGAAGAAAAACTATTTCCATAAAAAATTAGATGAAAGAGACAAACCTTCACTTTCTCATCCCGAATGTGTTCGGCCTTGAGAGAAACTGGTTTTTCCATAGCAACCAAGCAAAAAACCTGAGTTTATAGAAAAACAATGAATGTTGAAAAAAAATGTAGACACTGAAAAATTGTGAAGTTTGTTCAAGCCTATTAAGAACGTAGTTGGTCTTGCAATCACTGATTACAGGAAGATTCAGGCCCTTTCATAAGAATTGCTAAGGCCTGTTTGAAATTCAATTTAATGCTTAAAATGAAAAAAAAAAATCAGAAATTAAATGATTTAATGTTGTTTGTTTAAAGCTTACTAAAAACAAATCAGTGATAAATATTATCCCTAATACACCTTCATCTCTAAAAATGATTTTTCACCTAAATATTACAAAATGCAATGCATAAATAATCAGCACAAAATATCAGTACTTTCCACAACAACGTTATTTTGTTTTATAGAACATAACTCTAGTAAGATTAGAAGTTTAGGGGGAAGTGAATTTAAACAATATTGTGGCTTTTGATAATATTGTTTAATCAACCATGGTAATAGTAATGTAAAAGAATATATCTTTCTCAGCCTAAAATAAAGGCCGTACCTGCAGCAGATGATTTTGAATTATATCTCGAATAATTCTGCCAAATAAAAAGTACGTTAGTGATTTTGGTTTTTTCTAATCTCAATGATATAAAACAATAGAAAATAAAGCTTAAGCATTGACGGATGGTACTTAAAAAGCCAGAAAAGTTTCACCATCAACATCGTTAACAAAGTAAAATCAGTATACATAATTCTCAATATTACTTCATTTGACATCCTATTATGGCTTTGACTTGTCACTAGGCAGCTTAGTTTAAAAAATAAATGACTTACTACACATACCCATATTGGTCAAAATATCCACCTCGGCCTTCAGTTCCAAAATCTTCTCTGAAAACGATCTACCACAAAAAAACAGCGTAAAACTCAATTTGAATGTGGCATGTAAATGTTTGGTCATGAAGTAGATGAACTAGGTAATAACAGACAGAATTTAGCAGTAATAACAGAAAGAATTTAACAGGGCCACAAAAAAAGATTTAACAGTTACGATGAGGCAAATTGCGAAATACGAATTGTCAAGGCAACTAACAAGGCCTTGTTTGATTTCAATGGTAACTCCCTCACCTGCACATTAGCAATGTTGTCACGGTTCCATTGCGGCATGAATAACCGGTTTGCAAAACGAAGTACTAACTAGAAAATAGAAGTCAAATGAAGAGGGTTTAGGCCGAGTTTATGAAGCAAATAAAAAGAGAGCCATTAAGTAGTCATTTGCTACCATATTCTGCACTAGTTCCTTCCCTAAGTAGTGATCAATACGATAAATCTGGGGTTCTTCAAACAACTCTCCAATCTGGGTACTGAGTTGCTCTGCAGATTCTAGATCCTTACCAAAAGGCTTCTCAACAATAATACGAGTCCACCCACCAAGATCAGCTACAACATGAAAATAGATGAAATCATCAATAAAAACAATGTTGGAAATGAAGATGCAACTTAGGCCAGGTAGGGAAATTAGACGCATTTACTTGGGATGATGGTGTTAGGCAGGAGCTAGCACAACAAGTTAATAATCACACAGGATTGCAGGTTTATTATAGGAGGAGTCTTAAAAAGAAAAGTAAGAATACAAGGTAACTTTTACGGCTAAGAGTTAGTTAGCAGAAAGAAGTCCTTTAATAGGAAGCTTAGAAGGAAAAGGGGGACAGTTTTGAGAATTGAGAGACCTGTAACTACAATAATCCAGTGGAAAGGTGTCAGGATCCAAGAATTGAAAAGAGAAAGGAAAAAAATATTTTTTTTAATAGAATAAAAGAACAAGAAATAGAAGAACACACTCTCCTCCAAGGGTTTTCACTTCACAAAGAGCAAATACCCAATCTACAAAATTAATATCCTTTTCCTTTCTCTCCTTCCTCTATTATATCTAACTAACACTTCAAGTAACTAACTCATTAATATTCTAAATATCATATTAGAATTCTAGGTATGAGAGAAACCAGAGAAGATTAACAGGAAGTGAATGGAATTATTATTGCACTGAATGAGAAAGAAGACACAAGTTGAACATATATAGACTCAAGAAGCGGTTACAACAGTATCAAACTAATTATAACAGAAAAACAGATAACTAATTAACATCCAGTTCAATAACTGAATGTTCACGTTTAAATCTCTTATAAGCCCCTCAAACTCTAGGGGAAGGATTTTTACATACAAAATCCTGCACATTGAGTTTGCTTCTAAGAAGTTCATAATGGTTAAAAGAAAGAGGCTTGGTAAGAATATCACCCACTAATCCAAGTTAGGAAAATGATAAAATTCAAGTTGTTTGGATAACACTTGATCACAAACACAAATCTGCTTCATTCTCGAGTGAAATACACGGTTTTGTGCTATAGCAACAACATTTTTATTGTCACAGAGCATGACAAGAGAGAAGGAAGAAATATATAATTCTTTCACAAGAGCTTGAGTTCAGATAATTTCTTTTGAAGATTGAGCTAAGCTGCGATATTCAGCTTCAGTGCTTGATCTAGCAGTGACACATTGCTTGTGGGATCACCAAGAAAAGAGATTGGGTACCCCAAATATTGCAGATCATAACTGAACTTTCTATCATCAATATCAGAAGTCCAGTTAGCATCACACAAGGCTATGATAGAAAAAGGATGAGTTGCAAAGGCTGGTTGCATGCCAAGACTGTAAGAAAGAGTGCCCTTAAGGTATCTAAGGATTCCTTTAACAGTTGTCCAATGAGTACCCTAAGTATTTGACATGAATTGACAGACCTTGTTGACATCATAACTATTTCCAGGTCTTTCAAGAGTAGCATGTTGCTAAGCTCCAACGACTGATCTGTAAAGGCTAGGATCCAAAAATAAATCTGATCTTGTTTTAAATAGTTTGCAAGATGAGGCCATAGGAGATGGTATAGGTTGAGATTCAGTCATCTTTGTTTAATGCAAAAGGTCTTTAATATATTTACTTTCAGTCATCACAATATTCTTGTCAAAAAGGTAGTTGATTCAATACCTAGAAAGTAGGCAAGTTTACCCAGCTGCCTGAGAGAAAAATTAGAGTTCAAGTTCTGAGTGAGTTGCTTAATAAGAGATACAGAGATACCAGTGAAAATGATATCATGAAGATATACCAATAGGTGAACAATATGAGAGTCATATTGATAGGTATATAGTGAAGGATCACATTTACTAGAACGGAAACCAAGCTTCAAAAGAGTTGTGGTGAGTTTCTTAAACCATTGTCTCGGTGCTTGTTTTAAGCCATAAATGGCTTTATTAAGCTTGCAGACCAAAGATTTATCTGCGGCCTCAAATCCGGGAGGTTGGACTGTATATATAATATTTCTTCTAGAGTGCCATTGAGAAAGGCATCATTAAGATCCAAATAAAACAAAATCCTATCCATTTGATTAAAGCAATAGTAAGAATAATCATGACGGTAATAGGTTTGATAATAGGAGACAAAGTTTCATGAAAATCAAACCCATTGGTGGAATCACTTTGCAACTAATTTGGCTTTATATTTGTTAACAGTTCCATCAACATTTTCTTTTACCTAAAAACCCTTTGATGACTAACTGCTTTCCTGCCAGAGGGTAAAGAAACCAGATCCCCGATGTCATTATGAGTTAAAGCATTATACTCCTATTTAACTCGAAGAACATATTCAGCAACTGATATTATGCAGCTCAGACCTTCTTTGCAAAGGCAATGACTGAGCTCTGTTTAGTTGATTCTATCTATCAAACAGACTTCCAAGTTTATTTCAGAATTATTTCCTAGCATAAACACACAAAAATATGACAAAGCCACCAGTAGTTATGCAGTAAATCGGAAATCAAAGCAATGTTTCAGCCTCTGGAAGCAGTTATGTTTTACAGTATAGACCAACAGCAGTGACTTCAATACAGATCAAGTGTCATCAAGAAAAAAATCACAAAGAAAGAACAAAAGAAATCTGTAATTTAGATTTTATTTTTAAGAAAATTGAAGAGCTGAAAGTGACCTCTGAAGTACAGACTGGAGTAGTTGTCCGACTGAGAATTACTTCTAGCATGTCTTGAGCTATGGCATACAAGGTTTGTTACTCTTCCCAAGTTAAGAGTTCATATTAAAGTTTGCAACCAAATGTTACTAGATTCATGTCAAAACAATGGATGCTAAATCTTACATTTGTTCATGCAATAAGTCTTGATCATCTTGCAAACTGATTGGTATACTGTAGGAGGAAGGGCAAGATAGAAAAGCCTTCGGGAAGAACCCTGAGCGCTACTTTTCAAAGATTCATGCTCTGAAATCTCTTTATCCAAATTACAGAAACCATCCTTAGAATCATAAGAGCCGCTTACATATTTGATCTAATGGGAAGAGAAAGGGGAAAAAGAATGAACGTTTGATCAATCAGATGAGTAATTTCAGTGAGTGAATAGCAGAAAATTATAAAATGATTCAAGGCAGTCAACACCAACCAGATGCAAGAACTTTGATACATTCTCCAACTGCTCAGAGGAAGAATCTCTTCCAGGAACAAGATAGCTGCACATCAAACAACAACCAATTTCCTATCATTTATTGCACCGAGAATCTGCTTAAATAAGGGATGAAAATGACAAATATCAAGTATAACAAGAATGAAAGAAGCAGAGAGCAAACATGTAAGACAACAATCATGGAACAAACTTCAAATTCATATTTAGTTCGGTTTAATTTTGAGAAATAGTCACTTACTTTTGCTATATTAGAGATCTTTTGAGAAATAAGTAATTTTTTTTACCAAAATTAAGTTTTACTAAACATGCTATAAAATTTTAATGTTATGGAAACACGGATCCATGAAATATGCTCTGTTATTTCACAGGATACTGATGCATTTGAAATAATGTTATACTTACATAAAAGAAATCATGGTTGCGAAATAGTAGAAAGAAATTGATTTCCACGATTTTTTTAATTTATTTTATAAATATTAGGAAAGATATAGATTATGCAACTTAAAAGAAAAAGAAAAAAAAACTCACCCACGTAAGCGGTTTTTCAATTCGTCATCAGTGATTTTTGTCCTAGCATAGCCAAAAATACAAACCTCATTTTGTGGTAGGAATCCCTGCAAAATGCCACCAAAATTTAGAAAAATTGTTAAGCATACATCAGTTAGAAAATCCTCCTTGTACAAGATGAGTTAGTAATAGATATTTGCTTAGGTTATCATGTAGAATATAGTTTTTTCGGTATCCCACAACTATTTTCCTTTAGACGTAATCTGTTTCCCGCAATCGGGTATTAAATCTGGGACACCTCTGCCAGCAGAGATTCAAACCTTGGTTTCCCATCTTGTGAGAACTAGTCCCTTCTATTAGATCCAACCCCATTGATCATAGAGGGCTTGCTACACAGATCAAATAATGCCAATGTGTTTTGTCATAAACCAATTTTCTATACAGGCTATTTAGATTTTATATCAAAATCCTATTAAATGGTTTTAACTAGAGTTTACATACCCAGTCTCAACTTCCAAGTCCATACAAAAGAGGTGTTAGGCCGTTCACATCCAATTAAAATTTTATCAAATCTTAATTTTAGGTAGAATATATGAATAAGAAGAAAAGTTTTAAAAAATTGCTAGATTAAAACTATAACATTCTAATACACATTCCATTAAGGGTCTTTCAGTGGTTCACTAATACTTCAATGATGATCTATTTCAAATCCTTTTGTTTTAATAACAAGCACTAAATACCATGGGGGAAGCCTTTCTGTGTTAAAGACTTTTGAAATGATGGTCCAAATATTAAAGATGCCCAGAGATAGATGTCATACCGATCTACTCTTTCCAAATCCCTGCATCATGTTATTCAAGTTCATTGGTAAAGGTGGGATAATGTAATGAGTGATATGACAAGATGTGTGTTGTGTAGTGTTTATCAGTGTAGGTGCTGATTTTATAGCTACTGGTTGTATTTAATATGTGCAGGGGATTGGATGGTTTAGTGCTGGATCTGGTCTTGTACATGGCAGCTTTAGGAGCAGCTGAGGTTTAATGAGAATCCATCAAATTTTCTATTTGTTTAGCATGTCATTTCATGTACTCAACCTCTCTAATACAATTATTTTAGTCTTTCAGAAAACTAGGCATTAAGTAACTGGTCCAGAAAGGTTATTCTTTATTCCTTTATTTAACACACAAACATAGGTTATAAAACCTGCTCATATAGGTGGAAAAGTGCTGGAAACGTCTTTTTCTTTGCAAGATCACCAGAAGCACCAAGTATAACAATGGAGAGTGACCCTGTCTCATGCGCATTTTCTGAATCCCTTGATGAAGGGGATTCAAATTTTGAACTTTGCCTTCTTTCAACATGCCATTCACTTGACTTCATCCTCTATCAGCAGCACCAAACAAATATAACCTTCTGTCTGACATCAAACAAACAAGTTGCAATTAACCAAATATCCTTCAAAGATGCTAATCACAGAAAGCATATAGGAAAACAGTTCATAAATTTAAAGCTTCAATTCCTACTAGACCAGCTCCTTTAACATAAACACCTAACTTTCAAAGGTAAACTAAGTTTGGTTTGGTGTCTGATACAGTCAAAAGTGGATCCAAAATTCCAAATACCAAACCAAACACATAGTCACTCATGAAAAAGATCATCCATTCATACAAAGTGATATGTGTAACAACAAATCATGATCATTATGGAATATCATAGTTAATTTTTTCATCCGATGTCAAATATTGCTTACTTTATCCTTTTAGAAACGAAATTTATTCTCACAATCAAACAATTCAAAACACAGTACCGCGAGCAGTATCTGATCGAGTAGGTAATTTCCCAAACCAGAACAAAAAATACCATTCCAAACACTGATATTGGTAAAAAAGATAATTAAGATTCAATCACAAGGACAAACAAAAAGGAAAAGAAACCAAATACCGAATAGAAAGATGAAGCTTGTAAAATTTAAATCACGCTACTCATAAATAATGCTTAGCAGTCAAGAAATATACAGCAGGTAATGAAAATTACGTAGCTCACACAGAAGTAGCAGTATTGATTGATTTTTTAAGGATTGAAAGTGCAATAGCAGCGACTTTATCGTTCAACGAATTTCCCTGGGTGAATCAATCGTGAACTAGAACAACCATTGTCAACGAACTGTGTTCCTCAAGTGGCAACTGCGATTTCACATTCCCCTTCATCTTCTCCTATTTACTTTCATACCCTTGATGTTATGAATAATTATAAACAAAAATTTATGTTTTGCACTGCCATCCTCATTTTATGTTCTTTATATGTGTATAAATTATAACCAATATACAAATTTCATATTCTTGTATCACTTTTAATTATATTTTAAAATGATTACATTTGTATCTCTGGAGCTATCTTGATACAAAAAAAGAAAAGAGAAATAGAAGAAATAAACTATTTATCCATTCAATATAACTACAAATGTTACTAATTTAATTTTGTCACTTTACATTATAATTATATTTTTTCTTGTTTACTAAAATTTTATACATTAAAATCATAAATTATGAATATTATATATATATATATATATATTATTTAGATAAATATATAAAATTAAAATTAATATAAGTGCAAATTTTTTAACTCATTAAAATAAAATAGTAAATAAAAAAATTAACACACTTTTTGTCTTTTCAATAGTTGAAATAGTTTTATTAAAGGAGATAATATTGACACTTCTTATTATTTTATTTGACTATTGTAAGACTTAAAAAACAAATTTTAGAAATGATAATGGTTTAAAAATAGTTATACTCGATTTATTTAATATTAAAGGATTTTAATATAAATAATTTTATTATGAACGAGATTCATAATTTTAAAGCACATTATCTCTCTAGGAATTATTTTTCTAGAGTTCTTTGACTTTTTTCTAAGAGTTCTCATCTTTTGTTTGTATGATTGAAGAATTGAAACTGTAAGATTGATTGTGACGACAAGCTCTTCAATTTGGAGCGACCAATTTCTTAGATAGAGTAAGTTCATTTTTTTCTCCTCTTTTGGTATGTTTTGTCTTTCTTTACGTTTGAGTCTATTGTGGATGCATGTGACATTTGAGTCTTCTATAAGACTCTTTACTTATCGGCGGTCCTAACGTTGTACCTTGATCGTGTTTGTCTGGTTCTTAGGAGCAAATATGATTTTATGTTCTTGTGGAGCTGTTTTAGGCTTTTTATAGCGTTTTGGTCTTCTATAAGGTAAGTGAAGTTAAATATCATTGTTCTTAAGTTTTACTATAATTTGATTTATGTGTACATGAATTATAGGTTGTGATTGATTTGGAATTTATGTTTGCCTTGATTTCATCATAGAAAAATTTGTTTGAGATATATGATAGATTGTCATTTGATAAGTTGGAAAATTGGTATAGAATTTAGGATATAACAAGTGAAATTCTATGGTGATTGCCTATTGAATGAACTTGGTGTTGATGGTCTGAGATTATGAATTTTTGAATCTAGTTAGTTAAATGTGTTGTTGAATTTTGGTCACTTGGTATGTTGAATTTTTCTTTGAACTTTGGTTGAAATTGGTTTGATCTGATGGACTGAGTCATTAGCCAAATTAAGAAAAATAGTATTCAATCTGATGAATAAACATGTTTCAAATCAATCACAGTGTCAAGAATACCAATTTGGTCATTTGAATAGGTCTTAAGTGCAATTTGATCTTATTACTTTGATTTTAAGTGATAAGCAAATCATAATCGCTGATTATAGGCTTGTACGATAGTTATTTTGTGAAATTTAGTTGTTTGATAAATGTTGACTTGTTGAGTTGAGTTAGGGGCTTTGAATCATTTTTAATGATTAATTGTTGAAATTTTAGTATAGTGTGTGATTAAGATTACATCTAAGGTGAATCGAGTCATTGATTCGTGTTTAATATGATGGTTGGTTGTTTTAGGCATATGTAATTAGTGTTAGACTGTTTTGCAAGGTTGGAATGGCATAAATATGCAAAATTTTATTTTACATAATTATGCAGACTCGCTGGGCGAGTATACTCATTGGGCAAAGTCAAAGTTAGAAAGCTACTGACTTGGTGGTCGTTAGGCGAGCAAAATCTCACTACAAGACCAAAATCAAAGAGTCCACTGACTTAATGGTCGTTGGGCGAGAATATACTCGTTGTGAAACTTTTGGAAGAATTTAAGTCTATAAATTCTAGTGGTTTTCTCACTAAGTGAGTAGATTTGGTCATTAAGCAAGTGTGTTGTGAAGCACTTTTAGCTGAGCAAGTATATTTGGTGCTTGAGCGAGAGTGCATTAGCTGAGCAAGCATATCCGGTGGTTGAGCGAGTGTATTGTCAAATACTACTAGCTAAGCGAATAAATCTGGTGGCAGAGCAAAAATATCAGATTTTTAAGTAAGTTAACCTATACCTCTTATGATACGCTTAATGTATATGATTATATGAATGATGAAACCATGCTTGGTAACATGATTGCGAACCTATATGGTGTTTATTCAAGTATAAGATTGTGATGAATGTAAGTATGTTTGGCATTTATTTCATACATGATATGGGTGGTTATGATGAGTGTTATCAGTTATGTGCATGAAATATGTGGTGAGTCCATGAATCTAGTGGATAGATTCTATGATGGTGTTCAGTAGTGTAATGTATTGATGTAGGATGCACCGAAATGGAGGATGATCCTAACACTCTTAATAACCATCTAGTCTCAAGTAGTCAGGATGTGGTATGTCTTAAAGAGTAGCAGAGAAGGTCCTTAGTCTAGTGGTTGTTTCTTGGCTGTATATGTTTGATAAATCAACCTCGATGTGTGGTAGTTTGATGGGGGCGAGTTGTTTCACCACAAGGGTGGAGGTTTCCCAAGAGTTTGACATCAATACATGTATCTGGATAGTCAAGTCTATAAACGATAATTTGTCTTAGGATTGATTGATTTATCTATGTTATATGCTTACTTTTATAAAAAGTGATATATGATTGTTTTTGGTATATTAGCTTACCCTTTCCTTTTTATTTGTCTCTTTATGTATTCCTTTTTGTTTTCAATGATCACCTTAATGGTGTGAGTACATGAAGATATTATAATTGATCTAGTGCAGGACATGATATGATCATAAAAGGGTCAAGACCTGAAGAAAACATAAAGAAATAAAAAGAGTAAAAAAGGTTTTATGGCTTGTATTTTGGCCTTTAGTAGCATAAGTTTTCATAGGCATGTATGTTTTCTTTCTTGTTTCTTTTTATTAGTTTGGTTGTAGAGAAGTTTGTATATTTTTCTTTTCTTTAAGGTTTAAGCAATGTGGAACTTCACATAGCTTGGACTTAAAATAAAAAAGAATAAATAAGTCTCTTCTCCTTTAAGTTGCTTGTAATGCAAGTTACTCATGTATAATTTTAGTTTAAATTTTTGGACTAGTTAGGTAGCTTATATACCCTTATGAGGTTGTAGAATTAAGAGATATGGGACTTAAAACAACCTTGAGAGCTGTTGTCCAGACTTGTAGGCCTCCAAGTCCCACATCCTTTACTTTTCTCCACCTACTTCATCTCCTAGTGCTATATAAACAACCTAAGGTTTCCTTTGTACATGCACCTTCAAATTTTAATATAAAGAGTGTTTTTCATTCAATTACATTAATTCTTTATGATATAATTCTATCTCTTAGTCTAAATTTAGGTCTTATCTTATGAAGAACAAGTGTTGATCTCCTTGGCATTTATCTTGGATTCTTTCTTGTGGCATGCCTTCCTCATATGTTTCCTCTATTTTCTCTCACATTTTTAGTCTTTTAGTTCCATTTCTTAATTGTTCTTGTTTAGTTCTTATTTTTATTTTTATCTAGGCATGTTGATCCGTATCATGTGATATTTAGAGCCTTAGGTTTGATCAATTTAAGAATGCATGTTAGATAGAAAAAGCAATTTTCATAGTTCCGCTAGTGCCCAACGTTCTTGGTTTATTTTTGGTTAATGTGTTTTGATTATAATATAGTCCTTCCCTATAGATGTGATTCATTCTGATAAATTGTCCTTTAGAATTAAGTTTATTTATACTTTAAATAGCCCCACCAGTGCACAAAAGAAATGACGACGTTAAGAGAAAGAAATTGTCGTTTTCTTTCTTGAAACTTGGATCTAAAATGTTTGATATTAACTAAGGTGAAGTGAGTCCTGTTTCCCGAATACTGTTCTTTCTTTATTATAGTTCTTAGTTCCTATGACCATTGTACCAAGATTTCAGAAAGGGTATGATAATAAGAATGAAAGACATTAATCTTTTTTCTAATATTAGTCATTCCAATAGTTTCAAGTTGTAGACTTTAACTTGGTGACACTGTTGTTGTCACAAAGCATGAAACAATTTAATCTTCTTGCATGTTTTCTTTGATTTCAGGGATTTGCTATACCAAAAGATGTAGAAGGAAAAGTTGCAAAATTTGATTTTCATGGACAGCCAACGGAGCTAAAACAAAATTAGACTTTGTTTCTTTTTTAGTAATGTAATGAACATCTTAATCATATTTTTAGTATGTTAATTTAGTATTTAACATTTTTTTTAATATATGAACAGTTAGTTGTATGAACATATTAATATGTTGAAAAATGCGGTTTATTTTATATATAATATATAGTTTTAATTCATATTATTTCATTGTTTGTTTGGTTAATAAAACTAATTTTATTACAATAAAAAAAATCTATATTCCGGTGGTTTCAGTAAAACTTTCACTAATTTCAACGGTTTCAGCAAAACCCCCTCTAATTCCAATAGTTCCAGTAAAACTCCCGCTAATATCGACGATTCCAGCAAAACCCCTGCTAATTACAGTGATTCCAGCAAAACCTCCGCTAATTCCGACGATTTTTTCAGAACTCCTAGAAATTGCGACGATTTCTCAAAAAGCCGCTAGTAATTACTTAATGACGCAGCTTTTTCCAATAATTTTCCTAACTGCGGATAACGTACTTTTCGAGAGTTAAAACCGTCAAAAATAAAAAAATAAACCCGATAAAAATCTAAATTTTTGTAGTATATGAACTCGAAATTTGATTAATAAGATTCATGTTAAAATATTTATAAATAATTGAAGCTTTTGAAAATTGAATAATGAATTCGTGTGATATTTTTTATTTAATATATGTGGTGCATTACATAACATGGAGTTTTAATTTTCATTATGTCATGTTCTATTAAGTATATAAAAAGTAAAATAATTTTTATTCTTCTATTTTAAAGATAAACTTTTTAGAATTTATGTAGATCAATATGTTTAACACGGCAACTTAGACTCTATTAATATATTTTAGATTATATTTGAAGTAAGAAAAACCACACTAATCTATTATAAAGGAAATTTTATCTTTTTTGTCATATTTATTTTTTAATTTTACTCTTTAAATAATTTTTTTTAAAATTAAAAATAATTATTTTATCAATTTTATTTTTTAAGTAACATTTTACTTAAATTTAATCTATTTTTACAATTTTATTGTGTTTTAAACTTAACCAATTTTAATTGTAAAACTACTTATAAAATAAATAAAAAATATTTACAATAAAATTTCTTTATATTTAATTTTATAGTTATAAGAATATCAAAATAATTTTATAGAAATATCAAAATAATTTTATCTGAAATCACTTTTAGAGAGAATTTTTTTATATATTAAAATTAAATTATATATAAAATAGAAACAAAAGTATAGAAATTTTATAAGAGATTACTCTTTATAAATTAATCAATGTATAAGCTAATTTCAATTTATAGAAACAATATTTTATTTTTATTTATAAAAATATCTATGCCGTAAATGTTCAAACATGTATAAACGTTGGAGCTAACTTCTAAAGGAAAATGTTGGTACCCAAAGTCAAAGCCAATAAATGTTTTCTGTTTATTAAACTACTAGTTAGATTTAACTTAACTTTTCATTAAAAATATTTATTTTATTATTTTTTATTAAATAAAGTTCTGATATTTATGCTTTAAATCTGGCCCTCTTATTTTTTCAAATATATAAGTATTTTTATTTAGTATTTCATTTTTTTTACATAATTTTATAATGACAAAATAAACAGAGTCAATTACAAAAGCTTGAAAAAAAAAACAGTCCAATTTAATAATATGTCATTAAAAGTATCAAAACACCAATTACATAATTTCTACATAAGTTTTATGAATTGAAAATAAAATGATTGTATTTTAGAATGTATTAGTGTATTTTGGTTATTTGTCATAGTAGTTAATTTCTTAAAATTTTCATAAAATAGTAACAATCGTTTTAATTTTAGAAATATATCCATTAGCAATATAAACAATTTTCTGAACTTGTGAAATTATTAGCATGATTCTTGAAGAAGTGAGGGATCATCTTATCATTATCTAGACTTTCAAAAATACAATCATGACTTCCAAAAGAACAAGTTGAAGGGCAAAATACCCTACAATTATTACCTACTACTACTATTATTATTAATCATTTCACTTATTTTGGAAAACCTATATCAGCAAGTAGTATGAGAGGATATAGGCATGAATATAGTAGGAGGATCCCAAGCATAGGAGAAGCTAACAGTAGCAAAACCCTTCAAAGGATTGCCATTAATAAGGAGGCAAGTGTTCCCTTGAATTGAAAGAATTGATGGACTAACACTTTTCGTTGTCTGAAATCCTCGGCATGACAACCTTACTTGGGTTTGTGTGCAATTACAGTTATTTTTCACAACTACATTCCACTCAGGCTTCCCAGCTATTATTCTTCCACTTCTTGTTGTCCCAATGTTGATGTTGTTCAAGTCACAATTACTAGACCCTGAAAAATGATACGATCGAACATGCAAAAAGGAGAAAATCATGGTGATATAAAAACATAAAAGTTTATGACATTTAAAACTAAATCTCTGTTGATTTTGTCTTTTATTTAAGATGTCAATATGTATGAATTTCAAAATGTGCTAATATATATAATTTTAGATCACTTAAGACCAAAGATAATATATATATATATATATATATATATATATATATATATATATATATATATATATATATATATATATATATATACATACATATATTTCTTCTTTAATTTTTTAAAACAATTTTTACAAAAAAAAAAAATTGTAACAAAAGTTTCAAAATTTAAAACAAACAATACTTTCAATGTCGTGATTGAACATAATATTATCTTAACGGATTTGAGATAAAAAAAAAAACAAACCAAGTTTGGAGTTTTGGGGTGACAATGACAATTTCCAATCGCTCTTTATTTTGCCGATAATAAAAGAGACAAAAAAATGATGGAATGTTAAATGAAATAAAATATACCTTTGATAACAAAGCTAAGAAAGAGAATTGAAAAAAGATGCCTAAAGGTTGTTGTCATTCTTTGTGAGTGACTTGTATGACTGTTGTTCCTGATGAAATAAAAGAAAATTCCTATAGGAGTGAGCAAGGAGAAATGAGTTAGTATTCTCAATGGGAGCATAGTGTATTTATAGGATGTTTTAGATAGTCTTGAAATGTATTTTGAAGTTCTTTGTAATTTTCAGTTACATTTTAATAGATTAAAATGTGCTTTATATTTCAGTTATATTCACACTCTTACTTTTATATATTTGAAAACATCTACTTAATTTATAGAGAAACTCGACGCTTTGACCATTTAAAAAGAGCCAATTTCAAAACTAGGTCAGAATAATAGATTATTATTTGTGATAATTGTTCCAATAAAAAGTCGTAGGCCTTAAACAGAAACAAAAGACTGATCAAATCCTCTTTGACTCAAAGTTCATGACTACTTTTAGGTCAAAATTAATTTTGTTTATCGGCTAAAGGAGTTAGTATTTTATTTATAGGTAAATTGGTTACAAAATGTTTTACAAAGATATTAAAGATTACAAAGATCTTAACAAAAGATTACAAAGATAATTTTTTTTTACAAGATAATCCCAAAATCGGGAAATGATAACAAAATAAAACTTTCCCAAAAGTCAACAATTCTTATCTTGGCTCATTGACGCATATATATAGTGATCTTTTAGGCCTTGTTCATTTGAATGAATTTGGGAGAGAGTGATTGAGGAGATTTGAAGGAATTTGAGAGAATTTGAAGATAAATTTTTTTATTATTTATTTGAAGGTAAATAAGAGTAGATTTGGAAGTAAATTTTTTTAATCAGTCACGTCAATAAAATTTTACACTAATTCTCACAAACTTTACTTCCAAATCCACTCTCACCTCCAATCCACTCAAATAAACAACAAAAAAATTTACCTACAAATCCTCTCAAATTCCCTCACTCACTTTCCTCCAAATCCATTCAAGTGAACAAGGCCTAATCTTCTTTTGTTGTTTCTCCGACCTTCTTTATAATTAGGCCCATAAATATTACGTCGTTAAGTCCATTTTTTGGATGTCGACCCATAACTAATTCTTAACAAAAACCTTTAAATGCATTTTTTTTCTTGTAATTCAAAGATGTATGAAATATCTCCTAACCATGACCAAACATACTCAAGAAAAGTTTGAGTCATCTGTGAAAGGTGGCCACAAGTTCTTATTATTATGGACCATCAATAAGTTCTCAAAAGATTAGGGGTAGGAGGGCTGAATAGTAATTTGAAATTCTTTTATCAACATCCTATTTGATGAATAAATGAGAATTAGTAACGAAAGACATTTTACACAGTGGATTTTATAGAAATTGTTTAGAAGGATTTAATTATATGAGATCTCAAAATATTATTATAGATATTTTTATTCTTTCACAAATGAAGTATAATCATTTAGTTAAGAATTTATTTTGTAAGTTAGTAATATGGTGTTCTGGTATTTTATTCAGTCAGAATATACATTCAACACAATATATATTTTTATAGTACAATTAATCCTTGTTTTTGGTTAAGGAAAATTGTAGCTTTCTTTTAATTTTATTTTTACGTGTTTGTATTGTTTTCTCACACACTTGCATTATTTTTCCTTCCTTTCTCTGCACAATTGTCTTTTCCACCGAAACATTTCTGGACATCTTTGTTTTATATTCTAAGACCAAAAATAAATACGATAAGATATTGTATTCTTTTGTAATTAATATTTAGTCAGTAAGAATTTCTTACTTTATGATGGTATTTGCGTATTTAAGTGTTTAAAATGTAATTCTATTATTTTACTCTTTCTGTTAAATTATCATGGTATATAAGTATTTTTTTTACTCATTATAAAGCCATGTTGTAAATATTCAAGAAATTTCTTTTACCTCTCTCAACCACCGTAACCATTCTCTTATTTCACACTTAGATAAACAATTCTTTTTCTATTTAATTATAAAATTATTCCATAGCGATATAAAAGAATTACTAAATCGATAAAATTATCGACATTATTCATAATATAAAGAAGTGAAGGATCATTTTAAAACTATCTAGTTGACAGGATGTGAAAAGCAAAATATCTTACAACTATTAGTAATACTACGTTTATTATTTTTAAAACTAGCAAAACTCTTCAAATCATTGACATTGATAAGGAGGCAAGTGTCCCCTTGAATGGAAAAAATTGATGGGCTAACACTTTTCATTGTCTGAAATGCTCGGCATGACAACCTTATTTAAGGATCAAACACATGCAGAAGGAGAAAATCATGGTGATATAAAAAACATAGAAGTTTATGACATTTAAAACTAAATCTCTATTGATTTTTGTCTTTTATTTAAGGTGGTATGAATTTCCAAGTGTTCTAATATATATATATATAAATCTTAAATCACGTACCAGATAAATATATATATATATATATATATATATATATATATATATTATTTTATCCTTCGAAACACCTTTTATAAATAAAATTGTAACAAAAGTTTCAAGTTTCAAAGCAAAAGAATATCTGAAATGTTGTGATTGAACATAGTATTATTTTAACGGATTTGAGGTCGGAACACAAACAAAGTTAGGAATTTTGGGGTGACAATTTCCAATTTCTAATCACCCTCTATTTTATTTTACTGATAATAAAAGAAACAAAAACATACGATGAAATGTTAAATGAAATAAATTATACCTTTGATAACAAAGTTAAGAAACACAATTGAAATAAGATGCCTAAAGATTGTTGTCATTCTTTGTGAATGACTTGTATGACCCGTGTTCCATGATGAAATAAAAGAAAACTCCTATAGGAATGAGTAAGGTGAGTATTCTCAATGGTAGATAGTGTATTTATTTGAACTTTTAGAAAGTCTTCAAAGTATTTTGAAGTTCTTTGTAATTTTCAGTTACATTTTAATAAATTTAAATGTGTTATATATATATATATATATATATATTAATGTATATAAATTGTCAGTCTTCAAAGTTTAAATGTATATATTTGAACTTTTAGAAAGCCTTACTTCTTTCTCTCTCTCTCTCTCTCTCTCTCTCTCTCTCTCTCTCTCTCTATATATATATATATATATATATATATATATATATATATATATATATATATATATATATATATATATCAAAACAAAGTTTTGTTTAATTTATAAAAAACTCATTTGACTTCTTAATAGAAAATCCATTTCAAAATTAGATTAAAATAATTGATTATGATTTATGATAATTGTTTTAATAAATAACAGTAGGTCTTAGAAACCAAAATAATGATCAAAATCTCCTTTGACTCAAACTTTATTTATGAATTGAAAATAAAATCGCTGTATTTTACAATGTATTAGTGTATTCTGGTTATTTGTCATAGTAGTAATTTTTTAAAAAAATTCATAAATATTAACTATTATTTTAATTTTAAAAATATCCATTAGCAATATAAATAATTTTCTGAATTTATGAAATTATTAGTGTAACATCCCAAATTCTCACATTAATGTAACAACCCAACTTTTTACATTAATATAACATCCCAAATTTTCACACTTGATAATTAACATTACATTTACGGTAACATTCCGTAATCTCACCCTTTAAAATTTCCTAGTTAATATAAGTCTATACATGTAAAAAGATTCTAATTATAGTTCTTCTACTCCTCTCTTTCCTTGGCACTATGTGAGGCGACATTCCTTCATCTGCTCCCGTATAACGAATTATACGATCATCGCACATACCCAAACACAAAACACAAACAAGTAGGGTGAGCTAACATGCAACAAATCATTTATAAGACATGCATAATTACTTCGATACAAACATCATATAATAATTATGTCAGACACCCTCATACCATCGTACCACAATTCCTATTGAACACTCGTCCCACAATACCCAATAAACACCAAAATACCCAATAAACACCAAAATACCCAATGGACACTCATTCCATAATACCCAATAAACACTCATTGAACACTCGTCCCACAATACCTAATAAACACCAAAATACCCAATAAACACCAAAATACCCAATAGACACTCATTCCATAATACCCAATAAACACTCATTGAACACTCGTCCCACAATACCCAATAAACACCAAAATACCCAATAAACACCACTATACCCAATAGACACTCATTCCACAATACCCAATAGGCACTTATCCCAACGATATGTTGATGAGCGATACAACGGAAGGTTTTTCACTTGTGATGTCATTCTTAGTCCCCTCACTATGTCCAAAACCGACACATAGACCAGGACATTCTGCCCTCCATACCATTCATAATGTTAGTCCCCTCACTATGTCCTAAACCGGCACATAGACCAGGACATTCTGCCCTCCATACCATTCACAAGGTTAGTCCCCTCACTATGTCCTAAACCGGCACATAGACCAGGACCTCCTGCCCCTCTCACCACATAATTCATCATTCTCTACTTGAGACTGATTGATTATTAGAGTATCAGGATAACCTCCAACTTCATGACCCTCAACATCAACATATACGCACATACCATGTCATTACAGAATCTCTCCACGAAACTCATACAATGCTCACATTCCTTAACTCATATTATACCATTACGAAATCTACCCATAATCCTCATACACATACCATGACATTACAGAATCTCTCCGCGAGACTCATACCATACTCACATTCCTCGACTCATATTATACCCTTACGACATTTCCCCATAATACTCATACATGTTCAGATGCATAAATTCAAATCAAATAAACTTTAATCATTTCAGAAATCATACAAACTGAATATATTCCAACAAGATATATTACATGATAATTTAACAGTACATAATCTGTACACAAGATTTAAGTTAAAAACTTGTCGAGGAGACTTCCAAGAAAGAGAGGTGCGTCACAATGGACAACTTAAGTACCAAGTCTTTCCTTAGCCAAAGTGTTCCTCAACTAGTTTTTAACAAATTTCTTATTAACAGATTCAAAACAACAGCATATAATATTTACACCGAATATCAATATAGATAAACATACAGTAAGCATTAACAATATTCATACATAATTTCAAGACATGAATAGTAATAAAACAGTACTAAATCATAATATAAAAGCTTAGAAAGATTAGCTCCCCTACCTCTATTCCAGATTCCTCTTGATCTGAATTTATTTCCCCGAAACCCTTCAGAACCTCTACTCTTCTTGCAACTAAAAATTTCTCCCTAGCTCTTTCTTCTCTATTTCTCAAGCTCTCACTTGATTCCTCTTTTCTTGGTGCAAAATACCCTTCCCTCCCATGGCTATTTATAGTTAAAAAAATTTACTATTCATTAATATTTTAATATTATTTATTATTTTAATATTATTTAAAAATAATATTTCAATCATTTTCTCACCAAATCTGATCCTAATTTCTACCTACTACTTTCTTCCATGCTAAGGAATCTTAATGCTGAAAATTTATTTTTACTATTTACCTTTTACTATTTACTATTCACTTTTTACTATTCACTATTCATTTTTTACTATTCGATTTTCTTAAAAAAAAAATACTAAATAAGTTATCAAAAATTTTAACCTCTCCTTCTAAAATTACTATAATTTTATATTCAAAATATATATTTTTCTATCCATTAAAATTATTATTACTAATAAAATGCTAAAATTTACTATTATAAATATTTTTTTTTTCATGGGTCTTACATTCTCCCCAACAACAAAAATTTTCGTCCTCGAAAATTCGACATAAAAATAAAGTTATGATTATTTCACCTTATCTTCTAGTTTCCTTGTAAACTCATTTACTCTACTTATTTTGTGCATAAAATTTCTAGCATCTCAAATTGAAATGTACTCACGAAAAATTTAAAATCATAAACCTTCAAAACACTCTTACTTGTCACTTCTAGCCTCGTCAAAACCACCATTAAACATACCCCACTAGTCTCAAAATAATCCATTAATGTTTTAAAAGAACTCATTACTCATAAACTATTAATCACAAAATTCCAGAAAACTTTTCATTCCTACTATAACCAGAAAGTGATTCTCCTTATAGATCCCTATTTAAGACTTTCATGACCCTATAAAACTCTAAGAATCATTCTTTTTCCGTAACAACCTTCCATTATATTTTCTCAACACAATTTCTACTCCTAGAAATCGTACACCTCTAAAAGCCACTTATGTTTACCAAAATTATACTAGATTGTTCCACCTTACCCTCTACTTCTATTCTCCGTAAAATTTATAATTACTCTGATGATTACACGGAGTCCAAAACACTATTACTAAACAATTCATCCTTTATGTTTTTCTTTTCTATACCCATTTAACAAGAACTTGTCCAAAAATAATACCTATATTGAGTATGCTTTATAACATCCATAGAAACCCTTCCATACTTAAGATCATGCATCATTTCCTTCACTCGTCCTTGATGAACTTATCTGACTCTCGGTAATATTGCCTTCACCCTTAACCACACTTAATGTTCAACAATCAACTCACAATTCTTGAAGACCATAAACTTCTAAAAACATATTGGAACATGACCAAACCATCCTTTCGATCATACCCTTAGACTATAATATCTATCATTCACTTGCATTGGTCAGATATCCGTAAAATATTGATCCTCATCCTTTATTTAACCCACACTAAATGTTGAACCACTATTTTCTTCACCTGATAAACATTTCTGAAATACTTAACAAAACTAGAATAATCAAACTTCTTTCAAGATTATACTCCAAATTATCTCAACCTTCATGTAATTATTTTCCTAGCAACCATTACTAGCCTAAGTTAAAACATTCTCCAAGAATTAACTTATAAACTCTAAATCTTAGGAATATAAACCTTGTCCTCAAAATACCTTCCCACATCCTAACCTAACATGAATCCACAAACTTAACGTTGTCTCTAACCCAGTACCTAACAATTGTGTATCTCTGATAAGACTCAACAGATCACTCAATCAACAATGTTATAAATTCTGAAACCACTTATTTTAATCTCAATAAGGCCGAATTTAAAACTAACTAGATTCCTTATCAGTACTGCACCCACTCATTTAAATAAACCACTTATGGCACATAAGTTAAATGATCTAGAGAGATTATCAAGGCAATCAACCACAACCAACCTCAATTATAACGTGCTTCCCTAGATCAAAACCATATCCCCAGGATATCTAGTGTTAACTAAATCTAAAATTTTTTATCTTATGCGAACTAAAAGTAAGTATCAACAAGTTCACTCACACACATCACTCGATAGAGATCAAGGTGCGACATATAAATCTTTACCCATCCTTTACATCACCATTGAGGTTTGAATACTACCATATAACTATGCCTGATGAAATTGCTCCAATCACAACCTACAACTTCTTAATTATTCCAAATTCCCTAATCACATTAGTATTGCAACTCTCCTTTTTATCTATTTCCAAACTCTTCTTCTTCCTTGTCTTGCCATGTTCATAATATTAATTCAACCTACACTGCCTCTACTAACTTTAATATTCCAAAATCAATAAGATTTTCAACCATAAATCATGACTCTTCAATCCTCTCATAAAAATACCAAAACTTTGCATAAGCTGAAAGCCAAAATTTTCGTACCTGGATTTTCTCTACCACTCATCATACCAAAATCACATACTCTCAAATTTTATCTCTAATACATTTACTGGAAAAATCTAACCATCTCTTTTTGATCATCCATTTAGCTTAGAATCCATTTAATACTTCATTCTTCTCTAAAGACCTCGTGTTCTCTTAACTTACAAATTTCTCCTCCTATTAAACTTTCTCTCAATCCTCTTTATGCCTTATACCATTTCTCTTCTACTCTTCTTCGTCTAATATTTGATTTATCCTTAATCTACTTCAGTATTCCTATCCCTTTTTATTTTAAACTTTATCTTCAAATCTTCCACCATTTTTTTTTTCAGATTCCAACCATCACTGATACATCAATCCATGTTACCAATCTCACACAATGCCACTCCGTTTCTCATCAACACTTCCCTCTCTTCTGACTTCTAACATTACTGATATACTAAACCAAACTGATTTCTCAAACCTTGCTACATTCATGCTTATCCAAAGCTTCTCTTAATCTAGCCTTTGAACTTAACTCCTTTTTGTGAAACGTAAGATATCTAATCTCCTGATTTTGTCCTGCAAACATCTTAAAACATAACTTCTAAACACCAACATCTTCACTTATCCTTTGAAACTCAAATTCTAGTATTATATCTCCCTATGAAGGCTTTAACTAATTCTAATATCTTTCATAAACCTTGAGAATTAAGAAAGGAAAATCATCTCTAGTAAAAGTCATGAGTAGTTAGACACAATAATCTACTATCTAGACTTGGAGAAAATGGTAAGTATACCATTTAGACTCAATTCTTCATAGAGAAGACACGACAGACCCACGACACAAAGGTCATCCTAAGGACGAACTGCTCTGATACCATTAATGTAACATCCCAAATTCTCACATTAATGTAACAACCCAACTTTTTACATTAATGTAACATCCCAAATTTTCACACTTGATAATTAACATTACATTTACGGTAACATTCCGTAATCTCACCCTTTAAAATTTCCTAGTTAATATAAGTCTATACATGTAAAACGATTCTAATTATAGTTCTTCTACTCCTCCCTTTCCTTGGCACTATGTGAGGCGACATTCCTTCATCTGCTCCCGTATAACGAATTATATGATCATCGCACATACCCAAACACAAAACACAAACAAGTAGGGTGAGCTAACATGCAACAAATCATTTATAAGACATGCATAATTACTTCGATACAAACATCATATAATAATTATGTCAGACACCCTCATACCATCGTACCACAATTCCTATTGAACACTCGTCCCACAATACCCAATAAACACCAAAATACCCAATAAACACCAAAATACCCAATGGACACTCATTCCATAATACCCAATAAACACTCATTGAACACTCGTCCCACAATACCCAATAAACACCAAAATACCCAATAAACACCAAAATACCCATTAGACACTCATTCCATAATACCCAATAAACACTCATTGAACACTCGTCCCACAATACCCAATAAACACCAAAATACCCAATAAACACCACTATACCCAATAGACACTCATTCCACAATACCCAATAGGCACTTATCCCAACGATATTCAATAGGCACTTATCCCAACGATATTCCATAGGCACTTATCCCAACGATATGTTGATGAGCGATACAACGGAAGGTTTTTCACTTGTGATGTCATTCTTAGTCCCCTCACTATGTCCAAAACCGGCACATAGACCAGGACATTCTGCCCTCCATACCATTCATAATGTTAGTCCCCTCACTATGTCCTAAACCGGCACATAGACCAGGACATTCTGCCCTCCATACCATTCACAAGGTTAGTCCCCTCACTATGTCCTAAACCGGCACATAGACCAGGACCTCCTGCCCCTCTCACCACATAATTCATCATTCTCTACTTGAGACTGATTGATTATTAGAGTATCAGGATAACCTCCAACTTCATGACCCTCAACATCAACATATACGCACATACCATGTCATTACAGAATCTCTCCACGAAACTCATACAATGCTCACATTCCTTAACTCATATTATACCATTACGAAATCTACCCATAATCCTCATACACATACCATGACATTACAGAATCTCTCCGCGAGACTCATACCATACTCACATTCCTCGACTCATATTATACCCTTACGACATTTCCCCATAATACTCATACATGTTCAGATGCATAAATTCAAATCAAATAAACTTCAATCATTTCAGAAATCATACAAACTGAATATATTCCAACAAGATATATTACATGATAATTTAACAGTACATAATCTGTACACAAGATTTAAGTTAAAAACTTGTCGAGGAGACTTCCAGGAAAGAGAGGTGCGTCACAATGGACAACTTAAGTACCAAGTCTTTCCTTAGCCAAAGTGTTCCTCAACTAGTTTTTAACAAATTTCTTATTAACAGATTCAAAACAATAGCATATAATATTTACACCGAATATCAATATAGATAAACATACAGTAAGCATTAACAATATTCATACATAATTTCAAGACATGAATAGTAATAAAACAGTACTAAATCATAATATAAAAGCTTAGAAAGATTAGCTCCCCTACCTCTATTCCAGATTCCTCTTGATCTGAATTTATTTCCCCGAAACCCTTCAGAACCTCTACTCTTCTTGCAACTAAAAATTTCTCCCTAGCTCTTTCTTCTCTATTTCTCAAGCTCTCACTTGATTCCTCTTTTCTTGGTGCAAAATACCCTTCCCTCCCATGGCTATTTATAGTTAAAAAAATTTACTATTCATTAATATTTTAATATTATTTATTATTTTAATATTATTTAAAAATAATATTTCAATCATTTTCTCACCAAATCTGATCCTAATTTCTACCTACTACTTTCTTCCATGCTAAGGAATCTTAATGCTGAAAATTTATTTTTACTATTTACTTTTTACTATTTACTATTCACTTTTTACTATTTACTATTCACTTTTTACTATTCACTATTCATTTTTTACTATTCGATTTTCTTAAAAAAAAATACTAAATAAGTTATCAAAAATTTTAACCTCTCCTTCTAAAATTACTATAATTTTATATTCAAAATATATATTTTTCTATCCATTAAAATTATTATTACTAATAAAATGCTAAAATTTACTATTATAAATATTTTTTTTTTCATGGGTGTTACAATTAGCATGATTCTTAATACGAAGAAGTGAGAGGTCATCTTATCATTATATAGACTTTCAAAAATAAAATTATCACTTCCAAAAGAACAAGTTGAAGGGCAAAATACCCTACAATTATTACCTACTACAACTATTATTATTAATCATTTCACTTATTTTGGAAAACCTTTATGAGCAAGTAGTATGAGAAGTGAGAGGCATGAGTATAAAAGGAGGATCCCAAGCATAGGAGAAGCTAACAGTAGCAAAACCCTTCAAAGGATTGCCATTGATAAGGAGGCAAGAGTCCCCTTCAACAGCAAGAATTGATCGACTAACAATTTCTGTTGTCTGAAACCCTCGGCACGACAACCTTATTTGGCTTTGTGTGCAATTACAGTTGTTTTTCACAACTACATTCCACTCAGGCTTTCCTAGTATTGTTCTCCCACTTCTTGTTGATTCAATGTTGATGTTGTTCAAGTTACAATAACTGGACCCTGCAAAATTTATGCAACAAGCACATGCATAAAGAGAGAATAATGCTGATAAAAAACATACAATCTCTTGATTTTCTCCTTTATTCAATGCGCATTATGTATGAATTTCAAAGAAAGTTGGAGTTTTGGGGTCACAATGACATACCCAATCACCCTCTAGTTCTAATGATGATAAAAAGAGAGAAAAATTCATGAAATATATTAAATGACATAAAAAATATACCTTTCATTACAAAACTAAGAATGAGAATGGAAATGAGGTACGTAAATGTTGTCGTCATTCTTGGTGAGTGACTTCTAGTACTCTTGTTCTCTAACGAAACAATAACAAATCCTTAGAAGAAGATTGTTTCATGTGTTTTATGTTTCTCATATTTATAGAGTTTTGATTGGCATCAAAAGATAAATATTTATTATCCATAATTATAAATATAAATTTAAAATTCAATATAATGCAACCAATCTTAAAATAATAAATACAATTCATGTAATAAAAATAAGTGCAATTAAACATAAAATAATAAATAAAATCGATATATGTATCTATTATTTTTATTGCTACTAGAACCCTCCACACTCTTATGTGATGTTGTTAATGTAATATACATATTAATTGTTAATAATTATAATTAAATATATTGATTGAAAAATTAATATAAGGGCAATTATTTTAAAATGATAAATCTAATTAAAATAATAATTAATGTAAAATAAATAAAATTAATTATATGCATGTATTATTTTATTGTTAATGTATTCCTATCAAATTTTCATTTGTATTCATTAGATATTTAACATGATTAGACAATTCAAGTTTGACCTGATTAATCAGACAATCCATCGTAAGACCATGAGACATCATTCGACGCATTTTGATGTTGAAATTTTAATTATTTTTACTGCTTAAAATATGTATAACGTGTTTATTTTATGAATTAAAAGAGAGGAACAAGTTGCAATGTTAAAAGTGTTTCAAGATAATCAAAGAAAAATCAAAAGATTTAGTAAGTAAATTATGTATCTTGAAATTGAAATTTCTTTGAATTGTCAACGGTCAATTTTTAACTCTGTATATAGACTTATTTTGTTTGCACTGATAAGAGACTAATTTGCATATAGAATTTTTTTTTTATGATCAAAGTATTTTAAGAATAATATGAATATTGCTATGAAGATTTAATCATAACATTCCTTTTTGAAGAAAGGGAGAAAAAACAACTTCAAGTGAAGAAACAAAAAGCTCTCTACATCCTATCAAGACACTCCTTAAAGTCATTTCTTCTACAACTATAAATAGAGATCAAGCTAATAAACAAGAAAGAACTTTTTAATATAGTATTATAATATTTAATTATTAACTTCACTTAAAACTCAAAATTGTATATTAGGCTATGTTTTGATTTATTAAAATCAGTTTGTAATATATTATAATAGGATAAACCAAAATTAAATTTTTTTCTTATGTGTTAATCAATTAACATGACATTTTTATTAGAAAATAATTTACGGCTTTGTTAAACTAAGAGGCTTTGTTAAACTAAGAGAAGTGAATTGGTGTAAAAAAACATCTATTGAAGGAATTCATTTATTTAAATATTTTTCATTTCAAAAAAACATAATGCAATTATTTTGAGAATCTTTTTTATAAAAAGAAAGTAATGAAATGGGAGATATAAAGAAAGAAATATAAAGAACACCTAAGAATTTATATGAATTTGGATTCGATCAATTTTACATTTACTTATTGGTTTTTCTCCATTGAAAAATGGATTTCATTACCAACAAAACGTATAATGCAAGATAACAATTACAAACAACAAATACAAATTAATTCCTGACCCACTCAAGAAGATATTACAACCAAAAGTATCAACTCTATATCCACTCTTGAACCATTTCAATTGATTTATTCTATTAAAATATCCTTTAATGTATAGATTCATGTATGATCTATATGAATGTGAATGTTGTGTTTGATTGGAATTGATTTTCAATAGTTTATCCTCGTATTTGTGTTTTTTGTGTAATGACATATTATAAATGTACGAGCAAACATAAAGATAGGTATAGGAAAAACTTTTAGAAGAATATAAAGATTTTATTTTGAACTTATTTTATTAATTTTTGCATGTATGTATGTTTAATACATGTTTAAATTGTATTTTGAGATATGTATAGAAACCTTATGTTAAGTTTATGGTATAATGGATACTCTATTGATTTTATAATATTATTAGTGTTTATGAAGAGAGAAAAATAGAATACTAAAAAAAAAGTCTAAACACTTTATTAGTCAACTCAGCTTTGAGAGAACAAGATAATAGAGTATACAAAAACAAATCAGAAAAGAAAAACTAAAGGAATTAATTATAACAAAATCAATTGTATACAAAAACAAATACTTCCTAATACCCCTCTCAAGATGGAATGTGTACAGGCAGAATTAAATGAAGAAATGGTAAGACATTGGTAATCATCTAAATAAGAAGATGACTTTCTTACTCGAGCAAATACTCTTGCATTTGATTTAGTGACTTGAACTTGATCAATATGTAAAGAATAATTATTTTCTAAAAAGTTGGCATTTTAATGCAGATGTGAAATATTGTGTGCAGTTGGAAGAGAAAGGTTAAAGAGAATAAGGAAAAAAGAACCAAATTTGTAATGGTCTATAATGCTATTAACAGTAACAATACGTGGGTTTAAAGAATCAACATTGACATAAGGAAACCTATTAATGATATGTTTAGCATGGCTTACAACAAATTTGAAAAGAAAAAGGTAAGTTGGCTTGAAAAGGTATTCACGACTAACATTAAGTAAGTGTTAGGGCTTCCTTTCAACAATACCATTTTATTTGAGTCTTAACAAAAGAAACCTCATGCAAAAAGGCCTTTGCTGAAAAAAAAAAATACCATGCATAAAAAAACTTTTTACCATTGTCACACCTGATTTTCTTAAGTTTTAAAGTAAATTGTGTTTCAATTAGCTGAACAAAAGATGGAAGACTGGTTATGATAACAAATTTTATTTTTAAAAAATGAATCCTAGTAAATTGTGTAAGGTCATCAATTATGGTAAAAAATATTGAAAACCATCAATAAATGTATGAGTAACAGGGCTCAAAATATCCACATGTATAAGTTCAAAAATTCTAGAACTACGACTATGACTATTTGGAAAAGGTAATTTATTTTGTTTTGTATAATGACAAGCATCACATGAAGGTAAATAATCAAAATCAATATCATTGTATTCATAAGAGAAGTGTTTTAACATTTTATGATATGTATGGCCCAGCTTAAAAGGCCACAATGGAGAATTGTCGATAGTCATTATAGAGAAAAAAATGAGATAAAAAACAATGTGTATTAGAAGTATGTATGCACGAATTAAAGTCGCTAAATCTTTGCTAGTAAAATAAGCCATTCTTTTGTTTAGCAATACTAATTATCTGACAGTTGCATATTTGCATGATGTAACAATGATTATTACAAAATAAAATCAATTGGTTAAGGTTGGAAATTAATTTAGGAATGGAAATTTAATCAACCCCAAAATCTGGTACATAAAGAGTATTATTAAGGATTAAGGATCCAAGATATGATGCTAGAAAATTTAGAAAAAAGTAGTGGTTTGATTAGGTAACTTTATTGGAATAGGTGTGATAGGTTAGAAGGATATGAAATAAGATTTAGAAGGACGAATGTGATATGTTGTGCCACTGTCTAGAAGAACAAGAACTTTCACTTGAATGATTGGTAGATTAAGTCTAAGTGTGATTGATAGAAGATGAAGTGTCCTTGTTTTGCTCCAGGAGAGTTATAAGGGTTGGAAGACTCGAGAAAATGTAAAACTTATAAATAAGACTTGAGTGTGTTTTATTAGAATTTACATGAGGTCACAAGGTATTGTTTAAGCTAAGTTGGTGTATAAGTCTTGAGTAAAACATAAAGTTATATGTTATTTATTTATTTTGTTGATACAAGTGTAACACGTGTTATTTTATAGTTGTTAAATTTGTGATGTCTTATATTTTTAATGTAATATGTTAGCTTGCTGGTAAAGATGTTTATTTAGGATTGATGAATGTGAGTTTAAGTCACAGGGAAAGAGTTCTATGAGAAACTTTTGATTTTATTTAAGTAGGTGTAAAAAGATACTTACGACTATAGTTTTAATTTGGTATTGATAAAATTTTATAATTATCTAATATGAAAAACTTATTATCTTTTAGAATATATTTTAAATGAGATAATTCATTTTAATGATTACAGTTCTATAGAATTGATTTCGAATAAAAGTAAATCATATTAAATATAAATGACGTAGAAATATTTTGAGAGGAACAATCTTTATGTTTTTGCCATATATGGTATTTTAAGAATTCAATCATTTCACTCGGTGCAGGATTCCACAGTATTAATTAGATATATTTGAATGACTTATAATACGAATTCACTTTTAAAAAGAAAGAAAATATAATTAATTAACTTTTTTTGTAGTTAAAAAGAAAGTATGTATAAATTAAAAATAAAAGCATATAAAATTTATACGAGAGTACTCTTTATAATAAATTAATGTATAAACTAATTTCAATTTATAAAAAAGAGTTTTATTTTTACTTAATATAAAAATATTTATGAAGAAAATATTCAAACATGTTCCTTATGTTATTATTATTTATCAAATAAAGTTATGATATTCATACTTAAAATCTGGTCCTCTTTATTTTTTACAGATATTTACATATATATAATTAATTTTTTTTAGTATTTCATTGTTTTACATAACTATAAGGATAGAGCAAATAGAATCAATAATGAACTATAGTTGAATGGATGAAAAGCAAAATACTCCACAACTATTACCAAGTACTATTATTAGTTTTAATCCTTTGAGTCTCTTGAGAAAGCTTTATGAGCAAGTTGTATGAGAAGTGAGAGGCCTGAGAAAATAAGGAGGATCCCAAGCATAGGAGAAGCTAACAGTAGCAAAACCCTTCAAAGGACTGCCATTGATAAGAAGACAAGAGTCCCCTTCAAGAGCAAGAATAGATGGACTAACAACTTCTGTAGTCTGAAATCCTTGGCATTGCAATCTTATTTGGCTTTGTGTGCAATTACAGTTGTTTTTCACAACTACATTCCACTCAGGCTTTCCTAGTATTGTTCTCCCAGTTCTTGTTGATTCAATGTTGATGTTGTTCAAGTTACAATAACTGGACCCTGCAAAATTAATTCAACAAGCACATGCATAAAGAGAAAATAATGCTGATATAAAAAACATACAATCTCTTGATTTTCTCTTTTATTCAATGTTCATTATGTATGAATTTCGAAGAAAGTTGGAGTTTTGGGGCACAATGACATACCCAATCATCCTCTAGCTGTAATGATGATATAAAGACAAGGAAAATTCATGAAATATATTAAATGACATAAAAAATATACCTTTCATTACAAAACTAAGAATGAGAATGGAAACGAGGTACGTAAAGGTTGTCGTCATTCTTGGTGAGTGACTTCTAGTACTCTTGTTCTCTAATAAAACAATAACAAATCCTTAGAAGAAGATTGTTTCATGTGTTTTGTGTTGCTCATATTTATAGAGTTTCGATTGGCATCAAAATATAAATATTAACTATCCCTAATTATAAATATTAATTGAAAAACTAATATAAATGCAACTAATTTAAAAATAATAAATATAATTCATGTAACAAAAATAAGTGCAATTAAACTTAAAATAAATATACGTATCTTTTATTTTTATTTTTACCACAACCGCCACACTCTTATGTATAACGTGTTTATTTTATGAATTAAAAGAGAGGAACAAGTTGCAAATTTTAAAGTGTTTCAAGATAATCAAATGAAAATCAAAAGCTTTAATAAGTAAATTATGTATTTGGAGATATTTTTGTCAAGCGTAAATTTTAACTGTGTATATAGAAATATTTTGTTTGCACTGATAAGAGACTAATTTGCATATAGAAATATTTTGTTTTCATGATTAAAGAATTTGAAGAATAATCTGAATATTGATACGAAGATTTAACCACAATATTCCTTTTTAAGAAGGAAGATATGCAGTGAAATCAAATGCCTTTGTTTTAAGCATTTTGAAGGTGATATACTCTAAAAATCTCAAACTAAAAAAATGGAAATATAGAAGGTGTTATATAAACAATGATAAAAAAATAATAAAAACCACAAATTATGATTTTCTTAATGTCCTTAAGGAAGATTGTATCATGTCTTCTATGTTGCTCATATTTATAGAGTTTTGATTCGCATCAAAATATAAATATTAATTATCCATAATTATAAATATTAATTGAAAAATTAATATAAATGCAACTAATTTTAAAATAATAAATAAAATTCATGTAACAAAAATAAGTGCAATTAAACTTAAAATAATAAATAAAATAATATCTTGTATTTTTACTTTTACTACAACCGCCAAACTCTTATGTGATGTTGTTAATGTAATATACATATTAATTGTTGATAATTATAATTACTTATATTATTTGAAAAATTAATATAAAGGCAATTAATTTTTAAATGATAAATATAATAATAAATAAAATTAAATATATGCATGTATTATTTTTTTTTATTGTATTCGTATCAAATTTGCATTTGCATTTGTACTCATTAGGAACATGTTTAGAAATTCAAGTTTGAAGTGATTAATATGGCAATCTATCGAAAGACCATGAGACAGTGCTAGCTAGGGTAGTAACTCGTGAGTTAAACGAGTTTGAGTTTAATTGGATTTAAAAAAATTATTTTTTTTTATGCAGATTAATTTTTAATTCGGCTCACTTAGAATCTGGTTCATCGGATTGAACCCGTAGTGAGTTAGGTTGGTTCACTAACCCACCTAATATAATTTAATTATTTATTATTTTGTGTTTCAATATTATTAGTTAACATTTTTTATTATATTGTAGATGGTGATAAAAAAAGATGTTTCAAGAGAGAAAACTATTATAAATTTATATATTCAAGACTCTAATATTATAAACGGAAAAGTGATACATAAATTATCGATATTAAAAACTTATTTGTTTGCTTTTCGTACATGTTTTTGGATTAAGCTTGGATTTTATGATATTTTTTTATTTATTTTGAATTGTCTTTGGAGTTTAAGATCTTTTTAACGTTTATTTAGATTTGAATTAAAAAAATTGTAATTTTTATTTAAAAAAAACTTATAATTAAATGAGCCAGTGAACCAATCCGTTTAACCCACCAATCGGTTGTGGGTCGGGCTGGGTTCGAATTTTTTCAACTCACTAATAAGTGAACCGGATTGAGTTGGCATATTAAGTGACCAACCTGCGATGAGTCGGGCCGAATCGAGCCGAGTTACTCGTTTTGACAACTCATGAGACATCATTTGATGCATTTTGATGTTAAAATTTTAATTATTTTTACTGCTCTAACTATGTATAAGGTGTTTATTTTATGAATTAAAAGTGTTTTAAGATATTCAAATTAAAATCAAAAGATTTAATAACTAAATTATGTATTTTGAAATTGAAATTTCTTTGAATTGTCAATGGTCAATTTTAACTCTATATATAGCAATATTTTGTTTGCACTGAATGTTGCATATAGAAATATTTTGTTTTCATGATCAAAGAATTTGAAGAATAACCATAACATTCCTTTGAAGATTTAATCACAAAATTCCTTTTTTAAGAAGGAAGATAGTGAGTGAAACCAGATGTGTAACATCCCAAAATTCACTCCTTTAAAATTTCAAAATTTAAATATTGTAATAATACAATTACGGTAACACCCCGTAACCTCAAACTTAAATCTATACATGAATTTTAAGCTAAGAGTTATCTGTAAAGATAACATTGAATCCTTCTAATTTGTTCTTCCATCTCTTCCTTCCTTTGCACAGGATCACGCGACAATCCTTCATCTGCTCCCGTATAACAATTACGTTATACGATCATCGCAAAAATAAGATTTTTCCGATACATGCACAAATAAGTAAGGGTGAGCTAATATGTAACACCACAATTATAAAACATGCATAATTGCTTTGATAAAAACATCATATCAAGTTTATGTCAGACATCCTCATATACCCTCATATCACAATTCCTACTAGACACTCATCCGGATGATACGTTGATGAGCGGTCACGGGAGGTTATGCACCTGTGATGACTTCTACTTTTTCTTACAAATACACTTCCAAATTACTTCATACCATTCACAAGGTTAGTCCCCCCACTATGTCCAAAATCGGCACATAGACCAGGACCTCCTGCTCCTCTTACCACATAATTCATCCTTCTCTACTTGAGACTGGATGAATTATTAGAGTATCAGGATAACCTCCAACTACGGGACCCTCAACATCAACATACACACTAATAACATAACCTTTCAGAATCTCTCCATGAGATTCATACCATACTCAATCCTCAACTCACATTATACCATTACAAAACCTCCCCACAATGATCATATCATGAGCAAAATGCATAATCTCATATCAATGTCACAAAATACATTCATCACAATAATTATCATATCTCATGCATTCACACATATCACATATCATCATATATTCCAAACATTTATACGCATAATTTCCTTCAACTTAGAATCCAACACCATTTGAAAAATATGTGAATGAGCACTATTCACTGAACTCTTTTGAACGAACGCTAAAGAACGAACGCTACTGGACAAACGCTAGTGGGCGAACGCTAACTGACCGAACGCTATTTGGTTGAATACTATTTGCACGAACGCTAGAGATCATATACTGAGCCAAACGCTAAAACTCAGCCGAACGCTAAAAAACGAACGCCATAATCAATTAAACCTTAGTCGAACGAACGCTAAAACTGAACACCTCACCCACATTGGATACTACACGAACGAACGTTAAGATCGATCTCCTAGGCTCGACACTAAAACACCAAAAGTTATTAGACCGAACACTCTATGAACGAACGCGACGATTGAGCACTAACACTTCACTGTTTGGACAAACGTTCAAAGTTCAACCTCATCAAGACCGAACGCTGTCCATGTCGAACACTATCTGACGACAAACATCATCGAGACCGGACGTTCGTTAACCACAATCATTAACTTAGAATAAATATCATTACGATCGAACGTTCTCTATCACATAGTACGACCGAACACTTCAGATTTGAAGCCTAACACTAAATAATCAAGATCGAACGCTAACAGTCACCAACAGATGTCAAGACCGAACGCTCAAGATCGAACCTATAAATCACTAATACACTAAGGCCGAACGTACACTAACATATCAAAACCGAACGTCCAAGATTCAAACCTAAGAATACCAGCTTAAGGACGAACGCTCACTAACACAATTAAACCAAGGTCGAACGTTACACTGACAATGAAGGACGAACGCTAACACTCGCCTAATACGAAATCAAACGTTCAATATAACACTTATGGGCGAACGCTCACTACAACATTTAAGGACGAACGCTCGATATAACACTTAAGGACGAACGCTCAACATAACACTTATGGACGAACGCTCAACATAACACTTCTGGACGAACGCTCACTAATACAATTAAGGACGAACGCTCAATATAACACTTAAGGACAAACGCTCAATATAACACTTATGGACGAATGCTCACTAATACAATTAAGGACGAACGCTCAGTATAACACTTAATGACGAACGCTCAATATAACACTTATGGACGAACGCTCACTAATACAATTAAGGACGAACGCTCAATATAACACTTAAGGACGAACGCTCAATATAACACTTATGGACGAACGCTCAACATAACACTTCTGGATGAACGCTCACTAATACAATTAAGGACGAACGCTCAATATAACACTTAAGGACGAACGCTCAATATAACACTTATGGACGAACGCTCACTAATACAATTAAGGACGAACGCTCAGTATAACACTTAATGACGAACGCTCAATATAACACTTATGGACGAACGCTCACTAATACAATTAAGGACGAACGCTCAATATAACACTTAAGGACGAACACTTGATATAACACTTATGGATGAACGCTCACTAATACAATTAAGGACGAACGCTCAATATAACACTTATGGACGAACGCTCACTAATACAATTAAGGACGAACACTCAATATAACACTTAAGGACGAACACTCAATATAACACTTATGGACGAACGCTCACTAATACAATTAAGGACGAACGCTCAACCCATTCCTGTCGACCACTAATTGGTCGAGCAACTTGGACGAACGTCCAATTTTGACTCACCAAAATTGGACGCTCGCGCGTTTCTGCAGAATTCTGCAGAATCGCGTTTTCCAGAAACCCAGAAACCCCAAATTCTCATTTCCAAAATTCCCAGATTTGCAACAGTATAGTTATACAATCACTCATACGGATTCATAGCAAAGGAGGATACTCTAAACACAAAATTATTCATCAAACAATCATAATACTATTTCAAACATATTATTCCCACAATCTATAGAAGAAGGTCTAGCTCCCCTACCTGGTTTTCTCCAAGCACAACTATCCTACAGCCAAGAACTCTGCCCCGATTGAAACGACGCGAACGTTCGGTTGAAATGAAGCCCTCTACTCCGTGGAGGCCATGGTAGCATCAGAGTTGAATTCCTATGGTTCAAGGTGCTGGAAATCTAGAGAGAAGCGAGAGAACTTTGGAGATGAAGTGTTAGGAAGAGAAAGAATGGGTTCCTCCTCTGTGAACTCTCCCTCCCCCCTACCAAAATGAGACCCCTTCCCCCTTTTTCTCCCTTCCCCCAATAATTGTTCCCCAATAATGAAAAAGGTGGGTGACCACCGTGTCCCCACCACTCCTAAAATCACGGTCCTTACATTCTCCCCAACAACAAAAATTTTTGTCCTCGAAAATTAAGCTTACGGGAACAAGCCGAGGTAAGTTTCCCTCATTTCATCCTCCAACTTCCAAGTAGATTTGTCTGTTATACCATCCCAGATGACCTTGAATCGACTGACAGTTCGTCTTCAATCCTTACTGCTTGCACTTGAACTGACAAATCCTTTTTGGCTTGCACACTCTTAACTCCAAACACGCAAGAAGGATCGAACACGTAATTCTCAGTTAAGATATATAGAACACTGAAGCTAGTCAACCTTGTCTTTAACTCTTAGAAGCTAGTCTCACAATGGTCTGTCCAAACCAAAAGTTGATCCTTCCTAGTCAGTTATGTTAACGGCGCCACAACCAGGGAAAAGCTCTCAACGACACGACTATAGTAGTATGCTAAACTCACGAAGCTCCTAACCTCATCAACAATCTTAGGTATCTTCTCACTGAAGTACCGCTTCCACTTTAGCGAAATTTACAGAAATTCCTTTAGCTGCACTTACGTGCCCAAGAAAAGAAACTTCTATCATCCAAAACTCACACTTGGACAACTTTGCATACAATCTTCTTTCTCTAAGTACTCCAAGCATTGTCCTTAGGTGATCTTCATGTTCACGTCTAATAAGTCATCCGCAATTGCTAGGTCTACACGCTGACTCTCCTGCACCGCATGATCTGAAACTTGAGTCACTTCCATAGGTGACAACACTAAGAAGCAAGCATCATCTCCCAGGAGGTCTTGCCTCTAGACACCGATCGACAGAGACATACCTTTGTCTTCCCCATTTGAAACCTTACATCTTAGCCTATGCTCAAACCTTTCTTCTGCGTGAACTACTAATCTTGAAACATCCAACTAAACTTGACTCTGCATCATCCACTTGCTGATAAAATTTCATCATCTCCTTCAAATTTTTCACTTAATCTAAGATCCTAACAATACTCCATTCTTCTTCAAAGACCTCATGTTCTGTCTTATCTGACTGCCTCTCGAAATCTTTTCATTCTACTTCTTTTCTTGATACTTATTCCCCTTAATTCACTATAGAATTTCCTATTCCTTTCTTAACTTAAACTTTAGGCCATCGATCACTCACTCATTCAGATTCCAACCATCACTGATACCTAGATTCATGTTTACCAAACTCTCACAGCGTCGCTCCGTTTCTCACCAACCCTTCCCTTTCTTCTGACTACTGACGTTACTGATATACTAAACCCAACTCATTTCTCAAACCTTGTTACAACCATGCTTATCCAAAGCTTCCGTTAATCTAACCTCTGAACTTCTTGCGTACGATATAAGATCTTCTAACTTTGTTTTTCTTGAAGATTCCTTCACCCAAAACATTACTCCTAAACTCTGATATCTTCACTCGTCCTCCGAAGCTTAACTCTTAGTCTTCTAACTCCTATCTTCGAGGCAAGAACTTGTCTCAAAGGCTTAAACCAATTCCACCAAAGGTATACAACTCAAGTTGTCCTTGAATATGCATTCCTCTACTACTATAGAGCACATAACACTACCACAGAAAAAAAACTAGAACAAAGACAACAATCACTACAGGAAACAAACTGAAATTCTAACTCTTTCTTAACTCTAACCTTCCGAATTAAGAAAGGAAAGTTCATCTATGGTAAAAGTCATGAGTGTGCACCCTCATTACTCTTATCAAGACGTTTTCTGTTCTTAAAACTTCTAGTTAGATACACACCTTACTATGTAGTCTCAAAGGGAATGGTAAACCATACCATTTACACTCAATTCTTCACAGAGAAGACACGACAAACCCACAACACAGAGGTCATCCTAAGGATGAACTGCTCTGATACCATTAATGTAACATCCCAAAATTCACTCCTTTAAAATTTCAAAATTTAAATATTGTAATATTACAATTACGGTAACACCCCGTAACCTCAAACTTAAATCTATACATGAATTTTAAGCTGAGAGTTATCTGCAAAGATAACATTGAATCCTTCTAATTTGTTCTTCCATCTCTTCCTTCCTTTGCATAGGATCACGCGACAATCCTTCATCTGCTCCCGTATAACAATTACGTTATACGATCATCGCAAAAATAAGATTTTTCCGATACATGCACAAATAAGTAAGGGTGAGCTAATATGTAACACAACAATTATAAAACATGCATAATTGCTTTGATAAAAACATCATATCAAGTTTATGTCAGACATCCTCATATACCCTCATATCACAATTCCTACTAGACACTCATCCGGATGATACGTTGATGAGCGGTCACGGGAGGTTATGCACCTGTGATGACTTCTACTTTTTCTTACAAATACACTTCCAAATTACTTCATACCATTCACAAGGTTAGTCCCCCCACTATGTCCAAAACCGGCACATAGACCAGGACCTCCTGCTCCTCTCACCACATAATTCATCCTTCTCTACTTGAGACTGGATGAATTATTAGAGTATCAGGATAACCTCCAACTACGGGACCCTCAACATCAACATACACACTAATAACATAACCTTTCAGAATCTCTCCATGAGATTCATACCATACTCAATCCTCAATTCACATTATACCATTACAAAACCTCCCCACAATGATCATATCATGAGCAAAATGCATAATCTCATATCAATTTCATAAAATACATTCATCACAATAATTATCATATCTCATGCATTCACACATATCACATATCATCATATATTCCAAACATTTATACGCATAATTTCCTTCAACTTAGAATCCAACACCATTTGAAAAATATGTGAATGAGCACTATTCACTGAACTCTTTTGAACGAACGCTAAAGAACGAACGCTACTGGACAAACGCTAGTGGGCGAACGCTAACTGACCGAACGCTATTTGGTTGAATACTATTTGCACGAACGCTAGAGATCATATACTGAGCCAAATGCTAAAACTCAGCCGAACGCTCAAAAACGAACGCCATAATCAATTAAACCTTAGTCGGACGAACGCTAAAACTGAACACCTCACCCACATTGGATACTACACGAACAAACGTTAAGATCGATCTCCTAGGCTCGACACTAAAACACCAAAAGTTATTAGACCGAACACTCTATGAACGAACGCGACGATTGAGCACTAACACTTCACTGTTTGGACGAATGTTCAAAGTTCAACCTCATCAAGACCGAACGTTGTCCATGTCGAACACTATCTGACGACAAACATCATCGAGACCGGACGTTCGTTAACCACAATCATTAACTTAGAATAAACATCATTATGATCGAACGTTCTCTATCACATAGTACGACCGAACACTTCAGATTTGAAGCCTAACACTAAATAATCAAGATCGAACGCTAACAGTCACCAACAGATGTCAAGACCGAACGCTCAAGATCGAACCTATAAATCACTAATACACTAAGGCCGAACGTACACTAACATATCAAAACCGAACGTCCAAGATTCAAACCTAAGAATACCAGCTTAAGGACTAACGCTCACTAACACAATTAAACCAAGGTCGAACGTTACACTAACAATGAAGGACGAACGCTAACACTCGCCTAATACGAAATCAAACGTTCAATATAACACTTATGGGCGAACGCTCACTACAACATTTAAGAACGAACGCTCGATATAACACTTAAGGACAAACGCTCAACATAACACTTATGGACGAACGCTCAACATAACACTTCTGGACGAACGCTCACTAATACAATTAAGGACGAACGCTCAATATAACACTTAAGGACAAACGCTCAATATAACATTTATGGACGAACACTCACTAATACAATTAAGGACGAACGCTCAGTATAACACTTAATGACGAACGCTCAATATAACACTTATGGACGAATGCTCACTAATACAATTAAGGACGAACGCTCAATATAACACTTAAGGAGGAACGCTCAATATAACACTTATGGACGAACGCTCAACATAACACTTCTGGACGAACGCTCACTAATACAATTAGGGTCGAACGCTCAATATAACACTTAAGGACGAACGCTCAATATAACACTTATGGACGAACGCTCACTAATACAATTAAGGACGAACGCTCAGTATAACACTTAATGACGAACGCTCAATATAACACTTATGGACGAACGCTCACTAATACAATTAAGGACGAATGCTCAATATAACACTTAAGGACGAACGCTCGATATAACACTTATGGACGAACGCTCACTAATACAATTAAGGACGAACGCTCAATATAACACTTATGGACGAACGCTCACTAATACAATTAAGGACGAACGCTCAATATAACACTTATGGACGAACACTCACTAATACAATTAAGGACGAACGCTCAATATAACACTTAAGGACGAACGCTCAATATAACACTTATGGACGAACGCTCACTAATACAATTAAGGACGAATGCTCAACCCATTCCTGCCGACCACTAATTGGTCGAGCAACTTGGACGAACGTCCAATTTTGACTCACCAAAATTGGACGCTCTCGCGTTTCTGCAGAATTCTGCAGAATCGCGTTTTCCAGAAACCCAGAAACCCCAAATTCTCATTTCCAAAATTCCCAGATTTGCAACAGTATAGTTATACAATCACTCATACGGATTCATAGCAAAGGAGGATACTCTAAACACAAAATTATTCATCAAACAATCATAATACTATTTCAAACATATTATTCCCACAATCTATAGAAGAAGGTCTAGCTCCCCTACCTGGTTTTCTCCAGGCACAACTATCCTACAGCCAAGAACTCTGCCCCGATTGAAACGACGTGAACGTTCGATTGAAATGAAGCCCTTTACTCCGTGGAGGCCATGGTAGCATCAGAGTTGAATTCCTATGGTTCAAGGTGCTGGAAATCTAGAGAGAAGCGAGAGAACTTTGGAGATGAAGTGTTAGGAAGAGAAAGAATGGGTTCCTCCTCTTTGAACTCTCCCTCCCCCCCTACCAAAATGAGACCCCTTCCCCCTTTTTCTCCCTTCCCCCAATAATTGTTCCCCAATAATGAAAAAGGTGGGTGACCACCGTGTCCCCACCACTCCTAAAATCACGGTCCTTACAAGATGTCATTGTTTTAAGCACTTTAGAAGTCAAATAATGCTCTAAAAATCGCAAACTAAAAAACCGTAAATATAGAAAGTGGTGTTGAGAAGGTGACAAAAAATAATAAAAAACATGAACTAAGATTTCCCGAGGCATTGAAGAGTACCAACGTTGCTTGCGAAAAAAAAACTGCAACGAGATTTGTGAGAAGAGAAAAACAACGTAAACGTTCACAAACAAGATATTTTTTCAATATTATTTTTAAATTTTATAACAATTTTCCACATATTGACAAAGATAAGAAATTGAAAGAAAGAAAAGAGAAAAATCTTAGGTTTTATAAGATGTAATGTATTATACCACTTGTGTATGTTAGAGGTACTGCTGTCAAATTAGGTTGTAACCGTGAGCTAACCCAGTCCACTATGGATTTGAGCCGGATTGAGTTTGAAGAAAATGTAATTTTTTTTATGTGGGTTAGTTTTCAATCGACTCACTTAGAACCCGGCTCACCACTGTTTCAATATTATTAGTTAACATTTTTTTATTATAACTTTCCCTTTTTCCAAAACAGGAGTGGTCTTGGAATTATCGAGGTAAATGTGTTCTTCCTCATCCCCTACACTAGTGTAAAAGGTAAAGGCACTTCTGTTTGCACATATATGTTTGGTAAAACCACAGTCTACCACCTACTTACTCACATTGGTCATTAGATTTACATGAGAAATGACAATAATATCATCTCCTTAAGGTATATATGCCTTAGAAGGATTGTCGTTTCTTACTCTACACCTACACTGTGGTACATGCTGGTCCAACTTTCAACATACGAAACAATTTCATTTCTTCTTAAAGGTGGGGTTAGATTCGTTAGGATGAGATTTTCGAAAGTTATTTTTCCTATTATGATCAAGTTTGTGTTTGTACCTTTCCGGAGCAGGTATGTCTTCTACAATGTCTGCTTTTGCAGACAATGCTTTGGCCCTTGCAACAACACACTCTTTCTTAATGGTATCTTCAATAATATGTGTGTGATAAGCTCTGAAAGTGACATCTACTTGTGTGTGTCTTTCAGTTGATGCTTGTAATCAGTCCAAGATGTTAGCAATTTCTCAAGTTATGAAACAAATTCATTCGGTAGAAGAACGTTTTTCGCTTTGATATCTTTGAGCAGCTTGTGGTACTTATGTATTTGAGACTTTATGTCCTTGTCTTCAATCACTTCCTAGCGATAGTAATTCCCAATAATGATCTATTGTTTGATGACATCTTCAATAGTGTATTTGAGAATCAACGAATGTCAAATGTCTTTCGCCACCTTATATGAATAGTACACATCAAACAAATGGTTAGAAAATGCACTAAGTAAAGATTTTGGCATACTTTGTTTGCATGAAATTCGGCTGACCCTTTGGCCCGTCCTACTCATCCCCTGCCTAACAAGGCTTTGTTTGTCCCCATGATCATTGTCCTTCAAGGGAGTCAAAAATAAAGGTACTGAGTGTTGAGCAGACTGCTTCACTCAAGCATTAGTGTGCTCTCCCTGAAACGCAACTATATCGGCCTCTTGTTTTCGCCGCATCTCTTGCTCCTGTGCTTGCATCTGCACCTGCATCTGCTGGATCAATTCCATTGGGTCTTTTTGGTTTCCCATATTTCTCGTAGTCACCATTGGGTTTCTTCGTTCGTTCTCGGACCCCACGGTGGACGCTAAAATATTTCAAGATATGGGGTCGAGAACTCTACCTCCGTACTTTAAACTAGTCACTTATGCTACCTTCACGTCACTTCGTTCTCAGTCTTGTTTACTCTTCCTTCTACAAAGTCCATATCTAAACAGTGGATACCAGCTAAAGACACTCCTTTACTCAAGTTAGTGTTTAGTTACCGATCGATTATCACAGTTAAGTCTTAGATGTCCACTAAATGTAATCACCTACCTCTTTACCTTACCTTTTTATTTATAGGTTTCGAAGGGAGTTTTTAATTAAGACTGATCCAATTGACGTCCAATATAATCTAAGTATGCTTTTACCTTATTAATCAAAAAATGAAATCTTTAGACTGAATAGTAAATGAATTAGTTTGCAACCGTTCGGTTTAAAAGTAGTTGACCGATCGGGAGGCTAATTGTAATTGTACTACAATATGGTTTGTAACGTTTTATATTTTAGAATAACTATTAATAAATGATAAATTCGTTTTCTTAAATCTCTCTTAACCTAAAAATATTTCTTTAAATAATTGAAGAAAGATTATATTATTTAGAAAGGAATTACAAATTATCCACCTTCATTTTAATCAAATATTATTAAAAATAATTTAAACGCTAAAAGCATAACTAAATGCTAATTAAGATAAATATAAAGCATGATGATATACCTTATTTTTAATTAAATTTTTTATTAAAATACATATATAATTGTTATTGATGAACAAAAATACATAGCGATAATATATGTGGTGTATTATATCAAAAGTATGGAGTTTGAATTTTCATTCTATTACTTTTATAAAATATATGGAATTTTTTCTTCTGTTTTAAAGGTAGACTCTACTAATATATTTTAGATTATATTTTAAATGAGATAATTGATTTTAATGATTACAGTTCTATAGAATCATTTTGAACAAAAGTAAATCATATTAAATATAAATGACGTATAAATATTTTGAGAGCAACAATCTTTATATTTTTACTCATATATGGTATTTTAAGAACTCAATCATTTCATGGTGTTGGATTTCACCGTATTAATTCGATATATTATAATCCGAATTCACTTTTAAAAAGAAAGCAAATATAATTAATTAACTTTTTTGTAGTTTAAAATGAAGTATGTATAAATTAAAAATAAAAGCATAGAAAATTTATACGAGAGTACCTTTATAATAAATTAATCTATAAACTAATTTCAATTTATAAAAAAACATTTTTATTTTTATTTAGTATAAAAATATTTATGAAGAAAATATTCAAACATGTTCCTTATGTTATTATTATTTATCAAATAAAGTTATGATATTTATACTTAAAAATCTGGTCCTCTATATCTTTTACAAATATTTAAACATATAATTGATTATATTTAGTATTTCACTGTTTTACATAACTATAATGATAAAGAAATAGAATCAATCGTGAAAGTTTGAAAAAAAAAGTTAAAACAATCCAATTTTAAAAATATTTCATTAACAAAATAAATAATTTTGTGAATTTATAAAATTATTAAAATTATTGATAATATAAAGAAGTGAAGAATTGTAAGAACCTAGAAAATAAAGTATTAGAGTAGATAGATGTATTAAAATAATGAGAACGAATATTTTATTATAATATAATCATATAATATAAATAGAATTTTCTAAATCTTAGTTTATTATCTAAAATACTTCTTTCTCTCTAAGACACTATTATCTTCTCTTTCTCTCACATATTTCTAACTTTCCTTACACTTGGATCATCCGTTAAACGATCAGGAAGTGTTTAGACGATCTCTGCGTCAAGGGCTACCAATCTGTGTGAATGGATCAAGAGTTCCTCTTTCTTAATTCTTAGCTCAATTTAGGTTCTAAGGTTTCTCTTCTATCACCATTCGGTGATTTGTAGGTGTTTTTAGAAGTTCCTTACGGTGCAAGTCTCGGTCGGGGTACTTTCTAAACCGGTGTGAGTTGCTAGAGGTAAGGGAAGCTAGATTATTGTATTAATTAGTGATTTAGCATGTATGTGTGATGATTCTACGTTTATTGTATTGATTGAACTAAATTTAGGTTTTAGAGTAAATGTATCATGTGCAATTTGACTGTTATGAATGCGTATTCATGAATTGTGATAATGAACTGAATAAGATCATGTTTGATCGGTTATTGGAATGTATGAAATGTTAGAAATTTGTGATAATGTTGGATGATTATGAATAGAGTTACATTGTCATGGTTTAGAGTTAGTTTTAAGGAAGTGGAGTAGTGAAAACGTGAATTTGGGGTTAGGTGCTCAATTGGTCTCTTGAGATAGCTTTGGTGAGTCAAATGGTACTTGCTTGAGTCCCTAAGTTGCTTAAAACTGTGCCAAAAGTGGTAGAACATGATTTGGGTCCATAGGTTGATGATTTATAGGTTTTGAAGTGTGATTTGGTTAGTAAACACTTTAGAATGAGGTTAGAAAGGTTTAGAAACATTTAGTTAAGTTTAATTAAGTATATAACACAATCTAGGAAGATTAGAAGTTGGAAAAAATATTTAGACTTGGTAAATTTTGGTATGAGTTGTGTAATTCTACAGTTTGGTGCTACAAAAATAGGCGAACTCGTTGAGCGAGTGGAGTCGCTCAACGAGTGGTTGTAGAGTCTGGCACACTGTCTAGGTATTCGCACAGTGAGCGGGTTCGCTGAGCGAGAGGTGAGGTTTGAGAGCACTGTGAGTTTTGTTCGCTCGGCGAATTGAGTCGTTGAGCGAATGCACGGAAGGTCTGGACCACTGTCTGGAGGATTCGTCTAGCGAGTTGAGTCACTGAGTGAGAGGTTAGGGCCTGGGACCACTGCAGTTTTATTTGATCAGTGAACTGGGTCGTTAAGCGAGTGGATTGGAGTTTGGAGGTACTGTCTAAGGGTTTCACACAACGAGCAGAGTCGCTGAGCACGAAGACTTAGGGGTCGCTCAACAAGGGGGTTCGTTGAGCGACTGGTCTTAGGTTTGATGTACTCTTTTCTTCTCTGTTCTTGATGGGTTTGAGATATGTATTGGTTCAATTGTGGATGATGTATGATGTGTATGAGTTTATATGAGTATCAAAGTAAATGTATGTGGTTTCCAAATGGTGAAAGTAAGTTTCAAAGTGAGATCTCTTGGTGAGACTCAAGTATGTTTAGAATGATTGCAGGGAGCTCAGTCTTGGGGGTCATCCTAAACTCCAATGGTCTTTCATTCTCATATAGAGAGGATTCACACATGTGGTGAAGAGTAGTAGGAGGTCTTAGTCTTGGGGGCTTCTAGTATGTCTCAAGGCCCATAACAGACTAACCTTGTGAGTGTGGTAGGGTAAAACTCGTTGGCAATGGCTTTGCAAAGCAGTAGAGGCCACCACAAGTGCATAAACCGCCAAAGCTCGACAATCATTCTAACTCCAAACAGTCAAGTCTAAATCAAAACATGTTTAGGATGTTTGAAGTTAGTTATTTCATATGAATGAATTGAGGTTGGTTGTATGTTATACTAATGTATGAATATTTTTATATCTAGCTTACCCTTTTATTAGTGTTTGTCTTTGTATGTGACTATGTTCCTTGATTGACTATGATCATCTTGTGAGTGTGAGCAGAGGGAGTCGAGATCTTAGTGGAGCAGGCGCTTGATGGGAAAGATCCTACTGTTTAGATAGTTTTAGACTAGTTTTGTATATAATTTTGTTTTATCTAGTTTGTATATAAAATTTAAATTTATAATTGTTTTGGATGACTATAAGTTAGACTTTATATTATAGTTAACTATTCTATCATATCATATATGTGACCACTCTTTATATAGTTCTATACTATATATTTAGGATGTTACAAGAATCATTTTAAAATTCTGTAGACTTAAATTTAAAAACAAAAAAATAATACAAGCATCATTCTCAAAAGAACTATAGTTGAAGGAATGAAAAGCAAAATACCCCACAACTATTAGCAAGAACTATTATTAATTTTAATCCTTTGCCACTGTTGAGAAAGCTTTATGAGCAAGTAGTATGAGAAGTGAGAGGCCTGAGAAAATAAGGAGGATCCCAAGCATAGGAGAAGCTAACAGTAGCAAAACCCTTCAAAGGACTACCATTGATAAGAAGACAAGAGTCCCCTTCAAGAGCAAGAATAGATGGACTGACAACTTCTGTAGTCTGAAATCCTTGGCATTGCAATCTTATTTGGCTTTGTGTGCAATTACAGTTGTTTTTCACAACTACATTCCACTCAGGCTTTCCTAGTATTGTTTTCCCAGTTCTTGTTGATTCAATGTTGATGTTGTTCAAGTTACAATAACTGGACCCTGCAAAATTAATTCAACAAGCACATGCATAAAGAGAAAATAATGCTGATATAAAAAACATACAATCTCTTGATTTTCTCTTTTATTCAATGTTCATTATGTATGAATTTCGAAGAAAGTTGGAGTTTTGGGGTCACAATGACATACCCAATCACCCTCTAGTTGTAAATGATGATAAAAAGACAAAAAAAAAATAATGAAATATATTAAATGACATAAAAAATATACCTTTGATTACAAAACTCAGAATGAGAATGGAAACGAGGTACGTAAAGGTTGTCGTCATTCTTGGTGACGGACTTGCAGATAAAACAAAAACAAATCCTTGAAATAAGATGGTTTCATGTGTTTTATGTTGTCCATTATTTAAAGAAGTTTTGATGGACATCAAGATATAAACATTAATTGTCGATAATTATATATATTAATTGAAAATTTAATATAGTTGAAAATTATAAATACTAAAAAAAAGTGCAATTAAAATTAAAATAATATATAATATTAATTATATGTGTTATTACTTTTATTGTTACTGCAACTCTCCACGCTCTTATTAGATGCAATTAATGTAATGCAAATATTCCATGATTATAAATATCATTTGAAAAATTAATATTAATGCAATTAATTTTGAAATGATAAATGTAATTAATGTAATAAAAATATAAGCATTTAAACTTAAAATAATTAATAAAATTAATTATACATATTTAGTATTTACTTGTTTAGTTTTTGAATTCCTATCAAGTAGCACTAGTATTGATGAGATTATTCAATATGATTAGACAATTCAAGTTTGTACTAATTAGAAGATTCGAGTTTGAAATGATCAGACAACTATGAACTAACGCATTTTTTTATGTTAACATTTTAATTATTTTTTCAGTTTTAAATATTTATAACTTGTTTATTTTATGTATTAAAAGAAACGAACAAGTTGCAATGTTAAAAATGCTTCTAGATAATCAAATCAAAATCAAAATATTTAATAAATAAATCATATATCTTGAAATCAAAATTCTTTAAATTGTCAACAGTCTTTTTTATTTCTGAGTATATATATATATATTTTGTTTACACTGATATAAGACTAATTTGTATATATAAATACTTATTTTTCTTTCATGATCAAACAATTTAAAGAAAGAATAATCTAAATATTATCTTGAAGATTTTATCAGATCATTCCTGTTTGAAGAATGAAAATGTTGAGATGAAATCAAACGTCTTGGTTTTAATGATTTCAACACTAGAAACCTTAGAAAAGGAGAAAAAGAACCAACTTCAAAAAATTCAAATCCTATCAAAAAAATTCCTTTGTGAATGTAACATGTGTGAAGAATGATCCATGAGAGTGGAAAAATTAGTTAAGTGTATGGTCATGTGGCAAGCGAGGCGGAGAATAAAGATTTGTGCAAAAGTTCATTTACGAAGAGAGAGAGAGCATAAAATTGTGTGAATTCATTCAATGAGAACGTGTGTATAATATGACCCTTCTCTTTGCAATTATTCTCTCTATTCCATTCCTTCCTCTTTTCCCCCATAACCTTTCTATTTTCTTCATCTTTTACTATTTTATTCTATGTTCTTATATCATTATTCCATTTAATGTTTTCACTTTTTTATGTTCATTATTGTTGTCTTGTTTCTTTGTGTAACACTCCAAACCAAGTGACACAGTTACCCTCGACCTAGTTTTTAGCGCATTGTCTAATACAAGTAATTCAGTAAAGTCTTTTCACTGAGTTACATCCTACTAGACAAGTCTAGTTCTACTAAGGAAAGGTGTATTCTAATAGTATAAATTAGAGTATCGCGACATATAATAAAATTTCACATACACATCTTTAAATTCACTCCTTATCATGTAAAAGAGCTTTACAAAATAAACTTGTACATCACGCAAATAGTTTTCCAAAATAAACTTCTACAAAATTTCATTATGCTAACAGAGTGTTCAACTACTACTTCTACTATGAGACATCCTCTACACTTGTTTTTTTTCTCACGTATATCGAAACAATCACTGTAGATGGAAACCACACACCACAAATGCAAAGTTAAGCTAATCTTGAAAACAACAAACATCAAAATAAGATAAATAATGTACATAAATCACCATGATTCATCTATCATAAAGAACACTCACCTCTTTAAACATCACATTCATCTATTCATCACACACCACAACATCTACTCATGCCATGCATGCATATGAGACTAACTTATTTACCTTTCTCGACATGGTACTAAGAAACTATTAGAGTTCGAATAACCCTACTATAAACCCTCATCTTATACTATTTACACCACTACACTTATAGGATCCCCACTAAGACACTACCTCTTGCAGCCACAAAATGCAATTACCATGGATGCACACACAATAGATTTAAGATCATTCGTCTAGCCTCTACAAGACCTTTCCCAACTATAGACGATGGTTAAAACGTCACAAGGGAAAGTGGTTGCGAGAGGGTTTCCGGTAGGGTTTCCGATGGCCGTAGAAGAAGTAGGAGAAGAGGCCGCCACATGAAATTGTTGATTGTACAATAGATCACCCATTCAATTTAATATATAATGTCACGTCATGTAAAAAAAGTACAGTTCATCATAGTTAGACGACGTCAGTGAAAAGTTAACGAAGAGAGCTTAATTGGCTCAATTTTACAAGTTTATGGACCCAATAAAGACCACTGAAAAAAAAAAACAATGATCCACTTGAGATTTACCAACAAATATGAGGACCAAATGAGGGTTTAAACCTATTTATATACTATAAGTTGACTTTATCTCTAATCGATGTGAGACTCTCAACACATCCTATCATACTGAAGTATATAAATCTTGAACGTGAGATTAAATATTAATGGATGACCGATTATCTAAAAATTATAAAAGAAATAAACTATTTATCTAAAAAATGTAAAAATCTTATTATATACACTAAAATTATAAAAGCAGAATATTCTTTTACAGAAAATACTGAACAAAAATAATAATAATAATAACAATAATAGATGTATACTGATAATAAAGTCGCATACTACTGCACTAATAAATAACAATTTTAACCATATATTTAGATAACTAATATTACATTAAAATAATATTTTTTCAAAAATGACGTTTTATAGAATTATTAGATGACATAAATAACATTATCTTTTTTATTGCTAATTCATAATATTTAAATCAATCGCCTTTTGTTATTACAAATTCAATTTTTTCTATATTTCAACCTTAATTTTTAGGTTTAATCATTCAGTAGGTCTCATTTTTCGGTGAGAATCTCAAATTGATCCTCTTCTTTTTCAGCGTCTTAATTGGGTCCTTATTTTGTGAAAACTGCAACAATTAGACCCCTACCATTAAATTGGGCCTAACGGTGTTATTGTTAGGTTGACGTGACATTGTGATCTTGGTTTTTAAATGAAATAGAATTCATTATATTATGACATGTCTTTTGATCTTGGTTTTTAAATGACATTGAATTTATTATATCTGACATGCCTTTTTTATTTATTTTTTTTACAAAAGAAATTGGCAATCATCATAACGTTGCCATCATCTCCTCCGTGCTGCCACCATCTTTGTCAGACCTCCACGACCACGAGCCAGCCATTGCGACCATAGTCTTCCTCTGCGAAATCCTCACCCATTTGCAACCACCGTGAATCAAACCACACACACAGAAATCACGAAACAAAGAAACCATCGCGGGCATCTTCATTACGCCACTGCTTATTATGCAGATTGGGGAAGATGTTTTTCGAATCAGGGTTTCGCCCCTTCATTCACGACGGCCAACGGTGGATGCGAAGGGTGTCTCATTATGCAATTTGAAGGCACGAAGATGGTTCTCTGGTGGCTCTATGATTTTTTTATTTGCAGGGTTTCCATGGAGGCTTTAATGGTGTTTGGGTGTTTGGCATGGTTATTGTTGCGGCATGGTGGCCATGGAGGCTTGCGGTTGACAGCGAGGTCGATGGTGGCGTTTCGCGAGCTAGGGTTTATCGCTATTGGGGTTTAGGACGAGCTCTTTCTAATTTTGTGGTTTGTAGGTTTGGGCATGGCGAAGGTGATGGAGGTGTGCCGCGACGACACATTGAAGAAGACAAAGATGGTCTTCTATGATGGAGGTTGAAGCTTCGTGCATCAATGGAGTTTGCAATTTTTGGGTTCTTCTGTAGGTTTCTGATATAGTTGATGATGTGAAGCATTGAGGGTTGCGCGTGACACTCACGAGGTTGATGGTGGCACTGAAGCGCTTCTACGACATGGTGGAAAATGTGGTGGCTTGCGACGAGGATTAGGGTTAGGTGACAATGGCAAGGTGGCTTGATGCTTTCGAATGGAGACGCCAGTATTGATGTGGTGAAGCGCGAGTGTGGTGGCCTCTTGCAGAGGAGATAATGGTCGTGACGGCTTAGGGTCTGGCGGAGGCGGTGCGGCATGGTGATTTTGGACGATCTCTGAGGTGACACGATTCATGGCTATCTCACAGTGGTCCGATGGTCCCTGCAATTAGGACTTGCAATTTGGGTTCTGGCTTGAAATCTCTGTGAAAAAATGAACGATTTTAGTTATTGATGGTGGAGAAGATGAGTGATACAATCCGATGATGTTATCTGTGGTAGAGATGATGAAGGATCCCCATGACAATTTGTGACAACTTTGCTACTAGTAGTCCAACGATGGATGGTAGAGGAAAGGCTAAGGTTTCTGAAGGTAGAAAATGATGATGTGTCAAGGGTGATAACTTAGCTCAATTCAATGTTTAATAAAAAAAATAAAATTCCACATCAGATTTTCCTATTAGTAAATAATATGAGCACGTCATTTAAAAACAAATATCAACGTGCCATGTCAACCATACATTAACATCGTTAGGTCCAATTTAACAACAGGAGTCTAATTGTTGCAATTTTCATAAAATAAGAACCCAATTGAGACGCCGAAAAAGAAGATGATCAATTTGAGATTTTCACCGAAAAATGGAACCTACCAAATGATTAAACCTAATTTTTAAATAAAATAGAAAAAATATTACACCATTAAAACATAAAAAGATAACAAATACACGCTTATAAACACTATAGAAAAAGTAAAGTAAATATCCATTTTAAAACTAAGAGTCCATCTATTTCCCCAATATCTTAATTTTTTTAATTATTTATCCACATAATTTTTGAAAACTATAAAGAAATAAAGACAGGGGGTCAAGCCCGTAAGTAGTTTCGTCACTAGATCACCATGAAACTAATGAATCGAACCCTAAGTCTCCATGATTCCATAGCAAGATACGAGCCTTCATGTATATGAATAAGAAGACAGGCCATTGATGCTCAAACAGTGGATGAAAATGTTAACGTAAATTCAAGTGTTGGTTGAAGGGAACTTAACCCTTCAACTGAACTAGCATTTTCGAATTTCATACAAAAGCAAATCATCATTCACAAATGAAGAACACGGGTCACTCATGGTTACCTCCCAGTAGTAGGGCATCAACAGTAAACAGATGGTTAAAATATGCCAAACAAAGAATAAAGTCATACAAGTAATGTGTTATACTACAAGGTGAATGGAGTGTACATCTCAACAAAAGAATACCAATCCACCGCTCAATTATATGCTCTTTCTTCAATTTAGCTTTGCAGCTTGTCTACAAAGTTTTCAGTGGTCTATCAAGGCCGTTTCGGTCTCCGACAGGGGGGCTGCAATGCAACAACAAATTCCTAACTCAATAACCAACATACGAGAGCACAAGCCCATGTTGCATGAAGGAGGCACAAGTACATGTTCGTCCCTCTACCCAAACAACCAAACAAATTCAAAATATATCCTTATTAAAGTGTATGATCAATTCATCATACTTGATTAAAAGTATGCAAATGCAATTTCTTCTGTAAAACATGGAACATAGACAACCTTTTTGATGGAGGAAGAATAAAGAAACCAAAAAAATGTCTTTAAAAATCACTCCTCCCTCACCCCCCCAAAGTTTACTTCCTGTTCTGTATTTCAGAGTAGCATAGCATTTAAAAAAAATCAGGTGTTAAGAACCAAAACAGCGCGTGAAAAATTCAACATACCGAGCAAGTCTTCAAATGAATCTGTCAAAAGTGATGAATCCATTAACAGAGGTGGTGAGAAGACTTGATCCTGTGCATCCTCAAAGTCAAAAATTGACCGCTGAGCATCAGATGTTGCATTTGAACCAGTATACGAGAGAAACCCATTTACATTGTCATAATCAGAGAGCCTTTCCAAATCATTCAACATATCTGGAAGTTCATCAAACTTGCTCATCCCATGCCCACCGGATGCATGACTCTCAAGCAAGGAATCATCCATTTGTGATACAAATAATCTTTTGCTTCTCAATGAAGCTCCCCTTTTTTCGGTATCTATATGAGAAAAGCTGGTTTCTGAAAGGGGGACAAAGAAGTGCTCAGAACTTCCATCAGATTGACTATCCCGTGATGAATCTGAATTACATGACCGCAATGACAGCGCTGCTTCTCTTACCGACCTCTTCAAATTCTGGACATACAAACTGTCACTATCTACAAAACAAAGCCATTATCAGCCACTTTGTCTAACATAACGATGAAATGCCCTTGAAAAGAATATCATAAGCTTCAATAAAAACTTAAGCTCTTAACATAGCTCAAGCAAGAGTTCTTTAAGGATAAGCATGGACGGTGCACAAACTCACTTTCCTTTGTGCTGAAGCTTAATTGAATTACAAAGAATGGGAATCATGGAGCCAAGGGTTGAATTCTGAACCACTTGCTCAAGCACCAACTCTCCTAAAAGCATAAATTGGGTGGAGGCTCAAGGATGTTTTATGACAAAACATAGACAACTCTTAGGACGCAAAGCATACCTTCAGCTGAACTCGCTACTTCATTATTTGATGGAGGATCCAGAGATTTGCTGTCAGAGAGGTTCTCAGTTTGGCTGGTTTGAGGGGCATTACTCTGGCGCCTTTGGACATTTCCAGCTTTTCCAGAAGATGGGGTCAAGCTAAACAATTGAGGAAGCTTTAAAGTGGGAGGACTAATAGAAACCTTGTCAAGCTGAATATTAGATAATCTTGAAGTCACCTCACTAACATCATCAATGCTATTGTCCTAAACAATGTCAAGTGATATGGAAACAATAGGGGCAAAATCAGACATGATATTGTGAAGGGATTAAACCAACAACCACATTACTAAAATAGAAGAATACCATCCTCCCACTACTATGTGACTGGATAGGTGATGTTGACCGACCATTGTGTCTGCTCATTGGTGGTAGATTTGCAGCTATACAGTTAACCTTTTCTGTACACTCTGATATGGACTTCTGTATGGTTGGAGCAACGTCCTTGAGTTGGTTAATAAGAACCTGCAAATTAAACATGCAACTGTGTGAAATTCCTAGGAGAAGAATCTTTCTTGTATAGGAACAACATTTAAGGATCAACTCTATACAAGATACTCAACTCCTACTGCATAAAAGATGACGAGATAAAGCAAAGTAGGCTTAAAATATACATCAATGTTTAAGTGTAAAACCAGCAGCTAACTGAAAGAGAATGCAACGCCTCCATGACCAGAGCTATATGCTGAATAATAAGTTAACTTGTATTTTACTCATCTACTTGCATTAATACATTGGCCACAGACACAGCAATAATTATGTACAAGAAGCTGTCAGCAAACAAGGAAAATAAAGGGTCTGTTTTCATCTTAAAGATACAGTCCACCAACTAAAATATGTAAGAATTTAATATAAATCTAATCCCTCAAACTTTAAGGGCATGCTAAAAAGATCTGAACAAAACTTTTTGTCCACTTTTATAAACAATACATTCACAAGCAAAGTAAATTTTCCGTCCACCAACTAAAAAATGTAAGAATTTATATAAATCTAATCCCTCGTACACAAAGGGCATGCTAAAAAGATCTCAAGAAAACTTTTTGTCCACTTTTGTAAGCAATACATTCCAAAGTAAAGCAAATTCTCCAGTAAATAAATATAATTTAATGCACAATAAAAGTCCCAAAAAGGACAATTAACATAGCAAAAAAATCAAGGACATGTACATCATTTCTCCTTCTGCATATAAACATCAAGTTGGTATAAACTGCATTAGAAAGAAATCCAACCTTGGTAGAATCTAGCTTATATTAAAACATGGTTTAATGCGGTACCTGGAAACTAGCTAAATGTTGCTGATGCTCTGCAAGGGTTGCTGCTAAAGACTCAGCATGGCCACTCGAGCCCTCTTCCTGTCCACTGCGCAATATATCTGGACCCTCTCCATCATTTGCTTTTGACTGCAGATAATGGTATGGTTTAGATGTTTCTCTAAGCAATAAATAAGATAACGAAATATGACATAATCAACCTACAACTAGTCATTATCTTTATCAACTGAATAACAAAGAAAATAATCATGGTCTATAATTAAAATTAATCAATGCACAATAAAATAATAATCACCAAGTATTTAGAGCAAAAATGTTTGATTATCTTAATTTTCAAAGTCTGAACTATAAAAACAAAAACTATATTATTACACACACTAAAATGGTTCGGGAAAACTTACTCATTAACAAAACAGCAATGTTAAGAAAAGAACCTTTATCATGATTAAATAGTTCAATGTTTTTCCAAAGGTATCTATTCAGTGTTAGCATTATATAAAAAAGGGAGAAACATTTCATAATCATGCAAAATTAGGACATTCTCGCTAGACAAAAATGCAGAAGACCATACCAAGTTTAAAATATTTGTCAAGTTTGATTTGTGAGCTTTGTCAATTAGATAAACATATTTGTTAGTCTTTTTCTAATAGTTTTAATAAACAAGTTTTGTCTTTTCTTTAGTTCACTTTGATGTTTATGATATTTCTCCTATAGTTACTCCTTTTGGTTTTTTAAATATTTTGTTACCTTCATAGATGATTATTCTAGATATACCTAGATTTGGTTAACGAAAAGTCTTTCATAAGTGTTTTATATTTTTTAAATTTGTCTAATAAAGTTAAAACACAATTTGGTAGATCCATACATGTTTTTCATAATGACAAAACCTGTGAATATTTATCTAACCAATTCTTGTAGTTAATGGTATTATCCAATGGTATTCTTCATTAAACATTGCCTTCATACTCCTCAACAAAATTGAGCAGCTGAACATAAAAATAGATATCTCTTCTCAACCTGTAGTTATAACTTTCTCCTTGGTTGTTCAAATGTCTTACTGGGTATCAAGGATCTCATAAAGGGTATCAATGTTTTTTTCCTGATTTTATTCAGTATTTCATTTGTTGATGTCTCTTTTCTAGGGTAGAACATACTTGTACAAAACCTCACCAGGTTGATGATGAGGCCCGTATGGAGATAAAGCTCAAAGAACCATTGGTCCATTCTTATTGGGAGAATACGGACCCTAGCAAGTGGAAAGTGTGCGTGAGGAAAAGGAAGAAAGGCACAAGGCAAGGTGCTGAGCTGGCAAGAGTAGTAGGGTCAATGCCATGAGGCTGTTGATAGAGAGGGAAGGGGGAGAAGTTGTTGGCTTATAGAGAATCATCTTGATTTCTCTGTTGAGGAGCTCTGCTATGGGAATTTCAGTCTCACTCCTTTTGATTTTCCTATCTTTTCAATAATATCATATACATTTCTATTACCTGTTGTGCCCGGTTCTATTTCTGTATTTTTGGTATCCATCCAAGACACTATCTCCCATATTCAACAAATAATGATATAGTGAAGGTCTTCTCATAATGCTTGATCCTTCCAAGACACTATCTCCCATTCCGGATCTAGTCATCTCCTCTGAAAAATTATTAGCCTATAGTGGAAGTGGAAGTGAAGAAAAATGAAATTAAAAAAATGCAGGTGGAAATTGACAAAAATAATTTGAAAAAAAAAAACAGACTAGCAATCTGCGGTAGTTGGCGGCAGCGGTACAGCAGAAGCAACTAGCAGCGATTGGTGATAATGGCGTTGGGGGCAGTGCCAGTAAGCAGCAAGGTCAAGGCAAAGGGTAGTGAGGCTGAAGAAGAGAAGCGTGTGTATTAATGTTGAATAAGTTTTTAGTAGGCCTGACCTGACCCAATTTTTAACAATGTATCAGTAAGGCTTTAAAACCAACAGAAGACAAAAATAAGATAGCAACCCTGCATTTAGGGTTTCTTCTCCTTGCCTTACGCTGCTGCCCCTCATGAATAGGATTTTTTCTCTACTTTCTTCTTCACATTGCTACCTCTCTTCTTCATGTCACTGCCCCACCTTTTCTGCCATATCCATTCTGCACCCACAGGTCGTTATGCAAAAAATGGCCGCCATGGGCCACCACGAGAAACCCGCTTCGCCAACGCCTTATTGTGGCAGCAAGTTTCAACATTGCCACTGGTTGCCACCATGGCACCGCCATAACCGAGTTTGATAACATTATGAGGATTCATCTACCTCATTGTACATGCAGATGCCATTGTTATCACACGTAGTGATAAAGCAGTATTGTCCAACTAAGAAAATAAGTCAACAATTGTTGCTTAACAGTTCTAGACAATATCTTGGACAATTGAAGTATTTCCTTGGTTGCACAATCCAAGGACGGTTTAGTCATATTTTAAATGCTATAACACACCAATGGATCCAAGTGTCAAGCTTGTGTCTGACCGAGGAGAGTCGTATTGTAACCATGGGAGATATAGACAATTAGTTGGTCAGCAAAATTAGCACAATATGAGTCCTCCTGATATTGCATTTGTACACAGCGTAGTAAGTCAATTCTTATACCCTCCACGTCAAGATCATTGGGATGTGACCACACAAATTCTAAAGAAAATTAAGAATGTTCATGGCAAAGGCTTTATTATTTATTTATGAAGGTAAAGGAAATACTTAAATTGTTGAGTATTCTAAGAGTGACAAGACAGAGCACCAATTGATAGATACTTCACTTCAAGGGATTGTGTTCTTATTGGAGATAATTTAATACCATGGAAAAGTAATAAACAAAATGTTGTGGAAAGACCGGGTGCAAAAGTAGAATACAAGACAATGGCATTAGTCACCTGTGAGCTTATATGGCTAGGCAACACCTCAAAAAGCTTAAATTTGAAGAGAAGTTTATGAATGCAGCTTAAATGTGACACCAACAACATAATACATTACCTCTAATCAAGTTTTTCATTAGAGTAAAACATTGTCTTTCAACATCATCTCCTTTCCATGAAGTTTGAAACAAGTATCCTTTGTATGGCCACAACTTTTAAAACGCCAACACTAACCCTCCTCTCTCTTGGTGTGCATCTTTTCCAAATCTCAATTTCCAACTTTTGGAATCTTGCCAGATGTCAAGGCAATGCTTTCACTGGGTTTCTCATTCACCAAAAAACCATCCTCATGTTCTCTTCACCCCAAACAATGCAGAAAGCCTCTCAAAGATATGGAAGTGTCTCCTTCCCAAGAATTTGAGCCCGAATAGGTTGATATTCAGGATTACATTCAAAAATTTTGACCTTTAAGTAGCTCATGCAAAAGGAGGAACATTAATATTATTTACCAATTCCAAATTCTAGTTAATCAAGTTAATTTATTTGGAATTTCATAGTAACTAGTCATTGAAAAAGAATCATAATTGGGACCAAAGACTCTACCTTCCAACTCATACTAGGTACAAATATCTTGCTTCACAGAGCATGAATGATGAAGATTGTTCCATATTTGCCTAGTGGTGAAAAAGAGCACATAGTTCCAGTTAATCTTCGATATTACCCCACAACCAATGCATGATGAGAGAGTCCTCATCTTTGCATGTCTCAAATTCAAATTCAAAATCCAACTCATTGAGAGCATTCCCTTCAATATGACTCAACCTCTTTTGACCCTTCAATGTCTTACAAATAAATTGTGACATCACAAGATAATTTCGACCATTGAGCCAATTAGCTATTGGTAGCACAAGAAGATCAGAAGATCATTAGATGTCAGGGGTACTAAAGGGGTGGACCTGGGCTACTAGCTACTCATGAAAGTTTTTTCTCCAGCCATCATCAATTACACACTCATGAAAGAGCACATGGATGGTTTGCTTTGCTTAGGGTTCAACCTCCACAATCATGACTACCTTGAAAAAGAGAGGAGAGGTCAACAAGTCCAGGGGTGGTGTGGTAGTCTCGCCAAGTTCCAACTTTGGTAGGGCAACGTGTGGCTTACAAGTGCTCAAAATGTTGACACTCAATAGCATGTGTGACCACAATTCAGGGTTTGAGTCTTTCAAGGATACATCAATCAAGGATACACCAAGCATGGATGCTGGGAAAAAAATCCAGCAATGAATAGTGACGGAATGAAAAGAAGGGGTCGCAATGAAGACTGTTGAAAAATGAGAAAAGTGGGAAATCAAGGTCCCCAAGATTGGGAACTCTAATGCCAACTTGAAAAAGGAGAGGAATAATCTTAATATTTTGTGATAATAATCTCAATGTACAAGGTTCCTTCCTATTTATATCGCTGACACTAAATTCATTCCCTGAATTGGGGGATTCAATCTTTCATGATTATGCTAATATACTAACTACCCATAATAGGGAATAATAACGAAACAAAAAAAATTAATATTTACAACATCAATAAATTTCCTATCTTACAATGTTGGCATCTCAGATATGAACCCAAAACATACCACAGTATCACCATATTCAGATTTTTAAATGATAATAAAAATTAAAAATAAAAAAAATGCAACAATATGAGGTGCTTGATTACAATATGATATCAGTCCTAGAAGTTCTTTTTTACAGGGTTTTGTGCTCAAAAGGTTTAAATTTACTAATGACTCCCTATTTATAAAAGCAGTTCATTAAACCATTTTTAAAGCATATAAGTGTCTCTTATTACACATACAGCTATAATAGCCAAATTTTGACAAGGTATTTTAAACTTGACATCTAAACCTCACCTCCTTTTCTCCAAATGGATCAAAAAATGAAGAAATAAAACAAGAGGACAAAAGAGATAAAAAAAAACAGTGATCCACCAAGTTAGAATGACACCCAAAGCAATAAAGAGGAACCCGGACTCCTTGCCTCAAAGCATGCAAGACATGGGTTCTTCAGGCTAACCAGTAGATGACTCTAGCAGCCAGCAATTTTACTGAAGAGCATTTGCTCATTTTATTTTACTCCCTTATTTTCTCACATTCATTCAACAGCTTCAGATTTTAAGGATCATCTAGGTGTCATCTGAGTGAAAATAATACACTGGAGAGTGAACTTTGACAGCATAGCTCAATGCAGCATCTTTTGGGGATAAACAAGGAGGCTCTATTGATTATTTTCTTCATTCAGATTAAAACAGATTATCTAAAATCCAAAATCGTCTCAGTTGCAGAGTTCAGATTTGGCTTCAACAAGAGAAGGTCAAACTCAAAGTTGAAGCTATCCTATCAGGCTTGAAAGAAAGGAATTATAAGAGCATACCAGATGAAGTGATTGTTTATGGATACGCTGCAAGGCATGGGTCCATCGCCGTATAACCTCTGCTACATCAACAGTTTGGTGGACTCTTCCAGTTCTGTCATCCACTCTCGTTAATGTCTCATTACTAAAATGTGATCCATCATTTTCTTCTTTGTTATCAATCGCAGAAAAATCCCCAGGCTGACCAGATAATACATCTGAATATGGAGCTTGAGAACTCTGATCCATTGCTGCAAGCAAAGATGATCCAGAAATTCGATACCTGAAATTTTTGCATTAAAACGTAAGTTGGTAATTTGGAATACATGTATTGGAAAGGCAAGGCAGGCTACATCACAAGATTACCTGTGTTCTCGATGAGCAATCAGGTCCTCGATAGGACCAGATGCAAGGACTTCATGTTGACCTGTATCAAAAACTCAATATCATCATAAGCTTACTCTTTTTTACAAAACAGTCAAAAAATTATATAAGAAAAAAAGGATTCTAGGTCGTGGAGAGATAAAGCAAGGAATCTTAATATCATAATTGAAAGGATACCAATACCAATGGTTTATCATCAACATTGATCATGGAAAATGTAATAGGCATATCAGAAATGATAAAGTAAAAATAAAAACTGCAAAAATTTACAATTTTGTATAGCTAAACCACAAAAATGGCAGAATCATGTTAGAATACACTGAGAAGAGCAAAAACTTACTATTAGTCTATTCATAAATACAGAAATACAATTGTAAACATATAATGCCAGAAATCAAACTCACTAGAATAACATGATTCATTAGACATGGAAAGTGCAATAGCATTATTAATAATTGCACTTACTTTTACGGGCTAATAAAGACTCCCATAGTCGAGTGGCCTTTGAAACTAAATGGGAATTCTGACTTGAACTGGAGACAAGATCGTCCCAGAGCTCTCCTTCCAACTTCACTTTATTCCTCAAGTCATGGAGTTTTTCCAATTCTTGTTGCAAATAAGCCTGAATTCAGATTTTATATTGTAATTGCATAAGTAACAAATACATAAGGAATATTCCTGACAGGAAAGAGGATATGAACTATATACACAATACATAACATATGCAAGACGGATTTGGTACAAAGCACTTCATAATCGATATACCTCTTCAGCACATAAGCCTCGAAATTCAGCTGTCATTTCATGAGCCAAATTTGACCACATAGCCTGACGTTGTACAGCCATCTCTGCATTCTTAAGAAACTTTCTTCTTTCAAGGGCTATTCTTGCCTGTTTAAGACCAAAGACTCCATTGAGTAACTTAAAGACCAAGTGAATCACCACAAAAATTAAAACTCTTCTTTCCCATTTTCATCACTATTTGCATATGAGAAGAAGTCATAGGAAACACACAAAGACAAAGTATTATTGATACTTTGTACGACTTCAATTTAGAAAAACAATTAGACAAGAAGGAAAAAAAACTTCAGAACAGTCAGAATGACCCTTTGGCAATATATAGAAAACATGCCAAACTAGTCATATAATGGCACCAACTACAACAACTCATGCAGATATTCCCCATAACAATAGTCACTTCGTTCTTAACCTTTGTAAGAAATAACACCATTACCTTTGTAACTGGAAGTAGCGTAGCTGCATGTGAGAAGGCTACATCAGTCAATGGTGCGGGCAATGGGTTAGAAGATATGTCAGCAGTAAATGTCCTTCGATGAACCTCTCTTAAAGCATGCAAAGAAAGTTGCCATAGAAGCTCAACAAACCTACATCAGAATGAAGACTTAAATAACTTTAGAACTGTCATCAACAAAATCAAAATAATGAGCTTCAATTACAATCTTACCATATCCGACTACTATTACAACATAGCAAAAGCTTTAACTCACATGGTTGGGTCCGACAGAATAAACCAAGTCTTTAAGATCGGTCCTTTTTAATTCAATTAATTTTTCATAATCTCTCTTTACCCGACTTCCACCAAATCAGTTATTCGTATTATGGCTTTATATTAGTCTTCTCCTCATATGACAAACAAGTTTAGGTTATATTCTAATTGTACCATCTCTCAAATGCATTAACTCCCAATCCTGTCTTGCATGTTCACTCATCTACAACATTTAGCTTATGCTCGTTTCAGGTCTTTACCGACCAGCATTCAGTATCATAAACCAATGATTTTACCGTTAATAGCACAGTACTAATGAGTACTATTTAGGGGAAAGGTCTCATACACTCTATACCTCTGGCTACTTTGTTCAGTTCAGCAATTCTTCAAATAACTCTTAAACTGTTAGCAGATTACAAATTGTCCATGATTTCACTTATTACATCGATATCGATCCATCAACAATGCACCAAATTGCTAAAAAGACAAGACCCTTAAATCAAACCCATTTCACCCCTACTCACAGGGATCAAGACAGCCAACTGCACGCAAACACAAATCAGCATATCATCACGCAATCAATCACACGCAAACACACTAACCTAGGTCCACAGCACGTAGCAAGTGAAGAAACCCTCGAATTACTCCTCGGTAACGCTCCCTGCGACTCAAGCTCGCTAATAATCCCTTGCACAACCTTTTCCAGCGCCATCCAAACACATTTACTCAAATTACATAAAAAAAAAATAGAAACAAAAGAAAAAAAAAATCAAAATAGATATACCTTACGAAAATCACGCGACTGCGCGGAATCGAAAATCGGCCAGACCTTGTCGAAATCCTGGGAGATCGAGAAAACGCGGGTTAGAGTTAGAAGGAGAGATCATATAGGAAAGGAGACTAGTACCGAAAGTGGATTGAGACATACTTTGGCGGATTGAATTGGACCTCTGAGAGATGAAAGGATAAAGTAGAGAAGCTGTTCCCCCAATTTAGGGTTCGAGTGACGGAAATGCCCGACCCGAGGAGTCGCGTTGGATGCTCCGACTCCGATAATCGCCGGATCCAGTCCCAACAACAAGCAATTCGTGTACATTGCACTCTCCAGCTCTATCTCTCTCTCCTTCTCTCTGTCCATCGTCATCACCTTCTCTCACACACTCTCTCTCTCTTTATCTCCCTCTCTTTATATTCTTTTTCTTCCTCTTCGGTGTTATCTGTATGTGTTTCGGTTGCTTCGTTTTCTTCCTCCGATCCTGGTCTATCGTGATGTGTAATTGTGTTTTCGATTTTTGATTTTTGTTGTTTTATATTTTCAGGGTTGAGGTCCCTGGGAAAGTCCGAAATTGCGAAGCAGTACCATAATTTGAAAAGCAGGGGTGGGTTTGGAATTTCAGGAAGTTTGGGTTTTGTAAATTCGTTGCTATCACACCGTTTTGGTGAATAAGATACGACGTCGTTCGCTGCCGGCCCAGTTCTATCGTTGCACGTCTTGTCGTTTCGGGTTACGTGAGGTGGGAGTGTTTCGTCGTGCATGGAACGCTAGTTCTTCGAATTTGAATACAGAAAAATAAATGCTTGTTAAAAGATTATAGCAGTTTTGACGGGAAAAGAAAATTGTACCACTTGTTGTATAATTGGATTTTTATTGGTTAATTATGTTTTACGTAAAATAAATCATTATAAATTAATGTTATATAATTGGATTTTTATTGGTTAATTATGTTTTGCGTGAAATAAATCATTATATAATTGGATTTTTATTGATTAGTTGTGGTGAAGACATGTAAGCATGAAGATTTTGTTGGGTGACTTTATAAACTTTATTGTAAAAAAAATTACTTTCACGCAAAGGGTTCACGTAAGAAATAGGCTCTAATTTAAAGCTCGAGAATGAAGTTCTTTTATCCTGAATTTTAAATCTTTTGTTTTGAGGATAATTTTAAAAAATTAATAACTGGATAAGTTTCAAAAATCTATGATATATGACTAAATTATGTTTTAAAACACGATTTTATTTTTTTAAATAATGCTAATTGAATTTTAAAATATTATTCATTTTAAAAATGTGAAGTTTCGCTTCAAAACAAGATTTTAAGTCGTATTTTAAAATATAATTTTAATATTTTTAAAGAAAGTTGGGTATGTAAACAGAATTATCATTGTGAAAAGTAAAAATAAAATAAATTTAATATTTTAGTTCATAGAATTATTTTTCCTATTTAATTCGTCGTATTTTGAACTGAGATTAGAACAATTCTTGTCTGAGTATACAAGTTGCCAATGCTAAGTTGCTTTATCTAAATTGCAAGTTCAATTCAAGTAGTAGCCATAACTTCAAAAGACAGTAATAATAGAGAAAGAGATTACCGATGTGTATGTTACTTCAAAGTTACCATTTTCTTTTTTTCTTATAATATTTAATGGAACAAGTTATGATATACATAAGCATGGCTTCTACGTGATATATATATATATATATATATATATATATATTATTTACTAATAAATTAATATGTGAATTCAATTTTTAAAGATTTTAAAATTTGAATTGATTTATTAATTTATTAATAGTTTTAAATAATGTATCATTCTATTATACTTTCTCATTTGGTATTTAAGAAGTATCAAATTTATGCATCTTTTAATAATGTTAAAACTTGTTTAAATAAATCTTATTTTAAAGTTTAAAAAAAAATGTCTAATGAAATAATGTTTATCAAATAAATCGTCTAGGATAAGTTGGTTGAATGTTATATGTATAAACGATATTTTAAAAGTGGAACGTTACTCAAACAAACAATTTCTAAAAGCTTATACACATATAATGCCCAAATGTTTAAGGAATGTCTAACTTTTTAATACATTACGAAATAGTACTCAATTATCTCTTGTGTTGCGCTCTCTTTTTATATGCAGATCTAATCAGTACAAAACCTCATTCAAAAGTCTTGCATCGGATCAAAAGATCATTAAGAGATAGAAGATATTATGAGAATATTTCATTTATGCCTTTTGTTTGTCTCTTCCGTATAAGTAGCACAATTTCCTTTGTAAAATGCAATGTAGCATATAACCTCGTACTAAAAGGCTACATCCCTATGTGAAATTCAGTGCTCTATGTAATGGATATTTTTTAAGAAGTCTATATAAAGAGGACTACATGAAGTGAAGAAAATAAGAATCAAGATTTGTTATTGTTCTTACACTGTCAACATTCTCTTAAGCTTACGTCATCTAGACTTCATCTTTGAAAAAGAAAAGTTTTATTACAAGTTTTTAAATCTCCTTTGTTAAACAATATTTGACAAAGAACGTATAAGAGAAAGAATTAGTAAACGTTACATATCTTATTAATTGTCATTACTTTGAAAAAGCTTAAACTCGCACTAAACGCTCATATTACATATCATCCTTCAACATTCTATTAACGTATAGATCATTAAATACATGTGCATATTGTACCTTGTTTGCTATGGTTTTTCTCTCTTTATCTATGCAGATATTGACAATACTAAGATCTACTCAAAAGTACGGCATGTGGATTAGAAAGACGTTGTGAAATAGGAAGAGATTTCAGGAATGTTTCCTAAAGCTTTATGTCCTACCATAGCTATAGAAGCTCTTACTGAGAAAGTAATTATTCTCTTCCTAAGGCATAGAAAAGTACACATTTCCATACGAAAAGCCACCTACTCTCAAGAAGTTCAACTCTCTTTAAGTAACAGTCATTTCTCAAAGAAAGATATATAAGGAGGACTCACACAAGATAATAGACGAAATTTTGCTACCATTGTATCGTTACGCTGTTATTCTCTCAATAAACTTACATCGTCTGAGTATGTTTATAGAACAAAGGAAAAAATTTCAAGTTAGCACATTTCATTGTATGTACATATCCTCTCACTAAGAGTTACTTAAATTTGTACTTGTAAATAAACATTGATTGTGTTTGGATATTCTGAAGAGAATTAAAACATTTGTATTGTTTACCTCAGGAGAGTTAAACATTCTAGTGGGTTGTCTAGGGTTGATACCAGGAGTGGTCAGAACACTTGAATAACAGGAAAACTCAGACAAGTCAGAATTCACTACGAGAACCAAGAGTACTTTATAATACTTGGGAATTAGGAGTGGTTGAAAATACTCAGTGTATACCAAGAGTGATTTATACTCGTTTATAATCTTTGAAAAAGATTAGTGAAACCCCTTAAGAGTTCTTAAGGGAGACTAGACGTCGCTTAGGATTGAATGAACCAGTATAATAGCACGAGCAAAATAATAATATACATAAGCTCTATTACCAGCGAGAAGCATTGATGCTTTGAAGAGATTTTGATGTACTTGAAGTTTTAAAGAATTAATTACTTACATTGTTAAAGCATTTTTTATGTAAAATACTTTGTAGTAGGCTTTGCTTTCATTTATAAACCATAAGAAGCCTTGTAAATTTCTTTTTAGTATAGTTATCTTGCGCCAATAATCGATTACCTTGAAGGATAATCGATTATCATATGTAAAGTGAGAAAACACTTCAATTCGGTAATAATCGATTATCTCTCAGGATAATCGATTATCACCGAAAGATATGATTGACCAAGGTTCGACAATAGTTAATTATCACTAAGGTTACTCGATTATCACCACGTTGAAAACCTTATAATTGCCAAAAATAATCGATTATCACTTTAGATAATCGATTATCATTGACAATTGGGAGCTTTCTTTCTAGCTTCTAACCTAACTCGAACCTTGGGTTATAAATAGTGTCATTCACTGTTCTTAAAAGTTTACTTAAACCATTATAGAGTACAAAATATAGTCTGAGAAAACTCTAAGCATTTAAGAAAGCTTGATTCAGTGTTTGAAGGAGAAGTTGTACTTAGTGTGTCTAAGGTGGAAGCGGTTCTCTACCAAGTTGATTCAAGCTGTTTCATTCATTATGTGTCGAAGGAAGGTATTCTGTCATCTCTTATCGGTTAATAGAGGTGTTTTCTATTCCATTTTGTTCTTATTTCTATTGTATCTTGAACTACTTTCAATGAAACGTTAATCACTTCTTTTAGCGTGATTAACAATTTTTATTCGAACAATCACTTCTTTTAGCGTGATTAACAATTTTTATTCGAACCAATATAAAAACTACTTATGTGAATCTTCTCATCCCTTCTGTATTTTACTTATTCACTTCGAAGAAATTTTTAAAGAAAATCGAAATTTCAAATAGAATCAATTCACTCCCCCCATATTGGTTTTGTCTGAACACGCTTTTAAACATTGCGTTGTTCGATACCAATTTAAACAAGCTCTAACTAAGGTTCGAACACACTACTCTCAAGCTCCATACAAACACACCAAACCAATCAAACTATTATATGTAACTTGTCATTCACATGCATCATAGTAATTACAAACAAAGACAAACACCACATACATTAAAAGAATTAAAATATATACATTATACACACAACAAGAATCAAACACATGACCATCAATCCATCACAAGGATCTCTAACTACATGTGTTACATCTCACATGTGAAAAACATAACTTTTCCATAACTTAAATAAAGATGGAAATACCAACCTCACTTCTAGATATAATTTTCCTAGGTCTTACACTCGACACCTAAGTTACGTAGACAATAACATAATCCCTACAAACGTAACAACCAAATTATCTATATAACATAAACCCATAAACGTGACACCCAAGCCTATCTAGACAATAGCACAAGTTAGAGCCTATAAATGTAACACTTGAGCTTACTTAAGACTGTAGCATAAAGTTAAGTCTAACCGGCTACTTAAAAGTTTTTCCATGCATAAATCATAAGTCATACATGTGCATAAGTCAAACATACAACATTCACAAAAAATAATAGAAACTCTATAATCATTACCTGATTCGTCATTACAATGTTTTTATATGTACTATTCGGTTAAAGGCGACCTAAGTTCAACACAGTAAAAAATGACCACATATAGTCTGACAAAATGGCTATTCTACCTACAAACATAAAGTCAGCTACAACTCGGCCGAACAGTAAGTTACAATGAAAACAAGTTCACTCCACCTACTAATAAACCTTAAAGCTTGGAGGACTTGTGTACTTATGCGACCAAAAAGAGAGTTTGTCTCAACAAAGCTCAATAATATCATTTAACTAAAAGTGATTAAATAAATTAACAGAGATATTTGTTGGCATAATTATAGTATATTAATAGAATATATGATTAAATCTCGATAATTTGATTCTATTTCATATATCCATTAATATCATATATTAGGAATATATATAGTATATTTGATTGATTTATATAATTTATTATATTAATTGCAATATACATGATAAGTTTTTATTGTTATTAATATTTTAGATTTTATAGTTGATTTTCTGATTGTCCAAAAAAACATTGGAAATATGTTATTAATTTAGAGAATGACATACCATTTTATATTCACTCATAACTTATAAATCTAAACTCTCATATTGATTTAAATGTGAAAGATTTGTTTGCAGATGTATCTTCTCCTGGAGTCTTTAGAGCATTTATCAATAGTTATCAATCCACTCATATCTTACCAAAAGATTAACCCAAATCTCAATAAGAACAACATTCTTTTCATATATTTCTAAAAAGTCCCATGCACCTACTTATTAAAGAAGTATGTTATGTTCCCTTTAAAAATCACGATTGACTGTATTACAAGTACTAGTATGAATATTTTAGGACGAATTATCGTGCTTTAAGATTTAGAAGATTAAAAAAAATAAAAAAATATACTCTGAATAAGGGGAATTCATTTTTTAGTATACGTAATTTTTTCTAATTTTATCCTTTTAATAACAATATTTTTAATTCGAATAATTAATTATAATAAAAATACCATTTTTTAAATTTTATTAGTAACTAATTTTTCGAATTGAAATAATAATTCAAAATAAAAATTACCATTATCTATAATATCCATAATTACTCATAATAATTATTTATTTTTGTAATTATTTTTTTATAAATTTTATTTTGTAATTTATTCATATTTTCATTTTATAAGCAAAAATTTATTTTATAGTTTAATTTATTTGTTTTTAATATTAAAGAAAAATAGACACACACCAAATAACACACGTGTTTTTGTTAGTAAAATGATGAAGATGAAGTTTTGATGATGTCCAAATCAAGTAAAGAGAAATCAAGATTCAAGAAGATGTTATGAAGACTTGTATTGCAGTGGAAAACTTTTGTAATAATTGTAGTTCAGTGTCTAGGACTTAGCTTTTGTTTTGATTCCATTTACTTTTATATTATATAATTGATGTCAAGAATCAAAATTGCACGGTTTTAATCGATTAAAACAAGTATTAATCGATTAAAACAAGTAAAAGCTGAAAACTCAAACTTTTCCGTTTTAATAGATTAAAATACATTTTAATCTATTAGAATTAAAATACATTTTAATCTAGGATTAAAATACCTTTTAATCGATTAAAAATGTCCATTGAAGTTTTCTAGCCGTTAAAACTAACTGTTGTACTCATTTTAATCAATTAACACTAATATTAATCGATTAAAAGTGATAAATGGCTAGAAACGAAGAATGGATGAAAAAAAAATTAACTTCTTATATAAATTAAGATTAGTTTATACGCCAATTGAAAATAAAAATTTTAAAAAATTATATTCGAAAACTTTAATAAATTAAGGCATATGTATTAACTTATGAACAAATTAATGTCAGTTTTTCTTCTTTTTCCTTCTAAGAAACTTATAAATAGTTCCATCAAGTTTACCTACGGAAAATCCATTATATAAATTAATAAAAGCTTAATTAAAACTATATTTTTGGCTCTTGGAGAATTTGGGCTCAATTTACTAAATTAAGCGACACATTAAACCTATTAACAAAATCTAGTAACCAATTAATGTATGGATAATCTTCTGAGCATAAATAAATCTTGATACATATGTGAAAGACAGCAAGAAAATATTAGAGGTAGTAATTCTAGATAGTTTTCTTTTTCTTTTTGTTTCGAAATGAAAGTTTCCTTGTTAAAATATCTTGTGCTCCATAATTTAAATAGTAATAATTTTTGCTTCGAAGTTTATGAAACACTGTAATAATTGATGATTGGAATTCAAGTTTTTAATGATATTATGTACGGTACGATTTGTTCACTATGAAACTGGTAGGGTTTTCACTCTTTTTATTTATTTATTTCTGTAATAATGTTTAAGTAATGATTGAAATTATTCAACCATTCATTTCCTTTCCATGATGGTGTGATATGTGTATGAAAAATTATTTGAAAATAACATTTAACATTTTTTTCATTAACTAGTTGGAAACGATGGAGAAAATGTTATCTTGGTTCAGCCTTAAAATTTTGACTAGTTTTTTAATAATAAAGTGTCATTATCATGATAAGAAATTATTATCAAAATATGGATTATCCCAATCACATCCTAAAGTGTGTTAATCGCACTTCAAAGTTTAAAGTAAGATAATCCAAATTATCTTATGATCTTCATAGCCAATGGAATGGATGCCGATGGGTTAGGTGATAAAGTTTAAATTTGGTTTAGCAAGAGTTTGAAGATTTTTTACACTCAATAAAAAAGTTTTATCAAATTTGGGAAAATGATAATAATATAAAATATTATATTCTTATTTAGCTGCTTTCTGAAATATATACATAGAATAATAGGTTGTTCATGTTAAAAAAAAAACTTTATATCTCTCTATATTTTCATTTTCTTTATATTCTTTAAGGTGAATATAATAAAATGTTATCAACTTTTAAATTCGAAAAAAGTAATAGGAAGCTGATAATAAAAGGAGACATTATCTCATTAGATTTGTCAACGGGTACATCTAAGTTTATTTTTTTCTAAAGAGTTTGTATGGAAAGGTTTCAAGATTATAAAGATTTTCTAATTGGATTTTGTATATGGAGTAATGTTATTTAGGATTTTAGATTAAACAAAGTTAAGGTTTGGGACACAATATTTCTATTTGAGAAAAAGAACCAACAAAATTTAGATTAAGAGGTTTATTAAAAACAAGTCCAATAGCCTTAAACGAAGGCCCACAACACCAAAACCCTTAAGAAATAAAAATATCTCGTGAGAAGTCTTCTGCCAAAAGAGTAAAGTTTATTCATGAGAAACAGAAAAGCAATAACGTCTTCTGGAAGTGAGAAAGAGAACAAGAGGCACACTTGCAGTACGCAACTATGGCTATTGGAAGAAGAAGAAAGGGAATATGATCGGCTTAGAGGCTTCAACAAAGGTAAGAAAAACCTAAACTTTATTAATCTCTGTAAAGTATTATATTGTGTGTGTTACAAAGGTAACCCTATATATATAGGGTTCCGATAAGGATAGAAGAGAGAAAAGGGATTTACAGAGATACCCAACAGAAACATTAAATGTAGAAACAACAAACTTCCAACTAACTGAAACATTAATAGCCTCCTCTCAAGCTCGATGATGAATATTCACTAATCTAAGCTTGGGGATGATAGATCTGAAACGAGTGTGGTGAGGAAACTTAGTGAAAACGTCGACGAGCTGCTCTTCCATGGGAAGAAGGCGTAAAAGCTTCGCTTGTATTTTTTCTCGCACCACATGACAATCCAACTCGATGTGCTTGGTCCGCTCATGAAAACTTTGGTTGTGAGCGATGTGACTGGCGAAGTTGTTATCACAATAAAGAACAACTGTAGCAGTAGGTTGAACCTAAAGATCTTGAAGAAGGTAGTGAAGCTATTGTATTTCACAAACAGTGACAACTAGAGCACGATACTCCGCTTATGTAGATGACCTAGAGAGAGTACTTTTCTTCTTTGACTTCCATGAGACAAGGGAGGAACCTAGAAAGATGTAGTAACCAGTGGTATATCTCCTTGTGTTAGGGCAAGTGGCCCAATCCGAATCATTGAAGCCCTTGATTTGAGTGTTAGAATTGGCAGCAAAGAAGAGCCCTTCTGAAGGACTAGATTTGATGTATCTAAGAATATCCTACAAAGCTTGATAATGATAATTAGTGGGTTCCTGCATAAACTGACTTAAAAGATTAACAGTAAAACATAAGTCAGGTCTGGTATTAGTAAGGTAGAAGAGCTTCCCTATCAATCTGCAATAGGCACTAGGGTTATCCAGATAATTCTCTGTCTTGTATAAGGAATTAATGTTGCTTAAAAAGGGTGTAGAGCATGGCTTGCTTCCCATCATCCCTGTTTCCTCAAGGATGTCAAGAGCATACTTTCTTTGATAAAGGTGTATGCCTTTCTTAGACCTAGCAACCTCAAATCCTAGAAAGTATTTGAGTTCTCCAAGATCTTTTATCTGAAACTGATGATGCAAAAGAGTCTTTATGTGAGTAATCTCATTCATAGAATTTCCTTTTAAAACAATGTCATCTACATACACAAGTAAGGTTGTGAAATCTGTGGAAGTTTTCTTGATAAAAAGAGAACGATCAGATTTGGATTGAACATAATTAGCATAAATAAGGAAAGTGGATAGTTTCTTAAACCATTACCTGCTAGCCTATTTCAGGCCATAGAGAGATTTAGTTAATTTACAGACCTACCCCTTAGTGTTAGCATTTAAACCTATTGAAGGATCCATGTAGACATCTTCATTTAGGTCCCATGTAAGAAGGCATTATCCACATCAAGTTGATGTAGAAACCAGTTTCTTGAGGCTGCAAGAGCAAGTAATAATCTAACAGAAGTGAGCTTAGCAACAGGAGAAAAATTATCTAAAAAATATATTCCCTCTTGTTGGGTGTAGCCTTCGGCTACCAATCTGGCCTTATACCTTTCCACTGTACCATCAGCATTATGCTTGACCTTATAAACCCATCTACACCCAATGGGTTTCTTTCCAAGAGGGAGTTGGGTCAAAAACCAGGTACCATTGTCCTGTAGGGCCTTGATTTCCTTCTGCATAACATCTGCCCATTCAGGACTGTTTCTAGCCTCATCATAGGAGCTGGGTTCCTTGCTAGCAGTTATAACAAGTGTGTATTTTAAGTATTTATCAGATAAAGAATCATAAGATAATGCATTGGTATAGGATAAGGAGTTTTCAAACTGTTTTTGATGCATAGGGATGTAGATGAGGACTGGTCAGCTTGATGTATGTAGTCCTTTAAGTATTCAAGAGTCCTCTTAACTCTGTTCGACCTTCTCTGATTGTGAACTCCTTTTAACTCTTCTTCTTCTTCTATGATATCAGCGTTGTCAGTACCGATAGTGGTGCTCTCAGCAGGGGTTTGATCATTTCTTCTACCCTCAACCAAGTTCTTTCCATAGCTGCAAGACAGATTATCAAGAAAACGTATATTGTCTTCATTATCATTACAATCAACTTTATTATTTTGCTCACTTTTGTAGGGAAAAATATCTTCGTAAAAGATAACATTTCTACTAATGAAGATTTCCCTAGTGTTGATGTCAAGAATAGCGTAACCCTTCATTCCGTTTTTGTAGCCTAGAAAAATACCTTTTCTGGCTTTAGAATCAAGCTTATTTCTATTATTTTCTAAAGTAGAGGCAACACACAAGCAACCAAAACCTTTAAGGTCAAGATAAGTAGGAGGATTATTGTGTAGAACATCATAAGGAGTTTTATTTTTAATAACAGGAGATGGAAGTCTATTTATCAGGTATATGGCATGAGATAAGGCATAAGACCAATAAGCATAGGGAATGTTAGATTGAAAGAGTAAGATACGTGTTATATTCAATATATGTTGATGCTTACGCTCCACAACAGAATTTTGTTGTGGAGTTTCAACACAGCTTCTTTGATGTTCAATGCCATAAGAATCATATATGTTGGAACAATTGAATTCAGGTCCATTGTTAGTCCTAATGACTTTAACAGTTTTATTAAACTAAGTCTGAATCTTTACAATAAAATTCTGTAATAATTCTCTAGTCTGACCTTTATTATGCATAAGAAAAGCCCAAGTATGTATACTACAATCATCAACAATAGAGAGAAAATACTTATGTCCATGGACAGATGGAATGGAAATAGGAACCCATATATCATAGTGTATGATATCAAAACAGTTAACAGACAAAGAATTACTCTTAGGAAAGGGCAATTTGTGTTGTTTGGCATAATGGCAGATATCACAAGTATTATTAGAAGTAGTTTGAACATATGAGAAAGTTTTGCATATTGTTTCAACAATTTTGTGTCCAGGGTGACCTAGTTTATAATGCAACAAGTTTATATTTACATGCTCATAAGAGAAAACAAAACTTGGTGTGAGATTTCTTCCAAATGTTTGCAAGTAGTAAAGTCCCTTGTAGACATTAGCACATCCAATCATCTTCAATGTGGAGTTGTCTTGGATTTGACACATCTTAGAGGAAAAAGTTAGGGTGCATTTTATATCTCTAGTCAAACTTTGGACAAATATAAGGTTGAAAGTAAAATCAGGAATGTATAAAACATTAAAAATAGTGAAATTTCTAGAAAACTGTATGGTTCCTGCATAGTGGGTTGTTATAATAAAATTGTTTGGTAATCTGACAAATATAGGCTTGATTTTATAGAATGTAGTAAACTGATTCTTGTCATGGGTCACATGATCAGTGGCCCCTGTATCTATAATCCAGGAAAACATACCTTCTATGTCCTCTGTAGTGTCTTTGTGTATTTGGCTAATGTTGTGAGTAGGTCTGTCAGTCTTTTCTATTATTTGCAGTAATTTCTACATCTGTTCAGGGGTGAAAGGATTTTGTCCTGAATTGATATTATGTTGTTGGTTGGTATGTGGTTCAGTAGAAGCAGTGTAGGCATTGGCATATCCCCATTCACTCTGTCCACCTTTATCTTGACTGTTATTGTCACTCTTCTTGTACCATGATGGATAACCATGCTTAGAGTAACACTCATCAACTGTGTGGTTCATTTTATGGCAGTAGGAACATTGTTTCCCATAATTAGGATTTCTTCCTCTCCCTCTCCCTTGGCTACAAGGTGCAGAACCACGTCCATGAGCCTTCGAATTTTTTTCGTTCTTCCACTGATTTTGTCTTTCAGTGGTGCTAGCCAAAACCTTAATTTCATTTTGATTGGTGGGGCAGAATCACGCTTTTCTTGCCTTTCTTGCTGGACAATAAGGGAAAAGACACGATTGATGCTAGGTAGAGGCTCCATTAACAATATCTGTGTTCTTATAGTATTATAGTATTCATTTAGACCCTTCAAGAAGCAAATAACATGTTCCATTTCTCTGTATTTATGAGACACCTTAGACAAGTCACAACTTCAAGGAATTTTGCAGCTACAGCACGGAATGGGTCTAAGAAATTCCAATTCTTCCCATAGTATCTTCAAATCTGTAAAATAGTGACTTACACTCGTTTCTCCTTGTCTAATGGAATGGATTTCTTTAAGCAAATCAGAAAACTTGAAGTAGTCACCTTTGGAAAACCTTTCTTTCAATTCTTCCCATAGTTCTTGAGCATCTTCCACATATATAACACTTTCTACTATTTGAGATGAAAGGGTCTTGATGATCCAGGATAACACCATCATGTTTCTCCTTTCCCAAGAATCAAAAAGAGGATCATCTCTTTGGGATTTCTTGATCCCTCCGTCTATGAATTTTAACTTGTTCTTGGAGAGGAGAGCAACTCTTCTCATGTTTCTGCTCCAAGAAGTATAATTGGACTCATTAAGAACTTGAGAAATAAGAGAGATTTCTGGGTTCTCTCCAGGATGAAGATAGAAGGGGCTGGAAGGATTATTCAGTTGATCCATGTTCTCCATGATAGCAAGAAAGGCAAAAAGAAACACCAAGAAACCAAAAGAATTAAGCGCAATAGAGGTATAGGCAGAACAGGTACAGGACCTGCTCTGATACCATATTAAAAACAAGTCCAATAGCCTTAAACGAAGGCCCACAACACCAAAGCCCTTAAGAGATAAAAATATCTCGTGGGAAGTCTTCTGCCAAAAGAGTAAAGTTCATCCATGAGAGAGAGAAAAGCAATAGCGTCTTTTGGAAGCGAGAAAGAGAAGCAACATGAGGCACACTTGCAGTACGTAACTATGGCTACTGGAAGAAGAAGAAAGGGAAGATGATCGGCTTAGAGGCTTCAACAAAGGTAAGAAAAACCTAAATTTTATTAATCTCTGTAAAGTATTATATTGTGTGTGTTACAAAGGAAAGCAGAGTAACCCTATATATATAGGGTTCCGATAAGGAGAGAAGAGAGAAAAGGGATTTACAAAGATCCCTAACAGAAACATTAAATGCAGAAACAACAAACTCCCAATTAACTGAAACATTAATAAGGTTATTATTCAAAGATAATAATTACAATATGTGGTGCAAGACGATGGTAATATATTTTATATGATAAAAATCTTATCTTTTTTATATTGGTTTGTGTTATTGAGTTAGTTTTTTGTTGTCTAAAGATGATTTGATAATGAAAAACTAGTATGTTAGTACAAAAATGGAGGGTTCCTCCATGTGAGAGTTTTTTGTTTGAGTATTTCATTTTCAAGCGAATATTTTTGTGATGTCACTTTCATTCAAGTGAGAGTGCTAGCGATATTGATTTGATCTAAAGCGGTAAATTTTTCACTTAATAACTGAATATCTTGTTCAAGTGAAAGTTTTTACAATGTCATTTCGCTTAAAAAAAATAATTTTCTTTCAAGAGAGAAGAGTCACAATGTTGATGCAACTAAGGTGGCAAAAGTTTTGCCAAACCAAAAGATTTCTACTCAAGCCAAAAGTGCCAAAAGGGGAAAGAATTGCTTGAGGCCTATTTTCGCTGAAGCTAAAATTTCTTGCTCAAGAAAAAATAGTTAAAGGAAAGAGAACCAATTTATTAAGCTTTGAAAGGTCTCTCAAGAAGATATTGGTACTTTTAGTAGTGTGAGATATACTAGAATGAATATAATAAGATCTCAGGTTCCATTAGTAGGTTCAATCACTTAGAGTAAGGTGTCAGGTGGTGAGGAGTTGATAGACATATGTTGGAGGCATGGCTTGAGGTTAAAATGAGGTAGATCAAATTGAAAGATGTCTTACCCTATGGGTAAGGTGGTTAGGTAGCTATTGTGATTAGGAGTACTGGTACAACCGTCCATCAGAATGTGACCCACAAGTGTTAGTCTTTTAGTTCAAGTATTATAACCATGACTAAGGTTGTCTAGATGTCATGGTGTATTATATGTTTGATGTGAAAAATATGACGAGATGCATATGAACTAAGGATGATTATTTAATGATTTTTGTATACATGTTAAAATGGTAAATTATTATGTTTAAATTATTACTTATCTTACATTTGTCAATTGTTGGGCCTCTTATAATTGTGTTTATTTACTCATGACACTACAAAAATTTGTAATTTTTTCAGGGGTTATTTTTAGCGTTATCGGTGGTTTTAACCCTTGGAAACTACATTTTTCGCGGTTGCCAAAACCGCTGGGCAAAGCAGCGTCGCTAAATAATTATTGACGATTTTTTCCTAAGCCGCCCCTATTCCTATGGATTTCTGGAAAACCACAAAACTAACCGGGGTTCAAGAAAACCACCCCTATTTCCAAGGGTTTTGGAAAACTGTAGTAATTTTTCGAGGTTATGCTAAAATCGCTTGTTAAGATTGTTGATAGGGGAGCACAGGATTAGATGAACCCACAATCTTTGTGATATCTGTTTTTGATGATGACAACACATTGTTAATAAAAAAACATGTATATGTATTGTGTTATGTGTGTTATATGCTTATGTGATAACTGTGAATATAATGTATTGATTATTGCATATTATTGTGTTTGAATTGTGATTATATTTGTGTATCCATAATATGAGTTTTGAAATAAGAAAAACCACACGCACCAAGCATATATGTGTGACTTAATCGATTACAATGATGAGTTAATCAATTAAGGTCATCAGACAACTTAAGCTTTAAACTATGGCAAAACAACAGGTTTTAAATCGATTATGTTAGTGGTTAAATTGATTAAAACTCGTGTGTTTGCACAAATGTTTTTCAAGTGCGCTGTGATGGATTTTGAGAAGAAAAGTTTTCAAAAATATACTAAGTGTTAAAACTTAATCGATTACATAGATCTTGTATTCAATTAAGTTTGTTAATGTTTTGAAAACTATTTCATTGATTGATATACTTGTCACAACGATAATAATTTTGAATATATTGACCAAGCATTTATTGCTAATCGATTGCATTAATTGAGCATTCAATTAGTGACTTTGATTGTTGTTGATCTGTTATAACTGTAAAAAGAAAACCGATTAGATTAATGACATAATCGATTAAAATGCGTCTGTTTTGACTAACTCTATATATTGACGCATGGTTAGAAATTTTGTAAGAAGAAGAGACATTTTGTGATTAACACTTTCATATTAGTTTCAGATAAATGCTTTGAAGTCTTAGAGAAGAGAGAAACGCTCCAAGAAACAAGAATTGTCACGGTGTTCAAGTCTTGAAGATTTCTTGAGGAGCAAGATTGATTGATTTGTAAAGCCTGATCATTGTGCACAACAGAGGTGCATACTGTTGGATCAAGAGCTCTTGCAAACACTTACTGTTGTTGTTTCCTTGTGGTGCATACAGGAAGAAGAACGTGGTTCTTGACTTTGAGGGGGATCTCAAAGGGTTGACTACAGGAGAAGATTTTCTTGCTGCTAGTCTGTTGTATATTGCCTATTTTAGATTAGTGACTTAAAGAGGTTGTTTACATTTTGACAAGTGAGGTCGTTGTAAAAACCTTATTGTAAAAACTCAGATCTTATAGTGCAATTGGCTTTCGGTCTAAGGTTGATCGAGAGGACACTGGATGTACGCTTGGCCGAACCAGTATAAAAACTCGGAGTTTGAATCTTCTTCTTCTTCCTATCTCTTTGCATTTAATCGATTGCATATTATCTGTATTCGAATACGCATATTATTTCATTGCACACATTTTTACTTGCAATTCAAGAAAAGTTTAAAGACGTTCAGTTTTGCTAAAAAGATTTTAAAAGCAAGCATTTGTATTCATCACCAATTCACCCCCCTCTTGGTGTGAGAAACGAATCACATGTTTTTTAACAATTGGTATCAGAGCTGGTTTTCAAAAGATATTTAAAAAACAAATCGATTAAGTTTGTTGTCTAATCGGTTATTCGATCCTGTGATGACTTTTGTTTCTCTTACTTTTGGTGAAGGTGCATCAATGAATAGACGACCTCTATTTGCCGGTGAAAACTATGCTTTTTGGAAAATCAGAATGAAAATTTTTCTTGAATCAGTAGATAAAGGTGTATGAGATGCAACACTCAATGGTCCATTTGAACCCACACACGTTATTAATTGAAAAACTATTTTGAAATTTTTTTTGAGTGGACTCAAGAGGAAAACCGGAGAGCACAATATGATGTAAAAGCTTGTAATGTAATTGCTTATGCTCTCACAATGAATGAGTTTTTCAAGGTCTCTCAATGTAAGACAACAAAGGAAATGTGGGAGGTTCTTCAAGTGACACATGAGGGAACTGATGAAGTAAAGCGTGCCTGAAAGAACTCTTTGGTATTGGAGTACAAAATGTTCAGGATGAAGATCGGAGAAACCATGTATGATGTGCAAAAAAGGTTCACACACATTGTTAACCATTTGATGGCTCTAGGCAAGGCATTTGAGAAAGAAGAAATCAATATCAAAATCTTGAAAAGCCTTAACAGAAGCTGGCAACCTAAGGTAACAGCTATATCTAAGTCTAAAGATTTAACTAACATGAATATGACAACCTTGTTTGACAAGCTCGGGAAACATGAGCTAGAGCTTAGTAGATTGAGAGAAGAAGACGAGATTGAGCAAAAGCAATTGATTGCTCTTAAGGCTACAAGTAAAAGATCCTCCAAGAAAGCTGAATGTGATGCAGAAATACCAGAAAAAGAGATCATGAACATGATGGTAAAGAAGTTTACTAAATTCATGAGAAATAGAAATGATGCAACTGACAATGTAGGTTATTCAAGAGGAGGAAAGAAGAACTCCAAGAACAACACTGTGACTTGCTATGAATGTGGCAAAGATGGTCATATAAAGCTGGAATGTCCAAAATTGAAAAACAGGCAGAAGGTTGACACCACGTATCCACAGGAAAAGAGGAGGAGTAAGTAGAGAAAAGCTTATATAGCCTGGGAGAACAATCATGATGATTCATCAAGTGATGATGACCATAGTGTTGAGGAGGAGTCCAATCTGTTTTTCATGGCAGGATCTATACACTCTGAACACAGCGACAATGACTTTGAAAGTGAGCCAATTGAAGTAAAGTATGACTTGTTATTGGATGCCTTTCAAGAGATATATGTAGAAGCCACGAAACTTCAATACAAGGTAAATCGATTAAGTTCAGAAAGAAAAGATTATGAATATCATATTGATAACTTTGTAGAAGAAAATGAAAAGATTAAAAAGGAATTATAAGCCACTTTACAATCTGTCAAAACTGCTAAAACTGAAGTAAAGATTGTAGAGAAGAGTTGTGAAAATTGCCCTGTACATCTAGAGAAAATCGATTACTTGACAAGCACTCTATCAAAATTTACTCTAGGAAGAGATAATCTGGATGTTGTGTTAAGATCTCAGGGTAGAACAATAAACAAACAAAGTATAGGTTATAAAGCTAAGAGCAATAGAATTAACCATAAGAATTTTACTGATCTGAGTAAACCTATCACAAATGATTGATTTTATTGCAATACTATAGGACATACTGCCAGGAATTGTTACTACAGAAAGGTTGGAGTTCCAAGAGGGAAATATAAGTGGATTCCAAAGGAACAACCTACTATAACTAACAATAAAAGACACAAGTTTGTCAGGGTACCTACTTCAAAATCCTCAAACTGTTTTGCAAAAAAGTAAGTTGTTGTTGAATTAGAGTAGTGCTAAGGATGGACTGTAGTGGAATATTTCGCAAATTCTTGAGTATCTCTTTATGGTAAATAAATCAGTTATTTTTCATGCACTCATGCATTACAAGTTTTTGTATGTGAATGATTCTTGTGTGCATGTTTGATGAATGCCTATTTGATTGATTTGGTTGAATGAAAAACTGTTTGCACGATTTTTAATCGATTAGGTTATGTTTGGAATCGATTAAGATTTTGTATGTTTCTTTGTTTTGAGTGAAACTCTATAAAACTTGAAGTCGATTCTAATAGTAGTAAAATCGATTTAAAAAAATTCTCTGAGATGAACTCTCTTATTTTAAAATTTTAAATGGGCTTGATACTGAGATTTTGTTTTTGTACGCCCTTATATGTGTTATGCTTTGAAGAACATTTGTATTCATTGGGTGTGTTCGGCAACTACAAAAATACGAAGCCCTAGTGTGGAAAATTGTCTCGAATCAAAACTCAAGATGGCTTCTTCATCCCTCTCTACAAGAGGAAAAGAAAAAGTTGTTATCGTCACAAGAAATGCTGATCCATCAAGATAGATCAGTGATAAGGAGATTCGTGAAGAGGTTTTGAGGTGGAAGAGAATCAAGACTGTTGTTCCTCACAAATATTTGAACCTCGAGTTGTTTGCAAAAGAGGGTTTCACTTCCAAGAATGGATTGAAACTCAAGGTCTCTCTATGTTTGTTCAGATGAAGGGTGAATGTTGTCTTGACTTAGTGGAAGTATTTTACAACAATCTGAAAAACATAAATGGAGTTATTCAGTCTTGATTAAAGGGTGTAAATATTTACATTGATAACAATGTATGGCTACAAGTGGCTAGACTGAAAGCTGAAGGATTATTTTCTCATTTATAGTACTCAGAAACAAATAGGTGGCTGAAGAAGAAGAATGTATACAAAAACTGGTTAAGGTTTCCGGGTAAATACATAATAGAAAGATTGTACGTGCATAATGGACTGAATAAAGAAGAGAAGATGACAGCACACATTCTTGCATGGTTGATTCTGCTTGGAAGAATCCTACGAGACAGAATGACTACATAAGATGTTTTTCTCCTATATGCTATTAAGAATGATGTTCCTACCAACTGGGTTGAAGTGATAAAGGATCACATGATTGATGTTGGACTCAAACAGTCACGAAATCTGCCATATGGTGTACTCATAAGCAAGATTCTGACTCTTCAAGGGGTAGATGAAAGCAGAGAAAAGAAATGCTCTTGTAATTGTTCAAATGTGATTAATAAAAATACATTGTCTTCTATCAGCTTGGTGAAAACTCTGAATGGATGGCGCTTCAAGGATGAAGAAAATATGGATGCAAGTTCAGGAAGCTCTCCTGCATTAAATGGAGATCACAACAACTTCATTCCTGAAACCAAATTTGAGAGGTTTGTTGTTGAACAATTCAGTAGGCTTGAAAAGAAAGTAGACGGTCTATATCAGAAGAAGAATAGGAATGATTCTCCAATTGAAGATTCTAATGAAGAGTCTACTGATGAGGATTCCATGGAAATATCTGATTCAGAATAGGGCCTCAATGTTGTGTATTGAGTTTGTTTTGATTTGTCTCTGTTATGTTGATTTTGCATTGTGTTTTTTTTTTTGCTGATGGCATTGTATGCATATCTTTTGGTCTTATATGGTTGAAATTGTTTTCTATCATGAATGAAATTTTATTTCAGTTTAAATCAATCTGTTTAGATTAAATGTGTGATTGATGACTTGTTCTGGTTGATAAATCGATTAATCAGTTTGTATGTATGCAATTCGAACATATTATTGTTACATTCTCATTATTGCATAACCATATGTTAACTGTGATGAAGGTTACTAAACTGCATAGATACTAAATTGTTGGATCTAGATAAGCCTGAAGGGTTATGTAGGAATACAATGTGCTGACTAAGCTGAAAAGGGAAATTCAACATTTCTCTATAGTAAAAATCAATTAAGATGAAGTTCTAATCGATTAAGTTTCGTCATTGGGTTTGCAAGTTTCTAAACTTCTGATATCTGATATTTCAAACCATGAATTATTTTTTGTTACATGTTTATTCATCTTATATCTCTTTGCTTAAACCGTTGTGAATATGATGTGAGATTATAAGTGTTTAAATTGTTATGATGATTCAACATGTATCAATACTTCTTTGATATGACTTTTGTAACATTTCTATGATACATTGATTGAATATGCTTGAGTGATACATGCTCTGATATATCTTTTATAACATGTTCTATGATACATGCTTGAATATGCTTAAAATCGCAGGTATTTCTTTTTCTTTTTTTTAAAAAAACTTTCTGGCGGTTATTTACTAAAACCATCCTTAAAATATCATTTTTTTAGAATAATTTTTCGGCAGTCCTTGATTAATATTATTGTTCACCTCCTTTTCGAAGCCCTTCATTTCTAATTCCTGCACCTTCATTTATAACCCTTTACTGGTCAGTTGGATTTGAACTGAGGCAAAAGCACACACATTTTCGCCTTGATTCAGAACCGAGGCAAAAAGCTTACCCTTTTGTTCTCGCCTGTATATGTCTTTGTTGCAGAACCGTTGTGTATAAGCGAAAATAACTGCTGTCGTTTCCCTTTAGTGCACTAGTGTTATAATCATTAATTTTTTGTGATGGTTATAAACACAAAAAGGCTTGAATATTAAAGCAATGTTTTATACTCCACTTTACTCACAATGTTGTATACTCCACTTTACTCACAATGTTTTATACTTTACTTATCTTTCTTTCTGGTGTTTTAATTTCGTATTCGGTTTCTGATTTGTTTTTAAATTAATTTGTTTGTGTTCTTATTCGATCTTTTTATTAAATTGTGTTCTAGTTGCTTTTATCTTAGTTGGGGCTTTTAGTTTCTTATTTAGTTTTTGAATTGTTGTATCAGTTGTATTCTGCAACCTTTAATTCTTATTTTTAATTGATTTTATGATATTTTTATTTACTTACTGAGTAGTATTATTAAGAATTAGCGTACTACATATTTTTTCAAGTACTATAGTTTTTACTATTAGTTATGATTATTGTATGAAATTTGTCTTTTCTCTTCTTTTTCCAGCTTATATATACTTATATATTAATTTTTTGGCTTAATACCAATTTTGGTCCCAATTTTTGTTAGCTTTATTCGAAATGGTCCTAATTTTTTTTCTCCTACCTCCAGAAGCCCTAATTTCCCCTACACAGAAACCCTAGCCACCACCTAACCCTAACCATCGTCGCCACGGTCACGGCCAACCATCATCTTTGCACCTCCATCATCTTCTCCGTCCAACAAGCACCCAAAAACACCACCCATGGCCACCTACCAGCACCTTCATTGGCGTCACCCGTGCATCCAACAACAACCACCATGGAACCCATTATCGCGAATCAAATGAACCCAAAACGAAAATACAAATTCATGGAAAAACAGAGAAGAACCCTCATCCCCAACAGAGAAGAACCCTCATTCCAAGTTCAGAAACCCTAACATTCCCAATCTAAACCCTCATCCCCCACTTTGCAAAACCCGAAACCCAGACTTGTACGGAAGAACATAATCCCTAGCCACACGCAAAAAAGAGAAGAACCAAGAATTCCCCAAATCATTTTTGAAACGAAAATCATATATTCTAATTTACAAAAACCAGATAATACAACAAAAACCCCCAAATCGAAACCCTTAATTGTGAGTCCTATTGCCACGAAACCGCTTGAGAACGGTGGGCTTCTCAGATCGTGACTACGTCGGAGATTGAACCTTCACGGAGGCGTCGCCACTACAACCCTCACCGTGCCGCGAGAAAGTAATTTGCTCTCATTTCTGCGAAACTCCGACACACCCACTATGGTCAATTGGACCATCGCAACCTTTAGTTTTCCTCTGGCGACGCAAACGTAAGGAAGCCTTTCTTCCTTGCATTCAGAAACCCTAATTTTTTTGGTGGGGAAGGGGCTACCACGTGGCAAGGCAGGTCAGCAGCCAAATGACATGACATTAAGTTATTGCACAGCTGGACAGTGTGTCGTTAACGATTTAAATGCCGTCTGCAAAAAGGACTAAATTGAACATAAATTACATTCTTTAGGACAACATTGAATAGAAAAAAAAATTAGGACCATTTCGAATAAAGCTGACAAAAATTGGGACCAAATTTGTATTAAGCCTAATTTTTTAATTTACATGTAAAGTATTAGAATAGCAGTTATTGCACTATCATATAATCCACTTTTCAGGTAGGTCGATCTACTAGTTGACAATGACAACCATGACACTGAAGTATGTGTTGGTAGCGATTTCTATTAATTGCATATAGTTAGTTGTGTAACTGACTTACAATTAAGCGCCAAAGATAGTTGAAAAATTGTTGTTCCAATAGGATTTTCACAGTTTGACAATTGTTTGTGGTTTTTTCATCATATTGTTTTCTTAAATGTAAAGCTCTTACTCCTCCAAGGTTGCTGCTCACTGGACCCCAAATTCAGGGAACAAGACTATATGAGTATTAAGGTACATTCTGGAAAAGATGCTTAACCCTGTCAAATGAGCATTATTATGTTGTGTAGATCTATATCTAACATGGTCAATTAATAATGTCGAATTGCTCTGAACAAACACTGTAATATCATGTTGATAAATGTACTCCATTTTGTCTAAAGAAATAATTAAATTATTAACTAGTCATATTCGTGTGACTCAAACTTGTTTCATGGCCCTTGTAAATAAATTTGACTTGAATCTTATATTTCAAGTCAGATGCATTCTTTTCATAACACGATTTATCTATGCTTTAATAGCTTTTATGTTATGTTTTTAGGCAGATGTTGTTAGATATGCTTAGTCAACAATGTTATCTAAAGATCTTGTTTACTATCGAAATTCATAGTCACTAGATATAACAATTTGCCCCTTTTGCATTTTAGTTAGTAATTATATACATTTTTGGGATTTGTCACAGATATTGTAATAATTACATTACAGCTAAGACTTTTGGACAGTGAACCGAAGAGCTATACTTTGACTATAGGTGAAAACTTATTAGCTTTAGTTTTCATTTCATTCCTCTCCCTTCTCTTCCCCCTCTTACAAAGGTTTTATTCATTAGTGTTTTACTCAGAAACAAAATTAATTAATCTTTACTTAGTGTTTTATTCATTCATCATTTACTTTTAACATTAAGTAGGTGTACTACCTAGTATTAAATTATTCCAGGCAACAATTTCATAACTAAGTAGGGGAACTACTTAGTTATGAATTCTTCAATTCCATAAACTTAGTACTACTTAGTTTTATAACCAGTTTAGTAAATTCATCTTATGTAGTGTTTCGTTGAATATTGCCACTTATTCTAACTTTCCAATCCTCATGGCATGAACAGAGGTCGTTTTAATGGATAAATCATGGATAAACATGACTCGAAATACAAGTCTATATATGAGAGGATTGAATACCTTCTTGGACTTCACATTAACTAATAGTGGTGTCAGGGGAAAGATAATATGTCCATGTCAGAAATGCAATTTTAAGAAATGGCAAAGTCATGAAGAAGTATATGATCATTTAATTATTAAACCTTTTTCCAAAAAGGTATACAATATGGCTTCTACACGGGGAGAGAAGAGTAAATGACGAAGCGCCTCAAGTAATGGCTGAAGCTCCTCAAGTAATGGTCGAAGAAGATGGTGGAAGAGTTGAAATTAATGATAATATGTGTGAAATGATTAATGATGTATTTGCACATCATTCCTCTAACAACGACATGATGAATGATGACGGGATGAGTGCAGAGTCAAGCCATACTAGAAGTCATGATGGGACATATTTTTTTGAATTAGTGCAAGATGGAGAACAAAGTTTATATGAAGGATGTGATAAATATTCGAAACATTCATTCTTGGTGAAGTTGTATCACATCAAATGTCTATGCAGAATAAGTGAGAAAGCTATGTCCATGATACTAGAGTTGCCCTTTGAAAACTTCCAATATAGGCAGTAATAATTAAAAACCTACAATATCTAATCTGATGATCCAATTAGCTGAGAGTTTCATGAAGTATATCCCTTTTATCTTTCACATAATGTTGTATTATCTGTTTTTGATTGAGACTAGAATAAGTTTGAATTCATTTCAAACAGAGAAGTGTATGTACAATGTTTTCTTCATGCCAAACAAAGTTTCTTGCTGAGTTAATTAATTAAAGACAACTATTTTTTACCTAGAAATAAATCCCAAATTTCTCATAGTGAAGCCATGCGTGCTTAAAATATTATGTTGACTAATGATAGGATAACATATACATATACTTGAAAGTGAGTGAAGTAACCATTGTACCCAAAATAAGGCAGTAATTGTTGTAATTAAAGAAAATATTTTTAGAATCTTTCTAATTAGAGGAAATAGATATATAATCTTTTATTTTATTTTGTTTTCCTAGTTTCCCTATTTCCCTTTTTAGGAGAATTAGATTATTACAAATAGAGGATATGAGAATGTATTTTTCATGATTGAGAATAACAAATCAGTTTTATTTTCAACTTGGTATCAAATCTCTCGAACTTGGGGCTCTGTTCCGCTACAACAGTCACACCGCCGCCGCTGTCTGACCACCGTCGCTGGTTGGGGTCGTTGATAGGGCAGAAAGGTGCGCCCAACACCGGCGATCACAACGCCGAAAGTCACTCCGTGAGAGAAGCTGTCACGCACCGCCATGCGCCTCCACTATTGCCGACGCGTCCAGCCCACGCGCCCACCTCTAGCGAGACCCATTTGATGCCGCCGCCACAGATAGGGTCGCCAAAGCCTCCTGAGTCTGTTCCTGGGGTCGGTGACGACCCGTTTGGCCTATATTTGAGCAGATCTGAGTTTGAAGGTTTTGCTCCTCTTCTCGGTGTGACCCACACGTCATCGTCGTCTTGGAAAAGGTCACCGGAGACTCCTAGTTTCGTTCTATAGGATGTCTGAAGTAAAAAGGATTCCTTTGGGAGTACCTAAGGACCTACCAAATATAGGAGGTACCGATCGGTTGGATGGTCAGAATTACTTACAATGGAGCCAATTTATTCGAAGGGTTCTCAAGGGTCATTCAAAACTTGATCACATAGATGAAGGAGGATCATGACGAGACGACACTTATTTCTCAATTTAGGACAATGAAGATTCATTAATTATGACTTGGATGTGGCAAGAGATAAGGAGAAATTATATGTTTCATTCTTCTGCAAAAGAAACATGGGATGATTACAGAGTACTTTTTCTTTAAAAAAGGATCTTGCTGCTTACTATGACATTGAGAACAAGATTTTTTATACAAAACAGGGCTCCCTTTCCGTATCAGAATATCACGGAATCCTGAGTGGTCTTTGGATGGAATTCGATCATAACCAAACAATAAAGATGTGTAAAACAAATGTTGTCGCTCTTGCTGAATTCATTGAAAGGGGAAGAATCTTTAAATTTCTCCAAGGCCTGAAGCATGAGTACGACCCAATCCGGGTTCAGATTTTTGGAAGAGATAAATTACCATCCTAAATGGAGGAATCTCCAACGCAGGCTCTGCCATGACAACTGGAAAAGGGAGTCCACAAGGGGACAAATGTTGGGGGGAAGACGTTTGAAAAAGGTACTCATGGGGACTATTGTTCATACTGTAAAAGATCTAGACATACCAAGGAAACATGCTTCAAACTCCTTGGAAGAAAGAATGTTCTCGAGCGCATGGGAAACAACAAAGGGTCTACTCAAAGATGGGTAAATCATACCACCTCAGAACATGAAGCCACCAATCAATCTAGTTCTTCATAGTGTAATCCACCACCACCACCAGATCTTGATATGAAAGCTTATAAGGGGAAACTCGAGCGCTTGGAAGCAATGGTTGAATCAATGAGTAAGCCCTCTGGATCATGTACTCAGTCCATAAAAGGTAAGATTTGTCTCAATACTGTTGGTCAAGTGTCTCAAGGTATTTGGATCCTTGATTCGGGTGCAACTGATCATATGACACCTTTTAGTGGGTCTTTCGACTCATATGGTAAAAGCAATAAAGCACAACTTACTACAGTTGCGAATGGTCAGAGTATACCTATATGCGGCTCTGGGAATATAATTTTGGACTCATCTATTATATTGAAGGATTTTTTACATGTTCCTCAATTAGCTAATAGTCTTATCTCTGTGCAAAAACTCACAAAGGATTTAAATATTTCAGTAACATTTTTTCCAACTTATTGTGTTTTTCAGGACCTTGCCACGGGGAAGACGATTTTAACTGCTAAGGAGCAAAGTGGGTTGTACTTTTTAGAGTTTGATGACCAAAGCAACACACAAATTATGAGTCACCAAGCTACATCTGAGATGTGGGCAAATTCCCAAATATGGCTACATCATCAAAGGCTTGGGCATCTTTCATTTAGTCTTATCAAGTCCTTGTTTCCCATTTGTTTACCAAAGAGTTTGTTGAGTCTTTTAATTGTGATATTTGTCAATTGTCAAAACATCATTGTGTATATTATCCTATTAGTAATAAAAATAGTATTTCTCCATTTGATTTAATTCACTTTAATGTTTGGGGTCCTGTCATAGATTCTATTTTCGGAGCCAAATGGTTTGTTACCTCTATTGGCGATTGTACTCGTGTCACGTGGACATACCTTATGAAAAATAAATCCGAAGTTTTTCAAATTTTTGTTAATTTTTTTCATCTGTCTAAAATCAATTTGGAAAAAAATATCAAAAGAATTAGGTCTGATAATGGTACTGAATATGTGAGTCATGAATTTCTCAATTTTTTGTCTCATAATGGTATTGTTCATGAATTAACCTGTGTTAACACCCTTCAACAAAATGGGGTTACTAAAAGAAAGAATCGTCATCTTCTTGAAGTAACTAGAGCTCTTCTTTTTCAAATGTCTGTTCCAATAAATTACTAGGGAGAAGTTGTGTTGACTGCCACATATCTTATCAACAGGTTACCCACTCATATCTTAAATGGCATTAGTCCTATAGAGTCTCTATTGTCTTTTGTTCCTTCTTCTTCCATAATAACGAGTCTACCTAGTCTAGTCTTTGGATGTGTTGTTTTTGTTCAATATCATCATCCTAACCGTGGTAAATTAGATCCCAGAGCTCTTAAATGTGTCTTTATTGGGTATCCTTTTAATAAAAAAGGGTACAAATGTTATCATCCTCAGAGTCGTCACGTCTTTATCACCACGGATGTCATCTTTCATGAAACACAATCCTTTTATGTCAGTCCACCACTTCTGGGGGAGAAAGCACTTGAAGTGGGTGAACTCTTCTTCTTGTCATTACCACGTTTGTCTTTGTTGGATGCCCAAGACCTGAGCAATGAAGCTACCACAGTCTATAGTGAGGAAGAAGACAAATTTTTTGGCAACAAATATGAAAGAAGAAAACAACCCACTTCGACTCTGGAGCAAGAAAAATTGTCTAATCCGGAGGTGAGGATCCCTGAAGATATCAATGAGGAGGAGGTAAGTATTACTGAGGATTTACCTATTGCATTGAGAAAGGGAAGAAGATCATTTGTGAAATATCCTATTTCTCAATATGTTTGCACTAACCATCTCTCTGATAAGCACAAAAGTTTTATTGTTGCCATTGATGTCACAAAAATTCCTACCTCAATCAGGAGGCCATGAAAATTGAACATTGGAATCAAGCCATGAAAGAAGAGATGAATGCATTAGAAAGAAATTCAACTTGGGATATTGTTGATAAGCCAAGAGACAATAAGGCAGTAGGGTGTAGATGGATATTCACAATGAAACATAAGGCAGATGGGACAATAGAAAGATATAAAGCTAGATTGGTGGCAAAAGGATATACCCAAACATATGGGATTGACTATGAGGAGACATTTGCTCTAGTGGTGAAGATGAATACAGTTCGAGTTATTCTCTCTTTGGCTGCCCATTTTGGATGGGACTTACACCAGCTAGATGTGAAGAATGCCTTTCTTCATGGAAATCTAGATGAGGAAGTGTACATGGAGATTCCCCCAGGTTTTGAAGTGAAAAATGAAAGAAACAAGGTATGCCTCCTGAAGAAAGCATTGTATGGTCTTAAGCAATCCCCTAGAGCATGGTTTGGAAGATTTTCAAAAGCAATGATTTCCTTGGGATACAGACAAAGCCAAGGAGATCATACTCTATTCATAAAGCACTCTTCTATAGGTAAACTCACTCTATTACTTGTCTATGTGGATGATATGATTATTGCAGGAGATGATGAAACATAAATATTGGCATTAAAAGATAAATTGGTAGCTTAGTTTGAAATGAAAGACCTAGGAAAACTCAAATATTTTCTTGGAATAGAGGTTGCCTACTCCAAGAACGAAATTTTCATCTCCCAAAGGAAATATGTACTTGATCTCCTCAAAGAAACAGGAAACTTGGGATGTAGAACCTCAACAGTTCCTATAGAACAGAATCACATAATTGGAAGTGAAGAAAGTGCTCCTATAGAGAAGGCCCAATATCAGAGATTGGTAGGAAAATTGATTTATCTATCACACACAGGACCAGACATTGCTTATGATGTGAGTGTAGTGAGCCAATTTATGCATGATCCAAGAGAGAGACACATGTAAGCACTTGACAAAATTCTCCAATACTTGAAGTCAAGTCCAAGAAAAAGGTTATTATTCAAAAGGGAAGACACATTGACTATGAAGATATATAATGATGCGGACTATACAGGTTCTATTACTGACAGAAAATCTACTTCTGGGTATTGTGTATTTCTTGGAGATAGTCTAGTAACATGGAGAAGCAAAAAGCAAGATAGAGTATCACGTTCTAGTGCAAAAGTTGAATTTCAAGCCCTTGCTCAAGGAATGTGTGAAGGACTTTGGATGAAAATCATTTTGGATGATCTTAAAGTCAAAGTGGAGAACCCGGTGCAACTACACTGTGACAATAAGTTTGCTATGAGCATAACCCATAATCCAATACAACATGACAAAACCAAACACATTGAAATTGACAAACATTTCATCAAAGATAATCTTGACAAAGGATTTGTGATTATAACTCATGTTCCTACAGAACTTCAAATAGCAGATATTTTTACAAAAGGGCTTCCTTTGGGTAGATTTCAAGATCTTGTAGGCAAGTTGGGAATGATTAATATTCATTTACTAAGTTGAGGGGGAGTGTTGTAATTAGAGAAAATATCTTTAGAATCTTCCTAATTAGAGGAAATAGATATATAATCTTTTATTTTATTTTGTTTTTCTAGTTTCCCTATTTCCCTTTTTAGGAGAATTAGATTATTACAAATAGAGGATATGAGAATGTATTTTTCATGATTGAGAATAATAAATAAGTTTTATTTTCAACTATAACTAATATACTCAAGCTTACCTTGGGACATCATTTCCACATGCCTTCGCAACGAGGACTAATTGGTTTTCTACAACTGCGGGAAACGTTTTTTTCGGGGTTTAAAACCCCCGGTAATACTAAAAAAAACCCTGAAAAAATTACAAATTTTTGTAGTGGTATATCTTAAGATTTCAATAACTTTCTATTAACTTTTGTTCATGTATTCAGAAATACGATTCATAAGCAACGATACTATTATTAAAAACATTTATAATAGTGATAAAGTTATTAATTTTTTATTTTAATAATTTAGTTGTTTGTTTTCTGATTTTAAAATACTTATTGCTTTTGAATAATATTCAAAAGCAATAACCACTACAAAAATTTAGATTTTTACCGAGAGTTATTTTTGTCATTTCCGACGGTTTTAACCCGTGGAAAGTACGTTACCTGCGGTTATGAAAACTCCTGGGAAAAGCTACTAAGTAATTGTTGATCAATTTAAAAGTAAAGTGTGATTATCCACAATTAGACTGTGATTAGGTTAATATTTATTAAAAGTCTACTCAGATTTAAACTAATTTTAGCATCATAGTGTCTTCAGCAACATATATCCTTCAAGTGGTTTGAATGAGCGGTTAAATGCAAAACTCAAATTTAAAGACAACTTTCAGACTTCAAATGACTCACCAGAATTTAAATTGTTGACCTCGATCCTATACTCGAAACGAGAGACATTTAAATTTGGAATCTTTTAAGTATTGTGGCATAATAAAGAAATTTGCTACAGGATTTTTTATGCACATCGCAACCCCATTGGTGCATTCCATAATTGAAAAACACTTGGCAAAATAGACATAGTGATTTGTCGTAAATTTGCTGTTTAATTTTTCTTAAAATACCTCTAATATCCATACCACCATTGATCGTATGGTCACGTGTTGTATTTTAAAGTACCACTTGGACTGTTATTTTTAATTATGACTGCTATTAATCCACCATTATAGAAAAAAGTGAACAAAAAATATGCATTTTATGGTGTTAGTTTCACTTTTGTTGACTGCATGGATCTGTTGATGATTGCTAATTTCAACATAAGCATTGCGAAGAAGAAATTGGTCTAGGACCACTCACTAATATATCTATTTTCTAGTCTGTAGATTATATAAATTAGTCACACAATTAATTAAACCATATAACTTATTTCAATAACTTTTTTATAGCAGAAAAGAAAAAATATATATATCAAAATTAATATTTTAGAAGTTCTTTCTTTTAATTGCTTTAATTGATATGATATATTATTTATTTTAAGCCTTGAAAAAGGTCTATTCGTTTTACTTTGATAATCTTGTCTTTATCCAAAAGTGTAACCAAATATAATAAATTTAATCATTCTTTAAAATTTATGGAAATTAGAAAAAATTACGTCATAGTCTATATATGTTTGATCCACTCGTTTTTATTTTTAGCTATTGACTCAAGCATCATAATATTTACGCATGACGCCACGAAGATCGGACCTTTCCAAGTCGACCACCTAAGACCAACATCAACATGAACTATTCCTCAAAAATAAAAACCACCCAAACCCACTAATTTTACCTTCATCATTCACCCCATATCCCATCCAAAAACTCCATGAACTACCAAACCCATCTTTGAGAGAACTTGCCATGACGAAAGCGTAGATTCGTTACATCTTTAGTGAACCAGGTTGCTATCTAACTGATCTAAGCTTCCACTGACCATACAGTTCCCAACCCCTCTCAACCTACAGAAAAAACCCGTGACCCACATTTGCAACGCAACAATTTGCACTTCAAAGTACACATGATTATGAAGGATTAAGGTTTCGATTAAAGATTTGGAAAAAAGATTAACAGAATGACTAGAATTTTGATAGTGGTTTAAGGGAATTTGATGGTTTAATTTAATGAAGAAAATGGTGATTTGTATAGACAGAATACAATACACATCTTCTTTATAGAATCTTTACAAAAAAAATTGACCAAGAAAATTTTCCAGACAGAATACACAATTGTTTTTTTTGTAAAATCTGCGTCTTCGCGTCTGCAAATAAACATATCTTAGCCTCCTCCGCCCGCCGAAGAGGACGATCCTCCATAGTATTTCAGAGGTAGTGTTTTTGCTCTCTTCGTAGGCTGCTACTTCTGAGTCCATTTTCAGTAGCTCTATTATCTGTTTCAATTGGACTAGAGCGAGTTCTTTCCCAGCTTTTGCGCGTTCCTCATTCAACTCTTATTTTTTTAACTTTGCGAGGGTATATTGCAGCAAGGAGTGAGAAGGAGAAGAGGAGAAAAAAAAAGCTACAAATATATTTTATTTGTTATTTTTTATTTTTCCCATAATAGAATAAAATAAGAAAATGATATGTGACTTTAATATTGTATAAAATATAATTGGTAAATAGCTTTGATATTCATAGCTATAATTTTTGTTGTAATGATATTATGAGCCTATTTTGCATGTTTGTCTGTAATGTTTGAAGGTAGACAATTTCTTCTATTATATATGTTGTGTATATGTAGGTATGAAATTGTATGATTATAAATTTAGGATGATATGTGAAGTCTAATATGTAGTATATTAAATACATGAAAGATCCTTTTATTGATAGTATACATCACATAAATCAAGATAATAGTTTATGAGAAGCTCTAGGTGAGGATTTGATAACAATTATCTATGTGACTGGTTTTGAAATGAAATTATAAGAAAAGGATGACTTGGATTAAAAAAAGAAAACGAAGTTATTTTTTTATGAACTCTCATGCAAGAAGGACAATAAGAATACGAAAAAAAAAAGATGAGTTGGGTTGAAAAGAAAAAAATATTTTTTAGGGATCTCGTTGTGAAAGAAGATGACCTTATTAGAAAAAGAAAAAGATGACTTGAGTTGAAAAAGAAAAAGAAGGTATTTTTTTTATAGACTTTCGTTGCATAAGAAGACCTTATTAAGAAAAAAATGACGACTTAGGTTGAAAAAGAAAAAGAAGGTATTTTTTTTTACACTCTCATTGTGGAAGAAGAAAGTTTATGGAGAGAAACTAGCTTGGAGAAAACTTGTGGTGTATCAATTAATTATTATTACTTGAGAATTAAACTTTAAAATAATTCTAGAGAGCTTTGATTCCTCTCATAATCTTCTATTTATATGAATAAATTGAGGGTGTTGTTCCCTCCACCACCCCATATACTCCCTACACCTCTTCATTATTATTTTATTTTCAAAAATATCCTACACCTCCCCATTATTATTTTTATTTAAAAAATACCCTACATTTTCTCAGCATCTTATTGCAACGACTCTATAACGTCAACCTACGACGACTCTCCTTCACTGTATCTTAAAATACCTTTATCGTAGCCCTAGGTAAGGTATAACATCAACATACGACGACGTATGCTTAAAATAGCTTTATCCAGTCCCAAGCTGTGGCATTAATTTGTTGTCAAATGGCTTGTGCACACTTTTAATATTGCAAAACTAGTCCGTGCACACGTCCGTTTAAGAAACTTCACATCCGTTTAAACTAAAGGACAAAAACGGAACGGGGAGCTGCAGTAAGCGGTGTATGGTGGTGGAGGGAGTAACTCCCATAAATTGATACAAGTGTACATGATAAATAGGATAACCCTAGACACAATTAAACTATAAAATAATTCTAGAGGGCTTTGATCCCTCTCATAATCTTCTATTTATATGAATAAATTGATACAAGTGTACATGATAAATAGGGTAATCCTAGACACAATATAATCATGATAAATAGGATAACCCTAGACACAATATAATCATGATAAATAGGGTAACCCTTGACACAATATAATCATGATAATATCCTAACACTCTCCATCAAGCTGGAGCATACAAATTGTATGTACCAAGCTTGGAACAAATAAACTCAATCTGAGAGCCCCTTAATGACTTGGTCAATACATCTGCGAGTTGATCGTTTGACTCAATAAACTCAGTACATATTTCTTTAGTCAACAACTTTTCACGAACAAAATAACAATCAATTTCTATATGTTTAGTCCTCTCGTGAAACACTAGATTTGATGCAATGTGAAGAGCAGTTTGATTGTTGCAATACATCTTCATAGTATGAATGTCACAAAATTTAAGCTCAAGAAGTAATTGTTTCACCCATATAAGTTCACATGTTAGTAACGTCATTGTCATATACTCTGCTTGAACGGTTGATCGAGCTACTACATTTTGTTTCTTACTTTTCCATGAAATAATATTTCCTCCCAGAAAAACACAATATCTTATAGTAGACCGTCTATCAATAGGCGAACTTGCCCAATCTGCATCACAATACCCAGAGACTTGAATGCTTCCTTTATCTTCATATAACAATCCTTGCCCGGAAGCCTTTTTGACATACCTTAGAATGCGAATGAGAGCATTCCAATGGTCAACACATGGAGCCTGCATGAACTGACTAACCACTCCAACTGCAAAGGATAGATCTGGCCTTGTAATAGTGAGATAAATCAGTTTTCCAACCAGCCTCCTATACCTCTCTGGATCGGAGAATAATTCACCTTCTTTTGTCTTTAATTTCTGGTTTGGGTCCATGGGACTATCTACCGGTCTGCAATCAATTATGCATGTTTCTTATAATATATCAAGAGCATACTTCCTTTGCGAGATTACAACTCCATCTTTTGATTGTGCTACTTCAATGCCTAAGAAGTATTTGAGACTTCCAAGATCCTTGGTTTGAAAATGTCTACACAAGTACTCTTTCAGTTGAGATATTCCAACAACATCATTTCCTGTAATGATAATATCATCAACATATACTATTAAGTAAACACATTTCCCAAGAGAAGAATGACAGTAAAAAACCGAATGATCTGCTTCACTACGTTTTAGCCTAAATTTTTGAATAATGGAGCTAAACTTTCCAAACCAAGCACGTGGTAATTACTTAAGGCCATATAAAGATCGATGCAGTTTGCACACCGTACTAGACTCCCCTGAGCAACAAACCCAAGAGGTTGGTCCATATCTACTTCTTCCTCAAGATCACCATGTAGGAAGGTGATAACACTCTAGTTTTGCATATTTTTCTTTGTTAAAATTCTTTTCTTAAGCTTCTTTAGGCTTTAATTCTTTAGAAATAGAATAGATTAGTTTAAATACCTAGAAATAACTTTTAAATAAAAATTTGGTTAATTTTCTCTTTTTAGGAAAATAAAATAGGTTTTTGAATAATTATATTCTTTTTAGAAAAATACTTTAGAAAACAAAATAAAAATATATTTTAGAATAGGTTGTATTTTTTTTACTCTTCTTTAATACATTCTTTTTCTTTGTGCAGACTTCTTTTTAGGCTGAATTTGGTCAACAAAAACATATGTTGGGTTGTTGTTGTTGTGTTGGAATTGGGCCGCTATTGTTGCTATTTTGCACTAAAATGTTGCAGCTGCATTTGGCAATTGGGCTGCTGCGTTTTGGGCTTGCTGAATTAGTGGAACGGTGCCGTTTGAGGTTGGCAATTGCAGTTCCCTCAAGGGTCCTGTTTGAGAGCAATTCAATTGAGAGAAGAACCTTTGAGTTAGGGCAGAGAGCGAAGTGAAAGAGTGAGGGAGAAAAGACGAGCTAGTGCTCGTGTCACCCACCTAAGCTTGCAGACCTGACCGAAGGAGCTACCCGAAGAGGTGACCGGAGCTGAACCGACAAATATGGAAGCTGATCAGAGGGCTGAGACGAGTAGAGCGCGAGCAAAGAAATGGTGATCGTCCGATCAGAAGCTTGAAGCGACGAAAGCAAGTTTTCTTCTTTACTTTTCCTCTTTCTTTTCTTTCAATTTTTTTTTTGACCCTATATAAAGGGGTTTTCCTCATGTAATTACACACACATTTTACTTTCACAGAGCTTTCACAGTTTTGGATAGAGACAGAGTAGAATAGAGAGTAGCCTAGGTTTATCACTTTCTTAGTTTAGAATTCTCTGATTCTGAATTTTGTTGAAGAGGATCAAGGATCAGTGACAATCCGCGGTTCTCCTTTGGCAGTTTCTCGTACAAATTTTTGTATCTTTCATTTTACTTTCAATAAAATTTCAATTTCAATGCTTTTATTCTGTTTCTGGTTTACGATTTGAGTTCTATTTTGAATTCAATTTTGTTCTATGTTTCCTTGCATTTGATTGTCAATTTTTGATTGATGAATAGGCTAATGAACATTGATTGGACAAATGAGTGGAAAATAATTAAATTCGATTCTGAAATATGAACTAGAATACCCCATAGTGGGATTCACATTAACAGGATGTCTTCCTGAGAATTCGTAACACTCTTATATTCAATCCAATGTGCATTTCACCTATGACTTCAATTCTTCTGTCAATTCTTGAAAAATCTGATTTAGACTCTATGACTCCACATAGTTGAAATTCCTTAGGGAATTACATGACTCCACAGTGAGCATGACTTACTGAGATGTCTTCTCGAGTTTGGAGATGAGTCTAATGAAGAAAAATATTGTAAATCATGTTTTGTTGCTGTCATTTCATTTTAGTTAGAGTTTTATATGTTGTAGAGTAGATTGTAGGTTTTATTTGCCATTAGAATATATTCCATTTCTGTTATTGATTATAAGCATGAATTGGATCTAGATTCATTGTGGTTTGGATGAACTGAGTGATGATTATTGACTGTTAAGTTCTGAAAATGAACTTTAAGATCTTGTGATGGGCTTATCTTAACAGGATGTCTTCCTGATATATGATCAATCACTCTGTACACTGAATCTATATGAATTTAATTCTAGTTTTTTATTCTAACCAATTTTCCTTACTTCGATTCTTTAATTATGGTTCTGTTATATGCATAAATTCTTCTTTCTCTTTAAATGTTCTTTGTTTTCATTAAATTTCATATTCAGTTGTTTCCAGTTTTTTCTTGTATCGTTGTTTCATAGTATTCTTAGGTTAGCTTAGCTACTGTTTTGATTTGTATGATTAGTTAGATTCAATATTTTCATCACTTTAGCTTAGGTTTTATTTTCTTACATTTTATTTTTTTCTTTTCTTTTTTAAACATATTTATTTTCTTATTTTTCATTTGATTTCTTTACTCTTTTCTTTTTAATTTCTTTGTTTAATTTCTTTTCCCCACCTTGTCTGTTAGTAGTTAGTAAATAGAATAAAAGCAAGAATTAATCAAACACTTTAAACTTAATTGTACCGAATCCTTGGATTGATACCTAGGTTGTCCCTATACTTCATTAGTGGGGAAACTTAGTTTGTTCTGATTTTGTGCGACCAAAACTCAGTTTAACAGAAAGCATTCTTGATATCTAATTGATGAAGTGGCCATTGACGAATGGCTGTCATGGCAAAGAAGAGGCGAATACTAGTCATCTTGGCTACAAGAGAGAAAGTGTCACAATAATCAAAACCATAAACCTCAGTGTAACCTTTTGCAACAAGTCGGGCTTTGAGCCGATCAATTTCACCATCAGGGCCGACTTTAACTGCATGCACCCAACCAACCGCCTTTTTGCCCGGGGGAAGGGGCACTAACTCCCAAGTATTATTATGGTCAACAGTATGCATTTATACAATCATAGCTTGTCGTCATCCAGGATGATCAAGTGCTTTTTTCACATTCTTGGCTATAACAAGAGAAGACACTAAGGATAAAAGAGAAAAATATGAGGGCGACAATCGATGATAGCTAAGAAAATTATAAATGGGATGAGGGTTTTGAGTGGAACGAGTACCTTTTCTGAGAGCAATAGGCCATGCTAAATCATTTGCACCAGGAGGCATGGGAGGAGGTGACGAGGGAGAAGAATCTGAAGTAGGAGATTCACCATTGTCTTGGGGAGGTAGACTATCCATTGGGGCCCTGTATGGCATGATCTTAGTATGTGGAGAAACGGGTTCAGGAGAACTGTGATCAAGACTTGGAATGATAGAGACAGTGGAACTATTTGACTCAGCCACTGGAATAGGAAGGACCTGTTGGAGGATAGAAACATCCTAAACAGATGGAGAGACGTAAGGAGTTTGTTCAAAGAATGTGACATTGGCAGATATGTAATACTTCTTAGTTTCAGGAGAGTAACACTGATATCCCTTTTGAAGTCGAGAATAGCCTAAGAAAACACATTTGAGAGGGCGAATGGAGAGTTTGTCTAGACCTGGAGACATGTCATGAACAAAACATACACAACCAAACACTCGGGAAGATGTATGAAAGAGAGGATCATTAGGAAACAAAATGGAGAAAGGGACTTTATTATCAATAGAGGAGGAGGGCATCCTATTAATAAGATAACATGCAGTTAAGATGGCATCCCCTAGTGAAGGACAGGAATATGGGCACCAAGCAAAAGGGTACGGATAATTTAAATTAAGTGTCTATTTTTTCGTTCTGTTATACCATTTCGTTGCGGTGTATGAGGACAAGTAGACTGATGTAAGATACCATGGGAACGCAAGATGGCAGAAAAGGAGGATGAGAAATACTCTTTTGCATTATCACTTCTTAATATTTTGATTACTTGACCAAATTGATTCTTGATTTCAATCAAAAAGGATGTAAAGATGGCTAACAATTCAGAATGATTTTTCATAAGATAAATCCAAGTACATCTTGAATATTCATCAATGAAGGTAACAAAATATCTAAAACCAAAAGAAGAGATACGACTAGGTCCCTATATATATATCAGAATGGATGATGGAAAAACTAGAATTACATATTGATTGAGACCTTTTAGGAAAGGAAGATCTAACATGTTTTCCTAATTGACATGACTCACATTCTAAGGTCTGGAGATCACTAAGTTCAAGACACATCTTTTTTAATTTGGACAAATAAGCATGACCAAGTCGATCATGTGGTAGTTTAGGATTAGGAGCAGCAACACAGGACACCCTTGGGCGAGATCCAAAATGGTATAATCTGTCAACTTCATATCCTTCTCCAATCTTTCTCCCTGAACCACACTCTTGTATAACAAAAGATTTGTGATCAAAGGTTATTAAACAATTTAACATTTTGGTCAACTGGCTTAGGGATATTAGATTAAAAGGACAATTAGGGACAAAAAGAACATAGTTGAGATTAAGGGAGGGAGACAAGGAAACATGACCGACTCCTTTAGAGGAAGTTTTAGATCCATTTTCAAGGGTTATAAAATGAGGTTTTTCTCAAAAGGAAATAGATGAGAAAAAATATGTATTACCAGAAATGTGATCAGAAGCACCTGAGTCAATTACCCATGAATTTTGACCTTCCATGGGTTGCGAAACGCAGGCTGTTGATGTACTGGGAGATTGATATGGTTGTTCCAAACTGTTAGACTTTGACCTTAAATACTCTTGATAGTCATCCTCGGAGAACTTAGAAGTAGAAGTTTCAGTCTTCGAAGTTGAAGTTTTAGTCTTCGAAATATTGGCAATTTTGGAAGGGAAACCTTGTAAGGAGTAGCAATTATCTTGAGTGTGACCCATATTTTTACAGTATGTGCATTGAGGACGTCATTGACCTCCCCGTCCTCCTCCTCTAGTGCCACGTCCTCCTCTTCCTCGTGTGGCAACCATGACAGATGGTTCCACTAGTTCATGCGCTTCCTAAGTTTGAGGTACCGGGATACGCAGAAGGCGAGTGGTCAATGTTTCCATGGAGGGAACCTCATGACTGGTTAGAAGTTGATCTCTGAGATGATCAAAATCGGGATGTAGGGCACGAAGGATCAAAACCATGTAAAATTTGTCTAGTTTCATTTTGATATCCTCTAATGGGTCTGCTTCAGAAAACATCTTGAGTTCTTCAACAACAGATTGGGCTTCAGCCATGAAGGACACCATATCACAGTTTGCCATTTTAAGAGATGCAAGCTTATTTGTAGTGTCATAGAGATGTTGAATATCGTTGGCATAAATGCTTTGAGCTTTCTTCCAAACGGAGTGACAAGTTTTGAAAGCTCTGAGAGATATAAGAAGTTTGGGTTACACTGATTGCCATAATGGAGCATACAACTGGAAATATGCTTGTTTCCACTGATCAACTTTTTCAGTAGGCACATGGCTTCCATCTCGCTCAAGGTGGTCATAATGCCCTTGGCCAAGAAACCACATTTCAACAGCAGTAGACCATGATAGATAATTTTTTCCATTTAGCTTCTCGAAGGTAATTGATGGACTTCCGAAAAAGGAGAGAGTATTGTCAGACGCCATCTCTGAAGAAGACAAATCGTACCAGCGAGGAACAAGAAAACCCTAAGGGTTTAGACAGACAGAATTATGACAGTGGCTGGTGGCGGTCGGCTGCGAACAGTGGCCGACGGTGGCAGACGACGGCCGAAGACTAACGACGACGGTTGGCGGCGACGGCGGACAATGGTCAGGCGGACGGTGGTCGACAACGGATTGTGGCACCGGATAGATGCTACGAGACAGAAACCAGAGCGGGATCGACCCGCTCTGATACCAACTTGAGAATTAAACTGTAAAATAATTCTAGAGGGCTTGATTGATCCCTCTCATAGTCTTATATTTATATGAATAAATTGATACAAGAGTACATGATAAATAGGGTAACCCTAGACACAATATAATCACGATAAACAGGGTAACCCTAGACACAGTATAATCATGATAAATAGGATAACCCTTGACACAATATAATCATGATAAAATAAGATAAATATCCTAACATTATTAATTGAGAGAAACTAGTTTGGAGAAAACTTGTGGCTTCCTTCAAATTTTCCCCAGATTAGCTCGTTACTCTACCCTGCTCGCGTAGGGAAAACTCAAGACCCCAAGAGGAAGAGGGAAAATATGTCTTTGTGTATGAGTATTTCTTTAAGGATTTTTATATTTCTTTTCCTTTATCCAACTTTGAGAGTGATCTTTTCTCAATGATTTGCATGACCCTGAGTTAGTTTCATCCCAATAGTTGGGTGTTTGTGAAAGCGTTCCAATTCTTGTGTAACCATCTCGGTCTCACTTATACTTCTCATCTCTATGTATTTTTACCTGTTAAAGCATGGTGCCAAAGTCGTATCCTTGAACTATGCTTAGTATTGTTCCTTGTTCACCATGTATACCTAGTCCTTCAAAAACTATAAGACTAGCTATTTTAAGTTGAAAGTCTTGTCCACCTAAGCCAAACTTAAATTCTTTGACTTCTTCAACCTGTTCTCCTTGATGATGATGTATTTTGTTGCTTGTTCTCTAAGGTCATCTATATTGGCCGACTTTTTCTTGAAGAGTGAATCGAAAGAAGGTTTGGGCTGCAGACAACATAAAGAAATGCATTATCACTGATGGAGTAAGGTTTAAGGTGTTGGTGGTCGGGACAATGAACCTTTTCATAAAGTTTTTAACGGTCTTGTTCTCTCCTTGTTTTACATGCTTCAAGGAGGTCGAGGTGGTAGGCATCACCTTACGGTCGACAAACCGGGCTTTAAACATGGTGTCAAGCGTGTTAAAGGAGTCCATCGAGTTAGGGGACAACACATAATTTTAGTCCAAAGACTGGTTGTCCAACGTTGTAGGGAACAACTAGTAGTATACCTTATTATCCTTGGTGTGGATGTGAACCTAGGTCAAGTAGGCCTTTAGATGGGTTTCCAGATTAGTCATACCATCGTACTTGTAGATGTAGATAATGATCCCTTTCTGAATGTCGACTTAGGTTACTCTAGCGTGAAGGGGGTATGTCCTAAAATTTTATGGGAGGACATGGTTGCTTGGGTATGTACTAAAAATTTATACGTTGAAGGCAAACCCGGGAAAGCCTGTTGATCTCGTTCTCGATTTGGGTGCTTATTGGGTACTCAGGTGGAATTCTAGGATTCCTCCAACTTCCTGCATTGGTGGGGAGGACTACAGTCCCTTCTAGCATTGTGGTCCCTGCTCCTAGACGACTTCCTCGTCGTTCAAGTGAGGGACTTATTCTCTCTCTCCAGGTTGTCCAACTTCTTGTTCAATGCTTGTAGGTTCTCTTGATTTTGCTGATAAAGCTACTGTGTTAGGGATTCAATTTAGGCTCTCATGGTCTACAACTCCTTGTCGATGGAGTTGCTCATTCTATCGGATCAACATTGGGATTAGTTTTGGATAATTGTCATTGGATTGAATTCCATCTCGTTTTATGAATCAAAGGACTTCGACACCTACGCTTGGCTTCTAGTGGTGACCATGAAAGGGTGAGGTTGGGGAGTAGTTTTACTGGGTCCAATGATGGACGCAAAATGTTGTTAGCAGAATCGAAAGCGTAAGCCTTTCGATAGGTAGCACGATCGAAGTGACTTGAATGGTCTTAATAGCTAGAACAAAGAGAAAAGATCGTAAAGACTTTTCCATGCTCAAGTCCATAAGAGAGTTTTAGGATTTATATAAGTATAATAGTGAGTATCAAAATTTGATTGTATACTCGAGGAAAATACTACATGTATTTATAGGATTTTTGGACTCTGAAGTAAAAGATAATAAAACCTGATCACATATATGATAAATGGGCATGATAATAATAATAATTTATTATTTAACCAAATTAGCCATATATTAGGCTGATATATGGTATAAATGGATATTTTTTATGCAATCAAACTATTGAGATTCACTATATATTATAATATATATATAGTAAATGTACCAACAAATATCTATGGTAATATTATTTAGCCTCTTTAAGCTAATAATGTTGAATGGGTCTTCTTGAGCCATACTTCTTAATATATTTGTTAGGTTGGGTCGGTACATAAATTTTTCAATCCCAAATTCGTCCACATCATTATGTCAATCACCGCATTTGAGGTATTGTTCAGTTTGGAGCTTGAAACTCCTTTGTGATTTTGTTCTTAAAAGAGACCTTACAGGGTTGATGGAGGAAGATGTATTTAAACTGACTTTGACCTTGACTCTAAAGAGATATATGACTATTACACATGTACCGAACATAAGGTTCATAGTCGAGGTCTAAAAAGGGAAATCATTTTCACCCCCACGGTGGGCACTAATCAACCGATCCTAAATCCATCGAGTGATATTGTTAGGATCAATCATCATATCTAAGGTATTGTCCGTTTAAAGTTTAAAATTTTGAAACTGTTTTTGTCCTTTTTGAGGGAGAAAATGTATTTAAACTGAGTTTGACCTCGACTCTAAAAAGATATTAAATTATTGAATGTACCGAAACAAATGGTAGAAAAACTCGTTAAAAAATCATTAATGATAAAAAATACACAATAAAACACATTAATTTTTTTTCATCAAATTATAATTTTATAGTTAAAAACAAAGTTTTGTATATTTAAAATATAGTTGCGTGATATTTAATTTACCTTATTTGTATAATAAGAAAATAAGAAAGAGGTATTATGGAATTTTAATTCTTTACTGAGTTATGATGTTTTAAAACATAATAATAGAGAACGTTCAATAAAACTTATCAGACAAACTATAAACTCTATTCCATGTCTTTGTATTGCTTAAGAAAAATAAAATTAATAACATCAGTAATATATATATATATATATATATATATATATATATATATATATATATATAAGAAATAATTTGTTGGTATATTATAGGCTTAATACCCTCTTTGGTCCCCAGTTTCACTGGTTGATGTCAATTAAGTCCCCTTTTATGAAAGTGATTTTAATATGTCCAAAGTTATTCAAATTAGCGTCAATTTTGTCCGTTTCGTTAACTATTAGGAAATGGAGTTAATGCGTTGATGATGTGGCAGTAATTATTTGCAACGTGGGAATAGATTGTTGTGTGTGTGGTGACGTGTATGTTACTAATAGAAGTAACTGATGATGTGGCAGTAATTATTTGCAACTGTGCTGTAATATAGAATGGGATTTTTAATTTGGGGAAAATCTGATTTAGGGCACTGATACGCGAGATTAGGGCAATTGGAAGTGTGGGAGAGTAGATAGAGTAGATAGAGTCATTGTCGCTGACGAAGATCGCGAGCACAGAAATCGTGGATATTACGAAATTCGCGAGATTAGGGCAATTGGAAGGTGCGTTGAGACGTTTGTGGGTATTACGACATTCGCGATTCCAAGGTGCGTTTACGGTAGCCTTTTATCTGTGTTTGGTTGCTTTCACCATGGTCCCCCCCCCCCCCCCAAAAAAAAGTTTGTTTATGGTCTGTCTGTTTATTGTCCCCCATTATCTGTGCATGTCCTTTGTTTTTTCTTGCACCATTGTGGTTGTGGTCCCCCCTGATGGTTTGTGGACAATATTTGATTATTTTTGTAATTGTGCTTTTGTAATTGTGCTTTTGTAATAGTGCTTTTGCTTTGTTTGACTTGTTTTTTGGGTAGATAACATTTGGGTTAAGCAATCATTAACTTTAAACAATTTTTATATTAGTTTAGATGGCCAACTCAGACGTTGAAATTGTGTTTCACCATGCGGGGAAATTTGAGAATAATGGAACATTCAGATACCACTATGGTCAAACCACAACTTTAAAAATTGATCCAGATCGATGGAGTTATTTTGAAATATTAAGCATTCTTAAGGAGATGGGTTATAGGAATGTAAATTCTTTGTGGTATTCATTGGGTCGTGGTCCTGCGTTAGAAGATTGTATGGAACCTTTATTAGATGACAAAGGTGCATGTCATGTAGTGAATATTGCCATGTTGAATGGTCAAGGTCACGTTTATGTTATACACAAGGTGTGTGAGCCTGAGTATATTCTGGACTTGGAATACTCTTCCCAACCAGATATTGTGGCACCTAGTGGTGAAGCAGAAGTTCACAGAGAGAGTGTTGAATTGGGTGTTGAGATGGAGGTTGGTCAACCAGAGGTTCAAGCAGTGGGTAATGTAGAGCCTGAGGTAGAGGCTGAAGTACAAGTAGAAGGTGTGGTAGAATTTGAAGTAGAGGCAGTGGGTGATGTAGATGTTTTGGTAGAAGGTGAGGTAGAAGTTGAAGTACAGCTAGTGGCTGATGTAGATGTTGTGGTAGAAGGTGAGGTAGAAGTTGAAGTTTAGTCAGTGGCTTATGTAGATGGTGCTGTTGAAGATTATGTAGAAGTTGAAGTTGAGGCAGTGACTGAAGTAGATGGTGGTGTAGAAGATTTAGAAGTTGAAGTTGAGGCAGTGGCTGATCTAGATGGTGTGATAAATGGTAAGGTACAAGTTGAGGCTGAGGGAGTGGCTTATGTAGAGCCTCATGTACAAGTTGAGGTAGAGGGAGTGACTGAGGTAGATGGTAATGGTGTGGATGGACAGGGTGAGGGTCATGTACATGCTGATGAGTATGATGTTAGAAGTTGGACTGGGTCTGAAGAGGATGTCTTCACTGACGATGGAGATGAAGTGGAATGTGATGTATTTGAAGCTAGTAACGAAATAGAACTTGGGGGACCTCGGGGTTTATCAGAAAGTGATTGGGAATCTGAGAGTTTGAACAGTGTTGTTGAAAGTGATAACACAAATGATTATGATAGAGATGTGTATGGTGATTTCAGTACCTTTTCAATGCCCAAAAGTATGGAGCAATATCAATGGGAAGTGGGCACCTATTTTGCTGACAAAAAAGATTTTACAGAAGTTATAAGAACGTATGGAGTAGAGAATGGAAGGAAGTTAAAAGTTTACAAAAATGACAAAAGAAGAGTATGTGTCAGATGTTGTGGGGCAAAAGATAAATGTTCATGGTATGCATATTGTGCATATAAGGCAGCTGAAGATACATGGCAACTGAGGAAGATTATAGACAAGCACACATGCAGTAGAGAATTTAACATTCGTTTAATGACTTCAAAATGGTTGAGTGGGAGGTTAGAAAAGACCATCAAAGAGAATCCGAATATTAATCTATATAACCTCCAAAACAAAGTTTCTAAGAAGTGGAACATTGGTGTTTCTTGGTCTACTACCTGTAGGGCAAAAGCAATGGCTTTTAAAAGAATTGAGGGTGATTTTAAAGAACAATATAAAAGAGTTTATGATTATGCAAATGAGTTGGTTCGGTCTAATCCTGGTTCAACTATGAAAGTCAAGGTTGAACCTAATGAGGACAATCCAATATTCAAGAGAATGTATGTGTGTTTGAAGGCATGTAAAGACAACTTTGTGTCTTGTAGGCCTATTATAGGTTTAGATGGTTGTTTCTTAAAAGGAAAATATGGAGGTGAGTTGTTAACTGCAGTTACAAGAGATGGGAATGAGCAAATGTGTCCTTTGGCATATGCTGTTGTTGAAGTGGAGAATAAGGACAGTTGGCATTGGTTTTTACAATTGTTCATTGATGATCTTGGTGGTGTAGAGCTGTGTTCAACTAACACATATATTTCAGATCAACAAAAAGTAAGTAACGTAGCCCAATGTTGTTATATATCTTTCAAACCTTCTTGTTTTGTATTATACCGTGTATAACTTCATGTTTGGAACTGTGATAGGGACTTCTGCCAGCATTACAAGAACTTCTCCCTGGTGTGGAGCAAAGATTTTGTGTTCGCCATATTTATGCAAATTTTAGGAAGAAATTTCCTGGCCAAATTCTAAGACGTTTATTATGGAAGGCAGCCTCATGTACACACCCTGCAGCATGGGAGGCAGTGATGAGAGATATTAAAGATGTAAATCCAGATGCATTTAAACACTTGCTAGCAATTCCACCAAGGTAACATATATTGAAATCCATTCTTCTTGTTTGTTTGCCTACCTGATTATATGTAACTATTTTTTTGTTATGTTAGATTTTGGTCACGTTCAAGGTTTACGGGTAGAGCTGTATGTGACACCTTAGTCAATAATATGTCTGAAGCTTTTAACAGTGTCATATTACATGCAAGAGGTAAGCCCATCATTACAATGATGGAAGACATTCGTTTGTATCTCATGAAGAGATGGTCAACAAATAGACAGAAAATAACTACATTTGAAGGTCATCTTTGCCCAAAGATAAAAAAAAAGATTTCAAAAGGAATTGCACATGACTCAATTTTGGCTACCTAGGTATGTGAACATCTGCACATAAGAATTTGGATTTAATGTTGATGTAATAATTGTGGTTTCTATATATACTTATTTAAATTGGTTGTCATTGTAGTTGTAACACCCCTTTTTAGAGTATTACAGTAAATATATTTTTTTTTAACAAAGCATTGATTCACATTTAAAGTCACAACACTTAATATTATTACACAATAATATCGTCAAAGTTTTCAAGAGTATTTATTGAAGTACAAACCAAATACTAAAACTCTTTAAAATTACAAACCACACATTTCACAATTTAAAATACATGTTCTAAAATCCCATAGAGGTTTTCACATCGCATCCTCGCACTAAACTTCTTCAACTTTACCTGAAACATCATCTACTCCCGTGTAACGATACGAGTTATACGATCATCGTAGACACATAAATAGGGTGAGCTAACCAATTACAGAAGGACATAAGTTATAAATAAACTTGTTTTTCCCATTTCAAACAACAAAATAATAACATTAAATGTTATATCTTGATATTATATCGTATAAAATAAATGGACACGAGTCTCACTTTGTTTTCCATTCCTCACACATGGATATTAGACTTATCAATTTTTGTCCTTCACACACAACTAATGGACACTGGCCCTTCACACGCAGCTATTGGACCTATCTCGGCTCTATCCCACATATAAATTTGATAAACATATATCAACACCGGTTCCTCATATGAACCGTGGATAAGAGTCGTCCTCCACCCGCAGCTTCGGACATATCTTCATTGTCCTTCAAGGTCTTACGAGTAAAAACTTTGGTGATCAACATCTATTCACCAAGCACAATACTCAGCACGAGAGAGAAACTTAAGGTAAGACATCCATATTCCTTCGTAAGAGGAAAATAACAGGACTCGAATCCACCTATCGCCTTTTTCAGGTAAAAGGAATTATCCTTTTAATTACCGAGATAAAACATAAATCTCTACTGATTATACACGATAATACTAGAGAATCATCAATGGTTATTCTATCAAATCTCAATAAACTAATCTCATGCAAAAATTGCATTAAATCCAAAAATCACATTCAAGACAATTTGCTGTCAAATCTTACCTTTGCTCAGTGTTTTACTCATAAATTTTTCTACAGAACTCTGAATGAGTTGATTCTTGTTTTATTGGATTCTAAACTCAAACATCTTTCTTTAGACACCAGATTCGAAATTTTTAGACCACAGAGTCCACTGCAGTACCGATTTTAACGTTCTAATTACGTTTTTTATAGTTTTCAGTGATGACCTTTACTCACTATTTTACTCATTATTCTCCCCACAGAATTCCAAATGGGATGATTCTTATTTGGTTGAAATCTAGATTCAAAATTATTTCTTTGACCACTAAATTCTAAATTTTTTTTATACCACTTTACTAACTGCAGTACAGTTTCCAAAAGTACAATAAAAAAAATCCAAATTATCAAACACTTAATAATATTGGAATACTACATATATATTTGTTATAGCTTCTGACTTCTTATTGAAAATCGGACCGGTCAAAATAAACTTATATATATCTAAAACCTGTAATAAATATTTCAGTTCGATCCAATGGTTGATGAAGTGGAACTCTTAAATTTTCCTTACGTGGTTTAAAGATAGAACTAAGCTGAAAATTCAAATACCTCAAAATGCGAAATCTATATATCCACCTTTAGACATTATTTGGCTAATCCAAACGGTCGAATTCACTATTGATGGCTTACAAACCATATATCAAAATTTCAGATCAATCCAACGGTTAACTTGGCTAGCATTTACGTTTTCCCGAGGGAACTTAGTAGCAGAAAATAAGGTGATCATTAACTTATTCCATCATGCGAGATTTATTCCTCTAAGTACAGGCCTCAAAGTAACCATCCGAACGGTCAAGGCAAAATAATATATCTTATGGTCCACATATAAAAATTTAAGGTCAATCTAACGGTTCACTAGGTGGGAATGTATGTTTTACCGTAGAGACTTAGTAGCAGAAATAAAGCAGTCATCAAATTACTCCAGCATGCAGAATTTAATTCTCTAACTACAGATGATAGAATAATAATCCGAACGGTCAAAGAAAATTAATATGTCTTATGTCCCATATATCAAATATTTGGCTACATCTAACGGTAAATGAAGTAGAATTGGACAGTGTACTAAGGTAACTCGAAAAATAGAAAACAATAGGAGACTAAGATTCACAAAAGTAGACAGATAGCTATTGTTAATAAATTCCAATATGCTCCTAATTAGATTCATGATCATGAAATATGAAATTGTAATATCTAAGAGATGGTTTAGCTTCCCCTACCTCAAGTCCAGTAAGAAATCCTTCACTCCTACTGCTTCTAGTCCACAGCTAGTTTTTCACTTAGCTTGCTCTCAAATTCACAATTTGACGAAAGTTCTTAGTTAACTCACGTTCTCCTCCTCTGCCCTTTGATATCCCCCCATTTCATTTCTTAAATAGAATTCACTTAATAATTGGTAGGAGAAGTTTTTCAAATGAATGGGTCCCAACTTTCATAAATTAAATTCCATGTCTCCCGTAGATTCATTTTTCTCATTTCATGGTTCATTTCATGTTTTGTCTCTTTTGGTGCATGAAACCAAGAAAGTCAAGATGCTATGTTGGAAAGTAAATAACTACTATTTGTGTGGGGAAACCAAAACATAATTGGACATTATGGAGGAATAGAAGAGTAAGGTACGGTTTATTAAGAAAATTATTGCATAGGGAAGCTTAGCTTAAGAAAAAATAAAATAATGTTTAGTGTTTAAATGGCTAAGTCTAACGTCCATTCAATAAGCCTCTATTACTAGTAAGATGACTTAGCACAAATAATTTTCAGAAAACACCAACAAGTGGCAATAAAAAAATGTAACCAAGCATGAACTTTGAAGAGAAAAATGTTACTGCCTATTGATGTCAATTACAATATCAGAAAATTTTGTTATTTAACATATTCCGCATTTAATTCCTGAAAAATAATTAATTCAAAATAATATCACTTAGTTTAACTTTGATTCATAAAAAAATAATTTTTAACGTAATAAATGATTTTATGAATATTGTCACTCAACAAGAGATTCTTACAAACTAAACAAAATAATATTGATCGTAATTATTTTGGGTCTTACAGTAGTTGGGCAGGAGATAAAATATTTGAGGTCAGACACACTTCAATGATTGGTGAGAAGTATGTGGTTGACATAGACCAATTGGATTGTACTTGCAGAAAGTGGACTTTAACAGGCATGCCATGCTGTCATGCATTAGCTGCAATGAATTTCTTAAACATCAATGAGGAAGACTACGTGCCAAATTGGTTTAGAAGGTCAACATACCAAGAAACATACATCCCAATCATATACCCTGTCAACGGTCATCAATTGTGGGAAATGACTTCTCAGCCTGATGTTTTGCCCCCACCTAAAAGGACTTTACCTGGTAGACCAAAAAAGAAGAGAAGGCTAGAGGCTTGGGAACTGAAGAAGGATTAGACACAGCTAAAGCAAAATGGGACTCGTAAGAGATGTTCCATATGCAGACAACTTGGTCACAAAAGAAATACATGCCCACAACGTCATCCAACAAACCAATATGAAGGAAGTCAGCAACCTGAAACCCAGCCAACTTCAGGACCAAGTCAGGCACCAGAAACCCAAAACAGTATAGGACCAAGTCAGGAACCTCAAACCCAACCATCTACAACAGCACTTTAGAAGTTATATACAATTTCACTTGTATTTTGAACATTGACATCACAGTATGATCAACTTTAGCTTAAGTATTACAGCCATTATTGGCTTCTTTGTAAACATTCAGTTGTACTTTGAACTCCATTTTGAAGTGGCTATTTTGTTAGCTGTGATGTGGGTATTTTGTTAACTATAATATGTATTTGGATGCTTAAAATCTCAATGTCAATGACAGTTTATCTTTTCGATGTCAATTTCATTTCCAATTTCTGATTATAATGTGAATTACAATATAAATTACTTGTGGTTATTTGTTGTGATGTATACTCAATTTACAGGTACTCATATTTTTCAGTCCAGGACACACTTATATTGTACTTATATTTTTCAGTCCAGGTCACCTCATCTACACTTATGAGGTGCTTAAACCACTTCTTCATGATGTGCTTAAACCATGATTGTGCTTAAACCACTTCTTCATTTTATTTTTATTTCAAATTAAATTGCAGAGTGCTTATGTTGTATATATCAGACAACATTTAAATTCAGACCACAAATTAATATGTTCTTGACAATAAGGCCAAACTGTTCTTCTCATTCATTAGAAAACATCATATTACAAAAAACAATGATGATGTTCATCATAGTACAACACATCATGGACTACTAAACAAAATACATACAACGATGATATTCATCAACCCCATCAAACATACCATTCCTAACCATATCTTCTCCCTTTTTTGACAACCCATAAGAGATTTCTCCAGAGTATTAATCTTTCTCCTTTGCCAAGCAATAATACTACCACCATCATCTACATTATCATCATTATGCCATTTAAAGAAGTTGCATCCTTGAAATTCTTCATTTCTTGTCCGCTGTTCAAAGTATCCAACCATAAACATTTAGTTAATCACCAAAACAATTTATAACAAAAATTAAACTATAAACCTTGTAATTAGGGCAGCCCTAGAATTGCTTCCCCTGGTTCTTAACTGTTCTTGCCACTCTCAACACAGCAACCTCCCCACAATGGCATATTTGGTTTGCAATGAATCCCCTCGATGAAGCACCACGAGAGCTCCCCCATGAGCAAGATGAACAACCTTGATTGAAAGACATTACCAGTATGTCGCGAAGCTCAAAGCGAGACATCCACCAACCATGAACCACTTCGCCAACCAACTGTGAACGACCAAACACAAACTCGCCCAAGACGAACCGCGAAAGACGAACCACCACCTTATTGCCAACTCCACAGAAACATCCAAACCGTAAACAATAACAACACAGAGGAGAAGAAGACAAATTTCAGGAAGAAGACCTCTGGCGTAATGGACAAGAAGATCCTTATTGGTTTTTTCTGTGCCCTAAATCATTGCCCTACCCAATCTTAAGTATTACAGCACAGTTACTTCTATCAGTAACATACACGTCACCACACACACAACAATCTATTCCACGTTGCAAATAATTACTGTCACATCATCAACGCATTAACTCCGTTTCCTAATAGTTAACGGAAGGGACAAAATTGACGCTAATTTGAATAACTTTGGACATATTAAAAACACTTTCATAAAAGGGGACTTAATTGACATCAACCACTGAAACTGGGGACCAAAGAGGGTATTAAGCCTATATTATATTATTGAAGGTTTAATAAATTTGTTGATACATGAGAAACTTATTTAGTAATTTCTCAATTTTTTTTATCTCAATCTAATCCCTATTTTATTTAAAACAAAGTTATATTAAATTGATGCTCACATGTTATGTTTTGACAATGACCACATGCATTGAAAAGTTATTACTGCTGAAGAGTTAAAGAAGTTAGGAATATTTTTTTTGTATTAATCTTATTATCAAAACATGAGAGTCTTCGCTGTTATATATTGCTTTTAAAGTGCATGATACCTTTAATATTTAGAATTTTTTTTTCTATTTTTAATAAAATATAAATATAAAATGTGTATATCAAATTGAGAAATCTCTTTATTAATATATAGTTCGTTTCCATTATATTTTTTTGTGGAGCTTTATTATTGTTTTATTCTTTTATACAATTTTAAGTAAGAAAATTGTTAAAACCATTACTCTAGATTTAATAATATATTGATACTAAACTAAACTGACCCTTCGTATACAATAAATTGTCATAAGGAGGAAATTTACATAACAAATGTTTAAATTCTAGACACTCTCAACCTTTTATTTTGTCCGGGAAAAACAAATTGAAGTTACAACTTGCTCCTCCCCAACATGGCTATATTATGATTTATATAGTGCAAAATAATTTGTTATGATGATAAATTAAAAAAAAAAGTGAAAAGTGATAAAGAAGATGAAAAAAAAGGAAATATCAGGAAAATAAAATTTAAAGAAGAACACTTTTATTCATTTATTTTTTTTCTAGCAAGATCATAATAACAACTACTACTTCAGCAAGTGATTGCTTTTGCTTCTTCTCACTTTATTCTTTCTCTCTCTTTCTCTCTCTTTGCCCCTTCAAAGATGCACTTCAATCTTTTCTTTTGGCAAAGACCAGCATCCTTAATTCTTCACAATTCTTTTACTACATAGTTGCTCCCAAAAAAACCTTTGCTTTTTTCTCTCTTCCCCTGAACCCATTAATTTTTTCCCGGAATTTCGATTGTTAAGGTTGTTGCACATCGCGTTTCATTGTCCCTCAACGCCTTTCAGCGGAAATTTCATCTGGGGTTTTTTCGTGGATCGGACCAGATCCTGGTTCTCTCTGATCCAGCTATATTGTTAAGGTATACCTTTCTTCTTACTGTAGTTGAATGAACAAGTCAAAGTTTTTCTCTTGGTCCTTGTGGTGTTATGTTACGTTATTAGTTGGTTGGTATCTATGGACAGGGGAATTTGCAATTTTTATTTGTTTATCTTTGTTTTTAAAATTGAATTATTTGTTTGTGTCTTGGTATGACCGTGAGGGTTGGTATAACTGTGAGGGTTGTTCCATTTATTTATTTTGGTAGGAAACGGAGGGGGTTATTTTGTTGGGTTCCTGCTATTTTTTTAATATATTTGGGATTTGGGGTAATTTTGAGTTTGGAGTTTGTTTGTTTTCCAGATTTGTGATAATAAGAAGCACCATGGATGTTGATAAAGAATTTTTTGCTGAATCCTCTGGCTGCTATCAATTAGTGTTTTTTGTTGATAAATTTAGCAAAGATGATACTATCTTATGATGGCTAAGAGAGTTGATGCTGAAGAGAGGTCATTGTTTCATTGGATGTTGTCTCTGTCTGAGATTCAGTTAGCACATGCTTGGCTAACTTGCTGATTGAGGTTGCTGCTTTGTATGTTTTGAAGAGTTTCAATAAGGAGTGCATTCTAACAAAAATCTTTTGTTGAGCCAATTGTAAGTTATGATCAAGCAGATACTAAATAGGCTCCCTCGAAAGCCCTCCAAGTCGGGAGAAAGCCGAGAAGGAGGGGTGTTATCAACGCCCTCTTCGACTCCTTCGACCAGTGCAAGGAGCACCGATGTAGCCGGCAACCGTTATGGAAATTCAACTGCTTCAACTCCTTCAGGCGTTGTTGATTCTAACTTGGTTCCTGGAGTAAATCATGGTGATAAGATTGCCCAAGCTTTGAACTCAAAACTAAATCTGAATGGGAGTTTTCCAGTTTCTGCCTATGAAGCCTTGCCAAGTTTTCGTGATGTTCCAAATTCAGAGAAGCAGAATTTGTTTATAAGAAAGCTGCAAATGTGCTGTATTTTATTTGACATGACTGACCCTACGAAGAACCTCAAAGAAAAGGAAATTAAGCGACAAACATTGGTAGAACTTGTGGATTATGTGTCATCTGCTAATGGGAAGTTTACAGATGTTACGATGCAAGAAATTGTAAAAATGGTGTCCATAAATTTGTTCCGGACATTTATTTCCCCTCCTCGTGAGAACAAAGCTCTTGAAGCATTTGATGTAGATGAAGAAGAACCTTCCATGGACCCTGCATGGCCTTTCTTGCAAATTGTGTATGAACTGCTTCTAAGGTTTGTCACATCACCTGAGACTGATGCAAAGTTGGCAAAAAGGTATATTGATCATTCATTTGTCCTGAGACTGTTAGACCTTTTTGATTCAGAGGATTCCAGGGAACGGGAATACTTGAAGACAGTTCTTCATCGTATTTATGGGAAATTTATGGTGCACAGACCATTCATCAGAAAAGCAATCAACAATATATTCTACCGCTTCATTTTTGAAACTGAGAAACACAATGGGATTGCAGAACTCTTAGAAATCTTGGGAAGTATAATCAACGGATTTGCTTTGCCACTGAAAGAAGAGCACAAGCTTTTTCTTGTGCGAGCACTTATTCCTCTTCATAAACCAAAATGCATACCAATGTACCACCAGCAATTATCTTACTGCATTACACAGTTTGTGGAAAAAGATTGCAAGCTTGCTGATACTGTTATACGGGGATTATTAAAATACTGGCCCATTACTAATAGTTCTAAGGAGGTTATGTTCATAGGGGAGCTAGAGGAGGTCTTAGAAGCAACTCAACCTGCAGAATTTCAACGATGCATGGTACCCTTGTTCCGGCAAATAAGTCATTGCTTAAGCAGTTCACATTTCCAGGTTAGTTAATTATAGTACTTTCAGTATGTTTCCACTTTTTCTTTTGGTTTTTATGATGATTTTTCAACCCTCAAAATTGATGAAAAGGAGCCTAAATTTGCTTGTTGGTTGTTGCCTGATTTGTGACGTAGGATGGGAGAAATTTGGTGAAGAAAACCACTTTTCATATTCAAATAACATCCTAGTTCAGTTTTGGTTGGGATTATTTCTGGAGAAGTTTGTTCCTTTCTTTTTTTGAAGCTCTCTGAAAGTTGACAAAAATAATTATTTACTTCTTTTAAAATATAAGCCAAACATGGGTCTCAAAAGACATGAATAAGTTGACAAGCATAAGTCAAATGTGCACTTAACTTTCTTTTGTATGTTAGCCATGAAACATGGGCCTCACAATACTAATTGTAATGCCATTTGAAAATAATTTAATGTTGGATTACTACCACTAATACAAAGAGCAGTTATATACAGTTTTTTTTCAAATGTGTGCTCACTTTTAACTCATAATATGGCTTTTGATTTTCACTTCTGTGAACTTTAACTCATAATATTGGTTATTGTAGCTTTCTTTTGCCATCTCCAATGTTTTATGGCTTTCACTAAGACAAGTTTGTTTTTGTTTTTCTGATAGACTTTCAGAATGCTTGAACAATGTTTTGGTGAAAGATTTGTGGTTTGTTATTTCTATGACCATTTATTTTCTTTGAGGATGCCATTGTTAGGTTATTTGGGTAATCTGTTACTGAATTGAGTGTAATTGTGTTAATTTTTTTGTGGGACGGTTATTGTTGGGGATCCCTGTAGACTACAACGTGAACTCAACTCAGTGAAAATGTATTGGTACGGACTGCTGAAAAGATGTTGTACATATTTTCTTTATGTTGTGCAGTTAACTTTGAATTCATTCATAACAGACCAGTGGAAGCACAAACATTGTTTTGCCTGTTTTCTACATTTTTTCTGGTAAAATGAGAAGAATGAGAACAATTAATCTACAGCATACCACTTCAAAAAGAATAAGAAAATTGGGAAGTGATGAACACCCTGCACTTGGGGAACCCTCCCCTAAAAGCTAGCTATCAAAGAGAGAGAACCAAACCACTCAGGTATTCTACTAAGTATCCATACTACTCACTGTTGGACTTGTAATGTACAAAGTCCCTATCATACTGCTGTATCTTGGCCGTCATTCCAACTGTTGTACTTTACAGTGTTTCACTCAGCCTTTTTTATCAGCCCTTCTGTAGTTATGTCCTGTTTGGAGATACTGCTATCAATTGAAAGTACCCAAACTCTTGGAAACCCTCCCTCAAAAGCTAGCTATTAAAGGGTGCAGAACCCACTTATGTACACACTGAATATCCATTGTAGTTCAATCACCTTATAATTCCCAAGTCTCCGAGTGTGGTAGCTTTCAAGGGGAGAATCAAATCACTTATGTACTTCACCAAACACCCCATACTAGATGTGGGATTTAGGCTTCCAATAATAGCCAATTTCCCATGAGAGAGTGTGCTGTTGCAGTACATCACCAATAGTTAATGAGTAGGACCGACAAATGTGCGAACTGAAAGTTGCTATCACCTTTATATATTATTATAAATACGATAGCCAGGATTGTTTTACTTGGTGTTCATCATTGATTGTGTTTTGTTTATGAGCCTCTAGTTGATAAGTAAATTCGTAGAAGGTGTAATAGCCATCCAAAAAATATGAGAAGTTTGGTTAAAGCATACAACAGAATCTATTCGGAGTTTGATTACTATGAAAACCTCACTCTGTTGATGAACTCACAACTACTGTCCTGTATAATTTTAGTTTTATGGTGTCAAAATGTACAATAGAAACTGTAATTGCAGCCTCAAAGATATAAATGTAACACCATTCTTATAGATAACCAGAATGGTGGGGCTGAAGTGAAGATTTTATGTATTAATTCTGCAAGCCACAAAGATTGCGCCCAATATTCTCTTTTTTACAGACAAATTTTCCCTGTCCTCTTCCATCATAGCTTAGATTTTGGATTCTTTATTTGGCCAAGGGTCCATAGTTTAGCAAGCTTGTATTATTCTTTTCTTTTTAATACTGATAAAAAGTGGTAATAGGAGACATTTGGTTCAAGATAGATTGCATTGTCAAGAATGATATTCTCAAGAATACTATGACTAGTAATGTTATTTGTAGATAAATTAAAAAACGTATTTGTTCAGAACTTGATGCATTTATCAAAGAGTAAGATAGTGTATGCAATGACAAAGTAACACTTTCTCCATTAACAGTGCATATAAATTAAACACTTTCTAAATGTAAATGATAGGAGAAGAGTAAGAATAGAAGTTGATGTTAGGTTATAAAAATGCTTCCAACATTCCTTTGGAAAAGTAGCCTACCCAACCCTCACTTTGGGAACAAATACCAATCAAGCTAAACAGGAATTTTATTTTTCTGGGAATCAAAATCAACTCACTAGGAATTTTAAGGCTTGTTCCAAACATGAGAATGTCATATTCCCTGCTTTACTCTCCTAAGAGTAATTTAACAATCCATGAAACACACAGAAGTGATCTTACTATTAAACACTGCTGTGAATGCCTTTCCCAAAATTTAGGCAAAAATGTTGCCATTTTACTTCGATTTGGCTCATCATTCTTGGTGGGATTAACTAATAATGACATGTATAGCTAACATTGTGAAGCATAATTCTGAAGAGTGGATATTTTTACCATAACCATCACTTTATTCCCATGCTCTTTCATATGTTTTGATTGCTTCTTTATTTGCAGGTAGCAGAGAGGGCTTTGTTCTTATGGAATAATGATCACATCGGGACTTTAATCAAGCAGAACCACAAAATTATACTTCCAATTGTCTTACCTGCTCTAGAACAAAATGCTCGAAACCACTGGAACCAGGCCGTCCAAAGCTTGACAATAAATGTGCGCAAGATATTCGCCGACACCGACCCTGAATTCTATGAAGAGTGCATGATGAAAGTTCGGGAAAATGAAGCACAAGAGAAGGATATGAAGTCCAAGCGTGAGGCCCGATGGAAGCGTTTAGAAGAAATGGGAGGCATGAAAGCAACAACCAATGAAGCTGTTCTGGTTTCTCCCAGAACTGCCTCTCATGCCCCTTCTAGCAAGGCAAGTAGAACTCAGTTGGAGTAATTCTTGTGTTTTGGTATTGGCATTGCAGAGTTCAAAAGCATAACTTATGCTGCATTGCACTATGTTGCATAAGAATACAAGGGGAGATAATGTGTTGGTTTTTGTTGGTTCCATTGACCTCATTGATAAAATTTCATGGCCAAAAAACGTGGGGTACAAAACAGCTCCAACTTGGTCTTACAAGCATGGAATGATGTATATATTGGATTGCATGGACAAGAATGGTTGCCTCAAGCCACAGTTTATTTGAGAATTTGTTTTCTAAAGCTGGCCTTTGATGTTTGATGTTTCCAATGGCTTGAATTCAACGTTTAATCTGCTTTCATACTTAAACTTTGATGGAAGCATCCTGCATTTTTTGTTGCCAATGTTTAGTGTCAATCATGGTTCTTTTTGTGTAGGTGAGTTGGTTGTTTAAGGAAATTGGGCCATTAGAGCTTATCTTATGTGAATTACTGTGGACGCTCAATTTTATGAAATGATGAAAGCAAATTATTTAGTGAATGTGTTATTACTGATAAAAGTATTCAATGAATCTTTCTTTTCTATTATCTGTCTTTGAAATTCCAGATTGGGATGAAAATGTGCTTTTTGTTCATCTGTCAATTTATTTTAAGGTTTACTATTTTTTGTCTCTGATTTTTCTTGAATATTTCTGTCATCAATCTACACAATTCTTTAAAGCTTTTTTGTCTTTACATTTTTTCTCTGTTAGTAGTTGTAGTTTCTTATTAAGTAATAATGTTCATTGATTATGTAATAATATTGTTGGCAATCCAATCATCTTCTTGTCATCAAATGGTCTAGTGAAACAATCACACATAATAATAACTGTAGTTTAAATCTTACGCTAATTAATTTGACATCATAAATTGATTTGAAGAAGTGAAATATTAAAATAAAAATTATTAAAGAAAATTACATTTGATAATATGTGAAATTAGTTTTGTATCAAGTATCAGCATTGAACTCAAGAGTAATTAATGTTTCTCCCTCCACCACCATCACTAAATGAATGTTTTTGCATCTCCCAAAAAAAATTTAATTATAAAAGTACCATTTTTTACTTTAACCTTATTTATTTATTTTTTTTGTAACCCTAAATTCCTACTTCATTTTCACTCTCTTGTGCAATCCCAACTTCCAACTCTCACTTTCTCTCTGAGTTTCCATATCCTTTTTTCTCATTCCTCAACTCTCATTTTCTCTCTTTCTCCTCCACTTCTCAACCCATTTTTTCCATATCCGTTTTCACTTCTTCTCCATTTTAGTTTGTGGTGTGATGGTGTGGTTGTTTTGTGATGTGATGGTGTGACGGATATTCACATTTGTTTCAAGGTCAAATGGATATATCACATGTCTAAGTGGTTTTTTTTTTGGTTTTTAGTTTATTATTTTATTGTAATTTAAATTTATATATAGATATTATTTAAATTTAGTTTTTTTTTAATTTATTAGTTTAATTACGTATTTTTTTATTTAGTTATTGAATTATTATATAAATCATTATTTAAATTTGTTTATTTTCATTATTTAAACGGATATAGCACATCCGATTACGGATATGCGATATATGTGGAGGATGGTTTATTTTTGTTTAGTTTTTAATTTATTAATTTAAAATATAATAAATTAATTTAATTTGTTACGTAGTTATATATAGAATAATTTTATTTTATTTAATGAAATAATTACTATTAATTTAATTAAATTGATTTTTCTTTTACTTTAATTACGTTTTTTTAATTTAGTTATAGTTATTAAATTATTATTTAATTGATTATTTAAATCTACTATATTTGATTATTTAAACGAATATGTCCACATCCGTTTACGGATATGTCACATCTATTTACGGATATGCCACATCCGTTTACGAATATGCCACATCTGTTGATTTTTTAATTTATTTTTTACTTTATTAATTCATTGTATTTTAAATTTTATAGAGTATTTAAATTTAATGTTTTTTTAATTTGCTATGTAATTATATCTAAATTTATTTTATTTTATTTAATGAAATACTTATTAATTTAATTAAAATTATTTTCCCTTCAACGGATGTTGATATCCGTTGACGGATTATCACATTCGTTAAAGGATTACCATCTTCTTTTCGCGCACCTGAGACGAAGCCTCCTCTGTTGTCTCCGATAAAAACAACCATAAACATCGAGCTCTACCACTATTGGTTCCTTGCACCACTTGTAACCTCCTACCAAGCACAGCCCAACACCAAGACACACACACTCACAGCACCACCACACTCACACAGATGACAATGAAATAGTTAGAGAGGAAGAAGAGAGGGATAACTGATTTCCATGTGCAAGTTGGGGTGTGGGGGTGCATTCTTATAAGGAGGACCATTAATATTTCATTAATGAAAGTAGGTGGATGTGGGTGAAAATTTACTACAATAAATAAATATTACTGAAGGGGCAAAAGAGGTATGGGGAGGTGCAGCGAGCATTTGGTGGTGGTGGAGGGAGCAACCATCAATGAATGATGTAGAGTGAAATGTAGTGTTGTTAAAATGGGTTATAATTCACAAGCTAACTCGGCCCACCACGGGTTAGCTAGGTTGGGTTTGAAAGAAAATTAATTTTTTTTAAGCGGATTAGTTTTCAACCCGGCTCACTTAGAACCCGTGGTAAGCTGGATTGGCTCACCAACCCACCTAATTTAATTTAATTATTTATTATTTTGTGTTTCAATATTATTAGTTAGTATTTTTTTATTATATTGTAGATGAGGATAAAAAAATGTTTCAAGAAAGAAATGGATTTATCTATTCAATACTCTAATATTATAAATGGACAAGTGATACAAAAATTATCAATATTAAAAATTTAGTTGTTCACCTTTTGTGCTTATTTTTGGATTACATTTGGATTATATGATATTTTTTTATATTTTGAATTGTCTTTTGGAGCTTAACATATTTTAGAGTGAAATTTATTTAGATTTGAATTAAAAAAATTATATTTTTTTTATTTTAAAATAAACTTATAATTAAGTGAGTTAGTAAGGCAACCCGTTTAATTCACCAACCCGTGATGGATCGAGTCGAATTCAAATTTTTTCAGCTTGCTAATAATTGAGCTGGACTGGATTGACTCACTAAGTGACCAACCCGTGGTAGGTCGAGCCGGGTTACCGTTTTGATAGCTTTAGTGAAATGTTAATAATGCAAGATAAGTGTTTTAGATGGCATATGATGGAGATGCTTTTAGTTGAACCTTATAAAGAGTGTTTTAGTTGGCATATGATGTTTTAACAACAATATTAAGCTATTAGTAGTTAGTCATTAAGTTATCGGTATTTTGTTAGTGATACGTGTTGAACTTACATCTTTTCTCACTCTTTTTTTTAAATCCACATTAAACCAATTTTATAATTCCTAAATGGAAATTGAACCAACAACTTCTCTTTTTTAATTTTATTAACTTTATCAGTAAGTTACTTTATAACTTCTAAAATATATACAAAGATTAATGATCATTAGAAGATTTATCACTTTGTTATCAAATCATTTACTTCCGATATGTCTACAACTAGATGATCTACTTTAGAAAGAGTTTAATATACCAAGATCTATGAATTTCATCTTGGACTGCAATATCTTTTATTATCAATTACTATCAACCATCTATGTTCAACAAGTTCAAGCAATGCATGAACTTGCTTTTGAAAATTGGTTTCTTGAAGATTAACTCATGGGAGGGAAGTCCTTGAAACATTTATGTAGATATTGTCTTATATCAGATTCTGTCCACTCTGAAATTGCTTTGTTATGATAACATTATCTTACTTTCTTGTTATGCTTCACCTACATATATACATGGTATGCTTTTTTATCTTTGTCTGTTGTGAAACTGCTTTGTCTCATATAAAACACGATCATGTTTTTTATGTCTCGTGCTTTGATAAACATGCTTGATATGTCTTGAATTCTATATCTCTTATAGCATATCTAAATGCTTTCAAGCTATTAGTATAAAAAAATGCATTTATAAGCAAGATAAATGTGTTTTGGAATCTAAAATTCTTAATTATCAGAAAATAAGTTTAACTTAAGAATAAAATCTTGAAAATAAGAGGACTTGATAATATCCATGTGCATGTTTCTTTCTTTCCACAAAATTGACATTTGTCATAGTAAAAAAAAGGATAAATAAGGCAAAAACTAGTTAAGCGAGTATGAAATAAAAGTCTTATAATTCTCATACACTATTACTTAAGTTTTTTTGTGATAACAAATAAATTTTTTTTGGTCAACAAATAAGACGTATTAGATGAACTAAAAAAAAATGAACACCACAAAAATGAACAAAGCCTTCAAAAATATAAAACAATATTACAAGGCTATCATGAAGCCTTAGAAGCTTGATAGTAAGAATTAGGTCAAGAGAAAAAGAAGATAAAGAAAAGATGTTCAAGAAATTCACTAGCTTGATGTAGCATTAAAGCCAAACAATGAAGAACAAAAGACTCTATGATGTGAACCAAGACTAGATGATTGTAGTGCCTAAAAAAATCATATGCTAGCTTCAATCTTCAAACAACTTAAGTAATGTAACTTGAAGAGTATTTTTCATTAATCGCATGTATAGGATGTCATCATGTCTAACTTCTTATAGTTGACTGACTCACATTGACTATTTCATAAAGAGATGACAAAAGTAATAACCATAAATGTGCAAAAATTGTTTTGGGTATAGTCAATGGGACAAAATCAATTAAAAATATAGAAGAGTGTATTCAACCTACCTTCAAGTACAACAAGCTAAAAGATGTAAAAAACAATTGTTGATAGGGGGAGCCATATCTACCTTATATACCCATGTTTTTTATGATGAACAAGAAAATGGTTTTATGGTTTCTTACACAACAAATGACATAACAATCGCTTTATCGTTATTGTGTTTGTGCTTGAGATGCTTGGCATATGCATTCATTGATTGTTAATGAATCATGCTTTAAAACAGATTGTATATTTCATTTCTAGAAGAAATAATCGATTAAACAATGTATCTAATCTGTTAGATTTCTCCTGAACACTTATATGCTTAACAAGGACAAACAACTGTGTAGTAATCTATTACATCAGTTATATAATCGATTAAAACACATTATTCCAATATGTGTTTGATAAGTGCATTGATTTGTTCAGAATAAAAAATTGCTTAAGTGTTGAACATAATCGATTGCATAAGTTTCATAATCGGTTAAATATGTTTCTCTTGTCAAAATCAATTTCATTTAAAGTCTTAACTGTTTATAACGGTCATATAAATTTATTGTTGGCTTGTATGAATTGTATAATCGATTGCATGCGTTGTATAATCTGTTAAATATAAACAGAAAACAAATCTATTAAAGCAAGATGAAAAGCTTAACATATTACATTAATTGCATAATCGATTAAAATGCGACACGAACATGAAATATATCATCCGAGAAGACATGAAAATACTAAAATGAGAACAAAAACTTTGAGCTTTTCATAGAATCATAACTTTACACTTGTAAGAAGAGAGAAAATTCTACAAAAGTCTATTCGATTTAGTTGTATTGTACACACTTCCTCTTTTTGAGAGTAATCGTCTAAGACTTGTAAGTAATCTGATTGATTGCACATTTGAGAATTCAAACACTTGTTGATTAACTCGGTTGAGTTAAACGATTACTAGGTTGATACCAGGGTTATCTAATGGAAACCAGGAATTGGTGAAACTCGATTCTAGGCAACGTATTAGGTTGATACCAAGATTGTCTATGGAAACCAGAAGTGGGTGAAACTCAACTAGGTAGCGTATGAGGAAGATATCAAGATTGTCTTGGAATACCATGAGTGGTGTGCACAACCAAGAGTGGGTGATACCCAGTTCTAGTCAATGTAACAGGTGTTACCAGGATTGAGTAGTATAACTAAGAGTGGTGTTAATACTCAATTGTAACTTTATTGAAAATCTAGTAGAATACTCTGAGAGGTCTTAAAGGAGAATTGGACGTGGCTAAATTGATGAACCACTATAAAATAACTGTGTTTATTAATTCAGCCTTGCAAAACATTTTACTTTTGTCATTAAACGTTATCTTTTTTAAGAGTCGTCTTTCTTAAAACACTATAGTAGCTTTGCTAAAACACTTGAAAAACATTTTATCCCTAAACTTGAGGCTTAAACAATATTTTACAAATCACGCCTGACAACTTGAATAGACTGTTTAATCTTAACAAAGTTATTAAACAACCTTTTGACAAAAAGTTTTCCAAAACACTATTCAACTTCCTTTTAATATTTTTCAGTTATTTCACATCACATTTTATATTATCAAAACAATAAATGAATAAAATTAAAAATTTATTTATTTATCCACCAATTGTTTTTAAAAAAATTAATTTATTTTATTTATTATTTTTCTCGAGTTTTACAAATATAGATTAGGCATAGAAATATTTTTGAAATACTTTTTTTGTTTAAGATTAGGTGTGTATTGTTTGAGCATCATAGTGCTTACCAAACAAAAAAACAAGTATGGTCTGACAAACGAAACACTTAAACTTTACATCACCCGATGTTGAACAAACACTTGAATTTTACATCCCAAACATAATGAAGTTTATGCTTTATTTTTCTTAGTACTTAATCAAAACAATGACTGGGAGACTTTTCTCTAACAAAAACATTAACAAATATTTATGAAATTACGTTAGGCGTTAATTAAAATTGATGAAAAAATATATATTTTTATATATTTATGTCAAAACTAATTTTAACTTAATAATATAAACTTAATTAATTTTGTTTTATTTTATAAATTAATTTATGTATAACTAATTTAGCCAATTACATGAACTTCAGTAATTTTGCTTTTCTTTTCTATTTTTTTTTTTCATTCTAAATCATTATTAAAACAGGAAACATCTCTAGTACTACCGAACAAAACATGAATACCATACTGAATTTTGTTAGCTTTTACAAATATTTAAAACAAAATTACCATCTTTCATGATCTTTCTCATGTGTGTGTTCTGTCAGTCCCATTCAACTTAGGAGTGGGAGAGTTAGAGAAACTATAAAACCTCATTAAAGAGATTCTACTTGAATAAAACAATATCTAATTAAAGTGGCTGTAACTAACAAGTATAAATCAAAGTGGATATATTATTCCTTAATGGTTTCTTCCTTGAAAATATAAACTTGTTTTATAGTAAATTTATTAGACAAGGAATAATTTTATTATATATATTTTTATGTATTTAAGTTTAGGTTCATGAACCTCTTATCCAATTAAATTCTACGTATTCACTCAAAATCAATTTAATATTGGCAGATCTTCATTAAGACCAAAGTAAACATTTGTGTCCCTTTAATTTTTTTAAAGATTTATTATTAAATATATTAAATGTTGAATTTTTAAATTCATATATTGACTTTATCATCAAGTTATACGCATATATTAATAAAAAAATGTGCAGTTTCATATATTATATGATAATAATATTTTTATTTTAAAATAAATTTATGCATACCAATCCAGGATTTTGGAATGATTCAGTTCAACGATCTAACTTAATCCAAGTCAGGAAAAAAAAAGTAATTAAGTTTTAAGGGTTATAAAAATTATCTAATCCTGGTCTTGAAAAATTCAAAGTTTTAACTACCCACAAAATTATAGAGATTTGTTATTCCTATTTGAAAAATAATTCATGATGGTTTCTTTTTCATCGTGCATCATTTTACAATCCCTTTTAATGTTTCATTATTAAATTTTTTTGTCTTGTTTATATGAAAAAAAAAATGTGCCTTGCCATTCCATCTATCTTTTGATAGGTACAATTAATTATAATTTTTTTTATTTGCAATCACAGAAAGGAAAGTGGACAAGAGAAGAAGATTCAATGAACCCAATATATAGATGCATTTTATTTCTATTGTAATGTTCCCAAAGGACAATAATACATCATTTTTCCATTGTAATGTATATTTTATTTAAATTTTCTTTTAGACATGGAAGACCACATCAAATTGATATCTGAAACATGTTTACTTCTATTATAGCTTTCTTATTGATTTTTACATTAATTATTCGCAATTCTTCTTAATTTCTTTACATCATATTTACTTAAAATATATTGATGATATTTTTAAAGCAATAAATGAAAAAATAAAATAAAAGTTTGATGATTTATAGATGCAGATGCTGGGTTTTTTGTATAAATCTTTTATTGATGAAAGCTAGCAACTTTTACATTTAACATTCTATTTTTTTTAAAGAAAACAGAAAACTAACCTAACACAAATGTTGAAGATTACTTTTTCTGAATAAATTTTCTAAAATAAATCAACTATTAAAATCTCTTATTATACTCATTCATTCATTATAACATACAATAGTTGTAACACCAGAAAAAATAGAAGATAGCTAATGAGTCCCGTTCTCTCTTAGTTGATTATTACATAACCAAACTATCTTTATTTATTAGCACAAAATGATATAAACATATATATAATAAGTTTAAACAGAATAATGTAATAATCTATCGTCTGCTTCCTATTTCTATTCTTGTTGAACTATTTTATTTAATATATTTTTTCAGTTTTTTTATTTTAGTGTTTCGGGTGTTTTATAAGTAATTGGAGCTTTTTGGTCTTTTACATATATATATATATATATATATATATATATAATTTCTTCTAGTCAAATAGATATTAAGTTGTTGTGTGACAACTGAACATATCAAATCCAGTACCGTACACACAATCCATTCAAATAAAAAACAATTACCACCAATTATAAATCTTACTTTTGAATTCTTCTTATCACTCATTTTCAGCCAACAAGGAGTCTATGTTATACTTTTGTTTCCTGGATTAAAATACACTTAAAATGAAAAAAAAATCACAATAAATTTAAGAAGATTTTACTTTTTCAACCCGACGGGTGAAAACAAAAATACTCACTTAAAAAATAGTTTTTAAATCTAACTCAACTCCATAAATCCATCTGTAAAGTGAGGTTTGCACTCCACTTATATATTATAATTTGGTCTTATCTCTAGTCGATGTGAGACTTCCAACAAATTTAATATTATATAACTATCACTTAAAATTTTCTCACATGAGTGAACACATGTTTATAATATTATACTTACGTCATTCTTATCATAAAAATGAACTAACTTAAAAAAAGAGTCAACCATATCGGTAACTAACTAAAACATAATACCTCATGAAAATTGTTTAATGATTTTAAATTTTGCAATATAGAGTATGACTTAAATCCATTAGAAAACAAATATTGATTGTAATTGTCTTCAATTGTTAGTAGTCTTTTTGTATAAATTAATTTGTGATTTAGGAATTCAAAAAACATAATACAACTGAAAAGAAAAAATCATAGATCCAATAATCAAACAATTCATTTTAACATAGTTATTTAAATATTTATATCTAAAAATTTGAAAAATTAACCAATTCAATAAATTAATTAAGCCGATTATACAAATCATATCAAAGTATCATTCAATATAATTTACGTCTAATTATCAAATCAAGATTCAATTGATTTCAAAAATAAAAAACACTTAAAGCAGTTAAAGATTGACTCAAAAGTCAGTTCAGTTTGTTTTTAATTTCATTAATTGATCCTTAAGCTTTAGTTTTTCATGGATGAAAAACATAAAAATAAATCAGAGAAGAAAAGAGAAGATGAAAAATTAAAAATGATATTTTAAAAAATAAATGAGACAAAAAAACAGTTCATAAAACAAAAAATTTAGCAAATAGTGTTTGTGTAACACTCCAATTTAGGATGTCAAGTGTAATTAAAACAACATTCATTACTTAGAAATATAATGAAAATTTTAAAATTTTATTTCATTATCATGAAATGAATAAAAGCATGCAAAACTAATAAATAATCCAATCACAACTCGAAATAAAATATTAAAACTCCTCAACATAATTTACTTAATTGATTATCATCATCTTGAAAACTCTACTAATAATTCCTCACTCGTCTCTCATTCTACACAACATCAACATGATTAACAATATCATTTGTAAGATCGTCTACTCCCGTATAAATACAATCATTACAGGTAGAAACCACAAGCATAAATGAAATGATGAGTTAACAAAATAAACATCAAAATCAACACATAATAATGCAATTATCAATTAAAGTATGAGCTCATAAAATCTCTACTTAAATTGAATACACGACACAATAAAGCATTGTCAATCCATACTTCATTCCAGACAAAACATGCCACCACCACCAATCACTATCACCATATGTCTTCTTACGAACTAGTGGTTGACATAAGAAAATCATGCTTTAGTGAGTAGGCCTTGTTTTGGTGAACATGCAAGTCTTGCTTTGGTGAGAAGGCCAAGTTTGGGTGAACAGGAAAGTCTTACTTTGGTGAGTAGGTTCTGTTTTGGTGAATATAGGTCGTGTGCGCTGCATGGAAGAAGACATATGGTGATAATGATTGGCGGTGGAGGCATGGTTTGTCTATAATGAAGTATGAATTGGTAATGCTTTATTGTGTTATGTATTCAATTTGAGTACAGATGTTATGAGTTTAGACTTTAATTGATGATATAATTATTATGTGTTGATTTTGTTAGTTCACCCTTGCATTTGTGATTTCCACCTACGATGATCGTATTTATACGAGAGTAAATGATATTAGAAAGGATATTGTTGATGATGTCAATGTTGTGTATAGCGAGAAACGAGTGGAGAATTAGTTAAATACCATTATGGAACTGTGCTATTTACTACCAACATATAAAATAATCTATATAATATTTAGTTATACAAGTTATCAACTCAAGAGGACTTATGCCTCATGTTTATCAAAGAAGATCATTAGGTACAATATTGAAAGTGTGACAATGTAAATTTGAGGTTATTCACAAAACTATTAAAACACAACCATAGAGAGGTTTATCAATTACAAAGACAATATTTATTTTGAAGCATATGTGTGTTGAGATCTAGACAATTTAACCAGACTAAAATTAGTAGTGTAAGGTCAAAATTGGTTGTGTTGATGTGAAAATAGAAATAGTATTGTTGGTAGTTAAAGTTGTTTGATTAAAGTGTAAAAATGGTTTTGAAAATTCTGAAAAATGGAAAACTGTGCATATTTTACTTAATGGATGAAAATTTTCCTTAAGACATTCCATTAAGAAAGTCAACATTATGTTTCTTTATAATAATATTTTATAATAATATTTTATAATAATATTTTATGAGAATTGAGTGATGTTGTGACTAAATATGATTTAGATTATATATATATATATATATATATATATATATATATATATATATATATATATATATATATATAATATAATATAATATAATATAAGGTCATAAATTTGAAATGATTTACGTATTAAATAAAGAACTATATTATAACACATATTTCTAACTTTAGTATAAGTCACAAAATCTAAGATATAATGTAGTGAGAAGTTGGAGAGAAGTTTATCATATTGTTTAAACATATTTTGAGATTTAAAAAGTGAATTAGAATACATCTTAAAGTCTAGAGATTAATATATTTTAAACTTACTTCGATCTATGTTGATTTATATATCAACACTACAGTAAGTCATGGGTTAATCTTTCATAGGAAATGCTTAATATAATTCATTTTTATAAATATTCTTTGTTATATAGATATATTTGTGATTTGGAAAATGTATGTGTTGTTTTTTTTATAAATTATTGGTGAAACTAAATTAATTTCACTTTGATAAATTTTAATGAAATTCTTTAAATTTAAAAGGATTAGCCTATTTGTATAATAGTGTATCGTAGGGATGGGACGACCTTACGTAATAATCCATACAAAGTAAACTAGACAGTTTTGAAGAAGAGAAAACAACTAAACAACGGAGGATTGCAGCTAGGTCAATAGGTAAGACCAAACGACTATAATCAGGGATGTTTGAAGTGACTGCTACATCAAAGATTGAAGACTGCTACATCAAAGATTGAAGAATTAAATATCAAAGAAGGTGCTTGAACGATTAATTATTGACGACATTGACATCAAAGATGAAATTATGAAAGTGCTTCAAGTGACTCAATCCATATCCGAAACAAATAGTAACAGTATAGTAAAATGATATTATAGATTGAAGAATTAAATATTAAATAATGTTATTAATATTTTTAAGATGTGACAAAAGTTATTAGAAAATGTTGTTGGTATCACATATATTTCACCTTATACCATTGAAGTTAAATATGTTGTTACTGGAAAATGCAGTAATAACTTTCAAATTTGGATTAAATCGTGGATCATACTCCTTTATATTGTAATTATACAAGGGCCGTTAGGTTTTACTATACTAAAAATGAAAAAAGATTTTTATTGTAATTTAAATAAACATTATTAGTTCTACGGTTTAATTGAAAAAAAAGTGAAATAATGCAAAACTAGTAATTTGAACAAAAATGTTGATTTCCTAAAACTTAAACAATAAAATCACAAACGAGATCCAAAATGCTAAACAGAAAAAAAATGATATCAAAACAGTTTAATCCAATAGTCAACTTTAAATTATATAAAAACATTCTTAACTAATTAAGAGTGTGAAAACCTTTATGAAAATATTAAACTCTATTGACTTAGGACTTTTTCAATTCAAATTTGACTGTTTGTTTATATTATCTAATTAATTAGACCGGATCCATTCAAGAATTTCTAATCCTTTAATATATTTTTTTATTTCATTCAACTTTCACCGATGACAACGGTACACACATCATCATAACTCTCATTTGATCCTCTATGTATTTAGTTATATTCCATGGATTTCATCCATCTAAATTATTTTATTATAAGACATATAATGAAAACCAAAAGTAAAGAGAATTCAAGAATTAATATAGTACAACCTAATCGTTAATTTTTTAGTTATTAACACTATATTTTAGTGTATAGTAAATTAAGGTTTAATAAGGATATGAAAAATTTATATATTTTTAATTGAGATTTTATTAAATTTGTATTATCTATTGAAAATTTTATTTTTATATTTTACTATTTTTTTAATGATATGATTACTATATTGTTTTGCTATTTTGCTTTGCTTTATTAAAAAATATGAGATTTTGTGATTAATAAAAAATATATATTACGGTTAATGTAAAATCATTAATTATAAAATTTTATATTTTTTATCACGACAAATAAAACAACGGATAAGATAACCATACATCACATAACTAATGATAAAATTAAACAATAAAAACTTGGTAACACTCCAAAAATTATATACAAAACTTATAGTAATACAAAATAACACCTAAACAAAATACATACATACAAATATTTATAAAGAAGATGGTTAAAATAATATATATATATATATATATATATATATATATTCGCTTTCCTTTTATATGTTTTTTTATGTCTATACATATATTTGCTCTTATAAATTACAATCATTACAACTCATGAAACAAACAACAAATGAAAAGATAAGTTGTTGAAATAAATTTTTAACTTAAGAAAATTTACATTAAAAAGAAATATTATGATTAACAAACAAAAAAACAATTCAATTCCATCAAAACACCAATATACAAAATTTATATAAAGACTATCATATGAATATCTACATCAAAGATATTTAACAACTGAATATCAAATAATATGCTTTGGTTCCAGATGATACGAGGAAATAGTACAATTATTAATTTGAATCATCAAGAGACGTAAACAAAAACAAAATAAAGAAAAACATAAGACAAAGATTGAGATGTCACAATCTAGCATATTGATGAGTTAATAGAGATTCGTTACAAAGATTTTCATCTTTGATAAGAACTAGAGTAGGAGAACACCACAATTTAATAGATTGATAAGTCAATCAAGAATCACCACAAAGAAGTCAATCTTTGATAAGAATCAGAGTTCTATGATAAGAACTAAGAGAATCTCTCTTACTAAATTCAAAATTCATATATTGATCACCAAGGTGTTTACATATATATTTGGTATAAACATAAATGTTCAAGCCACTTAAGAAAACCTAAAAGAAAATCCGAAGGCATCGGCCCAAAAATAACTTAAAAATTCAAAACTAGAAATAAAAGAAAAGTTCCAATTATGTTTAATTGCCTAAAACTTTTCTATATTTGGGTTTTAAGTCATGATTTTCATGTCTTCATGTCCTTTGAGTTTCAAAGACTCCTCCTCAAGTGTTTCTTGTATTGAATTGGGAGATAATCCTCTAACAATATCGATTGACACCTTTTAGAAAACTTGTGTTAAGTATGTTCTAACAAAGATTAACATCTAATCAAATACACAAGACTTATGAGAATTGATCAAAAGAAGTTCATTATAACTTAAGTCACAGATCTACACATGTCATAGTGTGCAAGAGCTCTTCTATTAACCTCTCATCACTTGTTATATTAGTATATATGACTTAGATCATCAGTGTAGTAAGAGGATATCTTTTACAACATAAGTTTTAATACTTAATACATAAATCAAATAATAATATTCACGTATCATTCCAAATATGTGTCCATAAATTCATATACAATACAACACAATTCATTAAAAATAATTCCAAACCAATTAAATATACAAAACAAATATTCATTCTAAATTTATAATAAACATTCAAATACCATTCATTATATAAACAAGAAGAGAAGAGAAAGAAAGAAAGATTTTTTTAAACTTTTTTTTAGCATGAGCAAAAATTGGATCACTTGAATTAAAATCTTTTCACTTGAATGAAAATATGGTCTATCAGGAATTAAGTTTTAGTGTTATTTTTGCTTGATCGAAAATAGAACTAAGAATGAAGTTTGAATTTGTGTTCTATTTTCACTTGAACAAAAATTATCGTTTGAGTAAAAATATAAAAAAATATTCACATTTAACAAAATAAAACTACATTCAAAGTTTTTTCCAAAACCAAATTACAAATACAACTCAAACACATTCAAAATAATCAATCCAATATAATTTTTGTATAATTACCCTCTTCACTTATTTCAATTCACTCTTAATCATTCAAACTTAGTATAAGAAAGAAATATAGAAAACTAACCATACCCAAAAAAAAATGTATTATTCACAATAGATTAATAAAACATATAATTTAGCATGCATACTTCAATTATTAAGTAATTTTTTTATTAAGAAAACATTCTAAAGGAAATAACAACTCAAATAACATTCAACTTTAAATATTAAAATAATTTTCAAACAAAAGCATAAAATTCAAGATAATGTAATCATGCTACTTTCACATTCAAATACTTTATTCTAAGACTTTATGAAAAAACTTCATGATTCTTTCTTCGAATCAATTTCCAAATCTAAATAATAAATTCATTCAAAACCTAAAAAAATATAATAAAATTTTAGTATATGTTTTAAAAGTATCAATTTTCTCACCCAAATTTACTAAAATTATAGAAAATAAAAAATAAAGAAAAACTTTAAATGCGATTAGATTCTTAAAAAAATATAAGATATAAAAAGAAAGAAGAAAATTATTAAGAAAGAGAAAAAAAAAAGAGAAGGTGAAAGGAGAGAGAAGAACATCCAAAATGAATTGAAAATATAAACACTTAAAAGATTAAATAAAAATTTATCTAAAAATAATTAAATTTACCATACGCATGAAATTTAATTTAATCATAAATGAATATTCAAAATTAAATTTTATAAATCTAAATGGTAAAATCTATGATCCACACACCAACACCTTTTGACGCCACACACTTTACACGTGGCGTGGACAGGTAGATCCCCGACATACATTCAAATAATGTTGACAACAGACAACCACAGCACAAACACCAACATAATATAATTTTAAAAGATAGTAGACGCCAAACAGAATATTTTGTTAAAAAGTTATTAGTAAATGCTATAAGAAATAACTAATAAATAGTATATTTACTATTTTTAAATTTAAGTTGGATGAATTTTATAATAAAAATATAAAAACTATATTAAAATTTATTTCATGATAATATAATGAAACGAATGTTTATTTCGATTTTCCCGCAAAAATTTAAACTATTTAATATTTTCAAACCAATAATTGAGCTTAATATAAGAATTTTTTTTACGTTTTCAATTAAGTCAATTAACCTTAGTATATATTTTTGTAAAGAGCTATTATAAGCTATCAAATATATTATAGACAATTATTTATTCTTTTATGTCGTTGTAATAAATTAATCAACTTAATAACTGTGCATTTTTAATGTAAATATGGATAAACAACCATCACTGGATAGAAGAAGTCATTACATTTTAATATATTTATCTCAACTAAAGATACATTTATAAATATTCACATTTGAATTAAATTGTATCAATATTAATGTTTATGAAAACAATTTACCCATTTTCCATCTGTATTTTACTTTTATATTTTTTTATGTCAAATATTACTCCTAAATATTTTCATTTAATACTTTATACCAGCAAATTTTACCATAAAGATACATGTTGTCATTTATTTTTGAAAAGTTTCTCAATATAATAATTTTTATATAAAAATAATATCAATATATAACTATATATATATATTAAATTTATTATTTCTAATAATACTTATATTTAGTTGAAAATTCGAAGATTCAACTGACTGTTAAGAAATAATATATTGATAATTTTTATATTAATTAAATGAGTTTATTTTTTCTAATAATATTTATATTTATGATTCTTATAGTAGATCAATTAAATATGATATCATAAAATACCATTTTTGAAAGAAAAAAAATGAAATATTTACTAAATTTGATTGTCAAGATCACTCAAATGCATCATAATTATGATTTTGATTGATTAACTAGTTTAGGTTATAGTTCTTACTTATATTATTTCCATAGTAAGATAAACAAAATAGGAGTGACACGACCACTCCAAAGTAAAAGTTAATTATTCTATTATATAGCCTAAATATTAATATTTTAATTATATTATTTTAATTATATTATTTTAATTCTTAACTTAAATATACTATTGTATTATAAAAATAGTTGTGAAGTAGGTTTAATTTTTAATGAGGGAGGTGGTACAATTTTTAAAAGTAAAATACCTATTTTTTCATTTTTCACCTTTTTTTCATGAAATTTTTTTCTCTCAAATTTATTTATCTAATTCATAATTTTTTTTGGAATTCAATTATATCTTACGTTAGTGGAATAGTTAAAAGCATTTTTAATTGATGGTATTAAAGTAAATTTTTATTTACTCTAAAAAAATTATTATTTTTTCTTTAAGATTTATTGTTAATCTTGGCGAAAGTAATTGAAAAAAAGTTATTCTCTTAACTTAATTAAGCTTATATTGAGATTTTGTTATGATTAAATATTTTGTCCTAGATTTTGAATATTTCACTTACGTTAGGATTTACTTTGAAGAAAGGAATTAAAATAAGAAAAAATATTTATATTATTTTCTATATAGGTGATAGTGATGTGAGGGTGGTTTGATAAAAATATTATGAAGGAATATATTTTTGTTTGAAATTGAATCAGAATGTTATTTTTGAGTTCTAATTAATAGATAAATGTTTTGAATTGCTTTGAGGGTTGACATAGTGACAAGATCATTTATGTTAAACTATAAAGTTCTTGATGACATACGTTCTAACTATAATCCAAGCATATTTAAAAAGAGTTAGAGTCATTTATGCAAAATAAAGCAAAACTCTTTCTCTAAGGTCATCATGAAGTATTTCTAAACTTTGTATTAAGGTTCAAGTAGTGTAGAGATTGTAACCATAGCTTGGTAGAGGATGTCCCACCATAGGACATGGTAGCCATGTAGCAAGCTCTTAGTAAAGAGTTTTCTTATAAAAGTAATGGCTAGGGATGACAAAAATACATGTGTTTACGAGTATCATACTACCCGTACTCACGGGTACCCACTACCTGTTAAAGATATGCAATTACATTTTTATCCTTAGGTTTAAGTTCTTGTAATTTTTATGTTCGCCTCTTTCCCATTGTGTTTTGTCTTGTGCTGCCAGTATTGTGCTATCAGGGATTTTCAAGGATATGAAAGCGCCTTCAAGGTGGCGGTGGTGATTGGTGACTCTAAAATGGGGAAGTCGTAGAGCAAGAATACTTCGGTACCCTAACTTCTCTTCCACATACCTCTTTTTCTTTTGATAGCGTTGTCGTTAAAGCGATCAAATTAGTACTACTAAACTATGACAACTTCAGTATTGCTAAGATAGTAGTCAACAAAATAGAAAGAGTAAAATCAATCCTAAGTCCTCTCTCAATGAACGCAAAAATGATTTCTAATAAATTAGTTCTTATAAAAACTATAATAAAGGAGTTAGTTAAATAAAAATAATATGAAAGATAAAAATAAATAAAAGATTAAATAACAAAATAACGAAACATAGAAATGAATAAATTTATAAAAAGATTTAAAAAGATAAAAGCAATGATAAAAAAAAATAATTTTATCTCATTATCTTTTCAAAATAGGATCACCAATGGTTATCTAAAGATTATTGTTTGATTAATTATTGTTTTAGATTTTCAAATTTATCAATGTAAATTCTCAATTAATTTGTTGATGTTCTCACTATTAATCAAAGTACATTCTCAATTAGAAAGAAGAACTTGGTAGATTAATAATAATAAATTTAACCAAAGTACATTTTCAATTAAATATTACTATGTTTAATCCTCTCTATTCTTTTACCTCTTATATCAAGTAAAAAGATAATTAACGAAAGTATATTTTTTATTAATTCTTGTTAAAGTTTTCACTTCTAATCAAAGAATTATTAGCAAAAGCTCATTCAATTACATGAAAATTTCTAACTTTAATCAAAGTTAATTCTCAATTAAAATTAAAAACCCACTCATATGATTGATATGTTATGTAGATTTAACATCATGCTAACTTGCTACTATGTAAAAATAATTACTTTTACTTGATTATGAGACAAAAAAACATAGAAGAATATAAATCACAAAAAGAATTAAAAGGAACAAATAAATTTATTCATTTAACCTCAAAATTCTATTAAGAAATTACAACATAATCAACTCCAGAGGCTTAAACTCCATGAAATGTGAAAGTAACATAAAAATATAATAAGAGAGGGTAAAGGATGTGAAAAATGGTGGAGATGACAAAATTAGGTCCCCCAAAGGGTTTCTAGGCTCCCCCAATGTATTTCCTTAAGTCTCTTTATATAGAAATTAGATTGGGCTTTGTTTTAGAATTTTTTATTATTGTAATATTCTTTATGATAATGTAATATCCTCTAATTATCTTCTAAATAATCTAATATCTTCAAGATATATTTGATTTTTGTGGAGATATAAAAATATTTGAGAAGATCTTTGCTAGATTAAAAAAGATTTGGCTAATATTATCTTTTGATATTTATTGATATAGTTAAATAAGATAATTATTTTAAAATATCTAAAGATATATTTTTCCTAAATTATCTTTTATCATAAACATTATGAATTATCAAAACCCCTTTTGTAGAAAAAATAGAAAGTACTATGTTCATGGTGATAATAATTTAACTTGAAAAGTAAAATGTTAGTCTTAGTTTGAAGAATTAGAAGAACATATTTTAGTAGTTCTAAAACGGTTAGGTGAAAGGGGTAACTCAAAGTAAAGACTACTGGATGGGCACTAAGAGGTGTAATTCCTAAATAAAACATTTTAATATCAAAAAATACGATATAGATTATTTACTTTGAAGTTGAAGTATGTTGTGTGACTAAGAAATGCCTAGAATGATTGTATATATATATATATATATATATATGATATTGTATGAAAATGGATATTTCTAAGGAGAAATGTCTACATTGTATAGTATAATTTATACTTGGTGTAGGGATTCTGACATGAAGTCATCAAGACTCTACTAAATTATCATACTTATATAGAGAAAGAGATTTAGTTAGTGAGAGTTGAAAGAGATTCCTAGTCTACAGGATCAGTACGAAATAGTATTGTGATTTAAAGGATGGAAGAGAACTAACCCAGTCATGGTGATAGTGATAACGATGGTCGTTTTGGGATAATGGGAACTATTATTGTTGATGTTGACTCTATTGTATTAAAAATTTATGACAAGTGCAAAACTTTAAAAAAAACATTGACACCATATGTACACGTCTTTGAAACTAAAGTCTTATAGGTTTATTTGTGTATAATGTTAAAGGACAAGTTCAATGATTAATATTTGATTGAAATTTAATTGATAGAATATGAAATTTTCTATGATGACTTTTTATGACTTAATGAGAATGGATGGTATGAGAATTCGTTGAGTGAAGGCATGCCTGAGAATTAATAGAATTTAGGATTGAATACCAAAAACCTATAAGATCATGTGATATGAATACATTATGATTGTAAGAATTGTATTAATATGATCAGTCCTAAGGAGATGTGTCATATTCAATAAAATATGGTTGCATTAAGTTTGAATTTAAAGAGTGAAGTCATCATAATTTTACTAAACTCTCGTACTCATGTAGAGAATGAGGTTTAGGTGGTAAGAGTCAAAGGAGATTTCCAGTCTACGGAATCAATATTAGATAATACCATGACTTAAAAGGATAGAAAGGAATTAACCTTGTCATGGTGGTTTGGGATAAGAATGATGAACTTTGTATAAATGGAATGTTATTATTGATGTTAAATTTAATTAGAGAAAATTTATGACAGGTGCATGATTAACACTAGTATTAAACTCAATGCATGAGTATTCCTAAAATTGAGTCTAGATTAGTTTAAAGTTTTAATTGATGATTATGACTATATGAGTGGTACGATGTGGTATATTGATTGATGAAGCTAAATTATCTTGAATAGTTACTAAAACAATTATTTAAATATTTATAAAAAATTATGATATAAAGAAGCTCATCATTGATTTCTTTTATAGTGTTTTGATGTCCACTTGCAGTAATCGTATATATGTTCAAATTATAAACGTAAGTAGAATATCTTGTAGATAATGATGAATAGTATATGAAGACTTCAAATATGAGTATGAGAGATTAAGATATATGTATACAAAAAATATAATACATTTCGTAAAACAAATATACACTCCTTGAAGGATCAAACATATATTATATTTATATTAATGATCAAAATATAGCTAAAATAATTAATATTTTTTGTTGTTACACAAAGAAAAACCTATACACACTAATAAAAAAAAGTAGAAAAATGTGATAATTTTAATTGAAAAAATGAAGCCGAATATATTTTTCTTCAAACAATTATATGTTATTTTATGTATTTGGTTGAATATAGCAATAATAAACAATAACAACGTGACTTCAAATTTTATTTACAAATTTAAAATAGTTATATGTGCAATTTATTGTACTTTGATTTAATATTATTTTATATTTAGTTATTTTTCACTTCTAGACAGTGTATGTGACAATAATATTTGAAGTAGTTGTATAATTAGCAATGTAGTAATAAATTTCAACATTTTCATTATTTATTCATAAAAACATATTGAATATAATTTGTACATTTAACAAAAACCAGTTTTTAATACCTAGCAAAGGTTAAAATCTTATAAATTTTAATTATTAAAAATGAATAAATTCATTTTCCCTGATAGCTTGTTTATGCAAAAGGGCAAACACTTTTTTATTTTAAAAAAAATAAGAAAAGAGAAATCAATTCAAATCTCATTTCTTTTTCTCTCACCCTTTGCGTGCTGTGTCATCTTTCTTCTCTTCTTCCTCTCTCTTACCTTCGCCGTCGTCCAAACTCAAGCTTCAAATCAGAATCATTCAATTCAAACCTTCAAACTCAAAACAGAACGGAAAAAACCCTAATCTCATGTGATTTCAAGCTTAATTAACCTAATCCTATCCAAATTAAGCCATGAAATTATCCTAATTAACGGTTGTCCGGTTTCTGCAAACCCCGAGTATTTGATTCTACCAGCGATGCCGACCGTGGCCGTGAAACTCTACAGCGTCTTCTTTAAGTTTCTCCTAAAGAACCGTTTGCAGAACCAGATCCATGCCCCGTCCGAAGAATCCAACCAGTTCGGTGTTACGACCCGACCCGACGAGTCCGTCGCCGCCGCCAACCCCTCCTTCTCAGACGGCATCGCCACCAAAGATATCCACATCGATCCCGTGACCTCCCTCTCCGTCCGAATCTTCCTCCCCGATTCCGCACTCTCTCCCGAACCCAAATCCAAAACTATCTACAAATCCGAACCTGGATCCGCGGGGAACCTTGAAACGGCGTCGTCGCGCGCGGTGCGGCGAAATAGCTACGAGCCCTCAGTGTTTACGCCGCGGGAGGAGACGAGGCGGAGCAGCGCCGGGGAGTACCGGGGGTACTTGCCGGCGGCGGACGGTCGCCGGAAAAAGTTACCGGTGGTGTTACAGTTCCACGGCGGGGGGTGGGTGAGCGGGAGCAATGATTCGGTGGCGAACGATATGTTCTGCCGGAGGATTGCGAAGCTCTGCGACGCGGTGGTTGTGGCGGTCGGCTACCGGCTGGCGCCGGAGAATCGGTTCCCGGCGGCGTTTGAGGACGGGGTGAAGGTGCTGAATTGGCTGGCGAAGCAGGCAAATTTAGCGGAGTGTAGTAAGTCGTTGGGAGGGAGGAAATTTGAGGGTCATCACAAGCATATTGTTGATTCTTTTGGAGCGTCAGTAGTTGAACCTTGGTTGGCTGCTCATGCAAATCCATCAAGGTTGTAACTCACTCTTTTCGTATCACACTCGTTTGATTTATTTCCACATGGATTTTGTAGATTGATCTGTTCGTACATTTTATAGTTTCTGATTGCGGGTGATACTGATACGAATATGGTGGTTCTTGTTGTGATTGATATGAATGGTGCGGTGTTTTTTTTTCTTTGTCTTCATTGTCTTTTCGAAGTGTTGATAGTCATTAGAGAGTGGAGAGCAGTGTATCAATCTGATCAAGGCATCTGAGTTAGGGAGGAGGTGACAGGTTGAGTAGTTGTGGGGTTTTCAGTTTGGAGGCAGCGTGTTTTGGTTGGATTTGTTAATCTGATGTTTATCGCAAATGAAGTCGAGACCGATTTGTTATTCCATAATAATTATAGAAGACAAAAGTAAAAACTATAAAATAATTTGAGTTTCTCCTAGAAACAGTTTTATCTAATTTCTCCAAAAGTTGATTTTAATATGGTAGAAGTTTGATTTGTTTAATTTTTTTATTTATGTTGTTGTAAGTGTTTGTGGAAAAATTTATCTAAACAGAATCTTAGTGTTTTCTAGGGAGATGTCTTTAGAGTTATTCTTTCACTTTTGTTTTACTTGTTTGATTTAGATCATTTTAGGGAAGTTTCGGACTTGAAACAATAATATGTATTCAGCCTTGTTTTACTGGTTAACCTGTTTCCCTCTTTAGTTTTCTTGAATAAAATTACATTTTGATGCATCATGTGCCAAAATATAGATATGTGCATATATATGGTCTGGGATTCTCAGTTATTGCAGAGACTAGAGAGAGCATTATGTTTAACGTGATGAAATTCCTTATCTTTTGGGGTTTGAGGTTACTGTTAGGTTTCTAATCAAGAAACCTAAAGAAAACCTCACTAACACACGCACAGGGCTCACACTGAACACTGAATAACCTCCATACGTATTATTAACAGCAAGAAAGTCAGATACAGGACAGCTATAGGAGCCTAACCTCCCCCACAGGAATAACAAATCCTGTACAAAGAATACAAGTAGTCCAAAAGTGTCTTTCAGCAGATAACTACTACCTATATATACAAGTCTAACCCGCGCCCTTTCTAACTGTTAAGACAGTTAGAGTAACTAACTCTACTAACTCTTCCTTCTCCTCTCATAGACTCTTAGTCTCCTATCATTACCGCCTCCTTCTTCAACAATCTTGTCCCCAAGGTTGAGCTCCGGGTATTGGTCTTGGATGACCAATCTATCTTCCCATGTAGCGCCTTCTCTCCCACCTTCTTGCCATTCGACCAGGACTTGGTGTACTACATCTTCTCCTTGCTGTAGCTGACTTTCTTCTATAGTCCTGATTGGCCAAAAGGTTGGCCCTTCTGCCTGCAATTCTATAGGGGATTCCTTCTCCGCCAATTTGTCACCCACTGCTTGTTTTAGTTGAGACACGTGAAATACTGGATGTATACGAGCTGAATCGGGTAGCTTGAGTTTATAGGCCACTTTTCCCACCCTCTGCAACACTTGATACGGTCCAAAATATCTGGCCGAAAGCTTGGGATGTATTCTATTCGACATGGAGGCCTGTCGATGAGGTCTAATCTTCATGTAGACCATATCACCTTCCTTAAAGCTGATCTCCTTTCTTTTCTTGTTGGCCTGTTGCGCCATTCTGTCTTGGGCCCTGCTTAAATGGAATTTTAATTGTTTAAGTGCCTCGTCACGCGTCATCAAATCTTGTGCCACCGCTTCCACAACCGTTTCTCCTGGAATAAATCTGCTGAATGATGGGGGGCTACCATACACCGTTTCAAACGGTGTGCAACGTGCTGATATCTGGTAACTGGTATTGTACCAGTATTCGGTCCAAGACAACATTTCATACCACCCCTTTGGCTATTCCGAACAGAAAAAACGTAGGTATCCCTCAACAATCCTATTCACCACCTCCGTCTGCCCATCCGTTTCTGGATGGTATGCAGTGCTCATTTTTAGTTGCGTTCCTTGCAACTTAAACAATTCCTTCCAAAATATGCTTAAGAATATGGGGTCCCTATCACTCACAATCGACACGGGGATCCCATGCAATCTTACTACTTCCCTTGCAAATATTTCTGCTACTGTCTTGGCCGAGTAAGGGTGTTTTAATGCTATGAAATGGCCATATTTGCTCAATCTGTCTACGGCCACAAGAATCGTGTCATGGCCGTGTGATTTTGGAAGTTTAACTATAAAATCCATGCTCACCTCTTACCACTTGTGGAATAGGTAAGGGTTGTAGCAGCCCTTGGGGGGAAGCAGCCAAGTATTTATGTTGCTGACACACCTCACACCTAGCAACGTAATCTGTAACCATCTTCTTCATGCCCACCCAATATAATGATTGGGCGATTCTTCTATAAGTGCGGTAAATTCCAGAGTGGCCTCCTATTTTAGTTACGTGGAATTCAGCTAGCAGCTTAGGGATCCATGCTGAACTCGCAGATATCACCATTCGACCCTTGTAGTGCAGCCTATCATTCTCCAGTGTATAAGCCAGATGACTATCGGGGTTCTTCTTAATATCATCAATCAGCCTTTTTAACAATTCATCCTCCTCCACTTCCTTCAAAACGTCATTAACATCTGGCCAGAATGGCCTGGATATCAAGTGCAACTCCCCTTCCTCCGTATTACCCTCTTCTCTCCGAGATAGAGCATCCGCCGCTCTGTTTGTGCTCCTTTCTTGTAGACGATTTCAAAATCATACCCCATCAATTTAGCCAACCAATTCTGTTGGTTTTGGGTGACTATCCGCTGCTCCAAGAAGTATTTCAGACTTCACTGATCCGTATGAACAATAAACCTTCTCCCTACTAAGTAGGGACGCCAATGCTGAATGGCCATGACTAAAGCCATCAATTCTTTTTCATAAATTGATTTGTTCAGTGACCCTTTAGATAATGCTTTGTTGTAGAAAGCAATGGGTCTGCCCCCCTAAGTTAACACTGCCCCTACGCCCCCACCTGAGGCGTCACATTCTATGTGGAAAGCTTGCTGGAAATCGGGTAATGCCAAAACTGGAGCCGTGGTCAAAGCTGCTTTTAACTTGGCCATGGCGGTGCTTGCTGGTTCTGACCATGCAAACTGACCCTTCTTCAATAAATCGGTCAGTGGTTTTGCTATCCTTCCATATCCCGACACAAAACGCCTATAGTATCCTGTGAGGCCCAGGAACCCACGCAACTCCTTCAAACTCCTCGGTTCGCCCCATTCTAACACTGCTTTCACCTTATCCCCATCCATTTCGACCCCCATTTCAGAAATTTGGTGGCCAAGATAGCGAATTCGTTGCTTCCCGAATTCACACTTCTTACGGTTTGCTACCCAACGTTACTGTTCAAGTACTCTTAGCACTAGCTCCAGCTGCTCTAAGTGGTCTCTCCATGTGGGGCTGTACACAAGTATATCATCAAAAAAAACTAGCACGAATTTCCTGAGATAATTCTGGAACAGCTTATTCATCGCTCCTTGAAACGTGGCTGGCGCATTCATGAGTCCGAAAGGCATCACCAAGAATTCAAAATGACCCTGCTGAGTGCAGAAAGGGTACATCGTCTTCATTCATTCTGATCTGATGGTAACCAGCTTTTAGATCAATTTTGGAGAAGTACTTTGCCCCCTTCAATTCGTCCAAAAGCTCTTCTATGACCGGAATGGGAAATTTATCAGGGACGGTGGCCCTGTTTAAGGCTCGGTAGTCTACACAGAAACGCCAACTACCGTCCTTCTTTTTCACCAATTTTACGGGACTAGAAAATGGGCTCGAACTGGGTCGGATGAGCCCCGCCTTCGTCATGTCTGCAACTTGCTTCTCGTTCTCGCTTTTCATAAAATGGGGATACCTATATGGACGAACATTTATATGATCCACGCCCTCCTTAAGTGTAATTTGATGCTCCGTGTCACGTAATGGAGGTAACCCTTTCGTTTCTTGGAAAACGCCATAGTGCCCTGCAACAGCACCTCCATCTCTGCTTTCTGCTCTCCCGTCAAATCACCTTGCCACCCGTCACCCTTCTCCTGCTCCACCACATTCAGACTCCACACTAATGCCCATGACTCAGCATCCACTATCTTGGATAAAGTTCTGGGCTCCACCAGATGTTGCGCCAACGTTGGGTTACCCCTTATCTTAATCTTCTTGCCTTCCACGTTGTAGATCATGGTCATCTCCCCCCAGTTAACTCTTCACCCAATCTTCCCAGCCATGCAACACCCAAAATGACCTCCACTTCCCCTAGTTCAAAAACAAAGAACTCCTCCTCTACTGTGGCTTCTCCCAACTCCACTCTGATTTTCTCACAGCGGCCACGCGTCACCCTTTTGTGCCCGTCCCCTAAACTAACTGAATATGGCCGCGTATCAATCGTAGGCAGTTCTAACTCCTCCGTCAACTTCCGGCTAATGTAATTGTGGCTTGCGCCACTATCTATGAGCACCACTACTTCCCTTTCTCCAATTCTTCCTCTCAGCTTCAGGGTCTTGGGTGTTGTTAACCCTTCAGCGGAGTAGGCGGATAACTCCATGGGTTTCTCCTCTAGGCTACCCACTTCTTCGATTGCATCTTCTTCCTCATCCTCCACTAATAACAACACGCGCAGGCTCTTCTTAGTACACCTATGGCCGGGTGCAAACGGTCCTCCGCAACGGAAGCACCGACCTTCCTCCTTTCTTTTGAGAAATTCTGGATATGGTAGATTTCTCACCATCCGTCCTCTGTTTTTGTTCCCGACTGGTTGACCTACTCTCGCATTTGCATGCGTCGCCGCACCATCCCTTCTCACTGATCCTGTACTCTCCGCTCTCCCCGTTTGTGGTGTAGTGTTTCAACTGGGTTCCGATCGTAGCACACTCCCCGTTGATCGTGTTCCCAGTAGGTTAAATTTGAACCCATTCCCGTATCCTGCTTGTGCTTGCATGATAGCCTCCTTGACATCCCGAGCAATCCGCATCGCCTCCATCAACTCCGATGGGTTTTGAATTTGCACCTGGCCCTTCACATCTTCACGCAATCCCGCAAGGAAGTAACCCAGTACCTACTCATCAGGTATGCCCCTCGTCTGACCCATCAACACCTCAAAATCACGAACGAACTCCTCCACCGTACCTGTCTGGCGTAGGGTTGCCAGCCTCTCGAACACCGTTCCCCTAAAACCTCCTCCAAAACGGTTGATCATGGCTGCCTTCAGTCCCTCCCATGATCGATTTCTCACTTTTTGCTTCCAAAAGGTGAACCAATACGCCGCACTCCCCTCCATACTGACGTATGCAATTTCAACTTTCTCATCGTCGCTCGACACCTTCTGTATATTGAAAAATATCTCGGCTCTATTGAGCCAAATCAGGGGTTCCGCACCGTCAAAAGTGGGTAACTCCACCCTTTTCCTCCATGGTTTTTGTTTGTCACTCCCAACGCCGGTTCCTCCGCCTTCGATCTCCCTCACCACTCTTTGTCGATTGTCATTCACGAAACTATCATCGAAACTCCCTTCTGCCTGATCGGCTTGCTTACCCAAAATCTTCATGATTTGTTGTAAGTCCCGCCGTACCGCCGCCGATTCCGCCTTCATCCCTTCCATCGTTATCTTAATCGCTTCCAATCTCGCCTCCGTCGCACTCTCCATTTCTCGCGTCGTCCCCCAAATTTGGATCCGGCAGGTCGGACCAAATTGTTAGGTTTCTAATCAAGAAACCTAAAGAAAACCTCACTAACACACGCACAGGGCTCACACTGAACACTGAATAACCTCCACATGTATTATTAACAGCAAGAAAGTCAAATACAGGGCAGCTATGGGAGCCTAACCTCCCCCACAGGAATAACGAATCCTGTACAAAGAATACAAGTAGTCCAAAAGTGTCTTTCAGCAGATAACTACTACCTATATATACAAGTCTAACCCGCGCCCTTTCTAACTGTTAAGACAGTTAGAGTAACTAACTCTACTAACTCTTCCTTCTCCTCCCATAGACTCTTAGTCTCCTATCAGTTACGGTACGTTGTTCGAGTAGATATGGTTTTCAAAAACCATCACAATATCTTTTTTTCCTTTACTGTTTATTTAATTCTTTAGGTTCTAATCAAATGAAATCTTTTACTTGTGTATAGTTCTATGCTACCCTTTCCTTGGTAGAATAACATGTTTTCCCATCTCACTTTCCAAATTGGGATTGGTTTGTGTCTATAGAAGGACTGAGCTTCATTTTTATCCTATGTAAGACAAGATATTTTATGGCATGAATTTATTAACTTAAATTGTGTCTGTAGCTAATTATCCAAGTTCTTTGAACTTAACATTCTAGAGAAGCTGATTGCAGAAGGCGTAATAAGCTTCATTGCATCTTATCTAAAGACATTATGTTTGATGACATAAATTCATTCACTTTTAGATAATGTCTGTAGCTAATTAACCTAGTTCTTATAACTTTGTGATTTGCTGAAAAACACAAATGTCATTGAGAGAGAGAGGGGAGGTAAAGTGATGATGTCCTGAAGAGTATTTTCTGGTGGATGTCACTTGATGTTAGCATAGGCCATCCTGATGGGAAATTAGAGGGTTTTGATGATAAAGGGAAAAAGGCTGGTGGACCAAAGGTTCTGAAACACTGGTTTATGTGAAACTTTTTCTCGCTGGACTTGACCTTTTTTGATCTCGGTCTGATGATTTGTTTTCTACATTGCCAGTAACAGATTTCAGTTTTTTATTATATATATATATATATATATATATATATATATATATATATAGACACACACACACATAATGGGATCCCATCTTTCCCTTTGGAATTTCTGAGTTTATAATTTTGTGTTAAAAGACATATTTGAAATGTACAAGAATTTGTCTCAACCTTCGTGATGCTAGTGTATTCCAGTATATGAACGTAGTGCTAACACTTATTGTTGGAAGTCCCATATCGACTAGAGATAAGGCCAAATTATAATAATTAAGTGTGGTGCAAACCTCACCATATAAGCCGGTTTGTGGGGTTGAGTTAGGCTTAGAGCCCACTTTTTAATATGGTATCAGAGTCATGGTTAGAACCTATCCTAGCTAGTTCTATGTGGGCATTTCTGTTTCCACCTGTTGTTGGACCGCTATCGGATTGCTCATTAAGTCTACTATCACACTCGAGATGTCTATATCTCGGCGTGAAGGAAGTGTGTTGGAAGTTCTATATCGACTAGAGATAAGACCAAATTATAATAATTAAGTGGGGTGCAAACCTCACCATACAAGCTGATTTGTGGGGTTGAGTTAGGCTTAAACCTCCTTTCTAATACTTACAATCAACTACTAGTATATTGATTAAGCTACACGTGCTTATAATGAAGCCTATTATTGTAATGGCTTCACAGTTGGCATGAACCTTTGATTTCCTTGTCATTCTGTGTTCCATTTTGTGCACTGTTTTAGAATTCAGTTTATCTTAGTATTGACTAAGAATTTCTGATCGTGATGAATCTTTTCTGCGTATATCTCTACATACCTACATTAAGATTTATTGGTGTCTCCCTTTAACAACTTCAATACATACAGTGAAACTTAGTCTGGGAATCATTCTTATTCTATTTAATTTCCTGCTGTTAATATTCTATATTTAAATTTTTCTTGAGAATGTAAATTTTCAAATAGTAAATTACGTTTTAGAGCATATATTAGTAGGCACTCGGCATCTAAGTAATTTCTGGACTATTGATTTTGCAAAGACTTGATCTACCTCCTTTGGACATGGACGTAAATGTTATGGAATGCTATTCCTCTTCATAACTGGTCTTGTTTGAAACCGAAAAAAGAAAAAGAGAGAGAAAGTTGAAGGCTAACTTGGTTTGTAGATAAGCTGTTGTGTTTTCTTTTAATAGTTTTTTTTTGTTGGGAGTTATGTGATCTACTTTTTCACTGGCTTAACCTTTTTACTTTTCTTTGGTATTAGATGTGTTCTTCTTGGTGCGAGTTGTGGTGCAAATATTGCAGACTATGTGGCTCGGAAAGCTGTAGAAGCAGGTTCACTTCTGGACCCGGTCAAGGTGGTGGCACAGGTCCTGATGTATCCATTTTTTATTGGAAGTGTGCCCACTCATTCTGAAATAAAGTTGGCAAACTCTTACTTTTATGACAAGGCCATGTGTATGCTAGCATGGAAACTATTTCTACCAGAGGGGGAGTTTAGCCTAGACCATCCAGCTGCCAATCCCCTTGTCCCAGGCCAGGGACCTCCTTTAAAGCAAAGACCTCCAACATTGACAGTGGTGGCAGAACACGATTGGATGAGGGACCGTGCAATTGCATATTCAGAGGAGCTTAGGAAGGTGAATGTTGATGCACCTGTTTATGAGTATAAAGATGCAGTCCATGAATTTGCAACACTTGACATCCTTATCAAAAGCCCTCAGGCCCAGGTTTGTGCTGAGGACATTGCCATCTGGGTCAAGAAATATATTTCCCTTCGAGGTCACGAATTCTCATATTGAGTAGGATATACCAGAAATTAAGAGGATGATCGGTGAGAAAATTTTTTCCTCATTGAAATTATCTAAAGTCCGCAGTTCTGCTACCACCGGTATATACATGCCTAGGGGCATGTGATTATATCACAAGATTTTTTTCGATGGTTGACCGGTTCCGTGTTCCCTCCACCTGTCAGTTCTTGTTGTAAGATAGAGTTGTTTGAGAGCGGATTAGTTGAACTAGTGAGAGAGAGCCTTTCACCTCATTCACTCTGCATTTGGAATCCCCTGTTCCACTATTCCTTGTGTATTATGATGTACTGTTTCTCGATATAAAATTTAGTTATCAATTCTTTTAGCGTTAGGGTCACCTGAAGTAGGATCATTGTTAATTAATTTTGTACAAGATACCAGCTTATTGTTCTTCAATATCATAGAGATTTCAGATTAAAAAACAATTTCCCTTAAGATACGTTTTAGTGATGCTCTCTAGGATCAAGATATGGAGTTTCTTTAATAATATTAGCTAAAAGCAAGAGCCAATTTTGCTTAGTTTACTTTGTTGTACACAATGTTAGCAATCGAGGACAATTATTCCATCGTTATCTTCTTGTTGATTGTTAACTTTTAGACGTTAAACTGCTATAAATATGCTATGATCTTCACTGGATTCACTCGGTTATTATCACAAATCTTGAGGTAATTGCCCGCCTACCCTTGAACTCCTGGGGTAGGGAAATCATATGGAGGTTGAATCTATGAATTGAACCTCTCATGAAGCAGAGAGATGGTGTAGGCTGTTTATCATGGTTAAAACTTAATACCATCTTCATACCCAAGCTAGACAAACCAGTTTGGCTTGCAGGTCTCAGTATTGGAAGCACTTTGAGGGCATGGGAGCCACCACTCTGATCCAGTGGGGTCTGGACAGGTTCACAATCTGTCACTCATTCTAGGCTTATTTGATTAGGTGGAATCTCTGTTGACTGTTCTGTAACCATGACTATACCAAACATAGTTATGGCTGCGGGAAGGGTTTTTCTTTCTGTACCCTTTAAAATTCTTTGCTCACCCCTTTCTGTTTCAGAATAACTATTTTGAAATGTGGGAATATCAATTCTAGAATAAAAAAGAGTGAGCCAAAATATTTTATAGTGTGCAGGAAGTTGGGGCCATGTGGGAACGGTCTCGTGTTTCTTTCAACACTAAAGGAATGTTATGAAAAATAGAGGAGAATCGGTTGTACTTGTACATTTTGTATCATATACGTATTTTACACCTGGTTTGAGTAAGGTGAAAATATGGTTTGTTGAGAATGTATTTGTGTTGTTTTGTTGCCCAAAAAATATCTTAACGTTTCTGGGAAAATGTTGATAGGTTTATTATTAACCTATTTTTATCTTACTATTGTGATGATCATTTTTTACTTCAGTAACTTACTATTTTTCACGTTGAATTTGGTTCAATTTCTTTAAAAATGCACTAATATGATCTTTTCGAAAAAAAATTGACGGTAATAACGTTACCTTAGAAGTGACATTTCATAATCATGTTATGAATAATGGATTACATGTCACTAATAATTTCGATATCATTAATTTGGGAGAAGAGATTATCACTAGATTGAAAATCATGAAACAACAGAAAAAATATATTAATTTATTATAATCCTATCCATACTTAAATGAAATATAGTAAATTAAGATTCTGAAATAAAAGAATAATGTTTGTTTATAAATATTTAATATTAAAATTCTTCATCACTATTCTCTATTAAGGAATACGATAATGTGGCAAAGTAGTAAAACTTCGTTAAATAATCATGTAAAAGTATTTGGACTGACGTTGTGTTTTTGTAAGTGCTCTTTCTTTTGTGTACATTCTCGTTTACTAGTTTTATCTTTATAAACATAATTAATTTCATTAGTTACTGTAATGAATAAATACAAAAATTAATAAAATATAACTACTTTACGTATATGCTTTTTTATAATTTTAATATAGATTTAATAATATTTTTATTTTAATAAATATTATAATAATAATTAGTTTTTAAATACATATTATTTATAACTGTTTATAATTATATATATGTTTTGGTTCGTGGGGTTGAAGTTAATAGTTATCATTCACTCATATTGGAAGTTTACATGGAAATTTACCTGTAGAGGATTTGTTGCCCGCAACCCCTTCTGATATGGTGTTATTGTGATCGCACAGTGGACGGTCATGACTCCTACTTCTATTTTGACTTCTGCTTCTTCGTCGGTTATGTCTTCGATAATCATCACAGCAGGACGCCGTTCAGGACTTTGCCTTCGAGGAGGACTCCTTTCAGGACGATCAGTCTTAACGTACCATTGGAGGTGATCCACTTGGATCAACTTCTATATCTTGTCATGAAGGGTGGAGCACTCCTACATGGTATGTCCCAGGTTTTTATGATACTGACAGTGCTTCTTATTGTTGACATTCAAGGGTGTATACTGATGGAACTTCAACCCTTAAGGAAGATCTTTTGGTCGAGACTTGTTCCTTTATCATCATCACCCACAACTTCTTTCCCTCATTCTTCTCGCCTGCGACTTCCTGTTATTGCTTCTTCTGGAAGACACTCATGTCTTCTATATGCAAGAACTCAACTACCCGCTTTTGCAGCTCATCCATGGTTTTAGGTGGCCTAGCGCACATGCTATCGCGAACAGTCCTACTCTCAAGGTTGTTGAGGATGAATTCTTGACTTACATCACCTGCCAAGTGGTTTTTTTGTAACGGTCTATAAAGGTTCTTAGGGACTTGTCCTTCTTTTTCTTAGTATTGACCAACACAAGATGTGTTAAGCTTTGGACTTTGTTGCCGTGTACTACCAACCGAATAGGGTACAGTTAATGGAGAAGCTATCCACTGTGTTGGATGGCAAAGTATTGAACCATGCCAACGTCTCCCATTCAGAGATAAGGATAAGGCCCTACACCAAATGAGAGCGCTTGCTGAGTAGAATGCCATGGTGTGGGAGAATGATCGCAGATGGTCATCGGGGTCAGTCAACTCATCATACTTCTCGAACACAAGAGGCATCAATCGCTCGGGCATGGATGCCTCCATGATGACAATTGTGAAGGGTAACAAACCCTATGTCTGCATAGTTTTCATTCTGAGAGCTCCCCTACTCGCTCCTGTGTTTGCCTCCTAGACTGTCTTGGTCAGTCCCTTATCCCACTTGTTCACGTTTGACAGACCAACCTCGCTCGATACAAAGTGTTAGGGGGTTTGTTCTTGACGCATGGCTGCATTCTCATCCCTCAACGCACCTATCGCAACTTCATGTCTTCTTTGCATCTCTTGCATTTATCTTTGCATCTTCTTAATAAGCTTTAAGGGGTCTTGCTTGCTTGTCTCTCCTGTCAGGTCTCACGGTGGGTGTCAAAATATTTTGGTTTATAGGGTTGAGGTCAACAGTCTTCCAAACTCTATTCGTCCAACTCCTAGCACAGGTCATCGTTCGTCCTTCATTCCATTTGGTCATACTGGGAGTTATATGTAGAAGGTACTTCGATGTCAAAGTTAGCAAAGATTCGATAGTCTAACAATAAATATATATTAAATATAACAAACCTGTCACAATACCTCAACTTGTATTTGTAGATTTCGAGATGGGCTTTAGATTAGTGTCGACCTAATTATGATCCAACTAATAATGATCGTGCTTTAGCATAAGTTAATTATTCCAATCTTAATTCTTGTTTAAGGTTAACCGCTCAATTCTCGTTATTCGACTGAGCGATTTGCTAGATGTTCTTGAGTGATGGAACCGTTTGATCCTAAGTTGACCAGAGAGTCATATAGTACAATATAAATAAGATATACCTCTTTGATGTCTCTTTTACTTTTTCAATTTTATCTTCTTAATTAATACTTTTTAAATTTAAATAATTTTTCATAATAAAGAAATTATTTTTCAATTTTATTATTTTAGTTACTACTCTTTTTGAGTTCAAATAATTACTTGTTATAAATAATTATTTACCTTTTTATCATTATAATTACTTTTTCAAATTTAAATAATTATTTATAAAAAAAATTATTTACACATAATAGCTTTAATTTCAATAGCTAAGATTTATCTTATCTATAATATTCATAATCATATATACTTTTTATTTTTTCAATTTTTCCCTTTTAATTTCTTTTTTTAAAATTTAGATTATATATATATATATATATATATATATATATATATATATATATATATATATATATATATATGGGGTTTGCTAACGCGTGTACGCCTGTTTTTCAGTTGGTACGTTTTAGCAATGTGTACCGGGTTTTAGTAGACAAAAATATCCTTATATATCATGCATTCTAAGTTTTAAGGTTAAGGGTATTTTAATAATTTTCATTCTCCAAACTAAAAAAAAAAAAAAAAAAGAAACCCCCAAATCCTTACTCACCTCTCTCATTCCTCTCAACCCTTTCTCTTTCATCTTTTTCACTCCAAGTCATCCCTACTGTAGTTCCAATTGAAAAAATCAGAAACATTTGCCTTTAAACAATTTGCCTTTGTAAAGAGTTGAGTCATTAACATATTCACCTTCACGCAAAGGTTCATTCAAGATCTCTTCAATTTCACCATCTTCTCTAGCCTCTCTAATTTCATCATCTGCAGAATCATCATCTCTAAAAAAATCCTTCAGGCCAATTACCAATTCTTTTGGATGTCATTATGCTTGTGAAAATTAGATAAAATTATATACGACAAAAATTATAAAATGAAAGCTCATTATAAAGTCATTTTTTTTGTAAGAAATTGTTTAACAATGAGTGTTTCTGATTTTTTCAAGGCAATTACTAATTTCTTTGATGTCATTATGCTTGTAAAAATTAGATAAAATTAGATAAAACAAAAATGATAAAATAAAAACTCATTATAAAATCATTTTTTTGTAAGAAATTGTTTAACAACGAATATTTCTGATTTTTTCCAGGTCAATTACCAATTCCTTTATGCTTGTGAAAATTGGATAAAATTAGATAAGACAAAAATTATAAGATGAAAACTCATTATAAAATCATTTTTTTGTAAGATTGTTTAACGACAAATGTTTTTGATTTTTTCAATTGGGGCTACAATAGGGATGACAGAGAAAATATTGGAGTGAGAAAGATGAAAGAGAAAAGGTTGAGAGAAATTTTTGATTTTTTCAATTGGGGCTACAGTAGGAATGACAGAGAGAAAAGATTGGAGTGAAAAAGATGAAAGAGAAAGGGTTGAGAGGAATGAGAGAGGTGAGTAAGGGTTTGGGGGTTTCTTTTTTTTTTTTTTTAGTTTTGAGAATGAAAATTATTAAAATACCCTTAACCTTAAAACTTAGAATCCATGATATATAAGGATATTTTTGTCTACTAAAACCCGGTACACATACTAAAACGTACAAACTGAAAAACAGGCGTACGCGCGTTAGCAAACCCCTATATATATATATATATATATATATATATATATATATATATATATATATATATATATATATATATATATATATATATATATATATATATATATATATATATATATATATATATATGCAGTACTTACGCTAATTTTATTATAATGAGAATTTCTCTATATAATTTTTGTTGTGTACACAATTTCTCTCACTTTTATCTTTTTCATTCTAAGATTTGTTAACCAACTTTTTCGCTTTTATGAAATATTGAAAATATTTTTAATACATAATCATAACAAATAATAAAAATGTAAATTATTTGTGCTTCTCTTTTTTTTAAAATATTTCATAAAAATTTTAATTTTTTATGTTTAGTACTTAATTTTCATTATAATGATGATTATATTAAACTTTAATTATACTTTTAATATTTTCTATTATTATAAAATATATAGATGCACTACAAAAAAATTATTATATAGCAACCAAATGTATATAACAAAACACTCAGACATTATATTGACTAAAATACATTAGTTTATAAACTAAAATTAAGTATTTAAAATAATCAATTATTATAAATAAAAAATTATAATTGATATTGAATTAGAGTGTAAATTGGTTTCTAACTTTAAATATATATGTTTTAGGTACTTATTATTATTAATTTTAAATTAGTCTCAATTTTTAAATTATAAACTAATTAATAGAGACTAATTTACAATCAATAATGATAAATAGGTTATACAAAGAATCTTAATTCGGTTATCTTGTTTTAAATTATTTTAGTTAGGTCGTCAATTTTAAAAATGTGATATAGCCCTTTTCGCTTGTACAGAAGTGATAACATTAATTCAATTACACTTGTTAGTATGCGATTTTTTAAAATTTTTCTTTTCAAAAAAATATTTTGCACATATGAAATGAGATCCTACCACATGACAAAGATAGTATGACATGACAATAACAGTGTCACATGTCAATGTCGAGAAAAATGTATGTGGAAAGTCTACAATTTAAAACAAAATGACTAAATTGAAAATTTTCACATTACACTTTCTCCAATAGTACCACGTCACATTATTTCTACACTAGTGCAGAAAGGGAATTTAACGTCTGTTATTTTGGCTTTTTAACGTCAGTTCCAGAATCGACGTCTTTGTGGGCGACGTTAATCAAACGTCGAACACAAACAGGCCCAACGTCTTTATAGACGTCGGGTCATGCAGTAACCGACGTCTAAAGAGCTCCATAGACGTCGGTTACTACATTACCCCGACGTCTAAAGAGCTCCATGGACGCCTAACATTGCATTAACTGACGTCTACTGCAGCTCGTGTCTTTGGGTAGCGTAGTTTAGCACCTTCTTCCCTTTGCTAGTTTCGTCATAGAAAAGGTTGTGTCTTTTGGATCTCTTATGGCATTTTAACCGAAAACCAAATATGAGTCATTACCTAGTTCCATTAAAACCAACAATGAAAACGAATAGTGACAATAGAACTAGGTAAGGACTGAAGTTCGGTTTTGGATTGAAACACTATAAGACATCAAAACGACGCAAGCTTTTCTTACGAGGAAACTAGCAAAGGGAGAATGCGGTACAACGCTACCCAAAGACACGAGAAAAACTACACCAAAACACAACGAAAACTCATTTTAATCGGTTTAAATGAAAGATTACCAACCAAAGACTAATATAATCGGAGTAAAAGTACGTTTAAACAGTTCAAAAGAGACAAAAACGCACTTGGAAAAGCAATGCCGCAGATAGAAAGGGCGAGATAAGGAAGACGATGAAGTGCTCATAACAGTGGATTTCATGTCTCATTTAACAACAAACTAGACATCGGCTCCCTAGATGCCCCAACGTTTATTCTAAACTAGATGTCGGGGCCCTCACTAATATGACGTCCAAAACAACTTTCATAGGCCATTTAGATGTCGATTGGCATGATCGGACGTCTGTACGGCTGAAAAAAATAACTTTTCATCTACATGTCAAACATATACACGTCCTTTAGGAGGGGCACTGACTTCTATAATTGAATATAGACGTCGGGGTGGCGGGATCGGACGTCTCGAAGGCAGAAAAAAATGACTTTTCACCTACCTGTTAGGAATTAAGACGTCTGTTAGGAGGGGCCCCGACGTCTATAATATTATAGACATCGGGGTCCCTCCTAATAGACATCTTAATGCCCACTTATTTACGAAAATGCCATCGATCAATAATTTACGTTAGTTATGTTGTTGTCCGACGTCTATGGGGTGACGTTAAAGCCCAATTCTGCACTAGTGCTACCATGTGATAGGATCCTATCATTTGACACGTGACAATTTTTTTTGAAAAAAAATTAAAAGAAAATTAAAAAAATAAAGAAAACCATATACTGACACATGATATTCAGTTAACGGCGTTAGTTCTATGCAAATAGAAATGGTCAAATTACATCACATTTTTAAAATTGAAGACCCAATTGATACAACTTAAAACAAGCCGACCGAATTAAGATTACTGTACAAATATACCATTTGATAATTTTAACATGATAAATATTTCCTCAACTTTAGTTCCAAGAATAATTCTATAATTCACAAATATTATAAATAAAACTCTAGAATTCAAGCAACATTTGGCAAGTTATCCCTCAAGAACAATATATAAACTTGCTTGAAACAACAATCACATTTGTAGGCTAGCACCAACTTGAGTACATAATTTGTCCAATGTAAAATCTGCATTTTTTTTATCTTGTCCCTCAAATCAATATTCTAACTCCTAGAAATTAGATTTGTGAGTTTGAAATCATATATGTTGTGCCTTCAAAATTATTGATACCTTCATGAAATTAAATTAAACTTGTTTATGTAACTCAACCTAATGGATATAAAACATTGGCCAAACTTTTTGGAACAATAATTTTTTCTCGTACCCTTATTTTTACAAATGTATTTTTTCTCCTGAAATTCATTTTTAACCTTCAACTTTTTTTTTTTAAATCATCAATCAATGATTGGTTGAACTAAACGAGTGGTAGGTTTATACTTGTTGATGATTGAGAGACTCAAGAAAAAGTGGTTGAGATTCAGGTCAATAATGATTTTGCTTCCCAGGACACAAGATCAGAGTGCAAGAAGAAAGACCCTCAACAATGTTATGATAGAAATAAAGCATTCTATAGAATCAAGTCTGTGACTACAAGTTAGAAGATAAATTATTTAAACTATATTTATGACTACAAGTTTAATCTTATTTAATACTTAATGATCTAAAAATAATTCATATATAATATGATTTAATTAAATATTTTCTTCTTAATTAATATAATTCATGTGACAATATAAGTGTATGAAATATAATCTATCTCACTAATTTATATCCTAATAATGTGAATATAACAAATATTAAAGCTCATCATTAAAAATACTAAAAGATATTGAAGCTTTAAAATTAAAATTACCAACTATCTATATAAATCCTTTTAGAAAGATCTAAATAGCCTTGATTTTTTATTATAAATTAAATACGTAAGAGGATATAGCAAGTTAAATCAAAAGTAGAATAAAGTTGCGAGCTTATTCTTATATCATATGTAGATAAAGCTTTTATATTATATGTATTTTTGATATGATATTTGATATCAAGACTGTAAAATATAGACTGATCGGTCAATGCAAGATCAGTCAATTACTTGAAACATTAACTTGAAATCCTCAAAACAATGTTAGCCGAATTGTCATCAACTGAAATGATAACCTTTTGATATTTTATATATTAAAGATGTCATAATTTGATTAATAATTAATGTCATAATTTGATTAACAAGGTAAAAACATGTTTATAAGATGTTGGATCGTGATTGAACTAATCTTAATCAAAAACTCATTTCAAAATCTATAAATACATAAGTAAAGTAAGGATATAGGTGATTGTATTTATTGGACATTTGAGAATTAATTGTAATAATCAATCGATATAATTGAAAACTGACTTGAGCATCGGAGTACCTTTAACATTTTTCACCTGTTCGGATTTGGACCTTAAGGTAGAAAATCTGATAAGACATTGTGAAGATAGACAATTCATATCATGAGAAGTGAAGTAAAATGTGAAAGTATAGTTATTAACTCTACCTACCCAAAAATTTTGATGTCTATAGTGAGATTCAAACCCAATACCAGAAATTAAACATTATGTTTTGTTTTGAGTAACTTTCCATAAAAACATTAATCTTGTAATATAATGTTTATGTTTATGACTGTGTATATTGTGCTTGTGATCCATAACTGAAATATTGTAAATTAGTAAAGATTGTGCTTAAATTGGGGTGCTACATATATACTTGGAGTTACGACGTTCGCATTACCTAAAAAATATGCATTGAAATTGAATTTAACTAGTTGTTTATTGAGCTTTAGGATTTGTAATATGGAGCTAATTAAAAGCACCACTAACTTGTAGCTATTTGACATGTTAAGAATTGTTACTTTCTTGAATGTGCAAACTGTGTTGGTATTTAGCATTGAGAGTATACGTCAATTTGTTCATTAATTTATTCAATTTTAAATTCGAATTTTCTGTGAGGTTTGTTTTTTATATTCATCTAATATGTTTTTTAAATATATTTGTTTCGATATATTCATATTCTTTTAAAATATTTTAATTATATTTTGAAAATACAATAATAAAAGAACAACACCAACAACCCTAAACTCTTGAATTAGGTGATCTTGTATGTCTCTTTAAAGGATGAAATTTTAATGAAAATAACATTATTAAAACACATACTACAAATTTAAGTTTTTTTGTTGTAGCTAGAAGATGAACATAGTAAATGTCACGTCCCATTAAATCCACTGCTGAATCACCACTCTGCTTCCATTAACGCCGGGACACGTGTTCAGTGCCATTAATGACACGCACGTACTCACTTGCATGCGCCAGGCCATGTGTCCTGAGTATTTGGAAATTTACCAACGAGCCGTGCATGTGCGCCACTTGTCAAAGTGGAAGTTTATGAAACCAGTAGTGGAACGCAGGTGTCGTGTAGAGGGACGCTCATCCGTCTGATAGTGGGAATTTGAACAAAAGTGACTTTTCTGGAAAATCTCCCACTCTCTCTCACGCGCACCTTCTTTCCTTCCAAACTCAGAATCTCCATTTCTCCTCCTTCTCTCTAGAGCTCTTCTCCTTCTCTCTACCATAACTCACGTCCTCCTTCTCCGATCCAATTTCAGAAACCGTAGAGGAGATCCAGACGTCCTGAGCTTTCCATCGAACCGAACCACTTCCAGTTCTGGTAAGTTCTTTTGGACGATTCGTTTCTGGAATCTCTGCAAACTTTGATTCAACTACATGCATGGACATGAACTCAGTTCTTTCGTCTTCTTTTTGTAACTTTTAGTGGAAGAGTTTAAGTGGAACGTTGAGAATAGAAAGTCACTTTGGACAAGTGGAAACCTCTCATCTTAGAACGCGCACTACAAATCCGGGTAAGGGAACCTTATTAGATTTAATTCATGTAATCTCTGTACTGCATGTGCGTGTGTGAAGTTTGAAATATGATTATGATTCTGAGATGATATATGAAAAGTGATGTATGTATGTACTGAGAATTTTATGCTTGTGTATATGAATGATCTATAAAGTTGTATGTTGTATGATTTTGGTATTGGATGATTGGATATGATTTTTAATTCAAAGTTTGAGAAGTATAAGATATGTTATGATATGATTAAATGAATGTAAGTATACTGGAAAATATGGTTACTGTATGTGGAATGTAAATATGAAAATCACATGAAAATGAACGTTCGTCATCGTACGGTCATATACCGTTCGGTTTTTCTGAAAAATGTCTTAGAGCGAGCGTCTCCCTTTGAAATGCTATTTGAGCGTTCATCCGAATAGCGCTCGGTTTATACCGAGCGTTGTCTTAAGTAGCGCTCGGTCTTACACTGAGCGTTTGTCCTTAATAGCGCTCGGTCTTGAAACGAGCGTTCGTTCTTAATAGCGCTCGGTATTGAAATGAGCGTTCGACCTAAGTGGCGCTCGGTCTCAGACCGAACGCTCGTCCATTTCCGTAAATTAAAATGAGCGAGGATAGCGCTCGTCCTGAATTCACATAAGCGTTCGTCCTAAATTTAAATAGCGTTCGTCCAATTTATTTAGTGACGTTCGTCCAAGTCTTCGGTGACGTTCGTCCAATAATTTATTAAACGCCTACTTTCGAGCTCGGTCATTGACTGACTGTCATCCCCTGAATTAAATTGTGTTCGTTAAATTTATTCAACCAAGTTATGAGGTATCTATCCATTGGATTATTTCTAGAGTCATTTGAACTTAAACTATTCTAAGTACTTTTCGATCGTAATAGGGTTGATTCATTTAACTAATTCAAAGAAGTCTTTCTCGGTCTTGCCCTCGACGTTCGTCCTCGTTATGAATAGGAGTGAACGTTCGTCATTTTGAGAGAGTGGAATATAGAATGAAAATGTATTTAAGAGGATGAATTAAGATGTGCGAACACCCTGAGAAGTGAAATTGTGATTGAAGATTTTGAACGAGCGTTCCAGGGTGGAACGACTCTTGACTGGATATTGATATTTGTAGTATGAACGTGGTAAGCTTAGATGGTGATCCATCCTGATATTCCGTGAGTGCTCGTTCTCAAGTAGAGAGGAGTATGTCATACGTGGGAATGGCAGGAGGTATAGTCCATAACTGTAACTTGGACAAAAATACTAACCTCAGGTGGCTACTGATGAGCATTCCAGTTACCCCACCTGAGTGCACGGACGCCTTAGCTACACAGGTTTCATACAGTCCGGACGGTCGGTCTAGTATCAGGATTTTGGTTGAGTTAATGTATGATTGAATGCATGTGGTATGAATAAATTGATATGTTTGATATGTATGAACTGTATGTTTGACTTGAATTAAATTCAATAAGCTTACCCTTGCATTTCCATTGTGTTGTCTGTATATGTATATCCGTCTTGTCAAATGCAATGATCATCCGTGTGGATGTGAGCAGAGGGAGATGCTTCTCTGGAGCAAACGCTTGAAGAAGGATTCCTTGCTGAAGAAAATCTGGTAGAAGTTGTAGTGAAGGCGGAACAGTGAGCGTTCGGTTCTAGTTAGTGTATTTAGAGTAGCGAGCGGCTGTGAGCGAGCGCTCTTTTGATTGTAAATAGTTGGACGTGCGGTTATTATTTTGTATACCGTTCGTCCTTACCATTTTGTAAACGCTCGTTAATTTCTATATAACAGGCCGTTCGGCCATTTGTTTAATCTGTTTCCTTTACTTTTAAAACTGTTTTGGATTATTGATACGTGTAATTATTCTAAGTATATAGTTGATGACTGTATAATTTTGGGATGTTACATTATTGGTATCAGAGCAGTTTTGTTCTCTTAAGAACGCTGTAGGTTATGAGTGCATTGCGTTTTTGCTGTGTGCTTATTGTGCGTTTAATGAGTTACTGTTTTAACTATTAGACATTACTAACGTTCGTTTTCTCTGGTCCAGAAAATGATGGCACCTAGACTCCCTCCTCCCCCGCAGCCTAACGAGCCTGATACTTCCAACAGCGCTAGGTTGTTGGAGACTGTAATTGATAGACTACAGCAGCAAAATACTACTTTAATGGAGCAGAATGCCACGCTGATGCAAGAGAACCAGAACGCTTTACAGAGCTTGGAGGCCGCTCGCGCCAACTCAGAGACTACACAGCGGCAGTTAATGGAAATTCTCGCTGCAACCAGGGGCACGCCAGGGGCGTCCTCTTCTACTGCTACACCACATGCTGAGTGGAGTTTGGAAAGTTTCCTTCAACACCGCCCAGCCAAGTTCAGCGGAACATGCCTTCCTGATGAGGCAAACCAATGGCTGCGTGACATGGAAAGGATTTATAATGCTAAGATGTGCCCAGATGAGAACCGCTTAGCATTCACAGAATATCTTCTGACTGGAGAAGCGAGCCACTGGTGGACGAGCGTGAGGGCCATGTTGACGGACGCTCACAGTCCTATTAATTGGGAAGTTTTCAGAAGCAAATTCTATGAAGAATATTTTCCAGATAGCGTCCGTTTCGCCAAAGAGGTGGAGTTCCTACAGTTGACACAAGGGGGGATGACCGTTTCTGAGTATACGAACAAGTTTAAGCACTTGGTTCGTTTTAATACCATGGCAACCAGTGCGGAGTGGCAGTGTAGAAAATTTGAGAATGGGCTGAGAAGTGATCTAAAGGTGTTAATCTCCAGCCTGTGTATCCGTTCATTACCGATAATGGTTGAGAGGGCAAAAGTTTTGGAGAAGAACATGGCTGAAGCCGAACAACGTAAGAAACAACAAGTCTCCAGGGGGCCGATTCTATCAAGACCAAATATGACTCAGAATAGTACTCCATACGCTCGTCCAGCCCAGTCGAGTGGTTCACAATCTATGGTAGTTACTGGACAGGCAAATCAACAAGGGCCGGTCAGATGTTTTCAGTGCGGAGGACCCCATTTCAGATCTTCATGCCCTCAATTGATTGGAGTGAAGTATTGTAATCGGTGCAGAAGAAACGGACATCTGGAGAGTGAATGTAACATGGGTGGACGCGCAGTGATGAGACCGCCGAACGCTGGAAGGACTCAGCAAGGAAGAGGTGGACGAGCCCAAGCTGTGGGGCGAGTATATGCGATTACTGGTGCAGAAGCAACGAGCTCAGGTACGCTCGTCACTGGTACCTGCTTAGTTCATGGAATTCCTTGCTGTGTGTTGTATGATTCGGGGGCAACACACTCCTTCATCTCGAAGGCGTGCGTTGATAAGTTGGGATTAACCGAGAGTGAGATGCAGTTCGACTTGGTGGTGTCAACCCCAGCGGCTGGAGAGGTTAGGACGTCTACCATGTGCGTTAGATGTTCTGTTGAAGTAGAGGGGCGTAGATACAAGGTGAACTTAATATGTTTGCCTCTCAAGGACTTAGAAGTGATTCTAGGAATGGATTGGCTGAATACCAATCGCATTCTCATAGATTGTGGGGCTAAGAAACTAATTTTTCCTGAGGAATGTGAAGAAGAGTTGGGAGTGACGCTCAGTCCAATTAAAGAAGATATAATGGAAGGCGCCAGTTGCTTCTTGATCATGACGCATGAAGACCGAGAGTTGGCGGATAAGAGTTTTGAACGTTCGTTCAATAAGTACGCTGAAGGACGAACGGTTGTGGACGAATTCCCGGACGTTTTCCCGGATGAGGTGCCTGGATTGCCTCCCGTTCGTGAAGTTGAATTTACCATAGATTTGGTAACTACTGCGGCTCCTATATCCGTTCAACCGTACAGAATGGCACCTGCTGAATTGGTTGAGCTTAAAAAGCAAATTGAAGAATTGATGGACAAAAGGTTCATTCGTCCAAGCGTGTCACCTTGGGGAGCGCCCGTGTTATTGGTGAAGAAGAAGGATGGCAGCTCTCGGCTTTGTATTGATTACCGTCAATTGAATAAGTTGACCATCAAGAATAAATACCCACTGCCTCGCATTGACGATCTACTTGACCAATTGCATGGAGCGAGCGTTTTCTCTAAGATAGACTTGAGATCAGGCTACCACCAGATTCGGGTCAAGGAAGGAGACATCCAGAAGACAACCTTCCGTTCACGTTATGGACATTATGAGTACGTGGTCATGCCGTTCGGTGTGACGAACGCTCCAACAGTCTTCATGGACTATATGAACCGCATCTTCAGGACGTATTTGGACAAGTTCGTGGTGGTGTTTATTGATGATATTCTCATCTACTCCAAGAGTTGTGAAGAGCATGAGGAACACTTAAGGGTGGTACTTGGAGTGTTGAGAGAAAAGGAGCTGTACGCTAAGTTATCTAAATGTGAATTCTGGATGAAGGAAGTGCAGTTCTTGGGTCACGTTGTATCCGCGGGTGGAATTTCAGTTGATCCGGCTAAGGTACGAGCGGTCTTGGAATGGGAGAGTCCGCGCTCGGTTACAGAAGTTAGAAGCTTTGTAGGGCTCGCGGGCTACTATAGGCGTTTTATAGAAGGATTTTCTAAGATAGTAGCACCGTTAACCCAGCTGACCAGGAAGGATCACCCGTTCGCTTGGACCGATAGGTGTGAATCCAGCTTCCAAGAGTTGAAGCAGAAGCTGACGAGCGCTCCAGTATTAGTAATTCCGGACACCGCCAAACCTTTCGAAGTGTACTGTGACGCATCTCACCAAGGTTTGGGGTGCGTTCTTATGCAAGAGAAACGAGCAGTGGCGTATGCCTCACGACAGTTGAAAATACATGAGAAGAATTATCCAACGCATGACCTAGAGCTGGCAGCGGTCGTCTTTGCTCTAAAGATTTGGAGGCACTATTTGTATGGATCCGTTTTCCAAGTCTTTAGTGATCATAAGAGCCTCAAGTACCTCTTTGATCAAAAGGAGTTGAATATGAGACAGCGGAGGTGGCTTGAATTCCTAAAGGATTATGAGTTCGAGTTGCTTTATCACCCTGGTAAAGCGAACGTTGTGGCGGATGCTCTAAGTAGGAAGGCGGTTCATGTCTCGGTAATGATGGTTAAAGAGTTAAGTTTGGTGGAGAGTTTTCGAGACCTAAGGTTGCAGTTCGAGTTGGAGCCAAACAGTATTAAATGCTGCACCTTGAGGATAACAAGTGATGTGTTCGACCGAATCTGGATGAAGCAACGAGAGGATGAAGAATTGGTGAAGATTTTAAACGCGCTCGGTACGGATCAAGCCAAACATTTCAACACTGGGACGGACGACATGTTACGTTACATGGGTCGGACGTGTATTCCTAATGATGGCGAGCTGAAGAGGATTATCTTGGAGGAAGGACATCATAGTCGTCTTAGCATACACCCTGGTATGACTAAGATGTATCAAGACCTTCGACGTTCGTTCTGGTGGCCAGGAATGAAGAGTGATGTCGCACGTTTTGTGGCATCATGTTTAACCTGTCAACGTGCCAAAGCGGAGTATCAAAGACCGGGCGACTTACTACAACCTTTGGAGATTCCCGAATGGAAGTGGGACAACATTTCAATGGACTTCGTGACTCACTTGCCTCGCACAGTCAAGAATCACGATTCTCTTTGGGTAATAGTGGATCATCTAACAAAGAGTGCTCACTTCCTAGCTGTCAACTTGAAGATGTCCATGACCAACTTGGCCAAGCTCTACATCAAAGAGATCGTTCGTCTACATGGAGTGCCGTCCAGCATCATCTCTGACCGAGACACAAGATTCACCTCTCAGTTTTGGCAGTCGTTGCAGAGCGAGCTAGGCAGCAAACTCCAAATGAGTTCAGCGTACCATCCTCAGACGGACGGTCAATCCGAGAGAACAATCCAGACGCTCGAGGACTTGTTGAGGACGTGCGTACTCGATCACATGGGCGTTTGGGATGATGTACTGCCGTTAATAAAGTTCACCTACAACAACAGCTTCCAGTCCAGCATTAGAATGGCTCCTTTCGAAGCACTATACGGACGCAAATGTCGCACGCCACTTTGTTGGTTTCAAGAAGGAGAACACATATTGACTGGACCAGAGCTCGTTCAACAAACAACTGATAAGGTGAAATTGATACAAGAGAGATTGAGAACGTCCAGAAGCAGGCAGAAGTCATACGCCGACAGGAGGAGACGACCACTAGAGTTCAAAGCTGGCGAGCATGTTTTTCTCAGGATGAATCCAACTACTGGAGTAGGAAGAGCGTTGAGATCGAAGAAGTTGTCTCCTAAGTTCGTGGGGCCGTACCAGATCACAAGGAAGATTGGACCTGTTGCATACGAGCTAGCCCTACCTCCACAATTGTCCAACCTTCATCCGGTATTTCACGTGTCTCAACTCCGGAAGTACGTAGCTGATCCCTCACACATATTGGAGCTAGAGAACGTTCGTCTTCGACAAGACCGAACGCTAGAAATGAAGCCGATTCGCATTGAAGACGAACGCTCTAAATTATACAAGGGGAAGGACGTTCGACTGGTGAAAGTGTTGTGGGACGACAAGACTGGCGACTCTACGTGGGAAGTTGAAGATGCCATGAAGGACTTATACCCTTATTTATTCCCTGGTAAGTCTTCAATTTTCGAGGACGAAAATTTTTGTAGTTAGGGGGATTGTCACGTCCCATTAAATCCACTGCTGAATCACCACTCTGCTTCCATTAACGCCGGGACACGTGTTCAGTGCCATTAATGACACGCACGTACTCACTTGCATGCGCCAGGCCATGTGTCCTGAGTATTTGGAAATTTACCAACGAGCCGTGCATGTGCGCCACTTGTCAAAGTGGAAGTTTCTGAAACCAGTAGTGGAACGCAGGTGTCGTGTAGAGGGACGCTCATCCGTCTGACAGTGGGAATTTGAACAAAAGTGACTTTTCTGGAAAATCTCCCACTCTCTCTCACGCGCACCTTCTTTCCTTCCAAACTCAGAATCTCCATTTCTCCTCCTTCTCTCTAGAGCTCTTCTCCTTCTCTCTACCATAACTCACGTCCTCCTTCTCCGATCCAATTTCAGAAACCGTAGAGGAGATCCAGACGTCCTGAGCTTTCCATCGAACCGAACCACTTCCAGTTCTGGTAAGTTCTTTTGGACGATTCGTTTCTGGAATCTCTGCAAACTTTGATTCAACTGCATGCATGGACATGAACTCAGTTCTTTCGTCTTCTTTTTGTAACTTTTAGTGGAAGAGTTTAAGTGGAACGTTGAGAATAGAAAGTCACTTTGGACAAGTGGAAACCACTCATCTTAGAACGCGCACTACAAATCCGGGTAAGGGAAGCTTATTAGATTTAATTCATGTAATCTCTGTACTGCATGTGCGTGTGTGAAGTTTGAAATATGATTATGATTCTGAGATGATATATGAAAAGTGATGTATGTATGTACTGAGAATTTTATGCTTGTGTATATGAATGATCTATAAAGTTGTATGTTGTATGATTTTGGTATTGGATGATTGGATATGATTTTTAATTCAAAGTTTGAGAAGTATAAGATATGTTATGATATGATTAAATGAATGTAAGTATACTGGAAAATATGGTTACTGTATGTGGAATGTAAATATGAAAATCACATGAAAATGAACGTTCGTCATCGTACGGTCATATACCGTTCGGTTTTTCTGAAAAATGTCTTAGAGCGAGCGTCTCCCTTTGAAATGCTATTTGAGCGTTCGTCCGAATAGCGCTTGGTTTATACCGAGCGTTCGTCTTAAGTAGCGCTCGGTCTTACACTGAGCGTTCGTCCTTAATAGCGCTCGGTCTTGAAACGAGCGTTCGTTCTTAATAGCGCTCGGTATTGAAATGAGCGTTCGACCTAAGTGGCGCTCGGTCTCAGACCGAACGCTCGTCCATTTCCGTAAATTAAAATGAGCGAGGATAGCGCTCGTCCTGAATTCACATAAGCGTTCGTCCTAAATTTAAATAGCGTTCGTCCAATTTATTTAGTGACGTTCGTCCAAGTCTTCGGTGACGTTCGTCCAATAATTTATTAAACGCCTACTTTCGAGCTCGGTCATTGACTGGCTGTCATCCCCTGAATTAAATTGTGTTCGTTAAATTTATTCAACCAAGTTATGAGGTATCTATCCATTGGATTATTTCTAGAGTCATTTGAACTTAAACTATTCTAAGTACTTTTCGATCGTAATAGGGTTGATTCATTTAACTAATTCAAAGAAGTCTTTTTCGGTCTTGCCCTCGACGTTCGTCCTCGTTATGAATAGGAGTGAACGTTCGTCATTTTGAGAGAGTGGAATATAGAATGAAAATGTATTTAAGAGGATGAATTAAGATGTGCGAACACCCTGAGAAGTGAAATTGTGATTGAAGATTTTGAACGAGCGTTCCAGGGTGGAACGACTCTTGACTGGATATTGATATTTGTAGTATGAACGTGGTAAGCTTAGATGGTGATCCATCCTGATATTCCGTGAGTGCTCGTTCTCAAGTAGAGAGGAGTATGTCATACGTGGGAATGGCAGGAGGTATAGTCCATAACTGTAACTTGGACAAAAATACTAACCTCAGGTGGCTACTGATGAGCATTCCAGTTACCCCACCTGAGTGCACGGACGCCTTAGCTACACAAGTTTCATACAGTCCGGACGGTCGGTCTAGTATCAGGATTTTGGTTGAGTTAATGTATGATTGAATGCATGTGGTATGAATAAATTGATATGTTTGATATGTATGAACTGTATGTTTGACTTGAATTAAATTCAATAAGCTTACCCTTGCATTTTCATTGTGTTGTCTGTATATGTATATCCGTCTTGTCAAATGCAATGATCATCCGTGTGGATGTGAGCAGAGGGAGATGCTTCTCTGGAGCAAACGCTTGAAGAAGGATTCCTTGCTGAAGAAAATCTGGTAGAAGTTGTAGTGAAGGCGGAACAGTGAGCGTTCGGTTCTAGTTAGTGTATTTAGAGTAGCGAGCGGCTGTGAGCGAGCGCTCTTTTGATTGTAAATAGTTGGACGTGTGGTTATTATTTTGTATACCGTTCGTCCTTACCATTTTGTAAACGCTCGTTAATTTCTATATAACAGGCCGTTCGGCCATTTGTTTAATCTGTTTCCTTTACTTTTAAAACTGTTTTGGATTATTGATACGTGTAATTATTCTAAGTATATAGTTGATGACTGTATAATTTTGGGATGTTACAGTAAATATTATGATTGTAGTGCTCATTTAATACTAATTTATATTATGAATGTGAAATTGATTTGTATTTAATATTATGGAAACTGATTTTAGTACTATTAATTGGTTTTGATCATATTGGTCTTTATTTTTTCAATTATAGTTTTTATTTTTCAAAATTATTATCATAAGTGAACCTACACAATAAAAATATAAAGGATTAAATATGTTTTTAGTTCTTAAACTATCAAACGAATTTGTTTTTAATCCCTAAAAACCAATAACATTAAAAATTAGATGAGATGGCTAATGGTGGTGTGAAACGTCATTTTTTTCTAACACTCTCCCTCTATTTTGTCACTCCTAATCGATTTGATGAGTCTTCTCCTGACTCAGTCCAGTCCAATTCGGCGTCGCAAGAGAGAAATCGGCCATCCTCAGTGGCACCACGACGCCTTCCACGACGTCCGCAAAGATTGGGAGAAATTGTCGCGGAGTTGGTGGAGGTGGGAGAGCACGAAGTGGTTCTCCTGGCGGTTAAATTGGAGGAAGAGGTCGTAGGCGTGGTCGCACTGGGCTTGGGAAAGTGGCGGCCCATCGAGGGGGAGGACGGAGAGGAGGCGGGAGAGTGACGTGTATAGGTCGCACGCGCGGAGGGTGGTGAGGAGGAGGCGGAGACTGAAGTCAGAGGTGGTTTCGCTGTGGTCGAAGTAGGTGGAGACGAGACGCGTGAGTTTGCTGGTAGGTTTGAACTTGGCGAAGGCTTCACGAACACCGTTGGAGTCAGGTTGGAGGAGGTGAGATAGGACATAGCGGTGGTGTGAGTCCTCGTCGCTGGGGTGGTGGACCGACGAAGGGGATTGGATGATGGAGTGGATCTCGTTGTAGGAGGGGGCCTGCACGACTCAGAGGAATTCAATTTAAAACAAAGGTACCTCTCTTCCAAACTCAGTCTGCAAGTTGTGGTAAGCTTTAGCAAGTGCCATATACAATAAAACAAAAGAAAGTGGCAAAGAAAAAGAAAGGACCACACAATTACCTCTCTTGCTTTTCCTGCAGGAACCATGTGCTTTCTCAAGTGCTATCAGTTCAGGCTGCCCAACCTATAGTGAAAATTATATTTTAAATTATTAATGTTCATATCTAGCAGTTTGTACATGATGGCCTGTACAAAGAAACAGACAATAACATGAGAAAAGATGTCCAAATGTAGAATATGCTTCAACAACAATACAAAAATATAACAGTCTAATCGATCCATAAGATTTCTAAAGTACAGTTTGATTCTCAAACAAAGCCGGCTGGTCTTAATTTACAAGGGTATTTAAGTTCATCTAAACAAAAGCTCAATGTTTCTTCCTCTCTCGGCCTTCCTAGGTTGGGAATCCAATCTTGACTATTTTTTCTCCAGTATAAAAATATGGACATGGTCAAACTTTCATCAGTTGTTATGTGGTTCGAAACCTTTAACTTTGGATCTAGTTGTATAAATTTCTCCATACACAGTACTTAAAGATAAGTTAAAATAAGTTTATGAATAAGTTAAAATTAGGCTTTTCAAAAAGTTAAAATGAGAAAACTTCTCAAAATTAACTTATAAATTAGCTAATTGTAGGAAAGCTCATTTTACATTTTTATCTTCTTCCTATTTGCATCTCTTGCAAATGTTTGCGAAGTTGAACCAAACTAATCTTTTAGAATATGCATTTCAAGAAAGCAATAGGATCTCCTCCAATGACCATGCTCTGCATTTCAATATTCCACAACTTAGACCTATGCTAAAATTATCCAATTTCAGACCAGAACATCGCTAATTAGAACTCTACTAATCCACTTAACTCAACCTTCCCAAACAAGCAAACTCCACAGAGTCACTGTTAAACAATAACCACCACGATAAAGCTTGGGAGCTGCAATTTCAGTTTTGATAAAATTCAATCAGCAAGAAAATAGGGATAATGAAGCAACAATTAGCCTAAATACAAAGCTATTTTTGAGAAACTGTTCCAATCAATGCTCGTCAATGTTGTATCTGTAACCTTCGTCTCTGTTGAAACCAATCAGAACCACGTTCACTTCAAGCGGAACTTGAAATGGAACCTACGCAAACCACAAACTCGTGCATTACGAATCAACTAATTGGACGTTGACGTTGATTTTCATTTGACGAAAAAAGAAAATGACCTCGGCGCGAAAATGTAGCATGCGACAAACGTCGGATCGGACATTCCGTGGTGCCACTGAGGGTGGCTGGTTTCTCTCTTGAAGGCTTGCGGCGCCGAATTGGACTAAGTCGGAGAAGACTCAACAAAGCGAGTAGGAGTGAGAAAATGAAGGGAGAGTGTTAGAAAAAAAATGACATCTTAGTGTAGAATTAAAAATAAATTTATAGTTCAGATATTAAAAACATATTTAATCTAAATTTGGTATGGTTTGAATCCGTGTAGAATGGAAACACATATTTCTAACCTAAATTGGCAGCGTTGGATAGATTTAATTGGTATATGTAAGATTCCCAATTTGCATTTATGACAATTTTGGAGCAAAATTAAATTCTTTTTAGGAAAAGTTATTATTATTGGCCTCACGAAACACCCTGCATGTACCAAAATTATTGGCCTCACATTTAAAAAATATATATAACGAAAGTTATTTGTAATAACTAAATATAATAATATTAGAGATGACACAGAAAGGTTAAATTTGAATTTCACAATATATTTTTATCATATTATACAATGAAAATGAAATTTTTGTTACATTTTATTTGGGTTAAATATGTTTTTAATCCGTATACTATCAAGTGTTTTTGATTTCGTCTCTCTTTCAAAGTAAGGTACATTTTAGTCCTCCTTCTTGAGGAAACTTTGATTTTAGTCCTCCAAAACTATGTATTTAACGGTGTTAGTTTTGGAGGACTAAAATCAAAGTTTCCTTAAAAAGAAGGACTAAAATGTACCTTACTTTGAAAGAGGGCCGAAACTCAAAAATGCTTGATAGTATAGGGATTAAAAACATATTTAACTCCATTTTATTTTGATTCTTATTGAAGAACGAATATATCTTGAATTATACTCGTTCCGTTATTATCTCAAATATTAATCAAATAATTGTTTACAAAATAATAAAAACCACAATAAAAAAATATAATAATACTAATTATTCAATATAAAAGGACACACATGTTCTATCTAATATTAAATATCAATATATAAATTAAATCCATAATATCAATAATTTATCAACTAAATCCATGATTAATATGATAAAATTAAATCCTAAACAACTAAATTTCATTTAATCATAATATATTATACATTTAAAAAATATTTTTAATAAAAGTAACTTAAGTGCACTAAATTTGTTAAAAGTCATAAATAGAAAATATTTTTTTATTTCCTTAAAAAATTAATCCATAGGTAAGAAAAACGTGAGTAACACTATCATAATTTATAATATTGAAGAAACAAAATGGAATAGTAATAAAATAGGTAAGGAATAAAAATAAGAACGAGAACACATATTATTGTATATGTGTCCAAATACTTAATTTATATTTTAAGTCTTCATTTTTAAAATAAAAAAATAAAATTACAAAGTAGAATAAAACTATTAGTTAATTTATAAATATTATACAAATTAATTAACATGTTATGAGTTTTAACTATTTTATCATTTATTAAAAATATATAACTAATATTAATTTTAACTATTTAATATTTTAAAAATTATTTTTCTCTAATGCACCATATAATATTGGAGAGTGAAAGAGTAAACAAGTGATAAATTACATTGAGATGATACATTTTGATTAAACGATAAAAATTAAAATAAATAAAAGATTTTTATCACATAGTTTCAAATACATTATGCTTTTTTCTGGTGTTAATACTTTTATTCAAGAATTATTGCATATTTAAATTGAAAATAGTATAAACTACTTTATATTTTCAATGTTAAGTTTATCTTCTTAACCTCTTCTATTTTTAGCCCTTAATTTTTTGAGAAAAGTTAACCTTTACCTATTCTACATGAAAGTTATTGTTATTTTGTGTATTTTATGATTCAATGATGTAAGTTCTTGAAACTTTCTTTCGAAACAAAGGGATTTTATAACTCACAACTTACACGTATTTCGCTTCACATAATAATGATCATTATATTATAAGTATATATATAGAGAGAGCTATACACATGTTTTTGCATTGTCACTTTCTTCTCAATACACATTCATTGTCTTCTATTACACTCTTTTCATCTTTTTGTGTTAACTAAACTAGAAGAGAGATCATGGCTCAAAAAGTCAAGATTGGCATCAATGGTACTCCAATAACCCTAATTTTCTTTTTACAATCTTTTTGAATTTTTGTGTCAAATTTCTCAATGTGGGAATTTTTAATCATTGGTAAAGAGATGTGTACTTCATCTTTTGACAACATTAAAAACCAAAGAAAATTCTCTTGATTTTTTTTAACTTGGTAATATTTAATTATATGTAATGTTGTTCACTTGGTTGTGATAATGAAGGATTTGGAAGAATTGGTCGTTTGGTTGCTAGGGTGGCAATGCAAAGAGATGATGTTGAGCTTGTTGCTGTTAATGATCCTTTCATCTCAATTGATTATATGGTAAATGAAGTTCTTATTACTTCTAATTTTTTTGTCTACTAATGTTTAGTTTTTCATACTCTAATTATTTGTATTTTTTTAATAAAATTTATATTTAAATACTATTATAAATTTTGTCATCTCAGATACACTAACACTTCAAAATTGATCAGTTATCTATTATCATATGAATAATAGAACACATAAATCACGAGAATACACTAAATCCATCCATGTAAAGCAAACATAGGACACATTCAATTAATAATTACTAATTTGTTTGGTTTGATAATTTTAATGAAGAAAGATAGTCTTCTTTCAAATTTGATTTTTGTAGTCATGGCATTGCTTTCTAGTAATAAAAGATTGATGGGTTCTCTCCGTTAGTAATTTCAAGTTCTTTCTTGCAGACTTACATGTTCAAATATGATACTGTTCATGGCCAATTCAAGAACTGTGACGTTAAGACCAAGGATGATAAAACCCTTCTCTTTGGTAGCAGCTCAGTTTCTGTGTACGGTTTCAGGTATAGATTAATTTTATTAATTAAGTAAATTAGATCAAATATGGTTTCAATTTCATTAATATATTATACAATGAACCAATTTATTTATTTATTTCTAATTAGGAACCCAGAGGAATTCCATGGGGTGAGGCTGGAGCTGATTATGTTGTTGAATCCACTGGAGTTTTCACTGATAAAGACAAGGCTTCTGCCCACTTGAAGGTTTGCAAACACTTTGTCTAGTAAAAATGAAAATCTTAAAAATAAAATTAATTTACAGATATAATTACACATCGATTTTATAAGACTAATAAATTAGACTTTAATCTATTTTTCTAACTGTTCGATCATATTCTTTGAAATTAGGGAGGTGCAAAGAAGGTTATTATCTCTGCACCAAGCAAGGATGCTCCTATGTTTGTTGTTGGAGTCAATGAAAAAGAATACAAGTCTGATATTACTGTTGTTTCTAATGCTAGTTGTACCACCAACTGTCTTGCTCCACTTGCAAAGGTAACCATTGTAATCTATTGAAGTTGCAAACAAAGACTCTCATTATGCACAAACAAGATCCAAATTAAGTGACAGTGTTCAAATATATTCAGGTTATTAATGAAAAATTTGGAATTGTTGAGGGTCTCATGAGCACTGTTCATTCCATGACTGGTAAGTGTTACAGTGCTTTGCATTGTTTTTGGTTTCATATGATTCATTATTTAACCAACTTGTCTTTCTTCATTACATAGCCACTCAAAAGACTGTTGATGGACCATCAATGAAGGATTGGAGAGGTGGTAGAGCTGCTTCCTGCAACATCATTCCTAGCAGTACAGGGGCTGCTAAGGTATCTAACATACAATGCAAGAAATGTTATATTATTTTCTTTCTATGTGTTTATATTTACTAAAATATGTTCCTCTTAGTTTCCTAATCAGTATATTCTTCTTATACTAGTTTTGTATCCACAACAATTGTTCTTGGAAATAACAATGTCCCTTTTGGAATTGTTCAGGCTGTTGCTAAGGTGCTTCCAGCCCTTAACAACAAGTTGACAGGAATGGCTTTCAGAGTTCCAACTGTAGATGTTTCAGTGGTTGACCTCACTGTTAGGCTTGAAAAAGGAGCTAGTTATGATGAGATTAAAGCTGCTGTGAAGTGAGATAAACCAAATTTTCTAGCTTTGAAACACTGTTTTTGTTTATATATGTTCAGAGGCAACATATTCAATCAGTCCTCGTCACATGTATCCATTTTTGTTCACAGGGAAGCATCTGAGGGATGTATGAAGGGAATCCTTGGTTACACAGAGGATGATGTTGTGTCTACTGATTTTATTGGTGACAACAGGTGATGCATCTAACATGATCAAGTTTTTGGCTTTTAGCTTAGAAAAATTTAGGAAAAAGGATTAACAACTAAGTGTTTGTGGCTTACGTTTAAAAGGTTGTTGTGTAATAAATCTTACTATGTTGTGATCTATATGGTGGCAGGTCAAGCATTTTTGATGCAAAGGCTGGAATTTCATTGAACAACAACTTTGTGAAACTTGTCTCTTGGTATGATAATGAATGGGGCTACAGGTAAAACACAGTTCTATATGCCTTCAAACTGTTTATCTTTTTTCTTTCAAACCACACTAAGATGTATAAAAACAACTTAAATTTTTTATGGAACAACCTTAGTATTGTTTAAACAAGAACTGCTATAAAGCTGGTTCAATAATCACATCTTTGCATTGATTCAGTCAATTCTGCATTATTTAATACAGTTCGTAAAGATAATGTTTTTAATATATCATAATTTCCATCTAAATTTTTCTTTCAGCACACGTGTTGTGGACTTGATTCGACACATGGCCTCAGTGTAATGATACAAGGAACTTGGTCCAAACCTCAACCTTTTGCAGCATTAAATAAAATGAATAATGATATCAACGACCTACGAGGAGTTTGGTTCTTCATTCGGCTGATTTTTCTATCATAAGTAGTAGGGTTTGAAATATTAATGTAACAAAAGTTCAAGTGATTGTTGTCTATCGCTTAGAACAACCTCAACTTGCCACTGATAGTTTTAATTGGTAATTTCCAAGTTAAGTTTTCTTTGTCATCAAAATTCTAGAGAAATTTTGTAGTTATTATCTATATTAGTAATATCAAAATTTTGAGAGATTTTTAGGTTCATATTTATATATCTTGCACTTTATCCTTCTCAATAAATTTATTAGCATTGTATCTTATATTCAGACTTCGTAAAATATAGTATTAAAAAGTAGAGTTTAAACTTATATATATTCTAAATTAGTCTTATCTCTAGTCGATTTAAGAATTCCAACACACTCTCCACGTCGGTATATACATCTCGAGTGTGAGACTAGACAATAATGGATGGTTCGATAGCAGGTGGAACAATATGTCTACACAAATCTCACTAGGGTAGGTTCTAATTTGGCTCTAATACCATATTAAAAAGTGAACTTTGAACGTGACTCAATCTCACAAAATTGACTTGTAAGATGAGGTTTTTACCCACTTATATACTTTAAATTGGTTTTATTTTTAGTCGATGTGAAACTTCCAACATATAAGACAACACACAAGGTTATTGGCATCCATAAATATAAGAAATTAAATTTGATGTCAATTTATAGTATTAAAATAACCCATAAAAATAAATAGCTCAGTGTTAATTAAAAGCATAACATATGGATGAGGTGAAAGAATTATAAGAAATGAATGTTGGGAAATACTTCTCTTCAAAAGAAAATAGTTTACACATTCATTGACTTGATAGTTGTTTGATAAATGTAAAAGTTTATGATATGTAGAAAATGGATAAAAGTTTACCTATTATGACTCGAAAAAATGTAAGACATGAATTTTATGTTATTTATTGATTTTGTTTTATTATTGTTGAATTTGTGATGTGTGTGATTATCAATGTGATGTATTGACTTATTGGTAGAGATGTTGACTGCGATTGAATGGATGTGGGTTTAAGTCCTAAGGGGAGAAGTTTTAAGGAGAAATTTGTATTTTTATTTATAATTTTGCTTAGAACGTGAATCTAGCAAAGATAGGCTTTAAAAAAAAGAGAGATTGCAAAATTGAAACTCTAAAGCTTTACGTGAAATATTGAGAGGTAAAAGAGAGAGAGAGTAGTGGAGAGGGAGAAACCTGTGTGAAAGTGGAAGGAGAAGAAGGGACTCCTAGCTAGGTACCAAAAGCATGAAAGGTTTGGTGTTGGCTTATCTTGTGTGTAGAGAATACCCTAGTATTGACAAAGGTATGGGAATGTAGGTATGTTCTTAATTTTCTTGAGTGGTATGGGAATGTATTTCTGCACTATGATATGGTGTATACCATGATTATTATGGGGTTCCCTTATGATGATAGGGTTATTTTAAGGGTTATGAAATTGCATATGTGTGATGATGGTTATATATAAAGAAAATGTATGATCTGCTGGTGTGATATGAGGAATGGGTTTAGGTTGTGATGTATGTTGAGGATTATAGCATATAGGTTTGGTTCATACGAATTAATAATGTAGGTGGTTTCACTACAAGAAAAAAGTGACTTACATACAGCAAAAATCCGTATATAAGACCAAAAATCCGTATATATTCTGTGTTTATATACGGATTATATACGGACAAAAATCCGTATATAATACCATCGTAGCTAAGTTTACATACGGATAAATCCGTATATAATTTATATACGGAAATTATATACGGATTTATTCGTATATAAGTTATATACGGATATGTCCGTATATAACTTATATACGGATAAATCCGTATATAATTTCCGTATATAAATTATATACGGATTTATCTGTATATAAGTTATATACGGATAAATCCGTATATAACCTATATACGGAAATTATATACGGATATATCCGTATATAATGGTTTAACAGGAGCTAAATAAATTTTCTGTATATAGCAGTTCCCCATCCACTATATACAAGCAGACCTGGACATTATAGTTAACATTCATCATTGTTACAAGCAAACCTGGATACATTGCACATTGACATATAAATTTAATAAGGTTTTCAAATACACTTAATCCACAAAGAAAACATTGTATATGAATACATAAATATTGTATAATGTACATATAACTGCAACATTTGGTAAGTTCATAAACAGATTGTAGTTGTGGTTCTAAATAAGTTCAACAGTAATGGAAATAAGTTCTATAAAATGCCTAATAATGCATGTAATCATCATTTCCATCTTGTGGTTGTTCATCTGGTGGTTGCTGGTTTGGTGGTTGCTGTTCTGGAGGTTGCTGTTCTGGTTGGACTATATTGGGTACGCCATTTTGAACTTGAGGATTTTGAAGGTTTAAAAATTGTTGTGCAGCCGCGGCTGCTGAAGCCGGAAGGAATGGCAGGAGGACGCCAATAAAGCCTTCAAGATTTTGAAGCTGCTGACCATATTGTTGTAACTGCGATTTCAGGTTAAGAATTTCTTCTGAATTTTGAGGTTGAGCAGTAGAAGATGCCTGTGTCTGTTGGATGTAACTATCAACACAGTCATCTTGGGAAGTGACATTTCCAATGCCGTATACGCGTCCCTTGTATTTTCCACCAGCAGCCTCTAACCAACATCGGTTTCTCAATCTTTCCTCCTCCGTAGGGTCTAGAGGAGATGTTGAGACACCAACAGATGCAGTCTCAGATCTAATTTCAGAAAATTTTGCAACAAATTGTTCCTGTTAAATGAATAAATATTATCATTACACATGAGGTTTAAAAAACGAAATTTTATAATGTGATAGAGTTAGTAGAAACTTACATGGGTCCGCCTAGACCTTTCGTCCACAAATTCTCCTGTTGATTGACGAATATGTGTCTGTTGAAATATTTCATCAACATGCACAGACCGACCAAGCTCTTGTGACTGCAAACAAAAGGAGTTGTTAATAAATATTTGTAAAGTTTATGATTACAAATATAAGAAAAAAAATGTACAAGTTATATACCAAACGAATAGCATGCTCATGCACGCTTATAGATCCTCCAGTGTGCAAACAACCACCCTTTTCAGATGTCCGATTCTTCTTTGCCGTTTCACACTTTTGTCTATAAAGTGGCATGTTCCACTTTTCCAAAAGAGCATTCCAAGTATCGTCCCCCAGCCAATCAGGTCTTTTTCCTAGAGTTCTAGCTTTTTTATACATCTCTGAGAGTCTATGAGATGCCTTGGTGTGAAAATTTTTTTTGACCTTTTCCTCATCTTCAGGCTTCCATGAAACCCTTCTCTGTTATATTAGAAATAATAGGTTTGAACAAGTAAACAAGTTCAAAGTATGAATTAAATGCAGGACATCAACTATTGACTTCTAACATGATTAGGAATGAAAAGTGTTTACCTTAAAACGTTCGAAGAAGACATCTCTGGTTGACTTAGGGATTGCACCCCATGTTAGCCATGGCTCATCAAACTGTTCCTTGATGGTGGCTGTGATTGCCTTGGATGCAGTTTTTGTAGGATAAAACCTAAAACAAAATTAAACTCAAACATTACAATAATATAACAATGAATTGTGTATATATTAATTGATTTATTTTTTTTTCTTACCCTCCTCCAACGGGTGTAATCATTGGACGACTATTGGAACATTCTTCCATGTTATTGGCGGCTGAACTAGAATGTGGATATGCATCCTCTATACCCGGTGATGGTGCAATATTTCTGGGAGTTGATGGGTTAGAACCAACATTGGGAGAGAGTGAAGCCTGAAGATAAGGAGGTACTTGGTATGGAGTGGGTGTCAAGCCAGGCACTTGTATTGGAGGTGGAAGAGATGTACCAACAGAGGGAGGTGAAGATGTAGGAACTTGATGTGGAGTGGGAGTGAAGGCAGGAACAACTAATGGAGGTGGAATAGATCTACCAGTAGAGGTAGAGGTAGGTGTATTTGGTTGACTGGTTGAACCAATTTCATTATTGAAACGTGTCATCAACTTGACTACGTAAGATTTCTTCCCCTTGCCCTTATCAGAATTTCCTGAAGGTGGAATAGGAGGGCCAGAAGGACCTGATGCCATATTCTTGAACATAATATATATTTGTATACAATAGAAGAAAAGAAAATTTAGAAATAGTACAATCAGAGATAAATGCAATAAAACTCTATTCTGTAACCAACTTGTGAGATAATATAATAATGTGATTGTGATAAAGGTATTTGGCAAGAATTTTTCAGCAACATAATATAATATTGTGATTGTGATGTGTGGAACTTTGTAGAACATATGAAATCACGTTAATAGTTTTTCACAGTAGTTTTCACAGATTAGTGTACACTTCACATTCATCCAGCAGCAGATATGGACAAACTCAAGTTAAGAAGACGTGCAGAATGGTAGAAAGACAATGCTTTCATTTGAACCAAAACAATTAACATTTTCTGTAAGTTATATTAACAATTTGGAATGTAGATTTCACCACTAATTTATCTTTGATAAAATGCTGATAAATTTCAAAGTGTTTAGTTTTATCATGTTAAATAGGATTATGGGCTATGCCAATAGCAAATTTATTATCACAGTAAAGTTGCATTGGTTCATCCCACTTTATTCTTAAGTATTCCAAGATGATTTTCAACAATGGTAATGTAGACTTTTCTTTGCTTTGCTTTTAATTTTTCAAATCCCCATCTTCAGCATTGGGAAATTGGTCTAAAACAGTATCTACTAATGAGATAACATCGATGGCCATGGAGGGAAAAAAAATCCTACCAGATTTCAATTAGTAATATCTTGGCCTAAGTGCAGACTTCTGTCTTAAACCATAATATTTTGAGTTATATTAGGAAGTGGCAAGGTCAATTTGAGTAGCAATCTGTTTTTAACTCATTTCAGAGTTTTAACACGTTTCAAATCACTAATTAAAGTTGCTGAAGTGATTCATTTAGAGTTTAAGACACTTATGTGGAAATTTGAGTTTCAAACCACCAAAACCAAGCCAATTTTCTGGTGCAGTGTTGAAAACTGAATCTGTTTTCATGAATGTACTTTGAAATCCAATTTTCTTGCTTTCTTAATCTGATCTACAACCTTACATTAGGATCCATTTGAGTGCCTACTTCTATTGTAAACCTTTTTTTATTGCTTTTGAGCTTTTGGCCTCTCAAATTGTGAAGTTGAAGTTAAATTTTGGTGTTCAAACTGGTGCAGATTTTTAATCTGTTTGGTGAGTGTTTTGGATGAGCAGCATTGTAATAAGTATCAAGAGGTTTGCATAGAAATTGGCTGAGTTGTTGTACACATAATCAATATCTTGCTTGATGATGGTGAGGTAAAAAGGTTTGCCAACTAATTGCCAGTAACCAGCAGCATTACATAAAACTTGTCCATGATTTGCCATAAGTTTAATAGAAGGATGAGAAGGAGTGTTAGTAGGTTTAGAACCAATCAAACCATTGTGATCGAGAAGTTCAAGAATATATTTTCTCTTATTCATGTGAATTCCAGATTTGGACCTTGTAATTTCAAGACCGAGAAAGTATCTTAAAGATCCTAGGTCTTTGATTTAAAATTTGGTATCTAAGATGTGCTTAAGATGATTAATTTCTGCCATATCATTGCTAATTAAAACAATATCATCCACCTAAACAAATAATGCAGTAATAGAAGTAGAAGCAGATTTGACAAATAAAGCTTGATCTGCAGAAGATTATTCGTAATTAAGAGAAAGAAGAGTAGCAGATAAGGTACTATGCCATTGCCAACAAAGGGGAAGTAAACTAGGAGGAGGGACAAGATGAATTGGCAAAAGCTAGGCTTTTAGATGATGACATTTTCCTGGGTAAAGTTATAGATAAACCTAGTAAATTCATGACGGGACATTGTAAAGAGGACAAGGATGTTTTTTGATGAGGCAGAGAAAGGAGTTTCAGAGCTGAACCCTGCTAGCAGGTGGCCAGTGTGGGAATCCACAAAGTCAGTTCAGCTAACATGCACACTAAGTACAACAAAATCTATCTAAGGGTAATCTAAAAATCCACTAAGTTGTCTAAAACAGTTTTTAATGTTCATCTAACACAACTAAGAAGTACTTCTTTTGGTGAAATTCAAATCAAATTTACAATGAAAAGCCAAACAATTTAAACTACTACTAAACTAAGTCAGTGAAATCTATCAATTTAAGACACTACACTAATAATGGTCTAAAAACAACTAATTAGCACAGGAAGTGTTGATCATCAATATCATCAAGACTAACGTCACAAAGTTGTGGTGATGCCAAGTTTTTCTAAATTTTATCTAAAATAGAGTGGCACTTCTAAATTACTTATAAACATTTAACAGTAGTAGAACTTGGTGGAACATCCTTCAACACCACAGAACCAGATTTGGAGCTAAGACTATCTCTTCCAGCTGCTGCCACTGAAAACAGTGGCAAGTTCTAGTAATTGTAATGCTTTTGTTTACAATTATGATTTGAAAACACACATATAACTTGAGGGATGCATTATCTTGAGGGATATTAATTTTATTTTAGATATTGGTCATGCAGAATATATTGTTTTGGTTTATCTTGAGGGATGCATTATCTTGAGGAATCATTACTCAGGCTCTTTTCTTTGCTTTGAGATATCATATAACAACATAGTATTAATTTGCCTGTTGTCATGGACAAACAATGATTGATTAGCATAATGAATAGATGAGCAGTATAGTGTGACTTAAGGAAATTTACCCTTCATCTTTTGACAAAATTATTTTCTTTTGGGCAAAAATACATGCCCTGTGGCAGCAGATTTCCAGACTCAAAGTTTTGAATTTATACCACTCCACCCAATTCTACCCACATGATCAGGAAATGAATTATATCTTAGTTAGGAAATGAATTATATCTTATTTTAACTTATGCTTCGGCAAGGTTGAGGACATTGTTAGTATACATTTTGCGTGTTAGTGGTCTATTGTTAAGAATATTTGTTCATGTCATCTTTGGTATTCTATATGATCTACGAAGCATAAATTTTGCTAATATTTTTGTGTGGTTATTGTGTCATTGTTGTCTCTGTTTGTGTTCCAACCTCGTCACATTCAACAACTTGAACTTCATCTCTGGCTTAATATTATTTTGCTTAAATTTTTTATTAGTTTCTCCATCATCCTCTATATATTCTTAATCACTGAAATCTTTTACCTTTGTCATTGTTGGACTGCTTTATTATTAGTAAATTTATTGATTATTGGGAAGTTATTTGAGACATTGGATTCGGCATATTGATAGTAAGTTATTTTTCTTGTTATATGTGGTTATTTGACTTCAAATTGTTATGACAGGTTTCTTACTGCTAACATGTAACCTTATTTCATGTAATGAAATCATACAATACTTCCCTATATACCCAACACAAATTCAACAGGATTTCGAAACCTAATTAATCAAACAAACAATGATTAAAAACTCAGAACACAAGACAGTAAAGGATAACGATGAACAACATGTGAATTGAAGACAACTAATAACAGCCATACAGATCAACACAACACTGAATCAAACAAAGACAGAATTGTAATAGTCCAAAGGAACTCACTCACCTTTGCTTCCTTCACTAAGGGCCTTCGTAACTCCAAATAGTATATGTCTTCGTCCTTAATACGAGTAACAATCTTCTTAAACCGCCACACAGTACCCTCAATGGATGCTTCCTAACACTCCAACCACAGCTTGGGAGCCGAACCACAAATATGTAAAAAAAAAAACCAGATTAGGGTTCGACATTTTCACTATTTAAGGATTTCATCAATTGCTCAAAATTAGGATTTAATTACCAGATGAAAGTATTGTTTCCAACACCGAACCGAACAGAACAATGACGCCCAACAACAGTGTTTGATGAAGGAGACAGCTCGAGAGAGAGGATGAAGAACCAGAGCGCGATGGACAACGAAAGTGGAAAGGGCTCGAGACAGGGACAACCACAGCTCCAGGCTTCGACAAAGAAAGCAATCAATAAAACAAGCTCAAAGCTTCCAACTCGCGATGGTCAAAAGATCAAAATGCTACTGCCACACTGCAACTCAGCTGCGACAGCTCAATGAAGAAAAGCAATCTCGTGATTGGGTGAATCGAAGGACAAGCAAGAGGGAGCATTTTAGGTTTTCTAGAGAAAGAGCTTTGTCGAGAAAGAAAGGGGAAACATTTCGAGAGAGAGCACATAGCATTTTAGGCAGACTTTCAATTTTTTAATTTTTTTTTCCTTATATCCGTATGTATTATCAGCCGGTAAGATTTTAACCATTTTACATACGGATTTTATATACGGCAATTCCGTATGTAAATATTTTGGTCATTATATACGGAATTTTCCGTATGTAGCTTATCCGTATATCACATCCGTATATAATAAATATATTATATACGGATCTGAATCCGTATATATTGATCCGCAGATAACTGGCTAATTTCTTGTAGTGTTTTTGTATAATTAATGAATGTTGAGATGTTTGGGTGTCTAATATCTAGGTATTTTTATTGGATTTTGTATGATTCATGTGGCATGATATAAGTATCTAGGTATTTTCCATGTATCCAGGATGCTTGAATGTGTGTATGAGGTGTTAATCTGGTTTTCTTGAAGTTTAGAGATGTTGTATACATTGTATAAGTCTTTTGAATCTTTCTTGTGTGGTTTGATTTTAGGAATAAATATCTTGAGTAATAATTGATTATCTGCGAGTCATTTTATGAGTTTGGTTTTTGAAATAATTGATTATCTTGAGTGATAATCGATTATCTTCGCGTAGCTTGAAATTTGGAAGTTTTAGATTGTAAACCTTACTGGAATAATTGATTATCATTGACGATAATCAATTATCCTAGTGTGTTTTATGGAAAATTGGGTTTTGAAGAAGAATGGACAAGGGCCAAGCTGGTTGGACTACAAGATGTGTTGTTTAGCATGGAAAGTGAGTTAAATGCTACGATTGGAGTTGGATTTGACTCTTGATTAATGCTGGAGCATGGAAAAGCGATGGATTGTACAAAGATGTGTGATTGACCATTGAGCATGAGAGGTGAATGACGTGTTTGCTTGTTGTACCTAATAAATTTTAAGTTGGTATTATCTACTGTATGATAGGGGATAAGGGCTATCTGTGCAAAAAGAGAGTGATGCTCTAATGTTACACCTTATTTGTGTGGGAGAATGATGTTTTGTATGGTTTTTGGCTCGTTGCTGAGTATAGTAGTCGGTGCACGATGTGCCAATGTTTTTACTCATAAATCGTTGCAAAGCAGGGAAGCAGGTCCTTTAGCGCGAGGGTGGGACAACTCAAGCGAGCTTGTCAATATAATAGGTGTATGAGGTAGGGTACAGGAGTGTGACTTCCATGGTGGAGTTCATGATAATGGGGATGTTCATGGCGATATTCATGGTGAGGATATGCATGATGGTGATGTATATGATGATGATCATGGTGATGCTCCTGATGATGTTATGTTGATAGTGATGTGGTTATGATCGTGGTGGTTACCATGGTGGTGTAGTTGGCCCAAGTGTTGATGAAGGGATAGACCGATGGTCTGCGTGCACCGAGGATCGAAGGATGACTGTTGATTATGTTGATGATGAAATTAATGATTCATTGTTAATTACGATAAGGATGGGTTACTTGTTTGATGTTATGTAATGTTATTGATAATCATATATTGTATCGTTATGGTTTGTTTTAACGGTTACTTACCTCATACTTGTTTGTGTTTGTGTTTGTTATTTGGCATTTTCGGCGATGATCGTATAATGAATTATACGTGAACAAGTGATATTGCAGATGTTCCAGAAGCATGATAAATTCGTGAGATGATGGGAAAATATTTAGGTTTTCTTGAAAAGTGTCTTTGTTTATACTTTTTAAACAATGTAATTTGGAGTTATTTTAATTTCTTTGGTTATTTTAATTTCTTTTTAATGATGTAATTTGGACATTGTTTTTGAAACTATTACGATTTGACTTGCTTCTATACGTTTAAATATTGAGTTTTTGAAAAATAGGTTTCTACATTATAAGAAAAATTTTACAGTGTTCGATATTTGTAATAACTTGTGACATCTTGAATTTGAGCATTACTTATTATTATGTTAATAGAAATTTTTTATAAGTAAAATAAATTATAAGATTTCTTTAATTTAAAAACAAAAATAAAGATAATATTTTTCATAATAAAAAAATAAAGATAAATTAGAGATTGAAGGTTTTAGAACAAGAAAGAACATAATAATTAAAAGGAATTAGACTAAGGATAATGATAAAAGTATAGATGTAAATTTATAAAAGAAAGTTCGGAAATTTTACTAACTTTTTCAATGTAATTTACCCTTCAATCAAATAGGTTGAATCTAATGATTCATAAAATTGATTTAATCTTAATTATTTGAAGAGAGCATTCCTAGATTGTTTAAAAGAACTTAATTGATTTGTGAAATTTGTTAAACAACCAGCTTTAAAAAGAGTTTATGATTTTATTATTCTAACTAGTTTTAAACACTTGCTTAAGTACATTTTTGTGTTTGTTTCTTTCTGTATTTATTGAGAGATTTAGAGATTGGAAGAAAGAAATAATAAATATTTTTAAGTTTATAATTAAATTTTGTATAAAATTAATCTAAAAAGTGAGTGAATATGTCTATAAAAATACTTTTGTAAAAATATAAAGGATAAAGTAGTATGTACAAAATATAATAACATATCTAAATTACAAAGGATATACATAAATATGTATAGTAAACTCGCTAAAAATATAAATTAGTGTATGAACTGATTCAATGTATATTGTTATACTCGTCTAATCTGTGCATTGACTAACTTGTCTAATATATGTATCGTTATACTCATCTAATAGGTATATTGACACACTCATAATGTACATTTTAGACTTCTCTATTCAATATATGGACAAATTTATTTAATGTATATTGTAAAACTCATTTAATTAGAAAATGGATTAAGTTGTAAGAGAACGGTTAAGGATTTTAAATTTCTAAAGTGAAAAACAAATGGTTACATACTCTAGTACCCTCTAAGATTAATTGTATATATTGACATTTTTACTTGTTAATAAATAGGCATGTATATATACTCAATTATCTTCATAGTTAATGGAGTTAAAAAAACTAAGAAAACAAAAGTGTTTGTACACTTATTTAACTATTTAAAAAAAAACAATAAGGAGTGTTGGTAGTGTATATTATAATTAAATAATTTAATGATGATTAATATGGGTAAAAGTGGAGTATTAATAAACAGAATTAAAAAACTTATTAACATCTTATGAATTAATTGTTATTACAGAGGTATGTGATTTTGTCCAATATGCAAATTGTAATATTTTTACACGACTTAAATATCAAGGAGTAATCATGTAATTTTTTACACGAGTTAACTATCCTCTAAAGAAAAAAAAACTACATAAAAAAACAAGTCGTACCACTGACTACACTTTCTTATAACAAATTAAAAAATGTTATCGTAAAACTAAAGCATATGTAAAATAAAAAAAATTATAAAAAGAAATTTTAAGAATTATTGAAGTTAAATATTAAAATTAAGACTTAATATTTTTTTTTTTAATTTTAAACTTAATTTAAATATGTATAATTAAAAAAAATTAAGGAAGGATGTGGTATACTTATATAGAAATTTAGGTAATTAAAATAAAAAATAATGGAAAATTAGATTTATATTATTACATGTTTTAAAACACAATTTTCTTTTTTGACTCAATTTTTAGTTATAGTCAATAATTTAGTAGGAAAATTACTTTTACCGATTCTACATGAAAGTTGTTATTCTTTTTGTTTGACAATGCAATTCTTTTGAAACTTTCTTCCGAAAGAAACGGAAGCTTCTTAGTGCATGACACACAAAACCTTACATTTATTTTCCTTCACACACATTCACTCAACTTATATATATAGCTATGAACACCTTTATTCATCACTGTCACTTAATTTTCTCACTTATTTTCACCGTGTTCTATTCTTCCCTTTTCCTTGTGTCAACTAAACCATAGTAGAGATATCATGGCACAGAAGACCAAGATTGGCATCAATGGTATTCTAACAATGCAATTTTCTTTCTTTTTTTCTTAGCAATGAAGAAAACTAAAGAAACTTGTTCATATAGTTGTACCTTGGTAATAATTAATAATATATAACTAATGTGTTTGTGCTCTTTCTTTGTGGTGATGAAGGATTTGGAAGGATTGGTCGTTTGGTTGCTAGGGTGGCCCTACAAAGAGATGACGTAGAGCTTGTTGCTGTTAATGATCCTTTCATCACAACTGATTACATGGTAATTGGGTTTAAGAATTGCAATAAAAAAGAGATTTTGATTTTTTTTTCCAGCTTTGATTTGTATACCCCCCATGTGTTCGTTAGATTTATCAAACCATAATAAGTTTTGTTGATTAGTAATTTGGAATTGTTTTCTACAGGCTTACATGTTCAAGTATGATACTGTTCATGGTCAGTTCAAAAACTGTGAGATTAAGATTAAGGACAGTAAAACCCTTCTCTTTGGTTCTAGCTCAGTCAATGTGTATGGTATAAGGTATAGTTTCTTTTTATGTGTTAATTAAGTTGGATGTGGATGCAATACCTGAGACTAAAATTGTTTTCTGATTTTATTAGGAACCCAGAGGAAATTCCATGGGGTGAATCTGGAGCTGATTTTATTGTTGAGTCCACAGGAGTTTTCACTGATAAAGACAAAGCTGCTGCCCATCTGAAGGTTTCTCATTATTAATTATGTTTAGTAAAAAAATGAAGGGAAAAGTTTACTAAGAATATCTTGGCAAACTTTCTTAGTGTGCTTGGTTTTACTTTGAAATGGAAATGTGATTTTAGGTTAACAGTCACAAGTTTAATCATCTAGCCAGTTATTCTGTGTGTGGTGGATCAAAATTTATTGTTTAATTTTACAACTAACTACTAGTTTTTGGGATAGAAAGATAAACCCACAAATGGCTTCACCTCAAAATCGTTTCTGTTTAGAAATGATTCTATAAAATCAATTTCATTCATCAGTTTTACAAACAAACACTTAAGTACAATTTGTCACAGTTTCATGATCTAGACTTATCAATAATCAAATGTGGAAATTGTTCATCTTGTACATGTATCTGTACAAAATTTCTTTTCTCTAGAAACCGTATTTTTCAGGAAGAATATATCATAAACAAATATTTTAATGTTTAATGTCTTAAAACAGTTACAATTTTTTATACCTTTTCCTGATTTTGTCATGTCATTTCATCTTAGGGAGGTGCAAAGAAGGTTATAATTTCTGCACCAAGCAAGGATGCTCCTATGTTTGTTGTTGGAGTCAATGAAAAAGAGTACAAGTCTGATATCACGGTCGTTTCTAATGCTAGTTGTACCACCAACTGTCTTGCTCCACTTGCAAAGGTAATTTATTATAAAGACCCTCATTGTACCCAAACAAAATCCAAATTAACTTACAACGTCCAAATATATTCAGGTTATTCATGACAAATTTGGAATTGTTGAGGGTCTCATGAGCACTGTTCACTCCATGACAGGTAATATCATATACTGTTTTACATTTTTTTTATGGTTTCAAATGATTCATTATTTAACCAACTTGTCTTTCTTCGTTACATAGCCACTCAAAAGACTGTTGATGGACCATCAATGAAGGATTGGAGAGGTGGTAGAGCTGCTTCCTGCAACATCATTCCTAGCAGTACAGGGGCTGCTAAGGTATCTAACATACAATGCAAGAAATGTTATATTATTTTCTTTCTATATGTTTATATTTACTAAAATATGTTCCTCTTAGTTTCCTAATCAGTATATTCTTCTTATACTAGTTTTGTATCCACAACAATTGTTCTTGGAAATAACAATGTCCCTTTTGGAATTGTTCAGGCTGTTGCTAAGGTGCTTCCAGCCCTTAACAACAAGTTGACAGGAATGGCTTTCAGAGTTCCAACTGTAGATGTTTCAGTGGTTGACCTCACTGTTAGGCTTGAAAAAGGAGCTAGTTATGATGAGATTAAAGCTGCTGTGAAGTGAGATAAACCAAATTTTCTAGCTTTGAAACACTGTTTTTGTTTATATATGTTCAGATGCAACACATTCAATGAGTCATCATCACATGTATCCATTTTTGTTCACAGGGAAGCATCTGAGGGAAGTATGAAGGGAATCCTTGGTTACACAGAGGATGATGTTGTGTCTACTGATTTTATTGGTGACAACAGGTGATGCATCTAACATGATAAAGTTTTTGATTTTTAGCTTAGAAGAATTTAGGAAAATGGATTAACAGCTAACTGTTTGTGGCTTACGTTTAAAAGGTTGTTGTGTAATAAATCTTACTATGTTGTGATCTATATGGTGGCAGGTCAAGCATTTTTGATGCAAAGGCTGGAATTTCATTGAACAACAACTTTGTGAAACTTGTCTCTTGGTATGATAATGAATGGGGCTACAGGTAAAACACAGTTCTATGCCTTTAAACTGCTTATCTTTTTTCTTTGAAACCACACTAAGATGTATAAAAACAACTTAAACTTTTGATGGAACAACCTTAGTATTGTTTAAACAGGAACTGCTATAAAGCTGGTTCAATAATCACATCTTTGCAGTAATTCAATTGTCACTAAGATAATGTTTTTAATATATCATAATTTCCATCTAAATTTTTCCTTCTTTCTTTTCTTTCAGCACACGTGTTGTTGACTTGATTCGACACATGGCCTCAGTGTAATGATACAAGGAACTTGGTCCAAACCTCAACCTTTTGCGGCATCAAATAAAATGAATAATGATATCAACGAGCTACGAGGAGTTTGGTCCTTCATTCGGCTGATTTTTCTTTTATAAGTAGTAGTGTTTGAAATATTAATGTGACAAAAGTTCAAGTGATTGTTGTCTGTCGCTTAGAACAACCTCAACTTCAGAATATTGATGCCAATGGTAGTTTTAATTGGTAATTTCCAAGTTATGTTTTCTTTGGCATCAAAGTTCTATAGAAATTTTGTAGATTATATCTAAATTAATAATATCAAAATTTTGAGAGATTTTCTGGTTCATATTTATATCTCTTGCACTTTATCCTTCTCAATAAATTTATTAACAGTGTCTCTTCTAATTAGAGTTCGGAAAAAATCATAGGACTGCACACAAGGTTATTGACATATGCAAATGGAAATTAAATTTGATGTCAATTTATAGTATTAAACCAACCTATAAAAATAAGTAACTCAATGTTAATTAAAAGCACAACATTTGGATGAGGTGGATGAATTATAAGAAATGAATGTTGGGAAATACTTCTCTTCAAAAGAAATAAATTTACACATTCATTGGATAGTTGTTCGATAAATGTAAAAATTTATAACATGTACGTAAAATCTTTATAAATGTAAAAATAAAAATAAAGATAATATTTTGCATAATAACAAAGTAAAGATAAAATGGGAAATTAAGGTTTTGGAATAACAAAGGGAATAATAATTAAATATAATTAAATTAAGGATAATGATAAAAATAGAGATAAAATTTTTAAAAGAAAGTTCGGAAATTCTACTAACTTTTTCTATGTAACTTACCATTCAAATCCAATAAGTTGAATTCAATAATTCATAAAATTGATTTAATCTTAATTCTTTGATGAGAATATTCCTAGATTGCTTAAAAGATCATAATTGATTTGTGAAATTTTTTAAACAGCCAACACTAAAAAGAGTTCATGCTTTTATTTCTAATTTGGGTTGTACCTTATGTTTTACCAAGATGAAATTTATTAAAGGGTTTTTCAATTATATATAATTACAATTATGAAACTGTAATTTGGTTATTTAGCTCAAACAAATCTTAAGATTAAAGTAAAAATAATTAATTAAATAACCAAAAAAATGTTAAAAAATGAAAAAATTAATTATATAAATGAGACAATCATATCATATCAACTTTTAACGACTAATTGTTTAATGTCTCATGACTTCAAAACGAAAACTAAAACACTAAAAGCTTATTGACTTCTAGTATTTATTTTATCCTTAATGGATTTACTTTTATTTCAGGCTTAATTACATATTTAGTTTCCATATTTGTTTGTCACGATAGGAAAGATCCAAAAATGACTATAAGAATCAACGATTCTCTCTTTTTAAAGAACCTATATCCTACACACTTAATCAACATTTGATACATTATCCAACCTCGAGCAATCTTAGTCATTGGTGGGCCTTCGGTTTGTTAGTTGGTATTTGTTTAGTCATTCAAATAGTGATTGGCGTTTTTTAAGCTATACACACCTCATGTGGATCTCGCTTTCAACAACCGTAGAACACGTTTTGAGAGATGTTGAAGGGGGTTGGTTGCTCCATTATATGCATGCTAATGGGGCAAGTATGTTTCTCATTGCGGTTCACCTTCGTGGTTTATATAATGTGAGTTATAGTAGTCCTAGGGAATTTATTCGGTGTCTCGGTTCCCTTTGTCTTGTTTTTTTTTCTTTTCTGAAAGAAGCTAAGGGTAGTTTGTTGCCTGTTCTTTGGTAACACAAATTTTTGTTTTCAGGTGATCAGGTGCAAGCAGAAAGTAGACCAATATATTGTGCCTATCCTGATTTATGGACATTTTGGTCTGGAAAGTTAAAGTTGGTACAAGAAATATTTTAAAAAGACACTCTGCTTTCTGAAATATATTTCAAATTGCATAGGTTATTTTTACCTGAATAAAAACACGCAGGAACATGTATAAAAAATAAATACATGTAGCAAACACATACTAAATGAATCATCATGGCAAAGAGTATAGAACAAGAGGCGTGGCTCAGAGGAATGGGAAATATATCACCTCAAAATTTAAAAACCTCAAAATTTATACAAACCTCAAAAAGAAAATTCTACAGATTATCTTGATAATCTGATAAAAAAAGAAATTAAAACCTAAAGATACATCTGATAAGGAGGTGATGAAATACAAAGAAAAGAAAATCAGACGGATGCAGGTTCTTCATAGTTGGCAGCGGTCGATTTGGCCGTGGACTATCACGGAAGATTTCTTTTAAAATAATGAAAGACTGCTTACATCTGGACCACTCCAGATTAGCTTTTTCATATTTTCTGTACGAAATTCTTGCAACGTTCTAAATGTTAGTAAAATAACGTCGGCGTGAGTTTGCTCAAACCTTTTCATGGTGCTAAGTTTTTCAAAATTACGTGGGGAAAATGATACTTTATAAAGTTTTATTGCATTTCCTAACATTATGTGGGTAAAAATGTAAGGGCTCACCTTGATGTTCTTTTAATTATGTGTTTTTGTGTCGTGTTTAAGTGGTCTGTTATGGGTTACTTGCCTCAATATTAGATTGATTAATTGTATGATTCTTTATTCAGCTCATTATTCTGGACAGTTTTTGTTAACTTTTACTGATTGAGATTTATTTGTGCTTTAATTTACAATATACTATTTGATACATACTCTCTTTTAATTTGACAACTCTAGAATTGTACAATTCAACTGAAAAAATAAGAAAATTTGTTACCCCTCAGTTTTAAAGTTTTCACAAATTTTATTTTTAATTTTTTGTGATTTCATTTTTATATTGTAGGTATCTGATAAAGGGAGTGTGCCAAACAATGGATGTAATGAAGAAGAAGAAAATTAGATATTGTTATTGAATATCTTTATGAGTCATATTTTTAGTATTGAACATTTGTATTGAATATATGTATTGAACATCTATATAGAACATATGTAATGAACATCTTTTTTTTTTTAATTTTTATGTATGAACAATTAGTTGTATGAACGATATTAGGTTCAATAATGTTGTTTATTTTATACAATATTATTCAATTTTAGTTTATATTAATTTATTGTTTGTTTTCTCAATAAAACAATTTTTATTATAATCCAATTTTATTACAATAAAAAAATACCAAAAAAAATTAACTAGATACACTTCCGACGGTTTTAAAACCCCGTATGCAAATTAGGGGCGGTTTTGGGAGAATCTCTGCTAGTTTTGGCGATTTTTCAGTAACCTCCACCGGCGGTTCTCACAAAACCCCTGGTAATTCCGGCGATTTTTGAAAACCCTCGCTATTTCCGGCGGTTTTACAAAAAACCGTCGATAATTACTTAGCGACGCAGGTTTTGCCAACGATTTTTCTAACCGCGAGTAACATATTTTTCTGGGGTTAAAACCGCCGGAAAAGTAAAAAATAACCCCCAGTAAAATTCTAATTTTTTGTAGTGATAAATGATGTCTTATTCAGATTTTTAAACTATTAATAATAAAATCATAACTACAAATTTTAGCTATTTTTTTAAATAAATAACAATATTATCCGACAAGAAATTTATTTTTCAATGTAAAAACTGATCTTTCTGTTGTTAATGTAGAAACAGGAAAAGTTAAAATAAAACGAATTAAATAATTAATCATATAAAACTGTCATTAACTTTTCTATTTCTGACATGATTGATAAATTAGTTATGAAAAAATACATATTACTTATACTTTTTCTTTTATATTTATAAAAAATAATATACAAAAGATTTATGAAATAAAAATAATAATAATTATTAAAATAATATTTCATTATCATGTTAAATAAGAGATATATAATATATTTAAGAATGGAAGAAAAAAATAAAAAATGAGAACAAAAATATCAAATCATTTTCTCCACAAAAGAAAACGTGTGACAGCCAGATTGAGTACTGAAAAAATTAAAAAATAATATAAAAAAATAATAAATATCTTAATAAATTTTGTTATTCTTTATTATATTTGAGTTTATATTCTATTATTTATTAACATTTAATATTATGTTTTATAAAATAAATAAATAAAATACTTAATTTAATTTCTATCAATTTCTAATATACCAAATATAATTAAAAAGTTTTCACAATATATCACATATATATAAAAAGATTTCAAAACATTTGAGAGACTATGATACCCTGTGTCCCTTGTAAGGTCCGCAGACCCTAATGGTTGATGTAACAAGGGTTTCTGCCTTGAGTTTGTAAGGAGTTGGTTATCTATTTTTCATTGAGTAGTAATACAATGACACGCCTACGTGTCACTTACATTCATATGACACGATCCACGTAATTTTTCTTTTTTAAAAATGACATTGTACTTGAGGGTAAAAAGGGGAGAAATGTAAATTTTGTTTTCGTTTTTCTTTCGACGGTGAATGAAAAAAACCATTTAGGTTAACTTTCTCTAACCTGCTTCTCTCACGTTCTCCCTCCTTCTTTGTTGCTTCCCATTTGTGTTTTTGAAGTGGTCGAATCGGTGGTTGTAGAAGTTTTTCGTGGGTTGAAGGTGTAGCATCATTGTGCCAATCCCAATCGGTGGTTGTGGAAGTTTCCAATGGTTGTGAGGTTTCAGGTTGGCGTTTCCAATTTTGTGGCTTATTTCGTGTGTGACTTTGTGTAACATCCCAATAAATAGTAATTACCATTAATTAGAATTAATTACAATTAACAGTAAACAGTAAATAGTTTTTACAACTAACAGAGATCAAAAGCCGAACGGCTGGAATATTAGCGTTACAATAATCAAGTCCAAAAACAGCGAACGCTAACAACGAACGGTTTACAAAATAAATAACCGAACGTCCCCAAAGACTAAACCGATAACCCAAAGACTAAAACCTAACGAGCGTACTAAGGCTCGGCTTTAACCTCCACTTCAACTAGGTTGGCGTCCTCCAAATTTTCTTCTTCCAGCATATCTTCAAGTGGCGCCTCTCCATCTGCTCACATCCACAACGGATGATCATTGCATTGACAAGACGGACGTACATAACCAATAGACAACACAAGGAATTTCAAGGGTAAGCTTAGGTAATTTAATTCATACATTTCACATACAATTTAACATCAGAAATTAACACACAAGACATACATCAATGAATCAAAATAGAATAAATTATCCAACTCTCATAAATGACGACCGTCCGGACTGTATGAATCCAAGTAACCGCAGGCGTTCGTGCACCCGGGTGATGTAGTAACTGGAACCATCCATCAGCTGCCACCCGAGGTTAACCCTATCAGCCTCAAAGTACTCAATAGGGCTAGGGTCTCCTGCCATTCCCACACATGACCTACTCCCCTCTACATGAGGACGAGCACTCACGGAATATCAGGATGATCAGCCATCAGCGATTTTACCATGGTCATACTACACAATTCATCATATTCAAATCAGAGAGACGTTCCTCCTTGGAACGCTCGTTCAAATTCCAAAAATCATAATTTCATCTCATATATGGTTCGCACATTTTATAATTCCCACAACATCACGTTTTCAATCTTAGTTACACTTCTCTAAAAAGACGAACGTTAATTAACTGTATGGACGAACGCTATTTGAGATCAGGACGAACGCTATTTAAAAATCAGGACGAACGCTATTTAAAATCAATAATTATTCAATTAGTACGAACGTTTGATAGGAGACCTTGCGCGATTTAGAACGGACGCTCATTATAAGGCCGAGCACTATTTCGGACGAACGCTTGGTAGAATACCGTGCGCCGTTTAAGACGAATGTTCGACATAAGGCCGAACGCTTATCAAAGACGAACGCTCGACAGAAGGTCGAACGCTATCAAAGACGAACGCTCGACAGAAGGTCGAACGCTATCAAAGACGAACGCTCGACATAAGGGCGAGCGCTACTTATCAAGGACGAACGCTCGACATAAGGACGAGCGCTACTTATCATTTATCTTTTTGAACGAGCGTTCGGTCTAAGACCGAACGCCACTTAGGACGAACGCTCAAATAGCATTTGAAATAGGGACGCTCGTTCTAAGACAGAATCCTTTCCAAATGAAAGAATTTCATTCTAAATCAATTTTAGAGAAACCGAACGGTATATGACCGTACAAGGACGAGCGTATTTTATCAGGCAGAGAACATGATATTTTCCAGATTTTTCAGTTTACAATAACTTTACAGTTTTCATACGATTCATAACTTATAATTTCTCTCCACCATAAATCTCATACATTACAAAATTCATATTATCATCCCAAACCATACAGAAACTTAATCATATTCCAAATCATACATTTCATTCTCAGCATACAGTTCAAACAATATTCATCACATACATCCAGTGCAACCATGCTCGTTCATGTATAACTAAACATCAAATATTTCATGCATTTCAGACATCCAGTACACTTCATTGCTTTCATACACATCAAACAAGTATTAAATTAAATTACTAAAGCTTCCCTTACCTGGTCTAGCAGTGCACTTCCAGTTGCTAGGGTTTCACTCGTTCTCTCACAACTTTCTATCCAAGGAGTTACTCAACAACTTTCACTAAATCTAACATACCAAAAATCGTAAATAGATCAGACCTCTAACCCATGCATGCAACCAGAATTTGGTTCGCAGAAAAAAAAGGGGAGAACGTTCAGGGACGAGAACTTACCAGTCACCAAATCCTAATGTGTTCGGTTCAAATGAAAGCTCACGACACCGTGAACGATCCTACGGTTTCTGAAATGGAAACAGAGATGGTGATGGTGAGTTATCTTAGAGAGAAGATGAAAGATTTTAGAGAGAAGTTGGAGAAGAGAAATGGCCAGGGTTTCGTGAGGAAGAAGGTGAATGCAGAATTGATGGAAAGTGTTTTTCAGAGAAATCATTTCTCTCCCACGTCAAACGGCCATGCATTCACGTGCTGCCACCTGGTTTCCACTACAGCTTTTAGAAGCTTCTGACGTGACAGATGGCGTCAGCGCATGCAGAGGGTGATTTCCCTTCCCACACAGGACGAACGTCCGTTCTCATCATGCCACTTGTTTTCCACTAACGTTTTTTTTGGAACGTTCCCTCAGTGACACATGGCAGGCGCATGCAGTGTGGGTTTTGACGTGGCAAGGTGTAATAAATGGTGATCAGAGTGTGGATTTAAGTGCTTAATTATTCAGGTTCTCACATTCCCCCTAACTACAAAAATTTTCGTCCTCGAAAATTCTAAGACTTACCAGGGAACAATTGAGGGTATAGCTCCTTCATAGCCTCTTCAATCTCCCATGTTGAGTCGCCAGTCCTTGCATCCCATACCACCTTCACCAGACTAACTTGCTTCCCCTTGTAGAGTTTGGTGCGGCTATCTTCCACACGAACGGGTTGCATCTTCAGTGTTCGGTCTGGGCGAAGCTGGACGTCTTCCAACTCCAGTACGTGTGATGGATCAGCTATATATTTTCGGAGTTGAGAAACGTGAAAGACTGGATGTAGGTTGGACAGTTGAGGTGGTAAAGCTAGCTCATACGCCACTGATCCAATCTTCTTCAGAATTTGATAAGGCCCTACGAACTTGGGTGAAAGCTTCTTTGGACGAAGGGCTCTTCCCACTCCAGTGATTGGATTCAACCTGAGAAACACGTGATCTCCAGTAGCGAATTCTAAGGGTCTTCTTCTCTTATCAGCATAAGATTTCTGCCTGCTTTGAGACGTCTTCAATCGTTCTTGAATCAGTTTCACCTTCTCGGTTGTTTGCTGGATTAATTCTGGTCCTGTTAATACATTCTCTCCTTCTTGAAACCAACACAGTGGCGTTCGACATTTTCTTCCGTAGAGAGCTTCAAACGGTGCCATTCCTGTGCTTGCTTGAAAACTGTTGTTATACGTGAATTCTACGAGCGGCAGAACTTCATCCCATACTCCCATATGATCTAGGACGCACGTCCTCAATAAATCCTCGAGCGTCTGGATGGTTCGCTCATATTGGCCGTCCGTCTGAGGGTGATAGGCAGAACTCATTTGCAACTTGCTTCCCAATTCTCCTTGCAACGATTGCCAAAAACGAGATGTGAATCTCGTGTCTCGGTCTGAAATGATGCTTGAAGGAACTCCATGCAACCGAACAATCTCTTTTACGTACAGTTTGGCCAAGTTTGTCATTGACATCTTTAGGTTGACTGCTAGGAAGTGGGCGCTCTTAGTTAATCTATCCACAATCACCCAAACTGAATCATGGTTTCTGACCGTGCGTGGCAGATGGGTCACGAAATCCATGGAAATGCTATCCCACTTCCATTCTGGAATCTCCAATGGCTGCAGCAACCCACCTGGTCTTTGGTGTTCGGCCTTTGCACGTTGACAAGTTAAACAAGACGCTACAAAACGTGCAATGTCACTCTTCATTCCAGGCCACCAGAATAATAAACGGAGGTCCTGATACATCTTAGTCATGCCCGGATGCATGCTAAGACGGTTGTGATGTCCTTCCTCCAGGATGATTCTCTTCAATTCGCCGTCGTTTGGAACGCACGTTCTATCCATATAGCGCAGTAAATCGTCCGTTCCAATATTGAATCCCTTAGCCTGATCTGTGCCGAGCGTACTCAATATCTTTGCCAATTCCTCATCTTCACGCTGTTTCACTTTGATCCGATCAAACACATCACTGGAAAGTCTAAGGTTACAACATCTAATCACGTTCGCTCCTAAATCGAACTGTAACCTTAGATCTCTAAAACTTTCTACCAAGCTCAGCTCTTTCACCATCATTGCCGAGACCCTTACTGCCTTCCTACTCAAGGCGTCTGCTACTACATTAGCCTTTCCCGGGTGATACAACAGCTCAAACTCATAATCTTTCAAAAATTCGAGCCACCTCCTTTGCCTCATATTCAATTCCTTTTGATCAAAGAGGTACTTGAGACTCTTGTGATCACTAAAGACTTGAAACGTTGCTCCATACAGATGATGCCTCCAAATCTTAAGTGCAAACACGACCGCTGCCAACTCTAAGTCGTGTGTGGGGTAATTCTTCTCGTGGATCTTCAACTGCCTAGAAGCGTAAGCCACCACCTTCCTCTCTTGCATCAATACGCAGCCCAAACCTTGATACGACGCATCACAATACACTTCAAAAGGTTTGGCCGTGTCTGGAATGATCAACACTGGGGCGCTCGTTAACTTCTTCTTCAATTCCCGGAAGCTCTCCTCACAACGATCGGTCCACGCGAACGGCTGGTCTTTCCTGGTGAGGTACGTCAGAGGGGCTACTATCTTAGAGAATCCCTCAATGAATCGCCTATAGTAGCCCGCAAGCCCCACGAAGCTTCTAACCTCTGTGACCGAACGTGGGCTCTCCCAATCCAGTACTGCTTTCACCTTGGCTGGATCCACCGAAATGCCACCAGCAGAAACAACGTGCCCCAAAAATTGGATTTCCTTCATCCAGAATTCACACTTCGAACGCTTGGCATACAATTCTTTTCCCCTCAACACGCTTAAGACGATCCTCAAGTGGTCTTCATGTTCGTCAAAGTTCTTGGAGTAAATGAGGATGTCATCAATGAACACTACTACAAATTTGTCAAGGTACGGCCTAAAAATTCTGTTCATGTAGTCCATGAAGATTGCAGGTGCGTTCGTCACTCCAAAGGGCATCACCACGTATTCATAATGACCATAACGAGACCGAAATGCAGTCTTATGAATATCTCCCTCCTTCACTCTAATCTGATGATAGCCCGAACGCAGATCAATCTTTGAAAACACGCACGCACCTTGCAACTGATCCAGTAGGTCGTCTATCCTTGGAAGTGGATACTTGTTCTTGATGGTCAGCTTATTAAGTTGCCTATAATCAATGCAGAGCCGAGAGCTGCCATCCTTCTTCTTGACCAACAACACAGGTGCTCCCCATGGTGAAACGCTCGGCCTGATGAACTTCTTATCCATCAATTCTTCAATCTGCATTTTTAGCTCGGCCAACTCGGCTGGTGCCATCCTATAAGGTTGAACCGAGATGGGTGCAGCAGTTGTCACCAGGTCGATTGTGAATTCGACCTCACGAACGGGAGGTAGACCAGGGACTTCATCCGGAAAGACGTCCGGAAAGTCATCCACTACCGTTCGTCCTCCACTGCTCTCATCAATGAGCGAACGCTCCACTTCGTTGTCTTCATACGTCATGATCAGAAAGCAGCTCGCTCCTTCCATGATGTCTTCCTTCAACTGACCGCAATCAACAGATAACTCCTCCTCTTCTTCACCTGGGAAGACTAACTCCTTCTTCCCACAATCAATGAGAATCTGATTGGTAGCCAACCAATCCATCCCCAAAATTACTTCTAAGTCTTGAAGGGGTAAACAAATGAGATTAACCTTAAATCTACGCCCCTCAACTTCTATCGAACATCTTACACAAACTGTAGACGTCTTGATCCCACCAGCCGCTGGGGTTGACACCACCAAGTCGAACTGTAATTCACTCTCCACTAACCCCAGTTCCTCAACGCACTCCTTCGAGATGAAGGAATGAGTTGCCCCCGAATCATACAGTACACCGCAAGGCTTTCCATACAATAAGCAAGTGCTGGTGATGAGTGTACCTGAACGAGCAGCTTCAGCACCCGTGATTGCATACACTCTCCCTGTTGCTTGCGCACGTCCACCTGTGACTTGCTTCACCCGTCAGCAAGTATTCGGTAAATGTTAAGCGGTTGTCATCCGGACACCTCTTAGCATTATAAATGCGCTCCATATCTCTGAGCCACTAATCCGCTTCATCCGGAAGACCCTTCCCATTGAACTTGGCCGGATGGTGTTGGAGAAAACTCTCCAAACTCCATTCAGTGGTAGGCGGAGCAGCGTTAGAAGAGGACGCTCCAGCCGTGCCTCTGGTTGCAGCCAATATCTCCATTAACTGCCGCTGCGTTGCCTTAGAGTTGGATCGAGAAGCTTCCAGACTCTGCATAGCTGCCTGATTTTGTTGCATCAGGGTAGCATTCTGTTCCATAAGGGTGGTATTTTGCTGCTGAAGTCTGTCGATCACCGTCTCCAACAACCGAGCGTTGTTGGACGTATCCGGTTCGTTGGGCTGGGGTGGCGGAGGAAGTCTAGGTGCCATGTGATTCTCTGGACACAGAGAAACGTACGTTAGTTATGTTCAAGAGTTAAATAATTTCATAACTCATTAAACACAATACAAGCACACAACGAAAACATAGTGTACTCATAACCCTACTTGTCCTTAAAAGAACAAAACTGCTCTGATACCACTAATGTAACATCCCAATAAATAGTAATTACCATTAATTAGAATTAATTACAATTAACAGTAAACAGTCTTTACAACTAACAGAGATCAAAAGCCGAACGGCTGGAATATTAGCGTTACAATAATCAAGTCCAAAAACAGCGAACGCTAACAACGAACGGTTTACAAAATAAATAACCGAACGTCCCCAAAGACTAAACCGATAACCCAAAGACTAAAACCTAACGAGCGTACTAAGGCTCGGCTTTAACCTCCACTTCAACTAGGTTGGCGTCCTCCAAATTTTCTTCTTCCAGCATATCTTCAAGTGGCGCCTCTCCATCTGCTCACATCCACAACGGATGATCATTGCATTGACAAGACGGACGTACATAACCAATAGACAACACAAGGAATTTCAAGGGTAAGCTTAGGTAATTTAATTCATACATTTCACATACAATTTAACATCAGAAATTAACACACAAGACATACATCAATGAATCAAAATAGAATAAATTATCCAACTCTCATAAATGACGACCGTCCGGACTGTATGAATCCAAGTAACCGCAGGCGTTCGTGCACCCGGGTGATGTAGTAACTGGAACCATCCATCAGCTGCCACCCGAGGTTAACCCTATCAGCCTCAAAGTACTCAATAGGGCTAGGGTCTCCTGCCATTCCCACACATGACCTACTCCCCTCTACATGAGGACGAGCACTCACGGAATATCAGGATGATCAGCCATCAGCGATTTTACCATGGTCATACTACACAATTCATCATATTCAAATCAGAGAGACGTTCCTCCTTGGAACGCTCGTTCAAATTCCAAAAATCATAATTTCATCTCATATATGGTTCGCACATTTTATAATTCCCACAACATCACGTTTTCAATCTTAGTTACACTTCTCTAAAAAGACGAACGTTAATTAACTGTATGGACGAACGCTATTTGAGATCAGGACGAACGCTATTTAAAAATCAGGACGAACGCTATTTAAAATCAATAATTATTCAATTAGTACGAACGTTTGATAGGAGACCTTGCGCGATTTAGAACGGACGCTCATTATAAGGCCGAGCACTATTTCGGACGAACGCTTGGTAGAATACCGTGCGCCGTTTAAGACGAATGTTCGACATAAGGCCGAACGCTTATCAAAGACGAACGCTCGACAGAAGGTCGAACGCTATCAAAGACGAACGCTCGACAGAAGGTCGAACGCTATCAAAGACGAACGCTCGACATAAGGGCGAGCGCTACTTATCAAGGACGAACGCTCGACATAAGGACGAGCGCTACTTATCATTTATCTTTTTGAACGAGCGTTCGGTCTAAGACCGAACGCCACTTAGGACGAACGCTCAAATAGCATTTGAAATAGGGACGCTCGTTCTAAGACAGAATCCTTTCCAAATGAAAGAATTTCATTCTAAATCAATTTTAGAGAAACCGAACGGTATATGACCGTACAAGGACGAGCGTATTTTATCAGGCAGAGAACATGATATTTTCCAGATTTTTCAGTTTACAATAACTTTACAGTTTTCATACGATTCATAACTTATAATTTCTCTCCACCATAAATCTCATACATTACAAAATTCATATTATCATCCCAAACCATACAGAAACTTAATCATATTCCAAATCATACATTTCATTCTCAGCATACAGTTCAAACAATATTCATCACATACATCCAGTGCAACCATGCTCGTTCATGTATAACTAAACATCAAATATTTCATGCATTTCAGACATCCAGTACACTTCATTGCTTTCATACACATCAAACAAGTATTAAATTAAATTACTAAAGCTTCCCTTACCTGGTCTAGCAGTGCACTTCCAGTTGCTAGGGTTTCACTCGTTCTCTCACAGCTTTCTATCCAAGGAGTTACTCAACAACTTTCACTAAATCTAACATACCAAAAATCGTAAATAGATCAGACCTCTAACCCATGCATGCAACCAGAATTTGGTTCGCAGAAAAAAAAGGGGAGAACGTTCAGGGACGAGAACTTACCAGTCACCAAATCCTAATGTGTTCGGTTCAAATGAAAGCTCACGACACCGTGAACGATCCTACGGTTTCTGAAATGGAAACAGAGATGGTGATGGTGAGTTATCTTAGAGAGAAGATGAAAGATTTTAGAGAGAAGTTGGAGAAGAGAAATGGCCAGGGTTTCGTAAGGAAGAAGGTGAATGCAGAATTGATGGAAAGTGTTTTTCAGAGAAATCATTTCTCTCCCACGTCAAACGGCCATGCATTCACGTGCTGCCACCTGGTTTCCACTACAGCTTTTAGAAGCTTCTGACGTGACAGATGGCGTCAGCGCATGCAGAGGGTGATTTCCCTTCCCACACAGGACGAACGTCCGTTCTCATCATGCCACTTGTTTTCCACTAACGTTTTTTTTGGAACGTTCCCTCAGTGACACATGGCAGGCGCATGCAGTGTGGGTTTTGACGTGGCAAGGTGTAATAAATGGTGATCAGAGTGTGGATTTAAGTGCTTAATTATTCAGGTTCTCACACTTTGAGGTAAGGGTTTTCTAATTTTTTCTTTTGTAGTTTTACCTTTTTAGTAGTTGGGGTGATAGATTGTATAACAGTTAGTTTTTGGAAATTTTATGTCTATTCTCTGCATGTGAAGTTCGAATGTTTTTATTAAGGCAGTTTGGATACAATGTGGGTTGTTATAATTTTGGTTCGAGCCAGATAAGGGTCTATATTTGTTCTCTGGTTGAATCTGAGTGTGGATACATTTATTTATTGCTTTGAAAGTTAATTTGTGTTTCAAAAAATTACAATCCATGATATGCCCAGTTTTGACAAAATCAGTACGTTTAAAAGTTTACAAGGGAAGGTTGTCTTCATTAGGGATGATGATAATAATGTTAAATTTTGTGCCTGTGATTAATAAGATATTTGTTATATTAGATGCATGTTCATATATATTATGTTGTTAATAAAATAGGCTCTTGTTTTTCTTTCACCTGTAGGATTGTACAGTAACCAAAATCATGTCAAGTTTCCTCACTTTTGTAGCTTGTAAGTTTGTTGTTTTAAACCATGAATAGTGTAATAGTTTGAATGTGACATTAACTAAAAAAAGTAAAACATGTTAAGGAAGATTAACTATGAAACCTCCCACAAGTTCCATTGCTTGCTTATCAGTGGAACTTCCAATGTCTATGGCACAATGCGGATGATAAAGTTCGAATCTGTAAGAATACTCATAATGAAGTGTTTTCGGTTGAGAAAGGTCATATTTTAAATGTCTCTGTTAAGTCCATAGAAAGTTGTAATTGACTCAACCTAATCACATTTTCCTACACTAAATCTTGGCTGAAATTTTGAAGGTGATTTAAGCTAAAGTTCATTTTATGGATTTACATTATCTTTGTTTTTGATTAAATTCATCACTTTCACGATCATCACAATAAATGATTCCTTATCTTATAAAAAAAATTAAAAGAGTATTTTAGGATTAAAGTAATTGTGCTAATTAATAGTATAAGAAAAACCAAAAAAGAAGTTGGATTGGAAGGACCATGGTTTTAAGCCAATATGAGCAAAGTGGTTGTTAATGATGAAGACAGGGCATAAATGATGGTTGTGGTCATGGGCAGACCTAGACAATAACCCTGCAAGTACTACTACCCTTACAACCCTTTCTTTTTTCCAAAAGCTCATACACTTTTTTACATGCCCTCTGAAGTTGATAGAGACTGAAAAATTGCCTAATTATATTACATTTATTTGATTAATGGAAATACTAATAGCTTCACCTTACACTCTAGTCCTCCTCAATTATTTTTTGCAGTAATAAAATCACATTTTGAACTTTACTATAGCCCTCTATCTCACATCATCAACATACAAATCTCTCCAACAAAACTTACTTATTTATATCTATCTCACATCATCAACATACAAATCTCTTCAACAAAACTTACTTATTTCTATAGAATTGAAGTTTCACATGTCCACCAAAGTATAAGCAGATCAAGCTCTTGCTATCATACTAACATTTGCTGAACCATAAAAGATTGCATATAATTTAAAGAACACAACACAAACTTCTTCAGACAAATATATGGAACTTGGGACTACATCCTTTTCTTCATTATATGGCAACAGGGTATATTCATTTTGCAGGTATCATATACATAGTTAAATGATAAGAAAAACAAAAACTATGCATTATGGTTTGTAACTCAGCTTATTCTTTTTAATACATTCTGCAAAATCTATTTTTCAAACTACATGCAGTTCTATATTTGTTTTCCTTTTAGAATGAAGGTGAACTTGCTGGTGTATTGGTTAAGACCGTGTTAGTGTGTAATAACTTTCAATTTTGTGGTGGGTACTATTGGTTATAAACATAATAGTGTGAATACTGGTGTATGTGCTCACTGATGTCATATGATGGGTTTTATAAATATTTATGTTTTTCTTGGCTAAAGACGTGTTGTAACTATTATATAATCACAGTTCCACTTTATGCATGCATTAGTTAAATACATATTATTTTACCAATACATGAAACTGAACTTGTCACTCTCATTATACAATGATGTTGATTGTGTTTTGAAAAATGTGTAGGATATAGTGATATGGACAAACTAATGCAATCTCTAAAGTCACACCCTGCACTTTTATTTTCACTTTTCAATCAATTCTCTTCTCAGTCTCTGAGTAAAAGGTTTATGTATATGTTTATTTCAATATGATTTATGATAAAAGGATTTTAAGTGTAATATTAAACAAGAGTATTGTTATTGCAGGAACAATTACAAGTTGTGCAACAACAGATGATTTGTCAGTGGGTATTACACGAAGATAATGTTCATCGCAGTAGGGTATTGAAGAAATGTGGGATGCTTTAGGCATTGATTAATTCATGAAGTAGGACAACATGACCAAGTTGAATACATTGAAGTACGGGAACACATATTGAACATAATGTACATATTTTAGGTTGTTTAGTTTCTGTAATGAAGAATATGTTGTACTGTTTAATGTTTATGAATTTTATGATTGATTATAAAATGCTTTCTGGATGAAAATTTAAGTTTGGTTATTCATAAAAGTTTGGATGGCAACCATATTGATGAAATCTATCCTAAGAAATGTGATAATTGATATTGAATTAAACCACTTTTATTGTTGTACAGAACCTCTTTAAAAAATAACCATGTAGAACTTAGTAGGAAATCACTTACTGCACCTAAAAAATGTGATCATTGTATTGAATTAAATTACTTTTATTGTTGTACAGAACCTCTTTCAGAAATAACCACATAGGACTTAGTACATAACCACTTACTGCACCTAAGAAATGAATGATTGATATTCAATTAAATCACTTCTATTTCTTGTACAAAACTTCTTTCATAAATAACCACATAAAACATAGTAGATAACCATTTACTGCACCTAAGAAATGTGATCATTCATATTGAATTAAACCAGGTTTTGTGTTGTACATAACCTCTTTCAGAAATAACCACATAGAACGTAGTAGATAACCACTTATTGCACCTAAAAAATGTGATCATTGATATTGAATTAAACTACCTTTATTGTTGTACATAACCTCTTTCAGAAATAATTACATAGGACTTAGTACATAACCACTTATTGCACCTAATAAGAAATGAATGATTGATATTCAATTAAACCACTTTTATTTCTTGTACAAAACATCTTTCATAAATAACCACATAGGACTTAGTAGATAACCACTTACTGTACCTAAGAAATGTGATCATTCATATTCAATTAAACCACTTTTATTGTTATACATAACCCCTTTCAGAAATAACCACAAAAGACCTAGTAGATAACCACTTACTGCACATAAGAAAAGTGATTATTGATATTGAATTAAACAACTTTTATTATTGTACAGAACCTCTTTCTAAAATAACTATATAGGACTTAGTAGATAGTCACTTACTTCACTTAAGAAATGACGTGATTTATATTGAATTAAACCACTTCTATTTGTGTACAAAACCTCTTTCATAAATAACCACATACAACTTAGTAGATAACCACTTACTGCACCTAAGAAATGTGATGATGATATTGAATTAAACCACCTTTATTGTTGTACATAACCTCTTTCACAAATAACCACATAGAAACTAGTAGATAACCACTTACTACACCCAAGATATTGATATGGATATTGAATGAAAAAACCACTTACTACAGGAAAAAAATCAAATGTTTAACTGCATTGACTTAAAAACTTTTTTAGTTATTGTTTATCTGTAATGAAGCACATGGTTAATTGAATTGGCATTATGAACAAAAAGAAGATAAAGAATAATGTATTCCCAGATCAAATTCATTGAACCTGGAAAATGAACAACTGAATAACAATTACAAATGGATCATATATTCAACCTTCCTTCATAAAAAAATACAACAGTTAACATCATTCAAATTTACAATTTACAATATACTTTCAAAATTCTTCTCAGAATTGGACTTCTGAAAATCATCACCTTCCATCTCTATTTCTTTCTTAGAATTTGAAACCAGAACAGATGAAACTACTAGCTCATAATCTTCATGTGAATTACTGGTCCCAAAATCATCAACTACCATGTCATAATCTTTATTTGAATGTGAGTTCCCAACATGAGCAGCCCCTTGCCTCTTCTGTGCAACAAACATTTGTAGCTTCTCAACCATTTTCTCAAGCTCGACAATGGTCGCCTCTTGGTCAACAATGATAACAAGCAAAACTTCATTTTCTGCAACAATATCAGCCATAACAGATTTAAATGGAACACATATATAGACACATCTCTCACAACAAAATCACATTCAAAAACCATATATAATTACACTGAATGTTCACATTATAGCTATATAAACACTTAATCTGATTGGTTTAGAATCTTAGGATAAAGCAGCTTTACTCACTTCTGGTATTTCAATTTCCTACCGTCCTTAGCCTAAACAGATAGGTACGGTTATGAATTGCTAACTTTGTTATAAGATTCCACTTATAATATAGGCAATGTTACCAAACATAACTAGGCATGCAAATTCTTTTTAAGAAAACAAAATAAAAGAATCAAGGGTTTGTAAGAGGATAACAAGAAATAACATTGATATCAAAAGAGACAAATGACATAAGTTTGCTTCATTCACAACAATACAAGATCAAAGAAAGATCTCCAAAATTCCATATTTATTCTATAGAAAGTCAAATCCGCTAGACAAGATCCAAGTTTTAAAGCGTACATAGCATAACAATCTTCTAAACAAATGACACATGTTGAAAATTGGCCTATCCAACTTAATAGATTAACCCTATCAAGGAAGGCCACAGTGAATTTTTTTCATTGTTGTATAATATTACTTCAAAAGGTAATGAAATGAAAGGAAGTTTGGCTTTAGTTCAATTTAGCAAACTAAACAAAGATATGTATTAACAATTGACTCAGGATCCTTTTGTAGGTCTGAAGTTGTTCAATAGAAGAAAAAAATTGGGAAACCTACTAGAAGGGAGAAATTCTCATATGCTCTTATTTCAGGGTTCCCAGTGAAAATGATTCAGAAAGTATGCAGTAAAACAAGAATATTTTACAATACTACATTTAAAAGGAAGGTTAATTATATTTTCCAACACTAAGTGCCCATGTGGGAATATCTTTTTTATTATTTTCATAAGCTCTCTTAAAAAAGTGCCCAGGGGATTTGAAACACCAACAGAAACACCCCTTTTAAATGATATGATACTGGTCTCCCTTGGATGATGTTATTTAACTTATGCAGCAATTTGTATGGAGGATTTGTCAGGAATATTATAAAAAAATTATGTAGAGAATGTATGTATTTGTACGATGAAATTCAAACTAAGGGAAGCCAATTTGATAATCCTAGACTAAATGCAGCTTTTATGAATGTTTTGATTGAAGGTCCTTTTACAACATTTCATTGTTCATTTGTGAAGAAAAGACACTTTATTTGTTGCCAATCCCAGCCTGCCTTAGTTTCAATCACAATGAGGAGTGCCATAATTACAATTTTAAGGATGACGGTTTAGCCTTGCATCAAATAGATATTGACTTAAATAGAGCTTATAATGTTTTGATAGTCTTTATTAATAATCTGATTTTGGGGAATTAAGTCAAACCCTAAACCCGAATCTATGAGTTTGCTTTGTATCTCAGAAAAATGAACTTCAGATTTCACTTTCCATTCCTTCTCATCTGTCCACCTTGTTGAAGTTATTTCCATCACACACCAACAAATTCTAGCATCATCTGACAACCTATAGTATTAATAACTATAAAGCATAAAGTAATTTATGTATGTATTCCTTTGTTTCCTTATCATTGGTCCAATTCTTCCCATCCAAATTACCCTTTTTGGAACTTAACAAAAGTTGCTAAGTAACAGCTTTCAATAGAATTAATGTAACCACAATAATTTTATTTTAGTTACGAAAGAAATGGTATATACATACATGAAGAAAACAAATCAGTAAGTGTGATGAACAAAATGCATTTGAACATGAAGGGAAAACTGTGCAAACATCAGAGTGAATAATCAATAAAAAAAAGATGTTGAAGGGGTTTAAAATATAAAAGGAAAAAAAATTTGGACCATTCCTCAAACCTTCTTCTCTTAGTGCCTCTCACTCACCACCGATCTCGTTTACTGTTCTCCCTACCGCAACTCTCCCTCTCACGACCTTGACCCCTTTAGTGTAGGGTTTACGAAAATAAAGCAAAAAAAATGAAAAGATAAAGAAATGATGAGAAAAGAATCGCGTTCTATCAGCCCAACCTTAGCACAACACGAACAATTGCTCTTCGGTGTTCTCGCGTTCTCTATCAGCCCCAACCCTAGCACAACACGAACACTTCTTCAGTCTTCTTGCGTTCTCCATCGTGCCAACCTTGGCACAACACTTCCTCTTCGAAAATGAAATGGTGCAAAAGTGAATGACAAAATGAGTCAAATGAAATCAGATACAGCAAAGTGAAATAAGAGAGAGAAAGACTTTACTAAAACCTAGCGTTTCATTTAGCACGTAAATGACCGAATCACCCTTCAGCACATTCATAGAATTTGGGCCCCACGGCGTGTCAAATGAGTGTCAAAAAGTTTTACCGTGTCAAAGTATTCTTTTTGTTTTTCATTTTCAGTTGATCAATAAAATAAAAGATAATTAAAATTGATTTATATTTAAGTCTATGAAACTTAATTTTTATTTATATTTGAAACTAGAGACTAAGTTTATTGGAGTGGTAGTCCAACTCAAAAGATACATTTATTATATATATTTACTTTAGTGTCACATTTTTTTCCAAATATATACTCACTGACTTGAAAAATTAGTGTTAGATGTGTAATTGCAAAAAACAAATGTGAAAAAATAAAAGCAATAAATATTTGCGTTTTTGCTTTAACCTAATAAATATCTTTTAAGATTAGCCAATAACCAATAATCATTTGTTTTCATTGTAATTAATATATAAAGAAGGAAAATGTTGTAATTTTCACTCACTACAAAAATAAATAAGAATAGAAATTTTAGTAAGACTATTTTTCTTAAAATAAAAATAAGAACTATTGATGCCCAAAAGTTTGGTACAAATCAATAGAATGCATTTTATAAATACAACTTCAAGTAAAATTCTTAATGTACAATATTTCATTCTCAACAAAGTCAAATGAAAATTTACGAGACGGAAAACTCTTTAAGGTTTGTTCTTTTGAGTGGATTTGAGAGAATTTGAAGATAATTTTTTTGTCGTTTTTTTGAGCGAATTTGAAAATAAATGAGAATGAATTTGAAAATAATTTTTTTTTAATTTGTCACGTCAATATAATTCTATACTAATTCTCACAAATTTTATTTTCAAATTCATTGTCATTTACCTCCAAATTGGTTCAAAAAAACGACAAAGAAAATTATCTTCAAATCTTCTCAAATCCACTCTCTCAAATCCACTCAAAAGAACAAGGCCTAAACTCATACAAAATAAAATTAACTAATTTTACATTAAAAATGATAGTTAGATGTATTTAATATGTTTTTTTTTTTACTTCATACAATACATGAATATATTTTCTAAAGTACATATAACAATATTGGAGATGATTCCTAAATTTAAATACAATAATATTTTAAAAAAATAACTTTAAATAAAACTTTTGAAATTGGAAGCGGCTTATATTTAATAACAATGAACATAAACATAACTCACTTTTTCTCGTGCTGTTTAATCGTAGCATACAAACCCATTTAGGTAACCATGGTCAAATGTTTCTATCCTAATTTTGTGCAAAACTTTGATTATATGATGCAAAATTGCCAAATGTTTGTGCTACTAATGTCTCCTAATTAGGAGAATGGTGGGTTCTAAATTAACAATTTTTTTTGCAACTTATGATTAAAGCTTAAGGGCCACTAGCTTTTCCTTTTTTCTTTCTTCCTCATTTTAGGGTCTTTTGGTTAGTCTTAATCATTAGTCAAAAGATCTTCTAGGGCAATGCACATTAACAAAAATTATTAGAACTTAGGTTAAACCAATGTTGTGTTTTTGACATTTAACATGTGTGCATATATAACCGTACCCTTGTACTTTATTTTAGTCTCACTCACAATTGATTACTTGTTTTTAACTTGTAAAAGAAAACAAAGTTGAAACACACGGTACATAGTGAAGGTAGCTAGGAGATAGATCCACTTTTTTACTAACCTCTTTACTCTTTTTAATGATTAGGATTAACACCCCTCTTGATTAAATTTATGCAAATCAATGTTCTTTTCGGAAAGATTTAAACTTTTTAATAAAATATTGCACTCACAAAAAATAAAATACTCCTACATTTCTAAAACTTACAATGAATATGTTAAAACATAATGTCATACTGTTTATGAAAAAGGGCATTAGACAAAGAAGAGCTGGTCACTGTCTGTAACTAAGCTAAGAACTCTTTGATTAAAATTTACTAGAGAAAGAAGAAACGGAAGATAGTAAAAATTTCAATACATAATGTAAAACAATTATCAATTTAATTAATTTCTATTAAAGAAACTGACTAACTATTTTTAATTCTTCTCACAATTCCATCTTTTTAATACAGAAAATTTGAATATAACACTTTCCTCTAGAAACTTAATCTCAATGTCACTAAACTATAAGTGGTAAAAACTTACTAACGTAGCCAAAAGATAACATGAAGCTGAGAAAGAACAACTAAAGCAAGCACCAAAGTTTGATATATATTAAAACAAAAAATATGTTCCGACTGCTTATATATACTTTTGTTGTACCTTATTCATTGTCAATTTTCCAATGTTCCAATCCCCAAATCAATGGAAGAATTTCATGATATCAGTACATAACTGGTGAAGGTATATATATATATATATATATATATATATATATATATATATATATATATATATATGGTGAAAGATGAAAAGAGGGAATTGCTTACAAGGACAAAGCTTGCCAGCCATTTGGGACCAGGGAATCCCATCAAACTCAATATTTTTATGGTGCTTGCAAGGAATGGTATCAACAAAAGAAGATTTTGGGTGCAAATAATGAAAAATTGTCAACAGGGTGGACTCAGAGATGGTTATTTTTTCTTGCATTGAAAAATTTTGTGGTTGAACAGAAACTCTTGATCTTGTCTGAAGAAGGGTGGTGGTGAGCATCATTTTATAATGACAACCCTTGCATGCCTTTCACAGCTTTCAACTAAAGCAACTTCCATCCAATCATTTGTCACCCCTCTCAAAGGACACCTTGCCCTTATTTAAATGTCTGAATGAACTGGCAGCATCTTTGCTTCAACCTCAATTAAGCTGCTTTTTAAGTGCCCTTCCTTTTGTTAACTCTCAGGGGAATCTAATATCTTGTTTTTCTGCAAAAGGGTAGGTTCCAAAATGGGCAGACAACCTTGTTGTGATAAGGTTGGTTTGAAGAGAGGTCCATGGACTATTGAGGAAGATCACAAGCTTATGAATTTCATTCTCAACAATGGTATTCACTGCTGGAGAGCAGTTCCCAAGCTAGCAGGTATTTCCTTTGTGAAAAATTTGTTTACTTGTGACTTTGCCTTAAAGTTGTGTATCATTTGAATTCTGCATTTTTCCTTTTTCTTTCTGTTTGGCATTGTGGTGAAGGATTGCTGAGATGTGGAAAGAGCTGCAGATTGAGATGGATTAATTATCTGAGACCAGACCTCAAGAGAGGTGGATTTACTGAAATGGAAGAGGATCAAATTATACAACTACATTCATGTCTTGGTAACAGGTATCTATATGTATATATAGTTATATGTTGTATGTTACATGTTTATGGCATGGTTTTTGGACAGTGTATTTGAAAAACCTTAATTCTGCCACCAAAATCACAATCCTATGCAATCTTCTCAAAAACTTAAATCATACTTTACAGATTTATAGATGTCTTGTAACACACAATGAAGCACATTTTGCAGGTGGTCTAAGATTGCTTCACATTTTCCAGGGAGGACAGATAATGAAATCAAGAACCATTGGAACACAAAGATAAAAAAGAGGTTGAAGGTCCTTGGTTTGGACCCTTTGACCCTGATGCCAATTGAGCAAAAGCAGCAACAGTCTGGTGATGATGACAAACTCAAGACAGAGAAACAGCAAAAAAGCACTTCAAAAGGGTCTGACCAAGGTGTGGATAGCAAACCCTTGGACATGCATGCCACAGGAGAAGAGCCAAAAACAGAAGACAAAATGGAAGAAAAAAAGGTAACATGGGATGACACCACTGGTTTTCTGAACAATTATGAAATGTTGTGCTCACAGTTGGAGTTGGGATCATGGTTGAGCCAAGAAACCAAAGCCAGCACCAGCTCTTACTGTAGTTCTTCTTTCTCACTGGATGATTCTAGCAACCTTTCTGTCTGTGAATCCTCTTATCTTCAGGAAAATTCCTTGCAACAATGGGTTGAGGATTTGGATTCCAGTCTCTCATGGGATAGCTTCAATCCACTTCACACTGATTTTCCCTTCTTGGAAAATAGGCAATAAAGCATAATTCCCTCATAACACCATCCCATTCTTACAATCTCTCCAGCAATAAAATGCTACAAAATATCTTGTCATCAAGAATGCCACTTCAATTCTACAAAATCAATGGTTTATTCTAATGTGATTCCATATTGTTGAATGTGAATTGGATACATTGTCATGGTTTGCTCCTTTTCCACTTATTGGATTGAATTCCTCACAAACATTCTCACACTTTACGTCATTCAGATCATTTCTAACTTAAAAGTTATTACAAATACTGACGAATGGATATAAAAAAAAAAGAGTAGTATTCTTTGCTTCAAGAAATACAGAAGTTAAAGTGGTAAGATTTAAAAAAAAAAAATTGTGAAACTTATTAATAATTTGAACGATACGATAAATAGAAAAATAATTTAATAGATTAAAATGTAAGATTGTAATTTTATTGATTAAAAATAATATAAAATAAAATTTAATTACTTAAAATTAATTTAAAATAAAATCTAAATGATTGGTTTTAAAATAAAATGAAAAATCAAAGATTTACTTAATTTAAAATAAAATTTAAGATCACCATTTTTGCTTCTCTCCATTGTATCTGACGGTTTCATTAAAGTTGTCACACACATCATCATGAAGTCTCCAAGGTTTTCCCTGTTTGGTCACTTTCTGCTGCTTGTTTCAATCTATCATTTTTGTTGTTCTCCCTTTGTTCCTTTTGAGAGGACAAAGCTTTATCCTTTTAAATAAGTTCATGACTTCTGCAAATTTAAAATATTTTTTATATACAATTTTGTAATATATTCATACCTCCACTTAACGTTTGAATATATATAATGTTTAAAGTTGATTACTATTTAAATAATTTATTACATTATTTATTGATTTGCTATAATTATTCATATAATTGATTATTCTTTTATGATATTTAAATATTTGTTTTATTTGATTATTTGATTTGCATCATTTTGTGGTTACATTTTGTACTTAAATAAGACTTTTTTTTTTTAATAATAATACACACGTAAATTAGTCTTCAATAATGTTTTAATCAACTTAGCTAGTGGGAGCATTTTTTCACAATCCTTTATATGTCTCAATCCAAACTCTTTCTAATCATTTTCTCATCTACAGTTATATCTTATATTCTTATTTTGTTTAAGAATTGTTTGATTTTATTGATTTTCACCTAAATCTTATTATTATTATTATTATTATTATTATTATTATTATTATTATTATTATTATTATTATTATGACGATTATTAATTGTTATTTATATTTGATTATTTTTCTAACATTAAATATTATTATATTAATTTTATAGTTTCATACATGAAAAATAATTATTATTAATATTTTATTTGCAAGTTCTAAAGAGGTTAAACCTTGCAAAAATTTGAATTTGTGGCTATGAGGAAGAATTATTTATCTTGGATAATAAATGCTAAAATACATTTAGATGCATTGTATCTTCATGATGTCATTAAATAAAGAAATAAGTCATCTGAGCAACTAATTTACCCATGCAACAACAATATTATAAAAATGAATTTTATAAATATTCTGAATTTATTTTTTTATTCAACAAAACAATTAACTTTTGATGAAAATATCATGAGATATGCAACAATATCTCTTAATAATATTTTTATGGTCATAGTTGTAGTCTTGGTCGTGGTTGTGGTGATCATGTTTGTGGACATGGTCATAAAAAAAATTTCAAAAAGACATTCTATCATCGGAAGTGGATAAATATAAGTTATCATTGCGGTGGTAAAGACTATTTGAGTCATACTTGTTGTACATTAAAGCATCTTAAAAAATAAGGAGAAGAACATAGAAACACACCTTGCTTATGTAATGGTGATCTTGATTATGATCATATGAATGTCACTCATCTTGATATTGTTGTTGTCTTTGTTAAACCAGATGGAAGCATCGATAACCTCAATTGATGATGAGAGTGTTAAGAAATATTTTTTTTTCTTTTTAGAAAATTGCAGAAGAAGTCTCTACATGATGAATTTTTTAATTTATTTTCATTATAATTTAATTTAAGGTGAATTTTCAATGGTATTTTAACTATATATATTGGTTTAGAATATGTATGTCTGCTGGTATTATGTATAGGTATAAGAATATTTTTTTCTTTTGTATTATAGAATGTATATATGAATTGAGTGTATAATGAGCATTAATTATTATATAGATCTTATATAGTAATTGTTATAGAAGTGTGAAGGAAGATATTCAAATAAAAATATTATACATTATACATATATTACAAATAAATATTGTTTAAGTTAATATACATATTATGTGTAAGGATGAAAATAGGTGTTTTCATAATTTGTGATTTTGATTTTGTTACACTATACATATATAAAGGTTCAAAGATTTTTCAAATGATGTTTTATACTTAGATTTATTTAATAGTACATGATAATATATGACTTGGGGAGTTGATTAATTTTGGGTGGTACCTACAATGAGTTGATGTTATTAAGTCCATTAAATTTAATTATATGTATGATCATTTAGTATGCAGGAGCGTTGTATAGACTAATAAATTGTGTCTTGAAACACATATAATACGACTTATACTACGCATATATGAGTACAATGCATGTGATTATTGTTGGGTACAAACAAAGTCCCACATCGGATAAAAGAAGAGATGAACATGAGTTTATATACACATAAGATATCTCCATTGTTAAAAGGCCTTTTGGAGTGATACCAAAAGCAAATTTGTGAGGGCTAGGTCCAAAGCGAACAATATCTTACCAATGTGGAGTCTTACCAATGATTTCTCATGTACTGCATGTTCAAAGGATAATTCATTTACAAAATTAGTTAATCAATTACCAGATGTTTTGACTAACACAAAAAAGTAGTTAAATCACATATACCAATGATTAATCCTTTAAATAGAATTTATAGGCCTGTTAGATCCAAAGACACACTTCAAGCGTGGTATAGTTGGCACACTTGAGGATGTAAAACTCGTTGAGTATAGTTGGATTTTTGCGCAAAAACAAAATGAGAATGATGAAATTGTTAGATACAAAGCATAGTTAGTTGCTCAAGATTTTTCACAAAGACCTGGTATTGATATTTAAGGAGACATATTCATTAGTATTGAATACAATCATATTTCGACATTTGATTAGCCTAGTTACAAAAGAAGATTTGCATTTACATTTAATGAATGATGTTATAACATATTTGTAATATTCCCTTAAGAATGATATTTAGATGAAATTTCTTAAATGATTTAATCTTGCCAACAAGGCCAATTCTAAAGAGGATTATTCAATAAAACTGAACAAGTCGTTTATGGATTAAAGTAATCAAAATGTATGTGGTATAACAATCTTAATAAGTACTTGTTAAAAGAAGAGTATTTGTCCTTATATTATATGAAAATTTTAGAAAATGAATTTCCCATAATTTGTGTTTATGTAGATGACATATTGGAACACCTAATGAGCTCACAAAGATAATTGATTACTTAAAGAAAGAATTTGAGATGAAGGATCCTTGAAATACAAAGTTTTGTTTGAACTACAAATTGAGTATTTAGATAAAGGTGTTTTTCGTACATCAAGAGGTATATAAGGGGTTTTATATAACAAGTCATGTCCTTTATGAACTCCAATGGTTGTAAGGCCGTTATATGTTGATAAAGGTCCTTTTAGACTTCAAGAAAAGGATGAAGAACTTCTTAGTCCACAAATATCATATTTTAGTATTATAGGAACACTGATGTATCTTGTTAAATTATACTCAACCTAATATAGCATTGGCTACAAATTTGTTAACCAAGATATAAATAGTTCTTCACCTACAAGAAGACATTGAACTGAAGTAAAACATATACATTGTTAACTTAAAGGTACTATGAATATGAGTTTATTTTATCCAAATGATTCAAAATCAAATCTAATGAGTTATGTAAGTGTATGTTATTATTTATCATATCCTCACAATGGTTGATCACAAACAAAATATTTGTCCATATGTAGTTGCATAATGATTTCATGGCGGTCTATGAAAAAAACTATAATAGTAACATCATCAAATCATTCCAAATTTTATCATTACATAAAGTAAGTTGTGAATGTGTTTGGTTAAGGTCTATAATTCAATATGTTAAAATAGAATGACTCAATTTCTCACACCAAGAGGGGGGATGAATTGGTGAAGTACAAAAAATAAAACTTTCAAAATCCTTTTCCCCGAAAGAGATGCCTTTATACTTTTCTTGAAACGCAAGTTCAAAGATTTTCAATGCAGCGGAAATTTAATCGAATGAGTATAAAGTATAATCGATTGAATGTAAAAGAGTAGGGATAAGAAAGATCAAACGCTGAGTTTTTATACTGGTTCGGCCAAGCCTACATCCAATGTCCTTCCAACCACAGGAAGCCAATGCACTATAATGATCAAGGTTTTTACAACGAGATTTTTATAGAGACCTCACGTCAAAAATATAAAACACTCTCTAAGCCTCTAATCAAAATATAGGCGGTACATAAACAGACTAGTAGCAAGAATCCTCTCTCCTATAGTCTAACCCCTTTGAGGCACCCTCAAAGTCAAGAACGTAGCACGTCCTTCTTCCTGTAATCACAACAGGGAACTCAACCCAATATTCAGCAGATTGTAGAACCTGATCTTGTAGTAGACACCCAAATGTGCAGATAGATCAAATTTTGAAACTCAGCAATCTTGCTCTTCAAGAAATTCCAAGTAGTTGATCACCACGGTCAAACTTGTTTCTTGGAGCTTTTCTTCTTTCTGTAAGAATTAAACTTTCTGCAAAAGAATATGAAAATGTTAGAATCACAAAAGTTCTCACAGAAATCAAATTTGCGTCAATTTATAGATAAACTCGTATCAGACGTAATATAATCGACTTCGCTACTAATGCAGTCAAATACACCAATTCAGTTATAACAGTTAGTAGCAGTCAAAACAATTAATTGAATTCACAATTAATACAGTCGAATAGCCATTGTGACAGTTATATCAAGCATTAATAGATTTCAAAACAGTAACAAACTTAATCGAATACATATCGCATGCAATCGATTATGCAACAATACTAAGCAAAGTTTGAAAACTTTTCTTTTTTAAAAACTCTCACAGCACACTTGAAAAAGTTTGTGCAAAGACACGAGTTTTAATCGATTCACCTCATAATATGATTAAAACTATTGTTTTACCACACAATTAAAATTCAACATTTGTGCTTGTGGTTTTTCTCATCAAAAACATGTGTCATGCATGCATGTATAAAATCACATATATAACACAGTGAAATGCAATGAAAAACACAACAACAACACAATCATGTTCTCATATACGCATATAACATGTAAGCATAGAACATGTAACACATAATTCACATGTGTTATAAATTATGCGTTGTCATCATCAAAAACTCGTATATTACTAAGATGGGGTTCAGCTAAATCAGTGCTTCCTCTATCAACAATCTCAACACAATATGTGTGACAAACTTGTGGTCTATCCTCGAGAAAAATGGAATCAACAACCATATATGAAGAAAATAGTGCATTGTTCAAGTGAAAGGATGATATAGAGATTCAAAAGATTCCTTCATGTGAAAAATCTGGCATATTTATTTACAAAGTCTTTGTCAAGGAAAACTTTTGAGTAATTAATTCATAAGATTGGACTCCATCGTCTTAATTATGCGACTTTTCATGAAAGAGAGAAATATAATATGTGATGAACAATATTGTATTGAAGAATAAAGAATAATGTACTCTTTTTTCTTCAATAGATTTTTTCAAAGAAATTGTTTCAAGTAAGGTTTTAAAGGAGCACATTCTCTTATGAATGACCATCCAAGGAAGATGAATTAATGGTTGTCCATTGATTTACTATAATAATTGATTACTCATATAATATTTAAATATTTGCATTAACGATATTTTTTTGTTATCACTAGTACAAAAAAGTCACGCGTTCAACGTCCAACCACTGAATAACCAACGTTAAAAATGATCGGTGACAATTTTGTAAATAAATGAAATTATTAAACGTCGTTTAGAATTGTAATTCGACGTAAAAGGATATAAAACGTTGAATGCCACAGAGTTTGACGTCAAAAGGTTAGTGAATTCAATAAAAATTTGAGCGGGAGATTGAAAATTCATTCACTTTATCTTAGCACGCGAGACGCTCTTCTCTTCTCAAACGAAGTTTGATGACTATCACATGTAATCTTTCTTTCATTTGATACAAATGCATGTTAATTAACTACTTTATGTATGATTTTCGTTTGTTTTGACCGATTATTTTCATGCTCTAGCTTCATAGGCCCATTCTGCTTTCTCTCTCACTAGTGACGACACTTTATTCCGACGAACCCACCTTTTGAAGGTTAGTTTTCGTTTTCATTTTGAAGAACTTATTTTTTGAACTTGTTTGTTACTTTTTTGTTGAACTTGTTTGTTGTTGTTGTTTGGTTGAACTTGTTTGTTATTGTTGTTGTTTGATTGAACTTGTTTGTTGTTGGTTTATAAAATACCAAAAATTGAAATTTGTTGTTTTTCTACTTTTTAGGTCTCGTAGAGTTGTAAAAAAATATCACAATTAATTAAAAAAACAAAAACAAAATTGATTAACGTCGTATATTGACAAAATTTGACGGTAAGTTAACATCGTATATTGACAAAATTCGACATTAATTTAACGTCGAATTTTTTAAATCTAACGTTAATTTTGACGTCTCCTGATATGACATCGTTCACGAATTCGCCGTTAAAAGCTCAAAATATTCGATGTTGTACGCGATTTTTGTACTAGTGTATATTTTATATCTATAAATATGACTATTTCCTATTAATAATAATACACACAAAAATAGTCTATTTATTTTAAAATAATCACTTTTTAGTTGTAAACCGTTTTATTTTTAATTCTTTAAATTTAAATCAGTATGTGTAGGATATTGAATAATGGGTTGTTTACTTACACCATTTTAGTAAAACAAATACTTTTTAATAGAATAATCATTTATTATAATTTTTAATATATTTATGCAAATTCATTTAGAAGAATTCGAGTTATATGCGGTAGAAGAGAGAAATAATTTTAAAAAACATAAACGCAAACTAATTTCTACTTATATATAATATTAAGAATAATTTAAATTTATTGTTGGGTTAAATTACTTTGATAATTTATGGTTTAAACCTTTTAGTTGTCCTTATTTATGTGGGGTTTTCCCATTTTGATCCTCTTCTTATGAGAATCCCCAATTGAGTCTTTATAAGTGCTAATTTGAATCAATTGAGCCTTTGCTGTTAAATTTAGTTAACGGAGTTAAGTTTTTACACATGTGAGAGGATGACGTGTTAATTTCTTTAAACATGACATGTTTAGACTTGAAACGTGGCATTTGGTCATCTTCTTCTCCTTTTTACATCTTCTCGCCATTCCCAATCTCAATCTTCTTCTCCATTCTCAACACTCTCTGTAAATAGGTACGTTCCCCTTCTAAAGCTACCAATCCAATAATCCTCCTTTCTTTAACTTCAGTTACGCTCTTTATTTTTCATGCAGGCGTTAGGTTTTCATTTCCTCTGTTTTGTTTTATTTTTCTTCTTGGTCATTATCGAGGACAACAATAATGGGAGCGGTTTGTTCGGCTGGCATGATGGAGAAAAATGCTGAACTTGGAGGGAAGAGTTTCGGCTTTTCTGGGATGCTTATAAAGGAAAATAGCTTTGTGAATCGTGGAGATACTATTTCAGATTTCAGGTCTGATAGTTGTCAAGGTAGAAAGCAAAAGAGGCACGACTCTGGGTTGATAGTGTTTGAATGAACAATTTGATTTTTTTTTTACGTGATCCATCCAACACAATGTGAGTTAAAATCTGACAAATAGAAAACTACCACATGGTATCTATCCACCACACACAAATCGGACCAATGTGATGTTGCCACATCATCTTCTTCAACTTCCCAACACATTAGAAATCTTAGTTACCACCATTAGCCACCACGCACCTATACTACATAGTGCCAACAACACGTCATTTTCATCCAAAACACAAACCACACCTATACCTCTCCAGAAAGCACAAATCCAATCTCCATCACAAGTCTAAATCACCTCACTATGAGAACCCCCCTCACGAATCATTCTCGCGTGCCACCACAATCATCCTCACCCAACCACCTCACAAACATCAACGAAACACCTACGCATGCACAGGTTGACTTTGACGTTACCGTCTAACATCGCACCCTTCATTGTAGATCTGAACCTAGTAAAACCCATCAACCATAGGAACCCTTCCAATGTGCAATCAGTCTTCGCACCAAACCTTCACATTGCAACTCATCGTCAACCACCGCGAGTGAGACACCTATCATGAATCACTAGCTTAACCAGACCCTAAACACACATGCATCGTAAGCAAACTTGTGTCTATTGCGCCACAACCGCATATCTCCTCCACAAAACCTCAATTGTGCCTCTCCATGCAAAGATTCATTGTGAATCAGCCACCAAGAAAGCAGTGGAGACCTGAGATCGTGAATCCACCTTGTGAGATTTGTGCGTGGAGATAGTGGTTAGAAAGGATTTAGGGTTTCACAATTTAGGGCTTGCTCGCGGTATTGGAGGAACAATTCAAGTGACGAACATGGTGTTTGAAAGCATGAAGAGGCTATGATCTGGTAGAAAGAGATGAAAGTTGCATGACTTGTTGGAGGTGCGATGGCTAACGATGGTGGCCAGGGTTTCTGATATGTTAGGAGGTTGAAGATGATGATGTAACAGCATCATATTGGTCATATTTGTGTGTGGTGGATAGACACCACGTAACAATTTTTCATTGTCCAAATTCCAACTCACATTGTGCTGGATGGGTCACATAAGAACAAATTAAACAACTAATTTAAACATTATCAATGTGTACAATCTGTCGTTAATAATTTAGACGATGTATTGAAAAAGAACCAATTTAAACATAAATTTCCAAAATTTGGACCACATTAAACATCTGGAAAAAAAATAATTCCAGTTAAACAAAGTCAACCAAAATAGAGGTCAAAAGAGTATTTAAACTAAATTATTTTTATTTTAATATTTTAAGCTTTGTACAAGTCATTATTGAAGTTAAATTATTTATTGCACTAATTGAACTTTTGGTTAGAAACTAACTATTATCAAGACTTTTTCTAATTTGAAGATTGTATCTTGAAAAGTAACAAATCAAAATGTTGTCTAATTAAAATTACAAAAATAACTTTAAGATCTTTCACATTTATATATAGAAAATAAATGTGTTGATAAAATTGTAATCAATGGAATTGACTCTTAGGCAGTTTATATGATTCCCTCTCTGCCAAGGAAAGACTTCCTTTAGAAATGATTTTTTCTTAGCGTTTAAATTCACCTAACTTCTTGTTTAATTTTTCTGGTATTACATGAGCTTGTGCTAACCCTTCCATAATAACTTCTTTTCCTTATTTTATATTATATTATATTGTACTATATATATATATATATATATATATATATATATATATATATATATATATATATATATATATATATATATTCACCCCTTAAAAGCCTAAACTCAAAGATGAAATTTATAAAAAAAAAGAAAAAATAAGTTATTACAATGGATATAAACCAATGGTGAACGGTTTTCCTTCAGAATAAATAGATAAGAATAAAGTTAGGTATACGAACAGAACTATCGATTAAGCTCACATCTACATAAGTTTACACTAAAAAAAAAAAACTCATCATGTGTTTTTAATTTCAAACGCCTTTATTTTATTTTTTTTTAAGTCACATCCACTTTGCAAAACTCAATTTAATGCATAAAAATAATTTACCTAATACATTAAATAAATAAATAAAGATTTTAGATTGGGTCGTGAAATTGGATTTTATTCCATTCCAAATTTTAAATTATTTTTATTTTTAAATTTTTGCAATAAATAAGTGTAGTTTTCGTGAATAAATGACATTAAATGCAAAGTCATAAGACTAAAAATATATGTAATCCATTTTAAATTCAATTGATCTTGGTAATAAAAGTTGTGGATAGTATCTAAACCATAAAAGTTGTGTGAGTCAAATATAAAAAAAAACTGACTAAAAGTTTATTAAATAATACAAATTTGTATATTTAATTTAAATCTTCAATACTCTCTCACATCGAGAACTTCGTCCATTGGCACCAAAGCATCAAGCATATGAAACGAAGAAGGCTAAGAACATATCACAATTAAACCCAAATCTCAACTGGCATAAACTCTTAATGGCTTTGAAAACATATAACAGGGTAGTTGAAATTTCATCCATCTTGGCACATGAATTTAGCATTTTTCTTCAAGACATATTTTGTACTGTGCATTGTATTAGCACATATCACTTTATCAGCGAAAACATCCAACCAAGAAAGCGCAACTTTAAAAAAACATTACATGAAAATTCAATGTTAACACTAAAGAATCCCACTAAATTCTTTAGGGTTCAAGAATTGAAGTAATACAGCTAGAGTGATCGTTCAACAGCTATTGCTCTTGTTGAACAAAGACCCCACAAGCTAAAAATACACATAAATGTTACTCAGAAGCATAGAGAGTCTATCAACAATCAGCATTGCTTCTTTGTGATGATCATTTCAAACTCTAGGGAAATATATATAAAAGAAATAAATTCAGAAAAACTCACTATAACTTTAGTGGACATAACGTGCTGCTCCATTTACTGCAGAGACCATTTTGTGATGTTTCATTACAGCATCTTGATAACAAGACCATAACATTCTGGCTAGCAAGTCTATATGAAAATATGTCTAATATTATTTAAAATATTTGCAATTTTAACATACGAGTTAATCCTAAACAGATTTATAAACTAATCTTCGGATAGTATCTTCATCTGCTTCAAAAGGTGAAAAATGTGAATCATCAGAGTTATATTATATTCCAAATTCTTAAATGGTACAATTTTTAAGGATCACTTTCGCACTGTGCAGCACTCTACGACATTGGACTAACAATAAAACTTCAAATGCCAGTTACTAACCATAGATATCAAAATTGCTTAGATTTCCCTGACTGCAATGAGAGGCTTAGGAGGAGATAGAGATCTAACTTCAGGTGCAGAACTAGGGAAAAGTATGTTCAGCCTGTGCATTAGAATATCAGACCTGGATGGAATTTCGTTAAGAAGAAACTGCTGAACAATTGGCTTCTTAAACCACTCCATGACTGAATCTCCTGATGCCCTAAGAACCACTTTACTCACCTCAAAAGGAGATTCTACTGAGCTAAACATCTGTGCAATCACAATCTTCAAAGTTGCTCCGGTAACCAATTTTATCCGTCTTGGCACAATGCCATAATATAGCATGCGCTTTCTGAATCTATGAAGAGTATGCACTACTGCAATAAGAGCAGCTCCGACTGACAAGTTTCTAACATCAAGGGACCAAGCAATGTGCTGATCAAACACTATAGCCTTTGGGAAAAGTTTGTTCTCATAAGCAACCTTCCAAACACATCGAGCTCGATTTATCTGCCCCATAAGAACTAGGTAATTGAGAAGAACATTGACAAAGTACTTAGCAGCACCCTCCTCTAATTCATAATCAATACCTTGAAAGAATTCCCGAACAAAAGATAACACCGGCTGTCCCCTGTGTTCTGGGCCTGTGAAAAGTCCACACATAAAAGTGTGTGCCTTATGCTTTGTAGCACTGAGGATAGACATCAAATGCCTCTCATTTTTCTCTTCCTGACACCTAACAAGATGAGCTAAAATGGAGGTGTAGAGTATCAAATCAACTTTAGCAGCAGAGTTAACATATGTGTCCAGAAGAGGCTTGGCTGATTCATACAACCCACTCTTCATGCATGACTCAAACAACTGCCTGATAATAAAATTATTGGTTCTGATCCCAGATGAACCCATGAAACGCAACCACCTCAAAGCAAGATCAACCGAACCTTCCTTAATATACACCATCAAAACATCACTAGCTGTCACATCTACAGAATACCCCATGGTCTTCATTTCAAGTAGAATTTTGGCAGCCACATCCACCAGCTTTTTATTAGCCAGTAGAGTTAAAAGCACGGTATAAGTGCTTAGGCCAGGTCTTAAACCCGCATTAGTCATTGAATTGTACAGTTTCATGGCCGGATCAATTTGTCCAGCAGCAGCATGCATTTCCAAGAGACAAGAATATGTAGATGGGGTGGGTAGAAACCCTGCTTTTTCCATATCTAAAAACGTAGACATAGCAATGTCAAGCTTCCCTGATTTTGCATGGGATTCAATGACCAAAGTATACAAACCAAAGTTAGGCCTGAACCCTGCCATCCTCATCTCATCCCAAAGCCTTAGAGCAGTTTCTAACTTCCCAGACTTCACATAAGACTCAATCAGAGAAACAAATATGGTAGGGGGTGGCTTGTAGCCATAACCTCGCATCTCCATGTAAACCTTCATTGCACTGTCCAACCTGCCCGCCTTCCCCATAGAATCAACAAGAGACACAAAGACATTCAAACCAGGCCGAAAATCTCTCACTTTCATCTCTTGGAAGAGTTTGAAAGCAGCATCAAGACGCCCTGACTTTGCCAAGTTGGGGATCATCAATTCATATGTCGAACCATCCAACAAACAGCCAACTTTCTCCATGCTCTCGTACATTTCAAATGCCTTGTAAGGCAAACCCTTGTTCAAAAACAAAGTAATGAGCGAATTATACGTCTCCGTATCAACTTTACAACCAGCATCCACTATTTTCTTGAAGCAGCAAAACGACACCTCCAACTTCTCTGCCTTAGCCAAGTACCTAATCACCCTATTACACGCAGCAGACAAGGAAACCCCATCAGCCGAATCACCAACCATCTCATCAAACAACGACTGAATCCCCTCAAAATCCCTCTTTTGATTCAGCCCATCAAACAACATGACATAACAGTCATCACTTGTAGCATACCAAGCCTGCCTCTTGGCCCACCTAAACAAACTCAAACAAGCATCAGAATCACCAATAACTTTCATCGCTTGAGCAATGTGAGTCATGTTGGGCACAAACTGTAGTTTGTCCAATTGGGTCTCCAATTCCGGCCCCCACTTCCACCTCTTCACAACCTCAACAATTTTTGCTACAGCCAGAGCATTCACAAAGGGCTTCTTCACCTCACCCACCATCACATGATCATCAAGACCAGGCTCCACAGACCTCACACCCTTACCCTTGTAAATAACACCACCCGATTCATCTAAGTACTCAATTTCCTCAGTCCACTCCTTAGACCCACCACTGTCATGGCAGAAACATCTCATGCCTCTCATCCCCACAAGATTTGAGTCATTGCACAAACGTGGGGTGGGCGAAAATATCGATGAAGAGGCCAAAAACGTTAACTTTCGGGTAAAGGGTTGCGCAGAAATGGAAGAGTGAGCGCGGGAGAGAAGAGAGAATTCATGGGTGAGTTTGAAGAGATTGGTAGCAGAAGAAAGCAATTGGCGATTATAAATCATTGTCAATGTGAAGAAGCGAGAAATAAGGAACGAAATAAAGTGCTTACAGCATTTATGTTCTTGTTGTTTGGAGTTTGGGAGGTTCCATTCCACACCGCTTAAACCCTGAAATGCGTTTCCTAGTGTCAGCTACACTTCAATCGAAGGTGGTCTCTCTCTCCATTCTGAGTTTTAACTTAGATGTTTAAATTGGAAATTTTGTCACCTTAAATTTTTCATGGGTGATTTTTTTTAGTTTAATCCTGAAAACCCCTAATTGTAGTTTAACTTTTAATTTTATATTACTTATCTTGTTTTTTTAATCAATCTTAAATTTAACATATTTATTTAAGATACTAGCAAGAAATGATTTAATCAATTAAAATAAAGAATTAAGTTTTATAAAATTGTACACTTGATAAAACAAAATACAAATTTTGTAAAATATTAACTTAAAAAAGTCACATGTTAAAAATTAAAAAGTTATTATTAGATATAGAAAGATAGATAGATTAAACTTGTTAGAATGCACAAGTATGTAATCAGATGTATGTTATCCATTAAATTTATTGATTAAAAAGTAGATGACATTGATTCATTATCATATTGATTTATTGATTAAAAAAATGGAAAAAAAAGAAATTAAAATAACACTTATATCTATTGTTTAGAGATTACAATAATAAAGGTGTTCGATAACTTTTATTTTATATTTATTTTTTATTTTTAATTTGTTTGTTATTATTTTTTATTTGTATTTTAAGTTTAGTTTATATTTCTTTTATTATAAATAGAAGACCTTATATGTATATTCAACTTAAGGGAGATTAATCGTATACATAGTTTTCAATATATTCAACATGTTATCTAGAGTTTAAGATTATTTTGAAGAAAAAAGTTTTATTGCCTCTACCACTACACCTGTCAATATCGGCAACACCATCGTTTACCGCTGTCACTATCGAAGTTCCAGTTTCGACTTACTATTACACGGTTTTGATCGTGCCGTTCATATGACTATTGTGTCGTTAACGACACCTTCATCGCCTTTTGAAGTTATGGATCTGGTCCCTTTGCCATCATGCATGGTAGCTTGTCTTGTAGCGATTTAGAGCATCGATGTCATTATTTTTCCTCTTTCAAAATCATCGTGAGTGATCGCACGTCTGATTTCCTATCAGGTAGCTATTTAGAGCATCGAGATTGCTCTTTTTCCTTTTTCAGATGCCTTGATGGGAGAATCTTGTATTTTTAAGGTTTATCTCTCCTATTCATCAATGACTTCTTCCACTGTTGTCTTTTTTGACCTTCCTTCTCTCACCATTGCATTTGACTCGTCCATATATGTATGTTTTTTCTTCTGCGGCAAAGATGATTTTTTGTTAGTTTATTTATAGTTGTGGTGGCTCTTCAACAATGACTTTTTTATCCATTGGATGTTAACAATTTATTCTTCAACAACGATTTGCAATAAGAGATTTACATGGAGCAAACTTTAAGATTTGTTGCTTAGGAGGAGTCTTCTAGGTTGATATTTCGTCTTCTATGTTGTCTTCGTAAATCATTAACAATTTGGTGTCACTCAAGTTTAAAGGAGATATTTTCACTAAGATTTTATGAATTATATTAGTAACAAGCTTGGTACATACAATTCGTATGCACTAGCTTGAGGGGAATGTTACATATATTATTTTTATTTTATATTTATCTTTTATCTTTAGTTAGTTTATTATTATTTCTTATTTGTATTTTGGGCTTAGTCCATATTTCTTCTATTATAAATTAATGACCTTATGTGTATATTTAAAACAAGGAAGATTAATTTCATATATAGTTTTCACTGTATTCAACAAAAGGTATGATCTGAGTTGCGCATGATGGTTGTGGAAGACATCCAATATCGAATACTAAAAAAAATTATCCATACTTTATTTTGAAATACAAAATTAGAAAACATAATAAATAATTTAACTATAATTTATTAAATAATTATTAATATTAATAAAGAAACTTCTTAAGATTTCATTGTGAAATAAAATATCAATGGATAATTGAATGATAATATTATGGTTATTATTTTCATATTCATTAAGCTTTCAAGTTTCTATAAAAAGTAAGCAACAAAATTACCTAGGTTGTTTAGAAAGATACATGGTGTGTTTATTTGGAAGGATGAATTTAAAAGAGAAGGAGTGGATAAATTTGAGAGAATTTGAGAATAAATGGAGTGTTGTTTTTTCAAAGAGATTTAGAGGTGAGTGAGAGTGGATTTGAAAGTAAAGTTTGTAAAATTTAATGTAGGATTTGATCGATGTGACAGATAAAAAAACGTATTAATTGATAAAAAATAAAGATTACTAAAATGTTCTTAGTGGTAAAAGTAATATAAAATAATATTTATTAATAATATATTTAATGGTAAAAATTATTATAAGGAGGAAAAAAATCAAAATTATTTTTTAAAATAAAATAAATTTAGTAAGTAAAGTCAAATAATTATGTTTAAGATATAATTTTTTGAGAATACAATTTACTACCCAGTGGTATACTTTTTTTATTATTGAAGTCAAATTGTATATTCATGATGAATAAATAATGAAGTGAAGTTACAATATTACACGACAAAAAATGTTGACACATAATAAGGTACAACTATATTTATCTTAAATCATAATGAAGTTCATTCGTTTAGGTATGTAAGCAACTTATTCAAATGATATTGTGTCGCCATCCCTATCAGACATCATGTATGAGATGAGTGTGAAGAGAGAATTTTGAAACATTATCTGAATAAGTTATCATCTTGAATGTTCATTGTCCTTAATAAGTTACCAATTTCTTCTGAGGTGGTAAGATTAAATGAATGAGTTCCAGCAATATCATTGGTTGTGGTTGTTAGCAGTGCATTTTAATGCTCCATGACTCCTAGTTGTCAATGAATAATGACACACAGTCTTCTTGTTTCAATATTTGCTTTCTCCATTTCGTCAATTATTCGAGAACCCATTTGATTTAAAGTTCAATAAGGTGACTTTGACAATAAAACAAGTATGACAAATTTTGTGAAATAAAATAGAAATGACATTGATGTAATGTAAAAAATCAAAGACATAAGTTCGTATAATATAATAAAGTAAATTCATAAGCTGATGTAATACAATCATCCAATATGATACAACTTAATCATCTAATTTGTGCATAATTAAGTTAACACTAAAATTGATGTTTGTGAATTGTCGATTCATGTTTAGAGATAAGTTAGCCATGTTATCTTCAATTCGCTGAACAGACCTTTGTATTTGGTTCATACCTTGCATTCTTTTTTGCAAGTCTTGTACCCCCTCTCACATTTGAGTCGTCATGTTCAGGACTTTGATCTTGTGGTTGTCCTTCATCTTCATTAACATGAAGGTCGTACTGTCAAACACCGTTGACATTGACAATATTCAACTTCTTCAAAGAATTGGTAGAAAAATGTTGTCTGGACCCAATCTAAGTGATGACATTGCGTCAAGATGTACTCCACTGTATTGTATGATTTGGGTGATCAATATATCATATGGTAAATATATGTTACCGACCTTACATTTAAGTATATGTTGCATGATATTATGAGGTCAATTGATAAATATATTATTTTTGTTTGGTACAAATTCTCTAACACTATTTGATGCACTCAAATACATCATCAATATATTTGAAGCAAATCTAACAATGCATAACATTGTTAATATTGTTATTGATGTGTGCATTTGTAATTAAACGGTATAAGAGTGCTACTATATTGAAGTTGACACTCATGACATCATAAACTATATCTTCACTTTTCAAATATGAATCATATAATTTTTCTTCCATTTATATTTACTTAAACAAATATAATTACCAATTTTAGATAAATAAAACATGTTCATATTCGTTACAAAATTTAATACATGTGACAATTTCATGAAAATTTTTAATTATTATCATAACAATGTCATACATAATTCTAATTCAAAACAAGCTTTCAATTAAATCATACGTATTAATATAAATTCATACTATATTAAACTTACAATTATTTGAATTAAATCATAATAATATAAATGCATATTATATTAAACCTAAAATTATTAAGCATATAATCCTTTACATACTAACTAACTATGCATTTAAAACACATATCTATTAAACATATAATCCTTCAGATACTAACTAACTATGCATTTACAATGCATACCTCTTGAAGACTTTTAAAGGAAGGAATATAACACGAAGGATCTACCACACCAGAACTGTAGGGAGGGACAACACACACACATACACATAGATATCTCCACAGTGATAAGATATTGTCCGCTTTGGACCAAGCCCTCACAGATTTGCTTTTGGTACCACTCCAAAAGGCCTCTTATCAATGGAGGTATGTTATGTGTATATAAACTCATGTTCATCTCTTATTTTATCTGATGTGGGACTTTGTTTGTACCCAACATCCTCCCCTCAAACAAAGGACCACCTCCCCTACAGCGGAAGTCTTTTTCTTATCCTCGAGTACACCATGGTCAACACTCTCTCTTTCACAATCCATGGTCAAACACTGAGCATCTCTTGCTCTCCACCTCGCATGATTCACTTCACATGATCATGGAGGGACGTCCTCCCCTACAACGGAAGTCTTTTTCTTATCCTCGAGTACACCATGGTCAACACTCTCTCTTTCATAATCCATGGTCAAACACTGAGCATCTCTTGCTCTCCACCTCTCATGATTCACTTCACCTGATCATGGAGGGACGTACTCAACTGAGCCCGGTCACCAGACATGAACCATGGGCTCTGATACCATTTGTAGGGAGGGACAACACACATACATACACATAGATATCTCCACAGTGATAAGATGTTGTCCGCTTTGGGCCAAGCCCTCACGGATTTGCTTTTGGTACCACTCCAAAATGCCTCTTATCAATGGAGGTATGTTATGTGTATATAAACTCATGTTCATCTCTTATTTTATCTGATGTGGGACTTTGTTTGTACCCAACAAGAACCACCACAAATTCACATAACCAAAGGCAGAAAATCTCTAATTTGCAAAATATGAGCCAAACAAGGTATTAAGGAAACCAACAAACAAGTAAAGGCTACCAAGTAACCATCAAATCCTCAACCAGAATCAGCGCACCAAACTACAAGATTATCACCCGCAAGCAAATACCAAAACCAATTAACCTCTATCAACCACTAACACAACTTAAAGACTTGTACAAAATACATTATATCAAACAAAAAATCATCACAAACAAACTTCACTCACATAAAACCATCACCTATATTTACCTCATTCACAAACATCAACTCCAGCTAGAGATCATCCTCCTTCACCAAATTCATAACTCCTCCTCCTCCACAAGCTTCATAACATCCATTATCCTTCACAAGTACAGACCCACCAATGACATTTGCTTTAGACGTTCACCACAAGCACATCCACCCCTTCTTTCCCTTTGTAACACCTGCACCACACAAAAAACCATTAGAGTTGCCATTAACAAGGTTTCTTGTCGTTGCAATTAACCATTTGAAGGTCATGAACAAGCTTCCAAGGTCATGTAACCCAATACGAGCTCGTGGAATCGGTTAACCCACTGTTGGAACCGATTACAACTCCTGGAAACGAATACGACCTATTGGAATCGAATACACCTCCCTTTGAAATCAAATACAGCTGTTGTAGTCTTCGTTGGAACCATATATGCGGTCTATGGAATCGAATACACATCCATTGTGTTTTGTCTTGTGGGTTGGAATCAGATATATCGTCCATAGAATCGATTCCAACTACAACATTCACCTCTTCTCCATCCTCGTTCACCTACATCCTCCATGGACAATGCCTTCATCTTCAACCTCTTGAACTTAGACATCCAAACCAGACCACGAAGCTACATCACTTCAAATGCTTAACGACTATGGAATGAATTGCATTTATCTTTGCTTTGTGTTTATCTGGAATAACCTGCTTTGTCTTCCATTAAGCTTATCGAACCTATATCATAGAATAACCACACATTGTCCAATGAATTATGAACACTCACCTTAGGTTGTCCTTGAACACACTTTCTTAGCTTTTCCTTCAAAACTCTTGTCAATGCTTCAAAGCTTTTCCTTCAACACTCTTAATATGTAGTGCACACTTCAACACTAGTGGAGAGCTTATATCGTAAATAATGGCACTTATTATAAACCACCAAATGCTTCCATCCAATAGTTAATGGGCTATAATGGTTATGTGAAGGAGTCAACCAATAAAAAAATTTCAAATCAGCCTATAGAGTTCAAGAATCTTTGCCTCTTCTATGTAAGTTCGGGAATCTCTATCCCTCTAAGTTTGTGCATGGCAAAGCAAAAGCAACACGAGTGAACTCGTGGCAACAAAGCATGTTCATTAAGATTAGTGGAATTGGTTCCTTAGTCACTTGGAATCAGTTACAAGGCTTATATATAATCAAAACTTCAACTTTTGTGAAGTAAATATGATAATGAGACAAGGGGTATTTGGACATTTCTTCCTAAATCCTTGCAAGTCCCAACAAAGTGGTAGAATTCCAAACCTCACTCATCCCTTAAATCTTTTCTCTTATTAGCTTTTAAATAGTACCATCCACACAAACAAACACAGTGTTAGAGATTTGATTTTGATGATTTTGTCAAACAAGAAAAAGAAATGATGAAAAGAATACACCAATAAGACTTGTGTATATAATATCCTTTTGTTGCATAATTTCTCTATGCTTATTTTGTAGTTTTCCAATATCATATTTAAATTTTTGTTTGTTTTTTAATTATTCCCATCCAACATGGTTTTATATTCATTGTCTTTTGAGTCTCATCTCAACAATTTATTCTTGTTGTTTTGAATAAAAATAATAAATTCATATATTATATTAATAAGAAACTATGTTGTTTAGTATTAACACAAAATAATATATGACAAAATAAATAAATAAGATGACAAAACAAGATAACAATCAATTCATTCAATTAAGAAAAAAAATGCATTGACAAGAACTTAATTAACACATGTACAAAACACCTAATTTTATTAGCTACCTAAAACATAATTAAGACTATTAGCTATATATAATTAGGTTAGAATCACTTATTTAATTGTTTATTATATTATCTTTAATTTATAAAAGGTGAAAACATTAAATATGACAATACTAATAAACATGTCAAATAGTTCAATATCTATGGATTTAAAAATGCTAATAGTAAGATATTTATTATTTCGAGTTCTCCAAGTACTCATAAAAGTTAAATATATTTTTTGAAAGAGCAACAAAGTCTCTTGTAAATCCATAGTTCACATATAATATATTAAAGATCTTACTTCAATTAGAGATAAAACTAATTTATATTAAATAAGGTGTGATTTTGTAAGGATGGTTTAGTTTTAAATTCACCTCCTAACTTGATGTTCAATTACAAGAAACCTTACCTTGTTAATGATGTTTTTCATGAGCACACTAAGCACATTGAGATCAATATTGTTCGTGAGAAAGTTAGTTTTGGTTTCCTTAAACTTCTTTCAATGAGTTCTTCCCATCAACTCACAAACATCTTCACCAAAGCTTTATATTCTTCTCATCAACTCGTTGAAATCTTCACAAAAGCTTTATTAACTTCAATGTTCTAAGATTTACATTCCAAGTTGGGCATATTGAACATCCATTCCTAGTTTGAGGAGGATCTCAACCATAATCAGTTCCTTATCAACCATATTCAATTTTCTATCTTAACCATAATTAGTTTTTTTGTTTATCTACTTTTTATGTTTTTTTATCATACCATTTTGATTATCTCATTGTGTATGTATTTACATTGTTCACAATAATAAATTTATGCACTCAACATTATTATTACAAGTCAATTTTATGATGATGAGTTTGGCATAAAGTCACTTTTTGATTTGGCATTAGAGTTTATCCTAATTATGTTTGTTGGTTGTATGTTGGGTCACTATTAGACCATCCATAAAGATTTAGTCCTACGCACAATATGCACATGCTTCAACGTGAGGAACTGTGTTGAATATCTCACATTGACTAGAGATAAAGTCTGTTAGCAAAAATCAAAGATGAAGTTTCGATGATGAACAAATTTGCACAAGTCAAGATCCATAAAGGCAGATTGAAGATCTCTGTAGTTTATAAAGCTTTTATAATAATCAAAGTTGATGTAATAGTGCTCTTATATGTATTAGGGTTGATTCTTGTAATTTATATTTGATTTATTTACCGTTGAGAATCATCCACAAGCTGTTTTAATCGATTAAACCCAGTTTTAATCGATTAAAACGAGGCTGACACTGAAAACCCAATTGCCCCTTTAATAATCGATTAAAGCTAATAATAATCGATTAGTTAATCGATTATTCCTGAGAATAATCAATTAACACTAGCCGTTGGGGGTTTCAGATTTGAAAAACTAGCCGTTGGGGGTTTCAGATTTGAAAAACTAGTCGTTGTACTCATTATTAATCGATTAATATTTATGTTAATCGATTAAATGCGTTAGATGGCCCGTTTTCGAAGAATGGAAGGGTATTAGGCTGAGTCTATAAAATGGCTCACTCTTTATCTCAAAAATAACTCTTCCCTTGTGCTAAAGATCTCTGAACTCTTTGAGAACTCTGTGAGATTGTTGAAGCTAAGGAAACTCTTGTCTGCAAAGTTCTGAAGTGCTATTGCGGTGATAGAGGAATAGCTTGTTCATCCTTGGTGTATCCAAGGAAGTGCCTGGAAGAGAATCATCCTTCGTGAAGCATTCGGAGGAGGTGGTCATCCTTTGTGAAGATTCAAAGGAAGTGTAAGTTCATCTCTTGTGGTTTCAAGAGAGGTGGTATTTCTAAACTCTTACAAATTGTTTTTCTTTGTGATTAATATTTGTAATTGTTTTGTGTTAGTGAAAAAGGTTTATCTTGTTTGAGATAAGCGACTGGACGTAGGATCCGAGTGATCTGAACCAGGATAAAATCACCTGTGCAATTTTTCTGTTTCCCTTACTCTGTCATTTATATTTAATTATCTGCTCAGTAAGAAAAATTAAGAGAAAAATAATAAAAGGCAAAATAAAAGTATATAACCAATTCACCCCCCCTCTTGGTTTGTTCCACGCTAATAATTCCGTTGCAGCGGTTCTAACAATTGGCATCAGAGCTTGCTTTGATAGTCATTCAAATGGCAGGATCACATTAAACCTTTGCAGAGGGTGCATCAATCAATAGACCCCCACTATTCACAGGTGAGAACTATGCATTCTGGAAGGTAAGAATGCAAATATTTATTGAATCTATTGATTGTGAAATTTGGGATGTTATTGCGTCTGGCTCTTTTGTTCCTACTAACAATACACAGGAACCAAAGCCCTGTGGTCAATGGACCATTGAAGAAAAGAAAAGATTTCAGAATGATGTAAAAGCTCGGAATATCATTGCATCAGCATTGACTGTTGATGAGTTCTACAGGGTCTCTGTCTGCAAAACTGCTCAAGAAATGTGGGACGTACTCAGAGTGACGCATGAAGGAACAGATGATGTAAAGAGGGCAAGAAAGAACTCCTTAATCCAAGAGTATGAAATGTTCCGGATGAAGCAAGGAGAAACAATTTCAGACGTTCAAAAACGCTTCACCAACATTGTCAATCATCTCATTGGACGAGGTAAGTCATTTGATACCGATGAACTTAACATTAAAATCTTGAAGTCTTTAGACAGGTCGTGGCAACCAAAGGTGACTGCAATCTCGGAGTCACAAAACCTCAACACCATGACTATGGCGGCACTCTTTGGAAAGTTGAGGGAACATGAACTAGATCTTGGAAGACTTGATGAAGAAGAAGCAAAAGCCAAAAACAACAAGAAGAGTTTGGCATTAAAGTCGGAGGTTGAAAGAAGCAAAGGCAAATCAGAAGATGAAGACTCAGACGAAGAGGAAAATTTAAGTCTTGTGATCAAAAGATTAAACAGGTTCATGAAGTCTAAAGGTAAAGGAAGATTTAGATACGAAAAGAAAGATAATCAAGTATCTTCCTCAAATTACCGATGCTACGGCTGTGGAGAAAAGGGGCATCTAAAAGCAGACTGCCCAAATCAAAAGAAGGGTGAAGACAAAAAGGAGAAAAGATTCTTCAAGAAAAAGAAGGCCTACATTGCCTGGGAAGACGACAATGAAACCATTTCAGATTCAAGCGACTCAGATGAAGAAGCAAACATCTGTTTGATGGCAGATGATGATAATGTCAGCCAAGTAAGTAGCTCACACTATTCTGATAATGATAGTCACATTGATGAAGATGAAATGCATGAAACATATGCTGCATTATTAATTGAATCTAAAAAATTAGATATTTCTCATAAAAAGCTGAAAAAGGATTTTAAATATTTAAAATCTGAATTTGACAACCTTCTTGAAGAAAATGAAAATTTAAAGCTTACTTCTGAAAATCTCTCTAAAATTAATGATGCTTTGAAAACCGAATTTACAAATTTGTCTGAAGAAAACAGAAGTTTGAAAAATAAATTTTTATATCAAGCAGAAGAAATCAGAAATTTGAAAAGTAAAGTTTTATATTATGAAAAGGAAAAATATATTGCTAATAATGAATGTGGATCTTGCATAAAATTCAAATATTCTTCTGAAAACACAACCTTAGGATAATGTAGTAAAAATAATGAAAATAAGGTTGTTAAAAATAAGTATGTTCCTAAAATTAAAAATAAACATAATAATAGAACTCGTAGAACATGGGTAGAAAAAGGAACAACTTATAGGAACACAAACTTTGTATCATGCTTTTATTGTATGAAAAAGGGTCATACTTCAAATAAATGTAAAATTAAGCATTATGGTGTTCCAAGTGGTAGATATGTTTGGGTTGCTAAATAATTTGAATCTAACCCAAAAGGACCCATACAAAGAAGTTGGGTACCTAAAATAGCTTGTTTGTTCCTTTCTTTTGTAGGTATTACAGAAATCAAGAAAAGTCATGTGGTGTCTCGATAGTGGTTGCTCAAAACACATGACAGGAGACAAGACGAAGTTCACATATTTCAAAGAAAAGGAACAAGGCTTTGTTACCTATGGTGACAACAATAAAGGAAGAATTCTTGGAAAAGGGGATATAGGAAGCAAAGACACCTTGATGATCAAAGACGTGCTATATGTAGAAGGACTAAGGCATAACTTAATTAGCATAAGTCAACTGTGCGACAAAGGATTCAAGGTAACCTTTGAGAAGAATTCTTGCACTATTTTTAAGAATGATTCTTCTGAAATTGCATTAAAAGGATTCAGACATAATAATATTTATTTAATTGACTTAGAAAATGCATCAAATAAAAATATTTCATGTTTAGTTGTTAAAGAGGAAAACCCATGGTTGGGGCATAGGCGTGCTCCTCATATACATATGCAACAATTAAACAAACTTATATCTAGAGATCTAGTAATTGGTTTACCTAAATTAAAGTTTGTAAAAGATAAAATGTGTGATGCATGTCAAAAGGGTAAACAAGTTAAAAATTCCTTTCATTCAAAAAATATTGTTTCTACTTTAAAACCTTTGGAACTTTTACATATGGATTTATTTGGTCCTTCAAGGATAAAAAGTTTTGGTGGAAACTATTATGCTTTGGTTATTGTTGATGATTTTTCAAGATACACTTGGACTTTCTTTCTCACTCTTAAGAGTGAAGCTTTTAAAGAATTTAAAAAGTTTGCTATTTTAGTTCAAAATGAAAAGGATCTAAGAATAAAAGCTATTAGAAGTGACCATGGTGGTGAATTTCAAAACGAATTATTTGAAAGTTTTTGTGAAGAACATGGTATTTCTCATAAATTTTCCTCACCTAGAACTCCCCAACAAAATGGAGTTGTTGAAAGAAAGAATAGAACCTTAGAGGAACTTGCTCGTACTATGTTAAATGAAAATAATGTTCCTAAACAATTTTGGGCTGATGCTGTGAGTACTGCTTGCTATGTTTTAAATAGAATGATAATTCGACCTATTTTAAAACGTACTCCTTACGAGCTTTACAAAAATAGAAAACCAAATGTTTCCCATTTAAAAATTTTTGGATGCAAATGCTATGTTTTAAACAATGGAAAACTAAATCTGGGAAAATTTGATTCAAAAGCTGATGAAGGAATTTTTCTTGGTTATTCTTTAACAAGCAAAGCATATAGAATTTTTAATAGGAACACACTCACAATAGAGGAATCCATACATGTTACTTTTGATGAAATTGCAGACCTTGAGGCAAAACCTCTTGAGTCAGAAGAATCTGATGCAGGAACAAGAGAAGATTCATCAAAGGAAACAGATGAAGAGAAGAATCATGACAATCCTCAAGATGAAGATTTAAATAAAATATGGCGACAACCTAGAGGATTATCTTTGGACAACATAATTGGCGATATCACACAAGGGGTAAACACAAGAAGTACTATTGTAAATTATTGTATGAATGTTGCTTTTGTGTCACAGATTGAACCAAAGAATATCAAAGAAGCCCTTCAAGATGAAAAATGGTGTATCGCAATGCAAGAAGAACTCAACCAGTTTGAAAGAAATCAAGTGTGGGAATTAATTCCCAGAAAAAAACACTCATCAAGTAATTGGAACAAAGTGGGTGTTCAGAAACAAACTGGATGAAGAAGGAAACATCACCAAGAATAAAGCTAGGCTTGTGGCAAAAGGATATAGTCAAGAAGAAGGTATAGATTATGATGAGACATACGCTCCAGTTGCCAGGTTAGAGGCAATACACCTACTTCTTGCTTATGCTTCTATAATGAAATTTAAATTATTTCAAATGGATGTTAAAAGTGCTTTTCTAAACGGTTATATCAAAGAAGATGTATTTTTTGAACAACCACCTGGTTTTGAGGACTTTAAAAACCCAAATCACATCTACAAATTAAAGAAAGCACTATATGGCTTAAAACAAGCACCTAGATCTTGGTATGAACGTCTTAGCAATTTTCTTGTAGAAAATGGTTTCAACAGAGGAAAAATTGATTCAACTTTATTTATTAAAAGAATTGGAAAACATTTTCTAATTATTCAAGTATACGTAGATGATATTATTTTTGGTTCATCTAACGCAACTCTTTGCGAGAATTTTGCTAAGTCCATGCAGGGAGAATTTGAGATGTTAATGATGGGAGAACTTACTTTCTTCCTCGGACTTCAAATCAAACAAATGGAGAAAGGAACCTTTATATCTCAAACCAAGTATTGAAGGGAAATCCTTAAGAAGTTTGAGATGGACAATGCTAAAGAAGCATCAACTCCCATGGGAACATCCTGCTATTTAGACAAAGATGAGACAGGTACAGAGGTAAGTCAGACCAAATACAGAGGTATGATTGGCTCTCTATTATATCTTACTGCTAGTAGACCTGATATCATGCAAAGTGTATGTGTGTGTGCTAGGTATCAGTCAAGCCCTAGAGAGTCTCATCTTACTGCAGTAAAACGCATCCTTAAATACCTTAAGGGGACAACATCCTTTGGTTTATGGTATCCTTCAGGAGCTGACCCTAGTCTTGTAGGATTTTCTGATGCTGATTATGGAGGTTGTAAGATAGATCGGAAAAGCACTAGTGGAACCTGTCACTTTTTTGGTAGTTCCTTAGTCTCTTGGCACTCTAAGAAACAAGCCTGTGTAGCCTTATCAACCACTGAAGCTGAATACATTGCTGCGGGTAGTTGTTGTGCACAAATCTTATGGATGAAACAACAATTAGAAGACTATGATATTCATTTAGATCATATTCCGCTTAAGTGTGATAGCACAAGTGCTATAAAACTTACCAAAAATCCTATCCTGCATTCTAGAACCAAGCATATAGAAATTAGGCATCACTTCATTAGAGACCATGTCCAAAAAGGTGATTGTGAAATGGAATTCATAGATTCTAAGCATTAATTAGCGGACATTTTCACCAAAGCATTGCCTAAGGATAGATTTTTTGAGCTTAGAAGAGATCTAGGCATATTAGAAATAGTAAAATAGGCATTCTTGGACTCAATATTGCACTTTTCGTTGCTTCACGTGTTTAATCTACGTGTCAATCGATTAAAAGCGTTATCCATACATTTACGAATGGTTTAATCGATTAATCCAAGTATTAATCGATTACGTAATCGATTAAAATCCAATTTAATCGATTAAATGCGCTCCAGTTTTGCAATTTTGAAAAACTAGCCATAGTTTTGTTTGCTTTAAAATTCCTATCTTATATAGTTCAATGTATGTTTAAACAATGTTTTATAAGTTCTTTATCCTAAAATTATTTGCTTTAAATATCCTATTGTGAATGTTTGAATGAATCTTTAAATTTGAAACATTTTTAGCTCATATGCATATATGCTTTTATTAAGGGGGAGTATTATCTTAGGGGGAGAACATCAAACACAACTTTTTAATTATGATCAAAAAGGGGGAGAAATTGTTTAAATCTTATTTGCTTATTTGTGTTTATTCACTAATGCACTTTTTCTTCCATAAGTTGTGTTTTATCCAGATTATTACTAAAAGCTTTAAATCAAAGGAGTTTTTGATCATCATCAAAAAGGGGGAGAATGTTAGCAAAAATCAAAGATGAAGTTTTGATGATGAACAAATTTGCACAAGTCAAGATCCATAAAGGCAGATTGAAGATCTCTGTAGTTTATAAAGCTTTTATAATAATCAAAGTTGATGTAATAGTGCTCTTATATGTATTAGGGTTGATTCTTGTAATTTATATTTGATTTATTTACTGTTGAGAATCATCCACAAGCTGTTTTAATCGATTAAACCCAATTTTAATCGATTAATCACCTGTGCAATTTTTCTCTTTCCCTTACTCTGTCATTTATATTTAATTATCTGCTCAGTAAGAAAAATTAAGAGAAAAATAATAAAAGGCAAAATAAAAGTATATAACCAATTCACCCCCCCTCTTGGTTTGTTCCACGCTAATAATTCCGTTGCAGCGATTCTAACAAAGTCAATTTATAGTATATAAGTGAGAACAATCCTCATCTTATAAGTCGATTATGTATGAACGAGTTAGGCTTCAACTCTAATAATGTTAATATTTACCATTATTTTTTTTATCTTGTACTAACAAAATAAACTCTTATCTAGCTTTTAGACTACTTAGTCTTCATTTTTATTTTTATTTTATAAACAAATAATTACATTTTTAGTTACTCTAATATAATTAGACCACTAATCCCCATCATTTTTTGTCTAATTATTTGATATTTCAAACCAAAGAAGTTGACAATCTTGAGAAGCTGGAAGAAAGAACCACATTATATAATCATAGAAGAGCACCTACTTTGGGTGTCACAGAAGCCACACCCATTACCATCAAGCTAGAGAACTTCAAGATTAATAATGTTGGCGCCATCAAGAGGGGCAATGGGCACCAACTTGGCAGAGACCATGACTAATGCTAAGGACCCAACAATGAGGGACTTCCATTAAATATAACCTTCACAAAGGTTGGATACGTATTTTATCTCCCAACAGTGGACGACTTGCATTGGGAGACACTTTTGCTGATGTGAGAATTTTTACCCTATTTCTCCTTGTTTCCTTGAGAGAGAGTTAACTTTTAAAGATTTAGAGTGCGAAATAAATATTTAGAAAGCTTGAAGGAATGTTAGGACTTGTGAGAACATCATCTCCTTCTTCCTCCTTGTATCTCCATCTTCTTCCATTTTACAATTTGTACTCTTAAACTTTCCAAGACAATGAAGAACAAAAATAATTTTCTACAATAGATATAACCATTACACTATATATATATATATATACATATATATATATATATATATATACATACATATATATATATATATATATCTATATATATACATATATACACATATATATGTATATATGTATATATGTATATACATATATATATATATATGTATATACATATATATATATGTATATACATATATATGTATATACATATATATGTATATATACATATATATATATGTATATACATATATATATATATATATATATATAATATTGAAAGACCACTCGAGTTATACTATGACATCAAATCAGTTGTTAAAGAAAGAGTATAGAGTGGATGAATTTCCATAGGAAACTTAGAGACAAATTCCTTGATGGTATATCCTGTTAATAATGCTCTTACACCCAAGGTCTTTTATGAGTATATTGTTCATATGAGTGTTTTACAGTTTGAGGAATCTTTGGTTTAGAGGGAGTTAATCACTTTTGTGTGTTTGTGTTCTATGTGTGGTTTTCATGTATGCATACATTCTGGTTTATTATTCAAAATTACATTATGTATATTAAGGTTTTTTGTATTGATCTCATTGAGATAAAGTAAGGACCAATTGAAAATAGACGTGTACAGGTCACCTTCATGTAATTTTCATGCAACACATTTCATGATGAATACATGTCATTTGGTTATATTAGCATTAATGATCATTCTCAAGTTTGATTGCAATTGATGCAATGAAAACTGCTTTGGTTCTACATGCCGATATAATCAACGAACATGATCTTTTGGATATGTTCAAGGTATATAATGACAATTTTGAGCTCATAAAGTCTAACGCATTTGTAAGGATTTATATGAATATATATATTTGTGACAAGTGAGAGATTGATAACAATTTTGAGTCATTCATGTATATATATATATATATATATATATGAAGATCAAAGACCAATTAAAGGTTGTTCATTAATTATTTCAGTTCATTAATTATTTGGCTTAATACCCTATTTTATCCCCAGTTTCGCTCGAAAATGTCAAATTAGTCCATCCTTTAAAAAGTGCGTCAATTACGATCTTACTTAATAAAATTTATATCAATGAAATCCCTTCCGTTAAATCCGTACAAACGGCGTTAATTATTAAAGTAGAAGAGAGAGAAAAATAATTAACGCCGTTTGTACGGATTTAACGAAAGGGATTTCATTGATATAAATTTTATTAAGTAAGGACGTAATTGACGCACTTTTTAAAGGATGGACTAATTTGACATTTTCGAGCGAAACTGGGGACAAAATAGGGTATTAAGCCTAATTATTTCAAATGACAAATCCTTCATGTACACTTCTGTTTTTTTTTTCTAAAGGAAATTGGGAACTACTCTTTTTTATAAAGGTTTATTGCTTATTAATTTTTTATCTATGATTCATAAACCAACAATAGCTTGATACTTAGTTACTTAGGTGTTGGGAAATATTTTTTGTAACTTAAAATTAAAACAAAATACCTAATGAAACTTGTATTTAAGAATGGAGTTTGACTTATTAGTTGTCTTAAATCCTAGTTATTAAAACATATTTGTTTATTAGCGATTCAAGGAATTGACTCTTAATAAGAAACTCTAGACTCATTCTACTAAGGGATTAAGGTTTGATCAAACCGTAGCTAGTCCAAATTAGTATCACAAAAATGGAGAAATAGAATCACTAAATGTGGTATAGCTCAAAATAAAAATTTAACCAAAAACTTGTGGGTTGACTTATCAATATATTGGAGAGGAGTTGAATAATTAAGTGCATGATAGCAAGATTGGTGAAATCTAGCCCTAATAAAATAAATCAATTTCATTTCCAATCCTTGCATCTCTTAAGTGTTTTTTATACTTCTAAATTGTTTTTAATTATTTGTTAAGACAATATCATTTAGAATAAGAAAAAGAAATAAATAAATGTACACAAAAAAAATTGAACACATATCTCCAACACATAATAAAATACTCTAACTACATGTGCCACACTTCACTTCAATCTAACTTATCATTTATTACTCTAACTAATGTTGTTTATACTGAAACAACCCTTCTAGATTTATTTATTTTTTCTAGTTCTTACAAAATTTTTGATTAAGTCAAAATTATGTTTGAAGATTCAGAGATTAAGTGATGAATTTTTTTTAGGAATGTTTTGATCATGTTAGTGTAACAATGAATGAGGTTTGAGGTTTTTACAAGTTATAAATTCTCCTTTTATCTTAATTTGATCATTTGTTAAGTGAAAAGTTTTTTGAAAATATTTTCAGTCCTTTATGATTTTTTGGCACATTTTAATAAATTAAAGTATGTTTTAATATATTAAAGTACTTTTAGATTTGCTAGAAAATGATGAAAATGATTCTAATAATTTAAAATGCATTGGTTTGAAATAATAATTTAAAATGTATTGGGTGAAATGATTTTATTTTTCTTTCTTTTCCAATAAATTATTTTGACTTTCATTAACCCGAGAAGGTTAAAACTAACACATGCTTAAATACATAACTTCTGTCATCAAATGTATGTATAAATAAGATATAAATTTAATTTATTAGATTATCTACTTTTTATGAAATTCGACTCATGGATTCTCACATTTAGATAGGAGACAAATCCTTTTTATTTAAAATTATCAGTACTGAAAAAGGATGTTTAAACAACAAAGGATATTTAAAGGGAAATGATATTTCGACAACCAGTTTTGACAACATTTTAACACGGGCCACGTGTCAAAATGCCATTGGTGCACGTGTAATTGGCTTTCAAAAATTAATTTGACGTGGAAAATGAAGATTCAGAGCGCGAGTTTGAAGTTGTGGGCGTCATTTGTGGTTTTCAGAATTTGAATTTTTAGGGTTTGGTAGAGAGAGAAACAGAAAGGCAGTGAGATAGCGTCGTGAGAGAGACTCCGTCTTCGTCTTCGTCGCACCCAGCCACCCTTCGAGGCGTTTGACGTCTGCAATCGGCCGACGCGGTTGCTTGCTTGGAGTGCAGAGGTGCTTTGGTGGCCGGTTCTTCGACTGTACCGGAGCATTGCGGTGGTCGCCGGACCGTCGGCTATGGTAATATTTCCGAACCATAGACAGAGTCCGTCGACCTCTCTCCCCAGCCCGCCATTGAGTCTTCTTTCGACTCCTTTGATTCCGTCGAGCGTCGCGGTTTGTTGGCGACCGGAGTTCCGCCGGAGTTTCGCCGGCTTCCCGTGTTGTCCGATTCCTTCACCGACGCGTTTTTGGCTGCCGCTGTTCCAAGAGGAGCCACCCACCCAGTCCGTCTTCTGTGTAAGGTCCTTGGCCTTTTGTTAGGGTTTTTTCCCCGTCGAGTGTACTTTGATTGAATTGGCGTAGATGGATTGCTCAAAAGAAGGAGGTTATAAGAATGTAAGTACATAAAATGTTTTGAAAATTGATTTGTTTGTTTGAAACTGAGTTTTTTGATTGTTTATATTTTGAATTTGAATTGTAGTTGCGTTTGCGGGTTTGGTCCGATACAAAAGCGATAGTCAACATTAATGGTATACTTCGAGAAACGAGTGCTGCCGGAGTTCGTGTTCCTCCAACCAGCCACGAGTGCCGCCGGAGTCCGTCCTCATCGGACACGAGTTTTTGTTAGAGGACGCTCAGGCAATACGGGAAACGCTACCGAAAACGAATGACTGTTCACATTACACGACCGAACGCGGTTAGTGTTCAGACACCACTACTTTTTGGACGGTCGGGCAATACGGGAAACGCTACCGAAAACGAACGACCGTTCACATTACACGACCGAATGCTCTAACACTCACTAACACACAGACCGAACGTTCAAAAGGTACACTCCGATCCAGGTCGAACGCAAACAATCACTAACACATGCCAAGATCGAACGCTAACGCTCGTTACCTGAGAACACAAAACCAGACGCTTCAAATTCAAACCTAAGAATCGAAATTAAGAACGAACGCTCACAAGCATTAAAACAGAACCAAGTTCGAACGTTAAAGCTCTCTGACACAACTAGGACGAACGCTTACTAATACACCCAAAACCGAACGCTTACTAATACACCCAAAACCGAACGTTTCAGATTCAAACCTAAGAATATCAAATTTAGATCGAACGCTTAAATCACTAAAACACCAAAACCGAACGCTCAGTCTAAAACATAAAAACCGAACGCTTAGACTGAAACATCAAAATTTGAATGGAACCATAAAACGCATAGTATGACCGAACGTTCATGCACAAATTAAACTTAAGCATAAAACGCAAACCCAGAAACACAAACTTGAATGGAACCAGCGACTGAAAGCAAGCATGAACAATAAAATCCTACCATGGCAGCGTGAAAGCGATAATGAACAGTAAAACTTGCAGCACAATGAACAGTTAAAGCGTAAAATGAATAAGAAACTTGAGTGGAGAAACAGATTCAACTAGAAAATTTCAAAGAGACTGAGTTCAATACATGAAAATGGGAAAGAAACCAAAACCTAAACCTCCCCAAATGGGAAAGAAACCTAAACCTAAACCCCTCTTTTTCGTCCACCGAACAGTCGACACTCCGGTGGCACTCCGGTGATGCTCCGGGACAGGGACGGAAGCAGGTGGGACGAAGCGAGACCTTGAACGCGCCCCTAGTTCGCTGGGCCGGACGGAAGACGATGTCGTCTTCGCTTCGTTGGCCAACGTCGGAGCTGCGGCGGCCGTGAATCGGAATCGGCTGGAGGGGTTGAATAGCTCCGACACGGCCTTCAACGTTGTCCAGCGACACCCCGGCAAGCACTCCGTCGGACCTCTCTCTCTCTCGAACTCCCTTTCTCCAACTCTCTCGGCCTCTCTCTGTCTAGGTCACAGCCTCCCTCCCAATGTTCGCGGTTCTCTCTCTACAATGTTCGAAATAAATTTCAAATTTCAAACTAAACTTCTAAACCTGCCCGCCCCTTGCCACGTCAGATTTCGACAGCTTTTTCATTAAAAACGTGGACCGCTCACATTTACACACGTGTCCCATGTCTAAATGTTGTCAAAACTGGTTGTCGAAGTATCATTTTCCATATTTAAAGAAACACTTGTTGTAACTCTTAACTCAAGACTACCCGATAGTAGTAAAAGTTTTGTAAGTCTAATTATGTAATAATATATTATCATATTCTTTTATTTTCCTTTAGATCTCAGATTATACATATAATATTTATCTTCTTTTATGTATATTTTATATTTTTATTAAATTTCAATTAATAAAATATGTGTGGAAAACAAAATACATGGTAATTTCCTTCCTCAACATTTCCCTAAAATTTGAAAAAAAAAACCAACCTTATCTAACTTTTATTGCAAAAAGGGGTAATTTTTCCTCTTTTGATTTAGGAAAAAGTAAGGAGCAATTGATTTTTAAAGTACAATAATGATTTAATGAGGAGACAGGCTAACGAACAGCAAACGACGACGGTTCATTGATTAGGTTAAGGAATAATAATATATCTTCTCTTCCCAATGAATCAGTCAGGCACAGAACAGAAATTAGTCTCCTCCAACATGCACGAAGAAAATCAAAAGCCCTTTCTTCTCGCACAACAAAACAAAAAATAAATAGAAAAACCTCAAAGCGTTGAAGATTCAACTATCACATACGTGTACAGTATGCACTACTTTCTTAAGTAATAACAACTACTCTCGCACTTTCAAGATTCGTTCCCACATTAATAATTGCTTAGTTTAATTATCGAGCTGTATAATATTATTCTTTAACTTGTTTATTTAACACAAATTGGAAAATTGCACAATATCTTCCTTTCTCCCATCTCATCGTATCATAATATTAATATATTGTTTACACAATTTTGACTTCAGCATTGCAAGCTGAGAGTTTGGGAGATCAGAGTCGTGAGATGAAATTCGGATCTTTGAGGCGATACCCAATTGGTTTCTGACCTTGAAATCGAGCTGGGATGGGGAAAGTTTGGATTTTGATGGTGGTGGTGTTGGCGGGTGTGGTGGACATTGAAAGTGCGAGGAAGTCTCCATCAGGGAGGATCCATACCCTCTTCTCTGTGGAATGTCAGAATTACTTCGACTGGCAGACTGTGGGGCTGATGAACAGTTACAGGAAGGCCAAGCAGCCTGGACCCATCACAAGACTCCTCAGTTGCACTGATGAGGAGAAGAAGAACTACAAGGGAATGCATTTGGCGCCAACCTTTGAGGTGCCCTCCATGAGTAGACACCCCAGAACTGGTGACTGGTAAGCAAATGATAAATAATCAGTGTTGCAAAGGTTTATGTTTTTGGGTGGGGTGGGGTAAGTTTTAGAAGGACAACTGTTAGATGCAGTTTCAGAGATGTTTTTGGAGTTTCCCTTTGGTAATTCGTGCAACAGATTTTGGTTTAAGGTCAACATAGATTATTAAGGCGAAACTTCAATTTTGACTGGAAATCAGCAGAATAAACACCTATGGAATTAAGTTTAGTCATTTTTGGAATTTGGAGTGTGGAGTGTGGATTCATTTGCGTGGTTTTGTTTTAGAGTGAGATTAATGACATGGTTTTGGTTCTGGTTGTCCAACGTTAGTTGGTTACTTACTAAGGTAGTTTTAACTCTGATTTGTTGTTCTGTGTAGTTGTCTATCCTGCTGTTGATCTTTTACTTAGGCATGTCTACGGACAGGATCTGCGAGTTCTTGAAACAGTGTGTATAAATTGTGGATTGGTGTGGTGGCTAAATTCTTCATGGTAAATAAGCTCTGGATTGTGTGGTGTACAACAATTATGATTGGTACAGTTATGACATGTGATGTTGACAAGAAATTTCTTAATGTCAGCACTATCCAGTTTTTCTTGTGCATAAGACCCCTGAGCTTGCACTTGACACCAATTAGTACAGGGCATTGGATGACTCATATTGATACTCTTACTTCATAATGAAAATATTCTGCCAGTACTTTGGTATGGAGTATGTGACCATTTGATTTGAGAAAATGTTTCTTTATTTTCATTCTCTGTTTTCACTTTGAATTTTTGATTTTTTATTCAGAAAAAAGTGAAAACCAAACATGAAAACAGTAGAAAGTTATGTTCAGTGTTTCCTGTACAAGCATTTGAAAATTGGAAGCAAAGTGAAAACAAAAAGTGTTTTCTCAAACGAAATGCTCATAAGTGTCGGTTCATTCTCATATGTTTAGAGTGTGTGTGTTTTCTTTTTAATTTTTAATTTTTTAATTTTATTTTAACACGTCCCTTTGGCAAATATGACATGTGCCTATGTTATTTTAAAAGCAGAACCATTTGCTGAAGATAGTAGGATGAGAAATAAATCTCCTATCCACTATGCAGGTATCCTGCAATAAACAAACCTGCTGGGGTTGTACATTGGCTTAAACACAGTAAGGATGCAAAAAACGTTGACTGGGTTGTCATTCTGGATGCAGACATGATAATCCGAGGCCCAATTGTACCTTGGGAGCTTGGTGCTGAGAGGGGAAGACCTGTTGCAGCTTATTATGGGTATTTACTATTTTCTTGCTTCTTATTCTTTTTATTCACTCCTTTTCTTTTTGTGATGTAGTGTAAACCACTTGATCATCACTTCCATTTCACATACTTTGGAAGGATGCTAATGCATTAGTGCATCTTACATTTGATTGTTATCAATTTTAACAATATGGAAGTTTTGGAAGCCTAGGCCTTTTATTTTTACATTGGCCGTAATGCAGTCACTTGAATTGAATCAGGGGATGGGGACTTTACTAATGCATAAGCTAGGGAGAGCTTTGCTCTACGTTATAAACTTGATTAAATCTCTTAAAGTAGTACTTATATATGTATTTTATATTATTGTTTCTTTCTTTGGCTCACCATTAAAACTTGAGACATATCTAAATTCTGTTTCCAGATACTTAATAGGTTGTGACAATATTTTGGCTCAACTGCACACAAAACATCCAGAACTGTGTGACAAAGTTGGTGGGCTTTTGGCCTTTCATATAGATGACCTGCGAGTTTTTGCTCCCTTGTGGCTTTCAAAAACCGAAGAAGTTCGGGAAGATACGGCTCACTGGGCAACAAACATAACTGGTGACATCTACGGGAAAGGATGGATCAGTGAGATGTATGGATACTCTTTTGGTGCTGCAGAGGTGAGTTCAATACCTTAAAATGGTTTTTTATTTCAGGCATTATAAACTATATACTTGATGTTACTCCGTACCAACCATCTAGCAATTCACTGTAGTGTTTAATGATTCAATTTCCACTGATTATTTTGTATTTATCCTTCTTTATGTCTACCCTTTTGGGTTCCCTACCTCTTTTTCACAGATTGGACTTCGGCACAAGATCAATGATAACTTAATGATCTACCCTGGTTATGTTCCTCGAGAGGGAATAGATCCAATTCTTCTTCACTATGGGCTTCCATTTATTGTTGGGAATTGGTCATTTAATAAACTGGATCACCATGATGACGGAATTGTCTATGAATGTAATAAACTCTTTCCAGAACCTCCATATCCCAAAGAGGTACATAAACCATTATTCTTGTATAAGGAAACTTGTGGTTGTAGAAAAACCAGGATTTTTCAACCCCATGGTGTGCTTCTCTTTTGGGAGAAGACATTCCTGTGTTTAAGGATGTGTAATTGTGATGCACTAGTGGTGCTTCATCATTTTTTAATAAGCAAGGACATACTCCTATTACATGCATTTATAATACTCAGCATTTTAATCCTTTGTTTTTGTTCAACTATACTGAATTTATGAAATTAAATATGGCATCAGGTCTTTTTCAATTTTACTGAAATTGGAAAGTATCTTATATTGCAGTTAAGACAGTTGGAACTTGATCATAATCGAAGGAGAGGGCTATTTCTAAGCATAGAGTGCATAAACATTATAAATGAAGGCCTTTTATTACAACATGCAGCAAATGGTTGCCCTAAACCAGTATGGTCTAAATACTTGAGCTTTTTGAAAAGCAAAGCTTATGCAGAACTAACTCAGCCAAAATATGTGACTCCTGCTACTTTACAAATGATGGAGGATATCAAAGAAGAACATGTTGATGATGGTGCAGGAAAGCCACATCCTAAAATTCATACCATTTTTTCAACGGAATGCACCACATACTTTGATTGGCAAACTGTAGGACTTATGCACAGCTTCCATAAAAGTGGACAGCCTGGAAATATTACTAGACTTCTCAGCTGCTCTGATGAAGAATTACAGAAGTATAAAGGCCATGATTTGGCTCCAACACATTATGTCCCTTCTATGAGTCGACATCCACTAACAGGAGATTGGTAATTGCAAATTTTTATTTATTTCAAATTTGAGTGGCAGTATCTTAACCTCTTTTTGTTAGTTTCTTTTTATTTCTGCACTGACATTTACTGTATGATTGGGACAAAGTGGTTAACATTAAATTCTGGGTTTAGTCTATCAGTGTTCGTGGAATTCAAATTTAACTTATTTATTTAATACTATTGAATTTCTGATCTTTGCCTTGTGTATACTCTTCCTGCTTAAATGATATACGAGATACCAAATTCTTCAACCTGTAGTGTGCAGTCATTGAGAGCCTAACTCTTTTCCATGTTTCATGTGGCTGATTTATACTATAAGCTAGAAAAGCATGATAATGTGTGTTTTATTTCAGGTATCCAGCAATTAATAAACCAGCTGCAGTCCTTCATTGGCTTAATCATGTAAATATTGATGCTGAATTCATAGTGATTCTTGATGCTGACATGATCTTAAGAGGCTCAATAACACCATGGGAATTCAAAGCAGCTCGTGGTCATCCCGTTTCAACTCCTTATGAGTAAGTATATTGTCAAGAAGCATGCCGTGAATTTAGGCTTTATTTAGGGAAATTTATATTTATCTTTTATTCTGTTTGTTTGGTTAGATTTGATTATGAATTGAATATTAGGAGATTGTAACAAGAATAAAATCCCATAGTTATAGGGATTTATTCTCTCTAGGATTGTTTACTGTTTTATTTTTTAATTTCTGCTTTTATCTCAGAACATATGTATAAATATAGGTAAGCTGACCTAATAATTATGAGTGAGAAATAGAGAAAATTTTCCCTTCTAAATTTAAGATATATTAATTTAAATTTATGTGTGTGAGACTGGTTAATGTTAGTATTAATGCAATGATGTTGATTGAAGTTGGCTAGTGCAGTACATACATGGTATATGTTTCTGCTGAAGTCTGCTTTATCTTGTGTATTCTCTTTGGTGACTCGTTTGTTTTATTTTTTCTATGCTAGCTACCTTATTGGCTGTGACAACGAGCTTGCAAAATTACATACTAGCCATCCTGAGGCCTGTGACAAGGTTGGTGGTGTAATCATTATGCATGTAGATGATCTCCGGAAATTTGCAATGCTGTGGCTGCATAAAACTGAGGAGGTCCGAGCTGATAGAGCTCATTATGCAAGAAATATAACTGGAGACATATATGAATCTGGGTGGATTAGTGAGATGTATGGTTACTCATTTGGTGCTGCAGAGGTATTTTCCTTTTACATTCTTATCATTTATAATCAGCTTATATGTTGATATGATTATGGGTGTCATGGAGTTAGAGATATATCCTGTTTCAGGTAAAGATCTATAGTCAGTCATTTGAGTTGCTACTTGCTTTGCAACTTGTGCTGTCCTTCAAAGAGCTAGGCAAATATGAGCTTGGACCCTTGGGCTCTTATTTGAATGGCTATCATATCTGTTCTAGGAGCTAACCAATCAAATCTCAAATTTCAATTTTAGCTGTTTATTTCACTTTTTATGGTTTCGCAAATTGAATATAAGTTAGGTCGTTTTGTTGGTCAAAACTCTAGTCATCATACATTCAAACAGATAAAAGAATTTACTTTGAATGTATTAGAAGAATACAAATAACGCTTGAATTAAACATAAACTGTTATGGGTAAATGAACTGGTATTATCTTGTAGGAAGAGCTATAAGCCCCTCCATCTCAAGAAGGAGGGAACTCTTGATAAGAACTCACAAATGTGTTCTAAGATTTGGTGCACAGCTGCAGCCATGACCACTAGGTTGATAGGAGACAGGTGCTCCCAAAGAGATACCAGGGTTCTGGGCTGTTGTGCCTTCTTAGAATTAATGTGTTGAATTCAGTGGTGATTAGATCTATCACCCTTTGCTAAATAAAGAAAGAAGCATACTATTTATTGGTTTTGGGTAAACAGAGTGGGGAAAACACACAATGGTTTTTCATGGGTATAACCACATGGCTTAATCTTAATTCTTAATCATTTTATCATGAAAAATAGGAGACAATGATAGAAAACATACACCGTAGAGTCTCCATAAATAAACAGGGCCCTTTACATTCTTTCTTCATTGATGGAGACCTTGCCACTTGATAGCTTGAAACTGAATCGAACAAAAATCCATGAGATCCGCAGTTACTTACATACTTGATCTTGAACTTATATGTCATATCAATTCATGATAGAACTCACTTTGGCCAATCGCCAATTATTAGAAACTAACATAGGCAATTCAGTGTAAAACATTTGTGTGTCTATTGCTTAATTTAAAGGGCCAGACACTTCTCTCTACTTTATGGGAGCAGGCCAAATTATTTTTTTAAGTGTCATACAGACAATATTGATTCTTCGTGTTTATATAGGTGGATTCTTAATGTTAGATCTGTCTGAATTCGTCCCTCTCTTTATCAGTGATCCTCAAGTAATGAAGTTCCTTTGAATTAGATATTTCATCTTTTCTTTAGTTTCTTATATAGATTACCAAGTGTATCTAAATTTTGTCTTGCCTTTTAAATATGATTTAGTTGTTAGTTCTCTATTTTAATCTGGCCAGGATGAGTTGAATTATTTTCTTTAGTTCTCATCTAGTCCTTTACGGCTTGGTCCTTAAAAGTGTCTCATTGAGTTAACTGACTAGGGTATTTATAAATTATGCTTTACTTCAATTCTCATCTTAACCAGGACATTTTTTCTGTATTAGAACAAGTACCTATAGCTATTCATTAGTTAGTTCATTAGCTAGGTATCCATAGCCTCAATCTTCAATAAAATCCGTAGTTCTTTTTAGTTTCTGATCCAATTTCTATTAATAACACATGCAAATGAATTTTATTGAACCTTCATGGAATTTGAGACCTTGTTCTCTCCCTCTTCTCTAACAGAACAATTATTTCTCACAATGACTGATAAATCTCTCTTTCAACCTCTCCTTTTATTTGTTGATCAGATGTCTTATTCAAATTATTTCATCCCAGTAACCTAATTAAGTAACTAATTAATGTGATTAACTAACTAACTAATCACTATCGGTACCTAAAATCATATGGCTGGGAACCATTTCTAAGCTTGCTTAATGATGCTTTTGGACATTATAACTTCTAGAACAGTATAACATACTTTCTTTCAGGACACTACCTCGAGAATAATAATTATATTGTTTCTTCATTTGTTAAAATAAATAAATAAAAATTAATGGATAAATAGATAATAAATTCAATTGTATACTGTGTGACTGTTAAAGGCTCTTATCCAAGTAAATTAATGAAGCAAAGAAAATATCATCTTTTCATGGCTTTTTCCCATTGAAGTTCTACCCTTGTAATTTATTTTACTCCCATTCTAACATTTGTAATTTGCAAAAACTATTTTACCTTTAGAAAATTCTTTCACTCTACCATTTAGGTGAAGTGTTTGATCATTTTAAGCACGAATACCATTTTGGTGCCTTGTTTGTTTTAGTGTTGATTGCATGTCTAATATTTCTTCATACCGAGTCCAATTTATTTGTGCCTTTTGTTTCCAAGTTCCAACATAGCAGGGGGGGCACAACACAGAAATGGCTAGGACGCCATTTAAAAGAGAAAGAAGAAACATAGATGTTTGAAACAACTACGAAAATTTTCAACAATAAAAGAGAGAATAAGGAAGGATTGCTTGAGCACAATGTCTATAGGCATCAGCCCATCATGAATTAAAATTTTAAGAGGCATTACAATAATATCTAAGTCTCATAAAGTTATGTTGGAAATGTTTTATTATCTTTATTATTTACTGATTGTACCAGTAGGCACTTTGTGATGAGTACGACAATTCCTTGTTCAGTGGCATACATATTGAGTAGAGTGTTCACTATTTCAGTGGCATCTCGGAAAGCAGGGAGATAATAACATGCCTTGGTGGAAATTCTTAGTAACAAACATAGGAATGTGCCACAATTTGTTTTTTTCCTATATGAAATATATCAAGATACCATAAATCTTGAAGCATATACACACTCTTGCACACTGTACCTTCTGTTGCTTGTCAACAATGTTTGTGCTTCATAGGCTTGGTGCTTTACTTCAGTTGACTACCCTGTGATGAAGCTAATATTAACTGTTGAAACATGACTGAACAAGGAATGTTCTAGTTGATTACGAATAAGCAATTGTAGAACGCATGTCTATTAAATGAATACAAACCACATGAGCTTGTATTGAAATGTTATTGAGTGATAATTGTTCTATCTGTTATAAAAGAAAAATGAGGGCCTTATTTATGTATAAAGATGTGTTTTCTTCTTTATGTGCTCTCTATTATTGGCTTTTATTATTGAGGGGTGAGTGAAACACTAAATCTTATGGTGTTCACTTTTGGGTTGAGTTGTTCAGAACCTAATTGTTGACAAGAATGAGCATAAATTTTCATTCCCTAATCCCTATATGCTACTCTGTGCATTTCTCTTTCATGGTGTATTGCATCACATTATTTTTACTTCCTCTTCAAAGTATGAAAAATATTTCACTGCTGTAACCAGTTCTTTATTGATGCAGTTGAAATTAAAGCATACTATAAACGATAAGATACTGATATACCCAGGATATGTTCCTGCACCTGATGTCAAATATAGAGTCTTCCATTACGGATTGCGATTCAGTGTTGGAAATTGGAGCTTTGACAAAGCAGTTTGGCGCAATGTTGACGTGGTCAACAAATGCTGGGCCAAGTTCCCAGATCCACCAGATTCCTCAACACTTGGTCTAGATAACAAGGAGGATTTACAGCGAGATCTGCTCAGCATAGAATGTGCTAAGACGTTGAATGAAGCACTGAATCTTCACCACCAGAGAAGGTGTTCAAGTGATAATTCCTTGACATCAGAAGGGGAGGAAAGAAAAGAAGAAAGTGTAGTGTCAAGGGTCAGCAACCTGGATGCAAATGATGATTCAACAAACAACAATATCACGACGGAGGAATCAGAAAGTGTGCAGAAAGATGAGATGCCTAGTTCTTTCAGGTTTTGGATGATATTCTTGTGGGCATTTTCAGGAGTAGGTTTCTTGGTTGTCATTTTTATGGTGTATTCAGGTCATAGAAGAAGAGGAACTAGATCAAAACAAGGTAGGAGGAGAAGAAGCTTGCATTCAGGTTTCATGGAAATGAACGGACGTGATCGCCGCAGTGATGTGTCTCTGTAGACATTCTGTTCCTTTTCCTTTTTATGGTGTAAAAGCTGGTTCATCAGAATTTCATGTCTTCCATGCTAGGATCACAAATTGAAGGTTAAAAGACTTATTTCTTGAGTGAGCCTGTGTGACATCATTTATGCAAAGCAAGCTATTCTTCTCACGAGCCTCTAGAAAGCCTCCCATTTTTTTATTTTGTTAATGGATATTAATGATTGAGAAATTTGCAAAGGGAAAACAATCTTCTGTTCTTTAATTTGAGATTGCTTGTACTTTTTTTTTTTGTACCCAGAGAACATAAGATCTTAGCAATTTAAAACAAGAGATTGGATTATCCTGCAGCATAGGTGAGGGATGGATATACTGTATAATTTTCATTTTCATTTCCCGATAGATAACAAAGGGATTTTCTGAGTATTAACATATGTAGTCTTTATGTTACTTTTTTATGGATCTTATCCCTATCAACATTTGCTGTAAAAACTCATTTATATAATAGAAAGTTATGTAACTTGTGTTGAATTTAGACATTGCCAACCAACTGCTGTATGCACATGCTGGCTTGGGTTTCTAGGCCTCCAAATAAACTAGGTAGATCAAAGTTATGATCTGACTTTGATCATGTATACTATTCACGATTACGATTATTTATTAATAAGAAATACTAGTTATGCTTTCTCTTGCTTTCTGTTGCACTCTCTTTCTAAGGCTATCTCTATTTTTAGCTGAAATTCATTCAAAATATTTAAGTTTGGTAGATTTCACTTCTAATTCAGGAGACAGTCTAAATGAGAAGTAAAACTCATAAAAATTGGTGGTTTCCATATTTCAAGCCAATCACAAAAGGAGCTTAGAATGACATGAAGAGGATTTAACATTTCCTCTTTTTTTAATTATTTTAGAATTGACCAAACATGTTTTACCAAGTGATTTGTTTTCGTTTGCACTCAAAGTTCACCAAATGCATTGGTAATTATCAAGAGAACATCATAAAACTGACTTGAAAAAGTAAAATTTACATTTATTTATTTATATATATATATATATATATATTAATTGGTTTTATTGTTGTAATTTGAGATAATATCTTTAGAATCTTCCTAATTAGAGGAAATAAATACATAATCTTTTATTTTATTTTATTTTCTTAGATTTTCTAATTTCCCTATTTCCCGTTTTAGGAGAATTAGATTATTACAAATAGAGGGTATGATAATGTATTTTTCATGATTGAGAATAATAAATTAGTTTTATTTTTCACATGGTATCAGAGCTTGTCTGATCCGCTTCCGCTGTCTTTGTTGTCTACCGGTGGTCGGCCGTCATGGCCGCCGACGGCCCCCTAAAAGTCTCTTTTTTAACATATGTTTTTAATGGGTTCCAATTGCCCTAGTCAAGTTCTTCTTAGAATTCTAGCCTTTCTCCAATATTACCAAATACATTTGTTTTTTTTATAACAGCTACACACAGTTGTGTTGTACTTCCAATTAAAATCTGACCTAGCTATAAGCTATACTTCCAGATTTTAATCTGACCTAGCTATAAGCTATACTTCCAGAGTTCAATCTGACCTAGCTATAAGTTATACTTCCATAGAGTTGAATTTGACCTAGCTATATGCTATACTTCCAGAATTTATCTCAGAATGGGTATTTTAAGTAATGCCCAATCTTTTTTGGCATTCTCATTGGTTGTCAATCAAAGACCGAAAGTCTCTTCTTCAGGGAACCACTGTCGTTGGCTGCCATTGCCTTCACTGATAATTACGTTGTGCACCACTGTCGTCCTTCATCCGCCTCCGACCACCGTCTACTGGCCACCGTCGCAATTTTGACCGGTGACCAGCGGATCTGGATCGTCTCTTCGAGCGACTGCCAACCGCGCCGGTTCCGATGGCTACTTCTCATTCATGCGCCGCCACGAGCGCCAAATCAGTCCGATAGTCGTCGCCGGCCACCGTCACACTTATGTCCGATGACCAGTGGATCTGGACCGCCTCCTTGAGCGATGGCCAACCCCGCCGGAGTCAAGACCAAACTCCGCTCAACGCGCCTCCACACGCTGCCTTTCTTCAGCTGGTCTCGGATGCGTGTTTGTCACGCGCCGCCTTCTCGGTGTCGGCATCAAACCACGCCGCTGCCTGTCGTCTCGACGAAGCTTCCTCTCTCTGTTCTAACCCTCCATAGCAACCATTGTTGTCATCTTCGTTTTCTTCACAACATCTCTGTCTTCTCACCGCACGCTTCCGCATCGCCGGACCTCCTTCTCATTTTTGTGTTCTGGTTTGGTGCATCTGGTTACTGCATTCTAGTTTCTGTCACCACCAATGGGTTTTGCTATCACCAATGGGTTCTCACTTCGTTTCTGTTTCTCAAGCAACCATGCTTCGTTCCGCTGCTACCATAGTCGGCGTCGGCGGAGTCAGTTGCCGTCACCGCAGTCAGTTGTTATAACCTCTACAGTTTGTCGTTGCCACCTCAATAAGTTGCCGCATTTTCTTTGGTCAAGATTAAGAGTGTCTCATGAAAGTGCACTAGCGGTCGTTTTGCTGTTTGTAGTGAGGGAAAATATTTTTCAGCCCCTGCAGAGAACTTCTTTCTTGGGCTAGAGTTTAGCCCGTACTTCTTGTGATACAGTGTTAAGTATCACCATTTAGGAGTAGTCCAGCAGAGATCTTTGGACCTTCAACTTGTCTTTGGCCTTTTGATGCCATCATAAGTCCTAATTTTTGCTGTTTTTGGTTTCTACCAATGCCTTATTGTAACAGCTCACTGAGAGTTGTTCTATGAAACCGTCGACTGGTTTAGCTCGTTCGATGTTAGGGGTTTCAGATTTGTCCTCAAGTATGGGATCGGTTCTTACCAGTTCTTCCACCTTCACGTTCTGTCATTGACATGCATATTTCGTTCAGTCGTGAGGGGAAGAAAAGTTTCAGCCGCTGTAGGGTGGTTAAGTCCCTACAGGTTTGTTGCTGTTAGCCGCTGTAGGGCAGTTCAGTTCTTGCAGGTTTGTTGTTGTTCAGGGCAGTTAAGTCCCTGAAGGTCTATTGCTGTTTAGGGCAGTTAAGTCCCTAAAGGTTCGTTGTTGTTAGGGCAATTAAGTCCCTTAAAGTTTTCTTGTTGTTCGCCACTATTGATGGCAATCCAGTCCCTACAGTTTGTTGCTGTTCGCTACTGGAGGCCCTTCATTTGTTCTTGTAGTTTGTTGTTGTTTGCTGCTACAAGTCATCATCCATTTTTGATGGAAATCTCTCTCGTCCATTGTTGTCCAAGTTGAAGTTTCATGGTGCTAGTTCGCGCTCGTCCATTGCTGTTCAATTTGGTTTATTGACGTTCTCTACAATTGAGTTTGACTATTCCAAGCTTGGTTCATACAATCTTGTATGATCCAGCTTGAGGGGGAGTGTTGTAATTTGAGATAATATCTTTAGAATCTTCCTAATTAGAGGAAATAGATACATAATCTTTTATTTTATTTTATTTTCCTAGATTTCCTAGTTTCCCTATTTCCCTTTTTAGGAGAATTAGATTATTACAAATAGAGGGTATGCGAATGTATTTTTCATGATTGAGAATAATAAATCAGTTTTATTTTCCACACTTATCTCTAGTTAATGAGACTTTTAACACATCTTCCTCATGATGAGGTATTTACATGTTAAACGTGAGACTAAACATTAATGGATAGTCTGATAGCAACTCAACAAATATCAAATTTTTCTAAGATAAGTTCTAAACCATGACTATGATACCATGTTGAATATAATAAAACAAGGTATATGATCGATCTCCTTAGTGTAAAAAATACACATAGGATAATGTATTTATAATAATGAGAATGTGGACTAAGCCTAAATACAAATGAATATGTACAAATAACATAATTAACATAGGTATTATGTTTCCTTAATTAACATAAAACACAATATTTCCAACACTCCCCTCAAGATGATACATATAAATTGTATGTACTAAGTTTGTTACAAATATAATCAATTCTTGGTCTCCATAAAGACTTAGTGAAAATATATGTTAATTGATCATTTGAGTTGACAAACTCAGTCTTAATGTCTCCAAATACAATCTTCTCTCGAATAAAATGACAATCAATTTCAATGTATTTGATCTCATGAAAAATAAGATTAGAACTAATATGAAAAGCAGCTTGATTGTCGCATATAAATGTCATTTGATTGATGTCTCTAAGTTGTAACTATCTAAGCAATTGCTTAAACCAAGTTCACAAGTGGTTGAGGCAATAACTCTATATTATGCTTGTGACTAGATCTTGTCATAACACTTTGTTTCTTACTATTCCAAGAGATTAAGTTACCACCAATGAAGACAAAATACCCGGAAGTAGACCTTCTATTAGAAGGAGATCCTGCCTAATCAACATATGAGTAGCAAAGAACTTTTGTATGATTAATGGAACCATATAACAAACCTTTTCTAGGACATCCTTTAATGTACTTTAATATACAGATGATTGCATTTCAATGATCTTCACTTAGGAAATTGAGAAATTAGCTCATCACTCTAACTACAAAGGAAATGTCAGAACGAGTAATTGTAAGATAATTTAATTTCCCAACCAATCTTCTATACTACTTCAGACCTAAACTAGGCTTTCATTGATTTGGTAGGAGTTTGGTATTAGCATATATGAGTGTGTCAACAAATTTTGAATTTATCAATCCAGTTTCCTCGAAAATATCCAATGCATACTTCTTTTAAGATATAACAATATCATCGTTGGATTGTGCTACCTCAATACCAAAAAAATATTTGAGTTTGTCAAGATCTTTGGTCATAGTGGTTATTTCCTATAAGAACAATGTCATCAACATACATTATCAAGTAAACATATCCAACACTTGAGTGACGGTAAAAGACTAAATGGTCTACCTTATTCCAAGTTGTTAAATATAGGAAAAAATATGTATGTAATTAATCTCCCTTGTGTTGAATATAAGCATATGGTACTCTATTTATAATAGAAGAAATATGGGCTAAGCTCAAAATACAAATAAAGAATAGTAACAAACTAACTAAAGATAAAAGATAAAGATAAAATATGTATCTAAGATATCTAATAACATAATATATGTAACACAAGTCATAGCAAATTGTTGAACAATGTTGCTATATTTTCCAAACCAGACCTTAGAAGATTGTTTTAGACCATATAAAATTTGCGGAGACCACATATCAATCCAGAAGACTCTCTTGAGCAATAAAACTAGAGGTTGCTCCATATAAATCTCTTCCTACAAAGCTCCATTAAGGAAAAAAATTTGATATCTAGTTGATAAAGAAACCATTGTTGAAGAACAAATCACCCTTTACTTTATTCTTAAAACTAATATCTCATACAAAAATCCATTCATATTCATACATGTTTGTATTCATCCACATTTAGAGATACTACATGCAAAAACAACTATAGCCATCATACATCAACATGCATGTTACTACATATTCATATTCATCAACAAATTCATCAAACATCCCTCATCATGTGTAAAATAGAAAGCTTTTTAGTGGAAATCTTGCTTGGGCGAGATGTCTATCACTTGAGTGACACTTTAACAGAGACAATAAAGAGCCACTGGAGTTTTCTCGCTTAAGCGATAGATCTGTCGCTTGGGCGACAACTTGACAAAAACAAAAAATAAATGCAATGGCATTATAGCCTAAGCGAAAAGCCACTTGCTTGAGCGAGAAAGAGTCTCGTCTAAGTAAAAATATGTCGTTTGGGCAAGAACTCGATAAAGAGCAAAGTGAAATTTTGAATTATTGTCATCTGGCTTCGGTTAGGCGAAAATAATAGGATTTCACCCTATTCTCAACATCTTGCAACAAATTTGGAACATTTCAACAATTTGCGGTGGTGGAGATGTTGGGTTTCATTTGCAATTTGTGGTCTTTAACTTTTTGATTTGTAGGTTCGAACTCACAGTGGGGCTTCATATGGAAGAGGCACAAAATGGATCGTTAGGGTTTAGTTGTGACTTTTGTTGGGAGTGTGAGGAAATAGTGACTGATAGATGTTTTTACGATGGTTTGTGGTTGCATTGTTGGCGGCTTTACATTTGGTTTAGGTATGGAGGTTCTTGCGGCACAGTGTGTGATTTAGGATTTTTCACAGGTTGCTCGTGAGGTTGCAGATTGTGATTTGCGATTTGCTCGAAGAAGATGTTCATTGTCTCACGATAGTGGTACGAATATGTAGTATGAGGAAGAAAATGATAGTGTGTTGTAGGAACGTAATAATAGGAAAGAAAGTTTGGTAATCGATGATGAGACGAGTGAATGATGTTAGAAAAAAGATGAGATGATGTGACAACCACATCATTCACAAATGGTTCACGTAAACAATATGTATTTAGATATTATAAGAGAAAATGATGAAATTAAACAAAAATTACAAAAATTGAGATAATTTTAAATAAAATTAACAAACATAAAAATAAAAATACTTATTAAATAAAAATAAATATATTTATTAATATATGCATATAGTTCTCTTTTTCTTCGTTAAGTCCCACTTACGCTCACATGGGACTCACCTCATGTGATTCGTGCATAATCATCTATAACGTTGGGAAACGGGCACGTGCCCTTTCATAATTCAGTTACAGTCACTGCCATTATTACATCATGTGATTCTTCCTTCTTCTTTTTTCAGCTTTATGAAACATCCTTTTATTTATTTATTTGCACCTAAATTATCAATGTCTTTTAACTGTTTTTTTAGGTAACTCAAACTATGTTAGGGTTTTAGTTAATTCACTCAAAAGGTAAAATTTTAAAAGTTTATTCTCAGATGATGTTAAAATCTTTACATTAATTTAAAATATAATAAATTTATTATATATAAGTAGTTTAAATCTCTTCTTTAATAATATATCTTCATAAAATATTTTTGATATCGCAAGATAAATGTAGAATATTTTTAGGTGAGAAATATATAAAGTATACTAAAATTAAAAAGGTTTATATATATATATATATATATATATATATATATATATATATATATATATATATATATATATATATATATATATATAAAGAGATGTTCGGTATAAAGTTTGAAAAGTGTTTTTATTCGTTTTATTAGTTGATTTTATAAAATTAAATTAGATTTAAAATATTTTTTTAAATAGTGTCAGACTTATCTGAATCTATTATAATAAAATTTATTATTTTTTATCTATTGTATTATGAGCTGCCTACAAATATCTAGTTTAGTAATTATACTAAATATATATATATATATATATATATATATATATATATATATATATATATATATATATATATATATATATATATATATATATATATATATATTTATCATAAGAAAGTGTGTTAGACATCTCAAAATAACTAAAAATAAAACATAGATTACAATATAATTAAATACAAATTTTATAAAATTGAATTAAATAAAAATAATTTTTTTTTCATTTTGACATAGACATTCCAGTTATATAACACACTTTAATTTTGACATTACCAACGTTGGGTAATGTTGCAACCACTGGTTGTTCAACCTGTTAGGTCTTCTCCTTCACTCATTCTTGTTTCTTCCCACTGCTACCAACATGTCAATGGAATAGCTTCTCGGGTTCAACAAAACAAATATCAATACGAATTGAAGTTTCACCAAATTCAAACAATTAAGAAAAAAAGAATTACATACTAACAAATTACTCATTTTTTATATGATAATGAATGTCCAAAAGTTTCGCATAATTTAAAAGCAAGTTAAAATCAACAATACTTCAAATGTTTAATTATAAGGAGACTTGTTTCAATATTAAAAAAATACAAAAGAAAGATTTGTTCCACATGAAAGGATATAAAAAAAAATTAGTATACAAATTTAGTGTCAAATAAATTTATTTGAAAATTTTATTTTGTTTCAAAATTTTCAAAAGTTCCATTTTTAATTCAAACGCCAATAACGATAAAAGAAGTTTGTTTTCGTTACTTTTTTTTGAACGTGGTATATTTTAAGATGTTGAAAACATTTTTTGTTAAATTTTGAATAGTTAAATTAAAGTTTTAATTTAGAGGTATTTAGTAGATTCGTCATAAAATTGAGGAACTTAAATTTTAGATGTTTGGATGACCATTTGCTAAATTAATTTTGAATGAAATTTATTTTGCGATCTTCATTTTAATCAAATTTATTTTTTAAGTAAAATGAACGATTGATTCTTACTCTCAAAAGCAAGTTAACAATAAAACTTAATACATCATTTTTCCAAAAACGTAAAAGTTACTTACAATTGTTTTAACCATAAATCAATTCTAAAATTAATCATATAAAAAAAATCAATTCTAAAATTAATCATATAAAAAAAATCAATTCTAAAGTTACCGTTGATTTGGATTCAAGTTTTGAATGTCGCTTTCTTTCATTTTCATGTCAAATTCATATAAAAATTAAAAGTTATAAATCCTTGCTTCAATTTGAACAGATTAAAAACTCTAAACCGTATTCAGACTCAACGAATTCTCAAATATAAAATCAAATCCCATTATAACTATTATTTATTTCAACTTGATTTTGGAGAATTAAGCTTAAATCCAAACACACACAGTTTTTAATAAATTTGAACTAATAGTTAAAAATATATACAATAAACAATTAATTTTATGCAATTGAAATAAACTTTACACTAAAATATAATTATATATCATTAGTAATAGAAATATAACTTTTAATTCTTCCCTATAACAATCTTGGACCAGATTTTACCTATTTTTTCACTGTGTTAGATTAGTAAAAAAACTTAAAACACTATCATTTGTAAATTTTAACTTAACTTTTACAACAATCATAACAAAAATAATAAAATGAAATTAATCTCATTTTAGACATTATCATTAAAAGTGCGAGGCTCCTCTTCTTGCAAACACCTTTGAGTGGGCCCCACAGTCTGGAAACTAAAAGATTGAAGATTGCAGCACACTTCACTTTTTATAATATGTTAAAGTTGTCTGCTTTCCAACACAACCAACCATGCTTTCTGATTTGAATTTCAAATTTGAATGTACCCACAAACAAACGGTCACATACATAAAAAATATATAACACTAATACTAATAATGCTAATACTAACAAAGGGAATCATAATAATAATGCAGTAAAGTTTGGATCTTTTGAGGTTTGGACGTTGCAGTGAAACATGGGAGACTCGACTTGTCTCATGCAGCAACCGTTCTGCTATGCTTCAGGCATTTCCAATGAAGCCAACGAGGTCAGTTCATGCAGCACTCACTTCTGTTTTCCGGAATATGCATTGTTGGATTCTTAATTCCCTCAAATAACTTCCATATTTTTTAAATCTTTTTCATACTCTTTTACTTGGGCATGAATGCACTGCGTGATACAGTAGAATGAAAGAAAAAAAATATTGCATTTTCAAAAGGGTTGTGAGTTGGGTTATAATTGATTGAAGCTTTGTATTTTGGTCTGTTGTTGGGTGCAATTAATCAAGAGGAGATTTTTCTTTTCTATGTTGAATGAAGGTTGATCTTGAAAAAACTGTGAAACTTGTGCGTTTCAGAACAACCCAATTCATGCACTTGGGCAGTCGATTTCGTTTGGGAGGTTCATGTCAGAGTCCCTGGCATGGGAGAAGTGGTCTAGTTTCTCCCACAACCGCTATGTGGAGGAAGCAGAGAGGTACTCAAGACCTGGTTCTGTTGCACAGAAGAAGGCTTTCTTTGAAGCTCACTACAAGAAACTTGCTGCTCAGAAGGCTGCTGCATTGCTTGAGCAGGCAAACAAAGGGGCACAAAACAATGCCACTGGACCAGAAGAGGGAGTAAATGACAATGACAATGTCACTCATCCAAATGACAATGACACTGTCAGTCATCAAAATGACAATGACACTGTCACTCATAATTCACAAACAAGTCCAAATTCTGAAATGGTTATCGAGGTAGAGCAAGATGCAAAGGTTTTGACTGTTACACCTGAAAGTGTCAAGGTAGAGGGAACTGAGGCAGTGATGGAAGAAGTTGCTGTTGTAGGAAATTCAATGGAGGTTGAATTGCAAAACCAGCTTGAAGATCTTGATGATGCACAGAGGGAGAAAAATGTAACTGTAACACCAATTTTGACACCACTAGTAAAGGTTATATGTTAATTAATTTCCTGGAATCTTTTTCTTTTGAAATTTTGAGGTCATAACACTGACTTGTTATTGCAGCAGGTCTCTATCTCTGATCAGGAAGTTTTGGCTGATGTGGGCAGGAAGAAACCCCCAGTTTCTTCCTTCAAGTTGTCATCAAAGGTTAATGGAACCTCCAAGTTCACCTCTACACCTGTCAAGTCCACAGCTGCTATCCCTTACAAAAAAGAAAACATTGTTTCACCAATGAGCATAAAACCTGCAAATGGAACCTCCAAGTTCACCACTACACCTGTTAAACCCACAGCAGCTACTTCTTTCAAAAGAGATAACATTGCTTCACCAATTAATAGACCTTCCAAGTTCACCGCTACACCTATTAAGTCCACTGCTGCTATTTCTTTCAGAAGAGATAATATTGTTACACCAGTGAACAATATGCCTGTTGGATTAAGCACTGTAGATAAAAAGAGATCTACTCCAAGATCAGTTAACTTTACACCCATTAGGGAACTTAATAGGTTGACTGCATCAGTCATGAGAAAGTTTGAAAGTACCAGAGCTGGTGCTGGTCCTTCCAGGGCTTCAAAGGATAACTTGACTCCTATAAGAACTCCAACTATGGTATTTCAGCCATTTTTGCTTCTTTTGAAATTTTCACCCAATTCCAAGCCTCCTACTTTCATTTTGTCATGCTCATTCATGTTGCAATGTCTGTCAAGGATGCTAAAGTGAGTCATTTTCCAATTGCAGGCTTCCAAGGAGATTCAAAAGCATTCTTCATTGACCCCATTAACTGAAAAGAAAAGGTACATGATTTTTAACATGTTTAATTATAATTCTAATGTGAAACTGTTTAATTTCAGTTTTTTCTAGCTGTTTGGCATCCTTTATTGAGTATGCAAATTTGTAAAATTTTAGGAACAAAACACCTCTTGATTTATCTTCAGCACCACGCAGCCATACGGGTGGCCCTAAATGGAGCTTTCTTTCTGGAGAGTAAGTTATCTCCACTTGGAGGCTTTTGTTTCCTAAGTTATTGATTGGGAAGGTCTAATAATGTATTATTTGCATGCAGAAACAGAATGAAGTCTCCACTTATATCATCCCCTTTCAGCTTGAGGACAGAAGAAAGGGCTGCCAGAAGAAAGAAGGCAAAACTAATAACCTTATTTTTCTCTTATATTCAGCTGATTTTGAGACTTTGGATATTAAAGTACTTATCTTCATCAATTTTAGAAACTCGAAGAAAAATTCAATGCTAATGAAGCACAAAAAGTGCAGTTGCAGACCAAACACAAGGTGGGTGACGAGTAAAACTAATACTAATCGAAACATTGTTGTGAGAATTATGTTACCTTAAGTCAATTAATTATACCCAATCCTCTTATTTGCAGGACAAAACAGAGACTGAGATTATTAGAAAACTACGCCAAAGCTTTTGCTTCAAAGCAAGGCCACTACCTGATTTTTATAAGGAAAGGAAAATATCGAAGAGTGAGACAAAAAAGGTATTTTTCTGAAATTGTTAACAATTACAATGACCATTTGCATTTCAGGACAATGCAGAGAATTCTAGGGTTAGGGGTGATTTTTTTATTTAAGGCAATATATTGTTTTTACTTTGGTTACTGTTTTCTCTGTTTCCTACACACTTTTGTTTTCTTCAAAAATAAAATATATACTTTGTTTTAACTGCTATGCAAACTTTCGAAATTAAAACAGTGTTTATTTGTCGTTTTCATAATTAGATGTAAAAATAAAAGATAAAAACAATGAAGATTTTCAAGACCAGATAAATCCAAATCCATGTTATTGGTGAGCAAATTTTCAGTAATCTTACCTACTCCTTTGGCAGTTCTCTCTTATATATTTATTCTTTTGCTTAAATACCTTATAGTCCTATAAAATAAATGAGTTTTAATTTCAGTGTATTTTTTTTATTCCTCTAACTTTAGAAATCACTACTTTTTGACTCTAGTATGACACTAGTATTATATGACTATTCCCAATAGTAAATACTAATATTATAATATAATTTCAGCCTAAGATATTTCAAAAAATTCTGAATATCTATAAAATAATTGTTATTTATTTATCAAGAATTATAAATAGTGATTTAAAAGTTCAGAAAGATGAAGAAAAAAGACTACATTTTATAAGTACTAAAATTACAATTCATATATCTCAAAGACTATCTCAAATTTTTTAACAATGAAAACAACAAATTTTCTTAATGAAATTAAAATCCGTTAAATTTACAAAACTTTCTTTAAAACTTTTCCTTAGAACTTTCTGATTACTTTACTAATAGCTAAAATTTCAAAGGTTGCCTTTCAGGACCAGCTGACACGTTCTGAAATACCTAAGGATGGAAGGAAACCCACTCCCACAATGGCAGAAAGCAAAACTTATTTTCCTCCCAACAGACCAATATTGAAAACCAATGGCACTAAGCATTTGCAGGGAAAGAGTGGTCGCACCTTGACTCATCCTCTAACTTCAACTTCCCACATAATTCCAACTCATGAGAATGCATCACCAAATATTCAGCATGGATACCTGCATTCTAGAAACTACAAATATTAACCACGTTCATTGCAAATTAACCATGGGAGGAAAGATTAGTGCAGACTTGTAAATGTATGATGATGGGATTGTATTGTATCAAGTTAGTTTAGACCTAATGATCATAAGTATGACCCTTGTTGCACTCCTGGTATATAGCAACATCGGTCATTACTGTTCTTCTGACATGTATTCCTTTTTCTATTTCCACCCTCACAATTGTTGAGCAATTCATTATTTTAAAATGTATTAAAAGTTTTGTAGAAGTCACACTCAAGCTGTGTAGCTAAATCTTCCTGCTCTAATATTAGAAATATTAGAAATAAAAATACTAAATGAGAATCATATAACTGGAATGGCAAATTAGTTTATAATCAAGAAATAATCAAGAAATAATCACCAAAGGAAGGATATGCCGACAGTCGCCAATTCTCAGTAACAAAATGGACAAAATAAATAATGGCCCTGTTTTGATTAAATTCTTGAAAAAACTATTTTTTTACAAAATTGTGCAGCAAATTTGTTGTAACAATTTATCAAGAAATATGCATGATCATGTATGGTGTGCACTATAGTCTCAAATATAAATAAGAGAAAAAATATTTATGTCAATTAAGAAAGTTAGTTTACATTATTTATTTCTACTAACCTCAACCACGTTTAAAAACCACCCCTTTTCCCTAAACTTCTCTTCAATGAAATTTGATATACATAAAATTTGATATACATATAAATGAAGCCTAAATTAAATGAAGGATATTGTGCAGATAATAATATCATTAAATACAGTGAATTATTTGAGACCAATCATTTATGGAAACTTATTTGCTTATTTCAAAATCAGAGGGTGTGTTTCTGAATTAGTTCTTTGACTTAGAAACTAACCTTTCAGGAAGATGTTCTACATCTGTCAGATAAGACTAATACTTTACATAGGCTGCCTGTTCTACCATGGTTACAAAACGGCACCCTTGGCTAATATAAACCCTTCAATTTACAATTTAAAATTTTGTCCATAAAGTTCGGAGGTCAAACTCTAGCATCTTTTGTCCATCTCTTTAATATGTACCGAGATGGAACAATCCTTATGTTCACATAGTCAAGAACTTTTAATGCATGGCAGCATAATATCCCCACGTACTCAAATTTCATACAGCTACAACTGATTGTCTCATCAGAAGAATCAAATGTAACAGAATACTCCCGTGCATGTTCATATACGCTAACTTTATAATTATAAAATGATCCATTTTCAGTGCAATGCTTTATCACTAGATTCAAACATGCTTCATATTCTTTCTGAAATAACTCAAATATCTTTGGTGTGTATGGAGCTCTTGCATGCTTTAACGTAATGATATCCCCCAGCAACGGTGGCATACGCTGGTTCATGTCATAATTGGCTTCTAATTCCTTGTAGTGCCAATCAGTAACAAGCTTAACAAGATACTTGAAAAGTGGAAGAATGTCGGAGTCATGCTTTAGGTACCTTTTCAGGTTGCCAGTAAGATTTTGTCTCAGTAGCATGCTTTCTATGTCAGCACAAAAATATTGTCTTCCATATGCTATAGCCCATCGATGTCTACTTCCAAATATTTGTTGCAACCATTCATTTTCCCAAAGATTATATTTGTCCAGGAGAGTATTCCATTCATTAACAAAATAATCCTCCTCCTCGTGATGAAAAAGGCAGCTTCTTAAATCATTTACAAAAGAATCAGATCCAGCAGAAACATGACTCAGATGCTTGAGGGCATCTTGATAGACATGCCATACACAAACTCGATGATTTGTTTGGGGTAGTATGACATTGATTGCTTCAGCAGTTACAACATCTAGATCTGTAAGTATCGTCTTTGGCTTTCTTCCAGACATTGCCTCAAGGAAAACTATAAACAGCCACTTCAAAGATTCTACAGATTCATTCTGAAGAAGTGCAACCCCAAAGATAGTCATTTGCTGGTGATTATTTATACCAAGGAATGGAACAAATGGCCAGGAGTCCTTATAGTATTTATAACTGCTATCAAAACAAACAACATCACCAAAATCAGTGTAAGCTATAATCATCTTTGTATCAGCCCAAAATATATTAGTTATTTGATCATCAGCATCAAACTGGAATGCGTAAAAGAAAGAATGATTCTTTCTTTGCTTGATTTGGAAGTGAAGCTTAATCTTTTCAATTTCTCCCTCCACTTTGCTAGAACATTTGAAAGGTAGTTTATATTCATGGTTCACGGGATCATAATCCAGACGAGCCTTGCAATTGGTTTCAGAGGTTGATGTAGGCAGCACGTTGGATCCATCCACTATGTTCTTTTCAATTTGAGTAGCAGTTAACCCCTTTTGTTGTGATCTTAACATGTGCACTCTACATGCAGCAACAAGTTCATGATTATGCTTTTCCTCAAAGTGAGTAACATAATACATACCATCAGGTTGGCGAGAAATAACCATTTGGGCCAAACATCCAATTCTAGTATCCTTCCGAGGTTTCTTTGTATTCATATCTTGTTTGTCTTTCTGCCGAAAACCTTCTCTGAAGCAAGTAAATCGTCGAGATGCCACAGCACCATCAATTTTACTCCTATTTACATAATCTTTTCTTACACTGAAACCTACTCGTCCAGCATATGTATTATAAAATTCATATGCATGCTTGTCTGAGTCGAATCCCATTCCCAGTTTTGGTGTCTCATCCAACCCGGATACAGTTAAGTTTGCTTCAATAGCTTGAGCAAAACTCAATTTTTTCTGTGATGGTAACATATGAGCAGTACAGGGTTTTACAAACTCATGATTGTGCTCAGTTTCAAAATGAGTGACCTGAAATTTTCCATTCGGCTGACGAGCAATAGTCATGTGTGCCAAGCAACCAGTTCTTGTTTCCTGCTGAAATTTCCTCAAGTATGTACCATTTTTGTTTGGCCGATAACCCTGTCTGTGGCAGGTGTATCTTCTGGATACCACTGCACCATTTATCCTACTTTTGTTGACAAAATCCTTTCTTATGCTAAAACCTTTCAGGACAGCATACATGCTATAACATTTGTAAGCATTATCTTCTGATTCAAACTCCATACCAATCTTTGGAGCCACATATATTTCGTTCTCATTTTTCACTTCAGTACTCGGACAGGGGTTCTCGCACAACTCTCCACTACTGACATTATCAATATGAAATTTGTCATCATGGAAAATATTTGATGTCTGGCATTCATCATTAATTTTAATATGACTATGGTCAACAGCACAAACATTTGGACGTGTACACTCATTCTCAGTGTCAATGACCTTAATAGTGTCTTCTACAGAAGAATCACAGGGGTTCCTAGTTTGACTCTCTTGCCCCAAAACCACCTCGGCAGATATTGGACATTCATTTTCTGCATCTTCCAGGGGATGCCTTTCTATATCAGGTTCGGTACCCTCCATCAACCTGTGTTCAAAATATACACAAGGAAAACAAGTAAGGGGAAATACTACAGCAGATCCCAAGACAGACTGCGAAACACACACATTAATAGTGTGTTTAGGTTGTGAAGAGGTGAGAAAAAACCAATTTTAATTTAATGGGAAGCAGCTGGTTTTGGGGTATCTACTGTAACTTTGAAGGTATCCAAATACAAAATTTCAAATTAGATCAGAACAAAACATGACATACAATCTCTAGGCTACAGGTTATGAGGGCAAAACACTTGAAAAGTTTTAAATCATAGTTATGAATCCTGGATAGCAGTGAGTAGCACCCAAACCCGAAAACCCAAGGGTGGAACAGATGTTATAAATATTATAATTGTTGAAAATAGTACATTGTAGATGAAATAGGTATAAAATATATAAATACACAAAATGCCAGAAATTTTAAAACGTCTAAAATTAAAGACAATTTTAGACCACCAAACATGGAAGACATACAAAAGAGAAAACAACAAAGAACAAAGATGAAAGACATCTGTAAAGGCCAAAAGAATCTCAGTCTCAGATAAAGAACAGAGCACTGTCAAAGGGAGAGAAGTAAATGTTGCTGCTGAAGGCATGGGTTGTCTCAAAACCAGAGAGCATCACCAAAGAATGTCAGAGATGGCACCAAAGAGCTGATGTGATTCAATGAAAACCAGGGTTTCATTCAAACCCTTTGATTCAATCAAACAGCATATGGTCGCACATATGTTCATTTACATCACTTTACATTTTTCTTCTCCAGAGGGAAAACGGTGAGAAAAAAAAAGGAAAGTAAAAAATGGAACAACGTAATTTTAACATGGGTTTTGACATTTGTTATTCATTAACAGATTGGACCGTGTTGATATGACTTGAATTAGGATGTGGTAAGAATTCGGTGAGTTAAATACTCAGCTCAGCTGATGTATGTTTCATAAATATGAAAAAGAGAATAGTACATTTCAAGGAAAAGTTATATGCGATAACATAATATCCTTATGCAAGGTGCATACAGCTAAAAGACAGCTCTATAAAAGTTGTACAATACAATAAACAATTATAATTTTAACACTCTCCCTCAAGTTGGAGCATATAAATTATAAGCACTAAGCTTGAAACATATAAACTCAATTCTAGGCCCTTCAAAGACTCAATGAGAATGACTACAAATTGGTCTTAGAACTGATAACAATGTTCTGTACTAATTTAATTAGGAATAGAGACCTGATTGTTGCATGATACTGAGTATCAAAACCTAAATGCTTCATTTGGAAATCTAATAATAGGTGGAAACAAATGCAATTGAATCGGGATATTTAATGATGAAATAAAATAAAATTACAACAAATGTTAGACAGAAGCAAATACAGTGTGTTGTTGACAATAAGACAAGATTGCGGTCTTATTACAGGAGAAGGTTTGAAAACAATAACTTAGAATATAGTTGTAAGGTAGTTTTTACATCTTAGTGTTTGCTAACCGTTAGGCTAGAACCCTTTTTTATAGGAAGTTTAGGAGAAAATGGGGGATGTTTGACAGCGAATTGAGTTTTGTAACTAGAATAATCTAATGGGAAGGAGAGTGCTCCTTTGTATCTTTTGTTGTGTGATTGGTGAAATTAGAGAAATTCAGATTTACTCTACTTTGTTTTCTCTGAAAATAGTGTTGATTCATAACATCTATTGGGTTATTTAATGAAGTGAAGGAAAATTTTCATTTCATTGTTTGGGAAATAAATGACATCATAAGAAGATTAGTAAACAATAAGTTCATTCAATCTCGTATACTCCTCCCACCCACATTAAGAAGCAGGACAATATTGAATGGGATGAGATGAGGTAGATTCCATTTTATTCCAAGCAATTTAAACTTCCAAACAATACAAACTACTGTTATTCCATCATCCCTTTCCATAATGTAAACATAGTCATAAAGTTCAATTTGCATCATAGTAAAACCGTTTTGCATCGTTATCCAATGATGTTTTGACAATATTTCACTTTGCAAGATTAAAAATTCAGGAAATATAGACAAATAGAAGTTGAAAATGATACAAACAGTCACTTTAATTCATGAAAGAACCAACCCAGCAGAGGCTACTAATTCAGGTAATTAATCATAAACAATTGGGGAAACAAGATATTACTCAAACGGCAGTCCTGAAAACTTGCACTACCCACTCTCTCAACACTCTGTTTAAGTTCATTTCATATCACAAACACATAAAAAACAAAATATGGAAGACTTCAATCAACCGCTTAAAGATACACACACCAAATGTGAGCACTAGTGAGAGAACAACCTTTTAGGGTACCCAAAGCAATGAACAAAATCATCAATCACAAACAAACTTGAATAGGGATAAGATTAGCATGAAAGAAAAAAATAAAAGAATTAGAAAAAGAACAAAGAAGAGAAAATTAGATTCAATTAATGGCACTGAAAATGAGCTTAAGTCAAATTGCTGTAATAAATTGCATTGGTTTCTGTGTTAATAATTGCATTAATGATGAAAAACAATTAAGATGCATAAAAGAGAAAGCATAGAGAGTGTGAAAGAGATTGGAACCTAACCTAAAGAATTTGAAGAACAGTTGGAATTAATAGGACTTAAAATAATTCAGAGCAGTTCCCGCGGTTATCGTCAAAAAACGAAAAGGAGAAAGCGAGCAATTGTTCTCTCTTCAGTTTCTTGTTCACAAGCTCAGAAAAACTTATTACACATGTAGAGTCTTGTTTGAATATTCTCTATTTTTATGTTTAGTGTTTTACATGGCTGGATTAATTACTTTGTAAAACTTAGAAATAATTAATTTAATTAATTATACTAAATTTATCAATAATTATGCTATTATAAGATCAGTTTTTCTAGTATGTGTGGCTACTAAATTATAAAAATTATTAAAAACTATTTTTTATATATTTATCTGGTGAGAAAAGAATTTATATATTTATAACTTTTATACTACTTATTTCTCAGTTTTAACCCTCTTTTCTTACTATTTCTAATTTATCACATTTGGTATAATTTCTAATTAATTGACTGTTTAAAAAAAATGTAAAGATATATAAAATTTAAACTTTAGAAAAATATATTATCGATCAGTCATATAAAATTTAAACTTTAGAAAGATATAGATATTTTATATTTAAAAATTATATATGATTATCATATTATCGATCAGTCATATATTATTAACGATAAAATTGATATCTTATTTTATACATACATATATATATATATATATATATATATATATATATATATATATATATATAAAATTATATAAATCATAATAGAAATTATATCAATTAGCATAAATTCAGACATTTTGGTGTTTGTGTATGATTTTTAAATAATATGTTTATGTAAATTCTCAAATTCAGTTAATTTAATTTATAAAAATAAGATGAGATGCTAAAAATGTTTTAAAAAAAATATAAAAATGTATAAAATTTAAACTATAGAAAAATATATTAAACTTTTGATATAGATATTTTATATTTAAAAATTATTTTAACTTTACATTGAAAGAAATGTCATATATGATTATCATATTATGAGATCAGTGTGATATACAAAATTTTGTTCTTTATTAAAGATCAAATTGATATTTTTTTTTATTTTACATATTAAGTTATACAAATTATAATAGAAATCATACGTACTAGTAATACAGCATCCCTTCTGTGAGAGTGTATTTTTAAATAATTTCTCAAATTCAGTTAACTTGATTTATAAATGATAGAATGAGATATTAAAAAAATTAAAAATAATGAGTAATTAATAAAATTACTAAAACAACTACAAATTTTTAGATAGGTAAAATTATGAACACATAAAATAAAGAAGGTTAAAAGTTTTGGTTAAAAATTTTAAATTAGTAAAATTAACTAAATTGTAAAGGTTGAAAAAATGTGAGTCAGAGAAATATTATTAAATAAAAATAAAATAAAATGTAAAATTTTTAATTTAAATTTGAAAGTATAAAAAAACTCTAAAGTTTTACTAAATAAAATATAAATAATTTTTAGAAAACTTTTAATAAAAAATGAGAAAGTACACCGAATAGTAATTACTCACTCTATCTTTTGTTTTTTGTTTTAAAATGTTTAGTAAAATGAGGTGTCTTTCGCCTTTTGTATATGGATTTCACAATAGTTCCTTCCCACTAAAACATTTAACTTGTGGTTTATGTGTGTAACATCCCAAAATACAGTAATTACCATAAATCAGAATTAATTACAATTAACAGTAAATTAATGCAGTCTTTATATAATTAACAGAGTTTAAAAGTCGAACGGCTTAAAGTGCAGAGTTACAATATACAAGACGGAAACAGTGAATGCTAATAACGAACAATTTTACAAAACTTATAACCGAACGTTCAATTCAAAAGCAAACGTCTAAAACTAAAAAGAAAGACGGACGTCCTACTGCTCCGCTTTCACTTCAACTTCCACTAAGTTATCTTCTTCGATCACATTCTCTAAGGTGGCCTCGCCTTCTGCTCACATCCACACGGATGATTATTGCAAGACAGGACGAACGTACATAGACAAATGGACAACACAAGAAAAACGAAAGGGTAAGCTTATATAATTTAATTCATACATCAACATATACATTTAACATTTCAATTCACACACAACATGTAACTTAACATAGAAATTTATATATATAGATATACTAGACAGACCGTCCGGACTGTATGAATCTGTGTAGCTACCGGCGTCCTTGCACCCGGGTGATGTAGTAACTGTAATAATCACATCAGCTGCCACCCGAGGTTAGTCCGTTCTTACGTCGCCCATGTTAACTTATGGACTAAGGACCTCCTGCCATTCCCACACATGAACTACTCTCCTCTACGTGAAGATGAGTATCACGGAATATCAGGATGGACCAAGCCAGCATTAGCATGCCCACAGTCATACTTTACCAATCCAATATTCAACATATATGAGACGTTCCTCCCTGGAACGCTCGTCCAAAATCCAATATCATAATATCACTCCATATAGTGTTCACACTTTAAGTTATCATAATTCATCATCATTTACATCTTTAGATTTAAGAGCATAAAATGACGAACGTTCAGTCCTCTTGAAGAATTAGGACGAACGTCTAGATGAAGGTACGGAATAAACAGGGAAGTATACAACGAACGTTACTATCGGCTTCGGCCAGTTAAATGAACTGACTCGTTTGGACGTACCGTGGTACTTAAAGAAAATTTCGTTATGAAGACCTTAGACCAGATCCAATGTAAAAAGAAGAGTCAAGAATATTTAGAACTATCTTTGTAGTAATTCGCATACAGAAGACCGATGCCAATAATTGAACGAACGTGAGAGAAGATGAATATTATAGTCCTTTGAACGAACGCTATTTATCAATGTGGGTATCCAATAATACGAACGAGCACCACTTATGACGAACGCTAGGTAGATGACCGAGCATCAATTATGACGAACGCTTGGTATAAGACCGAGCGCTATTTAGGACGAACGCTTGGTATAAGACCGAGCGCTATTTAGGACGAACGTTCGGTGTAAGACTGAACGTTACTTATTTCAGTTTTATTCAATTTAAGGTATACGACATCTCTATGCTGAGCGGAACGCTCAAACATAGTAATTCGAAATAAGGACGCTCGTTCTCAAATCGAATTCTTCCCAAATGAAAGAATTCTACTCTAAGTAATTTTCAGGGAAACCGAACGGTATAAGACCGTATGATGACGAGCGTGATTTATCATAGGGAAATTATCATATCCAGATTTTCAACTAAGTTAACTCAACCTTTCTCATGTGATTCCTACTTTGAAAATTCATATCCATTATCAATTCTCATACTATATAGATTTCATTATATTAATAAATCAAACTATACTATAATCATACACCTTTCATACGCATCCAAATCAACATGCATTTCAAACAACAGAAAACATATTCAATATCAGTGATCGTTCATAACAGCTAAATCGGCATACTTTTCATACATCCAAGTCAAATCATACAACATGCAAGTATAAATTAAATATATAAGCTTCCCTTACCTGGATTGGTAAGCAACTTATCCTAAACGCAAGATTTTTGGTTTCGTCCAACTAACGTTTTTCTACCCTCAATGTCACTTGACTCTTCCAAAACAAAGCTAGCCACAGGAAAAACGAAATACTTAGACTACACACTTGCATGCAGCCAAAACTTAACTTTTCAGGAAAACTAAGAACGAATAACTAAGGAAGACACTTACCAGCTTCAGCTTCTGAAACCGAACGGTTCTTCTTGAAGCCCTTGTCACCAGGAGTCCTTCTATGGTGTCGGAATCGTGATCGGAGGAGATGAGACGGTGGTGATCTTAGAGAAAAGGTGGGGGAGTCGTAGAGAGAAGGAGGAGAGAAAAGAATTCTCCAGAATTATGAGAGGAGTGTGCGTGTAGAGCGAGAGATGAGTTTTTCTGAGAATGCATGCTTTGTTTCCAGTGCCGAACGAACGTCCGCTCCTCGTCAGCCACGTGCATTCCACTAACGCTTTCCAGACTCCTCTCGTCGTGACACCTGGCGTTCGTTAATGAACTGTCGCGCTCTCCGAGTGACACGCAACTGCATTGCGTTCCCCACTCCAGACTCCATGCAGCGTGACACCTGGCGTCCGCTGTTGGAATGCTTCTTCCTACTGCTGCCACGTACGCTGTTGAGGTGTCTCGTTCTCCAGCTGCCACGCGCACTCCAGAGTACGTTATTTTCCGGGGTCTTACATTCCCTCCAACTACAAAAATTTTTGTCCTCGAAAATCCAGGTATACTAAAGGGTAGACGGGGTACTTTGTCCCTGCTTGCAAATCTTCAACTTCTCTTGTAATGTCGTCATTCTTCTCGTTCCAGACTACTCTCACCCATCTGATGGATTTTCTCTTGAACACTTGGTTGGGGTATCTCCAATACATACTGGTTGGATCTATACAAATCGGTATCCTTAAATACGAACGTGTTCTAGCTCTAGCATATCAGACGAGTCTCCAATATACTTCCAGAGTGGTGCTGCGTGAAAACTAAATGATGATTAGGTAATTGAGGAGGCAATGATATCTTCATACGCTACCGTCCCAATGTGTCTACAATCCAAGAACCTTCGGCAGCAGCTTCCTAGGACAAGTGACTTCGTCCCACACGCACGTCTTTAGCAATTCTTCAATGTTGACTGGTTTCAACTATAACGAACGGTTATGTTTGGGTAAGGATTAAATGTTTATGGGAAGATAGTAAATTACAGGAGAACCCTGAAGTAAGGGACCAGCAGATGACTTTTAAATAAAGAGACATTGGCTTTGAAAGGTTAACCGATCGGTAACATAATACCGAACTATAGAAATTATTATTAGGAAGAGTCACAAATTTTCCAAGAGGAAAAGAATTAATATAGAAGTATTTTACTATTGGATTAGAGTGTGAAACGGATAAACAAAAGCAACAGATGAGATAAAAACATAAAAGATTAATCTGAATATCCCGGAATAAATTGATTATCGAAAACCAAGACAAGTATATATATATATATAGCAAATCCAAGTAAAGGGCATAAATGACGAACGTTAAAGAACGAGCGAAACCGAGCAATCAAAGGACCCGAACGTTCGTTCGTAGTCGAACGCTGAAATGTTTGGCCACAATGATCAAACGATAACCGAACGATTAATCACAAGAAACAAAATGAATAAAATTAAAAGTTTATTCTAACTGACAATTACTGTTTGAAGAAGTGAGTATAGGTAAATTCCCGAGTGATTGAAAGAGAGTATCAAATGTATTAGGTTTAGGCAGAGAACTGATTTTCTTGATCATTGGAGAAAACGAGACTTCATCTGACCCCTAATTGATTCAAAGCAGACGTTCGTACAAATATGCGAACGTCAGAATCGATCTACTCGTCGAGCGATTCCTTCAGAATGATAACTGAATAATTCTTCAACCGAATGCCCAACTTACTCTTCAATGGTTGCACGGAACCTAGAGATGAATTGAAAATTTCTACCAGAATTGCTACCAGTTTGTATTCTAAGAAATCAATCTACTTACCTACTGTGGAGTTAAACCATCATTATCGTTAAGTCCTCAAACTGATGATCATAAAGCAAAAATTTCTTGGTCAGTATACCCTCAGTAACTCTAATAGTACCTCGACCTTATGACCGATCGATAAAGGTAATTGGCTTAAGTTCTAGGTAACCCTATCCTGTTGTCGTGCGATCTTGAAAGTTCTACCTTTACATTTTGACATGTTACACTATAACACACAAACCTAGTTACTTCTGCTTATAAACCCAGCTACTAAATTGATCGTGATGACCTTACAAAAATCCATCTCCCAAATCACTATAAAGGACAAAAATCTTTTAGTTGAATTTTCAACACACCATCCATTCGTAACTCAAAATCTGCTCATTACTCACTTTCGATCTGTTCTACCGAACGCTTCACTTCCTACTCCCAACTGAAGCCCCTAATAACGTTCGTATCATCACTTATAATGTTAATTTCCTGAGACTCTCAACTAACCCAACTCTCAGTTTATCACTGCTTACACACGCCCTAGTATTTGTACTTTGCTCATCCAGTAATTCACACTTTGAACAATTCCACGCACAATTCTTCTTATCCTTAACATTCCTAGCAATGCTCTCAAATGTTTCATTCTGATTCATCCTTCTTGTACGCTAGTAAAACGTGCGTACTACATAACAAAACGTTCAACTCTCTTAACTGATTCTTGGGTTCCATCCATTCTGCAAAAGCTATTTGTAAAAAGTTACTGATGTTAATCTAACACTTAGCATAAGTGTGAAAGAGACTGAATTCTTACTCTGAGTAGATAGCCTTGGCGCCTCTTCAGGAAGACTCACCAGTCCAAGCATTTACTATTACCGTTCGGTTACCTTTTTGCTACCGAACGGTCTAATCTTAAAAGAAACCGAACGTCGACACACCGTTCTCGTGAAGTATTCTCCTAAGTTAGTCAATTCTAGAAAATTACACTCTCACTAATATAATAATAAGCATCTATCTCACTGTCGGATATTAAAACAAATCCAATTGTTGGTGTATACACTATCAGACCGAACAACTTCCTTATCTCAATAATTAAACAGTGTACAGTAGGGCAGTTCATACCGCAAGAAAGTGCAGGTGATGAGCGTACCTGAGCTCGTTGCTTCAGCGTCCGTTAAGACATATACTCATCCCACTTGTGCTCAGCCACCTCTTCCTGGTTGACCTCTTCCAGCATTTGGTGGCCCCAACACTGCTCGTTCTCCCATGTTGCACTCGTTCTCGACATGTCCGCTTCCCCCACATTGAAGGCAATATTTTGCTTCCACCAGTTGAGGACACGACGATCGGAAGTGTGGTCCTCCACACTTAAAACATTTCATGGTTCTTTGCTGTTCAGACCAATTGGCAGCAACCAAAGGTTGTGCCTGAGAACCACTAGAAATAGATGGTAATCCAGTACGAGCGTAAGGCGTCCTCCTTGTCCTCCTTGGATTAGTATTATTCCTTGAAGATGTGGTTCCTCTTATTACCTGCTGTTGCTGCTTCATGTGTTGCTCCACTTCTGTCACGTTCTTCTCTAATACGTTAGCTCTCTCCACCTCATCAGGGGGACACTTCTCATTGAACCCAGATGGATGATGTTGGAGGAAACTCTCCAAGTTCCACTCGGTTTCTTTATTCCCAGAGGAAATGGACGCTCTAGAAATATTCCTAGTGATTTGTAGGATCTCCATCAGTTGTCTTTGGGTTACTTCAGAACTGGCACGTGCGTCTTCAAACTTTGTAAAGCGATCGTAATCTGTTGCACTAATGCAGCGTTCTGCTGTTGAAGCACTTCTATTACTGATTCCAATAATAGCCTATTATGATCAGATGCATCACGCTCGGTTGGTTGAGTTTGAGGAGGAGGTATTGGTGCCATTAATTCTCTAAGAAGTAGCGAAAACAATCATTAGCAAATTTTAAGGAGTTTGAGTCATTCATTAAACGGACGTTGAGCACACAGCACAAGCATAGTATGCTCATAACCTACAGTGTTCCTTAAGGAACAAAACTGCTCTGATACCACTAATGTAACATCCCAAAATACAGTAATTACCATAAATCAGAATTAATTACAATTAACAGTAAATCAATGCAGTCTTTATATAATTAACAGAGTTTAAAAGTCGAACGGCTTAAAGTGCAGAGTTACAATATACAAGACGGAAACAGTGAATGCTAATAACGAACAATTTTACAAAACTTATAACCGAACGTTCAATTCAAAAGCAAACGTCTAAAACTAAAAAGAAAGACGGACGTCCTATTGCTCCGCTTTCACTTCAACTTCCACTAAGTTATCTTCTTCGATCACATTCTCTAAGGTGGCCTCGCCTTCTGCTCACATCCACACGGATGATTATTGCAAGACAGGACGAACGTACATAGACAAATGGACAACACAAGAAAAACGAAAGGGTAAGCTTATATAATTTAATTCATACATCAACATATACATTTAACATTTCAATTCACACACAACATGTAACTTAACATAGAAATTTATATATATAGATATACTAGACAGACCGTCCGGACTGTATGAATCTGTGTAGCTACCGGCGTCCTTGCACCCGGGTGATGTAGTAACTGTAATAATCACATCAGCTGCCACCCGAGGTTAGTCCGTTCTTACGTCGCCCATGTTAACTTATGGACTAAGGACCTCCTGCCATTCCCACACATGAACTACTCTCCTCTACGTGAAGATGAGTATCACGGAATATCAGGATGGACCAAGCCAGCATTAGCATGCCCACAGTCATACTTTACCAATCCAATATTCAACATATATGAGACGTTCCTCCCTGGAACGCTCGTCCAAAATCCAATATCATAATATCACTCCATATAGTGTTCACACTTTAAGTTATCATAATTCATCATCATTTACATCTTTAGATTTAAGAGCATAAAATGACGAACGTTCAGTCCTCTTGAAGAATTAGGACGAACGTCTAGATGAAGGTACGGAATAAACAGGGAAGTATACAACGAACGTTACTATCGGCTTCGGCCAGTTAAATGAACTGACTCGTTTGGACGTACCGTGGTACTTAAAGAAAATTTCGTTATGAAGACCTTAGACCAGATCCAATGTAAAAAGAAGAGTCAAGAATATTTAGAACTATCTTTGTAGTAATTCGCATACAGAAGACCGATGCCAATAATTGAACGAACGTGAGAGAAGATGAATATTATAGTCCTTTGAACGAACGCTATTTATCAATGTGGGTATCCAATAATACGAACGAGCACCACTTATGACGAACGCTAGGTAGATGACCGAGCATCAATTATGACGAACGCTTGGTATAAGACCGAGCGCTATTTAGGACGAACGCTTGGTATAAGACCGAGCGCTATTTAGGACGAACGCTTGGTATAAGACCGAGCGCTATTTAGGACGAACGTTCGGTGTAAGACTGAACGTTACTTATTTCAGTTTTATTCAATTTAAGGTATACGACATCTCTATGCTGAGCGGAACGCTCAAACATAGTAATTCGAAATAAGGACGCTCGTTCTCAAATCGAATTCTTCCCAAATGAAAGAATTCTACTCTAAGTAATTTTCAGGGAAACCGAACGGTATAAGACCGTATGATGACGAGCGTGATTTATCATAGGGAAATTATCATATCCAGATTTTCAACTAAGTTAACTCAACCTTTCTCATGTGATTCCTACTTTGAAAATTCATATCCATTATCAATTCTCATACTATATAGATTTCATTATATTAATAAATCAAACTATACTATAATCATACACCTTTCATACGCATCCAAATCAACATGCATTTCAAACAACAGAAAACATATTCAATATCAGTGATCGTTCATAACAGCTAAATCGGCATACTTTTCATACATCCAAGTCAAATCATACAACATGCAAGTATAAATTAAATATATAAGCTTCCCTTACCTGGATTGGTAAGCAACTTATCCTAAACGCAAGATTTTTGGTTTCGTCCAACTAACGTTTTTCTACCCTCAATGTCACTTGACTCTTCCAAAACAAAGCTAGCCACAGGAAAAACGAAATACTTAGACTACACACTTGCATGCAGCCAAAACTTAACTTTTCAGGAAAACTAAGAACGAATAACTAAGGAAGACACTCACCAGCTTCAGCTTCTAAAACCGAACGGTTCTTCTTGAAGCCCTTGTCACCAGGAGTCCTTCTATGGTGTCGGAATCGTGATCGGAGGAGATGAGACGGTGGTGATCTTAGAGAAAAGGTGGGGGAGTCGTAGAGAGAAGGAGGAGAGAAAAGAATTCTCCAGAATTATGAGAGGAGTGTGCGTGTAGAGCGAGAGATGAGTTTTTCTGAGAATGCATGCTTTGTTTCCAGTGCCGAACGAACGTCCGCTCCTCGTCAGCCACGTGCATTCCACTAACGCTTTCCAGACTCCTCTCGTCGTGACACCTGGCGTTCGTTAATGAACTGTCGCGCTCTCCGAGTGACACGCAACTGCACTGCGTTCCCCACTCCAGACTCCATGCAGCGTGACACCTGGCGTCCGCTGTTGGAATGCTTCTTCCTGCTGCTGCCACGTACGCTGTTGAGGTGTCTCGTTCTCCAGCTGCCACGCGCACTCCAAAGTACGTTATTTTCCGGGGTCTTACAATGTGAAATAAAAGAAAATGGAAAATTACTTAAAAAGAAAAAATACAATGAGAATAATAAGAAGTACATGTGAGTGAGGGTAAAAATAAAGAAATAAGATGAAATAAAATAAGTTGAATAAATGAAAAAAAAAGAGAGTAAAATTGAAATTGAAACTCGTGACAATTTTATATAATTACCTTTAAGAAATAAGTTAAGAATTATATTATTAAGAGTAAATTAAAAAAATGAAAGTGTACACCAAAGAAGGTGTGTATCTCTATATATAGGTATAAATAAACATTTTAAACCTAACCAAAAATTTAAAAATAGTCTTTTACCATAATTCTATTTTATCTTATTATTAACTTTGTGAAACATTTTTTTATCATATAACTGGTTTTTACATCAACAAAGAATTAATAAATAATTATTACAAAGCACTTGTGGAGTGTTATAACCTTTTACAAAAATATATGATGATACACACAAAAACATTAGAATGGAAAGGAGGGTTTGAATAATGCTTTAAAATCTTTTCACAAAATAATGTTGGATGACTTTTGTAAGGGTTAGACAATCTCCAATAATTTTTAGATGCTTATGTGTTTAAAAGAATATTTAGGAAAACATTTATAACACAAAATAATAATATACATATTTTTATACTAGTTCGCTCCCACCTTTGCTATGTCCAATTTTCCCTTAAGACCTCTTAAGTGGTTTTACTAATCTTTAACAAAGACTACAAAAGTTTCATCATTCCTGGTTTACAACAATGAGTATCAACCACTCTTGGTTTTAATATTAGTCATTTGACTAGATTGTTTAACTCAACTTAGCTAAACACCAAATATTTTAATTCACTTTTAAATTTACAAACAACCAAAAAGGCTTTTCAAACAAGATACATATTTGATAACTCTAAGAGAAAGAATAAGTTTTCAATACAAAGTATATCTAAAAGACTTATAAATATTTTCTCTTTAAACGAAAGCATTAGACAATGTTGAGAAAGAGAGACGGTGTAATAACAAACTTATTTATATGCACATATATTATTCTCATCTTCCCTTCTTGTAATCATCTATAATAGCCTTCTTCGAGAAAATATCTGTTAGAGTGAGAGTTGACTTCCATGTAGACTTCATAGCATGTTTAGGTAGGTAGTCAGACTCAGGTCTACGTTGCAAAGTTATTGTACTTTATCAGAACTTTGACAAAAGTAACTTCTATGTTCTATAGAGCTTGAAGCTTTAAGGAAACATTCCCGAAATGTCTTTCTATCTCTTAAAGTTATTATTGATCATGTGCACAAATTTGAGTAAAGGTCTACTTTCATGATCTACACATATAAAGAGAACAAAGATACAAACAAAGAGGTACTTTTTATACATGTAATCAATGTTTTAAACATTAGTAATCATTTAGGTATATTACTGTGTTTAAAACATTTTGACAAGTGTCAACTTGTTGATAGAAATATCGTTTAGGACGTAAAGCGTTTAATATATGATCTTTAGACGATATAACACGTTGAATGCTTAATTTATAAAACTTTTTGTAAGTTTTATTACATCGTTTAGCGATTTTTCTTAGATGATTCTTTTTTTTAAACGATTATTTGTTCAATACTATTTAGATATAAAAAATTTTAAGCTTCACTATTTTGTTAAGCATACACTTAGATGTTTCCTTTTGTTAGACGTTATTTGTTAAACATTGTATGTTAAACGATATATGCTTTTTGTAAAACTTTATTTAATAGATTATTTGTATTGATAAACGCTTATTTTGTTCGACGCTTTTTGTTAAAATTCAAAATAGGAAATGTTAGACAATATCGTTTCTTTAGATGATCAACATATGGTAGTTCTTTATAAAAGAGATGCAGAGCATCTAAAAGCATAAACCACTACAAAAAAAAAAGTTATTGAGAGTGAGTAATACATATACACCTGCACATAATTCATTGCTTACCCAAAACATAAAAAAGAAAAATATGCATATCCATATGTAGCTTATGGATTCTCAAAGTGTCAAAGAAAAATATTACCTTACAAACAGAGATAGAGTGTTATTTTATGGTCTTCAAACATGTACCCATATGCTCCCTCCCTTATTGAGCCATAAGAAAACTTTATCACTTGCCCCCACACTTAAGTACGTAGAAGTTACCAATTCACAAATATTTTAAGCATAATGAAAGGCATAAGTATTAGTCACTATAAGAGAATTTAACATTACGAGTTTGACATTTCATCCAAACTAATGCAGTCACTTGAGCGGAATGAAAATTTTCTTCCAATAAAACATACCAATTGCAACAAGTTGAAGGAGACTCCATGGAGACGATGCATTGGATGCGAAAGCATGTAAATATGAAGGAAATAGGATTTTGAGAGTGGGTTGGATGTGTGTCTTGAAGGAGGTTTGATGAACCATCAAGAAAAAGGTTAGGAGAATCAAGAAGAAAAATATCCTAGTGAAATTAGAAAGGAAGAGCTACAATATTGGCATAATTTCTCTATATTATTTTCAAATTGAATGTACAATGCTTGAGCACTTCTATTTATAGAAGGAGGAGTGGACTGAAGTCTTAACAAAGAAGAAAGAAACTATAATGAATCTAAAAGTTACAAGAACCTTCTAGAGTGTTGATACATGCATAAGGTACCTTTGCCTCTAAGTTATGTCCTATGGGTCACTTGAGACTCAAGCAAGTCCAAAGAACCACTTAATTCACATACCCACTCAAGAATCAAGTTGAAAAGCCAAAATTGTAGTTTTTGTCAAGACATGTTTGTTTTAATTGATTATCTAAAACTCATAATCAATTAAATCATAAAAATTGCTATTTTTTCATAATGTTGTCTACTTTAATCGATTATGGGTTTCTTATAATCTAAGGTAGAGGTTGATCGAAAAAAATGGCTAAAATACAAGCCCAAATGAAATGTAACCTTGACCTAAATACTAAACCTAAAAAAAAGAGTTATTTACATATTTACAAAGCTTAAGAAGGAAAGATAATGTTGTTGTTTCTTATAATTGATTAAGGTAGAGGTTGATAGAAAAAAATGGCTAAAATACAAGCCCAAATGAAATTTAACCTTGACCCAAATACAAAACCTAAAAAAAAGAGTTATTTACATATTTACAAAGCTTAAGAAGGAAAGATGAACTAATAAACTATTCTTCACAAGAGTAGAGTTCTTTAAAGTCCTTCTTCCTCTTCCATTCTCCTAGCCATGAATCTAGTCAAAGGTCCAATGTGGCTTCCTCTAGATGGTCCTTTATCATCTCTTCCTAGGGGTCAAGGCGATGCTAAAGAGATGACCTCTTGCTCTCGAGGTAAGTCAGCCTTTCTCGAAGCTTTTGTAGGTCAACTTGCTTGTGGGTGTGCAAGGCCTCAAGCTTGGTGTCATGTTGCCTGCATTGCTCATCATGCTATTTTATAAGCATTTGTACTTGTTGATGGAGGGTCGCGACCTAGTTGATTTTCATCTTATGGGAGAGTTGTGCAAACCTTCGAGTGTTGACCATATAGAGGTGAGGCTAGGGAAACATTTTACCGGGGCCCTACAGTGGGCTCTAAATTATCTTATCGGGATCTTGAGTGTGAATTTGCGAATAGGTGGCAATATCCTAACGATGGTTTGATTGCTCTTTTTGTTTGGAAATGATCTCCTTGTTGTTGATAGGAGGAAGATTCACCCACAAAAGACTATTTGATGCTCAAGTAACTAACAGAGTTAATATCTTTATATAAATCGTGTACATTAGTGTTTATGAGAGAGTGTGTATTCCTCGAAAGTTATATTTATATAATCAACATAAGTTTTGAACCTATGTTCCTATTGGAATAATCTTACCTTGAAAATATGATAATAGTATATTAATTAGTAAGATAATGATAAATAATAATTAACATACCAAATTACTAAGATTTAATTATAATATTCAAATATGATTCATATAGACATAAGTTTTGGCTACTCCATAGTAAAGATGAAAATGTTTAAAGAATCTTATTAAACTCTGTTTTTTAATATATTTATTAAGCCAGATTAAAACAATATCATAGTATAAAAATTTAAGAAAACATTAAAAAGCTTAGAAAATTTATTAATCATATTATCAAGAAATGGTTTAAAACTAAAAGATAAGTTTATGTAAAGGAAAACTTAAAAAAAAGATGTTATAAGAAATAAATAAAAAAACTGTGTGCAAGTAGTACCATTTTTATAAGTTAAGATATAAAAGAATCAACCTAACAGTAGACAAGTTGTTAGCAAGAAAACAAATTTTACCATGTTTTGTTTTTTGTGTGTCTAATTTTACCATGTTTTGTTTTTTGTGTGCCATTTTTTTTTTGTATTTTTTTTTTAATATAAGATGTTAAAACAAATTCCATATATGAGAATTTCACAATACTACATTGATTCCCCAACAACAATACAAAGTTTAGTTCACCATATTCATGGTGAAACTAGATGAACAATAATGAAAGAATGGAAGAGATAGAAAAACCCTAGAAAGAGAAGAGGAGAGCCATCACCATCTCCCAATCTACCCTCAAGGGGTGAAAAATGTGTTTCTACTTCCTCCCAGCCAAAGATACAAACCCTAAGACATCTAGGTCTTTAAATAGGACATAAAAACAATAGAAAACGGGTCCAGGCCCAAACAGATCATAAAATCGCAGAAAACTGGCCCAAAACTCGTCTGGTTGACTTTTTCCGTATTTTGGTTGACTGATTGACTTTTCTGGTTGTCTGGTTGACTTTTTTGTATTCTGGTTAACTTTTCTGCATTTTGGTTGACTGGTTGACTTTTCAGCATTCCAATCATTCGGTACTTCAATTCTTCTTTCAAATCATTCAATTAGCCTACAAAATCAAGGGAATCTTGCACAAAACCATTAAATTCACCTTCAACTCTCTTATTCACAAAACTAAAGCAAAAATATGAGTTCAAGCTAATTTCTAAGTCTTAAAGGTTGCTTTTGGTATCAATTTTAAGCATAAAAATAATGATTTTTCAACCGTTATCACAACCCCAAACTTAAAACTTTGCTTGTCCTCAAGCAAACAAGATGTAACTCAATCTTCCACCAATCACTATGATGGTTCAACACATTCAAAATCCTCTTTTCAAGATAAGTAAGTACTCAATTAAGCTCATGAAAAAGACTTCAATCAAGACATGCACATGCTTTAGTGTTCACAAAGTCACTTAATATCCAACAAATGCTATTTTTCATGTGCTCATGGAATCTTTCCTCACTAGATAAAATGTTTCACTCAAACACACAAGTGTATAAGAGGTATTCACTCACTCACTCTACTATCACAATGCCACATGAATCAACTTTGCCTTTCATTTAACCACAATAAAAAACAATTACAAGCAAGCATCATCACAAGGACTTTTTCATGGCTTATAATGTGGTTGGGCTAACAAGAAAATTGGTTTTTCTAGATCACAAAACCCTTGAGTTAAGAGAATCATATAAACACAATCATTCTTACTTTTCCCCAACTTTCTTTTGCATTGAGCTTTGTTTTTTTCTTTTCTTTTCTTTCTCTTTTTTCTTTATCTTTTCACATACTTAATTCTTAGCTCTTAGCTCAATGCTTTCAATTTCCCTTTCTATTTTCCAACAACCCCAAACTTGAACATTTGTCAATACCACAAAATATTTTCATCTTAACTCAAGGTAAAGCTTTTCAAATCATGTTCAAGGCTACGGGTTCAAATGATAGAACACATAGTGCTCTCTTTTAGTGGCTAAATTCATGAATTTGGCTAATAAAAGGGTTACCAACAAATGGCCTTGATCATATGATGCAAACAAGCAATTGATTCAATCATAGAAAACCTGGGCAAAATCATTCATGCTTTCAAAGTAATAGCATTCAATCACAAAAACTCTGGAGCTCAAAATCTCACATATAAGCTCATTCACATTCCATATACACATCCTTCTTAGTATCATAATCACAATCACAACATCATGCATTTGTTCACAAAACTTGTGAATCACTTGTATAAGCATGTAATGTGCACATCTCAACATCAATCAATATCAAAGCATCATCAAGCATTACTTATAAAACAACAATCATAAGCAAACCATCATAATAGACAAAGTTTCCAATTGAGTACATCAAATCCTATTCTAAAAATAAGTGATTGATAAAACAAATCCTAATCTAGTGTTTTGAAAAACTCAGCCCCATCAATGATGCTCTCTCCCAACCCTAAACTTAGATGAAAAACTAGTGAGAAAGTGAGTGGAAGGGAAATTTTCTAAAAAGGAATGAAAGGAAAAATGTAGAGAACCTTTGGAAAAGTGTTTAGGAGTGTGTGTGCAGAGAATAATCTCAAAATAGAGGCCAAAGCGTGACTTAGGGTATAAAAATACCCTAATGGGCTCAGGTTCCGCTAAGGGGCAACCTAAGCCCCTTTTACGATACCACCACTCAGCGGCACTTTCATGTTGTGCTTTTCTTCTTCCTAGCTTACCCTAGGTGCCTTCTACTCATGCCCCTGACTTGCTCCCTACAATTAAGTTCTCAGATCACTCAAACATTCAATCCCTATCATGCAACTAAAGCACAATCAAAACAAACAATACAGATAAAATCAATCAACTGGGTTGCCTCCCAAGTAGCGCTTGTTTAACGTCACGAGCCTGACCCAAAATCCTCCAGCACCCTTCAGTAGATGCAAATCTTTCTTACTAACACCCATCAGTAGGTGTATACAAACATAGTATCCTTCAGTAGATACTCTTCCGCCTAACATCCATCAGTAGATGTAAACCCTGTAACAAACTTATAACAAAAACAAAAATACCCAAAAGTTCAAAATTACATTACCAAACCAAAAATTAAGAGTTCTTAAATCATAGGGTTGCCTCCCAGCAAGCGCTCTTTTAACGTCACTAGCTTGACCAAATAAAGCTCAAGTTCCATCTTTTTTTTCTTCTTCTTTCTACTGAACTTCTTCAGAAATTTGATCAAACCAGGAACCTGTTGCAATGTCTCAATCATAGGAACTTTAATCTCCAATTTCTTGAAGATTTCCATAAAGCGCTCAAATTTCTTCTTCCTATGATACTTCTTTGGATCAGGAAGAGGTTTTTCATATGATTCTTTCTTTTTTTCTCTCGTCCTCTTTTTCTTTTCTCTTACTTTCTTTTTGCTCTTTTTCTTTTCTGTTATTTTTTTCTTTCCTTCTCTTTTTCTTCTCAACTTCTTTATTTTCACACAAATTTTCTTTCTCTCTTTTCTCTCAACCACTTCTTTTTCTTTTTCTTCATCTTTATCTTTCTCACTCAACTCTTCTTTTTCTTTTCTCTCTATCTTTTCCTCATCTCTCCCTATTTTTTTCTCATCAAAAATCTTGTCACTTTCAGTGACAATGGCTTGACCTTCCTCCTTAGGGTTAACTTCAGTATTAACCTTAAAATCGTTCAATCTCTGACTAATGTAACGAAGGTTCATCTCCATCCTTTTACATGATGCTTTAATGTTTTTCTGAGTGGAGCTGGCCACCTGCAAAAACTGTTGAAGTGTGTCCTCCAATGTTGGCCTTCTTTTCGATAGAGAGGGTTGTTGCTGCCATTGTTGTTGTGGTTGATTCTTAAATTGTTTGGCAACTTGCCAAAATTGACTTTGATCCATGCTTGAGTGAGGTTTCCACCAATAGTTGAGATTACTTTGGTAGAATTGAGTGCCCATATAGTTAAATTCTTGTCCGAATTGCATCCTGCAAGCATTAGGCACAAAACTCTAGAAAATATTTGTTAGCATAAAAAGATAGAGAAGATACAAAGAATAAAAGATAAGAAGATAAAAGATAGCAAGATAGAAGATAAAAATAGGTGTAATAGGTTCGGAGGTCCTTATATTTGTGGGTTCGTTTCACTTGGGTCCTCCAATTTTAGAAGTGATCAATTAGGTCCCTAATTTAACAAAATTGAGTCAATAATACCCTTTCCGTTAAATGTAATGGACGGCGTTAACTTTTTAAACAGGTGGCATGCTGAGACATCATTTTATTTGCAGGTGGCAGAGTTTAAGCTTAATACGTGGCAGAACCAAGAGTGACGAGAGGCAGAGTTTGAGCTTTCAGTCTTCTGTGGTTCATCTTCTTCTCCTTCTCCCCCCTCTCTGCAACACCCCGCTTCTCTGAATCCCTTTCTGTTAATCATCTGTCTTTCAAACTAAGATTTTTGGGTTTGTCTTTTAACTCACCAAGAAGCAAACTTAGAAGTATTTCTCGAAAGCCAGGTTTTTTTCATAAACAAGATCCAGGTTTTAGTGTCAAAATTTGCTAGTAAAATCTTGATCCCCTCCCCCATTTTTTTCCCTTTGAAATTAGCCAAGAGAAATTGAAGAGAATTTCAACGCCCCAAGGACCCAGAAAGAGAAGAAACGATTCAACGAGAGAGAAAAAGAGTGGAAATAACCCAACAATTTCTCATTCTCTTTCAACTTTCAACTCTTGAGACCGTTGATTTTGCTTGGCAATTTTTCATTCCCCGAAGAACACGTTTCAGCCCCTTCGTTAGACCCATTCGCCGCGTAAATAAAACCCTGCTCTCAAGTTAACCCCAAATCGCACCTTATTTTTTTTTCTCCTCTCAACACTTGAAACTTGGAAGATTGTATATAAACAAACAAGAATTTAAGATCTGCCATGAAAATAATTCCCTTCCCTTCTTCTGCAAACTAAGGAACTACTTGCCTTCGACTTTGATAAATTGCGTTTTGGGATTCTAATATGAGTAGCAATGGCGAAACTTGTAGTGCTAGTCTCGACATTAGCGCTTTAATTTGTCACGCTGCTGCTGGTGCCTCTGCAGGTAATTAACTTTCGCTTCGACCCTTCTCCTATTTTGGGTTCTTTATCATTGGGCCTGTGTCAATTTGTGAATTTTGATTCTCAGTTGCTGTTTTGGTAATTTCTATGCTAGTCTTTTCCAGAACGGCTTGTTTTACAGCGTGACATTCAGTATTGATGGATTAACTATACAAGGGTGAGCGAGGGGTATGATGGCAGCTATGATGGGTTTTTACAGCAGCACAGAGTTTCAGCTTCCCTCAGATCCGTTCAAGGGTGAGCGAGGGGTTTGAAGGTTCTTCGTCCAGGAATGGATCTATGAAGGATGTATTGAAAGAACAAACCTTGTCCCAGGAAATTAAAAATTGCATAAATTGCCACGTATTAAGCTCAAACTCTGCCACCTGCAAATAAAATGATGTTTCAGCATGCCACCTATTTAAAAAGTTAACGCCGTCCATTACATTTAACGGAAAGGGTATTATTGACTCAATTTTGTTAAATTAGGGACCTAATTGATCACTTTTAAAATTGAAGGACCCAATTGAAACGAACCCGCAAATATAGGGACCTCCGAACCTATTAAACCATAAAAATAAAAACAAAAAATAGAAAAATAAAAACGGAAAACAAAAAAATAAAAAAAATTAAAAAAAAAATAAAAAAATAAAACCAGAAAACGAAAAAATAAAAACAGAAAACGAAAAAATAAAAATAGAAAACAGAAAATAAAATAAAATAAAATCAAAATAAAATAAAATAAAATAAAATAAAATCAAAACCGAAAAATAAAAACAGAAAATAAAAACAGAAATTCAAATTTCAAAATTCAAAATTTAAGTCAAAGATAATCAATAATCACACAAATAAACTAGTTAAACCACAAGTCCCCGGCAACAGCGCCAAAAACTTGATGACAAATTTATGAACACCGAAAACGGCGCCATAAACTTGTTTAACAATCGGCAAGTGTGACCGAATCGTATCAAGTAATAAAACTAGGTAAGACCAAGTATCGTTTTCCCAAAGGACTCACGGCCTAGTTAGTTATCTAATTTGTTGATTATTTAAGACTTGTGAACGATTGATTGTAGGTTTTTAATGCAAAAGACAGTAATTAAACATGTATACATGAATGTGATCAATGACAAAAAGAGTAAAACAAACACGTAATGAATTATATGGATGAGTATGTTGTTGGGGTTATCAATTTCATCTTATCCACTCTCATATACTTTAGGAATTCATCAATCTTTTCATCAATGTTAATGCCACTCTCTAAATTACCTTGTCAAGAAGGCCTATCCTTAATTATGAGTTCATACAATTTCTAGCATTCCTAGTAATTAGTTCTGAAGTGCAGGAGCTTAAAGGCAACCAATATGCTATTGGAAGAAATTCCCCGGATCTAGATTTCCCCGTACGTTCCCATATCGACAAAATCAATAATCATAGCAATGAATGAGTCAAACAAAGCAAGCATTAAGCAAAGAGGAAAAACCCTAACTAATGATGAAAGAAAGCATGTATCTACCAATTTGTACAATGGTTTGCTCCATTCAAAATCCTCTTTTCAAGATAAGTAAAAACTTCAATTAAACTCATGACAAAGATTTCAATCAAGATGTGCACATGCTTTGGGTGTTTACAAAATCACTTAATATCCAACAAATGCTATTTTTCATGAATGATCAATCAACTAAGCATGGATGTTCATGTGCTCATGGAATATTTCCTCACTAGGTAAAGTGTTTCACTCAAACACAAGTGTATAAGAGGTAATCACTCATTCGCTCTACTACCACAATGTCACAAGAATTGACTTTGCCTTTCATTTAACCACAATCAAATAAATTCACAAGCATGCATCATCACAAGGACTTTTTCTATGGCTTATAATGTGGCTGGGCTAACAAGAAAATTGGTTTTTCTAGATCACAAAACCCTTAAGTTAAGAGAATCATATAAACACAATCATTCTTACTTTCCCAACTTTGCTTTGCATTGAGCTTTGGTTTTTCTTTTGCTTTTCACATATTTACTTCTCTCAAAACCAGTTTAGATAACATTTTTAAAATTAAAATAAAGTAACTTTGATAACTCTTACGGAACACAACTAAGACTAAAATTTATTAAAGTTAAAAGAAATTATAATAAAAGCATGAAAAGATCATTTTTCTAGAAAAAACAAATATAAGATTGTATTATTATTTAATTTCAAAATAGAAAAGTCTTTTTAATATCAATAATTTATATATTTATATTTTAACTACTTTAGGAATGAACCGGAAAAAAAATCATACTAATAAAAGATAACGTATTAACGTCAGTAAAAAATTCAAACAAAAGGAAAAAAAAACAGGGACTATGCTCGGTTTGTTTCTAACCACATAAACATGGATAGCATTGAATGATGTGAAAATTTTGAAACAAGAGTAAGAAAACATAAAAAAATGAGAGAAATTTTTCTTTTCAAATTTTCACTGTACATATATATTATTAATGATAATCAGTGATATAGTTAATACAATTGATTATTTGTATGTAAAGTTTTTATACTTTCTATTTATAATACAATAAATAATAAAAATAAAAATAATATAATAATAAATAGAATAAATTAAATTAAAATAATTTGAATTAAAAAATAATATTTTATAAAACAATTTATTGTGGTATATTATTATTTTGAATTATTATTTTTTTATTTATTAAAGTTCATAATTTTTTTTTTTTAATTTTAGTTTCTTGTAGGGATGATAAAAGGAGCCAAATATGGCGGACTAACCTACTAGTTCAGCCAAAAAAGACAGATTGAGACAACATTTTCAATCTAGGAGCCTGCGTCAATCCAGTTTTATTAAAAAAATTAGAACTCGTTCCAGACACTTCATATTAACACAACCTAATAGTCTGACCGATGTCTGATATAACTCAGTCAATATCTAATACAGATGGGTCGAGACTTGATACAACTAGACTAAGGTTTGATACAGCTCATCGATGTCTAATACAACTCAATCAAATTTGAATCAGACTAGAGAAAAGTTTGTTTCAGCCCGAAATCAACCTAGTAGCATGTCATCAGTTCATTCATGTAAAAAAATCAGTCATTTTCCATATGATATTAGAATCTTGATAACGAAAAAATAAATAGGTGGATCAACCCATTAGCTCGACAGTCCAGTAGTAGGCAAACTAAGTTGTAAAGTTCAATCCATTTTCAATTGGCAAGCAAGCTCAATTCAACCTATTTTTGACGGACTAATATTAGGGCAGACTTAAACAAACTGAGTTGACCCTTATAGTTTTATGGATCTTTTGAATTTTTTAGTCATTATCCAAATAACTCTAGTCTAGTTTGTAACATAAGAAACATGTAAAAACAAAAAGGAATAAGTCAAATTTATCATAATAAAAGAATGATTACTATGATAATTCATTAAAATCATGATGCGAAAACACCTTAAACTATCTTAACCTAAGCAAATGACATCCTTTGCAACCTAAGCACATGACCAATTATCTCCATGACATTATGATTAGACATTCAACTGCAAACACATACAAAGAAAATTGTTAAAGTAAGTTTTAAAATTAAAATGAAAATTCAATATATAATTGGACTTGCTGTTTATCCTGCATGATCGACAGAAAATCATACCTAAAAAGATTAAAAATGAAAAAACTCTTAAAGTAAGAAGAGATAACAAAGAATGTCTTGTATATTTACAATTCAGCACTTATATTTATCATTATTGTAAATCGATATCTCATATACAACAATAAGCATGAGCCTATCATATAAAAGGCTATAAAAGACTTTCTAACTAACTTTAATAGAAAATTACTAAATAATCTACTACGGATCTTCATATGCACTAAACAAATAAGATGAGTCTAATGCTATAAGGTGTCTAACATCATATATGTATCTAGATAACTGTTAGATAACACTTTAAGACAAAATATCTACTATCACTTGATGTATAACAAGAAAAAGTTTATGTATATCAAGATCTACAATTTAAATTTGGTTAAACAAATCTGTGTCTTCATTTTCTTCTATACCGAACAATTTATATTGACAAGTAAGTAAATTTACTTTATTTCTTTTTACCTCAATGGAATATCACACATTTTATTTGTTTACTAGACTAGTGCAATTCATTTTAATTTTATCAAATTTATAGTTTTTTAAATAGTAGAAATGTGGAAAAGTCTTGTTTGTCTAATGAAAAAGAAATCGTATTCAAATAACACAACTTTTTGACACTAAAGTTAAAGTTGTGTTATACCAACACGACTTCAATATAACTGGAAAAGTCGTGTAGTTAATATACGACTCTAATTAATGTTTTTTTGTTTTTATTTATTGTCGTTATGTAAAACTTTTAAACCTAACTTTGGTTATTTGTTAATCGTGTGACAAATGAATTTCAAGGTTGCCTAAAACCGTACTTTTGATAAAGAAACTAAAATAAATATGAAATAAAAAGTTAGTTAACATGAAAATGCATTTAGAGTAATGACTAACCAAATGGCATAAGTGCATACGAGCTAAAATTTCAAACCGAATAACTATAATAGGAACAACTATAACTTTGCTAAAAAATATTCTTCTTCCGAGAAAATTTTGACTTACGCAAGAGTGAAATAATAATAGTTTTTAACTATTGTTAATCGAGAGTTAATTTTAAACTCCGTTGTATACAAAATATCTTTCAAGTGATATAGATTGAAAAACAACTAAAGAACATGTTTGATATCAACATAGAAATATAGTTAATGTTGACTAAGAAAATATTAATTGAAATTGCTTAGAAAATAATTATAGCCTAGATTAACAATAAAATAATCCTAATGATATTGGTGAAAAAATAAACACCACTTTAACGTGCGAGAAATAATTAATGACATTTATTAATAAACAATGTTGAACTATGATACTCAAACCTGGATCAACAATGTCATAATCTCAATTAAACTTCAAAAGTAGAGTAGAGAATGAAAAAGGTCACACTGCACATGAAATACAAACATATGATGGTAGAATTATTCACAGTAACCAATTGATTGCTGAAGCATGAAGAAATGAGAAACAGTGGTGTTGGACAGTTTTCCCTGCTGCACAAACTGTGTTTCACCAACTTCTTTGTGCACTCATCTTTGTTTTTTCAGCAACTGTTGCTGCTGTGATTTTGAGCTATTGAGTTCATCATATCAAGATTTCTTTTTCTGGAAGGATCAGTGAATCGAATCTCTTCCACGCTACTTTCCTGTTTAAATACATGGATTCCATGTTTTATTAAGGTTTGGCCTAAACTCACATATCGACACGTAACCTCTACATGGTTCCATTCGTTTTCCACAAGTTCTTCATCTAAATCATTTTTCAGTTTTGTCTCCCTCAGGTCAAAAACACAAGTGCAATCATCCAACATCTCCCAAGTTTCTAACAAATGTTCGTTGCCATTGATGATCACAATGGGTGACATGAATCTAAATGTGCTATGGATCACCAAGGGTCTGTATTTACCACCTTCTGATGTGGAATACTCACACACTCGTTCCATTGCAAGACAAATAGCCATGGCTGGGAGTTTACCACGAAACCAGAAAGAAATTGGCAGTTCCAATGTTTGGAACTCGAACCACTCTGCAATCTTGGCTCCTGGCAAATAAAAGAAGGTGCTTCCAGCCTCATGCAGTTCCTGTTAATCATAAATAATTTATCAAGTTTAGGCGTATGATATACAATTCTGATACTGAAAACACCACCTTCAATTCAAAATTTTCCTTATATATTGTTCAACTTGCTCGTTCTTATTCAATGTGTAAAATCAATACCTGATTTAGTAACATGCTTCTACACGAGGAAGTCAAGGATTGGCAATCTATTGCAAAGAAATATTTCAGGTTTGGAGGAATGCCTCTGATTTCTTGAAGTCGCTCACAAAAGTTCAAATTAAGCCTGGTTAAAAAGTGGAATTCTTTGATGCATTCTGGAATGACTGTGAAATTATTCCCTGATAGGTCTAAGTTCTTCATATTAGCAAACCATGGGAGAAGTGTTGGAAAAAAATCATCTGTTAAGTTGCAGCATCTGAGTTGAAGATATTGAACGTTTGTAGACAAGATTGAGCTCACTTTTTCTGCACCCTCATTGGCTTCACGGAAAAGCCCCCCTTCCCATTCATTTGCTGCAATATCAACCAGTTCTGGCATCATGCAAATGCTTGAAAGGGGAAGGCCATCACAACCACTTTTCATTACTCGAACACTCAAACACAGATGTAACTTTTGCAGCCGTGTAAGATTTCGAAACGAAGGTGGGAATTTTTTTACAGGAGTTTCTTTCAAGTCAAGTTCCCGTACATATTCCATGTTTCCTAATACTTCTGGAAAATTTTGAAGACTGTGACAATACCGAAGTTTGAGTTGCTCAAGAGAAGTTAACTTGATTGGAGGAAAACTCTTGAGCCTGGAGCAACCTTCTGCATCTAAGATTTTAAGTTTTTCCAATAACCCGACTGAGTAGTGAAGTGAAGATAATTTTGGACACCATCGAAATGACAAATTTTCCAAATGTATGAGACAAGATACATCAGGTATCTGTTTCAAATATCGACATTCGTCAAAATTTAAACTTGTCATAATCACAAACTTCTGCAACATACAAAAAGAAAGCAAATCAACAAAGTAAAAGATAACTTATGGATATAAACATCACATGGAAACACATAAATGGCCTTGAAGTGAAGTTATCAAGTTACAGAAACAAGGAAATGAACTCAATACACTTGCCTGTCTTAATAAGTCAGTCAACTCTAGTGATGTAAACTCACAGTATGGTAACTTGAATATAGCAAGTTTCTTCGGATGAAAATCCTGTGGAAAATTCTGTGAAGGATATCTCCACCATTCCATCACTCTCAAAGAATTAGGAAGATGTTTTGGACCTTTGGAGAAATGACCATTTCTGATAATAAGTGTTCTGAGATTTCTCATCTTCTTGAAGGCATTTCCATCCCATTCTATTTCCACTTCTTCAACTGAAGGGAAATCCACGCATATGATTTCAATCTGAGCAGTTCCCTTACAACAGAAAAATCATGAAACAACCACAACACATGATTCAATATTAGGATTTCAACATGCATACATAGAGAAGTGTACAAATTATAAAGCATACAATACAAGTAACTGTGACATGACACGAACATATAAAATTCAAAAGGGATAGTTCCATGTTAAAGAGGAAAAACCAAATCATCCAATGAATCAATCTTATTCACCTTATTGTCTTCTAAAACTTGAACTATATCCTGAGGGAACCATAACCTGCTACGTTTCCCAGGCTCTTTGGGTGATTCTCTCCGCACAATTTCTCTACCCATGTCTTCTATCAAATTATGTAGTGTCACTTTACCATCCAAACTAATCTTTATGAAAGATTTTTCAACCAACACATCAATATGATGTTTAATGCTATGACCATGATGAGCACGAAGTATATCTTCGACCTCTGCCAAATCATAGTTTTTGAAGAAACAAGCAATGTCAAGAAAAACACTCTGTTCATCTTCTTCCAAAGCATCATAACTCACTTTAAGTGTGTCCTGGATATCCATTTTAGGAATTTTCTTGTACTGATCCAAAGCATACTTCCATTGTTCTATATTTCTTCCAAATAAGTTGGAACCTATTACTTCCAAAGCCAATGGAAGGCCTGAGGCATAAGTTACTGCCAGATTCAAAACATCCTTGTAACTTGGATCAAATTGTTCAAACTTGAAAGCTTTCCAAGTAAGTAATTCAAGAGCATTTTCCTCATTCAATTCTTTCACCTCGTATGTTCTTTTAACCCGATGACATTTTAGCAACTGTTTGTCTCGAGTTGTTATGATGACTCTACTGCCTAGACCAAACCAATGTGGTCTTCCAGCAAGTGCCTGTAGTTGTTCCTCTTTGTCAACATCATCTAGAATCAAAAGAACCTTCTTTTGCTGGAGCCTGTGCTGTATTACAGAAATTCCCTTTTTGACACTTGTTAACTTAATCTCTCCTACTGTTTCAGAAAGAAGGTTGCTTTGGAGATGCAGTAACCCATGTTTGCTCGAAGTTTCTCTCACGTTTTCAAGAAAACATAAAGCTTCAAAATGGTCAGCAATGGAATTATAAACTGCAGCAGCAAGTGTCGTTTTCCCTACTCCACCAAGTCCATGGAACCCCACCATGTGGACAACATCATCACATCCAACATCTAGAAGCAACTTTACTTCCAGCACCTGTGACTCTAATCCAACTGGGTAATCCGCAACATGTAAAGCAGCACGGTTAATCTTGCTGCAGACCAACTCAACAATCCTCTCAATGAACTCATATTCATATCCTTCCCTGTTCAATCAGAAAATTTTGTGAGAAGTCAAGCTAAACTCTTTATATGCTTTTTTAAAAGTCTGTGCTCCAAAATTTATCAGTATGAAAAGTTTTAAAAGAAAATAATGGGAGAGGAATGGTGTACCCATGTTTGAAATGGTAGCCAGACAAGTTAGCCACTTGATGCAGAGCCATCTTCCATGTCTCAAACTTCTCCCAGTTGTAATAAGAATTGTTTTGATGATGAGCCAACGCCTCTCGAAAAGTACCTGTGTGGTGTCTAATATGAGAAGGGTCAACTCCATAAAAAACTGGGAAAACCAACCGACCCTTATGCTTAATAAACCTCAGGATGTAATGAAGTTCATTTAAGCAGAAGGAGGAAGATGCATAGTTTTGAGAGAGGACAATGATGAAAATTCTGGAGTCTTGGATTGCGTTCTCAAGTTCAGAGGAAATCTGGTCCCCTCTGGGAAGGTGGTGGTCATCGATGAAGGTGTGAATTCCTCTGCCACAGAGATTTGTAGAGATTTCCTGTGAAACCTTGGCGGGTATCTTTCCCTCGAAAACTGAGGAACACATCATATCTGAATCTGTAAGGGAAGGAAGAAGGAGATGATTGCATGGTATGAGAAGTAAAAGGAAAGGTATTGGGAAATCTAAGTATGAATCGCTATATAAGAAGAAAAAAAATGACAAGGTTAAGTAAGATACAAGGATGTTATCTTCATTATTCTAGGAACACATCATATCTAAGGTAATAGGAATTCTAACTATGACTGCTATATAAGAACAAAAGTTTAGAAAGTATTAGTATTTGTTAGAAATATAAAGTAAGTTTCAGCTGGATTATTAATTCTGTGCTGCCTAACGAGATATGTCCTAATCGAGGTTGGTTTACTACTTACCAATGTATCAATTGTGGTGCTGTCCTTATGCAGAATAATATGTGCTGTAAGGTCAATGAAGTCGTGGTGAAATCAGAAGTCATATCCTCATAATGAGTTTGGTGAAAATATTGAAAGAAGATTTGGTGTTCGGCAGTTTTTCAGAGGGCTAATAATGGGGGGCTTAATCTTAGTGGATTGGGTTTTGGTGCCTTATACGCAGCAGAATCTCACTAGGACTCAGCATAATTTCAATGAGAAGATTAGGGAGATTCTGATTTTCTATGTCAAATTAAGAGTCCTATTTCCCAGACACAATTTCTTATTTCAATATTTTTATCAAACTCGTGCTGTGAGAGCACGATTTCTAGATTTATGTATTAAATTGGAAGTCGTTAGACAACAATTCGACTTCAGTATAAATATAGTTAAATTGAACTCTTTTTTATGTTTACGACTTTTGATTTAAAAGAATTAAAATCGTGTGTAGATAAGTTGTTTTTACTACCTATGACTTACCTAGAAATAATAATAATTTTAGAATTTTTATTCAAAGGTAACTTTTAATTCAAAGGTGCACCATTTGATAAAAGGATGGACATACGTGTCTCAGACGTATGAGCGAAGTTGGAATGTCTATTTTAAACGAGTGTCTTTGTTAGGTGACAAAACTTGTCTTTTTGGAACATTGTATATATGAGAAGTAGACTAGAGTCAAGTTGGGTATGGTTGATTATGTTCACTCGTTATTTGAGGAGTCCTATTTTCAAAAGACGGTGTTATGTCCTTATTGATTTTTGTTTCTGTATATAATTATTGGAATCGAGAGATACACCTTTTCTGTCGTAGTCTTCCTATTCTCTGATCTCTGAATCTCTTACTCTAAACACTTCAATTCAAGTCCAGAATGGGGAGATACCTGCAAAAAGCACTCTGACGCTCAAGTTAGGCATGTGATCAATGATCATTTTCTCACAATTGAGTATTAGGACTTTAACAAAAAATACTTACCTTTGCAGCTTAACCTTATATTTATAAATTATTTCATGAACCCTAAACTGGCACAGGTCCAATAAAACGAACTTACCTTTAAATCCGGACTGTTACTCATAAACAACTTTTCTATCCTGTAATCAGTTATCAATATCTTTAATCATTCTGTTATTAATTTATTAATTAAACTCTGGCCCAATTTCAATAACTTAAACGTTGGCCCAACATCAATGTCTTAAACGCTGGCCCAACACTTAAATCCATTCACATAAGGGATAGACCAAACGGTTACTTTTGTTGACCGTTCGGCCTATTCTACATACCATACAATTTTTATTGATGATTATTGAAGTAAAGTTTGGATTTTTGTTATTAAGCACAAAAATGGTGTCTTTCCCACTTTAAGAAGTGGAAAGTGCTTATATAGAATCAAAACTAGAAAAAAGATTTAGTATCTTCAAAATGACAATGGTTTAGAGTTTTGTGAAGGATAATTTAAATTGTTATTTTTAAAAATGAAGACATTGTACAACATTGTCTTGTGAGAATGACACCTCAACAAAAATTGTTTTGCAGAAGGTATGAATAGAACTATTTTAAAGAGAGCTTATTGCATACTTTCTAATGTTGGATTGTCAAAAGAATTTTGGTTGAAGTAATATGTATGGATTCATAGTAGATTGTTGTTATTGATAACTAAATAGAATCTCTTAACAAGAACCAAACTTGGTAACTATTGAACCTTCGAAAATCTTCGTTGTAAATAGTCTTTAGGAAGAAGAAAGAAGGGCCACCTAGAGTTGAAACAACTAGAAACAAGTCATGTTTAGTTGCAAAATGGTGTTAGTAAAAAAGAAGGAATTCACTATAATCAAATTTGTTTTTTTTACAAATGTGGGTCAATTTACTTTGTTAATGATGGATATGGGTTCACTTTTTTTAAAATTACGAACATGGTTAAATTGTGCAAGTGACACAACTTCATTATGAAGAAGTCGTGTTTGCTATAGACGACTTCTGAATAGGGCAAGTGAAGTCGAATACCAATAACACAACTTATGTATACATGATGAAGTTGTTAATGTCAAGCATGACTTCAACTATTATTAATTAGCACTAATCAAAGTTGTGCTTACTTAATACGAGTTGAGTATCTAACATGGTGCAAGGCAAAGATGATTTGAATGGAAATTAATGAAGACCGAAGTCGTCATTATTTCAAAGGATTTCTTCATTTATATACTTTCTTAGATTATATTATTTTATTTTATTTTTATTTGTAGAAGTTGTGCTTTAAAGCTCAACTTCCATTTCCCTTTCTAATTTTTTTCTAATTATTTTTTATTTTTTAAAATTTTGATATACACATTTTTATATTTAGATTATTTTTTGTTAATTTGATTAATTAGTTGTGTAACTGAAGGAAGAAGAAAAACTAAGGAACATATCATATATGAATTTGTAGTGGAAGAAAGAAGGAGATGATTACATGACATGAGAAGTGAAAGAAAAGGTATTAGAAATTCTAACTATGAATTGTTGTATAAGAAGAAAATTTTGAAACTATTTGTATTTGTTCCAAATCTAAGGTAAGTTTTATGTGGAAAAAAAATTTACAAAGTTTAGTAAGATACAAGGATGCTATATTCTTTAATTTAGGAACACGTCATATTTATTAGGAATTCTAACTATGAAGGCTATAAAAAAACAAAAATTTAGAAACTATTAGTATTTGTTAGAAATCTAAGGTAAGTTTCACTTGGGAAAAAATGATAAAGTTAGGTAAAATACAAGGGTGATACATGGATTATTAATTTTGGGTTCCCTAGCAAGACATGTTCTAATCAAGATTGGTTTACTACTTACCAATCTATCAATAATGGTGTTGTCCTTATTGGAAATAATATGTCTTACAAGGTTTGTGGCATTTAAATGGTTCAAGTCAAGATGCATGACAATATTGTGAGAAGTTTAAATAATATTTTACATATATCAAACTTGAAGAAAAGTCCCATTTCTTTTATTATTCATGATTTCCAAGGGTATAAGTTTTCTATTGAAGGTAGAATTATTAAAGTCTTCAAAGGTGATCTTATTATCATGAAAGAAAAGTTTATCAATGATCTCTACTTTCTACAATGTAGTACAGGTGTTTGTGTTATATCATCTTCTCATCATATAAAATAAGATATTACTTGTTTGTGGCATATTGTGTTATTGTTATATCATCTTCTCATAATATAAAATAAGATATTACTTGTTTGTGGCATATGAGTGAGGTTGGATTGTCTATTTTGAGTAATTTGTTAGATGACAATAAAATTGGTAAATTCGACTTTTGTGAACGTTGTGTCTATAGAAAGCAACCAAAGTCAAGTTTAGCACTACTGTCCACAAGACTAAGGTAGGATTAGGTATGATTGATTATATTCACTCTAATTTGTGGGAGCTTATTTGTATTTTATCAAAAGGCATTGTATGGCTTTGTATTGGGAGGATGACACCTCATTAAAATGATTTTTCATAATGCATGAATATAATTATTTTAAAGAGATCTTGTTGCATGCTTCCTAATGTTGGATTGTCAAAAGAATTTTGGCTTAAGCAATCTTTATGGCTTGGTATTGATCTTTATCAACTACAATTGAGTTAAAATCCCTATTGAGGTATGGTCTAATTCCCTTGCTAATTATTTTGATCTATCAATTTTTGGTTTTCCTAAGTATGCTCATTTAGTACATGTAAGCTTGAAGGAAGGGTGCAAAAATGTATATTTCTTGGTTATGTGTTTGGGGTAAAAAATTATAGGTTATGGTATATTGAAACCCGAAATTCATAATTAGTAGAGATGTGAAGCTTAGTGATCACTCATGCTTCATCTAACACAAAAGCTTATTGATGTAAATAAGGAACATATTTTTAGTAAGTATGTGGAGCTTAAATGTAAACCATCGAAAGAAATACATAAGACTACTTTAGATTAACCCATTTGTGTGGTATTCATTTCTGATCACCCTATTGAGGACAACAAGAGGTTCTTGAAAAGCAAGACAAAACTATAATCTCATAAAAGACAAAGAAAGAAGGCAAATAAAACCATCTACGAGATAAGGCTATGTAGGAATTATTTCATTTGCATTATCTAATATAGATGAAATTAAAACTCTAGAACCTATAACATACAATGAAGCTATCTCAAGAGATGAACCACATATTTGATTACTACTATGAGTGAGGAAATGAAGTCTCTTAACAAGAATCAAACTTGGGAACTAGTGAAACCTCCAAAAGGATAAAAGACTCTTGGTTATAAATGGATCTTCAAGAAGAAACAAGGATCACTTGGAGTTGAAGTAACTAGATAAAAGCCAATTTTAGTTGCAAAAGGTGTTATCCAAAAAGAAAAAAATTGACTACAATCACATTTTCTCTCATGTTATGAAACATAGCTCAATTTAGGTATTATTGGATTTAAAGGTTGAACAACTTGATGTAAAAACAACTTCTTTTCATGGTGAACTTAATTCTTTCAATTTTTTTATTGCTCTATGTTGATGACATGATCATTTTTGCTAAGAGTATGTTAGAGATCGAGAAGTTGAAGACCCAACTTAGTAGTGAATTTGTAATGAAGGATTTGGGTGCGACTAAGAAGATTTTGGGCACTAAAATATACAACGATGGACGTTTTGGAAAATTATACTTGTCTCAAAAGAAGTACATTAAGAAAGTATTAGAGCGTTTTGGAATGCGAAGTGTTAAGCTAGTTAACGCTCCATTGTCATCTTATTTCAAACTATCAACAAAAATGTCATGAGAGGAACAAATGCCACATGTTCCTCATGCTAGTGTGATAGAATCCAAGTGTGAGTCTAAGTCCCACATTGGATAAAAATGAGAAAGTAGAGCATTATATAAAGGTAAAGACCTATTAACCCATTGCCTTTAAGGTTTTGGGTATAGAGTGGTGTCAATCCATTATGTGGTTGGGCTCAAGTCTCATTATGTTGTGTCTCCCCAATGAACCTCCTCCTCTATAAACCTAACAAGTGGTATTAGAGTTGATAGTTAAGTCTTAGTGACCGGCTCAGTCCCTGTATTGAAAGTCTTCTTGGCAAGACTTCCAGTTAAGATGAATGTTGGTACGAAGGAGTACTCGTAGTTAGAAATGCTTTCGTTGGAAGGGGAGTGTACCAATGTGGAAGGGACTCATCCTTGAAGGGGCAGATTGTTAGAATTCCAAGTGTGAGTCTAAGTCCCATATTGGGTAGAAATGAGAAAATAGAGCACTATATAAAGGTAAAGATCCATTAACCATTGTCTTAAAGTTTTTGGTAGTTAAAAGCATCATGTATGTTATGGCTTGCACTCATCCATATTAAAGTAGACGACCCTCTTTAGGTCAATGGAGTTTTAATGATAATAAAACAATAACTCTACTAGATTAGGAAGTCTTTGGTTATCATTATTGATGAATATGTTTTAAAGATAAAAATATATAATCTAAATATGTTTTTAAGCATTTATTTGTTGATATTCAAACATTACAAAAAATTTTATGACGATAATTCTCACCATTATTTGAGGTTCATTTTAGAGACAAAATCAGCTTCCCTTTAGCTTATTATTTGCTTAAATCCTCTCTTTTATCTTGTTTTAATGTTATTTATATTTTGAGCTACATTAATATAAATTCATCACTAATCCCCTTATTTTGTAGCTAAAATTGTACTTGGAAGAATCTCCAACAATGTAGAAGACCGAATCAGCCATAGAAGCAAGTAGATTTGTAGAAAAAGAGAAAAAGATGTAGTGCAGCAAAGTCAGGCTGAGGGCCCCTAGGTCAGGGGCGTTGAGCGCCACCTGCATAAATTGCACAAAAGCTAATTTCTGGTGTGCTCGCACTGAGCACCCCTTAGTAGAGGGCGCTGAGCGCCATTATCCTGTCAGAATTTCTCGCCTGGGCGCCCCTTTCAAGGGCGCTGAGCATCATCTGCTTCGTTATTTCGCCTAGGCGCCCTTGTCGCTGATGTGGCAATTTTAGCTTATTTAACCCTAAAACGGAAGGGATTTGGGTCTTTAGTGGTTTAGAGGCGCGATTTCACTTAGAGGAGAGCTTGGAGGGTTGCTAGGGTTTGTGGGAACACTCCCTTCTTCCTCTTTGGGTTCTTCTTCTTCTTCTTTTTCTTCCATGGTCATTTTGTAAGCTCTAAGGCTCTCCATAAAAATGGAGAGCCAAACCCATCTTGTTGGTAATGACCTTCAGTCGAATATATATATATATATATATATATATGCCTTTTCTATCAATTGTTAGTATTCTTGTTTCCAATCTTAAAGCTTGCATGTAATAAAGATGTTCATGGCTTGATCTTTGATTCATGGGTATGGGAATGTATCTTGTGTAATCTAAAACTGAAACAAGAGTCCTAGTGATTCATTGATTCTAAGAATGGAAGATGATTCATTTGTTGTCTTAGATCCTAGTTCTTAATGTGGATTTTGCTTGTTAAATTTTCCAAGAAATTGGAGTTTAATAGGGAAAAGCTAGGCTCTTTCACCTAAGGAATTAGGGCTAAAGTAATTTTGTGGATTGACTTTAGTAATTTGATGGAGAGGATATGAAATTGTGTATGCACAAGAGTGAATGGGTGAAAACTAACCTTAACAATGTCATTTCATACCATTTCTAGTCTAGTCCATGTCTAAGTGTCTTCAAACACCAAAGTCCAAACTTGTATAGTTGAAATTTTATCTTTTTGCACATGCTTGTAAATGAATGTTGTTCTATTGAGTCTATATGAGTTGTTAATTGCACAATTCTTTAGTATTACGAGTCTCTTGGGAAAACGATACTTGGTCTTACCATTTTATATTACTTGAAACGATTCGGTACACTTGTCGAAACGTCTTAACAAATATTAGTGCAAGTTGAAAGTCTAGCATATGCAAAGACCAAGTCTTAGCATTAGATGAGTATGTGTAGTAGACGAGTCAACGTATTAGACTAGTACACCAAAGGTAATTACCAAGTGCAAGCATTAGACAACCTAAGTCACTAGATGACATAAGGTGTTAGATGACTAAGGTGTCAGATGACCCAAGACAATTTAAGCCATTAGACTATTAAGACGTTAGATGACTCAAACAATAGAACTCAATACATCATTTTTAATGAGTCTTAACGTCTTGTGATTTGACTAAGTGCTTTTATTATGTAATTTTTTATTGATCACTTGAATTAAAATATTAATTTGATTATTTGAAATAGAGAATTAATTACAAGAGCCACAATGTTAAAAAAAATCATCTTGTGATAATTACATTTTGGTAAAAGAAAATTCTCAAAATAAAATGCTCAAATAATATGACCATTAGGAAATGTTCTTTACTATTTATAAACAAGTTGTTTGATTGATTAAGAAGTATTTTTGCTCTTACAGTTTAAATGCATAATCATATTGCATAAAATTTCTTCAACAAGACAATTGTGAATGTTAAAAAAAAGACAAAATTCAAATCAAGCTTGTGTTCATCCAAGTACGAAAAGAAGATTATCAAAGAGCATAAACGAATTTAGAATTGAAGTATTGAAGAATGACATTGAAGATACAATATGAAAATCAAATTAAAGAATATATCAAGTCATTCTTTATCAAGAGAAATCATGAAGATCATGAGCATTGCAATTTGAATTCTCAATAACTATCAAATGCAACAACTATATAAATGATGCAAAGACATAGGAGAAGACTAATGAAAGAACAAAACAATATAATGTTGTGAAATTGTAGTATCAATAGTTTTTAGTAAGATATTGGGTTGAGAGCTTACATTTTGTAAATCCTTCACCAAGTGAAGTTGTAACATGTGAGCTAAATTGTGCACTTTTGTTGTTAGTGTTTTTTTTACTACAATAATAATTGAGAGTTCTTGATCTTTAGAGAAGAACGAGAAAGATACCTAGATAAGTTGATAGTCAATGTAACCTGAAGAGATTTATATTCGTGATATTTGGAGAGGTTGAAATTAATTGTAATATGAAGAGGATGATACTTGTTACTGATCAAAGTGTTGATTAATGGAATTTTTTAAACAGATTGTTCAATAGACTCATATATAACTTCAATGAAAGATGAATCAGTATAAATTATTTTGTGTGCATTTTCTCTATCCTTAATCTTTATTTTAAATATTTTTTTTATATGAGAATTGTTTGAATTTGTTTATAGACTCTATTCATCCCTCGTCGTCTAAAGCCACATTACACTAACAATCCATATATATCACATGTTGTTAGTAACGTGATATTATGAAAATACCATTAGCAAGCTGTAAAATGGATACTTCAATATCTTTAAGGTAATATAAATATTGTCTTTGTTTATGGTAAAAGGCAAAATACTAGTAGTATTATTGATTGTGTTAACTCTGATTATGTTGGAGATATTGGCTAAAGAAAATCTTTGACAACTACACTTTGATATTAGTTGAAAAGTATCTTTGCAATCCCTATTGCATTATCTACCTACAGAAGAAAAAGAAAAATATGAGTTGATAGCACAGCGAAGGAAGTCATTTAGCTTACATATTTGATTGAAAAATTGAGTTTATAACAAAATAAAATAATAATAATTTATTATAATAGACAAAATGACATACATTTGACCAAGAATCAAATGTAATATGAAAAAAAAATCAAACGTATTAAGATCAGATATTATTTTATAATGTTATTTTTTAAGATAGTATTGTGATGACATAATTATTTTTTTAAGATTGAATAAGGTTAAAGTCAAGATGGAAATTTGTTAAATATGACTATTTTCTTCTTTCCAATAAATTATCTCCTTTAATTTAGGAACAGAAATTGTGAGGAGTGGAGAAATATTATATTCTCCTTATAACTATAATAAATGTATAAATTGAAACCATTATTTTATCTTTAGTTCCACAGCAACCATAATTATAATCCAATTAGATAAATATCATAGAGATTTTTTTTCTTTATTAATTAAAGAGCATTGAATTAGTGCATAAGTGAAAAAATATTCTAAGATATTTAGAATACATTTAAACTTTAGAATTTGAGTTTTGTGAAAAATATTATATTTTAACATTACCATTTTGAATATTTATAATTTTTATGATTATTTCTAGAATACGATTAAACCACATTCACGTATACTCTTACGTTTTTGCGATATTATTTGGTTAAGAAAAGGTAGCATTCAACAGTGACACTGGAATTTTCGGCCAAGCTTAATGTCTTTGCCTTTTTCGTTTTGTAATTTTTAAATATGATTTCGTTTCATAAAAACTTACCAAGTTTTGGTTTTGTCCTAAAAACAATATTTTTTTAAATAAAATCATGTTAAGTGTTATTGCACATTTCAACTGCTACACTCTAAAATCTAACACTAATTTATTATTACATAAAAAGTGGTTAAAATAAAAATATATAAAATAGAAAAACATATTAAATTCATGATAAAAATTACATTTCACATATATAAATAAATTATACATATTATAAAAAAATCTAAATAAATACATAAACATAACATATTAACCACTTTTGATTTTAAAAAAATTATTTACCTTTCTCCCTAAACCAAATTAGATAACATTTTAAACATTAAAATAAAGAAAAATTGACAATTTTAATGGAACAAAATTCAAATTGAAAATGAGTTAAATATATTTTTACTTTTAAACTATTATAAATTTTTTTGTTTGATTTCTAAATTAAGTATAAAATATTTAGTTTATAAAATTTAATAATAGAATATTTTTCATATAACAAATAAAATTTCACATTATATTATAATATAACTTGTACGTGTGCTTTGTTGAGATGGTATTTTAGATTATAAAGTATATAATTACTTTATAATTTAATTTAAAAATAAAATAAATTTTTTTATAATAATTTAAGAAAAATAAATTTAAACCATAAAAAATTATTGAAGTTAAGAAAATTATAAAAAGTCTAACAAAGATTTTTCACAAGAAGAATTTTAACATCTCGTAAGAAAATATAATATTTAATTATATACGTTTATATTTTAATAGAGTAAAACGAAAGAGAAAACATGAAAATTTATTTCTCTAGATAAATATGGAATTGCACTATTATTTAATTTCAAAGTAGAAATGTATTTCTAATATTAATAAATTATTTATTTATATATTAATTACTTTAAACATGAACCAAGAAGAAAATACGATTAAAACTCTATAATGATTGTTGTAACATCCCGATTATATAATAACCAATATTATATAATAAAGACGTTAACATCCAAATATAGAGAACAGTCGGAGTATGACGTGTAATTAAATATGAAATTACAGTCATTCATCAATAACAGAAACTGAAAATTTAAACTTGAACAATGGAAAGGATTTAACACTACAAGTGTTTAATCAGGAAACTATAAGAAGACTATTCCGCCACATCAGCAACCTCCAGCTCTTGCTTCAAGGGAAACTCCGCGACAACATCTGCTCCCATCCAAGTGGATGATCATCGCCAAAGAAACATACCCAAACAGCACATAACAAAAACAATGCAAGGGTGAGCTAGATATAAAAGCATGTTATACATATAACACAGTTAATTCAATGTTATCATACTTAGATTCGTATAAAAGAGCAATTATAGCATGTTCATTAACCATAATTCCACCCACTCATACAACATGCAAAAGTCATCCAAACATGGTAAATTGACATCTAAAGACTTGTTACTTTATACCCCGACTCGTCCGGACTAGAATGATTACCGAGCTATGGCGGGTCTTGCACTCGTGATGGCTTTATGGAACTTGAGCACTACCGCTCTGGCACTCCCGCCTGGTGAAACTTTGGGCACTCCCGCCCGGTGGAACTTTGGGCACTCCCGCCCGGCCACAATCACGAGGTTAATCCGTTATTACTCACCTTGGATCATATGGAAGCATCCAAGACTAGGACCTCCTGCTACTCCTCACCACATGTTCAATCCTCTCTACATGAGAAGAAAGACCATTGGAGATTCAGGATGACCCCCAAAACTGAGCTACCATGTAATCATTCTATACAACCCCAAAACACCACCATGTATCCTCTCCTTGAGGATCATGGAATTACGTCCATGAATTATACTGATCACCCAATCAGGACGAACGCTTATATTGATACCTAGGACGAACGCTAAGAAATTTAACAAAATGACCGAACGCTCTCTGCCGAACGCTAATTCCAGAATACTATAAGAACGGACGTTATTAGATCCTAGGCCGAACGATCATAATCACAGCAACACCAAGTTGGATTCAACACTACTGAGCCGTACGCTAATATCAAGTACCTAGGCCGAACGTTAGACCATTGAACACCCTATCGAATTCCTCACTGTCTTGGACGAACGCTCAAAGATTAAACTTCCTCAACAACCGAACGCTATATAAGACGGACGTTTAGAGCCTAGTTAGATAACTAGATCACTTTGCCGAACACCTAAATATTGGCCGATTGTCTTAGAACTGAGGACAAATGATTTCAACTTTACCGAACGGTACTAACTCTCCTGACCGAACGCCACACTCATCAGGACGAACACTCAATATAACTTAAGGACGAACGCTCAACATACAACTTAAGGACGAACGCTCAACATACAACTTAAGGACGAACGCTCAACAGAAGAAAAGACCGAACGCTCGACTTAGAATAAAGGCCGAATTGGTCGAGCAAATTGGACGAACGTCCAATTCAGCTCGAACGAACGCGTTCCGCTGCATCTCGCGCTCCGGCGCGAGATGCTGTGCGCGGCATTTCCAGAGGCTGGGGCGCCTGGGCGCGACAGGGGCGCTCGGGCGAGAATTCTGCAGAATGCAGAATTCTGCAGATTTGAGGCCAGAACCTCGTTTTACCATTTTCAACCCTTTTTATTAACTTCCAACACCCTAAATTCATGTTTTATACTAGATTGAACTTATCTAATTGATTATAAACGTTCCATATTCAATTCTTAAGGGATTCATACTCAAATTCAACCATAAAACACCAATTTTCACAACTTAGATATCCAAAATCCAATTCTACCACTTTACACCTATTTTGATCAATTTGATGGTTCTAACAAGTCACAATACAGTGGGTGAAACTGTTCCCAAGGCTCAATAACACTCTAGACCCCAAATACTCAAAATCACTATCTCACTTCCTCTCCAAAAGACTAAAAAGCTATGAAATTCCAATTTCCTTCAATTCTAAAACATACAAGATTACATACATGAATCAACACATCAATTTCAGTCCAACCATACATACAACCACAATTTTCTAGCATCCTACTCATGCAACCACTATCAACATCCAGAAAATCCAACTCCCCTTACCTCTTGAAGACCTCCTAGCAAATCTTGAATGCAGTGAAATTCCAAACGTTCTCTGCCTCACCACTGGATGCAGCAAGCTTCCTCTTCTCCTTCTCCCGTACGTGCAGTAAGTTTTCTCCTTCCTCCAGATGCAGAATCCAAAACTCCCTTCAATCCCTGGTTCTCTCTTTAAGAAGAAAGGAATTTGTGTACTCCACTGCTGGTGCCAGCTCAGCCGTCCCCTTCTCCATCCTCAGTGCTCAATCCCACTATGAAGGTAAGTGATGATGGTGCTTGGAGCACTTCTTGGTGGCTGGAACACTCCAAGGTGGGGAGACCCACCACCATCCACTGCTGCCCACTTAAAGCTCCACTAGCCGCCCACTACCTCAGCTGCAGCCGCCCACTAAGCTTCTTCTCCCACTACCAAAATGCAGCCCCCTTTTGAAACCCTTCCTCACCACTTCAAGATGCAGCCGTTCCTCCCCCTTTCCAGCTAAGGACGGACGCTCGGTCCTTACATTCTCCCCAACAACAAAAATTTTCGTCCTCGAAAATTAGGCTTAAAAGGATAAGTGGGGGTAAGCTTCTCTCATCTCGTCCTCTAACTCCCAGGTAGAGTCGCCCGTTCCACTGCTCCAGATAACTTTGACAAGTCTGACATCTCTTCCTCTAAGTTGTTTGTTTTGACTCTCCTCAATCCTTATTGGTTGCACCTCAACTGACAATTCCTTTCTCACTTGCACACTCTCAACCTTAAACACTGACCTTAGGTGATCTTCATGCTCATGTGAAGGAGGTAAACCAGAAACTTCTTCAGGAAAAACATCTTAAGAAGTCACTCACAATCACAAGTTTCACACTTCGATTCTCCTGTGCCGCAAGATCTGAAACTTGAATTGGTTCCATAGGTAATAACACTAAGAAGCACTATCATCTGCTGCGCTACTCTGATCCTTATACTTCCTTACTCACCAATTTACTTAAAAGAACATTTCCTTCATGATGACTGTAACCAGCAAAAGATCACCCTCGAAGAACCTTTCTCAGAACTTTTATGACCTTACAAAACTCTGAAAACTCTTCCCTTGCATAATAGCCTTGTCATTCATTTCCTCAACGCTGTTTTCTACTCCACAAAACGACCATGCCCAAAATCACTCCTGATTGTTAAGACTTATACTAGACTATGCCAACATGTCCTCTATTTCTCTTCTACGATTCTTCAACCTTGTAGTTCTCCCTATGATTATACTGAGTCCAAATATTATTGCTCTAACTCAACCTCCATCTTCCTCTTGCACTACACGACTTAAACAGGAACCACCCAAAAATTTCGGACGCTGGTGTTGCCTAAGACCCCACTCCAAAGTGAATTCCACTTCTCCAAGTTATAAAATCCCATACTTGTTGCAGAAAACCAACCAAAACCTTTACACCATAAAGATTTATCTTCTTTTTTTCACATATCCATGCTAATCTCTTTTGATTCCCACACCCCTTTTTCTTCACTTCTAATTTGATCCACAATTGATATATATATAACCGGTGATTTTTCTTCTTGAAATATGAAGCTTCTATTAAAGACTATAAAGCACTAGAGAATTTGTTTGAAACAACAAACCTCCCTTGAATCACACCTCAAACTTACGAAAGAACATCATCATCTCTTCTTCATTTGCAATTTACAGACATCTTGAATTCTCATAACACTTGCTTCCACCTTTCGCTCAACTATACTTGATGCACCACCTTCGTTCTCCTTCCCTGTCAAGAAACCACTCCAAATAAACTTCAAACTTGAGCCCTTAGATTAACTCCACAAACGCCACAACACTCATAATTCTTCTTGCACTCATCCCGTCCAGATTAACTAAAAACCTGCTTCGTCAAGAATTGCCCTCTTCAACTCGGAATCATCAAAATACCAACCCTATCTTTAATTCTCTAAACCTCAAGATACTCTTAACTAACAACACCAATACTCTGACCTTATCTGAACTTACCAACTCACTGCCTTCTACAATCCATCATTCAACATCCACTTCTCTCTTGATCAAACTCAGCCGAACACTGAACATCACTATAAAACCATACCTGAAGAAAATTAACTTTATCACAATCTGCAACTTCATAACTCTAAACATCTCAACCAACCCAAACTTCTCTAATTATTCTCGATACCTCCTTTAGCAACTTATACTACAGCCACCCTTTATCATCTATTCTAAAACCTTTCTCCATCCACTGTGCTCTTAATTCTCTGACCTTATACTTTCTTACCAAACTGGCATTCTGGTGTACTCCTTCCTTTAACCTTTGAAATCTCTCATCTCAGCCAATGATCAAACATTTATTCTATACGAACCACTAATCTTGAAACATTCTTCTGAACTTGACTATGCATTCTCCAATAGCGATTAATGCTTAACCACTCCATTTGGTTATTCAACTCACAGTCCTATAATACTCCAATTCTCCTCACACACTTCATGTTCCCTTAACTTGGAGATCCGGCTTCTATTACACCCTCCCTAAATCCGTTCTATGTTTTACACACTGCTCCTCAAACCCTTTTCTTCTAACCTCTGACGTTATTGATACACTGAACTTAAACTGATCTCTCAAACTTTGTCACACCCATGCTTACCCAAAGCTCATCTTATTCTAACCTTCAAACCCAACTCTTCTTGTGGAATACACGGTATCTGACCTTCTGACTTTGTTTTCTTGAAATTTTCTTCATCCATAACATTACTTCCAAACTCTAATATCTTCACTAGCCCTCCGAAGCTTAACTTTTTAGTCTTCAATCTCCTATCTTCAAGGCAAGAACTTGTCTCAAAGGCTTAACCCAATTCCAATAAAGGTATACAACTCAAGTCGTCCTCGAATATGCATTCCAATACTACTATAGAGCACATAACACTACCACAAAACAAGAACAAGACAGGAATTTCTAAGGGAAACAACACTGAAACTCTAACTCTTTCTCACCTCAAACCTTCAGAATTAAGAAAGGAAAATCATCTACGATAAAAGTCATGAGTGTGCACCCCCATTACTCTTATCAAGACGTTTTCTGTTCTTAAAACTCCTAGTCAGATACACACCTCACAATATAGACTTGAAGAAATGGTAAATCATACCATCTACACCCAAGTCTTCACAGAGAAGACACGGCAAACCCACAACACAAAGGTCATCCTAAGGACGAACTGCTCTGATACCATTAATGTAACATCCCGATTATATAATAACCAATATTATATAATAAAGACGTTAACATCCAAATATAGAGAACAGTCGGAGTATGACGTGTAATTAAATATGAAATTACAGTCATTCATCAATAACAGAAACTGAAAATTTAAACTTGAACAATGGAAAGGATTTAACACTACAAGTGTTTAATCAGGAAACTATAAGAAGACTATTCCGCCACATCAGCAACCTCCAGCTCTTGCTTCAAGGGAAACTCCGCGACAACATCTGCTCCCATCCAAGTGGATGATCATCGCCAAAGAAACATACCCAAACAGCACATAACAAAAACAATGCAAGGGTGAGCTAGATATAAAAGCATGTTATACATATAACACAGTTAATTCAATGTTATCATACTTAGATTCGTATAAAAGAGCAATTATAGCATGTTCATTAACCATAATTCCACCCACTCATACAACATGCAAAAGTCATCCAAACATGGTAAATTGACATCTAAAGACTTGTTACTTTATACCCCGACTCGTCCGGACTAGAATGATTACCGAGCTATGGCGGGTCTTGCACTCGTGATGGCTTTATGGAACTTGAGCACTACCGCTCTGGCACTCCCGCCTGGTGAAACTTTGGGCACTCCCGCCCGGTGGAACTTTGGGCACTCCCGCCCGGCCACAATCACGAGGTTAATCCGTTATTACTCACCTTGGATCATATGGAAGCATCCAAGACTAGGACCTCCTGCTACTCCTCACCACATGTTCAATCCTCTCTACATGAGAAGAAAGACCATTGGAGATTCAGGATGACCCCCAAAACTGAGCTACCATGTAATCATTCTATACAACCCCAAAACACCACCATGTATCCTCTCCTTGAGGATCATGGAATTACGTCCATGAATTATACTGATCACCCAATCAGGACGAACGCTTATATTGATACCTAGGACGAACGCTAAGAAATTTAACAAAATGACCGAACGCTCTCTGCCGAACGCTAATTCCAGAATACTATAAGAACGGACGTTATTAGATCCTAGGCCGAACGATCATAATCACAGCAACACCAAGTTGGATTCAACACTACTGAGCCGTACGCTAATATCAAGTACCTAGGCCGAACGTTAGACCATTGAACACCCTATCGAATTCCTCACTGTCTTGGACGAACGCTCAAAGATTAAACTTCCTCAACAACCGAACGCTATATAAGACGGACGTTTAGAGCCTAGTTAGATAACTAGATCACTTTGCCGAACACCTAAATATTGGCCGATTGTCTTAGAACTGAGGACAAATGATTTCAACTTTACCGAACGGTACTAACTCTCCTGACCGAACGCCACACTCATCAGGACGAACACTCAATATAACTTAAGGACGAACGCTCAACATACAACTTAAGGACGAACGCTCAACATACAACTTAAGGACGAACGCTCAACAGAAGAAAAGACCGAACGCTCGACTTAGAATAAAGGCCGAATTGGTCGAGCAAATTGGACGAACGTCCAATTCAGCTCGAACGAACGCGTTCCGCTGCATCTCGCGCTCCGGCGCGAGATGCTGTGCGCGGCATTTCCAGAGGCTGGGGCGCCTGGGCGCGACAGGGGCGCTCGGGCGAGAATTCTGCAGAATGCAGAATTCTGCAGATTTGAGGCCAGAACCTCGTTTTACCATTTTCAACCCTTTTTATTAACTTCCAACACCCTAAATTCATGTTTTATACTAGATTGAACTTATCTAATTGATTATAAACGTTCCATATTCAATTCTTAAGGGATTCATACTCAAATTCAACCATAAAACACCAATTTTCACAACTTAGATATCCAAAATCCAATTCTACCACTTTACACCTATTTTGATCAATTTGATGGTTCTAACAAGTCACAATACAGTGGGTGAAACTGTTCCCAAGGCTCAATAACACTCTAGACCCCAAATACTCAAAATCACTATCTCACTTCCTCTCCAAAAGACTAAAAAGCTATGAAATTCCAATTTCCTTCAATTCTAAAACATACAAGATTACATACATGAATCAACACATCAATTTCAGTCCAACCATACATACAACCACAATTTTCTAGCATCCTACTCATGCAACCACTATCAACATCCAGAAAATCCAACTCCCCTTACCTCTTGAAGACCTCCTAGCAAATCTTGAATGCAGTGAAATTCCAAACGTTCTCTGCCTCACCACTGGATGCAGCAAGCTTCCTCTTCTCCTTCTCCCGTACGTGCAGTAAGTTTTCTCCTTCCTCCAGATGCAGAATCCAAAACTCCCTTCAATCCCTGGTTCTCTCTTTAAGAAGAAAGGAATTGGTGTACTCCACTGCTGGTGCCAGCTCAGCCGTCCCCTTCTCCATCCTCAGTGCTCAATCCCACTATGAAGGTAAGTGATGATGGTGCTTGGAGCACTTCTTGGTGGCTGGAACACTCCAAGGTGGGGAGACCCACCACCATCCACTGCTGCCCACTTAAAGCTCCACTAGCCGCCCACTACCTCAGCTGCAGCCGCCCACTAAGCTTCTTCTCCCACTACCAAAATGCAGCCCCCTTTTGAAACCCTTCCTCACCACTTCAAGATGCAGCCGTTCCTCCCCCTTTCCAGCTAAGGACGGACGCTCGGTCCTTACAATTGTTGCATTATTTTAAATAATTTTAATTAAATTTATTTTTAAAAAATATATAAAAAATAAACCCAGATCCTTAAGACGCTGTAAATGGTTAATTATAGTATAAAATGAACATAATGTAAATTATTTTATTACAATTGAGAATTATTTTATTTTATTGAGGGGAATTAATTAATTACATAACTTGGTCCCATAAGAATTAGAAATATGGTGCATGTGGGCATAAATAATTAGGGATTTGGTCTGTGTTGTCTATCATTGGGAGCTTCAGGCATCGGAAGATTATGCTATATCACCTTCAAAATTTACAACCACTGAATAGGAAACAATTTATCTGCACCAGAATCATATATGTTTTACAAATTATTTTATAATTATTAATAATAATAATAATAAATATTAATATAGATCAATTAAATAATATCAAAATATCGTTATTGAAAACAAAAGCACAGACTCAACCACTTATCAATCAAATCACCAATAAATACTAATTATCAGTTGTCTTTTTCTCCAACTTGGTCTTCCGTTTTTTTGTTAGGTTAGTTTTGAAATTTCTTTCACACAGTTTCAAAATCTTTAGCTGATTGTGTTCATCTGTTTTATTCGTTTTGAAATTCCTAATTAACCATGATCACTGTACACCAAATCTCTATTTCTTATGCTAACAAAGCTATGTAATTAACTAATTCTATATAATAAAATAATCCCCAACTCTATATAATAAAATAATTCACACTACTGTGTCTATTGTACACCTTGATTAACCATTTATACACCGTTAACAAATTGAGTTTATTTATTACAATTGAGACCAATTAAAATTTCAGAATCCAATCAAAATTTCAATAAAAATATGAAAACTATATGATGATTTTAACCTAGAAATAACGTATTAAGTCAATTAAACATAGAATGAGTTGAGTCAACACTAATCAATTATAAAATAATTATTTATTTAACAATAATGTATTCAAGTTAGAACTACTATTAAAATATTTATAATTTATTTTAGTATGGCACAGCAACAAGAATTTATTTTAAAAACAATAATTTATGTTAAATAAAAATAAGTTAAAAAATAATATGTTTACTTTTATATAATTAATTAATAAGCATTGCAACTTTAAGTAAAACATGAAAAGTAGATATTTGCATTTAAACAGTCACACGCACAACATCAAAAACGGCTCATTGAATAGAGACTAAACTCATGTTTCTTTCTAACCACCAAAACATGAAAAACTTAGATTGCGTTCACTGTTACAAAAATAACTTATAACAGAGACATCCAATCCAAAAAAAATGAATATTAAACGGTCATTTGTTTTCCCACAGTTTCACTCTAAATAGAGTTTTTTATCCTTTGGAAACCCTACACCACCATTTATCAAACTTTTATTTCTCTATTCTTAATCAAATTCATTTTGATAACTTTTTGTCTTTAGGTTTTTATTAACTTCTTCAACTTCAAAAAAAACAAGACATTTCTTTGTCTTTAATTTAGCGTCATTATGAGATATGTTTTTGAAGCTTGAAGGTACGATAAAAACCGAAAGTAAAAAGTTAATATATATGGATTTCAAAATCCTTTTCCATTTTACATATCCTTTTGGTTTTGTTTAATTTTCTAAACCTATGTTTTATTAAAATAGATTTCATTTTGAAATCATCTAAGATATTTGACATAAATGCTTTGATGCTAGATTATACATGTGTCTTTTAATTTAGACACTATATAGGATATAAATATTTTGTTAAAAGTTTTATATTGTTTAACTCAAGTTTTGAGTTAATGTTTTGTTTGATGAGAGAACTATTGTTATGTTGTGTTCTATTTATAATCTTTATAACGTTTAGAATATGTATTTGTTGATATTTTTATGATCATAACTATTCTTATTTTTACTTTGTTCTTATATAAATGATTTTATTGATCAAACATTTATTTAATTGTTTAAATGTTTTTTCTAACATCAATATTTTCTTGAGTATTATTGGATAAATTCCAAAACATAAAATATTATTATGGTTTTATCTCGACATCAACTCCTTGTTTTAGATTTCTTTTAATGTAATTTCAACATCTCAATACTTTTGAATATATTATTTAATTACTTTGATTCTAAAAATCAAGATAGAATATTATAAGTAAAAAGTCTCTTTCAATACTTATTACAAAGTTATGCCAATTATTGAGCCCTGCGCCTCATCATCATTGGTATTTTATTGGAGCATATATCACCAATTTATACATTTATATTGAATTTTATATTTTGACTTAAAATTAATATTAAGAGTAAAATACAACAATTTATATTTACTAATACGATAAACTCCTTATATGTTATTATAAATAAAAACTGATCATATAAAGAAAAAAATATGATAAAATATAGATAAATAATTACAAAAATGATTTACTTTTTTTATTAATTATTATAAACGAAAGCTACTTATTTCATTATTATGTTAGTTAAGAAATACAAGACTTCAACCAATAAAAAAATAATATAATACATACATATATATATATATATATATATATATATATATATATATATATATATATATATATATATATATATGTATAACAATTATTGTTATAATTACAACAATCAGTTTAAAAATATGTGGGCTCCACAGCTATTGTTATAATTATAATAATCAGATTTTAAAAGTTTGTGGAGATTGAGTCATCGAGTGAAAGAGAAGAACATTGATTCCTCTGTGCCAGAAACAGAGACAAAGAAATGGTTCCTTGGAACTCATTTCCATTAGAAGTGACTTACCAAGTATTTGGTTGGTTAGCTTTTCTTTCATGGGCAGTTGCTGGCTACCCACAACTCATCTTGAATTTTCGTAGGAAAAGGTTGTTTCTTTCATGTTCTAATCTCATTTTTTGTTGCTGTTTTTCCTTTGGGGTGGATTCTCAAGTGCTTTTGGTTGGTTTTGGTGATCAAACTCAGTGTGGTGGGATTAAGTTTGGATTTTCAGATTCTGAGCTTAACCAAGCACTGTACATATCTCATATACAATGCTTCCCTCTTCTTTAGCCCTGTTGTTCAGAAACAGTATTTTGAGAAGTATGGTTATGAACAGGTATGTTCTTTTTAACCAAGAGTTTAACTTTGATGCCATCATACATAAGTTTATGTTAATATTTAATGATGTAAATAACTTGATTCTGCAATTTTGGTTTATAATCTCTTGTTACTGCAGATGATTCCTGTTGCAGCTAACGATGTTGCTTTCTCTAGTCATGCAGTCATATTACATCTAATTATAATTTGCCAATTTGCTATGTTTGAAGTAAGTATTATCACAAGTTCTTAGTAAGAGATTATATTTTCTTCTCATCACTATACTTTTAGCTCCTGCTCTTCTAAATTCAGAGATATTGAATGTTTATTTGCAGCGTGGAAATCAGAAATTCTCCATCTATACCATTGCAGTAGCTGTTGCAGTGTGGTTTAGTGCTGCTGTTTGCTTTTTCATTGCATTGCCGAGCCAATCTTGGCTTTGGCTAGTTTCCATCTTCAAGTAAGTTTCATTTACTCTTTCCATGAAAAATTTCTTTGACCCTATTCACAAGGATTTGCAGTTCTAATGATACAGATAAATATAAAGGCATATATCTTGTTTTTTTAAAACCTTTATTCCTCAAGGTCAAAAAAAAGGCTTCAATATATTATTCTCAACTCAAGCACTTTATTATGTTTTCAATATTTGATTATTGCACTTTTTCACTTTCACTATTTCACTCTTGCACTTTCTAAGATTCCCATTATGTGTTGGGGTAAGAAAAGATGCAACTGAACATAGAAAATTTAAGTAATGGTCAAGCTCAAACTTGGCTTAAACAAATTTCGCAGAACTATGACATAGAGGCTATGATTGAATAGTATGCAGTCTTTCCACATATTTATGACTACTGATATAAAAGAGTTATAGGAAGTATACATTTGAAGTGTGATTATTTCTCATATCTATGAATCAACTATACCTTTGAGGTTTTTAACTTGTTCAAAAGGGACTGTGTTGTAAATTGAGTCTGCTTTCCTTTTGGAAATGTTGAGTCATTTCAGTGTATGACAGTGCAAAACATCAGCATCTTGAAGAACCTTTGAATGGAATGTTGATATTCTTCTTTTTCTTCATATTTCTTTATTTTAATATAATTGTTAACATTATAGAGTTCTTTCTCTATGCTATAATTCAGTTTCCCTCTAATTATTTGTGGAAATCATGCTGCAGCATAATTCAAGCAATTATGACCTTTATCAAATACTTTCCCCAGGTCAGAAGGCCTTAACCTCTTCCATATCATGTTCTATGTATAGCATGTGTAGAAAATTGGTACTCAAGCAAATAGCTTCCCACATTTTGTAGCATAATTGACCTCATTTCAGGCTTTTTTGTAATGAGTTTTCAAACCTGCATATGAACTTATAATTTGGCTGTTTTTGCATACTTCAGATTTTCATACTTATGCTTCAGTCATTGGTGATATTCTGACAAAGATTTAGTGTGTTTTCCATATATACTAATCTTGTTAATTTCTTACAACATTTGGAGTTTGACAGAATAACACTGATAAACAAAAATAGTAAGGAAAGGATACTTATTTGGTGTAGTTACTGAGTAATGGCTACTTGCTTATGAAATCTAGACACTCCTGAACTTTTTGAGGAAAAGCACAGATGGATTTAGCATTGGAACTGTTCTACTTGATTTTTCTGGAGGTGTATTTAATTATTCACAAATGGCTGTGCAGTCCATAGACCAAGGTTTCTGAAGTAATTATGAATTTGACCCTGCCATCAGATTTTATCTTTGAATATGTAAAATGAATTTCAATTTTATCTGAATGTAGGTTCCTGGGTGAACTTCTATGGAAACATTGGGAAAGTACTTATATCCTTGGTATGAACTCCTATCCTAGTCCATTTCCTTCTTCTAAATCATTGGATATCTTTCTTCAAACTTGTTCAACATATTATTGCATCCTAGACCTTGAGATTGTTGGAAGTTTTGTCTCGACTAAAGATAAAAGCAATTTTTAATATATAAGTAGACGTAAACCTCATTTTATACACTAGTTTTGTAAGTTGAGTTAAGTTTAAAATCTACTAAATGTACCATAAAACCAGTCATGTGCTAAAATCTATATTTGAGTCTATTGTTTTACCTGTTATCAAATTATCATATATGCCTATCAATTTTAAGTTTAAGGATGAGTTAGGTTTAAAAGTTCAGTTATCAAGGAGCTTCTATTAATTGCTTATGGAGGAGTTCACTTCATTTTTCTTTTCTTTTTCATTACTAAAACTGTTTGCCAAAAAACTTATCCAGATCACCTAAAAAAATGCTTTAACATTTGTGAAAAATGATGCTAAGCTTATTAATCTTGACCGATGAATTTTGATTTGTTTCTTCTTCTGTTACCATTGCAGGTAACAATATCCTATGATTCTATCTTAATGTGTCAGCATTATGTAGTGTACCCTGATAACAAGAAAGGGCTTCCTTCTAAAAATTCTGAAGAAATCAAACAACCACTGATCTGGGAAAGTCCAAGTCCAATAGATCATCAACAAATCAAAGGTTCTGTTACATATTCACATCAGTCTCCACCAGAAGTTTGAGGTATACCTAAGTTGGATCGTGCAGTATACAAATTTGTATATATAATAAGATAACATTTATTGAAAGAAGTGAGGTACTTCAAATCACCCTTTGTATATTCAGGAATTCATTCCTAACTTTCCATTCTGTATTGGAAAAATGTAATATGGTGTCCTCAATTCATACATTAAACCAATATTAATTACCTAAAATGACAGTGATTTGTGTTTCTTAATTAAACTTAGGATTAGAATGCTTCGTATGAAATAAATGTTTAGGCAGTATAATAAGTGCATCAAAGGATGACAGTTCAGCAGCAATGCCAAAACCACAGCCGTATGTATATATATATATATATATATATATATATATATATATATATATATATATATATATATATATATATATATATATATATATATATATATATATATATATATATATGTATGCAGTGCCTTATGGCACAATATATCTACTTTGATATATATAAATGAATATTATATTTTAAAATAAATATAATTGTATAATAATATTTTATAAAATTATTAGAATAACATGTTATTTAGAAAAGTTAAGGCATATAAGTAATTCAAAAGCATAAAGTTTATATATAGTAATATCCATAGTCTATGATGCCATCATATTTAGTAATTGTTTACAAACTAGCATTTCGCATTTGTACCGTGCGACGCACTGGCTTTTCTAAAAAATAAAATATACTATTATATAAATTTTATTTTATAAAAATATAATTAGATTTTAATATAAGTATTTTATTATATAAAATTAAATATCAAATGAATTTTTATCAATGTTTCAATTTAGGTTTTTTAATATATTTTAAGTTTGATTAAATATTTTAAAGTATAATTTGTTTATTATTTACATTTTACCTCGTATAAATAAAATTGATTTTTATTAAAAGTCTAACTGATATAACATAAATTAGCATTTAATATTTGTGTAGAATTATATTAGATGTTGACCATGTGGAATAAAATAAGTGATTCAAAAAATATATTGCATATTATTTATAATAAATAATTAAATATTTTTATGTACTAAATAATTGAACATTTACAAATAAATATATACAAATTATTGAAAAATAATTGGTAAGCACTTATTATTTGATTTACATTTAATGTTGTATAGAAGGGAGTAAGATCAATTGATGATTATGAATAAGTTGTAAACGTTAATAAAGTTCATGAACCGTGTAATAAATATTAAGTTATATTTGAGAAAGATATAATATATATATATATATATATATATATATATATATATATATAAATAAATAAATCTATAATACATATAAATACTGTCAATATTTTGGGGAAAGAATATAAATCTGAATATTTTGGGAAAAGAAGTATTTGGTCAACAAAGAAGAAAATAAAGTTCAAATGTTAGAAAAGTACAAACAAATTTTGTTTAGAAAGATTAACTTTAAAGGCCTAGAAGGAAAAACTCGAGCAAAAAGAATATGGAATTAAATATATTGGTAACATTTCATTTTTAACAGTTTACAATATATAAAAATAAGATTGGTAAAATAAAATAGATTATCTCAATATATATATATATATATATATATATATATATATATATATATATATATATATATATTATGTTTATAGTTATTTACTTTTAGAGATAACCGACTCTGGAAAATAACGTACAAGTATGCATGGCAGTCGGAGAGCGAAACACCTCAGCAACGCAAGTGGCGACCGTAGAGCGAGACACTTCACCAACGGATGCCAGGTGTCACGCTGCATGGAGTCTGGAGTGACGAGCGCAGTGCAGTCCGCGTGTCACTCGGAGAACGTGGCATTTCATTAACGAACGCCAGGTGTCATGCCGAGGGAAGTTGGGAATCGGTAGTGGAAAGCACGTGTCCGCCGAAGAGAGGACGTTCGTTCGGCGTTGGAAGCAAAACTGAAATTTCTCAGAAAAACGCTCCACTCTCTGCACGCAACCCCTTTTTCCGATTTCTGAAGAGAACCTTTCTCTCCTCCTTCTCTCTGCGTTTTCTTAACCTTCCCTCTAAGAAAACACCCGTTTCATCTACTCTGATCACCGTTCAGGCACCGTGGAAGCATTCCCGGCGTCTCAAGCTTCATCTTGAACCGATTGGGTTTCCAGTTTGAGCTGGTAAGTCTTCTCCCCTTAGTCGTTCGTCCTTTTGTTACATGCAAACCACGTTTTGATTTCATACGAGGGTGTAGTCTAAGTTACCTTGGTTTCTTACTGTTTGGTTTAGTTTGGAAGAGTTTGGTTGAGCGTTGAGAGTAGAAGAAATCTTAAGTCCGTGAAGTGATTCTGAAGGACGTACGTTCACACTAGAGGTAAGGGAAGCTTATTTAATTGAATTGACATTTGTATGTTGCCTTACTGTATGAACGTCCGTTGATTGAAGAAATGAATATGATGCATGCTGCTTGATGTATATGATGATGGTTGATATGTATGAATGTGAATATGAGTAATCATTTAAGTATGAATTATAAATGTGGAATTCTATAAAGTTTGTAAATTGATATTTGATATGAAGTTATAAGGTATGAATTGATATGTTGAAAACTTGAGTTGAAAATAGATAAAATTCTGAATATGAAATTCTCATTATGATAATGTACGTTCGTTATCGAACGGTCCTCTACCGTTCGGTTTGTTCTAGTAAACTGTTTAAAATTGGAATTCTTTCATTTGGAGAGAATTCTAGTCAAGAACGAGTGTCCTCATGTGGAAATACTATGTTTGAGCGTTCGGCTCAGCATAGTAGTACCCTGATAGCTGAAATAGAGTAATACCTATATATAAACCCTCTTATTTTAAGATTAGTAGCGCTCGGTTTTACATCTAGCGTTCATAATAAGTAGCGCTCGGTCTTACACCTAGCGTTCGTACTAAGTAGTGCTCGGTTTCATACCTAGCGCTCGTATTGAGTAGTGCGCGGTCTCATACCAAGCGCTCGTACTATTGAATAATCAATCTTGATAAAATAGCGTTCGTCCAACTGTAGTAATACTTTCTTTTACCATGTTCGGTCATTTATTGGCATTGGATTTCCGTATGTGAACTATTCTAAATATGGTCCTTAACCTCTTGAATATTCTTCTTGCATTGGATCCGGCCTAAGGTCCCCATACTTGATTTATTCCTTAAGTATTGGTTTGAACTATTTTACTCGGTTCATTTCGTAAATCCAACAGTAACTCTCTTCGTTTTATTCTGTTCTGAACGGGAGAATCATCGATCTTTTTCTTATCGTTCGTTCTCGTTATGAAGAGGGATGAACGTTCGTTATTTTATGTCCCTGTAACTGATGATGAAACTGATAATAAAGTGGAAGATTATAAAGGATGAACAGTATATGAGATGAATAAACGATTGTGGTTTTTGAACGAGTGTTCCAGGGAGGAACGACTCATGTATTGAATATTGGAAATTGGTGAAGTATGACTGTGGTTATGCTAATGCTGGCAGTTCATCCTGATGTTCCGTGAGTACTCGTCCTCACGTAGAGGGGGTAGGTCATGTGTGGGAACGGCATGAGTTCCTAATCCTTAGGGGTACTTTGGATAGGGCTAACCTCGGGTGGCAGCTGTTGAGTGTATCCCAGTTACTACATCACCCGGGTGCACGAACGCCTGTAGCTACACAGATTCATATAGTCCGGACGGTCCGTCTAATGATAGTTTTCGTATTGATATATATATATATATATATATATATATATATATATATATATATATATATATATATATATATATATATATGTTGAACCATTCTTGTGTTGTTGAAATGTTTAATTTATATGTTGATGTGTGAATTAAATTACTTAAGCTTACCTTGTGTTTTCTTGTGTTGTCTCGTCCTTGTACGTCCGTCTTGTCATTGCGATGATCATCCGTGTGGATGTGAGCAGAAGGAGACGCCTTATTGGAATAAGTGATTGAAGAGGAGAACCTGGTGGACGTTGAAGTTAAGGCCGAGCCTTAGATCGTCCGGTTGATTTTGGATGTTAGTTGTTTTGTTTAGATCGTTCGGTAATAGGTTTTGTAAACCGTTCGATCCTGACTTCCTTTCTTATGTTGTTAAATTGAATTCAACTTTGTACTTAACACCGTTCGGCTGTTGAACGAAAATTTTAGTGTAAGACTGCACTGTTTGATTATGAAATGTAATTAATTCTATTATATGGTGATTACTGGATTTTTGGGATGTTACAACCATACTATATTTAATTATATATATATATATATATATATATATATATATATAATTTAGAATTTTCGAAAACTTTTATATAGAATAATTACTGCAAATAAAAAACTATTATGTGTCATCGTAGCCTTCCATCAAAGGAGTCTCAACACCTATCTCTTATCTGCTTACACTATAAAGTTAGTATTTTGGTCCAAAACAATTTTCAATATTAAAGCACTTACCAATTGGTTCAAATATTCAAATTATAATTCCTTCAACCAATACAAAATCAACCAAATCACTCAAACATGACAATCACTCAAAACATACAAAATTCATAAATAACAATCAAATTTCATCTCCAATTATATTAGAACAACAACATGTAGACCATCAAATTTATTAAACTCATGCAAACCAAAAACATTTAGCATCTCTCATGACCAACTCCTCACAAGACTCTAACCAACGAAGCTCCTCCTAACTTGTTCGATGTTTTATCTACATAAAAACATCACAAGAATGATCAAGACATACTATTATGATCAGTGATCAATGAAGACTCATATAGATAACTAAAAAAACACATGCAATTGAAAGAAGACTCGTATGCAACAAATAACACAAAAGACCAAGAAAAATGATTGAAACTCAACTTATGTAAACAGAGAAACTACTCAGTCTAAATTGAAGAGATCACTTCAAGGATCGATCTTAGAGTCTCAATTCTTCAATCAAACGAGTAGAGAGAAATAAATCTTAGAGAGAAGTCAAAGAACTCTAGAAAAATAGTTTTTAAAGAGATAGTGTGTTTTAAAATAATGAAACTCATTCATAACCCAAACTATTTATATTAAAACTTTTAATATTAAAATAATCGAGTCTCACTATTTTTAAATCATTATCACTTCTAAAATTCCATTTTTTAGATCTTTACATTCTTCATAATAAGCAAAATTTTCATCTTCGAAAATTCATTCATCAGGTAGAAATAAAGGTACGCTCTCCTCATTTTCTCTTATAACAACTACCTATTCTTGATCGAGTTACCGTCTCTAAAATCTTGACTAACTGAAAACCTTGTCTTTTTTCTAAATGATATAGTGTTCACTAATGTAGTTTGGTTTAGACATTACTCCCCAAATGTAATTCTCAGCCTCAATTCTAAAGCTTGAATGATCATTTACGCCTAACAAACAATTTGTATCTACTATATTGAACTCTTCTTCCATACGCTCTCCAACACCTTTTGTAGGTTTTTACCAAAATTTAAAGATAACCTTGGTCTCATTCTAAAACAATATATATGTTAGTTATCATTTCACACCACCTTATTGCTTCCTTGGAATATTGCTCAACTAACTTGATCACACAGGACTCCTAACATACTAACAAGAGGTGAACACTCTTGGTCACCCTATACACGACCACCCCTATAACATCATGCCTCATTTATTGATTTTGGCTAATGAGTAACAAAGTCAAAAACAATGTTATCCACTTCAAAAACTAGAACTTTCAACTATTGTAATGAAAAACACCTATTTTGGCATTCTAATCTTCATTTTCCAAACCATTAATTTGTACACATCCCAAACATCTTGGTTCAACTTAAAAATCACTAGCGTGATCAATACCTAGCAACTCTAGAGTACTTCACAACCTAGGATTGTCTTATTTACCCTTTCCCAAACATTTTGAAACACTCACTAGCTATAGTCTATTGACTGCTTAAGTGAAGTCTCGCATACAACTTTGTTGCAAGCTTTATTCCTTGAACTTTTCACCAACTCTAACATCTTCATTATTAAACCAACGACTTGAATCCTTCTTTTGTTTAAGCATCTACTATTACTTTCTCACTTCAAGGTTAACCTTAAAGACTTTCTTGTGCCAAAAATGATCAACACCAAAGTGTCAATCAAACTCTTCTTCAACATCCCGAAAAACTCTCTTCACACTACTTCGAGATCTACTAACTTTCCAGTTTACCACGATGACAAAAAGCTACACCATTATTTTTCTAACAACTCTTCCATCTACTTCTACTCCATGCTCTCAAGAACCAACCAATAAGGAATTATTAACACTGGTTCTACTTCAGACATTAATGCAATAATGAACCTCACTGCTCCTAGGCGGTAGTCTTTGATCTACTTTGGAACACATCCAAAAACTCCTCCACAAGTATGATTATTTGTGTTTGTTCTTCACTAGCCCTTGCCAAATAACACTCGCTTATATAACACTCTGCCCATTCCTTTTAGCTTAATTCACATTCACTACAACAACCATTGACTTACCCTTTTTTAAACATGGAACAACACTTCTTTGGTACCACAATTCGCCAGAATGAGATCGAAAAACAATTAATTCATCCTCGAGATGATGTCCCAACCTTGCAAAGGAAAATTAATCAAATTAACTTTGAATCTAGATCCTTTGACCACCATAAGGCATGCCACACACCAAAGCAATCTTCCATTGATCGAAGTTGTCACAAAACCACCCTTCCAAACTCCAACTCACTTGCAAACAATCCAACACATTTATTCGTGCATGTAACACAAAAAATTGTGTTGCCCCAACCAAACCAAAATGCTTAACATAACCATCATTTATGTAACATAAATGTTCAATGCAACCATTTGTACTAACAACTTCAACATCAAATATTGAAAACACCTTTCCAACTACTCAAGACCTTTCCCCTCCATTCTTTCTTGACTGTATTATGGATTTACTAGTTGTCCTTCCCTATAAGAACAATCTTAATGATATGCTTCTCCCTATGGCACTTGAAACCCTCCACCTTATGTTTAAGGTCAAACCTTTGTCCCATGTGAACCACTTTACTTAGAAATTCATTATACTCTGACTTTGATTGTTGCTATTGTAAGAAGATCCAACTACCTCCTACTAATATTGATCTGGGTATAAAACTTTTAATATACTTCATTCTCATCAAAAGATTGTTTTCCTCCTTACTTAGAAAATACCACCTTGCCTAACTTTAAATACTAAAATCGCGTCAAGTATGCATGACTTTGATTAGTGCAAATTAATTACAGTTAAAATGACATTAATGACTTTATTATATATAAACAAGTCGTGTCAATGGTATATAAATTCACTTGCATTGGTCTTAAGTTGTCCATAGCGAACATGGCTTCTTCATATAATGAAGTCATGTCACCTTGGCACGAATTTGAAGATATATGTTTTCCTGAAATTGTGAGAGAAACTTCGAGTAAACATGGATTACTACATCTTTAAAGCAACCTTCTTTTAAAAATGGTTGAGAGATGAAGTTACAATTGTCAAAAGGGAGATTTCTGTAATACAGCACATGCTCCAACAAAAGAAGTTTTTTTTTTTTAATTTATTCTAGATGATATTGACAAAGAGGAACAACTACAGTCACTTGCTGGAAGACCACATTGGTTTGATCTAGGCAGTGGAGTCATCATAACAACTCGAGACAAATAGTTGCTAAAATGTCATGGGATTAAAAGAACATACAAGGTGAAAGAATTCAATGAGGGAAATTATCTTGAATTACTTACTTAGAAAGCTTTCAAGTTTGAACAATTTGATCCAAGTTGTAACACCCCTAATGGGATGCCACGTGTAAGAAAATAATATGCAAATTGTTTAAAATTGTTCTCGTCAATTTTTTTTTCTTAAAGCAACACCACAGAAGCAAAACCATAATTGTATCAAATGTCAATACATCATCACAATTCAAACCTTACATATCCTTTTAAAAGTCAAATATTCAAAAAGTAAAAAAGAATTTTAAAGATAAAACCCTGATAATTATTTAGTTCCCGTCTCTCGTCACTACTCCATTCCAGCCTCATCTACAATATCATATATTCTCGTACAAGTACGATCATTGTAGGTGGAACCACCACCACAACAGGCAAGGGTGACTAACCAAAAAACATATCAAAATCACATACACAAAATATTACCATTACTCGTAAACTAATTTATTAGTTCTGATAGCACTAATTTGATTTTAAATCAAATATGTCCATTCCTATGGTGTGTGAAAGTGCTAGAGATTGCATTATTGAGAAGTTAAACTTTGTAATTAAACAAAGTTTTAAATGATGTTCATATCCTTATGAGTGGTGTATGATTTGCAGCATACACTTAATGAAATCACATATATGAGTGTCAAGTGGAGCCGTTTGCATAAGATCTAGAAATGATCTCTAGAACATTCACGAATATTGGACACGCGCATGGTCTAGTAAGCGTATCATAACGATAACAACAAAATTGTGGAAGAGTATTGTGATTGATAAACATCAATGACAATGAAACACTTGTTAGAAACTTGGGAGATGATGGATGATTGTACTTGTGCTTTTGATCTGAGGGAGACAAAACTGAAAAATAATTTAGACGAAGAACTTGTGGAAAACGAATGGAACCATGCAGAGGTTACGTGTCGATATGTGAGTTTAGGCCAAACCTTAATAAAACATGGAATCCATGTATTTAAACAGGAAAGTAGCGTGGAAGAGATTCGATTCACTGATCCTTCCAGAAAAAGAAATCTTGATATGATGAACTCAATAGCTCAAGATCACAATACCAACAGTTGCTGAAAAAACAAAGATGAGTGCACAAAGAAGTTGGTGAAATACAGTTTGTGCAGCAGGGAAAACTGTCCAACACCACTGTTTCTCATTTCTTCATGCTTCAGCAATCAATTGGTTACTGTGAATAATTCTACTTAAAACACTGCTTAGGTGAAGCTGTTTTAAGTTTTTCAGTTAAGTGTTGTTTTAGATATTTAATTTTGCTTTGGTTTCAATGAAAATAGATTGCTCCATATTTTGCACTTTTTCCTTTTATACATTCCCCTGAATCAGGTAGTGTTTTAGTTCCAAAATTTTGCGCCATATATAAATGTAAAATTGGTCGATGTTTCGCTTTTGTACATATTGTCTATTTTCAAAATATACTAAAATATTAAATAAAATTTTAATAAAATGAATCAGAACTTCATTTCACTTGGTTTTAATAAAATTGAAAATCATACTTACAACAACATGGATTTATAATTTAAGTTTCATATTGAAAAATTTTAATTTTTATATGTATAAAATTATTACATAGACTAATATTTATCACAACTTTAAACGTAATAATAGTGAAATAGAAAAATATTCTGTTTTCTTTACCTCTGGGAACCCAAAGACAAATCCAACATAACAAGGCTTAATAACTCTTGTATGAGCCCTAATCTGTTTCACGAGTTCAAAATTCTTTTGCATATGCTGTGAAAGTATTTGATGATAACTTTTACACTCTATTAGTACACCATTTTCTTCATAAAATAACCGTTACTACACAATTGAAATTTCTGATTTTGGCTACTCAAATTGAAGCTTCATCCTCTCTACTAACCAATTATAAACATGGATAATTTGGCAACTCAAATTGAAGGTTCATCAAATCCAATACTTCATTGGTAAAGGACACAATATTCCTTGTTTCAATTCTCATTTTCTTTGCTCAACAATAGCAAGAAATTGTATCCTTTACAAACAGTATTTGAAATCAATGCAAAAGCTTAACTATATAAAAGCATATGAACAAGAACACATTACACATTCCATTCCAAACACACCTATTGAATTTCCTAATTACTCAAACTACCTAAGAAAGATGCCAAAAGAAACTGAAAGAAGAGCACTTGAGACAGCCCAGTTGGAGAAATTGCAATATGGTAGCCAGAAGACTTGGCATGTTGAGGAAGAGACTCATCCACCATGACCCTCACAATCATCTTCTGTCCCACCTCACAGTGCCCTGAAGCACCGCTCATGAAGTAGAAGGTCCCTGGGTGGCCAAGCTTCAACTTGGTGTTGCCACTGTTGGAGAAGAGTTTGGGGTGTGTGGCATTGCAGTGTGTGTAATCCCCCTCATCCACCTCCATCACTGAATCCTTCTTGTACTTAAACCCTGCGATTAAAATAGAAAACTACTATAAAAAAAAACACCTGCACCAATTACCTCTTCAAGAGTTTCTTAAACATTCTGGTTTCCACAATATTAAAGGTAGCTATCAAAACTGTAACACATTTTAGCATGACTTTCTATTTCTACAACTTTCTGCAGTACCAAGGTTCTTAAAATTTGTGTCATGCAGATTTTGAAAACTGGTTCATGATGACGATTGTAGCCACAACATTAAGGATTTTGTAGCGTGTGACAACGTTTCACAATGTGGTGGACATAGTTGTTTGTACTTTTCTACAATATTAAAGATCACAATGAGACTGGAAGTTAAAATCTTTTGTACTAATTATGAGTGGGGATTTAAAGAGAGATGCAGTGCTTACAGAGGGTGTCACCAGCGTGGAACCTGTTGTGGGAAGCCCATTCATTGTAGAAGTTGGTGTCATTTTGGGGAGGGACAGCCCACCCATTTGAGTCACCAACTTGGAATTCATTGGAAGCCACAGAGCAACATGTAAGAGTGGAAAAAATGGCAAAGAGAAACACTAATAGGGAAGTGGAACAAGAAGTAGCCATTGATAGTATGAGGCAATAGGAGAGTGAATGCAGAAGTTTGTGGTAGAAATAGCACACTTTGGTGTAGTAGGAAATGTGGAAAAAAGGGTTTCTTATATATAGATGTAGATCGAGAGAGTGGCGAAGTTGGTTTTGAGTGAGTTGGACGAGAAATGGGAGTAGTGGGTGATTACAGTTATTTTCAATCATATCTTGGAGCCTTCGAATTTTGCAGATTAATTTGACTGTTAATTTGGGTTGAATTTTCAATTAAATTAACACGGTTGAAAGTTCAGATAGGAAATTTAGTGGGGGAAGCAGAAATACACACAAGAAGAAAAATGCTATAATCACGGATCATGGGTCATGGTAGTTTATTGGCATATTCAGCATTGTGTTAAGGTGCTACTTGTGTTGTTTTTCTATGTTCACTTCACGTATTACCTTTCTAAGTAGACTAATTGATCTAATAGTGAAAAGGGAATTGCACTTTTCTTGAGTAATGCCATATACACACATATTGTTGCTACATTTTTCTGTCATATCTATGAATGAGCACGGGTATGAGGTGTAGAACAAACAAATGAACACAAAAGGGTCGACAACTATCACTGACACTAAAACAAAAGAAAAAGTAATGATTTACATCTGCTTTGCAGGCTATAAAAGTATGTTACAATATAACACGATGTTGCTATAATGAAGTCTCCAAATCTCTTGTATGTTCAGACTCCTGTTCAGAATCATTTGATTTAGATGTTTGGCAATTGAAGGATCTCAAACTTATTATCCGAGGAAAAGCACTTTTTGATCTGATTATTTTGGAAGCACCATGCTTCTCAGCAAGCTCATCAGATAGTGTGTTTAAGATAACATCAAAACGCCTCTTGTAGGTAGGGAACCTTGTGATGAATTTAGTGATCCCTTGAAGTCTTTGCGAAAGATAAATGAAAAAAAAAAATGAGGGGAGAAATCCTTAGTGGAAAATTAGTGCAATAGTTATAACAAAACAACCAAATTGATTTGGTTTGATATGTACCTTCTTGCCAATGCATGAAGTTCAGCACGTTTGCGATCAGATTCTGGGACTCTGCGGCCAATAAATGATTTTTCTACCCTGGTGGGATCACCATTGAAGAGGACTAATTTGCCAAAGTAGTCCTCTTCTGACACACTAAGATTTTCAGCTTTGATTTGTTCTTTAATGACCAAAAGGGGATTAAGGAACCATTCAAAAAACTGTTCCTTCGGTTTGTTTGATGTAGTTAGTTCAGTATCCTCACCTGCATGGAGAAAGTGTAAGCCTAATTATTTCTTGAAAATGCTTACTTTATACAAACAGTAGATGAAAATTAAACAAGCACGCACACAAATGATTACTAGTAGTGCAACAATGATCCCTTACTTATCAATATACCAGAGGAGTTCTCTTTTACAGAACGAAAAAGAGCTTGGAGAAGGCAATAAGCTGGCAAACCAATTCTAATGACTCTACCCCTTTTGCCAAACTTTGCTTCTTGTATGTCTTCATGTGTTATTAGCCCTTCAGAAATCAGTGATTCTCCAAGTTGATGGCATTCTTTGAACAAGCCATCCAACAGCTACACAACTCATGCAGAATGTTTATTTAGTACAGATGCATAACATGAATACAAAAATTGATATTTGAGAACTCGGTAGCAAAGAATACCTCAAATGGTTTGAACTCGGGTATATTTTTCAGTGATATTGCACGAGAGAGTGTCTTTGTAAAGGAGTTTGTTTTTGTGAGGGAATTTGAATGGAGAAGTGTCCTTGATGATGGTTTCAATTCAGTCTTTTTTCGATATTGTGGCCTATCAAACAATCAACTGCATTAACTACAACTCACATCATCAACACGAAATAGAAAGCATAGCAGAAAGAGACCTTGGGAAGAAGGATCCATCTTTCATGTCAAGAATATCATTGCTGTATTCATCATAAAGGGACACAGCTGCAACAATGTACCTTAGGCCAAACAAAAAAGAAGACTCCTGCAAACATTAGAAAGAAACAAATACTTATTGGATTAATTTAACATAAGCTTTAATTAATACCATTTTAGACTATAGACTTAAATCTAACTCTGTTACAAAATTAACTCTACTGGGTGTGGATTATTTCAAGTTTAGTTAGTGATCTCGAGTTGAAATTTTAATATATGCAGCTTGATTAAGGCTAAGATAAGCATAACATATCATGCTTAAAACTTGTAATCTCAATAGATATACTTAAAACTTGTATGAAGATTGACCTGATAAGTGATAAGACCTGCATAGGCACCCAGAAAGAAACTAGCTAACACAGATGCCAGAACCGCCCCAGCAACAGCCAGTGGCCACAAAATAATGGCAAGGCCTGCAAAAGGCACACATATTGTCTCCAAGAAAGGGCCTTCACGACCTATAAGATCATGTAAAAGACGGTTCCACCCTTTAAAAAGCATGTAAGGGCCTTTACATACAGAAATTGTAGATATAACTGGTGTGTCAACTATGACCCCAAGAACCATAGCCACAATAGCTCCAGGAAGATATTGCAGCCTGCATCAAAACATTTTTTGTCAATCTAGAAGACCTTTGCATCATTTACAACATACTATAGGTATGCACAGTATAATAAAACCCCCTGTTACCTAAAACCAAAGATTTGGATGCATTTACAACAAATTCCAAGGTATGTTTCATTAGAGACATAATGGTACAACAAAAACCAAACTCAGAATGTAATGACAAAACCTGATGTCATAATAGTTTCCATCTGGATCCTTTGGTTGAAAGAGGTCATCCATAACAGATAAATAAGTATCATAGCATTCATTTTTCACATCTTTGACAATATCAAAGGTCTTTGTTATAGTGGTCCATGTTCCATCCTGAAGATGCAATATGAAATTCTGTATTGAGTGACAACAGAAGGACAAAATTAACGAGGATTTTAATAACCTAAAAAATGAAACATACAATGAAACAATGGAAAAGTTTGTACTCTTTTCCTCCCTCTACAGCTTCAAAAGTAGCAAATATTGGTGCAAAGAATCCATAGGCTGCTCCACCTATAACACTTCCAACAATGCCAACCAATGGCCATAAAATCAACACCATTGGTAGTAGACATGTGCATGCAACAAACTTCAGTGCAGGTCCTAATTTTTCTGATCTGAGTTAAGGAAATCAATACAAGAAACAATAAGAAATCTAAAACAATGAGAAAATCAAATTTGAGAGACTGGAGCCAGGGTAAGCACCTAACTACACAGTAATATGTCCAAATACAATGTATCGGCCAAAGACCACATATGATAGTTGAGTTGCCAATTGTCATTATTAAGCATATCAGTGGGCACAAAATGACACCTGAAATCATAGTACAGATTGAAAAATGAGTGAGCTTGATAAATCATAATCCTGAAGCGGAAACTTAGAACAACAGATAGATTGTGTAAGAAAAGGGAGGGAGAGAACAAAACAACTATTGTATATATTCTTTAGAGGGAAAAATAAACTGCTAAATTCTTTGTCATGGTTGAAACTTTGGAATACCACATACTTATTTGTCATGTAGTTTAAATAGTTTACTTTTATTTTTTTCTTTAATTTCCAGTAACATAAAATTTGTTGTGCTTAATGAACAAAACTAAAAGATTGATCATCAACATGGAATTTAATTGTTTTCTCTTGTTAATATCACACAATCATGGAAACATCATTCAATCTGTATTTGTCGCCAGCTAAATAAAATGAGTAAATCTCCTACAAATATGTAATAAAATGGAACACATGCTATATTACGAACAAATCTTCAAATGTCCATTGTCAAAGGAAAAAACCATCACATTAAAATGAATAATTATCTAAAATAACTTGTAACAAAAGAAAGTTTGCATAGGCAGTTACCAAGAAATTCCATCTCTTTTAAGTTCAACTAGTATTTCTCAATCAAAGCATACATACATACATACATATATATATATAAAACAGCTGAACGAACTCAGAAAAATGGAAAAATAATCATGGGCATTCCACCTTTGATGTTGCCAAGAAGCCAAAGACCGATGAAGAAAGGAAGAAAGCAAACCAAGTTCCATATTGAAGCCCAAAATCCTGTTGGAGGTTCCATTGCTCAGCCCCTCGAGTACAAAAAGATTCAAACTTTAACAACTTCAAAGATGATAATGATTGAAAACTACACACCCAGATCAAAAAAACCAGTTTTCTGTCATCACAACTGGCTATCTCAGCACCAAAACCCAAATCACTCTTCATTCTGCGAGTTGCCATAGCTGCAGAAACCAGCAGGTGGGTCAATCTTAAACCGCATTTTCTCCCCTATTTTAGAACTTTGAGCTGTAGCCTTAATATATATTTGAAAAGGGTACGGTGGGATTGTGCTCATATTTTATTTTGAGAATGGTGAGAATCATGAGAGTTATGCCTGAAATGAGAGGAAAAGTTATGAATATAGTTAGTTCTTCTTATGAACGAGCATCCATCACATGATGCTTTGCCAAATTCTCATTCATTTTATTTTTTTCTAATCAACACTCCTTTATTCTGAGCATCTCATATTCCTTTGTGCTCAACTTTGGCCTAAAGCAAAGCAAAGAGTGTGTGATTTGGTGACTTGTGGTGTGCGATTTGTTTTGATTTGCGAAAGGAAAAGTAAGAGACCACTTTGAATATGGTACAACAAAACACAGTTACATGGGACCTGAACCTGAAGCTGATATATATGTATATATATATATATGACATGCACGCAGTTCGTTAGTTTTTACATTAATTATTACAACAGTTCCTATGAACCGAATCTATTCGCAGGAATTGGAACAGTGAATTAGAGAGCGACGCAATAATTTATGGTTATGCTTCATCATTAAAGAAAATATTTGAAAGAGATTTTACATTAATTTATCATAATTTTATTCAATTTAATATGACCATTTTCTGCAAAAATATGCGTGATATATATATATATATATATATATATATATATATATATATATATATATATATATATATATATATATATATATATATATATATAACGCGTATTTGTGGATACTTGACGGTGAAAAGTATTGGTGGAAACGTTTTCTGTTTTTGATTTTGTTTATTCAAAAAGTTTACATAGGATATAGCAAAATAAAAGTCGTTTTAATGTCTTTATTTTCACTTACATATTGTATTCGATATTTTACCTTTTTTTTTAAATAGCTGAATTTAGTTTAATAATTATATATATATATGAGATTAAAATAATCGATAATTTAATAATATTAAATTTTATTTCTTTTTTATCTGAAGTATTAAATCACAAAATGTTAATGAGTTCCTCTTTAATATATAAGGAAAACTAATTATTTGAATTAATTAATCTTGATTTTGAATTTTGAATAATGACAAATCTGAAATTTTTGAGAGTTGGGATTGAATTTAAAAGTTGGGATATTTTATGTTTTGTGTGCTATTAAATTGTGAGAGTGTTTATGGTATTTGCATAATTGTAGGATGGTAAGGTTATTAAGATGTGAGTTATGGAAATTGTAGTAAAATGAATAAAAATTGCACTATTGTAATTTAAAGATCATGACAACTTGTATTATTCTGAGCATTGAAAGTATGAGATTTTGGGGAGTTAAAAGATAGACAGATCGAAAATTTGTAATTTCTAGTAAGATTTAAATAGTAACAAGTTTGGGATATGAAGATTGAAATTATGAAGGAAAATATTTGGTATGTTATCTGTTATGTATTTTTATGTGTTTCTCTCTATGTTATATATATGTTATAAGTGGTTTATGTTTCATGAAAGGAGTTGATGATTTAAAAGTTGTTAATTTTCATGAAATGAGTATTTGTTTTGGGATTATATTTAAGAATTTTGTATTTTGGAATGTGTTTGAATGCGAGTATGAGTGGATTGATTAATGGAATTTGAAATATGATAATGTTGATGATTCTAGTGTTAATTTGTGATGTGTTTAATCTATTAGTGAATGGGAGAAATGAGATTTAAACATAGTGATGACAGGGAAAGATAGTGAATGAGTTGTATATACTAATTTATAATCGTAAACCAACATAATTGTGATGAAATATTTGTGAAAGGATGTTATTATGCAAAATTGAAAAAGAGGTTATAATGATAAGAGTTAGTGTGACTCGTTATTATGTGTGTTATGATGTTCTATTGCTTAAACTTGAGTTTGATAGAACTTATATCTAAAGAAAGACATTAAATAATTAAGTTAGAGTTTTACGTAATACAATTGTTGCTTTGTAATGATCTTAATTGACATTGTTAAATTATACGTAGTTTTATCAATTAGAATTATCACGTATTAATGACATTCCTATGTACTTAGTGAAATTTTAAGATTGTTACAACTACTTTCTAAATAATAAAATCTCAATCAATAAACATATTTTGATTATTTTAATCAATTTTAGGTTATGTTTTCGTTGTGAATATTAAATATAGTTTCTCCTAAAAGTTTAAGTTTATTTAAATTTGTGATTTTCTTCAAAGAGAAATGAACAATTTCTTTATTTCATAAGTTGTCAGACCTCGTAAATATGCACCCAAAACCCCTCTTGTCAGCTCATTAAAAACGCACTCAAAACTCTCTACACTGACGCCGGGTGTTAAGAAACGAGGATCTGAAATCAGATAGTGGGATGCAGGTGTCAGCAGAAGAGTGGACGCTCGTTTTACGTGGGAAGAAAAATGATTTTTTGAAACCTTCTTCCCACTCTCTCTGCATGCACCCTTCTTCTTCCAAAAATCTGATCTTTCATTTTCTCCTCCTTCTCACTAGAAATCTTATCTTCTCTCAAAGAAAACTAACCTTTTCTCTTCTCCGATCATCTTTCAGAAACCGTAGAAGTGTTCCCGGCGACCCAAGCTTCATCTTGAACCAAACAAGTTTCAAGTTTGAGCTGGTAAGTTTTCTCCCCTTAGTCGTTCGATCTTTTGTTACATGCGAAACCAAGTTCTGGTTGCATGCAGGGGTGTAGTCTAAGTTATTTTTTATTTTTATGTGGTTCGGTTTAGTTGGAAGAGTTAAGTGATCGTTGAGGGTAAAAAGTTGTAGTCGGGCGAACCAAAAACCTACTTTTAGGCCATTCAATCACGTATCCAGGTAAGGGAAGCTTATCTAATTTAATTGTATGTTGTTGTACGTTCGTTGTTAATGAATGCATGTTGATGAATGGTTGAACGTATGTATCGATTATGAATGCTGATAGGACGTTCGGTCAGTAGAGTAGTTTTTGGTAAGGTGGTCGTTCGATCATCCTTTTTCTTTCTTTTGTTTGACCGTTCGGTGTTGGTTGTGTAAACCGTTCGGTCAAAATTCACTTATGTTGTACATTTTTAGTTGGAAAGTTATGTAAGGTCGTTCGGCCATAACCGTACTCTCTTTTAATGTTAAGACTGATCTGAGTTATTATTAATTGTTAATATTCTATTATATGATTTATTGCTATATTTTGGGATGTTACATAAGTTCATTTATATAAGATAAAATCATGAATTCTATCATGTCAATCTTGTATTGGAAAATGTGTGAATAAATTATATTTGGTGAGAATCATATTTATTTCTATTTTTTCTTTCTATGACCAATACTTCTATTTGGGTGAATATGTATCTATGCCTAATATATTTAACATGTACCCTTGTTCGTGTTCAACAGATTAAGGTTTAATCAATGAAGTATCTAATTTATAAATTAATAATATTTTTATGATGATAATAATTTATAATTCTTTATGTTAACAAATTTAATACATATGATTTTAATTTAGACTTACATAATAATTGTAAGACCCTGGAAAATAACGTACGCTGGAGTATGCGTGGCAGCTGGAGAACGAGACACCTCAACAACGTACGTGGCAACCGTAGAGCGTGACACTTCACCTACGGACGCCAGGTGTCACGTTGCATGGGGTCTGGAGTAAGGAGTGCAATGCAGTTTGTGTGTTACTCTGAGAACGCGACACTTCAACAACGGACGCCAGGTGTCATGCCGAGGGGAGTCAGAAACCAGTTAGTGGAAAACAGGTGTCGGCTGAAGAGGGGACGTTCGTCCTCGACTGTGGAGCAAAATTTGAATCTCAGAAAAGTCTACTTCACTCTCTGCATTCACTTTCTTCCTTACCAAAACTCTGACCTTTCTTCTTCTCCACCTTCTCTCTAGAAAACTCCCTCCTTCTCTCTACTGTTACTCACCCATTTCTTCTCCGTTCAACATTCAGAACCATAGGAACGTTCCCTGCGTCGTGAGCTTTATCCTGGACCGAACAGCTCCAGATTCTGAAACCGGTAAGTCTCTCGACTTAGACGCTCGTTTCTGGATGACATGCGAAACTAAGATTCAGTTGCATGTAAGGGTATAAACTAAGTTCTCTGAATTTTCTTTTGGTTAGACTTAGTTGAAGAACGTAAGAAAAATCGTTGAGGTAGAAAGCCATAGTTGGACGAGTCAAAAATCACACTCTTAGGACGTTCACTATTGATCCAGGTAAGGGAAGCTTATTCAATTTAATTCGTATGCTTTTGACTGTGATGCATGTACATTCTGCGAAGTTGTATGAAGCATGATTTTGTGATATGTGATTATTTGATATATGATAATAAAATGAGTTTGAAAGTAAATAAATTTTGAGTATAAAATTCCTTTACGATATTGAGTAATCAGCATTGAACGGTTCTTGACCGTTTGGTGTTCTAGTAAACTTTTTTGAAATGGAATACTTTCATTTGGGAAGAATTCTGGTTGAGGATGAGAATGTCGATCTTCTACTTAGAGCCTATAATGAGCAGTGTCGGTCTTATACCTATCATTAGTACTGAGTAGTGCTCGGTCTTACACCAAGCGCTCATACTCTTTTCTTGTATAATCTCTAGATGAAAATATTGTTGGTCTAACTTCAATAATGTTCTCTACCGTGCTCAGTCGTTTATTATCATTGGTTTTCTGTATGTGAACTATAGCCACTGGTCCTTCCGACAAGTTGGCCAACCTTGATATTCCACGAACCGAACCTCAAGTCATCCATCTGTGTCGACCGACCATGTCGAGCACCCTTGTTAATACAGGTCGACCATCTGTGTCAACCGACCATGTTGATCACCCATGATAATACAGATCATCCATCTGTGTCGACCGACCATGTCGAGCACCCTTGTTAATACAGGTCGACCATCTGTGTCGACCGACCATGTTGATCACCCATGATAATACAGATCATCCATCTGTGTCGACCGACCATGTCGAGCACCCTTGTTAATACAGGTCGCCCATCTGTGTCGACCGACCATGTTGATCACCCATGATAATACAGGTCGTCCATCTGTGTCGACCGACCATGTTGAGAACCCATGTTAATACAGGTCGTCCATCTATCTTGTAGTCGGTCCTATTCTGTTTTGGAACGGGGGAATTTCTTAGGTCTCGTTTCTCACGTTTGTCCTCGTTATAAAGAGGGCTGAACGTTCGTGATGTTATGTACTTGTACTGAAAGACAAAAACAAAAATAAAGTGAGAGATTATAAATGATGAACAGTATATGTGATGAATAAACGGTTGTGGAATTTGAACGAGCGTTCCAGGGAGGAACGACTCTAGAATGAAAGTTGTGATTTGTAATGTATGAATGTGGACAAAGCTTGGCCGACGTTTCATCCTGATGTTCCGTGAGTACTCGTCCTCACGTAGAGGGGGTACATGATGTGTGGGAACGGCAGGAGGTCCTAGTCCTTATGGGTACTTTGGACGGAACGGACTAACCTCGGGTGGCAGCTGATAAGGTTTCCAGTTACTACATCACCCAGGTGCACGAACGTAGTAGCTACACAAGATTCATACAGTCCGGACGGTCAGTCTAGTATCAGGAATTGATTGAGTTAAGGGATTGATTTAATTATATGTTGTGAAATATTTGATATGTTTAATGTGTTATGAAATGAATGATTTTACTTGAATTAAATTCAATAAGCTTAACCTGTGTCCCCTTCTTTGCGTTGTCGATCGTCATTGTACGTCCGTCCTGTCTATGCAATGATCATCCGTGTGGGTGTGAGCAGATGGTGAGGCGTTGCTTGAGGAAACGCTGGAAGAATAAATTTGGAGGAAGCAACCCTCGTAGATGTTGAAATGAAGGCCGAACAGTAGACGTTCGGTTAGCTGTTTAGATTAGATATTTTTTTTATTGTACTGATTTTAGAATGACCCCTTTTGATTAATTGACCGTTCGGTATTTCTGTTTTGTAAACCGTTCGGTCAGGCATGCTTGGGTCGAGCGTTGTTTTGTATTTAACTTATTGTAAGGCCGTTCGGCCGGAACCTTTGCTTACGTTATTTAAGACTGATTTGGTTTATCATTAATCGTAATTAATTCTATTATATGGTGTTTACTGTATTTTTGGGATGTTACAATAATAATCATATATTATATTTATTATGTTTTAAGAATTATTATATAATTTTCAATATACATATATCACATATTATATCATATTATTTTCAAAATAAATGCATATATAAACACATCACAGACATGTTATACTCGACACAAATATCATATTTTATATATCATATGTGTCAATAGAATTTTCTTTTATTCAAAAACATTTTACTATTTTTATTTTGTATCAATAATTAAAAAAGTAATTTGTTTTTTTAATTAAAATGAGTTTAATAATTATACGTGTCAGAGTAAAAATCGTCAATTAATTTTATCATTTACCATGATGGACGAAAATATTTCCTCTCCAAATATTAAACATATTTATATTTACTCAAAATTAAAATTTCTAATAAAAAAAACTTCACGTTCTCCAACATTAACGCTATGGTAGTTTGTAATTGGAAGATTGTATAAAATTATTCACTTTCGGAATATGAGCCCATTTGTTTATAAAAGTATGACAATAACATTTTATTATTTTACTATATCTTAAATAAACTTTGAATAATAACATAAGTTTTTATAATTTTTGTTCAGACTTCAACACTTTTACTCCTTAATTCTTAATTAAGGAGCTTATTTTGATATACGTAAAAGTATAACATTTAGAGAACAGATGATAATTTATATGTATTTTTCATTCTTAATTATTAAAATAATTTTTATAAGTAAAAAATGTGATAGAAGAAAAAAATTACAAAGAAAATATATGTTATTTTTCTTAATCTGTTAAAGTGTCTTTTAAAAATAAAATCATAACATAAAAAAAGAGGTTTCAAAACGAAAACTAAAATTAGTAGAGAAAAATATTAAACAAATATTATTACTTCTCTTTTAATTTATTAAAGTGTTTTTCAAAGACAATATTTCAAAATGAAAACAAAAATCAGAAGAGAAAAAAATTAAATAAGAGATTAATTTTAATTTTATGATGATTTTCAAAGAAAACAAATTCCAACAAAGTGTATTAAATAGTATACCTTTATACTATTTCTCTTGGGCAATATTCTAATATGAATTGTACCAAAGTGTGGCTTTACTCTCTTTATTCTTTAATTTAAAACTTAGGGCAAATCCAGATGGCATCGTTGGCGTAGAAATTAAAGTTAAGTTATTTCATTTTATATGCTTTATTATGAGAGGTGGACTATGATATATGTATTATATATTATCCAAATATGTGGTAAGGAATCACTATTCCTATTAGATAAGTAAAGGGTACCCTTTATGCTAAAAGTAAGAGAAAAACAATAAATAAAAAGTAAGGGATCACCTTGTAGATTATTAAAGCATTATTGAGCTTGTTGCTTGTAAGATGACACTTGTTATGGTTTACATTATTTATTTATTTTTCAAAAAAAAAGAAAGAAATTGCCTTTAGTTAGTTTGGCCTATCACTACTAATGTTTTGTAGAGTTTTGAAAACAGTAAAAAAGATTTTGTAAGTAATATTTTACAAAGTTAATTACGATTATTTAGTAATTAATATCTCAAAAAAAATTTAAAGCATATATTTCATATAAACTACAAAATTTAATAACTTATTCTAATTAGCCTAACTACCTTATTTATCTTTATTCTTAAATGACATTAATAAAACAATGTTTCATACTAATTAGCCTTATATATAAATCTTCATATATAATAATTTATTATAGAAAGAAAACTATTATTGATAATTAAGGTATAACTTATTTTATTTAAATTTAAGAATGTAATAGTTATTTTAAAAAGTAAATTTTAAATTTAACTCAACTTAATAAATTGCTCTGAATAAAATAAAATTTATAACTATTTATATATTATACATATATTTTATATCTAATCAATGTAAAATCTTTAACAATAATAGATATTTATGATATAATGAACATTTCTCCTTTTTTTCTATATATTTAAGGTACATGAGTATCTAAGTCTAATATGCATGATTGCAAATTGTGATTCATGTTATGGTTGAAGAATTAATGAAGATCCATTTGATTTTGCTTTGAGGACATTCCGAGGAACATCATTATCAAATATTCAACACACTCACGTCTCTAGTGCTAACCAACAATACAACCACCATACCAAAATCATTTCAAAAAGTATATACCAAAAGTTAGTATATATGTATATATATTTTCATTAAAATGAGAAGAAGATAGTGTAATGAAAACGTAAACAAATAAATATTTGTTAACATGAATAAAGTACTTTTTAATAAAAATTATTGATTCGAATTAATGATGCTTGATTATTCATTTATTTATATATATATATATATATATATATATATATATATATATATATATATATATATATATATATATATATATATATATATATATATATATGTGTGTGTGTGTGTGTGTTTTTAAAAGTAGAAATCATCTTCATTACGCAGAATTTGTTTTCATGGTGTAAGATGAAAAGGCCTAGAGATTAATAATGAAAGGGAAGCATGCTCATGCAGATGTTTTTCTTTTTCTTTCTTTTTTTGGACATATGCACGTAGTGATTTTACTTTCTAATAGAGTCATATTAGATTGGTTTAGGGTTTAGGAAATCACACATCAATGTGCCCTATTGTAGCATGTAACGTCCCGACAAAAGCAAATGCATTTGGTGATATGAGTAGCCAAATCAATCTCTTTAAGCTATCCTTCAACTGTATAGTCCCATACCTATACAGTCTCCAGATCCCTCTCATTCCGGTGTATGCTCGATTCGTCCATGTGCCCCTTCCACTGGAAGCCTGCCAGGAGCCGCTTATTGTCAGTGCTCCCCGCACTTCGTGCTCCCTGCACCGGCGTCACTCCCCGCCCTCGTCAGTGCCCGGATGTCACATGCATGTAACATCCCAAAATACAGTAATAACCATAAATTAGAATTAATTACATTTAACAGTTAAACAATGCAGTCTTACACTATAATTAAACTTCCAAAGCCGAACGACTTAAGTACAGGGTTAAATACAAACACAACAGTATTGAAAAGTTCAGAGACGAACGATTTTACAAAATCAAGCAACCGAACGTTAAATATTAAAACTAAACGGCTAACAACTACAAGTGTAACGAGCGCTCTAGGGCTCGGCTTTAACTTCCACTTCAACCAGATTAGCATCTTCCAAATTTTCTTCTTCCAGCATTTCTTCTAGTATCGCACCTCCATCTGCTCACATCCACACGGATGATCATCGCAAAGACAAGACGGACATACAAGGACGAGAGACAACATAAGGAAAACGAAGGGTAAGCTTATGCAATTTAATTCATACATCAAGATATAAAATAAGCATTCACAATACACATCAACACATAGTTCCATATATATATAACATCATACGAAATCTATTACTAGACAGACGTCCGGACTGTATGAATCTGTGTAGCTACAGACGTCCTTGTACCCGAGTGATGTAGTAACTAGGATACACTCAACAGCTATATTTTTTATTTTAAGGGAAAGTTAAACATTTTGAAAACCACCTCATATTCGTGTATTTAATTAAAGGTACTGCCTTAAGGCAGGCGTCGTAGGGTGTTAATACCTTCCCTATACGTAACCGACTCCCGAGCTTAGAATCTGGTTCTTGTAGACCATGCCTTATCATTTTATGGTTTTCCCGTAGTTTTCCAGAATAAACTATGGTGGCGACTCCAAATCTCTTTCCGATACCACGTTTCTTTGGATCGTCGTCCCGTCGTGATTTTCCGGTTGCGACAGATGGCGACTCCACTTGGGAGATATCTTCTTAGAGAGTCGAGCCATTTAATTAGATGCGCGAATTCGATGTGGTTTTGCTTTGTGTCTTTCTTTCCCTTTTCTCTATCTATGCTTGATATTTGGAATAACTGCAATAACTGTTGAATATTGAACCCTGGGGTAAACAATATGTTTATATCTGCTTGGGAATTTTTCTGGTTGTTTTGCAGGTGAGGGTTTGGATGTGCATGATGTTCTCCCTTCACACACACACTTTTGGCATATCATGAGTGAGGCCCTATACCCGGGTCTGAGGGTAACTTAGAATTAGAGGAGTTGTGTAGCGGTGTCACTCTGGGATGTACTTCCTGTTTGGCTATCGTGAGAACTCCAGCTAGAGTCTGTTCTCTTCATATGTGTTTCCACACCTAGTTGATTACTCGACTGTTGTGGAGATGCTATGAAGGGGACCATAGCTCTAGTAACCTTTGACCTTTAGGTTCAGGGAACCATCCTTGTGAGATTGCATATACTTGACCTTGAACTCAAAACAGTGAACCTTTGTTAAGGCACGATGGGAGGAATATGTACTTCTGTAATCCTCGCGCTGTTCGTTTTTTAATGATATTACATTTCATACCATGCATGTGCTTTGTTTCGTCATGTTGTTTTATTATCATGCATCATATTCATACATCATTTAGTAACGTGTTAATTTTAAAGGAAATTACGGGTACCTACTTGACTTCATACGAGATGGATGTTGACACAAGGTCCGATGCTACACGGCACACCGACTCTTCCGATTTAAGAAAAAAGTATAGTCTAAGGACCCATGTTGAAAATTTGACCGGGCTGATAAACTTAGGCAAAAGGCTTAAGACTATAAAGAGAGAAACCTTTCAGAGAAGATATGGAAATTTGTTGAATTTAATGGAGGTTGAAGTACAAATGCCTGCTATCACAGCCTTGGCACAATATTATGATTCTCCGCTTCGATGTTTCACATTTCAAGACTTTCAGTTGGCGCCAACTATAGAGGAGTTCGAGCATTTCTTGGGTTTGCCACTGGAGGGCACCACTCCCTATCAACATTTAGAGCATCATGCCTCTATACCCACCATTGCTGCCATCATGAAACTACATCCCAAGGAGCTTGAAGATAGGATGATGATGAGGAATCAATTGCATGGGTTATCACAGGGATATCTAGAGCAGTATTTACATCACCTGGATGATAAAGAGGATTGGGAAACTTTCATGGATGTATTAGCCCTCACCATATATGGCATTGTCTTGTTTCCCAAAATAGAAGAATTCGTGGATTACACCGCAATAGACGTCTTCGTGGCGAGTAAAACCAGATCGGAGAATCCTGTAACAACAGTTCTTGCGGATGTTTATGGGACCTTGAGTTTTTGCCAGGAGAGAAAGGGAAAGAAGATTCTTTGTTGTTTACCGGCGTTGTATACATGGATGACAGCGCGCATGTTTAAGGAGATGGTCGACGTCAAGAGTCTATCGGAAACTTTGTCACACCAAAGGCTCAAAGGAAAGGGAGGAAACGATTGGGCCCGATTCCTTGCTGGCTTGAGCGAAAGAAGTATAAAATGGTGCCTTCCTTGGCTCGGAAATAAACGGGCTATACAACATTGTGGTAGCTTTCCTAATGTGCCTCTCATAGGGGCCCGGTACTGTGTCAATTACAACCCCCTTTTGGTGCAAAGACAATTCGGGCATTCCATGAGAGGGGCACCTTCATCAGATTACCTTGCTACCCTGTTCATTTATTACGAAGACGGACATTTCATCGAACCGTTAAGAAAGGTTAAAAGCGCGTGGGAAAATGTTGTTCGAGCAGAGAAGGACTTGAGGGATGGAGTAGTGGATAGCAGGGTTAGTTATCACACCTGGATTCTGGAGAGAGTGAAAGTAGTCAAGTTGTCTTTCAAGCCAATCAAGGATCAATCAGCTAGTGAAGGACCATCCCAAGCCCCAGAAAGTGAAGAGGTGCAACAATTGAAGGCTGAGATGAAAAAAATTGAAGGTGAGGAATGCTAGGTTGGAAAACGAATTACAAAGGGCGCGTAGTGATCTTGTGGATATGAGAAATGATAATGAAGAAAAGTCGCAGGCTTATGATAGCATTGTCAAAAGCCAGAAGGCTGAGAGGGATTATACATTTCGAGTGAGACAGGATCTAGCGGCCGCGAGTAAGGAATTATCCATGAGGGAAAATGAGAAGAAGGTGGTTTTAGAAGAGGGCAGGCAGTGGAAACAACTCTATGAGGAAGTCAAGAGGGATAAAAGGGAAGCCCTAAAAAGACTAAGAGAAGCGCAGGTCCAAGTACAAGAAGTGGGGCATCAAATGAAGGAGATGGCTACATCATTTGAGGCAGAGTTGAATCAGGAGCACTGGAAGTTGGCGAAGGCCGAAAAGGAGTACCGGGCCATGTTAAAGCAAATGGAGGATTACATCGAGGAGCAGGAGGAGCGATGGAGGTCGATGGAATTTGAAGAAAGGCATCAGGCCTTGATAAAGCAAATGAAAGAGCACATCGCAGAGCAAGAAATGGCTGTAAAGCACTAGAAGGAAAGCTTCTCTCAGTTGGCTGCTTTGGCAAATGGGGCAATTGAAGACATCCCCAGGATGGTGTCGAATGCTGAAGCAAGTACTCATTTTCGTAACTCACCAACGGAGATAGAATTGTTTATTAATCATTGTAAATGGTTGGTGGGAGAGATGAAATCTTTCATTGCCCGGGCACGGGATTGATGTACATCAGAATTGCTTGTTTTGTTCCTTAGACGATGTAATGGATCAAATTTTCTTTAAATGAAAGATAAGGGATGTTTGTCTGGTATCGGCTTGTGTTAATTTTCCATCAGTATTGTCATCGTCATCCTGTGATTTCCACTTATCACTAGCATTCATCATGTTTTGCATTTTTCATCTTTATCTAATCTAATAAAAATAATCATTAGTACAAGTGAGAAGCCACGACAAAACTTCCACGACATCCTTACAGGACCCAAGCTAATTCAAGAATTATGGAAGATTGGGAGGAAGCACACGAAGTTGTCAAAGCCGATATCAGTCAGCTGAAGGACCAGATAGGTCAGATCCTTACGGCTCTAGAATCTCTTAAGACTACGGGAGAATCCTCGTCAACAAGAATCGAAGTGAATACCCCCCCTTATCCCCCAAAGTTTAACGCTTTGAGCCCATCGATTTCGTTCCCGATGTATGGCCTACCCCCAGGATATACTCCCCCTATGGGAGATTACTCGGAAGCGGAAGATGCGTCTTTCTCTTTCCCCCAAATCATCAATGTACCGCCCATCGGTACTCAGGGCCCTGTCCTAGTTTCGACACCCATGACAGGTGTAACTACGAATGAATCGACCGCAGTTGAAGGAATGCGGGTAACTGTAATGGCACACGTAATGGTCAAGGAGGATCCTTCAGCCGGGGGCGCGCCACATACCACAGTGATTAGGGGGATCGATAGCTTCATTGGAACTAAGAATAAGTTGGAAATTCTGGAAGAAAGGCTTAGAGCTATAGAAGGAGTCGAAAGCTATGGGTTTGGAGATGTGGCCAGATTGAGTTTGGTTCCAGGCTTGAAAATCCAGCCTAAGTTCAAGGCGCCGGAGTTTGAAAAATATAGGGGTAACACTTGCCCTAAAAGCCATGTGACCATGTAGTGCAGAAAGATGGTTGCGTATGCTCATGATGAGGAGCTACTCATTCACGTTTTTCAGGAAAGTTTGGCCGGGGTGGCATTAAACTGGTATACCCATTTGGAGCTGACTCGAATTCGTTGTTGGGCGGACTTGGCTGATGCTTTTGTGAAACAGTACATATACAATACACATGTTGCGCCAGATCGCTTACAGCTGCAAAACATGTCAAAGAAAGACAACGAAACTTTTAAGGAGTATGCTCAACGGTGGAGGGAATTGGCTGCACAGGTTGAGCCACCTTTGTATGATAGAGAAATGGTGGCAATGTTTGTAAATACGCTCCAACCACCATTTTATGAACATATGGTGGGAAATGTATCTTCAAATTTTGCTGATATCATCGTGATAGGCGAACGAATAGAGATCGGGTTGAAAAATGGGAAGATTGCATATGGCTCGTCGGTGGTTGCAAATTCCAAACACCGACGAGCCACCGACTTGAAAAATGGGAAGGTTGCAACCACCGACGAGCCATATCCAATCTTCCCATTTAGCAACCTGATCTCTATTCGTTCGCCTATCACGATGATATCAGCAAAATTTGAAGATACATTTCCCACCATATGTTCATAAAATGGTGGTTGGAGCGTATTTACAAACATTGCCACCATTTCTCTATCATACAAAGGTGGCTCAACCTGTGCAGCCAATTCCCTCCACCGTTGAGCATACTCCTTAAAAGTTTCGTTGTCTTTCTTTGACATGTTTTGCAGCTGTAAGCGATCTGGCGCACCATGTGTATTGTATATGTACTGTTTCACAAAAGCATCAGCCAAGTCCGCCCAACAACGAATTCGAGTCAGCTCCAAATGGGTATACCAGTTTAATGCCACCCCGGCCAAACTTTCCTGAAAAACGTGAATGAGTAGCTCCTCATCATGAGCATACGCAACCATCTTTCTGCACTACATGGTCACATGGCTTTTAGGGCAAGTGTTACCCCTATATTTTTCAAACTCCGGCGCCTTGAACTTAGGCTGGATTTTCAAGCCTGGAACCAAACTCAATCTGGCCACATCTCCAAACCCATAGCTTTCGACTCCTTCTATAGCTCTAAGCCTTTCTTCCAGAATTTCCAACTTATTCTTAGTTCCAATGAAGCTATCGATCCCCCTAATCACTGTGGTATGTGGCGCGCCCCCGGCTGAAGGATCCTCCTTGACCATTACGTGTGCCATTACAGTTACCCGCATTCCTTCAACTGCGGTCGATTCATTCGTAGTTACACCTGTCATGGGTGTCGAAACTAGGACAGGGCCCTGAGTACCGATGGGCGGTACATTGATGATTTGGGGGAAAGAGAAAGACGCATCTTCCGCTTCCGAGTAATCTCCCATAGGGGGAGTATATCCTGGGGGTAGGCCATACATCGGGAACGAAATCGATGGGCTCAAAGCGTTAAACTTTGGGGGATAAGGGGGGGTATTCACTTCGATTCTTGTTGACGAGGATTCTCCCGTAGTCTTAAGAGATTCTAGAGCCGTAAGGATCTGACCTATCTGGTCCTTCAGCTGACTGATATCGGCTTTGACAACTTCGTGTGCTTCCTCCCAATCTTCCATAATTCTTGAATTAGCTTGGGTCCTGTAAGGATGTCGTGGAAGTTTTGTCGTGGCTTCTCACTTGTACTAATGATTATTTTTATTAGATTAGATAAAGATGAAAAATGCAAAACATGATGAATGCTAGTGATAAGTGGAAATCACAGGATGACGATGACAATACTGATGGAAAATTAACACAAGCCGATACCAGACAAACATCCCTTATCTTTCATTTAAAGAAAATTTGATCCATTACATCGTCTAAGGAACAAAACAAGCAATTCTGATGTACATCAATCCCGTGCCCGGGCAATGAAAGATTTCATCTCTCCCACCAACCATTTACAATGATTAATAAACAATTCTATCTCCGTTGGTGAGTTACGAAAATGAGTACTTGCTTCAGCATTCGACACCATCCTGGGGATGTCTTCAATTGCCCCATTTGCCAAAGCAGCCAACTGAGAGAAGCTTTCCTTCTAGTGCTTTACAGCCATTTCTTGCTCTGCGATGTGCTCTTTCATTTGCTTTATCAAGGCCTGATGCCTTTCTTCAAATTCCATCGACCTCCATCGCTCCTCCTGCTCCTCGATGTAATCCTCCATTTGCTTTAACATGGCCCGGTACTCCTTTTCGGCCTTCGCCAACTTCCAGTGCTCCTGATTCAACTCTGCCTCAAATGATGTAGCCATCTCCTTCATTTGATGCCCCACTTCTTGTACTTGGACCTGCGCTTCTCTTAGTCTTTTTAGGGCTTCCCTTTTATCCCTCTTGACTTCCTCATAGAGTTGTTTCCACTGCCTGCCCTCTTCTAAAACCACCTTCTTCTCATTTTCCCTCAAGGATAATTCCTTACTCGCGGCCGCTAGATCCTGTCTCACTCGAAATGTATAATCCCTGATAGCGTCCTCCTCGAGCTAGGTTGGGCCAAAGCACGAAGATGAAGCTATGGAGGTGGAATTTGTGCGGAAGCGATGGATATGGTGGTGGGCTCACAATTTTGGTGATGTTTTTGGTGAGTATTTGTGGTAGGATGGAGGTGTTTGATGGATCTCCGGAGAGGTTGGGCCAACTCTAGAGAAGGGTGGTTAGAGGGACCTCATGGGATGCTCTAGCCTTGACTTGAGACAAGATATGTTTGCACACATTTTGGCATAATAACATTCAAATTCATCAAGTGATTTTACAAGGAAGGAGACCCTTCTATTTATAGAGAAAGGTGTCTCCTAAGTAGACAAGAAACCCTAAAAACTATCCACTCTTAAAGAGACATGTGACAATCCTCTTTTACAAAGTTTCTCCACTCTTAGAGTGCCATGTGGCAATCCACTTTTGTAGAGTCTTCTCCACTCATGTGGTAATCCACTTTTGCAAAGTTCCTCCACTCTTAAAGTGCCATGTGACAATCCACTTTTGCAAGAGCTTTCCACTCTTAGAGTGACATGTGGCAATCCACTTTAGGAAGAGTTTCTCCACTTGGAAAGTGACACATGGCCACTTCCTTTTTAAGAAGTGTCTTCACTAAGAGCTTGCCATGTGGCCATCATGTCCCATGGTGGGACACACTCTTTAAAAATAAGATTACAAACCATACAATACTTAGCCCTTAATACAAGGCCTAAAATTAAATACTATACTATTTGACCCTTAATACAAGGTCTAAAATACACACAATTTTACCATGGCTAGGGCATATGCCATCATACCCTCCCTCTTAAAAAGGATTTGTCCTCAAATCTTTAAGTTTCTTCAAAAACCCTCTTCTTCATATTGATCAACTTATGTATCAACAAAACCCTCCGGGGTCAAATAACTTTCTGCAAAAAACAAGAGATAAAGTAAGTGTTATTAGAATAATCAACCCAATTATGTATTTTCCCTTTAAGTCCCGGCTTATCTTGTGTTGAATGCATATGCATTTGGAGTGACTTCCTTTTTTACCACCAAGTCTCATTTGGTCTTGTCTTTCCAATCTACTAAAGGAAGATGGAAAGAATACCCCTTTTGAATCTTCACACAAGCTTGTGGCCCTTAACATGAAGGCTCTTTTGTTGGGACACTCATTGGACATGTGTGTATTGCTTTGACACTCTGAACATTTGATTTTGTATATGTTAATGTCATCTCTTTCCTTTTCTCTCTTATTTTTCATTTGTACTTGGTCTATTTCAACTTGAGATGGTGTGAGAGGATGAAGTACAAAATTTCTATCTTTATGGTTGAAGGTTATCTCATTGGTACGACCATGATGTATGGTTTCCTTTTCAAAAAGCCAAGGCCTTCCTAACAAGATGTGACAAACTTCCATAGGTACTATGTCACATAGCACACTATCTTCATAATTCCCTATGGAAAACTTAACCTTCACTTGTTGATTAACTATCATGTCTTCACCATCATTAAGCCATTGAAGTTTGTAAGGTTGGGGGTGAGGCAATATAGTTAAGGCTAACTTTTCAACCAACCTAGTGCTACAACAATTGCAACATGAGCCACTATCCACAATAAGAGAACACGTGTTTTCTAAAACTTGACATCTTGTATGAAAGATGTTCTCTCTTTGGGTTTGGACTTGGGGACTAGGTTGATTCTTCAAAACTCTTCTCATCATGAGGAGATCTCCCTCGCATGGTGTTGAGGCTTCGGCAAGTGTACCGAATCGTTCAAGTAATAAACCGGTAAGACCGGGTATCGTTTTCCCAAGAGACTCGTAATACTAGAGAATTGTGCGATTAACAACTCATATAGACTCAAGAACAACTCATCATTTAAGAATATGTGCAAAAAGATAAATTGATACATAATTACAAGGTTGGACTTTGGTATTGAAGGCACTTGGAAATGGAAAAGACTAGAAATGGTATGAAATGACATTGCTAAGGCTAGTTTTCACCAATGCACTCTTGTGTATAACCACTTTCATCTCCTCTCTATCAATTTACTAAAGTCAATCCACTAAAACACTCTAGCCTCAATCCCTTAAGTGAAAGAGCCTAGGTTTTCCCTATTAAACTCCAATTCCTTGGACAATCTAACAAGCAAACCCGCATTAAAGAGCTAGGATCTTAAGACAACATGTGAATCATCTTCCATCCCTAGAATCAATGACCACAAGGACTCTTGTTTCAGTTCTAGGTTCCATCTTACGTCCCCATAATCCATGAAACCCCAAATTCAAGTCATGAACATTCCTATTACATGCAAGCTTTAAGATTGGAAACAAGAATACTAGCAATTGATAGAAAAGGCATATATATAATCAAATCAATCATCCATTACACAAGAATCCATAGGCTACAACAATCCCTAACAAAACGAATCTGGTTCTCCACTTCCATGGAGAACCCTAAAGCTTACAAAGTGGAAGATGGAAGAAGAAGGAGACCCAAAGGTAGAGAAGTAGAGGAACCCAGCAGCTCCTCACGCCCTCCATGAGCTCCAGTAGAAGAATCGGACCTCCAAAGAACCAAAGACCCCAAGCCCTTCGCGTTCCAGGGTTAAATAAAGTGTTTCTGCCACATCAGCAAAAAGTCGCGCCCGGCGGCCCGACAGACCGGCGCCCGGCGCGCCATGGGTCAGCTACCTCACGCCCGGCGCCGCCCAGGTCAGTAGGCGCCCGGCGTGAGTCTCTGCAGCAGCATTGTGTTTTCTTCTATTTTGTGCAGATCTGCTTGCTTCTGTGGTTAGTTCAGCTTTATACTTTTCGTGGAGGTTCTTCCAATCATTGTATTACTACAAAATAAAGGGATTATAGATGAAATCTCATCAATATAGCCTAAAACACATTTATTCATGAAACTAAGATAAAAGAGGGGATTTAGCGAGTTACAAGCTAGAAAGGAGTTGATTTTGCTCTTAAATTCATGCTTAGATAATGGTAAGAATTAGCATTATCAAACTCCCCCAAACTTACAACTTTGCTTGTCCTCAAGCAAAAGTACTTCACCTAGCAAATAATTCAATCACAATGTTCTAGCAACTTTAAGCACACTTTCAATCAATTAAACAAAATCAATCATGCTTGCTCAACTTATAAATCACATTCAAGAGACAATATAGTCTTAGCAAGCTAAACTTCAATCATGGTGCTCACAAATTAAAAGTCACAAGATAGATGCAAATGATAGATCAATAAACATGGCAAGTTGTTTTCAATGAGTGCATGGAACCAATCCTCACCAAGGAAAGTGTTTCACTCAAGCACAATGGTGTATAAGGATGTGTGTCTAACTCTCAAATATCACAATGTTACACAAATCAACTTTGCCTTTCGTTTCAACAATATCAAACATATCAACAAGCAAGTTACATCACAAGGACTTTTTGAAGCTTGTATTGTGGTTGGGCTAAGAAGAAAAATTGGTTTTTCTGGACAACAAAGCACCTTGAGATAAGAGACCAAACAATTTAGTTCATGATATAGCATAATATCTCTTTTTTCTCCAAATTTGAATAAACCACTCTCAACTTATTTCCCAACTCTCTTTTTTTCATTGAATTCATTTTTCTTTCTCTTCTTCTTCTTTTTCTTTCTTTTTACTCAACTTATTGTTTTTCTCAATGCTCCCCTTTTGACAAGAACTCCCCCAAACTTAAACCATTCTCCTCATTCTAACATATATGTTCATCTCAACTCAAGGTAAGGAGGTTAAGGATTTTTCAATAGGCTTAAGGTTTCGGGAATGAGAAAGTTTTCTTTTTAAGGTTCAAAGGTTATACATTGGCTTTTAGGCTCAAAATGTAGAAGAGGTGGAAGAACAAGATGGCCTTGATCATTTGTAACAAGCAAGCAAATAGTTCAAATAGAGAAACTTAGGCAAAATCAACTGTGCGTCCAAAGTAATAGCATTCAACAATAAACTCTGAGGCACAACATCTCACAGGTTTACTCAAGGTTCCAAAATTTGATAAACATCATGCCAAGAATATTGATCACAATTAAAACCAAGCATCTATCTAAACAGATACAAGCAACCACAATCTCTGTTCAACAAGCTCAACCACATAATCTCAATCAGATTTTCAAAACAATTCTCATAGATAAAGAGCAAGCACAAGAGATTTGCATTCAATTCAAGCATAGAAAATGATTCACTCAAATCACCAGACCAATTGCACAAGAACTATCCACTAGGCAAGTCAAAAAGAAATCAAAAACACAAAAGCTGAAAACAGATAAAACAAGAAATTAAAACTGAAAAACCGATTAAAATGGACTCCTTGCAGCTCCAGCAGTGTAGGACACTAGCTTCACTTTCATCTGCAACATCTTCCTCCAACAGTAGCGTATACTCCGCAACTGCTCCACCTCCCCCATCAGTAGGGGCCTGGCCCCCAGGCCATGGTACACGAGCAGCAAATCTTCAAGTCATAGGGTGCTCAGCTCACACTTGGCTCAAAGGTTGGCCAGTGGTGGTTTTGACTCTTTAATTCCTAAGGAAGATCTTATCATGTAACAAGAAAGCTCAAAGCAAAATTAGTATCCCATAGTCAACAACTGGAGAGAAGAATCCATAAAACAAACTAAAAGAAATATGCAAAAGAAAGTAGCAAAACAATCAAAAACAAAAAAAAACAAGCAAAACAAATTTTTGTGCTTAAACCAGTGCTGCTGGGGCCGGGCGCCTACCGAGCAGGAGGCGCCGGGCGTGAACCGAGCCAGGTGCTACTTGAGCCGGGCGCCTGCTGAGCAGAGGTCTGCTTGAGCCGGGCGCCAACTGAGCCAGGTGCTGCTTGCGCCGGGCGCCTATTGATCAGAAGGCGCCGGGCGTGAATTATGCAGAAAACTGCAGAATTCTGCAGTTTTCGAAATTAAGCTTCCCAACTTGTGATTTTTGGTATATGACCCTTATTCACACTCAAATCAATCCAGAATATCATGTTTTCATCATTGAAACTTGTCTAAACTATAAGGAATGAAATTGAATGCATGAATGGGTGAATTGAATGCACATTTCCAAAGCTTTTTACTCTACAATTCAAAACTGTACTTATGCATCCAAATCATATTTAAGAACTTAAGATCACACCAAAACATCCTAGAACACACTGTAACATGTCATAACAGATTTAAGCACTTGAAAACACACCAAACAAACCACAAAAACACATTACAACTCAAAAATCACAACAATGCAAAACTACACAAACATGCAAAACATAAGCCAAAAATGCAAATAACACAAAAATCACACAAACACAAGTAAAATAGGTAATAAAACTGGGTTGCCTCCCAAAAGCGCTTGTTTAACGTCATTAGCTTGACGGATTACTCAATGAAGTGCAAATGTTGATGTTGGTGTGCTCCTTCCACCAACTCCTCTTGAATCACATTCTAGCCACCAAATCAACTCTCATAGCTTGAATTCTTCTTTTTAGCCCTTCCACTACCTTGACATCTTCAAACACTCAATCCTCTTGATCAAATTTTGCTTGCTAGGCTTGAGTTCTTTGTCTCTCATCCAAGGGTGGTGGTGACTAGTCTTTCTCTTTTTCTTCTCCCTTTCTTCATCTTACTTAGCACTTGGAGCATCTTCAAGGGAGGAAGAATTTGGGGCAGCTTGTGATGCTCAACATAGTTGTCTCCTTGTGTCCTATAATTCCTTCAATCTCAGGGTCTTCATGATGCTTTTGAGGCTGCAGTCCTCCTTGTATGAACATCTCCCTGCATATACACTTAGACACAGCTAGGCTAAAGCCACAAATTAGCCCAAACAAAACTGAAAATCTATTTACAACAAAAGAGTTAGTTCTATATACAAAATCAAGTCTACATAAGTTAGAAACCTCACAAAAGTCTAGTATTGACACGAGTCCCCGGCAACGGCGCCAAAAACTTGTTGAGGCTTCGGCAAGTGTACCGAATCGTTCAAGTAATAAACCGGTAAGACCGGGTATCGTTTTCCCAAGAGACTCGTAATACTAGAGAATTGTGCGATTAACAACTCATATAGACTCAAGAACAACTCATCATTTAAGAATATGTGCAAAAAGATAAATTGATACATAATTACAAGGTTGGACTTTGGTATTGAAGGCACTTGGAAATGGAAAAGACTAGAAATGGTATGAAATGACATTGCTAAGGCTAGTTTTCACCAATGCACTCTTGTGTATAACCACTTTCATCTCCTCTCTATCAATTTACTAAAGTCAATCCACTAAAACACTCTAGCCTCAATCCCTTAAGTGAAAGAGCCTAGGTTTTCCCTATTAAACTCCAATTCCTTGGACAATCTAACAAGCAAACCCGCATTAAAGAGCTAGGATCTTAAGACAACATGTGAATCATCTTCCATCCCTAGAATCAATGACCACAAGGACTCTTGTTTCAGTTCTAGGTTCCATCTTACGTCCCCATAATCCATGAAACCCCAAATTCAAGTCATGAACATTCCTATTACATGCAAGCTTTAAGATTGGAAACAAGAATACTAGCAATTGATAGAAAAGGCATATATATAATCAAATCAATCATCCATTACACAAGAATCCATAGGCTACAACAATCCCTAACAAAACGAATCTGGTTCTCCACTTCCATGGAGAACCCTAAAGCTTACAAAGTGGAAGATGGAAGAAGAAGGAGACCCAAAGGTAGAGAAGTAGAGGAACCCAGCAGCTCCTCACGCCCTCCATGAGCTCCAGTAGAAGAATCGGACCTCCAAAGAACCAAAGACCCCAAGCCCTTCGCGTTCCAGGGTTAAATAAAGCGTTTCTGCCACATCAGCAAAAAGTCGCGCCCGGCGGCCCGACAGACCGGCGCCCGGCGCGCCATGGGTCAGCTACCTCACGCCCGGCGCCGCCCAGGTCAGTAGGCGCCCGGCGTGAGTCTCTGCAGCAGCATTGTGTTTTCTTCTATTTTGTGCAGATCTGCTTGCTTCTGTGGTTAGTTCAGCTTTATACTTTTCGTGGAGGTTCTTCCAATCATTGTATTACTACAAAATAAAGGGATTATAGATGAAATCTCATCAATATAGCCTAAAACACATTTATTCATGAAACTAAGATAAAAGAGGGGATTTAGCGAGTTACAAGCTAGAAAGGAGTTGATTTTGCTCTTAAATTCATGCTTAGATAATGGTAAGAATTAGCATTATCACATGGGTAGGAATCTTCTCCTTCACTCTCATCCTTACTTGTGTCTTTCTCCTCCTCCTCTTCACTACTATATGAGTCAACATCCCTCAAGATTATGGTCCTTTTAGTGGGGCATTGTGATGCCATATGACCTCTACCTTGACATTTAAAACATTTAATTTCACTAGTACGAGTGTGTAATGATGTTCCCTCCCTTGATCTATCTTTTTCTTTCTCCTTCCATAGATTCCTAGAGGGTTCCTCTTCCATCACTTGCTTACCTTCCCTCCTATGGTCTTTCTTAACACTAGAGTTAAAGTGGTTAATTTTCAAACCTTTTCTCAAATGTTGTTGCTCAACTTTTATGCAAATTTGTACCAAATCATTGAGATCTTGATAGGGCAACAATTCCACTCTATCTCTAATATCAAGATTAAGACCACTTAGAAATCTAGAAATTGTGGTTCCTTCTTCTTCCCTAATTCCCGCCCTCATCATGTAGAGTTCCATCTTTTGCCTATACTCTTCCACACTCATGGTTCTTTGTTGGAGCCTTTGGAGTTTATCCATAAGCTCTCTATGGTAGTAGGAAGGTATGTGTCTTCTTCTTAGAGCACTCTTCAAGTCATTCCAATATTGGACTTGAGGGGAATTGGAGAGTCTTCTTTCTCTCACTAGGGCAGTCCACCAATACATGGCATTCCCTTGAAAGCTTAGGGTGGCTAGGGATACTTTCCTTTCCTCTATTATTTGATGACACTCAAAAAGTTGTTCTACTTTCATTTCCCAACCTAGGTATGCCTCAACATCTTCTTTCCCATGGAAATGAGGAAGGTCTATCCTAATCTCTCTTGGTGGTTGTTCACTCTCCCTTCTATACCTTCTAGGTGGAGGATGTTGGTAGAATTGTGCAGCAGTCCTACTATCTTGTTCAGGGTATGTGTTTTCTGTGGGAATTTTTGAACTTCTCCTTGAGTGACTCCTACTTCTACTTTTCTTTATCTCTTCTTGGACCTTTCCTTGTTTTTGGGCTAGAACTCTAAGTTCTTCTTCTAAGGTTTCAAGATATTGTTCTCTTTCAACTCTCTCTTTTTCTTTCAAAATGGATTCTTGCTTTTGCCAAAGTTTTAGTGATTTTAGTTCCTTGGCCATTTGTTCTAAATTTGGTTGGGCCTCTTCACTATAATCACTATCAATTTGGTAAGAAGGTTCCTTAGACATTCTTAAAAAAATTCAAAATATGTAATGCACACACAAACTTGTATTTCAAAAGTAAATTCCTTTAGAGATTTAAGGAGGCAAAATAATCTCAAGTTCACTTCCAGGAAAGAGAGGAGAATCACTAAGGATCACTTAAAATCCAAGCCTTTCCTAGCCAAAGTTTACCTCAAGTTCTCTTGCACCAAACTTCTCAAATGGAATTAGGTTTGATACACAAGTAGACACACAATAAATTATAAGCAGATAAAGACAACAATTAAACTAGACTATGCGGCCTAATGGTAAAGTTAGAAGGCACTTTGGAACCTTCAAACTTTAACCAACTAAAAACGTTTTCAATATGGTTTACAAGTCTTTGTTAGGATATGGGATTGAGTATCACAGACTACCCCAAGATACCTAACAAGGTTATGAGTTACAAATCCAAAAGCAATACAATTTTACAACTCAAAAATGCGTAATACAAATAAATAATGTGTGTTCCTCTCTAAAGTGTTTCACTCCTTTTCTTCTTGTCTCTTCCTCAAGGTTTCAAGGTCCATAGAGGTCTCCGATCACCCAATATACTATGTCCAATTTCGTTTTTCCTCCAAAGAATATCCTACACCAAATATCAAACCAAATCCGAAAGGTAGGAATCCAAAGAGAATGCAAATCAAGGGCCAATTTGAACAATAGCTCTTCAAAAGGAGTTATGTTGAGACAAAACAAAGAGTAATGAACAAGACAATCAAGAAAATAAAGCTTAAAAACAAAGGCTAGGCACTCAAAAGAATTACCTAAAGAAAGGCACTAGAATAGATGAATAAAACCAAAAACAATTAGAATAGAGAATTATTACTTCTTATCTTTACAAACACTTAGCTAATGGTGCAATGTAGGCAGAAACAATATTTTGCCAAAAGTGTCATGTCCAAGTCTCATATCCAAGGGTCATGTCCAAGTGTCATGTCAAGGTATTATGTCCAAGTATCATCTCCAAGTGTCATGGTAAAGTCTCATGTCAAAGTCTCAAGTCAAAGTAACTTTTTTTTTTTTCACTTTTGCTTTTGCTTGTACTTTTACTTTTTTTTTCTCTCTTTTTTTTTTACTTTGACTTTTTACTTTTGTCTACACTTTTGTTTTTCAACACAAATTAGATCTGGACAATTTGTTTGTGTAACTCAAAGTTCATGACTCAAAGAAAAAAAATGGAAGAAATCTTACTAGAATCAAAAATAGAGCATGAAACTCAAAGAAACACAAGAGAAACTTAACTCTAAGAACTTGACAATGATCTAATGACAAGCATGAACTCAAATATGAAATAGAAAAGCACTCAAATGGATGTATATACTGTAATTTCGAAATCCCAATGGGACATATTTTTTTATGATTTTTGCAAAGCCCTAACTAAGAGAAAATGACATAAAAATGACTACACATGACTCTAGACAACATGGATGGAATTAAAAATAAAAAATAACCCAAAAATGACATTAAAACAGAACCAAATATATGAAGAAAGACTCAAAAAAAAATATAAAAGCACGCCACAACACATGTATATGGAAACTTAGTGGTAAAAACCGAATGGTTCCGCAAAAGAACAAACTAGAACCATAAAAATAACATATATGGATGTAAACAATGGAAGACAATAAAGAACAACACAATAACAACAAGAAATACACAAAGATAGGTAAAGGACCAAGATACTTAGCTCTTGTAGACCCAAAGCTCTTGATACCAAATGATAGCGTCCTCCTCGAGCTAGGTTGGGCCAAAGCACGAAGATGAAGCTATGGAGGTGGAATTTGTGCGGAAGCGATGGATATGGTGGTGGGCTCAAAATTTTGGTGATGTTTTTGGTGAGTATTTGTGGTAGGATGGAGGTGTTTGATGGATCTCCGGAGAGGTTGGGCCAACTCTAGAGAAGGGTGGTTAGAGGGACCTCATGGGATGCTCTAGCCTTGACTTGAGACAAGATATGTTTGCACACATTTTGGCATAATAACATTCAAATTCATCAAGTGATTTTACAAGGAAGGAGACCCTTCTATTTATAGAGAAAGGTGTCTCCTAAGTAGACAAGAAACCCTAAAAACTATCCACTCTTAAAGAGACATGTGGCAATCCTCTTTTACAAAGTTTCTCCACTCTTAGAGTGCCATGTGGCAATCCACTTTTGTAAAGTCTTCTCCACTCATGTGGTAATCCACTTTTGCAAAGTTCCTCCACTCTTAAAGTGCCATGTGACAATCCACTTTTGCAAGAGCTTTCCACTCTTAGAGTGACATGTGGCAATCCACTTTAGGAAGAGTTGCTCCACTTGGAAAGTGACACATGGCCACTTCCTTTTTAAGAAGTGTCTTCACTAAGAGCTTGCCATGTGGCCATCATGTCCCATGGTGGGACACACTCTTTAAAAATAAGATTACAAACCATACAATACTTAGCCCTTAATACAAGGCCTAAAATTAAATACTATACTATTTGACCCTTAATACAAGGTCTAAAATACACACAATTTTACCATGGCTAAGGCATATGCCATCAATCCCTCTCAGCCTTCTGGCTTTTGACAATGCTATCATAAGCCTGCGACTTTTCTTCATTATCATTTCTCATATCCACAAGATCACTACGCGCCCTTTGTAATTCGTTTTCCAACCTAGCATTCCTCACCTTCAATTTTTTTCATCTCAGCCTTCAATTGTTGCACCTCTTCACTTTCTGGGGCTTGGGATGGTCCTTCACTAGCTGATTGATCCTTGATTGGCTTGAAAGGCAACTTGACTACTTTCACTCTCTCCAGAATCCAGGTGTGATAACTAACCCTGCTATCCACTACTCCATCCCTCAAGTCCTTCTCTGCTCGAACAACATTTTCCCACGCGCTTTTAACCTTTCTTAACGGTTCGATGAAATGTCCGTCTTCGTAATAAATGAACAGGGTAGCAAGGTAATCTGATGAAGGTGCCCCTCTCATGGAATGCCCGAATTGTCTTTGCACCAAAAGGGGGTTGTAATTGACACAGTACCGGGCCCCTATGAGAGGCACATTAGGAAAGCTACCACAATGTTGTATAGCCCGTTTATTTCCGAGCCAAGGAAGGCGCCATTTTATACTTCTTTCGCTCAAGCCAGCAAGGAATCGGGCCCAATCGTTTCCTCCCTTTCCTTTGAGCCTTTGGTGTGACAAAGTTTCTGATAGACTCTTGACGTCGACCATCTCCTTAAACATGCGCGCTGTCATCCATGTATACAACGCCGGTAAACAACAAAGAATCTTCTTTCCCTTTCTCTCCTGGCAAAAACTCAAGGTCCCATAAACATCCGCAAGAACTGTTGTTACAGGATTCTCCGATCTGGTTTTACTCGCCACGAAGACGTCTATTGCGGTGTAATCCACGAATTCTTCTATTTTGGGAAACAAGACAATGCCATATATGGTGAGGGCTAATACATCCATGAAAGTTTCCCAATCCTCTTTATCATCCAGGTGATGTAAATACTGCTCTAGATATCCCTGTGATAACCCATGCAATTGATTCCTCATCATCATCCTATCTTCAAGCTCCTTGGGATGTAGTTTCATGATGGCAGCAATGGTGGGTATAGAGGCATGATGCTCTAAATGTTGATAGGGAGTGGTGCCCTCCAGTGGCAAACCCAAGAAATGCTCGAACTCCTCTATAGTTGGCGCCAACTGAAAGTCTTGAAATGTGAAACATCGAAGCGGAGAATCATAATATTGTGCCAAGGCTGTGATAGCAGGCATTTGTACTTCAACCTCCATTAAATTCAACAAATTTCCATATCTTCTCTGAAAGGTTTCTCTCTTTATAGTCTTAAGCCTTTTGCCTAAGTTTATCAGCCCGGTCAAATTTTCAACATGGGTCCTTAGACTATACTTTTTTCTTAAATCGGAAGAGTCGGTGTGCCGTGTAGCATCGGACCTTGTGTCAACATCCATCTCGTATGAAGTCAAGTAGGTACCCGTAATTTCCTTTAAAATTAACACGTTACTAAATGATGTATGAATATGATGCATGATAATAAAACAACATGACGAAACAAAGCACATGCATGGTATGAAATGTAATATCATTAAAAAACGAACAGCGCGAGGATTACAGAAGTACATATTCCTCCCATCGTGCCTTAACAAAGGTTCACTGTTTTGAGTTCAAGGTCAAGTATATGCAATCTCACAAGGATGGTTCCCTGAACCTAAAGGTCAAAGGTTACTAGAGCTATGGTCCCCTTCATAGCATCTCCACAACAGTCGAGTAATCAACTAGGTGTGGAAACACATATGAAGAGAACAGACTCTAGCTGGAGTTCTCACGATAGCCAAACAGGAAGTACATCCCAGAGTGACACCGCTACACAACTCCTCTAATTCTAAGTTACCCTCAGACCCGGGTATAGGGCCTCACTCATGATATGCCAAAAGTGTGTGTGTGAAGGGAGAACATCATGCACATCCAAACCCTCACCTGCAAAACAACCAGAAAAATTCCCAAGCAGATATAAACATATTGTTTACCCCAGGGTTCAATATTCAACAGTTATTGCAGTTATTCCAAATATCAAGCATAGATAGAGAAAAGGGAAAGAAAGACACAAAGCAAAACCACATCGAATTCGCGCATCTAATTAAATGGCTCGACTCTCTAAGAAGATATCTCCCAAGTGGAGTCGCCATCTGTCGCAACCGGAAAATCACGACGGGACGACGATCCAAAGAAACGTGGTATCGGAAAGAGATTTGGAGTCGCCACCATAGTTTATTCTGGAAAACTACGGGAAAACCATAAAATGATAAGGCATGGTCTACAAGAACCAGATTCTAAGCTCGGGAGTCGGTTACGTATAGGGAAGGTATTAGCACCCTACGACGCCTGCCTTAAGGCAGTACCTTTAATTAAATACACGAATATGAGGTGGTTTTCAAAATGTTTAACTTTCCCTTAAAATAAAAAATATAAAGAAACAAACAATATTTTTTAGTTTTTTTTTGGCCCGACAAGGATTGACCTTGCTCCTACGTATTCTCATTCAGAATGAGAAATCAGGGTTCCGTAGTTCGTTTAGAACACTGCTTGAAAATTGGTTTGGAAATTGTTTGAAAATTCATTTTGAAATGATTTTGGATTTTTGGGGAAATGAACCTGACAAGGACTAGCCTTGCTCCTACGTACCTCCATTTTTGATGGAGAATCAAGGATCACATAGTTCTGGCCAGCAATATGGTTTGTTCGTTTAAAAGTATTTATAGTTTTTGTAGATTTTATATTTTTTAGTATTTTTATTTAAGAAAGAGAAAAGGTTTTTAGCACAAGGACGATGCGAGCGATCACACGTGTGCTTAACCTTTAAAGCATAATTTTTGTAATTTTTATTTAAGAAAAAGAAAAGGTTTTTTAGCACAAGGACGATGCGAGCGATCACACGTGTGCTTAACCTTTAAAACATATTTTTTGTAATTTTTTATTAAAAAAAGAAAAGGTTTTTAGCACAAGGACGATGCGAGCGATCACACGTGTGCTTAACCTTTAAAACATATTTTTGTAATTTTTATTTAAGAAAAAGGAAAGGTTTTTAGCAAAAGGACGATGCGAGCGATCACACGTGTGCTTAACCTTTAAAATATATTTTTGTAATTTTTTATTAAAAAATAAAAGGTTTTTAGCACAAGGACGATGCGAGCGATCACACGTGTGCTTAACTTTTAAAACATATTTTTGTAATTTTTATTTAAGAAAAAGGAAAGGTTTTTAGCACAAGGACGATGCGAGCGATCACACGTGTGGTTAACCTTTAAAATATATTTTTGTAATTTTTTATTAAAAAAGAAAAGGTTTTTAGCACAAGGACGATGCGAGCGATCACACATGTGCTTAATCTTTAAAACATATTTTTTGATTATTTTTTTTATTAACAAATGAGTAATAGCATAGCAAACAAGCAATAATAGAACAAATATCAAAACTAACAAAACAATAAACAGAGAAAATAAACAAAACAAAAAAAACAAATCCAAGAATATAACAGTCACAAACCCAATCAAAGATAGGGGTGCGAAAGTGGCGAAAGTGAAAACAGAGGTGTCTACACCACTTTTCTTTCTAATAACGGACTGGGCCTAGAACCAAACGGAGAGGAATATGAAAAGTAAAGCAGGGGTGCCAAGAAGAAATCTTTCTTTTCTCCCTTCTTTTTAGTTTGGCCCAATTGTTTTTCGTCCAGAAACCCCTAAAAGTTTAACATCTTCCCCTTCATTCCCAACATTCATGCTCAGCTCTCTAGAGACCCAAGGTCTCTTTCCTCTCCCGGCAGTCCACCGCCGCCGCCACCTTCTACCAGTCTTGACACCACCTCGTCGTCGGCGATACCACGGCGCCACCGCCCTCTCTCTCTCCTCACTTCGAAAACGGAAACCCATGGAGGGTTTCGTCTCTGCCAACGCGAGCACGCGGGCCGCCGCCTCTTCGAACCGAACCACCGCGTGTCGCCGTCAGGCCATCGCCAGCTCAGCCGCGTCACCGCTTCCGCCAATCCAACCGCCGCCAGCCGCAGACCAAAGGTACCACCGTCGCGCCGATCGCTCCCACGGATACCACTGATTACTGATTGTCGCGTCAAACTTCTCCTATCCCTCCCTTCTACCATGGACGCCGCCACCAAAGAGGCATAAACTGTCGCCACCGAGGCCACCACAATGGGCTCTCCTATTTCTCTTTTATCTATTTTCAGTTTTTTGTGTGGGGATGAAAAACTTTGGAGAATATGATGATGGTGATAATGGAATGGTGATGGAGCTTTCTGTTGTTTTCTGTTGGGAGTGGGTGTTGGATAATGATGGGTGAGGGGAGTTAGGCAGTAGTATCAAATGTTGGAGGTGGATATGAAGAGAAAATGGATGAAGATGATGGGCGGTGGTTACGAGGTGCTCGAGGGTGGCCGTGGCAGTGGGTGAATACTGATAATGAGGGTGATAGGAGCTGGATGAGTATTGGTGTGAGTATGCATATGAGCGCAAAAGGGTGATGGCTGATTCTGTGATAGTGGTGTATTGGAATGGGTTGGCTTTTCCCTTGTTTTTTTTTGTAAGTGAATGGTAAATGTTGTATCCAGAGCGAATGGGGCTTGGTGTTTGGGTTATGAAAGTCAAAGCCTAGTTGAAAACCCGACCATGGTGGCTTGCGGGTAAGACCAGAGCTGGAGGTGAAGGCCCGCAAGGAAAACGAGGCGGATGTTAGCCATGAGGTAAGGATGAAGATCATGTGCTGGCCATGACATAGCAAGTACTAGAGGTCCAGTGTTGGAGATGAAAATGAAGATTATAGGTTGGGGTCACCGACACAATAAGGAGAGGTTGTGTGTTTTCTGGGTATAAGTGAATGGATACTGAAGCCTTTTTTGTGTTGAGGGAAAACAACTCTTGTATCCTATAGTTACTTATAACTGATGAATCTTGTTGAGACTACATTTTGGGTGCAGTTTTGATTAACAGAGGAAAGTGAATATAACCATGTACATTGATCGAACACATATTTCAATCATCTCTCCGTATGCATAAAGGAATCATATCTATGAACATATAAATGAGCTTGGGCATGACCAAAGAGTTTTAGGTATACGAGACTTACCTCCGCAGCTTCAAGATGCTTCACCTTTCTGTTCTCCTCCTCTTTTCTGCAAATGATGCCTCCTCTTCCCAAAAAAACGCCTCCTCTCTCTCCTCCTTCCTCCTTTTTTTTTTTATAATCCTCTTGAAGACCCGTTTTTATTACCACCCTTGTGCCTCTCTCAGCTGATTCTTCTTTTTTCGTAAGGTCGCCCCCCGCTTAGTTGGTGAGAATTCAGAGTCTTGTAGTGGTGTAAAGAGACTTTACAGAGTTGCAAGATGGGCAGCCGTGCAAGAGGGATACCACCGTTTGTGTTTTACAACCCAAAAGCCAACGTGAAGCCAAAAATAATTAAATCCCTTTTGAGAAATACCAACACTGCTTCACTGCTTTCTAGGAGTTCCACATCATCTGGTTTTGTCTTCTTTTATTATTTTTAAACAACTTTTCAGAAATTCTGGACAATATCCCTAATTTTAGATTTTTATTTTGGCACATACCAACACTTACCTTTATTTATTTTTATTCCTTTTTTTTTATTATTATTATTTTCTTATATTTTTTATTTTTATTATTATTTTTTAGGAAAATGATACTCGAACAACCAAATTTGACAATATTTGAACACGGCACACGTGTCAGCGTTCGAGTGGTCCACGTTTTAAAGAGAAAAAGCTGCTGCATTCTGAGAAAACCTGCTGCAAGTGTGACGTGGCGAGGGACGGGCACGGGCAGCTTAGGGTGTGCGTTCCAAATTTGAAATGATATTCGTAGAGAGAGAAGCGGCGCGAACATTGGAGACGCTCAAACGTGACCTAGACAGAGAGACGAGAGAGTTGGAGAAAGGGTTAACGAGCGAGAGAGAGAGAGACCGAGTCCTTGCCGGAGTGCCGCCGTTCACTGTTGAAGGCCGTGTCGGAGAGATCAAACGCCTCCAGCCCGTTCCCTTTGACGGCGCCGCAGCTCCGACGTCGAGCGCTCGACGCGAACACGGCATCGTGTTTCCTCCGTTCCGGCCCAGCGACCTAGGGAGACGTTGTAGGTGTCGCTTCGTCCCAGGTGGTTCCGTCCCTGTCCCGGAGTGTCGCCGGAGTCTCGCCGGAGTGTGGGCTGTGAGGTGGACCAAAAAGAGGGGTTTTCCGCACTGTGAGTTCCACCGACACCTTAGGCAACCGTCTCTGTTCCAACCGCCACACGTCGTCTTCACTGAAGGTTGGTTTGTTTTTTGATTTTTCAGTGGAATGAATGTTGAATACATGGATGATGTTGTTTTTGGATTGGATTTGGTGTTGTTCTATTACTCATTTTTATACAAGTTCTGTGGTTAATCTTACATTGTTGCTGTAATTCTGTTCGATTGGTAGTCATGGACCTAGTTGGCCTTGCTGTCAAAAAACTTCAACCCAATAACCCACTTCATTCGGGTTTGGTAGCAGTGATGTTGGTGAACCAAGGGTCCTAGAGAATGTATTTTTATGGGAGACGATTTTGTTAATAAAATGTTAAGAAATTGTTCCCAGATTACTTAGAAGTAGCTGAAATAAGGGAAAACAAACAAGCCACCCCAAAATGAGAGTGATGGACGTAGGTGGTCTTGGTGTGCAAAAACTGGAACCCAGGTACCCACTTAAATTGCCTAAGGTACCATTTCTGTTCGTGTAGCATGAGTGTTTGAAAATGTTGTTTTATGTGGCACGAATATGTTGAAAAAATGTTAACATGAGTGCTCCCAGATTACTTAGAAGTAGATAAAATGAGGGAAAACAAACAAGCCACCCCAAAATCAGAGTGGTGGACGTAGTTGGCCGTGGTGAGCAAAAATTGTCACCGAGGTACCCACTTATTTTGCCTAAGGTACCAGTTCTCTTCCTGTAGCATGAGTGTTTGAAAATGTTGTTTCATGTGGCACGAATTATATGAAATAATGTTAACATGAGTGTTCCCAGATTACTTAGAAGTAGATAAAATGAGGGAAAACAAACAAGCCACCCCAAAATCAGAGTGGTGGACGTAGTTGGCCTTGTTGTGCAAAAACTGGCACCCAGGTACCTAGTTATTTTGCCTAAGGTACCAGTTCTGTTCTTGTACCATGAGTGTTAGAAAATGTTGTTTTATGTGGCACGAATATGTTAAAAAAATGTTACGAAATTGTTCCCAGATTACTTAGAAGTAGATAAAATGAGGGAAAACAAACAAGACACCCCAAAATGAGAGTGATGGACGTAGTTGGCCTTGTTGTGCAAACACTGGCACCCAGGTACCCACTTATTTTGCCTAAGGTACCAGTTCTGTTCTTGTACCATGAGTGTTAGAAAATGTTGTTTTATGTGGCACGAATTATATGAATTAGTAAATGACTATTATTTTTTTGTTCTCTTTTTTGTCGTGGTTTAACAAATGCTGACAATGTTTGTTATGATTTCTAATTTGTTGTTTTAGTTGATTGTGTTGGTGTAATGTAATTTCAGTTTTTGTGTTGGTGTAGTGTGATGGAGGAAGAATGGTACAACACATTCCTTTATCATCTTTTCGTGTGGTTTGTCAATTTTTATGCTGACATCTTTTAGCCTTTGTTTACAGTAAGTGGTGCCAAACATAGATGTGGATTTGGATGTGTGTTTAGTTGTTTGTTAAAATATAATTTTGATTTGTGATATTTTTTGTTGGAAACTATATCAAGAGATGTGATATGTGTACGTCAATTTATACATCTTTGGTGGCATAAAAACATGCAGGGTGATTAGTTGTATAATTAACACCTTTGGCTGAGAGGAGTGATAGGTGTAAATTTTACTTGTTTTTGTTGCTTAAATTGTTGTGCTTTTGAGTAAGTTTTAGTGTTAATTCTCATGAAAGGTATATAATTGTTGATATAAGTATAAGGTTTAATCATTCACTAAGTCCCTATTTTCGCATGGAATCTCAATTTCGTCCCTTTCTTTCTGAAAATCTCAATTGGGTCCCAATTTTATGAAAATTGCAACAAATCGATCCTTTCCGTTAATTTGGCTGGACGGCGTTAAAAAAATTGATGAGTGAATGCTGAGATGACGAACGAGCGCTCGTCCATCAGCGAACGAGCGCTCGTCCAGCAGCGAACGAACGCTCGTCAAGCAGCGAACGAGCGCTCGACCACCGAACGAACGGTCGTCCAGTGTGGAACGAACGGTTGTCCAGCAGTAAGAGGTCGACGAGCGTCCGTTCTCTGGTGGACAACCGTTCGTTCGGTGGACGAGCGCTCGTTCGCTGCTGGACGAGCGCTCGTTCGCTGCTGGACGAGCGCTCGTTCGTCATCTCAGCATTCACTCATCAATTTTTTTAACGCCGTTTGACACTATTTAACGGAAAGGATCGATTTGTTGCAATTTTCATAAAATTGGGACCCAATTGAGATTTTCAGAAAGAAAGGGACGAAATTGAGATTCCATGCGAAAATAGGGACTTAGTGAATGATTAAACCTAAGTATAATTTTGATTGTTTAAATGTTTTTTTATGCTTTTGTTTGTTTATTTCGAAGTAGAATAAGGATTGGATACTGTCAAAGACTTGGAGCGCATCATTTGGCTGTCAACAACGAGAAGAGGACGCTGTTCTTCCGAGAGTTTCACGCCCAGGCGCGAAAGAGAAGGCGCCGGGTGCGATTTGACAGAGAGTCTCGCGCTCGGGCGCGAGAAAAGGGGCGCCGGCGCGACTTAGAAGGATGAAATAAACCTGCGCGGACGCTCTGTGCCCAGCGAGTGGAAGCCCGTTGCCCGGCGAGCGGACGCTCGTTGACCAGATAACGAACGCCCATCGAACAGCAAGCGAGGACGCTCGTCCAGCGCGCAGCGCAGAGGACGCTCGTCCAGCGCGCAGAGGAGGCTCGTCCAGCAAGTGGACGCTCGTCCAGAGAGCGGAGATCGCTCGCCCAGCTAACGGAGATCGCTCGCCCAGCTAAGAAGCAAATTGTAATTATGTTAATGTACGCCTTTGTAGCGTCATATGATAACCTTTTACGGCCAGTTTATTGAATTTGGTGCAGGAATAGGTGCCCCAATGTTCATCTTTTGTTTAAGATTTTAAATCCATTTAATGAGTTATTGATGATTTGAATTATTTCTATACCTTCAACTTTCTATACGTGAAAATATAAATTTAATATTAGAGAAAAAATTGTCACAAACTTTATAAGGGGTGTTTGGTACCAATGGCTAAATAACTGGGGACTTAAGGCAAAAGTTTTGCACAGTCAGGTCAACAAAGAAAATGTCGTTAATTTTTAAGTGCAAATTTTTTTTTAATCGTTATTGGACATACAAATGATGTTTAGGCAATGATTATGACATTTATATTGAAATCTATGTCCAAGGAACTACTCTTTTTAAAACTCATTATGAAGAAACAACACTGGGAGCAAAGGCCAAATAAGTGGGGAGTTCAGGCAAAGATTTTGCACACACGGGTCAATTGTGAAAATGACATTGATTTTTAAGTGAACCAATTTTTTTAAAGACTTATTGGACATACAAGTGATGTTCAGACATTGATTATCACCTTTATATTTTACTCCATGCCCAAGGAACCATTCTTTGTAAAAATCGTTGTACAGAAACAACATTAGTAGCAAAGACCAAATAAGTGGGGAGTTGAAGCAAAGTTTTTGCAGAGATAGTTCAACTTTCAAAATGACATTGATTTTTTAATGAATTTTTTTTAACACTTATTGGACATGCAAATGATCTTCAACCATTGATTATGTCATTTATTGAACATTTCTTTGATGATTTGTAACAAAAAATATGTACATTCAAACCTAATCATCACAATTTCAAATAGTGATAAGAAATCCATAAATGACATTCGTACTATCCATTTTGTAACAACCTTAAATGTTGCAACACTTAATTCCTCCACACAATATGGCGTCCGATGAAGATTGACTAACTGTATTATTTTCATCTGTAGATGGCTTACTGTTATCATCCTCGTCAGCAAACATATCATAATCACCTTCACCAGTGCTAGAGGCTTCTCCACTAGCCAAATGTTGATTTGATGGGCCTTCTTTTGCCCGGGCTAACTTCTCATATCCTTCTGAAAAGGGGAGAATGTAGAAGGCATAAGCATTAAGCAGTTAATACCACGAAACAGGCACCCTTCACTCCTTCTCATAAACCTAAATATCGACAACATCATAGAAAGAAGAAAGAAGAGCCAAGGAAAAATTGACAATTAATAACCTGCCCCAAAATCCAACACTTAACTAATATGGAGGCCCAAAGATAGTTTCTCCAAACACTAAGAATAAAGATTTACAAGATATAAAGAGAACATGTAAATGAACATGATATAAAATTAATAACTGCAGTTAGATACAAGCCAAATATAACTTTAAATATTGTTTCTTATATTTTTATCTTTATGAACACCATTAATCCTTTATTTTGAAAAAATGGCAATTATCAGGCTTTCTCTGATAACGATTTAGGGTTGCCATACTCAACTCAAGTTAAAAGTAAATTTGCATACGCAACTATGGAGTCAACAGCAGATTCGGGTTCTCTTATTTTCTGTATTTATTTGTTCCAACTTGAAAAGCACAATGTCAAAATTACACATTCCTTACACGTTCAGATTTGAGAGTAAAATATTTTTAACTGGATAATATTTTTTAAGGATATGAACTACCCTTAGCAAGAAATTCCACAACTCCTTGGCCACATAAAAAACCAATGATTGCCTAAACAAATGGATGATCTACAACTACTCTGGAGTGAATTGGAAAATAAATATTGTATTTTACAATGATACTTCAGTAGAACAAAGAAATAAAAAATCAGAAAATTAAGAATGATAAAATACATACATACCGTTTCCCCAGGTTCAAGAACATTTGCAATCCGCCTCTTCATGATGGCAATATCTTTAGAAGAAAGGTCAGGCATGCCCTCATCCACATCATTAGTTGGTACAGATTTTAATGCAGAATATTTTGGATCAAATTCAATATTATCAAGCCATGCATCCTGCAAGGATCCCTAATTTATTAACAGAATTCAAATGAAATATCACAAATAAAGAAAGAAAACAACATAAATCCCTCACCTTAATCTCATTCTCTCTTACATATTCAACAAAATTGGCTGCTGCATGAAAATAACCTTCTTCCCTTTCTTTATCTAGGTTGAAAGGCTCAATCTGAATCCCGTCATCGACAAAATTCTCGCTATCCTGCCACAAGATATCACACATCACTGCCTGCCTATCTTTTACGTATCCAGTAACAGCTCATACATAACCAAAATCATCCACAAACAACATCATGCACGTATTAAACCTTCATTCCACTGAAATAAAAAAAAAACTAACCTTGAGTGAACACGAGGTGTGGCGGTTGGAACAGAGACGATTGCCTACGGTGTGGGTGGGACTGAAAACCCGGAAAACCCCTCTTTTTGGTCCACCTCACAACCCACACTCCGGCGAGACTCCGGCGAACCTCCGGCAGCACTCCGGGACAGGGACGGAACCACCTAGGACGAAGCGACACCTACAACACCTCCCTAGGTCGCTGGGCCGGAACGGAGGAAACACGATGCCGTGTTCGCGTCGAGCGCTCGACGTCGGAGTTGCGGCGCCGTCAAACGGAACGGGCTGGAGGCGTTTGATCTCTCCGACACGGCCTTCAACAGTGAACGGCGGCACTCCGGCAAGGACTCGGTCTCTCTCTCTCTCTCTCGCTCGTCAACCCTTTCTCCAACTCTCTCGTCTCTCTGTCTAGGTCACGTTTGAGCGTCTCCAATGTTCGCGCCGCTTCTCTCTCTACGAATATCATTTCAAATTTGGAACGCACACCCTAAGCTGCCCGTGCCCATCCCTCGCCACGTCACACTTGCAGCAAGTTTTCTCAAAATGCAGCAGCTTTTTCTCTTTAAAACGTGGATCGCTCGAACGCTGACACGTGTGCCGTGTTCAAATGTTGTCAAATTTGGTTGTTCGAGTATCATTTTCCTATTTTTTATTGTTATTATATATTTTATTAAAACAACTAAAGTGCAATAAAAAAAACGAACGCCACACTATTCGGACGAGCGACCCACCACACAATTCACCGAACGCCATTTGATGATCAAACCAAAACGGGTCGAACGCCCAAAAACTGAACGCTGGACGGCTGAAGAGAGACATGAGACCGAGTGTTCAGATGAGAATAACAACATCTGGACCGAACGTTCAACACGTCAAGACCGAACGTTATTTGATGAATAAGAACACTAACGAACGTTATTTGCTGAACGGCCAGAGATCATGAGATACTAGGACGAACGCTCAAAACCGAACGCTAGTCATCACCAGTACATCAAGACCGAACGCTCTCTACATGAGAGCAACATGTATCGGTTTTGAATAAAATTAAGACGAACGGTAACACTACAAGGTTGGACGGACGAACGCTGGAGGCTGAAAATTGCCGAACATCCATGAATCCAAATGGCCGAACGACTTTGGACGAGCGGCCGAACAGTTGGAAAGCTTGTGGATAAACGAACGGTTGAACATGAACGACGAGTGTCATTGAGATCGAACGGCCGAGTGTTGGAATGTGGTCAAGGATGGACGAAAAGCCGAACGTCTGTGACAGTATTCAATAAGGAACGAACGTTCGCGTGCAGGGGAAGGACAAACAGTCGCACAGGGCAAAGGACGAACGGTCGCGCAGGGCAAAGGACGAACGGTGGAGGACGAACGCTCTCCTTTTTTTTTATTTATTTATTTTTTTTATTTTTTTTTATTTTATTATTTTTTTTTTCACACTCATGATGAAAACAAAACAATTGGTCCATCCGGACGAAATTGGGTGTTGACAGCTATTTTCTGGTTGCGACACCCAACAAGTTTCCCATGGTGTTTTTGTGTTTCAAGTAGGTGATGGTGGCGCAGTGTGGCCTGAAATGGTGGGGCCAGAGAAGAAGTTGATGAAGAAGAGGTTGGTGAGACCCACTATGGCATCGTCAATAGCGACTCTATCGCCGTCAAACTCTGGCGTGTTGCAGTTGACGGAGGAGAGCAGTGATGGAGGAAGGAGCTCGTCGTCTTCATCAACTAGGTCGTGTGGGAGCAGTAACGGTGGTTTCTCATTGTTCTTTGGAAAATTCATGACTTCACTTATGAAAATCGATTTTTAACTTGTTTCAATTAATGAAACTACTGTTTTCATGAGATTTCAACTTTGAATATTGTCCTGGATTGTAGCGCAGTCCTGTATCTCAACTTTCTGTATATCTTGTATAGTTATTTGATCTCTTGGGAATTATTTATCTTAAGTTGTCTTCAAATAGTATGAACAAAATAGTTGTAACATCTCAAAATACAGTAAACACCATAATTTAGAATTTAATTACATTAATCAATTAAACAAAACAGTCTTACATTAAAACTGGGTTCAAAAAGCCGAACGGCTTAAAATACAGAAGCCAAAAATACAAAACAGCAGAGCTAAGAAGAGTCAGGGACGAACGGTTTTACAAAACCAAATAACCGAACGTCCACTAATAAGACTAAACAATTCAAAACTAAACAAACGAGCGCGCTAGGGCTCGGCCTTTACTTCCACATCTACGAGGCTCACATCATCCAAATTTCCTTCTTCCAGCGCCTCTTCAAGTGGCTCACTTCCATCTGCTCCCATCCACACGGATGATCATCGCGAAGACAAGACGGACGTACAAGGACGAGGGACAACACAAGGAAAAACGAAGGGTAAGCTTATGTAATTTAATTTATACCTTAACATGAAATTCAACAATTCAAACACACCAGAATATTTCAACATGAATAAGCATCCAAAACCTATTACTAGACGGACCGTCCGGACTGTATGAATCTGTGTAGCTACAGGCGTCCCTTGTGTAACATCCCGTCCGGACGCTGGTGTTGCCTAAGACCCCACTCCAAAGTGAATTCCACTTCTCCAAGTTATAAAATCCCATACTTGTTGCAGAAAACCAACCAAAACCCTTACACCATAAAGATTTATCTTATCTTTTTCACATATCCATGCTAACCTCTTTCGATTCTAACACTTTTTTTTTTCACTTTCTAATTTGATCCACAATTGATATATAACCGGTGACTTTTATTCTTGAAATACGAAGCTTCTATTAAAGACTATAAAGCACCAGAGAACTAGTTTGAAACAACAAACCTCCCTTGAATCACACCTCAAACTTACGAAAGAACAACATCATCTCTTCTTCATTTACAATTTGCAGACATCTTGAATTCTCATAACACTTGCTTCCATCTTTCGCTCAACTATACTTGATGCACCACCTTCGTTTTCCTTCCCTGTCAAGAAACCACTCCATATAAACTTCAAACTTGAACCCTTAGATTAACTCCACAAACGCCACATCACTCATAGTTCTTCTTGCACTCATCCCGTCCAGATTAACTTAAAACCTTCTTCTTCAAGAATTGCCCTCTTCAACTCGGAATCGTCAAAATACAAACCCTATCTTTAATCCTCTAAACCTCAAGATACTCTTAACCAACAACATCAATCTTCTGACCTTATCTGAACTTACCAACTCACTGCCTTCTGCAATCCATCATTCAACATCCACTTCTCTCTTGATCAAACTCAGCCGAACACTGAACATCACCATAAAACCATACCTAAAGAAAATTAACTTTATCACAACATGCAACTTCATAACTCTAAACATCTCAACCAACCCAAACTTCTCTGATCATTCTCGATACCCTCTTTAGCAACTTATACTACAACCACCCTTTATCATCTATTCTAAAACCTTTCTCCATCCACTGTGCTCTTAATTCTCTGACCTTATACTTTCTTACCAAACTGGCATTCTGGTGTACTCCTTCCTTCAACATTTGAAATCTCTCATCTCAGCCAATGATCAAACATTTATTCTATACGAACCACTAATCTTGAAACATTCTTTTAAACTTGACTATGCATTATCCAATTGCGATTAATGCTTAACCATTCCATTTGGTTATTCAACTCACAGTCCTATAATACTCCAATTCTCCTCACACACTTCATGTTCCCTCAACTTGGAGATCCGGCTTCTATTACACCCTCCTTAAATCCGTTCTATGTTTTACACACTGCTCCTCAAACCCTTTTCTTCTAACCTCTGACGTTATTGATACACTGAACTAAACTGATCTCTCAAACTTTGTCACACCCATGCTTACCCAAAGCTCATCTTATTCTAACCTTCAAACCCAACTCTTCTTGTGGAATACACGGTATCTGACCTTCTGACTCTATTCTTGAAAACTTCTTCACCCCAAAAACATTACTTATAAACTCCAACTCCAACATCTTCACCCATCCTTTGAAACCTAAACTTTGGTCTTCTATCTCCTTATCTTTGAGGCAAAATTTGCCTTAAAGGCTCTAACCAATTCTAATGAAGGTATACATATCAAGTTGTCCTTGAATCTGCATCCCTCTACCACTATAGAGCACAGTACACTACCACAAAGGCAAGAACAAGACAAAGATTTCTAAAGACAACCACACTGGAACCACAACCCTATCTTTCCCAAACCTTCAAAATTAAGAAAGGAAAGTCATCTCTGGTAAAAGTCATGAGTGTGCACCCTCATCACTCCTATCAAGACGTTTTCTGTTCTCAAAAGCTCTAGTTGGAAACAATAATCTACTATCTAGACTTGGAGGAAATGGTAAATTATACCATTTAGACTCAATTCTTCATAGAGAAGACACGACAAACCCACAACTCACAGGTCATCCTAAGGACAAACTGCTCTGATACCATTAATGTAACATCCCGATTATATAATAACCAATATTATATAATAAAGACGTTAACATCCAAATATAGAGAACAGTCAGAGTATGACGTGTAATTAAATATGAAATTACAGTCATTCACCAATAACAGAAACTGAAAATTTAAACTTGAACAGTTGAAAGGATTAAACACTACAAGTGTTTAATCAGGAAACTATAAGAAGACTACTCCGCAACATCAGCAACCTCCAGCTCTTGCTTCAAGGGAAACTCCGCGACAACATCTGCTCCCATCCAAGTGGATGATCATCGCCAAAGAAACATACCCAAACAGCACATAACAAAAACAATGCAAGGGTGAGCTAGATATAAAAGCATGTTATACATATAACATATGTAATTCATATAATAATACTTAGATTCGTATAAAAGAACAATTAGAGCATACTCATTAAACCACAATTCACCCACTTACACGACATGCAAAAGTCATTCAAACATGATAGACTAACATCACAATACTTGTTACTTTATACCCCGACTTGTTACTTTATAGACCGACTCGTCCGGACTAGAATGATTACCGAGCTATGGCGGGTTATGCACTCGTGGTGGCCTCTACTGCTTTGCAAAGCCATTGCCAATGGGTTTCACCCTACCACCCTCACGAGGTTAGTCCGTTCCGCGCCCTGGAGCATCTTGGAAGCCTCCAAGACTAGGACCTCCTGCTACTCCTCACCACATGGATCAATCCTCTCTAATTGAGAATGAAAGACCATTGGAGCGTCAGGAAAACCCCCAAGACTGAGCTACCATGAAATCATTCTGTACACCCCAAATCACCACCATGTATCCTCTCCTCGAGGATCATGGAATTACGTCCATGAATTATACTGTTACTTTAAACCTTATCCCGAGTCATGAATAACCAGACACCCCCATAATATCACATCAAATCTAACATATCTCATACATTCACATAAATCACATCACAATATATATATATTTCCAGACATTTTGCACTTAATTCAATTTAAGAGAAAATGAACTTAAAACCCATTACCATTTGCACATCATTGGATGGACGAACACTATTCCACCGAGCGTTATAAGCCGAACGCCACTATGCCAATTGGACGGACGCTAAGAGATTTAACAAAAATTGACCGGACACTAAAACCGAACGCCTGAACAGAAATTAGGCCGAACGCTAAACCGAACGTCATATTGGATTCAACACTGTTTGGCCGAACGCTGAAACCGAACGCCTGAACACAATTAGGTCGAACGCTAAAACCGAACGTCATATTGGATTCAAGACTATTTGGCCGAACGCTATTTCACCGAATACCATATGGACCGAACACTTCTAGAACGAACGCAGTGAGATCACACCATACTAGGCCGAACGCTCAAAAACGAACACAATGTTGGATTCAACACTTCTAAGCCGAACGCTAAGATCAATTTCCTTGGCCGAACGCTAAACCATTGGACACCATATTGAATTCATCATTGCTTGAACAAGCGCTAAAAGATCGAACATCATCAAGGTCGAACGCTTACAATCTAAACCTCAGAATACGCGATTTAGGTCGAACGCTAATGATTACTAACAGATATCAAGACCGAACGCTCAAGATCCAAACTTAAGACTATCAAATGAAGACCGAACGCTCAACATTGCTACCCGAAAATACTAAGTGAAGAACGAGCGCTCAAACTTAAAATATCGATTTACGGCCGAACGCTCACAATCACAATTATTTAAGAACGGACGCTTATAATCCAAACTTTACAATCCAAATTAAGACCGACCGCTCACAAGCGAGAGTACCTCATCAAAACCGAACGCTCAATTGCTAATATAGAAACAAGACCGAACGCTAAAGATAACTGTAAATATCAATTTAAGGACAGACGCCTACAAGCACTATTGAATCAAAACCGAACGCTTATTATCACAGGTACATCAAAACCGACTGTTTAAGATTCCAAACCTAGGAGTATTATTTTAATACCGAACGCTCATCATCGAACTCTAAGAATGTCCACCTTAAGACCGAACGCTCATTTAATCCACCACAACCGACCGTTCAAGTTTCAAACCTAAGAATCCATATTAAGGACGAACGACTGCAATCACTAATATCCAATACCGAACGCCCAATATTACGTCTTGTAAATACCGATTTAGGAACGAACGCTCAAAATGCCTAGTGCACTAATACCGAACGCTACACTTATTACGAACGCGAACGCTCGTCAAACTAAAGACCGAACGCTCAACTTATTTTAGCCGACCACCGAGCAACTTGAACAAACGTCCAATTTGGCTCATCAAATTAAACGAACGCGCGATCTGCAGAATTCTGCAGAATCGCACCAGATTTCCAGAAACCCAGAAAACCCCAATTTTTCATCCCCTTCTTCCCAGATTTGCATCAAACACAATATATATCAACAATCAAACAAAAGATCTAACTCCCCTTACCTCTTGAAGACTTCCTTTGTAAAATTTGTGATCCATCTTCCTCCAGACGTGCAGATCAAGATCTCCTTGCAACTTCAATAGTTCTCTACTTCTTCTCCCAGATCTTGCTGCAACAACTCCACTCTCACAAGAAGCCCAACCCCAGATCCTCCTCTCAGCTCTTCTAAAATTGGTACTGCTTCCCTTGGGTGCTCTTGGACAGTTGAAAATGGAAAGAAGAGTTCCTTCCTTGTGGAAGCTCTCTCTGGTGCCAAGAAAATGAGGCCCTTCTTTTGCCAAGCTTCCCCCGTAAAATGCCCCTCTCCTTTTCTCCCCTCCCCTCATAATTGCACTCCAATAATACAAAAGGTGGGTGACCACCGTGTGCCCACCACTCCTAAAAAATACGGGTCTTACACCTTGCACCCGGGTGATGTAGTAACTGGAATAATCACATCAGCTGCCACCCGAGGTTAGCCCTATCCAAAGTACCCCTAAGGACTCGGGCCTCCTGCCGTTCCCACACATGACCTACCATCCTCTAAGTGAGGATGAGTACTCACGGAACATCAGGATGGAAAGCCAGCATTATCATTCCCACAATCATACTTTACAAATTCCATATTCATATTCATCCATACAAGAGTCGTTCCTCCCTGGAACGCTCGTTCAAAATCCATAATCATTACTTCATCTCATATACTGTTCGTTCATTACCATTCTTCACTTTAACCTCATTTTTATCTTCCATTAGAATTTCATAAAATAACGAGCGTTCAGCCCTCTTCATAACGAGGACGAACGTGAAAGACTAGATCGAGAGATTCTCGTTTCAGAACCGAATAAAACTGACACTTCAAATTTACCGAACGTCATTTTCTATTTGAATCAGTTGAATGAACTGACTCTAGGAAAATCAAATCATTACTCAAAGAATAATTTAAGTAGGAAGGCTCTAGGCCGAATCCAAATAGATGAAGACACCTCAAGACGAGTAGAAGACCATACCGAGAACAATTTAATTATCGAAGCCGACTTCCAGTCAATGACCGAACGCGGTATACTGATTTATAGAAATTTGGACGAACGCTATTTCCACCAGTTTGGTAATTTAATACTAGGACGAGCGTTTCGGTATAAGACCGAATGCCACTCATAACGAACGCTTTGGGTCGAGACCCATCGCAGACTTGTACTCATAATAGAAATAGAATTCAAGGTAGTACGAGATGGTGAAGATAGAATTTTGAAATGACTAAGTGTCCAAAGTTATAATTATAAGCTTCTCAATTCCTTACATAACACTCGGTTGTCTACGTTCGGCCGAACGCTCAAACGTAATACTATTACAAGAGGGCGTTCGTCCTAAAAATAGGATTCTTCCCAAATGAAAGAATCCCTTACCAAATCATTTTCACTGGAAAACCGAACGATCAAAGACCGTCCAGTAACGTACGTACACAATCATAAAGGCATTTCTTATCATAGCAATATTATCAAAATCCCAGATTTAACATATCAGTTCATACTTCATAAATTCAACTCAAACATCAATTTATAAACTTTAGAATTCACATCATTCATTCAAACTTCAAAATGATAACTCATATTCATATTCATAAATATCAAACATTATCATATAGGTCAATTAACATATACTTCATACATTCAGTCAATAACGAACGTTCATACAACATTCAGTATCAATTAAATCACAATAAGCTTCCCTTACCTGGATTCGTGAACAATTTGTCCTAAACACAGATTTGCAGCTCGCCCAACTATCGTTTTCTACCCTCAACGGCCACTTAACTCTTCCAATCAAATCTAACCACAAGAAAAAAAACGAAATACTTAAACTACACCCTTGCATGCAGTCAAAACTTGGTTTTGCATGCAACCCAGAAACGAACGTACAGGGTCGAGAACTTACCAGTTTCAGATTCTGGATCTGTTCGGTTCAAATTGAAGCTTACAGCGTCGGGAGTACTTCTATGGTTTCTGAAACGTGATCGGAGTAGAGGAAAATGAGTTACAGTAGAGAGAAGGAAGAGGTTTCTAGAGAGAAGGAGGAGAAATGGAAGGTCTGAGCTTGGGAAGAAGAAGGTGCGTGCAGCAGAGTGGGAGAGTTTTTCGAAAAAACCATTTTATTCTCCCCACGTCCACACGAACGTGCGTCTCTCCTATCGACACCTGCACCCCCATTACTGACTTCCATTCTTTCCTGGTGACACTTGGCGTGAGTTGTAGAGTTGAGGAAGTGGGTTTTTAATGAAATCTGAACAGGGTTATGGCACATTAAATGTGATTTGACAGGTGGAGGCTGGTTTAAATTTCCAAGGCCTTACATTCTCCCTAACTACAAAAATTTTCGTCCTCGAAAATTAAATCTTACCTGGAAATAAATGGGGGTACAAGTCCTTCATAGCGTTTTCCACTTCCCACGTTGAGTCGCCAGTCTTTGCGTCCCACACCATCTTCACTAAACGAACGTCTTTTCCTTTGTAGTACTTGATGCGGCTGTCTTCCACACGAACTGGTTGCAACTCCAGCGTTCGATCTTGGCAAAGTTGAACGTTTTCCAACTCTAATATATGAGAAGGGTTGGCAATGTACTTCCGGAGTTGAGAAACGTGGAAGACTGGGTGAAGGTTCGACAATTGAGGTGGTAAGGCTAGTTCATACGCCACTGGTCCGATCTTCCTCAGAATTTGATACGGTCCGATGAATTTGGGGGATAGCTTCTTTGGACGAACAACTCGGCCTACTCCCGTGATCGGATTGAGTCGAAGGAAAACATGATCTCCTGAGGCGAACTCCAAGGGTCTTCTTCGCTTGTCCGCATAGGACTTCTGTCTGCTCAGGGACGTCTTCAATCTCTCTTGGATCAACTTCACTTTCTCGGTCGTCTGCTGGATCAGTTCGGGTCCAGTTAGGACGTTCTCTCTGTCTTGAAACCAACAAAGTGGCGTTCGGCACTTCCTACCATAGAGAGCTTCAAACGGCGCCATTCCGATGCTAGACTGAAAGGTGTTGTTATACGTGAATTCCAAGAGTGGTAAGATTTCATCCCAAACGCCTAAGTGATCTAGGACGCACGTCCTCAGTAAGTCTTCGAGCGTCTGGATGGTCCTCTCAGATTGGCCGTCCGTCTGAGGGTGATAAGCTGAACTCATCTACAACTTGCTTCCCAACTCACCTTGCAAGGATTGCCAAAACCGAGATGTGAATCTCGTGTCTCGATCAGAAATGATACTTGAAGGCACTCCATGTAGACGAACGATTTCCTGAATGTAGAGCTTGGCTAGATTGGTCATCGACATCTTCAAATTGACTGCCAGGAAGTGGGCCCTCTTCGTCAGTCGATCCACGATCACCCAAATTGAGTCATGATTTCTGACCGTACGTGGCAGGTGGGTCACGAAATCCATGGAGATGCTGTCCCACTTCCATTCAGGAATTTCCAGTTGCTGCAGTAGGCCGCCCGGCCTCTGGTGTTCTGCCTTTGCACGTTGACACGTCAAACAGGATGCTACAAAACGAGCAATGTCATTCTTCATTCCTGGCCATATACATATCTACACATATATATATCTACACATATATATATCTACATATATATATATCTACATATATATATCTATATATATATATATATATATATATATATATATATATAAAGATTAAGGCAGAGCACAGTAGCACCTTGAATTCTCTGATTCAATAATACCATCTCACCATTAGACATCATATGGTAGGCAAAGTACAGATAGAAAGGTAACTATATCTTTCTTTAAAATATCGGAGATTCTCTGCAACAGGACTTCTTTATTTACTACCACTTTCTAACATTAAATCTACCCTTGGGCTTCAAAACTAGTGTGAAATGAATTTGGCATGCCAGAGAGGCCCAAAAGATCGGCAAACATTGAGCAGGCTGGCCACTGAAATAGTAAAGCCACATTGTTTGAGATTGCAACTCCAAATTCCTATGCTTCATCCTTTAAAAAGTGAGAGGAGAGAGTATTTAAAGTAAAAGAAAAATAGAAGCGAAAAAGAAACTGACAAAAACCTGTATTGCACATAAAAATAAAAAAAATGTAAAAGAGAAAGAAAAATAATTACCGTCGTCGTTTGTAGAGATCTAACGAAAGGGATTTCATTGACATAAATTCTATTAAGTGAGGACTTAATTGATACACTTTTTAAAGGATAGATTAATTTAACATTTAGAGCGAAACTAGAGACAAAATAAGATATTAAACCATTTTTTTTACTCAATTGAATTATTATTATTATTTTTTAAAAAGTTGAACAATGTTGAATTCAATTTACTTGTAATTTATTTTATTTTATTTATTAAAAATTATTGCAAAATATACTATTTATTTTATAAAATTGATTTCTTCCTTACCAGAAACTAATTCATCTTGTATTGTGTGATTACTGTGTTGTTTAAAATAAAAAAAAAGTTTATTTTCTGTGTTGTTGTTTGGAAATGTATAAAGTTGTTTTTGTTCTTTACATGAATGGAAGTAATAAACGAATGTTGGAAGAGAATTTAGAAGGCGAAAAGGGTGCAAGAGGAAAATTTGCATGTGTCATAAAGAACTATATCTTGATTTTAAAGAAGAAGAACTTGAAGAAGACACGTTGAAATTTAAATAACCTATGATAAAGTTGAAAAATAAACATTTGGAAGAACATATTTTCTCGAGGCTCACGATACTCCATAAAAATTGAAATTCAAGGAATATAAAAATCATAGTTTGAAGCATAATTATACAATAGTTTAGACAATTAAAAATATTTATAATTCTTTTAATTACAAACAATTTGTTTTTATATTTTTTAAATTTAAAGTTATTTTTAGACTTAATGTCTTTGTCTCCTTTCTTTATGTCTCCTTATTATAAAAAGGAGATCTTTAACAAATTACAAAATCTTACTCCAAAAAATATGACCATTGAATAGTATGTCCAAGAAATGGAAAGTCACTTTGATGAAAATCAACGTAGAAGAAACATCTATGGCTATAATGACTAGACTCTTGAATGAATTAAATAGGAAGATTCAAGATGCGGTAGAAATTCACAATTTTTTATATTTATTTGATTATTTTTTATTTTTTGAAAAATATAAAAAAATATTTTTTTATATATGTGAAATGTAAATGTTTTCACCTTATTTTTATCCTTGTTTTTAAGATGTAAAATGGAAGAGTTGAGGAAGAAGTAGAAGAAGGAAGAATAATGGGAGATGAATACCAACTTCCACAAAGAACCCTATGGAGCAACGCAGAGAGAAGATGCTTAAACCTTCTCCAATGCAAGACAAAGAGCGTTACCACCCTTCTTCAAATCCACGCCTTTATGCTCCGACATTCTTTCCACAACAACCTCAACCTCCTCACCGCTTTCATCACCACCTGCGCCTCCCTCGTCGTCGTCTCCCCTACGCGCCATCACGCGCTCGTACAACACGCGCGCTCCTTCTTCGACCTCGTCCGCATCCGCGACACCTTCCTCTGCAACTCCATGATCGCTACTCACTTCGCGGCTCGCCAGTTCTCCGAGCCTTTCACCCTCTTCCGAGACCTTCGCCGCAAAACGCCGCCTTTTACGCCTGATGGGTACACCTTCACCTCGCTCGTGAAGGGTTGCTCGGCTCGTGTGGCCAGGCGGGAGGGTTCGCAGCTTCACGGGGTGGTTTTAAGAAACGGGCTTTGCTTTGATTTGTACGTGTCAACTGCTTTGGTGGATATGTATGTGAAGTTTCGGATTTTGGATGATGCCAAGAAGGTGTTTGATGAAATGTCTGTAAAGAGCATGGTTTCGTGGACCGCGGTTATTGTGGGGTATGCGAGGTGTGGGAATATGGGTGAGGCTAGGAGGCTTTTCGATGAGATGGAGGATCGGGACGTTGTTGCTTTCAACGCAATGATTGATGGGTATGTAAAGACGGGATGTGTGGATTTGGCGAGGGAGTTGTTTGATGAGATGGAGGAGAGGAACGTGGTTTCTTGGACTAGTATGATTTCTGGGTATTGTGGTAATGGTGATGTTGAAAATGCTAGGTTGATGTTTGACGTTATGCCGGATAAAAATTTGTTTACTTGGAATGCCATGATTGGAGGCTATTGCCAGAATAGAAGGTCTCATGAAGCGTTGGAGTTGTTTCGTGAAATGCCGACGGTATTGGTGGAGCCAGATGAGGTAACTGTTTTGTGTGTTCTTCCCGCTGCGGCTGATTTGGGTGCGTTGGATTTGGGGGGCTGGATTCACAGGTTAGCCCAAAGGAAAAAGTTTGATAGGTCTGTTCGTGTTGGCACTGCTTTGATTGATATGTACGCAAAATGTGGTGAAATTATGAAAGCGAAATTGGTTTTTGAGGAGATGAATGAGAGGGAAACGGCTTCGTGGAATGCTTTGATAAATGGTTTTGCAGTCAATGGCTGTGCCAAGGAAGCATTGGAGGTGTTTGCTAGGATGATGGAAGAAGGGTTTGGACCAAATGAGGTAACTATGATTAGTGTACTATCTGCTTGCAACCATTGTGGTTTGGTGGAGGAAGGAAGAAGATGGTTCAACGAAATGGAGAGATTTGGAATTGTGCCTGAGATTGAGCATTATGGTTGTGTGGTTGACCTTCTAGGAAGAGCTGGATGCCTGGATGAGGCTGAAAAATTAATTCAAGCCATGCCTTATGATGCTAACGGGATAATACTGAGTTCTTTTCTCTTTGCTTGTGTTTACTTCAATGATGTATCGAGGGCAGAGAAAGTTCTTAAAGAGGTGGTGAAAATGGATGAGGATGTTGCGGGAAACTATGTGATGTTGAGAAACATGTATGCTACGGAGCAAAGGTGGAGAGATGTGGAGGGTGTTAAACAAATGATGAAGAAAAGAGGAACAAGTAAAGAGGTTGCTTGCAGTGTTATTGAGGTGGATGGAAGCTTTAGAGAATTTGTGGCTGGTGATTACTTGCATTCACATATGGAGGCTATTCAGTTAACCTTGGGGCAGTTAAGCAAGCACATGAAAGTTGAATTAGTCGGTTGACAATGGAAACACAGAAAGCTGAAAGGAAAGGTCAAAAGGAAGTAAATGAAAATTGAAAGAGTCACAACATGTGTATTTCTGTATCCCTTTCATAATTTGTTGTCCATTTGATAATCAGGCTGCTGACTCAAGTAAATGGTGCGCAAGTTGGAAACACACCCGGGATTTTATTATCAGGAGGCAACTCCAAAAGTAACAAACAATAGCATGTGTTAATTCCAGTCAACAGTTCAGATAGAATCCTGAGGTAAAACTACAAATCTATATAGAGAAGAATACAAACAGTACCTATAGTACTTTCTCCATAAAATTGCAGTTACTATCAAGCACCAGATACATACATTACACTAGATGATTCCAACTCAGATTCATGAAGAGTCTCCTTTGATTCATTAAGCTCAGGTGGTTGAATTTCCTGCAACGGTTGACAGTGATAAGTGCGGCCTGTTTTTCTCAAAATTTTGGGTTTCATTAAAATTGCAAGGATGATCATCGGCAGGCTTGCTTGAAGGATTGCACCTCTATTCCAGCAAATTGATCGGCCCAGTGTTAAAAAACTACTAATCTTAAATAGAAACATCTAAAACAGTGGATGAATAAAACAAACTTGACACCTTCGTATCATCAGAAGCTAATAGAGATTCAGATTTTACTGGTGAACCAATAAAAAAATCATCTTCATCCATCGGACACATGTCATCATCGTTGTCGTCTGCTCTCACATAGGAATCTCATATAGGAATCTGCTTTATGATACACAGTTGAGAACTATATGCTATGTATACAAGGAATGAAAAATGGCCCCTATAATTTGTATATATAAATAATTGCTTGCTTTGCTTTCACTTTTGGTGTGTAACTCCCCACACCAACCGATGTTTAGCATGGCTTTGTTGACAATCCAAGCTGTTTTTGTTCTACTAAGCTAAATTTAGGCCTTTATGTGTGCAAAATATAATTTGATTGTTATTAAATTTTGAAAGCGGTTATTATTTCAACTAGGTAAATAATTATTAGGCATTTGTTGCCATCCTCTTTTTCCTCCAACAATAGCTTATATAGACATCTTTAGTTGAATAATGAGAGGCATACCTGATTCACATGCATTTCATTATTTCATTTATTTGGAACTGTTTAACTGTGACCAAATCTTAGTGCTCAGGTGTTTGCAATGTAAATGAACAATGTTCTGCTATCATGAATTTGACAGGACTCTGAAAATGAGGTCATTGACTCTGTTGGCTATTTTTGTTTTCTTTATAGAAAGGCTATTTTGTTTCTAAATTCGTATTCAGATATCCCAAGTTAAAAAATGGCAGCAGTTACGTTCATCTTTTATTCCTGTTGAAATATGATATTAGATAATGAAGGAGGTAAATAGGTTCTTGAATTTATATAGTGTATCCTGATGTGATGTCATAAAACAATGCTCACGCACTTACGCCTTTTATACTTCAAGTTAGATTGCATACTGAAATGCTAACCCTAATCAAAGGGTCAATTAACTTGCTGTAATTGGCTAAAGAAAATCCCTTTGAATAAGGATCCTAAATGATAGAATTTCTGAAAGTTAGGTAACACAATGATAAGTAAAATAATAAAAGTGATCCTACCCTACTATTGTCATTCTCTTGTAAATAGTTTTTAGATGTTCCTAAATGTTTCCAAATTTCAGAGATTGTCATCGTTTAAGTTTAATGCTGGAAGTTCTTGATCAAGAAGCAACAGCTCTTTATTCATTCAAATCACAAACTCAGAGGCTTGAAGCTCTTCATCAATTTAAATCAGGAAAGGTTTCTGTACTGCTAGCAACTGATGTTGCCAGTCGTGGATTGGATATTCCTACAGTTGACCTTGTTATCAACTATGATGTTCCAAGGTTACCTTTTCTTGTGCCAATTTCTTTACCTTCTTAATAGACATTTGAAGCATTTCAATTAGCATATTGCAACTATTCATCTCCAGGTTTCCACGGGATTATATTCATCGGGTTGGTCGAACGGCAAGAGCCGGTAGAGGTGGACTGGCTTTGAGCCTTGTCACCCAGGTTAGCACATGTTATATTTAATATTAAAGCTTGTATATTTGTTTGTTATTTGAATTGAAGTTTGCAAGTACTGAATTTGTACCTAATACCTAAGAATTTTTGTTTGTAATAAATTGTTAAATTTGAGAGGCCTGTTGCTTATGCAACATCACACTTGAGTGTTGATGTGGCGACTAAACTCATTTAATACTATAGTCGAGAGATACAACTTGTTATTCTGGGTAAAACCTAGGATTAGCACGTCATTCATTTTGAGTGAGCCATGGAAATGGGCATGACACAACCCTCCTCATTTGCCCAAGCTTGAAATCAACAATGTTACCATAGACAGTTATATAATTCAACAATTAAATTGATAAATTTTTGCATCTCTGAAAGTTATTAAAGGTGTCATTTCACTAATTTGACACTTAATGACCATTACCATCTAAATTTAGCTTAAAGGAATATTATGAATCTAACCAACTAAACTATAATACCTGCTATGGTTGACGTGAATTGGTTTCTGAGATTTATAGGGGGACCATAGGTACTTTTAAACTGCATGGATTCTGGGGTAATGCCCTAGGTTCTTCCTTTTTGAATTATGTTAGTATCTAAATCGGTACAATCTGTATCCCAGACATACCGATGTAAGTCTGTACTTTTAAACTTGATTGTGGGTGTTGTGCAAACCTTAGAAAAATGAGTTCATACTCTAGATAATTGCCTGCTTGTCTTGTGGATGGCAGTGTCTAGGATATCTTGATGTATAACCATTTTTAAGTGTGATGACATAGGTTGTGTGGCCTCTGAATATTCATACTCTAGATAATTGCCTGCTTGTCTTGTGGATGGCATTGTCTAGGATATCTTGATGTATAACCATTTTTAAGTGTGATGAAATAGGTTGTGTGGCCTCTAAATATAAATAATTCCATTCTATTGGGAGGAGTTATTACTCAAACATATTCAGAAAATATTTGTTGATCTGTGGTTTTGCTGTGTTTTTTCGGAGGAAGTGTGTTAGTTTTTTCAATTGTTACTCATGTTCGTATAAATGAAATCATTTTAGGATTCTGATATTTTTATTTTTATTGCAAAGGTTTCCTTATTTGTTTGACATTTTCAGAATGATGTTGAACTTATTCATGAAATAGAAGCACTTATTGAGAAACAACTTGAAATGATTGAATACAAAGAAAGTGAGGCGCTTTCTCTCATGAAGAAGGTATGTTTTTGCAAGGCGATTTTTTGTTCTAACTATTGAATTATATATTTAATTTGTTTCCTTTTCTGTGTCTAAATAATTTTTGCATTTTCAATTATGAGCTATGTAAAGGTTTGGTTTTTTTGTTCTAAATTTCTATTTGACTTCTTAATTCTGTGATGTATTGTAGGTTTTCAGTGCTAAGAATGTAGCAGAAATGAGAATGATAGATGATGGCTTTGAGGAGAAAGCTAAAGAGCGGAAAAAACAGAAACTGAAAATGCTTGCAGAGAAAGGACTGTTGAAGAAAAATAAAAGGAGAAAAAAAAATAAAGAATTCTCAGAGCAAGGGAAAGAGGTATAAAACACCGAATATCTTCTTTCTCTTCCCGTTATTGACTTGCATAATTGGCCATTTTTCCAATCGACTTGTTTACTTTGATGTATTGTGTAGGTTTTCGGTGCGAAGAATGTCGAGGAAATGAAGATGGGTAGCATTGAGAGGGAAACAAAAACTAGTGCTAAAAGAAAAAGGTTTGTTAATGAAAAAAAGTTAAATCAAAGAAGTAAAGAATTTGCACAGGGGAAGGAAAAAAACAGAAAAAAAGAGAATAGAGGCATCAGCTGATATAGCAAACTCCAAAGAAAAAGGGTAAGAAGTACATTAGTATATTTAAGTAAACCATGATTTCTAATTATGGAAAGAAAAGAGCTTAAAATCAAAAGCCGAAAGAAAAGAGAGGTATCCCGGTGGACGTAGAGAAGCTAAAGGTATTTTGGTAAATGGTTTGTTATTGTATTCGTGTCTTCCTGACTGTTTGTAGAGATGAGATTAAACACATCAAGGCAATATTCTTCCTTTGATTTTGAGCTCTGATTTTGCCTCTTTACTTGTTTAATTTGAGGTGAAAAAAAGGACCAAAGAACTGAATTTGAACCTGATGAACATTCCTAGCCGTTGAGAAGCAGGGTGTCATCAATCAATTTTGTAGCCAATTAAATACGTTGCTGATTTAGTTTCAGAAAATTGTACAGGTGGAACAAAATTGTCATATTTTGTGAATTCAATTGTTTTATTAATGTGTTGATTCTTTGTATTTTGCTTTTTTAAGCAAGTTCGTAAGTTCAAGTTTGTGAATGGAAAAACGTGAGATGGTGGACATTTTATCAAAGGTTTTTCTCAGCATTATATCATTTATTGCAAATTTTGGGAGGATGAGGTGAAAACAATGAATAGGATGGCTAATAGTAAAAGTGACTAAAATAATCTATCCATTGAAGTGCGGGAGGCCAAGGGAAGAAAGACATTAAATGACTTGTGTAACATCCCAAAATACAGTAATAATCATAATCAGAATTAATTACATTTAACAGTAAAACAATGCAGTCTTTACACTAAGATACGAGGTTCAAAAAGCCGAACGGCTTAACGTACAGAAATATATACAAACACAGCAATAACAGGAGTTTAGAGACGAACGGTTTTACAAAACCTTAACCGAACGTTCATAATAAAACTGAAAGACTAATTAAATGAAAACTTAGCGAGCGCTCTAAGGCTCGGATTTAACTTCTACTTCAACCAGATTAGCGTCTTCCAAATTTTCTTCTTCTAGCATTTCTTCAAGTGACGCACCTCCATCTGCTCACATCCACACGGATGATCATTCCAATGACAGGACGAACGTACAGAGACAACAGACAACACAAGGAAAACGAAAGGGTAAGCTTATGTAATTTAATTTATACAACAACATATACAATAAACATTTCAATCCACACAAGCACATAATTCAACATCTAACATCATCCGAAATATATATATATATATATATATATATAATAGACCGACCGTCCGGACTGTATGAATCTGTGTAGCTAAAAGCGTCCTTGCACCCGAGTGATGTAGTAACTAGGATACACTCAACAGCTACCACTCGAAGTTAGTCCGTTCTTACGTCGCCCATGTTAACTTATGGACTAAGGACCTCCTGCCGTTCCCACACATGACATACCCCCTCTACATGAGGATGAGTACTCACGGAACATCAGGATGGACAGCGAGTCTTAGCATAGCCACAGTCATACTTTACAAAATTTAATATTCAATATATATAAGAGTCGTTCCTCCTTGGAACGCTCGTTCAAATTCCATAATCGTATAATCACTTAATATAGTGTTCACACTTCAACGTTTTATAATTTATCATCATCTTTATCTTCAGTTTTAAAGGCATAAAATAACGAACGTTCATACTTCTGAAGAACGAAGACGAACGCTAAATACTAGATTTAAAAAGACTCGTTGTCAATCAGAATAAGTCGACACATACTTATATGCAGAACGTCACTGCTACTCGAATCAGTTGAATGAACCGACTCTTAGAGATATAAAATCAATGTTCAGAATAATTTAGGTACAAATACTCTAGGCCTAATCCAAATGGATAAAGATACAGCAAGACAAATAATTAATTATATTGAGAACAGTTTGTTTAAAGGGATCGACTGACAGTCAATGACCGAACGCGATAATATACATTTACTAGTAATTTGGACGGACGCTATTTACGCCTATTTAGAAATCAAAGGTAAGGACGAGCGTTCGGTATAAGACCGAACACTTCTTAGGACAAACGCTAGATATAAGACCGATAATTAATTAGGACGAACGCTTGGTATAAGACCGAGTACTAATGAGGACGAACGCTCAGTATAAGGCCGAGCGCTACTAATTTGTAAGTATAAGGGAATAGTACAGTATGACTTAATTTAAAATATATATGGGTACCACTAGGCTGAGCCGAACGCTCAACATAGGATTTCACGGAACGCTCGTTCTCGATCAGAACTCTTTCCAAATGAAAGGATTCCTTTTTAAGCAATTGATTAGAAACCGAACAGTATAAGACCGTACGATGACGAACGTATTTTATCATAATAAGGATTTCATATTTCAGTTTTTCATCTAGTTCAACTATCAATTTTCAACATATCAGTTCATACTTTATACTTCATATCAATATAAATTTCCAAACTTTATATGATTCACATTAATCATTCATACTTCAAAGTGATAACTCATCTCATATTCATACGTATCAACCATAAACATACATTTCAACCAACATATACTCTATTCATTCAGTACAACAACGTTCGTTCATGCATACTCAATCAGCATACATCTCATACATTCAGTTCATATCATGCTTGCATACAACATACAAGTATCAATTAAATTACTAAGCTTCCCTTACCTGGATAACAGTGTAAGCCTAATAGTATGACTTGGTCTCGTTCAAATATGGCTTTCTACCCCCAACGATTTTCTTAAGCTCTTCACTAAATCTAACCAAAAGAAACGTAGAAGAATTTTAGCTTAAACCCATGCATGCAACTGAATCTTAGTTTGCATGTAACTCAGAAACAAGCGTCCAGAGTCGAGCGACTTACCGGTTACAGAACTTGGATCTATTGGGTTCAGATTGAAGCTCACGACGCAGGGAACGTTCCTACGGTTCTGAATGTTGAACGGAGAAGAAATGGGTGAGTAACAGTAGAGAGAAGTTGAAGGATTTCTAGAGAGAAGGTGGAGAAGATGAAAAGTTGAGTTCTGAGGAAGAAGACGATTGCATGCAGAGAGTGGGAAGAAGGTTTTTCAGAAAATTGGTTTTCTTCCCAAGTCAAACGGACGTTCTCTCACACACGGACACTTGTCTTCCACTACAAATTTAGAAGGTTCTAAACTGACACTTGGCAGGCGTGCGTCAGAGTGTGTGAGTGCGTTTTTAATGAGACTGAGTGTGTGGCGCGGTGCATTAATGAGAGCAGACAGGTGACTCAGCAGTGCATTAAATGGATTGGACAGATGGCTTACGGTTAATTTTCCAAGGCCTCACAACTTGTAAAGTGTTTTTTATGATAATTAATGTTTTAGAAAAATGGTAAATGATGATTATGTTCCAAGGGAAGTTTTTGTATTTGGAATCAAGAAAAATCGTTTATGAATTAATACAGATTTAGTATTTCGAATTTATAATTCAGAATGTATTATTTATTTTGTAAAAGGAGAATAGAGGGGGAGAAAAAATAAAGAGATTCTAGTGGTGAGCTGGAAGAAGAAGAGGCTTGATAGAGAAGGGACACCAGTGGAGGAAGAAGGAAAAGAGAGGTGTGCCTATAGAAGAGGAAAACATTGAAAAACAAAAATAGAATATGATTTGAATTTTGACACAAAATTAGAATTGATTTTGTCTCAAGTTTTTGATATATATTAATTTAAAATTTAATAAATAAATGAATATAGTTTTTTTTAATTTAATTATATAATTTTTTTACATGTTAAATATGTATTATGTTAAATTTAACTTTTAATTTGTTTATGACATTAAATTAAAAAGATTATATTAATTTATTTTTAAAGTTTGGAGAAAATGTATTAAAGTTTTGAATATGTATAAATTTTAATTTTATACCAAAATTTAGAAATAAAAATATATTTAACTAGATAAAAATGAAAATAATGAATTATTTCACAACTCTTATAAAAGTTGAATTGTATAAGTGTGTGTGAGGAATCTCAAAAAAATAAGATTCATAGTTTTATAATTATAGTTGCCTAAGCTCAGCAAATGTGAACATTCCAACCAAATTCTTGGAATTTGGTAATTCTTAGAAACTTTACATAAATAATATTGCTTATGAATTATAGGACGAGTTAGAGAATTTGCTATAATTATTAGATGATTGTATTTTTAATAAATTATTTTAGGAAAATATTTTAAATAAAAAAGGTAATAACACATGTTTTTATATTAGTTTACTCAATTCTGAAATATGTTTAGTCTTTTTTAAAACTTTTGAGAAGTTTCACTAATTTTATTTAGGTTTAATCCTTTTCGACATCCCAATTTATGTACGAATGTCTCAATTGGGTCCTCGTTTTCTAAAGTGTATCAAAATGGTCCCTAATTTTGAAAATTGATATCAATTGAGTCCTTTCCGTTAAGTTGGCTGGACGACGTTAAAAAAATTGATGAGTGGATGCTGAGATGACGAACGAACGCTCGTCCACCAGCGAACGAACGCTCGTCCACCAGCGAACGAACGCTCGTCCATCAGCGAACGAACGCTCGTCGACCACCGAACGAACGGTCGTCCAGTGTGGAACGAACGGTCGTCCAGCAGTAAGAGGTCGACGAGCGTTCGTTCTCTGGTGGACGAGCGTTCGTTCGCTGGTGGACGAGCGTTCGTTCGCTGGTGGACGAGCGTTCGTTCGTCATCTCAACATCCACTCATCAATTTTTTTAACGCCGTCCAGCCAACTTAACGGAAAGGACTCAATTGATATCAATTTTCAAAATTAGGGACCATTTTGATACACTTTAAAAAACGAGGACCCAATTGAGACATTCGTACATAAATAGGGATGTCGAAAAGGATTAAACCTTTTATTTAAGAGTACAATCAAGTAGAAACTATACATCAAGTATTTTAACCACTCATGGTTCCCCTAATCATTCCTAATCAATCTTGATTATAATGAGTTTATCCACTCATAGTTTTCAAGTATTATAACCACTCTTTTTATACATTGAGTATTGTCAACCACTCCTGGTTTCCTAGTTAATCTTGACTAGCTCAATAGAAGTGTTTAAATATAAACACAATCTGTGTTTGATTACAAATACAAATTTGAATAACTTGTGCAGAGAGGATCAATACAATACAATCTGTGAACGTATGGGATTCTTCCTTTTATGTTGAAGAACATCAAACGATATATGCTTTGAGGTAGAGTAGAGATATTGTCTTATGATATTTTTTGAATATGTTCTCTTTCTCCTTTTCCTTTTCTCTCTTCTATTTTCACCTTCTTCAACTTCAATGAATCTTCTTTATATAATCCTCTTGAGAAATGATCGTTGAACACATAATTGACTTCTGGATAGACTTCATAGGCTTTTTAGGCAGCTAGTTAAATTCAGGTCTACGTTATAGCAAAACAGTGCTTTCATTCAAATGTAGCTTGTACGACCTTTTAGTGTAAAGATTGAGGAAACATTTTAAGAATTTCTTTTTATCACTTAACATTTTTTTGTCCTTTGTGTGACGCTCCTGAATAAAGTTTTAGTATTGACATTACCTGTGCAAATAACAAGAACAAATCATGCAAGCCAAAAGGTAATTTTTCATACAACATTAAATGTTTTAAACGTTGATGATCGTTAAGCATGTTGTGTGTTCAAAATATTTTCTCACATCTTAGCATGTTTTAATAACTGTATTGTTCGAAGGCAAATCGTTTGGTATGTTATGATATGATCTTTTAAGCCTTTTGTTTCAAAATGATTTCTAGCCTCAAGTACATCGTTTAGACATGTTTGAAAGAGCTTCTTTTCAGATGCTATAACTTTTGTTAAAGTGTTGAAAATTTTATAGCGTTTGACACCACATGTACCTTGTGCCTTGGATATGTTCGAGATATCAGATAATTATGCATCTTTTGATAACATTTAGTGTGTTATTCTGATATCCTAGATAGCTTGTCTTGACAAACACTTGATGACTTTCCATATTTGTATGTTTAACTTTTAAGCATCAACGATTACATAGATTGTGTTTCTATTGTATTTCATTTAAATAGAGTTAACTTCAAGCATTATATTATTTATGTTTATCTTGTTCGATATACTAGATATATTTCATCCAATATTATCCTTTAGTACATGTCATCACTAAACATTATATCTTATGATCAATATTTCGTCGAGTGTTGTTTGTTAAACTTAAAAACATAGGTTGCTAGACAATCTAGTTTTTTTAAACAATCTTGTACCAACACATCTCTCTTTTCTTCAAAGAAACCTAGGTCATCTTCTCTTCCACCTAAAAACCTAGTCATTATCACCGACGACGACAATAATAGTTGGTGACTTTGTAACCGTTGGTGGTGCACCTCCTTCCTCACCATTCATACAGTGTAGCATTTTTATTCCCTCTATTTATGGCCATCTTCTCTATCAAAGCAAAGCAACTTAGCCCTAAAACCTTTGACCAAATTCGTTGCCTCACGATGTGCCTAATAACGTCGCTTGCACTGTCAACAACACTCCCCTTTCCCATCTTTTTTGCACACACTATCTTTGTCTTCCCCAACTTGAGATATGAAGCAACGTCTCTTTTTCATGGCACCCCATCAGTATTGATGGCATACCCCTAGGCATACCCAAAACAAATTCAAGATTAGTTGAAGTCATTTGTGGAAGATGAGGGCCTATACTCTCTCTCTTCGGCTATCTCTAGCCATCATGAAACTTATAGTAGAGTAAGAATAACTTTGGGTCTAGTAATTTGGGCCAAGTAGTCTACAATTTATTAGGGCTTTGTATTATAAGTCTAGTAGTGTAGGATTTATTTTGGGCTAAGTAGAATAGTGTTTTGACCATTTGAGTCACCAAAGGGCCAAGATCCAATGTTGACCAAAGTTGGATGTGATTTTGGGCTGATCAAAGTTTCATCTAACTTGATGGACAAGGAGGGATGGGTTGTCCATGCCATGTGTCACCCTCCCTTTGGAGAATTTTTCTTCTTAATTAGTGGTCACATGTCACTCTAGGAATGAAGATGATTTCTCTATAAGTAGTGGCCACATGTCCCCCTTTCATTAAAGAGGATTTATGCCATTTGTCCTTCTCCTAATGGAGAGGATTTCTCCGTGCTTTCCAAGCTAGCCAAGATGGCTCTTTTAGGTCTAAGTTTTTGCCCCTTTGGAGACACCTTAGCCTATAAATAGAGGTGTATCACCTTTATGTAATTACCTTGGAAATAGAGTAAAGTTATGCTGCCATTTTTGTGCCATAATACTCTTGTAGGGTCACCCTAGGTTAGAGAAACCCAAGTAGCCATCTCTAGCTACCTTCCTACAAGAGTTGGCCTATCCTCTCTTAGAGCATCATAAACACCACCTTCATCATCCATAATAGCACCAAAACCATGAAACACGTTGCTTATTTCCACCAACTTCCGCAAACACTCACCCTTCCCTCTTCACCATAAATTTTTCTTCTAGCTTTGGCCCAACCTAACTAAGGAGGTTGCCATCAAGTATAGGAGCAGGAAGAACATGTTTGGAAGGTTTAATAGAAACCTGATGGAAGCAAGAAATCTAATATTTAAAAACATATACATATATTTTAATTAATGAAGAGATTTTTTCCCTAATATTTGTTTAGTTTAATTTGTTTTACTTTTATGAGTACATGAGTTTATTATTTAGATAAAAAAAATGCTTTTAATAATAAGGTTTCATACATCATTTGGTCCATACTTTTGGGGTATTTGTTCAACGTCCTCCTACCTTTTAAAAAAGTTCAGTAAGGTCCCATATTTTGTTCAAAAATGTTCAACATGGTTCTTTTGGCTTACAACGTTAAAAACATAACGGTGCAATTGGCACTGTGGCCAAAATTAAATGGCCTATGCACTTTGATGAATACGTGACAATGTGATGTGAATTGGCCAATCTGCTGTCGAAGAACTCATGATGTTTTTGGAAGTGGACCCATTAGAGGATATAAAAAAGAAACTAGACAAACATTATATGGTATTGATCCTTAGTGCCCTACATCCCGATTTTGATCATCTCAGAGATCAACTTCTAATTAGTCATGAGGTCCCTTCCATGGAAACATTGACCACTTACCTTCTACGTGTCCCAGTACCTCAAACTCAAGAAGCGCATGAACTAGTGGAACCATCTGTCATGGTTGCCACACGAGGAAGAGGAGGACGTGGCACTAGAGGAGGAGGACGAGGAGGTCGGGGACGTCCTCAATGCACATACTGTAAAAGGATGGGTCACACTCAAGAGAATTGCTACTCCTTACATGGTTTCCCTTCCAAAATCGCCAGTATTTCGAAGACTGAAACTTCCACTTCAAAGACTGAAACTTCCAATTCTATGTTTTCTGAGGATGAATATCGAGAGTATTTAAGGTTAAAGTCTAACAGCTTAGCACAACCATCTCAATCTCCCAATACATCAACACCCTGCGTTTCTCAAATACTTCTTAGGCATTGAAGTAGCGGAATCAAAAGATGGAGTTGTAATCTCCCAAAGGAAGTATGCTCTTGATATATTACAACAAACAGGCATGATTGATTGTAGACCGGTAGAGAGTCCCATGGACCCAAACCAAAAATTAAGAACAGAAGAAGGTGAATTATTCTCCGATCTAGAGAGGTATAGGAGGCTGGTTGGAAAGTTGATTTATCTCACTATTACAAGGCCAGATCTATCCTTTGCAGTTGGAGTGGTTAGTAAGTTCATGCAGGCTCCATGTGTTGACCATTGCAATGCTCTCATTCGCATTCTAAGGTATGTAAAGAAGGTTCCCGGGTAAGGATTGTTATATGAAGATAAAGGAAGCATTCAGGTCTCTAGGTATTGTGATGCAGATTGGGCAGGTTAACCTATTGATAGACGGTCTACTACAGGTTATTGTGTTCGTTTGGGAGGAAACATTATTTCATGGAAAAGTAAGAAACAAAATGTAGTAGCTCGACCAACCATTGAAGCCGAGTATAGGGCAATGGCATCCCTAACATGTGAACTTATATAGGTGAAACAATTGCTTCAAGAGGTTAAATTTTGTGACATCCATATTATGAAGATGTATTGTGAAAATCAAGTTGCTCTCCACATTGCATCAAATCCAGTGTTTCACGAGAGGACTAAACATATAGAAATTGATTATCATTTTTTTCGTGAAAAGTAGTTGACTAAAGAAATATGCACTGAGTTTATTGGGTCAAACGATCAACTCGCAGATGTATTGACCAAGTCATTAAGGGGTCCTCAGATTCAGTTTATTTGTTCAAAGTTTGGTACATACAATTTGTATGCTCCAGCTTGAGGGGGAATGTTAGTATATTTATCGTATTTTATCATGATTATATTGTGTCAAGGGTTATCCTATTTATCATGATTATATTGTGTCTAAAATTACCCTATTTATCATGATTATATTGTGTCTAGAGTTACCCTATTTATCATGTAAGAGGAATCAATTAAGCCCTCTACAATTATTTTACAATTTAATTCTCAAGTGATATACTCCTCTGATTTAAATATATGTCATAAGTTCTATTATTTTTAAGTATAAATTCATTATTGTAAATTTTTAAATATAAAGATGTACAATAATTCATTTTCAATAATGTGTTTCTATTTATTTTATATTTTATATGTGATGCATCTACTTCTAATTTTTAATAAATAAAATGATTTATTGCCTTGATGAGCCTTTTTACAATCATTATTCATTTAATAAAATTATGTGATATTTTATTTCATAATTGATTAAATTGATGATTTTTAGAAATCCTAAACTTATCTCATCTGTTCTTGATATTTAATGGGTTATTTCTAAACCCAATGAAATTGGATTCCCAATTTGATCAATAAAACTTATTCTCCTATTCTCCCTTAATATATATATATATATATATATATATATATATATATATATATATATATATATATATATATATATATATATATATATATATATATATATATATATATATATATATTTTGATGATTGAACACTTATAATAAATGAGAAGTAAATTTTTAATATTAAAAATACATAATGATAATAATAAATTGTGAATGAAAAGACAAAACATAATTATTTTTGAATTAAAAAAATTACAATAATAAAGTGATTTTAATTTAAAAAATATATGTAAGCATTGAAATTATTCTTGTGTGAAGATCACAAAGTGCTTCTTTACAATCCGAACAATAAAAAAAAAAACCTTTGTATATGGAGAGAAATTGATACCTTTGAAATCAAATATAATTTGTAAAGTTTTTAAATGGTATTGTATTTCGTCTACTTTTAACAAAAATTCCTTCTGAAATTAGGGTTTTGGGTATAGACAGAATGAAGTGTTCGCACAGAGGCAATGGCGACGGCGTCGGCGACGACGTGGGAGGTGGAAAAAATAAAGCAAGTGAGCAAGTAGAACGCCACCACTCTCATGGTCACACGCTCCCAGTTCCTCAAACTCAAGAATCAAATCAACGGTAGGTAACATTATTACTCACTCTTTAATCTCTTCAATTCACATACAACTCTAAATTCAATTTTTCATCCCTTATTAACTAACCCTACATGAACCCTAGCTCCGTCGCAAACGGCCGCGAAGTCCTCGACGAAGCCGCGACATACGGCAAGATGTTCGATGACCTCGGCCTGGCGGAGTGGGTCGTTAATACGTGTCAGGAGCTCGAAATGCGGATGCCACGACACGTGCAGCAGCGTTGCATACCGCCTATGCTAGAGGGTCGGCACGTGCTTGGCATCGACGAGACTGGGAGCGGAAAAACGGCGGCCTTTGTTCTTCCGATCCTACATCGACTCGCTGAGCACCCCTTCGGTGTTTTCACAATCGTAGTGACGGCCACGCGCGAACTGGCGTTCCAGCTAGCAGAGCAGTTCCGCGCTCTAGGCTCTGTCGTGCACCTCCGCATCACGGTTGTGGTAGGCGGCATGGATATGCTCAAGCAGGCGAAGGATTTGGTTGCGAGGCCGCACCTCGTCATTGCCACACTTGGGAGAATCCACGTCTTGCTCCGTGATAACCCTGATATTTCTTCTGTTTTCTCCAGAACCAAGGTAGTGAGCTTGTAATTCGATTTGGAGCTGCGTTTGGATAAGCAGTTCGGTGTTGTTCTGGTTTTCAATTTATAGGTCCAAAAGTAGATTTAAAACCAAAACTTCAAACAAAATTAATCTCTTTTGGCAACATTTAAACTTAGTTTTAATATATGCATTTTTTTTCTTTAGGGTTGCGCATTGAGCGTTCGAATATATGAACCGTTTAATGAAAGATTTGTTTCTACTATTACTTTTAATCTAACGCACAACTTTGTGCTGGAACTCATTAAATGGATTTGGGGTTCATAAACCCTAATTATTCCTCCCGTTTTCTCCTGAAACAAGGTAATGAATGCCCTGATTTAAAGCAGATTTAGATAAGCATTTTAATTATACTCTTTTACCTATGGTATTGTTCATAATTATATGAATTAATATTTAACTTATGCTTATGAAGTTTCTTGTCTTGGATGAAGCAGATCGAGTTTTGGATGCTTGTTTTCAGGAGGAATTGAAATTTATCTTTCAGTGCTTACCTGAAAATCGACAAAATCTGGTCTTTTCTACGACAACTACAAGTAATCTGCAAAAGTTGCAAGAACATTACCAAGATAAGATGTATGTCTACAAGGCATATGAAGGTTTTAAAACAGTTGAATCACTTAAGCAATATGGGATATTTACAATCCTGTCATCGCGCCACTTTCAACATATGTAAAATATCGATATAAAAAGCCTTTCTATAAAATATTATATCAGAGCGGGTTGATCCCGCTCTGGTTTCTGTCTCGTAATATCTGTCCAACGCCACACTCCATCGTCGCCTGTCATTGTTCGCTGTTGGCCAACGTTGTCCACCGTCGATGACCGTCCGACCACTGCCGTCGTCATCAGCCATTGTCCGTCGTCTGCTGTCGCTGGCCACCGTCATCCATCGCTATCATAGTTTCGTTCGTCTAAACGCTTAGGGTTTTCTTGTTCCTCGCTCGTATTATTCGTCTTCTTCAGAAAGGGCGTTTGGTAGTACTGTTTCCTTCTCTGGAAGTCCATGAATTACCTCCGATAAGCTAAATGGAAAACATTATCTACCATGGTCTGCTGCCGTTGAAATGTGGTTCCTTGGCCAAGGACATTATGACCACCTTGAGCGAGATGGAAGCCATGTGCCTACTGAAAAAGTTGATCAGTGGAAACAAGCAGATTTCCAATTGTGTGCCCTGTTATGGCAATCAGTGGAACCCAAACTTCTTGTATCTTTGAGGGCTTTCAAAACTTGTCACTCCTTTTGGAAGAAAGCCCAAAGCATTTATGCCAACGATATTCAACGTTTCTATGACACTACGAACAAGCTTGCATCTCTTAAAATGGCAGACCATGATATGGTATCCTTCATGGCTGAAGCCCAATCTACTGTCAAAGAACTCAGGATGTTTTTGGAAGTGGACCCATTAGAAAATATCAAAAAGAAACTAGACAAATTTTATATGGTATTGATCCTCCGTGCCCTGCATCCCGATTTTGATCATCTCAAAGATCAACTTCTAACTAGTCATGAGGTCTCCTCCATGGAAACATTGACCACTCGCCTTCTGCGTGTCTCAGTACCTCAAACTCAAGAAGCGCATGAACTAGTGGAACCATCTGTCATGGTTGCCACACGAGGAAGAGGAGGACATGGCACTAGAGGAGGAGGACGAGGAGGTCGGGGACGTCCTCAATGCACATACTGTAAAAGGATGGGTCACACTCAAGAGAATTTGTACTCCTTACAAGGTTTCCCTTTCAAAACCGCCAATATTTTGAAGACAGAAACTTCCACTTCGAAGAATGAAACGTCCACTTCTATGTTTTCTGAGGATGAATATCAAGAGTATTTAAGCTTAAAGTCTAACAGCTTAGCACAACCATCTCAATCTCCCAATACATCAATAGCCTGCGATTCTCAAATACTTCTTAGGCATTGAAGTAGCGCAATCAAAAGATGGAGTTGTAATCTCCCAAAGGAAGTATGTTCTTGATATATTACAACAAACAGGCATGATTGATTGTAGACCGGTAGACAGTCCCACGGACCCAAACCAGAAATTAAGGACAGAAGAAGGTGAATTATTCTTCGATCTTGAGAAGTATAGGAGGCTAGTTGGAAAATTGATTTATCTCACTATTACAAGGCCAGATCTATCCTTTGCAGTTGGAGTGGTTAGTAAGTTCATGCAGGCTCCATGTGTTCACCATTGGAATTGTTATATGAAGATAAAGGAAGCATTCAAGTCTCTGGGTATTGTGATGTAGATTAGGCAGGTTCACCTATTGATAGACGGTCTACTACAGGATATTGTGTTCTTCTGGGAGGAAACATTATTTCATGGAAAAGTAAGAAATAAAATGTAGTAGCTCGATCAACCGCTGAAGCCGAGTATAGGACAATGACATCACTAATATGTGAACTTATATGGGTGAAACAATTCCTTCAAGAGGTTAAATTTTGTGACATCCATACGATGAAGATGTATTATGGCAATCAAGCTGCTCTCCACATTGCATCAAATCCAGTGTTTCACGAGAGGACTAAACGTATAGAAATTGATTATCCTTTTGTTCGTGAAAAGTTGTTGACTAAAGAAATATGCACTGAGTTTATTGGGTCAAACGACCAACTCGCAGATGTATTGACCAAGTCATTAAGGGGTCCTCGAATTGAGTTTATTTGTTCCAAGTTTGGTACATACAATTTGTATGCTCTAGCTTGAGGAGGAGTGTTACTATATTTATCATATTTTATCATGATTATATTGTGTTAAGGGTTTCCCTATTTATCATGATTATATTGTGTCTAGAATTCTCCTATTTATCATGATTATATTGTGTCTAGGGTTACCCTATTTATCATGTAAGAGGGATTAATTAAGCCCTCTAGAATTATTTTACAGTTTAATTCTCAAGTTATATATTCCTCTAATTTAAATATACGACATAAGATCTATTATTTTTAAGTATAAAATCATTATTGTAAATTTTTAAATATAAAGATATAAAATAATTCATTTTGAATTATGTTTTGTTATTTATTTTATATTTTATATGTGATGCATCTTCTTCAAATTTTTTAATAAATAAAATGATTTATTGCCTTGATGAACCTTTTTACAATCATTATTCATTTAATCAATTTATCTGATATTTTATTTCATAATTGATTAAATTGATGATTTTTAGAATTAATTACAATCTTTTCTTGATATTTAATGGGTTATTTCTAAACCCAATGAAATTGGATTCCCCAATTTTATCAATAAAAGTAATTCTCCTATTCTGTAAGACCTGTGTAAAATAAAAATATACTTTTATTTTACTATATTTTGTGTTACTAAATAATTAATTATGATATGTGTAACATCCCAAAATACAGTAATTACCATAAATTAGAATTAATTACAATTAACAGTATAATAAACAGTCTTTATAATCATAATTGAAGTTCAAGAGCCGAACGGCTTCAGTACAAAAGTAACGCGCATAAAGCGTACACAGAGGAAGTCTAGAACGAACGGTTTTACAAAAAGAAATAACCGAACGTCCAATTCAAAAGCGAAATCTAAACTCTATAAAAAGGATGAACGTCCTACTACTCCGCTTTAACTTCAACTTCAACTAAGTTCTCTCCTTCGATCACATCCTCTAAGGTGGCCTCACCTTCTGCTCACATCCACACGGATGATCATTGCAAGACAGGACGAACGTACATAGACAAAGGGACAACACAAGGAAAAACGAAAGGGTAAGCTTATATAATTTAACTCATACAATCAACACATACATTTAACCATACAATTCACACACACAGCATGTAACTTCATATAGAAAAACATAGTAATATATATATATATATATATATATATATATATATATATATATATATATATATATATATATATATATATATATATATATATATATATAAGACAGACCGTCCGGACTGTATGAACCTGTGTAGTTACAAGCGTCCTTGCACCCGAGTGATGTAGTAATTGGGATACACCAAACAGCTGCCACTCGAGGTTAGTCCGTTCTTACGTCGCCCATGTTAACTTATGGACTAAGGACCTCCTGCCGTTCCCACACATGAACTACCCTCTTCTACGTGAAGATGAGCATCACGGAACATCAGGATGGACAGCGAGTCTTAACTTATCCACAGTCATACTTTACCAAATTTAATATTCAATATATATATGTAAGAGACGTTCCTCCCTATAACGCTCGTTCAAATTCCACAATCATAAATTTAGTTCTCATAGTGTTCGCACATCATAATACTTCCTCTTAAGTACATTTTCATTCTTTGTTCCACTTTCCTAAAAAGACGAGCGTTCAATCCTCTGAAGGACGAGGACGAACGTGAACCGCTAACCCGAGAAGGACTCGTCACCAATTAGAATAAAACGACAACTGATCATTTGACGAACGACACAGCTACTCGAATCATTTGAATGAAATGACTCTAAAGTGATACAACAACTTTTCAAAATATTCTAAGTACCAAGAAGTTAAGCTAAATCCAATTGGATGAATATACCAGAAAGACGAGAAATTGAATACGCTGAGAATCATTAGTTTAAAGGAATCGAATGTCAGTCAATGACCGAACGCATCAATAACCATTTACTAAGTATTTGGACGAACGCTATTTACGTCCGTTAAAAGATCAAAGGTAAGGACGAGCGTTCGGTATAAGACCGAACACTACATTCGTACGAACGCTAGGTAGATGACCTAGCATTGATTAGGACGAACGCTCGGTATAAGACCAAACGCTATTTAAAACGAACGCTTGGTATAAGACCGAGCGTTACTGATTTTAAAGTTTAAGGTATTTATATACAACTGAGCTGAACCGAACGCTCAGTCAGTAATTCAAAAGAGGACGCTCGTTCTCGATCAGAATTCTTTCCGAATGAAAGAATTCCATTCTAAGTCAATTTCAGGAAAACCGAACGGTATAAGACCGTACGATTACGAGCGTACTTTATCATAGAGAAAATCATTATATCCAGATTTATTTCAACTGTATTAACTTTCAAAATTTTCATACGATTCATACTTTATAACTTCACATCCAGTATTAATTCACAGACTTTATAGAATTCATCACATTAATAACTCATACATTACAGTAATCATCCATCCTTCAATCCATACGTATCAAACATACTCATACATTACAACCAACATATGCCATGTTCATTATCAGCGAACGTTCCTAACAGTTAAATCAGCATACTTTTCATGCATCCAAGTATATCATACCACATACAAGTATAAATTAAATTTATAAGCTTCCCTTACCCGGATTCGTACGCAACTTGTCTTAATGCAAAGGATTGGTTTGCTTTCTTACAGCGTTCTACTCCAAGGTTCACTTAACAACTTCCACTAAATCTAAACACCAAAAATCAGATATCTCAGATATAACCCATGCATGAACCCAAAACCTGGTTTCACATGAACCCTAATGGACGAGCGAATCAAAGATGAGAACTTACCAGCTTAGATTCTAATTCTGTTCGGTCCAAAATAACGCCCACGTCTCAGGGAACGTCCTCACGGTTCTGAAACGTGATCGGAGAAAAAAGTGATGAGTTTACAGTAGAGAGAAGGTGGACTGGTTCTAGAGAGAAGTTAGAGAAAATGAAGGGTTGGGTTCTGAGGAAGAAGATGAGTGCGTGCAGGGTAGTGGAAGGGTTTTTCAGAAATCATTTTTTTGTTCAACCCACGTCCAACGGACGAGCGTATCCCCTGCCCGACACCTGCACCCCCACTATTGACTTCAGAAGCTTCTAGTGTGACAAGTGGCGCTCATGCATGGATTGCAGAGTGGGTTTTAATGGTTCTGTGCAAGTGATGTGGGGTGCATTAATTGTGATTTGACAGCTGATTTGCAGTGTTAATTTTCCAAGGTCTCACAATATGTATTTGTGTAATGAAAATATTAAGAAAGTGAATAAAAAATTTAATGAGTACTAATTTTATTTTAATTTTCTAAAGTTTTTATGTGTTTTGGCTTTTCATGTTTATGATAAGAAAGGAAACATAGTTTAGTACTTAGTTTTGGATGTATTTAACATTTGTGTTTCCTCTTTTTTTTTGCATGATTTGAGGTTGTGAACGTGACAGTAGTTGACAAAAGGTGTTGCAAGATTTTCCATGATTTGTTTTGTTTTGTTGTGCTTGGTTTTGGAGAGGTTGTAGAGTTAAGTAAAAGAAACATATGGTTAAGTTTAGTAGGGGCATATTAAAAACGTGAGTTGTGACTTAGATAAGAACCCTACCATTTTTCTTATATAAACTCTAGTCTATGTGAGAGAGTGGAGGAATATACAGATACTATGCTAAATCATAGGTTGGGAGTGTAGTTTTGAATTGTGGGAAGCATTATTGCTACGCAAGGAAAGGAAGGCATCTTGTTGGTCTTTGCTTTGAAACTCAAAGGATTTTGGAAACTCACTGGAACTAGAGGTAAGGGGGGGAAACTAGGATTTATATAACTGTATGCATGTTGGGGTAGTTAAAAACTAGACTATATATGTATATTTGATGGTGCATGTATATTGTATGATGGGTAGAAGGCAAGGGGTTTAACTTGGGATATAACATATTGTATGATGGGTAGAAGGTGAGGGGAGCTAGATCCTTTCTCTGGATTGTATAAACCATGCATGTGTGTACTGAAATCTATAATATACTGCCGTTGATGAACAAATTTCGTATTTAGAGTGACTTTGTTGTGTATGAATCTGTATGAGTGGTTGTAAAATTGTGTTGTTGAAGAAGATATGAGAAAAAGGGATGAAAAAAAAATGGGGTTTCTGGGTTTCTGGAAAATCTAGTGCGATTCTGCTGAATTCTGCAGAACGCACGTTCGTCCAAATGGCTCGACCAATTAGTGGTCGGCCAAAATACTATGAGCGTTGATGAGTCAATATTTTGTCAACTTCACTTAGCTTATTGTACCGAATTTAATCAGGAAATTGTGTTAAAATGTCCGGTATTATTCCATTTTTGCTAATTGTTCGTAATTTGATCGGAAATTCTTATTTTAATTAATTTGAATTATCTGAGCTTATTATTTTGCATTATTAATTACGGGAAATTTTTGGATAACTTTTTGGGACATTTGAAGGTTAAATGAAAAATAACAATTGAGCCAATTTCATCTCAACCATTTAAATTTTCGCTGGTTGCTGCGTGAATTTTGTGTCAACTTGTGTGTCTTCGTTCGAGTTCAATTCTTATCCGTTTTCCATGCAATTTTTTTTCATAGTTTCTTTTGGATGTCTATTTTCACGTATAGTTTTTACTTTGTTCAAATTCATTCTTTACTGTTCCCAGTAATTTGTTTACTCTCCTATGTCAGTCCAGTACTACGTGAATGTTATGTCAACTTGTGTGTCTTGTTCAATTCTTATCCGTTTTCTGTGCAATTTTTTTTCATAGTTTCGTCTGGATGTCTATTTTCACGTATAGTTTTTACTTTGTTAATATTCGTTCTGTACTGTTCCCAGTAAATGGTTTACTCCTCTGTGTCAGTCCAGCAAAGGGAGGAGGTGAGTGCTCCATTACCTTGAGTGCTCCATTACCTTAAGTGCTCCATTACCTTAAGTGCTCCATCCATCACCTTAAGTGCTCCATGCATTACCTTGAGGGCTCCAACCACCAAAGAGACAACATGATACAAGAAGGCCTAGCACCATTGGGCCTATCACAAGAGGGATGATCAAGAAGCTACAAGATGAGTACTCTCCCAAAGGCCAAACCCTCTTTTCTATCTTTGGATGGAAGATTGGAGATCTAGAAGATGCTTTTAAGATGCCAAAACATGGAGAAGGGTAAAAGTGGACTTTGGCACATGGGGGGGGTGTGCATAGTAGCCTAAGGGGTAGTATTAGCTTATTTTAATTCCCCTTATGCGCCTATGTAATAAGCCACGTGAATAATATGGCTTCTAGAAAGCCATCACACTTTGCACATGTGGGTGAGGTGGCACTTGATCCGTATTTTATGGATCTACTTACCTCACATGCATAAGCATTGCATGGACTTGAGATTTAGCTATATAATCTCCTGGGCTAAGCATGTATTTCACTTTTGGAAATATATAGAAGATGAATTCTGCACTTTGCAATTTTCTCTCATCCAAAAGTCATCTCTACTTGCTTGCTCTTCCATTGCTATCTTCTTCCATTGTGGAAGCCGCCTGAGATAGCCTACCATTCCCTCAAGCCAACTTCCATTTCACTTCACCATAATCACTTCAATCCGCTGCCAACATTCCATACTATCTAACCAAAACAGAGAGCCTTCTCTGTTACAATTTCTCCAGCACTGAACAGAGAGCTTTCCTTACTGTTCCATTGACTTTTAGATGCCCCTTTTCTCCGCAACCATAGCATCGGTAATTTGAGGAAGATACTGGATTATCTTTCTTTTCGTATCTAAATTTTCCTTTGCCTTTAGACTTCATGAACCTGTTGAGCCTTTTTATCATGAGTCTCAATTCTTCTTCTTCGTCTGAGTCTTCATCTTCCGATTTACCTTTGCTTCTTTCAACCTCAGATTTCAAGGCTAGATTCTTTTTCTTAGTTTTTGCTTTTGCTTCTTCTTCATCTAGTCTTCCGAGGTCAAGTTCATGTTCCCTCAACTTTCCAAAAAGTGCCGCCATAGTCATGGTGTTCAGATTTTGTGACTCAGAAATTGCAGTCACTTTTGGTTGCCAAGACCTGTCTAAAGATTTCAGAATTTTTATATTAAGCTCATCAGTATCGAAAGATTTCCCTAGTCCAATGAGATGATTGACAATGTTGGTGAAGCGTTTTTGAACATCTACTATTGTTTCCCCTTGCTTCATCTTGAACATTTCGTATTCCTGGATTAAGGTATTCTTTCTAGCTCTCTTAACATCATCTGTACCTTCATGGGTTACTTTAAGTACTTCCCACATTTCTTGTGCAGTTTTACAAATAGAAATCCTGTAAAACTCGTCAACAGTTAAAGCAGATGAAATAATATTACGAGCTTTTACATCATTACCAAATTTTCTCTTTTCTTCAGCAGTCCATTGGTCACGGGGCTTTGGTTCCTGCATATTGTTAGTTGGAACAAAAGGACCAGATGCAACAGCATCCCAAATATCTATATCAATAGATTCCATAAAAATTTGCATTCTTACCTTCCAGAATGCGTAATTTTCACCTGTGAATAGTGGTGGTCTATTGATAGAAGCACCCTCTGCAAAGGTTTGATGTGATCCCGCCATTTGAATGACTATCAAAGCAAGCTCTGATACCAATTGTCAGAAGCGGCTGCAGCGGAATGGTTAGCGTGGAATAACAAACCAAGAGGGTTTTTAATACGAACGTGTGCCTTTTAATTTCTACTCAATTAAACTTACCAAGCAATTAATAAAGACAAATAAAGAGAGTAAGGTTGAGAGAAATTTGCACAGATGATTTTATCCTGGTTCGGATCTTACCAATCCTACGTCCAGTCGTTTATCTCAAAGCAAGATAAACAATTCACTAATCACAAAACAATTACAAATTACAATCACAAAGAAACAATTTGTAAGAGTTTAGAAACCACCTCTCTTGATACCACAAGAGATGAAACTACACCTCCTTTGAGTCTTCACAAAGGATGAACACCTCCTCCGAATACTTCACGAAGGATGAACACCTCCTCCGAATACTTCACGAAGGATGATTCTCTTCCGAACACCTCCTTAGACACACCAAGGATGAACCGGCTATTTCCTCTGTCACCGTAGCAGCACTTCACCAGCTCCACAGACACGAGTTTCACAAGCCGAACAAGAACACACAAGTCTCAAGAATTTCTGAGTATTTGAGCACAAGGGAAGAGTTTCTGTGTCTTTTTTTTGTTCTTCTTGAGAGGAAATGAGAGTCTATTTATAGACTCATCCAAAAGCTCTTCCATTTTTTGTTTTCAGCCTTTCACACTGTGTTAATCGATTAGCTACAGTGGTTAATCGATTAGCACCCCAACGGATAGTCCAACGGCTCTTAAAACGGCTAGTTTTTCAAACGGCTCCTGTGTTAATCGATTAACAGCCCTTGTTAATCGATTAACGTTAATCGATTAACACCCTCTGTTAATCGATTAACACTGCAATGCTGGGCTTCTTCATGGCGCACTGGAACAATCGATTAACACCCTCTGTTAATCGATTAGCACTGCACAGTTTTTGCTGTTTGGCTTATTTTTACATCACTTTTGAATGCATACATAAAACTACTAACTATCTAAGTCCTAGATATTAAACCATAATTATTACAAAAGCTTTCCATAGCAATACAAGTCTTCATAACATCTTGAATCTTGATTTCTCTTGACTTGATTTGGACATCATCAAAACTTCATCTTCATCATTTTGCTAACAATCTCCCCCTTTTTGATGATGATCAAAACCTTCTTGATTTAAAGCTTTTGATAATAATCTGTATTTAAAATACAACTTAAGGAAGAAACAATAGTTAGTAAACTTAGAAAGAAGTTTAAGACTTTAAATATTTCTCCCCCTTTTTGATCATTATTAAAAAGTGATGTAGTATAGCTCCCCCTAAATTTATTAGAAAATATACTCCCCCTTAATAAAAGCATGTATGCATATTAAGGAAAAACAATATATATTTTATTGAATTTTTAAAGAGGTAAGCATGCAATGAAATATAAAGGGAACATACTAATAAAAACATAGAAACATAAAGCACCCCTTTAGATATGCCTTTGATTTCAAATGAGAATCCTCTAGGTTGTTTCCACATTTTGTTTCGATCTTCATCTTGAGGATTGTCATCATTCTTCACTTCATTTGTTGCTTCTACAAATCTTCATCATTGTCTGCATGTAATTCAAATGACTCAAGAGGTTTTGCCTCAAGGTCTACAATTTCATCAAAGACAACATGCACACATTCTTCTATTTCAACTATTTTCCGTTTGAAAACTATATATGCTTTGTATATAAAAACATAAAATTTCTTAATTCTTCTTTTCAAAAAATTAAAACAAAATTGTTTTAAAGAAATTTTAAATTTTAAATAATAGGTACCCAACTATTTTGTATGGGTCCTTTGGGTTAATTTAAAAATTTGAATTCATTTTACAACCCAAATATATCTACCACTTGGAACACCATAATGCTTAATTTTACATTTGTTAGATGTATGACCCTTTTTCATACAATAAAAGCATGATACAACATTTGTGTTCCTATAAGTTGTTCCTTTTTCTACCCAAGTTCTACGGGTTCTATGATTGTGTTTATTTTTAATTCTAGGAACATACTTATTTTTAACAACCTTATTTTCATTATTTTTACTACATTCTCCTAAGGTTGTTTCATCTAGTAGTTTCTTATGATTAACACAAGATGCACATTTATCACTATTAGTAAATTTACCCTTTTCAAAACATAAAACTTTATTTTTCAATTCTTTATTTTCTTCAAAAATATTTTCAAAATTTAATTTTAAATTTTTGAAATCCTTTTTCAATTTTTGATGGGCTTTATCTAATTTTTCAGATTCTACTATTAAAGCAGCATAAATTTCATGCAATTCATTTTCACTAATTTGACTAGAATTATCAGAATCGCTAGATGTACTTACTTGGCTTCCAGCGTCGTCGTTTACCACTAAACAGATGTTTGCTTCTTCATCTGAGTAGCTTGAATCTGAAATGGTCTCATTGTCGTCTTCCCATGCGATGTACGCTCTCTTTTTCTTGAAGAATTTCTTTTCTTCACCTTTCTTTTGATTTGGGCAGTCTGCTTTTAGATGCCCCTTTTCTCCGCAACCATAGCATCGGTAATTTGAGGAAGATACTGGATTATCTTTCTTTTCGTATCTAAATTTTCCTTTGCCTTTAGACTTCATGAACCTGTTGAGCCTTTTTATCATGAGTCTCAATTCTTCTTCTTCGTCTGAGTCTTCATCTTCCGATTTACCTTTGCTTCTTTCAACCTCAGATTTCAAGGCTAGATTCTTTTTCTTAGTTTTTGCTTTTGCTTCTTCTTCATCTAGTCTTCCGAGGTCAAGTTCATGTTCCCTCAACTTTCCAAAAAGTGCCGCCATAGTCATGGTGTTCAGATTTTGTGACTCAGAAATTGCAGTCACTTTTGGTTGCCAAGACCTGTCTAAAGATTTCAGAATTTTTATATTAAGCTCATCAGTATCGAAAGATTTCCCTAGTCCAATGAGATGATTGACAATGTTGGTGAAGCGTTTTTGAACATCTACTATTGTTTCCCCTTGCTTCATCTTGAACATTTCGTATTCCTGGATTAAGGTATTCTTTCTAGCTCTCTTAACATCATCTGTACCTTCATGGGTTACTTTAAGTACTTCCCACATTTCTTGTGCAGTTTTACAAATAGAAATCCTGTAAAACTCGTCAACAGTTAAAGCAGATGAAATAATATTACGAGCTTTTACATCATTACCAAATTTTCTCTTTTCTTCAGCAGTCCATTGGTCACGGGGCTTTGGTTCCTGCATATTGTTAGTTGGAACAAAAGGACCAGATGCAACAGCATCCCAAATATCTATATCAATAGATTCCATAAAAATTTGCATTCTTACCTTCCAGAATGCGTAATTTTCACCTGTGAATAGTGGTGGTCTATTGATAGAAGCACCCTCTGCAAAGGTTTGATGTGATCCCGCCATTTGAATGACTATCAAAGCAAGCTCTGATACCAATTGTCAGAAGCGGCTGCAGCGGAATGGTTAGCGTGGAATAACAAACCAAGAGGGTTTTTAATACGAACGTGTGCCTTTTAATTTCTACTCAATTAAACTTACCAAGCAATTAATAAAGACAAATAAAGAGAGTAAGGTTGAGAGAAATTTGCACAGATGATTTTATCCTGGTTCGGATCTTACCAATCCTACGTCCAGTCGTTTATCTCAAAGCAAGATAAACAATTCACTAATCACAAAACAATTACAAATTACAATCACAAAGAAACAATTTGTAAGAGTTTAGAAACCACCTCTCTTGATACCACAAGAGATGAAACTACACCTCCTTTGAGTCTTCACAAAGGATGAACACCTCCTCCGAATACTTCACGAAGGATGAACACCTCCTCCGAATACTTCACGAAGGATGATTCTCTTCCGAACACCTCCTTAGACACACCAAGGATGAACCGGCTATTTCCTCTGTCACCGTAGCAGCACTTCACCAGCTCCACAGACACGAGTTTCACAAGCCGAACAAGAACACACAAGTCTCAAGAATTTCTGAGTATTTGAGCACAAGGGAAGAGTTTCTGTGTCTTTTTTTTGTTCTTCTTGAGAGGAAATGAGAGTCTATTTATAGACTCATCCAAAAGCTCTTCCATTTTTTGTTTTCAGCCTTTCACACTGTGTTAATCGATTAGCTACAGTGGTTAATCGATTAGCACCCCAACGGATAGTCCAACGGCTCTTAAAACGGCTAGTTTTTCAAACGGCTCCTGTGTTAATCGATTAACAGCCCTTGTTAATCGATTAACGTTAATCGATTAACACCCTCTGTTAATCGATTAACACTGCAATGCTGGGCTTCTTCATGGCGCACTGGAACAATCGATTAACACCCTCTGTTAATCGATTAGCACTGCACAGTTTTTGCTGTTTGGCTTATTTTTACATCACTTTTGAATGCATACATAAAACTACTAACTATCTAAGTCCTAGATATTAAACCATAATTATTACAAAAGCTTTCCATAGCAATACAAGTCTTCATAACATCTTGAATCTTGATTTCTCTTGACTTGATTTGGACATCATCAAAACTTCATCTTCATCATTTTGCTAACAATCTCCCCCTTTTTGATGATGATCAAAACCTTCTTGATTTAAAGCTTTTGATAATAATCTGTATTTAAAATACAACTTAAGGAAGAAACAATAGTTAGTAAACTTAGAAAGAAGTTTAAGACTTTAAATATTTCTCCCCCTTTTTGATCATTATTAAAAAGTGATGTAGTATAGCTCCCCCTAAATTTATTAGAAAATATACTCCCCCTTAATAAAAGCATGTATGCATATTAAGGAAAAACAATATATATTTTATTGAATTTTTAAAGAGGTAAGCATGCAATGAAATATAAAGGGAACATACTAATAAAAACATAGAAACATAAAGCACCCCTTTAGATATGCCTTTGATTTCAAATGAGAATCCTCTAGGTTGTTTCCACATTTTGTTTCGATCTTCATCTTGAGGATTGTCATCATTCTTCACTTCATTTGTTGCTTCTACAAATCTTCATCATTGTCTGCATGTAATTCAAATGACTCAAGAGGTTTTGCCTCAAGGTCTACAATTTCATCAAAGACAACATGCACACATTCTTCTATTTCAACTATTTTCCGTTTGAAAACTATATATGCTTTGTATATAAAAACATAAAATTTCTTAATTCTTCTTTTCAAAAAATTAAAACAAAATTGTTTTAAAGAAATTTTAAATTTTAAATAATAGGTACCCAACTATTTTGTATGGGTCCTTTGGGTTAATTTAAAAATTTGAATTCATTTTACAACCCAAATATATCTACCACTTGGAACACCATAATGCTTAATTTTACATTTGTTAGATGTATGACCCTTTTTCATACAATAAAAGCATGATACAACATTTGTGTTCCTATAAGTTGTTCCTTTTTCTACCCAAGTTCTACGGGTTCTATGATTGTGTTTATTTTTAATTCTAGGAACATACTTATTTTTAACAACCTTATTTTCATTATTTTTACTACATTCTCCTAAGGTTGTTTCATCTAGTAGTTTCTTATGATTAACACAAGATGCACATTTATCACTATTAGTAAATTTACCCTTTTCAAAACATAAAACTTTATTTTTCAATTCTTTATTTTCTTCAAAAATATTTTCAAAATTTAATTTTAAATTTTTGAAATCCTTTTTCAATTTTTGATGGGCTTTATCTAATTTTTCAGATTCTACTATTAAAGCAGCATAAATTTCATGCAATTCATTTTCACTAATTTGACTAGAATTATCAGAATCGCTAGATGTACTTACTTGGCTTCCAGCGTCGTCGTTTACCACTAAACAGATGTTTGCTTCTTCATCTGAGTAGCTTGAATCTGAAATGGTCTCATTGTCGTCTTCCCATGCGATGTACGCTCTCTTTTTCTTGAAGAATTTCTTTTCTTCACCTTTCTTTTGATTTGGGCAGTCTGCTTTTAGATGCCCCTTTTCTCCGCAACCATAGCATCGGTAATTTGAGGAAGATACTGGATTATCTTTCTTTTCGTATCTAAATTTTCCTTTGCCTTTAGACTTCATGAACCTGTTGAGCCTTTTTATCATGAGTCTCAATTCTTCTTCTTCGTCTGAGTCTTCATCTTCCGATTTACCTTTGCTTCTTTCAACCTCAGATTTCAAGGCTAGATTCTTTTTCTTAGTTTTTGCTTTTGCTTCTTCTTCATCTAGTCTTCCGAGGTCAAGTTCATGTTCCCTCAACTTTCCAAAAAGTGCCGCCATAGTCATGGTGTTCAGATTTTGTGACTCAGAAATTGCAGTCACTTTTGGTTGCCAAGACCTGTCTAAAGATTTCAGAATTTTTATATTAAGCTCATCAGTATCGAAAGATTTCCCTAGTCCAATGAGATGATTGACAATGTTGGTGAAGCGTTTTTGAACATCTACTATTGTTTCCCCTTGCTTCATCTTGAACATTTCGTATTCCTGGATTAAGGTATTCTTTCTAGCTCTCTTAACATCATCTGTACCTTCATGGGTTACTTTAAGTACTTCCCACATTTCTTGTGCAGTTTTACAAATAGAAATCCTGTAAAACTCGTCAACAGTTAAAGCAGATGAAATAATATTACGAGCTTTTACATCATTACCAAATTTTCTCTTTTCTTCAGCAGTCCATTGGTCACGGGGCTTTGGTTCCTGCATATTGTTAGTTGGAACAAAAGGACCAGATGCAACAGCATCCCAAATATCTATATCAATAGATTCCATAAAAATTTGCATTCTTACCTTCCAGAATGCGTAATTTTCACCTGTGAATAGTGGTGGTCTATTGATAGAAGCACCCTCTGCAAAGGTTTGATGTGATCCCGCCATTTGAATGACTATCAAAGCAAGCTCTGATACCAATTGTCAGAAGCGGTTGCAGCGGAATGGTTAGCGTGGAATAACAAACCAAGAGGGTTTTTAATACGAACGTGTGCCTTTTAATTTCTACTCAATTAAACTTACCAAGCAATTAATAAAGACAAATAAAGAGAGTAAGGTTGAGAGAAATTTGCACAGATGATTTTATCCTGGTTCGGATCTTACCAATCCTACGTCCAGTCGTTTATCTCAAAGCAAGATAAACAATTCACTAATCACAAAACAATTACAAATTACAATCACAAAGAAACAATTTGTAAGAGTTTAGAAACCACCTCTCTTGATACCACAAGAGATGAAACTACACCTCCTTTGAGTCTTCACAAAGGATGAACACCTCCTCCGAATACTTCACGAAGGATGAACACCTCCTCCGAATACTTCACGAAGGATGATTCTCTTCCGAACACCTCCTTAGACACACCAAGGATGAACCGGCTATTTCCTCTGTCACCGTAGCAGCACTTCACCAGCTCCACAGACACGAGTTTCACAAGCCGAACAAGAACACACAAGTCTCAAGAATTTCTGAGTATTTGAGCACAAGGGAAGAGTTTCTGTGTCTTTTTTTTGTTCTTCTTGAGAGGAAATGAGAGTCTATTTATAGACTCATCCAAAAGCTCTTCCATTTTTTGTTTTCAGCCTTTCACACTGTGTTAATCGATTAGCTACAGTGGTTAATCGATTAGCACCCCAACGGATAGTCCAACGGCTCTTAAAACAGCTAGTTTTTCAAACGGCTCCTGTGTTAATCGATTAACAGCCCTTGTTAATCGATTAACGTTAATCGATTAACACCCTCTGTTAATCGATTAACACTGCAATGCTGGGCTTCTTCATGGCGCACTGGAACAATCGATTAACACCCTCTGTTAATCGATTAGCACTGCACAGTTTTTGCTGTTTGGCTTATTTTTACATCACTTTTGAATCATACATAAAACTACTAACTATCTAAGTCCTAGATATTAAACCATAATTATTACAAAAGCTTTCCATAGCAATACAAGTCTTCATAACATCTTGAATCTTGATTTCTCTTGACTTGATTTGGACATCATCAAAACTTCATCTTCATCATTTTGCTAACAGCTAGTTGTTAAATTTAGCTCAAATCTGGTACTGCAGTAGTGATTTTTCTATTTTATATAGTTTTGATGCATCCAATTAGTTCCAACAAGTCATCATTCATCATCAAAACATGTTTGAATCATTGGAAAATAACTAGGCGCAGTACTGTTCATTTGGTATATTTTCCTGCATTGAAAATTGACTCTGGTGAGAAACTGTGCTGGTTTTTGTCAATTTCTGCACTGTATTAGTTTGCTTGATTCATCACGTTTAGATGCAGTAAAAGCCATGGTCCATTTAAAATATCAAGATAACAATTCAAAAGAGATATTACATATGTTAAAAGGCACTTAGGACCATTGCATCATCAGTTTCGAAAGTAAAGTGTATAGTATTTTTGCTGTTAAAATCTGGTGCAGAAATCTGGTGCAACTCATTCAGGCATTTCATCAAACAGTTTTGTCAATTTTCAATACATAGCCAATTCGTGTGTGATTCTGATCTAAAGTCTTTTCTTGTGTGTTAAATCTGATCTAGAACCCTTCTTAGGATCTATTTGAGGTGCCACCGTGTTTGAAAACCCTTTCATTGCTTGATTTTCGATTTTTTCTACATTCTGCACACCAACTGTTTGAAAAATTTCCTGGTGTTGCTGTCTTTTGGTTGTGAAAAATTACAGCACTTGAGGTGATATTTTCAGTGATTAATTGGCTTGTTGGGTAGGTGGTTTATACCTCAGAAGGTGTATCACAATTGGAAGCATCAAAGAAGGTTCAATGAAGAGGAGCAAAGACAAGAAGATGGTACTTTGGATGGGAAAACCGTGACAACTCTGCAACAACAAGTCTACTGGTTGCTGTCTCGGCACTTGCTGCAGCACACTTTGGAAGTGCAGAGTTGTGTTCTTGAGTGATCACTTGCAGCTGAGAGGATTGGTGTGAATTAAGCATAGTCACTCTTTGTTTTTGAGAAGCCAAAGCTGCACACATCTTTCCTTAGCCAATTCGCATTTTTTTCTTACAATTTACCAAATTTCTTTTGTAATTTCCTTTGGTTTCTTTGGTTGTAAGTTCCAAATCCAAGCAAGTGAGGTGCTAGAGTTCACAAGTGCTCTTCCCTCATTTGTAACTAGACTCAAAGAAGTCTCACAACCTAAAATTGAGTAGTTGGTGAGTGTGTCTTAGATCCAAAGTCTAAGCCTCACCTAGGAGACCTCACTTTAATTGTCCCATTCTCGACTAGATAGCATATATCTTGTTATTTATTTTATATTTTATATGTGATACATCTTCTTCAAATTTTTTAATAAATAAAATGATTTATTGCCTTGATGAACCTTTTTACAATCATTATTCATTTAATCAATTTATCTGATATTTTATTTCATAATTGATTAAATTGATGATTTTTAGAAACCCTAAACTTATCTCATCTTTTCTTGATATTTAATGGGTTATTTCTAAACCCAATGAAATTGGATTCCCCAATTTTATCAATAAAAGTAATTCTCCTATTCTCCCTTTATATATATATATATATATATATATATATATATATATATATATATATATATATATATATATATATATATATATATATATATATATATATATATATAACATCCCAAAAATACAGTAATAAAATCATATAATAGAATAATTACGATTAATAATAACACAGGTCAGTTTTAACATTTAAAAGAGTGTACTACAATGGCCGAACGACCTTACAAGAATTACAACTTAACTGTACAAAATTAAGAGAAACATGACCGAACGACTTACAAGGTCAAAGTACCGCTCGGTCAGATAACAAAAGGAAAGGAAGTGACCAAACGGTCACTTCATGCTAAACTACTAAGTACAAAACCGAACGTCTTACGGTTCGGCCTTAACTTCAACGTCCACGAGGTTCTCTTCCTCCAGATATTGCTCTTCCAGCGTCTCTTCCAGTAGAGCGTCTCCTTCTGCTCACATCCACACGGATGATCATTGCTAAGACAAGGACGGACGTACAAACGAGACAACACAAGGAAAAACACAAGGTAAGCTTCTGTAATTTAATTCAAGTAATAACATACATTTTCATATACAAGCACAGTCAAATACATTCCAATAAACAATTCAATCAAAACCCTGATACTAGACCGATTGTCCGGACTGTATGAATTTCGTGTAGCTACGATGTTCGTGCACCCGGGTGATGTAGTAACTGGAATTCTCATCAGCTGCCACCCGAGGTTAGTCCGTTCCGTCCAAAGTACTCCTAAGGACTAGGACCTCCTGCCGTTCCCACACATGACGTACCCCCTCTACGTGAGGACGAGTACTCACGGAACATCAAGATGAATCGTCAGCCAAGCTTTGTCCATATTCATACTTTACGATATCAATATTCATCCAAGAGTCGTTCCTCCCTGGAACGCTCGTTCAACTTCACATCCTTTCATTCATATCACATTCTCTTCTTATTTCATACATAATCATTCTCAATTCCATCTTTCATTATCACTTTTCTCAAATTCATCTTTTATAATCTTTCACTTTAATATCATTTCCATCATCCATTCCAAGGACATAAAATACCGAACGTTCAGCCCTCTTCGTAATGAGGACGAACGTAGGAACGAGACCGATAAATCTCTCGTTCCAGAATAGAATAAGACCGATTACAATAATATACCCTATATGACGAACGTTATTTACCACGTGAATCAGTTGAATGAACTGACTCTCATGAGTTCAGACCCACACTCAAAGAATAGAGTAAGTACGTAGGCTCTAGGCCGGATCCAAATGAATGTAGACACATCAAGATGTTAAAGAATCATATTTAGAATAATTTAATTACAGAAACCTAATGCTCGTCAATGACCGAACATAGTAAAAGGATTTACTGAATTTGGACGAACGCTATTTTTCATCAATATAGATTATATAAGAAACGAATACGAGCGCTTGGTGTAAGACCGAACACTACTCAGTACGAGCGCTTGGTATAAGACCGAGCACTACTTAGTACGAGCGCTTGGTATGAGACCGAGCACTGTTCAATACGAGCGCTTGGTATAAGACCGAACACTTACGAACGACGAAATTATACCATTATATATATATATATATATATATATATATATATATATATATATATATATATATATATATATATATATATATATATATATATATTACTTTATCAAGGGATATTCGGATACAACTATGCTTGGCCGAACGCTCAAACAAAGTATTACCACACGAGGACGCTCGTCCTCAACTAGGGTTCTCTCCAAATGAAAGAATCCCATTTTTACTATGTTTAACAGGAAAACTGAACGGTCAATGACCGTTCAGTGACGAACGTACTTTTTCATATGAGACTTTCATACCAGAATTATTTCTTTCCAACAATCATTTCTTAATATATATATTTTCATAACTTTATACATTCCTATCAGATTCAACTTTCATACTTCAAACAATTCATATCACATAAATCTCATATAACTCATACATCATGCATAACTCAACCATATTTCATTTCCACTCATTAAATAAACGAACGTTCATGAAATCCATTCATATCAACCATCATGTCAGTATTCATACTTGATATATACATTCACCTATTCAACAACATGCATTCATTTTCAACAAGCGTACAACAACATACAATTAAATTAGATAAGCTTCCCTTACCTCTAGTGTGAACGTACGTCCTTCAGAATAAATCTTACTTCACGGAATTAAGATTTCTTCTACTCTCAACGCTCAACCAAACTCTTCCAAACTAAACCAAACAGTAAGAAACCAAGATAACTTAGACTACACCCTTGCATGAAACCAAAATGTGGTTTGCATGTAACAAAAGAACGAACGACTAAGGGGAGAAGACTTACCAGCTCAAACTGGAAACTCAATCGGTTCAAGATGAAGCTTGGGACGCCGGGAATGCTTCCACGGTGCCTGAACGGTGATCGGAGTAGAGAAGGGTAAGTTACAGTAGAGAGAAGGAAGGGTTTTCTAGAGAGAAGAAGGAGGAAAATGAAAGATCAGATTTTGGAAAGAGGGTGCATGCAGAGGAGAGTGGGCAGGGTTTTCAGAAAAATCATTTTTGTTTACCCCACGTCCAACGGATGTACACTCTCCTGTCGACACCTGTCATCCACTAACTGATTTTCGGATCCCCTTCGCTTGACACCTGACGTCCGTCATCTGAGTGTCAATTTCCCCTCTTGACACGTGAATTCCACTAAGCGGGACGTGCTTGGATTTTACTGGGTCTGACACTGGCCCTCCCTCATTTTTATTATTTTTATTATTGTTATTACTATTATTATTATTATTATTTAATAATTTAAGTAGTTATTTATTTATATAATTATATACATGTTCTGAGTAGTTAATATATATTAATTTTATATTCATTTTTATTGAGGATTTTAAATAATATTATTAATGTTTTATTTATTTTATATATCATAATATACGTTTTGTGATTTCTTATAACTACTAAAATATTATTTATTAACTACTTATTAATTTTCTCTTATAATGTTACTGTTATCACTATTCAAAGAAACATAAAGTATACTCCGTCAAACTATTTTATCAACATGATTCGAGAAATTATGATTTACTAACATTTAATAGTGGATCAAATTTATAAACATTGTATACCTAATTGACTAGTAAAATTAGTTAACAAATATTTTTATTTTCTTATGGTCCCTTTTTTATATATGTTTAATACTTTGTTGGTATTATTTATGTCTTGTTACGGTTTTAATATATTTTCGGTATCAAGTATATGCATAAAAATTACATTTTAGGTCAATCTTAGGAAAGAAAAAACAATTAAATATTGAATGATCACCGTAATTTGCTTTAGTCTTGGCTAAGATACGAATTTTTTTTTTCAATATTTACACAATCTTAAAACAAATTATTCTCTGATTTTAAAAAAAAAAGATTATTACTGTCTTAAAAGATAATTTAATCAGTAATACGATTCGTTCAAATTTATTTTATTTTTGAAATATAATTTATACGAATATTCATAAAATGGATATGTTTAATAAAAATATTAATTTTTAGGTTTAATACGTATTTTGGTCCCTCTTTTCGTAGGGTCTGTTCAAATTGCTCCTACTTTTTTTCAAAAGTTCACTAAGATCCCACTTTTCGCAAAAACGATGCACATTAGTCCTTTTTTAGGTTTAATACGTATTTTGGTCCCTCTTTTCGTAGGGTCTGTTCAAATTGGTCCTACTTTTTTTCAAAAGTTCCCTATTTTGATCCCTCTTAGTGAACTTTTCGTATTTTGGTGAGCTGTACATTTTGATCCCTCAAAAGTTCACCTCAACGAAAAATGTACAGCTCACCAAAATACGAAAAGTTCACTAAGAGGGATCAAAATAGGGATCAAAATAGGGAACTTTTGAAAAAAAGTAGGATCAATTTGAACAGACCCTACGAAAAGAGGGACCAAAATACGTATTAAACCTAAAAAAGGACTAACGTGCATCGTTTTTGCGAAAAGTGGGATCTTAGTAAACTTTTGAAAAAAAGTAGGACCAATTTGAACAGACCCTACGAGAAGAGGGACCAAAATACGTATTAAACCTAATTTTTAAAGTAAATTTATAAAGGTTGTCACTGACACATAAAAGTAGTGAGTATTATTTTAAATGTTAGATGTTTAAAATAATATCTACGATCTTCCCTATAAAAAGAAATGCTTCCTAATATATAATCTAATTATTAAAATTTGTCTCTTGTTCCTCCCTGCATCCAATAATATACTTGTATTTGTTTGTAACTTCACCATTATTTAATTGTGCCCATAATAATTGTTTTTCAAAGACTAATCTATTAAAGTTTTATAATCCAAGAAGCTTCATTCATTGAAGGATAAATCATCGTTTAACTTTTTCTTCTTTTCCATTGTGGGGAACAAATGCATAATAATTCACATTTTTTAATCCATAATTACCATATTCATCATGAGTTCACTGTTTATCAGTGTGAGCTCTTCTTCAACATTTTTTTCTCACTATCTTATTTACTATAACTTCTTTAATAACTTTTCTGTTTTGATTTAAATATAATTTATATTGCAATTCAAAAAATATTAAAAATATTTTTTATCACTCTTCATTTTATAAAATAAGTATACTAATTACTTTTGCAAATTAACTCCATTTTAAACTTTTCAAATATCTTTTCTGTATTTTAAAGTTTTTGATATAGAAGCAACATGTAAAAAAAACACTATGGACCTCCGGCCCAATAGTGTTATATCCACATTGACATACAATAACAAATTTCTTTTGCATCCCATGATTTATTCCTGCATTTTCATGTAGTGCGTAAAAGACAAAACTGTCCTTAGTTTCAATCATTTTCTATGTTAGGTTGCTAGTTTTTTCCTCATCTCTTTCCACAGCCTTCTTTTCATTATTTGCATTAAGATAAAAATAATTCTCAACAATAAGTCTAAATTATGTAACTCACAGTGACTTCTAAATTTACATAAGAAGATATTCTTAGAATTATATAATTCAAAAAAATTAATAATATTTTTTAATTATGAAAATTAGAAGCATCCTTTTAATCAAAATATAACTTTTAGATGGTTTAATTCGAACTTCAAACGTATCTTCTAAATTACACAATTTACAAAAAAAAATTATGAAAAAAAATATTTTTTCATAGAAGATGAATATAAGTCACTTTTAAGTTTCGACTTATACAATGAAAAAAGTTTCCAAATTAAAAATTTTTGAGAAAGATAAATAAATTAAAAAAATAAATAAGAGATCTTCATGCGAAAAAAAAGTATGATGCACAAAAAGAAATTATGAGTCCGTGAATACTGTATAAGTCCAACAACTGGTTGTAAGTTAGAAGATGCCACCTAAATGAAAAAATACTATAAATAATGCAACATATTCATAAAATACTATAAATAATCCCATAAATCAAAATAATTATTATTTTTACATGTTAAATTATTTTATTATAATTAGTAATTAGAACTTAATTATTATATACATTAAGTTTTAATATTATTATATATTTTTATGTTTTAAATAATATAATACACAGAAACTAACGTTTTAAATTATTATTTTTGTAAACGTTATTAAAAAAATGGGGTTCATAGACTAGTATGAGAGTCCAGACTCGTTTTTCACCCCTAATTTTGTTAAAGTTAATGGAAATGTCATTGCACGGTCGCGAAGACCTCGACGAAGCCGCGACAGACGGCAAGACGTTCGATGACCTTGGCAGAGTGGGTCGTTAGTACGTGCCGGGAGCTCGGAATGCGAATGCCACGACACGTGCAGCAGCGTTGCATACCGCCTTGCTGACGAGACTGGGAGTGGAAAAATGGTGGCCTTCGCTCTTCTGATCCTGCATCTTCTCGCTGAGCACCCCTTCGACGTTTTTGCACTCGTAGTGACGCCCACGCAAACTGGCGTTCTAGCTCCTTTAGCAAAAGGCTAGATGCCAAAGTATCAGGTCTGGCATCACCAGAAAGCATTTCCATGAAGAGCTTCATTGCTTCCTCCAGCTTTTTAATCCTTATCAATGAAATCACAAGTGAACTGCAACAATCACCATAAGAAACCCCATGTTCCACCACAAACTTATCAATCAACTTGTAAGCTTCTCCTACACGACCCTCAACACAAAGGCTATCAACCAAAGTAAAAACAGTAACATGATTTGCATGGCACCCGAAGCTTTCATTCTATCCAGAATATCCAATGCTTTCGTCCACTGACCTCTCTTACAGAAACTTTGAATCACAGATATATAACTAACAACATTTGGACGACAATCCCCACCTTTCTCCATTTCATCCAACAACTCCAATGCCATTTCCATAGATCCAGACCTACACAAGCCATTTAAAATGACTGATAAAAGGACCAAATTGGTTGAACATCTATGTACTCTCATAACCTTAAGCAAAGAATAAGCATGCTCTGGGCGACCCACATCACATAATCCCTCCACTATTGCCATGTACGTAATAAGATCAGGGTAAAGATCGTTCAAACTCATCTCCCCGATCAACTTCTCAGCCGTTTCAATGTCGCTTGGGATGACAGGAATTGAGGACTTCAATGACACATTGAGAATCGAGTTTAGGCTTAACCTTGGACAATGAGTTCTCAACACTGCCATTGTTTTGGTGGAGATGGGTACAGAGGGTATCGACCATGCCCATTCGGTGGGTGGAGAAAGGAAGAGTTTTGAGTGCGTCGCAACGCGAGAAAAGCCGAAACTTTACAAATTGGGGCATAGGGTTAGTGGACGAGAAAGAAAAAGGAAGAACGACGAAGGTTGCGTGAAACAGAAAAGGGTCTAATTGATTTGATTACCAGTGCCTGTGTATGTGAGGACGAGACTCCATCAGCCAAGAAATGAGTTGAGTTGGTTCCTTCCTCCTTCTCACACCGCTTCCAAATTCAATGGTTTTTTCAAACATCCTCTGGATAAAAATCAAAAGATACTAAATATTTATTGTTTAGTTTGACAAAAATCTATAATTTTTTATTTATGTAAACAATTTAAAGTATATATTATTTAGATAGAGTAACATCCCAAAATACAGTAATAACCATAATTTAGAATTGATTACAATTAACAGTTAAACCATACAATCTTACACTAATAACAATTATCCCAAAATCGGACATGCTTAAGTACAGAGATAAATACCATACAGCAGTATTTCAAAGTTTAAAGACAAACGGTTTTACAAACTTCAACCGAACGTCCAAAAAGCTAAACAGAAAAACTAAAGGCTACAACTTAACGAGCGCTCTAGGGCTCGGCTTTAACCTCTACTTCGACCAGATTGGCGTCCTCCAAATTTTCTTCTTCCAATGTTTCTTCAAGAAACGCCTCTCCGTCTGCTCACATCCACAGGGATGATCATTGCATAGACAAGACGGACATACAGGTACGAACGACAACACAAGGAAAAAATAACACAGGGTAAGCTTATTGAATTTAATTCACAAGTCATTCATACACATCAACATATCAGCATTTATATTAATATCACAATACATACTATCATTCAAAACTCTCATAAGACAAACCGTCCGGACTGTATGATTCTATGTATCTACAGGCGTTCTTGCACCCAGGTGATGTAGTAACTGGAAACGTCCATCAGCTGCCACCCGAAGTTAGCCCTATCAGTCCAAAGTACTCAGAAGGACTAGGACCTCCTGCCGTTCCCACATATGACCTGGCCTCCTCTATGTGAGGACGAGCACTCACGGAACATCAGGATGAACTGCCATCAGTAGCTTTACCATAGTCATACTATACAATTCCCAATATTCAATACAAGAGTCGTTCCTCCACGGAACGCTCGTCCAAATTCCACAACCATAGTTCCACCTCAAATACTGTTCATTCTCAATAACTTTCCAACTTAACATCATTTTCATACTCCATTTTAGTTTCATAAAAAGACGAGCGTTCAGTCCCCTTCATAATGAGGACGAACGTTAACATGATACAGAGAAGTACTCGTTTCTGAAAGAAAGAAAACGAACGTCTTTCCAAAGACGGACGTCATGACCACTTGAATCAGTTAAATGAACTGATTCTAGAACGATTCAAACGATACTTAGAATAATTTAAAGGTTTAATCATTCACTAAGTCCCTATTTTCGCATGGAATCTCAATTTCGTCCCTTTCTTTCTGAAAATCTCAATTGGGTCCCAATTTTATGAAAATTGCAACAAATCGATCCTTTCCGTTAATTTGGCTGGACGGCGTTAAAAATATTGATGAGTGAATGCTGAGATGACGAACGAGCGCTCGTCCAGCAGCGAACGAGCGCTCGTCCAGCAGCGAACGAACGCTCGTCCAGCAGCGAACGAGCGCTCGACCACCGAACGAACGGTCGTCCAGTGTGGAACGAACGGTTGTCCAGCAGTAAGAGGTCGACGAGCGTTCGTTCTCTGGTGGACAACCGTTCGTTCCACACTGGACGACCGTTCGTTCGGTGGTCGAGCGCTCGTTCGCTGCTGGACGAGCGCTCGTTCGCTGCTGGACGAGCGCTCGTTCGTCATCTCAGCATTCACTCATCAATTTTTTTAACGCCGTTTGACACTATTTAACGGAAAGGATCGATTTGTTGCAATTTTCATAAAATTGGGACCCAATTGAGATTTTCAGAAAGAAAGGGACGAAATTGAGATTCCATGCGAAAATAGGGACTTAGTGAATGATTAAACCTAATTTAAATTCAAGAACTTTAGATCGAATCCAAATGAATAAAGACATCGCAAGACTTTTAGATGTTGATACCGGATACGAATTTATAAAAGATACTAACCGCCGGTCAATGACCGAACGCGGTAATAGATATTTATTAACTGTTTGGACGAACGCTATTTACATACGTGTGGTAATCAAGTGTAAGGACGAGCGTTCGGTATAAGACCGAGCGCCACTCATAACGAACGCTTTGGGTCGAGACCCATCTCTGATACGGAATATTAATAGAATTAGAAATTTATAAGGTAATCATAGGGAAGAGAATTATTTAGGAATGACTAAGTATATAAAGTTGTATTTTTCCAAGCTTCTCAATTTCTCACATAACACTCAGAGCACCTACGTTTGGCCGAACGCTCAAACGTAAGACTAATATAAGAGGGCGTTCGTCCTAACTCAGTATTCTTTCCAAATGAAAGAATTCTGTTTTCAAGGGAAGTACTAAATACCGAACGGTCAAAGACCGTTCGATAGCGAACGTGCATTATCATAGCATTTCATATTTAAAATCTCACTTACAGTAAACTCATTTTTCAGTATAAACCTTCATGCATTTAACTACTCATATCATAGCACATTTCATAAATTTCATATATCATCTCATCATCCAGATCATACACCAAAGATCAATAATACAGATTTCATACTTCATAAATTCACATACTTCATACAGCACAACACATACACATGAATTAAACTTAATAAGCTTCCCTTACCTGGATCAGTAGTGAACGAACGTCCTAACGTGCAAATCTGGATTCGCCCACTATCACTTCTATCCTCAGACCACTCAACTCTTGCGAACTAAAACCATTTACAGAATCAAAATTTGATTCAGATAAAGAGAATGCATGTAACCAGATTTGGTTTTGCATGAAACCTAATAATGAACAACTAAGGGACGAACTTACCAGATCCAAAACTTGAACTTGTTCGGTTTGACGGAAAGCTTAGGACGTCTGGATTACTTCTACGGTTTCTGAAATTGGATCGGAGAAGAAGAAAGTGAGTTATGGTAGAGAGAAGATGGAGGTTCTAGAGAGAAGGTAGAGAATTTGGGAATCAAGAGTTTGGGGAAGAAGACGAAGCATGCAGAAGAGTGGGAAGAGTGTTTTTCAGAAAATCAATTTCTCTCCCCACGTAGGACGAGCGTCCATTCGCCTGCTGCCACTTGGATTCAACTAACGTTTTCGAATGTTCCAAAGTGACACTTGGTAGTTGCATGCAGAGTGGGTGTGAGTGCGTTTTAATGACACTGCACGTGTGGCGCGGTGCATTTAATGGTGCTCAGAATGTGGGGGGTTTGGGTGCGTTTCTTAATAAAATCTGAACAGGGTTTTTAGGCATTAAAGACATGATTTGACAGGTGGAAGCTGTTTAAGTTTTCGAGACCTCACAGATAGTTTTTAGAAACTTTAATTTAAAAAATATAATTAGATTTTAGTGGACCAGGAATTATAAACAATTATAGTTGACACTTATAAATATATACAATTTATTTGTATTATTTATCATTATTGTAATGATTTAGGATTATTTGGGATAATCCGCAGGAATCGTAGCAGAAGGGTATTTAAAGTTGAAAGGAGAAAGATGAAATGGGATAGGGAACGAGTGCGACAATGAAAATTGGGAGTGAAATAGATAGAGAATAGAAGACAATAGAAGAGACTAGATGGGGAAATCGGGATCAACCCCTGTCACTGCCTCTGCAAAGGTTCACCCTTCCAACGATCCCGAACTGGACCCGGACTCTTACGCCCTCGAGAAGTTCAGACTCTACGAAACCAGAGCAGTAATTATCCATTCATTCGTCACGCAATAATATTTTACACAACCGATTAAATTAACCTATTTTGAAATTGCAATCGCAATCGCAGAGGTTCTACCTGATCAGAAGTGATCGGAGCAAGAGGTTCTTCTGAGTGTTGAAAATCGATCGATCAGAGTCGTCGGATCTGAATATCCGCCAAGACCCCGTCCTGTATTCACCCCAGGAGATCAAGAGCTTGCTTCAACGGATTGCTGAGGGTAACAGAGCCACTGACGGCCTCACTTTCGTCGCCAAGGTTTTCGGAATTGCTGGTTAGTACCTCTCTCTCTCTCTTCTCTCTTTCTGTCTCATCATGTGTATATACATGTGTACTATATATATCTCAACCAATTTCTCTATCCTTTCAAGGCTGCATCAAGTTTCTCGAGTCTTACTACTTGATTCTCGTTACTAAACGTAGACAGATTGGTGCTATATGTGGCCATGCAATCTATAACATCAAGGAGAGCCAATTGATAACCATTCCACATGTTTCAATCAAATCTGATTTAGCTCACTCTAAGACTGAGCTCAGGTAGATAACCCTTCCAAAACGTTTACCACATCTAACAACATCAGTTTCTTACCATCACCACGTCTCATTGCAGGTACAAAAAGCTTTTGTCTAGTGTCGATTTGACCAAGGATTTTTCCTATAGTTACACTTACCCTATAATGCAAAGTTTGCAAAAGAACGTTTCTCCTAGCGAAGACGGAGGGATGTCGTATGATAAAGAGATTCGTTTACGGTGAATAATAGCAAAACTCATTCTTTCATTTTTGTTTCTATCTTTTGAGTGTTTTCTTGTTAGGTTCCAAACCCAGGAACCTAACAATTGGTCCGACCTGCCGGATATCCTTAGGAGAGGGGTCAAGAATGGATCAAGAAGTGGTCAAGAAAGGGGGAAGCATGGAAGGAAGAGACAATTCTTGGGAAAGGAGGATTAGTGAACAGAAAAGGGAGCTAGCAGAATGGAGAAGAAATATGCAAGAAATGCGGCAGGAAACCAGCGAACTCTTGCGAGTTCTTAGAGGAAGGGTGTGGAACCAGGAAAAGGGATTAGAAGGCAGTCCAGGGTTTGTAGATGAAGATCAACATACTGTTAACGAGAATCAGAGAAGGAGAAGGGAGAGCTCGGGGGAGGAACGAGAGCGAAGACAAAGGGGGGAAAAATTAAACGCACTAGAAGGAAGAATGGAGGAACGAATGGCGGCAATGGAGCCGTCAATGCATGGACGAAAGGCGGAGATGGAGTCGTCAAGGGAGGAAATGAAGGTGAAAACGGCGGCAGTTCGACAAGACTCGGCAGCCACACGCCAGGATCTTCAAGAAGTGAGGCGATTATCGGGGGGACGACACCGCATTCAAGGGGAACTATCTGACGACGGTCAGACGCCTGTGAACGCCAATAGGAGTACGAGACGCAAGGACGAAATTGGGGGTGGAGAAGGTGAGTGGTTCAATTGGAGAAAGAGGGTGGAGCTGCCCGTGTTCGAAGGATTAGATACATTGAACTGGATCAATTGGGCGGAGCGATTCTTCGAATTTCAAGGAGTAGAGGAAGAGGAGAAGGTACGATTAGCATATGTGAGCATGGAGGGGAGCGTTGGCTACTGGTTCAAAGCTTGGAAGGAGAAAGCCAAGAATTTTTCATGGGATGGTTTGAAGGAAGCCTTGGTGATAAGGTTTGGAACCATTGTTGAGCGGTTGACAGCATTGAGACAGACGGGGACGGTGGACGAGTATGTACAATACTTCAAGATATTGGCGGGTCGAACAAAGAGGGTACCGGACAAGCAACTGTTGGGATATTTTCTTGTGGGATTGAAAGAGGACATCCGGAATCAAGTCCAACAGCATGAACCGCAGGAATGGATGGTGGCGATGCGGATCGCAAGGGATGTTGGGGAGTTCCAAAGAGTTGCCGAACGGTCTGAGGACAAGTGTTATAGCCCATACCGATCGGGAGTGGCCGAGCAGTCTAAGGCCATAGAAGAACAATTGTCTGGGGGACGAACGTGCGGTGAGGTGACACGGTTCGAGGCCAATTGCTATAAACCAAGCAGATCGAAAGTTGCCGAGCAGTCTGAGGACAAGTGCTACAACCCATGCCGATCGGGAGTGGCCGAGCGGTCCGAGGCCATAGAAGACAAGTTGTCTTAGAGACGAACGAACGGTGAGGTGACACGGTCCGAGGCCGATCGCTATAACCCAGGCCGATCGAGAGTTACCGAACGGTCGGAGGCCAAGCGCTATAGCCCAGGTCGATCGAGAGTGGCCGAGTGGTCGGTCGGATCCGAACAAGAGAAGACTGTTGGACCCAACGGGAGAGGCTTGACGAAGCCGAACGGGTTAGCACTACAAGCTGCAAACCCGAGAGGACTGAAGGAACCGAACGGTCCGGAAACGAACGGGAAAGAACTGCCGAATCCGAACGTGAAAGGACAGGAGGAACCGAACGATCTTACATTTACAGTCAAAGGCCGAACGGTTTTACACTCAAAACGATCTTCTAGTCATTGGCCGAACGGTCTTACAGTTACATTCAAAGGCCGAACGATCTTACAGTCCAAACAATCTCTTAGTAATTGGCCGAACGGGCTTACAATTAGAATGAAGGCTAAGGAGGGAAAGGTGGATGGAAGAATCAATGGTCGGGAGAGAAGGATGGATTTTGTGAAGAGGTGGACCAACGAACAAAAGAAGGGCCTTGCCATTCGTGAGGCACCTGCAGAGGGGAGAGAACTTTTTGAAGCTTTGAAAGACATCGAAGACCATTTCTTCAGGGATTATAATTCTGGAAAAGAGGTGACCAGAATGTGGAAGCTTATAATTCTGGAAAAGAGGTGACCAGAATGTTGGAAGCTAATAAAATCCAAGAAGAATGGAAGTCATTGGAGGAGGAATTGCCACCACCCAAACCTCCAGACCTGAGTTGGAGGGCAGTTGCTAGAGGGTTCCATTCATATGAGTACACAATGATGAAGAGGAGCCATGAGATCAAGCCTCCCATTTCCAACCTTGAGGACAAGGTTGTTCGGCAGCAGGGTGTAATGTTAGGGATGGAGAGTTTACGAGTGAAGGAATAAAACATTAAATGCCCAACTGCCTTAGCAGTTAGGAAGAGCGGGGTTATTGGTTGTATAAATAGCAAATAATCAATTGTAGTGGGGGGTCGATTGTTTGATTGTAGTCTAACAGGGTTTGTCATCCTAAGGAGGGAGGTTAGGCTCTCTAGAGGGAGGTTATGCTCCCAAACTCAGTCCTTGTAAAGAGATTCGTTTACGGTGAATAATAGCAAAACTCATTCTTTTATTTCTGTTTCTATCTTTTGAGTGTTTTCTTGTTAGGTTCCAAACCCAGGAACCTAATAGGAACATAAGAAAAATCAACTAGAGAAAAGAAAACAGTTTTAAAGTGTATCATCAGTGTGCAAAAAGAGGGAGAAAAATAATCATCCATGAGTTCAAATGTCAAAAGCAATGACTGTGTTGGTATTCAATTGCAGTCTCAAATACAAGATAATTTAGAATAACTAAGATTGCAGAACATACACGATCATTTAAATGAGGGACACAGATGATGAGAAACAAGAGCAAAGAACTCTAACAGGAAGAAAGAGAGAAACATATCATTGTGTGTCTAACATGAATTAGGAGCAATGTAAATCTTCACAGACTCTCTAATAAAGTATAACCTATAGAGGTATTCATTATAATAAGAGAATAAGAGTCTAACCTGGTCTGTTGATCCTCCTCCATCAATCCTTCCTTGGACAAATCATAGCAAATAATTGTTTATGGGGCTAACTTACAGAATAAACTGTTTAATCTATCCAAAGAGTTGAGTTTGAAAGACACATAGATGTCATTCAACGCTTGGAACATGATGCAAGCAGAGAAGAATGTGTACAAAAGTTCCCCATTAAAAGTAGATGAGGATGTAGATGTCCAGACATCAAGGCTAAAAGGTCATAACAAATACGACCTATAGCACAAACAGTCTTCACGTGATGAGATTTGGTTGAATAAACTCCCCAACACGTTATGATTTGGGAAGAATCAAATCCTTAAAACAGCCTTCAAGTGATGAGATTCAAATAATCTTAACGTCCAATCACATAGAATAACTACATGTAACTAACCCAGGAAATCATGGAATGTATTGTCTTTAATTAGTGCCGTCAGGTGCTTTAATGCTAGTGAAATTTCATCACAACTAGGATGTGACTTATCACCCGCAACAAATAGGTTTGTATTTTGTCCTACAACGATCCAGCTACAGCCGGGCATTTTTTGGATATCTTTCTACATCATTGTTCTCCTCAAAGATCTAGCTTCATCCCAAAGTCCAGATGCAGCATACAAATTTGAAAGCAGCACATATGAAGAAGAGTTTCTGGGTTCTAACTCAATAAGTTTCTTAGCCGCTCTCTGTCCCCTCTTTTCATCCCCATGTATTCTGCAAGCACCCAATAAATTGGCCCAAATTATAGCATTCGGTTCAACTTCTATTTTGTCAATGAACTCTTCAGCTTCCTTTAGAAAACCCCACCTACCAAGTAGATCAACCATGCAAGCGTAGTGATCCCCTCTAGGCTCAATTCCATAACAGTTTACCATGATGTGAAAAACTTGAAGACCCTCATAAACCCACCCTGCATGGCTACAAGCAGTGAGCACTCCAAGAAATGTTACCTCATCAGGGGTAATGCATGATTGAGCCATCTCATTAAAGACCTTTAGGGCACTTTCTGCATAACCATTTTTGGCAAATCCAACTATCATTGAGTTCCAAGAAATCACATCCTTTTTAATAGTCAATTCATGAAAAACTTGAACAACACTTTTTACATCGCCACATTTTGCATACATGTCTACAAGGGAACTACCTGTTAACTCATCTAAGTCAAAACCAGTATGGAAGATTAGAGAATGTATCTCTCTACCATCATGCAGTGAGGATAAGAGAGCAGAAGCTCGAAGAGCAGTAACAAAAGTTGCTTGGTCGGGTAAAATACTGTTGCCACGCATTTCCTGATACAAGTTTAAGGCCACATCACTGCACTTATTTTGGGTATATCCTGAAATTAAAGCAGTCCACATTACCGTGCTTTTAAGGTTAGAAAACTCCGAGAAAAGAACGCTTGCATCTGCAAGCCTTTGTGAATCCATATACATGCCCAACAAAGAGGTTCCTAAGAATTCGCTACCACATAAGAGACCCCTCTTTACTACAACACAATGGATCTGCATGCCTAAAATTACCTTTGCAGAACCCTTACAAACATCTATGACGCTCACAAATGTAATCTCAGATGGCTTCAGTCCCAGTATCAGCATATCATGAATAAGACTAATAGCTTCTTTTATGTCTTTTGGAGCATATCCTGCAATCAGAGCATTAAAGGAGACCACACTCCGTTCAGGCATCCTAGAATAAATTTTTTGTGCATCTTCAATGTCTCCGCATTTTGAATACATGTCAATAAGAGAACTTCCAGAAAAAAGGTTAGTTTCTAAACCCAACTTAACTGACAGGCAATGGAGTTGTTGTCCTACATCTAGCACCTTAATATTTCCACATGCACTAAGTATGCTGGCCAAAGATACCTCATCAGGTACAACGTCGTCCAAATTCATTCTTTGAAACAAACTGAAAGCAACAGCCTCCTCTTCTTCCTGCACATAACCAACAATAATGTCATTCCAGGAAACATGATCTCAGCATGTCATGAGCTCAAACTGCTTAGCAGCTTCCGTCAAAGCCCCAGCTTTGGCATACATATCTATCAATGAATTATTGACAAATAAATTGGAGGTAAAACCCTTCTTGATAATAGTTGAATGCAACTGGTGACCAATTCGTACATATTCAAAGGATGCACACGAGCTCAAAATGCTTGTGTAGGTAAATTCATCTGGGTGAACGCCACATATTGTCATACCCGAGAACAACTCCATGACATTACTTAAATAGGCATTCTGTGAATAAACTCCTAGCATGGTGTTCCAGACAATCATATTTTGGTGAGATATAGCATCAAATACTTGGCGTGCAACATCCAGCATCGCACACTTGCCATACATATTGATCAAAGAACTTGCAACGTATATACTGGAATCGAAACCTTGCTTGATAGCCAGGGCATGAACTAGGAAGCCGTGATGGAGGGCGGCTAAACAGGCGGATAGAGTGATGGCGAAAGTAAACTGATCAGGGGAATGGCCAGAGTTGAGAAAAGAAGCAAAACATCGAAGGACACTTTGGGGCAATCCATGGGTGGAGTGCATGCGAAGAAGCGAATTCCAGGCACTGGCATTCCCCTTCGCCTTCCCCTGACACTCACTCTCAACACTCCAACGCCCATGGTAGCCTCTCCCTCTCACCACACCTCTCACTGTAACACTCACGCGCATCAATCAATTCGATTTGATTCCCTTTTCTCCCCCTTCCAACTATCCGCACATTCTTTCTCTTTTGTTCTTCTGTTAGAAGTAAAATCCAATTTGTGTATGGAACATTCTATTCACGTTTTTAATTAAGGCCAAATGACAGACGACATTTCATCCTTCCCTATGAAGCTCCAAGACGGCTGGGAGGCCGCGCTTCCCCGCTTCCGACACTTTGCTGACACGGACACGTTTCGGGGACGTGCACAACATGGTGTCGGACACCGTTTTTAGGGCTAGACACGGCCCTGACGCGGCGAAGAAGATACGTCTTGGTTGTTGCAACCGGAAATCGAAAAAAGCGAAGTTGCATAGGAAAACTCTCTTTTTATGGAAACATTTTTCGGAAGCTTTTGATAGGGTGTAGGAAGCTTTAACCATTTTATTGTCTTATGTCCTTGCATTCCACCCTTTGTGAGCTACAATAATTCAGTCTCTTTTACATGATTTTCATAACAAGGGCTCTCGTCTTTCGGTCACTTATTATAGTAGTTAGAATGCAACTCATGTTACTGTTATTCCGATGGTTTACCAGAGGACCAAACATTTAGAGATATTTTCTCTCGGTCCAAGAGGAACTTCAACAAAGTCATATGAAATTGTTACGCTTTTCTACAAAAGTGTCTCTCCAAACCTCTCTGGAATCAATATTCTCGCCTCCGATTTATGTGGGATATCAAAATACCATTAGTTGTCCCACTTCATTGAGAAGAAGCACAACAAGTTTGTCATACTAATTTTGCCAATTCTGGATGGTTCAAGAACTATTTGTCAGGCTTCCTATTTATTTTGTTTTTTCCTTTCTGTTCTGCTGTTTTGTCCTATTTAGTTAGATTATTTCCTAACTATCCAGTTACAAGAAAAATTCAGTCTATGCATGCATCATTGTATCCCACTTTAAAATAAGGGAAAACAACATAGAACATTTCATCCTTAATAGTTTCGTTCATCCCTAAATATCCAAAATGTCTGAAAAAGCAAAACAATAGCACTTCAAAGCAAATTCATTAGAACCCATCTCTATATATTATAAGGATTAAAACAATTAGAATAAAATTATAAGAACTAAAACCTAAGTATAGTAAAAGTACCAGAACTAAACTTCAGTTTGAGTATGGAATAACCAAGGCAATCCTATGGAGAAAAAATGTGCTCAAATTTAAAAAAGAAAAATTAATTATATATATAAGGCCTGACCAAATGATAAGAAAACTGACAACGTCTTTTGTATAAGGAACTACGAGTTAAAATAGTACAGAAACAAATGTTCAAATTATACATGTCAAAATAATAACCCATCATATCCTTTGTAGTTTTTCTTCCCCAGTTAACCATCTTGTAAGCCAACTCGGATCATCGGCAAAGAATTTACAAGATCTGGGAATGATCCCAAGGTCCGCACCAACTTGGTCATACTCCTTTAGAGCTGCTTCCATTTCTGTCGCAACGCTAGTATCATTAACAATTTCATATGATGTTAGTAGTGGGTTTTAAGCCTAACTCAACCTCACAAAACCGGCTTGTAGGGTGAGGTTTGCATCCACTTATAAACTAAGAATTGACCTTATCTCTAGTCGATGTGGGACTTCCAACACACCCCCTTCACGCCGAGTGATAGGCCGTCGTTGAAGCTATCAAATTAATACTACTTTTCAAGGCAACTTCAGTATTGCCAAGTAGTATTCAAGAAAGTAGACACACACCCCCTTCACGCCGAGTGATAGGCCGTCGTTGAAGCTATCAAATTAATACTACTTTTCAAGGCAACTTCAGTATTGCCAAGTAGTATTCAAGAAAGTAGACAGGGTTGAAGTAACCTTGAGTCGTCTCCCAACGAACACGGAATTGCTTTTGAATATCTGTGACTCTTACTAATGTTATGCAATGCTTATGAATAAAAGTAATGGTTGAAGAGTGTTTAAAGAATAAATAAGAAACTTAAAAACAGTTACGATGAAATAGGCTAATTCCACTGTTTTTCCAAGATAGATTCATCATCGGTTATTCACGGATAATTGTTCAATTGATTATTGTTTAAGTTTCAAATTAATTAAAGTACATTCTTAATCAATTTGAGGGCGATCATGCATTTAACCAAAGTAAATTCTCAATCAAATGCAAAACCTTTCTAGATTATTCACAATAAATTCAACCAAAGTACATTCTCAATCAAATTTTATTGTGTTTAATCATGTCTATTCTTAAATCTCCTAACCAAGTTAAAAGTTAATCAATCAAAGTAAATTCTCAATTAATTATAGTTGAAATTATTACTACCAACCAAAGTACATTCTCAATTGATAGTAAAAACTATTAAATCATATGAAAGTTCTTAAATTAAATCAAAGTAGATTCTCAATTTAAACCTAGAAACCCTAAAACTCATATAATCAATATGCATGTAGATTGAAACATATTATGATGCAAAAATCTTTGCTTTTAACAAGATAGAGAGATGAAAGACATAGAGAGAGAACAACTTAAATCAGTAATCAAAATAAACAATTGCATTAACTTAACGTAACCTTAGAATCCATTAGGGAATTACAGCAGAATAGCCCTAAATGCTTAGCTCTCCATGAATGGAGTTGAATACAAGATGAAAGAAAAGTGAGAGGAGTCTGAGAGAATTAATGAAGTGAAGTCCTTGGTCTCTTTATATAGGGCTTGATTGGGCTTGGACTCTGATTATTCAGTTGATAGAATCTTTTATCTTATATCTTTCAAATAACTAAAAGATTTAGATAATTATAACATTATTTGGAAGATATTTTCGGTTGATATTCCCAAATTAAATTAATTCAACAACTGAATTTTATCTTTTGGCTTTTCTGAATTCAAAAATTGCACAAATGCCCTGAAATTTCCTCTATCTACACTTTAGCCCCTTCTGAGTTTCTGAAATTGCAAGAAAGCCCCTCAGTTGACCAGACTTTGACCAGAGAAGGCTTATTGACCAGCTTTGACCAGAGGAGGACGCACCAATGGGAGCTCGACACGTGTCAGGCTCCTTCCTACCCAAAATTAGGGTTCAGAATTGGGGAAAGGGCTTCCCCCTCCGCCTCTGCCTGCGTCTGTTTGGGTTTTTCTTTTGAATTGCAGGTTCGAAGATGGATGGCAGCGGCAAGGAGGTGAGCACGGTTACTGTGCGTGCCGGAGGCGATGATGCTGCGGCGTCGCCGTTAATGGCGCGATGAAGGTGGATGTTGCGGCCTTGCGATTGACGAAGGAGAGAGTGTTATCGCGGCGGCTGGCGGTGCCCATGGTACCGCGGTGTGGTTGATTGTTGCAGGTCCGGTGGCGAAGAAGCTTGAATCGCGAATAGGAAGGCGCGATTTTGGGGTTGATGGTGGTGGAGAAGAGGATGGTGACTCTGTGCGACGACGGCGAGATGTTGGTGATGCGAAGACGAACTCGCGGATGGCGGTCGTGGTGGCTTCGAACCCTTGCGCGAAGGAGAAGGAAGGTGGCGGCGGTCTTGGTTGAGGCACCGTGGTGGTCCGTTGATGCGCCGGTGGTGATGGTTGATGGTGGCTATCCGGCGGGAAAGGAGGGAGAAGAAGTTGGTGTCGCGGCGGCCATGGATGTCGCGCTTTGGTGTCGAGAAGGGAGAAGATGAACGGAGGCCGCGACGTGGTGGTGACGGCGGCACGGCAGTGGCGTTGGGCTTGCGGCGGCGGCATGGCAGTGGCTGTCCGATGACAGAGCGGAGCGGCGGGAAGGTGGTGGCGGCTAGGGTTCTGTTGGAGAAGGTGGAAGATGATGCTCATGGGTTAGGGCTGAGGTGGCGAGATGCGGTTGGCTAGATCTGTGTGGGGAGGATTTGGACACGTGGCATGATATGGTGGAGTCTAGCTTAGGAGGGGTGTGTATAGGAAACTTAGGGAGGTGTAGTAGAAATGGCTTAGTGTTTGGACTTGGTCTTTGGCCTGTTTCAGAAATAGGAGTGTATGTAGGGATTTTAGGGGATGCAAGGGTAAAGCTTGTCTGTTTGGTCCATCTGTACATTACTTTCCAAATAAAACCTCATTTTGGGCCTTGAATTGCCATTTGGACCAATAAAACTTATATTCTCAGCTGCACAAATAAACATTAGAACATCCAAGAATAATTTATGCGCAAAAACTTACTTTTTACGTCTCTTTATTTCCCAAACCCAATCATCACAAATTCACTTAAAATCAACCATTTAAACACAATTATCCCATCAAAATTTTAATTTTCAAACATAAATGTGGGCATAAATATGCACTCATCACCGAGGTATAGACATCTCGTGCGTGATAGTAGAAATTGGGTGGTCCGATAACAGCCCGATAGCGGGTGGAATAGAAGAATAGAATGCCCACTTAGAACTCACTAGGATAGGCTCTAACCATGGCTCTGATACCATGTTAGTAGTGGGTTTTAAGCCTAACTCAACCCCACAAAACTGGCTTGTAGGGTGAGGTTTGCATCCACTTATAAACTAAGAATTGACCTTATCTCTAGTCGATGTGGGACTTCCAACATATGAACTCATGCTTAAAGCATCTGCGTAGTGTTGCTCCCTCTCAGAGTCATTTTGGAAAAGTTCCAAGGCAGGTCCCTGCATGCATGCCAAGGATAAAGGCAGTAAAAACTACATTTTGGCAGCAAACATGCATATCACATCCTAATAAAGATGCTATTTTATCTGCTTCATTTCATATTTATTTCTTTGTCATTTCTTATTAAAAATATAACATGTCAATCAACCCAACATGTACTTAAACTAAAGGAGAGATTTGTACCTCTGACAGCGCTTTCTTTGAAGCAAGCAATGGTAAGTGTTTCAGTATAAAAGTTGGGACCGAAATACGAACCTGATGAATCGCGCCCTCTCCTCCTAGAGTGCTTTTATCTTTGCGTCCGCTTCTCTTTCAGCGTGTTTCCAGGAGAATTGGGTGGGCACCTGCGAAGGCACTCCACCGCCCAAGTTAGAAAGAAGGATCTCTTTTTGGTGTTCTTTTTTTTCAATCATAGAAGGAAATCATACCTTATTCCACCTCTCCTTTTCATATTTATCTTCCTAATGAAGACAAACCGTTTTTCTTAAAATTCGGTAAGTTGAGCTTTTTGTCTTTCCGGAAAAGACAAGCGTTAAATCGTAGTTGATACTAGGCCAGCTAATCCCGTGATTTGTGGAACTAACTATTTGTTCTTTTGCTTATTGGGATTTAGTATGTTCAACTTGACTAAATTTGACCAGACGTATGGCTTTGCCAACTGATTACTGCAATCGAAACATGCGATCGCCATATTACGACTGCAATGTATCTCAGATTCTTAATGGTCGGCCGGGTTACCAGTTGACCGTTGGTGAACTTAGGCTACACGTCCCCTTAAGGATCGTTCGTATCATTGAACTGTCGCGACATCGCTCGACAACTTGTTTATTGTCGTCCACACATGCGATCGCTATGTTACGATCGTAACACGTCCCCTTAAAGGTCGCTTGTATCATTGAACTGTCGCGACATCGCTCGACAACTTGTTTATTGCCGTCGACACATGCGATCGCTATGTTACGATCGTAACACGTCCCCTTAAAGGTCGCTCGTATCATTGAATTGTCGCGACATCGCTCGACAACTTGTTTATTGCTGTCGACACATGCGATCGCTATAATATGATCGTTTTATCGATTGATGTTCAAGGGGTAAGTTGCGGGTCGACGTTGGCCTTTGATACGCTCGACATATATATATACGACCGCCATCTTACGATCGTAAGATGGTCTGTCATTGCGCGGGGTTATCAGTCGATTATCGATGTATTCTGGTCGCCCGATTTACCGGTCGACAGTTTGAGTGTTCAGGTATCCTACGATACGTAAGATGGTCTGTCATTGCGCGGGGTTATCAGTCGATTATCGATGTATTCTGGTCGCCCGGTTTACCGGTCGACAGTTGGACTGTTCAGGTATCCTACGATACAGTAAGTGTTTCATACATAAGTCCAGATACAAAGTACTAGTTATGTGGGCATGTTTATATTTCTCACGGTTAAAGCACATACCTGACATAGCTCGGCATAATGTTTATATATCTCACTGCTTTCATCTTCTCGTATTCTTTATTAGGAAGAAGACGTAATCGAATTTGAAGTTTAAAGAAAGTAGATGATTATACCCTGTAAGGTAGACCGGTCAGTTGAAGATGCTCGAATGAGAAGGATTGTTCCTAGAGAGCGCTTCTGAGAATAACCGTCCGTAGCCCAGGAGAACTTCCTAGCAGACGTTAATGACCGTGTGTGGCCCAGAAGTTCTTGAAGAACATCCTAGTAGATGAAATCTATTCGGCCGAATTGTTGAATGCCTGAACTCTTGACGCCTTGAAGGACGGACGATTGAGGCCTGAAGGCCGAGTACCTGTGTGGCCGAACGGTCGAGTTCTGGTGAGGCCGAATGGCCGAATACCTAAATGTTGAGGCCACAGAAGGCCAAACAGTAGAGGTCGAGTGACCGGACACCTGCAAGGCCGAACGGCCGAACCAAATGCATGGGAGGCAGAATTGCCGAAGGCATGTGAGGCCGAATGGCCGAAATGAATGCGTGAAAGGCTGAATGGCCAAATTAATGGGGCGTCAAATGGACGAAGGTATGTGGGGCCCGGGAGACCGAACGGTTGAACCCGTGAGGCCGAACGGCCGAATGGTAGAGGTAGAACACGTACCTTGGAGGCCAAATGGCCTGATGGTTGATGTCGGACGATCGAGTAACTTTGGACGAACGACCAAGAGGTTGAGGCCGGACGATCGAATGTTGAATGCCAAATTTGGCTAAGTACCTAAGGCCGAACGGCCAAATGGTAGAGGTCGAGCACGTACCTTGGAGGCCAAATGGCCGGATGGTTGATGTCGGACGACCGAGTAACTTTGGACGAACGACCAAGAGGTTGAGGCCGGACGGTCGAATGTTGAATGCCAAATTTGGCTAAGTACCTAAGGCCGAACGACCGAATGGTAGAGGTCGAACACGTACCTTGGAGGCCAAATGGCCGGATGGTTGATGTCGGACGACCGAGTAACTTTGGACGAACGACCAAGAGGTTGAGGCCGGACGGTCGAATGTTGAATGCCAAATTTGGCTAAGTACCTAAGGCCGAATGGCCGAATGGTAGAGGTCGAACACGTACCTTGGAGGCCAAATGGCCGGATGGCAGATACCAAATTTGGTTGAGGCCGGACGGCCGAGAGTTGAGGCCGAACGGTCGGGAGACTGAGTTGTTGGGTTGATGTAGCCGAGTGCAAAGGGCTGAACGATGGAAGTTGACGTTCTTTTGAGGTGCCCCTCATTGCTCATTGGTTCCTTGTGTCTACAATGAGGAATACCCACTCGGCCCCACGGTGGGCGCCAAATGTTTCGGTCGGATCTGGTGGGACCCTATTAAAACACTCATGAACGGTAAAGACTGGCGGACGGATGATATCTCATGCTACGGATCGGACGGACGCTTGGTGACGAACGGACGCCTTCTGACGAGCTCTTGGCTGAGGGCTGGATGCACTGGGAAGGGCCGAACGGGCTCTCGTCTTCAAGTCTTGGTTGTAGTATTCGTCCTCTCCCTCCTCGCTCTCCAAGCCGGGCGGTCGTGCACCTGTCAAAGGCACTCCGACGCTTAAGTTAGTAACATGACCAAGTGGTCTGTAATGCATATGTATATTGCATTCTAAGCAATCCGTCTAGAACTCATACCAAAAACTGAAATTAGATAGATCCTAATATGAAAAACACAAGTGTTTTTACTTGGAAATGCAGGAAACACTCGTTCAAATTGGGCGGCAACACCAGAGAAGAAACTAAAAATGACTAAGAAAATGAGTGCCGAGATTTTCAGGCCCTTCATCTATCTTAGATTTATTTCTCCAATAGCAATACCCAAATGTAATGAAGTTAAAAGTGAAAAAGAGTGATATTATTCATAGTAACCCATTACAGAAACATCTTTCCTTTCTCTCTTTTACAATGTATCAGCAGATAAAATCTTCCAATTATGAACGTGTTAGCCTCGGCCTCAGGCTCCTTTTCATTTTCTGATTGAAATTCTCTAGCCACTTTTCCGTTCTGAATTCGCAGCTTAATTACACCAAAGAACTATTCTAGGTTGAGAAATATCACCATATTGCTCCTTCTTAATAATGATTTATCCCACCTGATACAAGGAACTGCACAAGTCTCTACCACAACAACACAAGGAACAAAACCAACACCTTTAGTCCCTGCTCTTTCTTCAAACAAATAGCAAAAAAGTTCGGTTGCAAAAGATGGTACTCCTCTCCTCTATCCTTCTTATTGGCTATTTATTTAGTCATTCAGTTATAAGATTTATAATTCACAGCAAAAGACAAAAACTTAGGAGAATTGTAACATCCCGATTATATAATAACCAATATTATATAAAAAGACGTCAACATTCAAATATAGAGAACAGTCAGAATATGACGTGTAATTTAAGTGCGAAATTACAGTCATCCAAATAAAAGGAGTGAAAATTTAAACTTAACAGTTTAGATTATTGAACACTACAAGTGTTCGAATAGGAAAATTCCTAACAGTCTAAACCGCAACCTCGGTATCCTCTAGCTCTTGCTCCAAGGGAATCTCCTCGACAACATCTGCTCCCATCCAAGTGGATGATCATCGCCAACGAAACATACCCAAACGGCACACAACACAAACAATGCAAGGGTGAGCTAGATATAAAAAGCATGTTATACATATATCATAGTTGATTCATGTCATCATACATAGATACATATAAAGGAACAATTAAAACATGCTCGTTAAACCACAACTCACACATCTTTATGCTTGCATAGTTCTGCTGGCACTCCCCAACACTATGCAAGGTAAATCCACGTCACACGACTCCTCTTTACACTTGCATAGTTCTGTTGGCACTCTCCAATACTATGCAAGGTAAATCCACAACACACAACTCATCCGGATTTGTATAACTGTCGAACTAACAGTCGTCTTTACACTTGCATAGTTCTGCTGGCACTCTCCAACACTAGCAAGGTAAATCCCCAACCTGCCTATATCTGCCATTAAAGGCTATAGACGAGGACCTCCATCTACTCTCACCACTGACACTGTTCTTCTCTATGTGAGCATGAACAATGCTTTGAGTGTAGGGATAGACAGACCGATCCTAAGTTCACTACAGTTATACAAAACAACCACAACACCACATAACCACTTATAGTCATCTCTCCCTGAGATGTCCACTTCATACTCACATACATCATTTACATTTACAATCATATCCTCACCGTAATTTATCATATTTCATACATTCACATATTTTCACATACATCACATCCCAGTATATATTCCGAACATTTGTACACATGATTCAATTCAAGAGAAAATGCACTTAGACTCAACACTATTTGTAGAATACTATTTGGACGAGCATTATTCACCGAACACTGCTAGACGAACGCTACTGAACGAACGCTATTTTCCAAACACCAGGCCGAACGCTATTTGGACGGACGTTATCGGATCCTACCACATCATGTCGAACACTAAAAACCGAGCACCACACTGGATTGAACACCATTCGGCTGAACGCTATAACCGAACACTTCACTTAAATCGAATACTGCCTGGACGAACGTTAAGATCAAACTCATAGGCTCGACACTAAAACATCAAACGTTATTAGACCGAATACTTTATGACCGAACACTATTCGAACGAACGCTAAGCTTAAGCACTATTTTCCGAGCACTATTTACGAACGGTCGTTTCCTGAAATATTCATCATCCAGACCGATCACTCCCTATTAACGATCGCTATGAGACGAAACACTCTGAGGCCGAACGCTAAGGTCGAAATCCATTTAACAGAACAGTATTAAATCAACACCTGACCGAACGGTACTAAATCCATTCTGACCGTTCGGTACTAAATCAAATCCTGAGAATACTAATTTAATCCGAATACTACAATTTCGAAAGTTCAATATCAAACTAAAGAATATCAATTTACAACCGAACGTTCCACATCTAAGTTTACGAATATAAATTTAAAACCGAACGCAGACTAATACATCAAAACCGAACGTTCAAGATTCAATCTTATGAATATCAGATGAAGGCCGAACGCTACAATTACTAATACATGAAGACCGATCGTTCGAACGCTCAAGATTGAAACCTAAGTGTACCAATTTAACAACGAACGCTCAAATTCAATTATACACCCAGACGAACGCTCTAGATAACCATTGGAGACTATCGAATTAAAACCGAACACTACAATCACTAATACATCAAAACCGACCGTTAAGATCCAAACCTAAGAATTTCAGATGAATACCGAATGCTCATGATTCAAACCTAAGAATACTTCGCGAAGGCCGAACGCTCAGAATTGAAACCCCTGAATATCAATATAAGAACGAACATTCAAGATTGAAACCTAAAATACCAAATTGGGAACGAGCGCTCATAATCATTAATCTACCTAGACCGAACGCTACAGCTTCCTTTATGAGAATGCTAAACTAAGGACGAACGCCTAACATTACTAATTCACTGGATACTGTTTGGACGAACGTCTAGTATATTACTTACTTTGCCTAAGGACGAACGTGAACGCTCGTTACCTTAGAACACAAAACCGAACGCTCATGGTATTTTTGCCGACCACTAATTGGTCGAGCAAATTGGACGAACGCCCCATTTTTACTGACCAAAATTGAACGTACGCGCGTTCTGCAGAATTCTGCAGAATCGCACCAGATTTTCCAGAAAACCCAGAAACCCCATTTTTCATCCCCTTCTTCCCAGATTTGCATCAAATACAGTATATTTCAACAATCAAACAAAAGATCTGACTCCCCTTACAATCAAACAAAAGATCTAGCTCCCCTTACAATCAAACAAAAGATCTAGCTCCCCTTGAAGACTTCCTTTGATCTAGAAATGCAGTGTCTTGATCTCCTTGCAACTCCAAAAGTTCTCCACTTCACCTCTCCCAGATTTGCAGCAAGCCTTACACTCCTCCAGATGCAGCACCGAACACCCCTCTTGAATCAATCTCCTCCAAGACTTGCAACCCATGGCCTCCTTGCACTTCAGCAGCTCCCCACTTCACCCTCTCACAGATATGGCAGCAAGAATTCCACTCCTCCAGAATTTCAAAACCAGCACCCGTTGAATCCAATGGGTTCTTCTCTTAAAAGGAAAGAAGACTCTGCACTCCACTGTTGGTGCCAGCTTGGACGATCCTCAGCCGTCCCTTCCACTCCTCAGTGCCAAGCCCACTACGAAGGTAATGATGGTGTCTCCCTTGGTGGCTGAAGCACTTCCAGGTAGAGAGACCCACCACTCACATCTGCTGCTGAACAAAGCCAAAACAGTGGTACTTCCACTTTTGCTGAACGTGCAGCCACCCACATGAGGCCCACCCCCACCACATTTTCTTTTCTAAAATAAAAGAACGTGCGGTCCTTATAAGAATGGTTAACAATTAAATCTGTAGGGATTCTGAATCTTGACAATCACGAGCAAAAATAAATTTAGAATTGGATAAAATGAAAGAGCAGTAACAATCACTTGCCAATAAATTTGATTCGTTTAGTAGCAGGTTAATTTACTAAGCAATTAATTCATTTTTTAGATACTTTACTAGCATTGTTCCTTTATCCAGTCGATGTCTTCCTGTAACATCCCAAAATACAGTAAACACCATAATTTAGAATTTAATTACATTAATCAATTAAACAAAACAGTCTTACATTAAAACTGGGTTCAAAAAGCCGAACGACTTAAAATACAGAAACCAAAATACAATACAACAGAGCTAAGAAGAGTCAGGGACGAACGGTTTTACAAAACCAAATAACCGAACGTCCGCTAATAAGACTAAACAATTCAAAACTAAACAAACGAGCGCGCTAGGGCTCGGCCTTTACTTCCACATCTACGAGGCTCGCATCTTCCAAATTTTCTTCTTCCAGCGCCTCTTCAAGTAGCTCACTTCCATCTACTCCCATCCACACAGATGATCATCGCGAAGACAAGACGGACGTACAAGGCCGAGGGACAACACAAGGAAAAACAAAGGGTAAGCTTATGTAATTTAATTCAAACCTTAACATAAAAATTCAACAATTCAAACATACCAGAATATTTCAACATGAATAATCATCCAAAAACTATTACTAGACGGACCGTCCGGACTATATGAATCTGTGTAGCTACAGGCGTCCCTTGCACCCGGGTGATGTAGTAACTGGAATAATCACATGAGCTGCCACCCGAGGTTAGCCCTATCCAAAGAGGACGCTCGTCCAGAAAAGATGACGCTCGTCCAGGAAAGAGGACGCTCGTCCAGAAGAGGACGCACGTCCCAGGAGAGGACGCTCGTCCCAGGCAGAAGTGGACGCTCGTCCAGCCAGGCAGAGGACGCTCGTTCGGCCAGACAGGCAGAGGACACTCGTCCAAGCCAGGCAGAGCAGGACGCTCGTCCAGCTAGCAGAGAGGACGCTCGTCCAAGTAGCAGAGAGGACGCTCGTCCAGAGGGATAAGATGACGCTCGTCAACATTTAGGACGCTCGTCCAATTTCAATATCCAGATGGTCCGCGCCGGGCATGACGGGGCGCCGGGCGCGGCTTTTTGCGAGAGGCTCGCGCCCGGGCGCGAAACAGAGAGCGTCGAGCGCGACTTTTCGCCAGTTTTCAATTTTTCCCGAGAGCCTCGCGCCCGGGCGCGACTGACAGAGGGCACCGGGCGCGACTTTTGCTAATGTGTCAGATCCAGCTTATTTAACCCAGAAACGTGAAGGGGTTTGGGTCTTTGGTTATTTGGAGGTGCGATTTCACTCAGAGGAGAGCTTGGAGGGCTGCTAGGGTTCGTGGGTGATAATGCTAAATTTTACCATATTTTAAGCATCATTTTAGTAGCAAAATCAACTCCTTTCTAATTATAACTTCCTTAATCCTCTTGTTTTGTCTTGTTTTCTATATAATTGTGTTTTTGGCTACTTTGATGTACTTTCATCAATAATCCCTTATTTTGTAGCTAAAAATGAGCTTGGAAGAATCTCCAACAAATTATAGAGCAAACCAAAGCAAGCACATGCAGAAACGCTCGTCGCCAGCAAGAGTACGCCCGTCCAGGACGTTTAGAGGGGACGCTCGTCCAAAAGAGAAGAGAGAACGCTCGCCAGAGAAGTGGACGTTCGTCCAGAAACAAGCGGACGCTCGTCCTCCATGCAGAGCGGACGCTCGTCCAAATGCGAGAGAGAGAGGACGCTCGTCCAAGAGAGCGGACGTTCGTCCAGGACGCTCGTCCGAGGACGCTCGTCCCAGAAGCGGGCGCTCGTCCAAGAGAGGGGGACGCTCGTCCAGAGGCAGCAGGCGCTCGTCCAAGAAGCAGACGCTCGTCCAGCCAGGCAGAAGTGCACGCTCGTCCAGCCAGGAAGAGGACGTTCGTCCAGAACGCTCGTCCAGAGGATAGGACGCTCGTCCAGCCAGACACGAGGGACGCTCGTCCATGCAGAAGAAACGAGAGGACGCTCGTCCATGCAAGAGGACGCTCGTCCATGCAGGAGGACGTTCGTCCAGCAGAAGTGAATGTTCGTCCACTTTCAGCGTCCAGAGAGTTTCACGCTCGGGCGTGAGAAATGGGGCGCCCGGGCGTGACTTTCCAGTGAGTCTCGCGCCCGGGCGCGACTGACAGAGGGCGCCGGGCGCGATTTTTCTGATGTGGCAGAGGTGTCTATTTAACCCTAAAATGCGAAGGGGAAATGGTCTTTGGTCATTTGGAGGCGCGATTTCACTCAGAGGAGAGCTTGGAGGACTGCTAGGGTTCGTGGGAACACTCCCTTCTTCCTCTTGGGTTCTTCATCTTCTTCCATGGTCATCTTGTAAGCTTTAGGGCTCTCCATGGAAATGGAGAGCCAAACCCATCTTTGTTGGGATTAGTTGTAGCCTTTGAATTCTTGTGTAATTGTTGAATGATTTGAATTATATATATGCCTTTTCTATCAATTGCTAGTATTCTTGTTTCCAATCTTAAAGCTTGCATGTAATGGGAACGTTCATGGCTTGATTTTGGGGTTTTATGGATTATGGGAACGTAAGATGAAATCTTGAACTGAAATAAGAGTCCTTGTGGGTCATTGATTCTAGGAATGGAAGATGATTCACATGTTGTCTTAGATCCCAGCTCTTTAATGCGGGTTTTGCTTGTTAGATTGCCAAGGAATTGGGGTTTGATAAGGAAAACCTAGGCTCTTTCACCTAAGGAATTAGGGCTAGAGTGTTTTAGTGGATTGACTTTAGTAAATTGATAGAGAGGAGATAAAATTGGTTATACACAAGAGTGCATTGGTGAAAACTAACCTTAGCAATGTCACTTCATTCCATTTCTAGTCTTTTCCATTTCCAAGTGTCTTCAATACCAAAGTCCAACCTTGTAATTATGTATGAATTTACATTTCTGCACTTGTTCTGTATATTGATGTTATGTTATTGAGTCTATGTGAGTTGTTAATCGCACAATTCTCTAGTATTACGAGTCTCTTGGGAAAACGATACCCGGTCTTACCGGTTTATTACTTGAACGATTCGGTGCACTTGCCGAAATCGAGCCCAACAAGTATTTTTTGAGCTAACAAGTTTTTAGTGCCGTTGCCAAGGATTTCGGGATTGAACCCGAGTCCTAGCAACGGCTAACAAGTTAAATTGGGCCTCAACAAGTTTTTGGCGCCGTTGCCGGGGACTCGTGTCAATACTAGACTTTTTATGTAGACTTGATTTTGTATATAGAACTAACTCTTTTGTTGTAAATAGATTTTCAGTTTTGTTTGGGCTAATTGTGGCTTTAGCCTAGTTGTGTCTAAGTGTATGCAGGGGATGTTCATACAAGGAGGACTGCAGCCTCAAAAGCATCATGAAGACCCTGAGTTTGAAGGAAGTTTAGGACACAAGGAGACAACTAGCTTGAGCACTACAAGCTGCCCAAAATTCTCCCTTCATTGAAGATGCTCCAAGTGCTAAGTGAAAGATGAAGAAAGGGAGAAGGAAAAGAGAAAGACTAGTCACCACCACCCTTTGATGAGAGACAAAGAACTCAAGCCTAGCAAGCCAAAGTTGATCAAGAGGATTGAGTATTTGAAGATGTCAAGGTAGTGGAAGGGCTAAAAAGAAGAAATCAAGCTTTGAGAGTTGATTTGGTGGCTAGAAAGTGGTTCAAGAAGAGTTGGTGGAAGGAGCACACTAACAACAAAAGTTTGCACTTCATTGAGTAATCCGTCAAGCTAATGACGTTAAACAAGCGCTTTTGGGAGGCAACCTAATTTTATTACCTATTTTACTTGTGTTTGTGTGGTTTTTATGTTGTGTGCATTAGTAGCTTATGTTTTGCATGTTTGTGTAGTTTTGCATTGTTGTGATTTTTGAGTTTTGATGTTGTTTTTGTGGTTTGTATAAGTGTATTAGGTTAGTTTTAGCTTGTTTGGTGTGTGAGTGCATTGAATGAAGGTCTAGAACCAAAAATCACATGGTGAGTGGCCAATTTCGCAGAAATCTGCATTATGCAGAAAACTGATATGGCGCCCAAGCGCCCCCTGCTGAGGGGCGCCCGAGCGCGAGCTGCACGAGGGCCATCCTGCACCAACTTGACCGAGTGGCGCCCAAGCGCCCCCTGCTGAGGGGCGCCCGAGCGCGCGATGCACCAGTGGCGCCCAAGCGCCCCCTGCTGAGGGGCGCCCGAGCGCGCGATGCACCTGTGGCGCCCAAGCGCCCCCTGCTGAGGGGCGCCCGAGCGCGAGCTGCACCAGGGGCGTCCAGCACCAAAAATTCTGGTTCTGCACTTTTGTTTTTCTTGATTTATGATGAGTTTCCCATTCTTTTGCACTCTTTAACACACTCCTTTTGATGTGTTTTTATACCTTTTTGTGTTGTGGTACCTTTGGGAAGCTTAATTCTAAGACTTCCCTCTTTGTTCTTGTACTTTTGTCTTTGTTTGTTTTGGATTTCTTTGTCTTGTTTCTTTGCTTTCTTGTGCATCTTTCTTTTAGTTTGTTTTATGGATTCTTCTCTTCAACTGTTGACTATGAGATACTAAGTTTGCTTTGAGCTTTCTTTTTACAGTATAAGATCTTCTTTAGGACTTAACAAGTTCAAAACCACCGCTGGCCAACCTTTGAGCCAGGCGTGAGCAGAGCATTATATGACTTGAAGATTATGCTGCTCGTGTAGCATGGCCTGGGGGCCAGGCCCCTACTGATGGGGGAGGTGGAGCAGTTGCGGAGTATATTCTACTGTTGGAGGAAGATGTTGCAGATGAAAGTGAAGCTAGTCTCCTACACTGCTGGAGCTGCAAAGAGTCCATTTTAATCGGTTTTTCAGTTTTAATTTCATGTTTTTTTTTTTCTGTTTTCAGCTTATGTGTTTTTGATTTCTTTTTTTTTTACTTGCCTTGTGGATAGTTCTTGTGCAATTGGTCTGGTGATTTGAGTGAATCCTTTGTTATGCTTGAATTGAATACAAATCTGTTGTGCTTGCTCTTTATCCATGAGAATTGTTTTGAAAATCTGATTGAGATTATGTGGTTGATCTTGTTGAGCAGAGATTGTGGTTGCTTGTATCTGTTTAGATAGATGCTTGGTTTTAATTGTGATCAATATTCTTGGCATGATGTTTATCAAATTTTGGAACCTTGAGTGAACCTGTGAGATGTTGTGCCTCAGAGTTTATTGCTGAATGTTATTACTTTGGAATCACAGTTGATTTTGCCTGAGTTTCTCTATTTGAACTAGTTACTTGCATGTTACAAATAATCAAGGCCATCTTGTTCTTCCACCTCTTCTACATTTTGAGCCTAAAAGCCAATGTATAACCTTTGAACCTTAAAGAAAACTTTCTCATTCCCGAAACCTTAAGCCTATTGAAAAATCCTTAACCTCCTTATGTTAGGGCCTGGCGAGTGTATGAGAGAAGGAGATATAGGAGGGAGAAGGGAGAGGACGAACGTGCTAACATGGACGAGCAGAACATGGACGAACGTCCGGAGCAAGGGGCGAGGACGAGCGTCCCAATGATGGGCGAACGTCCGGAGCGAGGGACGTCCGGAGCAAGGGGCGAGGACGAGCGTCCCAATGATGGGCGAGGACGAGCAGAACATGGACGAACGCCCAGAGCGAGGGGCGAGGACGAGCGTCCCAACGATGGGTGAGGACGAACGTCCTAACATGGACGAGCGTCCTAAATAAAGACGAGCGTCCGCAGCAGAGAGGAGCGACAGCGTTCGTCTAAATGGCAAGCGGAAGATCAGGCGGGAATTCAAGGGGCGATCAGCAGAGTTAATTAGTAATAAATACAGTAAATAAGGACAGAATGATTCTTTCCAAGGCAGAATGATTCTTTCCAAATAATTACTAATTATTCCTTACCTTTTCTGGAAGGAGTGATTAATATTATTAATAGAGGGCACCTAGAGGTTAGGGGGTATGTTTTTGATTATTGGAAGTACTGTAAGAGAGGTTATGCTCTCGTGTGACTGAAGGAGACCCTGCTCCCAGTCATTGGTTGTGTTTTGTGATTACCAAAGTTACAGCAATAAAGAGTTTTTATTCATCCAGCATTATACGTTTACTGTTCTATTACGTGTGATAGAGAGTGAAAGGTTGCATTAGGTTAGTTTACGTACTCAGGTACGTAACAAGTGGTCCGACCTGCCGGATCGTCGAGGGAGGAAACTGCCGGATCCTATTGAAGGGAGTAAAGCGTCATGGAGGGAAGGCTGAATGCTGTGGAAGGAAGAATGGAGACCCTAGAAATATCTATGGGCGGACTGGAGTCAGTAGTCCAGGAACTGGTGAGGGTGTTAGGGGAGCGAGGTCGACGGGATGACGGCCACCTTGATGGTAGCCAAGGATCAATCAACGGGAGGAGGAATGACGAAGAAGAAAGGATTGGAAGCGGCACAGAGGGTGGACACCAAGAGGAGCAGCCATATTGGAGGAGGAGGGTCGAGTTACCCGTGTTCGAAGGAAGCGAGCCTATGAACTGGATTTATAGGGCGGATAAATTTTTCGAACTGCAAGGGGTACCGGAGGACGAGAAATTGCGCCTGGCATACATCAGCATGGAAGGGATAGCAGGACACTGGTTCCGGTTTTGGAGGGAGAAAGCCAGGAACAGATCATGGGCCGGGTTAAAAGAGGCATTGGTGATCCGGTTTGGAGGCAGAAATCGAGGCACGGTCTTCGAAAGACTGGCATCTTGTAAACAAACGGGATCTGTGGGAGATTATATTCAAGAATTCGAGGTGTTGGTGGGCCAAGCAGAGAAAATACCCGAGGCACAATTAATGGGGTATTTCATGGCAGGTTTACAGGAGGGGATACGTAACCAACTCAGGTTGCTTGACCCAAAAGAGTTTATGGACGTCATGAGACTAGCAAGAGACGTGGAGGCGTTCCAGGCTGGGACAAGGGCGAGCGGAGGCATCGTCAGCAAGGGACAAACGTGGGGAAAGCCGAGCGGTGCAGTGACAAGGGTGGATACTGGCCGCCACAATCAGAACCGAACGGGTACTGTGGAAAAGGAAGGAGGTCCAAGACGTGAAGGTGAGCGTACGTTCTCTAGCGCTCAGGGCAGGAACGTACGGGATTTACCGTACGCGGAGTACGTCAAGCGTAGGGAGGAAGGGAGGTGTTTCCGGTGCGGAGGACCGTTCGGTCCGGGCCACCGCTGTCCAGAAAGAGGGATTCGGATGCTGATCTTGGCCGAAGAAGAGGAGCCAGGAGGGGAAGAAGAGGTGGAGGTGGAATGCGAACAACTGGAGCTGTCTGCTCTCTCAGCAGGAGGGCTCACCCAGCCCAGAACGATGAAGTTGCACGGACAGATAGGGACGCAGCAGGTTTTGATCCTAATTGACAGTGGCACCAGCCACAACTTCATCAGCAGGGAATTGGTAGAAGATCTATCTTTACCCGTCGTGGATACACCACCCTACAGGGTGAGTTTGGGGGATGGACGGAGGAAGGAGACGAGAGGATGTTGTGAATCAGTAACAGTTCAGGTAGGGGAGATTGTGATCAACGAACGTTTTCACTTGTTCGAATTGGGCGGAGTGGATGTGATACTGGGGGTCGAATGGTTGGCCAAGCTGGGCGAGGTAATCATAAATTGGGGGCAGCTGACCATGGCGTACGTACAAGCAGGGAACAGGGTGACCATCAAGGGAGATCCAACTCTAACTAGGAGGTTGGTGGAACCTGCAGCTTTGCTTAAAATGAAGGAAGTCGAGGTCTGGTTATTAATGTGGGAGCTGGCGGAGACAGAGAAGGAAAAGGAACCAAGACCGTACGTTCCGGAAAAAGAGACGTTCGGTCCAGGACTGACTCGGACGCAGACGTTCGACATGAAGCGAATCCTGGAACGTCACGCTGAAGTGTTTCACGAGCCGGACGGACTACCACCTGATAGGGGAATGGCTCATCGAATCCCCTTAAAGGAAGGGACAGACCCTGTGAATGTAAGGCCGTACAGATATCCCCATGTAATGAAGGAGGAGATTGAGAAACAGGTGGCGGAAATGCTGAAGGCAAGCGTTATAAGGTCAAGCACCAGTCCATATTCAAGCCCTGTAATTTTGGTAAAGAAGAAGGATGGCAGTTGGCGGTTTTGTGTGGACTACAGGGCCCTAAACCGAGCTACCGTACCTGACAAATTCCCTATTCCCTTGATAGAGGAGTTGCTGGACGAACTGAGGGGAGCCAAATACTTCTCAAAGGTGGATTTAAAGTCAGGCTATCATCAGATACGAATGGGAGCAGGTGACATAGAGAAAACGGCTTTCCGGACGCACCAGGGCCACTACGAATTCATGGTAATGCCGTTCGGCCTAACCAACGCGCCAGCCACTTTTCAGAGTGCCATGAACCAACTGTTACAACCTTACCTGCGGAAATTCGTACTGGTATTCTTTGATGATATACTGGTGTATAGCCGCACCTGGGAGGAGCACTTGGAGCATGTAGCGACGGTGCTAAGGGAGCTGGTGGCACATAGATGGGTGGCCAACAGGAAGAAATGCGAGTTCGGCAGAACTCAAATAGGGTATCTGGGCCATCGGATATCAGAGAAGGGGGTAGAGATGGACGAGGACAAGGTGCGGGCAGTGCTGGAGTGGGAGAAACCGAAGACGGTAAAGGCTTTGAGGGGTTTTCTGGGGCTAACAGGCTACTACAGGAGGTTCGTAAAGGATTATGGGAAGATTGCCCGGCCCTTGACCGACCTTCTCAAGAAAGGACAGTTTGCTTGGACGGAACAAGCAGAGGAAGCCATGCTTAAGTTGAAGAAGGCAATAACGACAGCACCTGTATTGATTCTGCCGGATTTTAACCAGCCGTTCCACATTGAGTGTGACGCGTCTGGGAGGGGGATTGGAGCAGTACTCATGCAAGGGAAGCAACCCATAGCTTTCTTTAGCAAAGCGCTGTCGGAGGGATCGTTAGGGAAGTCAATCTATGAGAAGGAACTAATGGCGCTGGTTTTGGCCATACAACATTGGAGGCCGTACCTCTTGGGGCAACGGTTTGTGGTCCACACGGATCAGAGGAGTTTGAAGTATCTCTTGGAACAACGCATCACCACTCAGAATCAGCAGAATTGGCTTGCAAAACTCCTGGGATACGACTTTGAGATCGTGTACAAATCAGGTGTGACCAACAAGGTGGCGGACGCCCTATCACGCAAGGATGAGGATGAGCTGCGGGACGAGAAGGAGTTAACGGTGATGGTCCGGCCATATTGGCAAGATTTCAAGGAAATCTTGGAGGAAGTCGAGGCGGATGAGGAGTTACGGAAAGTGATTGATGACTTAAAGAAAGACCCCAACTCCCATCCCTCGTTCACGCTAGAGAACGAGCGTTTGCACTATAAAGGGAGGCTCGTGCTGTCAGCCCGTTCGGCCTGGGTGCCCAAGCTGATAGCCGAATTCCATTCCACACATACAGGAGGCCATTCAGGGGTCTACCGGACGTACCGCAAGGTGGCACAATCGCTCTATTGGGTGGGAATGAAGAAAGCAGTGACCGAATTCGTGGCCCATTGTCTAGTCTGTCAACAACATAAATATTTAACCTCATCACCGCAAGGGCTGCTGCAGCCGTTACCCATTCCCAACGCCATCTGGGAGGAGATAAGTATGGATTTTATTGTCAAACTACCCAAGTCTAGAGGCTATGATGCTGTATTAGTGGTGGTGGACCGACTCAGCAAATACGGACATTTCATACCCCTAAAACACCCTTATTCCGCACGCACTATAGCCGAAATCTTCGTGAAAGAGGTTGTCCGATTGCATGGGGTACCACTATCGATCGTAAGTGACCGGGACCCACTGTTCTTAAGTAATTTTTGGAAGGAGTTGTTCAAGCTACAAGGCACTCGACTAAAGATGAGCACAGCCTATCATCCTAAGACGGATGGGCAGACGGAGGTTCTCAACAGGGTCCTGGAAGGGTATCTGAGATGTTTTTGTTCCGAACAGCCCAAGGGCTGGAGCACAGTGATACCGTGGGCGGAATACTGGTACAACACCAGCTATCAGGAATCACCCAAATGCACGCCATTTGAAACTGTCTATGGAAGGCCGCCACCCTCCCTGCATAGGTTCGTCCCAGGAGAAACCTTAGTGGAGTCCGTCAGTCAGGAATTACAGACGAGATATGAAGCCCTCCGCCAGCTAAAGTTCCATCTAGCCAGGGCACAGGAATTAATGGTAAGGCAGGCAAACAAGGCGAGAAGACCGTCCCAAGTAGGAGTGGGAGATTGGGTCTATCTGAAGATTAGACCTCACCGTCAAACGACGATGTCGTCCATGGTGCAGTCTAAGTTGGCTGCTCGCTATTTTGGTCCCTTCTTGGTCATTCAGCAGGTAGGAGCAGTCGCATTTAAGCTGCAATTTCCAGAGACCGCCCGAATACATCCCGTGTTCCATGTGTCACAATTAAAGAAGGCAGTAGGGGATCACCAGGTCGAGCCGGAGTTACCCAAAGATTTGGAGGGGGAGGCACCATCTCCACGACCGGTCAGAGTGCTAGACAAAAGGCAAGTGCACCAGGGAGAGGACGCACGGCAGGAAGTCCTGGTCGAATGGCAGGAGGGAGGTCCTGACGGGGCTACATGGGAAGATGCCCTCACCATCCAAGACCAATATCCTGACTTCAACCTTGGGGACAAGGTTGATCTTCAGGGGGTGGGTAATGTTAGGGCCTGGCGAGTGTATGAGAGAAGGAGATATAGGAGGGAGAAGGGAGAGGACGAACGTGCTAACATGGACGAGCAGAACATGGACGAACGTCCGGAGCAAGGGGCGAGGACGAGCGTCCCAATGATGGGCGAACGTCCGGAGCGAGGGACGTCCGGAGCAAGGGGCGAGGACGAGCGTCCCAATGATGGGCGAACGTCCGGAGCGAGGGACGTCCGGAGCAAGGGGCGAGGACGAGCGTCCCAATGATGGGCGAACGTCCGGAGCGAGGGGCGAGGACGAGCGTCCCAATGATGGGCGAGGACGAGCAGAACATGGACGAACGCCCAGAGCGAGGGGCGAGGACGAGCGTCCCAACGATGGGTGAGGACGAACGTCCTAACATGGACGAGCGTCCTAAATAAAGACGAGCGTCCGCAGCAGAGAGGAGCGACAGCGTTCGTCTAAATGGCAAGCGGAAGATCAGGCGGGAATTCAAGGGGCGATCAGCAGAGTTAATTAGTAATAAATACAGTAAATAAGGACAGAATGATTCTTTCCAAGGCAGAATGATTCTTTCCAAATAATTACTAATTATTCCTTACCTTTTTTGGAAGGAGTGATTAATATTATTAATAGAGGGCACCTAGAGGTTAGGGGGTATGTTTTTGATTATTGGAAGTACTGTAAGAGAGGTTATGCTCTCGTGTGACTGAAGGAGACCCTGCTCCCAGTCATTGGTTGTGTTTTGTGATTACCAAAGTTACAGCAATAAAGAGTTTTTATTCATCCAGCATTATACGTTTACTGTTCTATTACGTGTGATAGAGAGTGAAAGGTTGCATTAGGTTAGTTTACGTACTCAGGTACGTAACACCTTACCTTGAGTAGAGATGAACATATATGTTAGAGTGAGGAGAATGGTCTAAGTTTGGGGGAGTTCTTCTTGTCAAAAGGGGAGCATTGAGAAAAACAATAAGTTGAGTTAAAAAGAAAGAAAAAGAAGAAAGAAGAAGAAGAAAAACAAAAACATGAATTCAATGAAAAAGAGTTGGGAAATAAGTTGAGAGTGGTTTATTCAATTTTGGAGAAAAAGAGATACTATGCTATATCATGAATTAAATTGTTTGGTCTCTTATCTCAAGGTGCTTTGTTGTCCAGAAAAACCAATTTTTCTTCTTAGCTCAGCCACAATACAAGCCAATCAAAGTCCTTGTGATGTAACTTGTTTGTTAATGTGTTTGAAATTGTTGAAATGAAAGGCAAAGTTGATTTGTGTAACATTGTGATATTTGAGAGTTAGACACATCCTTATACACCATTGTGCTTGAGTGAAACACTTTCTTTGGTGAGGATTGGTTCCATGCACTCATTGAAAACAACTTGCCATGTTTGTTGATCTATCATTTGCATCTGTCATGTGATTTTGAACTGTGAGCACCATGATTGAAGTTTAGCTTGCTAAGACTATATGGTCTCTTGAATGTGTTTTCTAAGTTGAGCAAGCATGATTGATTTTGTTTATTTGATTGAAACTATGCTTGAGTTGCTAGACCATTGTGATTGAATTGTCTGCTAGGAGAAGTACTTTTGCTTGAGGACAAGCAAAGTTGTAAGTTTGGGGGTATTTGATAATGCTAAATTTTACCATATTTTAAGCATCATTTTAGTAGCAAAATCAACTCCTTTCTAATTATAACTTGCTTAATCCTCTTGTTTTGTCTTGTTTTCTATATAAACGTGTTTTCGGCTACTTTGATGTACTTTCATCAATAATCCCTTATTTTGTAGCTAAAAATGAGCTTGGAAGAATCTCCAACAAATTATAGAGCAAACCAAAGCAAGCACATGCAGAAACGCTCGTCGCCAGCAAGAGTACGCCCGTCCAGGACGTTTAGAGGGGACGCTCGTCCAGAAAAAGACAAGAAAGGACGCTCGTCCAAAAGAGAAGAGAGAACGCTCGCCAGAGAAGTGGACGTTCGTCCAGAAACAAGCGGACGCTCGTCCTCCATGCAGAGCGGACGCTCGTCCAAATGCGAGAGGGAGAGGACGCTCGTCCAAGAGAGCGGACGTTCGTCCAGGACGTTCATCACATATCAATATATTTTAACGCACGTCCGAAATAAAACTCAACACAACTGTCCGGACTGTAAGATTTCCCCGTGTAGCTACAACGATCGCGCACCCGGGTGGTGTGGTAACTGGCATTCTCATCAGCTGCCACCCGAGGTTAGTCCATTCCGTCCAAATTACAGTTATGTGACGGTTCCGTCCAAATTACAGTTATGTGACGGGGACCTCGTGCCATTCCCACGCATGACATACCCCCTCTATGTGAAGACGAGTAGTCACGGAATATCAGGATCGAATCGCCTGTTAACTCTGGCCACGGTCACACTTTACAAATTCTCATAATCATCCCCGGAACTCTCATTCAACATTCATACTTTCATTTCATCTCATATACTGTTCATCATTCACTATTCATCAAACATTCATACTTTCATTTCCTCTCATTTACTGTTCATCATTCACTATTCATCATTCCATAATCATTTTCATCATTCATAAGAAAATCACCAAAAGCCGAACGTTCTGTCCCCAAAGACCGAGGACGAACGCTGTAAGTGAGACCAAAAGGACGCTCGTTCGAATCAAAGAACGAACGGTTTAAATTCAGAAATATCCAAGTCTAATACTGTTCATTGGACGAACGCTATTTAGTGGGAAAAGAGAACGAGCGCTCAAAACAATACCGAGCGTCATTTAGGACGAACGCTCAGCATAAGGTCGAGCCTCATTTTGAGCGAACGCTCAGTATAATACCGAACACCGTTGAGAACGAACGCTCATTTCAAAACCGAGTACTATTAGGACGAACGCTCATTTCAAAACCGAGCACTATTAGGACGAACGCTCAGCTCAAAACCGAGCACTATTAGGACGAACGCTCAGCTCAAAACCGAGCACTATTAGGACGAACGCTCAGCTCAAAACCGAGCACTATTAGGACGAACGCTCATTTCAAAACCGAGCACTATTAGGACGAACGCTCATTTCAAAACCGAGCACTATTAGGACGAACGCTCATTTCCAAACCGAGCACTATTAGGACGAACACTCCACTCAAAACCGAGCACTATTAGGACGAACGCTCAGCTCAAAACCGAGCACTATTAGGACGAACGCTCATTTCAAAACCGAGCACTATTAGGACGAACGCTCATTTCAAAACCGAGCACTATTAGGACGAACGCTCATTTCAAAACCGAGCACTATTAGGACGAACGCTCAACAAGGCAGTGGAATATGAGGACGCTCGTCCTCGACCAGGGATCATTCCAAATGAATGAATCCCATTTTGCTAATTTATCAGGAAAACCGAACGGTCAAGGACCGTTCAGCAACGAACGCACATGATCATATGGAGGGTTCTTATTCAATATTCATTCATATTCCAGTTCATTTCTCATCATACAGTTTCATAAATTTCATTCGTTCATGTCATGGTACAATTTACAATCTTCATATAATTCATATCATCCAAATCTCATGTATTTCATACAACATACGTAAACTTAGTCATATATCATTTTCACTCAGTAAATAACGAACGTTCATGCAACTCAAATCACAACAACATCATGCATTATATTCATACGGTAATTAACGAACGTTCAAACGAAGCACACAACATGAACTAAATCAATAAGCTTCCCTTACCCGGAAATGAACGAACGTTCACAGACGCACACAGACGCTCTCCACTCAAATCCTTATCGCCAACGCTCGTTAATCCACTATTCAGACGAACCCCAAGGCCAAACTCAGAACTTCTCTACTCAAAGAAAATAACGAACGCACAACTCAGAATTGAGTTTGCATGCACGAAGAACGAACGTCAGAGACGAAGGGAAGGACTTACCAGCCTCACTAGCCGAACGCTCTCTCTCGGGAAGGCCTGGATGTCGTGCGTCCTTCCACGCTGCCGGATCCCAGAATTGGAGGAGATGAAACAGTAGTTTCTTAGAGAGAGAGTGCAGAGAATGAAGAGAGAAGGAGGAGAGAATGCAGAGAGCAAGGGAAGAGAAGGAATTCTCAGAAATGAAGCAAAGAGATGCGTGAAGGGAGGAGTGGAGAATAAGTTCAAAAATCTCAGATTTGCTTTCTCCTCCGCCAGCGCACGTCCGTACTCGCCAGCGCACTCCACCATGCCTCTGCCAGCCCATACCGGACGGTCGGCCACTCTACAGTTGCCACGCGTCTTCCACTACCGTCGACGCACGTTCTTCCTGACTGCCCATGCCGGACGCCCCTTCTGCAGCGCACGTTCCCCCATGCCAGTCAGCTTTCCACCAACGTTCCTGACTCACCTTCATGTGCGGCACCTGGCGTCCGTTAGTGGCTGTCAGGCGCTGCTGTCGCCCATGTGCCCTACTGGTGTGGCGCGTCCTCCTGCTGCCACGTGGACTCCACTACGCACGTTATTTTCTAAGGCCTGACATTCCCCCCAACTACAAAAATTTTCGTCCTCGAAAATTATGACTGAGTCTCGAACAGATGGGGATACAAATCCTTCATGGCATCTTCCACTTCCCACGTAGAATCGCCCGTCTTCTCGTCCCAGACGACTTTCACTTGTCTGAATGCTTTCCTCTTGTAGTACTTGGTGGTGCTATCTTCAATGCGTACCGGCTGCATTTTCAGTGTACGGTCTTGACGAAGACGAATATCTTCCAACTCCAATATGTGAGAAGGGTCGGCTACGTACCTCCGGAGTTGAGAAACATGAAAGACCGAATGAAAATTGGATAGTTGAGGCGATAAAGATAACTCGTACGCAACTGATCCGATCTTCCTCAAGATCTGATAAGGTCTGATAAACTTAGGAGACAACTTCTTGGGTCAATAGCTCTCCCTACACCAGTGGTCGGATGTAGTCTAAGGAAAACATGATTTCCGGCATCGAACTCCAAGGGTCTTCTCCTCTTGTCAGCGTAGGATTTCTATCGACTCTTGGACGTCTTCAACCTTTCCTGAATCAACTTCACCCTCTCAATCGTTCGCTGAATGAGTTCCGGTCTTGTTAACACCTTTTCCCATTCCTGAAACTAACACCAAGGCGTTTGGCACTTCATCAGGAAATACGTCAAAGAATTCATCCGCGACCGATCGTCCTCTATTCAATTTAATGGACGATCGTTCATGACTCAAACCTTCAAATCGTTCGTCCGATGTGTCATGATCAGAAACCAACTGGCGTCATTCACGATGTCTTCCTTTAGTTGACCGAGCGTCACAGATAGATCCACTTCATACTCGTCCGGAAATACCAATTCCTTATAACTACGCCCTTCACTCTTTATACGACATCTGAAGCATACTGCAGACACCCTAACCTCACCATCCACTGTGGTTGACACTACCAAGTCGTACTGCATCTCGCGTTCGACTATACCCAATTCCCCAACGCACGCCTTCGAAATGAAGGAGTGTGTCGCCCCCGAATCACACAACACACAACATGGCTTTTCAAATAATAAACAGATACTGGTGACGAACGTACCTGAACTGGCAGCTTCGGCGCCCGTGATCGCATACACTCTACCAACAGCCTGCGTTCGTCCACCCCTTCCTTGTTGCATTCTCCCAGCATTTGGCGGTGTCATTGTCGCTCGTCCGCCCATATAACACTCGCTTTCCCAGTGACCACTTCTTCTACAGTGGTTGTAGTATTTCCCTCCAGTTAACTGAGGACAGACTGACTTGAAATGGGGTCCTCCACATTGAAAACATCTGACCGTCTCTTGTTGTCCAGACTGTCCGGTAACAACCAAAGCTTGAGACCCACTTGAATTCGGTGGATGTACCGGACGAGCATAAGGTACCCTATTTCGGTCCAAATTTGATTTGGACATGATCGACCCCTTAGCTGCTTGCTGCTGTTTCTTTTGTTGCTTTGCTTCGGCCACATTCTTCTCTAACACTTTTGCTCTCTCAACCATGGCAGGAAAAGACTTAATGCAAAGGCTGGATATCAGTACCTTCAGATCACTTCTCAGCCCATTCTCGAACTTCCTACACTGCCACACTTCACTGGTCGCCAGGGTATTAAAACGAACCAGATGTTTGAACCTGTTGGTGTACTCAGAAACAAACATATTACCTTGCACCAACTGGAGAAATTCCACTTCTTTGCCGAAACGAACACTATCCGGGAAATACTCCTCATAAAACTTTTCCTTGAAGACTTTCCAGGAAATAGGGCTGTGAGATTCCGTTAGTAACATCTTCGCAGTCGACCACCAATGACTGGCCTCTCTAGTCAACAGATACTCAGTGAATGCCAGTCTTCGATCGTTCGGACATTCCTTGGCATCGTAGATCTGTTCCATGTCCCTTATCCACTGATCAGCTCCGTCAAGAAGGCACTTCCCATCAAACTTTGCAGGGCGATTGATAACAGTTGAAAAACTGTTATTTTCATGCTTAAAATTGATACTAAAAGCAACCTTTAGACTTAGAAACTAGCTTGAAATCATACTTTTATCCATATTTTCAGAAATAAAAGAGCTGGACAGGTTTATGCTTGATTTCAGTGTTTTTGTGCAGGTTTTAAGGTGAATTTGGTGAAAGAAGTGAAGAAGGAGAGAGATGAAATCAGAAAAGGAATCAAAGAGTGCAAAAAGAGAAGCCGCAACTGCCGCTCAGCGGCAGTTTACCGCTGAGCGGCACTCAGAAGCTCACGGGAGGACCGCTGAGGGGTAAAATGGCCGCTGAGGGGAAGAACCGAGCTGGCGCACTCACCGCTGAGCGGTACTTTACCGCTGAGCGGCACTTTAATGGGCTTGGACCTAATATTTTGTAATTTACGAATGGTATTTAAGCTTTAGGGTTTCCTAGGGTTAGGGATCTTTGGCAGAACGGAGGCAAACACTTTCTCTTCCACCCCTTTGAAGGAGGATCTTGGATGCTCAGGCTACCTCTTCACCTTTATTGGGTTTATTCTTTCATACTTTCATTGTAATTCATCTAGGTTCACCATGAATATGGTGAACTAAACCTTGTATGTTTGTTGGGGAATCAATGTAATCTCTTGAAGCTCTCATATATGGAATTTATGCTTGCATCTTAATCTAAGATTTATGATTTCTTTCATCATTAGTTAGGGTTTTTCCTCTTTGCTTAATGCTTGCATTGTTTAACTCATTCGATGCATGATTATTGGTTTTGTCGATACGGGAACGTACGGGGAAGTCTAGATCCGGGGAATTTCTCCCAATAATTTGTTGGTTGTCGTTAAGCTCCTGCACTTATGAACTGATCATTAGGAATGCTAGGAATTGTATGAACTCGTGATTAGGGAGAAGCCTTCTAGAAAGGTACTTTAGAGAGTGGCATTAACAATGATGATTTGAATGTTGAATTCCTAAAATATATGAGAGTGGATAAGATGAAATTGACCCCCAACAACATATTCATTCATATATTCCATTGAAAGTGTTTATCTTTTGATTTTTGCCATTGATCAAAACTTCATGCATACATGTTTATTTTCTGTCTTGCATATTAAACTCCAAATATTTCGTCTTTAAGTCTTAGCTAATCAAGAAATCACATAACTAAACTAGGCCGTGAGTCCTTTGGGAAGAACGATACTTGGTCTTACCAAGTTTATTACTTGAACGATTCGGTCATACTTGTCGATTGAAAAACAAGTTTGTGACATCATATTTTGGTGCTCATAAAATTGTCCATCAAGTTTTTGGCGCCGTTGCCGGGGACTCTGGTTTAACTGGTTAATTTGTGTGATTATTGATTATCTTTGACTTTAATTTTGAATTTCTGTTTTTATTTTTCTGTTTTTATTTTATTTTATCTTATTTGATTAGATTAGATTTGATTTTATATTATTTGATTAGATTTTATTTTATTTTTATCTTTTAGATTAGGTTAGATTTTATTTTTATTCTATCTTCTGAATCTTTTATCTTCTGAATATATATCTTCTATATCTTTTTGTGCTAACAAATATTTTCTAGGGTTTTGTTTTCTTGTGTATGCAGGAGGCAATTCGAACTAGGAGTAAGAAAACAACAGAACCTCTTCTTGAAGGTCTAGACGAAAGTAGAAGGAGGAGAAGAATCAGAACGTCTAGAGAACTTTTCCCTTCTCCAGAAACTCTCCTACAATCATCACCACAAGGTTCTGTTCATAGCACAAGAAGTATGGAGAACAATAATGCTAGAAGAACTCTTGCAAATTATACTAATATTGCTGGACCTCAGCACTTTAACAGCATAGCTAGACCTAGAGTCAATGCAGCCAATATGGAGGTCAAACCAGCACTAATTCAACTGGTGAAGAGTAATCAATTTAATGGGTTATCTCATGAAAGCCCATATGAGCACCTTACTACCTTTAATGAGATTTGCAACACAGTCAAGATTAATGGGGTGCCAGACGAAGCTATCAAACTTAGTTTGTTTCCTTTCTCATTGGGAGGCAATGCTAAACTTTGGTTGAATTCTTTTCCAGAAGAAAGTTTCACAGAGTGGGAAGCAGTGGTCACAAAATTTTTAAACAAGTACTTCCCACAATCTAAGGTGACCAAAGGCAAGCAAGAGATTTCTTCATTCAAGCAGGGCATGGAAGAATCACTGGGGCATGCATGGGACAGGTATAAAAGCTTGTTACGTAAAACTCCCACGCATGGTTTTGAAGATCAAGAAGTAGTCTTAACTTTCCTTGGAGGGCTTGGTTCACAAACCAAGATGATGTTGGACGCCTCAGCAGGAGGCAATATTAAATGGAAGACTCCAGAGGAAGCAACTGAAATTATAGAAAACATGGCTACTAGTGATAATGAGCTGCACAGTGAGAGAGGAGCTCCTATGCAACAAAAAGGAGTTCTTCAATTACAAACACATGATGCCTTGCTAGCTCAGAATAAAATTCTAACTCAACAGCTGGAGACTCTGACTAAAACTTTGGCTCAATTACCTAAAGAGTTGAAATCTGTTGCACAGGTACAAACCCAGTTGTGCGAATTATGTGGAGGTGATCATGTCAATGGTCAGTATGCTTTTCCAGTGGAAGCCGTGGAGGATGTTAATTTCATGGCTAATCAATTTCCATACCGTCAAGGGAATTATAATCAAGGGTGGAAACCACATCCGAGCATTGGCCAAGGACAAACTGGGCAAGCTAATCAATATAATAAGCAGCAGCAGCAACCAACCTTGTGGCAACAGTTATCTATGCTTAATGAAAGACAAACAAGGTTGGAAGAAACTCTTCAGCAATTCATCCAGAAAACAGAATCTTCTCAAAAGAGCACTGAAGCTGCTATAAAGAATTGGGAGATTCAAATGGGTCAGATTACCAAGCAATTGGAAGAGAGGCCAAATAGAAATTTTGGGGCTAATACTGAGGTTAACCCTAGAGAAGAGTGCAAAGTGGTAAAGAGTGTTAATGAAGAGATAATTGAGTTAGAAGAAGGAGAAACAGAAGAAAGGAGAGAAGTAGAAAGAAAGAACACTTTTCCTTTCCCAACAAATCAAGAGAAACAAATGGACTTCACAGAGTTATTCAGAATGGTGGATAATGACGCACCTTGGGAACAAATTCTACAGAAAATTGCAGTTTACACAAAATCAGATGAAGGAACCTCTACAAAGAAGAGACGTAGAGATGTTGAGGAAGAAAAGTGTATAACTGTTAAGAAAGAGTCATTCCCACCTAAAGCACCAGATCCAGGTAGTTTTTCTATTCCTTGTACTATAGGGAAGAAAAAGGTAAAGAAAGCTCTCCTTGATTTAGGTTCAAGTGTTAACTTGATACCTTATTCTTTACTGGAGCAAATTGGCGAGGTTAAAATGAAACCTGTAAAGGTTAATTTAGTAATGACCGATGGATCTTCAAAGGAGCCATGTGGGATTGCAGAAGACATTGTAGTTTGTGTTGGCAAACTTCAGCTCTTGGCAGACTTTGTGGTGATGAAAATGGAGACCGAGAGAATACCTATCATACTTGGAAGACCGTTTATGAAAACGGCCAGGGCCATCATAGATGTACATGAAGGTATAGTGTGCTTCAGGACAGAGAGGAGAGAGTGGTGGTGGATGTCTTCAAAGATGAGACGCAAGCAAAGGAGGAAGAGGCTAGTTATAAAGCTGCATTTCGAGATGCACCCATGACTAGACATAAAGATGAAGATCTTGAGGTTTCAGGTAACCATTGTTTGTTGTTTCAGGTACCCAAGGAAGAGGAGATTGGAAGAGGAGAAGAAATTCCTAGAGACTGGAAGAAAAGAAGACTCCAACTTGGCACACCAGTAAGAATCAAGAACAAGTTGTGGGTTGTGAAGGGCTTTAAAGAGAAGGAGATGATAGAGATAGAGTCTCCATATTCGAGAAGAACCAAGACAGTCCAAAGGAAGCAGTTGAGAAGTTGGTGGACTGATAACATCAACTATAAAGAAGATGGAACTTGAACTTTATTGGGTCAAGCTAATGACGTTAAAAGAGCGCTTGCTGGGAGGCAACCCAGTGATTTGCAAACTTTTGATTTGGATTTTGGTTTTGTAATTTTTACTTTGTGGTCATTATCTTGTAAATATTTTGTTGGATCCAGCATCTACTGAAGGATGCTAGGTGGTTAAGTATCTACTGAAGGATACTAGGTTTGAAACACCTACTGATGGGTGTTGGTGGATTTTGGGTCAGGCTCGTGACGTTAAACAAGCGCTACCTGGGAGGCAACTCAGTTGATTGATTGTTTCTGTTTGTTTATTTTAATTAAGATTTGCATAAGCATTTTTAACATTGAATTGCAGGGAACTCATGAGGGGCATGTAGGGAAGACATGTAGGTTAAGAAAAGAAGGAGAGGAACACACCACGAAAGTGCCGCTGAACGGTATTTTACCGTTGAGCGGTACTCTCACAGATTGGGCTTTAGTTCCCCTTAGCGGGACCCGAGCCCATTAGGGTATTTTTAAACCCTAAGCTGCGCAAAGTCTTATACTTTCTGGCTTTTCTTTGCACAAACACTTCCACACATCTTCTCCTAGGTTTTCCACATCTTTTCACTCTTACCTCTTAAAGAAAAAAATCTCTTCCACTCATTTTTTCACTAGTGTGCCATCAAAGTTTGGGGTTGGAAGAGAGCATTCTAGCTTGGAAGCATTCTCATTGCATCTAGCATCTCCACCCAAGTAAGTAAAATGCATTTTGTTCATTCTAGGGTTCTTGAATTTGAATGTGATTGTCAAAGCATGAATATTTAGGGGTTTTGATTTCTATGCATGATTTGATGATATATTTGATGTTTGAACCAATTAAACTGCATGATCATGAACTGGAAAACTGAAAATTGCATTAAAATAGGTTTTTCAAAAATCTGCAGAGTTACCGCTGAGGGGTAATCTGCCGCTGAGCGGCACTCTGCCAGATTTGGTTTTTCTGAGTTTTTGTGTGTTGGACTGTGGCACTGGTTGCGCTGAGGGGAAATTCTGGCCCTCAGCGGTGGTTTAGCTTCGAAAGGAGTTGTGTTTTGTGTTTTACTAATGATTAACATCATGTTCTGTGGTTTTGTATTTGTGTTTGAATGTAGGAATGGCATCCTCATCAGGAAAAAGATTGAAAACCATGGCAACCAAGAGAAAGGAAAAGGAACCAAAGCAACCCCAATCTAGCAGGTTCCTCTCTAGGAAACATGAGAAGCACTTTAGGGTGGTTCAGGACAGGAGACTTCTGATGGAGAGAAAGGTTGGAATGATACCTAATTTTGCTCCTCAATTTGGAGAGCAAGTGTTAGGGAATGATTGGGGAAAGCTAGCCACTTATCCTGCACCTGCCAACATAGCTGTGGTGAAGGAATTTTACACCAATGCAAAGAAGATTGGTGATTATCCAGCTGAGAATTATTTGGGCTATGTCAGAGGCCATGCTATCAGGTATGATCCTGATTCTATCAACAACTTCCTGGATACTGTGTGGGCTGGTGAGCAATGTCAGTTTGCTCTTTGCATGGAGGAAGGTGCTGATTTTGAGGATGTGGAGAGAGTGTTGTGTATACCTGGAGGACACTTCCAAAGGAATAGATCTGGCTCAGTGGTTAACATTAGGAGGATAGATTTGAATCCTCTTGCAAAATATTGGATGGCATTTTCTCATGCCAACATTCAGCCATGTTCACATGTGTCAGATATTACTCTCAGCAGGGCACTATTCATCTACTGTGCTATCAGAAATTTGAATGTTAATATTGGGCAGGTGATAGCTGATGAAATTAATGTATGTGTTAACACCTCAAACAACAAAGCACCACTAGGACATCCTTCTTTGATCACTCACCTTTGCAAGCTAGCTGGGGTGGACACTTCTGTTCCACCATTTGAGAGGCCAAGAAAAGCTATTGATGAGGCTTATTATAGACAGTATTGTGGAGGTGAGGATGTAGCTCAGCCAGTTCCACCACGCCGGGCTCGTAGAGAGAGAGGGCCAGCACAGAGCCAGACATCTGCTGATACACATGAAGCAGAACCATTCCAAATGAGGGACATGTATATGTCTCTTATAGGTGCTCAGTTGCAGTCCATTCACAGAGGGCAGGTGGCCACTGCTGAGATGATAGTGGGGATGTATGATACACCTCCAACCCACAGGTGGACTATGGATGAATTCCACAATGTAGTGGCTTGGCCAGAAGAACCAGTACATGGAGGAGGAGCTGGAGCAGCTGAAGCTTCAGCTAGAGATATGGAAGAAGATGAAGTTGAGGAGGAGGATGCATTTGATGATGATGAAGATGAGGAGGAAGAGGAAGATACAGAGGACAGCTCAGACTGATGAGGAGCTGAGATAGCATTTACTAATGAATGCTATCATATGATTATGCTTTTGTGGTTTAAGTTTTCTGAACTTATTTATTTTTGTTTTTAGATTAGGTTTGATGTACTCTATTGAACACCTGGTTTGTTATGATGGTTTGCTATTAACTGTGATTGTGTGATAAGTACTGCTTGATGATGCTTATTGATTGATTGATGTTGAGATAGATGTGCACAATAAAATGCTTACACAGGTGATTCACAAGCTTTGTGAACAAATGCATGATATTATGATTGTGATTGTGAGATTAAGCAGGATGTGTATGTCAAATGTGAATGAGCTTATATGTGAGGTTTTGAGCTCCAGAGTTTTTGGTATGATTGAATGCTATTACTTTGAAAGAATGAATGATTTTGCCCAGGTTTTCTATAATTGAATCAATTGCTTGTTTTGCATCATGTGATCAAGGCCATTTGTTGGAACCCTTTTTATTGGCCAAATTCATAAACTTAGCCTACTAAAAGAGAACACGTTGTGTTCTATCCTTTGAACCTTTAGCCTTGAACATACACTGAAAACCTTTGATTGAAAATCTTTACCTTGAGTTAAGTAGAAGATCTTGTATGGTATTGTTAAATGTTCAAGTTTGGGGTTGTTGGGAAAACATGAAAAGAAAAGCATTGAGCTAAGAGCTAAAAAGTAAGAATATGCAAAGTAAAAGAAAAAGAAAAGAAAAGAAAAAGAAGTAAAGCTCAATGCAAATGCAAAGGTAAAAGAAAGTTGGGAATGAATAAGATGATTGTGTTGTTATGATTCTCTTAACTCAAGGATTTTGTGATCCAGAAAAACCAATTTTCTTGTTAGCCCAGCCACATTACAAGCCATTGAAAAGTCCTTGTGATGATGCATGCTTGTGAATGTTTTTGATTGTGGTAAAATGAAAGGCAAAGTTGATTCATGTGACATTGTGATAGTAGAGTGAATGAGTGATTACCTCTTATACACTTGTGTGTTGAGTGAAACACTTTACCTAGTGAGGAAATATTCCATAAGCACATGAACATCCATGCTTAATTGATTGATCATTCATGAAAAATAGCATTTGTGGAATTTAAATGACTTTGTGAACACTAAAGCATGTGCACATCTTGAATGAACTCTTGGTCATAAGTTTGAGTGAAGTTGTTATTTATCTTGAAAAAGAGGATTTTTGAATGAGTGAACCATCATATGAATTGGTTGGAGATTGAGTTACATTTTGTTTGCTTGAGGACAAGCAAAGTTCTAAGTTTGGGGTTGTGATAACAGTTGAAAAACTGTTATTTTCATGCTTAAAATTGATACTAAAAGCAACCTTTAGACTTAGAAACTAGCTTGAAATCATACTTTTATCCATATTTTCATAAATAAGAGAGTTGGACAGGTTTATGCTTGATTTCAGTGTTTTTGTGCAGGTTTTAAGGTGAATTTGGTGAAAGAAGTGAAGAAGGAGAGAGATGGAATCAGAAAAGGAATCAAAGAGTGCAAAAAGAGAAGCCGCAACTGCCGCTCAGCGGCAGTTTACCGCTGAGCGGCACTCAGAAGCTCACGGGAGGACCGCTGAGGGGTAAAATGGCCGCTGAGGGGAAGAACCGAGCTGGCGCACTCACCGCTGAGCGGTACTTTACCACTGAGCGGCACTTTAATGGGCTTGGACCTAATATTTTGTAATTTACGAATGGTCTTTAAGCTTTAGGGTTTCCTAGGGTTAGGGATCTTTGGCAGAACGGAGGCAAACACTTTCTCTTCCACCCCTTTGAAGGAGGATCTTGGATGCTCAGGCTACCTCTTCACCTTTATTGGGTTTATTCTTTCATACTTTCATTGTAATTCATCTAGGTTCACCATGAATATGGTGAACTAAACCTTGTATGTTTGTTGGGGAATCAATGTAATCTCTTGAAGCTCTCATATATGGAATTTATGCTTGCATCTTAATCTAAGATTTATGCTTTCTTTCATCATTAGTTAGGGTTTTTCCTCTTTGCTTAATGCTTGCATTGTTTAACTCATTCGATGCATGATTATTGGTTTTGTCGATACGGGAACGTACGGGGAAGTCTAGATCCGGGGAATTTCTCCCAATAATTTGTTGGTTGTCGTTAAGCTCCTGCACTTATGAACTGATCATTAGGAATGCTAGGAATTGTATGAACTCGTGATTAGGGAGAAGCCTTCTAGAAAGGTACTTTAGAGAGTGGCATTAACAATGATGATTTGAATGTTGAATTCCTAAAATATATGAGAGTGGATAAGATGAAATTGACCCCCAACAACATATTCATTCATATATTCCATTGAAAGTGTTTATCTTTTGATTTTTGCCATTGATCAAAACTTCATGCATACATGTTTATTTTCTGTCTTGCATATTAAACTCCAAATATTTCGTCTTTAAGTCTTAGCTAATCAAGAAATCACATAACTAAACTAGGCCGTGAGTCCTTTGGGAAGAACGATACTTGGTCTTACCAAGTTTATTACTTGAACGATTCGGTCATACTTGCCGATTGAAAAACAAGTTTGTGACATCATATTTTGGTGCTCATAAAATTGTCCATCAGCGATGCTGCAAAAAGCCCTCCAAAGTCCACTCAGCCTGATGAGTAGCATTTGAAGTAGATGCTCCCGGCGTACCCCTAGTAGCTGCAAGAATCTCCATCAGCTGTCTCTGAGTCATTTCAGAATTGGCGCGAGCAGCTTCGAGATTTTGTGAATTAGTTGCGTTCTGTTGCATCAGAACAGCATTCTGCTCTTGTAGCTTTTCGATCACTGATTCCAACAGCCTGGTGTTGTTGGGCACATCATGTTCATTGGTCTGTGGTGGAGGAGGAGGAAGTCTAGGTGCCATTGGTTCTCTGAGAAACAGAGAAAAGAAACGAACGTTAATCCTGTTCAAAGAGTTGAAAATAACTCATTAAACGCAATTTAAGCACACAGCAAAAACCCAGTGTACTCATAACCTACAGTGTCCTTAAGAGGACAAAACTACTCTGATACCACTAATGTGACATCCCAAAAATACAGTCATAACTATAAATTTAGAAAATCACATTTAATAATAATCTCAAACAGTTTTACCACTAAAAGTTTAAAATTTTGAAACAAACGAACGCTCAAGGACGAACGTCCTTGAGTACAACTTCAACAATTAATGACGAGCGCTTAAAACCGCACGTCCACACAAGAGTTACAAGTGAATAAACCGAACGTACAAGAAAGCTGACCGAACGGTTTACAGAAATAATTACCGAACGGTCGAATAAAACTTAAACGAAAACAAGAGGTGGTCGAACGACCACTCAGTTCAACAAAATACACAACTGGCCGAACGGTCTCACTATTCGGTCTTCACTTCCACTTCCACAAGATTCTCCTCTTCCAGCAACTCTTCTAAACGCTCGTCTTCCTCTGCTCACATCCACACGGATGATCATTGCGATGACAAGACGGACGTACAAGAACAAAGGACAACACAAGGAAAACGAAAGGGTAAGCTTATGTAATTTAACTCATGCATCAACATATAAATTCCAGCAAACAGTTCATTTCACACATACATATCAACGTACGCATTCATCACATATCAATATATTTTAACGCACGTCCAAAATAAAACTCAACACAACTGTCCGGACTGTAAGATTTCCCCGTGTAGCTACGACGATCGCGCACCCGGGTGGTGTGGTAACTGGCATTCTCATCAGCTGCCACCCGAGGTTAGTCCATTCCGTCCAAATTATAGTTATGTGACGGTTCCGTCCAAATTACAGTTATGTGACGGGGACCTCCTGCCATTCCCACGCATGACATACCCCCTCTATGTGAAGACGAGTAGTCACGGAATATCAGGATCGAATCGCCTGCTAAGTCTGGCCACGGTCACACTTTACAAATTCTCATAATCATCCCCGGAACTCTCATTCAACATTCATACTTTCATTTCATCTCATATACTGTTCATCATTCACTATTCATCAAACATTCATACTTTCATTTCCTCTCATTTACTGTTCATCATTCACTATTCATCATTCCATAATCATTTTCATCATTCATAAGAAAATCACCAAAAGCCGAACGTTCTGTCCCCAAAGACCGAGGACGAACGCTGTAAGTGAGACCAAAAGGACGCTCGTTCGAATCAAAGAACGAACGGTTTAAGTTCAGAAATATCCAAGTCTAATACTGTTCATTGGACGAACGCTATTTAGTGGGAAAAGAGAACGAGCGCTCAAAACAATACCGAGCGTCATTTAGGACGAACGCTCAGCATAAGGTCGAGCCTCATTTTGAGCGAACGCTCAGTATAATACCGAACACCGTTGAGAACGAACGCTCATTTCAAAACCGAGTACTATTAGGACGAACGCTCATTTCAAAACCGAGCACTATTAGGACGAACGCTCAGCTCAAAACCGAGCACTATTAGGACGAACGCTCAGCTCTAAACCGAGCACTATTAGGACGAACGCTCATTTCAAAACCGAGCACTATTAGGACTAACGCTCATTTCAAAACCGAGCACTATTAGGACGAACGTTCAGCTCAAAACCTAGCACTATTAGGACGAACGCTCAGCTCAAAACCGAGCACTATTAGGACGAACGCCCATTTCAAAACCGAGCACTATTAGGACGAACGCTCAATTCAAAACCGAGCACTATTAGGACGAACGCTCATTTCAAAACCGAGCACTATTAGGACGAACGCTCAACAAGGCAGTGGAATATGAGGACGCTCGTCCTCGACCAGGGATCATTCCAAATGAATGAATCCCATTCTGCTAATTTATCAGGAAAACCGAACGGTCAAGGACCGTTCAGCAACGAACGCACATGATCATATGGAGGGTTCTTATTCAATATTCATTCATATTCCAGTTCATTTCTCATCATACAGTTTCATAAATTCCATTCGTTCATGTCATGGTACAATTTACAATCTTCATATAATTCATATCATCCAAATCTCATGTATTTCATACAACATACGTAAACTTAGTCATATATCATTTTCACTCAGTAAATAACGAACGTTCATGCAACTCAAATCACAGCAACATCATGCATTATATTCATACGGTAATTAACGAACGTTCAAACGAAGCACACAACATGAACTAAATCAATAAGCTTCCCTTACCCGGAAATGAACGAACGTTCACAGACGCACACAGATGCTCTCCACTCAAATCCTTATCGCCAACGCTCGTTAATCCACTATTCAGACGAACCCCAAGGCCAAACTCAGAACTTCTCTACTCAAAGAAAATAACGAACGCACAACTCAGAATTGAGTTTGCATGCACGAAGAACGAACGTCAGAGACGAAGGGAAGGACTTACCAGCCTCACTAGCCGAACGCTCTCTCTCGGGAAGGCCTGGATGTCGTGCGTCCTTCCACGCTGCCGGATCCCAGAATTGGAGGAGATGAAACAGTAGTTTCTTAGAGAGAGAGTGCAGAGAATGAAGAGAGAAGGAGGAGAGAATGCAGAGAGCAAGGGAAGAGAAGGAATTCTCAGAAATGAAGCAAAGAGATGCGTGAAGGGAGGAGTGGAGAATAAGTTCAAAAATCTCAGATTTGCTTTCTCCTCCGCCAGCGCACGTCCGCACTCGCCAGCGCACTCCACCACGCCTCTGCCAGCCCATACCGGACGGTCGACCACTCTACAGTTGCCACGCGTCTTCCACTACCGTCGACGCACGTTCTTCCTGACTGCCCATGCCGGACGCCCCTTCTGCAGCGCACGTTCCCCCCATGCCAGTCAGCTTTCCACCAACGTTCCTGACTCACCTTCACGTGCGGCACCTGGCGTCCGTTAGTGGCTGTCAGGCGCTGCTGTCGCCCATGTGCCCTGCTGGTGTGGCGCGTCCTCCTGCTGCCACGTGGACTCCACTACGCACGTTATTTTCTGAGGCCTGACATTGTGCCTCAGAGTTTATTGATGAATGTTATTACTTTGGAATCACAGTTGATTTTGCCTAAGTTTCTCTATTTGAACTAGTTACTTGCATGTTACAAATGATCAAGGCCATCTTGTTCTTCCACCTCTTCTACATTTTGAACCTAAAAGCCAATGTATAACCTTTGAACCTTAAAAAGAAAACTTTCTCATTCCCGAAACCTTAAGCCTATTGAAAAATCATTAACCTCCTTACCTTGAGTTGAGATGAACATATATGTTAGGATGAGGAGAATGGTTTAAGTTTGGGGGAGTTCTTGTCAAAAGGGGAGCATTGAGAAAAACAATAAGTTGAGTAAAAAAAAGAAAGAAAAAGAAGAAAGAAGAAGAAAGACGAAAACATGAATTCAATGAAAAAGAGTTGGGAAATAAGTTGAGAGTGGTTTATTCAATTTTAGAGAAAAAGAGATATGTTGCTATATCATGAATTAAATTGTTTGGTCCCTTATCTCAAGGTGCTTTGTTGTCCAGAAAAACCAATTTTTCTTCTTAGCCTAGCCACAATAGAAGCTTCAAAAAGTCCTTGTGATGTAACTTGTTTGTTAATGTGTTTGATATTGTTGAAACGAAAGGCAAAGTTGATTTGTGTAACATTGTGATAGTTGAGAGTTAGACACACATCCTTATACACCATTGTGCTTGAGTGAAACACTTTCCTTGGTGAGGATTGGTTCCATGCACTCATTGAAAACAACTTGCCATTTTTGTTGATCTATCATTTGCATCTATCTTGTAACTTTTAATTTGTGAGCACCATGATTGAAGTTTAGCTTGCTAAGGCCATATTCTCTCTTGAATGTAATTTCTAAGATGAGCAAGCATGATTGATTTTGTTTATTTGATTGAAAGCGTGCTTAAAGATACTAGACCATTGTGATTGAATTATTTGCTAGAAGTACTTTTGCTTGAGGACAAACAAAGTTGTAAGTTTGGGGTATTTGATAATGCTAAATTTTACCATATTTTAAGCATCATTTTAGTAGCAAAATCAACTCCTTTCTAACTTATAACTTGCTTAATCCTCTTGTTTTGTCTTGTTTTCTAAATAATTGTGTTTTTGGCTACTTTAATGTACTTTCATCAATAATCCCTTATTTTGTAGCTAAAAATGAGCTTGGAAGAGTCTCCAACAGTGTATAGATGAACCAACCACAAGGCATGCAGAAACGCTCGGCGCCAGTGACGCCAAGTGAACGCTCGTCCTGGAGCAGAAGAGGACGTTCGTCCTGCAAGAGAAGTGGACGCTCGTCAACATGCAAGAGGACGTTCGTCCAGAGAGTTAAGAGGACGCTCGTCCAAAACGGAAGCACAAGCGGACGCTCGTCCAGAAGAGAGAAGTGGACGTTCGTCGAGTGTGAATGAACGAGAGGACGCTCGTCCAGGAAAGAGGACGCTCGTCCAGGAAAGAGGACGTTCGTCCAGAAGAGGACGCTCGTCCCAGGCAGAAGTGGACGCTTGTCCAGGCAGAGGACGCTCGTTCGGCCAGACAGGCAGAGGACGCTCGTCCAGGCCAGGCAGAGCAGGACGCTTGTCCAGCTAGCAGAGAGGACGCTCGTCCAAGTAGCAGAGAGGACGCTCGTCCAGAACGCTCGTCCAGAGGGATAAGATGACGCTCGTCCAACATTTAGGACGCTCGTCCAATTTCAATATCCAGATGGTCCGCGCCGGGCGCGACGGTGCGCCGAGCGAGGCTTTTTGCGAGAGGCTTGCGCCTGGGCGCGAAACAGAGAGCGCGCCGGGCGCGACTTTTCGCCAGATCCAGCTTATTTAACCTAGAAACGCGAAGGGGTTTGGGTCTTTGGTTATTTGGAGGCGCGATTTCACTCAGAGGAGAGCTTGGAGGGCTGTTAGGGTTCGTGGGAACACTCCCTTCTTCCTCTTAGGTTCTTCATCTTCTTCCATGGCCATTTTGTAAGCTTTAGGGTTCTCCATGGAAATGGAGAACCAAACCCATCTTGTTGGAATTAGTTGTAGCCTTTGAATTCTTGTGTAATTGTTGAATGATTTGATTATATATATGCCTTTTCTATCAATTGCTAGTATTCTTGTTTCCAATCTTAAAGCTTGCATGTAATGGGAACGTTCATGACTTGATTTTGGGGTTTTATGGATTATGGGAACGTAAGATGAAATCTTGAACTGAAATAAGAGTCCTTGTGGGTCATTGATTCTAGGAATGGAAGATGATTCACATGTTGTCTTAGATCCCAGCTCTTTAATGCGGGTTTTGCTTGTTAGATTGCCAAGGAATTGGGGTTTGATAAGGAAAACCTAGGCTCTTTCACCTAAGGAATTAGGGCTAGAGTGTTTTAGTGGATTGACTTTAGTAAATTGATAGAGAGGAGACGAAATTGGTCACACACAAGAGTGCATTGGTGAAAACTAACCTTAGCAATGTCTTTTCATACCATTTCTAGTCTTTTCCATTTCCAAGTGCCTTCAATACCAAAGTCCAACCTTGTAATTATGTATGAATTTATCTTTCTGCACTTGTTTGTAAATTGATGTTATGTTATTGAGTCTATATGAGTTGTTAATCTCACAATTCTCTAGTATTACGAGTCTCTTGGGAAAACGATACCCGGTCTTACCGGTTTATTACTTGAACGATTCGGTACGCTTGCCGAAATCGAGCCCAACAAGTTTTTGGCATTAACAAGTTTTTGGCGCCGTTGCCGGGGATTTGGGGATTGAACCCGAGTCCTAGCAACGGCTAACAAGTTTTGGGTCATCACCTACCATCCTCTAAGTGAGGATGAGTACTCACGGAACATCAGGATGGACAACCAGCATTAGCATGCCCACAGTCATACTTTACAAAATTCCATATTCATATTCATCCATACAAGAGTCATTCCTCCCTGGAACGCTCGTTCAAAATCCATAATCATTATTTCATCTCATATATTATTCGTTCATTACCATTCTTCACTTTAACTTCATTTTCGTCTTTCATTACAATTTCATAAAATAACGAGCGTTCAGCCCTCTTCATAACGAGGACGAACGTGAAAGACTAGACCGAGAGATTCTCGTTTCCGAACCGAATAAAACTGACACTTCAGATTTACCGAACGTCATTTTCTATTTGAATCAGTTGAATGAACTGACTCTAGGAAAATCAAATCATTACTCAAAGAATAATTTAAGTAGGAAGGCTCTAGGCCGAATCCAAATAGATGAAGACATCTCAAGACGAGTAGAAGACCATACCGAGAACAATTTAATTATCGAAGCCGACTGCCAGTCAATGACCGAACGCGGTATACTGATTTACAGAAATTTGGACGAACGCTATTTCCACCAGTTTGGTAATTTAATACTAGGACGAGCGTTTCGGTATAAGACCGAACGCCACTCATAACGAACGCTTTGGGTCGAGACCCATCGCAGACTTGTACTCATAATAGAAATAGAATTCAAGGTAATACGAGATGGTGAAGATAGAATTTAGAAATGACTAAGTGTCCAAAGTTATAATTATAAGCTTCTCAACTCCTTACATAACACTCGGTTGTCTACGTTCGGCCGAACGCTCAAACGTAGTACTATTACAAGAGGGCGTTCGTCCTCAACTAGATTCTTTCCGAATGAAAGAATCCCTTACCAAATCATTTTCACTGGAATATCGAACGGTCAAAGACCGTCCAGTAACGTACGTACATAATCATAAGGGTATTTCTTATAATGGTCCATATTATCAAAATTCCAGATTTAACATATCAGCTCATACTTTATAACTTCATATCAAAATATCAATTTACATACTTCATAATTCACATTATTCATTCATACTTCAAAGTGATGCTTCATACTCACATTCATAAATATCAAACATTTATCATACAGATCAACCAACATACACCATATTCGTTAAATCAAACAGCGATCGTTCATACAAACACAAAATATGAAATAAATCAAATAAGCTTCCCTTACCTGGATTCGTGAACAATTTGTCCTAAACACAGATTTGCAGCTCACCCCAGCTATCGTTTTCTACCCTCAACGACCACTTAACTCTTCCAATCAAATCTAACCACAAAAAAACGAAATACTTAAACTACACCCTTGCATGCAGTCAAAACTTGGTTTTGCATGCAACCCAGAAACGAACGTACAGGGTCGAGAACTTATCAGTTTCAGATTCTGGATCTGTTCGGTTCAAATTGAAGCTTACAGCGTCGGGAGTACTTCTATGGTTTCTGAAACGTGATTAGAGTAGAGGAAAATGAGTTACAGTAAAGAGAAGGAAGAGGTTTCTAGAGAGAAGGAGGAGAAATGGAAGCTCTGAGCTTGGGGAGAAGAAGATGCGTGCAGGAAAGTGGAAGAGTTTTTCGAAAATCCATTTTGTTCTCCCCACATCCACACGAACGTGCGTCTCTCCTGTCGACACCTGCACCCCCATTACTGACTTCCATTCTTTCCTGGTGACACTTGGCGTGAGTTACAGAGTTATGGAAGTGCGTTTTTAATGCACTGCAGAGGGGTTTTGTGAGTAATTAAAGGGGATGTGACAGGTGATTAATGGTGTTCATTTTCCAAGGTCTTACACTTCCTCTATATTAATGAGTTTGCTGTATAGTGATCAGTAGGCAGCAGCATTATAAGCCATATAGAACAAGTATCAAATTTGAATGGTGTTCAGGCGAGCCATGTTATGATTAACTGAAAATGCAAAGGATGTGCAATAAATAATTAGAATTCATAACTGAGTTTGCAAAATATAAACCAGAAATTTTATGATGGCCTTCACTTCAACAAAATGTTTCGCTGGCTATATTCATCATCTTTAAATTTGAATTACAAGTTAATTGTCTTGTCTTTGTGTTGACTTAGAATGCTAATGGGGTCAGCGGTTCTAGTCTAATTAGCCAGCTTATCTCAATTTTATTATTCCAATAGTTCACTTCTCACTTTTCCCACTATCTTATTGTTACCGAATCTTAGTAATTACTTTATTTTAAATCAGTTAAATCTATGATCACCAGTTAAAATTTGCAATTCAATTATTAAGTTCATTTAGTTTGCTTGCAAAACCCCTTAAACTCAATTACTGATGACTCCCTCTTTGTGTAAGATGAGAGGCCAAGCCTTCCATGCAGAGAACAAGTGTTGGACTAATCAAACAGAGAGACGAATGCAACGAAAATAAGGATGGATGGATGAACGAATTCAGTGACTATGGTGCGGTGTGTGATGCGAATTGGATTAAAAAAGCATTTTGTATGAGGAAAATGGGCTTGCCAACTTATCGATATTAAAAGGAATCTACAGGAGAATGGGTATAGCATTCACAGATAAAGATAAGCATATTGTTTCTCAAGAATACACTGTCTCCTATAAGGGGAAGAAATGAACAAAGTACCAGCAGACTACATCACAGAAACCAATTCTTACTGTTGCTGTTATACAATGCAAACTTATGATATGACCAGAGGCAGCAGAGAACAATGGACGTGACCTCCTTCATACGACCTTTTATCATCAAAGTCCCTTACGAATGCCAGTCAAATGATTCACAAGATCTTTTTCTCCAGATTCTATTAGGACATCGATTGCACCCTCTTTGTATGGAGATTGCAGCGGAACTGATTTTTTAAGCATTATCTTGGCCAGCTTTGTGGCCTTGGTCAGGTGGCTTCTTTGACAAAGGCCAAATAAAAGAATAGAATAAATATCAGAGTCAATGGCAGACAAACATCCCTTGTTCTCAATTGCTTCAAGCAAGTAGAATCCATCCAATACCCGGTCCTTCATACAGAGCTCCTTTAGCACAAGGCTAGATGCCAAAGTATCAGGTCTGGCATCACCAGAAAGCATTTCCATGAAGAGCTTCATTGCTTCGTCCAGCTTTTTAATCCTTATCAATGAAATCACAAGTGAACTGCAACAATCACCATAAGAAACACCATGTTCCACCACAAACTTATCAATCAACTTGTAAGCTTCTCCTACACGACCCTCAACACAAAGGCTATCAACCAAAGTAAAAACAGTAACATGATTTGCATGGCACCCCGAAGCTTTCATTCTATCCAGAATATCCAATGCTTTCGTCCACTGACCTCTCTTACAGAAACTTTGAATCACAGATGTATAACTAACAACATTTGGACGGCAATCCCCACCTTTCTCCATTTCATCCAACAACTCCAATGCCATTTCCATAGATCCAGACCTACACAAGCCATTTAAAATGACTGATAAAAGGACCAAATTGGTTGAACATCTATGTACTCTCATAACCTTAAGCAAAGAATAAGCATGCTCTGGGCGACCCACATCACATAATCCCTCCACTATTGCCATGTACGTAATAAGATCAGGGTAAAGATCGTTCAAACTCATCTCCCCGATCAACTTCTCAGCCGTTTCAATGTCGCCATTCTTGCAACATAGCCTAATAACCACATTATACATCACAGTGTCAGCACCGATGTTGAAACTCTGCTCCATCTTCCTCAACACCCACAATGCCACGTCAGCTAGTTGGGCTTCTTTGCACAGTTTCAGAACCTCCCTGAACATGTTGACATTGACTAAACACCCTTCGGCCTCATAAGACAGAACGAGATCACGAATAATTTGGGCATTTTGCTGAATCCCAAACAACTTGCAAGCTTTGCTGTACGTGTAAGCACTGTGCCTGTAGCCAGATTGAAATCCAGCCCAAACGAAAAATCTGACGCCCAATAGAGGTTGCTTGGGATGACAGGAATTGAGGACTTCAATGACACATTGAGAATCGAGTTTAGGCTTAACCTTGGACAATGAGTTCTCAACACTGCCATTGTTTTGGTGGAGATGGGTACAGAGGGTATCGACCATGCCCATTCGGTGGGTGGAGAAAGGAAGAGTTTTGAGTGCGTCGCAACGCGAGAAAAGCCGAAACTTTACAAATTGGGGCATAGGGTTAGTGGACGAGAAAGAAAAAGGAAGAACGACGAAGGTTGCGTGAAACAGAAAAGGGTCTAATTGATTTGATTACCAGTGCCTGTGTATGTGAGGACGAGACTCCATCAGCCAAGAAATGAGTTGAGTTGGTTCCTTCCTCCTTCTCACACCGCTTCCAAATCCAATGGTTTTTTCAAACATCCTCTGGATCAAAAGATACTAAATATTTATTGTTTAGTTTGACAAAAATCTATAATTTTTTATTTATGTAAACAATTTAAAGTTTGATAAAGTATATATTATTTAGATAGTTTTTAGAAACTTTAATTTAAAAAATATAATTAGATTTTAGTGGACCAGGATTTATAAATGTTACCGACCGGTCCTCCCGATACATAGACCGAACGTCCACCCAGGTTGAGCACCGAGACCGAGCGTCAAGGTATGATTTCTGGACAGATTCCTTACTATGCAATATATTCATGCATCACAGACCGCTGTCATATTACTGAGCGTCGAGTGCCTTTGGTAGGTACCGACCGCCCGGCTTGGAGTAGGAGGACGACCACCTGGAGTGCATAGGGAGAAACCCTTCCCAGTGCGTCCAACCCTCGGCCAAGAGGTAACCGTCCGTCCGGTCTTGGCCCGGTCTTCTTCAGTTCGTGGGATTCAGCAGTGTCCGTCCGCCCGTCTTTACCGTTCGTGATCGTCCGCCCGGTCTTCGACAAACTTATGTGTTTTAACAGGATCCCTCCTGTAACGCCCCGGCAACTCACAGGGACCATCGACTGCCCCCACAGATCACCACCAGGCTTTCCAGTGTGCTTTGTCCTCACTCGCACACTTTCCGGGAAAACTTCCCAGAAGGTCACCCATCCCAGAATTACTCCAAGCTAAGCACGCTTAACTATGGAGTTCTTATGAGTCAGGCTACCGAAAAGGAAATGCATTTTGGTGATATGAGTAGTCAAATCAATTCCTTTAAGCTATCCTTCAACTGTATAGTCCCATACCTACACAGTCTCCAGATCCCTCTCATTCCGGTGTATGTTCGATTCGTCCATGTACCCCTTCCACCCGAAGCTGCCAGGAGCCGCTCCTTGTCTGTGCCCCTGCACCATGCTTCTTGCACCGGCGTCACTCCCCGCCCTCGTCTCCGTGCCCGGGTGTCACATGCCCACCAGCTTCCGTCTGGTTCGTCCTCGAACCACACCGTACTGGGAGAGGCTAGGCTCTGATACCATCTCTCCTGTATCCGTACGACCATCACGGTTAGAAACCACAGCCACCACATGCAAGAATGAATAACCAGAATTATCACATTATAAACCCACTACATATACTATAATAATTCCCATGATAAATCGACTCACATGACACTGCATACTAGTCTTTCATAAACTGATGTCGTTTACTTGTAATTCGTCGTCATAACCTGCTCTCAATAACAGGCGACCCGAGCCGTCATCCATCGCGACTTCAGACCTATCTCCCCGACTCCTCAAGGACTAACGAGTAAAAACATCGATACTACGCGTAACGATGCACTATACTCAACACGAGCCGAAGTCAGTGGGCGAGACATTCACCTCCTCGTGCAGAAGAAGGTGACACTCGAATCTCCGTCTCACGCATGAGACTAGCAAAAATGCTAAAAAGACCGACGAAGTTACAAGTAAATAACATAGTGTATGTACCACCTCCAACCGAATAAACGTGCTCAATCACGAAGTCATACATATTCTCAATAATATGTATAACTAGAATAAACGTGCTCAATCACGAAGTCATACATATTCTCAATAATATGTATAACTAGAATATACGTGCTCAATCACGAAGTCATACATATTCTCAATAATATGTATAACTAAACCAATATTGGATCAAGGAAAATAACCAACAATTCTCAATAATTGCTTCAAAATACTCCCACGGATTCATGCATTATTACCGAACGCTATTTCCAACTCTGATGCTGTCTGAACGAACGTCCTGAAATCAATCCTCATCAAAACCGAACGCTGCCGAGCTCCAAGGACGAACGCTCATAAAACCAAGGACGAACGCTCTCAAAATCAAGGACGAACGCTCCCAGAAAACAAGGACGAACGCTCCCAGAAAACAAGGACGAACGCTCACTGAAACCAAGGACGAACGCTCCCAGAAAACAAGGACGAACGCTCCCAGAAAACAAGGACGAACGCACACTGAAATCAAGGACGAACGCTCCCAGAAAACAAGGACGAACGCTCACTGAAACCAAGGACGAACGCTCCCAGAAAACAAGGACGAACGCTCACTGAAACCAAGGACGAACGTCCAAGATCCACACCGAACACTTAAAACCGAACGTTCCCTTATATCCAAAAACCGAACGTTCACTCATACTCAAAAACCGAACGCTCGTTATACACCAAAAGCCGAACGCTCATAATTATCACAAGGCCGAACGCTCAATTACTGAGCCGAACGCTAGGATCCATCATTTAGGCCGAACGCTAAATCATTGGACGCTTTGGACGAGCGCATAAGATCAAACATCCTCAAAGACCGAACGCTCTACATAACCTACGGACGTTCGTCTTGAGACCAAGGCCGAACGTTCAAGATTACTCCACGAAGATACTAAGTTACGGACGAACGCTCATAATTCACTGTTTAAATACAACTTGGACGAGCGTCCCATATATTATGACGAACGAACGCGGACGTTCGTTCAGAATTGAACGCTCAACAATTTGGACGAACGTCCAATTTCACCAGAATTGGACGAACGTTCAGAAGTTGACCGACCACTATTTGGTCGAGCACTGTTAGGACGAACGTCCAATTTTGACTTCCCAAAATTGGACGAACGCGCATTCTGCAGAAATTCTGCAGAATCGCACCAGAGTCCAGAAAGCCCAGAAAACCTCCATTTTCATTTCTTCTTCCCAGATTTTACCCAGTTTTTCATCAAACACTAATAACTCAAAAATCAAGGAAATAATTCAAGCTCCCCTTACCTCTTGAAGACTTCCATGTAAGTTTTGGGATCAATCTCCTCCCAGACGTGCAGATCAAGATCTTCCAGGAACTTCAGCAGCTCTTCACTTCCTTTTCCAGCTCTTGATGCAAGAACGCCATCATCACCAGATGCCCAACTCAGGTCCTCCTCTAAGCCCCTTCCAAGGTTGGAACAGCTTCCCATGGGTGCTCTTTGGACGGGTGAAAATGGGAGAAAGGGTTCCCTCCCTTTGGTTGCTCTCCCTCTCTCTCTCCCTCTCCTGCCAAAAAATGAATCCCACACCTTGCAAAGCTTCCCGTAAAATGCACCCCCAATAATTGCATCTTGATAGTCAAAGAGGTGGGTGACCACCATGTCCCCACCATGTCCAAAAAATACGGGTCTTACACCTCCGGATCCGGTCGAAACAATAAACAATTATAGTTGACACTTATAAATATATACAATTTATTTGTGTTTCGGTGGAAAGTTTTGGGACCGAGAGACTAACCTGCTGACGCGTCTGGGCCGCTCGCTCGCCTTCAAACTCTAGCTGTTGGTCGATCGGTGTTGGCGCAAGCCGATCGGTCTCCTTTTGGACGGGGGTGGATGTACCTGCAAAAGGTACTCCGACGCTCAAGTTAGGCGTGTGATTTTGAGGAGCCTCGGCTCTTAGTTGAATGTTTAGTGAATGATTTTCACTACTGAGTATTTTAGAGTAGCGTAGAGTGAATAATGCGTAAGTGGAACCTACCTGGCTTTCGGCCCTGGCTTTGTATTTATAATTTACCTCATGGATCCTAAGCTGATATAAGCCCAATAAAATATAAACAGAATAAGATATAAACAGATTACCTGAATATCCGGTTGTTTGTTTGTAACCACTCGGTTAATATTTTATACTATACATTATGCCCTCCAAGTCCGAGTTAAGCGGTTGGCTTTAGCCGTGGTTAACTATAGGACTGATGAGTTTGAGGGAGGCTGCGTTGGCGGAACTGAAAGCGTTTTACCGCTCGACCTTCAATAGTAACCGAGCGGGATTTACCGCTCGTCCTTCAACAGGAACCGAGAGGAATATACTTCTCGGTCTTCTACATTAACCTCGAGCGGGATTTACCGCTCGTTCTTCAACAGGAACCGAGAGGAATTTACCTCTCGGTTTTAGACACTTATCGAGAGGGTTTTACCGCTCGACCTTCGACATAAACCGAGCGGGATTTACCGCTCGTCCTTCAACAGGAACCGAGAGGAATTTACCTCTCGGTCTTCGACACTTATCGAGAGGGTTTTACCTTTCGTCCTTCGACATAAACCGAGCGGGATTTACCGCTCGTCCTTCTACAGGAACCGAGAGGAATTTACCTCTCGGTCTTCGACATTTATCAAGAGGGTTTTACCTTTCGTCCTTCGACATAAACCGAGCGGGATTTACCGCTCGTCCTTCAACAGGAACCGAGAGGAATTTACCTCTCGGTCTTCGACACTTATCGAGAGGGTTTTACCTCTCGACCTTCGACATAAACCGAGCGGGATTTACCGCTCGTCCTTCTACAGGAACCGAGAGGAATTTACCTCTCGGTCTTCGACATTTATCGAGAGGGTTTTACCTCTCGACCTTCGACATAAACCGAGCGGGATTTACCGCTCGTTCTTCAACAGGAACCGAGAGGGATTTACCTCTCGGTCTTCGACATTTATCGAGAGGGTTTTACCTCTCGACCTTCGACATAAACCGAGCGGGATTTACCGCTCGTCCTTCAACAGGAACCGAGAGGGATTTACCTCTCGGTCTTCAACTTTAACCTAGGACTTACCGGTCATCTTTGAGATGGCTTTACTTCTCTCTCGAGGGGGATTTACCGCTCGGTCTTCGACCTAGGGGTGTTTCCTAGGGAACGGGCTTTACCGTTCGGCTTTGAGAGGGTTTTACCTCTGCTTTGAGCTAGGAGTGTTTCCTAGTGAACGGGATTTACCGTTCGTCGTTGAGAGGGCTTTACCTCTCTCCCGAGGGGGATTTACCGCTCGGTCTTCGACCTAGGAGTGTTTCCTAGGGAACGGGCTTTACCGTTCGGCTTTGAGAGGGTTTTACCTCTGCCTTGAGCTAGGAGTGTTTCCTAGTGAACGGGATTTACCGTTCGTCTTTGAGAGGGCTTTACCTCTCTTCCGAGGGGGATTTACCGCTCGGTCTTCGACCTAGGAGTGCTTCCTAGGGAACGGGCTTTACCGTTCGGCTTTGAGAGGGCTTTACCTCTCTCCCGAGAGGGATTTACCGCTCGGTCTTCGACCTAGGAGTGTTTCCTAGGGAACGGGCTTTACCGTTCGGCTTTGAGAGGGTTTTACCTCTGCTTTGAACTAGGAGTGTTTCCTAGTGAATGGGATTTACCGTTCGTCTTTGAGAGGGCTTTACCTCTCTTCCGAGGGGGATTTACCGCTCGGTCTTCGACCTAAGAGTGCTTCCTAGGGAACGGGCTTTACCGTTCGGCTTTGAGAGGGTTTTACCTCTGCTTTGAGCTAGGAGTGTTTCCTAGTGAACGGGATTTACCGTTCGTCTTTGAGAGGGCTTTACCTCTCTTCCGAGGGGGATTTACCGCTCGGTCTTCGACCTAGGAGTGCTTCCTAGGGAACGGGCTTTACCGTTCGGCTTTGAGAGGGCTTTACCTCTCTCCCGAGAGGGATTTACCACTCGGTCTTGGACTTGATCGTTAATTATGAACTTTGCTGACGAAATTGGCAATTAGTGTTTGTAATAGGAGACTTCCCCTTCGTTAATTGAATTCCATGAAGTCCGTTTATGACTAGATCTTAGTATGCACTTGCATAGTTGATGGCGTGGATTTTGATATATATTTCTTCAAGATGTTCATTGCTGAAATTCTCATGATGATATATATTATGGTATATAACCGTATAATAAATGATTCGGTTACCAGATATTATGAATTGCACCGAATAAATAATACAGATAATAAACAAGGTATCAAAACCGTCTTGAGATTTTATAATATTGTTGTTGATAGTTATATCTAACACAACAATTTCTTTGACTATTTTAATCATGCCAGAAAATGTTTCGGTTATAATAATTAAATAACTATATTTATAGTTATATACTATATTATATATCATATATCATATAATATATTATGGATTATACTATATATATTTAACATAAAAATAGTTGTTATAATATCTATTATCAATTAGATATTTTATGAAATATTCATATTTCAAAAAATACTTATCTTGTTGACGACGTCTCACGTAGAGATGATGATTCATCTACTGTAGTTTTTACATTGTCGAAAGTTTCTGGTGTTGATCTGAAATAGTGATGTCGAGACCGAACGCTCGTCTTGGTTTCTTGTGGTTTCTAATCATCTCTCTGGTGCTCTGTTGTTTCTCCATGCTCCTCGTGGTCATCATTGGGTTTGACGCTCGGCCCCACGGTGGGCGCCAAAATGTTTCGGTGGAAAGTTTTGGGACCGAGAGACTAACCTGCTGACGCGTCTGGGCCGCTCGCTCGCCTTCAAACTCTAGCTGTTGGTCGATCGGTGTTGGCGCAAGCCGATCGGTCTCCTTTTGGACGGGGGTGGATGTACCTGCAAAAGGTACTCCGACGCTCAAGTTAGGCGTGTGATTTTGAGGAGCCTCGGCTCTTAGTTGAATGTTTAGTGAATGATTTTCACTACTGAGTATTTTAGAGTAGCGTAGAGTGAATAATGCGTAAGTGGAACCTACCTGGCTTTCGGCCCTGGCTTTGTATTTATAATTTACCTCATGGATCCTAAGCTGATATAAGCCCAATAAAATATAAACAGAATAAGATATAAACAGATTACCTGAATATCCGGTTGTTTGTTTGTAACCACTCGGTTAATATTTTATACTATACAATTTGTATTATTTATTATTATTGTAATGATTTAAGATTATTTGGGATAATCCGCAGGAATGGTAGCAGAAGGGTATTTAAAGTTGAAAGGAGAAAGATGAAATGGGATAGGGAACGAGTGCGACAATGAAAATTGGGAGTGAAATAGATAGAGAATAGAAGACAATAGAAGAGACTAGATGGGGAAATCGGGATCAACCCCTGTCACTGCCTCTGCAAAGGTTCACCCTTCCAACGATCCCGAACTGGACCCGGACTCTTACGCCCTCGAGAAGTTCAGACTCTACGAAACCAGAGCGGTAATTATCCATTCATTCGTCACGCAATAATCTTTTACACAACCGATTAAATTAACCAGAGCGGTAATTATCTCTTACACCCTTTTACACGAAATTGCAATCGCAATCGCAGAGGTTCTACCTGATCGGAAGTGATCGGAGCAAGAGGTTCTTCCGAGTGTTGAAAATCGATCGATCAGAGCCGTCGGATCTGAATATCAGCCAAGACCCCGTCCTGTATTCACCCCAGGAGATCAAGAGCTTGCTTCAGCGGATTGCTGAGGGTAACAGAGCCACTGGCGGCCTCACTTTCGTCGCTAAGGTTTTCGGAATTGCTGGTTAGTACCTCTCTTTCTCTCTCATCATGTGTATATACATGTGTACTATATATATCTCAACCAATTTCTCTATCATTTCAAGGCTGCATCAAGTTTCTCGAGTCTTACTACTTGATTCTCGTTACTAAACGTAGACAGATTGGTGCTATATGTGGCCATGCAATCTATAGCATCAAGGAGAGCCAATTGATAACCATTCCACATGTTTCAATCCAATCTGATTTAGCTCACTCTAAGACTGAGCTCAGGTAGATAACCCTTCCAAAACGTTTACTACATCTAACAACATCAGTTTCTTACCATCACCACGTCTCACTGCAGGTACAAAAAGCTTTTGTCTAGTGTCGATTTGACCAAGGATTTTTTCTATAGTTACACTTACCCTATAATGCAAAGTTTGCAAAAGAACGTTTCTCCTAGCGAAGACGGAGGGATGTCGTATGATAATATATTTGTTTGGAATGCATATTTGACACAAGCAATCAGGTCAAGATGCAATAACACTATTTGGACCATAGCTTTAGTTCATGGTCATTTTAGGCAGGTACGTTACTTCCTTTCTGCCGTCCGTCATTCATTATAGTTCGTTTCTTGTTAAATGAAAGCCTACTTGCTCTTCTTTGAAGCATGCATTTTCATTAAAGATCCATGGTAAATTTACAATTATTTATAGTATACCTGCTGGTAGAGCAAGATGAAAAATGTCTTAACTTCACTATTACTGGAACTCGGGATAGAATAACAAGTGGTTAGCTTCAATACTCACAAAAATATATAGAAACACCCCAAACTTAGAACTTTGGTTGTCTCCTCAAACAAGAAAAAAGAAAAAGAAAATAAATACATTTATGATTTTAGAAATATAAAAGATAATTTTTTAGAAGTATTGGCCCCAAATTTCTTCTATAGAAATTAATAATTATGGCTAATTACTCGTAGAAATAAACACCTTTTATAATTTGTTTTCCTCAATTGAAATGCATCAGGTGAGTGTTCCCCTCAAGTCAGCATTAAAAATGCACAAAACAAATTTGCCCTTTATAGAGGTTGTCATAAAGGTTTTGGAGGCATGAAAGCTGAACCCCTTTGTATCTAGAAGGCAAAAGAAATAACAGGCTAGCACAAATTTGTGGGTTTCTAAAATCTAGAGGCCCTCAATAACTGGAGGCCTTATGCAAAGGGTCTTTTTGCACGGATTATTCTACATGCATGCTCTTCATCTGTCATGAAAACATAATAAAAAATGTGTGGAAGGATCACTAAGGTCTTTCTTGACTTGTAATAAGGCCTTACTAACAAATAACATGGTTTTACACGACTTGGGGAAACAAGAGAGCATTTGTGTTCTTACTTCATAAACACACATAGATGCACAAGCACACACACACATATATTTCAAACTCCTAACTAGCTTTTATTTTCTTTGAAATTATTTTGAACAATAATAATTATATATATATATATATATATATATATATATATGAACTAGGCAGGTTATTGCTTTAGATACCCAATATTTTCCTCTTTTTGGTGGGTGTGATAAACACTCTAAGGTGTGGAAAGCATTTGTTTTTCATTAGGCTCAAAGGTTCCAAAACAAAATCTTTCTGTTTGGTTCAATTGGGTAACAAAGGATAAAGATACATGTTAGGTTGGCCATTTTAGCTAAGTGATTATAATTCAAAAAATCAATGTCTTGATTCTTTCCTCGCACAAAATATGTGATCATGAAATTAAAGAGATTGAAGCAAAATAATTGTATGAAAAACAATGCAAAAAAACTGATAATTTTGAATTTCAAATCACTATCTACTATCTCACTTGGTTAGACTGTAAGTGCTAAATTTATGAAATATCAAGTCACATCCATTAATCACAATGAAAGTTATGTCTCATATTAGCTTTGAGTAAATGTATCCACAATTCTAAAATTTCTCATGCTCATATAACATGCAACTTTTTATAATTTAGAAAAAGATTACGAACCTGTGCAACTCCATTACCTCTCTAGCCAGTTGCTAATTGGTCCTCAAATCCAATTGACCATGCAAAGTAAAACATTAGTACTGTATTTCTGGATCCTGTATTTTTTTTAACTTAATGCAATAATGATTGCCAAGTACTGGATAACAGTGAGGGCCGAAAACAGTATATTTTATTGATTGATGAGACAGGCATCTGGTTGGTGGTAATGGGAAGAAATGAGAATTGTCATAAAACTTGTTATCCAAAGATGTTTTGTTGCTTTAAAACTTTTAAACTAATCCACTGTAATATATTTTTAAGTAATAATGGTTTTCAAAATCATTTTGAAGTAATTTCTTATGAGTAGTTTTCAATGAGTAAAATGCATAGAAAGTAACGAAGAGGCCCTTGACTTTCGAGACTATGTTTGTCATTCAATTCATAACATGATTCTATCTTTAGATTCATTATGGTGTTGTCTAGTAAATCCATTTCGTATCCACTTTCATACAAATATAAGAGTGATTTTAATTTTAGACTCAAATATGAATTCCATTAAAGATAAAATAAAGTACTAATATTATAATATATGTTTCAAGAAGAGCAAATAAAAAAGGAAACGGAAATCATCAATAATGCAGCAACTGTTCGGAAATTTTGTTCAGACTTCATTCAATCACGACTTTTGATTGAAATGATCTTCTATGGCTTATAAGAGCTATTTGAGTGTTTCATTTCAATAATTTGTTGCGTGTTGGAAATATAATCAGTTATTCAGATCTGGACTTAATACTTACAATTGTGCTTAAGGATCGGGTTTGAATGTACTCATTCTTGTCATGTAAGAATCTTGTGTCTCATCTCTGTCCTTGTTGAGGAACGGGTATACTCATATCCACGTTCATATCGACTCTTGTAGTATCTCAAATATTTACTAAAAACAATTTTTACAAAAAAGAAGTCACATCAAGGGGGCCATGATATTGTCAAGGATTTAATGTTAGGGGGACACATTTTATTTTCTTCAATGTCCAATGTCAAGGAAGAAATGATAATTGCATAAATCTTAAAATAGATTACCAAATAACAATTGCATAAATGTGAAGTAATTGTAGAAAAGAGTAAAAAAAAACACATAACTGAAATTTAAGGGAAATTACAACATCTATTTCTTTTGCAAATGTTAAGTGAACCATTGAGAAAGAGAATGAAAAATTGTGAAGCAAAATAAGGGTTCTTAAAATGAAACAAAACTAAGAACTAAAGAGAAAAGATATAAGTGTTTGAAGTTGCCTAATAAACTAAGAGTTTACACCATTGAAATTGAGACTTGAACATTTTCACTTCATAATTAAAAAACAAGTAAAAAACTATCAAATGTGTGCCCTAGAAATGATTTAATTTGATGAAATTGAGGTTTACATTTCCTAAAATGTAATACATCGTTTGATCAAAACCACACAAAGGAAAACAATTGTTACTTGAGGTTGTGATAGAGGGAAAATACCTTTTGAATCTAGTGAACTTAGTGGACATTGAACGAGTTGAACAATTGAGAGAGAAAATGAAAGATTGTGTAGCGAAAGAAGAGTTCTTCAAATGAAACAAAACAAAGGATCAAAGAGAACAATGAAAATAAGATTTTTAGGTTACCTAATAACGAAGTGTGGTTTAGTAATATAAAATGGGTATGGAGATTGGGACAAGACAAATATGCACATACCGTCAGGTTCAATACGAGGATTCCCTGTCAAAATTGGATAGATTTGAACAATATCTATGGGTGTGGTTTATTTGCGATCCTTATTTATCCTCCATCGCCTTTACCCACTTTTATTACGTTATTTTGTTGTTTTGTCAATTAGTTTAACTATTCACAACAATTGTTATTGTATAATTTGAATTGTGGTTCTAAAAAATTGCAGAGTCGTCTATCAATTTTTGGAAGAGACTTCAGTGTTTCCCTGATTTCTAGACGATCTAGACATTTTGCAGGGACACGGTAAGCTCTTATTTTTATATTTTATTCATGTTTTTCTTATTTCACAGTTGATTCAAATGTCATGAATCACTATGATAATTTAAATTAGATAAGTGTTCTCTGTGTTTTTGTGATTATATTTTAATTTCATCCTTAGAAGTGTTTTGTTAAATTTCTAGCTATATATGATTTTTTTTCAAATTATATATTAATATAATATTCTTCTTCTCTTTCTCTGTGATGATTAATGGTAGAACTATCTAGTACATTGTAAAATTTCCCAACTAGTCAACTTTTTTCTAAAGCAATTTTCTGTAAGGATTATTTTATAATTATAGAAATAAAGTACAAATCCTTTATAATAAGGAAAAATTGGATTATATATGTATTATTAGGGACATTTTTATTCCAATTTCATATCTTTGTTATTAGAGGATGTCAAAGCTCTTCTATTTATTTATTGTCCTGTTTTCGTTTTCTTAATACAAATAAAACACTTGTGTTGTCTCATAAACACGTTTCAACTAAATGTCTCTCTCTTTCCTATAGTTTAACAGTTTGAATGACTAGTCAACTGCAAAGCAACAGTGGTTGATTGGATGGATGATGGTTGCAGTTCCTTCCACAATGAGAAAATACTCATTAGAGACCATGCTAGACCATTCTATAAATTGCTTTTTTGGTATAATTTTAAACGAGGAAGAATATTCTAAATTTCTATTGTTTCAAGATGTACGGAAGTGACTATCCTTACAAGTCTTATTTTTATCCTACATTTGAACTATAATTTTTTATGGGGCGCCTAAGTCCTACATTAAGCAATATGAGATACTCCGTTCGTTTCCTTAATAGCTAGCTTTTGAGGGTGGATTTACCAAGTGCTTGGATGTATAAATTGGTATCAAAGTTGGTTGTCAATGTATTTGAAAGGGCTATCTGTGGAGGGTTTTGACTGGTTAAGGGTTCTAACAATGGAGAGTCGTGTGAATTATCACTAAGTGAAATGTGGTAGAGTAAAAGCTGGTTATGATTCTTTGCTCTAGTTTCTGACCATGTGTGTCCCTCTCCCATTTAACTGTTCTGCACTTTTAGTTTATTCTGAGATATCCGTGTTTGACTATGCCAACTCAGTCATGTCTCCGATGTTTGAATTCATGCATGCTTTATTTTTCTTCTCATTCCACATTGATGATACACATTATCCAATTGTTTTCTTTTCTCATGTCCTTTCCATTACCTAGATCTGATGATCATAACTCTGCTTTAAGGGAACATTTTTTACGTCTTTATTTGTCCCGTGTTTATGCTGATTAGGTATATAAATGAAATGAATTCATTTCTCTAAAAAATGATCTCAACATCTTCCATGTGGGGTAAATGTGATTCGAAAATGATTAGGGAACTATTATTATTGTGTTCCTTATTCTCCTTTTTGTACACCTAGGTTTCATTCTTAGTTTTGAATTTGTTTTTTTGGTAGCCTGTTGTTTTCAACTTGTTCACCTAACTTCTCAGTGGTCTGCATTTGCAAAAGAGGTCTAGCTTTACACATTCTAAGTAAAGAATTTAACTTCATGATCTGTCCTTATGCATTCAGTCTTAAATTAGTTAGGTAGATTTGGGAGCATTTTATTGTGATTCTTGCCTAATTCAGGTTATCATTCCTCTATTTTTCAAGTTCTCTTTTTTTGAGCTTGGTGAAATATGGTTTTTCAATTGTTTAAGCTGTGATGATAGTCGTATGTATGTTGTATATTTGACTAATTATAGGCTTTGCATCGTTTGGTGCAATTTGATGGAATGATTAGTACCATATTTCTCTTATGTAATGAGTTTTGTTGCCCTGGATTGTTTTTCCTAGACTTATCTATCATTATTTTTTTGCAAGGGAAACTTCTACTCTTCTAAATAATTTTCCCTAGAACTATGATTTTTTATCCTATTTTCATTTCTTGCAATTGTTTTATTACATAGGATTGTTTATATTAGATTTTACAGTGGTTCCTGAGCCAAAGTTTTGATTTTGTGGTTATTATAGTTAGAGCAGAGTTCATAGTACACAATTGGTTAAACATTTGCTGATGCTTGTTCTCTACAATTTTACGACTTTGTGTTGGTTTGATTGGAATATATATGAATTAAACATGGAAATATTCTTTGATATCATGAGTTATATGTATTTTGAGCTGATGTTTGGTTTTACATTGTGTCTATCTGGCTATAACAGTAATGGTTAAACTAATTTTCTCTGTAATGAAAATTTTCTGCAGTTACTTGAAAAGGGGTGTTAATGATCGGGGGAGGGTTGCTAATGATGTTGAGACAGAGCAGATTGTCCTTGATGAAGAAGCTGGCTCTTGCAAGGGGAAAATGAGTTCAGTTGTGCAAATGCGTGGATCAATACCACTTTTTTGGTCACAAGAAGCATCAAGATTTAGCCCTAAGCCTGACATAATTTGTATGAAATAGTTGAGATTAATATTTATCTTGTTCATTGTTCAATTTCATGCTGTTATAAACTATAACGCAGGAAATTCTCTGTTTTTTTGTTCTTTTTTTCCTTTTTGACTTCCAGTGCAGAGGTATGATCCGACATACGAAGCAACTAAATTGCATTTTGAAGACCTTGCTAAGAGATATGGCAATCCAATTATTGTTCTGAATCTGATTAAGGTAATTCGTCAAATAAAAATAGTTAGTTAGTGCGGAAAAAGTTAGTAAATATCTATGTACTTGTTAATTGATTCTTTTTTTCTTTTAGCAAGGGACCTACATCTATTTGCATCGTGATTCTTGTAGTGAAAATTGATTTCTGTCCATGTTTCGTGCTTCTACCAAATGACTTCCCATTTGAAATTTGAATTTCAATCTATCAAGTTCTTTTCATTCATCATATCAAATCATAAGTGCAAATTGCAAATGAATAAAGATGTAAAAGAAACGCCTAACACACTGCTAACAGTGCCAAGCATGCTAGAATTTTTTTCCCTACTGTCTTTATGTTAGGGAACTAATTGTATATAAGAGGAAGAGAAAAGTCACATAGCCTAACTGCCAAGGCAGTTAGGAAGGAGGGTGTTGGGTTTCTGTTAGTCTGTTAGTAGATTGTATATAGGGAGGTTAGGAGTTGTTTAGAGGGAGTTTTTGGAGTATTATTGTTAGCGAGAACTCTTGTAGTTCTTTGGAGGGAGGTTAAGCTCTCAGTCACACAGTGTATCTTGTACTCTTGATTCTTTGGTAATACAAGGAGGTTATTCAGTGTTGAGTGGGTGTTTGACGTGGGTGATACTGGGTTTCTATAGGTTCTTGATTGTAAGGACCTATCATTTGGTCCGACCTGCCGGATCAAGAAGGCGGCAAGATCAACGATGAACAACCAAACGGAGGGAAGATTGGATAATCTTGAGATTACGGTGGAAGGAATTAAGGATGAGACGGCTGCGATCAGGCGTGACTTACAACAAATGATGAGGTTGATGGGGGGAGGTCAGAATAATCAAGGGGGTGGCACGGAAGGGAGTAGCAACTCGGTGAATGATAACCCCGAAAGACGCGACTATGGAGGAATACCGCAGAACTGGCGGAAAAGGGTGGAGTTGCCATCGTTTGAAGGGGTAGAGCCACATAGTTGGATTAACAGAGCGGAAAGGTTCTTTGACATCCAGAGGGTGGCTGAGGAGGATAAGGTTGAACTAGCCTACATTAGCATGGAAGGGAGCGCGAGTTACTGGTTCAAATATTGGAGGGAAAAAACTAAGAATCGTTCGTGGTTGGGATTGAAAGCGGGGTTGATTAATCGCTTCGGAGGGGGGTTCCGGGGCACCGTTTACGAACAGATGGCAACGCTGAGGCAAGATGGTACGGTGGAGGATTACGTAAGGAGTTTTGAGACGCTGTTGGGTCAGACCCAAGGGCTATCGGAGGAGCTGATATTGGGATTCTTCCTAGCGGGCTTACGAGAAGAGATCAAAGGCCAAGTACGAATCCAAGATCCTCCAGATTTGATGATTGCGATAAGGGTAGCGAGGGATGTTGAAGACGCCCAGAATCGAGCGCGAGGTGGAGTCTGGAACGGGGTGAAAGTGAGTTCCACGAGCACACGAGCCGCGTCGACGATCGTTAGAAGCGACAGTGATCGTAATTTCACGACGCGGACAGGTGGGACAGAAGGAGTGGGTACGACCCGAAGGGAGGGATCATCAACGGTGAGTAACGCCCAGGCGAAAGGTAATAACCCATCGGGAGGCGACCACAGGGGAAGAATGGTCAGAAACTTACCTTATCCAAAGTTTCTGAAGAGGCGGGAAGAAGGAAGGTGTTTCCGGTGCGGTGGACCATTCACTCCGGGTCATCGATGTGCGGAGAGGAGTTTAAGGGTCTTGTTACTTGCGGAGGACGAGGAGGAGGAATGGGAGGAAAATTCTAAAACGGAAGCGAATGCCCTGGAGCTGTCGGCCTGTTCGGCGGAGGGGCTGACGCCTCCCAAGACCATGAAGTTGATCGGAGTGATAGGGGAGAAAAGAGTGGTCGTCCTGATCGACAGTGGGGCTAGCCACAATTTCATTGGCCGGAGCGTGGTGGAGGAACTGGGTTTACCGGTGGATGCAACACCCACCTACGCCGTGAGCTTGGGGGACGGTCGTAAGAAATGAACAAGTGGGCGTTGCGAGAAGGTGGGTTTGAAGATGGGAGACGTCGAGGTCGAGGAAGACATGTATGTGTTTGAACTGGGGGGAGTAGATCTGATATTGGGCATTGCTTGGTTGGCAAAATTGGGGGAAGTGGTTATTAATTGGAAAGATATGTCCATGCAGTACAACGTGGCAGGTGAGTAGAGGATGATCAAAGGAGATCCAGCGCTGTCAAGACAGCTGGTAGACCCAGATGCACTTTTCAAGATAATGGATGCTGAGTCATGGTTTCTGGTTTGGGAATTGTGCATAGTGGAGCAGGGGACAGGCGGGGACGTGTGGGGCGAATTGACCGACAAACAACAGGTGGAGATCAGAGCAGTACTGCAGGCCCACTTCCGGGTGTTTCAGGAAAGAGAAGGTTACCCCCTTCACGTGATGCCCAACACCGCATAGTGCTCCAAGAGGGAATAAATCCTATAAATGTTCGACCCTATAGGTATCCTTACCTCATGAAAGAGGAAATTGAGAAACAAGTCTCGGATATGCTACGTGCGGGAATCATACGGCCAAGCCAAAGTCCTTTCTCCAGCCCCGTGATTTTGGTAAAGAAGAAGGACGAAAGCTGGAGATTCTGCATGGATTACAGGGCCTTGAATAAGGCTACAGTCCCAGATAAATTTCCAATCCCGGTTATTGAGGAACTTTTGGATGAGCTCAGGGGTGCAAGGTTCTTCTCTAAGCTGGATTTGAAAGCGGGATACCATCAGATACGCATGGGGGAGCAAGATGTCCACAAGACTGCTTTCAGAACGCATCAGGGCTTGTTCGAATTTTTGGTGATGCCATTCGGATTAATGAATGCACCTGCAACATTCCAGAGTGCCATGAACAGATTAATGGCACCTTACTTGAGGAAATGGGTGCTTGTTTTCTTTGACGACATATTGGTGTACAGCCCTTCATGGGAAGAGCATCTTCAGCATTTAAAGATGGTGTTGCAGCTGCTGGAACAGAACGGCTGGGTGGCCAATAGGAAAAAATGCGAGTTTGGGAAAAGGAAAATTCAATATTTGGGACACCAGATATCGGAGAAAGGAGTGGAGATGGACCAGGAAAAAATTAAGGCCGTGTTGGAATGGGAAGAACCCAGAAATTTGAAAGCATTGAGGGGATTTTTGGGTTTAACGGGGTATTATAGGAGATTCGTGCAGAGATATGGGGAATTAGCCAAACCCCTCACGGAGTTGTTAAAAAAGGAAAAGTTTGAATGGTCAGAGCGAGCCAAGACAGCCATGGATACTCTGAAGGCGGTGATGACATCTGCACCGGTCCTGGCGTTGCCCGATTTCACGCAAGAATTTCACGTGGAGTGTGATGCTTCGGGGTATGGAGTGGGGGCTGTGTTGATGCAAAATAAGAAGCCCATTGCTTTCTTTAGCAAGGCGCTGTCGGAGGGATCTCGAAGTAAGTCTATATACGAGAAAGAGTTGATGGCGGTGGTGTTGGCCATCCAGCATTGGCGACCCTATCTATTAGGAAGGAGGTTCGTAGTTCACACCGACCAGCGCAGCCTCAAATACTTGCTGGAGCAGCGGATAACGACGCATAACCAGCAGAACTGGATAGCAAAATTGATGGGTTACGATTTCGAAATTGTTTATAAGTTAGGCAGTTCGAACAAGGTCGCAGACGCATTATCGCGAAAAGAGGAAGGTGGTACTGAGGAGGTTGAACTGCAAGCTATTTCCAGGCCCTACTGGCACAATTTTCAGGAGGTTTTGAAAGAAGTGGAGGAGGATGACATGCTTCGAAAAATAATAGAGGATGTCAGAGGGGACCCAAATAGCCATGAAGCCTATACCTTGGAGAATGACCGCCTACACTACAAAGGAAGGCTGGTTTTATCAGCTAAGTCGAGTTGGATTCCCAAACTCTTAGCAGAGTTTCACATGACAAGCACTGGCGGTCATTCGGGAGTGTTTCGTACTTACCGAAAGATAGCCCAATCACTATATTGGCCAGGCATGAAGAAAACAATAACAGAGTTTGTGGCTGCCTGTGTAATTTGTCAGCAGCATAAATATTAGCTGCTTCTCCCCAGGGTCTTTTGCAACCACTGCCGATTCCACAGGCCATTTGGGAAGAGATAAGTCTTGATTTTATCGTGAAGCTACCCAAATCCCATGGGTTTGATGCAATATTGGTGGTAGTTGACCGGTTAAGTAAATACGGTCATTTCATAGCGCTGAAGCATCCTTATTCCGCACGCACGGTGGCAGAGGTTTTCATACAAGACATAGTTAAGCTGCATGGGATCCCTACGTCAATAGTCAGTGATAGAGACCCTCTCTTTTTGAGTGTTTTCTGGAAAGAGCTTTTCAAGATGCAGGGTACCCAGCTCAACATGAGCACGACATACCATCCGGAAACGGATGGCCAAACTGAGGTGGTGAACAGAATTTTGGAGGGGTATTTGAGGTGTTTTTGCTCAGAACAGCCGAAGAGTTGGAAGACGATGCTTGCATGGGCTGAATACTGGTATAACACCAGTTATCAAAGTGCAGCAAAGTGCTCACCTTTTGAAATAGTATATGGACGCACTCCACCAACGTTGAGTCGTTTTATTCCCGGTGAGACATCGGTGGAGTCAGTGGCACAAGATTTGTTATCAAGGGATGAGGCTTTAAAACAATTGAAGGTTCATTTACGACAAGCTCAGGAGGCAATGGTCACTCAAGCTAATAGAAGAAGGAGAGAAGCAGATATTCAGGTGGGGGATTGGGTATATTTAAAGATTAGACCCCATAGACAGTCGTCCATGCGTCTTAGGTTGCACCCGAAGCTATCTGCCAGGTATTATGGACCTTTTGAGGTGTTACAACAGGTGGGGAAAGTAGCCTTTCGTTTACAATTACCCGAGGCAGCAAGAATACATCCTATATTTCACGTGTCCCAACTAAAGAAAGCTGTGGGTGAGAAGAGGGTGGAGAAGGCACTGCCGGCTGAGTTACAAGCAGATGGACCCATGTTTTGGCCGGTGAGGATTTTAGACAGAAGAACAAGGCAGCTGGCATCAGAGGAAATACCACAGGTGTTGGTAGAGTGGCAAGAAGGGGGCCAGGAGGGCGCCACCTGGGAAGACGTGGCAACCATACAGGAGCAGTATCCTGAATTCAACCTTGGGGTCAAGGTTGTTGGAGGGGAGGGGAGTAATGTTAGGGAACTAATTGTATATAAGAGGAAGAGAAAAGTCACATAGCCTAACTGCCAAGGCAGTTAGGAAGGAGGGTGTTGGGTTTCTGTTAGTCTGTTAGTAGATTGTATATAGGGAGGTTAGGAGTTGTTTAGAGGGAGTTTTTGGAGTATTATTGTTAGCGAGAACTCTTGTAGTTCTTTGGAGGGAGGTTAAGCTCTCGGTCACACAGTGTATCTTGTACTCTTGATTCTTTGGTAATACAAGGAGGTTATTCAGTGTTGAGTGGGTGTTTGACGTGGGTGATACTGGGTTTCTATAGGTTCTTGATTGTAAGGACCTATCACTTTAGCTCTGAATCCTCTACCGAATATGGTTCTTTGTTACATGTGTTTGCATTAATGAATTGCGTCTTTTGTAAAATAGAAAATATTTTATAGTTTCTTGTAGCTCATTTAAAAGATGAAATGCAGACAGTTGAGAAAAGGCCTCGAGAAATGATGCTGAGACGTGAATTTGCAAGTGCTGTTGGTTATCTTAACCAAATTCTACCAGTAGAGAACCATCTTAGATTTATTCACTGGGACTTTCACAAATTTGCAAAAAGGTAAGCCTACTGTGCTTTATCTCTTAGTCTCACAGTGGTGGTCTTTTACTTTTCCTGCATTTCAAACATATATGTGACTATTCTATATTCTTTTGTGCCTTTTCAAAGCAAGTCGGCCAATGTTTTAGCAGTTTTAGGAGCTGTAGCAAGTGAAGCGCTTGATTTAACTGGTTTTTACTACAGTGGTAAACCCAGTATAATAAAGAGGGCCAACAAGAGTAATCGAACTAGCACAGGAAGGTATAATCTATCATTGAAATTGTTACTTGACATTCAATACAGTGTTTTTCTTGTTTTTTTACATATTTTTTTTCGAATTGTAACTCTTAACATGGAATTACATTTTTTACTATCCAGTATTATCTAACCAAGCCCTCTTGTTTTCCATAAAATAGCAAAGATAGGAAAAAAATGCAGGGTCCTGTTACCTTTTCCACCTCATACTTCTGCTTTGAGGTTTGACCACCTGCTGCTCTATAGCCTTCACTGTTAATATATGCTCTTTCCAGAATTAAGAAACATAGAACTAGAAGTCTCCATGAAAATCATGAACTTTTTGAATAAATTCATATCCTTTCTTGTTTTGAATAAATTCATATCCTTTCTTGTTTTGAATAAATTCATATCCGTTCTGGGAGTAGGCAATCTCTATTCCAAGAAAATATTTGAGTTTTCCTAAGTCTTTCATTTCAAATTGAGCTGCCAATTTATCTTTTAGTGCCAATTTTTCTATTTCATCATCTCCTACAATAATCATATCATTTACATAGACAAACAATAGAGTGAGTTTACTTGTAGAAGAGTGCTTTATGAATAGAGTGTGATCTCCTTGGCTTTCTTAGTATCCCAAGGAAACCATTGCTTTTGTAAATCTTCCAAACCATGCTCTAGTGGATTGCTTAAGCCCATACAATGCTTTCTTCAGGAGGCATACTGATAGGTTCTTTTAATCAAGAACCTATGAATAGCACTAGAAACACAACACAGAACAGGTACTCGGAATTATACAGCCTCCTTTTATTGAAAAGAATCAACAAGAATGGTGTTACAACGTAACCCGAGAGCTTAACCTCTCTCCAAAGAACTACAAGAGTTCTCGCAAAACAATAATACTCCAAAACTGTCCTCTCACCAACCAAGCCACCCCTTTTATACTGACTTTCCTAACTGCCTTGGCAGTTAGGCTGGGTAACGTTTCTCCTTCTACTATATACAATTAGTTCCCTAACATTACTCCCCTTCCCCCAACAACCTTGTCCCCAAGGTTGAATACCGGAAACTGCTCTTTTTTAGTCGCCTCGTCTTCCCACGGTTGCCGCCCTCTTGTCCCCTTCTTGCCAATCTAACAACACCTGAGGTATTTCTTCTTACTCCAGCTGCCTTGTCCTTCTGTCAAAAATCCTTACCAGCCAAAACATGGGTCGGTAGGCTTGTAATTCAGCTGGAAGTTCCTCTCAACCCTCTTCTCACCCACAGCCTTCTTTAGTTGGGGAACGTGAAATATTGGGTGTATTCTTGCTGCCTCGGGTAATTGTAAACGAAAAGCTACTTTCCTCATCTGCTGTACCCGTGCAGGGAGCTTCAGTCAATTGGCCCAACACATCATCGCCTGTCCCCTGCTCCACTACGCACATTTCCCAAAACTGAAACCATGACTTAGCGTCCATTATTTTTGTAAATACGTCTGTGTCACCCAGCTGTCCTGCCAAGGCTGGGTCACTGCAGATTTTCTTCTTCTCTCCATCCACCACATACAGCATAGACATTTCTTTCCAGTTAATAACCACCTCACCCAGTTTTGCCAACCATGCAATACCCAATATTAAATCCACTCCACCGAGATCAAACACATGCATGTCCTCCTCTACCTTCACATTACCCAGCTTCAATCCCACCTTTTCACATTGCCCCCGAGTCCACTTCTTACACCCGTCACCCAAACTCACCGCGTATGTGGCCGTTTCTGTTACCGGAAGCCTTAGTTCCTCCACCACCTTCTGGCTAATGAAATTGTGGCTGGCCCCACTATCGATCAGGACTACCACTCTTCTCTCCCATATCAACCCGGTCAACTTCAGGGTCTTGGAAGGCGTCAGCCCCTCCGCCGAACATGCCGACAGCTCCAGGGTTTTTGCTTCCAGGTTAAAGTTTTCCTCCCATTCCTCCTCCTCGTCTTCCGCTAGTAACAGGACCCTTAAGCTCTTCTCCCCACATCGATGACCCGGAGCGAATGGTCCACCGCATCGGAAACACCTTCCTTCTTCCCGCCTCTTCAGAAACTCTGGATAAGGTAAGTTTCTGACCATTCTTCCCCTGTTATCGCCTCCCGATGTGGTAACATCCATCTTTCCCTCCTCATCCTTCATTCTAATGGTAAGGCCATTCGACCAAGTACTGAGAGGTTGTTTGGACTGTAAGACCGTTCGGCCTTTGAATCTAATTGTAAGACCGTTCGGCCAATGACTAGGAGACCGTTTTGAGTGTAAAACCGTTCGGCATTTTACTGTAGCTATAAGACCGTTCAGTTCCTCCCGTCCTCTTCCATTCTGGTTCGTCAGTCCTCTCCCGTGCGGATCCGGCAATCCTCTCCCGTTGGCTTCCCGACGTCCTCTCCCGTTCGGTTCTGTTAGTCCCCTCACGTTCGATTCCGGTCTTCTCACGTTCGGATCCAACAGTCCTCTTCTACCGTTCGGCTCAATTCCCACTATCTTTATACCGTTCGGCTCTCTTCCCACTATATTTATACCGTTCGGCTCTTTATCTATCGAACCATGCAGCTCCATCGCTTTTGGCTGAATAGGGCCACCAGCCGAGAGAGTGGACAACTCCGTCTGCTTCAGGTCTAATTCTATCTCGGACCGCTCGGCAACCTCACCTGGGATATTGCGCTTGACCTCAGACCACTCGACAACCCTCGATTGGCCTGTGTTATAGCGATCGGCCTCGTACTGTGTCCACTGACCGCTCGTTCGTCTCCAAGACGACTGGTCTTCTATGTCCTTGGACCGCTTGGCAAATCTCGATCGGCTTGAGTTATAGCGATCGGCCTCGGACTGTTCGGCTAATCCCGCTCGGTCTGGTCTACAGTACTTGGCCTCGTACCGCTCAGTAACCGCTTCTCGCGTTCGTCCCCCAGATGACTCGTCTTCTATTCCGCTCCCTTTTCTTACCTTTTCGCCTCCCTGCACATACTCTTCCCCTGTCGCTACCTGTTTCGATGCCGCCAAACGCTCAACAATGGTTCCAAACCTTATCACCAGGGCCTCCTTCAAGCCATCCCAGGAACGGTTCTTGGCTTTCTCCTTCCAGGCTCTGAACCAGTAGCCCGTGCTGCCCTTCATGCTTAAGTCCGCGAACTGCACTTTCTCCTCCTCCGCTACTCCTTGAAGCTCGAAAACCCTCTCCGCCCTATTGATCCAGTTTAACGGGTCCAACCCTTCGAAAGCGGTTAATTCACCCCTTTTCCGCCATTGATTTTGCACCTCCTGGTGATCGCCACAGTGATTGTGGGTTTGGGTCCCACCGTAATCGCCACCCACTCTCCCTCCAATATCCTCCTTGCACCGTCGCTGGTTCCCTTTGACGTAAGCCTGACTTCCACCTGATTGTTCGTCGTTGTTGTGAGCCCACGCCCCCATCATCCTCATTATTTCTTGCAAATCTTGGCGTATTGCAGCATAATTTTGGCGTATTGCAGCATAATTTTGGCGTATTGCTGCATAATCTGGTCGTAGCTCCCCTATCTGTGCCTTCATTCTATCAACCGCAATTTCCTTCACCCGCACACGATTCCGGTGGCGTCTCAATCCGGCAGTTTCTCGATTACTTCTTGATCCTTCACCCCCACTCCGATCCGGCAGGTCAGACCAAATGATAGGTTCTTTTAATCAAGAACCTATGAATAGCACTAGAAACACAACACAAAACAGGTACTCAGAATTATACAGCCTCCTTTTATTGAAAAGAATCAACAAGAATGGTGTTACAACGTAACCCGAGAGCTTAACCTCTCTCCAAAGAACTGCAAGAGTTCTCGCAAAACAATAATACTCCCTGTCCTCTCACCAACCAAGCCACCCCTTTTATACTGACTTTCCTAACTGCCTTGGCAGTTAGGCTGGGTAACGTTTCTCCTTCTACTATATACAATTAGTTCCCTAACACATACCTTGCTTCTTTCATTTTTTACTTCAAAGCCCAGGAGGCTCCAGTGACCTTTTCTGAGACAACGACAGCGTGTGGGTCACACAGAAAAAAAAAAGGAGCAGAACTTAAAACTCAGATCTACTCAAATATAGGCCAAACGGGTCGTCACCGACCCTAGGAACAGACTCAGGAGGCTTTGACGACTCTGTCTGTGGCGGTGGCGGAAAGTGAGTTTCACCGGAGGTGGGTGTGTGGGCTATACGCGCCGACGACGGTGGCGGCGAGTGGCGGCTTCTCTCCTGGAGCAACGTCCGACGTTGTGGTCGTCGGTGTTGGGCGCATCTTTCTGCCCTATCAACGACCCCAACCGGCGACGACGGTAGTCGGACAGCGGCAACAGCGGTAGTCGGACAGCGGCAGCGGCGCGACTTGTGCAACGGGATGGAGCTCCAAGATCAGAGCTCTGACACCAAGTAGAAAATAGGACTGATTTTATTATTCTGAATCATGAAAAATACATTTTCATATTCTCTATTTATGACAATCTAATTCTCCTAAAAAGAGAAATAGGAAAACTAAGGAAACAAAATAAAATAGAAGATTATACATCTATTTTCCCTAATTAGGAAGATTCTAAAGATGTCTTCTCTAATTACAATAATAACTAAGAAAAAAATTCAAACCAGAACCTTGCTCTAATACCCAATGATACGATCTTGTTTAGGAAAAAGTATGGGGAATAAAGAATGTGGAACAAGAGAGAAATGGAGATGCCACAGTCTAACAGATTGATAAGTTAAGTGAAGATTCGCCACAGAAATCTTAGTCTTTGATAAGAATTAAAGTTCTAATACAAGAACAAACATAAACTTCTCTCAAAAAATACAAATGCATATAATATGACTCAAGTGTTTACATCAACTTTTAGTATTTCTATTACCTCGGAATCCTAAAATAAGCCCACAACACAAAACTAACAGAAAATGAAAATTACAGACGCAAACTTTCACTTTCACTTATTGAGGTCCACTCGCCTAGCAAACACTGATTGGGTCGCCCAACAAATTTAACATTTTGTAAAATTAAAATAAAATTAAAATTTATTTAATTTCTTAAATTATTCTATAATTGTGTTCATGATCTTCATGTTCTTTATTTTCCTCCTTCATGGAATATTATAAGTTTCATGGAGACGTGTTATCTTTGACCTTGTCATAGATCCTTTGAATGACAAATGTTCTTCCTCAAGTTCTTCTCATATATGTTTAGGAGATAATACTTTATCATACCCTCTTTCTTGAAGAGAATTTATTCTCAAATTTGTACTACTTGAAGATTCCTTATCACGTGAAGTGTGGCCTAGGACCAAACAACAAACGGAACCGTAAACTAACAGCTCAAACCTATTACTAAGAATATCAATCTTTGGCTGGGTTTGTCTGTGTACTGGGCTGACAGCCCAACAGAATGCTACTGCAGTTTTATTTTATCATAATTGTAAAAGTGCAACATGTTGCTTTAGAGAATGGAAGTTCTATTTATGTTTTCAACTAATTCTTTATTTTGTTAGGGATGCTTCACTGAGAGATCTGAGAGCTAGTTCTGGTGATATTGTGAGGATTGGGAACAGTAATGAAATGATAAACTCTGTGGTTAACCGAGACAAAGAGACTGACACTAACCATCAGAATAAAAAAGATAATTTTAGTAGTGATGCACCACATTTTCAGAGTGGAGTTCTTCGTACCAACTGCATTGACTGCTTGGACCGTACAAATGTTGCCCAGTATGCATATGGTCTTCAAGCTTTAGGACGCCAGCTCCATGCAATGGGTTTGAGTGATGTGCCCAAAGTGGATCCTGATAGTAGTATCGCTGCAGCTCTAATGGATATGTATCAAAGCATGGGGGATGCTCTTGCTCAGCAGTATGGTGGTTCAGCAGCTCACAATACTGTATGACATATTTTATGAGATTCTCCTTCACAAATATCTAGTCTCCGTCTTCTTCTGCTGTTTGCTATAATACATGTGTGTATATTTTGGTGAATGACAGGTGTTTCCGGAGAGGCAGGGAAAGTGGAAAGCAACAACACAATCAAGAGAGTTTTTGAAGTCCATAAAACGATATTATAGCAATGCTTACACAGATGGTGAAAAGCAAGATGCAATAAACTTGTATTATTCCTCTGTCCCTTGGTTAATCTAGTGTTGAATAAATAATTAATATTTTAAATATTTAATATATTGTTCTTTTTCCAGATTTTTAGGTTACTTCCAACCACATGAAGGGAAACCTGCTCTGTGGGAGCTGGATTCAGATTATTATCTCCATGTATCTGGGGTTGGGGATGATCTAATTCCTGAGAAGTGGTGAGTCATCCTAGTTAAATTGGCTGATATTAAAATCTATTAGTGACATGCACATGCTTCTATGATATTTAGAATTGATTTTCTCATTTCTTTTGTATGTAAATACAGTTTCTATTGTTTATTTTCCCTATCAGTTCATATTTTCTTCCTGAATTTTTCAGTTCTGAACCGAATCCTAAGCCTTCTGAAAGTGGTGGAATAGTATTCACCCCAATACCCGCTTGCAGAGAAGACTTTTTACGGATAAAGTTGACATCGTTTGACAAGTTAATTGAGAAGACCTGTAGTACAATTAAAAATGTAAGACTATGCTCTGAACCTGATCAAAGACCAGGTGGGAGTTCTGGAAACAGTGGAGTGGCACCTGATGCAGCGTAATTTCTCTTATTCTGAGTTGCTGTTTAATGATTTTATTTCTCGTTTATTGTACTTTTTATAGACTGCTTCCCTTTTCTCGTGATTTTCTGACATGCATATGTAAATATTAGAAATTTTCTTGCCATTCCACTTAAAGACCAGTTCCTGTAGCTTTGGTTCTTATTATAAGACAAAAGTAGCTGATTTTGTCTCTCCCTGCTTCTTAGTACTTACTTGACCGGTTTTATCATTTCAAAAATAATTTGTTAGGACTGGAAATGTGGGCTTACATTTTGAAACTAGGCCCGGGATTTGGAGAGTGCAGGAGAGGAGAAACAAGGGTGTGAATAAAAATGCTGATGTGGCAAAGGGTGTAACAAAATTAGTTAAGGTGTGAGAAGTAGTGGGAATATAAATGGGAGGAGAATGACCCTGTTTCTTCTTCTACTTTTTGGGTCTCTGACATAATTGGTCCGCATGCCATATTGTCCTGTGCTTTTTAGCTTCTGTCCCTTCAACTAATTTTCTATCAATGCTCAGGAATCTAATTGAGATAGTTTTGTTTGATTGGTTTATGAATGCCTATTAAATTTTGTGATTATGAATGAATAATTCACCGCATGTTCAGTTCAGATTCTAACTAACACAAGCAGCAAAAAGTTGGATTCCTTTCAATCAACTCCCTCTGATGTCAAACAACATCAAATAGAAGCAATCCATTAATCCGCTTGATAATTTTGGTAGATTATTTAGAAGACAATCTCTCTTGAAAGTAAGATTAGAATCACCATTTCTAGATGAATGTAATTTCTGTTTAAACTTAGTTGCCATTTAAGCCATTCCTTCCACCCTAACCATGTACATCATTTTGTATGGAAATAGTGGGTAGAATTTCTGACTAGTGTGAGATGCAAAAGCTATTCAGTGATCTAAGTAACTTGAGGTAATTTTGTCGAGACAATGATTGTTTGTTAATCCCCAGTGAGATACAGCTAAAAAGCCCGAATTGGCTTTTTGGCCAGAGAAAGTACGAAGAGGGTTCCTCTGCTGCAAAAGTAGCTTCTCATGAAACTGACGTTGAAGGATCTCATGCTAATGGATTTTGTGACTTGAATTGGCTTTCTTCTGGCAGTGATATGAATGAAGAGGATGTTTTCCAAAGGTATGTATCTTAAAAGTTCATTATCCTTGTGTGACTTCATTGCACCTTCCATTTTTCCTTTCATGATCAGTATCCCATTTGATTATTTTTCTGTTGGCTAACGTTTACACTGTAGGTCGCTATAAAACTCATTTGTATGTTTACATTGTGCGTTGTGATTTTTTTAGCTCTAGACAGAGCTGCCATGCTGATAATGGGGAACAGGCTTGGTGCATTTGAATTTGATCCGTTAAGTTGAGCTGGTGCTCTTAATATTTTAAGTGACCACGAATAATTCTAAACTTGTTTATTTTCTACAATTAAGAAGTAAGTTCATGCTACAGTTGGTTTAAATTATAATGAATGAAGGATTTCTTTTAAAAATTTATGAAGTGCTTGTCTAGGATTTACTGTATTTATAACTACCTGAAATCCCATTCTTCATTGGTTGGGAATCCAGTGTTGTCTCTTCCGGCATATTAACACTGTAGACAGTCCCACATTCTTTGTTCTCACTTGATGCCTTTAGCTTGTTCAGTTTACAGATGATGCTCTTTTTATACTTTTTAATCTGGTAGGTACCTTGCAATGACCTCAGCAAATGAGGCGAATGGGTGGTATGGAGGTAGTCTCCTCGGCGATCAAGATGAAAGCAGTGAGATATATAAACATTATGCCGAGCTATGTCAGGTATGTGCTTTAACCGTGAGAAATATAAACATGCCCACATAACTAGTACTTTGTATCTGGACTTATGTATGAAACACTTACCATTGCTTGCTTCAAAGAAAGCGCTGTCAGAGGTACAAATCTCTCCTTTAGTTTAAGTACATGCTGGGTTGATTGGCATGTTATATTTTTAATAAGAAATGACAAAGAAATAAATATGAAATGAAGCAGATAAAATAGCATCTTTATTAGGATGTGATATGCATGTTTGCTGCCAAAATGTAGTTTTTACTGCCTTTATCCTTGGCATGCATGCAGGGACCTGCCTTGGAACTTTTCCAAAATGACTCTGAGAGGGAGCAACACTACGCAGATGCTTTAAGCACGAGTTCATATGAAATTGTTAATGATACTAGCGTTGCGACAGAAATGGAAGCAGCTCTAAAGGAGTATGACCAAGTTGGTGCGGACCTTGGGATCATTCCCAGATCTTGTAAATTCTTTGCCGATGATCCGAGTTGGCTTACAAGATGGTTAACTGGGGAAGAAAAACTACAAAGGATATGATGGGTTATTATTTTGACATGTATAATTTGAACATTTGTTTCTGTACTATTTTAACTCGTAGTTCCTTATACAAAAGACGTTGTCAGTTTTCTTATCATTTGGTCAGGCCTTATATATATATAATTAATTTTTCTTTTTTAAATTTGAGCACATTTTTTCTCCATAGGATTGCCTTGGTTATTCCATACTCAAACTGAAGTTTAGTTCCGGTACTTTTACTATACTTAGGTTTTAGTTCTTATAATTTTATTCTAATTGTTTTAATCCTTATAATATATAGAGATGGGTTCTAATGAATTTGCTTTGAAGTGCTATTGTTTTGCTTTTTCAGACATTTTGGATATTTAGGGATGAATGAAACTAGTAAGGATGAAATGTTCTATGTTGTTTTCCCTTATTTTAAAGTGGGATACAATGATGCATGCATAGACTGAATTTTTCTTGTAACTGGATAGATAGGAAATAATCTAACTAAATAGGACAAAACAGCAGAACAGAAAGGAAAAAACAAAATAAATAGGAAGCATGACAAATAGTTCTTGAACCATCCAGAATTGGCAAAATTAGTATGACAAACTTGCTGTGCTTCTTCTACCTGAAGTGGGACAACTAATGGTATTTTGATATCCCACATAAATCGGAGGCGAGAATATTGATTCCAGAGAGGTTTGGAGAGACACTTTTGTAGAAAAGCGTAACAATTTTATATGACTTTGTTGAAGTTCCTCTTGGACCGAGAGAAAATATCTCTAAATGTTTGGTCCTCTGGTAAACCATCGGAATAACAGTAACATGAGTTGCATTCTAACTATTATAATATGTGACCGAAAGACGAGAGTCCTTGTTATGCAAATCATGTAAAAGAGACTGAATTATTGTAGCTCACAAAGGGTGGAATGCAAGGACATAAGACAATAAAATGGTTAAAGCTTCCTACACCCTATCAAAAGCTTCCGAAAAATGTTTCCATAAAAAGAGAGTTTTCCTATGCAACTCCGCTTTTTTCGATTTCCGGTTGCAACAACCAAGACGTATCTTCTTCGCCGCGTCAGGGCCGTGTCTAGCCCTAAAAACGGTGTCCGACACCATGTCGTGCACGTCCCCGAAACGTGTCCGCGTCAGCAAAGTGTCGAAAGCGGGGAAGCGCGGCCTCCCAGCCGTCTCGGAGCTTCATAGGGAAGGATGAAATGTCGTCTGTCATTTGGCCTTAATTAAAAACGTGAGTAGAAGGTTCCATACACAAATTGGATTTTACTTCTAACAAAAGAACAAAAGAGAAAGAATGTGCGGATAGTTGGAAGGGGGAGAAAAGGGAATCAAATCAAATTGATTGATGCGCGTGAGTGTTACAGTGAGAGGTGTGGTGAGAGGGAGAGGCTACATGTAACATTCCAAATATACAACAATAAACTATATATTAGAATAATCTCATTAATAATAATTCAGTATAGTTTTTTTACTAATGAACAAACGCACAAGGACGAACGTTCATACAAACGAGTTGCAAAATTAAGGCCGAACATAAATAGTATCTGACCGAACGGTTTACAGGAAACAAAAATACCGAACGGTCGAATATAACAAAAGAAATGGATAAGGTGGTCGAACGACCCCTCTATCAAACACCTAATACTACTAGCCGAACGTTCTACCGTTCGGCCTTCACTTCCACATCTACGAGGTTCGCATCTTCCAAATTTTCTTCTTCCAGCGCCTCTTCAAGTAGCGCACTTCCATCTGCTCACATCCACACGGATGATCATTGCAAAGACAAGGACGGACGTACAAAGACGAGACAACACAAGGAAATACACAGGGTAAGCTTAAATAATTTAATTCATATATCAACATAAAAATTAAACATTTCAACAACACAAGATTAGTTCAACACATATAACTATACGAAAACTATCACTAGACGGACCGTCCGGACTGTATGAATCTGTGTAACTACAGGCGTTCGCGCACCCGGGTGATGTAGTAACTGGGATACCCTCAACAGCTGCCACCCGAGGTTAGCCCTATCAGTCCAAAGTACCCCTAAGGACTAGGACCTCCTGCCGTTCCCACACATGACCTACCCTCCTCTACGTGAGGACGAGTACTCACGGAACATCAGGATAAACTGCCATCAGTAGCATAACCCCAATCATACTTTACCAATTCCAATATTTAATACATGAGTCGTTCCTCCCCGAAACGCTCGCTCAAAATCCACAATCGTTTAATCATCTCATATACTCTTCATCATTTATTATCCATCATTCCATATTCAGTTTTATCATCCATAGGAAAACCATCAAATACCGAACGTTCTGTCCTCAATAAGAACGAGGACGAACACTATGGACGGGACCAGAAAGACGCCCGTTCTAGATCAGAGTACGAACGACAGAGTTACGATCGGATTTGAGTAATATCAGGTTCCAAGTGACGAACGTTATTTATCATGTGAATCAGTTGAATGAACTGACTCTTGTGAGTTCAAACCAATACTTCAAGAAATAAACCGAGTGTGGAGGCTCTGGGCCAAATACTTCAAGGGTAGACGCATCAAGACGTTAACGAACCATATTTAGGATAGTTCTCATACTGAAATCCACTGCCAGTCAATGACCGAACTTGGTAAAGGAAAGTCCTTCTGAAATTGGACGTACGCTATTTCATTTAGACTAATTTTACAAGAATGAATACGAGCGCTCAGTATAAGACCGAGCACCACTTAGAGCGAGCGCTAGGTGTAAGACCGAGCACTTCTCAGTACGAGCGCTTGGTATAAGACCGAGCACCATTTATAACAGTAGACTTGATAATTATACTAAGGGACTTTCGAAGTAGTGTTTACGAACGAAAGAATATACTATTACATATATATATATATATATATATATATATATATATATATATATATATATATATATATATATATATATATATATATATATATATATATATATATATATATATATATATATATATATATATATATATATATATATAAAAGAATGGAGTTTATCAAAGAATACCAGATACAATAGTGCTTGGTCGAACGCTCAAGCATAGTATTATAACACGAGAACGCTCGTCCTCAACTAGGGTTCTATCCAAATGAAAGAATCCCATTTTTACTATGTTCACCAGGAAAACCGAACGGTCAATGACCGTTCAGTGACGAACGTACTTTTTCATATGAGACTTTCATATCAGAATTATTTCTTTCCAACAATCATTTCTTAATATATATACTTTCATAACTTTATACATTCCTATCAGATTTAACTTTCATACTTCACACAATTCATATCACATAAATCTCATATAACTCATACATCATACAATAACTCAACCATATTTCATTTCTACTCATTAAATAAACGAACGTTCATGAAATCCATTCATATCAACCATCATATCAGTATTCATACTTGATATATATATACATTCACCCATTCAGCAATATGCATTCATTTTCAACAAGTGTACAACAACATACAATTAAATTAGATAAGCTTCACTTACCTCTAGTGTGAACGGACGTCCTACAGTCTGCAACTTGGTTTGCAAAAGAACTAAGATCCCTTTTTACCCTTAACGCTCAACTGCTCTATGAACCAAAATCAAATAACGAACCAACAATGATTCAGAACTACAACTAAGGATTCATGAAACCAGAATTTGATTTGCATGTTGACAAGAACGACAGGTTAAGGAGGAGAAAGCTTACCGATTTCAGAACTAGGAAATGATCGGTTCAAAATAAAGTTTATGACGCTGGGAACACTTCTACGATTTCTGAAATAATGATCGGAGAAGAGAAGGATGAGATACAGTAGAGAGAAGGGAGAGTTTTCTAGAGAGAAGAAGGAGGAAGATGGAAGATCAGATTTCGGAAAGAGAGTGCATGCAGAGGAGAGTGGAGTGTTTTTCTGAGAAATTTCAGTTTTGCTTCCAGCGCCGAACGAACGTCCTCTCTTCGGTGGACACGTGCTTTCCACTACCGATTCCAGACTCCATGCAGCGTGACACCTGACGTCCGTTGGTGAAGTGTCTCGCTCTACAGTCACCACATGCGTTGTTGAGGTGTTTCGCTCTCCGGCTGCCACGCGTACTTGTACGTTATTTTCCAGGGTCTGACAATCATGCTATCTCATAAGACTTGAAATAATACATTATTTCATTGATTAATTTATTATGTATTGTTAAAAATAGTCATGCAAATACAATAAGTAAAAAATATATATATTATTATTTTAAATTTATTACAAATGCAAGTACAGTTAAACTTACAACTGTAAATTCTAATTTTAAAATGTAAAAATTTAAAAATTCTAAATGAATTTAGAAAATATTGCCAAATTTTGCGACATCAAAGTTGTTAATATACATTAAAAAGAGTATTTAAGAAATAGAATTTCTTGAAATTTTTATTTAAAATTAACTTCTAATTATTAGCTGAAATTTTTTCAAAATAATTTACTTCGTCAGAAAAAGAATTCAGAAGTTAGAACCATTTCTAAAGAGAATTATCTGACTGTTAAAAAAAGTTAAAGTTGATTTTTATATTGAAAAATATACTTTCCTCCGTTTTCATCACTCTAAGTTGAAAATATTTCATTCTTTTAGCCATTTTCCAACTCAAGTAATTTTTGTCACCTAGGAGAATGAGATGTATGTTTAATATATATATTTTCTGTTTGTAAACAGGTTTTTTAATTCAGATATTTATGTAGGTGATGTAAAAGTCCAGGCTCCGGTAACGATTCATGACTCACCAAAAATAAAAGTGGAGTGCATGATGATGGACAACTTCAATGTTACCTCTTTTCTATCTTTACCATTGCAGCTAGACAACCCTAGCAAAATTTGTATTCAAAACAACTAAAATAACAGATCAGAAACCGTGATATGTATACAAACTTCTAAATTGTCTAGATCAGATGCAGTCAGAAGCTACAGTTTTAAAAGGTTGTTTACATTGAGACACTAATTAAGCATTCTTTTGTGCAGGTTTCTTCGAATTGTTTTTTCGACGAACCTTCACCAAAGCTTTTTGTAAATCCTACAATCAGTAAAAAGAAAAATGATCATTCGAATAATTCATCCTACAGTATTTATCTCAAGAATACATATTCATCATCATAATAAAAATAATAAAGACATATGTCTATGTAATTGCTCAAGCGCAGTTGAACCAAGCCATATACACTAACATAAGCCTAATCAGATAACTCGCGCGAGCCCCCAAAACCCATCGAATGCCTGCTCTAAGACCTCTACCAAGAATAACTTAAAGTACCATTTTGAACTACTCTTGACACAAACTGGTACAGGAATTAGCCTCAATCACAACGCCTAATCCATAGGAAGATTTGGTGTGGCAATACCATCATAATATAAATCCAAGTAGTGAATGAATGTTAAGGTGGCAGGCACAGAAGTAAGAAATGGTGAATTCCACTTAATGGTTTTCAAATTGAGTTTTATTTGGTGCGCTGTTATCTACACTATTAACCAATAAAAAATTTGGTAGGTATGACAGTGTAAATATAAGCTATAAATCAAAAAATGATTAAATAGTAAACTTGTAACAAACCCAAACTATATCTAACTATCTTACAACTTAAAACGAATATAAGCTAGCCTCGTACTTACCCCATCAGGTTCATTTTGAATTGTCCCTCGGGTCCAAAGACCCTCCAAATTGTAGTAAGCTCTGGCCTTTTCATCAAGTGCATGAACTATCACTTTACCTAAACATAAAAAAAAAATGAACCAAAAAGGGAAAGCAAGGCATGTTAGAACTATAAATCCAATAATTGAAAGTTTTCATAACATAAAAAGCAATGTTCACCGATCTAGCAAATCCTACATCACCAAAAATAATAGACTGATAGAAGGAAAGTGACATAGAAAGGACCTATTAAACCCTAAAGACTAACAAAGTAATTTTTTCCCCGAAGCCTTGTCAAGCCACCGCATGCGCTGAGCAATGAAAAGTTAACATGAAAGAATCACTAAATTGCAACACCTCCCGAAATAGATAAAAAGAATTAAACCACAATGTTAGATTAGTTGTAACAGACAAAATTCAGTTAATTCTTCAATAGAAGAGTCATGCATGTTGAGGGGCAGGCTCACCCACACTTTGGCCAATGGGCTACAGGTTATACTGCCCCATGCAGATTGACGGACTTAAATGTCCAGCCTACCCACACCTTTTTACAACACCAGTCTTACCTTGTCATCCCTAATCACCCAAGAATGGTAATTCGCTGGCTCCATTCACCAGTGAAGAAACTGGAATAAGTGCAAGAAAGAAAATCAGAGGTTGTAGAGTGTAGAAACTGATACCATGCTGAGACTAAACTCATTATCTTGTTTGATTTAATGAATATCACGCAGAGCAACATACGCTAAGACAATAATGTTGTGGAACCAACAAGTTAATTTAACAACTTTCTAGTACTAACGAACTAGTAATTTGTCAGGTAGATCAATTAGCTAGGATAGAGTATAAGTCTCCACTTAAACTGCATCAGTAGCTCTCTGATGTGAGTTTCAACCAGTATCTGCATATTGGTTTACTAATTTATAACATCACACAACATCTATCGTGTGGATGGAATAGACCTCTCTGAAAAAGAAGACCACATTAAAGATAGTAAACTAGTTCTTCGTAAATATTAATTATTGGAAAGGCCTGTGAATACCTAACATTCCTAAAAGAACAGAACATTTAGCAAATGCAGTCAAGATGCTAATTCATGACATTGTATATGTTATCAGCCATTATCGCTACTGCAATTTTCTTTACTTGGAGTTCTGTTTGGACAAATTTCTTCAAAATGACTTTAGGTGAGAAAAATTAAAAAAGAGAAGGTAAGTTAAATTAGCTCATTGCACAAAGTAAAAGATAAAAAAAAAACAAAAACAAAAAGTTATATAAGAACAATTCTACAAATTTGGGTATGTATAAATTAATTTTAACCGAAAAAAACTATCTATTGAAGAAGATTGTCCAAACGACCCCTAATGGATTTTCTAAACTCAACAAAATGAACACAAAAATGATTACAAAAGCACGAGATACCAGAGTCAATGATTATCCACTTTCCTCCCTCTTCCCCTTCTACACTCGATAGCATCATTCGTTCAGCTCCTCTCTGTTTCTGTTTGGCCTGGTTAATTACACAAATACACATAAGTCGGAAGAAAAACAAAAATGAAAACCACTTTTGAGTTTCAATCAAAAATCAATAATGCAAATATAGCGATAAAAAGGACGAAGGAAGGAGGGTGTGGTGCCTTGTAAATTAGGGCTTGGGCTATGTTCTTGACGTGCCAGGTGGACCTGCCAGTGGCGAGAACCATGAAATCGGCCCAATCGCAGTGCTTGGGAACCGGTATCACCTTAACGTCGTCAGCTTTGATATCCATCAGAACCTTCTCGATCTCCGGCAGATCCAGAAGGCAATTACGGCCGTCAACGGCGGACAAAGAATAGAACCCTACCTTCTTCTTCCATGGTTGATGAAGAAGAAGGGCCTCTGAATATCGCAAACACGTTCTAGTTCGAAGAAGCCCCCACATTCCAGTTCCACGCTCAAATCAAACTAGAGCACTACGAGTGAGTTTGTGAATAACCCTTGGTAACACGACGACGCCGTTTTCATTTCTAGTTTTTTTTTTTCGCTGCCGTTAATCTATCCGCATTTCCAATTTTTCTTTATTGTATTTTGGGTTGAATTTGATTAAAAGCATTAATTAAATCGTTAATACCGTTTTGTTCATATTATCAAATTGTGTATTGTAATCTTCTAATTTTTTTTATGATTCTTTTAATTAAATCGGTAGTAATTTGTTTAGTGGATAATAATGTGATTCAATTATTCAATCTGACATATATATTTTAGCATTCTTATATCATTTAAATAGTACCAACTTCTGTAACATCCCAAAATACAGTAATTACCATAATCAGAATGAATTACATTTAATCAGTAAAACAGTGCAGTCTTTACACTAAGATTCGAGGTTCAAAAAGCCGAACGGCTTAACGTACAACAATTATACAAATACAGCATTAACAGAATTTCAGAGACGAACGGTTTTACAAAACTTAACCGAACGTTCAAAATAGAACTGAACGACTAATAAATAACACCTAGCGAGCGCTCTAAGGCTCGGCTTTAACTTCTACTTCAACCAGATTAGCGTCTTCCAAATTTTCTTCTTCTAGCATTTCTTCAAGAGACGCACCTTCATCTGCTCACATCCACACGGATGATCATTGCAATGACAGGACGAACATACATAGACAACAAACAACACAAGGAAAACGAAAGGGTAAGCTTATGTAATTTAATTTATACATCAACACATACAATAAACATTTCAATTCACACAAACACATAATTCAACATTTAACATCATCCGACATATATATATATATATATATATATATATATATATATATATATATATATATATATATATATATATATATATTCTAGACCGATCGTCCGGACTGTATGAATCTGTGTAGTTACAAGCGTCCTTGCACCCGAGTGATGTAGTAACTGGGATACACCAAACAGCTGCCACTCGAGGTTAGTCCGTTCTTACGTCGCCCATGTTAACTTATGGACTAAGGACCTCCTGCCGTTCCCACACATGACATACTCCCTGTACATGAGGATGAGTACTCACAGAACATCAGGATGGACAACAAGTCTTAACTTATCCACAGTCATACTTTACCAAATTTAATATTCAATATAAGCAAGAGTTGTTCCTCCTTGGAACGCTTGTTCAAATTCCATAATCGTATAATCATTCAACATAGTGTTCACACTTCAACATCTTATAAATTATCATCATCTTTAGCTTCAGTTTTAAAAACATAAAATAACGAACGTTCATACTTCTGAAGAACGAAGACGAACGCTAAAGAATAGATTTAGAAGACTCGTTGTCAAACAGAATAAGACCACACATACTTATATGAAGAACGTGACTGCTACTCGAATCAGTTGAATGAACCGACTCTTAGAGATATAAAATCAATGTTCAGAATAATTTAGGTACAAAGACTCTAGACCGAATCCAAATGGATAAAGATACAACAAGACAATTATTTAATTATACTGAGAACAATTTTTTTAAAGGGATCGACTGCCAGTCAATGACCGAACGCGATAATATACATTTACTAATAATTTGGACGAACGCTATTTACGTCTGTTCCGAAATCAAAGGTACGGACGAGCGTTCGGTATAAGACCGAACACTTCTTAGGACGAACGCTAGATATAAGACCAATAATTAATTAGAGTGAACGTTTGGTATAAGACCGAGTGCTAATTAGGACGAACGCTCAGTGTAAGACCGAGCACTACCAATTTGTAAGTATAAGGGATAATACATTATAACTTAATTTAAATTACAAGATTACCACTAGGCTGAGCCGAACGCTCAACATAGTATTTCACGGGACGCTCGTTCTCGATCGGAACTCTTTCCAAATGAAAGGATTCCTTTTTAAGCAATTGATTAGAAACCGTACGATGTCGAACGTCTTTTATCATAGTAAGAAATTCATATTTAAGATTTTTCATCTATTCTAACTCAACATTTCTCATACGATTCATAATCTTATAATTTCATATTCATCATTAATTCACGTACTTTATAGAATTCATATTAACAACTCATACTATACAATAATCATCCATTTTCCAATTCATACGTATCAACCAACACATACCATATTCATTCATGCATAACAGCGATCGTTCAGACATACTCAATCAGCATACATCTCATACATTCAGTTCATATCATGCTTGCATACAACATCCAAGTATTAATTAAATTACTAAGCTTCCCTTACCTGGATAGTAGTGTACGTCCTAAGAGTATGACTTTGACTTTGCCCAGCTATGGATTTCTACCCTCCACGATCTTTCTTACGCTCTTCAACTAAGTCTAACCAACGGAAACTCAAAAAACTCAGTTTATACCCTTGCATGCAACTGAATCTTAGTTTGCATGTAACCCAGAAATTAGCGTCCAGAGTCGAGCGACTTACCGGTTACAGAACTTGGATCTGTTCGGTTCGGATTGAAGCTCACGGTGCAGGGAACGTTCCTACGGTTCTAAATGTTGAACGGAGAAGAGATGGGTGAGTAACAGTAGAGAGAAGTTGAAGGATTCTAGAGAGAAGTTGGAGAAGAAGAAAGGTCAGAGTCTTGGTGGAGAAGAAGGTGCATGCAGAGAGTGGAAGAAATGTTTTCAGAAAATTAGTTTTCTTCCCAAGGTCAAACGGACGTGCACTCTCATGCGGACACCTGTTTTCCACTACATATTCAGAAGGTTCCAAAGCGACACTTGGCAGGCGTGCGTCAGAGTGTGTGAGTGAGTTTTAATGAGATGAGTGTGTGGCGCGGTGCATTAATGAGAGCTGACAGGTGACGCAACAGTGCATTAATTGGATTAGACAGATGGCTTACGGATTTAATTTTCCAAGGCCTCACAACTTCAATTTAACATATAATAAATATAGATTCTTTCTAATAAATATAAGCATTACATTCATCAAAATAAATTAAAATATTTTATTGAATAATTTCAATAAATATTGAGGTCAAAATAATATTAAACCTATTTAAATTCACTAAAATGTTAATTTTTTTTTCTATTTGTCTACTGTGTGTATATAGTTTCATAGATGGGATTCTAAGAACTCAGTTTTCAACATTGCCCATACTTGGTCCTTGATGTAGTGGATTGCAGTAATAAAAGAAAACTAAAATAAGTATCTTTATATTATTATATAAATTGAATTTTCCATTTTTTTATATATTTTTTCTAATTTTCTCTTTAAACATCTTTTTTAAATGAACTTTAACTATTGTCCATACTTATTTTATGAGAAGTGTGATGTAAGGACCGAGCGTCCTTTGTTAATTGATGTGGTGGGGAAGAGCTTCACGTGGGCGGCTGCACGTTCGGTTGAAATGGTGGGGGAGAGGCTTCAAGTGGGCAGCAGCTGTGAGTGGTGGGTCTCTCCACCTGGAAGTGCTCCAGCCACCAGGAATCTTCATCATCAGCTCTTCAAAGTGGGCACAACACTAAGAGGGGAAGGGAGAAGCTGAGGAGTGCACAGTTTTCTTCTTCTTAAAAGGAAGGGTTCGTGGATTCAAAGAGATTTTTGGGGGGTTCTGCAGATTGGAAGAGTTGCTGCAAAATCTGGGAGAGGAGAAGTTGAGAGCTTTTGGAGTTGGAAGGAGATCCAGACACTGCATTTCTAGATTCAAGATTCACTAAGGAAGTCTTCAAGAGGTAAGGGGAGCTAGATTTATTTCTTTGATTGTTGAAATAATCTGTATTTGATGCAAATCTGGGAAGAAGGGGATGAAATTGGGGTTTCTGGAAAATCTGGTGGGATTCTGCAGAATTCTGCAGAACGTGCATTCGTCCAAATGGCTCGACCAATTAGTGGTCGGCCAAAATACTTTGAACGTTCGGTCTTGCAATTCTCGGGTAACGAACTTTAGCGTTCGTTCTAAGGCATGTTAGTGATATGTTAGCGTTCGGAATTAAGTTCGTATCCTGAGGTTTCACTTGTGAGCGTTCGGTCATTGTGGGTATTCGTAATTTTAGGTCTTCGTCCTTAATTTAGTATTCTCATGAATCAATCTCGAGCGTTCGGTCTTGGTAGATTTATGATTGTGAGCGTTCGTTCTCAATTTGGTATTTTAGGTTTCAATCTTGAGTGTTCGGTCTTAAATTGGTATTTTCAATCCCAAGCGTTCGGTCTTCATGTGCTATTCTTAGGTTTCAATCATGAGCGTTCGATATTAATCTGATATTCTTAGGTTTAACATCTTGAACGTTCGTTTTGGTGGATTATTGATCGTAGCGTTCGGCCTTAAATCTGATGTTCTTGTTTATCTCATGAACGTTCGATTTTGGTGAATTGTGGATTTTAGCGTTCGGTCATAATTTAAATTCTTAGGATTAAATATTGAACGTTCGGTTTTGGTGAATTGTTGATTTTGAGCGTTCGGTCTTAAATTGGATTCTTAGGTGTGAATCTCGAGCGTTCGGTTTGGTATAATAGTGATTATAAGCGTTCGTCCTAAATTGGTATTCCAAGAAAGTGATCTTGAGCGTTCGTTTTGGTGAAATAGTGATCGTAGGTGTTCGCCCTTAAATTGGTATTCTCAGAGAGTGATCTTTAGCGTTCAGTCTTGGTTCTGTATTAGTAATTGTAAGCGTTCGGTTTTGATGAGGTATTCTCAGGTTTAACTTGTAGCGTTCGGTCTTAATTTCGGATTCTTAGGTTTGAATCTTAATCGTTCGGTCATGGTGAAATAGTGATTATGAGCGTTCGGTCTTAAATTGGATTCTTAGGTGTGAATCTCGAGCGTTCGGTTTTGGTGTAATAGTGATTATAAGCGTTCAGTAAATAGTGCTCGGTAAATAGTGTTCGGTTCCAAGGTTATTTGCTCTTGTTTTAAGTGTGCAATGTGGTTGGAATATATACTCTGATGTGATTTATGTGAAAAACATGTGAATGCATGAGATATGATAAATTACTGGGATAGTATGATGGTGAATGTAAATGATGAATTTGAGTATGATTTGGACATCTCGGGGAGAGATGGATGAAAGTGATATGTGGGGTGTTGTTGTTGTTCTGTATAGCTGTAGTAAACTTTGTATTTTGGTCTGTCTATCCCTACACTCAAAGCATTGTTCATGCTCATTGTCAGAACCAGTAAAATCCAAGCACGTCCCGCTTAGTGGAATTCACGTGTCAAGAGGGAGGCGCGACACTCAGATGACGAACACCAGGTGTCAAGCGAAGAGGATCAGAAAGTCAGTTAGTGGAAAACAGGTGTCGACTGAAGAGGGGACGTTCGTTCTGACGCGCGGAGCAAAACTTGAATTTTCAGAAAAATCTACCCCAATTTCTGCATGCACCCCTTTCCAGATTTCTGAAGAATCCCTTTCTCTCCTCCTTCTCTCTAGAAACCCTACCTTTTCTCTAAGAAAACTCACCCTTCTTCTTCTCCAATCATCATTCAGACACCAGTTCTACACTCCCGGCGTAGAGGACGATCGTTTGAATCGATCAGTTTAAGATTCTGAAATGTTAAGTTCATCCTTTCTCCATTCGTGCCTTTTTCCGTAACATGCAAACCCAGATTCTTGGTTGCATGAGTTGAATCTATCATTCTGAGTAATTGTCTGGTCTATGTTGGTTATAGTTTGTAGAAAGTGTTGTAGAACGTTGAGACCTCTATTAGAAGGAGAACCCTAACACATATCTGAGAACGTTCGACCACCTTTAAGAGGTAAGGGAAGCTTATCTAATTTAATTGTATGTTGTTGTACGCTTGTTGAAAATGAATGCATGTTGTTGAATGAGTGAATGTATGTATCAAGTATGAATACTGACATGATGGTTGAGTTACGTATGATGTATGAGTTATATGAGATTTATGTGATATGAATTGTATGAAGTATGAAAGTTGAATCTGATAGGAATGTATAAAGTTATGAAAGTATATATATTAAGAAATGATTGTTGGAAAGAAATAATTCTGGTATGAAAGTCTCATATGAAAAAGTACGTTCGTCACTGAACGGTCATTGACCGTTCGGTTTTCCTGGTAAACATAGTAAAAATGGGATTCTTTCATTTGGAGAGAACCCTAGTTGAGGACGAGCGTCCTCGTGTGGTAATACTATGTTTGAGCGTTCGGCCAAGCATAGTTATATCCGAATATCCCTTGATAAAGTAATATATATATATATATATATATAATGGTATAATTTTGTCGTTCGTAAGTGCTCGGTCTTATACCAAGCGCTCGTATTGAATAGTGCTCTGTCTCATACCAAGCGCTCGTACTAAGTAGTGCTCGGTCTTAGTCCTAGCACTCGTACTGAGTAGTGCTCGGGCTTACACCAAGCGCTCGTATTCGTTTCTTATATAATCTATATTGATGAAAAATAACGTTCGTCCAAATTCAGTAAATCCTTTTACTGTGTTCGGTCATTGACGGGCATTAGGTTTCTGTAATTGAATTATTCTAAATATGATTCTTTAACGTCTTGATGTGTCTACATTCATTTGGATCTGGCCTAGAGCCTACGTACTTACTCTATTCTTTGAGTGTGGGTCTGAACTCACGAGAGTCAGTTCATTCAACTAATTCACGTGGTAAATAACGTTCGTCATATAGGGTATATTATTGTAATCGGTCTTATTCTATTCTGGAACGGGAGATTTATCGGTCTCGTTCCTACGTTCGTTCTCATTATGAAGAGGGCTGAATGTTCGGTATTTTATGTCCTTGGAATGAATGATGGAAATGATATTAAAGTGAAAGATTATAAAAGATGAATTTGAGAAAAGTGATAATGAAAGATGGAATTGAGAATGATTATGTATGAAATAAAAAGAGAATGTGATATGAATGAAATGATGTGAAGTTGAACGAGCGTTCCAGGGAGGAACGACTCTTGGATGAATATTGATATCATTAAAGTATGACTGTGGCAATGCTAAGCTGTCGATTCATCCTGATGTTCCGTGAGTACTCGTCCTCACATAGAGGGGGTATGTCATGTGTGGGAACGGTAGGAGGTCCTAGTCCTTAGGGGTGCTTTGGACAGATAGGACTAACCTCGGGTGGCAGTTGATGAGAATTCCAGTTACTATATCACCCGGGTGCACGAACGTCGTAGCTACACAAAATTCATACAGTACGGATGGTCAGTCTAGTAATAGGCCTTGTTTGTATAAGTATGTTGAAATGTATTTGATGTGTTTGAATTTGATAGACGTATGTTATTTCTGAATTAAATTACATAAGCTTACCCTGTGTATTCCTTGTGTTGTCTGGTTTTGTACGTCCGTCCTTGTCATTGAAATGATCATCCGGGTGGATGTGAGTAGAAGAAGGCGAGCGGTTGGAAGAGGCGCTAGAAGAAGAAAATTTGGAAGAAATTGATGTAAAGACCGAACCGTAGGACGTTCGGTCAATAGTCTAGTTATAGTAAGGTGGTCGTTCGATCACCTTCCCTTTTGTTAGGTATGACCGTTCGGTATTTCTGTTTTGTAAACCGTTCGGTCAGGTTTGTTTATCTTGTACATCTCAAATTTTGTAACTCACGTTTGTAAGGCCGTTCGGCCATGAGCGTACGCTCGACTCCAGTGTAAGACTGATCTGGATTGTTATTAATGTGATTATTCTAATATATAGTTTATTTCTATATTTTTGGGATGTTACACTCACATAGAGAAGAACAGTGTCAGTGGTGAGAGTAGAGGGAGGTCCTCGTCTATAGCCTGTAATGGCAGAGAGAGGCAGGTTGGGGATTTACCTTGCTAGTGTTGGGTAGTGTCAGCTGAACTATGCAAGTGCAAAGACGACTGATAGTTCGACAGTTATACAAATCCGGATGAGTCGTGTGTTGGGGATTTACCTTGCTATTGTTAGGGAGTGCCAGCTGGACTATGCAAGTGTAAAGATGAGTCGTGTGTTGGGGATTTACCTTGCTAGTGTTGGGGAGTGCCAGCTGAACTATGCAAGTGTAAAGATGAGTCGTGTGAGTGTGTGAGTTGTGGTTTAATGAGTATGCCTTAATTGTTCTTTTATATGAAGGTTTAATACCTATTTTGGTTCCTCTTTTCGTAGGGTCTGTTCAAAGTGGTCCTCCTTTTTTTCAAAAGTTCACTAACATCCTACTTTTCGCAAAAACAGTTTAAGTGGATCCTTTTTGCTTACGGCGTTAAAAAACTAACGGCAAAGTTGCTCTGCTGGGCAAAATTAAATGACATGTCCAATTAGTTGACAAGTTTAGCTAATAAGAGACTGCCACGTGGCAGTCCCCTTTCCACTCAAACCCTAATTCCCTTTTCCCCTCTGCGCTACTACGCCGCGCCCTATCTCCCCGCCCTTCCGCACTCAACAAACAAATAGTTTAGAAATACAGTGCAGGGAGGGGCGACAAATCCCTCTTGCGGCTCCCCACCCTGCTGCTGCCCAAAAGCAGATTGAAGACTACTTCAACTACAAGAGACATTGATTTGGATTTTGAGTGATCACATTGGGGTGAAGCAGGACCTTGATGATAGCTTTGGATCTCTTGAACAATCAATTTTGTCTAAATTCCATGGAATCTCACTTGATGTTGCAGGACCTCAGTTACAATCTCCAATTGGAATCCAAATGCGTTCAAATATGAACCAGCAGCTCGGGGGCTATTCCTCGGGCCTTTCCACCTCAAACATGGTTGGATCAAGATCTTTCAGGGTTGATCCATCTGTTGAAGGAGCCTCGGTGGCTTTGAATCCAAGAGCTGGTGCTTTTGCTAAGCGTAGCCATAGCTTTATCGAGCGAAGCATGGTGGACCATCATTCTGAGGTTCCTTCTCTAAAGGTCTCTACTTTCAGTAACTGGGGCTCACCTGATGGAAAACTTGATTGGACCATAAATGGAGATGAGCTGAATAAGCAATGAATCCTTTGGCTTTCAAGATGAATAAGCAATTCAATTTAACAAGTCAACCAAAACTGTACAACTCATCAGTTTTGTGCCAGCTGGGCAGCTGTGCTGTTAGTCTTTTTAACGCAGTAGCCAAAAAGGACTAACGTGCATCGTTTTTGCGAAAAGTAGGATGTTAGTGAACTTTTGAAAAAAAGGAGGACCACTTTGAACAGACCCTACGAAAAGTGGGACCAAAATAGGTATTAAACCTTTATATGAATCTATGTATGATAACATGAATTAACTGCGCTATGTGTATAACATGCTTTTTATATCTAGCTCACCCTTGCATTGTTTGTGTTGTGTACTGTTTGGGTATATTTCTTTGGCGATAATCATCCACTTGGATGGGAGCAGATGTTGTCGAGGAAATTCCTTTGGAGCAAGAGCTGGAAGATTCTGAGGTTGTGGTGCAGTCTTCTTAGGAATTTTTCCATTTAAACACTTGTAGTGTTCAACCCTTTAAATTGTTTAAGTTTAAATTCTCGTTTATTTTATTTCTGGATGACTGTAATTTCACATTTAATTACACGTCATACTCCGACTGTTCTCTTTATTTGGATGTTGACATCTATATTATATAATAATGGTTATTATATAATCGGGATGTTACATGTGACATCCCAATTATATACGTCATACATATATAATAAAGACGTCATCATGCATAATATAGGAAGCAGTCAAGAGTAATTAAGGATTACAGTCATCCTTAGAATAATACGAAATTGCCAACTAGAGTATTAGAATTTCTCCCTGGAAATTTACGGAGAATTTAAAACTTTAAATACACAAAAGTTCTTCCAAATAATATGAATTCATGGAATAAGAGCGAGCAAATCTAAGCTGCAGTACTGCCGTCTCCATCAAGAGCTGTTCCCAAAGTATCCTCCCCGCCATCTGCTCCTATCCAAATGGATGATCATCACCAAAGAAACATACACAAGCAATACAAACAAGCAAGGGTGAGCTAGATATAAAAAGCATGTTATACAACCTCACATGGATCAATCCTCTCTACTTGAGAATGAAAGACCATTGGAGCGTCAGGAAAACCACCAAGACTGAGCTACCATGCAATCACTCTATACACTCCCAAATCACCACCATGTATCCTCTCCATGAGGATCATGGAATTACGTCCATGAATCATACTTTTACTTTGAAACTTTACCCAAGTCATGAATAACCAGATACCACCATATTATCGCAGTAAATCCAACATATCTCATACATTCACATACTTTTCACATAAATCACATCACAGTATATATATTCCAAACATTGTACACACTCAATTCAACCCAGAACAAGAGTAAAGTGAACTTAGAACCCATCACTATTTGCAGACCACTATTTGGATGAACACTATTCACCAAACGCTATATGCCGAACGCCACTATGCTAATTGGACGGACGCTAATGAGATTCAACATAGTCAGACCGAACGCTAAAACCGAGCACCATATTAGATTGAACACCATTCGGTCGAACGCTAAAACCGAACATCTCACTTGATTAAACACTATTCGGCCGAACGCTATAACCGAGCACCTTGAAGACCATTCGGCCGAACAATAAAACCGAATATCTGATTAAACACTATTCGGCCGAACGCTATAACCGAGCACCTTGAACACCATTCGGCCGAACGCCAAAACCGAACATCATATTGGATTCAACACTATTTGGCCGCACACTATGAGATTAACCGCCATTGTGCCGAACACTAAAACACCCACCTCCATATTATACCGAATACTATTTAGCCGAACTTTAAGATTGATCACTTAGGCTCGACAGTAAACACCAAACGCTATTTGACTAGATACCACTAGGTCGAAAACCAAAAGAACGAACGCCAAGATCAAGCACTTAGACTTAACGCTAAGACAACGAACACTACCAGATCAAATCCCATCAAGATCGAACGCTAACAATCCCTGATACCCCAAGGTCGAAAGCTTACAATCTAAACCTCAGATACCTAATCCAGGTCGAACACTATAAATCACTAATCAAATAATAATACCGAACGCTCAAGATTCAAACTTCAAACCATTAAATTAATACCGAACGTTCTGGATTGCTACCAAAGAATACCAACTTAAGAACGAACGCTCACAAGCCGAGAATACCTCATCTAAACCGAACGCTAAATATGACTTTCTGAGAATACCAGTTTAAGATTGAACGCTTAAGATTACTATTTCACCAAGACCGAACGCTCAAGAATGAAACCTAAGTATCAATTTAAGACCGAACACTCAAGATCAAACACCATTAAAACGAACAGTATTAAATCAAAGTCTGACCGAACGGTACTAAATCCAATTGTAACCGAACGATACTAAACATTCAAGACCGAACTATAACAGATCAATACTTAACTGGACACTATTAAATCAGAGTCTCGACCGAACGGTATTAATTAAACCCTAACGAACGGTAAAATCAACACCTAACCGAACGGTACTAAAATCAAGGCTTAACCAAACGGTAACTAACGACCGAACGCTACACTCACAATGAATGACGAACGCTTACGCTCTTCGAACACAAAACCGAACGTTCAATTGAAACTACCAATTTTTAGGACCGAACATTCGAGATTGACCGAACGTTTAGGATATTTTGGCCGACCACTAATTGGTCGAGCACTGTGCGGACGAACGTGCGTTCTGCAGAATTCTGCAAAATCGCACCAGATTCCAGAAAACCCAGAAACCCCATTTTTCATCCCCATATTCCCAGATTTGGATCAAATACAATATAATTTAACAATGAAAGAAATGGATCTAGCTCCCCTTACCTCTTAAAGACTTCCTTTGTGAATCTTGAATCAATCTTCCTCAAGATTTGCAGCTGCAACTCCAGACGCTCTCCGCTTCACCTCTCCCAGATTTTTGCAACAAAGCTTCTTACTCCCACAAATGCCGAACCCAATTTCTCCTCTCAGTATTTTAAAGCCAATATTGCTTCCCTTGCTGTGCTCTCTAGACGGTGCAGATTGAAGGAAAAGGGCCCTCTGAGTGCTGCTCTCCATTTGCAATAAAGAAAAACCCACTTTTGATATTGGGGCGGCTGATGCTTCCAAACATGATGAGTGCTGCCCCCCCCCCCCCCTCCACTTACCTAACGTGCGGTCCTTATAAGAAGCACATACATATAAACGTATAAGAAGGGAATGATGACAAATTGAAAAAGATATTTCTTTTGGAAGATCAATGATGCAACCATGCGACAAAGGTCAAATTTACATTTATTTGCATTCGTGCATAAGCAAAAGAGCTTTATCTTATGTCAACGTGTCAGACCTCGTAAATTCCACCCAAAAACCCCTGCTCAGACTCATTAAAAACGCACCCAAATCCTTTTTGCAGACGCCAGGTGTCAATCACCGAAACTTCTGAAATCAGATAGTGGAAGGCAGGTGTCGGCAGGAGAGCGGACGCTCGTTTGGACGTGGGAAGAAAATGATTGTTTCTGAAACTTTCGTCCCACTCTCCTCTGCATTCACCCTCCTTCCCAAACTTTGAACTTTCATTTTCTCCCCCTTCTCACTAGAAACCCTACCTTCTCTCTAAGAAAACTCACCCTTCTTCTTCTCCGATCATCATTCAGGCACCGTAGGAGCATTTCCGGCGTCCCAAGCTTCTATTTAAACCGAATAATTCTGGATTCTGAAACTAGTAAGTTTCTCGTCTCTAGCTGTTCGTTCATATGAGCATGCAAGCCAAGCTTTGGTTGCACGCAGTCACCTTATCTGAACCAATCCTTGTTTTCGGTAATTTGTTTAGTTTGAAGAGTTTGGTTGAGCGTTGTGGGTAGAAGAAATTTTATTTCTGCAAACTAAGTTTTAGTCTGAAGGACGTACGTTCACACTAGAGGTAAGGGAAGCTTATCTAATTTGATTGTATGTTGTTGTACATTCGTTGATAATGTATGCTTGTTGATGAATGGTTGAATATATGTATTAAGTATGAATACTAATATGGTGGTTGATGTGGAATATGATTTCTTGGTATGATATGGATTGTATGAAGTAATCAAATTGATTATGATTAGAATTTTATAAAGTTATGAAATTTTGTAATGAGAAATAAGTTTGAATGTAAATGAATTCGGATATGACAATCATTATGATAAAGTACGTTTGTTACTGAACAGTCATTGACCGTTCGGTTTTTTTCTGGTAAATCTAGTTGAAACGGGATTCTTTCATTTGGAGAGAATCCTAGTGTAGGACGAGCGTCCTCGGGTGGTAATACTATGCTGGAGCGTTCGGCCAAGCACAGTGTATCTGGTTGTCTTGTAATGATGGTATAATTCCGTTGTTCATAAACGATACCTAGATAGTATCTTATTATATTTATCAAGCCTTTTATTATAAGTTTAGTAGTGCTCAGTCTTACACCTAGTGCTCGTATAAGTAGTGCTCGGTCTTACACCTAGCGCTCGTACAAGTAGTGCTCGGTCTTACACCTAGCGCTCGTACTGAGTAGTGCTCGGTCTCACACCAAGCGCTCGTACTCGTTCCCCGTATAATCAGTCTTGATGAAATAATGCTCGTCCAAGTTCAATAGTATTTTCTTTACCGCGTCCGGTCATTAACTGACATTCGGTTTCTGTATATGATTGATCTTAAACCATGGTTATTTAATGCTATGATGTCTCTACATTTAGCTGACCCGGCTTATATCCTCTGTACCTGAATTGCTATTGGAGTATGGGTTTGAACTCACGGGAGTCAGTTCATTTAACTGATTCACGATTGTAAATAACGTCCGCATATATATATTATATATATATTTTCCCCGGATTATCCTCAAATCTAAAAGAAACTCTCTTGGTCTTATTCTATTCTGGAACTGAAGACCTCTTTGTCTCGTTCCAAGTGTTCGTCCTCCTTTTGAGGGAGGAATTAACGTTCGGTACCTGATGTCCTTAATAATCTTTGAACAAAGAGGAAATTGAAATGATTGGTAATGAAAGACAAACTTGAGATGATTGATAATGATTGATGAAGAAAATATGAGATGAATGGAATGTTGTGGATTTGTACGAGCGTTCCAGGAAGGAACGACTCAGGTTTGAGAATTTGAGATTTGTAAAGTATGAATGTGGAAATGCTTAGCTGGCAGTTCATCCTGATGTTCCGTGAGTACTCGTCCTCAAGTAGAGGAGGGTAGATCATGTGTGGAAACGGCAGGAGGTCCTAGTCCTTAGGGGTACTTTGGATGGAACGGACTAACCTCGGGTGGCAGTTGATGAGAATTCCAGTTACTACATCACCCGGGTGCACGAACGTCGTAGCTACACAAAATTCATACAGTCCGGACGGTCAGTCTAGTAGTAGGCCTTGTTTGTATAAGTATGTTGAAATGTACTTGATGTGTTTGAATTGATAAACATATGTTATTTCTTGAATTAAATTACATAAACTTACCCTGCGTTTTCCTTGTGTTGTCTTGTTGTACGTCCGTCTTGTTTTGCAATGATCATCCGTGTGGATGTGAGCAGATGGAAGCGCGCTACTTGAAGAGGCGCTGGAAGAAGAATATTTGGAAGACGCGAACCTCGTTGAAGTGGAAGTAAAGGCTGAACAGTAGGACGTTCGGTTGTAGTTAGTAGTTTAGCATGAAGTGACCGTTCGGTCACTTCCTTTCCCTTTTGTTATTTGACCGATCGGTAATTTGACTTTTGTAAGCCGTTCGGTCATGTTTCCCTTAAATCTTGTGCAGTTTACTTTTGGCAAAGCTATGTAAGGCCGTTTGGCCAAAACCGTGCCCTTGTTTAGTATAAAACTGAATTGGTTTATCATTAAATGTAATTAATTATATTATATGGTTTTTACTGTATTTTTGGGATGTTACACAACGTCGATGTCCATTTTTCAATAGAAATTCTTCTGGCATCATTTTCTTTTTTGTACTAAATATTTTCCACAATTCCCATGTTTTACTTGGAAAGTTTAGCAATGTTAAACTAGTCCAACTAGGAATCGCCGCGATACAATTGTAAAGTTGAAAAACATGTTTTGTTTTGTTTTCTTCACTATTAGTTTTATGTTTCTTACATATTAAACATGGTTTTGCATCTCAAAAGTGTTTTTACCCATTTTATTAATGTATTTTTAGAGAGGCTGAAAACAAGCAGAACACAGAAAATTGAATCGTGCATTAGGAAATTATTGTTTTTGTTTTTTCTTTTTCTTTTTTGTTTTTTACTAAATTAAATGAATAAAATATATGGATCTCACTGAAATTTTGAGTGTGAATTTACTAATAGATAACAAAATTTTAGTGATGGCCTGAAAATCATTCTTGATTGAAATTGAATTTTTTATTGTTCAAATGAAAAGTTTTCCTGTAAAAAATAGTCCAACACACTCACGTTAACATATGAAAGTTTAAGATTTTTATGAATATGCAATAAATATGAGTGATGAGTATTGTTACTACGGACTTGCAAGCAACCGATCGGTATTGGTCTATAAGCTCCTCAGTCGGTCGATCTTAGCAAGCCTCTTAGTCGTTCGGTCTCGACAACTGTTGGGAAGATTTATTGCACAAATAAATGTGGTAACGGCTATCGTTAGACAATTAAGGTTTGCATTAATGACTATTAAAAGGTAAATTAATTGGTCAGAATCCTTTAAACTCTATAAATAAGAGTTTAGGCTTGAGGTACAAGGACATTGAACTCATACTACAATACGCCCTATTTACGTCCTATTAGGACTTCAATATTTAACTGTAACAAACAGTTCATAAAACTGCTCCTAACTTGAGCGTCAGCGTTCCTTTTGCAGGTACCTCCCCTTTTTTACAAAGAGGGTGACTGAGCGGTCAAGACTGAAGTTCACCAAGCGGCCAATATTGAAGGTGACCGATCGGTCCAAACTAGAAGCAGACAAGCGGAGCGCACCAGTCAAAGGTTAGTGTCTCGGTCTCACAATCCCTACCGAAACATTTTGGCGCCCACCGTGGGGCCGAGAGAAAGCTGAAGAAACCCAATGGTGACCACGAGAAACATGGAGAAGCATCAAAGGCAAAGCTATAGCCGTAGTCCAAGTCATCATCATGAACAATCGCTCCGTGGAGTTATCAACCAAAGAGAAGCATCCAGAATTCTACTATTGTCATGTTTAAATTCGGTTTCATTTGATTCATGCTTTTGTTATTAACTTACGCTCTTATTATAGAATAAATAAAGTCCAATTTAGGCCTAACCAATCGCTCCCAAAGTTGCTAAACAAAATCATATTCAACGAAAAAGTCTCTTAAAGAGCTAGAAGATTAAGACCGAGTGGTAAATTCCGCTCGGCCAAGAGGTAAATCCCTCTTGCCAAAGTTGAAGATTGAAGATCGAGCGGTAAAACCCACTCATCCAAGAGGTAAATCCCTCTATAAAGATTAAAGACCAAGAGGTAAATCTCTCTATAAAGATTTGAATACCGAGCGGTAAATCCCACTCGGCGAAGAGGTAAATTCCTCTATAAAGATTAAAGACCAAGAGGTAAATCCCTCTATAAATATTTGAAGATCGAGCGGTAAATCCCACTCGGCGAAGAGGTAAATTCCTCTATAAAGATTTGAAGATCGAGCGGTAAATCCCACTCGGCGAAGAGGTAAATTCCTCTATAAAGATTTGAAGACCGAGCGGTAAAACCCACTCGTCCAAGAGGTAAATCCCTCTATAAAGATTAAAGACCAAAAGGTAAATCCCTCTATAAAAATTTGAAAGACCGAGCGGTAAATCCCACTCGGCGAAGAGGTAAATTCCTCTATAAAGATTGAAGACCGAACGATCTTATTTGATTGGCCAACCGGTCTTATAACAACCTATTCTGACATTAATGCATTGTTTTGTTTGGCTACTTTCTTTCTCACCATATCAAATTTCGAGTTGTTATATTTCTTCAGTATAGGTAACAGGATCCTGCAAATCACAACCGAGAGGTAAATCCCTCTCGTCAAAGTTGAAAACAAAGACCGAGCGGTAAATCCCACTCAGCCAAGAGGTAAAACCCTCTCGTCAAAGTTGAAGCCAAAGACCAAGAAGAAAATCTCTCTCAACCGAACGGTTCTCACTCTCATCAATCAGGAAGCTCTGATAACAAGGATTGTGTCAAGCATGCGGCCAGATTCAATACATGGAACTGTTCGACACAAAAAGGATATAACGACTTGAAGCACACGGAGAACAAATTGCTTAGTACAACGAGAACAACCTCCCTGAAACTCATAAGTCCTATAGTTAACCGTTTGGCTAAAGTCGAACGCTTAACTCGGACTTGGGGGGCTTATGTTACTACGGACTTGCAGGCAACCGATCGGTATTGGTCTATAAGCAACCAAACTTTGCAGATTGGGGGACTTTTGGATTTGGAAGAGTTGCTGCAAATCTGGGAGAGGAGAAGTGGAGAGCTTTTGGATTTGGAAGGTGTCAGACCTCGTAATTAAGCAACCAAACTCACCTGTCTAATCTCATTTATTACACCCAAAACCCTTCTCAGAACCATTAAAGCGCACTTAGAAACCCCTCTGAGCAAACGCCAGGTGTCAATAAACGAGGATCCGAAAATCAGTTAGTGGGATGCAGGTGTCAGTAGGAGAATGGACGTTCGTTTTTAAACAAAACTGAACTTTCTGAAATCCGTGTCACTCTTCTGCATGCACCTTCTCCATTCCAAAACTCTGACGTTCCATTTCTCCTACTTCTCTCTAGAAACTTCCCCTTCTCTCTACCAGAACTCACTCTCCTTCTTCTCCGATCATCATTCAGGCACCAGTTCTGCACTCATGACGTAGAGGACGATCGTTGGAACCGATCATTTTAAGATTCTGAACTGGTAAGTCCATCCTTTCTCCATTCGTGCCTTTTTCCCGTAACATGCAAATCCAGATTCTGGGTTGCCTGAGTTAAATCTATCATCCTGAGTAATTTTCTGGTCTATGTTGGTTATAGCTTGTAGAAAACGTGGTAGAACGTTGAGACCTCTGTCAATAGGAGAACCCTAACTCATATCTGAGAAAGTTCGACCCCCTTTAAGAGGTAAGGGAAACTTATTCAATTTAATTTGTATGTTTGTATTGTACTGTATGTACGTTCTGTGAGTGTTATGAAGCATGAATTTGTGATATTTGATTTTAGTATATGGTTGTGATTATGAGCTGATGCATGAGAATTATGAAATGTACTATAATATGAGTATTTGAAGATATGAAATTTTATGATTTAGAAATGAGTTTAACGTAAATGAAACTTTGAAAATAAATTCCCTATGCTAATGAACGTTCGTCATTGAATGGTCCTTGACCGTTCGGTGATTACTAGTAAATTTCTGTGAGATTGAACTCTTTCATTTGGAAAGAATTCTAGTTGAGAACGAACGCCCTTTTATAATAGTTCTACGTTTGAGCGTTCGGCCAAACGTAGGTTGCCTGAGTACTATGTGAGGAATTGAGAGACTTGTAAACATGTATCTGGACACTTAGTTATTCTTCAATCCTCTCTTCACCATCCCGTATTATATTTATAAATATTAATATTTTAGCACGAGTTCAAATCAGTGATGGGTTCGACCCAAAGCGTTCGTCATGAGTGGCGCTCGGTCTTATACCGAACGCTCGTATTCGTCTTTAATCATTAAACTTGTGGAAAATAGCGTTCGTCCAAATTCAGTAAATCCTTTTACCGTGTTCGGTCATTGACTGGCAGTCGGTTTTCGGTAATCGAATCATTCTAAGTATAGTTCTTTAATCGTTTTGAGGGGTCTGTCTCCATTTGGATCCGGCCTAGAGCCTCTATACTTAAATTATTCGTTGAGTATTGATCTGCACTTCCGAGAGTCAGTTCATTCACTGACTCAAGTGGTAAATTACGTCCGTCATATACGGTGTTCACTGTAATCGATTTTATTCTGTTTTGGAACGGGGGATTTTCTCGGTCTCGTTCCTAACATTCGTCGTCATTATGAAGAGGGCTGAACGCTCATTATTTTATGCACTTGAAATGGATGATGAAAACGATATTAAATTGAAAGAATATAAAGAATGAACAGTTTATGAGATGAATAAACGGTTGTTGATGTTGAATGAGTGTTCCAGGGAGGAACGACTCTTGGATGAAAGTTGAGATTTGTAAAGTATGAATGTGGACAAAGCGGAGCTGGCGGTTCATCCTGATGTTCCGTGAGTGCTCGTCCTCAAGTAGAGGGGAGTATGTCATGCGTGGGAACGGCAGGAGATCCTAGTCCATAAATGTAACTTGGACGGAACGGACTAACCTCAGGTGGTAGCTGATGAAAATTCCAGTTACTATATCACCGGGTGCACGAACGTCGTAGCTACACAGAATTCATATAGTCCGGACAGTCAGTCTAGTATCAGGAATTGATTGAATTGTATATTGGAATATATTTGATATGTTTGAGATGTTGAGAAATGCATGTTATTACTTGAATTAAATTAAATAAGCTTACCCTGTGTTTTTCTTTGTGTTGTCCTGTATCTGTACGTCTGTCTTGTCTTTGCAATGATCATCCGTGTGGATGTGAGCAGATGGTGATGCGTTACTGGAGGAGACACTGGAAGAGGGAATACTAGAGGAAGAGAATCTCGTTGATGTAGAAGTGAAGACCGAACAGTAGACCGTTCGGTTACTTGTTTAGTAGTTATTCTAGCGAGTTGTCTTAGAACGACCACCTTCCCTTTTTCCTGAATTAACCGTTCGGTATTGTTGTTTTGTAAACCGTTTGGTCAGGTTAGCTTATTGTACTTCTTGTTATTTTTGTAACTCGCTTAGTGTAAGGTCGTTCGGCCAGAACCTGTGTTCTTGTTTAATTTAAGACTGATTTGACTTATCATTAAATGTAATTAATTCTACTATATGGTGTTTACTGTATTTTTGGGATGTTACATTAGTGGTATCAGAGCAGTTTTGTTCTTTTAAGGACACTGTAGGTTATGAGTGCACTGTGTTTTTGCTGTGTGCTTAATGTGTGTTTAATGAGTTATTTTAAACTCTTTGAACATGACTAACGACCGTTTTTCTCTGTTGCTCCAAAGAACAAATGGCACCCAGACCTCCTCCTCCACCTCAACCTACCGAACGGGATGCGTCTGACAACACTAGGTTGTTGGAGTCAGTCATAGAGAGGCTACAGCAGCAGAACGCTGCCTTGATGCAGCAAAATTCAATTGCTTTACAGAGTTTGGAAGCGGCTCGCGCAAACTCTGAAACAACCCAAAGACAGTTAATGGAGATCCTAGCGACCACTAGGAATACACCGGGAGCGTCCTCTTCAAACGCTACTCACCAGGCGGAGTGGACCTTGGAGAGTTTTCTGCAGCACCACCCAACCAAGTTCAACGGGAAAGGTTTACCGGACGAAGCTGATCAGTGGTTGAGAGACATGGAGAGAATTTACGATGCCAAGAGGTGCCCTGACGAGAATCGCTTGGAATTCACGGAGTATCTGCTTACCAGGGAAGCAAGCCACTGGTGGACGAGCATGAAAGCTATTTTAATGGACGCTCACAGTCCGATCACTTGGGCAGTTTTCAGGAGTAAATTCTATGAAGAATACTTCCCAGACAACGTTCGTTACGCCAAGGAAGTTGAGTTCCTTAAACTGGTACAAGGAGTGAAGTCTGTGTCGGAGTATACCAACACGTTCAAGCATTTGTTGAGGTTCAATACTATGGCCACCAGTGAAGAGTGGCAGTGTCAGAAATTCGAGAATGGATTAAGGAGTGATCTAAAAGTGCTGATATCCAGCCTCTGCATTAAGTCATTCCCTTCAATGGTCGAGAGGGCCAAGGTGTTAGAGAAGAATGTGGCTGAAGTAGAACAATAGAAGAAGCAACAAGCAGCCAGGGGACCGATTCTATCAAGAACAAATCTGAATCGGAATAGGACGCCATACGCTCGACCAGTGCAGTCAAGTGGGTCTCAGGCGATGGTTGTTGCTGGACAGTCTGGACAGCAGGGGGCGATCAAATGTTTTCAGTGTGGAGGACCCCATTTCAGGTCAGTCTGCCCTTAGTTGGTAAGAGGAAAGTATTGCACTCGATGTAGAAGAAACGGCCATCTGGAGAGCGAGTGCAATATGGGCGGACGAGCGGTCATGAGACCACCGAACGCTGGAAGGATCCAGCAAGGGAGAGGTAGTCGAGTGCAAGCAGTCGGACGGGTGTATGCAATAACAGGCACAGAAGCAGCAAGCTCGGGTACACTCATCACTAGCACCTGCTTAGTATATGGAATATTTTGCTGTGTATTGTTTGATTCGGGGGCGACCCACTCCTTCATCTCGAAGGCGTGTGTTGAGAAATTAGGAATAACTGAGAGTGAGATGCAGTTCGACTTGGTGGTGTCAACCCCAGCGGCTGGAGAGGTTAGGACGTCTACGGTCTGCGTCAGATGTCCTATTGAGGTCGAGGGGCGTAGATATAAGGTCAATTTGATCTGTTTAACTCTAAAAGAGCTAGAGGTGATTTTAGGAATGGATTGGTTAGCCACCAATCGCATTCTGATAGATTGTGGTGAGAAGAAGTTGGTTTTCCCTGATGAAGAAGAGGAAGTGTTGTCGGTGACGCTCGGTCAACTAAAGGAAGATATTGTGGAGGGCGCCAGTTGCTTTTTGATAATGACGCATTCAGATGAAGAGTTTGAAGGTGTGAGCTGGGAAACGATCGTCCAGTAATAAGTTAAGTGGAGGACGATCGGTAACAGAGGAATTTCCTGAAGTTTTTCCAGAAGAAATACCTGGACTACCTCCTATTCGCGAGGTTGAGTTCACGATCGACTTAGTGTCAACGGCGACACCCATCTCTGTCCAACCGTACCGAATGTCACTAGTTGAGTTGGTTGAGCTTAAGGAGCAAATTGAAGATCTGATGGACAAGCAATTTATCAGGCCGAGCGTATCACCCTGGGGAGAACCTGTTCTTTTGGTGAAGAAGAAAGATGGCAGCTCTCGGCTTTGCATTGATTACAGACAATTAAACAAGCTGACCATCAAGAACAAGTACCCACTACCTAGGATAGATGATTTGTTGGATCAACTGAATGGGGCCTCAGTATTCTCGAAGATTGATCTGCGATCGGGATACCACCAGATTCGGGTAAAGGAAGAAGAAATCTAGAAGACTGCTTTCAGATCTCGTTACGAACACTACGAGTATGTAGTGATGTCGTTCGGTGTGACGAACGCACCAGCAATCTTCATGGATTACATGAATCGTATATTCAGGCCATATCTGGACAAGTTCGTAGTGGTCTTTATTGACGACATCCTCATCTACTCCAAGAGCCATAAAGAACATGAGGAACACTTGAGGGTCGTACTTGGCGTCTTGAAGGAAAAGGAATTGTACGCCAAGTTATCAAAGTGTGAATTTTGGATGAAGAACGTGCAGTTCTTGGGGCACGTTGTGTCGACTGAAGGGATCTCTGTAGACCCGACAAACGTACGAGCAGTTTTGGAATGGGCGAGTCTGCGTTCGGTCACGGAAGTACGGAGTTTCGTTGGTCTTGCGGGCTACTATAGGCGCTTCATCGAAGGATTTTGTAAGATAGTAGCACCGTTAACGCAGCTTACACGCAAGGATCACCCGTTCGCTTGGACTGATCGGTGTGAATCAAGCTTTCAGGAGTTGAAGAAGAAGTTAACGAGCGCCCCAGTATTGGTCATCCCTGACACGTCCAAACCCTTTGAAGTATATTGTGATGCATCTCATCAAGGTTTGGGCTGTGTACTTATGCAAGAGAAGAGAGCGGTCGCGTACGCTTCTCGTCAATTGAAAGTGCACGAGAAGAATTATCCGACGCACGACCTGGAATTAGCAGCGGTCGTCTTCGCCCTGAAGATTTGGAGACACCATCTGTATTGATCTACGTTCCAAGTCTTTAGTGATCATAAGAGTTTCAAGTACCTCTTTGTTCAGAAGGAATTAAACATGAGGCAGAGGCGTTGGCTGGAATTCTTAAAAGATTACGATTTTGAGTTACTCTAACATCCAGGGAAAGCGAATGTAGTAGCGGACGCTTTGAGCAGAAAGGTGGTGCACGTCTCATCCATGATGGTAAGAGAGTTAAGTTTGGTAGAGAGTTTCAGAGATCTAAGGTTGTAGTTCAAGTTAGAACCGAACAACATTAGATGCTTTAACCTTAGAATATCTAGTGATGTATTCGACCGAATCAGGGAGAAACAATCTGAGGATGAAGAACTGGTGAAGATTCTGAACGCGCTCGGTACTGATCAGGCCAGAGAATTTAACACTGGAACGGACGACTTCTTACGTTATAAGGGTTGGATGTGCATTCCAAATGATGGAGAGTTGAAGCGGATAATTCTTGAGGAAGGGCATCACAGCCGTCTTAGCATACATCTTGGTATCACTAAGATGTATCAAGATCTCAGGAAAACCTTCTGGTGGCCGGGAATGAAGAGTGATGTCGCACGTTTTGTGGCATCATGCCTGACTTGTCAACGAGCGAAGGCGGAACACCAAAGGTCGGGCGGCTTACTGCAGTAGTTGGAGATTCCATAATGGAAATGGGATAGCATCTCGATGAACTTCGTGACCCACTTACCCCGCACAGTCAAGAATCACGATTCCATTTGGGTGATAGTGGATCGACTGACGAATAGCGCTCACTTCCTAGCAGTCAACCTGAAGATGTCTATGACCAACCTGGCAAAGCTCTACATTAAGGAGATCGTTCGTCTACACGTAGTGTCGTCCAGTATCATCTCTGACCGAGACACGAGATTCACATCTCAGTTTTGGAAATCCTTGCAAAGCGAACTGGGCAGCAAACTTCAGATGAGTTCGGCGTATCACCCTCAGATGGACGGTCAATCCGAGAGAACCATCCAGACGTTAGAAGACTTGCTGAGGACGTGCGTCCTAGATCACATGGGCGTCTGGGATGAAGTTTTGCCGTTAGTAGAATTCACCTATAACAACAGTTTCCAGTCTAGCATTGGAATGGCTCCCTTCGAAGCTCTTTACGGACAGAAGTGCCGCACGCCACTTTTTCTGGTTTCAAGAAGGAGAGAAAGTGCTGACCGGACCTGAACTCATCCAACAGACGACCGAGAAGGTGAAATTAATCCAAGAAAGGCTGAAGACGTCGAGGAGCAGGTAGAAGTCCTACGTCGATAAAAGAAGAAGGCCATTAGAGTTTAAGGCTGGAGAGCACGTTTTCCTTAGGCTAAATCCAACCACGGGAGTAGGCAGAGCCATGCGACCAAAGAAGTTGTCCCCAAAGTTCATCGGACCTTACCAAATTTCAAGGAAGATTGGACCAGTAGCGTACGAGCTGTCATTGCCACCCCAACTGTCAAACCTTCATCCAGTATTCCATGTTTCCCAACTCCGGAAGTACATAGCCGACCCCTCGCACATACTGGAGCTAGAGATGAAGCCAGTTCGCATTGAAGACATCCGCACCAAGTACTACAAAAGGAAAGCGATCAAATTGGTAAAAGTGGTTTGGGACGAAAAGACGGGTGACTCTACATGGGAAGTGGAGGATGCCATGAAGGACTTGTACCCTCACCTGTTTCCGGGTAAGTTTTAATTTTTGAGGACGAAAGTTTTTGTAGTTAGGGGGAATGTCAGACCTTGTAATTAAGCAACCAAACTCACCTGTCTAATCTCATTTATTACACCCAAAACCCTGCTCAGAACCATTAAAGCGCACTTAGAAACCCCTCTGAGCGGACGCTAGGTGTCAATAAACGAGGATCCGAAAATCAGTTAGTGGGATGCAGGTGTCAGCAGGAGAACGGACGTTCATTTTTAAACAAAACTGAACTTTCTGAAATCTGCGTCACTCTTCTGCATGCACCTTCTCCATTCCAAAACTCTGACGTTCCATTTCTCCTACTTCTCTCTAGAAACTTCCCCTTCTCTCTACCAGAACTCACTCTCCTTCTTCTCCGATCATCATTCAGGCACCAGTTCTGCACTCACGACGTAGAGGACGATCGTTGGAACCGATCATTTTAAGATTCTGAACTGGTAAGTCCATCCTTTCTCCATTCGTGCCTTTTTCCCGTAACATGCAAATCCAGATTCTGGGTTGCCTGAGTTGAATCTATCATCCTGAGTAATTTTCTGGTCTATGTTGGTTATAGCTTGTAGAAAACGTGGTAGAACGTTGAGACCTCTGTCAATAGGAGAACCCTAACTCATATCTGAGAAAGTTCGACCCCCTTTAAGAGGTAAGGGAAACTTATTCAATTTAATTTGTATGTTTGTATTGTACTGTATGTACGTTCTGTGAGTGTTATGAAGCATGAATTTGTGATATTTGATTTTAGTATATGGTTGTGATTATGAGCTGATGCATGAGAATTATGAAATGTACTATAATATGAGTATTTGAAGATATGAAATTTTATGATTTAGAAATGAGTTTAACGTAAATGAAACTTTGAAAATAAATTCCCTATGCTAATGAACGTTCGTCATTGAATGGTCCTTGACCGTTCGGTGATTACTAGTAAATTTCTGTGAGATTGAACTCTTTCATTTGGAAAGAATTCTAGTTGAGAACGAACGCCCTTTTATAATAGTTCTACGTTTGAGCGTTCGGCCAAACGTAGGTTGCCTGAGTACTATGTGAGGAATTGAGAGACTTGTAAACATGTATCTGGACACTTAGTTATTCTTCAATCCTCTCTTCACCATCCCGTATTATATTTATAAATATTAATATTTTAGCACGAGTTCAAATCAGTGATGGGTTCGACCCAAAGCGTTCGTCATGAGTGGCGCTCGGTCTTATACCGAACGCTCGTATTCGTCTTTAATCATTAAACTTGTGGAAAATAGCGTTCGTCCAAATTCAGTAAATCCTTTTACCGTGTTCGGTCATTGACTGGCAGTCGGTTTTCGGTAATCGAATCATTCTAAGTATAGTTCTTTAATCGTTTTGAGGGGTCTGTCTCCATTTGGATCCGGCCTAGAGCCTCTGTACTTAAATTATTCGTTGAGTATTGATCTGCACTTCCGAGAGTCAGTTCATTCACTGACTCAAGTGGTAAATGATGTCCGTCATATACGGTGTTCACTGTAATCGGTTTTATTCTGTTTTGGAACGGGGGATTTTCTCGGTCTCGTTCCTAACGTTCGTCCTCGTTATGAAGAAGGCTGAACGCTCGTTATTTTATCCACTTGAAATGGATGATGAAAACGATATTAAATTTAAAGAATATAAAGAATGAACAGTTTATGAGATGAATAAACGGTTGTTGATGTTGAACGAGCGTTCCAGGGAGGAACGACTCTTGGATGAAAGTTGAGATTTGTAAAGTATGAATGTGGACAAAGCTTAGCTGGCGGTTCATCCTGATGTTTCGTGAGTGCTCGTCCTCAAGTAGAGGGGAGTATGTCATGTGTGGGAACGGCAGGAGGTCCTAGTCCATAAATGTAACTTGGACGGAACGGACTAACCTCGGGTGGTAGCTGATGAAAATTCCAATTACTATATCACCGGGTGCACGAACGTCGTAGCTACACAGAATTCATACAGTCCGGACAGTCAGTCTAGTATCAGGAATTGATTGAATTGTATATTGGAATATATTTGATATGTTTGAGATGTTGAGAAATGCATGTTATTACTTGAATTAAATTAAATAAGCTTACCCTGTGTTTTTCTTTGTGTTGTCCTGTATCTGTACGTCTGTCTTGTCTTTGCAATGATCATCCGTGTGGATGTGAGCAGATGGTGATGCGTTACTGGAGGAGACACTGGAAGAGGGAATACTAGAGGAAGAAAATCTCGTTGATGTAGAAGTGAAGGCCGAACAGTAGACCGTTCGGTTACTTGTTTAGTAGTTATTCTAGCGAGTTGTCTTAGAACGACCACCTTCCCTTTTTCCTGAATTAACCGTTCGGTATTGTTGTTTTGTAAACCGTTCGGTTAGGTTAGCTTATTGTACTTCTCGTTATTTTTGTAACTCGCTTAGTGTAAGGCCGTTCGGCCAGAACCTGTGTTCTTGTTTAATTTAAGACTGATTTGACTTATCATTAAATGTAATTAATTCTACTATATGGTATTTATTGTATTTTTGGGATGTTACATAAGGAGATCAAGACACTACATTTCTAGATTCAAGGAAGTCTTCAAGAGGTAAGGGGAGCTAGATCTGTTTCTATAGATTGTAGAAATATTAAACTGTGTTTGAGATCTGTATTATTCTGCTCTTTGATGAAAATCTGGGAAAAAGGGGAACAAAAAAGGGGTTCTGGAAACGTTGTTGTGATTCTGCAAAATTCTGCAGAATTCGAAAGTGACGTTCAAAAAGCAATTGATGCAACAAATTATATTAATATACTATTTTAATTATTGTTTATAATTATTGGCATAATATTAATTCAAATTATTACCATATTAAACTAACATTTCAAAAATATTGTATTAAAGTCATTATTTTACCCCTTTTTTCCCACCATTAATTATTATTTATCTTACTGTTTTTATTATTTTTAAATATTTACTTACCCGGACAAAATTGGGTGTTGACAGCTGCCCCTCTTTATTTGGATTTTGCTGGATAACATGAACGTTAGAGTTTTGGTGCTATCCACTACAGGAAAAAGCGTTATTATCGACGGTTATTTACTGAGGGCCTTTAGACCTTCGGAAAAATTTTGTGGACATAATATACCGAAGGCATGTAGGCCTTCGGTAATGTCAGTGATAGGTTAAATCAGAAATTTGGGTTTTTTGCCCCAAATTCTCAAATTTCAGAATTCCCCCTCTCTCCTTCTCTCGTCTCCCCAATTTTAGAGATCCCTCTCTCCCCTTCCCTGTCTTTGCCCTAAGTTGAGGTTGGTCACCGTAAGCCATTGTTGTGTTCCTAACGCGGAGGTGGGTTCGTTGGTGGCTAGGGTTCGTGGTGCTTGCGGTAGGGTGGTGACTCGTGGAAGTTGGCGTTTACGTCAGGGGTGGTGGCGGTCAGTCGATTCAACATTGCGGTTTCACGGTGCACGTTTGGTGGTGTGGATGTTGATGGAGGTTCGTTGGTAGGTGGCGCTCTTTCATTCCCTACTCTCTATTCCACCACTGCTCGTCGTGCTCAATTGCCACAAGAAAAGGTCGTGTTTTTGTATGATGTGAGATTAGTCTTCAACTTACTGACTAGTTGTACTAATGTAATGTTGTTGTATCCTGTGTTGAGTGCATAATTGCTTGTGGTAGATTGTATATTAGATTTGGGTTGTATGTGAGGATGTTGGCTGGTGCATACTTCATCTTGGGTGTGAATGCTTTAGTAGTGAGTAAATGTTATTTGATGAGTGTTGCCTGTATGTGATATTACAAAGTGCCTTTGTACCTGTCGTGGTGCCTCATTAACCTATTAAGGGTGTCTCTGTTGTGCATCCTTCCTGTCTATTCTAGTGGTTATTTATGGGTTAATAGTTAATGTATTTATGGATTAAAGTTGACTGAAATTAACTAGATGCTATCTTGGGCAGTTTATTTGGAGACTGGTACAATTTTGATTGGTGACTGATGTTTTTTATTTCCTGTTTCTTAGAGATAAGAAATATAAAAGTGAATATGTGTACTATGTTCTACATGTACAATGATGATAGAATGTGGAATGATTGGGTTAAATCGTGTAAAATTGTTGCTGGAGTCATGAAATAGATGTTTTAAATGTGGAAGTGATAAATGCCAAGATTTAATGCATGTGTATTGTAATAATGTGCTTGAAAGTGAAGAGAGCATGGTGCTGTGAGCAATATTGCGTTATTGGAATGTTGTCCTATCACTTTTAAATGCATTAAATCAATTGATGGATGATAATCAAATGATAAATGTTGTAGTATAGGTAAATAAAACTGAGTTATAGGTAAGTTTGAATAAAGTTGCATGATCGATGTACTGTGTCTCTTTATATGTATAGTTAATATAAGTTGGCTATGGATGCTTTGGTTGTGTGTGATCGGTGCAATCATAAATGTTGTGAGTACTATAATATGACATGAATGGTTAATCTTTGGATTTCATATTAGATGCTACACATCAGTTATTGTGACTGCATGAACTCTGTTGCTGAATAGGATAATGTTGACCATGGAATTTGAAGGTTATTTCATTTGGAAGTGGCAATGAATTTGGGCAAGATTAATAACCTATTGAAAATTATTCCAGTTGTTGAATGGTAGATACTAGGTTTAGAGGTATGTTTGAAAAGTAGTAAGTCGTTGGTGTTAAAAAAATTTGAATTAGCCTAGATGATGTGGGCCATATGGTGGGATTAATAGGACATTGACAGGGGAGGGATTTTGGTACATTGGAATTAATAAGGGGTGGGACCCTTTGTGTACTTATGATGATATAGATTTAATGTAATTAATAAAAGGCCTAGGTAAGTACGTAAACAAATGAGGTTGATGCCAATGGCTGGATATAGGGGTTAATGGGGTAGCCTTTGAAAGATACATATCTATGTTGGACATGAATAATAAAATAATAAGATAACATGATATTGGGGGAGAGAATGAACTTTTAACACGCCCCACAACTGCTACTAATGTTTAATGGAAAGCAACTTTCTTGACATGTAGTTAGTTAACAGATTATAGGTTTAGGTCTAATTCCATCTCATTTTTAGCTCCTACCTATGCCTATATGGGGATGAGCACATTGACACCTACCTCTAACTAGTGCATCTACCAGTATCCACCTTCACACCGTAAATTTCCATTCCTCTTTTTCACTTTGCAGCTCTTTTAATTCATTTTTTCATCTCTCTTATACCTTCCATATCACTCATCATAGACATAACAGTGGAACCAACTGTGCTCCCATGCAACCAAACGTACAACTTTTAATTTCCTCTTCACTATTTTAAACTTTGTTTTAATCATGTTCTAGCCTTTAATAACTGATGTAGACACATGCAATACGAATAATTAATGTTGTCTGTACATCCAATGTTATATGAGGTTGCCTCAAGTCCAACAAAATGATTAGTACTCTATTTGCTAAATTGAAAAGGGAAAAAAGAAAATTGTACACTCTTGTTAACTTTCATATTAACTATAATAAAAATCAAGTTCTTCCATTTGAATAGAAACATTAGGTGTATTATGAATCAAAACTCTGTGTGAGTCCATTGGTCCAAGACTTGAAGCAAACACCACAAACCTAAACTGTCATATTACACTGCCTCAGACAGTTTTCTATATTCATCTAACTTCCAACAACTTTGTTAACTTAGACAAAGACAGGACATAATTAAGCACTTTGGGGATTGTGCTTGATCTTGTGATATAGGAATAAGCTGCCAAACTTTACTTAACATTTGTGAATAAAAGTTCTTTTTCCTCACTTCTGACTCCACACACTTCTTGAAACCAAGATCAATGACTTTAATCTGTGAGCTAGTAAATTTCAGGCATACCTATAAGATACATATGGTTGTATATAATGTTATGTGCAGTGTGGTTTAGTATCACGAGTTCACACATTCTAAGGTGTATATTATTATTCTCGGATGAAGAATCTATGCATATATAGAAAGTTTCTCTTTTCTGTATGAATCATCCTGCAGGTGTATTCATAACATTAAATACTAACATGATATGAATTATTATAGCCCTCTTATATATGTATTTGTTTATTTCAAACTGCAAATGTTGAACTTAAGATCTACTCTATTTAGTAATGAAGTCCCAGTGAACAATGTAACTAAGAGTCATATGTGACCTTGGTGTAGCTTTCTGCGTATATAACAACTTTGAAGTGACTCTTTGATGCATATATAGCCTTACATGATGTAGAGAAGCATCATGGTTGACAGAGGGATCTATTTTGGATGTGTCTATATTTCTTCTGTGAGTGAATTTGTGAAATAGTTGATGGGTGTGCCCCCTATCACTTCTCCCATTCAATTTTTAGTTTGGACTTTGCTTGCATCAAGCTATGTTATGTAATTTTGGCCTCCATCTTTGTCAAATTACTCTGTCATCCACTCCCACACTTATGTACTGTAGTTATATTTTTTTTTGCTCTTCGGTAATTACCGAGGGCTTTTGGCCTTCGGTAATTACCGAAGGCTTTTGGCCTTCGGTAATTACCGAGGGCTTTTGCCCTTCGGTAATTACCGAGGGCCAAAAGCCCTCGGTAAATGTTAGCGACAAGAGATTTACCGAGGGCGCTTTGGCCGTCGATAAGCCTTCGGTAATTGCCTTTTACCGACGACTTTTGGCTGTTTCCGAGGGCTTCTGGCCTTCGGTAATGCCCTTCTTTTTTGTAGTGATCCTTGTAAAAGCTAAATAAAGATAAAAACACTAATTTCGTTTGGGTCCAAGGAAAAGGAAAAAGATTACCTCGGAGCGTACCTGGTAGAGCATGTAGCAACCTTGTGGACCTTGCTGAAGGGCCATGACACCGTGTAACTTGATGGTGAGGCGCACGAACCTCGTAAAATTAAATGGAGAGGCGCACGAACCTCGTAACATTAAAAGAAGAGGCGCACGAACCTCGTATAACTTGATGGTGAGGCGCACGAACCTCGTAACTTGTAAAATTAAATGGAGAGATGCACGAACCTCGTAAAATTAAATGGTGAGGCGCACGAACCTCATAACTTGTAAAATTAAATGGAGAGGCGCACGAACCTCGTATAAACTTTTTTTTTTTGTGTGCCAGGATGAAAACTAGGCTTGGGTGCCAGGATGAAAACTAGGCTTTGGTGCCAGGATGAAAACTGAGCTTAGGTGCCAGGATGAAAACTAGGCTTAGGTGCCAGGATGAAAACTGGGCTTTGGTGCCAGGATGAAAACTAGGCTTTGGTGCCAGGATGAAAACTGACTTGAGTGCCAGGATAAAAACTAGGCTTTGGTGCCAAAATGAGAACTGGGCTTTTTTTTGTTTGAGTTCTTTTGTGCTAGGATGAAAACTAGGCTTTGGTGCCAGGATGAAAACTGGGCTTTGGTGTCAGGATCAAAACTGGGCTTGGGTGCCAGAATGAAAACTGGGCTTTGGTGCCAAGATGAAAACTTGGCTTTAATGCCAGGATGAAAACTGGGCTTTGGTGCTAGAATGAAAACTGGACTTTTTTTTGTACCAGAATGAAAACTGGGCTTTGGTGCCAGGATGAAAACTGGGCTTGGGTACCAGAATGAAAACTGGGCTTTGGTGCCAAGATGAAAACTAGGTTTTAGTGCCAGGATGAAAATTGGGCTTTGATGCTAGAATGAAAACTGGGCATTTTTTTGTGCTAGGATGAAAACTGGGCTTTGGTGCCAAGATGAAAACTGGGCTTGGGTGCCAGGATAAAAACTGGGCTTTAGTGCTAGGATGAAAACTGGGCTTTGGTGCCAAAATGAAAACTGGGCCCTTTTTTTTGTGTGTGCCAGGATGAAAACTGGGCTTGGGTGCCAGGATGAAATTTGGGCTTTAGTGCCAGAATGAAAAATGGGCTTTGGTGTCAGGATGAAAACTGGGCTTTAGTGCCAAAATGCAAACTAGGCTTTGGTGCTAGGATGAAAACTGGGCTTTGGTGCCAGGATGAAAACTGGGCTTAGGTGCCATGATGAAAACTGGGCTTAGGTGCCATGATGAAAACTGGGCTTTGGTGCTAGGATGAAAACTGGGCTTTGGTGATAGTTATGAGTGGGGGCATGATCTCCCCATATGGGTATTGTTGATGTTGCCTGCACTCCCCTATCCTTCTTTTTTCTGGTTTAAAACGAATTTTTTGGAATAGTGACCGAAGATGTAATTTTCCCATTCTTCAGCCCAATCTCGATTCTTTCGGTCTATGATGATGATATCAACGAAATCGGGAGTCACATTTTCAATCATATGCTCAAGAAAGGGTGGTTGTAGCTTGCTCACAAACATTGCAACCATCTTCTTGTTGTATAGAGGTGACTCCATCTGTGCTGCCAATTCTCTCTATCGTTGTGCATACTCCTTAAAAGACTCCTCTTTCTTTGCCATGTGCTGTAATTGTAACCTGTCTGGCACGATGTGTTAGCAAAATGATGAAGATGAAGTTTTGATGATCTCCAAATCAAGTCAAGAAGAAATCAAGATTCAAGATGTTATGAAGACTTGTATTTCTATGGAAAGCTTTTGTAATAATTGTTTTTAATTTCTACTCAAATAAACTTACTTAGCAATTAATAAAGACAAATAAATCAAGAGTAAGGTTGAGAGAAATTTGCATAGATGATTTTATCCTGGTTCGGATCTTACCAATCCTACGTCCAATCGTTTATCTCAAACAAGATAAACCTTTTCACTAACACAAAACAATTACAAATTACACTCACAAAGAAACAATTTGTAAGAGTTTAGAAAACACCTCTCTTGATACCACAAGAGATGAAACTACACCTCCTTTGAGTCTTCACAAAGGATGAACACCTCCTCCGAATACTTCACGAAGGATGATTCTCTTTCGAACACCTCCTTAGACACACCAAGGATGAACCGACTATTTCCTCTGTCACCGTAGCAGCACTTCACCAGCTCCACAGACAAGAGTTTCACAAGCCGGACAAGAACACACAAGTCTCAAGAATTTCTTAGTATAATTCAAGATGTTATGAAGACTTGTATTAATATGGAAAGCTTTTGTAATAATTGTTGTTTAGTGTCTAGGACTTAGATTTTTAGTGGTTTTGATTCCATGTAATTCTACATTATATAATTAATGTCCAGAGTCAAAATCGCACTGTTTTAATCAATTAAAACAAGTATTAATCGATTAAAACGAGTAAAAGCTGAAAACTCAACTTGTTGCTGTTTTAATAGATTAAAACTTTTTTTAACCTATTAGCTAATCCATTAAAATACATTTTAATCGATTAAAACAGTCCGTTGGGGGTTTTCAGAGTTGACAACTAGCCGTTACACTGTAATAATCGATTAAGGCTTGGTTTAATCGATTATGTAATCGATTATTCCTGAAAATAATCGATTAAACATAGCCGTTGGGGGCTCCAGATTTGAAAAACTAGCCGTTGTACTCAGTTTAATCGATTAATACTTGGTTTAATCGATTAAAACAGTCAGATGGCTCATTTTCGAAGAATGGAAGAGCCTTTGGATGAGTCTATAAATAGACTCTCATTTCCTCTCAAGGGGAATAACCAGAGACACATAAACTCTTCCCTTGTGCACAAATACTCAGAAATTCTTGAGACTTGTGTGTTCTTGTTCGGCTTGTGAAACTCTTGTCTGTGGAGCTGGTGAAGTGCTGCTACGGTGACAGAGGAAATAGCCGGTTCATCCTTGGTGTGTCTAAGGAGGTGTTCGGAAGAGAATCATCCTTCGTGAAGTATTCAGAGGAGGTGTTCATCCTTCGTGAAGTATTCGGAGGAGGTGTTCATCCTTTGTGAAGACTCAAAGGAGGTGTAGTTTCATCTCTTGTGGCATCAAGAGAGGTGGTTTCTAAACTCTTACAAATTGTATCTTTGTGATTGTAATTTGTAATTGTTTTGTGTTAGTGAAACTTTTTATCTTGTTTTGAGATAAGCGACTGGACGTAGGATTGGTAAGATCCGAACCAGGATAAAATCATTTGTGCAAATTTCTCTCAACCTTACTCTTGCTTTATTTGTCTTTATTAATTGCTAAGTAAGTTTATTTGAGTAGAAATTAAAAGGCACACGTTAGTATTAAAAACCCTCTTGGTTTGTTATTCCACACTAACCATTCCGCTGCAGCCGCTCTGACACGATGTGCATATTGTATTTGTACTGCCTTACAAAGGCGTCTGCCAAATCTGCCCAAGAACGGATATGAGAGGATTCTAGATGTGTATACCAACTCACGCTGCTTCGGCCAAGCTGTCTTGAAAGAAATGGATAAGTAATTTTTCGTCATAGCGTAAGCAGCCATTTTCCGGAAATACATGGTCAAGTGGTTCTTGAGGCATGTGTTACCCTTGTACTTCACAAATTCTGCCACCTTGAACTTGTGTGGAATTGTCACTCCTGGGGCCAAACTCAATTTCACCATGTCACCAAATCCGTAACTATCAAACCCCTCTATGGCCTTTAGCCTGACTTCCAACACTTTAATTTTACTTTTCGCTTCCTCTATGTCTTCGTCTGTATCGTGTGGATAGGCCTTTGAGCGGTAGTACGCTATTGGTTATGGGAAATGCCAAAGAAGTGTGTTCCGCCATTGAGTGATCTCCAATGGGTGGTGTGTAACCTGGTGGCGAACCATACATTGGAAGCGTGAATTGTGTGCCTACAGCGTTATGTACTAGAGGATGAGCCTTATCCTCAACCCTTACAAATGAAGTCTCTCTGGTAACGTTCATGGCTTTCAAAACTTCCAAGATTTGACCGATTTGATCCTTTAGTTGGTTAATATTAGCCTTTACATCTTCACATTCCTCTTCCTCAAACTTCCATAACTTCAGAAATTGTTCGAGTCATAAGGATGTCGTGGAAGTCCCGTAGTTTTTTTTTTTTACTTTTTATACCCTTTGGCTTTTAGTACTTCTCTGCATTCTATGCCATGGTAATGCGTGCTTGATGTATTGATATATGGGTGGGAATTCGCGTGAGATCCTCATTCACCCTTTTTTTTTTTAAAACTCTAAACTTTTTCACTAACGTACATTTTGAAATGGTTTCCATCAAATTCATGAATTCTCGTCGGAGTTGGCGATGCATGGTGTGTTATGTTATTTCTTCTCTTTGAACCCCTATGATGATGCATGCATGATGCTGAATGTATGAATGCACTAACTTATAATGAAAAACCTTGTTTCGACCAATGCCTAGTAGAAAACCTGGCTAACTAGAAAGAGGAAACCTAGATGTATGTTAATCTTTTTGTATTTTTGAATGAAAGAGATTTGAAAGTTCCAAATAAAGTTTCTCATCGACGAAGATATACATGATAGTTATTTATGCAGACAAATGGTTATGACTTTTTTATGATGCAATACTGTGCAAGTAGTTTTTTTTTTTTTTAAAAAAAGTAATGTCCTTCCGTTGATTGATTTTTATTATTTTTTTTTGTAATATTATTTTATTTTTGCGGAGTCAATTTGAAAACAATGAATGTAAAAAAATTTGAAGTCGGATATTCAAAACAGTGCTTGGCATTTTCTTTTGACATTGATATGTGTCTGCTTAAATTCATAGAAAAGTTGAAAGTGGTAAGGATTTAAAGGACATTGGGATAGCCGCGTTGGCGTGTAATATGTGAATATGAGATACGACACACGAAAAGGATGTTGGTGTTTAGTAAAATAAATATGGAGATATGTATCCATGAATGTCAAAGCTGCCCCAATTTTTAGGCATGAGTTTTGTTAATGATAGGGAACAGGTATGAAGAGGATTTACTGAAAAAGGATTGCCCCAAATGGTTTGATTTTCTTTTGCATGGCTAGTTAGGGAGTTCTCAAATAACACAAGCGAGAATAACTTTGGCAAGACAAATGTGCTCTAGTATACGGTAGCGTTATTGTTTGTTAGAGTCAAGCAATGGACACACCCATGTCTCAACAGAAAATGCTATTGTTTATTTAAATTATTTGGTCGCAAAAACGTATGATAATAAATTACTCAAAATGTAATGATTTCTCTTTCTATGTTTTTTTTTTGCGAAATGAAAATGATAAAACTTTTTGAGAAATATTTTTTTTATATTTTCCTCTTATCGCATTCGTTTGTTTTTCTTTTTCAAGAAATTGAATTTGAAGAAAACTATCAACTGGGCCCAATGGACTAAAAAAAAGTTCTTGTTACAGTGAAATGAAAATTAAGTTTGTCATTTTCATTTTTTCCTTGTGTTTTGAAATTTTGATTTTTTTCAAAAAACAATTCTTTCTTAAATAATATGATGTTAACCTGACTTGTTCAAAAACGTTTTTTTTTTTATAATTTTTAAGACTCAAAATAGGTTACAAAGAATGATACTTATTTTTTTTATGAAGAAACATATCTTCCCACTAAATTATGATCGCCTTATTTTCGAAAATCTTAACTTAGACAAGTTGCCCCTGTTTTTTTTCATTTTCAATTTTTTTATTTCTTTTATTTGTTTGCTAAAAAGATTGTTTGTGATCACTTTGAGATAGTGCCCCTTATAAACTAAGTTTTTTTATGGATAAAATGGATGATAGAAAATGATGAAGAAGATTTCATGTTAATAAATGCTTCAAAAAAAAATGAAAGTTTTATTAATTCATTTGACTAAAAGGTGTTTATTTTTCCTTATTAATTTATTCATTAAAGCATGATATTTTTGTTCTTGTTCTTTTATTTAAAGAAAAACATGACACATTTATTGTTATGTATAAAGAAAATGAAGGAAAATGATAAAAATGTTGCTAATGCATATGATGCATGAAGATGTCTATGCCAAAATAATGATTAAAAGACAACATGTTTTATGTTTTAAAGGTAGGTCCAACGTCCTAAAGTCTAAGCATTGCATATGCAATCTCATAGGGAAAGCTTCCTAAACCTAAAATTAAGGCCACTAGAGCTATGGTCCTTTTCACAGCTTTTTCACAACAGTTGAAACGCAATTAGGTGTGAAATTGCATGTAAAGAGAACAGACATTGGCTGGGGTTCTCACGATAGCCAAACTGGAAATAGTCCAGACGTGACACCGCTACACAACCCCTCTAATTCTATGTTACACTCAGACCCGGGTATAGGGTCCCACTCATGATATGCAAAGTAATCATAATAATAAAAACGAGTATAAATAAATTACCAAAATAAATAAAGACAATCATATATAATAAATAAAGGGAAAATAAATAAATAAAATAAAATAAAATAAAAACCACATCAATTTTGCACGTTTAATTAAAAGGCCTGATTCTCTAGCGTCTCTAGTGGAGTCGCCATCTATCGCAACCGAAATCGCGACGGGACGACAACCCGAAAAACAAACGAGTTTGGGAAAAAGATTTTGGAGTTGCCACCATAATTTATATGGAAAAACTATGAAAAACCAAAAAATAAGACATGGTCTACGAAAAGAGATTTTCAAGTTCGGGAATCGGTTACGCGTAAGGAAGGTGTTAGCACCCTATCGCGCATGCCCAAAGGCAGTAACTTTAATTAAATACATAAAGTTGAGGTGGTTTTGCAAAATGTTAATTTTCCCTAAACAAAATAATAAAATAAAATAAAACAAACTATTAAGAAACAATTTTTTTTTTGTTTTATGAACCCGACAAGAATTGACCTTGGTCCTACGTACATCCATTTATTATGGACAATCAGGGATCACGTAGTTCTTTATGTAGAAAAAGGTTTGTGAGTTTGTTTGAAAATTATTATTGATTGATTCAGATTTTTGAAAACAAGTGAATCCGAAAAAGATTTGGTTTAAACAAGATTGACATCGTTTTTGGTTTTTAGAGATTTTGTATTTTTTATTTATTTAAAAAATGGTGGGAAAAAGAAGGAAACCGGCCATAGGCCGACACATACTTATAAAAAGAAATTATGATTAAAAAAAATATTATTTGTGTGTGGAAAGAAAAAAAAATATCTTTAAGAAAACTTCAGAGAGTACAATAAAAAAGAGAAAAAGAATGGTGTAGAGGTGACATACCTTTTTAGCTTTCTTTGTTCTTTGATGATCTCTTTTGGCAGAGTTCCTCAAATCTGAGAACTTACTTTTCTCTATATTCTTCAGTACTCTTGTTATCTCTCTATTTTTTCAAAATATTTCTCTCCTCTCTTTTTCTCTATGGCAGAGTGCGTATTTATATACACACATTGCAATATTATGGAAATCTTGCCTAAATTGGGAATTAATTGACAATAAAACAAAATAGGGAAATTGCATGATTGCCAGAAAACAAATTAAATAATATTCAAAACATTGATTATCATTATTGTCAGAAAATCATATTTTCCTCTTAAAAGCAACAGATGCAACAAATTATATTAATATACTATTTTAATTATTGTTTATAATTATTGACATAATATTAATTCAAATTATTACCATACTAAACTAACATTTCAAAAATATTGTATTAAAGTCATTATTTTACCCCTTTTTTCCCACCATTAATTATTATTTATCTTACTTTTTTTATTATTTTTAAATACTTACTTACTCGGACGAAATTGGGTGTTGACAATTATCATCAAAATATATATATAATAACTTTTATTGATAAAATTGGGGAATCCAATTTCATTGGGTATAGAAATAACCCATTAAATATCAAGAAAAAATGAGATAAGTTTAGGGTTTCTAAAAATCATCAATTTAATCAATTATGAAATAAAATATCAGATAAATTGATTAAATGAATAATGATTGTAAAAAGGTTCATCAAGGCAATAAATCATTTTATTTATTAAAAAATTTGAAGAAGATGCATCACATATAAAATATAAAATAAATAACAAAACATAATTCAAAATGAATTATTTTATATCTTTATATTTAAAAAATTACAATAATGATTTTATACTTAAAAATAATAGAACTTATGACGTATATTTAAATCAGAGGAATATATCACTTGAGAATTAAACTGTAAAATAATTCTAGAGGGCTTAATTGATCCCTCTTACATGATAAATAGGGTAACCCTAGACACAATATAATCATGATAAATAGGATAATTCTAGACACAATATAATCATGATAAATAGGGTAACCCTTCACACAATATAATCATGATAAAATAGGATAAATATAGTAACATTGCTCCTCAAGCTAGAGCATACAAATTGTATGTACCAAACTTGGAACAAATAAACTCAATTCGAGGACCCCTTAATGACTTGGTCAATACATCTGCGAGTTGATCGTTTGACCCATTAAACTTAGTGCATATTTCTTTAGTCAACAACTTTTCACGAACAAAAGGATAATCAATTTCTATACATTTAGTCCTCTCGTGAAACACTAGATTTGATGCAATGTGGAGAGCAGCTTGATTGTCACAATACATCTTCATCGTATGGATGTCACAAAATTTAACCTCTTGAAGGAATTGTTTCACCCATATAAGTTCACATGTTAGTGATGTCATTGTCCTATACTCAGCTTCAGCGGTTGATCGAGCTACTACATTTTATTTCTTAATTTTCCATGAAATAATGTTTCCTTCCAAAAGAACACAATATCCTGTAGTAGACCGTCTATCAATAGGTGAACCTGCCTAATCTACATCACAATACCCAGAGACCTGAATGCTTCCTTTATCTTCATATAACAATCCTTGCCCAAAAGCCTTCTTTACATACCTTAGAATGCGAATGAGAGCATTCCAATGGTGAACACATGGAGCCTGCATGAACTTACTAACCACTCCAACTGCAAAGGATAGATCTGGCCTTGTAATAGTGAGATAAATCAATTTTCCAACCAGCCTCCTATACCTCTCTAGATCGGAGAATAATTCACCTTCTTCTGTCCTTAATTTCTGGTTTGGGTCAATGGGACTGTCTACTGGTCTACAATCAATCATGCCTGTTTGTTGTAATATATCAAGAACATACTTCCTTTGGGAGATTACAACTCCATCTTTTGATTGCGCTACTTCAATGCCTAAGAAGTATTTGAGAATCACAGGCTATTGATGTATTGGGAGATTGAGATGGTTGTGCTAAGCTGTTAGACTTTAAGCTTAAATACTGTTGATATTCATCCTTAGAAAACATAGAAGTGGACGTTTCAGTCTTCGAAGTGGAAGTTTTGGAAGGGAAACCTTGTAAGGAGTAGAAATTCTCTTGAGTGTGACCTATCCTTTTACAGTATGTGCATTGAGGACGTTCCCGACCTCCTCGTCCTCCTCCTCTAGTGCCACGTCCTCCTCTTCCTCGTGTGGCAACCATGACAGATGGTTCCACTAGTTCATGCGCTTCTTGAGTTTGAGGTACCGAGACACGCAAAAGGCGAGTGGTCAATGTTTCCATGGAAGGGACCTCATGACTAGTTAGAAGTTGATCTCTACGATGATCAAAATCGGGATGTAGGGCACGGAGGATCAATTCCATATAAAATTTGTCTATTTTCTTTTTGATATCCTCTAATGGGTCCACTTCCAAAAACATCTTGAGTTCTTCGACAATAGATTGGGCTTTAGCCATGAAGGATACCATATCATGGTCTGCCATTTTAAGAGATGCAAGCTTGTTCGTAGTGTCATAGAGACGTTGAATATCATAGGCATAAATGCTTTGGGCTTTCTTCCGAAAGGAGTGACAAGTTTTGAAAGCCCTCAAAGATATAAGAAGTTTGGGTTCCACTGATTGCCATAACAGGGCACACAATTGGAAATCTGCTTGTTTCCACTGATCAACTTTTTCAGTAGGCACATGGCTTCCATCTCGCTCAAGGTGGTCATAATGCCCTTGGCCAAGGAACCACATTTCAACGGCAACAGACCATGGTAGATAATGTTTTCCATTTAGCTTATCGGAGGTAATTCATGGACTTCCAGAGAAGGAAACAGTACTACCAAACGCCATTTTTGAAGAAGACGAATAGTACAAGCGAGGAACAAGTAAACTCTAAGCGTTTAGACGAACGGAACTATGATAGCGATGGATGACGGTGGCCGGCGACAGCGAACGACGGCCAATGGCTGATGACGACGGACAGTGGTCGGACGGTCGTCGGCGGCGGACGACGTTGGCCAGCGGCGAACGATGGCGGGCGACGACGGAGTATGGCGCTGGACAGATATTACGAGACAGAAACCAGAGCGAGATCAACCCGCTCTGATACTAGGATCGACCCCCTCTAATATAATATTTTATAAAAAGGCTTTTTATATCGATATTTTACATATGTTGAAAGTGGGGCGATGACAGGATTGTAAATATCCCCTGTTGCTTAAGTGATTCAACTGTTTTAAAACCTTCATATGCCTTGTAGACATACATCTTATATTGGTAACGTTCTTGCAACTTTTGCAGATTACTTGTAGTTGTCGTAGAAAAGACCAGATTTTGTCGATTTTCAGGTAAGCACTGAAAGATAAATTTCAATTCCTCCTGAAAACAAGCATCCAGAACTCGATCTACTTCATCCAAGACAAGAAATTGCAGAAGCATAAGTCAAATATTAATTCATATAATTATGAACAATACCATAGGTAAAAGAGTATAATTAAAATGCTTATCTAAATCTGCTTTAAATCAGGGCATTCATTACCTTGTTTCAGGAGAAAACGGGAGGAATAATTAGGGTTTATGAACCCTAAATCCATTTAATGAGTTCCAGCACAAAGTTGTGCGTTAGATTAAAAGTAATAGTAGAAACAAATCTTTCATTAAACGGTTCATATATTCGAACGCTCAATGCGCAACCCTAAAGAAAAAAATGCATATATTAAAACTAAGTTTAAATGTGGCCAAAAGAGATTAATTTTGTTTGAAGTTTTGGTTTTAAATCTACTTTTGGACCTATAAATTGAAAACCAGAACAACACCGAACTGCTTATCCAAACGTAGCTCCAAATCGAATTACAAGCTCACTACCTTGGTTCTGGAGAAAACAGGAGAAATATCAGGGTTATCACGGAGCAAGACGTGGATTCTCTCAGGTGTGGCAATAACGAGGTGTGGCCTCGCAACCAAATCCTTCGCCTGCTTGAGCATATCCATGCCACCTACCACAACCGTGATGCGGAGGTGCACGACAGAGCCTAGAGCGCGGAACTGCTCTGCTAGCTGGAACGCCAGTTCGCGTGTGGCCGTCACTACGATTGCGAAAACACCGAAGGGATGCTCAGCGAGTCGATACAGGATCGGAAGAACGAAGGCCGCCGTTTTTCCGCTCCTAGTCTCGTCGATGCCAAGCACGTGTCGGCCCTCTAGCACAGGCGGTATGCAACGCTGTTGCACGTGTCGTGGCATCCGCATTCCGAGCTCCCGACACGTATTAACGCCCCACTCCGCCAGGCCGAGGTCATCGAACATCTTGCCGTATGTCGCGGCTTTGTCAAGGACTTCGCGGTCGTTTGCGACGGAGCTAGGGTTCATGTAGGGTTAGTTAATTAGGGATGAAAAATTGAATTTAGAGTTGTATGTGAATTGAAGAGATTAAAGAGTGAGTAATAATGTTACCTGCCGTTGGTGAGATTCTTGAGTTTTAGGAACTGGGAGTGTGTGACCATGAGAGTGGTGGCGTTCTACTTGCTCACTTGCTTTATTTTTTCCACCTCCCACGCCGTCGCCGATGCCGTCGCCATTGCCTCTGTGCGAACACTTCATTCTGTCTATACCCAAAACCCTAATTTCAAAAGGGGTTTTTGTTAAAAGCAGACGAAATACAATACCATTTAAAAACTTTACAAATTATATTTGATTTCAAAGGTATCAATTTCTCTCCACATACAAAGGTTTTTTTTTATTGTTCGGATTGTAAAGAAGCACTTTGTGATCTTCACACAAGAATAATTTCAATGCTTACATATATTTTTTAAATTAAAATCACTTTATTATTGTAATTTTTTTAATTCAAAAATAATTATGTTTTGTCTTTTCATTCACAATTTATTATTATCATTATGTATTTTTAATATTAAAAATTTACTTCTCATTTATTATAAGTGTTCAATCTTCAAAATATATATATATATATATATATATATATATATATATATATATATATATATATATATATATATATATATATATATTAAGGGAGAATAGGAGAATAAGTTTTATTGATAAAATTGGGAATCCAATTTCATTGGGTTTAGACATAACCCATTAAATATCAAGTACAGATGAGATAAGTTTAGGATTTCTAAAAATCATCAATTTAATCAATTATGAAATAAAATGTCACATAATTTTATTAAATGAATAATGATTGTAAAAAGTTCATCAAGGCAATAAATCATTTTATTTATTAAAAATTTGAAGTAGATGCATCACATATAAAATATAAAATAAATAGCAAAACATTATTGAAAATGAATTATTTTTTATCTTTATATTTAAAAGTTTACAATAATGATTTTATACTTAAAAATAATAGAACTTATGACATATATTTAAATAAGAGGAGTATATTGTAAGGACCGCACGTTCTTTTATTTTTTTAAATAAGAGATGCAAGCTTGTTCGTAGTGTTATAGAGATGTTTAATATCGTTCGCATAAATGCTTTGGGCTTTCTTCCAAAAGGAGTGACAAGTTTTGAAAGCCCTCAAAGATACAAGAAGTTTGGGTTCCACTGATTGCCATAACAGGGCACACAAATGGAAATCTGCTTATTTCCACTGATCAGCTTTTTCAGTAGGCACATGGCTTCCATCTCGCTCAAGGTGGTCATAATGCCCTTGGCCAAGGAACCACATTTCAACAGCAGCAGATCATGATAGATAATTTTTTCCATTTAGCTTCTCGGAGCTAATTGATGGACTTCCGGAGAAGGAAAGAGTACTACCAGACGCCATTTCTGAAGAAGACGAATAGTACCAACGAGGAACAAGAAAACCCTAAGGGTTTAGACGAACAGAACTATGATAGCGATGGACGATGGTGGCCTGGGACAGCGGACGGTGAACTATGACCGATGACGGCGGACGGTGGCTGGCGGCGGACGGCGGTGGCTGGCGACGGGCAGCGGAGGACGGTGTTAGGCAGCGACGGACTGTGGCGCCAGACATATATGACGAGACAAAAACCATAGCGGGATCGACCTGCTCTAATACCAAGATCGACCCGCTCTGATACAATTTTTATAAAAAGGCTTTTTATATCGATATTTTTCATTTGTTGAAAGTGGCACGATGACAAGATTGTAAATATGATAATTTTTTTATATAGATCTCCAAAGAAAAGTAGATGACTAATTGGAATCATTTAGTGTAATTCTAGACAGCTAGGAGTGACTTTTGGAATATACGTCTTTTAGGGAATAGGAATATTGTCGAAGAAACAAAAATTGCAAGGTTTTCGCAAAAGGGAAGAGTTCTCAAGGTTTTGACAAGATCATAGTAGTTTTGAAGAGAGTTCTGTAAGAGTTATCGTTTTTGGGTTACAGTTATTATAAAGAGAGTATCATTTTCAGTAAACAAATGAGTAAGGAAGTATGTAATCAAAGTAGAGTAGATGATGGTGGGATGTTCTTAAGAGAAAGTGATGTGTATGAAGTGTTGGAAATCCGATACCAATTTTGCACAGCGGAAATATTAAAATAGAGTACGATACAGATTGTTTAAAAGCAAAGAGCTTGTTTGGTCACTTAAAAAATGGTTCCTTTAATTTTCTCAAAGGCTTTTTATCGAACAATTGATGAGCAGAAAATATAATAAGTGTAAAGAGTAGAAAAGTCACAGAAATAATTTTTATCTTGGTTCGAATCAAAAGATTCTACGTCCAATCATTAATCACTATGAATAGTGATTAACCTTTTCAATATAAATAGTTTTACAGTTACAATATAGTGACTGAAAATAACAGTAACAAAAACACATTCCTTCAACGAACGAACCGGAAGAGTACAACACAAACCTTCCTTCGACAAACGAACCGAAAGAGTACATCACAAACCTAACCAACCCTAACCCTTTTATTTTACCCAATAAATTAAACTTTAAACATTTCCACCAAGTCAATTCACTTCACATTGTCACGTATTCATCAAAGTGCATAGGCAGTTTAGTTTTGGCCACGGTGCCAATTGCACCGTTATGTTTTTAACATTGTAAGCCAAATGAACCATGTTGAACATTTTTTAACAAAATATGGGACCTTACTGAACTTTTTTAAAAGGTAGGAGGTGTCAACACTCAATTTCGTCCGGGTTGATTAATAAAATTTATTTGCAAAAAATATAATAAAAAAATAATAAAAAAGGGGGGAAAGAGGAAAGAGCGTTCGGTCATACTGTTTATTGAGGACGTTCGTCCTCGGTTTGGAGCGCTCGTCTTATCACTGTTGCGACGCTCGTCCAAATAGTAAAGCGTTCGTTCCATCTTCTTCTGGACGTTCGTTCTTGGTTCGCGACGCTCGTCCAAATAGTAAAACGTTCGTTCATATAATTTGAGCGTTCGTTCTCGTTTGAGCGAGCGTTCGGCATTTGGAGTATCGCGACGCTCGTCCAAATAGTAAACGTTCGTCCTCGGTTTGGAGCGCTCGTACTATCACTGTTGTACCGCTCGTCCAAATAGTAAACGTTCGTCCTCGGTTTGGAGCGCTCGTCCTATCACTGTTGTACCGCTCGTCCAAATAGTTTTGAACGGTCGTTCGTTTTCTCCAATGAGAACGGGCGCTCGTTTTCACTATTTGCCGAGCGTCCGGATAGTGGTGGGTTCTGTGTTTGTTCGAGCGTTCGTTATTGTGGGATAGGTGATTTTGGGCGTCCGTCCTTAATTTGGTTCTGAATTAACACGTTGTGAGCGTTCGGTTTTCTCAGCCTTGCCTTGCAAACGTTCGGTCTGTATGGAATTCTCCACGAGCGCTCGGTTTTGGACGTTCGGTTTGAACGTTCGGTTTTGGACGTTCGGTTTTGGACGTTCGGTTTTGGACGTTCGGTTTTGGACGTTCGGTTTTGGAATTTTGGTAACTCTTAAGCGTTCGGCCTGGATCAGCGGTTTTACCTTGTGAACGTTCGTTTTTGTTGTGGGTTGGAGAGTGTTAGAGCGTTCGTTCGTTTCGTGTTCGGACGAGCGTCCAATCGTACTCCCGGGTTGACGAACGTCCACTTACACTACGGATTTTTTGGGCTGAGCATTGGATTTCTGGGAATCATCTCTCTGGCACATTCATTCTTGGAGTTGTCTGCCACGGGTGTTCACCTGAAGCTGCTGCCATTGGAACCCTGCAAAGTGGTCTTCTACACCATCCAAGAGAGGGAACATTCTTGGGAACATGGGAAACCCATTATCTTGGGCCTTTCTTCATTGGGAGGGGAAGCTTGGACCACACTAACATGCTGAGGAGGAGGGCAGCAGGGAAGAGAAAGGGAAGACTTAGCAAAACGGGAGGGGGACTCCGGTTTTTCATTTTTTTCTGAGATTTGCTCTCGAAGGCCACTACCAACACAAAAGAGTCCACCACCTATCCGCACCCAGATCACCTTCATCCATATACACCGGCCACCATAGTTATGCACCCTTTCCACCTATTGTCCGACTATCGCCCATCACCATACCCAACATCTTAACCTCACAGCCAACGTCCATATCTCCATTCGCACCAGAGAGAGGAAGCCAAAGATTCAGAAGGGACACGGCAGCAAAGAGGGAGGGAACAACTCGTTGAAAAAGGAAATTAATCAAAGAGAGGAAGGAAAAGTCGGACGCGCGAGGCAGGCAAAGAGTGAACCAAGCTTCAAGAGGTAAGTAATGCCTTCCCCCATGTTTCACTGAGTTTGGTTAATTGACCTTGAACATGCCCCTGTTGTGTTGTTGCTACGTTCGCGTGTGATTGTCGTCTGTTGTGTTGTTGCTACGTTTGCGTGTGATTGTCGTTGCATATATGCTTTGCTCTGTGGATGTTTGTATGGTTTGATTATTACCAGACACCACCGTCACCCTCCCCACATTCGCTGAATCATCATCCATCATAACCTCATGACCACGGTCCATCATCTTCATCCCTTTCCTCTTCATTTTCATCTCCAACGCCTTATACCACGGCCTAACCTCAAACCCCTTGACTCCTCTCACCCGTAACCATCCCAGCCACTATTCCTTTTTCACTCCAAGTTCCTCACCTCAAACACCCATCCTCCATATTCCTCACGGCCTTTCAAACATCCATCTCATCTCTGAGACCCGGCACTATCATCTTCATCCTCATCCTCCTCTTCGAACCCCATCTATCATCATTTTTTTCACCTCTCTGTAATCACCATATTGTAGCCAAGGCACAACACCCATCTTCAACCTACCATTCCCAGCAGCCCAAACCCAAAAACGGAAAATAGATAAAGGAGAATAAGAGAGCCCATCAGTGGCGGTCATTTAGGCAGTGACGCGGCGGCCATTATCATCACAGTGGCTAGTCTGGTTCGCGGTGGTTGATTCGGAGAAGTCTGGCGCGGCAACCAGTGGGGTACGTGGCGGTGGCTCCCAGGGCTGACGGCGTCACGATCAGGAACTGATCCGATGACATTCAGAGTTCGCCGCCGACGCCAAGGTCGCGGGGGTGAACGGCGGCCAGTTTGGCAAACGCGACGCAGAGCAGATCGAGGGTGGCTGGGTTTCGATGGTGGCTGGGTCGCGGTGGCTGGGTCGCGGTGGCTGGTGTAGCGGCACGACGGCTCGACGGCGATGCACAGTGGCACGGGTGAACTGGCCACGGACTGACGGTGGCACGCGGTGACTGGTCCGGCGGAGGCAGCGGTATGTGCAGAAATGAAGACTCTCGGTTGGAAGAAGAAGGATATGTATCTGAATTGGGGAAATGAGAAATGGGAGGAGATGTTGAAAACCCTAGGAGATTCTGAACTGGGTATGCGGATACTGCTAAAGCCCACGCAAAAAAAAAAAAAGAGAGTTCTAACCTCTTTTCTTCACACCCACTTTTGTTCTGCACCCCCGTTTCGCATTTTGGGCACCCCCATGTGTTTTGTTTTTATCATTTCTATTGTTATTATTTGTTTTATTGTTTTTATTTTATTTTATTTTATTTTTTTATTCTAGGTATCTATTTGTTTTAAAAATAAAAATCACAAAAAATATGTTTTAAAGGTTAAGCACACGTGTGATCGTTCGCATCGTCCTTGTGCTGAAACCTTTTTTCTCTTTCTTATATAAAATTACCAAAATACGTTTTAAAGGTTAAGCACACGTGTGATCGCTCGCATCGTCCTTGTGCTGAAACCTTTTTCTCTTTCTTAAATAAAATTACAAAAAATACGTTTTGAAGGTTAAGCACACGTGTGATCGCTCGCATCGTCCTTGTGCTGAAACTTTTTTCTCTTTCTTATATAAAATTACCAAAATACGTTTTAAAGGTTAAGCACACGTGTGATCGCTCGCATCGTCCTTGTGCCGAAACCTTTTCCTCTTTCTTAAATAAAACTACAAAAAAAATACGTTTTAAAGGTTAAGCACACGTGTGATCGCTCGCATCGTCCTTGTGCTAAAAACCTTTTTTCTCTCTCTTAAATATAAAAATTACAAAAATACGTTTTAAAGGTTAAGCACACGTGTGATCGCTCGCATCGTTCTTGTGCTAAGAACCTTTTATCTTTCTTAAATAAAAATACCAAAACATGTAAAATCTTCAAAAACCAAAAACATCAACAATTTCGAACACCAAACAATGTTGCCTTGCCAGAACTACGTGATCCTTGATTCTCCATCAAGAGTGGAGATACGTAGGAGCAAGGCTAGTCCTTGTCAGGTTCACTTCCCAAAAATCCAAAATCATTTCAAAACAAATTTTCAAACAATTTCCAAACAAATTTCTCAAACAGTTTCAAAAAGAACTACGTAACCCTGATTTCTCATTTTGAATGAGAATACGTAGGAGCAAGGTCAATCCTTGTCGGGCCCGAAAAACTAAAAAATATATTTTGTTTGATTTAGAATTTTATTTTAGGGACTAGTTAAACATTTTGAAAACCACATCATATTCGTGCATTTAGTTAAAGGTACTGCCTTCGGGCAGGCGTTGTAGGGTGCTAATACCTTCCCTACACGTAACCGACTCCCGAACCCAAAATCTGGTTTTCGTGGACCGTGTCTTATTATCTTATGGTTTTTCCGTAGTTTTCCAGAATAAACTATGGTGGCGACTCCAAATCTCTTTTCCAAACCCGTTTCTTTTTGGATCGTCGTCCCGTCGCGATTCCGGTTGCGACAGATGGCGACTCCACTGGGGATATGCCAGAGAGTCAGGCCATTTAATTAGATGTGCGAATTTAATGTGGTTTTTCTTTGTGTTTTTCTTCCCTTTCTTTTTCTTTATCTTTGTTTGATATTTGTCATAATTGTATATGTGTTTGTTTTGATTACATTGAACCCTAGGATAGAAAACATGTTATATCTGCCTGGGAATTTTCTGGTTGTTTTGCAGGTGAGGGTTTGGGGTGTACATTGCATTCTCCCTTCACACACACACACAGTATGCCCTTCACACACACACAGTATGCATATCATGAGTGAGGCCCTATACCCGGGTCTGAGCGCAACATAGAAGTAGAGGGGTTATGTAGCGGTGTCACTCTGGGATGTACTTCCTATTTGGCTATCGTGAGAACCCCAGCCAGAGTCTGTTCTCTTCATTTGGGTCTCCACATCTAGTTGATTACTCTGACTGTTGTGGAGAAACAGTGAAAAGAGCCATAGCTCTGGTGGCCTGATTTAAGCATTAGGAAGCTATCCTTGTGAGTGCATATATTCGGCCTTAGAACTTTTGTCATTCAACCTATGATAAGGCACAAAAGGGAGAAATGTGTTTTCTTATAACCCTCATGTTCGCTTAATAAAAATCATGCACCGCGTACATATCATCATATCTCTTTATCTTTTTTCTTTCTTTCTTTTGCCTTTTCCTTTTTCTTCGCTCATTGTTTTTCTTCATAGTCTTGTCACATTTTGTGAATTCTAGTCAAAAATTATAAAGTTTTGATTAAGGCCCTTAAGCTAAAGATGGGAATTAACATGGAATTTTGAGTCAAGAGGTATTCGAGTTCATACATTTTGACGAAAAGATGCACGTCGAGTAAAGGAGGATAATATTGGTGGGGTATAAGAATTTGTTGAGTCTGTTAGAGGTGGAGGTCCAAACATCAGCAATTACTACTTTAGCCCAGTACTATGATCCACCACTAAAGTGCTTCACTTTCCAAGATTTCCAACTAGTACCACCAGTGGAAGAATTCGAGCAAGTCTTAAATATGGAAAAGACTCCATACAACTACCTTGAGCAGTATATCCTTGTCTTGCAGTTAGCGAGGATCAGGAAAGTACACCTAATGAAGTTGGAAAGCGAGTTCACAATCAAGGGCAAGGTGAGGGGCCTTCCTCAAAGATACTTATAGGAATACCTACATCGTTTGGCTTAAGAGGAAAATTGGGAAATGTTTACAGATGTATTAGCCTTTCTCCTCTATGGTGTCATGCTCTCTCCTAAAATGTTAAGAACCTCGTCAATTATGCCGCTATGAATGCATTTGTGGGAGACAAAGAGCGCTGTGAGAATCTAGTCAGTACCATCCTGGCTGAAGTTTATGGGACCCTTAATCGTTGTTACGAACTTAAGGGGGGAAAGATGTTATGTTGTCTACCAGTGTTTTATTTGTGGTTCATTTCCCGTGAGACTGGAGACACCTTAAATTCCCTATACCCCATGGACGAGTTATTGCAGTATATAATCGATTACAAGGACATTGTAAACGATTACCCGAGAGAAAGTTGGATTTTGTACAAAAAGTCCATCACAGGTACTCAGTCAGGTGAACATGGGTCACCATTGGAAAAAGAAGTGATTTTTAGGAACTTTTGCACATGTCTTAGGCTGTTCCTTGTGAACCACATGTGAAAAGAGCAAATGAATGGGCGCAACTTTGTGCAAGTTTAAACGAAGAACAAGATAAATGGTGTGTCCCTTGGCAGCATAGATCGGATTACATATCATTGCAGGAGGTATCCTAATGTACCCCTCATGGGTATTAGGTGTTGTATTAATTGCAATCCTGTGTTAGCGCAAAAAATAATTTGAGTATCCTGAGAGGATCGCTAACACCTGCATCTCTCGCCACATTGCAGATCATATGAGGAATGAATCTTCGCTGAAATGTTCCAACAAGTTAAAGACAATTGGGGGCAATGTTGTTCGCTTCGAAGAAAAGCCCAAGATCATGGACTGTTAGTGGAAGTTCCCCTTAGCCAATGAATCACGGAAAGGTTTAAGACAATCAAGCTGTAATTGGTTTCCCTTACCCAAATTGCAAAAAGAAATTTCAAAATGAGGAGCAGCGGATAGAAGCAGCATTGACAAAACTAGAAGGAATGTTGGCGTTAGCTAAGAGGGAACATAAAAGATTGGTGAGTCAGATGAAGAAAGAATATGTCGTTGAATAAGGACAAGTTAAAAGAATCGGAAGAGAAGTCTCTCACAGCTAGCTTCCCTTGCCAATGAAGCCATTAAAGACGTCCCTAAGTTCTTAGCTGCTGCTGGGTCTGTAATGTCAATCATCAACCCGCCTAAGGGGATTGAAACATTCCTCAGTTACTGCGAGAAACTGATTAGACAAATGAAGAATGTGATGACTAAAGCCTGCGATGGTTGACCAAGAATTCCTATGTCTAGCATTTTGGGGATTTCTGAATGATGAACCACCTTATTGACTCTGTTTCGTGTTAATTTCCAAATTATACCAAGGCAAAATTTTCACAACTTTATAATTTCTGACTACAGAATTTGAACTACGTTGTCTTTTCTTTTTCTTTTCTTTTTTTATTTTCTTAAATTTGTTTCACAAAAAAAAAAGGGAAAAAAAACTAAAATACAATTAAACATCCGAGGTGCCCTAAAGGACTCGAACCAGTTAACAAATCTTGGAGAACCAAGGGAAAGTCCAAGAAGGGATGAAAATTGATATCAACCAATTGAATGAGCAAATGAGTTGAATTCTAGAGCTTCTGAATGCCTTGCAAAGCCGTGTAGATTCGCGCACATGAGCGCAACAAAGAGTTCCAGGAGCACAAACTTTCCCTCCTTATGGTCTTCCCTAGAATTACACTACATCCTTGGAAGTGGACTCGAGACAATTTCACACTCAAAAGGCATAAAATAACGCAGTTGAAGAAAGGAAACAAGCTTAGGGCAACCACTTTCATGGTCCCTACAGAAATGATTCAACCCAATGCAGTGAGCAAGACAATGATAAAGCAACCAAAGTTGAAACCTTCTCCTCATGTTGTTACGCCAATGGATTTTGAGGCTGACGGACGTAAATTGGGAATGCTGGAAAAGGATAAGAGTCATGGAAGGGGGAGGAAGCTCTAAGTTTGCAAATTTTGCAGGGTTATGCTTAGTCTCAGATGATATGCTGATACCTCCCAAATTTTAAATTACCCAGAGGCACCACTTGTCCAAGAGCCATCTCATGATGTACAGAAAGAAAATGGTTGTGAGTTCCTATGATGAAAAGTGGTCAATTCGTTTCTTCTAAGGTAGATTAGATGGCATGACACCAAACTGGGGCACTCATCTTGAATCTTCGTGCATCCGATCTTGGGAAGATTTGGTGGATGCTCTCTTGAGGTAGTACAAATACCACATGGACGGGGCATCTCATTGATTACAACCACGAAGCATGGTGAAGAAGGAGTATGAATTATACAAAGGATACGCCCAAAGGTGGAAAGAGATTGTTGCTCAAAGAAAGTCTCTTATGAGTGATAACGCGATGGTTGACACATTCTTAAATACTCTGCAATCACCCTTCTAGGAGACCATGATGAGCAGTGTTTCCCTAAACTTCTCAAACTTGGTGATAATCCAAGAAAGAATTGAAATTGGTGTGAAGACTGAAAAGATCGCACAAGGTTCTACTATGATAACAAATGTGAACAAGTCTGGTCTAAGCCTGGGATAAAGAGAGAAGAAAGAGCCCAATCACATCCCACTACTCAAATACCGTTGGCCTACCCTTTGAAACCGCTCTGAGACAAAACTGGACTCGACCCAAACTCAACTTCCCACCAAGCTGTCAGGTAGAAAAATGTTTGATCAAGAGAAAAGGCTTATGAGTTTCACTCCTAACCTTCTGACTTATGCAATGTTTCTTCCAAGTCTCCTGCATAAAAAGCTTGATCGTTACTTGTTACATGAAGCCTGTAAAGCCTCATTTCCGCAAAACTCGTGATGCATCATACACAAAAGGTGATTATCATGAATGGGTTATTGGTCATTCCACCAAAAGTGCTGGGGGTTCAAGCGCAAAGGCAAACTTTGATTCATTCAAGATGATTAAAGTATGAAGAAAGTCAACTAGACACCAAGGCAAGGCTTGTGAATGCCTCTACAAATGCCATGAAGAAATGAAGTGGGCTTTAAGATCGCATAAGAAAGCATAAGTCATTGTACAAGTGAATTCGATGTTGTGAAGTGTGTCGGAACAATCGGTATCGTTATAGAGTCGCGCAGCGGAATAAAATACTTAGAAAGCGTGTTACGGTCACAAATCAAGTTTAATGGTTCGTTTTAGAAATTTAATTTTCTTAGAGACAAATTTCCAAACGGTTGATGTACGTACAATAAAATAAGTATAGGGAATAAGAAGAACAACACAGAATTTTTATCCTGGTTCGAATCAAAAGATTCTACGTCCAGTCGTTAATCACTATAAATAGTGATTAACCTTTTTCACTAAAAATTGTTTAACAGATTACAAGATAATGAACAATAAAAATGAATGGAACTACTCTACCAACTTGAAGAGAACCACTTCAGCAATCGACCAACGATTCACAAGCTTCTCCTTTCACAAGACCAGGCAGAGCACCTTGCTAACTTGAAGAGAGTCTGCTCCGACTATCGACACACGATACGCGAGCCTCTCCTTTCACAAGACCAAGCAAGGGAACAATGAACAAAAAGCTTTCTGAGAACGTTCCTCTGACACACAGTGTTCTAAGCTTTCTCAGTTCAAAAACAACGTTTTTTTCATTCTAATTTCTCCAAAACAAAATATATAGCCAAGTACACTGAATGCCAAAGGTCAGCTCCCAACTGCCATGAATAATCGATTATTGTAAGTGATAATCGATTATTCAAAGTCCGTTATAGGTTTTCAAAGATGTGATAATCGATTATATGAAGTGATAATCGATTATTCAAGTATGACTTGTGATAATCGATTATTGCTTCATCATAATCGATTATTGTAGTTAAAAATGTAAGTTTACAAGGTTTACAAGAATTTCCTACTACATTTAATTTCTACAAATTGCTTTTAACTAATTCTAATATCTTCTGCAACTAAAACTTCTTGTAACATCATCAAAACAAATTTCTTCAAGATTTACCAATACTCCTTATTGGTAACAATCTCCCCCTTTTTGATGATGATCAAAAATTCAATTTTAAAAGCAAATTTGGCTTATCTGCAAAACATACAAGCTAACAAACAACAACAAGGTTAGCAATACCTGTAATAATTTATACTTCTCCCCCTTTTTGATCAGAAGCAAAAAGATCAGATGTTAAAGGCTCCCCCTAAATATGATCTCCCCCTTAATTAATCAAAGGATGCATATAATCAAGAGATCATTTTATTTATGAAAATAAAGATTACATTGGAAGAGGACACATAACAGACTGAATTATAACATAGATGAAATGGCAAGTAAACAACAAAACAGTCTTACAGAGAACCTATATCTAAAACTCAGGACTAGGAGATCTCTCGGGAGGTTGAATGTTGAGATGATTCTCGATGTTAGATAGGCGAACATCAAGATCAAGAAATTGATCAACCATGTGCTCATCAACAGATCGTTGCCAATCATAAATCGCCTCAAAGTGAGTCTTTTGTGCAAGACTCATATCCTCCAATTGTTTAGATAACCTTGCAAAATGTTCTTCCATAGAAATTGAGGAAGAGGAGGGTATGTTGGATGGTCCAGCATCAGACGGAGCAGCGGCACTTACGGGGTCAGCCATATGAGTGTCCATGTCATCATCTTCAACTACATCAGGATGATCATCATCTTTGTGAATAAGGACCCTGCCTCTAGTAATGAATCCCATCTGACGAAAGGTAGTGTCGCCGATTTCCGAGCCAACAACTTGAGTGGCTTGGACAAGTTCTCCTTCAATATTGACCCCTTTGTACTCCAAGATTCTAGAAATAAGAAGAGCATAAGGAAGGTGATAAGAATGGGATTTCTTAGCTTTTACCATAGTGTCAGCAATGAGAGCAGGCCAATCGATGTGGATGTGATTCAGGATCCCATATAGAAGAAGTAGATCCTGTTCAGAGCATTGAGCATGATTGGTTGCTCTAGGACAGAGGATCCAGACAAGTAAGTAGTGAATCATCCTTTCTTCAACCTTGAAACCTCCAACAAGCAATTGCCTTCGATTAGTCTGTTGTTCAGGGTGACGTAGGAAGGATTGGAAGGTCAATAAGCGATCGAAATCTTGGAGTCCGAGATGAACTTTGACAGCATCATCCCAGATGGGTAGGTGGGCAACGTTGGTCCACACATCATCATCTAAAATTATAGGGACACCCTTGACTTTGGTGGAAATAATCCCATCTCGATATCGCAAGTTGAAGTAGAACACTCTGATGAGATCGGGATAAATGCAACCGTTTTGCTCCACCAGATTTGAGAGTCCTTGATCATTAAACAGCGCTGGAAATTGAAATCCATAGAAACCGAAAAAATCAAGGCGAATATACTTTACTGCCATGATGCGTCTCTCTTGCCAGGAAGAAACATAGTCCGCATGTCTTTCTTGATCTGAAATCCATCCATCAATCGTTGCCGGACGTGGTTGAGAGGAAGAGGATGCTCCAACAGCTCTGCGGCGATGTCTCCTTGAATCTGCCATGGAGAAAGGTTGAGGGAGTGATAGTTTGAGAGAGTGAGCAAAATTGGAGGGATTTGAAGCTCAAGATTTTGATTTCAGTAGTTTCTAGGTGCAAAGAGATGGCTAACAATCGATTATCGAGGCCTATTTATAAGAAAAGGGAAGAACTAGCCGTTTATGACCGTTTTGAGCCGTTATGGAGTCTCTAACGGCTTTATTTTTGAAACTGGTAGCGTGATAATCGATTATCGTAAGTGATAATCGATTATCTGCTCATTGGTCTCGTTCCAGAAATTGTGCGATAATCGATTATGTATGAAGATAATCGATTATTTGCTCATGATTTTCCAGGGATGAGTTTGAAGATTCATAATCGATTATGGTAGTGTAGAGGATGTATCCCAGGTTTGGAATAATCGATTATGACCTGATGATAAGCGATTATTAACGCTGATATTTTGAAAATTTGCAAAGAACCATAAATGTGGAGTCTAAGACATGTCTAATACCCCTAACTCTCTTATAAGCTCATAGAATCTATCTTTAGGCAGGGCTTTAGTAAAGATATCAGCTAATTGATGTATCGTGTCAATGTATTCAATTTGGCAATCTCCCTTTTGAATGTGATCTCTCAAGAAATGATGTCTAATTTCAATGTGCTTAGTTCTTGAGTGCATTATGGGGTTCTTAGTTAGGTTGATAGCACTAGTATTATCACATTTCAAAGGAATGTGATCAAGGAAGATATCAAAATCCTCCAGTTGCTGTTTCATCCATAAGATTTGGGCACAACAATTTCCAGCAGCAATGTATTCAGCTTCAGTAGTAGATAATGCTACACAAGCTTGTTTCTTTGAATGCCAAGACACTAAAGAACAACCCAGAAAATGACAAGTGCCACTAGTACTTTTCCTATCAATTTTACAGCCACCATAGTCTGCATCAGAATAACCTATTAAACTAAGTGAAGCATCAGATGGATACCAGAGTCCAAAAGAAGTGGTTCCTTTAAGGTATTTCAAAATTCTTTTGACAGCAATTAGATGAGATTCTTTAGGATTAGCTTGGTACCTAGCACACACACATACACTTTGCATAATGTCTGGTCTACTAGCAGTTAGATACAGTAGGGATCCTATCATTCCTCTAAACATGGTTTCATTTACCCCTTCACCAGATTCATCCTTATCTAAATAGCAAGACGTTGCCATAGGTGTGTTGGCTTCTCTACAAGTATCCATACCAAACTTCTTAAGTACTTCTCTACAATATTTAGTTTGAGAGACAAAAGTCCCCCCATCTATTTGCTTTATTTGCAGCCCTAAGAAGAAGGTAAGCTCACCCATCATAGACATCTCAAATTCACCTTGCATGATTTGTGCAAATCCCTCACATAATGAATTATTTGTAGACCCAAAAATAATGTCATCTACGTATACTTGAACAATCAAGATATGTTTTCCTACTTTCTTAATAAATAGGGTGGAATCAACCTTTCCTCTAGAGAAATCATTTTCAATCAAGAAGGTGCTAAGTCTGTCATACCAAGATCTAGGTGCCTGTTTAAGACCATACAAGGCCTTTTTTAACTTATAAACATGATTAGGATATTTAAAATCCTCAAAACCAGGAGGTTGACTAACATATACCTCTTCTTTAATAAAACCATTCAAAAATGCGCTTTTCACATCCATTTGGTACAATTTAAACTTCATCAAAGAGGCATAAGCAAGTAATAATCTAATTGCTTCTAACCTGGCTACTGGAGCGTAAGTTTCATCATAGTCGATACCTTCCTCTTGACAGTAGCCCTTTGCAACTAACCTGGCTTTGTTCTTTGTGATGTTTCCATCTTCATCAAGCTTGTTTCTAAACACCCACTTTGTTCCAATGACTTGAAGATCATCTTGTCTAGGAATGAGTTGCCAAACATCATTCCTTTCAAATTGATTAAGTTCTTCTTGCATAGCAACACACCATTTATCATCTTGAAGAGCTTCCTTTATGTTCTTAGGTTCTACCTGAGACACAAAAGCTACTGTTAAGCAGAAATTATTAAGATTGTGTCTAGGAGTTACCCCTTTTAATATATCTCCGATGATGTTGTCCAGAGAAAGTCCTCTTGGTTGTTGATAGCTTTTAGGATCAACTACTTGATGTTCATTTTGAGTTTCTGGTGGATAGTTTTCATTTAGATACATCTCTTCAAGAGCTTCCCTCAAATAATCCTCATCACCTGCAATTGATTTATTTGACTCAAGAGGGTTCACCTCAAGGTCCACAATTTCATCAAAGACAACATGCATTGATTCTTCAATTGTCAAGGTTCTTCTATTAAACACCCTATATGCTTTGCTAGTTAAAGAATATCCTAAGAAGATTGCCTCATCAGATTTAGCATCAAATTTGCCTAAATTATCTTTACCATTATTCAAAACAAAACATTTACATCCAAAGATTTTCAAGTGAGATACATTTGGTTTTCTACCGTTAAACAGTTCATAGGGAGTTAGCTTAAGAATAGGCCTAATTAGCATTCTGTTCAACACGTAACAAGCAGTACTAACTGCATCAGCCCAAAAGTATTTTGGCACATTTGATTCATTTAAAAGAGTCCTAGCTAGTTCTTCTAATGACCTATTTTTCCTTTCAACAACACCATTTTGTTGGGGAGTTCTTGGAGCAGAGAAATTATGAGCAATTCCATGTTTTTCACAAAACTTTTCAAAAGATTCATTTTCAAACTCACCACCGTGATCACTTCTCAAGGTTTTGATTTTCAATTCCTTTTCATTTTGAACACGTTTTGCAAACGATTTGAATGCTTTAAAAGCTTCATTTTTAAGGGTTAAGAAGAATGTCCAAGTAAATCTAGTGTAATCATCAACAATCACAAGAGCATAGTAGTTTCCACCAAAACTTTTAATTCTAGATGGACCAAACAAGTCCATATGCAGAAGTTCTAAAGGTTTTGATGTTGAAATCATAGTTTTAGATGAGAATGAGGATTTGGTTTGCTTTCCCTTTTGACATGCAGAGCAAAGTTTATTTTTCTCAAATTTTAAATTTGGCAAACCAATCACAAGATTTTTTGAAATCAATTTATTCAAATGTTGCATATGTATATGTGCAGCTCTTTTATGCCATAGCCAAGGGTTTTCCTCTTTAGCAACTAAACATGTTATATTATGACTAGATGCATTTTCAATATCAATCAAGTAAATGTTATTATGCCTAACACCTTGCAAAGCAATTTCAGTAGAATCTTTAAGATATACGGTGCATCTATCACGTTCAAAAGTTACCTTGAGACCCTTGTCACATAATTGACTTATGCTTAGGAGGTTATGTTTGAGACCTTCAACACATAATACGTCCTTTATAGTCAATGTGTTTCCTCCTCCAATGTCTCCATTTCCAATGATTCTACCTTTGTTGTTATCTCCATAAGTCACAAAGCCTTGCTTCTTCTTCTCAAAAGAAATGAACTTTTTCTTGTCACCGGTCATGTGTCTTGAACAACCACTGTCAAGATACCACAGTGACTTTTTTTGACTTAATAAGTTCCTACAAAACAAATTTGAGCAAGACTTTAGGTCCCCAATCTTATTATGGGTCCTTGGGGTTAGTTTATGCCAACATACATCATTTTACAGTTTTAACCCATGCATATTTACCATTTGGAACACCAAAGTGTTTGATGCTGCATTTGTTTGAGGTGTGACCAAGTTTCATGCAGTAAAAACAACAAGCCTTATACACTTTATTTTTCACAAAAGTCCCTTTTTCTACCCAAACTCTACGGGTTCTTATCACTTTAGATTTTTTGTGTAGATGTGTGTTTCCACTTCTTGCATTGCTTTTCTCAAAGTTTGTTTTGGCATATGATTTAGACTTAGTTGCCTTTGCAAGTAAGTGCTCAAGAATGTCAATATCAAATAGATGACTTTTACATGATAGACATTCAATAGGATGTACAATAGTATCAGATTCAGATAATTTAGTTTCCAAATTACTAACTTTGTTTCTTAAAACAACTTCGTCATCTAGAACTTTTTCATATCTCAATTTCAATTCATTATGCTCTTTCTTTAGCTTTTTATGAGCAACATCAAGTTTTTCAGATTCATTTAACAAATCAAGAAATGCCTTTTGTAAGTCAAACTCATTACTTGACTCTAAGCTAGAATCACTTACTTGGCTTCCTGCATCTTCTAGGTCTGCCATTAAGCACAAATTTGCTTCTTCATCTGAAACGCTTGAGCTTGAAGAACTAGAAGCATTCTCTTCCCAAGCTATGTAAGCTTTCTTCTTCTTTGGAAACTTTCTTTCTTTCTTTTCTTCACTTTTCTTATTTTTTGGACAGTCAGTCTTCACATGACCTCTTTCTCCACATCCATAACATTTAATGCTTGAAGAAGATCCATGATTTTCTTTCCTTTCTTCACGGTATTTGTCTTTTCCCTTGGCTTTCATAAATTTTGCAAACTTCTTAATCATAAGACTCATGTTTTCTTCATCATCATCGGAGTCATCATCTTCAATCCTTTTAGAGTTCTTTCCTTTGGAGATCTCGGACTTGAAGGCTAGTGTCTTTCTTTTGCCTTGATCTTCTTCAGCCGTCAATCTTCTCAACTCAAGCTCATGCTCACGAAGCTTTCCAAAGAGAATCGCCGTTGACATCTGAGTGAGGTTTTGAGACTCCGAGATGGCAGTCACCTTTGGTTGCCAAGACCTGTCTAATGATTTCAAAATTTTCACATTCAATTCATCAGTGTCAAAATTCTTACCTAAACCTGTTAGGTGGTTCACAATGTGAGTGAAACGCTTCTGGACATCAGAAATTGGTTCTCCAGGTTGCATTCTGAACATCTCATACTCCTGGATGAGTGTATTCTTCCTTGCACGTTTCACGTCGTCTGTACCCTCATGTGTGACTCTGAGGACCTCCCACATTTCCTGTGCTGTCTTACATACTGAAATTCTATAAAATTCATCAAGTACAACAGCAGATGAAATAATATTACGAGCCTTAATATCAAATTGGGCTCTTCTATTTTCCTCAGGAGTCCAGCTAAAGTATGGTTTTTCTACTTCTACACCATCAACAGTTCTTTTAGGAATATAGGGACCATTTAGTACAGCTTCCCAGATGCCTCTGTCAACAGACCCCATAAAAATTTCCATTCTGACTTTCCAGAATGCATAGTTATCACCAGTAAAGAGTGGTGGTCTGTTGATGGAAGCACCCTCGGCATATACTTGAGTTTGATGACCGGCCATTTTCGAAAAGATTTGAAAGAATATCAAAGCAAGCTCTGATACCAATTGTCGGAACAATCGGTATCGTTATAGAGTCGCGCAGCGGAATAAAATACTTAGAAAGCGTGTTACGGTCACAAATCAAGTTTAATGGTTCGTTTTAGAAATTTAATTTTCTTAGAGACAAATTTCCAAACGGTTGATGTACGTACAATAAAATAAGTATAGGGAATAAGAAGAACAACACAGAATTTTTATCCTGGTTCGAATCAAAAGATTCTACGTCCAGTCGTTAATCACTATAAATAGTGATTAACCTTTTTCACTAAAAATTGTTTAACAGATTACAAGATAATGAACAATAAAAATGAATGGAACTACTCTACCAACTTGAAGAGAACCACTTCAGCAATCGACCAACGATTCACAAGCTTCTCCTTTCACAAGACCAGGCAGAGCACCTTGCTAACTTGAAGAGAGTCTGCTCCGACTATCGACACACGATACGCGAGCCTCTCCTTTCACAAGACCAAGCAAGGGAACAATGAACAAAAAGCTTTCTGAGAACGTTCCTCTGACACACAGTGTTCTAAGCTTTCTCAGTTCAAAAACAACGTTTTTTTCATTCTAATTTCTCCAAAACAAAATATATAGCCAAGTACACTGAATGCCAAAGGTCAGCTCCCAACTGCCATGAATAATCGATTATTGTAAGTGATAATCGATTATTCAAAGTCCGTTATAGGTTTTCAAAGATGTGATAATCGATTATATGAAGTGATAATCGATTATTCAAGTATGACTTGTGATAATCGATTATTGCTTCATCATAATCGATTATTGTAGTTAAAAATGTAAGTTTACAGGGTTTACAAGAATTTCCTACTACATTTAATTTCTACAAATTGCTTTTAACTAATTCTAATATCTTCTGCAACTAAAACTTCTTGTAACATCATCAAAACAAATTTCTTCAAGATTTACCAATACTCCTTATTGGTAACAAAGTGTCTTGCTATGAAGAAGTATGCTCATTGGTATCACATCTTCGTCCATGACTTGCAATGCGAACATTCACTACAGGGTTTCTCCAAGTAGTGCTAGAAATCGAGTCCTGAAAGGGTATTAAAAAAAAGGGGGAAAACAAAATTGAAAAAAAAATGAAGGAAATCTTGAGTCACTTGTCTTTCTTGTGAATCGTCAAACTTTTGTTTTTCGAAAATAAAAAAAAAGGAAAAATGATGAATAATCAAAAGGGAAATTAGGATGTCAAGTTTTTCTGAGGTCAAATGTTTAAAAATAACAATTTGATGTTTCCTTTCGAGATGTTTGTGCACGTGTTGCTTGAAAGCCTTCACCCTTCACTTTCTCTAAAATAAAGAATTTTCCCCAACAAACACTGTCACTGCCCTCAGTAACAAAAACCTTACCTTTACACTGGGGCAGATTGGTCTGGCCAAAAGTTTTCTCGCTTGCGCTAGTAGGGTGATCCCTGAATCCATTGAGACAAACAGAAGAATTTTCAAAAAGAGAATAAGCCCATTAGATTGAAAACCCGAAAGGGCAGCCAAAAAAAAAAAAAAAAAAAAAAAAAAAAAGAACTCATGTTGAGGTCATCTAGTCGTAGAACTAATCTTTTGAAAATAAAGCAATCAGAATTTGAAATGATGTGTGGCCATCTTTTCTTTATCTAAAAAGCAAAAATATATATCCATTGCCTCCCTGTTTGAGCCAAAAATAAACTCTTTTTCAAAATCATTTCCAAGCAAGGGTTGTCATCAGGTAGGAGTCAACTCATGATGCAAATGAAGAGCACTCAATGATCAAACGAAGAAATTTCATCAAGAAGAGTGAACAAAAAAAAAACAAAAAAAACAAAAAAAGGAACAAAAAATCACAAAGTGATGATGAAAAAAAATGAATGAAAAAAAATGGAGTTCAAGAAAAACAAAGTGCTCAAAAAGTCAAATAGTTGACACAGTGATAGATGACAATCCTTGTTTCAAAAAAATGTATCTGACAAACATTCATTTGGGCCTTTATATCTTTTCTTTCAGTACCTTTTAGCCCCTACCCACGTTACAAGCCTAATAAAGTCCACACAGATTGAATAATGTTTGCTCAAATTTTTATAAGCTTAATTTTGCGATAAGACGAAATGACTTGCAATGTGTCCAAAAAAAATAAAACAAAAAGAACAAAAATTTGAAAATGAATAAAAAAAAAATGAGAAAAAAGTAATGTCTCAGGAAGAGGGGATCTCTTTGCCAACGAGGCAAAAGCATGTAAAAGAAAATCAGACCAATTGGGGTCATCCTTTTAACCGATCCTTTTCATGCCCATTATCTCTTCCAAACTAAACCCTGGGCCAAAACAAACTCGGACAACTTTGTAGATCTCACCACGCATCTTCGCCCTGAAATTTATCAACCCATAATTTCAAGACTGGGGCAGCTTTGCGAATCTCACTTGAACTATTCACCCGAATTTTCAAAGATCCATACCCTATGCTGGGGCAACTTTCGGGATATCCCGTTTCACTTTGACATTCACATACCACATCTTCGGCAAGGAGTGTATGAGGAATGATGTGCCCACGTGGTTGTCCTAGTCTTCTTCAAACCATCCTAAACATCTATCATTTTTCTCACTTGCCAGTAAATTCAAGCATGCGTGCATTGATGTCACGAAAGAAAAAGTCAAAATGTAATCATATCGAACATTAGACCTCGAATGTATGACATTTCTCACTTTCACAAAACATTGAAAATAAAGATCAGTTTGATGATGATTGCAAGTAAGATGAACGACTCGAAGAAAAAAGAAGAGAGCGAAACACAAAACAAAGCAAATGTTTTCCATATGTGTGCATTCATCCATCAAAAGAAAATCTTTTGGATCCAAACCCTTTTCATTGATATGAATGGTTGTTGAATCCTTCTTCAAAAATACAAAAAGAATAACATTATGGTTTTCTCTTTAAAGTTATGTTGTTTCATGGTGATCATGTTTTTTCTCTCATTTTGGGGTTTTGACATTCACATCCTTTGACCCTGTTCACCGCTTTTAAGTTAAGGTTTCAACATTCTACCACGGTCTTTACACCTTATCCACATATCAGGATCCCTTGCTTTGGGAGTAGTCACTGAAGCCTTTGCATAAATCAAATTTCTGTCAAAAAAAAAAAAAACTATTTCACAAAACTACAAGTTTCAAGAATTTTCAAATCCAAAAGCCCAGTTTCCACAATGGCCCCAAAGTCTAGTTTTCACGCTGGCCCCCATAAGCCCAGTTTCGCTTGGCACCCTAAACTCAAGTTTTACTTTTTCAAACGACCCTCTGCTATGGCAATGGTCTGTCCACATTTCTAATTTTCCAAATGACCCTCTGCATGGCAATGGTCAGTCCAAATTTTTACTTTTTCAAACGACCCTCTGTAAGGACCGTGCAAAGTGGGGAGGGGTGGCTGCACGTTAGAAGTGGAGAGGGACGGCTGGGTGGAGTAGGTAGCAGACATGGTGGTGGGTCTTCCCACTTTGAAAGTGCTCCAGCCACCAAAACACCATCATCTCCATCCAGTTATTGGGCTTGGCACTAGGAAGGGAAAGGAGTGGCTGGGAGTGCATGGTTTTCCACTTAATAGGGAGAACCGTGGGTTTGAAGAAGGATTGGAAGAGTTGCTGCAAATTTTGGAGAGAAGAAACAGAGAGCTTGCTGTACGTACGGGAGAAGGAGAAGAAGAAGCTTGCTGCATCCAGTGGTGAGGCAGAGAACGTTTGGAATTTCTGCATTCAAGTTTGGCTAGGAGGTCTTCAAGAGGTAAGGGGAGTTGGATTTTCTGGATGTTGATAGTGGTTGCATGAGTAGGATGCTGGAAAATTGTGGTTGTATGTATGGTTGGATTGAAATTGAGGTGTTGATCCATGTATGTAATCTTGTATGCTTTGGAATTGAAGGAAATTGGAATTTTTTAGCTTTTTAGTCATTTGGAGAGGAAGTGAGGTGGTGATTTTGAGCATTTGGGGTCTAGAGTGTTATTGAGCCTTTGGAACAGTTTCACCCACTGTATTATGACTTGTTAGAATCATCAAATTGATCAAAATAGGTGTAAAGTGGTAGAATTGAATTTTGAGTATCAAAGTTATGAAAATTGGTGTTTATGGTTAAATTTTAGTATGAATCCCTTAAGAATTGAATGAGGAACGGTTATAATCAATTAGGTAAGTCCAATCTAGTATAAAACATGAATTTAGAGTGTTAGAAGTTAATAAAAGGGTTGAAAATGGCAAGAGAGGTTCTGACCTCAAATCTGCAGAATTCTGCATTCTGCAGAATTCCGCATTCTGCATCAGGTCACGCCCGGGCGCCCCACTGTCGCGCCCAGGCGCGAGTGGCACTGGAAATGCCGCGCCCAGCATGTCGCGCCCGAGCGCGAGATGCTGCGGAGCGCGTTCGTCCGAGCCAAATTGGACGTTCGTCCAATTTGCTCGACCAAGCGTTCGGCCTTAAGTTTCTGTGAGCGTTCGTCCAGGAGTGTTCGTCCACGTTCGTCCAAAGTGAGCGTTCGTCCGTAGCGTTCGTCCGTGTTCGTCCAGTTTGAGCGTTCGTCCGCTTTCGTCCAGTTTGAGCGTTCGTCCGTGTTCGTCCAGTTTGAGCGTTCGTCCGTGTTCGTTCTGTTTGAGCGTTCGTCCGTGTTCGTCCAGTTTGAGCGTTCGTCCGTGTTCGTTCTGTTTGAGCGTTCGTCCGTGTTCGTCCAGTTTGAGCGTTCGTCCGCTTTCGTCCAGAGTGAGCGTTCGTCCGCGTTCGTCCAGTGAGTGAGCGTTCGTCCGAATAGGTCAGCGTTCGTCCAAACAGTGAGTGAGCGTTCGTCCAATAGTGTCCAGTGAATAGTGCTCGTCCAAATAGTATTTTACAAATATGTTGAATTTTAAGTTCCTTTGCTTTTGGATTGAATTATGTACCAATGTTTGGAATATTATCTATGACATGAAATATGTGAATGTATGAAATATGTCGGATTTGTTGTGTTAATATGGCGGTATCTGATTATTCATAATTGTGGTTAAGTTTCAAAGTAACAATATGATTCATGGACGTAATTCCATGATCCTCAAGGAGAGGATACATGGTGGTGTTTTGGGGTTGTATAGAATGATTACATGGTAGCTCAGTTTTGGGGGTCATCCTGAAACTCCAATGGTCTTTCTTCTCATGTAGAGAGGATTGAACATGTGGTGAGGAGTAGCAGGAGGTCCTAGTCTTGGATGCTTCCATATGATCCAAGGTGAGTGATAACGGATTAACCTCGTGATTGTGGCCGGGCGGGAGTGCCCAAAGTTTCACCAGGCGGGAGTGCCAGAGCGGGAGTGCTCAAGTTCCATAAAGCCACCACGAGTGCAAGACCCGCCATAGCTCGGTAATCATTCTGGTCCGGACGAGTCGGGATATAAAGTAACAAGTCGGGGTTTAATGTAACAAGTCTTGTGATATTGAATTACCATGTATGATTGACTTTTGTATATCACGTTAAATTGTATAACATGCTTTTTATATCTAGCTCACCCTTGCATTGTTTGTGTTGTGTGCTGTTTGGGTATGATTTCTTTGGCGATGATCATCCACTTGGATGAGAGCAGATGGTGATGAGGATACTTTGGAAGCAGCTCTTGATGGGGACAGCAGTGCTGCCGCTTAGTTTAGCTAGTTTCTCTTCGTGGTTCCTAATGTTTGGAATAAACTCGTGTGTATTCTAAGTTTAAATTCTCTCTGTTTTTCATGGAGACATTCCATTTACTCTTGTTGTAATTTCCGCACTATTCTGAGGATGACTGTAATCCTTAAAATTACTCTTGACTGCTTTCTCATATTATGTATGATGACGTCTTATTTATATATGCATGATGTATATTTTTGGGACGTTACATTAGTGGTATCAGAGCAGTTTCTTCCTTAGAAACCTGTAGGTTATGAGTGTGCTTCGTTTGTGATTGCGTACTCTAGTCTCGTATAAGAAGTTGTGTTAGCTTGAATCAATCTAATGGTTTTTCTCTCTGTGTGGGCAGAAGATGGCACCCACGTCTCCACATCGTTCTCCTCCGCGAGTCGATCAACTTGGCTCTAATCAGATGCTGAATGAGGTGCTTCAGACGTTGCAACAGCAGAATGCTGATTTGGTTCAACAGAATACCTATGCATTGCAAAATCTTGAAGCCGCAAGGGTATCAGCTGAGAACGCGAGAGTGTCTTCCGAGAACACTCAGAGGGAGTTGATGGAATTTATGACTAATGCTAGGACTCCTCCGAGTGTTTCTTCAGTTGTGATTCCTGCACAAGAGTGGAGCTTAGAGAGCTTTCTGCAACATCGCCCTGCGAGATTCACTGGTAAGTGTAGCCCTGATGAAGCCGATCACTGGTTTGGGGACATGGAGAGGATATTCGAAGCCAAGGGATGTCCTGATGAGAAGAAGCTGGCTTACACCCAATACTTGCTGACAGGTGAAGCGGGACATTGGTGGAACAGTGTGAAGACGATCTTGGAGAGTAACGGGACTGCTATCACTTGGGAGATGTTCAGGACTAAATTCTACACTGAATACTTCCCAGACAGTGTCAGGTTTGCTAAGGAGATAGAGTTTCTTGAGTTGACTCAGGGCAGCAGATCAGTATCAGAGTATGCAAACCGTTTTAAGCACCTGCTTCGCTTCTACACCATGAAGATTAATGAGGAATGGCAGTGTCGCAAGTTTGAGAATGGCTTGAGGAAAGATATAAAGCTTCTGGTGAAGGGATTGCGCATTAGAGAATTCTCTGCTTTGGTAGAGATGGCCCGTGATATGGAAAAGACCAAGGGAGAACCAGAGGGGCCTCAGAAACAACAGAGCCAACCCCTTAGGGTTGGTGGACCTGTGATGTCCCGGGGAGGATCCATTTCCAGAAGGACTCCTTTTTCTAGACCTTCTTCATCCGGATTCAGGGGTTCCTCCTCTCAGTCATCGGGACGATCCAGTTTTGCCAGTTCTGTTAGATGCTTCAAGTGTGGTGGACCGCACTTCCAGAATTCCTGCCCTCAGTTAGAAGGGTATAGGAGGTGTAATATCTGCCGGCAAGAGGGACATTATGCCAGAGACTGTCCTACTACTAAGAGGGTAGGACCACAGCCAGGCCAGGCTGGCAGATCTATTCAGAGGGGTGGGCACAGACCTCAGGCAGCAGGGAGAGTATATGCATTGACCGGGACTGAGGCAGCCAGTGCAGGTAATTTAATTGTCAGTAGTTGTTTGTTATTTGGAGCATCGTGTGTGACTTTGTTTGACTCGGGGGCGACACATTCTTTTGTGTCTAAGGCTTGTGTGGAGAGGCTTGGTTTAGTTGTCAGAGAGCTTCCGTGTGATCTAGTGGTGTCTACACCAGCAGCTGGGTTAGTCAGGACATCTAGTGTGTGCTCCAGGTGTCCTATTGAGGTAGAGGGCCGTAGGTTCAGAGTGAACCTTATTTGCTTACCTCTGCAGGAGCTAGAGGTAATTTTGGGAATGGATTGGTTGGCAGCCAATCGTATTCTTTTAGATTGTGGCGGCAAGAAGCTAATATTTCCCGAAAAAGATGAAGACATGTCATTGTCACTTGGTGTTTTGAGACAAGACATCTTCGAGGGAGCCAGTTGTTTTCTAATCATGTTCCATGAGGATGGGACTTCTGGTTTGAATTCTTCAGCGCTTGTGAACCAGAGTGTAGACCTTCTGGTTGTGAATGACTTCATGGATGTTTTCCCTGAAGAAGTTCCTGGTTTACCTCCTCCGCGAGAAGTTGAGTTCTCTATTGATCTGGTCTCAGGAGTAGGACCAGTATCCATAGCCCCTTATCGGATGGCTCCAGCTGAGCTGGCTGAGTTGAAGAAGCAGATTGAAGAGTTGTTAGAGAAACAGTTTATCCGGCCAAGTGCTTCGCCATAGGGTGCGCCAGTATTGTTAGTAAAGAAGAAGGATGGTAGTTCGAGGTTGTGTGTTGATTATCGACAGCTGAATAAGTTGACGATCAAGAACAAGTATCCGTTGCCAAGGATTGATGATCTGATGGATCAACTACACGGAGCCATGGTATTCTCTAAGATTGATTTGAGGTCGGGTTATCATCAGATTTTGGTGAAAGAAGATGATGTGCAGAAGACGGCGTTCAGGTCTAGATATGGTCACTATGAGTATGTGGTTATGCCTTTTGGTGTGACTAATGCTCCAGCCATATTCATGGACTATATGAATCGAATTTTCAGACCCTTCTTAGACAAGTTCGTGGTGGTGTTTATTGATGACATACTTGTCTATTCTAAAACTCGGGAAGAACATGAAGATCACCTTAGGGCAGTACTTGAAGTGCTGAGAGAAAGAAGATTGTATGCCAAGCTGTCCAAGTGTGAGTTTTGGATGAAAGAAATTTCTTTTCTTGGGCATGTGATTTCAGCTGGAGGAATTGCTGTTGATCCCGCTAAGGTGCAAGCAGTACTTCAGTGGGAGAGACCTAAGACTGTTACAGAAATCAGGAGCTTTGTGGGTCTAGCGGGCTACTATCGTCGTTTTATTGAGAGCTTTTCCCGGATTGTGGCACCGTTAACAAAACTGACTAGGAAGGATCAACCTTTTGTTTGGACCGACCGTTGTGAGACTAGCTTCCAAGAGCTAAAGAGCAGGTTGACCAGTGCACCGGTCTTGGTTATCCCTGACACAGGTAAACCTTTTGAGGTTTTTTGTGATGCCTCTCATCAGGGATTAGGGTGTGTACTGATGCAGGAGAAGAAGGTAGTGGCATATGCATCAAGGCAACTCAAGGTTCATGAGAAGAATTACCCCACTCATGACTTGGAGTTGGCAGCTGTGGTCTTTGCTTTGAAGATTTGGAGACACTATCTGTATGGCGCGCAATTTCAGGTGTTCAGTGATCATAAGAGCTTGAAATACCTCTTTGATCAGAAGGAGCTTAATATGAGGCAAAGGAGGTGGATGGAGTTTCTTAAAGATTTTGATTTCGATCTCCTTTATCACCCTGGGAAGGCTAATGTGGTGGCAGATGCATTGAGCAGGAAGTCAGTGCATATTTCAGCCTTAATGGTCAGAGAGTTAGAGTTGGTGGAAAGCTTCAGAAATTTGAGGTTGCAGGTAGAATTTGGAGCTGACAGCATCAGATGCAGTAATTTGGTGGTGTCCAATGACTTGTTGAAGCGTGTTAAAGAAGAGCAGTCGAAGGATGTTGAGCTCCAAACGTCATCCAGTTTGATTGGGACTGAGCAAGGAAAAGATTTTGCTTTGGGGACTGATGGTATCTTAAGATTCAAAGGCAGAGTCTGTATCCCTAGCAATTCAGAAATGAAGAGGTTAATCCTTGAGGAAGGTCATAAAAGCCGTTTTAGCATGCATCCTGGCATGACTAAAATGTATCAAGACCTCAAGGAGTCTTTTTGGTGGTCCGGTATGAAGAGAGATGTAGCTCAGTTCGTCGCTTCTTGTTTGACTTGTCAGAAAGCGAAGATAGAGCATCAGAGACCGGGAGGTTTAATGCAGCCATTACAAATTCCAGAGTGGAAATGGGATAGCATCGCTATGGACTTTGTTACCCATTTGCCACGCACTATCCGAAGGCATGATGCAATATGGGTAATAGTGGACCGATTGACCAAGAGTGCTCACTTCTTGGCAATCGATTTGAGAATGTCTATGGCGAAGTTGGCGCAGGTGTATGTTAAGGAGATAGTAAGGTTGCATGGAGTGCCTTCGAGTATTGTATCGGATAGAGACCCGAGGTTCACGTCCAGATTTTGGCAAACTCTTCAGAGTGAAATGGGAAGCAGACTTCAGATGAGCTCGGCGTATCATCCCCAAACAGATGGACAGTCTGAGCGGACGATCCAATCGCTTGAAGATTTGTTGAGGACTTGCATTTTGGATCACTTAGGGGTATGGGATGAGATATTGCCACTGGTTGAGTTCACTTACAACAACAGCTACCAGGCTAGTATCGGCATGGCACCATTTGAAGCGTTGTATGGGAGGCGCTGTAGAACACCTCTTTGTTGGTTTCAGGATGGAGAAGCAGTTTTGACGGGACCAGAAATAGTTCAGCAGACTACAGAGAAGGTGAAGTTGATACAAGAGAGGATGCGAGCATCTCAAAATCGGCAGAAGTCCTATGCTGATCGGAGACGCAAACCGTTAGAATTTGTAGTTGGGGATCATGTGTTCCTCCGAGTGACTCCTACTACAGGTGTAGGAAGAGCCATTCGTGCTAGGAAACTTTCTCCTAGATATCTTGGTCCTTACCAGATTCTTCGACGAGTAGGACCCGTAGCTTATGAGATAGCCATGCCACCTCGGTTAGCTAACTTGCATCCAGTGTTCCATGTATCTCAGTTGAGAAAATACATGTCTGATCCGTCTCATGTGCTTGAAGTTGACGATGTGCAAGTCAGAGAAGATTTGTCAATTGAGGTGCAACCAATAAGGATTGAGGAGAGTCAAAACAAACAACTTAGAGGAAGAGATGTCAGACTTGTCAAAGTTATCTGGAGCAGTGGAACGGGCGACTCTACCTGGGAGTTCGAGGACGAGATGAGAGAAGCTTACCCCCACTTATTCTGTTAAGCCTAATTTTCGAGGACGAAAATTTTGTTGTTGGGGAGAATGTAAGGACCGTGCAAAGTGGGGAGGGGTGGCTGCACGTTAGAAGTGGAGAGGGACGGCTGGGTGGAGTAGGTAGCAGACATGGTGGTGGGTCTTCCCACTTTGAAAGTGCTCCAGCCACCAAAACACCATCATCTCCATCCAGTTATTGGGCTTGGCACTAGGAAGGGAAAGGAGTGGCTGGGAGTGCAGGGTTTTCCACTTAATAGGGAGAACCGTGGGTTTGAAGAAGGATTGGAAGAGTTGCTGCAAATTTTGGAGAGAAGAAACAGAGAGCTTGCTGTACGTACGGGAGAAGGAGAAGAAGAAGCTTGCTGCATCCAGTGGTGAGGCAGAGAACGTTTGGAATTTCTGCATTCAAGTTTGGCTAGGAGGTCTTCAAGAGGTAAGGGGAGTTGGATTTTCTGGATGTTGATAGTGGTTGCATGAGTAGGATGCTGGAAAATTGTGGTTGTATGTATGGTTGGATTGAAATTGAGGTGTTGATCCATGTATGTAATCTTGTATGCTTTGGAATTGAAGGAAATTGGAATTTTTTAGCTTTTTAGTCATTTGGAGAGGAAGTGAGGTGGTGATTTTGAGCATTTGGGGTCTAGAGTGTTATTGAGCCTTTGGAACAGTTTCACCCACTGTATTATGACTTGTTAGAATCATCAAATTGATCAAAATAGGTGTAAAGTGGTAGAATTGAATTTTGAGTATCAAAGTTATGAAAATTGGTGTTTATGGTTAAATTTTAGTATGAATCCCTTAAGAATTGAATGAGGAACGGTTATAATCAATTAGGTAAGTCCAATCTAGTATAAAACATGAATTTAGAGTGTTAGAAGTTAATAAAAGGGTTGAAAATGGCAAGAGAGGTTCTGACCTCAAATCTGCAGAATTCTGCATTCTGCAGAATTCCGCATTCTGCATCAGGTCACGCCCGGGCGCCCCACTGTCGCGCCCAGGCGCGAGTGGCACTGGAAATGCCGCGCCCAGCATGTCGCGCCCGAGCGCGAGATGCTGCGGAGCGCGTTCGTCCGAGCCAAATTGGACGTTCGTCCAATTTGCTCGACCAAGCGTTCGGCCTTAAGTTTCTGTGAGCGTTCGTCCAGGAGTGTTCGTCCACGTTCGTCCAAAGTGAGCGTTCGTCCGTAGCGTTTGTCCGTGTTCGTCCAGTTTGAGCGTTCGTCCGCTTTCGTCCAGTTTGAGCGTTCGTCCGTGTTCGTTCTGTTTGAGCGTTCGTCCAGTTTGAGCGTTCGTCCGTGTTCGTTCTGTTTGAGCGTTCGTCCGTGTTCGTCCAGTTTGAGCGTTCGTCCGCTTTCGTCCAGAGTGAGCGTTCGTCCGCGTTCGTCCAGTGAGTGAGCGTTCGTCCGAATAGGTCAGCGTTCGTCCAAACAGTGAGTGAGCGTTCGTCCAATAGTGTCCAGTGAATAGTGCTCGTCCAAATAGTATTTTACAAATATGTTGAATTTTAAGTTCCTTTGCTTTTGGATTGAATTATGTACCAATGTTTGGAATATTATCTATGACATGAAATATGTGAATGTATGAAATATGTCGGATTTGTTGTGTTAATATGGCGGTATCTGATTATTCATAATTGTGGTTAAGTTTCAAAGTAACAATATGATTCATGGACGTAATTCCATGATCCTCAAGGAGAGGATACATGGTGGTGTTTTGGGGTTGTATAGAATGATTACATGGTAGCTCAGTTTTGGGGGTCATCCTGAAACTCCAATGGTCTTTCTTCTCATGTAGAGAGGATTGAACATGTGGTGAGGAGTAGCAGGAGGTCCTAGTCTTGGATGCTTCCATATGATCCAAGGTGAGTGATAACGGATTAACCTCGTGATTGTGGCCGGGCGGGAGTGCCCAAAGTTTCACCAGGCGGGAGTGCCAGAGCGGGAGTGCTCAAGTTCCATAAAGCCACCACGAGTGCAAGACCCGCCATAGCTCGGTAATCATTCTGGTCCGGACGAGTCGGGATATAAAGTAACAAGTCGGGGTTTAATGTAACAAGTCTTGTGATATTGAATTACCATGTATGATTGACTTTTGTATATCACGTTAAATTGTATAACATGCTTTTTATATCTAGCTCACCCTTGCATTGTTTGTGTTGTGTGCTGTTTGGGTATGATTTCTTTGGCGATGATCATCCACTTGGATGAGAGCAGATGGTGATGAGGATACTTTGGAAGCAGCTCTTGATGGGGACAGCAGTGCTGCCGCTTAGTTTAGCTAGTTTCTCTTCGTGGTTCCTAATGTTTGGAATAAACTCGTGTGTATTCTAAGTTTAAATTCTCTCTGTTTTTCATGGAGACATTCCATTTACTCTTGTTGTAATTTCCGCACTATTCTGAGGATGACTGTAATCCTTAAAATTACTCTTGACTGCTTTCTCATATTATGTATGATGACGTCTTATTTATATATGCATGATGTATATTTTTGGGACGTTACATTAGTGGTATCAGAGCAGTTTCTTCCTTAGAAACCTGTAGGTTATGAGTGTGCTTCGTTTGTGATTGCGTACTCTAGTCTCGTATAAGAAGTTGTGTTAGCTTGAATCAATCTAATGGTTTTTCTCTCTGTGTGGGCAGAAGATGGCACCCACGTCTCCACATCGTTCTCCTCCGCGAGTCGATCAACTTGGCTCTAATCAGATGCTGAATGAGGTGCTTCAGACGTTGCAACAGCAGAATGCTGATTTGGTTCAACAGAATACCTATGCATTGCAAAATCTTGAAGCCGCAAGGGTATCAGCTGAGAACGCGAGAGTGTCTTCCGAGAACACTCAGAGGGAGTTGATGGAATTTATGACTAATGCTAGGACTCCTCCGAGTGTTTCTTCAGTTGTGATTCCTGCACAAGAGTGGAGCTTAGAGAGCTTTCTGCAACATCGCCCTGCGAGATTCACTGGTAAGTGTAGCCCTGATGAAGCCGATCACTGGTTTGGGGACATGGAGCGTCCAAAGGTACTCCCGGGTTGACGAACGTCCACTTACACTACGGATTTTTTGGGCTGAGCATTGGATTTCTAGGAATCATCTCTCTGGCACATTCATTCTTGGAGTTGTCTGCCACGGGTGTTCACCTGAAGCTGCTGCCATTGGAACCCTGCGAAGTGGTCTTCTACACCATCCAAGAGAGGGAACATTCTTGGGAACATGGGAAACCCATTATCTTGGGCCTTTCTTCATTGGGAGGGGAAGCTTGGACCACACTAACATGCTGAGGAGGAGGGCAGTAGGGAAGAGAAAGGGAAGACTTAGCAAAACGGGAGGGGGACTCCGGTTTTTCATTTTTTTCTGAGATTTGCTCTCGAAGGCCACTACCAACACAAAAGAGTCCACCACCTATCCGCACCCAGATCACCTTCATCCATATACACCGGCCACCATAGTTATGCACCCTTTCCACCTATTGTCCGACTATCGCCCATCACCATACCCAACATCTTAACCTCACAGCCAACGTCCATATCTCCATTCGCACCAGAGAGAGGAAGCCAAAGATTCAGAAGGGACACGGCAGCAAAGAGGGAGGGAACAACTCGTTGAAAAAGGAAATTAATCAAAGAGAGGAAGGAAAAGTCGGACGCGCGAGGCAGGCAAAGAGTGAACCAAGCTTCAAGAGGTAAGTAATGCCTTCCCCCATGTTTCACTGAGTTTGGTTAATTGACCTTGAACATGCCCCTGTTGTGTTGTTGCTACGTTCGCGTGTGATTGTCGTCTGTTGTGTTGTTGCTACGTTTGCGTGTGATTGTCGTTGCATATATGCTTTGCTCTGTGGATGTTTGTATGGTTTGATTATTACCAGACACCACCGTCACCCTCCCCACATTCGCTGAATCATCATCCATCATAACCTCATGACCACGGTCCATCATCTTCATCCCTTTCCTCTTCATTTTCATCTCCAACGCCTTATACCACGGCCTAACCTCAAACCCCTTGACTCCTCTCACCCGTAACCATCCCAGCCACTATTCCTTTTTCACTCCAAGTTCCTCACCTCAAACACCCATCCTCCATATTCCTCACGGCCTTTCAAACATCCATCTCATCTCCGAGACCCGGCACTATCATCTTCATCCTCATCCTCCTCTTCGAACCCCATCTATCATCATTTTTTTCACCTCTCTGTAATCACCATATTGTAGCCAAGGCACAACACCCATCTTCAACCTACCATTCCCAGCAGCCCAAACCCAAAAACGGAAAATAGATAAAGGAGAATAAGAGAGCCCATCAGTGGCGGTCATTTAGGCAGTGACGCGGCGGCCATTATCATCACAGTGGCTAGTCTGGTTCGCGGTGGTTGATTCGGAGAAGTCTGGCGCGGCAACCAGTGGGGTACGTGGCGGCGGCTCCCAGGGCTGACGGCGTCACGATCAGGAACTGATCCGGTGACATTCAGAGTTCGCCGCCGACGCCAAGGTCGCGGGGGTGAACGGCGGCCAGTTTGGCAAACGCGACGCAGAGCAGATCGAGGGTGGCTGGGTTTCGATGGTGGCTGGGTCGCGGTGGCTGGGTCGCGGTGGCTGGTGTAGCGGCACGACGGCTCGACGGCGATGCACAGTGGCACGGGTGAACTGGCCACGGACTGACGGTGGCACGCGGTGACTGGTCCGGCGGAGGCAGCGGTATGTGCAGAAATGAAGACTCTCGGTTGGAAGAAGAAGGATATGTATCTGAATTGGGGAAATGAGAAATGGGAGGAGATGTTGAAAACCCTAGGAGATTCTGAACTGGGTATGCAGATACTGCTAAAGCCCACGCAAAAAAAAAAAAGAGAGTTCTAACCTCTTTTCTTCACACCCACTTTTGTTCTGCACCCCCGTTTCGCATTTTGGGCACCCCCATGTGTTTTGTTTTTATCATTTCTATTGTTATTATTTGTTTTATTGTTTTTATTTTATTTTATTTTATTTTTTTATTCTAGGTATCTATTTGTTTTAAAAATAAAAATCACAAAAAATATGTTTTAAAGGTTAAGCACACGTGTGATCGTTCGCATCGTCCTTGTGCTGAAACCTTTTTTCTCTTTCTTATATAAAATTACCAAAATACGTTTTAAAGGTTAAGCACACGTGTGATCGCTCGCATCGTCCTTGTGCTGAAACCTTTTTCTCTTTCTTAAATAAAACTACAAAAAAATACGTTTTGAAGGTTAAGCACACGTGTGATCGCTCGCATCGTCCTTGTGCTGAAACCTTTTTTCTCTTTCTTATATAAAATTACCAAAATACGTTTTAAAGGTTAAGCACACGTGTGATCGCTCGCATCGTCCTTGTGCTGAAACCTTTTTCTCTTTCTTAAATAAAATTACAAAAAATACGTTTTGAAGGTTAAGCACACGTGTGATCGCTCGCATCGTCCTTGTGCTGAAACTTTTTTCTCTTTCTTATATAAAATTACCAAAATACGTTTTAAAGGTTAAGCACACGTGTGATCGCTCGCATCGTCCTTGTGCCGAAACCTTTTCCTCTTTCTTAAATAAAACTACAAAAAAAATACGTTTTAAAGGTTAAGCACACGTGTGATCGCTCGCATCGTCCTTGTGCTAAAAACCTTTTTTCTCTCTCTTAAATATAAAAATTACAAAAATACGTTTTAAAGGTTAAGCACACGTGTGATCGCTCGCATCGTTCTTGTGCTAAGAACCTTTTATCTTTCTTAAATAAAAATACCAAAACATGTAAAATCTTCAAAAACCAAAAACATCAACAATTTCGAACACCAAACAATGTTGCCTTGCCAGAACTACGTGATCCTTGATTCTCCATCAAGAGTGGAGATACGTAGGAGCAAGGCTAGTCCTTGTCAGGTTCACTTCCCAAAAATCCAAAATCATTTCAAAACAAATTTTCAAACAATTTCCAAACAAATTTCTCAAACAGTTTCAAAAAGAACTACGTAACCCTGATTTCTCATTTTGAATGAGAATACGTAGGAGCAAGGTCAATCCTTGTCGGGCCCGAAAAACTAAAAAATATATTTTGTTTGATTTAGAATTTTATTTTAGGGACTAGTTAAACATTTTGAAAACCACATCATATTCGTGCATTTAGTTAAAGGTACTGCCTTCGGGCAGGCGTTGTAGGGTGCTAATACCTTCCCTACACGTAACCGACTCCCGAACCCAAAATCTGGTTTTCGTGGACCGTGTCTTATTATCTTATGGTTTTTCCGTAGTTTTCCAGAATAAACTATGGTGGCGACTCCAAATCTCTTTTCCAAACCCGTTTCTTTTTGGATCGTCGTCCCGTCGCGATTCCGGTTGCGACAAAATGATGTATGAAACCTTATTATTAAAAGCATTTTTTATCTAAATAATAAACTCATGTACTCATAAAAGTAAAACAAATTAAACTAAACAAATATTAGGGAAAAAATTTCTTCATTAATTAAAATATATGTATATGTTTTTAAATATTAGATTTCTTGCTTCCATCAGGTTTCTATTAAACCTTCCAAACATGTTTCTATTATATGATGGCAACCTCCTTAGTTAGGTTGGGCCAAAGCTAGAAGAAAATTTTATGGTGAAGAGGGAAGGGTGAGTGTTTGCGGAAGTTGGTGGAAATAAGCAAAGTGTTTCATGGTTTTGGTGCTATTATGGATGATGAAGGTGGTGTTTATGATGCTCTAAGAGAGGATAGGCCAACTCTTGTAGGAAGGTAGCTATAGAAGGCTACTTGGGTTTCTCTAACCTAGGGTGACCCTACAAGAGTATTATGGCACAAAAATGGTAACATAACTTTACTCTATTTCCAAGATAATTACATGAAGATGATACACCTCTATTTATAGGCTAAGGTGTCTCCAAAGGGGCAAAAACTTAGACCTAAAAGAGCCATCTTGGCTAGCTTGGAGAGCACAGAGAAATCCTCTCCATTAGGAGAAGGACAAATGGCATAAATCCTCTTTAATGAGAGGGGGACATGTGGCCACTACTTATAGAGAATCATCTTCATTCCTAGAGTGACATGTGACCACTAATTAAGAAGAAAAATTCTCCAAAGGGAGGGTGACACATGGCATGGACAACCCATCCCTCCTTGTCCATCAAGTTAGATGAAACTTTGATCAGCCCAAAATCACATCCAACTTTGGTCAACATTGGATCTTGGCCCTTTGGTGACTCAATGGTCAAAACCCTATTCTACTTAGCCCAAAATACATCCTACATTACTAGATTTATAATACAAATCCCTAATAAATTGTAGACTACTTGGCCCAAATTACTAGACCCAAAATTATTCTTACTCTACTATAAGTTTCATGATGGCTAGAGATGGCCGAAGAGAGAGAGTATAGGCCCTCATCTTCCACAAATGACTTCAACTAATCTTGAATTTGTTTTGGGCATGCCTAGGGGTATGCCATCAATACTGATGGGGTGCCATGAAAAAGAGACGCTGCTTCAGATCTCAAGTTGGGGAAGACAAAGATAGTGTGCGCAAAAAAGATGGGAAAGGGGAGTGTTGTTGACATTATTAGGCACATCGTGAGGCAACGAATTTGGTCAAAGGTTTTAGGGCTAAGTTGCTTTGCTTTGATAGAGAAGATGGCCATAAATAGAGGGAATAAAAATGCTACACTGTATGGATAGTAAGGAAGGAGGTGCACCACCAACGATTACAAAGTCACCAACTATTATTGTCATCGTCGGTGACAATGACTAGGTTTTTAGGTGGAAGAGAAGATGACCTAAGTTTCTTTGAAGAAAAGAGAGATGTGTTGATACAAGATTGTTTAAAAATACTAGATTGTCTAGCAACCTATCTTTTGAAGTTTAACAAACAACACTCGACGAAATATTGATCATAAGATATAATGTTTAGTGATGACATGTACTAAAGGATAATATTGGATGAAATATATCTAGTATATCAAACAAGATAAACATAAATAATATAATGCTTGAAGTTAACTCTGTTTAAATGAAATACAATAGAAACACAATCTATGTAATCGTTGATGCTTAAAAGTTAAACATACAAATATGGAAAGTCATCAAGTGTTTGTCAAGACAAGCTATCTAGGATATCAGAATAACACACTAAATGTTATCAAAAGATGCATAATTATCTGATATCTCGAACATATCCAAGGCACAAGGTACATGTGGTGTCAAACGCTATAAAATTTTCAACAAAATATCTAACACTTTAACAAAAGTTATAGCATCTGAAAAGAAGCTCTTTTAAACATGTCCAAACGATGTACTTGAGGCTAGACATCATTTTGAAACAAAAGGCTTAAAAGATCATATCATAACATACCAAACGATTTGCCTTCGAACAATACATTTATTAAAACATGTTAAGATGTGAGAAAATATTTTGAACACGCAACATGCTTAACGATCATCAACGTTTAAAACATTTAATATTGTATGAAAAATTACCTTTTGGCTTGCATGATTTGTTCTTGTTATTTGTACAGGTAATGTCAATACTAAAACTTTATTCAGGAGCATCACACAAAGGACAAAAAAATGTTAAGTGATAAAAAGAAATTCTTAAAATGTTTCCTCAATCTTTGCACTAAAAGGTCGTACAAGCTACATTTGAATGAAAGCACTGTTTTGCTATAACGTAGACCCAGACTAAACTGCAACCCTCGTATCTTCTGACTCCTGCTCCAAGGGAATCTCCTCGACAACATCTGCTCCCATCCAAGTGGATGATCATCACCAAAGAAACATACCCAAACAACACACAACACAAACAATGCAAGGGTGAGCTAGATATAAAAAGCATGTTATACATATAGCATAGTTAATTCATGTTATCATACTTAGATTCATATAAAAGAACAATTAAAGCATACTCATTAAACCACAATTCCCACACTCACATGACATGCAAAAGTCATCCAAACATGGTAAACTTACATCACAAGACTTGTTACTTTATACCCCGACTTGTTGCTTTATAGACCGACTCGTCCGGACCAGAATGATTACCGAGCTATGGCGGGTTATGCACTCGTGGTGGCCTCTACTGCTTTGCAAAGCCATTGCCAATGGATTCCACCCTACCACCTGTTAAGGCGATTATTTCGGCAAGTGTACCGAATCACTTCAAGTAATATAAAATGGTAAGTCCAAGTATCGTTTTCCCAAGAGACTCGTAATACTAAAGAATTGTGCGATTAACAACTCATCACTCAAGAACATAACATCAATTTACAAAACAAGTACAGAAACATAAATTCATACATAATTACAAATTTGGACTCTGGTAGTGAAAACACTGAGATATGGAAAAAGGTCCGAAATGATATGGATCGGTTTTGCTCAAATTAGATTTCACCACTTTCACTCTTGTGCATAAAAAGTTTCATCTCCTCTCCATTAATTACTAATGTCAATCCATTAAAACACTTTACCCCTAATCTCTTAGGTGAAAAAGTCTAGGTTTTCCTCATCAAACTCCAATCCCTTGGACAATCTAACAAGTGAACCCGCATTAAGAACTAGGATCTTAAGGCAACATGGAAATCATCTTCCATCCCTAGAATCAATGAACCACAAGGACTCTTATTTCATTTCTAGGTTCCATCTTACGTCCCCATAACCCATGAAACCCCAAAATCAAGTCATGAACGTCCCCATTACATGCAAGATTTAAGATTTGAAACAAGAAACTAGAAATTAACAGAGCAGGTATATATATAATCAAATCATTCTTCAAATACACAAGAATTCAGTAATTACATCAAATCTTCACAAAATGAAACTGGTTCCCCATTTCCATGGAAGAACCTCAAGCTTACAAACATGGTGGATGGGAGAAGAAGAAGACCCAAGGAGGAGAAAAGAGATGCTTCCACATGCCCCAAGCGGCCTCCATGAGCTCCTGTAGTGAAGTCGCGCCTCCACACCTTCGTCCTTGAGCTCTGTGAGGGTTTCCCCCCTCCAAAAACTGAGTTCTCTACCTCTGGTTCGCGTTCTTAAAGAGATTAGTCGTAAGTGATTTTTCGCTGGGCGAACAGGGTCGGCTCGCTGGGCGACTGGTGCTAGCTCGCTGGGCGAGCGTCATTTTTCGCTGGGCGCGAGCGCTCGCTGGGCGAGCGTCCACTTTGCGTCGTCGCTGGACGAACGTCCACTTCTCGCTGGGCGAGCGTCCACTTTGAATCCTCGCTGGACGAACGTCCACTTCTCGCTGGGCGAGCGTCCACTTGCTGGTCACGGGCGACCGCTCGCTGAGCGAACGTCCACTGCTCGCTGGACGAGCATTCGTTCGCTGGACGAGCGTCCTCTCGCTAGGCGAGCGTCCTCTCGCTGGGCGAGCGTTCGTTCTCGCTGGGCGAGCGTCCGTTCTCGCTGAGCGAGCGTCCTCTGCGTCTTGTGCTCGCCAGTTCTTTCCAATCCTTATTCTGTTGCAAAGTAAACACACAAAAACACTCAAACTAACACAAAATCAACAATATATACATATTATACAACTTTTCATGAGATTTTACTCCATAATGCATCAAAGGAGATTAAAATAAGTGCTCAGGATATGCAATTCTTGGCACTTATCACCACCCTCACGAGGTTAGTCCGTTCCGCGCCTTGGAGCATCCTGGAAGCCTCCAAGACTAGGACCTCCTGCTACTCCTCACCAGATGGATCAATCCTCTCTACTTGAGAATGAAAGACCATTGGAGCGTCAGGAAAACCCCCAAGACTGAGCTACAATGCAATCATTACATACACCCCGAAATCACCACCATGTATCCTCTCCTTAAGGATCATGGAATTACGTCCATGAATCATACTGTTACTTTGAAACTTTACCCAAGTCATGAATAACTAGATACCACCATATTATCGCAATAAATCCAACATATCTCATACATTCACATACTTTTCACATAAATCACATCACAGTATATATATTCCAAACATTGTGCACACTCAATTCAACCCAGAACAAGAGTAAAGTGAACTTAGAACCCATCACTATTTGCAGACCACTATTTGGACGAACACTATTCGCCGAACGCTATATGCCGAATGCTATATGCCGAACGCCACTATGCTAATTGGACGGATGCTATGAGATTCAACACAGTTAGGCCGAAAGCTAAAACCGAACACCATATTAGACTGAACACCATTCGGCCGAACACTATAACCGAGCACCTTGAACACCATTCGGCCGAACGCTAAAATCGAACACCGGGATTGAACACTATTAGGCCGAACGCTAAAACCGAACATCATATTGGATTCAACACTATTTGGCCGAACACTATGAGATTAACCACCATTGGGCCGAACGCTAAAACACCGACCTCCATATTATATCGAACACTATTTAGCCAAACGTTAAGATTGATCACTTAGGCTCGACACTAAACACCAAACGCTATTTGACCGGATACCATTAGGTCGAACACCAAAAGAACGAACGCCAAGATCAAGCACTTAGACTTAACGCTAAGACAGCGAACACTACAAGATCAAATCTCATTAAGATTGAACGCTACCTTTTGACGAGCACTACCTGATGACGAACGTTCTCTATGAACAAACAAAATAATCCTCCTCAAGACCGAACACTTACAATCTAAACCTCAGAATACCTGTTCCAAGTCGAACGCTATATATTACTAATCACATAATAAGACCGAACGCTAAAGATCCCAAACTTAAGACTATCGAATTAATACCGAACATTCTGGATTGCTACCAAAGAATACCACTTAAGAACGAACGCTTATAATCATTAATACACTAAGGCCGAACGTATGAGATTCAAACCTAAAAATCCAAATTAAGACCGAATGCTCACAAGCACTAATACACCAAGACCAAACGACTAAGATTCAAACCTAAGAATCCCAAATTAAGATCGAACGCTCACAAGCACTAATACACCAAGACCGAACGACTAAGATTCAAACCTAAGAATCCCAAATTAAGATCGAACGCTCACAAGCACTAATACACCAAGACCGAACGACTAAGATTCAAACCTAAGAATCCCAAATTAAGATCGAACGCTCACAAGCACTAATACACCAAGACCGAACAACTAAGATTCAAACTTAAGAATCCCAAATTAAGACCGAACGCTCACAATCACTAATACTCAAGACCGAACGCTTCTGATTCAACCAAAGAGTCCAAATTAAGGACGAACGACTACAATCACAATTCATCAATACTGAATGCTCAAGATCACTTCCTGAGAATATGAAATTAGAACGAACGTATATAATCACTATTACCCCAAAACCGAACGCTCCAGATTGAAACCTAAAAATATCAATTTAAGACCGAACACTCAAGGTTGGCCAAACGCTCAGGATCACTATCCGAGGATACTAAATTAATACGAACGCTAATAATACTTGAAGATACGGTTCCTTGAAGATACGGTTCCTCTTATTACCTGTTGTTGTTGCTTCTTGTGTTGTTCCACTTCTGTCACGTTCTTCTCTAATACTTGAGCCCTCTCCACTTCGTCAGGGAGACACTTCTCATTGAACTTAGCTGGATGATGTTGGAGGAAACTCTCCAAACTCCACTCGGTTCGATTCATCCCAGAGGAAATGGACGCTCCGGTAATATTCCTAGTGATTTCTATAATCTCCATCAGCTATCTTTGGGTAGCTTCAGAGTTTGCCCGTGCGGCCTCCAAATTCTGCAAAGCGACCGTGTTCTGCTGCACCAAAGCAGCGTTCTGCTGTTGAAGCGCCTCTATCACTGATTCCAGTAGTCTGGTGTGGTCAGACGCATCATGCTCGGTAGGTTGAGGAGGTGGTCTTGGTGCCATTTGTTCTCTCTGATAAGCAGAGAAAATAATCATTAGTTAAATTCGGACAGTTTGATACACTCATCAAACGAACGTTGAGCACACAGCACAAGCATAGTATGCTCATAACCTATAGTGTTCCTTAAGGAACAAAACTGCTCTGATACCACTAATGTAACATCCCAAAAATATAGCAATAAACTATATATTAGAATAATCACATTAATAATAATCCAGAATCAGTCTTACACTAGAGTCGAGCGTACGCTCATGGCCGAACGGCCTTACAAAAAGAGTTACAATTTAAAACCGTACCTCACTATCCAAACTATGCGATCGGTTTACAAAAATAACAATACCGATCGTTCATACTTAAACAAAAGGAAAGGTGAGCGGACGTTGATAACAGTTGAAAAACTGTTATTTTTATGCTTAAATTTGATACCAAAAGCAACCTTTAAGACTTAGAAACTAGCTTGAATTCATATTTTTTCTTTAGTTTTGAGAATAAGAGAGTTGAAAGTGAATTTAATGGTTTTGTGCAAGATTCCCTTGATTTTGTAGGCTAATTGAATGATTTGAAAGAAGAATTGAAATACCGAATGATTGGAGTGCTGAAAAGTCAACCAGAAACCAGAAAAGTCAACCAGTCAACCAGAAAAGTCAACCAGTCAACCAGAAAAGTCAACCAGTCAACCAGAATGCTGAAAAACCAACCAGAACGCAGAAAACGTGTGACCGAGTGGCGCTGAGCGGAAAATACCGCTGAGCGGCACTTTTCGGGTGCCGAAATCACCGCTGAGGGGCAAAACAGCAGTTGGGGGGCAAAATGGATCAACCGCTAGTACCGCTCAGCGGTAAAATACCGCTGAGCGCCATTCTAAGTGGGCTTGGACCGGTTTTCTTTTGTTTTTATGGGCTTGGACTTGTTTTATGTTATTTTTATGCCCTATTTAAGGACTTGCACGTCCTAGGGTTAGACATCTTTGGCAGAAACGAGGCAAACACTCTCTCTTCCACCCCTTTGAAGGAGGATCTTGGATGCTCAGGCTACCTCTTCACCTTTTTAGGGTTTATTCTTTCATTCTTTCATTATTGTTCATCTAGGTTCACCATGAATATGGTGAACTAAACCTTGTATGTTTGTTGGGGAATCAATGTAATCTCTTGAAGCTCTCATATATGGAATTTATGCTTGCATCTTAATCTAAGACTTATGCTTTCTTTCATCATTAGTTAGGGTTTTTCCTCTTTGCTTAATGCGTGCATTGTTTAACTCATTCTATTGCATGATTATTGGTTTTGTCGATACGGACACGTACGGGGAAGTCTAGATCCGGGGAATTTCTCCCAATATTATACTGACAATATTATATTGGTTGTCGTTAAGCTCCTGCACTCATGAACTAATCATTAGGAATGCTAGGAATTGTATGAACTATTTGATTAGGGAGAAGCCATCTAGAATGGTACTTTAGAGAGTGGCATTAACAATGATGATTTGAATGTTGAAATCCTAAAATGTATGAGAGTGGACGAGATGAAATTGACCCCCAACAACATATTCATTCATATAATCCATTGAAAGTGTTTATCTTTAGTCTTTGCCATTGATCAATTCATGCATACATGTTTAGTTTTCGTCTTGCATAATATAATCCAATTATTTCGTTTGTAAGTCTTAGCTAATCAACAAACCACACAACTAAACTAGGCCGTGAGTCCTTTGGGAAGAACGATACTTGGTCTTACCAAGTTTATTACTTGAACGATTCGGTCATACTTGCCGATTGTGAAACAAGTTTGTGACATCATATTTTGGTGCTTACAAATTTGTCCATCAAGTTTTTGGCGCCGTTGCCGGGGACTCGTGGTTTAACTGGTTAATTTGTGTGATAATTGATTATCTTTGACTTTTTGAATTTCTGTTTTTATTTTTTCTGTTTTTATTTTTTCTGTTTTTATTTTTTCTGTTTTTATTTTATTTTATTTTATTTGATTAGGTTAGATTTTATTTTTTAGATTAGATTTTATTTTATTTTATCTTTTAGATTAGGTTAGATTTTATTTTTTTTTAGATTAGGTTTTATTTGATTCTATCTTTTAAATCTTTTTATCTTCTGAATATATATCTTCTTCTATATCTTTTGTGCTAACAAATATTTCCTAGAGTTTTGTGCCTAATGTCTGCAGAATGCAATTTGGTCAAGAATTTAACTATATGGGCACTCAATTCTACCAAAGTAATCTCAACCAATGGTGGGAACCTCACTCAAGCATGGATCAAAGCAAATTTTGGCAAGCTGCCGGACAATTTGAGAACCAACCACAACAACAATGGCAGCAACAACCCTTTCTATCAGGAAGTTTGGATAGGTTGGAGGACACCCTTCAACGATTTTTGAAAAATTCCGACTCTACTCAGAAAAGCATTGAAGAATCATTTAAAAGAATGGAGATGCAACTTCATTACATCAGTCAGAGATTGAATGATGAGGTTAATACTGAAGTTAACCTTAAGGAGGAAGGGCAAATCATTATCACCGAAAGTGACAAGATTCTTGATAAGGAAAAATTAGAGGAAGATGAAGAAAGGGTAGAGAGAAAAGAGAAAGAAGAGTTGAGTGAGAAAAATAAAGATGAAGAAAAAGAGAACGAAGTGGTTGAGAGAGAAGAGAGAAAGAAGATTTGTGTGAAAATAAAGAAGTTGAAAAGAAAAAGAAAAGGGAAGAAAAAAATAAAAGAAAAGAAAAAAAGAAAATTGAGGGAGAGAAAAAGGAAGAAAAAGAAGATGAGAGGAAAGAAGAAGAAATCATATGAAAAATCACATCCTCATCTAAAGAAGAATCATAGGAAGGAAAAGAAGTTCAAGTGCTTTATGGAAATCTTCAAGAAATTGGAGATTAAAGTTCCTATGATTGAGACACTGCAACAGGTTCCTGGTTTGATCAAATTTCTGAAGAAGTTCAGTAGAAAGAAGAAAAAGAAGAAGGAACTCGAGTTTGGGTCAAGCTAATGACGTTAAAAGAGCGCTTGCTGGGAGGCAACCCAGTGATTTAAGAACTTTTGATTTTATTTTGGTTTTGTAATTTTTAAGTTGTGGACTTTATTTTGTAACTAGTTTGTTGGAGATAGCATCTACTGAAGGATGCTAGGTGGTTAAGTATCTACTGAGGGATACTATGTTGTAACACCTACTGATGGGTGTTGGTAAGAAATTTTGCACCTACTGATGGGTGCTGGTAAGTTTGAAACACCTACTGATGGGTGTTGGTGGATTTTGGGTCAGGCTCGTGACGTTAAACAAGCGCTACCTGGGAGGCAACCCAGTTGATTGTTTGTTTGTTTATTTTTAGTTTTTGCATAAGCATTTTTAACATTGAATTGCAGGGAACCTATGAGGGACATGTAGGGAAGGCACGTAGGTCAAGAAAAGAAGGAGAGGAGCACTTCACGAAAGTGCCGCTGAGCGGCAATTACCGCTGAGCGGTACTATCGCAGATGGGCTTAAGTTCCCCTTAGCGGGACCCGAGCCCATTAGGGTATTGTTATACCCCAAGCTGCGTTTTAGGGTTTATTTTCTGGCTTCTCTCTGCACAAACACTTCCACACATCTTCTCCTAGGTTTTCCACATCTTTTCACTCTTACCTCTTAAGAAAAAAATCTCTTCCACTCACTTGCTCACTAGTTTTCCATCTAAGTTTGGGGTTGGGAGAGAGCATCATTGAAGGGGCTGATTTCTTCATTGTGGTTTACTAATGCTTAACAATGTATCTTTTGGTTTTGTGAATTATGTTTGATGCAGGGATGGCCTCCTCATCGGGCAAAAAGAATCAAGACTAGAAGATCCAAGAAGAGGAAGATACAGAGGACAGCTTAGACTGATGAGGAGCTGAGATAGCATTTACTGATGAATGCTATCAAATGATTATGCTTTTGTGGTTTAAGTTTTCTGAACTCATTTGTTTTTGTTTTTAGATTAGGGTTTGATGTACTCTATTGAACACCTGGTTTGTTATGATGGTTTGCTATTAACTGTGATTGTGTGATAAGTACTACTTGATGATGCTTAGTGATTGATTGATGTTGAGATAGATGTGCACATTAAAATGCTTATACAGGTGATTCACAAGCTTTGTGAACAAATGCATGAAATTATGATTGTGGTTGTGAGATTAAGCAGGATGTGTATGTCAAATGTGAATGAGCTTATATGTGAGGTTTTGAGCTCCAGAGTTTTTGGTATAATTGAATGCTACTACTTTGAAAGCATGAATGATTTTGCCCAGGTTTTCTATGATTGAATCAATTGCTTGTTTTGCATCATGTGATCAAGGCCATTTGTTGGAACCTTTTTTATTGGCCAAATTCATAAAGTTAGCCTACCAAAAGAGAACACGTTGTGTTCTATCCTTTGAACCCTTAGCCTTGAACATACACTGAAACCTTTGATTGAAAAATCTTTACCTTGAGTTAAGTAGAAGATCTTGTGTGGTATTGGTAAATGTTCAAGTTTGGGGTTGTTGGGAAAACATGAAAAGCATTGAGCTAAGAGCTAAAAAGTAAGAATATGCAAAGAGAAAAGAAAAGAAAAGAAAAGAAAAAGCGAAGCTCAATGCAAATGCAAAGGCAAGTTGGGAAAAATAAGAATAATTGTGTTGTTATGATTCTCTTAACTCAAGGATTTTGTGATCCAGAAAAACCAATTTTCTTGTTAGCCCAGCCACATTATAAGCCATTGAAAAGTCCTTGTGATGATGCATGCTTGTGAATGTTTTTGATTGTGGTAAAACGAAAGGCAAAGTTGATTCATGTGACATTGTGATAGTAGAGTGAATGAGTGATTACCTCTTATACACTTGTGTGTGAGTGAAACACTTTACCTGGTGAGGAAATATTCCATGAGCACATGAACATCCATGCTTAATTGATTGATCATTCATGAAAAATAGCATTTGTTGGAATTTAAATGACTTTGTGAACACTAAAGCATGTGCACATCTTGATTGAACTCTTGGTCATAAATTTGAGTGAAGTTGTTACTTATCTTGAAAAAGAGGATTTTTGAATGAGTGAACCATCATACGAATTGGTTAGAGATTGAGTTACATCTTGTTTGCTTGAGGACAAGCAAAGCTCTAAGTTTGGGGTTGTGATAACAGTTGAAAAACTGTTATTTTTATGCTTAAATTTGATACCAAAAGCAACCTTTAAGACTTAGAAACTAGCTTGAATTCATATTTTTTCTTTAGTTTTGAGAATAAGAGAGTTGAAAGTGAATTTAATGGTTTTGTGCAAGATTCCCTTGATTTTGTAGGCTAATTGAATGATTTGAAAGAAGAATTGAAATACCGAATGATTGGAGTGCTGAAAAGTCAACCAGAAACCAGAAAAGTCAACCAGTCAACCAGAAAAGTCAACCAGTCAACCAGAAAAGTCAACCAGTCAACCAGAATGCTGAAAAACCAACCAGAACGCAGAAAACGTGTGACCGAGTGGCGCTGAGCGGAAAATACCGCTGAGCGGCACTTTTCGGGTGCCGAAATCACCGCTGAGGGGCAAAACAGCAGTTGGGGGGCAAAATGGATCAACCGCTAGTACCGCTCAGCGGTAAAATACCGCTGAGCGCCATTCTAAGTGGGCTTGGACCGGTTTTCTTTTGTTTTTATGGGCTTGGACTTGTTTTATGTTATTTTTATGCCCTATTTAAGGACTTGCACGTCCTAGGGTTAGACATCTTTGGCAGAAACGAGGCAAACACTCTCTCTTCCACCCCTTTGAAGGAGGATCTTGGATGCTCAGGCTACCTCTTCACCTTTTTAGGGTTTATTCTTTCATTCTTTCATTATTGTTCATCTAGGTTCACCATGAATATGGTGAACTAAACCTTGTATGTTTGTTGGGGAATCAATGTAATCTCTTGAAGCTCTCATATATGGAATTTATGCTTGCATCTTAATCTAAGACTTATGCTTTCTTTCATCATTAGTTAGGGTTTTTCCTCTTTGCTTAATGCGTGCATTGTTTAACTCATTCTATTGCATGATTATTGGTTTTGTCGATACGGACACGTACGGGGAAGTCTAGATCCGGGGAATTTCTCCCAATATTATACTGACAATATTATATTGGTTGTCGTTAAGCTCCTGCACTCATGAACTAATCATTAGGAATGCTAGGAATTGTATGAACTATTTGATTAGGGAGAAGCCATCTAGAATGGTACTTTAGAGAGTGGCATTAACAATGATGATTTGAATGTTGAAATCCTAAAATGTATGAGAGTGGACGAGATGAAATTGACCCCCAACAACATATTCATTCATATAATCTATTGAAAGTGTTTATCTTTAGTCTTTGCCATTGATCAATTCATGCATACATGTTTAGTTTTCGTCTTGCATAATATAATCCAATTATTTCGTTTGTAAGTCTTAGCTAATCAACAAACCACACAACTAAACTAGGCCGTGAGTCCTTTGGGAAGAACGATACTTGGTCTTACCAAGTTTATTACTTGAACGATTCGGTCATACTTGCCGATTGTGAAACAAGTTTGTGACATCATATTTTGGTGCTTACAAATTTGTCCATCAGACGTCCACCTTACTACAACTAGACTATTGCCCGAACGTCCTACTCTCCGGTCTTGACTTCGATTTCTTCCAAATTTTCTTCTTCTAGCGCCTCTTCCAGCCACTCGTCTCCTTCTGCTGACATCCACACGGATGATCATTGCAATGACAAGGACAGACGTACAAAACCAGACACGACAGGAAACGCAGGGTAAGCTTATGTAATTTAATTCAAGTAATAACATACATTTTCATATGCAAGCACAGTCAAATACATTCCAATAAACAATTCAATCAAAACCCTGATACTAGACCGACTATCCGGACTGTATGAATTCCGTGTAGCTACGACGTTCGTGCACCTGGGTGATGTAGTAACTGGAATTCTCATCAGCTGCCACCCGAGGTTAGTCCGTTCCGTCCAAAGTACCCCTAAGGACTAGGACCTCCTACCGTTCCCACACATGACGTACCTCCTCTATGTGAGGACGAGTACTCACAGAACATCAGGATGAATCGTCAGCCAAGCTTTGTCCACATTTATACTTTACGATTTCAATAGTCATCCAAGAGTCGTTCCTCCCCGGAACGCTCGTTCAAAAGTCACCACATTTCCTTCATCACTTATACTCTTCGTCATTTATTATTCACTATTCCACATTCATTTTCATCATCAATGTGAAGACCATCACATACCGAACGTTCTGTCCTCACTAAGAATGAGGACGAACACTGTGGACGGGACCAAGAAGACGCCCGTTCCAGATCAGAATACGACTGATAGAGTTACGATTACGTTTTGAAATAACCGAGTAATATCATGTTTCATTGGACGAACGTTATTTACTACGTAAATCAGTTGAATGAACTGACTCTCGTGAATTCAAACTAATACTCAGAGAATAATTTAAGTGTGGAGGCTTTAGGCCGAATACATTGAATGTAGACACCTCAAGACATTAACGAACCATATTTAGAATAGTTCTCATACCGAAATCCACTGCCTGTCAATGACCGAATATGGTAAAGGAAAATTCTACTAAAGTTGGACGTACGTTATTTCATTAAGACTAATTTTACAAGGAATGAGTATGAGCGATTGGTATAAGACCGAACACCATTTAGTGCGAGCGCTAGGTGTGAGACCGAGCACTTATCCGTATGAGCGCTAGGTGTAAGACCGACCACTACTCAGTATGAGCGCTAGATGTAAGATCAAGCACTACTCAGTACGAGCGCTAGATGTAAGATCGAGCACTACTCAGTATGAGCGCTAGATGTAAGATCGAGCACTACTCAGTACGAGCGCTAGATGTAAGATCAAGCACTACTCAGTACGAGCGCTAGATGTAAGATCGAGCACTACTCAGTACGAGCACTAGATGTAAGATCGAGCACTACTCAGTACGAGCGCTTGGTATAAGACCGAGCACCAATAACCTTAAAATAACAGACTTTGATACATATAATAAAAGACTGTCGAAGTAACGTTTACGAACGGCGAAATTTACCATTTCACATATATATAAGAATGGAGTTTATCAAGGGATACCCAGGTACGATTGTGCTTGGCCAAACGCTCAAGCATAGTATTTTAACACGAGGACGCTCGTCCTTAACTAGGGTTCTATCCAAATGAAAGAATCCCATTTTAACTATGTTCACCAGGAAAACCGAACGGTCAAGGACCGTTCAGCAACGAACGTACTTTATCATTGGGAAGGTTCATATTCAATTTCATTTACGTTCCAGTTTATTTCTCATCACACAACTTCCTAGTTCCATTCGTTCATATCAACATCAACTTCCACATTTCATACAATCCATATCATGTAAATTCATGTATTTCATTCCCACTCATTAATCAACGAACGTTCATGCAATTCAATCACATCAAACATCATGCATTATACTCATGCATTCAAATAACGAACGTTCATACAAAACACAACATACGAATTAAATCAAATAAGCTTCCCTTACCTGGATGCGTGATTGAAAGTCCTAAATGTAGATTCTTGGTTCGTCCGACTACAACTTTCTACCCTCAACGATCAACAATTCTCCAAACTAAACCGAACAACATAAAGAACCAAAAATAACTTAGACTATACCCCTGCATGCAACCAGAACTTGGTTTGCATGTTGACAAGAATGAACGGTTAAGGAGGAGAAAACTTACCAGTTTCAGAACTCGGAAAATGATTGGTTCAAAATGAAGCTTATGACGCCGGGAACACGTCTACGGTTTCTGAAATGATGATCGGAGAAGAGAAAGATGAGTTACAGTAGAGAGAAGGGAGAGTTTCTAGAGAGAAGTAGGAGAAGATGAAAAGGTCAGAGTTTTGGGGAAGAAGGGTGCATGGAGAGAGTAGAGTAGATTTTCTGAAAATCTTAGTTTTGCTTCCCACGCCGAACAAACGTTCTCTCTTCGGTCGACACTTGCTTCCCACTACTGATTTCCGACTCCCCTCGGCATGACACCTGGCGTCCGTTACTGAAGTGTCAGGCTTTCCTCGCGACACGTCGTCTCCACTGCGTTCGTCATTTCCGAGGTCTGACAGTGTGATACCTGGCGTCCGCTCAGAGGGATTTTGGGTGCGTTTTTAATGAGATCTGACAGGTGGAGTTTTGGTGCGTTTTTCCGAGGTCTGACACCCACCACCATCAGCTGCTGGACATGGAGCCCTCCTTCCACCAAAACGTGCAGCCGCCCCCTTCCCTACTTCTTCTTTTAAAAAGGACGCACGGTCCTTACATAAAACACGTTTTGGAAGCAAGGAAACACATGCTATGTTAATGCAAAATTTGGACACGAATGAAAACATAAAATACATGTGTTAGAAAGAAGATAATGAGCCTTAACGAAAAAAAAAAGCAAGAGAGAATTAGCGAGTGAGACAAAGATGGAAATGGAGCAATGTGAGGAAGAATGAAAGACCAATGGAAGTGGCATTAGCGTCTCCCAATTGCAGAGAAAAAATAAAGGAATTCTCAACGACACAATAAAACAAATATATTTAGTAGGGTTCTAAATATTTAAAAGATTACCCTAGCAAGGAATAAGCTTTGGTTTTTTGTAAAACCGAACCTATTCTCCGACACTTGAAATTTTAGGATGATTATAGGCTTTAATTACTAGTATAGACTTTGATTATTTTAAAATCAAAGTTTATAATTATGAGTATATTTTTAAAAATGTCACCGGTGGCATTTTTTAATTTATTTGAAAAATTATAGTCTTTGATTCTTTAAAGAACCGAAAACTATTAGTATATAAGCTTCAATTATTTTAGAATTGAAGTTTATAGTTGTACAAAATTTTTCAAAAATGTCATCACATTTTGAAAGTTTTTGTTTTTCTTGAAACTAAAGCCTGTTAGGCATTTCGAAAGCGATTTTTGCACTAGTGTTGTCATATTTATCGTTGCTTGCACTTTTGTTTATGACTTTCTCCTGTTGCTCATTCCGTCCAGTTGGCTACTTGTCAAAGATATCTTGATACTTAAATCAATGTTCAATTAAGACAGAGTTCAATAAATGATTTAGATTCAAAAGTATTAGATGTATCATCTACACACCATATGAATAGGACCTTGAATTGGTCTTTTACCTTAATAATGACCCAATTACCTTTTAATCTTGTTTAGTATAATAATCCCATAATATATTACCAAATTTTTCTTTCTTTGCAATCTATCAATCATCACTTAGAACCAACCGATATGAAGCTCAAAACACCAACCTGTATGGTTTTCTTATTTCCCATTTCACATTACATGTACACTAGGCCTCCAAGCTAGAGTATTTCTTTTGAAATACAAAGGCTTTATTTCAAGGCGATTATCTTAGCATGTGCGATATCGGTAGTCTAGTCTCTCGTCCCAACCAAGAAGGGGTTTTTCTTTGAACTGTTACGACGCTTGCAAACATTGGGTCGCTTCAATCCATTCACTAGAATTGCTAACTTATTTTTTAATAGGATATGTTGCTTCAAAAATTGCTAGATTGATGTACAATGTTGCTAATTTTGAATCGTTAGAACAAAGTAAACCCAATGGTTGTGGTTTTTGTGATTGTTGACATGTGTCCTCCTTATAAATGGTCACAATTCTCCCTTCATTTCACACTCCACATTTTCTTCAGAGCTTCTTCGTGCTACACAGTTCTTAATAAGATAATAGTGACCAATATAATCGATTCTTCATCGTTTGAGGGGTTTTTGGATAAGGAAGCCAAAGGGTATGTAAATGATGTCTTAGTCGGTTTTGGGTTCATGCTCTGACTAGGAATGGTCTTCTACTCCAAGAAGCAATCGTTCGTCAAACTCCAATACGAGAGAGAGTGAGGCGGTGTCGCAACGGACGCTTGGGCGCCCAAACCATTCACCTAAAGAGGGATACTCCTTGGGACAATGCAACATTGATGTTTTCGGGGATGGGGACAATTGGAATTTACCATTCCTCCCTAGATACAACTGAGTGGATGGTTGTTTTGGAGTATGCAACCAAGTATCGTTGGAGGGATTCACTCTGTTACTTGACTGAGGGCATTGATTTTCTTGAGAAAGGTATTACAATACCCTTTTTTGCTTTTATGTTTGCCGCAGGTGAAAAGTCTAAGAGGGGCTTCTTCTATGCCTACTCATGTTTGTTCTCTAAATTGAACATAGGCCTTCCTTTGACACTTTCAAAATGGGCATACATGCTGACCTAAATGTCGGTCCTACACAACTTCTTCATAATTGGTGGGTGATATCTCAAGCCTTCACTTGCATTAAGAGTAATACTCTATATCCAGCCACAACCTTAGATTTATTCCTAACATCTAAAAGCATACAGAAGAATTGATTGGATCAAAATTTGAAACTAGTTTCCACTAATCCCAAGTGAAATAAGATGAGTGATCAGTTCATCCAACAACCATAAATCAGTAAACAAACTTATCATCAAAAGCAAACATTCATAAATAAAGATATTATTGAATATAAAAGAGTTCAAAGTGGTTTATATCTCACTCTAATACCAAGGATATTTAACTCCTCATAATGAATGGAAATAAGTTAATACATAAAAGAAACTTCATCTCCCAGTCCTCTAAAGATGATCTTTAAAATACAAAGAAAGTGTGTGAGAAGACTATCTACATTCTCTCTCTAAATCTCTAAAGAATCTCTGAAAGTACCATGAAGAGCTCTCCAAGAAATCTCTTAAAATAGAGGTGTAATCTTGTTTTTATAGACTCTAACAACGTGGCTTCAAGAGTGACTTTTGTGGCTCCAATTGTGAGGTTTTCTCCAAATGTGGGTTTCCTCAGTGGTTTAAGTTGTGCATTTCTGGGTTAGAGCTTCTTGAGATTACTTCTAGGTGAAGAATTCTTCATGGCTTGAGCCTCATGTCAAGGCTTTAGGTTTTCCTCCAAGTTGAATTTTCTTCGTGTTGCTCAAGTTATAGTCGCAATGAAGTCAATTTGTCATGAAATGCTCAAAATTTCTCTATTTTCTTCATAATTTAACTTAACTTTGACTCTCGAATTTCATAAAAGTCTACAAAATAAGTAAAATTGGAGTGATTAACACATTTATTTAACATAATCAAAATAAGATAAGTATCAAAATATCATCAAAAGTAGAACACATATAAAAAAAAATGAAACTGAGGTGCTTGAATGGACTTGCTCTCCCATGCAAATAAATAACTAGTTAGAATAGCAAATATTTGAAGCCAGATATAAACACAATTCATTAAGATTAGTGAAATTATGTGTAGATAATTTTTAAGACCTTCAAATTTATTGGAGCTAACTAAAATCAGATATGTTTATAAATACAAGTTTATTAAAAGCATTGTAATGATTTTGTACTATTACCATTATATTATATTGAGAACTGCCATTGGAACTTTCAATAGAAGTTTTCCTTGACCATACTGTTGGAACTCTATTCCGCATATTCCTTGTACTTAAAGCCAATTTTTTTTACATGCATCTCCACAAGGAATTCAGGAGATAATTAAATACCATTTATACCAAAATATTTTATACTCATTTGGAAAATCTATATTATGTAGGATTATCCTTTTGGAAATTTAATTTACAATATTTTAGACTATTTATTTCAATAATTAGACTACAGTTTGGTCATTCATAAGTGTAATAATCCCATTATGCTTTTATTTATGGAAATAGTATAGATACTAAGAAGCTTAAAAATAGAATAACCAATGCTAAAGAGAGAAAGTGATGATTACATAAATTATTCTCCAAATGTCCCAATATAGATGGCTTGCAAGTGCATACTTCTTAACTTCATCAAGCAATTGCTCACTTTAGTGTCATCATGAAGACATTAATAACTCAGTGGTTTAAGGGGTGATTTGAAATATATTTAACTAATATTTCTCATTATGAGAAGTGTTAGCTAACTAATAACTGATATTTCTCAATTCAAAAAGGTTTTCTCTGCATTAGTAATATTATTCATATGGCATAAGTAACACAAAGTTCAAGAACAGAAAATCATATGGCATAATAAAATGTAAATCCACAAAATCTAGTGCTAAACAATGAAAACAAAGCAGGTCCATTTGTAGTTTGTGCAATATCCATGTCTCAAAGCATGCAATAAGCTCTTGCAGGCAGCCCTGTGAAGAAATTAGAGGCACTGAAGGAGATTGTGCTGAGACCTAGGATGTTGTCTTAACACATCTGGGAGAGAATAAGAGAATCAAACTTTTATATGAAACACCAATAAAAGAAAGCAAATTATCTAACAATGAATCCAATAAAATTATGATAATGATAGGTTCTTTTAATCAAGAACCTATGAATAGCACTAGAAACACAACACAGAACAGGTACTCGGAATTATACAACCTCCTTTTATTGAAAAGAATCAACAAGAATGGTGTTACAACGTAACCCGAGAGCTTAACCTCTCTCCAAAGAACTACAAGAGTTCTCGCAAAACAATAATACTCCAAAACTGTCCTCTCACCAACCAAGCCACCCCTTTTATACTGACTTTCCTAACTGCCTTGGCAGTTAGGCTGGGTAACGTTTCTCCTTCTACTATATACAATTAGTTCCCTAACATTACTCCCCTTCTCCCAACAACCTTGTCCCCAAGGTTGAATACCGGAAACTGCTCTTTTTTAGTCGCCCCGTCTTCCCACGGTGGCCGCCCTCTTGTCCCCTTCTTGCCAATCTAACAACACCTGAGGTATTTCTTCTTACTCCAGCTGCCTTGTCCTTCTGTCAAAAATCCTTATCGGCCAAAACATGGGTCGGTAGGCTTGTAATTCAGTTGGAAGTTCCTCTCAACCCTCTTCTCACCCACAGCCTTCTTTAGTTGGGGAACGTGAAATATTGGGTGTATTCTTGCTGCCTCGGGTAATTGTAAACGAAAAGCTACTTTCCCCACCTGCTGTACCCGTGCAGGGAGCTTCAGTCAATTGGCCCAACACATCACCGCTTGTCCCCTGCTCCACTACGCACATTTCCCAAAACTGAAACCATGACTCAGCGTCCATTATTTTTGTAAATGCGTCTGTGTCACCCAGCTGTCCTGCCAAGGCTGGGTCACTGCAGATTTTATTCCTCTCTCCATCCACCACATACAGCATAGACATTTCTTTCCAGTTAATAACCACCTCACCCAGTTTTGCCAACCATGCAATACCCAATATTAAATCCACTCCACCGAGATCAAACACATGCATGTCCTCCTCTACCTTCACATTACCCAGCTTCAATCCCACCTTTTCACATCGCCCCCGAGTCCACTTCTTACACCCGTCACCCAAACTCACCGCGTATGTGGCCGTTTCTGTTACCGGAAGCCTCAGTTCCTCCACCACCTTCCGGCTAATGAAATTGTGGCTGGCCCCACTATCGATCAGGACTACCACTCTTCTCTCCCCTATCAACCCGGTCAACTTCAGGGTCTTGGAAGGCGTCAGCCCCTCCGCCGAACATGCCGACAGCTCCAGGGTTTTTTCTTCCAGGTTAAAGTTTTCCTCCCATTCCTCCTCCTCGTCTTCCGCTAGTAACAGGACCCTTAAGCTCTTCTCTGCACATCGATGACCCGAAGCAAATGGTCCACCGCATCGGAAACACCTTCCTTCTTCCCGCCTCTTCAGAAACTCTGGATAAGGTAAGTTTCTGACCATTCTTCCCCTGTTATCGCCTCCCGATGTGGTAACATCCATCTTTCCCTCCTCATCCTTCATTCTAATGGTAAGGCCGTTCGACCAAGTACTGAGAGGTTGTTTGGACTTTAAGACCTTCGGCCTTTGAATCTAATTGTAAGACCGTTCGGCCAATGACTAGGAGACCGTTTTGAGTGTAAAACCGTTCGGCATTTTACTGTAGCTATAAGACCATTCAGTTCCTCCCGTCCTCTTCCATTCTGGTCCGTCAGTCCTCTCCCGTGCGGATCCGGCAATCCTCTCTCGTTGGCTTCCCGACGTCCTCTCCCATTCAGTTCTGTTAGTCCCCTCACGTTCGGTTCCGGTCTTCTCACGTTCGGATCCAACAGTCCTCTTCTACTGTTCGGCTCAATTCCCACTATCTTTATACCGTTCGGCTCTCTTCCCACTATATTTATACCGTTCGGCTCTTTATCTATCGAACCATGCAGCTCCATCGCTTTTGGCTGAATAGGGCCACCAGCCGAGAGAGTGGACAACTCCGTCTGCTTCAGGTCTAATTCTATCTCGGACCGCTCGGCAACCTTACCTGGGATATTGCGCTTGACCTCAGACCACTCGACAACCCTCGATTGGCCTGTGTTATAGCGATCGGCCTCGCATTGTGTCCACTGACCGCTCGTTCGTCTCTAAGACGACTGGTCTTCTATGTCCTCGGACCGCTTGGCAAATCTCGATCGGCTTGAGTTATAGCGATCGGCCTCGGACTGTGTCCACTGACCGCTCGTTCGTCCCCATGTCGACTGGTCTTCTATTTCGTCTGACTGCTCGGCAGCTCTTGATCTGCCTGTGTTATAGCAATCGGCCTCGGACTGTTCGGCTAATCCCGCTCGGTCTGGTCTACAGTACTTGGCCTCGTACCGCTCGGTAACCGCTTCTCGCGTTCGTCCCCCAGATGACTCGTCTTCTATTCCGCTCCCTTTTCTTACCTTTTCGCCTCCCTGCACATACTCTTCCCCTATCGCTACCTGTTTCGATGCCGCCAAACGCTCAACAATGGTTCCAAACCATATCACCAAGGCCTCCTTCAAGCCATCCCAGGAACGGTTCTTGGCTTTCTCCTTCCAGGCTCTGAACCAGTAGCCCGCGCTGCCCTCCATGCTTAAGTCCGCGAACTGCACTTTCTCCTCCTCCGCTACTCCTTGAAGCTCGAAAACCCTCTCCGCCCTATTGATCCAGTTTAACGGGTCCAACCCTTCGAAAGCGGTTAATTCACCCCTTTTCCGCCATTGATTTTGCACCTCCTGGTGATCGCCACAGTGATTGTGGGTTTGGGTCCCACCGTAATCGCCACCCACTCTCCCTCCAATATCCTCCTCGCACCGTCGCTGGTTCCCTTTGACGTAAGCCTGACTTCCACCTGATTGTTCATCGTTGTTGTGAGCCTGCGCCCCCATCATCCTCATTATTTCTTGCAAATCTTGGCGTATTGCAGCATAATTTTGGCATATTGCTGCATAATCTGGTCGTAGCTCCCCTATCTGCGCCTTCATTCTATCAACCGCAATTTCCTTCACCCGCACACAATTCCGGTGGCGTCTCAATCCGGCAGTTTCTCGATTACTTCTTGAACCTTCACCCCCACTCCGATCCGGTAGGTCGGACCAAATGATAGGTTCTTTTAATCAAGAACCTATGAATAGCACTAGAAACACAACACAGAACAGGTACTCGGAATTATACAGCCTCCTTTTATTGAAAAGAATCAACAAGAATGGTGTTACAACGTAACCCGAGAGCTTAACCTCTCTCCAAAGAACTACAAGAGTTCTCGCAAAACAATAATACTCCAAAACTGTCCTTTCACCAACCAAGCCACCCCTTTTATACTGACTTTCCTAACTGCCTTGGCAGTTAGGCTGGGTAACGTTTCTCCTTCTACTATATACAATTAGTTCCCTAACAGATAAATTCACAACCATGTTACACAATATTCACCCAATGTTATATAAATTATGGGATCATTTGGGTTGGAACAAGAAGACATCTAGAACTAGAGCAATACTCCAAATTATCTTTAGAATAAATTATACAAACACTTTCTTAGACTTTGTGATCATACTTAGTTATGTTAGGAGATTTTAATAAACAGGTTTTTTCATATTTAATATCTTCTAACTCATCAAACTAAAACCTCGGGGCTTACCGAGCTAGTGTTATAAGTTTCATAATTTTTGCTCTTTATGGATTGTTGTTTCTTTGCTACCTGATCATACTCTTTTCATACCTTCATCTTTTTATTTTATTACTTAATTATCTTCGTTTCAAGGAACTTCAAGTACTGCTCTATTATTGGTAAATTCATCTGAGGAAACACCTGTTTTGTCACCTTTAGACCAGAAGCATAAAGCTGTAACTAAGCCAGAAAAGGTTCAAGCAATATTAAAGGGAATAAAGCAGCTTTGAGATGCATATACTGTTCATGATTGTTTGCTTTTGTTTTTCTTATTTGCAATAGTTGATTTTCCTTTATTAAGAGCATGCTTGGCAGACCTGAACAAGTATATGTTTAGTGAATTTTGTTTGGAATGATTCTAATTTTAAGTGCTTAGAAGTACAATAAATTAGTCGACCACATTTCCAATCCAAATCACCAAACTCTCTAAATTATTGTACCTATATTTGTCTGGTAACATGTCAAATGGACTAATTCCTCTTTGGTATTATTCTTTGCCTTCCTTATTGTTCTTGGATCTTAGCCACAACCAGTTCACAGGGTCAATTGGTGAATTCTCAACTAATATTCTTTGCAATATTTGTTGCTATCTGATAAAAAATTGCAAGGTAGTTTTCCAAATTCAATATTTCAACTCCAAAATCTTACATATTTGAGTTTGTCATCAACATCCTTAAGTGGCATTGTGGACTTTCACCAATTTTCTAATCTTAAAGCTCTAGTTTATTTGGATTTTTTTCATAATAGTTGGCTCTCTATAAACTTTGAAGATAATTTCGATTGCATCTCACCCAACATTCAATACTTAATTTTATCTTCTGGTAACACAAGTAGTTTTCCAAATTTCTTAACATCTGAAAGTTTGCAAGTTTTAGATCTTTCTAGCATAATTCGTGGAAACATTCCCAAATGGTTTCACGAGAACCTCTTGTGTTATTTAAGAACATTAGTTCCATTGTTTGAGTTTCAAAAGTTGTAAGCACATCTTCCAATTCCACCTAATGACCTTGAATTCTTTTCAGACTCAAATAATGAGTTGAGTGAGCACATTTCTTTAGTAATGTGCAACACAAACACCATTTCTATACTCAATTTGGCTCACAACAACTTGAGAGGAATTAGACCAAATTTTTAAACACTAAAAGTAAATTAGTAACTAGTCAAAAGTATATATGTAAAATACCTATCATACATGTTACAAAGAGATTAATGTGTTATGAATGAAGAATCCTTTATATTGTATCACTAGAAATTGAGAAACGGCTTTATTCAGGGGTGGCCATGGATTTGATTTTAGGAAATCCATTTCAGATTCAGTACAAATTCAAATATTTGGATCAGATTTTGAATTCAAATTCATTTCTTCTACAAAACTAATTTGGATTTTATAAATTTAAATATAAATATTTGGATCAAATTTGAAATCCAAATCCATCTTTTTATAAAAGAAATTTAAATTAAATTTCTAGATTCATATTTTTTTAATAGAAATTAGTTTTGTTTTTATAAATCTAATTTTAAACTTAAATATATATTTTCCAAAAGTAAAGTAACTATTTCATCTAATACATAGTTATATATAAAAAATTAAATAATATATAAATATTAAAACAATACATAATAATATTATAATTTAATAATACCAATATTATATATATTTTTAACATTAAAGATAAAACTAGAATCATCTAAATGTCCATATAATATCCATCAAGAAAAAAAACTAAAACAATTTAAATGTTCACATAATATTCACCTTCAATTATAATTGTTAAATTAAGGCTAGGTAGTGCCTTTTTAACTAGCAATTCCTCAATAGCTACATTACATAAAATATATTTCATTCGCATCTTTATAATGCAATATCTTCATGTACAAAGAACAAGGAATTTAAAACTAGATATGAGTGAGTGACAGACAACAATGATGTGAGATTGGTTCTTAGTTTCTGCACTTTGAATGATTTAAATGATTTTTTTTGTTTTTTTATGGAAATATTTTTATTATTGGTTTAAGAAGCGAGTAATCCATCTATTGGGGAAGTAATGTGGAGATTATTGGGATGTTAAATTTGGTGTTAAGCAATAGTTTTATTTTGCATTTAGAAAAGACTTGTTATGTTCTCAATTTTCCTAAGAATTTAGTTTCGATGTTAAATGTAAGGGTCTGTAAATTTATAAAAAGGGCCATTGGGCCCTATGTGGGGCAGCTAACCCATCTCTCTAAGTCAATCTGACCTTAGAGAAGAGCTCAGCAGATTCTAATTTTCTGAGCTTCTCTCTCTAAAAATTTCAAGCCCTAACTTTTTCTGCCTTCTCTCTCTACCAAATCTTGAAATTTGACCGGTGCATTGTCATTTAGGTGGTGATTCTGCGTTCCTGGAGTCGAGAGCTTCGACTTGAACCGATCGGTTTCGCATTCTATAGCGGGTAAGTGGTTTTGCCCTTTTCCTCCATTGTTCTTGAAATTAGGGAATGCGATTTTGCTCTTGCATGTGCCTTGTGTATTCTTCTTTTCATTCCTTGCCCTATTCTAGATCTAAGAGTTGTTGGCTGTCACCAATGCGGTGATCTGTAGGTCCTGTTTGGTTCTCCGCTGTGTGGGGTCCTGTTTAAAGTATTTTAGCAAGCTATACTACTCAACTTCCAGGTAAGGGGAGCTGGGGTTTTTGTGCTGTTATGTGAAATTCTTGAATTTGTATGAGTTAGATTTAGTAGATATAGTGATAGAGTGCATGTAAAGTTTATGGGTTGGATTTTAATTAAGGATAATCTGAAAACTTGTGATTTTGCCTATTTGATCGTGTATTGCTGGTTGATGTTGATATGAACTGTGAATTGGATGATTAGGAACTGGTATTGATACAATGTTGTGATAATTTTGAATGCTTAGAAGAAATGAATTCTATTAAATAATTTATTAGGAAATAACCAGGTGAATCATTGAAGTTTATAACCGATGAAGAGAACTAAGGTAGTCAAAATCTGAATTTTGTATTCCAGGCTGTTAGGATCAGTTTAGGTAACTTGGGTAAGTTAATTGTGACTCATTAGGAGTGTTAAAAGTGTTAAAAATAATTTATAAGTGGTAGATTCAGAATTGAGTACCTAGGTAGATGAAATTGAGGGTTTAGAGTTTAAATCAACATTAAATCACTAGATAATAAGATTAGGAAGTATTAGAATCAGTTGTACAAGTTTATTTCGTCATATAGATCAAGTTTGGAGTGTTAGGAACTCATTAAAGTGTCTAAGATGCACCAAAACCAAAAAAATCACGTTGCTGTAAAAAACTGATAAGCATAATTGATTATCTCACTTGATAATCGATTATTTTAGTCAGAGAGTTGTATCCTCTTCAAAGCTCTCGCAAATAATCGATTATCACATATGATAATCGATTATTGTCGTCGAAAAATCATTCAGGACAGTTTTAGGTGGTTTTCGGGGTTCCGGATGTCCGTTTTGGATGTTCTTTAGGTCGTTTTGGGGGTTTGGACCTTTCCAGAACTGTTGGTCATGGTTTCAAAGTTGTTTTCCTTGTCTAAGTATGAGTTTAAGGGGTTTTGTGTTGTTTAGTGGTTCTTCTTGGACTGTTATTGCCTATTAATGTACAAGGAATGGTTTCATGTGATTTTTGATGACTTATTAAGTTGTTTGTGGTCTTTTGAAGTATAATTAGTATTATATCTATGTTTGTATGCAATGTAAATGTGAAAGTATGTGGTTTTTGAAAAGTATGATGAATTGACGTAATTCCATGATCTTCACGGAGAAGATTCATGGTGGTGCAGTAGTGTTTAGAATTATCTACAGGGAAGCTGAGTCTTGGGGGTTATCCTGACGCTCCAATGGTCTTTCATTCTCAAGTAGAGAGGATTGAACCATGTGGTGAGGAGTAGTAGGAGGTCTTAGTCTTGGGCAAGGCTCGGAACAGGCTAACCTCATGAGTGTGGTAGGGTGGGGAACCCAAGTTTCATAAGCCACCACGAGTGCATGACCCGCCATAGCTCGGTAATCATTCTAAGTCCGGACGAGTCAAGTCTAGTTTATGACGTGTTTCTTGGTATGATTTAACTTGCTTGGCGTAAAGTATGTATTTGATGAATTGTTTACTCTAATATAGTATGCTTGTTTGTAAAACTAGCTCACCCTTGCTTGTTTGTGTGCTTGTTGTATGTGTTTTCTTTTGCAATGATCATCCAATTGGATGTGAGCAGATGAAGAGGAGGTCTCTGTGGAACAAGCGCTGGAAGACGGTGATGCTGCAGCTTAGTATGCTTAGGGTTTTGATTAATAGAATTGTTATGGAGAAATTTTCCAGTGGTCCTCTGTGTTCATGAGACCAACTCTGATCTTATTTTGGATGACTGTAACTCTTATAGTCTACCTTATGTCTCTAACTACTTTCCAATATTATGACTGAATGACGTCTTTACCATATATGCATGTTGTATATCTTGGGGATGTCACATTAAAAGACTATTGGATTTGTTCTTTAATTTTTTTTATTCTTGTTTTCCTAAGAATCTAGTATTATTGATTTTTATAATACAGGAGTAAAATTGCATAAGTATTTTTGTTAATTTATCCTTGTTTAACATGGTAAATTATTCATTATGAATACATAACATTTTCAATTATTCTTATTTAAAAAAAAAAACTAACTTTAAAACCATGAAATAAAATTTTGTATCATACTACAAACAAAATGGTAAAAAAGTCCCAAAAAATTGGCATACCATTGAAATAATAGAAAATAAAAATGTTTTTCGAAGTTTAAGTCCATAATTTGGGTGAAATATAATATTAATTAGTATGATTTTGGTTTCATTCAGTTCTTAAATACATGTGCATTTACGAAACCTAGTTTTAGTCTTGGCACACACAATCTATGTAATTAAGCATTAAAAAAGAGCGTGCAATTATGATTATGAATATCTATTAATGCATTCAGCTTTATCTGCATTTAAATAAAGGAATAATATCTATGGGTACCACAATTATTTGATTCGTGCATATTCTCATATGAGAACCCATGATATAAAAACCCACCATATCTGGATTCATTTAAAAGGGATTAATAATTTTATACTAAGTTTTTTTTTCTTAATATTAATGTCGGTACGTGGCATTATTGGTACAATCTCATAGAAGATTGATCCACATAAAACATTACATGTGAAAATCAGGTATGATATTATAGACCAACAAGAACCTGAAAATGAAATAATGTGATGTGTGATTTGTGAAAAAGTGGGACATGTCTACACTAAACTCCAAGTGAATATAACGTTAGCCCATACCAAATGGACAGAGAAATACTGAAAAAGATTATAATAAAAGAGAAAATAGAACTATAATTTGGAATGCTTGCACTTGTCCCACAAAAACATGTGCAGTTTCCAAAGTTCTTTTTTTTTGGCTAGAATTTCGTTTTCTATTTTAGTAGTTTTCTTTTGCTTTCTGGGGAAATTATTACCAAAAAATTATACCTTTTGTTTGGAGAAATTTCTCCTTCTTTTGTGATTTTGGAAGCGTGCAATTTTTTTATTACAACAAAATAAAACTTGAACTTACGAAATTTTTTGCAAAATATCAAAGTTGTTCATCATTTGACAGACCCGACTGGAATTTCTTTTGAAGAGAGTGTTTGTTTAAATTGTTACATTCGTAAATTACATTTTCAAAACTCTTATAATTAGGAATTTGTGAGCATATTTAAATATATGTTTGATTAGTTTTAATATTTATAGAAATACTTTTCAATTTAAAAATAATAAAAATAAAAGCTATAGAGTTACAACAATTACTTCTCGTGCTCATAAATATACAACTTTCCTAGTCTCTTTATACGATCATAATGCATGGGAACAAAATGCATATTCTCGAAAATAAAAGACATTAAAAAAATCTTATGTGTTAACTTTCCAAGGAACATATAATAAATGTTCTCACTTTTACATTATATGAACTTGTTGTTACAAAACTAATAAATTTCTATTTTTGTTATATATTTTCTGTTATATCAGCATGTATACGGTAATAATAATATTGTTTTTCATCTTTTATCTTTTCTCTTTATCTCTCTTTCGTTTGCCCCATTCGTTCCTTATACGTTTCATACTCCAATCTTTCTAAAGCTCGAGACAAACAGGACAATTATTTGTTGTGGAGAAAGTTCATGCTACCATTCGAGGACTTCAACTTCAATCCTTTCTTGATGGATCTTCCTTCCCTTTGAAGTTTTTTTCACACCAAACACGAGGCAAATTGCACTGTTAATCCTGTCTTCATGAATTTTGAGCTGAAACATTAGCTAATCATTGCATGGCTGATAGTGGTGCTTCCCACCAATCACCCATGACTCTTCTTCTTTTACAACCAAACAAGCCTATCAAGGATATGAAGTTGTCGAAATAGGTAACGGTGCAGGTTTGCCCCTTCATCATATGGATATTGTTGTTTGCCCTATACTACACACACAAACCACTCTTTCTGTTCATCATTTACTACATGTCCCACAAATAACGAAAAAACTGACGAGTGTTTCCAAGTTTTCAGCGGGGGCCAATGGGAAGGAGAGCACGCGGATGAGATTAGGATTTCAGGAAGGGTCAATGCCAAGGAGGCCCACAGTGAAAGCTAGGGTTTCAGGTGACGACCAATACAGAACAGACGAGCACGGTGGAATAACCAATTTGAATAAAGGAAACTTTTTTATTGAACGGTTAAAAAATAGTATAGTTTTTGTTCTTAACGTGATTTTAGCAGCGAAAAATGAAGTGAAAAATGAAAGAGATGAGTGACAGAATCGAGGAGCATAGTCGGAATAATAGATGTGTTTTACAGGGCATGTGCGTGTGGTTGTTTCATTTCTAAATCTGAATTGTTACCAGTTGTTGCAGTTCAATGCGGAAAGATACATGTCTTGTCGTTTGGGTTGACGTCGACTGTTCAACAATAACCATATAAACTTTCAAGTTCGGATTTATAATGTTTCAGATTTAGCATATACCAATGTTTTATTCCGGTCTCTGATTGAGCTTAAACCATGGAATCTAAAAGTTGTGGAACCGAGAGATGAAATGTGTGAAACGGATAAGGATAAAATGATTTATAATGTTCATCCGACATCCAAATTTCCAATTTCAAGAGAATTTAGTTAATAAAATGATTTATGTCTAATCAACACAACTTGTATATAATTATCAATCAATTATTAATATCAATTGATGTTTAACTTACGTCTAGAAAAATGATCACGAACTACGTTTCTAAAAGCTTAATTGTTTACAAGTTTTTAACTCTAAAACAATCAAAATACAAATTATAAAGAATTTAAAAGTTAGAAGAATAAAAAAATTTAAATATGCAACCAGAAAAGAATAAAAAAATCAAAGAAATTATAAAGTAAGAATGAATTCGAAATCTAATCCAATGCACGTGCCTCCTATATTAATGTCGGACATACAATGATTTGATTTTGAAGCATGTAAAAATATAGTCAAATTTGAGAACTTTGAATCTGTTATTCGGTAAATCGAAATTACAGAACATAGCATTTGACGTGCATGAAATAGGTTGGTAGCAACCTCTCAAAAGCCATCATTCATTGGTAGTACTCACAAACAGTAATCACTTCACAAACCACAAACTCAACTCAGCCACAAGTTTAATCAAATCATCCTTGGATATAAATATTCATTCTTTGAATCTGACTCAGAAAATATTGTTCGTTTGAAACCTCTCTTCCTTCCTTTTACAGTTTGAGATTGAGAATCCAAAATGGAACTTGATTCCTCTGTTTTATCTGCAAATTTAGCTTGTCCGGCCTGTTCAAAATTCTTGGCCTTTTCATTTGCTTTATCAGGGTTATCATTTGTAGAATCTTCAATATCCATATTCTTCCATTTTTCCTTGTCATTAGTTTCACTTGAAGTTGATGAAGGAAACCCACATCTTGGAGTTGATGCCAGAAGGCTACAGAGTCTAACAAGAAGAAGGCCATCGTGGCTGTGGAGCGCCAACGGAAGTGGTGGTGGCTGCGCAGAGATGGCGATGCCAGGCTGGCTTCTCTCGTTGAGTTTCTCGAGGTGGAACGACGGTGCGGCAACGGTGCGGAACTTGAAGGAATGGTGATAGATTCCTCAAGGAACCACGACCGAGCTTTGTTTTCCGACGAGAGGGTCTTCCTCCGTCGAGCATCGACGACAAGAAGTCTTGAACACAAACACTCTCATTCCCAATTTGATTTCATCAATGGTCAAGTTTTGATTTTAGATTTTAGAAAACCTTTTTTCTTATTTAATTAAACATTTTTTAATGGTTTAATACCTATTTTGTTCCTCTTTTCCTATGGTCTGTTTAAAGTGGTCCTCCTTTTTTTTCAAAAGTTCACTAACATCCTACTTTTCGCAAAAACGATGCACGTTAGTCCTTTTTGGTTACGGCGTTAAAAAGACTAAAGGCACAGCTGCCCAGCTGGCACAAAACTGATGAGTTGTACAGTTTTGGTTGAGGTGGCACTGTGAATTGTTGATTCATCCTCAAAGCAAAGGGATTCATGGTTGGTTGTTCCCAAATTAAAAAGCAAAACTGGAAAGGAAAACCGCTCATTCATTGCAGAAGCAGGGGCGATTCCCTATCTTAGGAATTTACTTTCATCGCCCAATGCTGTCGCTCAGGAGAATTCCGTGACTGCACTGCTCAATTTGTCCATTTTTGACAAGAACAAAAGTAGGAAATGCTGCTGCAACGTTGTTGTGTTGAGATTTGGACACACCACAGAGACAAGGGAAAATGCTGCTGCAACGTTGTTCAGCCTATCGGCCGTCCATGACTATAAGAAAATAATTGTAGATGAGATGGGAGTAGTTGAGGCCCTGGCAGGGCTGTTGCGAGAGGGGACTCCAAGAGGAAAGAAGGATGTTGTGACAGTTTTGTTCAATCTTTCCACACACCTTGAGAATTGTGGTAGAATGATAGAAGCCGAGGCAGTGACAACACTTGTTGGTGCTTTGGGGAATGAAGGAGTTGCAGAAGAAGCAGTCGGTGCTCTGGTGTTGATTGTCCGGCAGCCTATTGGAGCCAAAGCAGTGGTAAATGAGGAGGCAGCAGTTGCTGGTTTGATCGGAATGATGCGTTGTGGAACGCCGAGAGGTAAAGAGAACGCGGTTGCAAAACCCTTCTTTTTACAGGGACAAAACATGCAAGAAGAAAAGCAGCTTCACGTTTTGCTTTTTAATTTGGGAACAACCAACCATGAATCCCTTTGCTTTTAGGATGAATCAGCAATTCACAGTGCCACCTCAACCAAAACTGTACAACTCATCAGTTTTGTGCCAGCTGGGCAGCTATGTCGTTAGTCTTTTTAACGCCGTAACCAAAAAGGACTAACGTGCATAGTTTTTGCGAAAAGTAGGATGTTAGTGAACTTTTGAAAAAAGGAGGACCACTTTGAACAGACCCTACGAAAAGAGGGACCAAAATAGGTATTAAACCTTTTTTAATCTAAGACTATCCGGGTATGCCACTTCTTAAAATTAAAATTACTCCAACTCACACTGACAATTCATGAGAAAGTTAATCCCATTAACCCAATGGATCGCGATATTCCAACAACGTTTTCTTAACACTTTTTTTACAACGCCACGTGTCGCATGTTCATTGGTTTGGTTTAAAATGAATATTTTTTAAAAACCGTGGAAATGGAAGTCCGTAACCTCTGTTTTAATTGAAAATCCCAAAATACCCCTCTGTTTGTTTCATTGGAAACGAAGGTCGCGTTTCCTGCCTCTTGACTTTGCTTTCTTTGTGATTGTTCTGAGTGCGTCGTCTTGTCTCCCTCCATTTTGGTAAAGGTGGTGTTTTTCGTTCAAGTTATCGTACGCAATGGCAAGGTCCGATGAGCATTGTCCGACGACGAAGGTAAGTGGTTTTCCTTTCCATTTCGTACCATGGTTTTTTGGTTTGGGTTAAGGTTTGGGGTTCGTATCCTTTTGCTTTGGTTATTGGGTTAATGGGATTTAGTAGTTTTGCTGATTTTATTTTGCTTGATGAAGTTGACCGTTCGTCACTCTTTTTCGACAAAGTATATATGTACTTTGAACGAACGCTTGACAGACGAGCATCGGTCATTGATTGCGAAGACTCCATTTGGGTGGTTTTTAGATGTGAATGTGAATGTTAAACTAGGTAGAAATATATTGAGTGAGTTATTGGGTAAGTGGGACGACTCGAGTAGTGGTTTTGTAGTTGGAAATAAAGTTTTGAATATAAATGAAAATGATTTTTATTTAGGGTTGGGATTGAGTACAGATGGTGAAAATATTAACTTAAAGGAAGAAATGGGAAATATTGAATGTGTGAAATACATAGGCAAAGGAACAAAGGAATTGAATTCGATATACAAAATTCTAATGCAAAAACACAAGAAAAAGATCCCTTGTTCTCATTTTTGTAGCCTTTACCTATTGGTAGGGATAAGTGAGATTTTATTTCCAAAACGTAGCGGAAAAGTGTTTCCCGTAATGTTTAATATTGTTGACAACTTAAGTGGTTTGGGTAGTTATTGTTGGGGTAGTCTAGTTTATCGTTTTTTGTTACGTAGTTTGTGCAAAGCCTCAGAAGGCTTGAAGAAAGGCAAAGGTACAACTAACGTTTACGTGGATGGTTGTGTTTACATGCTGCAGGTAATTATTACTTGATGATGTAAAATGTAAATTGTTATTTTATTGTTGTGTGATTTTAGTTTCTTACTAGAAGTTAAGATGATTTATTTTTGTTAGGTATGGTTTTTTGAGCTATTTGTTCCACTGGAAGGTCCAATTGATAAATTTCCACGAATATTGCATTGGATGAATAAAAGTGTTGGAGACAAGTTCGTAAAACGATGTATGGAGACAGGTTTGGTATGTGGTCTGTTATCGGAAGTTTTGTTATGTTTTGATATATTGTCAAAAGTTGTGTAGTTTGTAATGTGTGGTTAAATTTCAGGTTTTTGACGATGTTTATGTTGATGCTTCAACGAAGGATAAGAAGGAATACAGACAACCACCAACAAGAAAGGATGGTAAACCAAGACCAAATAAGAAACAAAAAAGAAATTGAAGAGAAACTCTTATGCGTGCCTTAGAGGATCAAGAATTTCTAATTAAAGAACTTAAAAGGAGGGTTGCAAGTTTGGAGGCACAATTGGCTGAAAAGAAGGCAAGACGGCAAAATAAAGATGACGGTGGACAAAGTGTGCCTCGTACAGAACCATCCCTGAACACTGATTTTGTATCCCCTACTGACATTGACAGAAATGAACAACCTTTGAAGACGTATGTTAAGGTTGGATCACGAAGGCGTTACAAGGGAAGAGCACTTAGGACTCCATACACCAGAACCATAGTGCTTAGAATAAAAAATGATTGATATGTGTATTCAGTTTAATAATGGAAAGTAAATGATCATTGTAAATAGATTAAGAAAACAAATTGTAATGTATCGGATTTAGTTGAATGATATAAAATTTGAGTTTTTGGTTTGGTTGGTCACATATTTTATTTTTTCAATACCATTGTTATTATGATTTGTGGGTTTGTGGATTTGAGAATATGGTGAAGTTTTGTGTTTGATAAGTTGCATGCTTGTTTGCAAGATGTTGGTGTTTGAGTGGTCATTCAAGGTAACATGGGTTACCATTGTCAAAACCAGTTCATTTGAATCACATTTTGAGTGGGGGAGCAAGTTGTGCAAGGGATGAGTGATAGTGTTGAAAAAAGCCTGTGGTAATCGTTTACACAGGCCTGGTAAACGATTACCCGAGAGAATTTCAGGATTTGTACAGAAAGTTGAACTGAGGTAGTCAGTCAGGGTGACAGGGGTGACCATTGTCAAAAGAAGTGAGTTTGAGTGACTTTTGCACTTGTGTTTGGAAGCTCCTGGTGTTTCAGTGGTGGGAGATGGTGGTTAGTGATGTGCTGTGACCCCAAGGAGTGTGGGGTGAGCCCTCATGAGTGGGGGACCAAGTTGTGCAAGGGACGAGTGAGAGTGTTGAAGAAAGCATGTGGTAATCGTTTACAAAGGCCTGGTAAACGATTACCCGAGAGAATTTCAGGATTTGTACAGAAAGTTGAACTGAGGTAGTCAGTCAGGGTCACAGGGGTGACCATTGTCAAAAAAAGTGAGTTTGAGTGACTTTTGCACTTGTGTTTGGAAGCTCCTGGTGTTTTAGTGGTAGGAGATGGTGGTTGGTGATGTGCTGTGACCCCAAGGAGTGTAGAGTGACCCCTCATGAGTGGGGAGACCAAGTTGTGCAAGGGATGAGTGAGAGTGTTGAAAAAAGCCTGTGGTAATCGTTTACACAGTCCTGGTAAACGATTACCCGAGAGAATTTCAGGATTTGTACAGAAACTTATACTGGAGGAGTCAACTGTGGTAACCTAGGTGACCATAGTCAAAATTTTTAATTTTTTGGCATAAATCAACTGGTTTTCACTTAATTTTAGTGTTTGAGTGTGAGTATAGGCTAGAAAGTCATGTTTGGGCACCCCATGATTGAGGAAATGAACAATGTTTATGAGATGAACAACTTAGATGAAGTCTTGAAACTTCTGCACCAAAAAATACACTTGTAATCGTTTACAGATGCTTGGTAAACGATTACACGAACAAAATCTAGGATTTGTACATAAACTTGTACTGGAGGAGTCAGTTGTGGTAACCTAGGTGACCATAGTCAAAATTTTTAATTTTTTGGCATAAATCAACTGGTTTTCACTTGATTTTAGTGTTTATGTGTGAGTATAGGCTGGAAAGTCATGTTTGGGCACCCCATGATAGAGGAAATGAACAATGTTTATGAGATGAACAACTTAGATGAAGTCTTGAAACTTCTGCACCAAAAAATACACTTGTAATCGTTTACAGATGCTTGGTAAACGATTACACGAACAAAATCCAGGATTTGTATAGAAACTTGTACTAGAGGAGTCAATTGTGATAACATAGGTGACCATAGTCAAAATTTTTAATTTTTTGGCATAAATTCACTGGTTTTCACTTGATTTTAGTGTTTAAGTGTGAGTAGAGGCTGGAAAGTCATGTTTGGGCACCTAGTGATGGAGGAAAGAAACAATGTTTATGAGATGAGCAACTTGGGTGAGATAACATGCTGTCAACTTTGACCTTTGCTAGCTATTTTACTGATAACTTTTCCCACCGACCTCCAAATGATGTGATTCTTTTTTTATGAGAAACTAGACTCAAAAATATTTCCATGACTACTAATTTATAATTGTTGGACATCTGAGTTGGTACAGTTTATTCTTTGAAGTTAGCGTTTCATATATTCTTGCCAACTCTGACCTTTGCTTGTTCTTTTGCTCATAACTTTCTTCACCGAACTCCAAATGAGTTGAGTCTTGTTTTGATGGAATCTAGACTCAAAAACCTTTCAAATTATGCCTTGGAAATCAAGTTTACACCTTTTTTGACCCTGTAATCGATTACAATGACACTGTAAACGATTACACGAAAAGAAATCTGGTTTTGTACAAAAACTCGTGCTGTAGGAGCTAGTTGTGGGCACACAGGTAGCCAAAGACATTTTATGTTATTTTTCCATATTTATTTAGTTGATGAGAGTTGTTTTTAGTGTTTAAGTGTGAGTAGAGGGAGGAAACTAGGGTTTGGGCAGTCCATGGTGAAGGAAAGACCCAATGTTGGTGTCAAGACCAAGTTGGTTCAAGTATTGAAACAAGTGCAAGCCATTTTGTGTCTTGTAATCGATTACAAGATCCTTGTAAACGATTACATGAACAAAAGTCTAGTTTTGTACAAAAACTTGTGCTGCAGGAGCCACTTGTGCGCACATAAGTAGCCAAAGGCAATTTGAGTTAGATAACATGCTGTCAACTTTGACCTTTGCTGGCTATTTTAATGATAACTTTTCTCACCGACCTCCAAATGATGTGATTCTTTTTTTATTAGAAACTAGACTCAAAAAGCTTTCCAATGACTACTAATTTGTAATTTTTGGACATCTGAGTTGGTACAGTTTATTCTTTCAAGTTAGCATTTCATATATTCTTGCCAACTCTGACCTTTGCTTGTTCTGTTGCTCATAACTTTCTCCACCGAACTCCAAATGAGTTGATTCTTGTTTTGTTGGAATCTATACTCAAAGACCTTTCAAATTATGTCATGGTAATCAAGTTTAGGCCTTTTTTTCCATTGTAATTGATTACAAGGATCCTGTAAACGATTACCACAGTGTTTTTTTCTGCAGATTAGCTCTGCACTTGTCCAACTTGGTCCCCTAAGTAAGAATGGCTTCTTCTCCACTTCTTAGGGTCTCCTCCCATCACTTACCACTCTCTACCACCACTGAAACACCAACACCAAGTAAATACAAGTGGACTTGTGCCTGAAAGTAACAATTTTTGCCAATGATCACCCATGACACCACAGCTGACTACTTCAGTTCAACTTTCTGTACAAAATAGTGATTTCTCTCGTGTAATCGTTTATCAGGCCACTGTAAACGATTACCACAGTGTTTTTTCTGTAGATTAGCCATGGACTTCTTCAACTTGGTCCCTTCAGTAAGAATGGTTTCTTCCCCACTTCTTGGGGTCACCTCCCATCACCTACCACCCTCTATCACCAGTCAAACACCAACACCAAGTAAATACAAGTGGACTTGTGCTTTAAATTAATAGTTTTTGCCAATGATCACCCAGGACACCACAACTGACTACTTCAATTCAACTTTCTGTACAAAACAGTGATTTCTCTCGTGTAATCGTTTACGAGGCCACTGTAAACGATTACGACAATGTTTTTTCTGCAGATTAGCTGTGCACTTGTCCAACTTGGTCCCCTCAGTAAGAATGGCTTCTTCCCCACTTCTTGGGGTCACCAAACATAACCTCCCAACCAGTAATGACCCTTAAATTCACTTGTATGGTTTTTTTGGTCAATAAATTCCACAACTTATATTCATTTCTGAAACCATTGCCTACATTTTAAATACTTATTAATATTCTGCGTTCTTTTTTCAATATAACACCTTTATTCATTATAACACACACAACGTAAAAAGAATTAAATTCATGACACCCAAACCGCCACCAGACTTCGAATCAGAAAAAAGATACAAGAATAGGGTTAGAACGACAGAGAAGATAGAGGTTAGATCGAGAGAGAAGATAAAAGGGATGAAAGAAGTGTAGAGGTAAGAGCGAAAAAACGAAAACGAAAACCGCGAAACCAAAAATGTTAAACTTGTAAACTTTTCTTCCAATTTTGCCCTTAGTCTGGTAACCTCTCTCTATTTTCTTTTTATTAAATTTGGCCAATGTAAAGACACCACCTGGCGTTGTCAAATTGTTGGCAAAAAATCGTTGTCGACATACCATTTTCCTAACCCAATATAAGGATAGGGAGTCAATTGCTTCAATTTAACTTAGAAAATAATTACAATGTATATGACATTGAAAAACTTCAAACTCTAACGTTTTATAGCTCGTGAAATCCTTGGTTTTTTCCTCTTTCTCTATCCCTATCTCATAGGTAGAGCATTTGAATCAATAGAGAATCATTTCTTCTCTATTTGGATGAATCGATCTTATTACATTCCAATTCCTTCCCGATACTTCGGAACCGAACTGAATCCAAAATTGACGGGTCAGTGTGAGCTTATCAATGCGGTTATGCACCCTTCGAATAAGAATCTATTTTTTGAAAGATCCTAGCTTTCGTGCATTGGTGGGTCTTCGAGATCCTTTTGTGACCTCTGAAACTAGGGCATTTGACGTCATACGTGGGTACATTTTTACCTTTGCACATTTTCATGTATTTTCTCAATATGATGTCAGAAATTGAGAATTTCGATGTCTAATGAGCATATGACATCGAAAAAATATAAATTTTGATGTCAAAATTGAACATTTATTTACAAAAATGTCACTGATAATTTTTAACGTTGACTTTTTTGTATTCTGACGTTGAACGTGAGACATGGAAGGCTTATTCACACTAGTGAGTGCTATCATTACCATTGAGGTACTTGTGGTTGAAATGCTTTCAATTGAGGTGAAGTATAACAATGAGAAAGGGATTCACCATAAAGGAGAAATTATTTGCAATTCAAGTATGAGTCTAATTCCTACATTGAATAGATATGAGAAAATTTAGCACCATATAAACATATTGTCCCAATGTTTTGGGTTGAAGATATTATTAAGTCTCTTATATGGTTTGACTTAGGTTTCATTCACATTGTGTCTCATAGTAAATTTTTTTCTAAAAGATCCATAAAACATGTAAGAAAGAAAGGAATTCAAATATTTACAATGAAGAAGGAAGAAGTGTAACCTTTATACATATAAGTTGTAGGGTGAAAGTTAAGATAAACATGATTAAAAATTAAGGATGATTAAGTTAACAATATATCTTTAGGAATAAATAAAAATAATAAGTTGCTTAATATAACTTAAATTATAATTATTTACATAAATTTATGAAAATCTCAAAAAAAGTATAGATTTAGATATTACAATTCTTGGTATAAAACATATAATAGATAGTAAGAAATGGAAAAGAAAAATAAGGAGCATAAAATAGTTAATAAGAAAGAGAAAATGGATGTAGACGTAGTGAAAAGAATCGAAGAAGGATCTTTATAAGAAAAGAATATTATTTGTTTTTTTTATTTAAAGTAACATTTTATGAATATCGGGTGTTTGAAGTAAAATCAAGGAAGTAAAAGATAAATTGAAGTGTTTTAAATTGATGAAATAGTTTATTGATAAGTAGATCGATTTATCGAAGTACAGAATCAAAATTGTTAGCTAAAACAACTATGTTAAAGAATATTATAATCTAACAAGGAATGGGTAGAACTTTAAACTTAATAAAAATCATAAAGAAAAAAGAAAAATTATTATTGTTTCGACCGGATCTGGGAAGACCCTGTTAAAACACACAAGTTTGTCGAAGACCGGGCGGACGATCACGAACGGTAAAGGCTGGCGGGCGAGCGATGAAGCTGCTATGGACCGGGCAGACGGTTACCTCTTGGCCGAGGGTGGGACGCGCTGGGATGGGTTTCTCCTTATGCACTCTAGGTGGTCATCCTCCTACTCCAAGTCGGGCGGTCGGGTACCTGCCAAAGGCACTCCGATGCTCAAGTCAGTAATATGACAGAGCGCTATGTAATATATGTATATATTGCACTGTAATAAAAAAACTCCCCAGAACTCATACCTGGAACCTTTATTTATACTGATTGTAATGGGCTTTTACCTTTCGTGAGCCTGAAAAAGGCTCAATCATACCTTAATCTTCATTAAGGGCTTTAATGAGTCATTAGTATTTAACCGCGTAGTCGACACAGTGAGGGACAGTTGGGAAGGACGGTCGGCCAGGGATGTCAATCTGGGCGGACGGCCATCTGGTTCCGCTGTCTGGTCACATTGGGCGCATGGTCTTGATTGCCGACCTGGATGGACGTTCGGTTCCTGAATGGTCGGCCATGGAGGGTCACTCGGTCCATGTGTGGTCGGGCAGCGTTAACATGGACGTTCGGCATTGTCGGTCGTCACAGATGGACGACCTTAGAGAGCCGCTCGTTCTATGTACGGTTGGCCAATACGTCACCCAGATCGGACGTGCGGTCTTGATTGTGGCCGAGTGGGCGGCTTTGGAGGACTGTCGATCTATGAACGCTCGGACAACGTTCGCTAGGATGCTCGGTCTCGATTGTGATCTGGATGAGCGGCATTGGGTTATCCGCTCACTCGGCCTAGGTGTCGGGAGGACCGGTCGGTACAATTATTAAAAAAAAGAAAGGAAAACTACATTTAAAAAAAATGTAAATTAAAGAAAACGGGATGAATTATAAGAAGGGAATTGTCGTTCCATTACAAAATCTAGAGTACAAGTTATAAAACATAAAGTCCAAACTAATAAATAATTAGACTAGAAACCCTAATTCCTGTAAGAACACTATTTATAAAATATAAAATATAGATGTATCTAGAAATATCTTTTCACTTTAATAGCACTCTTCAAGAATTTATGCTTCAATTTTATAAAAACTGAAACATAAAAAGACGCGGTGACATTTCTGTAATAATAGCAAAGTTATATACCTCGGTTCAAAAAAAACCGTAGCAGAAAGATAATATTGCCTTGGTTTTAAAACTAACTGATGTCTATACCCTGCCAAAAGCATCTAGACATGTAGTAGATTGGTAAAAACCTCAATGTTTCAACTTTCTTTGTTATATAAATGTATGCTAAAGCAATTTTTTTTAATAGTTCCCTTACAACACATATGATGTTATCTGGGAGATCTACTGCTACAGCTAAAAAGCTTGCATGGGTTCCCCTTAAGGTTTAGTATTTTAGACCATACTTTTTTACATTTTGTTCCATTCCAATGATGTTACTTAACATTTTATAATTATGATGATATATTATAGTGTAATAGACAAACGAGATCATATGAATGTGGTTACTACATCATGTTTTGGATGATGACCATTATTTGTGCACATTACACCAATAAATGGCAAACGGTAATATTTAGGTTTGAATTCTATTTTCTCTATAGTTTAGATTTCATATACACTAATTGAAATCATTGTGTTTTATGCGGAGATTCAATATGACTGCTCCAATTCCAGAGAAGTCACTTAAACTCGTGAGGAAAGCACTGACTAAATATGTAATTCAATTATATAATAGTATGTAGTAGATATTAGGATATAGTAAGTTCTAAGTTTATGTTTATAAGTTGTTTTATGTTTTTGTACATTATTATTAGTTTAACTTTGTACATTACGTTGATTTATGCTTCAAAGTTGATTTATGATTACATTGGATTGATTTATGCTTCTAAGAAGTTGATTTATGATTACATTGAATGTATTTATGTTTTAATATAATTTTCATTCAAAATATATGCTTCTGGATTATTCTGAACTGTTCTGGATGTAAAGTTATATGTAGGTCTGTTTCTGCAGCTGGGAATGTAGTAGAAACAGACCTGATTTAAAAAAAAACAGGGAAATATGTCTCGGTTGAGACCATAATCGAAGTAGAAAACACCCGTATGGCATCGGTTAACGTCACAACCGAGACACAAATGTTGGTGGATGAAGCAAAAAAAAACAAAACAAAAAAGGACCCTACTGCCTCGGTTAAGATGTCAACCGAAGCAGTAGAGTGAGACATACTACCTCGGTTTAGAGGGAACCGAGGTATAAAGTCCTGTGAAAAAGAAATTAAAAAAATAAAAAACCCTACTGCTTTGGTTAACTTTGAACCGAGAAAAAATAAAAAAATATTACCACTTTTTGCCTCGCTTGGATATGCCTCGGTTCGGGAACCACTGCCTATTGGCGAAAATAACCGCTATCGTTTTCCTTGACTGCACTAGCTAGTGCTGTTTTAAATTTAATTTTTTTTATTCTTAAATATAAAATACATAAAAATAGACTATAAAAAGTAGTGTTGTCAAAATGGGTCACCCGGTCTAGCTCATCACAGGTTGATCAATTAGTGAGTCAACCCAATTCGACTCATTTTTTGGTGAGCCAAAAAAATGTAAACTCAGTCCAGTCCATTACGAGTTGGTGAATTAAACAGGTTGTCTCATTTTTTCACTTAATTACAAATTTATTTTAATTAAAAAATTTATAATGTTTTTGTAATTATAATATAAATAAATTTCACTATAAGATGATGTTAAACTTCAAAGATAATTAAAAAAAAGTGACATACAACTCAAATGTAATCCAAAAGCAAACTAAAAAAAGGAGCAAAAAGTTTCTAATATTGATAATTTTTATCTCATTTATTCATTTATAACATAAGAGTCTTGAATGAATAAATCTATACTATTTTGTTCTTTTGAAACATCTTTTTCTTTATTCTTGTTTACAATACAATAAAAAAATGTTAACTAATATTATTGAAACACAAAATAATAAATATAAAAATTAAACTAGGTAGATTGTTAAATCAATCCAACTCACCACCGGTTCAATCTTGATGAACCGAATTCTAAGTAGACCAAATTAAAAATTAATGCACATAAAAAAATTACATATTTTTAAAACCCAACTTAATCCAAACCTACAATAAATCGGATTGACCTATACCTTCTAATTTTAATGGTACTTAAAAAAGGAGTTTAAAACTAAGAAAATCAAATTATATGTGATTTATATGGTCGGTCCCATTGACTCGCTTTTATTTTAGACAAAAAAGAAAAAAAAAAGCTGGAATACATAATCTTATCGGAATCTAATCTTTTAAACTAATTAAATCAGTTGGAGTCAGCATTTGTATTATTACACATTAATTTATCTTTTGTACAAAGGAATGAGATAATTTATATAACATTTCATTCATACTGTATAACCGAGATCTGTGGAAGATGTTGTGGTACATGATATTTTTTTTAATTTTAACTTCACATGATTAATATAAAACTCAGTATATAAATACTCTCTTCGTCCCTATTTATAAAACAAATTCAACTATTAACATAATTTAAAAGTTAGTTAAACAAGATAAGAATAATTTATTCAATAGTTTGTATTATAATTTCAAAACTATTTTTATTATATTTAAATTTAAATTATTTGAATATAAGTTTATATCTTTTATGTATTTGTATTCTCAAAAAGAAAGAAAGAAAAAATATATACCTTCATTTTAAATATTTGTTATTTAAAACGTGTCAATTTATTAAAGACGTTTAAAAGAATTAATACATTATTCAATCATGAAGGATTAATAATATTTTTAAAAGTCTTATCAATAATTACTGTAATACAGTATTTTGTCGTCTTACATATTGGATAACTCAATAGTTTTCTTCCTCCAGATAATTTAACTGCTAGATGGCATTGTCATGTTTCGTTAAAATATACTTGGTTTCAGAAGAAAAATTAAACTATAATAGAAGAAGAATAAACTAAGAAGTTTCAGAAGATGATTAAGAGAAAAGGGTAAAGGACAAAATGAGAAGAAAGTTTTCAGTTTTTATTTCATATATATATATATATATATATATATATATATTATATATATATATATATATATATATATATATATATATATATATATATATATATATATATATATATATATATATATATATATATATATATATATATATATATATATATATATATATATATATATATATATATAAGGTTTAGTATTTAAGATGCTATATTTTTGTCCAATAAGTCTAATATAATTTTACTCTCATCCAGCCACAAAGTATCCTTGTGAGTTTCAAAATAATTATCATAAAAATTAATAAATTTACTGTGCGATAGTTTATGATGATAGGATGATGGTTTAACTTTTTTTTTTCTTTACCAAGTATTAAGTTTCATTTCTTTCATTTAAGATTATATATAACAAATGAATAAAAATAAAACATTTTGATTTTTAAAGTGCATTGTATTTTTTGAAAATACTAATTTCATTTTGTTTTGATTTTTCATCTATGTATATATATAACACACATATTAAAATGCGTAATTAATATATAAAAGAATTGTATTTTCAATAAATCTTTTTTTCTTGTATACATTTTATCATGCTCATTTATAGAAGTGTAAAATTAAACAATCATCAATTAAATGTCATCTTACATTTTCGTAATGATTGATAATTAAAAATATCATTTTTTTCTGCAAAAGGTTTGAACATAAGATATTATAAAATATCATTTTTACTTCACAATTTTGGCATGACAAGGCTAAAAAAATCATGTAGTGAATACGTTCTTCTTATAAAATACTCTGAGTTTCGTAATTCTCAACATGTAAACTTTATTAGTTACAAGATACTGGTATCAAGTATCAGTATAAGATATCCTAATGTTTGGTTAATCAATCATGTTATGTCATATAGAAGTGAAAGACTTTCAACTAGTACAAAAATATATATTATTTTGATAATAAATCAACAGTTTTACATATTATAAAAAACAGAAAGGTAAAGTGATAAAATTAATATTAGTTTATTTTTTTAATACTATATCCATTTAAAGGATTATATAAAGAAGAACAATTTTAAGAAAAAAATAAGTTAAAATGTGAGATCCCGGTAAATTAGAAGCGTAATTAGGTGTCAAATCAGCATTTATTACGCTGCTGAATCACCTGGCTGCTTCCATGAATGCGCCGCGCCACACGTCCCAGTGCATTAAAAACGCACAAAACTCTGCATGCACACACGCCACTTGTCGTTGGAAGCTTCTGTTTCAGAGTTTGGTATGCAGGTGTCCGTTTGGGAGACGTTCGTTCAAACGAATGTGAGTTAAACAAAAATCAGATTTTCGAAAACCCTTCCACTCACCTGCATCACTCACCTTCTTTCTCTGAAACCTAAAATCTTCCATTTTCTCTGATCTCTCTCTCTAGAACCAGTTGCCCTCTCTCTTCTGTAACTCATCTTCTTCTTCTCCGATTCACTTTCCAGAACCATAGGAACGTTCGTCCTGCTGTGATCTTTCATTTGGACCGAACAGAACTTGGATCGGAACTGGTAAGTTTTCCTTTCTACACGTCGTCTCCTCTGGTTTCATGCGAACCCTGGTTTTGGTTGCATGCATGAGTTCTAGGTCTGAATTATGTTGATTTTTGGTGTCTTAGATTTACGTGGGAACTGTTGAGCGAAGCCTGGGTGTAAGACGTGGTTAGAGGAAAACCTAAAATCTTGTTATTGGAAGTTCACTGCTATCCAGGTAAGGGAAGCTTATATATTTAATTTATACTGTATGTTGTATGATCTGAGTTGTATGAATGAAAAATATAAGGTTTGAGTTGTATGGATGATCACTGTTATTGTGCATGTATGAACTGCATGATGTTTGAGCTGTATGGTTGACCACTGTTATGGAATCTGGTTTTCTGATTTTGATTTATCTGTCATGAACGATCACTGTTTGCATGGATTGTATATATTATTGGTGGTTTGAAACGCATGTTGATTTGATTATGGATGAATGGAGTATGGTTATGGTAGAGTTGGAATGATTAAAATGTTGAAATCTGTATGAGAACGATGTTAATGGTGAATTAAATCTGGAATGAAAGTTATAAAGTTTATAAATTTGAAATCTGGAAAATTCTGTTAAACTTAGGAAACCTGGAATTTTAAATCTTCCCCTTTGATAAATGACGCTCGTCACTGCACGGTCTTAGACCGTTCGGTTTTCATTAAAATAACAGTTTGGAATTTATTCATTCGGAATGAATTCTGCTCAAGAACGAGCGTCCCCATTTTAGTGAATGAGCGTTCGGTTCAGCTCAGTTTAGATAAATATTTGAAACTTTATAAATACGTGACGTTCGGCCTTAAGTCGAACGTTCGTCCTCAATGACGTTCGACCTCATGTCGAGCGTTCGTATTTGATTACGTTCGACCTTATGTAGAGCGATTGCCTTTGATAGCGTTCGACCTCATGTCGAGCGTTCGTCCTTGAATTGCGTTCGACCTTATGTCGAGCGATTGTCTTTGAGAGCGTTCGACCTCATGTCGAGCGTTCGTCTTTGAGAGCGTTCGACCTCATGTCGAGCGTTCGTCTCTAAGAGCGTTCGACCTCATGTCGAGCGTTCGTCTTTAATTTCGTTCTGTCTTGTATCAAACGTTCGTTCTAAATCGCGCAAGGTCTCCTCTCAAGCGCTCGTACAATTGAATAATTATCTGATATCAAATAGCGTTCGTCCATACAGTTAATTAACGTTCGTCTTTTTGTGAAAGTGGAACATAGAATGAAAATGTGAATTTATGAAAGAGTTAAGGTGTGAGAACGATTTAAGAAATGAAGTTATGATATTGATATTTGAACGAGCGTTCCAAGGAGGAACGACTCTGATTTCTATATTGGATATTAACTTTGGTAAAGTATGACTGTGGATAAGTTAAGACTCGCTGTCCATCCTGATGTTCCGTGATACGCCTCTTCAAGTAGAAGGGGGTATTCATGTGTGGGAACGGCAGGAGGTCCTTAGTCCATAAGTTAACATGGGCGACGTAAGAACGGACTTACCTCGAGTGGCAGCTGTTTGGTGTATCCCAGTTACTACATCACTCGGGTGCAAGGACGCTTGTAACTACACAGATTCATACAGTCCGGACGGTCGGTCTAGTATTTGTAGATTCATGTGCTGATTGATGTATATGTATATGTGTTGATCGTGTGTTTGTTTGAATAGAAATGTTGAAGTATGAATTTAAATATTATAAGCTTACCCTTGCATTTCCATTGTGTTGTCTACTGTCCATGTTTAATCCGTCTTGTCAAAATGCAATGATCATCCGTTGTGGATGTGAGCAGATGGTGATGCATCCCTTGAGCAAATGCTGGAAGAAGAAAATTTGGATGAAACAAATCTGGTGGAAGTTGATGTGAAGGCCGAGCCTTAGAGCGCTCGTTAGAATAGATCTGTGAACGTTAGTGTAGTTTAAACGTTCGGCCAAGTATTTTGTAAGGTCGTTCGTCTTAAGCTTCAAATTTTTTTTATTTTGTCGTACGTTGTTCTATACATTTAAGAACGTTCGTTTCAGATTTCTCATGGCCTGCGTTTATGCGCCTTCTTTTGTACTGATGCCGTTCGGCTTTTAAATCCTAATTTTAATGCAAAGACTGTTTATGTTACTGTTAATTGTAATTAATTCTGAATTATGGTAATTACTGTATTTTGGGATGTTACATTAGTGGTATCAGAGCAGTTTTGTTCTCTTAAGGACGTTGTAGGGTTATGAGTGCACTGTGTTTTTGCTGTGTGCTTATTGCATGTTTAATGAGTTATTGTTATTTAACTCTTGGACATATCTAACGCTCGTTTTTTTCTCTGTATCCAGAGAACGAATGGCACCTAGACTCCCTCCTCCCCCGCAGCCTAACGAACCTGATGCGTCCAACAACGCTAGGTTGTTGGAGACGGTGATAGACCGCTTACAGCAACAAAATACGACCCTCATGGAGCAGAACGCCACTCTGATGCAGCAAAACCAAGCTGCTATGCAGAGTCTGGAGGCCTCTCGTGCGAATTCTGAGACCACGCAGAGGCAGTTGATGGAGATACTTGCAGCAACTAGAGGTGCGTCTGGAGCATCCTCTTCAAACGCTGCTCAACCAAATGCTGAATGGAGCTTGGAGAGTTTCCTCCAACATCATCCGGTTAAGTTCAGTGGGAAGGGTCTCCCAGATGAAGCAGATCAATGGTTAAGAGATATAGAGAAAATTTTCAATGCCAAGAGATGCCCAGACGAGAATAGATTAGCGTACGCGGAGTATCTGTTGACGGGAGAAGCGAGTCATTGGTGGACGAGCGCGAGAGCCATTCTCGCAGACGCACGACAGCCAGTCACTTGGGAAGTGTTTAGGGCTAAGTTTTATGAAGAATATTTTCCGGACAGCGTTCGGTTTGCGAAGGAAGTGGAATTTTTACAACTGGTTCAAGGAGGTATGTCTGTTTCCGAATACACCAATAAGTTCAAGCATCTCGTCAGATTCAATACCATGGCCACAAGTGAAGTATGGCAGTGTAGAAAGTTTGAAAACGGATTGCGGAGCGACTTGAAAGTGTTGATATCCAGTTTGTGTATCCGGACGTTTCCCGCTATGGTTGAGAGAGCCAAGGTTTTGGAGAGGAACATGGCAGAAGCGGAACGTCAGAAGAGGTCGCAACAAGTGAGTAGAGGACCGGTGGTGTCCAGGGGAGGTGCTGTACAGAGGAGACCTCCTTACGCTCGTCCAAATCAGTCTTCTCAGACGAGCGGATCTCAAGCAGTAATTCCTGTCGGACAGTCTGGGCAGGGAGGTGTTGTTTGTTTCCGGTGTGGAGGGCCACATTATAGGTCTTCATGCCCTCAATTGGTGGGGGTAAAGCAATGCAATCGTTGCGGGAGAAGCGGGCACTTGGATCACGAGTGCAATATGAGTGGGCGTGCGGTGATGAGGCCACCCAATGCTGGAAGGAATCAGGCGAGAGGAGGACGAGCCCAAGCTAGTGGGCGAGTATATGCTATAACGAGCGCGGAGGCAGCTAGCTCAGGTAACCTTGTAATTGGTGAATGCATGCTGTATGGTAGATCATGCTGTGCTTTGTTTGATTCGGGGGCGACGCACTCCTTCATCTCGAAGGCGTGTGTTGAAAAACTAGGATTAAAAGTGAGTGAGATGTTGTGTGATCTGGTGGTGTCTACCCCAGCAGCTGGTGAGGTTAGGACGTCCACTATGTGCGTCAAGTGTCCTACAGAAGTGGAGGGACGTAAGTTTAAGGTTAGCCTCATCTGCTTACCTCTTCAAGGTTTGGAGGTGATCTTAGGAATGGATTGGTTGGCTGCCAATCGTATTCTTATTGATTGTGGAGCGAAGGAGTTGATCTTCCCTGGTGAAGAAGAAGAAGTTCTTTCAGTGACGCTCGGTCAGCTGAAAGAAGACATTATGGAAGGCGCCAGCTGTTTCCTGATTATGACTCACGAGGATCAGGAATCCAGAGAAATGGTAGAAGAACGATCGTCCACTAGAAACGGTAATGGACGATCGGTTGTGGACGAGTTTGCGGACGTTTTTCCGGAAGAGATCCCTGGACTTCCCCCTCAGCGTGAAGTGGAGTTCACGATTGATTTGGTGACTACAGCGGCTCCCATCTCAGTTCAACCATATAGGATGTCGCCTGCGGAGTTAGCTGAACTAAAGGAGCAGATTGAGGAGTTGATAGAGAAGAAATTCATTAGGCCGAGCGTATCACCTTGGGGAGCGCCCGTGCTGTTAGTAAGGAAGAAAGATGGCAGCTCTCGGTTGTGTATTGACTACAGGCAATTAAACAAGCTGACCATCAAGAACAAGTACCCTTTGCCAAGGATAGATGACTTGCTGGATCAACTACATGGGGCTGCAGTGTTCTCGAAGATTGATTTGAGGTCCGGATATCATCAAATTAGGGTTAAAGAAGATGACATCCAGAAGACAGCATTCAGGTCACGGTATGGGCATTATGAATATGTAGTGATGCCTTTTGGAGTAACGAACGCTCCAGCCGTGTTCATGGAGTACATGAACCGCATATTCAGGCCTTATTTGGATAAGTTTGTGGTCGTCTTCATAGATGATATCCTCATCTATTCCAAGACCGAAGACGAGCATGAAGAGCACCTTAGACTTGTACTTGGAGTGTTGCGGGAGAAAGAATTATATGCCAAGTTGTCTAAGTGTGAATTCTGGATGAAGGAGATTCAGTTTTTGGGTCATGTGGTGTCGGCTGGAGGCATCTCGGTGGATCCAGCGAAAGTGCGAGCGGTACTGGATTGGGAGAGTCCGCGTTCGGTCACGGAAGTACGTAGTTTTGTTGGACTGGCGGGCTACTACAGACGTTTCATTGAAGGTTTTGCTAAGATAGTAGCGCCGCTAACTCAATTGACCCGTAAAGATCAGCCGTTCGCTTGGACCGATCGTTGTGAGGCCAGTTTTCAGGAGTTGAAGGTGAAGCTTACGAGCGCCCCAGTGCTGGTTATTCCGGATACGTCTAAACCGTTTGAAGTCTATTGCGACGCTTCTCATCAAGGTCTGGGTTGTGTTTTGATGCAAGAGAAGCGAGCGGTAGCCTATGCGTCTCGGCAGTTGAGGATTCACGAGAGGAATTACCCGACGCACGACCTGGAGTTGGCAGCGGTCGTTTTTGCGCTGAAGATCTGGAGGCATTTCTTGTATGGATCCGCGTTCCAAGTCTTCAGTGATCACAAGAGTCTCAAGTACCTCTTTGATCAGAAGGAGTTGAATATGAGGCAGAGGAGGTGGCTTGAGTTCTTGAAGGATTATGACTTCGAACTACTCTATCACCCAGGAAAAGCGAACGTGGTAGCAAACGCCCTAAGCAGAAAAGTGGTGCATATGTCGTCTATGATGGTGCGCGAGCTTAGCTTGGTGGAGAGTTTCAGAGATCTAAGGTTACAATTTGAGTTAGAACCGAGCAGCATCAAGTGTTGTAACCTTAGAATATCTAGCAATGTGTTCGACCGAATCAGAATGAAACAGCGAGAGGACGAAGAGCTGGTGAAGATCTTAAGCGCGCTCGGTACGGATCGAGCCAAGTGGTTCAATACAGGAACGGACGGCATGCTGCGTTACCAGGGTAGGACGTGCGTTCCTAACGATGGCGAGCTGAAACGGATCGTTTTGGAGGAAGCTCATCACAGCCGTCTTAGCATGCACCCGGGTATGACTAAGATGTATCAAGACCTCCGGAAATCGTTTTGGTGGCCTGGAATGAAGAGTGATGTCGCTCGTTTTGTGGCATCATGTCTGACCTATCAACGAGCGAAGGCAGAATATCAAAGACCTGGCGGATTGCTTCAACAGTTGGAAATTCCCGAATGGAAGTGGGATAGCATATCTATGGATTTCGTGACTCATCTACCACGCACAGTCAGAAATCACGATTCAATCTGGGTGATCGTGGACAGACTAACGAAGAGCGCCCATTTCCTGCCCGTGAACTTGAAGATGTCAATGACTAATTTGGCCAAATTGTATATAATTGAGATCGTTCGTCTGCATGGAGTGCCTTCAAGCATAGTTTCTGACCGAGACACGAGATTTACATCTCGGTTTTGGCAATCCTTACAAGGTGAATTGGGAAGCAAGCTGCAGATGAGTTCAGCATATCATCCACAAACGGACGGCCAGTCTGAACGTACCATCCAGACGCTGGAAGATTTACTGAGGACGTGCGTCCTAGACCACTTGGGCGCATGGGATGAAGTCTTGCCACTCGTGGAGTTCACGTACAACAATAGCTATCAGTCGAGCATAGGTATGGCGCCGTTTGAAGCTCTCTATGGGAGGAAATGCCGAACACCACTTTGCTGGTTCCAAGAGGGAGAGAAAGTGCTGACTGGACCCGAGCTCATCCAACAAACGACCGAGAAAGTCAAGCAAATCCAGGAGAGATTGAAGACGTCCTTGAGCAGACAGAAGTCGTATGCAGATAAGAGGAGAAGACCGTTGGAATTCGCTGCAGGAGACCATGTGTTTCTTCGACTCAATCCAATTACTGGTGTAGGACGAGTCGTTCGACCAAAGAAGCTGTCTCCCAAGTTCATAGGGCCGTACCAGATTTTGAAGAAGATTGGACCCGTAGCGTACGAGCTTGCATTGCCGCCCCAACTATCCAACCTTCACCCCGTTTTCCACGTCTCTCAACTTCGAAAGTATATAGCAAATCCGACACACGTACTGGAGTTAGAAGACATTCAGCTACGTCCAGACCGAACGTTAGAACTGCATCCAGTCCGTGTTGAAGATAGACGCACCAAGTACTACAAGGGCAAGGAAGTTCGCTTGGTGAAAATGGTGTGGGACGCTAAGACGGGTGATTCAACGTGGGAAATTGAGAGCGCCATGAAGGACTTGTATCCTAATTTGTTTCTGGGTGAGTCTCTAATTTTCGAGGTCGAAAATTTTTGTAGATAGGTGGAATGTGAGATCCCGGTAAATTAGAAGCGTAATTAGGTGTCAAATCAGCATTTATTACGCTGCTGAATCACCTGGCTGCTTCCATGAATGCGCCGCGCCACACGTCCCAGTGCATTAAAAACGCACAAAACTCTGCATGCACACACGCCACTTGTCGTTGGAAGCTTCTGTTTCAGAGTTTGGTATGCAGGTGTCCGTTTGGGAGACGTTCGTTCAAACGAATGTGAGTTAAACAAAAATTAGATTTTCGAAAACCCTTCCACTCACCTGCATCACTCACCTTCTTTCTCTGAAACCTAAAATCTTCCATTTTCTCTGATCTCTCTCTCTAGAACCAGTTGCCCTTCTCTCTTCTGTAACTCATCTTCTTCTTCTCCGATTCACTTTCCAGAACCATAGGAACGTTCGTCCTGCTGTGATCTTTCATTTGGACCGAACAGAACTTGGATCGGAACTGGTAAGTTTTCCTTTCTACACGTCGTCTCCTCTGGTTTCATGCGAACCCTGGTTTTGGTTGCATGCATGAGTTCTAGGTCTGAATTATGTTGATTTTTGGTGTCTTAGATTTACGTGGGAACTGTTGAGCGAAGCCTGGGTGTAAGACGTGGTTAGAGGAAAACCTAAAATCTTGTTATTGGAAGTTCACTGCTATCCAGGTAAGGGAAGCTTATATATTTAATTTATACTGTATGTTGTATGATCTGAGTTGTATGAATGAAAAATATAAGGTTTGAGTTGTATGGATGATCACTGTTATTGTGCATGTATGAACTGCATGATGTTTGAGCTGTATGGTTGACCACTGTTATGGAATCTGGTTTTCTGATTTTGATTTATCTGTCATGAACGATCACTGTTTGCATGGATTGTATATATTATTGGTGGTTTGAAACGCATGTTGATTTGATTATGGATGAATGGAGTATGGTTATGGTAGAGTTGGAATGATTAAAATGTTGAAATCTGTATGAGAACGATGTTAATGGTGAATTAAATCTGGAATGAAAGTTATAAAGTTTATAAATTTGAAATCTGGAAAATTCTGTTAAACTTAGGAAACCTGGAATTTTAAATCTTCCCCTTTGATAAATGACGCTCGTCACTGCACGGTCTTAGACCGTTCGGTTTTCATTAAAATAACAGTTTGGAATTTATTCATTCGGAATGAATTCTGCTCAAGAACGAGCGTCCCCATTTTAGTGAATGAGCGTTCGGTTCAGCTCAGTTTAGATAAATATTTGAAACTTTATAAATACGTGACGTTCGGCCTTAAGTCGAACGTTCGTCCTCAATGACGTTCGACCTCATGTCGAGCGTTCGTATTTGATTACGTTCGACCTTATGTAGAGCGATTGCCTTTGATAGCGTTCGACCTCATGTCGAGCGTTCGTCCTTGAATTGCGTTCGACCTTATGTCGAGCGATTGTCTTTGAGAGCGTTCGACCTCATGTCGAGCGTTCGTCTTTGAGAGCGTTCGACCTCATGTCGAGCGTTCGTCTCTAAGAGCGTTCGACCTCATGTCGAGCGTTCGTCTTTAATTTCGTTCTGTCTTGTATCAAACGTTCGTTCTAAATCGCGCAAGGTCTCCTCTCAAGCGCTCGTACAATTGAATAATTATCTGATATCAAATAGCGTTCGTCCATACAGTTAATTAACGTTCGTCTTTTTGTGAAAGTGGAACATAGAATGAAAATGTGAATTTATGAAAGAGTTAAGGTGTGAGAACGATTTAAGAAATGAAGTTATGATATTGATATTTGAACGAGCGTTCCAAGGAGGAACGACTCTGATTTCTATATTGGATATTAACTTTGGTAAAGTATGACTGTGGATAAGTTAAGACTCGCTGTCCATCCTGATGTTCCGTGATACGCCTCTTCAAGTAGAAGGGGGTATTCATGTGTGGGAACGGCAGGAGGTCCTTAGTCCATAAGTTAACATGGGCGACGTAAGAACGGACTTACCTCGAGTGGCAGCTGTTTGGTGTATCCCAGTTACTACATCACTCGGGTGCAAGGACGCTTGTAACTACACAGATTCATACAGTCCGGACGGTCGGTCTAGTATTTGTAGATTCATGTGCTGATTGATGTATATGTATATGTGTTGATCGTGTGTTTGTTTGAATAGAAATGTTGAAGTATGAATTTAAATATTATAAGCTTACCCTTGCATTTCCATTGTGTTGTCTACTGTCCATGTTTAATCCGTCTTGTCAAAATGCAATGATCATCCGTTGTGGATGTGAGCAGATGGTGATGCATCCCTTGAGCAAATGCTGGAAGAAGAAAATTTGGATGAAACAAATCTGGTGGAAGTTGATGTGAAGGCCGAGCCTTAGAGCGCTCGTTAGAATAGATCTGTGAACGTTAGTGTAGTTTAAACGTTCAGCCAAGTATTTTGTAAGGTCGTTCGTCTTAAGCTTCAAATTTTTTTTATTTTGTCGTACGTTGTTCTATACATTTAAGAACGTTCGTTTCAGATTTCTCATGGCCTGCGTTTATGCGCCTTCTTTTGTACTGATGCCGTTCGGCTTTTAAATCCTAATTTTAATGCAAAGACTGTTTATGTTACTGTTAATTGTAATTAATTCTGAATTATGGTAATTACTGTATTTTGGGATGTTACATAAAACATTAATATATTGAATAAGAAAGAAAAAATTTAAAACCAAAACTTAAAAAATTTAAAATTAAATAGAAATATCAATATATTAAAAATATAAATTTATATTCTTTATCATATTACTAATTATATATATATATATATATAATTTAATTTTAATAATATAAAATATATAAATTTATTTTTATCAAACTTCTTGTTAATTAGCACTAACCAGAAAAGGTTATCATAAAAGTTTAATTAAAAATAGATCGTACATATTCTTATCTTAATGAACATTTAATGAATCTTTTAAGCAATTTAATGAGTTAATTCATTCGAATTATGATTTCCAATAAAAGAATTTATTGAGTGATTACGTAACTCTTTGTGATTCTTTAAGAGGTGTAGTTAGAGTGATGAGACTTATGACACTTGTTCAGCATTAATTAAGGTACACTGATTGTTTTGAGCCAAGAAGAGAAAGAAAAAAATAAAAGAACCAAATTGAAAGGCATTGTTAATTTTGGCCCACCAATCAAGCAATTAAATGAATATGTTGCTAAGCACCCACTAACTCCCCATGTGCCCTAGAAAAGACAATTTGCCCATATTGTCCAATGTCTCCCCATGTGTTCCTTCAACTCTTGCTTTTTTGCAACACTAGGGCGGCTTCTATTTTATTCATGTTCTTCTTTCAGCCTTTTCAACACTTTCCCTCTATTATATAAGGGCCTAACCTCATCACCTTCTCTTTGCTCCTTCACTTTCCAAACCAAAGAAGAGATCAAAGAGTGTGAGAAAGATGATGAAGTTGAGGTCAAAGAGGTTTTCAAGAAGCAGCTCCAAGCTTGGCAACAATGGCAGCAAAGGAGCAGCATCATCCCCAGAAAAGGATGCCAAAAACAATGGTGAAATCAAGTGGGAACTTAGGCCTGGTGGCATGCTTGTTCAGAAGAGGGAGAGTAATAATAACCAAAGTTCTGGAGAGGGAGTCATTGCTGTTAGAGTCTCCACTGTCTCACAATGGCATGACATTTCCATTGATGCCACTTCAACTTTTGGTAATGCTCTTCTAATGAAATATCATTTTAGTTACAAATACTTTTATTGAGTTTGGTTTCACATTATATATATAAGAAAAAAGATTCAAACATCTGTTACTTCAAAGTTTTGGGTTTAAAAAATGTATTAATTAAGTTTCTTTTATATAAAATGTTTTTAGTTTATTGGTCAACAATCTCCTTAAAGTTTTCCCTAATGAAATTTGTTTTTTCTTATCAATTTGTTGTTCATGCATACCCTTTTCAAAGTCTACTCCAAATTTTCATTTTTAGTTAAAAGGGTGTTTTTATTAATAAAAAAGATTCAAAATTTTGGTTTATAATGTTGACTTTGAAATCATTAGTTTTTTTCTTTTTGGTATTTCTCTTTAAAATACTTGACCTTTAATCCTTTTCCCCTTTCAGACAAAGGTAATTAATGTATGGTGATTAATGATATATATATATATATATATATATATATATATATATATATATATATATATATATATATATATATATATATATATATATATATATATAACATTCTAAAAGTTGGAGACCAAAACAAAAATTCATAAGGGTGGATAGAGGGATGAATCATTAAATCAGATAAGATACTGAGAATAAGTTCTCTAAATCAGAGATCAGAAATGATTAAACTTTTCATTTCTTGAAAATTGGAGAGACCACAGAGATTTTGATACTAATTTGTGAATGATAAAAACTTGCAGGGGAACTAAAACTGATTTTGTCACTGGTGACAAATTTGGATCCCAGAGAGCAGAGGCTTCTGTTCAAGGGCAAAGAGAGGGAGGACAGTGAATTCCTTCACATGGTTGGGGTGAGAGACAAGGACAAGGTTCTAATGCTTGAGGATCCTGCAACAAAGGAGATGAAGCTTCTTGGCATGGCAAGAGGCCAACCCATTAACAATACTTGCTGTACCATCGCTGTATGAACACCCTTTGATTTCATCAAACTTCTTGTGAATTAGCACTAACCAGAAAAGAAAAAAAAAACAAAAAGTGAAGTAAAGTTTAATGTAACGATATGGTCTTTCTTCACTTTTGTTTGTCTTAGAATAGAAACTTAATTATGTACTTATCTGTTGGGTAGAACCTCCCTTCATTTAAAAATGTACAACATGATGCAATGCCATGTCATTTTGCAGAGGTTTCTCTTGTAATTCAAGTATCCATTCTCTCGTATGTTTTTTGTACTCTCCTTCTCTAGTGTTTTTAAAATATATTTATTTTGATACATTAAAAAAGTTTTTAATATGCTTTAAAATATAAAAATTAATATAAGTTAATGTATTTTTAAGGTTCATTAGATAAACAACACAAAAAATATAATTAAGAATCAAAATTGTTTCATCAACATTGTACAATCTTTTGTTTTTTGTTTTTTTTTGGTGTCATAATTTTTGTTGTACTAGCGAGTAAAAAACACACAATAAAAAATCAAAACATAGTGTTGTACAACCTTTTTGTTCTTTGTTTTTGTTTTATTTTATTTTTTTTCTTGTGATGGTTTTGGTGTGTGTCCTTTGTTCAATTATATAAAACCCATGCGTGCACGCCGACAAGAAAGAAAAAAGATTAACAATGCTAGAAGTAGGGTGGAAGCTTTGCTAAGGTATAGGTTGTAAAGTTCGAGATGTTTGGGTCAAAGATGGTATTCAAATCGAGGGTCTACATTTTAAATTTCTTAAATAATTAGAAGAAAAAAGTGCTAATCTCAATTCATAAAGAATGGTTTTATGTCATTAAAAGTTTATGTAAGTGGTGAGTTATTATTTTCTTAAATAAGTTATGCAAATTTGGAATCAATAAGTGAGTTATCATTATCCTTAGGTACCATGTTTATAAATGGCATATTGTAACATCCCAAAATACAGTAATTACTATAATTCAGAATTAATTACAATTAACAGTAACATAAACAGTCTTTGCATTAACACAGGTTAAAAAGAAGCCGAACGGCGTCAGTACAGAAGAACGTACGCTCAAAATATAATTCAGTGATAAACAGGACGAACGGTTTTACAAAACATTTAACCGCACGTCCAACTATTCTACCATTTACATCACTACTCTAACGAGCGCTCTAAGGCTCCGCCTTGACTTCTACCTCAACCAGATTTGCATCTTCCAAATTTTCTTCTTCCAGCATTTCTTCAAGAGATGCTCCACCATCTGCTCACATCCACACGGATGATCATTGCAAGACAAGACGAACGTACATGGACAGTGGACAACACAATGGAAACGCAAGGGTAAGCTTATAATATTTAAATTCATACTTCAACATTTCTATTCAAACAAACACACGTTCAGCACATATACATATAACATCAATCAACACATGAATATACCAATACTAGACCGACCGTCCGGACTGTATGAATCTGTGTAGTTACAAGCGTCCTTGCACCCGAGTGATGTAGTAACTGGGATACACCAAACAGCTGCCACTCGAGGTAAGTCCGTTCTTACGTCGCCCATGTTAACTTATGGACTAAGGACCTCCTGCCGTTCCCACACATGACATACTTCCTCTACATGAAGATAGTATTCACGGAACATCAGGATGGACAACGAGTCTTAACTCATCCACAGTCATACTTTACCAAATTTAATATTCAATATAAAAATCAGAGTCGTTCCTCCTTGGAACGCTCGTTCAAATACCAACATCATAACTTCGCTTCTTATATTGTTCGCACTGTAATTTATCATAATTCATAATCAATTTCATCTTTAACTTTAAGAGTACAAGAGAACGAACGTTCAGTCCTTTGAAGAAATAGGACGAACGTTCAAATATAGTACTGGACGGACAGACGTGACTCTCTGTTTGACCAGTTAAATGCATTGACTCAATTTGAAGTGTATTGGTACTTAGAAGATTTCAAAATGATTACCTTGGACCAGATTCAATATAAGAAGAATACTCAATAAGACTTAGAAATTTTATTTGTAAAATTTGGTATATACTGAACTGATGTCAGTATTTGAACGAACGTAAGAGAATGAATATTGAAATATTTGGACGAACGCTATTTACGTTCGTTAAGGAATTAATAATAAGGACGAACGTTCGACATGAGGCCGAACGATATTTAGTACGAACGTTCGACATGAGGCCGAACGCTATTAAAAACGAACGCTCGACATAAGGCCGAACGCTATCAAAGACAAACGCTCGACATAAGGCCGAACACTATCAAAGACGAACGCTCAACATAAGGCCGAACGCTATCAAAGACGAACGCTCGACATAAGTCCGAACGCTATCAAAGACGAACGCTCGACATAAGGCCGAACGCTATCAAAGACGAACGCTCGACATAAGGCCGAACGCTATCAAAGACGAACGCTCGACATTAGGCCGAACGTTCAAACATTCAAATGGGGACGCTCGTTCACGAGCATAATTCTTTCCAAATGAAGGAATCCCATTCTATGTTATTTTAAGGGGAAACCGAACGGTTTAAGACCGTACAGTGACGAGCGTCATTTATCAAAGGGGATGAATAAAATTTCAGATTTCTCAACCTTAGAAAATTCTTCCAGATTTCAAATTTATAAACTTTATAACTTTCATTCCAGATTTAATTCACCTTAAATATCATCATCATATAGATCTCATCATTTTAATCATTCCAACTATACAATAACCATACTCCATTCATACGTAATCAAATCAACATGCATTTCAATCAAAGTCCACAACGTATTCAATACATACAAGCAGTGCTCGTTCATGACAGATCAATCAAAACCAGAATTCATACCAGATATCAGTAAACGTCCCTAACAGCTCAAACTTCATACTTTTCATACATGCAATCCAGATTACACAACATGCAAGTATAAATTAAACATATAAGCTTCCCTTACTTGGATAGCAGTGTACGCCCTAAAATATGACTTCCACACGTTCAACTACAGCTCTTCTATGCGCAACAGCCACTTAAGTTCCTTCTACTAAATCTAACCCTTTATCTAAACACCAAAATCAGAGATTGCTCAGAAACAGTCCATGCATGAACTGAAGACATGGTTTAGAATGAAACCCTAATGGACGAACTACTAGAGGAAGAAACTTACCAGCTTAGAATCAAATTCTGTTCGGTCCAGACTAACGTTCGTGTCTCCAGAAACGTTCCTATGGTTCTGAAATTGAAATCGGAGAAGAAAATGAGGAGTTGCAGTAGAGGGAAGGTGACTGGTTTCAGAGAGAAGTTGGAGAAGATGAAAGGTTTGGTTTCAGAGAAAGAAGGTGAGTGATGCAGGTGAGTGGAAGGGTTTTCGAAAATCTGATTTTGTTTAACTCACATTCGTTTGAACGAACGTCTCCCAAACGGACACCTGCATACCAAACTCTGAAACGGAAGCTTCCAACGTGACAAGTGGCGTGTGTGCATGCAGAGTTTGGTGCGTTTTTAATGCACTGGTGTGTGACGCGGCGCATTCATGGAAGCAGCCAGGTGATTCAGCAGCGTAATAAATGCTGATTTGACCCTTAATTACGTTTTTAATTTACCGAGATCTCACATTCCACCTATCTACAAAAATTTTCGACCTCGAAAATTAAAGACTCACCCAGAAACAGAGTTGGGTACAAGTCCTTCATGGCGCTCTCAACTTCCCACGTTGAATCACCCGTCTTAGCGTCCCACACCATCTTCACCAAGCGGACTTCCTTGCCCTTGTAGTACTTGGTGCGGCTATCTTCTACACGAACTGGATGCAATTCTAATGTTCGATCGGAGCGTAGCTGAATGTCTTCTAACTCCAGTACATGTGATGGATTTGCTATATATTTCCGAAGTTGAGAGACGTGGAAAACGGGATGAAGGTTGGATAGCTGGGGCGGCAATGCAAGCTCGTATGCTACTGGTCCGATCTTCCTCAGGATCTGGTACGGCCCAATGAATTTGGGAGACAGCTTCTTTGGACGAACGGCTCGTCCTACACCAGTAATTGGATTGAGTCGAAGGAACACATGGTCTCCTGCAGCGAATTCCAACGGTCTTATCCTCTTATCTGCGTACGACTTCTGTCTGCTCAAAGACGTCTTCAACCTCTCTTGGATTTGCTTGACTTTCTCGGTCGTTTGCTGGATAAGCTCAGGTCCAGTCAGTACGTGCTCTCCTTCCTTGAACCAACAAAGTGGCGTTCGACATTTCCTCCCATAGAGTGCTTCAAACGGCGCCATTCCAATACTCGCCTGGAAACTGTTGTTATACGTGAACTCCACTAGCGGCAGGATCTCATCCCATGCGCCTACATGATCTAGGACGCACGTCCTCAGTAAATCTTCTAACATCTGGATGGTCCGTTCAGACTGACCGCCCGTCTGAGGGTGATATGCCGAACTCATTTGCAACTTACTACCGAGCTCGCTTTGAAGGGACTGCCAAAACCGCGAAGTGAACCTTGTGTCTCGATCGGAAATGATGCTCGACGGTACTCCATGTAAGCGAACGATCTCTTGGATATACAACTTGGCTAGGTTGGTCATTGACATCTTCAAGTTCACAGGAAGGAAATGGGCACTCTTCGTTAGTCTGTCCACGATCACCCAGATTGAGTCATGATTCCTAACCGTTCGTGGTAGATGAGTCACAAAGTCCATGGAAATGCTGTCCCACTTCCATTCAGGAATCTCCAATTGTTGAAGTAATCCACCTGGTCTTTGGTGTTCGGCCTTAGCACGCTGACAAGTTAAACAGGATGCCACAAAACGAGCGACATCACTCTTCATTCCAGACCACCAGAACGACTGCCTAAGATCCTTATACATCTTAGTCATACCGGGATGTATGCTAAGACGGCTATGATGCGCTTCCTCCAATATGATCCGCTTCAGCTCGCCATCATTAGGAACGCACGTCCTATCCATGTATCGTAATAGGCCGTCCGTCCCCGTATTGAATTCTTTGCTTGATCCGAACCGAGCGTTCTTAAAATCTTCACCAGGTCCTCGTCCTCGCGTTGCTTCATCCTGATACGATCATATACATTGCTGGATATTCTAAGGTTACAGAACTTGATGCTGTTCGGTTCTAATTCGAACTGTAACCTTAGATCTCTGAAACTCTCCACTAAACTTAACTCTTTCACCATCATAACCGAGACATGCACTGACTTCCTGCTTAGAGCGTCCGCCACTACATTGGCCTTCCCGGGATGATAGAGCAACTCAAATTCGTAGTCCTTCAAGAATTCTAACCAACGTCTTTGCCTCATATTCAGCTCCTTCTGATCAAACAAATATTTGAGGCTCTTGTGATCACTGTAGACTTGGAATGTAGATCCGTATAAGTAGTGCCTCCAAATCTTCAGTGCAAAAACGACCGCAGCCAATTCCAGGTCGTGCGTTGGATAGTTGCGTTCGTGAATCTTCAACTGACGAGACGCGTACGCTACCGCTCGTCTCTCTTGCATGAGCACACAACCCAACCCTTGATGAGAAGCGTCGCAGTACACTTCAAAGGGCTTGGACGTGTCCGGAATGACTAGTACAGGAGCACTCGTCAACTTCACTTTCAACTCTTGGAAACGTTCCTCGCACAAGTCAGTCCAAGCGAACGGCTGGTCTTTCCTTGTAAGCTGCGTCAGCGGTGTTACTATCTTAGAAAACCCTTCAATGAAACGCCTATAGTAGCCCGCAAGACCAACGAAGCTTCTCACCTCCGTAACTGAACGCGGACGTTCCCAATCTCTAACCGCTCGTACCTTTGCTGGATCTACCGAGATCCCTCCAGCGGACACAATATGACCCAGAAATTGCACCTCCTTCATCCAGAATTCACACTTGGACAGTTTGGCATACAACTCCTTTTCCCTCAACACGCTCAGCACTGCCCTCAAGTGTTCTTCATGTTCGGCTTGTGTCTTAGAGTAGATGAGAATATCATCTATAAAAACGACCACGAACTTATCCAGATACGGTCGGAAAATGCGGTTCATATAATCCATGAACACTGCAGGAGCGTTTGTTACTCCAAAAGGCATCACTACATACTCGTAGTGTCCATAACGCGACCTGAAAGCAGTCTTCTGGATGTCGTCCTCCTTCACCCTGATTTGGTGATATCCCGAACGCAAATCAATCTTAGAGAACACCGTTGCCCCATGCAGTTGATCCAACAAGTCATCAATCCTTGGCAACGGGTATTTGTTCTTGATGGTCAGCTTGTTCAATTGCCTGTAGTCTATACATAACCGAGAGTTGCCATCCTTCTTCTTTACTAAGAGCACAGGCGCTCCCCATGGTGACACGCTCGGTCTTATGAATTGCTTCTCCATTAGTTCCTCAATCTGCTTTTTGAGTTCAACCAACTCTGCAGGCGCCATACGGTACGGTTGAACAGATATAGGGGCTGCTGTGGTCACCAGATCAATGGTGAATTCAACCTCACGCACAGGAGGTAGTCCAAGGATCTCTTCTGGAAAGACATCCTGGAATTCGTCCACAACCGTTCGTCCTTCAGTGCACTTATTGGACGAACACTCAAAATTCTCATCCGCACTCTCTCGGTCTTCATGTGTCATGATCAAGAAGCAAGACGCGCCCTCCATAATATCTTCTTTCAATTGACCGAGCGTCACACCTACGCATTCTTCATCTTCGTCCGGAAATACTAACTCCTTATTACCACAATCTATGAGAATGTGGTTGGCAGCCAACCAATCCATCCCTAGAATGATTTCCAAGTCCTTCAAAGGTAAACAAATTAAGTTCACCTTATAGCTATGCCCCTCAACCACAATAGGACATCTAATGCACACGGTAGATGTCCTAAGCTCTCCAGCCGCTGGTGTTGATACCACCAAGTCGAACTGCATATCTCTCTCCACAATCCCCAGCTTTTCAACACATGCCTTCGAGATGAAGGAGTGTGTCGCCCCAGAATCAAATAACACACAGCAAGGTATTCCATGAACTAGGCAAGTACCAGTGACAAGCGTACCTGAGCTCGCTGCCTCCGCTCCAGTGATTGCATATACCCGTCCAGTAGCTTGGGCTCGATCACCTCTCGCCTGATTCCTTCCAGCATTGGGTGGCCTCATCACCGCATGCCCACTCATATTGCACTCATGATCCGAATGTCCGTTTCTACCACAACTATTACAGTGCTTGACTCCCACCAACTGAGGGCATGAAGACCTATAATGTGGCCCTCCACACCGGAAACAAACGACACCTCCCTGCCCAGACTGTCCGACAGGAACTACTGCTTGAGATCCGCTCGTCTGAGAAGACTGATTTGGACGAGCGTAAGGAGGTCTCCTCTGTACAGCTCCTCCCCTGGACACGATTGGTCCTCTACTCACTTGTTGCGACCTCTTCTGACGTTCCGCTTCTGCCATGTTCCTCTCCAAGACCTTGGCTCTCTCAACCATAGCAGGGAACGTTCGGATACACAAACTGGATATCAATACTTTCAAGTCGCTTCGCAATCCGTTTTCAAACTTTCTACACTGCCACACTTCACTCGTGGCCATGGTATTGAATCTGACGAGGTGCTTGAACTTATTGGTGTATTCGGAAACAGACATACCCCCTTGAACTAGTTGTAGAAATTCCACCTCCTTCGCAAACCGAACGCTGTCCGGAAAATATTCTTCATAAAACTTAGCCCTAAACACTCCCCAAGTGACCGGCTGTTGTGCGTCTGCGAGAATGGCTCTCGCGCTCGTCCACCAATGACTTGCTTCTCCCGTCAACAGATACTCCGCGTACGCTAATCTATTCTCGTCTGGGCATATCTTGGCATTGAAAATTTTCTCTATATCCCTTAACCATTGATCTGCTTCATCTGGGAGACCCTTCCCACTGAACTTAGCCGGATGGTGTTGGAGGAAACTCTCCAAGCTCCATTCAGCATTTGGTTGAGCAGCGTTTGAAGAGGATGCTCCAGACGCACCTCTAGTTGCTGCAAGTATCTCCATCAACTGCCTCTGCGTCCTTTAAGAGAACAAAACTGCTCTGATACCACTAATGTAACATCCCAAAATACAGTAATTACTATAATTCAGAATTAATTACAATTAACAGTAACATAAACAGTCTTTGCATTAACACAGGTTAAAAAGAAGCCGAACGGCGTCAGTACAGAAGAACGTACGCTCAAAATATAATTCAGTGATAAACAGGACGAACGGTTTTACAAAACATTTAACCGCACGTCCAACTATTCTACCATTTACATCACTACTCTAACGAGCGCTCTAAGGCTCGGCCTTGACTTCTACCTCAACCAGATTTGCATCTTCCAAATTTTCTTCTTCCAGCATTTCTTCAAGAGATGCTCCACCATCTGCTCACATCCACACGGATGATCATTGCAAGACAAGACGAACGTACATGGACAGTGGACAACACAATGGAAACGCAAGGGTAAGCTTATAATATTTAAATTCATACTTCAACATTTCTATTCAAACAAACACACGTTCAGCACATATACATATAACATCAATCAACACATGAATATACCAATACTAGACCGACCGTCCGGACTGTATGAATCTGTGTAGTTACAAGCGTCCTTGCACCCGAGTGATGTAGTAACTGGGATACACCAAACAGCTGCCACTCGAGGTAAGTCCGTTCTTACGTCGCCCATGTTAACTTATGGACTAAGGACCTCCTGCCGTTCCCACACATGACATACTTCCTCTACATGAAGATAGTATTCACGGAACATCAGGATGGACAGCGAGTCTTAACTCATCCACAGTCATACTTTACCAAATTTAATATTCAATATAAAAATCAGAGTCGTTCCTCCTTGGAACGCTCGTTCAAATACCAACATCATAACTTCGCTTCTTATATTGTTCGCACTGTAATTTATCATAATTCATAATCAATTTCATCTTTAACTTTAAGAGTACAAGAGAACGAACGTTCAGTCCTTTGAAGAAATAGGACGAACGTTCAAATATAGTACTGGACGGACAGACGTGACTCTCTGTTTGACCAGTTAAATGCACTGACTCAATTTGAAGTGTATTGGTACTTAGAAGATTTCAAAATGATTACCTTGGACCAGATTCAATATAAGAAGAATACTCAATAAGACTTAGAAATTTTATTTGTAAAATTTGGTATATACTGAACTGATGTCAGTATTTGAACGAACGTAAGAGAATGAATATTGAAATATTTGGACGAACGCTATTTACGTTCGTTAAGGAATTAATAATAAGGACGAACGTTCGACATGAGGCCGAACGATATTTAGTACGAACGTTCGACATGAGGCCGAACGCTATTAAAAACGAACGCTCGACATAAGGCCGAACGCTATCAAAGACAAACGCTCGACATAAGGCCGAACACTATCAAAGACGAACGCTCAACATAAGGCCGAACGCTATCAAAGACGAACGCTCGACATAAGGCCGAACGCTATCAAAGACGAACGCTCGACATAAGGCCGAACGCTATCAAAGACGAACGCTCGACATAAGGCCGAACGCTATCAAAGACGAACGCTCGACATTAGGCCGAACGTTCAAACATTCAAATGGGGACGCTCGTTCACGAGCATAATTCTTTCCAAATGAAGGAATCCCATTCTATGTTATTTTAAGGGGAAACCGAACGGTTTAAGACCGTACAGTGACGAGCGTCATTTATCAAAGGGGATGAATAAAATTTCAGATTTCTCAACCTTAGAAAATTCTTCCAGATTTCAAATTTATAAACTTTATAACTTTCATTCCAGATTTAATTCACCTTAAATATCATCATCATATAGATCTCATCATTTTAATCATTCCAACTATACAATAACCATACTCCATTCATACGTAATCAAATCAACATGCATTTCAATCAAAGTCCACAACGTATTCAATACATACAAGCAGTGCTCGTTCATGACAGATCAATCAAAACCAGAATTCATACCAGATATCAGTAAACGTCCCTAACAGCTCAAACTTCATACTTTTCATACATGCAATCCAGATTACACAACATGCAAGTATAAATTAAACATATAAGCTTCCCTTACCTGGATAGCAGTGTACGCCCTAAAATATGACTTCCACACGTTCAACTACAGCTCTTCTATGCGCAACAGCCACTTAAGTTCCTTCTACTAAATCTAACCCTTTATCTAAACACCAAAATCAGAGATTGCTCAGAAACAGTCCATGCATGAACTGAAGACATGGTTTATAATGAAACCCTAATGGACGAACTACTAGAGGAAGAAACTTACCAGCTTAGAATCAAATTCTGTTCGGTCCAGACTAACGTTCGTGTCTCCAGAAACGTTCCTATGGTTCTGAAATTGAAATCGGAGAAGAAAATGAGGAGTTGCAGTAGAGGGAAGGTGACTGGTTTCAGAGAGAAGTTGGAGAAGATGAAAGGTTTGGTTACAGAGAAAGAAGGTGAGTGATGCAGGTGAGTGGAAGAGTTTTCGAAAATCTGATTTTGTTTAACTCACATTCGTTTGAACGAACGTCTCCCAAACGGACACCTGCATACCAAACTCTGAAACGGAAGCTTCCAACGTGACAAGTGGCGTGTGTGCATGCAGAGTTTGGTGCGTTTTTAATGCACTGGTGTGTGACGCGGCGCATTCATGGAAGCAGCCAGGTGATTCAGCAGCGTAATAAATGCTGATTTGACCCTTAATTACGTTTTTAATTTACCGAGATCTCACACATATGAATTTTAAGTGTCTTTAAACTTGAACAAAAATTATTAATTGAACATTAATGCTGTCATTACATTTTAAATATTATTAGTTTGAATTCATTGAAATCTAAAATTAATAAAGGAATTTGTAGCTTTTAATAAATTTTAGAAAACCTTAAAAAGTGTTATCAGCATTCCTCTTAATTCTTTATTCAATCCAAATGTACAAATCCTATAATTGTAAAAGGAGAAGTTTTACTTAAAACTTTGGTTAAATTATAACTTCGAATTTCTTTTTAGTTATTGATTGTAATTTTAATCTCCTATTTTCTCAGAATTCTAGTCCAAATATTTTACAAAATTAAAAAATTATCAAAATGATAGTTTTTAAGGTATGTAAGACAAAAATCGTAATGATAATAATAACCAAAGTCTATATAAAAAAAATAGAAGAGACAGAAATCTTATTGAGTAAATATTTATCATTCTTCAATGTTTTTGACCTAATTATTTTTCCACAAATACTTATTATTTTAAGTGTACATAGAATAATGATAGAAGGGTGTTAACAAAACTTAATAATAAATAGTAATGATGTGAAAAGGTGAAGTGGTGGTACTGTAGAAGGTCTAAGTGGGAGGCAAAAGAGGTCCGTGACAGGCATGGAGTTCTCTTATCTAGGAAGCAATTTCAATGAATTCAGCACAATCATTTTTGGGTACTCATCATGCACTTTATTTTCGTACTTTTCTACATTCTAAGTATTTCTCCCTACGCATAGAAATGAGACTGGGTGGGATACTGTGTTGGATATCCGTATATTTTTCAATTTTAAAACTTGTGGATATTCATAAATATTTTAAAAAAGATAATTTATATACTTTTAGAATAAAGTCTAAAATAAAATTAAAAAAAAAGTATAAATATATAAATTTAATTAAATATAAATTAATTTTTTATTTTAATTTTTAATAAGTAATAGATATTTGTGGGTATGAGTAGTATAATATTCATGTCCAATTTGTTTATAAACAGATATTAAATTGTTTTTTATTCACGAGTATCCGTTTAAAGTATCTATTTACTAGTGAATTTTATCCGTAGATAATTACGTATATAAGTATTTTCTTAATACCTTAACTTTGACCCTAATTGAATTATATTTTTATCTAAAACTTTAATACATTTTAGTCATTTAACTTTAAAAATGAGTGGATGTAGTATTTTTAACCTAATCATATTAAATATTTTTACGTATCAAAGTGTTTTTAGCATACATTAAAGTGAAAACATGTCAAACGGTGTAAACAACTCAAATACTAGCATAAAATGCGTTTGATACATTAAAAAAACATAATGTAATTCGGATAAAAGCACAATATCAATTCCTTTTTAAAGTTTGGGATTTCATTTTTAAAGTTTAGGGACCAAAATGTATCAAAGTTTCGAACAATGACGAATTTCAATTTCACTTCAAAGTTGAGGGACTAAAACATTAACAAGGTATATTCTATTACATTTTTATTAGTTATAAGAGATTGACTAGTCTTGATTATTTTCCTTTTATAAAGGGATTGTTGAGGATCATAGGTTTACCACCATTTTCTTCAAGAAAAACATTTTTTTGTGCCCTGATCCATATCTTCCAAACACTTTTTAATGATCTCACCCTCTTTATCAATCCACCCTTCAAGTTGATTTGTCACAACTTTTTCTAGGGGGTCAATCATTGGAACTTTTCCTTTAATTTTCCAACATACCTTATATAGTATAAATTATGAATCAATCCTTTTGTCATTAGGATGCTTCACGACTTCAAACACATTAAAATTGACTTCATCATCCTAGACACATGTTTTTAACTTGCCATTGTCAACATATATGTTGATCTTGACTGTCTTCATGAAAGGTCTTCCTAGAATGAGAGGTACTTTAACATTTTTCTCAATATCCATAACTACAAAGTACACTGGGAAGAATAATTTATCTACCTTCACTAATGATAATGACATATTTTACCATGAATTCAGTAATGAATTAAGAGAAAATGTCAACCCTTCCTTAACTTGCCTTGTAAATCCTAGTTTTCTTTTAGTTTGTTAAGTGGTTGCACCTTAAGCTTTAATGAGATATTTTGATCACTAATCCATGCTTTCATGTGCTTAAAGTAGTTGGAAGAAGTCTATGCATCAAATGAAGACATTGGAAAGCAAGGAAAGCAAGAAAAACAACAAAAATGAAGAACCAAAATTCTGTTGAAGCTAGCCCGGGCGCCCCTGGTCTATGGGGGCTTGAGCGCCAGTGCATCAGGACTGTCGTGCGCCTGAGCCCCCCTCTTTCTGGGGGCTTGAGCGCCAACTTTGCTGACATGGCAGATTTGCCTTGTTTAACTCAGAGGCGCGAAGAGCTTGACATCTTTTGACACCCAGACGCGTTTTCTCTCATTTGGAGCACTTGGAGGTGAGCTAGGAGCTGTGGAAACAGTGCATCTTCTTCCTTGGGTCTTCTTTCTTCTTCCATTTCCACCATTGTTGTAAGCTCATGGAGAGCTAGTTTCATTGTTGTTGGGGGATTGATGTAGCCACTAAAATCTTATGTAAACTACTTTGTTTTGAATGAATATATGCATCTTCCATTGATTGTGAGTGTTTAATTCCTTTTCTTAATGCTTGTTGTGAAGTAGCTACTCATGACACGATTTTAGGGTTTGCTTGATATTGGGAAATGTTAGGTAAATCTGGACTTGGATTAAACACCTAAAGGAAATAGTATCTAGGGATAGAACTAGACTTTTGGTTGTCTTAAATCTCAAATCTTAATGCGGAAATAATTGTTAGGTCTTCCAAGGGATGGGAGCCTAATAAAGAAGTGTAGGCTCTCTCTACCAAGGGATTGGATTTGAGTAATTTAGTATATTGACATTGGCATATTAATGAAGAGGAAGTGATTTTCTTTACATAAGAGTGAAGTAGGTGAAATCATACCCCCGACAATACCATTCCATATCATTTCAAATCTTATCATTTCCAAGTGTTTGAGTATCAAAGATCACTTTTATCATTTACTTTGCATGTTTACTTTAATTGCACAAAAAAACCTAAATTATGAAGCATTCTTTAGTCTAAGTTAGTTGGAAATTATACGATTGTTTGGTGACACGAGTCTCTTGGGAAACGATATCCGGTCTTGCCGGTTTTATTACTTGAAACAATTTGGTACACTTGCTAAAGTCTCAATGTCAGACCCTGGAAAATAACGTACAAGTACGCGTGGCAGCCGGAGAGCGAAACACCTCAGCAACACACGTGGCGACCGCAGAGCGAGACACTTCACCAACGGACGCCAGGTGTCACGCTGCATGGAGTCTAGAGTGACGAGCGTAGTGCAGTCCGCGTGTCACTCGGAGAATGTGACATTTCATTAACGAACGCCAGGTGTCATGCCAAGGGGAGTCGGGAATCGATAGTGGAAAGCACGTGTCCGTCGAAGAGAGGACGTTCGTTCGGCGTTGGAAGCAAAACTGAAATTTCTCAGAAAAACGCTTCACTCTCTGCACGCAACCCCTTTTTCCGATTTCTGAAGAGAACCTTTATCTCCTCCTTCTCTCTGCGTTTTCTTAACCTTCTCTCTAAGAAAACACCTGTTTCATCTACTCCGATCACCGTTCAGGCACCGTGGAAGCATTTCCGGCGCCTCAAGCTTCATCTTGATCTGATTGAATTTCCAGTTTGAACTGGTAAGTATTCTCCCCTTAGTCATTCGCTCTTTTGTTACATGCAAACCACGTTTTGGTTTCATTCGAGGGTGTAGTCTAAGTTATCTTGGTTTCTTACTATTTGGTTTAGTTTGGAAGAGTGGTTGAGCGTTGAGAGTAGAAGAAATCTTAAGTCCGTGAAGTGAGATTTATTCTGAAGGACGTACGTTCACACTAGAGGTAAGGGAAGCTTATCTGATTTAATTCGTATGTTGTGTTTTGTATGAACGTTCGTTAATTGACTGCATGAGTATAATGCATGATGTTTGATGAGATTGAATTGTATGAACGTTCACTGATTTATGATTGGGAATGAAATACATGAATTTACATGATATGGATTGTATGAAAGGTGAGAGTTGATGTTGATATGAACGCATCAAACTATGAGATTGCATGATGAGAAATGAACTGGAATGAAAATTGATTGTGTCACAACCGGAATCGCGACGGGACGACGATCCAATAAAAGAATAAATATATTGAAAAGAGATTTTGGAGTCGCCACCATAGTTTATTCTGGAAAACTACGGAAAAACCATAAAATGATAAGGCATGGTCAAATTGAACCAGATTCTTGGTTCGGGAGTCGGTTACGTGTAGGGAAGGTATTAGCACCCTACAAAGCCTGCCCTAAGGCAGTACCTTTAACTAAATGCGCGAATGTGGATGTGGTTTTCAAAGTGTTTAACTTTCCCTTAAAATAAAACTTGAAAGAAACAAACAATATTTTTTTTAGTTTTTTGGGCCCGACAAGGATTGTCCTTGCTCCTACGTATTCTCATTCAAAATGAGAAATCAGGGTTACGTAGTTCTTTTAGAAACTGTTTGAGAAACTTGTTTGAAAATTTGTTTGGAAAATTGTTTGAGAAATTGTTTGGAAAACGATTTGGATTTTTGGGAGAGTGAGCCCTACAAGGACTGGCCTTGCTCCTACGTATCTCCACTTTAGATGGAGAATCAAGGATCACGTAGTTCTGCAAGGCGATATTGTTGGGTGTTCGAAAAGTAGATGTTTTTAGTTTTTGAGGATTTATATTTTTTGGTATTTTTGTTGTAATATTTATATTTTTTGCGTAATGAGTACTAGGCTGATGCGTACGATCGCACGAGCACTCACACGGCTTTCTCTTTTTATTGTTTTGCGTAATGAGTACTAGGCTGATGCGTACGATCGCACGAGCACTCACACGGCTTTCTCTTTTTATTGTTTTGCGTAATGAGTACTAGGCTGATGCGTACGATCGCACGAGCACTCACACGACTTTCTCTTTTTATTGTTTTGCGTAATGAGTACTAGGCTGATGCGTACGATCGCATGAGCACTCACACGACTTTTTATTTATTTATATTTGGGCAATAAGTACTAGGCTGATGCGTACGATCGCACGAGTACTCATACCGATTTATTACATTAAATGTTTTTTAACGTTTTATATATATTTTTTATTATTTACAATTTTTATAATTTTTATATAAAATACCACAAATAAGCTTACTAAATAAAACAAAGGGGTGAGGATTACTGTACAAGGGGTTACAAAGAGAAAACTTTGTTTTTTATCATCTTTTTTTTTTGACAGGGGGTGCGTGAGTGAAATATGGGGTGTGCAGGTGAAAAATGAGGGTGCCAAGGGGACTCGGCCCGAAATGTTTATTCAGAAAGAAGCGTTAGGGGTCCCCCCAAGTTCAACTCAGTATCAGCATTCCATTTTATCCTCTGAACGAGAGACTCCTGAGACACCTACCTCGTCCGAAGCTTCGCCGGCGATGTCAAGCGCTACCAGGACCGCTGCCGGCGATGCCGTTCACGCCCGTCGGAGCAGTTCTGGCCGCCGCCTCCTCCAAGCAGACCGCCGCAAGTTGCTTCTGGTTTCTCTCCTTCTCTTCTGTCCTCGCGTGATGGAGGTGTTCGGTGCAAGCTTGAGAGGTACGATGATCCGAGAATGGAAGTGCTCTCATGAGGTGAAGGAAAGCCTGGGATGCGGATGGCGCGGATGGAAGGATTGCATGCGCTTTGGTGGTTGTTCTGGTCGTGGCGGAGACGTTGAAGATAATAAAAAAAAAAGCTTGTCCGATAGAGGAACCAAACGGAGGTTTTGATAGGGTAATGAGGACAGCTGGCGCTAGTGAGATTGAGAGAGCAGCAGTGGTGATGGCTGGGAAGTAATGGTTGACAAGTAGATTGGAGTCACGGTAGTTAAGGAGTTTGGTGATAATGATGAACGGGTTTCACGGTGGTAGCGGGGTTGAGAAGGTGATGGCATGCGGAGGGAAGTGAGCTGCGGTGGTGACTGTTACATTGATTGTGGAGGCGCTGTTGTCGCATGGCACAGTGAAGAAAGTGGTTTCGGGGGTTGCTTACGGTGACTGTCACTGTGGTGTAGGGTTAGATGGGAATATGATGAAGATGGGTGAAGATAGGTAGTGGACGTGAGAAGAAAGGGAGAGCCCGTGAGGCTCGGTGGTTACGACACAGATTAACACTTTTAGAGCTCTAATGCGCAGTGGTGCCTAGGAAAAGATGATGAATGTTTTCGGGAAGAATGTAGAATGGAGAAAGGGGAAGACCCCTACCACCATACATGACCAAACAAAGCGACCTCAAGCATAAAAATGAAATAATGCAGCAAGCTTACATGACTATGCCTACAGGATTGAGTACGGCGTACTTACCTCTGGGAGCTCTGCCGTCCTCCTTCTCTACTATTCAATGCTAGGACGTAACTTGTCTGCTGCCATTGCTCCAGCCGTGATAATGATTCAGCTCTCCACTGTGCCACTTTCTGAAACGTGGCCTGCTGAACTTACTACTATAACCATTTCCTACCCTCCTTGCAGTTGTGTTAGTTGAGGTTGAACCGAAAATCCTCAAACTGAACCTCCTTTACGTTCTGCCGAAGTACTGCGTAGTGCTGCATCCTTCTCTGCTTCTTCCATCTCATTCCCGTGACACTCCAAGCTGTTGGACCATTTGCTGGACCAGCCGGCTGGCGGCGAACGTATGCTTTATAGGTGGCTTGCAGACTAAACTCAACTTGCGTCTTCTACCTTGTAAGAATGACCATGTTCTTCCCTGAATATTGGCAGCTGGTAGTATACGTTCCAGGGGCAGCTGGATGCAGTCCTGGTGCCTCTCCAAACAACTCTTGAAGCTTGGTTTATCTTTGTTAAGCCCTGGGTCCTCTTCGTGGCTGGCTTTCCTCTTTCGATAAGGTGCTCCTCCCTCTGAATGCGGAGTATTGTAGTGGTCTCTCAGTCGTTGGAAGTGCCGGTGTAACGTGCTGCTGGCAACACCTCTTCCAGGCACTCCTCTAGCCGTTGGATGTTCCCTGCTGGGATGTTGTAAAGCGTTTTTAATGTTGGATGAAGGCTTACTGGATGAAGATGAGTGCGATGGAGCTGGAGTTGCTATGTTTGTTCGAGGGGAATATCAGTGATGAAGCTGGAGCTTCTGTCTGGTTTTTTTTCGGTGAGGATCCCCCTATAGTGAGTGATGGCCGTGTCTGGTTTCGCTGTGGTTGGTAACGAGTGAGGAGTTTTTTTTGGTTCAGAGATAGATGATGGGTTCGAGGCAATGGACGTTGGAGATGAAAAATGAAGAAGATGAAGGTGATGGAGACGGTTTTGTTAGGGGATTCCTTTTTTTTTTTAGTGATGGTCCTCCAGTGGTGAGGTTCAGCTGGTGGCTCAGGTAGTGGATGAATGCTGTAGTGGCGTCGCAGGCTTTACAGATGCTATCATGAATCTGTACAGGTGTCAGATGGGGGCTCGTGGGAGACCAACTCAGGTGGACCTCCAGCGGATTTATTCTCCTCTTTTTAAATTCCAAAGACCCATACTGTAAGTGGTTTCTCCTACTGGCCGCGTGTCTGCTTCACCATGTGCCCAACAATTGTTCTGCCGCCTTGGTGTTGAGTGGAAGCCAGGGTGTTGAAGGTAAGTGGGAGCAAGATGAATGGGAGGCAGACTCAGGTGCCAGCAAAAATGATTCTCTGGTTCCCCTTTTTTTAATTTAAAACGCTGCCAGAAACCCCTACTGTGAGTGGCTCTTCAGACGGCTAATGGCGGACAGTGGCAGCAACTGAAGGTGGGAATCTTTGCTGTGACGCTCAGACAAATTTAAAACGCAGCCATCAACTTTTTGGACGCTCGGTCAATACAAACGAACGTTCGTCCAAATTACACGACCGAACGCTTCTACCAAATGTTCACACGGAAGCCTCTGATCTGTGACGAACGCTCAATCGGACGTTAATAAGACTAAACGGCCGACCGTTCAAAATGTCAAATCTCATCAAGAGCGAACGTCACTAATACGTTAGTGACCGAACGTCTGGATAAAATCTCGAGACGGTCGAGTGGAACGATCAGGACGAGCGTCAATAGAGGACGAACGGTCGAGCCATGCAGAGGACGAACGCGCTCAGTTGGGGACGAACGGTTGATCAAAGAGGACAAACGCTCGCAAGCTTGAATACCGGGACGAACGCTTTAAGATGAGGACGAACGTTCGCAATAGGCAGAGGACGAACGATCCTCGAGAACGAACGCGAACGCTCGTCCTAAAGCTGAGGCGATGATGAACGAACGGTATAGGGCGAACGTTCAGCAATTGGAGCGCTAGATGTCGCTTGGGACGGACGGTTGCACAGTTGAAGAAACCGAACGGTCAGTCAGGGAAGAGGACGAACGGCTTGAAACGAATGTTCGCATAAAGGCGAGGACGAGCGTTTCGAAATTGGAAGGATCAGGACGAGCGCTTGGGCTGAGAAAAGACGAACGCCGATTGCTCACGGTTGAACTGTTTGGACGAGCGGCCACAGCAACAGGACGAACGGTCACAACAGTGGGGAAGGACGAACGCGAGATCAAAGAGGACGAACGTCTGATACCCTTTTTTTTTTATATTATTTATTTTTTGCTATTTTATTTTTTTAATTTTTGTTATTATATACCTTTTTTTATTTTTGATATTTATTTCTTTTGTTGGTGAAAATAAATATTATTTAATCAACCCGGACGAAATTGAGTGTTGACAGCTGCCCCTCTTTACTTAGATTTTACTAGATCATATGATAAACAAAGTTTTCATATTATCAGAGTAAAAGTTAAGTAAAGATAGAAATATTAATTTCGTCTGGATTTCAAAATACACAAGAAACAAACAGAGAATAAAACAAACAAACAAAGCTGAGGATTGAAGTGTGACAACCTCGGAGGGTGTACCAACGCTACAGATGAAATGAACGAGGAACAAAATTTGTTTTGCCCTTCTCTTCTTCTTCTTTTTTTTTTTTTTAATTAAAAATTTTTATTTTTTATTTTTTATTTATTTTTTATTTATTTTTTATTTATTTTTTATTTATTTTTTTATTTTTTTTTTTTTTGAGTGCATAAATAAAATGAACAAGATTAAATGAATGGGAAACCTGACTTTGATTGGTTTGACCATTGCCATGCAGAGGGTCATTTGAGAAAATTAAAAATATGTACTGACCATTGCCATGCAGAGGGTCATTTGAAAAAAATAAAAATGGGCTCGACCATTGTCTTACAGAGGGCCGAGATACCAATGGCAAAAAGCAAAAATGGGCTCGACCATTGTCTTACAGAGGGCCGAGATACCAATGACAGAAAGCAAAATTGGGCTCGACCATTGTCTTACAGAGGGCCGAGATACCAATGACAGAAAGCAAAATTGGGCTCGACCATTGTCTTACAGAGGGCCGAGATACCAATGACAGAAAGCAAAATTGGGCTCGACCATTGTCTTACAGAGGGCCGAGATACCAATGGAAAAAAAGCAAAATTGGGCTCGACCATTGTCTTACAGAGGGCCGAGATACCAATGGCAAAAAGTAAAATTGGTTGATTGTTTTGAAAATTGAAATTTTTGAATTTGTTGAAATTTTGAGAACCTTTTTTGATTTTGATTTTGATTGATTTTTTTTTTTTGAAAATTTTGCATAAGGTTGAAATTAAAAACAAGGTGCTGCATTTTTGTACAAGGATTTGAAATCTTGATATGCAAGAGAAACTTGGTTGATGTAAATTTTGAAATTTGGAGAAGAAAAGTTTGATGCATGTTGATTTTTTATGTCTTTTTGAAGAAGAAAAATTTGATGAAATTTTGAAATTAGAGAGGAAAACTTTGATGCATTTTTTTTTTGTCTTTTTTGAAGGAAGAAAAATTTGATGAATATACATGGAGGCAAATTCAAAGTTGATGAAAATATGTACATGATGTATTGGAAGATTATGAAACTATGACATTTTTTTTTTGAGTCAATTTGCTTTCTTTGAAATCATCAAATTTATGACGATCTAGACTTCCAATTTCCTTCAATGGATGACCAATCCTAAAGTCAACTGTGCAAAATGAAACTTGTGTGCTACGCATTTCTTGACGAGATACTAGTGTGTACATGCCTGATATCAGGGGTTGGAAAAAATATGTGGAGGATGATTGGAAGGATTTGGAGAGTACCGGGATGGCTACTTGGGCCTCTTACTCCTTAAAACGGCTACAAAGGCCAATGTGAGGTAGTAGATACCCAGAAGCTGCTCCAGTTTGGAGCATGGTAAAAGTATTTCCATGGATAAATGTATCTGTGAATTGTGAGGGAATAAGTCACGAACCCGGGGAGTGAGAATATCATGTGGGATTTGCAAATTGCCCCAATTTTGGTGGTTTTAGACTTTTGAAGTTCGGGGCGAACCAAGATCATGCAAGGCCCAACAAGGGATGCCTCAGTCTTTGTATGAACTTTGAATATTCAGATGAAAAAATTTGAGATTTAACAAAATTGCTCAATACTCTGAATGAGCTGAAGCATATGAAAGTCACGCCTTGGTTTTGGGCATGAGTCAATTAAGCGAGGTTCCAAAAGAAGTTTCCCCCCCACTTTGGGTTTACGAATGATAAGATGGACTCAAAATCATACAAAGCCCCAAAGCGTCTGCCCCTGTTTTGAGGGTGGATCTATGAATTTTGGTGCGGACAAAAACTGAGAGGCCCAACAAGGGATGCCTCGGTCCTGGTACGAACTTTGAGTATACAGATGAAACAAATTTGAGACAAACAAAGTTGCCCCAAGTTTGGGACCCGGGGGAAGAGTTTGAATGGGATTTGAATGTGTTCAGGAATTTGTGATGGATATGAAAAGGATTGGCTTGAAAAGATTGCCCCAAATGGTTCGATTTTCCTTTGTATAAATTTGATCAATAGGGAGTTCCCTTCATCCGAGGACATTTTTTTTCATCATTTTTTTGTCATTTTTTTTTTTGCATTGTTGGTCATTTTTGTCTTGTCTCAAAATTAAGCTTTATGAAAATTTAAGCAACCAATATTCAATCTGTGTGGGCTTTTATTGGGCTTGTAATGTGGCTTGGGCTAAGGGTATTGAAAGAAAGGATACAAAGGCTCAAATAAATTTTTGTAGGTATTTTTTTTTTGAAAAACAAGGGTTACCATCTGCGCTTTGTATCAGTTATTCGTCAAAACTGTTTTGACTACTTTGCCCTTTTCTCAAATTTCATTCTTTGCTTGCCATCACTTTTGTGATTCTTTGTATTTTTGCTTCACTTTTGAGGAGTTCGCTTCATTTGATCAATAAGTGTGTTCTTCCTGCAATTTGAGTTGATTTCTACCATGATTGTAACCTCTGTTTGGGTAAAATTTTGAAAAGAAATTTCTTATTGGCTCAAATTGGGTATCAAAGGATATATTTTTGTTTTTTTTTTTTTTTTTTTTTTTGGATGAAGAAAAATGGCCACACGTCATTTCAAATATTGGTTGTTTCATTTTCAAAAGATTAATTAGGAGACAAAGACTAAATGATCTCAACAGAGTCATTTTTCATTCTTTTTTCATTTTTTTTAACGGATTCTAGGATCTCCCAAATGAAAGCAGTGGAGGTAATGGAAAATCTGCCCCAGTGTAAAACTTGGTATTTATTATTTGGGCTCAAGAACATGATTGGGCCAATCTCTTGGTATAGCGAAGGCTAAAGGATGATGCTTTCAAGCAATGCACACACAAATATCTCTTAAGAATATGCGATTTGATCATTTGACTCCAGGAGATTATGACATCCATTATATATATTTTTTGAAATCTCATAAAATGGATGATTTGCATCGAAAACAAATGACTCAATTTTTGCGTATTTTTTGGTTTTATGCATGAAGAAAAGTAAAATGAAAATGATGATACTAGTTGAAAAACATGTTTTTTTTTTTGTTTTAAGAGAAAATTACGTATGGTGGCCAGTATGAAAACTGGGCTTGGGGGCCAGTGTGAGAACTGGGCTTAGAGGGCCAGTGTGAGCTGGGCTTAGGGGGCCAGTGAGAGAACTGGGCTTTTGGGGGCCAGTGTGAGCTGGGCTTAGGGGGCCAGTGTGAGCTGGGCTTAGGGGGGCCAGTGTGAGCTGGGCTTGGAGGGCTAGTGTGAGCTGGGCTTAGGTGGCCAGTGTGAGCTGGGCTTAAGGGGCCAGTGTGAGCTGGGCTTAGAGGGCCAGTGTGAGAACTGGGCTTACGGGCCAGTGTGAGCTGGGCTTTTGAATTTTGAGAATTTTTGAAACTTGTGATTTGAAAAATATTCGCCAGTGTGAAAACTGGGCTTAACGGGCCAGTATGGAAACTGGGCTTGGGGGGCAGTGTGAAAACTGGGCTTTTAGGGCCAGTGAGAGCTGGGCTTAGGGGGCCAGTGAGCTGGGCTTAGGGGGCCAGTGTGAGCTGGGCTTAGGTGGCCAGTGTGAGCTGGGCTTAAGGGGCCAGTGTAGGAACTGGGCTTAGAGGGCCAGTGTGAGAACTGGGCTTTTGGGCCAGTGTAGGAACTGGGCTTTTATGGGCCAGTGTAGGAACTAGGCTTTTATGGACAATGCAAAGAATTGATATGAGAAAAATTTGATTTAGGAAAACGTTTGAAAAAAATAAAAATGTTTTTTTTTTTTTTTTTTACCTTCTGACACGGGAAAATCCAGATCGGATCGGCCTTGAGGAGAAATAACATAGAAGGAAGTTGGACTTACCAGGCACATTGACCCAATGGATCAGATGACCTAAGCCGTGTGAACTTGTCACAAGAAGAAATGACAAAGAAAACACATTTTTTTTTGCATTTTTCAAAGTTTATGGAACAAGCTAAAAGAAAAATCATTTTTTTTAATTTTTTGCTATGAGAGGATTTCACAAATTTGAACTAAAGAAAATTTTGCAACACAACTAGACTCAATGGGCCCAACACTATTCCTTTTACAACCATGACAAAATCTTTAGACAAGGGTCAGAATTCCTTAACTTTATTTTTATTGCACAAATACTTATCCTCACAAATGAAAAGGGAAAAATTTGAATTGAAAACACAAAATCTACATAAACATGCATTTTTTATTTTTCAGAAATTCAGATGCACTGGTTCAAGAGAAACCACATATGCCGAAAGGGCCTAATGGGCTCAAAAACTGTTCATCTTTCATTCTCAGATTTTTTTCTTTTTTTTCTTTTACTACAAATTCAACGAAAATCACACAAGACAATTTGAACAAATGTACAAAACATCATTCAACAGCAAAAATGTGAAAACAAAATATTTTTGACATATTTCCAAAAGAAGTATACTCGAGAGAAAAACCACGAAGGCCAGTGGGCCTAATGGGCTCGAGCATTGTTCCTCTTTTTTTTCAATATTTTTGATTTATTCAAAATGTAGAAGAAGAAGGAATAAAAATCAAACAAAATGGTGATGTGAAATTACAAACATGCCGAAATAATTCTTCACTCAAATTTATATTTCAGAAAGAATTGGGTTCAAAGAAGGCTAACATGGTAATGAGGCCCAATGAACCTGAAAATTTCCTTTATCATGCAAATGAAAAACAATTTTGAACACTTCAAATTTTACATCACTCCACTCATATATTTTTTTTTTTGGAAAAATTTTCTATTTATCATTTTTTTGATTTTTCTGTGTTTTATTATTTTTTTGGTGAAATCGGATCATCCAAGAAGTCTTGAATTGGGCCGGATTGACCCAATAAACCCTACCCATTTTCATTTTTCATTTTTCATTTCATTTTTTTTTATTCAGAAAGAACGGGACCGACACCAAACGGTTGCAGTGACCGGAACTGTAGCTACAGTGGATTTGCTTGGCTATAAGTCGAGAGCTCCTCCGCGTTGGGCGACATTTTCTGATCTTTTTCTCTCTCTTCCTCTCCCTTTCTCTCCTCTCTCTCTTCCTTGAGCGTCCTTTGAGAGCGTCTGAGTTCCTGCGAGGAGCTTCTGCCCCCGCGTGCCTTCGAAGGCGTCTGAGTCCTCCGACAAGCTTCTGCAAGCCCTTCTCCTTCCAGGTAAGTCTTCTGAACTCTAAATCTCTCTTCCTTTCCTTTAGGCTTTTTCGCTCTTCCTCTTCACTTCCCTTCATGCTTTCCCACTTTCCTTTTTTGCTTTCCCTTACGCTTTTCTGTTCTTGCCCTTTACTCTTTAGCTTTCTGCTTCTGCTTTTCTTTTTATGCTTTCGCTTTCCATTTTTGCTTTCCTTCCCCTCTCCCCTTTATGTTTTTTTTTTCTTTTCTGCAAGCTCTTCTATTCTTCCTTTTGATTTATCTGCTTTTATTTCTGTCTTGCCTTTCTCTACCTTTCTTTCTGAGTCCTCTCTTCTCTTTTCACTTTTTTTTTTAAAAAAAACTTAAAACACTTAAAAACACAACTGTCTTAACTTAAGGGGTATATAGGCTGGAAACCAGACGTTAATCTCCCTTCGATTGAAGGTATGGCAGAGACAATCGGGTAGAACAACGCCACGTACCCCATAAAATCAGAAAACTTAAAAAGAGAATTTTATTTGAATGAACCGGACATGGACAAAATGGACGAGGACAAAAGGACAAGGACAAAAGGACATAGATCCGTTTAGGACCCTCTTGCAAGGACCGTGAAACAGATCCGAGACCGGACATTGAAATAACAAAGACTGACCGGACAAAATAAACTAAAAGGAAACAAAAACGAATAAAGAAAACACTGAAAATACTTTTTTTTGTTTTATGCTTTTGTTATGTTTTTGCTCTTTTTATTTTTATATATTTTTTTGTGAAAACTTAGAGAGGAAAGATGAGCGAGATGGAGATGGAGAGGTATACCGGTCAGCGGTGGAGACCTACTGACGATCAGGTCAAAATGATGACCCATATCTACAATTACGGGGTCACACATCCCAGCAGAGCTCAAGTCGTCGAGATTGCATCTCGACTAAGGGCTTTCGCAGATGCCACTGAATACAATGTGCACTGCTGGTTTAACAACCACGGCAACCGGGTCAGGCGCTGGCAAGCGGAGATAGACCCTACTGGCACTCAGTTTTCACAACTGCCGCTATACATGTATGGTAAGCATCCTGACCACCTCCATCCCTTTTTTCTTTTTTTTTATTACATTTTTTTTTTTTTGAAAATTTCTCTTCTTCTTATTATTGACAAAATTTTTTTGTTTTACTTTTTTTTTTTGGAAAGAATACGACTGGGTGATCATGAGGGCGCCGAGGCTGCTGAACTTGTTCCCCGTTCCGATCATCATTGACGACGACAGGGACGGACGACAAATCGCTCCACCCATGCTTCTCACATTCCGGACCAGAGCTCCCTCGACGGAGCTCTCCCTCAGACCACCGCAACCAGCTCGGGAATTTTTTCGCTGAATTGTTGTTTTGTTGCTTTTTTTTATTTTTATGGTTTGTAATATTAACGATCACCAGTGATCGAACCACGAACAAACTTTTATTTGCCTTTGTTTTAATTGCTTTTCTTTTTGTTTTTTTTTTTAATTTGTGACCTTGCTTCTTTGTTATATCCGCTTTTTTTTCTTTTTTATGCATTTTTATTTTATTTATTAAGATCGTATGAGTATATTCAGAATGATGTCTTTGTTCAAAAACATCTCTCCGACCTTACTGTAAATCTTGCTTTTGATGATGAAATAAAATGGATTTTGATGCTTTTTCTTTATATTTGGTCCAAAGAAAAAAAAAATTCTAATCGAATAAACAAAGAAGAAGAGGACTTTTGAAAAAATTTACAATGAACGAAGATAGGGAAAATTAACTTCGAAAAATGAGAACGAGAGTAAAACTCAATTATTTGCATGAAACAACGAAGAAATGGGCTCAAGATAAGCCTTTGATGGAAAACACGATGAAATACACGCTGACACCACTGTAAAGATGGAAAACATGCCTCGCAATAAATTGGGGAAAATCTGACACTGTAACCTTGTTTTTGATTTTCAAATTTGCTATTTTTTTTATTTTTTTTTTTTGAAAAAAACAAGAGTTTGGTAATTTGCAAGACAAGCGACTCAAGATTTTTTCTTCAAAATTTTTTTGTTTTTTTTTTATTTTCTCCATGACACCCTATTAGGACATGATTTCCAGTAAACCTTGGAGATTACCAAGTAATGAAAGTTTACATTAAAATTCATGGATGAAAACGTGATATCAATGAGCATAAACCTCATAGCGAGGCAAATTAAAGCTCGAGCAAAACAACATCAGTTCCAACTTATGCTTTCCAAATAATCTGATAGTCCTCTTCACTCGTCCATGGCATTTGTAGAGGTGAACTCACGCCTTGCCGCAGTGCTAGATTACATTTCTTCAAACTTTAAACATCCTGAATCGATCAAAGATTGCACTTTACGTTTTAGAGCCTTGCATGCCTCAGTTGAATGTCCACACGCTCCTGCATGATAATCACACCTGACATTTACGTCATAGCTCTTTGGGTACGGAGGTCGTATAGGCCTAGTTGGACAAATCTTCATGAGGTTTCTACGGAGAAGATCTGGTAGTAACTCCGTATAGGTCATGGGGATAGGAGTGAAATTGGCGACCCTCTCATCACGATTGTAATTTCTTCGTTCAATGGCTCGACTAGACCCATAGGAATGTGACATTTGAGGATAGGCAGTAAAATGGGAATTAGCTCTTCGCTTCTTACCTTTCTCATGTCTAAGACCATACCCGTTTAGACTGGCTACTAGCTCTGGGCCTAGTGCAATTTTTCCACTTCTTATGCCACTCTCAACCCTCTCTCCAATTACTACTATGTCAGTAAAACTTAAGGAAACGCTGCCTATCATGTGTTCATAAAATGGGGTTTGCAGAGTATTCAAAAATATGATAGTCATCTCCTTGTCGCTCAGAGGCGGTTCTACTTGAGCAGCAATTTCTCTCCACCTTTGGGCATATTCTCTGAATGATTCAGACTCTTTCTTCACTACGTTTTGCAGTTGTAATCTGTCAGGTGTTAGATATTTATTATATTCATACTACTTTAGAAATGCGCTAACCAGATCTTTCCATGAGTAGATGTGAGTCGATTCCAAACGCATGTACCAAGTTAGAGCCATGCCAGTTAAACTTTCTTGGAAGAAATGAATCAAAAGTTTTTCATCGTGGACATAAGCTGCCATTTTCCTGCAGTACATAGTTATATGGCCCCTCGGGCAAGTATTTCCCCGATATTTCTCAAATTCTGGCATCCTGAACCTTGGAGGTATCACCACATCATGAACTAAACACAGTTTTTTAGCATCTTCAAATTCAAAACTTCCTTCACCCTCTATGGCTCTCAACCTCTTCTCAAGGACTTCTAATCTGCTCTTATCATCTTTAAAATCTCCTGGTGTAATGACACAAGATGGAGACTTCGTCTTAGGTTGTTTTTTCATCATCATGCTTTCAATATCTGGTCGGATAATCTGCCCAGGAATTGTGAAAGTGGTTGCCCCAGGCTCGTCTTCTACTTCAACTGCATTATCTTCGGCCCTTTGAGTGTCAAGATGGCCCAAGTCTACTCCTAAGGGTGGAGTATAATTCGGGGGAAGACGATGGGAAGGGAAAGTTTGTGCTCCCGGAACTTCTTGTTGTAGTCTTTGTGCGGATGGATCTCCGGGGATTTGTAAGGCATTCAAGGCTTCTAAGATTCGACTGATTTGTCCTTTCAGCTGTTGGATATCGGCTTCTATTCCCTCTTGAACTTCTACTTGGTTCTCCATGATTTTGCCACTGGTTCGTGTCCTTTAGGGTGTCTTAGACGTTTAGTTGTATATATTTTTTTTTGTGAAACAAATTAAGAAAAAAAGAAAAATAAAAAAATAAAAAAGAAAGGAAAAGAAAAGAAAACAAAGTTCAAATTCTCTAGTCAGAAACTATAAAGCTGCGAAAATATTTGCCCCGGTATAATTTTGGAAATTAACACGAAACAGAGTCAATAAGGTGGTTCATCATTCTGAAATCCCCAAAATGCTAGACATAGGAATTCTTGGTCAACCATCGCAGGCTTTAGTCATCACTTTCTTCATTTGTCTGATCAGTTTTTTCGCAGCAATCGAGGAATATTTCAATCCCCTTAGGCGGGTTGATGATTGACATTACAGACCCAGCATCAGTTAATAGCTTAGGAACATTTTCAATGATTTCATTGATGAAGAAAGCTAATTGTGAGTGACTTGTCCTTCTTCAACGACATACACTTCATCTGACTCATCAATCTTTATGTCCCCTTTTAGCTGAATGGCAACATTCCTTCTAGTTTTGTCACTGCTGCTTCTATTCACTGCTCATTATTTTGAAATTTCTTTTCGCAATTTGGGTAGGGGAAATTAATGTGAATTACAACTTGATTTTCTTAACCCTTTCTGCGATCCATTGGCTAAGGGAAACTTCCATTAATAGTCCCTAATCTTGGGTCTCCCTTGAAGCGAACAACATTGCCCCCAAGTGTCTTTAACTTGATGAAACATTTCACCCAAAAGTTCATTCCTCACAAGATAAAATGGCCATGGAAGAAGATGAAGAATCCAAGAGGAAGAAGGGAGTGTTCCCATGAGCCCTAGCAGCCCTCCAAACTCTCCTCTAAGTGAGATGCACCTCCAACGAACCAAAGACAGTAACCCCTTCGAATTTCTGGACTAAAGCGCCCATAGAAAAATCAAAAGTGGACGAGCGTCCACTGAAATCTGGACGAGCGTCCTATTCTCTGGCCTGGACGAGCGTCCTAAATCTTAGACGAGCGCCCTCTTATCCACTGGACGAGCGTCCTCTGATAATGCTAAATTATACCATATTTTAAGCATCATTTTAGTGGCAAAATCAACTCCTTTCTAACTTATAACTTGCTTAATCCTCTTGTTTTGTCTTGTTTTCTATTTATTTGTGTTTTTGGCTACTTTGATGTACTTTCATCAATAATCCCTTATTTTGTAGCTAAAAATGAGCTTGGAAGAGTCTCCAACAAATTATAGAGCAAACCAAAGCATGCACATGCAGAAACGCTCGTCGCCAGCAAGAGTACGCTCGTCCAGGACGTTTAGAGGGGACGCTCGTCCAGAAAAAGACAAGAAAGGACGCTCGTCCAAAAGGGAAGAGGACGCTCGTCCAGAGGAGAGGACGTTCGTCCCAGGCAGTGGACGCTCGTCCAGCCAGGCAGAAGTGGACGCTCGTCCAGCCAGGCAAAGGACGCTCGTCCAAGTTGCAGAGAGGACGCTCGTCCAGCCAGACACGAGGGACGCTCGTCCATGCAGAAGAAACGAGAGGACGCTCGTCCATGCAGAAGAGGACGCTCGTCCGAGGACGCTCGTCCCAGAAGCGGGCGCTCGTCCAAGATAAGAGGACGTTCGTCCAGCGAGATAAGAGGACGCTCGTCCAGCGAAACACGCAGAGGACGCTCGTCCACCCAGGACGCTCGTCAGTGGACGCTCGGCAGCGAGAAGTGGACGTTCGTCCACTTTCAGCTTCCAGAGAGTTTCACGCCCGGGCGTGAGAAATGGGGCGCCCGGGCGCGACTTTTCGCCAGTTTTCAATTTTTCCAGAGAGTCTCGCGCCCGGGCGCGACTGACAGAGGGCGCCCGGGCGCGACTTTTACTGATGTGGCAGACAGCTTATTTAACCCAGAAACGCGAAGGGTTAAGGGTCTTTGGTCATTTGGAGGCGCGATTTCACGGCTGGAGCTCATGGAGGGCGTGAGGAGCTTGTGGGAACATCTCCTCCTCTTCCTTTGGGTCTCCTTCTTCTTCCATCTTCCATGTTTGTAAGCTTAGGGTTCTCCATGGAAATGGAGAACCAAACCCATCTTGTTGGGATTAGTTGTAGCCTTTGAATTCTTGTGTAATTGTTGAATGATTTGAATATATATATGCCTTTTCTATCAATTGCTAGTATTCTTGTTTCCGATCTTAAAGCTTGCATGTAATGGGAACGTTCATGGCTTGATTTTGAGGTTTTATGGATTATGGGAACGTAAGATGAAATCTTGAACTGAAATAAGAGTCCTTGTGGGTCATTGATTCTAGGAATGGAAGATGATTCGCATGTTGTCTTAGATCCCAGCTCTTTAATGCGGGTTTTGCTTGTTAGATTGCCAAGGAATTGGGATTTGATAAGGAAAACCTAGGCTCTTTCACCTAAGGAATTAGGGCTAGAGTGTTTTAGTGGATTGACTTTAGTAAATTGATAGTGAGGAGATAAAATTGGTTATACACAAGAGTGCATTGGTGAAAACTAATCTTAACAATGTCATTTCATACCATTTCTTGTCTTTTCCATTTCCAAGTGCCTTCAATACCAAAGTCCAACCTTGTAATTATGTATGAATTTACATTCCTGCACTTGTTCTGTATATTGATGTTATGTTATTGAGTCTATATGAGTTGTTAATCGCACAATTCTCTAGTATTACGAGTCTCTTGGGAAAATGATACCCGGTCTTACCGGTTTATTACTTGAACGATTCGGTGCACTTGCCGAAATCGAGCCCAACAAGTATTTTTTGAGCTAACAAGTTTTTAGCGCCGTTGCCAAGGATTTGGGGATTGAACCCGAGTCCTAGCAACGGCTAATAAGTTAAGTTGGGCCTCATCAAGTTTTTGGCGCCGTTGCCGGGGATTCGTGTCAATACTAGACTTTTGTGAGGTTTCTAACTTATGTAGACTTGATTTTGTATATAGAACTAACTCTTTTGTTGTAAATAGATTTTCAGTTTTGTTTGGGCTAATTTGTGGCTTTAGCCTAGTTGTGTCTAAGTGTATGCAGGGAGATGTTCATACGAGGACTGCAGCCTCAAAAGCATCATGAAGACCCTGGGATTGAAGGAATTATAGGACACAAGGAGACAACTATGTTGAGCATCACAAGCTGCCCAAAATTCTCCCTTCATTGAAGATGCTCCAAGTGCTAAGTAAGATGAAGAAGAAAGGGAGAAGGAAAAGAGAAATTCTAGTCACCACCACCCTTTGATGAGAGACAAGGAACTCAAGCCTAGCAAGCCAAAGTTGATCAAGAGGATTGAGTATTTAAAGATGTCAAGGTAGTGGAAGGACTAAGATGAAGAGAATTCAAGCTTTGAGAGTTGATTTGGTGGCTAGAAAATGGTTCAAGAAGAGTTGGTGGAAGGAGCACACCAACATCAACATCTGCACTTCATTGAGTAATCCGTCAAGCTAATGACGTTAAACAAGCGCTTTTGGGAGGCAACCCAGTTTTATTATCTATTTTACTTGTGTTTGTGTGATTTTTGTGTTATTTGCTTTAGTAGCTTATGTTTTGCATGTTTGTGTAGTTTTGCATTCTTGTGATTTTTGAGTTGTGATGTTGTTTTTGTGGTTTGTATAAGTGTATTAGGTTAGTTTTAGCTTGTTTGGTGTGTGAGTGCATTGAATGAAGGTCTAGAACCAAAAATCACATGGTGAGTGGCCAATTTCGCAGAAATCTGCATTATGCAGAAAACTGATATGGCGCCCAAGCGCCCCCTGCTGAGGGGCGCCCGAGCGCGAGCTGCACGAGGGCCATCCTGCACCAACTTGACCGAGTGGCGCCCAAGCGCCCCCTGCTGAGGGGCGCCCGGGCGCGCGATGCACCAGTGGCGCCCAAGCGCCCCCTGCTGAGGGGCGCCCGAGCGCGAGCTGCACCAGGGCCGCCCAACACCAAAAATTCTGGTTCTGCACTTTTCGTTTTTTCTTGATTTATGATGAGTTTCCCATTCTTTTGCACTCTTTCACACACTCCTTTTGTTGTGTTTTTTTACCTTTTCGTGTTGTGTTACCTTTTGGGAAGCTTAATTCTAAGACTTCCCTCTTTGTTCTTGTACTTTTGTCTTTGTTTGTTTTGGATTTCTTTGTCTTGTTTCTTTGCTTTCTTGTGCATCTTTCTTTTAGTTTGTTTTGTGGATTCTTCTCTTCAGTTGTTGACTATGGGATACTAATTTTGCTTTGAGCTTTCTTGTTACAGGACAAGATCTTCCTTAGGAATTAAAGAGTTTAAAACCACCAGTGGCCAACCTATGAGCCAGGCTAGAGCAGAGCAACCTATGACTTGAAAATTTTGCTGCTCGTGTAGCATGGCCTGGGGGCCAGGCCCCTACTGATGGGGGAGGTGGAGCAGTTGCGGAGTATAAGCTACTGTGGGAGGAAGATGTTTCAGATGGAAGTGAAGCTAGTGTCTTACACTGCTGGAGCTGCAAAGAGTCCATTTTAAATCGGTTTTTCCGTTTTAATTTCCAGTTCTTATTTGCTTTCAGTTTTTTTTGTGATTTGGATTTCTTTTTGACTTGCCTTGTGGATAGTTCTTGTGCAATTGGTCTTGTGATTTGAGTGAATCATTTTCTATGCTTGAATTGAATACAAATCTCTTGTGCTTGCTCTTTATCCATGAGAGTTGTTTTGAAAATCTGATTGAGATTATGTGGTTGAGCTTGTTGAACAAAGATTGTGGTTGCTTGTATCTGTTTAGATAGATGCTTGGTTTTAATTGTGATCAATATTCTTGGCATGATGTTTATCAAATTTTGGAACCTTGAGTAAACCTGTGAGATGTTGTGCCTCAGAGTTTATTGCTGAATGTTATTACTTTGGAATCACAGTTGATTTTGCCTAAGTTTCTCTATTTGAACTAGTTACTTGCATGTTACAAATGATCAAGGCCATCTTGTTCTTCCACCTCTTCTACATTTTGAGCCTAAAAGCCAATGTATAACCTTTGAACCTTAAAGAAAACTTTCTCATTCCCGAAACCTTAAGCTTATTGAAAAATCCTTAACCTCCTTACCTTGAGTTGAGATGATCATATATTTTAGAGTGAGGAGAATTGTCTAAGTTTGGGGGAGTTCTTCTTGTCAAAAGGGGAGCATTGAGAAAAACAATAAGTTGAGTTAAAAAGAAAGAAAAAGAATAAAGAAGAAGAAGAAAAACAAAAACATGAATTCAATGAAAAAGAGTTGGGAAATAAGTTAAGAGTGGTTTATTCAATTTTGGAGAAAAAGAGATATTATGCTATATCATGAACTAAATTGTTTGGTCTCTTATCTCAAGGTGCTTTGTTGTCCAGAAAAACCAATTTTTCTTCTTAGCCTAGCCACAATACAAGCCAATCAAAGTCCTTGTGATGTAACTTGTTTGTTAATGTGTTTGAAATTGTTGAAACGAAAGGCAAAGTTGATTTGTGTAACATTGTGATATTTGAGAGTTAGACACACATCCTTATACACCATTGTGCTTGAGTGAAACACTTTCTTTGGTGAGGATTGGTTCCATGCACTCATTGAAAACAACTTGCCATGTTTGTTGATCTATCATTTGCATCTATCATGTGATTTTGAACTGTTAGCACCATGATTGAAGTTTAGCTTGCTAAGACTATATGGTCTCTTGAATGTGTTTTCTAAGTTGAGCAAGCATGATTGATTTTGTTTATTTGATTGAAATTGACTCTTGGATTGTTAGACCATTTTTTTTTCTTTTTAAATTTCTGGACTAAAGCGCCCATAGAAAAATCAAAAGTGGACGAGCGTCCACTGAAATCTGGACGAGCGTCCTATTCTCTGGCCTGGACGAGCGTCCTAAATCTTAGACGAGCGCCCTCTTATCCACTGGACGAGCGTCCTCTTAACTCTCTGGACGAGCGTTCTCTACTGCCTGGACGATCGTCTTCTCTAAACGTCCTGGACGAGCGTCCCAAATCTTGGACGAGCGTCTGGGTTTTGGACGAGCGTCCACTTGTACGAGCATTCTGGACGAGCGGCCTGCAACGAGCGTCCTCTTCTCCGCCTGGACGAGCGTTACTGGACGAGCGTCCCATGTCTGGACGAACGTGCAGACAAAAGTGGACGAACGTCCTCTTCTGGACGAGCGCTGTGTTCGGCGAGCGTCCATGTACGAGCGTTGGATGTCTGGACGAGCGTCCACTATCTGATCGAACGTCTTCTACTACACGAGCATCCATTTTCATTGTCAACGAGCGTCTGCTCACCATGAAACGAGCGTGCGCTCGCTAAGTGACGAGCGTCCTGCACGAGCGCCCTTTCAGAACGAGCGTTAACATGTCTGAACGAGCGTCTAGGACGAGCGTCCACTTGTGCCAGAGGTCTGGTCGAGCGGGCACTCTTGCGACGAGCGTTCTGTGCTTCTTTTGCCGTTCGGTCTCTATCAACGAGCGTCCGCGATACTTGTGTACGCTCGCTATGTGACGAGCGTCCATTTCTACCTCGACGATCGTCCTCTCTAAGAGTCCTGAACGTCCTCTTCTCACGAACGTCTTCTTCAAAACGAGCGTCCTCTTCTGCTTCAGGACGAGCGTTGTCTTTTGAGAGCTGGACGAACATTCACTTGGCGTCACCCTTGCGCCAAGCGTTTCTGCATGTGTAACGAGCGTTTTTGCGTGCCTTGTTGAATCATCTCTATAATTTATTGGAGACTCTTCCAAGCTCATTTTTAGCTCCCGCAATGATATATCATCTGCGATCTACGCTGCCAAGGGACACACCATTTAACTTGTTCTTCGTTTAAACTTGCACAAAGTTGCGCCCATTCATTTGCTCCTTTCTCATTTGGTTTACTCTGTAATAACTCGTCTGTGGGATACGGGGAACTTAAGGCGTCTCGGGAAATGAACCACATATACAACACTGGTAGACAACATAACATCTTTCCCCCTTAAGTTCGTAACAACGATTAAGGGTCCCATAAAACTCAGCCAGGATGGCACTGACTGGATTCTCACAGCGCTCTTTGTCTCCCACAAATGCATTCATAGCGGCATAATCGACGAGATTTTTGACATTTAGGAGAAAGCATGACACCATAGAGGAGAAGAGCTAATACATCCGTAAACATTTCCCAATTTTCCTCTTAAGCCAAATGATGTAGGTATTCCTATAAGTATCTTTGAGGAAGGCCCCTCACTTTGCCCTTGATTATGAACTCGCTTTCCAACTTCATTGGGTGTACTTTCCTAAGCCTTGCTAACTGTAAGACAGGGATATACTGCTCAAGGTAGTTGTATGTAGCTTTTTCCATATTTAAGACTTGCTCGAATTCTTCCACTGGTGGAACTAGTTGGAAATCTTGGAAAGTAAAGCACTTTAGTGGTGGATCATAGTACTGGGCTAAAGTAGTAATTGCTGATGTTTGGACCTCCACCTCTAACAGACTCAACAAATTCTTATACCCCACCAATATTATCCTCCTTTACTCAACGTGCATCTTTTCGTCAAAATGTATGAACTCGAATACCTCTTGACTCAAAATTCCATGTTAATTCCCCTTTTTTAGCTTAAGGCCTTAATCACAACTTTATAATTTTTGACTAGAATCCACAAAACGTGACAAGACTATATAAAAAAAAAAACATGAGCTAAGCAAGAAGGAAAAAGTAAAAAGAAAAAAAAATGGATAAAGAGGTATGTACAAGGTGCGTGATTTTTATTAAGCGAACATGAGGGTTATAGGAATACACATTTCTCCCTTTTGTGCCTTATCAAAGGTTGGATGACTGAAGTTCTAAGGCCAAATATATGCACTCACAAGGATAGCTTCCTAATGCTTAAATCAGGCCACCAGAGCTATGGCTCTTTTCACTGTTTCTCCACAACAGTCAGAGTAATCAACTAGGTGTGGAGACACAAATGAAAAGAACAGACTCTGGTTGGGGTTCTCACGATAGCCAAACAGGAAGTACATCCCAGAGTGACACCGCTACACAACCCCTCTATTTCTAAGTTGTGCTCAGACCTGGGTATAGGGCCTCACTCATGATATGCATATTGTGTGTGTGTGTGTGAAGGGAGAATGCAATTATACACCCCAAACCCTCACCTGCAAAACAACCAGAAAATTCCCAGGCAGATATAACATGTTTTCTACCCTAGGGTTCAATATAATCAAAACAAACAAACATACAATTATGACAAATATCAAATAAGGACAAAGAAAGAGGGAAGAGAAACACAAAGAAAAACCACATTGAAATCGCACATCTAATTAAATGGCCTGACTCTCTGGTGTTCCCCAGTGGAGTCGCCATCTGTCGCAACCGGAATCGCGACGGGACGACGATCCAATAAAAGAATAAATATATTGAAAAGAGATTTTGGAGTCGCCACCATAGTTTATTCTGGAAAACTACGGAAAAACCATAAAATGATAAGGCATGGTCAAATTGAACCAGATTCTTGGTTCGGGAGTCGGTTACGTGTAGGGAAGGTATTAGCACCCTACAACGCCTGCCCTAAGGCAGTACCTTTAACTAAATGCGCGAATGTGGATGTGGTTTTCAAAGTGTTTAACTTTCCCTTAAAATAAAACTTGAAAGAAACAAACAATATTTTTTTTAGTTTTTTGGGCCCGACAAGGATTGTCCTTGCTCCTACGTATTCTCATTCAAAATGAGAAATCAGGGTTACGTAGTTCTTTTAGAAACTGTTTGAGAAACTTGTTTGAAAATTTGTTTGGAAAATTGTTTGAGAAATTGTTTGGAAAACGATTTGGATTTTTGGGAGAGTGAGCCTGACAAGGACTGGCCTTGCTCCTACGTATCTCCACTTTAGATGGAGAATCAAGGATCACGTAGTTCTGCAAGGCGATATTGTTGGGTGTTCGAAAAGTAGATGTTTTTAGTTTTTGAGGATTTATATTTTTTGGTATTTTTGTTGTAATATTTATATTTTTTGCGTAATGAGTACTAGGCTGATGCGTACGATCGCACGAGCACTCACACGGCTTTCTCTTTTTATTGTTTTGCGTAATGAGTACTAGGCTGATGCGTACGATCGCACGAGCACTCACACGGCTTTCTCTTTTTATTGTTTTGCGTAATGAGTACTAGGCTGATGCGTACGATCGCACGAGCACTCACACGGCTTTCTCTTTTTATTGTTTTGCGTAATGAGTACTAGGCTGATGCGTACGATCGCACGAGCACTCACACGGCTTTCTCTTTTTATTGTTTTGCGTAATGAGTACTAGGCTGATGCGTACGATCGCACGAGCACTCACACGGCTTTTTATTTATTTATATTTGGGCAATAAGTACTAGGCTGATGCGTACGATCGCACGAGTACTCATACCGATTTATTACATTAAATGTTTTTTAACGTTTTATATATATTTTTTATTATTTACAATTTTTATAATTTTTATATAAAATACCACAAATAAGCTTACTAAATAAAACAAAGGGGTGAGGATTACTGTACAAGGGGTTACAAAGAGAAAACTTTGTTTTTTATCATCTTTTTTTTTTGACAGGGGGTGCGTGAGTGAAATATGGGGTGTGCAGGTGAAAAATGGGGGTGCCAAGGGGACTCGGCCCGAAATGTTTATTCAGAAAGAAGCGTTAGGGGTCCCCCCAAGTTCAACTCAGTATCAGCATTCCATTTTATCCTCTGAACGAGAGACTCCTGAGACACCTACCTCGTCCGAAGCTTCGCCGGCGATGTCAAGCGCTACCAGGACCGCTGCCGGCGATGCCGTTCACGCCCGTCGGAGCAGTTCTGGCCGCCGCCTCCTCCAAGCAGACCGCCGCAAGTTGCTTCTGGTTTCTCTCCTTCTCTTCTGTCCTCGCGTGATGGAGGTGTTCGGTGCAAGCTTGAGAGGTACGATGATCCGAGAATGGAAGTGCTCTCATGAGGTGAAGGAAAGCCTGGGATGCGGATGGCGCGGATGGAAGGATTGCATGCGCTTTGGTGGTTGTTCTGGTCGTGGCGGAGACGTTGAAGATAATAAAAAAAAAAGCTAGTCCGATAGAGGAACCAAACGGAGGTTTTGATAGGGTAATGAGGACAGCTGGCGCTAGTGAGATTGAGAGAGCAGCAGTGGTGATGGCTGGGAAGTAATGGTTGACGAGTAGATTGGAGTCACGGTAGTTAAGGAGTTTGGTGATAATGATGAACGGGTTTCACGGTGGTAGCGGGGTTGAGAAGGTGATGGCATGCGGAGGGAAGTGAGCTGCGGTGGTGACTGTTACATTGATTGTGGAGGCGCTGTTGTCGCATGGCACAGTGAAGAAAGTGGTTTCGGGGGTTGCTTACGGTGACTGTCACTGTGGTGTAGGGTTAGATGGGAATATGATGAAGATGGGTGAAGATAGGTAGTGGACGTGAGAAGAAAGGGAGAGCCCGTGAGGCTCGGTGGTTACGACACAGATTAACACTTTTAGAGCTCTAATGCGTAGTGGTGCCTAGGAAAAGATGATGAATGTTTTCGGGAAGAATGTAGAATGGAGAAAGGGGAAGACCCCTACCACCATACATGACCAAACAAAGCGACCTCAAGCATAAAAATGAAATAATGCAGCAAGCTTACATGACTATGCCTACAGGATTGAGTACGGCGTACTTACCTCTGGGAGCTCTGCCGTCCTCCTTCTCTACTATTCAATGCTAGGACGTAACTTGTCTGCTGCCATTGCTCCAGCCGTGATAATGATTCAGCTCTCCACTGTGCCACTTTCTGAAACGTGGCCTGCTGAACTTACTACTATAACCATTTCCTACCCTCCTTGCAGTTGTGTTAGTTGAGGTTGAACCGAAAATCCTCAAACTGAACCTCCTTTACGTTCTGCCGAAGTACTGCGTAGTGCTGCATCCTTCTCTGCTTCTTCCATCTCATTCCCGTGACACTCCAAGCTGTTGGACCATTTGCTGGACCAGCCGGCTGGCGGCGAACGTATGCTTTATAGGTGGCTTGCAGACTAAACTCAACTTGCGTCTTCTACCTTGTAAGAATGACCATGTTCTTCCCTGAATATTGGCAGCTGGTAGTATACGTTCCAGGGGCAGCTGGATGCAGTCCTGGTGCCTCTCCAAACAACTCTTGAAGCTTGGTTTATCTTTGTTAAGCCCTGGGTCCTCTTCGTGGCTGGCTTTCCTCTTTCGATAAGGTGCTCCTCCCTCTGAATGCGGAGTATTGTAGTGGTCTCTCAGTCGTTGGAAGTGCCGGTGTAACGTGCTGCTGGCAACACCTCTTCCAGGCACTCCTCTAGCCGTTGGATGTTCCCTGCTGGGATGTTGTAAAGCGTTTTTAATGTTGGATGAAGGCTTACTGGATGAAGATGAGTGCGATGGAGCTGGAGTTGCTATGTTTGTTCGAGGGGAATATCAGTGATGAAGCTGGAGCTTCTGTCTGGTTTTTTTTCGGTGAGGATCCCCCTATAGTGAGTGATGGTCGTGTCTGGTTTCGCTGTGGTTGGTAACGAGTGAAGAGTTTTTTTTGGTTCAGAGATAGATGATGGGTTCGAGGCAATGGACGTTGGAGATGAAAAATGAAGAAGATGAAGGTGATGGAGACGGTTTTGTTAGGGGATTCCTTTTTTTTTTTTAGTGATGGTCCTCCAGTGGTGAGGTTCAGCTGGTGGCTCAGGTAGTGGATGAATGCTGTAGTGGCGTCGCAGGCTTTACAGATGCTATCATGAATCTGTACAGGTGTCAGATGGGGGCTCGTGGGAGACCAACTCAGGTGGACCTCCAGCGGATTTATTCTCCTCTTTTTAAATTCCAAAGACCCATACTGTAAGTGGTTTCTCCTACTGGCCGCGTGTCTGCTTCACCATGTGCCCAACAATTGTTCTGCCGCCTTGGTGTTGAGTGGAAGCCAGGGTGTTGAAGGTAAGTGGGAGCAAGATGAATGGGAGGCAGACTCAGGTGCCAGCAAAAATGATTCTCTGGTTCCCCTTTTTTTAATTTAAAACGCTGCCAGAAACCCCTACTGTGAGTGGCTCTTCAGACGGCTAATGGCGGACAGTGGCAGCAACTGAAGGTGGGAATCTTTGCTGTGACGCTCAGACAAATTTAAAACGCAGCCATCAACTTTTTGGACGCTCGGTCAATACAAACGAACGTTCGTCCAAATTACACGACCGAACGCTTCTACCAAATGTTCACACGGAAGCCTCTGATCTGTGACGAACGCTCAATCGGACGTTAATAAGACTAAACGGCCGACCGTTCAAAATGTCAAATCTCATCAAGAGCGAACGTCACTAATACGTTAGTGACCGAACGTCTGGATAAAATCTCGAGACGGTCGAGTGGAACGATCAGGACGAGCGTCAATAGAGGACGAACGGTCGAGCCATGCAGAGGACAAACGCGCTCAGTTGGGGACGAACGGTTGATCAAAGAGGACGAACGCTCGCAAGCTTGAATACCGGGACGAACGCTTTAAGATGAGGACGAACGTTTGCAATAGGCAGAGGACGAACGATCCTCGAGAACGAACGCGAACGCTCGTCCTAAAGCTGAGGCGATGATGAACGAACGGTATAGGGCGAACGTTCAGCAATTGGAGCGCTAGATGTCGCTTGGGACGGACAGTTGCACAGTTGAAGAAACCGAACGGTCAGTCAGGGAAGAGGACGAACGGCTTGAAACGAACGTTCGCATAAAGGCGAGGACGAGCGTTTCGAAATTGGAAGGATCAGGATGAGCGCTTGGGCTCAGAAAAGACGAACGCCGATTGCTCACGGTTGAACTGTTTGGACGAGCGGCCACAGCAACAGGACGAACGGTCACAACAGTGGGGAAGGACGAACGCGAGATCAAAGAGGACGAACGTCTGATACCCTTTTTTTTTATATTATTTATTTTTTGCTATTTTATTTTTTTAATTTTTGTTATTATATACCTTTTTTTTATTTTTGATATTTATTTCTTTTGTTGGTGAAAATAAATATTATTTAATCAACCCGGACGAAATTGAGTGTTGACAGATTGTATAAGAATTTTCCCCATAATAATGTACGTTCGTCGTTGAATGGTCTTTGACCGTTGGGTTTTCCCTTGTAACATAGAAAAATGGGATTCTTTCATTTGGATAGAACCCTAGTTGAGGACGAGCGTCCTCGTGTTATAATACTATGCTTGAGCGTTCGGCCAAGCACAGTTATATCTGGTATTCTTTAGATAAAATTCCTTTATATATATATGTAATAGTATATGTTCTCTGTTCGTAAACACCACTTCGATAGTCTCTTAGTATATTTATCAAGTCTGTATTTATAAGTTAAATGGTGCTCGGTCTTATACCAAGCGCTCGTAATGAGTAGTGCTCGGTCTTACACCTAGCGCTCGTTCTAAGTGGTGCTCGGTCTTACACTAAGCGCTCGTACTCATTCCTTGAAAAATTAGTCTTAATGAAATAGCGTACGTCCAACTTCAGAAGAACTTTCCCTTACCACGTTCGGTCATTGACTGGCAGTGGATTTCAGTATGAGAATTATTCTAAATATGCTTCGTTAATGTCTTGAGGTTTCTACACTCTATGTATTCTGTCTGGAGCCTCTACACTTAAATTATTCCTTGAAGTATTGGTATGAACTCACGAGGGTCAGTTCATTAAACTGATTCACATGGTAAATAACGTTCGTCCTTTGGACCTGATATTATTCAATTCTGATAGTAACTCTGTCGTTCGTACTCTAATCTAGAACGGGCGTCTTCTTGGTCCCGTCCACAGTGTTCGTCCTCGTTCTTATTGGGGACAGAACGTTCAGTATTTTTTATGATTCTCATAAATGATTATGAAAATGACGTTAAAGTGAAAGATTATAAAGAATGAAGAGTTTTTGAGATGAATATGAGATTATGGATTTGAACGAGCGTTCCGGGGAGGAACGACTCTTGGATGAATATTGATATTGTAAAGTATGAATGTGGACAAAGCTTGGCTGACGATTCATCCTGATGTTCCGTGAGTACTCGTTCTCATGTAGAGAGGGTATGTCATGTGTGGGAACGACAGGAGGTCCTAGTCCTTAGGGGTACTTTGGACGAAACGGACTAACCTCGGGTGGCAGCTGATGAGAATTCCAGTTACTACATCACCCGGGTGCACGAACGTTGTAGCTACACGGAATTCATACAGTCCGGACAGTCGGTCTAGTATCAGGGTTTTGATTGAATTGATTATTGGAATGTATTTGACTGTGCTTGCATATGAAATTGTATGTTATTACTTGAATTAAATTACATAAGCTTACCCTGCGTTTCCTGTCGTGTCTGGTTTTGTACGTCCGTCCTTGTCATTGCAATGATCATCCGTGTGGATGTGAGCAGAAGGAGACGAGAGGCTGGAAGAGACGCTGGAAGAAGAAAATTTGGAAGAAATCGAAGTCAAGACTTGAGAGTAGGACGTTCGGGCAATAGTCTAGTTGTAGTAAGGTGGACGTCCGCTCACCTTTCCTTTTGTTTAAGTATGAACGATCAGTATTGTTATTTTTGTAAATCGGTCGCATAGTTTGGGTAGTGAGGTACGGTTTTAAATTGTAATTCTTTTGTAAGGACGTTCATCTTTGTGCGTTCGTTCATTAGTGGAAAAACTGTACTGAATTAATATTAATGTGATTATTCTAATATATAGTTTATTGCTGTATTTTTGGGATGTTACACTCAACAACTAGCAAGGCTTCCACAACTCCATATGGATACTTAAAAGATCTATCATCCAATTGAATTGTCATTCTGGTTGGCTAAATCTCCACATTTTCAATTCTTCTCAAAATAGATAAAGGCATTAAATTGAATGGTTGAGAAGAACGGTTGAGGCTGAATAGTACAACTAAATTTTTAAGCCTGCAAATTCGATAGAGAAATTGAGGTTGAGAGATTGAGGCAGAATAGTTGAGCACAAATACAAATGGTTGAGGCTGAATGGTTGAGGCTAAATGGTTGAGATCAAATGGCATACCATAACGATTGAGGCTGAATAGTTGGGATGAAAGATTCATTCTTACACAAAGGTTCAAGAATATTTCTGAAGAATGTGAGCAGACCTATAGTGAAAGTGATGCCATAGAAGTCCATCACTTAAACTAAGGAGGATCATGGATTGGATTTTTCAATGTCTAATCTAGATATAATAAAATAGATTTGATATATAATCAAATTTAATTTATCCACTTAAAAAATATATTGATTAAAATCTAAATCCATTTTAACTAAATCAACTAAATTAGGAATTTATCAATCCAATTTAAGTTGGATTCGACCTATATTTAATTGAATTTCGTTTGGGGTTAACTCAATCAAATTTTGGCTGAGGCTAGCTTGACAAAATTTGGCTTGAGTCGACTAGGTCGAATTTTGGCCTGAGCCGATTTGGCCAAATTTCTGTTAGAGTTGACTTGACCAATTTTTAGGCCGGACCGACTCGGTTAAATTAGGTCGGTGTCGACCCCTTCGAGTTTCAGTTAGGGCTAACTCAATTAAATTGTGACTAGGGTCGACTCTACTGAACCAAATCTGCATTGGTTGAACTTAAGTGGGGCTAACTTGACCAAATTTCAAGCAGGTCCAACGCAACCAAATTTCATTCGAGGATGACACATGTTAAATTTCAGTCAAGGATGAGTCAGGTTAACCCTCAGCTAGGGATGGATTAGGTTGTCACTCGGGCAAGGATGACTAAGATCTTCATAGAAAAGTGGAGTTTCTTATTTATGAAGTTTGTATTTTCAAACAAATGTTCAAGATTCATTTTTTAACATATGAAAGTCAAATTAAAACTTACATTATATCAAAAATGGTTGTCTATACCTATTAAAAATGTTTTTTATACTAGTTTTCGAGCAGGTATAAAAGTAGGGGTTATAGAAAGTTTTTCACTTTTTATACCGGCTCTAGAACGGGTATAAAAAAATGGAACTTTTTATATGAGTTGTGCCTAGAACAAGTATAAAAGGTGAGACTTTTTATACATGTTTTGGCTTTAGCCGGTATAAAAAATGAGATTTTCTTTTAATATTTGATCTGTATGTCCTATTATATCTAATACTACATAAAATTCAATCCCATAATATAGTGTAAATAATTAATAACGAGCAAAGTAATAAATTTTTTTATTATTATTTGTAACATCCCAATAAATAGTAATTACCATTAATTAGAACTAATCACATTTACAGAGTTAACAGTGCAGTCTTAATTACAGTAGCGGTTAAAAACGAACGCACAAAACTTACAACGTTTAGAAACTAAATAACAGGCATCAAGATCTGGACGAGCGGTTTTACAAAACTACACAACCGAACGTCCCAAAACAACAATAAAACCACTAACTGCTACTAAAGAGCGAGCGATCTACTGCTCGGCTTTAACCTCCACATCAACAAGGTTGGCGTCTTCCAAATTTTCTTCTTCCAGCATTTCTTCAAGTGGCGCCTCTCCATCTGCTCACATCCACAACGGATGATCATTGCATTGACAAGACGGACGTACATAACCAATAGACAACACAAGGAAAATTGCAAGGGTAAGCTTAGGTAATTTAATTCATACAACTCACATGCAATTTAACATCAGAAATTAACACACAAGACATACATCAATGAATCAAAATAGAGTAAATTATCCAACTTTCATAAATGACGACCGTCCGGACTGTATGAATCCATGTAACCGCAGGCGTTCGTGCACTCGGTTGGTGTAGTAACTGGAACACTCATCAGCTGCCAACCGAGGTTAACCCTATCAGCCTCAAAGTACTCAATAGGGCTAGGGCCTCCTGCCATTCCCACACATAACCTACTCCCCTCTAAGTGAGGACGAGCACTCACGGAATATCAGGATGAACAGCCATCAACGATTTTACCATGGTCATACTTTACAACTAATCATAATCAAATCAGAGAGACGTTCCTCCTTGGAACGCTCGTTCAAATTCCAAAATCATAATTTCATCTCATATATGGTTCGCACATTTTATAATTCCCACAACATCACATTTTCATTTTTAGTTACACTTCTCTAAAAAGACGAACGTTAATTAACTCTATGGACGAACGCTATTTGAAATCAGGACGAACGCTATTTACAAATCAGGACGAACGCTATTTAAAAATCAAGACGAACGCTATTTAAAAATCAAATAATTATTCAATTTGTACGAGCGCTTGATAGGAGACCTTGCGCGATTTAAAACGAACGTTCGATATAAGGCCGAACGCTATCAAAGACGAACGCTCGACAGAGGGCCGAACGCTATCAAGGACGAACGCTCGACAGAGGGTCGAACGCTATCAAGGACGAACGCTCGACAGAGGGTCGAACGCTACTTATCATTTACCTTTTTGAACGAGCGTTCGGTCTAAGACCGAACGCCACTTAGGACGAACGCTCAATTAGCATTTCAAATGGGACGCTCATTCTAAGACAGAATCCTTTCCAAATGAAAGAATTTCACTCTAAATCAATTTTAGAGAAACCGAACGGTATATGACCGTACAAGGACGAGCGTATTTTATCAAGCAGAGAATATGATATTTTCCAGATTTTTCAGTTTACAATAACTTTACAGTTTTTATACGATTCATAACTTATAATTTCTCTCCACCATAAATCTCATACATTACAAAATTCATATTATCATCCCAAACCATACAGAAACTTAATCATATTCCAAATCATACATTTCATTCTCAGCATACAGTTCAAACAATCTTCATCACATACATCCAGTGCAACCATGCTCGTTCATGTATAACTAAATATCAAATATTTCATGCATTTCAGGCATCCAGTACACTTCATTGCTTTCATACACATCAAACAAGTATTAAATTAAATTACTAAAGCTTCCCTTACCTGGTCTAGCAATGAACTCCCTAAGCGAATGCGTTTAACTTGTCCAAATACAGTTTTCTACCCTCAACGTGCTTCTCAAATGTTTCACTCAATCTAACCACAAGAAATGGAGAAAAACTCAGCTTATACTCTAACATGCAGTAGTACCAGCGTCTACATGTAACTCAGAACGGAGCGTTTTAGGGTTTGAGAACTTACCAGTCACCAAATCCGAATGTGTTCGGTTCAAATGAAAGCTCACGACACCGTGAACGATCCTACGGTTCTGAAATGGAAGCAGAGATTTTGATGGTGAGTTATCTTAGAGAGAAGGTGAGTAAGTTTTAGAGAGAAGTTGGAGGATTTTAATTCAGATTTTCTGGGAAGAAGATGAAGCATGCAAGGAATGGAGAAGAGGTTTCCAGAAAATATTTTTCTCTTCCCACGCAGAACGAACGTCCATTCTCTGCATGCCACTTGTTTTCCACTAACGTTTTTGGACGTTCCCTCAATGACACATGGCTGGCGCATGCAGTGTGGGTTTTGACGTGTCAAAGTGCTTTTAATGGTGATCAGAGAGTGGGAATTTAGTGCGTTAATTATTCAGGGTTTCACATTATTAATACATCAAAATAGTTCCAAACTCATTGTAATATTTACCTAACAAAGTTCCTAAATATATTTACCTAATATAGTTACTTAACATATTACAAATAAAATAGTTACTTAACATATTACAAATAAAATAGTTACACACAAGGAAAAACTTCATATAGGATCTGAGAAGCACAACAATAGAGGTGATAAATAACTTCATCGTATTGAACTTGACTGTTCATTTCCTGGTTGTCCCCTAATATTAATGATTGTAAAAATTGTTTGATACTCGATTCAAGTTTTTCCACGCATTGTTGCACAATACTCATGGAAAGCTTTCTCGCATAAGACAACATTCATTCTCTAAGTGCATCAACTATTTCCTATAACACGAAAAAAAATTATATAAGAAAAAATACTCACTCTTTTGTCACAGCCTAGCGTAAACAGTAGAATAGACAAAAGATTTGGATGTATATCCTCACTTTCTTCTAAAAGAACAACCATTATAGTTTGCATGGATGACAAAACACTCTCTAGATGATCATCTCTGTGCATGAAATAAAGTATTCAGGTATCATTGATTGATCTAAAGGGGATTTTTAATCAACAAAAAGTACATTAGAAATGTGACATTTGAAAAGTAGTACTTAAGATTAACACTTCAAAGTTAACATCACACAACACACAAAAGTAATACTAAATATATATGATTGATAAATCAAAATTGGACAATACAAAAAACTGGTAGAATAATTAGTAATAGATAAAAAACAGTCATCATCAAATCCCAACCCAAGATCATTACCAAACACATTTGACACAAAATCCAAAGCAAGGGAATCATCAATACTTGACATAGTGGACACAAAATTTTCTCTCCTAGCCATACGGGAGCTCTTCTATGGCCTCTGCTAGCGGACAACAGGTGGGGAAGATGATCGTGATGATGCCATTCGCTTACGATTGTTGGTGCCAACACTGGTAGCGGGCTTGGTCATACAATGTGATGACTCCCAATCATTAGGGACAACTGCTTAATGACACATGCATGGTGATGACTTTGGAGCTACTCTTGAACGAGATCGTGGTGCCCAAATAGGTGTATTCATTTTTGCACTTGAATTAAGGCTTGCCAAATTGAATTCATCACAAACAATTGCCCTACATTGCCCTACATATATAAAATAGTAATTGAGAATCAATATGAATTATAGATTACACTTTTTATGAAGACAGAAAATTTATCAACACAATTAGAAAAATACAAAGGGAAAGCAGGATAAGAAATCATCCTAAAAAATATACCAAAAAGTAAAGAACAAATAATAAACATTAACACAATATTTACTCCATCCTTCATATTTGGATGAGATGTCCCTTAAAAGAGACCATGTGTTTTCCATTATATGTAAGTCAAATCCCTCATCTTATCAAAAAGCAATTGCTTATCTCTAGATGACTAATCAATTGTCAATTATAGGATACATATCACGACAAAGAAAAGACCTTTGTATACATTAGGATCCATAGAGAAATGGAGCAAATAAACAAACAATCAATAAAAGAAATCAAGGAGAGCAACATAGAGGGAAAAAATCTTTTCGATAAAAAGATCTCCCTTGTTTCTGCGGAATTGGACCGGGGAAGATTCCGGCCGCCTCCATGCTGAAACACTCCATCTCCTGCGTTCTGAGCTCCTTCCCTCGCCTCTGTGCTCCTCCTCCTGCTGCCGGTATCAGTGAAATGGGGGGACCTGCAATAAACACTCTGACGCTCAAGTCAGAATGGTTTTTTAGCAGTGTATCATTATATCAGAAGAGACTGCCCCACCCGCTCGGTTTAGGTCTTAGAAGCTCTCGAGGAGCGTGCTCTAAGACCAAGGTGGGAGCTCACGGAGAGACTGCCCCACCCGCTCGGTTTAGGTCTTAGAAGCTATTCGTGGATCGTGCTCTAAGACCAAGGTGGGAGCTCACGAAGAGACTGCCCCACCCGCTCGGTTGCTCAAGGAGTGCCAAGTTCTGTCATCTGCATCGAAGAAAAATAACACAAATTTCGAACGGTCAGAAATATGCAGCTAAATTTAATTGAGCAGTTGATCAAAGTGAGACCGTTCGGTCTTCAATCGAATGCGTTGAGGCCGAACGGCCAAGTTTCCGTTGAGGCCGAACGGCCGTGATCAAGCTAAGCCGAGCGGAAGAGAAAATTATGATGCCGAGCGGTCGAGAATCAATTGAGGACGAGCGGCCAAGGTCATGCTGAGGCCGAACGGCAAATAATTTGTTGAGGCCGAGCGGCCAATAAGATGTTAAGGCCGATCGGCCAATAATACGCTGAGGCCGAGAACAAATTGAGGCCGAGCGAGATGAATCCGAGCGGATTGAGTCCGAACGGCCGAGAGGAAATTGAGGCCGAGCGGCCAAGAATCCATTGAGGACGAGCGGCCGAGAATACCTTGAGGCCGAGCGGCCAATAATATTTTGAGGCCGAACGGCCAAATAATATGCTGAGGCCGAACGGCAAATAATTTGTTGAGGCCGAGCGGCCAATAATACGCTGAGGCCGAGAACAAATTGAGGCCGAGCGAGATGAATCCGAGCGGATTGAGTCCGAGCGGCCAAGAATCCATTGAGGACGAGCGGCCGAGAATACCTTGAGGCCGAGCGGCCAATAATATTTTGAGGCCGAACGGCCAAATAATATGCTGAGGCCGAACGGCCATTATTAAAATGAGGCCGAACGGCCATTATCAAGATGAGGCCGAACGGCCAGTAATATGTTGAGGACGAACGGCCAAGAATATTTTGAAGCCGAACGACCAAGATGACACTGAGGCCGAGCGGCCAAAAATACATTGAGGTCGAGCGGCCGAGAATACATTGAGGCCGATCGGCCAAGAATAGGTTGGGGCCGAGCGGCGAGAAACAAATTAGGCCGAGCGGTAACAATGAGGCATTCTTCTGACCGAGCGGGAACGGGGAAGCAGTCCTTTGACCGAGCGGGAACGGTGATCTAACCCAATCCTCCATGGAATACAACCTTCTGCGCACTTCCCCCCTGGCCGGCGAAGCCGCCTACTGCACGGTCCCTACCGAAACTGCTGTAAGAATATTCTTGGAGAATTTCAATATCTCCAGCACTTCAGATTTTCATATCTTCAAATTGTGAGAATAGTAGCCCGGTTGATGGAACTCTAAAATTTAAACACCCTTATCCAGCCATGAACTGACAATGAATATATCGGAGGTGCCGCCAACATCAGCATATGTTCTCTCTGTTTCTGGACCCCTCTCTACCGTATCATACCTTCTTTTTTTTTTTTTTTTTTTTTTCTCGGAAGATCGGAACTGTCCTGATGAGTCAAAAAATTAAAGTATTGAAAAAATATTTTTAATTTCATTATTGAATTTTGTTTTAACGAGAGCATTCTCTCTGTTGGGATTTGGTCCGGCGGCGTTAGTGGTTAAGTTCCACTGCCAGGAGCATAATTAATTTGAGACTGTCCTGCCAATGGGATTCTTGGGGTTTTCAGGGGCTATTTGGTGAGGCAGGATAAGACAGCGATGTTCTGGTGTGCCAAACTATCATTCCTTTTTTCTCCACCTTAAGTAGTCATCCGACGTTTCTTGGGTATCGTTTGAAGCTAAGGGTTGCTTGCTTCTCTTTTGCTTCTCCACTCATTTTAGTTGTTGAACGTCACAATAATTCTACTGCCACAGCGGAAACCTCCGCACCCACTTCCAGCAATGAATGAGTTGAAGCCGATCGGCCGAGAATCAGTTGAATAATACTTCAAATTGGAATGGTTAAGACAAAATATACTCAATATATTACCGGACAGCCAAGTAAGACCGCTTTGTCTGAAATCCATATTAGGATTATCACGGGTGAATTATAGGTATTTTACTGTCCTCCACTGAAGACCAAGTGGTCGGGGTCCAACGAACTTGAACCCATCATAAGATGATTCCACCATTCTCACTGCTTTTGAATTCAAACCTGCACTTTAATGCATATATAACATATGGTGATTTTTAAATGCCTCTGAACGCGAACCTATTATGGCAATTTCCCAAGGCATTATACGTTGATGGAAACAGCAAGCACACTTGTCACCACGTAATCGTTATCAAAGGAAAACACAATGATGCCTCTCGTGCAATTTCAGAATTTCAATCACGCAAGGCTTCCATTGACAGATCGGTGTCGATAAACGAGCATGATTCTGGTTACCGAGCGGTAGCTTCTTCACTCAAGTTAAGGAAACCTCTTGTCGGCAGGCATACGATCCTATCATCTGTACTGAGATAAAAATAACACTTCAAATTTGAATGATCAGAAAATATGGTGCCAATCAAATTAATACTAAAACAGTTGATAGGAAGCTGGATGGTCGGGCAAGTGAGATCGGTTGATTTGGAGGATCAAAATGTGAAATGAGATCGGATTGGTCGCTTGGATAAAATCGGTTTAGAGCACTGATATCGTCGGAGACGCTCGGTACATAGAGACCGCTTGGGATATTCAGGAGTTGAATACCTTCACCAGTCATTGTGATATGCTGGAATGTTCCGAACGGGTGAGTTGGAAGATCCGAGCGGCATTATATTTTCTGGAACCCTCTTATGCTACTGTAGCGCTGCCTCCGAGGTCAACCGAGGTGCACTCCAGCATCGTCAGCACCCGCACGGGCGAGAAGCTTCTGGACCCTGTCCTCGGCGATGATCGTGAGGGACCAAAGATCGAAGACCACGCTCTAACAGCGGAACCGAACGATGAACACAGCGGCCTGTCCATGGGAGGATGTCTTCCTCCGGCAGAAGCTATCAGACTGGCCTTCTTGGCCGCTTACTGAGAGGACGAGGCCGTATTTGTCTGTCATGAAATAATGGGGTCAAAACATCTCAAGTTTGAATTGTCTACCAACGGGTGAGGGATGGTTGCCCTCATTGTCTGTGAACATCTATGTGTAATTATTAAAGTACATGATACTCCGAGAATAAATGCCAGATTTTCATCTTCACTGTTGTAGCTATCACATTTTGATGCCAAGATGATTGGCGCAGTTCTTCTGTTAAAATGGATTACAATTTCTCCTAAAACCGGATGAGTAGAGAGACGCTCTCTTGAGTCCACTCTACAAGCCTTCCAAAGCTTTTGAAATAATGTCTTGCGGTGTCGCGGCTGACAGACCGCTGACGGGCCCAGGTGAGAGCACTGGATTGACATAAAAACTTCCAATTGCCATTGTAGCAGCATCGTGATGATGGCTATACGGGAAGCAGTGTGGTTTTTTACCTTTTATTTGAGTTGATCTTTGATCATGGGATCTATAATGTTGACTTCACTTTTGAAATTCATCTGGTTGATTACGTCTGTTAGGCGAAGAAAAAATCTATTTCATTGGCAGTGGCGCTTTTTCAAGTGGATCTTACGGCGGACTGTCTTGGGAGAGTGTCCTTTCCCTTCAAAACACTTGTTGATCATGCCACCTGATTACCAACTAAAATATATTTGGATGTTATTCTTGTTCGTCGTGAAACTCGAACAATGCTTCAAGCTAATTCATGAGCAGATTTTTATTATTTTATTTTCATGTTGAAAATAATATTTCAAAAAATACTTATCTCTCTCGGTTGAAATTCCACGCCGAGATGACAATCTATGCTCTGTAGCTTTCGCTTTGCTTTGAAGTAAGGATGTCGAGACCGAGAGCTTATCTTGATTCCTTGTAGTTCTTCAGTGGAATGCCCCTCGGCCCCACGGTAGACGCCAAAATGTTTCTGCGGAATTGGACCGGGGAAGATTCCGGCCGCCTCCATGCTGAAACACTTCATCTCCTGCGTTCTGAGCTCCTTCCCTCGCCTCTGTGCTCCTCCTCCTGCTGCCGGTATCAGTGAAATGGGGGGACCTGCAATAAACACTCCGACGCTCAAGTCAGAATGGTTGTTTAGCAGTGTATCATTATATCAGAAAAAGATAGATTACCTTCTCCATTTACCCCTTATTTATATTAGTTGAAGGAATATTCCCAAATGTTTCAGAAAGATCAGAGTAAAGACGGGATTTCCCGTAATAGCTGGAGAAATAAAGGCGGAGGGTCCCTCCACTGTCTCCTTCAATTATTTGCTAATTACACATTGATTGTGCATTAGCAGGACCGATCGCAGAAGACCGATCGCAGAAGACTGATCGCAGACGATTATTACACATTGATTGTGCATTTAGCTGTCAGGACCGACCGCAGAAGACCGACCGCGGAAGACCGACCGCAGAAGACCGACCGCGGAAACTGTCGGGACCGATCGGAAGCTGTCGAGACCGATTGGAAGCTGTCGAGACCGATCGGCGAGCTACGGAGAATGTATTCCGGTCGGTTATGTAGGCGTGCTGGGTATTCCGGGCGGTGGTCCGTCCATGGTAGTAACATCCCTTTTAAAGAAAAGAAAATAAAAATCTTTAAGAAATGTGCTCAACAGTTTTCTTACTTGTTAATAGCTCTGAAATTCACCCTTTCATTGTCTAAACTAACAGGACAATCCCGTCTATCGTTGACAGGAGAATTATCTAATAAGAACCTTTATTTTTTATGGACTATTCAATCTTTTCAGTATGAAACAATTTGATTATCATAATCTTTGGGTTTAATCTTTTTGGAAACAAATACCAATATTTCATGTTTGTATTTCACATGTTCTTTATGCCATCTTTTTGTTTCACAAAAAGTTTAGAAGAAAGAAGCTTATCTCCTCTCTTTTTTTTGTTTAATAGCATTATGATTTTGTTTGTTTCTGTTTAGAAGAAGGTGCCAAATGAATGAAGTAAGGATCCTCAACAAAATCTGATGCTTTATGTATACATTCCATAACTGAACATTAACATAGGATGAGAACCCCAGAGTAAGAATTGAGAGCCAAACAATGAGACATAAGCTAAGCGAAGCATCTTTTGTTAATTTTGTGTTGATTGTTTATCTTTCACTTACACACTAGAAGTTGAGGAAAGGATCAAGCCCGTTTTTGTTTTAAATTTATGTCAAAACCAAACAATTATCCTAAACTTCAATGAAAAATCCTATTGGAACCTAAACCGGATAAACACACATATTAACAAAAAAATGTTTATATTCTACCTTTCTCACTTATGAGAAAGATGGAACAACATGTGTGTGATTTAGAAAGGGGACTAAATGGACAAGGGAAGTCAATGTGAAGCATAAAAATAGAAAAATCTAATCAAAAGGACTGAGCGAAAAAGTTGACATACCAAAAGGGTGTAAAAGTTTTACAAACAAAGAATGAGAGGTATAGAGACTGTCTTAGGCTATGAAAAAGCTGAGCAAATAAAAGGATGAAAAAAAAGGGATTATGATATATGAATCACTCACTATACATGTATGTTGTGATATCATTTCTTTTTAGTGGGTGTTTCGGATGTGTAGGGCTGTGCAGTTCCAAACCTCCACTTCCTCCTGTCAATTTGTCCTGGTAGCTGATCTTCTATCTTGACTCTCCGTTCCTTCTTTCAATCCTGAGGGGCGGAGACCTGCAAAAGATTCTCCGATGCCAAAGTCAGTTTCAGAGCAAAGGCTTCTCTCAGGGATAGTAATCAATGTGCATCTAATGTAACCTACCTACCAGTCACCGTGGACCTGTATTTATAGTTTTCGCTATGGGCTTGGGATTAGTGGAAAGTTAATCACGGCCCAATCAGCCCAATAGCTCCTAATTTCTACTTACCTCTAAACCAGGTCAATTTACCTGAGCCGCCGTAATTAGTGGTTTTGGTCGGTCAGTGTGGTACGGGCGTCCGCCCAAGTTACACGGGCGTTCGTCTTCCCTATGGACGGCTCAGGCATTACATTGGGCGGACGATCCTCTGCAATGTCGTCCGGTACTTAATTGGGCGGGAGATCCTCTATGCGGTCGTCCGGCACTTAGTTGGGCGGACGCTCCCCTATGTGGTCGTCCGGCACTTCGTTGGTTGGGCGATCCTCTATGCGGTCGCCCAGCGCTTCCTGATACTATACGTCTCTCAGCATTTTCTTGAAGAACAGTTTTTGTGAGCATGGAGAGTGCGGTGCTGTCTTGTGGTGATGGAATTCCTTGAGTTCTTCAAAGTTTCTCTTAGAGACAGAGGTTCTACCCAGTTGGTCGGCGTAGGCACCGAGATGGTCGGACGACCTCCTTAGTGGGCGTCCATACGTGTGACGCCGGGCATTTGCTGGTGTAGGAGTTTATATGGGTCTGGGTTCAATCCGTACCTATTTGGTCGGTACAACATTTGTCTGTGGCGGGCGTGATACGGGCGTCCTTTGGGCGGCGCCCGTTACTTCATGGGCGCCCTTCGTACGGCGCCCGGCTCCCCCTGGTACACAAGCCCCCCAAGTCCTAGTGCACGTAGTGAACGTAGGATTTTGAATACGGCGCGCTTTGGCTCAGGGACCCGCAATTGGGCTTTATCCAGTGGGCTTTTTGAATTTGGATCTTAGGCGGGAAAACACGTGGCGCGCTCCTACTGATTGAAGGTCTACCGTCGCCAAATCCGGAGCGTTGGTCGTGCTGAATCTGGACGGCCAGGATACTCCCAACGGTTACTGAATTTTTCCTATAAATAGCGGATTAGAGGATGTCATTTTCACTTATCTTCATTACTCCAGAGCTCAAGATTCTTTTTCCCTCAGGTAATAAATGGCATCTGTGTCCATCGAGTCAGGTTCGGGGTCGTCGGGCGGAGTCCGGGAGGGGTCAGCGCGGGGCGACAGCAGCGATTCTCTCAGCTCAGTTTCTTCTCATTTTTTGGAAGAGGCGATTGGGTCTTCTGGGGCGGACCACGAGTCACTGGTATCGGCGGATGAGCGGATCTTCCACGGCGTACCGTTATTCTTGCTCAAGGGCGGTATTCGTGTAATCGGGTCCCCCTTTGAACCAGAAGGTCAGGGGGTGGTGGCGTGTGACTTGGCTCCCCCTATTCCTAGCCGGTATGCATCCTGCTACGCTTTCCGCAAGGAGTTGGAGTGGCGGATCCGCCATACCCATATCGTCCGGGATGTGGAAGACTCGAAGTTAATTCTTGCCGGGGTGACTTTGTTAAATGAAAGGGTGTTCCACGATGGGCGGTCTAGCCCGTGTGATTTCTTCTTCATGTACGTGACCTTCTTTACCCATCTTTTCATCCGGGTTCCTTTTACTAGATTTCAAATGGCGATTCTTCGGGAGGTCAATGTGGCTCCCACGCAGCTGCATCCTAATTCGTGGGCGGCCGTGCAGGCGTTTCTGGCGATGTGTTTAGCAGTGGGCGTCACTCCCACTATTCCGGTATTCTTTTACTATTTCGAAGTCCGCCCTTCTCGTTCTGGCGGTTGGGTGTCTTTTACCTCGGTGCGGGGCAGGACCCTTTTCCGCCCCTTTTCTGATTCCTTCAAAAATTTTAAACAACATTACTTTAAAATAATTGTTGACAAAGCCAGCGTCCGCGAATTTTCTGATAGTGAAGGGAGGTTGTTGTTTCCATTCTATTGGACAAGAGATCCCCGACATATAAGGGCGACTCCCATAGGAGCCTTGACAGCACCTGACCTAGAAGCTGTGCGTACCATTAACGCCCTCCCCCGCCGGATCTCCGCCCGTCACTTGGTCGAATGCCTTAGTCTCGAGGATTGTGGACCAAAGGCGTTCGGTACGGTCCTGTCACATTGGGTGTTTTATTTTTCGCATACTGACGTTAAATTCTGAATTTTCTTGTTTTATGCAGAACTAATGACGAATCCGGGCCCCCGCAAATCCAACTTTTTCGCCCTAAGGAAGAAGTCCGGGGCAAGCTCGTCGACCGCCCGGCCGACCACTGTTCCGAATGCGCCCCGCCCTCCTCCCTCTGGTGTCCGTCTGACGGCCGCTCGCGCTATTCCTAAGGCAGGAGTCCCCCCCACATTCAAAACCGGGGGTTCCAATGTCGAGGTGCCGCCTCCCAATCCCCCGCAAGAATTGAAGGCCGCCCAAGTGGGCCCGTTGTCTGAGGCGGCCACTATTTCTGCTGATCTGTCGAAGCGCAAGAGAGACGAACCCACTGCTGAAGGGCGTAGAGACAAAGAGGGGTCGTCGTCTCGCTCAGCCTCGAAGAAGGCCCGGAAGGGCAAAGACAAGGAGAAGGATCGGGGGAAAGGCCCGGCCGCTCCTCTTCCTGGCGGCATTTTTAGCCCGGCGTTCAGCATGAGCGACAGGGCCAAATTTCACATGAGCTCCTCCCAACGGGCGCTCATCGAACCTCTTTCCGAGTTGGAGCTTACGAACGCCATGCTGGAGATGTCTACCCGGACATCCGCCTTGGCTTGGTATCTGAGGGAGTTCGCCGACCGCCCCGGAGTGGCAGAGGTCCGGGCCGAGCTTGACAGAGAGAAGAAAAACGCGGCCTCCCTTCAGCTGACATTGGAGGAGATGGTCCTCAACCAAGACGAATATGATAAGAGGATCGAGCAGCTGGAGGCCGACCTAGAAAGAGCCAAGAAGGAGTCCGCTGAAGGGTTGGCAGCCGCCCGGGCCGAGCAGGAGCGCTTGGCGGAAGAAAACCGTCAGAAGATTGAGCTGCTAGAGGCGGAGGTAACCCGCACGAAGGAGGCCGAATCATGCCGCGCCAAGGCCAATGAGGAGCTCACTCTTGAGGTGGCCAAGGCCAAGGAGCAGATTGCTGAGTTGGAGTCCACCATCCTGTTTGAACATGAGGAGGGCTTCAACAAAGCCCTTCGTCAAGTGACCCTTCTGGCGGGCGTCAAGGATCCCTTTGCTCTTGGCGTGGATATAGAGAAGGACGTCTTCAACGGCGTCCTCGTGGATTTGAATGCCGTCGAAGAGAATGAGCCAACTGTGGAGGCCGCCGGGGGCGGGAAGAGTTAAAATTTTTCTTTAAACTGTGTTGACCATCCGTCCAACGTCTAGAGTGTTTCAGATGTTGGCCGGGCGGTCTTTTTTGTAAATCTCAGCGCCTTTGAGCGCAAATGATTAATACACAGCTATTTCTTTCAATTTTATGTTTGATGAGTTGTTCCTTCATTCTTTGGACGGGGATGTTCTCCTTATTTTAATTTTGGGATCTCATCCATGGTCCGGCTTTCGCTCCCACGGACGGCCACGTTTATTTTGCGAAACGAAGTAATTCTCGGAAGAATATTAAGTTACTTAAAACGCTTGAGGACTTTCATTGTTGTTTTTTAGGAGCGGACGGTCCTCAGTAGGGAGTTGTTCCCGAAAGAACACTCTAAGTTATTCCCGGAGGAAAACTTTCGCCTGTTTTGTGGGGCGGACGGTCCCCAATAGAGAGTTGTTCCCGGAAGAACACTCTAAGTTATTCCCGGAGGAAAACTGTCGCCTGTTTTGTGGGGCGGACGGTCCCCAGTAGAGAGTTGTTCCCGGAAGAACACTCTAAGTTATTCCCGGAGGAAAACTGTCGCCTGTTTTGTGGGGCGGACGGTCCCCAGTAGAGAGTTGTTCCCGGAAGAACACTCTAAGTTATTCCCGGAGGAAAACTTTCGCCTGTTTTGTGTGGCGGACGGTCCCCAATAGAGAGTTGTTCCTGACTGACTCTTTACCGAATGTAGTTGTTGGTGCGAGAATATCCTGTCATTCATTTATATGGGACAACTGTTCATGTCATTTACATCATACAAATTAGCTAAAATAGAACTTCAAGTGTGTGGCGTTCCAAGTATTAGGAATGGGACGTCCGCCCGTTTGCTCCAGTCTGTACGCCCCATTTCCTAGGGTCTCTGATATTCGATAAGGCCCCTCCCACTTAGCAGCAAGTTTTCCATGTGTCGGATTTCGGCGAGCATCCCCTGCTTTTCTCCATACTAGGTCTCCCTCTTGGAAGCTCCTTGGTCGCACTTTGGAGTTATATTTCCTCTCAACCATACGTTTGCATGCTTCGGCTCTTAACGCCGCTCGATCGCGTCGTTCGTCTAAGGAGTCTAATTCAATCCTCAGCTCCCGGTCATTGAGGTGTAAGTCCTCAACTTGTCGCCTCAGGGACGGCTCCCCCAACTCGACCGGCAACATGGCGTCTGTGCCGTAAGTTAGGTTGAAAGGAGTTTCGCCAGTGGTCCCGTGAGGCGTGCATCTATACGCCCAGAGGACTTCGGGTAACTCGTCTACCCAGGCTCCCTTTCTCTCGCCTAAACGACGTTTGAGTTCTGAGACGATGGTCTTGTTCATTGCTTCGGCTTGACCGTTCGTCTGGGGGTGTTCGACCGAGCTGGTGATGCGCTTTATCCCCAGTCCTTTGAAGAATTCGGCGAGCTTCTTGTCAATGAACTGTCGGCCATTATCCGTGATGATGGATCGAGGGAGGCCGAAGCGACATATCAGTTTCCAACAGAACTTCTGGACCTGGGCGGCCGTAATGGTTGCCAAGGGCTCGGCCTCTACCCACTTGGTGAAGTAATCAACTGCCACCAAAAGGAACTTCTTCTGTGCGCGCCCTACAGGGAACGGTCCAACAATATCCATTCCCCATTGGGCGAACGGCCATGGGGAAGATATTGAGTGTAAAGCGTGTGGCGGCAGGTGGGAATTGTTGGAGTGTTCTTGACAACGGATGCACTTTTGGACAAACACTCTGGTGTCTGCCTCCATGGTAGGCCAATAATATCCGGCTCTTAGCAGCCGGGCTTTCAACGTTCTCCAACCCGTATGGAGACCACAAACGCCGTTGTGAAGTTCGTCCATGACATAACGGGCCTCTTCGCTTCCTAAGCACTTGAGGAGGGGGGAGGAGAATCCTCTTCGGTACAAGTCATCCCCTATGACAAGGTAACGGGCGACTTTTTTGGCGTCATGAGGGGTAACCGTCCTTCCTTCGTCTTGGCGGGTCATGATTTCTCTGACTTCCATCCGCCAATCACTCCCTCCACCGGATACAGCCGAACATTCCACTGAGGGCTGGAGTAACACTTGTCTTACAATGGTAGTTAGTTGTCCCTTTTCTTTCCCGGAACTGAGTTTGGACAGTACGTCGGCCCTGGTGTTCTATTCCCGGGGTATGTGTTGTATTGCAATTTTGTCGAAGTTTTTTACGAGCTCAGTTGCCTGCTGGAAGTAAGGCAGTAGTCGCTCCTCCCGGACCTGGAAATTGCCGTTCATCTGGCCAACCACTAGCTCAGAATCCGTGTGGCAAGTAACCCTCCTGGCGCCCATATCTTTTGCGAGTTTGAGGCCGGCCACTAAGGCCTCATATTCGGCTTGATTATTGGAGACTTTGAATTTGAATATCAGGGAGTGTTCGAGTAAGAACCCATTGGGACCTTCAAGGACGATGCCGGCCCCACTGGCCGATTGGCCGGAGGCCCCGTCAACGTATAACCTCCATTCATCTTGATTGGAGGGGGGTAGTTCTGCTGCAAAATCTGCTAAGTGTTGGCCTTTGATCGACCCTCTGGGTTCATAACGCAGTCCAAACTCCGAAAGCTCCACCGCCCAAGCAACCATTCGTCCAGCCAAATCCGGCTTTCTCAAGATCTTGGAGATGGGAAAGTCGGTCCTGATTATCACCTGATGACTTTGGAAATAGGGGCGGAGTCTCCGGGACGCGTTTAGCAAAGCTAATGCCACCTTCTCTACCCTATGGTAGCGAGTTTCGGCGTCTAGAAGCGTTCGGCTAATGAAATACACTAGCCTCGGCTGAGGCTGCTCTTGCACCAATACGGCGCTAATGGCCGTTTCTGATACTCCCAGGAAAACGTGTAAGTCTGCTCCTGCCCCCGGGCGGTTCATGACCGGCGGGTTGACGAGGATAGTTTTCACATCTTGGAAAGCCCGCTCGCACTCGTCATCCCATACGGGGCCAGCCCCCTTTTTCATCTTTCGCAAAATTGGTCTCACTCTTTCCGCCAGCTTGGGGATAAATCGTGACAAAGCGGTGAGACGTCCAATTAATCTCTGGATTTCTTTGAGCGTGGCGGGACTCTGCATCTGAAGTACCGCTCCACATTTGTCCGGGTTGGCTTCGATCCCTCGGGATGTCAACATGAAGCCCAAGAATTTCCCTGCCGCTACCCCAAATGTACATTTGGCGGGGTTTAGACGCATACCGAACTTCCGCACCTGGCGGAACACCTCCTCCAGGTCTCTAATATGCTCTATCCCGGCCGAGGACCGGACTACCATATCGTCTACATAAACGTCCATACACCGGCCTATCTGCTCCCAAAAGATGCGGTCCATCAAGCGTTGGTACGTCGCGCCAGCGTTTTTCAGGCCGAATGGCATCACTTCATAGCAGAAGTTTGCTTTCTCCGTGATGAAGGTCGTCTTTTCAACGTCCGGCCCGTACATGGGTATTTGGTTATACCCGGAATAAGCATCTAAGAAACTTAACACTCGGTGTCCAGAAGCCCCGTCCACCAGGGCATCTATGCTAGGCAAGGGGTGGGAGTCTTTTGGACAAGCCTTGTTTAAGTCCGTGTAATCTGTACACATGTGCCACTTCCCACTTGCTTTCTTCACCATCACTACGTTAGCCAACCACGTAGTATATGTAACTTCTCGGACAAACCCAGCCTCCTTCAGTTTCCTCACCTCCTCCTGCACGGCCTGTCGTTTTTCGTCGCCCATCCTCCGCTTCTTCTGCGCGACCGGGCGGGCATCCCTAAAAAGCGAAAGCTTGTGGGTCATGACGGCAGGATGGATACCCGGCATATCGGCCGCCGTCCACGCGAATAGATCCCTATTGGTCCACAGGAGTGCTCTCAACTCCTTCTCCAGGTCGGGATCCATTTCTCTGGCGATGGCTGTCGTATGGGCGGGGTCCCTTCCTATTAAAACAGGCTGGGTGTCCCCCATTGGTTCCAGCCGGTCCTCAGTGTTCGTCCTGGGGTCAAGATCCGCCATTGCAACCTCCGAACCGATCGCTCTACGTTTTGACTGCCGGGTGTGCAACTTCAAACCCGCTGCGTAGCACTCTCGGGCCGTCTTTTGGTCCGCCCGAACAGTACATATAGTCCCTTTTTCGGACGGATACTTCATTGTGAGGTGGGGCGTGGAAACGATTGCTCCAAACGCATTTAAACATGGTCGTCCGAGCAATACATTGTACGAGGTGTTAGCCTCGACTAGCAAGTATCGAATCCTCTTTTCCTCGCTAGATCGGCCGGTTCCCAGCCTTGTCCTCAATTCCACATACCCCCTGGTATCGACCCTTTCTCCTGCAAATCCCACGATCTGGCCATCGTAGGGGACAACAAGGTCCTCTGAGATGTCCATTTGCTGAAAAGTTTTCCAATACAAGATGTTGACCGAGCTCCCCTGGTCGACCAGAACTTTGCTGACTCCGTACCTGGCTATCTCGGCCGTTATGACCATCGGATCATCCTGGTCAGGATCTGGGGCATGAAAATCTTCATCCGAGAATGTGATAGGCGGCATGGTCCGCCGCGGTTTGTCCACCGCATTCACCGATTGAAGGGCTCGTATGTGGCGCTTCCGAGCAGAGGAGGATGACTCTCCCCCTGCGAACCCTCCTGAGATTGTGTTGATGTGCCCCCGCAGAGGGCGTTCTCGACTTCGGCTTCGGCTTTGGCTTCGTCTCCTCTCTGATCGAGGTCGTTCGGTCCTTGTCGGTCTCGGCCTGTCCGAACGATATGCCGGTCGCTGAGTAGACCGGGTGGCCGTATGCGGGGGTCGCTCCTCGCGGACGTATTGCTTGAGCTTTCCCGCCTGGATAAGCTCCTCTATTTTATCCTTGAGGGCCGTGCACTCCTCCGTGGTGTGGCCCATGTTTCTGTGATAAGCGCAGTGCTTGCTTCCATCCGCTCCCTTAGGAGTCTGGCATCCTTCCGGTTGGCGGATTAGGTCCGCGCTAAGCGCTTCCCTTAGAATCTTCTCCCTGGGTGCGTTCAAGGGAGTGTATTGCTGGAAACGAGTTCCTCTCTTTTGCTCTCTGTGTCTAAGGCCAGTCTGTCTTCCTGCCGAGGCACCATTCTTCCCTCCGTCTGCTCTATCGACCTTGGCCTCTTGGCTCTCCCTCCTATATGAGAGTTTCATCTCCTCCACCCTTATTTCGTCGGCTGCCCTTTCCCTTAATTCCTCCATCGTCTTGGGTGCTCGCCTGCAAACGCTATCCTTGAATGGTCCTGGCTTAAGAGCCGGCAGGACGTAGTGCAGGGCGAGCTCAGGTGTCAGGCTTTTTACACGCCGGACGGTCTTCTGGTACCTGTCCATGAATGTCCGCAGTGTCTCCTCTTTCCCCTGCTTGAGGGTCATCAACTCGAACACAGTCAGGTCTTGGGCGCTACTGGCCGCGAACTGTTTAATGAACAGCTGTTTTAAACCAGCGAAGTTCTCAATGGAGTTAGGAGGGAGGGTGTTGAACCATTCCAGCGCTTCATCCTCTAACGATAATGAGAATGCTCGGCACCAAATGGCGTCATTACCCGTCCGGAACGCCATTGCGTTCGAGAACGTTTGGATGTGGGACGCAGGGTCGGTTGTCCCGTTGTACATTTTAAATTGCGGAGCCACAAATTGCTCCGAGATTTGGACGTTCATTATATTTTGGGTGAACGGTAGTAGCAAGATGGATGAAGGTTCCGACTTCACTACCATCCGCCCATCCTCGGCGGCGCTCTCCGCATGCACCGATTTGGCCTTACTTTCTTCCGCTTCAGACCCAGTAGGTCTCCAAGTTCTATCGCAATCGGTCTCAGTGGGCGGGTGGTCCCCCGCTATTGCCTTCCCTTTGTCCTTCCTTTGCTCCCCATCAGCTATTCGCCCGACCTCTTGTGCTATTCGGGCTTCACAGTCGGCCTTCACGGCGGCTAGTTCGTCCTCATGCCGCTGCTGCATCTCATCCATCTTTTGCTGCAATACGCGAATCATTTCAACTGGATCGTCCATGCCCATGTTTCTTGTGGTCACCATTGAGTTTTTGAAATCACACGGCCCCACGGTGGGCGCCAAATGTTTCGGATGTGTAGGGCTGTGCAGTTCCAAACCTCCACTTCCTCCTGTCAATTTGTCCTGGTAGCTGATCTTCTATCTTGACTCTCCGTTCCTTCTTTCAATCCTGAGGGGCGGAGACCTGCAAAAGATTCTCCGATGCCAAAGTCAGTTTCAGAGCAAAGGCTTCTCTCAGGGATAGTAATCAATGTGCATCTAATGTAACCTACCTACCAGTCACCGTGGACCTGTATTTATAGTTTTCGCTATGGGCTTGGGATTAGTGGAAAGTTAATCACGGCCCAATCAGCCCAATAGCTCCTAATTTCTACTTACCTCTAAACCAGGTCAATTTACCTGAGCCGCCGTAATTAGTGGTTTTGGTCGGTCAGTGTGGTACGGGCGTCCGCCCAAGTTACACGGGCGTTCGTCTTCCCTATGGACGGCTCAGGCATTACATTGGGCGGACGATCCTCTGCAATGTCGTCCGGTACTTAATTGGGCGGGAGATCCTCTATGCGGTCGTCCGGCACTTAGTTGGGCGGACGCTCCCCTATGTGGTCGTCCGGCACTTCGTTGGTTGGGCGATCCTCTATGCGGTCGCCCAGCGCTTCCTGATACTATACGTCTCTCAGCATTTTCTTGAACAGTTTTTGTGAGCATGGAGAGTGCGGTGCTGTCTTGTGGTGATGGAATTCCTTGAGTTCTTCAAAGTTTCTCTTAGAGACAGAGGTTCTACCCAGTTGGTCGGCGTAGGCACCGAGATGGTCGGACGACCTCCTTAGTGGGCGTCCATACGTGTGACGCCGGGCATTTGCTGGTGTAGGAGTTTATATGGGTCTGGGTTCAATCCGTACCTATTTGGTCGGTACAGCATTTGTCTGTGGCGGGCGTGATACGGGCGTCCTTTGGGCGGCGCCCGTTACTTCATGGGCGCCCTTCGTACGGCGCCCGGCTCCCCCTGGTACAGTGGGTCTTGCTCGTCTTGAAAAACCAATTTCCCCTGACAGCCTAGCCACATTACAAGCCTTGAAAAGTCTTTAGTGATCTTCACCGAGTTTTATGTAGTTAGTGATTTTACATGAGATACAAAGTTGTGTGAAAGGATTGCAAATGTTGCTTAAAGTGAAACACGTAGAACTAGGAAGGAAAATTGAAATCAAATGTAAACACAAGGGAACATCCATTAATTTAGGTTATACAATTGAAATACACTTGGTGTCATGAGCTGAAATTTTAGGAGTTATATCATCTTGTACTGTGATTACATCTCCTTTAATGTTGGAAGTCTCACATCGACTAGAGATAAAATCAATTTATAATATATAAATGGGGTGCAAACTTCACCTTAAAAGTCAGTTTTGTGGGGTTGAATTAGGCTTAAAACTCACTTCTTAATATGGTATCAAAGCCATGTTTAGAGCCTATCCTAGCGAGATCTATGTGTGCATTCTCTTTCACTCGCTATCGGACCACCCATTAATTCTACTCTCACACTCGAGATGTCTATACCTCGGTGTGAAAGGGGTGTGTTGGAAGTCTCACGTCAACTAGAGATAAGGCCAATTTATAATATATAAATGGGGTGCAAACCTTACCTTAAAAACCGGTTTTGTGGGGTTGAGTTAGACTTAAAAACCACTTTCTAATATTTAACTTTCTTTTTTAGTCTTAAGTTACAACTTCTAAGTCTAACCATTTGCAGTACCTCGTCTTTTGTAAAATACAAATTGCTTTGTTGAAAACAAAAAAGGTTTAAATGGGAGATTGTGATAAGTGTTCGTTTTACCTATAATTCACATACATTTTAGCACTTTTGATTGATTATATTGCATATAATAAGGTTTTACTCCCTTTTATCTAGAATTAACTAAAAGCATTTGGATATGAACATGTGTACCAAACTAATATATTTTTTAATGAATTTTTGTAGTATTAGCAAAAATATAGGACAAGAGCTTGATCTCCTGAATCACTACATAAGCACTCAAAAGATGGTTTCAACAAAATTAAAATATTTCTTCCATAACTCAAGCAAAGAAGATGTGGCTTAAGAAAAATTCACTATGAAACAACCTCAATCTTATAAAGCTCAACCTAATCCCAACACACTTTATGTCATTGAATTTTGATTTTAACTTTGAGTTCTAGGACATCATCACTTTATAATCAAACGTTCAAATTTATAAATCCAAATACATCACAAATTTTGATAGATATTGATCAAATTCTTGTGGATAAAATATATGGTAAGTTTAAATTTAGATATTTTGTTTAATTTTAAAATTAGACTAGTTTATTGCAATCATTGTTAGCCAAAACAACACCACAATGATGGGAGGTAATAGGCAGAAGAAGTCTTCTTCCAATTTCTTCTCTATTTTTAATATCTTCTAGGAAGCCCAGAGGAAGGTATTATGATGCCCTTGATTCCAGGGGTAACTGGGGCTTGCTGAGCCCAATATTTATATATGAAAGTTGAAGCTTTCATAGCCAAGTACAATAAACGTGTTTCAAAATCTTCACTCTATCAACTTCATCCTACTGCTCAAAATGCATAGTTTGTAATGTGTATATTGTTTTATGTCTCTAGATTGTAGTTTATAGATTAATATTGCTTTAAAATGATATATCTTAATAAATAATAATAATAATGTTACTACGGATCTCAACAAAGCTTGGACCTCAACAAAGCTATGTTACTATTGGCCTCGACGAGCCTTCCACGCGGTCGACCTCGACAAGCCTTCCGCTCGACCTCGACAAAGCCTTCCGCTCGACCTCGACAAGTCTTCCGCTCGGCCTCGACAAAGCTCCCGCTCGGCCTCGACAAGCCTTCCACTCGGTCTCGACAAGTCTTCCGCTCGGCCTCGACAAAGCTCCCGCTCGTCCTCGACAAAGTTCACGCGGTCGACCACGACAAAGCTCCCGCTCGGCCTCGACAAGTCAGTCTCGACAGGTCCTTATGCGGTCAGAATCGGCAAGTCTTCACCGATCAACCTTGATAATGATCCAATGCTCCCAGGAGTGACTGGCAAATAATTGAAGAAGAAAGTGGAGGGGTCTCCCGCTTAGTGCGCCAGCCAATAACAGCTGCAAGTGGTGGGTCCCTCCACCTTTAGTGCGCCAGCCAATACTAAACACCATTATTTCATTAACTTCTCAGTGGACTGTGCATAATGAGGGAATATTCCCTGAAATCAGATAAATAAGAAAGGTATGCATCTATTCTGATAAGCATGATAAACGGGTAAAGAACCCATTCTGACTTGAGCGTCGGAGTTTTTCCATTGCAGGTCCACCCCCTCACACTAGACACCGACAGCAGGAAGAGAAGCAGGCGGAGACGAAGGAAGGAGCACTGAACACAGGAGAAGGAGTGTTTCGGGACTGTAGCGGTAGAAGTTTCCTCTCCGTTCCAGTTCGGCCGAAACATTTTGGCGCCGTCTGTGGGGATCGAGTGGCATCCCCATGAAACCACGTAAAGCCAGAGATTGAAGACACCCAATGGTAACTACAAGAAATATGGACGAGCAGAGCACCAGAGATTTAATCAGAGAGTTGCAAGCTCAGATCGAAGCACAGGCGCAGATTATACAAGCGCAGGCACACGCTCAGCAGGAGATGCGGCGGAAGCATGAGGGGGAGATAAGAGCGCTGAGGGCCGAGCAGGAACCTCCCGAGCGGTCTGCTTCCAATCGGGAAAACGCCAATGAGGTAAGCCAAAATCACGTCATCCCTGTAACACCCAAATATTTTAAAGGGTATTACTGATAGTAGAGACTAAATTAATTCGATATCTCATATAAACAATCAAACTTTATTTCAATTACTCTAAAGTACAATACCAAACTTACAAATATTTTACAATATAGTCTTCACCGTTGACATTTCAACTTTTAAATTTTACACAACATAATCTTCCCAATACAAATTTATTCTTTTTACAAAAATCCATGAAAGGTTTTCCCCATCATCTCTCTCATCTCTAAGCTTTTTCAACCACATCTGCAACATTATCTAATCACATATAACATGAGTTATATGATCATAGCATAAACAAATAAGGGTAAGCCAACCATATCAAATTAATCATTAAACTTGTAATAAGAATAGTTTAATCATTTATTTCTACAATTACTCAAATATCATTACCCAGATGTCATTAATTCATCATTATCAAAATCATCTTCCTCAATTTCATAAACCTTACAATTTATACTATGCTTACTCACGAAGCCTTATGGTCAGACCGCTCTCTGCCTGCTTCCTTAAGCCTCACCTATATACTATGTCTTACTCTCTGAAGCCTTATGGTCAGACCGCTCTCTGCCTGCTTCTATAAAACTTATGAACCACATATTTATGTCAAAGCCTTATGGTCAGACCACTTGCTGCCTGCTTTCATTAACCTCAGGTGTTACTTTGTTCATACCAAGCTCTCATGGTATAACCGAACGTACTACTTCCCGTAGGAAACATCATTTCATAAGCAATAATTTCTTATATCCACTCCAACATTTCATCACATCAACATTTCATACTCTCTTATCCACTCCAACATTTCATCAAATCAACAATTCATAACCTCTTCTCCACATAACTCAATCATGTTCATTCTCTAATCATAATTTGACAATAACCTATTTTGGTGTCAATAAATTAAACATATCGCCAGCTATCATACTTCATATTATAAACTCATTTTTGACCATAACGAGTATAACTCAACATATTTTTACCAATTAAAGATTCATAGATCAGCCAAAACATTTCATCATATCTTAGCCACTAAGTATTAAAGTCTGAACTCAATGTAACGATAAATAAAATATATATGAAGTTTTTACCATGATAACTTTATGCATCTCCAATTAACTTATTTTATTTTAATTTCATCCTATTAGAGATCTTTCTTTACCCCAATTGGTCACCGGAGAGGACCCAGATGTCTGAACGCATCAAACTCACCTTCGACGCCAACACATATGACTAGTCACAACTGACTGGACCAGGCCAGGGCTGCTCTATGATCAGGGATGTGCCAACTCAGGTTTTTAAGGTTCCTCTATCCTACCAACAAAGGGAGGCCTTCAATAATTAACAATTTATTTATTTAAATTATCTACCTTGTTCGCTTATGCTCTAAATCTAAAATGCCTAATTTTAATATTTTTACTTCCTCTTACAACAACCTCAAATAGTATCACTACATCTATTTAATACTCATATACAAGTTATTACAGAATCCTTACTCCAGACCTTCCAACAAGATCAATTTCAACCAAGAAACTCATTCATGATAGAATTCATACAAGATAATTATAAACAATTACCCATAATAAGATATTACTATAAATGGTCATAGAAGAATACAATATTTGACAATCATAAGAATAATCTTAATATAAAAATTCATGGGAAACAAGAAGTTGAATCTGGCAGAGCCGGTTAGACAACTTCTAATCCATCCCAAAATACAATATAATTAAATAACAAGAACAATACATGTCTGGGGAAATAAGAAGTTGAATCTGGCAGAGCCGGTTAGACAACTTCTAATCCTTCCAAAAATGCAATAAAATAAATAAGTAAAGCAATAAATAGTTTGGGGAAACAAGAAGTTGAATCTGGCAGAGCCGGTTAGACAACTTCTAATCCTTCCAAAAGTGCAATAAAATAAATAACTGAAGCAATAGAAAGTTTGGGGAAACAAGAAATTGAATCTGGCAGAGCCGGTTAGACAATTTCTAATCCTTCCAAAATACAATAAAATTAAATAAGGAAAACAATAGAATGTTTGGGGAAACAAGAAATTGAATCTGGCAGAGCCGGTTAGACAATTTCTAATCCTTCCAAAATACAAAAAAAATAAACAACTAATAACATACAAGTGGCATAACATAATCAACATTACATTTTACAACTATCACACTTGGATATCAACACAAAGCATACTCTCATTTAAAATTTAAGATCATACAAAAACAAAATACTCCATATTCAAGATATAAGATCAGAAAAAGCAAAATATAGCATATCCAAGACTCAAGATAATACAAAAGGAAATACTCAAAGTTAGCTCCCCTTACCTCTATTACAGACTTAATCCCCTCGTCCTCTGAAAACTTCCAGAATATCCCCTTTGAAAAATTTGAAATTCTTCCAACTCTCTTCTCTCAAAAATTTTCTAAGTTCTTTGGTGTAAATTTTCAGCCTCCCCCCCTTGGCTATTTATAGCAAAAAAATTTACTATTCATTTTTACTATTCATTTTAACTATTCATTTTTTTATTCATTTTACTATTACAAAAATAATTTTTTATTTGCAATTTGATAAATTCTGATCTCAAAGCTACGTGGAACACTTATCCTTTCCAAAAATATTTTTTTTTTTTACTATTCACTTTTTACTATTCACCTTTTACTATTCACAATTTACTATTCACTTTTTTTTTTTTATATCTAGTATTTAACTTACAAATATTTTTCAAGGATCTTACAATCCCGAACGGATGGGCTAGAGGAGAGCCAGCGCTCCTGCAAACAGCCCGGCCAACCAGTTTATTGCCTTTCACGTCAACTATCATGCAGACGCCAATGCCCGAAAGGACTCCCCCCGTATTAGATAAGTATGATGGTTCGACTGATCCGGACAATCATTTAAGAACATTCAGTAATTCAATGGCATTTTATACAGACAGTGACCCTATCATGTGTAGAGCATTCTCATTGTCACTAAAGGAAGAGGCTTTGGAATGGTACCATACTCTTCCTCCCAACTCAGTGGATTGTTTCGTTACTGTGGAAGACCTCTTTAGGAGACAATATGCGTCCAATCGAAAACAGGAGATAACACCAGTGGATTTAATAAACACTAAGCAGGAGAAAGGAGAAACTTTGAAGGCCTTTATGAAGAGATATACTAAAACTGCACGACGAGTTAGAGAGGTTGATCAATCTTTTATTATTAATAATCTGCCTTCGTGTATGAGACCAGGATATTTTGCAGAGAAACTGTATGCACGACCACCAAAAACGATGGAGGAACTCCAAGACCGAGCAGCTGAATTCATCCAGATGGAGGAAATGCGTTTGTCGCAGAAGAAACGACAACAAGAAGGAGATGCTGGCGGAAGTGGAAAGGACAGCAAACGACCGTTCGGCAATAACAATAAGAATAGAGAGTCTCCCAGGCCATTCAAGTTTCACCATTATACGACACTCAATGCACCTAGAGCAAAAGTTCTTGAAGAAGCCTGCAGAGCAGAACTTATAACACCTTTAAGGAAAACATCTCCAAGAAATGCAGACGAAAGAAGAAGTTGCCACTATCACCAAAATCATGGACATAATACCGAAGACTGCATCACGTTAAAAAATGAAATAGAGAGTCTTATCCGGGCAGGACATCTACGAAGGTATATAAAGGAAGCAAGATACGACCCCCCTGAGGAGGGATACGCCAGGAGGAACCCCGACCTGTCGAGCAGGAAAGACGAACGACGACATGACTATAATCGCAGTCCCAGTCGTAGACGAGAACGGTCGGTTCGTGGAGTGATCGACTAATTATCGGGCGCTCGACCTCAACGAATTCTCGGCCGCTCTATCTCCTCGGACTCTCGATCGCTCGACCTCGACTGGTTGTCGGACACTCAGCCTCATTTTATTCATGCTTTTTGTTATTTATGCTCTTATTATTGAAAAAATAAACCTAGTTAAGGACGATTCAATCGCTCGCGAAGAGGCTAAATAAAAGCATATTCAATGAAAGTTGATAAGAGGTAAACTCCTCTATAAACATTTGAAGACCGACAGTAAAAGAGGTAAACTCCTCTATAAATATTTGAAGACCGACGGTAAATTCCGTTCGGATAAGAGGTAAACTCCTCTATAAATATTTGAAGACCGACGGTAAATTCCGTTCGGATAAGAGGTAAACTCCTCTATAAACATTTGAAGAACGACGGTAAATCCCGCTCGGATAAGAGGTAAACTCCTCTATAAACATTTGAAGAACGACGGTACAACCCGCTCAAAAAAGAGGCAAACTCCTCTATAAACATTTGAAGACCGACAGTAAAACTCTCAGGTAAAACTCTGAAATCAAACTCCTTAAAACAAGGGGAAAGAACCCTCAAACTCATAAGTCTTATAGTTAACCGCTCGGCTAAAAGCCAAACGATTAACTCAGACTTGGGGGGCATGTTACTACGGATCTCAACAAAGCTTGGACCTCAACAAAGCTATGTTACTATTGGCCTCGACGAGCCTTCCACGCGGTCGACCTCGACAAGCCTTCCGCTCGACCTCGACAAAGCCTTCCGCTCGACCTCGACAAGTCTTCCGCTCGGCCTCGACAAAGCTCCCGCTCGGCCTCGACAAGCCTTCCACTCGGTCTCGACAAGTCTTCCGCTCGGCCTCGACAAAGCTCCCGCTCGTCCTCGACAAAGTTCACGCGGTCGACCACGACAAAGCTCCCGCTCGGCCTCGACAAGTCAGTCTCGACAGGTCCTTATGCGGTCAGAATCGGCAAGTCTTCACCGATCAACCTTGATAATGATCCAATGCTCCCAGGAGTGACTGGCAAATAATTGAAGAAGAAAGTGGAGGGGTCTCCCGCTTACCTAAAGAGGTAACAGCTGCAAGTGGTGGGTCCCTCCACCTCTAGTGCGCCAGCCAATACTAAACACCATTATTTCATTAACTTCTCAGTGGACTGTGCATAATGAGGGAATATTCCCTGAAATCAGATAAATAAGGAAGGTATGCATCTATTCTGATAAGCATGATAAACGGGTAAAGAACCCATTCTGACTTGAGCGTCGGAGTTTTTCCATTGCAGGTCCACCCCCTCACACTAGACACCGACAACAGGAAGAGAAGCAGGCGGAGACGAAGGAAGGAGCACTGAACACAGGAGAAGGAGTGTTTCGGGACTGTAGCGGTAGAAGTTTCCTCTCCGTTCCAGTTCGGCCGAAACAAATAATATATGATTAAATTATTCTATTTAACTACTAGTTTAGTTGTTCACATTAATTACCCAAGATATATTTTCCTCACTCTTGTCGCTATGGTTGGATTGATGGCCTTAGAGCTCATAGTGAGAGACATGTAAAACTGGAATGAAATCCTTTTATTTGTATCATATTAAGAAATATGTAAAATTTGAAGGTAAAACATGTAAAATTTACAATTTAATGGCCTATTTGATTTCTTAGTTTTTGTGATTTTGACTCTTGATTAATTTACCTATTATAGTTGTTTTATAAGTGCGTGGTATATAAAAAAGTTATGATGTTTAGGTTAAATGAAAATTTAATTATTAATACTGTTTTTATCATCTTAAAAAATAATTTTAAATAAAATAAATAATTTAATTATTTACTTAAAATTAATAAAAAATAATTAATAATTGAAATTTTTAAAATTTTAAAACATATTTTAAATAATTCGTGGTGGTTATAAATAAATATTAAACAATAATAAAATATAATATACTTTCTGACGGTTTTTAATTGTTAGAATATAATAAATTATAAGAAAAAGAGTAAATTTAGTGATATTTAACTGTTAGATTTTTTCCCCCTTTTTCTAGCAAAAATACAGTTAAAATATTCTTGTCTTTTGACATATGCAATTTTTGTGGTTGGTTTAACCACTAAAACTTTTAATTGTGACAATTTTTAACGTTTAATTTAGAATTTTAATTGTCATAAATATCATATTATTTTTATTGGTCAACTCATAAAAATCCATCAACCTAGATATCAAATACTGAATTTTAGTGAAACATTAGACAATTAAAACTAGGAGGAAGACATAAAAAACTACAAGAATGTAAATAATTAGCTACCTTAAAATAGCATTAGACATATAATAGAAGCTAATTGTGTTTGGTGAAATAAGTCAATGCCAGCATTTAATAACTTTTAAAAAATAAAAAATTTAGTTAGAGGGTAGGCTGATGCTAAAAAGTTAATTTTTGAATCAAAAAGAAATAATGAGTCTGGTCGACGCTAAAATTTAATGATTTTTAAAAGTTAAAAAATTCAGTTATATTGGACTCCACTGATGTTAAGAAGTTAATTTTTGAATTAAAAATAAAAAGTTAGCATGTGTTAGGTCAACACTAAATAGATAAAATTAATAAATAAATAAAAACATTAATTAAAGATGGGTTAAGCCCATTCTAAATGGACGCATAACAAATTAATAAAAAATAATAATATTAAGGGTGTTACTCCTTCCACCACCACAACCTGCTTCCTCCACCACCCCATTCTCTTTTTACCCTTTTTTTTATTTTTTCATTCCTATTTTATCCTTATTAAAATTTTAGGGTTAATATTATTTTTTCATTCTCTTTATCATTCTTTCCTCTTTCTCTTTATTATTTTTTTCAGGTTGTCTCTTCCGTTCCACTGTCCTTGGGTTGTTTCTCATGTTTCACTTCTTCTCTTTTATAGAATTGTGACGTGAGAGTGTGGTGGACTTTGTGTTTACTAAGATTGAAAGTGGGGAAAGCAATTCATCTTCAGCCATGAGTGTGGTGGTGCTTCAAGGTGATGGTTTAGAGGCGTGAGAGGTTCAGAGGCGTGAAGGTGCGTAATAAAACCCTAAAATATAAACAGTATAATCTTTAAACCGTATAATCTTTAAACGTATGTGAGCATCCGTCAACGGATGTCAACATTCGTTTAAGGGAAAACGGATGTCGACATCCGTTTCAGATCCAAACGGATACCCGACATCCGTTTTTGGCCTGGTTATCTTCTTCCTTTCTCCCAACACACGCACACAGCAAAAAACGCAGAGCACAGAACACAGCACAGAGATATATGCATTGCATTTAAAAAAAAATTTAAAAATATCATCACTAACCTTGTGGGAGAACGCACCGCCACACCTTACCGTCGCACCACCGCCGCACTGCCGCGCTGCACCGCCGCACTGTTGCATTGTCGCGCCGCGCACCGCCCCCACCGCCGAACCGCTGAAGGAGAAAGAAAATGGATATGGAGGAAAAATGGAAGATGAGAAACGGATGTGATGAAGTTTGGGTGAGAATCTGATAGGGTTGGGAGGTGGGTGAGAAGGGGTAGAAAGATAGATTTTAGGGTTAAAGTAAATAATTAGGATTAAAAAGTAAAAAGGTTATTTTTGTAATTATAAAAGGTTAGTTTTGTAATTCAAAAAATATGTAATAGAATTGGGGAGGTGGAGGGGGAAAATGTGGTGGTGGAGGGAATAACACCCTAATATTAAATATGGCATGGGCCAAGCCGACACTACAAAATATTGTAAATTCGTTATGTTGGTTGGAACGAATAAAAATGTTGATTAATTTTATATAATGGTCCATTATATAAAAACGATTATTGTAAACATTTACATTATCATCATCTATCTCCAAATCACCATCACCATCACCATTAACATCTTTCTCTTTCTTTTCTTCATTTTCTTTTTCTTCGTCTTTCTCATAAGATATTTTCAATAATTCAAATTTTAAAAACTAATCATCAAAAGTGTCCCTTAGGTCGATGCTATCACTCATATAGTTCTTTTTGGGAAATATAAACACTAGAGGTAGTCCAACAATTTAATTAAGCTTATCAATTTAAAAACTTTATAACATTATAAAATTAAAAATTAACAAATCAAAGAGATCTTTAATATTTTTTTAATCTTATTTCTATCAAATTTTAATATATTTTAAAAATTAATTATATTAAAAATGATACAAAATTTAATAAGTTATTGGATATTTATTGAAAATGATTTAACTCGAATATGGTATAATAAATTGAAAAGTTTTAAAAACTAAAGAGGATAATACTAAAATGTTAGGTCTCTATTTCAAAATAATAAATAAACTTCAAGTTAGAGTAATTAAAAGAGCTAAAATTCAATATATCCATTTATAAATAAAATAAAATTTAAAGATGAATTAAGATAAAATTAAAGTTTAGGATATTTCTTTTAAAATAAATTCAACTTTAGAAGGTTGAATATTTCTTTTCCATTTGATATTATTAACTGCTTATTTCTAAATATGTGCATAAAAGATTCCTTGTAAGTATCACTCTATATAACAGAGAAAGTAAGGATTGAAATTAGAATAACAACTCCAAGAACGTAGGAAGTAAACCAATCTATACATCATTTTATAATAAAGAAAGTAAACATTGAAACTAGAATCATAACTCCAAGAACTTTGGAAGTAAACCATATATTATATATATATATATATATATATATATATATATATATAACACTCTACACGATCATATCAAACACAGTACAAAACACAACAATGAACAATGTCACAAACATGTAAGGTATATAGCAAAACCCGTTTATTTTCTAATTCACACATCTTTCACACACAACAACAACAACAAAGTCTAGTGTTGAATTTGCCATGGAAGGTTCCGAAATTCTCTTAGTTTCCTTCAATTTGAATCAGCTTGGTTTGTGGTTTCTTGACCTCCTGCTTAGGGACACTGACAACAAGAACACCATTCTCCATGCTAGCCGTAACTTGATCGACCTTAGCATTCTCTGGAAGCTTGAACCTTCTTTGAAACTTGCCATGGAAACGTTCAACGTGATGCCACTTGATGTTCTTGTCATCAGCATGATCATCATCAACATGTTTTTTTCTCTCACCACTGATGTGAAGCACCCTTCCTTCATCAATCTCGACCTTCACATCTTCTTTCTTCATCCCTGGAAGGTCAGATATGAAGATGTGAACATCCTTGGTCTCTTTCCAATCTGTTGGGGTGCTTAGAACAGGACACCTGTTGATCATAGAAAGGAAAGGGTCGTAGGTTTCATCACCAAGAAGTTGATGAATGAGAGACATGCTTATTTCTGTATTCAACACACAATTTAGAAAGCAAAGATGAAAACTTTTGGAAGATAAAATCAAATGAGAGAGAAAGTAGTTGGTGATCTTCAATTGGGTTTTTTTGGGATGTGGTAGGTTTTTATTAAGAGAAAGAGTGAAAATCTTGAAGGTTCATGGAGTTTCTTTAGTTTTTGCTGATGTTCCACCATTTTCGAAACCTTCTCGTTTCTTCCACCATCTTCTTGCTCATTCTTTTCCTTTTGGTGTCTTTATTAAATTTTTATCATATAGCAATAATAGTTCAGGTCAGAAAATGACTTAATTGCCATTTTGTCTTCATGTACCATAACTGTTGGATGCCAATTTCTTTGCATAATTTAAAAGTTTTTTTTTTAATTTTTAAATTGTGTAATTTAAAATTTGAAATATGTTGCTGTGTAATCAAGAAATAAAAAATAATTTTGGATTATATAATTTAAATTTTTTGTAAAAAAATAAATTTTGAATTATGTAATTTAAAAACTAAAAATAATTTTCAATTTATCTAATCTGAAATAAAAATAACTATTAGATTTATTTTAAAGTTATTATTTTTTAAAATTATTTTTGTATTGCACAATAAAATTATTTCACTTTTGGATTACATAATTTAAAAATACTTTTTGTTTTAGATGGTAGAATTTAAAAGTATTTTTTTTAAGAAAAAAGTTTTTGAATTATATAACCTAAAATTTATTTTTACTTTTCATATTGTATAATTTAAAAATAAATATGACTTTCAGAAATTATAATCTAAAATAAAAAACATGGGAAATTTTTTTTATAAAGACAAAAGTTACAAGGTGCAGGAAGAAAGTGCCTTGTTCAGTAATAGTATATTTAGTTTTCATGGGTTCAATTCGGTCTCTTCAATTTCATTACATCAATTATATCTATCACATACCACAATAATAGACATATTTTTAGTAAAAAAAAAAATCTAATACTTTACCATTTTATCCGACACAATATACTCTAAAATTTAATTAATAAAATTAAAACTTGAGATCAGCCACATTCCAATATTGGAATAGGCAATATTAAAATTCTAATTAATCAATTATATATATATATATATATATATATATATATATATATATATATATATATATATATATATATATGTTAGGGATAATTATAAAATTCTCCTCCTCATTTCTCAACTTTTTTTCTCTATTTTTTTCTCTTTAAGTTCCTGTTAAATTAAATTACTTATTGAATCTATTTTATTAATAAGCAAAATACTGATAAACGATGGGAATAACTTATTGAGAGTTGTTGCTAAAGTAATTTGATTTGATTTTACTCGTATATAAATAACAGAGAAGAAGAAAGAAAAAAGAAAAACAAAAAACCAAAAACCTGTTTGTCAAATGAGATTGACAATCAGTAGCGAAGGAGAAAGATAATTTCTTCCTGCACCCCCATATTTTCTTCCTAGACCTCATACTTTTAATCCCAAAAACACCCCTGCTTCAAAAATATGATAGTGTGCGGAAGGTTTAGGGCTTTGGACGGGTGATGTTCGTCACTTTGAGTTGGTCTTCCACATGTCACTGGAGGTGCTTCTTTGTGGTGATTGAATTTGGATGGTGGAATACCTTTTGTGGATTGACAAATTTGTAACATATTTTAAGTTATTTAACATAATATAATGTGATTTTGAATTGAAAAGTATTTTGAAATGCACAATCTAGCATATAAAATACATTTTGGATTATACTATCAGAAATACTTTCAAATCCAAAATCTACTTGCAAGGTAAACTTTTGGTGTAGGAAGAAACACTCAAGGAAAAACTTTCATATTAGACAAGAATGTAATCAAGTTCTATACCATATGTGACCGTTGCTTCCTGCATCCTCATCAATTTTTACATGCACCCTATGATTCTTTAAAATTCAGTTTTTACCCTTGTTTATTTTACATGAAAGTTATCACCTTTGTAGATATAGTGGTGACTATGAATTCTCGTGGGTTTTTCTGGAAAGCTTTATTGGAAGTGCATAGTGAGTGAAGTGTTGAAGGTAAGGTTTTCGAAAAAAGTATCATTCCAAAAAAACTCAATACAAAAGTAATTGAAATCACCATGAGACTTCCGAAAAATGAATTCCGTATTATATTGTTCAATGTGTTACGGAAAGAGAAATCCATAAGCGTAGATGTGCTTTCTGGAAAGGTCAGTCCGAAAATGTGAAAATGTTATTCGGGAATTCATTATCGGGAAGTAAAATTTACAGTTCTTAAATCCTTTTTGCATAGGTGGTGTATGAGTAAATGTAATTGCATTCATGTCTTAGTTTAGGTCATTTGCATACATAATTGCATTCATTGAAGGATTTAGTCATGGATTATCTTTGTTTCGGATCATACATTGGCATTTTGTGTTTTTATTGTAGATTGATGATTCTAAGTGCCAAAATCACAATTTGGGAAGAATTGATGTACAAGATACCAAGATGAAACCAGAGAGTTCAACAACCAAGCTGTGAACAGTCTCACAACCTGTGGATGTTGCTTCTAAATGGAGTTGTAAAACAAAAAGTTCAACAACTGTGCTGTGAAAGTTCCCACAACCTGTGGAGTAATCTGTGGATTCACGTAAGAAAACAGAATTAAAGCAGAGAAGAACACAGGCAGAGTGGGGAGTTTTCCATGGGCTGTGAAAGTTTCCAGGAGCAGTTATTGATCTCTTTTATGACTGATTTAAAGAGATTAAATTAAAGGAAAATTGGAGGAAGTTAGGGAAAAGGAAAACCACTCTCCTAAAAAGGAGGAATTTGTGGAAATGATGGGAGAGGAAGGAACAACACGTGGAAGGGGGATACAAAAAGGGGATTCACGTACAACAAAGGGCTCTTCTTCTTCATCTTCTTCTTGGAGCTTTTTGCTGCAACTTTTTGCGGAACTTTTTGCTTTTTTGATTTTTCTTTTCCATTATGCAGAACTAAATTTCCTTTTGTTAGTGGATTAATGTAGTGCTTTGGATTATATTTTCTGAACCTTTTTCAATTGATGTTAAGTTCATTTTAATTATCCCAGTGTTCTATTTATGTTTTAATGTCTATTCTATGAGCAGTTTCACAGTTGGGAGATTGGGAATTGCTTGCGTTTATAAATAGAACAGATTAGATGCTGTCACAATTGGGAAATTGGGCAGGACTAGTTAGTTTGAATTGAGATATGATTGTTTTTCATGATCTTGTTGAATTTGTAATTGGCCTAAGGGATTGGGGATTCAAATTCAAGGGATACGTTGCCTACTAAGGGATTAGGGGTAAACAAGCTCTAAATAAACTCAAGGGGATAATTATAATTTACACATCGATTGAAAAGGGGAGGAAATTATATGAAAAGGTATGAAATCAATTCTCTAACATTGTTTATATCATTTGAATTTCCATCACTTGTTTATGTTCATCATTTCACTAGATAAATTTCATCACTCAAAATTAAGTAAGTTAGTAAACTGGTACTCAACTCATTCAATCCCAGAGGACGATATTTTGTTACTACAATTATGATTGGTACACTTGCCAAACGTACATCAATAGGTGTTTCGGTACCGGTGCGCCATAAGCAAGGAGGGAGAATCTATGCAATCCACAAGCTAAAAGTTGAATCCAAATCCAAATTCCTCCAAAACGAATTAAAAATCCAAACACCACTGCATAAACTATCAAATGCACTTGAATTAAAAACATAGCTAGGTGTGAAGCTAAGAGTCACTCATCTCGGACTTGAGGGGTTGGAATATGAAAGGTTGCTAGTGTTTTGCTATAAATAGAAGATTCATTTTTTTATTTGAGCACCTTTTTTAAAAAAAGTGTTCAATACTTTAGCGTTGAATAGTAACAAGTATGTCTCATAGTTCTAATATAGGTTTTGGAAAGGGATGGGTAGTGATAGAAGCGAGGCTTTGTCACCCTCCAATGCATCATCAAGGGTTCAGGGAGAAGTTCGACAGGTGATCATAAAGAATTATGAAGATCCTCTTAAGGAGGTTGTTGAGAATGACTTACTCTTGAGGAGATTATTAGTAGGTAGATCCCTTAGTTAATATATAATTTTTCAAGTTTAGGTGGTTGTCCATCTTGAACTCATGGTTAAACAATAAATATATGTTTAAGAATGAGGAGATGGAGGATCCAATATTTTTAGGAGGATTTGTGCTATAGACAATGTATGTCATGGTTGTGAAGGGGACGAAAATAACCTTTTCTTTGTTTGTATGACCTTTTTTACTCAATTTCATGTTTGGCTATCTTTTGACGAGTTCACCACGAGTTTTTATCTTCTTAATGTTTCATCCACCCAACTTCATCGAAGTAGTTGGGTTGCCTCCAAGCCTTAGATTGGTATGTAGAGCTTTTTAGTTATTGTTGACACTTTAATGTTTTCTTCACTTCTACCTACTTACTTGTTTGAGGTCTCCCGTTATGTGGTTATCTTTAGTTAACCAATTGGGTACTTGTCTACTTAACACATACTCCTAATTGTTTAAGAAATATAAGAATATACTTTTAAGGGTTGTAGTAAGCCCTACTTGCCAGTGTCATTTTTATGATGAGAATAATAGGCCTAAGTTGCTTTTCTATTGGACATATGATCCTTTTATATATAAGGAATGGCCAAAGGACATTATGTCTGACAAGGATAAAAGGATCCTGAGTATCTTGGACAAGCTACATTGCACACTACCTAGTAAAAGTATTGTTGTATTTACCTGTCTCCACAACTAATGACTGGCCTATTCTTTAAGTTTTAAAATTCTTGTAACTTGGATATTTTTTTAAGCTTTGAAGGTGTTTTTTAATTTGTAAGTTACATGGCTCAACATGAAGTTAAGTTAGGGACAAAAGACATGTTCCACCAATTGAGGAACAAGATGGCAATTGAATCTACGAAAAGAGGGGCGACCAAAATGGTACCTAATTTGTTAGGACTTGTGGTTGGTGGGAAAGTCCTTTTGCTAGAGGTAGAGGAATCACATGGGGTTTGAAATCCTAAGGTTCAAGTGATTCATTAATGAACAAAGATCTACAAGTAAGAGTACTTCTCAAAAGATGAGATTAAATATAATCGTAGATAATAATTTTAAGCATCATAGACTTGACGTTTCAAAGTTATTGCTAGAAAAGCTCTTAGTTATTTATGCCCATTTGAAGTTAACAAGGTAAGTAACAAATGGTTCTGCAAATTGTTCAACTAGGTAGTCGATAGGGAATTTAGAATCTTCAATAGGATGTTTGACTAGGGCCAAGAGAAATTTTGGTAGGAAGCTTAGATGTCTAAACCAAATACATGTCGATTTAGTAAGCCAACATATACTCGGTCAAGAATAAGTCTTATGCCATCATAGTTGAGGTGTACTTGGATGCATACAGTACAAGCACATTTGATCCTTTGGGGAGTGAACAATGACATCGATTCAAATTTGTTAGGTTAAATAGAGGATTTCTTGGTGTAAAGTCGATGACTTTGGTCCAACCAATGGATCCATTACTAGGGGAATGATATGGAGAATGCAAGAGGAACTAGAAGATGAGACATCCAAGACAAGAACATGACACACCAAGCTTTCTTGGAAAACAGAGGATCGCCCAACGTATTTAGTAGGACGCCCAACAAGACCTACGCCTAGCGGACATGACTTGCTACTTCACATTTTTCTTGCCTTCTAGACTTGTGCCAGTAGAGCCAACCCATGCCCAACGCTAGTGAGCAGATAACATAATCACATTTTATGTCTTTCTTTTACACGTGCCTAAAACATATAAAATGTGAATCTACGTGCTTATTGATCTGTGAGACATGGTTGATGATCGGCCAAACATGATGCACGAGCAAGGGGGTTGAATTCACTATAAACTCAGCACCCTACACCATGTAAAGACACTTTTGTGATGAATGCAAGGTTACTCTATTAAGATCACTCCAGAGCTTTCTTTCTCTTCTTGAGAGTCACAATTTTGTAGTCCTAACAGGTCTCCTCTAGCCACCTTCCATACACTGATATTCCCTACACCATAATTCTTAAATATGCCTTTACTACTTGACCAACTAATTCAAACCGTCCTTCATCACTTCTTCATTTTGTTGCTTGTGTTCGTTGAACATTGCTTTTGGATTCTTCCAGTTTGAAGCTCATCATAGCTCATTTGTAAATTACTCTTTTTTTTTCAAAAAAATATACACATTATAAAAACATTCTACCAATTTCTAAGTATAATTCTAATTAGTGCTGCCAAAACGGGTAACCCGGCCCGAGGTCCGGTCCACCGCGGGTTGATCACTTAGTGAGTCAACCTAACCCGACTCACTTATTAGCGAGCCAAAAAAATTCAAACCCGATCCGACCCACCATGGGTTGGTGGGTTAAACGAGTTGGTGGGTTCACTTAATTGCAAGTTTTTTTTTCAAAACCAAACAAAAAATTACAAAGCTTTGTAATTGAAATATAAATAAATTTCACTCTAAAGTAATATTAAACTCCAAAGAGAATTAAAAAAAAGTATCATACAATCCAAATGTAATTCAAAAGTGAGTACAAAATACGAACAAATAAGCTTATAATATTGATCATTTTTGTGTTACTTATCTATTTATAATATTAGAGTCTTGAATGGATAAATCATAATATTTTTATCTCTTGAAACATTTTTTTCATTATCCCATTTACAATACAATAAAAAAAATTGTTAACTAATAATATTGAAACACAAAGTAATAAATAATTAAAGGTTTAATCATTTTGAACATCCCTATTTGTGGATGTTTTTATCAATTTAGGTACTCGTATTCTAAAAGTTCTCAATTAGGTCCCTTTTTTTGTAAAATTGAGTCAATTTTGACCTTGCCGTTAAATTTATTGGATGGAGTTAAAATTTGTGTAGTTTGGCTTGCTGACTGTGCAATTTTTAATGACGTGGCATAGTGTGGTGGAATTTTTAATGACGTGTCATGTTACCTCTCACTCTCTCTCCTGTTACCTCTTTCATTCTCTCTCATGTTACCTCTCTCACTCTTTCTCACTCCCGCAATGTAATTCTCAAAACCCTAATTCCCCTACATACGCTCTCTCATCTCTTTCAATTCCTGTGATCAATCGATTGCTTGTCGTTCGTTTGCAGGTAAACAATTTTGGCACAGATGAAAACGAAGCTGATCCGGTAGCTGTGAAACCCAGGTGGCATCCCAAAGGTAGGGGTCGAGATTATTTTCTTTCTCATTGTCTTCTTATGTAGTGATGTTTTTGACTTTTTTTTGTTGACTGAATAATAGATGGTGAGCAAATAAAGGCGGTGAAGCTAGCATTGCACTTGTCTATGGATAAAGGTTGGGAGTCTGTACATTTGCGGGTGTCCCGGAACCGGAAAATCGTTGTCTATGGAGAAAGTGAAAGAGCAAACAAAGGGAAAAATATTGAATATGGACAAAAAGTGATGATGGAAAACACTAACTCCCTAGCGTGCACGCGACTGTTAAAGAGAGGAAACTGATCATAGAAAAAAAAATCTACAGATTGAAATCCCTAAATTGGAAGATTGAAATCCTAATTTAAGGAATCAAGGAATTCAATGGAAACCCTCTCACTTCATCCTCGCAGTCGAGGTTGCTGGCCTAGTCCGAGTTTTTAGGGAAGAAGGGTGATGAGGAGGAGGATGATCCGCTTTTGGAAGAAGATCTCCCTGATGAGTTTAAGAAGACTCATTTCAGCTTCTGGATTCTTTTGGGTGCGTTTGATTCTGATCATTGGGTTTTTGATAACCACCCTTTGCATTCCCTAGAGATGTTTTAGTTAATGTTTTTTAAATATGCAAATAAAAGAAATTCAACTCAGGCCACGGTAGGAAAATTTGTAACGTCATTCTGCCACGCACAACAATTTTTAACGCCGTCTACCCAAATTAACAGCGAGGACTAAATTGATTCAATTTTACACAATAAAGGACCTAATTGAGATCATTTTAAATACGAGGATCTAATTGAGAAAACCCCCACAAATAGGGATGTTTGAAATGATTAAACCATAATTAAATTAAATAAGGTGGGTTGGTGACCCAACCTAGCTCACCACGAGTTTAACTCAGGTGAGTCAGGTTCTAAGTAGGACGGGTTGAAAATTGGTCCATAATAAAATATTTTCATTTTTCTCAAACTTAACTTGGCCCAAACCCGTGGTGAGCTAGGTTGACCTGCATGTTCTAACCTATTTTGACAACACTAATTTCAACACAAATAAAATATTTCCTTTTAGTTCTAAAATATCATTTAATTATCAGAAAAAAATAAAATATTTTTAATAACCATCATTGTTAAAGTTTACTATTAAATATTGTTATTAATATCCAATACAAATAAGTAGCATTTTATCTATTAGGAATTGAATAATATTATGGGGAACTAATATTACTTAATTTTAAATAATTATTAAATGTATAATTAAGAATTAAATTTATAGGAACAAGAAATAAATTAGTTAAAAGAAAGTTTATTAGAAATTCGACACTTAAAGTTTAAAATAAAGCAAATAAACAATGTTATATTTATATAGGAGTGAATTACCATTGTTATTAGTATGATTATAAGTCTTATGTTAAAAATAAATGAGAAAATTTAACATTATACAAATAACCAGACTTATAAATTTATGTTAAGATTTTGAGTTAAAAATATGTTAATTTTTTAGGTAGAGCTGTCAAAACGGGTAACCTGGTTCGATCCGGCCCGGCCTACCATGGGTTGGTCATTTAGTGAGCCAACCCAATCCGACTCACTTATTAGCGAGCTGAAAAAATTCGAACATGGCCCGACCCACCATGGGTTGGTGGGTTAAACAGGTTGACTCACTAATTCAAAATAAAAAAAAAAGTATCATATAGTCCAAGCATAATCCAAAAACATGTACAAAAGACGAATAAATAAGTTTTTAATATTGATAATTTTTATATCACTTGCCCATTATAATATTAGAATCTTGAATAGATAAATCTATAATATTTCTCTCTTGAAATATCTTCTTCTTTATCACCATCTACAATATAATAAAAAAAATGCTAACTAATAATATTGAACCACAAAATAATAAATTATTAAATTAAATTAGGTGGGTTGGTGAGCCAACCCAGCTCACCACAGCTTCAACCCGGTGAGCTGAGTTCTAAGTGAGCCAGGTTGAAAAATAGTCTGCATAAAAAAATTACATTTTTTTCAAACCCAACCCGGTTCAAACCCCTGGTAAGCCGGGTTGATCCGCGGATTACAACCCATTTTGACAACACTACTTTTAAGTGTAGATTGAACTCATATCTCATTTTTGTTGTGTCTACCTGGTAATCCTCCATCAAAAGACTCATCAATTATATCAAAGTCCAGTGGATCTTGAGTAAATATTTTAGAAATGCCAAAACATATATACAAATATTTTAGGGATGCCACGTACACAAAATAACTAAAATTAAAATAATTATTATTATTTATATATTTATATATGAAACAAAAGTTGGGGGTACAAAGCCCCTTATTACTAAAAAGCTATGTCATTGATGGTTAACTTTGGTGATTGACTCAAATGAGTTATTGTATCTAAAGTCTTTCCAACAGAGGAGGCAAACATGTCCTGTTAAGGTGAGATGGTACAAGAAGTAGTCATGGTTTAAAATGCTTTTGTTAGAGGGGAAAACATCAATGTGAAAGGATTCACACTTGAGAAGGAAACTGTTAAAAATAAAAGTCTTAATCCCACATTAAAGTTTTAGATTGGATGTGTGTTAATATTTTATGTGGGAATTGAATTAATATCTCACTTCAATGTGTGTTTCCATTAATTCTTCAAAAAAATTATAAAAGATAAAATTACAGAAATTAACAAATATCTCATAATATGCTGGTATTTTAAATATAGGCAAAATATAAAAAACCAAATTATGTTATTGACTTTTGATAATAAATTATCAAATTTTACTTTTAATTCTTAATGATTTCTTGAATATCCTTTTTTTCTAATACGTTCTTATTTTGATGTTAAATGTTGAAATGAAATATTTTAAGTAGTACTTTAAGCACACACAAAATTTTAAAGATGAACAAAGGTTTAAGAAATGTTGGGTTAAAAAAAGAAAAATCCTGTTATTTACCAACACGTTTAATTAATTATAAAAAATATATAGAATACTACAAATTAAAAATGTCTTACCTGCTTATTCTATTATGAGTGAATAAAAATTTGAGCCCCATAATATTGTTTAATGGGAGTGAGTTTTTTTATAATAAATTGCTCTATTGGGATTCTTGTTTGATCAATGCAAAATCGAAACGTAGCAAAGCATATATAGTAAAAAAACAGTGACAGTTTGAGATGAGACAATGAATGAAGGACAACGTTAAAGTACATTGAATAGAAAAAGGTGATAACAGTGCATAGATCTTATCTTTTTTTTTGCGTCGCTTTCTTCCCTAACTAAGTTAAATGTAGCTGGTGGGATCATAAAGAATCATTCTTCCGGCTTTTACGTCTGCTGTTGGTAACCAAAAAGCTGTTCCTAATTTTATCATACACTTCTCTTTTATCCAATAGTTAAGACCAACAAATTACTACCCTTAAAAAACAAAAAGATAAATTTCATAATATTAAGATTAATATGTCACTAAATCATAAAAATGGGATATGAAACTACAACATGAGAGAATGAAGAGCCACACATATGTATAGTTTGATGGGTCATTTTGTTTTACAAAAAAATCTAATCAGAAATAAAAAAAATTATAATATGTAAATAAATAAGATAATGATACTTTGACAACATTTTAATACTATCATTATGTGATTGGTCCAAAATTATTTCACAATCAATAATAATAATCATAAACATCAACATGGACCGATCACATAATAACACGTAGATAGTGTTAAAATATTGTCAAATATCATTATCGAAATAAATAGGTGTAAACCTTATAAATTGATTTTATAAAATTGAATTAAATCTAAAATATATCTATTATAATAAAATACAACACGTTGTTGTGATGAAAAACTAATAGGTTTATTAATTTTTCTAATGATATTTTATTTATTTTTCTGATAATATAAAAATTTCATCTCACTTTAAATTCGTAACTCAAAATTCATTACTCTTATAAGAATTGGTAATAATTTAGAAGAGCACCTATTGTGAAAATAATGATATAAAAGTAAGTAAAATGCTTCAGAAAATAAACAAAAATAGATTAAACGTTTGTTTTTTAAGAAGAAAATAATTGAGTAATTGGCTAAGATATATATCATGATAAATATGTTTTTTTTGTGCAATTATGCTTTCCATTTTCTCCTTGTGTAATAAGAATTATGACTAAATTAATAGTTTTTCAGTATATTAATTTTTTTTTGTCAGTTGTTTTAATTCATGATTTTTTTTTCTTCGTGGTTTTTTAACCGACAAAGATGCATTATTGATCAACGAAAAGGCATAGGAAGAAGTGCCAAAACTCACAAACAACCATGGGTCTGAACATTGGTTCAAAACAAACTAGAATAACGTGTTCTCTAACATTGTAAACAAACAAATACAAACCATAAACAGAAGGCCATATAAGGTAATAAAACTTCACTAAATACTTGGGATTTTTTCCCACTCACATGGGAATTTTCTTTATGATTCTTCTGGATTTGTTTTCCCAAAAAATCCATAGGAGTTTTTTTGTGTATTCACTCTAACAAGAGAAATTATTATTTTAATATGTGAAAAAAAATGGTGCATTATGAAATTTACTTATCATTAATTATCCACAAGGGAATTTCTTAGGAATTGAAATTAAGAAGAAAAAATCCGTATAAAAAGTAAAATTCTCTTGGTCATATAGCTGTTGAAAGTACGTTGAAAAATAGGCATAGGAATAAAGCAATAAAAGGAATGGTATGATAAAAGCGACTTTCACTCTTGAAGGAAAGAGGCAGTGCATCTTTGAAGTAGCTAAGTGTATGGGTTTCTTTTTCTTAGTCCTTTTCTACGATCAAGGGACCTTATTAAAAAAAACCTCAATTCTATAATCAGAATAAATTTTTTGATGAATTTTCATTAATCTGATTCATTTTTCAATCTATTTTTACTTAGCTTATTTCTTAAGATATTTATATTTGTCTCACTAAATAAGTGGAGAGAGATCAAATTAAAAATATGGCCAAGAGGTACCAGAGAACAAAATATTCTTATGGTAAATTTTTGAATTATAAACGATAATTGTGTATAAAATCATCTTATTAAAGTGTTGCTAAATAGATTGAAGAGATTGTTTTGAAAAATTATAGATAATTCACATTCAATAATCATTAAAGGGAGAAGAATGCTAGATAACAGCTTTGGAGATAATAAAGTTTTGAAAGAGAATAGGAGGAAGAAAAAAACATGATTGTTACTGTGGATCGACAGGGAAGGGTGACAAAGTGCAGGGACAAAACGAGCGGGTGGATATGCAAGAAAGCGTCTTGTAACCGTTCGGTCCCGACAATTATTGAACAAAGTTAAGACGCAATTAATATCGTAACGATTACTGTTAAGTAGTTAAGATTTGTATTAATGATTATTAAGAGGTAAAATTAATTAGTCAGATTCTTCTAAACTCTATAAATAGGGGTTTACTTTCGAGGTAAACAAACTTTTAGACTTACTATTGAATCATAAAAGACCTATAGAGAAAAACTCTGACTTGAGCGTCGGAGTGTTTTCTGCAGGTCATCCCTCATTCGTTATTCAATATTTTGGACCATGGAACAGGGACGCTTGGCACACGGGACAATAAGGATCGATCGGTTGGAACTCGAAGTAAGGAGAATGCTCATTATAGAATCAGCACAAGCGGTTATTCTCATCCCATTTCAGCAGAAACATTTTGGTGTCCACCATGGGGCCGAGGATTTTTGAAGACACCCTAACAAGACCATAAGGATGGCTTAGGACCCAACGACATTTATGTAGGAGATGATGAGGAGGATGCAGGTCATGCAAGCTGAGATTGAGACCTTGAGAGTTGAACGTGATGCAGCACGGGGGGCTCAGTCGAATCAACAGTCGTCTGCGCGCGCTCGAACCCAACCCATTGTAGAATTTCCAGAAACTGATCAAGATACTGATACGGACACTAATCAAAACACCGACCAGAGCGATGATCAGGGGAAAATAGTTCGAGAAGGAGTCTGGTCTGCCCGGTTAATGCCGCTCAAGCAAGGGCACTTCATCCCTTTATGGCTATAGTCCTGGAGGAGCCAATGCCTGAAAGGGCATTCCCCACTCTGGAAAAATATGATAGGTCGGGGGACCTAGAGGAGCATCTGAGGTCGTTTGTCGATGCCATGGCCATCTACTCCCCTAGTGAGAATGTGTGGTGCAGGGTTTTTTCCCTGTCAATTAAAAGAGAAGCTCTAGCATGGTTCCATTCACTTCGGCCTATAACCATTAACAACTTTGCAACCCTGAGAAACCTGTTTGAACGACAATTTTCTTCCAAGAAGACGCGAAATCTTACGTACTTGGAGTTAACTAACATCAAGCAAGAGAAGGGAGAAAACCTCAGAGATTTTATATATCGTTATAATCGGACCACACGACAAGTGAAAGACGTGAGCAAAAAGTTCATAACAAGTACTTTGGCTACTTTGTTGAGACCTAGTTCTTTTGCAGGCAGCTTGTTCATAGAGCCACCTATGACCGTGGATGAATTGCAAGATAAGGCGGCCAAGTTCATCAGAATTGAGGAGATGCGAGCTGTCCAAAAAAGGTAGCATGAGCAAAATACTTCGGTTTCAGGCCAAGAGAAGAAAGAGGGAAAGAAGACATTCGCCCCAAACGAATAGAAAAAAGGGCAAAAAGTTCAAAGATTGTTCGAAAGGGCCCATATTTGAAGGTATACCCAGTTAAACGCACTAAGGGCAAGAATCTTGGAGGAAGCCTTGAGCGCAGCTCTCCTCCCGCCCTTGAAGCCAGCACGGACGCCTAAGAATGCGGATGGTACTAAACATTGCACGTATCATCTGAGCATAGGGCACACCACTGAAGAATGCACCACACTAAGGGATAAGGTTGAGGAATTGGTACGAGCGGGACATTTGAGGAGGTTCGTGAGAAGTGACCAGGTAGAGAGAAGTCTGCCCAGGAGGGGAAGATCCAAATGGACCGATCGTAGTCCCGACCGCCGACGTAGCAGAAGTCGGAGTCATGACCGACCGCTATGTGGCATTATTAATACTATTTCTAGAGGTTTTGATGGAGGAGGATCGTCGGCGTCAATGAGGAATAAGAGTTTGAGGGATTTGAAGAGTGTCCATAGGGTAGATGTAAAGAAATGCTCAATGCCACCAATTACTTTTACGGATGAAGATTTTCATGCTCCCGATCCCGAGCAGGACGATCCTATGGTAATCACTACTGTTATCGCTCGGTACAACGTCCAAAAAGTTATGATCGATCAGGGCAGTTCGGTCAATATCCTGTATTGGAAGACGTTCCAACAAATGGATTTGTCAGAAGACTTGATCGTTCCCTACAACGAGCAAATTGTAGGGTTTACGGGAGAAAGAGTGGACAACCGGGGGTACGTAGACTTAAGAACGTGCCTAGGGACCGAGCGGGGTGCTAATGAGCTGAGGACCAGATTTTTGTTGGTAGAAGCTAGCACTCCTTACAATGTGCTTATAGGCAGACCTTGCCTAAACGCTTTTGGGGCAATCGTTTCAATGCCACGCCTCATTCTTAAGTTTCCTTCTGATAAGGGGACCGTTTGCACTGTTCGGGCGGATCAGAAAGTCGCTCGAGAATGTTATGTGGCAGGGCTAAAGGTTGAACCCTCATCCTCGTGGCAAAAGATCAAGCGGTCGGAAGTAGCCATGGCAGACTTGGATCCAAGGGCCAATACAGATGACCGAATGGAACCACTGGGAGAAACAAGACCGTTCGGTCTTGGGCGCAAGGAAGACCAAGTTACTTCCATTGGGAGTGAGTTGAAGGATGAACAAGCCAAGTTGATAAACGACGAGCTGACGAAAAACAAAGACCTGTTCGCTTGGACCGTAGTCGACATGCTGGGGATTCACTCAAGAGTCATGTCGCATAAGTTATATCTCAAACCAAGAGGAGGGAGGGAGGGGGGGCTGAATTGGATTTTGCTTTAAAAAATTGATTTCTTCAAAATCTTTGCAAAATCTTTTATTTTCTTGAAATCAATAAAACAAGAATCGATGAATCAATCAATAAAAGAGAAAGATTAACACTAGCAATTTATACTGGTTCTTTCAAGCCTACATCTAGTCTTCCTTCAACAACCATAGTTGAAGGGATTCCACTATAATGATAGAGTTTACAAGAATACAAAGATAGCCCCTCTCAATGAACTTCTCTCTACACTTAAAGTCACTATAAAAAAACAAGAGGTGAACACCCTCACACACTTACAACACAGAGAACAATCACAACTCTCTCAACACCCTAAGAACAATCACAACTCTCTCCCCTAGCACACTCGCACAGGTACACAATACTCATATTGTATAAGACGTATCTGATCTTCCAAGCACACTTCAGCAGTGTAGATCGAATCAGAATTGTTCTAGCTCACTTTCTTGAATGAATCTTTATGGGTAATCAACCTTTGATGCTTTGAATATTCAAGAATACTTCTTGGACGCTCCTGTAATTAAAACTCAATTAAATCGTTAGTATTTGAAAGTGATAGCCTTTTTTTTTCAAGCACCGCATAAGACAATTATTTATAGGATTTTTTTTAATCCTGACGCAATATAACCGATTAAGGTATTTAAGTAATTTGTTAAGCTTTTCCTTCTGCTTTAACAAATTCTCTTAAGTTTTCTTGTTTTAATTTTAACATATTATACAGCACATACAATGGATTATATAATTCTCATAAGCCAACATTAAATTTATTTGACCGTTAAAACAATTTAGGCTATCAAATGAAATGGATTTGAACAAAGTAAATTGATTTAACCGATTAAATAACTTATGTAATCGATTAATCTTGTACTTAAGCAAATTTTCAATCTAATTTCCATTTTAAACATATCAATTCACATATTAAACATATAATAACATAGTTTCGTGTTTTAATCGATTATACAACTTATGTAATCGATTACTACAGAGTTGTTTATGCCTGTTAAGCATACAATGATATCTGGAGAAATCTAATCGATTATACATTTTGTTAAATCGATTATTTCTACCAAAAATGATATATTCAATCTGTTTAAAACATGATTCATTTACAAATAATGAATTCATATATCAAGCACACAATAAAGATAAAGCAATTGTTATGTCATTTCTTATACAAGAAACTATAAAATCATTCTTTTATTCATCATAAAAAAACATAGATATAAAGAGTAGGTTTAGCTCTTCTGTCAATAGTTTTCATTCTATTTGTTGAATTTATATTAGGATTAGATATGTGTTTCTTTTGTTCGGTTGAATTTTTTTATTGCTTTTCGATTTATAGGTTTTAATAGTTTTTCTACGTATATTTTGACGAGAAATTGATATTTTTGTTTGGATTGAATTTATAAAAGAAAAACTTAAAAAAATAATATTTTAATAAAAAAACCTTGTTTTTAAGTTTGTTCTTCCAAATTTTCTAGTCGTTTGTGGCTGTTATTTAGTTTGGTTATGTAAATTTTGAAACACAGGGTTAATGCCATAGCTAGTTTATATATGTTTATATATGTATATGTGTAGTTGATAGTGTGGAAAAATTTTAGTACATTTTGAAGCTACACTAAATATGTATATATATTACATGTTTCATGTTGAAGAGCTTAATTAAAAGTGTTGAATATCGAAATGGAATAGCTTATTAAATATTAATTAAATCTATATTTTTGGGCTGTTAGGAAAGATCTTTATATATTTGTTTCCTTTATGCACGTAACGTATAAAATTATGTTTATTTTTTTACAGCAAAATTCACCAAAACAAATAGATTATAAAAAAGAAAAAAAAAACCCGAAAGGTCTAAAACCCTTGGAAAATCTATCACTACGGGTCTTTCTCAAATTATCTATTATACAGGTCAAGCGAAAAATTCATTATTACACCTTTTTATCATATAGAATATTATATTTTTAACATATTGTAATTTTAGGTTTTGGAATTAAGTTTTGAAATGCATAATTAATTATTTTTATTTCTTAATATAATTAGTTAAAATTTATTGAATTTTTTTAATATTAAAATTTGAGATAATTTGTTTTCAACATTTTATGTTATATATATATAAAATTAATCCATATATAATTTTTTATTATATTCAATAATATATATATATATATATATATATAACATCCCAAAAATACAATAATAAACTATATATTAGAATAATCACATTAATAACAATCCAGTTCAGTCTTATACTAGAGTCGAGCGTACGCTCATGGCCGAACGGCCTTACAAAAACGACTTACAAAAATTTGGGATGTACAATTAGCAAACTTGACCGAATGGTTTATAAAGCAGAAATACCGAACGTCACTATACTAACTAGACTATACAGCTAACCGAACGTACTATTGTTCGGCCTTTACTTCCACGTCAACGAGATTTTCTTCCTCCAAATTTCCTTCTTCCAGCGCCACTTCCAGTAGCGCATCTCCAACTGCTCACATCCACACGAATGATCATTGCAAAAGCATGACGGACGTACAGATACAGGACAACACAATGAAAAACACAGGGTAAGCTTATTTAATTTAATTCAAGTAATAACATGCATTTCTAACATTCAAACATATCAAATACATTTCAATATACGATTCAATCAAACACTGATACTAGACTGACTGTCCGGACTGTATGAATCTATGTAGCTACTAGCGTTCGTGCACCTGGGTGATGTAGTAACTGGGATACCCTCAACAGCTGCCACTCGAGGTTAGCCCTATCAGTCCAAAGTACACCTAAGGACTAGGACCTCCTGTCGTTCCCACACATGACCTACCCTCCTCTACGTGAGGACGAGTACTCACGGAACATCAGGATGAACTGCCATCAATAGCATATCCACAGTCATACTTTACCAATTCCAACATTTATCCATGAGTCGTTCCTCCCCGGAACGCTCGTTCAACTTCACATCATTTCATTCATATCACATTCTCTTCTTATTTCATTCAAAATCATTCTCAATTCCATCTTTCATTATCACTCTTCTCAAATTCATCTTTATTGTCAATAAGCTAAATATCATCTCTATTCAAAGGTTTATAAAGACACCGCATACCGAACGTTCTGTCCTCACTAAGAACGAGGACGAACACTGTGGACGGGACCAAGAAGACGCCCGTTCCTGATCAGAATACGACCGATAGAGTTACGATTACGTTCGGAAATAACCGAGTAATGTCCTGTTTCATTGGACGAACGTTATTTACCATGAGAATCAGTTGAATGAACTGACTCTCGTGAATTCAAACCAATACTCCGAGAATAATTTAAGTATGGAGGCCCTAGGCCGAATACATAGGATGTAGACACCTCAATACGTTAACGAACCATATCTAGAATAGTTCTCATACCGAAATCCACTACTAGTTAATGACCGAACATGGTATGGGAAAGTTCTACTGAAGTCGAACGTACGCTATTTCATTAAGACTAATTTTATAAGAATGAGTACGAGGGCTCAGTATAAGACCGAGCACCACTTATAGCGAGCGCTAGGTGTAAGACCGAGCACTACTCAGTACGAGCGCTAGGTGTGAGACCGAGCACTAGGTGTGAGACCGAGCACCATTTAACTTATAAATACAGACTTGATAAATTTACTATGAGACTATCGAAGTAGTGTTTACGAACGGAGAAAATATACTATTACATATATATATATATATATATATATATATATATATATATATATATATATATAAAAGAATGGAGTTTATCAAAGGACACCCAGATATAACTGTGCTTGGCCGAACGCTCAAGCATAGTATTATAATACGAGGACGCTCGTCCTCAACTAGGGTTCTATCCAAATGAAAGAATCCCATTTTTACTATGTTCACCAGGAAAACCGAACGGTCAATGACCGTTCAGTGACGAACGTACTTTTTCATATGAGACTTTCATATCAAAATTATTTCTTTCCAACAATCATTTCTTAATATATATACTTTCATAACTTTATACATTCCTATCAGATTCAACTTTCATACTTCAAACAATTCATATCACATAAATCTCATATAACTCATACATCATACATAACTCAACCATATTTCATTTCCACTCATTAAATAAACGAACGTTCATGAAATCCATTCATATCAACCATCATGTCAGTATTCATACTTGATATATACATTCACCCATTCAGCAACATGCATTCATTTTCAACAAGCGTACAACAACATACAATTAAATTAGATAAGCTTCCCTTACCTCTAGTGTGAACGGACGTCCTACAGTCTGCAACTTGGTTTGCAAAAGAACTAAGATCCCTTTTTACCCTTAACGCTCAACTGCTCTACGAACAAAAGTCAAATAACGAACCAACAATGATTCAGAACTACAACTAAGGATTCATGAAACCAGAATTTGATTTGCATGTTGACAAGAACGAAAGGTTAAGGAGGAGAAAGCTTACCGATTTCAGAACTCGGAAATGATCGGTTCAAAATGAAGTTTATGACGTTGGGAACACTTCTACGGTTTCTGAAATGATGATCGGAGAAGAGAAGGATGAGATACAGTAGAGAGAAGGGAGAGTTTTCTAGAGAGAAGGAGGAGGAAGATGGAAGATCAGATTTCGAAAAGAGAGTGCATGCAGAGGAGAGTGGAGTGTTTTTCTGAAAATCCAAGTTTTGCTCCACAGTCGAGAACGAACGTCCCCTCTTTAGTCGACACCTGTTTTCCACTAACTGATTTCCGACTCCCCTCGGCGTGACACCTGGCGTCCGCTTAATGAAGTGTCACGCGCTCCAGTTGACACGCAGATTCCACTGCATTCGTCATTCCCGACTCCTTGCAGCGTGACACCTGGCGTCCGCTTTTGAGGTGTCTCGTCCTGCAGTCGCCACGTGCGTTGCTGAAGTGTCTCGCTCTCCGACTGCCACGCGGACTCCAGCGCACATACATTATTTTCCAGGGTCTGACAATATATATATATATATATATATATATATATATATATATATATATATTATAAAAGATCATTTAATTAATATTTAGAATAGGAGGGAACGATCGTATCTGTTAAAGATTACATAAAAAATTCACTTCTTAAATATAGACACAAAAAATTAAGAATAATTTTTAGTTAAAAAAGGTGAACATGAAAGTAAAACAGGAAGTCTAAGGATGTCATCCCTCTGACCAAATCAATAAGTTCTTTGGATTGGTTTAGTTTGAAATTTCTAAAAGAATTTAAAAAAAAAAAAACTTAAATAAATGAAAACTCTGTTAAAATTTAACTTTTCTTGGAATATCCAATCTAAAGCTATAAAGATTTATAAGAAATAATAGTAACAATTGATTTTCCTTTTTCGTAGTTATATATAGTTGCCATTGTCGAAATTAAACACGAACCACTTGATTGAAAACATGTCTTCTTGAATGTTCTCTTTCCTTATCTCACTCTGGAATTGTCATTATCTATTCTTCAACTACTTTTTCAACACCTAAACCGATTCTTCTCCAACTTGTCTCCTTCCATAGCCCAAAACTCTCTCTCACTGGTTTCTTCCTTCTTCTATTCCGATTAAAACACCTTTTAATATTCAGTCACTGTTCTCTTCAACTCCTCACTCCTGTTTTTGTGAATTCCATCAACAACTCCTGTGAAGGTATATATTCTATATATTCCCTTACTGATTTTTCCCTGTCATGTGCTTGTTCATCATCCTATAACCCAAATTAATATAGCTTAATCAGTTTCTTTATTTTTCTATATATCTTAATTTCTTGCTTTCTTATATATATGTTATATGTGCAGAGAGTGCGAATGAATGAAGTGGTGGACCCGTTGAACAGTTTGTTGACAGAAGATAGAGAGCACAGATGAACATACCCAAAAGGCTTTGTGTGTGTGCAGTTTTGTGCTCTCTGATCTTCTGTCAATGTACTCAGTTTCTCACCAACTCTTCTTTAGTTTCTTGATTTCATATGAGAATTGAATACCCTTTGGTTTGGTTTGATTTCCTTGAACATGCAAATTTCTCAATGAAAAAACTCAGGTAAGTACTTGCTGTATGTTAGCATACACATACACATACACATATCTGTGTTGTTTGTGCTGCAAAAACTGTGACACTGCATTCGAAAGCACATGTTAAAAAAGCTATCAGAAAACACTCAAAATTTGTCTTTGCTTTTTCAGCAGTTTCTTTCTTGAATCGTTGGCTGCATGATGATTTTGTTGTTTAGTTAACTATATTTATGTATAAAATATGAAGTGTTCACTCAACGCAGCACTGAGCAAGCAAAGCACATCTTCACCTTCAGCAGTTGACTTGACTGAGTCAGATGTGCTTTGTGAGCGGTTAGAGTTGAAGTTTACCTAACACAGGTATTGTATACTTAATACATAACTATATCTTTTAATTACATAGATAAGAGTTTGAACCTGTGATTAAACTCTCTTAATAAGGTCTCAGAAAAGGTTAATTAGATGACAGAGTAATTAGCAACAAGAGAAAAGGGAGAGTTAAGGTAAATATATAGGATTGCTCTCAGAGCCATAGCTGGAATCTATGTATATATCTATTTTATTCAGATGTTGTTGATATGATAGAACATATATGACAAATGATAAAATATATTTTATTTCATTCATTTCAGTACATCTTTTTCTTTTATTAAATGTAGATAAATCTTATTTGGATCTCATTTTTGTATTTATGTTGAGTATTATTAAAAAGAAATATCAGTAGAAACTACAAAAATCTTCATGTTCATTGGTCTTGCTTTCCTTTTAATGTGACCCACTTGCCCTTTACTTAAAATAATATGCTAAAAATACTATAGGAGAGTGACATTCTAGCTTACAAATCAACCTGACTTATCAACAATATTGGCTTTAGTGGAAACCTAGTATCTTCACATCTAGTTGTAATTTATTAACCAAATTTTCCTTTTTCTTGCTTTTATAAGAATTTTTCAGTAAAACTAGTTTAATATCCATCAAAGTGTTCCATAATGTCATTCCTTTTAACTTAAAACCTTACAATTATGTGTTTATGAGATTACTTTATGTTATTCAAATTTTTTTATTTATATATTTAATATAGATATTTTAACCCATACTTAAATTCATAACTGAGATATATATAGTACAAACTTAGTTAAAAACAAATGGGGGAGAAAAGAAACATATCAATGAGTTTATATTATACATTGGGACATTGAGAAATTTGGATTCTTGACTAAATTGTTTTGTTTTTTCTCTCTACTTTACCTTTAAAATACACTGATTAACACTAATTTTAATGTTTTAAAATTTATTAAAAGAAATTATAATATTTCAACCTCAATATATTTTAATGTTCAACATATGAAAGCACAAAAAAAAACTCAATAAGGAATCTAGACTCCATATTGGATAGCATATGTACTGTGTGAATGAATCCAAAAAGTTTGAACAGGAAGGGTTGATATATCCATTGTATTTTGGTAGATTGCATGGAGAAATGTTTGTTTGTAACGGTGACTTTTGATGCTTTTCTTTTTTAACAGAGTAGTAGGTTGTTATTTAGGAGTTTTTCTATAGCGTATAATTTGTAAATTTGTAAAATAAAATTTGTATTCATTTATATATATTATAAATTGATTTTATCTTTAGTTTAGTTGAGGAGGATTTTTAATAATATATATATATTTATATTTATATTTATAGGTTGAGAGAATCTTCAGAATGCGTTGGAGATTGAAGGGAAACAAAGTTTAGCTGTCACAGCAGATAAGTAAGGATACGTGCTCCCTGCTCACATCTATTTTTGGACAAATTGGAAAAGCCTTGTCTTTTGTCCTTTCTCACTCCAAATTTGAAACTTCAACCTCTGCTTGTACTCCTCTTTTGGCCTCTTCCTCCATTTTTCTTTCAAGTTTTTGGTCTATCAGACTACAAAATATGTAACAGAATCTTTTATCATTTACAAATGCATAAACAATCATGCCAATTCACCAAATCCATGCACACACACAACTCTTTAATCTTCAAACTATTAAATACCCATTATTGCTTTCCCTCCACTCAAATCATTTCTAATATTATCATTAGGCTGTTCAAAAAAATTAGCCACACTAAAGATAATGTATTTAGGAATGAAAATAAGTTCTCAGAGGGACATCTTTGCTTGTAAATATGTAACATGTAACAGATACTAAAAGAATATAAATAACCATGAATAATGGTTGTGGGTATTTTAATTATCTTGTTCTTGAAAGAATGGATAACAATATCATCACATCTAACTTCCAATTATTAACCCTTATACGATAATATTTGTTAATTGAATTTTATTTGGGTATTTAAAAAAAATTAAAAAATGAATTTTAAGTCAAAATCAATATTACAAAATTAAATTATTAGGTGAGGTTTGTATATAGTTATATACTTTAAATTTGTTTTATACTTTAAATTTGTTTTATTTCTAGTTTATTGAGAGATTTTCAACGAAAAATAAAATTATTGTAAAAGAAATATTCATCATTAAAAATTGTTTAAAATTTGATTTTATATATTTATATTTGTGATTAATATATGAAATTGAAGTTAGTTTTAAAACAAATTGAAATATATGCTTTGATGCAACTCATTTGAATTTGTTTTTCTTAAGATTAAATTTGTTTTACATTAATATTTTAATACACAATTTTACTTGAATTTTATTTTTAAATTAGTTTCTTATTCAGGTTTATATATTTTTGTTAATAATTTATTTTAAAACAAAAAGTATAAAAAATAACTGGTATAATATAAAAAAGTTCATGTGTATTTTTTCACATATATGTTATGGGTAATCAAACGAGTAAGAGATCAAATTATTTTTTAGAAAAGCACTATCTATAATTACTCCTACTTGTCTTTTCTAGTTGTATTGGATATAAAGAAGAACACTGAATTATTTTTAAAGAAATTAAGGTGAAGTTCCTTTTAGTTTAGTGTTTAGTAATTCCTGAATAAAATTACTTATCTAAACTATAATTTACATATTTAGAAAACATGTTATAAAATAAGATTTATATTATAATAACTAAATCAGTTCAGCTAGTTCAAAAGTGTAGCTTGATTTTATTCACTTAAATTATAATTCAGTTCAATAAATCTGAATAATTTTAGAATTTAGTTTAATTCACTCTATTTCTAGATTTAGTTTGATTTAAAATAGTTTATTTCAGATATTTTATTCCGTAACTATAATTGTATTAATTGGAAGAATAATCTCTATTAGTTAAGGGAACCATATTACTTAAATATTAACCTAAAACATCCATGATTTATACTTGTTTTTCAAAGGTTATTTTAGACCATACAATGCTCCTAAATTTAAATATCTCACATATAATCATTATAATTCTAAGGTTAAGTTAACATTTCAATGTCAGTTCTAAATTAATTTTATGAATCTTATATTCAACTTATTTTTTTAGTAGTTTGATTTTTATTTTTTTCATTAATATGTCCCTTTTAAAACGTAACTCGTAAGCAATATTTGTTTTCATAATTCACAGGATTTTACTTAAGAAATCAATCATGTGTTTTAATAATAAATTTTATTAAATAATATTGGTTAAAATAAAATAACATTGAAAAACAATGAGGAGATGATGAAATATCTCTTGAAAGGAAATTTCTTCCTGCAATACCACGTTTTCTTCCTGCATGTCCACACTTTCTAAAAATCCAATTATATCCCTACTGAAATTAATAAAAATGGACAGCGTATGATTTTATATTTTATTTTAATTATAGTTTTGGATTGGATAACCCGTAATATAAATTTACATTATGAATTGTCTAACTCAAATTTGTAAGACAATTCAAAATATAAAATATATTTTAAATATATAAAATATATTTTAAATTTGTAAGAATGCACCTATGGGCCCACATATTCGATTTTCCTTTTTATCACAGGGGACTTCTTTCTATACCTCCATTGTTTTCTTACTTTAATCGTTAATGACGTTTAAACAAAATTAACAAAATTAAATATTTTATACTAAAACTTATTTTTTTATTTATTCTACTACTATTTATCCTTAATTTTATGTATAATGTATGATGTCTAACTTATCTACAAAATCTTTAGAATGAAATAAGCACAATTGATAATGGAAAGTACTCTTCATATACCACGCAAATCCTATCATTGAGGCTGGCAATTCCATCTAACCCGTACTAAAATTATTGTTCTAACCTTGGAATATAATATGCCATTAATAAATTTACGCCGGAATGGATTGAATAACTAGATAATGCAATACCTGATTTTGAATAGTATATGTTTTCTCGTTCATATGTGCAAATATTTTCATGTATACATATAGAGAATTTCTTTCTGCACCTCAAATTTTCTTCTTGCACTTTCATCTCTACTCAATGCCTTCGCATTGCTCTTGCCACACACCAAGCGAGCACAAAAGAAATTGCAGTGATGAGGAAAATTGGAACGTGCTTCTCCACATATTTTACCTACCGACATCACATCTGGTTATGTCGAAGATGGAAAGGGGACAGCAGATCCTATAAGGAATCAGCCAATAAAAGCCTTTGTAGATGGAATTTGCAAAATCATAAATGTAATTTTACATTATTACAAATTATATAACTCATAATATATAATTTGTATTCATTAGTATAGAAATAGCGTTTAACGTTGTATTTTTAACATATAAAGAAAGAAAATTCAACTTAAAAAATTATCGGTCATAGTTTTGTAAATAAAACGTCATTATAAATGTCAGATCCCCAAGGTCAAACATCAAATAAAGTATAGATGTCGATTTTCCCTGAGTTAGAGGTCTGCATACATAATTGAAAAGTCATTGTTTTATTGTCTTTAGACGTCCGCTACAGCCCTCGACGTCTAACACGAATTAGACGTCGACTCCCCCTCTATAGTGTAAAAAAGGTTTAGAAATACCTCATTTTAAGCGTCAATATTAATTTTTTTACAACATAGACATTGGTCCTCCAGACCAAATGTCAAATCCTCTGCCAGAAACTACAAAATCAAAATTGAAAGCACACTCTCAATAAACTACGAAAATACCCCAAAAGTAGCGTCAAAATGAATTTTTTTAGTAGACGTTGTTGGTGGAGGGGGACCGACGTCAAATACCCTTTTAAACCCCATAAACTCATAACGCAAACCTCACTTTCTTTCGCATTTTCATTTGGGTTTTCGTTTCGTTTGCGTTCGCACTCCTGCTACAAGGTATGTTTAATTGATTTTCTTCCAATTAATTTATTTTGCACCGATTAACTTTAGTTTACACCGATTAAATTTCATTTGCACCGATTAAATTTTGTTTGCACCGATTAAATTTTGCTTATGATTCAGTTTTGTGCAAGACTTGATGGATCTTAATGGTGACATTAAGTGTCCAATCTTGATTGCTTGAAACTCATAGTATATACAATTTTTGGGCGTTGCTCCCTACACCACCACTCATTGCTCCCAGTACCTCTCCGTTTCTGTTTTGCCCTTGAGTCAAATTTAATTTAAGTTTTAGAGTTAATATTTTTAAAGCACACAAGCTCTTCTTCCTTTTTAACGTTTGTCTTCTTCGTCGTTGTGCTTTTGCAGTCACTTTGTGCCTCTGAAGGAATCTCCCACAATGGTCCTCTCACCGACGCGGAAGCCACCTACATCAAGCAGCGCCAGCTTCTATACTACAAGGACGAGTTCGGTGATAGAGGAGAAAAAGTAACTGTAGATCCCTCTTTCGAACGACCGTTTGAGAAACACGGCATGGAAGCATGCCAGTCTCTCTGATCCCAAAAGCCTCACGCTAGACTGGGTGGGGCCCGATGTCTGCAACTACACCTACGTCTTCTGCGCTCAAGCACTTGACAACCCTAAGATCCGCACGGTCGTCGGAATCGACCTCAACCACGACGACATTGTCGGGTATGTCCCCGAGGAGCTCGACTTGCTCACTAACCTTGCGCTCCTCCACATCAACACCATCCGCTTCTGCGGCACCGTGCCGCACAAGTTTGGCAAGCTCAAACTCCTCTTCGAGCTGGATCTCAGCAACAACCGATTCGCCGGGAAGAGCTCCTTGGGGACCGTGTGTTGGAAGATAGTGCAATATGTATTATTCCAGACACAAGACAATCATCGTTGGAACATGGAACTTATTAGCAACCAAATTCTACCAAAAATAGTGTAGGTTGTTTCAATAGTTTTGCTTCGCAATGTTATAGTCTCATTGCAACCACCAATTGTTAAATACACAACCCTCTTTCACTAACAATCACTACTCTCCGATGCCTCTTTCCAGAAAATCGCTTTCCACTGGACCCACCTCAACGTTGCCGGACCTGATGACAGCACTCCGCCATGGCGGTTGACCAGGCAGAGGAAGCTCCGCCACCTCAGCAACCATGACATTGGCTTCTCCTTCTTCCACTCCGCTGACTCTTTTTCTACCCTCGCTGGAGCCCCGCTACGCTTCCGAACACTGCTCCCTCTCTAATTTGCCGCAACCGCTGCCTCTCCCTGAAGCGTTGTTGACCCGTCGAGCCAAGTCAGTCAATTCTGGTTCCGTACATCCTCCCATCTCTGCTTCCTTAGAACATCCTATTTTTTCTTCTTTCGAGTAAACTTTGTTTCATCGTTCAAATTGCTTTGTACTCTAATTCAATTTACAAAATTTGAAAACAAGCATGCAAGTACAGTAGCGGCTTTGAATTCTAAAGCTTGCCAACAACCGCTTCCATGGCTGCATGCCGGCTGTAATCGACAACATGAAAGGGTTGAACGAGATTATTCTGATGAAAAATGCTTTCAAGTCGTGCTTCCCCGAGGAGATAGGGTTGTTGAAGAACTTGACGGTGTTCGATGTGAGCTTCAAACTGTTGTACTCGCCGTTGTACTTCCCCTGTTCCCCTCCGCCCCCACCGTCGATGTACTCGCCTCCACCACCAGTGTACTCGCCGCCGCCACCACCTCTAGTGTATTCGCTTCCTCCACATCAGGAATCAACAACATTGGAAGCAATGAGGAAGAGAAGAATGATCGAAAAGAAAGAGAAAGATGAAGAAAAACTCAAACAAAAATGGGAAGAGAAAAGAAAATCCGTTAGAGATGTGGTGGTGGGGTGCAGGTGTGTAAAATTAGAGTTTTGAATATATTATAAAACCCTAAATGGTAAAAGTAATAAAATTTTATCAGAAGGATAATTTTGGAAATAAAAAAAAGGTTTAATACCCAATTTTGTCCCTAGTTTGGTTGGGAAATCTCAATTTAGTTCCTCGTTAGAAAAGTAATTGAAATGGATCCTTAGTTGTAAATTTGTGAGTCAAGTTAGTCCCTTCCGTTAAATATAAGCAAACAGAGTTAATGGGATGATGATGTGACAGTAGTTAGTGGTTACGTGTCAAAATGTAATTGTGTGCGTGCTTACGTGTTGGTGAATTAGAGAAGAAAGGGTTTTTTTTATTAGAAGTTGGGTTTATTTTAATTGGGGATAAATTGGCAGCAGTTAGGGTTTTTAAGTAATTTTGTGCAATTCAATAGAAACAAAGTTAGGGCACCTGTTACAGAAATTGGGTTTTATTAGAAATTGGGGATAAATTGATTTAGAGCTGAATTGTGGCAGATTAGGGCATTTTGGTTTGTGCGAAAGAAGAGAGAGTTGTTATCGCGAGAATCATTAACGTGAAGACAAAGATCGTGTAGACATCGTTCTAGAGGGGATTTGGACGCGCATTCACGGAGATCGTGTTGGTGGGGTAAATTACGAAAAGCGGCATTTGAAGGTGTGTTTATGGTAGGTTTTGTTTTGTGTTTGGTTGCTTTCGGTGTGGTCCCCCCATAACTTTTGATTTTTGTATGGTTTGTCTGTTTAGTGTCCCCCATTGTCAGTGCATTTGCTTGGTTTTTTTTGCGACATTGTGGTTGTGGTCCCCCTGATAGTGTGTGGTACTGTGTTGCGCCATATGCTTTGTTTATTGTGGTAAATGTGCTTTTGCTTTGTTTGACTTGTTTATGGTCTATATAGTGGTATGTTTATGCTTTATTTTTTGCTTAGATAACATTTAGGTTAAGGGTTAAGCATAGATTAACTGTGAACAATTTTTATATTAGATAATATGGCCAACTTAGACATTGAAGTCGTGTTTCACCATGGAGGGAAATTTGAGAGTAATGGGACATTCAGATATCACTATGGTCAAACCACAACTTTAAAAATAGACCCTAATCGATGGAGTTATTTTGAAATATTAAGCATTCTAAAGGAGATGGGTTATAGGAATGTAAAGGAGTTATGGTATTCATTTGGTCGTGGTCCTGTATTAGAAGATTGTTTGGAACCTTTATTTGATGACAAAGGTGCTTGTCATGTGATCAATATTGCTATGTTGAATGGTGAAGCTCACCTTTATGTTATACACATGGTGTGTGAACCTTAGTATCTTCTGGAGTTAGAATACTTTTCTGAACCCCAAATTGATAACCTATTGGTGAAGGACAAGTTGAGAGAGAGAGTGCTGAAAAGCAAGTTGAGATAGAGGTTGGTGAAGCAGATGTTGAGGCAGTGGGTGAAGAAGATGTTGAGGCAGTGGGTGAAGCAGAGGTTCAGACAGTAGCACCTGAGATAGAAGTTGAGGTTGAGGTAGTGGGTGATGTAGAGGCTATGGTAGAAGTTCAGACAGAGGCAATGATTGATGTACAGCCTCAGGTAGAACCTGAATTATAAGTAGCCCTAGAATTGATAAAAGTTGAGGTTGATGTAGTGTCTGATGTACAAGGTGTGGTAGAAGTACAGACAGAGACAGTGGTTGATGTACAATCTCAGGTAGAACCTGAATTACACGTAGCAGGTGAGGTAGAAGTTGAGGTTGATGTAGTGTCTGATGTAGAGGTTGTGGTAGAATTACAAACAAAGGCAGTGATTGATGTACAACCTGAGGGAGAAGTTGAGGTAGAGGATGATGGTGTGGAGACACAGGGTGAGGTAGAGAGTGAGTCAAATGTTGAGGGAAACATGCATGTTGGTGTGAATGTAGACGGGCAGTCTGATGTAGAGGGGCAGGTAGAAGTAGAGGGTGAGGTAGAGGGTAATGGTGTGCAGGGACAACGTCAGGGTGATGTAGAAGCTTATGAGTATGATGTTAGAAGTGTGAATGGGTCCGAAGAGGATGTATTGACTGACCATGGAGATGACGTGGGATTTGATATATTTGAAGCTACTAATCAAGTCCAATTTGGTGGACCTAGGGGTTTATCTGACAGTGATTGGGAATCCGAGAGTTTGAACAGTGTTCTGGAAAGTGATAACACAGATGATGATAGGGATGGGTATGGGGATTTTGGTGTTTTTTCAATGCCCAAAAGTATGGAACAATATAAATGGGAAGTGGGCACGTACTTCACTAAGAAAAATTTTTTTACAGAAGCTATAAGATCGTATGGAGTAGAGAATGGTAGAAAATTAAAAGTTTATAAAAATGACAAAAGAAGAGTGTGTGTCAGATGTTGTGGGGGCAAAAGGGAAATGTCCTTGGAATGCATATTGTGCATATAAGACAGCTGAAAATACATGGCAGCTAAGGAAAATTATAGACAAGCACACATGCAGTAAAAAATTTAACATTCGTTTAATGACTTCAAAATTGTTGAGTAGGAGGTTAGAGAAGACTATAAAAGATAATCCCAATATTAATCTGTATAACCTCCATAACAAAGTTTCTAAGAAGTGGAACATTGGTGTTTCTCGGTCCACAACCTGTAGGGCAAAAGCAATGGTTTTGAAACAAATAGAAGGTGATTTTAAAGAACAATATAGAAGAGTGTATGATTATGCCAATGAGTTGCTTCGGTCAAATCCTGGTTCAACTGTCAAAGTTAATGTTGAACCTAATGAGGACACTCCAATTTTCAAGAAACTATATGTGTGTTTGAAGGCCTATAAGGACAACTTCGTGTCATGTAGGCCTATTGTAGGTTTGGATGGATGTTTCTTAAAAGGAAAATATGGAGGTAAGTTGTTAACTGCAGTAGCAAGAGATGGGAATGAACAAATGTGTCTTTTGGCATATGCTGTTGTGGAGGTGGAGAATAAGGACAGTTGGGGTTGGTTTTTACAATTGCTCATTGATGATCTTGGTGGTGTGGAGCTTTCTTCAACCATTACATTTATTTCAGATCAACAAAAAGTGAGTAATGTAGCCCATTGCATTTTTTTTTATCTTTTAAACCTTCATGTGTTTTATTTTAACTTGTATACCTTTATGTTTTTACTTGAATAGGGACTTTTACCAGCATTACAAGAACTTCTCCCTGGTGTGGAGCAAAGGTTTTGTGTGCACCACATTTATGCTAATTTCAGGAAGAGGTTTCCTGGCCAAATTCTAAAACATCTATTATGGAAGGCAACAACATCAACACACCCTCAAACATGGGAGGTAGTGATGAGAGAAATTAAAGAGGTGAATCCAGATGCCTTTAAATACTTACTAGCCATTCCACCAAGGTATGTCAATCCATATGCCTTTAAAATTCATTATTCCTATTTACTTTTGTTTGTTTTCGTAGCTGACATTTTTCACTTCTTATTTGTTTAATTAGATTTTGGTCACGGTCAAGGTTTACGAGTAATGTTGTTTGTGACACCTTAGTGAATAATATGTCTGAAGCATTTAATAGTGTAATATTACATGCAAGAGATAAGCCCATCATCACAATGATGGAAGACATTCGTATGTACCTCATGAAGAGATGGGCAACAAATAGACACAAAATAACTACATATGAAGGTAGTCTTTGCCCAAAGATTAAAATAAGATTTGAAAAGGAATTGCACTTGACTAAATATTGGATACCTAGGTATGTCGACATGACTAAATATTGGATACCTAGGTATGTCGACATGACTACATTACCATATGGACTTCTTTATGTATTCAATTTTGTACTATAAATATTGATTTCTTTTTTTTATCATTGTAGTTGGTCAGGACAAAAAAATTTTGAGGTCAGACACATTTCAATGATGAGTGACAAGTATGTGGTTGACATAGATAAACTGGAATGCAGTTGCAGAAAGTGGACTTTAACAGCCATCCCATGCTGTCATGCACTAGCTGTCATGACATTTATCAACATCAATGGAGAAGACTACGTCCCACATTGGTTTACAAAGTCAACATACCAAGAAACATACATTTCAATCATATACCCTGTCAATGGTCCTCAGCTATGGGAAATGACTTCTCAGCCTGATGTTTTGCCTCAAACTAAAAGAGTGTTGCCTGGTAGACCAAAAAAGAAAAGAAGGCTTGAGGCTTGGGAGCTAAAGAAGGATGACACACAACTCAAGCAAAATGAAACTCGTAAGAGATGTTCCATATGTAGACAACTTGGTCATAAAAGAAATAGTTGTCCACAAGCTCCTCCAACAAACCAAAGTCAATATCAATCAACTCAGCAACCTCAAACCCAAGTTGAACAAAGTCAGCCAACTACTGGACCAAGTCATCTTACTCAATGCGTATTGGAACAAACTCAGCCATCTACAACACAAGTTTAAAAGTGATTTAGAACTGACTTTATGTTTAGGTTAAGTATGTTTAGCTTAAGTGATGGCTATTTTGTAAACCTTGACATGTATTTTGAGACCAATTTTGAATTGGGTATTTTGTAAACTGTCAGATGTGCATTTCAAGTCCACTTTGTAATCTCAATGACAGATTTTCTTTTCATTATGATGTAATTATGAATGATGTTTGGATTATTATAATCTGAATTTCAATGACAGATTCTCTTTTGGATGTGCATTTCAAGTCCAATTTCTGATTATATTGTCTTTTCATTATAATGTAATTATGAATGGATGTGCATTATCAACTTGAACAGAGTCTTGTATAATTTACTCACACTAAAGTGTATTGGATTTGTTCTTGAATTATCATACAAACAGTGACACTGTCTAAAAACTTCCTTACAGTGACACTGTCTAAAAAGTCACTTATTATATATCACTCTCTTTTTTATTTCGTCTTGCTTTGGTCCAATGCAATTTCAAAAGCCACTTCCTCATTTTATTGTCAGTTACACACCACTTCCTCATTTTTTGTTCTATATATCAGACAAAATGTAAATTGAAACCATAATTTCAGATGCTTCAATTCAGATTTCACATTCATTTCAAAACATCATATTACAATTTGCCCAAAGTGCTCTTCACATAAACTGTCTAATAGAACACATCATGAACTTTTAAACAAAATACATACAAGAATGATGTTAATGAATCCTAGAAAACATATCATTGATATTAACATCTTCTCCCTTTTCTGACAATCCCTAACACATTTCTCCAGGCTATTAATCTTTCTCCTTTGCCTAGCAATAGTACTAGCAGCATCATCTACATAATCTTCATTACGCCATTTAAAGAAATTGCATCCTTGAAGTTCTTCATTTCTTGTCTGTTGTTCAATGTATCCAACCACAAAAATTGCATTAATAAACAAAAAAAATTATCACAAACATTAAACAACAAACCTTGTAATTAGGGCAGCCCCAGAATTGTTTCCCCTCGTTCTTAACTATTTTTTCCACTCTCAACACAACAGTCTCCCTACAATGGCATATTTGGCTTCCAACGAATCCTCTAGATGAACCACCACAAGAGCTCCCCCATGAGCAAGACGAACAACCTTGATTCGAAGACATTGTGAAGCCCAAAGCGAGACAACCACAAACCACGAACCACTAAGCCATGCAATTGCGAAAAAGGGAAGAACAACTCGCCAACCACGAACCACCACCAAGCACTAAGCTAAGCACAACCCGTAAACAACAACATAAATGAGAAGAAGAACAACAAGAAGAAGAACACCCACCACTGTTCCGTGTTCGCAATCTACGTTAAGAACTCCAGCTGCCATAACTTTTTTTCTATTGAATTGCACAAAATTACTTAAAAACCCTAACTGCTGCCAATTTATCCCCAATTAAAATAAACCCAATTTCTAATAAAACCCTTTCTTCTCTAATTCACCAACACGTAAGCACGCACACAATTACATTTTGACACGTAACCACTAACTACTGCCACATCATCATCCCATTAACTCCGTTTGATTATATTTAACGGAAGGGACTAACTTGACTCACAAATTTTCAACTAAGGATCCATTTCAATTACTTTTCTAACGAGGGACTAAATTGAGATTTCCCAACCAAACTAGGGACAAAATTGGGTATTAAACCTAAAAAAAAATTGGGGAGGTGGAAGGAGCAGGGGTGGCGGTGGAAGGAGCAACATTCATAATTTTTTTATGTGCTGGAATCGTTTTTGGTATTTCCGGTGTGGTAATATTGTAAAAACAAATTAATTTTTTTTTAAAAATGGTCATTGGTTTAAGAGAGGTTCGACGTCAAAATTGACGTCCGGAGAAGGGCATCTGGCGTCAAATTGACGTCTTCCTATAAGACATCGAATCTAAATTAGAGGTTGAATGTCGAAAATAACAGACGTCAAAAGTTTTTTTTACAATAGTAATTTGACGTTGTTTTAAAATTTACATCACGAATTATACAATATATAATTTTGTATTATAAATTAAATGATTTGGAATTAATCAAATTTCAATTATCTTTTAAATGTACATTAAAATTATATAATTTAAAATATAAATTTGTATTATGGATTACCTAATGTATTTTACATTAGGATTGTAGGATCAGATAGGATTATGTAATTGGAATATCTACAATTTGTAATGTCCAAAACTATATAATTAGAGTAGACGAGAATTTTGGAATTTTAAAAATATGGGTACAAGAACAAAACGTGAGAGTGAAGAAAGAAATTCCCATACGGATATAGTATCAAAGTGTCGTTTAGATATATTTGCTAATTATGCTTATGAACGAAGGTTTTTTCTTTTGTACTTGCAAGATGAGCTTGCACCTTGTCCCCCTTAAATGTAATAAGAAAAAAAAAACTTACTGGAAATGTTTACTTGAGTTTTAAAAATTGATTTTTTACCCAATTTATAATTCCTTTGTCTAATTTTAATAAATGTAATTTTTATAGTATAAATTCATATTATTATATTAGCTAAGTTTAACATACTATACATTTTAAAATTATAATATTTTAATTTTATATTTGACTCGAACAAAATATTGTTCTTGGCTCAAACAATCAAACATTTCAACTTGCAAGGATTCAACTTCAACAATTGTGTTCTACGGCATATCATACCTCTTTTTTTTTTTCAAATTTTGTATCCTTTGACAAGAATAAAAAACTTTTACCATGGACGGCAACTACCACAAGCTTTTAAAAGAAGTATATTTTGTGCTTGATATTGTTTGCAGATATACTTTATTCTTGTTATATTTAAATTTATTAATTAAAACGCTATTACTTTTAATATATATATATATATATATATATATATATATATATATATATTAAAATAGATTAATTTAATTTAATTATAAAAAGCATCTATTTGTTATGAGCATTTAATCTAAGATAATTTAGCTTTAAAACTTATAAATTAAATTTAGCATAATATATTTTAAAAAAAGTATTTTGGTATATAAGTTACAGCCTAAAACATGTTAAAAAATAATTATATCGGGTATGGTAACCCATAAATAAAGAAAAAAAGCATAAAATTTTATTTCATTTTAAATTCTTGTACGTTAAAAATCATATAAGAGGGGCATTCCGAGAATTGAACTCGGGACCTCTCGCACCCTAAGCGAGAATCATACCACTAGACCAAATGCCCACATTTGCTTCATGCTTTTGAAAAGTTTGTATTTATCGCATTATACGAGACTACTATTGAATTTGTTTTAATTGTATAGTTTGGTAAATATGTAATTTTGGTTCTTATGAATCACAATTAATATACATGTTGAAATTTTAATTTAGATGTTTAACTTAAATCATTGATTTTACAAAACTAAATGCTTCTATTTTAATTTAAAAAGGCAAAGTTACATATTAGAATATCGAAATTATATTTAAGTGATTAAAAAAAAATTACAATATTAAGTCACTTAAGGTGTTTCAAAATATAACTGCCAAGATATAAATAATAATTTACATTATTAGATATAAGTTTAAATTTAAGATTTTTATCAAAACTATCATAACAAATAATATCATATTTAAATGTGTCTAAAAATATTATTTAGTGTGTAACATATTTTATAAATATATATAAGACTGAAACATTATGCTACAAAGAAGTGTTTTGTAACATCCCAAAATATAGTAATTACCATAATCAGAATTAATTACATTAAGCTAATAAAACAGTGCAGTCTTACAAAAACCGAGCGAGCGTTAAAAGCCGAATGGCATAAAGATACAGAAATAACGAACGCCTAAACAGACAAGAGTTCAGGGACGAACGACTTTACAAAACTATAACCGAACGTCCACAAAGTAAGCGTAACAAAACTAAAATACACGAGCGAGCGCTCTAAGGCTCGGCTTTAACTTCAACATCCACCAGATTTGCGTCCTCCAAATTTTCTTCTTCTAGCACTTCTTCAAGTGACGCACCACCATCTGCTCACATCCACACGGATGATCATTGCAAGGACAGGACGAACGTACATATACAAGGTGACAACACAAGGAAAAACAAAAGGGTAAGCTTAAGTAATTTAAATTCATACTTCAACATTTCTATTCAAACAAACACATAACTTCAATATATATAACATCATCCAAAACATAAATATATAAATACTAGACCGACCGTCCGGACTGTATGAATCTGTGTAGTTACAAGCGTCCTTGCACCCGAGTGGTGTAGTAACTGGGATACACCAAACAGCTGCCACTCGAGGTCAGTCCGTTCTTACGTCGCCCATGTTAACTTATGGACTAAGGACCTCCTGCCGTTCCCACACATGACATACTTCCTCTACATGAAGATAGTATTCACGGAACATCAAGATGGACTGCGAGTCTTAACTTATCCACAGTCATACTTTACCAAAGTAATATTCAATATATATCAGAGTCGTTCCTCCATGGAACGCTCGTTCAAATACCAAATCATAATTTCACTTCTTATAGTGTTCGCACACCTTAATACTTCCTTTTATTTACATTTTCATTCTATGTTCCACTTCCATAAAAAGACGAACGTTCAATCCTCTGCGAGGACGAACGTCAGGAGTGAGACCGTGGGGTTTCCTTTCAGAATAATAAGGTTGACGCTTGAACATGACGAACGTTACTTTTGCTAGAATCAGTTGAATGAACCGACTCATAGCGATATAATATAAGTATTTCAGAATAAATTTAAATTTAAAGACTTTAGACTAAATTCAAAAGGATAAAGATACAACAAGACGATTTATTTAGTATTCTGAGGACAATTGTTTAATAGGATCGACCGCCAGTCAATGACCGCAAGCGGATATTCATTTACTGAAAATTTGAGACGAACGCTATTTACGTACGTTCTGGAATCAAAGATATGGACAAGCGTTCGGTATAAGACCGTACACTTCTTAGGACGAACGCTAAATATAAGACCGAGCGCTATCAGGACGAACGCTCAGTGTAAGACCGAGCGCTACTTAAGACGAACGCTACATATAAGACTGAGCGCTATTAGGACGAACGCTCAGTGTAAGACCGAGTGCTACTTAAGACGAACGCTTGGTATAAACCGAGCGCTCTTTAGGACGAACGCTCAAATAGTATTTCAAATGGGGACGCTCGTTCTAGGACGGAATTCTTTCCAAATGAAAGAATTTCACTCTAAATCATTTTCAAAGAAACCGAACGGTATATGACCGTACGATGACGAACGCATTTTATCATATGACAGGATCATTATATTTCAGATTTTCATCTTCATCTAAGCTTAACATTTCTCATACGATTCATAATCTTATAATTTCCGTTTCATCATTTAATTCCCATACTATATAGATTTCACATTAATAAATCATACTATACAAAAATCATCCAGTATCTAATTCATACGTATCAACCAGCGCATACCATATTCATTCATGCATAACAGCGATCGTTCAAGCATACTCAAACACAGCATACATCTCATACATTCTATTTCTATCATGCTCGCACACAATCATATACGTATGAATCAAATTATTAAGCTTCCCTTACCTGGTTACCAGTGTATTCCCAAATGCAAGGTTTAGGCTTCCTTTAACAACGTCATACCCTCTGGTTTCGCTCAATAAATCCACTTACTCTAAAAACACCAGAATTTCAGAATAACTCAGACCTAGAACCCATGCATGCAACCAAAACTAGGGTTCGCATGAAACCAAAAAGGACGAACGGTTAACGACGAGAACTTACCAGTTCCGATCCAAATTCTGTTCGGTTCAGAATAACGCTCACGTCTCCAGGAATATTTCTACGGTTCTGAAACGTGATCGGAGGAGGGAATGGTGAGTTACAGAAGAGAGAAGGTGGACTGGTTCTAGAGAGAAGTTAGAGAAAATGAAGAGTTGAGGTTCTGAGGAAGAAGATGAGTGGTACAGGTGAGTGGAAGGGTTTTTCGAAAACTCATTTTGTTCAATCCACGTTCGTGCGGACGAACGTCTCCCAATCCGACACCTGCACACTCACTCTGACTTCAGAAGCTTCCAACGTGACAAGTGGCGCTCGTGCATGCAGCGTTTAATGCGTTTTTAATGCACTGAACGTGTGACGAGGTGCATTTATGGAAGCTGTCAGGTGACTCAGCAGTGCAATAAATTACAGATTTGACATTTAATTATTGTTTAAATTTTCGAGATCTCACATGTTTCAAATGTAAACTAGTACTAGATACAAGTTTAATAAAGTGCTAGACCCGTACAAAGAAGGATTAAATGAAGTCTATAAGATGCAGCAACGCAAGTGAATGAAGATTAGACATATTTATTAAGTAATAAGAGTATACATTACTCAAAGAGTAGGAAAATTTGCTTGAGAAGACTAAATCCTAGGTGTAGCATGTAGATGAAACTAGTTGGAATTATATCATGCAAGTTCATTAATAGACGAAGCTAAGATGTCAAACTCACAAATGGGATAACATACCCTTGAAGCAAGTTGACTAAGTTTCCAAAGATGATCTTGACAGAGGAATCATAGAAAAAAGAAATTTATAAATAAATTACATAAACAAAAGACATAAAGAAGATTACTAATGGAAGAAAGAATCATCCTTCTATATGTCATTTCGTTTTTTTTCAATTTGATTTAAATTTTATTTTAAAACTATTATTACTCAAGATAGAGAGAATTAGTTAAAAAATAGAATTAGTTTTTCAAGATAGAGAGAGTGATTTTAAGTAAATCATATTTTTCCTTTATATGAAATAGTTGAATTGTTGATAGAGATCAAAGAGAGATTCACATGTAAAAGAACTTTCAATACTCAAGTGAGTAAAAGCATAAGAAAATAAATGAGTGTAAAAGTACGAGAATTGAAATAGTACTCCCTCTAGAGTTACGTTGTGTGTACATAAGTGTTTTTGGAATTTGGCTTAAATGTGTAAAAAATATAAAAAAACAAATAAAATGTATTTTCACAATCCTTTTATGGAGGTTTTATTTTCATAATTTAAAAATATTTTCATCTTTCAATCTTTTTAAGACATATTTTAATCATGAAAGAATTTTCAGACAATAAATAGATAATGTTTTAGATGCAGATCCAAATGATATTATCTCAAGAAACTTACACTATTGTAGAATTGGGCTTTAACGTCACCCCGTAGACGTCGGACCACAAAATAACCAACGTAAATTATTGACCGGTGGCATTTTCGTAAATAAGTGGACATATAGACGTTTGTTAGGCGAGACCCCGACGTCTATAATATTATAGACGTCAGATCCCCCTTAAAAGACGTATATATGGTTGACAAGTAGGTGAAAAGTCATTTTTTTCAGCCTTAGAGACGTCCGATCCCGCCTCCCCGACGTCTATATTCGATTATAGACATCGGTGCCCCTCCCAACGGACGTGTATATGTTTGACAGGTAGATGAAAAGTTATTTTTTTTTCGCTGTACAGACGTCGGATCACGCCATCCGACGTCTAAATGGCTTGATGAAAAGTTGTTTTGGACGTCATATTAGTGAGGGCCCCGACGTCTAGGCCAGAATAGACGTCGGTTCACCTCAGGAGTCGACATCTAACTGTTAAATCAAACCCACTATTATGAGCACCACTTCATCGTCTTCCCTCTCGCCTTTTCTCTCCGCGGCATTGCTTTTCCATGTGCGTTTTTGTCTCTTTTGAACCGTTTAAACGTACTTTTATTCCAATTATATTAGTCTTTGCTTGATTATCTTTCACTTGAACCGATTAAAATGAGTTTTTGTTGTGTTTTGGTTCAGTTTTTCTCGTGTCTTTGGGTAGCGTTGTACCACATTCTCTCTTTGCTAGTTTTCTCGTAAGAAAAACTTGCGTCTTTTGGATGTCTAATGCATTTCAACCCAAAACCGAACTTTGGTCCTTGCCTAGTTCTATTGTCACCGTTCGTTTTCATTGGCGGTTTTAATGGAACTAGGCAAGGACCTAGATTCGGTTTTCGGTTGAAATTCCATAAGAGATCCAAAAGACGCAACCTTTTTTATGACGAAACTAGCAAAGAAAGAAGGTGTTACTACGCTACTCAAAGACACGAGTTGCAGTAGACGTCAGTTAATGCAATGTCTGACGTCTAAGGGGCTACATAGATGTCAGACATTGCATTGTCCGACTTCTATGGAACCCTTTAGACATCAGACATTGCATTAACCGAGTCTATGGAGACCCTTAGACGTCGGGATCATGCAGTAACCGACGTCTATAAAGACGTCGAACCTGTTTGAGTCCAATGTTTGTTTAACGTCACTCACAAAAACATCGATTCTGGAGCTGACATTAAAAAACCAAAATAATAGACGTTAAATACCCTTTTGCACTATTATTGAGATAAAAACATTGGCAATATTTGTGAGAACAAAAACTTCCTAAGTTCTCAACTCGGGTGAGAAACAAGAAAGATTGTTTTGATATACCTAATAATTTCATATCATTTAGAAATTCAAACTAATGATTTGAAATATATCTTTCTCCTTTTACCTTTTTAAGTGTATTTAAGAAAGAAAACTGTAATAAAAGTTTTAGTTTCTAAAACATTATATGTTTTAGAGTATGAAACTCCTATTATAATTTTATCTTTAAAAATATTTTCAAAAAAATTAAAAAAAAGTTATATTTAAATTATTTTTAATCTCGATTTTGAATATTTACAAACAAAAAAGAAATACATAAAATTTTGTAACATCTAAAACCTGCTTAGACCACTCCATTGTTTTGAGTACTTTTAAAGTATATTCAAATATCAAACCAATAGTACCTATATTAAATTATAATACTTATTTATAAGAAAATGTGCACTGTATTATGAAGTATAGTCAAACCAATTTATTCTTGTAAATTTTTAAAAAGTGCTGCGAAATATTCTTCTGTCACTCTATCTTGTCTGATCATATATGTGGGAATCGATTTTCTTATTAAAATTTATAAAGCCTCTTATGTTACTATTTTTTCATAGTAATTTAGATCATATATATATATATATATATATATATATATATATATATATATATATATATATGAGATTGATAATAAATATTAATATTTCTATAAATTTCTCTCACAATTTATCGTGAAAAAAACATGCATTATTTATTTGGTTTATGTTTTTGTCTTCGAAGTTTCCACATAATGAATAGTGATTGCTAGAAATGATCATGTGCTCGGCTTCACTTTTCTAATTTATTCTTCACCAACCTCCAACCTCTTTCTGACCTGAAATATTCCTGACCAGTTAATGGTTGTATGCAAGTATGTTTTCTCTATAGTTTAGAAATTCATAAATTTTGATATTTTTAATTAAATTTATACCAATTTTTTATTGAGTATTCTAAATATATTTTAGTTGTTTTAAGCATCTTTTTTTCAATTTTTAATAAAATGATATAGTTATTATTTTCGTTTTTTCTCCAACTCAGTATTTAACATGTTTTCCTCTTCTTCAATTTTCTTCAACTAATTTTTTTCTTCTCTAAAATGAGTTGATCTACAAGTTAAAGGAAATTGAAAAAAGAAAAAATAATTTGATTAACAAACATGTAAGTAGTGTATTTTATGCTAAAAATACAGAAGGAAAATATGGGTACTTGGAGGAATTTATTCATAAGAACTTTTGTGAAAGAAAATAAGAAAAATAGGAAATTGATTTTTTTTATAAATTAAAATTATTTTATAAAAATTCTCTTATATGTTTTACTTTTACATTTTTATCTTTAAATTTAGATTAACTTTTGAAGAAAACAATATCATTTTTTTATATTTTTCTATTCTGGAAATAATTTTTTGGCAAATTTGTCCAGATAAACCGTAATTAGTGTGAATATGATTCGCAATTGATAACCATGCAAGTCAAATCTTTAACGATCTTAGAGATAAAATAGTAAAACAAACATTCTATTTTTTTCAAATACAACAAGAACTAAAAAATAATTCTCAATTTTGAAATCGATAGAAAACGTGTCACAAATTAGATACACTAAAAGTAAATTAAGGGTTCTAGTCTCTTACTATATTGAAAAAAAATATTATTTGGTTTTTGAGTTGTAGCAAAAATATAGAGATAAAAATTGAACTAAATTTTTATGTGAATTAAATCAACGTTTTAAAATATTAGGAAGGACTACAAGACATTTTACGCTCATAATCAAATTTCACGTTTTTTTAAGCAAATTATTCTTTCCTACCATTCATCATTGTGACGTGTGAAACATTGGTAAGTCAAATGTGTTCCGCAGTCAGTGGAAAAAAGTAAACAGCATAATGGTGAGCAATGGAAAATGTGAGTTTTGGCTAATGTTGCTGCTTCCATGACTTGGTCTGCCAAATATATGATAATTTATTAGAAAAAAACATTAAAACAAAAGCATTATGATATTCATGAATGTCCATAACTAATAATTATTATGGAGGTGAGAAAAATATATTTAAATTAAACATATTTTTTTAGCCTTTTGAGAAGAAATGATATAATTTTTAATTAAAAAATTTAAAACAATAAATTTAAGAGTCTCTTTAGAAGTAGCAAAATGGACCATTGTATTGAGTCTACAAAGGAAGAGGTTTTATGGGTTATACAAACACCAATAACATCTGAGCCAACTATATAAGGAATGAACAACACTCTTCATCCAAAAACTTAAAGTAATGAGTTAATTGGTTTTTCATCTTTATATACTGTTCTACTTTCTCATTTCTATCCAATGTGAAACTTAGACTTACACTTGAATTCCCAAGAGACTGGTCTCGTATCACTTAACATGCAAAGAAGATTAAACATTAGTTTGCAAGAAATTTAAAACACTGTTAAAACGCCATTTCTAAAATTTTCCTATTTGAACAAAATAATTGGAAGTCATTATCCACTCATAGTTGACAAACTTCTCTTCCTTTCATATTTGTATTCACCACTATTATAAAATAATTACATATTCCTTAATCATCATCAACACTAACCCCTATTTCACTCTTAGAAAATAAAAATAAAAATTGACAATGAATTTAGAAAATCAAAATTCTTTATTCCTACTAAAATCCGCCCGTAACAAGTGAGTCCATGGTTATGTATATATGTGCTTAAATTAGGGCATCACTTAGTCAACAACAGCCATGATAATAAAGTAGGGTTGAGAAAATATGTCCCAATAATAGAAAGTGGCAAAATCAATTGGAATTGGTTGTTCGATTGGCCCAAGATAAAGGAACTGTTGCCCAACCAGCACACAGACAGGATAAAGTTAGGGTTGTTTAATTATGTGTACCATGTGTACTGCCTATTCTTTTCATTTCAGTTTCTACTGCTTCGATCACGCCAAAAAGTAAAATCTCTTTGCTCTCAATACAAAATAAAACCATTTATAATTATTTTAATTTTATCATCTATTTATTTTATTCAATTTACTCAAAAAAAAGTGTCAATTATATAACAATATGGCGTTTTCAAGGTTCAATCAAATTTCTCTTTTATTGAAAAAATACAGTAATGTTATATTTTTATGATTGAAATTCAAATTGCTACTTTTAGAATTAAACTGTCCATATTTGATTATTAATGATTTTATTAATAGTGAAATCAACCTGAAATGTGATCAAAAGTGAGACCAAACTGATTAAAAAAAATAAATTTTCTTTCAACTTTGTTTCACCATATAACAATGTATGATTTTTTATATTTTTTAAAAAAATGTTGCGGAAAGATTAGCTTTTGTTAAGCTTGAGACGACTCCCGTCATCTCCAGCTTGAGGGAGACTACTGCAATTTCGTTTGGGATCATTTTTGGAATTTTTCTCTATCTTTTTATATTGAGTATTAAGTTTATATTTCATTTTCTATTTTTTTATATGTATTTAAATTGTTTCGACTTTTTGATTCTAATATGTTTAACTTAACTTTCAATCGAGATGGACTCGTTTGGTTCAATAGATTTGAGTCGACCTCTTATTTAAGTCGACTTAGATATTGACATGAGTTAGTGGATCGACCTTTGTTTATATGGATTCATGTCAACATCTGAACCAAATTGACTTGTCTCGACCTTAGATCATAATTGACTCGACTCAACCTTTGATTTGGATTAACTTGATTTGATTATTTAACTAGGTTAACCTTTGATCTAGACCAACTTGACTTCGAACTAACTCAAATTAACCTTAGGTTGCTGACTCTATTTAACCTTCAAACTAGGCCAACTCTACTTGACCTTTGAACCAAGTCAACTCTACTAGACCTTCAGTCCGATAGCTTGACTCGATTCTTTAGCTTAATTGACTTGAATTGACTTTCAGCTCCAATTGATTGGGCTTAACCTTTGATCCGGTTTAGGTCGACTTAATTCTTTAACCTAACTGATTTCATTCAACCTTTGGTCAGGCTATCTCATCTCGATCTTCAGCCTAAGGCCAATTCAACTGGATATTTATTGAAGTTGGCTTGGCTTGACCTTTGGTCTGGGCCTACTTGACTCAACTTTTGGCATAGTCTAGCTCGATTTCATTCTGTCTTGACTAACTTAGTCCGACTTCAAGCTCCAACTATCTTAACTCAATCTTCATTTTGGACCAACTCAACTTGACCTTCGATTTAACTTATGCCTACCCATTTTTTTTGTTAATTTTAATTTTAAAATATACATTTTTATTATGAAATTTTATCTTAGAAGAAATAAATTCAATTGCTTTATAAAAAAAAATAAAATGGAAATTAAGATATTTTAATTACTCGATCTAAACAGAATATTTAAAAAATTGAAAAGAATATGATAACAAAAATTTAAATATTATATTTTATATTTTTTAAAATGGTTGAAATCCCTTGTGTAAATACGCAGTGATAGATAATAAAATATGTTTCATTCTTATTCTCATCCTCTTCGTTATAGTTTTGTTATTATGACAATATTATACTGATTTTATATTTTAAATTATATTAATAAGAATTAATATATCACAAAAATATATTTAAAATGCGGACATCACAAAGCATATAGTAGAAAATCTGAATTCATTCATAAGAATGATGCATATACCAAGTAATACTATTGAAGACAAAGAAAGAATGCAATGTGAACATACATTCACCCGTGTCCTAAATTTTTAATTTTTATTTGATTCAATTTAATATTTTAATTTTTTAAAATAAATTAGACCATTTTCGTTAAATTAATATTAAATTTTTGTTAGAATTTATACATTAAATAATTTTATTTATAAAATAAAATTAATTTAAATATTTGTATTATCTAAGTGAAAAGATTTAATGTATAAGTTTTAATGGAAATCTAAGACCAATCTAATAAAAAAGCCCTAATTGAATAAGTTTTAAAAACTAAAAAATTAAATTAAACTAAATAAAAATTAAGAATCTAATTAAATTTTTCATAAGATTTAGCAGGAAAAAAAAGAATTTTAAGCCATGTTTTATAAGAAACTTTCATTAAAATAAGATAAAAGTTTAAAAATGAATAATAAAATACTGTACAAAGTTTTAAGATGAGTCTTAAGAAGAAAATTCATATTTTTTTAACACCAATTCCAGACATGCGATGCATTATTAGTTCTTATAAATTCTCATAAATAGAAAGCAAAAACCTATAAAAAGATATAAAATTATATTATTTAATATTTTTATATTATTTTATTTAATGTGAGCATCTTAAAGTATTTAATAAATATCCAAACCACTTAGACTCTTTTACACCATATAGAGTGTGGATGGGGTCACACAATCCCTGATTAAAATGATGAAATTGGTATAGCCAAAGCCATAATGTAGCTAAGTATGGTGTATACATGTGGATCACACCCTAATGAAACATGCCACAATTTAAGGGAAGAAGAACCGTAGAAAGGGGAGATAATAACCATATGCTGTAACAACTCCAGTCAACATAATCCAATACCATACCAATCATCGACAACAAAATTTTCAACGATAATATAAACAGTTTCTTTTATTCCAAAATTTAGGAAAAACAATATTTAAAAAATTCTTTAATTTAATCACATATTTAATTTCATCTTATTCTAAACCAAGGCTTCAACATTATACTCCCTTTAGGACAATTAGTATTGTCAAAAGAGATCACTTAACTCACGCTCATTTGACTCACCCTCATTTAACTTACCATGGATTGTTCACTCAGTGAGTCAATCTAATCTGGTTCTATTATTAATAAGTCGAAAAAATTTTAAATTCGACCGGTTAAACAGGTTGAATTAGTGACTCTTACTGACTCATTTAATTAATTTTTTTTTAATTTAATTTTTTTTCTAATTCAAATCTAAACAAATTTCAATCCAAAATAAGATTAAATTCCAAAGATAATTCAAAATGAAAAAAATATACTACAATCCAAAATCATCTTTTAAATATACTCCAAAAAAAAATACAAAACAAAATTAGATGTGTTGGCGAGCCAACCTGTCCTTACTATGGCGTAAATGAACCAGGTTCTAAGTAGACCAAATTCAAAATTGGTCCATATTAAAATTTTAATTTTTTTTCAACCCAACTCAACTCAAATTTTGGGTGGACTAGATTAGTTTATGTTAGTGGATCAACATTTTTATGACTTAGTGACTATTTAAAAGCAATTAAAATACAATGAACCAAAAAAGCAATTTAAAAAAAATGCAATTCTTGAAATGGTAATGGAAAAACAATAAATTATAATTGAGTGGGGCAGTGGCTTTCACTGTCTTCCTTATATGGTTCCTTTCCACTGAGGTCAACGAATTTGACTTTGTGGCTTCCACAGTGGAACTAATATAACGGTTTCAAACCATGTCTACTTGTACAACAACCAACGAACAAAGCGTAAAACACCTTTTACCTTAAACCTCAAATTACGATAACGAGGACCCACTTCAAAAAATTTAATCACGCCATTACTCTCGGCTTTTTTTCTTCTCTCTCTCTCTCTCTATATATTTTTATTATTATTTTTTCATTCTATAAAACTCTCAGAATTCAGCCAAAGTTCCCCACCCACTTCACCACTAAGAACTAAGAAGAAAGAGAAGAGAAATAATGGCTGCCCTTTCATGTTTCATTCTTCTTTTTGCTCTTTCTCTTCTCACACGCTCTTTTGTTTCTTCCTCTGCAGTTCCAGATCCTGAATTGGTTGTTCAAGAGGTACAAAGGTAAGACCGTTTACCTCATTTTCTGCTTCTCTTCTCAATCTGCATTTTCCTTTAGCTTCATAAATCTTCTGCTTTTAACTTCATTTTAGAAATCTCATAAATAAAAGTATCTACTTCTCTTAAGTAAATATAATTAACAGTTTAATATATGTAGTGTGAAAGTTTGACTTCCTTACACCCTTTGTTCTTAGTTTTCCCATTTAGCAAATTTAGTCATCCCTCCATTTTCTTTTTTGATGAATTTAGGTGTATAATTTTTGTTTTTTTATGAACTATGTATCCATTATTTGAAGAAAATGTTGACAATGTAGTAGAATATCATGCCTTGATTGTGATAACAAAGCAGAATCTAGTGTAGATATTTTCGCTAAACAGTATTATTTGTTAAGTTAATGGATTTCTAAAATTGTATAAATCAAAATTTAAATTTCCTAAAATATAACTGGGAGAGGAAATTCACTTTAGAAGACAAAATTCACGAAATTTAGGAAGCATAATGTCAAAACTGCAATTATAGTTATGAGGTTTTACATGTAATTTCTTACAAATTTCATTATAGTTATCATAGAGTATTCGGATACTCTAATATAGTAGTAAGAATGTTTTGGAAATAATATATATATATATATATATATATATATATTTCTATTGTCTGTATATAATTCTCTTAAAATTGTTATTATAATGTTAAAAAACTATCTCAATCACTATCATCTTATGTATTTTAATATTGATATTTCAATATATTTATATATAACTAGTTTCAATACATTTATATAATTAGTTGTTGAAATGTATTATTTTGTCTTCCTTTTCTCATTCTTTTTGTAATACAAAAATTTATTAAGGTGTGAAGATATCATTATCTCTTTTTTCTCCCTTAAAATACAATGTAAAGAGAATTTTTTTTTAATACCATATAACTGACATGGAGTATTCATAAGAAAAATAATGCTAAGACACATTATTAACCACTTAAGAACTTAATTTTAGGAATAATATACCCATTAAGAAATAAATTTTGTATTTTTAAAAGTAAAGAGAAAAGAAAAAGTAAAATAAAGTGAGTGTAAAATTTGATTGGTCTCTATCAACGTCTTCCTTAGAACAAATGCATATGAAACATTTTCCATCTAACAAAAGCATGAAAAATCCGACATTGTAACTTGTTTTGTGATTGCAGAAGCATCAATGCCTCAAGGAGAAACTTGGGTTATTTATCATGCGGAACCGGGAATCCCATCGACGACTGCTGGCGGTGCAACCCTAACTGGGAGAACAACCGCCAGAGACTAGCGGACTGCGCCATCGGGTTCGGCAAGGACGCCATCGGCGGAAGAAACGGCCGAATATACGAGGTCACAGACTCCGGCAACGACGACGCCGTGAACCCAAAGCCGGGAACCCTCCGTTACGCCGCCATACAAGACGAACCCCTGTGGATAATCTTCAAGAGGGACATGGTCATCACGCTAAAGCAAGAGCTTCTGGTGAACTCTTTCAAGACAATCGACGGCAGAGGCGCGAGCGTGCACATCGCCGGTGGGGGCTGCATCACCATACACTACGTAAGCAACGTGATCGTTCATGGGATTCACATTCACGATTGCAAGCCCACCGGGAACACCAACATCAGAGACTCGCCGGAGCACTCCGGGTTTTGGACGAAATCGGACGGAGACGGAATCTCCATCTTTAACTCGAAGCATATTTGGATCGATCATAACTCGCTGTCGAATTGTCAGGATGGGCTGATCGATGCCATTCATGGATCCACTGCCATCACCATCTCCAACAATTACATGACCCACCATGACAAGGTTATGCTTTTGGGACACAGTGATTCCTACACGCAGGACAAGAACATGCAGGTCACCATAGCCTTCAATCATTTTGGAGAAGGTCTTGTCCAAAGAATGCCAAGGTATATATGTGCCATTTGTTTACATACATTAAACAATGCAACTACTCAAGAAAAGATGATTAAACTTTGGTGACACTAACAAAAAGAATGTGACTGTTGTTGCAGATGCAGACACGGGTATTTTCATGTGGTGAACAACGACTACACACACTGGGAAATGTATGCCATTGGAGGGAGTGCGAACCCGACCATCAACAGCCAAGGAAACAGGTTTCTTGCTCCAGACATTAGGTTCAGCAAAGAGGTAACAAAGCATGAGGATGCTCCACAGAGTGAGTGGATGAGCTGGAATTGGAGATCAGAGGGTGACATGTTCTTGAATGGAGCATACTTCAGGCAATCTGGTGCTGGTGCTTCTTCCATCTATGCTAGAGCTTCAAGTCTCAGTGCAAGACCTTCTTCTCTTGTTGGATCCATGACCGTCACTGCTGGTGCACTTACCTGCAGAAAGGGAAACCGTTGCTGATGATGAACACATTATCACTTCAACTATTAGCCAACAAATTAATCAAATATAACTGCTGGGGTCCACAAACAAATTAATGTGTATTAATTTAATTCACCTTATGCTTAAATTGCTTCCCTTCAGTTACCTATATATATATATATATATATATATATATATATATATATATATATATATATATATATATATATATATATATATATATATATATATATATATATATATAAAATATATTAATAGAAATTAAGTTATACCCACTTGTTTATTTGCCTTGAGGACTTAAATACAGCCTCTGCTATTTGCTTTCCAAGTGCTTTTTCTTCGTTTTAATTGCAATTTTGATTCCTATATAGTTACCATTACTTTAATTTTTAATCCATCTAGTTAACAAAATCTTTTTTAGTTCATTTAAATATACTTTCTTTTATCTATTTTGATCTTCGTTGAAAGACTAAAATGGATTCAAATAATGTGTTGGAACGAAAAAAAAATGTATGTGTAGAAACTAAAATAAATGTTTTTAAATAAGAAAGACTAAAAAAATATAATTTTTAAATTATAGAGAAAATAATGAATAATTGCTATTTTTATCTATATATATCACTAGAATGATAGACATTAACACATATGTCTATCTATATTCTTGTGAAGTAATAAAAATTGAATATCCCAATAAAATAATGGTTATTATAATAAAAAAATAGTAAAAAAATTGTATAAACCAAAAATGTTTTGGAAATTAGTATCCCACATAGTTGAAAGATAATATTAAGTGTTTGATTTCATAACTATGGAAAAGTATATCATGAAATTTTATTCATTTTAATATTTTAAAAGATTAACCTTGAGTCAAACTTTATAATAACTCATGTTAAGGACTATATTTAAGAGACCTAGATTTTTGTTTTGTGTTTGTATTCTTAATGGTTATAATATAGTGCCCAGAAATGTGATAACATTGACAATCTTGCAGGTACAAGGGAAAGGAAAGTGTAGTAAGTGTTGGTGTAATTGAATGATCTTTTTCTGCTTTTTGATATGCACGCTTAGTTCTGCTACAAAAGTCCCATGCTTTATAATTTTTTGCTTTGGTGTTCCAGGAAGAGGCTTCTGTTTCTTCTACTCTGATTACTGCCTGACCCATCTACCCAATGGTGTCCTTCCTTCTTCTGCATGCGTAGCTGTCAAAGTGAAAGTTGGTACCAATTAACATTGAAAGAATCAACAAATCCATATAATATTCTAAAAGGTCATGGCAAATAATTAGAAGGACCACATTTAAAAAATCACTCTAGGACTCTCATTACATTAATTACTTTGTTTTGGGTGAATAAGTACATTATTCTCTTCATCTTATACATTTAATTAGCTATTTTAGGCGACAATTAAAAAATTTCAGAAAAAAAAAATAGTGTTGGAGAGACAATTAGGTATCCCAATCACTATCTCGAAGTAAACAATATCCAAAAACAATATTCATAAATTGAAGAAATTTAGATGACATAATGTAGATGTTCCACTAAGAGTTACCAAAACTTTTGCTGAAATTTATGAAAGATGTAACATTACTACATTGAAACTTAAAAAATATTAGGAATTTGTTGAAATAGATAGGTGGAGATATGCTATATACGCATGAGGAGATAAATGTGATTAAAAATATAAAACACGACAACTTCTACACAAGGCAACTAATCACAAGGTTACTGATTCAATCTTAATGGTTAAATACATAAACTAAAGGCTAGATTGGTTATCGAAGGCTATCATGAACAATACGAAGTTGATTTTTCAAATGTATTTACTTTGGTGCCAAAGGCATGATACTATCAAGTTGCTAGTTGCATTTAGTTTAGAAATTTATTAATTTTGATGCAAAATTATATTTTTTAAATGGTTTTGCTTGAAGAGGACTTCTATATCAAGCAACCTAAAGACTTCGTTGTTTTAGGCGATGAAAACAATCAATAACATTAAAAAGCTCTTTGTGGATTGAATAGACTACAAGGATTTATAATAGAATTGATAATTATCTGTCATAAGGTGTTTAAACAAAATAAGAATGAAGCTATTCTGTATGTGAATATTTCAAGCAATAAAGCGTAGTCCATTGTCTCTTTGTATGTTGATGATTTACTAGTCATTGATAATTCCAATTCTTGAGCAAATTTAAGTATGACATAGAAACTCAATTTGAAATGATTGATTTAGGAGAAATGAATTACTTTATTGGAATGTAAATACACCAAATAACGTAGGAATGTTCATTACAAAAAAAAATTATACGCTTTAGGAATATTGAAGAAGTTTCTCATGTAGAACTATGAAGGTACCTTTTGTTGTAAATGAGAAATTGTATGATAGTAGAAACTTCTATTTATAAAAGCTTAATTGTAATTTTGTTGTATCTTATAACTACTAAGACCAAACATAACAGTTTGCAAGTTTGCTAAACAACTTTATGCATTGTTCTAGTCAAGCTCATTATCATGTAGAAAATTGAGTATCGAGATACATAAGAGGAACAACTTACTATGGTCTATGGTTTTCAAAGGATTAAAGTAGATATAATTAAAGATATGTGCAAATAATGATACAACAATTTAGATGGTGAGAAGATTACCTTAGGTTATGTTCTCTCACTCATATGCCTCATTTAAACAAACTTGTACCTATAAATCTTGTGATTGGACTACCAAGCATAAAGTATGATTCTGACAGACTTTGTGATGCTTGCGAAAAGGAGAAGCAAACCAAATCTTCTTTCAAACCCAAGACAGTGATGTCTACTACTAGGCCTCTTGAATTGTTACATATGGATCTGTTTGGCTCCTCAAGGATCAAAAGTATGGGAGGAAACCTTTATGCCCTTGGCATTATTGATATTATTCTAGATATACCTGAACTTTCTTTCTTGCTGCCAAAAGTGATACTTTCAGGATATTTAAGAACTTTTCATTTATTATTCAGAATGAGAAAGATCTCAAAATTAAATCTATCAGAAGTGATCATGGTAGGGAATTTAAAAATAAGAATTTTAAGAAATGAACAGGTTATATCTCATAATTCTTTGCACTAAGGACAACTCAACAAAATAGTGTTGTTGAGGGAAAGAACAGGGCTCTTGAAGAGCTTGTTAAGACCATGCTCAATGAGAGGTCTTTGACTAAATATTTTTGGGCCAATGTTGTGAGCACAACTTGCTACGTGCTAAACAGAACCATCATTAGATCCTTGTTGAAGCTTACTCCTTACAAGTTGTTCAAAGGCATAAAACCTAATATCACTCATCTTAGAGTCTTTGGTTGCAAGTATTTTGTTTTGAACAACGGTGAAAGCAATCTTGGAAAATTTAATTCCGAAGCTGATGAAGCTATTTTTATTGGATACTCTCTGACTAGCAAAGCTTACAGGGTTGTATAATAAGAGAACTCTATGTGTTGAAGAATCTATTCATGTTGGTTTTGATGAACATGCTGATTATATTACTAACAAGATGCATCCAAGATATTGTATAAATGCAGGAGATTCTACAGGAGAAGAACCTGAGTGTGAAAAGACTTAAGAGACTCATACTTCAGATGCAATTGAAACTGCTACTGGCACCGATTCAATTAAGGAATGGAAGGCTCTCAGACACATGTAAACCAGTAACATCATTGGAGATATCTCAAAGAGTGTATCTACAAGAAGGCAACTAAAAACCAGTTCTGTATGAATGTTGCCTTTGTCTCACAAGTTGAACCCAAGAACGTAAATGATGCCTTGAATGATGAAAATTGGTTTCTAGCCATGCAAGAGGAGTTGAATCAATTCAAGCGAAACAATGTATGGGAATTGGTTCCAAGAAAGACTGCTCAACAGGTTATAAGAACCAAATGGGTCTTTCGAAATAAGATGGATGATTCCGGTGCTATAATAATAAACAAAAGTAAGGCTGGTAGTAAAAGGGTGCAGTCAAGCAGAAGGGGTTGACTATGATGAAACATTTGCTCTAATGCCTATATTAGAAGCTATAAGGATACTCCTTGCTATAACACCTTTGTTGAACTTCAAACTATACCAGATGGATGTAAAGAGTGCCTTCTTAAATGGTTACATCAAAGAGGAAGTGTTTGTGGAACAGCCCCCTAGCTTCCAGGATTTTGAGTTCCCTGACCATGTATTCAAACTAAGGAAAACATTGTATGGTCTCAAATAGGCTCCTAGATCATAGTACGAAAGGTTGAGTAAGTTTCTTCAAAAAAAGAACTTCCAAATGGGTAAACTTGACTCAACTTTATTCATTAAAAAATCTGGAGATGACTTATTATTTGTACAGATTTATGTTGATGACATTGTATTTGGTTTACTAACTCTACTTTGTGTAAGCAATTCTCTAAAAATATGAAAATGAGTTTGAGATTTCCATGATTCTAGTAACTCTACTTCCTTGGATTATAAGTGAAGCAAGAAGGTGCTGGAATTTTTATACATGAATTAAAGTACTGTGCTGACTTGTTGAAGAAGTTCAACATGAATGAGTGCAAAGAAGCAGCTACTCCTATGGCAACCAACTATTACCTGGACAAGGATGAAAAAGGTAAAGATGTAGATCAAAATTTTTATAGAGGTATGATTAGATCTCTCCTTTATCTTACTGCTAGTCGTCCTGACATTATGTACAATGTTTGTTTGCATGCTAGATTCCAATCATGTCTAAAAGAATCACATCTAACTATAGTAAAAAGAATTCTAAAATACCTTAAAGGGACGAAAAATCTTGGATTATGGTACCCTAGAGGTGCAAATCTGTCCCTTGAAGGATATAGTGATTTAGATTGCGGAGGTTGCAAACTAGACAGGAAAACCACTAGTGGCATTTGTCATCTTCTAGGATGTTCACTAATCTCTTGGCATTTGAAGAAATAAGCTTGCGTGACATTGTCCACTTCTGAAGCCGAGTACATTGCAGTAGGAAGCTGTTGTGCTCAGTCTCTTTGGATAAAAAATCTGCTTGAAGATTATGGCATTCATTTAGATTATATTAAATTAAAGTGTGATAACACTAATGCTTGGTAAGGTAGGCCATATTGCAAAGTATTGTAAGGCAGAGACAAAGAGGGAGACAAATCTCCTTACTAAAGATGTGGAAGAAGAGTGTGGAATTCTGTTGATGGCTAAGAGCTCGGATGCAGTGGACATGGAGAGCCCAATCCCAACAATGGATGAAGTGATCTCGGTAAAGGATGCAACAATTGTGGAGAAAGAACTCAAACAAAAAGATGAAGAGATTCAGCGGATAGGGAGGCTTCTAGATGAAGCTAATGAAATTATGAATAAACAGAGGGTTGAGCTTGAGGAGCTAAAGAAGGCGGATGTTGGAACATGCTTGAAATCAAAGACTGATGTGATTTCTACCAACTCGGTATGATATCTAGATACTGGGGCAAGCAATCATATGTGTGGAAACGAGAACTTTTTTGATAAACTCAACAAGGTGTAGGCCAAATTTGTGTCTTTCGGAGATGACTCTAAGGTACCCGTGAAAGGGCGTGGAACAATTCGGCATATGCAGAACAATGGACGAGTTTGAGAGATTAGGGATGTTTACTATGTTTCTGAGCTGAAGAGTAATATTTTAAGCATGGGTCAGATAATTGAAAAAGGTAATTCAGTTTTTATGAAGGAACAGGTACTATATTTAAAGGATAAGTGTTGATGGATTGGCAAGTGTACCAAATCGCACAAGTAATATAAAATGGTAAAACGAAGTATCGTATCCCAGATTAACTGTAACTGTAACACTCCCTTAGGTTGTGATGGAGTTCCTCTTTTATTGTGTATCTCATTGTCATTGGGCCATGTTTTCAATTAATTCATAGGCTTCCTCTAGAGTTTTGCACCTGATATTGCCTCCAGCTGAGGCATCCAAAATCAATTTGGTCTGTGAGCCAAGACCTCCAAGGAAAAGAATGACTATTGTTGCTTCATCAAAACCATGAGTAGGTGTCTTTCTTAGCAAGCCCTTGTATCTATCCCATGCTTGCCCTAATGTCTCCTCCATGCCTTGTCTGAAAGAAGGGATTTCTTGCTTCCCTTTGTTGATCTTTGTTTGTGGGAAGTATTTATTCAAGACTTTTGCAACCACATCTTCCCATTCAGTAAAGCTATTTTCAGGAAAAGAGTTCAACCATAGTTTATCATTGCCTCCTAGTGAGAAAGGAAACAAGCTCAGTCTAATAGCATCATCTGACACTCCATTCAGCTTTACAGTATTACAGATCTCATTAAAAGTGGTCAGATGCTCATATGGACTTTCATGTGACAGTCCATTGAATTGGTTTCTCTTCACTAGATGGATCAACGCAGGCTTTATCTCCATACTTGCGGCATTGACTCTCGGCTTTGCAATGCTGTTAAAATGATGAGGGCCAACCACTGTTTCATAATCTGCCAAAGTACGCCTAACACCATTGTTTTCCATGCTTTCCTAATCAGATTGTAAGGCTTATGAAATTCTCTCTAGAGAAGGTACTCTAGATAATCTCTTTCTTAGCGGCCTTTTACTAGTCTCAAGTCCTTGAAGAAGAGGTTCAGAACTTTTGTTGCTCCTAGTCCTGACTGAATCATGCATAAACTAGACACAAAATCCTAGAAAATTTGTTAGCACATAAAAAAAAATAAACGACACAAAACACAATTTAAAAATAAAAATTAAAAACAAAACTAAAGTCAAAGTTAATCAAGAATCACACAACTAAAATAGTTTAAACCGTGAGTCCCCGAAAACGACTGATGAGTCCATATTTTCTACACTTCACTTAGTTTATTGTGCTAGAATTAATCAGGGAATTGTGCTTATTTGTCCAGTATTTTCCCATTTTACTGAATTGAGCTTAATCCGATCAGAAATTCTTATTTTAATTAATTTGAATTATCTGAGACTAATTATTTACATTATTGAGTGCAGGGAAAATTCTGTAAATATTTTAGGACATTTGGAAGAATATTCATTTTTACATTGTGTTATTCAATTGAAAGAAGATACACTACATTGATTTATTTTGTGTGTTTGAAGTGAATAATAAATGAAGCTTGAAGAGGTTTTGGTTTTCTTGGTTCTTTGCTGGAAGAATAATAGCACGGCTCTTGTGGTTTCACGGCCAATTCATTTTGACAAGCCAATACATTGGAATTCATGATGCACACACGAAAGTGCTTGCTCCACGGTGCACACGTCAAACCCAAAAATTGGCAAGCAACCAATATTTGTTTGAAATAAAAATGGAGGGGCCACCACTCACGGTTTTGTTCCCCATTCAGTTCTTTATCTTGGCATTTAGTTGATTTCCTTGGGAGCATATCATGGTCCGAGTTCAAAAAACATACAAATCCAATTAATCTGAAAAGAAGCATGAGACAAAAGTATGGGCTCCACCGAAGAATATTATTCCCAAAGATGACACAAGAGGTGAAGGATTGCCTGCACAAGACAGCAAGAATTCTCGGTCATACACACACATGTAAGAGCATTCAACAAAGAAGGTGGAAGTCACGGTCTTGGCTGGGACATGGCAGCAGCTGTCTTCACCAACATCCAACTCTAGTACTCAACACGGTCCAGCACCTTGTAGTAATGTCTAGCAGCTCTTCACATCCAGCTTGGGAGATTTCATGGCTGGAAACAACTCCATCACCGTCCAAATCCAGCAGCTATGGATTGTAACTTGAGACAGCAGCTGCCACCGTCAAGCAAGACTTCCGCATCCAGTAGGAGTTCATCTCCAAGCAGCAACAGTGATGGTCGTTGAAGAGAAGAAGGAATTGTGATCAAGCACTCCTTCGGTCAAGCAACTCCACCCATCCGACAGCAGTAGCAACTTCCATCTAGACAGCAGCTTGGAAGCTTCACGGTTCCAGCAGTAAAAGCTTGTCCAGCACGTCCAGAGGAACACGTTGAAGGCAAGAAGAGAAGCAAACACACTACAACAGCATTCTTCAATGCAGCAGACGCTCACGTCCAGGGGCAGCTCTCGGTCCAGTTTCACCATACCAGCAGGATTACAGGATGCTGCACGGCCTGGATGGTGTCACGGTGCAGCAAAGAGAACGGAGATGATGAGAGCATCCAACAAGTCTTGCATCCATTGGAGACCAACACAGCCACGTCCATACGCCAGGAAGAAGAAACACGGCTGATTCCAGCAGCTTTGGAAGAACTCACGGCCCTTGAGGAGTTGCGTCCAGTAGTGGAAGCAGCTGAAAGGTGTCCAGCAAGGAAGCACTCACGTTAATAGTGGAGGAACCTCTTTGCTTTCATTCACTGCATGATGACATGCAAGCACCCATCCATGTTGAAGGCATCTCTCGGGTTTTTTATTCCAGCCACCATCAACAAGTTATTTTCTTATGGAAAAGAGGGGCCACTTTCAAACAATGAGCTCACGGTTAAATGGCCTAGGGGCAATAAAAGAGTCAATCTGGAAAAGGTAATAGAATCAAAAGGGACCACCATTTTCTGAAAGTTCACGTAAAGAAGAGGAGGAAAGTGGAGTTGATGGCTTGGCAATTCTCACAAGGAAGGGAGTTCACGGGAAGGATTATGAACAGAGAAGTCACGGGAGGCCCTGAGTTTTGCTATAAATTGGCAGCAACAAAGCAGAGAATGTATTAGTTTTAGGAGTAGGTTTAGGTTACGTTCTTGCTTGGTTTTCTCCTCCCCTTTGGGGAGGTTTTATGATTTGATTCAATTTGCATTTTCCAGTAGCAAGCTCTCTCAGTTCCATTTTCAAACAGTGCAAAATGTAGTTTTCATTTCTGAAGCTTGTACCCTTTGCTCGTTTCATTTTAGTTGCAGAAGGATTTTAATTTAAGTGTTAAATCTTTGATGAAAGTCCATTTTAAGTGTTTTTATTTTACCTCTTTTATTTTATCGTTTATCGTTTTCTACACCGTTAAATTCTGTCATTTTGTTTGATCGTTCATGTTATTTTCAATGTCATTTTCACGAATTATTTTTACTGATGCTTTGGAGAATTTTTAATTACAGTGTTGTTATGTTTTCTGTATATTTATTGTTACAACGTTTTAATTTCAAAGACTGATAAATTTTACCGTTTCTGGATTTTTACTGTTCCATTTTTACCGTGTTTAAAATTTATTTCAGTATTTTTAATTTCAGTTGTGTTTAAATTCTAGTTTTTAAATTTTATTTACCGCACAAAACATTCACAAACTTTCCCCTCCCCTACTTCGTGTAAAAAAATCTGAGACTAAACCACCAAAATTGGTCCTTGAGAGACGACCTAGGAGTCAAATCCTAGTAATATACTGCATTCTTAATTGCACATCAAATTTGACATTCTTGCATATTTTCGTGAACCAAAATTTGTATGACCGCGACAGTCGTATCAAATTTTGGCGCCGTTGCCGGGGACCAATAACGGTTCGGTTTTAGATTTTTGTTGTATAAAGTTTTGTTCTGTTAATATGTTTGTTTTGTGTGTTTTGTCTTGTATATTTTTGTAGGCGACAATGACACCTTCAGCAAATTTTGGCGGCGTTGTCACTTCAGTTCAGGTTTCTTTTAGATTTTTACTGTGTTAATATATGTTGTGTTAATATATGTTTTGTCTTTTATATTTTTATTGTGTTGTGTTTTGTATTATATCTGTTAATTAAAAAAATTAATTAATAAAAAAAAATTTAAAAAAAAAAATTGTTCTGTCTTGTTTGTGTCTGAAGCATGTTTAATTGTGTTGTGATGTGATGTTCTATTCTCTGTATGCGTGTCATATGTATTTTATCTGTTAAAAAAAAAAAAAATTTCCTGTGTTTTATTTTGAATTTTTTGTTTTAGATGTCTACCTATTTTAATTTTGTGAACAGTGTTTATTCTGCCGATACCTCTAATTATGAATCTCCTTCTGCATGGTACTTTAATTATTCTGCTGATTTTTGTAATGAGAACAATATTGCGCATCCTCTAGTGAGGGGCGTACATGATGATGTTGCCCAGTCTATATCAGATTTTGAAAGCAAGTTGGACGATAAGATTGACTCTCTTGAGAAGTTGGTGACACAATTGACTACCAACCGGAGATCTACATCTCCATCTGCGTCTGTTGCACGACTATGCGCTATTTGTCCTTCCAGTAACCACTATACAGATGCATGTCCTTCTTTGCAGCACCCTGTTGCCTCTGATGCGCCTCAAGCTTATTCTACGAACATCTACAACAGGCAACAAAAACAGCAACAACAGCAGATGCAATTTTATGATGCTCCCTTTCAAATAACTCCTCAACCTTCAACTTCTGAACCTACATTGAAGGAGTTATTAGAGCAGATGACCATGCAGAATCTCAAGTTCAAGCAAGAGAGCATGAAGATCCAGCAGGAAACTCAAGCTGCCATGCAGAATCTGAGTAATCAGATCAGGCAGATGGCCACTCTTGCACCTGAGGAGAATGCTGAAGTTTTTGAGGACCAGGCAAGAATAAGCAGTACTTTGATACCTTAATGCAAGTTGATCAATAGCAGAATAACACAGTGATAAACGAATGTTGTTTGTGATGAGATGGGTATGTTGTTGGGGTTAGATTTCACCAACTTCCCTCTCATGTATGTAAGAATTCTTCTTTATGCATTAATGTTAACATCACTCGCTAAATTACCTAAATCCGATCCCTCGACGAATAAGCATGTCCTTAACCATCAGTTCATGCAATTCTTAGTATTCCTAGTAATTAAATGTGAAGATCAAGAGCTTAAGATGACCAATACTCATACCCTCATCCCTAAGAAATATTACTCTCGGGAGAATTCAACAAGAACCTGAATTGTAATGAACCTCCCGGCACTCACACAATTCATAAATCATGCGATGAATGAGTTAAACAAAGCATGTAATAAGCACAAATGAATTACTCTAACACTTAATGAAAAAACATATGGAATTAAGAATCAATTCAAATACATGAGAGTTCATAAGGTTACATCATCCCCCAACAACAAATAGAGTTTAGTTCCCCATAGACATGGAGAAACTAGATGAATAATGGAAAAACATGAGATAGCAAAACCCTAAAAGTAGAGGAAGGACGCTTTTGTATCCAAATCCGCCTTCAGAGAGTGGAAAAGTGTGTTGTTGTGCTGCTCCTTCCAAAGATGCAAAACCTAGGACGCTTGGTTCCTTTAAATAGAGCGAAGAAAGAACAGAAACAAAGCCCAGACCCGAGTCACCGGCGCTCAAGCGCCCCACTTAGGGCGCCCGGGCAGCGAGCGGTGGTCTTCCACGCTCAAGCCTTGCAGAGGATGCTTACGCTTCGAGCTTCCACTGCTCAAGCGCCCCAAAAGGGGCGCCCGGACGGTGAGTGGTGGTCTTTTGTGCCCAAGGCTCAGAAATGACACCCAAGCTTCGTGCATCCGGCGCTCAAGCGCCCAAAAAGGGGCGCCCGAGCGATGAGCGACTCTCTTATGCGCTCAAGCCTCCTAAAAGGGCGCCCAAGCTTCGAGCATCCCTCCTTTCTGGTGCTTTTCCAAGCCTTTCCGAGCTCCATCTCCTTATCACTTTATCCCTGCTTTTCATATTATCTCATTTTCTATCAAAAACAAAGGGAATTAGTCATACAATCATCAAATTCAACCTCAACTCTCTTATTCACACGACTTAACAGAAAAACATGATTCCAAGCAAGTTTCTAAGCAGAAAAGGGTGTATTTAGTATCAAAATTACATCACAGATAACGTTATTTTTAATCGTTAACAATAAGCATGGTTGTCTAGCAACTCAAGAAAAAGCGAAGAAGAACCGGTTGTATGAACTAGAGTTGAAAATATTGGAGAGAAGGTGCTTGAAACAAGTTATGACTAGTAAGAGCTTGGATAACTCCAACTCAAATCTAATTGAAAGAAGTAAACCTGGTTTGGGATGATGCACATGGAAAGCTGAATGAAGGAAGGAAGAATTTAAGTTTATGGGGGAGTTTGTTGGGATAAACTTAAATTTTAGGGTTTTATTAATAGTTTTTGTTTAAATCTTATTTTAGTAGTTTTTGGGTCTAGTAATATTTAGTTTGATTTGATAGAGATAAAATAGGGATACGTAGTTATGATTTTTGATTTATCTAGGTACAATATTATTTTATGATAGATTAAGCATATTTTATTTTGAAGATAATTGATAGTTTATTTTCAGATTTTATTTTTATTCCCATAACATTATTAGTGTCACAACTATTTAAAGCCTTCAATTATCAATGAATAATAAGACTTAATTTTAGAAAAAAAAACCATTTGTAGGGAGGTTCAACACGCACAGAGATTTAACTTTTAAGATAATTGATATTTTATTTTCATATTGTATTTTTATTCCCATAACATTATAAGTGTCACGGCTATTTAAAGCCTTCAATTATCAATGAATAATAAGACTCAATTTTAGGAAAAAAAAACCATTTGTAGGGAGGTTCAACACACACACATACACATAGATCTCCACACTGGTAAAATATTGTCGCTTTGGGTCAAGCCCTCACGGATTTGCTTTTGGTACCACTCCAAAAGGCCTCTTACCAATGGAGGTATCTTATGTGTATATAAACCTATGTTCATCTCTAATTTTATCTGATGTGCGACTTTGCTTGTACCCAAAATAAATTTGACAAAGAATCCCATTTTTCATTCTGGAACTAAGCACATTGAAATAAGACATCACTTTATCAGAGATCATGTTTTAAATAGAGAAATTAAAGTTGAATTTATTGATACCTTACATCAATGGGCTGACATTTTCACGAAACCTCTATCTAAAGAGAGGTTTTACACTATAAGAAATGAGCTTGGGATACTTCATCAAAGTTGTATCAAATAACATGATTGATTAATACTGAATTGTATGGATGCAATCTAATATATTTCACTGTCACATTCTTCGTTGCACATTCATACTCATTTAATATTACAATTGCATCACAACTATTGATTATTACTGGACTAACACTCAACATTGTTGAGAAAGTTGTGTTATGCAGGTTTAACACTGATCTTGGAAGATTTAATGATCATATATCAGTTCTTGAACATATTCATGAAATTTAACCGATTACATAGATCTGTAATCGATTAACATTCACTTAGCAGAAAGCTTAATCGGTTAGCTTCATTATACAATCGACTAAAAATCGCTTCATTGGTTATATGTTTATATCTACTGATATATAATTGCTTAACATGTTCAAACTGTTTCTTCATACATGTTTAGCATCAAGTGTTCAATATTATCCAAAAATGCTTTGAAAATCATTACATATGCATGATTTTTTATTATTGAACAAAATGTTGCAGAATCTTTTACTCTGATATATTTATTATGCTGCTGAATAAGATAGTATCATGCATTTATCTTGCAATTATACTCTAAGCTTCAAAGGAGGAATAGTAACTGGAAAACAATTTCTTGTTGTGCAAAATCAAGAGTGGGAGATTGTTCGAGCCAAGTAGCTAAACCCATATCTCACATATGAGTTTGTGATGATGATAACAGAAATGTTTAATAGTTTCTTGGACAAGAATATGACAAAAATGTCCTTGATTATATATATTTATGTGCTTGAACTATCTCTGATGTGTATTAATTGTTTAAAAATGAATCATTGTTTAAAACTCTTTGCACATTGCATATCTGTAAGAATTGATTGATTACATTGTTTGCATAATCAGTTGAATTCATCAGATCTCAGTATATGCTTAACAGTGCAAAACACCATGTTTTAACCGATTACATTATGAGTATAATCGATTAAAACTTGTGGTTATGCTTGCACATGTTTATTGAATGCATTGGGGAGTTTTTGAATGAGAAGTTCTCAAAATACTTAAGGAACTTAACCGATTAGATTAATTTCTAATCAGTTAAAATGCGTTTTGTATGAAAACCTTTTTCATGAATAGCCATAACTTGGTGAAGTTCTTTGACTTAAAGTGGGGTATCTTTAAGGGTGACTAAAAGAGGTTGTTCTTTTTGGGTTGCTGTAGTTGGTTTGGAGTTAGGAATGAGATTACATTGAGAGGATTGTTCTCTATAAGTCTTGCTTTGTAAGAACTCAATCAATATAGTGGAATCCTTTCAATCTAAGGTTGATTGAAAGAAAACTAGACGTAGGCAGTGACTGAAATAGTATAAACAATTGTGTGAATCTCTCTTTCGCTACACTTTTACATTGTTTTCATTCTTGATTAATTGCGTTCCAAGAAAGATCAAAACATTTCAAAAAGATTTTCAAAGAACTTATTTTTAAAAGGGAAACCAATTCACCCCTCTTGGTTAAGACACTTGACCTAATCTTTTTCTAGAATTACAAATTAAAATAAATAAAGAAATAAAACAAAAAATAAAAGTAATAAAACTCAATTATGTTCCTAAATTCATAAAATAATAACAAAATATTTAAAACATATTTTTTTCTATAAAAGAGTAAAATATATAAATACAAAAGTCAAAATACTAAAATAAAAAATATAAATAAACATTACAAATTTAAAAAAAATTAAAAAACATAAATAATAAGAAAAGAAAAAAACAAAATGAAGTTAGAAATAGTGAGGCCTCAATCAATGTTATAACGCCGGCGAGGCCTTAATTACACTTTGAAGTACGATTAAGGATTCGTTGGCGTTCAAACACCTGTTGAAGGTTTCACGGACGTTCGAATGCCGATTAAAGATCCTATGTGATTCGAAATGTAGTGGCTTTTTGATTTTGTTTTTAAATTTACTTTATATATTTTTGTTTATTTAATTATGTCTTAGTTTGTTTTTATTTTTGTTTATTTAATTATGTATGTTTTTATTTAGTTTATTATATTTTTGTTATTTAATTATTTTTAGTATTTGTTTAATAGTTAATTTATGATATGTTAATATTTTTAATTTATTATTTAAATTTTAATTCGTTTTGTCATTTTTGATTTATTATTTAATTTTAAATTTTTTAACATATTATTTTTTAATATATTTGTTTTTATTTATTATTTAGTTTTGATATTTTTTGTTATGTTTAATGTATTAGATAATTTTGTATTTATTAATTTACTTTTATACATGTTTATATTTTTGAGTAATATTTAATTTTAATAACTTTTGTTTTTTATTTAGTATTTAGTTTATAATATTTTTTATTAGTTAATTTTGTTTTACGTCTTAATCTTTTATAACTTTTGTTATTTTGTAATTATTGTTTAAATTTTAAACTGTTTTGTTATTTGTTATTTATTAGTTAATTTGCAGTATGTAATAATATTTTTAGCATTTAATGTAATTTCTAATGTGTTAAATTGTTTAATTATAATATAATTGATATTAAGTATTGCTGTTTTTTATTTAATTTTGAATTTATGTCTTAGTGTTTATAATGTTTTATTTAATTTATAATATGTGTATGTTTTTATTTATTATAAAATGTTTAATATGCTATATTGTTTTTATTGATTACTTTTAATGTGTTAATGTTTTTAATTTTTCATTTAATTTATAATATGTTTATGTTTTTTAATATATGATGTTGTTTTTTTACGTATTATTTAATTTTGAATTTGTGTTTTTTTTTGTTATTATTTGATTGAGAAATATTTAGTGATAATTATGTTTATTGTGTGTTGTAATTAATATTATAAGATGAATAACTATCCATTTGAATTAATCGATTCTTAAATAGATTTGGGTTTGGTGTTCGAATTTTCTTCTTTCATGAATGAAGTTGCTAAGGGTGATTATACAAATAAGTTTTTCATTGATCAAATATTCCCTTCACGCGATTATATAATTGAATGGGTTTTAAACATTGAATTCGACGTTGGATTTTTTCACGTCATTATAAGATCTGACACAACAACTAGTGAACATGGAAGAAAGACATTCGTTTTGTTAGGTTGTGAAACGAGTGAAAAGTATAGGAAGTATAAACTAGATGTTCAACCTAGTGTATCCGACAAAAGAAAATGAGAATGTCCATTTAGGTTGAGGGGTAAACCCAATTCTAAAGGAGAAGGTTGGGTTTAAAAAGCTTATGTGTGGCTATCACAAACATGAATTAGTAGAGACTTTGGTTGGTCATCCTTTTTTTAAGAGGTTAAATGTTGTTGAAAAATCAATTGTTGTTGACATGACTAAGAGTTAAGAAAGCCCTCAAATATTCTATGACTCTCAAAGAACATAATAATGCTAATGTAAATCAAATATATAACGCGAGGTATACATACAAACGATCTTTGAGAGGATCGAGAACTGAAATAGAGTTGTTTATGATGATGTTAGATAAAGATAAATACATCTAATGGAGTAGATCTTTGGACGATTCCGACATGGTAAGTGACCACGTACAAGACGAACAAATATCGTCTCCCCTTGCTTGAGATAGTTGGGGCTACATCAACTGGTTTGACATTCACAACCACCTTTATTACTTTGAAGTGAACGTCAAAATAATTTCACTTGGGCGTTAGATAGGTTCAAAGGATTATTTATGACTTCAGAGGGCGGTCTAAGTGTTGTTGTCAGTGATAGAGACCTTATTTTGATGAATTCCATGAGCAATGTATTTCCTAACACTTATCACATGCTTTGTACGTTCCATATTATGAAAAATGTCAAAGTGAAATGCATGATGTTAGTGGATTCAATTGAGGCATGAGATGTCTTGATGAAAGTGTGGCAAAATGTGATGGACTGTGAGGAACAATCGATGTTTGGTGCTTCTGTTGATTATCTTCAGTATGTCTCTGCTATATGGCCTCTATTTTTTGAATATGTGAACCATACTTGGATCATTCCGTGCAATGCATACTTTGTTAAGGCGTTGACCGATAGAGTGACGCATCTAGGCAACACTACAACGAACATGTAATTGTTATTCTTAATTTTTGTACTTATTATTTATGTTATATTTCTTCTCATTATATTAATATCTTTTGTAACAGGGTTCAGTATGTGCAGTGGAGCCTCACGAGATTATTGGGGTCTAGTATGGGAGACATATATGCTCGTGTTGGGATGTTATGCATGACGTTATTTTCCTACAACATAAAAAGATCAAAGTGTTGTTGGACGTGTTTCACGATATTGTCTAGGACTTATTGCTGATGAAGTTGAGCGAGTGAATCAAAGAGGTTTTGATAGTGGTCATTAGTGATGCATTCTGAGATCAACTTACGGGCTACCATGTGCTTTTGAATTAGCATGATATGAGCCTGACATAATTCCTCTAAGTGAAATTCATATTATGTGGATGATGACTGCATATTTATACCCTCATTTAGCCTTTAATATTGGATTCTTAATAGAACTTTAATAGAATATTTTAATTAGACTTTTCTATAATTGGGTTCATTTAGCATGAGATACAAAAACATGTTAAAAATAACTTTTTAGTTGCACAAATGTTCTTTGAATATTTTGAGGTGTGTTAGTGCAACTAGAACTAAGTTGAGCTATTGGTTAAAATTTCATAAAATGTTAAAGATAAATCTAACAATAGTAAATAATCAAGACTGTTGATAGGGGGAGCTATGTGAAAGCTAAACCCATATATCCCATATATGTTTCTGATGATGACAACAACAAATTTTTTTTTATAGTTTCTTCCACACACATTGACCAAAGTTGTTGTTTATATTTGTATGTGTGCTTGAACTATATGTTATGCATATTCATTGTGCTTATACATTATGATTCATTAACTAATATTAACTTTCGAGGTTCAGTTACAAGATGATTGTCCATTACCCATGGTGGACATCATTTCCTCAACTCATTGTTACCTAGAGGCACGAGCATGGTCTTCATTTTATACACATAGGATGCAATCATTTGTGGAGTTAATGGAAATTAGTACGACTTATACAGATCTGGAAGACTTTTGAAATAAAGTTTGTGATGTATTACTTTAAATTTTCAATTGTAAGCAGTTCAGATTCATTCTTTCATTGTAAGTAGCTCATATCCATTTTTTCGTTATATCTAGCTTTTATCCATTCTTTCATTGTAAGTAGTTTATAAATATATGTTATTTTCATTTTGTTTTTGTATTATAAATATTGGAACATCCTTAACCGACATCACCACATTTTGTATTTATTAGTTTACTTTTATACTCGTTTAGTTTTTTAAGTTGTATTTAATTTTCAATAACTTTTTTGTTTTCATAATATTTTTTCTTATTTTTTTATTTGTTAATTTTGTTTTACATCTTAATCTTTTTTAACTTTTGATATTTTGTAATTCTTATTTAAATTTTAAAGTGTTTTGTTATCAAGACCACAACGATTCAATCCAAGTATAGCATGAAAAAGTAAAGAATTTGGCTAAGCCATAAAGAGGGAAGATGCAATAAAAATTGGATCTTGCAGTTTTCCTATTTTGTTATACTAAAATGGCTTTGATAATTGATAAATGTTTATGATTGAAATAATGTGGGAAAAATATATCTTAAGATATTTTATTTGATATTGTTAAATAATTTCCTTATTTAAGTATATTAATAAATATCAAAAGATATTTACCAAATCTTTTTTAATCTAGCATTTATTTTCTCAAATATTTTTAGATCTCCACAATAATCAAATATATTTTGAAGATATTGAATTATTTAGAAGATAATTAGAGGAGATTACATTATCATAAAAAAGATTACAACAATAGAATAGCCTGAAATAAAGCCTAATCCAATTTCTATATAAAGAGCCTTGGGGGAATACATTAGGGAGCTTATGAACACTTTGGGGGATTTAAATTTCGTCCACCCTCTCTTCTCTCATGTTCTCCACCCTTTCTTCTTCTATTTTCATGTTATTTCAACATTCCATGGAGTGCTAAGCCTTTAGGGTTGATTATGCTGTAATTTCTTAACTGGATTCTCAAGTTAGATGAATAAATTTGTTAATTCTTTTGATTGTTGTTGTAATTTATTTTTATCTTTTGTTTTTTGCTTCTTCTTAGTCAAGTAAAAGTAATGATTTTTACATTATAGCAATTTACCATGATTTAAATCTACATAACATAACAATCATAAGAGTCTAAGGGTTTTTTTCTTTAATTGAGAAATTACTTTGATTAAAGTTAGAAACTTTCATGTGACTGAATGAGTTTTTACCAATAATTGAGAATGTAATTTAATTAAAGGTGAAGACTTTAACAAGAACTAATCAAGAATTTACCTTGGTTAATTAGCTTTTTACTTGATTTAGGAAATAAAAGAAATAGACATGATTAGGCATAGTAATATTAAATTGAGATTGTAACTTGGTTAAGATCGAGAATGCCAAGAAATTAATTTACATTGATTAATTTGAAAATCTAAGATAATAATTAATTGAACAATAGTCTGTTAATAACAAATGATGATTCATATTTTGAGAAAGCAGTGAAATCAACCTAGTTTCTTTATCATTGTTTTTTTTTTATACTTCGTTCTATAGTCTTTTCTTCATCTTTATCTTATTTATTATTTTACTAACCCTTTTGTATAGTTTTTATAATAACTAATATGTTAATAATCAATTTCGTGTTTATTGGGAGACGACTTATGGTTGAATTTGCCGTTTTTATTTTGTGGGCTACTATATTAGCGATACTGAAGTTGCTATACTTTAGTAATATTAGTTTGATCCCATCAACAACAACATTATCAGTGGACTCAATTGAGAATTTCAAGTATTGTGTCAATTGAATGACTTTTTAAACTTTATCATTGACCGTGAACTTTATATGGTTTAGGAACAATTAAAGAAGGTTGAAATTGGAGAAAAGGTTAACATCAAGTAGAACCTAGTCGAATTTGCTTGCCCAAAAATGACATCTGTGGTACCTCATTCGCATAAAGTGAAAACAAAACGTGCACAAAAGACTAAACTTGCACGTCATGAAAGGTTTACGAAACGTGACCTATCATATTTTGAGGACGTTGACACTTTCTATTTGATGACAGAGCCTTCATCACGGAAATCACAAGTCAAATCTGGGGCTAAACAAGTTCCACGAATGCGAGTACCAATGTTAGATCAGTTCCATCCGATTTGTCATCCATACATTCTTGATGTTGTCGATGTTGTAGCCGATGGTCATTGCGGTTATCGATGCATTGCTGCTTTGTTGGGCCTAGGTGAAGAGGCATGGCCAATTATCCGACATGACCTCCTTGAAGAACTTACTCTATGGCATGATGAATACACAACGTTAGTGGGAAGCGACGATCGATATGAAGAACTACGACAATCCTTGATTGTCCACGATCAATCACAAGTATTTGTTTTTTAGCTCAAAAAGATTACTTATTATATGTTCTCTATTTGTTTGCAGAAATACTTAACTTCATGTCTTACAGGTTAATCATAAGAAGTGGATGACGATACCGGACATTGGGTATGCCATTGCAAATCGATACAATGTCATCTTAGTCTGTTTGTCCTATGGTCAAAATTTTACCATATTCCCACTACGCAGTTCACCGCCTACAGATATGAAACAACATAAGATGATATGCATTGGATTCATTAATGGATGTCATTTCGTACAGGTAAAGTTCAAATTTTTTTGTGCCATTACCAATTATGATTCATTTACTAATATCAACTTTGTAGGTTCACTTTTAAAATGGTTGACCATTACCCATTATGATTCATTAACTAATATTAACTTTGCAGGTTCACTTACAAGATGGTTGTCCATTACCCATGGTGGACATAATTTCCTCAACTCATTGTTACCCAGAGGCGCGAGCATGGTCTTCATTTTATACACATAGGATGCAATCATTTGTGGAGTTAATGGAAATTAGTACGACTTACACAGGTCTGGAAGACTTTTGAAATAAAGTTTGTGATGTATTAATTTAAATTTTCAAATTGTAAGCAGTTTATATTCATTCTTTCATTGTAAGTAGCTCATATCCATTCTTTCGTTGTATCTAGTTTATATTCATTCTTTCATTGTAAGTAATTTATAAATATTCGTTATTTTAATTTGGTTTTCGTATTATAAATAGTCAAACATCCTTAACCGATTTCACCATTTTGTATTTATCAGTTTACTATTATACATGTTTATGTTTTTAAGTTGTATTTAAATTTTAATAACTTTTTATTTTTTTATTTAGTATTTAGTTCATAATATTTTTCTTATATTTTTATTTGTTAATTTTGTCTTACGTCTTAATCTTTCTTACCTTTTGATATTTTGTAATTGTTATTTAAATTTTAAAGTATTTTTGTTATTTATTAGTTAATATGTAGTATGTAATAATATTTTTAGCGTGTAATTTAATTTAGAATATATTAATTTTTTTAATTACAATATAATTGATATTAAGTTTTGTTGTTTTTTATTTAGATTTGACGTTATGTCTTAATGTTTATAATTTTTTTATTTAATTTATAATATGTGTATTTTTTATTTATTATATAATGTTTAATATGTTATGTGGTTTTTATTGATTAGTTAATTTTTAATGTGTTAATGTTTTTAAATTTTTATTTAATTTATAATATGTTTATGTTTTTGTAATATGTGATGTTTTTTTATGTATTATTTAATTTTGAATTTGTGTTTTTTTTTTGTTATTATTTGATTGAGGAATATTTAGTTATAACTATGCTTCTTGTAGTTTGTAATTAATATTATAAGATGGATAACTATCCATTTGAATTAGTCGATTCCCAAATAGATTTGGAGTTCGTGTCCGAATTTTCTTCTTTCTTAAATGAAGTGGTTGAAGATGAGTACACAAATAAAATTTTCACTCATCAAATATTCCCCACACGCAAATATTTAATTGAATGAGTTCAAAACATTGCATTCGACATTGGATTTGTTCCCGTCATTATAAGGTCCAACACAACAACTTCTGAACCTAGAAGAAAGACATTCGTTTTGTTCGGTTATGAAAGGATTGGAAAGAATAAGAAGTATAAACCAGATCTTCAACTTAGTGTATCCGGTTCAAAAATATGTAACTGTCCGTTTAGGTTGAGGGGTAAGCCCTATTCTAAAGGAGAAGGTTGTGTTTGAAAAGCTTATGTGTGGCTATCACAAACATGAATTTGTAGAGACTTTGGTTGTTCATCCTTTTGTTGGGAGGTTAAATGCTTTTGAACGATCAATTGTTGTTGACATGAGTAAGACTTAAGAAAGCCCTCAAATATTCTATTGATTCTCAAAGAACATAATTATGCTAATGTGACAACCATAAAGAAAATATATAAGGCGAGGTATACATACAAACGATCTTTAAGAGGATCGAGAACTAAAATCCAGTTGTTTATGATGATGTCAGATAGACATAAATACTCAAATGGAGTAGATCTTTGGACGATTCTGACATGGTAAGTGACCTGTTCTGGACACATCCTGATTCAATGCACTTGTTGAATTCATTTAAAATAGTTTTCTTGATGGATACCACATACAAGACGAACAAATATTGTTTCCCCTTGCTTGAGATAGCTAGGGTCACATCAAATGGTTTGACCTTCACAACCACCTTTATATTGCTTTCAAGTGGACGCTAAAAAAATTTCACTTGGGCATCGGAAAGGTTCAAAGGATTATTATGACATCAGAGGGCGGTTCATGCGTTGTTGTCACTAATAAACACCTTGCTTTGATGAATTCCGTTGGCAATGTATTTCCTAACACTTATCACATGCTTTGTACGTTCACATTATGAAAAATATCAAAGCGAAATGCAAGATGTGAGTGGATTCAATTGAGGCATGAGATGTCTTCGTGGAAGTGTGGAAAAATGTGAAGGATTGTGAGGAATAACCGATGTTTGGTGCTTATGTTGATCATCTTCAGTATGTCTCTGCTTCATGGCCTCTATTTTTTGAATATGTGAACCATACTTGGATCATTTCGTGCAAGGGATACTTTATTAAGGTAAGGACCAATATAGTGATGCATATAGGAAACAGTACAACAAACACGTAATTGTTACTCTTAATTACTGTACTTATTTATGTTATATTTCTTCTCATAGTATTAATATCTTATGTAACAAGGTTGAGTCTGTGCACTAGAGCCTGAAGAGATTATTGAGGTCCAGTATTGGTGAAGTTGAGCAAGTGAATCAAAAAGGTTTGGGCAGTGGCTGTTGTGGATGCATTATGAGATCAACTTACGGGCTACCATGTGCTTTTGAATTAGAATGATATGAGTCTGGCATAATTACTCTGGGTGAAATTCATGTTGTGTGGATGATGAATGCATATTTAGGCCCTCATTTAGCTTTTAATATTGGATTCTTAATTGGTTTTTGTACTTTTAATAGGATATTTTAATTAGTATTTGCTATAATTGGGTTTATTTAGCATGAGATACAAAAACATGTTAAAAATAACTTTTTAGTTGCATAAATGTTCTTTGGATATTCTATGGTGTGTTAGTGCAACTACAACTAAGTTGAGCTCTTTGAGCTGTGGAAATAAATTGGTTAAAGTTTCATAAAACCTTAAAGATAAATCTAGTGATAGCAAGTAATCAAGACCACAACGATTCAATCCAAGTATAGCATGAAAAAGTGAAGAATTTGGCTAAGCCATAAAGAGGGAAGATGCAATAAAAATTGGATCTTGCAGTTTTCCTATTTTGTTATACTAAAATGGCTTTGATAATTGATAAATGTTTATGATTGAAATAATGTGGGAAAAATATATCTTAAGATATTTTATTTGATATTGTTAAATAATTTCCTTATTTAAGTATATTAATAAATATCAAAAGATATTTACCAAATCTTTTTTAATCTAGCATTTATCTTCTCAAATATTTTTAGATCTCCACAATAATCAAAATATATTTTGAAGATATTGAATTATTTAGAAGATAATTAGAGGAGATTACATTATCATAAAAAAGATTACAACAATAGAATAGCCTGAAATAAAGCCCAATCCAATTTCTATATAAAGAGCCTTGGGGGAATACATTAGGGAGCTTATGAACACTTTGGGGGATTTAAATTTCGTCCACCCTCTCTTCTCCAAGGTTCTCCACCCTTTCTTCTTCTATTTTCATGTTATTTCAACATTCCATGGAGTGCTAAGCCTTTGGGGTTGATTCTGCTGTAATTTCTTAACTGGATTCTCAAGTTAGATGAATAAATTTGTTAATTCTTTTGATTGTTGTTGTAATTTATTTTTATCTTTTGTTTTTTGCTTCTTCTTAGTCAAGTAAAAGTAATGATTTTTACATTATAGCAATTTACCATGATTTAAATCTACATAACATAACAATCATAAGAGTCTAAGGGTTTTTTCTTTAATTGAGAAATTACTTTGATTAAAGTTAGAAACTTTCATGTAACTGAATGAGTTTTTACCAATAATTGAGAATGTAATTTGATTAAAGGTGAAGACTTTAACAAGAACTAATCAAGAATTTACCTTGGTTAATTAGCTTTTTACTTGATTTAGGAAATAAAAGAAATAGACATGATTAGGCATAGTAATATTAAATTGAGATTGTAACTTGGTTAAGATCGAGAATGCCAAGAAATTAATTTACATTGATTAATTTGAAAATCTAAGATAATAATTAATTGAACAATAGTCTGTTAATAACAAATGATGATTCATATTTTGAGAAAGCAGTGAAATCAACCTAGTTTCTTTATCATTGTTTTTTTTTATACTTCGTTCTATAGTCTTTTCTTCATCTTTATCTTATTTATTATTTTACTAACCCTTTTGTATAGTTTTTATAATAACTAATATGTTAATAATCAATTTCGTGTTTATTGGGAGACGACTTATGGTTGAATTTGTCGTTTTTATTTTGTTGGCTACTATATTAGCAATACTGAAGTTGCTATACTTTAGTAATATTAGTTTGATCCCATCAACAACAACATTATCAGTGGACTCAATTGAGAATTTCAAGTATTGTGTCAATTGAATGACTTTTTAAACTTTATCATTGACCGTGAACTTTATATGGTTTAGGAACAATTAAAGAAGGTTGAAATTGGAGAAAAGGTTAACATCAAGTAGAACCTAGTCGAATTTGCTTGCCCAAAAATGACATCTGTGGTACCTCATTCGCATAAAGTGAAAACAAAACGTGCACAAAAGACTAAACTTGCACGTCATGAAAGGTTTACGAAACGTGACCTATCATATTTTGAGGACGTTGACACTTTCTATTTGATGACAGAGCCTTCATCACGGAAATCACAAGTCAAATCTGGGGCTAAACAAGTTCCACGAATGCGAGTACCGATGTTAGATCAGTTCCATCCAATCTGTCATCCATACATTCTTGATGTTGTCGATGTTGTAGCCGATGGTCATTGCGGTTATCGATGCATTGCTGCTTTGTTGGGCCTAGGTGAAGAGGCATGGCCAATTATCCGACATGACCTCCTTGAAGAACTTACTCTATGGCGTGATGAATACACAACATTAGTGGGAAGCGAAGATCGATATGAAGAACTACGACAATCCTTGATTGTCCACGATCAATCACAAGTATTTGTTTTTTAGCTCAAAAAGATTACTTATTATATGTTCTCTATTTGTTTGCAGAAATACTTAACTTCATGTCTTACAGGTTAATCATAAGAAGTGGATGACGATACCGGACATTGGGTATGCCATTGCAAATCGATACAATGTCATCTTAGTCTGTTTGTCCTATGGTCAAAATTTTACCATATTCCCATTACGCAGTTCACCGCCTACAGATATGAAACAACATAAGATGATATGCATTGGATTCATTAATGGATGTCATTTTGTACAGGTAAAGTTCAAATTTTTTTGTGCCATTACCAATTATGATTCATTTACTAATATCAACTTTGTAGGTTCACTTTTAAAATGGTTGACCATTACCCATTATGATTCATTAACTAATATTAACTTTGCAGGTTCACTTACAAGATGGTTGTCCATTACCCATGGTGGACATAATTTCCTCAACTCATTGTTACCCAGAGGCGCGAGCATGGTCTTCATTTTATACACATAGGATGCAATCATTTGTGGAGTTAATGGAAATTAGTACGACTTACACAGGTCTGGAAGACTTTTGAAATAAAGTTTGTGATGTATTAATTTAAATTTTCAAATTGTAAGCAGTTTATATTCATTCTTTCATTGTAAGTAGCTCATATCCATTCTTTCGTTGTATCTAGTTTATATTCATTCTTTCATTGTAAGTAATTTATAAATATTCGTTATTTTAATTTGGTTTTCGTATTATAAATAGTCAAACATCCTTAACCGATTTCACCATTTTGTATTTATCAGTTTACTATTATACATGTTTATGTTTTTAAGTTGTATTTAAATTTTAATAACTTTTTATTTTTTTATTTAGTATTTAGTTCATAATATTTTTCTTATATTTTTATTTGTTAATTTTGTCTTACGTCTTAATCTTTCTTACCTTTTGATATTTTGTAATTGTTATTTAAATTTTAAAGTATTTTTGTTATTTATTAGTTAATATGTAGTATGTAATAATATTTTTAGCGTGTAATTTAATTTAGAATATATTAATTTTTTTAATTACAATATAATTGATATTAAGTGTTGTTGTTTTTTATTTAGATTTGAGTAACATTGTGTGGTAACATCTATTGTTAATTCATGCATCATTGTTGTTGTTTGTGAATGTATGTTGTGTGTATGAATGATGTGTGCTTGTTTGTTTGATGAATTTGAATGAAAAACAGTTTTTCACGTTTTTAACCGATTATGCTATTAATGAAATCGATTGGATTTGTGTGCGCTTCTCTGGTTTGAGTGAAACTATGGTACAAAACTCAACCGATTTCAAGATTAATAAAATCGATTAAAATGTTTTATCTGGGCTTTCTAATTTTGAAAATTTAATTGGGCCTGAAACTGAAGTGATGTGATGCGCGCCTATATAAATACCCGATTTAAAAATCTCTTGTGAAATCTATGTTTTGTCTCTTAACCTTATATAAGCTAAAAGTATTTCTAAGATCTCAAACTCTGTGATGGCCTATTCATCTTCTCGACGAGGAAAACGTCTTGCACCTACTGAGAGGAAAGCAAATCCTGAAGGTTGGTTTAGTGATGAGGAGAAGCGTAAAGATTTTGTCTGCTTTTGGGGTTTCAAGGAAGTAATAAGGCATAATTGCCTGAGCATTCTATTCTTCCGCACTGAAGGATTCATATTTCAGGAATGGCTGGTTTACTATGATCTATCTAAGTTTGTAGAACTTGAAGGAGATTATTATTTCAACCTTGTGAAAGTATTTTATCCAAACATAAGGGTTGCAGGCAATAATATTCTTTCCCGTGTAAAAGGGGTTAACATCCGTGTTGATGAAGCGATTTCGAAAATTGTTGCAGGATTTCATCCTGGTGGTATAAAGTGTCATCGAGAAATAACTAGTGTTAACAAAAATGGCAATCGACAAGGACAGTCTAAGAGATTCTGAAGAATCAAGAGACAATAATCTCTTCAGCGTTGGTAATCTAGAAAAGAATGAAAGATTGTGTGCTTTTGTGATTGTCTAGATTTTACTTCCGAGAAGTGGAAATCACACACAGTTGACTACTGAGGATGTCTATCTACTGCATGCCTTAAGAACCCAGATACCAACAGATTAGATCTTTACAGTAAGTGAGCACATGACTAAAATCACTAGGCACCAAGTATATCATCTTCCTTATGTTGTCTTCATCAGTAGAATTTTAAGACATTAATTTGGAGTGGATATTTCAAACGAAGTCACCATGAGCTGCTCGAAGAGAAATATGATTGAAAAGATGTCTCTATATCATATGGGGTTTAGAAGAAGAGAAAAAGGATGGTCATTCAAGGATGAACATATTCTAGAAGAAGAGGAAGTTGAACCTATTGGTCTTGACCTATCCAAGTATAGATTCAAACCTAAATCAGAGTTTGAAAAATTTGTGGTTGATGAATTTAAGAGACATGATAACAAAATATCAAAGTGTCGCAACCGGAATCGCGACGGGACGCCGATCCAAAAAAGAAACGGGTTTGAAAAAGAGATTTGGAGTCGCCACCATAGTTTATTCCGGAAAACTACGGAAAAACCTTAAAATGATAAGGCATAGTCTACGAAAATGAGATTCTAAGTTCGGGAGTCGGTTACGTGTAGGAAAGGTATTAGCACCCTACAACACCTGCCCTAAGGCATTACCTTTAACTAAATACGCAAATATGAATGTGGTTTTCAAAATGTTTAACTATTCCCTAAAATAAAACTCTAAAGAGACAAAATATATTTTTTAGTTTTTTGTGCCTGACAAGGATTGACCTTTCTCCTACGTATTCTCATTAAAATGAGAAATCAGGGTTACGTAGTTCTTTTGAATCTGTTTGAGAAATTTGTTTGGAAATTGTTTGAAAACTTGTTTTGAAATGATTTTGGATAATAGGGAAGTGAACCTGACAAGGACTAGCCTTGTTCCTACGTATCTTCCCTCTTGATGGAGAATCAAGGATCACGTAGTTCTGGCTGGTTGATTGAATGAGAAATTTATATTTTTAGTTTTTTTTTGAATATTTTATATTTTGTTTGGTATTTTGATGTAATATTTAGATTTTTGCGTAATGAACACTAGGCTTATGCGTACGATCGCACGAGCACTCACACGACTTTTTTTCTTATTTTTTATTTTTTTGCGTAATGAGCACTAGGCTGATGCGTACGATTGCACGAGTACTCATACGCTTTTTGGTTTATTTTATGTTTTTGGTAATGAGTACTAGGCTGATGCGTACGATCGCACGAGTACTCATACCGATATTTATATCATTACATGTTTTTTAAAGTTTTATATTTGTTTTTATTTTATTTTTATTAAGAAAGAGAGGTGAGTTGAAATATCTATGACATAAAAATGTGAAAAAGCATAGGATAAAATTGTGGTAGAAAACAGGATAAATTTATAAACTAAAAAAATGATCAAAATGCATATAAATAGAATGAGAAGAAAATGTGTACCTTGTTGAAGATTTGAATGATGAAGCAAGACTTTTCTTGTAATAAGTTGTGAGAAGAGATAGATTGATGGTGAAGAAGATGAATTTATAGTAGAAATGTGGTATGGGATTTACTATGTATAGAGGGATTAGGAAATAGTAAAATGTGAGAGAAAAACGAAGTAGAGTTTTGGGATGGAATGAAGAGGTTTTGAGAGAGAAGAGATGGATATTATGTAATTGTGTGTGTGTGTGTGTGTGAAAATGGAGTGAAGAGAATGTGGGTATTTATAGAGATATGGATGGAGAAAGTTGATGAAGAAAAGTAATATAATAAGTGGGTGGAAAAATATAGGTTTAATCATTCACTAAGTCCCTATTTTCGCATGGAATCTCAATTTCGTCCCTTTCTTTCTGAAAATCTCAATTGGGTCCCAATTTTATGAAAATTGCAACAAATCGATCCTTTCCGTTAATTTGGCTGGACGGCGTTAAAAAAATTGATGAGTGAATTCTGAGATGACGAACGAGCGCTCGTCCAGTAGCGAACGAACGCTCGTCCAGCAGCGAACGAGCGCTCGACCACCGAACGAACGGTCGTCCAGTGTGGAACGAACGGTTGTCCAGCAGTAAGAGGTCGACGAGCGTCCGTTCTCTGGTGGACAACCGTTCGTTCCACACTGGACGACCGTTCGTTCGGTGGTCGAGCGCTCGTTCGCTGCTGGACGAGCGCTCGTTCGCTGCTGGACGATCGCTCGTTCGTCATCTCAGAATTCACTCATCAATTTTTTTAACGCCGTTTGACACTATTTAACGGAAAGGATCGATTTGTTGCAATTTTCATAAAATTGGGACCCAATTGAGATTTTCAGAAAGAAAGGGACGAAATTGAGATTCCATGCGAAAATAGGGACTTAGTGAATGATTAAACCAAAAATATAATAAAAAAAAGTAAATAGTAAAAGTTAGTGTGGAAAATAAGTGAAAGAAATAATATAAAAAGTGGGTGGAGAAATGAGGTAAAGAAAGTAGATGGAGAAAGTAATAAAATATGTTAGTGGAGAAGGTGGTAAATAAAATATAATTTAGAATAGTGATGGAATAAATAAAAGTTAGTAAGAGAAATTAATATAAAAGTGGGGTGGAAAGGTAGATGGAGAAAAATGGATGAAAGAAATAATAAAATAAGTTGGTGGAGAAGGTGGTGGATAAAATATAATTTAGAAAAGTAGATGGAATAAATAAAAGTTAGTAAGAGAAATTAATATAAAAGTGGGGTGGAAAAGTAGATGGAGAAAAATGGATGAAAGAAATAATAAAATAAGTTGGTGGAGAAGGTGGTGGATAAAATATAATTTAGGAAAGTAGATGGAATAAATAAAAGTTAGTAAGAGAAATTAATATAAAAGTGGAGTGGAAAAGTAGATGGAGAAAAATGGATGAAAGAAATAATAAAATAAGTTGGTGGAGAAGGTGGTGGATAAAATATAATTTAGGAAAGTAGATGTTTTCTAAAATATAATTTAGAAAAATGTTTTATAGTTTCTTGCACACAAAAATGGCAATACAATTGCTTGATTATATTTGTGTTTGTTCTTGAACTATTTGGTATATGTATTCATTGATTGAAAATGAATCATTGGTTAAAATACATTGCACACTGCATAATTGTTAGAAATAATGGATTACATTGTCTTATAATTTGTTAAATTGCTTCAAATTTGTGTTTATGCTTAATAGAGGCAAAACAATTATGTTTTAACTGATTACATTAATTGTATAGTCGATTAAAACATGTTATGCTAGTACATGATTGTTGTAGTGCATTAAAGTGTTTTGAATGCAAAATGTTTTCAAAATTGCTTAAGTATGGAACGTAACTAATTACATTATTTCCTTAATCAGTTAAAATGTGTTTAAAATGAAAATAATTTTCTTGAAAAGTCATAACTATCAATAACAGTCATATTTTCAATATTATAGCTTGTATGATTTGTATAATTGATTGGGTGCGTAATTAATCTGTTAAATCCTATGCATATGTAAAAATGTTAAAGCAGAAAGAAAAGCTTAACAGATTACATTAAATGCCTAATCATTTAAAATGCATTAGAGTTGAAAGATCTATAAATAGATGCATTGCTCTCTGCCTCACAACTAATTAATGATAAAAAACTTTGATAATTAACTTTGTTGTGGAGATTTAATTGCAGGAGCATTCTTATATTCTTGGAGAATCAAAAAGTTTTCAAAATTTGCTTAAGTATGGAACTTAACTGATTATGTTATTTTCCTAATATGATAAAATGTGTTATTACTGAAAAACTTTTTCTTGGAAAATCATAACTGTCATAACGGTCATATTTTTGCATGTTGTAGCTTGTATGATATGTTTAATCGATTGCATGCACATTTAATTTGTTAAATCTTGTGCAAATGTAAAACTGTTAAAGTTGAAGGAAAAGCTTAATTGATTACATTAAATGCATAATCGACTAAAATGTCTCAAACTTGAGAAATCTATAAATAGACGCATTGCTCTCTGTATTCAACAGTTTTAGGATTCATATCTTTCATAACCAACTTGGTTGTTGAGATTTTAATTGCAAGAGCATCCAGAGATCTTCAAGAATAAGATTGCTACATTTTGAGGAAATTCTTAAAGATTCTCGCAAGAAAATTGTGGTTTCATATTACTAATCATATCTGCACTTTAAGGTGTACTTTTGGAGATCAGATTCATCTGCATTTAAGGTTAATTGTGTCCATGTTGTTGCGGCCAAGAAGAGGACTTGGTGAAGTTCTAGGACTTAGAGGTTGTATTACTCTAAGGGTGATAAAAAGTGGGTGATCTTTCTGGGTTGTTATAATTGGTATTGAGTTAGGAAGGAGAGTAAATTGAGAGAATTGTTCTCTTTATGTCTTGCTTGTAAGAACTTTATCAATATAGTAGTGTTGATAGGGGAAGAAATATGAGTGTTGATCCCAATCCCTGATATGTTCGTTTTTTATGATGACAACACATTGATAGAAACAACACAGATGTTTTCATGACACAACAAAAATGTGTTTCTGAGTGATGAAATACATATGTGGATTATTACTTATTAATGCATATGTTAACATACTCTTGGTTCTGCATACTACTGTGATTATGATATGATTATATCCTTGTATGCATATTGTATGTTTCTGTGTGATAAAAACCACAAGCACAAAAGCAAATCTGCATGACATAAATGATTATAGTATTGTTGTAATCATTTAGGTTCATCAGATAGCTTAAGTTTTAAACTATGGCAAAACAACAAGTTTGAATCGATTAAAACTCGTGTTTTTGCATACATCATTTTCAAATGTGCTGTGATGAGTTTTTGAAGAGAAAAAGTTTTCAAAATATGGTGAAGTGCTTAGCTTAATCGATTAGACATGTTACGTAATCAATTAAGTCTGTTATCTCTTGAAAATCGTTTTCATCTTAATCATAACTACTATAACAGTCATATTTTTAAGTATTTTTTGCTAGTATTAAATGAAAATCGATTACATTAATTGTGCATTCAATTAAGCGTTGTGTTAGTTGTAATTCTGTTACATCTGATTTAACTCTAATTGATTATATTACTAACGTAATTGATTATTTTGCATATGATATGAGAAATATATTAATTGACGCAATGTTCTTAACTCTGTGACTTTGTGATCATTTTAACTTTCACATCTGATATGTTTGAGTTTAGAAAAGTTTTGCAGATTTTTGAGACACTTCAAGAAACAAGAATCACAGAGCTTGAAACATCTTGAAGGTTTCTTGAAGATCAATTATGGACGTAAGTTGTTGGTCAAATTCTTCATGAGTGAGGTGGATTTTGCATTGATCAAATTCGTTTTCTACAATCGTGGGATTGTGCTTGCCCTGGTCGTGTGCGACAAGAAGAAGAGTGGGGAGCTCTTGATACTTTGAGAAGTGGTCTCAAAGGGGTTCTGCAACAAGGTAGGGTGTCTCTTTGTGCATGTGTATTGATTCTATATTTGATTGTGAGTGGGATAGGTTTTTACATTGTGAGAGTGTGTTCACTATAAAACCTTTGGTGTAAATCTCATATCATTATATGAAATATCCTTCAATCCAAGGTTGATTGGAAGGGTGACTAGATGAAGGCATTGAGGCCGAACCAGGATAAAAACCTTATGTTTTCTCTTATTTCCCTATCTCTTTTATTTCTTTTATTTTAAACTGCATACGCATTTACTTACATTGCAAGAAAGTTTAAAGATCACCCCCCCCCCCCCCCCCCCCCCCCCCCCCCGCCCCCCCAGGCCTCTCGGTGTTGAGAAACAAAGCTCTTTATTTCTAACAAGTAGAATCCCTTTATCTAAGGTTGATTGAAGGAAGACTGGACATAGGTAGTGGGCCAAACCAGTATAAAATAACTATTTGAATCTCTCTTTCCCTACACGTTTACATTGTCTTTGTTCTTGATTGATTGGATTTCAAGAAAACTTCAAATATTTCAAAAAAAAAATTAAACAACAATTTTTGAAAGGTGAAAACAAATTCACCCTCCTCCCCTCTCTTGGTTGAGAGTATTGACTTAACTTTTTCTACATTGTACACAATAAACTGATATTAAACTCTTGCATCATCATTGTTCATTCATACTCATTCATGGATATTAAAACATCTTCACAACTGTTGATTTTATCATAGTTAATTGGTAGTAACATTGCACCATATCTAGAAAGTTGTGTTTGCAGGTTGAACACTGATCTTCAAAGGATTAAAAGATCAAATCTGTGTATTTGATCACATTCATGTATTTTAACATATTAAAGAGATCCATATTTTGTTAAATTCACTCTACGGTTATTTTAATCAGTTAGATACATAATGTAATCGATTAAAAATCGTTTAACTGAATTACATGCTTATAACTGTTGATATTGACTGCTTAACAAGTTCTTATTGTTACTCTATTGACAATAAGCATATCTCACATATCAAGTGTTTCATATTATTAAAAAAACGTTTTGAAAATCAATACATATGCTTCATTTTGGAAAATGCACCAATGTTACATGATTTCTTACACTGCTATATCTATTTTGTTGTTGCATAAGCTGATATCATGCATTAATACTACAGTTATACTTTGTACTTCATATTATTTGCATAAATCATATTGAGGATTTGCAAATTGCACACAATACATCATGGTATCTCACTTGAACTCAATATATACTTTGATTTGTACACACACACACACACATATATATATATATATATATATATATATATATATATATATATATATATATATATATATATATATATATATATATATATATATATATATATATATATATATACACTGTCATACTATTTTCATTTGATCCATTGAGCTCTGATTTATACTATTATAAATCCTATATTTTTGTGCTCATACTATTTATGTGCTATATTCCTTCATGATAGGGTCAGCATCATATTCTTCAATGGTCTGTAAGAATTTCTTTTTGATGTATCTCTTAACACTTTATTTCGATGTTACTTGTATTGCCATTTTTTGCTAATGCCCAAAGAGGGTGAGTAACTGGAAAAAAAAATTCTTCTTAGGCATCATCAAAAAAGGAGGACATTGTTGATAGGGGGAGATATGTACAGCTAAACCCATATCTCACATGAGTTTTTTATGATGACAAAAGAAATGTTTTATAGTTTCTTGCACAACAAAATGGTAAAACAATTACTTGATTATATCTGTGTTTGTGCTTGAACTGTTTGGCATATGTATTCATTGATTGAAAATGAATCATTGGTTGAAACACATTGCACATTGCATATCTGCATGAAATAATCGATTATATTGTTGGCATAATTTGTTAAATTTCATCAGATATCAGTATATGCTTAACAGGGGCAAAACAACTATATTTTAACCGATTACATTAATTGTATAGTCGATTAGAACATGTTATTATGCACGTACATGAATGCTAAGTGCATTGAAGTGTTTTAAATGGAAAATGTTTTCATATTTGCTTAAGTATGGAACTTAACCGATTACATTATTTTCCTAATCAGTCAAAATGTTTTTTAAGTGAAAATCATTTTCTTGAAAAGCCATAACTGTCAATAACGGTCATATTTTGAATATTGTGGCTTGTATGATTTGTTTAATCGATTGCATGGACTTTTAATCTGTTAAATCCTGTGCAGATGTAAAACTGTTAAAGTAGAAGGAAAATCTTAACATATTACATTAAATGCCTAATCGATTAAAATGCGTTAGAGTTGAAAAATCTATAAATAGACGCATTACTCTCTCCCTCTCAATGTTTTGATGATCTTACACTTTCATCACTAATTTTTTGTTGAGAATTTAATTGCAGGAGTGTTCTGAATTTCTTGGAGAATCAAGATTGCTTAATTGGAAGGAAATCCATAAAGATTCTTGCAAGAACTTTGTGCTTACACATTACTGATCCAATCTGCACATTAGGTGTATTCTACTATGATCAGTGTTCATCTACAATCTGGTTGATTGTGTTTCCCTATTGTTGTGAGCAAGGAAGAGGACTTTGTGAGTTTTAGTTCTTAGATGTGATTGCTCCAAGGTGATAGAGAGTAGGGATAGCTTTTTGGGGTAAGACTATGAGGTATTCAAGTCTCGTGCTATAGTTGATATTGAGTTGAGAAAGGAGAGTACATTTGAGAGGGTTTTTCTCTATATGTCTTCCTTGTAAAAGTCTATTAATATAATGGATCCTTTCATCTAAGGTTGATTGAAGGAAGACTGGATGTAGGCATTGGTCGAACCAGTATAAACATCTGTGTTAATCTTTTCATCCCTTCTCTTTTGATATTGTTCATATTCTTGTTTGATTACACTCCAAGAAAACTTCAAAGATTTTAAAAAGCTTTTGAAAGGACAAGTTTTTACAAGGGAAAACCAATTCACCCTCCTCTTGGTTGAGATAATTGGCCTAACTTTTTCTACAATAATTAATTGAACAATAATCTTTAGATAACCAATGATGAATCCTATTTTGAAAAAATAGTGAAATCAACATATTTATTTATCATTTTTTTTTATCTTTTGATACTTCGTTCTTTAGTCTTTTCTTTATCTTTATCTTATTTATTATTTTACTAACCCTTTTGTATAGTTTTTATAAGAACTAATTTATTAATAATCAATTTCATATTAGTTGAGAGACGACTTAGGGTTGAATTTACCTTTTTTATTTTGTTGGCTACTATCTTAGCAATACTGAAGTTGCTATTTAGTAGTATTAATTTGATCGCATCAACAACAACGTCATCAGTGGACCCGATTGAGCTTTTCAAGTATTGTGTTAATTGAATCGCTTCTAGAGTTTATCATTGACCGTGAACTTAATATGATTCAGGAACGATTCAAGAAGGTTGAAATTGGAGAAAAGGTCAACATCAACCATAAGCTAGTTGAAATTGCTTGCCTAGGAATGACATCTATAGTACCTCATTCGCATAAAGTGAAAACAAAACATGCACAAAAGACTAAACTTGCATGTCATGAGAGGTCTACGAAACGTGACTTATCATATTTTGAGAACGTTGACACTTTCAATTTGATGATAGAGCCTTCATCACAGAAATCACAAATCAAATCCAAGGCTAAACAAGTTCCACGAATGTGAGTACCAATGTTAGATCAGTTTCATCTAATCTTCCATCCATACATTGTCGATGTTGTAGTCAATGGTCAGTGTGGTTATCGATGGATTGTTGCTTAGTTGGGCCTAGGTGAAGAGGCATGGTCCATTATCCGACATGACCTCCTTGAAGAACTTACTCTATGGCGTGATGAATACACAACATTAGTAGGAAGCTACAATCGATTGAAAGAACTACGACAGTCCTTGATTGTCCACGATCGGTCACAAGTATTCGTTGTTTAGCTCAAAAAGATTACTTATTATAAGTTCTCTATTTATTTTCATAAATACTTAATTTCATGCCTTACAAGTTAATCATATGAAGGGGATGACCATATTGGACATTTGGTATGCTATTGGAAATCAATACAATGTCATCTTAGTCAGTTTGTCCTATGGTCATAATTTTACCATATTCTCACTACATAGTTCACCGCCTACTAATATGACACAACATCGGATGATATGCATTGGATTCATTAATGAATGTCATTTCATACAGGTAAAGTCTCATTTCTTTTGTTCCGTTACCCATTATGATGCATTTACTAATATTAACTTTGCAAGTTCACTTACAAGATGGTTAGTACGACTTATATACATCTAGAAGACTCTAGAAATAAAGTTTGTGATGTATTAATTTAAATTTTCAATTGTAACTAGTTTATGGTCCTTCTTTCATTGTAAGTAGCTCATATCCATTCTTTCATTGTATGTAGTTTATATCCATTCTTTCATTGTAAGCAGTTTATAAATATCCGTTATATATATTCGTTTGGTTTTCGTAATAAGTTAATTATTTCAATTATGTCTTCTTATATAATTTTATTCAATTAAGTCTTTTTATTGTAATGTGTTAAACTAACATGCATATATCTTGCAGATGTAAACAAGTCTGTCTAAATAAAATATAAATTGTCAAAGTATAAAAAGTCTAACATAAATAGTATTAATAAGGAAAAAATATATAACAACAAGGTCCTATCAAGAAAATGATGATCGTCCACACACATTACGACTACCTCTACAACTACTACTAGGCTCATGCTCCTCAATACTCCTACGAGCTACCTGTAAGGCCTCAGTAGTACGTTGTTAAGCTATTGTACCCTTTGTCACTTCTCGACACGATATCATGCTCTGTAGGATCCTGACGACGCGCCTCATAGAACCTTGAAATTACACTAAAAAAAGCATAAATAAACCATCATTGAGGTTATCATGTAAGACAGAAATAGTTAGTTTGATTACATACCAACAATCTAGAATAGAACGACGACCTACAACGAACTAGCACCGAGACCTCATCAGGGATGTGTCGCCTAAGTCGCGAGGCAAGACTGGATCGGTCATCGTCAGGGACTAGAATGATGTAAGGATGGGATACCCTCCTATACCATTATAGGTATCTCACAACACACGTAGATGGATCATCAACTTCATCGACATCAATAGTGGCATGAACATACCGTAGCCAACACAAATGAATCATCGGAATGTCTGGCATCGGAAGACTCTCGGGCGACCATGGTATATGATCTGCGGGTAAGTAGGGAGGTGTCCTGTGCACCTCTTGGAAATCCATCATTTTCATCTTCTTCTTGAGGAACATCCTCATGCTCAACATGGTCGTCCTTAGTATATTCTTATTAAATATACTCTTGATGCTTCTCTTCATCATCCTGAATCACGTCCACATTAATTTCTTTAACGCATCTTCTACGAATTGATATAGTAGGCCTTCTCCTTTCTTTATGTGATGAACATGAAGCTTCACCGCAATAAATGAACGCACCTCTAGTTCTAACCATTTTTGCCAACCAAATATATTAAAAATAATTTATATTAAATACTTATATATAAAAAAAAATCAAACAATATTTTTATTTTTCAATATTTTAAAATAACATTTTGAAATTAAAATTAAAAATCAAACAAATTAAAATTTCAAAAATAAAATACAAAACAAAATTAAATTCCTAAATTTATTAAAAACAAAATAACATAAATATCAAATATATTTAAAAAAACCAAAAATATAAAATAATATTTAAAACATATTTTTCTATCAAAAAGTCAAATATAAAAATAAACAAAAACAATACAAAAAATAAATAAAAAATATAAATAAACACTACAAATTAAAAACAACACAAAAAATATAATAAAACTAAATTAAATTCCTAAATTCAAAAATAATAACAAAATTTAAAACATACTTTTTCTCCATACAAAGGAAAAATATAAAAAAAAACAAAATCAAAAATATAAATAAACATTAAAAATTAAAAAGAAAATAAAAAGCACATAAAAAATAATAAAACTAAATTATATTCCTAAATTCAAAAAATAATAACAAAATATTTAAAACATATTTTCTCGATAAAAGCAAAAAATATATAAAGAAAAAAATCAAAAATATAAATAAACATTAAAAATTAAAAAAAATAATAAAAAACACATAAAAAATAAAAGTAATAAAACTAAATTATATTCCTAAATTCAAAATAGAATAACAAAATATTTAAAACATATTTTCTCTATAAAAAAGTAAAATATATAGATAAACAAAAAAAATCAAAAGTCAAAAATATAAATAAACATTTGAATTAAAAATAAATTAAAAACACATAAAAAAATAAAAATAATTAAATTAAATTATATTCCTAAGTTCAAAAAATAAAAAAAAATAAAAATATAGTTTTTCTATAAAAAAAAGTAAAATATAAAAATAAACAAAATCAAAATACAAAAATGAAAAATGTAAATAGACATTACAAATTAAAAAAAACATAAAAAATAAAAGTAATAAACTGAATTATGTTCCTAAATTCAAAAAATAATAACAAAATATTTAAAACATATTTTCTCTATAGAAGAGTGAAATATATAAATACTAAAATCAAAATACTAAAATCAAAAATATAAATAAACATTACAAATTTTAAAAAAAATAAAAAAAACATAAAAAATAAGAAAAGAAAAATACAAAATACAGTTAGAAACAAGGAGACCTCAATCAGTGTTGCAACGCCAGCAAAGCCTTGATTACACTTCGAAATAGATTCAGGTCTCATGTGCATTTAAATGAGGCCTCGTCGTGTTACGAACTACGGCGAACCCTCAATCGGTGTTCGAACGCCTACGAGGCCTTAACCGTACTTTGAAGATTTCTAGGTCTCGTTCCTGCAAATCCAACCCTATCCATCACAGATAACCCATTTCAATTTATCACAAATGCAAATATATCATACAATACATGATCTACCACAACAATCAGTTTCATATAAATTGATTTTATCATCCATGCATCACATAATCAACCATGGAGTAGCGACGAGAATGAACTAACTTGAAGCAGCGATAAGAAGACAAAACTGAGAGGAGGAAGAAGCACCAACACCATGCACACCAAGAAAGGATAAAGAGGCTCAACACTAGATCCAAGGACGAGAATTGAGAGAGAGATACGCTAGGGAGAAAGAGGATAGGATGCAGGGAGAAGATGCGAATGAAATAACAGAATGAAATAACAAAGAGAGGGAGAACGAAAGCAAAATATGCATAGAAAAAGAGAGAATGAACTTCAAAGAAGTAAAGACAAATGACACATAGAGTGAATGTAACATCCCAGAAATACAGTATGAACCGTATAATAGAGTAATTACATTTATCAATAATTCAGATCAGTCTTACACTAGAGTAGAGCGAACGCTCATGACCAAACGGTCCTACATAAAAGAGTTATAAAAGTAACTAAACAGGTTAAGAAAGTTTAACCGAACGGTTTACAAAACTCATACCGAACGATCAAAATGAAATCAAAAGGGAAGGTGATCGAACGACCACCTTTCTATTGACCGAACGTTCTATTGTTCGGTCTTCACTTCTACCTCTACCAAATTTTCTTCTTCCAGTGCTTCTTCCAGCAGCTCGTCTCCTTCTACTCACATCCACGCGGATGATCATTGCAATGACAAGAACGGACGTACGAAACAAGACATGACAAGACAAACACAAGGTAAGCTTATGTAGTTTAATTCATGCATAAACATACATTTCAACCAATTCAACACACAAGGTACATTTCATCATACATATTATACGAAGCCTATTACTAGACTGACTGTCCGGACTGTATGAAATCTGCGTAGCTACAGGCGTTCGTGCACTCGAGTGATGTAGTAACTGGGATGCCCTCAACAGCTGCCACTCGAGGTTAGCCCTATCTGTCCAAAGTAACCCTAAGGACTAGGACCTCCTGTCGTTCCCGCACGTGACCTACCCTCCTCTACGTGAAGACGAGTACTCAGAACATCAGGATGAACAGCCAGCTTAGCTTACCCACAGTCATACTTTACAAATTCCAACATTCACACATGAGTCGTTCCTCCTCGGAACGCTCGTCCATAATCCACAACATTTCCATATCATATTTTCTTCATCTTTCATTAATAAGTATCTCATTTAACCACCTCGTACAAAGATTCATGAAGATTCCAAATAATGAACGTTCAACTCGAACTCAGAACGAGACTGAACACGTAGAGCGAGACTGAGAGATCTCAAATTTAAGAATAGATTAAGGCCAAGGGGTTGATATCGGTTTGAGAAAGATAACGAGTAGAATCATGTATCACCAGAAACGAATGGAACGAACGTCAATTACAACATTGAGTCAATTAGATGAACTGACTCTTGAGAACTCCAATTGAATATCAAAAAGACTATGCTAAGTACGAATACTTCAGGAGGAAAATCAATGGATACGAATACTTCAAGACATTCAAAACTAATACTTAAAATGATTCATATGAAGAAACCGAACACTTGTGAATACTTAGTTCATTTGGGTTTAGTATCAAGAAATCCAAATGCCAGTCAAAGACTGAGCACTATAGTGAGCAAACCCTAGAGGGTTTGAACGAACACTCGTATTAGAAAGTTTAACTTAAGGAGATGGAACGAGTGTCTGGTGTAAGACCAAACACTTGTTTAGGACGAACACTTGGTATGAGACCAAATGCTACTAAACTGAAAGAGAAAAGGCTTGATAATTATACCTAGATACTATTGGGATAGTGTTTAAGAATAACTACAATATACAATTATATATATACATATATATATATATATATATATATATATATATATATATATATATATAGATACTTAAATTTATAACGGGACACCAAGACACAGCTATACTTGGCCGAACGCTCAAGCATAGTGATTCGAAATGCAGACGCTCGTCCTCAAATAGGATTCTTCCCAAATGAAAGAATCCACTTCTAACCAAGTTTACTTGAATTACCGAACGGTCAAGGACCGTTCAGTAACGAACGTACACTTTCTTAGGGAATTTCATATCAGGGTCATTTATATTCCAACTTATTTCTTACACATAGTGTAAAAACATTTTCATACAATTCATACTGAAGATTTAATAAATCTAAATATATCAAACAAACACATTTAATGATATTCAGATTTACAAGAAAAAAAGCGAAAGCAGAAAGACCAACCTCCAGTCATTGTTGTACGCTTGCCTAATTTCTGGTTTCTGAACCATTGCTCTTAAAACACGATGGTGATGTATATATGAAGGAAAGAGTAGGCTCAGTGACCTGATATGAAATTTTCTGAAAAAGTCTGTATTACTCCAAAAACCATCACAGAGTATATAACGTTAAAAGAGATTGTGGTGGAGAATCATGGGCACGTTTTTTAAAAACGGTTTTTTATCTTAAAAATAAATGGACCACTTTCAGAATATATATTAACTGCTTTATAATATTAACTGAAAAGGAATAAAAATAAATGTGAAAGATATAATATTATATAATATAATATTAAAATGTAACCTCTCTTCTGTATAAGGCTAACATTTTCCCACTTGGTCCATTTTATTCAACCATCAAACCTAATAAGAGACCAAATATATGAATCATGGTGATAGTTCCTCTAATAATGAGTATTATCTCCCATGTATTACGATGTATTTAGTCTCAGATCACAATCTCTTAACTTTAATGAATAAACCATATGTCTATTCTAGGTCACAACTAAATGAGTTTTCTCAAAATAATTAATTATGTGCACAAATAATTGAGAAAACATTAAACTGAATAAGAGTTTTATCAAAATGAAAGTACTTACAATGATTGTCACATCATGGAACCAAGTCCCATTCGCGTTACATGATCCTTAAAATTCTTTGGTGGCATGCCTTTAGTTAAAGGATCAACAATCATCAACTCAGTGCTAACGTGCTCAATAACCACTTTCTTTTCTTTAACACGTTCTCTTATGGCTAGATATTTAATGTCGATGTGCTTACTTCGACTTCCACTTTTATTATTCTTAGCCATGAAAACAGCAGCAAAGTTATCACAGTACAACTTCAGTGGCCTAGCAATTGAGTCCACAACTCTAAGCCCAGATATAAAACTCTTCAACCATACACCATGTGAAGAAGCCTCAAAACAAGAAACGAATTCAGCTTCCATAGTAGAAGTAGCAGTCAAGGTCTGCTTTTTGCTACTCCAAGATACTGCTCCATCAGCTAACATAAAAATGTAACCAGACGTTGATTTTCGTGAATCAACGCAGCCAGCATAGTCTGAATCGGAGTAGCCAATCACTTCTAAATTAGCAGTTCGTCTATACATGAGCATGAAATCTTTTGTTCCTTGAAGATATCTCATTACTTTCTTTGCAGCTTTCCAGTGGTCAACACCTGGATTACTCTGATATCTTCCTAAAACTCCAACTGCAAATGCAATGTCAGGTCTAGTACAAACTTGAGCATACATAAGACTTTCGACAGCTGAAGCATATGGAATATTTTTCATCTGTTCCCGCTCAAGATCATTTTTCGGGCATTGACTTAAATCAAGTTTGTCACCCTTTACAATGGGAGCTACACTTGGTGAACAATTCTTCATATTAAACCTCTCTAAAACTTTGTTGATATAGGTCTCTTGAGACAAACCCAAAATGCCTCGAGATCTTTCCCTATGGATCTTAATGCCAATGACATAAGATGCCTCTCCCATATCCTTCATGTCAAAGTTCTTTGAGAGAAATTGTTTCACTTCATATAGCATACCCTTGTCGTTGGTTGCAAGCAAAATGTCATCCACATATAAAACAAGGAAACAAATCTTACTCTCACTGACCTTTTGGTATATACATTGATCCATGATGTTTTCTTCAAAACCGAATGAAGTGATAACATCATCAAATTTTAGATACCATTGGCGGGAGGCTTGTTTTAATCCATAGATGGATTTATTAAGCTTACATACCAAGTGCTCACTATCTTTAGAAGAGAATCCTTCAGGTTGTTTCATGTAAACCTCTTCTTCTAGATCACCATTAAGGAATGTTGTTTTCACATCCATTTGATGTAACTCAAAATCAAAATGAGCTACTAATGCCATGATTATTCTTAAAGAATCCTTCTTAGACACAGGAGAAAAAGTTTCTTTATAATCAATTCCTTCTCTTTGAGTGAATCCTTTGGCAACAAGTCTTGCCTTATGTCTCTCAATGTTGCCTTTTGAGTCCTTCTTGATTTTGAAGACCCATCTACATCCAATGGATTTTACACCATCAGGCAACTGAACGAGATCCCAGACTTTGTTAGATGCCATAGAATCCATCTCGTCTTTCATAGCATCATACCATAGGTTTGATTCTTTAGAACTCATGGCTTGTGAAAACGTTTCAGGATCATTTTCGGCTCCAATGTTGTAATCCGATTCTTGTAAATACACTTCATAATCACTAGAAACTGCTGGTCTTCTGATTCTAGTAGATCTTCTTAATGGTGTGTCAACATCTTGATGAGAAACTTGTTGTTCAACATTTACTTGTTGCTCCTCGTTAACAACTTGATCTATATTATCATTTTCAGCAATTTGTGGAACATCAATTATTGGTTGTTCAATACGCTTTTGAACTGAAGGAGCGTGAATGACTACCAATCTTTCATTTGATTGAGAGGTTTGAGCTTCATAGTGATCTTTTTCAAGATCAACGTCTTGATTTAAATCACTCCCACTAATCAAGTCATTTTCAAGAAACTTTGCATTTCTTGATTCCACAATCCTAGTGTTATGATTTGGACAATAGAATCTATACCCTTTGGACCTTTCAGCATATCCAATGAAATACCCACTAATAGTCCTTGGGTCTAGTTTCTTCTCTTGTGGATTATAAATTCTCACTTCAGAAGGACATCCCCAAACGCGTACATGTCGTAAACTAGGTTTCCAACCTTTGAATAACTCAAAAGGTGTTTTTAAAACAGCCTTAGTTGGGACCCGATTTACTATATACACAGCCGTCTTAAGTGCTTCAGTCCACAAGAATTGAGGAAGTTTTGAATTACAACTCATACTTCTCACCATATCCATCAAGGTTCGATTTCTTCTTTCTGCTACACCATTCTGATCTGGAGAGCCAGGCATGGTATATTGGGCAACAATCCCATGTTCTTGAAGAAATCTAGCAAACGGACCAGGTGCTTGTCCATTCTCCGTGTATCTACCGTAATACTCTCCACCTCTGTCTGATCTCACAATCTTAATTTTCTTTCCACATTGCAATTCTACTTCAACCTTAAAAACTTTAAAGGCATCTAAGGCTTCATCCTTAGAACGAAGTAAGTACAGATACATGTATCGTGAGTAATCATCTATAAAGGTGATAAAGTATTTCGGACTACTTGCATCCATATCCGGACAACAAATATCTGTATGAATAATTTCTAGTAAATTTGAACTCCTCTTAGCACCTCTTTTGGACTTGTTAGTTTTCTTACCCTTAATGCAATCCACGCAAGTCTCAAAATCAGTAAAATCCAAAGTACTAAGTACTCCTTCACTTACTAATCGCTTAATTCTCTCAATGGAGATATGTCCCAATCTTCGGTGCCATAAAACAGAAGAATCCTCATTCATAACACATCTTTTTAACCCAGCGGAAACATGCATAGAACTATAGGCAGCGTTGTTTTGCAATTTAATAAAGTAAAGACCATCGCATAATTCCCCAAAGCCAATAACCTTGGATTTATTCAATAAAGTAAAACCAGAATCCGTAAAATTAAATGAAAAACCCAAAGGTGCAAGTTGTGAAATAGAAATCAAGTTCTTGCTAAAACTAGGAACATAAAAGGTCTTTTCTAAACATAAAACAAAACCACTGCTTAAAACTAAATTGCACGTCCCAATGACTTCAACATGTGAACTCATCTTGCTTCCTGAATAGATGTGTTGTTCACTTCCCATCGGTTTCCTTAGATTTTCCATACCCTGCAAGGTATTAGAAACATGGATTGTAGAACCAGAATCAATCCACCATGTGTTATGATTAAAACTAGTCAAATTAGATTCATAACAGACAAAAGCAAACAAATTACCTTTCTTTTCAAGCCAATCCTTAAACTTTTGACATTCCTTCTTCATGTGTCCCTTCTTTTTACAAAAGAAACATCTGGACTCCTTCTTAATAACTGGCTGAGCAGGAATCTTTCCCTTCTTATTAACTTGGTTCTTCTTATTCTTAAATGAAGTAGTCAAGTTCACCTTCTCCCCTTCTTCAATCAATAGCCTTTCTTCTTCTTGAACACACATAGTCAATAATTCATTAATAGACCATTTGTCCTTATGTGTGTTGTAAGAGATTTTAAAAGGAGCATAATGGTGAGGCAAAGTGCACAAAATATAGTGCACTAGGAAAGAATCCGACATGGTAACTTCCAAAGCTTTTAGTTGAGCCACAATGTCCCTTTTGCGCATGATATGATCACGCACTCCTCTAATTCCAGTGAGCTTTAAGGATGAAAACTGCATTATAAGAGTGCTGGCAAGAGATTTATCAGATGTCGTAAACTGCTCATCAATAGCCTTCAGTAAATCCTTGACATTCTCATACTGATCAACCGAACCCCGAATTCCAGCGGAAATGTTAGTTTTTATGAACGTTACGGAGAGACGATTTGACCTCTCCCATTTTTCATAAAGTTCAATAGCATCTGGAGTGCTGGTCTCAGTAATACCCGGTGGTTCTGGTTTTCTAATAGCATAGTCTATGTCCATCCAGCCTAAATGAAGAAGAACTCTCTCCTTCCAAATCTTATAATTATCTCCTTTCAATTCGGGAATACCACATTTGATATCAGAAAAATTCGCAGATTGAGAAACTGCAAATCCAAAATCATGTTCATTATCATAATTTGAGACTAAAATAAATGTCATGTTTTACCAATGCAAAACATGTCTTTACTAATAAGTCTATTAACATAAAACTTGCCTGTGGGCTAAAGTCTTACTCAATTAGACTCATTTAACTTTATGATAAAACTATTAAATTATATTTCATTCCTAATTCCTGTGGGAAAATTAAGAATTATAATTAATATTTTATCCTAATTAATTATACAAATATAACAAAAATCCTGTGGGTATATTTCATCACACTATATATAATTAACTACAATTAATGTTTTAATAAAGTGATCTTTATAATATAATTTAACTAATTAAAGATGCTGTGGCCACTCTCTAATTATTAAAAATTATATTTATCACTAAACATTAAATTATCTTTAGGTCTTATATTTAATCTAAATATAAGAATTATATTATAAATATAATTAATATTCAAAATTTATTATACTAATATAAAATATTAGTAAATATTCCACGTGCACTTTAATCCTAATAAAGTGTATAACATGCCTATAAAAGTGCGTAACATATATACAAATATATTAAGCATGTAACAGTAACATGAAAAGCAGCGAAATTCACTTTCAATCTAAATGTTCAACGCGCATAATTAAATGCTTATCAAACGTGCATATATCAGTAACCGTAAAAGACATCCAATAAAACGTAATAATATATATTAAGATATATGTATGGAAAGCAATCAGTGTGCAGAGTGAAAAGACAATTCTGGATTAAAATCTGAATTAAAACCAGAAGTAGGAGCGTAACTTTCACTTCCAAAACTCCAGTGCACGTACGTATCCAACAGGTAAAGAAGAAAAATAAAAAATTGAAATATAGGTTTATGAAAGATACCCAAAATGAAACGCAATGCCAAATGCCGTTTCAATCATCTTCAACCTTTCAGCATCAAAATTTTTACGGAAAATTTTACAGAAAATTTCACCAAAAATTTCTTCTTTCTCCAGTTTCAAAACAATTAATAAAATTGAAAACACAATACGCAAAGGAGTGAACCAAACAAGGCAGAGGATAAACATGCTCTGATACCAAATGTAAAAACATTTTCATACAATTCATACTGAAGATTTAATAAATCTAAATATATCAAACAAACACATTTAATGATATTCAGATTTACAAGAATAAAAGCGGAAGCAGAAAGACCAACCTCCAGCCATTGTTGTACGCTTGCCTAATTTCTGGTTTCTGAACCCTTGCTCTTAAAACACGATGGTGATGTATATATGAAGGAAAGAGTAGGCTCAGTGACCTGATATGAAATTTTCTGAAAAAGTCTGTATTACTCCAAAAACCATCACAGAGTATATAACATTAAAAGAGATTGTGGTGGAGAATCATGGGCACGTTTTTTAAAAACGGTTTTTTATCTTAAAAATAAATGGACCACTTTCAGAATATATATTAACTGCTTTATAATATTATCTGAAAAGGAATAAAAATAAATGTGAAAGATATAATATTATATAATATAATATTAAAATGTAACCTCTCTTCTGTATAAGGCTAACACATAGTTCATAACTTTATACATTCATGTCATAATCAATTTGCATACTTCATACAATCCATAACATAGTAAATAATCATATTCATACTTTATATACATTCAATCACTCAGCAACATGCATTCATTATCAACGAACATACAATTAAATTAAATAAGTTTCCCTTACCTCTAGTGTGAACGATCGTCCTAAAGATGGAATGCGGTTTGTCTGACTACAATTCTTCTACTATCAACGCTCAATCAACTCTTCAAACTAAACCAAACAATAAACCAACTGATTCAGAATGAGACTATGACCTCATGCACCTAGAAGTTGGTTTGCATGTGTCAGGGAACAAATGACTAAAAGGAGGAGAAGATCTTACCAGTTCAGAACTCGAAACCGATCGGTTCAGAATGGAGCTTAGGACGTCGGAAACGCTTCTACGGTGCCTGAATGGTGATCGGAGAAGAGAAAATGTAAGATTTCTTAGAAAGAAGGGAGAACTTTTAGTGAGAAGGAGGAGAAAATGAGAAGTTCAGAGTTTTTGGGGAAGAAGGGTGCATGCAGAGAGAGTGAGATGGAAGTTTCAGAAAAATCAGTTTTGCTTCCCACGTCAAAACGAACGTCTGCTCATCTGCTGATACATGTCTTCCACTATCTGATTTTCAAATCTTGTTGCTTGACACCTGACGTTCGTTCAAAAGAGTTTTGGGTGCGTTTTTAATGAGGTCTGACAGTGAAGTTGTAGGGTTTTAAAGTGTTTTAAACGAAATAAGAGAAGTCAAATATTCTCATTCATTTTATCTAAAACACGTAAAGAGAAACAAACACTATTGGAAAAATGACTTTTTATAACGTACAAAAATGATCTTTTATATCGTAGTTACTGGGGACATAGTTCTGGGTGATATAATAAGTCTGCGCATTTTATAACGTAGAAAATATTTATGTTATAATATGACATATTATAACGTAGTTTCTGAAGTACGTTATAATATGCGCAGTTTATTATAACAAATTTTCATTTGTATGTTATAATAGGTGGAATGTATTATAACGTAGAAGATTTTGTACGTTATAATATGTTATATATTATTACGTATATATTATTGTACGTTATAATATGTGATCAACGTACCATAACATACATTGTTTAGTACGTTATAATAAATGTTTTTTTTAAAAAAAAATTGATTATTAAATTTGACATCCAATGAAATTATAATAATATTCCTGTATTATCATCTCATCAATACATTTATAATCAATATAGCTTTAAATAAATAAATTTATTTAAACTAACAAAATAGAATTCATTTCAAATATTAAATAGTCTAATATTTAATACATCATTTATACATGAGAACGATCAAGAACAATAACTAGCAATTGCCAATGACCCTACGAGTTAGAATAATATTAATTAAAAGAAACTTGAATTGTTGAACATGTAGAATTAAAAATTAAATCTGGTATTACAAAAGGAAGAAACCACTTAAATATCATTTATTTGTACTTAACATAAACCAATACAAATACATGTAAAACCAGCAATAAATCAAGCAATCCTCTTTTCTATTTATTTAATACAACTCATGCAAACATGAAGCTAGCCCTACATAGACTACGTTCTTAGTATAAAAGTATTTGTTTGATAATGTTTTTTTTCAAATAATTGACTAATGACAATTTGTAATGATAAAATATTATATTTGGATGATGATAAATAAACTTTAAACAATAGTATAATATATGTTATAAGATCTGCGAAATCTTAATTATCCTTAGGTGGGCGACCACTAAAAGCCGCAAGCCTGCTTCCCAACACAATCAATTCCTTGCTTGCATCATCGCTCTCAACTATCACTTCAATGAAGCATAGGCAACTCTTTTTTCTTTCCATTGCTATCTTTATTGCTTCTGTTAGCTCCTCCTCACAGTGCACCTTCATAATTTCACGACATTATAAATTAGTAAGTGTTTTTCTGCTGAGGTTGTTTTATCCAAGTTTCCAAATTCCTAGTGTTTTTTTAAGAATATCACTCACCTTAGTAGTCCAGCACTTGCCTTCACCATTGTCTATTTTTTCCACCAGTCCAGCATAGTCCCAGTTTTTTATGACATTGTAAGGTCCATCATGGATTTGTATCTCTGTAGAGTATCCGCCATTGTTAATTAGAAAGATTATGCAATTTTGTCCACTCCGTAACATCGTTGAAACTTTTAAACTAGTCATGAAAAATTAAACCTCCGCATTTCCTTCAGGGCTTGCTGATGAATTGTCATCATTCTCCTCTTCATCCTCCGCATCCAAAGCCGAGCTGAAACAAGGAAGAACAAATCAAAAAGAGCAGTCCAAACCAATCTTAAACCTGTCAAGAAAGACTGTTTTGATTTCACACATGTGTCAGAGTGAATCTTGTTCGAAACACTCTCAGGTACTAAATGAAACACACCTCTTTTGGTAAAATTCTGAACCTTGATTTTTCATGTAACAAGAGATTAACCCTTTCACCAGACTCACCTGGCAGGGTAACAAATTATCAATAGTTGGGATTGCTAAATCATTCGGGAAAATGGTTTCATTCCAACAAGACCTTGTTTTTCAATTACCACACAGAACATTCTATATACTACAAATACTTGTGTGTAGATAAAACATAACTCTTGACCCAACTATAAAAATAATAATACACCGTACAATGCATTTCTTTTCATCCACCAAAAGCACACTGCTACAAACCAAAGCATTCTCGAATCAGAAAAGAATGATGTATACTAGTACCAAGTTGTGGGCTCACTCTCTTTCTCTCTCGTAAAGACGCAACACAGAGCTCATAGCATCAAATGGACAACACTGTAATGCAACATATTCTAAGAACAAGTTCGTGCCTAACACTTCATCGCAAACACTCGTCAAAAAAGCAACACACTCTACAACCACCGCCAATCACAATCTTTTTTCAATTAACTAAAATAATAGAAAAGGAAATCACTTTATTGGTTGTACGTTCCGCCCCCATTCAGCAAAGACAGGTATAATACAAGCATAAAAATAAAAGATAAAGACACACAAATGCAAATCGAATTAATAATTAAAAATAACAGAAGAGAGAAAATGGGATCTTTTAATAATTGATTAGATAAAAAAAAAGGAGAAAAGCAGAGGTGGAGATGGGAGAAGAGAAATGGACTCACTCAGATTCTTGGCTCGGGGTGTGACCCGACTCGGAGGCAATCAGATCGGGCGGACGAGGGTGGGCATTGAGAGCGGAGGGAAGGGACCGGATGGGGCGGAGCTTCTGGGGGTTGTGGCGGTGGGAGAGGAGGTCGGCAGGGAATAGAAGGTCGCCGGAATCGGGAAATGGAGCGACGTGGTCGGGGACGGGGAAGTGATCGGCGGCGAAGAGGTCCATAAAATGGTAAAAAAAAAAGGGAAAAAAATAGTGGCGCGAGGGTTTTGAGAAGAGGTGAAAAGTGAAGGAGAATGACTACTGCGTTACTCTCGTGGTAAATTAGAATATAACTAAGAAGCCGTAACGTGAGGTATTATAATTGATTTCTAAAACTCCGTTATAATATATCAATAATAGGTTTTTAATTTATTTACAAATTTGTCACCACTTTTTATATTATAATTGATTTTCAAAACTACGTTATAATATGTTTTAAATTTATTTACAAGTTTGCCACTGCATTGCATATTATAACTGATTTTCAAAACTGCGTTATAATATGTTTTAAACTTATTTACAGGTTTGCCATCGCGTTTCATATTATAACTGATTTAAAAAACTACGTTATAATATCTCCTTATTATAATGGATAATTTTATCCGTTATAATAGATTTGTTATAAAATGTCATTTTTCTACTAGTGAAAGAAAGTGATTATGTATTTTCTTACAAATTTGAAAAAGTTAGTTGTGATATGCCTTAATTCAATAAGTAGTTTGTTTAAAAGGAAAGTTGTAGGTTAGTTTTTTTAATGATTTGACCCTAAAATCCTTCTGACACAGTGAAGTCATGGAAGGCTTTCTTCCGTCAATCGTGCGCAAAGGATTAGGAGTGGGCCAAGGTGTCTCACATGCCTTTGCACTTCAAAAGAATCAAATCAAAGTCATTATGGAAGCATGATGGTTCCATCCATAATTGCAAAATCTTCTCTCCTGCATCGAATTACACACATTTTTTAATTTTAACTTTAAGTCTAACTTTTATTAATGAAACTAAATAAATAAATGATGATTTCTTTTTCCATAAATACGGTAACATGTATTAGAAATGAACATTCGTTCTAAATTTCACAAAAAGTGACTTGACTAATGAGATTTGTATTTATATATTTTTTTCATAAAAGAGATGTTTCTTCTCTCTTCCCATAGTAATTATAAAAGATCAGTGTCTTTTTTTCTTTTTCTTTTTTCTCTTTCTCTTTTCCTCTCTTCTCCTCACTTTCAATCTGGGTTATACCTTCCCATATGTTTAAATTCTTTTTTACCTGTGCTGCTAGTATTTATACATGTTGGTGTAATGACTTCAATATTTTAATCTAATTGACTTTTATTTATTGTTGAGATTTAGTTGTTGTTCTTATTGGGCTAAGATATATCCTAGAAAATTTTAACAAGAAGCTTTCTTGAACGTCTTTTCATCAATATTAGATATTTGTCTTCAAGTTTCAAAATTTTCTCATATGTAAAGATATTTTTGATGCATAAGTCAAGTATGTGTGTAAGAGAATAATAATTATTAGAAAGAATATGTAGTAATTATTTATTGAATATTGCTATTTATAATGGCCTTGAGCTTTTACTTAGTTGGATAAAAAGATTAGTCTTTAGATACAAATCAAATTACACAATAAATATTAACGAAAGTAAAGTTAGTTTTTCCTAAAAAGTAAATTTAAATAAGTTGTACAAAAATATAAATTTTAAAATGTAATTTTTTACAAAATAAATTCAATTTATTATGTCTAAATAAAAAATTAAAAATATGTGAAGTCAAATTTTAATCAATTTTTTCATGATTAATATTTCTTTTATTAATAATTTTATTGTGATTGGTTTGGTTGAATAATAAAGAAATACTCAAATTAAATTTAATGATAATTACTAATATAGTGTGGATATCCGAGAGTATGACATCATAAATAAATGTTTTTTTATAAAAAAGACCAACAAGGATTAATATCGTTCTTATGTATTTTTATTTGAAATAAAAAAAATAAAGTTCAGAAAAAACAGAGTTTAGAAACAACAGAGTTTAAGTAGTTCTAGAAAACTATTTGGAAAGTCATTTTGATTTTTTTTAAATTTTGAAAACCTTTTTTTACATTTTGGTATTTTTATTTAAAAGGAGTGTCAAAATAGACGAGCAACTGTACATAATCCAAAAATAAGAAAAATAAACTTTTTTTTTCAATTTTTTTTAAAAGAAATGGTGTATGTGTGAAAAAGTGTGCGAAAAAGTAAGTGAGTTAGAAATATGAGAAGTTGAAACAAGAGTTGTAAATAATAAAAGAGAAGCCCAAAATTTAAAAAATAAGAAAAAATAAATGGTGGGTGTATGTTTAAAATATATGCTATAATAAACCAGGGATAAAAGTGACAGAAAGTATGTGTTGAATTTCGGGGTTTTAGGGATTGACTTAAGCAAGTTTCTAATCTTTTTAGTCTACACATGAAAATGAAACAATGAAAAAGTAAATAATTTATAAGCTAAACATGTTTCATCAAGTTCTATAACCTAGAATCATAACCAAAAATTATTATTACTCTAACATTGAATCATTTTCATCAACTTCATCCTTGAGACTCTTCTTAATAAGTCATCATCTTCATTGTCTCTAAACAATGCCAATTGTTCAAATTCACGGAAATTTTGATTTAATTGCACAAACATCAATATCTTCATTCTCCCATATCATAAAAGTCTCTTGGTTTCAAATAGATTGTTCCATGCTTATTGACTTCATTCTTTACCTAACATGTCAATGTGTGAAGTTTTAACATGCTTCTCTCAGTCTCCAATGTGAATTAATCATTAAAAATTAATACAAGTGAAATTTTCACGATCTTTTTAAACTCTTTATCTTTTGTAATGTTAGCTCATTTATATTTGAACAAAGTAAATTTAAAATGATCCTAGTAATTCAACCCAATTGTGTTTTATAATTTTTCATAATATGCGAAATCTACTTTTTTAATGTTATTTTTTTGCATTATTTGCAACACATGATGTTGAAGAAGTTAAGAAAACTCCATTGTTTTGGGTTTTCATATGATGATTTCACCTTTCAATTTTGAATTTGGATCCATTTACATTGAAGTCATTAAAGTTTCTAACAATGTTGAGAAAAATTAAGCAACACACATGGATGTATTTGAGTTTTCTATATGATTTACGATTTTCTCCATGATTTAAATAACACATATTTATATCAATATTACTGATATTTTTAACGTTAATTTTTTCTTTTCTTGATGTTGAACGCGAGACATGAAAATCTTGTTTTACACTAGTGAAACACTTACTACTCTACCAATTAGTAGATACAGAGTGGTCAATTGATAAAATTTTGTATTAAAATAATCATCAATACGTGAAGTTTATTCATTCTTGTGACCATCCCTTCAAAAGCAAAAGGCTCTTCAAACATGTATCCTTCAACAATAGAACCTTTGAATTGTGTGAAGTTTTGCTTCACTAGCTAGGTGACAAGTTAAATGAACCATGATTGTAAAAAAGATAAGAAAGAATAACATTTCTTAGTGTCAAAGATAATTTAAATAATGTGAAACTTAAATTTATCAAAATAGTTTACTTAAACTTTTGTCACATAATTATCAAAACAAAAAAAAAGAACATAGTTCTATTATCACTATAATCACATTGTTTTGTAAAACATAGTAAGAATAATAGTAACAATAATAATATTTTAATTATTTCACATTGTTTGGTAAAACATAATAATAATAATAACAATAATAATATTTTAATTATTTTTATGATGAAAACATGTTTAAGTTATTTATTTATATTTTTAATAAAATATATTAATTATAATTATTCAGTATTTAATTAATAGTTACTAATGCTTTGTTTGATTTTGAAATGAATTTGAGGATAATAAAAGATATTTTAATAGATAAAATTGTAAGAAGACTAAATTATTTATGTATTGAAAAAACATACTGATTAGGAGAATGGAATTTATATTATTATGCTTATTATATTTGGTCATCTTATGCATATAAATATTTTGGTTGGAACACCACATTTATTCCATTAATATATTTGTTTATTGCTGATAAAAAGAAGTTGTAAGGCTATGTCAGTTAAAACTTTCTTTAAGGACGATAACCCACATAACATTGAGGTGGATGGTGAAAGGTGGGCAAGGTTGGAGTTGTTGAGGTTCTAACAAAGGAAAAACTAGTATGTTTTGATGAGCTACTTCAACCTTTAGTTCCTACCTTAAAGAAATCAAAAACACCATTTTCGTAACATTAAATGAACATGTTCCAATTCACTTCGTCAATAAAAAATGGAAATTAGTATATAATTTTATTTGTCACGAAACAAATAGCAATGTAATTGTGGTTCAGTGTCTTTTTTCAAAATAATTCTTCATTAAAAATAAAAATCGTCAAATAAAAATCGTCATATATTAATCATTAAAAAGTTAATTATTTATTTTTAAACAAGTCCTTTCTGTGTCTATTGAAATAAATAGACAAAGTAGTACAGAATATTATGAGAAGAAACTTTCAATAAAAATTTCACAGATAAAAAATTGGGTTTCCTTCCTAAGTCTTATTGCATCCTTTGTAGCTTGCTTAACTTAATCATTGCTTAGTTGTATGAATATAACGTTACCATGCGTGAAAATAAAAAATTGAATTTGAGATTTTATCCCACGAGAACTAGAATGTTCGGTGGTGTAATAAATGGAAAGATTAAAGGAAAAGATAAAGGAAAATTTATGAAACATTTAGATTAGAGAAAATTGTGCATAGAAGTGACATTGAAGGCGTAAATAAAACTTTGATGTTCTTGAGAACAAACCATCTGCACTAATCCAATGATTGAACATAACCTAATGAATCAAGATATAGAACCATGCCCAACACATTGTCCCAAGTTATAAAGTGCAACGCCAACTAAGAAAGTAGCTTAGAAGGCAAAGAAGCCAGCAGCAGCAACGGTGGCAACGAGGGCAGCAGAGATTTGACGAGCGGCGGCACCGTTGGCAATGTCGGCGGGGTCGGCCTCGGGCGAGAAGGCGTCAAAGGGTGCGGGTTCAGGTGCATAGAGCTCGATGGGGTTGCTGCCGGGAGCTGGTGGGGTTGCGACTTTAGTGTCATCGGATGATGGAGAAGGTGAAGGAGGAGAGGAGAGAGGAGACTCGGTTGATGGGGCAGGAGATGATTTTGGTGATGGAGATGATTTTGGAGATGGAGATGATGCTGGTGATGAAGATGATTTTGGTGATGGAGATGACTTTGGTGATGAAGATGGTGATGATGTTGGTGATGGAGATGATTTTGGTGAATGAGATGATGATTTTGGTGAATGAGATGATGTTGGTGATGGAGATGATTCTGGAGATGCAGATGGAGCCTCTTCAGCCATGGCAATGCCACTTACGGCAACAAAAACAAGAGCAAGAACAACAAGTTGACGAGCCATTTTTGGGTATTTTTTTTGGGGATTTTAATGTATTATTTGTTCTTGCGTAGGAAGATTCTTAATGTGTAAGAGCAGTTGTTCTTCTCTATCAGAGGAGGTAGAGAAAAACTGCTGCAAGTAAGAATGAGTATTGAGTTTGCATGGGAGGGTTATTTAAAGAGAGTTTTGATGGTTGAGAGAAGTTTTAGGGATCTATTTTGAGATAAATTTGTGTGTGGTTGGGAGAAAATGTAGGCAAAATATAAATAAAGGAAATAAGATATTCAGTTTTTAGACCTTATTTTAAGCTAACCTCTCACAAACTTGGAGGGAGTCAATCGGGGAAGAGGTTGTTTTTGGTTGAATCATCAAGAATTTCAAATAATAGAAATAATTGTAATGCACCCAACGAATCTACTCGAGATGAAGATAATTTACCAAATAAAGAAATTGAATCGTAAGACATTAAGAACAATTTCACAATTATAGAAAAAAAAAAGTTGCTTAAATTAAGCTCAAATTTTATTAGGTATTCTTGTAATCTCCTTGTGCATCTTCAAGGACTTTATCTTTAGTATTCGTTTAAATTACTCATTTTATTATTTTAAATCAAACATTTTACAATAAATAATTTTGTATAAACATAAACTTGAAAATATGAGAATAGTTACAAATAATTCTCTCACTTTTTAATAATTGTTTTGTTAATATCTAATAAATAATGAGTTTTTTACAAGTACTAAACCTTTATAGTAATTATTAATTTTTTAAATAATTTTCAGTTATAAAAAATAAATAATGACTGAATTATCGAGTCCAATAATAAATTCGTTTTTATAATACTAAATTACATAATTATTTAAATTTATCAATTAAATTGAATTTACTTTTTTCTGTTTTAAAATTAACATTTTTTTGTCAATTAATCTTGAAATTTTATAATCTTAAGATGTTTGTCCAATTAAGTTAATAAATTTATTGCCACTAAAAACATTACTGAAAATAATATTTTAATTTGGAAATCAAAATTACATTTTAATTAATTAATTAACTTAAATTTTAAATTCATTTATTTTTTATAAGAATTCCACTTCCAAAGAGATCTAGTTATGTTTTCGTTTCCGACATGAATCAGAGGTTCAGAATTCATTTTCTGAAGACAAAATCTAACCTCGTTTTAAGGCTATTGCTTCATGTAGCCTCACAGCTATTAGCTGCACTCCCACTTTAATATACTCTTGTATCGCATTACCTTGTTGTGGTTACTTTCTATCATTATTATTACTATAGAGGAAGAAGAAAAAAATAAGACGCTGCAGAAGAAGAAAAATAGAAAATGCAAGAAAAGCTCATTTGAGAAAGCAATATCCAAAATGCATTTCATATATTTTAAAAAACTGATTCTAAAATTTCCATTCGAAAATCTCATATCAGAAATCTTATTCTGAAAATTTTAAAAAGCTTATTCAAGAAAATTTTCAAAATATATAATCTGGACATCATTTTTTAAAAAAAATAAAAAATAAAATATTTGGAGATGCACAAAGAAATTATGAGGGTGTAGAATGTAAAAGCCCGTTTTAATCGGGTAATCATTGGCCCAAAATACCAGCAGGTAATTTTCATCCTACGCAACAGTGTTATTCTGGTAAGACTATTTTGTTTTTTGAGTTAGATTACAAATATAAAAGATTAATTTAAAAGTAAAAAATAAAAAAGTAAACTGAATTTAAAAAATGAGGAAAAACAAAACAAAAAATCTATTTTAGCATAAAGTAAATTAATTGGAACATGTGTTATGAAATGGTGAGCAGAAAGAAGTGAAAGAAAATCTAGAACGGGTGTGCATGGATAGACTCAGAAAGTGGTCCCCACTGTAGCAGCAACAAACACGTTGCAAACATAGATGGGATCGACAGATTTAACGTTTAAAACATAGTTTGTCACGAAACAGTTGTGCCATCTCCGCCCCCATTACCCTTTTCTTTCCCTTCTTATATTCACTCTCTCTTCATCTTCACTGTTCCACTGCTTCAATAATCCTTCTGCATTACCTTGCATTCTTCTCTTTCTCTTCTTCTTCTTCTTCATGGCTCCAGCCTTGGAAGCCCAGGTTCAAGAAGAGGAACAATCTCTGCCACAGAACAACAACTTCTATAACAGTCTTAATGATGCCACACACAGATCCAAAGTCACTGTTATTGGAAGCGGCAACTGGGGCAGTGTTGCTTCTAAGCTCATTGCCTCCAACACCCTCAGGCTTGCCTCCTTCCATGGTAATTTTCTTGCTCTTTCAGTACTTTCGTCAGAATCTTTATCACTTTGGATGAAGTGTTCATGCGTCAAATGTCAAATCGGTTTCCAAAACTACGGAACTGGGTTGATTTAATCCCTCAAGTTACAAGGAATGATTTTGTTGCATCTTATTTACGTTATTCAATGACTGATATTTTAGTCTTGAAAGTATGAAAAAAAAGAAATTGTTTATTCTATTTTTAGTCCCTGTTGTGGGATTTTGGTGCCTGTGTTGTAATTGGACGGAGTCATGGGGAAGTGACCCAATTGATGCAAATGAAACTTGAATTACGTTTGAAAATTTCATTGATTCATAATGTCATGGACTAATTTAATGCATTACTTGATTTCGTACTGGTGCATTTGAGTAGAATGATGTTTTGTACTCAAATCTATGTGATTGGATAAGGCTTTTACTGTTGTCGTATTCTCAAACAATATGAATAAGTGATCTTTCATTTAGAATCTTAAATTTCCAATTTTTGATGAAATTCAGATGAAGTTAGGATGTGGGTGTACGAGGAGACATTACCGAGTGGTGAAAAGCTCACAGATGTCATCAATCGAACCAATGTGAGAATTTTATTCCTTTCACTTTTTTCGTTGAATGTCCAATTTTTTTCCCTAAAAAGAAATTGAACATCACTGTTTATTTTGGCAGGAAAATGTCAAATATCTCCCTGGAATCAAACTTGGCCAAAATGTTGTTGCAGATCCAGACCTTGAAAATGCAGGTATCAGTGTTGTTCATTTATTTATTTGAGTTTAATTCCTATGTACAGTCAGTGTAAAACAATTTACTCAGTCAACCATTGAGAAATCTCATCATTGATATGATTGTTGTTATTGTAAAAGTCATATATCTTACCTAACCAAAATGTTTGTGATTAGATGATAATTTAGTACTTCTGCACACTATCACTGCATGAACTATTTGCTCATTATTTTTTTTCACTGTGATTGAGTACATAAAAATAAAAACCTCATACCCAAAGGACCAAACTTTGAAATGATGAAAATGATGCAAAACAACATAAGGATTAAAAGATGTTCACTGTTTACTTTGGGGTAAATTGAGCAGTGAGGGATTCCAACATGTTAGTATTTGTCACTCCACATCAATTTGTGGAAGGAATATGCAAAAGGCTTGTTGGGAAAATAAGGGAAGATGCTGAGGCTATTTCCCTTGTTAAAGGGATGGAGGTCAAGATGGAAGGGCCATGCATGATCTCTACTCTCATCTCCCAGCAACTGGGAATCAATTGTTCTGTTTTAATGGGTGCCAACATAGCAAATGAGGTAGTTAGAAGAAATTACAGTTTGTCTTTTTTTTCATAGTTTTCTACTCATTGTATTTGGTTGTTATATAGCTATTATCAATGTTTATGCAGATAGCTGTGGAGAAGTTTAGTGAAGCAACTGTTGGATACAGAAACAACAGAGAAGTTGCTGAGAGATGGGTTCAGTTGTTCTATACTCCCTATTTCATTGTGACAGCTGTGAGTACATCACATTCTTTAACAAATGATCATCAAACTTAATTCAACTGAGGAATTTGCTCTTTTAAGTAATCTGTAGCAAATACTAAGGAAATATCATGACTCAAGACAGATTATTATGAGTCCAAATTCTCTATTGGGTTTTTGTACTGTCATTTGCTGAGCATTAACAATACACTGATATTGGTATTTTAAAAATCTTTATAATATATTTTAAAACATTAAAATCAATGTATTTTGAAGGCACAACAAAAGAACAACACACAAAAACCCAGCAGAGAATCCAAATTCGATTATTATGGTCACGGGTGTTTTTAAATTTCTAAAACACTGAGATATTATGCAGCCTTGAACTGAATTATTTGATCTCATGGTAAAGATTAACATCATTTGATCTATATAGCCAACCTCACTTGATTTAAATAAGGCTTTGTTATTGTTGTTGTTGAGATATTATTGATACTTACAATTTTTGTATTCTATGGAAAAACAGGCTCAAGATGTTGAAGGAGTTGAACTGTGTGGAACTTTGAAAAATGTTGTGGCCATAGCAGCAGGTTTCCTGTACTGTATATGCACTTTGTTATTATTTCCCTTTTTTTCTATTTTTGTGAACAATCAAGGAATGACACACAAATGGGACAGGTTTTGTTGATGGCCTGGAGATGGGAAATAATACAAAAGTAAGTTTAAAAGATTTTATGATCAGAAGGTTAGCAGAAGGACAAAAAAAGGAAAAGGAAAGTAATTTTTGTGCATTTGATTTGGTTTTCTACATGTGTGTAGGCTGCAATCATGAGACTTGGTCTGAGAGAAATGAAGGCATTTTCAAAGTTGTTGTTTCCATCTGTTAAGGACAGCACCTTTTTTGAGAGCTGTGGAGTAGCTGATCTTATCACAACATGCTGTAAGGAAGCTAATTAATTTCACCCTATTTTTCACTGCTTGTCTTATGAAAACCATATTGTCTATGGCAGTGGGTGGAAGAAATAGAAAAGTTGCTGAGGCATATGCAAGGAATGGAGGGAAGAGGTTGTTTTTGTGTTTCTGTCTCTTTTGTCCATATATGTAGATTGAGGGAATGAAAAAGCCTGAGTGTGTTTTATGTTTCATAATTTTATGCAGGTCTTTTGATGAGCTTGAAGCAGAAATGCTACAAGGCCAGAAATTACAGGTATGTTGTGATACTTGGCATGACAAATAAATAGTACTATATATAGGTTCATGTTCTATTATAGCAGGAAAACTCTGCAACCACTAGTGATTTTCATGTTGTTAATGTTGATGTTTTTATTGATCTAAATTTCTTGCACCAAGGGTGTCTCAACTGCGAGTGAGGTTTATGAGGTTCTAAGCCATCGTGGGTGGCTAGAGTTGTTTCCTCTCTTCTCAACAGTGCATGAGATATGTTCTGGCCTACTTCCTCCATCAGCCATAGTTGAATACAGTGAGAAGCTACCTAGGTCCTTCTAATGCAAGACAAGACATTATAGTTGTATAAGCAACATAGTCACAGTGACAGTTTAACCAGCATGTTTTAGCTGTATCAACTGTGCAAAGCCTTGGTGGCTAGGATGTTTTTTCTTTCCAAAATATCATGCCAACGAGGATCTCTCAAGACCAAGAAATTTGACTTTTACCTCAAGTTTTTCCTTTTTCACTGTAAACATTACACTCAACAAACTTATACAGTTTACATATACAATAAAGTAGTAGTTTAAATTTCTGTATTCTCTATTCTTTGATTTTTTTTTTCCATTTACCTTAAGCTATTAATTGAGCTGTGCTTTATTTCCCAATTTTGAAATGCTGTTGGATTTAACACTGGTTATATATGCTGGAGGACAACATTAGATTGCTTCTCTTTCACTTTCTTGTCTCTTTTTTGTGATTGAGATACAAAGCAGAAAGAGAGTATTAGGAAGTCCCATAAATGTAATTATAAAAAAAAAAAAAAGGGAGCAGTGAAAGAGAATCAACGTCCAGGTTGTAAAGTTCATTGCTTTTGCATTATAATATTCTTTAACATCATTTTTGCAAGTGTGAATGCTATTATAATAATAACAAAATATATAGCATGTTGATGGTGATGGTGAATTTTTTTTATTCACCCCCATTTAATTCTGGACCCAGAACTCCATTCTAGCTTTGTTATATTTCCATATTTCAACAGACACCAGTAACGAAAATTTGACTTTTCGAAAACGAATTTTAATATGGTATTCTGACTTTTTTTTTTACAGAAGAAAATAACGTTTTCAATAATTTATATCAAAAATTTTGTAAAATTATTTAAAAATTATACAGTTCATATATATTTTTAAAACTTAAAATATATTAAGATTTGTTTAAAACAAATTAAAATTAGGTTTTGTAGTTTTTTGATTAATTAAAAATTGTAGCTTTTTGTATTTGCAAATTTTACTGGAAGATAAGTCAAAACTTAGTTTCAAGGAACGGAATTTCAGTTTGGTATTTTTTTAAATAGAAAATGAATTTTGTTAAAATAATTTATGTAATAAATTTTGGTTAAAATTATATTAATTTCTTTATATTTTGTAAGAAACTTGTAACATCCCAATAAATAGTAATTACCATTAATTAGAATTAATTACAATTAACAGTAAACAGTAAACAGTCTTTACAACTAACAGAGATCAAAAGCCGAACGGCTTGAATGGTAGCGTTACAATAATCAAGTCCAAAACAGCGAACGCTAACAACGAACGATTTTACAAAATAAATAACCGAACGTCCTAAAACAATAATCAAACCACTAACTGCTAATAAAGAGCGAGCGGTCTACTGCTCGGCCTTAACCTCCACCTCGACTAGATTGGCGTCCGCCAAATTTTCTTCTTCCAGCATATCTTCAAGTGGCGCCTCTCCATCTGCTCACATCCACAACGGATGATCATTGCATTGACAAGACGGACGTACATAACCAATAGACAACACAAGGAATTGCAAGGGTAAGCTTAGGTAATTTAATCCATACAGCTCACATACAATTTATCATAAGAAATTAGCACACAAGACATACATCAATGAATCAGAATAGAATAAATTATCCAACTCTTATAAATGACGACCGTCCGGACTGTATGAATCCAAGTAACCGCAGGCGTTCGTGCACCCGGGTGATGTAGTAACTGAAACCATCCATCAGCTGCCACCCGAGGTTAACCCTATCAGCCTCAAAGTACTCAATAGGGCTAGGGTCTCCTGCCATTCCCACACATGACCTACTCCCCTCTACATGAGGACGAGCACTCACGGAATATCAGGATGATCAGCCATCAGCGATTTTACCATGGTCATACTACACAATTCATCATATTCAAATCAGAGAGACGTTCCTCCTTGGAACGCTCGTTCAAATTCCAAAATCATAATTTCATCTCATATTTGGTTCGCACATTTTATAATTCCCACAACATCACATTTTCAATCTTAGTTACACTTCTCTAAAAAGACGAACGTTAATTAACTGTATGGACGAACGCTATTTAAGATCAGAACGAACGCTATTTAAGATCAAGACGAACGTTATTTAAGATCAGGACGAAAGCTATTTAAGATCAGAACGAACGCTATTTCTCGCTAATTAAATGTACGGAAAGAACGAGCGTTCGGTATAGGACCGAGCGCTACTTATCATTTACCTTCTTGGACGAGCGTTCGGTCTAAGACCGAGCGCCACTTAGGACGAACGCTCGATACAAGACCGAGAATCCATTTGGACGAACGCTCAGTTGATGACTGAACACTATTAAGACGAACGCTCGATATAAGACCGAGCGCTTACTTAAGACGAACGTTTAATAAAATCGATCGTTATTGGGACGAACGCTCAGTGTAAGACCGAGCGCTACTTAAGACGAACGCTCAATTAGCATTTCAAATAGGGACGCTCGTTCTAAGACAGAATCCTTTCCAAATGAAAGAATTTCACTCTAAATCAATTTTAGAGAAACCGAACGGTATATGACCGTACAAGGACGAGCGTATTTTATCAAGCAGAGAATATGATATCTTCCAGATTTTTCATTTTTCAATAACTTTACAGTTTTCATACGATTCATAACTTAAAATTTCTCTCCACCATAAATCTCATACATTACAAAATTCATATTATCATCCCAAACCATACAGAAACTTAATCATATTCCAAATCATACATTTCATTCTCAGCATACAGTTCAAACAATATTCATCACATAAATCCAGTGCAACCATGCTCGTTCATGTATAACTAAACATCAAATATTTCATGCATTTCAGACATCCAGTACACTTCATTGCTTTCATACACATCAAACAAGTATTAAATTAAATTACTAAAGCTTCCCTTACCTGGTCTAGCAGTGCACTTCCAATTGCTAGGGTTTCACTCGTTCTCTCACAGCTTTCTATCCAAGGAGTTACTCAACAACTTTCACTAAATCTAACATACCAAAAATCGTAAATAGATCAGACCTCTAACCCATGCATGCAACCAGAATTTGGTTCGCAGAAACAAAAGGGGAGAACGTTCAGGGACGAGAACTTACCAGTCACCAAATCCTAATGTGTTCGGCTCAAATGAAAGCTCACGACACCGTGAACGATCCTACGGTTTCTGAAATGGAAACAGAGATGGTGATGGTGAGTTATCTTAGAGAGAAGATGAAGGAGTTTTAGAGAGAAGTTGGAGAAAAGAAGAGCAAGGGTTTCGTGAGGAAGAAGGTGAATGCATGGAATGGAGTGAAGTGTTTTCAGAGAAATCATTTTCTCTTCCTCGCCGAACGGCCATGCATTCACGTACCGCCACCTGGTTTCCACTCCAGCTTTTAGAAAATTCTGACGTGACAGATGGCGTCAGCGCATGCAGAGGGTGATTTCCCTTCCCACACAGGACGAACGTCCGTTCTCATCATGCCACTTGTTTTCCACTAACGTTTTTGGAACGTTCCCTCAGTGACACATGGCCGGCGCATGCAGAGTGGTGGAAGTGAGTGGGTTTTGACGTGGCAAGGTGTAATAAATGGTGATCAGAGTGTGGATTTAAGTGCTTAATTATTCAGGTTCTCACAAAACTAAAACTATAAAAAATTACTTTAATATGAAAAATTATTTTGTGTTTAATTAAAAAATTTAATATGAAATGTTGGCAAATTGTATTGAAAAAAAAACCATACGGAACTCAGTTTAACGGGAACTGGTCTAGTATTTTGAATTTTTTTAAACAGAAAATGAATCTTGTTCAAATTATTTTCATAAAAAAATATTAACATTGATAATTAACGTGAGTATAAAATTAAGTTTAATGTAAAATATTAATATTAAATTAAATAATTAATAAGGAATTAATAATATTATTATTATATATTAAATATAATAAATTAATAATTCCATTATTATTAATTGAAAATTTGTAATTGGCTATAATTATTAATTTAAATTATTGTTAATAAATTTATAAACTTAGTTTTAATTGTAAATGTACTATTTAAAAAGTATTTAAAATATATTTGAAATAATTATCTATAATAAATAACTCTTTGAAATAATAATTGAAGATTGAAAATGACTTATTTGAGAAACTTATAAAATAATAAATTTAGCTAACTATGTTTGGAAAAACTTATTTAAGAAATTTATAAAATAAATTCAATAATAAACATTTAAATGTAAAAATATTTAAATATATAATAAAAGTAATTAAAATTTAATTTTTTATGGAAGTTAATTCACTACAAAAACATAATTTAAGTGAAATGTATAATCATAAAGTCTTATGCCCTCTTAGTTAATATGGTCTTGAAAGTCACAAGTATTATGTGTTGACTTATGTAAACAACTAGTATAGACAAATGGTTTAATGTTAATTTTTATTCAGGTTTTAGGTGAAGAGCTTCACTTGTATTATGATACTTGATCATGTATGTATGCAACATTATCATTGGTTTTGATTTGACTATATCAGTAATTTCGTTTTTACATTTAAATCGATTCATTTAATTTTTATATTTTTCTTTTTTACGCCTCAATTTTTTAAATAAAGTCAATTTGATCCTTAAAGTTTGTCACCTTGCTATGTTGTGTTTAAGTAATAATTTTGTTTTTGAAATTAACTTTGATTATTGTGTAAACTTGGCTCATTTGCCCTTCTTTAACTAGCATGCCAAATTTTAATTAACACGTCACCTTGATTAGCATGCCAAACCTTGATTGACATGTTAAATATAAGTTTTTGTGTCGTTACTTGACTCACATGTCAAACCTTTTCTAACATGTCACACAATGACTAACATGTAATTCTTTGGTGGATATGTCTTTCCTTGACTAATGTGTACCAAAATTGGGTTATGAATAGGACTTCTTAGTCATGTTTTCCATTTGTTAAAGAAATATTTGTTGCATAACACTCTGAGCAAACTCTTTCCCTCTCTCTATTCCAATTAGATGTAAAATATGTTTTTTTTTTAATGGACCGCTTGAAGAAGAGATTTATGTCACTCAACCTCCTGGATTTGAGATTAAAGGGTGTGAAAACAAGGTGTATAGGTTGAGGAAGACATTATGGTCTAAAGCAGGCACCAAGAGCATAGAATAAGGTGATGGATTTGTTCATGTTAAAGCATAAGTTTTTGAAATGTCCAGTGGAACATGGTGTTTATGTAAGGTTCCAAGATGATACAAATTTACTCCTAATGTGCATTTACGTGGATGAACTATTGATCACATGGAGCAATATCTTAGAAATTGAGAAATTTAAAGGATTATTGATGGCTGAATTTGAAATGATTGATAGTACTTTCTTGGGCTTGAGTTTGTTGAACCCATTACTGGAATTATTCCCCATCAAAGGAAATATGCAACAGAGATCTTAAAAAAATTCAACATGAAAATCTGTAATGTAGCAATAACTCCAGCAAAGACAAAGATTATTGCCTCAGATAATGATGAAGAACTTGACAACACCCTATATAAACAAATGGTTGGTTCATTCAGGTACTTATGTAACAATAGACTTGAGATTTGTTTAGTGCATCCAGTATATGCTTTTGGGTTTGGCTTAATGATGGTATTAATTATCTTTAGATACAGTGGGTCCAACCCTAGAAATTTTGGGTGTTTCTTTTGCTTGGTACAGTAAGGATGCATGTCAAATGGTTAATTGAAACCAATCTTGAAATTTCATGAGATAAAGCATGCAAATCTCACGTACAGTATTCATATATATGTTGGCTTCATTTTTTGGTTGGCGTACCAATTAATACAAATTTATCTTTTATTTCATGATATTATTATTATATTATTGTTTTAGGTTGTCGGAATTTTCTTTCATTTTATTTCCTAACTTCAGACCTACCTTTTTCTCGGCGTATTTCTTTTAGCCTCATTTTATTTTAATCTATTTCAAGGTTATATGTTAATGAATTTCCATATGTTCTATAAACATCTTTTGTCAAAATGAAACATTCAGAACAAATTTCTGTGACCATCCCTATCTTCGAATATCTTAAAATAAAAGTATAAATATTTGTGTGATAGCACGCGTGGTCTTAGTATTTAGAATTTTCTTTTTTTAAAAAAAATTGAAAAATATTTTTTTATATTTGTTTTTTATGTTTAAATCGCTTTCACGTTCGTTGTTCGATATCTTCAAACTATCTAATGTCATCTAAATACACACATCATGCATCTGCTAGATTTTGTCAGGAAAGAAACCAACCTTCCAATCCATAGGCACTGAAGGAGTTCTTTTATGAACATATTTGAGAATTGAAGAGATTATTTAGAGAATTTGAATTTAATTTTATTCAAACCAGTAATATGTTGATTTTATGTTATGATATATGGTTGAATAACATGATAAAAAAAGACTTCTTATTTTTGTTAAGAGAGAAAACAAATACATCAAATATAGATGAAGTTTTCGAATATATTTAGAGGACACTCAACTTTTGTGCTTAATGCTTAGCCATAGATCATAATCCATAGTGTATAAGCACTTAAAACTTTTGCTTATCCATTATCCATGGCCTACATACTAAAGTTATAAAGAAAAGAGTTTCTTGCTAAAGAAAACCTGGCAATGCCTTGGTCCAGAAAGTTTTAGTAGCATTACTTAGATAAGGAATATACACAAATCAAACACATGTAGGAAGAAAAGGTGATAGCATCACATTCCAATGTAAAAACCAAAAGCTTCCTTTGATGCCAATACTTATCAACGTATCTGATATAAGCCATACTACAACACCAGGTAGGTCAATTTAAAGAAGAAAAAAATCCCATAAAGCCAAGCCACTTATGAATACATAATTTGATTAAACCAAGAATCTCAGGTCCTTATTCTTTCCAGCCTGTCCACACTTTTCCTTGCCTTTTCAAGTTGATGATCAATGCTTTTTCTAGACTTCTCAAGACAATCCACACTTCTTCTTGACCTTTCTATGTGATCAAAAGTTACTCTTAGTCTCTCTAACTTTTCTGCATTATTGGACAAGTTCTTCAGTTTTTCAGGCCTGTCTGTGCTCAGCCGTGGTTTTTCCCTGCGATCAGTGCTCTTTCTACTGACATCAAATACATCGGTGCTCTTTCGGGGCTGCTCAAACTGCTCCATGCTTCTTCTGAAGCTGTATCTTTGTGATGGAGACTTCTCAACAGTGGATATGAACTTCTTCAGATGCCTGATATACTCAGGAAATTGCTCCAAATCACAGTGGTTACCCCCTTGTAGCCACAGTGGCTCATACTTCTCTTTACACAGTTCCCACAGTTGTTTTCCGTGGGAGCAATCTACCACTTCATCTGAAGTACCCTACATAATAACATGAGAAACTTCAATCATAAGATACTAACCAGATTCTTTCATCATGTAAATAAATATTATGCAGATGAAGTACTTTATGACACAGTTGTTTCGATACTCAAGTCAAAAGAAAACTAAACTAATAGCTTGCATGATTGTGCCATACTTATGAACTTCAAATTCTCTAACAGCTGAAATGGTTGATAGCACACATTATTTTAAAAACTGATAATTGACACAAGTGGTTTAAATAATAAAAGTGAAGAGTCTGAAATGTGCATGTATTTCATTCACAATTATCAAATGACTGCAAAACTAGTAGATACAAGAAATAATGGAAGTGAAAATTCTTTAATTGGCACTTGTCACTGACACAATTTCTCAGTTCTGTCGAAATTGATCATCCTTGTTTACCATAAACGATAAGAATGATATGCAGAACATGCTCCATAAGTAGAAGACTGGCAGTATTTTAACTGGTTTCTTGATTTTAATGTTAAGACTACATACTCTTATTCCCTGTATAAACTTAACTACATAGAGCAATTCAGGTGAAGAAAATTTTGTACTTCCTAAATTTCAAATACGAAGTTCAAGGGCTTAGAAGTCTGCCAATGCCACACACGAGGCATAACAAAGGCATTCTGTGTCATATGATTATAATGAAGAAATAATTGTTCACATAATCCCTGTATAGAACCACAGAAATAACTCAGTTGGGTGAAAAGTCTACAATAAAGGTAAAGAAATTTTTTAAAAAGTGGAAAAAAGAACAACGAAAAAATAAAGCCCAAGATATAAGATATTCAAAAAGAAAGATACCATGTAACCAATACAAAAGTAATTGTTTCTCAATCCAACTCAAAAGCAACAAATGATGCAGCATCTTCCAAGAAAACTTACATGAATTATAAGAACAGGACAATTAACCAATGGAATTTTGTCGATATTCTGCACATTAACACAAAGCAGCACCTGATTAGGTTAAGGAACTCATGTGCCCGTAAATCAGTAACAATTTATTAGAAATCTCAACAATGATTAGAATTCAAAAACATTATCCTACCTTGTATATGTCAAACCAGTAACTGCGTTTCACTGGATACATGACCCTCAAGCCTGAAAGTATAGGACTGTGCAGAACAACAGCTCTCAATTGTGGCAATTTAGTTGCAAGATCCAAAGTAGGGCCACTGCCAACAGATTGGCCATACAAGATTATATCCTCTTGCTTGGTACCATAGGTTTCTTCTAGACATTTGTACACAGCCTCAATATCTGCATATGTATTCTGCTCACTTGGCTGCAGTTCAGGCAAAACAATGTTTCATCAGCAGATGGTTTTAGCTCTACCACTCTTCACATCATCACTGCATGACATAACAACATGAACAAGCATTTCAGATTCTTACAAACCTTCCCTGATGATTGACCATACCCAGAGTAGTCATACCTGCACAAAATCACATGACTGTGAGTCAAATCCCCGTTTCACAATTCTCCTTTTGATCAACAGAGATAATAGACACTATTATTCACCACACTTTGCTTGTGGTACCAGTTAACAAACTATAACATTTCCACCAAGAAATAACACACCAGAAACCTTAATTACAAACATATTATCAAAATATGCAAACTACAAAGGTGTAAACTCCTTATCATAAATTCTTAAGTAGATTTTAAGTCTAATTCAACCTTACAACAAGAACATTCAATACTATCTTAAAAGCTAGATTTTAAATCTAAGTCAACCTTAAAAAAAAACTTGTAATACTTAAGGAACTTGTAATACTATCTTAAAAGGTAGATTTTAAGTCCAGCTCAACTTAAAAAAAAAAAAAACTTGTAATACTATCTTAAATGATAGATTTTAAATCTACCTCAATTTTACAAAATCAGCTTGTAAAATACAACTTGCATCCATTTATATATAATAATTTGACCTTTATCTCTAGACAATGAGAGATTTCCCACATAAATTGCAGCCAACCCAAAATAGAAAAAAATAAAGTCCTCCACTTTTTTCTTTAATCCTTCCAAAGTTAAAAATGCCTCACCACAGCAACCACATTTTAATATTTCGAGAACATACAAAACGAGGAGTACTAACACTATCTGATATTAATTAAAACTATTAAAAATTACAAAATAACGTAGATCTCATCAAATAAAGAGAAAAATTCATTAAAAATTTATAATTTTTAATATATTGAAACTAACAAAGTGCTTTTAGACGAGTCTAACTGTTACTTGCATTTCTCTTCCCAACGTTCCAAATCATTCACAATCCCTCCCTCCAAAAAGCACCATGTGGCCACCATTTTCAATCTCAAAAAGAGCCAAACTTTGGAAAAACTCAAACGAAAACCAACGCAACCACACGAACAAGGCATGAAAATTTACCACACACATAAAGTGAGATGGCGTATTATATCACATTGCAATGTCAGAGAAAGTAGTAATTAATTTTTTCAATAATACCTGGAAGAAATAAATGAATCAACAGAAAAAACAACAACAAAAGTAAAATACTTTAATCAAATAAAATTATTCCATTACCCACATAACAATATTCCTAAAGCTTTAACTTTTAACAAAGCCAACGATACAATGTTTCATTAACTCAATTTCACCTTCAATAAAGCTTTCACAGTCGTATAATTCATTTGATACAGTCAATTACTTGTGTGACATCATCTATAAAAACAAATAAAGTCTTAAAGTTTCAATCTCAGCAAAAACGCCAAGGTTCTTTAACTACCACTACAATTGTTACGATTTTAGCAACAACATCAGGGTTTTTGAAGTGATTACAACTGTAACGATTTTAGCAACAACATCAAGGATTGTATATTCATCACAATTGTGATTATCACACACACGGCATTTGATTACCACCACCACAACAACAATTCAGAAGTATAAAACAAACAAACAAATAAAAAAAGTGAGAAAGCATAGATATGCATACCCAATGAGATTAACACGTAGATGGATGGTGAGGTTGACGAAAAGGTCATACATCTGGCCAAGATCGGTGGCGTTGCCGTGTGAGTAGAGAAGAGTGGAAGAGGCCATGGGGTGGCGAACGTACATGGTGAGTATCTGAGTTCCACGGCGCGTGGGAAGCTTAAGAATTTCAACGTTCTCGCGGTGAGGGAAGGGACTGAGGAGCAGAAGACCCGTTACCTCGTCCTTGACAACCTTGTACGATGCTGGGTTGGGTGGGAAGAAGGCCAACTTGGAAGCCATGGATGATGTGACACCTCCCATTGCATAGAAGAAGACGAAGACGGTGGTGTGAATTTAGAAGTTTGCGAGGTGGGATTAGTTGTGTGGAAGGAGAATGGAAATGGAAAAAGGGAAAGAAAGAAAGGAAAGAAAGGAAAGTAAAGGAAAGTAAGGAGAGGGAGTTATAGTGAGTGAGAGAGCTTTAGCTGTGTTATGCAGTAGATGTAATAATGATGCTATTTGGTTAGGAAAAGGATATATACATCACTCATCTTATCAATGCCTTCCGACAAGAACATCCATCTACCCACTTTAATTTTTTTTCTTTCAAATTTAATTAAGATTTAACTTCTTAATTTATATATTTTTAATTAAATAAATATTAACTATTTTATTTAAGATTGAATATGATTTTATTCATGAATTTTATCATAAAATTGAAATTTAACTCTTTTAAAAATTTTCATATAAATTTATTTTCAAAACTTAAAAATAATTTATATACACATTTTAACTCAATCATCTTAAATTCTTTTTTAATGTGTCAAACACATTTAGTGACTCTATTTAAGTTGTTTATAAAATTTGATAAATCTCCACTTTAATGTTAGTTATGAACATGTTTAACACTTAAAAGAAATTAATGTAATCCGATTAAAAGATTTATTTATTTTAATGGTTTGTGATGAAAAATGTATCAAAATTTTCAATATCAATGTTAAAAATTTATAGACTAGAAATATATTTAACACTATTATTTGTAATGAGTATTTAAATGTTTTATTTTTTAATTAAATTTTTGTTACTTAATTTTTAATTAGATGATGTAATTATTATATTAATTTATTATTTTATTTACGAGTTAAATATGTTCTTAGTGAAAATTAAAATTAATCTTTCTTTAAAAAACATTAAACAAATTTAACAATTGATTAAAATAATTAAAATTCATACTAAATACGAGAGATCAAACAGAAAAACTAATTTTAATTTTCATTCAAAATTAAATAATAAAGTCATATTTAATATTTTATTTATTCATTTTACATGTTTAAAATATAATATTTTAATTAAAATAAAATAATATTATTACTAAAATAAGTATAGATAATTTTTATTGTGTTTATTTATAGTTAAATATTAAGGTTTTGGACAGCTATGGATAACAACAATCATTTACTTATTTATAATGAAAGTTACGAAAGAACATAATAATATATTATCTAATACGTGTTTAATTTTTATAATAAATTTATTTTAATAATATTATTTTATATTAACTATAAAATTTTACATATGAAAACAAGAAAACAAGTAAGTTAATGAATATTTAAATAAATAATAAATAATAAAAATTAATATAAAATTATGAATACTAAATAAAATAAAAATATTTAATAAAAACTTAATTTATAATATTCAAATTTATAAAAACTTGAAATTTAAGTAAACTTGTTTTTATTTTATTAATTCTTATTAGCATCAGGACTTTCACCAACCAAACTAAGTATTTTATTTTTTTAGTATATATCTATCGTTGTTATTTAAAGCTTCCCATATTTAGCTCATAATAATAAATTTTAGAATATTCGTGATTAGTCGAAAGATAAATTTATGTCTGTACATATTCAACAACCATGATTTATTATTATTTTAGTATCTACTAAAAACTTTTATATATTTTTCTTTAGAAATACCAACGGTTTACTTTACAGTGATAAATAGTTACGCATGTTTAGTTATTTGATTGTGATCTTTAATTTCATATATGCATAGGCATCAAAACGCCGTATTATTTGTTACATCTTTTCAACCGTTTTTTTTTACATTTTTTATTTTATTTTTCTAAGTTCATAATATTATATATATATATATATATATATATAGTATTCTTAATGTAATTTTAATTAACATTTTTTTTTAGTTATTGTTACAGAGGATGAGAGTCGACCGATTGGTTGGGTATGACTGTGCTGAGTCAAATGAATCGAATTGTCAAAATACGAAAAAGGATTTCGTAGTCAATCAATCACGACAGCAGTTGAACACAATTAATACAGTAATTATTATTGATGAGTGGTTAAGATTGATATTAATAACTACTAAAAGATAAATTAATTTATGAGATTCTCTTAAATTCTAAAGGTTTAATTTCAAAGTAGAGAACATTTTTTCATAATTGAACTACTTTATACTTTTAGAAAAAATTCTAACATAAAGTTGGAGTGTCTACTGCAGATCAATTTCTTCACACCAATCGATTACCTACAACAAAATAAAAGTTCTTTCAGATAAAAGTATTGCGCGAGATTCATCCTTATTTCTCTTCCCAATCTAGCAAAAACAATTAACATGTCAAATCTTGAATTTGTGATTTTAATATTATGATATAGAAAGAAGTTCGAGCAATATAAGACTAAAGAATTAACAAGGATGAACATGTGGTGAGGTAGAAACATCCGAAAATTTTCACGGTCGTGATCGTGGTCTCACTAAAATTTATGACTGTGGAAATGGTCAAAAAGGAATTTTCAAGAATACTTCTTTTCATTCAAAGTGGACAGAAATGTGAAAAAAAGGAAAAGAAAAAGCAAGTTGTGGTGATAAAATATCGTGTTCAACTCTTCTAAAAACAACTTTAAAATAAAGAGGAAAATATAGAAACATATTTTGTTTATGAAGTTTTGTAATTTTGATTATAGTCATATGATACTACTCTTTTTTATATTGTTGATTTTTTTTTGTTAATGGATGTCTTAATTACATTATTGGTAATGGGAGTACTAAATAATAATTATTTTTCTTATAATATGCATTTAAATCATAATGTGCATGTTTTTTTATGTTTAATAGAGAGTTTCAGGTTTTTAATAAAAGCAAGGTTTAATATATATATATATATATATATATATATATATATATATATATATATATATATATTTTACACATTTTTTTTTCTAACATTGATTTATATACTTCTTCTTCTTTTATGAAGAATGAATGTTATCACTTACACCAATTCATTAATAACAAATATACGTGTCTTGTTATAATGTAATAATCTCTACCATTCTTAAAATAATCAACTCTTCTCTTATTTGGAAATGTTGCAAAAAGTAAACATTAATATTATTTCTATAACTTGAAATAAAAAGTGAAAGGCTTACAAAGTGCTACTATACTATTATCGGTATTATGTTGAACAATAAAATTATTTTCCTAATTTTAATAGAAATTTATTAAATTTCAAAGATATTCATAAATGAATATCATATTGAAACAAATAATAAAGGAAAATTATAATATATTTATATTTTTCAATAAAAAAATATGCACCAGACGAATTAATCTATCTATATGTATGTATTGGTACAATTGAAAGACATGTTATCATAAACTAGAAGTTTATGTATTAAAATAAATTTATTGTTGTCATAACTAATTATATCATTTTAGATTTTATATGTTGTAGAAAATAGTTGGAAATTAATGTATACACCCATGTAAGATTTAGAAGATTCTTCAATCCAACAATGTCTCATATATTATGTTCATAACTAAAGTTGATAATAAAATCGTCACAATAAAGATCTAAGAATATATTATGTTCATAACTAAAGTTGATAATAAAATTGCGACAATAAAGATCTAAGAATAAGTCTTGTATTTCGTGATATTATTTATCTAAAAATATTACTCAACCAATTGCCATATGGTTTAATGACATGAAAAGGGTAATTATTATTGAAGGTGAACTTTATAACTCTAACTCAATCCAATAAAATTGGCTTGTAAGGTGAGGTTTCTATCTACTTATATATTTTAGATTGGCTTTATATCTAGTTGATGTAAAAATTCCAACACTCTCCTGACATCGAAGTATATACATCTTGATAGTAGCCCGATAGCGGGTGAAACAATATGTCTAACAAACAACAAATATTGTTAGGATAAGTTCTAATATGTCTCTAAAGTCCACTTCTTAACATGGTATATTAGAACCTGGTTAGAGTCTATCCTACAAGAGTCATGATCCTTATTTCAAGTTGCATTACTTACTATCCATAGAAATATGAAGCGTTATGAAGCGTTATGCCTAATATAGTGGTCAACATTTTGATTTGATTTGGATTATTCTTTCACTCTATATGTCAAAAGGCTATACAATTGCGAGATATGGATTACTTGAAGCTAAAGTAATATAAAATCTTTGTCAACTAGATATTATTTTTCCACCTAGTTTTTTTTCTTACGTAATCGTTCAAAATGAAGTGAGATTAAGTGGTTTCGTTCAATTTCAATGAATGTATCCCATTAAAAGATATTTAAAGGTTCAATTATTGAAGGGTATTTGATAGCAAAAGTTTTGACTTTTTGCTCAAGATATTTGCATGAAGGTGTAAAGACAAGCCTAAATAGAGAAGATCACAATTATGACCATAATTATTTACGTGACATAGTTCAGGTGATTATTTTTAAACTCTTGGTCGTCTAGAAAGAAATGGTTTTTTTCATTGAAATTCATATCAAAAGCTCAAGCTCATTAATACCTCTTATTCAACTGTGATACAGTCAACATATACATTAGGTATGATAATAGTTTATTGTCTTCTTTTATCTTTAAAAAGACCTATTTTATAATTCTAAAAAATAACATATTTATGTATTTGTTGAGTTTGATGACACTATTAATAGACACACTAGAAGAAGAAAGTGAGTGAAGGCAAAAACCTAAAGCCAAGAAATTAGTGAATGGTTCAAATATTGAGTCTTGAAAGATGACGTACCGTCACAACTTAAAGAGTTCTTAATAGGACCAAATAATGTAATGATGTATCAAAAATTGAGCCTTGAAAGATGATGTACCATCACTATTTAACCAGTCGAAGTTCAATTATTTCTTTTACCAAATCATATACGTTGATATTTTAATTTTCAACTACTAGCTTTATAATAATATTCAAAAAAAAATTGATGAACATTTTGATTCCACTATTATAAAAAATAAATTAAATCAATCTACTTTCATTGTACTACAACAAATATTTAAAATAAATTACAAAAATAAAATATTCAGTCAACCTATTAGTTCACGAACTTATGATAAGTCAAGTTGAGTTACAAAATTTCTAATCAAGAAAAAGTGAATCAAAACATTCTCCTTTTTAACTTAATTTGTAATAAATCAATCCATATGTACTGAATTGACTCACTCTAATACTCCTAATATTATAATTATTATATAATTATTATAGTCACATATCATATTTATACTATTATTTTCTTTTATTATCTTTCTTTTACCCCTAGCTTCTTCCTTTTGGGTCAAAAATACTCTAAAAAGGTTGTATAAAATTTTGAATTTTCTTTTCGCACAAATAGATCTTCTATTGATATATAATATACATTACACAAATCACAATTACAACAATTTACAACAATGATGTTTCAGAGAAATATCTTTAATAAATGAGTTTTAAATATAGTTGAATCTATTTAATGATTTAGGTTAAATTAACAACTACCAAAACGATATGCATAGGCTTGTACTTTTTAAAATGAAAAACTCTTAAAGACATACATTTTATTCTTAGGTTTGTATATGACTTATTTAAATTATATGTGTTTTCATATATATATATATATATATATATATATATATATATATATATATATATATATATATATATATATATATATATATATATATATATATATATATATATATATATATATATATATAGTCAAAATCAAATTCATTCACTAATATCATAACATAGTTGTCTGTTGTATTAGTAACTAGAAATATTAATAGTAGCAAACACTTTCTTATTTCCAACATGCTTTGAAGTAGATTTTTCTTATTGACAAGGTTAACTTATTTTTAAATTTATAATTTTTTTCCGAAAAAAAAAGAAAGAAAGTGAAAGTGATGTATAATTATTAGATTAATAAGCGTGTTGTTGTAATCCTCATAGACAGATATATAATATTTGAGTTATTTTTATTCTCAAGAGGATATGTTATAGACACTATTTTCAAAATCACCATACACTATTAAAAAAAACAAAATATCACTATGTTGTCTTCATGGCTTATTTGATGTAAATATACTTTTTAAATCTTCAATTCATTAAATGTTTAATTTTGTTAAACATTTTTTTATGCATGAAACATTATCTTAAAAAGTAAACACATCTAGCTGGCTAGTTCAATTCACACTAGTGAAGAGCAATAAAGAAAGTTGGCAAGTTGTAAAACATTTTTCCTTGCCCTACTATAGAATGTGCATAACTAAAAGGAAAGTCATAACTAATTGAAGAAAATTGCACCTTACACAACATGATTTGGAAAATTTAGACAGATGAATGTGTTTAGAAAGCTACTACTCCTATAAAGTTTGATTGACTAAATTTCATGATAATGTTCCCTTTTCCAAAGTGACAAGGAAGTTGCCCCAACCTTAAACTTCATTATGCAAATACTTCATGCCTAATCCATAGAAAAAAAATATTTTATACATCAAAGTAAATGAATATTTTTATTTTTATTTTTATTTTAAAAACCATTGTGTTTTTTTACCTAGTTTATAAAATCTTCAAAAGTGAACATATATAGTATCTCATAGATAGAAGATTCTATCTAACTAAGGTGGAGGAAATGGTATCTAAAGTGCCTTAGAAGGTTGTTAATACAGTTTAATTTTCAGAGAACATTCTATATATGCTACGACAAAAGTCAAGTAATGGAGAAAGGGTAATATTTGAAAAAAAAAATACGCATATAATCTTAATAAAAAATTTCCATTTCTCCTTTTCTAAAAATATTAATTGTCCACATATTGTACAATATTTTTTTATTTTCCTACAACTTTCAATATTTCCATATGACCAACAAATCAAAATTTAATACCTATGCAAGAATTAAGAATGAATGTTTTTTATGTTATTTCTTAAAAATTCTCTTCTATGTGTGACTCAAACATAACAGCCACCACTAATCAAATGAAACAATGTAGCAATATGATTAATTGGACATGAATTGTAAGTAACAAATGGTGAAAACATATGAAGTAGAAATGTTATTATAATTGTTTGTCCGTGTTAAATGCATGCAATATAGGATAATTGTTGTGAATTAACAGAAATCTGTAGATATTTTTAATCTTATCTTTTTAAATTTTTCATATTATCTTTTTATGCGTCTTTAAAATACACTAACATCGATATATACAAATGTTTTTAATATATTTCTAAATATCAAAATTATTTTATTTTGAAGATGCACAACGAAGATAACATATGAAAAACTTAATAATGAATCTGTACTAAAATATTTAAAGAACTTAACAAAGAACTCATATTTAAAGAACGTAAGAGAGAATCTCGATTCAATATTTAAATGTGAAGTTTTCTCTTGTTTCTATTTCTTTACAGAAGGGTTAATCAAGCAAAATCTTAATTAGTGGTTAAACAAGAAATTTAGATCGAAATTATGAAGACAGGTAGCTGAAATTATGGATGAGAGGATAACTTTATCACACATTTGTAACAATGATGATCATCGTCATCTCTCTTTGACTAAGGATGGAGACTTCCTAAACAAACAATAATTCCTTTTTTTTCAATGTCATCATCTTCCTTTGACTCAGAATGGACACTTCCTAACAGTTTCGTTAAGACAAAATACAAGAAAAAATAAATAGAAGTGAAAGAATATTAATAGGATAAAGTGTCATAAATTAAAAAAAAAAAGTAGCAGAACCCAAACAAAAACAAAGAATAATAATTTGAAAATAATTTACTTACTCCCTTCACATAGTTTATTACTATAATTGTTATTTATTATTATTATTATTATTATTTAAAACATAATAATATTCAAAGTTAATATTTAATATTTATATACGCAACTCAATAAATATGTTAAGTAATTAATGCTATGACTAATTAATTTTACTTGTCTAATATAATTGAAAGATATTATGAAATATATTTGTTGGTATAAATATTCATATATTAACAATATATCATATGTTAAGTTATTATAATTATTTTATTAATTATTATATGTAGAAAGTTATTATTTTATTAATATTATTTGAGTCTCTTTTTATCACACTAAATATAAAATTCAAAACTCTATAAATATATTTAGTATTATTCAATACACAAGTTATAATATTATTTCATATACATTATTCAATACACAAGTTATCATATTGTTTCATATACATTCTTCTTATTATTGTAACGAGTGTATATGTATTTACTTATTCAATCCCATCCAAGTATTGTTTTTTCTTTCTTCTTTTTACGGAATACAATTGGATACTTATTCAATAATAACATTGTTTAAAAAATATCTTAGAAACTACATTTGGGCCAGCATAACATCTCTTTCACTTCTTGACATGGCCCACTCACGAAGGTTAAATAAATCAGAGTCACTCTTATTTTGATGCATGATGCAATTGTGAGAGGCATGTGAATCACAAACACTAGTGAAGCACTAGATTTTGTCCTCTTATATATATATACCCAATTAAGATGGTGATTGGTTAAGGTCATTCAAATGGAAAGTTAACTAATCATGTAAGTCATTATTGGACTTCATCTTTATAAGTAAGTTAGTTAGTGGATTAGATTATTATGAATGAAAAAAATACATAATTGAGAGAAAAAAATCTTACTAAGTTTGTCAACATATGTTTATCGTTAATAAAACATGGCGATCTCATAAATAATTTAGAGTATTATAATGTGATTTGAATTTAATTAGATTAATTTAAATTGATTAAAATTGGACTATTGATTTTGATAATCTATTTCCAACATATATTTGAAATGTATTATTAAAAGAACAAAAACCATCCACTCAAAACCATAACTATTTTATGTGTAAATTTCAGAAAGAGATTTCATGTGCCACCTTTTTCACTTGTCAAACCTCAATTGTTTTTATATTTTTATCAACCAAGTCCTTTTAAGTAATGGTTAAAGGATTATAGAAGCAACCTAGTTTACATATGTTGATTTGTCAGGTATGTTAAAAATAAATTAGCTCAATTTAATTAACTGTGTGCAAAACATTTTGTAATTTAGTTTGACTTATTATGTATTGGTCAGTTAAGTGGAATAACTCTATTAATGATGTCTTGTTCTTCCAATTTATTTTATATATTTATTATAATAGAATCAAAATGGATTGATTTAAATTTGTATTTTATAATTGTACAATAAAAGTGTACATAATTTACCAAACATTATTATAAAGATAGTAGTTGAAAATTAAAGTGTCAACATAAATAATTTGGCAAACAAAATATATTAAACATTCAAACATTATATTTCCTTTGTTTCAATTACCTTCTCCTTGTATAAAGAGATATATGATTTATGTGCATATTTCTAAAAAAGATTATCTTGTTGGTATGGAGGAATGCAAAAATCATTTGTATGGACATATTTTGTTAACAAAAGGGGATAAATCACTTACACATTTAGACATTTGTAAAAAAATAATGTGGCTTAGAAGTATTTGAGTCAATGGAAGACAATTCCACTTTGTAAAAGATTTTATGATTTTATTTTTTAATTTTTAGAAGACATGTGAAGGGTTTTGACTGTTGGAACTTAAATTTTATCTCCTAGAATTCTTTATGTTTTTTCTTGGACAAAAGATTTCGTCCTAGCTTCCATGAAACTCACGAAAAATCAAAGTTGGATTCTCATTCATGGCCTTTCTTTGGAGTATTGGCAATCGAAAGTGATTCTATCAATAGCATTGTGGTATATCTTTATCTTTAGATGATTATATCAAGAGTAAGTATCAAGGTTTATTTGCACGTGTCTTGGTTTATGTTAATTTGTAATTTGATTTGCTTAAACAAATTTTGGTGGAAAGACTAGATTTACGTTTATTGTTGATGAGGAATTTAAGAAATTGTCTCTATTTTATTCAAATCATAAAATGATTGGTCATGATCTATTTAATTGTAGACGATTAGAACAAGATGTCAATGTTATTTCTGGTGCAGAGAAAACAATTTGCGCAAAAAATACAACAACATCATCGTCCTAAAGTGGTTGTTGCAAATAATGGAGCTTGAAATATGAGAGGATTGCCTAATGATAAATTTTTTAATGTGTTGAGAAAGTTTCCTTTTTCATGATATATGGAGCTCAATGTGTTGAATGATTTTCTTGTAGGAAATCATGGTTTTTTTTTTAATAATAAGTTTTTTCCCTGTAAATGTTATGTAATTTTAACATAAGTTTGGTGTAGTCCCTGTGTTTTTCTTTCTTTTTTCTTTTTTTATTTTTTTACTAAAATCTTCATGGAATGGCAATGATGCCTAGCATGAACTTATTTGAACAATGTTCCAATCTTTTAAAAAAATCAAATTGTAAACCTACATATAAGGTAAATTTATTATTTGACTTGCTTAGCCAACATTGTCATGGTAAAAAGTCTTCTGAAGAATGAAGGATATGTACAAATTTCATGAATTTAAATAAAATTTGTTTGAAAGATTCACATCCACTTCCAATAAATTGTCTTATCGATAGTGTTATGGAGCCAAATCTTTTTCATTGGCACTTATTTTGGGTATAATTAAATAAGGATGCATCCTTAAGATGAGGATAAGAAAACATTCACGATCAATGCGACAAACTATTGTTATCGAGTTAAGTCATTCAGTTTGAAGAGCACTTGAACAACCTATCAAAGGTTGATGGATAAGATTCTTTAATTGATGTTTGGAAGGTTGTAGAAGCTTACCAAGATTACATGATGTTTAAATTAGCAATCGATGAGCTACACATAAATGATCTAAGCTTTTTACCACCAGTTATAGTTAAAGTTGTCAAAGCATGATTTTGGTGTTTAAGGGGAAATTTTTGGATTTTATGTTGACTCAACACGAATTAAAGCCAACCCTAAGAAATACTTTACTATCATCAATATAATAAGCCCAACTAATATCAAATGGGTACAATAGCTCATTGGTCAACCTGTCTCTTTCCTTTAATTTTCATTTAAGAAATAAAAGATTTTCTTACTTATAGTATCATGCCATCATTATTCGAATAAACTTGCCTATTACGCAAATACTTCAAAAGTCAGATCTTTGTAGGAAGAATGATGAAGTGATTAGTCAAATTGGAAAAATATATTTCTTATGAACTATGTTGGCCTATTAAAGCGCACGTGTTGGTTAACTTTGTTCTTGAGTTTATCTCCCCTTGCCAACTCCTCTAAATAGTTTGGTTTGGACATTCTCAATAGATAAGACTTTGAATCTACAAGAGAAGTGACAAGTGTGATCCTAGAAGAACCAATCGGTGTATTGATCAAATAGTCATGACGACTCACATTTAAAACAAGTAACAATCAAGTCATGAGACCTTTTGCTTGGAGTGGAAGTCGTTCAAGATGAAATGAATATTCACACTTTGATAGATTTAATTTTTTTTATAATAATTATGTTATTTTTAAATATTAAAATAATACTAATACACTTTTAGTGACACATTTAACAATTTTCATTTATTTTTGTTATTAAAAGTTTATAAATTTCATTTTAATGTTTAAGAATTTTTTTTCAAACTTATATTATTTATTTTTATGGATTTTGTAGAGAAGGTAATATATGTAGAACTTTTATTTTTTTACATTATATTGTTTATTAAAGAAAAATATTTGACTTTAAAATAATCTCTTACTACCCAATTTTGTACATATTATATGATACTTGATCATGGAAGATTTTTGGTGTGGGGACTTAAACAATTTTAAAAGTAAAGGATGAAAAATCATAAATTTTCTTCCTTTTTCATTTCTCTTTCTCTTCTTGATACAGAATCATTTCTCTTTCTCATCATGCAAAATCATAATTTTTCTTCTTTTTATTTTTTTTCTCTTGTTGTATGTCAAATCATTTAAAGGTTATGTAAATTTGATAATTGATAAAAATAATTTTTTTTATTAAATTTACCTACTTTAGAGTAGCTTTCCCTATAAAATATTAAACTTCCTTAAATTATATTCATAAAAAATATGTCAAACAAACTTAAGTTTGCAAATCCTCTATTGTAACTTAATTTAATTTGGTTCGAGCAGTCTTAGAGGTAGATTGTCATATGATAGAGCTCTAAGTCATCATAGAAAGGAAAAAGGTCTAGTTGCAAATATTCCAACCCTCAAGTCACTAAGAGAGTATAGGTGAGTATTTGAGTTCAAGTGATATGAGATTCTTGTACTCCTTTGATACGATGTATTTATTGATTTTTTAGGCCTATTGATAAATATATTATAATAACATATATGATAAATGAATTATGTTAATCAAGGATGCGTTTTATTTATATCACATAAACATTATAACATATCTCATAAAATATATTAAAAGATAACTAAAATATCACATTAATCTTATTATTAGATCCTTACATATTGGACCTATGTTGGGCGTGAACAAGTTATACGATTATGTTATAATAACAGGACAAGTAAGTACATCTTCTAACCTAATATAAAAAAGATAATTTAATGTTGTTAAGTTTGATAAAAAAAAGTAAATTTATTAAGTGAAAATGATTATTAATATTAATATTCATTTTATTTGGATTAAGGTGAACTAAGATAAAAAAAAGGAAAAAAAGTGAAAAGTAAAATAATTTAAATTTATGTATAAAGATAAGTTGAATGGTTGGTAGAATAGCATGATACCTATCTTTTGGGACTCCCATATGTCAATGCATATACTAAACATAACCACCACACAAAAATTTCTCCTTGAAATTCTCTCAAGACTTTACCAAATATATCCATAACAAAATTCTCATTTCCACATACACAGTCCTCATACTCACATACATACTTAAAGATTATATAATATCAATGTCAAAGAACCAAGAAGAAGAACAAATGAAACATATAGACTGATGCTCATAGGTGGTTCTCAATGCTAGACTTCTCACAATAAGTGGCGTTCAACCATTCTTCTCATAAAAATTTGCACTTGGTAACAATCTTTTGTTGCTCAGCGTCCTGGATTAAATTACTTCAGAGCAATGCAAGATGGCGTTCAGTGGTGCCCTACTACGACTCAACGCCAAAACATTCACAAAACTAGGCATTCAACGATGAAAAGTGGGGCAAAACAGTCTAGAGCTAAAATTCTCCTAGACGTGCACAATAAAGCTTATGTTCAATGCCCAACCAATATCACTCAATGTTATACCAGTCTACAACAAACTCAAATTTGTGATTTAAGTGAACTTGTACCTCATCAATTGCTCAAATTGGTATTCATTTTCTAAAAAGTTGGTTCAACACATTGTTTATATATTGAAACGTATACCAATCTACTTAATTTCTCAACTCTTCAGTTCTCTCGATCACATAAGTCCAAATATCAAGCAACTCAATTCAATCCTCAAACCACACAATTCAATTCAGGCATACACATCAAACAAATTAAATCAACATACCAACAATATCATATTTATCAAACTCACACACACTAATGCAACTAGTTTCCCTTACATGAAAGACAACAAAACAGCTTGATGACCCCTTAAAACACCCTTAGACACACATGAAGCTCAAATTGCTCCTAGGAACAATACAAACACGATCAGAATACACAATTTTAATCGTTGATCAGTAGAGACTAGCAAAGAGAACATAAACACTACATGCGGGCCAAATGTAGAAGACAAATAAACAAACAAAGAAAGGGACAAAAAACCAACTTATCCTATCAAAGAAACGAGTTGGTTGATTTTAGTAAACTTGCCCCAAAGAGACTTACTATGGTCTCCGATCTTCAAAAAAATGAATAGAAAATAAGAAATTTTAAAGAGAAAGGAAAAAGAACTTTAAGAAAATATTCAAGAAAGCATATATATTTTTAAATAATAAAACTTGTTTATAAAAGTTTTATTTATACTTTAAACTTTTATTATTAACATAATTAAATCTCACTCTTCTAAATATATTATCAATTTTAAAACATAATTTTACAGTGATATCAAAGAAATTAATTATTTGTCTAATATATATTTTATTTAATTTTAATATTAAAAAGTATAAATAAAAAAATATTAACTATAAAATAATTAATTTATGAAATGGATTTAATACTAAAAAAATTAATTTTTTAATTAAATATGTAAATAGGTAAATATAATGGACGTTGAATTTTTCTTTTCATATGAATTTAAAAAGGTAATAATCTAATAAAAAAATTCTGAATTTAGAAGATAAATTTGCAGATTAAATTTAAATATACAAAAATAAAATAAAAATTATCAATATAATATAAAAATTGAATAAATAATAAATTTAGTGGAAAAAATATTCATATATTTTTCTTTTTAAATTTAATTTCAACTCTATTTAATTAACTAAACACATTTTTATTAATTATTTCTAATAAGATATTGAATAAATTTAAATTATACATAAAAATAAAATAAAAACGGTTGTACATTTGTATTTCAGCATTTATATCCGAGACCACTACTGATTCATCAAATCGATTATAGCAATTTGTGGTATAAAATAGAAATTGTTGTGAAAATAGACGTCCATTCGTAACAGTTATGTTGTATTATAATTATTGCAAGTAAGTAGCATACGTCTCACATATCCTATAAATTTACATAAAATTCAAATTTATTATTTTACTCTTCAATTTTTCTCTTTTAAATGATTAAAATATTCTTAAAAAAGTATAAATTTATTCTTTTTACGGTTTTTGATTATTGTATAATTTTAATTTGTTTAAATAATGTTTTTGTCATGATGATTATTTTATTGTTTTTAATGATTTCAATTTATTTTAGTATGATCATCAATTTAACAACAATAAAAAAAAATTAAATAACACGTTACTTTTTTCTTAAAAAACATGGTAAATGTTTAAAATAATAAGATAAAATTAAAAATATAATCAGTAGGATAAAAGAATATTTAACATTTTTTAGTATTATTGATGAGAAATTGCTGCGGAAACCAGACATGTCTCATCAGCCAATCACATCAACCAGAATATACAGCTAGTCAGAGCGACCCAACCTAGGCGTGAATATTCCAACCCTATTAATACGGAATAATTTAAATCTAATATTTTTAATTTTTGCATATTAATATTTAATTTATCGGATTAGTCATTTTATATTATAAGTTAATTTAGACAATATTATATTGGATTATGTTTTCCTCAAAAGCTTTTATTTTAATTTTAAATAAATAAAATAAATATACTAAATCTTAAAAAATTTACATTTTCACAATTATTTTTATAATAAATTATAATTCTATATAATTTTCTATTAAACTTTAACAAAAAATAATAGTTTATAAATAAATTTTAAATTTTAAAATATACTTATAAATTTATAAAAATTAAAAAATATTATTTTTAAACTACGTAAATATTTATAAAATTATGTTTTTTACTTAAATTTGACTATTAGTATTTATTTTATTAATTTTATTTATTCAAAATTATTTACTTATTAATCTATATTTAATTATTATTTCAGTTCCAAAAAGATTTTAAGCCAAATTAAATTTCACTCATAAACTTTGTTGGCATATATTAATTTATGATGTGACAAATATATATTATAAACAGTTTAACAACGTAACTTTAGGTAAAAAAATATACATTTGTTCATGAAATATAAAGATAAAATTGATAAAAAAATTTGTAACCGACAGAAAAAGAAATAAACTTTAGTATTAATTTAAGTGTATATCGAAATATAGTTAAACTTTCTTGGTTGTTGATGTCTTAACCATTATGTTTGTGTTTGATATGGTTAGTTGAAAGGGTCCAGGAGAGACCAAAAGGGTTTGCTCTGATTAGAATTAGTGGTTGTATGGTCCGTTGGTGGCAGTGAGATAAGTGCTTGTCTTGCGGCTTGATTCCAAGAATTTTTGGTCCACAGATTGGGACTGATGTGATCATTCACCACATTCATGCACTGTTCTCTAACGTTTCATCTTTGTCCATTTCGGTAACTAATCTCATTAATCATTTTGCTTCTACCTTCCACTCTTTGCTAATTTTCAATTCAAAATTGGTCTTATGTTCATATATATATATATATATATATATATATATATATATATATATATATATATATATATATATAAAAAAAAATGAGATATGAATCTAGACATATATATATATATATATATATATAAAAAAAAGAGATTGATATCACTTTTTATCCAAAACATTAAGATAATAGATTAATGAGTTTTTCACTTTTATAAGTGCTTTATTTTTTTTATTTTTATCAATAAGAGTTAGACTTGTACTTAAATTTTTAACATATATATTATATTTTATAAAAATAATGTGAAATATTGTCTCTAGTAACTATATATAAATGTTATCTTAATTTGATGGAAGTTTATTTTAGAATTATCATGTTGGATTAATAAAAGTGCGGGTTTAAAATAAATTTAAGAATAGACTTTTTTATTTACTAATAAAATAATTTATATTAAATTGTATCATAATTTTATTTAAAATTTATTTTTTGAGTTTTCATACAAAATTAATAAGTTTTCATTATTTTTAGTTTTAGAAACCTCTTTTCGGCGAAAACTAGTGAAATGGTTAACATTATTCTATAAACTACATATACATTTAGAAAACAATATATTCTTTTTATATAATTAAGAATATCAATTCGTTTATCGTTTCTCTAAAATTCTTTTTAAGATATTTAATTTTGAAAATAAATTCAATTTATCAAGATTCAATAAATTATCATGTTTCAAAAAAAATTTCAAGGTTTAAGCATTTTTCTTTCAAAAGTTTAAACTCTAGTAACTTTAAATTTTTAAAATTAAATAAAAAAACTAAAAGTATCTTCATATATATTAAATTGTTCAAATATATTTTGAAGCATGGTAATTGTTTTGTCTACAATGTACAAGTATTAATCAATTGTAAATTAGTCTCGAAGAGATTTTATAATTTTGTTATGAATATTTTCATCAAATTGTTTTTTGTATGACTTACGATTTTTGCGAAACTTAAGCTCTGGATCCATTTCAAAAGCAATTTCTTTGGCATAAATCAATGCATTTTCAAAAGGAATGTGAAACCAAGGGCCGACTTAAGAAGCAAGTAAATTAAGTGAATAAAGGTACATCAAGTTTTAATTTTTAACAATTATCATTTGCTTGATAGGACACATTATCGCTTTGAAAATGAAGAAATTCCAACCATAAGTGATCAGAATAAACTAATGAGTTTGACTAAACCCTAAACTACTAAAATAATGTTTAAGAAGAAAGCAAAGATTCAAGGAGTAGAATCAATAAATGAAAAGTTAGATATAATAAAAAAAAATATAGAAATAAGAACTAATTAGTAAGAAAATAGAGATAATTAACCAATCTCTTTATCCTAAACAAAATTATGATTCATTGAAAAAAGTTGTTATCTCAGTATTATCTTTTATACAAATAAAAATTAACAGTCACTTATAATATTTTAATTCAATTTTATTTTCAAACATAATTTTACAATTAATTTAATTAAGATATATTAGTACTAAAAAAATTCTTTTGAGAGTTTTTCTAAGAGACCTTAAGCCGATCTTGATTCTAACTAAACTCAGATAAAAGATAGTTATATGAGTGTGAAGGTTCATTTCTTATAGATTGAAGAGGAAATGAAGAATTGAAATAATTGCAAAAACAAGAAGGAAGCATTACACAAAACAATAAACAAAAACTTGAAAGTAAAAAAATGAAGAGAATAGAGATAGGTCATGGTGGAAATGGTGTGGCATACTATTGGAGATGAATCAATCCAAGATAAGTAATGATTGATAACCAAGGTTCAAGATGAGACACTAAAGGAGAAAAATGCTCCTAATAAGGCTCATGGCCAAAACAAGTATATATTACCAAAATGTTTAACCTAGCTAGAGGAAAATACAATGCACTTTTTAAAAGGTTGATGATGGAAGCTCCTTCAACAATGTTTATGAACACTCCTTGATGAAGAGGTTGGTGGTGAAGAAGCATGAAAAAGTAGAGTTGAAGTGGCTTGATGTGTGTTTGATGATGCATCCTAGAAGAAGGTTGGGTCAACATTGAAGGAAAAGGTAGAAGAAGTCTAGAAAAAAGACAACTCCAATTGAGAACTCAGAGAAGTGAGACTTGCAATTTTGGCAAAGTTTCACTAATATCATTCAAGTTCTAATAAAATATAAGAGGGGTGCTTCTCCTTTTATAGTTGAAGGAGAGAGCTAAAGTACATACATTTGAAAATAGCTTAGAATCTTCTTTGGCCAAAGGGGATGAATGGCAACCTCTTGCCTTTGTTTCATCCAATCACATATTGCCTTTCTTTCATCTAATCACATTTTGCCTCTTTTTCGGCCAATCACATGCAAGGGAGCCTTTCTCCAAGTACCTTAAGGCTTAAACAAGCCAAAAACAAGCTGGATTACGTCCCATGCAAGCCTTTCGTCACCATGAAAAAATGGTGACAAAGCATAGGCTCCGAAACGGGCTATACCTTAAATGAGATGTGATTGACCCTAATGATATCACTCGATAAACTTGAGATAAGAACATTGGTGCCCATTGTGGTCCTCATAACGAGGTTCTAAGAAGAACCAGTTGTCCCTTAAACCCTCCTTTGGGGATGACCAATCATTCCCTATATACCTCTACTAGAGGGCTTCTACTCTTACCATATCAAAAGGTAGTTTAAATACCCCTTCTTCTTCTCACCCTCTAAGGTGCCTTTTAATGCAAAACCATGACAGAGCTCCAAACTCCAAATCAAACCATACCTCGGGAACATGGTAATTAATCCTAACGATATCACTTGGCGGACTTGGAATCAGAACAATACTTTAGATGTATGGTGGTTGACTATAATGATGTCACTTAAAGAACTTGTGATTGGAGCATTGGCGCCCAATATGGGACCGATAATGAGGTTCTAAAGACGAACCATCGGTTCCCTTAAGACATCCACTAGGGTTAAGCCCTCATTCCTCTTAGACATCGACTTGGGACTTCCTATCAAACCCAATAGTCCCATATTGCTTAGAAGTTGAGACCTAAGGCATTTTTATTACGCATTCTTTCTTCTACCCTTCGAGACTCTTTTTAAGGATAAAACTATGATAAAGCTCTAAACTTCAAAGTGGAAAATACTTCAGGACCGTGGTAATTGACCCTAACAACATCACTCAGTCACTTGGAATCAGAACATTGGTGCCTACCCTAGGGCCCATAACGTGGTTCTCAAACGAACCATCGGTCTCTCAAGCCTTCCATTGGGAATGACTAATCTTTCCTCTTGGACCTTGGCTGAAAAGCTTATGTTCCTACAATGATCAATACTCTCACATAACTTAGGAGTCGATGCCTAAAACAATTTAATCCTTCTATCTTTTAAGGCGTTTTTTAAGAATAAAACAGTCACAAAGTATGTATATACTTCAAAGCAAATCAATATCTCATATGAGGTTTGATCCTAATAATATCATTAGCCAAACTTGGAATAAAAAATTGTATTTTTAGAAATACCATAACTAAAATATTATTTTAGTTATATCTAAAAATATCTTTGGTTAACTTTTAATATTTTTCAAGATGAGTTTTGTGACACTATTTTGTACACTCAATAATCATATTGTCTAAAATATTACACCTAAAAATTATTGTTTACGAATGCAGTTGGTAGTAGATGGTACATAAAAGATCCAAACATATCTAAAATGATTTTTTAAATAACAACAAAATTTGTCCTTTTTATCAAGAACCAGGGGTACCTAATGTTGCTTTAAACACATGAATCTTTAACCACAAAATCTGATTCCGACCCTCACCAACAACCAAGATAAGTTACACAGAAAAGATCCACCTCAAATTTAAAGACTAAAAACAGGAAAAAAAGATTGTTTTGCCATGTAACTATTTTTGGGCATTTATCTTGTGAAAGAAAGAGACAATAGAATGCACAGTAATTCTAGAAGTATTTTCTGCTGGAAGATATATTAAGGATCATATGGACATACTTGGATTGGACCTTTGTTCTATGAATCTTAGACAGTTTAGTCAAATCCTTTTCTTTTTGCAACTCCATAATTTGATTTTTAAGATAATTATTTTATCATTCATAAATGTGACTTTCAGATTATCTGTTTTGAAGATATTTTAGAAGAAGCTTTTTTTTCAAATTTTCAGAATAAATTCCCAGGACAACAAGATGTCTAAAACAAGTTTTTGAGAATATATAAAATGCATTCTATGAACATATGGAATGTTTTCTAGAATAAACTTCTATGAGATGGATTTTCACAATAAATTTTCCAAAATATATGTAATATCTTCCTCAACAAACTTTTCAGAACAAACTTTCAACCAAATCAACTTCTCTTCTTCCTTCCAAAGAGCAACCTTATGTAATCCAATGTATGCAATATCCTAAGCAAATTTTCCCAGTACTTCTATAACTTTAATCTACAAAAATGTTATATTTTGAATTATATAATTTATAATCTAAATTTATATTTTAAAATATAATTTAAAATACATTATTTATTTTATATTTCAAAATATATAATCCAAAATATAAAAAAAATGGTATTATAAAGTGTACATTCTAAAATATAAAACTTTATAAAAGTATAGGTTAAAATTGTGGAAGTGCAAGGAGAAATAACCAATAAAGAGAAGTAGAAAACTTGACATAGGATTCCATGGTTTCACATATCACAAATTAAAAAAAGAAAAGGTTTTTAAACCCATTTAATGCCTAGAGCTTCAGTGTTAGATCTGGTTCTATGTTTCTGTTTCTACTGCTTATTTTCTCCCTTTTCTTTTTCTGACAAAAACATGGACCCATTTTGCCTTATTAACAGTGACATTTATAGTTTCATCACAGCATAAAATCTTGTTCAAAATTGAAACTTGATAAAATTTGGTAGGATTAACATTAATTCTACTGCATAATGAGTCTTACTGCGATGACTTCGAAAAGAAGTGAGAGATGGCCCAGATGCATTAAAAGGTAAAACTAAACTTTTTATTTAAATTAAAAAGTTAATTAAATTTAAAAAAAAGGATTTTGGTTTTAGCCTATTCTAGTGAGAAAAAATTATAATCCACTTATATCCTATAATTTCATTATATCCCCAATTAATGTAAAATTTCTAGTAATGATCTTATTATATTATCATAGTATCTTATTTTGTCATATCCCATCTATCAGTTAGATCCTTAAGGATTTTGACTGTCTTTTCTGAGTAAAATTAGGTAAAAATGACTCACTAGAGCAATGTAAAGTAACCTGTCATTATAATTTGCTTTAGTTCCTTCGATTTTTCCGAGTTTAAATAAGATCGTTATTGCAATTTTATGACTGACTTGTTTTGCTTGAATTTTGGTAAAACAAGCCAAACACATGTATCAGATTTCACAAGTACTATTCAAAACATATAAAAAAAATCATCCTTAACGGATCTACATTCTCAGTTTTATGATGTTTCAGAACATAAACATTCAATAAACCCACAGAGAATTGTACTAAAATTTGAAGAAAAAAAAGGGAAAACAGGTTCGTGAGGGAAATTATTCATGCACAAGCAGATTTATAATTTTCATCAGAGAGATTTTCCTCTGTTGTTTCCAATTTCAAATAAGTCTACATAACTTTTGCTAGAGTAGTGCAAAAATGAAACAAGAGTGGAGTAAAACTATAAGCATCAAAAACAACAAAATTATAAAGATAAGAAAGGAAAGCTACTGTTTCAGAACATCACATTAGTGTCATCGTGGTTAAGTTTTAATCTTCAAGCATGTCAGCAGTTAGTTTAAGATTAGGGTTTAAAGCAAATGGAAATTATGAGATAGGATAGCTACCTCTATAGGGTAAATAAAGGGTTTGCTTAAGACGAAAGAAATCCAATATGATCAACATTCTATCCCAAGTCACTGAATATAGTTCACCAAATTCTCAATGTGTAGAAATTTCATTGAGAATCACAATTTCCAATATATTATTGTAGAGCTGACTAGACTCTTACATAACATAATTCTTGACATCAGAACTATTTTTCATTACATAGACGGCTAATAATGAGATTGATTTTTGCAGAATTATCATTTATCAAATACAACAATGACTCTTGGGTACCTAGTAGATAAAGTATGTAATACATTTAAATAATACAGGTTTCTAAGACTCAACTACTAAAACTGTTACTTGATACACAAAGAGAGCTTCTAAATTCTCCATCAGCTTGGATTTTGTATTTAAATTTTTTAAAAAAGTAGAAAACTATACAAGATTATATGTTCTGGAAACATCTAGACGCAAACTCAAACCAAAGGTGAAAACAAAGAAAGAATTAACACATTATTTTCCGTACTTGTTAACTTGAGAACTTCCTGTGGCTGAAAGTTAACTAGAGAACTCAAAAATAGAAGACAGACTTAACTTAAAAATCCAACACTCTAAAATAGAAGAAAGAATTAACACATTATTTTCCATACTTGCTAAGCTTGAGAACTACCCATGGCTGAAAGTTAAGTACAGAACTCTAAAATAGAAGACAAACTTAATATAACTTAAAAGACCAACATGCTTCTATCTCAATTAGCACCAACCCAATCTTCATGATCTTACCCAAAGCTGATGTCAGAGATTCAATCCTCTACCAGAACGTCTTTTCCCCATCCAACCCAGGTGCTTGTGCTTCCTACAATATCTACATAGGAGGCGTCATTCCATGAACCAGATACCCATCTTCCTTTTACAACTCTTTGGTGTCATAAGATAGCACAAATCTAGCAATAAGTCCTACTGTTTTCCTACGCAAAGTGGCACTTATCTAAACCGATAGAACAAAAAGAAAAGAAAGAAAAATTCTCATTGATCCAAGTTTCTCAACTGCCTTGTCACAAATGAAAATTGAGACTTCAAATGTTATCATAAAGCACAAACAATAGGTTCCTGTAATGTGTTAGCAGCACATACAAGTCAAAAGTTGTTACCCATATGCCCAAGACTTGTTTAGAAATACATTCTACAAATTATTCTTTGAGAAAAAGAAAATGAAACAAGTTTTTCTATAAACTGAATTCAGCTTATGCATGACTAACAAGTTAGAAACCAACTTTAAGAGAAGATAACATGAGAAAGTTTCTAAACACCAATTATGTATAAGCTAACTTTAGCTTGTGAAATATTTCATTTTTTTGTCTTATTTTTAGAAGTGATCATGGTAAGGAAACCAACATCCATGTCTTTGCAGAGACAAAAGACAAATAAAGGAGTAATCATCATCAATCCAAAAACAATAGCACTAAATCAAGGAGGAACTATTATAAAAATCAACAAACTTATCATGAAAACCGATTTGTTCTTAGAGTGTCATCGCATGCATTATTTATCATAACCTAGGGATGTATCAAATAAAGTCCAATAGCAACATTTAAACTAACCAAAAATCATAAAAGAGAAATCCAAAACAATTGGACTCCAACTAATTGTCATAGAACTTTAAACACCTCTTCTTCCCCTTCAACTCTCCTCTCACTACAAACTAATTGAAAGAAAGACACCCTCACTCTTTCACTAAAATAAAATAAAGAAAATGAATTGATAAAGTCCAAAGTTTTTCTTTTTTTCCTGTTGGGCATCAAAACCATTGAACCCTCACCTTCTAACTCTGTTTCCTCAAGCGCTTCCTCAGCTTCTGGTACTTGTGCTTGTTCATCTTCCGCTTCCGCTTCTTCTTCACGCTGTCGGCCCACATGGTTCCGGAATCTTCTTCCACCCCATCATCCAGGGTACGAAACCCACTTTCAAAATCGGGTTTTGGGAAAAACCCAAAAGGAAAACTGGGAAAGATCACGGTGGGGGCATCGAATTGCTGCGTATTCGGGCTTGTGGGAGAGGGTTGAGGGTGACACTGTGAGGGAACAGGGAGAATAGGGTTTTGGAGGTGAGAAGAAGGGTTAACGGCAGAAATAAATTTAAAGGGTAGTAATGGTGGTTTTCGAAGCAGTTTCTGCAGCGCTGAAGCCATGGAAACGAAAGGAGTTTGCGCAGTGAGAGAGATCTGTCACCGAACAACCGAAGAATCAGTGATGGTGTTTTGGTTATAATTTTCCAGGTTGAGCCCTATTCCCTTTTTCTTTCAGCTGATTATTGTTGTGACTTTTGCTCAGAGTAATTTTAATTCTGGTAAGTTTATTTTACTTTTGCTATATATTACTTTTTTGAATAAATTTTTTACAGAGGATAAAAAAAGTTGTAGAGTCAGATTTGAATAGTTATGAAAAGTAAATTTTTACAACAGAATTAAATTATTTTAATAACTAATTTTTCGTATATATATTTAAAACCAGCTGAAATTTTTTAAAATTAATTGTTTTTACGAAATATATTCTAATATTATATATATATATATATATATATTAGAGTTAATTATTTTTATGAAATATATTCTAATATATATATATATATATATAGGATTTGTTATTTATATAATTTCTTAAAGTATAACAAACTTTAATTAAAAAAAAATTGAATATGTGTTTTTTGCGAATGTGTGAGATCGTAAATAAGTTTTTTTTTTTATTTAAAATCAGCTGAAATTTTCTAGAACTAGTTATTTTTTGAAATATATTATAAATTTGGATATTGTTTTGCTATAAATCTCCTGTAGATATCACGAAGTCTATCGAATAATTTAGAAGAGGAAAAAAAAATCTATCTATTTATGCTTGTTAGTTCATTGCATTTAGTTTAAAATTTAAATTGAACTACTTGGACATAAAATAGTATGCATTGGACAAATTTTGAATTTTAGTCCTGCTTTTATTATCTTTTACTCACATAATTTTCAAAAAAGTCATCTTTAATTAAAACAACCTGCATGTGCTAAATGAAGTAAATTCTAAGATTAGTGTTTTTGTTTTAAATCTCAATTTTCAAGCTCATACATCGTTTATGTTAGATTATTTTTCTCTGTATTATCTTTTCTGTTTCGATATGTTGTAGGTTTGTTTGTTAGTAGCATTCTATTTTTTATTTTGTTTTTAGTGTATTACATTTTTGTTGTTATATTAGGCTATGTATTGAGTATCATATTTAATGAGAAAATAGATTTTTATTTACTGAATCTCTATAACACTTTCTCGATAGTATAAGTTTTGTAACATGGTATAAAAAGCGTGAATTATCCTCTTTATCTTTTATCTTTATTGATATTGCTTTAATGACAACTCTAGATATGTTCTTTTCTTTTATTTTGTTTTAAAAAAATTATTGATATTAATTTCTTTTTCTAGCAACAATTCGAATCGGTGATCAAAATTGATAGACTTCAATATTTTCGAGTTAACTCTCATATTTCATTCCAATTTTTGTCTTTTTTAAATTGTGATTTAGGGATTGAGAATCCTGAATATACCATATGGGAAATCCATGATCAGTTCCTTCTTTCATGGCTTCAGTTCTCCTTGTCGACGACCTCCTTCTTAGCCATATCATTGGTTGTAAACACTCATTTCAAGTTTGGGAGAAGATTAATGCTCATTTCACCTCTCAAACCAAAGTTAGGGCTCATTACCTCCAAACCAAACTTTGTACCATGAAAAAAGGTGATCAGATCATCAATGAGTTTCTTTTATCCATCAAAGCATTAATGTATTCTCTTCATTCAATTGGAGATCATATTTCTTACCATGAACAACTTGATATTATTCTTGAAAGACTTACAATTAAATATGAGTCATTCATTTCTCTCATCAATTGTAAACCCGATTTATTCTCTCTAGATGAAGTTGAATCTTGCTTATTATTCTAGAAGCTCGAATTGCCAAATTTTGGAATGATAGTGACAATATTTCTCTTAATCTCACTTAAGCCCCTTCTCAAATAGTTTTTTCTCCCAATGTTAACTTCACCCAAGACGCTTGATAATATCCACTTTTACCTATTTTTGTGTGTTTATTGTCATGAATAAATCAACTTTTTCCTAACTTCAATCTTATTTTATCCTCAAGTTTAGTATGTTTTGTATTATTTTGTATTTAGTTTTTTAATGTGGTTTTTATCTTTAGTCTCTTTGTTTGAATATGTGAAATAAACGAATATGGAGCAATTTTAGTGGAAGAAAACAAGAAAAAACTCAAGGAAGAATGTTTTGGACAAGAAAATATCAATTTGAATTAAATACCCACATTAGGCACCATTGGCATCACACTTAGTGCTTCAATTACAGAGTGTTGTCAAACTACTTGGGGTTGAGTGCCATATTTGTAGGACTGAGCACCATAAGCCCCTGCACAGGTAGCGTTGAGCAATGGAAAAGTGGCGTTGAGTAGTGTAAAATAGCGTTTAATGGTGGTTTGACAAACAATCCCTTTTACGTTTTAATTGAGAGTGTTCAGTCTAAGATGGTGTTTAGCGATGACATTGTTAACACATCGAAATTGGATATTTAAACATGTTTCTGCGAGGCTTGGAGACATTTTCTCCTCCCACATTTCATTCTTCACCTAGAGCGACTGGGAGATACCCTTAGAGGCTATTTAGGGTGTTAAGAAGCTCTTCATTCTCCTCCATGTTCTTTAATCTTCATCAGTGGTGATTTTGCCACTTTTAGGTTAAGGAGGAGTGTAACGCCCCAAATTGTGTCTTCCCCAAACACTTGGACATGACCAAGATGCAAGCGTGGAAATAGCCGCATGAGTGTGACATGAGATTTAAGATGTCCTTGACGTAGTTTGGTGAGATCATCGTCGTGGTTGGTGAACTTGACAATCATGATCTCCATCTTCGACGCCAAGTTATCGACGACTTTCGTAATCCTTATGTTGGTCTAGTTCTTCACCATCCTCAATCGCCTTTCAAATCATTTGGTGCCATTGCAAACTCTAACCTTACTCTCACACGCTAAACCCTCACTGAATTAATCAAAAAATTTTGGAAAATCATAAATTAGTTCAAAATGAAATGATGAATCCTCTAAACTTACTTGAGCTCCTTAATTTGCTCAAAATTGGGTAAAGGGATTCAATTAGAGAGATTTTGAGCTTGATTAACTGAACATGGCATTTGGGGCCATAGCCAATGAAAAATAAATGGGTTAAAATGGCTGAACTCCATAGAATCTTATGATCTTTAAGATTATTATATTTATGATGAGAAAGCAAGAAAGAAAAATATAAAAGAAAATACATGAGAAAAACTCCTATATTAAATAGAAATAGAGGAGAGCAATCACAAAGAATGAATAACCAGAACAAGTCACTTAAAGAATACAAATATAAACACAAATAATGTTATGAAAATGTAGAGTCACCAAATAAAAAAATAGAAAATGTAAAATGACTAGAAAAAATATATGAAGTAAAACACGAAAGTTGAGAAAAAAAAGATTAAACATTTTATATGAATTATAATGACTAATCAATATAAAAATCTTTTCTAATATTACACTTTATTCTAACCGATATAAAAAGTGTTTTATATAATTCTAATTTGAACCTATATATAAACTCTTAATTATAATCTATATAAAATATTATTATAAAAAATAATTTGCGCAATAATATAAATTTAAAAAGCTCTAAAATAACAAATTCATTTTAGAACACGAGCGTGAATGAATAAAAAAGGAATCTATAAGGTAGGATAGAAAGTAGCAGAAAATAGAATTTAATACTGATAAAACTATTTTATACATTTTATAAATTTTACTCTTAAATAAAAAGGAAAAAAAATCCTAAAGAATGGGAATGCATCGAAACAAAAGGTTCTTAAACGTTCCCCCACGCCTAAGTGGCCGGACCAGTTCCCAGCAACTCTCTCCGCCCTCGTCGTCGTCGTCCTTCGCCGGAACCCTAGGCGGAAGCGGCGGTGGCGGACATTCTCTCCGATCCTGCCTCATCTTGATGTCGCTCAGTTCCATTTGCAGCGGAAACTTCAGCACCGTTCCGAACATCTCGCTTTTTCGCTTCCGGCAACTCTCACTCCTTCGCCACCGTTTTTCCTTCCCGGAAGGCGACCGGAGCCACGTCACAATCCCGTTGGTCCGACCCGAGGACTCGGACCTCGGCAGAACCCACGCTTTGCTTTCGTTTTGCGGTGCTGGACCGGGTTCGGTTCGGCGCGTTATGACTTTGCCGCAGAAAACGACGTCGTCGGCGACGCAACCGGAATAATCAGTTGCGGGAAATTCAAATTCAGAACGTTGCATAACGGAAACAACAATTAAATAATCAGAAGCGAAAAAAAGTGTTTAGAAGAGTTGAGATTGAGAATAACGGAAGTGAAACACTGAGAGATACTTATATAGAGAGTTGAACGGAAAAGGAAAAAAGACACACTTTCTAGAATGCATAGAGATATAGATAGAGAAATGGACATTGACGCGGTCTGTTGAAGTGATAGTTTTTGTATCTTGGATCTTTCCTTCTCCACGTCAGCCTCATTCTAGATAAAGAAACTTAAAACACATTTATATTTTTAATAGTTTTTAAAGCATGAAGAGCAAAGGAAATTGATAGGACTCTCTAATAGTCTCTCTAGAAGGGAAGGTTCACTTCAATTCACTAGGTTTGCTATTTTTATAAATTCTATATATATTCTAATAACGTTGGAATTCACCTTGAAAGTTGAAGGTCAATTTTTCAAATATGAGATTGAACGCATCTTATGTCCCTAAATTATTTAAATATCCATTATTATAATTTATAAACATGATACTAAAATTTATAAAAACAAAACTACTGTATAAATGTTTCTGATTCTGTATTTTTAGTTAATATGATTTTATTTATTATTTTGGTCATAATTTTTTTTATGAATATAATATTTAGTTATCATTCTACTTTTATTAGATATCTCATTTCCAAAGCTATAGTTTTTATTTATGGTTTTATAAATTTAGTGTTTGCTTCTAATTGTAATTAGATATGACAAATAATATTGTTTCTTCCATTTTAATAAGTGTTTCGGTGTAAACTTTGTTCGGTGTGTCTTTGTTGCTCCTGGCTGTCTGGGATGCTTGCTCTTTTCCAATTGTTGTTGTTCATATTCCAATTGTTGTTGTTCATACTCGTCAAAGGAGGGGGAGGTACCTTGCAAAGATATTCCGACGCTCAAGTCAGATGTGAGTTATGGAGCCTTAGCTCTCAAGAGAGTCATTATAATACTGCTCTGAAAATATTATTTGGAGTCTCTAGACATAGAGAGAACGTACCTGAACTTTTTCCTGTCATTGTATTTATAAGCAAAATAAAAATAACCACCTTACTTAAAAATGTGGTTAGTTACTTATAAATATCTTAACCGTCTAATATATTTTATGTAATAAATATCTAAGATATTTTATGTAATAAATATCTAAGATATTTTATGTAATAAATATTTTACTACATAACAATAAGAAATCCTTGTATTTAGGTATAAATACTAAAATAGATAATATTTAAAATTTTCAATTAAGGAAATATAAATCTGTTCATACATGTCTCATTCTCGTTTTCATACTCATTTTAATATTCATCTAGTTTAATTTAAATTATTAATTTATTATGGAACATATAATATAATATATATATATATATATAATATAAAATATTTTTATTTTTTTTCTTGTCATAATCTCCGTGTAATTACGCTCAAATGTTATATTATCAATTATAGTGAATCAAATATTTTTTTTATTTCTCTCATTTCAATATTTTTACTCCTTTTTCATAATGTTTACCTTTTTTTTACATACAAATATTTGACTCTTAATTTCAAGTGTTTAGTGACATAGAAAAACTTATCTACTTTATTATCTTTGGGTTATTAATTTTTGTTTCATTTGAAGAATTTTTTACTTTTTTAAAATAATTTTCTTTATCTCTCTACTGTTGAACTAATTTAATATCTGGAAAAAAATATTAGATTTTTAAGGTATTTTTAATCTCATCATGTCCTTGATTATACATTTATTCTTTATGTGATTTCGCTAAATGAAATATTAAATTGTTTATGACATATTTGATCATTTATATTTCTTTTTAATATTTTTTATTTGTTGTTTAATTTTAATATGTTTAATCCGGTTTTGATTATGTTTTAAATAATTATTTTTATTTGTTTAACTTATTATTATGAGTGTAATTTTAGTATCGCAATTATATAAATACATTTTATTTATTATAATATAATAATTTAATGTCATTGTCATTAATGTTGTTTATCACCATCTAACATAGATTAAAGTTTAAAATACAAAATCTACATAACAATAAAATGTTATCCAGATGAAGATGATTGTCTCCCACGTACATTGCGACCACCTCTACAATTGGATGCATGCTCGTCAACCAATGTGTGAGCTATTTGTAAGGCCTCGCTAGTACGATTTCACGCTATTATACCCTTGATGGCATCATGACACGATATCATGGTCTACATAATCTTGACAACACACCTCATAGAACCCTGAAATGACGGTAACAAACAACATAAATAAACTATCATAAATATCCTCTAAGAAAAAAATAATTACTTTGATTACATTGTCAGGATATGACAAGTTCGTTACAAGACAAGCTCGTCTAAAAATTACAAGACAAACTCGTCTAATATTTTGGTTTTGAAGTTTAACTAAATAATATGAAACACAGAAATCTCTATATAGAGAATTGACCTAAGCTAGAAAAATTATTATAGGACACCAAAACCCTAGGAAGAAAAATAAGAAAACAAACACTAGGATAGAAAACTCTAAGATAGAAGACAGACACCAAACACTAGGGTAGAATATCCTAAATTAGAAAACCAACCTTAAACTAGAAAAACACTAAAGAAGAATGCCAAGTTAGAAAAACCCTAGGTTAAGATAGAAAAATTAGGCTAAGGAACTTAGGAGAAAAGCGAGACAAGAAGAAAAACTCAAAGCACTAACTAAAGACAGACAACTAGAGACTCTAGAAAATAGGAAAACAACATAAGTAGAAAACACAAGACTTAGAACTTAAATCCCCAATATAGAAAACCGACACAAAACTTAGAACCCGAATCCCCAACATAGAAAACCTAAAAGACTTAGAACCTGAATCTCAAGCATAAAAAACCTTAGGAAAACAATTAGGTTCTTAGGAAATAAAAAATCATCTAGGTCACAAACACCTAAACACTATGTTAAACGATTGTTATGCCTAAAGCGTCTAAGAGAGTTAAAGCTAAAGGCTTAAAGCTTATTATACCCAAACGATATTCAATTTAGCTCTCGAAAACAAAACAATGTCAAGACGATGTTTTCGACAAAACACATTAAAAGACTAAAAGAAGCGTTTACTTGCTTAAACGATACCATGAGCAATACAATTTTAGTTTTGATGAATAAGTAATGACCAAATTGATTTCATTTACTTTGGCTTTGTTTTGACCTAATTGTGAGTTCATTAGCTATTCCTACCTTTTGGTTGAGTGAGTTCAATGACAATGGTTTTGTTCTTACCTTCATGGACAATGTGTGGTTTGGTAATCGTTTACATTGAGCTCATAAATCAATTACTAGTAGGAAAATGTGAATTTGTACAAAAAGTTGAACTATACTTCCCAACTAGGAGAACAACATTCCCCAGCTGGGGAGAACAACACTCCCAAACAATGTTTTGGGTCTGTTTTGTGTCAAGTTTTCCCTTTGTTGACCTGTTTGAGTGAGTTGATTGACAAGTTTTTTATTCCCTGCACTATGTAGGAGGTTGAGTCATTCAATCTATGGCAAAACAAGTCCCTGTGGGTGGTTTGGTTCGAGGGAGTTTATTTGAAGACCATAATGTGCAATCTGTGGTTTGGTAATCGTTTACAGTGAGCTCGTAATTGATTACCAATTGGATAATGTGAATTTGTACAACAAGTTGAATTGCACACCCCAGTTGGGAGAACAACACTGCCCAACAATGTTTTGGGTCTGTTTTGGATCAAGTTTTTCCTTTATTGACATTTTTGAGTCAATTCATTTATAAGTTGTTTGTTGCATTACGTAGGAGGTTGGGTCATTCAATCTATGAAAAAACAAGTTCCTGTAGGTGGTTTGGTTCAAAGGAGTTTACTTAAAGACCATTACGCACAATATTGTCGACAAAATGCAACCAAAATGGTCATAACTTTAAGATAAAAGACAAATTTTAGTTCGTCAAAGACAAAGAAAAGACAAACCAAAGAGATTGAGCAAAGGTTTGAGAAACAATGGACAGATAACGATTAACGAAAATGGAGAATGAAAAAATTCAAATAGAAAAAAAAATTAAAAACTATCAGATAACGGAGAGAGAAGTACGAAAAATGTATTTTTGGAATTATTTAAATCTGATCTCTCAACCATTTTCCACGTCACCTCTTTTATAAAAAAAATATTTATTTTTCAAACGGCCAATCAAATGTTGATAAAAAAAAATTAACAAAAATGGGTTATTAACATATCGGAATTCTGAAGAAAATATGAATTCTCGTGCTATCCTCACTCTTCCCAAATAATACACATATAAGAAAGGTTAAATCGTTATTCACTGGCACGATTTTACTAGCAGAAGTCGATTTTTTTTTTCACATGACTTGTTTATAATATACTCATACCACCTTGACACCACTTATTTAAATGCAATTTTTTTAAATATTATCTATATTTATAAATTCACTGTAAAATTATACTATTTAGATAAATTAGTTACAACCTTTTTCATAACATAAATGAGAGACTGAATTATAATACTATTAGTAAACACTTGCTAATCACAACCCAAAAAAATTAGCTTATATACTATAAAACGAAAATAATTACAAAGATCATAATAAGTAATATTATTTAAAAAATGTAAAAAAAATTGTTAATAAAAAATAAAAAAATATGTTCTCTATATAATATTCTTACTTAGTAAATAAAAAGGAAAAAAAAAATCCTAAAGTATGGGAATGCATTGAAACAAAAGATTCTTAAACGTTCCCCCAGGCCTCAACGGCCGGACCAGTTCCCAACAACTCTCTCCGCCGTCGTCGTCGTCGTCCTTCGACGGAACCCTAGGCGGAAGTGGCGGAGGCGGCAGACATTCTCTCCGATCCTGCCTCATCTTAATGTCACTCAGCTCCATTTGCAGCGGAAACTTCAGTACCGTACCAAACATCTCGGTTTTGCGCTTCCGGCAGCTCTCATTCCTCCGCCACCGTTTTTCCTTCGCAGAAGGCGACCGGAGCCACGTCAAGATTCCGCTGGTGTGACCGGAGGACTCGGCCCTCGGCAGAACCCGGGTTTTGCTTTCGCTTTGCGGTGCTGGACTGGGTTCGGTTCGTCGCGTTATGACTTTGCCGCAGAAAACGACGTCGTCGGCGACGGCACCGGAAAAATCAGTTGCGGGAAATTCAAATTCGGAGCGTTGCATAATGTAAACAAGAATTAAACAATCAGAATTCTAAGAAGAAAGGAAGGTGAACTAGAAAGCGTTGAATTAAGGAAGATGTAACACTGAGAAATATTTATACACGCAAAAGGAGTAAAATAAAAAAATAAAAAAATAAAAAAAAAAGGTACTGTGACGCGTAACTTAAATGTTTTGAGGTATTTTTTCTAGAATTGATTAGATAGTTTATAGCGTATAGAGGGAAGAAAATTGTTGTAGTTGACGCAGTCATCGGAGTGAAGGTTTTTTTTGAGCATCATGTTTGTTTGCAGAATTCTAGAACAGTGATAGTTAATTTATTAGAGAAACTTGAACTTGGTCACTTTTTCTCGCTTTGCACAGCAATATATTTTTTCAAAGTAAACAGTCAAATAAAAACGCAATTAATTACTCATAAATACACCAAATGTTCTAGTTTTTCTCACTTATCAAAAACCAAGTTTTCGTTCGCTTAAGGTAACTAGAAGTTAGAGGATATTGTTATATTTTCACGTTAATGAAATCACCCATTTGGATTCTCCATCAAATTTTACATTCTTAGCACGTCAAGAAGTTTATTGAAATAAACATTGTTAATCTCACTGATATGGGATTATTTGGTCTACCAAAATAAATTCCAATTAATAAGAATAAATTCCAATTGATGGTAAAAAGAATTTTCGTTCCACCAACTTGAGGATCCTGAGATAAACATAGTTAAGAAGAAGTGGATTATTATATCTTCAATTAGTATTTATATTTGTTTTAAAATATCAATTAATTTCTCATATTTTTTACTAATTTCAATCGACTCTTCATTTTTTAAAATATGATATTAATTATTTTTATTTTAAATTTCTCACATGTCATATTAAAATCCTATGGTGAAATGGTAATGACAATGTTACGTATGTGTATAAAGTGTTACGTGAAAAATCTAAATTTAGTAATGTATTTATTGTTTTATACTTAATTTTTCTAAATAAGAACAAATTCATTATTTTTAAATTAATATCAAATTTAATTTTTATATAAATGTTATAACGACATATTTATTAAAATTGATATTTTTATTAATATTTTTAATAATATTAAGTTTATTTAAATTTATTTTTTAATAATATTTGTTGTTGTGGATTTATGACTGACTGATCGTATACGGTGACAAACTGAATGAAAAGGACTGAGCGGTAGACGGACGTGCAAGAAAGCACATAGCTGCTCGGTTCCGACAACAATTGAGCGAAGTTTAAGGCAATTAATGTTACAACGACTACTGATGAGTGATTAAGGTTTGCATTAGAAGTAAATTAATTGGTCAGATTCTTATAAACTCTACAAATAGAGGATTAATTTCGAGGTAAAGACTTTTTTCCATAATTGAATTATTACACACCTACATAGTAAGATTCTGATTTGAGCATCGAAGTGTATTCTGCAGGTCACCTCCCTACACCGATCGGTTACATAGAGCAAGGAACATAGCGAACGTTTGACGGAGACAAGAACTACACAAGCGTCATTTTGACGGTTGAAACGTCGTGACGTTACGTTTTCTACCTTTTCCCGCCATTTTGCAGAACCTGAAGGGACGTGACCTTTGTTGAATTGCCATGACCTCAGAAGCTAAAGAATCCTAAGTTGATTGGTAAGACTTGAAAAACCTTATGCAATATCTAAGATCTTGCTAGGGCTTCGGGGGCCTATGTTACCATGGGCTTATGGTTGACAATCGAATACGGTGACAAACTGGATGGAAGGACAGAGCGGTAGACGGACGTGCAAGAAAGCACACAACCATAGCCGCACGGTCCCGACAATAGTTGAGCGAAGTTAAAGCGCAATTAATGTTATAACGGCTATTGATGAGTGGTTAAGGTTTGTATTAATGATCATTAAGAAGTAAATTAATTGGTCAGATTTTTATAAATTCTAGAGGATTAATTTCGAGGTAAACTGACTTTTTTCCATATAATTGAATTATTATAGACCTACAGAGGAAGATTGTCCCAACCCTACCGAAACAATATTTATTTAATATCTTTTAATATTTATATATCAGTAATTTCACATTATCTCCATGAGACGTTCTATTCAACTCTATATAGTTTTTATATCAATTTGATAACAATATTTTTATTAAATATTTTTAATCATATTAGGCTTATTTAAATTTATATTTTACATTAAACTTTATTTTTTTAAAATTTAAATAAATTTATTTTAAATAAATTGTTTTAAATTTTATAATTGAATATAATTGATATTTTAGACTAACTCTAACATTTGTTTAGAAATTATTGATATATAAATATTTGAAATAAAAATTTAAATAAAGTGCAATGTGAAATATAAATTTATATAAATTTAATTTTATTAAAATATATTTAATAAAAATATTAATTTTAATATAAATATTATTTTAGCGTTTATATAAATTAAATTTAGTTTTAATTTGGAAAGAAATAAAATTACTATATTTAAAAAAATTTGAGAATAAATTGAGATAAAATAACAAATATTAATATTAAATTGAGACTTTTTCCGTCACACTTGTCTCAAGCTTAGCGCTTGGCATTTCACTCTCACATCACACATATCTATCATGTGGCAAAACCTTTATTTCACACTTTGACAATTTATAAAAAATAAAGAAAAATAATAATTAAAAGTATAAAATAAAAATAAACAATAAATTAATACGTGACACATGAGTTAACATTATTAATACAATATTAATGAAAATAACTAAATTACATCACATTTTAATAACTAATAATCCAATTGAGACCAATAAAAGAGAAATCAACAATTTGGATTCTCAATCAAATTTTAGATTCTTCGAACGTCAAGAAGTTTATTGAAATAAACATAGTTAGTCTCACTGATATGGGATTATTTGGTCTACCAAAATAAATTCCAATTAATGAGAATAAATTCCAATTGATGGTAAAAAGAATTTTCGTTCCATATTGCACCAACTTGGGGATGCTGAGATAAACATAGTTAAGCAGAACTGGATTTTTAAAACAAAATTAGTTTAAATCTTGAATTAGTATTTTGTATTTGTTTAAAAATATCAATTAATTTCTCATATTTTTTACTAAATTTCAATTGAGTTTTCACTTTTTAAAATATGATATTACCTTCTTTTTTTTAATTTCTCACGTGTCAAATTAAGATCTATCATATGGTGAAGGCAGTGTAACAATGATAACGTTACGTATATAACAAGTGTTATGTGAAAAGTCTGAATTTAGTAATGTATTTATTTTTTTGTCTTTTATTTTTCTAAATGAAAACAAATTTATCTATTTTCAAATTAATTTTAAATTTAACTTTTATATAAATATTATAATGACATATTTATTAAAATTGATATTTTGTTAATATTTTTAATAATATTTAATTTATTTAAATTTATTTTTTTAATAAATTTTATTTAAATATTTTTTTAGTATTTATATATCAATAATTTCACATTGTCTCAATTTAATTTTTATATCAATCTTATAATAATATTTTTATTAAATATTTTAAATCATAGTAGTTTTATTTAAATTTATATTTTAAATTAAACTTTATCTTTTTGAAAAATTTAATATATTTATTTTAAATAAACTGTTTTAAAATTTTACATTTGAATTTATATAATTGATATTTTTAGACTAACTCTAACATTTGTTTAGAAATTATTGATATATAAATATTTGAAATAAATTTAAATAAAATTCAATATAAAATATAAATTTAAATAAAATAAATCTTTTTTAAAATATTAATTTTAATAAAAATATTAATATAGTATTTTATATAAGTTAAATTTGGCTTTAAGGAGAAAAATTAAATTGTTATATTTAAAAAAATGACTAAATTGAGACAAAATAATAAATACAAAGATTAAATTAAGACTTTTTATATGACACTTAGTCCAACAGGACCTTTGACATTATTACTGTCATATTACACTATATTTATCATGATTTTATTTCACACTTAACAATTAAAAAAAATAAAAGAAATAATAAATAAAAATATAAAATAAAAATAAATATACAATACTAATGAAAATAATCAAATTATATCATATTTTAAAAATTAATAATGTAATTAAGACCAATCAAAATATGAAAATTTAATTGAAATTTTAAAACAAAAATAAGGACTGACCGAAAGTTGAAACCAAAAATATTTTAAGAATAACAAAATAAATATACAAAAATTTTAAAAGTATCAATTATATAAAATATATTAAAATTATAAAAAGTTAATTTTTGTTACACTAATTTATATAGGTGGAAAAATATTTGGAGGCTAAGGCTTCCCTCACAATGTACTAAAGTCAATACTAAACTTCGTCGTTATATCTAAAGTCAATCACTACATTTAATATGTTATCTACTTGAAAATTTAAAATCATTATTACGATTTTAGTTTTAAAAGATAAAAGGAAATATTGAAAAAAAAGATTTTTTTTTACCTTGATATCTAAATAATGTGACATAAATATTTAATATTAAACACAAATTTTTACTTTTTAAATATATTAAAAAAATTTGTATATAAAAATAATTGCATTTTAAGGATAGATAAGTAAAATAAAACGTAATAGAATCTGAACTCCGTTAAAACAATACAAAAACAGAAGTTAGATATGATATATGCAGCTTCCTAATGCAGTCTTAGGATCCCAAACACAGTGCATTTTCAACGTTGAGATATCTTTTCATCTTCGCGTTTTTTTATTCCTCGACATTGTGTTACCAAAATTATTTATGAATAAATTTTTTATATAAGAGTTATAGTTTTTTTTTCAATTTTATAATTCTAATTTATATATAATTTTATTTCAGTTTATAAAAAAATTATTTTTTCTTATATTTTTCTATTTAAGAATCTTTTAGAAAACATGACCTAGTCAGTTGGAAACTTAATTCATTTTGTTCCTTCTTTATTTTCACTAAATGCATTTTCATTAACGAGTCACATTACTTTAATGTTAGTGTTTGGTTGGGATTACTTTATATAGAAACAATAATATCTTACTGTTCGAGTATGAAAACCCCATGAGCAACTTCATCGTAAATCAGGACAAACCCCCATGAGCAACTTCATCGTCATTTTTCAGAGTTTTCTAGGAATCTTACGAACACTTGCAACTTTCTGGAATTACCAAGGTAAAGGGAGCAAGCAAAAAATCTATTATATGTTTGATTGAATGCGTTTCATATTACTTGGAAAGGTAATAGGGGCATGCATGAGTTTTGTGGTTGGGGAGTGATTATTCACACTATGATTGGGACGTACCAATGTTTCTTTTGTGGTACTGCGTGTTCTGTTTCTTTTACAGTTTGGTAATGTTATATATATAGTTGAACCTATATTGTGTGCTCTTGTGTATGTTGTGCGTAAGAAAAGGAAGGGAGAGAAAGAAGGAGTGTAGTTAGTGAGAATGAAAGAAAGAAGGAAGAGTGTTTTACGGGTTGGCTTTCGGGTTGTAGGTGGAGTGAGATTCAGAGGGTTAACCATGGGGTGTGTGGTCTATCTATATATATATATATGTGTGTGTGTGAAAGGGTGGAAAGAATGGATTATTGTATATGTGTGTGTGCATTGAGAAGAAGTGAGTAATAAAGGGTGGAAAGAATGGATTATTGTAATAGATTTGGGGTGCAGGGACGGTTGGGTGAGAAGAGAGAGAGTAAGGAAGTGTATTTTTTTAGTTTACATAAATGGTGAAGGTGAAAGGGAGTTTATGGAGGGACAGGGACGTGAGGGTCACACTGTGTCTAAAAGGAACAAAAACATAAATAAGAATGAAGGATAGATAGGTTTAATGTTAGTACTGGAGAATGGAGTGAGTGAAAGTATATGGTAGTGAAGTAGGAGAAGTACAGGTTGGTGTGTGACAGATCCGAGAGTATGGGCTTTTAGGCCTTGTTATTTTGAGTGGATTTGAGAAGTGAATTTGAGAGGATTTGAGGAGGATAAATTCTTTTGTAGTTTATTTGAGTGAATTTGGAAGTAAATGAGAGTGAATTTGGAAATAAATTTGTTTAATTTGTCACGTCAATACAATTCTATACTAATTCTCACAAATTTTATTTCCAAATTCACTCTTATTTACCTCCAAATTCACTCAAATAAATGACAAAAAAATTTATTTTCAAATCTCCTCGAAAAAGAACAAGGCCTTAGGAAGAGAAGTAGACAGTGAATCTTAGCTTTTGATAGTTAAACGAAGAATATGAATAGTTTTGATAGAGGTTATATATATCTATATATAATATTATATGAATGGTTTTTGTAGAAATTATGTATATATATATATATATATATATAATATTATATTAGGTTTTCATTTTATTTGAAAGAAAAATAGACTTTATCTTTTCATTAAGTATGTGAAATTTCAAGAAGGATTGGGTAGTTCAATCTTGTGGATTCCTATACTGGAGGGAGAAGTGAATTGTGGAATGGATGCAATGTGTTTTTCACGTACAGAATCATGGAGATGAAGGCTACAGGTGAATTGGAATTTAAAGAAAAGATAGATAGTTAAGTTTGACTGGACCCCGGTCATATTTAATATTTAATGTTTAACTTAATAGCTTTTAAAAAAAGTGAGGATGAATCTCCAGTAAGGTCTGCTATTTGATAATACCACTACATATTTTACAATACAAAGAACTTATACACTTTTTTTAATCCTTTTCGACATCCTATTTATGTATGAATGTCTCAATTGGGTCCTTATTTTTTAAAGTGTATCAAAATGGTCCCTAATTTTGAAAATTGATATCAATTGAGTCCTTTCCGTTAAGTTGGCTGGACGGCTGAGATGACGAACGCGCGCTCGTCCACCATCGAACGCGCGCTCGTCCACCAGCGAACGAGCGCTCGTCCACCAGCGAACGAGCGCTCGTCCACCAGCGAACGAGCGCTCGTCCACCAGCGAACGAGCGCTCGTCCACCAGCGAACGAGCGCTCGTCCACCAGCGAACGAGCGCTCGTCCACCAGCGAACGAGCGCTCGTCCACCAGCGAACGAGCGCTCGTCCACCAGCGAACGAGCGCTCGTCCACCAGCGAACGAGCGCTCGTCCACCAGCGAACGAGCGCTCGTCCACCAGCGAACGAGCGCTCGTCCACCAGCGAACGAGCGCTCGTCCACCAGCGAACGAGCGCTCGTCCACCAGCGAACGAACGCTCGTCCACCAGCGAACGAACGCTCGTCCACCAGCGAACGAACGCTCGTCCACCAGCGAACGAACGCTCGTCCACCATTAAAAGGTCGACGAGCATTAAACAGGATGTCAAAAAAGATTAAACCTAAATATAAAACAATTAATAGCTTACTTTAAATACATATTAAAAGAAAAAATTGCGTCCCTATTCATTATATACTTCATGGATCTAAGATCGCATAGCTTCATCCAGCTCAGAAGGCTCACGTTACTTTTACCTAAATGTAAAAAATGTATAAAAACGATAATCCATTGACAAAACTTTCATATAAAATAAACACAGTTAAAACATCTCTCAGGCAGAAAAGGGCTAACCCTACGACTGCTTCTTAAATAAAACTCAGACTCTTACATAAAAGAAAACAAAAAATAGTACTCTCATGAACAGACAAAAAAGAAAAAATTGTCCGGCGACCATGAACCCTGTATGGCCTAAGACTCTGTAAAGGATAAAACTACTATGAAGGAACAAGTTTTTTCTGTAACAAAAAGTAGTATCACATGTTGCAGAAATGCCAACAAGATGAAATCACTTCTTCTTCTGAGCAGCCTTGGTGACCTTGGCTCCACTGGGGTCTTTCTTCTCAACACTCTTGATGACTCCGACAGCCACCGTTTGACGCATGTCCCTCACGGCAAAACGACCAAGAGGAGGATACTCAGAGAAGGTTTCAACCACCATGGGCTTGGTTGGAATCATCTTAACATAACCTGCATCACCATTCTTCAAAAATTTGGGCTCCTTCTCCAACTCCTTACCTGATCGCCTGTCGATCTTGGTGACGAGTTCGGCGAACTTGACTGCAATGTGAGAAGTGTGGCAATCCAGCACTGGTGCATAACCGTTTCCGATCTGACCAGGGTGGTTCATGATGATGACTTGGGATGTGAAGTTCGCAGCTTCCTTGGCAGGGTCATCCTTGGAGTTGGATGCAACGAAACCACGCTTGAGATCCTTGACAGCAACGTTCTTCACGTTGAAGCCAACATTGTCACCTGGTAGAGCCTCCTGAAGAGCCTCGTGGTGCATCTCAACAGACTTAACTTCAGTTGTCAAACCAGTTGGAGCAAAAGTCACCACCATACCAGGTTTCAAGACACCGGTCTCAACACGTCCAACTGGCACGGTACCAATACCACCAATCTTGTAGACATCTTGCAAGGGGAGCCTGAGTGGTTTGTCTGAGGGCCTCTTGGGCTCATTGATTTGGTCAAGAGCCTCAAGGAGAGTAGGTCCCTTGTACCAGTCAAGGTTGGTGGACCTCTCAATCATGTTGTCACCCTCAAATCCAGAGATTGGAACAAATGGAATCTTGTCTGGGTTGTAACCAACCTTCTTCAAGTAGGATGAAACTTCCTTCACGATTTCATCATACCTAGCCTTGGAGTACTTGGGGGTAGTGGCATCCATCTGCAACAATGATAATCCAAAGTTAACATCAAAATTTCTACTACAATACAAAATAAATAACATAATTGACATCAAATCTCAGTCAGAGAAGAAATACTTTTATACCTTGTTACAGCAACAGATCATCTGCTTCACACCAAGGGTGAAAGCAAGAAGAGCATGCTCACGGGTTTGTCCATCCTTGGAAATACCGGCTTCAAAACCACCAGTTGTGGAATCAATAATAAGAACAGCACAATCTGCCTGAGATGTTCCAGTGATCATGTTCTTGATAAAGTCACGATGTCCAGGGGCATCAATGACTGTGCAGTAGTACTTGGTGGTTTCGAATTTCCACAAAGCAATATCGATGGTAATTCCTCTTTCACGCTCGGCCTTGAGCTTGTCAAGCACCCAGGCATACTTGAATGACCTCTTGTTCATCTCAGCAGCTTCCTTCTCGAACCTTTCAATCACACGCTTGTCAATACCTCCAAGCTTGTAGATCAAATGACCAGTGGTAGTTGACTTCCCAGAGTCGACATGTCCAATGACCACAATATTGATATGAACCTTTTCCTTACCCATGTTGAGTTAAACTGAAACCAATTCAAAGAAACACAAATCAGAAGCCACAATCGCTAGAAAGTGAATTATCAGGCAAAATAAATGACAAGGTAAATCCAACTTCACACATGTATTAGGTAAAAGAAGAGTTGCAAAAAATTGTTAAGCCAAAAAAGTTCTATTCCAAAATATGAACCAGCCTGCATCTAAAAAGGCAGATTCATCATAGCGTAGAAAAATCTTTTCAATCAAGCAGAAAAATAATCAAATCATTAAGAAAAAGTTTCAACTCGACATCTCCAGCAAAATATAAGAAAATAAATTAAAAATACATTTAATCAAAGCACAATCGTACAGAACATAACGAAAAACACTCCCGGCAGATTTATCATACCCGAAAGGTTTCTTTTTTGCAGTAACAAAAACAACTTCATAAAAAAATTAATTTCATGTTACAAAAAATTCACAAAATGGGCAACAATAAAAACATCAGCAGGATTCAAACATATACGCATAGAAATTAAATTAAAATATTATGCAAGCTTTGTATCAAAGCATGGCAAACTTGAAACGTGGGTGAAAACTCCAGACACCATAAAAAAAAAGTCATTAAAAATATAGACACTGTTGCATGAAAACATAAACCAGTCATAAACCACAATAAATCATTGAAAACATCTAATCTCAAAAGAAGAACAAACAAAATCGCATAATTATGACACAAAAGCAATATATCTGTGAACACAACGAGGTTCGACACCGAAAAGAGAACCTCTTCCGTTAATCGGTAGAAAATGTAGATAATCCACGTAAAACAAATCACAGAACGGGAAATTTAAAATTAAAAAACAAATACGAAGAATCATCATCGTAAACAAGAAACAGAGATGAACGAAATCAGCGAGACAAGAGAGCAGAGGCTACTACCTTAGCGAGAAGCGAAGGCCAATCGTTCGGAATCCTCAGCCGCAAAGACACAGACTGAGAAACAGAGTAAGGAAGCACGAATATAATAAAACTAGGGTTCCAAGATTTTTATATTGTGGGAGCTTCTTCTCGTTTCCAATAATGACCTTAGGGTTTAATCAGGTTTCCAATTATGCCCCGGTTTGCTTATTTGAACGTTATTATGTGCCACTAGCGTGGAATGACGCGTGGGATTGACGCGTGTGGTTTCTCGATGGTCTTGTACGGTTGATTTTCACGCGCTTTGTGTTTATGTCATGTCGGGGTTTGTGGGTTCGACATAGTCCAGCTGGCAAGGACTAAACAGGAAAGCTGCGCTACTATGACGACACCGTTTCAGCAAGGTGACTAGGTTAAGAAAATGAACGGCACCGTTTCAACATTCGCATTCGTTCATTTGAATAAAATCTTTCGTTATTAAGTCTTTTCAGATGATTAATGTCTTGGCTTAGCCGCACATCTTATCTATTTTTGCACAGATTTTAATTTCACAAATATTATCACTGATTATATTTTAAAATTACATGTTTTATTTTTTATTATAAATTTTAAAATACTAAGAGTTATAATGAGTGAGATAAATAAATATGTAGAAAATAAATGACATGTTAAGATATTTTTTTCATTTAATCTTAATTATATATTTTGCAATTGAGATTTTATTTTCTTATAATTTTATAATCAAGTTTCAATTTCGAAAATATTATTATTATTATTCTTATCGAGAATTAACGAACCTCTATCATGAAATATGATACTTTCCAAAAAAGCTTACTTGATTATCCTAATGAAAAGTTCGTGTCAAACATAGGGATGGTAATTTTACCCGCAGGTACGGGTATCCGCGGATAAAATCCACGGCAGATAATAATTATCTGTGGATATTTACTATCAATGGGTAACGGGTAGCGGGTATTTTAATATCTGTATCTAAACGGGTTGGGTACGGGTAGTATATTATCCGCCTTGCGGGTATCCGCTACCCGCGAAAAATTAAAAAAAAATAATTTATATATTTTTTAATTAAATTAATTAAAAATAAAATAAAATTATATTTTATTAGGTTAAATTTAATTAAAATTAAAATTTAATTTATATTTTATTTACTTTATATTATATATATATATATATTTTGTAATTTTATTTAAATTTTATTTTAAATATGTATTAAATAGTTCTTTTTTATTTTTTACGGGTATCCGTGGGTATTTTTTAAACGGGTACCCGTCGAGTAGCGGGTACAATTTTATCCGGCGGGTCGGATTGCGAGTAGACACTACCCGTACCCGACCCGACCCGTTGCTATCCCTAGTGAGACATAGTAGAAGAAGATACGTAAAAATTAAAAAATATTTTATATGAAATATAGAGAATGATGAAAAATCAACTGAGTGAGTACTTTTATGATAATATGTTGTATTTACAAACTTTCTGCACTCATAGATAAAGAACATAAAGTAGATTTAATTTCTTTAAACAAATTCGCTTATTTAAAATATTTTTTGTAATCACTATTGTATTAATATCTCCAAACATTAGTATTAACAATATCTCAAAGTACCATTTTAGAATTAACAATATCTTATTTATTTTTATTTAAAATTGATCAAATAATCAATGGTATACAAATATATACTAGTGTAAAATACACTTTTTATACATGTTTTTATGTCTGTTAAAAATAGGGTTTTTATACCTGTTTTTGAGTAAGTTTATCAGCACTGGGTATAGAATATAACATTGAGTATTTAAAATTTATAATATATTTCATAATTCTAGTTTTTCAAAATGTATAAGATTATAATATTATTAATTTATATTTAATATATTCATCCAAAATCAACTAGAAACACCAATATAGGTGGTCCTACTTGAAGCAATCAAGTAGTTTCTTGTCATTTTTTATTGAACCAAATATTTAGTTTTTGTTTTGGTTGAATTGGTCTGAGGGTCGGTCGTCTTTTCTTGTTCTGCTCTCTTTTGATCTTCAATCCTCTCCGAGAACGCGATCCACTTCGATGGGTTGTTGACCTGCAGAAGACACTCCGACGCTCAAGTCAGATATGTTTCATAAGGAGGTCCATATTTTATTAGGATAGAAAAAGATATCTGTACCTGGATACCAATTGTATATTTATAGGACTTGTGGCAGCCAAGTTCATTGATTAACCATTAGTGCAGTATATTTTTGGGCAATATAACCTGTCAATCACTCATAAATACCGTATATTCGTCCTTAATATGGCCATTAAATATATTAATTGGTCATTAATGACATTTAACTTTCCTGATTAGTTTGTCTTACAGCCAGTCGATTGCCAGGTATAATACAGTTTCTTATTGTCAACTCAAACGATCATAGTTGAACCTTTTAAACAATTTGCAGTCGATCACATAATTGGCCTATACATTTATAACTTAGAAAAAATTGTAACTTATAAAAAGCAAGAAAGAAATATAGTTATTCGCAAAAGGTGATATTCATTCATATTGGTTCCTAGCAGACAAATCAGTATAAGTCATAACCTTAATATATTCAATCATAACATAAAACAAAACTAAAATAAGAAACAACTTATGCAACCTATTTTTCAACAACAACATCAAGGTTTGCCATCTCTTCATCCTCATTAATAGGTCGACAATAGCACAAGGGCTTACCCTAGTAGCCTCTTCATCAGATGCATTTTCAACAACAACATCTTCAGTCATTGTCATCTTGTAAGTCGCCTTAGCATCCATTACATCATCAACGTCCATTGTACGACCTTTAAAGATGTCCTTGTCCACATCGACCTACACTAGTGCAAAAAGGACTTTATACATCTGTTATTTTGGGCTTTTAACGTCTTATCTCTGTCTGACGTTTATATCATACAGGTTACACGTCTCTAAGGTTGCTCCTGACTCATGGTGATTCGAGTTTACAACTTTATATTTTAGTTGAAGATAATGTATTGTAAATTTTTTTTATTGGATGGTTTTAAAAATGTAGTGGAGGGAATTGGAGGAGTACAAAACGCAAGAAATCGATGACATAGAACGTTGCCTAAAGACACGAGAATAACTGCACCAAAACCCAACGAAAACACATTTTAATCGGTTCAAATGAAAGATAATGCATCAAAGAGTGATGTAATCGGAGTAAAATTAATTTAAAACGGTGCAAAAGTGAGAAAACGAACCTGAAAAGCGTAACCCGTAGAGAGAAAACGCGACGAAGATGATGAACAATGAGTGCGCGTAACGACTGTCTCGCGTTCACGGTGTTTTAATGCCAAAATTTAGACGTTGATTCCCCCAATTAACAGACATCTAAAGTGCTTCAGAAGTCGGAGTGGCGGGATCAGACGTCTAAACGGAGTCAAAAAGTGACTTTTTAAATTTCTGGATTTAGGGTTTAGAAGTCGGTTTCCCCAACTAACAGACGTCTAAAGTCCTTCAGAAGTCGGAGTGGCGGGATCAGACGTCTAAACGGAGTCAAAAAGTGACTTTTTAAATTTCTGGATTTAGGGTTTAGAAGTCGGTTCCCCCAACTAACAGACGTCTAATGTGCTTCAGAAGTCGGAGTGGCGGGATCAGACGTCTAAATGGAGTCAAAAAGGGACTTTTTAAATTTCTAGGTTTAGGGTTTAGACGTCGGTGCCCCCAACTAACAGACATCTAAAGTTCTTCAAAAGTCGGTTCCCTCCATAACATACGTCTAAATTGAATAAAAATTTTTTTTTTTAACTTTTTCGTTTAGTTTTGGCGTCTATTAGGGGGAGCCGACGTATATGAGTATTTAGACGTCGGGCCCTTACATAACCGATGTCTAAATAGTTGTTTTATTTACGAAAAATGTCACCGGTCATTTTTTACATTGGATATTCGAGGGTCAGACGTCTAAAAGGTGACGTTAAAGGTCTTTTTTGTACTAGTGCTACCTAAGCGTTTTATTGAAGCCATTAGTATGCTCAAATATTATGTATTTCTATAGCTTGACCAAATTGACCTCCTCTCTTGTCAAGCTTCTTGCTCTGTAGTAACCGCCTTTTTCAACTCGTTATTTTCCTTTTATAAATCCTTTTTCTCATTCTTTAACTTCTTTTTAGAGTTGAGGCACCTTGTTTCCAAGACTTCATTATTGTTTCTCTCTCTTTAAGGGCCTTTTTATCTTCAGTCCATGCATGTTTGTTAGTTTCATTATTATTCTACAGATTGGCCATCTTGTTCTTCTTCTTGTTGACCATTTCCTTTTACAATGAATTAGCTACCCTATGGTCGAGCACTAGTGATAGACTTTGAAATTCTAATAGTGCACATATAAGGGTGGTTGGTTCAATCTCCTCCACCACCTTCAGTTTACTATCCCTTAAGCTTATTTATATGTCTCTATGCATATCAGTGAAGGGGATCTCCAAACCACCCAAGTCAATAGCCTTGACCCCAGAACTAAAACTTCTAGCTTGGGCAAGGAGCTTAACCCTCAACTTTTTTCCATCCATGTCAACGCCTTATAGCTTTTAGAGGCACATTCCTCTTTGTGTCTTTTTAGGGTCGATGTGTATCCACCACTAAGCCCTTTAAGGTAGGCACTTAGGCCTCCCCAATCTTCTTCGCCTATTTTGCCATTTGGTTCCTCAACTTCTCGAACATGCTTTCATCATTCACCATCTTCGCAACATATTGGGCCATGTAACCTATAAACACCATAAAATCTCCATATTAGCTCAAAAATGAACTTCTTTGTGACAAATCTTCATTGACTCATTAACATATTAGATTTCTGCATTATATTTTTGTTTTAAATTTGCGTTGTTCTTTCAAACTCAAAAGCGATCGTATTCTTTCCTATATAGGATTGTATCATATGGCCCCATAGTGTATTATCTGGTATTTAAATTGTATCACTCCTTATACCTAAAGGGGTTAATTGTCTAATGAAAGAAAAATTTCAAGTTATTATTTTCATCATAAAAATATGATCAAAGAACTCGTTCTTGAACTTTTTAAATGATTAGGAATGTACCCCAAGAAATCAAGTACTCAACCTACTTACTAGAGACAATTAGGTAATCAAATCCCTTGGTCGAGTAAGGTAAAGATGAAAGAAACATTCAAGTGAAGGGGATAAATAAATGGCTCAACATATTAATCTAAGGTCCTAAAGGAAACCCTAACTGTTTGGATGAAATTGTGTTGGCGCAACATTTAGAAGATGAAGAACACTGATCGTTAACTCATCGAAAGGTAATCAAATGTGAAGTTGTAGAAAAATTCCTCCTCATATGATAGCAACCTCTTTATGTTAGGTTGGGCAAAAGCTAGGAGATATGCATGGAGGGGTATTTCCTTGGATGGATGGTGCGAAAATGTTGTGGTAAATGGTCCAAGGATGATGAGATAAGATGTGGATGGTGTAGAAGCTCATGGCCTCTAGGAGATATGGTGGTGGTGATGTAGTTTTTGGTGGCTCCAAGAGAGGTGAGCCCAACTCAAGGAGGAAGGTGACTAGAGGGGCCTTTAGGATTGCTCTAGTCTTGATCTAGGAATTGTATGACCAAATTTGGACAACATAACATTAATAAACTTCCAAGATGATTACAAGGGTGGAGACACCTTTTTATATAGATAAAGGTGTCTTTTATACCCTAAAAGCAAAAGGAAACCCTAAAGGACAAGGCTTGGATTGGAGGCCTTCTAAGATGGAGACAAGTGTCCAAATCCTCTCCAATGGTGGAAGGACAAGTGGTCACTCATAAAGCAAAACATCTCCAATCCTAGAGTGTCATGTGACCACTTCTAAAAGCAAATCCTCTCCAATGGAAGCATGACACATGACACTTGGTTTTGATGTCTAACTTAAGAAAAATCTTATGCTAGTTAAGCCTTAATAAAAGCATTAAGCAAACCTACACTACATGGTCAAATACAATGGCTAAACAACCTACACTACTCTTCAAGTTATGCTCCAGGATAGCTCCAAAGGTGGTCCACAAGGTAGAATTGATACCATCTTCAAGGATAACTTTCATTCTTTTTGAAAGTATTTGACCAAGGGGATTTGCCATCACCATACCCCTTTTGGTCATGATAAATATTATCTATGACACTTACCCTCCTAAAGGACATTATATTCTTTGTCCCCACTCTCAAACATATATATATATATATATATATATATATATATATATATATATTATTCAACCAAGAGTTCAATATTCTTTAACAACTAAATTTGGAAAAAAAGACCCCTTACCAAGGGATTTACACACTTGTAAAACCTTCTTCAAGGTAGTTTGAACTCGATATGCTCCTAAAAAAGATCCTCCATATTCATAGTAATCACCTTTATTTCCACCCCCAAAGCCTTGGACGATGATGCATCGAAGGACATCGAAGTCTGACTACTATCATTATTCGTCTCCTCCTTGGAACCATATTCGACCCACTATGTGACATACCTATTACTAATCGGCTCTCGAGTTATGAAAATTTTCCATAAAATATCGATAACAAAGCAAATTCTCAAAAATTTGGTGCTCAACTAAGGCAAATGAGCCCCTATTTATAGCAAAACTTCGCAACCTTTCACCTTCTAATCCCTTGTCCTCAACCATCAGATCTCTCCATAATTTAAGGGTTAAGGATCATGACTCTTCACCTTTCCAACATTGCCTTGTTTCCTGTGTAACATGACAACCTTACATCTTCCATGTTTAATTAGATCTGACTCATCATCCTTACAATCTATTTGTCGTTACGCTTCTCAAGGCTAGAGGGCTACTATACATGTAGGACAAACTAAAGAAATACAAATTTTCTTTGCACAAACAGATGATAACATACTGACAACACGAAGACTCAACTACAAACATATCGAGCCTGAGAGCTAATGTACCATATATGTTCAAGGACATCTTGGTACATGTAAGATGTCCTCAAACCTCATGGTCTGAACCACGCGAGGAAGCGGCATGGCCAAATATGTGTCACCAAGGACATGAGATATATGAGAGCATATTAACCACATACATTCAAGAGTAATCAACCCTCAAGGTCTGACCACAACCCATAGCATGGTATGATCGACTATATGTTGACGAGGAAGAGTCAACATATGGAAAGCCTACATAAGGTGGTAATTAAAGCATGATTAAGTAGATGAATTAACCAAAGACTAATAAACGTAATTATAAAAGCCATAAATATAGTATAAATAACACAAAATATGAGATAAATTAATTATGTTCATTTATTACAACATTAATTACATTTTGACGTACTTGACTAACTTAAATGTTAAAATGTTTTCTATAAGTACAACCCCTTCCTTGATTGGGAAAGGAAAAATATTGTTTAGAAGAATAAAGACCCTTAAAATTGAAGGCTTAGAGCGTTTAAAATGTTTGTCAAAGTCTTCCCAAGATATACTTGGTTACGTAAGAACATTCACAATCCCAACTGCAATGACGAACATCAATCCATTTCAATTTCAAAAGCTCAGTTAGTAGAAGCTTTTCCATTTAACTAGTCAAAATTTTGTAATATTATTAAAACATTCGATTTTTCATTAAAAGAATTTAATTTTAATAAAAAAATAATTCAACACACGACAAACGTACATTGTTTCTTACATTAAACAAAATTTAATGGAATTGAAAAGGAAGTACTAAATTTATTATTTTTTTAAAATAAACCAAATCATAATTTTGATCCGTGAAATATAATTTTACGAAAAAAAATATATTTAACCGTATTAATAAGTCATAAAAATAGTCGTGAATTAAAAAAAATGAATTTACCTTTTTATTGAATTTTTTATTATATTTTAAAAATATTTTCATAAACATTAATTTTAATATTTTAAAATATATTAAAAAACTATTATAGCATACTAATATCAAATATTTTTAAAATTTAACAAAAAAGATATATAAAAAACTCGTTAGAAAAGCCGTACGCCCAAAATTCTCATTAAAAGGCACAAACAACTAACAAAACAATACTAAAAATATAAATTAAAAGAAAAGAATACTAAATTCTCGTTAACGGTCTGTTCGCTTGAGATGAATTCACTATTCACGAGTAAAGGAAAGCGCGGATTTAGAAAATATTTCATGTTCGCTTTAAAAGAATTGTGAGCAATTGAAAGGAAAGATTTGCGGAATCAACTATTTTTTCAATCATTGGTGCTATGCGAAGATTTAAGATGATTTATAATCAAATGTCTTTTTAGTCCCTTACACTTACCATTATGTGAATGTATTTTATTACCACTGGGTGAATGTATTATATCTTCAACCAAGAAACAAAAATAATAACTAATAATAATAACAACTAATAATAATAATTAATAATAATAATAATTAATAATAGTAATGATAATAATTAATAATATTAATAATAATATTCATAATAATGATTTTTTCTCTCTCTTTATAATAATAATAATAATAATAATAATATTAATATTAATAATAATAAAATAATAATGTTATTAATAATAATAGTTATTATTATTATTATTATTTCAATTTACTAAATTATCATTTTTTTTACATTTTAAAAATTAATTTTTATTTTTTCTCTTATAAACATTTTTACAATTAAATATAATATTAATAAATAACATTTTATATTACTTTAATAACTAGGGATATTTTGGTAATTTTTAATTTTTATTAATTAAACAAATTTTTAAAATCTATCAAATCTTACACTAATTCTCACAAACATTACTTCCAAATCCACTCTCAATTACCCACAAATCCTCTCAAAAAAACAACTAAAAAATTACCTTCAAATCCACTCAAATATATTCAAATCATCTCTCCCAACTCATCTCTCACATATACACCCAAAAGAACAAAGCCTAAAAGACATAAACATCTCCGAAAACAAATTCTAAAAATCTAAATTAAAAGAAAAGAAATATTAAATGATATTCAAGACGCATTAAAGAAACAAGTGATACAAATACGTCACTTCTTGCTTTGGTTGGGAATCAAACCCACCATTTTCACTGTGCATCACTCTCTTCCTTCCTTCTTCGTCTTATTCTCCAACCCACACTAAAGCCTTCCTATTTTTGTTCTTTTCTCTGTTTTGCTTTTTCCAAACGGCGTCGCTTCAGAGGTTCAGCGATGTCGTACGACTACCTATTCAAGTACATCATCATCGGCGACACAGGTTAGGTTCTTCTGTTCCCTCTTTCCTTTTCTTCTCGCAATTGGGTCTCCGAATCTCACTTCAAGTTTGGGTTTTTCTCCGGTGCCGTGCAGGTGTAGGGAAATCGTGTCTGCTCCTCCAATTCACTGATAAGAGGTTCCAACCTGTTCATGATCTCACCATTGGTGTTGAGTTTGGCGCTCGCATGGTCACAATTGATTCTCGACCCATCAAGCTTCAGATATGGGATACTGTCAGTTCACCCTCTCTCCCTTTCTATCTCTTCCTCTATTTTACTTTTTTTTAAAGTAAAAATCTGTTGCTTAATTGTGTTTTTTTTTTAATTACTATTTGTTAGATAGGTATTTCAAATTTGGTGAGAATTGATCAAGGGTATGTGTATGTGCTAGAACACTAAGTAAAATAGTTGTGATCACTGTTTAATTTGTTTGGTTTTTTGTGGCATGTATGGTCTCATGCAGGATCATCCAACATTATATTCAAATGCTAGATACCTAGAATTAGGTGAAACTTTAAGAAATTGGTTCTGGGTTTAGATTTGACTTTGAGTTGAAACAAGTTTACGCGTGTTTTAAGTTTGATTTTGGATGGAAATGTTTGTTTTTTCTGATTTTAGAATTGGTTTTTAAGTGATGCGATATTGTTCAGATGTTTTTATCATAAAAGCAAGCTAGAAGAAAATAATATACAGTTTTTATTCTGACGCGAAAGCTACTTAAAGTTGCTTAAACTCAGTAAATTTTGGACCTATAAAACGTAGAACTGAACATGCCAAAGTTTATCGTTTCTATGTGATTCTGGAAAGTTCAAGGTGAAACCAAAGGCACATTAAGTAACTTTTGGGTTGCATAGAAAATTTTGTTGCGAATTTTGCATAGTTTTTTAGAAAGTAAATAGCTCAAATATAAATCTCGAAATTTCAAAATCAATTTTAATCATTATTGGTGTTACAGAATCAATTCTGGAAACGCAAGCCCAAACAAAATAAGTCTGTTTACTTTTTTAATCTATTCTTTTATTCTTTGTCTTGATTGTATCATGGTAAATAGGAGTGCAGGGACATGGTTAGGAATAAGGGGTATGTATATATACAGTAAAAGGGTACTGGATTTGTGATTGTGACAGAGAAATCGGAATGGAGAATGATTATAAACCGTTTTAGGATTGCAAATCTATAGTTGAACTTATTCATGCAGATATATCCAACACAATCTATTATTTATGTCTCAGGTTCTTAATGTTCTTTATCTGTGGTGCTACTTAATTTCTTTCTGTTTTTCATTGATTTATATAAGGTAGTCCTTGAAGTTCGTAGTTATTGAACCTTGCAATGACTGACTACTGAAATTATGTCTGGTCGAGGCCAATTTAGTATATAAAATTGACCCATTTGTCTGTGATTTAGTTTGTTGTAAGGCTAAGCCTTGAATTACATTGATTGGCATTGCATGGTGAAACCAAATTGATGTCGCTCGTAATGAATGGTTTCATTACTTCCTTTGATCCACAACATCGTGTATCGGTAGGATCTTAAAAAGATTAAAAAGTCTTAGTAGTGTTGAAGATGGAATTCTTTTTTAATATATTTTGTCATGTCTAAACAAGGATGCTGTTTTCAACAATATTTAGGTACTTATGCAGAACTTGTTTTACTGTAGGCTGGGCAAGAGTCCTTTAGATCCATCACAAGATCTTACTATAGAGGAGCAGCCGGAGCACTTCTAGTTTATGACATTACAAGGTGGGTTGTGCTATTTACAATTTGACATAGAGTTCACGGTGTGCATTTCTTTAGAATTATATTGAACAACATACCACCTTTGTTGTGGTATTTATTTACCACTTTCATGAGTGCTAGGAATGCAATAGAAGTAAAATCCAGCATAATTGAACCCAATTTCATTCTAAAAACTATTGAAGTTTTGGTGGCTAACTGTAGCTATACTGTTACCTTCTCTTTTGTCACTGATGGTTTCAATTCTTTTGAAGTAAACATTAATGTCTTATTTTATTATTAAAGTTTAATGTTTGAACCACATGTGCAGTGCTGGTATGTATCCCTTGTTGCTTCCATTGTGGCTCCCAAACAGTGTACACTTTTTGTTTCATATAATCAAATAAGTATAATGCCCAATGATTATTTTCCCCCTTTCATTTTTTTCTTTCTCGTATCTCTGGTGGGTGGTGGGGGTTGAGTATGAGGTTTGTTCTTTTCTCAAAGTCCCTTCAACTGAAAACCAAAAGACTCTTTTTGTTGATCAGGAGAGACACATTTAATCATTTAGCTAGTTGGCTGGAAGATGCCCGGCAGCATGCCAATCCTAACATGAGCATCATGCTCGTAGGGAACAAGTGTGACCTGTCTCATCGAAGAGCAGTGAGCAAAGAGGAGGGGGAGCAGTTTGCAAAAGAAAATGGACTTCTGTTTTTGGAGGCTTCTGCTAGGACTGCTCAAAATGTGGAAGAGGTGATGCATCTCAATCAATATCAACCGAGATGTAGCACTATGCTTTGCTACCTCAAGAATATTTTGTGAAATTTATTAACCATGGAAAGCCACTTACTGCTCATTCTGCAGGCTTTTATAAGGACTGCTGCAAAGATTCTTCAGAATATTCAGGAAGGTGTCTTTGATGTGTCGAATGAGGTAAATATCTATTATGTTCCGTGCAAAAAGAGGTGGATGGTTTCTTAAGAATGGATGTTTTCATCATTTTATTGTCATAATAGGGTATAAGAAATTGACATTTTCATTTCATTTGCTAATTACCACTGTATCATCTGAGATCTAGGTTGCTCTGATGATGGTTGGTTTCACCAAAATGAGTTAAATATAGAAATGAAGCATTGTTGCTTTTTCTTCTTTCTTGTAATAAACAACATATAACATAAAATGGAACTTTCCATGCATCCTTAGCTGCCCGTTTTGGCTAGATCACCAATGAATCTATTGTTGCAGTCATCTGGTATAAAAGTTGGCTATGGACGTCCCCAAGGTCAATCAGGAGGCAGAGATGGAACTGTTTCTGCAAGGGGTGGGTGTTGTAACTGATTGAAGGGAAACCAAATCTCAATCTAATCCTTTTTTGCATCTATTTCTGCCTCCTGTCTCAACTGAGTGTATACTCTTAGACTTGACATGGAACTTTTGGAGTACCCTGCAACTTCCTGTATAGATCTAATCTCAAAGGTGTTCTTGGAACAGATTTGACTGCATAGTTTTCAGATCTACTAAATGTTTAATGATTGGCTGTTATGTTCAAAATGCCAGTTTCTTATAGTTTTGTTGTTATCTGCTACAATATTTACATGTTGTAGCTTTTTAGTAGGTACTACCCAATGTTCCACTCAATGTTAAACATGCATGAAGTTGTGTGGGTCCACCATGTGTACAATTTATCAATCTTCAAAGAATGTCTTTATATATGAAAAAGATGAATGGGGTATCCTAGAGATGTGATTGATTTTTATTGCATGAGTTTCTCTATATGTGTATGCTAACAAAAAGAAAGAATAAAAGAAGAAAAAGACGAATTGTGGTTTTTACATATTTACAATATAGAATGTGCATTAGTGTTGTGGCAGCATGTAAACTTAAATATTTGACTAAAATTATTAAGTATGATACACTCATAAGATTTTTTTACTACTTCTCATGTACATTTTACCTTTATCTCTTCACAAAAGTAAAAATCATATAATATAATATTTTTTTATATATAATTTTAAGTTAATGTCACAACTATATCTCCTAGTAAACAATAATTTTGTCTCCCATCTCATGTAATAACATAAATTTAACATTTCATCATATTACTTTCACTTTTTTTCTCATATCTATTTAAAGCATGGCATTTATTATCATAAAGTATATATTGGATGCATAAAATAAGACCAAATCTGTCAGTTTCTTTAGTATTTTGTGATCAGAAATAATTTCAATACCTTTTTCTTCTATGCTGATATCGTATGTGTGACATTCTTAATAATTTTTGTACTATTTATTAATTCCGATATTTAAACTTAAATGTACGTAACATATTCTCTTGTTAATTTCCAAATCCTATTTTTCTCATGCTAACATATAAATGTCTATACTCTATCTTACTCCTATTTGAAGAGAAAAGTCTTTCCAAAGTTTTTCTATAAAGTTCAAGTCAATAATTAACTACTTTCCAAAATTTCTCAAATAAAACGAAAACATCTGCAACAAATATGTAATAAGGGATAGAAGTTTATATATCTATTCTAAGCACATCCACACCTAGATTTAGGATGACAAAAAAAAATGATGATTTAGGATGAAAAAAAAATATGATGACAAAAATACGTGTCACAGATAAAATATTTATTAATTGTAGATAATGAATATTTTAATACTTACTTATAAATAAATCGGATACAAGTATTATACTACTCATATCTGTATATATTTGTTACTTACAAAAAATAAATATAAAAATTAAATTCATATTTATTAATTTAAATTTACTTGAAATTAAAATTAATTTATATTTTATTAGGTTAAATTTAATCAAAATTATATTTTAATTTATATTTAATTTAATTTATATTATATTTTATATTTTTTTTATAATTTTATTTTAAAAATTTATAAAATATATTTTTTAAATATTTACGAGTATCAACACTCGTGAGTTTTAAAATATTCATTGGTATTTTTTAAACGAGTATATGTGCAAGTAACATATGGATAACGAACTATTTTTTTTATTACAAATCATATAGCGAGTAGACATTATCTATGTTCGACCCAATTTGTTCTCATATATACCTATTAAACAAATAAAAAATTAAGAAATTTTTTAAATGTAATTATCTATTTTCATAGGAAAAATTCTTAATCTCACTTCTTATACTAGTAAATAGTTTATCATAATGTCTTCTTGTGCTATGTGTACAAGTCAAGCAAACATTTCTTTCTTTTACAAATTCTATCCTTGACATTTGATCATTATCTCTAATTTCTAAACAAGAAGAATCCTCTGTAAATCTTTGTATCTACTATTGTTGTAAACTAAAACTACTTTAATTGTCTTTAACAGTTAGTTCACGTACTGATACACTATTACATATACTTTGTATTCATTCATTTTTTGTTAATGAGAATTATCTTTCTCTGTTGTTATCCATTACTCTCTGTATTAACATTCCTTTCTCTGCATAACTCCCATATACCCATTGCACCTCTGTTTACACGCTGCGCTTCAATAGTGGTATCAAGAGCAAGGTTTCGAAACCTGGTGGTTAAGCTAAAGACGATCAAGAAGAGATGGCTGGTGTGATTCATAGCAATCTACCTATGTTTGACAGCAAGGGGTTCGATGATTGGTGTGTAAAAGTGGACGCAATTCTTGGCTTTCAAGAAGTGGACAAGATAGTCAAGAAAGGCTTCAAAGAACCATTGAAGGGAGATTCAGAAGAAGCAAAGAGACAACACAAGGAGAATAAAAGGTTGGACTGCAAGGCTCGAATGTTGTTGCACCAGTGTGTGTTAGCTGTCATTTTCCAAAAAGTCTCGAAAGCTATTACGGCGAAGGAGGTTTGGGATATCCTGCAAGAAGGCTATGGCAATTGTGGAAAAGTCAAGAAGATCAGATTATAATCTCTTCGGAGACAGTATGAACTCCTAGGCATGGGAGAGCAAGAATCAATCGTTGAGTACATCGAAAGGATCCAAGTAGTGGTGAACGCCATGAGAGCCTGTGACAAGGTCGTGAAAGATAAGAAAATTGTGGAGAAAATACTCAGAACGTTAACCCCACAGTATGATCATATAGTCGTAGCCATAGAAGAATGTAAAGATCTTGAGAATATGAGAGTCGAAGAACTACATAACTCTCTAGAGGCACATGAACAAAGACTGATCGAAAGAAGAAATGCTGAAAAAGAGGTGAGTCAGGGTTCGAATCAAGCCCTACAGACCAAAAGTAATTACAAACCCAGAGGACGAGGAACTAGAAGAGGTAGAGGCTGATCACGGGGAGGTCGAACCGGAGGCAGAAATGCGAATGTCTATGATCAGAGTGTCGAAGAAGATTATAGCGAGCACAGAGATGGAAGCAAGAGAGGTGGAAAACAAACGAGAGGAAGAGGAAGAAAGAACATTGATAAGAGAAACATCCAGTGTTATACCCGCAGTAAATTCAGGCATTATTCTTCTGAATGTTGGCACAATGGAGCTGCTAATAAGAGCAAAGATTATGAGGCTAATCTTGCGCAAGACACGTGCGAATCTGATTTTGAGCACGTCCTTCTAATGAGTACAGTTGACCATGACAAAGAAGAGTTGCGGTGGAGTCTAAGTAAGAACGAATGCGAGGACGAAGTGCATGATCTAAATAGGTGTAAGAACGATTTTCTTACACAAGACAAATGTCAAAAGGTGGAACATGTGTTGATGTCTAACAATGCGAGCCATGCAATAAAAGATAATTGCTGGCATTTAGATACATGTTGTTCCAACCATATGACGGGCAAGAAAGAATGGTTGATAGACCTGGATCCGAATATCAGAAGCAGTGTGATGTTTGCTAACAATAGTGTGATCATAGCTGAAGGGGCTAACAAGATTCTAGTAAGACGCAAGGAGCATATCTACTGAATAGAAGTCCAACGAGAGCTTTGGAGAACTGCACACCAGAAGAAGTCTGGTCAGGTATTAAACCATCTGTAAATCATCTCAAAATCTCTGGCTCAGTGTGTTACAAACACATTTCAAACACATGAACGAAGAAGTTGGATGATAAAAGCGAAACTTTTATCTTCATCGGTTATCACCCCACAGGCGCTTATAAGTTGAACAACCCTGAGAAGAAACAAGTTGTGATCAGTAGAGATATGATTGTGGACAAAGGTGCCACGTTCGAATGGAGGAAGGCTGAGACAGATAAGAAACTTGAAACTGAGGCGAGTAAGAATCTGCAATAGCTCCTAGCTGGCTGGAAGATAGCATTCCTGGTGTTGAACAGGCTGAGATACGTGATGAGGTCAACAACAAAAGATCACAGAGGATGAGATTTCCTTCCTCAAGGCTAGTTGATTATGAAGTATTTGCTGACAGTGACGTTGTAGATTTTGGTGAACAAGCACACCTCGCTTTCCTAGCCGATGCAGAAGCTATTACCTGGAAACAAGCGTTTGATGTAAAGGAGTGGAGAAAAGCTATGATTGAAGTGCTAAAGGCCATTGAAAAGAACAAAACTTCGGAAATGGTAGAGCTACCTCAGCACAAACATGCAATTGAGGTAAAGTGGGTTTTCAAGACCAAGTATAAGCCAAATGGTGAAGATAGTGGCGGACAACCAAGTTGAAGAACTTCAAACTGCAGTTAACAGTTGCAGATAGTGGCGAGACAACCGCGGACAACGGCGAACGACACCGGACAGGTGCAAACAGCAGTGACAGTGCTGGTGGACAACCCAGAACGAAAACCAGAGCAGGATGAACCTGCTCTGATACCAACTTGAGATCTAAAATAGAGAAAAATAGTTCTGAAGGGCTTAGAAGACCCTTCTCAGTTCTATTATTTATATAGATAAAAATCTGATACAATAGATAGATGGAAGATGAAGAGATTGTCCTAGACTGCTAGGAACAATCATTATAGATAACCCAAAACACAACTACCTACTCTAGGCTCTGCTATACTAATCATAGGTAGACTTAATAATTATTCTAACACATGTAAAATCCAACTTTGATGAGATAGTGAAATGCTGATAAGATTGCTCTAGTCATATCCTTAAAGTTCAAACCTTCTAATGTTAATTTCACACCTCTTCCTCTAGCTTCCTTCTCCTTTGGAAGGCCTTCTGAGCTTAAGAAACTTCACATTCACCAAACCTCCACTGAACCATTTCACACTTGGCGTGCATCATAGAATTCCTTCATCAAACCATTTCGCTGCCTTCTTTTGATTCGTGGAGTTGTTTCCATCACTATGGCTCACCAATCCAATACAAATGAGGATACCGCCACTTAAACTGACTAAAGATAAGATTAGAGAAGACATACCCTCAAAGAAGAGCACTCTCACAAATTGTCAAATATATGATAATTTTACTCAAAATATTCAACCATTCTACAAATTTAGAAGAGTTTGTAAAAAGGTATTTTAGAAAAAACACAAAGCTAAGGACTAAGAAGCAATTACATAAAAAATGCTTCTAAAAAATAAGTCATCTAAAAGGAGACTCCTTGCATGAGACTTGATATAGCTTGGTCGCTAAGCTTATCCTTTAGGCAACATTAACCTTCTAGAAGGGAAGGTCAACCTTACTTTCCAAGCTTCCTCCAAAAATGCGTCATCTATGTGTAGGTCCAAGGACGAGTCTCTTTTAACTCCATGTAATGTTGTTCTCCTTGAAAATGGTCGTAACTTATTCTACAAAATAAACTACCAAACAAGAAGATCAACAAGACAACTCAAGTTGAGTCAACAAAGTAAACTCGACTCATGTCAATAAAAAGAAAGTCAACACAAAACTAAAACCTTATAAAAAAGAGAAGATTTAGAAGCTTCCCTTCTAAACATGTTTATTCTCTTTAAACATGTGCCTTCATCCTTGGCAGGGCTTGAAGGCTTATCATTTACCCCTTTCTCTTCTCTTTCTTACTATTTCTTATTCTCTATTTAACGATTTAAAACCGCTAGAATGATCCTCAGGATGAGCTCTTCAATTCTAATAAATTATTTTCTCACTTTGACTAAATTGGTTTTCTTAGTTCTTCATTTGTCAAATCTATGTTGCATCTCTTGGTCTACATGTGATATTAGATTTTAATACAAGTCTCTACAAATCAATTATAATATGTTTTTGTTGTTTTTACGTGTAAATAAAGTATTGTGTAAATAAAATATTATTTGATTCTTGAAGATGTTGGATTGTCTTAGAGCCATTTTAGTTTTGTCAGTTAAGGAAAACTGGTCTTGGTATGTAATTTTATGAGCTTTGCTTGATTGTGTTATTTGATTTCTAAGTTGAAATAATGGTATGAATGAATGAATTATAAGGCATTTCGAAGGAAGAAATTCGACTAAATGTGTGCATTGAGATGATGACTGTTTCATTATTTGAAATTATCTTAAACTTTATTAACCATTCATACTGATACAAAAGAATATGATTAAGATTTTCAAAAGAATACTGATGCATTGAGATGATGACTGTCATAAATGTTACACATTCTCATAAACACTATTTTATTTTTATTTTTCCATAATCTTTTCTAAATGCAATCACCATTTATTTGTTAAATATTGATTGAAATTAAGTTTTTCAATTATATTCAATGAAATATTTTTACACACAGAAGTACATGGGAATTGATATAATGTAAAGCTTAGCATAATCTCGTTAGTTTGATATTATTATTTACAGTAAGATATCACAGTATTATTATTAATTTGAGATAAGTATTATTTTGTATTATTGGATATCAGGTTATCTAATATTATAGCATAAGCCCAAAATTAAAAAATACATGTAACATTTCCTAGAGAATGCAAACTCACCATCATACTGATATTCTCTCTTACTCAAAAAAATCCCAATTCTATTATTAATTTGAGCACTAGAGAATCTTTTGCAAATAAATCTTCCTTCATGTTCAACCTTCAAGAGCACACATCAAAAATTTCAAAGTCACTCAAATTATGTCTATTGTTCAAAGGTCCACATTCAAGATCCCTTGTAAACACATTAAATATTTTCTAAACTGCTAAATTGGGTTTTTCCACTCCACTCTAGAAAGGAACAATTTGTTTTCCCGTAAGTTCATATTAGCCATCAATGCCATAACAAGAAGGTTTTATTAAAACAAAATAACAAACAAGAAAACAAAAGAAACAAGAAAACTTGAAAAAACCACACCAAATCCATAATAAAAATACATCGCAGGCATAAACAAAAAAACCTATGATGAAAGATTATGAAAGATACATAAATGAAAAAAAGAAAAAGTCCAATAAAAAAATTAAAGTTTAATAATCAAATTTCTCATCATATTAAACCCGTTCACAATCTCACAGCCCACAAAAAATCTTTAAAACTTACTATGGCTTTATAAAAATCTTGCTTTTGAAAATATTAGTATTAACTTTTTTTTTTACCTACCACAACTAGACTCCTAATAATTTGAATTGACTCTCCAAAAGAATTAGAATGTTTTACGTATACACGGATTGCATTAATTTTCATTTCGAAAACCTATATCAACAAAATAAGGCATTTTCTAGAAAATTCACTAAAAATTAATAAATACATAGAAATTAAAACATCACCACCAATTTGAGCCAAGCACAAAGAAAATTACAATGAACCTTTTGGATCCTGATGTTGAAGCTATCAATACATAAGATTACGAGCCACCAAATACCTGCAAGGAACAAAATGGAAACCCTTCGAATTAAAAACTAGCAACGTCATATATTAAGTTACCGCACATTTTCAAGAGAGGAAAGAGAGGGCAATGAAAAGCACAAATATAAACACCAGTAAAACAATTAACATTTAGCTCCTACAGTTTTTTTGTTTTAATTTTTCATTCTGGTAAATTTGAAATAACTATTTCCAGTCATTTAAAATTTATATAACATTTGAAATAACTACTCTAGTCTCAAAATGAGTAACTTTAAGTTTTTGTTTTTATATTAGTTTTCATTCCTCAAAAAATTGAAATTACTATTTTGGCTCTTTACCATTCTTCTTAAAAAAAATAATATTTATTTTAAGGAATTTCGATTCTTTTCAGAAATATTATATGAAAACATTATATCATTTATGGTCCACTCAACTTCTCTTCAAGTCATGAGCAGATAACAAAAGATTTTACTCGGACCAAAATACACTAAAAACAAATTTAAACCAAGAACTATTATCTCTAACTAATAATGAAATTGTTACTTACAGCATCCAATACATCGTCTGAGAGCTCAGGTTTACTTTTCTTCGCATCAGCAGCTATAGGCTTTGTTTGAGGGAAATGACGAATCACTTTTGCCACTCCCGAGTCTTGTTCAATCTTCTGCTTCTGTGCAAGCAAAATGTAATTATGTCAGTATGAACTAATTCTTCAATATAGACATTACTTGTTGAAATTTGAAAAAAAAAATACAAATGAAAAGAAATAGCTGAACGTGTCTTTGAAATAACTTTCTGATTGCCATATTTGTGAAGCAAATTATTTATGGAAAAAAATGATAGTTGAAGAATCTTTGTGGCTAGTAAAGAGTAATCCAGAAAAATTGGTCTTCTATCAGAGAAGACAATCATAGCTACTCATCATGTGAGTCTAATTTTAAGGAGCTTCAGTAATTCATATAGAAACAAGTTGTACAATTAAGCACATGCAATGGACCACAAAATAAAAATGAAAAGAAATAGCTGAACGTGTCTTTGAAATAACTTTCTGATTGCCATATTTGTGAAGCAAATTATTTAAGGCAGAAAAATGATAGTTGAAGAATCTTTGAGGCTTTAAGTAAAGAATCAGAAATCCGTGGTAGCTATAGTATCAAATGTCACCACGTAGTAGGAATTTTCCAAGTTTTAGTCTAATCAATAAAGTGTAGAACTCAACTTATTAAAAATCAGTAATTGAGTTCCCTGAAACATAGAAGTATACTATTTATATTGCAAGTCAAGCTGAAACAGCCTCTAACAGAGGTAGTTGCAAAAGGAATGACAAACATCAGGAAATAAAGGAAACAAGAGATGGGAGTGGATGAGATTCAAGGCTCCCCCAAGCAAGAGAAACTCTCTGCTCCAATTTTCCTATGATCATCCAAAAAGATGTCTCCTCATCAGTACATCATTCCTTACAACAGAAATACACACATCAAGCTCCACTAACTAACTAGCAGCTAAATTCCCCTTTCTATATCTTCTACCTTTTACAAAAGCAAAAAACACAAATTATTAGTTAGGCTTGGGCTTGGGTCTTTATTAGTTTGAGGCACTGTTCCTAACACAAATGAACATTTAAAATTGCAGTAGATTCCAAAGCTACCCATGATTTAATTTACTGTTCTCAAAATCAAATTTATTTAACTTATCTGCAACTCTCATTGTTAGATTAGGTCCAAATATAGGCCAGAAAGGCGGTCGAAAAACAGTAGCCAAAAATGGGTATCAGCTACATTGACTGTTGTGATCGTATGGAGATACAATAGATACACCTTACTGCCATTTAGAGAAGCAATTTTCATGGACTTACATTTACAAATTATATAAGAAAGGACTTCTATTTCCATAACTCATCAGTAACTTATTTTAGAGACAGATCATGTTAGATGAATAGAAAACAGTAAAAATGCTATCTCATGGTCTGCCAGAATTGCCACTCATCACTGCTATATGAAAGCCAAAATAAGATACAGTAAAAGACTCAAGAAGCAGGGATGACTGAGCTTTTACTAGGTTTATGGTTAGAAAATATAATTCTTCTTGTTAAAGTTGAGAATTGAATAATGCTAGCTATTTCAGAATTCCTCGAAGGTTAAAACTGTAGCAAGAAGTTTTAATTCAAAGGTAAGCCAAAAGTATAACAAGCAAGATATTTCAAATTAGAAAACTACATCTAAATAGAAAGCTTCATTTCTTGCTCGCTTTCATGCTCCAATTAATGGAGAACTTTTTTAAGTATTATGAAAAATGCTACCTATTTGCAGATCACCCCAAGATATTTGAAAGCTGACAACTTCAAACAATAACAGACAAGAAAACTAACTATCGTTTAGTTATTTCCTTAATGGAAATGATCTTTCACTATGCTACTTATATCATATCACCCAATACCAGAAAAAAAAATAAGCCACAAAGTCAGGTACCAACCACAAAAAAATTAAGAAAATGTCAATCAATAGATTTACCGCCCATTTCTCGTTTATTGGGGTTGGCTTTCATACAACCAAATAAACTATTAATCAAAATAAGGTTTCTTGTCTGAAATTCAATGCCTGAAGTACATTCCTCCAATGTTTAAACCAAAGGTAATGATGGCATGGTACACCAAATTTACTTTTTAAGTCTTTGAAATATGTAGACATAATAGCATACCTTCTTTAGCCGCTCCTCTATAGCATTCAAAGCACGTGACTGGTCAACTCTCGATAGATAGAAATCCCTCTCTCTCTTGGCAGCAGAAAGTTCTACAGCCAGCTTTTGCTCCCGAATAGCTTTCTTAAATGCTGTAAGATATACATTGTTTCAGCACAAACAGCTTAAGCTCCACCACTAAAACAAGACACTGATCATAAAGCGCTCACCTAGTTCTTCAGTCAGATCATCCCACTTGAACTTACTTAAGTACTTAATATTCCAAAGGTCATAGTAGAATGATGACCTCTTTCTCCCCCCTTGAAGACAAAGAATACAAATCAAAAACTTGAAAACCAAATTCATACAGACAGACACAAGTTAAAGAAAAATATCCTGCTACAGTAAGCATACTGCACTATGAAACATCACTAAACTTAAAGAATAAACCAATTCTAGGGTTTATAATACAATATTACTATTCTCATCAAAAAGACTGAAGAAGCAAGAACAATTGGTATATACAATACTGCAACTACAAATAAACACCATATCAATTTTTCAAAAAATTTCATACAGATGTATAATAGTCAAAGCATGAGAATTAAGACATACTAATATTCTAGAATCGTTAACATAAAAATTTTCATTTAAGAATGAATAACAGAGAGAGAGAGGGGCAGGTGTCTGACAGTGACAAGATTCAAACACATACCTATTTGTTCACCATTTAACATACTGGCAACCCTCTTAGCAACCCTTTTATCACCGAATTCAACCCATCTACACAGCAGAGAGAAAACCAATGATCATATTCAAATCTCAACAACAGAAAAGTCAGCAAACATTGGAACAACTTCAATCAGATACCAATCCTATTCCAAAATAAAACATAGATAAATACCCTTCTGCATATTCTTGGTCTCGGGATCCACGGGACCGCTTAGAAGGCACTTGGGTAGCAGAACCTGAAAAATCAAATAATAACAAAGTCCCCAGTCACAACAAAATTCAAAATAAATAAATAATATACACGTTCTAGAATTTCATTAGAATGCCCTGATGTTTAAGGTGATTTCCAATGACTAACTTCTTATAGCTAGACATTTGGTTACTATGCTTTTCTGGCATCCAAACCATAAAAATGTTACCGCTCTTATTATTATGCAAAATTTACCTTCTATGTTTTTTTCTTGATAATTTTTTACCACCATAATTTTAAATTTTCACGCATGTGTAACAAAACGCTAATGGAAAAATGCATGAAACTTAGCTGGTAAAATTCACGAACTGATGATGGTTGAACGGTATAAAGTACAACTAAGCTAAAACATAAAGTAGTAATTTTACAATCAATGTTAAACTCCAATTGAAAAAAAAGAGTCTAAAAAATAACCCAGCGAAACATCATCAATTTTAATTTCATGTTTTTTCCAAATAAAAAGAACAATCCGAAAATTTAGTGAGACCTTGAGGAGAGAGAAAAATTCGTTGGATATCACCGAACTGAGAGAGAATGTGGCGAAGCTTTACGTGGTCCATGTGAGGAGGGATTCGGCTCAGATAGCACACGCCCCGCTTCTCCGCGCCCTTCGACGCCACTCTCTTCTTCTTCTTCTTTGTTTTCTTCACTTTCGCGTTTTCGCCGTTGGATGTAATTTCTGTTGCGTCAATCTCAGCGACCTCTTTTTCTTCCTCCGAAGAATTCATCGTTTTCTAGTGTCTGTAGAAACACCTTCCTCTTCTTCTCGTTCAAGTTGATTAACAAAAAACGAATTTTTCTCACACTAGAATTTTGCTGATTAACAAAGCACGAATTTTGGTGACATTTGGTTTTACTGACCTCACTCTGCCGCGCCGCACGATGCAACAAAAAGAAGCACCACTTACTTCTTCACTAACTTCGACCAATTAACGCGCAAGGCGTTGCGGCTACGACTAATGCAGGGCAGGCCGTTGCGGCTTCCACCAAAGGAGGTGAAGGGCGTTGCAGGCTGCCGGCAACGGAGGGGCGGCCTTCCGGCAATGGAGGTGCACAATCTCTAGTTAGGTGCGGCGCTGATGTTTGAAACAAGGGGAAATATTAGGGTTAATATTTTTTTAATGAAAGATCATTTTCAAAGGGCTATAGGGAGCAGGAAGAAAGACCCTGGCGCTGATGTGTGAAAAAGGGGAAATATTAGGGTTTTCATTAATTTTTAATGAAAGATCATTTCGATAGGGCTATGGGGGTGCAGGAAGCAAGACCCTGTAAGGAAAGGTATCTGCTCTTTTTGGGCGGAGGTTGAGGCCCGTGGAGAATAAAAGGGCTGGGCTGTATTTCTTTTACCACTTCATATATGAAACCTATAAAATTACTTGTTGCACCCATGTACAATTTTTTTTTTTAGCTTTTCTGAAAACTGCTAGAATTCAAGTCATTTTCTTCTTTAAAAGAAACTTTCGAATTCCACAATTTGTATAATAAAAAGTTAAAATTGTTTCCATATTGAATGTTTTTCAAAGTCAATTTTCACTTCTAGATATGTGTGTAATGTGAAAGTTAAAATTGACCAGCAGATTTTATAATTTGAAAATTAATTTTAACTTATAAATTACGCAATGTAAAAATAAAAATAAGACCATATTTATTGAAACATTGGTTAAACACAAACAGTCTCAGGGGTTGCAATCACGAATTCAAAAAGTGCATCATTCAACTATAAAATAATTCTTATAGAAAGGAATTTTTAAAAAATGAGACCACGTTTATAGGAAGGAAATTAAAAAATGTGTAGGTTAGGAAGCTTGCCTCAAAATAGGTGGGGTTATAGGTTGAGAAGTTAAGTGACAAGCTCAATGTTCTGAGTAATAAATTCGTGCAAGCATAAATTACTAGGTAATAATAAGTTAGTTATAAAATTTGTTATATAAAGTTCTATGAACCGTTAAATTTTTAATGCAGTAAATAAGAGTGGTGTTTGATCCTAACAATGTTACTTGATGGACATGTCTTTTTAATGCATGCCAAGTTCCTATGAACATGTTTTAATGATTGAGATATTTTTTAAAGTGGATAATATCTCATATGTATGGTGGTTAATCCTAACAATGTTACTCGATAAATTTAGGATCAGAACAGGAATGTTCATCTTGGAACGTAAAACTTCGTTACAGTTTTATTCTTAAAAAACGTCTCATAAATTAAAAAGAAATAAAAATATTTAATCGACTCTATACAATAGTATTAGATATGGTAAAAACACACATATTTTTACAATATTACATAATATGGTGAGTCACCATAAAACAACAAAGAATATTTTAAGAGACTAACAACCACCAACATAAAAGAATATTGAGAATTATAAGTAATGCTTTCAGTACCAAAATGTTATTTAATTTTTTTCAATGATATAAATGTCACTTTTGTTTTTAAAGTTTGTATTAAAAGATAGATAAATTAGAAAATACTACCTCAGAAATTATATATAAGAAAAAATGTTTTTTCTTATTAATTAAAAATAATAGTCAGGTTTATTTGTGGTCTTGTTTTAATATAATAAAGAAATATTTTTACTAAAGTACCCTCAATTATATCTATGAAGGGTAAACCCATCAATTCGGTCTCCCTTACATGGTTTGGCCCTAACCCATGTAGGTTGGGGCCAGAAAAATTCACAGGGTCAAAAAGCCCCTCGTAGAAAAAGCTCACAAGACCAAAATATCTTCAAAAGCTCTGTAGGCCAGGGCCAACCCATGGGTCTTATTTTTAGAAAAAATATTCATTTTGCATACAAAAAAAATATAATTAACTCCTAATTTGTTACAAAAATAGTTACTATAGAAAATAAATTGAAATTTTTATAGGAGGAGAGTTTTAGAATTAAGAAGAAAAAGCAAAATGACAATATTTATTGAGTTAGATTCTCTAAGTATATAATTAAAGGATCATTTTATAAATTTGAAATTTAAATATTTAATTTCGTTGTTTTTTAGGTTATAAGTCAGAAATTAACTTTCTATCTAAAATTATCCTAATTGAAATTTAAGAGAAGATTTTCTCTAATTGAAGCTCTTAATTTAAAAAAAAAATGAGGCTTCTTTATTTTTTTAGAAAGCTATTGAAAAGAAATTAAATATAAATGTTTTTTTTTCATTTTATACTCAACAAATCATGCTCATAATATAAATAATAAGTAAAAAGAAAAAACTCATAAACCTTGTGCAGGCTGTAGTTGTATTCGCTCATAGGATTCAATCTCGTCGTACTACTCATTCAAAATGTTTACATTTTAAATATCATAAACATAAACATAAGTATACATTTATGTTATGTGTTCTAATTGAAAGTTAAAAATAAATGATTTTATGTGTTAGTTAAAGAATTGAAACACTATAATATTTGTCATTTTTTAGTACTTTAAGTCTATTTAAAATTTTCATTTTTTTTATAAATTTTTAAGAAATTAACATAAGTTTAATTTACACATAAAATATTAATACTATTTTTGATCCAAAAATTTTAGATAATAAATTTTTGAATTATTTTTAATTTTGAATAATTAAAAACAGACTGAGTGTTATTTTAGAAGTCGAGGAAACAAAACAATGATTCTTTTTAAGAACTGTAAAAGCAGTACAAATATTAAATCAATCTAATATGTTATTATCTCTCTTTGGGGTTATTTTGATATTACTAATTATATATAATTTTCTAATAATTGTTGTCCGCAATGTAAGACATAATTGTATTAATTTTGACAACAAAATAAAACATTTTTATAATATTTTAATAAAATAAATTTGTAATACTATTTAGTTGTATAAAATTAAGTACGTGGTTTGCAATTGTTTTTAATTATTTAAAAAAGTAGTTATTTTGAATATTAAATATTCTATTATACTATAATTAATTAGTTTTATTTAATAATTTGAAATAAAAAATCAATTACATGAATATAAAATTTAGTACTTTTAATAGTTATTATGAGAATATTGAAGTTTAGTTTTCAAAAAGTTTTTAGTGGACTAAACCCACCTTAACCCTGACTCTAACCCCCTTGAGAGGGGGTTTTGGGGGTTGGAGCTTTTTTTTGACTTCCATTTGAGAGGCTTCTTAAGAGGAGGCTTTTTCAAGAATGGGTTTGGACTAGGCCTGGAATCATGGGTCAAATTAATAATTCTAATGAAGGGAAATATATTTTAAATAATATTGTTAAATAGGATTGCTTGATTTTTAGATATAACTTTTTTTCTTATGTTTAAATATAAAATAATAATATAATTTTAAGCAGTATCCCTGACAAAGTCAATGCCGCAAAAGTTTATAGTAATTTTTTGAATCATGGAAGGTAATGAAAATGTTTATTTTCAGTTTAAGACTAGGAATAATATTTTTATAAAAGTAAACAAATTTAATCAAAATAGAGAATAAATTAGTATTTAAGTTTATCCTTACATTCTCTTCGAATTTTAACGTTAAATAATAAAGATCGAAAAAACAAATAAGAGATGTGAACCCTAATCAAAGGGAATTTTTTTTTAATCACTGATTAATTTCTTTCCTTCAAACAAAATCATTTGAATATGAATTGATCTAATTTCAAATTATTTTTTTAATGTTTAGATAATATAATTTAAATTTATTTTAATTTTTTCATTTGAAAAAAATTAATGATTGTTAAAATGGAATATGAAATGTATATTACTTAGTTATTGGTTTACACCCTTCTCCTTAATCCTATACTTATAGGATTTAGTGAATGGAACACAACTCACTTTTAGTTGGAACACACTAACAATAATTCTAACACTCCCCCTCAAGCTGGATCATACATATTGTATGAGCCAAGCTTGGAATAAACACACTCAAATGGAAATAACATCAATCAACCAAATTGCAAATACAAGCAATAAGAAAAATACAAGCACTAAGAAACTTCAACTTGGAAAGTCTTCAAACACAAGAGATTTCCTTTGCAGTGTTGTCTTGGAAGGATTTCCTTTGCCTGGACATCGGTCAAACGGTGCGGACAGCGGAAAACAATGGCTGGACAACGGAAAACAGTGTCTGTACAGCGGAAAACAGTGCCTGAACAGCGAAAAACGGTGCCTGAACATCGACAAACGGCGCTTGAACAACGATTTGAAACAGAAATAGTTGTCCAGCAGCAAGGAAGGTGGTGACGTCCAACAAATTGTTGCCACGGCCTAGACACACGTTGTCCAGCATTTGAGGGATAGCAGCACATGGAAGAGACCAAAGGCCTGCACATTTTCACGTTTCCAGCAGCAAGGGGCTGATTCAGTTGTGTCTTTGCTGATTCAGTTGTGTCTTGGAAGAAGTGACTAGCACATGGAAATTGAGAAGGTGTGTTGTCACGGCCCACAAAAAATAAAGAGTTCACGGGAGAGAAAGAGCTGCACGGTGTCACGGTCCAGCAGTAGGAGCATCACGGTTCAGAAAAGAAGCCTTCATTTCTTCATCCAAAACTCCAAAGTGTCACGGCTGGAAAGCATAGGAGAGATGGGCCACCATGCACCATAATTAAAAGAACTTAGTACTGCCCACTTTCCTTTTTTTTTTTTATTATTAAGCCAAAACCGTGACAGTCACTGGGATGGTAGCCAAGTGAACCGTGAACACAACAAATCCAGTGAGAAAGGAAGAAGATGGAGATTCTGTGAAGACCAAAGAAGATGGAAGCTATCGTTGCTATGGAGGGTCAGAACAGAGAGAAGAAGCTCCGTCGACGGCTATGGAGGTGTCGCGGTGAAATTTCTGGTGAGCAGAGGGCGGCGCGTGAGCTATACGCGCCTGCTCACAGTCACAAAGAAGCGGCGCGTGGCGGCGCGTGGGAAAGAGTCAGACGCCGGAACCAGCGGGGTTAGGTCGCGCTCGAAGAGGTGATCCAGATCCGCTGGTCACCGGTCGAATCTGCGACGATGGCCGGCGGCGGACGGTGGTCGACGACGGACTTATTTGGCGCTCGTGGCGGCGCGTTCGGAGGATTCTGATCCTGTCTCCGGCAGGGTTGGCCGTCGCTCAAAGAGACGGTCCAGATCCGCAGGTCACCCGTCGAAACTGTGACGGTGGCCGGAGGTGGCGACAACGGCGGAAGCGGCGGCCAGCGGTGACAGACGGCGACGGACGGCGGTGGACAGCAGCGGACAGATGCGAGATAACCGTGAACAACGGCACCGGACAAGTGCAAACAGTAGTGATAGTATTGGTGGACAACCCACGACAGAAATTTTAGGGGCTGCCGACGGCCGGCCGCCGGGCAGACGGCAAAGACCACAGAGAAGGATCAGAGAACCTGCTTTAATACCATGTTAAAATGGAATATAAAATGTATATTACTTAGTTATTGGTTTACACCCTTCTCCTTAATCCTATATTTATAGGATTAAGTGAATGGAACACAACTCACACACACTCACATACAACTCATACACACTAACACTTCTTTCCAACTCACTCTTAGTTGGAACACACTAACAATAATTCTAACAATGATCACCTAATGCAAATTATTTAAATATCAAGTAATCATTAATAATTCAAAAAAATCAATATGAATTATACTGATTGATATTATTCTTCATTCAATATGTCATCATTTTGGTTGATGAGATGATGCCTTTTCTTGATTGATTTCATCTCAGGTTTTTTTTTTCAATGCTAGTTGAGTATTTTTTTTTTATCATATTTTTGTTAATGTCAACTTAAAATTTTTTCTAAATAACATTGATAAAAAGAAACCATAGTTAATATTTACTTAAAGTTATCTCAACTATAATTATGATAGAACTTTTGACAAAGCATAACATTGCTGTCAATTTAAGAAGGATAATCTCTATTAAAATTAACAAAATAATAAAATAGCCCCTCTATTAATAATTGAGTAAATCCTTACTAATATAACATAACTAAAAATTAACATTAATCAAATAGTCATTTGAACATTAACCAGAAAAATCTTAAATTGATTAATAAGAAATAAACATATATTTTGAAATAGAAAATCGTCCATATGATATTGGTTCAAAAAAACAAACTCTAAACACTTATTAAAATCTCTATCATAATCATATTAATAACATTTCTACTAAAATCAAATTAAGAAAAAAAAAACAAATAAGACAATCTTAAAAATATTTAAATTTTAAATTTGTTTACCTTCTAAGTGAAATTTAAATTTCTCTAATTTTAATTAATCTAATTTATTTGACTATATTCTACAATTTCTATTTCTTTTAAAATTTCTTATCCAAACATCACATTTTATTTCAAAATACTTAAAATTTTTATGAAAATAAATTAGCCACTTAAAATTCCTTACTCTTATAGAAAAAGTTTGTTGAAACATAATCTTGGTAAACTAAAACTTAAAAACGCACGCTTGAATAGTAACTAACAGAGAGTGTAGTTTTCAAGCTTTCTCAATCTCGATGACACTCTTCTCAAGTTCTCAAAACAACACTATTAGTGAAAGAATATGTAACACACTCTTCCCCACTAAGGAGTAACATTTTCTTCCTTCTCAAGCAAACAATTATCAATGTAAATTACAATTTATAGCCAAATTTAGAGTCTGCAATGACATTGACATTGACATTGAAATAACTTAACATCAATGGTGCCTCGTGTATTACAGAGAAATAATTATTTCAAAACAGAAAACCTTGATCTATCAGATGTTGGAAAACGGTAAAAAGTGCTCTACATAATCTCCTAAAATACAATAATTTAGTTAAACTTGGGACTTACGTACCATGTGATACATGAATCAAACCAATAATTCTGGTGACTTAAGTAGTATGACTTTAAAATTGTCTGTTCCCGCTTCTCGTATTCATTCTTTTATATGCATTAGAAACCATAAGAAGTCTTGGATCATCTTCAGGAATCTCTCGATCCTGCAATTCCACAAACAAAGTAGTGAGCATCATGGGTACGTTCAATGGGAAGATATAGCTTGATTATAACATGTGTGTGTGACCATTAGAAAACAATTCAAAAAAGTGAACTCAATAAAAAACTAAGAGCTGTATTTCATTTCTTAAAAAATGCAATACAAGAATTTCAAGGAATATCTGAATAGGAAGTCATTTAAGAGCACATAGAAATGAAAACTCAGTGTTCTCCTTTGCATGCAAAATGATGAATCACTCCCAGTACTATATACTAGAGGAGTGTTGAACTCTTGGCAATGTGACAAAAGAAAGATTGAATGGCAATGCAAAAGGGCCTGTTGTTAATGACAGCGGATCACAGCTCATACTAATTAATATATCCAATCTAGGGAAGACAAATTGCAACCTTTACTGTATGATTCATGGCTTTTTACCACTAAGATGAATATACAAACTATCAAGAGAAATTATTTCAAAGAACATAGAAGAACGTGATGGTCTACAGAAGCAAATAACTCACTTTTAAGCCTTGGTAATATGCTTCTACCGCAGGAAATAAGGCGTTAATTTTCCGAACTTGCATCATGTCCCATATGTAGTTGGCAGTGGTATATCCCCCGGTCTACCATTAGAAATAAGAACAAAATACATATTAGAAATTCCAGAGAACAAATAAAACTGTGTATCAAGCTAGTAACGAGATAAAGTTTCAATACCTTCTCTCCTGCAGCTACAAGCAGGAGCTCACTTCCCAATCTGCTATTCACAAAAAAATTTCTTTCGTTCATCCTTACCTACATTTATAAAATAATATTTTTAAATCCTTAACCAGATCAGATAAATCACAGTGACAAAGTTGACGCAGAGCTAAGATGACGTACCAGAATATCTTGAGCAATTTGCATTCCTTTCTCAGTGTACCCAGCCATTGCCCCTTCTGCGAGAGTCTGCAGTCACGTTAACTCAATATGCCTTTTATGCAAATTGTTTTAAAAATAATCATTACGCAGCAGTGTTCAACGAGGTAAGGGTGAAACAAATTTTCAACTACATAACCATGCATTAGATGCATGACTGGAAAATTGGCACTTTTTAAGTTCAGGCATACTTGTACGAGTCACACACTGCCAGAAGGGTGTTTATCCATACTACTTACATCATCCTCAAGATCCTTTGAACAAGAATAATAAGCTTTGAGCTACAATAATACTTGGGATTGAAAATCCTAGAAATTTTGACCAAACTCACCACAAAAAGTTCTGCAGCAATAACCCTTCCCTCGTTTATGTAGTTCTCAAAAGTTTGAAGAGCAAGGTCAATTTCTCCTGCATGACAATAGCACCTGCATAATAATGGTAAACAGAGATAAACTGACTTCTTTAATAATGCATCAGGAGAACAGATACCAGTACAATTAAACAGAAGGACCCTTCTAGAGAAAAAAAAGTTAGTTGAAGTTTTAGATTGAAAAATAGTGTTCATACACTCCACTGATACAAACATATGTATATATGTATACACACACACACACACAGAGATATATATATATATATATATATATATATATATATATATATATATATATATATATATATATAATTGTGTAATTAACAATACAGTACTGAGAAATCATAAATAAGGGCTAATGCCTATGACATGCATATGACATACTAGGTATAACAAACAGATTTATAAAAGTTATACAACATAAAAACTGAATTCAAAGTCTTCTCAATGATTTAGACAAAATATAGAATTGATAAATTCAATACTAATCCTCTTGGATAACATCTTCTCTTGAATAAAATGATAATCAATCTCAATATGTTTAGTTCTTTCATGAAACACTAGATTAGAAGAAATGTGATTGGTTGTCTATCACAATATAACTTCATGTGCTGGACTTCATAAATTTTAAACTTTGAAGAAGTCTTTTGATGCACACAAGTTCACACTTAGGCAAAGTCATAGCTTGGAATTATGCTTATACACTCGATCAAGCAATGACACTTTGTTTCTAGCTCTTCTAAGAAATAACATCTCCACCAATGAATAACCAGTAGTTACGTGTTTGTCTATAGGATAACCTATCCAATCAGAATCGTTATATCCAGAAACTTGACTATTTCCCTTATCCTCGTATAAAACCCCAGTCCAGGAGCCCTTTAGATATACCTAACAATGTGAATAACAATGTTCCAATGATCAATGACTAATAGATATCTTTAGTAAGGAATCTATCTATCACGCACTCGACACTCACTCGCACATGCAACTGAGAAAGAAAACTGTATATTCCTCTTGTATTCAAAGAATGTACAAGAACAGCACCCAACTTCCAAGGGAACACTTTCCCTATAAAAAGAATATCAAAATCTCCCCTGACACAAGACCTCCCTGCCTTCTTATAAAGGCCCCCAACCAACTAACCAACTAATTCCTAATTTGTTTCCTTCTATCCTGCACACATTATATCCTATCACATTATGTTCTATCATTACATCCCACTGCAGAACAACCTTGTCCTCAACGTGTTATCATATGAAGGGAACCCACTGGCTATTGCTTGCAATTTTAGATCTGGAGGCTTGGGTGGTGGTTGATATGAGAGTGGTTTTTGCACACCATATTCTGAACCCAGTAATTTGGAATCCCAAAATTCGAATGTCATTGATTGTTGCTTGGCTGCATCTCCATCTTCAACGCTCTTTATTGTTGCCTCCCCTTCCTCCTCCATCATACTATATTTTTCTGTTCCAAATCCCCCTTCTGTTTTGGTGTTTTCTTCCCTACAGAGAGTGTGATTCTTCATTTTTGGCCTTTCTCCCACAATTATAGCACTTTGTGAATCTCTAATCAAGTTCTTTAGATCCTGTTGTGGCAACCAATTGTGAATGTTAGATTGCAGCCCTGCAAAGAAAAACCATGCAATTGATCTTCTAGTGTTTTATTAGCTTGTGACACCAATATCTTGAATTCTTGGATGAATTTTTCCCCACTCAAAACAGCTGCATCTTCTACTCTATTTCCAGACTTAATAGTCACAAAGCTCCCACCACATTCTGCTTTCTTTCCTCAGTCTTCACCCTTCTTCATTATTTTGACATACACACCACGACCTGCCACACTATCTCCACTAAAACCAGCAGCTTATGCAACTTTACTCAGAGAAGCAAGAGTCACAACATTCCCATCATGGGCTTCACCTGATGTATTTTCCCTACCAACATTTGTCACGTTATCAACCTTTACAGCAACAACTTCTGCAACTTTCTCAACAACAGCCACATCAATGTCTCCATCACAGTTTTCGTCTTTGCCTTCATTTTCACATATATTTTCTTCTCTCCTATCTTGCCCTCTAATTGCTGCAAAACCATCAACACTCAAAACAGCAGCTTTTGACACTCTACTCCTTTATGTAATGGTAACGACATTCCCTCACGGTCTTAGTCAGCCCCGTCCTCTTCACTGATATCCGTTTTCCCTTTTCTTCTCCCCATTGGTTGAATTTTCTACTTCATTCGAGGGTTTCTTGGCTTTCTTTATGTGTAGAAGACTATCTTTCACAACATCGCTACCCATTTTTCCCTCTTTCTTTCCTTTCATGACAAATTTCTCACTTCTTTCTAAGCCCTTTATGTGAATCTTGAATTTCTGCAACATTTCTTTTATTTCTTGGATATTTCTTCTCCATTCTGCACTACTATGTGGATATCTTTCTTCCTTCTTCTCTTCATTAGCCAAGTACTCTCCTTCTTCAAAGAATTTCTTGGCTTTAAGTTCACAACATCCCTACCCATTTTTCCCTCTTTCTTTCCTTTCTTGTTGTCATGAAGAAATTCCTCTTTCCCTCCCCTTCTTGCTCTGTCAAGAGATTTCTTCCTTCCTTTTGAATCCCTTTCTTGATTCTGGTATTCCAATATCATTTCTTTCAATTCTTGGCAACTTCTTCTCCATTATGCTATCCTCATTTTCAGTTCGTTGGCCCACTTCGTCCAAGGTATTGTCTCTTCCTTCCATGCTTCCACCACTTCTTGATCACTTCTTGATCCGGCAGGTCGGATCAATTTGATAGATTTGTTTAGTAAGGAATCTATCTATCACGCACTCAACACTCACTCGCATAGGCAATTGAGAAACAAAATTGTATATTCCTCTTGTATTCAAAGAATGTACGAGAACAACATCCAACTTCCAAGGAAACACTTTCCCTCCACAGGAACAACCTCCTGTCTATACAAAGAATATCAAAAGCTCCCTTGACACAAGACCTCCATGCCTTCTTATAAAGGCCCCCCAACCAACTAACCAACTAACAACTAATTCCTAAAATGTTTCCTTCTATCCTACACACGTTATATCCTATCACATTATATTCTATCAAGATCCTACATAAATTTGCTAACAACATGGAAAATGAAAGACCAGGTCATGTGATTGCAAAGTAAAGAAGTTTCCTGCCATTCTCCTATATCTCTTGTTAAGAAGTGAACTTTAAGCTTAACTCAACCTTATAAAACCAGCTTGTAAGGTGAGTGTTGTAATTAGAGGAAGAATTTCCTAATTAAAGAAAATATCTATAGAATCTTCTAGTTTATTTTTCAGTATATTCTTTCCTTATTTTCTTTTTTGGAAGATTAGATTGTTATAAATAGGTGTAAGAAAAATGTAATAGATATGAATGATAATAATAAAAATCATTCTCCTTTTCAAGTGAGGTTTGCACCCACTTATATATTCTAAATTGACCTTATCTCTAGTTGACATAAGACTTGACATTAATGGATGATCCGATAGCAAGTGAAACACTAAAACCCAACAAACAACAAATTTTGTTAGGACAAGTTCTAACTCATGACTCTGATACCATGTTAAGAAGTGGACTTTAAGCCTAACTCAACCTTACAAAGTCAGCTTGTAAGATGAGGTTTGACCCCACTTATATATTTTAAATTGATTTTATCTTTAGTTGACGTGAGACTTCCAACCTACCGAAGCAGAACCATTAACTTTTTATTTTACCTATAGGACTATCAATGGGCTTACATTATATCATGTCAATTTCCTTCAAAATTTCTAAACCATATTTTCTTTGAGATCACAAAGCCTTCCTTTGATTGAGACTCCTCAATACCAAGAAAATATTTTAGTCAACCAAGATCTTTGGTTTGTTATTGGTTGAACAAGTATGTTTTCAATTATGAAAATTTAATAGCATTGTTGCTTATGATCAGTATTTCATCAACATAAACAACTAAACATACACATTGCCCAAGAGAAGTATAGTAGTAGAACATTGAATGATCTATTTCACTTCGTTCCACCAAGTGTTTGTTTTCTCTTTCAACTATTCCCTTTTGTTGAGGTGTGCAAAGGCATGTGGACTGATGTAAAATGTCATGTGAAGATAAGAAAGATGATAGTTTGATAAGACCAGTATTTAGAACTAGACAAAAAGAGATACTTTTTATTCCAAGAAGGTCTATTCCTTACCAATGTAGTAGGACAATAGACTATAACAACAATTACAGCCAAGGTACTTTGAGAGGCCTCACTCTCCACAACCTTTTCCCACCGAAACTAAGATACAACCACCTAACCTCCCCACACACCTAAAACAGACTATTTATAATGTCTGTTACAATTATAAAACATAACTAACTGCCTTGTTTCTTTCTTCTACTATAAACAATGCCAAACCTACCATAGTTCAAAGGAAAAACATTCTTAGGCTATAACTTCTAAAAATTTTAATAGTTTTCACACAATGATTCTTGATCTTATTTGGAAGATAGACAAAGAAATAGGTAAAAGCTCAAATCTATATTTCATTAATTATACCTAAGTACATCATGAATATTCATCAATTAAAGTAATCAAAATATTTTTAAACCAAAAGATGTAACAAAACTTGGAACACCAATATTTGAATGAATGATACTAAAAGTTAAGTTACATCGTTCTTTAGTTTGCTTTCAAAAGGAAAAATGAACAAGTTTATACCCCACTAACATGACTTTCACAATAACACTTCCAACTTATAGAGACTTCAAACAAAAATTTCTAATTTTGATATACAAGAAAATTGAGAAAGCCATGAAGTATCAATTTTGATCATTGAGAAGCTTAGGAGACAAAACAACACAAGACATATATGGTTGTGATTCAAAATAGTAGAGACCCCAAAATTCAACATCTTCACCAATCATTTGACATGTACCAAGTTCCAAAATGACAATAGAGTTGGGATTCAATGTCACAACAATTTAAAGACTTAGTTAACTGAGAGGGGTTAAATTAAAAAGACAAGGACAAAGAGAACAAAATTTAGATTTAGTGAAGATGAAAGTGAGACTTGACCAACACCTTTGGAGTCAAGATCCATCAACTAAAGTAATGAGGTGAGCAAATTTAATTTAAGGGTTCTCATAGAAGAAAATAAAAAAGCATTACCAACTATATGATCAGAAACACCTGAGTCAATAATCCATGGATTTAGCTTAGCAATTGATTGACAAACATGTTGAAACACTAGAAGAGGAGGAAGACTAGGCTTTATTTGCGGTTTTCCATTGAAAATATTATTGAAAGTCATGTTCATGGATTTTAATTTCAGACGTTTGAGACCTAAACAAGTTTGTTTCCTCTTTTAGAAAGCCATGAAGTATCAATTTTCTTGAGTACGACATTCTTTTGCAATAGGAGCACTAGAAACGACCACCTCTTCCTCAATTTCCATGACTCCTAGGGAAGATACCATTGTTGAGGATTCAACCACCTTGGCTGAATTTTCCCTTTTTACAAAGGTAAGAACACAAATAGGGCTTGTAATTAAGTTGTTCAAAGAAGGAACTTCTTGACTGACCAAGATTTGAATGTAAACTCTTCAGGATCAATCCCATATATAGCTTGCAAATTTTAGTTTATTTTTATCTAATAAGTCAACATCTAAGAGAACTACAACTTTTCCACTCCAACTTGGGGTTGAGCAAGATGAGTAATCATATCATGGTTTGCCTATTTGAAAGAAGCCAACCTATAGAGTCGTATAGCCATTGTATATCATTAGCAAAAATACTCTATGCCTTTTTCCAAAAGAACAATAAGTTCTAAAGGCTTTGAGAGTCCCTAAAATATGTGGTTTCTCAAGTTGACACAGTATAACACATAATTGAAAATCTTCCATTGAGCACTATTCTCTATTGACCCTCCATTGTGCACTTTCTTCAAATGTTCATGGTGTCCTTGACCAAGGAACCAAAGTTCTACAAAGGCAACCAATGATATACATACTTTTTTCATTGAGTTTCTATGTGGTAATGGTGGTGTTCACTTACAAGCCAAACAACCAAGCAAAGGGCAACATAGAGAAAGATGATGCTTGAAACGGACTAGGAAGCTTTGACAAGACCTGTGGAAGAGAGAGATACAATGACATTCCAATGGCAGCAACCGACACACAAGATGCACACGCATGACAGGACAAATTGTGATATTAGGGTGTGAGAGCTCATAAACCAAAGCTAGGATGCTAGACCACTTGTGTTAGGTCATGCTTAACAAGGTGCACCAACCCTAGAGTTAGAAGAAAAGGTTTTGGTGAAATTGAGGGTTTCCAACTGTAAGACGACAATTTTCAACAAGAACATCTTTATAAAGGTTATACAACAAAAGATAATCATTATTCAACAAAGCTCAAATTGAAAGCATATTCACCAACAATATCAACCAAATTGAACAAGTTTGGTGGTTACATCATTGCCTTTGTACAAACAATTCATATTCTACTTGCACAAGATACTATATGTTTCTATAACAAAATCAATAGAAGTGTTTTGAATATTGGAAAATGGATACACCACAAAATGTTAAATGTTTACTAATTAATTAGTCAATTGTATACCTATAAAATATTACACACACACACACACATATATATATATAGATAGATATAGATAGATAGGTAGATATAGATAGATAGATAGATATATATCCATCAAGACTATTTGGTTTGAGCGGGCTAAATGATAATGATATTGCAAAGGAAACATTTTATCTAACCAAAGACATCCTTCAAAAGAAGCAATGGAACGAAAGAAATTATTTACATGTTAACCACATATATATAACCACCTTCCCAGGACTTCTAACTTCCCTTTGATTTAAAGGTCAAATGCACAAATGGAAAATACCATTCATTTTTCATACTAGTAGGTACTTTCCAGAAAGTGTAACAAGGAAAGGAGCTAGCTACTAGAGGAAAATGCCTATTCTACAACTTTCTCATAATCAATATTTTCTTTTTGTAATTTGATTTCCTTTCCCTCAATTAGGGACAATAGCAAAAAGAGGACCCTTAATTGATTACCTGACTACTTGCATCATAATAAAGACATCAGGAGTTTTTCCGTCCTTGTTCAGCATGTCCAATAGTGTGTTCGTTAACTGCCACAATTAGAGCAAACATGCATATATTAAAAGATAAATTAAAACAAAAAAGAAAAAGAAATAGCAGCCCAAGAGTATATCCGGAGAAGAGAAGGGAGATGTTTCCACTGTGAGGGTCCCTACAGCCCAGGCCATAGATGTCCAGAAAAAGATATAAGGATAATGATCATGGCTGAAGATAAGGAGGAAGAGGAAGGAAAAGAGGAGGAAGAAATGGAGCAGAGACAGATGACTCTCGGCTTTTTCAGCAGGGGGCCTGACACAATCTAATACTATGAAACTACAAGGATGAGTGAGTGGAAAACGAGTGTTGGTGTTAATTGATAGTGGTGCTAGCCACAACTTTATTTTGGCCAAACTAGTGACTGAATTAGGCCTGGTGGTTGAGGAAACTCCTCCCTACAAAGTCAGACTGGGGGATGGACATAAAAGGACAACTAGTGGATGTTGCCATGACCTCTTATTAGTTTTGGAAGGTTTGGAGGTGAAGGAGAAATTTTATTTGTTTGAACTAGGACTTGTGGATCCAATTCTAGTTGGTTTGACGGTTGGCTGTTAGGTGTGAAGGGTTTGTTATATAGGGGGGAGGTGTGTCTTAGGAGGACAGTTTTGGGTTATATTGTTGTAGTGACAGGAATATTACATCCTGCGTGAAGGGAGGATTGCTCCCTTGGTTACCTAAGTCTTTGTTACAAGAATAATAAGACAGTTTGGTTCTTTGGTGAGTACTGTGTGCTGTGTGTGTGTTGAAGTGCTTATCTGTGTGGGTTCAGGGTTTCTTGCTGCCAAGAATCCCAACATAAGTGATGGCACCACATATCATAACGAGTGAAGAAATAGTGGTGCAAAAATATAAAAGTGAAGAAAGAAGGTGAACAAATTCAATTATTGAATATTTCCGAAGCCTTTATTTTCAAGATGGACTCTACTTGTTTTGACAAACACATTAAAATGGCCTGTTTTGAAATATACACAAACCTGCAATCCATTGGAATTTCCTTTTCCAAGTTTTATACTAGAGGATGGTAGGGGCAGGTTACTATCACAAAAAACAATAATTCAAATATGATATTCGGATGTGATACAACCCCATCATTAACTAAATTGGTAGAAAACTTCCTTTAACAGCCATGCAGAAATTCCACTTTTTTTAAGTATAGGAATATAAATCTCTAAAGAACATAAAGTAATAATGAAATTTAAATGTTGATGTCATACAACACATTATCTAAATAAATACAATTTGTGCATGCAAACAACTTCATAAAGCCTTCATAGGAAATGAAACTATAAACATTATAAGGCTGACAAATTTCTTGTGGCAATATTCTAACTCAGCTTACGGGTGTCCGACATGGCAATGAGAAAACATAATTTATTCATTACCTTAAATCATATAACTATTATACATCTAATCTCTATTTTCGGGTCAATACAGAGTGTAACAACAATAGAGCTTTTAAAAGGGTCCGTAAAAAAGGAAGATTAATATGCACATTTGTTTAGCAGAAGATAACATAATACGAATTTTATTTGGTGGTAGTAACTAGGTAAGTCAATGAAAATGAAGGGTGTAAATATTATTTAAAAGAAATATGCAGTAAAAAATTATTAACCGAGAAAATGGATCCAGATCTACATTCGACACCAACTTATGTCCATATTCAAATATCACATGCAACCAATTTCTACAGGACTTATGCTGATAACTCAATCCAACATCTCGAAATCATACCGTCCAATAATTTCATTCCACACAAAAACAAATGGCATTGGAGTAATAACACAAAAGCATAGTAAAAAGAATTAAACAACAGCATACGAACTTTAACATGCATGACATGACACTTAATACCTCAACAAGTTTTAGGTCTGCAGCAGCATGAAATGCAGTGTGATATGCTGTAAATGGTCGATTCAAAAACCCTCCACGCCTATGAATATAATCTGCTGTTGGTAGGTTGTATAATTCTTCATCACTAACACCCATCATCACATTCTCAGCATTGGCACTGTTGGTTTCATCTGAAGACCACATCTTTGACTTCTCCACAAACTCAATAACCTTTTTCCACAGAATAAAAGTTTAAACATCACTGGACAAATACAGCATATACGATTCCAAATAAAAACATAGGTAAGATAACTACTTTTGCAGAAAAATCATCAACAAGAGGTGTCTTATTCTTGTGTGCAACTATAAGCCCAGCATAGCAGAACTTGTTCAATCCCAGACCAGCAGCTATCATATCACGGACAATTGTATACCTGGATCAATACATTTCAATAAATATAATTTAAATATTCCAAAACAATATAATATATCTAAGTGACGAGTTGATGATTCTGAAATACAATTTGTACTAAAAAACAGAAAACTAGAAGAGAGAAAACTCTTACCTTACACAAAAGACAAGAAAAAATTTATCTCGTAGAAAACCAGGTTTTACGTGTTAGGCCATTAAGAGTAGAATTTCACAACACACTGTTTAAAATAAAGCAACAATCCTTGGACATTGAATGACAACAAAAAAGCATTGTAAAAAACAGACAATGGAATTATAGAGAGCAGGAATTAAGGGAAGAAGTAATTTATAGTAAAGTATTAGATAGTGCAAGAAGTAGATTGCAACATACACTCGGTCTATGCGTCCATCGGCAGCACAAGCATTTAGCAAGCAGATGTAGGTTTGTACATTAGGCTTTACTTCCATGCGTTTCATTTCCTCCAAAATCTCCATTTCAAACAAAAACAAATAAATCATATATCTAAAGAGAAGGAAGCAATAAAATAAAAATAGTAATACTTCAAATCCTTGACTACAAGCAATAGTGATAAGTACCTGAATAGCCTTATTAGAGTTCTTGCATTTCCCACAGGTCGAAATCAGAAAGTTGTACAAAGTAACCTACGTCATCAACATGAAACAACTGTCATAGACCTACATAGAGGATATACAAATTACACAGCAAAATGTTTTGCGGCCTAATGGCATCTGCTGATACAAACTACTAGACAAAATCATTATGGGGCACACATGACAGCTTCCAACAACCTTTTCAGGCAAAAATGTATATAAAAATAACAAAAGTATCTTCTGGTCTACAATAGCATGGAAACTTGAAAGGATTATAAAGAATAAAAGAACCTCAAAACCTTCTGTTATCACTCAAGATTATCCATATTCTAAAAGTTATTACAAAAGGAAGAGACCCAGAAAATAAGAGTTTACGCAGCAAACTAAAGACATTGAACTACAACACTTTCAAGAATAATCATTCCACATTCTCATCTCTTCCCCTTGTTAATAAACTCGGGGAAAGCAACAGAACTAGCCCAATATCTCAACTGCAGATCCCATTATATGTCATTAGTACCAAATTGAATTTCAAGCAATGATATCAGTTTCTGCAGGTGATGATCAACCTAAATTTGTTAAGCACCCCTTTCTCAGAATATAAATTCAAGTATTACATTCAATATCAATAGCTCCACTCCAACACTTCGTCCCACCTAAAATGGAAAACTATTCAAGCAAAGTTATGAATAATGATAAAAAGACAGCACATACATCAGGGAGCAAACCCATAGTTTTCATTTGGTCCACGAAGAAAAAAGCATCTTGCATCCTAGCTGCTTTCATAGTTCCCGCAACAAGGGAATGGAAAGTGTCGCGCGAAGGTTTCACCCCATCAAGCATCATATCTTCATACACATCTCTCAGCAAGAAAGTCCTACCAAATAAACCCCACATGCAAAAATTCAGCCTTGGCAAAATTAAAAAAAATGGGATGCTCAGAATAATTAATTAACCCAAATTTTATTTTATTTTTTTTTAAAAAAAGGAGACAAAACCTTCTTTTTGAAGTGAGAGAGCCCAAAACAGTGTTATACTCGGAAACGTTGTTTGCATAGTTTCTCTTGGCGTACTCTTCAGTGGAAACGGCGAAGAATCGGAGTCCAGAAACCCGATTCAGTGACCCGACACGCACAGCATAACGTGATTGAACTACGGAAAGAGAAATAAAGAGAAACTGAGACTGAAAAAAAAAATAGTTGTGCAGCATAACGTGATTGAGGTATGGAAAGCGAAAAGAAAGAGAAACTGAGATTGTGAAAAATAGTTTGTACGTTAAAAATGAAGAAGAAGTGGAACGCGGAGAAGAAGAAGAAGAATATACCAATGAGAGATTGAAGGAACTTCATGGCATAGAAGTGGAATGAATCACTTCAGAAGGGAAGAGTTCCAATCTCTCTTAATTCTTCCTAAAACCCTTGGATTTTGTTTGTGTTCTTTTTTGGGGCTTTCGTTTGTTGCTTAGGACTGTGTTTCGAGACTGGCCTGAGAAACTATTCTCGATGTTTTCTTCCTGCACCCCTCATATTTTCTTTTACCACCCGTAACATAATAAAATGACTAAATTATTTTTGTCATTACACCCTTATTTATTTATTTCAAAATTATGTTTAGAACTACGTATTTGAAGTAAAGTTTTGAAGTATCCAGTCAAGAATATGATTTTGGAAAGTGTAATATAAAATATAGTTGGGAATTCGAGAATCTAAAGTACAGTTTTAATTATATAATCTAAATATAATTTGAAAAATAAGTTTAAATGTTATAATTTAGAGATATTTTGAATTGTCTAATTCATAATATAATAAGCAAAAAAAAACTGTTTTCAATTATTTAATTGGTAAAGCACTACCAAAACAATAATACAAAATTTCTAGGAACAACAAATTCAAAAATATATTTTTGGATATATGATTTTAAAACACTTTAACAAAAAAAAAATAAAGATAAAAAATTATACTATGAGTATAAGTATCATTTTATATTTATAATATTAAGTTATATGTAAAATCTAATAGAATTTATCTTTATTAGATTAATAGGGTTAACCTTTAACCTAATATAAAGGTTCTTGTCGAACCAATCATAAATATTCAATCTTAAACTTGAAATGTATAGATTTTAACATAAGAGTGTGAGTGAGATTTTATATTAATTATAAATAAAGTCATATTACAATATAGAAATTGATATAAGTATATTTTATGAATCTCTTTTATAAAGTTAAATTAGACCTAAAAATTTATTTCATAAAAAAAATAAAATTTATATAAATATTTTAAGAAAAACATCATAATTATTGAGTATAAAGAACTATGAAAATTAAAAAAAAAATCTATATTCTCATACTTCATTTCAAAAAAATGTTACAAGATGCCAATATATGATTACTTTTATTTTTGTGTCTCAACTTTGCTAACTTGGATAATAAGACTGAAATATTCTTCATTAAGAGAAGGATATGTAACCACTATTATACGAAAATCTTCTCCATTATTAGAAAGACACATGGTCACTAAGAGAGAATCATCTTCATTAGGACAAAAACACATGACCACTACTCCCAAAGGAAGAAGACTAACATGCCCTTAACTTTTCTCCCAAGGTGGTATAGGTGGATGTTGACTAAAAGTCAACTAACAAGAGGCGTTACATATGAATCAACATGAGATTTGAATTGTGTTGACTCATGTTGACCAAAACCCTACACTAATTGGTCCATGATATAAGGCTTAAAAAAGAAATCCTATATTATTTGGCCTATAATACAAGGTCTAAAATAAATCTACTCTACTAAGAACCCATTGATGACCCATGATAAGAAGAGCTTGGATCCATCTTTCATAGATTACTCCTACTCTTCTTGAGTGTGTTTGACTATGGCTAGGGGGTAAGCCATCAACGGTAGCCAACGTTAAGTCTTTTTTCCATTAACATTTTTACCTCAGGCTTGATATTTGCTTTCTTGAAGGAGTTTCCTTGTGATTTAAAAGAAAAAGAAAAAGATAAAATAATTGGTAATGCTATGTCTTTTTCTTATTAAATTTTTTCATTTAGGCTTGAGATTTAATTTTTCTTTTAGAAGTTTCATTGTGATTTAAAAGATAAAGAAACAGAACAATGACCAAAGTTAACTCTTTTTCTCACTAACTTTTTCTCCTTAAGTTGGACTAGTATAACTTGTTTGGATGAACTAATTTGGAGGAATTTGCACACAAAAATTTGAGGAGTAAAATTTTTTAAGTCCTCTTATGAGTGAAGATATTAGAAGAGAAAGTCACGTCACTCTATGCTTAATTATAAGACTAATATTTTGTCTTGTTTGCTTTTTTCACTATCCAAATCATGTATTTGCATCTCTATGTTTAATATAATTCTATCAATTTTAATTTTCCCATTAAAAATAATACCTCGCATTTCACAATAACAATAATATTGTTATTTAAACTAATTACTCATCCACAATTTATTCACTAGTGTAGAAAATGCCTTTAACGTCACCCTTTAGACGTCTGACCACCGAATATCCAACGTAAAAAATGATCGGTGACATTGTTGTAATTAAAATCACTATTTAGACGTCGGCCCCTACAATTGGATGCCAAAAATAGACGAATGAATAAAAATATTAATATTTGAATTGGCTTTAGACGTTCGGGTTTAGGATACCCGACATCTAAGACCTATTTAAACGTCGGGGCCAACCATTGGACGCCAATGAGGTAGTTAAAATTCCAAAAGTTACCATTTAGACGTCCAATCCCGCCACACCGACATTTAAAGTCTTATTTAGACGTCGGCCCCTCCTAACCCGGACGCCAAATGTGTCCACTAAAATTATATTTTAAACCTTTTAGATGTCGGTTAAGAGGGGGCCCGACTTCTAAAGTCATTTAAACGTCGGTCCCTGTAATTGGACGCCAAAAATAGACGAATGAATAAAAATATTAATATTTTAATTGGCTTTAGACGTCGGCTAGGAGGGGGCTCGAATTCTAAACATCTGCTATTACCAAAATCGCGAACGTGAGGCAGCAGTTACGCACACTCAGTGTTCATCATCTTCCTCGCGTTTTCTCTCCATGGCCAAAGCTTTTGAGGTTCATTTTCTCTCTTTTGCACCGTTTAAAATTAGTTTTACTCCGATTACATTACTCTTTGATGAATTATCTTCCATTTGAACCGATTATAATGCGTTTTGGTGCAGTTTTGCGTGTGTCCTTTGTCGGCGATTTTGAGCGTTTTTGGCTTGCGATTCTTGCGTTTTTGAACGGTGCGCTCCTCCATTTCCCTCCACTGTGTTTTTGAACGATGCACATGCAGACGTCTAATGAATTGTAGAGCTAAGATTCGTCCAGGACATTAAACGTCGGCCGCCCATAGTCAGACATCTATATAGACGTCTGTCCTGTACTATCCGACGTCTACATTGACATCTCCCAATAAGACGTCAGTGCAGGATCAAACGTTAAAAGCCCTACATAACAGACGTTAAAAGTCTTTTCTACACTAGTGATTTGATCTTAATTAACCCTAAAATATTTTCATCTTAGTTTAAAAAGACTAAAAAAAAGTAGAACAATGATCATCATTAACTCTTTTTCTCCATTAACTTTTTTCACTTAAACTTGAAATTTGTTTTCTTGAAGAAATTTCATTGCGGTTTAAAAGATAAAAATAAAATAAAAGAGTACATTTAATTCTTTTTCTAAATAAATTTTTTCTCTTAGATTTGCTTTCTTGAAACTTCTTAACCCAAAAATTCAGTTTCTTTTAGGGGATTCAAAGAAATATTAAGAAAGAAATAATTTAGATATATTTTAATATTCATGATATTTAATTCTATCTATTAGAGAATATCTTTAATATTTTCTTAATTGAATAATTATTCATCTAACCTTATTATTAAATAGGCTTAAATGCTTACTCCATCCCCATATTAAGAGGTAAATTTATGTTTAGTACTCGGTTATAAAAATGAAGACATTGGATCTCTATGTTATGAAAAGTGCATGACTTTAGTCCTATCCGTTTAACGACGTTAAAATTGATGACATTGAACTGACTATGGATGTGAGGTATGCAAGAAATGTCGTCGTGGCAGCCAGGGTTTCTTTTCCCATCCAAGAACAGGGAAAGCTTGGGGTTCCCTCTTCATCGCGGCAGCCATCTGCCTCTGCCCCGAACAAGATCAACACTGCTCCTCCTGGCCAGCCAAGCACGTCATTGGCGACAACGCCAACGTTGGAAGCGTCGCCGCCCTTCACGACCCTCCTCCTTTGGCTCGCTCTCTTTCACGCATAGGAGAGAAACACCGTCAATGCGAGGCATCGCTCATCGCCGCTGCTCTTACCTATGTTTGATCAACCAATTTTTGTGCTCTATTTTTGCATTGGGCCTCTCTCATTGGCTCTCATGGTTTGGCTTCCCTTCTGTGTTTTGACAGAACCTCTTATTTCCATTTTTCTTATCACTTGGCCATTATAATGTGTTCTGATACCAGTTCACCTTATCTTTTCCCACTACTTGGTTATGATAAGTGAAATTGTTGATTTATTTCTTGTTATATGTCCAATTATGGAGCTACAAGCATTTATCAATGTGGAAACTATTATTTTGATACTGATATAATCTTTAGCTAGGACACTAGCTTGTATTGGTTTATAATGCTTGAAGCTTTGGGTTCTTTTTGTTTAAATATTGATGTTTGGTAGAATGTATAAATTTTACTTATGTTTGCTTTAAATTTGTTATTAATTATGGTTATACCATATAGGGTTGCACTTATTATCCCTCTTCTGCTTGTCTTTTCTGTGATTTGAATTTTCCAAAAATTTGATTTACAAGTTTCCCTTGAGGGACATATTTCTCGTAAGTTAGCTATCCAAAACTGCACAGCAGAGGAGAGAAGAGAAAAAGTACGTCACATCAACATGAAGTTAACGTCGTTGCTGCCCATTTAACGAATAGGATTGAATTGATACAATTATAACAACTTTGGGACCCAATGTCTTCATTTTTAAAACCGGGTACTAAAGAGAAATTCACCTCTTAACATGGGGACGAAGTAAGCATTTAAGCCTATTAAATAAAATAAATCTTTTAAATTAATAAACTATTTTATCTTAAATCATAATTAAAACAAAATAAATCTTCAAAATTTGTAACATCCTAATTTTTTTTCATAGTGTTTAACTACTATAGGATATATCATATTCCTGATATTACATAGCAGTTAACTCAAGGAAACCATATAAATTCCCATTACAATTATTCTTAAATAATTTATAATAGAAAACTTTATATATACACCCTTATACACTAGAATAATACCTACTACACTGAACCAAAAGTGTAAGATAAACTTTGCAAACAAAAGGAAAAGTCGAAACGTCCTAATCTAAGCTTCAACTCCACTTCCAACAAGCACCTGCTCTCCGGAGACACCACTTAAGCTCACACCATTAAGGTGATCATTGTAAAAGAGAAACATACATAAAGACAAACAACACAAACACAAAGGTAAGCTAAAATATCAAAATACTATACATACATGTTAAAACAATAACAATATACATCCATATTATGAATCAAACAACATCTAAAATAATTCCATTAACCTTGTACTCCAACTATCCGCATAGATGTATTAATGTCGGACTCATGGGAAACCTGCACCCGTGTATGGTGGAGACACTTGCTTAGAATAACAATAACCACAACCTCAACTACCACCAATAATGTCATACACCAAGGTTAATCCATCAAACATCTATGGCCAAAACCACTGACTATAGACTAGGACCTCCAACTACTCTCCATGACATAATCACCCATCTCTACTTGAGATGGGGTTATAGAGAGTGTCAGGATCATTCCCCAATCCATGAGCCCCTACCTCAATACATTACACAACATAACCAACTTAGGATACTCCTCCTTGGAATTCCTTTCTCCACAACACTTCATTCACACTTTGATCATCTCATAATACTCTGCATCCAAACATATGAATCCATGAAACATACACAAAAGAACCAGAAACATACACAAAAGAACCAGAAAAAACCCCATCAGGTATCACAAAGTAGTTGATAATAAAATTGATTCTCTATTGCACAATGAAATTTATAATAAAATTACTTAGGATCACAAGAGAACAATGAAAAACATATATCATATATGTACAAGTGAATATGGTTTAGATTGGTCAAAATTACACATTACTGGTAATATTAATCGATTAAATTGGTAATCTAATATGTTAAGGCAAACCAGAATTCACATAAAGCAAAATAGGAAAAAACTACCCATTTTAATCTATTATGGTACTAACATAATCGATTAGAATAAAGTGTCTGTTTTAATCTATTATGTTACCAACATAATTGATTAGACTGTAGTTTTTGTTTTAATCTATTATGTTAGTGTCATAATCGATGAAAACCAAAAACTATGGCCAAATCAATGATTATGACTTTGGACATTTTGCCCACAACTTTATTTGATTCTTAGGACCCTCTAAATGTAGAGAAAACTTAGAAAATACTACTCTAACTCAAAATGACCATGCAAAACTCAACAACTACTCTAAACCATCTAAACTCAATTCTATACCTTTCATACCAAATTTATGAAACTTAACAGCTTAAACAAGTCATAAATGACTCTATGACGGACCCTAAAGCATCCTACATACCCCAGACCTTCTAATTCAAAATCTCACTAGTCAAAACCCCTTCAAAATAGCTTCAAAACAAGTTAAACTCAACATAATTTATTGTGAATAGTTTTACTTCAACTTTCTACCCTTCTCAACACTCAAACAAGTTTTAAATAACCTAATGACAATCCTAAAAGTCCAATTTCGCTCTTCTTACTACTAACTCAAAATTTCCTTTACCAAAACCCTTTAATTATACATAAAACCTTTTAATACCACTATTAACTCATATATAGTTTCATATCAAATTTAGAGGAACAAGGAACAAAAAGACTCCAGAAGATTTAAATGGACTAAACATCAACCACAAACATTAGGTTTCTCTCTAAAACCATTTCTATAGAAATTCACCTATTAAAATCCCCAATTATGACCAAAAAAGAAACTGAAACTTACTTGCTCTATTACAAAACCTGATCAGATAGATATTGAGATTACCTCGCTGTGATCTCCTAGGTACCTCTTGATCGTCAAATAGATGATCGATGAGGTAAAAAAGTTAAAGAGAAGGTATAGAGAACTGAGAGGAAGAGTTTTAGAAAGATGAAATATGTTTTAAGTAATGAGATGATTTTAAGAACTTCTATTTATATTATTGAATTATTTTAAAATATAATACTCGGTCTCATTATTTTAAAACACATATCAACTCTAATACTCTATTTTCTATATTCTTACAAAATTAAATAAACAATAAATTTATTTATTTTTTACTTAAGAAAATCTATTTAATCTCATTTATTTATTTTCTTAATTATTACAATTTTCAAGGACACTCTTTTCGGAAACAATCTTTCCTCTTTATGAAAGGCAAAATTCGAGAACCAAACATGACGTTTTTATTTCGAAATTACTTATGCATGGACAAATTGTAAAAAACATTCATTATTCATTATTTATATATTGTATATTAAAAAAGTTTAGAAGGAAAAATTTAGACAAACCATGTTATTGTTTTCGTTTAAAAAATTCGTAGCATTTTTCCTTTTAAATTAGGTATTTAATAAATTAAGCTTTTTTACTATCCGCATGATTAGATTTTCAGACACTTCAAAACGAAAATTGTTCCCTCGTACAAGCCAAGGACGCGGGCTATATCAGAAAAAGAACATCAAGAACAGGAATAATTCATAGAGTCTACTACAATTATTTTTGAACCAATTTTAATAATCCTTTTAAACCATGAATAATTAGAGAGAAAAAATATTGTAGAGTGCAAATGATAGATACTCGCAATGAACATGTGAAACCAAAATTCTGCACTTTTTACTGCAAGATGAAACCTACATTACCTAAACAAAGAAGCATGAACTAAGTAGATGCCAAAAACTAAGTTAGTGTTAAAGAAACATGACATATGGTATAACAATAACACAAAACCAAGTTCAGTCAAAAGTAAGCATTCAGAAAAGCATGTCATAGTAATTGGTTTGAGGCAAGGCGTTCAAAGGTCCTCCTCCTTGGTGCTGATTTTGATATTCAGCAGAAATACTTGGCAAGATAGATTCATGAGGTTGACTGCTAAAACCCACAGGATTATCACATCCTTCATTAGAAAGTTCCCTAATCAATTCCTCAACCTCCAGCTCACTGAATAGATTGATTGAATTCAGTGGCACATCAACTGCTTCATAATTCTTATCATAAAGTTCCATAAAATCTTCAAGCAATGGTTGACTTTGAGAGATGTTTTGCAAACAATTGACTTGGTTTGGATGTGAGGTGGTAGCAGTAGCATTTTCCTGAGCCATGTTTGGCACAAAACTAAACCAAGCATCATCACCACCACCCTCTTGCATGTTTCTCAACAAATAACTAATTTCATTATCAAGTGCCTGGATTGGAGTTTGGATGATTTGGCCGTGTGAGAAATTCTGCATCAAACTGGGTACATTCTTGTGGTTCTTCAGCAATTTAATTCCCTCATCACAAGCTTCAATTTTGGCCTCCACACGAGCACACAAGGCCCTCAATTGATCCTCTTCCATGTTCACGAAACTTGGATCCCAAGTTGGGTACTTGATGCTGCTGATTTGTTTATGCACTTTGGAAATCTCAGCTTCAATCATTTTCTTTCTGTTCTTAAAAAACTCTTCAATACCATAAGTCTTGTGAGGTCTCTCTTTCTTTAATTGAGTTTCATAGTACTTTTGAATCATGGAGTGTATCTCTACAGGGTTTTCGGGCGAAGTCACTGCTTCAACATCACCATCAGCATTATCATCGTACATAATCAAACAGTGCTCACCACCACACCTCTTCGAAAATTCCGAGATTTTCTTCATTAGCCCTGTCTTTCTTCGCAAGAAAGTTGTCTTGCGGGATCTTTCATTGGAGATTTGTTTTAAGGTTATTCTTGCGCGACCCATATTCTGCAACACAGCACATACCAAAAACAATTCAATAGCAACCGATAAAACTGAACAGTAACATATAGTAAAAATAAAGCTCAGATGAATTCAACAACAATAGTTTCTGTGAAAGTATACCTCTGAAGGTGATCGGGGTCACCAACGATGACTCTGGTAAAAGTGGAGGCTTGACTTGCGTGGGAAGAAGATGAAGAAGTGATCTTGGGGCTCCTTTTTTGATTACTTTTGAAGAAGATGATGAAGAATTCAACAAGAACAATGGAAGAACAAAAGGAGAATGTGAAGTGGAAAAGAATAAGGTAAAAGAATGAGACTTCTCCAAGAAACCAAATCTGTTTGAAATATTTAATGCACAGTAACAAATATAAAATTTGATACATAAATTTCAATCAAAATATATCATTATAATCCATCATTCAATGTAATTAGCTTGAAATTAATGAATAACAACTAATTTTTATAAATTGGATTGGATGATTGCAATCAAATTTAGATTAAAATGTTTAAGATGTCACCATTGATTCAATGGGACAAATATTCTTTTATGAATGATTAGACTTTTCTCTTTCTACTGCATTAATTATTTCTAACTTTTTTTATCATATCATAACAAATGTAGTAAATTCTGTCTTTTAATACTTTCTCACTGATCATCTAACTCTTTATTTCTTTTATGTTTTTATGTCATATTTATTTATTGTCTTTCTTCTAAAATTATATTTTTACCTATTACATCTCATACCATTTCTCGCCTTTTTTTTCCTTCTCCCGGTCTAAAATACCAAACTTTATTACTTGGTTGAAATAAGCAATCCCTCACAAATACTAAACATTGTTCAATCATACACCACTATCTAAATAAGCTATAACAACTAATTAAATATATTAAATATGCTATTCTACGTGAGTTAGGATACTTATTATAGTCTTGATAATCTCTTTCCTTTTTTTTCTACTCAAATATATCTAACACAAAAGTAGAATGCTCCCTCCCTAAGAAGCTATTCCACCTTCAACTTATTTTAACTATATATCATCATATTCAACAATTAAACATCACAAACATTCATTCACATATATACATTTAATTCAAAATAAACATTTTCAAGACAAAATAAACATAGTCACAAGAAAGTAGCTAAAGAATAAAATATCACACATAGCTCATTCATCGTATTGTCATATAAATATTAAAAAATCACACTATGTAATGCCTCTGTAATTTACCTCAATCCAAATTGATCTCATAACATAATTCACCTATCATTTATTTCAAATTTCGTGTTAACAATTCATTCTTTATTTTGTATTGTATTAGCATAACATTCAATTATCTTATTTTCATTAAACACATCAAAGTGTGACATTCACTACTCCATACACAAACCTTAAATCAAAGATCCAAACGTTCAAACCAATAAGACTAACTATCAAAATTTCAGCTCCATCCAACGATTAAACAGAATAGTGCCCAATGCTGGATAAGTGGCATCCGATGTAAAACCCAAAGAAAATAATAAAAATAGAATTATAATACTCTAAATTTTTTTTTCGGTGTTATAATTATTTTTGTCAAATAAATAAATTAATGTTTGGTTTTATTTATTTATTATTTTAATAATATATGGTATGGCTTGTATGATTTACATAGCTATTTCTGTATATAACTTTAAGTGAATTTGAATTGGCTTAATGGTATGTGTATTTTGTTGTTGTGTAGGTGGTGTCCAAGACCAAGGGGTTCGACCTTCATAAGACTTAGGTGAGTTTATTTTTCATTTGGCTAATTTCCTTTATATTCTTGCACGAAGTAGGGCTCACGGATGTTAGTGTTTTTCTTTTTGGGTGCATGCATGTAGGGCCCATAGGTGTTAATTGGTTTTTCGATGCATGGTCGAATGAGGCCATGGTTTAGTGAATGAAAGTTTATGTAAAGAAAAGAATTAAATCACGTGAATGCTTAGAATTGGGTGAACAATATAGCAACATTTTCTTTTAGAGGCGTGCTCCTTGCACCTCCATAACTTTGGTTGCACCTCCATTACTTCAGTTGCACCTCCATTATTATGTTATTACCCTTACATTTTGCATTGGTGTGTGAGTTAATGATTTAGTAATGATAGGTTTACTTTTTTACCAAACCGATGAAGTTCGATATACATACCTGTACTCCCTGGTTTCGACATTCACTTTACATTTTTTATTCCCTTCTCTTACTCTTATTCTTTGTTCTCTGTGTGTGCATTCCAATAATAGTCCTTGATAATTCTCCAAATTTACATATTTTTTTGTGTTTAGGAGTCTTTCTTAGATTCTTTTAGTTTCTTATTGTTTAGAATTAAGATAGATTTAGGTTTTTCTTTAAAATCTTAGTTTTGTAAAATTTTAGTTAAAAATAGGTTTTTAGGAGTATATATTTTTAGTCTTTGTTAAAAAATAGGAAATTAGTATTTTTGAAAAATATTTTAATAAAAATTCTTTTCTTTATTTTGCTTAAATAGGTTTTTAATTTTTGTTGTCTTTGTCTTTAATTTCTAATTGCTCTTTCTGTTCATAGTTGAAATGAAATTTCAGGATTGGGCCTTGATTGGGCTGACTGTTCTACGTTACTGGATTTGATGTTGTTGATTAAAGATGCTACCAGGAGAGTTGCTCCCTCCATCACCCCAAGTACTTCCTACACCTCCTCACTATGTTTTTAATTCCAAAAATACCCTATGTTAATTTAACTTTTACCAAGTACTCCCTACACTTCCTTACTACCAAAGAGTTCAGCAGTCATACCCACATCAAGAAAAACTACATGAGGCTTTGATTTGAAGAGTCGTTTTCGCGACTTTCTTTGAGCCACTCGAACAAGGATATTTGTAGGATGCATGTCTGCATGAATGAAGTTGTCCACCTGAAAGAAGACATTGCAATGTCTAGGAGGTTAAAACTTTATAATGTTACAGTTTAAAACTATTAGCAGAAGGCAAATTTTTTTTCGTTCAAATTAAGAATTAGGAGATGCATGATATGATTACTATTATCAACAGATCTAAGATGTTCCTTCAAAAAACAAACTATTATTTTGGACAAAAGAAAATTCAGTATGACTGATAAGGCAAAGAAAACTCAATAAATAATATACAGAGTAGATCTAAACAACCAAAAGGCCATGTAAACATCACCATACTTCATGAATCTAATATGTAATGATATGAAAAATCTGTTTATCACACAATAAAGACAGTTTCTAGAAAGAGTTGATAATTATTAAAAACATGGTTTGCTATTGTTATAAATAAAAACAAGCATTACAACAATTCGTGGGAGATTTGAGGTCATCAATCGTGATGAGTTATGCTTTATGTTGCAAAACAAATAAAGAATGCGTAAAATAAACAAATAAAGTATCCCTATTCATAAGTAAATAGTGGCACAAGAAACTAAAAATCAAAGATACTTTACCAGAAGCATTTTCAGAAGTGCGTGAGTCCCAATATGAGCAATAGAAGATTTAAGCCGTTCATGTCCTTGAAGATCATCAACATAATAGGCGACACTCTCACCCTTCTCATATGTTTCCACCAAAACAGCAGGGTGCACTAGTGGATAAACAAGCTTAGGGAAAGAAGCATCCTTCCATCTACGAAAATTATTCTTGAACAGATGTCGAGATCCGTTTGTCCTTCAACGAATGTCAATATCCGTGCACGGATGTTGACATCCGTTTAAGAATTCAACGCATATTCACATCCATTTAAATATTACTGAAGGACAAAAGAGGAATGGTGAGGTGCAGGGAGGAGTGTGTGGTGGTGCAGAGAGTAACTCTCCGCTGCCGGGCCACTACTGCTGCAATGGAACTCCAACTTTAGTGAAACGCGCGTTTTAGCTTGGCTGCCACATTTTGAGTACATTGGGCCATTGACTGGATAATTGGAAGTTGCTCTTGATGGGCTACTGATGATGGTTGATGAAGAGTGGGCCGCTGCTGCCACACTTTGGGAATTAGGCCTGCATTGTAATTGATGTTGTGCATTTTGAAGGCTGACAGATTTAGCTGAAAGGGAAATGGGCTTATTCTGCACGGGCCAGAGATTAATGAAACACAACGTTTCAGTCTTAGCGGAAGCTGTCCTGCTTTGGGGTTCTTACTTCGCGATTCATTTGGAAGAAAAGGTAGCTTTCTTCCAGCTAGGGTTCCTAAGAGCAACTAGAGAGAAGTGAAACGAAGAGAAAAGACAAAGTTTGTGCTCAAGTCACTGATCCTTCCCGGAGAAGAAGCTGCCCAGAGAAGAAGCTGACCAAAGAGAAGATGATTGGAGGGTTGTGGAAAAGATTAGAAGGAGATCGTGAACAAAGGACGTTGAATCAAAAGAGCGCGAAGCGTCGACAATTAGTCCTTTTCACTTTCCCTTTTCCCTCTTTCATTTTTTTTCTTCCTTCTTCGACCCTATAAAAGGGCATGTATATAGACAGTGTGAGAAAAATGCGGAGGGTGAGAGGCTCCGCGAGAGCGAGTTCTAGGGTTTTATCGTGCTTTCAGTAGAGTAGATTTGAGTTCTTATGCGTTGTCTTCCTGCTCACGCATTTTGTTCGGTATTTTCTTGTAATTTTTGTGTTTCATTAATAATACTTCCTTCTACTTTGATATTTCTCTGTGTTGAGTGCTCTATGATTCTGAGTTCGATTTTCTTTGCAATGTTTCTGCGTTCTTGGTTGATTATGTGCATATTTTTCATGTTTTGATTTGAAAATGAGTTGAACTCGTAACTCCGCACATATGAAATTCCTTAGGGAATTACATGACTCCAATGTGAGCATGACTTATTGAAATGTCTTCTCGAGTTAGAGTTGAGTTCAATGATACAAAAAATATTGTTTTAGAGTAGTTGTTTTACTTTGAAAATTTGATTTGAACTCTATGACTCCACATAGTTGAAATTCCTGAGAGAATTACATGACTCCATAGTGAGCATGACTTATCGAGATGTCTTTTCGAGTTTGGAGATGAGTCCAATAAAAGAAAATTATTGTAATTCATATTTTTGCTTGTGTCAGTTCATTTCAATTAGGATTTTGTATGTTTTAGAGTATATTGCATTTTAATTGCATTTATATTAGGTTCTGCATCTAGTATTGGTTAGAAACTTGAATTAGGATTTGAATTTGCTGTAATTTGGTATAGTAAGTAGACATTTACACAATCTAAGTTTTGATTTGGAACTTAAATACCACACAGTGGGTATAACTGTCCAGGATGTCTTCCTGAGTTGTAAGTGACTACTTTTCTACACTAATCTTGGCACTTTTGATTCTTAATCATTAGTCTAAGCAACAAATCTGTTTCTACTTGTTAATTTAGGTGTTTGTTCATTTGATTTCAGTTTTAGTTGAGAATATTAACATGATTGTTCTTGATTACTTTTGTTTAGAGTAGGATTTGATGATTCATTTTAGGTTTTATGTTTTACATTTTAATTCAGATTTGATGCTTTGTTTAGGAATATCTTTTAATAATGCATTCTTTTAGACTTAGGTTTTGCTTCTATTCTGCATTTCTGTTTCAAAGAATTTCTTTCCTTATTTTTTAGCATTTGAGTTCTGTTTAGATTGTATCATATCTGTTATGTTTCAGTTGTAGGAAGTTATAGTAAATATGTTTCAGTTGTAGGAAGTTATAGTAAATAGGTTTTATTTCTGTTTTGAGTAATTTAGATTGTTATTTTCTTTTCTTTTTATTGCATTTCAATTTCTTTATTCTTTTAAGCAGATTTTAGTTTAGAATAGTTTTAATTCTTTTATTTTAGTTTCATTCATTTTAAATGTCCCCACCCAGTTTAATAGTAAATAATCAGTAAATAAATACAAGACCTTAACCCTACACTTTAATCTTAATTAGCTGAGTCCTAGGATTGATATTCCGGTTGCCTTATGCTACATTAGTGGGGACCAGACTTTGTTTTGCCTTAGGCGACTAAAAGGTAGTTTAACAGTCCTAATGTTGGTTTAGTGGTGGTCCCTATGGTCCTTGGTCGCGGTGATCCTGATGAGGGTGTTGTTTGGTGGTCGTTGGTGCTTTTTTCATTCGTTGAGAGGCCAATATTTGAGTAAGATTTGGTTTGAAACCTTTAACCACACTCTGAAGTACGATTAAGGCCTCGCTAGAGTTCGAAAGCTGGTTAAGGCCTCGTTGTAAGGCGAAGTATGTCGAGGCCTTAACCGGCGTTCAAACGCCTGTGAAGCCTTAACCACACACCAAAGTGAATATCCTCATGGTTTTGATAAATCGAAAAGAACATGTCACACTAAATGATGCATTTCTTGATGCCATCACCATTTAATAGGGAAAATACAAATGGGCAAGTTGAGTGTTACATGAATAAGGTCAAGAACAAGAACCACAATCTGAGGAAGAAGAATGTTCGTGGTGTCCAAACACATCCTTTATTATGCCTTGTAACAAAGTTTCAATCTCCATGAATCGTTCTTCAATTTGCGTATTGAGACGTTCTTCTATTTCTCAAAAAAAGTGTTTGATTTTGGGTATTGTTAGCCATTATAGAATCGTGTTTGGAAGGTCACCTTCTAATACCACTTGATATGATTGTTCTAAGAAGGAAGGTCCATGAAAAATAACTAAGAAGGGTAAGGTATAAACGAAATAGAATTAACACCAAATAGGTAATCTTATTGGATTAAATTAGACTGTACAAAGAGAATATTTTACAAAAGAATAAATGAATGACATACACTAATGTTGTAACTTATATATATATATATATATATATATATATATATATATATATATATATATATATATATATATATATATATCAGTTACAACTAATTTATAATCCTGCATCAAAAAATAGGCCAGCCTTTGCGCTTCAATCAGCTCAACATTGGGAGTTATGTACCATCATAACTATTGGAGAATTCAAACTTAATGCCGCAATCGGCTTAAGGTTGGGGGTATGTACCATCATAACCTTGGAAAATTACATCTTAAATAAGTTATAGGTTGACTTATGGTAATTGGTAAGATAAACAGATCCCATATAATTTCGAAGATATTGTAGGAAAAGAGGAGATGATTATATCTCTAAATAAAATAACTTAAATCAGTTTTCTAGTATTTCATATCTTAATAAAGTTTCAAGAGATATAAGTTGTTGGAAGATAGTCTAAAGGAATAGGGGACTTGGACTCCCTAGCTTGAAGTCTCCTTAACACTCACTTTAAAATTTTTGTTCTTTGGTTTAACATTATTCTAGACCAAAAACAAGAATTGTTGACCTCTGGGATGAGTTTGTTTGTAACGATCCACATTTATTTTCTAAGTAATAATTTTCAGTGATGGTAGTCAATGAAAATTATTTTTGGTTGGTGGATGATTGAATTGATTTTATGTCCATTTTATCAGTATGTTTATGCCTTCCATGAGAAGGTGGATGCCTTGCCAAGTCAATTGTTGACTTATTGTCCACTAGAAATTGTCTTATGCATCAACTTCACCTTAGTTCCTTCATTAGGAGACCCAACCAGGCTACTTGACATGATGCTTCTGAGGCTGCAATGTTCTTAGCCTCACATGAGGAAAAAGCTACCACATGTTCTTTTATAGAGTTCCATGAAACTGGTGCTCCTCCACAAAAGAAAATATATCCTACAGTGCTCTTTCTATCACTCTTATCTCTACATAAAATTGAGTTTAATACTGAATTATTCCCAGCTCAACATCAGATATTGCTTTTGAAAACAAAATTCCAAAACCTATTGTGCCTTGTAGTTCCCTTATGTTAGAATGGTGCAGTAGAATGGTTAGCGTGAACAACAAACCAAGAGAGGGGGTGAATTGGTTTCTAATCCCAAATCGTGCCTTTAAATATTTTCTCTTTTAATTCAAATTCCTTAACGATAAATTAAAACAAATAAGAGTGTAAGGAAGAGAGAAAATTGCACAAGTGATTTTATATTGTCTCATATCACAAAGATCCTACATCCAATTTTTAATTTCAAATGAGAATTAATGATCCACTATCAAAAACCAACAAACTATTACAATCGCAGAAAATAAACAAGTTTAAGGTTAGAACATTTCTCTTGTTACCGCAAGGGATGAAACTCACTTACTCTAAAACCCACAAGGGATGAACACCTCCTTCGAATGCTTCATAAAGGTTGACCACCTCCTTTGAATCTTCACAAAGGATGACAAACTTTAACTCAGCAATAACAACAATAGTCAATCACAACTCTCGTGAAAGTTTTCGCTCTATGCCAACATCAAGTTCTGAAAGCCACAACACAAGGGTTACGTAAAGCTTATAACACACTTAACAGAGTACACAATGAAATCAAATAAGCTTTTCGAAATTCTATGTACTTCATATGTTAAAATGAGAGTCTTAATCCAATATATAGAGATCTCTCTCAAGGATACCTCCAAAAAATCCATTGTCAACTATTTAACACAATCAATTATCTAAATGAGGTAATCAATTATGCATTTAATGTATGCACAACGATAAAAAAACATGCTTGAAAACTCTAATAATTGCTCGTGTTAATCGATTATCTAAATGAGATAATCAATTATGCTCATAATGTATGTACAATGGTAAAAAAACATGTTTGAAAGCTCTCATAATTGCTCGTGATAATCGATTATGGTAAGTCATAATCGATTATGGTAAGTTGGTAATCGATTATTCCAAAGAAAAATGAGTTTTTAGAAAACTTTTAAGCACAATACATGTAATCAAGGATAAATAATACCATATACATAAAACTACTGAATTAGAAAAACTTAATCATAAAACAAGTCTTCATGAAAGTCTTCTTGCAACAAGAACACTTGAGACTTGACTTTGAGATATCATCAAAACTTTTAAGCTTCATCTTTATGCTAACAATCTCCCCCTATTTTATGATAATCAAAACTCCTTTGAATTAAAGCTTTTTGTAACCTGTACTAATCTGTAGTTCGTACATAACTTCAAGAAAGGGATTAGTAGACAAGAGATAAATAAAAGTTAAGCCTTTAATCATACTTTAAACATACTTATCTCCCATCTTGATCAGTATTAAAAAATGCTATGTATGAGTTAAAAATATATCTCCCCTCAAACATAAGAACTCCCCCTAAATATAAGCAAGAAATAAATAAGAAAAAGTAAATAAGAATCCAAACTTTTCATTAATATAATAAAACATAACATAACACAGGAAGAGAAAATGCAAATGAAATGCATGAAGGACATCTAGAATTCATCGCTATCGTCATCATCTAAAGGAGTTACTAAGTCTTTTATGACTTAAACCTTATTGTTTAGATTCATAAGGAGAGAACACACTTCTTCATTCCTAGAGGCTTAAAGAAGAGAAATATTGGACAATTGCTTAGACAGACTCTCTAAAGAGTAAGAGGAGTTTACTAGAGCTAGCGTAGAGGGTCTCGCTTTATCTTGGATGTCATCCATCGACTGATCTTCATCATCATCCTTTGGGTTCCCCACATCATCACAATGGATGTAGGTATTTCCTTGAGAGATAAATTCCATCTAACGGAGGGAAGAATTCCATATCTAACTGCCATTGTGAGTGCTCTGAAATGCACCATTAGAGACATCTACTCCCTTGTACTCGCAGATCATGGATACCAAAAGAGCATAGGGAAAAGGGTAATGAGTGAACCTCTTAGCCTTCATCATGGTATCACAGATAAGACTGGGCCAATGGATCATAATCTCATTGACTAAACCATAAATAATCATTAGATCCACCTCAAAGCACTATGCGTGATTAAAAACACGGGGACAAAGTAGCCACACAATCAAGAAGTGAATCAGCCTCTCATCCTTCTTGAGACCACCCACTAGCAACTGCTTCCTGTTGACATGAACCTCAGGATTCTTTAGAAAAGAGAAAAAGGCAAAACTCTTGTTGAAGCCTTCAATACCTTGAGTTAACATCACTGCATCTTCATTCAACTGAATCTAAGCCACTGTTGTCCAAATGTCATCGTCCAGAATAATATTTAATCCCTTAACTCTAGTAGAGTAGACCCCATCTTGTACCTTCAAGTTAAAGTAGAACACTCTAACTAAATCCGGATAGAACTTACCTTGCATCTCGAGTAGGGACTGAATGCCTTGGTGGAAGATACGTTGCACAAACTGAAACCCATATATGTGAAGCCAGTTGATATCAATGCACTTTAGGGATATTAACTTTATTTCCTTCTAAAACAAGGTGAACTCATAGTGTTTTCTTCGTCAAAGATCCACCCACACTAAGATTATTGCCACGAATTCTTGGATTACTAAAGGAGGATGGGCGAGATCCCCTTCTGGTAGGTAACTTTCTTCTATCAGCAATGGTAGAAGGTAAGAGCAAGGAAAACTAAGAGGTGGGAAGCTAAGATGCAAGGAGAACACCAAACGCGTGTCGTGAATAACAAGTTCAACACGAGTAATGGTTTTTCCAAGCTTTTTAGGCGGTGGTGGTATATTAAAAAAAATTATTTAATTGTAAAAATGAAATAACAAGTGTAGCACACGTGTTAGCACATGATCAAAATCTTACGTCATTTGTCATGTAGGATAAACTTTAATGTCGTTGAAAAATAGGAACTAAAACCAATGCTTTTAAAAGTACAAGGACCAAACAGTGTCAAAGTTTCGACCAGAGGCCATTTATAATTTTATGTAATTTTTCAGGGATAAAAAACATATTTTTCCCTTTTTTTTGTATTAAAATTTTGTTGCGAGATGATATTGTTATGTTTACTCCAATAACATGATCATTCCAATATATTCTACTATAATATCATAATCATTTTATAATACTTTGATACCTAAAATTATAACTATTAATTTTATACTCTTATACCTTGATTATGAATTATGTTGGTCATACTCTAATACGTTTCTCATTATGATTTTGATCTCAAAAGATTTATTATGGTTCTAATGCTATGATTTGATATCAATAAAACATTTCTTATGATGCTCAGTTATAGACTAAAATTATATCTCTTTATTGGTTTTGTCATATGAAAAAGGGAAAGATTGTTGAAATAAACGAGCTCCTTAAGTTAAAAGAAATTTAATGATAACAAAACACTCATACTACTAGACAACGAAGTCTCTAGTTAGATGAGAAATAATATTAGACGAATAAAGGAGAACATCTAATTTAAAAATCATATAAGAATAATGAAACTTATATGAATTTGTAGTCACATATTTGGAATGATATGCGAATTGTTATTTTAATTGTATATTAAATATTAACACTTATGTTGTAACAAATATCTCCTTCTTTTCATTGATGATCTAAGTCACATATACTAAGATATCATCTTGTGAGAAATAGAGGAGAGAGTTCTCATACATTGTGAGCATATATAGATATATGAACATGAGTTGTGATTAACTTGTCTTAATTTCATAGTTTGTGGTTTCCTTTGTAAATCTACATCTTGAATTGGATAAGATGTTATTCTCTAACAAGACATACTTAATATATGTCTTTGAGAAGATGTCACTTAATATTCTTCTTGTTAAATATCTTTTGACATATAAATCTATGTTTAAGTGAAATTGGATTATTTATTAATTGTTAATAAAGTTATTTCTTATATAGTCTTTTTATGAATAGTGTTGATGTCTTTCCTAATCTTGGTATTGCTAATAAAAACATGTTATGATTTTTCACTTTCGAATATTAGATTTAATGCCATAAATCGTTTAAATCTCTCTAAGTTTAGGTATTGTTAGTGGCTAAAAGGTTATTTTTCTCTTACATGAGTTTTGGTTTGATTCCGTCATTTTGTATCTTTTTTGGTTTTTCTTTTTTCTTTTATAAAATTTTCAAATAGTGGCATATAATTAAAGGATAAAGTTTTAATTGGCATGTTAACATTATATTATGCCTCACATGATTTCATAATAAATAAATAAGAAATTCCCTAAACCTAAGTTTTGAGATACAAGAAAAGTAGAATTAAGAAATTTCCTAAACGTAATATTGAGATATAAGAAAAGTAGAGGTTGCAACATGATTGATATAGGATATCATGCATTGTCATGGAGTTGTAATTTTTGTAGTACTTAAATCATCATATTTATGTTATTATTTCAATCAAGTGGAACTACTAAGCTAGCACTTGAAAATAAGGGTAGGTGGCACAGCATGCCTACTTTTGTACTATGCGTAGAGTTAAAAAAGCACCTTCCTTCCTCTCTTCTTATGCAAAAGGTCCACACATATTATGATGGAAGAGGAAATGTTTCACTTTATGACAATGTAACATTAATAACAACCTATAATGCTGACAGATTAGCCTGCTTCTATGCAATTACCTTATAGTCTAGGCAAAATGCTGTTCTATCGTATTCTCCGACAAAATATGTAGCACAAATTGTTCTTTTTGCATTTATTTTGTTCATAAAAGTTAGAAGAGTGCATATTTTATCAAAACAACAGAACAAAAATGTGAATCCTGCATAATCAGAGAGCGAGAGAGAAAGGACAAAATGAAAAGTAAAAATCTGTTCTGTGTGTTAGAACTGGTTTTTCATTTTGTCTATTCTTGGTTGGAAAAATAATTATATATTTTATTACATCAACAAAATTAACTGCTAAAGGGCAATGAAAGTAGCTTTTGAAATATAATTTCCTTTGTAGCCTAACAAATATTTATTTGAATTTAAATAGTGTATAGGTATAATGTAAAAAATATATTTGAAGCCTAACAAATATTTATTTTAATTATGGAGGGTTATATATTTGAATTCTTTTATTTTTGTAATATTTGTTTTATAATTTTTTGGTCAATAATCCACCATCGGCCTTTAGACCTAATTTTTTAACAGTCTATTAATATCTCCAGTTACCTCCATTTTGGAATCAACATTTCATAACACAAAATATTTTTCCCAAAGTTCATTATGCAATTAATGAATAAAACATGATTTAAAAATTCAAAATTCAAGAAGAAATACCCCAAAAAATTTCAATGCTAATCATGTTTTAGAGATCCCCAAAATAAAAGTCACCTTTGAAAATCTGATTACCAAATCACTATGCTTAAACATGGAATAGGGCAAGTATATAAATATTAGGGTAATAATACAAACACCCATTTTTTCATTCAATAAAATAAAATTAATTTAAAAGAAAAATGGGCAAATTAACTAGAAAAGTATAAATACTAATTTTTTATCAGGTGTTGGAAAGAGTAAGAAAACGAAAAGGTGAACATGTAAAATTTTCTTAAATAATATATGTAAAATACACTAATCATAATGTACATTACTCTATAGAACATTGAGTGTGAAAGTATCTGAATGTATATGTCTAGGTATGAAGTAGATCTCATAAATTAAAGTGCCACAAGAAATCTATAATCTATTACTCAGGCATTTCATTCACAACACAACTCATATATATCTAAAGCAATTTTCATTGATTGATAACTAAAAATTTTCACATATAGACTAAAAGCTTTGTACCTATGTTCATGCTTACAAATAATATGCAACAAATGAAAGGCTAAAAAGCTTATACATAGAGAAACAGGAAGCTCTTGCATTTGTATACATAAATCAAAAGAAAACAGAAAAAAAAAATGAAGAAAACAAGACTTAGCTGGAAGAAGAAAGCAATGATTATTGGAATCATGACTATAAATAAATAACACATCAAACAATTTTTGCTTGAGAAAGTTTCTTTTCAAGATACTTGAGTGATGTTGGGTTGATTTGAGTGAAGAGATAGTTCCCAGCAAATAGGTCACCAAAATGACCATGTCCCTCTTTGAACCTTTTCTTCACCTTAGCACACACAAGCATAACTTTTTTCATCATCCAAATCTTCCTCCAACTTGCCATTTTCACCCTTAACCTTCTCCTCAAGGGCACCCCTCTAAGCCTGACCCACTTCTTAGGCCTTAGGGTTACCCTCTGATCTCTCTCATCCTCATCATCAGACAAAGGGCCATCATGCCTCAGAATTTGGTAAGGTAGCTTAAAATTGATGGCACTTGCAGAAACCATTTGAACAGAAGACATGGTGAGAGTGGAAATGAATAATGAAGAGAAAATTATGGTTGTGATTGTGAGAAGGATGAGGAAATTTAGGGTATCCCTCCAGAAAAGATCTTTGGTGAATGAGTTTGAGGTGGTGTTGGTAAGAACATGGTGGTGTATTATTACTAGAGGAAGGAAACTACCGTGGAGGTAGTTGAAGTAGCATTGTATTTATTGTACTTTGGAAACTTTCATAAGCATTTATTGCTTCAGTACGTACACATTTCTTTATTAACCAACAAGAAGAAAAATATTTTTCACACCCTTTTTCTTTACATATTGGAAGAAAGAGAAATCATACACTTGTCTATAAAAAATTACTTTTTAATTTAATTATGGATTACTCACATTGATTAAGAGAAAAAAGAATGATTTTAATGTAAATATAAATATTGGATTAGATTACTACGTAACCCTTTCAATTATTTGATTATTTTATACGTTTTTCTTTCTGCAGTAAGCTTTTTGTTCGGTTTTTGGACTAATTTTTTTAATGGGGACGTAGTTGTTATACAAACTTTCACATTGAAAGTTGATAAATGCGTCGTCAGAACTTAATATTTCCACCATATTTGAATTAGGGAGTGAAAAGGGAAAGGATAGACGAGAAGGAAAAATAAGTATAAAAAATGGTGAAAAGAGTATTATGAATAATTTAGTTAATATAATAGAATAAAACATATACATTAATTTGATAATTTATAAAATAACTAAAATATCCTTGTACTACAAATGAAATGTGATTTTTCAAGGACAATTCCGTTTGCTTTCGCGAGAAATATAATGCTTTTTTATGACAGAATCCCCAAACCCTCACTATTTTTATTTGCAAATCTTTGTAAAATCGGTACAAATAACTTGATCTTACGTATTTTATTTTTCCATTTTTTACACTCTCTCCTACGTGTAAGTCTATTATTTCTTCTTATAGGACTTTTTTTCTCTCTCTAATGTCATTCATCTAATCTAATAGCACTGTACAATAGCTGATGAGTTAATGATTATTTTCAATCAATCAATTTTTCAATCAGAGTAAATATCTATTTGTTCTGAAATTTTTTAATTTTCTTCCTTCTTTTTTTTTAATTTTTCATTAATCTTGGTCAAATAAGTTAAAAATAGTGATTCTTTCAACATATGGTTATTGATTTTTGTTGTTTGGACAATTTGTTAGATATTTAAATTTTGAGTAAATATTACTAAGGGAAACTATCTTTGAAAATCTTTTAATGATGGATTTGCATATAAGATTTGATTTGGCTGTGAGAGTTTGGTAGAATAATTTGTAATGTTGTAGTTCGAAGATTTTCATTTTGAAAATAAAATAGGAAAAAAGAACTAGCATGCATGTTGAATTCAAGTTTTTAGTTTTGAAAGTAATTATATTCTTTGATTGTAATTTTAGATGAGATATATGTCAATGCTTCGTAATGAAAATGTGTTATTCTGGTTTTAAGTTGGGTGCAATTGAGTTAGTAGATATTTGACTTAGAGTACACACTGGTACAAAAATGGTTTTTTATACCTATTAAAAAAGGCTTTTTATACCTATTTTGGAGTAGGTATAGAAGGAGGGGGTATAGAAAATTTACAATATTTTATACCTACTATTGAATTGGTGTAGAAAGTTTTACTTTTTATACCTATGTTGCATAATAGGTATAAAAGTCTTATATTTAGTTAGAGAAAAATTTTCTTTTTATACCTACTGGTGCTGTAATAGGTGTAAAAAACAATACTTTTTATACCTGTTGTGGCTTTGACTGGTGTTAAAAGTAATGTTTTTTTTAAATATTTTATTTGTATGTACTACTATCCATATCCAGAGTTGCATAAGATTCAATCCCAGAATACAGTTTAAATAATCAATAACAAGTAAAATAATCAATATTGTTTTCATTAACAACTCAAAATGTAATATTTATTTAACAAAGTTCCTAACTATATTTACCTAACATAGTTACTTAACATATTACACATAAAATAGTTCCTAAACTCAAAATGTAATATTGAAACATCCAATCATTTACAAATGGTTAAAAGAAATGTAGCCCACTGCTCCCGAACATCCTTTATGACATGTTGTTCCATTGGAGACGTGTCATCAAATATCTACACAATGAATAGTTTGAGTAAAGTTATAACATTAATGGCTTAAGATCTTAGTTACAAAACAATTAAACGAATTATTGATTTTTTAATCTGTAGTGTAATTTTAAAGGAGTTATTCCTTGTATATACTTCTTTTAGTTTTTTATATTTCAGCATCGCAATTAAAATTTTCTTCCTTCCTATTAATTACATGAAGGATAAAATTATAAAGATCATATTATTTTGAAACTAAAAGAAATGACAGATAAAAAGTAGCATTTTTACCAAAATAAAAAGGAGAATTAAAAAGAAATGTTACGTGCCTAGTGCCAAAATCAGAGAATTAAATAAAGCAAACCTTGATTTAATTTATGAAACCAAATCAATTGAAAATGATATTTGAAAAAAAATCACTTAAATGCACATACAGTTTATCAATATTTTATTGAAAAATTGGAATAAAAATTTCCTTGTTTTTTTCTTCAACCGATCTCAAAATTCAATTTTAATTCCTACAAAATTATAATTACATTTTTCATTGATAATAAACTTAAGACATGCATAAAGCAATAGTGAACTTAAGCCATGTATACAGAATGACTCACGCCAATGAAATAGTGAACTTCTTAAATTTCTGCATATTCTTTTATTAATTCAACCTTGTAAACCTTAATGACTGAGTGAACCTATAAACCTTTTAAATTATAACAGAATGAGTAAACTTGTTAACATTTGGCTAAAAGTTAAATTTGTTTTTTCATTAATGGAAAAGTTACATTTTTAACGTTGACTGAATGTATTTAAAGAACAAAACTTGATTATCCAAATCAAGCTAAATTGATGATTAACAGAATAAAATAAAGTTGTATTTGAAATAGGATGAGTATAGATAAATATATACATGTATATATGTGCGATAAAGTAACCATATTTTGGCCATTGTAGATGCATATATATGACATACTAACCTGGTGATGAAGATTTTTAGTCTTGTCTACTAGAAGCTCTATCTTTTCCCCTCTGTCCAGAACCTACATTAAAGTACGAGCATATTCATGCAGAAAATACATTTTATTCATTTTCCAACTAGAATTTATATCTAAAGCAAATTAGAAAAGCCATTTAAGAAAGATGACTTTTATTGCAGAGAGCAATTTATGGTGTGGAGGGATACTAGAACTAGATGTTTATGAAGGAACATTACTGATATTGCTTCTTTGATTAGATGAAAAACCAGTTAGAGCCAACAATGTTGTGTCAGGAAAAGAAAATATTTTTCATGTTAAAGAAACTTGATGAATGGTTTTGTTTGTGCTGACATGAAACCTTATGAAATTTGATCCTATATATGAAGAACTGAAATGTTTTCATAGCAGTGTAAGCAAAATGACTGACCTCAAGAGCCCTGTTCTTGGCAAATGCTTCAGGATCAGCAGACAATCCAGCAGTGTCCCATCCATAGTCCCCTGGGAATTCTCCATTCAAATAAGAGGGAGTCTGAGCTGAAAAGGGTCCCAAGTATTTCACTCTGTCTGGACCATACCACAATTCATTTCTCTGCTCACTCATCAACACAGATAACACTACATATTAGTCACACAACACAACCCAAAAAAACCAAAACCAGTAAGAAAAAATATGAAAAGCACAAACAAACAAACACTTGAAATTTTGTATTCTCAACTTTCTTCACTTTTACTAACTTCTTCAACAAACAAACAAACCAACATAAACAAGGAGGAACTTATGAACTCAAAGGTTCACGTCTAAACATAACTAAGATCCAATCACATTTCCAAGATTAATTTCAAGAGGTTTTCATCACATAATTCAGATTCCAAACTAGATTCAAAGTGTTGTATAAGAGAGTAGCAATTCTACCTTATATCAACTAAACAAAGGTCTATCCATCAAAGGAAGAAATCTGAAATTTGGATCTAGAAAGGATGAAGAACCAAGGAGAATAAGGTTGTTCTGAATGGTAACCAAATTCCATCTAGCTAATGTAATAGTCAATGATTGAAAGGCCACGGTTTTATCACCGTGAGAGTTAATGAATGAGAATAAGAGAAGAGTTGTCCTACCAGCACAAAGCAACATATAAACAATCATTTTGGGAACAAAAACAACAACCTTAACGTGATAATTGAGAAGCCATACTTAAATATAATTCATGTACATGTCTTATTCTTAATTTCTTATCTTCAACTATCTACCATTTACCACTGTGAAAGTCTGGTCCAACTTTATTTTATAACTTTAAGGAACCATTAGTACACCAAGAGGAAACAGACAGACTTGACAGCAAGGATGCGAGAAATCGACTTTGGTCATGCTTTCAATGAATAATGAAAAGAAAAGACAACAAAAGGAGAAATGGCTAACTCTGGCCCCATTCGGTGGAATGAAAGAGTAACCCAATTATTTTATATTTCCAGTAGCATTTTAATAATTTCCTGGTTCATGAAGATGCACTGATGGGCACATCATGGTTCATGAGTCACACCAAAATCTGATCAAAGTTATGTAGCTATTAGGGAAAAATTTACAACTGAAACTGCTTCCACCAATATAAGCAAGCCCAACACATTTGTTTAGAAAACTATTTTACCAAGAAGCATGGCTTACAGGATAATAAAATAAGATGGCTCAAAATAAATATGGTGAAATGGTTAATTTCAACAGAAAACATTTTAGAAGTTCAGAAGTGACAACCACAGTAGCAGGTTTCAATCTACACAAAGAGCGAAACACAATCAAACCTACACAAATAAAACAAAAACACATTCACACACACAACAAGAATTTTAGAGTTGGTTCAGGCCCTTGAATAAAAGAGTACAGCCAGAGAAACGTGGAAACTCGAGAGGCAATTCCAATTTTAGCCTCTGGATTGTCCAGCTCTTCAACGAGTGCCGCAATGATCTTGGCAACCTCAACGGAGCAGGAGGTAGGAGTATACTTAATACAACTTCCAACCTTCTTAAACCACAACACAATGCCTCAATCGAACTTTGGAAAGAATGAAACACAACTTGCCGAACCACAAATGTCCCAATTAAAACCAAAACGCAGATTAGGGTTCTTGTGGTTTACGATTTTAGGGATTACTAGGGAATGAAGGAAGAGAAGGATTACTTACCAAATGAAGGAACTGTTGAACGCGTCACCTTAAGCAACCACAACAACGAACTTCGTGACCTCAATGCACCAAACCACACCGAGAAGGCTGAACGAGAAGGCAGAACGAGAAAACCGATAGAGAAGGCCGAACACAAACACTTCGTCAACAAACACCAATGTTTCGTCAACAAATTATGAGAGGCCAAAAGAGAAGAAGGTTCTTCGTTGAGGGAGAAGAAGAAAACGAAGTGAGTAGAATGGGGGACGATCAAACCGTACTTTTCCAGAAGCCGGAGCCCTAGAAATCATAACATTGAGCGCTTGGTGACTTGGTGACGATCAGAGAATGAGAACGGGAATTGGAGGCGGTTGGAGCGAAAGGAATGAGATTCACGGCTTATGGAGGAGGCAGAGTGGGAAGAGGAAAGAATTTGGCTTTTCTGTCTAATTGTCGAAGTCTAATCTTTTTCCAAACTTCTATACCGATTTTAGCATTCATCAGGTATAGAAATTTTTTTTAAAGTTATTCCTGTACCGGTTTTAGCTTTAATTAGGTATAAAAAAATTTCTTTAAATTATTTCTGTACCGGTTATAAGTTGAACCGGTTTAAAACCATCTTTTTTGTTTTTTTATACCTAATCTAAACATAACTGGTGTAAAAAAGTTTACCTTATTTACAATAATGCCATCGTATCATTTTTTATACCTAGTAAATTTAAACAAGTATAAAAAATAGCTATAAAAAGTGTATTTTGCACTAGTGACATTGAATTCAATGTTATTTTAGATGTTGAGTGGTTAGATTATTTATGTTAGAGTTTCTTAAATTAAGTTGTTAATATGATTTAGATCAGTAAAGTTTGTTTTTCATATATTAGTTTGAGTTTAATTTAAATGAAAATTATATGGATCTTGATGATCCAGGTTAAATTAAAATGAATAAAGAATAATATTAAAGAAAATTATGATTGTAATATAATTTTGAATTTGTTTAAAACTTGTATCTGTTAAGTTGATTTTGGGTAAACTTTTGGAAACGTATTTGATCTTGTGCATGAAATTAATTTTATGATATTCGCACTCTAAGTAAAAGATTTTTCTCAAGTAGAAGTATAGCAGAAACTTCACTCTTACTATTAATTCTATTTTCGCTTAAGAAAAAATAGATTCGAAATTCAACACTTGCTCTTATCTTTTTTTTTTCTCAAATAAAATTTTTTTCACTCAAAATAATTATTGCTTAAACAAAATAATTTTCTTAAACTATATGTTTCTTTTTATTTATTTAATTGATTGAATTTAATGTTAAATATAAATGTAAATAATATATATATATATATATATATATATAATATTAAAATGATTTGTTGTCTTATTTAAATGAATTATGTTATATGAAAATGATTCGTAAAAATTATAAGATTTGTATGAATTTGATTGATAATTTAAGTCACATAAATTAAAATATTAGGTGGTGATATTAAGAAGTAAATTAAAAGTCTAACTTAATATTGTAAAAACAGTTTGTAAGTGAAGTTTACATTTGACTTAAATATTATAAAATCAATAAAATATAGTCAAAGTCAATAAAATATAGTCAAAGTAAGAAACTGAAGAAAAGATTACTGTATCATCAAAATGCTAGCTATGAATTCTGGATATAGATATTCTTTAAAATTTACTTTGATTCATGTAGTCAAAGTTTATGCATATTTGTAGTTCTAAAATAAATAAGGCATTAATTTCTTATAGTGAATGCCACAGTCTCATATGATATGTTTATACATATTTGGTTTAATAGGTTCGGAGGTCTCTATATTTGCGGGTTCGTTTCACTTGGGTCCTTCAATTTTAGAAGTGATCAATTAGGTTCCTAATTTAACAAAATTGAGTTAATAATACCCTTTCCGTTAAATGCAATGGACGGTGTTAACTTTTTAAACAGGTGGCATGCTGATGCATCATTTTATTTGCAGGTGGCAGAGTTTGAGTTTAATACGTGGCAAAACCAAGAGTGACGAGAGGCCTTCACAGATTTTTTTTTTCTCCGTTTTCTTCAAAGCTTTCAGTCTTCTGTGGTTCATCTTCTTCTCCTTCTCCCCCCCTCTCTGCAACACCCCGCTTCTCTGAATCCCTTTCTGTTAATCATCTGTCTTTCAAACTAAGATTTTTGGGTTTGTCAAAATTCACTAGTAAAATTTTGATCCCCTCCCCCATTTTTTTTCCCTTTGAAACTAGCCAAGAGGGTTATTTTTGATCCCTCGAAGTTTAATCTTATATTAAGACCACAGGATCAAGGAGGTTGTCTATTTGAAATCTCCTTCATCCTTTCTTTGTAGAAAAAGGTTTTTTTAGTTTTATCTTTGTTTTTTAGATCCGGTGTTTTAATTAACCAGTTGTTCTTCAGTTTTAGAAAGACGCAGGTTGAATTGATCTGATGGTAGCTATGATGGGTTTTTACAGCAGCACAGAGTTTCAACTTCCCTCAGTACATGTTATTTTGAATGTTTAAAATAATGGTTTGAATAATTTTGAAGTTTGCGTGGGCGGGAGAAGAGTGTGGTGAGTGTTTTGTTTGTGCAGATTCACTCAAATCGCTTAGTCACTTTGAAATTGACGAAGAAGCTCCGATTCTGCAACTGGAAATTCTGCAAGGCCCTCGCCAAGGCGAAACCCTAGACTTCAAACCCGGATCCGCTGTCCGAATTGGGCGGATCGTGAAGGGCAACACCCTCCCCATTAAGGACCCTGGTATCTCCTCCAAACACCTCTCCATTCTCAACGAATCCGGCAAATGGATGCTCCGCGACCTAGACTCCTCAAACGGCACCGTTTTGGACACTTCACATATTCCCCCGAACACTCCCTTCGCTCTCCACCACGACTCCACCATCAAGATCGGAGAATTCACCTCCATCCACGTCATCTTTCTCCCTTCCCAACAACAACAACACGCTCTACCCCTAGACGGAACCCCACGGAAGACTGAAAGCTTTGAAGAAAACGGAGAAAGAGAAAAAAATATGCCTCTCGTCACTCTTGCTTCTGCCACGTATTAAGCTCAAACTCTGCCACCTGCAAATAAAATGATGCCTCAGCATGCCACCTGTTTAAAAAGTTAACGCCGTCCATTGCATTTAACGGAAAGGGTATTATTGACTCAATTTTGTTAAATTAGGGACCTAATTGATCACTTCTAAAATTGAAGGACCCAAGTGAAACGAACCCGCAAATATAGGGACCTCCGAACCTATTAAACCTACATATTTCTCAAAAATATCCTTTAATATATAGCTCCAGTTGTAGTTATATTCCGAAATTAAAAGAATGTTCGTTTTGAACAATATTTTTTTTACGTGCCTTTTACTAATTTCAAGTTTCTTTAATTTTTCATGTTATTGTCTTTGTACTCTTTCTTTATATGATTACTTCACTACCCCTTGTTTAAAAAATGTACCTTAAAACTACATTGATTAAACAATGATTCATACAACTGTAAAAAGGTAATGGCGGAAACCTCTCTTTCTTCTACCTTTTTCTTTTCTTAGTTTTGCATAACAAATATCCTTTGAACTTTGAAAGTAAACTTTGTGATTTATTAAAAAGAAAATTTATCAGCAAATTATATTTATATATTAAAGCACTTAGAGTGTTTCAAGCCGTATATAAAAAGAGATACACAAAGATTTCTCAACATTAGGTCTCCATGGAATATTACAAGACCTATACATTTGAAAAGAAAATATACCCATTTATTCCTTCCATGACATTTTACATTAAACAATCATACAAAACATTTTACATTCAAACAATATTTCAAAATAGATGGACACTTCATTTTGTGGTGGGTTGGTGTAAACTGCTAAACTCTTGCATATAACATGTTGCTTCCTCTTCCGTGGTACTTCCATCAATTGACACTACACTGCATTATTTTCTACAAAAAGAAAAAACTATGGATTACGAAGTTTGAGATGGGTCAATCTTAAAGTACTTGAAAAACACTAGAAAGGAGGGGAGATGTGAATAATGTTAATGGAAAAATCTTTTCTCAATCCTTCTGATGTAGCATGTTCGTCGAGTACGAGATTTATAAGGTAAGTGTTAAGATCTTGTAAGTGGTTATAAACGATAACTTCTTTTTACGTTATATTCAGAATATACATTACAATATTTGTAAGAACTTCCTTCGTTAAATAAGGATCGTTTAGTACAAAAGTTTCTTGTATGTAAATATAAAAATGTAATTGCAAGTTTTATAAGAGAAACATTTAGGTAGTAGTAAACAATAAATGCACATATATTTTTATACTGGTTCACTCCAACTAAGCTACGTCCAGTCTTTTCTATCCACAGAGGATTCCTCTTTAACAAGATTATAATTAAGTATTCTCACCACTCCTGGTATCCTTAGTCAATGAATAACCTTCCGTTATCCTAGACTAGTTGAGTATTCGCACCACTGCTGGTATCCCTAGGCACTCTTGGTATCCACTGATACACTGCCTAGGTGAGTTTCACCCACTCCTGGTTGTGCAATATTATTCACCACTCTTGGTATCCCGATTAGCGAATAACCTACAGTTACCCTAGATCAATTGAGTATTTACATCACTCCTGGTACTAGACAATCTTGGTATCCTCTGATACGCTGCCTATATTTCCTTAACTCGTTTGAGTTCAACAACAAGTGTTTTAATTCTCTTCAGAATTGGAAGCAATGATTGCTTACAAGTCACTCGTAGAGATGATATGTGTAGAATACAATACAGTCTAGAGACTCGCTAAGTGTTTCTCTCTTTTCTTACAACAGTAAGCATATATTACAATGAAGCTTGAGAGTATTGCTTGACTTCTCTTCTCCTTCTCAGATATTCTCTTTTTCATGAGCTCTTCTGTGCTTGTCTTTTGAATGTTTTTCTTAGGATGAATATTTTCATTGTATCTTATCATTTTGATTCTTCCTTTGAGTGTTCTTATATTTAAAGGCTCTCGAAAATATATCTATTAGACTGAACTCTTAGCCTTGATTCTTATGTCTTCTCTTTCTTTCATGTTAAGCAATTGTTGGTTAAAGTCAAGTTTGTCAAAGCCAACTCGCTTTTTTAGTACTTTGCTTGAAGTAGGTTATATTTTCTTTCAAACACCACTTCTTAAGAGGAGAACATTCTGTAAATATCTTCTTTGTCTCTAACGTCCACTTCTAATATTTTTTGAATAAAGTAGGTGGATGCGTGTAAAGTAGGTTATCTTCATAGAATCGAGTAGATTGTGCATGCAACAAATATGTCTTATCTCTTATCACTTTTGTTGTTTTTGAATGTTAAGCATTTAATGTCATTTAGTGCTTGCTCAGAATAACAAAGTGTTTTTTACATTTTCTACCGTTGAGGTAGCGTTTACCAATTAAGCTTTTCTCTAAAGATACCAAACATTAAGTAAGAACTTCGTTGTTGGATGAAGTAACCGTTTTAGCTCATGGTATCGTTTAGACTGATATAAACGCTTTTTGTGATATTGCCTTTTTAGAGCAAAAGTGTTTAGCAGGTTATGTTTTTTTTTTATGTTTTTGGTTTAGGCTTTTAGAGTGTTTTGCCAAAGATATAGTCTTAACACTTTTTGTGTTTTTCCGAGAGTTCAATTGGATACCCTTGGGTACAATATAGCTTACATGTTTAGCATAACTCTCTTAAACACTTTGACTTGTGAGTAGTCATTGCGTCTGGATGTTTTGACTTAGGTGTTTTTGTGTTTCCTACAGTCTTAAGTGTTTTCCTAAGGTTTTCTATTGTTGGGGATTTAAGCCTAATTCTTATGTTTCTACCTATCCTATTTTTCTAGTTATGGAATTTCTTATTTCGTTTAATGTTATTTAATTAAACTTCAAAATATCAGAGTGTTTATACGTATAGACGATTTTGTCTTAATAAACCTTTTACTTAGAACCATTTTTTCATATTGACCCCCTAGGTAAACTGATTTGATGTACTCAATTGGATATAGAATCCAATTAGAGTAAGAAAATTTAACATTTGAAATTTTATGTTTCATCCATACCCAAACATGTAGTTGTGCTAATGAAAAAATTTACTCTTCATCCACTTTACCTTGTTTAAATACAATCTTGCTCCTATGAAACCATATGTTTCATATAATTGATATTCATAGACCTTTCTATAATTTATTTTCTTTACTATTAAGGATCGATAAATAAAAATTGTTGAAAGTGCATATTTATTTGGTTATGGTATACTGAATTTATGGCCACCTATTTACTACACATGTTCCAAACCCTACTTGCAATATTGCATGTAAGAAAAAGGTAGGTTGTAGTTTCCTCTTCCAATCCTCATATACTTGTTATTTATCCTAATTGTAATCCTCTCTTCCTCAAATTTTCCTTTATGACTACTATATTCAACATTACCCTCCAAGCAAAATGTTGGATTGATGGAGCCACCTTAATACTCCAAAAAGATATCGTACATATTAGAATTTTTTTCCAAAATTAAAAACTTGAGATCCTCATCTTTCCATTCCCATCTATCCTCACCTTTTCTTTGTATTTTTATTTGATTTATTAATTGCTTAAATTCAACTAATTTTAGTGTCCATCCTAAATCTAGTGTTGCCATCAATCTTTTCCTATAGTATTCTTTCTCCGCTTCCTTAATAACATTTGGATCTTCATTCACTTTCTTAGAATTTCCATCCATTTAATTGATCGATGGAAAAATTTAGAATTGTTGTCCCCTTGTTTAATCCATTTGACCCTAGATTTTTGTTTCAATATGGACTCATGTTTCAAATTTAAGACCTTAAGTTGACTTAGTAACTCTATGTTCAACTTTCCCTTCCTCATCCAAGTTACTAACATCATCCAAGTTCTCTAACTTTCCTATTTTCGGATTATATCCTTTTTTAATTTTCCAGTATGTCCAAAGATGTTGTTCCAAATCTTTAACTCATGTTTCATTCATTTAAATTTTTCTTTTACTACGTACTATCATATCGTTTCCTTCTAAATTATATTCATTCAACTTCTGGTTTACTAGTTTTAATCCTCATTTCATTATTCCACACTTCTAAACCCCAATCTATTTGAGTTCTTTACTACAATGGCACAGTGGTCTCAGACCTGCCTATCTTGAATGTTCTGTTTGTATGTAAATTTGTTATTCAAGATTGATATTTGATTAGTTGAGTATGTAAATTTGTTACGTACCTTTTTATAGTGTATGACCATCAATTTTTTTTTAAGTTTTTACCTCTAGTTGATATTAGTTTATTTCTCTCGTGTTTTATGATAAAAACTGAGTTGTAGAAAATAATAATCAGTAGACCGATAATAATAATAAAAGTTACTCACATAACACAAGTTCTTCATGCAAAAATCAATATAAACTGAAAAGTAAATGATCCTTATTAATTGTGTAGTGTAAATATTACCAACAATTTGTGGTATTATAATTGCAAAGTTCACACTCCAACTTTTTTTACTGGTTATACTGAAATTATTGGGTATTAATTATATGGAAAATGTTTTGTTGAGAACCCATATTAGCCAACTTTTTGACAACGTGGCGCATTTTCATTGGGTTGTTTGTTTAAGTTTTTTAAAAAGGGGAACTTTCTCTTCAAGGGCGTTTTTGGAAGGAAAATTTCATTTGGTGGTTTCATTTCATTTTCATTTCACAGAACCATCTTCTTCCTCACGAGCTCTCACTCTCTTCCCACCATTTGGCGGTTTCATTTCATTTCATCGTTCATCTCTCCTTCTCAGTGTTCCGCTCACCATCAACGTTGAAGTTGGTCTGATAATCACATTCCCTCTTTCAAACTCTCTTTCTTTGTTCTTGTTAGCACTTGCTCTCTGTTTTTGTGGCGTCATTGTCGCGTTCTCTCCCTGTTGCATTGCGCCTCTCTGTCGTTGTCCCGCTGTCCCGTTCTCCATCAAGGAGTAAAAAGGTGTGTTTTTTGTCGAAGGTTTTGGGTTTCCGCAGTGTCGAGGTTGGTATACTTTGACCATCAAAGTTGTGTAATTGAACCATAATACACTTCATTGTTAACAATGAATGGTACAAATACTAAATACTATTAATAAACTCAGTCATCCATATAAAAAAATGGACTAAATAACGTCAATCACCCCTTGAAGCACGCTTGAGGATAGCAAACTGACTCTGGGGAGTCACGTTGTCATAGCTGGGGAGTGTAGGTCAAGTTTTTGTACAAAACGCATTTTGGCCTCTGGTAATCGCTTACAACTACCCTATAAGCGATTACAGCCTATTTTTGCCTACAAGTTCTAAAGAAATTCACCTCCCCTGTTGGAAACACCCTCATGGGCTCCTTGATGGAAAATGGACTATCCAAAACACAATTTTCATGCACTTTGGGACCATCAACCATCAACAACACGAGTCACCCATAAAAAAAGATGGAAAAAGCCACCCTTGAGCACAACAAACTCAACCAAGGGAGTCACGTTGTCATTTTATTAATTAAGAAATATGTCATTTAATGTTGTTACAGTACACAAATTTTAAAAGGCGTCCTCAATAAATAATAGATCTTTGAAAATGAGGGAAAGATATACGTATAAGATACAGTGCTGTCAATTTTGACCTTTGTTGACTATTTTAATGATAACTTCTTCCACCGACCTCCAAATGATGCGATTATTTTTTTATTATAAAATAGACTCAAAATGCTTTCCAATGAGTACTAATTTGTAAGTTTTGGAGATCTCAGTAGATACAGTTAATTCCTTAAAGTTAGCGTTTTATATATTCTTGTCAACTTTGACCTTTGCTTCTTGTTTTACTCTTAACTTTCTCCACCGAACTCCAAATGAGTTGATTCTTGTTTTGTTGGAATCTAGACTCAAAGAGCTTTCAAATGACTACTAACTCATAATTTTTAGACCACTATACTAGGTGAAATTAATTTACAAAAAACAACGTTTTTCTACGCTTTCTAAATGAGTTTACTTTCAAGTTATTGTTTCATGTTTCTTATTTTAGATGGATGAGTGAGTTTAATGGTCATGAGTGGTGTTTAGTGCAGCAATGGACATGTTAGGTCAATGAATTGTTGAGAAAAAAATTCATTTAGGTGCTTTCAGACAAGTTAGATAGGTTTTATAAGCATTTCAGCCCATTTTTTGCCCTGGTAATCGATTACAAGGGCCTTGTAATCGATTACCAGAGAAAAAATGGTTATTTGTATGTACTCTCCAGCTAGATGAACAACACTCCCCAACTCTTTTTTTCGGACCTTCACGGCTTGTTTTGCTCTTAACTTTCTCCACCGAACTCCAAATGAGTTGATTCTTGTTTTGTTGGAATCTAGACTCAAAGAGCTTTCAAATGACTACTAACTCATAATTTTTAGACAACTGTTCTAGGTGCAATTAATTTACAAAAAACAACGTTTTTCTACGCTTTCTAAATGAGTTTACTTTCAAGTTATTGTTTCATGTTTCTTATTTTAGATGGATGAGTGAGTTTAATGGTCATGAGTGGTGTTTAGTGCAGCAATGGACATGTTAGGTCAATGAATTGTTGAGAAAAAAATTCATTTAGGTGCTTTCAGGCAAGTTAGATAGGTTTTATAAGCATTTCAGCCCATTTTTTGCCCTGGTAATCGATTACAAGGGCCTTGTAATCGATTACCAGAGAAAAAAATGGTTATTTGTATGTACTCTCCAGCTAGATGAACAACACTCCCCAACTCTTTTTTTCGGACCTTCGCGGCTTGTTTTGCTTTTAACTTTCTCCACCGAACTCCAAATGAGTTGATTCTTGTTTTGTTGGAATCTAGACTCAAAGAGCTTTCAAATGACTACTAACTCATAATTTTTATACAACTGTTCTAGGTGCAATTAATTTACAAAAAACAACGTTTTTCTACGCTTTCTAAATGAGTTTACTTTCAAGTTATTGTTTCATGTTTCTTATTTTAGATGGATGAGTGAGTTTAATGGTCATGAGTGGTGTTTAGTGCACCAATGGACATGTTAGGTCATTGAATTGTTGAGAAAAAATTTCATTTAGGTGCTTTCAGGCAAGTTAGATAGGTTTTATAAGCATTTCAGCCCATTTTCTGCCTTGGTAATCGATTACAGGGGTCTTGTAATCGATTATCAGAGAAAAATGGTTATTTGTATAGAAACTTCAACTGTACTCCCCAGCTAGGATAACCGCACTCCCCAACTCTATTTTTCGGACCTTTTCTCCTTGTTTTGCTCTTAACTTTCTTCATCGAACTTCAAATGAGTTGATTCTTGTTTTGAAGGAATCTAGACTCAAAGAGCTTTCAAATGACTACTAACTCATAATTTTTAGACCACTGTTCTAGGTGCAATTAATTTACAAAAAAAAAGTTTTTCTACGCTTTCTAAATGAGTTTACTTTCAAGTTATTGTTTCATGTTTCTTATTTTAGATGGGTGAGTGAGTTTAATGGTCATGAGTCGTGTTTAATGCACCAATGAACATGTTAGGTCATTGAATTGTTGACAAAAAATTTCATTTAGGTGCTTTCAGGTAAGTTAGATGAGTTTTATAATCATTTATGGCCATTTTCTGCCTTGGTAATAGATTACAGGGTCTTGTAATCGATTACCAGAGAAAAAATGGTTATTTGTATGTACTCTCCAGCTAGATGAACAACACTCCCCAACTCTTTTTTTCGGATCTTCGCGGCTTGTTTTGCTCTTAACTTTCTCCACCGAACTCCAAATGAGTAGATTCTTGTTTTGTTGGAATCTAGACTCAAAGAGCTTTCAAATGACTACTAACTCATAATTTTTAGACCACTGTTCTAGGTGCAATTAATTTACAAAAAAAAAGTTTTTCTACGCTTTCTAAATGAGTTTACTTTCAAGTTATTGTTTCATGTTTCTTATTTTAGATGGATGAGTGAGTTTAATGGTCATGAGTGGTGTTTAGTGCAGCAATGGACATGTTAGGTCATTGAATTGTTGAGAAAAAATTTCATTTAGGTGCTTTCAGGCAAGTTAGATAGGTTTTATAAGCATTTCAGCCAATTTTCTGCCATGGTAATCGATTACAGGGGTCTTGTAATCGATTATCAGAGAAGAAATGGTTATTTGTATAGAAACTTTAACTCTACTCCCTAGCTAGGATAACCGCACTCCCCAACTCTGTTTTTCGGACCTTTTCTCCTTGTTTTGCTCTTAACTTTCTCCACCAAACTTCAAATGAGTTGATTCTTGTTTTGAAGGAATCTAGACTCAAAGAGCTTTCAAATGACTACAAACTCATAATTTTAAGACCAATCTACTAGGTGCAGTTAATTTTCCAAAAACAACGTTTTTCTGAGCTTCTTAAATGAGTTTACTTTCAAGTTATTGTTTCATGTTTCTTATTTTAGATGGGTGAGTGAGTTTAATGGTCATGAGTGGTGTTTAGTGCACCAATGAACATGTTAGGTCATTGAATTATTGATAAAAAATTTCATTTAGGTGCTTTCAGGTAAGTTAGATGAGCTTTATAAGCATTTATGGCCATTTTCTGCCCTGGTAATAGATTACAGGGGTCTTGTAATCGATTACCAGAGAAAAAATGGTTCTTTGTATGTACTCCCCAGGTAGATGAACAACACTCCTCAACTCTTTTTTTTGGACCTTTGCTGCTTGTTTTGCTCTTAACTTTCTCCACCGAACTCCAAATGAGTAGATTCTTGTTTTGTTGGAATCTAGACTCAAAGAGATTTCAAATGACTACTAACTCATAATTTTTAGACCACTATACTAGGTGAAATTAATTTACAAAAAAAAAGTTTTTCTACGCTTTCTAAATGAGTTTACTTTCAAGTTATTGTTTCATGTTTCTTATTTTAGATGGATGAGTGAGTTTAATGGTCATGAGTGGTGTTTAGTGCACCAATGGACATGTTAGGTCATGGAATTGTTGACAAAAAATTTCATTTTAGTGCTTTCAGGTAAGTTAGATTGGTTTATAAGCATTTATGGTCATTTTCTGCCCTGGTAATCGATTACAAGGGTCTTGTAATCGATTACCATAGAAAAAATGGTTATTTGTACAGAAACTTCAACTGTACTCCCCAGCTAGATGAACAACACTCCCCAATTCTGTTTTTTGGACCTTTGCTGCTTGTTTTGCTCTTAACTTTCTCCATCAAACTCCAAATGAGTTGATTCTTGTTTTGTTGGAATCTAGACTCATAGAGATTTCAAATTATTACAAACTCATAATTTTTAGACCACTCTACTAGGTGCAGTTAATTTGCCAAAAACAACATTTTTCTAAGCTTCCTAAATGAGTTTACTTTCAAGTTATTGTTTCATGTTTCTTATTTTAGATGGGTGAGTGAGTTTAATAGTCATGGGTTGTTTTTAGTGCATCAATGAATATGTGAGATGAGTTGGAAGACCATTATGGCCTTTTTTATGCTGTGATAATCGATTGCAAAGATCATGTAATCGATTACCAGGGACCTAAGGATCTTTTGTACCAAAAGTTCAACTGCACTCTCAAGTTGTAAGAACATCACTCCCCAAGATTTTTTTGGCTTTGTTTTAGGTCAAATTTTCCATTTTTGTTGAAATGGATGATTGAGTTCAATGTGAAAGGCTGTGTTCCCTACACCAATTACCACGTTTGCCTATTCAATTGTTGATAACACATAATTTTGATATATATCATTTTCATCTTCTATGTATATGATTTTCAGCTTATGTTTATTTTATTATGTTCGTGTTGTCCAAATCAATAAATGTAATTCAAGATAATATATTGTTTGCTTGTTTGTCCAAATGCCTTTCGAATTTCGTTCAAAAGTATATCATAACTGTTACTGGAATTATGTGCACAATTTACACAAAGCAATGTTTCAAATTCAGGGATTCCAAAAAAAAGTAGTCGTAATCGATTACGAATGCTATGTAATTGATTGCAGAATGAAACCCTATTTTGTTCCTGATAACACTCTAGATTTACATATTTTTCTTTGCTAAAAATCATTTCTTAGATTTCTTTAGTTTTTAATTTCTTAGAATTAGGCTAGTTTTGTGTTTTTCTCTTAATTCTTTAGTGTTATAAAATTCTAGTTAAAAATAGGTTTTTAGATGTAATTTTTAGTATTTGTAAATAATTAGGATATTAATATTTTTTTTGAGAAAATCTTTTAATAAAAATCTTTTTCTTTACTTTTCTTTTAATTTTGAATTGCTGAAATATTTCTTTTATTTTTCTTTTGGGCATTAATTCATTTTCTTATTGCAGAAAGGCCCTAAAAATTGGGTTACAAATGCAAAGCAATTGGGCCGTTTTGGCGCTGGACCTGTTGCTGCCATAGGGGTCTAGAAATTCATTTTCATTTGCAATGCTCGAGAAATTCATTTGGAGGAAAAGAAAGAAAACCTCTAGGGCTTGGTTCCAGAGAGCGCAAGAGAAAGATAGCTTCAATAGCTCTTGATGGTGACCCAGGTCATGAAGCTTGTGTTCTCGCCATTTAATCAGAGAAGAACCTGCCCAGAGAAGTTGACCGGCAAGCAAATGGAGTTGACCGGAGATGCCACGTGGAGGGCGAAGATTGAAGCGTCCAAGTGAAGCAAGGTTTCCCTTTTCCCATTTTTTTTTCATTTTCTCTTTTCGTTCTCCAACCCTATATAAAGGGGTTTTTCTGCATGTAAAGAGATAGAGAACATTTCTTCATATACTTTTGAGATACATTTTCAGATGCTCTATAGATTAGGGTTTTTACGCTTTTCCTAGAGTAGAGATATTGTTCTTGCTTCTGGATTTCGCTAAGACAATTGCGAGAGTGACAGTCGCGAGAATATTGGTGACTTCCGGTATAGTTGTAATCTTCTTTTCATATTAATAAAGTTCTATTTCGTATTCTCGTTTGTGTTGAGATTGTTCTGTGTTCTTGATTTCTGCCATTGTTATGTTTTGAGAAAATGATTTGGATTCTGATTCTCTGCAATTTTATGATTTCTTTCGGAATTAAATGTCTCCATAGTGAGCATTTTTCATCGAGATGTCTTCTCGAGACAGAGAAAAGTCCAATGCATAAAAATTGATTCAAATTTGTGTTTCTTGAATTTGTTTGTGAATTTTAGATTGATGAATAGGCTAATGAACCTTGATTAGAAAAATGAGTGGAAAGAGTCAAATTAAAGTTCTGAAATATGAACTAGAATACCCTGGATTGGGATTCACATTATCATGATGTCTTTTTGAGAACTCTAAGCACTCTTTTATTCATATCAATGTACATTCACCTATGAAATCAATTTTGTCTTTGCTTTTGATAGTGATAGTTGAAGTTCAGTTTGAGTTTTGATGTTCCAGTTGGTTACTTTGAGTATTTTAGAATTTATGATCTGCTTTACTTCTGTTTCAACCTTTACATTCTTGTTGATATGATGCTTTTCAATCTTGAGTTTTAAGTTCTTTTCAATTTGGTTTTATTTCTGATTTTGTTCCAGTTTTAGTATATAGGTTTTGTTTTGGATATAAATAGGTTTAATCTCTTCATTACTTTAGCTTAGGTTTTATTTCTTTATTTTCTTCCTTCTTTTATTTTAAAACAGATTATAGTTTCGTTTTTCTTAATTTTTTAATTTCTGTGTTTTCATTTTAAATGTCCCCACCTGTTTAGTAGTAGTTAGTAAGTAAATAAATACAAGACTTAAATCTACATTTTAAAACTTAATTTTGTTGAGTCCTAGGATTGATATTCTGGTTGCCCTATGCTACATTAGTGGGGACCAAATTTTGTTCTGATTTTAGGCGACAAAAATCAGTTTAACAAATGGCGCCGTTGCCGGGGATTCGGCGAGTTAAGTCTTAGAGTGTTAGGTTAGTCTTGTTTAGGTTTGTTTTCTTGATTTTATTTCTGTTTTGTGTTCATATCTGTTCCTTTTTAGTTTAGGATCTGTTTGTTTTGTTTTCATTTTTGTATATTAGGATCTGTTCTGCAGAGTAGAAATTGTGAATATAGCTTGTATAGATTTTCTTTTCTTTCAATTCTTTTGTTGAATTCTGTGATAGAGGCTTTATTGGTCTGATTGGTTTTTATCTTGTGAGCAATTGGTAAGCATGGATCACTCCTCTGCATATGGTAATTTCGCATTTCTTTATAATGCTCAACCACCAAGATTTGACATGTTTTATGAGCCTATTCCTGAGGTTTTTATGCAGCTAGCCAATCAAGCTTTCCAGCAGCAACCACCACATTGTTTTCAACCATATCATGAGCAACCACCCTTGCAAGTGCAGCAGCAGCTGCCACACGTATACTGGGACCAATATGCTGAACCAGAGCAGGAGAATTTCCTGTGGGAACAACCATGGCAGCCATCTTTTTTCCATTATGATGCACCAGAGCAAGAGGAATTCCAATCAGTACAGCCATGGCAAGATCCATTATGTGATCAGCAGCAGGGGATTCCAGCATCTGAACTTCAAGGACTGACTACTCAAGTGGTTCAGTTAGCTGCTGTTGTCAACAAGCTGATTGAGAGAGTTGAAGGAGAAAAAGAGGCATCAACCAATGAAGCACCACTGATGGTAGCTGCTGCCGCAGAGTTTCAAGAGATTAAGTGTCCAACCACCTCTGTAACTGTATACTCTAATCCTTCTTTCATTGATTCACATTCTACTTTAAATTTTGATGATGATAATTCCAATTCTCTGATGAGTGATGATTGTATGAGTGCATATGTTGATATTTCTGAATGTGTATGTGAACCTTATGACCATAATTACACTGATACTCATTTTGAAAAGCTAGTTGATGGTTTTAGGGAGTTGGCTGTGATTCATGATTGTAATAGTTTTGTTGTTGTTCCTATATCTGATTTTACCACTGCTAGTGCTCAATTAAGTGAAAATGTGTATTATGATGGTGATAGTATTGAACCTCATTCTTGTTTCAAGGAAATTGATTGTACTGCTGATTTAAAAGTTGAATCTACTGTGTTGGAAGTACAAACTGATTTCAGAAAGTCCAAAGAGTATTTGAAAAAAATGAGGGAAGCTGCTGACCATGTTTTGGTGCTTCAGTACTATGAAATGGATTTTGATGCTGATGTGTGTGAGCCTGAAAATGATTTCAATGTGTTTGATCATATGCATGATGTGCCTGTAGAAGTTGTTGATTTTAGTCCTTGCTTTGATCATTCTAATATCATAAAATTAGCATTTTCCATTGATAGAGTTCATATACCTGCATCTACTGCTTTTTATGATTGCACAAATTTAAATGCACGTCTTGATGATGAATCAGATGCTCATGATGATAGATATGTAGTTTTTGATGATGTGAAAGTTGATATGGTTGATTTTGAAAATGCTTGTGTTGATTTAGGATTAGAACTTGAACTTGAGTTTGCTGGGTTTTTAAGCTCTTTAGAACCGAGTAATGAAAAACTCACTGGTTGTACATGCCTTGGGGGTGGTTGTGAAATTTGTGAAGAAATCAGTTCTGCCATATGTTCTGCTTCTAACTACTTTGCAGGTGCCAAGGAAGAGATCATTATGTTCAAGCTGGATGGAAATGACCCTGATGAGGTAGCTAGTGATCAGAGAACACAGGTTTATTCTGAACTTAGCATTCCCATAGAGTTCTCTAAGGTTCAATATGAATTTAATGCTTTGGATCTGTTTAAAGTTGAACCCATAGAACCTACCTTAGATTATGTTCCTGTTATGCCTGCACACACTCATATTTTAGATTCAGCCTTTTCCATTGAAAATATTGACATGCCTTATGCTGTTTCAGAGTTATGCACTGGTTTTGACATTATTCCAGTTGATGATAGCTTCACAGTAGGTGTTCATTTAGCTGCTGATTTGATAGATGCTAGTGAGGTCATTTTTGAGGAACCAGTCCAGGTTGAATCTGACTTTAATCCTTCTACTGGTATAGCTGAAATGCACACTCGTTTTCATGTCTTGCATGCTTTACCTGATGTGCCTGATACTTCTAAGCATTTTAAATTTCTTGATGAAATTTCTGTTGTGCATAATGTAAAGATACCTACTGATAGGTGCTCTGAATTTAAGTCATTGTTTTCTGATAACCTGTTTGAGAACCTGCTGAAGGACTATAATATAAATACACAGGTTATGATGGAGACACATGCTGACTTCGAATTTAGTGATGGCATTGCAGAATTAAACAAAGAGGAAGTTGCAGAGACAAAGGCAACTCTGGTGGAGGCAATAGATGGTGTCAATATTGCTAAAGGAGTCTTGAACGTGCAGAAGCAATTGAAAAATTTGAATGGAGAACTGCAGTTACTGCAACAAATGCCTAAGCAGGAGAACTTCAATGCAGCCATGGAGACAATACACAAAGGAGCTGAGCACAATGGAGAAAATCCAATAAGCTCTTTCTTTTCCCTTCTTTTAAATAGTAGTTACAGGTCTTTTATAGTAGTTTACATAGCTTTAAGTAGCATAATAAATAGTAGGATAGATAATATGTTGTTTTTCATAAAAATAAAAAGAATTAACTTTGATTTGTGGCCAATCTGAATAAGTTCTTTTCCTCTTTAGTTTTATAGTTTTACTTTTAAGTCTTGTTTCTATTCTTGTTCAATTGTTGTTCTTTTTGTGTTTTCCAGTTTCTATTCTTGTACATATTTGTTGCTGTTTGATTTGAGTATGTTTTTGTTGATTAGAAAACCTTACTCACTCACACATTGAGGGCAATGTGCCTCTTAAGTGTGGGGGTGAGGGGTTGTAGTTAAAATTTTTGCTTTTACTTTGATAGATGTGTTTAGTATCTGTTTTAGTAATAAAATAGGGGTATTTTTTTTTCTGAACTGTTTTTCTCTTAGTTTAGGTCTGGTTTGGTTTATAAATCCCTAGAGTAGTTTACTATTCTTTCTTTAGTCTGTAAATACTTACTCTTGTTACTGATCTGTCTTAGTTTAGTTGTTAGTTTTGTTGATAATAGTTCTTAGGTCTTTTAAAGTTCATTCATTTTCTGGTTTATGTTGTTTTAGCTTAGGTTCTTTTGCTGTTTTTTAATTTGTTTTAGAACTTCTTTTAGGTCCCTTTTCTTTGCTTATTTCTATTATTTTCTCTTCCTTTGTAGTTACTTGTTCTGTTTTAAGCCCTTGATTAGTTTCATGCTTTGTTTCAAGTTTTCAATTAGGATTTTCTTCATAATTAGGTTCTATTTTCTTTCTATTACTGTTTTTAAAAATTTTCTGAATCTGTTTAGCTTTCTTTTTGTCAATTCTCTATTCTGGTTATATTGCATATGTCAGGTAGCTTATAGGAATAGGTTAGGTTTATCTTCTGTAAATATATTAGGTAGTTTAGGACTGATTCCAGGTTCCTTTTATTTCTCTAACCTTTGTTTCTATTCTTTAGGATCTGTTTTAGTCTTTACTTAGAATTCCCTTTAGGTTTTTCTTGCTTTAGTTCCTTCTTTTTTTACATTTCTGTTTTGATTGTTTAGGTTTTGGTTTAAGTTCCTTATTTTAGGTATCTTTTGTTTCTTTGGTTTAGAGTCTTTTCTTTCTTCTTTTGTTGTTTTACTTTGTAGAGCTTTAGTTTAGATTCTTTTTGGTTACATTATGTTCTGTGTTGCTTTGTTTAGATTGTTTATAGCTTAGGTAATATTGTTTAGGTACTTCTAGGTTCTATTCTACACATTTCTTAATTTTTGCTGATTTCACTAACTTCTTAGCTTTATTTCTTTAAGATAGATTGCCAATAGTGTCTTTAGCTCTAGATTTGAGTAGATGTAGCTCTAGTAGTAGTTTTTGCAGTTAGTTCAATTCAAGTAAGCAGTTTTTGCATGATAGAGAGTAGCAAGTCCATTTTTGACAAAATCTTTAACCCTGGAGAGTTTTGGGCCAAATTTTTTTTTCTAGTGTGATTGCATGCATAGTAGCCATAGTTATGATTTTGTATTAATTCTCTTTGATGTGCTTGATCTTGGTAGAACTTTAGAGATGATCTAGGCCTTCTTTCTTCTTCCCATTCACATTTCTTTCCATTGTACCCTTGATAATGCTAATTTTTACCACTATCTAAGCATCATTTTAGTAGCAAAATCAACTCCTTTATAACTTATAACTTGTTAAATCCTCTTCTTTTGTCTTGTTTTCTAAATAATTGTATCTTTGGCTACTTTGATGTGCTTTCATCAATAATCCCTTATTTTGTAGCTAATAATGAGCTTGGAAGAGTCTCCAATAATGTCTAAAGCTGAACCAAGCATGAGAAGCAAGCAGATCTGCAGAAAAAGTGAAAATGATACAGTGCTGAAAAGTCAGGCCCAAGCCCCCCCTGGCTGAGGGGCGCCCAAGCGCGACTGCACCAGGGCCAGTTTCTGCACAGAAAAGTGACCAGGTGCCAGTTTTGTGTGCTGGTCGCGCCCGGGCGTGAAAAAGGGGCGCTCGGGCGCGACTTTTTGCGAGAAGCTTGCGCCCGGGCGTGAGAAATGGGGCGCCCAAGCGCGACTTTTTCCGAGAGGCTCGCGCCCGGGCGCGACTTTTGCTGATGTGTCAGATCTAGCTTATTTAACCCTAAAACGCGAAGGGGTTGGGATCTTTGGCTGCCCAAACACGATTTCTCTCAATTGGAGCTCTTGGAGGCGAGCTAGGAGCTGTGGAAACAGTCCTTCTTCAACCTTGGGTCTTCCTCCTTCTTCCATTTCCACCATTGTTGTAAGCTTGAGCTCTCCATTCATGGAGAGCTAGTTTCATTATTGTTGGGGGATTGATGTAGCCACTGAAATCTTATGTAAACCACTATGTTTTGAATGAATTTATGCCTCTTTCATTGATTGTTAGTGTTTAATTCCTTTTCTTAATGCTTGTTGTGAAATTGCTACCCATTACATGATTTTAGGGTTTGCTTGATATTGGAAAATGTTGGGTAAATCTGGACTTGGATTAAACACCTAAAGGAAATAGTATCTAGGAATAGAGCTAGGACCTTTGGTTGTCTTAAGATCTCAATTCTTAATGCAGATATAATTGTTAGGTTTTCCAAGGGATTGGAGCCTAATAAGGAAGTCTAGGCTCTCTCTACCAAGGAATTGGGTTTGAGTAATTTAGTAGATTGACATTGGCATATTATTGAAGAGGAAGTGATTTTCTATGCATAAGAGTGAAGTAGGTGAAATCATACCCCCAACATTACCATTCCATATCATTTCTAATCTTTCCATTTCCAAGTGTTTGAGTATCTAAGATCACTTTTATCAATTATGTTTCTTGTTTACTTTAATTGCACAAAAACACAAATTATGAAGCATTCTTTAGTCTAAGTTAGTTGGAAATTATACGATTGTTTGGTGACACGAGTCTCTTGGGAAACGATATCCGGTCTTACCGGTTTTATTACTTAGAACGATTTGGTACACTTGCCAAAGTCTCAACAACCCTCATTTGAGCCTTAGCCTTTTCTTTGCTTTCCATCCATTACATACTTTTTCACCACCAACAAAGCAACCTTGAGAGATTTGTGAGATGTAGGGAGAGTTCATAAACTCAGAAAGCATAAAAGAGTGAGGCCAGAGGTGAAATTGAGAAGAAAAAGAGCTCTAAAAAAGAAAAATGATTGATCTGAAAAGAGAAGAAAAAGTTTGGAAAAAAAAGAGAATATGAGAAAAATAGAAAGAAAGAGCTGAAAAAGAAAGAAAGAAAGAAAAAAAAAAGAGTCTGGTCAAGAAAAAATGAAATACCTGCAGTGAGTTTCAGATTCTCCCTTCTTTCTTGCACATTCTCTAATCCATTCCAGCTTCTATTTTCCATACATCTAGCCTTTCCATTCTCCATTACATTACAAGCCATGAAAGTCCTAGTTATCTAGAGTTATCTTGATTCAAGCAGTATCAATTAGAATTTTTCCAAAGTTGTGAACTGTGGTCTATCATGTTATGTGGAGTGAAACAAAGGCTGACCTAAACACTTGAGTGCTTTGAGAGAAACACTTTATCCTGTGAGGTTGAAATTGGGCTGCTACTTCTCTAAAAATGTTTCTTCTGCTTGTTTTGGTTGAATCTAATTGTTATTTGCTTGCTAGAGTTGCTGAAACTTGGATTTGAGTGGATGATTCTGATTGTGCAGTTCTGATTAGAGAGAAACAGCTAGAGTTGTGTGAATTGGTAGAGTTGGGTTGATTGTGATAAGAGTCTAGTGTTCCTTGTTGTGTGTCTTTAGTCTTTTCTTTGTAGATTGAGTCTTTCTTTTCCTTTTGTCTTTCTTAGTTGTCCCTGCCCAGGAGGGCAGTTGTCTAAGTGTGGGGGTGTGATAACACTCTAGATTTACATATTTTTCTTTGTTAAAAATCATTTCTTAGATTTCTTTAGTTTTTAATTTCTTAGAATTAGGCTAGTTTTGTGTTTTTCTCTTAATTCTTTAGTTTTATAAAATTCTAGTTAAAAATAGGTTTTTAGATGTAATTTTTAGTATTTGTAAATAATTAGGATATTAATATTTTTTTTGAGAAAATCTTTTAATAAAAATCTTTTTCTTTACTTTTCTTTTAATTTTGAATTGCTGAAATATTTCTTTTATTTTTCTTTTGGGCATTAATTCATTTTCTTATTGCAGAAAGGCCCTAAAAATTGGGTTACAGATGCAAAGCAATTGGGCCGTTTTGGCGCTGGACCTGTTGCTGCCATAGGGGTCTAGAAATTCATTTTCATTTGCAATGCTCGAGAAATTCATTTGGAGGAAAAGAAAGAAAACCTCTAGGGCTTGGTTCCAGAGAGCGCAAGAGAAAGATAGCTTCAATAGCTCTTGATGGTGACCCAGGTCATGAAGCTTGTGTTCTCGCCATTTAATCAGAGAAGAACCTGCCCGGAGAAGCTGACCGGCAAGCAAATGGAGTTGACCGGAGATGCCACGTGGAGGGCGAAGATTGAAGCGTCCAAGTGAAGCAAGGTTTCCCTTTTCCCATTTTTTTTTCATTTTCTCTTTTCGTTCTCCAACCCTATATAAAGGGGTTTTTCTGCATGTAAAGAGATAGAGAACATTTCTTCATATACTTTTGAGATACATTTTCAGACGCTCTGTAGATTAGGGTTTTTACGCTTTTCCTAGAGTAGAGATATTGTTCTTGCTTCTGGATTTCGCTAAGACAATTGCGAGAGTGACAGTCGCGAGAATATTGGTGACTTCCGGTATAGTTGTAATCTTCTTTTCATATTAATAAAGTTCTATTTCGTATTCTCGTTTGTGTTGAGATTGTTCTGTGTTCTTGATTTCTGCCATTGTTATGTTTTGAGAAAATGATTTGGATTCTGATTCTCTGCAATTTTATGATTTCTTTCGGAATTAAATGTCTCCATAGTGAGCATTTTTCATCGAGATGTCTTCTCGAGACAGAGAAAAGTCCAATGCATAAAAATTGATTCAAATTTGTGTTTCTTGAATTTGTTTGTGAATTTTAGATTGATGAATAGGCTAATGAACCTTGATTAGAAAAATGAGTGGAAAGAGTCAAATTAAAGTTCTGAAATATGAACTAGAATACCCTGGATTGGGATTCACATTATCATGATGTCTTTTTGAGAACTCTAAGCACTCTTTTATTCATATCAATGTACATTCACCTATGAAATCAATTTTGTCTTTGCTTTTGATAGTGATAGTTGAAGTTCAGTTTGAGTTTTGATGTTCCAGTTGGTTACTTTGAGTATTTTAGAATTTATGATCTGCTTTACTTCTGTTTCAGCCTTTACATTCTTGTTGATATGATGCTTTTCAATCTTGAGTTTTAAGTTCTTTTCAATTTGGTTTTATTTCTGATTTTGTTCCAGTTTTAGTATATAGGTTTTGTTTTGGATATAAATAGGTTTAATCTCTTCATTACTTTAGCTTAGGTTTTATTTCTTTATTTTCTTCCTTCTTTTATTTTAAAACAGATTATAGTTTCGTTTTTCTTAATTTTTTAATTTATGTGTTTTCATTTTAAATGTCCCCACCTGTTTAGTAGTAGTTAGTAAGTAAATAATTAGTAAATAAATACAAGACTTAACTCTACATTTTAAAACTTAATTTTGTTGAGTCCTAGGATTGATATTCTGGTTGCCCTATGCTACATTAGTGGGGACCAAATTTTGTTCTGATTTTAGGCGACAAAAATCAGTTTAACAGTTCCCCAATACTCTATGTCGTCACAGTTGTTTCTCTCTCCCACTTCCCCTCACATATTTAAACCCTTCAAAATTTCTTCCCCCTTCCAAACCCTTAAACGCTAACAAATCCCCATTGGCAGAACACGCTAAGAAAAAGTAAAGGGCTTCTTTTTTCACAGCGGCACGTTGTCATCGTGACAACCCACCCCATCCTCACCACCAACTAATGGGCTTTTCTCCATGACCGTCCAATATGAATAGTGTATTTCCAATCATGGTCCTATGTTCTGGGGTCAATCTTTCATTCAAGCCACCAACAAATTAACTGCATGAAAAATAAAACAATAACCAATTATCGAACTCAAAATGGAAATAGGTACATCCAAAACACCAAAAGGTAAATGAAAATGGAGTAAGGGAAAAAGGGAAAGGGGAGAGGGGAAATAGGAAATGTGAAACGAAAAATGCAAAGGAGAAAGGAAATACCTTGTCACTGAAGCTTTCCATTACTTCACCAGAGTCTCGCCGAAGAAGATGATCCTTTATGTTTGATTCGAGAGAGAGAAAGGAGAGAAAGCACACACAAAAATTGTAAATGAAAATGCACAAGGAGAGAGAATGAAAACGAAAATGGAAAGGGTATTTTCGGATACTAAATTCATTAACTCTTGCATGTTAGCTTTTTCAAATAAAATTTTATTTAAAATAGTCCAATAATATTTTGACACGTATTTGTTGTGAAAATGTTGTTAAAACTGGTTGTCAATATATCGCGGTCCTAATTATATATGCTTCATTGTCAAACCTTAGCTGCCAATTTAATTCTTGAGAACAGTAGTGATAGTGACTTTCAGTATATAGTACTACAAACTATAGGTATTTAACACGGTTAACTAGTGTAGTCCATATTACACATATAGGTATACTTTTGGTAATAATATTATTGATAATAATAGTTACCCATTTTTTCTGATGATGAACCTTTGTTAGATTAAGTGGTTATTTAAGGTGTTGCTTTTGGGTAAAATTTTCTTTTATTTTGATCAAATATGAGATAATTTTGTATACTTGAGTATTACAATGTGAAATAGATTGGAATAAAGGAACCTTGAAAATATTTATTAAATTGAGTTTCAGATGTGTTAATCTCGGCATATTTGTTCAATAAATTAGTTTTACTTAGTACAGATCTACTTTGCTTAGAAGAAAGGAAATATCGTCCACATATTATTTTCCTTTAACGAATTGGTTAATTTACGGAGAACTTTTGCTAGGGATATTTTCCTAAATAAAAAGGGTACTTTCTTTTTTGCTAAAATAGTACTGATAGTTATAGATAGTGATAAAAAAATAGTTTTTATAATAGGAACTCGATTATTTTATTAATTAAATTTTTTTAGTATAAAATAGAAATGAGTATGGTCGAGTTTATCTTATAAAAACTATTATCTACAGTAACTCGATTATTTTTTTAATTTGTGTTTCGACTGTATCGGTGAAGACCCTGTTAAAACATACAAGCTTACTTGTTGAAGACGGACGGGCGGTCGCAAACGGTAAAGGCGGGCGGGCGAACGACGAAGCTATCATGGACCGGGCAGACACTGTGAACGCGAACGGTGAAGCTGGTATGGACCGGGCGGACGCTACGGTGATGGACTAACGCTACTTCATACTCCAGGCGTTGCTCCATACTCCAAGCCGGGCGGACGCCCTCCTAATCCAGGCGCTGCTCCATACTCCAAGCCGGACGGACGCCCTCCTACTCTAGGCGCTGCTCCATACTCCTAGCCGGGCGGACGCCCTCCTACTCCAGGCGCTGCTCCATACTCCAAGCCGGGCGGACGCCCTCCTACTCCAGGCGCTGCTCCATACTCCAAGCCGGACGGACGCCCTCCTACTCTAGGCGCTGCTCCATACTCCTAGCCGGGGGTCGGGTACCTGTCAAAGGCACTCCGACGCTCAAGTCAGTAATATGACAGAGCAGTTTGTGATGCATGTATGCATCGTAAGAAAAGTTCCCCCTGAACACATACCTGAGACCTTTATTTATACTGATTGTAATGGGCTTTTACTCTTAGTGGGCCTGATAACGGCCCAATCATACCTTAATCTTCGTTAAGGGCTTTAATGAGTCATTAGCGTTTAACCATGTAGTCGACAAGGTGCTGGTTGGTTGGGAAGGATGGTCGGCCAGGATTGTCAACCTGGGTGGACGTCCATCTGGTTCTACTGTCTGGACACACTGGACGGACGCTCGGTTCACGAATGGCGGGACGCTCGGTATTCGTACTAGGACGAACGCTCGATCTATAAGTGTGCCCTGGGCGTCCGTCCTTGGTTGGCTTTCCGTACGGCGCCCGGTCCTGCTGGTACACAAGTCCCCCAAGCCCGAGTATAATTCTATTATGCGGAGGGGTTCTTGTAGACAGTTCTCATTAAAGGGGACGAGATCCCTGCTGTGCTTTTCCTTTTTAGGTCCATTCCGCTTGTTGGTAAGTGGACGGGAAAGTAACAGTCATGCCTATTCAAGCTATTCGAAGCTGAGAATTTAGACCGAGATGTTGAAGCCCTTGGGCATGGCCGCCCTGTTGAACGTTCGGTTTATTAGTGGTCGACCTGGGAGGATAGCTTGGTCCCTGTGTGGTCGGACGTTTGCTTGGACGCTCACATTGGTCGGTCAGTTTTGTTCGGCTAAGTGGATGGACGTTTGGCCTTGGCGCTCGACCAGGGCGGACGTTCTTGTGTTGTCCTTCGCTCGGTCTATGCCGGGAGGACCAGTATTCGAGGTTTCATAGCCGAGAATTGAGGCCGGATAGCCGACAGCTAAGGCCAAATGGCCGAGAGCTTGTTGAGGCCTGACGGCCGTTAGTTGAGGCCGAATGGCTGACATTGAGGTCGGATGGACGAGCGCTCTTTGAGGCCGTACGGTCGATAGTTGACGCCAGATTGACCAGCACTTGAGGCCGGACGGATGAGCGCTTGAGGCCGGATGGACGTCCGGGAGTGGAGTCGGAACGGCCCGGAGTTCAAGCCGGATGATCCGATTCTGAATGCCAAATTTGGCTAAGTACCTAAGGCCGAATGGCCGAGTGGTAGAGACCGAACACGTACCTCGGACGCCAGCTTTGGCTGAGGCCGGATGGCCGAGTGGTTGTTGATGCCAGACGACCAATAGTTGAGGCCGAATGGCCGAGAGCATGTTGAGGCCGGACGGCCAATTGTTGAGGCCGAATGGCCGAGAGTCTGATGAGGCCGGACGACCAAGAGCTTGTTGAGGCCGGACGGCCAAAGGCTGATGCCAGATTTGGCTAAGTACCTAAGGTCGAACGGCCAAATGGTAGAGATTGAATACGTACCTTTGGGAGCCGTCTGGCTTAGCTCCGTTCGCCGTCTGCCCAAGCTGACAGGAATGGCTCCGTTCATCAACTTGGTCTTTTGGCACGGACGGCAGTGGTTCTCGGTGGAACTCTCCGTTCGCCGTCTGGCCAAGTTGACAGGAATGGCTACGTTCATCAACTTGGTCTTTTGGCACGGACGACAGTGGTTCTCGGTGGAACTCTCCGTTCGCCGTCTGGCCAAGTTGACAAGAATGGCTCCATTCATCAACTTGGTCTATTGGCACGGACGGTAGTGGTTCTCGGTGGAACTCTCTGTTCGCCGTCTGGCCATGTTGACAGGAATGGCTCCGTTCATCAACTTGGTCTTTTGGCACGGATGGCAGTGGTTCTTGGTGGAACTCTCCGTTCGCCGTCTGGCGAAGTTGACAGGAATGGCTCCGTTCATCAACTTGGTCTTTTGGCATGGACGGTAGTGGTCCTCGGTGGAACTCTCCGTTCGCCGTCCGGCCAAGTTGACAGGAATGGCTCCATTCATCAACTTGGTCTTTTGTTTATGCTTGATGCGGGATGATTGAGGGGAGCCCTTTTTGCATTATGCAGTCGTGCAATTTGTTGCAGGTTACCTGCATTGGGCAGAAAATGAAATCGAATTTGAAGTTTAAAGGAAGTAGATGATTATACCCAGCCATTTGAAGATGCATTGTATGGCCGACACAAATACGGAGAGGGCCGAACTGCCGGACGCGTGCGAAGCCGATTGGCTGAAATGACTGCATCGAGCGGCAGAATTAAAGGAAGGCTGAACGAACGAACGCATTTTGGACTCGGGAGATCGAACGGTTGAACCCGTGAGGCCGAACGACTAATCATCTGATTTAATACGACCGAACGACAGATGTCTCCGGAGGCCAAGTCCCTGAGGCTATAGTTGGCGGACAAGTTTTATCCTTTGGAGGCCGAATTGTTGGCTGACTATCTGCGAAGCCTGCAATTTTGATGCCGAAATTAGCTAAGTGCCTGTAGGGCCAGATTATGGAATTACCTTAGACCAAGGTGTGGTCGATTGGTTGAATTTAATCGGCTGGAACGACTGAATCCAATTTTGGTTCAGGTGAAGCCGGACGGCTGAGAGTTTGAGCTCGATATCCGACTGTGGAGGTGAATGGCCGAGAGCATGTTGAGGTCGAGCGGCCGAGATATGTTGAGGCCGAATGGCCAACATGTTGAGGCCGAACGGCCAAGATCATGTTGGGGCCGAACGGCCGAGAGCACGTTGAGGCCGGATGGCTGAGACTTGCGGGCTTTATATCCGATAGTTGAGGCCGGACGGCCGAGAGTTTCGTAGAGGTCGGACGGCCCAATGCTGGATGCCAAATTTTGGCGAAGTACCTAAGGCCGAATGGCCGAGCGGTGAAGGTCGATCGCGTACCTGGAGGCCAGATGGTCGGACGGTTGATGCCGGACGATAGAGGCCGGACGCTCGAATGTTGAATGCCAGATCTGGCTAACGTTGAGGCCGGACGGTCAAGACCTGAATCCGGACAGCTGACAGTTGCGGCCAGATGGCCGAGACTTGGGGTCGGATGTTCCTATTTCTCGTGGTCACCATTGGGTATTTGAAATCACACGGCCCCACGGTGGGCGCCAAATGTTTCGACTGTATCGGTGAGGACCCTGTTAAAACATACAAGCTTACTTGTCGAAGACGGACGGACGGTCGCAAACGGTAAAGGCGGGCGGGCGAACAGCGAAGCTGTCATGGATCGGGCGGACACTGTGAACGCGAACGATGAAGTTGGTATGGACTGGGCGGACGGTACGGTGATGGACTGACGCTACTTCATACTCCAGGCGCTGCTCCATACTCCAAGCTGGGCGGACGCCCTCCTACTCCAGGCACTGCTCCATACTCCTAGCCGGGCGGATGCCCTCCTACTCCAGGCGCTGCTCCATACTCCAAGCCGGGCGAACGCCCTCCTACTCCAGGCGCTGCTCCATACTTCAAGCCGGGCGGACGCCCTCCTACTCCAGGCGCTGCTCCATACTCCTAGCCGGGGGGTCGGGTACCTGTCAAAGGCACTCCAACGCTCAAGTCAGTAATATGACAGAGCAGTTTGTGATGCATGTATGCATCGTAAGAAAAGTTCCCCCTGAACACATTACCTGAGACCTTTATTTATACTGATTGTAATGGGATTTTACTCTTAGTGGGCCTGATAACGGCCTAATCATACCTTAATCTTCGTTAAGGGCTTTAATGAGTCATTAGCGTTTAACCATGTAGTCGACAAGGTGCTGGTTGGTTGGGAAGGATGGTCGGCCAGGATTGTCAACCTGGGTGGGCGTCCATCTGGTTCTATTGTCTGGACACACTGGACGAACGCTCGGTCTATAAGTGTGCCCTGGGCGTCCGTCCGTGGTTGGCTTTCCGTACGACACCCGGTCCCGCTGATACATACCTTCTCGATAATTAGGAGGATGACATGGGCGGCCGGTTCGTGTGTCTTTCCGTACGGCGCCCGGTCCTGCTGGTACAATTTGTTTATTTAATAATTGAAGTATACTATATAAGACTTTTAGTGGCAAAGTCTACATTCTACCCTGATTAGTTTGTTTAGTTTGTCAAATAAAATAAAGTAAGCTCATCATTTGCTCTTTTTAGAGTATTTTTTATTTTGTGTTGTATGAGTGAAGTTTGAAGTGGCATGTGTCATCTCAAAGTTCTAAAGTTCTATATGAATATATATTCAATTAAAATTGTTAGGATATGATAGAATTGATTTGAGCTTTCCTTCAATAAATATTGTTTTCTGTGAGATTAAGAGTACATAGAGGTCGAAGAGACCTAGTAATCTTGCTCATAGTTAGGAATTGGAATAAATTGATTAAATTGTTGAATGAAATGGTTTATAAATGTTTGTTTGAGATTGGTTGAATATGGTTATGATATGAATTAATGAAATGGTTAAATTGGCGATTGAGACAAAAACTTATGTGTTTTTGAGATTTTGATGAGAAGTTGTTCTAAGGATATTTACATTTGGTTCAATTGGTTTCAATTAACATATTTTGAACTTATATAATTTGTTTGGACACGTGAGAGAGAAGAAAATTACATGTTAAGGCTAATTGAACAACTTCACGTATCTAATATGACTTCTGAGTTATGAAGACTCGTTGGGCGAGTATCTCACTCATTGAACGAGAGCATAATTCATGAAGTCAATGATGAAAGGGAGGACTCACTCGTTGGGTGAGAGATCCACTCGTTGAACGAGAAATTTTTGGTGAAAATCAAAGAACTAGGGGTGTTTCACTCACTAGGCGAGATAAGACTCGTTACGTGAGTTTGAAAAAATTGTTCATTGTGGTGTTATTCACCAAATTAATGAAACATTCACTAAGCAAATTTTTGCCAGCATAAAATCAATTTTTAAATGAAATGTATTATTTTTTAGAAAGATTGGTTTGGAGAAATACTACAGTGTATTTATGTGATGTTTGGTTGTTGCAAAAAGAGATGAAATGTATGAATAAGGAAAGGATGTAAACGTTGAGGATGGTATGTGGTGAAATATATGTTATCTTGAATGAATGATGCAGCTTTGATTTGATGAACCCAAACATGGTACTTGAAGGTTTGGTGAAGAACAATGAAGAATTGCTATGTAAACTAATTTAGGATCTTACTAGTGTGTCAATGTCTTTTAATATGTTAAAATGTGTTTTAACATGTTAATTAACTCCTCTGCAAAGAATGTATTGACACATTAATCAATTGAAATTTATTGACAATTGATTAATTTCACCAGTTAAGTGAAATAAGTCGATTGACAGTTACAATCAATAAGCTAATGTACACATCCTTTATATCAAGACTTGTACTCAATGAAAGGTGACAATTTTTCTGGAACAATTTTGAAAAACGCTTAAGCACCTATGCATGTGAGATTATTAAGTTCTTGAGGAGGAGTTCATTTTCATGAAGTCTGTTGATTATCTTCACGATTTTTCATTCCTCAAAGACGTGAGTGTAAGAAAAGAAAGTGTTCAAGTGTGATTGTTTCTCATCTTCACTGCTGCTTTGGTTGTATGTTGTTTGGTTCTAGGGTAGGGTGCGTCCAGGTTGCAATAAGGACCTGCTTGGGTAGATTGTTTCTTGTAGATTTAGAGAAGGGTGTCTTGATATTGCAAGTGTGTGATTGTAGAGCATTGAATTTTTCTATAGTGGAAAGTTGTGCCCATGTTGCATATGTGATGGCATACTCCTAGCCATGACCTAGCACATTCGTGAAGAGTGAGAGTCAAATGGAATATGGGCCTATACCCTTTCTCTTGGGCCATTTTAAGACATCCTGAAGATCTAGTAGAGTAAGAATAATTTTGGGCCTTGTATTTTGGGCCAAGTAGTCTAGATTTTATTTGGGCTTTGTATTATGGGCTAAAAAGTCTAGATTTTATTTGGCTTTGTATTATGGGCCTAGTAGTGTAGGATTTCAATTGAGCCTTGTATTTTGGGCCAAGTATATTAGGAATTTTACCAAACAAGTCAACAAGGGCCAAGGTCCAAAGGTGACTATGCTTGGACATCCAAAATGGGTGTGTTGACCAAGGGGTCAACATTTTGGCTAAGCTGGGAGAACAAGGGAGCAAGATTTCATCCTAGACATGTGGAGGCTTCCCATTGTAGAGTTTTCCTCCTAGCTAGTGGTCATGTGTCACTTTAGGAATGGAGAATTTTTCCATAGGAAGTAGTCACTTGTCACTCTCTCATTTGAGAGGATTTTTTTTGTCACTTGTCTCCCTCTTATTTTAGAGGATTTCTCCTTACTCTCCAAGCTAACCAAGGTCATTCTTTTAGGTTAAAGTTTTTGTCCAATTTGAAACACCTTAGCCTATAAATAGAGCTGATCTCCATCAGGTAATTACCTTTGATTTAGAGTAAAGTTATAGTATCCTTTTTGTGACATACTACTCTTTTAAGAGCAACCCAAGTGGTCTCCTCTAGTCACATTCCTTTAAGAGTTGGTTCAACTTCTCTTAGAGAGAACTTTTAAACACATCTTCCATCACCGTATATCATTTCAAAATCTCAACCGATCCATCATTCCACCTCACCACAAATTCTATATGCAAACCCATGAACTCTTAAACACATGAACTTTTAAACACATTCTAGATTTGGCTTATCCTAATTAGAACATTACCATATGCTAATTCGATATAGCTTGAGTCTTAATAAAAAAATGTGTATATGTTCGTATCTTTCTCTAATTCTATCTTTCTTGAGCTTTAATTCAAAATTTTCATGTCACTTATTCAACGTGTTTTACGTAAAGCTTTAAAAGCAAAATTTAATAAACAAATAATTGGCAGTGCTTGGGCGTATTTTTACATCGTATTTAAATTTAGTTTTATGTTGATGTGACTATTTGTCTTTAGGCTTAATTACCTACTTAGTCCCCATGTTAGGAGGTAATTTTCTGTTTAGTACCCGGTTTTAAAAATGTAGGCATTTGGTACCTATGTTTTGAAATTTGTATCAATTCAATCCTATCCAGTTAACGGCGTTATAATTGATGCGAGAAATTAAGGACGTTAATGATAGCCTGGGTGGAATAGCTATCAAATGTTTGAATGTAATGTCCTTAATTTCTCGCATCAATTATAACGCCGTTAACTGGATAGGATTGAATTGATACAAATTTCAAAACATAGGTACCAAATGCCTACATTTTTAAAACCGGATACTAAAAAGAAAATTACCTCCTAACATGGGGACTAAGTAGGTAATTAAGCCTTCTCTTTACTAGTTAACTTAAAAATATCGTCACATCTGAACCTAGATATTTTATGCACATTATCTTACATATTTTAATTTAATAATTTATCTCTTCTAATTTACTTGATAACATTTTTTATATTTGTTGTGAACTTCACGTATAAGTGAGCTATCAACGTCAATTACTAATTTATCCTTATATTAAATTTTTTTATTTATTTTAAAGTTTTTATTTTCATAAAAAGAATTAATGTAATTTTTCCATTAAATTAACATTAAATTGATGTTTCAAAATGTAAATTTATGTATCAAAATTTAGCTATTTTTTATTCATAAACTCCTATAACTATGACACATAATACCTTTTAAGTAAAAAATAATCTAAATTTTAATACATAATAAAATAAAAAATAATCTAAATGTTAAGGAGTAATAGACCCCTGACACTCTTAAACCACATTAATGCCAATTAAAACAAAAGAGTCACATTAAGTTTTTTTTAAAAAATAAAATAAAAACTTAATAAAATTTTATTTTAAAAGTTAACAACTCAAATAAGTAAAAAAAAATAAAAAATAAAAACCAAACAAATAAAAGACCTAAATATAATAAATCTAAATTAATAATTAAGTCTTTTAAATAGCTAAATATATAGTACTGTCATAATTGAATAATGTTTTATCATTTTAATACATAGTCAAAACTAAAATAGAGAAATGATTCGTATAAAAAACAGTTTATAAAACAATTCCTTTTTATCCATTATTATAAATAAATAAATAAAAATTGTATTTAACAACATTCCGTTGTGCTAATATTCTATAAAATACCATCTTATTAAATACAATGTTCTGTTCTATATTATATAAAAAAATTAAAATGAAAATGTAAACACTTCTCTCCCGACAACACTGAACCAAAAAGAACCAACCTGCTTTTGATTTAGACTAGTTCGGCTTGGATTTCACGAATTTTCTTTTACAAATCCAAACCAAATAAAATTAATTGGTTGGGATTTTTTTTTACTGTATCATTTTTCAATAGAAACCGAGACATGATCTAACGTTGTATACAACCAGAAACATTAAAAAATCAAAGAATTTTTGTTCACACCATAAAATTACTTCACAATGAAAGACGCCCTAGTAAAGCTTAATTCTGGTATTAATGGGGCTCCTACAGATAGGACACGTCTGAAGATCTGGTCCACACTCACAGCATGTCTGTCATTTAACATAAACAAATATATCATTCATAAGCACTTATCCGATTTTTCCCTGAAAAGGTATAGCAAGAAATTGAAAATCTTGTTTTACCTGATGCCCACATCCAAAGGCCATGTCTTTCGGATTCGTCAAACATATGGGGCAAAGCTGAAAAATACGAATTGAATTCGTTAATTGAACAGTATGACAAGGACAAAATCATCACAACCATTTCAAATTTAGTCCCTATATTGCCGATATACAATGCAAACCAGGAAACAAGAAAATGAAACTATGTAACTACGTAACTATAATCTGGATTCATTCAGGACAAGCACAATTTCAGTCACTTGACATAGAAGATAGAGAGTATGAAAATATGCAACAAAATTAAGCAGGTAAATTGATACCATTAATCTCTCTCTATTAGACCAGGAAGAAACTCCTACGAAATATCATTTCTCAACTAAGGCACGTAAAAATAATGCCAAAAATAAAAGCAAGATTGGAACAAGGGAAAAAAATAGTGTACATGACACATTTCTAATCGAGCACTTTGTACTCTGTAGGGTTCGTACCTGATTGTCATATGTGGAACTTGGGGCAGGAGGAGCTGTGCCAACTGCATCGATGTTGTCATAATAAGAAGGGGCGCTCTTCTCAAAGCTAGTAGCATGAGAAGGTTTTGAGGTGTCAAAAGATGCTGAACCATTTGGTTTTGAGGTGTCAAAAGATGCTGAACCATAAGGTTTTGAAGCACCAAAAGATGCTGCGGAACCATAAGGTTTTGAAGACACTGAACCATATGTTGGAGTTGGGAGGGCAACTCTCTGAGGAGCATTGGCATTTCGACGACTATTTAATAAAAATTAACAGAGCAACCAAAATTGTCAGAAACTTAACTGAAGGTTTATTTCACAAAAGATAATCATAAGTGGTATAGAACAAAAGTTTACCCCAACAGATTAAGCTCTATCGCTGCCTTATACTGAGAAGGAATCTCCATCAGTGCTGCAAGAGCAAATGCTGCCTCTTTTCGAGAAGGAGGAATGTTCTTTGACATAATTTCTGTGAAATTCACAAACTAAAGAAGCACAGAAATCACGATAAATCAGTCAAAGAATTCCCACTGATTATAACATTTTAACAGTTAGCAATCAACATTATTATGTATGCTCCTTGTCAATTACCTGAAAATTATCGAACGCCCTGGATGGAATATTGTCGTCAAACTCCTTCATCATGTCCCAAGGACCATCTCCAACTCCAACCAATATGATTGAAAGGGGAAATTTACTGTGATAACGTAGGTAACTTAGAAAAGAAATTCAAACACATAAAACATCATTAAACAAAACCTACAGGATACTCACCTCGCCTCAACAATGGCATCCACAGTCTTCTGCTCCTGTGGACTCAGCCTCCCATGTTCAGTGTCAATACTTCTTGTTACCTGCAGAAAATATCAATGTAGGTGGGATTACACTAAGCTAAGTACCATTATAGCAATTGAAAGTCAGACAATCTACATTAAGTTGCATGGTAGCAACTATGACTTTAAATAAAAATTACAAGAGTGGAGTTTCATGAATGACAAATATGTTTCCTCTCCATTTAAAGTCTATGTCACAGATTACGAAAATGGTTTAATTCAAGACAACTCTACGTTCTGGATATAGAAAAAAATAGAATACCTGGCCATCTGCGACTATCACCAAAACATGGTACTGGCCTCCGCTCTGCTCAACAATTGTCATGGCCATTTCCACGATTGGTGCAAATGAGGTAGGACCTGACATAAAACCATTAGTCCAAATTAGCAAGTCAGCACTACAGTAACTATAATAGGAATAAAAAATTACAAAAGAAGAACAGGACAAGTAGTAGAAATATAACCTGCAAGTCGGATATTAGGAACAATTTCCCTGTAACGACCCAACACTTCTTCAAATCCATTGCAAAATCGCTCATCTGGATAGAAACTGAAGACATCCTGATCATGTGTTGATGCTGCCATGATGTCACAGTAATGCTCATTACCATATTTAAAAAACAAAACAGAACATCTATCAAATAGAAAGTTAACTTATAGAAACATACCATCCCCAAATCCAAAACAAGGAATCAAGTTATCCTCGTCAAATGCAGCCAAGGTTTTTCCAATAATAGATATTGCTTGTTCGTAGGGATTTGGACCATTCCCAATGTGATGCAAACTTTTTCTGTTAAATGAATGCTTTCCTGAAAGAGGCATCAAGTTCAGCATACATTTCACAAAACACTGAATAAATTGAAATTTTATCTAAAAACCTAATGTATATCAATAAGGTCTAACCTGTCCACTCATTGCTCTTAGTGAAATCAATACCCAGAATAAGATTTGACGACTCAAGGCCTGCACGTGCAAGAGCCTCAGTCACCTGTAATGAAAGCACAAAAATAGTTCATAAAATATGAAAAATGAATAGGAAGGATCATCAGTGTAGAAATAAGCAAATTGGAAGACAGTATCATGACCAGCTAAGTCATGCCTGATCACACAACAAACTTAAAAGTAGTCATAAACATGCAAAGTCGTAGCCTTTTATTTAAGTGAGTTCAGTTCTGTACAGTAAGTTAAAAACGACAGTACATGAACTATAATTAAACCATTTCTTACCTCATCTATGGAATTGTAGTTATCTGCGATTCTTGAGTACTTCCTGTCCAACCGCTTCTCATTTCTATGGCTGGCCACTCTACCACTATCATGAGGTTGAGGTTCATAGCCATAGTTTTGCTGCGGAGGTGGAGGGGCATAATAGCTCTGCTGTGTAGGGTACGAAGGCTGTTGAGGCTCATAGGCGTAGGCCCCCTGACCGTAACCCGAGTGGGGGTCAGGATATGCACCCCAAGAAGAAGCAGAGGGACTTGAACGCACAGATGAATTCTGCCTCCAATTATTATCCTCCTTAGAATTGTTACCCCCCATCAACTCAATTCTCTAAAAAATAAAAACAAATATCAATAAATAATAACAAAACTCCAAACCCCTCAGCAAAACTGAGCAGAACACAATCCAAAAATGAAAACCCCAACAAACAACAAATACTCCAAAGCCAATTCCAGATGCTGTATACCGTGTTTACAAACCCGTCGAGAAGAAAGAGATCACGCCAGCAATGTGAAAGCTAGAATGAATGTCTAGAATGTGGAGCTTGAGATGCAAAAGCTATAACAATTGTCCTCTTACTAGAGGCGAAAACACTGCGTCTGGATGTCTGAAACGTGAAGCCAAACACACCAAAAATACCAAAATAACAAAATCTCCAAACCTCAGTTATATCTCCTTAACAAAACCAAGAGGAAACAAAGTCCAAATTTCAAAACCCAGCATGCAGTATAAGAACTCCAAAGTCAATTCCAGGTGCTATAAATGGAGACAGGGAACTCTCCTCCAACGTTGACTCTTCAAAACTTCGAGGCAAATGCTCAAGATTAGAGACAAGGACCAATTCATAAAACGCTCACCGACTCAAAGAAACACAGCCTTGTTAAGTAAACAACTTAAACGCAAGAAAAACCCTGTAGCCGCCATGTGCCTTCAAACACATTCAACACACGGCACCCCTGTTTGGCCGCACACCGAAAGCAATAACGTGACAAAATCCCGTTCAACGATAAATGGAAACTAAACAACTCAAAATTCAAAATAAATAAATAAATAAATCCTTAAATATCAATTCAATTTCCTCACGAACTCTATCCATCACCCCGGGATTTCAAAAATCCTTATATTAACTTATGAGCATAAAAAAGCAATGGCGTAATTAGTGAAAAGCATGGATATAGAAGCATAACGAAACGACATCGGTGGAGAGTGGAGGTTGCGTTTGGGAGATACCTGGATCTGGACGGCGCTGAAACATGGCGTTCGGAATATTCTGGAATCGGTGTGGGACTTTGATTAATGGCGAAATGGAGAGTGTATGTGAGAGAGAGATGATGGAATAATTATGAAGTCTCGTGAAGGAGAAAAGTGAATACTGGAAGAGACACACTTTCTCTATCCGTTTTTTATGTATTTTAATTCGTTAGTTTTTGTTTTGTAGCGTTGAAGATGGAGTTTGCAGAAGAGGATGCACATGGAGGCGTAGACGTGTAAAATATGACATGGTTAACTCTGGTTTGCAAGCAAGTTAAAAAAACAAAACGGATGAATGTGTTTGTTGCATCATGTGTTTCCTTTCTTGCTTAATTAGGTTATCTCGTAAATTATTAAGAAAAATGTTATAATTAATAAAAATAATAAAATTGAAAGAGATGGGAGAACAACGCCAGAATACTTCAATAAAAATAAAAGATATTTTAAGACTTGAATATAACGTTTTGTTATTATTTTCTATACTATAATGCTACATACCTTTCCACTCTAGATACCTTTCCACTATAGATTTCTTCTAAATATCAAAGTTTCCTAAACCAATTTTGTGATTTGTGGTGTGTCCGATTTCCATGATCTAAATGATATATATTTAATCTTTTAATGATAAAAAATACATATTTAAACCCTTTTTATTTAATTAATTATGTTTGAAATAGATTTTACTTACAACTATCCCATTCTAATTTTATTTATAAAAAAATTCTTATAAATAAAATACTTTTGTAAAGACTTAATATTAATCTATATAATGTAACATATAATAGTATGATAGATCAGTCATTCAAGAGTTAGTAAAGTATTTAACATTATAGTTCTCCAAAATAATTATAAAATTTAAAATTTTACAAAGTTCCTATACTATTTCAAAATAGTAAATAACCGAACGGTTATTACACTTATAGATTTATGACCGATCGATTCACCAAAAGATAAGCAACCACTGATGACCGAGCGGTCCTATCTAAGCACCAGGATCCTCGCCTTCCAACGCTTGTTGTACCGAACACTCATCGCCTTCTGCTCACATCCATAGGATGATCATTGCAAAAGAAAAGTTGACCGGACGGACAATACAAGACAAAACAAGAAAGTAGGGTAAGCTAATGTAATTTAATTATAACATATCTATATATTTCATACAAGTTCAAGCCATGCAAAACCGAACGCTACCTCATGCCAACACCGAATACAAGCAGTCATATACAAAATGAACACCACAATTCATATATAGACCGAACACTATGACTTGACCATCCGGATTGTATAAATATGTAGCTACAGTCGTCCTTGCACTTGTGGTAGTGTAACAGCTGACACCAATCAAGCTACTACCCAAGGTTAATCCCATAATACCTACCTCGACACCCTGAGGTGGTAGGACCTCCTACTATTTTCACAAATGAAATATCTCTCTCTATGTGAGAATGATACTCATAGAATTTCAGGATGAACGTCAGCATAGCATATCCATAGTCCTACTTTACAATTCAATAACCATCCACGAGACATTCCACTTTGGAATTCTCTTCCATCTTGAAATTCTCTTCCATAGTATTTGAAAAGCATAATTCTCATAAATTAACATAAACAATCATTCATCAGTTATATTTTCACTCATAAGACAAGGAGAACCTGTGAACATTGAGACCGAACACCTTCACACTTCCCAAAGGGATAGAACCGAACGGTCCATAATAAATAAAACTGAAGAAATAGCCGAACGCTATTACTGACCGACCACTAGAGAAAAACCAACTACTAAAAACTTAGCCCAAACCTGAAGAGCTTAAACCGAACGCTCATAGCTCAAACCGAACTCTTAAAACTTAGACCGAATGTGTATAGTTCAACCGAACACCATTAAGACAGAATACAAGTACAATACCGAGTACTAATAGACGATTGAGTACTAGTATGAGACTGAGTACTACCAATGACAAGCGCTATTAGGAGACCGAGTGCTAACAAGCACAAGCGCTAGTACGAAACCGAGCACTAACAAAGAAATCATTTACACACATACGATCGAATGTCATGAACGGTTAAGACTAAAGAGACCAAACTCAGTTGATGACCTAGTACCTAAACCTGACCGAGCGGCCAATCAGTATATGACCGAGCAGGCCGATCGTTATGACTACCGAATACTAGTGTATAACCAAACGATATTATAAGACCTAATCGTTAATGTATGATTGAATGCTCAACTTAGTATGACTAAGAACGAACGATAAAACCAACCCAAATACTACCGAGGTCGAAAACGAATTTTTTTAAAACTGAACTTCAATACTAAACCAAACAACACTTAGCCAGAATATCACTACTAGACCGAATACTTACTAAGTCCTATTACCTGACCTTACCGAGCGTTAAATAACGTACGCTCGACTTTCTACAAAATTTTACAGAAATTCTCAACCAGTTCACAGGCCTCGACAATACACAGAAATCAAACCAATATCAAAGTATTCACACATGCACACGTTCAATCCATCATTTCAACCATAAACAAACATGATTAAATTACTAGTTTCCCTTACCTCAAATAAACCAGACACTTCCTATGCTTCCACATTGTTGGTTAACCAGAAATCAGCTTCTAAGGTAACCTACTACTTTCTGATCGGTGAAAAGGAACCAACCAGAGAATCAAAGACAAAAAACAATTTCAGAGAAGTAGATGATGAACACATGAAAGCTGAACATTGCTTGCATGTATTAGAAAATACCGAAACTTCAAGGAAAAAGTGAATTTAACTTACCAACTTCAAACAACAACTTAATTGATGAAAAAGATAGACTCTTGCCACCAGGAAAAACTCAGGCACAGCCTGGTTGATGATCAGAAGAAGGAGAAGGTGAGAATTTGTAGAGAGAAGGAAGAGAATTTTAGAGAGAATGAGGAGAATTTTAAGATTCAGAAATTTGGAGAGAAGATGTGCATGCAGAAAGTGGTCCGAAATTTTGAAAAATTTACTTATATACTACCGTCAAAACCGTTTGGTCAAACCAGCTACATACACTGGATTCCACTTTTCTCTGAATTTAATGGTAACATATAAGTAAATATTATGTATTGAAATTAATAAAAAAATTATGAACTAAATTTAAAATATAAATAAAAAATAATAATAAATAGATTAAAAATAAAAGATAAAAATAAGATATTTATTTAAAATATTAAAAATTATAATATATCTAGTACAGAAAATTATTTCATATAAATTGCAAATTATCATTAAAGAATATATTATTGATATTGATTGATAAAGAAGTTTATATATATATATATATATATATATATATATATATATATATATATATATATATATATATATATATATCGGTTTAATAGGTATAAATTTAATCATTCAATTTTTGTTCATAATTTTTATTTTATTGTTTTTATACTTGCGATTTTAAGTGGATTTGGTTTCTCTTAAATGAGCAAAATCAATTTTAGAAAATGAAAAAAATGATAATAATTATTAATTACCAAGTTTTAAATTTATAATCAATAATTTATAATTTATTACTGCTAATGAAAAACATTTATATATGTTTTGTAACCGTAGTTTACATAACTTGTTATTAATTTTATCATTATCAATATATCTCATTTTACTATTTTATTGTTTCCGTTTTATAACTTGTTTCTTAAACCTAATTAACTATACCCAATAAAAAATAAATTATAAAAAAAATAGTATATTACGTATTCTTCTTTATAATTGTTTTGTAATTACATATTTTAGTATATTGTAGTAGTTTTTATCATAATCAATATATTTAAAAGTCCATATTAATATAATTGTTATACTAATTAAAGCATTTTATAATTGATATTAACCAAAATAGTTGCATAAGTAAAATTTATGTGTCATAATTTTCTTCATTAGTTTACATAACAAAATTTTTCAAAAATATAGACTTAATTAAAGGAAGAGGAATTGTGCAAAATAAAATATATATATATATATATATATACATAAATAGTTTCCACCATCTAAGTGACTCCTATGATGTATCACGATTGATAATCTTCACTTGCACTATCTCATGTTTCTATGCAAATACACAGTCATAACATATAACAACCAAATCAGAAATCAGAATAAGTTAGTATATTTAAAAAGAAATAAGACTTATAATAATTCAAATATTTATTATAAACATCATTTACAAAGAATTCATTCACCACACACAAAATATTTAAACCAACTATAATTTCTACCTCCAAAAGAATTTGTGCCTTGAATTAAACTAAGATATTCTCCACTTGTCACACGAATCTCAATAGATTTTGGTATGAAATACCTAGGCTCTACCTAGTCCCATAATGAACCTAAGTCCATTCTATATAACAGAGTTAACTTACTTTGACACGCTAAAAAGGCTATCTATTAAACTAATTCTCGTCATAAGAACCTTCAGCGACTCTCACTACCTAAATATCCTCCTCTATATGAGTTAGAATAATTAGTAGAGTCTGAATAATCTCTTAATTGAATCCTTATTTAGTACACCCTAACTCAAGATGAACGTAGCACTTCCTCCTTAAAAATCACTACATTATCCTCAAAATTAAAAACAACCAACATCACACATTACATATTAACTCATTCATCATTTATTTTTCATTTCATTAGCATAATATTTAATTACAATATTTTAATCAAATATATCAAAATAACAAGATGTGTTTCTCTAACCACAAATCTCTAGTTCGCAATCCTAATGGTCAAAGTGAAGAACCACATTTCAAGAACTATCTCTCAAAATTTTAATCTGATCGAATGGTTAATAGAGCAGAAATAAAAACTTTAAAGACACAACTCAACAAAACCAAGGTGGCACCAACGCTCTACACTTGGCACCCAACGTCATACCCTCCTAGAGCTCACTATCAAGTGAGCATCAATAGTACTAGAGTGGTGCCCAATGATACTAGAGTAGTGCATAATGTTGTGGAGCACTAAGACTTACTAACTTGTGAGCACCTAGCGATTTTAGAGTGGCGCCCCACGTCTTGGGCTACTAGAGCTCACTAACTTGTGTCTCTCACATGGTGTCCAATGGTCCTATGGTACTCGCTCGATGTTGTATCAAAAACTTAGCTTTTGATTTGGCTGAGATAGGTCATCCAACTTGCCTACCTATGCAATTTTAACTCTTCATTACTTAAAATACCTTGTTTATTTTTTTTTAAAAAAAATCCTCAAGTAGAGCAAATTGGATAATCTAGTCAAGTCAAATCAGTTCCACATACAATATTTCCAAAACAAATAGATTAACATCACAAACTATCATCAAAGTAGTTCTCAATTTCGTTCACCCAAAACTCAATCATCACTTTAAAACTAAGTAATCATTATGATCAAACTAGGTTCCTTTACCTATAGTAAAAACCCATAACTCAAAGATTACTCCTAAAGTTGTAGTTCTCACAAGATGCTTTAACTACACAGAGAAAATTCCTATCAAAGATTATAACACATCCTCATAATCATAAACAAATAGAGATTCACCTTGAACTATTTTAAGTCACATGCAGGGATGAGAGAGCCACATGCAACTTAAAATAGTAAATTAACTTAAAAAAGAGCAAAAACTGAAGTTACTCTATTTTAAATTCTATCGATTGGATGTGTAGAGCTCTCTCACAATCTCTAATTTTCAAACAAATGAAAGATGATGTATGAAAAATATAGAGAGAAGGTTGAAAGAGCTTTTAGAAAATTGGTTTTAGAGATATGATGGGTTTTTATAAATTGAAACCCAATTAATATAAATTATATTTGTAGTATAATGTTCTAAATAATAAAATAATTAAGTGTCACCTTTTAAAAAACACTACTACTTTTTACTATTTTCTTAGTCTTTACATTCTCCCATAGAAGAAAAAGTTTCATCCTCGAAAATTCACTAGTGAAAAGAAGTAAGGATACACACTTTTCACTTCCTTTTATTACTTTCACATAACTTTGATTGAACTACCATCCCACTACTCTTTATTATTTTTATCAATATATATAAATTTATTTTTTACCCTTTACGTTTTGAAAGTATATTTTAGGTTGAATTAACTATTCACAACTAAAAAACTATCTTATAAAATTATAAAAATATTTATTTTATAACTACTTTTTATAATAAAATTTAATTTAATATTATTTTTATTTTAATAATTATAATAAAATTAACTTTTTATTTATTTCTACTATAAAAAAAAAGAGCAAATACAGATACGACGTATTTATATGGGTTCCCAGTAATAATAAAAGAACGTAAATATTAATGGCATGTTTAAGTTCAGTGATTTAATTAAACTTTTATATAAAATATACTTGTGAAAGAAGAAATAATTGAGCCACATTTCTGCATTTTTATTCAAAAGATATTCTTGAAAATAATTCTATTTTATTTTAGCACAATAGTAGCACTCAACCAAACTTAGTGGGTCTTAAGAAGAATTAAGAATTTAATATTACTTTAATAATCACAAAAGTTAAACGTAAAGTTCTCTTTATTGACTTTAGGGAACGGTATCCCTTTCCCAGCAATCAATCTTAAGTTCTCCACAAAATAAAATTGAAAACTTTAATCATCTTTTTTTTACAATCATTACACGTGAATCATTCAATTCTTCTTGTAAATTAAATAAGGGAAATACATGACATTGCCTTCTTTTTCTAAGTTTGTCTTTTCGTATTTTCTTTTTAATATTCTTATCTTGTTTTTCATTTTATTAAAAGATCAATTAGGATCATTCATACGTGAAGAGAAGTTAAATTAGAATATGTGTAATTTTTTTCTAGAAATATTTTGTTGTTATATTGATTTAGATAGATAAGAGAAATTATTTTTTTTACTAGTTTCTTATTTATTTATAATACTTATGTGTTGTGTAGATCCTCCAATCTTAAAATTTTCGCAATTCTGATGAGTTCTTTGTTGGAAGACTCACATCGACTAGAAATAAGGCCAAATTATAATATAAGTGATGTGTAAACCTCACTTTATAAGCCGATTTTGTGGGGATGAGTTAGACTTAAAACTCATTTTCTAATATGGTATCAGAGCCAAGTTAAAGTCTATCCTAACGAATCTTATGTGGGCATTCTTCTGTTTTCACCCGTTGTCGGGCCGCTATTGGACCACCCCATTAATTCTACTATCACGCTCAGAGACGTCTATACCTCGGCGTGAAGGAGGTGTGTTGGAAGTCTCGCATCGACTAGAGATAAGGCCAAATTATAATATATAAGTGAAGTGCAAACCTCACCTTATAAGCCGGTTTTGTGGGGATGAATTAGGCTTAAAACTCACTTTCTAATATTCTTAACTTCAAGCTTGTATAGATAAAGGAGTTATTATTATTAACTCTTTTAAATGAGTACAAGTTAAATGTTTAAGTTGGTGTATGATTTTTTAAAGTTTATTCTTTAGTTGAGATTGAAATTAAATAGTATGTTAAACATTATGATTTAGGAGAAATTTTGATGATATACTCTAAGGTGATTTTTGTATCCTTGTTGGATTGATTTAATTATTTTGCGTGTGTTATGAAAATCCTTGTTGTTGATGATAAAAGTTATAACTTAATAATAATATTATATTGTGACGAATGTTGGGTTGTATTATAATAATTGTAGCTATGTGTGATATTTGTTGTATAGTGAAAACTTGAAGATGAATATTTTAACTTGGTTCAGGTTGTGAAGAAAATATGTTGAGTTTAAGAAGAGAGGTGATTTGAACTTTGAAGCAAAACCATACTTTCTCGTAAAAGAATTCAAAACAAAAATTGAATCAATTTGTAGGGTAAAGTTTATTGAGCAAGATTTTTGAGAAGTTGCACTGATTTACCTTATATTTAACAAACAAACTTAAAGAGAGAAATAAGAAAAGCACAACAAATTATTTGGTGCACTTCTCGAACAATACTACGTTCACTTGTCTAATCACTTTAAATAAATCACTCTACTATGATCAAGATTTTACATGAACTCTATAAGAAAGAAAAAGTAGAACAAGCACTATATCTTAAACCCTACAAGATCCTTACACATGTGAAACCCTTTCACAAGCCAATCTTAATCACCCTTATCAAGAAAACTTACAAAATAATAAATGAAAATAACATTTTAAACAAGATCACCTGATTATGATTATATAGAAAAAAAAAAAGCAAACTCTTATTAAAAACAATATGGTAAATGATTTTGACCAAAGAAATTTGTAGAACAATGTTTGAATTTTAATCTTTGACATAAATACTTTGAAAAGGAGTTTTAGGAATTTTTTTTAGTGTACTTAAACTTTGCTTTCAAAAATACTCTCTTTCATTTTAGGAAGCTTCTCATTTATATTAAATCATTTCAAGATCAAAAACACTAAATAAAAATATTCAACTATTTGAAAACATATTTAATCAACTAAACATATGAAAAGAAGTTTTGAAAGCCTAATTAATCAACTGACAACACTTGTTGAAATAACTTAGAATGACTTTTTTAGTAATTTTAATTGAATGATTTGTGTTTCAATCGATTGAAATAAAGAAAGTTTATTTCTTATGAATGTTTTAGGATTTTAATAACAAGTTGAAAAGTTTGGACTTGAATACCATGTCAAGCCTCAAGTGAAGTTGTTTTAATGATGATGTTTGAAGATGTTGATGTTGAAGATGTATTGAGTATTTTAGTTTTCATTTCATGTGTTTGTAAGTCTTTCACACAAGTACTCACAAGATTTTAAGTTCAACACACAACATATATTAAAATTAGTAGAAAAAAAAGTGTTTTGAAAAGTTACAAACATGAAAAAAAGGTTTCATGGTTATGTTAATTGATTAAGGTTTTAAATAATATATTAAACTTCTTTTGAGATGTTTCTTGATAGAATAGTCAATGATCAATTTAGTTAACTATTAGAGTAAATTTCAACAACCTAGAGTTTTAATTAAGTTCTTAATTGAAAACATTACAAAGCATGAAGAAGTTTTGTGTTATAAATGTGGTATAAAAAGAAAAAATCATGCAAGTGTTGGTGATAATAAAATGATAGGCGCAAACAAACTTTAAGCTAAAATAAATGTAAAGAATATTCTTGAAAGCCTAATTTTGTGTTGCAGAAAATGTCTTCACCATCGACCACCAAGAAGATTTGTTCCAAATACAAGTTCTATTCAAATGTCTCTTGGAAATCAAGCTACAGTTGTTTTGTTCACCATCTATCTTGACACAAACATATTTCAACTCCAATTCAACTACCTACCCCGTACGATGAGCTTTCATCATGTTTTGGAATGAAATGTTAAGCAATATAGAGATATAAGTACTATCAATTATCAACCATGTTTTGGAATGAAATGTTATGCAATATAGAAATAAAAGTACTATAAATTATCAACGACATTGTATGAGGAAGAAAAGAGTAATTAATGTTCACTAATGAAGAAAAACTTTCTATGTTGCTTAAAATACGCTTTCTATGATGGTTGTATTGGCGACATAGATACAGACGACACATAAAGTTTAAACCTTTTATAACGACTCAAAAGACTCATCCTAGAATGTGTTACTTTTTATAATAGTTAAAATTTAACCATCATATAAAGTGATTTATTTTTTAAAACAAATATTTTATAAAAAAATCATTTCAAGTTTTTTCATCACCATATTTTCCCAATATAGAATCATTGACTAATATATGAAATGTAAAGACTCTAAAAAAAATACACAAATAGGAGCTACCACAAAAAATTTTAACTTAAAAATAAATTTCTACTTATTTTTAGTGAATTTTTCAAAATCTGTAAAAGTTGTAGTCAAACTAATATAGATTTGTGGTTAGGCACAAATTGGGCATTAGAAATACAAAAACACAAAAAAAAAAAAGAAGCAAAACCAACATCAAGTCTAGAAACAAAAATGACAAAACCCAAAAGCAAGAAAGCACCACCTCAAAATGTAGCATTTCGTTCCATAGCTTTTATTGTTGCACCTTCAAGGCATTATCTTTAATGTTTTCCACACATTGTATTTCCCTGGGGATAGAAATAAAAAGGAAACAACAATTAAGTTTAAGGTTTATCAAACAAGGGAAGCTAAAGAAATGAAAGCTAAGATAAAGACTGGCCTTTCAAGAGAAGGTTCCATGGCAGGTTCGTGCTCTTTGGCAAGTTTGTGCTCCAAATTCCAAGTTTCACATTTTTGTGCTCAAGTCTAGAGTTTCTTTGAGATGTGAAGGTTAAAAAAAGAAAAAAGATGTGTGAAGGAGAAAACAAAAAAATAAGCATTCAAAAAGAAGAAAGATTATCATGAGAAATAAAAATATTAACGGTACACTTATTATGATGGTTCTAAATCCTCCCATCATAGAAAGTGTTTGTCACTTATTCCAAAAATGTAACCACATCACTTACTGTGACGGTTGGATTTACAATCTTCAAAGTATATTTTGTAATTTATTATGAAAATATCATCACACCACTCTTTATGACAATTGGATTTAGAAAATGTCATAACACATTTTGTATTTATTACAAAAATGTCATCGTGTCATTTATTATGACGGGTGAATTACAATCGTCATAAAAGTTTGTCCTAAAATCATGTTTTTCCAATAGTGATTACATGAAACACATTCACTATTTCTCCACTACCAAGCTCAATAAAGAATAGAAGAAACAAAGTTATTTAAAAAGAGTTGAAAACTACTTAACAACCAAAAATGGGATTGCAACGACTACTTTCTTATAATACTTAAATACTCTCCTTAAAGAATAAGCATACATAAAAAAAAGCTATCTTTTACAAGTGCTTGAAACTCTGTTAAATTTTGTTATGTCTTAAAGCTTTGAATAGCCAAGAGTGGCTAAGTGTTAAAAACACACTTTAGGGTTGGAGTGGTTGTGATCAAAAAGTATATTCGTACGAGGTTAGATAGGAGGGGTTATGATTTAAAAGAATACTTATTTGTACTTTGCAGTAGTATGTTGCCTTATGAAACTTAACCAATTGATCATGACCTACACTTAGTTTATTCTAATAGATAAACCACTATAAAAATAGTGTGTAATTTTTCTTTCTCTTATATATTGTACTTATATTACTTTACCTACACTAAATTAAGAAAGAATAATCTTTTAAATTTTGTTTTTGAAAAGACTTTTGACATATCATTTGTTGAGAAAAAAACTATTGTATCATTTTGCAATATCAAATGATACTACAAGAACTTCTAAAATTCAATTGAAGCCTCCCTTTCTTGTGTCTTCTATTTTTGTAAAGTTAGTGTTAGAGCTCAACCTCTAAAGGGTTTAGCACTTGAGAACTTACAAAGTAAAAAAATTTAACATAAGATGAATGGAGCCACAACATCTAATTGCAGAAGGAGCCTCCCTTTTCGGATCACCAACATTCTTAGGAGAAAATTGTCCATATTAGAAAGATCAAATGGAGTTGTATGTAACGTCTATACGCTATTAGATCATTACGTGTGGGGAGACAAATATTGCATTTCAAGAAAAGATCGGAAAGAAGAGTTCAAGCAAATGTAGTTGAATAAGAAAACTTGATACACTCTCATATTCATTCTTTCCAAAAATGAACTAAAAAGGTTTGCAAACTAAAATGACAACCAAGTAGGTCTGATATGTCTTTGTTGTATGAAAGGAATGAATATGTGCAACTACGCAATGTTCCCACCCTCACATGGAAATATGATTCTTTCACCATGAAAAATGGTTAAAGTGTAGATGATATGTTTGAAAGAATGCATATTCTTTTAAATGTGATCAAAATGTTAGCATTGGACACTAGAACCTCTTAGATGAGTCTAAGATTTAATAGATTTTGATGATAACAAAACATGCAATGAAATATTTAGATCTGAGTAAAAATATAGGTTCCAGATAAGCTTAGAATGATTAGAACGATATCTTATATAAAGCTTTAGACAAAAAAAAAAAGGTCTAGCAAGAATTAAACCTCATTAGACATATGAATATAACCATTAAATGACCCAAGATTGTATACATTATCATGCTTGTGAATGTGAATGCATACATGTATATGTTTTGTTCGACTAATGTGTGTTCAATGAGTTTAAGCTAAGCACAACGCAACGAAGAATAAGTTCAGAAAGACACAAACATATGAAAAGGCAAAGCACTAGTTAGATGAGTTGAAGGCTAGATTAAACGGTCAAGCCATCAGACGACTCAAGCTCTACACAAGTGTCAGATGACTTGACGGAATTGAATGCATTGATGACTCAAGATAAAAAGTCATAATATAAGGACCAAACGACTCAAATAGTGCAAAGAGCAAAAAATAGTATCAAACAACTATTAACCTAAAGTAGCAAACTATTGTACTTCTACAAAGGAGTAGATGATTCAAACATGCCTCATATGAATCAAAAGTAGTCAAACAAGTCAACATGATGTATTATACAAGTCAATACAAAGGGAACACAAAAGATACTAGAAGAGTATCTACAGTAAGTCAACATGAGATTGGTGACATTGATTTTTCTTGAATTCCAAGACTTGAAAAAGCAATAAAAGATGATAAAGAAAACTTACTTAAAAATTTTCATAATTGCTCGTGATAATCAATTATCGCAAGTAATAATGTATTATTGATAATTGATTATTAGATAATCAATTATTATAAATTGATAATCGATTATCTTGAGTATAAAATGAGGTTTTCTGATTTAAAACAAATTTTAACGCAACCTAAGACAAACAATAGATAGAATCAAAGATAAACCACATCCTATACATCAATGTACTGAATTATAAAAACTTTAATATAAAAATAAGTTTTCATGAAGATCTTCTTGCAATAAGATCACTTGAGACTTGACTTTGAGACATCATCACAATTTCTGCTCTTCAGCTCTATGCTAACCCACCCAATAAATTACAACACAAAGAAAATCTAAAAACATTCCAAAAGAACAAAATGAAAATAAATTACTATAGCATAAGCACACTTAAAAAATTTTCACACAATATAACCTTTGAATGGTCATGAAAGCTTTAGAGAGCACTAGTGAATTGCATATTAATATAAGCGTTTAAAGTTATGCAAAAGATAAGGATCGATTATTTATTAATAAAGTTTTAAAAATGCAATTTGAAAACACGTATATAATCTATTAATATGAGTTGTTAATAGATTATTTTAATATATCTTTAAAAATATTTTGCAATAATTTTTTGTTATAATTGATTATTATATATTTTAATCTATTGAAAAAACTTTAATCCATTGAAAAAATTATAATTGATTATATTACTAAAACTTGTAAAAAAAATTGTTTTAATAGATTATTTTCCTGATTAATTGATTATTCTACTTTTACCATCTCTGAGAAACAATTTAATCAAATATTAAAATTTTAATTAATCAAAAACACAGAAATTTATTTTAAACTTAATTTTACCTTTCAAAAAATTTTCATTTATTAACATAGGTTGCGTTCTTACTAATCTTAAAAAAAAAATTATACGTTGTTATATTAAATTTTTTAAATACATACATACATCTTTAAACTGTACCGAATTCAGTTGACGGGTATCAGATTTCCCCAGCACAAAACCGAAAACATTGCATATTTCTTCTTAGACAGTGAAGGAATCCATTCTTGAATATATAAATTGGGTGGCTTCTGTAGAGTATCTCTTATTGCGTTTACCAAAATTCTATCAACATATTTGAGACATAAGAAAAGGAAAGCATTCAAGTTTAGTTTGAAAGTAAATTAAATTTGAGTTATTGCGTTTACTTTGATAGGTAGTTTTGCTTTTAAAAAGAGTTTGTCCAAGATGTTGAGAATGGAAGGTGGTTGAATTTAGTGGATAGACATGAAAGGCGTGACAGAGTGGAAAGCAAAATGATGACGATTGGCATGCCATCCACCACGAGCTTCTTGTCAACTCATGCTTCTTCACAAACCCTGCTTCTTGTTTTGCGTCACTTTCCCGCCAAACCCGCACCACGCATACTAAGTATAAATGATAATAAAATAAACCTTTTTCTTTTTAAAGATTAAATAAAATTTTACAGTCCAGCGTAAAGTTAAAATTTGTTTTTATTTTAAACATATGTTAATTTTTAAATTTTCAAGAATAAATAAATATAATTTTTTTAAATTTAACAATGTCAAATTTTTATATATTATTTTAAACTGATATTTAAGTTAAATTATATTAGATAGTGTTAATTTCTAATTCGATTTAATACATTAAAAACATTATTAAATAAAATTTAAATTATATATTCATTTATTCTTAAAATATATTAAAATTTGACACAAGAAAACATTATCCAATTACTTAAAATGGTAAAATTTAAAATGTATGAAAATTATTTAAAGAAAACATTATCAATTACATTATTTCGAGTAATAAGATAGCGAAGGAAATACTCCTATTATATTATCTTAACTTGTAAAAAAAATAACTTTAAATAAATCAAGGTTATTCATCATCTCTCTCGAGTCAATCATACTTCTGGACATCTGTAATATTATATGCTCATGTATAACACATTATACGATCATCGTCGATAATTTCATTCACAAACACACAAACACAAACATGTATGGGGTAAGTTACCGATAAAACAATCATAACAACATGATACATACTGATTATATCAACCATAATCAAACACACAACAAGATACATACCTTCTAATTGTACCAATCATAATAACAAGATACATATCTTCTGAATATATCAGTCATAATCAAACACCTCATACATAGTAGTAATAACAATAGGATTCCTAATCCTCTAACATAAATCATTCAATTATATTGAATTACTCGATCATCGATCCTGCATCCTTGAACTTCGATCATTGATCCTTGATCTCTAACTCTTGATGTCATCACTAACATCCCATACATAAACCCTTGGTCTATCCACACATTAACACCTGTGCTAACTACTTACTATAACCATTATAGTAACACCACTATCAACATAAATAACCTAGAGTATCTCAAGTACCATGACTAATATCATAGATACACCACCATCATGACTATCTCAGTCATGAACAACACCATGAGCATCCCCATACCATAATACCATAGTGAAAAGAGTCCATCTCACTCTTGTACCCTACCTCACCGACTGTAGCTACTCCTACAGCCCACCTGTAGCCCTCCCTACAGGACATTTGTAGCCTCTCCTACATATCATCTTCTTCCAATGCACATAAGGCAAAAGGAAGCACCTATCCGTAGATAGAACCAGGATTTATGAGGTACAACAAGTAAACTTATTATTCACTCTCATGATCACCAATCACATACTCAGGTACATCCCAACACTCACTCTTGCTTCATTCAATGTGACATGATTCAATGAATGCAATCATTCTTTTCTTCTAGTTGTTGAACTTTTCACCCTTGAATAGGGGAGGACGGTTGACGGTGTATCCTTCATTTTCCATTTTCCAGGATTGTTTCCTCGAGTCCTTCTAAGAACTAACCTCGCAAGGTTAGCTTTGATACCAATTGAAGTACTTGAAAAACACTAGAATGGAGGTTGAATAGTGTTAATGAAAAAATTATTTTCGTAACCCTTCTGATATAGCACGTTGTCGAGCTTTAAGATTTTCTTTTAAATGCTTAAACGCTTGACTTAATAAATTATTGTAACAAGAAGTGATTTTTTCGTGTTATTCATAATGTACATTGTAGAGTTTATAAGAACTTACTTTGTTGAATAGTAATCGTTTAGCTTGGAAGGTTCTTGCATTTAGAAATAAAAACACAACTACATGTTTTATAAGAGAAGTGTTTAGTTAAGAGAATAAGTAATTGCATAGATAATTTTACACCGGTTCACTCCAATTGAGCTACGTCCAATCTCCTCAGCAAAGGGTTCCACTATAATCTTCACAAGATTACACTGAGTATTCGCACCACCCCTGGTTTTCACAGTCAGCGAATAACCACCTGTTACCCTAGACTTGGATGAATATTATCACCACTCCTAGTCTCCACAGTCAGTGAATAACCACCTATTACCATAGGCTTTGAGGAGTTTTCGTATCACTCCTGGTACTAAGCAACCTTGCCTAGTCTCATAGAGATTATGTAATTACAATACAATGTAGTCTGAACACTCGCAGGTGTTTCACTCTTTTCTCTTTCTCTCTTTCTTACAATTCGTAAGCAATATAACAATGAAGCTTGATAGTGTTTCTTTTCTTCTCTTTTCTCTTCTTCTCTTTTTCTGCTCAAATGTATTCTTTTCTTGAGCTCTTTCTTTTCTTTTCTTTTGAGCACTTTTCAGGATGAATATTTCGTCGTATGTTATCTCTTCATACTTCATTTGAAAGCTCTTGTATTTATAGGCTTTTTGGATGAATGCCTGTTAAACTAACTTATTGGCCTTGATTATTGTGTTTTCATTTTCTTCGTGTACAACAGCCGTTGGATAAAGTCAACTTGTCATAGCAGACATGCTTTTTCAGTCCTTTGCTTGAAGTAGGTTGTACATTCTTTTAGACATGACTTCAAGTGAAGAACATTTTGTGAATATCTCTTTTGTCTCTAACGTAAACGTCTGATATTTGATTTGAAGTTTGTGGATGCGTGTGGAATAGCGCATCTGCAAGGAATATAGTAGATTGTGCATGCAGCAGATATGTCTTTTCCTATCATTTTTGTTGTTTTTGAACATTAAGCATTTAATTTCATTTAATGCTTGCTTAAAACAACAAAGTGCATTTTAATTTCCTACCGTTGAGGTAGCGTTTGATAATTAAGCTTTTCTTACAAAGATATCAAGCGTTGATTAAAGACTTCATCGTCTAACGAAGTAATATTTTAGCTCATGGTATCATTTATGCAGATTAAACACCTTTTGTTATTTTGCCTTTATAAACCGTCAGCGTTTAACTTTGTTTGTATTTTAAGTTTTAGTGTGTTTTGTTAATAACATTGTCTTGACATTGTTTTGTTTTCCCGAGAGCTAAACAAAATACCCCTTTGGTATGATAAGCTTTACGCATTTAGCTTCAACTCTCTTAGACATTTTTTACTTGATAGTCGTTTAACATTGTGTCTAGGTGTTTGACTTAGTTGTTTTTCTGTTTCCTAAAGTCCTAAGTGTTTTCCTAAGGTTTTTTGTGATGGAGATTTTGGTTCTAAGTCTTTGTGTTTTCATCCTATGTTGTTTTCAAATTATTATTTCGTTTAATGTTATTTGGTTAAACTTTAAAACATGAGAGCATTTAAGCGCATAGACGATTTTGTCTTAATGTGCTAAAGGTAATGGAAGCTAGTGTTTTATTTTAGTTAAATTATGACATATGAATTGCTATTTAATGGTGTGTGGAACCGATGCATGTTAAAGATTATGCTGAAATGGATGGTTATTATGAATAAGTGTGTTAGAATGAATACACTTGATTAAATGATGTTGGTGAGCTTTGATGATTTGTGTAGACTTGGTTGTTGTCATAAATTTTGTGTATTGAAATTTGTGGTTTCAAATTGAGTGAAGATGTTGAAGGGAAATAAATTATATGGAATTATAGGTTATTTTAGTATAAAATGGATGTTCTGATAGGTGCGTTTTAGAAGTGAGATTCTAATGAGAGAAACAACAATGTGGAACATATGGTAGGGTCAATTGAGAGTTGTTGGGAACTTGAGTTACTAATAATCTGATATGGAAATTGAGACTTGTTTTGACTCCCATTTTAGAGTTTTTAGATAGTGAGGCTTTGATGTAGTAGGTTTGAATAGAAATAAAGAGTTTGGAGTCTGTTGTTAGACCATTTCTGACTTGCTTGAACCCTTAAGAGGTTGCTCTTTGTATGAGAATAGGTGAAAGTGAGTTGGGTGGGTTAGAATAGTTGAATTGGGTGCAAAGTTCCATTTTAAGTTAGGAATATGTTTATAATGTGTTCTCTAGGTCTAAGATAATGTATAAACCATGGGAATAGGCATAGAAGGGTTGAAAATGTTCTGGTATAGTGCTCAACAACTCTCAATGGGCTTGAATGCCAGATTTGCAAGAGGTTTGGTGCCCAACTGTAGGGGAGTGGCACTCAAGCGCCAAAAATGCGAGGAGAATGACACTTAGTGGTAGGAGGGTGCCGCTCAACACTACTCTATAAGGTGTTCTTCCTTTGTTTTCCAATTTTGTGTCTTTCATGGTTGCTTTTGAGTATTTAAGTAAATCTTATGACTTTTTTTGATATTGTTCTAACGTGTGATGGATTAAGAGTTTCTAAGGAGGAATTATAAGTGTGCTTTCAAAGTTTTGATATTATGAATGTAGGGAACTCAATATTGGGGATTATGCTAACACTCTAATGATAACTCATTTTTAATTAGAGAAGAGTGATCCATATGGTGAAAGAGAATGACAAAGCTCCATAGCTCGTGCCACTCACCTAAAACGAAGATGAATCAAAGGCCTTGCACGTGTGAGAAGCTCGAATCGGCGATGAGGATGATCGAAGGGCCCAAAGAATTTAAAGCAAAACGAAGGGTCGACCATCGGATGAGAAGAAAAAGCACGAAGTTGAAGGTTTCTCCCATTTTCCTTCTTCCCTATACTTTTACCCTATAAAAAGGGCATGTATATAGGTTCTGGGAAAGGGGAAGGTAGACAATGTACAAAGCGTAGTAGAGAGTAATGTAATGGACTGTGTAGAGAATAGGATTGATGAGAGAGTTTGCAAAGTTCGAGTAGTTAGGTTTTGTTTTGTTTTCGATTCTTGAGTTCTTAATTTTAGGGTTTACTCGCTTTCATAGGATATATAACTCTGATTTGTGCTTCTAGATTTCACTAGTGTTGCTCTTGGATCTATGACAATCCGCGAGTTACTCTTTTGGTGATTTCTAGTATAGCTTTCTTGTAATTCTCATTTTATGTTCAATGAAATTTCATTTTTGTATAAATCTCTCTGTTTCAATTATGATTTTTGCTTTAATTTGAATTCTTGTGATGTTTGGACTATTTTAGGATTAATCTCCGTTATTGATTCATTTTCTCTGCAATTTTCGATTTGCATTATGATTACAGTTTTTTATGTCTGTTTTAGATTCTAAGTTTTACTTTTGGAGTTTTCATGATGATTTTGTTTAGTGTTTGAGCTATGATATGCTGGTTTGTTTTAGTATTTCAGAAATGCAATTAGTTTAGGTAGATATATGTCTTTTTTTATTCTTTCGTGATGAGATAGGTTTTACGATTGAGTAATGATTTCTATCTGTTTTTGTTTTGATGTTTCCAGTTGTAATTGATCATAGTAGTGCTTGTAGATTAGGCCATTACTTTTACATTCACTTAGATTAGGATATAATTTGATGCTTTGGTTGAGTAAGTTTAGGTTTACTTTGAATTAAAATTAGGATTGAATCTTTGATTCTGTTTTGGATAGGTTTTCTTTGGATCATGCTTTTGCTAATACTTTGTTGTCTTAATGTGATTGAGATAAAAAATCTTGAGTTAGTTGTTTGTGAATTGGTTAAATAAATTAGTGTGAAGTGCTAAATCAGGTTCTGCAACATGAACCAAAATATTCTAAAGTGAGTTAAAAATTTTATAGGATGTCTTCCTGAAAAGCATTTAGCACTTTTTCATCCAAATAAATGTACCTTTGCCTATAAATTCAGTGTTGCCTATGTCTTTAGCTAGCTTTTTTTTTTCATCCAAATAAATGTACCTTTGCCTATAAATTCAGTGTTGCCTATGTCTTTAGCTAGCTTTTTTTTTTTGCATTTGCTGAATAAGTTTTGGATTAGTTTTAGCTTAGATAATAACCTTTTATTCTTTTTTTATTTGAATTCGTACTTTTACATAATGCTCCATTTTTGCTTTGTATATTTGTTTTATAGGTCCATTGTTCAATAATGATTAACATTTAGGTTTCTTCAACTTCAATATGCATATATAATAATTGCTATTAGGCTTTCATTAGTTTTCAAGTTTAAATTCTTTAGTTCACTTTTAGGTATTATTTCTATTTTTGTTTTACATTACATTTCATTATACAATTCAATTGTATTTCTTTCATTCTTCAAATAGATTATAAGTTTAATTCTGTCCTTTTTAATTTCATTTTTTTTCATTAAATGTCCCCACCTTGCAACAAGTAGTTAGTTACTAAATTAAAACAAGATTAAACTTTACATTTTTAAAGCTTAATTTTTGCCAAGTCCTTGGATTGGTTCCTTGGTCAACCTTATACTTCATTAGTTGGGTCTAGGTTTTGTTGTGTTTTTATGCGACCAAAAGTAGTTCAGCAGTGTGATAATGTGAAATCCATTGGTAATGACTCTGTAGAGCAGTAGAGGCCAACCCAAGTGCATGACTCGTCACAACTCGACATTCATACTATATCTGGATAGTCTAGTCTAGGTCATTGGCATGATTAAGATGTTTGACGTACTTATTATGAAATATGATGTATGTATGAATTAATATTATGTTATGATTGGTTTTGTATCATTAACTTATCCTTCTATTGTTGGTTGCTTGTATGTTGGTCGTTTCACTTTAGCGATGATCACTTGATTGATATCAAAAGAGAGGATGATATATCAGTGGAGTAGGTATTAGGCGATGAGGGCTCTGGTGTGTAGTGGAGATTAGAGTGACTTATCTTCGTTATTTTAAAGAACTTCTTTCTAGATGTAGATGTTTTAATCTAAAAATCATTTGCATATAAATTTTAATTTATAGTTATATTTTTTGGATAATTGTAACGATGATTCTATGTCTTCCTTGTTGTTCTTGTTCTATTAATTGTGCAATATTCCTTAATAGTATTTAAGATTATAAATTGGGATGTTAAAATAATAATAATAATAATAATAATAATAAAAATAATAATAGTAATTATTATAATAATAATAATAGTAATAATAAAAATATTAATAAAAGAATAAGAATAATAAAAATAATATTATTAATAATAATAAGTATATTAATAATAATCATGATAATAGTAATAATAATAAGAATAATATTAATAATAATAATAGTAATATTAATAATAATAGTAATAATAATAATAATAATAAATAATAGTAGTATTATATTATTATTTTTGTGTTTATTATTATTATTATAATTTTATTATAAAAAAGTGCATACTGGCTATTACAAGATATCTGTGATGGCGCATGACCCATATTTATAATATAACTTTTTCATTTAAATTAAATTATTATTAAATTTTAAATAAAAAAAAAGTCATCGGATATTGGTATCCTATAAATAAATATGTTATCGGATTTTTATTTTCGACACGAAAAATTTGTTTTTAATTTATACTTTATTAATTATTGTCGCAACCGGAATCGCGACGGGACGACGATCCGAAAAATAAATGGTTTTGAAAAAAAGAGATTTTGGAGTCGCCACCATAGTTTATTCTGGAAAACTACGGAAAAACCATAAAATGATAAGGCATGGTCAATTAGAACCAGATTCTTGGTTCGGGAGTCGGTTACGTGTAGGGAAGGTATTAGCACCCTACAACGCCTGCCCTAAGGCAGTACCTTTAACTAAATGCGCGAATATGGATGTGGTTTTCAAAATGTTTAACTTTCCCTTGAAATAAAACTCTAAAGAAACAAACAATATTTTTTAGTTTTTTGGGCCCGACAAGGATTGACCTTGCTCCTACGTATTCCCATTCAGAATGAGAAATCAGGGTTCCGTAGTTCATTTTAGAAACTGCTTGAAAATTTGTTTGGAAATTGTTTGAAAGATTTATTTGATTGATTACGGATAAATTTGGATTTTTGGGGAAATGAACCTGACAAGGACTGGCCTTGCTCCTACGTATCTCCATTTTTGGTGGAGAATCAAGGATCACGTAGTTCTGGCAGGCAATATTGTTTGTTGTTTGAAATTGTTGATGTTTTTAGTTGTTGATGATTTTATGTTTTTTTTTTGTATTTTCATGAAACAAACAGTAAAGGTTTTTAGCACAAGGACGATGCGTGCGATCACACATGTGCCTAAACCTTTAAAACATATTTTTGGGATTTTGAAGAAAGAGAAAAGATTTTTGGCACAAGGACGATGCGTGCGATCACACATGTGCCTAAACCTTTAAAACATATTTTTTTATAATTTTTTAATTTTACTTTTAATTTTGTATTTTTCTTTTTGTCTTTTATTTTATTTTATTTTTTATGAACAAATCTGACAAAACAATAGATACAATGTACGAGAGTTATCACCACTGAAAATAAAACAAATCACGAAAAAAGTATTAAAGAGCATAAAAAAAAACAACCAATAAGCATAAAAGTGTAGAGATAAAAACCAGAGGTGTGGAAAGAATTGAAGCTCTTTGGTTTGGGCCCAAAACCTCTCTTTTTTGTCTTTGTACCTGTCAGGGGTGTAAGGATGAAATTTGGAGGTGCATCCCAAGATGTGTTAGGTCCAAATCTTTTTTTCTTTCTTGTGTTTTTTATTTAATTGTTTGCACAGTGGGCTTAAGCCCCAAATGGAAAGGGGGTGTGAATATGAGTTGCGCCAAGGAGGCATCCCACGCTAGGCCCAAAGCCTCTTTTCGTTCCCACATCAGAAACCTAGGGTCTCCTTCCCATCCAGCAGCAAAGGAATCTTGGGGCCCCTTCTTCATCTTCTGCGGCAGCCATCTGCCCCTCCGACGAGACCATCCCGCCGCACATCCCCGTAGCTGACCGAGAAAGTCGCCGGCGACGTCACTTATGGTGGAAGCACCGCCGGACACCGTAGAGTCTCCTTTTCTCTCGCGCTCGTTCTTCTTCGAAAATGGTAACCCAGGGAGGGGTTGGCCCTGCACGCGTCGCCACCTCCTCCGCGCAGTCCGCCGCGAGTTGCCTCCACCGTCGGAATCGAGCCCTGGCTTCTTCCCTTCGCTCTCGTGTCTCTGTGCCACGCCGACGCTGCTTCTCGGTAGGGCCAACCTCCGCAAACCGAAGGTCGCGCCAGTGATGCCGCTCGACGCCGGGGTCGTCGCCGGTCTTGGCGTCAGGTCTCCTTTCTTGCTCTTTTCCTCTTCTCCATCTGATCCAATGAAGGATGAATCGATGATGAGTAAGGAATGAATGTTCTGAGAATGAAGAGGTATCAATTTTGTCTGTGGACGGTGATGAAACCGAGGGTGGAGGAGAATGAATGATGATTGATGTTGGATGTTGGCCGTGGTATCAGGTGTTGGTAATGAATGAAGTATGTGGTTGCTATGGAGATTCGAAGAGGAGGATGAGGATGGTAGAACTGGTGTTTGGTTGTGTTGATGATGATGGTCGTGAGAGGCCTTGGTTGTGGCACTGGGTGAATATGGATGATGATTGTGGAGATGAAAGTCTGTGGGCAGAGGTTGAGAGAGTCAGATGAAGATGATAGGCTGTTGGAGGTGATCACAGGTGAAATGGAAGTATAGTTGGAATGGTTACGGGTGAGGGGTGGAGAGTAGTGTGTTACGGATGAGAGGAGCAGAGGGAGCCAGTGCCCCACGGCTGTGGTTCCTGGATTGTGCCCCCCTTTGCAGTGAAGATGATGGGCTCCTTAAATTGGCAGAAGGGGTGCCATTGTCGGCAGCTTTGATTGGGGAATTAGGAGCGTCGGCAACTCTCATTAGAGGATTGGGAATTGGTGGAAGAATTTGGTAGGCAGATAATTGGAGGATTGGGAGTGTCGGTAGCTGTGATTGGGGAATGCAGAAATTATTGGGTTGGTGGAAGATTATAGACAGACATAAGTGGATGGTTGGTAGTAGTGGAAAAATTAGTGGAAGTTTGTTAACTGTGGGATGATGGAAGTGGACCATGGCAAACTGTTTGAGAGTGTCGGCAGCCTTCATTGGAGCATTGTGAGAAACAGGTGGGAATTATGGACGAATGTTCAACTGAGACGAACGACCATTTTAAAATATACTACACTGTTTGGACGAACGTTTCAGACCGCACAGACGAACGCTCCCCACGAACTGAAATACATCATCAAGGCCGAACGTTCAAAACATCACCAAGGCCGAACGTTTTTGAGGTCGAATGGTTTGAGATCAAACGGCCGAAAAGGGAGGACGACCATGACGAACGCCAGCACACAAACGACCATTTTTAAAACAAATGACTATTCGGACGAGCGGTACAACGAAATGGACGAACGTTCGCACTAGGCATAGGACGAGCGTCCACAGTCGAACGCTGGAAGAAAATAAGCACTAGTACGAACGCTGAAGTAGACCGAACGTTCATTAAACAATATGACCGAACGCTCACTAACACAAACTTGCTAGGCCGAACGGTTGATGACGAACGTCCAAAGGACCGAGCCGAACGGGTCGAAGATGATCGAACGGTTGAAACTGAGGACGAATGTCCTAAATGAACAAATGGTCGAACGGCCGAATATGAACGCTTGAGGATGACCGAACGGTTGAACATGAGAATTGTCGAACGTCCTAGAAGTCAGTATGGACGAACGTTAGAATAAGGCAAAGTACGAATGGTGGAGGACGAACGTTCGTGAAAATTCAAGGACGAACGGTTGCAGTGAACGGAGGACGAACGTTTCGAAGTTGGAAGGATCAGGACGAGCGCCAGGATAGCGAGGACGAGCGTAGATGGGGTGAACGAATTGGTCGAGCGGTCGCACAAGGCATAGGACGAGCGTTCAACAGAGGGACCGAGCGTTCAAGTAATGATCGAACGCTTATTAAACAATATAAACTGAACGCTCATTGACACAAAACACATCAAAACCGAACGTTCTCTAAGAATAAACATGACCGAACGCTATTTGCTGAACACCACAATGGGCCGAACGTCCAAAACCGAACGCTGAAGACATATATCGTTCATCAAATCATTATGACCGAACGGTTGAAGATGAGGACGAACGTCCTAAAGAACTGAAATGTCGAACGGTTGAATAGTGCAAAGGACGAACGTCCTAAAAGACCGGGACGAACGTCTGTGATATTATTCAATAAAGAACGAACGTTTGCATGCAGAGGGAAGGAACCGATCGTCAAAAAGATTTGGAGCAGAGAAACGAACGCGTACGAAAGGCAGAGGACGAACGGTCGCATAAAGGCAAGGACGAACGTTCGCACTAGGCATAGGACGAGCGCTCATGCTCACGCATGGGAGAGGACGGAGCCGAATGTCAGAGGACGAACGCTCTTTTATTTTTTATTTTCATTTTTTATTTTTTATATTTTTTTTATTTTTATTTTTATTTTTATTATTATTTTTTTATTATTATTTTTTTTTACTCTCTTCTTTTTTTTTTATTTGACACTCATGATGAAAATAAAATATATCTATTGGTCAATCCGGACGAAATTGGGTGTTGACAATTATTTAATTTAATTAAAATTTTTAATATTATTTAATATATTTTATATTTAAATAACTATTAAAATATAGTTTACATTATTATAGTAGTAAAATTAAAAAAATAAAAATAAAAATAATAATAATTAAGAAATCTAAAAATTTTGAAATCTTATTTTATTAATTTAATATTTTAATATAATTTAATATATTTATCATATTTTATATAATTTCTTTTATTTTTATTACTTTTATTTTAATTTTAATTTTTTAATATAATTATTATATAAAAAATTAAACTATTATTAAATTTTAAATAAAAATTAAGATTTAAAATGTCATCGGATATTGGTATCCGATAACTATTTTATCGAATTTCTAATTTCGACAAAAAAGTTTTAAATTTTTTTTTATTTATATCTTATTAATTATTTAATTTAATTTAAAAATTTTGTATTATTTAATATTTTTATATTTGAATAATTATTAAAATATAATTTATATTATTATAGTAGTAATATTAAAAAAATAAAAAAAATAGTAATAATTAAGAAATCTAAAAGTTTCGAAATCCTATTTTATTAATTTAATATTTTAATATAATTTAATATATTATATATTCGAAATCCTATTTTATATAATTATTTTTATTTTTATTGCTTTTATTTTAATTATTTTAATTTTAATTTTTGCAATATAATTACTATATGAAAAATTAAATTATTAATAAATTTTAAATAGAAAATAAAATTTTAAAAAACGGATATTGTTATCCGATAACTATTTTATCGGATATCCGACGCCACTAAAAATTTAATTTTTGTTAATTATTTAATTCAATTTAAAAATTTAATATTATTTAATATATTTTATATTTAAATAACTATTGAAATATAGTTTATATTATTATAGTAGTAATATTAAAAAAAATGAAATAATAATAATAATAATAATTAAGAATTTAAAAATTTTGAAATTCTATTTTATTAATTTAATATATTTATATATATTAAATCACATTTTATATAATTATTTTTATTTTTTTTAATTTTATTTTAATTATTTTATTTTTAATGTTTGTAATATAATTATTATAATTATACAAATCATATTTTAATAAGTATTAAAATATAAAAAATATTAAATAATATTAAATAATTTTAAATTTTAAAATTAAATTAAATAGTTATTTAATTATAAATAAAAGATAAAGTTTTAAAAATTTTGTTAAGATAATGCAGAGTTAAAGAAGTATAGATTACTTTAAATAGAAAGAGAAAAAATAAAAAAAAAATTAGTAAGGTTAAAAAGCTATTTTTGAAAAGGTTGAAGGTGTAGGATGAATTGTTGGAGGTGCAAGTGTAATTAGAAATATGGGCCTTATTTGAGAGCCCATGACCCAATCACTGGATAAGTGAACAGAACAGACCTAAGCAAACGTTTCCATTTTACAATTGGATAGTTTGTTTCTTCTCTAGGTGTGGCCGGGAACGACAAAGAAGTTAATCTAAGAGAAAAAAGAAGGATTGTAGCGATGGCGCATCAAGGGGAACCGACAAAGCTGCGGTGGGGCGAGCTGGAGGAGGACGACGGCGAGGATCTGGACTTCCTCCTACCGCCGCGACAGGTCATAGGGCCCGACGACAATGGGATAAAGAAGGTGATTGAATACAAGTTCGACGAGGACGGCAACAAGGTGAAGATAACAACCACCACGCGCACTCGAAAGCTCGCCAATGCGCGTCTCAGCAAACGCGCCGTCGAGCGTCGCTCCTGGCCCAAGTTCGGTGACGCCGTCCACGAAGAAGTCGGCAGCCGCCTCACCATGGTATCCACCGAAGAGATCCTCCTCGAACGCCCCAAGCCCCTTGGTAACATTTCTCTGCGGAATCTGCGTTTTGTTACCATTTTCATTACAATTTTTATTGTTTTCTTCCTTAATTGTACTGTTAATAATGTCTTTGCTGAATGGTAATGTCTGTGGTAATAAGCTATTGGAGAAAATGCATGAACTGCAATTACATTGGATCATCTCTTTGTGCTCACAATTCTGGATGACCTTCAGATTTGAAACAAATCATAATATGACACTATTTATGGCATTGTTTTTGGGACTTTCAATTTGATTTCCGATACTGACATTTGCAAACTTTATTTTAGAGAGGTTGGGTGTGGGAGAGGTTGAACCTCATGAAAGCTAAACAAGAAAAGAAAATATATCTCAGTTGATTTTGGATGAGGAATTGATTGCTGATAACTGTAAAAAGAATTAGGGAAATAGTTTAAAAAAATGAGAGTATAATTAGGAGAAGGGCTCTGAATACTGGGTTCTGAAAAACCTCTGGTTGTGCATGAGAGTGAAGACGTGAACTTGAGGTCAGTGTGATTAGTATAGGTATCGTAAGTAATTATAGGATTGTTATAGAGGAGGATAATAGGATTGATCTATCATCAGTTTTTAATTACTGTGTTTCTGTGATTGTTAACAGGATCCAAAACGGAGGAGCCGAAGACTGGTGGAGACCCCTTGGCTCAATTCCAGAAAGGTGCTGTTCTGATGGTGTGTAGGACTTGTGGGAAGAAGGGTGATCACTGGACCTCAAGGTGTCCATACAAGGATCTCGCCCCGCCATCTGAGGGATTCGTGGATAAGCCTGCAACATTAGATGCTGCAGCGGCAACAGGTGGCGCAACCAAGGGAGCCTACGTGCCTCCTGGTATGAGGGCAGGGGCTGAGAGGAGTAGTGGATCTGATATGCGGCGAAGGAATGATGAGAACTCTGTGAGGGTAACCAACCTCTCTGAAGACACAAGAGAACCAGATTTGCTGGAGCTGTTCCGTCCTTTTGGTCCTGTAAGCAGAGTTTATGTTGCCATTGATCAAAAGACTAGCATGAGCAGGGGCTTTGGTTTTGTCAACTTTGTGAACAGGGAAGATGCACAAAGAGCTATCAACAAACTTAATGGGTATGGTTACGATAATCTGATACTTAGAGTTGAATGGGCAACCCCCAGAGCAAACTAGATGTTTTGTGCTTTTGCCCCTTCTGTTATAAATGGTGTTCTGAATGTCCATCTATTTTTGTAGTCCAAGTCATGTAATTGTACTTGTTTCCTTTGAGATGATTTAGCATTTAAAATTATACCCTTAAGATCTTAAGCTGCTTTTTGATAATCAGGTATCATCATACCCTTCTACACATAAAGAGTATTTCATTTTGAAAGTAAAAATGGTTGATCTTTATTGGCTTAGGATGCTATGGTATATCAATTTTCTTTCTACACTTTATTTCATTTGAAAGTAAAATGGTTGATCTTTCTTGGATTGGGATATAATGGGATATCAATTTTCTTTCTTGGCTTAGGGTCAGTCCAATCTACTCTATTTTTTACTGATTAATAAAAAGTCATTAACTTGCTGATTTTGACATTCTTACCCATTAAGTATCAATACTTTTAAGTATATTAGGTAAAAAATAATAGAGATATTGAAAATCTAAAAATATTAGAAAATCATTATTAGTAAAAGATACTCTTCAAATAAATAACTGTGATTTGTTTTTTTAAATCCCTTCTACCTTCATAATTTTATTGTATTCTGTGGAACCTCCCCATTACAATATCTATGTTATATTAGGCGAGTTTTAAAAAGTAATACTTCTTCATTTAATTTATTCTTTCGGAATGTTATTTAATTCAATAATATTTCTGATCCTCCGTTAACATTTGTAATTGTAATAGATGTAATGTTATTAAGGATTTTCATTAAAAGGTTCATTTATGCCATTCAATTGGCGGTTTAATATATTTTAGTTTATATTATCGTGTTACCAAAATCAATCTAAAAGATTCAATTAAAAATATTCTTTAAAATAATTTTTGAAGTTATTATTGTAGAGAAAATTTAATTACTTATTATTAATATATGTAATAGTATATATATATATATATATATATTAATATTATGTTGAAACCTTTTATAATTTAATAAATAAAAAAAAATAAGTTATCCTATTATTATTCATCAGTTATTAATTTTATTACTATTTACTATTTTATTTGAATAAGATTTATTTATATTTATTATTTTATTTGATTCAAATTTATTATTATTTACATTATTTTATTTGTATAAGAAAGTAAAACAATAAACACAACCGTTCATGAAAGAGTTTTCCAGCATTCTAATTGTTATTTATATTATTTTAAAATATTGGTGTTCGTAAAGTTTAAAAATCCATTGATGCATTCGATTGATCTAACGAGTTGTGTATCTTAAGAGGGAAGCACTATTATTTTGTTTTTCCTTGTATTATGTGAGATTTTCTCTCTAAATAAAATGTTTTGCGTACCTCAACCCTGTTACTTTGTAGTTTTTCTTAATATTTCTATTATTTATTATAAGAAATGTTTGGTTTGATCAATCCTCTTCTATCCATATTTCTATCTTATTATTATTTTATTTTATTTTTATTTCTAACATACTATAGTTGCCACTTGTCCTAGCATATCTAGGAGTTAAGGTGGTTATATTTGTAGTTTTTCTTTTTTAAGAATTCAAAATCTGATGTTGAATTTATGGAAACTATTCTTATTATTGAGGATTTTTGAATAATCAGTTTTACTGAGGTGTTGCTTGAATGTGATTCTTCATTATTATGTAAAACTTTTATTTCTCTTATGGTGTTTCCTCGGTCTCTTAGTAGAAGATGGAGAAAATGTTTGAAGATTTGTGAAGACATTGAGTTCACGATATCACATATATTTTGTGAAGAAAATCATTATCTTGATAAATAAGTTAAGATGGAGATTACGAATAAAAATAACTTCACTTGGTATTCTGGAATGTCACATTTATTATTTTAGTTTGTTCATAACAGGTTTCAACTTCCTATATTTCCTTTTGTTTAAAAGGGAGTGTGTTTTATATTTTTTCTTTACATGAGTTTGGTGTAGTCATGTTTTGCATTTTGTTTTTTTTTCTTTTATTGTTCATATGATAAGAAATTATTAGTAAATTTTTGGACGTGAACCTAATTAAGATGTCAAAATATATAGTAATGCTTAAACAAAATTTACACACTAGGATAGAAATTTTATATTTTTATTATTTTTGTATTAAGTCTTTATTGTGTTATAATTGTATTTTATAACTTTTTATGTAATTAAAAACCTTTTCGAAATTAGTTTTTTTTAATAAGGTGTTGGACAAATGTCTTTAATGATTAGACCTTTGAATTTAAGATTCACAGTATAAAATACATTTTTTTTCTAAACTTTTTGTATTAATAATTTCTCATTTGAAAAGTTAAAATATTTTTTTAGTGAATTTCTAAAGATATTTTTTAATTCTTGTATTTGAATTTCTAAGTTAAAATATTTTTTACTGAAATTTTTTTTAGCTTTCTTAATTTCTCATTATTAAAATATATTTCACTTGTGATGAACATCTGATAAGGATAGAGACACATGCTTAGAAAGAATAAACATGTCTAAAATGGAAGCATTTCCATCTAAAATAGAAGTTTTGTTTTGTGTTGACTTTTCATATATCTTGAGATAAGCTAACTTGTTGACTTGTTGATTTTTGACTTGAGTTGTTTGTTTTGTAGGTAAAACTAGTGCAACTTCGAGGAGGATACCATTACTTGAAGTGAAGGAGAGCCTCACCCTTTGAGCAAATCATGCTTAGCACCTATTTTCGAGTCTTGGAAGGCAACGTCCCAAATTCAGGGTCTTACAGGTTTACAAAAACTGAATATTTATAAACTTTCTTATAGCGTAAAAACATATTTTTTAAAAACATTAACTTTTAAACATGTATAATTTATTCAAATCATAATAGTTCCAAAAGCTTTATCCAATTACATTACTCCAAAAGTAATTAAAATGACCAAGAAAATAAAACAACTACAATTACATTGTTTCAAAAGTATATATTGAAATAACTATTTAAAGAAACCCAAATCTTTTTCCCGTCATTTCACGAATTTATCATGCCTCTAGAGCATTTGCAATATCATATGCTCATGTATAACACATTATACGATCATTGTTGATAATTTCATTCACAAGGGGGGGGGGGGGGGGGGGGGGGGGGGGGGGGGGGGGGGGGGGGTGGGGGGAGGGGGGAATTGGTGATTACTAAAAACGAATGCTTTTTAAATCTTTTTGTAAACTTTGAATGATCTTGAATCTTTCTTATAATCTAAGTAAAATGTGTATTCAATTCAAGGTAAAAGAGATAAGGAGAGAAGAACAAACACAAGATTTTTATCTTGGTTCGGCCTTAATGCCTACATCCAGTCACCCTTCCAATCAACCTTAGATTGAAGGATCTTTCACTATAATGATTTGAGATTCAACCTTTTTAGCATGAGCATGACATTCTTTACAATCTTTTTCAACAATCTTAATTTCTGTTTTATCATTTTCAACAGATTGCAAAGCTTGATCACGTTCAATTTTTAGCTTATCAATTTCATCAACAAGGTTATTTATTCTATATACAAAATCTTTTCTCTCAGAGTTTAATCGATTAACCTTGTATTGTAGTTTCCTTGCCTCAACATGTAGCTCCTGAAATGCATCCAGTAGTTGATCATATCTGACTTCTATTGGCTCGTTTTCAAAGTTGTTGTCGCTGCTTTCAAAGCACACTGATCCAGCCATAAGACATAAATTTGTCTCTTCTTCCAGACTTTGATCATCATCACTGAACGAGTCATCATCACTATTTTTCCATGCAATGTCTGCTTTTCTCTACATATCATCACTTTGATAACAATTGACTGTTTTTGTTCAGTCTCCTCTTCTTCTTTCAATCTCCCCAACTCCAATTCGTGTTCCCTGAGCTTTCCAAACAGTGTGGACATATTCATAGTGGTTAGATATCTAGATTCAGATATAGTCGTTACCTTTGGTTGCGAACTTCTATTGAGACTCTTTAAGATCTTTATATTGATTTCTTCTATCTCAAAGACTTTGCTATGTGCTATCAAGTGGTTGACAATGTGGGTGAATCTTTTCTGTATATCATAGATGGTCTCTCTAGCCATCATCCTGAACATTTCGTATTCTTGGATTAGAGAGTTCTTTCTGGATCTTTTCACCTCATTCGTTCCTTCATGAGTTACCTCTAGGACCTCCCACATTTCCTTAGCACTTTTGCATGTTGACACCCTGAAAAAGTCATCAATGGTAAGTGCAGAAGATATAACATTTCTAACTTTAATATCATATTGAGCTCTCCTATTTTTCTCTTGATTCCACTAAGAAAAATTTTTCAAAACAGGTTTTCCATCAACAAGTTTAGTGGGTTCAAAAGGACCATTTAAAACAGCATCTCATACACCTCTATCTACAGATTCAAGAAAGATTCTCATTCTGATTTTCCAAAAAGGATAATTTTCACCAGCAAACAACGAATGTCTGTTCGTAGATGCACATTCACCGAAGGTTTGAGAAACAGAGGCCATCACAGGATCACTTAATCGATTATACAAAAAGAGTAATCGATTTGTTTTTCAAATAACTTTTGAAAACCTCTGGTTCCAATTGTTAGAAATGAATTGCCTTGTTTCTTAACACCAAGAGAGGGGGGGAGGGTGAATTGTTGATTACTAAAAACGAATGTTTTTCAAATATTTTTGTAAACTTTGAATGATCTTGAATCTTTCTTGTAATCTAAGTAAAACACTTATTCAATTCAAAGTAAAAGAGATAAGGAGAGAAGAACAAGCACAAGGTTTTTATCCTAGTTCGACCTCAATGCGTACATCCAGTCACCCTTCCAATCAACCTTAGATTGAAGGATCTTTCACTATAATGATTTGATATTTACACAAAAGGTTTTACAGAGAACACACTCTCATAATGTAAACACCTCTCACACTCACAATCAAATATAGAAAGAAAAGACCTGCATACACAGAACCACACGTCCTTTTTGCAGAACCCTTTGGGACCACCCCTCAAAGTCAAAAACCCCTTGTTCTTCTTCCTGTCTCACACGAACAAGGAACCACAATCCGAGATTGCAAAAAACACGTTTCTGATCAATGTAGAAACACCTCAGCAGTGCAGAGTATGATCAGTCAATTGCATCCACAGTTCTTCTCTCAAGAATCCTTCAAGATTCTTTCAAATCTTTGAATCTTGATTCTTGGAGGTTCTTAATCACCTGTAACATTTTTCTCTAATCAAAGATATCATATATGAAATTTCAAAATGATCAAATCGTTATTCTTGTTACAGTACAATGAGCAATGCATCTCATGACAGACGTAGATTAATCGATTACGTTAGTAATGTAATTGGTTATATAAATGACAGATGTAACACAATTGCAATTCAAACATATTTAATTGAATGCACAATTAATGGAATCGGTTTGAAATAAATGCTAGTCAACATATTTAAAAATATGACAGTTAAAACAGTTATGACTTAGCTTTAAAACAGATTTCAAAACATAACAAACTTAATTGATTATATACACAATGTAATCGATTAAGCTAAACACTTAAGCAAATTTTGAATATTTTTTCTCTTCAAAACTCATCATAGCACATAGCAAAAAGATGTTTCCAAAGACATGAGTTTTAATCGATTTAACATTTAATGTAATCGATTCAAAACCTGTTGTTTTGCCATAGTTCAAAACAAAAGTTATCTTATGAGTTCAATTTATTACAACATCAATGTAATCGATTCTATCATACAAAATTGATTTGTGCTAGATGTTTTATCTCATCAAAACATTTAACATGCATACAGAAGATATACACAGTTATGATCATAGAGTATGCAAGCTAATCAACACAATAACATATGTATTAAACATATAGAAACACTTGTAAATCAACACATGTAACAAACACAAATACAGATTTCTGTTGTGTTTAGTATAACATATTTGTGTGTGTTTACAGTCAATGTGTTGTCATCATCAAAAACCAAATTATCAGAGTTTGGGGTTCAACATTCATATTGATCCCCATATCAACATCAATAATAATCAAACACCTTATATATAGAAGTATTAACAATAGAATTCCTAATCCTCTAACACAAACAATTCAATCATATTAAATTACTCGATCCTCGATCCTTGGACCTTGATCTTCCATGTTATCACAAACATAAAAAAACATAGACTAACCGTTTGTTCTCTCAACAACGCTTATGCTAACTACACCTCATATTATTATCACTATCAACATAACATTCCTCTAGAGTGTCATCATCATTACAATCATCAACACATGTAACACATCATGAATAACCTCATGATAACCACCACCATGAACCTCTATAGAACCATAAGCATCATAGTGGAAAGAACTAGTCCCACTTTTGTACCCTACCTCACCTACCTGTAGCCTCTCCTACATACCATTTGTAGCCTCCCCTTTAGATCATCTGTAGCCTTTCCTATATATCTGCTCGAGTAGTTCCGCAATCCAGTTAAGGAACATGTATTCTTGCCACACAAGGATAGAGAAAACACCATCACCCCTACACAAGGAAGGTTTAATACCTAAATCACCATTCTCTTTTCCACGACTATTTTCCAAAGTGGATAACCCTCTCTTTTCAACAACCAATGTCAAAGGGAGCACCTATCCGCAGATAATCTCAGGATTTACTAGATACAGTAAGTAGAACGATTCTCCACTCTTATGCTCATCAAGTAAACATTCAGGTACACCACATCGCTCACTCATGCTCCAATCCCAACCACAAGTCAAACCCTGACCCTTAACATAGTCACTAATCTCATTCTCTACTTATCATCACGTTCCACAACTCCTCAAGCTTGGTCCATATCCATTCTTTATCAATTTCGCCATGTTTAACAAAAATACACTAGGATAATCGATTATCATAAGTGATAATCGATTATTCCCGAGAAGTTCATAATTAGACAAAACATATTATGATAATTGATTATCACTTATGATAATCAATTATTCCAGTTCTAGCACATCAAATTTTCAGATTTATCACATATGAAAGGATAATCGATTATCATATTCGATAATCAATTATTTTTTAAACAAAACTTAAACTAACTTACAAATATTCAATTATAACTAGTGATTATCCTATGAGTTTTATTTTAAGACAAGAACTAAACCAAATGAAAGAAGGAAGGTGAAGAAACTTCTCTCCTATAATAACTATAATAAAAATTAAAATATATATTTATAATAAATTGTAAACGTGCTACTGTATACATAACATTAAGAAGTAATTATATTTTTAACGAGCTATTCCATTATAGGTTAAACTATTTCTTCTCCACGAGGACGATACTTTGAAAATATGACATGAAAGAAAAACAAAAAGTAGACAGAGAAAACTGTGGTCCAGTGGTTGTTACTGGGACCATCCATGCAGGCGCCGCGAGAAAAAGACAATGTTTCAGCTGAAGCGAACGTGCACTCTCGTGACCACGCCAACGCAACCCCTCATTCGGTAATCTAATCCTAAAATTCCCACGTAAGATAATCCTCTGTTTTTTGCTTTGTCTTTTTTCTTTCTCGCAACCTGTTTATTCTTCTGAATATTTTTGGCATGATGAACTAAAATCAGAAGTATATGTTTTGCTTTTCTCTTCTTGACAATAAACAATGATAAGTCTTATTTCAAAGTTTATTTCAAGAATTATATTTCATAATAAATTTACAGAAAATGTCGGTGAAATTACTGACATAAAAATTCTAATATATCAATTTCTTTTTCATGCAACTGTGTTTTATTATGACAATTAGCTTATAGATTCAATTCAATAAAAAAATATGATTTATGATGCTTTATATATTTTGATTAACAATTTTAATTTTTTTAATTTAAATAATAATAAAGATTAACAAATTTTACATAAAATAATTAATTTTAGCAAACGACTTGAAAAATAAAAATAAAGGATTAACTCTAGATGTCAATTCAACGTTAAAATAATTCTTTAATAAAACTTCGAAAGAATAATGAGAGTTGAGGGTTTAAGAAGAACGTTTACTACATTAAATTATAGTTTTCGATTGCTCAAAAGTAATATACAACACAATGAAAACTTTGTCTTTTATAATAGTTTATCCTAATTGAAATACATCTAAAAATCCTTAATATAGTTTAAAATTTATATAGTGTTTTAGTACTATTTTAACTTGTCTATAAAGTTATTTTTAATTATTCTGTTTATCTCTTGTTAATATAAGTTCTTATGTGAATGAACATCCTTATTAAATATCATTTAAAGTTATAAAAAACTAAATATTATGCAGGTTAATGATACAGTGATATGTTTTGTAATAATTTTTTTTTATATGTGGGTAATTATTAAAAACTATTCTCAATACAGTTTTTAAAATTCTTAAAAAAATTATGTTTGTTTTTTTCAAAACAAAGAATATTTTTTTATAGGAGATTATAAACATCCGCAAACAATGTTACTTGAACTCGGCTAAAACTAATATTAGTCAGAAATCAAATTCTTTAAATTTTTGTTTAACATAATTATTTAATCAAGATTGGATCTGACGATGAATCACGTCCTGAAGAGTTGTCGCTTGGGATGAAAAATTTTCTAATTATTTTTTTTTTAGAAAACATAAATAGTTGAAATCTTCACCAGCTTCATCTTAGTGTTTGGTTCCACCCAAGGGATTCTTTCTCAAAGGTCCTTTCTTCCATCCTTCAGAAAACACGCAAATCCCGAATAAAAATTGCTTGAACTCTTCGTAGTGAACGTCAACACTCTAAAGTACAGAACTTTCATCACCCTTTTCTTCTTTCTGTGCCACCCTTTTACAAGGTAATCCATCTGTTACTTTATTTTCTTTTACGCTTCCATCTTAGTTCATTTGGATTGGTGGTGGCATTTTTCTTATTCCTCCGCAGCATTTTCATTATATTTTGTATATTTACATATAATTGTCCAAAAATTCTATGTTTTGATTTAATGGGTATTTGATTTTTTTTTATCAGATACCATGCATTCATCAACTTTTGGTGTTGAAGGAGCTACTTTGGGGGTTCCAAAACGAAGGGGCTTGGTGGATTTTGTGGACTTCAGAAATGGGAGTGTTTTGAGACGTAGCACAGTGTCCATGACAAAGAATAACACCAATCTTTGCGGGTTGAGACTTGGTTCTGCCACTATGGAAACTAAGCTAATTAGTACCAGTGTTGGTTTTGGTGGCGTTTTTGGGTCGTCCGTTAAGCCCAGATCAGTGAGGGTTATGGCTTCTGGTTTGTATCCAATTGCTGATGGTTTTGATTTGTTTGATTTATTAGCTATTGTGAAGCATTTTCGGATTGCGTTTGTCTTGCCTGTGATGTGTATATAATGTACTTGGTTCATGTGGATGGACCAAGTGTTGTTTTGCTTAATGATGCCCTTTTTTGGCTTTCTTGGAAAACCTGGTTTTTTGCATTGCCGCTTCTTTTTTTTTTTTTTTGAATTGCATTAGTGTTTTATTTCTAGCAAGATTATGCTTGTTTATGTGTGTTAGCTATCGATTGTGTTGTTGCTAATGTTTGTTGACTTAGGTAGTTAAGTCTGTTGCTCGATTTCCCCAACATGAAGTCTGCATGATGAATGATATGAATCTCGTGGTTTGTAATCCAGTTCATACATGAATGTTTAATTTGAGCATGAGGGAATTCTAATTATACTGCGGAATTCATCTTTTATAAATGCCTTTTTTTTTCTGTTGGCCCTTAATATTGTCTCTATACTAGGAATGGTATTACTATACTTACGTTTTTGCAGTTTCATATGTGATGATTCCGAAAACAGTTTTTTTAGTGCTAAAAATTGTCTCTAAATATCAAAATCTATGGACAACTTCTGCTATTCTGTCAGGTTACAGTGTAAATCTCACTTGTATTTGTGATTTGAATCACTCAGTATGGTACGGTTCAGCTAGCCAGTGATACATATAATGTGATGAATAGCAGTTGATTTTGGATTGTGCAATATGTGAATGAATCAGTGTGATTCTGTATCATTAGTACAAATTACGTAGTTTTTTACTAATTTTCCTTTTTACTTTTGTTTAACCATTTCTCGTACAGAAATGATGGAGCACAACTGAATGACCTACTTGATTATTTTTCTTCTTTCTTTTTGTTCAATATTATTATTTGCTTTTTCCATTGTTCCATTTTTAGGTTTAAGAAACACGCACTCACTTGTGACTTGTCATTTTGTTGTGAGACTTATAGTTAAGATGTTTTAATCAATTTCTGGTTTAAACCTGTAACACAAGATATGGCATTTATACAATATATTTCAATTTCTTTTTTCATTGGCTCTTACGATTCTATATAATATTTTGATTCACAATGCAAAAGTTAGCTTGAAAATTCAGATTTGAATGGTAATTTGATAACTTGCTAGCTGTTACATATATTTATATGTTCTTACAGATACTCATAGCAAGTAAATTGAGTTGCAGATGGAAACATTGAGGATGTTGTACCAACTACCCTTCAAAGCAGATCTTCTGGAACTGTGCTACCATATGTTGGTGTTGCTTGCCTTGGAGCCATTTTATTTGGCTACCATCTTGGGTATGTACAACCTCTTCTTCCTATTTGATGTGGGTCGATGGACTATAATGGCTCAAGTCATTTCTTTGTGCTGCTATCTATGTTATAATGGTTTCGGGTATAACTGTGACTATTTTTCATTCAATAATATCTTTGTGTTGGAGAACTCTGACAATGTGGTGTTTGATGTAGGGTGGTAAATGGTGCTCTTGAATACCTTGCAAAGGATCTAGGAATAACTGAAAATACTGTTCTACAAGGTTCATGTTTTATATAAGTGTGTGGATCAATATATCTATCTATGTATGTAAATTACTTTGAAATTTTTTATTGATTTAACAAGTAATGAAAACTTTTTACATGTGAAAATGCAATTTGTTTTATGCACTCATAAAGAGAAGATTTTCAGTATTCATGACTATAGTGTACATGCCAATGGTACTGTTAACATAAGCAGCAAATTAACCAAGCTTTATTGGGAAAAACCTAAGTCTCACATTGATTAGAGATAGTGCAAAATACAACATATAAGTGAGTTCAATCCTCACCTTGCCTTACAAGCTAATTTTTTACAGTCAAGTTAGTCCTAGACCACTTTGTAATAAGTTCTATGAAAGCAGGTTTGAATGAGTATTTTATTAAAAGTTCCAGCATATAAGTCCCACTCTGTACTATTGAGATTTTAGAAGTTCTAACATGACTTGCATATGCCCCATCAATCATTTTCTCTTGATTATCATGAGTGAAAATCCCTGAACAGGCTGGATTGTCAGCACACTTCTCGCTGGTGCCACCGTCGGTTCATTTACTGGTGGATCATTGGCTGACAAATTTGGAAGAACTAGGACTTTTCAATTAGCTGCAATCCCCCTAGCAATTGGAGCATTTCTTAGGTCTGTCAGTTAGTATTTAGGACAAGGTTTTATCTGTTTATACTTTTGAAATCTGACATTATAAGTTATGACAAATTTACAGTGCTACAGCCCAGAGTGTTCAGCCAATGATCATTGGTCGGTTACTTGCTGGTGTAGGAATTGGTGTTACATCTGCTATAGTACCATTATACATATCTGAGGTGCATTATTAATTATACTTATCTTTGTGATCTTGTCTAAATAAGATAATAAGATATCTATCTACATATCCTTCTTATGGGCAGATTTCACCAACTGAAGTCCGTGGTGCACTAGGTTCTGTTAATCAACTTTTTATATGTATTGGGATTCTTCTGGCACTGGTAGCTGGGTTGCCTTTGGCTGGAAACCCTTTATGGTATTGCCTTGTTTCACCTTACTGCTTTTTTCCTCTTTTAAGTGGGGATAGGGTTAAGTTTTCACCTAACTTCTTTCTGAGCTGTTTATTTCTTCCGGTGATTAATATCATATAGAGATGGTAAAATGCTAGAAGGAAGTAAAGATATCTTTTTGGTGGGCAATAAATCAGTGATAGAAGGAAATATGCTAATAGAAGAGAGAAATTTGTTAAGATTTTCTGTCTGTATCTAAATCCCAAGTATTTTCTCAATAAGAATTGAATGTCGGGGATTTTGTTGGAGCTAAACATTAGGAGTTATTTTATAGTAGTTTGATTTCCTTAGTTTAGAATATTCCACTTAGAAAAGATGCAGATCCCAAGTCTGTGTTCTTATCTGGAGAAATAAACATCTCAAAAAGAGGTTTGCTGAAAACTTACACACCCCATCCCCACTTTTTTAGCCCTAAAACTTGATATTATTAATGCTATCTTGCAGATTTTCTAACTAATTATGTAGATGATTTGATAGGATATTGAGAGTCTAAGAGAGAAGGAGAAAAGGGAATGAGACGGTTAGGAGAGTAAATAGGGTGTAACTGTAATAACAGTTAGTTGGCGGGAAAAGGGAGCTCAGATAAAGGGCTGGGATACTCTTGTAAGAGTCAGTTTTTGTGAATTCATTGTATAGACAGGACACATTTATCCTATGGAGGGGGAATTGCTCCCTTGGAGGCTTTGAGTGTACAGATTGGCGTAAAAATAGCAGAAGTATTCAGTTTTCTATCCTTTATCTCTCTTTATCTCTAGTGTAGCGTGTGTGAGTGAGGAATTTGGATAGATTTCTTACCAAGAAACCTATCATAATTACATAATTATAGCTGTACAAGATTTTTAACCAGCAAATTTGCACCAATAATAACAGATATTCTGTAGTGTACACCAATCCGATATCAAATATTCTGCAATATTTTTCAATCTACACCAACTAATAGCAAATGTTATTCTAATAAATTCCCCTAACAGAAATATGAAGTCTCATCATTAATGGTTATTTGCAAACATGTGGTTTGTGATAAAAGTGCAATTGCAGATTCATAGATATTGAAATCTGGACACTGCAATGAAGGATAATAAATTATTCACTTGGTGCACAAAAATTCTATTTAACCCAATTTTAGGGCCTAATTTTTATCAATATTTGAAATTAGACTTGATATTTTCACATTATAGAAGTAATAGCTTGGACCCAATATGTATGGATCACTGGAAAGTAATATTTCTTTCTTTTCGAAAATAATTCTTCCTGGTTTATTTGATAATGTTAGTTTTGAGGTTAAATTCATATTTCCATGATGTCTTCATGGTTTACAATATATTTTCTTATTGGGGTATCCAGGTACATTTGCTGGTTAGTTTTCTACTTTGTCTAGCTCATTTGATTTTTTAATTATATTTTATCAGGTGGCGGACAATGTTTGGCATTGCAGTAGTTCCATCTGTTCTGTTAGCACTAGGAATGGCAATTTCTCCAGAAAGTCCACGCTGGCTTTTTCAGGTTTTCCTGCAACTCTACTATCTTTGGTCTGGGAAGATTTAAATTCATGACAGTTAAACTACAGTAAAAAATCCTTTTAGACGCATCAATATTTTTTTATTCTGCAAATATTTGTTTTATAAATCTGACTTAATCTTACCAATTAGCTTATAAGTTCTATTTTGTCCACTTCTCGACTGAGACTAATCACCCATGAAGTTTGGATGCTTAATATGACATGAGTATGATACGACACAGATGTGGAGACACAACAATTTTTTGAATTATAGGATACTACATTTGGAATATGTTAAAATACAATTATTAGATATTTTATATAGATGCAAAATATTGATACAAAAAGTGTCATTGATTTTTTATCATCAATTCTATGATTATCGCAATTTACAATAAGGCATTTGTGGTCATAACAAAACAAGGTATAGTTTCTTGATATGTGATAACCAGTCTTGGGTAGCTGCATCAATAGAAATATCTTTAGTAGAACTAAAATCAAGTATTTAGTCCATACACCTACAATCCACAAAGAAAGTTTCTAAATTTGGTTGACGATACCAATTCAAGAAGCTCAAAACCATTATTATGTGAATATATCTCCACTAGTGTCCCACAACCTGGTCTCCTTTTTTCTATACAATAATACCACTCATCTTTTTTAGACATACGTTGGAAGTAATGTACATAAACCAAATATTCAACTTGTTTTGGATCTATTTTGATTCTCTTCAAAGAACAAATGAAAGAGTATGATAGGATTATGAATGTACATGTTAGGAGGAAGGTTGTTAAAAAATAGGTTGTTGTCAAGAGTTTTGGAGGGGGAAGAGACTTTCGGTGAAAGTCTATTTATAGTGAGAGGTTGCCCTGTCTACGGGGGAGAATTCTGGTTCTTAAGAGGTGTGAACATGATTATTGCTATCCTGTGTAGGGAGGGAACATTTTCCCTGGAAATATTGTATATGTTTATTAGCACTCACACAAAAAGGGATATCACATTCAAGAAACCTAACATTTGGTCCAACCTACCGGGTCAAGAAGAGGAAGGATCATGGAAGGCAAAAGGAATGTGATTGAAAGGTGGGCTAGTGAACATGATAAGGCGATTGTGGAATTGAGAGACAATATTCAAGAAATTAAAGAAATGTTGCGGAAATCCAAGAATCACGAAAGGGGCTCAAAAGGAAGTGAGAATTTTGTGAATGGAGGAAGAAAGGGAAGGAGAGAAGAACAAATTGAAGATTCTAAGGGGGAAAAGGAGGAAATTCAGAAGTATTGGATGAAAAGGGTGGAATTACCCCCTTTGAAGGGGCCTATCCTATGGGGTGGATAGTAAGAATGGAGAAGTTCTTCAAAATTCAGAACATCTCATCAAAGGAAAAACTCTGTCTGTGTTTATCAATATGGAAGGAGGGGCCAACCATCGGTTTAGATTCTAGAGAAAGAAGGCCAAGAATCCTTCTTGGGAGATTATTTGACAGAGGTGCTGATCAAGAGGTTTGGGAAAAAGAAAGGAGTTCTGTCTTTGAAAAATATGCAGCTTTAAGGCAGAATAGGGGAGTGGAAGAATATGTTCAAGAATTTGAGGTGTTAGTGATTTAAATCTCGAAACTATCAGAACATCAGGCCTCATAATCCCAAGGACTTGATGAGGGCTATATGTGGAAGATGTGATGAAAGAATCAAGAACGGTCGGAGGAAGTGCATACTGAAATAACAATTCATCATTTCGATATCAAGGAGAAATGGGGACAATATCAAGAACAAAAACTTTCAAAGGAATGAGAAACTCTCGAAAGGGACTTCCATCAACATTAGTACTGGCAGAAAAGTGGGAAGCAGGACCTCGGTTGGCTCCAAGATTGGAGGAAATTAGGTAGGGAAAGCTAGGAGTAGAGGAGTACATAATCTCCCATATCCGGAGTACATCAGAAGGAGGGAAGAAAGGAGATGTTTCCATTGTGGGGGAGCTTACAGCCCTGGACATTGGTGACCAGAGAAGAATATGTGGGGTCTTAATCATGGTTGAAGATGAGGAGGCAGGCAAAACAGGAGAAGAGGAAGAGATGGAGTAGAAACATATGGAACTATCATTGTTTTCAGCAGGGAGACTGACTCAAACCAACTTAATGAAATTACAAGGATGGGTGAACGGGATGATGGTTCTGATCTTAATTGATAGTGGAGCAAGCCACAATTTTATTTCAATAGATTTGGTGGCTGATCTCGATCTTCTAGTGGAAGCAACACCACCATACAATGTCTGGTTTGGAGATGGCCATCATAAGCTCACTAGTGGATATTGTTGCAACATAGTCATACAGTTGGAGCATCATGTGGTGGAGGAAATGTTTTATTTGTTCGAGCAGGGAGGAGTAAATTTAATTCTTGGATAACTTGGTTAGCTTCGTAGAGGTTCAGGTTAATTGGAAAAGCTTAACTATGAGCTTCAATGAGAAAAAGCAAAAACTCCAGATTATGGAGATCCAACCTTGACAAAAAAAGTTGTGTCTCCATAAGCTCTATTGAAAGAATCCGAGATAGAAGCTGTCGCATTAATATGGGATTTGGGAAGATCAGAGTTGGAAAAAAGGGAAGGTTTGGAGGAGAAATTAACTCCAGAACAGTAGGCAGAGTGGAGAGGTGTTTCGGACCAGTAATCGGATGGCCAAATAGAGGTGTTAAATAGAACCTGGGAGACTTACCTTGGAGGTTTAGTCCTCCCATATTGTTTTTCTTTTTTGTTTCTTTTTTAATAATAATTTATCCATCATGACAGCAAGTGATTGTTGACCTTTGGGATGCCAACCTAATTGATATATCAGTTTATAGTTATGCTTTCAAATGGGTAGCCTTTAGAGAAAAAAAATTGATTAGAAATTGGAAATCTAGAACTGAATTAAATTGTTGAATCTGAAAATGCTCCAAATGTAGAAGAAAGCTTGTTAAGAAAGATAGAAAATGGAGAGAAACACGTAATTCTAAAAGGAAAAATTTAAAAAGTGTTTAAAGAAATTGAAAACTAGATGAACTGACTAAAGAGTCTCCCTCTAAAGTGACTGTACGGACACCTATATATTGTGTTCAATGCTATAAAATTCATACAAGGTCCATGGAGAAAGTCCACTCAATTTTTTCCAGATCTGCATAAATTCACTCAGCGAAATGTAATTAGTTGAGGGGATTGGTCGTTAGAGTTAGATCATTGCGTTGGGAAAATGGCAGTTAAAACAGTTATTTGCAACTTTGTTGATCTGAGCTGAGGGGATTCATCTTGTTTTGAAAGCTCTTTGCCTAGGTTTATGTCTTCATCAACCTATTCGAAGAAGGTTAGTCAATATAAAAGTATATATAATTATGGTCATTTCTGACTAATCCCTCCTCTTTTATGATTCATTTACCAAAACTAGGCTAAAATTGTGCACTAAAAAAGTGGTAGACAATCCAATTAACCATGCTAAAAGTGTGCATAAAATGCATTCATCAAGTATCCAGGCCAATTCTTAGAAAAAAATTAAAAACATTGGATACTTCAAATACTTATTCGGAAGCCTTCTATAAGTATCCAAGAAGTATGTTCTAAAAAAAATGTTAAAAAAGTATATATACTTTTCCATTTTTGAAGTATTCAGACTCCAAACCTAAAACACCTTCTGGGGGCTGCAATATAGGTAATCTCCAAAGAGGACATAATTACCACAAGCTAGGACTGATTGCAATTAAGGAAGATTCACTTTCCAACATAATCCTACTAATCATACATATTGTATATAAAGGATGTGTCTTATATGTATGTTAAGATGTACTTGGAGGCTTGAAAACACTATCAGTTTCCTTAATGCTTAAACTGAATTAAAACTTAAGTGTTGTGAACTAATATTTTGGTATAGAAGCCAACATAATACATACATGGATGACTAATATGGATTTGTCTAGAGTTTAATGCAGTAATTTTATTGTAGGTTTTCTGAGAAAATTACATGTATTATTTTACAGCAAGGAAAACTCGCTGAAGCTGAAAAGGCTATTAAAACACTTTATGGAAAAGAAAGAGTTGCTACAGTTATGCTTGACTTATCAACAGCTAGTCAAGGTTCATCTGAACCTGAAGCTGGGTGGTTTGATCTGTTTAGTAGCCGATATTGGAAAGGTATCCTAAAATTCAGTTCCAATTGATTCTAGTTTTGATTACACTTGACCAAAACTGATAATTCTGACCTACATATCTCGAGCGCCATTTCGTAGAATTGTTTTTTCTTTAAACTTGTTGGTTTAAAGGAAGTTCAATGTAAAAACCACATTGATTGTAATAATTTTATCCAGCATGATGCTTCGTGCAAATCCATTATCTTGTTTCAATGTAAACCACATTGATCAGACCTGATAACCCTTAGACTTCCCTTTGATGTTTTATTTCCTTGAGGCCCTTCTTATATTTGTATGAAGAATTATTATTTAATGATAATACTATTTATAGAAGATATGATTTGATCTTTAGTGTTTAGAGAAACATGTACAACTGATAATACCTCTTTATTCTTAATTGTTAGCCATTATTAGGTTTCCCTATATTGACGTTTCTTTCCTTAATTACAACGGTATCTAGTCTCTGTTGATGTTACATTCTTTAAGACTACTCCTTTCTTTTTTCCACCATTAAAGATGCCCCTGTTAGGCATGTAAATAATGAGGAAGAGTGGAATAGGCATTATAGAAGAAAATGATAAGATATGGAAGGTTTACTATTGAAGGAGAAATAAAAGGGAGTGGTGGAAAAAGTTATTATAGAAGAGAAGAATAAAGGAAGCGGTGAATAAAGGAAGTAGTAGAAAGGTAAGTGGATGTAATGCTGTCAGTTGGGAGTTGGTTTATATAATTAGACCAATCAGTTCCTTGGAGGGGAGATTATTTTGTATTGACAGTCTTTTGACTATGTGACAGGGAATTACGTCTAAGATAGGGGGTTGAGTGTTAGATAACTTCTATGTCTAGTTCTCTGTCCTAGTAGTCTAGGACCGTGCTTTTGATGTTTCACATCAACCTTGAAATATATAAATAGAGAACCATGAGAGGGGTTCTTCAAGCCCTCTAGAAACATATTTCTCTGATTTAATCTCACATAAAGGATTCACAAATATGATTGAACATACAATTCAGAACATGGTTTATGTTTTAATTTCACTGGCCAACTAACTTTTTAGTCTACTATATGCATTCTTATATGAAATAGTATAGCACTTCCTTAAAATGTGCCTTGTTGCAGTTGTCAGTGTTGGGGCAGCGCTTTTTTTGTTCCAGCAATTGGCTGGAATAAATGCCGTAGTGTATTATTCAACTTCTGTTTTCCGTAGTGCTGGAATTGCGTCTGATGTTGCAGCGAGTGCCTTGGTTGGTGCATCAAATGTTTTTGGTTAGTATTATTTAATCATAAAATTCAAATTGTACTTGTTGCTCAAGCAAGTTATGGATCCTGATTTATGTTTTATTTGTTCCAGGAACTGCTATCGCTTCCTCCTTAATGGACAAACAAGGAAGGAAAAGTCTCCTTATCATAAGCTTTAGTGGGATGGTAATAATTACTTTTATCGCACATCTGTTTTGGACACAAAGCTAAAAACTGTTAGATATTACATGATACATTCGTGATATGCTTGAAACATCACAAGTAAAATTGTCAAATGTTATTTTTTGAGGGTCTAACGCCTTACTTAGCTAAACATGTTCAGAGCGAAGGAAGTATATCTTCCATTAGTACAGTGACATAATGCAAGGTTGGTTTTTGTGTTCAACTTTTCACGTCAAATATATTTTGGGCATATGAACATGTTAATAAGTTAGAAACTATCTCCTGTTAGCCTTCAACACTATTTGAAGAACAGCAAAAGATAAAAATGATTTATTGATTAGAAATGAAAATGTACAAAAGATAGTGAGCCTCTGTAGAGTTAGTATATGTGTATAAAAGCAGAGTATCGTACTGTTATCAGTACATGTTATGCTATAAATGCTTCTTCGGAGAAACAAATGTATTGATCCCACTCTAGTATGTCGATTTCGTTTAGTGTGTATGACTAGTCTCTTCCTCGTCCTCCACAAAATTTCTTAATTGTACCTTTAGCTTTTATTGATCTGTGTGGTGATTGATTGCAATTTGTAAATATCATTTCAACCCAAGTTGGTCAGTGGTAAGTATGTCATGACGATTCTATTGGGTTTATTACTTACAAGGAGTTAGGGGATTACAATGCCAAACACATTGTTGCTTTGTACGCCTAGTTTTAATATAAAAATGAGGCAATGAAATCTTGAGAAGTTGATTAAGGGGTTAAACTTTATTCTTTCAATTTCTCTCACTCCCCCTTTCTCATGGATGCTTATAGTTTCTATTCTTGAAGGAAGAGAAGGCAGTTTTCAAGCATTGTGATATTTAATTTCATTTCATGCCTACATGTTAGAAGCATAATTAGGTTAGTAGTATTCTTATACAAACAAAGTCCCACAGAATAAAACAAGAGATGAATATGGGTTTATATACACATAAGATATCTCTTTTGGTGAGAGGTCTTTTGGAGTGGTACCAAAGCAAATCCGTGAGGGCTTGACCCAAAACGGACAATATCTTACCAATGTGAAAACCTATGTGTGTCGAACCTCCCTACAATTGGTATCCGAGCCGATGGTTAAGGTCTGGTGACTTGACTCAAACGAGTATGTTCCTCCACAGTTAGGTGAAGCCTAGGCAAGTGGCTACCTCCCTTGGTTAGAGGTCTTTTGGAGTGGTACCAAAAGCAAATCCGTGAGAGCTTGACCCAAATCGGACAATATCTTACCAATGTGGAGACTTATGTGTGTCGAACCTCCCTACAAGTAGGTCTCGGTCTATTCTTCCCTTCTTTGCTGCTTAAACGGACATATCTAACTCAACCTTTCTATAATTCAAACTGTTTTAAGGCCCTGTCCTTCTGTATAAGATGATGTCCTTGTGACTTTAAGTTTCTGTTTGATATCTTCATCCTAATGTGTTAGTTCAATTTCTGATGTTTTGTAACTTATTTGACTTACCGTGAGCCGTGTACTAAATTATCCTGCATTTTTCATTCATTTAATTGACAGTTTTTTTAATGTCTGTCCCAGGCTGCTTCTATGTTGCTTCTTTCTCTGTCTTTTACTTGGAAGGTTCTTGTACCATACTCTGGCACCCTTGCTGTTCTTGGGACTGTTCTGTAAGTCATTTAATTTTTTAAACGATAGTGATTCCAGTCACTGAAAGACTTAAAACTTCAATGAACTTGTAGGCTCTTCTATTAATTAAGCTTTTCATTTCTGATGACTCTATGATCTATGAATCTTAACCAGCTATGTCCTATCCTTCTCTCTTGGTGCTGGACCTGTGCCTGCCCTTCTTCTACCGGAGATATTTGCTTCCAGAATTAGAGCAAAAGCAGTTTCGTTGTCATTAGGCACACATTGGGTGGGTAACTTCACTGTGGATTCTAGTATTTTAACTGTGGTTAATGCCTTTATCTTACCATGAATTTTTGAAATTATGCTAAGGTAACGATCTAAAATTTATGTAGTGTGTAAATGTAGCTGCTTGTGGTCTAACCAAACATGAAAATAAACATATAAAACACTCTCTTGTCTTTCACATGATTTTCAGAATGCAATGGTTAAAGAATCATTCCTTAGAAAATAACTTCCCTTATCCAATATTTTACTTCAAGTTCCTTGAATCTTTCTCAGTAAATGATATTTATCTAGTTATGATTTATGCTGGCATTATATACTTAGGCTTTGGTTGGACTGGCATATCTGGAAGCACTTAAAGGAGAGAAAAATAGGAAAATGTTTTTTTGACACCACTTACAACTTTGACAACCCACTCTTAGTGGTATTTTGGTCATTAAAAAATTTAACTTTTGTATTTGTAAGGAAAGAGAGATATTGAAGGGTAAAATAGTGGATGTAAGGTGTGTGTAAAGATTTGATTGATGTCAAAATAATAGTACCCAGAAAAATAAGAAGAAAAAATAAAATAAGTTTCTTCATAAGCTAAAATTATCTGATTCCCTAAAGTTAAAAAATAAAACTTTAGAAAAACTATTAGAGAATTTATAAAGAAATTCACTTCATATTTTACTTGCTTTTTTTCTTCTTCTTCTAGAAGTGCTTATGAAGAAGCTTGTCTAATAATTTATTGCAATACTGGTTTTATTAGTTTCCTAAATAGTAATTTGACAATGAGACTATGAATATATTTGGTCTTAACAGATCTCCAACTTTGTGATCGGCCTCTACTTCTTGAGTGTTGTAAACAAGTTTGGTATCAGCTCCGTTTACTTGGGTTTCTCTGCTGTCTGTGTTCTTGCTGTTTTATACATAACTGGTAATGTTGTGGAAACAAAGGGTCGATCATTGGAGGAAATAGAACGAGCTCTCAGTTCTTCTGCATGAAAATCTCCCAAAAAATGCACGTGTTCATGACTCCTTTGATGCTCACAGAATTGCTTCATACTCTTGCCAAGAATTCCTCTGAGTTTTCTAGCAAGAGTGATGGTAACTGGGATGACTAGTTTATTGCAGCCAAATTTTGCTCATGTGCAAATATTGGACCAAAATTCTGTGAGCTTTGGTTAAGCTTCTGTATTCAGTACTATCTTTTCGAACTTACAGTTTTTGTCACCATGTATGATAGATAAGACAAGAACATGTCAGATTGAATAAAATGGACATCCTCTCTTTCAAATGGAGAGTGATAATTTTCAGGATCTTCTTCTGATATAGCAAGCAAGTAATATTGCCATTAATTGGTATACTTTTAAGGACATTTCCAATCGGATTTTTTTTCCATGTTTTCCTTTTATATGGAACAATGTTTTAGTGAGTTTCAACCTACTTTCTTAAGATTGACAGCTGTTTTGTTTAAGTAGATTTTCAATTTTAAAGTAAATTTACAAGATCGAAAATTTAAAGAATTTATGTTCAAGTATTATTTTTATTGTAAGGAAGTCATGAAATTTGTATTAGAGGTGCTCTAAGATTTTATATTTTTTAGGAATAAATAATGAAAAAATTAGACTCACATTCTTTACTTGCTTTTTGGATTTTATTCAATACTCTTTACCTTTTAGGATAAAAAAAAATCCCTTGCTTTACTAACAGTTCATAAATTTCTCTTATAGATTACATTTGTTCTCTTTAATTGTTTAAAATATATGAGTACATTTATCTACATTATATATATATATATATATATATATATATATATATATATATATATATATATATATATATATATATAAAGGGAAAAGTATCACTGAACTCTAGACATTCTAATAATTTGGCACTTAAAAGTTATGAGGAATTCGACCTAAGTCATTATAAAACCAAGAAAACCTTTTAAATTTTATTTTTAAGAAAATCCTAACTAATAATGTTAAGATATGCCAAATATTCTATTAAAGGATATTAGGCAATCAAATATTGTGTTAGTTATAATTTAGATATTATTATAATTTATACAGATTTGTGCACCTGTCATTCCTTTAATAGATGAAGGATTATATGATCCTTAAATGTATATATAAGGTACTCTACTCTTTGAAATAATACATCAGAATTATTCTTTAAACCCATTATTATGGTATCAAGAGCCAACACTGATATCCTTTAAGATATAGGAATCAGTGCTTTTTTTTATTGAATATTTCTGATGGCTTCTTTCGATGACAATCAATCGGACAAATATGATTCTGGAACTTCCGCTGCTTCCAAGAGTTATATTTCTACTGTTGCTGGATTTGTGACCAAGTCAGGTATATCTAACTCTAAGCTTAATCTTTCTGTTGTTACTAAGGATAGTGATTGGATAATTGATTTGGGTGCTACAGATCATATGACTTGTGATCCTCATATATTTACTAATTTTTCCTCTAATTGTTCTAAAACTGTTATTATTAATGCCAATGGGGTCTCATCTCCTATTGAAGGTATAGGTACTATATCCCTCTCACCCTCCTTATCGATTCCTGATGTTTTATTTGGAACTATAATCTTATCTCCGTCAACAAGTTAACCAAATCACATTCTTGTGTTGCCTTATTTTACTCAACCCATTGTCTTTTTCAGAACATCCATTCCAAGGAGAAAATTGCTAGTGGTAGAGAGAGTGAAGGACTGTATTATCTTGAAAATGTCTTACAATCAAACCATAAAATAGGATTGACTTGTCTTGCGAACGATCACATACAAGATAAAAACAAAAAAGAAATTTGGTTGTGGCACAGACGGTTGGGACATCCCTCTTTTGGTTATTTAAAAAAACTATTTCCATCACTATTTCATAAATGCAATATTTCTGATTTTTTTTGTGAAACTTGTGTTTTGGCAAAAAATCATCGTGTTGTGTTTCCTTTAAGCAATAACAAAACTAATTTTCCTTTTTCATTAATTCACACAGATGTTCGGGGCCCTGCCCCGCAATCTACACATAATGAAAAAAAATGGTTTATCAGTTTTGTTGATGATTGTACTCGGGTAACCTGGGTATATTTGCTTAAATATAAAAGTGATGTGTGTGATGTGGTTCGTTCCTTCTATCATTTGATTGTTACACAATTTAACACATCTATTAAGGTCATTCGATGAGACAACGGAGAAGAATATTTTAAGACTGAATTAATAGAGTTCATGAACTCTAAAGGCATCTTGCATCAAACTACATGTCCTTATTCACCACAAAAAAATCGAGTGGCTGAGAGGAAAAATAGACATATATTAGAGGTGATAAGATCACTTTTGATAGATGGTAATGTCCCATCTCATTTATGGGGTGAGGCTGTGAGCTCTACCATTTATTTAATTAATCGAACTCCTTCTAGTGTGCTTAACTTTCGAAGGCCTTTTGATGTGTTGTCTGATCATTGTATCCTTCCTCCCATAGTTTATTTACCACCTCATATTTTTGGATGTGTTATATATGTTCACTTACACCCACATCAACGTACAAAGCTTGAAGAACGAGCGATCAAATGTGTTTTTGTTGGGTATGGATCAACTCAAAAAGGTTATCGTGCTTACCATCCACCATCAAGGAAATTTTATATTTCTATGGATGTGACATTTAATGAGCATGAATTTTTTTATGTTGATTCTCCACTTCAAGGAGGCAATAAAAGTGAAGTGCATAATCATGATGTTGGTATGTTTGATTGTGAAGATAAATTATTGTGTGAGGATCATTCTGCAGGAAGTGAGCCAATCCTAAATATGGACACTTCTTTTCTGGATAATACAGTGTCTTCTGATCATAACCAATTGACTCAATCTTCTCCACAGGTTCAACTTGACTCTTCAGAGGTACCTTCTGATCCTATCTCTGATAATACTAATGAAATTGATCATGGACTTGATTCTTGTCTGAGTGAGACCACCAACACACCAAACACTGAGTTTACTACTGTTCAATATATTCTTCCACCTCGTTCTAACCGTGGTCAACCTCTAGTTAAATATGAACCAGACCTCCAAGCCAAAGTTAAATATCCCATTAGTAAATATGTGTCATCTCACAGGTTATCTCAGTCATATGCATCATTTGTATCTCAATTATCTTCAATTTCTATTCCTAGTAATGTATAGGAAGCTTTGACAGATCCTAGATGGACCGAAGCAATGGTTGAGGAGATGGCAGCTTTAGAAAAAAACAACACTTGGGATCTTGTGTCCTTACCAAAAGGGAAGAAAACTATGGGCTGCAAATGGGTCTTTACAATTAAGCATAAAGCTGATGGAACTATTGAGAGATATAAAGCACGACTTGTGGCTAAAGGTTACACTCAGTCTTATGGTGTAGATTACCAAGAGACGTTCGCACCAGTAGCCAAACTCAATACTGTAAGAATACTTTTGTCGCTAGCTGCAAACCAAGATTGGCCTCTTCTACAATTTGATGTGAAAAACGCTTTCCTACACGGAGAAATTTCAGAAGAAATTTATATGGATTCTCCACCAGGCATGACTGATTCAATTGGAATGAAGGTTTGCAAATTAAAGAAGGCTCTATATGGATTAAAACAATCCCCAAGAGCATGGTTTGGAAGGTACACCAATTGAACAAAATCATAAACTCTTTCAATGCTCAAATTCAGCAAGCATAGACAGAAGAAGATACCAAAGGCTAGTAGGAAAATTAATTTATTTGTGTCATACACGTCCAGATATCACCTATGTAGTGAATGTTGTTAGTCAATTTATGCATGACCCACGGAAGCTTCATATGGATGCTGTTGAAAGGATTTTGAGATATTTGAAGTCCGCTCCTGGAAAAGGAATTTTGTTCTCAAATCATGAAAACTTAAAGGTAGAAGGGTACACTGATGCAGATTGGGCAGGTTCAAAAGATGATAGAAGATCTACCTCTGGATACTTTACTTTTGTAGGAGGGAATCTTGTAACTTGGAGGAGTAAAAAACAACCTGTAGTAGCAAGATCTAGTGCTGAAGCAGAATTCAGAGGCATGACACTAGGTGTATGTGAACTTTTGTGGATTAAAAATGTGCTATCAGATTTGGGCTTTACAAAAATGAAGCTATGAGTTTGTACTGTGACAATACTTCGGCTATAGCAATTGCTCACAATCCTGTGCAACATGATAGAACAAAGCATGTGGAGATTGATAGACATTTCATCAAAGAGAAGCTTGAAGCTGGAATAATTTCATTTCCTTTTGTAAGATCATAATTGCAGTTTGCTGATGTTCTCACCAAAGGAGTATCAAGAAGATTGTTTAATGAGTTTCTATTCAAGTTGGGAATGTGTGATATCCATGCACCAACTTGAGTGGGGGGTGTTAAGATATGCCAAATATTCTATTAAAGGATATTAGACAATCAAATATTGTGTTAGTTATAATTTAGATATTATTATAATTTGTGCATATTTGTGCACCTCTCATTCCTTTAATAGATAAAGGATTATAGGATCCTTAAATGTATATATAAGGTAGTCTACTATTTGAAATAAGACATCAAAATTATTCTTTAAACCTTTTATTAAATAAAAATGCAAATATTTTATGTTCTTAAAAGTGTAATTTTAAGGATTAAATATGTTTTTTTTACTTATAAATAGTTATAAAAGTTGCTTATTGTCTTTAAATTAAATTGTAAAGTATTTTGTTTCTATATTTTGTAAAAGTTACTATATTATACTTTACTGTAGAATTCGGTTTATCATATAAAAATACCCTACAAACTTTTCTTGAAAGGATGTTCCGTGATTTTTATAAAATACAAAAACTAAATATACAATTTTTATAATATTTTAAGAGTAAAAGATATATCTAACAATACCTTTAATATCTCTAAGTCAAGGTAGCAAGGTAAAAATCACATTTTAGCCAAAATGATGCCAACCAAATCTTTGAGCACGATCAATAGCAATTATAGCCATCGTACTTTAATAACAATTATTAATACCACTGTTAATCAAAATCCCCAAATAACATTATGGAAGTTTAGTATATTTCAACGCATTAGCTTTTTAGTATCATGTTGTTACTATGATTATTGTATCAAAATTTTGAATTATGAATAATATTTTTATGACTTTTTTAATAGTAGGTTTAATCTTATTATGAATTTTTAAGATACAGGATAAATAAAATACAACGTGTTTAAGTAAAAATGAGTGACATAAAAGATATTAAATATATCATGTATGAAAATTAGAGTTGTGAAAACAGGTAACTTAGCTCAACACGACCCGGTCCACCACGAGTTGGTCACTTAGTGAGCTAACCTAACCCATCTAGTTTACTAGCAAGCTGAAAAAATTCGAACCCGACCCGACTCACCACGGGTTGTAGGTTAAACGGGTTGACTCACTAACTCACTTAATTATAAGTTTTTTTTTAAATTAAAAAAAAATTTAATTTTTTTAATTCAAATCTAAATAAATTTCACTATGATGATAAACTCCAAAAACAATTCAAAATAAATAAAAAGATATCATACAATCCAAGCGTAATCCAAAAACAAGCACAAAAGACTAACAAATAAGTTTTTAATATTGATAATTTTTGTATCACTTGTCCATTTATAATATTAGAGTCTTAAATAGATAAATTTATAATATTTTTCTCTCTTGAAACATCTTTTTTTTTATCTCCATCTACAATATAATAAAAAAAATGCTTCCATCTACAATATAATAAAAAAAATACTAACTAATAATATTGAAACACAAATAATAAATAATTAAATTAAATTAGGCGGGTTGGTGAGCCAACCCGACTCACCACGGGTTCAACCCAGGTGAGCAGAGTTCTAAGTGAGTCGGGTTGAAAACTAACCCCCATAAAAAATTATATTTTTTTCAAAAACCCGACTCAAACCTGTGGTGGACCAGGTTGACTCGTGGGTTACAACTCATTTTAGGATGTTGCTCCCTTCACCACTACCATGTACTTCCTCCACCTCCCCACATTATTTTAAATATAATTATATCCTTAAGTTAAAAAGATTTTTACTTTTACCCTATTTTAAATAATTTGAAATCCTAATTTTACTTTCCCAGCACCCACCTACGGAACTCTCTTCCCCTTTCTCCATTTCCGTTTCACATCCCCACCTCCCACGCTTACATTCCTTTTTCTTCCCAGTTTTTTTTTTGGTTTGAAAGCTTCCATTGCCGCTGTAGTGTGAAGGAGTGTCGCCGCCGTGGTGTGGAGGAGCGTCCAGTGCGTCGACCAACATGAGGAAGTATACATCAATGGAGGTGACATCCTTCAACGGATGTCCCCTAATAAAACAAACCCTAAAATAAAAAAACGTAAGCTTTAAACGGAGGTGACATCCTTCAACGGATGTCAACATCCGTTTAAGGAAAACCTGAAAAGGATGTTGATATCCGTTGAAGGATGTCACCTCCGTTTAAAGGTTACTTTTTTTATTTTAGGGTTTCTTTTCAAGGTTTATTCGAATACGCACCTGGAGGAAGCACGACACGCACTGCACCACGAGAGCGAATGCACAACGAGAGGGAGACTGCTTGATAATTCTTTCTACCACCACCAACCTTTGTAACTTGTAGTATCTCACAACGCCGAAAGAAAGAGATAAAGAAGTATAATGTTAAGATGAAAGAAAAGTATTTTACTCATGTACGAGACTAGAATAAGTTATTAGTGAAATAGGTGTTGAATGAGTAAAATTAAAAAATAATAACTCTAAAAATAAAATTTTACTGAGGGGCAAAATAGTAAAGGGGAGGTGGAGGGAGAAAGGTGTGGTGGTGGAGGGAGCAACACCCCTCATTTTAACATCACTGATGAAAATGAAGTCAAAATATTTAATTCATAAAACCAAAACGTAATTATAAAATATAAGACATTATTTCCTATATTTAAATAATCCTTTGTTTTCGTTTATTGTTTATGAGATGAATATCACACTTATATCATCCCTTCCTCATATATATATATATATATATATATATAACTTTCTCTTTTAGTTCATCTTCGTCTTCTTCAACCATATCTTCAATTTCATTATTATTTGTGCTTATAGTATATTTTTCCTTAGTAGTTAAATTTCTTGGCCTATTAAAGAAGCAAAAAATTATGATTAATTTGATTGTACATGTTACTATCTTTGATATCCATTTCTCCAAAACAATTTTTGATGATTTACTTTTTTTCTCTTTTTAATAAGATGATGATGATAAAAATTTCTAAGAAATAAAAATTGAGTTTAACCACATTTTTACTGATAGAGATCCAAAATGCATAGCACAATCATATATTAATATTTAATGAATTCATAATCTTATTCATGATGAAAAGAATGCAGAAGCGTACTTGAGTTTGTCATGTAGAATGATGTGGATGATGATATTAATCGTGGGTATCTAATTTTCCAAATGTAGAGGATCTAAGACACTTTTGTTTTCTCTCTTGATAGAAATGAAGAGAAAAGAAAACTCTAACACAATACATAATGTTACTTACAAATGTGGACTATAACCCCTTTTATGACATTTCCAATCACTTTCCAAATTTTAATAATTGTAATTCAACCCCTCACAAAGTTAGAATATTACATTAAGATATCCACACAATAACATTTCATGACAATTATGTCTTTAGTCATAAATTTAAAATTAACATATCACTATATAATTTTGACTAACTAGATAATGACCCTAACACATTTAAATAATATATATCTAACCCAAAATTTTTAACAATCTTCCATTAGTCACATGTGTATTCATACAATGTGTTAGGATCTATGAGCTCAAAATTTGTCATTATATTCCTTAGACATAACTAAAAAAATTGTGTATATTAAGTATATCAATATATAGAACCAAAGTTGTTTTCATTATATTAATCATAACTAAACTCATCAATTATCTCTACTATTGACACAAATAAAAGATACTTACTCGTCATGAAATATGTAGTATGAAAATCATATGAAGGTGACCTATACATGTCAATTTTCAATTGGTCCTACTTGACCTTAGTTAGATCAATCAATAACATTACTATATAAAGTGTAATGATTAAATATCAAACTTTATATTTGATAAAAGGAAATTATTCAAATACAAGAGTATGCATGCATAATAACAAGCATAAAACATAAATCACAAATGACTAACTCTCCCTGAACTAAAAATTCCTCAAACTATAAAACACTCAATAATATGTTCATGAAAGACCTTGGGTGAAAGATCCTCTGTAAGAGGAGCCATTATCATGGAGTGTATCTATATGGAAATTTGTCCACTTTGTACCCTTTTATTGACAACTAGAAACTTAATATCAATGTGTTTCTAATTTGATCAAACTCTTATTATCATTGGAATATAAGACGATTGATTTGTTGTCACAATACAACTTAAGTGATATTTCAATTCCTTTAACAATTTGTAGTCTAATGACAAAGTTCCTCAGCAAAATCGCATGACTAGATGCCTTGCATAATGCTATACATTCTACAACCATGGTAGAGGAAAAAGTATGAGTTTTCTTGACATTACTCCAAGAAATTGAACCACTAGCCTACAAATAGATATAGCTCATAGTGGATCTCAAACCATCCTTACATTTAAAATAGGACCAAGTCAAAATATCGAGTGATTTTCAACTAGTGTGACCTCCTTATATGTAAGCATATAATCCTGGATTGCTTAAATATTTTCCTAACATCCCAACTATGTATGTTATATCTGAATGCGTACACACTTGGGTATACATCAAACTTCCGACAACTAATACATAGGAAACCTTCTACATTTTATGAATTTCTAAATTTCCTTTTAGGCACTGATTGAGACTAAATTTGTCTCTCTTAGCAACTATAGTATCCCCTGATTTACATTCTTGCATGTCAAATCTTTTAAGTCTCTATTCGATATAGCTCCTTTGTGACAATCCTAAAGTACGGTAAGATTCATCTTAATGTTTTTGGATTCTTAATGTAAAGGAGGCATCACTAAGGTCTTTCATTTTGAAGCGTCATGACAAAAATCTCTTGGTTTCATGTAACATGATTATATCATTAGTGACAAGTATGATGTAATAAACATATAAGACCAGGAAAAATATATTTGCTCCCATTGAATTTATGATACATACAATTGTCAACAGGATTCGTGTTGAAACTAAAGGAGAGAATTACTAAATGAAATTTGTAGTACCATTGACAAGGCACTTATTTTAGTTCGTAAAAGGATTTTTCCAGTTTGTAAATTGTATTCTTTGGGTCTCTTTAAACAAAGTTTTCTTGTTGGATCATATAGATTGTTTCATCAATGTTTCCATTGAGAAATGTCATATTGACATCCTTTTGATGGATTTCTAAATCACAATGTGCAATAAGAGCCACAATTATCCTAAAAGTCTTTAAATGAAATTGGAGAGAAAACCTCTTTAAAGTCATTCCCTTCCTTTTGGGTATAGCCTTAGCTATAAGATGAGTGTTATACCTTTTCCACATTACTTTATGATTGTCTTAAAAGATTCTTTCTATGAAACTGGAGAATAGTCTCTTAAAAGTCAATCTCTTCCTTTTGGGTAAAGTCTTTAGTCATGAGTCTTATACCTATCTACATTACTTTATGATTCTCTCAAAAAAGTCTTTTTATGAAACTAAAGAGAAAGTCTCTTTAAAGTCAAGTCAGTTCCTTCCTTTTGGGTACCCTTAGCCACAAGACGAGCCTTATGCATTTCCACATTACCTTTGGAAACTTTCTTAGTCTTAAATACCCATTTGCAACCATGGGTTTCACACCTTCCAATAACGGGATAAGTTCCCAAACCTTGTTGTCTTATGTGGACTTATACTCTTCATTCATTCCTTTAATCCACTTTTCTAAGTTGGAATTTTACATAGCTTGATTAAAGTTTGTTAGGTCATCTTTCATTGTTCCATTACTTTCCCCATGTTCTTTGAGAAATATCACCTAATAATCTAGAATAATACTTCTCCTGTCTTTTGTTGATCTCCAGAAAAGTACTAGCTCATGATGCATAGGTTCTTAAGGATCTTAAGTTTATTCTTCATGAATTACTATATTATCTTAAGTGAGAATATTTTGTATAGGTTCTAAACTTCTTTATCAAAAGCAATTATACGAATCTATTATAGAATGTGTGATGAATTCTTCCTCTAAAACAAAGTCTCTAACCTTGTTCTTCCTCCCAAACTCAATATCCTCGATAATTTTTGTCTAAAAAAAATCAATTTGGGACCTTAAAATATAAAACCCTTTGATCTTTAAAGGTGCTAAAAATGATCACTTTTTTATATTTTTCTTGCTTAATTCTTTCCTTTTCTTGTACAATTATGAAATGAGCTCATTAAAAGACCATTTCTGTATTTAATAGTTATAAGATATCTTAAATTGAGCAAATTGTGAAGGAAAATAAATCAATATTTAATGTATGCACAAGTATTTCGACATCTCAAGCTTTAGTGCTTTAAGTTTTAAAGAAATATTTGACATTTCCATAATGTATCCCCTCATATCTCCTTTGTGTTAATAGTTCATGGAAATCAAGCTCTAAAGAAAAGCAGATATGGTTTCCCTTAAAACTTTAGGAATGATGAGCTTAATAATCATAAGACTCGTGCAATTTCAGCGATCTCATTTCTCAAAATCTCTCATCTCTTGAGAGATACCAGAGTTCGCAATATAAGTTAGTTTGTCAATCCTTAGCACAAGGTTAAGATCGATATAGCCAAGAACAATTTTCATATTCTCTTTCTAGTGCTTAAAATTTATTCTATTAAAAATCAAAATCGATTCAATTAGCAATACTAAAATAATAGTAATTGAATTGAAAACAAAATAAATAATGTAAATGTGCTCACATCATAAAACAAATTCAATCATCAATATGTTCAAATAATAGCATAAATCATCTTAAGTTACCTAATGCACCATCAATATCATGTCTTTGGATAGTAATATTAATTGCTCGAGGTATCTTGTTGTAATAATCAACCATTGATAATAAAACATGTCCAACAATAAACCTATTTTTGGATTGATTTATCATTGACATAAAAAATCTCACAATTATCACACATTTACCATCACAAGTGTGTGTATGCAATTCGGCCAAACATTAATCTTCAATTGGGTCGATCAATACTAGCATGGACAAACATAAACACGAACATTTAGCCTTTTTCACAAACAATCTACCTAAGAGAGATCACTTTGGTGACTTCTTCATTCAATTAGCTCATTTAAAATGCTAATCTACCAAAATTTGAACATTTATGTACCAAATCCAAACAAAATAATAATAATAATAAAAATTTAAAATGAGTTTCATAACGAATTTGGAAACCACCAATTTTAAGCAGTGTTTTATGCATATTCATATAACATTGATATGCGAAAGAAACCAAAATTTCAAAATTTTCAAAGTTACACATGAATAGAATATATGTTGCTCTCATAACAATTGAAGAAATTTTCTAAGAAATAATAATTATGCTTAACGACTGTTTTTTACCCATAGAGATCCAAAATTTATAGCACAATCATATATTAATTTTTAGTGAACTCACAATCTAATTCATGATTAAAAAATGTGAAAGCATACCTAAGTTTGCCATTAAAAATTATGTGGATGATTATATTAACCGTGGGTATGTAATCTTCCAAATGTAGGGGTTCTTAGGCACTACTTTTGTTATCTATCCTGATGGGGATGAAGAGAAAACAAAACTATAACATAGTACATAACGTTACCTTCTCTACAAATGAGGACCATAATCTATTTAATAATTGTTTCGAGTCACATTCCATATTTTAATAATTCTAATTTGACCTTTCATCTAATTATAATATCACTTTAGGTATCTACACAACAACCTTTCAAGACAATTATGCCCTTAATCATAAACTTAATATTAACATACCACTTTATAATTTTGACTAACCAGATAATAACCCTAATACATTTAAATAAAATATACATGACAAAAAAAAATCTAATAAATGATTCATTCTTACTAAACCATCCCTGTGAGAATCTAGAAAATAGTCTAAGAAGAGTGGTATTTTTTTTTTAGAAAAAAGGACAACACATGAATATTTTAATGATAAGGTTAAGGTTACAAATAGATTTTGTCTTAACAAAGGTGCATTTCTATAAACTTTTCCTCAACCTTCTTTCTAGGTTTCTAACCCCAATTTTCATTTGTTTGAAGATCAAATACCATAGATGTGTTCTTAGTGAAGAACTCTACACATCCATCAGTGTGCAAAACACATTTATTCTCTTTTTGAGATATTTTGCTCTTTGGGTTACATGTAGAGCTATATGGCTATGCATATGATTAAAAGGTGCTCTAAGTGAATCTTTGTTGCTTTGTGATTATGGTAGTATGTTTAGATTTCTAATTAGGGTTTTGTTGGTCTAGTTAGGACATGTTGGTCTAGTTAGGACATCTTATGAGAAATAGAGCTCCAAGGAGCACTTACGAGTAAAAGACAGTTTAAGTAAGATGAATGAAGCTAATTATAAGTCTTGTATGTTTGATTTGCATTTTTTAATTTGATTTATTTGTACTTTTTGGGTTGATGACTGAATTGTATGCTAGTATTGTTGATCTTGATTGAATTTTGATAATACTTTAGTTAATTATGTGAAATTCTATTGAATGATGAAATGAATGTTGGGGCTGCGATGTGGGGATGAAATAGTGGAATGATATTCTTAGCTCAATTAGGTCATTTTATCACATTGATTTGACTTTAACTTGATTAGAGAAGGAAAAGCACTATTTAAGTTAAGTGTACCACAAGTTATGCAAAATTAGACTCACTAGGTGAGCCAACCGCTTGCTGAGTAAGACCAAAATTGATTTTTACATAGAGACAAGGGAGGCTTTCTCATTGGGTGAACAATCCTCTGGTTGGAAGAGTTGTGGTTTTTTGTTTTGAGTCATTTAAGAAAAATTAGGATTTTCGGTTCATTAACAATTGGATCAAGCTAAAATTTTAACAGTTCATACTAGACATGTGAATCTTTAATTTGACCATTGGGACCTTTGATTTGTAGTCTATATTTAGAAAAAAAATAGTTGCTTACAATTGCTCTATTTTTAGGTTTTTCTTTTTTGAAGAACATTACTACATTGATATCTAGGCTGATTTGGTTTGATCTTGGGATAAAGGAGTGTATATTGTGAATGATAGATATGTGTGAATGAAAGATAAAACATGCCAATCTGATAAAATATTTTTATTCGTATATATGTTGTGGATAGCGTATGAGATTTACTTGAACAAAATATGACTTAAATGTTGGAATGCCAAGAATATATATGAGTATGAGGATATTTTGAATATGTGAAGGAATTGTTAAGAAGATTGTGTTGTATGGATTTGTAATGTTGTTATGAGTATGAAAGTGGAGGAATGGAATGAAAACATGAAAATGATTGAATTGGTTATTGTATGAGTTTTAGTACTTATAAGGAGAGTGCAATGCTTGTTAATTTAGTGTTATGTATTGAGTAGGTAATTTATCACTGAAGTCATCGTAACTCTATTAAACTTATTACCTCATATAAAGAATGAATTTTATGTGATGAGAGTTCACCAAGGATCCTAATAAGGTTATAAGTGAATTTGTCCTCGTCAATGTATAATTGAGACTTGGTAAATTTAGTATGTGACTTTTTTTCTAAGAACACGTGAAAACAGAAAAAGGGGGATGATCAGAACTTAGAAGGGTAACCTAGAAATTTCTGAACGTCTGTGAGTGTTAATGCAAGCAAAGGGAGGCTGTGGAATTACGAGCATCAAGATTTGAAGGTTATTATCTGGAGAAGAGGTAATGAGTGCTAAGCCTGGTCTTTAATTATGTGAACGATGATGTCTTCATGTAAATGAGTAGACGTGTCTCGTGGCTTTTTTGTTAAAATTTATCATGTAAATGAGTGGACGTGTTCTCTGTTTTTTTTGTCAGTGATGGGTTCGTGAAGAAGAGAAGATGGAAGAGATTGGTGATGGGTCGTCATGGATATGATGAGGGAAAGTGAAGAAGAAGAAAATGGGAAGGGAGATGAGAAAATATAGGACGAACTGGGCCACATGTTCCCTATGCTAGTAATTATTTAAATTGTATTATCCAAAAGAACAAAATTAACGAAAATTAAGACGAAAATAACAAAAATAAATTAAAACTACATTGATCAAACTCAATAAAACTATGAACTAAAATAATATTTAAGTTTTATAATAATATAGTGACTTTTACACCAGTTCATGGTGGTTTGATGAAATTACTTCTGCACGAATGAAAATTTTTCTTTAATTTAATAAAGGCCAACATGTATCCTGATTATTCCAAAATTCTTGCACTCAATTTGAAAAGTGTATAACTGGTGCAATAGGAATGAATAGAGAAAAACAGATATAAAACAAACAATAAGAATCTTCAGCAAAATTTCTAAGTTTTCTTTTTCATTAAAGATCAAAGAATTTGTTTGAATAAAATGTTTACAATGCTAATATACCAAATAAAACATTAGTTCTCTATCTAACAAAGTTACTTTCTACAAATAACCACAACAGAGTTATTTACTATCTTACTGATATCTGTGATGTTACGTGAGAACTTTTAAGGCCCAACATGAATAACTTATCTTCTCTTAGCATTCTCTACATGTGTAATTGCAACACAATGTCTCAGGTCACTCCCATGGTCTTTTGATCATGAGTATTACCTCTTCTCATGATCATCTTAACCAAAATTCACGAATTCCCCCACTTCAGTTCAATGGTGATATCTACATGTTGGATTTCCTCTCCCACCTGTTCTTGGTGTCAAGCCTGCAAAATATTATTAACACGTCAGATGATTGTGAATTGCTCACATGGCAAAACAAACAAGCAAAATAACCATATATGCACAGATAGAGCAGAATTACAATACTATAAAACACAACCAGTGATATGTGATGTCAAAGCAGAGATTAACCACAGCTACTGATGTGATAAGTTAACAACTCAATAGGTGTAATTCAGCTGGCAACACAAAAACACAGTTTTGGGAGGGTCGAGGAGTCTTCACTATAATCAAACTCCAGACCAAAATTGAAGATTAGTTTCATAATCAATCCAAAGAGCTTGAGAAAATACCTCAAGCTGCCAACAGGAAGTTAAATGCCCTAATTACGGTTGTTAACAAAAAAAAAGTGACTAAATCTCGACAACTAAGTCTCATAACCGACCAATGAATCAAAACCTACGGGAATATCTTTAAGTCTCACCTGGGTGCCAAAAGCCCTAATTATAATGATTAGAGAAACAAACAAGGATTAACTATTGCAAACTGAGATCTATCAACTAAAGTGTTATTATCTATACATACCCCCAATGCAATTTTCGCTTATTTGGCGCAGAAATCACAGGCATATCATCCTTTGCTTCTTCATTTCTAGAATCAATTCCTTCACAATCATTCCAATAACCGGATTCCTTGGGATCAACTTTTGAACCTTGAGCTACGCTGTCTTGGCTACATAAATCATCACCATGTGACTTTTTGTTAGGCCCGTCTGCAGAACCATTAACGGAATTACAACACCATAAATTAATGAACCATTACAATTAAGCGGGAAAAGAAAGAAACAAACCTTTGGATTTTATTTTGAACTTTGATTTTGATTTCACTTGCAAGCGCCTCTTGTGCAATTCCTATCACAATCCAATGTTCAGACAACGTTAACACAGAAGAACACCAACAATCAAACGCAGTAGTAAAACTACATATACCCATGTTTCAAAATGTTGAAAAAATATAAAATTATCAATATTTTTGAACGTGGGAAGTGTAAAGAATGACAAAAAGTGAATTGGATTGAAGAGGGTACTCACACGAAATTTTTCGAGCTGGTGCTGCGTAACGCCTTTAGGTTTGAAATTAGGTCGGAGGCAGGGCGTGGATGCGATTGCAGCTTCTCTTCTACGATCCTCTTCTTCCTTTTCCATTCTCTTTTCCCTTTCACCACCTTTCGTATAGTTCTCTCAAATGCATAAAATCATTTGAATAAGAATACTCGTTCAGGATATTGGATTCAGATTTTAAAAAAGATTATTTTGATATAAAACTTTCATACGAATTTCTAAAGATAACATCGATAAGAATAAGAATGTAAGGATTTTTTTGCCTCGATAAAAATCCAATTTTAATTAATTTATCTTTATATTGTAAAACTTAAAAATTTGAAAAGATTTTTGTGAAATAATTATTAATTGATTTTTTTATTACATCTCTATATTTCATATTTAAGAGTTTTAAAAGGAAATTACTCACATATAATAAGGAAATTATCTAATCTATTATTCCTTATATTCTTTTACACGTTTTCTTTTACTCTAACTTTATACTTTTATAAGATATTATTGTAATATTTGTAATTTATGTATCGAGAATGAACATTTATGCCAATACGGTATACGACTAACTAGTTAAAATATAGTAAAGGATAGTTAATTATATTTTTAAGATTTGAAGAAAATATTTTGTAATATATTGTGTAAAGACGTATATTTAGACAACAGTTTCACTTTACATATACATTATCTAATATTTTTCTTAAAAGATTGCACCTAATGAAGAAAGTTAGACGCACTTCATATTTGATAGATAGGCCATCTAAACAGCTTTTCAAATTTTATTTTTCAAATATATAATTATACAATAAATTATAATTCAATAACATATAATTTAAAGAGAAAAAAGATAAAAGTAATATACATTATGTTTTCATAATGGTTCATATGTTAACAAAGACAATTGTTAAATTTTTAATGAATTGATTGAATTTCATCAAATATATTATTGTTCTAATATACAAGTTCATTATTATTTGGAATGTAATGATTATTTATTAAGATTAAATATTATTTGGAACACATTCACTTGTAATTAAAACTGAGTATTATTTAGACCATAATTATTTTTTTACTAAGAATGCGTATTATTCATTGTAGTTCATATAATTTAATTTTAGTTTTAAACTATTCTTGCGGAGCCGAATGTACCTTGTGAAGATAACCTTAAGAGACTTCTTCAATCTTCTATGCATCAAATGGGTTTCCTTCTGCCCTCCCCTTGGTGCTCGTCCTCCATGGATGGATAATGATGTGTTTGCAAAAAACACTTTGACGCCCAAGTTAGTAGGATGCGTCAAATAACAATCAATTTTGTAAAAATGAATGTCTCCTATTTACTTCGATGTGTGTACTATTTATAAGATAATTATGAGTTTGCAAGTCCTCACCTATATGGACCTGGGCATGCCATGACCCATTTATCTCATGAGTCAGTTGTTTAATTCAGAATGTACTAAGTTAAAGAATAATACGCCATTAGAGTATGTAAGGTAAGGTCAGGCTAAGTAGAAATAGGCCGACTTGTGCCTGGGTAGATCAGGCCGGCTTGTGCCCGAGTAACATCAAGTCGTGTTGATGAGTGCATATTTATGCCCTTATTTAACCTTTATCTTGAGATTCTTAATTGGTTTTTTACTTTAATAGAATATTTTAATTACGATTTGTTATAATTGAGTTTATTGAGGATGAGATTAAAAAATATGATAAAAATAATTTTTTAGTTGCATAAATATTCTTTGGATATTTTGGGGTGTGTTAGTACAACTGCAGCTAAGTTAAAATTATTAAGGTATGGAAATAAATTGGTTAAATTTTCATGACACCTTAAAGATAAATCGAAGAATAACAAATAATCAAGATCAGAAAAAGTCACTTCAAGCAGAGTATCAAAAAGTGAAAAAATTTGGCTAAGCTAGGAAGAGGGAACAAGTAACAAAAATTAGATCTTGCGATTCAGTTTTCTCATGACTTGAAGGCATGTCAAAAACTTTAATAGGTTTAGTACAACAGTTGTAGTTGGTCGTTAGTTGACTTATGAAACATGATACCAATGGTTGGTACTCGATAATTGTTTTGTACCTGTGGAGAGCACATGCAAAGAAAAGCAAACAAAATTTTATATTTTGCAAGCAAATTATATATTTTACAAAGAAAATTATATGTTTTAAAAAGAAAAGTTGTATCTTAATCAATAACTTTACAGGTATAGTCCCTTAACCTCGAGGAGAACAGCGACGAAGAGGTTTGGATGATAGGATTTAGGTAGGCGGCAGGGAACTACATGGATGGTTTGACCAAGAGCACCAGATAGGTGGCAGATAACTACATGGAAGGTTCGACCTGAACCGACTAAGTAGGCGATAGGGAACTGCATTGGCAGGTTCGACCTAGACAGACTAGGTAGTCGGCAGGGAACTATATGGAAGGTTCGAGGCGGCAAGGAACCATGGAAGGTTCGACCTGGATCAATGGAAAGGTGGCAGAGAACTACATTGGAAGGTTCAAACTGAACCACTGGGTAGGTGGTAGGAAATTGCATGGAAGTTTCGACCGAGACAATTAAGTAGGCGACATGGAACTAAATGGAAAGGTTCGACCTAGATTGCCATTTAGGAAGCAAGGAACTGCATGGAAGGTTCGACCTGGATTGTCGAGTAGGCGGCATTGAACTGCATTGAAAGGTTCAACCTAGACCCTGAGGTGATAAGGAACTACATGGAAGGTTCAACAACTACTACAAAAACAACATATAACATCACACGTTCAACGTCCAATCATTGAATAACCAATGTTAAAAATGATCGGTGACATTTTAAAACTAAAAGTTCAAATAAGAAGTCAGATATTGAGAAGTTTGACATCCTATTGGTTATAAGATGTCGGATATTGAGAAGTTCAGCATCCTATTGGGTAAATTTCGCGAAAATGCTTGGCAAGAAGGTGAAAATGTATTTACGTATGACTTTGAATTCCCTAGAATTAGATGTGAAAAGGTTATAAGACGTCAAATGCCCTAGAATCAAACATTATATGTTAGTGAATTCAATAAAAATTTGGGCGGGAGGTTAAAAATTCATTCACTTTATCTTAGCGTGAGATCCTCTTCTCTGCTCAAAATTTTCTCGCACGAAGCTTGGCGACCTACACATGTAATCTTTCTTTCATTTAGTACAAATGCATGTTCATTAACTACTTTAGGTATGATTTTCATTTTTTTTTACCCATTGTTTTCGTGTTCTTCTCCTTGGTGCGCATTTTGCTTTTTCTCTCACTTGTGGCAATACTTTATTCCGATGAACCCACCTTTTTTAAGATTAGTTTTCATTTTTGTTTTTCGTTTTCAAGAACTTGTTTGTTGTTGTTGTTGTTTGTTATTTGTTGTTCATAGTACATTACACGTTATACATCTAAGCTTTAGGGTAGAATTGAGAATATATTGTAAACAACTCCAAATGACCTAAAAATTTCTTCAAAAACCAAAATAGCATGAGAAGCCCCCACAAAAAATTTTAGATCAAAATTCAAAGTCTAACTATTTTAAATATTTTTGCAAAGTTTGAAAAAAAAAACAAAAATAAATTTCCGAAAAGTACAAAACATCGTTTTCCGAAGAATCTAGAAGAATTAGCTGGCTCTGCTAGCTACCACAATATCTTAAACTTTTTTCTACCCCAAATCCATATATAATAATAGCAAATCGGATAACAAGAGCAAATGTTATGGTCGTTTAAAGATCTATCGTTGTTCACTTTCCAAATAATTTTTATAATAGAGACCTAGAGTAAGAGCTCTTGGTGTTTTTCTTGAACTACCGGTTCTAAAGGAGTGGTAAAAGAAATCCAACCAAAACCAGTAACCATAGCTATCAAAACCAAATATCACAAGTTAATACTACTATTGTCATAACTTTTGTGCTTTTGCTTATAATTCATAGTTCATGCTATATAAAATACCCAAAATTGGATTACATTTGTTGTTTTTCTCTATTTAGGTCTCGTAGAGTTGTAAAAATGAATCAAAATTAATTTAAAAAAATTCGATTAACGTCGAAAAATTTATTAACGTTGGACAATGGCAAAATTCGACATTAATTCACATTAATTGACGTCAGACATAAAGAAATATCTGACATCAATTTTATCTATTGGAGACGTCAAATTGCTCTATGTCCAACATCAATTAACGTCTGATTTTTTAAATTTGACGTCAATTTAACGTCTCCCAATATGACATCGATATTTTTTAGACTTTAAAGGCCAAAAAACGCAAACATCAGACCATTTTTACACTAGTGAACTAAGCTGAGTACCGTAAATGAAAAGTGAGTAGTTAATGTGTTCATTATAAGAAAATCAATTGACATTCACCTTGTGGTCGTGGATTCGAGCCCCATAGTGGGCACCAATTTTTTTTGTAGAGCTGAATGTACCTTGTGAAGATGACCTACATGGATAGAACTCAAACTACTAAAAAGACACTAGAAGGAGGGTTGAATAGTGTTATGAAAAACGTTTTTGCAAATGGACGTTTAACAACCTTGGTGACGGTTAGACGATTTACATAGGTTGTTAGATGCTTGATTTATAAGGCATTATTTAAACCACAACGTTCAGAGATAAAGTGTTTTTCAAGCATTTAGGAAAACTACTACAACTTTTAAGAAAGATAGCTCTTAAGGAAAATAATGTCTAATGACAAGAGGTTAACTTTGCAAGCAATTGCAGTGTTTATAAATAAGATATTTTGTAAAGCTAAAGCAATAAACACACAAATATTTTTATATTGGTTCACTCAATTAAGCTACGACTAATTCTCCTTTAAGACCTCTCAGAGGGTTCCACTATAATCTCAACAAGATTACAATATTAGCACACATCCTGGTTACACTAGTTAATCTCTGTAACACCTGTTACATTGACTAGAACTGTGTATTAGCACCACTCCTGGTTACACTAGTCAATCCTGGTAACACCTGTCATGTTGACTAGAACTAAGCATTAACATCACTCTTGGTTACATTAATCAATCCTGGTAATACTTGTTATGCTGACTAGAACTGAGTATACCCACTCCTGGTTTTCGCTAAACAATTGTCCAATAAGCCTTTAACTCAACTAGGCTAACCACTAAGTGTTTGAATTCTCTTCAGAATGTACGATCAATCAGATTGTTTATAAGTCTTAGATTGTTTACAATACAAATCAATCTAATGGACCTTGTAGGATTTTCTCTTTTCTTTCTAATGTAAGCTTATGACTCTATGAAGCTTGAGAGTGTATACTTAGAGTTCTTGTTCTTGCACGAGTGTGAGTTTTTCTTTGATCTTTTTGTTGTTCGTGTGCTTATCCTTCTTCTTCTTTCCAAGGGATTTTCTATTTATAGGTTCATGGGAAAAGATCCGCTAGACAATGCTTGTCTTCAATCTTAAGATCTTCGTAGCCTTTTTGTAGGTAGCAACCATAAGTTGAAGTCAATGGGTTAGAGTAGAGATGCTTTTTGCAATGCTTTAACTAAAGTAGGTTGTACGAACTCTTCAACACGACTTTTGATGGAGAGAACATTCTATGAATGTCTTCTTTATTTCTAACGTTCACTTCTGACTTGTTCATGATGGAGTAGGTGAATACTATTAATAGGCATCTACAGAAAGTAGAGTAGAAATGCATGTTGACAGATATGTCCTTTTTCTTATTTACTTTTATTGTTTGAAATGTTGCACATTTAATGTTTTGCGTTGCGTGTTCAAAACAACTTTGTCAATTTTTCTATACATGAAAATTTTTTAGGCACTTTTTGAAAAGATACCAGGTATATATTCATAAAAGTTTCATTGCTGGATAAAAACACGTTGTATCAAGGTATCATTTATCCTTTAAAAGGCGTTTACTAACAACGCATTGTTTAATGATCTTTGTTTAGTATGAGAGTGCATTTAGTAAACTGTTATTCAACACATTATTTTTGGAGCATTGTTTATAGCTTTATTGCGTTTACAAAAAACATCATGTAGCATATTGTTGCATTGTTTAATAAGATACAATATGAGTGCATTTAGCAAGAATGTCCTGTAACATATTCATGTGTTTGCGAAAATATTGTTTAATGGTGCGTCTACTATCATAATAGCATGTTTACTAAAACATAATTTAATAACGCGTTTACTAAAAAATCATGTAGTGACCCTTCCATAATAAATCTTTGTTTAATAGCACGTCTACTGATAATAAGATCGTTTGGTCCTAGCGCGTTTACTGAAATTTTTCTTTGTTTATCTAGATGTCATAGCGCTTGTTTCATAAAATGTCTTTTATTCAACGATATTATTTTCATGAGGATAATACTTTGTCAAATACTCATTTCGTTTATCTTTGTTTGTTAAACTTCAAAACATGAAGGTGTTAGATGGTCATGTCTTATAGATGATCTTATCTTAACATTCTTCAATCTTCTATGCATCAAGTGGGTTTCCTTTAGCCCTCCCCTCGGTGCTCGTCCTCTATGAATGGATGGTAAAGTGCTTACTAAAGACACTCTGACGCCCAACTTAGTAGGGTGCATCAGATAGGAATCAATGATGTAAAAATGAATGTCCCTTATTTACCTCGATGAGTGTATTATTTATAAGATAACTATAAGTTTGTGAGCCTTCACCTATATAGACCTGGAGGGGGCATAGCCCATTTAACTCATGAGTTAGTTGTCTGATTCAAAATGTTCAATGTTAAAGAATAATACGCCATTAAAGTATGTGAGACAAGTAGAAACAGACCTACTTGTAACTGGGTAGATCAGGCCGAGTTGTGTCCAGGTAGCATCAGGCCTTGTATAGTACAAACACTATAAATAAAGTCCATCTAAACCTAGAAAAATCATCCATAACAAGTGCATAGTAATTTCTACCAAGACTCATGGTTTTTTGAAGGCTAAACAACTCCTTATATGAAAACTCAAGAGGTCTCAAAGCTAAAACATAATTTTTTAGTTTAAAAGAAACTTACGTAGCGTTTCTTTTATTTATTTCACACCAATTGATTATGGGCACACAAAGAGGAAAAAAGGTTTATGTTGTTAAAGTAGATGAGTCCCAACAATTAATAAGGTTTTGATGATAACAAAACACTCCATCTGATGTGTACATATCTGATCAAAAGTGAAACTATGATTAGACACCTAAGAGAGCGTCTAATGGAAGTAGTGAGAATCAGAATTGATCAATGTTGTTTGAAGTTCAAATTATATGACATGTAGCATCACTTGGATTTGCTTAATTGATTTATATTTATACATTGTGTGTGGCAACGAAAGAAGTAAGTTTGGTAAAGGCAAAGGTCAAATCTAAGCATTAGACGAGTCAAGGTGTTACATGGGTCTAATGTAATCCTAAACCCATGTTTACAACCCAGGACCTAAAGTTAATGATCAAGACTCCATAACCAAGTAAAGCATATAGATGCATTTTTGCCATGTAACAACATTAGATTATCTAATTGGATATATAACTTAAATTAATTTTCGCCTAATTTAAGTTAGATAAGGTAGATGAGTGATCAATTCATCAAGCAATGCGAAGTAAATAAAATAACTAATATATATGTGATCCTTCATAAGAGTAGAGTTCTTGAAGCTTCATCTTCCTCTTCCATCTTTTTTACCATTTCTCTTCTAAGTGGTCCTAGATGTCCTCCAGATGGTCCTCAATCATACCATTGTTTTTCTGTTTTGAACTTATATTTTTTGTTATTATTTTTTATATAATAACAACCCCATAAATGCTTATAAGAGTAATTTAACTCAATACTTATTCAATATTGAAATATCTCTTACTCACTTGATTGTGAGAGTTCTTGTAAGTAGATTTTCTGCTCTTTGTAACAAATTAGAGTTTACACCCACTTAAGAGATCAAATTAATTTCTCTAATTTTTTTATAAAAATACATGTTTTACATTGAGTAAAAAGAAATTAAAAAATAATATTTAATAATTATGATAAATATAAAGACTAAAATTGGTATTAAATCATAAAGATTTTATACTAAAACTGTATTTTGTTTATAATTAAAAATAAAATATATTAGTATTTTGTTGGATGTTTATATTAAATTTATTATATAATTATTGATATATTTATTTAAAGTAATAAATTAATGATATAATTTTGAATAATATGAAAGTTTTGAATATTTCGAAATTCTTAATCCTAAATAAAATATCTACGTAAATTTATTAGATAGATAAATCTTATAAAATTTATTTCGGCTAAAATATCTTTCATTAAGTTTTGTAGTTGATAGAGAACATTTTACACAAAAATACAGTGCATTTGGATACAATTTGGAAGATTACGCTTTACTATTCTAATTAATACCATAAGGTTAAACTTTATTTTTCTTTAATATTATTCTTTTAAGATGTCTTCAGTATTTTTCATTGTTTGCCTCATTTTAAATAAAATTTTAAAAATTATAACTGAATAATATTCATTATCCTAAATTAATTTGTGTAAGAATTCTCACTTTTTTTTTATGAAATTATTAGTAAAAAATATAAAATAAATAAACAAACAACTAAAGAAATAAAGTCCAGGTTCTTACAAAACATGCTTGTAATTAATTATCAATAGCTAACGGGAAAAGATACCCGGTGCCGCTGTTTCACTTAACTTCTACTAAAAAAATGTATTTAGTGAAACTATTAATGACCTTTTAATTTAAGTTAATTTAAAATGGTTGATAGGGATGCTCCTACCTTTTTAAATAACTGCATTTTAATATCATCGTACACCTATATTAAAAATAACAATAAATATATTATTTTAAAAATAATTTTATCAAAATGGTAACACTTTTTTTTTATATATAAATATTAGTAAAAACATATGTTATTCTTTTATGACAAGAGACAATAATAAAATTATTATTATTATTATTATTATTATTATAAAAATAAATATAAATAATTTTTAGGTTTTATTCTAAATAATTTTTATTTATTTTATAGATAATTTTTTATTGTAAAAAAATTATTATAATTTTAAAAATAATTAAATTTTAAAAAGCGTTAAATCAGAAAAATATTAAATTTGAAAAATTTACTTAAAACAAATATTTAGAAAAATTAGAAATGTATACCAAAATAAATAATAATAATATAAAGTAAAACTTTTTAGTTGAAAATTTTTTCAATTATATTTTCTTAAAATTAATAAAATAAAAATATTTAGGCTTAATATCAATTTTGGTCCCAATTTTTGTCAGTTTTATTCGAAATGGTTCTAATTTTTTTTTCTTTTCAATGCTATCTTAGAGAATGTAATTTATGTTCAATTTAGTCTTTTTTGCAGACGGCGTTTAAATCGTTAACGACACACTGTCCAACTGTGCAAAATCCAAATGAGATGACATTTAACTGCCTGTGGATTCCCTTAAGCACAGTGAGGTGGATTCTGAAAAAATGTCATTTATTTAATGAAAGTGTATGGGTCTTGTGTGGCCATGTGCAAGGAGTTTATCATCTGGGTTGGGAGGTTCTTCCAAGGGCTTGGACGTGAATGCACAGCCACTGCAAGCGGAGATGAGGCAGAGGAGGTGGCGACGCTGTCATGATTTCCGAACAGCGCAGCCTCGTCGTTTTAAATTATCTCTGCATATACAATAGAGGAGTGAGTTTTTGTAAAACAATATCTTTCTATAAAGCACACCTTATCATCACCATTACCCATACCTACCTAACTCTGATTAATCACCTATTTAATTTTGCACCCATATTTGAAACTTTCAATTAATTAAGGTAACCATTTTCAAAACCCAATTATCCAAATTTTGTATGACCGACCCCTTCCAAGAAAACAAAATAAAGGTAAAAAACATCAACCTCTCAAAACTAAATTAACTTCCATATATACAAAATTCAAATAAAAATTTCAAAGTCTGAACTCAGTAATATTAGTCTTCAACTGCATATTTTCAAGATGATGGGGATTGGTGTTGATGGGGTTGTTGGGTAGTGTGGACAAATGGATGAAACCTGGGTTTACCAAATGGGAATCCAATGGCTTTGGAGTTTCTGATTAGGCGCAAGTTGCTCGTTGATACTGGATTGCGATTAGGTCTTGAACTGCTTTAGGGTTTCTGATTTCTTTTCGCAGGTGTGTATTGGGTGAAGAATACTATTATAGGATATTAGTAAATAGTCAACCAAATGATGGAAGGCAGGAAGATGCTGAGCAGTGAGGGAGAAGAAGAAGGGAACCAAACAGTTGAAGGGGTGAGGCTACCGAACAGTGGAAGCACGAGAGCTCGATCGGTTCGCCAGAAGGATTTGCGATTTAAGCTCGTGGTCCTGCAGATTTCTGGTTCTTGTGGTTTGCAGGTTTGGGGTTGGCGAGGATGATGGAGGTGTGTGCCGCAGCGGCGCATTGAAGAATGAAGAGTGGTAGTAGTAAGGGTGGCCATGGAGATTCTGCTGTTGGCTATGAATGTTATACGAAACTCGCGATTTAGGTTGGTGCTAGAGGAGGAAGACTCGTGATTTACTGCAGGTTTGATGGCGTCGCGGATGGAGATGTGGTGGTTGCAGGTTCTCGTATTGAGTGGCGCGATTCTTACGACGGTGACGACCTGAAATGGACTTTGTTGTGTAGCTGTGGTGGCGACCTAAGGTTTTGGAAGCGCGAGGAAGATGATGCGCGAAGATGATGGTTTGGCGAGGTGAGACCCTAATCAGAAATACATTTTCAAAAAAATCAATAAATTCAGCTCACCGTGTCTTAAGGTATCCACATAAGCACTTAAATACCATCTCATTTGGATTTTGTACCGTTAAACAACTAATCGTTAACGATTTAAACGTCGTTTACAAAAAAGACTAAATTGATCATAAATTACCCTTTTTAAGACAACATTAAAATAAAATTAAAATTATTTCAAATAAAATTGACAAAAATTAGAAGCAAGATATTAAACCAAATACTTAAAAAGCAAATATGTTACGTTCATTTTTTTTATTTTAAAGTTTCCTGTCACTGTCATTGCTGTCAATCAGGGCGGCCAACCCATTATCTTATTTTCATAAATTTTTATTAGCATAGTTCTAAAATCTTAATTTATAACACTTGCTTTCAGTATTACAACCTGGTAATATACTTCTAGTATTTGGCATTTAACAAAATAAATATACTTATTCATTTTGAAATACTTATTAAAGTTTATTTTATGATTTTATTGCTTAAAAATATTAAATGATCTTTATTTTTGTAGTTACTTATAATAGGAAAGAAAAGAAAACATCTTAACATCAACATCACTCACACATGCTTTTGAAAATAAAAAACATCTCCATCACACACTCTTCTAAAAAATCAATCACCATCACATGACACCACGAAATCGTACCCTGTTAAATTAATTAAACTAAGACACAATAAATCATCCACTGCATTTTCCGCCTCTGCGACTCTTCTCAGTTTCATTCTATCCCTCTCTTAGCTGTTGTGCTTTGATTCCCTTCTTCTCCACCGTGGCCATGGAGGACCTAACATCGTTGTTAAGCGATTATGGGACCCTCTTCAGAGAAGACACAGACTTTTACAACCGCATTGTGTTGGGCACCCTTTTGCCGCACAGCGTGTGGGCCCCACTGCCGCACTTCTTCCAGACCTGGCTCCGCAACTACCTCGGTGGTGTCCTTCTCTACCTCCTCTCTGGCTTTATGTGGTGCTTCTACATTTACTATTGGAAACGTAACGTTTATCTGCCCAAAGGTTTTTCCTTTTACCTCCTCCTCTGCTTACCTTTATTTCTTATTCTTTTCTGTGTTATTTGTCTGTGTGAACATCTTGTTTGTGTTTTCAATCCCATTGGTTGGCTTTATCGTAAGGGACTAATCTTTTTTTTATTAAGGTTTGAATCTTGACTAAAAGAGATGTTTATATTTAGTGTCTGACAAACATCGTTGTATGCTGATGAGGATAAATATATACGGGGCCTAAAAGATTATGTTGTGTTTGGTTAAAAATGGTATATTTTAGCTCTGATATGAAATGGGTTTTGATTAGTTTTTTAATCTGGTTCATTCATGCTTTGGTAGTAACTTCTTTTAAAGAAAAAAAAAATTGGGGGATTTTGGAGTGTATCAGTGGGGAGTTCAAATTTTTGTTAGGCTTCTGTGTCTGTTTTTTTTTTTAAAGATGGTATACTTTGGCCTTGATATTAAATGGGATTTCATTAGTTTTTTACTCTGGTTTCGGCTTGCATGATTTTAGAAGAAAGGGTAAAAGACTATTACTTTGGCTTTTGGTGTTCTGGCTTTTGTTTTGATACCATTATTACTTGTTTTGCGTTTTAGGATTATGGAGAGGAAAATTGGAGTTAAATTGGTTTTGGGTTTTTGGAATTTGATTTTCAGTGGTTGAATTTTTTAATAATTATTTTTTATAGTGTTTAGTTGATTGTCTTTGATGGATTATGCTTCTACAGTTATTGCTGATGTACGTGATTCCCGCTTTTCCTTTTATAGATCTGTTCTTACTTTCGTGAATCATATAGTGTGCGGTGAACTGTATGATTGCATCTCCTAATTGATGTATTGTGCCTTCTAAGGATTGTTGGTGTTCTTATTATGGTAGTAATTTGAGTGGACTTTTCCTATTTGTGTCTGTAATGTCTGATACATGTAACCATCTCACGCAGTGAGAAAAGGATTTTCGTGTTGTTTATAAGGGTGCAACGTCTTGGGAAAATGATGCGGGGAGAGTTATTTGTTTAGGGCAAAGCAAGGTTTTCAGTTTCAGTATCCATTAAGCTTCCATCACGGATTTGTTCTTGTTCTGTAAAACTTCACTGACCAAATCTGATGCATGTTCTTGCAAGTTGTTACAACTCACAATACTATTGACATTCTGCAAAGTAAGGTTACAGAGTTGACTGTATATTCTGCAAAGTAAGGTTACAGAGTTGACTGTATGCCGTGCTCGAATATTTTTGAAACTTGGGCAGTTACTTTACCTTTTGAAATTGCCACTCATCTTCGTGCATTACTTGAGAAGAATTTTATTGTTCTCTGCTATGATCTTTCCAAGAAGGAGATTGTGACCTAGACAGGCTATTTTCATCATTACAACTAACCTGTATGGTTTTAAACAACAGTATGAAAATGCATTTTTTGGTGTCCCTGGGACCACATTATGACTGCAATTGTAGTCACATCAACCACATTTGTTTGCAACCTTTTTTGTAATAATAAGATTCAAAATGAAACTGTAGCTGTGACCACTGTCTAAAACATTGTGTTTTATACGTGTGGAGCTCGAAGTTTTACAACAGGGATCATACTGCCTCTACCACTGAATTGTTCTATGCTTTACAGTCTAGTCAATCGGAAGATTGATTTTCTTTCATTGTTTCATACATATATGAATTGACTAGATTCTCATTTAAATAGCTAAAATGCAATTTTCTTTAGTTTTTCTTCCCATACTATAGTAATTGTCAATTGGTCATGAAAGACAATTTGTAGTACTCTGCTTCACCTAAAGCAGTAGCATAAAATATCTTTGTTTAGATTAATACAGGGCAAGTTGTTTATACTTTACCTCTTGTGGACTACCTTCAGAAGTCTGAGACCAAGCTGTTTATATTCATCTTTGGTCTGGCTCTAGAAATTTTGAGTTATTGGAGGTCAAACTCAACTAAGCAGAGCAGTTGTACTAAAGGTTTGAGTATTAACAACTAACGGTTTTTTCAAGTATACTCGCATGTAGCTTTTGTGTTGTTGTGCTTTTAATTGTAAGGCACGTATAGGATCTTTTGTAACTTTCATTTCTTGATATATTGAAATCTACCATTGCAGATGCTATTCCCTCTCAAAGAGCCATGCTGTTGCAAATAGGTGTTGCTATGAAAGCCATGCCTTGGTACACTTTGCTTCCAACTGTTTCAGAGTACCTAGTAGAAAATGGCTGGACAAAGTGCTATCCTAGATTATATCACGTTGGTTGGCTTCCATACTTTGTGTATTTAGCTATTTATCTAGTTGTTGTAGAGTTTGGTATTTATTGGATGCACAGAGAGCTGCATGACATTAAACCACTTTACAAACATCTTCATGCTACTCATCACATCTACAATAAACAGAACACTCTGTCCCCTTTTGCTGGTAAGTACATTAAATATTCAACATTTAAACACTGCAGTCGTAGTTATGTCAAGCTAACAACTCTTTTCAGACAATTAATTTTAACCTTTTATAGTCCCCGAGAAGAAGATAATTCATAATGACTTTGAAAAATGTTTTTAAGTCTATTATTGGGTTATTTCATAATTTATGCGTGTGCTGTGGTAGATGATACGGATTTTAAGGGTTGGAGTTTGATAAGGATCACAGTATGTGATTATAACTGTGTTTTACTGGTGAACCTTGAACCTAAATCATTATAATGCACCTTTATCACGTGGAATGTGAGTTTGGCAAGATATTTTTCACAAAGCTCAAAATCATCACTAGATCTAAAATGAATGTAGTCCTTATGAAACCAAGATAGTTATATTTTGAATTGTGTATGTCACAAGTATATCAACGACTTAGAATATCTGCTTCATCTTTTCAAAGAAACTCATGAAGGAAGAGTGTGGAAAGGAAATATTGGTAAGGATATAAGGGAAATAGAAATAGAGACATATAATGAAAGGAAGGACACTGACCACAAACAGAGAGAATCAGTAAATATTTTTATTTTGGATATCCACGAACAGAAACCAATCATATAGATAAGAGCTGAGTATATATGTAAATAGAGACAAAAATGTGTTCTTCTGTAGGAATCAAGCACTACTTTCTTATTGATATCCCGTTTCATGTGACTTGTTTTGTCAACCAGTTTATTGTGGATATACTTCCCAAAATTATGGATATACTTCCCAGTTTCTAGTATTACTGTTCTTTTCTGCAAGCTGACAAGATAAACTTTGCTAACATACCAAGCAGTTGTTGGTACACTACTTTGGTAGTAGATAGATTAGCGCTTTAACAGTACTGGTGCTACACTCACTACTAAAGACATGCTATTCTAGTAACAAAACCATTAATTTATTCTAGTTTATGTGAGTTACTTTTTGTCTCCCTACAAATGAGTGTCATTCATTTTCATTGCTAGAAGCTGCTTTCCATTTTGGCACCACTGTATATGGATGTTATTCTTTTTATTCATGTTCTAGTCTGATTCATTTTGTGTTTAACATCACCTTTATTTGTTCTACCATTTGTTTCTCTTATTGTCCATCTTTAGATATTTCCACTTTTTCTCCGTAACATTCTGACAAGATGAAGGGTGTAATGACCTTTTCCCCATGTATCTCAGGTTTGGCGTTTCACCCTCTTGATGGGATTCTTCAGGCATTACCACATTCTCTTTCTTTGTTTTTTATCCCAACCCATTTTACTACACATTTAGTTCTCATTTTCCTTGAGGGTGTTTGGACTGCAAATATTCATGACTGCATTCATGGAAAGTTGTGGCCTGTTATGGGTGCTGGTTACCACACCATTCACCACACTACATATCGGCACAACTATGGTCATTATACCATCTGGATGGATTGGATGTTTGGGACTCTTCGCGACCCGGAGGAGGAAGATGACAAGGCAAAGTGATGAACTGCAGACTAGCATTGAAAAGTCATTGGTTATCTTGTTTGGATTGTTGAAATGTGGTTCCTAGCATGTAAAGCTCAAATGTGTTCTGTATTTTTCTGGTGTGCATCACAAGGTGATTTTATATGTTAGAGAGACAGGGTAGAGGGTTAAAATGGGAGCTTCCCTGTCTCTGATTCTATTGTCAGTGTATGTGGTTTAGGTCTTTTTCTTTCTCAGATTGTGTGGTAGAGATTGAGATGGTAATGCTGTTTTCTCCATGTGAGAATTGGTCAAACTACTAATACTTGGATTTGTTTCACTCTCTTTCTCCCTTCTATATGATTCTATGTTGAAATGAGGTGCAAGAAAACCATTCCTTCAAACTAGATTCTGTCATGGCTGTCTTTGATCTGCGGCAGCATGATTGTTTGTTGATTCTTTTAATGGGATTAGTAAACAATTTGTTTGTCAATCTAATTTAGAGTACTTAATTTAGGATTCAATGATCATCACAGTTTATTGCTAAACAATTTATATCTTGAATCAACTTTATAAATATATCTAATTCATTGTATTGCCTTCTTATGTGAATATTAATTAATAATTGGTGCATTGCTTCCCATAAATAGATATTTAGAAAGTCTCATATAATCCAAAAATCTTAACACTTGAAGTTTTAACTTGCTTTCAATAACTTAAGTGATAATGTTGAAGATGAAGGTGAATTAAAGGCGTTTGAAAAATAAATAATGCAAAGAAGTAAAAACCTGCAAAATCGTAAACTCAAGAAAAAATAAATGAACTAGAAAGGTAAAGATACAAGAGAAGTAATTGTAAAAGAAAGAGATAAATTACTAAGAATAAAACAAAAACTGATAAAAGAAATTATTTGAAATAGTGATTCAAATTGTCACAATTTTCACTCAAGTTGTCATTATCTTGTTTGCAGTGCTTTTGGAGTGTTTTTATTGTAAATACAATTTATCACACGTTTTGAATACAAATAACCTATTTCATATTCCTTTTGATAGTTAAGTCAAAATAAAAAATAAAAAGAAAATTACATAATGATTAGGATAACTCTCAAAACGTCCATGTTTGCATCATCTATTCATCATCCCCTTAGGACGTCATTTATAATTTATAAAATATCAATTTCATAAAGAAAACATAACTATGATATCATCAATAATTAGTGAAAATTTAACAAAACCTTTATTTATTCAGCATAAGCAATGTTAAACCTTGTTGAATATAGTAAAAATTATGTATCAGATTAATCTCCTTTATGGGATGTCATTTATAATTTATAAAATATTAATTTTATAAAGAAAACATAACTATGATACCATCACTAACTAGTGAAAATTTGACAAAACCTTTATTTATTTAGCATAAGCAATGTTAAAACTTGTTGAATATAGTAAAAATTATGTATGAGATTAATCTTCCTTATGTTGAATATACAATTAAGGTACTCTACTTATAATAGAAGAAATATGGGCTAAGTTTAAAACACAAATAAGGAATAATAACAAACTAATTAAAGATAAAAGATAAAGATAATATATCTAATATCCCCCTCAAGCTAGTGCATACAAATTATATGTACAAATCTTGTTAGTAATATAATCAATAAAGACTTAGTGAAAATATTTGTTTCTGCACTCAAATGACACCAAATTGTTAATGATTTGAGAAAATGAAATACCAACACAGAAGACTCTCCGTGAGCAACAAATCTGGGAGGTTGCCCCATATAAATCTCTTCTTGCAAATCGCCGTTATGAAATGCATTGTTGACATCTAGTTGATACAGAGACTATTGTTGAAGAGCCACCATGGCTATAAATAAACTAACAAAAGTCATCTTTGCCACTAGAGAAAAACATATATGGACGATTCAAACGCATCGGTGACAAAAAGAGAGATTAAAAGAGACAACAACATAAAAAGCCATGGATGAACAACTAACAACAATTATGGAGAATAATATTGGATTGTGGTGGATTACTGCGAAACTTCAACTATGATAACTTTGACAAATAATATTAGACGACAACCAGTAGTAGCTAACAACGACAAACTGCAGAAACTAGATTATTAGTAATTGATAGGGGCCTGCAATGGTGGACAATAACAAACTGCAAGGACTAGATTGTCATCAGTAATGGATAGTGGCCTGCAGTGGCTAACAACGATATAGTATAGGGACTAGATTGAACCACATAGAAACAAAATCCTCCTCGCGACAGACAATGGAAATGACGGCATTGCCGATGATAGAAAATGAAAGTGGAATATCGGGCTCTTCAAAAGAATGGTCTCCTTTATTCATCAAAGCACCTAGAAACAGACTCCCCACCTCCCTCATGGAAAGAGGCAGGAATAGTAGACAACAATGAAAACGACATTGTAGAGAAATGAAATTAGGAGAGCAACACTAAGGTACTCAAACACAAGTGTTGAAACACAAAATTCTCAGGATGGTCGACTGAGACGATGAAAACCGTGTTGTCATTGGTCAAAATTAAAACTCTGACAGTGGCAACAGTAGACAATAGTGACGATGGTAGCGACAATAGACGGTGGAGCCACCGATAGTAGTAGAAGGTGACACCGTCTACAGTGGCGAGTGTAGTAGAAGAGGGGACAAAAAAAATTTTCTCAAAAGAACCTGACTCTAGATACCTTATTAAATGATAAATGTGATAAATTAGCTATTATTCACACGTAGTAAAACCCTTTATTTGTCTTTTTATCAATTATTTTGTGTTGAATTTCATGAAAAGATGAAAGACTGGTATATTGTTGTTATAAATATAGATACTTATTTGTTTTTGGGTCATTTTACAATAAGCACTTTCTGGTGGCCTAGTGAGAAAGCACTTTTTGGTGATCCTTTTAAAGTGTCGAGAGTTAAAGAGAAAGATAGTTTTTTTTTGGACGTGGGAACGAACCAGACGCTCAAGAAATGGGTTGAGGAACTTCTAAGGCTCAAGAACTCCATATTCCTTCATCCTTTTCATCATTAAAATTCATTCTTGTGTTCTAGATGTATAGGAGTAGTTAAACTCCCTTTCATTACGGTTGAATGTAATGTACTTAAACTCTTTGTAGTTCTTTCTATGCAATAGAATATCTTTTTTATCCCTTGTGTTCTATCCTTTTATTAACTTGCATGATGGAATATCTATGCTATTTTTGGGGTATCTAATCATTGGAAAATTCTTTGGAACCTAGACGTGGATAGAACAACCAAGAAGCATGGCTCTAGACATAGACCAAGGATCTTGGTCATTCTAAACATCTTTTCTTAATGCAAATCTTGTGTTTGAATATCTAAGGGATTAATATTTTTACATAAAGGTTTAAAACTTGTCTCTAAGGAATTAGGACTTGTATACTTGTGATGTGAATGCTTGAATATGTTAGAGATATATTGTGTGGATGAGTGTTTAAAGTTTCAGACATGAAGTCTTACCCCAATGAGTCTTTACCCATCTTACTTTATAATCTTTATATTAAGTAACTTTACATGTTTGTAACTTATATGAACCAATCACCGTTTATATTCATTGCTTAAACTAGTAAGTAATCATAATTACCTAAACAAACACAAATGCCTTAGGAGACGATACTTTGACTTACAATCTATATTACTTGAATGATTTGGTGCATTTGTCAAGGAGTTAACAAGTTTTTGGCGCTATTGTTGGGGATGTTTTAGTTGTTTAGGCAAATTGTGTGTTATTTACCAACTTAGGCCTATTTCATTCATTCATTCATTCTTTACTTTTATTCTTGTACAGTTACATTGTGTTTATAATCATTGTTACTTGCTCACCTTATCCTTTCTAGTGTTTCTTGTTTTGCATGAGAAGAAGTGAGCAAGCTAACAATCTACTCTTTGATCATGAAATCGAAAGAATAGCTCGGAGGAACAACAATAGAAAAAAAAGGTAAAACATGGAAGCTAGAGAAGCAAATTCCATGATCCATCTGTTATCTCTTCATCTAATAAAGAAAGGGAAGTTATGGTTGCAAATCCTCATGGTGAAGGTGAAGGACAAGGTAGACACATTTTTGGTAGATTATGCGATGGTCATGTGGGCTCTCCATTTCAATAGCATTGCTCAACCAATGGCGAATGCCACAAATTTGGCGATAAAGCTTGCTCTCATTCACTTGGTTCAAAACAATCAGTTAAATGGATTGTCTCATGAGAATCCTTACACTCATTTGGCCACATTCATGGAGATATGCAATACTGTGAAAATTCATCATGATACGATTTTGTCTAGGAAAGAGTACGATCTTTTTTAAATTTGAATCCCTAAAAGGAGCAACAAAAATAAATAAGGGAAGAATGTGGAATAAGACAGAGATGGAGACGTCATAATCTAGCAGATTGATAAGTGAAGTGAATATTCACCACAAAGATAGATATTAACCTTTAATAAGAATCAGAGTTCTAATCCAAGAACCAAGAGAATCCTCTCTCAAAAATGCAAATGGATATATTATGATTCAAAACTGTCTACATATATATTTGGTGTTCCTTTATAGGTGCAAATGTTTAAGGCAACTAAGAAACCCTAAAAGAAAACCTAAAGAGATTGGACCCAAAATAACTCAAAAATTAAAAAAAATAAAACACAAAAACAAAATGTTTGCAATTAAAAGAAAATTACAAATATTTTTAATTGCTTAAACTATTGTATAATTATGTTCCAAATCATGATCTTCATGTCCCTTAAATTCCAATCTTCATGGAGCATCATGAGCCTTTAGGAGATTTGTTCTTCCAACTATTTGCTCCTTAACCTTGTCATAGGTCCTTTAAACTACAAGGGCTCTTCCTCAAGTTCTAATTCTATAGGATTAAGGGATAGTTCTCTATCATTCCCTCCTTCTTGAAGTGAATTTGTCTCCAAGTTAGTACCCACACCAAATGGAGACAAGTCATTAAGTTGAAACTCGAACTCACTCCATAATCATTGGGTAGATCAACAATGTAAGCATTATTATTAATTTTCTTAAAACTTGAAAAGGTCCATCTCCTCTAGGTAGGAGCTTAGGTTTCCTTTTGGAAGGAAAGCCCTCCTTCCTAAGGTGTACCTACACCCAATATTCGGGCTCAAACTTCATCTTCTTCTTCCCTTGGTTTCTTCATCTTCTTTTCAATTTGTGCCTTCACTTCCTTATGCAAGTGTTAGCATAAAGTTGAAGAGAAGAAGTTTTGATGATGTCTCAAAGTCAAGTCTCAAGAGCTCTTGTTGCAAGAAAATCTTCATGAAGACTTGTTTTATATTAAAGTTTTTGTAATTTAGTAGATTTATTATAGGATGTGGTTTATCTTTGATTCTTTGTATTATTTGCCTTAGGTTGCACTAAAATGCATTTTGAATAAGAAAACCTCATTGTATACTCAGGATAATCGATTACCAACTAATGATAGTCGATTATCAGTAATCGATTATGATGATTTGCCATAATCGATTATCACGAGTAATTATGAGAATTCTTCAACAAGTTTTTGACAGTTGTGCATTCATTAAATCCATAATTGATTACCATAAGTAGATAATCGATTATAACACGTTAAATAGCTGCCAACGAATTTTTGGAGGTATCCTTGAGTGAGATCTCTATAAATTAGATTGAGAGTCTTATTCTAACATACGAAATAAGTTGATTTCGAAATTCTTATATGTTGTGTGCTGTGATAAGTGTTCTAGGGTTTGTGTAACCCTTGTATTGTGGCTTTGAGAACTTGGTGTTGGCATAGAGCGAGAACTTTCATTGGAAGTGTGATTGAGTTTTGTTGTTGTTGCTAAGTTAAAGTTTGTCATCCTTTGTGAAGATTCAAAGGAGGTGTTAATCCTTTGTGAAGATTCAAAGGAGGTGTTCATCCTTCGTGAAACATTCTGAGGAGTTGTTCATCCATTGTGGGTTTTAAGGGAAGTGAGTTTCATCCGTTGGGGTAACAAGAGAGGTATTCTAACCTTAAACTGTTTTATTTTCTTTGTGATTATAGTAGTTTGTTAGTTTGAGATAATGGAGTGTTAATTCTCGGTTGAGATTAACAACTGAACGTAAGATCTGTGTAATCCGAACCACTATAAAAATCAACTATGCAATTTTCTCTCTTGCGTACTCTTTAATTTGTTTAAATTTTTATTAAGGAATTCATATTTTACGAGAAAATTATTAAAGGTATTATTTGCGATAAGAAACCAATTCACCCCCCTATTGGTTTGTTGAACGCGCTAACTATCTCGCTGCACCGCTCTGAAAATTGTAATATTGTTTACTATTGTAAGAAGAGAGAAAAGAGGAAAGAGAGAAACACCTAGCGAGCCTATAGACTGTATTGTATTGAACAATATCCTCTCTATGAGAGTAACCATCTAAAAGACTTGTAAGCAATTAGTTGATTACAATTCTGAAGAGAATTAAAACACTTGTTGTGTAACTCAGGCAAGTTAAGGAAATCTAGGCAGCATATCGAGGATACAAGGATTGTAGTACTAGGAGTAGTGAAACTCAACCGATCTAGGGTAACAAGAGTTATTCACTGATTGAGGATACCAAGAGTGTTGAAGAATACTACACAACCAGGAGTTTTGAAGAATATTGCTCAACCAGGAGTGGGTGAAACTCAACTAGGTAGCGTATTAGGGGATACCATGAGTGCCTAGGGATACCAGGAGTAGAGAGAATACTTAGTTGTAATATTATTGAAGACTATAGTGGAACTCTCTAAGGAGAGAGTAGACTAGATGTAGCCTAGTTAAAGTGAACCAGTATAAAAATATTTATGCACTTATTGTTTACTTTTGTCTCGACACTTCTCTTATAAAACATGTAGTTGCATTTTAGTTTTTAATACAAGAACTTCTCATACTAAACGATTATTCATTAAAAGGAAGTTCTTACAAATACTATAATGAATATTCTTAATAGCACGTGAAAACAACTCACTATTTAAAATCATTTACAAGGAGGAGCGTTTAACAACTACTTGATAAATTTGTACTCGACTAAAGTGCTATATCAGGAAAGTTGCAAAAAAGTTTTTCCATTAACACTATTCAACCCCTAGTGTTTTTTAGGTACTTCAATGACTAGAGCATCCTATGTGGTCTCCTCTAGCCACCTTCCTTGAGAGTTGGCTCAATCTCTTTAAAGAGCTCATAATCACCATCATATCACTGTCAAACCGAGAGCATTCCTCCATTTCCCTCATGGCTTCCACTCAACTCACCTTCATGGACTCATTTTGATGCTTGGGATCATCTTAGCTTGAGGAGGAGACTATCACTTACCTTGCTTGGAGCCTAAAACTTTGAGGAGGAGCTATCATTTGATACCAAGAGCTTTGGTCATCTTAGTCTTCAAGAGCTAAGTATCTTAGTCTCTTTTCTTCATTTATGTATTATCAAAGTGTGTTTTCCTTCATTGTCTTGGTTTTTCATCGTTTGTTTTCTAGATTTTATGGTCATATTGTTCATTCCATCTTTGAACCATTCGATTTTCATGTTAAGTTTCCATATATGCTTAGTTTTTCTATTTTTTATTTTTGTGTGAGTGTTCTTCATTTTTGTTTTTTCATTTCACCTAATATTTGAGTCATTTTAATTTTAAACTTCATGCATGTTGTCTAGAGTCATGTCTAGTCCTTTTCATGTCATTATCTGTAAGTTTAATCTTTAAAAATGAAAAAATATGAGTTCTATAGTGTTGTTTTGTGTCCATTGAAAAATCACATGCTTTTGTAATGGCAAATCCTCAAGCTATGGTCAAACACTTTCTAAAAGAGTGGAAGTCATCCTTGAAAATGATATTAACTCTACCTTGTGGACCACCTTTGGAGCCATCATGGAGCATGGCTTGAAGAATAGTGTAGGTTGTTTAGGCCATTATATTCGGTCATATAGTATATATTTTTTTAAGACTTGTATTAAGGCCTAATTAGGATATGATTTTGTTTAAGTTAAACATATAAACTAAGTGAAAAGTGTGTGTTATGTGTCATGCTTTCATTGAAGATGATTTGCCTTTTATAATAGTCAGATAACACTCTAAGATTTGAAATATATTTTTTTATTAATAACTACATGTCTTTTCATATTGGAGAGGATTTGTAACACTTAGTATCCATACTAGAAGTGTAGTATTTTTGGCCAATGAGGGCAATGATGTCTTTTGATTATGCTCTTTACAAATGATAAACCGGACAATGAAGTCGGAGAGTTATAGAAACTGAATCAGAAAACTCTAACATGAACGAATTCTTAGATGGAAAAAGATAACTACTTGAAGATTTTACATAACTACCCCACGCCTTACACAACTATATATTGCTTACAGATTTTACAGCTATTTTAATTAAAGCAAACAATTATATTTTTCTTTTTCCTTATTTCTTCTTTTGCCACTTAACATTATTGTCATTTCATTGCATCCATTAATTTATAGTAGTTAGTCAATATTTTCTTTCAACTTATATTAATTTAATATGATCCTCCTTGCTTCTGTTGCCCACCTTCACTCTGTATGAGGCCTGCGGCTTTCATGTGTTTCAGCAGACACAACATAGGAATCAGTGATGTTTTATAAAGTGGAGTCGAACTTCTACGTCACTGTCACCCTTTGTTTCCAATCGAAAGGAACTACATTAAATGTTTTTAAAACAATATAAAACTTACATTGAATAAAAATAATTACTATAAATATAAGAATATTAATTTTTTTCTCTCTTAACATCGTTTATCGGAGTGCAAGTTCTCTCTATCTTTTTGTCCTGGTCAACATCACCTATTTTCCGATAATCACAAAGACATCCATGATTGGAAGGATTATCAATAAATAAAAAATTATTGTCGAAAAATTAAGAGTTTCGAGAACTTGAATTTGGAATTTGGTGGCATTTTGTTTTGATTTTATCGATATGCGGACTTGTCAGAATTGTCAACTAGCGGATTGGTGACTTATTTGTTTCCGTGCATTTTTGTAAGAAAGAATGCATATTGAATTATGGTGAAAATTCGACAAACACGTACGCCTCCTTTTCTACTCAACACAAATAATATAATATTTTATTTCAAAATATGGAATAATTTGAAATGAGTCTATTAAGAAAATGTAGCAATATTTTTATATTATTAGGTGTTTTAGCTCGTGTAAAATTTTTCGTGAAACTATTATTTTACTTAAAATATTCAAAATTATACTCAATTAATTTGTTAAAATAATAGTTTGTTGAATTTCGTGCTTTAAAATATTGATTTACACATGCATGTTAGTTTATAAAGATAAGAAGAATATTTAATTATTAAGAATCAACAATAGCAATGTATAAGTACTTAAATTGATTAAAAAGGAACAAAAGCAATACATTGGTTTTTTTTTATAATTTAAACTATCTATAATTTAAACTATCTATTATTTAAACACTTAAAAATCCAATGATGTTGTTAATCTTCTTTTCCCTTAGCATCGAAAATACTAGTGCAAGGTAAAGCACTATGTGCAAACATGGCATTAAGATTTAAGTGTTAGAATAAAATATAACACTTAAAATAAAAATTTTCATTTAGGTGCTTAAATTCTATAAGGTTAGAGTTAAAAACATGAAGTTTTTGTGTTTGAAAGACATTGATAAGTTAAAAACAAGAAGTTATTGTGATTAGTTTACCTAACAATAAAAGAGTATACCAAATTTTATTTCGTGTGTAAGTGAAGATATCAATTAAATAATACTTAAACTTTAAGTTAACACGTGCGAAGAATATTCTAAAACTTAAGTATGGATATGTAAAGAATGTATTCATCATCATTTATCAAGTGATTCACATCCACGTTCATAACATTATGTAATTATTTCTAGAGATTCAAGCAAAAGCTTAAATGTTCACCAACTTTTGATACATGCACATAAAATCTAGTCAAGTTAAGTTATTTGTTTAATATGTCGTGCACTTTTGCAAAGCAAAAAGATATGCAACTTAGGAAGATAAATATTGACAACTATAATAAAAGTTGTGTAACAAAATAAAGAAAATTTAATTTCCATGGAGTGTATTTAACGTTTTTCTATGTCAAAGCTCGATAGATGCTTGCAAGAAAAAGAAGATAATCAAGTGAGCTAAAGGCTAATTAACGGTAAAAAAAGGGCTTACAATGGTCATCTCATCTCAATCTTATATAAAGACTCTCATAAAGAAGACAAGAACTAGAGTGATCATTTTACAAGTGTCAAAACTATATTGAAATTTTTTTGTGCCTAAAGATTTTTAAGAACATTATATGTGTTTATACCTAATTGAGATAACTTAATCATTATACATTAAAAGACGTTACTCTCGCTAGTGAGGTGAAACCATGATTTGTTGATCTTGTTAACCTTATTTTTGTATAAGCTAGGAGTAACTTTTTTAAGACCAAAAAAAATAAAATATCTAGAAGGGTGGTTTGTGATATGGAAAATATTAATTAAAATAAGAAATGTCAAGTTATATAGAAGTAAAGTGTAGTATAGTTGGTTAGATATCCTTCTCATGAGTTAGAAGTCATGTATTCTATTCTTGTTGTGTGAATTACATGTGTTTTAATCATTTTTATTATTTATATTAATTGACCGTGTGGTGTGTCTATATATGTATTATTTGTGGTGTATGTTTATAAGATAATTGTGATGAGTTCGAACCTTGGATAGAGCAAAAGTATAGTTTTGAGGTTTTGTTCCTTTCTTTTTGTTCCATTTCATGTTGATACCACTATGTCAGAAAAACCTTTTTATAGTGGTTAGAAAAGGCTTTTTATACCAATTTTTAGAACCGGTATAGAAGTAGGAGATATTCAAAGTATTCGACTTTTAATATCAGTTGTACAACCGGAATAAAAAATGCACTTTCTATATCGATTCTGAAATTGGTATAAAAAGTTGGCTGAATAAGAAAAAATCTCAATATGAAACAACCTTTTCATACTGGTTGTTGTTACAACGGTATAAAAATGGACTTTCTACAACGGTTAAGGTTACAACGGTTAAGGTTACAACCAATATAAAAAGTGATGTGTTTTTTTTCCGATAATAAGTCTGTATGTGCTACCATCCACATACAAACCTGCACAAAATTTAGTTCTAGAACAAATAACAATCGCATAATATAGTCCAATGGATATATATATATATATATATATATATATATATATATATATATATATATATATATATAGAAAGAACAAAATAACCACTGTATGTCCTACTATATACACATCAATAAATAGTTTCTAACCTTAATCCAAGAGGGAGAAGGGGGTGAATTGGATTTAACAATTTTTCGAAAATCTTTTTCAAATCTTTAAAGAGTTCTTGAAACTTGAAATCAATACCCAAAAATTATATGAATCAACTAAGTAAAAAAAATTGTAAAAGAACACTAAGATTTATACTGGTTCAGCTTATCAAAAGCTACTCAAAAGGTATGTAAGTATATGAAAATTAAAGCATTAATGAAACAAGTCTCAAGTCAGGTTTCACAACTTATTTATCAATTCAAAAACATTAATCAATATCATAAAAAAAATTATTCATTTATCATCAAAGTTAAGAACATAATTAACTATTCATTTGGTTACTTAGATTGAAATATATAATAACAGTAGATAGGTTTCATTTAGTAACGTTATAAAATACAATAAATCTAATCCTCGAGGAACAAAATCATTTTTAGTTTCAACATATTATGGAGTCTGATTTCATTAAATTTAATATTATTCTATCACAAGCATTAATTTGATGTTTTATGTATAAAAGTCTTTTTAACATATTAATATATTTTGGTACTAATTTTTATATATAAAAGATAAATGCATATGATTTATTGTGCAATATAAAATAAGCATTCTGCCTCTCTTTTTTAAGACTTAAAAAAAAGAAAAAATAATTTCATAAAAATATATTTTTCAAAAAAAAATTATAAAATTAAACTATATGTTATTACCTTAATTATATAAAATAATGAATATATGACTTTATTCAATTATAAACGTAAAAATATTTTAATTATTTTAAATTAAAATTTTCTTTGTTATATTAATAATTAAAATTTTCTTTGTTATATTAATAATCTTAACAAATATTCATTATTTTTATAATCACGCTAGTTGTAAACTAATTAGAACTAGTTGAGGTTAAGTCTTTTAATATTTTTAAGGAGGGAAATTATTCTACGTATAAGTTGAATTTTGTAGGGTTAAAAAGTAAAATTCATTATAAATGGTATGATATTATAGCATCTAAAATTACTCTTGATTTTTTTCATAGTAGATATAAATATTTCATGTTTAGAGTTGTTTAGTATTTTTTAAATAACTTTGTTATGCATTTTTTGTGAATGGATTTGGTTTGATCCACCAATTTTTTATCATTCTTTTTTAAAATAATATTTTATCTACAGTTTTATAGATAAGAAAACTAATTAGAGTTACTAATAAATATACAAAGTCTAAAAATAAAAAAGTTCAATTCTAAAATAAAACAAATATCATGTTTATTTAAATTTAAAACATATTTAAATTTATTATTTACTTATTATAGTAGAAAATTCAAAATGAAAGGATCCGATATCACTATCCATATAGGTGAAGGAAAATCCAAACCGACACCCCTAATATTATTAAATAAAGTTGGTGGATCTATGCCTCCAATTATTGTTCTAGTTTTCAAAAATGAAATGTTCTTGTGTCATGAAGATCTACTTTTCTTCTTTTAAAGTTTAAAGAAACAAATATTTCTTTTAATAGAAGGAAAGGTTGAATTATATATTTTCATGACCTAATAGGGACAAGGGGATGCATCTAGCTGTAATAGACCTAATAGAAAAATAATTTTTATTTTTTGCATGCTTATATTTTCATGTATTTAGTCACAAACAAAGTTGGTAATTTTGTTACCAATGATTAAAACTTTACTTTTTAAAGTATGTTTGGAGTTAAATCCATAATCATTTGAAAATTTGAAAGGGCGTAGAATAAAGTGATCCATATTTAGAAAGATGAAAGGGAGAGAACAAAAGAGAAAATGGTAAAAGTTTAGAGTATTTTGGAGAATCATGTGGCATGATATTTATGGTGAATTCAATTGTTCTTACATGGATGACTATCTCTTTTTTTTACTACAAGAAATAAAATATCAACCTAATTTAAAAATAAAAAATAATTAATAATTATATGATATATTTTAACTAAATTTAAAGTTATTTTAAAAATTTAAAATTATCAGCATCTAATATAGTCTTTAATATTGATAAAATATTATAATTAATTTATAAATTGGTTTCTAATATTAACTACTTATTATTATTGATTTCAAATTAATCATTAGTTTAAAAATGGTGATTAATCATAAGTACATTTATTTGTTAAATAAGTAAAGGAAAATTGTTGAATACTTTCATATCCAACCTGTTTCCTTTTAAATTAATCAAATAATACTCTTGATAGGTAAGAAAAATTTACTAGTTTTTAATTTCTTTCCTGTCACTATTTTCCTATTTTTTTCTTTCAACTATTCAATTCATTTGATATTTTTTAAATTTACTTACATTTTCAAAATATTTCTTTTTTACTATAATTTTCATTATACACTTTTTTTCTTTATGTAATTTTTATAAGAATATATTACATTAATAAATATCAACTCTTATTTGACAAGTTTTTATATCACGGTAATTATAATTTCTTTTTTAATTTTTATCGTTAAAAAATTATTTTAACTTTCAATCTTTATTAGTATTTTATTTTCTTTACTATAATTATGTAATATTTTGATAAAAATATTATTTAATTAATATTTAAGATAATTAGCAAGAAATTAAAATGAAAATGTAACTATGGATATATAAGTTATATACGTGTAAGACAACTTTTCCACTCATATGAAACAAACATGGAGATTGTACCCTTTCAAATTTCTTCCTCTACTCTGTCACAAAAATATAGACTTCCGAAAATTTTAATCCAAAATAAGGGTGGATAGTTTTTTGGAAAGATATTTCCATAATTGATGAGTGTCTTCCGGAAATTTATTTCCAAAAAGTTAAATCCAAAAATTGGCATATTGATCGAGTGCAGAGAGAAATTTGACAGCATACAATAAGAAACACAGATGATTTTTGTTTTTGTCTGTATCAATGTGTAAATACAAGAAAAAGACATTCAAAAGACAGTATATCTGACTGAGAAATTCTTGAAGTTTAACAAAATGAGACTTTCAACATTTTTTGTTTGTGCATCAAAGTATCCCTTGGTGGTTTGTGGCTAATACCTGCCGCTCTTGCAGCTTAAAGTCTTGCAGGTTTCCTTCCAGTGAAGGAAGGGAGACAATGATAAACACAAAGCAAAAATATCTGAGACACTAGAAAATGATTTTAGCAAAAACAAATTATCTTAATGATTGCATTTAGATCAAGCTGTTTGATTTTACAGGCCATACAAATGCATATTGCTTTCAATCATTTAAGGTACAGCTGAGTTATGGACCTAAAGGAAACAGAAAACTCACTCAATATATTCATTTAGAAGTGGCATCATTACCTGAAGAGTGAAATTAGATTACCTGCCAAGTGAATACTAGCAGATAAATTATTCTGGATACAGTTGTAAGAGACTACCAAACTAAACCCTTTCTTCTCCTAAACCTATCAACATGGTCTGTGCTCATACGAGATTTTTCTGGTTTGTCTGGTTTTTTGGATTTCTCAAGACGGCTATCTAAACTGTTTCTAGAAACTTCAGGGATTTCCTTACCCAATTCAGAAGTACCAGATGTTCCACCTTCAGATTCTTTTCTAGCTTTGCCTTGATTCTCAGACTCTACAGTGTCCTTTTTAGAACCATTTGCAGTTGCTTTAGATTTTCCAATTGTCTGTACAAATTTCTTTAGATGTTTAATGAATTCTGGGTAAAGCTCAAGATTACAATGCCCACCACCACTTACCCACAAGGGTTCGTACTTTACCTTGCAAAGCTCCCAGAGCTGCTTCCCATGGGACACGTCCACAACTTCATCTGCTGTCCCCTGCCCATGCAAAAATTGTAATCATCATCACTACAGTTTACCAACTTCTGAAGAAAAGGTGATAAAAAGAACACTGAAAACATATAAGTGGCAAGTATGTATGATGAATGCCTCATAACCATTCAAAGGAACTGTTGAAAGTCCCACATCAACTAGAGATAAAACTAATTTGAAGTATATAAGTGGATGCAAACCTCACCTTACAAGCCGATTTTGTGAAGTTAAGTTAGGCTTAAAGTCCACTTTTTAACATGGTATCAAAGATATGATTAGAGCCTATCCTAGCGATATTTGTTATTTATTGGGCATATTGTTCCAACCACCACTATCGGACCACCCATTAATGTTTAGTCCCACGCTCGAGATGTATATACCTCGGCGTGAGAGGGTGTTTTGGAAGTTCTATATCAACTAGAGATAAGACTAATTTAAAGTATATAAATGGGTGCAAACTTCACCTTACAAACCGGTTTTGTGGGGTTGAGTTAGACTTAAAATCCACTTCTTAACAGGAGCCAACTTTTATGAGTATTTTGGTCTTTAAAAAAGTTAACTTTTGTATTTGTAAGTGAGAGATTAAAGGGTAAAATAGCGGATGTAAATTATGTGTAAAAATTTGTTGGGTCACCAAACATTTCAATACCATCTTACATGGGATTTAGGCACTCATAAGTACCCACTTCCTGTCATAGCATCACCCTGAGAGTTTGTTGAAATAAAAGAGAAAGAGACATAGGGTTCAATGGCTATGTAAAACCTTTTACAGTGATGGGAGGCATTAACAACTCTAAAGCATTATTCTCTCTTGGTTAAAATTCATTGAAACTCATTAAAGAAAAAGTGAGATCAACAAAAGGTCATAATTTCCAATAAATTTCAGCCAACAATAGTGTGTTTATAACATTTCTCAGGCCACTAACCAGCACTTCTCTCAGAAGAAAAGTAAACAAGAAAGGTAACTCGTTACAATAACTACGGTCTATATTTGCTGTGGAAGTCTTTACAACAGTTTTTTGTTTTTCTTTTTTTTCTGAAAGACATATGTAAGTCTAAAATGGTTTACACTGTCCATGGATTAAATGCAACAGTAGCAAATCACTTGTCTTAATCAAGCATGTTCCAGAAACATATAAAAGTATTGATTAGAGAAGTTGACTTAGTTTACAGCTGAAACCTGAAAGAAAAACTAGATGCAGCACCGACAAAGGCAAAGAAGATGAACATGTAACCTTAAAAGAACACATTGAATTGAAGGGGGTGGTGGGGCTGAGGGGACAGAAAAAGCCACTTACATGTATAACCAAAACAGGACATTTGACTGCACCAACCTTATCAATGTTCTGGACAGAAGAAAAAAAAAACATGTAAAACATCCATAGATTAAATGAAATAGATTGGAGCAGAATCAATTAAGGAGTCTGTGTACCTTGTAAATATCAAACCAGTATGTCCTTTTTACAGGGTATAGTACTCTAAGTCCAGATAAAATTGGACTATGCAAGACAACCCCTCTCAATTCTGGTATCTGTGAAGCAAGATCAAGTGTGGGACCACTCCCAACAGATTGACCATACAGTATCAATTGGTCATCTTTCACCCCGTATTGTTCTTTTAGGCATTTATATGCAGCATCAATATCTGCGTATGTATTATATTCAGTTGGCTGTTTCAACATGCAAAAAGGATGATTGTTAAGTTGCAAGCAATAATGTCACTCGAAAGAACCATCAACAACAGCATACTCTCTTTGCCAATAACTGGAAGTTTCTATTCAATGCAGATAAACTTTAAAGTTCTTGATCTTAAATTGCTTATAAATCCACATTTTGCCACAAAACCATTTAAACGTTTTGGATAATGTCCTTTTACATTCATTAACAAACAATAACTGTTTTAGAATTAAGAATGTTAGCACTGTTATACTATGTTAGGACTCTTGGAATTTCTTTAAGATTTTGTTTTTAGTGATCATGCTAAGTTAGGATATAAAAACATGCTAAGAACATCATAGAACAAGGGCAATATAAATCTTAATCTTACCCAATGTTTCATGCGTACTAGATAACAAATCAAATGACATTAATAGTTGACATGGACTACATACTGATAGGATAAGATATGAATTATGTTTAAAAGATAACATCACCTTATTATTGAAATTGCATATAATTTCCAAATGTAATTTTTAAACTCTTACAAATTATAAAAACTTTTAACAGTTTAACAAAACAATAAAATTATTTTTTATTTATGTAAATACTTTTCTTAACATATAACATTTGACGAAAAACTATTTAATCTTAATATTTTAATTATAAACATATTTAAAATTTACATATCAATTATTATAATTATATACAAAGTAATATCTTGACTAATGCTGATGTGGAAATACACATGACATTACCATAGATTACCAATGAGACATTGACGTATTAGCATTAGCATACAATCAGAGGTTCGGTATGCAAAATTTTAAAACTAATGTTGTAAAATGCTCAACGAGGTAAAATGCACAATAATAATTAAAGATGTAAAGGACAAAAATGTTAAACTTAAGATAAAAAATTATATACTCTTTATATTCTACAATTTCCAAAGTTACGAAGTCATGGCTTAGTTAATAAATAAAAATAATTTAAACGTAATAATATTACATATATTAATTATATATTTGACCTCCTACGACGAGTCATTCTGCAAATTAATAACTATATAATTTTAAAAAATAAATAACACCAAAATAAATAGATATATATATATATATATATATATATATATATATTTAAAATTACAATTGTCGTCTCTCTTAAAAATAAATCATGTCACTCATTATCGACCACTCAATAGCCTTGTTATAGCAAGGATGGGTCCCACATATAACAATAATTTATAATTGGGTAAAAAATACATATTATTCATTTGTGTACTTTAATTTATTATCTTAAGCAATCATTTATAATAGTTAGTTCACACAATCGATCATATTTGGGAGAGTAAGTATACCATCAACAAATATAATAGCAGTATATATAAAATAATTTTTATCAATTAATTAAATCAGTTAGACTTAGTAGTTTGGGATAGTTGAATAAAAAGAGGCCAAATGTTTTTATCTCAGTTTTAATATTTTTTTCAATTTTTCATTTATTATTTTACAGTCTACCGCCCCCCACCCAATCTACTTTACAAAATGCACACATTATTAATTACTGTCAATTATCAATAATCCATGTCAATATCATATCTACTTTCAAATTAATATTACAATTTTGCAGTCAAAATTTAATTTACAACAGTTAAGAGTCAACTATGTGTAATAGGCAATTGATACAATGCACAGAAATTTAACACAAATTTACATCCTAGTGGCATAGGAGCAACTGCTTCCTAGTTACGAAACTATAAACCAATAGCTTCAACCTACTTCCAAATAGAAATTCTCTCCAACTTACAAAATAATCATCCATCTAAAGCAAATAATCTTGTAGGCTAAAATCATAATCTCCACATATACTTTCAATTCCATCAATTCCGTATCTTTCACCATTCAAATTAATAATGTCTAAACCATCACTATAAGGCTCCCACCAATTTGCTGCAGTCTTTAAATTAATTGACCTAGTGGTCAAGAGACATCCAAAATATTGTTCGTTTTTTGAAATTGTCAATTTGAACATCAATAAAAGTTTGTTCACTCTCATCCTTCACCATCTTTGTTAGACATTTCATTTCCAAATTAGCTTTAAATCCAGGATGATAATGCTTTTGAGGGTTAAGGAAATAGCCTACACCATGCAAAGCCCTATGAAGATGTTTGTCCCACCTTTTATCAATGATATTACACAAAGGCAAATAACTAATAAAAACCTATTACATTAAGTTAGTTTTTTTTTTTAGTTTCAAAATCACTAACTTAAGAAATAACTACACAAATAGTTAGACTGGATACCTTGTTTTGATAGAATTGAAAGTCTTTTGAATGTTATCATGAGCTTGGTCCATTCTTGATAAATGAGTCCCATGACTAGTTATCAACCAATTGATGCACTTCAGAAAGACGCAATGCACCCTTCAAACAAGTTATAATATTCGTCCAAAAATCTTCATCCAAAACCACATACTCAACTGTTTTTTTATCCTTTATTTTAGCAAACCTATTAGACGTCCATTCATAACTAGTAAAGATTCTAATTAAAGCTCTTTTATCTCATGAAAGCACCCAAATGTCAAGTAAAATGTGGCAAAGTAAGTAATACTTGGCCTAACCAAATCTCTTCTTTTTGTGAAATGTTGTAGTATAGAAATTAAAGAAGTTCTTGAATAGATAAAGGTTGTAATTTTTTTACCTTTTTGAATTATCTCCTCGTGAATTGAGATCTTGTCATAATCCTTTAACAGAGTCAACACAATATCACATGGTGTGAAACATAGTCTTTTCTTCTGTGCCTTGACATTTGACTGTACCCTCAAAGTTTACATCTATCACAACTTAGACAACATTTTCTTCCCCAACCTCTTCAACAGTGTTATCCATCTTCTAAAAAAAATTCAACTATTTTGGATATAGCATATTAATCTACTGACTTCATAAACAATTCTCTTTGATTGTTCACTAGGAAATTTATCATTGTCCTTCTTTATCAGTCCAACCATCAATCATAATCGTTCATTCAATTTTCTTCCATTCATCCCTATGTGCTTTTAAAGCAAGTGATGTTTTCACTTCCTCCTTCAAATATATGACATCAATTTCATGATAGGATAGAGGTTTAAATCCAAATCAAACATAGCACTAGACTTTCCCACTTTGCCACATTGAAAGGTATGGTGTTGTCATAGAAAAACCTAGCAATTACTTAACATGTTTTCTCTCACAGCTTTAAACATGTTGATGGTGGCTTATGTGCAAACTACCCTCTTCTTAACAATATTTCTAAGACTGCTGCCAATGCCAAATGCTTCATTGTTTTATCTTTTCTCACCACCTTCTACAATTTGATTATCCTTGTTGAAGCTTAATTTCTTGATTAAATTTGGTTGCAAACCAACAACAATATCTCATATGTCCTTTTCACTTCTTCTGTAACACCCTTGTAAGCTCCAAAATCCTAGTCAAGTGATGCTTGAACCGATGAACACGCCTTGGTATTACCTTTTTGTAGTATTTGCCTTGAAGTTTCTAGTATCCCCAACAACTGAAATACAATGCTTCCTAGCTATATAACTTGTATTTCCTAGAGCAATTTGGAAGTCATGGGTATAAAGGAGTTTGAAGTTGGATTTGAAGACACTTTAACTATTGGGAAAAAATTGATCGATAATATTAATAATTAGGTTGCAATATAGTTCAATTTATTGTAAAGGAAAAGTAGACGGGGTGGTGCATAGTGGTGGTAATAAACAATGAGTGACTACAAGTAATATTAAATAGCCAAAGGGCATCATGAGATAGTCAGCATGGCAGTCAAAATCACAATCCATAGTCTAAATAATCGTACAAGTGTAAAATCATTAGATTTTTTATTGGGTTTAGAATTTGCTTGACCCAATTTGGAACCCAAAACTTAACCCCAATTTGTTTTCCTTTGAAAGCCCAACTATGTTTGAAAAAGTTGTGATTTCCTTTCTTCCCTAAATAAAAAATTGTGACCATCTCTTTTCCCTGAATACAAAACTACTACCCTCACACAAATACCAGTGCTTGTTTACCATGAAAAAATGTCGCCATGATTGTCACTCCCCCCTGGTTAAAAAATGTCACAACTACCCCTCTCCGGTCTCCAAAACACAAACTTTTGCCCCTCCTTTGGCTATTTAATTTCAATTCCAAACACTAATCACTCTCCTTCCCATCCATCTTTCTCTTTTTTTTTCCAATGCACGACACCACTCTGTTTCTCCAATTCATCTTTCTCCGTACTTTTTTTCCACTGCGCTACCACCCAAAGTGCAATCCAATCATCTTTCTCCCTCAATTTTTTTCTAGTGTAGTGCACTTAATCTGCACTACAAAATGACTTCAAATCCAACTTCAAACTTCCCTATACCTCTGGCTAACAAAAATGCTCCAAGAAATAAGAGTAATATAGCTTGGAGTTCGGAGCACCATAAAACTTCAATGCAAATACTGTCAAAAGGTAATAACAGGACAAGTTTATTGGTTACAAGGGTGTTACTCATGAAGTGAAGAAGGAAATGTGGGATTCTTGTTGGTTTTCAACAAAATTTAAACAAGAAATCAAGTCTTAATATGGAGTAGGAAATGGAAAAAGCTGGAGAGAAAAGAAAACACAGTGAAGCATCAAGCAATAGTCCTAAATATATCTTTAAGAGAGTAGTTAGACAAGCTATCACCAACATGTTTAAGAAAGGTGAGAGAGAAAGCATGTGAAGCAATTGCTAGGTTCTTCTATAACAACACCAATGTGGCAAAGAGTGAAGAATTTAATGTTATGTTTGATTTAGTATTAAGGCATGGCAATGGATTTAAATCTCCATCCTATCATGGGATTAGAGTCAAATCTTTGAAGGAGGAAGTTGAAATTATATCACTTGTTTTACAAGCACATAGCGATGAAGAAAACAAGATGTACAATTATGATTGATGGTTTGCCTGATAAGAAAAGGACAATAATCAACTTCCTAGTGAATAGCTCAAAGGGAACCATGTTTGTAAAGTCAATAGATGCACCTACTATATCTAAAATAGTTGAGAAAGTTTATGAGATGATGGATAATGTTAGGTGTTTTGTGCTAGACCTAGTTCCTAGAAATCTCTTATACAATTCTCTTCTATTCATTGTATCTGATGTATCCCAAGTCATTATAAATATGAAACCTTAAGAAAGGGGAATACTCTCTAAAATTCATTCTAATATTCCTGAGTATCTTTCTAAAGTTGGTATGGGTGGACCCCGCTTTGTTGGTCTCTATCTTGTCTTTATTCATCAAAAGAATTGTCTATCAATCACTATCCATTATTATTCGTTGTTGTTTGCCACTTTCAACTACTGACCACCATTGTTTGTTGTTGGTTTTTGTCCTTCGATGCCTTAGTTTGGTGTGCCGCGAGGAGTGTGACCCTACCCAAATGAACCTACATCCATACTCTGACGTGCCTTCCAAACGCCACATTGCCCTAGGCATGTGTCTCTCGCACTGGATTTTGGTAGTTAGGATCTTCCCAGACCACCATGGTTTAACTCGTTAAAGCTTTCTAAGTGTTGTTTGTCCTAATTAGGATTTCTCTCACTTGTAACCCCAGGTTTCTCTCTCTTGATCTTGAAACCCTAGTTACCTTGTTACATTTTTGGAATGTCTCCGTGTTTTTGCTCAATATGCCTTCAGGAATTTTCTTCACCATAATTTCTACTTGTGAAAAAGGAGGTCACGACAGTAGAGAAGAGCATCCTCAATGTACATATTGTAAAAGAATGAGTCACATCCAAGAAAATTGTTACTTTTTACAAGGCTTTCTTGCCAAGCACAATCCTTCACCCATTCTATTTTGTCAAAACTTCCATTTCTCAAGCCTTGGAGTGTAAAAATTCATGGATAATTGCTTCAGGTGTTGCTAGTCATGTTTCTGGAAATGCTTCATTATTCTTTTTGTTTCTTATCCTAAAATTCCTCATGTTATTACTTTAGCCAATGGATCTAAAGTTACTTCGCAAGGAGTTGGTCAAATCTCCCTTTCCCCGTCCTTAAACCTAAATCGTGTTCTTCTTGTCCCTAATTGTCCTTTCAACCTAATTTCCCTAAGTTAATTAATCCAATTCTTCAATTATCTCGTTACCTTTGATCCCAATTCTTGTCATACAAGAGCATGATACAAGTCAATTGATTTGTGAAGGACATGAATCTAGAGAAATCTACTATCTTGGTTTTGGAACATTGATGTCTTGCTTAGCTTCCCATCTCCTAAGCTTTTGCATGATCACCTAGGTCATCCACATTTGTCAAAATTAAAAAAATGATTACTTGTTTATCCTTCTTAAGTGATAACATTGTTGAAGTGGTGAGAGAAGACCTATTCAAGTTGTGATAGATAATGGAGCAAACTACAAAATTGTTGGTCAAACGTTGATAGCAAAGAGGAAAATGGCTATTTTTTATGCTTTGTGGTGCATATTGTGTTAACTTAATGTTAAAGAATTATGAGAAGAAGATCCTAAATTCCTGAGGAGACAAATTCAAAAGGTAAAGAAATTACTACCTTTTCAAGAAGTTCTCTAATTTCTTTATTACAACATGTCACAAAAGGAAGAGATTTGGTGAGGTCCGATCTTACTCGTTTTGCTACATCTTACTTGACATTAGGGTACTTTCATGAGAACAAGGGAGCTTCACTTAGAATGTTTACTAGTAACAAATGGAAGTCTAGTAAGTTTGCTAAAACAAAAATGATGGAAAAATAGTTGAAGATGTGGTTTTAGAAAAGAATTTTTGAAAGAATATCATAACTTCTTTCAAGGGTGCATTGCCGCTAATTGAAGTGCTTCGGTAACGGGTTCATTTATGAACCAATGGACCGAGCTAAGGGAGAAGATACAAAAGGCTTGCAATGCTATCAAAAAAAGGTATTCAATCTAACAATTTATATATTTGTTTATTAAGTTAGTGATTTTGAAATTGAAAACAAAAAGCTATTTCAATGTAATATATTTTTATTAGTTATTTGTCTTTGTTGAACATCATTAATGAAAGGTGGGACAAACAACTTCATAGACCTTCGCAAGCTATAGACTATTTCTATCCTCAAATGCATTATCATTCAAGATTTAAAGCAAATTTGGAAGTTGATAGGTTTCCGAACAAGAAACCCAACCAAGAACTCCCTCACAGTCTCTCACACCAAGAAAACAGAGAGATATATGATGAATTGTGTATTATCAACAGAAAGAATAGTGTGTGTTTAAACGACGCAGAGGCATAACCCTCTTTATGAACTCCAAGTAGGTAGGTTGCAAGTATTCCTTTCCCTCTCGTCGCCGGTGATTCTTGCGGTACCGCCTCCTTGAGTCGTCTCTTCTTTACGGACCCAACGCTCTCAGCGATTCCCCCTCGTCCCTGCGCTCGCGACTGGGTTCGCTTCTTGTTACTACTTTCGTCGCACCTCCCCAAGAGCTCTGATTCTTGGTCGACTGTCCGCCTCCGATCTTCGAATGGGAACACAGCTTCTCTACATCACGCGTGACTCACATGGCGGTCATTAGGTCCTGCGGATCATGGGGCCTCACTTGGTCGCTCACCTCTTCCTGGAGTCCCGCCATGAAGTATCCCAGGAGCTGTTCTTCAGGGATCCTTGTCGTTTGTCCCACCAACACTTCAAAATCCCGAACATACTCGCTCACCGGTCCCACCTGTTTAATGGCGGCCAACCTCTCATAGACGGACCCTCGTCCCCCTTCTCCGAACCTGATCACCAACGCCCTTTTCAACCCTTCCCAAGAATTGTTCTTGGTTTTTCCCTCCAAAAACAAAACCAATACGCTGCATACCCTTCCATGCTGATGAAGGCCAATTGCAATTTCTCGTCTTCGGCCACCTTCTGCACTTCAAAGAACTTTTCCACTCTACTAATCCAAATCAATGGGTCGCCCCCTTCAAACCCCGGTAATTCCACCCGTTTCCTCCGATTAGAAAGCCCTTCTTGATTCCCTTCTCCTCTTCTTCCTCTATCTTCGTCGGGTCTGCCATCGTTGTCATTCACCGACGATTCACTGCCACCTTGGCGGTGGCCGTTTGGGTCACGATTGCGATCCCCTAACATCTTCAGGATCGCCTGGATATCCTGACGCATTGCTTCGTAGTTCTGTCTTAAGGCTCCTGTTTCATGTCGCAGGTACACTGTGTCAACCTTCGTCTCCGCCATTGCGATTTCCACCGCCTCCAACTGACCTTCTACCGCCACTACTCTTCCCTCCATCACACACGCTCGTCACTCCTCCAATTGGGATCCGGCAGGTTGGACCAATTGATAGGTTTTCGAACAAGAAACCCAACCAAGAACTCCCTCACAGTCTCTCACACCAAGAAAACAAAGAGATATATGATGAATTGTGTATTATTAACAGAAAGAATAGTGTGTTTACAAGATGCAGAGGCATAACCCTCTTCACAAGTCTAAGGCTTGTCAACAAACAATGTACTCAAAAACTGCCTTCTAACTATCCAATCAATCTATTTATACAATTCCTCTGCCTTCTATCCTAATCTCCTTTCCTATTATATCCAAATACCCTATATCCTAACAGAAGTTAAATGAGTTATGATGGAATTTATAACTAGGATGGTGAAGGATAAAGATGAAAACACACTCATTGATATTCGAATTGGTGACTTGAGAAAATGAGCTAAATATTTTGGTTGTCCCTTGGTTACTAGATCAATAAATTTAAAGACTAGCAAATTGGTGGGAGTCTTATGATGAGCATCTAGAACTCCAAAAATTCGTCATTCATGTATTGAGCTTGACATGTAGCTCCTCCGAATGTTAGTGTAATTGGAGTTCCTTTGAGATGGTAAGTTTATGTTAAAATATATCTCTAGAAAAGAATTACTAGTCTACTACTTGCTTACCATATTTGTCTTTGCATTTATTTAAATCCACAAAAAGAGAAGAAATACACTAAAGCAAAGCATGAATGATGTTTTTGTTATGGATAACTCAAAATTAGCTAAGAAGAAGCAAACAAGAAAACCAACTCAAAATTAATATTTATGGAAATGATGAAGTTTGAAGGTCTCTTGGCAGATCATGAATTTAACTCAAAATTATTTGGTTTAGTTGGAGTATTATTTTGTTACTATTTTGTAATTTTGTAACTAGGAAGGAGTTACTCTTATTTAACTAGGATGTCATGTTTAAGGATTTATTACTTTATTATATATTATGAAGTTCAATTATGAATTTTGAGAGTGATATAATGATTGTGTGTATATGTATAAATTTCATAAAGTTTGTAGGATGATTAGTGTTATGATCTTCCGATTTAAGATTTATATTTCTCTTTTCGATCTTGAATAAGATCTTGATTTTGATTACCATGATCATGAGCTAGAAATGACACTAGAGGTGCTACTAAAAGGAACATCTAGGCCATGAGAGGCACTCTTGAAAGGTATGTTAAGGCCACAAGAGAACTCGTTGTAAGGAACATCAAGGAAGCGAGAGGTGCTATTAGAGGAAAGTCGAGGCTAGAAGAGACACTACCAAGAGAATGTTGTAGTTGCATCATGAGAAATATTGCTTTCTCACGAGTTGCAATCTACAATGGCAATTTTGCACAATTCTCCAAAATCACAACTTTGAGGCAATTCAAGATTTGGGGGGAGGGGGGGAGGAGATTGTAGACGTGTACGATCTTATGCCCCAAAATTTGATTTTGACAACCATGCTAGGATGGATCCATTGCCTTAGTAGGAGAAGCTATTGTTTTTTAACTCTGGTATTTACTATATAATTGGATATATTGGCTTACTTTATTTTATATTTGTTTTCCTTATCATGTTGAATTGAAGTGCAATTATTTGTTTCATGTGTGATATAATGATTTATGTTTAATATGCATATTTAATAGTGTGTGCAAATATATGAATTTATAAATTTTGTAGGATCTTACAATCAGCGTTACAATCTGTTAGGGCCTGGCGAGTGTATGAGAGAAGAAGATATAGGAGGAACAGGGGGGAGGACGAACGTCTTGAGCAAGAGGGGAACCGTGCGGTAGCGAACGAGCGTTACGAGCAGGAGATGACAAGGAGCGAGGACGAACGCCCTCAGCGAGAGGAGGACGAACGAGCGAGGCGACAAGGAGTGAGGACGAGCGCCCAGGGCGAGCAGGGCGCGGACGAACGTCCTCAATAAGGACGAGCGTCCATAAATAAGGACGAGCGTCCTGAACAAAGGGGGGGACGACAACGTACGATTAAATGACAAGCGGAGGGACAGGCGGATTTTCATGGGAAGTTAGCAGAGTAATTACAGTATTAAATACAATAAATAAGGATAGAATGATTCTGTCCAGATAATGTTAATAAAGGGGCAATTACTACTATCATTCCCTACCTTTTCTGGAAGGCATGATTAGTATTAATAAGGGAGGCACGTAGAAGTAGGGTATGTTTTTGATTTTATTGGAAGTATTGTAGAGAGGTTATGCTCTCGTGTGACTGAAGGAGAACCTGCTCCCAGTCATTGGTTGTGTTTGTGATTACCATAGTCTCAATAATAAAGATTTTCATTCATTTGAGCACGTACGTTTACAGTGAAAGGCAAGTTACGTGGTCAGACACGTAACAATTGGTCCGACCTGCCGGATCCTATCGAAGGGAGTAAAGCGTCATGGAGGGAAGGCTGAATGCTGTGGAAGGAAGAATGGAGACCCTAGAAATCTCTATGGGCGGACTGGAGTCAGCAGTCCAGGAACTGGTGAGGGTGTTAGGGGAGCGAGGTCGACGGGATGACGGCCACCTTGATGGTAGCCAAGGATCAGTCAATGGGAGGAGGACTGACGAAGAAGAAAGGGTTGGAAGCGGCGTAGAGGGTGGACACCGAGAGGAGCAGCCATCTTGGAGGAGGCGGGTCGAGTTACCCGTGTTCGAAGGAAGCGAGCCTATGAACTGGATTTATAGGGCGGATAAATTTTTCGAACTGCAAGGGGTACCGGAGGAAGAGAAGTTGCGCCTGGCATACATCAGCATGGAAGGGATAGCGGGACACTGGTTCCGGTTTTGGAGGGAGAAAGCCAGGAACAGGTCATGGGCCGGATTAAAAGAGGCATTGGTGATTCGGTTTGGAGGCAAAAATCGAGGCACGGTCTTCGAAAGACTGGCATCTTGTAAACAAACAGGATCCGTGGGAGATTATATCCAAGAATTCGAGGTGTTGGTGGGCCAAGCAGAAAAAATACCCGAGGCACAATTAATGGGGTATTTCATGGCAGGCTTACAGGAGGGGATACGTAATCAACTCAGATTGCTTGATCCCAAAGAGTTTATGGACGTCATGAGACTCGCAAGAGACGTGGAGGCATTCTAGGCGGGGACAAGGGTGAGCGGAGGAATCGTCAGCAAGGGACCAACGTGGGGAAAACCGAGCAGTGCAGTGGCAAGGGTGGATACTAGCCGCCACAATCAGAACCGAACGGGTACTGTGGACAAGGAAGGAGGTCCAAGACGCGAAGGTGAGCGTACATTCTCTAACGCTCAAGGCAGGAACGTACGGGATTTACCATACGCTGAGTACGTCAAACGTAGGGAGGAAGGGAAGTGTTTCAGGTGTGGAGGGCCGTTCGGTCCGGGGCATCGCTGTCCAGAGAGGGGACTTCGGATGTTGATACTGGCAGAAGACGAGGAGCCCGGAGGGGAAGAAGAGGTGGAGGTTGAACTCGAACAAATGGAGCTATCAGCTCTTTCGGCAGGAGGGCTCACCCAGCCCAGAACGATGAAGCTGCATGGGCAGATAGGGACGAAGCAGGTTTTGATTCTCATTGACAGTGGCGTCAGCCACAATTTTATAAGCAGGGACCTGGTAGAAGAATTGGCATTACCCGTAGTAGATACACCACCCTATAGGGTGAGCTTGGGAGATGGGCAGAGAAAGGAGACGAAGGGATGCTGTGAGGCCGTGACGATCCACATGGGAGCGGTTGTGATCCAGGAACGATTTCACCTATTCGAGTTGGGCGGAGTGGATGTGATACTGGGGGTGGAATGGTTGGCCAAGCTGGGCGAGGTAGTCATAAATTGGGGACAACTAACTATGGCGTACGTACAAGCAGGACGCCAGATGACGATTAAGGGAGACCCAACTCTAACTAGGAGTCTGGTGGAACCCGCAGCGTTGTTAAAGATGAAGGAAGTTGAGGTCTGGTTGCTAATGTGGGAGCTTGGGAAGACAGAAACGGAGGAGGGGCAACGACCATACGTCCAGGAAAAAGACACGTTCGGTCCAGAATTGACAAGAAAGCAGACGCTCGACATAATGCAAATCCTGGAACGATACGCGGACGTTTTTCACGAGCCGAACAGCCTACCACCAGATAGGGGAATGACTCACCAAATTCCCTTAAAAGAAGGTACGGATCCCGTGAATGTAAGGCCGTACAGATATCCCCATGTGATGAAGGGGGAGATTGAGAAGCAGGTGGCGGAAATGCTGAAAGCGGGCGTTATTAGGCCAAGCAACAGTCCTTATTCGAGCCCTGTAATCTTGGTAAAGAAAAAAGATGGCAGCTGGAGGTTTTGTGTGGACTACAGGGCATTAAACCGAGCCACTGTACCTGATAAATTCCCTATTCCCCTGATAGAGGAGTTGTTAGACGAACTGAGGGGGGCCAAATATTTTTCAAAGGTGGATCTGAAATCGGGCTATCACCAGATACGCATGAGAGCAGGCGACATAGAGAAGACGGCCTTCCGGACACACCAGGGTCACTATGAATTCATGGTAATGCCGTTCGGCCTAACCAACGCACCAGCCACTTTTCAGAGTGCCATGAACAAACTGTTGCAACCTTACCTGAGGCGATTCGTACTGGTATTCTTTGATGATATACTGGTGTATAGCCGCACCTGGGGGGAGCACTTGGAGCATGTGGGGACGGTGCTAAGGGAGCTCGTGGCAAATGGATGGGTGGCCAACAGGAAGAAATGTGAGTTTGGCAGAACTCAAATAGGTTATTTAGGCCATAGGATATCCGAGGAGGGGGTAGAGATGGACGAGGACAAGGTACGAGCTGTGCTGGAATGGGAGAAACCGAAGACGGTGAAGGCTTTGAGGGGATTTTTGGGGCTGACAGGATATTACAGGAGGTTCGTGAAGGATTATGGAAAGATTGCCCGACCTCTGACCGACCTTCTTAAGAAGGGACAATTCGCATGGACGGAACAAGCAGAAGAAGCCATGTTAAATTTGAAGAAGGCAATCACGACTGCTCCTGTATTGATTTTGCCTGATTTCAACCAACCGTTTCACATTGAGTGTGACGCATCCGGAAGGGGAATTGGAGCGGTACTCATGCAAGGGAAACAACCCATAGCTTTCTTTAGCAAAGCACTATCTGAGGGTTCGTTAGGGAAGTCAATATACGAAAAGGAATTAATGGCGCTGGTCTTAGCCATTCAACACTGGAGGCCATACTTATTGGGGCAACGGTTTGTGGTTCACACTGATCAGAGGAGTTTGAAGTACCTTTTGGAGCAACGCATCACCACTCAGAATCAACAGAATTGGCTTGCAAAGCTCCTGGGATACGACTTTGAGATTGTGTACAAATCAGGGGTAACCAACAAGGTGGCGGACGCCCTATCACGCAAGGACGAGGATGAGTTGCAGGAAGAGAAGGAATTAACGGTGATTGCTCGGCCGTATTGGCAAGATTTCAGGGAAATATTGGAAGAAGTAGAGGAGGATGAGGAGCTAAGGAAGGTGATTGACGATTTGAAGAAAGATCCCAACTCCCATCCCTCGTTCACACTAGAGAACGAACGCTTGCACTACAAAGGGAGGCTCGTTCTGTCAGCCCGGTCGGCCTGGGTGCCCAAGTTGATAGCCGAATTCCATACCACACAGACTGGAGGCCACTCAGGGGTATACCGGACGTACCGCAAGGTGGCGCAATCTCTTTATTGGGTAGGAATGAAGAAAGCCGTGACCGAGTTCGTTGCCAGCTGCCTGGTCTGTCAACAACATAAATACTTGACCTCATCACCGCAAGGGTTGCTACAGCCGTTACCCATTCCCAACGCCATTTGGGAGGAGATAAGCATGGATTTCATAGTCAAACTACCCAAGTCTAGAGGGTACGATGCTGTGTTAGTAGTGGTGGACCGTCTCAGCAAATACGGACACTTCCTACCCTTAAAACACCCCTATTCAGCACGTACTATAGCCGAAATCTTCGTGAGGGAGATTGTCCGATTGCATGGGGTGCCGCTATCTATCGTAAGTGACCGGGATCCACTGTTCCTGAGTAATTTTTGGAAGGAGCTGTTCAAATTACAAGGCACTCACCTAAGGATGAGCACCGCCTACCATCCTGAATCTGATGGGCAAACTGAGGTTATCAACAGGATCTTGGAAGGGTATTTGAGGTGTTTTTGTTCTGAACAGCCCAAGGGTTGGAGCATCGTATTACCATGGGCCGAATACTGGTACAACACTAGTTATCAGGAATCAGCCAAGTGCACCCCATTCGAAACCGTCTATGGCAGGCCGCCTCCCTCACTGCACAGGTTCGTTCCAGGGGAAACATTAGTGGAAGCCGTCAATCAGGAGTTACAAACACGAGATGAAGCACTCCGCCAGTTAAAGTTCCATCTCGCCAGGGCGCAAGAATTAATGGCAAGGCAGGCCGACAAGGCAGGCCGACAAGGCAAGGAGGCCGTCCCAAGTACAGGTGGGAGATTGGGTATATCTGAAAATTCGACCTCACCGCCAAACGTCGATGTCGTCCATCGTACAATCTAAACTGGCCGCTCGTTATTTTGGACCCTTCCTGGTTATTCAGCAGGTGGGAGCAGTCGCATTTAAGCTACAATTACCAGACTCAGCACGGATTCATCCTGTGTTCCATGCATCACAGTTAAAGAAGGCAGTAGGGGACCACCGGGTCGAGCAGGAGCTACCAATAGATTTAGAGGTCGACGAACCGTCTCCACGACCGGTCCGAGTTTTGGATAAAAGGCAGGTGCAGCAGGGAGGGGACGAACGACAGGAAGTCTTGGTCGAATGGCAAGAGGGAGGTCCTGATGGGGCGACATGGGAAGATGCCCTCACCATCCAAGATCAATATCCCGACTTCAACCTTGAGGACAAGGTTGATCTTCAGGGGGTGGGTAATGTTAGGGCCTGGCGAGTGTATGAGAGAAGAAGATATAGGAGGAACAGGGGGGAGGACGAACGTCTTGAGCAAGAGGGGAACCGTGCGGTAGCGAACGAGCGTTACGAGCAGGAGATGACAAGGAGCGAGGACGAACGCCCTCAGCGAGAGGAGGACGAACGAGCGAGGCGACAAGGAGTGAGGACGAGCGCCCAGGGCGAGCAGGGCGCGGACGAACGTCCTCAATAAGGACGAGCGTCCATAAATAAGGACGAGCGTCCTGAACAAAGGGGGGGACGACAACGTACGATTAAATGACAAGCGGAGGGACAGGCGGATTTTCATGGGAAGTTAGCAGAGTAATTACAGTATTAAATACAATAAATAAGGATAGAATGATTCTGTCCAGATAATGTTAATAAAGGGGCAATTACTACTATCATTCCCTACCTTTTCTGGAAGGCATGATTAGTATTAATAAGGGAGGCACGTAGAAGTAGGGTATGTTTTTGATTTTATTGGAAGTATTGTAGAGAGGTTATGCTCTCGTGTGACTGAAGGAGAACCTGCTCCCAGTCATTGGTTGTGTTTGTGATTACCATAGTCTCAATAATAAAGATTTTCATTCATTTGAGCACGTACGTTTACAGTGAAAGGCAAGTTACGTGGTCAGACACGTAACACAATCTCTCGATTTACTATCAATGTTTCCCTTTCTGATCTTGCATAAGATTTCAATTTTGACTACCTTAGATTATGCACATTCTTTCAAGCCATCAAATTGTTGACATATTGACCAAGCCTTTTTCCTAGAGCAAATTATGAAAACCTGAGATCCAAGTGAGGCTTGATTGACATCTATGACCCAACTTAAGGGGAAGTATTGAATTCTAAAATGGAATTAATATTGATTTGCAATTAATGTTGATATGATATTGTTGAAAATCAAGAGATTTGATGTATGAAGCATAATCAAAATTAACGTGGTATGATTTATGCAATTATTAATCTTATATGATAAATCTCACATGATCTTCTTCCTTTTTTAAATATCATGTAAAATTTGTAATTGAATTTACAACCTGAATCATTAATTTTAATCTAATAGTTTTAAATATCTTGTTCCATTTCTTACAATAACAAAGAGTGTGTGTCAAAAACACGATAGACATTAAGATTTAAAAGAACATTAAAAAGTTGTGTAATAAACATACAACTTCATTCCACTCACACACTTGGATGGGCTGAAAAATAAGCCTACTAACCTTTCCTGTTGACTGTCCATACCCAGAGTAATCGTAACTGTACAAAGAAAAGTTGTTAAAATAAATCAATGAGAACAAATAAAGTATTATCATTAAAGGAAATTTAAAGACAAATGGGAATATTTTCATATGAGGAATCTGTGATTAAAAGCATTCCACTATGCACTTTTAAATTCATGTGATTGTAACCAGTAAGTAGGCAAGAACCAAGAGAGAACTTTATTTCTTATATATACAATTACAAGAATTACAGACAAATATGTACTGAGGAAAATAAACGAATTGCAATATGGAATGGCAAATTGATGAAGAATAAAACTATATTGATGAACATTACAAGCTATGTTTTGCTTTATTGGCAGCATAAGCCATAGACAACATACATACAATAACAAATTCCCAATGAATGATTAAAAGGAGTGCACAGAATATAACACTCATACTTCCACAAAATTTACTTAAGTTGGTCTACTCATTCTTCGTACCTTTGGAGCCTATTTGACAGGAGTAGGAATGAAAGAGTAATACTTCTAATATCAATGAATACAAAATTAGTCAAGGATAAAGCCAGCAACAATTACCATGGGAACTACAGCAATAATTATCACAGCTAATGAAATTTTAAACAGAGGATGCTTGAAAACTTCCTGATATTTATTTACTAAAATAATATATCAGAAATTCAAGATGTAATATGTTCAGTTCATACCAAGCTTTGCTACTAAGCAAAAAATCCTGATAGAAAATACATTTGCAACCTGATTTCCATGTGAAATTCAACCAAAGTACTATTCTCCATGATCAAATATGACTTAAGTGAACAACAGCTATCTCTCTCTCCACACATTTTCTTTTACCACTCAATCAAAACTTCAGGCCAAGTATATCTTCAAGATAGTTACAATTAGTAATATAAGTTGATTTACTAGTATATTATTCAAATTCAACTTGTAAAAGTAACATTCAAGCTCGTTAGTTCATTAACTTAAGCTTGATTATATAAATGAGTCAAGCTCAAACTATAGGATTATTGACATTAAAAGTTTGAGTGTGACTGTGCGTGTATATTATGAAAAGGATTGCTTGAAATATGTGTTGTGTATATGAGTATTCTTATTTGTAATGGGGATACAATAACAAGGAAAACAATCAATAATTAATCTCATTGATAAGGAATAGGACAAGTGTACTACTCACAGGAACAATGTAAACAACAAATTCATTAAGGAAACCTCCATAATTGAACCAAATTGATCTTGAGCAGAGACAGAATCTCCAATCAAAAGCAAGGAATGGAATCAACAATAGCTTTTATTCTATTACATATTCAATATGTGATCAACCCTTTCTTGATGTTCTTCAATTTAGTTCTAAAGTGACAAGTGGTAGCCCTTTTCTCTAAGATGGCTTCAATCATCAATCAATATTCAATTTATAACTTAATGCAGCCTATAGGTAACTCTACCAGAACCCAACTCTTAATGAAAGTACCAATTATTAGGACTTAAGCACAAGAGGAGAGCCCAACCCAAAAGACTAGTCCATTAGGTGAAAGAATCTACAGACTTAAGTACCACATCAAGTAGCTCATCCTACTCAATGTGGGACTCCTAACACTTCGCAAGAATGAATCCATCCTACAGTCTTGGGAATAAGGGAATTAAAACTGAGGATGGAGCCAAGTAAAGAAAAGAGAATCTTGCTACTCCTACTCAATACAGCTTATATTCTCTAGGCCTTGATCAAGATCTTTGGCTCTGAATCTGAAAGGAATTGTCAAATTGTGTACATAATTTTGTAGTTGATGGCCTCAAATTACTCCTTCACTTTGTCAATTTCCCACAAGAAAACTTTTCCCATCTAGTTTAACAGAGAAAGTTTGAGAAATTGTAGCCAGTACAAATATGGAGTATAATTTTCTATAAAATGGAAACAACATCAATGGAAGCTTTGGTAGCAAGAACCAAGGACCAAATATTAGCTCATATTACGAAGCAGTGGAAAAAGAAAACATGAAAAAGTAATAGAAAGAGAAAATATTTAACAGCATCTAAGACAGAAAATCTATTCATTAAAGCTAAAGTATTCAAAAGTGTTATCTTGGACAGAATAAACTTTGTATACTAACTGAAGGACTGAAACTGTATCTGCATTGTAGCTCAGCTACAACACACTGTATCAAAATACAGTAACAGTTTACAAATAACAAAATAACAGTAACAAAAACATAAGTACATCAAGAAACTGTAACAAAATAACTACAGTAATAGGCTGCACCTATCAAGCTTAACAATAATAGAACATGTAACAGTAACAACACATAATACTTTATTGTGTATACGCTGACATGTACTTAGGATATCTATACAGTATAACAAAAATAATTTGGTCAACAAAAACAAACCAGACCAAATTCTAAATCATAAGTCAGCACTCAGTATCACGACTTACTGAGACAGCAAGTTCCAATTTCCTAATTACTAGTCAATATTAAACACGGGGACAGAGGGAAGCTCCATATATCAACAGCTAAAATTCATCATACATGGAAAGAAAAATAATCCACCCAAAGTTACATGTTACAGGCAGCCTAATCATCACATCATAAAAAAGAAGACAGCAAGGCAGATCCAGCTTCAGCTCTTCAGAATAGTAAAGCTAAGAAGGCAAGAGAATATGCAGCAGCACTTTCAAATTTCAACACCACACGGACAGAACTCAACTTTTTCTTTCAGTATTATCTTTTATGCCAAAAATCATCAACAGAAAAAGAATATTCTTTCAGCAATCAAATTTTTCATTACTGCAGCTGACTTCTTTAGAAAAAAGTCAACTCCTTTATCCCTTCCTCTTTAACTCCGCAGCCGTCATTACAATTCCCCAAAATTACCCTTTACCTTCAAGAAAACAGAACCTTCCTTAGATCACCTTTTTCCTTCATATCCACCACAGAAACACTAACCATTACCAATTTCAATTCCAACTCCAACTCCAACCACAAAGCAATATCATCTAAAACTCGGGAAAGCAAATCAAGAATATTCAATTGAAGCTTAATCAAAGAAATTCCTCCAGATGCTTAATATAGCAAAATAATAATTAATTCTCTAAAGAAAAACAACTCAACACTTCAATTATTAAAGTTAAAAAGGCCAACCAATTAAATACAGCACAGAACATTATCGTTCCTCCAAGATCATTGCAGACAACAAATTAATGCAAACAACATCCAAACAAATTAAAACCAAACACAGCAGCATTAACATCAAGCTGAATTTACTATTTTTTTAAAAGGAAATTATTAAAACTAAAAAGGGGAAGAGTACCCCATAACATTGAGGCGAAGCCTGTTGCTCAATTCGACGAAAAGTTCGAACATTTGGCCCAAATCGGCAGCATTACCGTGAGAATAGAGCATGGTGGAGGTGGGTCTATGGTACTTAACGTACACCGCCACGATTTCGTTACCTCGGCGCGTCCGAAGCTTGAGCACGTCCACGTTGTCCTTGATCGGCACCTCGGGAATGACAAGCCTCGGCGGCCCAGATTCTGCACCACTCTCGGCGGCGACCACCGTGTAAGATGGCGGCTGCGGCGGGAAGAACGCGAACTTGGCAGCGATCGAGGAAGTGACTCCGCCCATGGCGGCGATGATTCATAAAGGCCGCGCGTGACGGCGGTGGGGCGGCGCGTGAGCCTTGAAAATTGTGCTGTTATTGGTGTTGGTGCTGGTGTGGAGTGTATTATATTATAAGACTTACTTTTTGAATTTCAACTTCTTGTGAGAGAGAGAGAGAGAGAGAGAGAGAGAAGAAAGAGACTGTTCAGTGTTGGTGGTGTATTTTGTCGACTCAGCTTTGCTGTTTTTGCTTTATACATGGGATGGAAAACAACAACAACGTTACTCGTACGTACCTCGGTAACTATAATAACGTATGTAGGTACGTGTAAGTAACCACTATTATGTATCCGTAAATGTTGTACCTGTTCTTATCTTCTCGCAAATTGTTATTGTTATCATATCATCTGTTCTCTCCTCTCTCTCCTCACAGCTTCAGGTTGGTATCATATCATGTGTCATACCAAACCCAACACTCTCACTCCAATCTTAAACTTAAATATGTTCATCACTTCTGCCTAATTTCATTGTTCGGTGATTAACTTGTTTAATTAGGTGATTTCCATGTTTGGTTTTTTCCATATTAGAAAATATTAATTTGGTTTTACTTTTGTTATTAGAAAAATTGGATTCAATAGTTATTTTGATTTTAATTTATAATTATTTAATATGGTTTTTCAATTTTTCTTTCTCTTAAAAAATAAGTTAATATGACTTTTTTGTTAGGAGAATATGTGGCATGGTATAAATCCAAGTATATTAGATAAGCCGACTCACTTTTATGTCACATTATCATTTATTTTATCATGTTATTATTCTCTAAATAACAATATTAATTTAATAAAAGAGCTAAATTAACTCTTTCGACAAAAAAATTATGTTAAATAATTTCAATAAAATTTAGGACAAAAAGATTATTAAACTTAGATTTAAAAATGTACTAGTGTGTTTCTTTTATTTTTCGTTTTATTTATTTTCATCCATTACTTTTACTACCGAGCATCTCTTCCCATTTAGTAAATTGTTAGAAGTAAATTTTAAGTATAACTTAATTCCACAAAACCATAGACTCTAACCATGGTTCTGATATACCATGTTAGAAGTGGACTTTAAGCCTAATTCAATCTCACAAAACCGGTTTGTAGGGTGATATTTGCACTCACTTATAAAATATGAATTGGTCTTATAAAATATGAATTGGTCTTATCTCTAGTCGATATGGGACTTCCAACACAAATAAATTTTAGGAATTAGAATTTCTGGACGCAATTTTTAAGTATATAATGGCTTCGGTTGTTTCCAATTTTATATTTTTCATAATCAAAGTAAGAGTGTATATTTGATATCGACATAAAATTGTAAAAGTTTGATGTAATTTTTTTAATATTTTTCATAATCAAAGTAAGAGTGTATATTTGATATCGACATAATTGTAAAAGTTTGATGTAATTTTTTTAATATTCAACCATAATTACTTTTACGAAAAAAAAAATTAAAAATAAATGCTTAATTTTAATAGTAACTAATATGTAAATCAAAGGCGTGATTTCACTCAATAACACGTTAATAGTTAGTATTCAATACTGACTTGATACGCATTTAAAGGAAATTAATTATATCCTACAAGAGTTGAATTTGTAAAAAGGAAACTGAGTTGTGCAAAGTAAAAAATTACTAATTAAAACGATGTTTAAAGAAACACCTACTTTTAGTTTTTCAGGTGTTGAAGAGTGTTACATGGATAAGAAACTCATGAAAAACTTTGAAAAATATGTAACTGTAGATTTATTTTTTTTTTAAAAAAATTCTGACCTATTTAATAAACCATACAGTTGATTTACCATCGCTTTGATATTTTATAAAATCAATTACAAAAAATTACTTTTATAGAAGTAATCAAAAATTAAAATTAACATATTATTTTAAGCTAAATTTATTATACATGATAAGTTATAATTATATTATTTTCTTATAGCATTGTAATTAGACGATAGTGTATGCACTATTTACTCCAAATATTAATTTTAATTGAAACACAATTTAACTGAATAATTTTAAATTAAGCAACTTAAAATCTACAAAATTTTAAATTTCGTTTAAACCTACACTACCATACATTGTGCCTTAGTTGGACCAAAATAATTGAAGTTATTTAATTATTCCAATCTCAACTGTGTAATTTATGTATAGCTTAATGTCTCATGCTAATCCAAATAAAATAAAAATGTATTCTTGAAAAAGTCAATCATAATGTAGTTTATATATATTTGGCATAGGATGAAACCCTTCGTATAATTTCCTTTTCAGTTATTCTCTAAATAGTTTAAGGTATTCTAAATTATATTAAATTGTCTTGAAGTTATTGAATAAAACAAACATAATATTCAATTTTTAAAGCCATGAATTATCAGAAACACAAACAGGTTAGACGATATAATTCTTGAAAATAAAATGTGTGAGGATTTAAATTAGTTGATATCTTATTATCAATTTGTTCATTACATCATTAATAATAATTACTAACGTACATAATTATATATATATATATATATATATATATATATATATATATAATATTTACCCTTACCTAAAAGTATTTTAAAAATCTTCAAAAGGATAATATAAACATTACATTTATAAGAGGAACAACAAAAAGTAAGAATACATATATGCATTCTACTCTAACATTCTTAAAGGTTTTGCAACATTATTGTTATGCCCCGTAACTATATGTAAGTCATCTACTCATGTATAACATGCGGTCATCACAGTAGATATCATGATACTATAGAAACAAATGGTAGCTAGTAAAAATTTAACAATATTACATATAACAATTCACCATTAACTCAAAATATACAATTTGCATTCAAAATCAAAAGTCTATCACACAGCACAACCCTTTTGATTCAACCCTTAAAATCAAAAGTCTATCACACAGTACAACCCTTTTGATTCAACCCTTATGACTCAATATAACATAATAATTTGGAAGACCAGTATAATGAATAGATTGAGAGACTTTACACTTGTCATAACTCACTTCCGCTTGTAATGAATAGGACCTACACTCACTCTCGAGTATGACCAAGATAAATTCCTTAAATCTACAAGGTCTTATCCTTTTTCATATTAAAGTTTCAAATTGTAGGAATCTATTTCAATTCTCACAACCAAATATCTTCCTTTACATAAGTCTGATAATAGAAAAGTCAATATAGTTTCTATATGAAATATTTTTTAATACACCTCCTATCATTATATCAATGTAGTACTATCTCCTTAAGAGTTACTACATTCACGACATCCACACAAAAACACATAATCTGAAATAGACATGAATTTGAGAGAGAAAGGAAGAACAAAAATTAGTTCAGAAAGAGAAAGAAGGAAAACGGAAAAGAAGATAAGACTGATAGTGTTCTTTTTTCTTGCTTTCTTTTATTCTTACATGTCACAATATGTCATTCAAAATCTTTAATACATAGTAGTTTTATTATGTGATTAATTTTTAAGCTCTTAAAAAAAATAATAAGAAGAATATAAGATTATTTGAGTACATTAAACTTCAATTGTTCTTATTACAAATTTGTTTAATACTTGTAAGAAGAACTTTATTATATTAGTTTAAAAGTTGGTTAATTACCTTGGCAATGGAAGAATAGGTATACACCGTCTATTGTATACAATGTCTTATTAGGATAAGGTTTTGAATATACTATGTTTGTCATAAGTTAATTATGTCATATAATTTATACAATATTGTTTTTAATAAAGATTTTTTTATAGTAAAATGACAAGGTAACTTGTAAGCGAATTATTGTATTAAAGGATTTCTTGTCTCGTTTCTTATGTCTACCAAAAAATGGTTAATTCCAATATAAGAAGTGTTGTCATGCTTTCTTAAGGTTAATCACAAAGCTGTAAAAACATGATCTCATAAATGTTGTTCCATGTTGCCATTTAAAGACAATATGTTTTTGAAGCATGTATAAAAGAAAAGAAAATCAAAACATGTTTACAAAGTAAGAATAGTTTATATAGAAAGTGTTAGAATAAAGTTCAACTGACACTATATTTGATTTTGACTATGTCTAATAACAAATTATGAAAAACATTTTTCTTATATAACTTTTCCTTATAAGTTTTCATTTGGACAAACGATTAGTATACATAGATTAAAGCATTCCATGATACACATTAAACATTTATAAATGCATATTCCATGCGTTTAGGGAATGTTCATCCCTTTATTTATACAAGAGGATCTTACAATGGAGTATCTAAATGAAAGATCTATTGAAGAATACTTTGGATTTTTAGTCCGGAGTGACTATGTTGGATCAAACATTTGCCTCTTGGCCAAAAGTTATATCTAATAGTTAAGGTGAAATTCTTTTTTACTTAAAAGTGTAACGATCCACACACTACGATTTGATTGTGACTTGACTCACTTAACCTATGTCACGAGACAATTGGTTCACCTTACAATAGTGAAGTATCCAAATAATATGTTGATTTTAATTGACATTAGTTGTGCTTCAAACAATATTGTACTTGTAACTTGTAAAACTAATTTCCAGGGTGAACCTCAATTAATTGATTAAGTATTGGACATAATTTGTGTTATTAGACAAATCAATATAAAAATTAAAAAGTAAATATTTCTTTCTCTTATTCTTATCTATTGAATATTATTGCACCACATTAACAAAAGAAGGAGAGATTAAGAACTAATTTTTAAAAATATTTTTGATAAATTGTTTGTCAACTTAAAACCATTGGATTGTTTGATATTTGACTATACATTTCAAAAATCTTAAAAAGTTTTAAAATACAAGTCAAACATTCCTTCTTGTCATTATTTATACACGAGACAATAAGTCAAAGTTTTATAGTTTATCCCAAGCTTCCACATATGAATCACTAGTACAAAAACAGCGTATAACGTCACGCGTTCAACGTCCAACCACTGAATAGCCAACGTTAAAAATGAGCGGTGGCATTTTTGTAAATAAATGTAATTATTAAACGTCGTTTAGAATTGTAATTCGACGTAAAAGGATATAAAACATCGAATGTCCTTTAAATTCGACGTCAAAAGATCAGTGAATTAAATAAAAATTTGAGCGGGAGATTGAAAATTCATTCACTTTATCTTAGCGCGCGATACCCTCTTCTCTTCTCAAACTTTTCTCAAACGAAGTTTGACGAGCATCACATGTAATCTTTCTTTCATTTGATACAAATGCATGTTAATTAACTACTTTATGTATGATTTTTGTTTGTTTTAACCGATTATTTTCGTGCTCTTGTCCTTCATAGGCGCATTCTGTTTTCTCTCTCATTGGTGACGAAACTTTATTCCGATGAACCCACCTTTAGAAGGTTAGTTTTCGTTTTCGTTTTTGTTTCGAAGAACTTATGTTTTGAACTTGTTTGTTGTTTTTTTTTGTTCAATTTGTTTGTTGTTGTTGTTTGGTTGAACTTGTTTGTTGTTGTTTGATTGAACTTGTTTGTTGTTGGTTATTATTGTTTGTTGTTGATACTACACTACACGTTCAAAGTTCATGCTTTATAAAATACCAAAAACTGAAATTTGTTGTTTTTCTACTTTTCAGATTTCGTGGAGTTGTAAAAAAGATCACAATTAATTAAAAAAAATTGATTAACGTCGAATATGGAAAAAATTCGACGTTAACGTTAACGTCGTATATTGAGAAAATTCGACGTTAATTTAACGTCGAATTTTTTAAATTCGATGTCAATTTAACGTTTCCTGATATGACGTCGTTTGCGATTTCGCTGTTAAAAGCCCAAAATATTCAACGTTGTACGCGATTTTTGTACTAGTGAATTTCAAGACTAAAAATTTTAGATTATAATACATTTGCACTTGTATATGCCAACACCTTCTTCACTCTCCATTAATAAATTGTCCTATGATTCAAGCAACATATTTGAAAGAGAATGCTTAACTGTGACCTTTGTTAAATAAAACACTTGCTTGAACTACCACTCACCTATAAGAAAAACTAAAATACATAGAATAAAAAATTCATTGGTAGTACAAGAAATTGGTAGAAAAAGTATTTACTTAAGGGAAAAATTCATAACTTAAGGTCTCTTTTAAAGTCAAATTTGTTTGCATTAGTTGAGAGAGAGTTAAAGTCTTCAAATGAAGAAAATATTCTCGAAAGAAATTTAGGGTTTGACTTGGAACTATTAAGCAGACTCAACCATTCAGAGTGAAAGTCTAACTAAATGAGAACATATTCTCATATCTTGAATTGTGCCTAATTCCTACTACAAATATCACATCTATATAACCCACAATAATTTGAATAACAAGAAGTGATTGAAAATAGTATATTATAAAAAGAGAAAAAATTTATAACAACAATTAGAAAAAATGGAAATATATGAAACAAGGATATACCTATGAAGAAAATTTCTCAATGCTTCTTAACAACTTTGACCTCCCAAAACTAGAAAAAAAATGTTTAAGAAAAAATATACAAGTAAGGATTTTGAGTTCAACGATAGGGACGAAGGTTTCTCACCAAAATTGAGTTGCAATGACTAGCGAGGGTGTGATGTCAGACTAAAACAACGACGATGATAATACGACATCTTTTAAGTTCACTTTATTCTTTAGTTGTTGTCATAGTTGCAGAATAATATTATTCACATAATTACTAAGACAAATGCATGTATTTTTTATATGACTTTTGCATTGGTTGGTGGCATTGACGAACTATCCAAGTCCATGTGTTGCATGGCTTGATGAATTGGGTGAAAGTGATATTCATTAACTTGCATTAACTAGTTGTACAATTAGTGTTATTATCATTTTCTTTTGCATCATAACATAATTGAACTTTGAAACAATACTATATATAGTTGAAATTTTTGTTGCAATGAGAAGTTGAAATTTGGTTTCATAAGTGTGAAATAAGTTATATGTTTTACAATGGAGGAAAAGGTATTTAGAATCACGTTACCACTTCTTTTTTTAATTTTTTTTTTTGGATATTTGAATGTATACATGTATATAAAAAAGGTTAGTGGGGGGAATATATGACGTACGTTTGTATTTAAATTTATGTTAGGTCAAATTTTATTATTATGTATAAAAATAAGCCAAGTCTAATAATTCAATAGGCTAATTTTTTATTCTTTTAGTAAAATTTGTTTTTTATCTTTTATCCTTTAAAAGTTTTATTTTCTCGTACAAATATTTATGAAGAAATTTATTCAACTAGATCTTATCTTTAAATTAATAAAATTCAAAATAATTAATTTTAACATTGTATTGAATTTAAAACTTTCAAAAAATAATTTTCCTTGTCCTTTTTTCTTCTTCAAAATGTTTCTCATTTTTCCTAATAACTTTATTGGAAGTTTTACTATATTTTTCGTTTATTAATAAACATTAATTGACTTAAATGACAGTGGCTAATTTTTTATTTAAGTGTCTACAAAATTCAAATCCTAATCATATTATTTTTAGTATAAAATAAGGATGGAAATACTTGTGTTTAAGACTTTAATAATATTGATTATTTTTTCTGATAATACAGAATTTGTACCAATACAGTACCCAAAAAATAGTCTTCACTTCGTTAAGCTCAGTCACGAAGTATACCTGACAATCAATAATTGAGGACAAAAGTAGGTAACAAAAATTTCTCTTAAATTGTTCGGTGTTCTGTTGCAAAAACGTTACGAGGTTTTAATCACATGTAAATAAGAGAAGTTTTTTACCCAATATTCATGAGAGAATCTTAGCTTGAAATTTGACAAAAAAAATTACAACTCGCAAAAGTAGAAAATTTGGGGTTTCAATTATTTTTAAAATAAGTAATTTCAAAAAAATGATAATTGTAACTGAAATAATTTATAATTTTATTAAATTTTAAAATTTCTCATAGTAAGAATTAATATCTGGAAATTTTATATACCAGATAAATGATTTCTCATAGGCTTTGAGTACGAGTTCAGGAAAATAGTTTTAGGATTTTATAAAAGATATTTGAATATTTTTTAAGTTATATATAAAATTCAACTAGAACGAGTTTCATTTCTATAAAAACTTTAATTTCTCTAAAACTTTTTTCTACTCTCTGTGTCATCTCATTTAAGATTTTAATTCCATTTCTTTTTTATCTCTTTGAATATTAAAGCCCCCTTAAGACTTATAGTGAAGAGGGCAACACAAACAATCAATTATATTTGTAAAATTAGTAAGTTCATTTCTTTACTCTTTTTCTTAAGTTAATTTTGTTTGGTTGCGTGTAACTTTAAAAGGTTTGTAGGTAACTTAGCATGTCTACGTGAATTTATGTTTTTTGTAATGGTTATGGAAGGTAAAGTCTTTTATTGATGATTGTTTCAGAAAGTTTTTGGTTTATGCACTATAGATAAAGGACCAAGTCTAAAGTTCATAAAAATTTATTTATTTTAATAAATAGTATCAATTTTTCTTTGTTAGTAATAATAATTTTAAAAGTAGAAAATATAATTAACAAGACATGATAAGAAAAATTAAAAATTTAGGATAAAAAATTATAGTAATTTAGAAGAAGGAATTCAAAATTTTGAAAATTTTATTTTAGAAGGTTTTGTAAAAAAAATTTATAAAAAAAATTAAAATAATTGCAAAGGGACAAAACACCTTTCAGAAGTGGAACGAGGATGAAGACACTTTTGGTGGTGATGGAAGTCAAAATATAATTTTTTAATAAAATATTAAAAAAAAATTAAATAGTGTCAAATCTTAGCCTATAACTAGCAAGCAAGGGGGAAGGCTGAAATTGCACCAAAAATTGAGAAATTTTGAGAGAGGAGAGAGTTGGAGGAAATTCTAGTTGCAAATGGGAAATTCTGGAAGTTTTTGGGGAACAATTTTTAAACAATAGATTAAATATGGAATAGGTAAGGGAGCAAATTTTAAGTCTTTTCTTTTGTATGATCTTGAACCTTAAATATGCAACATTTTGCTTTTGTCTTATCTTAAATCTTGAATATGAAGTCCTTTTATTTTTTGTATGATCCTGAATCTTGAATATGGAATCTTTTGCTTTTGTCTGATCTTAAAACTTGGATATGGAGTCTTTTGTTTTTGAATGATCTTGAATTTGGAATATGAACATGCTTTTGTGATGAGATCCAAGTCTATTGATGGTTGTAAAACGTGATTTTGATTATGTTATGATGTGGTTACGTTATTGTTTCCCAGAACGTTTAGTTGTTTATTTTGCATCTTCTGGAAGGATGAGAAGTTGTCTAACCGACTTTGCTAGATTCAACTTCTTGTTTCCCCATAACATTTATTGTTTTTTTTGTCTTGTATCTTTCTTATTGAATTATTATGTCTATGTGTTAGTGTATTTTTTTTCTTGCATCTTTTTGGAAGGATGTGAAGTTGTCTAACCGGCTTTGCCAAATTCAACTTCTTAGTTCCCCAGAATGTTTACATTGTGATATTCTATTATTATTAATTTATTTTATGAAATATTCATTTTGTATGATTTCTATGATGAATGTATTTTATGATGTTGGATATAAAATTTTGTATTTGAGTATAATATGAGTCTCGGGGAGAGACTCTATAATGGCACGATATTAATGTATATGTTGATGTTGAGGGTCCTGTTGTTGGTGGTTATCCTAATACACTAATAATTATCCAGTCTCAAATAGAGAAGAATGTGTTATGTGGTGAGAGTGCTAGGAGGTCCTAGTCTATGTTCATTTATGGTCATGTTAACAGACTAACCTTGTGGGTGATATGATAGATTGTATTTGGCCATGATTGTGTTGTGAGAGGAGTAGAGGTCACCACAAGTGCATAACCACCCGAGACTTCCATCAACATTATATTTGGATAATAGAGTCTAGTATAATAATTGCATCTTACAAGAATTTATGGTGAATGTATTACGTATAATAATAGTGTTATGCCTCTCTTGGAATTTGCATGGTAGCTCACCCTTACTTGTTTGTTTGTGCCGGAAAATCTTATTTTTGCGATGATCGTATAACATATATGTTATACGAGAGCAGATGAGGGAACGACGTCTGGACCTATACAAGTGAAGCAGGAGACAGCAGAGAAATGAAGAATAGTTTAAGAAGAAAGAAAGAAAAAATTTATGAGTATTTTTCGTGATGTCTGAAAGAACATAATGTATTTTTAGCATGAACTCTTTATAATGCTTGAGAAATGTTTGTAAAATAAATGTACAATGATTATATCATTTATGAAATTATTAGTGTGTGAGATGTTTTATTTTAGGGTGTTACACCAAGTGTTGGACAAGTTTAAAGAATTTCATGCTTTGGTTGAGAGACAATCAAGCAAGAAGCTGAAGCGCATTCGTACTGACAATGATGGTGAATATTGTGGACTATTTGATGTTTATTGTAGACAATATGGTATTGCATATGAGAAGACTCCTTCCAAAACTCCTCAGTTGAATGGTTTAGCGAAGATGATGAACATGACATTGATTGAAAGAGTTAGGTGTATGCTTTCTGAAGCAAAATTGCCTAAGCATTTTTGGAGTGAGGCATTGCTTACAGTAGTTCATGTTATTAATCTAGGTCCTATAGTTGCTTTGAACTTTGAGGTTCCAAACACGATTTGGTTTGGCAAGAATGTTACTTATGATCATTTGAGCGTCTTTGGTTGTAAAGCATTTGTTCATGTTCCAAAGGATGAAATATCCAAGTTGGATGTGAAGACAAGACAATGCATCTTTATTGGTTTTGGTCAGGATGAATTTGGCTACAGGTTGTATGATCCCATTGAAAAGAAAGTTGTTAGAAGTCGTGATGTGCAATTCATGGAAGATCAACCATTAAAGATATTGATAAGGTGGAGAAGTCTACACCTAAGAAAGATGATAATGTGGCTGATGTTGATCCAATTCAGTTGTTTATTACTGATTTGGATATTGATGTTCATGATGATGAACAACATGGTAATACTGATAATTAGCAGGTTGGAGATGGTTGTATGTTCCTATTGATAATGTTAATGAAGAGGAACATGATGTGTCACAAGTTAAAAGTCTTGGTGATGTACCTGAGCTACTTGAAGCTCAACTCAGAAGATCTGACAGGCTAAAACAACCTTCTAAGAAGTACTATACCAATGAGCATGTGATATTGACTGATGAGGGAGAATCTGAATGATTTGGCTACAGGTTGTATGACCCTATTGAAAAGAAAGTTGTTAGAAGTCGTGATGTGCAATTCATGGAAGATCAAACCATTGAAGATATTGATAAGGTGGAGAAGTCTACACCTAAGAAAGATGATAATGTGGCTGATGTTGATCCAATTTAGTTGTTTATTAATGATTTGGATATTGATGTTCATGATGATGAACAACATGGTAATACTGATAATTAGCAGGTTGGAGATGGTTGTATGTTCCTATTGATAATGTTAATGAAGAGGAACATGATGTGTCACAAGTTAAGAGTTTTGGTGATGTACCTGAGCTACTTGAAGCTCAACTCAGAAGATCTGACAGGCTAAAACAACCTTCTAAGAGGTACTCTACCAATGAGCATGTGATGTTGAATGATGAGGGAGAATCTAAATGTTATGAGGAGGCCATTGAAAGTGAAGAAAAGCAAAAAGTGGTTGGATGCAATGCGAGATGAGATGAAATCTCTACATGATAATCACACTTATGACTTGGTGAAGTTGCCTAAGGATAAGAGAGCCTTAGAGAATAAGTGGATTTTCAGGTTGAAGCAAGAGCTACATCTACCAGATATAAAGCCAGATTAGTAGTGAAAGGCTTTAGATAAAGAAAGGATGTTGACTTCAATGAGATTTTCTTACCTATGGTGAGGATGACATCCATCAGAACTATGTTAATTTTAGCTGCTACTCTAGATTTGGGGGTTGAACAAATGGATATGAAGACAACTTTCCTTCATGGTGATTTGGAGGAAGAGATTTATATGAAGCAACCAAATGATTTTCTTGTTGAAGGTAAGGAAGACTGTGTGTATAGGCTACGAAAAGCCTATATGATTTAAAGTAGGCTCCGAGCAGTGGTATAAGAAGTTTGAGTCTGTTATGTGTGAGCAAGGCTACAAGAAGACTACTTCTGACCATTGTGTCTTTGTCAGGAAATTTTCTGAGAATGATTTCATTATAGTGTTGTTATATGTTGGTGACATGCTTATTATTGGAAAAGATGTATCCAAAATTGACAAGTTGAAGAAGCAACTAGGTGAGTCATTTGCCATGAAAGACATGGGAGCTGCTAAGAAGATTCTTGGTATAAGTATTACTCGTGATAGAAAAGAGAAGAAACTTTAGCTATCACAGGAGCACTACATTCAAAAGGTGATGCAAAAATTCAAAATCGAAAATGTTAAAGTTGTAAGTACTGCTCTTGCTACTCATTTTAAGTTGAGTGTTAAACAAAGTCTTTCAAATGAAGTTGAGAAGATAAATATGAGCAAAGTTCCTTATGCTTCTACGGTGGGTAGTTTGATTTATGCAATGGTATGTATAAGGCTTGATATTACACATGTTGTTTGTACAATTAGTAGATTTCTGTCAAATCCAGGTAGAGAGCATTGAAATGCTATGAAATGGATTTTGAGGTATCTTCGTGGTACTACTGGTTTGAGGCTTTATTTTGGAGGTGATAAGCCAAGTTTGGTAGGTTACTCTAATTCAGATATGGCTAGAGACATTAATTTCAGAAAGTCCACTTCAGGCTATTTGATTCAGTTTGCAAGGGGAGCCTTGGCTTGGCAATCAAAGTTGCAAAAGTGTGTAGCGTTGTCTACTACTGAGACAAAATTCATTGCACTTACTGAAGCATGTAAGGAGTTTTTATGGGTGAAGAAATTCTTGCAGGACCTTGGTTTTGTGCAAGGTAAATACTTGTTGTATAGTGACAGTCAAAGTGTTATTCATCTTGGTAAAAATCCAACTTTTCATTCTAAATCCAAACATATTGATGTGAGGTATCATTGGATACGTGATATTTTGGATGCTAAGTTGTTGGAATTAGCTAAAATTCATACAAATGATAATGGTGTTGATATGATGACCAAGGCATTGCCAAGAGGAAAGTTTGAAGTTTGTTGTGAGATTGTCGGTTTGACGGATATCTCCACATAGTCGTGAGGGGGAGATTTAATGGGTTATTGGGCTCCCTTCCTATGTGGAGAATAGGCCCAAATAATGCGGACCATTATGTCTCACTAGGTTAAATGTAGATGAGTCAGATTAGTAGGGCATATTAGAGTCATTTGAAGAGAGGGAAAAACCAAGTGAGAGAAAAAGGAAGAGAGAAAGCCTTTCTCGCATAACCCTAAACCCGCACTGGTGTTTTCGTCGTTGTGGGTTCCAAACGTATGGTTCTTCATTCTGACCATTCGGATCGTCAATCGAAGTTGTAGTTTAGGAGAAATCAGTCCCGCACCAACAACCCTGTTTTGGAGAATTTTCATCTTCTTTGTTCTCATTTGTAAGCATTTGTGCTTAGTTAAATTGGCTTATTGAAAATACTATTTGGTGTTATTATTGTGGATTCTTTTGTACCCTATTATTGATCATAGTGGATTGTTTTTTGTTTGGACGACTCGTGGTTTTTATTACCCTTGCATTGAGGGGTTTTCCACGTTAAAATTTTTGTGTGTCTCTTTGTGTTTTGGGTTCTATTTTTTGTTCTATTTGTTTGGTGCTCATCGTAGATTTTCGTAAGAAGGGGGATTGAATTTCCGGTGCGTTATTTCTCTTTGGTATGTTGTTATATTTTTTGGTCATTTCCCCATCAAGTAGTTTGCGGGGTTTACAAGAATTAGATTCAAGTCATAGTAGTTTATCGATAGTTCCAAATCCTTTGACATCTACGGAGGCTCGTTTTGTGGAGGAATTAAAAATAGTTTCTAAATTGATTAATATGCTTGATAGGAGGGAAGATTCTAATACCAAAGAGAATGGTGAATAAGTTCAAATTACAAGGAAATCTAGTAGGGATAGACTAAAGAAAGTTAATACTAAATCTTTCGAAGAAAAAACTTCTAAAAATTGGTCTTTTTTGTAATGTAAGAGAAATGATCAATTTTGTAATGTGTTCAAGATTTTGTCTTTTTCTTAGTATATGAAGTTCAAAGTATGAAATAATTTTCATGAAGAAAAACATGGTGTTTTTTTCATATTATTTTTCTCTTATAAGTGCGATGTAATTTTATCATGAGTTTAACGTGGTCCTTTGTGTTTTTTTTTTATATAAAATTTTCTTATAATGGTAACTATGTCTAGTATGAATTTATTTGAAAACTATATTCTATTTATATATTTTTAAATTATTATTCATAAATATGATTTTTTTTCATTAATTTTATATTTCAACATCAATTGTTTAAATTCTTTATGCAGAAAAATAAATCAATCAACTTCTTAGGTAATACATATTCTTTTGTTTGTAGAGTAATAATGCATATGCTCTATTCTCCATTATTCAACTTGACATATCTTGAGTTATTATGGACCATGTCCTCTGTTTGAATAGCATAAAAACATATAAATTTAATTCCATTCACTTATTTAAATCTAAATGGTATTCAAGAGAAGAAAGATGTTATTCGACAAGGACTTGAAAAATATTTCGACGTATATATATATATAATACTTAACTATTATTTTTATCTAATGATATTAATATAGGAAAAAATGTCCAATTTTCTGAATAATTAATTGTTGTTAAGAAAACTACTTTTATTTTTTATTAGAAATTTTCTTTTCAATGACAGTTTTGTTTAAAATTCTCTTTCCAAAGCATTATTTATTTTAAGAGAAATAAAAACCTAATTTCAAAGGTTACCATTAAAATTAAAAGTATGTTAAAAAATATATAGCGTACTAAAATATATTTATATTTTTACATTTCCATTTCTTTTGTTATCACGATAAAATCAATTAATAAACTTTTTTTTTCTTGCAATATCATTGAACATGGTTGTGCTATCTTCACAAATCAGTTTCATGTGAAAATAGACACGTCCACGTGCCCTTTACTGTCATCTCTCTCAAATGTCGCCCCATAAATTTTCCATTTTAAACAGGCTAAAATTTTCATTACAAAGTAGCCATATTTCTTAATTAAGATTACTTATTTAATAAGGGGGTGGGGAGAAAATTAATTATAATTGGGTTTAAACCTTTAGGCTTTAAAATTTCATTTCAATATTAAAAAAATGGGTAGTTTTTAGATAGATCATGAAACTATAATATACTAAAATTTTGAGGGAAAATAGTGTATATGATAATGTTGTTCAATAATTTATGAAAAAGGGAAAATAGTACCTGCCAAAAACCTCCAAATAAAGAGAAGACATGAAGTTGAGGTTGATAATTTAGGAAAAACCATTTTAAAGAGACAATTAATATTTCTGAGAGATGCAGTGAAGATTTATGGCCCAATTTCATGATTTTTTGTCGAGCAATTCATATAAGATGAAGCTCACCAAGAAAAAACTATTCAATGGAAGTATTTTCAGGAAATGTTTTAGCATAAGCATTTTATTATTTTTTTTTCTTATCCATTTTAATATAATCTTAGCTTCTAAATTGAATTTTAATATCTTTTAAACAAAATACGAATAATTTAACATATTTATGTATCGTTAAATAGTTATAATAAATGTAAATATAACTTATTAAAAATATAATGATGATATATTTTATATATTTAAAATTTTTATTTATTTTTACAATTACATAGCTATGTAAATATGAAATATGAAACTAGATATTAATAGGTTGTCTAATAGCGATGATAGATTAGAAAATCTTGTTAAAATAGATTCTAACTTTATAACTTTGATATTAAAGAAATTTAAATTTAATTCAAGTTCAAGAAGTTAACTAGACAATACAAAATCTTCAAGATAAACTTATTTTAAACTTAATGATATATAATGTTGAAATATTTATTAGAGATTCAATATATAAAGAATATTATTTGTCTAAGTTAAATACCAAAATAAATATCAATATAATATTTTTGAGGATATTTATAAAAAAAATTAAATACTAGTAAACTTAAGTGAAATGTATATCTATATATAACTTAACATCAGTTTTAAAAAATATCTTAAGAAAATGAATTTATATATTTTATTATTTATAATATTCTTTAACTTTCTATTTTTGTTTAATAAGCAAGTTACACTGAAACTTGAACTTTCATCATAAATAGATATTTTATGTTATGTTCCAACAATAATATTGAAATCTGATTTAGCAAGAATGTGGGACCCACCAAAGTTGGTGCAGGTGATGTGTAGTGGATAATGGTGGAGGAAGTGAGAAAAGGAAAGAAGTGTATGTTAAGTAAGCATGTGAGGTGTTTTCAGCTCAGCCAAGGAATGTGGAGACAGCTGAAAGAGTTAACATTTCATCCCTCAAATTGCTTGATTTTATGACTAATTAGTGCATTATTTAATTCATAATGAATTATTATAATATTTAAATTATTGTTACCTTACATCATAATAGGATTCGACTTTTAAAAGTAGTTAAAAAGTTATATAAATAATTTTAGAAATGTTTTAGGTTTTCTATGCTTGATGTAAGGTATATTGGAAAATAAATATTGAATGAAACAGCAAAAGGAAGTTATTAGAAGTTATGTATTTTACGTTAAAAGAAAAAAAAGTTATTGTTAAAGGTAATTTTGATAAAAAAAAAATAGTGAATACCATACGTAGGAATCCCATCATATTTTATTATTTAAAGATGTTTAATTGGTTTATAGTTAAAAAATTATTATGCCAATTGTAATATGTTAAAGTTAAACTAACTTTTGACTAGTTATGTTTCTCACTAAACAAAATTAGTTTTGGATCTTGGTGAATTATTTACAGTGTATTTATCTTGAGATTTGAGTTTAATTAACTTTTTGGTTACACACAAGATAGAGTAATTAAATTTGGTAAATTAATTTCAAAATACATGATTTTGAAAGAAAAAATTAAAATTAGAAAGTTACTTTTGTTTGAAACTGATGTTTCCTTCTTTTATTTTTTTTTTTTTTTATAAAAGGTGAACTTATTGTAGGGTCACATTTGTTAAAGAAGAAAAATCGACAAGGTGTATATATTCTTTTGGAGACATACTTTTTTTATATATTTTTAAGATTGTCATTTATTTGTATTCTATTTTTTTACAATGAAATAATCAAAATAGTTTTTCTTTTCATGAAAAAAAATTAAAATATAAAGGAAAAAAATGGGGCTTACTTCCTATGGTGGTTTGTAATTTGCTTTGGCCATTCTTGCTCTCCTTAACTAAAAAATAATTATAATAAGAAATATTAACTAAAAAGTAAAAATAGCATATCAAAGGATCATAAACGTTCAACTATTTCAAATAATAATAAAAAATCTAAATATAATGTATATTTAAAAGTTTCGTTATTATTTGTTGACATTATTCTTCATTATAGGAAAATAATTTGTTAAAGTATTTATCTTAATTAATATAGTTTCTGTTTATCATTTGAACTTTACTATATATGAATTAACAATCTTGATGACAGTGAACAAAGGAAAAAGAAAGTATATACTATTTGTTCATGATATTCTTGACATATGTTTCTAACTTTCTATTAAATTATCCGAATCTTTTATTAAAAGAATATTCTCACCTTATTGTTCGAGGAAAAGTCTTTTTATCTTGATAATAAATAACTTTACATAATAAGCACGAATCTTGGGTATCAAAACTTCTTTATTTTTTTTGTTAAATAATAAATTCAATTCTTAGATTTCCATACAGTTGGTGCATTTCTTTTTAAACTAAGAAAAAATCAAATATATCTGTAATGTTTTTTAAAATATTATTTGTGTTTTTTTTTTCATCTTGTTCTTTATGATTTCTCATTATTATCATTCAAATCCTTAAATAGGAAAAATATGAAAAAAAGAAAATAATTTCGAAGACTTAAATGAAGGTCTAATAAAATATTTAAGAATTTATATTTAAGATTTTTTCTAAGTTTAAAATAATAATATGAGATAGACATTTCAGGAACCAAATTAACTATTTATGCAGTATAATAAAGTTAAAACTTATAAATGTAATTTTCTTTTTGCACTATTGAAAGTAAAACATTGGCTTGTAATCACAATTATTATATATATATATATATATATATATATATATATATATATATAATGGTTATTATTAATTTTCATAGAAATATCTCAAAATTCATGTAATCAGTAGTTTATTAATATTTCAGTAAATACCCAAATAAATTCCATTTAGGGCAATCCAAATAGGCTACTTCTTAAATTTACCTATCAAATGTAACCAAACTAATATTGCAATTTTTAAAGTCTTTCTTTTTTTCTTTATCTTTATTTTTTTTTATATTTTCTAATATTAGTTGTTAGCATCGTCTTTACTACAAGTTTGTTAAATCAGTAAAATAATAATTCAATTCTATCGGTCATTAACAAAATACTAACCATTAATATTTATTAATAAAAAAATTAGTAGTTAAATCCAGTTTTAAATAATTATTTTAATAATTTAGACAGATTCTGACAAGCATGCTACTTAGACATAATTTAAGGTCAATTTACATTTATATTTCTTTTAAGAGTATTTTAGGACTAATATATCTTTTAATCTTTATGCCACATTATTTTAATATCACACACTTCAACCTAAAAGCATTTTATGTTATAAAATATATTATTTAAGCAAAAACTGTTTTCAATGTGATTTTTTTTTTCAAAATTTTTATAATCAAGGATTTTATTGAAGATAGACAAATTTAAATATTATCATATTACCATGCTCCAATGAATGAATGTTGTAATACTCGGATTTTAAACTATTTATTACTAATTAATGTGAATCATAGGAAAACTTTTGATTTTGTTTTTATTTATTTAATTTTGGGCTAATTAAGGCTTTGATTCATGTTTGGTTGATAATTAGGTGAAGAAATTGAAGGATTTTGATCATTAATTGATGGTAAGCATTGGTTATATGTCTGTTTCCATTTTTGTTCTGTTTTCTTCCACAGTTAATGAGATGTTACTTTTCTACTTCTTCCTTTGCATTTTAGGGTTCCATTGTCAACCTCAAGAGATAGTGACAATGAAGTGTGTCGAAAATGCACACATCAAAGTTTTTAAGAAAGAATAACCCTTCTTTGCTCTTCTTCAAATAGAGAGAGAAAGTGAGGTTTCTTCATTTCTTCTCTGTATACAAAAATTACCCACAAATCTACTAAATATACGAATAATATTTTGGCCCATCAAGATTCACTTGTCTCAAAATCATCAACAAAATACTATTACTATAACTTTTTAAGGCCAATTATATATATATATATATATATATATATATATATATATATATATATATATATATATATATATATATATATATATATATATATATAATATCTGGATTCTTACATTAATAATAAGTGATAACAAAATGTGATAATATATATGTTTTTATCAGAATCTGATTGCAATTTTTAGATAGTAAAATAGTTTAAATCTAAAAAATAATAAATATTATAGTGATTAATTGACTTGTTAATTAGTATTTCTTGAAAAATATTAAATATATTTATAGAATTAATATAAACTTTGAATCTATGTTGTGATATTATATTTTTCGAAATAATATTATGAAGATTAATTATGATACGTCGATTTTGTTTCAATAAATTTATTTTGGGAAAGGTTGAATGGACATTGTTAGACTATATTTTTTAGTTATTTATTGATCTAGATAGAGACAATATATTATAATATAATTTTAATATATATTATATTATTATTTATACAATTTATGAAGATCTAATTTATAGAAGACTACATATAAAATCGTTTTCATCTGGTAGTCTTGTTGTAACCAGTCTTAAATTATTTGTCTTGTACTATATATGATCATTGCAAATCCCAATAAAAACACGTAAATGTGAAGGTGAAGTAATATATAACAATATATGTATAATATACAACACATTAATACAACACATTAATACACACTAGTACAATAAGAGGAAATGACACCGGTTACTTTTCCTTATAGGCCCCGGTTCTACAACCGAGGCGTATACGAACGAGATAAAAAATAGTAGGTTTTATGCCTCGGTTGCTGGTCGAGTCAAAAAAAATAGGATTATGCCTCGGTTTCCAAGTAACCGAGGCAGTAACGTATTATTTTTTTTATTTTTTTTTTCAGCCATCCTCAGCCGTCCTCAGCCGTCCAGTCATTTGGGGGTTCACAGCAAAAACAACAACATATCAGAAATGCACAACGCAGAAGCTTCATAGCACAATATACAACATCAACAAAAGACATCATCAACAAATCAGAAGTTTCGCTGTGGCCGTCGGGACTGAAGATCGCGTGCCCCAGATCGTGACGGTACCGGAGGCGGAGGCGACCCAGTCGCCGTTGAGGGAGAAACGCGCGATGGTGCCGGGCCGGAGGCGACCCACTCGCCGTTGGGGGAGAAACGTCGATGGTGGCCGAGGCGGAGGAGACGAACTCGCGCGAGGTTGAACGTTGATTTAGGGCTTCGCGATTTGGGCTTCGCGATCTGGAGCACTGTCGGAGGCAGAGGCAGAGGCAGCAGTGACGGTGGCGCGGTGGAGGAACCCTATTTCCGGCAGAGGCAGAGGCAGAGGTCGCGATCTGGAGGAACCCGCGACGCAGAGGTCGCGATCTGGAGCACTGTCGGAGGCAGACGCAGTAGTGACGGTGACGCGGTGGAGGAACCCTATTTCCGGCAGAGGCAGAGGCATTGGTCGCGATCTGGAGGAACCCGTGACTCCGAGGTCGCGATCTGGAGGAACCCGTGACTCCGAGGTCGCGATCTGGAGCCGCGACGCAGAGGCAGCCGTGGAAGAGGTGGTGGAACCCGCGATGCAGAGGAAGAATGGAGAGCAGGAGGAAGGAGAAGTTGAGGAAAGAGAAGCCGTGGAAGTGTTGATTTGATGCAAAGACGCTAAGTGTAGAGTGGCAGGGAAAATAAGCAATTGCTTTGGCACCGGTTAAATGGCCAACCCGAGGTATAAAGCGCTGGAAACCATTTACGATTTCGGTTCCTAACGAACCGAGGCCTTTAAGTTTGACGTAGCAGTGATATAGGCCTCGGGTCTCAGATTAACCGGTGCAATATCATTATTCTATCGCGGGTCTTAGCTTAACCAAGGCATAGATGTTAGCTTTATTTACGATTCTGCCACCGCGCTTTTATATACTTCGGGTTTACTTAAACCGAAGCCTATATAGCGATTTTAAATCATCTTTTTTTACTAGTGACACCCCTATATAATTACATAATATATGTATATATAACAATATACACATATGTAACGCCCAAACCTATACAATGAAAATACAGTTTGTTTTCTTTAGATGCTTCTTGGATTTTGGCAAGGAAAATATTTTTGTTTTTTCCAAATGGCTGAGTGAATTTTACATTTGTTAAGTGACATTTTTAAGGTTTTCCTCCAATAGGTTTTGGTTCTAAATTTATTGAGTAAATATGTAAAATTTCACTGAGTTTGCAATATTTTGGATGAAGTCAAGCCCACTAGCATTGACTCTTTGGATGAAATCTATTGAACAAAATTTGTGACGTCCACTGTGAAAATAAAATGTTTAGCCAAAACTTATTGGCGTCAGACGCAAATTCTTTCTCATTTCTTCTTATAAAAGATATATCACAATTTAGTCAAAAAGTTCTTAAGACATTCATAATTTCATGTGTCAAATTTGTTCATGTGATAAATATTTTAGGTTGCCAATAAATAAATTTCGTTAAACTGACCTCTCCCACGGTAACCTTAAAACCCTTTTATCAAAATCTCATTTTTCTTTACTCCAAATATCACATTTAACTGTGACTATAATTTTATAAAAAAACATAGCTTATAAAGATATAAAGATATAGTGACATTTTTATAATTTCTGCCAACAAATAGGCTAAGGTTTATATAAAACTATAGTATAGGCTATGGTTCTTTCAATGTACTCAAAATATAAGCTACGGCTCCTTCAGAAAACCTTTAATCTATATTCTGATTACTATAATATTGATTATAGTTTTAGAGGGACTGTGGCTTATACTCCCATAATAGGATTAATTTGTGGAATTGTTTACTTGTGTGCATAACATTATTGCCTCCTACTGTTGTGTGCCAATAGTAGTTGACACACATTCATCATTATCAAGTTTCACAAAATTTATATATACATCAATAATCATATTAGCGTGATGTGATTCTATATATAGTTAGTTGTTGATTTGATCTTTGAATCTTGATCTTGTTCACATGCTATCCGATTCTGCAATCTTTGATTCATGTCCTTTCTCATTTTCTTGAATTCAATATTCTACTCAACTATTATCTTCGGAAAAAACTATAACTCAGCCTACCTAGCTTTGTCATTCATTAGTTGACTTAAATAATCAAACGTTTGTTCTTCTCTGATGAATCATTGTTTTGTCTTATTCACTTAACTTTCCGTATCGAATTTAATTAGTGAATTGTGCTTAACTATCCAATATTTCCTCAGTTTTGCTATTTGGACTTAATTTGACCAGTAATTCATATTTTAATTAATTTATATTATTTGAACTTAATTATTCCTATTATTATTTTCAGGGTAGTTTATGGATTTTTATTTTGGACTTCAAGAGAAGATGCCACGTCATTTTCCATGTCATTTATCCACCTCAAATTTATTTATTTCGTTTTTATTTTGTTTTAATGTATTTTGGACTTGATTTTAGACTTTAGGCCCTTATGGGTCAGATTTAGGAAAATCCCAAAATGGGGCAGACTTGAGACCTAGGGTTGAGTGCATATGCACTCATTTTATTCCATTGACTCAATTTATTTTTTGTTTTAGCTCTTGGATATGAACAGTAGCAGAACAACGATCTCCTCTTAGGTTCTTCATTTTTTGTTTCCAGTTTTAATTCCATTTTCGTTTTACTTCCAATTTCGTGTTACAATTTCGCCTCTACACTTACGTTTTTGGAGTTTCATTCTCGTTCCAGTTTCTTTTCCTATGTTGTGTTCCTATTTCTCATTTCATTTTCCAATTCATGGTCATTTCATTTTCCAGTTTCTCATTTCGTTTTGATTTCCAATTCCATTTTCGTTTTGCTGTTGTTTTAGATTTATGTTGTTTTTAGGTTTGTGTTTTCTAGGTTTTCATTTTGTCTACTTCATTCTCTGTTTGCGTTTTTCTATTGGTTTGATTTGCTTTGTTCTATTCTATATTTCGTTTTCAATGGTAGCTTAAATATGTTAGAACGCTTTGTATTGTAATCAAATCCTTTCTACAAGAGATATAGTTTGAACTACTTGTAAGCAATCGTTAATTGCAATTCGGAAGAGAATTAAAATATGTACAACTGAACCCAGTTTGAGTTGAGGAATCTTAGCAAGGTTGCTAAGTATTAGGAGTGATTCGAATATTCAAAGGAAATCTCAACTAGGGTTGCTGAGTATTGGGAGTTGTGCTAATACTCAAAGGAAATCTCGACGAGGTTGTTGAGTACAAGGAGTGATGCTAATACTCAAAGGAAATCTCGGCTAGGGTTGTTGAGTACCAAGAGTGGTGCTAATACTCATTTGTAATAATGTGAAGTTTATAATGGAACTCTCTGCTGAGGAGACTGGACATAGCTCAATTGGAACGAACCAATATAAAATCACTTGTACAATTTCTCTTTTCTTGTCTAAACGATTCTCTTACAAAAACCTACAATTGCTCTTTAATTTCAAATACAAGAATCTTCCAAGCTAAACGATCAATATTTTTAAAGGGAAGTTCTTATAAAACATTGTAGTATATATATTCTGAATAACAGTCAAAAATTATTTTCATTCATAAATATTTATCAAGTCGCACGTCTAAGCTTTTAAAAGATAATTTTGAGAGCTCAACAACATGCTATATCATAAGGGTCTCCTCCTTCTAGTGTTTTTCAGTCACTTCAGTGAATTGGTTCAATTTAAAATACGTTTCCTTTTTAATAGATTTTTTCTTTTAAAAATTTCTTTAATGAAACTGAAAAATTACTTTGAAAAAAAGAAAATAAGTAATGAAAATAAGGGAAGAAAAAAGTTACACAGGTAAATTTTATACTGATTCAGATCAAAAGACCCAATGCCAGTTGTTAATCTCTCCAAAAGAGGGATTAACTTTTTCCCTAAAATAAGAAACAATTTACAATAGAGAAATAAATATTAAGATTAGAAACCACCTCTCTTAATAGATAAGAGATGAAAGGCACCACTTTTTGATGCACAGAAGGATAAACAACTTAACTATGCTTTGTAGGCATGGTTATCAAACTTGTGAGTTAACTTGTAAACTCGGATGAGTTTGCGTTCCCATTCCTGGTTTCCGAGTTAACACGAAAGTAAATTCGGTTTTTGAGTAAACTAGGTAGAATCGTAAGTAAACTTGGCGGGATCGTGTAGAATCGCGATTTTGGAGCGATTTTGCGAGTTTGAATCAGGGAGAAATGAAAAAAGAGAATGCCATTTTGTGTAGGGTTTAATGACTTGAATCCTCCACTGCTTTCTTCATTTTCGTTGTGCTTTTCTCCACAATTGTGTTTGTTGTTGTGCGTCTTTGCCTATGGCCTTCTCCTTCGCCATCGTCGTTGCGTTCCGTTAGGTTGTCGTCACGTTTCGTGGTCGTGCTTTGTTGGGTCGCAGTCGCACACTTTGTCTGCTTGTCGTTCACCTGGTTTGTAGTCGTTGTTTTCCTTGTTTGTGGTCGTGTCCCGTTCGTCGTCGTGATCATCAACATGCTCGCCGTCGCAGCTCCTTGTGTCGCATCATTCGAACACTATATGGTGGTGGTGAGTAAAACTTTTTTCATTTCAAAAGCCCGTGACCATTGCCCTACAACTATGCTTTTATTATATAATTGAAATCCTAATTTCATTAAAGAAATGAGATGTGACATGACCATTGCCTTGCCACTTTGCGTATTATATAAATGAAATCCTAATTTGATTAAAGAAATGAGACATGACCATGCCCACCATTGTGCTTTTATTGTCATTGTTCTTATTATATAAATGAAATCCTAATTTGATTAAAGAAATGAAACGTGACGTGACCTATCACTGTGTGCTTTTATTATATTGTGCTTTTATTATATAAGTGAAGTCTTGATTTTATAATAAAAATCACTGTGCATATATGTAGGCAGTGTTGTGTTTTTTTTTAGTATGTAAAAGAAAATATTTAATATTAAATGAGTCCTCTTAGCCATTGTTTTTTTAGTGAAAACATTTAGAGCATCATGTTTGGAAATGCATCAAATTGAACAGAAATTAATGCAACTACATCTTAATCCATTAAGAGTATAAGTAAAAATGCTCTAGAAAATCGATCTAATATTGGATGGAAACATGAGTTTGATGTTAATGATAATGGAAGAAAAGTGAAATGTAATTATTGCTCAAAGATTATGAGTGGAGGTATATTTTAATTTAAACACCATCTTGCTAGAACAAGGGAGGATTATGAACCTTGTACTTCTATTTTGGATGAAATAAAAAAATTGATGATAAAAAAAATAGTTGCTAAAGCTAACAATGCTTCACTAATGAAAAGAAAGATAAATGTCAGTGAAGACGAGGAAGAAAGTGATAGTCTTGAAGGAGGACACAAGGTATTCAGTTTTAAAGTGAGAGAGTCTTGAAGAAACTTGCTACTACTAGCAAGGGAGGGGAGTCCAAGAAATTATAAATCAAATGATGAAAAAAGGATACAAAGAAGAAGTTAATGCTCAAGTGGTTGAACTCTTTTACACTAGTGTCATTCCTTTTAATGTAATTAGAAATCCAACATTTGCAAAGATATATGAAATGATGGGTAAGTATGGAGTTGGATATAAACCACTAGTGCCTTCCTTTTAATGTAATTAGAAATCCAACATTTGCAAAGATATATGAAATGATTGGTAAGTATGAAGTTGGATACAAACCACCATCTTATCATGACATTAGAGAAAAGTTCTTGAAACAAGCTGTGAATAAAACAGATGAAATCCTTGAGGATTATAAGGAGGAGTGGATGAGAGCTAGATGTAAAATTATGTTTGATGGTTGGACAGATAGAAAAAGACGTTCTATTTGCAACTTCTTGGTGAATAGTCTTAAAGGGACAATTTTTCTTTATTCACTTGACTCTTCAGAAATATCAAAACAGCTTATAAAGTTTTTAAAATGTTAGATGATGTTTTTGAGTTTGTTAGAGAATAAAATGTTGTTCAAGTTGTCACTGATAATGCTGCAAATTTCAAGGAAGTTGGAAAGTTGTTGATGCAAAAGAGGGAGAAATTGTATTGGACTCCATGCGTAGCACATTGCATTGATTTGGTATTTGAAGATTTTGAAAAAAAATTTAAAGGTCCATGAATTGACAATTAAGAAGGGAAGAAAGATTACCACTTACATTTATGGAAGATCAATGTTGATTTTCTTGTTGAAAAAGTTCACTAAAGATAATGACTTGATAAGACAGGGTGTGACTAGATTTTCCACGACTTATTTAACTCTTGCTTTTCTTCATGAGTTGAAGGCATCATTATTGACCATGTTTAACTCTGCGGAGTGGAAGACAAGCAAGTTTGGAACTTCACAAGAGGACAGAAAAGTAGAATATTTGGTATTAGATAGCCCGTTTTGGAAGAATGTCTCCACATGCCTGAAAGTTGTTGCCCCTCTTATGGTGGTCTTAAGATTAGTGGACTCAGATGTAAAACCGCAATGAGTTTCATTTATAAAGAGATGGATTGTGCAAAAGAGAAGATTAGGTAGGTCCAACTTTAACAATATCAAAAAGAGATAAATTTTTAAACTTTTACTCATTCAAAGTTTAATTACTTATATGTGAAATTATTTTTGATATAGCATAATTGATGTAGTTATGAAGAGGTTTTAAGAATAACTGATGCTCGATGATATAATCAACTTCATAGGCCTTTGCATGCACTTGCCTATTTTTTGAACCCTAATTTCCACTATTAACCTAACTTTCGATGTGATGATGGTGGAGAGGTTAAAGAAGGTTTGTATATGTGCATGAGAAGATTCGTACTAGATTTTGGCAAAAAGAAGAAAAAATAATTTAAAAATTGATTAATTTCATTATGCTATAGGACTTTTTGGAATGGAAGATGCAAAAGAGTGTAGGAAAGAGTTAAATCCCGGGGAATGGTGGGACATGTTTGGTGATGGAACTCCGGAGTTGAAGAGATTTGCTATTTGAATTCTAAGCTTGATGTGAAATGGTAATTTAAATTATGTTTATATCTTCACTAAAAATATTATATTTTATTTTAGGTTCATACAAAGAGAAGGAATTGTTTGCATCAAAAAAAGATGAATGATTTAGTTTATGTGATGTATTAACTCCAAGTTGAAAAGTAGACAAATTCAAAAACATTGTTACTCTTCCATTGACATTGAATCAGATAATGAATGGATAACTGAAGAGGTAGATGATGTTGTTGAGATTGAGCAAGTTGAAGGTGAAAATGATGGTGAAAATGTTCACTTAGATTGAGTAACAACTGCTCTAGATGCTCTTTATCTTGATAACATAACATTTGAGGACAATGATGATGCACAACATTCATTAAAGGAAGAGTTGGCTAAAGATGATGACGGAGATGATGAGGCCATTATTAGAAGATTAGAGGATCAAACATAGAGACTTTGACATTTCAATTTATGTTCTACAATATTTCTATGAATAATATTTCTATAAGCTTATGTATTTTAATGTATATAATTTTGTTAACTTATTTGAATTAGGATGTTATTTATATTCTTTTTCGTGCAAAGTAAACTCTTACGAGTTTACGAGTTTACGAGTTGAGTTTACTTGACTCTCACGTGTTTACGTAAACTCTCAAGTTTGACAACCTTGTTTGTAGGTATACTCCATCACTTAGATATAGTAAGAAAGAGCACTTCCTCCTACAAGCACCAAGTAACACATGTTGGAACCACTGATACCGATTTTGCGCATCGGAGTTAAAATGGATTCGATTATTAAGAGTGAAAAAACGTGTTCGGTCAATAAAATGGTTCCTTTAATTTTCTTGTAAAACTTTTAACGAATAGTTGATGTGATAAAAGTTTAGAGAGTGTAGGGAAGAGAAAAATCACATAAATGATTTTTATCCTGTTTCGAATCAAAAGATTCTACGTCTAGTTGTTAATCACTATGAATAATGATTAACATTTTCACTAAAATATTGTTTCATAGATTACAATAATATGGAATAAAGAGTAAGAACAGAAAACACCTTCCTTCGACAAACGAATGGAAGAACCTTCCTTCGACAAACGAACCGGAAGAAAATTGTTCAACCAACTTGAAGAGAATCGCTCTGACCTTAGACTCACTAAGCGCGAGCTTCTCCTATTCACATGACTTGACAAGAGCAATACTATCACTTGAGAACTTCCTCAGACAAACTGTATTCTAAAATGACATAGATCTTTTTTAAAGGGTTTTGACAAAAGTATATATAGCCTACTGGTCTGAAACTCAAAAGACATATTACAATTGCTAGTGATAATCGATTATTGTAAGTGATAATCGATTATCCGTGAGACCTTGAATGGTTAGGATATTAACTCTTCAATCGGTCGGTTCCAATTCTTCACCTCCTTCCACCGTTCGGTTCGACCCCTCACCGCCTTCTGCCGTTCAGCTTGGGCACTTACCGTCTTTTTTCGTCTGGCCCGGTTCCTCATGGCCTTCCACCATTCGACTGCCCTTCTTCTACTCTCTCACCTTCCAACTCTTAACATTTCATTCTACAGTGTCAGAACTCAAAATCCAAACTACTACTGCTCGGTCCCGGTCATGCCTCCGCTCGGTTGCTAGGACTCAATCCTTCCTACCACCGCTTCACCGTCCAACTGCTCGGTCATACCTCGCTCGGTCTCGGTCATGCTCTCCATCACTCGGTCCTTCTTTTATTGCTTTATGTTATTCTACTTTCCTCTGTATATATATAGGCACTAACTTATATCAATTGCCAGGGTATCTCTGTGATACAGGAATGCTTTGAAACTTAATTCAACAAGGGTCTTCATATTCTTCCCTTTGTAACATCATCAAAATCATTATCTTCAAGACGCCAATGCTCCTCATTGGTAACAACACAAGCTCCCTTTTCACAAATAGAGAGTTTCCCTTATGCACACAACTCTAATACTCTTAGTGAAAAGTTCTTTTAGAGTAAGGTTTAAGTTAATTATTTATAGACTCTTGAATTTGAAAATTAGGTCACAAAATTAAGAGTTAGATTCACAACTGCCACTAATAATCAATTATCATAAGTGATAATTGATTATCTATGGTCGTTAGAAAGCGTTTTTATTCGGTGATAATCTATTAACCCAAGTGATAATCGATTATTACCTAATCAAAGTGTTTTCTTAGCTTTCCTTTGATAATCGATTATCACATAGACTTTTATGAAAAATAAAACTTTTTCTGAGTGCTCTACTACTTGGGTTTTACCTATTGACTCTTGAACTGCTAAATTAATTACAATACACCGATTACAAGTCTTTAACAACTAAATTATCGAGTCTTCAAAGTATTTCCTGAAACCAATAACTTCTTTAATTCTTCAACATTTCTCCATGAAACATCATCATCAAAATCCTTTATTGAAGCAAGATGTCCAAGATTAAGCAGACTGTCAGCTCGTCTAGAACCTATTGTTCTCTAAATGCAAGCTCACCATCAACATGTGGGTGCTTATAAACCTTTGGATGCACATTCATCTTACCAATGCGAGTCTTTATTTCTTCTCATTGTCTTAGTTATTGTGTAGTTCCTTTAATGTTCATATATTCGGTAGAAGTGATATACCTGATTTTCATGCTGTTTTTGAATCTGTCTTGATGAAATTTGTGTTACCTGATTTGTTCATTTGTTGAATGTTTAGTTTTCTGTGTTAGTCAAGTTTCTTGTATTGCTATTAGATCAATAGCAATTGTTCTACATTTCATGTTTTCCGGCTATTTCCATTGTTCCTTTCTTTTCGATTTCAATCATTTTGTTCATGTCTGTGTTGCTGACCAACCAGTTATGAGTTGTTCCACTGAATTGATATATAGTTTGGTCGTGACTAGTCGAGAGTGTTGGCTTACATCGTTGATTGAATTTTTTTTGTTGATATTATTATTTTGCTAAATTTTGTTTGGTCGAAACTTTGAAACTGATTCATATCTTTTTCAATTTCTATTTGGCTGAACCGTTTGCTTCAAATCTGAGGCAAAATTTTGATTGTTATTGCACTGTTTGAGAGTTTTCTTTGTTGATTATAGTTTGAAAACTGAATCATAGTTGTTGTCTTTTGGCAAAATCGTTTGTGTTGTTCCTTTCCATTGTTGGATGTGTGTTGTTCTATTGGAAGCAATTTTGTATTTGTTGTGTTGACTGCACTACTTGAGAGTCTTGTTTCGTGTCCTTTAAATTCTGAGTTGAACCATTTGATGAACTTGTCACATGTGATTTGTAGTTTGAATTGGAAGTAGACATTTATATCTGTTGTGAATTGTTGCTAAAAGAAAAACCAGTATAAAATTAGTGAAAAGAAAAGAAAAGAGAATGATGAGAAAAAGAAAATCTGGACAGAAAAGTGAAGTATTTGACCGAACTATATTATAGTGAAAAGAGAAAGAATAGGACAATTCACAACCTCATGTTAAGTACTGCTGCATGTGTTTCAAGTCTTAATTCAACTTCTTTGTGTCTTTTGTTTGATTTTGGTTTTGTTAATCATAATCTAGACCATTCCATAGGTTTTGTTTGAGTGCCTGCATTATTTCTTTGCCTTATTTTTTTTATTGTCTTTCTTTGCTTATTGTTTGAGTTTTTCATCTAGTCCATCATTTGATATTTTCCTTATTGCTATTTTGAGCTTTTCTTGTTTTTCTGCTTGTGCTATTCTCTCGTGTGGAAGAATTGTTTTATAGCTTTCCCTGAATTGTTTTATAGCCTTTTAGGTGATTATCTTCTACTGAAGTCAACTTGAGTGAGCTACTGTGAGAGGAAAAGAATCCTACTATGTTGAGGGACATAGAAAACCTTGGGCTGGACCGAGAGAAACATCACAGAAATCTTTGAAAGCATTCGGCCCAAACCATTTTGAGCCTCTCTTTCTGTTTGTTCATTTTCTTTATCACGGAACTTTGCTATAATTTTCTTTTTCTTTCATTTGCTTCGGAGTGGGAAAATGCATTTCAGCAATCCCTTCCTTAGCTAAATTTGTAATAGTTTTTAACCGTGTAAGCCTTCCAAGTGCTACTTACATATTCACTTAGGGGTTTTCTAGTAGCTTCTTATGTTTATCATCCTTTGACTTTTATTTGTTCTTTGAATTTTTCTGGTGTGTTGTTTTAAATTTCTGTTTTAGGTCTCAGCGATAATTAGGTAAAATTTATCACATTGTTCATTAAGTTTCACAAACTTAAAACTGTTCCTAGATTTTTAGAGAGAATTTTTGTGAAAATTCTCTACAAATGCACTTAAAACTGTTTCTAGATTTTTAGTGAGAAACTGTGAAAATTATCTAAAGATTTATGGACGGGAAATACTTAGTTTCCAAGATTGTCCAAGTGATTCACTTCCCTTTTAGAGAGTACCTTTAGAGTATCTTTAGAAAACTTTCAACTTATTTTCTCATTACAAATTTCACTTAAATTTTTTATGAAAAATTGTTTTGCAAAATTCTTTTAAAAGACGAGTTTTTATTCTTGTAGTATACTAGTTTGCATCTAGATCATAGTGAAGGTGAGCTGCATTTTAAAGCTGAGAGTGACATTTTTTGGTGAGAATATTAATGTATTGTCATACTTAGTTTAGGAGAAAAACATTGAAGAGTTGATTCCATTCTTTGTTAGGAGTAGTAAATGCTTTATATCCATAGTTTGTGTATTTCTAAGTTTGTAGGATATGTAGATGAGTGGTGGAATTATAGGCAACCTAGTTTTGAGAGAGGTAAAAGAATTCCAATTAAAGATTAGTGTGAGTTGAGAGTATGCATGAGAAGAAAATTTATTCCTTCTTTCTTTTAAAAATCATGAGTCATACAATAAAAAAAGAAGAGATAAAAAGGAGGGATGAGAAACTTACTATTTTAAATAGAGAGTTGAAAGAGTTAGAAGAAAAAGAAAATAAGTTGGAACCTACAAGAGAAGAATATAATAGAATAAGAGAGACAAGTAAGAGAAGAGAGGAAGAGGAAAGAGAGAAAAAGGAGCACGAAAGAAGACATAAGGAAAAGAAAAGAAAAAATATAAAGAAAAAGAGAGAAGAGTGTTAGAAAAGAAGTGTGGGGTGTGTGGTGGGGAGGGGGGGGGTTGAATTAGTGATTAATAAAAACAATTGCTTTAAGAATGATCTTTAATCTTTCTTGAAATCCAAGCAATAAAGCGCATGTAATGAAAGCAAAAGAGATAAGGAAAGAAATACAAACATAGGGTTTATATTGCTTCGGCCTCAATTCCTACATCCAGTGTTCTTTCAATTAACCTAAGATTGAAAGCCAATTGCACTATAAAGATCTGAGTTTTCACACTAAGGTTTTTATAGCGATCAATTTGTCAAAATGTAAACTACCTCTCTAACTCACTAATCTAATATAGCCAATAACAAGACCCTGCATAAAAAACAATCCTCTTCTATAATCACCCCTTTGAGACACCTCTCAAAGTACAAAGAACTACTCACTCCTTCCTGGCCGCACGCACAAGAAACAACACAATCCAAAATTGCTAAAAACGAAATCTGATCAGTCAAGAGTACACCTCAGTAGTGCAGTTGATCAACACTAAAAAGTCAAATTTGTTATTCAAGAAACCTTCAAGATTATCAACTTCTGTATATCTTATTTCTTGGAGCGTCTCCACTTGTAATTCTTTTCTCAATTCACAAATATCATATATGAAAGTTTAGAATGATCAAAAGTCTTGAGAGCAGTGTGCATTGCGTCAATTTAAACGCAACTCAATCGATTACATAAGTAATGTAATCGGTTACATTATTTACAGTTGTAACAAAATTACAATTAAAATAGTTTTAATTTAATGCACATTTAATGTAATTGATTGCTAATAAATTCTAGTCAAACTATTTGAAAAATATGTCTGTTATCACTGTTATGACTTAGCTTGAAAAATGTTTTCAAATAATAACAAACTTAATTGATTACATAAAAAGTGTAACCGATTAAGCTATACACTTAAACAGATTTTGAAAACATGTTCACTTCAAAACTCATCACATCATATTTCATAAAGTTGTTTGCAAAGACACGAGTTTTAATCGATTACACTTAATGTATCGGTTAAAACTTGTTGTTTTGCCACAGTTTAAAACATAAGTTGTCTGATGAACTTAATTGATTACAACATCACTGTAATCGATTATTTCATACAGAGTTGCTTTGTGCTTGTGATTTTATCACATTAAAATATCTAGTATGCATATAGAAGATATAAACACAATTAAGATCACAACAATATGCAGATCAATCAACATGTCTTTATATGAATCAATCACAAATACACATTTTTGTTGTCATGAAAACATATATGTGTTGTTACAATCAATGTGTTGTCATCTTTAAAAGCCAAGCACATCAGGGATTGGGTTTAGCACTCATATTGCTCCCCCTATCAACAAAGAGAATGGGAGAAAAGAGACAAGATAGAAGTGAAAGATATTAAGAGAAGAGAAAGAGTGGAAAAGAAAAACTTTCTCAAGGAGGAAGTGTTACTGGAACCACTTCTTATTCCCTAAATCCTAATTTAAACTAATATGATTTTTCTAAATTTTAAACTCTCTTCAATTCATTAATTCTACTTTCCTAACTCCCATTTTCTTATTGAGAAATTTTCAAATTCACTTTCATCCTCCAATATTTCACCCTCGTCATTAGATTTATCAACATTCCACATTGATTAATGTTTGTTCTAAGTTACAACTATCTCAAAGTGGAAAAAATCTCTTTTGTGAAATTCCACTTAAAAGTCTTTAAAAAAAATACTTTAAGATTAGTATTTCACTACAAAAGAAAACCTTCTAAAAATCTTTCAGATAAGCTTTCCCATGTTCAACTTTCCTACTAATGATGTTGAATGTTTATCATATAAATTTTCCCACATTCAAGTTTTACACTACAAAAGGAAACTTTGCAAAAATATGTTGAGTCAATAGTAAAATTAATTTATGATCCATAATATTGGTCTTAAATTTTAGACACTTGCGAATGAAAAGCACTCTTAAGATTTGTTTGTTTAACATGCTTTTTATTAGGTTGTTTCTTCTATAAGACATTTCTGTTGATAACATGTTTAAGACCACGTATTATAATTTAGAGCTTATATTCATTAGACGATATATCTTTGCTCTAGCTCATTTTCTCTTCATTAACACTGATTGAATATACAATGTTTAGGCTTTCAGTGTTTTATTGTTTAGGCTAGGTTAGATTGGGTCATGGTAGGCTTATAAGGTTGAATTAGTGTTGTCAAAATGGGTCATCCGGCCCAATCCGACTAGGCCCACCATGGGTTGGCCACTTAGTGAGCCAACCCAACTTGGCTCACTTATTAACGAGCTAAAATATTCGAACCTGACTCGACTCACCACGGGTTGGTGGGTTAAAAATGTTAGTTCACTAGCTCACTTAATTACAAGTTTTTTTTTCAAATCCAAACAAAATAACAATTTTTTTTTCTAATTCAAATCTAAATAAATTTTAATCCAAAATGTTGTTAAATATAAAAACAATTAAAAATAAAAAACATAATACAATTTAAATACAATCCAAAATCATCTTAAACTCCAAATATAATCTAAAAGTAAGCACAAAAAAAATTAGGTGAGTTGGCGAGCTAACTCGGCTTATCACGGGTTCAACGCAGGTATGCCAGGTTCTTAGTGGGTCAGGCTCAAAATTGGCTCGTATCAATATTTCAATTTTTTTTCAACCCAACTTGACTCAAACCCGTGGTGGGCCGAGTTGTCTCACATGTCCCAACCCATTTTAACAATACTAATAGATATGTTAGTTTCAACATATGAGAACTTATCCTGGTATTTTTGCATGTCTTCCTTAGACGATGCTTGTTGAAATCTAACTTTGTAAAACATATTTATGCTTGATAGCTTCTCACGCTTGTTGTTTTACAAGATGTTCTTAGACACTTTTTCACTCATCATTTTGTGACTGTGTTTATATTTTAAGCATTATGTCTCACAATTTTATGTACGATTTTCCTACTGATCAATGCTTCTACTTAGGAGTGTGCCATATCGTTTTAACTCATTTCTTTCTCTAAGCCAATATCTTTGTAAAACACTTATCTTCTTGATCTTTTAAACTTATTATTTTACAAGGTGTTCTTGTGAACTCTTATAATTGATCAGACATTTTCACTTGATAATCCTTGTAGTATGGGAAAACGTTGTTTGTTATATCTCTTATGATAAGCGCTTAGATGCTTTTGAGCTTAAGTCTTCTTAAGCTTTCAGTGTCTATGCTAGACGCTTCTAAATGATTTGAGCCTAATTCTTTTGTTTTGTATTTCTTGGTCAAACAGTCCTTTAGTTGATTCTATTTAATACACGTTGTCGATGATTCTAATATATTGTTTATTGCCTAATGTTTAGACACTTTCTCTTGTAATCACTCAAGGATATATCTATGCTTTCTCAAGATTGTATATGTGTTTACTTTTTTCAAACACTTGTTTCCTACAAGGTTCTTCAACAATTTAATTTCTAACTCTGTTTTCTCAAACTTATGTCTATGTTCAATTTCTTCAGACACTCTTTTCTCTAAGATTTTAATTGTTAAACTTGAAAACTAGAGAAGTTACGCGAACCATCCAAATAGTAATACACAATCTTCTCAAAATAAGAACATGTACAACCATGGTTCTTTGAAGTCCATATTGTCTAACACAATCATGTATTAATTTTAACACATTAACCATGTGTTTTTACCCATAAAGATTCAAAATGCATAACACAATCATATATTAATTTTAAATGAAGTCATAATCTAATTCAAAAAGTAAAAGAATGTGGAAGTGTACCTATTTGCCATTGGAAACTATATGAATATATTATATTCCAAAATAGAAAGTATTCGACGTTACTTTTGATATCTCTCATGATGGGGATGAAGAGAAAATAAAAGTTGTAATACACAATGTAATGTTACATGCTTTATCAATGGAGACCATAATCTATTTTATAACTGTTTTCAATCACATTCCATATTAATTATAGTTCGTTCCCTCATCAAATGAGAATATTATCTTAAGATATCTACACAACAATCTTTTATGACAATTATGTTCTTAGTAAAAAATTTAATATTAACATATCACTTTATAATTTTAACTAATGAGATAATAACCTTAACTTATTTAAATGATATATACATAATCCCAAAATTATAACACGACGGAATAAATATGTATATGGTAGATCTTCAATGTTTTAGGAGTGCCAAAATCTTTATGTATATGTAAAATCTTTTGTTGAAGATGTTAAATATATAAAATATATTAGAACTTTTAAAAAATAATTTAAATTATATATTAATTTATATAAATATAAAAATAAATGTCCACAGCTGAATGTACATATCCATAATCATTATTATATTCAATTAAAAAAATTCAAATATTATCTATATCCATTTAATACAAAATATTTTCTCAAAAACGAAGACGAATTAGAAGAATATCTAAACAAATTTATTTATCTTTTCTAGCTCTAAGCAATCCGTGCCTCTAAGGGATACATTCAATGCATTAAATAAAACTGGTACTAAAATAGGTTTTATATGATCAGTTTATAAAATGTGCACATATTTAAGAAACAAATAAGATATTTTTATTAGAATAACCAGTTGTTTATTAAAATAAACAAAAATAACCTACTTAATACACAATTAATAAACGTGTAGAAAGTAAAAAAAAAAAATCTACCTATTTTTTTTATTGAAAAACACTTAATATAAAATTTAACATAAAGAAACTAATAATAATCTATCACTACATAAAATAAATACTTCGGTATCATAGAAAATTAATTTTATATTTCTAAATTCGACGACCTCACAGCCGTTCAGTCAATGTCACAACCGAACAACGACATCCAGCATTCCAGCGTAGTGACGGCAACATTAATTAAAATAATTAAACATACACGCAACAGATAAAAAAATAAATTGTGAAAATAAATTAATATTAACTTAATCCTGCAAACAGTAACAGCAATAATCAATAATTATTAATGAGCAAAAACATTACACAATATAATAGCTAATAATAAAAGAAATAATAATTTCACGACAGTAACAGTGAGCGACTACTCAGGGATAGACAGCAGCACCGGCCGCCACGCTCTTCTCAACAATCGGCGCCGGAAAGATACCGGCACCACAGCGGCGCTACCGCGGAGGAGTCTACAGCCAGTCCGGGATCGGAAACCGATGCCGGCGGAGACAGACGGCAGCAAGCTGCCTAGCTCTTGGCGTTTTGTGATCGGCGGCGGCGGGGACGGCGAGGAGAGGAGAAAATCCTTTAGCCTGGAGCGGACCCTGACGTGGCTGTCGGCGGATTCTGGCGGGTCGTGGAGGAGGAGCATGCGGAGAGTCTTGCGACGGCGGCGGCCGTGGACGGGGCTGGCAGTGGGGCTGTAGGTGGCGGTGGTGGTGGTGCAGTGGCTGGCGAGGAGCTTCAAACTGTGGTGAAGTGTGGTAGGCATTTGGATTAGATGGGATTTAGGGAGAGTAAGAGATGCTAGAGTGAGAGAAGTTTCATTTTGATTTTAAGAAAAAACAAGGAACCATCAATTATAATAAATATTTAGGTTTAATCCTTTTCGACATCCCTATTTATGTAGGAATGTCTCAATTGGGTTCTCGTTTTCTAAAGTGTATCAAAATGGTCCCTAATTTTGAAAATTGATATCAATTGAGTCCTTTCCTTTAAGTTGGCTGGACAGCGTTAAAAAAATTGATGAGTGGATGCTGAGATGACGAACGAACGCTCGTCCACCAGCGAACGAACGCTCGTCCACCAGCGAACGGAGCGTTCGTTCGTCATCTCAGCATCCACTCATCAATTTTTTTAACGCTGTCCAGCCAACTTAATGGAAAGGACTCAATTGATATCAATTTTCAAAATTAGGGACCATTTTGATACACTTTAAAAAACGAGGACCCAATTGAGACATTCGTACATAAATAGGGATGTCGAAAAGGATTAAACCTAATATTTAAGAAGTTAGTTGGATACTTAAATTAAATAAATGAGTGAAATATTTATTTAAAGAATTTAAATTTATTTTTTTTATTTGTTCATTGTACTTTTTATAAGATAATTTAAATATTTATCGTGTTTTATGATGTTAATGTTTTTTTGGTGCTTTGAACAAATTTTCAGGTAATTTAGAGTTAGTTTGAATATACAATGTTGATGTTTCTTTGGTGCTTTGAACAAATTTTCAAGTAATTTGAAGTTAGTTTGAATATACGCTTAATTTTACTTTAAGTTTGGATATATACGATGTAAAAATAACAAGCAAGTTCAAGAATATCAACAACTTTAACTAATTTATAGCCCATAAAAAAAAAGTTCATCAAAAACCTAAAATAAAATTGATCTTCTTCGTCCCCGGAGTAAAGTGTTGCTACCACGGAGGGATAAAAGAGAACGCGCTTATGCTTGAAAGAGTACTCATATATGAAATCAATAGGTCAAAATGAAAGAAAATCATACTTAAAGTACTTATTAAACATACATTTGTTTGAAATGAAAAAAAAGATTAAATGTGTTGGTCGCCAAAAGCTTCGTCCAAGAAGGGTTTAAGTTTGAGTAGAGAAAAATGTTTCACGTAAAGATAAAGTGAATAAATTTTCACCCTCCCACCCAAAGTTTTAATGAATTCACTAACATATAACGTTTGAAAAAGTGGTATTCCAATGTCTTATAGGTCTTTAACGTCTGAAACTAGGACATTCAACGTTATACGTGATACATTTTCACCTTCACGCCTAACATTTTCATTACATTTTCTCAATATGACGTTGTAATTCTCAATTTTTGACGTCTAATGACCATATGTCGTCGAAAAATATAAATTCTGACGTTATAATTCAACATTTATTTACAAAAAACTCCACCAGACATGTTTTTATATTTGACTTTTTTTCGTATTATAAAGATGTCAATGCCTTTTTTTGTACTAATGAGTGAAAGATTGAGATTTCATTTTTCAAAATTTATTCAAATAATCATCTATACTTTCATTATTAAGTATTTTTACATTCATGAAATCCACTAAACTCACTTGGGTTTCTCTTTTAAAGAACTATTCATGAAAATTCCTCTCTAATTGAACCCAATTATGTATTGAATTAGGAAGTAATGTTATAAATAAAGTGAAAGCAGTTTTTGTTAAAGAATTAGGAAATTATTTCATTTTCAAATTTCTGACTTAAGGATAAATCACCACACTCAATTTGATACCTTGCAATTCTTCTATCTCTATAACAAATGTAGAGAACTTGGGTATTTTGTAACCTCTAGGAAGTTTAGTTTCAAATGCAAAGCCTAGAAATGGAGATACAAAGTAAGGTTTGATTAGAGAGTCCAATCTCCATGTCTTGATTAGGCATCTAAATCCCATAATTAATTTGGACATTATTTAGGCTATGATTATATAAAAAACCATCTCTCATATAATCCACATTCCTTCTTATGTTTTGTCTCATATGTAAGAAATGGTCAACATTTTTACTCTTATAAGAATTTGGACATTTCTCATTACCTTTGGATTTAAATTAAAATTGCCTATGTTGTTTTATACTCCATAGTTAGCATTATTATTGTTCACTTGAGGAATCTCAACATTTTCCACTTGAGAGATCAACAAAGCATCTCATGTTCAAGCCATTTCACTTGATAACACATTCACCATTTCGTAATATACTATGATTAATTTGTTGTCTTATAACATCTAAAGATGTGTTCAATAGTCTTGTTTCTATAGTTTCAGGCTCTACACTATTTCTTCCTATAAATCGATCTTTATTGTTTATTTGATTAAAACTTGGTGAGGTGGTCATTCCCCATGGAAATTTCTCATTTGAGATTCTCGATGATCCTATACCATTAAAATTACCCCACCATGCAACACATGCTTTGCTCTTGAACTCAAACTTGGTCCAACATATGTTGTAATAGGGTTACTCATGATTTGCATTAAAGAAACATTTTGATCAACCATTTGACTACTAATAACTCCTATGGTTTCTCCTACTTGACTAACATTAGTGAAAGGAGGGACATAAACCCATTGTTTGTTGAAGTTGTTATGCTTTGTATATTTTGAGACATGAATATTTTTCACTCCTTAATTTCATATATTGTTTAACACTTTTCTCATAATTAACCCTTTGGGAATGAAAATCAAATAGAAATATTTTCCACTAGGCATGTCAATTTGTTTCTCCAGGATTTTAGTTCACAACATATAAAAGAAAAGAAAAATTAGATAAAATGAAGTATCTACCTTACAATACTCACGTTGTGCCAGGTGTACCATTATTTCCACATTTTGTAATAAGTAACTCCATTTTGAATCAACTTTAATCCTTGCCTCAATTATACTTGACATTTTTTTGCCTCAATTATGTTTCTCTAGATGTCTTAATAGTACTTTTTTTTATCCTCTTCCAAAATCTTAAGCATTTCGATATATTTTTCTTCACCATTTTACTCCCTTCAACGTCTTTGTGCTTTTGTTCCTTCCATTGGATTTATTTCTCTATGCCTACATAACATTGATAGATTTAATGAAGAAAAGTTTTTAGCCTAAATTAATGTTAGTGAGTTCAGACACTAGAATCAATGATTTATTTATCTTTAAACTAATGAAATTATGGAAATTAATATATATATTCAAGTTGTAAGACCCATGAAAAATATTTACCTTAATAGTAACAATTTTATTACTAGATTTCTTTGTGAATGGAAAATATAATAAGTTTATGTAAAAAATAAAATGTGGAAAGCTAAATAAGAAATTTTGCTAGCTTAATTGGTAGAAAATTTTGGTGATTTTAAGAACATGGGTTTAAACTCTCTTCTACCTTTTTCTAAAAAAATAAAAAAAAATAATAAATATTGATAGTGGATAAAGCACTCAGATTTTAAGACATTATTGAGGAATCCAATATGTCAAGTGGTGATTAAAATATTAATATAATAAAATAATATTAAAATAATAAATAATATTAAAATAATAAATAATATTAAAAAATTGGTGAATAGTAAACTTTTTGGACTATAAATAACCATGAGAGGGGAGACTATTCTGCACAAAGAGAGGAAGAATCAAGTGAGAAAGCTTGAGAAATAGAGAAGAAAGAGTTAGGAAGAAATTTTTAGTTGCAAGAAGAGTAGAGGTTCTGGAGGGTTTTCGGGGAAACAAATTCTGAGCAAGAGATTAAGTCTGGAATAGAGGTAGGGGAGCTAACCTTTTTAAGCTTTTATATTATGATTTAGTATTGTTTTATTTCTATTCATGTCTTGAAATTCTGTGTGAATACTGTTAATGAAAAACATAGGTGCTTGTTATATATCTATCTATATTGAATTTCTGTGTTAATATTATATGTTGTTATTTTGAATCTGTAAATTAGAAATTTGTTAAAACTAGTTGAGGAACACTTTGGCTAAGGAAAGACTTGGTACTTAAGTTGTCCATTGTGACACACCTCTCTTTTCTGGAAGTCTACTCAACATGTTTTTAACTTAAATCTTGTTGAACAGATTATGTACTGTTAAATTATTGTGCAATATATCTTGTTAGAATGAAAATTTCTGATGAATTCATATTATTGTGGTAGATATGGAATTATGAATTATAATTGTGATGGTAGGATAGAGGAATCTTAAAAACCGGAGTTGGTACATTCCTGATCATAGAGCAGCCCTGGTCAAATCCATTGTGACTAGTCATATGTATTGGCGTTTATGGTGAGTTTGATTCGTTAAACATTTGATTCTTCTCCAATGACCATTTATGGTGATATTTTAGTATTGTTAATTTATTTTGTAATATATTCATTTTGTATGATTTCTGTGATGATTGTATTTTATTATATTGGATTTGAATTTATGCATCTGAACATGATATGAGTATTATGGGGAGATTTTGTAATGGTATAATATGAGTTGAGGAATATGAGCATGGTGTGAGTCTCGTGGAGAGATTCTGTAATGATATGGTATTTGTGTATATGTTGATGTTGATGGTCCTGTTGTTGGAGGTTATCCTGATACTCTAATAATCATCCAATCTCAAGTAGAGAAGGATGAATTATGTGGTGAGAGGGGCAGGAGGTCCTGGTCTAAGTGCCGGTTTTGGACATAGTGTTGAGGACTAACCTTGTGGATGGTATGGAGTATTTTGGAAGTGTATTTGTAAGAAGAAGTAGAAGTCATCACAAGTGTATAACCTCCCGTGACCGCTCATCAACATATCATCGGAATGAGTGTCTATTGGGTATTGTGGAATGAGTGTCTATTGGGTATTGTGGAATGAGTGTCCATTGGGTATTGTGGAATGAGTGTCCATTGGGTATTGTGGAACGAGTGTCTATTGAGTATTGTGGAACAAGTGTCTATTAAGTATTGTGGGACGAATGTCGATTAGTAATTGTGGTATTGTGGGATGAGTATCTATGATGCGATTGTTGTATGATGGTATGAGGGTGTCTGACATAATTATTATATGATGTTTGTTGGAGTGTATCAAAGTAATTATGCATGCTTTATAAATGATTGGTTGCATGTTAGGTCACCCTACTTGTTTGTGTTTGTGTATGTGCGATGATCGTATAATTCGTTATACGGGAGCAGATGGAGGAATGTCGTCTGGTCCAGTGCCAATGAAGAAAGAGATAGAATAATAAATTAAAAGAGTTCGAGTTATTTTTATGAGTTTGTAGTTAAAATCTGAGTTTAATATATATATATATATATATATATATATATATATATATATATGTCAACTATGAATTTTCAAATGTAAGATTACGGATGTTACACAAATCATAAATGATTAGCAAATAAAGTATAATTAATCATATCTCTAAAATCAACCGTTAAAATTTTCATGATGAAAAGGAAGACATTGAAATAAATACGAAGAAAAAATTACTTATGATACGAAAGAAAAAAATTCATTATAATTAAGAATATATATTATTTAAATAAAAGTAATAACTATATATATAGTAACAAAACATAATAACAATATGATAATAATAATCTAAACAGAAAAGCAAACATAATAACTTATTGTATGTATCATATATAAATATATAAAAATATTATATATATATATATATATATATATATATATATATATATATATATATATATATATATATATATATATATATATATATATAACATCTATAACATTTGATTACATTTTATTTTTATAACCTAAAAAATAAAAGAGATTGAAAAGAAGGGTAGGAAAATTTAATTGAGTTTGAACCTGGAGACTATCTTGATATGTTCACTTCCAATGCAAAAACTTTGTCAATTATGCTATGGTGGAGCTTCTACATCATTGTCGGTTGTTTCTTCTCTTTTAATTGTACAATTAATTTGTCAATTTAATGTTGCTTTCATGCTTAGAGTGGGCGAAGAATTATTTAGCGGAAATGAAATGAAAGAAACTTATTTAAAGCTGTTGGAAGTCCCACATCGACTAGAGATAAGGTCAATTATTAGTTTATAAGTGGATGCAAATCTCACCCTACAAGCCGGTTTTGTGGGGTTGAGTTAGGCTTAAAATCCACTACTAACAAAAGCCATATACTACACTTTTTTTTTTAATTCATAACATATACTTAGAAAGATTGAGTGCATGTGAATATTTTTTTTAAACATGATTGTTAATTTCATATTGGAAGTCACCTTATAGAAATTCAAATCTTAAACTAGGTAACTAACAAAAAAAATATTATGAGTTTGTTTTTACAAAAAAAATATTATGAGTTTGTTTATGAAAGTCAAAGCATATATATGTAATAAGGAAACAAATATTAACTATTTTTAGAAATATTTATATATAGCAGCAAGGTTTGAGTGCACTCAAAATTTATTGACGTTGTTGTTTTAATAGACTATGGAAATATGAAGATAGAAATAAGTAATTATGAAAATTAAGAAAAACATTTATGTGTTTGAATTTAATATAAAAACTTAGCAAGTAATGAAAGAATTATAATTGTTTAGTTGACACGTTTTTCAGATAACAAAAATATTACATAATCATAATCTGAAATAAAATAGGGGAATGAAAAAAGAAGCAAATGTGTTTATATTTTATATTTATTGGATTATATGTTTTCATAGGCAAATAATTGTTATTTCCTTGGTAAATTTCTACTTTGTTATTTTTGTGTACAGTGCTTTCACTGCTGCATTTATGATTTATGTTACTATTTAAATTTATATTATCTTTAAAGTAAATGTTCTCTATGTTCAATCTCATTCATCTTTGTTCAAATCACTTCTAAAACATTCAGTTAGAGTACATACTTTCTTCAATCATTTCTCTTACCGTAATTTTCGTTTTATATTTTAGAACTTTTACATTCTATACATGAATTTGCACTCATTTTGTAAAAATAAGTTTAAAAATAGTATTATATGAATTAAATTGGTTTATTACTTTACTTACATTTGATTTATCTCTTTAATTCCATTCAAATTAAAAATACTTTTAATGTTTCTAAATAACATAAAAAGAATCTGTACATATATAGAAGTTTACTTTTTAAATTTTTTACTTATATTAAAATTTCATCGAAAATGAATTAGTACACTTAATGAGACTTTTTGTCAACACATACTACCTAGTTGTTGTGAAATAGTAATATTAATGTCTATAGACTATAATTATAACACAAATGTTATTATATCAAAATTACAAAATATTACAACTCTTTTTATTTCAAAGTATAATAATCTAAATGCCCGAATTTAACCCACCCTCTCACGGACCATTTATGCTGTCTTGGTATAGTTCCATTTATGATTTAATAGTTTTATTTATAAACATGATTAGGAAAAAAAAGGAGTTTATCTTCTTCTTGTTGTTGAAAATATACATTAAGTTTGAAATAAAATTGTTTTGATAATGATATTTGAAAATATATAAACTTTTTTTAAGTTTTATTGCAAGTGTTTGAAAGTATTTCAGATAAAGTACACAAGGTTTTCAGTTTAGTATATAACTTATATTAAAATTAATTAAAACAAAAGTTGTTCCACAAATAAAAACATGTGTAAAAGATTTTATGATTTTGTTAATCTATTGTGTAAAAATTCAATCGAACTAAACGTGATACTTTTCATGAGGGAATAATTGATTATCTATTATCAATTAAAAGAGAGAGTAAAATTATGTGTTTTCAAATATTCTAAAAAATTAATCAATTAGATTTTTTTTACAATCGAATTAGACAAAAAAAGTAATTGTTTTCAAAATTTTAGTGATAATAATTGATTACTAACTTTATCTAATTGATTAAATAAGGCTAAATCAATTTTCAATCAGTATTTTCTAAACTCTTTAAATAGAAAATTTCATTCATTTTTGTTACACATCTAATACTATTATGAAAAGAAAATTCATTGAGATCATTTGTGTTTTTTTTAATAGTCAAAAAGGTTTGAAAATTCAAAAGGTTGTATTGTGCTGTTAAAATTTCTAGTATGAAAATTCTAGTACATTCTTTCCTTTTCAGAGTTGCAAGGGCATTTTTAGTGTATATCTTGTGTGATCAAGAGTTGATTGGGTTAGAACGTTGGTGTGTTCCAAGGGTAGAACATGTCCTCTTTAAGTGCATTATAGAGTTAATATTATAATGTATGTTGTCTGGCTTATAGTGAATGCTAGTACAAACAATATTCACAGTGGATTATGATTATTGTTATGTTGAATGAAGCTATATGTATGATCATTTGTAAATTAAACCAATATATACTTTTTTGTGCAATCTATCTCATCCTTTATCTCTTTTATCTTGTTGTTTATCAATTTTTTTTATCACCTTTTTGATTCCCAAATTAATTGAGATAAATTTTTCGATTTCATAGAACTAGAAAAGAGTAAATCTCCTTCAAAAAGTTTTGAAAACCCACACAATCCTCCTTAATTAGCGTAGTAAAACCTTGTATTCTTTTCTAACTATTATGGTTTAGAATTACATTCTATTATGGCTAAATAGTTTTAATCGATCTTAAATTCTTAAGTTTGTACAACACTTTATCATAGTTTTTTATTGATTGCATACTTGTACGGTTGTCAGAGTAGAAGTCTTCAATAGAAACATTAATGTTATGTAATTCTCTCCAGGCCTTTATCCAACGTGTGCTTTGGTTCTGATTTATACATTATATATTTCTGACTGCATAGTGAATAAGGACAAAACATACAAGTAAAATAGCATTTTACAGTGCATGCATTAATGGACATTTAATGTTTTTGAATGTTTATATACGTTAAACATTAATGGGCTTGTCAGAGTAAAAGTCTTCAATAGAAACATTCCTACAATGTTATGTAATTCTATCAAGGCTTTTATCCAACGTGTGCTTTAGTTCTGATTTTCCATTGTATATTTTTGACTTGTAGAGTGAACGATGACAAAGCATACACTAGTAAATAAACAACTTTTTAACTCGCACATTATACTTCGTTTAGAAAAAAACGAAGTATATAAAAAAGCGGTGGCAATTTCGTAATTCTGGCGACACTATATGCCTCGGTTCAATTTGAACTGATGCTTAAAGGGGTATACTGCCTCGGTTCTTTGACCAACGAGGCAAGAAACCCTATTGAATGAGACTTTTCACTTGACAACTTTTTTAAAATAGGTCTACTGTCTCAGTTCTCTGACCAACTGAGGCAAAAAACTTTGACAACTTTTTCAAAATAGCCCTACTGACTCGGTTCTCTAACTAACCGAGCAAAAAAACCCTGACAGCTTCTACAAAATATGTCTACTGCCTCGGTTCTCTAACCAACCGAGGCAGTATGTCCTGCTAGAAACTGATTATGAACGTTTCAAATGCATTTTGTCAACCTTTACTACCTCGGTTCCATTTTAACCAATGTCATAGGCCCTTTATGTCTCAGTTTAAGCGCGAACCAAGGCCTATAGTTAGTAGATATTTTCAAATTTTTCATTTACAATTTTATTTTGAATTTTTTCTAGAAGGTTTACGCATCGGTTGTTTTTATAATTGAGGTAATAGTCTCTTCGATAGTTAAATTCTTGAAGTGTAAACACAACAAACACAATTTTGGTCTTTCTTCTTCTTCTTCTTCCGCCAGAGAACACAAACTGCTGCTTCCAATCCCGCTTGAACAGTTTGCTTCTCTGCCGCCGCTGCCTCCACTACTGGTCGTCGCTGCTGCCTCCACCACTGGTCGTTGCCATTGCCTCCACCACTGGCTGTCGTCTCCTCTACTTCATCCTCATCAGCATCGCCGCCTTCATCCTCCTAGTCCTCTTCCTTGTCTTCCTCATATGGATCATCCTCTACCCCACCAAGCCCCGCTTCACTCTCTCTTCCCCATCCCCAACACTCTCTCTTACCATGCAGGTCACCCTATCCGCCCACAATCCTAACTCTCGCGTCGATGTCTACTAACACGCATTCCACCTCCACGCTTCCTATCGTAGCCAACAGATCTCCCTCCCCACCGCTGTCCCCAATACCTACTAGGGCCACTACGACTTCACCGTCTGGTCGTCCTTTTTTCTAAATAGGCAAAAGTCCCAATTTGTTTTTGAAAAAAAATCATCTATTGCCTCGGTTCGAATCCAACCGAGGTAAAAGACCCCCACATACTGTCTCGGTTCAGAACCGAGGCAAAAAGGCTACCCCTTTACTGCACTGTATATACCTCGGTTCATGAACCACTGCGTATAGACGAAAATTATCGGTGTCGTTTCCCTTTACTGCACTAGTGATACAAGAAAATAACACTTCATAATACATGCATTAATGGACATTTAATGTTTTTGAATGTTTATATACATTAAGTATTATTTGTTGTTCAAAATCATTTTGTCATAGGTCATGTCAATAATAAATGCATTTGGTTTAGTACAATGTTCAAATATTGAAAGACGATGTAGGGTGTTAGATACATGTTAATGAAAGAATTCTTGAAGTATAATATTAGGCATACTTTTCATTATATTGTTTTTATATAAGACATTTTCATTGATGACATGTTTAAAACTTCGTCTTATAGTTTAGAGCTTATATTCATTAGACAATATATTTGCGTCAGATCTTTTTCTACTAACACTTATTGAATACAAAGAGTTAAGATTCAATGTTTTGTCATTTTCAAGGATAGATATGTTAATTTCAAGACTTGAGAACTTATCCTTAAGTTTTGCATAGGTTTAGACGATGCTTATCATAAATCATCTTTGTAAAATTTGTTTTGTCCTTAAAAGAGATTTTCACGCTTACTATTTTACAGGATCAATTCAAACACTTGTGTGTGGGTATCTTAAGCCTTATGTCTTACTAAGTTTGTGTAGGCTTCTCTTACTAATCAGACACTTCTTCCTATAACACGTTATGTTGTTTGGTTCATCTTTTTCTTCTTAAATAGCATCTTTGAGATTGTAGCTTGATAGACGTTGTTTGCAAGATTTCTTATGATAAGTCTCTTAGGTTTGTACTTTAGACACTTTTGAGAATAAGTCTTTCAGGTTTTTTCTTTATGGTTACGTAGACATCTAAATGATTCATTTGATAGATGCTTAGATGACTCAATGTTGTTTGTTGCCATATGTTCATATGTTCTTTATTTCTAAAAAATATTTCATTAAGTATATTTTTTATGTTTCAAAACTTCGAGTTATGAGACAATCTAGTCTTTTTAAACGATAACCATAGTCATAAACCTCCTCAACTTAATCTTTACTCAATGTCAACTCTATTGAATTTGGATCTAGACCCACTTGATTCAACTTAATCTAATCAATCTAGATTTTATACAAATCCAATTAAGTGGATTGAAGTTAAAATCATAAAATATGAAATTGAATTTAGAAAATTTTCATTTACATAAATTTAAATTATTATAGTTAAATTACATAATTTGAAAATTTTATCCAACTCTCAATTGATGGTTATTCGCTCCTTAGTTACTCATTGGAAATTTGAGCATGGCCCAAATTATAATGAACTATGTTATTTTTGTGTTTAATTTTTCTTTATATAATCTTTTGTCAAATTGTATTACATATTGGGTCTTACATGTTTCTAATGAGGTGATATTGAGCGCATCAATTTTACTTGTATTTTTTTTATCTCTTTTCTTTATTTAGACCTATTTAATTATCGTTTCCAACTTATTTTTCTAATTTAAAATACAAAATAAACATTCTTTATTAAATTAAACACAAAAAAAAACAACTTCTAAAAGAAACATAATATATATAATATTTAATACTTATTGTTTCGTTTGTAGGGGCTGAGTCGTCTAATGCCTCCACGTCCTCCTCTTCTCGTCTCTCGGCCGTCCGGTTCTCGCTCCTTACTCCTCGATTTTCTCTTCTGCGTGTGGGTGGGAGACCTGCGAAAGATTCTCCGATGCCAAAGTCAGTTTGAGAGCAATGACGTTTTTCGATAGAACAGTAATAAATGTGGAGTCAATGCAACCTATCTACCACTCACCCTGGATCTGTATTTATAGTTTTTGCTATGGGCTTGGGATTAGTGAAAAGTTAATCACGGCCCAAATCCAGCCCAATAGCTTTTAGCAGCTACTTACCTTAATCATAATCCTGATCTGGTTAATTAGCGATGTGGTCGTCCGGTGTCCCGAAGTTTGGTCCTACGTTCGGCCGGCCCATATAGACAATCTGGTTAATTGGCGATATGACCGGCCGGCCTCATATGAATTGCTATTCATCCGGATGGCAAGCGGTAAGGTTACGTAATTGGATAATCGTGGACCCACGGACGTCTGGCCTATCACTGCCCGACCCCTCCTGATGACGAACGGCAAGGTAGCATGATTGGACCATTACGGTTATGCGAACGTCCAGTCTGTTCGCTGCCCGATCCCTACTGGTAACTTATGATTTTTCATAACTTCGCTTAATGATTAAGCATATGTAAAAACAACGTGTTTATTATTGTTTATAAGTGTATGCAAAAAGACACTAAAATAAATTAATTTTTAAATTATGCTGGATTAGAGTCGCCTAGGTGAATATGCTAGTTTAAGTTAGGTTTAATTGCTTCCTTTGTCCCCAGTTTGGTTGAATTGTGTCAAATTCATCCTCATTTTTAAAAAAGTTTCATTGTCGTCCTCACGTGGTGTAAAAGTTTCATTGTCGTCCTCACGTGGTGTAAAAGTGTCAATTGAATCCAAACATAGAAAAAATTTGTGTCAAAGTAGTCATTTTTCCTATATCTCTGTGTCTTCCTTTCATACAATCAAGTACAAATATTCATTTTACCTTATCCAATTTAAGGCTTTTCATAGCTCCAGAGATATAGGAAGACACAGAGATATAGGAAAAATGACTACTTTGACACAAATTTTTTCTATGTTTGGATTCAATTGACACTTTTATACCACGTGAGGACGACAATGAAACTTTTTTAAAAATGAGGATGAATTTGACACAATTCAACCAAACTGGGGACAAAGGAAGCAATTAAACCTTTAAGTTATTATTAAATTAATTTCGTTTAGCGTACAGTAATATACCGATGCTAGAGTATTAATTCCATTCTTTTGGTCTTGTCATAGGGATGTAAAATTGATTTCTTTGAACAATTAACATTTTTATTTTATGTCCAAGTTTTTCGTATTCATAGTAAATTAATTTCTGATATTCTCGCCTCTTTTCTTTTTGGTGAAACTTTATTTACAGTTTTTTTGTTGCTTTGTGTTTGTTCGAAGAACTAGTGGTAAATGAAATTTTAGACTGTTTTCGTAAGAAGGAGGTTTAAGGCTGGATAAAAAATATTTGTATTTGTTTTTGTAAGGCTTTGTATTGGGTCTTCCAATCTTTGTTTTTTTTTTCATCTCCAAATTTTTTAAAAATTTCAATATTATCCTTCTAAATATAGGTAAGAAAGAGAAATTGGAAGAAAAAAAAATGAAATGATAAAAGGAAGAAGAATAAGAAAGAGGAAGAAGATGAATCAGATCACAATATTTATTGACAAATTTTAATGACAAATTTTTACTGTTAAATATTTATCGACATAAGTTTCCATCGGTAATTAACAACAAATATTTACTAACAATTTTTCTTTTCATCAGTATTTACTAACGAAATTCCTATTACGTTGGTAAAATTTACGAATAAAGATTTTATCAACGAAGTTTTGGTCATTGGTAGATTGATAAGTTTGATTTACCAATGAATTTTAATTGTTACTAACAGATTTTTGTCATCGATAATATCAATTTTTCTTTTAATGATTAATGAAATTAAGTGTTTTAAGTGTCTTGGTAGATGTCATATTGCATCACAATGCCTTTAAAAAAAGACTATGGTTCTTAGAGGAGTTGACATATAATAGTGAAAAAAATTATGGACAATGACTTTACCAACGAGATAACCTTCACTCATAAGGAAAAAAAAGTTGTGCCCATCCTCTAACACTAACATAAGTGATAGAGGACCAAGTGAAAATGAAAAAGAAAAGCAATGAAAAAGGAAAAGAAGAAACAAAAAAGTCCAAAAACACCTCAAAAAAAGAAGTTAAAGATGAATCAAAGGTGTGGAAGATTGATATTCCTTCCTACGAGGTCATTAAAAAGGAGATCATTTTTGTCAGAAAAGTTAATAAAGAAAGTTCTTCTTATTGAACAACCTCCATACCTCCTCACTTGTAAAGGAACACTTATATGCACTGTCACATCTTTTGAATCCAAGGTTTTTGTCTCTTGACTTACAAAAACTTTTAAAAGAATTTGATGATGTATTCCACAAAGAAGGCCAAGTGGTATTTCCACCTTTCAGGGTATAAAATATCAAATAGATCTTGTTTCTGGAACTAGTCTACCAAATAGACCAGCATATAAAAAAGCTCCTCAAGGGACTAAGGAGATATAATCTCAAGTTCAAGAGTTGTTGGAGAAAGGTTGGGCTCAAAAGAGTCTTAACCCTTATGTTGTGCCTATTTTGTTGGCGTCTAAGAAAGATGACAAGTGGAGAATGTGTTGTGATTGTAGAACTATCAATAATATTACCATTAAATACAGACACTCAATCCCCAGGCTTGATGATATGCTTGATGAATTGCATAGGTATACCATATTTTCTAAAATTTATCTAAAGAGTGATTATCACCAAATAAGAATAAAAAAGGTTTATGAGTGGAAAACCATTTTTAAGACCATGTTGTGACTATATGAGTGGTTGGTAATACCTTTTGGCCTTACTAATGGACCTAGGACATTCACGATACTTATGAATCATGTCCTTAAGGATTGCATAGGTAGGTTTATAGTAGTTTACTTTGATGAAATTTTAGTGTATAGTCAAAGTTTTGCATGAACATATAAGACATTTTAGAGTTGTTGTTTCCACTTTGAGAGACAATAAACTTTTTGCAAATGTAGACAAATGCACATTTTGTGTAAATAGTGTAGTGTTTTTTAGTTTCATTGCCAAAAAAAATGGGGTTCATGTTGACATTGAGAAAATCAAGGTCATCCAAGAATTGCCTTTTGAGAGAATATGAGTTTGTAGGGTTTAGCAAGCTTTTATGGGATTTGTTCGTAAATTTTGTTAAGTTTAGCTTCACCCCGTTAATGAATTGGTCAAGAAAGATGTGTCTTTTATTTGGGGTGGGAAACATGAGTTTGCATTTAGGCAACTTAAGAAAAAGCACACCAATGCACCCATTCTAGCAATATCTGACTTTTCAAAAACTTTTGAGTTAGAGTGTGATGCATCAGGTGTAGGCATAGGTGCAATGTTGTTGCAAGGAGATCACTAATTGCTTACATTAGTGAAAAACTTCATGATGCCTCCTTTAACTACTCGACCTATGACAAAGAATTGTATTCATTTTTGAAAGTCCTTTAAACTTGGGAACACTATTTAGTGACAAAGGAGTTTGTCATCCATATTGACCATGAGTCACTTAAATACTTGAAGGGACAATATAAGTTGAATAAGAGACAAGCAAAATGGAGGGAGTTTTTGGAGCAATTTCTATATGTGATAAAATAAAAGAACGATTGAAGTAATGTTTTGGTCAATTCTTTATCTAGAAGAAACAACTTTTTTTCAAAATTAGGATTCCAATTTCTTGGATTTGATCACATATCTGAGTTGTATGTTCAAGACTCTGATTTATCTTGTATATTTGTTATCTATAAAAAAAAGCACAAGGAGGTTTCTATGTTTCTTAGGGCTATTTTTTAAAAAAAGTTAAATTTGTGCCGCAAAGATATTGTAGAAAAATCCTAGTGAAAGAAACACACAAAGTGGGGCTTATAAGACTCTAAGCATTCTAGAAGAGAAGTTATATTGGCCACACATGAGAAAAGAAGTCCAAAGACATTGTCATAGATGCATTGCATGTCTACAAGACAAGTTTAGGACTATGCTCCATGGTTTATATACCCCTTTACCTATTAGTGGTAGTGGATTGTTTTAGTAACATGACTCATTTTATAGCATGCTACAAGGTAGATGATACAAGAAATATAATAGGTAGTCACCCTGTAATAACATGACTTAAATTTTCAACGTCTTGTCACCCTCAAACTGATGGGTAAACAGAGGTAGTCAATAGATCTCTAGGAACAATGTTAAGGACAGTCCTAAAGGGTAACCACAAATTTTAGGATGAGTATCTTCCTCACATAGAGATTGCATATACTAGGATAGTCCATAAAACTACCAAAGTCTCTCCATTTAACGTTGTGTATCATTTCAATCCTCTCACTCCTTTGGACCTAATATTTCTACCTACTCCTAGTGACTTTATTCATAAGGATGATGTATTTAAGTCTGAGATTGTGAAGAAAAGGCATGAAAGGGTGAAACACCAAATACAACAACAAATAGAGAGATGCATGAAACAAAATAACAAGGGAAAGAGGGAAGTCATTTTTTAGGAATGAGATTGGGTTTGGCTCCATTTGAGCAAAGATAGATTTCCAAAACAAAGAAAGTTCAAACTCAATTCTCATGGGATGGTCCCCTCAAGTAGGTAAAAAGAGTTCACAGTAGTCCATACATGCTAGATCTACTGGTGATTATGAAGTAAATGCTACTTTTATTGTTAGTGATCTTATTCCTTTTATAGGTAACACAAATGAGCATATCTACTCTAGGATTCTTTTGTAAATATTAAATTATTAATATTTTTGGGCATTTTATTATGGTCCTAATAGTATAGGATTTTATTTAGGCCTTGTATTTGGACCATATTTTGGGCTCGGACCTAGTTGTCTAGATTGAGCCTAGATGAAGATGGACCTAGCTTTGGGTCAAGGTGTGCGCGCCTAAAATTAGGGTTTCTTAAACATAGAAGAGTGAAAACTTGCCTTCACGTCTTTGCTTATGTGCACAAGGGTGAGGAACATGTAATTTCTTAGGTGGCAAATAACACCTTAAGCGTACTTTCTTTTGAAATTCAAAATTCTAGACTAGATTTGGCTCTCCTTTTTGGAGACCACTTTATGGTTTTATTAACCTATAAATACCTTTACTCATGTATTTTTCAACTTGAATTTAAGTAATGAAGTGTTACCAATTGTGTGCACATGCCTCTTGTTTGAGTTCAACTTAGAGTAGAATCCCTTTTAGACTACTCTAGCTTTCTTTCCTAGGAGTTTTGCCTCACCTTTATTAGGATTACTTCACTTATACTAAACCAAAACACCTCAATACTCCATCATTGTCTTAGCTTCCATGTCACCTAACTTCATGTTTTCATCATCTTTCACAATGGATGCAAGCAATCTTTGAAGAAGGTTATCATGATGTCCCTCACCTACTATCAAGAGGTTGACATGCGTTCTTTGAGAAATGGAAGTAAAAAGTAGAGGTTATGGTACTTGAATCTCTTGAGCTAGTAGATCCATCTACTCTTTACGAGATGTGAAAGGCTGCTTGGATAGGTCCAATGGCCAAATGAGTTCACAATCACCTCAAGACGTAGCTGAAAGAATTATAAGTACAAACCTTAAACTCAAATCAATTTTCATTAACAATATTGATGAGTTCATGATAGACCATGAATTTCTTGAGGAACTTCCTAGAAGAATCACAAGGAGCATAACTAGAAGGGAGGTCTCTAACCCATCTTCTTTGTCTTTATTTTCTATTTTTTTATGTTGACTTTTCTTATGTTGACTTGTCGACCTTTGACTTGGATTTTTTTTGTAGGTTAGGCTAGTGCCAACTTGAGAGAGGATAACAATACTTGAAGTGGAGAAGAGGAGTTGGCTTAGAGCTAAATAAGTAGAGCGAATTTTAAAGAGTGGAAGAACTTGGATTTGAATTTCATTCCTGAAGGTCAAAGGTGCTACATATGAAGGATTGGAGACTAAGCTAGGGTTCTTTCCTTTTCGAAATGCCTCATTTTTTTACCTAGCTTATATAACCTTAGTTTTTGTTTTTGTTTATACACCCTTTAGCTTTGTATTTTTGCTAAAAATCCTCACCATCAACTATAAAAGGAGATCTTCTAGACTTATGTAAAGATTGAATATTTTGAGTAAAATTACCTTATATATATTTGACCCTTTTTTTTAAAGTTCTGTCCTTTGAGAGTATCTTTTCTCTAGTCTTATGTTGAGCTTTGAGCTTAAGTGGCAACATCGCCAATTATCTTGGATTGGTGACACTTAGTGTCAAGTGGCAAGCTTCACTTTGATTCCTCTTCCTCTATCAAGCCTTTCATGTTTTACTTCATCTTTTCTTTTCTTTTTGTTCCATCTATCATGTTTACTATTCAACATTTATGTTCCATTTGTGTTGTTTTTATTTTTTTTTAATTGAGTTCCTTTCTTTCTCTAGAGCCTTAGAACTGAACCTTCATATCTAGATAACTTAGGTTATCTTAATGTCTAGTGGGGTCTTCCTTGAGCTTAAAATTCAACATACAAATGTGGAAAACCACCAAACGTCTGATAAAACGTGCTATCTTGGATATCAAAATAACGCGCTAAACGCCACCAAAAGATACATAATTATTTGATATCTCAAACATGTCCAATGCATAAGACATAAAAGGCGTCAAACATTATAGAACTCCTAACAATGTGTCGAAACACCATAACTCTTGAACAAAACGATAAGGCATATGAACATTAAGTTGTGCTAAGCGTTGTTGAACAATATACTTTAGTCTAAACAGTGCTATAAAACAAAAGGCTTATAAGATCATAACATAACATACCAAACACTTTGCTTTCGAACAATGCATTTATCAAAACATGTTGACATGTGACAAAATGTTTTGAGTACGCAACATGCTTAACAATCATAAACATTTAAAACATTTAGTGTTGTACGAAAAAATGTCTCTTTGCTTGCATGCTTTGTTCTTGTTATCTGTGTAGGTAATGTTAAAACATAAACTTCATTGAAAAGCCTTTCACAAAGGACAGAAAGATGTTGAGAGATAGGAAAATATTCTTAGAATGTTTTCTCAAGCTTTGCATTAAAAGGTCGTACAAGCTATATTTCAATAAAAGCATTGATAAAGAAGATCCACTGAAGAGAAGATGTTGTTGTAGTTGAAAAAGGTGAAAATAGGAGAGAAAAAGAGAGATAAAGATAGACAATATGCTCAAGAAAGATCATTAAACACTATTTATACTCTACCTCAAGCATATATCGTCTGATGTTATTCAACCTAAGATGAAGAATCTCATAAGGTCACAAATTGTATTGTATTGTATTGATCCTCTTCTTGGGAGTAACTTAAATCTATATTTGTAATCAAACACTGAATGTGTTTGTACTAAATCATTGTATTGAGCTGAACATTCTAGTCAGGATTGGCTAGGAAATTAGGAGTGGTTGATAATACTGCATGTATATCAAGAGCCGTTATAATACCTGAAAACCAGGAGTTTACCCACTCAGACTAGTCAGGAATGACTAAGGCATCAAGAATGGTAATAATACTTGCAACTAGGAGTGGATTAAACTCAGTTGAAATCTTAGATAAGATTAGTGAAACTTGTCAAGAGTTCTAGATGTAACTCAGGTTGAGTGAACTAGTATAAAACCATTTGTGTTATCATTTTCTTTATTTGAAATGTTTTCTTGAAATTCTTTATTAAAAACACAATCGTCTAACACCTATAATAGATTGTCTAACCCTTATTATTAATGACAAGGTTGGGCCCTCTTGGGCCATAAGAAACCTCAAGAGTGACACTTTGCTTACCAAGGTTGAGAATTCTCAATCTCTTGCACATGTTGCAATAAAAAAGCATGAAAATGTCACATAACAAGTCACACTACATGACCTCTGAGGCTCCAAAATTTGAGAGTTTGATAAAGAATACTTGTATAAAGAATTTTTAACTTATTACTTGTCACTTTGAAGTAAAGATGGTTGAAATTTCTTAACACTCATTTTCATTGATTTTGAGGAAGTTTATAACTAACACCATGTTCTTTTGCCTAACTTTTATAGCCACCACCTCATTTTTAGAAACCGATAACTATGTGCGTTCTCCTTAAATCACCTGTGTGCTTAGGTGAATTACAAGTTTACTAAGTGTTAATTATAAAATTAGTTAAGATAATTATTACTTTATGTAGTCTTATGAGTGCATTTTGGATTCTAGTTGTTTAAGATGCATGAGATGTGTCTTTTCATTCACCTTGGTTGACAGTTTCTCTAAAGAGAAGAATGAACTCCTCTTGTATTATCCATTTTGAACATTTAATAAAATTCTCTCTTTTATTGAGTTTAACTTCAGGAGTCATAACTTTTTTTTATTCTTATCTTGATAAGTTTTATTAAATAGTGAATTTGTTTATACTTATATTTTAAGATTCATTATAACAATGACATTTTCTTCTCCAACTTGAAATCTCAATCCATTTTCTATTTCATTTGAATACTTCTTTATGTTTTGCTTAAAAAACGCAAGTTAAACCATGGATATGTCATGTTCTACCAATCTTGTTTGTTTGTTCAAAGGTTTAAGTTCCTTATATCTCTTTAAGTTAATCAAATTCTTTTCAATCTTTTACGTCAATAAAGGACACTTAAAGTATTTAGTTTTATTCTTGAAGTTGTTATCCCAATTCTATTTGGAATTGTATGTCGAATTCGCCAAATTTAGTTGGGAATAATGCGTCGAATTCATCTAATAATACGAGTAATTTACCAAAGTATAACTTGAAAGAACGTAAGTTTTTTTTCCCTTGGAACTGTACCTAATCCTCTTTATTCAAATTAATAATGCCTGTTCAAATTAGATGGCCATTATTTTTCACGTCATAGTTTCGATTTCGATACAGCATTTAAAGATTAATATTAAATGATCCGTATTCTTTTATTGGCTTCCATGAAATCTACCAATTTTCTTTCATGGACTATTGAATTAAGAGAAAACATTAAAGAACAAGAAGCTATACATTTGAGGTCAAAATTGCTCTTGAGTGTTGTGGAAGTAACATAACTACAGAAGACAATATCTAGTTGCATCATAATGAATCTAACCTATCACAATTACTTATGTTTTTGACCAATGCACCAGATTTAGAAGAACATAAAACCTTCAATAATAGAGCAATAAAGCAACCTCCTAAACTAGTAAGACATGTATCAAATCCTGTGACAAAGTCCATTATATAAACAAATCAATCCTTGGAATTCTTCCATCCACATCACGAAAACTAGCTAGTTCTCACACAATAACCCTATCACAGGTTCATTTCAATATGGCATTCTTGCCAAAATTTTCACCTTTCACCATTCTTAGTTTACTGTTATTAGTGGTTGGAGTCATTGTGTCTAGGGCTGAAGCTAGGCCAAGAGCATTCTTTGTATTTGGAGATTCACTTGTCGATAATGGAAACAACAATTACTTGGCTACCACTGCACGAGCTGATGCTCCTCCTTATGGCATTGATTACGCTCCAAATCACAGACCAACTGGTCGTTTCTCCAATGGCTACAACATTCCTGACTTTATCAGTTCAGTTTACATCTCTTCCCACATTTTCAACCCCATTTTTTTTCTTTTAGCATGCATCTTACAGAGGTCTATTTTCATGATCAAAATTTGTTGTTATGAACCATTTTTGTTTTCATGTAGCTTAGTTAGCCGATAAGAATAGCAATTAAACATAAAGTGTCTGTCTAAGTAATGATTGTGTCGTTTTCAGGTCAGCGACTTGGTGCTGAGTCTACATTGCCATATTTGAGTCCCGAGTTGACAGGAAATAAGCTCCTAGTTGGTGCCAATTTCGCTTCAGCAGGAATTGGCATACTTAATGACACTGGAATTCAGTTTGTAAGTTCATTAATAAGGACAATTGTAAAACTTAGTTCTTACTTTCAACTTAAAAAATTGATGTTGCATGCAACTTTTATACAGGTAAACGTGATCAGAATGTATAGACAGCTAGAATATTTTCAGGAGTACCAGAACCGAGTGAGTTCTTTGATTGGAGCTTCACAGGCAAAGCGTTTAGTGAATCAATCACTAGTTCTGATTACAGTAGGTGGCAATGATTTTGTGAACAACTACTACTTGGTGCCCAATTCAGCAAGGTCTCGCCAATATCCACTTCCTCAATATGTGACATATCTCATCTCAGAGTACAAAAAGCTTTTGCAGGTAAAACCCTATTGATTAAACAAAAGGGTTAACGCATAATGTTGTTGTCATAACTATTTCTCTCATTTTTTCATCTACGAATTCTGCAGAAGCTGTATGATCTTGGAGCTAGGAGAGTTCTTGTGACAGGCACAGGACCTTTGGGTTGTGTCCCTTCAGAACTGGCCCAACGAGGCAGAAATGGAGAATGTGCTGCTGAACTACAACAAGCAGCAGAATTGTTTAACCCACAACTGGAACAAATGTTGCTACAACTCAACAGGAAACTTGGAAAGGACGTTTTCATTGCTGCAAACACAGGAAAAATGCACAACAATTTCGTTACTAACCCCGAACAGTTTGGTACTACACATTATTTTTCATGTTATCTAACTCCATCTCCTCTTTGTCAAGGTTTTACACTGTGGTTGCAGTTATGTTACAGGCATTGCAATTGTGTTTCATGTTACTTGAAAGACAATGCGGTTGCCGTCAAAACATTTAAAATCATGTTCTAACTAGTGGAGTGATAAAGCAACAATTAAGGTCTAAGGTTTGTGTTGTTGTTGTTGCTGCTGCTGCAGGGTTTATTACGGCAAAAGTAGCTTGTTGTGGACAAGGACCCTACAATGGTCTTGGATTGTGCACACCACTCTCCAACCTGTGCCCTAACAGGGCGCAGTATGCATTTTGGGATGCATTCCACCCATCTCAAGAGGCCAACAGACTTATTGTGGAGGAAATCATGTCAGGTTCTGAAGCTTACATGAATCCTATGAACCTTAGCACCATCTTGGCTTTGGATGCTATCACCACTTGAAGACAAGCGAACATGATCATCGTTTGATGTTATACTTGTTTTATAGTTTATTAGTTGTAATTGTGAGAACTGTATTCCTCCGTATAAGAGAGGAACAAAACTTAAGAAAATAACTTGGGTTTTACCAAAAGTTACTGTGGAGGATATAAAAGGCTACACCGATTCCAAAAGCTACATCATGTTCCACTGTCAGTTTTTTCCCATTCTGTGGAGGGCACCCAAAGTACTGAATGGATTAAATACGTTTTTGTTTCCCCATTTCTTGATTAATTTTTCTTTCAAATTGAATCCTTAATCAATTAAAATATTTTATTTAAGTATTGTCTACCTTCATTAGTTCTATTTTCTACAAGTTAATTACTGGTCTTTAGACCTCAACCAATCTATAAAAAATCATCCAAAAATTAAATAATTCATTAGAATTAATTCTTTTTCCTTGATTTGAATTTGTTTAGAACTAGCTAGTTTTAAATAATTTATAATTTGGCACTTAAAAAAAAAACTAAAACAGAATTGAAATTAATCATTTAAATATTTGTATTATTTATTACTTCATTGCTATATGAAAATATATGAATGAACAGAGAAAGGAAAGAAACGATCTTTCTTGGCTTGAGTTGGGTTGAAGTTTAAGCTTTTTCACTTACGTTCTTGTATGGGAAGCATAATAGTAGTTTCTGCCAAGTTTGAGTGGAAGGGTCTAAGCTAAGCCCACCACCATTTTGGTGAGAAAAGGTGATGAGATCTCAATTAGCCCAAAAAAGGTGTAAACGTGGAACAAAGGAAATGTCATTAGCATCACCGAAGGTAGCAAATAAAGGAGTCTGTTTGATTCTTTGTGTCATATGTTCTTAGGTTTCTAAGATATGATCAGTTTTGCTTCCAGCTTGCTTAACTTTGAGTTTTGCACAAATTCATCCTAAGAAACCTGTTAACTAGAGAATTGATACGCGATCTGATCCACAGGACAGTGTTCATGCATTAAGCTACGAATCAAACACCTCGTGCTTGGTTGTTGTCAATTTCTTTTCACCAAAGCAAATTAAAAGACAACAACAATTAATCAGTAATTGAATGAAACAGTAGCATCATTAGCCTAATATGTGTTATCCATCTTGCTCTATTACGAGGCATGACAAATTATGTTCGTCCATTGTAGGTCTGTTTTGTTCTCTGTTTTATTACATTCTTGGTTGAGTTTGTCCTCACTTGATTTAAAGCAAGCATTTCTAGTGAGCCTTTATCTGTGCTTTTCTTGGTTTTTTAGGTTCTTTCTGTCCAGTATCCTGTCTTTTCTGTTTAGAATAGCTTTCTTTCGTTTTAATCTTTTTCTTGTTTGTCTTCATCATTCTCTGGTTTTGTATGCCACGTGAGTGCGATGGAGTTGTTCATATTACACTTGAGTTGTCTGCTTAAGAGACTGGACTCAACATAGGAAGCATTCTTTGATCTGCATAATATACCACTTGAGTGCTTCTTTCAATCACGAGTGATACACTTTGAGAGGATCTCCATTGCACCTACTTTTACTTGTTTTTGTTGTTTTTCTTTTATTGTTTAAACGGTTTGTTCTTTTGTGTTAGCCTTTCTGATGTCAAGACAATAAGCTATCCGTGATTCCAGTCAGGAAATTATGCAAAATTTCTCTTAATCATAATTGTGAAAAAAAAAATATAAATACGAAATAATAATACTCAAAATAGAACTATTGAAGTTATCCTAATAAAGAAAAATTACAATTTCACCATTTTCTCTTAACTTATTTTTTTGCCTATGTTTTTTCTCTATTGGAATGAATTACAAAAAAATAAGCAACATGTATTTATAAGTACACACAAGCAATATTCTTCCTTCACTTTGTTTTCCTATTTTTAAGCTTTCTAAAATATTATTGATTTTCTATCTCTTAAAACCAAGAAGTAAGCATCCTTAATTTTTTCTCGGAGATGCAATTCTCTTTGTTGAGTTGACCAATTCTAAAAATCTCCCACTTGAAGATTAATTTCAATCTATCTTCACACCTTTATCATTGCAGCGATTTTATTGTAGCAAGCCAATTGAAGTTGAGCACAATTTCAGTTTGTCAATGGTTACCACTTTTGTTAACATATTTGCTGGATTCTTACTTTCGAGAATCTTTCTCAATGTTAGCGCCTCATCTTCAAGCAAAGATCTAATGAAGTGATAACGAACATCAATATGTTTTGTCCTAGAGTGAAATTATGCAAAGCATTGATCTCTTGGATGAATCCCAACTCTCTTCACAATACCTGAAGCCATAATAATTCTTTACTAGCTTTTGTTACTACTACATACTCAGCTTCTGTAGTGGATAGAGCAACAATCTTTTTCACCTGTGACATCCAACTAACATTGTAGTACCAACAGTGAAAATGTAATCATTAGTACTTTTTTGGTGATCTACTTCACCTCCAAAGTTTGCATCTACGTAACCTTATACTTTAAACTCTCCTTTGCTGAAGTACAAACACTCACTAGTGCAGTTAAAGGAATAAACATCGGTTATTTTTTGCCATAGACATCGGTTTGAGAATCGAGGCATATGTAGGTGAGACAAAAAGTCAGGAGGATTTGCCTCAGTTCTCTTTAACCGAAGCAATATCTAGGATTCGACTCGGTTCTCTTTGAACCGAGGCAATATCAGTTCTTCCAAAATCTGATTCCTTCTAGGAGCCTTCAGATTGGGTATCCTCCGTGAATGTCATCCTCTAGAACCAGAACATTATTCACATTCAAGCTATTGATAGGGGGTGCCCATCCTAGGGAAGAATGAGATGAGGAGAAAGGGCAGCAGAGGGAAGTGGGTGGCGTCGTCGGTGCCGCCGGGGGCCATGACGCAGACGTCCCAGACAATCTTCTTCTGATCGGAGACGACCTGGAGGAGTAGAGATTGGAGACAGGAGGACCATGGCGACGGCGTAGTCGGAGGGTAGGTAGAGATTGTGGAGGGCGATGTGAGCCTCCATGTGCAAACACTGAACGAAAGCCCTAAATCAGAATCGCGCCGCTGCTTGCCTCTACCTGCAACCTCAATCAGACCTGTAGAAACCAGATTTAACATTATATAACCATAATGCAGGGATCCAATTCAGAAACCGCGCCTCCAGAAGCAATGCGAACTGCATCAACCATAATTGCACAACCATAGCAACTCTCGCCACAGCGGCAACATGCTTTAGGGATTCTGAACTAAGATTTGTGCGAGTTGATTTCTCTGATTGCAGGTTAACGATGAAGGCGCGAGGGAGATGGTTGCGCCGTTCTGGTGACGGTGGCGCAATTAAGGGTTTCTGTCGTAGTGTTGCAGGTCCGACGATGGTGATGGAAAAAGGTTAAAACGCGGTGGTTGGCGCGACGTTGAAGAATGTTACCAATAAGGAGTATTGGTAAATCTTGAAGAAATTTGTTTTGATGATGCTGCAAGAAGTTTTAGTTGAAGAAGATATTAGAATTAGTTAAAAGCAATTTGTAGAAATTAAATGTAGTAGGAAATTCTTGTAAACTTGCATTTTTAACTGCAATAATCTATTATGGAATGACAATAATCGATTATCACAGAGTCATACAGGAATAATCGATTATCACATCATATAATCGATTATTACATTTTGAAAACCCTGTAACGGACTTTAATAATCGATTATCACTTTTGATAATCGATTATCAGTGGCAGTTGGGAGATGTCTTTTCAGTTTTTTGACCCTGCACGAAACTAGGCTTATAAATAGAGGTCTTCACAGCTCTTAGAAAGAACTTTTCATTTGAGAGTATTAGAGCTTTGTGCCTAAGGGAAGTTCTCTGTGAGTGAAAAGGATCTATGCCATTTTGAGAATATAGTTTGTCTGAGGAAGTTCTCAAAGTGATAGAGTGCTCTTGCCTGGTCTTGTGAATAGGAGAAGCTCGCGTTTTGTGTGTCAAAGGTCGGAGCGGTTCTCTTCAAGTTGGCTGAGCAGGTTCTTCCGTTCGTTTGTCGAAGGAAGGTGTTTTCTATTCCTTGCTTATTTTGATTATCTGATTGTAATCTGCAAACCATATTTTTAGTGAAAAAGGTTAATCACTATTTATAGTCATTAACGACTGGACGTAGAATCTTTTGATTCGAACCAGGATAAAAATTCTGTGTTGATTTTCTTTATCCCTAAACTCTTAGCACATCAACCGTTCGATAAAAGTTCACTAAGAAAATCAATTTTTGAAACCGATTATTTTAACTTGTGTTGTGATCGTTACACGCTTTCCGCTATCTATATTTTATTCCGCTGCGCAACTCTATAACGGTACCGATTGTTCCAACAATTGGTATCAGAGCTTGCTTTGATAGTTTTTCAAATTTTTCGAAAATGGGCGGTCATAACCAAGTTTATGCTGAGAGTGCTTCTATTGATAGACCTCCTTTGTTTACGGGGGAAAATTATGCGTTTTGGAAAATAAGAATGCAAATATTTTTGGAGTCTATTGACAGGGGTATTTGGGAAGTTGTTATGAATGGACCAATTGTTCCCACTATTTTTGTAAATGATATGCAGGTAGAAAAACCATTTTTACAGTGGACTATGGATGAAAATAGAATGGCACAATATGATGTTAGGGCTAGGAACATAATTTTATCTGCACTAACCCTTGATGATTCTTTCAAAGTTTCTGTTTATGAAAGTGCTCAGGAAATGTGGAAATTTTTAAGAGTCACTCATGATAAAGTCATAGATGTTGTTAAGTTGACGTTGTCTGATTCAAGCTCCTCAAGCTCAAACAATTCAAATGAACAAGAAAATCTATGCTTAATGGCCAGAAATGAATCATCTAAAAGCCAACTCTTGAAGAAAAAGAAGGACAATCAAGGCTCCTCATCAAGCTTTAAATGTTATGGATGTGGTGAAAGAGGCCATATAAAAGTCGTTTGTCCAATTATCAAGAAATTTCACAAAAAGAAGAAGGTTCACATTGCTTGGGTTGATAATGACTCAAGTAGTTCAAGTGATTCTGTTGAAGAAACAAACTTATGTTTGACAGCTAATGTTGATGACACTGCAAGCCAAGTAAGTTGTTCTAATTCTGAATCTAGTGAATTTGATGTACAAAAGGCTTTTCTTGAATTGCTTGATGAATCTGAAAAATTGAATGCTGCTCATAAAAATTTGAAAAAGGAATTTAAAGAATTGCGAATTAAATATGAGAAGGCATTAGATGAGGAAGTAAGTTTGAGAAATAAAATTTGCAACTTGGAAATGAAAGAGTCTTCAAATGTTGAACATCCTGTTGAATGTCTTTCATGTAAGAGTCATATGCTTGATATTGATATTCTTGAAAATCTTCTTGAAGTTGCAACTGGAAATAATAATGTTGAAATGCCTATAACTGTTAAAAAGGTTTATAAAAACAAAAGTGTTTTTAAAAGTAAGAACCAAATTAAAAGAACCCGTAGGGTATGGGTTGAAAAAGGAACTATGTCTTATAGAAACCCAAATGTTGTCACATGCTTTTATTGTATGAAAAAGGGGCACACTTCTAACAAATGTAGAATTAAACATTTTGATGTTCCAAATGGAAAATATGCTTGGATTCCTGTTATAAAGTAAATTGTCTCTAACCTCAAAGGACCCAAATGAGATTATGGGGACCAAAACTCTATTGTTTTGTTTTGCAGGTTAATTTTTCAAAAGGAAAAGAAGACTCTATGGTATCCTGGTATTTTTTAAAAGCTTTGAAATAATTTATGAATGTTAGATGTGTCTTAGGTTGAAAATTTGGCCCAAATTTGTGTTTTTCGAAAATTAACGTAAATAATCGATTACCAAGGGTAATAATCGATTATATCGTCCTCAAAATTTGATTTTGGCAATTTGGCTCGCAAATAATCGATTATTTAAAGTAATAATCGATTATCTTAAGTCACAGCGTAAAAAAAAAAAAAAAAAAACTTTTAAAATTTTTTTTGAGTCTGTTTTTAAAAGGGGATTATTACATTCAGGGGAAGATATATGAGTTTGTTAGATATCTTGTTTTTATCTCTATTATGGATTAATTAATATTGTTTGTACTTCTTAATTAGAGTTGAATTTCTGTTTTTCTTATATTCCATGAGGAATTTTGTTCTTTCATGTTATGAAATTTCAATTTTATTTCTGTTTTGAAATGCATCAATTCTTTTGTTGAGGGGGAGAAAAATTTGAGGGGGAGTTTTTCCACTTTTTTACTTTTTGCTTATGATCAAAAAGGGGGAGAAAACTTCTAATTTTAGTAGTGCAATTATTACTAACATGTTTGTAAGTATGGAATCTGTGCAGGAAATTAGAAATGCTTTTAACAAATTGAATTTTTGATCATCATCAAAAAGGGGGAGATTGTTACCAATAAGGAGTATTGGTAAATCTTGAAGAAATTTTTTTTTTAAGCTGCAAGAAGTTTTAGTTGAAGAAGATATTAGAATTAGTTAAAAGCAATTTGTAGAAATTAAATGTAGTAGGAAATTCTTGTAAACTTGCATTTTTAACTGCAATAATCTATTATGGAATGACAATAATCGATTATCACAGAGTCATACAGGAATAATCGATTATCACATCATATAATCGATTATTACATTTTGAAAACCCTGTAACGGACTTTAATAATCGATTATCACTTTTGATAATCGATTATCAGTGGCAGTTGGGAGATGTCTTTTCAGTTTTTTGACCCTGCACGAAACTAGGCTTATAAATAGAGGTCTTCACAGCTCTTAGAAAGAACTTTTCATTTGAGAGTATTAGAGCTTTGTGCCTAAGGGAAGTTCTCTGTGAGTGAAAAGGATCTATGCCATTTTGAGAATACAGTTTGTCTGAGGAAGTTCTCAAAGTGATAGAGTGCTCTTGCCTGGTCTTGTGAATAGGAGAAGCTCGCGTTTTGTGTGTCAAAGGTCGGAGCGGTTCTCTTCAAGTTGGCTGAGCAGGTTCTTCCGTTCGTTTGTCGAAGGAAGGTGTTTTCTATTCCTTGCTTATTTTGATTATCTGATTGTAATCTGCAAACCATATTTTTAGTGAAAAAGGTTAATCACTATTTATAGTCATTAACGACTGGACGTAGAATCTTTTGATTCGAACCAGGATAAAAATTCTTTGTTGATTTTCTTTATCCCTAAACTCTTAGCACATCAACCGTTCGATAAAAGTTCACTAAGAAAATCAATTTTTGAAACCGATTATTTTAACTTGTGTTGTGATCGTTACACGCTTTCCGCTATCTATATTTTATTCCGCTGCGCAACTCTATAACGGTACCGATTGTTCCAACAAAGAAGAGGGGTAGATGAAATTCGCGCCTAGGATTCTGTTTCTGGATCTGTCTGAGTTTTCCTCTTTGCAGGTGCGTGCGCGAGGATGACGAAGGTGATGGCTGCACGCGACTTGGAATGGTTGCGATTGCGTTCTCCAGTTGACAACCATGGACGTGCTCATGGCGGAGAAGATGAAGATGGTGGTCGTGGCGTCCATGGAGTTTGGATGAGAACGAAGGCGCTGTGGTGGCGGCTTGCGGGTTTGCGCGTGGTGGCCGACGGCGTGGTTGAACGGTGGTGCTTGAGGCGACCCTAATGGCTGGTGATGGTGGCGGCCTGATGCTGGGGTTTAGTGGAGAGGAGAAATCGCGAGGGGGAGGGAGGCAAAGATGAGAGAAATCGCGAGAGTGCGAGAGAGAAAGAAGAACAGTAACTTCGTTTTTAGATTTTAACCTAAGGGCTACTACCTCGGTTATATGAAAAATCGGTGCCTAAACTCTTTAACTGCATCAGTTACATAGCAAACCGGTGCCTAAATCAGTTAAAATTCATATTATATGCCTCGGTTGGCCTTCTACCCGAGGCAGTAACATCTATAGGCATTGGTTCATATATAACCGAGGTATATAACCACTCAATATTTACGAAAATGCCACCGCGCTTTTATACGCTTCGGTTTCAATAAAACTGAGGCGTATATAGCGCGTTAAAAAATCTTTTTTTTACTAGTGATTTCTCTATAGTGCCTTTTAGATATCTCAAAATCTATTTAACAGCTTTCCAATGAGCGTTACCTGGATTTGACATAAACCTACTAACAACTCCCACTGCATGACCAATGTCAGGCCTTGTAGAGACCATTAATTGCGTACATCAAACCTCCAACAGCTGAAGCATACAGAATTTCAGTCATGGATTTTCCTTCTCTGTTTGAGGAAACTGTTCTTTGGATAGACAAAAATGACTAACCAAAGATGTGCTAATTGCTTTGGTGTCTCTCACGTTAAATCTCTGCAACACGGTTAATGTATTCTAGCTAAGATTTTATTGTTTACCAACAACAACTCTAATATTCTTGTGGTGATAGTTGCATGTACATATAATTTTATTGCACAAACAATTAGATTATCTTTTTGACCATCTAGTATATTGGAGAACACAACACTCGTAATATCTTTTGAAGTTAGTTTCTCTATCTATAATGATCATGTATATATCTAGATGAGGTTTTACTCTAAAATTCTATTAGAAATATCTTTGTAACGAAAGAATAAACTTTTAAAAAATGACTGATGCATCTTCAAAATTGTTTTAGGAGTAAATTTTTTTTATTTATATGTGCATATGAATTTTAAAGGGCCAAATATATTCTAATATATATATATATATATATATATATATATATATATATATATATATATATATATATATATATATATATATATATATATATATATATATATATAATTCATTCATTAGTTAGTTTGGGTACCGAGGCCCTCTTTCTTTAGCTCCCAAGATATGCTACCAATTAGCACAAACCGATTAATCAAATGGAAAATCGATTAACAGTTAAAGTGTGTTGAATGTGGATCAAATCATAATTTATTAATACTAATGATAATAAATTAATTTATTCATAAAGCCTTCTGAGAGTACAATAGCACGTCGAGTTGTTAGAGTAGATATTTCTGGAGTCAGTCAATAAGTTATTACGTTTTTTTAAGCTCATTGTTATTGAATTTTCTAATAACCTATCACTCTAATACAATTTTATTTTTAAAAAGAGAGTAAAAGAAGAAAGTATATACAAAATGATTTAAGAGAAAATTCACCTCATATTTGAAAAAAAAAGGATGATTAAAAATATAAATATAAATCGAAAATCATACATTAAAAAAAATATAACATTAAGAAACATAGAAAAAACATTACAAACACATAATTTAAAAGTGTTGAATTAAAAGTAAAATGTCGTAATTTTTCGTATAGGTTATTTATGTCTCATTCTCTGCTTTCTATATTGAGAATTTTCTTTGGATAAATCCATGTATATTGCACGTTAACTATTCACTAATCTTGTATGCTGTTTTAATATTAGCAAAGATATGGACAGAAATTCGTCTATATATTTCTATTTTACCTCTTTTCGTAGAAAAAACAAATAAAGGTTACGAGTGAGTTTTCTCCTTTCATTTTTTAGTATTTATAAAGAGAAAACAGGTATAAAAGAGAATATAGAAAATCAAAGCGTAAAAGTAACATTCTTTTCAATTGAGTACTTCCCACCAGACAAATTCTCCACTGCAAGTTCATGCAGAAGGGAAGATTCTTCCTTCCTCTAATTTTCTAATTTACCAATTAGATACTTAGGAATACGAAACTAAATCACGATTACAGTAACAAACGAAGAGCGTGATGAAACTAGAAGAAATGCAGAGAATTGTTTTTGTCTTCATATGGTGATAGCATCCAAAGCCAAGATGGTGCTAAGGTTCATAGGGTTCATGTAGTCTCTAGAACCTGACATGATTTCCTCCACAATAAGTCTGTTGGCCTTTTCTGATGGATGGAATGCATCCCAAAATGCATACTGCCCTCTGTTAGAGCACAGGTTGGAGAGTGGTGTGCACAATCCAAGACCATTGTAGGGTCCTTGTCCACAACAAGCTACTTTTGCCGTAATAAACCCTACAGCAGCAACAACAAACAACACAAACCTTAGACCTTAATTGTTGCTTTATCACTGCACTAGTTAGAACGTGGTTTTAAAAGTTATGATGGCAACAACATTGTCTTTCAAGTACCATGAAACACAATGCCAATGCCTGTAACACAACTGCAACCACAGTGTAAAGCTTGACAAAGAGGACATGAACATAGATAACATGAAAACTAATGTGCAGTACCAAATTGTTGGGGGTTAGTAACGAAGTTGTTATGCATTTTTCCTGTGTTTGCAGCAATGAAAACGTCCTTTCCAATTTTCCTGTTGATTTGTAGTAACATTTGTTCCAGTTGTGGGTTGAACAATTCTGCAGCTCGTTGTAGTTCAGCAGCACATTCTCCATTTCTGCCACGTTGAGCCAATTCTGAAGGAACACAACCCAAAGGTCCTGTGCCTGTCACAAGAACTCTCCTAGCTCCAAGTTCATACAGCTTCTGCAGAATTTGTACATGACAAAATGAAAGAAATAGTTAACACAACACATTATGCATTAACCCTTTTGTTTAATAAATAGGGTTTTACCTGCAAAAGCTTTTGGTACTCAGAGATGAGATACTTCACATATTGAGGAAGTGGGTATTGGCGAGACCTTGCTGAATTGGGCACCAGGAAGTAGTTGTTCACAAAATCATTTCCTCCTACAGTGATGAGGACCAGTGCTTGATTCACCAAGCTCTTAGTTTGTGGAGATCCTATTAGAGCACTCACTCGGTTTTGGTATTCCTGAAAAAGCTCTAGCTGTCTGTACATTCTGATGACATTCACCTGCAAAATGTTTTAGCTTCAGTTTTTGAACAAAACATCATATGAAAATAGCAAGAAGTGAACTTACAAACTGAATTCCAGTGTCATTAAGTATTCCAATTCCAGCTGAAGCGAAATTGGCACCAACTAGCAGCTTATTTCCTCTTAATTCTGGACTCAAGTATGGCATTGTAGACTCAGAACCAAGTTGCTGACCTGACACAAACCAAACCACATAGTTAGACACACACTTTACTATATTAAAAGATACAATACAAATAAGGATTCAAATCGTTAAATGTCCAAGATAAAAATGAAAACTTGAAGAAAAACAATGTGGAAAGAGAGAGATGTGTGAACTGAACTGATAAGATCAGGAATGTTGTAGCCATTGCAGAAACGACCAGTTGGTCTATGACTTGGAGCGTAATCAATGCCATAAGGAGGAGCATCAGCACGTGCAGTGGTAGCCAAGTAATTGTTATTTCCATTATCAACAAGTGAATCTCCAAATATAAAGAATGCCCTAGGCCTTGCTTCAGCACCATTCACAACGATCCCAATTACTAGAACACAACCAAGAATGAAACTTGAGAAGGTTGTCATATTGAAAGGAACCTGTTGGATGTGGGTTGGTGAGTTAACACTGAATGGAGAAGTAGTAGTTTTGGATTATGAATGCAGCATTACGAGGGACTGCAGGCTTTATAACAAGCCTTTCTTATGTGATTTTGTACAGATCTTACTGGCTTTGGAGGTTGATTTATGGTGCTCTTTAATTAAAGCTCAATAATGGTTATTATTCTTCTTCTGAAATTGTTGGCATTTGATCATAAACATAAATGCAATAGGTTTGATTTTACTCAAGACTTTATTTTATGATACTCAGTTGGAGATATTGAAACTAGTAGTTGTAGTCTTATGCATTATGTAAGGAATATTATTCATCAATGCAGACTTCATATTCAAACAATGGTATTATTTCATTTGTAATCGAACTTTTTTGGTTTCTAATCAAGAAAAAGGCATTATCTTTTCAAATGAGCATTTTTTCATTTTTACTTTTATGATGGTTGATAAATCTATTAAACTTATTGGTTTACTAATCTTGTATATACGGTAATAAAAAAGAATTACTTGAATGGTTGATCATGTACAGGTTGTAGCAACCCTATATTTATAATGACAAATAATATATAACATCTAAACATTAAAGAAAATAAGGTTTTCATAACATCTTTTTCTATATATAATTCACAATCTCTAGTTATAATATATTAATAGAGTTATATATATATATATATATATATATATATATATATATATATATATATATATATATATATATATATATATATAATTGTCTTATTAATTTATATATTCGTATTATACAAAATAGATATTGTCAATATCATCCAAATATTCAAGCTAGATAAGAAGACTTAGTACCATTTATTTGATGAACAGAATCCAAATATATATATATATATATATATATATATATATATATGCAAAGCTATTATAACTTACTTATTTCACAAAAAGTTTTTCAAATAAAATAACGACGATAATATTTTAATAATTTTTTGACAATAAATTATGTGTCACTGTTTTATTGGTCCGTACATTTTGAGCAGACCAATCATGAATTACTACGTAAGTGGTTGTAAAAGAATTCTCAAAAAAAAGTTATTAAAAAGACTTTTTCCATAAAGTATTTCAAAGTTTGAAAATTGATATTATAGATATAGATATATAGACGTAGATATATGTATCTATGTTTGTGGGTGAAGGGACACAATTTAATCGTTATCGGCTTCATAAAAGAGAAATATTAATGTCAAAATAATTGTATGTTGAAAAAAATATTGTTCTCAGTTCGAATCAGCACAATTTATGAATGTTGTACACAGATTTAAAACAATAATTAGTATTCTAGTTTTTAAAACAAGTTCACTTAAATAATTTTACCATTTCAACAAAAACGGGAAGATACTTAATTTTAAAATATATTAAAAAATATAATACTAAATTAAAATATAAAATAAATAAAATTGAAATATATTTATATATATAGTAAACCAAACGAAGGGAATTCGTTTCCAATGGTTAGGTTTATAGAGTATGGTTATAACAACCACTTTAACTGTTTGGTGCGAAGTTTTAATGGTTTAACTGTAGCCTTTGAAGTTGATGAGTAATTGGGTCAAACAAAATTAAATTTTTGTAGCTAAGACTGCGGTGCGTGATTGATTTTAGTACTTGCCACGATGAATTTGTTATGATGTATTCAGTTCCCACTTCTCAGGCAATTACATATATCTTCAAAGGATTATTATTATTTTCACTTACAATATATAAGTTGAATTGTTTGTAAGAGAAAGGGTAGAGAGTGAGGGAGAATAAACAAAAAATATTAGTTTTTTTTGGTTTAAACAAATCAAACATTAGACTAATTCAATTGTTTTTTATTTTGAAATGATTAGTCTGGTCAAAATTTAAAAATAATAAAAATGAAAGAGATAATATATGTCTGCCTATTAAAGTATATTTCCAAATTTATATAGCCATCTATCTATGGTTATATTTTTTGGGTGTTCTATGCACTAACAAAATGTTACTTGCAAAATGTGAGAATGTGATGTAAAGTAGTTACTTCTTTAGCGTGTAGAATAAATGGTGGTATTAGTTTTGAATAAATGTTATTGATTGTATCTTGTCTTTAAACTTCAATTTTTTTATCTCCATTCTAAGTATAAATAAAAAACAGAGGAGTTAAAATAGTTTTAAATATGTGAGCCAAATAGGTTTATAGTGGGTTAGATTAGAAAAAAAAAAAACTAAGTGTGGATTAAACTGAACATTTTCTTAATTAACTGATTAAACAGGTTAAGGTGGAATGTGGATTGATTTGTAATCCATAAAAACAATTTTTTTATCATATTTTTATACTTTTTTAATTATTGTTCCTATAATACTCAATAATCCTTTTTTGTTTGAGTTAAAATATTCTTTCTTAGTTCTATTTTTCTAAATGTATCTTAAGGAAAAAACTGTGACAGCTTTAGACTCTAAAGTGAACAATATTTTAAGAATTCAGTGATTAATCCTAACAATGTCACTCAGCAAACTTGGGATCTGAACATTAGCACCTACCATGAGGTCGATAATTAAGTTTTAACACGAACCATCAGTTCCCTTAATTAAATCCTCTATTGGGGATGAATCCTTATTCCCATTGTTGGTTTAAAACAACCAGTATCGTCGAGTCGCGCAGCAGAATAAAATAGCGGAAAGCGTGTTACGGTCAATTTAAAAAAGGGTTCCTTTAATTTTCTTATAAACATTTTATCGAACAGTTGATGTGCAGAAAATATAAAGACTGTAGGAGTAGAAAAATTATACAAATGATTTTTATCCTGATTCGAATCAAAAGATTCTACGTACAGTCGTTAATCACTATGAATATTGATTAACCTTTTCACTAAAAGCAGTTTCACAGTTACAAAATAGTGAATAGAAATCTAGAATAGCAAAACCTTCCTTCGACGAACGAACGGAAGAAATTTCCTTCGACAAACGAACCGGAAGCAACAACTCTGCCAACTTGAAGAGAACAGCTCCGACCTTTGACGCACAAAGCGCGAGCTTCTCCTATTCACAAGACTTGACAAGAGCAAGAGCTATCACTTGAGAACTTCCTCAGACACACTGTATTCTCAAATGGCATAGTCTTCTTTTCACTCATAGAGAGTTTTCCTTAGGCACAAAGCTCTAATACTCTCAAATGAAAAGTTCTTTTTTTAAGAGCTGTGAAGACCTCTATTTATAAGTCCTGGTTCGTGAAGAGTTAGAAACTGAAAAGACATCTCTCAACTGCCAGTGATAATCGATTATTGTAAGTGATAATCGATTATCTGCGAGACTTAGAACAATTAGGATATTAATTCTTCAACTGGTCGGCTCCAGTTCTTCACCTGCTTCCACCGTTTAGTTTTGAGCCCTCACAGCCTTCTGTTGTTCGACTCTATTCCTCACTGCCTTCCATCGTTCGGCGCTCACTACTCAGTCTCGGTCATACCTTGTTTGGTCTCGGTCATGCCCTCCACCGCTCGGTCCGTACTGCTCGGTCTCGGTCATGCTCTCTACCACTCGATCTCTCTCACAACTTTCCATCGCTCCGCTCAATTCTCATATACCTTCCAACTCTTAACTTTTTCTTCTACAGTGTTAATCGGACACAATATTGTTCGGCTTGTGTTTGAAGTTGTTCGGTCTTCAACTGTGTTCGGCCTGCATTCAGCCTTCATCCGTTAGTGACCGTTCGTCCTTTTAGTTAATGTACTCCGTTCGGTTTTCCTCGCGGACCAACATACATGAATGCTTTTAAAGTTAATGCAACAAGGATCTTCATATTCTTCACTTTGTAACATCATCAAAATCATTATCTTCAAGTCATCAATGCTCCTCATTGGTAACACCATTACACCTCAACTAGAGGGTTTATGTTCCTACCAAGCTTAATAGTCTCACATTGCTTAGGAATCGATGACTAAGACAGTTTAAATACATTTTCAACGTTCCACCATCTTAGGCACCTTTTAAGGACAAAACCGTGAAAGAGCTCCAATTTTCAAAGTAGAAAATACTTTGAAAATGTAATGGTTAATCCTAGTGATGCTATCTCGACGAACTTGGGATCGGATCATTGGCACCCACCGTGTGGATAAGGTATAAATTATGAAGAAAGAGTTACGTGATGCCTATAATGAGTAAAATGACAATACAAGAGAAGTTGCAAATTCCTCTAGTGACATGGCATGCTAATAGCAATGCAAAAGGACTTTCTTGCAATCTTATCCTTGTTCGGCTTCAACCATATCTTCTCCCCACTCGCGGCGTCGCACCTCTTTTCTACCGGCCAAGAGCATCACCGACGATGCCACCTACGCTGGACGCAGCAAGTCGAAACCTTCGTCCCCGCTTTTCGCGCGCGAGAGGAGTCTCGTCTATTCTTGCAACGCCAACGACATGAACCAGGATCACCACCGTCGCGATTCTCCGCCTCGATCCGCTGCATCTCCTCCGACTGGCTGAGACCCGTGCCGGTTGCAGCAGCCAACCACTCACGCTGACGCCGCCACCAAGAGCACCACCATACTACCCGCCGGACTGTCGCCGATGACGCCGCGGTTCAGAACGGAGAAGGAACCAATCTTCTGGGCGAGGGAACTTGCCGCAACAACCTCGACACCGGTAACGCGAACGAACGCACCAATCATCTAATAAGGATCGGTCTCTGTTATCGTTATCGTTGGACAGCGGATTTCTTCACTAAAGGGTGCGGATTAGGGTTTGCGTACTAAAAAGAAATTGGGGAAATGGGGAATGAATTCCTAGGTTAAAATTGTTACCAATAAGGAGTATTGGTAAATCTTGAAGAAATTTGTTTTGATGATGCTGCAAGAAGTTTTAGTTGAAGAAGATATTAGAATTAGTTAAAAGCAATTTGTAGAGATTAAATGTAGTAGGAAATTCTTGTAAACTTTGTAAACTTTCATTTTTAATTGCAATAATCGATTATGGAATGGCAATAATCGATTATCACAGAGTCATACAGGAATAATCGATTATCACATCATATAATCGATTATCACTTTTTTGTAAACCCCATAACGGACACAAATAATCGATTATCACTTTTGATAATCGATTATCAATGGCAGTTGGGAGTTGTCTTTTCAGTTTTTGACCCTGCACGAAACTAGGCTTATAAATAGAGGTCTTCACAGCTCTTAGAAAGAACTTTTCAATTGAGAGTATTAGAGCTTTGTGCCTAAGGGAAGCTCTCTGTGAGTGAAAAGGATCTATGCCATTTTGAGAATACAGTTTGTCTGAGGAAGTTCTCAAAGTGATAGAGTGCTCTTGCCTGGTCTTGTGAATAGGAGAAGCTCGCGTTTTGTGTGTCAAAGGTCGGAGCGGTTCTCTTCAAGTTGGCTGAGCAGGTTCTTCCGTTCGTTTGTCGAAGGAAGGTGTTTTCTATTCCTTGCTTATTTTGATTATCTGATTGTAATCTGCAAACCATATTTTTAGTGAAAAAGGTTAATCACTATTTATAGTGATTAACGACTGGACGTAGAATCTTTTGATTCGAACCAGGATAAAAATTCTGTGTTGATTTTCTTTATCCCTAAACTCTTAGCACATCAACTGTTCGATAAAAGTTCACTAAGAAAATCAATTTTTGAAACCGACTATTTTAACTTGTGTTGTGATCGTTACACGCTTTCCGCCTTCTCTATATTTTATTCCGCTGCGCGACTCTATAACGGTACCGATTGTTTCAACAATTGGTATCAGAGCTTGCTTTGATAGTTTTTCAAATTTTTCGAAAATGGGCGGTCATAACCAAGTTTATGCTGAGGGTGCTTCTATTGATAGACCTCCTTTGTTTACAGGGGAAAATTATGCGTTTTGGAAAATAAGAATGCAAATATTTTTAGAGTCAATTGAAAGAGGCATCTGGGAAGCCGTACAAAATGGTCCATATATTCCTAAAAATACAGTTGATGGTGTGGAAGTAGAAAAATCATATTTTGACTGGACTGTTGAGGAAAATAGAAGAGCCCAATTTGATATTAAGGCTCGGAATATAATTTTATCTGCACTAACCATTGATGATTTTTTCAAAGTATCTGTTTATAAAAGTGCTCAGGAAATGTGGAAATTTTTAAGAGTCACTCATGATGAAGTATCGAATGTGGCTAAGTTGACTTGTTCGAACTCATGCTCTACATCAAACTCCTCAAGCTCAAGCGATTCTAATGAGAAAGAAAATCTATGCTTAATGGCCAGCAATGAATCATCTAAAAGCCAACTCTTGAAGAAAAAGAAGGACAATCAAGGCTCCTCATCAAGCTTTAAATGTTATGGATGTGGTGAAAAAGGCCATATAAAAGTCGTTTGTCCAATTATCAAGAAAATTCACAAAAAGAAGAAGGTCCACATTTCTTGGGTTGATAATGACTCAAGTAGTTCAAGTGATTCTGTTGAAGAAGCAAACTTATGTTTGACAGCTAATGTTGATGACACTGCAAGCCAAGTAAGTTGTTCTAATTCTGAATCTAGTGAATTTGATTTGCAAAAAGCTTTTCTTGAATTGCTTGATGAATCTGAAAAATTGAATGCTGCTCATAAAAATTTGAAAAAGGAATTTAAAGAATTGCGAATTAAATATGAGAAGGCATTAGATGAGGAAGTAAGTTTGAGAAATAAAATTTGCAACTTGGAAATGAAAGAGTCTTCAAATGTTGAACATCCTGTTGAATGTCTTTCATGTAAGAGTCATATGCTTGATATTGATATTCTTGAAAATCTTCTTAAAGTTGCAACTGGAAATAATAATGTTGAAATGCCTATAACTGTTAAAAAGGTTTATAGAAACAAAAGTGTTTTTAAAAGTAAGAACAAAATTAAAAGAACCCGTAGGGTATGGGTTGAAAAAGGAATTGTGTCTTATAGAAACCAAAATGTTGTCACATGCTTTTATTGTATGAAAAAGGGGCACACTTCCAACAAATGTAGAATTAAACATTTTGATGTTCCAAATGGAAAATATGTTTGGATTCCTGTTATAAAGTAAATTGTCTCTAACCTTAAAGGACCCAAATGAGATTATGGGGACCAAAACTCTATTGTTTTGTTTTGCAGGTTAATTTTTCAAAAGGAAAAGAAGACTCTATGGTATCCTGATATTTTTTAAGAGCTTTGAAATAATTTATGAATGTTAGATGTGTCTTAGGTTGAAAATTTGGCCCAAATTTGTGTTTTTCGAAAATTAACGTAAATAATCGATTACCAAGGGTAATAATCGATTATCTCATCCTCAAAATTTGGATTTCGGCAATTTGGCTCGCAAATAATCGATTATTTAAAGTAATAATCGATTATCTTAAGTCACAGCGTAAAAAAAAAAATTGAGTCTGTTTTTAAAAGGGGATTATTACATTCAAGGGAAAATATATGAGTTTGTTAGATATCTTGTTTTTATCTCTATTATGGATTAATTAATATTGTTTGTACTTCTTAATTAGAGTTGAATTTCTGTTTTTCTTATATTCCATGAGGTATTTTGTTCTTTCATGTTATGAAATTTCAATTTTATTTCTGTTTTGAAATGCATCAATTCTTTTGTTGAGGGGGAGAAAAATTTGAGGGGGAGTTTTTCCACGTTTTTACTTTTTGTTTATGATAAAAAAGGGGGAGAAAACTTCTAATTTAAGTAGTGCAGTTATTACTAACATGTTTGTAAGTATGAAATCTGTGCAGGAAATTAGAAATGCTTTTAACAAGAAGGTATTTTTGATCATCATCAAAAAGGGGGAGATTGTTACCAATAAGGAGTATTGGTAAATCTTGAAGAAATTTGTTTTGATGATGCTGCAAGAAGTTTTAGTTGAAGAAGATATTAGAATTAGTTAAAAGCAATTTGTAGAGATTAAATGTAGTAGGAAATTCTTGTAAACTTTGTAAACTTTCATTTTTAACTGCAATAATCGATTATGGAATGGCAATAATCGATTATCACAGAGTCATATAGGAATAATCGATTATCACATCATATAATCGATTATCACTTTTTTGTAAACCCCATAACGGACACAAATAATCGATTATCACTTTTGATAATCGATTATCAATGGCAGTTGGGAGTTGTCTTTTCAGTTTTTGACCCTGCACGAAACTAGGCTTATAAATAGAGGTCTTCACAGCTCTTAGAAAGAACTTTTCAATTGAGAGTATTAGAGCTTTGTGCCTAAGGGAAGCTCTCTGTGAGTGAAAAGGATCTATGCCATTTTGAGAATACAGTTTGTCTGAGGAAGTTCTCAAAGTGATAGAGTGCTCTTGCCTGGTCTTGTGAATAGGAGAAGCTCGCGTTTTGTGTGTCAAAGGTCGGAGCGGTTCTCTTCAAGTTGGCTGAGCAGGTTCTTCCGTTCGTTTGTCGAAGGAAGGTGTTTTCTATTCCTTGCTTATTTTGATTATCTGATTGTAATCTGCAAACCATATTTTTAGTGAAAAAGGTTAATCACTATTTATAGTGATTAACGACTGGACGTAGAATCTTTTGATTCGAACCAGGATAAAAATTCTGTGTTGATTTTCTTTATCCCTAAACTCTTAGCACATCAACTGTTCGATAAAAGTTCACTAAGAAAATCAATTTTTGAAACCGACTATTTTAACTTGTGTTGTGATCGTTACACGCTTTCCGCCTTATCTATATTTTATTCCGCTGTGCGACTTTATAACGGTACCGATTGTTCCAACAAAAATTTGATGAAGATGATGGGAGTAGATTCTGCCTCATTTTTTATTGGATTAAGAAAATGAAGCAGATTGAATTTGATTTTTGGGGAGTGTGATATTTATTGGCTAGTCTTCTCCACTTAATGTTTTTCTTCTCTAGATATTGCTTTGCTTTCTGGGTGCAGGTTAAAGAGATGTTGGTGAATGAAGGTACGTAAAGATGAAGAGTGTGATGGTCGGTGGCAGCATAAGAAGGGGTATGAAAATGATGATTGTTCTGTGTTGATATGGGTGGCGCAGAGGGGAGAAGAGGATGAAGATAGATTGAGGTTATGGGCCGAGATACAAGAGATATTATTTTTTTTTAGAAAAAAAGAATGAAACAATTACAAATTATTTTATTTCCCCAATTCAAAAATCCTTTCTGAATAAAATCCTTTCTTTCCTAATTTATTTCCTAATTAACCAACACGTAAGCACATTTTTTGACACGTAATCAATAAGTAGTGTCACATCATTAACCCATTAATTCCGTTTGGTTATACTTAACGGAAGAGACTATTTTGATTCAAAAATTTAAAAGTAAGGACCAATTTCAAACATTTTTCTAAAGAGGGATTAAATTGAGATTTGTCAACCAAACTAGGGACAAAGTTAGCTATTAAACCAAAATAAAAAATCAGAAGCCTATATTATCTTATGCCTTTGAAGACTAAAGACAGTGTCATACTCTTTTAAATGATTTGGCTGATGACCTATTATAGAATCGAATATTTCCAATATCCTCCTGAGAAAAGCTAATAGATTTGTCGTTGCTAAAATGAAGTTTATCCATTTCATTAATTAATACAAACTATGACAATGCTATAGAGATTATGTTTATATTTAGTATGTACGAGCAAGTTATATTTTGATAGTGTTATTCATAGTTCTAGATATGTTTATGCAAGTAGATTCTATGAAATGAAGTTGGTTGGATTTGGTTGGTGTGCTAATCATCAGTGGCAAAGTAACGATCAGCAAACTCCCCTAAGCCAGGGATGACATGAGAATTCTCATTGAGTGATTGATCAATCTCTGATGTCACAAGTTTTATCAGTGGAAATCTCTCACACACTGCATTTATTCCTTGTGGTGCCTGCATGCATGCAATCTTGTTAATAACAATGCAAGGAAACTGCATGAACAAAAGGGTGAAGAAAACAAATCAAAGTTACTCACTGCTACTAAGTTTAGAAATATGATATTAGATTCTGGTACACCTTTCTTCACAAGTAGAGAGATAGCTTTCACTGCAGAGTTTCCTGATACTTACCAATATTAGACACTCCTTCAAGCAAATTTAAGTAGGCAAGAATTTAACTCAACTGAAGGTAGAATATATGTATAAATATATATATATATATTAAAAAATTTATCAGATAAATAATTAATTACCTCATTGATTAAGTGTTTTATGTTGCTTCTAAAATAAATAAAATAAAACAATCGATTATTCTTAAATATAATTAATGAAATCTTCTCAATTTTGTTTCCTATAAATTATTTTTGAACGAAATAATGATAGATATTTTTGAATTCTTATAAAAAATACTCCAATTCTTTCTTTTTAAAAAAAAAAACACTCCCGTTACATATCTTTTGATTAAATCTCAATACACTTTTTTTTTCTATAAAGCTATTCTCTTACTTTTTGATTCAATGTTCTAATACTCATCGTTATAGATTATATTATTCCAAACATTTGTAAACTTTGTTTTATTTTGTAAGGTATATTATACATATATCTTCAACATTGTTCAACGAATTTACAAAATAAGTGAAAAATAATTAAAAGTAATATATATATATATATATATATATATATATATATATATATATATATATAACCATAAATATATATTTAATATTTAAATAAATACGTACATAATATACTCTACCTTACAACGACTTTAATCCTCTAACATAGTTCGCACATACAACGGTAGTTTATTAGGTGACACCAATTGTTAACTCTATAGTCAAAATGATAGAAATAAATACATTTATTGTTGAAAGTCTCACGTGACTAGAGATAAGACCAATTTATAATATATATATAAGTGAGGTGCAAACCTTACTTTACAAGCCGGTTTTGTTGGGTTGAGTTAAACTTAAAAATCCACTTTCTAATATGGTATCAGAGCCATGGTTAGAACCTATCTTAACGAATTCTTAAGTGATGAAGTTTTTCTATTGTTATGATAAATAATACTTATTATTTTAAGACCCCAAAGAGTATGTGAAGTTTTTTTTATCCAAAATCAATTTATCCTAATAGGTCTCTCAATTAAGATGGATGTAATTCTCACCCAACTGTCTTATCACTCCATTCTCTCTACTTCCTCCATTTCATCCTTTTACCACTACCCTCACATGAAGCTTGAAGCATCTCACATCCAATCACTATACTAGTGGATAGTGGGAGTATTCACAGTTGGCCATTTCCTTTTGCACCCCATACTTTTCTTCTACACTTATTAATATTAAAATGTTCATTTCATCCTTTGATTTAAAGTTCGTTTCGAATTTTGAAATTCGAAAACTTTAAAAATTACATTGTCTTTTAAACACTTTTTTTATAATTTTACATATACATGAACTAACATGACACATCGATATTTATTTTAGGTCCCTCATCCTTAAAAGAAGGTGTGTGAACTTGTTGTGAAGATGACAAAATGACAAAAGCAGCGGATAAACCACTTCAAATACTTGTATACATATTGTCTAAGATAATGAGAATACCAATAGCCATACAATGGGATTTTTCAGTATTTGGGCTCAAATGTCATGCCCATTTTACATTGCTATTGTTGATGCAATTAAGGTGTATGATGGAGACAAGATGTTAAATATTTTTATCATCCATATCTCTCGTGCATGTAAGTATTAACGTCTTATATATTTACTATATTAAAATTATTGCATTTAATGTATAATTCATTGCTTAGGTATATGGATGCAATAAGTGTGGTCCTAGACCAGTCATAAGTGTATGAAATTTTTGAGCCCTAAAGCATTTAATTGTTTGGCAATACAAGCATGTTACAAAGTATATGATAGATTGGATTACCACCTCACGAAAGTGTATTTATTTGGTTATGTACATTAAAGGGTTAGTCTGTCTTAGTGAGATTTTATTTTTAAGTTATTGTAATTATTGAACTAGCTATTTCTCCTTCATTACATGTTTCATTGGAAATTAATAGTCATGATTCCAAAAGACACCTAATTATTTCAAATCTGACATGAAGAACTTTCAACAAGGGTTATCATACAAGTTTCATAACATCCAATTAGTATATAACAATTATGACTAACATCTTTTCAATTTAACTAGAGTTGTGACAACAACTAACCAATTATTGCATAGGAGATCAAAAGATTTTCAATTTATAACTCCAAAGGTTAGGAATCATAACTTAAATAAATGATTTTGTATATATAAGTTATATGTGATATTAATTTTTCCTTTTGTAATTTTAGTATAATATGCATAATTGTTTTCTTATGATGGTTATTATGTCATGCATTAGATGAAAACTATCATTAAGGAAAGAATCATTGAAAAATGTACAAATGTATATAAACACTTATAACTTGTTCATGCATTGTACGGTTTAAGGAACTTTATACATACTAATAATGTATCACTATTTTAGGACTTCGGTGATGTCTCCCCAATACCAAACAATGACACGTTGGAAATAAGAGAGTGGAAAACTTATCTCTTCAAACATTTACAAGAAGATTAGGTTTTAAGTAGTTTTTTCCTTTCATTTATTTATCTTTTGTATTCATTATATATGTACTTTGACTCTGTTAATGTACTATCAGTGTCGTATGAAAAATATATATGTTGTTTTAGATTATTTCAAGTTTTCAGGTTTTGGTTTCATGCCAAAACCAACAAAATGTTTAAGAACTATGTCTATTATTACATTTAGAGACGTAAATTTGTATATGTTAATGTATTAACATATGTAAATCACGTATGTTATAGGGATAACAAACATAAATTTGGGTGTTAAAATGGAAGAAATACAAAATTTACGTATGTTATCTTAGTACCAAACATAAATTTGCATCTATTAAAATAACAAATGTAAATTTATATTTTTTGAATCTATGTCTGATCTAGAACGGGATGTAAATAGCAAAAAGTGTCAAACTTAAAAAAAATTATTAATGATAACAATGAACATTAATTATTATGTCATAACTTAATTAAAACTACATAATCTTTTTGCTTACATTGTTCTAGTTCCCAAAAAATATTAGGTTTATTATGTCATCATCTTCGCTGAACTTTGTGACTCAACTTCTAATATAATTTAAATAGTCATATGAATTCAAAAAGTAAATTTATTTCTTATATAAGATAGTACATATAGACCTGGTATCTTGATCTAAAGGATATACATTTTAACATTGTTATAATATCATGACGAAAATTTACACAAACAAGAAAATGGGTGTATATTGAACTATATATAAAGGGTGTGCAAAGTTAAATATTGAATTTAATCTGTAGCCCTCTATAAAAATATATAATTTTTTAATTATTATATATATTTATTTTCATTTTGACAATGTCGCTTTGAATTTTTAATGCCTAATGACATAGTGTAGCATATAATAACATGATCATTTAATGATGAGATATTTGATCATATTTTATTTAATGATATGATAACCTATGTTACCATTGTGGTATCATTAGTAGCCATCATAATTTTTATAATATAGATAAATGAAATACAATAAGAAAATATCATAAATTGGAAAGAGCAACTAAGAAAAATTACAGAAAATAGAAAAAAGGAAATGCTATAAAGTTAGACAGAAAATAATTGAAGGCACCATAATTGAAAATGTTACATATAACAAGATTAAAATATTTTTATTGAAAATTTACTCAATTCTTTTAAAGAAAAAAATTAAATATTTATTTAGTTCAGAAACCTACTTTTATTTTCTTTTTAAATGTATAATACGTTTTAGAAAGAAAGAAAAGTAAAAAAAATATAAAAACCTTTAAATAAAAATATTGGGTTTATAAAATGCCTCACTATATATTTCAATAATTTTATTAGATTAAAATAACAATATTTGAATTACTTGTAATTAATTTTTTTTATTTTTTTAAAATATTTTATACAGATAAGTAATTAAAGTATCTTACATTTTAGAATAATAAAAATAATTTTTTTAAGGTAAAATTTTATTTTAAAAATATATATTTCAAATGTATAGTAAAACTATCATTAGCTCAGTTCAAAAAAATTTACACCTACTCCACATGAATTCAAGTCAAAAGAAACTTTATGTGGCAAAAAAATCCTACATAAGAAAAATTTAACAAGACCAAAGGTATAACAAAAGTCCTATGAGCCTCGACCTGATCAATGCATTGATTTATGCATTAGTTTTAAATTAAGATAGACAAGGTTGGGAAAAGACCATGTCTAGTAAGTTGTTCAAGTGGGATTTAGATAAAGTTGCGTTTAAGTTAACTCAAGATTGATAAGGTTTGAGTAGAGTCAAATACACCTCACGCTAAGTTAAATTAACCTGAGTCAAAGTTCTAAACAATTCAATCGAGGTTGAAGGTTGAGATACATGGGTTGGGACAAAGGTCGAGATAAGCGGCTATGCTGAAGGTCAAGACAAACTAACTTTGGTCAACAAAAGTTAACCTGGGTCTAAGATTAAGCTGAGTTGACCTGAGTCGAACATCGAGTCGAGTTAGTTATACGGAAGAATTAAGCCAAGTCAGTCAAACTAAAGAGTCAAATCGAGCCAGGACAAGCCAAAAGTCAGGTCAAGTTAAGTTGATCCTAACCAAAGGTTGAGCTAAGTCAACCCGATCTGAGCCAACCTGAGCCTAAGTAGTCGAAGGTTGAGCTAAGTTAGCTCAGTTTGAAGGTTGAGCTGAGCCTACACAGTTAAAGGTCAAGTTGAGTCAACTCGGCTAATGATAAAAAAAAAATTAGCATGAGCTGAAGGTTGTGCATAGTTGGCTCGGATAAAGGTCGAGCTGAATCAGTCAAGCCAAAGGTTGAGTTGAGTCGACCAGGCTGAAGAAGTAAGGCGAGTCAGTCGGGAATGAAGTTTTAGCCGAACCAATTTGGGGAGATAGTGGAGGTAAGTCATCTCCAACTACAAAATCAAGTTGAGTTTTCTTGAATCGAAGGTCAAGTAGAGCCAATTAGAGTTGAAGATTGAAACAAGTCGACTTAGGTTAAAGGTTAGCCTAAGGTAGTTCGAGTCAAAAGGTAGAGTCGAGCTATCCTAGGCTGAAGGCTTAATCTTGTGGCCTAGGTAGACTCCTCTTGACCTTTGGCCTAGTCGAATCATTTAGACCATTAACTCAAGCTGACTCAATCCAATCTTCAACATAGGTCGACTCAGCTCAACCTTTGATCTGGGGTGAATGTCTTGTATTTAAGAGTTTATTAAAGTCTTATAATAAGATAAAACTTACATTAGTCCTAATCTTATTCCACTTTATGAAAAAGTTTTAGCGAATGAACTTTTTAAGGTCTCGATCCTAATCCACTCTGAAAGAAAGGTTTAATCCACTCTAAAAGAAATGTTTAGGGAATGAACTTTTTTTTGAAGTCCCTGGTTTGGTAAGCCAGTAAAATGGAAGTTTATTTAGAGTGGCTTGGGATATTGACCAATAAGTCATGGGTCAAATTAATAACTATTAATAATAATAATAAAAAATTGTTGTTGAAATTTTAGTTTACCTTTTTAATAAATTTCAAACTCTATTACTTTAATTATTTGAAATACTTCTTAAAATTTCTTAATTTCAATTATTATTGTTTTTTAATTTCCTCATCTAAACAATTCATTCTACGCCAAAAAAAAAATTCAAATTCACTAAATTAACTTGTTCAAACACATTATTAGGCAAATATTTCTCTAGAAAAGTAAGTGAACAACTTTCAAAGTGTTATTTTAAATTATAGGAAACTAAAAAGTGTATATAATGTAAAACCTGTAGCCAGAACCGGATCGAGTAACAAAACATGACGACTTGCAATGTCTTTTGGCAGCTTCTCATATACTAACTGCATTATATTATGTAGAGAGAAAAAAAGTGAATCTTATAGTTTTAGTTTATAATAAACAAAATAATTAGATGGGTAAAAATTTTATATGTTAATGTATCTATATAATGACAATTGATCTATCTGAAAATGTTTAGAATCTCATGAAAATTATAGAAATTATGCGGCAAAAGTTTGTACTTCATTTTTCTTTGGTTATATTAATCTAACAACAGTTCAGGATTGTTGAGTACCACCTATTATCAAACATAAAATAATAATAACTAAAGCTCAAACTTTAAAACAAAATAAGCTTAAACATCACATTTCATACAAAATTAAATATTATAGGCTATTGTCTTTTTTAAAAACAAAAATCACACACAAGATGAAAAAACAGTTGCCTAATTTGATTCATTATGAAGTCCAATGAAACAAAATTACCATCATTTATTTTTTGTCAAAGAAATAATTTGAAAATATTGGAAACCAATAATACCTCCATATTACAATATATAGGGATTATTTATTATTTTGATACTTTACTCTTTTAAGTACCAATAACAATAATCTTTATATAAGTCTAAAATATTTATATGATGATTTTTAAGAGATCATTAGAAAGAAATTATATATTTTTGATTTAGTCTAATCCACATAAGAGATTAATATCTCTTTTAACCATAAACTAAAAGAGATTTATGAGTTTTTTTTTCTTATATGATAATCTTTAATTTAATCATTTTTATTTGACGACTTAGACTCATATTTAAATTATTTTTAATACCATGTAAGCTATAAAAGCCTGTGATTTGGTAAGGTAGTAGTTTGTAAGCTAAATAATTAAAGGAGAGTGAATAAGATGGATTAAGAAATGTCCAAAATCCTCCACAATTTTGATTTTGACAAACCAAATCTCAAGAAAGGAATTTAAATCCTAAATGTTAAGATAGGAAGGTCATTTGACTCTATTCCTGTATCTTAAAAAAACTAAGGAAATAAGAGGAATAACAAGACAAACAACTAGAAAACAATTGTTCGAGATTGTAAAAGTGGTGGTTGGTGAGATCAAAGTAAATATTTTATAGTTTGTTAATAATACATTGTTTGTATGTGAGACAAAAGCCCATAACATCATGGTGGTAAAATATATCCTAAGGTTCTCTAAGTTTTCTATGTTATGGAAATATAAATGAATAAGGAAGCAACTCTTAAGAACTTATTTCCAAAGCTTGACAATAACTCAATTCTTAAAGTTGCAAAGACCAACTAATTAGGAAACTAGAGACTAAAAATGGGAATGTTGGGTGAACTAAGGAGTAGTTTGAATGGGAAAAATCACAAACATAAACTTGGTGCAAAACTTAGTAGAAAATCTACCTACTAGGAGAAGAGCATATATATGGACTTAGACAGTTGGGCTTTGGAGTGTCAGCATATTTGAGATGTCAAAGTTCATAATGATGTCTAACAAGACCTTATTTGGAAGTAAAAATCTATGAGTCTAAAAGAACTTGTTCTTCATGACATAGGTAACCTTGTAGATCCTTGAGATGCTCTATATTGAAATCATGGTGTTATTTTTGTCAAAGTATATTTAAATAATATTATTAAGAGAGCATTATGATATTGTGTGACTCTTGGGAATAATTTAAGTGAGTCTAAGTTTCACATAAATAAAAATAACAAAGTTAAACAAATATAAGAAAAAAAGAGATTCAAATTAAATGTTTTTAAGTTGAGTCAAAATTCAATGTCATGAAGTTTTGAGTTAAAAGTGATATCAATCCCTTACATGGGTTGAACTCAAATAACATATGTAATCTCTTCCTAATAAACCCTTCAAAAAAAAATCTACTAGATGGACCACCTACAAAACTATTTTCTCATGATTTATATTTGTCACACGTTGTTGGATAAATACATTGAAATCATGGTGTCATTATGTTTTGATAAAAGTAGATTTAAATAATATTATTAAGAGAACATTATGAGTTTGTGTGACTCTTAGAAATAATCTAAGTATGAGTCTAAGTTTCATATAAGATAAAAATAACAAAATTAAACACTGTAATAAAAAAAACAAGACTCAAATTCAATGTGTTGATATTGAGTCAAAATTCAATATTATGAAAAATTGAGTCAAAAATCATGTCAATATCTTATATAGGTTGAACTCAAATAACATATATTTAATCTCTTCCTAATAAACCCTTGAGAAAAAAAATCCACTAATGATCCCCTAAAAAACCATTTTCTCATTATTTATATTTTTCACACTTTACATCCAAGCTAAATGCCAAAAGAAAATGTAAAACAATGTACTCTTTCCCCTCCACTAACCTGTCTACCATTTGTGCCATGTCCATGAATAAGGATTTTACCAATCTTGATTCCTTTACAACATGCTCTTAATGCATTTTCCATGCTTTCTCCACTAATGTTAAAGTATGAGGAAAGAGTTCAATAAAAATTGTCAATAAACACATTTAATATTATGTAACCTAAAGAAAAACTGTTGAATAAAAAATTTCCCATAAGGTAATACACAAGTATTTATAAAATTATGGAAAAATATTGTTCTATATTTTCCAATGTTTGACTGAAAGAATTTTCAAGGTCTAATTTAAAGTCAAGAAAGTGTTAACATTTGTTGAAACAAATGGTTAATTTCTGATAGATATTACTGATAAAATAATATCTATCAGTTTCACTTAGACTTATAACTTGATCAAATCGAGGCATTATGGTTTGACCCTTTTTACTGCAAGATGCACTTCATTAAAGCAAGTTCTAAACTCAAATTCATGGAAAATTTATTGGCAATATATAGAATTAACTAAATTATTTATGCAAAATCTTTTATTTCAAAAGGTGATTAAAGAAAACAGTTATAAAATTAGGTACCTTCTAATTACTGAAACTCCACACAACCTACTACAGAAAACAACACCAGAATATACAGATCCTGCATCAATAAGATACCACTTCAACCTTTTTGTTGATGATATTAGCAAGTGTATCATAATAAACGTACTTCATAAAATACATAAACTGTTTTATCCTGTTTTTTTCTCAAGAATAAAATGTTTTCTAATGACTTCAGGTTGTGAGGAGTGCACAAATATAAAAGAATAGAATAATAAATATGTAGTAAGTTCCACTTCGCCCACACAAGTTTTAATTTAAAAATTCTAATTACATAGATGATAGTTTAATTTTTTAAATACTATAATGTTGTGCAATAATATTTTTAATAGTTTTGATATTTAATTTATTTGTTTATTATGTTGATAATTTATTTTTTCAAAAACTAATGGTGGTAAATATTTTGATTGTACTCCTATTAAAAAAAAAGTGAATACAGTAAATTGACTTTGGTTATACTATAACAAATTTATAAAATAAATTAGAAGAATGAAATAACCTTAAATAAATCAATTCACCATCCCATCAACATGTAATAGATTCAACTGGATTAAAAATATCTAACTCACAAAAAAAACATAATTGGATTGATTCACTTTTAGAAATTCATGTGAACATGAATTGAGTTACTTTTTGAACATTAAAGTATTGTTATTAGAAAGTGATTTCTAATATAGTATCAGAGTCATGTTTAAAACATATCTTAGTGAGATCTATGTGAGTATTCTGTTTCATCTCCTATCAGGTCGTTATCGGACCACCATTAATAATCTACTCTCACGCTCGAGATGTCTATACCTCGACGTGAAGGAGTGTTGGAAGTCCCACATCGACTAGAAATAAGGCCAAATTATAATATATAAGTGAGGTGCAAACCTCACAATACAAACAGTTTTGTGGAGATGAGTTAAGCTTAAAACCAGAAGTTACTTCAAAACAATTATAAAAGTAAATTCTTACCATAATATAATATAAGAGTAATTATATATATATATATATATATATATATATATATATATATATATATATATATATATATTATCGAATTTGTTACTAAAGTAGCTTGTGAATAAAGAAATTGATTTAAAATTAATAAAAATAAATCTTGTAATGTACTATTAAACATGCACGACGTAAAATATTTTTTCAATGCTTAAAAGTAAGTGATTATTCTTAATCCAAAAAAGTTGTCTGAGATTATTCTACTAATACTTTACCTGTTGGAGTTATCACCTGCTTTTCAGAAAAAGGAAGGTGACCCAATCCATGTTCGACAACCTAAAAAATTTCACACAACGTTATAAATCTTCAAATTTAAGATAATTTATAATAATACTTCAATTTGCACATAGTTGTTACCAATCTAATTAGACGATCTGAGTAGAAGGCAAAGTCATGCTTTGTTGCCTTAGCATCACGAATGAGAGTATGCATTCCCTTTATCTAATTAAAAAACAAATCAATGTAATAATTTAGATTAATTTTATATAAGATGTAGTGGTATTATAGAGGTGACATTGGTATTTAATAGCTATAAAGACCACAAATTGTACAAAAAATTTGGAACAAACAGAAACATAATTTAAATTTAAAGAGAGTAATTTTTAAAATGCTATAATATTATAGGTTTAATTAAGTTTCAAGTACTCTAAATTCTTTTTTTTTTCTCTTTAATTGAGTCCTTTTTTATTTAATTTGTTAGTTAATTGGATGAGATAATTGTTACTTTTTTCGTTATTTTTCTTATTTATCTCTACATGTGAGATTCCATTATTAATATAAAATATAAAATGATATTGCAATAAATAATACGTGATTTTTATTGTTTTATTAAAAAGTTATTAAATAACAAAAACGGTTCCATAAACAGTGATGACGAGTACAATCCATTATTTGCCATGAGTGATGATATTGAAGTCGTTAAGAAACATATCTAACAACATTTTCAATTAAAACATTAAATAGTGTTCTACTAAAAAAAATATAGAAATTTTGAATCTTATAAAAAAATTAATAGAGCCTCTATTAAAATTACTCACATTATAGACTTAAACCCTAAATATAGAACTAACATAGAAAAACATTAAGCACTTATGATAATATTAATATATATATATATATATATATATATATATATATATATATATAGAGAGAGAGAGAGAGAGAGAGAGAGAGAGAGAGAGAGAGAGAGAAGGACTATGATAATTTACCTGAAATGTTGAAAATATAACAAAAATATTGGGATGGATTTTGCATAAATCATTTTGTCCAAGCTTCATACGTATGTGTTGTACTATTAAGTCAATGGCTACATCGTTATCCCCTCCACTTGGAATAATAATATCAGCATATTTTTTTGTTGGCAGCACAAAATCTTCAAAGCTAGGCTTTACAAATTTTGAATACTGAAATATCATTTTTTTTTTCATTAATCAAACAAAACATTTTTAAATTAGAAGAAAAAGCTATAAACATTTGATGTATAAAATCACTCAGTTTCAAACACAGAAATAATGTAAATATCTTCTTTTTTCTAGATTTTGTTACTCCCATATACACTGCCTTATTTACTTATTCTTGCTTGGTTTAGTAAAAGAAGGAAAAGAAGGTGGTTTAACTTTTAGAATATAGGGAAATAGTGTCTGGAAATGATTGAAAGTGGAAAATCATATCAAATGTTATGTCTTTAAAATAAACTTATTTTTATATGTTAAAATATTTTAATAATATATTTTAAAATAAAAAAAAATAGTATATTTTGAAAACAAAGTAAATACACTAAAACCTTAAAATAAAAATTAGAAATCGATTAAGTATGAGAAAATGTTAATATCATACAACTTCTAGCTAAAAATAATATTTAATTAAAAATAAAAAAAATTAAATATTTATTGTTCTCTGAAAATAAGAAAATATGTTACAAAACTTAACACTATAGAGAGAATTCAAACAAATATTGATGATAACAAGGACTAGAGATTAAGATTACGTACTTGATCTAGCACATTCTCAACATTCCTTCCACGATCAATAGCAAGACGTTGCATTCTTCGTGAAAGCCGAACATCAGAATCTGCATTGCTTAAACATTAGAATTATTTTTACTCATATTTTATACTTAAAGTCCTTTGAATAATCTAAGGAGTCATGAAATAGAAACAAATTGGGGGAATAAAATATTATATTAAAATTTGAAATACAATACAAACTCGATAATCTTGTGTTACAAATTGAATCAGGATGTGTGTATACAAATTTTAAAGCAACTTTTCTGTTAATTTTGTGACATATTACATCTTTCCTAATTTATACATTTTATATTAAAAATAAGATGGACCAATACAAAATAGATTTTCCAATCTTCACCATGTTTTCTTTTAGCTATAGAAAATATTAAAATATATAGTTCTTGGATTAATATTTTTTCAAAATATAATTGTATGAATATTTAATATAATTAAGAGATGAGTAGTAAAATTACACAATAATATAATATTATTTTTTCCTACTTAATTTAGTAGAGAACATAGACTAACAAAGTTTATTAAACTTCTTTATTCTAGAACAGTCTAAACTTGCGTATACAAGGACAATATTTACATATCATAACTAATATGGTATTATAGTTATTATTTAAGACGAGGAATCATTATATTATTATTAACTACTCTTTTCTTATGTATTATTTCAATGAAAACATAGGTCCACGACATATTGATCTTATAAATACAACTATTCTCCAAGGAATACTTACTTGATAATCACTCATATTCATTATTCATAAAGATTCAAACTCTCTTATTGACTTGAGCGTCAAAGAGTCATTTGCAGGTGGATCTCTCCCTTTTAAGAAATAAGGAATTTCGTCCCGACCATCTATAGCATTCAAGCCAACGGTAGCATCTTGTCACTTGTCTGCCGATTAACGCTTAAGATCATGATAAGATCATTTGACGCCACTATGGGGCCTAGGTACATATTTATCTTGCCTCCATGTATGAAATTTGTTGTCTTCTCATAAATGGTCGTTAACCATGCTAGGTGTTGATTTGTGTGAAAGCAAGACTCACAAGCATTGAACTCACCAACATGAAAATCATTTCAATGGTCCTAAACACCATCCTTCATCCCAATAATGTTGACATTGTCGGGAACATCAATGTCATCATCCCCTCTTTGCCCCTCGCAGGTAAAATGTACATGTGTTCTTTGTATACCTACTGAAAGTGTAGGTACAGAGGACCAAGACTCAAAATCATCGCAGCATAGGAAGATGCTCCTATCCATCCTATCGACAAGCCCAGGTTTAAGATGGTGATGAAAGCAATCATCATCACCATTTGCGAAAAGTGTAAAAACGACTTGGTGAAAAACATTCCTATGTTGTCGTAACTGCCACTACATGGAAAGCGATTTCCTCAAGGTTGAGTTCGATTACTAGAATAGTGACGAAGTCAAATTTAGTAGTAGTGGCGACCCTTCAATATGAAATGCGAAGGCTAATCTAGCAAAATCATGACAACGCAGGCACTATGATGTTGAGTTGGAACCCTTAAACACTCAATAATAGGTGGACCTCCACGAATTCCAAGGACTTCAATAGAGGTTGACCGGCTTGGAGAATAATAGATCATCTCCCCAACTTTTTGTAGAATCCCATGAAAAAGGCCCCTACAATTCCCGGACGGAGCACAACCTTACAACTTAGTGTTGTTGCATGGGAGCCGTCACTACTTTCCTTAACGTCAGGCTCAAAGGGATCATAGCAAGTCAACTAGAATCAAAACTAAGAAGACTTGTGGACACTTCCTCCACTCTGACTAAGATCGATCTTCTCAACGTCAGGCCTAAACAGCCTAGAGAAGGTCAACTCGACAAAGGACGAGAGACCAATTTCCTCCACATCGGAATCAAAGAGATCGAAGCAGGTCAACTCGGTGCAAAACCAATGAAACTCATAAATGCTCTCACCACTCTGAACAAGAGCACGACAACCATAAACATTGAAGCCTATGCCATGATCCAAAATCATTAGAGTCACAAGATTCCACAGAACATCCTCAAGGGCGGATAAATAGTTAAGAGCCTAGTGATTCATAGTTGATATGCTTAGTACATATCTCAAAGAGCTCGAAACAAATAAATCTGGAAATAAAAAATATCTCTAAATGCTAACAATCCAAGAAACAATTGTTGAACTTTTTCTGAGTAGCAGAATCTCACACAAACATGGGAGGAGCCCGACAGTCCAAACACCTAGAACAACCTAATTACTTCGACAACCCGTAAAGGCCAAAATGTTGGGATGAACAAAGTAGACTGCAGGAAGAGTCTCGAATGTTGAAGAGAGATCACACGCAACCTCACCGACGTGAAAGGTTAACTGGTTCCATGACCATACAAAAACAGTTCAGCATTCCAGTACCCAAGAATAAGAGCAACTCAGTGTTCTAGTACCCTGAGAACAAGAATAGTTAGGTGATAAGTGCAACTCGGCATCCCAATATCCGAGCATAGGAAGAATTGAACAAGCATTGGAACAACTCGGCGTTCCAATGTTGGAGTACAACAGTAAACTTGGCATTGCAATATCTGAGTACAAAAGCAACACCAACCCAACGTTACAATACTTAGATTCAAGAAAGAACGTAATGGAAACCTAATCTCCAAGGTCGCCTCAAGTAGCCTCAAAGTGTAAATGAGTGTGAGGACAAACATCCACTAATAAAATGATTAAGATAACAAAAGGACAAAGATCCAAAGAGATAACTAAATATTATGTTCCCAAAAGCTTTGTTTTTGTCCTCCATGATTTTTTTTTGTCATTCCTTTCTACCTCTTTGTGCTAACAATGCCTACTGACTAGTAATTCCACAACTGCAATCACACACTGCATAACTTTGCAAAAATAACCATAAAGTATATAAGGGAAAACAAAGATATTTGAAGGACGAAAAAACTTGCTAGAACAAGAAAGACAATAAGCAATGAGGGCTTCCTTCCTTAGGCTTCTCTTGCAAAAATACAAGGACAAACATCCACTATTAGAAAGTCTACTCGGGTAGCACATAAAGCCTACGAACGTGGCATTATAAGCCCTCTAATGAGGCACCCAAGTTACCAGATTGTAACATGAAAAAATCCCACAAAAGTGAAACTAAAGCCCTAGAATGAGACACTTAAGTTATTAGATTCTAACATGTATAAAAGCCCTCCAAGCAAGGCACCAAAAGCCTCTAAGTAAGACACTAAAAGCCCTTTGAGCGAGGAACCAAAAGCCCTCCATATGAGGCACCAAAAGCCCTCCATGCAAGGCACCAAAAGCCCTCCATTTGAGACACCAAAAGCCCTCCATGTGAGGCACCAAAAACCCTTTAAGCAAGACAGTAAAAACCATCCAAGTAAAGCACCAAAAGCCCTCCAGGCTCAAGATAGACACCAAAAGCCCCCAAGCAAGGCACCACAAGAAGTCCAGGAGAGACATCAGGCTATTTCAACAAGTAAATCGAGCTACTTCACCAAATAACTTTCATAAAAAAATCCTTAAGGAATCGGATTGCACTACTTCACCAAGAAAACCGAACTACTTCACCAAGTCACCTTCAGATAAGGCACTAAGCTACTTCACCAACTAAAAGCCCTCTAGGCGAGGCAAGACATCAAGTCACTAAAAAAAAATAAAAGAAGAAACATTAAGTTATTTGAGTATAAGCAGACAATTCAAAGTATTAGACCGAGTATAAGAGAAACTCGACATCCCAACACCATAGTACAAGAGAAGCTTGATTTACTAGTACCAGAGTATAAGAATAGCTCAACATCCTAGTGCCTGAGAACAAAAAGCAACTCAACACTCCAATACCAGAGTACATGAGTTATCCCCTAACCCAAGTCCAAACTAGGACTAAAGAAGGGAGCCTGCTTCTTTGCCTTCTAAAAACTCTTAGCATAGGCCGCTAGCCCGCCAGTCATAAAGTTGGTATTCTCCTCATCCAAACCCACAATATCAACCTTCTCCTGAAGAGTCCCAACACTCGTTAGCCTTTTCAACCTCTATTGTCAAGATTGTCTTTATGTCCCTTGGTTGTTGGAGTTCAGAGGTTAGCTAAACAACACGGTTGGAATTTTGTGCCAACTCCAGGTCTCAACATTTCAACTTTTGACCAACCTTAGTAAACAAGTCGACCAAGTTGTCTCACTCGATCGTCACCTCAACCGCCTTCACTTGAAAAGCCTTGAACTCCTCTTCGGTCCCTTTCAGTCAGGTAACCTTTGCTCGTCAACTTTTGGCTGACCTCCACACCCAAGTCGATTAGGCTTTCCATCATGATCTTCACCTAGGTCGCCTTCACTTCCTTCAACAGTAGGTGAATTCGAAAAAGATGAAAAAAAACAAGAGGACAAGTTTAAAACAGGACTTGAAGAATTGTGGCATAAAGAATGCTCAAAGAGGACGCTCGAAGTGAAGTAATAATGAAGAATGAAATCCAATATAAAAGCAAGTATTAAGTCTTTGTCAGCTCGGCCAAAATAAGAAACGATGTTGGAAAATCGATGAAGAACGAAGTTGAAATCATTAAAGTGAAACCTAGTCGAAGTCAATAGCGCTAAAACAAAGCCAACCTGCCCGAAGATGACAACATTAAAGTGAAAATTGCTTGAAGTTGACATCATCAAAGCAAAGCTTGCCTACAGTTGGCAGCATCAAAGAGAATCCTATCCAAAGACGACAACATCAAAGTGGAACCTACCCAAAGTTAGCAATGCTAAAGTGAACCCTTCTTGAAGACCAACATAAAAGAGAAACCTTCTCGAAGTCGGTAGCATCAAGACAAAGTCTACCGAAAGACGACAGCACGAAAGCAGAAACTACCTAAAGTCAGCATCACTTAATAGAGTCTATCCAAGTCGATAACCTACCATAAAGGCTGCCTAATTAAAGTCACCTTGGTCTAATGGCTAGTCCCCCTACGAGCTCGACTAGATGACCAATCTACATGCTAGCTTAATCGAATTTTGATCTATATATGGGGCTTTCAAAAAGCTTGATTGGATCGCTATTCTCCCTAAAAGCTCAGTCGAATGACTAATCTACATGCAAGCTTTGTCGAATGACCAGTCTCCCTATGAGATCGATTGAATAACCAATCTACCTACAAGCTCAGCTGAATGACCAATCTACATGTGAGGTCGGTCGAACAGTCAATCCACCTATTACAAGTTGGCTCAAGTCCAACCAAGTGATTGAACACGATCAAATACGCCAAATCAAACTACCGAGATTGGGGGGCTTATGTTCTTACCCAACCCAATAGACATACTAAAGAGCATGGCTCAACAATGTCTATTAAGCGTCTTCATTATGAAGCAGCTTAAACCTACGTTTGTTGGGCCAATATCCACATATCATATTTAATCTCGGTAGTTTGCTATTATGGTTATGATTTATGATAAGGTGTCATTTTGTTATTTTTTAACTACTTTGTTATTATATACTTGAGGTAAGTATTATTTCAATGAGAACATATGTCCATGACCCATGCTAATCCTATAAATATAACCAATATTTCCTAGGGAATACTCACTTGATAATCACTCATACTTATTAATATTCACAAAGATCTAAACTTTCTTACTAATTTAAGCATCAAAGAGTCTTATTTAGGTGGATCTGTCTCCTCTAAGCAGCAAGGGTTTTTCATCCTGACCATTAAGAGCATTCAAGCCACTGTTAGGATCTCGTTACCAGTCCACATATCCACGCTCAAGATTTCGATAAGATCATATGTTCCAATTCCAACCCTCTTGAGTGACATCATTAGGGTCAATCATCCTTCATCATTTGATTGACCACTCCAATTGACTAGGGGGCTTATGTTCCTTCCATATCCAATAGTCTCACATCGCTTAGGAGTTGAGGTCTAAGCCAATTTAAATATTATTTCCTCCTTTCACCCTTTGAGGTGCCTTTTAAGGATAAAATCGTGATAGATCTCCAATATCCAAAGTGGACAATATCTTGAATGAAGGGTGATTGACCCTAATGATGTCACTCTACAGACTTGGGATCAAAACATCGGTGTCCACCATGGGACCAATAAAAAGGTTCTAAGATGAATCATGAGTCCCTTATACCTTCCATTGGGGATGAATCCTCATTTCTTAGACCTCAAGTAAGGGGTTTATGTTCCTACCACATCTAATAGTTCCACATCGCTTAGGAGTCGAGACAATTTAAATACTCCTTTCACCTTTTGAGGCACCTTTTAAGGATAAAACCATGATGGAGTTCCACGCTTGAAAGCAAAAAATATTTCATATGCATGGTGATTGACTCTAATAATGTCACTCCACATGCTTGGAACACTAGTGCAGAATTGGCTTTTGACGTCACCCCATAGACGTCCGTCCGCCAAATCCCCAACGTATATAATTGACCGGTGGCATATTCGTAAATAAGTGGAACACGGGACGTCCGTCCTTGGTCTCGCCTGACGTTTATAACGTTAGGAACGTCCGTCCCTCCAGGACGGACGTTTAATAGCTGGAGAAACTGAACCATTCTCATAACGTTTTCAAGTACCCTGCCAGAATAAACGTCCGTCCTTGGTCGAGACGGACGTTCCTAATGTTATGAACGTCCGCTCCCCGAGGACGGACGTTTAATGGGCTGGACAAGTGAACGTTGTCAAGTACCCTGCCAGCCTTAAACGTCCTTCCTTGGTCGAGCCTGACGTTTATAACGTTAGGAATGTCCGTCCCTTTAGGACGGACGTTTAATAGATGGAGAAAGTGAACCCATTTTCATTACGTTTTCAAGTACCCAGCCAGAATAAACGTCCGTCCTTGGTCGAGACGGACGTTCCTAATGTTATGAACGTCCACCCCCACAGGACGGACGTTTAATAGGCTGGACAAGTGAACGTTGTCAAGTACCCTGGCAGCCTTAAACGTCCGTCCTTGGTCGAGATGGACGTTCATAATGGGCTGAATAAGTGAACCCATGACAGCCCTTTGAACGTCCGTCCTGGGTCGAGACGGACGTTTATAATCTTAGGAACGTCCGTCCCCCTAGGACGGACGTTTAATAGCTGGAGAAAGTGAACCCATGTTCATAACGATTTCAAGAACCCTGCCAGAATAAAACGTCCGTCCTTGGTCGAGACGGACGTTTAATAGATGGAGAAAGTGAACGTTTCAAGTGTGTATGCGTTACAATTCCCCATATAGAGACCTTAAACGTCCGTGCTGGGAGGGCCCGGACGTCTAATGAGCTGACAGGGTGGTTGGAGATTTAATTGTGTTCAGACCCTTATACGTCCACCCCCCTATATCGGACGTTTATAATATTATAGACGTCCATGCCCTACATGGACGGACGTTTATGGCTGGCATGGGGAGTTGAAACGTTCAGTGTTCAGTATAATAGACGTCAGTGCCCCTGAAATGGACGTTTATAATATTATAAACGTCCGTTGCGAACCAGGACGGACGTTTTAACCCACCCGCGAATATCATTTTTAAATGCTCAAAGACGTCATATTAGTGACGACCCGGACGTCTATAATATTATAGACGTCCGTGCCCCAGCGTACCGGACGTCGAAGTACATTAATAGGTCTCCCGCGAACCCGTGACCAGTTCACTTTTGTAATAGTTCCCCATTGATTTTCATGATCTACTTGATTTGAGCTTTGAAAATCTTCATGGATTCAACGATATGATATGCAAGTTTGAAGTTTTTCTATACCTTTATTTTGGCTTGGCTTCTGCACTTTGGAGGGATTTCAAGACAAGGCTGACACGACTATATGTCTTTGGAGACAGGCAACATGAAAATCCCTGTCAGCAATATACATTCACAGAGGAGGATTGGATGCAGTTTCGTGCATCGAGAGAGTCTGAGGAATGGAAGGTATGTTTCTTAACATCTACTCAAACATTGAGTTTTTATCAATTTACACTTATTTATATAAATGGTTTCACAGGATAAAAGGTTAGCCGCCCAAGAAAGACAAAGGCTAAACGACGCACCCCACGTGTTATCACGAGGTGGATATGCAAAACTGGAGAAGAAACTGAGAAAGTCTAGAGCGGATGCCTTGGGACTTGAGTCGCCGGACCTAGCACCTGCACCTGCTAGGTACGAGCTGTGGAAGGCTGCTCGGACTAAATCTGATGGGAACATGACATCTTCCTCCGCTGCCTTGATCTCACAGAGAATTGTAAGTTCAAATTATAAGCAGTTCTTTGATTGTGTATCTATCACAACATGTCTTCTAACTTGGTTTTTTTATGGTTAGGATGAGTTGGTTGAGCAGCAGACTCAGGGCACATTTGTTGGCCAAGGTAGGGACGACATTCTAACAACGGCCATTGGAAGGCCCGAGCACCCAGGACGTGTACGTGGAGTTCCTGGGGCGATTGGTCTTCGTGACTACTTTGGCCCTACACAGAAAACCCCCCAATCAATGAGTCAGGAGACACTGAGGCAGATGGATCTTCAGTGGGAGGAAAGACTCAACCAAAGCATGAGATCAATGGAGCAACGATTCATGGAGCAGATACAAGAACAAAAACAAATACAAAGAGTGCTTGAAGAAAAACTGCACTCCATGACGCAAGGCAACATGGGGGCCGATGACACTCCCACACCACCTCGTGTCAGCACTAGAGGATCATGCTCTGCTGTAGAACCCACTCAGTATAGCGGTCAATATGAGCTGTTGATTGATGGGGATCCCCCACGCATTGTGGCTGTCGGACGAGTGCTTGAGGGAGGGGAAACCATTCATGGTGTTGCCATATTACCCCAGCACGTGTGTGTGACCATTGACGAGGTTCGATCCCCAGGCTCAGGTGCCTGTACCCACTCCAGAAATTAACTTTGTAGGGGAGGCCATAGGATCATTTATTGCCTGGCCTAGAGCATTGATCATGTCTCACATCGCTACTCCACAGGTATAATTAACTTAGTATTTCTATGTTTATTCTACAAATAATTGTTAATACCTCTTTGACGTAAATTCTTATTTGTAGTTCACACGTCCTCAGAAGCAGCCGATTCATGATACAGTCATAAATGAAGATGATGACATGGCTGAAGCGGAGGATGATCCTCTATCAAAGCTAATGACAAAATTACCCAGGTTGAAGAAAGCACCATTAGAACTATACTGGGATTTGAGAGTATTTGGTCTTCCCCCACATGTGCCAGTTTATATCACATTATCTGATGCATTGGAGATGATTACGAGAGACCGGATGTTGAATATTTCCATCATTCAGCTCTGGTGCATGTAAGATAGTCAATTCGGTCTTTCATTTTACTTTTATTTACATTAGTTTCTAACAACTTAACTTTCTTGTTTTAGGTACATGGACACAATCCTTGTAGACCAAGGTCGGTCTTCCATGTACGGATTTGTTGAACCTCAGACCATTCAACCGTCTGGTAACACACTTCAAAACAGACAAGATTATTTGCAAACATGGATGGATGAGTCAAAAAGAGACGTATACCTTGTGCCATACATTGAGGGGTAGGTGTTGTTAAATGTGGTCAGTTTATTATTATAGTTTCCCTAATTAGTTGAATAACTATTTGTCCTTCGTGATAGGTCGCACTGGCAGCTGATGGTCATCATTCCCAAACAATGTAAAATTATATGGTTTTGTTCGTTGCACAGGAGGATGAAAAATGATTTGAGAACCATGCTTCAAGGGTAAGTGTTTCTCCAAAAATGACTTTGAATTTCATGTTCACCTTCAACTTTTATGATAAATATAGTCATATTAATTATACTTTGTGTTTTCAATCTGTACAGAGTTATTGGTAAATCTCGTGGTCAACTGGTTCAAATTTTGTATCCAAAGGTTATAAGTCATTTATAGTTTCTAATTCATTTTCTATGTTATTGAATGATCTAAATTCTTAACTATTTAGTTTGTGATTTTAGTGTAACCAGCAGCTAGATTCATGGGAATGTGGCTTCTATGTGATGTGTTGGATTAAGACCATCATTCGAGCTGTCATTACAGATGACTGGAATGAGGTAATGATGTATAACTTCAATACATTACAAATCAAATTCATCTTCAACATATATGAAACCATAATGAATCTTTCTTGAATTTTGCAGCGCTTCAAGAGTACATCGCCTATTCCAGTGGACACAATTAAACAGATAAGGCAGGAGTGGACCGCTTATGTTCTCCAAAGATTGAGTTAGGAATAGTTTTATTTCTTGTTGAACATTGTTTAGTTTTAGTTTAAGTTTTATGTTGATAGTTTTGGTAGTGGATTGAACTCCACATTATGTAGAACATATGAAACGCATATTTATATTATTGCAAAATTGTTCTAGGACATTTTTCTGCTTTTCAGGTGTGGTTTTATTGAAAAAATAAATATATTTTTTAAAAAAAAACGCCCTGTAGACGTCCGTTAGTGTAAACTCGGACGTATATAGACGTCTGACTGTGCACTAACGGACGTCCAACTCCCCCAGACCCTACCACAACCATTCAGCCAAGTAGACGTCCGTGCGGGCACCACGGACGTTTATATAAACGTCCGTCCTGGTACCACGGACGTGTCAAAAAACGTCCGTCCCCTTAGGACGGACGTTTATATAAACGTCCGTCCACACACCACGGACGTTTATATAAACGTCCGTCCTGACACCACGGACGTTCATATAAACGTTCATCCTTTAACCACGGACGTTCATATAAACGTCCGTCCTTGCACCACAGATGTTTAGATAAATGTCCGTCCTGGCACACGGACGTCTACATAGACGTCACCCGCATAGACGTCCGATCTCCCCCAGACGTTAAAGGGCCAACAGAACGGACGTCTATTGCTCGTTCTGCACTAGTGGAATCAAACCAACTTTCAATCCAAAATCTTAAAAGTATGAATTTTTGAGGTTTTATTCTTATATTGATTATCTTTTCGTATTTGTATCTAATAAGAAAGTTAAACTCACACTTAAATTCTATAAAATGAATTAAGAATGAATTAAAAATAACTAACCTTCGTCAACAAAGATCTTCATGTTCAAAAGATTACGAACACCTGAGTCATGAAGAACTAATATTCCTTCTAAGATGATGATATCTCCAGGATGAACCTAATTGACCAAGAGAAAGAAATGTAAACCCATTGAGTGCATCCATCATGATAGGATTTGCATTATAACAATATAGTGTAATTATGATGAATCACAATATCAATAAGGCAATTGACAATTATAAAGAACAAATTAAACACTTAATTAAATCTCTTTATATATTTCTGATTTTCCAAAATTCATATTAATAATACCTGACGTGCAGATTCAATTCTCTTATGGTTTTTGGAATCATAATTAGGTATATCAACATGTTGTCCACATTTTAATTTCTCCATTGTTGAGAGCAAAAGCTTCGTATCAAAGGCATCTGAAAATTCAACAACACCAAGTATTCTCATGCTGGTTTATATTTTCAAATCAATTATATATCAAATTTCGAAATTAGTGTGCTAAAAAACAAAAATTTGATTCACTGTGTACTCACCAGGATGATCAAAATTATACTCATTAACCTTTTGCAGTGTCTGATCACTCAGTGGGTAATAAAACGAATCCTGTAGCACATGTCAATGAATTATAACCTAAAATTTAAAACAAAAAATTGTTTATATTTAGATAAATCAACGCCATAATTATCATTAAAATTAGCACAAAAAAAACTATTCAAACTTGTTTTTGTTGTAATTGTAGAGATTTTTTTACTTGGCTAATGAGGACAACACGTTGATCACGAAGTTGGGTATTTATCATATTACAAACAGTTGTTTTTCCAGATGCAGTTCCACCAGCAACACCTATTTTTTTTTATGAAAATAAAATAAAAATTAGAGAAATTTGAAAACTAAAAAACACTAAATATTATTTATTTATTACCAATGAAAAAAGGTTGCTTAGGTGTTGTTGGAGCTTTGGAGTCAGTGGATTCGATCGTATGCTTGTCCTCAATGTTGAGATTCATTGGCATTTCACCCTTCTTTGTAAAATCATTCTTCTCCATTACTTCAATCTAGATGCATCTATGACCTAGTATTAATCACTTAACACATTAATTTATATACATGAGATCAAAAGGCCCAACATGTATGGTAAAAAGAACATACCAACCTTTGATCTCTGCTTATGTTGTGGAGAGTTTGTTACTCACATGTGTTTTAGTTAAATCTTATTAACTAATTTTTCTATAAATAAATATTATTTTTTATTCTAGTTCGTTATTGTTTAATTTTTCAAAAAAAATGTAAAGTATAAAACATATTAAATTATTATTTGTTTTGTTGATCACTAGAGACATAGAGAAGGAGCTTGATTGGAAATATCACTACTATATATGTTATTATTAGTAACAATAGAAAAATATTACTAAATTAAGAATGTTACTAATATCATTTAGTAGCATCATATCAAATATTACTAAATTAAGAATGTTACTAATTCTTACTAAATTAAGAATGTTACTAATGACTTTTAGTGACATTTTTACACATCAAGACATTTATAAAAATGTTACTATTTTAAATAGAGACATTTTAAAATTGTTCCTAAAAAGTTTTAGTAATATTTTTTTTATAAAAGAAACAATATAAAAATGTTACTAATTAATATAAATATTTTATAACATTTTATAAAAAATTAACTAAAAACCACATAATGATAGTCTAATGTTAAATTTGTTGATTCATTATCACGAAAACATTTATGCAAGGCCCACTAACAGAATTACTGTCCTCTAAAGAAAAAATAAATAATATGAAATAAAATATTGCCATCAGCATATACAGCATGCATTATGGCGTTGCTCCCTCCACCCCCACGTACTTCTCCCTCCACCTCCCCAATTTTATATAATTCCAATTATGTCCTAACCCAATTTTATATAATTCCAATTATGTCTTAAAGTAAAATTTTTTTACTTTTTCTATTTTAATATTTTAATTAATTTAAATTTACTTTTTTTCTATTTACTGCCTACACCTACCAACCTTTCATTTCCATCTCTCACTTCTCACTTCCGTAACCTCTCCCTCACTTCCGTAACCTCTCTCTCATTTCTCACTTTCGTCTCCAACTTCTCCATTTTTCTCCATTTCTTCTTTGTTTTTCGTTTTTGTAGAAGATCGTTTGGTGTGGAGCAAGACTGGTGCGGAGGAATAGCGTGTGCGGAGAACAGCGTGGAAGAGCGAGATCTGCGTTCCAGGTTGGTTCTTTCACCCCGTGCTCTGTTTGTCGACGATTTTACTGTGCACGAAAGGCTAAAACGGATGTGGGACATCCGTTTGCCTTCGACGGATGTCCGACTTCCGTCGACGGATGTGGGATATCCGTTGAAGGCCAATCGGATATCCCACATCCGTTTCGGCTGTGCTGCATTTTTTTTACTTTTTTAATTGTTTTTAAATTATTATAACTGAAATATATATTTATATATTTGATATATTTATTGTTAAATGTTTTTAAATTTTCTTTTGACTTAGATTATTATTTGAATATTTTATAAAAAATTTTATTTGTAGTTTATAAATAAATTGATTAAGAATTAGATATGAAAACTTTTATATATTTAAATTATTTTTATTTCTTAAAATAAATATTATCAATTTAATTTATTTAATATTAGTAAATTTGTATTTGTATTTATTTTATTTATAGTAAATTTGTATTTGTAATAATAATTAATTTAATAATAATTAAATGAAAATGTATTTAAATATATTATTTTAATTAATTAGCTAATTGTTTCTTTTATTTAATTTTTGTTGTAAGTTAATAAATTAATTATTATTAGTTTAATTTATTTTGAATTGCATTTTTTATAGTTTATTAATGATATTTGAAACAATAATTTATTTTAATTTTTGAAATTAAATAAACAAATTATTGTTAGAAATGGCAAGAACACGTGGTGCATCTTTTAATTCTCGAGGTGAGAGTTCTCGAGGAGAGAATTCGTCGCAGGGCGAAGCTCGAAGAAGACCTACCGTTTCTGCTCGTAGAAGTCGGGCAGCTCCTATCCAGCATGACCCCATAGCTGAGGAGCGAGTCGTTGAGGAACAAACATATGAGGCGTATGAGACTCATGGAGAGGAGAATGCATTTGAGGCCCCTAACGATGATGACGATGAGGAGGAGCATGCAGATGTTCATGACATACAAGAGGATGTCGCTGGATTTCCTGGAGGTCCACACGATCATTCATTGCTGACGCACTATGTTCAGCATGTAGCTTATGCTATTTCCCAAGGCCGGGTGAGTGCAAAAATAAAATTTATTTTATTATTTTTTTTAATAGAAAATTTATTAAATATTGATGTGTAGGATCGAGGGGACACACTGAAGTTGATCTCCCACGGAAAAAAAGTAAATAAGTTAGGACCATGCCACGAGGGAATTCAAGACATTGTGTTGAATTCCAGTTTGATGCCTCTTACAGGGATTTGTTATGATTACGTTGATAAGGGGTTACTCCTCGGATTCATAGAGAGGTGGCATTTTGAGACCAGTAGTTTCCATCTCCCTATAGGGGAGATGTCGATTACTCTTGATGACGTCTCGACATTACTTCACCTGCCCGTGATGGGGCAAATGTGTGATTTGGAGGAGTTGGAGTTTGAGGAGGCTCGTACAGCCCTTGTGCAACTACTCGGCGTTGATGGTGGCACAGCAGGTTCTGAGATGGAGGACGCACGTGGTCCGAAAGTCAGACTCAGCTGGCTTAGAGAGATATATGTTCAGAGGTGTGAGTCGCAACATTGGGACTATGCTGCTAGAGCATATTTGTTGCATCTAGTAGGATGCACAATTTTTGCAAATAAGAGTGCCAGTTCTATACGCGTGTCTTACTTATTGTTATTTAGAGACGTACACGCGTGTGGCAGATATGCCTGGGGTGTTGCTGCACTCGCCTATTTGTACGACCAGCTCGGGGATGCGAGTCTCGCCTCCACGAAGCAGATGGCTGGATATTTGACTCTATTTCAGGTACAGTTATAACTTTGACATTTATTTCATGTATTTATTTCCATGTTCGAAGATGGATGAAATTTAATTGAATAATTATTTTTTAGAGTTGGATATACGAACATTTCCCTAGTATGACTTAGGGAATACACTTGATATGGCATTCATCAAATCCAAGTCTCGGTCAGTCACAATAACTTTAGGACCACCCTCAGATGTTAAAAATAAACCTTTAAGCTTTTCCAAAGCCCATGTGAAATTACTCTGCCTTTCAGTAGACAAGAAAGCAAATGCTGCTGAGAAGGTTAACCCTGTAGACGTCATACCCACAATCTCAAGCAACGGAAGTCTATATCTATTTGTTTTATATGTGGAATCCATCATAAATACAACATTAAATGAGTTTAACAATTTCACCGCATCAGGATGTGTCCAAAACAAGTCAGTAACAACCTTTGAATCATCAACACACCTACTCCAGTGAATGTACTTATCCCGATCCAACAACATCATAAGTTGTTGTAGTTCAGTTCTGGACCCTCTTAATGATCGTTTATACGCATGCCTTGCGTTGTAGATTTGTTTAATCGTTGTCACATTTCGATCATTATTTTGTGTGAGTATTAATAAAATATTTGCAGGTGTAACTTTACTCTTTGTCATATCAACCAGTAATGACTTCTCACTCGTATTTAACCTGCCAGCATAAGGGTGACCCACTAAAGTTTCAGCCAACTCATGGTTGTGATGTCCACACATCACCTTCAACACCCATCCGGCCCCATCTGAACATGGTTTACCCTTTAATCTAAACGGACATTCACATTTACGAGTGCCGTATACACTAGCCACTGCATCAGCTTTGTATTTCCTATATTTTCCCCCTCTTTCACATCCAAGTATGACATACGTTTTTCTTCCCCGTACACCAGTACCTATGTCAGATCTTACTATTACCACAACAAATCCTAAATCAAAAGCCATCCCTCTTACCCATTGAATTAAGTGCTCCCGTGAATGAAATATTTCATTTGTTGTAAATCTATTTGTTAAATCTCTCTCTACAACTTTGCTAATTGATGAAGACAAATCAGATTTCAAACTACAACCAATCTGAGAATCCATATGAAGATATTCATCCATTTTAAATAATAATCACCTACAAAATTATAATGACCCTTATTAACATAATTAATAATTAATCAAACAAATATAAAAATATTAATATAATTAAATTATATATTTGATATAAATAGAGTAATAAATAATTTTTTATATAATTATCAAATTATTAAAGAATTAAAGATACAAAAATCATCTATAACAAATTCATATTTTAACAAAATTATTACGTTTAAAAACTAACCATATATAACATTTAAAATTATAAATTTAAATATAAATTACTGTAAATAAAATAAACAAATAAAATAAAAACGAAACGTAAAAGGAAACTGCCTCTGGACGGATGACATCCTTCAACGGATGTCAACATCCGTTTAAGGCAAAACGGATCATCCGTTTTGCCTTAAACGGATGTTGACATCCGTTGAAGGATGTCATCCGTCCAGAGGCAGTGTTCCTTTTATGTTTCGGTTTTATTTTACTGCGTTTTGCGGCTCATGCAAGGATTATAGGCTTGGATATTAAAAGGATTATTGGAAGTATGGGAAGGGTTTAGGGTTTAGGATTATAGGAAGGATTATGACTACGTACCTGGAGAGGAACCACGACAAGGACACTACACCACAAACGCACTGTACCACGTACTGCACCGAGAACAAGAGGAAGATTGCTTGATAATTCTTTTCACGATCACCAAGCTTTGCAGAAAAATATTTTACTCATACAAGGAACTACGTAGGTTATCAGTGAAATATGTTATAAATGAATAAAATTAAAAAATAATAATTTTAAAAATAAAATTTTACTGAGGGGCAAAATAGTAAAGGAAAGATGGAGGAAGGGGCAAAAAAGTAAAGGGGAGGTGGAGGAAGAGATGTGTGGGGGTGGAGGGAGCAACTCCCCATGCATTATTAAATGCAATTTCTCTATTTTTATCTTGTGTATGTTATGTAAACTCTATTTTTGCACCCTTTAGTTTATTTTGTATTTTTCTGTTTTCTGATGTTTATTGCTCTATTTAACCCATGTTTATACATACTACAAAAAATAAGACAATTATCTACTATAAAAATTCATTTATACAGTAAAAAATTCATATGTAAATTTCTCGTAATTAACATCATTAGAAAGTTAAATCCTTTAAAAATGAAGTTAATTAAAATTTTCAAATCACTACAAAAAAAAAAGTGGGTACTAGAAGCCGATTTGGGTAAGTTACATTTTATACTAGCTATATCATAACTCTACATATAAATCATACACTTTTCAGTAAACTACAAAATTTTCATCTAAAATTTTAGTGAAAACAAGAACTCAATATTTCAACATTTCTACCATTTACAAAAATGGTACTTCTCACTATACCTCCAAGGTTTTTTCTTTTTTCACCTCCAAGTTTATAGCTTTTACATTTATTTAAAATCGTATTTAATATATCATTTATATATTATCTCTTTTCCGAAAAGTTTTTCAATAACACTATTTAACTTTTTAGTGTTTTTTTTAGGTATTTCAAATCCTTTTCAATAAACCACTAATTTAATTATCTATAAAGTGACATCTCATCCTGAGTGACCACCACTAATAGAACGAGACATCCATAATAAAATCTCTTTCTTCAGCTATAGATCTCTATCAACCACCAATCTACCTTTCCACCTGAGTTTATTTTATTGTCAAGTGAAGTGCTTGTGAGAAGAGTTGTTGAGTTGTTATTCTAGATCTATAATGAGTTTTTGAACAGAATGATCAGATTGCCAAGATTGTTGGATCTTAATGTACATATCATAATCAGGTTGGTGACTGTCAATACCCAATTTCGTCCGGGTAAATAAAATTCATCACAAAAATAAATAAAAAAAAACATAAAAAACCAAAATGAAAAATACTATTTATTTTACTTTTTGTACCCCCAAATTTTCTTTTAAACACTTAATCCAATGGCCCAAAATAATCTCTTACTTTTTTACTTCCTTACCACCCTTTTCTCTTATCACACCCCACTCTCCACATCACCATCCACATCACCCTCCACATCTCATTCCACATCATCTACCTTTTTCATTTACTTTTTCCACATCATTTCCATATTAATTTTATATATCAACTTTTCTAACTATTCCACTTACATTTTTTAATTATATCTTCTCCATCAACATTTTTTATTATCCATTTTTCTCCACCTTATTTTTCCACCCACTTTTTATATTATTTCTTTCACTTATTTTCCACATTAACTTCTACTATTCACTATATTTTATTTCACCTAATTTCTCCACCAACTTTTTATATTATTTCTTTCACTTAATTTCCACACCTAATTTCTCCACCAACTTTTTATATTATTTCTTTCACTTATTTTCCACATTAACTTTCACTATTCACTATATTTTATTTCACCTAATTTCTCCACCAACTTTTTATATTATTTCTTTCACTTATTTTCTACATTAACTTTTTCTATTCATCTTTTTTTAATTATATTTTATTTCATCTAAATTTTCCACTAACTTTTTATATTATTTCTTTCACTTATTTTCCACATTAACTTTTACTATTTACTATATTTTATTCCACCTACTTTCTCCACCAACTTTTTATATTATTTCTTTCACTTATTTTCCACATTAACTTTTTCTATTCATCTTTTTTTTATTATATTTTATTTCATCTAAATTTTCACCACCTTATTATATTATTTTTATTCATCCACTTTCTTCATCCTTAACTCTATAAATACCTACATTCCCTTCACTTTACAGAGACATTTTTTTACACAATATCCATCTTTTTTTTCTCTCACACCAAACCTTTTCATTTCCACCCCAAAACAAAAAAAACAAGAGAAAACTCTTTTCCTGCACCCCTTTATTCACATTTCGAACCCCATCCTCATTAGGCTTTGGCCCATTCAGTTTTAAACCTTTTCTATCCTACGCGCACAACAAGAAAAAAACCTCGGGTCTGACCAGCAACTACTACGCGGCACCCCTAAACCTCACAGTTGCACTCCTATCATCCTTTGGGCCTGAGAACAGGAGTCTTCCGACACACCTGGTTTTTTTTCTATACACCCCTATCCTTATTTAATTGTTTTTTATGCTCTTAGTATTTGTTTGGTTCCGTATTGGTTGTTTCATTTGTTTTATTTTTATTTTCTTCACTCTTTTAGTATTTGTCTCACTATTATAATATCTTTCTCGTGTTTTGTATTTTATTTTTATTAATTGGATTTGTTTATTTTAAACTTCAATTTTATTTGTTAATAGAAAACGACACAACCATAAAAAAAACAACAACCTAAAAGACAAAAAAAAATGAAAAAAGGTACAAAAGAAATAAATATATAAAATTGCAGCATTATAAAATGGTTTTAGAACTTTTTAATAGTAACGTTATTTCTTTAAGCAATTGTTTTCTAAAAAATATAAGATAAAATTAAGAAATGGTTTTAGTGTGTTTTTAACGTTTAGCAAATATGGTTTATTTTTATTTTTATTTTGACATTCTTAAAACACTTGTGTAAATAATTTTACTGTTTTTTTTTATATAGCAAAGTATCATTTTGTGTTATGTAAATAACTAAGTAATTATATTTGTAGACTTTATTTTAAATATGCATGAAAACATTATTTTAATATTGTAAAAATCTACAAAAAAAAATAGAAAACAATAAATAAAAATAATGAAAAATATAAAATATATATATATATATATAAAATTTTAAAAAGCATGTAATTATATAAATATCGGTATGAGTACTCGTGCGATCGTACGCATCAGCCTAGTATTCATTACCCAAAATATAAAATAAACAAAAAAAAATGTCGTATGAGTATTCGTGGGATCGTACGCATCAGCGTAATGCTCATTACGCAAAACAATAAAAAAATAAGGAAAAAGTCGTGTGAGTGCTCGTGCGATCGTACGCATCAGCCTAATGCTCATTACGCAAAAATCAAAATATTACATCAAAATACCAAAAAATATAAAATCTTCAAAAACCAAAAACATCAACCCTTTCAAGCAAGCAAACAATATTTCTAGCCAGAACTACGTGGTCCTTGATTCTCCATCAAAAGTGGAGATACCTAGGAGCAAGGCTAGCCCTTGTCAGGTTCATTTCCCCAAAAACCCAAATTTATCCATAATCAATTAAACAAATCTTTCAAACAATTTCCAAACAAATTTTCAAGCAGTTTCAAAAGAATTACATAACCCTGATTTCTCATTTTTTATGAGAATATGTAGGAGCAAGGTCAATCCTTGTCGGGCACAAAAAAAACTAAAACATATATTTTGTTTCTTTAGAGTTTTATTTTAGGGGATAGTTAAACATTTTGAAAACCACATCATATTCGCGTATTTAATTAAAGGTACTGCCTTAAGGCAGGCGTTGTAGGGTGCTAATACCTTCCCTACACGTAACCGGCTCCCGAACTTAGAATTTCATTTTCGCAGACCATGCCTTATCATTTTATGGTTTTTTTCCGTAGTTTTCCAGAATAAACTATGGTGGCGACTCCAAATCTCTTTTTCCAAATGGTTGTTTCTTTTTTCAGATCGTCGTCCCGTCGCGATTCCGGTTGCGACAGTGAGTAGTTAAGGCATGACAGTGAGAAATATTCAAACTGGATATGGCATCGGCTAGTACATTTTCTTGTCCTTGCTTATATTTAATCTGAAAATCAAATTCCATCAATTTGACCAACCACTTTTGGTGAAAAGTAGTGGTAAGTCTTTGGTCCAAAATGTATTTAAGGTTGCGATGATCAGTTTTAATAGTAAACCCTTTGTTAAGTAAATAGTGTCGCCATATTTTAGCAACTAACACCACTACTAAAAGTTCCTTCTCATAGGTGAAAAATGATTGGTTTTGTTTGTTAAAACTCCTACCAATGAAAGTAATTGGATGATGATCCTACATAAGTATAACACCTATACCCAACCCAAAAGCATCTACTTCAACCACAAACTCCTTAGAAAAGTCAGGTAAAGAGTGTTCCAGGAAAATTCATTATCCTTTCATAACATATCAATCAATGGTTTAACAATGGTATCATACTTGGACACAAATTTTCGATAGTATCCAGTTATCCGTTAAAAACTTTGTAATTGTTTAAGGGACCGGTTTATATTTGAGAGATAAGTAGAAACTCCTTGTTTTGAAATAAAATGATCCAAATGTTCAACCTTATACACATCAAAATAACACTTGGATACTTTTGAAAATAATAAATTGCTTCTTATAATGTGTAACACTTTAGACAAGTGAAGAGGAGGATCAGAAGGAGACATGATGTATATAAGGATATCATCAAAAAACACAAGTAAAAACTTTGTTAAAAAATCCTGAAAAATAGAATTCATCAACCATTGAAAAGTGGCAGGAGCATTTGTTAGTCTAAAAGGCATGACTAAATATTCATAGTGTCCACCATGAGTTTTAAATGTAGTCTTGTATACATCTTCCTCCTCTATTTTCACTTGGTTATAACCAACTCTCAAGTCAATCTTTAGAAAAAGCCATGCAACTCATCTAGTAAGTCCTCCACAAGAGGGATTGAAAACTTGTTTTTAATTATGTCTTTGTTTAATTCTCTATAATCAACACATAATCTCCAGCTTTCATCCTTCTTTCCCACCAAGACTATCGGGCTTGTATAAGGGTTATCATTGTATTGAATTATTATGGATTGTAAGTATTCTTTGATCAACCAATCAATAACATCTTTTTGCTGTTTAGCATACCTACAAGATCTTTTATTGACAGGATTAACACCCTAAAGTAAATGATTTTTTGTGGCCATGGTCTGGTCGTTTAAGAGGCAATTTCGTAGGCATTTGAAATACATCATCAAATTCAAGCAAAAGATTCTCATATTCTATATGAATGCTAGGTTGAAAAGCATGTGCAGTTAGAGAATTCAAGATACAATTGTTGCCAACCTCTCAATTACTAAGCATGGATAAGTGTACTGCATTGGAAATTGTCTTTTGTAATTGTTGTTTTTGAATGGTTCTAATTCCCCATGAAAAAGCACCACGAAGAACATGTTTCTTATTATTTACAATAAATTCCATTGTCAACTTATGAAAATTCCATGTGATATCACCTAAGGTAACTAACCATTTGATGTATCACCTAAGGTAACTAACCATTTGATGCCTAATACAAGATCGCAACATCCACTAGTAAAAAAAAGGTTTAATACCCAATTTTGTCCCTAGTTTGGTTAGCAAATCTCAATTTAGTCCCTCATTACAAAAGTGTTTAAAATGGGTTCTTACTTTTAAATTTTTGAGTCAAATTAGTCCCTTCCGTTAAATATAACCAAACAGAGTTAATGGGATGATGATGTGGCAGAATGCAATGATAACGTGTTATTCTTATATTATACGCACAGTGACGTGTTAGAAGTTAAACTGGATATTAAAGATTAAGTATTTGAAATGAGAGAAAAATCGATTTAGGGCCTTTTCTTTTCTGTTAATCACATATGTCTCCCCCACCTCCACAAATTCCAACACTCATTCATCACTTCACATACAAATACTTCATCACCTTCATTCACCCAAACCCCAAACTCATAGAGCACCTCCACAACCACCAACCAAAGCTGCAGACTGCCCAATTCCACACACAAAACTCTTCACCTCTCTTCTTGAACCATCCACGATCATCAATAGCACACACATTTCATGGAGAATCACTGGAGAGAGGAAGTAGAAGCATAGGAAGAGAGGAAGAGGAAACAGTGCGCACCTTAGCATGGATTCCTCTCCATCGTTTTCTCTTTCCTCGCTCGCTTCGACCCCACGGCATCATCCACTCTCCAATTGAGAAAGGCATTAACTCTCATTCCCATCCCCACTCTGCCTCACATAAACCCAACCCTAACTTCTATCTTTTCCCTTCACACCCAAGGAGATGTTGTGGCTCCTCCCACCTCAACGTCGTCCTCCGCCTCCTGCTCCAGACGTCACCACTCTCCTTTTATCGCGCCGCCCCATTCTGCATTGCCGACAAATGTGCCTTTAATCGAACCTCCATTCCCGAGAATACCTTGATTCTCGAGAGCTACGTGGGGGGTTATATATCTAAATTCAGATCTAGTTGTTGTAGACGACATTGCGAAACACGAGTGTGATGGTGATAGATCTGGTGTGGTAACGAAAACTCAGTTACAGTAGAAGGATAGAGAGCTGGATGGATATCCAGAAGAGCGACCGATCAAAGAACTGGGTTCTCTGCCGCCATTTCTGCTGGTGTTCGCGGGACACGTGTGGCCCATTGAGCACAGGTGGAATCAAGACCTGTCTAGGTTGAAAGTTGAAAGGGAAAAATGGAAGAGAAAGTTGAAAGAGAAGGTTCAGAATTTTTCTAGGTTTGGATTTGGAAGGGGAAGCTGAAAGAGAGGTTCCCAAATTGGGAAGTGAATCAAAGACAAAATTTGGCTGCCCCATCTTCCCAAACAAATTCAGTGAACGTCATGTAAGCGGGGGCAAACGGAGGCAGAGGCAAAACGGTAGTGGGTGGTGGTTGCAGTGTGATGAAAGCGGGGCGAACGATATCGTATTTGGAAGTGTGAGTAACAGAAAATATAATTTTTGACAATTTAAAAATGACAATATCCAACTCAACCTTTGACAACTTAACATGTCACCGCATACAATATAAAAATAATCACTAGTAAAAATTTCCGATTTAAACGCGCCATATATGCCTCGGTTATGAGAAAACCGAAGCATATAACAGTTTATACCTCGGTTGCAACAGAGCCCGAAGCGGAATCCGCATACTGCCTCGGTTAAGACAAGGCCGAAGCATATACCTCTGCACAGCCCTGACATTTCTGTCCGATAAGACATTTGACTTTTGATAAGCCTCTATTGCCTCGGTTCTGCCACGCAACCGAAGCCTAAAACTCTGCTCCTTGCACCTGCTACACGGCACCCTGACATTTCTGTCAGGCTCTACTGCTTCGGTTCAGAAGGGACCGAGGTCGTTGGGCATAGCTACGACATCGGTTTTTGAGGCACCCGGTGCCTAAACCAGCATCTATTACTTCAGTTCAGAAGGGACCGAGGTCGTTGGGCGTAGCTACGGCATCGGTTTGGTAAGTGACCGAAGCCTAAACCCCTTCTGGTAACTGAAAAGTCAGAACGCCTACCTACTGCCTCGGTTTCGTAGGCAACCGGTGCCTAAACCAGCACCTATTGCATCGTGTGTTTAAGTAACCGAGGTAGTAGCTCTTATTCATCAACCAAATCAGACAGCTTCTTCTTCCTCGTATTCATTTTGTTTTCTGTCGCCGCGCCACCGCTTCACCGCTTCCAGTTCTCTCGCCTGCGTCCTGCTTTCGCCGTCTCGCCATTGGTGCCTCGCCGGTTTCTGCCACTGCTGCTGCCATTGGTGCCTCGTCGGTCTCCGTCACTGTTGCTGTCATTGGTGCGTCGCCGGTCTCCGCCACTGCTGTTGCCAGTGGTCTCACATTTGTGGTGGTGACTCTCACATTTGAAGTCTTGGATTAGTTTTGTTAGCAGGTGTTCGTTGCTGTTTCGTTCTTTATGATTAATTTTATTTTGATTGCTGTATTAAACTGCTGATAATTTTGTTGAGTTATTCTGTCCTTGATTTGGTACGCAATGTGTCTCTTCTAGCAGAGCCTGTGGATGGAGAAGGCGAAAAATCTTTGGTTTGTTAATTTGCTGTATTATTGGTTGTTGCTGATTTTGAATGCTATTCATTATTTCTGATTTTCTTAATTCAATACTTGGTTTATAACTACATTGTGTGTTTATTCTCCTTTGTTTTGTTTTTATTTTATTTTCATCTGTGGGATATATTCTTGTAATTCAAATAGTGTTGTTGGCTATTTTCCTTGCAAACCAAAAAAAGAGATATTCTTGAATGCCATGGAAAGTAGTTTTGCATCACTTGTTGTATGCTTGTTCTTGTGACCAGCTGTTGCTTAGCTCCTGTAGAATGATATTATTTATTATTTACTTAATCGTATTACTACATTGTTTTCTCATTGCTATTAATTTTTTGTGAACCCTGAACTTGATATTTGGAGCATACTTGTTCTCTTCTGTGTTGCTACCTGCTGGTCAATAATCATATATTTAGGCTATTTTTGCAAATATGTTTTAGAGAAAAGAATACCTGGTGCATGTATTGCCATTGAAACATAAATACTAAAGGATAAAATGACTTGTTCTATTCTGTGTTGCCAACTTGCTTTCAATAATCATACATTTAGGCTATATTTGCAAGTCTGTTTTAGATACAGGAATACCTAGTCTTTTGGTTGTTCAGTATTTTTGTTTTAAATTGTAAGTAGTTAAAAACTGACTGTAACTAACAGATCTGGTAAGTTCATATATCAATTAGCAATTCTGATAAATGATCATTTGCTCTTGGCGTGTTAGTTGAATTAAATAATGTGAACTTTTAATATTTAGTATTGGAATTTTATCTTCAAAAATTTCCGTTTGCAGGGTCAGCAGTTCAATTTTGGTTAAATGGTACAAGAATTATGCTTATACTAAACATACTGTTAGTGGAACTTGGAACTATTGTAAGGAAGTGTGAAATTTTTTTTGCAGTGTATTGGAGCCACAACGTTGGATGAATATAGGAAGCACATTGAAAAGGACTTGTAGCTGCTGCCCAGCTGTCACACCAGTATATTAGGTTTGTCATATTTAAACCCTCTTTTTTCTTTTTTGATTCATTTTATCTTTTTGGTTGCACTGGAACAGACATGTTTTTTTATTAGATCACTGGAAAATTTTCATATTTATATTAATCTTTCTAATCTATATTAGTTTATCTCTTTAAACTAATTATTATTATTATTATTATTCAATTTATCGATTTAATGAACTGAGATTTAAAAATCATGAAATTTTTTTTAGTAGAAGATTTGACGAAAGTCATTTAATTATTGATAGTTAATTTGATTTAATTTTATCATAATTAAGATAGCTATCGGCATGAATTTGTAGTTGCCTGGATAAATTATTCTGTAATAAATTATGGCCAATGCAAGATGGGTAATAAAATAAAAGCAAGGTTAGACGTGTTCTGTAATTGTTGCATTTTTTTTCTTTAAAATTTATTTTGTAATAATATTAAGTTGATTATTCTGACTCAAATTCTTCTAATGTTAAGTTATTATGATAATTTTAGAGTTGAATATTAAGTAGGTGTACCTCCGCCACTACTGCTGCCAGTACTCGCGCATTCAGGCCTCGTTGTTGGCTGCGCCTCCGCCCTTCACCTACGCGTCACCGTTGGCCTGCCGGTGTTTCCTCCGCCACTGCTGCTGTCATTGGTACGTCGCCGGTCTCCGCCACTACTTCTGCCAGTGCTCTCGCCTGCCGGTGCTTCCTCCGCCACTGCTGCCTCCGCCGGTACTGCCTCCAACGCTGTTTCATTCTTCCTGTCTACATTGAGGTTAGTTGATTGTATTTTTGCTGATAATAATTGTTGTTTCTTGCTGATAATAATTGTTGTTTCTGGAAGAGAATCAAATCGTATGTATTGGTTGAGTTGATTTTTTAAATTTTGTTGGATCAAGCATATATTGTCCTTATTTAACATCACATTTGTCATAATTGATGGCACCAGATTAAGAACTAGCAGAGGCATCACTAATAAGATTCACAAACTAACGACAATTTATCTGCTATAATCTGATTAATTTGTTGCAATGGCATTGTCATCTTCTATAGTAATGACATCAGGAAAACCCAAAGGAAATAATATGCCAAAAAGCAAGAGTAGAGTATTAACTCGCCTAAACAAATAGATACCTTAAAGTAAGCATATGTAAACATAAAAGGTGTTAGGATGAATTATTACACTGTCAGAAACATTCCTCTGTTTAGGGACAATTATTGGATTAAAGGATGGGAAAATGCCTGTAAGGATGAGACACAATCAACCACAATTCTAAATCAAAGTGCACATAAACATATGACTTTAATTTATGAAATTGCGGTAAGAATTTGTCTGAAAGAATGGATCAGGGGTCGAAAGAAATAATTTGAATACTTCATACTAAAATAATTGCGTAATTTATTTATGACTTTAATTTTTACAATGTTAGTGTAAATACAATCCATTCAAAATCAATTTAGAAATATATTTCTCAAAAAAGTTTGTAAAAATTCAATATTTTTAATTATATATAAAATTAAATGGCAGATAGCATCGAAAACTTTATAGTCACGGTACATTCTAATTAATTTTTCATTAAGTTCATATGCATATGTTTATACTAACATATAAATTGGACATCAATTTTTATAAAATCAAATGTTTATTTTATACTGTTTTTTAAGGATTGGTAGTTTAATTTATTTAAGGATAATTTTTTTTTCAATTTAATATATATATATATTATGGTATTATAAAAGGCATTTTACTCAACTTACTTATTTATATGAAATCATTAAATTTACTTATTTTATTAAAAATTAGTATAAATAGTAGATGAAAATTAAAGTGTTATAACACATCTAATTAGACTAATAAATAATTTTATATTCATACTATCAAAACGTTATTGATAAATAAGTGTTTAAAAAGATGAAATTGTTAACTTACAAACTTAATAATAATAAATCATTATTAATAAAAAATGGTAAGAATATAATAAAAGATTATTATAAGTAGGTTACAAATCAATTCGCTTCTAATTTAGTTTGAACTTGTTTAATAGACAAGTTGTCTAACCTATACCTATATATTAGAAAATCAATTAACAAGATTGATAGATTTTGAGACAAATAATTAACAAGTATCTAAACCCTAAAGTTAATTGAAATGACATTATTTACTCTTGGTTGAATATATTGTTTGGTTGAATATATTACATATTGCGTATGTAATTATTTGTTTGCTTGAATATATATTGTTGTTGTGAATTAGCCTTAGTTTCCCGTTTGAGATTCAATACAAAAATTATTTACTATCTCCAGATTTTTTGAACAAACATACTTTTTACAAATAAAAATAGAGGAGATGGTAATAATAATTTACAGTATTGAATCTTGAATTGTCCGGTTGGACAGTTTAAGAAGAGTAATAACTTTTTCATAGTTTATTATAACATATCAATTTTAATATACATTTCTTAAATTTCACGAAAATTTGTCGGTGTGTTTTGTATTGATCTTCGGGTGCATATTTGATTGTGATTTATAATCACTTTCATTTCGTGTAACCTGAAGACCAATGCGAAATGCTGGCAAAATTTCGTGAAATATGAGATATGTTGTTTAAAATTGATATGTTTAATAAACTAAAAAAAGTGAATCTTCTTGAATGGGATAGGGTCACACCTTGAATACAAACACGATCAAAGTGATCATTCAAGATGATTGAAATTGTGTAAACAATTTCAGTAAAGATGCGTACGGATAGAGGGTGGATTAATTTACCACGCATCAGCACTGAGTACGAGAGAGGGGTAGAAGAATTTATAGAGTTTGCGCGACGTAATGCGAGTACAAGTGATGATAATGAAGTGAAGTTCAGATGTCCATGTGTGAACTGTTTGAATGGGAGAAAGTTGAACGCAAGTGATATTAGGGAACATCTTATCTGTGATGGTTTCATACGAAGTTATACAACATGGATATGGCATGGCGAATTAACAGACTTTCCAACTGTCTCTCAAACTGAAAATGTTTATGATTCCACAATGGATATGGAAGATCAAGCAGAAGAAGAAAACTTAGAGGACATGATCCGCGATGTTGGTGCAGAAGCTTTTGCCCAAGCACATGTGTATGAAACGATCTCCACTGATGCGGAGACTCCTTTGTATGCGGGTTCAACTAAGTTCACACGGTTGTCAGCGGTGTTAAGGCTCATGAATTTAAAGGCGAGCAATGGATGGAGTGATAAGAGTTTTACAGAATTGTTGTCGTTGTTGAATGAAATGCTGCCAGATGGAAATACGTTACCCAATCGTAATTATGATGCAAAAAAAATTCTTTGTCCGATGGGTATGGAATATAAACGGATACATGCATGTCCGAATGATTGCATATTATATAGGAATGAGAATGAAGTTTTGATAAAGTGTCCAAAGTGTGGGTTATCACGATACAAGTCAAAAAACAACGGTGAAGATGGTGGTCACACAGAAAAGAATGGTTCTGCTTTGAAAGTAGTTTGGTACCTTCCACTAGTTGCCAGACTTAAGCGTTTGTTCGCGAATCCCAAAGACGCTAAAAACCTAAGATGGCATGCAGATGAGAGAACAACTGATGGGCTGCTTCGTCATCCAGCTGATTCAAAGCAATGGAAAATTATTGATCAAGAATTCCCCCAATTTGGTGAAGAATGTAGAAATCTTAGGTTTGGCTTAGCTACTGATGGAATGAATCCATTTGGTAATTTAAGTACCAATCACAGTTGTTGGCCCGTTATACTGATAATTTACAACTTATCTCCTGGATTGTGCATGAAAAGAAAGTACATGATGTTGTCAATGTTGATATCTGGTCCAAAGCAGCCTGGAAATGACATCGATGTTTATCTAAGGCCACTAGTTGAAGACTTGAAGTTGTTGTGGGTTGATGGGGTTGAAATATTTGATGCCTTTGCTTCAGAAACTTTCATGATGCATGCCATGTTATTTTGCACCATTAATGACTTCCCAGCTTACGGTAATTTGTCGGGGTACAGTGTGAAGGGTCATAAAGCATGTCCTATATGTGAAGAAAACACTGCAGCTCAACAATTAAAACACGGAAGGAAGACAGTGTATATGCGTCATCGGCGATTTTTACAATCTAATCATCCATATCGAAGGTTAAAGAAAGCATTCAATGGAGAACAAGAGAAAGACAATGCACCCATTCCACTTACTGGACTTGAAGTTGCTGAGAAAGTTAATAAAGTACATCATATATTTGGGAAAACGTCGAAGAAGTCTTCTGTAACGACCCCTTGGAAGAAGAAATCAATATTCTTTGATCTTCCATATTGGTCAAAGTTAGATGTTAGACATTGCATAGATGTCATGCATGTTGAGAAAAATGTCTGTGATAGCTTGATTGGTACACTACTAAATATCCAGGGAAAAACAAAAGATGGAGTGAATGCGCGTTTGGATTTGGTTGACATGAAGATCCGAGAAGAGTTGGCACCAAGAGAGATTGGTAAACGTACTTATTTGCCCCCTGCATGTTACACAATGTCCAAACAAGAGAAGATAAGTTTTTGTCTTTGTTTAAAGAGTATCAAGGTACCACAAGGATACTCTTCAAATTTCAAGAGCTTAGTGTCAATGCAGGACTTAAAGCTTGTTGGACTGAAGTCTCACGATTGCCACGTCTTAATGCAACAGTTGTTACCAGTGGCAATTCGTGGAATTTTGCCCAAAAAAGTTAGGCTGACCATAACTCGATTGTGCTCATTTTTCTCGTCAATTTGTAGTAAAGTCATCAATCCTACAAAGTTAGATGAACTTCAAAGCGAAATTATCATCATCTTGTGTCAACTAGAAATGTTTTTCCCTCCATCCTTTTTTGACATCATGGTGCATTTACTTGTTCATTTGATCAGAGAAATAAAGTTGTGTGGACCAGTATACTTAAGATGGATGTATCCTATTGAGCGTTATATGAAGATTTTGAAAGGGTACGTCAAAAATCAATATCGTCCAGAAGGTTCGATGATTGAAAGATATATTGCTGAAGAAAGTATTGAGTTTTGCTCTGAGTATATGACTAAAGCAAATCCGATAGGAGTCCCTCGGACATCATGGTTGAGTAGATATTCTACAAGTAAAAGCATCCGAGGTGTGAATGTGGTGACGAAAAGTCGTGAAGAATTGATGCAAGCACATTTGTACATATTAAACAACACAGATGAAGTGATCCCATTTTTGGAAGCACACAAAGCCGTTGTAAGGGACAACTATCCACGACAATCAGAGAAATGGCAGTTGATGGAGCATAACAGAACATTCTTGTCCTGGTTCAAATCTGAAGTTTCGAAAGAATCACGGTCCTCTGAGACTTTGTTGTGGTTAGCAAATGGCTTGAAGTTTGATGTTGTATGTTGTACAGGCTACGAAATTAATAATTGCACATTCTATACAAAGACTTTGGATGATAAAAGCACAGTACAAAATAGTGGCGTCAGTCTAGAAGCTGAGTCACTACAGTTTTCAACATCCAAAGATCAAAATCCTATAGTTGGATCCATGAGATACTATGGTAGAATTGAAGAGATATTTGAAGTTGATTACACTAAGTTTTCCGTTGCACTCTTCAAATGTAAGTGGGTAGACAATAAGAGTGGTGTCAAAATAGATGAATCTGGTATGACACTTGTTGATTTTCGAAAGGTTGGTTATAGAGACGAACCGTTCATCATGGCATATCAAGCAAGTCAGGTTTTTTATGTCAAAGATCCTGCGTCTGACCATTGGTATGTTGCTCTCCAAGGAAAAAGGAAAATTGAAGATAAAGAAGAGAATATAAGTAATCTTCATATCGTTGACAGCCATCCATTTAAAACGACAATAAATTTGGATGACGACCCTCTAATTGATGACATACAAGCAATACGAGAAGATCACAATGAGGGAATATATATATGACCAATCCATATGATTATGTATGAATTTCATGTTTGTGTAAATATTTATGGCAATTGTTAAATAATATGTTATTTTATAAGTGCTTTATTTATATATCATCTTATTTATTGTGACAGATATATGGCTGAGTCACCTCATTCGTCAGGCGATGAAGTCCCCACCACTTCTAGACGGACGAGAGGAGCAACGAGGTTACGACAGCTTATACTTAGAAGAAATGCAGGTGAGAGGACACCTATCATTATTGACGTGGTCACTGGAGTTGCATCTGGCCCAAATGCAGATGTATTTAGGTCTTACCTTGGAGTATTGGCACGTGATCGTATCTCTATACTTACTCCATCCTTTGACCATGTTTCTGAGGCTGATCGGAATCTCATCTGGCAAGATCTATTGGTAAGTTAAGCAATATTGCTCCATCTTCTATATTCATTATATTGATAAATCTGTATTGATATAAGGTTATTACTTTCTTTGTTGCAGATAACATTTGATATGCCAAACATCGAGAGCTTAAGGAATAAGTGTTTATCTGCAATTGCAGAAAGATTTCGAGGGTTTAAGACAAAATTGACGTCTAAATTGACCAAAAAGTAATGAAAATCCATGTTCCAAATATTCAGCAATTGACGAAGCAACATGGCGTCAGTTTGTAGAGCTTCGTTCATCCGAGGCGTGGCAGGTAAGTACAGTAAAATCATTCAATTCATTATTCATAGTTCTATATTATGACAATTGTTTCATATTGTCACAGGAAAAAAGGTCAAAAGCACAGGGAATAAGCGCTCAGAATAAAAATCCACACATACTGTCTCGTGGTGGATATAGGAAGCTTGAAGAAAAAATAATGAAGCAGAAGTCAGATAGCAGACTTCCACTTTCTGAGGGTTGTGACCCTCCTCCTCCTCTTTCACCACCATCTCGGCACGAGAAGTGGAAGTTAGCCCGTATAAGACCATCGGGCTCCTACACTTTCGAGTCTGCCAGAGAAATATCTGAAAGAATTGTAAGATGTCATTCCTTATATTTTTACATTAATTTTGTTATATATATTACATAGATTTTTCTAATGATTTTGAACTTTTGTTATGTGACAGGACTCCTTGGTTGAGCAGAGCTCCCAAGGTCAATTCACACAAGAAGGTCGTCAAGATATTCTTGCCACAGCTATTGGACGACCTGAGCACCCAGGACGAGTGCGTGGTGCTGGGACTGGCATAGGCATACGACAGTTTTTTGGGTCTTCCTCGCGTCCATATTCATACGAAAAGATGAAGGAGGAAATAAGAAAAGAGATGACGCAGGAGATCACAAAGAAGGTTCGAGCAAAGTTGTATGATGAAGTTGCTGATATGGTTGCGCGCCAGTTCCAGCAGCATTATGAGGATTATGGCAATCGTCCTCCGCCATCTCCTGTAGCGGAACATGTTGTGCCCCCTACAGGTAAACTTATTTATTTATTTTTGGTAACTAATTTACTTTTTGCATAACCTAACATTTAATTTGACAGGTAGAAGCGGTAAAGGAAGTTGTTCAGCTTCCGGTGCCCCAGGTGACGACATGGATGAAACTCGTCCATGTCAGTTATTTATTCTTTCTGATACTGGGACCGTGCTAGTGGCTCGTGGTACAGTTTATGAGACAGCCACTTTAGTGCATGGTGTACAACTTTCAGAAGATGAGGTCAAGGTCACGGTGGATGAAGTTGTCATAGCGGATGTTGTTCTTCCTGTGCCTACAGATGAGTTCTTCACTGTGGAAGAAGCATTTAAGTCCTTTGTCGCCTGGCCTAGACATTTGGTTGGTGATGTATCTAATCCCCCGGTAAACACTTGTACTATATACTTCTCAATTTTAATATTTACTTCTAATTGACGTTATAACATAACCATTTTTGCATTTAACAGCAGATAGGTAAAGAGGGAAGTCCTCCACCGAAGAAGACTCATTTATCTGAGGATGACCCTCTTGGTGCGTTAGACGAGCTCGCTAAAATCATTTCAAATGTGCCGATGAATGTACACTGGGATTCTACTACATTTGGAAGAGAAACTCAGATCCCATTGTACTTGCATCATCAAGATGTTAGGGAGCTTGCGTCGGGTAGAGAAGAAATTAATATTACACTCATTCAGCTGTGGATGATGTAAGTTTATGAAAACTTTTTTATACAATTCTATTTTATCAACTTACTTATATCATATTATTTCTTCATTTTAGGTATATGTCTGATGTTAGTAACAAGAAGGGGTTCAACGATGTATATGGGTTCATTGACCCCTCTATGACTCATGAAAGAAATAAATTTGATGATATCCAGACATACATCAGCACCTGTTTTGGAATGGGGAAGGAGATATATTTTCTCCCTTATATACATGGGTAAGTGAAGTTTGTTAACTTCAACACATTCATTTATTAATTTTGGTATATGATTCATAAGTTATTACCAATTTCAGGTGTCATTGGCAGCTACTTGTGATCTCCATACCGGAGAACACTGCTGTCTGGTTTTGTTCATTGCAGAAGTCTCCTCCCAGCTCTCTTAGACATGTAGTAGATTGGTAAGAATCTCAATGTTTCTACTTTTTTTATATATAAATGTATGCTAAAGGAATTGCTTTTAATAGTTCCCTTGCAACACATATGATGTTATCTGGGAGATCTACTGCTACAGCTAAAAAGCTTGCATGGGTTGCCCTTAAGGTTTGGTATTTTAGTCCATACTCATTTACATTTGGTTCCATTCAATTGATGTTACTTAACATTTTATAATTATGATGATATATTGTAGTGTAATATACAAACGGGGTCATATGAATGTGGTTACTACGTCATGTTTTGGATGATGACCATTATTCGTGCACATTACACCAGTGGATGGGAAACGGTATTATTTAGGTTTCAATTTTATTTTCCCTATAGTTTAGATTTCAAATACACTAAGTTAAATCATTGTATTTTATGCAGAAATTCAATAGGACTGCTCCAATTCCGGAGAAGTCACTTCAACTTGTGAGGAAAACACTGGCTAAATATGTAATTCATTTATATAATAGTATATACTAGATATTAAGATATACTAAGTTCTAAGTTAATGTTTCTAAGTTGTTTGATGTTTTTCTACATTATTATTAGTTTAACATTGTACATTCAGTTTTATTTATGCTTCAAACTTGATTTAGGATTATAATTTGATTGATTTATGCTTATAAGAAGTTGATTTATGATTCAATTGAATGTATTTATGTTTTATTATAATTTTCATTCAAAATATACGTTTCTGGATTATTCTCGACTGTTCTGGCTGTAAATATATATGCAGGTCTGTTTCTGTTGTGGGGAATGTCGCAGAAACAGACCTCATTTTAAAAAAAAAACAGTGATATATGCCTCGGTTGGTGTCACAACCGAGGTAGAAAAGCGATATATGCCTCGGTTAAAACCACAACCGAGGCCGAAAGTACTGCGTAAAAAAAAAAAAGAACTCTACTGCCTCGGTTCAGAGTACAACCGAGGCAGTAGAGTGGAATGATCTCGGTTATGACCACAAGAGAGGCCGAAAGTATTGCGTAAAAAGAAAAAGACCTCTACTGCCTCGGTTCAGATTACAACCGAGGCAGTAGGGTGCAATAAAAAAAAAACCTCTACGGCCTCGGTTCAGACTACAACCGAAGCAGTAGGTGGAACATACGGCCTCGGTTGTATTTGAACCGATGCCAAATCGTCTCCCTTTATGCCTCGGTTCAAACCGAGGCCAAAAGTGGTACACTTTTTGCCTCGTCTGCATATGCCTCTGTTCGAGAACCGGTGCCTATAATGAAAAACAACCGCTGTCTTTTCTCCTGCTTGTACTAGTGAATATAAAAATGACATGTTATCACTGCATTCTGCCAGATAATCAATATCTTAACTCCGTTTGATTATATTTAACGGAAGGGACTAAATTGAGATTTGCCAACCAAACTGGGGACAAATTTGGGTATTAAACCTAAAAAAAAGGTTTTTTAACGCGCTATATACGCCTCGGTTTCACTGAAACCGAAGCGTATAAAAGCGTGGTGGCATTTTCGTAGTTTTAGAGAAGTTATATGCCTCGGTTCACAAGGAACCGAAGCGTGAGAGGTCTACTGCCTCGGTTAAATTAGCAACTGAAGCATAAAGTATTGCCAACTCACCCTGCTATCACTGATATATGCTGACATACTTTTTGAAATTCATATACTGCCTCGGTTACACTCAGAACCGAGGCGTAAATTGCAGATCAGCTCCTCTGTAAATCAGCTGCACATCAGAAACTTGTCTGATTAACAGGGATACTGCCTCGGGTATCTACAAAACCGAGGCAAAAAGAGCTTTCACATTCCAATTGGAGGGACGCTCTGGTGTACGGTCTTGCATCGATTTGTTGGGGACCGAGTCGATATGGCCTTGTTGCATCAGTTAGGCGCCAATCAAGGCATATAAGGTGAGTATATTTTCAAAAATTGTCATTATATTTTTCATTTTTAATTATTTTCTTATAGTTTAGGCATCGGGTAAGCTTATAACCGAGGCAGTATGCCTATATTACCTCGGTTAAGTTTTGAACCGAGGCAGTATAGCTTCTTATAATAAGAAGTTATCCTTCAGCACTGTTCCTCTTCTTCTCGCGCAAACTCTCCCTTCTCTCATTGTTGTTCTCCAACCGCCCTCGAAACAGCGTTGTCTCCGTCGCCACCACGCTGCCAGTGTTCTCGCGTAAGATTCAGCCTCACATTGTCTGGCGCTGCCTCGCGTGCCTTCTTTCACGCAACAACGTCGCTACCTCGCCGCCGCGCTCCCTCCGCACTATCGCCAGCGTGCTGCCTCTACACCATTGCAGTCACGCTCCCTCACTCGCAATGCCTCCGCCTCCGTCGTTGTGCCTCCTCTCTTCACGTGGAAGCCACGGTTCTCCTTTCTTCACGTGGTAAGTTCTCTTTGCTTGCTTATTTTCTTTTTGTTTTTCATTTTCAGATTGATGGAAAATAGCAATGGTAGTGTTTGTTGATGATAATCCATGCAAGGTGAATAGAATTTTGAAGATAGGGATATAGAAATTAGAGAAATAGAAATTAGGGATATTTTTGAATTAGGGATATAGAATTAGGGAATATAATTTTGGTTTATATTTTTTAATTAAAGATATTCAAATTAGAGAATAATATTTTGAATTGTTTATAATACATTGGTTGATATGGTGATAAAATAAACTTTAAGAAGGTTAGGAATCATGAGACTAATTAATGTATTTTTTGTTTTTGTCTAGATATTATATTTTTGTGGTGAGGGACATTCTTCATTGTTGACCGGCTTTCACGCTCCCAGGTTCCTATTCTTAATTTTTTCCTTTTAATATGAACATGTTATTATTTTTTGGCTTGAATATATTGTTTGGTTGAATATATTGTATGTTGTCTATGTAATTATTTGTTTGCTTGAATATATTGTTGTTGTGAATTAGCCTTAGTTTCTCGTTTGAGATTTAATACAAAAAATATTTACTATCTCCAGACTTTTTTGAACAAATGTACTTTTTACAAATGAATAAAGAGGAGATGGTAATAATAATTTATAAGTATTGAATCTTGAATTGTTCAGTTGGACAGTTTAAGAAAAGTGATAATCTTTTCATAGTTTATTAATACATATAAATTTTAATTTACATATCTTAAATTTCATGAAAATTTGCAGTTGTGTTTTGTATTGATCTTCGGGTGCATATTTGACTGTGATTTATAATCACTTTCATTTCGTGTAACTTGAAGACCAATGCGAAATGCTGGCAATTTTTTGTGAAATTTTAGATATGTTGTTTAAAATTTATATGTTTAATAAACTAAACATATAAAGGTCTATGTGCACAGTCTATGAGGCAGTCATTGTAGTGCATGATGTAGAGCTAGCAGAAGATGAGGTCAAGGTCACGGTGGATGAAGTTGTCGTACCAGATGCCCTTCTTCATGTGCCTACATCACCAACTGCTTTGCAATGGGGAAGGAGATATATTTTTCCCTTATATACTTGGGTAAGTGAAGTTTGTTAACTTTAAAGTTTCACCTATGATTTTAGTATATGACAATTAAATTATTACCAATTTCAGGCGTCAATGACAGCTACTTGTGATCTCCTTACCAGAGAACACTGATGTCTGGTTTTGTTTATTGTAGAAGTCTCCTCCCAACGCTCTTAGACAAGTAGTAGATTTGTAAGAACCTCAATGTTTCAACTTTCTTTGTTATATAAATGTATGCTAAAGCAATTTTTTTTTAATAGTTCCCTTGCAGCACATATAATGTTGTCTGGGAGATCTACTGCTACAGCTAAAAAGCTTGCATGGATGACCCTTAAGGTTTGGTATTTTAGTCCATATTTTGTTACATTTTGTACCATTCCAATGATGTTACTTAACATTTTATAATTATGATGATATATTGTAGTGTAATAGACAAAACGAGTCATATGAGTTTGGTTACTACTACGTCATGTATTGGATGATGACCACTATTCGTGCACATTACACCAGCGGATGGAAAACGGTAATATTTAGGTTTGAATTTTATTTTCTCTATAGTTTAGATTTCATATACCCTAATTGAAATCATTGTGTTTTATGTAGAGATTCAATATGACTACTCTAATTCCAGAGAAGTCACTTAAACTTGTGAGGAAAGCACTAACTAAATATCTAATTCAATTATATAATAGTATGTAGTAGATATTAGGATATAGTAAGTTCTAAGTTTATGCTTCTAAATTGTTTTATGCTTTTGTACATTATTATTAATTTAACTTTGTATATTGGATTGATTTATGCTTCAAAGTTGATTTATGATTACATTGAATTGATTTGTGCTTCTAAGAAGTTGATTTATGATTACATTGAATGCATTTATGTTTTAATATAATTTTTATTGAAAATATATGTTTCTGGATTGTTCTGGACTATTTTGACTGTAAAATTATATGCAGGTCTGTTTCTGTAGTTGGAAATGTTGCAGAAACAGACCTATTCTTAAAAGAAACAGGGGAATACGCCTCGATTGTGACCATAACCGAGGCAGAAAGCCCCCCTATACCATCGCTTAAGGTCACAACCGAGGTAGAAAGTCTGACGAAAAAGCAAAAACAAAAAATAAAAAACATTCTACTGTCTCGGTTCAGGTCCCAACCGAGGCAGTAGAGACCAACATACTGCCTCGGTTCAACAGGAACTGAGGCGTAAAGTCGTTCAAAAAAAAAAAAAAACTCTACTGCTTCGGTTACCTTTGAACCGAGACATAAAAGAGTAAACTTTTTGTCTCGCCTATATATGTCTCGATTCAGGAACCGTTGTCTATGAACGAAAATAACCGTTGTTGTTTCCCTGACTGCACTAATGATCCCAATGGTAGTAAGAGCATATCACCGCCAACTTCACCTTATACTCATCGGGTGTTGTCAACTGAAAAGAAAGTTTCATATGAACTAGCCAATTTTTTATACCTTCACCACTAAATCTTCGAAAATCAAGACGACTCAATCGCGTATTACAATAGGGATTAAATACCTCGTGATGGAGAAGATTATAAACTGTTCTGGATATATTGTTGAAACATATCTATAAGTGTTTGATGCATGAAGACGGTCGAATTTCTCATCTAGTTTTTCTTCTATTCTTGTGCTGACCACAGCTTGAAAATTGATATTATCAACTATGAAAATCTTGAATTGGAAGGTGAGATTCTAAGATATGTAAACGAAACTAGAAATAATAGGATATTCAAATAAACAAGAAGGGAAAAAAAGGAATTCAAGAAGTTTAAAAAATGAATTCCGATTTTATTTGAAAGAATAAGAATTACAGGGAAATTTGATTTTTTACAACCCAATGAATGAATATCCATGAAACTAACTAAACATTACTATTTATTTTAACTTGTACAAAACCCGAACATCACTGCTACTGCCAGGTAATGAAAGAAATGTATACTGTTAGAGTCACGTGGTTTCTTTTTCCCGCTAACCCATATCCTGTATCAGTTTGACACATACATATTTGTTTTAAACCTATATTAATCTTCGTTAAGTTTATATTTTATCTTGTATTCTTTTTTTTTTTTTTCTAACTCAATTGAAACGAACAATCGACAACGTGCGATATACCCTGCGAACTATTTCTACAATCACTTACATATTTCAACCGGTTATTCTTAATTAACTTTATATTTTGTCTTTTCTTTGCTTTTACATGAAGTCCTTTTTGGAAGTACCTGTCCCAACACAATTTAAGCATTAAGGGAAGCATATATAATTTGTGGCTGAGTGAAAGGAGAAAAGAACGAGGGTACGTAAGCTATTGCTTTTGAAATAAGTGATTGCATCATATCCTCCATTATTACTTAATAGAAGTTTTTGCTTCCTTAAATTTTGTTCCTCACTTATATAGAGGAATAACAATTACAACACTATAAATATAGAAAGAGAGATGTCACAAACTAGCATGGAAGGCCAATACAAGTGTTAGGATTTATTGTATATCTTCATGTGGCAATAGCATCCAAAGCTAGGATGGTGCTAAGGTTCATAGGGTTCATGTAAGCTTTAGAACCTGACATGATTTCCTCCACAATAAGTCTGTTGGCCTCTTGAGATGGGTGGAATGCATCCCAGAATGCATACTGCTTTCTGTTAGGGCACAGGTTGGAGAGTGGTGTGCACAATCCAAGACCATTGTAGGGTCCTTGTCCACAACAAGCTACCTTTGCAGTAATAAATCCTACATAAATTAACACCACAAATGTTAGTCATTGCTTCATAATTTCTTTATGGCAGCACCATTTAAAGAAATCATGCCAAATCTCATGATTCAATTCTCGTATAGATATACTTTTGTTTACATTTTCTTCTAATTTTATACCACTTTTAGTAAAAGGTATGTAATACCATTTATCCAAGTTATTAATATTTTCAATGAGGTGATATTTTTTACTTTTAAGACAAAGGAGACAGCCATTACAGGATGTGTTTAGTTGAAGACAGCCATGGTGGTATCAAAATGGTGAACATCGTTTTAGGGAAGAGAAAATGTATGTTTGATCAATGAAGTTTTTGTCCTATTTGGTTTTAGTCTTCGTCTTTTTAAATAGATGGGGTTAATTCTGAAAGAGTATTTCATTTTTGCATGTATGAAACACTATCAAATTAATTTGTTAAAAAATAAAAACTTTTGATTTAGTTCTTAAATATGTAAAATATTCACATTAATTATAATTCTTAAATATTGTAGCTTAGAGATACAATAATGTTCTATTTAGTATCAATTATCCTTAAAATTACATTTAAGTACGTAGAAAATGGTCTCTTTGAAACTCAACTATAAAAACTAATTGGGAAATATTTTACATTCAGTGACTAAATGAAAAATATCCTGCTCTCAATGATTATAATAATGTACTTTCACGGATAAACTACTAATTTATTTTATTCAAAATATATATTTAATTTTTTTTTTCATTTTATGAATTTAAATATAAGTTAAAAGTTTCATCTGAAAATGACAAAGTTAAATGATATATAAAAAAAATGTATATATTAATAGTAATGGAATATTAAAATTTTGTGTTGGAGGTGATGATCTATCTTCTCTATTATAGTAAAAAAGTTTATTCAGTAAAAAAATCTTTAATTTTATGATTAGAACTATAGTTGGGGCTTGATATATATTAAAGACGTGAATTGCGAGCATTATTAGAAAAATAGTTGAGGTGATTGATAATGGTGACGATGATGTATTACCAAATTGTTGGGGGTTAGAAACGAAATCGTTGTGCGCTTTTCCAGTGTTTGCAGCAATGAAAACGTCCCTTCCGATTTTTCTGTTGAGTTGCAGTAACATCTGTTCCAGCTGAGGGTTAAACAATGCAGCAGCTTGCTGTAAATCAGGAGCACATTGTCCATTTCTGCCACGTTGAGCCAATTCCGAAGGGACACAACCCAAGGGTCCCGTGCCTGTCACCAGAACTCTGCGAGCTCCCAAATCATACAGTTTCTGCAGTACGCATTTATGATTCACCATCAGACAAAAACTCATGAAAACACGTTATTAATATTTTCTCATAACCCTTTTCTTTCTTACCTGCAAAAGTTTCTGGTACTCAGATATCAGATATGTCACATACTGAGGAAGTGGGTATTGGCGAGACCTTGCTGAATTCGGCACCAAGTAGTAGTTGTTCACAAAATCATTGCCTCCTACAGTGATCAGAACCAGTGCCTGATTCACCAAGCTCTTAGCTTGTGAAGCTCCAATTATACCACTCACTCGGTTCTGGTACTCTTTAAAATACTCCAGCTGTCTGTACATTCTGATCACATTCACCTGCAAAATGTTTGTATATATATATTCTGTTAGCTTCAGGTTTTGAACAAAACATCATACGAAAATAGCAACAAGTGAACTTACAAACTGAATTCCAGTGTCGTTAAGGATTCCAATTCCGGCTGAAGCGAAATTGGCACCAACTAGCAGCCTGTTTCCTCTTAATTCTGGACTCAAGTACGGCAATGTAGACTCAGCACCAAGTTTCTGACCTGAACACAGACCACATAATTATACATACTGTCATTGTTATGTTATATTATATGCAAAACTATCACATTTTCTGCTACATTACACCAAGGAGGAATGTCTAAGATAAAAATGAAGAGAGGGATATGTAAACTGAACTGATAAGATCAGGAATGTTGTAGCCATTGGAGAAACGACCAGTTGGTCTGTGAGATGGAGCATAATCAATGCCATAAGGAGGAGCATCAGCTCGTGCAGTGGTAGCCAAGTAATTGTTGTTTCCATTATCAACAAGCGAATCTCCAAACACAAAGAATGCCCTTGGCCTTGCTTCAGCACCAGACACAATGATTCCAATTACAAGAACAAAACTAAGAATGGCTAAAGGAGAAAAATTTGACAAGACTGCCATATTGAAAATGAAGCTTTGAATGTGGGGTTGGTGAGATAACTAAATTTTAGAAGTAGCTAGGTTTTGATATGTGGATGGAGGAATTCAAAGGGTTCAAGTGTTTATATAATGAACATTTTTTCACAGGATTTGATAGCTCTTACTAGTTTAGGAGGCTACTTTAGTGCTCTTTAATTCAAGGTTCTATGTTCTTCTGAAAACCGTGGCATTCGTCAAAAACATAAATGCAAAAGGTTGGATTCATTGAAGTGCAGCTAGAGATGGTTAGATATATAATTAATATGGTTTCTTCAACATTTCTGCCAATTTGAAATATATAGCTTCTTATTTATTACTGGGATTAGAACTTGTACTTTTATTTCTTATATATTATCAACTTTTATTATAAAATTCTCACTTTATTTCTAGTATTTTTTGTTTTCAAATACTTGTACAGAGAACAATGTACTAACAAACGTGATTTTTAAATTTTTAGACCTATCTTTAATAAATTATTTCAAAAAAGTGTTTTTATTATAGAAGAAGAAAAAATAAAAACAAGAAAGTTAAGTAATGTATACGTAAAAGAATTTATAATCTTATCAAGTTAAGCTTTTAGTTGAAGATATTATTTATGCCACTTTGAATTAAATTTTTTTTTTTAATTTTTTGACTGAATCTGTTTCCAAAATCCTATCAGATCAATTGAATCTCCTTCTACATTAGATTTTTTGAGCAATAATAATAATAATAAAACACATTTTTACATTTGTTAAACACAGAGTAAAAAAAGATAAAATAGTTATAAAAAGTGTAAATTTTTATATTTTTTTGAAAAAAAAAATAAAAAGAAAGAAATGATAATGTATAAAAAAATTTAGTGTGTGAAATAATTATTTTTTTTTCGTTTTTTAAAACACAAAAAAGTACCCGAAGCATTTATGTTATCTTTATGTTTGTATAAATATTAAAACACAAATGTGTATTACTCTCTTGTTTTCCGGAAGAGATCATTTTCTAATGAATAAATCATTATATATATATATATATATATATATATATATAATAAGAAGAATGTAAAAGTTAAATTGAGTTACTTTGCGCTTAACTAGTGTATAGTATAATAACAAAAATTGAAAATCACAGATTCTAGAAAACCGTTTACATTACTTTTGGTCTCCACAAAGTTCACATTTCACTGTATTAGATATTTATGTTACTTGTAAAATGTAATATTGTAACCCCCATTAATTTAAAAAAAGATGTTCACACACAACAATAATCGAATATCATTTTTCATCATGCAATTTGGAGATAATTTAATGATAGCATTTCAAAATTTTACTTTTTTTGTATAATGTAAAAGCATTATATATAATTGATTGTGTCAATTCTTTTATAATTATATATTCCTGAAATATTGAAAGATAATTTAGTGATAGAATTTCAAAATTTAGTAATATAAAGCTTAATTTATAGACTTAAATAATAATTTATAGTTATTCTTGAAATTTTGAAAGATAACTTTATTATTTAAGAAATACTTTTTAATTATTATTTGACAACTTATCAATAGAATTTGTTGATATATACTTTATAGATTCAAAAAGTTCATAAATATTTAAATCGGGTATTTCACATTTTCTTCAATATTATATATTATTACATTGTTCACCCATTTTTACTAAGTTAAACATCAAAAAGTCTTTACGGATAAACTTTTTTTTTCTCCTATCAACACATTATTTTTTATCAAAGATATCTGATGATTAAAAATATCTCATTCTATCTCGAAACTAAGACTAATTCCAATAAAAACAATAAAAACAACTAGGAAGTGATATTAATTAAGTTTGTGTGATACTTACGTTATATGATATTATTTCATAAATGATTAAGAAATGTAACTGAATTCTCTATAATATAGAACATGGTTTGAATGGTCAAATAGTAGAGTAATGGATGCATTAAACAAGGATTTCATATTAGTTATAAAGTCCTTCTATATTTTCATATTACCTGTTTTGTAGGTGTTACCTACTTGTACTCCCTCATTATAGAAAAGGCTACAACACCCTACCTTTGTGTCGGTAATATCCAATTGCAATAACTAGGAGAAATATAACTAAATATTTAAGGCTTTTCCTTTTTGCATCCCATTATTACTAACTGCATTTCACATTAACAGAAAAAATATATATTAGAAACTGAAAGAAAATACATTGTAGAAAAAACTGTCATTATGTCTTCTAGAAAGTTTGTTTCAAAAAGTTCAACTCAGAAAATTCATTCTCTTATAAAAGAGTTATTTTAAAAAATATTTCATACATTTTTTGAAAATTTCATATCATTTCGAAAATTATATTTAAAACATCTGTTTTAGAAATTTCATTTCAGAAATCATATTTTAAAACTTCTCAAAAGCTTAGAGTAAGTAATTCAAGAATCACCTTTATAATATAAAAAGGTAAAATGTTCATTTTAAAATTTTGAAAACTGCACCAACAAATTATGGGGTGCAGGAAAAAAAGAAGTCCTCTTTTATGCTTATTTCCATATTTGTCCCCGGTAAGGAAATAGTTTTAAAATTATGAAACAAATTAAGATTAATTAAAATAATATTTATATATTTAAAGATAAGTATTTTATATATCGTCAATTCTGTATTATATTTTACTGTCATGAAAAATATTTTTTCATGAACATGTTTATATTGAAAAGGTTTAACCATAATTATAAGTTTCACAAATTATAACTTTACAGTGGATAACCCATATTATAATTTTAAAGATCAAAGTAGAGAAATAAAAATTCATGTACATATACATCGACACACACCATTGGTACTTTGTTAATTAATTAAAAGCTTAAATATGAAATTTGGTTTTTTTAATTTTTAGTAAAAAACCGATTTAGTTTTTTTTTTTAACTTTAGTTCAATTTTAGTTTGTCAACTTTAACAATACATGAATTTAGTCCTTTTAACTAAATTTTGTTAAGTTTATTTGACATTTCAAACACTTTTCTTTGTCAACTAACATTAAAGCGAAAATAACTCAAATGTTATTCTGAAACATGTTTGAAATGTCAAATAAAGTTAATAAAATTTACTTAAGATGACTAAATCCACACATTTTTAAAATTCGGAAACTAAATTGGATATAAAAATTTCAAAGAGAAACTAATTACAATTTTCACGACCAAAAACATATTTAACCCTTAATTAAATTAAACGCAATTTTAAGAGAAAAACTTAACACTCAATTCCATCATGTCACTATTGCAAAAACAGCATATAACGTCACGCGTTCAACGTCCAACCACTGAATAACCAACGTTAAAAATGATCGGTGATATTTTTGTAAATAAATGCAATTATTAGACGTTATTTAGAAATGTAATTCGACGTTAATTTGTTATATTGGGTAAATTTTGCGAAAAATATTTGGCGCGAAGGTGAAAATGTATTTACGTGTGACCTCGAATTCGCTAGAAAATTCGGCATCAAAAGGATATAAAACGTCGAATGCCTCAACGTACGTTAAAAGGTTAGTGAATTCAATAAAAATTTGAGCAGGAGATTGAAAATTCATTCACTTTATCTTAGCGCGCGATACGTTTTTCTTTGCTCAAACTTTTCTGGAACAAAGTTTGATGACCATCACATGTAATCTTTCTTTCATTTGTTACAAATGCATGTTAATTAATTACTTTAGGTATGATTTTCGTTTGTTTTGACCGATTATTTTCGTGTTTTTGTCCTTCATAGGCGCATTCTGTTTTCTCTCGCAATGGTGGCAATACTTTATTTCGACGAACCCACTTTTGAAGGTTAGTTTTCGTTTTGGTTTTGAAGAACTTATTTGTTGAACTTGTTTTTTTTTTTTGAACTTGTTTGTTGTTTTTTTTGAACTTGTTTGTTGCTTTTGTTTGGTTGAACCTATTTGTTGCTGTTGTTGTTTGATTGAACTTGTTTGTTGTTTGTTATTATTGTTTGTTGTTGATACATTCATAGTTCATGCTTTATAAAATATCAAAAACTGAAATTTGTTGTTTTTCTGTTTTTCAAGTCTCGTAGAGTTGTAAAAAAAGATCACAATTAATTAAAAAAAACAAAAAAAAATTGATTAACGTTGAATATTGATAAAATTTGACGTTGATTTTATTAACGTCGAATTGTTATATGTTCAACGTCAATTTAACGTTTTCTGATATGACGTCGATCTCGAATCCGACGTAAAAGACAAAAAACAATGAAAAAACAAATAGAAAAATAATCGTGTTAAAATAGAAGAATATTTCAAAATTCCTGCACAACGAAAAACAAAAATAAAGTTATAAAAAAGTCAAATAAAATGATACACAGATATTGATATATTTTTTCTATTATTTAAACCTACTTATCAAATTCTGAAAATTTCAAATATCTTTAAAAAACATTAGACAAACTTTCATTTTGAAATATTTTAATCAACTTAATGAACTTCTTATTATATTACAATTTTTAAGACTTTCAAAAAAATAAGGAAACTGAGGTTAAAAATGAAAATCAAACTTAAAAATACTATTTCTTAAATACTTTTTCATTTTAATTTTTTTATTTTTAATAAAATGTTGTAATTTGCAAACTTGGTTTAAAGAAGTAGCACGAATGTCTTACATAAACATCATATAAAGAACATTATGAAGATCGTCAAGCAAGAACGCATTGTTCACGTCAAGTTGCTTGAGGCCTCCAATTTTGAAATTAGAAAACAACAAAAAGAAAGTGAACTATTGTAAGTGACCTCCAATTTTAAAATTAGAAAACAATAAAAGAAAAGTGAACTTTTGTAAGTTTAGCAATTGGAGTGAATATATCTAAGAAATTGAGGTCTTCAGACTAATTATATCCCTTGACAACGATTAAGTACATGTTTTGTAATATTTTTACATTAAAAAAATTGTGATTTATCTACAAATAATTACATAAAAATCATAGATAAATTAGTTCTTAGATACGGATTTTATCAAAGGATTTGAACATTTGAGTTACATATAGATTTTTGTGTAGGTAATGCCATAAAAGTTTGCTACTAATTTTTCGTATATAAAATTTGTATGTGATTTTGGCACATTAGATCGAGACTTTTTGCAAAGGATATTATCGGTACGTAAGTGAAAAAAATTACCTATTGATTTTACATATAGATTTAGAAATAATTAATTATTAAAATTTAAAACTCAAAATATGTTTACCTTCGCTCGCACTCCCTTCCGCGAATGTTGTCTCTTGTTCACTCACAAAGAACATCTGCTCACACCCACTCACTATCGTCCTTAATTATTCTCTCTCGCCCTCACCATTGTCTTCTCGTGCTGACTCACAGAAGAAGTTGATCTTATTGGCTCACCCACTCTTTGTTCTTTTGAAGTTCGTTCGTTCTTCATTTTGCTAGTAAGGAATCTTCTTCGTTCATCCCTAAATCCCTAATTTCATAAAATCCTAAAACCCTAAATCTCTTTCCTCTTTTCTTGCAATTGGCATAGAATGTTTTTTTTGTGGTTCGCATGTTATGTGTGCAAAATGTTGTTACATTGTTATGAGATTTTTTATTGAGATGAGAATTCCAAAAGCTCCAAATTTTAATATTCTAATCTTCTCTACTAGGTAACCAATTTTGATTTTTAATATATTTTATTTTTCTCCTTTTGATATATGTTAAAGTTTTGCTTCAAAGGGACAATGGTTCTGATTTCATGTTTTTAAGTTGGTACTCCTTAAACAAGATTAGGTGACTAGGTGCTAGTTCTGGATGTGGGGCATTGGGTCCAACATTGGGTATTGTTATCAATTGGAGGAAGAGGATTGGCACTTGATATTGCTACTATAGCTAATGGAGTACCAAAGTTAGTTATTGTGTTATTGGAAAATTAGCAGGTATATATTTTCTACTACTACTTCTTATGGGTTGTTAATTACTAAGATTATGCTTGAAGGGTGGTGAGTCTTTAAATATTATAGTTTTGTAATTTGTAAGTTGGTTTAGTACTTCAGTGCCACAAAAGTTGAAGCGATTGTACTATTTTGTCATGAATGTAACATTCTTATGCTTAATATATTGAAGTTTAAAATTTTATCATACAAAAGTTAATCTCAACAAGCACCCTCTATTTTGACTAATTTACTATTTATGTCATATTACGTACTATCACTTTGTTTCATACTCCACCAAACCATATCAAACTCTTTAAGCTAATGTGAAAATGTGAAGGTCAATCAATGTTATAAAAGTTTTGAGGCGAATAAGAGAAGTTATTTCAGAAAGAGGATTGACAGTTGATATTGCTACTATTGCTACTAGAGTACCAAAGTTGGTTATTGTGTTATTGGAAAATTAGCAGGTATATATTTTCTACTACTACTCCTTATGGGTTGTTAATTACTAAGATTATGCTTGAAGGGTGGTGAGTCTTTGAATATTATAGTTTTGTTATTTGTAAGTTGGTTTAGTAAGACCTTTTAGCTTTTGGAATTCATCTTTAAGAATTTGTTCCTACAAAATTTGACCAAAATGTTTCGGGTAAGGGTCGAGATCCTTTACTCAAAACATTCAAAATTATTTTTTAGACTGGATGGGCTTATGATGATGCAACATTATCCAAATTACGTTGTTCGGTCTCTCTCCTCCTTCTTCAAGTCGTAAGGGCGGGTACCTGTCAAAGACACTCCAACGCTCAAGTTATTGATTTACTCAATAATTCTTGTAATAAAGATGAGTAATCAAAGTTAAATTACCTCCCTTTTTCGTTAGACATATATTTATAAATATTATAATGAACTTACCATTAGGTCTAATTTATTAATCATCAATAAATGACTTTCATTATTCCTATTAATCTCCAATCAATGACTATTATTTTCCTTAATTGTCCATTAATAGTTATTATTGCCCATATTAATTATCAATTAATGATTGTTTTGGACCGGTCAGTCATTTTCTTGCTGGATGGTCAACTGCTCGATCATTGGCTGACCGGGTGACCTTATAGTACATAGTGTTTAGCTTGGACCTTAATGAAATTAATCAACCAAGAAAATTTACTTATATTCCCTTCATTCTCGAGTACTTATATTCCCTTCATTCTCGAGTGAATTTAAAAAGCACTTGAACTTTTTCATATAGAAACCTTTTCATATAGAAACCTTAAATGCTTATTTCTATTTAATTTTTTAGATCTTGTGGGTTTCTGACACTCCGACCATAAAAATTTTCTCCTTTGTTTGCTCGTGTCCTAAAAATATTAGTACTTTTATACATGGGGCTTAATGACAAAAATAAAAAATGACTTCTTATTTCATTACGAAAAAATTAATACTATCGACGACCATAATTCCTCAATAATATTTAAAATTCTTCAATAATTGAAATTACCTAGGATTTACCAATGACAAAAAATTTATTGGTAAAATTCTCATCGCTAATTGATGATGAAAAAAATCATCGATGAAATCGTCGATAATTACCAACGAAAAAATCCATTAATAAACACCGCGATCTGGTTCATCTTCTTCCTCCTCCCTCCTCCATCTTCTTTTATTTTCTATTTTGATCAATTATGCCACCAATAGAACACTATAAACAATCACCATTCAATCAGTTTATTTTAGAGAATGAAAATAATAGGGAATCATCACATGAAGGAGGAAGAAATCCCATACCAACGATGTTCTCAACTTTCTTCTCGGCATGACGAGGTTGTAGTGCCTTATTTTCGCAATTCTCAGATTTGAGAGAGAAAGATTTTCTTCCCTGTAACATATTGTCCCTCTGACTGATCACCAAACCTTAGAGTCATTTTGTCTGCTTCCATAAGCCTTATGAGTAACATTATGCTTAAGTCCAAAGCCTTACGGAGATACTCACTTTGCCTACTTCCATAAGTTTTACAAGTATACTCTGGTTAAGCCCAAAGCCTTACAGTCAGGACCTGTTTCCCTAGTTTCCATAAGCCATACAATGCTTAAGCCCAAAGCCTTACAAGCGAAACAAAAGACATAACACACATCCAACATCTTAACCAACAACAACAACTTGATCATGCTCACACACAACTAGACAATCAACATACATAGCTCGAAACCAACATACACAATTCGACCATGCAAAAAAATGGCTCGGAAACCAACATAACAACTTGACAATAAAACAACACAACTTGACCAAAGTCCCACACAACCAGACAAACATCACGAACAGCTTAGCCAAGGTCAAAAACCTTGTCCCTATCAACCAAACCGAGTTACAAAACCTCTTAATTGAGGTCTCAAAACAACTGAAACAAACAACTCGACCAAACACTCCAACTCAACCATACAACCCAATCGACCAAACTAACTCGACTACCTAACCCGACCTAACACTAACTCGGTCAACCAACCAACCCCGACCCAACATTAACCCAGATCAGCCTAACACTAACCCAACTCAGTAACACACTCAACAACTTGGCTTCACCACTTCACAGTACGAATTAACCTTAGACAACACAATATTAACTTATCACACTATAGTTCATGCATATATCACTCCAAACTCAAGTTAAAGAATTGAAAAAACTTTAACCCAATAATCAACATTGTTCTAGTTAACTATAACACAGTTTCAAACCTACATAACACTAATTCACTCTTAAACAATATGAAACAAACTTCCAACATCAAGTATCAAAGCCTAACAATACAATTTCCTCTCAATACCAAAAAACAATCCAATTACACTTAAACTATAATGTTCAAACACTTTGATGAGTGGATATTATGCCATCATTTAGCCTTTCATATTAGATTCATAATTAGTTTTTTGTACTTTAAAAGAATATTGTTTAAAGGCTTTTGGTCGCACAAAAGTCAACAAACCTAAATTCCCCACTAATGTAGTATAGGGGAAACTTAGGGAATCAATCCAAGGACTTAGTACTTATTAAGAATAGAATTGTAGAATTAAAACCTATTTACTTATTTACTTATTTACTAAAACTAAAACTAGGTGGGGAAAAGAAAAAAATTAATGAAATCTAAAAGAAAGAAACTAATTATTAACGTAATGTATGATACCTATACTAAATGCAGAAAATATAACCTAAACTAATGAACACTACTACTCATGCAATGCAATAACAAAACCTAGATCTATGAATCACTAAAATAAGCAAAAGAAATCAAAATTGAAATATGAGAATGAATGCAGACAGAACAATAATGCATGAAACATATGATCAATTAATGCACACTATCTATATGAGATGAATCTGAATCTTCATATAACAAAATCAATTAAAAGAAAACAGGGAATTCAACATTTAAACTAAACATACCTAAGATCTACTCAACATAAATACCAGAAATAAAAATGACAAACTAAAACATAAGAAATAAAAATGACAAACTAAAACATAAGGTAAAAGCAAAATTCAGGGACACATGTGCATTAGAATGGACAAAAGAATCTCAATTACTCTTAGAAAGACATTATGAAAAGTAAGCCCTCTTTGGGGTCTTTTTAGTTCATGTTTCAGAACTTATGGCAATTCTCATTCAATCCCCCAATTCTATGCACATCTAACTCAGAATTATAGCTTTAACCAAAGACAAGAACTAGCAACATCAAAAACTTAAAATTCAGAAAAGCGAATTAAATTGGGTAGAATAAATGCAAGAAACATAAAGGAAAAAATGAGAATCCAAAAGTAACAGTGCTAGAAAATTAAAAATGGCAGATGCAAGAAATGTAAATTGAATTGAAAAGGCAATCAAATACATATAAACTGGAACGAATCGAAACATGAACTTTGAATTAAAATCTGAAATCAAGAATACAGAATACCAGAGTCCTCAGAAATTCACTGTCTGTCACCCAATGAAATGATCCAAGAACTCCAATAAAGAATAGAGTGTATCTACTTCTACGAAAGCTTTGAAAATCTACACTAAAGCATGAGAAATCGAAAATCTAATCTAAGTACACCGTTTGTCACCCAGTGCACATTTATTCTATATTACAAGACCTCCCGTTTATAGGGAAGTTCAAAAACAGAAAAAGAAAGAAAGCGGGAAAGGGGGAAGAACTGAAAACAAACTTGGAAGCTTCTCGAGCATTCTTCAACCGACTTTGACTAGGTTCTTCAACTGCCAACTGCTTCGCACGTGCCTCTAACCAGCTTCCAGTCCGATCAATCTTCTGGGTTGTCTTCGTTTGGTCTGAACATCATTCTGGGCTTCGTCCACAGTGTTGAGAAGATTCTGGTCTGAACATCATTCTGAACATCAATCTTCTTCTCCTCCTCGCTGATGAACCCTAGCTCTAAGGGTTGAGAAGATTGAGAGAAATCCCCAAATCGATTTTAACCTCTCTGCTTAGAATGAAACGTGATTCTGAACCCTCTCCACTTTGCCTTGACGCACCAGCATGAAACGTTGCGTTTCATTTAATTAGCAAAAAGGGTTTTAGCCCAACTCCAGCACCAAGCTTTTTTTCAATTCTACTTAGCCCATTTCAGCGCATCAGAATTTTTTTTGGGTGTTTCATCCTACACCTCCAAACACTTCATCCTGCACCTCCAATTTCCTAAAATACCTTTAATTTATTTATTAATTTTATGTTTGTTGACAATTTCTATGCCATTGACTACACTCCATTTTCTTCCAATCATACACCCGTGCACCTCATTTCTCATGTATTGAAATGGAATCCTACAGTCCATTATATCCTATTTGAATTGATAATATTTTGTCTTCCTTAATATTTTTTAAATTTATGTATAAGTTTGTATAAATTTATAATGTAATTATATAATTTTAATTATTATAAATTAATTTATATAAATTTATTAAAATTAATAAAAATATTTTAGAATAAAAAGAATTAACATATCGAATATGAAATTCTGATAGTAGCTAACTCGGATATGAATATCCGATGTTTTGCCATACCCAGCTGTCAATAAAAAAAAAAATATAAGCAATGATCCCTATCTTCCAGAACAACACAACTGAAAGAACAAACAAGAACCAGTACATTCGGCTTCACCAACATCTCCATACTCCTTCATCCCAACTCAAGCGTAACACCATCATCCTCAAACCAGCATCATCTTCAAAAACTCAACACTAGTATCCATTTTCATTCATCCTAATGCAATTTACAAAGAGGCATACGCAAAGATGGAGAACCAGACCCACCTCCATTCTTCTTCATAAGCCACCCTTCATCATAACTTGTGCGTCATCTTCATTCTCCAAACTCACACCGAGCTGTGAATCGCGACCCAAACAGAGAACCCACGCCTGGGTCAAGAGGAAGAACAGAGCAATGTCAGCGATAGGATCGCGGCTGTGGCTGGGCTTCTGGTCGCCTGGTGTGGAGTCGTAGGGGTTGCCTAATTCTGATTTAGGTTTTATGATGCATCTTAAAACAAATCGACGAAGGAGAAAGAGAGGACAAGTGTCGCCCGTAATAAGGAGAGCCTGTAATATTGAGGCTGGTACCGCGATGCGCGCGAAGATGGAGACGAAGAAAGAGTCGCTTCGCTGGCAACACCTCTAATGGTTGACGACATTGACGCCGACGACACTGACTGGACATGGGACTTGCGGCTTGCTTTGGCCGGTGGCGGGGAGCGAAACAGTGGGTGGAGATGATGAAGAATGGGTTTCAAAGTTGAAGAAGTTGATCCAACGTGTTGTCCTACATCCTTCTTTTAATTTCCTGCACTCCACTCTTAAATGATTCCACCATTGTACTTTTGATTTTAAAAGTCATCGTTTTTAACAATTGAAGTTCTTACTTTAAGATAAGCATTCAGATCTCCATATCCGATCCTTTTGTCCATCGGATATTAACATCCGATATTTTCTTTTTCGAATTTCTTTAATCAATAACATCTTTACAATTTTATTTTTCTAAAATATTTATATTAAATCTAAAATATTTATAAAAATTATTTTTTAACAATTAAAAATTATCTAATTAAATTATAAATTCGTAAAAATTTTAATTTAAAATCTGCAGTGTTAGAAGGATGTAAATGATTTTAAAAAGAATGAAAAAAAAATATATTTATTAAAATTAAAAGTTGAATTTTTTTAAAAGTTGGAGATGGAAAGTGAAACACTTCGAATGAAACTGTTTAATCTTTGACCAAATTGTTTTAGTTTTTTATAAATTAAATGCATTTTTAATTAGGGATGAAATTGACATTTTATTAAAGTTTGGAGATGTAGGATGAAAGGGTTGGAGGTGTAGAATGAAACACCCATTTTTTCTTCAAAATGCACAGCTTCATTTCAGCCCAAAAGTGCTCTTTGCTGGTCAAATTCATGACTTTGCCTAGTCTCTTCAGCAGCTTCAGCTCCATCCCAAAACATTTTAATTTGGCCCAATCTGTAATAAAAAAAAGTCAATCAGCAAATAAGAAAAGAAGAGAAATTAAGCAATTAAAACAAAACATTTTTATTGAAAGATTTTTAGAAAAAAAAAATACCAATTTCCTAATTATTAACAAAGACTAAAAATTACATCTAAAAACCTATTTTTAACTAAAATTCTAAAAAACTAAAGAATTAAAAGAAAAACCTAAAACTAACCTAATTATAAACAAATAGAAACAAAAAGAAACTAAAATTGACTTTTAAACACAAGAAAAAAAGGGAAAAACTGAGAGTTATCAAATATTTTAACTAGGATTTGTTATAATTAGGTTTATTGAGCATGAGATACCAAAATATGTTAAAAGTAGCTTTTTATTTGCATAAATGTTCTTTGGATATTTTGAAGTGTATTAGTGCAACTATATCTAAGTTGAGTTTATGGAGGTGTGAAAATAAATTGGTTAAACTTTCATGACATCTTAAAAATAAATCAAAGAATAGAAAATAATCAAAATCGATCACAAGAAGTCAATCCAAGCATTGCATGAAGAAGGAAAGAAAAACATGAAAAAGTGAAGAAATTTGACTAAGTTAAAGAAGATGGAACAGACAACAAAAATTGGACCTTGGAGTTTTCTCTATTGTTTAAAAAAAACGGCTTCGATAATTGATAAATGTGTATGATAAAGGATAATTTTTGAAAAATATATCTATAGATATTTTATTTAATATTTTTAAATAATTACCTTATTTAACTATATCAGTAAATATCAAAAGATAATATTAACCAAATTTTTTTTGAATCTATCAAATATCTTTTCAGATATTTTTAGATATCCATAACAATCAAATATATCTTGAAGATGTTGGAGTGTTTAGAAGATAATTGTAGGATATTACATTATTATAAAGAAGATTACAACAACAGAAAAGCCAAAAATAAAGTTCAGTCCAATTTTTATATAAAGAGATTTAGGAAAACACATTATGGGAGTTTAGAAACCCTTTGCGAAATCTAATTTCGTCCTCTCTGCCATCTTTCATGTATTCTACCCTATCTTTTTCTATTTTTATGTTATTTTTACATCCCATGAAGTGTTAAGCCTTTGAGGTGATTATGTTGTAATTTCTTAAATGGATTATAAGGTTAGAGGAATAAATTTATTTGTTCTTTTAATTCTTGTTGTGATTAATTTTTTTTTTTGTACAACTTTCTAGGAAGTCACATTCAACTTTTTGTCCAACTCTCCAAAATGCTTCTGGTAGTCAATTATAGGGTCTTGGTAATTGATTACAGGGTCCCCAAAATTTGAACGTAGTCCTTACAATTCTAAATAACACTTGAAAATAATTTATCATTTAAAACCAATCACAAGGTTAAACGTTTAATAACTACTTGAAAAAATGTCGTACTCAACGAAAGTATATATTAAGAAAGTTGAGAAAAAAAATTTCATTAACACTATTCATCCCCTTCTAGTGTTTTTAAGGAACTTCAAGTCTCCCTGACAAAAAATTGAACATATCGTCCTTACACGACAACCTACTTGGCTATGGTGGAAAACATTACCCTCACAAGGTAGCTTCGTGGGTTATGGTGGAACAAAATGCCTCCAAAGGGTAGTCTCCCTAGTAAAAAATGGAACATATCGTTCTTAGAGGACCATCTTATCGACTTTTGTGGAACACATCACTCTCACAAGGCATCCTCTCCAACTATGATGAAACAAAAACACCTCCAAAGAACAACCTCCTCAACCTAACATGGAACATATCAACCTCATAGAACAGCCTCCTGACAATGGTGGAACATCACCCTCACAAGCCAACCTCCTTGGCTATGGTGAAATAAAGAATAAATTAAGAAAAATTTCTAGAGTTACTTTTTAATTTTAGAAATTAATTATAACATGGAAATATAATTTACGAAAATTATCCAAGCAAATCCTACAATTATCCACTTATAATAGACGATAAATTATTTTCTCTGCCATGGAGAATACGTGTAAAACTAAATATGCACTCTTCTTTTTAATATAAAGCTTCAACTACGCATATAATATTGAAAATGACTAAGAAATTTTATATGCGTCGCTGACACATTCAATAATACAGAACACAGTTTTCAACATGCCAGGAGTCTCACTTAATTCAATATTCACACAACTCAGTCCGTCTCTACCATTCAGCCAATTGCACAACTTATAGAACTTGTCTTCATGTCATAGCAATTCATTTAATGTAACAAATAACAATGAAACCTTACTTTAAATGAAGACATATGCTGCACCATAACTCAATGTTCTAAATTGTTTTTTATAATATATTTTTTATTTGTCTTTAAAACATAGTAATATTGTATATTAAAAATGTTTTTAATAGTATTTTCGGTTTTTATATTTATAAAAAGGATTCCATGTTTTTTTATTTGTTTTTCACTCAATGTAATTTCTTAATTTGTTTTTTTAAAGATTTGATATTGTTTGGTTAGATCAACATTGAAGTCATTCGAAATTTGGTAAATAAATATGTAAAAAAAATGATTGTATTAACATTATTAATTGATCATTCTCAAAACAAATTTAAGTGATTTAATGGTAGTAACCCTATTAAGGGTTTTAAAATGTAACACTTATGCTTAATAAATTCTTCAACAAAATATATAGAATCCAATAATCACAAAGACTTAATAGATTCTTCACCAAGATCTAAACCCAACTAGAACGTTAGTAAGCCATCATTACTCATATCAAAATCAAAGTAACAAAGTTACTTTCTCTTTTTCTCTCACACACTTCAACCTAAGATTTAGACCGTTGCAAATAAAACCTTTTTCACTGTCAAGTTCTGCTACATTGATGAAAGGCAAATAATCTCAAGAATAAGATGTATTAAGCTGTTGATTACTCAATCAGCCACAGATACAGAAGAGAAAAGACACTGCCAAAACCTTCAAATTCTTCAAGTATTCTTATCATTGATCATGGCTGACACAAAACCAAACAGCAACATCTCACTGCCTCAAACCCATCAAGCAAACCCCAATCATGAGCCTCTCTTGCATGCCCTTGATCGCATATCACTGATCCTCAACCAGAATTCCAATTCTGAAAACCCTTTTCCTCTGAGACTCGCCTTAGTAGACAGTTTCGTGTTGGAGAGAGGACCCAACTATACTGCGTATGCCGAGTTGAGAGAATCCAGGTTGCACATGAAGTGTTTGATGCAAGACCGCCAACAAAAGGCTCAGGTATCGGAACCAACTATAAAACCTGCAACACCACCAAGGAAGAAACAGGTCAAGTTTCAAACTTGTGAGAGAACCTCAAAAGGGTCATTTTCTATTGCTCAATCGGTGCCAGATTTTTCTGCTGCACTAAGGAAAGAGAATAGGAAGCCTGTGAACACTCTGCCTTCAATGACACCACCAAGCAAGAGTGGTAATCGGGTGGTGTTGAGTTCAAGGGAGAGCAAGTCAGTGAGTGGAGGGGAGAAGAAGAAAGGTGGTGGTGGTGGTAGTGTGATGGCTAGGAAGAGCTATGCCTGCATTGATGAACTTAAGGGTTTGTCTTCCGCTACAGCCATTGCCATCAATGGTGAAGGTAGAGGTGGAGGAAGGAGTAACAAGGTGATGGGAAAGACAGTTTCAAGATTCCCCAGACAGTTTTGAATGTTGGTGTTCTGGAAATATTGATTCCTTAAATTTGGACTTGTTCTTTATTGGTTGAAATTGTTGGTTTTGAGAGGCTCTGGAAATGGCTGTCTGATTTATCCTTTTTTTCACTCATTTTGTTCTTATCTGGGATTTTGAGTATCAGTCTTATTCATAGGTGTCAAGATTTGAATAACTTGAATGTTCCTTATGAATACTCCTAAGGACTTGTATAATTCTATTTTATGATCTCTTACTGAGGATCTTACAGTATAATGTAAACTTGTAAAGTTAAGGTGTATGTAAAAGTGTTTCTCACTGTAACACTGATATAGAAAATACACAGTTTTGCATTTCTTTTTTAAGTGGACCGGTTGATTTTTGTGTTTTGAAATGAAGTATCTTCAAACAAATATTCAAAATAGGTGTATGATTTGTTGCCAATGCTTAACTCAAACTATGTCATTCACCTCTTCCCACATTCTACTAGTGATATTGTAATTGCCAAAGTTTAGGATATAAGTTTTTCTTTTCCTTTTTCAATAAAATTATTCCTCAAGTTTTTATTACCAACCTTTGGGTTTAAAGATTGTAGTGGAATCTGTCTGTTTCTTTCTGGCGTGCTTAAGAAAGGACAAATGCCAAACTTTATCTTTAGTATGTTTTTATCTTCATGTATTTTTGGTTGAACAAATACATAGAACAAATCAAGTTACATCATCAACTTTCATTTATAAGAAGGCAATAAAACATTGGGTGCTACAAAACTTACATTAATCATAAAAAAAAGACAATAAAGGCGAGCTTAGGTAAATTAAGCTCATCAAGTTGGTCCATTTTTTCGTATCCGGATACCTAAAAATACAAAGAGATTCAATCAGAAAAAACATCATGCTAGTCCACGGTTTCTTTTTTATTTGATGCATAGAATGTGCCCAAGTTAAGTTCTTACCGGAGGAAGATCTTAATCTCTCAACTTGTGTCATTTAATATTATATTTTGATCATAACAAATAAATAAAACAATTTTAGTGTGTCTAGCATATTTTACCTTGTGTGCAATATTAGATAAAAACTGAGTGATATTTGATCATAACCAAAAAGAGCTTCTTGTTAAACTAGCAGTCATGATTGAAATCTACTATAAAGGATTGAAATCTACTATTTGCAAAGAGCAGAAGAATTGTCAATCTTCACGAGTGCAATAGAGAATATATAGAAGTGTTAGATTATCATGTTATCTAATGAGTGCAAGAATGAAGCAACTCTTTGATTAGTTTTATGGGTCGTAAATAGAATTTACGGAGCTTGTATTTAAGATTTTTTGTGTAATTTTAAAAAGGTTGCAAATAAGTATTTGGAAGCCCAAAAGGCTAAAGGGTAAAAACATTAAAAAACTTTGGGAGTTGCTCCCTCCACCCCCACACATCTCTTCCTCCACCTCTCCTTTACTTTTTTGTCCATTCCTCCACCTTTCCTTTACTATTTTGCCCCTCAGTAAAATTTTACTTTTAAAATTATTGTTTTTTAATTTTATTCATTTATAACATATTTAACTGATAACCTACGTAGTTCCTTGTATGAGTAAAATATTTTTCTGCAAAGCTTGGTGATCGTGAAAAGAATTATCAAGCAATCTTCCTCTTGTTCTCGGTACAGTAGGTGGTGCAGTGCGTTTATGGTGTAGTGTCCTTGTCGTGGTTCCTCTCCAGGTACGTAGTCATAATCCTTCCTATAATCCTAAACCCTAAAGCCTTCCCATACTTCCAATAATCCTTTTAATATCCAAGCCTATAATCCTTGCATGAGCCATAAAATAAAAACGAAACGAAAAAGCAACGCTGCCTCTGGACGGATGACATCCTTCAACGGATGTCAACATCCGTTTAAGGCGAAACGGATGTCGACATCCGTTTTGCCTTAAACGGATGTTGACATCCGTTTAAGGATGTCATATGTGGCCTATAGGTATCGGCCCAACATGCGAGTAGGACAGCGTACGAGAAAGAGTTCAGACAGCTCTGGTTTTTGTGTTGCTCAATGGAAGAAGCACCTGAAGAACCATCACAATCGCGAGAATCTTGGCGAGATCACCAAACTTGGATAACGTTACGTCTCTACAATTCTACATTCCACAATTGAAATTTTTTTATTCCCTTTCTTTCAATCCTTAACATCTATCACGCTTTTCAGCACACAAGACATTCTCAGGGAAAAGCTGATCACAGAGGACAGTTTCTCATGGAAATTATCCAGCGAAGGTGAACCTGGTTATAAGAAGGGAGAAGAATTGAGATGCGTTGGTGGGGTTGACATTAGCTTTTCAAAGGATGATCCATCAAAGGCATGTGGCACCCTTACGGAAATGGAGAAGAAGCTTTACGGAAGAGTTCAGACATCCGTTTCGCCTATAGGACCTATAATTGTCATTTTAGAAGGATATAATTGGTATTTTAGAAAATTGGGAAGGTGGAGGAAGAGATGTGTGGGGGTGGAGGGAGCAACTCCCAAAAACTTTTGGAAACAAAAAGACGTGTGGGCCACTATATTCTCCGGTTTACAAAACTACATGGTGAGCAAAGAAGACACACATTGAATTGAGTATTTAAGACTTCTAAAAGCTTTTTGCGTTGATAATTAGACGAAGTTTTAATGTGACTTCAAACTGTGAAAAACACTTTTTGAAAATTTCTTTGGTTAGTTCCAAATATGTAATTTAAAGATAAAGGGTAGAGATCAATTTACACAAGATATTTTTATTTTGATTAGTTACAAATATGTAATTCAAAGATATAAGAGTAGAGATAAATTTACACAAGATATTATTTTTATATTGGTTAGTTTATAAAAACTATACTACTCTTGATCTATATGATAAAATTACTCTATTAAACTAATGTTGCAAGATAACACGTATATTATTTAGATCTCAGCCACTTGATAAAAAAATAAAATATCATTTGAATTTCAATTACTTTCTAATAAGACAAACACAATCACTCCTAATTAAACATTAAGTATTCTTTGAACAGGCAATCAGTCTTGGTTAAAACATGAGTATTCTTTGAAGTCAACCATTATAGAAAAATAAAATACAAATTACGGACTGATTATTACCTCTATATTAGTATTTCAATATACAAATCTCTTTATGGGTACTTAAACATATAATTTTTAATATTTAGTTCTAACATAATTTTAAAGAAGATGTGAATAACTGAAAGTAATAACATATTATAATATAACTTTTTTACTATATGTTAAAATGCTTTATTTATTATAAAATTTAATTATACCATTGTTCATTTATTTTAAAATTTAATTATAGAAATTAAACATTTATTTTATTCATAAAATTATAAAATACTAGTAGACTATAACATCGAAAAGTAAACTACTATACTTAATTTAATGATTTTCGTTATAATATACTGGTGAAAATATGCACCGACATGCACATGCATATATATTTTTTATAATAATAGAAATAAAAATATTATAATAATTAATTAATGAAAAAATATTACTAAAGTTTTTCTTGAAGTTAAATATAGTGGAGTAAATTAAAAAAAAATCATAAAATTTATTTTTATTAATATTTGTAATGTTAAAATTATGTAATAAGAATGTTTATAGTTTTTAAACAAAATTATAATTAAAAAACTAATACAAACACATGCACTTATAAGAATTTTTATTACATATAACTATGTGAGAATAATATTTAAAATATTAATACAGGAAAATTTAGAAATATATATAATTTTATTTTAAGGAATATGTGATTATTTTGAAGGAAATAGGTTATGTCATTATTTTTTAGGAGAGAGAAATATTTTGTAATCACTTATTCTATTAAATGAAAAGTTACTTTTTATTTATTAATAGGTAAATTTATCTAATTAAAAGATATAAAAGTAGTTATCATATGTGTTGTTTTACTATGATGATGGTATAATGATATAATATTATTATGATATAGATATATATATGAAAATAATTATAAAATATCTTAAATTTTACTATTTGGTATAATTATATTATAAAACATATTCAGTCTGGCTAGTTTTACAAACTTCTATCTCTATTATTAATTTCTATAAATTTAAAAATCCTTCATTTGTAATCAATTCTTAATGACCTTCCTTGAACATAATAGCCTGTAATTAATTTGTATTATAAGAGAAAAGTATAGTTGACTTTAAATTAAAATAATAGTATTTTCATATATTTTCAAGTAATTAAAGAAAATATTTTTAATTAAAAAAGTTATAAGTGTATTTTGAATGATTTTGAGATTTTAACACATTACTAAAAATTGATTGATATTTATTAAAATTCATCATTTTAATTATTTAAACCCTATAGTCTATGTTCAAGGGTCAATTCTCCACCCTCTTCTTTCTTTCGTTATCCTTGAACTTTACATGCCCTACTTCAAACCTTATCCCAATCTTACACATTTCGTATCCAATTGAAATCATATAGACTAAGAAACATCCAAAAATGATTTTATAACTTCAGTCAAATTCAGATTCCCATTATAAGCAAATCAATGAAAATAAAGAAGAAGAAAAAATTCTCTTCTTTATTTTTTCAAAGATTTTTTTTAATCTTAGTCAAATTCCACCTTTCATAATAAAAAAATATTTAGTTGGATTGGTATAAGAATAAATCTCTTAAACTAAAGTACATAATTGAAATGGAAACTTCCTTGAAGATGATGGATTACCAAATTATAGTGGGGAAATTTCATCATTTTACAATATTTGGATTACCAAAAAGAACCCAAATTCAAGTCAACAACTTTCGTATTAAGAAAACTGAAATCCAAAATAAATGCTCTTAAAATTTTATTCACATCTTTTCCTTTATTTATTTATTAATTTTTAAGACTTACTTGCTTAATGGGTATTTGTTTCTTCACCACATACCTTATCTTTTTTTCCCAAGTCAGATATTGCATGCTTTGCGGATCCCATTCATGTTTTTTCCAATAAAATAATGATTAAATCTACAGTGCATCCCAGACCCCCAGAGCTTTACCGGTGCCACCCTTTGAATGGTTGGCATTTGCATAAAAACTAGTAAAAGCAAAAGAAAAAAAAAAGTTATTCTTTTTCAATATTCTATTCACATTACCAAGTGTTCTTTTTAATGTCTATATAGGAATTTTTCTTAAAGAGGTGTGTCAGAGTCTGTTTCCTATCATTCTGTTTCTGGGTATATAGATCAGGTTGAATCCAAGTGTTTGGGGTGGTGCAGAATTCAGAACAAGTGTGCAGCAGAAGAAGAGGAATAATAGGAGAAAGGTGATAAGGGTGTCAAGATCAATGGGGTTACCTGGTGTTGATAGAGAATTGAAGAAGATTTTGAATGCAAATATGGACCAAGTGGGTGCCAGAAGGCGTGCACGTGAGGCCTTCAAGGATATTCAGCTTGGAATTGATCACATATTGTTTAAGGTTTGGTTTTGTTTTGTTTCTTTTGTTTTGTTTTGATGCTGTTTGTGGGATTGATGACATGAGCAAATCCATGCCATTTTTTTTGTTGTTGTTTCTAATGTGCTTGGTTTTGTCTTGTGAGTGAACGTTTTGCTATTTGATTATGGAGGGACTTGCAAAATATTTGGTTTTGCCCTTTATTGTTTCTTACTTCTCTCTTTCTTTAATGCTGAGGATATTGATTGGTGGACTTGAAACTTTTGACTTTGAGATTTCTGATTTGCAAGCAAATCCCTTGTAAAGAGGAAGATATTTGTTCTGACTTTAGCTTCTTTTTGGTATTGGGCATGGAGGGTTTGTTTGGTATATTCTGTTGCAGCTATTAATTATAAGGTGAATTCCTCTTCAAAATAGTTTACCCTAATTTCTTAAAGCAAGAAAAGATGAGATTTTAATATATTTTCTGTTAAACTTGATTATGTGGATGAATTTTGGTTTGGATGAATACTTGAAGCTAGTTTTAAAAATTTAAACTCATTAGAATTAACTGTGTCACAGCCAGAGTTAATAGAAAAAATGTGTTAAAGCTCAAATTGAATAAATTTAACTTTATTGTGAAATGAGATGAGTCATGAACACTTCAATTCTAGTTTGTCATAGGGGTAGGGGGCTTCAACTGTTGGTATTAAATGTTGCAGAATTGGAAACTCTGTATTTAAATGCAACGGGGTCAGCCTTCAATACAACTACAATAGTATAGTTCAAGAGGAAAAATGTTAGGTGGGAACTCGTTCAAAATTCAAACAATTTTTAGTATAATATTATTTGACTATGGTATTCAATAATTTAGGGTAAAAAAATGTAAATTTATGAAGTTCTTCTTGCATAAATATAATGCTCATTTACACAATTAATCAAACGTTTAAGTGTACTGGAATAGTAGTGGAGAATTCTTACATGAGGACGGTGGTGAGTGGAATGTTGAAGCTATCTTTTTATTTTTCTAAGTTTTTGAGTAGTTGTGAGTTGTGAGCATGTACTGGTGCAAAATGGCACCGATTTCTGGTGTAAAATGTGAGACCTGACCCAATAAAAAATGCGTTACAGAGATATTTTGAAAAGACTTGTCAAGAGCATGTAGGGATTCACAATAATTATGATAGTTCAGTGAATTTCTTGAGTAGTTAATATTCCTTAAACATGTTAGGTTATTTTTTTTTATTATAGTTTTTTGGACTCTAGTATGGCCTACTCGTTCTTTCTTACTCAACTTTGCATCAGACACTACAATATGCAATTAGATCTGTACATTGTCTTTTCTCCATTCTTTTTCAAACCCATCCATTGCATGACATTTTCATGGTCTTGGCTTTTGGTAACCTTTTGGTGCTGGGATAATTTTTTGTGGGGGGTGCAGTGATTGTTTTATTTCACTTTAAATCAGTAATATTTCATTTCCTTTAAATTTTAACATCGATTCTTTTGTGTTTTCTGTTTTTGTAGACTCCATGTGATGGAATAAAAATGGAAGAGGTTAGTGAGAAATTTAGTCTTAAACGCTTTCCTGCAATATATGTTTCTTCTGAGTAGTTACCAAAAAAAGTGACGATTGAGTAACTATTTCTATGAATCATCACCAGTGCCAACTATTGTCCTGTTTTGCTATTGAAATATGATGATTGACTTAATTTTGTGTGCTATGGAACAGTCATATGAGAAGAATTCAAAAGGACTAGAAATCTTCTGCAAAAGTTGGCTTCCTGAAGCATCTACGCCAAAAGCAGCACTATTTTACTGTCATGGTTATGGAGACACTTGCTCCTTTTTCTTTGAAGGCATGTAGTTGATACTTAGACTTGGTAGCTATAAGTAACTATCAGTTATCTTGAGGATTAGCAACTCAATGGTATCATGGACTTTTTTGCAGGAATTGCTAGAAAACTGGCATCATCTGGATATGCAGTTTTTGCCATGGATTATCCGGGATTTGGTCTATCAGAAGGTCTTCATTGCTTTGTTCCCAGTTTTGATGGACTTGTTGATGATGTTATTGAGCATTACTCTAAAATCAAAGGTACCTATACTCCCATCAACCCCCAAGTCATGAAATTCTTAGTCATCATGAATTTCTTCAATAGTTTGTTGCGTCCTGGTGGTTTGTGATTATGTTTACTTTTTAGTTTGGACACAGGCAAGGGATCTTGAACTACTATTTATTTTTGTATAAAGTATTTGATCCATTCCTTCTGAAAGTAGTCTATACTATTAATCAATGCTCAAAATATAAAGAATATCAGAAAAAATAACAATAAATTAATGAGCTGTGTCTTCCAATAGTATTGAGTTGGAGATGACTAGAATTAGACATCAAAGGGTCAAAGAAAAAATGTTTTTGAGTGCTTTCAAGGATATTTTTTTATTTAAAAAACTTGGAAGCTAAGGGAAACAACAAATTCTTCATTTGTTTATTTTGAGGTTTGTGGTAGGGTGATGAGTTCCACACCTATTTTCAAAATATAAATTATTGAGTTTTATGAAATGTAATTCTTCAGGTTGTAGTTTTTCATCTGCTTTTTGCATATATACTCTAATCAAGGCAGTAGCTAAAGTGAATCTATTCTTCAGTTCTATTTTCCATGTTCTTAAAGTCACCGTTCTTCTTGACCAGGAAAATAGAACTGTAACTTTAAGAACATGGAAACTATGAAACATTCTTAAAAAAATTTTAAATGTTACATATATTTTCCTATTTCTTGGGCGACAACTTAAACAATTTAATAACAAGGAATATTGTATTTGGAGTAAATGGTTTGTTAGTAGGGTGCTGATCAGTTAGTTTGTTGATGGTTTGCTACTAATAAGTTATCAATAAATTAAACACCATTGTATCTCGCTCATAATCTTTTAATCAATGAATATGATTCTTTGTGATTGCTTCTCTCTAACTACTCAGCATTAGCCTTTGATTTCTATCGTTCTCATCCTCTCATTACTTACATATTGATTCCGTTATGTTCAATCAAAAGATTTGGTTCATGTTGCAGAAAATCCAGAGTTCCGTTCTCTTCCCAGCTTCCTATTTGGACAGTCCATGGGTGGAGCAGTTGCATTAAAGATACACCTGAAACAGCCTAAGGCATGGGATGGTGCCATTCTTGTTGCACCTATGTGTAAGGTATTTTTCTTGAAACACTAATGTATGGAGTTCTGGCTTTTCTTTGCTTTGATCTCCCTTTGATTAGAAGATCTGTGTAGATTGCAGATGACATGGTTCCACCAAAGTTGGTCACTAATCTCCTTATTGGATTAGCCAATGTTTTACCAAAGCATAAATTGGTTCCAAACAAGGATTTAGCGGAGGCAGCATTCAGAGATTTAAAGAAGAGGGAACAGGTTTGTGTTTTGTGATGTACTCCAACAGAATGTTACTTTTTCTCAGCTAATATTAATACAAAGATCCATTTTTTCTTCTGCGCTTCTTAGTGACTCCATTTTTCTCCAAATTTTTTCATGCATTTGTTTTTGGTAATGTGTGTTAGTAAGAGATTCACACGTTTCTAATGTCTTTGCAGACTGCTTACAATGTTATTGCTTACAAGGATAAACCACGCTTGCAGAGTGCTGTAGAATTGCTAAGAACTACTCAAGAAATAGAACGGCGATTGAAAGAAGTATGTACTGATCTTCTGGTTTATCTGAACTAAGTGGTTGGAAGAAATTATGGTAAAAGTAATAGGTTCAGAAAGGTCTCAAATCTTTGGTAGCAAAGGCAAGGATGCAAGTATAAGAATGTGTTTCATCTAAAACTAGTTCAATTCAATAGTTGAAACTGATGCCCATAAATTCTAAAACAATATCTAGAAACCCCTTAAAACATGTCGGCCTATACCCTTCAAATTTCCAAATGTTTGAGAATCATTAGTGGGTCATGTCTTGATGATTTTGCAGAAATAGCGGATAGTGATCCTTTCAAAACTACCCTTTTGCTCTGGCTTCCAAAGACACCACTCTACTTCATATATTGTTCATTTAATTTGATCTTTCCTCTCTTAATTTGATCTTCTTCTCCATGGTAGTATATTGGAGTCTGTATAGATTATTACTGCAGAAACTAGAAACACTATACTTTTCGAGATGATTACTGATTCAGGATCACTACATGACCCATAGTCTCAACCATTCTTTGTGATAATCAAAATTTTAAATTTAGGAGAAAGAATTGACCATATTCTGTCAGTGTAATAAAATGTATGCATCTTCACACGTAATTGATTATGATTACAGGTTTCTCTACCATTATTCATCCTTCATGGAAAGGCTGACACAGTGACTGATCCATCAGTGAGCAAAGCCTTGTATGAGAATGCAAGCTGTTCAGATAAGAAGCTTAAGCTTTATGAAGATGCCTACCATGCTCTTCTGGAGGGTGAGCCTGATGAAGTGATTACTGAAGTTTTTGAAGACATCATCTCTTGGCTTGATGAACACAGCTTGAAACAGAACCAGCCTTCCTCCTAATACCGATAAATTAATTTTGCAATCTTCTGATTTAAAGATGAATATTTTTATTGGGATTGTTTCAAGCAATGGAATATAGAATGCTTCCGTTAAAGTTGCCTATTATTTGCAGCTTACGTTCAGTGAATACACCATAACCTTGTTTTATGTATATAACATACAAGGTATATATATGTGTACTATAGGATACCTAATCCTCCAACTGTCGACCAATAACCCGACGACAATTAAACCACTGCAGGACATTCTCATAGCGTGGTCGACCACTAGGTAACCGACTGTAATAACATACGACCATGTGGCGTTGTCGACCAGTTGAGGCTCGACAACCGACATGAAACATATGTGCGACACGTCGTCCACTCGGGTCGACACGAATGATAATCGACATACAGTATGCGACATCGTGATCTAACGGTTACAGATGAGCAGTTACACATCTTGGCTACACAGCGCCGTGAATCACGGCCATATATCATGGAAGTAGTTGACTCGGTATCAGCACACGATATGACGGTTACAACTTCTAAACAGTCATTTTCCGTAACCGACCGGATTTTCAGGTAAACGGTTTATTATGTTAATTTAAATATACAAAGCACAGGAGGAAAAAGGTACGTTTTTCCCCTAAGTGAAAATTAAGAAAGATTTGGTTGTTCTAACAACACCCCTATCTACACCCCTATTGACTTGAGCGTCGGAGTGCCTTTGCAGGTACCCAGCCCACCTTATTCAGAGACTTGGAGAAGAGAGAAAGACAACATAGTGAAAGCAGTACAGAGAAGGAAGAGAGTAAGGTTGTTAGGTTCGTATCTTGGTCTCCGCATTCCTACTGAAACATTTTGGCGCCCACCGTGGGGCCCGAGATTACTATCCCAACAACGACCACTGGAGCGATGGAAAATTTCGATACGCACGATTTGATCAGGCAATTGCAGGCGCAAATTGAGGCACAGGCACAAACCATGCAGGAGATTCAACGTAAACACGCGGAGGAGATAGCGGCGCTGCGAGCACAGATCCCAACACCAGAGTTATCCGCCTCCAACAGACAGGAGGATAACGATGCCAGCCATCATGGGGGAGTCTCTGAACGGGCCGGTGGAGGAAGGAGGGGGCCTACTCCTATGTGCCTCACTAACCTGCTTCCATTCACAGAAGCCATCATGCAAGCAAACATGCCGGACAAGCCTCCTCCAACCCTGGAACGCTACAATGGTTCTGAAGATCCTGATGACCATCTACGTAATTTTATAGATGCAATGGCATTCTATACCGACAGCGATCCGGTGATATGCAGAGCTTTCTCCTTATCCCTTAAAGGGGAAGCTCTGGAATGGTTCCATAAACTTCCCCGAAATTCCATAGATTGCTTTGCAACCGTCGAATCTTTATTCCGAAAACAGTACGCAGCCAACAAAAAACCAGCGATGACTGCTACTGAGCTTGTCCATACCAGGCAGGAGAAGGATGAGACCCTGAAGGCTTTCATGCAGCGGTACATCGAGACGGCCCGACGCGTGCCAGATATTACTCCCACCTTTATCATCAGCAACCTGTCGTCCTGCTTAACGCCGGGACAAGTCTCGGAACAATTATATGCTGACCCTCCAGCATCCCTGGAGGAACTCCAATCCACTATGGCGAAATTCATCCGCATCGAAGATCACCGTAACTCCAGGAGGAAGCACCAGCAGGATGTCCCTAACCAGGAGGCAACAAAACCAACGAAACGACCCCCCAACGACTACAGACCAAATCGACCACCTAGGAAGGAGTCGGGGTGGACGTCTAAATACGATCGCTACACGACTCTCAACGCACCAAAGGCGAGGGTGCTAGAAGAGGCCTTACACGTCGAACTTCTCACCGTGCGGCGAAGTGCCACTCCAAAGAACGCGGATAACAGCAAAACTTGCCGGTTCCATATGAACCACGGGCACGACACGGAAGAATGTAACATAGTAAGAGACGAGTTAGAACGACTCATTCGTGCAGGTTATCTCCAGAACTACGTCAAGGAGAGAGTTTCCACTAGAGCAACAACTCCTCGCCGAAGAGATCCTCCTAGGCGAAGTCCCCAACGATCTCCCCCTAAAGATGTACGACACCGTAGGCGGTCGCGCAGTCTACCTCGGCGCATAGAGAGAGAACGCTCAGTCCGAGGCCGCATCGACACCATATCTGGTGGTTTCGCGGGGGGAGGCGTGTCGGCTTCGGCGAGGAAGCGACATTTGAGACAGTTGAAGTCGGTCCATATGGTCGAGCGGCAGGCTCGGTCAATCCCTGATATCACGTTCACGAATGCTGACTTCCATGCTCTAGACCCTGATCATGATGATCCTATGGTAATCACGGCTAATATAGCTCGGTATGATGTCAGAAAGGTCCTCGTCGACCAAGGAAGCTCGGTCAACATTTTGTATTGGTCCACTTTTCAGAAAATGGACCTATCTGAGGACCTCATCGCCCCATTTAATGAGCAGATTGTCGAATTCTCAGGAGAACGAGTAGACACCAGGGGATACCTTGACCTGCGAACTCGGCTCGGGACAAGTCGGGAGGCACCTGAACTTCGAGTTCGATTCCTGCTGGTCGAGGCAAATGCATCGTACAACGCCCTACTAGGACGGCCTTGTCTGAACGCGTTTGGGGTAATAGTGTCTACTCCCCACCTCGCCATGAAGTTCCCAACAGACCATGGAGGCATTTGTACCGTGAGGGCTGATCAGCGCACAGCTCGACAGTGCTATGTCGCAGGATTAAAAATCACCCCCTTCATCCCAACCAGAAGGACGAAAGGACCCAAGGCAGCGGCAGTCGACTTAGACCCCCGAACCAATGTAGACGAGCGTCTGCATCCGCAAGGCGAAGTCAAACTCCTGTCCTTAACGACGGACACATCCAAAACCACTAGCATTGGCGGAGACCTCACCTCCAGCGAAGAGCATGATTTGGGACGCATTCTACGGAACAACGCAGATTTGTTCGCATGGACAGCTGCTGATATGCCAGGCATCCATCCCGGGGTCATGGCCCACAAGTTATCCATCTTCCGGGAAGCACGAACTGTCGCCCAGAAGAAGCGACGAGTCGGGGAAGAGAAACGCCAGGCTATCCAAGCTGAGGTCGGGAAACTGCTGAATGCCCAATTCATCAGAGAGTTGACGTACACTACGTGGCTGTCAAATGTAGTTATGGTTAAAAAGTCCAACGGCCAATGGAGAATGTGTGTCGATTTCACTGATCTTAATAAGGCATGTCCTAAAGACTCATACCCCTTACCCAGCATCGATCGTCTGGTAGATGGAGCTTCGGGTCATGTAATGCTAAGCTTCCTCGACGCCTACTCAGGCTATAACCAGATTCCAATGTACGAGCCCGATCAAAGCAAGACAGCCTTCATTACCGAACGCGCTAATTACTGTTATGAAGTAATGCCGTTTGGATTGAAGAATGCCGGGGCTACTTATCAACGCCTTATGGACAAGGTCTTCCATCACCAGATTGGACGATGCATGGATGTATATGTCGATGACATGGTTATTCGCAGCAATTCTGTCGAACAACACCTCCAGGATTTGAAGGAAGTTTTTGCCCAGCTCCGACGGTACAGTATGCGCCTCAATCCTGCCAAGTGTACCTTCGGCGTCCCCGCGGGAAAATTCTTAGGTTTCATGCTCACGCGTCGAGGTATTGAAGCCAACCCCGACAAGTGCAAAGCCGTGCTCGACATGCCAGCACCAAGAACCCTACGAGAAGTACAACGTCTAGTGGGTCGCCTTACCGCCCTGTCCAGATTTATTCCAAGGCTGGCTGAACACATCAAACCCATCCTGAAGAATTTGAAAAAGGGCTCCACTCAGCACTGGGACAATGATTGCGAGACTGCATTCAGCACTGTCAAACACATCTTAACCAGTCCTCCAATTATGGCCCGACCGGACGAGGGATCCGACTTACAACTGTATCTTGCAGCCGCCCCGTATGCGGTTAGCGCCGCCTTGATACAGGAGACACCCTCCCTTAAGTTGATCTACTTTATCAGTCGCACTTTGCAAGGGGCCGAGGAACGATACTCCCGCGTTGAAAAGTTTGCCTTAGCGTTACTCACAGCCTCCCGCCGGCTTCGACCATACTTCTAGAGCCATCAAGTGATAGTCCGCACAGATCAACCCATCGCCAAGATCCTCCGTAAACCAGATTTAGCAGGACGAATGGTTGCGTGGTCAGTGGAACTGTCAGAATTCGGCCTCCGCTACGAGCCCCGTGGATCTGTCAAGGGTCAACATTTAGCAGATTTCGCAGCCGAGTTAACACCTGCCCCAGAAAATTCCACGACAAAATGGCTCCTCAGCGTGGATGGTTCCTCCGACAAAAGGGGGGGAGGAGCCGGTGTCGTATTGGAGGGGCCGGATGATGTGGTCCTAGAGCAAGCCATCATATTCAAGTTTCCAGCTAGCAACAACCAAGCCGAGTACGAAGCCTTAATTGCTGGCCTATCCCTGGCTAGAGAGTTGTCGGTCGAGCGTTTAGAATGTCGGATGGACTCGAAGCTGGTCGTCAGCCATGTGAATGGAATCTATCAAGTCAAGGACAATCAGCTGTTGCGTTACTTCCACAAGGTTCAGACTTTACTCCGCAATTTCGTCGAGGTTAATGTCCTCCATGTACCCAGGGAGCAAAACGCAAGAGCAGACCTTTTGTCTAAATTAGCTCATTCTAAGGAGCGAGCGCAATTATCCTCAATCATTAGAATGACGCTCGACCGTCCTGTGGTGGAAGCTTTTGTTACTAATGTGTTGACACCTATAACAGACTGGCGGCAGAGAGTCAAAGACCTCATGGAGCGGCAGGACAAAGGTGTTAGCATTACTGCGGCTGATTCCAAACACATTGCGCGTTTTGTGTGTATAGGCGACGACCTATATCGTCGCGGCCATAGCACTCCTCTGCTGAAATGCATCTCGGAAGAAGAGGCCGACTATGTGCTGCGCGAACTGCACACAGGGATATGTGGATTTCACTCTGGCAAACGGACATTAAGAGGACGTGTTCTCCGCGCTGGATATTACTGGCCTACTCTCGACCGCGACTGCGAGATATTCGTCAAGAAATGCATTTCCTGTCAAGCACATGGTCACGACATCCGTGCACCTCCTGAAGACTTACACAATATTGTCTCTCCCTGGCCGTTCGCCCAGTGGGGTCTCGACATTGTTGGACCACTGCCGATCGCCAAAGCGCAAAACAAGTTCCTCCTCGTGGCGGTTGACTACTTCACAAAATGGATAGAAGCTGAGCCACTGTCCGTCATCAGCGCCCAACGAGTGCAGAAGTTCATTTGGCATCTCATCTGTCGGTTCGGTCTCCCTCAGAAGATCATCACCGACAACGGTCGCCAATTCATCGAACGCAAATTAGAGGATTACCTCAACAGTTTAGGCATTAAACATGTCACATCATCAGTCGAGCACCCTCAAACCAACGGCCAAGCCGAGGCCGCTAACAAAGCCATTTTGACAGAGTTAAAAAAGCGACTCGGTGAAGCCAAGAGTTTATGGGTGGAGGAGCTACCCGAGGTCCTGTGGGCATACAGATGCACTCCCCATGGATCTACAGGGGACACGCCATTCAACTTAACTTACGGCACTGATGCCATGCTCCCAGTCGAGGTGGGCGAGCCCTCATTGAGGCGCCAAATCACTGATATGTCCCTTAATGAAGAGCAGTTACGGACGAATCTCGACGTCCTTCCTGAACGTCGTGAGGTTGCCACCATCCGCGCAGAGGCCCAAAGGCGCATGCTATCTCGACGGTACAATACCAAGGTCAAGCCCAGAACCTTCAAAAGCGGCGATTTGGTGTGGCGAAAGCGGGGAGAAGCTCGGAAGAATCGAGCCCATGGCAAACTCGCAGCTAACTGGGAAGGACCCTTTCGGGTTGCTGAGGACATGTCGAACGGCGCATATCGTCTCCAGCTTCTTGATGGACAGCCAGTTCCCAACACTTGGAACGCCACTCACCTTAAATATTACTTTAGTTAACATCCACTTCTTGTTCATTCTTCTTACAACGCTATCAAGTTTAATTATCAAATAAAGATTATCTTTCATCATGATTATTGTTTGGATTCATTTATCACTGCTATGAGGTCGAGTCCCAGGGTTATCGTACCAGACACTTCCATACACAAAGGGGATGAAAGCAATCCGACTGGCCGATGTTCACCCTTGAACACCCAGTCTGATCGGGATACACTCCCACTGGCCGATGTTCACCCTTGAACACCCAGTCTGATCAGGATACACTCCCACTGGCCGATGTTCACCCTGGAACACCCAGTCTGATCGGGATACACTCCCACTGGCCGATGTTCACCCTTGAACACCCAGTCTGATCAGGATACACTCCCACTGGCCGATGTTCACCCTGGAACACCCAGTCTGATCGGGATACACTCCCACTGGCCGATGTTCACCCTTGAACACCCAGTCTGATCAGGATACACTCCCACTGGCCGATGTTCACCCTGGAACACCCATTCTGATCGGGATACACTCCCACTGGCCGATGTTCACCCTTGAACACCCAGTCTGATCAGGATACACTCCCACTGGCCGATGTTCACCCTGGAACACCCAGTCTGATCGGGATACACTCCCACTGGCCGATGTTCACCCTTGAACACCCAGTCTGATCAGGATACACTCCCACTGGCCGATGTTCACCCTTGAACACCCAATCTGATCGGGATACACTCCCACTGTCGCACAAAGCATTATCAATACACTCGACATTCACACTTAGTGATCACCACAGCAAATCAATCGCAGAATCAGCTAAGTTAAACGAACAGCGCACTCTATTTCAACGTCAAGCATTCGTGAATAATCAAAGTTTAACATTTATAATCGTCAACCAAATACTCAAGTATGTATGTACAGATCCTTACTACATCTTAATCTATTACAATTTGGGGTGTGTCGCCTTCAACAGCTTCAGCAGTCTCCTTGGCGAGCTCGTCCACTTCCGTTGCTCCCTCGGGCTCATTGTTGGCGACCTCCTCTTCATCCTCTTCCCCCTCCAGGACAGCGTCATCCGGAATTTCCTTCAAGGGCTTCAGATGACCTTCATGCACATCCTTCCGGACGTCAAATTCAGCTCCCTTGGTTGATACCTGAAGCAAGTGCCCGACTTGCCTCAAGGCCTTCCTGAAACCCTTCTTATGTTCGTCCATGATCGCATCCTTCAGCTCCTCGATCAACTCATTTTTTTCAAACACCTCTACCTTCAGCGCGTTCCTCTCTCGGGCCACTATCAGCATTGAGTTCTTCGCTTGATCCAGATCCCTGGCCATCTGATCGCGTTCTTGTTGGAGAGCCACACCAGCTTCCCGAGTCTTATTCCACAGTGTCTCGCCCTCCTTCAGAAGTTGTTCAGTACGCTTCTGCCTGACCTCACAGCCCGCATGGATCTCGGCGAGCTCTTTCAGCTGGGCGCGCACCTTCTCTAACTCAGACCGCATCTGACCCCTATCCGAAGCATACGCTAGATGCCAAGCCAACGCTTGTGCTCGTGTGTTCATCTCCAGCAAGCTGTCAGCAATCTGTTGCTCGCTCATGTTTTCGATCACCTTCTTCTCTGAAGCATCCATGTTGAGGTCTACCCTATGACCCGGCATGAAGGCACGATCCCATATGCCCAGCGGAAGGGGGCGTTCATTTTCTTCAACCACCTCCCTACTTTTCTTTGATGCCTCGCGGCTGATGTCGACTGTCTTGGCTTTCCTTTTGCGCATGAGGGGCACCTCAACTAATGTTGTCTCCTCAGCCGACGCCACTACGACTAGAGGTGGACCAGCTGGTGGCACCGGGGGGCGTTGTTGCCCAACGGAAGACCCCGGACGATTACCTTCATCCCTCTCGTCGTCGATGGTCTGAAACCAGCTACGACCACTTCCTTTCCTCCCCATTATCTCTGCAAAACACCAAAACCCATCCAGAATGGTCAGCAACAACATAACAAGTTACAAAAATGATAAGCAAAGGCACATACCAAACACCCTCGCCCCTGCGTCATCGAACTCGAGGCACTCTATAATCTGACGAGAAGAGAAGGGGCGTGGCAACGAGGTCAACATACTTAAAGCCTCCAACTCTTCGATCGTCATCCTATCTTCCGACCACGAGGTAAATCTCAGAGGATCCTACGTCCAGTATAAGGGAAATCTGGGATTCCCCTCACCATCGAAAAAGAACCGTCGACCAGCATCGGTGATCAACACCTTAAAAAACTTCTCCTTAAACCCTCTATACGATTGCAAGTAAAGCTCTAGAAGCGCATTACCTGGTTCTGAAATCAATGATACCCACCCCTTCGTCGCAAGCGGACGACATCTGAAGAAATACAAAAACAAACCTACAGTAGGCCTAATTCCTAGCGCCCCACACAACACCCCGAACGCTTGCACATACCCCCAACTATTGGGATGCAGCTGGCTCGGTGCAACGTTCAAGGTGCGCAAAACATCCATTTGGAATGTGGTGAACGGCAATCTCACATACAGATCATAGAATAGCGCAACATAACAGTAAAAGAATTCATCAGAGGCATTCTCCCTCCCATAACAGATCCTCTCATCCTCCCGGCACGCTATCAACTTCACACAGGTGTGATACCCTAGGGTCCTCAACACACAACTATTCTCAATCCAATCCGTAATTACAGCTCTACTCCTAAATTGACTCCTAAGTCCTTTTACCTCACGCGCCGCCCAGACGTATTCATCTCCGCTAATCGGAGATATTATGCGTCCCCCTGGATCCTCGCCGCACACATTTCCATACACAAATGCCATTTCCCCATATGGTATCGTGGTAACTTCGGAACATTCCGCCGTAGATGACGGCCCCGGCATATCGCCCCCGATATCCTGCCCCCTTCCTTCCATGATCAACAATAAACACACTAAGGCGAAAGAAATTTTAGGGTTACCTGGTTGATTCTCGTAGCAACGAAGGCAATGAGACTGAAGAAGAGACAATCTCGCTAGCAGTGCACACTCTCAATGTCTGCTCTTCTGCAAAAGTGACTAACCCCCTTCTGAATCGTGCTGAAGAAGCCAAACCGTTTAATCGTCAGGCGCCGTAGGATCCTTTTTAATCTAACGGCTATTAATTCGCGTCCCCTCACTTCCCTAAAGGAGCGGAAAAACCCAAAATTCGTAACGCCACGCACAGCTGTCGTACACGTCTCCTCGATTCTTCAAACAATACTCAAAAGTCCTTCATAACTTTGTCATCATTCATTTATTCGGACTTGGGGGGCATGTACTATAGGATACCTAATCCTCCAACTGTCGACCAATAACCCGACGACAATTAAACCACTACAGGACATTCTCATAGCGTGGTCGACCACTAGGTAATCGATTGTAATAACATACGACCATGTGGCGTTGTCGACCAGTTGAGGCTCGACAACCGACATGAAACATATGTGCGACACGTCGTCCACTCGGGTCGACACGAATGATAATCGACATACAGTATGCGACATCGTGATCTAACGGTTACAGATGAGCAGTTACACATCTTGGCTACACAGCGCCGTGAATCACGGCCATATATCATGGAAGTAGTTGACTCGGTATCAGCACACGATATGACGGTTACAACTTCTAAACAGTCATTTTCCGTAACCGACCGGATTTTCAGGTAAACGGTTTATTATGTTAATTTAAATATACAAAGCACAGGAGGAAAAAGGTACGTTTTTCCCCTAAGTGAAAATTAAGAAAGATTTGGTTGTTCTAACAACACCCCTATCTACACCCCTATTGACTTGAGCGTCGGAGTGCCTTTGCAGGTACCCAGCCCACCTTATTCAGAGACTTGGAGAAGAGAGAAAGACAACATAGTGAAAGCAGTACAGAGAAGGAAGAGAGTAAGGTTGTTAGGTTCGTATCTTGGTCTCCGCATTCCTACTGAAACAATATGTATATTTTTTTTTCTTTCTGTACCTTTATTTTTTATATGTTTTAAGACTTTACGTAATAAGAAAAGAAAAAATATGAGGGGAACAAAACATCCACCTCCTTTGTTTGGTATGGTGCAGCATACTAGAATAGTGTGTGACAACGTCGTCAGTCTTTTTCCTTTTACTATTCTACATCCCTTGGTTTGTGAGTTCTTGTGCAAAGTTTTGGTAACTTCAGGCTAGTGTATTGAACTATTTTTTCTAGGTCAGAGCTGCATTATATTTATTGGGAGATTTCCCTTAGACTCTCGTAAGGTAAAATTCTAAGTACTCGAAAGCAAATTCTATAAGCAAGAAACTCGGAATAACATTGTACTCTAAAAGCAAATTCTTTAATGTTTTTGATGGATAAAGATTTAATTCTTATCTTCACTTGTTTAGTGAAGGGATACGTTAACTATTGTTTTCGATAATTAACAACGGTTTAAGAACCAATACATATTAAGATGAGGTAAAAAGAAAAGTTGACTTTAGTTATGAACCTTTGTTTCAGTTAAAAAAAATCGAAGCATTAAATTGAAAATAAATAAAAAATAGGTTTTTGGTAATAAATCTACAAATAACAGAGGTCATGGACCTTATTAGATTTTAGATAATTATTTAAGTTTAAGTCTTTATGGAAAATTTTAACTCTCTCGTCATGCTCATCTTGAACTCATTTTTCATAAAGCTTGAAAATTTCTCACATAATGATTAATTAGTAACACTAAAAATTATATCATTTATATATAACTACACTGATATAAAATCACCTGAATAACTTTTCCTAAACAGGATGGTATCTACATGACCTCTAGTAAATCCATTTTCAAATAGAAAAATACTTAATCTCTCAAACCAAGCTCTAGGAGCTTCTTTTCAACCATATAAAGCTTTATTTAGTTTATAAACATAGTTTGGATATGTTGAATCCTTAAATTTAGGGGGCTATTCTACATAAATTTCTTCCTTAATGAATTCATTTAGAATTGCATTCTTAACATCCATATGATAAAGTTTTATGTTGTTAAATGTAGCAAATTATAGTAATAACTTCTAGTCTAGCAACATGAGCATAAGTTTCAGCATAGTCAACACATTTCTATTGTAAGTAATCTTTCACTACCAACCTAGCTTTGTTCCTTACAAACTTACCTTGCTCGTTAAGTTTGTTTTTATACACCCATTTTTCTTCTATAATACTCTTGCTTTGGTGGTGGACTTACAAGGGTCCAAACTTCATTCTTTTCAAATTGATCCAGCTCCTTCGTCAGTACTTGAACCTAACTCTCATCCTCTAAGGCTTCATCCACCTTTTTGGGTTTAATTTATAAAATCATTGCTTCGTGAATTTTAAGATTTGATGTTGTTGTGACTCCTTTCTTTGGGTAACCTAAAATAATCCCTGTTAAGAAAGAATCGTCTATAAGACTAATACGTATAAATGCTCTCATATGTTTTGAAGTTTAACAAAACAACATTAAACGAAATGAGAATATGAGGATGTCATCACTAAAATATGATAATTTTTGTATCACTTGTCCATTTATAATATTAGAGTCTTGAATAGATAAATCTATAATATTTTTTTCTCTTAAAACATCTTCTTCTTTATCACCATCTACAATATAATAAAAAAATGCTAACTAATAATATTAAAACAAAAAATAATAAATAATTAAATTAAATTAGGTGTTGGTGAGCCAACCCGACTCACCATGGGTTCAACCCGGTGAGCCAGGTTCTAAGTGAGCCAGGTTGAAAACTAGCCCGCATAAAAATATTACAATTTTTTCAAACCCAACCCGGCTCAAACCCGTGGTGAGTCGGGTTGGCTTGTGGGTTACAACCCATTTTGACAGCACTACTCAAAATCTCTAAATACCTAGTAACATAGGAAACCCTTATAAAAACACTTAGGCCTAAACGAGACGTTATACTAAACGATTCAAAAGTTAAAGCGCCTATGAGAGTTGTGTTAAAAGCAAAAGTTATACTGTTTCAAACGGTATTCAATCAAACTATCAAAAGAATTTAAAAGTTGTTAAGACAATGTTTTTGGTAAAGCTATTTAAGAGTCTCAATCAATATTCCAAAAACTTGTAGAAGACAAACTTGTTAAATGCTCTGGCTAAAGGAAGCAAAATATTAAAGTGTTTACAACAGCTAGACGATACCATGAGCAAAACCCTATACTTCCTTCAATGATGAAGTCGTTAATTAATGACTAGTATCTTAAGAGAAAAGATGAAATGATAAAATGCTACCTAAATGGTAGAAAACGTAAAAAACACTTTGTTATTCTGAACAAGTATTAAATGTCATTAAATGCTCAACGTTCAAAAACAACAAATAATGAGATAAAAGACATATCTATTTGAAATATATTAGAAGTGAACATTAGAGACAAAGAAAACATTCACATAATATTCTTTCTATCATAAGTCATGCCAAGAAAATAGTACAACCTATTTCAATCGAAGTACTAAAAAAGAAAGTCTACTTTGGCAAGTTGACTTTAACCAACGGCTGCTTCATATGATAAGACAAAGAAGACACAAGATTCAAGGAAAAAGCTCAAGTTTAACAAATATCTTTTGAGAAGCCTTTAAATATCACAAGATTTGAAGAAAGAATCAAGAAAATCGCTTGAAAAAAAGAATATCAATATCATCGAGAAGAAAAAGCATAGAAGAGCTCAAGATCAAAAGAGAATATCTAAGAAGAAGAGAAAAATAAAAAGTCGAGAAACTCTCAAGCTTCATTGTAATATCAACTTACTATTTCTAAGAAAAGAAAAAAAAGAGAAACACTTAGTGAGTTCGTAGACAGTATTGTATTGAACATATATCCTTTCTATAAGAGTTATCGTCTAACAACTAGTAAGCAATCAGATTAATTACAAATTTTAAAGAGAATTCAAACACTTGTTGTATAACTCAATAGAGTTAAGAATTACTAGGCAACATATTGGGAGATACCATGAAGTACCTGAAACGCTCTAGAAGGGGGGTTGAATAGTGTTAATAGAAAAACAAATTGCAACTTTCCTAATATAGCACTTTAGTCGAGTACAAGATTTTTCAAGTAATTATTAAACGTTCGACCATGTAAATGATTTTAAACAATAAATACTTTTCACGTGTTATTCAGAATATTCAGTGTAGTGTTTTAAGAACATCCTTTTTAATGAACAATCGTTTAGTATGAGAAGCTCTTGTATTTAAAACTAAAATGCAACCGTAGGTTTTATAATAGAAACGTTGAGATAGATGTAAAGAATAAATGCATAGATAATACTGGTTCACTCCAACTAAGTTATGTCGAGTTTCCTCTATCCTTGATGGTTCCAATATAATCTTCAACCATATTACAACTGAGTATTCTCACCAATCATGGTATCCCTAGGCATTCCTAGTATCCCTCGATACGTTGCCCAGTTGAGTTTCACCCACATATGGTTATGCAGTATTCTTCACCACTCTTAGTATCCTTAGTCAACGAATAACTCTTTTTACCCTAGATTGGTTGAGTTTCACCAATTCCTGCTTGTGTAGTATTCTTCACCACTCTTGGTATCCCCAGTCATTAAATAACTCTTGTTACCCTAGACTGGTTAAGCTTCACCCACTCCTGGTACTAGACAATCCTAGTATCATATGATACGCTGCCTAGACACTAGAGCAAAAAAGGCTTTTGACGTTTGTGTTTTTTGGCTTTTAACGTCTAAAATAATACTGACATCATATCGAGAGACGTTAAATTGACATCATTTTTTAAAAAAAAATTGATGTTAATTGACGTCATATCTCTTGAATGAAGTTATGAGAAAACACTAAAATAGGGGTTGAATAGTGTTTTCATAACTTTTATCGTGGCTAAAGGGCTAAGCATGATGTACATAATACTCATGAGTTAGTTGTACTTTAACTATAAACGCAATTCCATGAAGATCGTTTACAGAATTAGCCCAATATTCTCCAATAGATGTATAAGTAGTAACATGTCAAAGATGTAAACGCTAGCTAAAAGTTTGATGCTAACTTAAGCATCTAGAAGAATTTTCTTCATCAAGAGCTAGTCGTTTACAAAGAGGACTACAACACATAAACAATTTTTATACTGGTTCACTCGTTAAAGCTACATCCAGTTCTCCTCTAAGTTAACATAGAAGGTTTCATTAAATATTCAATGAATTACAGTTCAGTGTTTTAAACCACTTCTAGTGTTCCTAGTCCTATTAAGTAACCATTGTTACTTCTTGCTAGTTGAGTTTGACTCATTCCTGATTGCGTAGTATTATTCACCACTCTTGGTATCCCTAGACCTTCTAGTGTCACTTGTTATACATCGTCTAGTTGAGTATTACCCACTCCTAGTTGTGAAGTATTTTTCATCACTCTTGGTATTCCTGATCAACAAATAACCTTCAATTACCCTAGACCAATTGAGTACTCTTACCACTCCTGGTTTCTCAGTCAACAAGTAGTTGTTAATTACCCTTGATTGGATGAGTATTCACACCACTCTTGGTATCCTCAGTAAGTGAATAACCTCTTGTTACCCTAGAATGGATGAGTTTTTGCACCACTCCTAGTATCCTCAATTAGTAAATAACCTCTTATTACCCTAGACTGGATGAGTATTTGCATCACTTCTGGTATCCCTAGACACTCCTGATATCCACTGATACCGCCTAGTTGAGTTTCACGCATTCTTGGTTATGCAGTATTTTTCACCAATCCAGGTATCCCTAATCAGCGAATAACCTTCAGTTACCCTAGACTAAGTGAGTATTTGCATCACTCCTGGTACTAGACGACCTTGCCTAGATTTCCTTAACTCTCTAAAGTCAAGTTTTGAGTGTTTTTATTCTCTCCAGAATTGCAATCAACGATTGGTTACGAGTCCTTTAGACTATTACTCTCGTAGAGAGGATGTGATTATAGTATAAAGCAATCTAAACACTCGCAGGTGTCTCTCTCCTTACTCTTTTCTCTCATCTTATAAAGGTAAGCATATAATACAATGATGCTCAAGAGTGTTGCTTTAATTTTCTTTTTCTCTCTTTTCTCTCTCCTTACAAAGGTGAGTAGATATTACAATAAAGCTTAAGAGAAATTCTTAGTGTTTCACTCGATTAGTCTCTCTTCTTTTCTTCAAGTAGATGTTCTAATGAAGCTTGAGAGTATTATTCTTTTCTTGAGCTCTTCTCTTTTTCTTTTTCCTTAGATAAGGATTTTTTCTTTTAATAGCTTAAAGAGATTTCCTTGCTCAATTGATGATGATACATCTTCATGTTTTCCTCTTCTTGTTCATCTCTTCACCATCGTCTTCTTCTTCTTGTCTTCTATCTATACACCTTAAAGATATAATTGTTATGACTATGCTTGTCTTGAGATTTGATAATATGACTATTTGACAAAGCTTGTCTCGAGATCTTTTCTTTTCTGACTATTGGTGTAGATGTCTGTCATAGGTGGAGTCTTTTGTCAGAGCAGACATGTTTTTTAGAGCTTTTATCAAAAGTATATTTGACTTCTCATTTGACACAACTTTTGATAAACTGATTAGTTCTTCTTTTATCCTCTTCTCTGCAACATTCATTTTGATTCTTATAAGATGAGGTAGATGAACATTTGTAGCAAATGTCCTACACAAGATAGAATAGAGGCAAGTATGTCCTATTTCCAGTTTACTTTGTTATTTTCAAAAGTTTTCAGCATTTGTTTAGGATTTTGTTTTCTACTGTTTTGTTTGTAGTTGATATCGTTTAGTCTTTGTAAAATACTCTTCCTTGGTTGGTGTTTTACTTGTTGTTTTCATGATTATTTTAGACATAGGTATTGTGTCACAATTTCCTAAGACAAAACCATTCTGTGAATGTCTTTCTTCTTACTAACACCTATTACTGATCTGTTTAGGGTTTTGATGTATAATCCATACATCAGATATCACTTTTGTTGTTGGGCATTTAACGTCATTTAATGCTTGCTCAGAACAATAAAGTGCTTTTTATTTTCTACCGTTAAGGTAGCATTTGACAATTAGACTTTTCTTCTAAAGATATCAAGTGTTGAGTAAAGACTTCATCGTTGGACGAAGTAATAGTTTAGCTCATGGTATCGTTTAGACTGAGTAAACATTTCTTGTGATTTTGCCTTTTTAGAGAAATAACGTTTAGAATGTTATGCTTTTCTTTGTGTTTTAGATTTAGTCTTTTAGAGTGATTTTGTCAATGACATATTCTTGACATTGTTTCATTTCTCCCGAGAATTAAACTCGATACCCCTTGAGTATAGTACGATTACGCGTTTTTAGTTTCAACTTTATTAGCTTATGCGTTTTAGCATAGTGTGGTAAAGTAAGCTTATGTGTTTAGCTCAAACTCTCTTAGATGCTTTGACTTAATAGTTGTTTAGCATAGCGTCTGGGTGTTTAGCCCTAGTTTGTTTTTCTAGTTCTAAAATCCTAAGTGTTTTCCTAGGTTGGCTTAATCTTAATGCTTTATTTTTGTTTTTCAGCAGCTAGCCTAATCCTTGTTTTCTAATAGCCTAGGTTGACCTTCTTATGATTTTCTGTGTGTTAGACTTCTTTTAGAAGATCGTTTAATGTCTTTCTATTCTCCTTTGTTTCATGTTATTTAGTTAAATTTCAAAATCAGGTTTCTATAAACAAGTTTGTCTTATCAAGTTTGTCTTGTCCTAACAATCTCCTCATTTTTTATGTTTAACAAATATACATACAAAATGAAGAGATCTACTAGTTTATTTCTCTCCCCCTATTTGTAAAATGTCAAAAAAAGGTACATAGAAATAATAACCCTTATAGTGAGCTCCCCTGATTTGTTGCACTCTTGAATTTCCTATGTTTATTTGAGTTTTTTTTTTTAGGTTTGTTTAACTTTTTCGTATGTTATTATTTAATTTTTACTTTGATTTTTTTTACCATTTTATTATGTTTGGAAACTTAATCTTGCCTATTTAGTCATTGGGTCATTTAGGATGTGTTCGCTTGAAGAGAAAGTACTGTTTAAGAGTATTTAAGAGCGAAGAAATGCGATTTGTTTTATGTTCGCTTGAGACGAAAGGAGCGGATTTGTGGGAGACGAAAGGCGCGAATTTGCAAGATTTATAAAATTTTCATCACAAGAGTGCAACGATTTGGAAGGATTGTCGATACAATATCTTCTTTACCCTTTGCCTATTATAATTCCAGTCCAAGTCGTGAAGCTTACGTACATCGATTCTAACTATGAAATAACTGATTCCATATGAAGATGATGGTTGAAGATGAAGTTTGAAGCTGAACAAGATGAAGAACAGTGGTTGAAGCTGACGTTTGACTGACGGTGTTTTCGGTTCCAGCGTTGGAGCATTTCCAAGCTTCGTGTTGGAGGTGCAGGCGCCATGTTCGACGAAGCTGGAGGTTGCTTTGGTGGTGGACGCTGGATTAGATGCCACAAAGGTGGAGGATCCAGCTGTCTTGGCTTCCAGCCAGAGATCCACTGTCACCAACACATCTCTGCATGTTCAAGCAATCCCAAGAGCCAGCACAGAATAAAGAGAAATTTGGTTGTAAATAGGAGGAATTATTAAAATGAGGAACGAGGCACTTCATAAAAAAAATGACACTATCAAAATAAAAAAAGAAAAGAAAAAGAAAAGTAAGTACAGCCAGCAACTAAAAAGCTTGAAAATAAGCAGACAAAAATGGGAAAGGTGAGGACTTGATTGTTGAAAGAGAGGAAATAACACACCTGTATCTTCTTCAAATTCTCCTCTTTACTCATGTCTTACCACGCAATAGACAGAAAGATTGTGATTTGTAAGAGATAGGGAAAATGCAGAAAGGGGTGATAATAGATCTGAGAAACCAAGTCAAGAAAAAAAACAAAAAATAACCTAGAGAGGCTCATCCAATCTCAAACTTATCCTCTACAGCCCTTGGAACCAAACACACAGCCTTCGCATTACCCTGTCTCTTTCTACAAAGGACATGTGGAAGAAAAAAGAAGTCTTTATATTTTCTTTTTAATCTCTTTTAATCTTCAAGATTAATGCAATGCAGTATTATTATTCTTTTATTTGTAATTGATTATTATAATGTATAAAATTGCATTTCAATTGATTTGATGTATTAAATTGCTTTTAAAATTTAGATTCTAATATATAAATATTTATCAGCATTTAATATTATATTACAAAAAAATATTAAATTATATTACAATTCATATGTAGTAAATTATATTAAAAAAATATTAAATTTAAAATAATTTTATTTTACTAAATTATTATTTTTTACATTTTTAAAAATTACTTTTAATAATTATTTTAATTTTTATTCTTTATAAACATTTTTACAATTAAATATAACATTAAGTATATCATTTTATATTACTTTAATAACTAGAGACATTTTGATAATCTTTAATTTCTACTAATTAAAAAAAAAATTTAAATCTGTCACATCAATCAAATCCTACACTAATTTTCATAAACTTTACTTCCAAATCCACTTTCAATTACCCACAAATCCACTCAAAAAAACAACAAAAAAATTACCTTCAAATCCATTCAAATACATTCAAATCATTTCTCCCAAATCATCTTTTCCAAATCACTCCAAAAAAAAACACAACATTAATCTTATTTATTTGTTATTGATTTGTCTCAATTATGTTTTGTCTGATTTAAGAAGAGATTTGAACCACCGTAATTTTTCATAAACAAAGACAATTTAACAATTATCAAAGCAACCAGATAATTTAACAGTAAAAGCCTAATTAAAACAATTTTAATAAAATAAAAATCCAATTGAAACAAAAAAAATATAAAGAAATCTATTTGAGATTCTTACCCTCACGAATCATTAAACCATAAATTTAAATCTAAAAAAAATATGAATAATATTTGACCCAAACTCGAATTCAAAAAAAATTCTTGAATCATAAATACTGATACTTAGCTAATTTCAATCTCAAACAATCAAGGTCTTTTTTCAGGGTTTATCTAAAAATATATTTAGAATTCAGCTGAGACAAATTTGATCATGGCTTAACACTTGAAGAACCAATTTCCAGCATGGCGATCTATTAGAAATCATTAAAATTCAATTCAAAGCTTCACGTTATTCCAAATCTAACTGTCTTCTCCCATTCTAATAAATTGCAAGTAATGTATTCTAAATTGCACTAAATAATGCTCCAACGAAAATGAATCCAACGCAATCGCATTAATGCAAATTCTTAAATGCTTAATTCACTTAGATTAAATTCAATTTCACTTTTTTTACTATTCCACAATCAAATGCAATGCAGAAGCATAAAAACTGCACAGTGCCAGCTCCCAACTGTCACAGATTGTTTGAATTGAATTCTGATCCCAAATTACCGTTGCTTTCAATTTTCTTTATGATCAACCATGTGATCACCGATTCCACGTGAATTAAATTTTCTCTGCAGCAGCGGCATTTCACATGAATTTTTCTTGAATCTTCAATTCATCCAAATTGAAATTGCAATTATAATTTCCATCAAACGCCTGAATTTCACGAACAACTGCACCGCTTGAAACTAATTTCAATGATTTCAGCAGAGCCTCAGTTGTTGCACCACCACCACAAGCTCTTCAATGCCTTATCGCAGCTCTTCAATGGAAGTCACATAAAATAATGATAAAATTAATTTGTAATATAAATTTTACTTTACGAATTGATTTTGTAAGATTGTTAACCGAAATAATTTGAGAAACAACAAATTTCATATTTACTGTTCAATGCACCGATTGTTTCTTAATAGAGAAAAATCTGATTCAGTTTTCTCACGTTCTCGAAATCTCAACATACAATCGCTTCATGCCGATTTGCGAAATCGAATTCATCAATTGCAAATTTCTATAGCCAGGCACAATTTGTGTGAATTGAATTGTCCGTCTTCATTACGATCTCAAACAAAAAATGAGAAACGCACAATTTCACTTGCTAATTACACCACTGTAAAAAGCTCTTCATACAAAATTTTAAAAAATATTAGGGAAATTCCACATCTATCATATCAAGTGATGATCAATTACTATATTGTTTATAATAATGTTCACCTACAAATAATATACAAGAGATGAGAGATAAAATAAAAATTCAAACTTACCTTTGTTGAGGGCATTGAAAATCGAGATATCAAAGAATCGAGACAAAGGGATTGAAGGAAATGATATAATGTAAGTAAGAAAAATATATGGAGAACAAGAGATCGAGAAAGAGGATTTGGAGAAGAACTGATATAACAGTTCAAGAGAACAAAGGATAATTGAGAGTTCATCGAACGACGCATCAAGAAGGACTGTATCGAGAAAAACGTTTAGTGGACAAATAGAAAAAGGAACAATGCTGGATCGAAAGGGAAATTAGTCTATGATAATTGCTCCAAGACATGGAATGAATGGGTGCAATTGACGTAATATAGGCAGTTTTAAAGTAGATATTACAATTTATGTAATTTTACTTTTATTTTATTTCGGTTAACTGTCATGGGAAAAATATAAACACAACTGTCAAAATGTAAAATAAGGGTGATAACTTATGGATACAATTCAAACAACGAATTAAAGAAATGACAAATTTAATTATGAATATAACAATTTGAGTTACCGTTTTTCTTAGATTTTCATTATCAGTTTCTACTTTATTATTGGTAATTTAGTTTCTCCTAATTTACACTCTTGCAATTTACATTTCCATTGGTTCACCTCAATCCATCTTTATCTTCATACTTTTTGTTTACCACACACCATTCCATCCTTATATAAATATAAATATATATATATATATATATATATATATATATATATATATATATATATATATATATATATATATAAATTGAAAAACATAACTTTGCTAGGCCATTTGACTAAGAATCCACATTGAGTTAGTTTGATTCACTTAAAGTACATTCGACAGGTAAGAAACCAAAATCCTCGAGAAAAAATCTTGATTGATATCATAATTAAAATAAATTAAAGAGTTGAAAATATTTATCATTTTGAATTGAAAATTCAAATATAAAATATCAAAAGTTCTAATTAAGAATATAGAGAGAATTTTCACTCAAGAAAACTATTTAAATTAAAAATTGGACAATTGTAAAATAGGGTTAAATATTTTAGTTCCTAAACTTTGATACAAAATTGAAATTTATCAATGTTTGATACTTTGATACATTTCGGTCACCAAACTTTAAAAATAAATAGATATAGTCATTTTAATCTAATTATGTTAAATTAATATTACGTTTCAAACGTGTCTCCTACTAGCATTTGAGTTGTTTATATCATTTCACACGTTCTTGTTTCAATGTTAGATGAGAAAAGCATTTGACACGTCAAAAACATTTAATACAATTGGGTTAAAAAGACCAAATGCATTCATTTTTAAGGTTTGGAGAACAATTTATCAAAGTTTCATACAAAAACAAATTTTGCATCAAAATTCAGGGACTAAAAGCATACTTAACTTTATAAAATAAGAGTGTATAAAAAGTATTATATAGTGTCAACACTCAATTTCGTCCGGATTGATTAATAATTTTATTTTCATCATAAAAAAAATAATAATAATAAAAAAAAAAGGTATCAGACGTTCGTCCTCTTTGATCTCGCGTTCGTCCTTCCCCACTGTTGTGACCGTTCGTCCTTCCCCACTGTTGCTGTGGCCGCTCGTCCAAACGTTTCAACCGTTCGTTCTCAACCGTTCGGCCTAGCAGTTTGATCAGGCGCTCGTCCAAACAGTTCAAACGTGAGCAATCCGCGTTCGTCTTTTCTCAGCTTAAAGCGTTCGTCCTGCTCCACTGCGAACGTTCGGTTCCATCCTTTTGCACTGTTCGACCGTTCGTCCTCACCCTTATGCGACCGTTCGTCCTTTGCACTGTTCTACCGTTCGGCATTTTGGTTCTTTAGGACGTTCGTCCTCATCTTCAACCGTTCGGTCATCCTCAAACGTTCACTATTCGACCGTTCGGCCATTTGTTCATTTTGGACGTTCGTCCTCGCCCTCAGCTATTCAACCTCTCATCTCTCATGTTTACCGTTCGGTCATTGTGTTTATTAAACGTTCGGTTATTTTGTTTATTAAACGTTCGGTTATTTTGTGTAATAAGCGTTCGGTCTTTAAATTGAACGCTCGGTCTCCATGATTTTTGTCTTCAGCGTTCGGTTTTGGACGTTCGGTCATGTTTATTCTTAGTGAACGTACGTTCGGTTTTGTGTTAGTGAACGTTCGGTTTTGAAGTTATTTACTCTCATTTGAACGTTCAGTCTTGATGTATGACTGATGATTAGCGTTCAGTTTTGGGCGCTCGTTATTGGTGTGTGATTGATTTGGAGCGTTCGGTTTATATTGCTTAATGAGCGTTCGGTCTTCACTTGAACGCTCGGTCCTTCATTTGAACTTGGTCACGTTTGTTTTCAGTGTTCGTATTTCCTGCGTTCGGTTTTGAACGCTCGTCCTCCCCTTTCTACCGATCGTCCACTATCCCCCTTTTCTACCACTCGTCCAGGTAATTTCCCCTACCGCTCGTCCGATCACCCATCGCTCCAGGGCCTAGTAATGATACTCACCACCACCTTAACAAACTTCCACTACTGTTTCCCACTATTCCCCACCTTAACAAACTTCCACTACTGTTTCCCACTCATCACCACCAACAGCTTCCACCATCCCACTTCAGACCCACTATTGATTCCCACCAAAATCTCCACTTTCAACACCTACCAATGAAACCTGCCGACAGTAATCTCTGCCAATTTAAGCACCCTAATCAACCATCATCTAAAAGAGATAGCCGAGAGTTACCATAGCCTAATTTCAAACTCCTCTCTACCCCTCATACTCCTCACCCAGATCACCTCCATCCGTATGCACCAGTTGCCATAACTATACTCACTTCATCAGCCCCCAACACCCGTAACCACAGTAAACCACTTCTCTTTTCACTTCCATTTCCTCACCTCCAACATGCACCTGCAACAACAACAAAAAAAAAAGGAAAGAAATTGAATCCAGGAGCATCATTTCAAGAGCTGGGGAAGGAACGCTTTGTTAAAAAGGAAAGTCAAAGAAAAGAGGAGATCAGACACACAAGGCACGGATCCTCAAGAGGTAAGTAATGCCTTACACTACAGGTTTTAGTAAATTGGTTATTTTCTCCCTCGAGATGTCTTTGTTGCGTATGTCTATGTTATGTGGTTACTAAGTCTGCATGTGTTAAGTATGTCTCTGTTGTGTGGTTATTATGTCTGCATGTGTTATGTTAGCATGTGTTGCTTTCGAATAAATGTTGTTGTACATGTCTGCTGTTACTGAACCATCATCACACCCAACCATCTTGACACCCACGGCCACTGCTAACATCCTCACAGCCAATACTTATCTTCATCCATCATCAACGTTTTCTCACAACCATCACATAGAATATGGTCATGGCCTGAGGAGGAACGAGACTCTCTTCTTGACCCGTACCAAACATAATCCACCCCATTGGACTTAACAGAAACCATTTTTGCTCACCACGCTTCATTGCTCCAATCCGTTACTCACTTCACCACCCAGATTCACCTCGGACCGGGGCTTTCACCTCAGACCATCACTATCATCTTTATCCTGACACCTTATCCCACAGCCAAACACCCATATTCACCAGTGCCACAACCAGGGCCTTTGCCTCTCACGACCATCATCACTCATACACGGCCAAACACCCACTGCCATAGCCATCTCCAACACATTATTTCCACTCCAGCCATCACTATGCTCCTGAAACCTATCCCATAGAACCCATCATCATTGGTCCTTTTCCTCTCCATTCAACATCAACATCTTCATCCTTATACCACCTCAGGACCAACTCTCATTCCATCTCCCAGCCCGTGACCAATCAACCACACCTCACGGCCACCACCCAATCTTCAATCTTCATCTATTTCCAACAACCCAAACACGGAGATAAAAGATTGGACAGTCATCTTCACACACCAGTGACGGTGGTCGGGAGTTGCACCGGCGAAAGTTAGTGTCGAACACGGGAGACACCGGTGGCGGCTAGACTTGGTCGTAGTGGTTCTTCTCTCCCACACGCAGAGATGAGTATGGGGAGGAGCTAGACACAGCGGCCAGCGATAGTCTCGGTGGTAAGTTGGATCGCCGGTGACGCCTTGGATTGAGGGGGAGTTCGTCGCGGTGGCTGGACCGGTTTGAAGACGGCAGCTGGTAGCGGAGAGTGGCAGAGGTACGGTGGCCGTGTCAGAGTGCGCCTCCTGCGCGCATGGAATAAGAAATGCCAAGGCGCGTGGTGGTGTTACAGGTAAAGATGTGGCCGGAGACTTTCTCAGTTGGCCGCGACGATGCACGGCGGGTTGGTCTCGGATTACGGCTGCCATGGATGATGAAGAAAAGCCACTCTCCCGCTCCCAGCCTTTCATGTTGAGAAGGAAGACCCTAGTGGTTGCCTTGGTCAACAAACACCAAATGCCATCACAAGACTTCATTCACACTCCCTTTTCATTTGGGCTTAAGCCCACTCTAAAAAAAAAAAAAGAATTGGACATGAGCACACTATTTCAGAATACACCTCCGTTTTCGATTCCAGACCGGGGCTGAAGCCCATTCCGTTTTTGCAAACAATAAAAATGGAGGTTTGGACATTGGGCTCATTTTATTTCTGGCACCTCCAACTTTGCTGCTGCACCTCTATAGAGCCTAATTTTGCTCCGCGCGCAACTCTGGTTCTTATATCTGCACCCATATTCTTGTTTAGTTGTTATCTTGCTTTATTTTTATACTTTTGTTTCTTTTTTTTATTATTATTTATTTGGTTATTAGTTTTTTCTGTATATAGCCCCTTGTAAGATAACCCCTACCTTCTGTTTTAGTGGATTTGCTCGTTTCGTTTTATATCAAAAGAAAAATAAAAAAATAATAAAAAATATGTAAAACTTTAAAAAAACATTTAATGTAATAAATCTCGGTATGGTACTCGTGCGATCGTATGCATCAGCCTAGTACTTATTGCCCAAATATAAAATAAATAAAAAGCCGTGTGAGTGCTCGTGCGATCGTACGCATCAGCCTAGTACTCATTACGCAAAACAAAAGAAATAAAAAGTCGTGTGAGTGCTCGTGCGATCGTACGCATCAGCCTAGTACTCATTACGCAAAACAATAAAAGAAAAAAAAAAGCCGTGTGAGTGCTCGTGCGATCGTACGCATCAGCCTAGTACTCATTACGCAAAAAAATATGTTTCAAAGGTTTAGGCACATGTGTGATCGCACGCATCGTCCTTGTGCTAAAAACCTTTTCTCTTTTCTAAAAATTAAAAATCCAAAAAAATATGTTTTAAAGGTTTAGGCACATGTGTGATCGCACGCATCGTCCTTGTGCTAAAAACTTCTTCTCCTAAACAATAAAAAATACCAAAAAAATATAAAAATCCTCAAAAAAAAAACTAAAAAAACTTCTACTTTTCAAACTCAAACAATATCGCCTGCCAGAACTACGTGATCCTTGATTCTCCATCAAAAGTGGAGATACGTAGGAGCAAGGCCAACCCTTGTCAGGCTCACTCTCCCAAAAATCCAAATCATTTTCTAAACAATTTTCCAAACAATTTTTAAGACACAATTTTCTCAAACAGTTTTCAAAAGAACTACGTAACCCTGATTTCTCACATGAGAATACGTAGGAGCAAGGTCAATCCTTGTCGGGCCCCAAAAAGCTAAAAAATATTGTTTGTTTCTTTAGAGTTTTATTTCAAGGGAATGTTAAACATTTTGAAAACCACATCCACATTCGCGCATTTAGTTAAAGGTACTGCCTTAGGGCAGGCGTTGTAGGGTGCTAATACCTTCCCTACACGTAACCGACTCCCGAACCAAGAATCTGGTTCAATTTGACCATGCCTTATCATTTTATGGTTTTCCCGTAGTTTTCCAGAATAAACTATGGTGGCGACTCCAAATCTCTCTTTTCAAAACAATTAATCTTATCTCTTTTATTGGATCGTCGTCCCGTCGCGATTCCGGTTGCGACAGATGGTGACTCCACTGGGGATCACTAGAGAGTCAGGCCATTTAATTAGATGTGCGAATTCAATGTGGTTTTTCTTTGTGTTTTTCTTCCCTTTCTTTTTCTTTATCTTTGTTTGATTTTTGTCATAATTGTATGTGTGTTTGTTTTGATTATATTGAACCCTAGGGTAGAAAACATGTTATATCTGCCTGGGAATTTTCTGGTTGTTTTGCAGGTGAGGGTTTGGGGTGTATAATTGCATTCTCCCTTCACACACACACAATATGCATATCATGAGTGAGGCCCTATACCCGGGTCTGAGCGCAACTTAGAAATAGAGGGGTTGTGTAGCGGTGTCACTCTGGGATGTACTTCCTGTTTGGCTATCGTGAGAACCCCAGCCAGAGTCTGTTCTTTTCATTTGTGTCTCCACACCTAGTTGATTACTCTGACTGTTGTGGAGAAACAGTGAAAAGAGCCATAGCTCTGGTGGCCTGATTTAAGCATTAGGAAGCTGTCCCTGTGAGTGCATATATTTGGCCTTAGAACTTTAGTCATTCAACCTTTGATAGGCCACGAAGGGAGAAATGTGTATTCCTCTAACCCTCGTACTGTTCATTCTATTTCAAAAAAAAATAAATAAATAAATAATAATGTCTTTGCATTCTCATGTTGTGCATGCATTTTTGTTAATCATTTTATTTTACCTCACTTTACCATGCATCATTCGGTAACATGCTAATTTTAGGGGAAATCATCCAGTATTCACTTGATATCGCGAAGATGGAAGTCGATATAAGATCTGGTGTTACACAACATACTGAGTCCCTCATGTTAAGAAATAAATCTCACCTGAAGAGTCACGGTGGAAACTTGACAAGTCTGATAAAGTTGGGCAGAAGGCTAAAAACCATAAAGAAACAAACCTTTAAGAAGAGATATGGTAACCTGTTGAGTCTAATGGAGGTAGAAGTGTCGTCGCCTGCTATCACAGCCTTCGCACAGTATTATGATTCCCCGCTAAGATGCTTCACCTTTCAAGATTTTCAGCTAGCACCAACTATAGAGGAGTTTGAGCACATTCTGGGAATGCCACTTGAGGATACCATGCCATATCAGCATTTGGAACATCATGCCTCTATCGCGACTATTGCTGCCATAATGAAACTACATCCCAAAGAACTTGAAGACAGGTTGGTAACAAGGAATCAAGTACGTGGACTGACACAAGGATTTTTGGAGCAACACTTGCATTATCTAGCAGAAGGAGAAGATTGGGAGACTTTCATGGATGTGTTAGCTCTTACCGTGTATGGCATCGTGTTATTTCCAAAAGTAGAGGGCTTTGTGGATTATACCGCAATTGATGTTTTCGTGGCAAAAAAGACGAGATCTGAGAATCCCGTAACAGCGGTCCTTGCGGATGTTTATGGGACCATGAGTTTTTGCCACGAGAGAAAAGGGAAGAAAATACTTTGTTGTCTATCGGCGTTGTATGTGTGGATGACTGCGCGTCTATGTAAGGGGTCGGGTGATATCAGGTGTCCGTCGAAAGATCCTTCGCACCAAGGGCTCAAAGACAAAGGAGGGAATGAGTGGGCCCAATTCTTTGCCAGTTTGAATGGAGGAAAAGTAAGATGGCGTCTCCCTTGGCTTGAGACTAAGCCCTCTATCCATTATTGTGGCCCATTTTCCAATGTACCCCTCATAGGTACTCGATATTGCATAAATTATAACCCTATCTTGGTTCAAAGGCAATTCGGACATCCCATGAAAGGGGCACCCTCGCCGGAATACCTTACAACGTTGTTCATCTATTATGAGGATGGGCACTTCACTGAAATATTGAGGAAAGTCAGAAGTGCTTGGGAAAATGTTATGCGAGCAGAAAAGGATTTAAGATTGGGGGTGATCGACGACAAAATTAATTATCACACCTGGATCTGGGAAAGGGTAAAGGAAGTCAAATTGCCTTTCAAACCGATCGTTCAGCTAGCTTACGAAGGGCCATCCCGAGAACTAGAAAGCGATGAGGTGAAGCAATTGAAGATAGAGATGAAAAAACTGAGGGAGCAGAATGATAGGTTGGGAAAAGAATTGCAGACTGCGCGCAACGATTTGGTTGATATGAGGAATGATAAAGAAGAAAAAGCATAGGCCTATGAAGAAATTGTCAAAAGTCAGAAGGCTGAAAGAGTTTATACATGCCGATTGAAACAGGACCTTGTAACCGCAAGCAAAGAGCTGGCCATGAGAGTGAAAGAAAAGAACACATCATTAGAAGAGGGAAAACAATGGAGGCTCCTCTATGAAGAGGCTAAAAGAGATAAGCGAGAGGCTCTGAAGAGACTAAGAGAAGCGCAGGTTCAAGTAGAAAACGCAGGACATGAGATGAAGGAAATGGCCTTGTCTTTTGAGACAGATATGAACCAAGAGCGTTGGAAACTAGCAGAGGCCGAAGAAGAGCATCGCTCCGTGATAAAACAAATGGAGAAGTACATTGAAGAGCAAGAGGAACGGTGGAGGTCAATGGAGCTTGGAGAGAGGCACCATGCCTTGGTAAAACAAATGAAAGACCACATCGCGATGCAAGAAGAGGCTGTGAAGCATTGGAAGGGAAGTTTTTCCCAATTGGCTATGTTGGCGAACGGAGCAATTGAAGACATTCCTAAGATGGTGTTGGACGCCGAAGCCACGACCCACTTTTGTAACCCGCCTCCCGAGATAATGCTTTTTATTAACCATTGTAAATGGCTAGTAGGCGAAATGAAGGCTTTCATTGCTCGGGTTAGGAAGTGATTCATGTCTTGTTAGATTTTCTCTATATGAAAGACTTAAGATGTTTTGTATGGTATCAACTTGTATCGATTTCCATCATTAACATTGTCGTGATCTTATGATTTCCACCTATCATTAGCATGCATCACATTTTTCCTTGTTCTTTCTCTCTCCCTTTTTCTTTCCTTTTTGTTTGAAGCATTTCATCTAACTTAAGTTAATAATAAAACAGTAAAAAAAAACGGCCAACTTTCCACGACATCCCTACAGGACTCGAGCCAATTCAAGGATCATGGAAAGCTGGGAAGAGTCACAAGAATCCATCAAAGCTGAAATGAGTCAGTTGAAGGACCAGGTTGGACAAATCTTGGTTGCCCTTGAATCCCTGAAGGCTACTGGAGAGTCTTCTTCTACACTGTTTGGCGGGAATGCCCATTTTTATCCCCCGTTTTTCAATGCTACGAGCCAATCGATTCCTTTCCCGTTGTATGGGTTACCCTCGGGATATACTCCTCCCGTAGGAGAATATATCGAAGGGGGGCATGTGTCGTTTCCCATCCCCACAGCTATTGATATCCTACCAATCACCACTCATGGACCTACCTCTGTGTCAGCTCCCTTGGTAAGTACTCAAACGAATGAACCGATCACAGTTGAAGGAACACGAATGACTACGATACCGCATATGATTGTTAACCACGATTCTTCAGCAAGAGCCGCATCACAAACCGCGGCGCGTGCAGGGACCGACATCAGTAACAGTGCTAAAAACCGACTGGAGATTCTGGAGGAAAAAATTAGGTCTATTGAAGGGATGAAAAATTATGGGTTCGGAAATGTTGCAAGACTAAGCTTGGTTCTTGGAGTAAAAATACCGTATAAGTTCAAGGCACCAGAATTCGAGAAGTACAAGGGTGATACATGCCCTAAGAACCATTTGGCCATGTATTGCAGAAAAATGGCTGCGTACGCATATGACGACCAGTTACTCATCCATGTTTTCCAAGACAGTTTGGTTGGGGTAGCATTAAACTGGTATACCCACTTGGAGCCCTCTCGAATCCATTGTTGGGCAGATCTAGCCGACGCCTTTGTAAAACGGTATATATACAACACGCATGTAGCACCGGACCGTCTGCAATTACAGAATATGGGAAAGAAAGACAATGAGACCTTCAAGGAATATGCTCAACGGTGGAGAGAATTGGCCACGCAAGTGGAGCCGCCTTTGTTTGAAAAAGAAATGGTGGCAATGTTCGTAAATACGCTTCAGCCACCATTTTATGAATATATGGTGGGGAATGTGTCCGCCAATTTCGCTGACGTCGTCATAATTGGCGAGAGGATAGAGATTGGGGTGAAGAGCGGGAAGATTGCAAGTGGTCCATCTACGATGGAGAACTATAAAAAAAGAAGCCTTCTTTCAATCCAGGAAAGAAAAAAGAGGGAGACGTGCATGCAACATTGGCAATGCCTGTATGGAGAGGTCAGGCTCCTTCTCAAAATTATAGACCATACCTAGGCCAACCTTCATATTCAGCCAATGCGGCTTTTGCTCATCCAATCAGGCCTCAACAACAACAAGGATTCTACCAATCACAACCCATCACAAGCAACGCTTGGAGGACTGGGCCAAGTGCAAATCCAAATCCGAATGCAGGTCAAGGCGGTTATCCGGGAAGAACCCAGGAAAGAAACTTTGTCCACTTCACCCCCATCCCCATGACTTACACTGAATTATTACCTCACCTCGTCAAAAGGGGTCTGGTTGCTATATGTCCAATGATACCCCTGCAGCCTCCATACCCTAGGGGTTATGATGCAGATGCCAAGTGTAGTTATCATGGGGAAGGCGTGGGTCACTCAACTGAGAGGTGTATGGCCTTTAAGCGTAAAGTGCAGGCCCTAATTGATGCTGGGTGGCTAAAATTTCAAGAAGATAAACCTAGCATTGATACTAATCCGTTATCCGGACATGGTAATGCCTCGACAAATTCCATTGAAGTTAAGAAGCATGAACTGTTAAGGGATGCAAGTAAGATCCGAAGTTCCAGAAGGTTTATTTTCAAGGAATTATTAAAGTTGGGATTTTTAAACGGGGATTATGATTTAGAAAGAGCATGTGGACTCCATCCATGCACGGAACACTCTATCGAGGAATGCGTTGAATTCGAAAAGTTTCTACAAGATCTGCTTGATAGGAATTTGATGCAAGTGTGTTATGAAGACAAGTATGAAGAGGTGTTTGCACAAACTGGTATGGAGCCAGATGTAACTTTGCCAGAGCCGTTGATAATCCGTTTCACTAGAACCACCCATACACCAGTAATTCAAGGAAGATCGCCCGTTGTCATCCATACACCAGTTCCTTTTCCTTACAAAAGCGAGAAAGCTGTCCCTTGGAGGTATGGGACACATGTAGTCGACGAAGGACAATGCATTGAAAGCCAATACTCTAGCCAGGATCTAGCTGTTGAAAATATATCAGGCATCGGCGGAATGACAAGGAGTGGTCGAATCTTCACGCCACCAAATTTGACGGGAAGAGGATCTAGTAATAATGAAACACCAATGGATGCAAATACTAAGGAGCATTTAAAGGGGAAAGGGGTGCAAGTAGAGGAGACCTCTGACAAGGCAGACAAGAAGGAAATCTCTGAGGAAGAGGCCTGCGAATTTTTAAAATTCATTCAACAGAGTGAATATAAGGTGGTGGAGCAGTTGAATCGCATGCCCGCTCGGATTTCCTTGTTAGAATTGCTTATGCATTCTACCTCTCACAGAAAGTTGTTGATGAAGGTACTCAGTGAGGCTCATGTCGAGCATGGTATTTCGTTGAACAAGTTTGAGGGCATCGTTGGCAACATCATCGCTAATAATTACCTCACTTTTACTGATGAGGAGATACCCACTGAGGGGAGAGGTCATAACAAGGCTCTTCATGTCTCCGTGAAATGTTTAGATCACGTTATAGCGCGTGTCTTGGTGGGCAACGGTTCCTCTCTGAATGTCATGCCAAAATCGACATTGGAGAAGCTACCCTGTGAGGGAATGCATATGAAGCCAAGCTCCTTGGTTGTGAGGGCATTTGACGGCAGTAAAAGGGTAGTGATGGGAGAGATTGAATTGCCCGTTCAAGTCGGTCCTTGTGTCTTTCAAGTGACCTTTCAAGTTATGGACATTCTCCCGGCTTATAGTTGTTTGTTGGGTCGCCCGTGGATCCATTCCGCAGGAGTTGTGCCTTCCACACTACACCAAAAGCTGAAATATGTTATGGGAGATAAGTTGGTGATAATATCAGGAGAGGAAGACCTCCTCGTGAGCGGACCATCGTCCACGCGATATATTGAGGTGGCTGAGGAAGCTCCTGAAATTGCCTTCCAGTCATTAGAGATCGTGGGAAATGCCTATGTAGAGCCATTCCTAGCAAGCCCGCGTCTGTCACGTGCTTCTATCATGATGGCCAAGGTCTTGCTGAAAGAAGGGTATATACCTGGTAAAGGTTTAGGCAAGCATGGGCAGGGGCGAACTTTCCCCCTAAAGGTCGTTCGGAATAGAAACCGATACGGCATAGGATATGAGCCCAACAAAGAGGACAAGCGAAAGTTGATGGAGAAAAGGAGAGAGCACGGTCTGGCTCGTATAGAAAGGCGTGAACCTCGGGTGGAAAAGATTGGTATTCGGGACATCAAGGAGAGCTTCCGTAGTGCTGGATGGATCAACACGGGCCATGTAGCCGCCGTGGAAGATGAAGATAGCTCTGAATGTTCAAGTTTCGTGCGGGCTTGCTCCCCAGCTGCACCACTCAACAATTGGGAAACTCTGAGTCTACCCGTGATGCTTAATTTGAATAAAATGTAATAGTTTTAATTAATCCTATGGCTTTACCCGGGGCTTTAGGATTCAAGACTTACGGGTTGATGTTTTGCTCTTGTGCTCAGCGTGATAATCAAATCGTGTTTGTTTGTGTTTATCATCATTTTGCATTCGTCATCGGTTTTTTTTTTCTTTTTTTATTTATTCTTTTTTTAAAATTCAAAAAATGCAGATATGACAATGAAAGTTTTGAAAATAACAATGTCGATATTCCTAACTTTGAGCACCCTATCGATAATACGGAAGATGATTATGAAGATGACCCGGAACCCTCTCCAGAGCTCTTGAGATTAGTGGAACAAGAGTCTAAAGAGATAAAACCCCATCAGGAGGATGTTGAAGTACTCAACTTGGGAGAGGAAGGAGAGATAAAGGAAGTAAAAATCGGTACTAGCATGAAAAAGGAAGTGAGGGAAGGGCTGCGAGCCCTACTGAAGGAGTTTAAGGATGTTTTCGCTTGGTCTTACAAAGACATGCCAGGGTTGGATACCGATATTGTGCAACACAAGCTCCCGCTTAAGCGGGAATGCCTTCCAGTCAAGCAAAGACTAAGAAGAATGAAACCAGAAATGTCATTGAAAATTAAGGAAGAGATACAGAAGCAATTCGACGCAGGATTTCTGGCTGTGGCTAAATACCCACAATGGGTGGCAAATATTGTACCAGTGCCTAAGAAAGATGGGAAGGTTCGAATGTGTGTCGACTATCGTGATTTGAATCGTGCAAGTCCGAAGGATAACTTCCCGTTACCACACATCGACACTTTAGTTGACAATACAGCCAAGTACTCGTTATTTTCGTTCATGGATGGTTTCTCGGGGTATAATCAGATTAAGATGGCGCTTGAGGACATGGAAAAGACGACCTTCATCACGTTGTGGGGGACCTTTTGTTATAAGGTAATGTCTTTCGGGCTCAAGAATGCCGGGGCAACATATCAAAGGGCGATGGTGACACTTTTTCATGATATGATGCACAAGGAGATCGAGGTTTATGTGGATGACATGATTGCAAAGTCTGAATCGGAAGAAGAACATGTCCTCAACTTAAAGAAATTATTTGAGAGATTGAGAAAGTATAAACTCAGGTTAAACCCTGCCAAATGCACATTTGGAGTGAAATCCGGGAAGTTGTTGGGCTTCGTGGTTAGCCAAAAGTGGATAGAAGTGGATCCTGACAAAGTGCGAGCGATATCAGAAATGCCTGCGCCTAGCACAGAGAAGGAGGTTCGCGATTTTCTGGGTAGATTGAACTACATTGCTAGATTCATCTCCCAATTAACCGCTACCTGCGAACCAATGTTCAAGTTGCTACGAAAGAATCAGGTTATGGTTTGGAACGAGGATTGTCAAGCCGCTTTTGAAAAAATCAAACAATACCTGCAAGACCCACCTGTATTGCGTCCACCCGAGCCAGGAAGACCACTCATTTTGTACTTAACTGTATTGGAAAGGTCAATGGGTTGTGTATTGGGTCAATATGATGAAGCTGGAAAAAAGGAGCATGCGATATACTACTTGAGCAAGAAATTCACAGACTGCGAACAACGATATTCATCGTTAGAGCGAACTTGTTGTGCATTAGCATGGGCCGCTCATCGCCTAAGGCAATACATGTTGAGTCACTCTACATTGTTGATATCCAAGATGGATCCTATCAAGTTTATTTTTGAAAAGCCCGCTCTCACTGGAAGGATAGCTCGGTGGCAGGTGCTATTGTCAGAGTATGACATCGTATACGTCACTCAAAAATCCGTCAAAGGTAATGCATTAGCAGAGTACCTAGCGCATCAACCCATCAGTGATTATCAGCCAATGCAACCAGAGTTTCCTGATGAAGATATCATGGCTCTATTCAAAGAAGGCAGGAAATACCGAGACGAAGAAACATGGATATTACTATTTGATGGAGCGTCGAATATGATGGGGCATGGCATAGGGGCAGTACTAATCTCTCCAGAGCAGCAGTATATGCCCATGACATCAAGGCTGTGTTTTGATTGCACGAATAACATTGCAGAATATGAGGCCTGCGCTATGGGTATTCGGGCGGCAATAGAGTTCAAAGTGAAAATTCTGGATGTATATGGAGATTCAGCTTTAGTCATCAACCAGTTGAAGGGAGAGTGGGAAACAAGAGACGCAAAATTAATCCCTTACCAGGCATACATCAAAGGATTAATGGAGTGTTTCGACATCATCACATTTAACCACATACCACGGGAAGATAACCAGTTAGCAGACGCGTTGGCTACTTTGTCATCCATGTTTGAGGTTGACCCGAATACAGATTTACCAGTTATTGAAATGAAGAGCCATGCGGAGCCAGCATATTGCCAGTTCATCAAGGAAGAGGTGGATGGTAAACCTTGGTACTTCGATATCAAGCACTATCTTAAGACTCAAGAATATCCTGAAAAAGCATCTGAAAACGATAAAAGGTCGTTACGAAGGTTGGCTGGTAGCTTTATTTTGAGTGGGGACATTTTATACAAGAGAAATCATGACACGATTCTCCTCAGATGTGTAGATACAAAAGAAGCCGAATTGATATTGAAAGAAGTGCACGAAGGTACATTCGGCACACACATGAATGGACACTCCATGGCTAGGAAGATTTTGAGAGCTTGTTACTTCTGGCTAACCATGGAAAATGATTGTTGTACACACGTGAGGAAGTGTGAGAAATGTCAGATGCATGTAGACAATATCAATGTATCGCCCACGACTTTGAACGTGTTGTCTGCACCATGGCCGTTTTCAATGTGGGGGATGGATGTTATTGGAGCTATAGAGCCAAAAGCGTCAAATGGACATCGCTTCATACTGGTCGCAATCGATTACTTTACCAAGTGGGTCGAAGCCATTTCTTATGCCAACGTGACTAGAAAGGTGGTGACCAGGTTCATAAAAAAGGAGTTGATCTGCAGATATGGGCTGCCTAACAAGATCATCACTGATAATGCCACAAACCTGAACAACCGGATGATGGCAGAGTTATGTGAGGAGTTCAAGATTCATCATCTTAATTCTTCTCCTTACCGTCCAAAAATGAATGAGGCAGTAGAAGCTGCTAATAAGAATATCAAGAAGATCGTGCAAAAGATGGTGGTCACCTATAAGGATTGGCATGAAATGCTTCCCTTTGCTTTACATGGGTATCGTACATCAGTACGAACGTCCACTGGTGCAACACCTTTCTCGCTGGTGTATGGGATGGAAGCAGTGCTTCCATTTGAGGTGGAAATACCATCTCTACGAATTTTATTGGAAACCCAATTGGAGGAAGCTGAGTGGGTTCAATCTCGGTTTGACCAGCTCAATCTCATCGAAGAAAAGAGACTAACAGCGACGTGCCATGGGCAATTGTATCAAAGAAGAATGAAAAAAGCATTCGACAAAAAAATACATCCAAGGGGATTCCATGAAGCCGAACTGGTGTTAAAGAAGATATTGCCCATACAAAGGGATTTCAGAGGCAAATGGACCCCAAATTATGAAGGGCCATTTGTAGTAAAAAGGGCATTCTCTGGAGGGGCACTAATTCTCACAAGGATGGACGGAGAGGAGTTACCTTTACCGGTCAATTCTGATGCGGTAAAAAAATTTTACGCATGATGATTCCGAGATAGGGGATGCTACTCAGGGATTTTAACACTGTTTTGTGAAAATTTTGTTGTATTCTATGTTACTTCTTTCAATAAATGCTTGCAATTTCATTCATTATCCGACTTTTTCGTCTTTTGCTTTTCGACACGATTCATATCATACTGAGTTTTAAAGTAAAATAAGGAAGGTAATAATAGTTAAAGCATCACGGGTATATTCCATTGAGCACAAACTCGAACCTCAAGGATGTCGTGGAAGAAAACAAATAAAAAAATAATGATAAATAAAAAAATAAAAAAAAAGAGGTTTGTCGAAAATTCAAAATTGTGCAAATTTTGTTTACAAGTTCATTGTTCCTCTCTTCCCATTTCTGCATTGTCTCATATGCATAATGTTTTCAAAATTTTGTTTCATGCTCATGGCGTTCGCTTTGGTTTTCATTTCTTTCGAAGTCATTTTTCCGTATTTTCTTTGTAAATAATTTATTTTCTGTTGAACCCGTTTTTTTATTATTTTATTTAGATTAGAAATTTTTGTTTAGACTGAGAAAAAAAAAGAAAAAAAAAACCATAAAAATCTAATTTCATTTCATCATTCGGGCAAGATTTACAGTAAGGTCGGAGAGTTGATTTTGAACAAAGAAATCATTCTGAATACACTCATACGATCTTAACACTTGATAAATAAAATAAAAATGCATAAAAAAAAGCAGATATAACAAAGAAGTTCAAGGTCACAAATTCAAATAAAAAAAAAGAGCAGAAAATAAACAAAGGCAAATAAACAATGTTCGTAGTTCGATCACGGGTGATCGTTAAGTTACAGACCAAAAAAAAAATAAGGAAAAGAAAATTCAGCGAAAAAATTCCCGAGTTGGTTGCGGTGGTCTGAGGGAGAGCTCCGTCGAGGGAGCTCTGGTCCGGAATGTGAGAAGCATGGGTGGAGGGATTTGTCGTTCGTCCCTATCGTCGTCAACGATGATCGGAACGGGGAACAAGTCCAGCAGCCTCGGTGCCCTCATAATTACCCAGTCATATTCTTCCAAAAAAAAAAAATTGTCAATAATAAGATGAGGAGAAAATTTTCAAAAAAAAAGATGGAGGTGATCAGGGTGCTTACCATACATGTATAGCGGCAGTTGTGAAAACTGAGTGCCAGTGGGGTCTATCTCCGCTTGCCAGCGCCTGACCCGATTGCCGTGGTTGTTAAACCAGCAGTGCACATTCTATTCAGTGGCATCTGCGAAAACCCTTAGTCGAGACGCAATCTCGACGACTTGGGCTCTGCTGGGATGTGTGACCCCGTAATTGTAAATATTGGTCATCATTCTGACCTGATCGTCAGGAGGTCGCCACCGCTGACTGGTGTACCTATCCATCTCCATCTCGCTCATCTTTCCTCTCTAAGTTTTCTAAAAAATAATAAAAAGTAAAAAGAACAAAAACATAACGAAAAGCATAACAAATTTTTTTAGTTTCTTAGTTCGGTGTTTTCTTTATTCGTTTTTGTTTCCTTTTAGTTTTTTTTGTCTGGTCAGTCTTTGTTATTTTCGGTGTCTGGTCTCGGATCTGTTTCACAGTCCTTGCAAAAGGGTCCTAAACGGATCTATGTCCTTTTGTCCTTGTCCATTTGTCCATGTCCGTTTCATTCAAATAATTTTCTTTTTTTAAGTTTTCTGTTTTTATGGGGTACGTGGCGTTGTTCTACCCGATTGTCTCTGCCATACCTTCAAACGAAGGGAGATAAACGTCTGGTTTCCAGCCTATATACCCCTTAAGTTTAAGACAGTTTTGTTTTTTTAAATGTTTTAAGTTTTTAAAATTAAAAAAAAAAAGAGAAAAGAGAAAAGAGGACTCAGAAAGAAATGCAGAGAAAGGCGAGAAAGAAATAAAAGCAAACAAAGCGGAAAGTAGAAGAAAAAGAAGAGCTTGCAAGAAAGGAAAGCAGAAAAGAAAAACATAAAGGGGAGAGGGGAAGTAAAGCAAAAACAGAAAGCGAAAGCATAAAAGAAAAGAAGGGCAGAAAGCAAAAAAAAAAAGAGAGCATAATGGGAAGAAAGACAGGAAAATCGAACAAAAAAAAATGATGAAGGGAAAGGGAAAGAAAAGCAAAGATCGGAAGAGTAGGAAAGGAAGAGGATTTAGAGCTCAGAAGACTTACCTGGAAGTGGAACACACACAGAAGCTCCTCGGAAGACTCAGACGCCTTCGAAGGCACGCGGGGGCTCCTCGCAGAAATCCAGACGCTCAAGGAAGAGAGAGAAGAGGGAGAAAGAGAAGGATAGAGAGAGAGCGAGATCGGGAAAATGCCGCTCAGACGCCGAAGGGGTACCCGTTTTATAGCCGAGCAAATCCACTGTGGCTACAGTTCCGGTCGCTGCAACCGTCTGGTGTCGGTCTGATCTTTCTGAGTTCAAAAAAAAAAATTTTTGAAAATCTGAAAACAGGTAGGGTTTTGTTGGGTCGATCCGGCCCAATTCAATACTTCTTGGATGACCCGATTTCACACCAAAAAATATTAAAACAAAATAAAAAAAAATATGATAAATAGGAAATTTTCAAAAATAATAAGTGGAGTGATGTAATTTTGAAGTGTTCAAAATTGTTTTTCACTGGCATGATAAAGGACGTTTTTTCAGGTTCATTGGGCCTCATTGTCATGTTAACCTTCTTTGAACCCAATTCTTCTGAAATATAAATTGAGTGAAGAATTATTTTGGCATATTTGTAATTCCACATCACACCATTTTGTTTGATTTTTATTCCTTTTTCTTCTACATTTTGCATAAATCCAAAAAAAAAGAGAAAAGAAAAAAGAGAAAAAAAGGGGGCAGTGCTCGAGCCCATTAGGCCCAATGGCCTTCGTGGTTTTCTCTCGAGTCTACTTCTTTTGAAAATATGTCAAAAATATTTTTGTTTTCACATTTTTGCTGTTAAAAGATATATCATTCTGAGATTTGTCAAAAAAAAAAATTTCAAGTTAGATTTCAATTTTTTCAGTGTGATAGTAGGAATAGTTATCGTTGAGCCCATCTGGGCCCATTTTCAGTGTAATGTTTTCCTTAGCTTGTTTTCTCAAAAAAAAAATGTATATAAAGATTTTTTCCCTTGCAAAAAAATGTAAAAGGAAATTTCAGTTCCTTGAGTCGCTCTGATATTGGGTTTGTCCGACCCATTAGGGTCGCTATCTACATTCATTTTGCTTCAGGTCGAAGTTTGACCCATTTTTCTTTGAAGTCTGGTAAGATAAAAGTCAATCCAAAAATCTCAAAAATTATCAAAGTGCAATTTTTTCAACAATGTCTTTAGAGTACAATCTTCCAAGTTGTCATGTGTGATTTTCTTTGAATTTGTAGTTAAAAAAAATCTGAGAATGAAAGATGAACAGTTTTTGAGCCCATTAGGCCCCGTTGTCATATGTGGTTTCTCTTAAACCAGTGCATCTAAATTTCTGAAAAAATAAAAAAATGCATGTTTATGTAGATTTTGTGTTTTCAATTCAAATTTTCCCTTTTCATTTGTGAGGATAAGTATTTGTGCAATAAAAATAAAGTAAAGGAGTTCAGACCCTTGTCTGAAGATCTTGGCATGGTTGTAAGAAGAATAGTGTTGGGCCCATTGGGTCTAGTAGTGTTGCAAATTTTTCTTTAAATCTTGTGAAATCCTCTCATAGCAAAAAAAAATGAAAAAAATGAATTTCTTTTAGCTTGTTCCATAAATTTTGAAAAAAAAAATGTTTTCTTTGTCATCTTCTTGTGACAAGTTCACACGGCTCAGGTCATCGGATCCATTGGATCAATGTGCCTGGTAAGTCCAACTTCCTTCTATGATACTTCTCCTCGGGTCCGATCCGATCTGGATTTTCCCGTGTCGAAAAGTAAAAAAAAAAAAACATTTATTTTTCAAACGTTTTTTCTAAATCAAGTTTTCTCATATCAATTTTTGCATTGCTCACCAAGCCTAGTTTCTTTACTGGTTCCCAAGCCTTTGTTTCCATTTTAGCTCTCTCAAATCCCGTTTCCCATACTGGTTTGCAAAGCCCAGCTTCCATGTTGGCCCGCAAGGCCCAGATTCCACATTGGCCGAGAAATCTCAATTTCTGCAAGGGCCAAAAATCGCAATTTCCACATTAGCTCAGAATTCCCATTTCCCATACTGGCTTGCAAAGCTCAGTTTCCATACTGACCCGCAAGGCCCAGATTTCTGCAAAGGCCAAAATCTCAATTTCCACAATAGCTCACAAAGCCTATTTTTCCATATCGTCCCTTAAGGTCCAGTTTCCCGGCTAGTCCGCAAAGCCCAATTTTCAAACAAAAAAAATCTATTTTTCAACAAGCATCATCATTTTCATTTCATATTACTTTTCTTCATGCATAAAACCAAAAAAATACGCAAAAGTTGAGTCATTTGTTTTCAATGCAAATCATCCATTTTATGAGATTTCAAAAAATGTAATGGATGTCATAATCTCCTGTGGTCAAATGTTTGAGCCAAATATTCTTAAGAGATATCTGTGTGTGCATTGCTTGAAAGCATCATCCTTTAGCCTTCGCTATACCAATAGATTGGCCCAATCATGTTCTTGAGCCCAAATGATAAACACCAAGCTTTACACTGGGGCAGATTTTCCATTACCTCCACTGGTTTTCATTTGGGAAACTCCTGAATCCGTTAGGACAAAAAAAAAAGGGAAAAATGAAAAAGAATGAAAAATGACTCTTGTTGAGATCATTTAGTCTTGTCTCCTAATTAATCTTTTGAAAATGAAACCAACCAAAATTTGAAATGATGTGTAGCCATCTTTCTTCATCCAAAAACAGAAACAAAAAAATATATGCATTGATACCAAATTTGAGCCAATAAGAAATTTCTTTTCAAATTTTACCCAAACAAGGGTTACCATCAAAGTACAAGTCGACTCAAATTGCAAGAAGAACACACTTAGTGATCAAATGAAATGAATTCCTCAAAAGTTAAGCAAAAATGGAAAGAATCACAAAGTGATGGCAAGCAAAGAATGAAATTTGAGAAAGGACAAAATAGTCAAAACAGATTTGACAAATAACTGATACAAAGTATAGATGGTAACCCTTGTTTTTCAAAACAAAAACCCACAAAAATTTATTTGAGCCTTTATATCCTTTCTTTCAACACCCTTTAGCCCAAGCCACATTACCAGCCCAATAAAAGTCCACACAGATTGAATACTGGTTACTTAAATTTTCATAAAGCTTAATTTTGAGACAAGACAAAAATGACCAACAATGTAGTAAAAAAAAATGATGATGAAAAATAAATGTCCTCGGACGAAGGGAACTCCTTTTTGATCAAAATTATACAAAGGAAAATCAAGCCAATTGGGGCAATCTTTTCAAGCCAATCCTTTCCATATCCATCACAAATTCCTGAACACATTCAAATCCCATCCAAACTCTTCCCCCGATTCCCAAACTTGGGGCAACTTTGTTAGTCTCAGATTTGTTTCATCTGTATATTCAGTTCGTACTGAGACCGGGGCATCCTTTGTATGATTTTGAGTCCATCTTATCATTCGTAAACTCAAAGTGGGGGGCAACTTCTTGTGGAACCTCGCTTAATTGACTCATACCCAAAACCAAGGCGTGACTTTCATATGCTTCAGCCCATTCAGAGTATTGAGCAATTTTGTTAAATCTCAAAATTTTTTCATCTGAACATTCAAAGCTCATACAAAGACTGAGGCATCCCTTGTTGGGCCTTGCGTGATCTTGGTTCGCCCCGAACTAAAAAATCCATTACCACCAAAATTGGGGCAATTTTTTTTGCAAATCTCACATGACATTCTCACACTCCTTTTCCCAAACACCAAACCGGGGTAACCTTTGGGTATATCATTGTTTCACATTGACATTCACATTCACATATTACATCTTCATTGATGATTGTATGCCCAAGAAGCCATCTCAGTCTCCCATAAATCCTTCATTTTAACCAACCCCTGGTATCAAACATATATACACACTAGTATCTCGTCAAGAAATGTGTGGCACACAAGCTTCATTTTGAACAATTGACTTTAGAATTGGACATCCATTGAAAGGAAATTGGAAGTCTAGATCGTCATAAATTTGATGATTTCAAAGGAAACAAATTGACTCTTAAAAAAATGTCATAGGTTCATAATCTTCCAATACATCATGTACATATTTTCATCAACTTTGAATTTGCCTCCATGTATATTCATCAAATTTTTTCTTCCTTCAAAAAGACAAAAAAAATGCATCAAAGTTTTCCCCTCCATGTACATTACATCAAATTTTCTTCTTCAAAAAGACAAAAAAAAATGCATCAAAGTTTTCCTCTCTAATTTCAAAAATTACATCAATTTTTCTTCTTTCAAAAAGACAAAAAAAATCAACATTCATCAAAGTTTTCTTCTCCAAATTTCAAAATTTACATCAACCATGTTTCTCTTGCACATTGAGGTTTCAAAATCCATATACTTGTACAGAATTGCAACACCTTGTTTCTTAATTTCAAATTTTCAAACAAAAAAAAAAATCAATCAAAATCAAAATAAAAAAAAATATATATCTTCTCAAAATTTCAACAAATTCAAAAATTTCAATTTTCAAAACAATCCCAATCTTTCTATCATTGGTATCTCGGCCCTCTGTAAGACAATGGTCGAGCCCGATTTTACTTTCTGCTATTGGTATCTCGGCCCTCTGTAAGACAATGGTCGAGCCCGATTTTACTTTCTGCTATTGGTATCTCGGCCCTCTGTAAGACAATGGTCGAGCCCGATTTTACTTTCTGCTATTGGTATCTCGGCCCTCTGTAAGACAATGGTCGAGCCCGATTTTACTTTCTGCTATTGGTATCTCGGCCCTCTGTAAGACAATGGTCGAGACCAATTTTTCTTTCTGCCATTGGTATCTCGGCCCTCTGTAAGACAATGGTCGAGCCCAATTTTACTTTCTGCTATTGGTATCTCGGCCCTCTATAAGACAATGGTCGAGCCCAATTTTGCTTTCTGCCATTGGTATCTCGGCCCTCTGTAAGACAATGGTCGAGCCCAATTTTACTTTCTGCTATTGGTATCTCGGCCCTCTGTAAGACAATGGTCGAGCCCAATTTTGCTTTTTGTCATTGGTATCTCGGCCCTCTGTAAGACAATGGTCGAGCCCAATTTTGCTTTCTGTCATTGGTATCTCGGCCCTCTGTAAGACAATGGTCGAGCCCAATTTTTACTTTCTGCCATTGGTATCTCGGCCCTCTGTAAGGCAATGGTCGAGCCCAATTTTGCTTTTTGCCATTGGTATCTCGGTCCTCTGTAAGACAATGGTCGAGCCCATTTTACTTTTTCAAACAACCCTCTGCATGGCAATGGTCAGGTACATATTTTTAATTTTTTCAAATGACCCTCTGCATGGCAATGGTCAAGTCAGATTTTACTTTTTTCAAATGACCCTCTACGTAGCAATGGTCAAGTGAAATTTTACTTTTTCAAACAACCCTCTGCATGGCAATGGTCAGGTACATATTTTTAATTTTTTCAAATGACCCTCTGCATGGTAATGGTCAAGTCAGATTTTACTTTTTCAAATGACCCTCTGCGTGGCAATGGTCAAGTCAAATTTTACTTTTTCAAATGACCCTCTGCATGGCAATGGTCAGTACATATTTTTAATTTTCTCAAATGACTCTCTGCATGGCAATGGTCGAACCCAATCAAATTCAAATTTCTCATTCATTTAATCTTGTTCATTTTATTTGAAAAAAAAAACAAAAAAATTTTAATTAATTCAAAAAAAAATGAAAAAATTCCGTGTTTGTTCCTGATTCTTTTTCATTGAAAATTCTCTGTTTTTCCTTGTGTATTTTGAAATCCGAACGAAATTAATATTTCTATCTTTACTTATCTTTTACTCTGATAATATGAAAACATTGTTTATCATATGATCTAGTAAAATCTAAGTAAAGAGGGGCAACACTCAATTTCGTCCGGGTTGATTTAATAAATTTACTTTCATCAAAAAAAAAATATTTCCTCGTTCACTGCATCTGTAGCATTGGTGGACCTTCCACGAGGTTGTCACACTTCAATTCTCAGTATTGTTTGTTTGTTTTATTCTCTGTTTGTTTTTTGTTTATCTTGTAACCCAGACGAAATTAGTATTTCTATCTTTACTTATCTTTTACTCTGATAAGTTTGTCATATAATCTAGTAAAATCTAAGTAAAGAGGGGCAGCTGTCAACACTCAATTTCGTCCGGATTGATTAATAATTTTATTTTCATCATAAAAAAAAAATAATAATAATAAAAAAAGGTATCAGACGTTCGTCCTCTTTGATCTCGCGTTCGTCCTTCCCCACTGTTGTGACCGTTCGTCCTTCCCCACTGTTGCTGTGGCCGCTCGTCCAAACGTTTCAACCGTTCGTTCTCAACCGTTCGGCCTAGCAGTTTGATCAGGCGCTCATCCAAACAGTTCAAACGTGAGCAATCCGCGTTCGTCTTTTCTCAGCTTAAAGCGTTCGTCCTGCTCCACTGCGAACGTTCGGTTCCATCCTTTTGCACTGTTCGACCGTTCGTCCTCACCCTTATGCGACCGTTCGTCCTTTGCACTGTTCGACCGTTCGGCATTTCGGTTCTTTAGGACGTTCGTCCTCATCTTCAACCGTTCGGTCATCCTCAAACGTTCACTATTCGACCGTTCGGCCATTTGTTCATTTTGGACGTTCGTCCTCGCCCTCAGCTGTTCAACCTCTCATCTCTCATGTTTACCGTTCGGTCATTGTGTTTATTAAACGTTCGGTTATTTTGTTTATTAAACGTTCGGTTATTTTGTGTAATAAGCGTTCGGTCTTTAAATTGAACGCTCGGTCTCCATGATTTTTGTCTTCAGCGTTCGGTTTTGGACGTTCGGTCATGTTTATTCTTAGTGAACGTACGTTCGGTTTTGTGTTAGTGAACGTTCGGTTTTGAAGTTATTTACTCTCATTTGAACGTTCGGTCTTGATGTATGACTGATGATTAGCGTTCAGTTTTGGGCGCTCGTTATTGGTGTGTGATTGATTTGGAGCGTTCGGTTTATATTGCTTAATGAGCGTTCGGTCTTCACTTGAACGCTCGGTCCTTCATTTGAACTTGGTCACGTTTGTTTTCAGTGTTCGTATTTCCTGCGTTCGGTTTTGAACGCTCGTCCTCCCCTTTCTACCGATCGTCCACTATCCCCCTTTTCTACCACTCGTCCAGGTAATTTCCCCTACCGCTCGTCCGATCACCCATCGCTCCAGGGCCCAGTAATGATACTCACCACCACCTTAACAAACTTCCACTACTGTTTCCCACTATTCCCCACCTTAACAAACTTCCACTACTGTTTCCCACTCATCACCACCAACAGCTTCCACCATCCCACTTCAGACCCACTATTGATTCCCACCAAAATCTCCACTTTCAACACCTACCAATGAAACCTGCCGACAGTAATCTCTGCCAATTTAAGCACCCTAATCAACCATCATCTAAAAGAGATAGCCGAGAGTTACCATAGCCTAATTTCAAACTCCTCTCTACCCCTCATACTCCTCACCCAGATCACCTCCATCCGTATGCACCAGTTGCCATAACTATACTCACTTCATCAGCCCCAACACCCGTAACCGCAGTAAACCACTTCTCTTTTCACTTCCATTTCCTCACCTCCAACATGCACCTGCAACAACAACAAAAAAAAAGGAAAGAAATTGAATCCAGGAGCATCATTTCAAGAGCTGGGGAAGGAACGCTTTGTTAAAAAGGAAAGTCAAAGAAAAGAGGAGATCAGACACACAAGGCACGGATCCTCAAGAGGTAAGTAATGCCTTACACTACAGGTTTTAGTAAATTGGTTATTTTCTCCCTCGAGATGTCTTTGTTGCGTATGTCTATGTTATGTGGTTACTAAGTCTGCATGTGTTAAGTATGTCTCTGTTGTGTGGTTATTATGTCTGCATGTGTTATGTTAGCATGTGTTGCTTTCGAATAAATGTTGTTGTACATGTCTGCTGTTACTGAACCATCATCACACCCAACCATCTTGACACCCACGGCCACTGCTAACATCCTCACAGCCAATACTTATCTTCATCCATCATCAACGTTTTCTCACAACCATCACATAGAATATGGTCATGGCCTGAGGAGGAACGAGACTCTCTTCTTGACCCGTACCAAACATAATCCACCCCATTGGACTTAACAGAAACCATTTTTGCTCACCACGCTTCATTGCTCCAATCCGTTACTCACTTCACCACCCAGATTCACCTCGGACCGGGGCTTTCACCTCAGACCATCACTATCATCTTTATCCTGACACCTTATCCCACAGCCAAACACCCATATTCACCAGTGCCACAACCAGGGCCTTTGCCTCTCACGACCATCATCACTCATACACGGCCAAACACCCACTGCCATAGCCATCTCCAACACATTATTTCCACTCCAGCCATCACTATGCTCCTGAAACCTATCCCATAGAACCCATCATCATTGGTCCTTTTCCTCTCCATTCAACATCAACATCTTCATCCTTATACCACCTCAGGACCAACTCTCATTCCATCTCCCAACCCGTGACCAATCAACCACACCTCACGGCCACCACCCAATCTTCAATCTTCATCCATTTCCAACAACCCAAACACGGAGATAAAAGATTGGACAGTCATCTTCACACACCAGTGACGGTGGTCGGGAGTTGCACCGGCGAAAGTTAGTGTCGAACACGGGAGACACCGGTGGCGGCTAGACTTGGTCGTAGTGGTTCTTCTCTCCCACACGCAGAGATGAGTATGGGGAGGAGCTAGACACCGCGGCCAGCGATAGTCTCGGTGGTAAGTTGGATCGCCGGTGACGCCTTGGATTGAGGGGGAGTTCGTCGCGGTGGCTGGACCGGTTTGAAGACGGCAACTGGTAGCGGAGAGTGGCAGAGGTACGGTGGCCGTGTCAGAGTGCGCCTCCTGAGCGCATGGAATAAGAAATGCCGAGGCGCGTGGTGGTGTTACAGGTAAAGATGTGGCCGGCGACTTTCTCAGTTGGCCGCGACGATGCACGGCGGGTTGGTCTCGGATTACGGCTGCCATGGATGATGAAGAAAAGCCACTCTCCCGCTCCCAGCCTTTCATGTTGAGAAGGAAGACCCTAGTGGTTGCCTTGGTCAACAAACACCAAATGCCATCACAAGACTTCATTCACACTCCCCTTTCATTTGGGCTTAAGCCGACTCTAAAAAAAAAAAAAGAATTGGACATGAGCACACTATTTCAGAATACACCTCCGTTTTCGATTCCAGACCGGGGCTGAAGCCCATTCCGTTTTTGCAAACAATAAAAAGGGAGGTTTGGACATTGGGCTCATTTTATTTCTGGCACCTCCAACTTTGCTGCTGCACCTCTATAAAGCCTAATTTTGCTCCGCGCGCAACTCTGGTTCTTATATCTGCACCCATATTCTTGTTTAGTTGTTATCTTGCTTTATTTTTATACTTTTGTTTCTTTTTTTTATTATTATTTATTTGGTTATTAGTTTTTTCTATATATAGCCCCTTGTAAGATAACCCCTACCTTCTGTTTTAGTGGATTTGCTCGTTTCGTTTTATATCAAAAGAAAAATAAAAAAATAATAAAAAATATGTAAAACTTTAAAAAAACATTTAATGTAATAAATCTCGGTATGAGTACTCGTGCGATCGTATGCATCAGCCTAGTACTTATTGCCCAAATATAAAATAAATAAAAAGCCGTGTGAGTGCTCGTGCGATCGTATGCATAAGCCTAGTACTCATTACGCAAAACAAAAGAAATAAAAAGCCGTGTGAGTGCTCGTGCGATCGTACGCATCAGCCGAGTACTCATTACGCAAAACAATAAAAGAAAAAAAAAGCCGTGTGAGTGCTCGTGCGATCGTACGCATCAGCCTAGTACTCATTACGCAAAAAAATATGTTTCAAAGGTTTAGGCACATGTGTGATCGCACGCATCGTCCTTGTGCTAAAAACCTTTTCTCTTTTCTAAAAATTAAAAATCCAAAAAAATATGTTTTAAAGGTTTAGGCACATGTGTGATCGAACGCATCGTCCTTGTGCTAAAAACTTCTTCTCCTAAACAATAAAAAATACCAAACAAATATAAAAATCCTAAAAAAAAAACTAAAAAAACTTCTACTTTTCAAACTCAAACAATATCGCCTGCCAAAACTACGTGATCCTTGATTCTCCATCAAAAGTGGAGATACGTAGGAGCAAGGCCAGCCCTTGTCAGGCTCACTCTCCCAAAAATCCAAATCATTTTCTAAACAATTTTCCAAACAATTTTTAAGACACAATTTTCTCAAACAGTTTTCAAAAGAACTACGTAACCCTGATTTCTCACATGAGAATACGTAGGAGCAAGGTCAATCCTTGTCGGGCCCCAAAAAGCTAAAAAATATTGTTTGTTTCTTTAGAGTTTTATTTCAAGGGAATGTTAAACATTTTGAAAACCACATCCACATTCGCGCATTTAGTTAAAGGTACTGCCTTAGGGCAGGCGTTGTAGGGTGCTAATACCTTCCCTACACGTAACCGACTCCCGAACCAAGAATCTGGTTCAATTTGACCATGCGTTATCATTTTATGGTTTTTCCGTAGTTTTCCAGAATAAACTATGGTGGCGACTCCAAATCTCTCTTTTCAAAACAATTAATCTTATCTCTTTTATTGGATCGTCGTCCCGTCGCGATTCCGGTTGCGACATATAGTATAAACTTATTTATAGTTATGAGTTCATTTGTTATTGAGGTTCCTCTAACAGTGATTTATACAAAGTATTAAATTACAAAAACTATAAAAAAAAACTCAATAAAATCATAATATATATATATATACCATGATAATTACATAAATCAATAAAAAACTAAAATTAAAATGATAAATATTATATTATAACTTTAGGTCTTCTTTCTTGTGGTCCTTTATTGTATCTTGTTATGATGTATATTGTAGGATGAACAAGGTTAGAGGGTTCTTTAAACCCCCTTTATGTTATTGGACCTTTATAGGTCATTGTTGATGGAAGACTCCAAGGGTTAGAGGTATTGAACATCAAATAGATCTTGTTTCCAGAGCTAGTATATCCAATAGACCTACATATAGGACAAATCCTTAAGAGAAAAAGGATATAAAATATCAAGTTCAAGAGTTGTTGTAGAAGAGTTAGGTTCAAAAGAGCCTTAGTCCTTATATTGTATCTGTTTTATTGGTGTCCAAGAAAGATGGCAAGTGGAGAATGTGTTGTTATTATAAAGTCATCAAAAATCATAATAAAACATAGGCATTGAATCCCTAGGCTTGATGAAATGCATAGATCCACCATATTTTCTAAAATTTATCTAAGAGTGGTTATCACCAAGTAAGGATCAAAAAGGGTGATGAGTGGAAAACCACTTTGGACTATATGAGTGGTGGGTGATGCCTTTTGGCCTTAACAATCCATCTATCCCCTTTATGAGGCTCATGCAACGTGTTCTTAGGAATTGTATAGGAAATTTTGTAATAGATCATGTTATTTAATTAGGCTTTGTAGTTGGTAAGCTTTTATAGAATATTTGTGTCTAACTTTTCTAGTCTTGTTTTATCTCTCAATGAGTTGTTGAAAAAGAATGTCACATTTTTCTTGAGGAGAAAAACAAGAGCTTGATTTCCAGCAACTCATAAAAAAAAAACTCACCACTGCACTTGTTCTAACCTTACCTGATTTTTCCAAAACCTTTAAGCTAGAATGTTATGCATCTAGTGTAGGTATAATGTTGTGTTGTTGCAAAGAGGCCTCCCCAATGCTTATTTTAGTGAAAAATTTCATGGTGTCTCTTCAAATACCCCATTTATGATAAAAATTTCTATGCTTTCAAACTTGGGAATACTACTTAGTATCCAAGGATTTTATCATTCATAGTGACCATGAGTCACTTAAACATCTTAAGGGCTAGCACGAGTTGAGCAAGCGACATGCAAAGTGGATGGAGTTCTTAGAACAATTTTCGTATGTGATAAAATACAAGAAAGGTAAAAGTAATATTGTGGTTGATGTGTTATCTAAGAGGCACAACTTGTTTCAAAAATGGGAGCCCAAATGCTTGGATCTGATCACATATTTGAATTGTATGAAAAAGATTTTTATTTCTCCTCCATCTTTGTTAGTTGCCAAAAGAAAGCACAAGGAGGTTTCTATGTTTCTAAAGAGTTTTTATTCAAAGAAGGAAAACTTTGTATACCCAAAGAATCTCATAGATCGAAGATGTCAATGTTCTTTAGAAATTTAAAAAGGCAAACATAAATCTTGCATTTGTATTAGGACGCTAACTATATTTTAGTTAACAACCTTCTGATACTTTTTATCAATTCTCTTGTAATCAATAATCAATATCTTAACTAGGGGTGGTTGTTATTCTCAACAATACTTTGTTGTTTAGTCAAGAGTAGATGAGGTGCAAAGAATAATGTATTTCAACATTATTTTGTTTAGTGAAATTTGATCGTGTTGATCAAGAATTTGACATAGTCTCAGAACAAGTATACAAATATAAAGTGTAAATATTTATTTTCCTTTAACTCTTTCAAAATACATACTATCAAAGTTTTATCTAACTTGACAAAGAAGTAGTTTTTTATTGGTATAATGTTACTCTTGAAAAGGGTGAATAAAGTAAGGATAGAGAAAATGTACAGGAAGGATTTATATTTGTTCACCTCCCACTAAGGCTACATATAGTTTCTTAAGGAACATGCTTTTGATTTCCTCCTCTCAGTCCTCGACTCATGCTGTCAAGACTCATTGTTCACTTATATTCCTTGGTCGTGACCCCCCATTATTGTTGGGTCTATCAAGGAAGGGGTCAATGTGGGACTTAGATTCACACTTCCCAACAACCTCCTCCTCAAGGGTGAGTTCCTTCCACATAGGTGCACTCCCCCTCCAACGGAAGCATTCCCTACGAGACTTGCTTACCTGAATACCCTTTGCTAGGAAGAATTTCGGTATAAGGACCATTTTACTCGTCTAAGCCAGCCACCAAGACAAATTATCGGCTCTGATACCACTATTGGATCTATCAAGGAGGGGGTTTCTTAAATAATGAGAATCATCATTCAAACCAAGTATTGAGATTGCAATGCAGAGGAAGAAAAATAAAGAAACAAAAATAGTTTGTGTATTATCCCAAATCTGCATAACGCAAATACAGATATTTATACATTAAGATTATAACAAAATTAGTTATAATTCTATCTAATCTATCAGTTATATCAACATAATAATACCAAACAGAAATAATAACAAACAAGATATTAAATCCTAACAAGATATTAAATCATAACAAATATTAAATCCTAACAAGATCATAACAAATATTAAATCCTAACAGCCCCCCTCAAGCTGGAGAATGAATGTCAATCATTCCCAGCTTGGAAACCAGAAATTTGAAAGCTGCGGGAGGAAGTCCTTTTGTGTAGATATCAGTTAACTGACATGCAGAAGGAATCGGCAGTAGTTTAAGTAAGCCAGAAGAAAGCTTTTCCCTTACAATATGGCAATCTATTTCAATGTGCTTCGTGCGTTCATGGAAAACCGGATTTGCAGCAATATGAAGGGCAGATTTGTTATCACAGAACAAGACTGCTGGTTGTTGAAAAGGTACGTGAAGATCCTGTAGAAGAAAAGTTAACCATTGAATTTCGCAAGTAGCTGTGGCAAGAGCTCTGTATTCAGCTTCTAAGGAACTTTTGGATATAGTGGCTTGTTTCTTCGATTTTCATGAAATAAGTGAGGAGCCAAGATAGATAGAGTAACCAGTAATACTTCGTCTAGTATCAATGCAGCCTGCCCAATCAGAATCGCTGAAGCCTTTCAACTGTATGATGTTATTGCTGGGAAAGAAAATCCCTTTTCCAGGAGCACCTTTAAGGTATCTAAGAATCCTGGAAGCTGCTTGTTGATGATCTGTGTTGGGATTTGAGAGAAATTGACTTAGTTGTTGTACTGCAAATGAAATATCTGGTCTAGTGTTGGTGAGATATAACAATCTACCAATCAATCGTCTATAAGAAGATGAAGCTGCATCATTTAGAGGTTGGCCAGAATTTGTGCTGAGCTTTGTATGATAGTCACAAGGAGTGGAAACAGGCTTAGAGTGTAAGTAACCTTCATCTTTAAGAATGTCCAGAGTATATTGTCTCTGAGAAATGGAAATACCTTCTTTGTTTCTAGCCACTTCAAGACCAAGAAAGAATTTAAGATTGCCAAGGTCTTTAATCTTAAATGTTGCGTCAAGAAGATGAGTAATATGAGTAATTTCTGTGAGATCATTTCCTGTGAGCACTATATCATCAACATAAACCACTAAAATAGTGACATTGGAATCAGAATGTTTGGTGAACAAGGAATGATTAGATGCAGATTGGAGGAAGCCATTAGATAAGAGGAAATCAGATAAACGAGCATACCATTGTCTGTCTGCTTGTTTAAGACCATAAAGGGATTTTTGTAACTTGCATACTTGATTGGGTTTGATACAGTTGAGCCCTGGAGGAGGTATCATATAAACTTCTTCATTTAATGTACCATGAAGAAAAGCATTATTAACATCTAGTTGCTTAAGATGCCAATTTTGTGTTACCGCAAGAGCTATAACCAGTCTAACCGTTGTGATTTTAACCACTGGAGAAAATGTATCTAGGTAGTCTTGACCTTCAATTTGAGTGTAACCATTGGCTACCAATCTGGCTTTATATCTTTCAATGCTTCCATCAGCCTTGTGCTTGATTTTGAAAACCCATTAGCAGCCTACAACAGTTTTGTCAACAGGTAAATCTGTGATTTCCCAAGTGTTATTTCTGGCCAATGCATCAAGCTCATCATCCATGGCTCTAACCCAGTGAGGATATTTGGATGCCTCAAAATAAGATCTAGGCTCAATGTTAGCAGAGATATGCATAATAAATCGATAATAAGGTGTTGTAAGTTTCTTATATGAAATGACAGAAGCAAGAGGATGTTTGATACCTGAAGAATGAGAGGTAATAGTTGATGCATAAGAAGTTTCAAATTCAGATAGTCTTGAAGGTCTGTTTTTCTATCGGGTGGATCTTCTAATGTTAGGAGCTGGTAGAGTGGAAGGTGAACTGGGTGGAGAAGGATGCGAAGGATCTGTATGAGGTGTGGGCATACATTGGTCAATATAGAGCAAAGGTGGGTGGGTGAGAAGGTGGGAATTAGAAGTGGTGTATGATTCATTGTGGTAAGGAAAACAACTTTCATGGAAGACAACATTTCTAGAAATCTCAATGGCCCTGGTTTTGAGGTTGAAGGTGATGAAGCCTTTTTTGTGTGGTTTATAGCTAAGAAAAATAGCGGGTAAGGATCTTGGATCAAGTTTATGTCTATTGTTTGACAAGGTGTTGACAAAGAAAAGACAACCAAAAACTTTAAGGGTGGTGATATCAAAAGGAGAACTGTATAATTGTTGGTGTGGAGAATGATTATTTAGGAAAGGAGTGGGAAGGCAATTAATGAGGGTAGAGGCATGAATAAGAGCATAAGACCAAAAAATGTTTGGTAAGTGTGCTTGAAAAAGAAGAGAGCGGGTAACATTTAATAAGTGTTGGTGTTTTCTCTCAACTAAGTCATTTTGTTGGGGGGTTTCAACACAAGTTGTTTGGTGAACAATTCCAGTATTTTTATAAAATTCGGCCATAATAAACTCAGTTCCATTGTCAGATCTAATGGTTAGGACCTTGGTTTTAAATTTTCTTTTAGCATAGGTAATGAAAGATTGTAAATGTGATTGAGTTTGAGCTTTTGAGATTAAAGGAAACACCCATACATATCTAGAAAAATCATCAACAATGGTTTAAAAATATTTATGACCATGAATGGAAGTAGCAGCATAAGGACCCCAAATATCAACACGTATTAAGGAAAAAATAGAAGAAGCATGAGAAGTACTATGAGGAAAAGAAGGTTTTCTTTGTTTAGCCATATGACAAGGAGTACATATAAAAGAGTGATCAAAATTAATCACAGGATATAACTGTTGCATTATATGTAACCTATCATGGGATGGGTGGCCTAATCTGTAATGCCAAATATCAATGGCTTCCTTATTACAAATTGTGGTGTTGATGGAGCTAAAAGAAGTCTTGAGTGTATACAATCCATCTTGTGCATCAACTATACCAATCATCTTCTTGTTGTGTTTGTCTTGTATAAAACATTGATTGTCAAGAAATATTAGTTGAAAATTATGGACTGTAGTAAGCTTGGAAACATATGTAAGATTGAAATTAAATTGTGGAAGATATAGGACATTAGAAATAGACAAAGAATCATTAATCTTTACTGTTCTAGAATATGAGGCTGTGGTTTGTTGTCCGTTTGGTAGTTTTACTGTGATGGGATCAATAGCCTTATAGGATGAGTATAGATTCAGGGAAGAAGATACATGATCACTGGCTCCTGAATCTATAATCCACATGACATGGTCTGTAGCATGAGAAATTGGTAGCACATTACCTATAAAAGAAGTATTTGGAGAGAAAGTTGTACCAATTTGATTTATGTGGGAAGTAGTTATAGAGAATCCCAATTGTGTTTGTTGTTGTAGCAGGGCTATCAAATGTTGATATTGCTGAGGAGTGATTTTTAACTCATTCGAGTCAGATACTTGAGTGTGATCAATGGGTCCTTCAGTGTTACTTGTGGCAGTATTGTTCACCATAATAGGTCTGTGCAGTTTATTCCCAAGAGGGTAACCATGCTTCTTAAAGCATTCATCAACAGTGTGTCCAGTGATATTGCAAAAAGTGCAAACCTTTGAGTTGTATGAACCTGAATTTGATCTTCTGCCAAAGCCTCCTCTATTTGATGAATAGCCTCGACCTCCTCTTATCCCTTTGTTGTATGAGGATCTTGAAGATCCTGATGGATAGCAATTCTTTTTGTAACAATTTTTAGCCGTGTGGTAATCTTTTGCACAGAATGTGCAAGATACATTGTTACTGGCATTTGTTGTGGCTGCATTCAACATACTCATAGTACTCATGATAAGATTCTGATCAATGGCAGCCATGAGTTAGTTTGGTAAAAAAACGCAAAGAAATCAAGAAGGGGCAAGAACCGAATGAAGATCAGAGGCACAACAGAACTCTTCAATTGAAGAGCTCTGATACCATCTTAAATAATGAGAATCATCATTCAAACCAAGTATTGAGATTGCAATGCAGAGGAAGAAAAATAGAAAAACAAAAATAGTTTTTGTATTATCCCAAATCTGCATAATGCAGATACAGATATTTATACATTAAGATTATAACAAAATTAGTTATAATTCTATCTAATCTATCAGTTATATCAACAGAATAATACCAAACAGAAATAATAACAAACAAGATATTAAATCCTAACAAGATATTAAATCCTAACAAGATATTAAATCATAACAAATATTAAATCCTAACAAGATCATAACAAATATTAAATCCTAACCATCGGGGAGACACAAACTCCAATGAGATCTGAGTCTAACCATATAAGGGATTGACACCACTCTTTATCCAAAATCTTAAGGCAATGGGTTAATGAATCTTTCACTTAGATTTCCAACAATTATAAAATCTACAGATTCAATGTACTCGGAACCACCGTCACTAAAATGTTACCAGGAATGACTTGGCCTAATTGTGATTCTTTGAGTTTTAATTTTTGTGGATACTGAAAATTGTGTCTATATTTTTTCAAGTGTTGGCCAAGACAGAGAGGAAGGTAAAGGTGCTGGAAATTATTGAATGGAAGTATATGCCTTTGTGCATGTGTGCTAAGTGACTGAAACTGCCAATAGCTTAGGTGGTTGTAGTGTTGTGGTGTTGAGAGCTCTTTATGTGTGGTTATCTGATAACAAGAAAATATCCTTAAAAAAAATTGGAGGAAGGAGATGAATAGTGAAATAATTTAATAAATGTTAATTGAAACCATATATATTGAAAGTTTGTTTTTTATACATGCATGATATATAAAAACTTATATTAATTTAAAACAATTTAATATCTTATTTATTTATCGGAATTGACATAATTTTAAAAAAATGTTAAAATATGAACAATTTGGTTCCATCATTTATTTTTTTTGTTTGCTTTTAACAAAATTTAACATTAATAATCATGATATAAAATTATAATTTAAAGTGGTATGGGTAAAATTTGCTTTTATCTAAAGTCACTTATAAAAGTCATTTAGTTTGAAATTTGACGTTTTGCGGATATGTAATTATGCATATTTTACATGAAGGAAAAAAAAAATTAACTGGCCCTTCCAAATAATCACACAAGTGGCAAAGTGACCCATCAACTCAGATTACTTTGTTCCATTGTCAACTCTAGATACGTAACCATCTGAATAAAGAACTGAATTATAACTCCCACAATCCAATGTAAATGTAAGTGTGTAACAGACAAAAGATCATGGAAGTGGAGTGCAAATGTTGTCCTTTTTTTAGCCAACTTTTGGTGCTATGTGCCTTTACCTGTCTTCCATACAACTCTAACTCTTTACAATTAGTGGACTCTTACCCTTTTGTATCACTTTTTTCTGTGCTTGTTTGTTCTTCTACTTTGTTTCTTGGAAAGTCCTGTCACCTTTATCTACTGTGCATTACATTACACTATATTATATATGAATTAGTTATATATGAATTAGCCATTTGTTGCTGAATGTAAGTAAAATTCTTGGTGTTTCTTCAATCATGGCTTTCTCTTCCATCTTTTGCCATTCTCCGTCACTATTGAAGGTACAGTTTTCAGTCTCTGATATGATCTCTCCGTGTTTCTTTCTTCATTTTAAGGTTGGATGTTTGGACTTGAATAAATATAACATTACTAATGAAAGTGGAACTTAAGCATGTTTTCATATTGGAGATATATGTTTGTCATTCAATGCATAGCAAGTAGTGTGTTGGTACAACAAAGGAGTTATATTTGTCAAACAAACTTGTTCATTGTCTTGCACATATATTCCTTTTGTTCATATGTCCTTTCTTGTGCATAGTAAACAGGACTGATAAGTAATTCAATAATCATTTTCAGAAATTGCTTATTTTAAGCGGTTTTGATAGATCTTGTTGTTTTGTTTATGGTTAGATAGTGTCTTTGAGGGTTCAAGAAAGTTACTTACATTTGAGATTCTTTTTCTTATAGATTGATCACTTGGGGCAGACTGAAAAACCTTGTGGTAGAGTTCAAAAGGGGCAAAAGTTTCCTTTCTCTGTCAGAAGTAATGGTGCTGAGACTGAACTTTGTAACCAGAGTCAACTTAGTCAGAGAAGTAGAGTCAGAGATTGGAGTTTCATGAGAGGATCAAGAGTTGCTATGAAACCAAAAATCTTGAGATTGGCTCCTTCTCGAAAAGCCCCTCGTGTATATGCTTCATGTAATCCCTCAGCCACATTTACTACTTTTGATAATCATTTTCACTATATCATGATTATTGTGCCAAATCAATTTAAGAACTCTAATAAAGTTACACTTTTAGCATTCTTGGTTTTGCTGAAAGATGGTGTTATCAGATGCTACCTAGCAAAAATAAATTTCTTTGAGTATCTACTGTCAATTTTCCTCATGAAATTTATCCTTTGATTCTGATCATTACAGTAATCTGGTGCAGTTTGCTGTCACATCATTGTTTAATTGATACCATTTACAGTTCAATAGGACAACCAATTGCATGTGAGAAATTTCAAGTGTTAGATGTTTGGATACATAAACTCCTTCAGTATCATTTATGCTCTCTGTATTAATTTTATTGAACATTCCTTGCTTTGGTATAACAACCTTCCTACATTCAACTTATTTATAATCTGCATTTTTCATTTTAGGAAAATGAATCAGAGCTAATTAAGTTTCCTATATTCATTTCTCTACCTTCTTAATGTAGGGTTGTCAGGATCAGAACTTGCTAGCACTGCCTTTACATTAGGAACAACCGCAGTGCTTCCATTTTACACACTAATGGTTCTAGCTCCAAATTCTGAACTAGTATGTTTCTTTCTAAAAACATCTTCAATATGTCACAATACCGTTTGTTTTACAAATATATGTATAAATATTCTTAAGAAAAAAATTTTAAACATAACTCAATTTTATAAAACAAACTTCAAAGATAAATTTTGTACTCATTTATATATTATAAATTTGTCTTATTTTTATTTGATGTAGGATTTATAACACACACTCCTCACGTTAAGACATATAGACTCAAGAGTGAGATTAGACACTAGTATGTGGTTCGACAGTGGTTTGATAACAAGTGGTACAAATTGTTCAACAAACAACAAATATCAGTATGATCAGTTCTAGATGACTTGGAGTTAGGTTTAAAATTCACTTATTAATATAATATCAAATTCATTCAAAGCTTATCTTAGTAAAATTTAATTTTTGTTGGGTTTATTAGGTCACCCATTATCAGACCATTATTGGATCACCCCCTTAATGTATAGTATCAATGTCTTGATGTGAAAGGCTGGAGACTCGTATCAACTAGAAATAAGATAAATTAGGTTTAAAGTGTATATCTTAATAAATATATTTGTTAAGTTTTTTCCTCATGTTGTTCTACATAACTAGCATATAAGTTTGTTGTGCTCTGAATCTTCTGAAATTTCCTTCTCATGGGCTTTTATTTCTGCATACCTGTGATGTGCTTGATTCATTTTCCTGGAACCCAAAAATGCAGACTAAGAAGTCTATGGAAAGTAGTGTACCATATATTGGGCTTGGAGTTCTATATGCATATTTATTGCACCTTTCTTGGACCCCTGAGACAGTTGGACTTATTTTTGCAAGCAAATATTTGCTACCAGAGGTATGTATACATCAATAAAGTTAAGACTTAACTGCACTCATAAGGATGCAATTGTACCATCTTAAATTGTACAATTCTGATATCTCAGTTAACACATAAAATTGAGAGACTCAAATCTCAGTTTTCTATACTTATACCCGAATGGTATAAATTACTGTGCTATTAAAATCACACAATTACAATTGAGCAAAAAGTGCTATTAAGCCTAAAGTTCGATTTCCATGACCAAAAGCATTGATATATTACTGTGCTATCTTCCTTTGTACTCGGTGCAGCTGACTAGTATAGGGAAAATGTTCTCCAGTGAGATGACTTTAGCCTCAGCATGGATTCACCTTTTGGTTATTGATCTCTATGCTGCAAGGTTACGAATCTTTTATTTTTCCTTTGAATTAAGTTCGTTTATAGTCATTGTAAATATAATTAAATTTGATTTTAGTTCTCTAAAATATGTTAGGATAACCTTAAATGTAATAGAATTAAATGAGTTGTTTATTTGTTTAGGAGTTTTGTTGTTTTAGAGTATAAGGATCAGCAATTTAATGTATTGGTTATTAAACAATAATAGGTAATAATGGTGTCTTAATGGTAGAGTTTATGGCTTTGGAGATGAAAAGCTAAGATGTAAGTCTATGTAAATTGTAAGTGTCTAGTTAAAACAAAAATGTAGCAAACCACACATAAGCATATACAAAAAATGATAATTGAGTGTCGTTTTCCTAAAAAATTGGCATCAGAGCTAAAAGTCTAATTGTTCGAGTGAAAAAAGAGAGTGTTTGAGAAAGAGAGAGTGAGAGATGATCAACCTTGCCAACCGTGTGTCCCTATCTCAGTTGACAACGAGAGAGTGGACGAATCTAGCTTTGAGAAGATAGTAAATGTTAAATCTTCAAGAGAAGAGTGGCAGATTCTAGAGAAGGTATACAAAGGAGACAATCGAGTTAAGCACGTTTGGCTTCAAACTCTTAAGCAAGTTTAAAAGCTTGAGAATGGAGAAGAGAGAACGAGTAGCCAAGTACATAACTCAAGTGGAGGCCATGGCAAATCAATTTGATAGAAATGGAAAGGAGTTATCTGCCAATAGGGTTGTGGAGAAAATCACATGGTCGTTAACTAAGGACTTTGAGAATATAGTTTGTGCCACCAAGGAATCCAAGGATTTGTCCATGCTCTTGGTTGAAAAGCTTCCCGGGTCCTTAGAAGCGCACAAGCAACGAAGAAGGAAAAACTATGAGCCACTTGATCAAGTACTTCAGGAAAAGCTTGACTGGAAGGGAGGAGTTCGGAACACCCAACGTCATTGTCCTAGTGGAAGAGGTTGAGGACGAGGAGGTCGAGGTGATTATGAAGATCGCAAGGAGCAAACTGATCTATAGAATTGACATGGTCATGGACAAGGGAGAGGTCGAGGAGGTCGGTCAAATAACTCTAGTGTTGAGTCACGACCACTATGCAAATGATTGCATGTTAGCCAAGTGCTATAACTATGGTAAAGTCGATCATATAGCAAAATACGGTTGGGCTGAGAAGAAAAAGGAGACAAAATTACCTTAATGAGGAAGCCAATGAAGAAATAGGAATCTTGATTATGTCAAGGAGCTCAGACACTGAGATACTGAGTTAGAGACCGAATGCTGAGTTATGTCCAGGTTGTGAAATATCGAGGAGATCGGATGCCGAGCTTCCTCCAAGTTATAAAACATAGAGAAGATCGAGTGCGAGCTCAGTCGGAGCTGTATGATATCAAGGATATCAAAAGCTGAACTGAGTTGAAATGAAAGATCAAATGTCAAGGAGCAAGCTCTAAGTGGGTTGATGGAAATGGAAAACTCTGGATGCACAAAGAGAAGGATGAAAGATAGAAGAAGCATTTAAGTTTACGGGAGAGTTTTGTTAGGATAAACTTAGATGTAATATAATTAAATGAGTTGTTTATTTGTATACGAGTCCTTCAAAATATTCATTCCAAAATGTTAGACTTGACTTGCATTTTATATATGACCCAACCATTTTGTGCAGGAAGTTTAAACAACAACCTTGTGGTAACATAGCCACTAAAGCAAAATTTTTAGAGAAATGTATCCCAAAAAAGTTGAGCTACCCTTTAACAAGAAGTTTTTCTTTATACTTGTTTACAAAACCATCAAGATTAAACTTGGTCCTATAAACCAACTTTATTCAAACTACTTTTTTGTGCTTAAGTATATCAACTAATTCTAACGTCCATCAATTATATTTATATTTTACAATATGTATATTTCCATTTGTCATGACTATACCTTTTTCATATCGAACAAGTTCCACACTACAATAAAATCATAATAGAAAAAATATGTCGGTGTTTATCAGTGGACTACCAATGACCAAAATTCCATTGTAAAATGATCATTGGTATCTGTCAGTAAGCATAGATGTCCATCACTTCATCGATAAGTATCCTGGTAAATATTTATTGATAATTATCAACAAATTATGACTGTTGGTAATATTCATCGATAAAATTTGTGATTGGGTTTTCTCCTTCCTCCTACTCTTCCTCTTCTTCTTTTTTCATCTTCTTCTTTTTTCATCTTCTTCCTCCTCTCTGCAACTTCTCCTCCTCGTAGGGTCATCCATGTTGTCGTACCAAGATTGTCACCTCCAACTCATCCTCTTGCTTCTCTTACTCTTATTTCTCTTCCTCTTCCTCTTCTTGTTCCTCAATCTTCTTCTCTAACTTCGACCATCCTCATTGCCCCTCCATGTCACTAGTGTATCTCTGAGTTACCGACACACATTCGCATGATGTGTCTCTATTTCATCGACTTACCTTCACCAAGCCATTACCACACCACCATTGAGTTGTCAGTAACTCACCATAGAGCCTTTACCTCTTTCTTCTCTTCCCCCTCCTCCACCTCCCCATCTTATTCTCTTCTTATTCCTGCTCATGTCCCCTAAATACATAAAAAAATTTATTAAATTGAGCTAGAAATTTACCGTCCAGATTGTCAATGAATTTCAATAATTGTAATGATAAATTATTGACAAAAAATATTTATCAATATATAAATTTAATTTACCTACAGACAATAAAATATTTTTAGATTAAACCTTTATCATATAGCAAGCATCAAGTCCTCTCCATGATTATCGTATTTCTCCTTTTAACAATGTGTAAGTTATTGTCAATTGGTGTTCTTTACCTACACATTAACAAAATTTATTAAAATTTTCAAAATTATACTCAATTCTACTTTCATATTAGATCTTTTGTATTTTTTTAATACTTGGGTTTTCCACCCAAGCATAGAACTTCCAGAAAATGTCAACCACCACATATTTAAACTTCATAAAGTAAATTTGAAATCATTATTATGTTATCATCAATGAAAGAAATCTAATTCTATCATTCTGAAATGGTGGCTAGTAGGTCCTCAAACATTAGTATGTATTAATTGCAACATTTATCTAGTCCTTCTAAGCTTATTTTCTTTTTACAAAACACACCTAATTTCGTACAAAGTTATTTATAATAAAACATTATACAACAAACAACTCCTTTTGTAATTAGTGCTCAACAACCTTACTTCATCTTAGGATTTGCATATGCTCTTAATATGCCTAACTGATCACACTTATGGCACTTTGCATCAAGCCTCCACCAGTATTGCTTTTTGTGGATGATTAGTTTTCTTTTTAACGAGGGCATGGTGGATATATCTACTACTTTTAGAATTTTTTAGGGAGTGATAAAACAAAAAAGATGGAAGTTTAAATTTGAATGTCAAATAGTTCAATAGCCAAGAGTTCACTAGAAAATACATGAATATCCAAATCACTAAAGGTAATGGAAAATACATGTAGTGGAAGGGAAATTATTTGTGCCTATTGAGTAGAGGTGTCTACTTGACCCATGATGGCTCATGGGTCAATCCTAATCCATTATTGAAAAAACTCCATTTTAGGAAGTCCTTCAAGTGGGGACCAAAAAAGAGACCTGACCCGTAGAGCCCCCTCTTAAGTGGGTTAGGGTCAGGGTTAAGGTGGGTTTAACCCCACTATAAAACCTTTTAGTTAATTTTTAGAAAGAATATCATTTATATAAACATATAAAATTATATATTTTATTAGATAGTTTAATATGTTGTAATTTTATTATATTTAAATCAATATTTTTATATCATACTTATTATTATCTTATTAAATAAAAGATATAATAACACTTCATACTTTATGAGTTTTCATGTATTAAATAAAATATATATTTTTATATTTTTATATCATACTCATATATAACCATCTTCATGTATGAAATAACGTTTCATATATACACATTTTACGATCATCACTGATAATTTCATTCACAAACACACCAACACACAAACACAAACATGTATGGGGTAAGCTACTAATAAAAAAATCATAACAACAAGATTCATACATATTGATTATAACAACCATAATCAAATATACAACAAGATACATATCTTATAATTATACAAACCATAATCAAACACACAACAAGATACATACCTTCTAATTATATTAACCATAATCAAACACCTCATACATAGTAGTAATAACAATAGGATTCTTAATCCTCTAACATAAACAATTCAATCATACTAAATTATTCGATCATCAATCCCTAATCCTTGAACTTCGATCATCGATCCTTGATCTGTAACCCTTGATGTCATCATTAATATCTCACACATAGACTCTTGGTCTAACCACTCATGCTAACTACTTACTATAACCATTATAGTAACACCACTATCAACATAACATAAATTGGAGCATCTCAAGTACCATGATCATCATCATAGATACACCACCATCATGACTATCCTAGTTATGAACAACACCATGAGCATCACTGTACCATAATACCATAGTGGAAAGAGTCCATCTCACTCTTGTACCCTACCTCACTGACTACAGTCGCTCCTACAGCCCACCACTAGCCTCCCCTAAAGGACATTTGTAGCCTCCCTATAGGACATCTGTAGCCTTCCCTACAAATCATTTCCCTCCAATACACACAAGGCAAAAGGAAGCACATATCCATAGATAGAACCATGATTTACAAGGTACAACAAGTAAACTTATCCCCCACTCTCATGCTCATCAATCACATACTCAAGTACATCCCAACACTCACTCATGCTCCACTCTCAACCACAAGTCAAACTGACCCTAAACATAACCATTAACCTTAATCTCTAATTATCATCATGTTCCACAGCTCCTTAGGCTTGGTTCACGTCCATTCTTCATCAAATTCGTCATTTTTAACCAAAATGTACTATGATAATCAATTACCACTTAAGATAATCGATTATCTAAGTGAAATTTACCCAGAAACATCACACAGGAAGGGATAATCGATTATAATCCCAAATAATTGATTACTCCCGAAACCACACTCAAAATCAACACGTAGATAACTGATTATAAGTAATGATAATCGATTATTGCCGAATCAAAACACATCATCGACATGATTCAAGCATTCAAACATACATACATCAATCCTAGATCATGTGGAAACATAGTTAACACATCATACATGCACTCAAGCATCACATACTCATGTAAACATATTCAAACACATACAATACATCACTTGAATCATCCAGATCCAATCATTGACATGTTATACCCCCAATAATAAGGTGCAAAAGAGCCTCCGATAAAAGTACCAAATAGGGGTTTCAATCAATCAAACTAACTAAGCATAATGCTTACAAATAAGAACAAAAAAGATGAAAATTTTCCAAAACAGAGCTATTGGTGCGAGGTTGTTTTGTTGGGATAACCCTACAAAACATACATAATACATTCATAAGGAAAATTCATCACAAATATTACATAATCCTTATGCTCATTCATACACAAACTCTTACCCAAAAATAATCATAGATAATCATAATCATATACACATGTATCAAAACAAGGATTACCAATTAAGATAATTAAGAACACATATAACATACAACTATAAACAAACAAAGGTAAGTTTCCCCATACCTTGGTCAATCATAAGGCTTTATCTACAACCCTAAAACACCATCAATCTTCCTTTACACTAAGAGTTTCCTGTCGCTCTCTCTCCTTTTCTCTCAAAACGTCAATCTTCTCTCTTCCTGTGTTTTCCCTCTTTTATTTAGAATTTATAGGGTTTCTAAACACCAAATCACCCCTTAATTAATTTCTACACCAATTAAATAAAGGTAAAAGACATTTTGCCCCTAGACAAAAATATAAAAATAAAGAAATAACATAACAATTATGTTCTAACAAAATATACACTCAAGAATACTAATTTCCAAACAAAAACTCAAAGTCTCAAAACTACTTTATTTTTAAAATTCTAATTTTCCTGGATCTTACACTAACTTTTGTATAAAAAGAGAAAAAAAAACATGAGTTATTACTTCTAGCATATTCTTTAACCAAATGTAGTCTTTTGTAAGAAAAATGTTAATGTTAAATAGATAAAATGAATTTTCTTTATCTTAGGTTTTAATTTCTTTAAAATCAACTAAACATTATAAAAGATATAAATTATTTGCTTAGTTAATAAGTTAATTTTTTTGTATTGTGGTAAATAATTGATTTTTTATATATTATGTATTGTTTATAATATTTTAATAGTTTTTTAGTTTCTTTTAATTCTATAAAGAAGAAAATCAACATGATGATAAATTTAAGCATAAAGAAAGAAGTTTCATGTTAAAACATAATATATAAAAAAAAATCAACAAAATAATATTTTAAAATTTTGAGTTAAAGATAACTTTTTATATTATTTTTCTATATATGATGTAAAACATATACTTTGAAGTGAATGAATCAACATAAAGAATAATTGAAATATATATATATATATATATATATATATATATATGTGTGTGTGTGTGTGTGTGTGTGTGATTAAAAGAATTGCAAGAGTAGAAAAATGAAACACTAATAAACTACATATGTTGAACAATTGAATTAATAACAACTATTATAGAAAATGCAGTGAATATTAAAAATGATACACATAAACCACTTAATATGGTAAATATTTTAATGTTAATTTTGATAAAAAAATTCATTAAAAAAGTAAGGAATTACTTACTTAAATACGTTTATGAGAAATATTATATATATATATATATATATATATATATATATATATATATATATATATATATATATATATATATGAGAAATGCACATGAAGTTTTCTGCATTAAATAACTATCTTATATACTTTAAAAATATATTTAGTAAGTTAAGGAAAATTAAATATGTTTAGTTAGTCAAGAATTTTAATGTCTTATGTTGTTATATTATAAGCAAGCAATCAAGTTTATTGAAATCTCTTACGAAATCTATTTAGTCTATTAAAATGTTTGTATATAATTATTTGAAAAATTAAAAACACTTAGATTTGCAAATGAGGAGTTAATTACATTTTTTCTATAAAAAAGGCCTGTGGGTTGGCCTTGGCCCATAGGGCTTTTATAGATATTTTGATCTTGCGGGTTTTTCTATGATGGGTTTTTTGACCTAACGAGTTTTTTTGGTCTCAATCCACGTAAGTCAGGGTCAAACCATGTTAGGAGACCAATTTGACGAGTTTACTATTGAGACTCCTTCAAGTACAAAATATATTTTAGATAATCTATTTGTACTTGAATTGAGGTAAAATCTATTAAGTGTGAGAAAGATGATAGAGAAGAACTATTTTCTAGCATTTGAAAGAAATGAAGTGTAAAATATTTTATTCATTTAGAAGTGATTTGATGATCATCCAAATGAACGATGAAAGTTTGATTATTGAATAGAAGAAAAGAGAGGACCAAGCTTTTGCAAGCAAAAGATGACTCAAATTATTTCACTCTGAAATATTTGAGCTCAAAGTTAAAGAGTTGATGGTCATCAATCATAACATAAGTCGTGACATATATGGAATATATAAAGATAATAGAGAAAGAGCAACTGATAAGAAATTGAAGGAGAATAAGGTTCTTAATGATTTGTAACAAAAGGACTTTGTTAACAATACAAAATTGCATCATGACAATTAGTTCTCTTCAATTTGTTGTTGTATAATGATTATAAAAATTGTGTTGAATCTTGTTGAAGAACTAATTACTTTGATAATCTCTTCTATCATTAACACTTTACCATAGTGATGTTGTTCATTCAACTTGTGAATAAAAGTTGTGATCGGAAGATATCCTTATTAGCTAATGATACACTTTATCTGAAATATATAAACTAGGGTTTTGGAATTGTTTATTTTTTCATATATTTAGGAAATAACATTTAAATTCTTTAGATCATTCTTATGTGTTAAGTAGGAATGTAAGTTTCCTCATGCTTCCTAGTTTATATTTTTTATCTAGGGATATAATGGAGCTGTCCATGGATAAACAAATCCATGCATAACCAATAGAAACAAATAAAACACTAAAAGACCAAAACCAAAATTAGTCAATAATATTCTACTTTTTTTTCGTTCATATAATTCCATGATCCTGTTTAATATTGCTAAACTTTTTTCTCATTCATTTTGTTGACATATGTGTCTCTAAATCCAGACATGTTTTTCTGGATGGACTTGAGAATCAGATTGAGACAAGACATTCAGTTTCTCTGTGCTTGTTCTTTTGCCCTATTGGTGTTCTTACTCATGTCATCACCAAAGCAACGACTAAAAGTGGCAAGCGTGGATTATAGAGGGAACATGCTTGCACTCCCACAGAACAAAACAAGAATTTTATTTTAAGTTTAAGAATTTCAGAAATTCATGTTCATGTTTTTAAATTTGTAATTGTCATTGGAATTCCTCCATCAAAATATCATATTATTAGTAAATAGTTCAATCTCAAGTGTATAAATTATATTTGACAGAATGTTCTCTACAATTTTTCTTGAGTTGCAGCAAATTTTCGATTTTTACCAGACCTTCTTGGCAACATCAGAATCATCAGGATCGTCACATGACTAGAAGAATTTTTAGTTAATTTTAAATGAAAACAGACTTAAAAAAACTTTGTTTTATCTTATTAAAATTCATATTTCTAAAAAAATATTATTATCTTAATATTTAATAAGTATGTTAACGTAATTAACTTTATTAATTTTAAATTAAAAACATTGACATATACTTATTGAAACAGTAGATGAAATATACACCAGACAGAGAAGACTCGATAACTATACTATACCAATTATCCATCGAGAGAAGTAAAGGTGTCATACCTGACAGGAGAGCTTATGCAGATCTTCCCTAGCACGGTGATGCGGAAGGATGGAAGGGTAAAAGATATGCACACAATGAAAAATGAATTACAGAGAAGGAGAGAGTAATAAAGTGCAAGAGAACTATCCAGAAAAACGAAAACTATTATTGATGTGATATCTTGTCAGTTAGTACAAAAGAAAGAAATAAAAAGAGAAAAAAGAAAAAGAGTTGGGCCGTGAGCCAGAAGGCCCACCCAACAGTAGACATTATCAATACTTAACTTTATTATTAGATATCGTACGTAGGCCTAACGATATGTCAAAATTAGCATGTTAATACAGAGAATCTAAAAAGCAGTAGAATAACTATCAGAATCAAAATTAGTGTATTCATTAAATGTTGAGATAAAAGAAATAAAAAAATATTAAATATAGCAAAAAACATATATTTAACTTAAAGAAAACATATCATTTTCAATGTAAAATAAATTTTTTATACACCATTTTCTTTTACAAAGACCTCAAAGAATTAATTAAACCTAATGTTTTAGGTGTTTAAATGATTTTTAAAGATTTTGGATATACTGCATTTAATGATTTTTAATAAAAAAAAGGATTATTATTAGTATTAGTGAAAATAGTTTTTTTTGTTATTTATTATGAACCATAATAGATACGAGAGATGTGAGAAAATTTATTTTACGTCAAATAATCATGTCCGTCATGATAATGAATACATATAGAAAAAACTATTTTTTTTACATTTGTTCACTTTCTCAACGTAAGATGTCCTTCTTTTTATGTCACTTAAAAGTTATATAGGTGTTGCTCCCTTCACCACCATCCTATACTTTTTCCACCTCTCCGTATTATTTTAAATACAATTATATCCTTAAGTTAAAAAGATTTTTATTTTTACTCTATTTTAAATAATTTGAAACTCTAATTTTACTTTCTCGGCACCCACCCACGGAACTCTCCTCCTCTTTCCCCATTTTCGTTTCACCTCCCCATCTTCCGCACTTCCATTCATTTTTCTTCCCAGTTTTTTTTTTGTTTGAAAGCTTCCATTGTCGTCGTGGTGTGAAGAAGCGTCGCCGTCGTGGTGTGGAGGAACATCGAGGAGCGTCCAGAGCATCAACCAGCGTGAGAAAGTATACATCAACGGAGGTCCCCTAATAAAACAAACTCTAAAATAAAAAACGTAACCTTTAAACGGAGGTGACATCTTCAACGGATGTCAACATCCGTTTAAGGTAAAACGGATGTCGACATCCGTTTTTCCTTAAACGGATGTTGACATCCGTTGAAGGATGTCACCTCCGTTTAAAGGTTACGTTTTTTATTTTAGGATTTTATTTCAAGGTTTATTCGAATACGAGGAAGCACACACACACTGCATCACTCAACGCACTACACCACGAGAGCGACACTACACCACGAGAGCGACACTGCACCACGAGAGGGAGACTGCTTGATAATTCTTTCCACCACCACCAACCTTTGCAACTTGTAGTATCTCACAACGACGAAAGAAAGAGAGGAAGAAATATAATGTTAAAATAAAAGAAAAGTATTTTACTCATGTACGGGACTAGAATAGGTTATTAGTGAAATAGGTTGTGAATTGGTAAAATTAAAAAATAATAACCCTAAAAATAAAATTTTACTGAGGGACAAAATAGTAAAGGGGAGGTGGAGGGAGAAATGTGTGATGGTGGAGGGAGCAACACCCAAGTTATAAACAACATAATAAATTATATCCGTTAAGATAAAATCCAATGCAAAAAGTATATTTTATGTTAATTTTTTCCTTAAATGACATAAAAAATCTGTTTTTTTTTAGTATATAATTTTTACACAAACAATTCTGAATAATAATAATAATAATTAAATTATATATTGTTAGAATTTAAAAGTATGAGAGACAATCATTCATAAAAAATTACACTTATTCATGAAGGGTTACAACCATTCATGAAAAGTTACAATCATTTATGAATAAACGTAACTAATTAGAATTTGGTATCTCTTGCATTTGAAAGATGTCTGATCAACATATAAAGAGATTCTATGCTCTATTGATGTACACAGATAAAATGAGACTTTTCTCTATATTTTGTCATTCACTTAACACCCAAAACAATTCGTGAAAATTTTATTCTTGTTTAACGTTAATACTAAGAGAGAGTATCATCGTTGTATTTCTTCTTTGTATCTCAAAAGCGGATTTCGTGATCCCCTTCACTCTTATAATGGACGAAATATTGCTTTTAGGAAAATGTGTATTCACGCCTAGAAGATTATATCAAGTCTACATTGTTGTTCATCTTGATTTCCTAAGTTCTTGGAAAATTATTCCAACATATATTTCAACCTAAATACAAAATATATCAAACTATTTAAAGTATTTTGAACAAAATAAAACAAGTATGTTGAAGAATATAAGTTATCCGTTATTTTCACATCTATACCTAATTCGAAAAATGACTTTTCTCGATCACACCCCCTTTATCTAGTAACGTGAATGTGTTATTCTAAGTATGTAAGTGATTCATATGGTAAGGAGAACGCTTAAACATTAGAAATGGGCTATTTTTCTTCGTATACTGAACTCTAAATATAAATTCAATGGTAAATTACCTACGAACATTTATTTGCAAATTAGAATATTTGTAAATCAGTGCTACCTACAAATTTTATTAGTAGATAAATAAAAATTAATTTCCGTACAAAAAAAATTAATGAGAGATTTTGGTGTCAAAGGTAGAAACCATTTTAAAAGAAATAATTAGTAGGGCAGCTAGCATGTCTTTTGTTTTGGTTTGTTTTGGTGTTTGTACGAAGTTAAAAAAAAGTGTTTTCTCTTCATATCAATATTTTTGTTTTCTTTTTCTTTATTAAGGAAAGTCTTGATTATCTTCACAACATCTTGTTACTTCCATTCTTGATTTACTCCCTCTTTCCTTCCCGAATTTTGTCAATATGTATTTCTTCAATTTTTAATCATGTTATAGTTGTAGCATATCATTGTAGCATAAGTACATATAATCTCTTTAAGATGTTCTTTATAGATATTTTCATATTTTCAATTCTTCATCCTTGATACCTTAAGAATATTTTCTTGTTTGTAATAAATTTATTCTTAGGATATTCTTAAACTCTCAATCTTTAGTATATTTTCTATATAATCTTCATAAGAGATAACATCGATATATATGATAATTCAACATATTTTTCTCAAGAGAGAATGACAAACGCTCAACCATGTCATTCATAAAATAAAATATACAAGAAGATTGGGTCTATTCAGAGCTTATAAGGCCCAAGCACTAGTGCGAAATATATTTTTCACGTATAGTATTCAATGTTAGCATTGAAAACAAAATCAACTTTAAAAATGACCAGTGACATTGTTATAAATAATTTTACAATTTAGACGTCGAAAATTCCAAAATTATGAGGTCATATGCTTAATTGACATCGAAAGTTCTACGTCCATTAACATTGGAATTAAACTTTCTAGATGTTATATGGTTGCATGAATCATGTCAACTTGCATAAAAATGACCTTTGGGTTGTCTAGTAAGCAATTACACGTCGGAATAGGTAAATTCTAACGTTATATGTCCTTCGAATTTTGTGAAAACTTTAAGACAATTGAAGGGAAGTTGTAGGAATTTACTACTATAATATGTCGAAAGCCCTCCAAAGACCTATAAGATGTTAGAATTACTTTGTTTCTGATGTCATATGTCCGGTAAAAATTTGTAAAACATAACACACTAATAAGTGTGAAAAATATTTATTATTCATGCTTATTAATACTCTCAAATTTGTATTTATTCATGAGTTATGTGTTTTCCTCATAGAAAGATGTAATATTTTCTTCTTTTGTTATGTTGTTAGGTAAGTTTGTTGTTAGGTCAATGTATAGAAAAATAAAGAATCATTGAGAATGAGAGTTTGTTGCTAGGATCTTCTCTCTCATCCACAGCTAGTTCACTTAGCTAAGAAGAAGGACACTTGCTCAACAAGTAGAGTGCCTCGCTCAGCAAGTGGAATTAGTTAATAGTGAAGTAGTTGAGTTCTCGCCCATCGAATGCATACATGCTCGCTCAGCAAGTTATGTAATTCTGGGAGTGATAAATTAGTCGAGAAAGAAAGAAATAATGGCAGTTCTGGTTGTGGAAGCATGTAGAAACTCAAGGAAATTTTCAAAGATTACTTCAAGGCATAAGACGTCGTTCTTCCATAAATTTTCATCAAACTTGTATGTTATAGATGATTAGGAGTAGCTAATTTCATTTTTCATTGGGATTAGATGTAGTAAACTCAAATGATGTAATTCTCCTATGCAATACAATCTTTTTTCATTCTTATGTTTTATCTAAATTTTTATGAAATGATGGAATGTCATAAATGAAATGTGCTTAATCATTGGAAAATGAATTAAAACATAAACATAGATAAAGAAATCAAGAGAGTTGGTTTTAGGAATAGTTTTAATCTCGTTGTCATTCTTAACATCTAAATTTAATGCAAATTATATGTTAAATGAACTAAGAAATTATTGATTGGGCATATAAGTTTAGAACTAGTTCTTAAAGAATTAGAACTAGTATACCTTGATGTGAATGTTTAAATAAAATAGTAATATGTTGTATAGAGTTTTATCATCATGTGATTCATGAAACTCAATTCCAATGAAGTTTCATCTTTGTCTTAATTAAATTTTCTAAATTTTTTGTGTTGTTACAATTTGTTTTTTTACTAATGAATTCAATCATCATCGTTATCCAAGCTGAAGTTGATAAAAAAACACATTATTAGACAAACAAATACAAATCCTGTGGAAAACAGTACTTGGAAACTTTTCGTATACCACTTGTAACAAATTGGAACACTACTCAACAAACATTAGAATATCCATAAATAATTTATGAAAATAAAATCACTTTTTAAAACCTTTTAATTTCCAAACTCAATAAACCCACTTGTCAAAATTTTATTCAAATCTATCATTTAAACATAAGAATTCCATAAAAGAATTCAAAATTAAACATAAAATGTAGGCATAAATATACACTCATCACACATTTTTCAAGAGATCTTTTATGTTGATGAGGCGTTGTGAGATCTTCTTCAAAGATTGAACAAGGTTATAATTCCACAAGCACAAAATAAGCATTGATTAAAGTTTTACATGTATTATAAAGTGTTTAAGGCTTGCATTTGTCAAATGAAGTATACAATAAAAAAACTCTAAGTACTAAGTATACTCGCTTGCATTTATATAAGTAAAAGCTTATCAGGCGATGCATGTGCATAACACTAACATCTATCAAACAAAGCATATTTTAAATAACACTTGCATCTTTGTAGTCATGCAACTTATGCTTCATGGCTAGATCGGATGTTTTGCATATGACATTATCTAATAAAACATAAAATTATGTTTTATACATAATTGCTTAGGAACACATTCAAAACCAAACATAGGATTTGTTGAACTTGGATGTAGCATAAAAAACAAAGGAACACAATCATAAGTTTTCTTTTACTAATCAAGCAAAAACATTGGTAGACATTCATCATTTTAGAAATAAATAATTTTTGTAAATAATGAAGGAGGAATACAAACTATTTTTTTTTTCTAAAAAAAGGTTGTTAAATGTTTTCTTTTACTTCCTATTTATATTGATCCCAATATATTAATAAGATTATCATTTTTCCTGTAAAGTTCTTTCAAATGTGTGAATGAATTTTATTCAATTAGGACATTGCATGGATAAAATATCTAAACTAGTTTTAAATAAATAATGAAGTACACAACAAAACACTAAAGGCAGATGAATAGTGTTCTCAAAATTCTTTCGTAAAGCAACATCTAATGATTTGTAATAAGAGTATACAAAAGTGCACTTTGTTTAGACATTAAGTTTATAGGTAAATAAACGTTCGGATGATGATGAAATTTCAAAAAACTTTATAAAAGCTTTAAAGAAACGTAATAAAGTGTAATTTTTATACTAATTCTCTCAATATAAACTACGTTTTAAAAACTCTTAAAGAATTCTACTATATTATAAGGAGTTTGATCCACACTTGATTGCAAATATTATTACCCTACAATTTTTAAGGTGATAAATTTTTTTATACGAAAAGAAATCAAGGTAGAGGAAGCAAAAAAAACCACAATTTAACGTAATTGAAACTTTTTATCTTCCATGTCAGCATCTCACTGTTTTTTATCTCTTACCATAGAAAAAAAAATACATTGTATTCTAACGATTTAAAAAAAATGCATTATATTCTAACGATTTAAAAAAGTATTTATTTTAAAAGTTTAAAAACCAAAATATGTCAAAGTTAATCAAAATTTAAAAACTAAAAACATATTTAATCTATTTTAAACTTATATAATAAAATATTATAAAATAAATAAAATATCATTTAATAAAAATTACAAAATAGGTATAAATGACTTTATTAAAACATCAATTTACTCATTTATATTAATTTTTATTTGTTATGCATTATTTTTATAATATTGGATTATATTAGTTTATCATTTTCTTCTAGATGTAAAGTTTTTACTTTTAATTAATATTGTCATAATTTATTAAATTTAAATTTAAATATTATTTGTTTGATTTTATCTTCTATATATACTTTGGATGTTAGCGTCTAGTACAATGATATTTTATTATAGATTTTAGTGTTATAAAATTATGATACTATATTTAGTAAATATTATTTACAAACTTTTTTATTAATACCGGTTTAACCGCAGTCGAACTATTAACTAATGTTTTTACCACTGATTTGGTCTTAAAAACATTGATAACTCTGATCCATCATCATACAAATATTGTAATTGGGTATCATAAGATATACCTCTGAGGAAATAAAGAGAAAGAAAAAGAGTGGAAATAATATACAGGGAAAAACCAACAGATTGGCAGATTCATAATTTCATTACAAAGTGTGGTTAGCTGATTTGGATGATTTGATTATAACAAGATTCAAAGAACATCTACCAGGACCAGGAACAATGATGCTGCTTTTTTCATGGTGGAAAATTACTCCTAAACTACACAATAAACTAGCAGACTAGTAATGATCTTTGTAGGTCAAAATTGGTTCTCAAACCAACAAAGATAAGATCAATCATCAAGAATTTGGTGTGTAGCAAACTAGATGCTGGAGCTTCCAAAAAGTGGTGTTCAACAAAATACATCTTCACAACATATAACATCTTGTCTGCAAAAACTAGTTCACAACAAAATGATACTATGGGTCAACAGAGTCCATACTTTTGTGAACCAATACTGAACACATACTAAACCAAGACACCTTGAGATAAACAGAGACAATGTTATTAAATCTTTCTTCCAAACACTCTTTTATTGGTTTAAATTAACTACGATCTACCAAAATCAAGAGTCATTGAATGAAACCTAGGACCCACCAAAATTGAAGGTTTTCAATCAATTTCAACCAATAACATAGAAAGTATTTCAAAGAGATTGGAAACCACAAATTTTGGTTGTTCTCACTTCCTGTTTAATGACTGTTGTGCTGATTTTATAGTTTTCAATAAATTTCAACCAATAGTGAAGTAATAGTATATTAAATAAATTGTGGTAGAAAGTGTGCTGCTAACACTCTTCTATACCAGTTTGTATCATGCAATTTTCTCGTTCTCTATCAATTCTTAATATTCCTACTTATATCCCTATATATTTTTAGATGTTCATATGATTATTGTTCACATTGAACATTAAACAGACAACAGATATTACAAAAACTGGTAATCAGCCTCGCACCATGTAAGAATCAGTATCAACTCATCATAAAAAATTGCTGTCAATCGAATTAAGAAGAAGGTCGACATAGATATGCACCCCACTCACACATGGACCAAACAAACAATTGGCAATAAATTCATATTTAATAATAAGTTGAAGGAATAAATTACACATACATCAAGTAGGCAGGGGTGACATCTGGATTGGATCATCAAATTCTCTAATTGATGAATCTGAATTTTTAACGGAATCTTTTCTACTGAGCTCCAATGAAGTTGCTTCGTGTATCCCTACATAATTCAATTGCATTGAGCATTTAAGATTAACTACTAAAAGAGAAAAACAAAAACAAGAAAGCCATAAAATTTATATTCCGATGAAATCAGGTTATTACTATTAAGAGAAGGCAATGAAAAAACCAACATATATATGTTTCATTTAAATTCCAGGGGATGAAACAAATGTATAAGGAATCTGAGAAGCCGAGTTTTATATAAAGAAGTTAGGGTCAGTTTGATTTCCTTCTCACCTTTTGGTTTCCACGAAAGTTTGCTAAATAATTTAATACTACTTGGCAATAAATTTCTTGTCCAAAATTTATTAAGTTTTGAAAATTGCATCAAAGAGTTGGGAGATGTTTTCTCTTAGCAGTCCTAGCTCAAGAATCGGTCATCAGGAGTGGTGTTGCATATGGTGAGTAATATGCTGTCTGTGGGTGTCTATTTACTTTTTTTCTTCAAACTCAAAACAGTTTTCGAAACAGAAATCAAACACAGCCTTTAAACTTTGCTTTAATATAACTTACTTCTTTTCTTTCCGAATGAACTTCGTAAGAAAAGCAAATTGAAAACACTAACATTTATCAATTTTGTCATGTTTGTTTATTTTAGAAAAACATTTTATCAGACAGAAGAGACAGAATAAGTAAAATAAGGGAATGGGTAATATTTCCTCTAAAACTAAGGAAAAAACAACAGAAGAAAATGGAAAGATAAAAACTAAGAATGCAGCAGGGCTGCTGGATCTATCTCCAAGTTAGACCCTTGAAACAGTCATGGACAGTGGCTAAAAAATCACCTTGGTCATGAGTAAGCTATAAGCACTATACATCATCAAGTAGTTTTACTAAAAGTGAGAGAACTTGAAACCTGTTAGATGTTTCCCATTCAATTTATCATATTTCTGTTATTAAAGCTATTAGATGTAACAGGTTTATGCCCATCTCCTTGTATTTTCCTTTTATAAATAAATAACACTGTGTGCAACCCTAATATATAAAAAATAAATTAAAAATAAAATATGAATAGTTGGAAAGGTTTGACAAAGAATTATCATCTACAAGTTCAGTTCAGCAAACAATCCATGAAAAGAAAAATTTTAAGAGAACATTAATATTCAAAATGAACTGCTAAACATACCAAAACCTAATATTAAGCAGCAAATTGTGAATCCTGCAAGAGAAAAATCCATCTTGTACACATTCTCCATTATGATGATGCATGCACTAGCTGCTGCTAAATGCCTTGGTGAGGAGAAAACCATATGCAATCTACAAAGGAGATTATGAGCTAATTCAAAACATCAAAATCCAAATATAATTCAGAGCATACCAGATCAACTTTGAATTTAAAATGAAGTTTTTCATTGTCATTTAATGAAGACAGATAGATGTCAACTAATTTCTACACAAGGATTATAATTTCATAAAACTAAAAATTGAATAATACTTTCCCATGGCAATTGGGCGAATATTACTGCTGGGATGCCATTACTTAATAGCTATTTTATAGAACCTTCTCTGACAATCTAAAGAGCATATGAAACGCAATTTCAAAATGCATAAACATCCTAGTACTCTAGTAGCCTTTACTTATGGCAAGATTATCATCATTCATGACATACCTCTCCTCTGCAATACTGTCAGCATAGAATATCACAATGTTTCCAAACAAAATAGTGCTGAAGAAGGCCCAAGCAGAGAATGGCAACTTTTTATTGTTATCAGATTCGGATGATGAGCCCTGAAGGACCCAAAAGAGAAGTGAGAAACAATTGCCAAATGTCAAACAAGCCAAAATCTCAAACAATACAAGAATTCCATAGAAGACATAACCATATCTAATATAGAGCTTAAAGTGAAAATTACATAGAACTCACTATGATCATGTCCCACATGGCAATGGGAAACATAAAACATGTTGCAGAAGCAATAGTTAAGCCATGGAGCCGCCTTTTAAGTTGATTCTGAAAGGAAAAAAATGTTCTGGGTTATGGAAACACACAAAGAACCACGCACCAAACACAAAGTATGAAGGGCTAATTACATAAATGTTACCACCTTGATTGAAACACGCCGAGCAATGACTCTCCTCAGTGCAGATAGAATACCAGCAATTATAGGTATTAACATTAACTTCAGGCCCAAAACTGGTTCAGTCTGAGACTCAGAACTATCTCGATCTTCCCAAGGTAAATTCTTGTTAAGTTTACAACATTTATGGAAAATATGAAAAGTATGAAAAAGTTGACAGAGAAGACAGAATAAATAGAATAAAAGATATTTTAGAAGAAAACTTTGTGAATTTAAGATAAAAATAACAGTCTGAGTGAGGATATAGAATGGAGAATACGTTGCAGTAGCCCATCCTTCTGATAGCAGGTATAAAGATGCCAGCATGGCAACTAGGCCACCTATCTGGTTCAAAATAAGAAAGTATACACTGGATAAGAGACAATCCTAATATCTCAAACTCTTTTTTCAAACACATTAATCACAACCAACAACACAAATCAAATTGTTTCACATATAATAGTACAACCTGGGCTTAGATCATAGTAGTCAGTAGTGATCCATAAGTAGCTGAGTATAGCACCCTAGGCTTATCAGCTATGAAGCACAAATACGGATACGACACGGACAGGGATGTGGTTAAATTGAAAAAATATAGACAGACAAGGCAATATATATATATATATATATATATATATATATATATATATATATATATATATATATATATATAATTTATAGAAATAAAAAAATGAGCCAATTCTTTTACAATATTTTGGTTTGGAAACTACGTATATTAACTAATCATCTCGATTCCTACCTTTTTTTTATTAAAAAAGTGCAGTTTTACATAAATTTGTAAAAGATTGAGGTCAATTTCAGTATTTTCACTCAACCCTAATGAAGTTAATAGATTTGTTGGTTTAACCATTATCAAATCTTCTATAAGCTCACAGATAAATATTTACAATAATTTTCCAAGTTTTAACTTCTTTTTATTGTGATTAATACTGGTTGATGTCTGTCTGTCTTACTTCATTTCACCTCTCTTTCCTTACCCCCCAAGCTCACGCCACTCACTTTCTTGCACCATTAACAACAATCTCTCAATTTCCCCACTAAAATCTAATCTGAGTTTCATTCTTGAGAGGAAAAAGTTTCAGACATTGCAGGATTCGGCTTGTTCCACTGCTGTAATGGGCAAGGTCACACTGGGAGTTGTCATTGTCTGTGTCCAGTGTGTCTCTACAGCATGTCAAAGAATCTGACCGTGTCATCTCCGGCATGTCAGAGGGCATGATCATGTCTGGCCCAACACACTGTATCCGATGCAGTGTCATACGTGTGTAGGTAGCATGTACCACGGGAGTCTAACACAGAAGCCCCATTGTTATGGTGTGCCTGAGCTTCATAGCTTACAAGGGATTCACAATATGGAGCGGTAATAGCATAAATTCATATCTATAGGGGCAATACCATGATAGGCTTCCAACACCCCTTTTTCACTCATGTGATCTTGTCTAGGGACTTTTTGTGGGTAAAATTGTGATTTATTCACCAATTTTTAATGCACTTTTTAGCAAGAAACAAAATAGGATTTAAAACCCTTCATCCTAAACCAATCCTCAAAAAGTTATATTTTGACCTCTGTTCCTTCGTACTTGGACTACTTTCTTATCAAGTTCGATTTTGTCTTCTTTACTTAAACTTCCCCATTCACATTCTACTTATTTTCATCTAATCTATGTCCTTTTTCTATTAAATTCACCCTCATCAATCATTTTATTACATTCTTATTGTCCTAAAATAATGGCGACTATGTAAAATGAGACATTTTATTTATCATGAATTTCTTTAATTTTCGGTTTTCATTTTGCTTTGCATACTAGCAGTAAAAACCATGTAGTTTGCATTATAATAACATCTCACTTCCCACCATAACTATGGCTTATATATTTTAATATTATTTTATCAGAGAAGTAGATGAAACAATTTGATATAGATTTTTACCAAAAAACAAATGTTGTTTTCTACTAGAGAGAAAGGAAAGGACAACAGGGGCTGATCCTCCAAAACAGATATATTAGAGTTCTATTAAAGAGCAGTAGTTCTCAACTGCATCTGCTTGATAGTTTATTATTCTTATTAGTATAGTTATTATTAACATCTGTCAGTTACAATATGCCAGGTGTCAGTAGCAGTTTGTAACTACCTATTCACTTTATAAATTCTTTATTTTACCTCTCATTCAGAAAATAAAAGATTCAATTTGTTTCTCTCTTTGCTCACTTTCTCTCTAAATAGTTTCTAAAGGTTTTCTACTGATCCTACCTAAATCCACTGAAAAACGGCACTAAAAGAGATTTTGTTGTCAGCAAAGTTTGTCAATTTGTGGCAAATATTCCTTGAGTCTCCGTGGGTAGCAGTAAAAAGAATTCTAAGATTCTTACAAAGATCGATGCATCATGAGCTTCATCTAAAACCAGTTACTTCAAACACACCTTTTTGTGTTTAGGGTCTTTGTGACATTGACTGGTATCAAATCCAGATGACCATAGATCAAACTCAGGTGTATATACTTAGGTCCAAATTTAATCTCTTGGTGGTCCAGAAAACAGCAGGTGGTTGCCAGGTCAAGTACTGAAGCAGAATATAGAAGTCTAGCTCAAGCCACAGCTAATATTTTCTAGATTTCAGACTTGCTGAAATTTTGTGGATTCAGACTTTGTTAACTGAGCTGACTGCTCCTTTTACTTCTCCTATTGTGTTTTAAGAAAATCAGCAGTTGAGCTTGCTCACAATCCTACTCATATAAGAATCAAGTATATGGAAATTGATATCTTTTCTGTTCAAGAAAGAGTAAGCCAAGCAACTTCTAGTTCAACATATTTCAGTTCTTGATCAATGGGCAGATGCTTTGACCATATTTCTATATCCTATATGTGTTCTATTTCTCATTCAGAAAAAAAAAATTCAGTTTCTTTCTCTCTTGCTTTCTTTAACAGTTTCTAAAGGTTCTTATTGCACCTATATTGATGATGATTGTGAGTGTAAAATGTGTAAATTTCTTTAATTTTCAATTATCATTTTTTCTTTTGGAGTTACTTGCATTAAAAATATTGTATTCTCTTGCTTTCTCTAACAGTTTCTAAAGGTTCTTGCCCCTATATTTATGATGATTGTGAGTGTAAAATATGTAAATTTCTTTAATTTTCAATTATCATTGTTTCTTTTTGAGTTATTTACATTAAAAAATTTGTATGAGAAGAATACAATGTTTTTCCTATTGAGTATTACAACACTCAGTTCCTATTTATAGGAATTGGTACCTCAGTTAAAGACCTATACCAAACTAACCCACCGACATGTTATAACAGATTTATCAATTCAGATAAAGTAGAGAAGAGAAATATTGCAAAAACGTTGTTGTAGAATAGGTATTTAAATAGATTAGAGAACGTGTGGTGTAACTTGTATGGTATACCTAACAACGTCAGTATCTGAAAAGGGTTACCTTTTTCCACATATGAGCTCTCCTACCATATAACACTGCAGAAAGTACTCCAAGAACCGCACCAGAATACTCGGCCAATATTGCTCTAAATTAATAAGAATAAGAATAATTACATTGAGATTATGTAAGTTATAACCATAAAAATAATGTTCTCATCAAAATTAAAGCACCATTAACACTCAATACTAACATGATCAAGAACTGGCTATAAAATGGTATGATAACATCAATGATTCAATTGGACATGGACTATGACAATTGGAAATCAGTGATTACTGAGCATCAGCCATGACGTGATACAACTCAGCAATTAAGACTGGGCACTTGACATATTAAAGTTATCAACTGAAATTTTCTTTCAGAATATAAAACCAACCTAGCTGGTCCACATGATTTCAGTCCCTTTCCCCATAAGACCAGATACAGTGCTGTTATACCACCATTTATTATAGAAGGAACAACCTGAAAAGACAAACGGTACTAGTAAGGAATGTTCTTTCATGATAACCTTTATATGAAATTCAATGCGTTTTTTTAGAGTATTTATTTGCAGTGATTTGAAATTAAATTCACCTGCGTATTAGAAAGAGGCCTGCCCCTCCAAGGCTTCTGCAAAATCAAAAATAGGATGGACGCTGGGGCCAGGCAGGCAAACAGAAAAAGAACAACAGAAGCACCAGTCTGTTCAATGTAGCGGTACATGGAGTATATAGACCATATCCTCATGAAATTCGCAAGAATATGGATTATCTGCAAGGGTGTCTGTCTACAAATTGAAATGTACAATCAGCCCAGTAAGAGCAAATGAAGTTAACAGTTCCAACACACAACCTTCGTCTCTTAATAATAAATTATGTAACCAAACATTAACCAGTTTGGTATAGTAGAATGTCACTGAGAAATTGTTATGCAAATCCACTAAAAGCAGAATGCCACAACACGTAATCAATAAAACAGTATAATCAACTATCACAAAAGCTTAAGTTAATAAGTACTGTCACATGAATGCTTTTGTATTAAACCTCTAATAATACCCTTCATGCAAGATCTCTTAGCACTTAAAGCTTCGATAATACATGTACCTACCTTTGGCTCGTATTACAATTCAACTTTTTAGTTAGACAAACAGGAACAATAACGATCATGCTCTAGACCAATTGATCCTAAAGCTTCTGATGCATTATCATAACTATCTCGAAAGCTTAAACAACTAGGTGAAGACAAAAGAGAATTTTATATTGCTTCTTTAACACACGCTAATGGATTAAACTTAAGATACTACTTTCTCTATATAGATCGCACATATCATCCACTGAAAACAATCCTGGTCGAGCTCGGTAGAACCACTACAGGAGGCAGATTCTCCCTCCAAGTATGCAGTAAATATTTGGCAAAAGATTATTTCTTGAAAATAATTCTTATTTCTCAAAAAATTCTCTCAGAAAGAAAATAAGATGAACCGACTATTTCTTCAAAATAAGCTGAACCAAGTTAGAGATTAAAGTGCAACCATTGAGAGTATTGTCTTTGCTCTAGTACTAACTTCAATTTTTCCCTCTACACAGATACTCCACCGCAAAATAAGCAATGTTTGCGGTAACTATCAAAAAGAAGGCCAATAGGCTTCAATCCAGTTCCTAAAACAGTTGCACATTGAGAAACAGTAAAACATTGCCACATTTCAATGCTCGTAGCCACTCTCCCAATTGAACAGCAAACAAATATCCTCAGAATCAAAGACATTCAAAAAGAAAAGAACAAAAGTGGAGCACACCCAGAAATGATTTTGGCTGAATTTTCAGAAAAGGAGGAAAATTTACCTGAAATGATGAGGTGGGTTGCCCCGATCCTCTGAGACGCGGTTCGGGGACATCATTGTTGTGGAAAGCACTTGGAGAGAAAAAAAAATGGGATGGGGAAAGTGAAGAGTGTTAGGATTCAAATCGAAGTGATCGTAGCGTGGCTCAAATCACGAACACAAATCCATGGCTGGTTTCTTCGATCGGACACAACAAGAGGGTCATGCTTTCTCTTCTTCCTCGAGTTTCAGTACTTAGTCCTTTGCGTCCGATCATATGGGCTCTGGGTAAAATATTTGGGCCCTTGTTTCAATTTGTTTATTTTTAAAAAACAAATAAATAAATTATTTATTCCTTAATCACTGAAATTTAAAATAATTCTTTTTTTCAACTTTCATCAATATATATTTATATATATATATATATATATATATTTCATATTTGTTTTTTAAATTTATTCTTTAATAAAAAAATAAATTAAAATAATTATTTTATCATCTTTAAAATTTAACCTTATTTTTAAATTGATTATTTTTTAAAACTTAACTACTTTTTAATTATAAAATTATCTATAAAATAAATAAAAGTTATTTATAATAAATTTATAAAAATTATTTATATTTAATTTCATAATTATAATAATAACATAATTTACCGTTTTGAATCATTTTTGTGATAAAGTATACCTACTCTGAGTTAGATGACATTACTATAATAAGAAGGTAGAAATGTTTTGGTCTTGACTTTTAAGCATGCAATGCAACTATGATAATTTTTTTGAACATTTTTTTCATGTGAAGCCAATAGAATTTCTATCGAAGAATGTTTAGAGTCTTATCAACTTTAAAGTGGCTTATGAAACTTCCCTCGTGTGACTCATTGATGAAGAATTTCCTGTGGAACCCTTGAGGCACACACAATTTTTCCTCTTTGAAAAAATATCCCTTAGACGCACAGAACCCCTCTTGTGACTTCTTTTGGCAACTTTCAAAGATATGGAGGAAAAGAAATCATCTTGTGCATACAACACTCCCATATGATCAAATCCAAGAATTTGAAATCCAAGTTTTGAGAAAAGGTTCTGTCTCCTAGAAAGTGTGTTGACCACAACATTTGTTCTTCCCTTCTTATATTTGATCACATAAGGGAATTGTTTAAGGTATTCCATCCACCTATCATCCCTCTTATTCAACTTGTGTTGTCTCCTAAAAAATTTAAGTGACTCATGGTCACTATGTACGACAAACTCTTTGGAAAGTAGGTAGTGCTTCCAAGTTTATAAGGACCTCACAAAGGCATACAACTCATTGTCATATCTAAGGTACTTTATAGTGGCACCATGGAGTTTTTCACTAAAATAAGCAATATAGTGCCCCTCTTGTAACAAGACTTCACCTATTCCAACATCATTTTCCTCACATTCTATCTCAAATGTTTTTGAAAAGTTTGGAAGAACTAAAATGGATGCATTGGTGAGTTTTTCTTTGAATTGCCTGAAAGCCAACTCTTATCTCTTTTCCCACTCAAACTTGAATCTTTTTTCACAAACTCATTAAGTGGTGAAGTTATGCTCGAGAAGTTAGACACAAATCTCCTATAAAAAGAAGCTAACACATGAAAGCTCCTAACTTCTCCTACATTTTGGGGAGTTGGCCACTCTTGAATGACCTTGACCTTGGTGGGATTAACATGAACTCCATGCTTGTTGACTATGAATCCTAGGAATATCACATTATCCTCACAAAAAGTGCACTTCTCTTTGTTGGAAAATAAGTGGTTGTCTCTCAAAGTGGTAAGCACTACATGCAAATGTCCTAGATGACCATGAAGGTTATTGCTATACACTAGGATGTCATCAAAATATACAACCACAAACTTCTCAATTCAATCCCATAAGACATGATTCATTAGTCTCATGAAAGTGCTAGGTGCATTAGTTAAGCCAAATGACATAACTAACCATTCATATAATCCAAACTTAGTCTTAAATGCAGTCATCCACTCATCACCCTTTCTTATTCTTATTTGGTGATACCCACTTTTAAGATCTATTTTGGAAAACATGGTGGATCCATGCAACTCATCCAACATGTCATCAAGTCGTGGAATTGGGTGTCTATACTTAATGGTGATGTTGTTAATGGCCACAACATTTTCCATTTTCCATTTTCCATCATTTTTAAAGGCTAACAACATGGGGCACAACACACGAACTCAAACTCTTTTGGACCCACCCTTTATTGAGCAACTATTGGTTGAAGGAATGCATAAGTTTTCTATATACCAGAACTATCTAAGGAATCCAGATAAGCCAAGAGATTATTCTCTTTATAAAACAGGAGGAATGAAGAAAGACAGTCGCCTTTGTGCTTTTGTCATTACCTGGATTATCTTCCAAGGGGCAACAACCATGCACAAGTGACTATAAAGGATATGTGCTTAATTCATTCTCTCAAAGAGAATATCCAAACTGATTGGTCAACAGTTATATCTAACAACATGCTTAAGGTAACTCGGTTGGAATCTGCAAGCCTACCCTATGCAGTTTTCATCTCAAAGGTCCTTCTTCATTTTCAAGTTAATTGTGTTGAAGAATCATGTGAAACCTACAACAAGAGGAACATCATTGACATAATTGTGTTGCATCACATGAATCTTCGGCATGGACCAGATGGGTGGTTATTTAAAGATGAAAATCAGGATGAGGAAGAGGCACCTAATGGATCATCAGCTGCCTCTTTTAGGCCTAAATCTGAGTTTGAAAAATACATGGTTAGGCAGATGCACTCTCTATCAATCCTCTATACATATTAGTTTGACAAAATCAACAAGGACATAGTTGTTATTAAAGACAAGCAGGAAATCCAGAGTTTGGATGATGATGATAGTGATGAGAATGAAGAGGATGATGCAAATGATGATGAGGAAGAGAGTATTCATGATGAAAGCGATGATGATATATTACTTAGGGATATGATCTAGTATAGTTTGTTGTTGTAGTCTTAGTATTTGTTTTTAAGTGATGTAATTTTGGCCATAAGGCCTTTATCTTTTGAACAATTATACTCTGTTTGATCTTTATTTTGATAAATGATATTTTGTTGTTAATTCCATATCCTGTGCTTATTGATTGAATGCTCCTTGAATGATTTTTTGGATATTGGATGATTCATTGAAGTCAGTTTGTGAATGCTTGAATGGGATTGAACTGATGAAATTGTTTGAATGCAATACTACACTATCATTCATTAATATTCATGAATATTGACATTGCATCACAATTATTGATTTTATAATGCTTATTAATGTGCTAACACTCAACATGGTTGAGAAAGTTGAGATTACAGGTTGAACATTGATCTTAAAAGGTTTATTTGATCAAAATAGTGCATTTGATCACTTTCACGGAATTTAACGAATTACACAGATCAATAATCTATTAAAAATTTGCTCAGCAGAGATTTTAATCGGTTAAATTCATAATGTAATCGATTAAAAGTCGCTTACTTAGTTTACACGCTTATAATTGTTTATATATATTGCTTAACATGTTCTGATTGGTACTTTATACATCTTAAGCATTAAGTGTTACATATTGTTCAAAAATGTTTTGAAAATCATACTTATGCTTCATTTTGAAAAATGCACCAAATGTTGCAGAATTTCTTAAACTGTTATATATATTCTACCGCTGCATAAGATGGTATCATGCATTAACTTTGCAATCATACTTTGTACTTCACATCTTATTCATAATCATATTGATTATTTTGCAAAATTGCACTTGGTACATCTTCATTCATTCATTTGAAATGAGTATATACTCTGGTCTGTATACATTAATATACTGTCATACTGCTTTCATTTGATTCATTGAGCTTTGATTTATTCTGTTATAAATCCTATTTTTTCTACTCATAATGTTTAAAGTGCTACACCGCTTCATGATATGGGGAACATCATATTCTTCAATGGTCTGTAAGAATTTCTTTTGATGTATCTCTTAAGCACTTTTGATTGTCAATTTTTTTTTGCTAATGTCCAAAGGGGGAGAGTAACTGGAAAACAGTTTTTTGTTGTACATCATAAAAAAAAGGGAGATTGTTGATAGGGGGAGCTATGTACAATTGAACCCATATCTCACATATGTGTTTTTGATGATGATAAAAGAAATATTTTATAGTTTCTTGCACAACAAAATGACAAAACAGTTGCTTGATTATATTTGTGTTTGTGCTTAAACTATTTGTTATGTGTATTCATTGTTTAAATATAAATCATTGGGTGAAACACTTTGCACATTGCATATCTGCATGAAATAATCGATTAACTGTTTGATTAATGTCTTAAATTTCATCATATATCAGTATATGCTTATCAGAGGGAAAACACAAAGTTTTAACCGATTACATTATGTGTATAATCGATTAAAACTCGTTGTTATGCCAATACATGATTACCGAGTGCATTGATGTGTTCTGAATGGAAAAAGTTTTCAAAATTGCTTAAGTATGGAACTTAACTGATTATATTAATTTTCTAATCAGTTAAAATGTGTTTTATGTGAAAACTTTTTGGTTTAATGTTTCGGTAGGTCCTTATTTTTGTTCAGAATCTTAAATAGGTCCCTTTCTTTTTCGGCGTCTCAATTGGGTCCTTATTTTTGTAAAATTGAATCAAATAGAGGCTTGCCGTCAAATTGAAAAGACGCCGTTAAGGAGGGTGTTACGTGGCATGCTGACAGTGTCTTTTTAAATTATGTGGCATTAAAAACATGTGTGAAGTGTATTTTTTTAATTTCTGAATTAAAAAATGGAGTGCAAAGAAGGGAATTAAATTTTAAATAAGGGCAAAGTGATCAAAAGAACCTAAATTAACTGCAGCAGCCCCTTTTCTGTGCAATTGTCAATTCGAAATCAGATTGGGGGAAGAAGATTAGGGCTTCGTATTAGGGTTTGTGAGAGAAAACAGTGCTTTATGGATTCGGAGGAAGAGGAGGAAGGGAGCTTGGTGATGAAATGGTTAAGATAATCATAGGGTGTGATGGAGCGAAGTCTCCATTTGAGATTGGACATGACCCAAAGCTCCATTCGTTGAATCATTTTTGGAGCAAAGACGAAGTTGGGTTCAAACAGTTGCAGGTCCAGTAAGAACGGGACATGAAACTTTTCCATTTTTGTTGCCAAAGACAGGCATGTCACTAATAGAAGCTGAAAAGGCCACCCATTCGATTGTTGCCACAAAATGAAAGTAAATTAAAATAAAAAATTATAAAATAATAAACAATAATAATGTCTAACTTTACGCCTAAAAAGCGTGACATTTTTGGGAGAAAAAGCGAAAGAAGAAAAGTGCATTACGGGAACAGAACATAGAGAGAGGAAACAGTCCAAATAGTTAACGGAGAGAAACGTCGTCACCAGAGAAAACTTGTAGAACGCTTGAATCTACATTGCCAAAAACAAATCACTCGTTCATGCATCTAAACCAAAGTGCTTCTGCCCTAATCTCTCACGAACCCTAATTCAAAGCTCCAATCTTCTTCCCCAATCTGATTTCGAATTGGCAATTGCATAGAAAGGGGCTGTTGTAGTTAATTTAGATTCTTTTGACTACTTTTCCCTTATTTAAATTTTAATTCCCCTCTTTGCACTCTATTTTTTAATTCACAAATTAAAAAAATACAATTCACACACGTTTTTAATGTCACGTCATTTAAAAAGACATTATCAGCATGCCAAGTAACATTCTCCGTAACGATGTTTTTTATTTGTTAAATTTTGTGTGCAAATGTAAATCTGTTAAAGTTTAAGGAAAAGTTTAACCGATTACATTAATTGCTTAATCGATTAAAATGTGTTAGAGTTCAAAAATCTATAAATAGACGCATTGCTCTCTGTACTTCAAAAATTTTATGATTCATAACTTTCATAATTAACTTGATTGTTGAGATTTTAATTGTAGGAGCGTCCTGAATTTCTTGAAGAATCAAGATTGCTTCATTGGAAGGAAATACTTAAAGATTCTTCGAAGAACTTAGTGCTTTCATATAGCTGATCGTTTATGCACATTGAGGTGTACTTCTTCAGATCAGTGTTCTTATACCATCAATGTTGATTGTGTCCCTGTTGTTGCGGCTAGGAATAGGACTTGGTGAAGTTCTTTTACTTAGAGTTGAGATTGCTCTAAGGGTGACAAAAAGTGAGTGATCTTTCTGGGTGTATGTTATAGTTGATATTGAGTTAGAAAGGAGAGTACATTTGAGAGGATTGTTCTATGTATGTCTTGCTTGTAAGAACTCTATCAATATAGTGGACCCCTTCATTTAATGTTGATTGAAGGAAGACTGGGCGTAGGCATTGGGCCAAACGAGTATAAACAACTGTGTGAATCTCTCTATCCCTTCTCTTTTACATTGCTCTTATTCTTGATTGATTGCATCCCAAGAAAACATCAAAGATTTCAAAAAGTTTTTTAAAGAACAATTTTTTAAAGGGGAAAACCAATTCACCCCCTCTTGGTTAAGAGTATTGGCTCAATGTTTTCTACAAATGCAAATAAAAAACAAAAGCAAATAAAAAATTAGAGATAACCTAAACACACCCAAAACAGAAAAAAACTTCTCATGAGCAAAATAACAAATAATTAGAAATGACTAAGAGAAACAAGAAAATTTAGCACAGATTCAATGGTCGTTAAAAGAAAAAGATAGACAAATTTGAATTGACATAACTAAGAAATCAACAAAGAGATAAAACCAAAACTAAAGAATATCCAATGGAGCAACAATTAGCAAAGGAGAAAACCAAATTAACCACATGAACCCTATTAAATACATATGAATAACATTTAATAATAATTTTCAATTGTGATATCATTAATAATAACAGTTATTATAATATAAATGGTTAAATATGTTTTTAATCCCTAAACTTGGATACAAAATTAAAATTCTTATATCAAACTTTCATAATTTTAGTAAACAAACAAATAGACATAATTCTTTTACCAAACGATGTTAACTTTCTTTTGTGTTAAATGGTATTTTAGATTGACATTTGAGTTGGAATGTATTAAAAGGTATAAACAATTCAAATGTTAACTTATAACATCATTTAACATTTAAAAAAAACATTAATACCAATGAATTGAAATAAGTGTACATTCTTTCATTTTTAAAATTTTAAAATCAAAAAAATATTAAAGTTTAAAACACGAATTACACTATGCATCTAAATTCAGTAACTATAAACATATTTAATAAAAATATAAATAATTAACAGATATATTAGTTTCTTATATTTTTTTTAAGACATGTGATATATATCATCTTAGGCATCTTTTAAATAATTATTCAACCTTTTGGTAATAGACATAAATAATTAAAATTACAACATAATATTAAGAATAAGAAATAATAATTTTTTATTTTAAAATACAAAAACATATTTTATACGCTAATCGCAACACATTTAAGCTAATTATATATATATATATATATATATATATATATATATATATAAAATAACAATTTAATAAACAAATCATAATCTCACATTAATTATAATTGATAACATATCATACATACACATTTACGGTATAGTTTCATCAATTATAAACAATAACATTTTTATCAATGTCATCTTTAAAAACATTTTCTTTAAGAAAACTCAATACAAATTTAAATTTATATTATATATATAGTTATTAATAAAAATAATTACGTTTTTAATTATTTAGTAACTACATATTTTACTACTAAATTTATCTTTAGTAATATAAATTATTTTATTCTTTTCTCTTTTAAGTTTTATCATTATTTTTTAAAAATCCAATTAATCTATTTTTAATAAAAATACATCAATACTAAAATCATAAAAAACTATTTATTTTACAATTAATCTTCATAACTATATTTTTGAAAATTTAGTAACACTTTTTTAATTTTAAGAATAATTACTCAATTTTTTATAGGAGATTTACACTAGTATTTATAAAAATAATATTGCTATAAGACATAATATTGATTTTTTAAATTTTTAATAACTGTTTCGGTAGATGTTGCCTTCCTTATGTCTGGACTCCTCTTTAATATTTAGTGAATGGTTATCATTATTGAGTATTTAGAAGTGTGAGTCGGACGTGAATGAAATTGGCTTTTGACCATGTCATTGTATTTATAAGTGCGCTTCATAGATAAAATAATAACAAACTTATCTGAAGATTCGGTTGGTTATTGATAAACAACTTATCAATATCTTTAATTACATATTCTTGATTATTTTATCATCGGATAGACTATTGGCCCAATAACTTAAACGCTGGTCCAATTGCAACCTAATCTTTAAATGTCGGCCCAATTGCAGCCTAATCTTTGACTTGGTTTACTATAACGGATGAACCAGACGGTCTTGAGTGGATGGACCAAACTGTTTAACCGTTTGGTCTCTATAACTCTTTTTTTTTCTTTTTATAGGAGATTTACACTAGTGTTTATAAAAACAATATTGCTAGAAGACATAATATTGATTTTTTTTTTAATAACAATAACTCATTTTTTCTCTTTTTATAGGAGATTTACACTAATATATATAAAAATAATATTTCTATATGACATAATATTGTGTGTGTCGTGTGGATGTGTGAAATATTGACGTAAGTACGTAAGAAATTACAATGATATAACAAATTTTAAATAAAAAACTTAAAAAAAAAAAAAAAAAAGAAGATTTTGATTTTGTTCTCTGAGCGTATCTAAAATTAGGGCAACCTCGAACCCTGAAAGCTGTTCCTTATAAAAAGCTCCTAAGCGCCTCCAGTTTCTGTCCGTCTTCCATTCGTGCTGAAGCTGAAAGTAAAGGCGAAGGCAAGACGTGTTACTCTCTTTCTGGTATTATTCAACTCTTTCTCTCACTTTCTCTTTAACCCATTTACTTTCTTCAATTAAGTTTAAGTTACAGCAATTTTTAATCAACCCTTCATTACCCTGTTTTTATTTTCTTTGAATTTAGGTGATTTGGTGACTTGAATTGATTTCACTTAACTTGTTCTGAATTCAAATTAGGGTTGTGCACAATTAGTTTCAGTAATGTATGTATCAGGAGTGTGTTGGTAAATGGTGAGAGCATGACAGCAACTAATTTTTAGTCAAGATTATATATACGGTCCTTCATTTTTTTTCAGTTTTTGGATTTTTGGTATGCAGATATTGTGGCTGCTAGCTCAGCTAGTGAGAATTAAAGGGGGCTAGAGAGGGAGAGAGAAAAGTGTTTCAGTTGTTATCTCATGCTTATTGTAATGAAAATTGGGAGATTGGTGGTGTTTTATCTCCATTTAGGTTTATGGTCATGCAGCTTTCAAGTTTTTTACCCTTGCGACGTTAATGAATATTGGTTTGGGTTGAGGTGACAGTTGTTCGTATTAGGAATTCGAAAAATATGTTCACTCTGATATTACCTTTTAGCTCACTAAGTGAGAATTAATGAATATAGGGAGTGGAGAACTGGAAAACTATTAGTTGTTGACACCTTCTTTTGTCTGGGTCTTCCTTACTGAAATTGAATTTGGTGGTTTTTTATTTCTACTTTTAAAATTATTGGAAGTCTTTTTAATTTCTTTTACCGTAATCTTGTTGTGAATACGGGTTGGTTGTCACTTGCCTTCTAATAGGATTTGGGGAACATTTTTCGCTGTGATTTTTACTTTTGTTTACTAAGCTAAGGTTCTGATAGTGGTCCTTATGTGGTGAAACAGATTGAACAAAATGTACACATCGAGGAAGAAAATTCACAAGGATAAGGATGCAGAGCCCACTGAACTTGAAGAGACAGTTGCACAGGTTATTGCTCTTTTCCTGTTTCGTTAGAATGATTTATTTCACGAATTCATGATTATTATTTATATTGAAACCGTGGTATTTGATGACTGTGCAGTACTTATTTGACTTGGAGAATACCAACCAGGATCTGAAAAGTGACTTGAAGGATCTCTATATTAATCAAGCAATGTAAGGATGTTGCAAATAATCAATTGATGTATTCTTGGTTATAGAAGTTTTTCTCGGCAGAATGACATTTTTCTCCTGCAGTCAAATGGATGTGGCCAATAATCGCAAGGCTGTAGTCATCTATGTGCCTTTCAGATTGAGAAAAGCATTCCACAAGATTCATCTCCGACTTGTCAGGGAGTTGGAGAAGAAATTTAGCGGGAAGGTTGTATTTTACTTCAATATATCTTGATACAAACAAATTTGTCTTTGATTTTCTTTTCTATTTCCCCCCTTATGTACGTATTTGCCATATCACTTCATGGTTATAGTGAGTTCAAGGAACACTAAATTGTATTATTAACAGAAGAATGTATATCAAATGGCAGGATGTTATTATGATTGCCACAAGGAGGATCGTGCGGCCACCAAAGAAGGGCTCTGCCGTTCAGCGTCCCAGGACCCGGACATTGACTGCAGTTCATGATGCCATGCTAGAGGATGTTGTATATCCTGCAGAGATTGTTGGAAAAAGGGCCAGATATAGAATTGATGGCTCAAAAATAGTGAAGGTAATTGCTTGTGAAGTTTTCATTATTTTGAATTTATCAACTTATAAGTTGTTTCTTTTTGACAATTTTTATATTGAAGGTTTTCTTGGATCCCAAGGAGCGAAATAACACCGAGTACAAGCTGGAGACTTTTTCTGGAGTTTACAGGAAGCTTACAGGAAAAGATGTAGTATTTGATTATCCAGGCACAGAAGCCTAATAAGCTCCTGGGTTTAAAGGAGGATAGTTTTTTTTTTCAGTTTTTGTTAGAACCACACATTGTTAAAACAATATCCAAAATTTTGACTTCTGGAACTTTTTATTTGCTGCTTCTTTTACTTGATGACATTAAAATTACTAAGGAGTACTTCCTGTTCCCAAATCACCATTTTTTTCTTTAATAATAGGAATGTAAAAATGTGATGCAAGTATTTTGGATTTACTATTCTAGGGAAGATTTATGATTTTTACAATTAGGAATGGGTGTGGAAGGTATTTTCAAGTTTGGAATTGACTTTCCAAACACATTTCAAAAATGTTTTTTTATATTCTGAAACAATTATTCTAGAAGGTATTTTCAAATCTGAAAATACATTCCAGACTAAGAAATACATTCTGGAACACAAAAGTTTTCAAAATCAGGGTTCTGGAAGTCATTTCTAGATTTGAAAATCTATTCCGAATCACTTGCTTCGGAAATTTTTTTATGGGATGTTCCGAAATAGAAAAAATTCCTACAACACTTACCTAAAGGTATTTCAAGATTCGGAAATATATTCCAAAACACTTGTTATGGAAATTTTTTCTTATGTTTTGGATGAATATTTTGAAAGGTGTTTTCCAGATTTGGAAATACCTTATGAAACATCCAAAGTAAGAATATGTAGGGATGTTTACTATATTTTTAATGAAGGATAATTTGGAGACTTTCGTTAAGAAATGAATTTTAAGTTTAACTTAACTTTACAAAATCGGTTTGTAAAGTGAGATTTACACATATTTATATATTATAAATTGGTTTTATTTTTAGTTTAGGTGAGACTTTCAACACTTCCTCTCACCTCGAGGTATAGACATTATCTCGAACGTGAGACTAGATATTAATAGGTGATCCGATAACAGTCTTGGAACAATATGTTCAATATATTGCTAAGATATGTTTTAACTTGGTTCAATGGACTTTATTGGCTTGTAAGATGATGTTTACACTTACTTCTATATGGTATGCTTACCTTAAACATTCAACAAAATCACAAAAACATTCAATAAAATCACAATCAAACAAGCATATTTAAATCAGAATCACACAATCACAACCTATGACAAAATAAGCAAAATACAAGACTATGACAAAACAAAATTGGATTTCGAAATTAAAGACTCAACAATGGAATTCTACTGATTAAAATGATGAAATAATGGACTCGAAGTTGTAAAACACGGACTCACACATACAAAACCTACTGAATTAGAACAAAATTCAATGAAACAATGCAAAACAGAACAAAACATAAAAGGATTCATCTAAGCAACACAAAAATAGGAAAGCACTTAGCTCAGTACTAGAACCGTGTCTTTGAATACCACATGATGACTTGCTTTAAGGGGGGCTAGAAAGTCCATCCTTCACAGTGCGAAGAGCCAAACAATAACTCTTTGAAATGGAAGCGCAAGGTACAACGAAATATGAAGGTGTGTGATGTGTATGATTGATTTATGGTGAATGTGTGGTGAAATCTAGCTCAGAAGGTCTACCAACTAAGGAAGGAAGCTAAATGGGAAGGAGAAGAATTTATATTCAAAGTGACTTTCAAGCAAGGAGGTGTTGAAGTCATCTCAACAACGTATCACCTAATTGCATTCAAAAGTGATTCACAAAGGGGTGGGGTACGAAATTTATAGGTGATTCAACACCCCTGCACGAGTCTTGCTGATAATCAACCACCATTCACGGATCAAGTGACACGTAATTGACATGTGATTCAAGTGTTAACTTCAAAGAAATGCACAAAATACACATGCTCAAAATTATGTAATCTACAAGCTACCATTGAGTGCAAGGCAGTGGTTGTTATATGCCGAATGGCTTCTAATCTAAGGACGCTTCCATTCTTCATGGGCTTGAATGGGCTACCTTTGGTTCATTAGCAACAACAACAACCAACCATAACAGTCCTTGATTCAACAAATATTTTGTTCCACCAACAACAAGTAGTCATCAATTTTGTTACAACTCGAATTGCTTACATGCAACAATAACTAGCAGCCACTCATATGGCTCAAATTACCCTACACTAGGAGATTACATTCTTTTCCTTGAGATTTCTAAGCTGTCAATCTGATTTTTTTGTTCTCTCCTCTACATATGCGTAAACTGTTTTGTGCTTACAATTAGGACATGCTTAGTGGTCTAAATGGTGTTTAATATTCGCTTAGTTGATTAACCTGTGTTCTGCAGAATTGATTAGATATATGCATTGTGTTTGCTTAATTCGCAATTTTGAAGATCAAATTAACCTTCGCTTAATTGGTTAATTCGTGTTGGATTAGGGTGAGAGAAACATGTAATTTGTTGTTAATCAAGGATAGGAAACATTGCAATTGAACTAGTGACCAACCATTTTTAATCGTTGTTTAATTTAAGGTATTTTCTATGTTTAATTGAATTGGTGAAACTGTTCAACCCCTCCTTCACTACGTGTTTGACTCCTTTGACTGAACCAAAAATTGGTCCTTGAGAGACGACCTAGGAGTCATTCCTTAGCATATTGCATTTTAATTGCAACATCAATTTGAGTTGATCGCGACATTGACGATCACCAAGAGTGGGTGAAACTCAACTAGATCGTGTATTAGGAAGATACTGGAGTGTCTAGGGTACTAGGAGTGATGAAGAATACTATGTAATCAGGAGTAGATAAAACTCAATACTAGTTAGAGTAACGATGGTTACTTAGAGTGACTAGCGAAACCATGAGTAGTGAGAATACTCAGTTGTAATCTTGTTGAAGATTATGGTGGAACTCTCTAAGGTGTTAGAGGAGACTAGACGTGACTCGATAGAGCAAACCAGTATAAAAACAATTGTGTGTTTATTACTTTATTCTTTCTAAACACTTTACTTACAAGTTTTGCAGTTGCACATTACTTTAACCACTATAAAAGCTCCTATTACTAAACGTCTTTTATTAAAGAGCTAGTTTTATCAAAACGCTGCAATAAACATATTTAAACGATTGAAAAACATTTGCTAAAAAGAACTTATAGTTTAAACTAGTTTTCAATGTCGAGCGTTTAACAACTTACGTAAACTTTTCAATCATCGACAAAATTGTTAAATTATCTCCTTCACAAAAAGTTTTCCTATAACACTATTCAACTTCTCATTCTAGTATTTCTTCAGGTACTTCATCTGTTATCTCTCAATCATGTGAAAAATAATTATTTTTACATCATAGTTAATTAATGAGGTTTTTTAATCTATATGCATATTGATCAAATGAGTATAAAGATTTTTAATTTTGACTGAATTTAGAAACTTTTATATGATTGAATGAGTTTTCGCTACCAATTGAGAATGTATTTGGATTAGTGGTAAAAACTTTCACAATAATTAATCAAGGTTGATATGTTGTCATTGACGCTATCAAATTACTATTACTTTGATTAATAAAATTTAATTGAGAATGTTTTTTGGTTGAATTTATTATGAATAATCTAGAAATGTCTTACTTTTAATTGAGAATCTACTTTGGTTAATAAGAAGATTGCCATCAAATTAATTAAGAATGTAATTTAATATATTTGAAATCAAAAGTAATAATCAATTGAACAATAATATGTGGCTAATCGATGATGAATATATTATGGAAAACCAATGGAATTAGCCTATTTAGTATAATTGCTTTAAATTCTTTTACTTATAACTTCATGAAATTCACACTTAAACAATCCTACATATTAATTTCATTAGGATATATTTTACTTTTATCTTTTAGTATTTACATTGTGTTTTAGTAACCTTTTGAGTAGGATTTGATAAAAATAAATTATTGAAAAACAATTTCGTATTCGTTGGGAAACGACTCATGGCTAACTTAATCATATGTAGTTTGTTAACGACTAACTTGACAATATTGAAGGTGTCTTGTTAAGTAATAGTAATTGACAGCGTATCACTCTAACAACTTTGAACTCTCTTGTATTCGGTACTATCTTTCATTTATGTATCTTTGCTTTTGATGTAAAGTTTGTTAATTGATTTATGCTTAACATTAGATGAATTGATCACTTATCTTACTTCACTAGCTTAAGATAAGTGTGAACTAGTCGTAAGTTGTGGTTCAATCAGATTTATTGTGGACTTCTAGATGCTAGGAATAAATCTAGGGTATGCAACTAGAGAAAGAGTCTTGCTCTTAATGCAGGTGACTTGTTCGAGCAATCACTGAAGAATCATGCTAAAGGGTGACAATCATAGGCTCTAGGTGCCAAGGATGGACCTAGAGTAACACCTAAGTGAACTCCTAGGACTTAATCATTTGTAACTCCATATTTAGGGTGGATTTGATTCAAGAGAGGTAGAAGTTGTGAAGTTGAACTCTAACACAATTTCCATAAATATGTTTTTCAATACAACTTAAATGAAGATCAAGATAGTTAAAACATTGTATTTTATGGCAAATCTCTATGGATACAACACTTGTTATACTGCAACAACTCATTACACTTGTTGGTATATTTTGGGTGTTGCACAATCACGCCAACATTCTTTCCGTGAGATCCAATTTCTGTAGAATTTTCTGAATTAGTTAGTCGATTTTAGCCACAATATAACATCCCTTTCAGGAGTCTTGTGTAGTTTATAAAACATTTATTAACTTCAAAAATCATTAACTCTGATACATTCGCAAAATAATGAATTAATAAAAACTTTATTTAATTACCGCGAACTAAAACAAACCAAGTGAAAATCACATTACTCTTAATTCAAAACCATAAGATAATACTTCAAAAACATTACATTAAAATAAAACATTGTCTTAGACGTATTTTGAAAATCCCCCAAGATATTCTCACGTGTCTCCTCGTTCTAAGCAGCAACAACATTATCTATAATATCATATGCTTCTGCATAACAATATAAGTTATACAATCATCGTACACCACAAACAAACAAACAAGGGTGAACTAACAGAACAACATTAGATAATATACAACAATCATACTCACTCATTCTACTAAAAATATCCATTACAAGCAATGAGTTCACACCACAATCGTCCCATAAGATCCACATCACCTTCAAGTGATACCAAACCAAATGTCATTCTCCTATACCCTACCGTACACAACCTGTTTTTCAAAATAGGGTAGCTCAAGCTATCATGTTGTCACAACAAGGACCTATCTCCCCAACTCTTCAAGGAATTATGAGTAAAAACTTCGATGCATCACATACTAAGCACTATACTCAACAATGAACCAAAAATCTACGGGCAAAACATCATTCCCTTCTCCACTACTTCACACATGCAAAAAGGTGTAACACTTGAACCTCTCCTCTTCCACTGCCTCACATAGGTGAAAAGGACCATTTTCACAAACATGAAAGAAACAAACCCCAACTTTATAAGATACGACAAGAAGACATAACAACGAACAACAAACAAACATCACTCAACCACAAACACCATAACCAACATCCAACATTACAACCATGTTCCAATACAACACAACAACAATCACAACAACTCGGTTAGACACCTTCATAGCTCGACAAACATGCAACTAGCTCAGCCGACACACAAATAACTTGAAAATAATAAAAACACAATTCAACACTCATAGAAACAACTCAACAAAGAAAGAAATAACTCGACAACCATAAGCAACAACTTGACCAGGGTCAAAAACCCTAGGCCAACCTCTAGAACAACAAAATCGAGTTCCAAAACCTCCAAATCGTGGTCTCAAAACAACTCGGTCAAACAACCCGACCAATATAGCCCAGCCCGCCCAACCAACCCAGCTCGACCTAACACCCTGACTACTTAGCCCAGCTAACCAACTCGATTACCCAGCCCAACCTAACATTACCCTAGTTTGAAAACACCACAAACTAGCTCAGATTCAACACTTAACACACAAACAACATGACTTAACAACTTAACCAACATATATTACCATTAAACAATTAGGATTGAAACTTAAGCGTACTAAAAATAGCTTGTCACACTACATACATGTATTTAACATATTAGATTCAACTTAAGGCACTAAATGCAACTTTAAGACACATATCAACATTGTTCTAGTACCTGAAACATAGTTCCAAGCCTAAAAAATACGGATTCAAACTTACCAACAAGAAATAAACCTTAAACATCATGAATCAAGCTTAACGGATCGACTGTCACTCCAAAGCCATAAAATAAACCATGTACAATTATACCATAACGTTCAAACACTGCACAAATAAGTTCTTATTACAAAACAAAGCTTTACTCACCAAAAGTGTCACAACACTATGCCTATGACACTATGACAACACTTCTGCACCATTGAAACAATCACGACCAAACCCAAAAATTATCAATCATTAGCATATACTCATTAAAACCAGAATCCATGCATTAAACCATCAAAACATGACCATTGCTAGATCAAAATTCGACAGAAATCAACATTCACCAAACCAAATTACAACCAACATATTCCCCTCAACCATAATATTACCCACTAACCACATCAGGACACATATAAACATAACACTTGTTTTAAAACATTCATTACACAAAATGAAGGTTCAAGAAGAACAAACACTTTGAACCAAACAAGAAGATATATAACACATATTTAATCGATAAAACAACATCAAGACATGTAAGGGATGTGATAAACAACTTAGAAATAAAAAGTAGAATGAAGAAGAATAAATTATCTTTAGTAAACCATGAGCAACCTAGCCCTGATACCAAATGATGAGATAATGTAGAATGGAGAAAAAGATAATGTACTGTTTGTTTTGACTTGTGTGCGTTTTCTAGGGAGAGGTGAGACCAACTCGTAAGGAAAGAAGCTTAAAGTAGTATAAAAGAGAGAATTAGTCTAGGGAGATCTAAAACAAGTTAATGTCACTCAATTTGGACAACATTCCTTTACTAAACTTAAGTTGAATTTACAAGAGCTAGAGACATTTATTTATAGGCTAAGAAACCCTAAAAGTGGTCTCCATAAAATATAGCCAAAAACAATTCAAATCAATCTAGAAATTTGAATGTTGGAGCCAAAAGAGAGCATGTGTCTAGTGTGACTTGCCACCTAAGCAACTCACATGTTCCTTACCATGGTGCGCTCAAGGAGGAGTCTTGCACTCCACACCTTCTAGGTTTAAGAAACCCTAATTTCATGTATTTCACATCAAGCCCAAAAACTAGGTCCATCTCCTTTTAGGATCAAACTAGACTATTAGACTCAAGTTTAAACTGTGACCTAAATATAGGGTCCAAATAATAAAACCTATACTTCAAAATATTTTATTCTAATATTTACAAAAGAATCTTAAACTAGGTTTTCACATCTTTCTTAATTTATGTAAACATCATCTTGAACTTAATTTAAATGAAGTCTAATGCTCTTAGATTCTTTTTGTTATAGTTTGTGATGAGTCTCTTAATTAAGAGTTTTCGATCAAAATATAAAAATTAAATTATTAATTAATTTTTTATTTTATATTTACATTTATTCGTATTGAATGTTTTATCTTTTCAAATAATTAAGAAATTGTAAATGTGATTTAATAACGATCTTAACTTTGTTTAATGTATAATTCCAAATAAATTGGATTGTTGGTGAAATATGCTAAAAGTAATCCTTTGTACTGAAAAATCAAATATAAACAAACGAAACTATTTTCGGTTGATCCTATGCTAAAAATGTATAGAAATGCCGATTATAGTCGTTGAATACATATTAGTAATAGAAACATAATGATTGATGACACATAATACAAAGAAAGTGTGCATTCCAAGTTTATTGGAAACGAGTGAGAGTGATTCCATTTAAGTTACCAACAACAATGTGAGCCATATGGTTGATTCGCACTGGCTCAAATTTAGAACATTTAAACATGATAAATTGTATGAAGAATGAAAATACTCTTACATGTATAGTTGTTAAATTTATTTATTTAGTCAAAAGATACTTTCTAATGTGTTATAATTTTATTTTATCATTTTTTTTCTTCTAAATCCAATATGAATGGAGAAATGTTCTTTTCATTTCCTTATCTTTTTCAGACCGAAAGTTAGAAATCATCTAATTTATATATCTTCTTACTTTTTTTCTTCTTTTTGCTTTTTGAAACAGTGAACATGAATGGATTGGATGAGAGTGCATTCTTATTATTATTTATTAAATTTATGAAATAAATTCTTATATTTAAATTCAAAAGAGAAAAAGAAGAGGGTAGTGGAGCTATCTGAAACGCGGGGAAGACAAGGGCATGGGTGATGAAACAAAGTAGAAAAAATTGAGAAAAAAGTTCGATCAATTTAGGGTTAGGGTTTGTCTACGCATCAAACACAGTCTCATAAATCCAACGCAGATTCCCCAAATTGGTGAAGCCACAAATCACTGCCTTGCTAGGTTTTCCCAATTCTTAAACTCTTTCCAATCAATTTTTCATTTTCTTCTCTACTTTCGGTATGCATCTGGGAATTTTCCAAATGGGGAACCGTTGTGAGCATGGGTGATTCAATATATATGTGAATAGTTGCTCTTTAAATGCCTTAACACTCTGTTTTGGGCCCCCAAATTTAAATTTTTCCTCTGGGGTATTGAAATTGTGCTATGCAGTGCCCTTGTGTGTTGGTTGTGTTGAGACACTTATTTAATATTTTTAATTTTCTGTGTGTATTGGCTGTGCTAATAGGTGATAAAGCATTTGTATTTGTGCATTTTGGTTGTGTTGGTAGGGGATACAACATTTGAATTTTCACATTATGTGTGCGTGGTATGTTTTTAGCTTCACAGGGATTAAGACACTCTAACCATGGTTTCAAACCTAGGGACAGAAAAACGGGGTGGCGTTGGAACACTCAAACACAGTGGAAATGTTGGGGAATAGTACATGAGTGGAAATGAGTAGATTGTCTTTCAGGCCTCGACCACTTGACATCCACAAGAAGCTCCCCATTGTCAAGTCCATCAAGGACTTTGAAGACGATGAGGCACCTGCTTCTACCCGGAATTCCCAATTGTTACGTGCTGTTCCTGAGGTTGAACATGAGGTATGGACTGTTCGTGGTTTTCTATCATTGCACCCGTTTTTCCAGAACTCTATTTGTTAACTATTTGGTGTACGCCGCTCTGTTGAATTGTTTAACTTTATATTTATCGATTATTTGTATCAGTGTGCTAGTAGTTTCCAGCTACATGCTAGATGTACTCAGCGTCAAGGCAATGAGTGTTGCACTATATCTCATTAGCACTTCGCATTGTTCTAATAGAAAAGATGTTCACCATGTTAACGTCGGATATTCATATTTAATTTATTAAGTCATTATTATCTGATAAGTTAGTGTAAATATTTTGCAGGTTAGAAGCCTTGGTAGTTGAAATGTTAAATATTTAGGGACTAATCATGGATGTGGCTCCTCTATCAAAAACTGATTGTAGGAAAGGAGCCATTTGATAATGTGTTTGTGGTTGAAATATTGTTGCTTTTATCAGTAATTTTATTTCTTATTCTCAGGTACATCATCAAACCCCCAGCAAGAAATTGGCTGCGGAAATACCTACTCCTCAGTTTGTTATTGTGGATACATATGAAAGGGACTATTCTTGCACTTTCTCTCAACCAACTTCCTATTTGCGGGCAAGAGGAGGTACTGCCACTTCTTAGATCATTTAGTTATATTAAAAAATAATTTTGGAAAGTTCTTTTGTAAATTCCAATTCTTGTATTGAAAGTTCTTTCATTTATTACAGCTCGGGCCGAGATTGGAGAGTTTGTTGAGTATGACTTAGATAACGAAGATGAGGATTGGCTTTACCATTTTAATAAAGAGAGGAAGATTTTGGCACCTGAAATGTAATCTTTTGTTCTTATTTTGGCTTTATTCTTTAATTTATTTATTTGTGGGTCGTAGTGGTTTGTTTCAGTTTAATGGTATTCATCTTTATAAGTTGTTTGTTGCACTGTAGAGTCTTAGACATTGAAGGATAGAATAGACAGAATAAAGGCAATTTAGGACAGAAGCAATGGCCAGACACCTTTGTCCTTTCTCTCCCTCAAAATCATCTCTCCCTCAAAATCAGTATCACATGCTGTAGAAGACAATTTGAAAATGAAAGTAGAGTACCTATTGTTGTGGACAAGCAAAATCAAAACTAGGGAAAACCAAAAGAGAGAAATAGATGCTGTAGAAATATACAAGCACTAAAATAGAGGTTACAGAAAGAACAAATACAAAAATGAGAGCTATTATCAAACAAGGGAGGTGTAGGAAATGCAGCCGCCAAGCAGCCAAACAAGAGTAGCAAAACACAACGGGCAAAACAAAACTAGTGTATCCATCAAACAACAAAAGGACGCAACAGATCAATTACAGTTACCAAACAGCAGCATGAGTATCCTCCAAATGAGTTCAAAAGTAAAGTAGGGAGAGCCCAGCAAAACTAGAAATAGTAAGTTGACGTCGACTATTTCTTTAGAGGACAAATTAACAAACCAGCAAGAAGAGAGAGCAAAATGATGAAGCAAGAGGTAAATAGTGCTAGGTAAAGAGGTATAACCAACCAAAAGCCAATGGGAGAAAAAGGTGAGGAGATACATGGGGTTGATATGGCAAAAAAGACGAACTCCAAATTTTAAGGAGGTTAACAATGCTGTAGTGATGGCACAGATTGAAGAGGATTGTACTACATTGATATATGGAATTTTATGTATTGAAGGCTAGAACAGGGAGAAGAGAGAGTTGGTATAATATTGTATTAGGTGATGAAATATATTACAGTGTATTGATGTGCTTGATATGTTCATTAAACTTAGACTGCTAACTCATAGTTCTCTAATTAGGGAAACAAGTCATGATAAAATAAGGAAATATGGTAACTAATCCTAGGAGAAAATTAAGAAATAGGGAAGCTAAACCCAGATGATAAATTAAGTTATTCCAAGATATGATAAGATAATGTGTTGTGTTCCAATATATATCTGCTGCTTTTTTCTTTTCTTCCATGTTTTTATCAGATGCATTATATATTAAAGACCTCTTAAAATTAGGGCATCCTATTGATCATGGTTTATTTGAATTTGTTATCTACCATTTCTTTTGCAATGCATCGGTTATTTTTATTGTACATATAAGTAGATAAGCAGATATAGGGTTGGTTTGAAAGAGCATATTTACAACTTATGAAGGTATATTTTATGACATAACCACTGGCATTATTGTTTGTTAGAGTTCATGGAAATGACTCCTTATATGTCCATAAGCTGTTTTCTGCTTATTTCTGCAGGCTTTCTTGGATAACTTATGAAAACAACTTATAACTTAATACTTCTATGAAAACAGTTTAGCCCATTTTGTTTATGGTTAAGACATTCAACATAATGATTTGTTTGTATTTAAATTTGTTTCTGTTTAATTTTGAGTTTGGCCTAACATTTCACCAACTTGAAAGTCTTGTTTTGCAGCCCACAAGTATTTTTTTCCTCTGTTTGGTTTGCTCGATTCTTATTCCATTGTGATTTTGGTTGTTTCATTTTTCATCATCTTGTACTGTTAATATAAGATATGCTTCATATATGCCATACTTTTTCTTTCAGTTTTCATTTAATTTATTTGGTGGATAGGTTTGAGAGTCTTCTTTTCAAGTTGGAGGTATTGGATCATAAAGCTCGTGAAAGAGCTGGACTTATAACACCTACTCTTGGTTCACCAATCCCTGTGCAACTACGGCTTGATACTGCTATTGAGGTAAAAAAAAAATTATTGTCTCTTCACCTGTTCATAATCCATCTTGAATAAGTTTTTTTTTTTTTGTGCCACACTTACTAAGAATAGGCAGTTGTCCCTCTGGTTCTTGAATGACTAGTCATTAATGTAGGAGCTAGGAAGTATGTTTTTTTATATTAATGGTCTTACATGCAAAATTGTACTGAGATATGAGATAATAGAGGTAATTCAAACTCTCTAAAATATATGGTTTCCTTTACTTTTCTCAAGTTTGAATCAGAGTGGTTCAATGCTTCTCTACTGGTCTATATGTCTTGTCCTGCAAAGTCTTTGCTGCTGTCATTGCCATCGTAGTTTTCTTCGATGACCACTGCATCTGGAGCATCTATCCAAGCTGGAGGCTGTATCTGCTCCATCTCCCGCCACACTCTCTCTGTTTGCCATTGCTAGGCACGAGAGGTTCAAGTGCTGCCTTCCTCTCTCATCAGAGTGACGTGGAGCCTCTTCCATAGGACTCACCAGACCTCCTTTTCTCCATTCTGACTGTTGGTTCTTCATTTCCAGCATGGTTGGAAGTCAAATATGGGATGTCTTTATTGCTGTCTCCAGCACCTTCATTGTGGTGGGTGTGATGGGTGTCTTTAGCCCCACATAGTCCAATGATATGGCTGAACTAGTACTGTACGCCTTGGTCTATTTTTACCTTACAAGTTAGTTTTGTAAGGTTAAATTAGAGTCCAAGCCAAATTTTAATATCAGAGTATGTCCTATAGATCACTATTGGACCACTTGCTTTGTCCACACTTCAGCTCATAGCCTTGGTCTGCCTTCATTATGCTGGGTGTGTTGGGGTATGTATGGTCTCATTGTCTGTGCAGTACTTGTACAGCTTGGACAGTTCTCACCTTATACATTAATTTTGTGGGATTGGTTTAGTCCTTAAGCTCACATGTTAGGAGGTTAAGAGTGTACGAGAGAAGAAAGAAACATTAATTGCCAACTGCCTTAGCAGTTAGGAAAGGCGGGAATAAGAATGTATAAATAGCAATTGTATAGTCTTTTAGAGGACTTTTGGTTAGTTGTTGTTTCTAACAGGAATATTTCAATCTTGTGGGGGAGGTTAAGCTCTCATTGGCTTTCTCTACATTGTTTCTTGTCCTTGTTAATACAAGAAAGGCTATTCTTTGTGTCTAGTGTGTGATCTGGAGTGTGTGTGTGGCTGTCTATTGAGGTTTCTTGAGTAGAAACCTATCAATTTGGTCCGACCTGCCGGATTAAAATTGGGCGATTAGGGTGTTTTGAGGGAAGGATGGACGACCGAATGAATGTTGTGGAGGGACAGTTGGAAGCATTGGAGATAGCCGTGGACGGAATGAAGGCGAAATCAGCAGCAGTCCGCTAGGACCTGCACGAAATCATGAAGACATTGGGGGCTCGAATCCGCAACAATAGGGGGCATTTTGATGGAAGTCAAGCTTCCGTCAACGAGAACCAAGGAAGGCGCGAGGAAGAAGATGGGGAAAGAGGAGGAGGTGATAATCAAGAAGGACCAACCCCTTGGAGGAAGAAGGTCGAATTACCCATTTTCTAGGGTCTGGATCCACTAAACTGGATTAATCGGGCAGAAATTTTTTTTTAGTTGCAGGGAGTGACGAAAGATGCAGAGAAAGTTTGTCTAGCATATATTAGCATGGAGGGTAGCGCGGGTTACTGGTTTAGATTTTGTAAAGAAAAGGCCAAGAACCGTTCTTGGGAGGGCCTAAAAGCAGCGATGATCGAGAGGTTTGGAGGAAGAAATAGGGGGACTGTTTTTGTGAGGTTGGCCGCCATAAAACAAGAGGGCACCGTGGACGAGTACGTCCAAGAGTTTGAGATCTTGGTGGGTCAAACGCGAGGAGTTTCAGAAGAACAAATGTTGGGGTATTTTCTCGCAGGATTGCGCGACAACATTAGGAATCATGTGAGACCCCACAATCTCCAGGAGTTAATGGTTTCCATGAAAATTGCGAGGGTTGTCGAGGAGGTTCCGGGTGGTGCGAGGGGGGGAAGCTGGAATATGACCAAGAATTCGCAGTCTTGGGGGCGCGAGACGAGTACGGTGACTCGCGATGAGACCAGTCGCAGTAATCAAAATCGCATTAGTGGTGCGGAGAGTGTAGGATCAATAAGAAGAGAGGGAAACCCTATGAATGCTAGCGCAAAAGCCAGTGGGGCAGGGGGAAGCGATAACAGAGGTTGGAATGTGCGAAGCCTTCCTTATCCAGAATTTCTGAAGCGCAAGGAAGGGGGTCGATGCTTTAGGTTCAGGGGGCCTTTTAGCCCCGACCACCATTGTCCTGAGAGGAGTTTAAGGGTGGTTATTCTCGCGGAGGATGAAGAGGATGAAAAGGAGGAAGGCGTGGCAGACCAGGACCAAAAACCCATGGAATTGTCTGCGTTTTCAGCAGAGGGGCTAACTCAACCCAAAATGATGAAACTGGAGGGAAGGTGTTAGTACTCATAGATAGTGGCGCAAGCCACAATTTCATTAGTAGGTATGAGAAATAGAGAAGATTGGGAGAAAATATCCGTTGTGTGTTTAGCATACACATAGGGTAGTTTATTTATATTGTAAGGTATGGGCCAATGCCCTTAATACAGAATAGACTAAGCCCAAATAACAGAAACACACATCTTAACATCTAACACTCCCCCTCAAGCTGGAGCATATAAATCATATGTTCCAAGCTTGTTACAAAGATAATCAATTCTAGGTCCTCGTAAGGACTTAGTGAATATGTCTGCCAACTGGTTGCCTGAGTTAACAAACTCAGTCTTGATATCTCCGGATATGATTTTTTCTCGAATGAAATGACAATCAACTTCAATGTGTTTGGTTCTCTCATGGAAGACAGGGTTAGAGCTAATATGGAGAGCAGCTTGATTATCACATATAAGTATCATGTGAGTGACATCTCCAAATTTCAATTCACTAAGCAATTGTTTAAGCCACACAAACTCGCAAGTAGCTGATGCCATAGCTCTATATTCTGCTTCTGCACTGGACCTTGCCATAACACTTTGCTTCTTACTTTTCCAAGATATCAGGTTGCTACCAATAGAGACACAATATCCAGAAGTAGACCTCCTATCAGAAGGGGAACCAGCCCAATCAGCATCTGAATAGCAAACGATTTTTGTATCGTTGTTAGGGCCATATAGCAAACCTTTTCCAGGTGATCTTTTAATATACTTCAGTATGCGAACAACTGCATCCCAATGGTCTTCACATGGGGAGTTTAGAAATTGACTCACCACACTAACTGCGAAGGAAATGTCAGGATGTGTAATAGTAAGATAGTTTAATTTACCAACTAGTCTTCTGTACCGTTCAGGATCTGAAAAAGGCTCCCCCTGATTTGGTAGGAGTTTGATGTTAGGGTCCATAGGTGTCTCAACAGATTTACAGTTCATTAACCCTGTTTCCTCCAAGATGTCTAACGCATACTTCCTCTGAGATATGACAATACCATCATTGGATTGTGCTACTTCAATACCCAAAAAGTACCGGAGTTTGCCAAAATCTTTGGTTTGAAAATGATGACAAAGGTGTTGTTTCATCTGAGAGATGCCAAGATAGTCGCTTCCTGTGAGAACAATATCATCGACATACACTATTAAGTAGATACATCCAGCACTCGAGTGGCGATAGAACACTGAATGATCCGCTTCACCGCGAGACATACCAAATTGTTGAACAACACAACTGAATTTACCAAACCAGGCCCGAGGAGACTGTTTGAGGCCATATAAGGATTTGCGAAGACGACATACCAATCCAGATGACTCCCCCTGAGCAACAAAGCCAGGCGGTTGCTCCATATAAATTTCTTCATGCAAATCACCATTGAGGAAAGCATTTTTGACATCAAGTTGGTAAAGAGGCCATTGTCGAAGAGCGGCCATGGCAATGAATAGGCGAACAGAGGTCATTTTTGCCACTGGAGAAAAAGTATCACCATAATCCAAACCAAAAATCTGCGTGTAGCCTTTGGCAACCAGTCGAGCTTTCAGACGATCAATTGTGCCATCAGGACCAACCTTGATAGCATACACCCACCTGCAACCAACAACAGACTTTCCAGATGGTAATTGGACAAATTCCCAAGTTCCACTTTCCTGTAAAGCACTTAATTCATCCATCATAGCTTGACGCCAACCAGGATGAGTTAAGGCATCACCCACAGATTTGGGAATTGACACAGAAGAAATGGATGAGAGACAAGTATAAAAAGATGGAGATAATCTGTGGTAATTAAGAACAGTATAATGGGGGGAAGGGTTACGGGTAGAGCGTATACCTTTACGGAGGACAATAGGCAAGTCAGACTCAGTTGCTGGAGCCGGAGGAGACACATGAGGCGGCACCGGAAGTGAGTCATGAGGGAGACAATTACGACGACTATAAACCTGAAGGGGTGGAGGTGAAGGATGATCTAGTGGTGAATGAGAGTCTAAAGAAGGAGAAGACAAAATGGGTGAAGCATCACCAGGAGGATCACAGATAAGAGGAATATCAACAGTAACAGGGAGAGGTACAGAACTAGAAGATAAATGTGAAAAGTAAAAAGAAGACTCATCAAAAGTGATATCAGCAGAGATAAAATGACGATTGAGGGAAGGGGAAAAACACTTATAGCCCTTTTGTGACTGTGGAAATCCTAAGAAGACACATTTATGAGACCTAGGAGATAACTTATCAAGACCAGGACTAAAATCATGAACAAAACATGTAGACCCAAAAACTCGAAGAGGTAATGGATGCAGAGGGTCTTGAGGAAATAAGATAGAATGAGGGATTTTGTTATCTAGGACGGAAGATGGCATGCGGTTGATAAGATAACATGCTGTGAGAACTGCATCACCCCAAAAACGTGAGGGTACTTGACCATGAATCAGAAGTGTACGAGTTGTTTCAATAAGGTGTCTATTCTTGCGCTCAGCCACCCCATTTTGTTGAGGGGTATAAGCACATGAGATTTGGTGAAGAATGCCATGAGAAGCCATAAACTGTTTAAACGGTTGAGAAAGGTATTCACGGCCATTATCACTACGTAAATTTCGAATAGACACCCCAAACTGTGTTTTTATTTCATTGAAAAAAGATTGGAAAATAGAAAACAACTCAGAACGATTCTTCATTAAAAACAACCAAGTACATCTGGAATAGTCATCAATAAAGGTAACAAAATACTGAAAACCTAAAATGGACTTAACACGACTAGGTCCCCAAATGTCAGAATGAACCAATGAAAAGGGGGACGACGCCCGTTGTGAGACACTACGAGGAAAGGAACTACGAGTATGCTTCCCTAACTGACAAGACTCACACGACAAACTGGATAATGTGGACAACCTCGGGACAAGTTGTTGTAGTTTGGCAAGATTAGGATGACCGAACTGAGCATGAAGAAGGGATGGTGACTCCATGACTACGCCAACATGTGGAGAAGGGCGGAGATGATAAAGGCCATGAGACTCACATCCTGTGCCAATCATGTGTTTCGAACTTCGGTCCTACAACCAAACAGAATCTTTAGTAAATGAAATAACACAATTAAGAGTACAAGTTAAACGAGTAATGGACAATAAGTTGAAGGGAGACCCAGGGACATAAAGTACATGATCAATGGATATGGATGGAAAAATATTAACAGTACCAATACCATGAGATGAGACTCTAGACCCATCAGCCATTGTTACCGAGGGTAAATTATCCGGACATGACAAGGAAGAAAACAAGGACTTGTTACCAATGATATGATCGATGGCGCCTTAGTCAAGGACCCAAGGTCCGAGGGAGTGAGTTAGACCAACAGAAGGTGTACCTGTACGTGCAACAGATGCAGATGTAGTGGAACCAGAGTGCTGATGATCCTCATACCATCTGAGAAATTCGTTAAAGATTGTAGGTTTGTCTACGATATTAGATGAAGTAGGATGGTCTGCAGACGGTGATCGGGGAGGTGGATCAGAATTTGCCATTGCTACAGGTTGAGGAGGACGTCCATGGAGAGCATAACATCTATCAATCTTGTGGCGTAACTTGCCACAATGGTCACATTTTGGACGTCCTTTACTTGGCTTGCGAGACCGACTTCGATCATCACGTTGAGCAGCCATAACAGAGGAATCATCAGTGTGAGGGGATGTCTTAGTGACAGGTTTGCTCGGTATACGCAAAAGAGCAGAACAAGTAGAAGTAAAGTTGGGTATGACAGGAGAACCCAAAATCTGATCACGGACATGAGAAACATCATCAGAGAGTCCGTATAATGCCAACAACATGAAGAACTTTGATCGTTGTTCCAATTCTTCAGCAGGAGTGGAAGCAGGAGGTAATATATCATTAAAGTCATGAAGAAGGGCATGAATTTTACCCAAATATTCTACCATGGGACTAGGATTGCGCGGACCAATAACAGTTAATAGGTCCTGACAAACACCATAAAGACGCTGAGTGTCATTTGTGTATAACAACTTCGCTTGTGCCCATACTTCTGAACATGTTTCATAGGATTGAAACATTTGTTTCAGTGAGGAGTGAATGGTGGACTTTACAACAATGCATAATTGAGCATCAATTTTCATCCAGCGGGAAGTGTCATCTATGGGAGCAGTAGTCACATTTTGAGTAAGATGATCTAAGTACCCTTGACTCTTTAACCAAAGTTTGATGTCGGACGCCCATGTTGCATAATTTGTGCCATCTAACTTGTCAATGGACAAGTGTACATTCACATAATTGGTATATATTGAGGGATCAGAAGATGAGTCACCAATAGAGGTGTTTGTAGACGAGGAAGACGCCATGGAGAGGGAGAAACCCTAAAATTTCAAAGTGCTCCGATTGACGCAACGACCACAGATCCAGAAAGAGGGCGAGGAGGCGATCACGACGGTGCTGATCGGCGGCGGAAAGCTCCGGCGACGCGCCGACAGCGGCGACTCTTGCGGCAGCGGCGACTCTTGTGGCAGCGGCGACTCTTGTGGCGGCGGCGACTCTTGTGGCGGCGCGTGGAGGCGCGTGGGTGGTCCGTTCGCCGCGATCTTCGTACCACGGTGGTCGCCCAACCGAGACGATTCCGATGGTGTGGTCGCCGGTCGATTCTGGAACTCCGGCGGCGACGGCAGTGACGACGACAACGGTGGAGGCGACGACAGCGACGGCGACTGCAACGACAGCGGCAGTGATGGGTGCCGAAGACCGTGGAGTTGACTGGAACTATTCCTGTGCTCTAGATAGCATATGAGAAATAGAGAAGATTGGGAGAAAATATCCCTTGTGTGTTTAGCATACACATAGGGTAGTTTATTTATATTGTAAGATATGGGCCAATGCCCTTAATACAGAATAGACTAAGCCCAAATAACAGAAACACATATCTTAACATCTAACAGTAGGGAATTGGCGGAGGAGCTGAAGTTGCCCATGGAGGACAAGCCACCCTATTAGGTGAGTCTGGGTGATGGACAAAGAAAAAAGACTCGGGGGTGTTGCGAGAAGGTAGTAATTACCTTGGCAGAAACTGAAGTGGAGGAGAGGTTCCATCTGTTTGAGCTTGGTGGTGTAGACATAATTCTGGGTGTGGAATGGTTAGCTAAGCTGGGGGAAGTGATGTTGAATTGGGGGAAGATGACCATGATGTACAAACAAGGCGGAACGAAGGTGATTATTCGGGGGGATCCAACTTTGGCTAGGAGATTGGTGGAACCTAGGTCATTACTGAAGCTGATAGAGGTGGAGGCTTGGACTTTAGTATGGGACTTGGGCCAGGTCGAAAGGGATGATGAGCCAGGGGAGTATCTAGGGCTGACAGGGGAACAAAAGGCATGAGCTAGAAGGGATTCTGGACATTCACTCCTAGGTTTTCTAGGAGATAAGGGGGTTGCCCCCAAACAGAGAAATAGTGCATCAAATTCCCCTTAAGGAAGGGGTAGACCCAGTAAACGTGTGTCCATGTAGATACCCACACCTTATGAAGGGAGAAATTGAGAAGCAAGTGGTAGAAATGTTGAGAGTGGGAATAATTAGACCAAGCATTAGTCCATACTCCAGCTTGATCATTTTGGTCAAGAAGAAGGATGGTAGTTGGCGTTTTTGTGTGGATTACAGGGCCTTAAACAGGGCAACCATACCAGATAAATTCCCAATCCCGGTGATAGAAGAGCTCTTGGATGAATTGAGAGGAGCTAAATACTTTTCCAAGATAGATTAAAAGCAGGGTATCATCAAATTCGGATGGGAGAGGGGGATGTTCACAAAACAACCTTTAGGACTCACCAAGGCCACTATGAGTTGCCTTTTGGCCTCACTAACACGCCAACAACTTTTCAGAGTGCAATGAACAACTTATTGCAGCAGTATCTCAGAAAGTTTGTGCTGGTTTTTTTTTGATGACATATTGGTGTATAGCCCCACTTGGGAGGATCACTTGGAGCAAGTGAAGTTGGTGCTGCAGCGGCTGGAACAACACAAGTGGGTGGCTAACAGAAAGAAATGTGAATTTGGGAGAGATCAGAGAGGGGGGTTGAGATGGATCTGGAGAAAATCAGGGCGGTTTTGGAGTGGGAGGAGCCAAGAACCTTGAAAGCTTTGAAAGGGTTTCTAGGCTTAACTGGTTACTATAGACGCTTTGTGAAGGATTATGGAAAGATTGCAAAACCCCTGATAGAATTGTTGAAGAAGGTGCAATTTGTTTGGAACGAGCAGGCCAAGGCTGTCATGGCACGATTGAAGGAGGCTATAACATCTGCCCCAGTACTCACACTACCCGATTTTGGCCAGACCTTTCACATAGAATGTGATGCTTTAGGAGGAGGAGTTGGGGCGGTTTTGACACAGGGGAAGAAGCCCATTGAATTTTTATGTAAGGCCTTGTCTGAAGGATCCTTAAACAAGTCCATTTATGAGAAGGAATTAATGGCATTGGTCTTGGCTATCCAGCACTGGAGGCCATATCTATTGAGGCAGAAGTTTATTGTGCATACTGATAAGAGAAGTCTGAAATACTTGTTGGAGCAAAGGATAACCACCCAGAATCAACAAAACTGGATGGTAAAACTCGTGGGCTATGATTTTGAGATTTTATACAAAGCTGGAAACACTAACAGGGTGGCTGATGCCCTGTCTCGTAGTGGAGAATGGGGTGAGGAGGAAAGAGAATTGAGAGTGGTTGCCAGACCCTACTGGCAGGACTTCCAAGAGGTATTAAAGGAGGTTGAGGAGGATGAGGTTCTGAAGAAGGTGATAGCAGATATTTAGAGGGACCCAAATGCTCATTCAACATACACCCTAGAACAGGATAGGTTGCATTACAAAGGAAGACTGGTGCTATCTGCGAAATCGGTGTGGATACCCAAGCTTCTGGTTGAGTTCCAATCAACCAGCACGGGAGGCCACTCTGGGGTGTACAAAACGTACAGAAATGTAGCCCAATCTTTGTATTGGATAGGGATGAAAAGGTCAGTTACAGACTTTGTGGCAAGTTGCTTGGTGTGCCAACAACACAAATATTTGACATCTTCTCCTCAAGGGCTATTACAACCACTGCCCATACCTCACGCAGTTTGGGAGGAAGTGAGTATGGACTTTATAGTGAAGCTGCCAAAATCCCAAGGTTATGATGCAGTTCTGGTAGTAGTTGATCGCCTAAGCAAATATGGCCATTTTTTGCCACTCAAGCATCCTTATTCAGCTCAGACGATAGCAGAGGTGTTTGTTAAGGAGGTAGTGAGGTTACATGGGATCCCAGTTTCAATTGTCAGTGATAGGGATCCCTTGTTCTTGAGCATTTTCTGGAAGGAGCTACTTAGGATGCAGGGATCCCATCTCAGGATGAGTACAACGTATCATCCTAAGTCAGATGGCCAAACTGAGTTGCTAAACAAAATTTTGGAGGGGTATTTATGGTGTTTCTGCTCTGAGTAGCCAAAGAGTTGGAGTGCAATGCTATCTTGGGTTGAATACTGGTACAATACCAGTTATCAGGGTGCAACAGGTGTGCACCTTTTGAGACGGTTTATGGTAGACATCCACCTTCCTTGAGCAGATTCGTACCAGGGTAGTCACCAGTAGAAGCGGTTGCCCAAGAATTGCAAACAAGAGACGAAGCTCTTAAACAGCTGAAGTTTCACTTGACTCGAGCTCAGGATTTAATGACCCAACAGGCGAATAAGAGGAGGCGACCAACAAATATAAAGGTGGAGGATTGGATTTACTTGAAGATCAGACCTCATAGGCAATCTTCCATGCCATCAAGATTTCATCTGAAACTATCAGCTCGATACTTTGGTCCTTTTCAAGTGGTGCAACAGGTGGGAGAGGTGGCTTACAGGCTCAGGTTACCAGAAACAGCTAGGATATACCCAGTCTTCCATGTATCCTAGCTTAAGAAGGTAGTGGGTGGAAAGAAGGTGGAGAAGGAGCTGCCGCCTGAGTTGCAAGCAGAAGGACCTACGTTTTGGCCCGTTAGAATCTTGGAAAGCAGGCAAGTGCAACAAGGAGAAGAGATGGTTCAGCAAGTGTTGGTGGTATGGCAAGAAGGAGGAAGAGAGGGAGCAACCTGGGAAGATAGGATTACTATCAAGGATCAATATCCCGATTTCAACCTTGAGGATAAGGTTGTTGAGGGGGCGAAGGGTAATGTTAGGAGGTTAAGAGTGTACGAGAGAAGAAATAAACATTAATTGCCTAACTGCTAGGCAGTTAGGAAAGACGGGAATAAGAATGTATAAATAGCAATTTTATAGTCTTTTAGAGGACTTTTGGTTAGTTGTTGTTTCTAATAGGAATTTTTCAATCCTGTGGGGGAGGTTAAGCTCTCATGGGCTCTCTGTACATTGTTTCTTGTCCTTGTTAATACAAGAAAGGCTATTCTTTGTGTCTGGTGTGTGATCTGGAGTGTGTGTGTGTGTGGCTGTCTATTGAGGTTTCTTGAGTAGAAACCTATCACCACATTATAGGACTCTAAACCTGTCACTTTTTTCTACAACTCATCTAATTAAGGAGCATGAAAGTGGTAATGGTTTGATAATTTGTTGTAGGGGATTTAATCACTTTTCAAAAACTAACTCTTGTAAGCTTTTAAGTGGAGGACAAGTTGGCCTTATCGTGCAATTTTTAGCCTGTGTAGTGAAAGCGGACTGGATTCTTCTTGCTAGATGTTTGTACAATGTTTTTCAAACCCAAAATCTCAATGCTCTTGAAAAGACAAATCATGGATATTTCCTGTTATTCAAGTGTTTTCCTTTCAAGGATCTCAGTGCTAAAACATAACATTTTATGTGAATGATGGTGTTGATTTTAAGGTTAATACTATTTGTGGATTTGTACAGTTTCATGTTAGATGAAAACCACGACTGGATTTAGAAGTCTTTTTTAATCTGATGTGACATACATGATGCTGATGAATTATTGGTTTTCTTCAAAGATTTCCATATTTAGGTTATTATTATCTATTAACTTTGTTATTGGTATGTAGGACCATCTTTCAAATATCAGAATGCTTTTGGTGACATTGTTCTGCAATGCAAATCTTATATTACTTTGCTTATGTCGTGTTATTGTGCTTAATAAAAGTTATGTTCTTTATTTGTTAGGCCTTACAAGCGCAGGGCTTCAAATATCCACTTATCCAGTCTGTATATGATTATTGGAAAGAGAAGGTATGGAATCAACATCATGTTATCATCACTTACATGAGGGACATGCCTCTTTTTTTTTTTATCTATATATAACTTTGTGAATTAGTTTCAATAATGATTTTCATTAGGAATATGGAATCTGTACTGTACCAGGTCTTCATACATTCTTTGTTGGGATGACAAACTGGGTGAAGTGGGTGTGGGCTTGATTATACCCATCCTTGTTCCTGAAATAAAATTTCACATCCATCCTTGTCCGCAATACTCGATGGGCATGAAATTTGTCTCATCACCATACCTGTCGGATGTATTTGTACACGTGTCTGTGCAACTCACATTTATTTTATAGTAAATACAAATCCAAGCAAAGAAAAATGATATTAAGAATTCAATGTCAAAAGACATACATATTCTTCTCTTCACTGCCAAATAAGAATGAAAATAATTATAATTGCATAAATTTCAAAGTAAAGTACCAAATAGACTAAAAATGCCTTAGTAATTTAAAATGAGCATTTGTGCGAGGATGGAACAAATATGTACATATTGATCCTAAATCCTTGGCCCTGATTTGAAAAGTTGGGTATTACTCATACTCATGTGTGGTTAATCCAACCTTTTCTTGTTAATATTGGAATAAGTTTGGAAAATACCCGTGTGTAAAATTTTATTTTCCATCTTTAATTCTTAGAGCATTTTCTAATACAGCTGGCAACAAAGAATATTCTGTTTTAAAACAGAATGAAAAATGCATATTTATGCTGTAATCCCACCCCCCTCAAACTCAAGGTGAATATTTTTCAGAAAACCCTTTCACATTGAGTTTGCTTTTTGGCTGGAGAGAGAGGCCCTGTCAGCACATCTGATCATTTGATCTCAAGCTGGAATGTGGTAAATCTGATGTTGTTTCCATAGAACTTTTTCTTGAATAAAAAGTAAATGAGTCTCTGTTAGGATATAGAGTAAGGGGAAAGGGGATTAGGGTAGAAGGGAGAGGACGGTATAAATAGATTGACTGTATAGTTAGAAGGGACTTTTGATGAATTGATTTGTTGACAGGTATTGACCTGTGACGAGGGTTAAGCCTTGGTTTCCATTCTGTACAGTGATTCTTACTGTGAATAGAATTCAGTTTCCTTCTTTCTGTGTCTTTTTCTGGGAGGAAGAGAGTTCGTGATTAGGTTCCCCATTTAGGAACCTATCAGTCTCTATGTGTTTAGTCCAACTGCAAAGAAGATTGTAAGCTATAGCTACTGCATTTTTAATATCACAGAGCCGAACATGAGTAAAGAAAGGAACTTGAAGTTCCTATAATAGAGCCTGAACCCCAGTCAACTCAGCTTAAGTCTATTCTGCAATGATCAGCCTCTGTGCCAGGTCTGGCAGTAACCTGTTGTTTCTTTGCTTGACCACCAAGTTAGGATCCAAGTAGATGGCAGAACCAAGGTAGATCTTTTGACATAAATGTCGGAGGAGCAGTCAGCATCACACATAGCTGTGACCATTAGGTCTGCAAACAGCAGCTGGTTGCATGTGAAGATCATGAGAGAGAGTGCCCTTAAGATACGTTAGAATTCTTTTGATAGCTACTCGGAGAGTCTATGGGGTTTTCCATGAATTGGCAAATTTAGTTAACTTCAAAACCTACTTCAGGCCTTGTGACAGTAGTTACTGCAGGGCACCAACTACATATGTATAATGGGGTCGGATCCTGAAACAAGTTACCACCATTTTTAGAGAACTTGTAGGAGAGAAGAAATAGGTTGGTTGAGCTTCAACCGTTTTGGTCCTGTGTTATAGGTCTTTAATGTATTTTCTTTGAGTCGTAAAAGGAGACATGTTTGGTAGATGTTTGAGATGAGGTGAGCTGCCAATAATGATAATATCATCCACATAAACCAGGATGAAAATAGTGAGTTTGAGGCTTGTATTTGAACAGAGAGAATCATATTTACCAGATTGAGATCCAAACTGAATGAGGGTAAACTTGAGTCTGTCAAACCACAGCCTTGGTACCTGTTTAGGCCATAAAGTGCCTAGTTTAGCTTCCAAACAAGAGATCTGTCGCCAACTTCAAATCCTGGGGGCTGCATCATGTAGATTGTTTCTTTTAAGAAAATCATTAAGGAAAGAGTTATTCACATCCAAGTGAAATAACTGCCAATTATTAGCAAGTGCAAGGATGATGGTGAGCCTGATGGTAATAGGATTAATAACTGAAGAAAATGTTTCATTAAAATTAAAACCATGGGCTTGATACCAACCGAGCTTTTTATTTGTTTGTGGACCCATTTGCATTTTCTTTAACCCAAAATACCCCTTTACACCACCCTCATGTTGTTCTATCAGAATGCCAGGGAGTTATGAATGGGAAATAGAGAAGGTTGAAGTCTGGATTATGAAATCCAGACTTGGACCTGGTTTGCATGGGATGATTATTACAGTTCTGGGATCAGTTTCAGTGTGTGCAAGAGTGGGTGAAGAGCTAGCCTACGTTTGTGATTGGGTGAAGGTGAAGGAATATTTTGAGCACTACGAAGTTTTCAGAGGAACGGACAAGCTGCTGTGAGGATGTAGACAGAACTTTGAGGTGTGTGGTTTGGAGAAGACAGGAAGATTTAAAGACATGTTAGACATACAGGTCTTGGTTAAAGGTGAAGTATAGAGAGGGAGGTAGCATTAGTGGGACCTTTCTGGAAAATTTCAGAGTACGGCCTATTCCATAACCATTGCCACAATGACCACCGTTGTTGTCACCTCAATCTCCGTACATGGCTACTGCTACCACAAGCATCATTCACCATTATAGCCGCCAAAATGTTCAACATAACTATAATTGGACAAGTTAGGTAACCTTGAGAGTAGTTGACATAGGAAGATAAGGATTGTTTTTGAAACCTATTGTTCTGAGATTCATGCACAAGAAGAGCCTCAAGTTGTTGGACCAGTCTTGAATATGCTTTCAATGACTGAAACTAATGGTGCATACTCTTGAGGTAATCCTTCCAGGTGCAAAAGAAAGGGAATAATTGAAGAAGATACCTTGGTGGTTGCCTCCAGGAAGTGGTGCGACAAGATGGTCAGATTTGATCAGAACAAAATGGTAACATAAAAGGTTGTAAAAACTCTAGTTGGGCTTTATAATGTTGTTTAAAAAATGACCTGTTTGCCATGGCCATGTGGCAATGGCAATAGCAGAAAATGGTGGATGACACCGAAAATGGCCATGTAATGCATTTAAAATGGCATAAGGAATCTAAACTGTCTTGCTATTCTGCCACGATGGCATCACACTGCCATTTGACAAAAGTTATATCCACTTATCCACAACCTTTTTATATCAATAACCCTAAGCATATACCTGTTTACTCTATTCTACCCAATATTCTGTACAATGATGGATTGGATCTTTTTGTCCTTAAGAAAATTTTCCTTTGCGTTTGAATTTCACCTTTGAAAAAGAAAAAGAACACTTGAAAATGTCTCCATTTTATCCACCTAGCTTGAACCATTTGATTTATGTCTATTCCTATGTTTCTTTATATGATAGATCCAAAGTGCCTAAGTTGTGCTACAAAGTATATGATGGCACTGTGTATTCATGCTATCTAAATTGTAGTTGGTAATTTTTTATTTGCTTTTATTAGTTAGTATATGACAAAAATATCTTTTCCCTTGTTTGTATGCTTTTTGTGGCAGCGAGAACGATGGCAAAAGCCTGTTTTGCGACGTTTGCAGGTTAGACTTTAGAACATTATAATTAATATATTATTTTCCTGTTATATTAGTCTGTAGTTTGCTGCTAACTATTGTACTTGATGTTTTTTGTTTTTATTTGTTTTGCCCACGGGGGAGGTGTAGTGGGCCTATATCTATTCTTGTTTACCTAAAATAGTATGCTGGGCAAGCCCATTATGATGAATTTTGACAAGATGAACTGCATTTTTCATACAGCCACCTCCACCAGTTAACGACACCAACCCATATAATGTCTTTCGGCCAAGGGAGAAGGCCCACAGGCTTCACACAAGAAGGGTAGGTGGAAAACTTGGCAAATGTTTTCATTGTACATCATTGTTGGGTAAATGCTTTTCCCTGAAAGGCATGAGTTTATTTAAGACTTCAAAGGGTTTTAGGTTGACTTAATCCCGTACATTTTTCTTTTCAGATGCAAAGAAGGGAGAACAATGTGCAGTCATTTGAAAAGCTTCGCCAGGTCAGCTCTTCAAATTTGATTATGATACTTAGGCTTCTGTTAAAGTTAGTAAAATTGAACTCGGATCTACTCTTTTTTAGCCGGTCTGGTTAAGTGTGAGATAATGATTTTATGAACTTGTGGTTTACCCTTCCTCTATGAATTATTATTTCAAAGAAAGGGAGTCTTAAAAGGTTTTAAAGGATTATTAGAGGTTTCTTTGCCCTAATTATTATTTCAGAGAATGTTGAGTTTCTTGAAAGACTTGTGACCTGTGTTCCATGTGGTTCTAATCAAGTTTCTCCTGATGATTATACAGAAATCTGAATTCTTTGTAGAATATAATCGTGTATATACGTTGAGTGAAAGTAATATTTCCTCACTTGAAAGTTTAGTAGAATCATCTTTGCATTGTCATGATCTTTAATCTTTTTACTGTATCTCTCTCATTCACTGTTAAGAGCTCAACTTTTGAGAAAAGAATGTTGTAAAAGTAATCTCTCTGAAACCCATCAGTTTTTGTGGTTGTAAGTAGGATTGTTGTCATTGTAGTACAACAAATTAATAAGATGGTGGGGGCTTGGAACGGTCTTGATTTGACCAGAGAAAAAGAACCTATTTAAGTGATATGTATCCATTAATTTAGTGTGTGGCTTTGTTTGCTTGATATTGTTTGAAAGGCAACATAGTGTTTGGTAAACAAAATTTCTCATCTAACTGAACTGTCATTATCATGAATTTTCTTTTGATGACGTACTTTAATGAAAAATCCATTTAGTGGATAAGACAACTTGCAGCTAGATTAATGAGATTTTGAGTAATCTGGTGTTGAAGTAGTTTCTAATTCACTTGATAAAGAAACATAATTTAGAAATTGAGGCACAAGTTTTAGCTTATGGTTTCTGTTGGAAATCATGCATCAATAACTAAACTATTTTTGGAGAATTAAGAGAAAGAAACTCTCTTTTTCATATTATTATCTTCACACTAAACACATACTTATACAATAATGAAAAACAGTAATCAACAATAAACAGTAAACAATAGGCTCCTACAGAGCCTATATCTAAAAACATATTACATTTCAACACTCCCCCTCAAGCTGGAGCATATAAGTCATATGCCCCAAGCTTGGAACATATAAATTGAATTCTAGGCCCCCTTAGAGATTTGGTCAACATGTCTCCGAGTTGTTCATTAGAATTGACAAATTCAGTAACCAGTTCCTTTGACAACAACTTCTCTCTAATAAAATGACAGTCAATTTCTATGTGTTTCGTCCTCTCATGAAACACAGGATTGGAGGAAATGTGTAGAGCTGCTTGATTGTCACAGTACAGTTTCATTTGCTCATTTTTACAAAACTTCAATTCTTGAAGAAGTTGTTTAATCCACACAAGTTCACATGTAGTCAGAGCCATAGATCGGTATTCAGCTTCAGCACTAGATCGAGCAACAACGTTTTGTTTCTTACTTTTCCAAGATACAAGGTTCCCACCAAGTAAAACACAATATCCTGTAGTAGATCTTCGATCAATTGGACTACCAGCCCAATCTGCATCACAATATCCTTCGATCCGAGTGTTTCCCTTGTTCTCATACAATAGTCCCTGTCCTGGACTTCCTTTTATGTATCTGAGAATGCGAAGTACTGCATTCCAATGATCAACATGTGGATTTTGCATAAATTGACTCACAACTCCAACTGGATAAGAAAGATCAGGTCTTGTTATGGTAAGATAAATGAGTTTTCCAACTAGTCTTCTATATCTCTCTGGGTCTGAGAAAGGTTCACCCTGATCTGTCATTAACTTTTGATTTGGGTCCATGGGATTGTCAATGGGCTTGCAATTTGTCAGACCTGTTTCCTCTAAAATGTCAAGAGCATATTTCCTTTGTGAAATAATGACACCTTCTTTTGACTGTGCCACTTTAATACCAAGAAAATATTTTAGACGACCCAGATCTTTAGTTTGAAAGTGATTGAACAGATGATTCTTTAACTGATTAATTCTAGTGATGTCATTCCCTGTAATAACAATATCATCAACATACACCATGAGATAAACACATTTGTCAGGAGAATAGTGACCATAAAACACTGAATGATCCGCCTCACAACGTTTCAGTCCAAATTTTTGCACCACCTGACTAAATTTACCAAACCAAGCTCGAGGTGATTGCTTTAAGCCATAAAGGGAACGACGCAACTTACAAACTAATCCAGACTCCCCCTGAGCAACAAATCCAGGAGGTTGCTCCATGTATATCTCCTCTTCCAGATCACCATGAAGGAAGGCATTTTTAATGTCTAACTGATAAAGAGGCCAATGACGAATGGCAGCCATAGCAAGAAAAATACGAACGGTACTGGTTTTAGCCACAGGAGAAAAAGTATCACAATAGTCTTGGCCATAAACTTGAGTATAGCCCTTAGCTACCAGTCGAGCTTTAAGGCGATCAATTTTACCAGTAGGACCAACTTTAACAGTATAAATCCATCTACAACCAACAGGCTTCTTATCAGGAGGAAGAGGGACAAGATCCCAAGTGCCATTGTGTTCAAGTGCCTTCATCTCATCAACCATGGCTTGTCGCCATCCAGAATGAACAAGTGCCTCATGAATATTATTAGGAACCTTAGTCGATGATAATGAGGAAACAAAGGAGAAATATGTAGGAGACAAGTTATGATAACTCACAAAATTATAAATAGGATATGGATTGCGAGTAGAACGAATACCTTTACGGAGGGCAATGGGCCAGTTATCATCTGAATCAGTAGAAGGTGAAGATGATGAAGGATCCATGGTCTGAGGATCTGATGCAGAAGGATCTGAGTCTCGAGGATCGTCAGTGTTAGGAGTTCGAGATTGAGTTCGACGTTGATATGTGATAAGAGGTGGAGGAACAATGTTATTTGGATTTTGATTTTGAGGTACTGAATCAGGAATAATTAGAGGATCACATGTTGGTAAAGGAAACATTTGTTGAACAGAGGAACGATCCTCCATGGAGGAAGAAAAAAAAGGTGTATCCTCAAAGAATGTGACATCAGCTGACATATAATATCTCTTTGTGGAGGGAGAATAACATCTATACCCTTTCTGAAGACGAGAGTATCCTAAGAAAACACACTTGATAGCTTTTGCTGAGAGCTTATCAAGACCTGGAGAAACATTATGAACAAAACACATACACCCAAATACACGTGGGGAAACATGGTATAAAGTGTCGTTGGGAAAAATGACAGAGTGAGGAATTTTATTATTAAGAGAGGAAGAAGGCATCCTATTGATAAGAAAACAGGCAGTGAGGACTGCATCGCCCCAATGATGTACAGGAACATTAGTATTCAACATTAAGGAACGTGCAGTTTCAATGAGATGTCTATTCTTTCTTTCTGCAATGCCATTTTGTTGTGGAGTGTGAGGACAGGTTGACTGGTGTAAAATTCCTTGGGAAGATAAGAATGAAGAAAATGCTAGAGAGAAGTATTCCTTAGCATTATCACTTCGAAGAATTTTAATTGTCTTCCCAAATTGGTTCTTAATTTCAATAAAAAAGGACTTGAATATGGACAAAAGTTCAGATCTCTCTTTCATTAAATAAACCCAAGTACATCGAGAGAATTCATCAATAAAGGTTACAAAATAATTAAAACCAAATGAAGTAACACGACTTGGTCCCCAAATATCTGAATGAATTATTGAGAAAGGAAAATCACACTGTGTCTCAGATCTTTTAGGATAGGAAGATCTAACATGTTTTCCTAATTGACAAGATTCACAATCTAAGACTTGGATGTTTTTGAGACTTGGAACCATCATCTTCAACTTGAACAAACTTGGATGGCCTAGACGATCATGCAGAAGTTTGGGGGATGAAGTGGTAAAGCAGGAAACTGAGGAATGAGGTTTTAAGAAATAAAGTCCTTGAGACTCATGTCCTTCTCCAATCAGACGACCTGTCCCATGTTCCTGTATAACAAAAGAATTGGCCGTAAAGGTTATGGAACAATTTAAGGTACGAGTCAACTGACTCAAAGAGATTAAATTGTATGGACAATTGGGAACATATAACACAGAATTTAAACTTAGTGAAGGAGATAAGGAAACTGTTCCAATTCCCTGAGATTTCACTTTTGATCCATTGGCAACGGTAATGAGATGAGGAATTCTTGGAGAAGACAATGAAGAAAATGAAGGAATGTTACCAGAGATATGGTTTGAGGCACCTGAGTCCAGAATCCATGGATTATGACCTTCCACAGATTGAGATAGGCTGGCTGTAGGCACACTAGTCATGACAGAGGATTGGCCAGGATTAGACGGTTTTCCAGATTTGTAACGTAAAAATTCTTCATATTCTTCATTTGAAATTCTGGATTCTAGATCACCAGATTTAGACACATGAGCAACTTTGTCTGGATATCCATGTAGAACATAACATTTGTCTCGAGTATGGCCTAGTTTCTTACAGTATGTGCATTGAGGAGGAGGACGTATGCTACGACCACCACGTCCTCGGTTGCTTCTGCCTCCTCCTCTTCCTTGTGGCACTCCTCTTCCTTGTGGCATTATCATAGCTGATGTTCCAATAACATCGATTGAATTCTCATCTTTCACCAATGGAGGTACTCGAAGAAGTCGAGTAACCAAACCATCCATTGAAGGGATTTGATCACCAGCTAAAACTTGATCACGTACATGATCATAATCGGAGTGTAAGCTTCTCAGAATTAGGACCATGTAAAACTTGTCAAGCTTTTTATTGATCCCTTCTAATGAATCAGCTACAAAGAAGTTCTTTAATTCTTCTACAGCAGCCCGAGCCTTTGCTATATGAGAAACCATGTCATGGTTGACTTGTTTTAGAGAAGCTACTCTTTGGGTTGCATCAAAAAGACGTTGTACATCATTTGCAAAAATATCTTCTGCCCTCTTCCAGAATGATGAACATGTTTTATAGGGTCTCAAGATATCTAAAACCTCTTGCTCCACTGACTGCCACAAAATTGCGCATAACTGAAAATCCAATTTTTGCCATTGAGATTTTTCTTCATCTGGAACCATAGAGATATCTTGTTCTAGATGATCATGGTGTCCTTGACCAAGAAACCATAATTCCACTGCAGAAGACCAAGATAAATAATTTTTCCAGTTGAGTTTTGCAGATGTAATGATAGGAGTTGCAGATAGAGAGGAATTAATTGCAGTAGATGCCATTACAGATCGGAAAATGAACCAGACTTGGAGAGATATTCAACTATTGGGAGAGAGAAAACCCTAGGTATCAATTACACCCACTGAAACAGGGAAGTAAGATCAGATATAGGCTCAGGAGAGTGAGGCGAGCGGAACCCTAGATGCGCGGTGAAATTCCGACCAGCGTAGGGCGGCGCGTGAACAGTACGCGCGCGAGATCTGGCGGGCTGCGGCGGCGCGTGGCAGCGCGTGAGGGCTTTGCAGGGACGGCGACCACCAGGGTTGGGTCGCGCTCACGGAGGCGCACAAAACCCCTAAATTTTCCTGAGAAAATGGGGTACCGGCGACGGCGACGGCGACGGCGAAAACGGCGGCGACGGCGGCGGCTGGTGGTTGATGGCGTCTACAGAAGAGAGCCCCAGTGCTTGGCTCTTGATACCATTTTGGAGAATTAAGAGAAAGAAACTCTCTTTTTCATATTATTATCTTCACACTAAACACATACTTATACAATAATGAAAAACAGTAATCAACAATAAACAGTAAACAATAGGCTCCTACAGAGCCTATATCTAAAAACATATTACATTTCAACAACTATAATATGTAAAGATACAAACCTCAACTTGAAGCTAGTTTTATAAGATAGAGTTAGGCTTAAATTCTACTTTCACATATAGCATCTGAGCTATCCTAGTAAGGTTTATGGAGTCTATCATGTCATCTATCCTAGTAAGGTTTATGGAGTGTATCATGTCATCTGCTATAAGACCGTCCATAAATATCTATTTCTATGCTCAAGACGTCTTGTCTTAGATATGAAGGGGTGGATGGAAGATCTCAAATTAACTAGAGATTTTACTAAATTATGATATAAAAGTGGGTGCATCTTTTCAAGCTAATTTTGTAAAGTCAAGTTAAGCCTAGGACCTACTTTCAACCTGTTGTTTATACAATATTGCTGCTATTCTTTATATAATTGTCAGTTATAATTAAAAATGATTTGATTTTAGTTCATTTCATTCTTTTTTAGATATTTTGATGTAAAAAGTGTTAATATTCATATTGTCTTTCTGAAGTAATCGATGGCTAAGGAGACAGTTTTTCTTTCTTTTTTTATTTTTCGGATTAGAGTGTTTCTTATGCAATGTATAGTACTTGAAAACATATTTGAAGCTTTGACTGCAAACAGGTCAGGCGCAACCTTGACCAAGCTAAGAGCTTGTTGGAAGCTTTGATCAAGGTGTGACTTCCAAGTTATTTTTGAGTGTTATACCATATTTCTATCATTTTTTTTTCAATCTTATTGTGTTGAATACAATCATGACCAGAGGGAGGAGAAAAAAAGAGAAGTAATGGAGAGTGAAGTTACATTGCAGAGGATGCAAATGAAGTACAAGGTATGGATGTTCTTTTGAATGTTTATTGTCTTCAATCTGCTGACAATTTAGAGCTGATCATTATTAGTGTTAATTCCCCTTTTTGGATGGAATTGGACTGGATTGATTTTTCTTTGGTTGAGTTAGAATACAAAATCTTTTTGTATATATTGAGACCTATTGAACATAGTGAAAAACGATAGGAATTTATTTACTCTTGTTTTTTTGGCTATCTGAATTAAGTATAGTTTCTGCTAATCAGAGTTGTAATAAGCAAACTCCATGTTCTAGTTCTTAGTGGTTGACTGAGAAGGCTGAAAAAAGGAAAAAAACGTAAGAATTTGTATATAACTATGCAATTTGATGCACCTTGCTGGATCAATTCTATAATTTATTAGCGCTGTGTACTTTGGATATTGTTTCTTTGGCTTGTCATAGAATGCATTGTGAGGTAGATTTTTTGTACCTATGAACCAATGTGTGGGTTTCTATTTCAGCATGAAACTGAATTTTTGGAAGACAACTTGGCATTCTCTGGCTTTACTGCTTTCTCTTCCAAGTTTGTTTCAAGTGAAGAAGAATATTTCGATTCTGATGATGTCATGACAAACCGCCTTCCTAGAACACGTTCTACTGCAGTACAGAGTTTGCCTTCCCATGACACCAACCTGCCCATGGTTACTACAGCTAGCACAAAGCAAGAGTTTAGGAGGAGATATGTCCCGCACGGATGGCCTCATAAACTGGTATTTATTTCATTATCTAACTACCCATCTATCTAGAAAGAATTGTATGATGTGAGTGCACAAGAAGAGCATATCTTGACGGTATAATCCTAAATGAATAATGAAATTATAGATTTATGTAATTAATTCAATTTTGAGCACCTATGTATGATTCCATGGCCAAGAATTACCCATTTCACTACATTTTTTTAAAGAGTTATTCTTACAACTCTACATTTTATATACCAACCCGTTTTGTGTTTATCTCTCTGCACATATCATTCATTACATTTTGTATTTCTGTTGTAAAGTTTGTTGTACTAGTTGTGGTACAAATACAATTTGTCTGTGAAGTGTTCTCTTCCCCTTCCATTTCTGTACATGTCCTCGTAGTTCAGCATGGTTGTTGATGAGTTGTTGTGACATGGGATTATGCAGGATCCACTTGAGCCAGTTTTATTATTCACTAAACCTCTACTTCCAGATAAGTTGGCCATGGCAGGCATTATGCCACCGGATTCTATAGCAACAAATGGGGTGTCATCGCCATCGTATAGATTTCGCGGGCGAATGGGTAGAGGTGGTCGGATAATATTTGACCGGTGGAATCCTCTTATGCAAACTCCAATTGATTGTGGTAATTCTTATTATATGCCTCCCAAACCACGACCTTCAACATGTAACTAATTTGTTTTTGTTATCTGATGCTAAAATGGTACCTTTCCTGTTGGTTAGAATTTAATTGATAATCATTGGGAAGGTACAATGTTGCAATGGAAACTTGTAAACATGATTTAGGTCTGTAAGGTTTTCTCTTCTTTTTCTAGGTACAAGGTCATTCAAGTATTTTTCATTGGGGGCAGTGAAGCTAGATGCATTTTGTATTAATATATCTTCGAGTTTCCTCTGCCTTGGTTCATGCAATGGGTTTTTTATTTTTTTTCTGTATAAAAAAAATAAGGTAAAGCTTCCAAAGAACCAAAATAACACTTTCAAAATAAATTCACATGATAACATCTGAATTTACTTGTGATTTCTTTTTGAGTGGGTCGATTTCAGTTTTGATGCAAGCAAATACCTTATTGAAGTCTTGTTAAATGACCTTTTGATTGTGGTTAGCAATACCAATTCTAACTTGGAATCTATTGGATAGAAGTATTTTGGACTCCATATCTTTTTAGAGGCTTTTCAAGTTGTGTTCCCCCCCCCCCCCCCCCCCCCCCCCCCCCCAAAAAAAAAAAATAAACTACTCCTGCTGTTTCGAGACATTTTCAGACATTTTATGTAATGTAAATATGAAAACTTTTTTATGCTGCTAAACAACATATTATAAGGCTATTTTTTTTAATGTACAATCCATCATTTAGATGACAATGTTAGTGTATTTTAGTTAGATGACGTAGTCAGTTTACTTTAATGAAGTTATATTTTTGTTATTTGTCTAACATATACTGCTTTTACACCATTTCATTTAATTCAGGTTATGTTCGCATGTCTTTTCTTTTATTAACTTTAGTTTAACTTGATTGTATATAAGTATTATTATTGTCATTTTTTATTTAAATTGAGTGTATCAAGACATTTTACTATCAACTAAATTTGTCCTCAAATTGAGTACAAGTATATAATGAAACTTTTGATGAAATACATAAAGTTATCGCTGTTTTACAATAATAAGTTGTTAGTTTACAAGGAAAAATTTTTCAATAATAAGTTGTTAGTTTACAAGGAAAAACTTTTTAAGACAGGAATACTCATTGTTCTAGAGTCGAATTTCACAAGGTGTATTCTAAGCACTACAGGTTTTTTTATTTTCTCTCATATGGGACATGTACATAAAGTGTTTATATATTGGACTTAATACGTTCAATTCATCAAAAATTTCTGCTGGAGAAGCTTTTCATTATAGCTTGTCTTACTATCATTACCGTTTCAGAATTATGATTAAATTCTTGCTAATACCTTTTATTGTTGCTTTGAAAGTTGTATAAGAGAATTTTTTTGTATCTGTATGTTGCTATTGACCAAACATTGGATGCAGTTAGAAAACGAAATTATTTTTATGGATTTTGAAACATAACTAAAAAAGTAAACATATTAGGATGACTTTAGAATTTGAAAAATCTACCCTTCCCACCTTTGAAGCATCTATTTGAGGTGCACTGATTTAGATGTTACTCCAATTTAAGAAAAACTGAGGTGCACTGAGTTTATTATATATATGCCATCAGCCCTTGCTTTGATAAGTGAATCAAATTCCCTGAACACTTGTACAGCAGTAGCATGTCACTTTTCTTTTATCTTCAGGATTTGGTTCTGGTCTTTTTACTACATGCACCTCCACAATTTCTTTCTGCACCCCCAAAATATTGATAATTTTATCATCTGTAAGAATGATTTTTGGATTACCTGTTACAGAACTCTCCGAAATTTCTGGAACGTGTGAAATTTATTCTGAAATAGGATTTTGGAAGCGAACTTTCTAGAAAGCATATGAATCCTTTGTTGAATTTTGAAATTCAATAGAAAAAATTCTTAATCAAATTTTGAAATTTGATGGAAAAAAATTCTTTATTGAATTTCAAAATTTGATAAAGAATAAAAAGAATGAGATGTAAGGTTTTTCTAATTGCAAAGAACAATTTTGGAATTTAAAATTTTTTTTTGGAGATGTAGAATAAAATGATTGGATGTGTAGGTGAAACAACCTAATTGATTAGCTGAATTTAATTTTATCCATCTAAAATAAAGAAGGCTATTTCTTTCTACTCCTTATCAAATATCTTCCTACAACCCATCGCATGCTTTGAAAATTTTAATCCAGAATAAGGGTGGAATGAGTGCTTCTGAAAAAATATTTTCGGGTTAGTTTAGCATGTTCCGGAAAGAAAAATCCTGTTAAATGGGTGTTCGAAGAAGTTTGATGGGGTGCAGGAAGTACCTAATAAAAAAATCAACATTATTTTATGCTTATATGCCACTGGCAAGTTCCACTAGAAGTAAAAACAAAGGTAGAAAAAGTGCCTCTTGTAAGTCTTTTAACATCACTTTTTACAGTATGTTTTATGTTCCTCTCTTTACAATATCACAACAATATAAAATAAAAGTTATTTATGAAGCTCTTAATATCCAAATATTTTTTATATTTCAAAAGTGTAAAATTAAATTATTGAAATTATTAATTATTTTAAATCTTTTTTGGAATAGGGTCTTAGTGACCATGATGTCAAGAAGTGTTCTTATTTATGTTATAAGTAAAAAAATAATTTTAAATTGTTGGAAATTAGGTCATTATATAGATATAAGGTAGACTTAATGGTAAAGTTGAAAAATTAGATGAAAGAGGTTGTAAGTTTAACTCTTCTACTAATACTTAGAAGTTATAAGATTGGTTTAGTAGATTTGGAAGTGGGAGTTAAAGAAATTGTGTTCAATTATAAATTATTTACAAGATTAGAAATAAATCATAAAATTTTCCAAAAAATTTAAAACTTGTATGCTGATTTATTAATTTATAATAATTATTTTAAAAGTCATGTCTAAACGATTTTTTTTATTGAGAGAATACATAAAAATTAAACAAAATTTTGTCCATTTTATATTTTTTTCATAACCTCTGTCATCTAAAAGTGTTTGTTTTTGTATATCCTTCACGAATTTGTATCTTTCAGACCATAATAACATGTCCCTACGTGCAAGATCATACCATAATACCATGCACAGAAAATATAATTTTATAAGCTTCGTATAACTTCTTTACAAACATGAACAATGCTAATCTTGGTCCTCTGAGCTACAGCTTTGATTTCAGTGCCAATCTTTCAAACGAGTCCTTGGGACTACCCTGGAGTTAATGAATCATATGCACATTGTAAATCATATTTTCCACAACATTGGAATCCCTTATGAAACATTGGACTTTTCTCATCAATAATTTTCAACTGCATTCTCCAAACTGTTAGGAAGTTCATCCCTGGAAAAGCTGGAAGAATACTTGAGACGAATAAATTAGTTATTAGTTCATGTCAAAGATTAAAGAGTTAAATTACCAATTTAGTATCTGAAATTGTATCTCAGTGTCACTAATTCCTGAAAATAGGGAAAACTCAAACAAGTCCCTGAATTGTTTAAAGGTTTTATTTAAATTTCCCAAATTAATCTCTCTTTTTATTTTGATCTCAGAACATATGTTATTATTATCACTTCAGTCATGGATCTAAGGATCAAAATGACAAAAAGAGAGTTAACTATAGGAACTTAAACAAAACTCAAATATTTCAAGTACTTATTTGAGTTTTTCTTAGTTTCAAGAACTAATACAATAACAATATGAAATTTTATGAACGAAATTCACTATTTATTCAAGACAAAATTGAAAGGGAAATGTGTAATGCTCCTATTACCTTCAAATACATCACAGCCCCGGCATGGAGAAATCATTAGCTGTGTGATAGATTCTGCAAATTATTAGTAACCCTTTGAAGAATTGATGCATCAGCCAGATTTCTGGATTACATCCTTAGCAACTCTAAGCTTCTTAAGTACCAGATGATTTAGAAAACATCATCCTGTACATCGGGGCCTGACGCTCTAAAACATGTTTTTCCCAATCTGATCTTACTCCAAATGGGTTTTCCTCAAGCCACTCACTTTGTCCATACTCCAAATCAAGCTTACTCTTGCCGTATCTCAAAAATTGTTCTTTCATTCTTATTGCCACGGCTTCTACATCAGATTGCAGATAGATCTGGTCAATGTCAATAGTCTAAGTAAGCCTCAGTAATAACAAACTCAAACTTTTCAAACAATTCAAGTAAAGTCACAACTCAGGACAACAAAATGTCAAAAAGGCACAATAAATATAATACTGATAAAACAAATACTTTTCTAGTTTTTTTGTAAGGTCTGGCTTCCCACTCAGATCTGATGAGCAATTTTGTTTTTTGGATTAATGGGGAAGACCTGACCATCAACTGCACATTGATTGAGGAAATACTAGTAGAACTCCTTCAAAGTCTAATTACCTTCCCATTGGGTGCTAGAAGATCCACTACTGCTTCAATTAAAGATCTCTGAAGCATCCTCCATCTGTGCTCAGGCTTATTGAAATCGGGGTTTGGACACTGCAGAAAATAAAGCCAGAATAGAGACTAAGGCTAAGCAGTTGACGGAGAAAAGAAGAAAATTACAGAAAATGTGATTACCACTAATTTGCTTTAAATTCATAGAACCTCATTTACCATAAGGAATAAGTTTGGAGCCCCCTAAAACTTGTCCTTCCACCAATTGTAACATAATACCCCAGAAGTAGATATTCTATCAGAAGGAGATCCAACCCAATCAACATCTAAATAGCAAAATTTTTTTGTATGGTTATCAGAATCATATAACAAATCTTTTACAAGAGATCCTTTAATGTACTTTAATATACGGATGACTGCATTCCAATTATCTTCACATGGGGAATTGATAAATTGGCTCAACACACTATTTGTAAAGGAAATGTCAGGATGAGTAACTATAAGGTAATTTAATTTCCCAACCAATTGTCTATACTGCTTAGGATCTGAAATAGGACCCCCCTGATTTGGTAGGAGTTTGATATTAGGATCCATGGATATGTCAACAATTTTTGAATTCATAAACCCAAATTCCTAAAAAATATCCAATACATACTTCTTTTGAGATATAACAACACCATCATTAAATTGTGCTACCTCAATACCCAAGAAATATTTGAGTTTGCCAAGATCATTGGTTTGAAAATGGTGGCAAACATGTTGTTTCATCTAGGAGATGCCATGGTGGTCACTGTCTGTAAGAACAATGTCATCAACATATACTATCAAATAGACACATCCAACACTTGAGTGATGGTAAAAGATTGAATGATCTGTCTCACTTCGAGCAATACCAAATTGTTGAACAACACTGCTAAATTTTCCTAACCAGTCCTAAGAGACTGTTTTAGGCCACATAAAGATTTGCAAAGGCGACATACCAATACAGAAGACTCCCCCTAAGCAACAAATCCGGGAGGTTGCTCCATATATATTTCTTCCTTCAAATCTCCATTGAGGAAAGTATTTTTGAAATTGAGTTGATAAAGAGGCCATTATTAAGGAGCAACCATGGTTAGAAAAAAACAAACAGAAACCATCTTTGCCACTCAAGAAAAAGTATCTCCATAATTCAATCCAAAAATTTGTGTAGCCTTTAGCTAGAAGTCGAGCTTTGAGGCGATCAATAGTACCATCAGGACCAACTTTGATAGCAAAAACCCATCTGCAACCAACAACAAATTTCACAGACAATAGTGGGACGAGCTCTCAAGTTCTGCTATTCTAAAGAGCACATAGTTCATCTAGCATGGCCTACGCCAACCAGGATGGGCTAAGGCATCACTAATAGATTTAGGAATGGACACAAAAGAAATAGACGAAAGGAAGGTATAAAAAGGTGAAGATAATCTATGGTAACTCAAAGCAGTATAAGGTGGATGTTCTCTTCCTCTTGTCTCGCACATATTTCACATTTTTCGCCTACACTTCATTTAATTGTTCAGCATTTTTCACATTGGCTCCCGCATTGCCAACAAGCCTTCCAACCCCCTTTCCAATGCTTCCACCCTTGAAATCCATGCTTCGTGTTGTCACCATGGATGGTCTCCAGGAACATAGAGCTCTGATACCAGTTGTTAGAAACCAACTTGTACAAAAATTATATTAAATTACTATTACAAGATTTGGTCTATAATTTACCAGATTACACATAACACAACAGAACACATAAACTGAAATAGAACAACACTTGGGACAATACACATCTTCCAAGTTACCAAGAACTTGGTCTCTCCCTTTCCAGATTTCCTCTCCCATCTAATCTGCCTTTTCCCTCCCTTTCACTATTTTCCTGCTGTTCTCATAACTGCCTAGGCAGTTATATTTGGCCCTAATAAAATATTGAAAACTGTCAAACTGATTACAGAATTGTCAAAAAACAATAACTGTCCTATTTACTATAGACCCTACAAAATCTTTATTTCTGGTTTCTCCATTTATAGTGCTTACTTATCAAGGCCAGCATGCTGCAAATTCGTTCATTGGTGCAATGATAGCAATTCATGCGCATCAACACTCAACAGAAGCGTGCACACATAGTAGAATCAATAGCAAAGAACAGGCCCGCAATGCTCAACATAATGTAATAATTCAAAATATAACAAAATTTAATTTATTGACCTGTATTGAGACAAGAACTAATTGTCCTGGGTAAGCAGAAACAATAGAACGGAATGTTGATGTTGCATTGGTAGCAACAAAGTACCTAGAATAGAGAAAACAGGAAACCGAAGCTAAGAAAGTTTAACAAAGGAATTAAATTTCAACCACGAAGGAACTCTAATTAGTCACATGATCGATCATAAGTGCATGTGTGCTTATAATAAGTTCAGAATGTTCTTGTGTCATTCCTTGGGGTTGAACTAAGATAAAATTTAAATTCATTGAATCCAATAAAAAAGAAGACGCTGCATCAATTTGTACAATGAAAGCAACATATTTACCCATTCTTTATGCCATATTGATGAATAGAATCCTGGCAGCGCAAGACATGCTGAAAAAGAAGTTAACAGGAAGATAAGAAAATTATTAAGTAAAAGCCTAGTACGGAAAATAGAAAACAGGGTAGAAGAGAGATAAGAGGACATGACGAGTAGGGAACCTTTTCATTGATCTCCAAACCGAGGAAGTTTAAATCTTGCCTCCTTCTAGCCATTTCAAGAAGGAAAAGCCCATTGCCTGTAAATAAGAGCAAACTATATTAGGGAAAAACCAGTAGCACAAGTTTTCTATTTAATCTACTGTCTCTGAGTCCCATGCTCCATCTTTTTCTGTTACAGAATTTGGGAATTTTTTACAAGGATTTTAGGTTAAACTTAACAGAAAAATTTATGTTATGACAATGCACTCACATCAACTGTATGTTTTATAGTGCATGAGAACTTTAGGAAATGTTTCTAGTTGCAAAGTTTTATAAGCTACAAGCATAATGAACATTAATTTAAAAAAATACCACTTCCAATATCCACAACCAGAGACTGAGTTGGGTCAGAATAAATGCTCCTCCAGTTGATCTCAAAAGGGTATCCCTGGAACATGTAACTACCATAAGCAGTAATAATATCAATCATGCATCAGACACTTAAGTTGCTTAAAGCAAGATCAGTTTTGTTGGAAGTCTTACATTGACTAGAGATAAGGCCAAATTATAATATATAAATGGGGTGCAAACTTCAACATACAAGCCGGTTTTGTGGGGTTAAGTTAGGCTTAAATCCACTTCTTAATATGGTATCAGAGCCATGGTTGGAGCCTTTCCTAGCGAAATCTATGTGGGCATTCTGTTCCACCCATTGTTGGGCCACTATCGGACCACCTATTAATTCTACTCTCACGTTCGAGATGTCTATACCTCGGCGTGAAAGGGGTGTGTTGGAAGTCCCACATCGACTAAAGATAAGGCCAAATTATAATATTAAGTGGGGTGCAAACCTCACCATACAAGCCGATTTTGTGGGGTTGAGTTAGGCTTAAATCCACTTCTTAATAAGTTTCATTAGCATGATTAAACGACATACTATAAGTTAACTGCATTGATGTTAAAATATCAATATTGACCTCATCTTCCTAATTCCTATATGTTAGTTACATTCTGTTACGAAATTAGTTAGTTAATATAGTTAGGATATTGATAGTTAGTTGTGACTTAAATAGACAGTAGGATGTATGGAGAAAGAGAGGAAGTTGGTCACTTTTGTAGATTGGGCATTAGTTCTTTGTTAAAGGAGAAATCAATTGTGAAGGGAAAGCCCTTGGAGGAGAGAGAGTGCTCTCGTATGTATTGATCTTTCATTCTATAAAAAAAATCTATTTTCTTTCTATTTTCAATTCTTGGTATTGGAGAATATTCTCTTCTTTGCTAAGATTTGCTTCTCTGTTTGAGCCTTTGCACAACCGTACCCTAAGGGAAGCTTCTATAAATGCTCCCTCTGTATTTAATTTTGAGTTAAAACTAAAATGAAAAACTCTGATAAAACCACGAAAAGTACAACTGGACACAAGACTCTGTCTTGTAAATCTTTATTGCTTTATTTTCAATTCTGCACCTACCAATGTAATACGCATAGAACTGGCTTAGAATGTTACAACATATTTTCCCCAGAGGTTGTTCGAGAGAACCTCACTCTCCACAATAATCCTGAACTTTTCCTCCTTTCCTCCCAAAAACACTCCCTACACACCTCTTAATAAGACTATTTATAATAGTCTATTACAGTTATGTAATTACAATTGTACTAACTACTTTCTTTTTTTCTTCTTTTGTATCAAACCTATTAATACCCCCTCCATCAAGATTCACCTTGTCCTCAAGGTGAAATTCTAGAAATTCTTTATAATGCAAGTAGAAAATTCCCAACTATTCTCAATATCTGAAAATTTATGTCACCTTCAGTGGTCTTTCTAGTATCTAGCAGTTGTTCTAGAAATACTTCTAGAATATAGTCTTCAGTAAGTGGAGGAGGCATGGGTTGGGTAGATGTGGTAGGCTGCCCTCCCTGGTGACTAGTGATGCTACTTGTTATGTCTGAGATCTCCCCTTTCTCTCTGTAATAGGCACAAAATGGCTTAGAATGTTACAACATATTTTCCCCAGAGATTGTTTAAGAGAACCTCACTCTGTTAGGTTTATAAAGGAGGAGGTTCACTAGGGAGATACAACACCAATGAGACCTAAATCCAACCACATAAGAGATTGGTATCACTCTCTAACTAAAACTTTAAAGGAATGGGTTAATGGGTCTTCATCTTTATATGGTGCTCTAGTTTTTCATTTCTACTTTCTAGCAATCTCCCCCTTCAAGGGTGAGTCCTTTCACATTGGTACACTCCCCCTCCAACGAAAGCATTCCCAACCACGAGTATCCCTTCTTGTACTGTCGTTCATCTTAATGGGACAAGCTTACCTGGACCCATGCTTGGAAGACTTTTGATACAGGGACTATTGTAGTCATTTGAGCCTAACCAAGCTCTGATACCACTTGTTGGGTCTATCGAGGAGGAGGTTCACTAAGGAGATACAACACCAATAAGACCAAAACCCAACCACATAAGGAATTGACACCACTCTCTACCCAAAACCTTAAGACAACGGGTTAATGGGTTTTCATCTTTATATGATGCTCTACTTTCTCATTTCTACTCAATGTGGGACTTAGACTCACTTGGAATTCTAACACTCTCCACAATAATCTTGAACTTTTCCTTCCTTTCCTCCCCAAAAACACTCCCTACTTACCTCCTAATAAGACTATCTATAATAGTCTGTTACAGTTATGTAATTACAACTGTACTAACTACCTTTTTTTTTCCTTCTTTCGTAAACTATATCAAACCTAGCAAATTCCAATTTCAGTTTAGCTTTTTCTCTTTGAATTTCTCTATGATGGCATCAATGTGAATTTGACAAGCATGTGCCTTCATCTGCATGTGGAAGTATTCATGGATTTTATTCCATACTTGATATGAGTGAATTGAGTCAATGACTTGGGAGAGAACAGATTTTGACAGTGTTGATTGAAGCCAGGTAAGTAACATTTGATCCTGAACTTCCCAAACTTACTATTCAGGAATGAAATTATCACATCAGGATCTCGATCAGTGAGACATCTAGGAGGAATCAATGTGCTAACGACAAACCTTTGAAGTTTGTGACACTTCGTAACGGTTCAGTTTTGATGTTGCCAAAAATCATTTTAGTCATCCAGTTTCTCAACGACAGAGCTAGGAAAAGAGTGGGGCATGAAAGGGATGGGATTTGAGGTAGCCATAGGAGAAAAAAAAAATCAAGGTCAAGGTTTACCAATAGAATGTGTTTTAATCTATGACTTGGTTCCTATAACACAATCATTCACAATAATGACTATATATACTATCTCTGTTAGGAATGGCTCTAGGACTGAGAAGAAAGGGGAACAACCTTTCTAGGTCTATTATAGAAGGAAGGCGCTACACTGTAATTAGTTAGAACCGGGTAGTTAGTTAGTTAGTTATACGGTTCAGGAGTAAGGACCTAAGAAGTAGGTCCTCAATGGTAATTGGGATTTTTTTAGCTTTTGTTTTCTAGCATCTGTGTATCTGGTTTTTTCAGAGTGCTTTTTTTTAGGGTAATTTTGTATACCATGTTGCTTTGATTGCTGTAACTGTTGTGAAGAAATATTATTCCTTTCAGTCACACTATTTGTAATAGAGACAGTGATATTGTGCTAGGATTTCTGCTTTTGGTTCCTAACAATTCCAACATGCTGTGGAAAAGAATAATGTTTTTATTAATTCTTCTATCACTTAAATGCATTTAAAAATATGTTGTACACCAAATTATGTCTAATTTAGTAATAAGTTCATTAAACAACAAAATATATTTGCTTTTAAGGAACATTCATATATATTGGTTTCCTCTCCCCACTATCTAAAATAATGGACTCAGATGGCCATGTTTTATTTTGTTAGAAAAAGTTCACAAAAATAATGATATAAATTACATAATCTCAAGAAACTAGAGTCATCTCCATAAATTCCAGCGGTAAAATCCTAACAATGCAAGTTCAAGAGACATGCAAGGTAGTTTTGATAATTAAAATATTTTGAGCATACATTGAATTATTCTCCTGAAATATTTAGTGGAAGAGAATGGTATAGAAAATAGTGCTTATCAAGGTATACCCTGTCGACAGCCATAACACCAGGGAGCTTTCTTCCTTTGAGAAATTCCCATACAACAGAAGCATCCTCAATGATATTTATAAAGGACAATGAACTTTTTTCCTGTCTCACTAGTTTGCTTGCCATAGTCCCAACAACTGTTATTTCACAGTTGTTTTGGCCTAGTTTGTCTAGAATTCTTGCCAATTTAGAAGCCCCGTTGGTGTATTCACTTGAATAATCAAATTTCACAGGACCAATCCAAATTATTTTCTGCAATGGATTCAAAGAAAAATGTTATGTAGTTCCTTGTTACATTTCAAAATCGATAGATAATAAATTTTTTAGAATGAAAACAGTTATTCATTATCAATACCTAAAGTCATTGCATGATATTGATTACATGCACAAATTACAACTAAAATTAGCAGAAAAGATGAAAGAATCAAATGCCCATTTTAATAAAAGATTCCCAGAGCAGAAATGTTAAATCAATCCCAATTCCATAGTTATCTAAAGATTCTTTAATATATATTAAGAAAATAAACCAATTGTAGTTTATGCTTGATGCCTATGTATAAACAAATTAGTAATGTACCTTACAAGTTCTAAGTGTAGAGTCGATTTCATCCAATGATACAGGTCCTAGGTCCACAGGTACCCAATCTAGATCAAAATCAAATCTGCATTAATTTTATTTGCTGAACACAAGTAATATATACATGAATATCTAAGTAGCACAACACAATCCCTTATCAATGTGAAGAATAGCATACCATCCAAAATTCCATGAGAAGGAAATAATTGCAGTTGCTTTGGATCACTCTTTTTCTGGCACCAAAAGTCTTTTGGATACAGAAGCTGCACGTTTCTATCTTGAGCAAGTCTCACTATATCTAGAGCTTCATTAACTGCTTGATGGTCTACTAAATCACACGGAATTGATACTCCTAATGCGTGCATTACTTGAAATGACATCATGCCCACAAAAACAAACACTTGGCATCTGGAAGCTAAGAACTGAAAAGAAGCTGCTTTATCATAAAGATTACCCCCTCCAATCTGGATTGCAAGAGAAACAAACAGTGAACAAATTTATCAATAAAAGTACTTGAAACTTTCTTGAATGTAAAAGTTATTAATTATAACAAATAACATTAACAGCAAAAGGGACATACAATTGCTACATATGGCTTTGTGCTGGCTTCTGCAAGATTCTTCAGTTGATCAAGCCTCTCCTCAAAATGAAAACCAGCTATACAGGCGTAGCAGAAACGGGTAACACCAACAGTAGAGGCTAGAACTTTATGACAGTTGGAGAAGGAGTCGTTGACAAAGATATCAACTCCTGATGATAATATTCTAGAAAACTCCAAACTATTAGCAACTTCCTCTTTGAAATTAGAAAGATTCTCAAGAAGATGGATATTCTCTTTCTCATGGCTATTCATCTTTGCTTGCTTCTTAAAATTCATGGCATGGAGTGGAACAATTTGTATTTGAAGAACTTCTGATAAGAAATCTACAGCAAGAAATTATCAATCATCCAATATGGAAGCTCCTTACATAAAAAATGACATTTGTTAATTCCATTGCCCACATAGTTTAAAGTTTCTTTTTAGTAAGTTTGTTCTGTCTTTCCTCCCATTATAAAACTAGAATTGCTATAAGCAGTTCAATTGATGACATACTAGCTAAACACGGCAACTAACGGCAAGGATTGAACAAAAAGCCTTTAAGAAAGTACCTGTAACTGAATCTGTGTGAAGTTCTGGAATATTCATATTCCAATCACTGACCAAGATGACATTTGCCCCAGCTTTATGCAAATATTTAATTGTATATACTGCATTAGAATCTGATTCATTCTTCTTGTCGCACTCTCTCTTGACTAATATGTTAGAATCAAATCTGACCATGACAACTTTTCCAAAAAGCTCCTCCCTAGGAAATTCTCTAAGAGTTTGTATATGAGGAATACCATTCAACTTTCCACCATTACTAAAGTAAATCTAACAATAAAACCATAAAATTTAGGGCCAAAACAAAATAAGCAACAAATAATGCTGTTAAAAAGTATACAATAACCAAGATTGATTTAATGTTAGTAATTTTTTTATTTCATCAAGACATAAACACAAAACTCATACCACATCGAATGGAAAAAGTTAAGATCCAAACAATAGAAGCATATTTAGTTCTGCATTCTTAAAAATTGGATTTATGGCTAATTCAAGTCTCGAACTAGCTCAAGGTATGAGGGTAAATATAGTTGATGCGAAATTTCCTACACACACCCCTCATACTAAGGAGTGGACATCTCAAATGTTACAAGACTAGATATCTATATGTAGTGTAATGAAGGCCTAATAAAAAGTGGCCCGATTGACCCAAAAATAATCATTAGAATATACTTTAATATCATCTTAAAATTTAGATTTAGGCCTAACTCAAAAGAAAAACCTAGCTTATGAGGTAAGCATGCGCACACACACACACATATATATTATTTTGACCATGCCTTTAGTAGATGTGGGATCTCTAACATACAGTAAAGCCAACAACCATTAAGAATGATATTTTACCACTAAGCATGTTATTTTTATGAATATAAAATCAATCTTGAGCATGCACCTAACAAACTAATATTGGTCCTTGCAATATCAAAACCTTTGTGACCAAGTGGTCAGGACATAGGAGGAATTCATTCCTTGTAACCGTTGCAATTCATAACTAAAGTGAGTTTCAACACAAGACTTTAAAGCCTATGCTTTGTTCAACACACCTATATATATATATATTGTAAACTGGCTTTATTATCTCTAGTCAATGTGGGACTTCCAATACACCCCCTTACATCGAGGTATATACATAATGGGTGGTCCAACAGCGGCCCGATAGTGGGTGAAATGATATACCCAACAAACACAAATCTCGTTAGGATAGGCTTTAACCTAGCAGCCCGATAGTGGGTGAAATGATATACCCAACAAACACAAATTTCGCTAGGATAGGCTTTAACCTACCTCTGATACCATGTTAAGAAGTAGACTTTAAGCCTAACTATAAATTGGCCTTATCTCTAATCGATGTGGGACTTTCAACAGTGTTAAAACTCTAATGGGTTTTGAGAAAGGGTCAAGTTATGTATGTTATGACCTGTATGTTAGGGCTTGTTCTTGTATATTTAGGAGAGTTGGTAAGAGAAAAAATGCATGTGAGTGACAAAAAGAAACTTTAAGTTTCTCATAAATAAATTTAGAATATAGTGTAGTATGTGATGAGATACCATTCCGGATTTTATTATATATGAATTCTAAGGGGATAGGTGTAATCTAACTTTGATAGGCTTTCTACTTGAGTGGGTTTTACTATAGTCTCTCTACTATGTTTTGTATCTTTTATTTTATTTTTAATTATATTTTGGGCATGCTGCAAATGATTGATATAACTTGGGATGCCAACCTAGTAAAACTTACAATTTATATAGAGATATCTTTGCATACCTATGTTCTATAAAAGAAAAGTATGAGCTCATATCATCATCCATAGATATCCAACAACCTCTATTAGAGCACCCGAGAAAAGACATAATAATGACAGTTAGTGTGTGCCTCCAGGATTTTTGCAGTTACTTTCTCTCTTTCTCCCTGACTTTCAACCTCTCTCCCTCTCTTTCCCTTCCTACATAGTTATCAGTTACAACTTATCATAAAATATCGTGGCACAAAAAGGACCTGTTAAGTATCTCACCTTATGGTTAAACAAGTTCGCAACATGATTTGTTATGTCCCCACTGCCTGTCAAAACTAACTCCAAATAAAGCACAGTAACAGAAAACAAATAACAAATTTCAAAAAACAAAAAATCCTTAAGACAACCTTGCAAAGGCAGTGGGGCTCCATTAAACTCAAGAAACTTGGCAAATTTTCCAGTATGAGCATATCTTATTTGTTTAAACAACTTGGGAAAGTCACTGAAATATAATTTGTTGGAGAGAACAGTTCCATGCAGAAGATTTACAGGGTGGCCCATCATCAATTTCCCAAGATTGAAGCTGCAAATTGTAAGAGAAAACAAACGAACAATGAAAATTGCATAACAGAGGAGAAACTAAGAATAATAAAAGATGGTCCAATACATCATCCACAAACCCTCACAAACACTCACATAAAGAACCAATACAGATACACTCGCATAACAGTTGAAGTTAACATAACACATTTTGTCAAATTGAACTTAATAAATGAATAAAAGTGTTCAAAGTGTGATGAAATTAGAGTGTGACAGTGAAGTGAGAAATATTTCAAGTTTATAACCCAAATGAAAATTTTGTTGACTTTAAGACAAAATTCAATCTTGCAAAGCTTGCTGTTTGTTTCTTTAGTTATTACCAACATTGAACTACAGAACGAAGAAGCAAAACTCACCTTAGAACTGCACTGCCCCTTTTCCACGGTTGCCAAGGCAACAGTGTAATTCGGTGAGACGATAAAACGACATGATACAACCTGTCGTTTTGGTTTTAATCCAGGCTAATTAGGGCGGGTTGAAATAAAACTTCCCTATGAATTATTAAAAAGAAAATTTTAAAAAATCAAAATATTTTTTTTCACTACTTAAAATTAGTTTATAAAAGATAAAAATAGTTTAGAGGAATTAAACATTTAGGACAATCTTGAATTTAAAGATGGATTTGAGAAAATACACATAAGATAATTATTTAGAATAAGAAAAATAGGTTATAATTTGAGTGAATTTAATATAAATTTGATGTATAATATAATTAATATGATAGATTAAAAAAATATTTTAATGAATAAAATTATATGATTATTATTTTTTAAAAAAATTGTAACATCTTATTTTAATAACATAAATCCATTAAAATAAGAGTTACAAAGACAGTAACTACTAAAAAAATTATAGGTTTCTAAAAAAGAAGATTTTACATATAGAGAACAAAACCTATGCAGCTTCGTCCTCAACCTTGTGTTGAAACGACTGAAAAGATATTTCTTCTAAGCTCATACCATTTAAAGTGATCATTGCAAAAGAGAAACATACACAAACAAAGACAAAAACAAATATAAGCTAATGATAAAAAGAAATCAACAAGATATATTAGTATTGCATCATACATCACATTTCACCTAGTGTAAAACAACCATCCTAATCATGACATAGACCTAAACTTGACTATTCAGATATAATAATGTTGGCTCACCCCTATCACACAAGGTTAGTCCGTAAACAAAAGTCTTTGGCCAAGGCAAATGTCCTAGACTAGAATCTCCTGCTAGTCTCACCAGATGCCTCACCCCTCTCTACTTGAGAATGAGTGACCATTAGAGTGTCAAGATAAACCATTGATACTTAGTTCATACATTCTATTAAAATAGAATGACTCAATTTCTCACACCAGGGGGAGGGGGGGGGGGGGGGGGGGGGGGGGGGGGTGGTGGGGAGGTGAATTGGTGAAACGTAAAAACAAAGTCTTTTAAAATCTTTTTCGCAAAAGGTGATGCCTTTAAAGCTTTCTTGAAACGCAAGGTAACATACTTTCTAATGCAGTGGAAACTTAATCGAATAAGTACAGAGTAAAGTCGATTAAAAGTAAAAGAGTAGGGATCAGAAAATTCAAACACTGCTTTTTATACTGATTCGGTCGACCTGCCTACATCCAATGTCCTTCCAACCATGGGAAGCAAATGCACTATATTGATCAAGGTTTTTACAACAAGGCTTTTATAGAGACCTCACGTCAAAAATATAAAACACCTCTCTAACCCTCTAATCAAATATAGGCAGTACAACAACTAGACCAGCAGCAAAAATCCCCTCTCCTGTTATCTAAACCCTTTGAGACACCTCTCAAAGTCAAGAACGCCGCACACTCTTCTTCCTATAGTCACAATAGGGAACCTCAATCCAATCTTCACAAGATTGTAGATTCTGATCTCACAGTTACACCCAATTGTGCAAAATTGATCAGCCCTTTGAATACACAGCAAATTTGCTCTTCCAGAAATCACAAGGAGATGATCACCACGGTCACTTCTTGATTCTTGGAGCTCTTTTTCTCTTTCTGCAAGATAGCACTTTCTGAAAAATATCACACAAACTGTTAGATTCACAAAAGTTCTTACAGATATCAAATTCGTGTCAATTTATAGTATAACACATCTCTAGCGTATTTTAATTGACTAAGCTACTAATGCAGTCGAATATAACAATTCTGTTATAACAGTTAGTAGCAGTCAAAGCAATTAATTGAATTCACAATTAATGTAGTCGAATGACATTTAATGCTTACATATTTAAAAATATGACTGTTAGACATTTATATCAAGGATTAACAGAATTTCAAAACAGTAACATACTTAGTCGGATGCAACACACATATAATTGACTATGTAATAGTGTAAATCATAGTTTTGAAAAAATTTCTCTTTGAAAATTCGCACAACATACTTTGAAAAAGGTTTGTGTAAAGACACGAGTTTTAATCGACTCACCCCATAATGAAATCGACTTAAAACTGTTGTTTTGCCACACAATTAAAACTCAACATTAGTGCTTGTGGTTTTTCTCATCCAGAAACATGTGTCATGCATTCATGTATAAAATTACATATATAACACAGTGATATGCAATGAACAACACATCAACAACACAATTATGTTCTCATATACGCATATAACATGTAAGCATAGAACATGTAACACATAATACACGTGTTATTAATTATGCGTTGTCATAATCAAAAACTCAAATATTAATGAGATTGTGGGTTCAGCTAAACCATTGCTCCCCCTATCAACAATCTCAACACATTCATATAGATAACACATTGATAACCACCAATAAGAATTTCGTTCTTGGAATTCCTTTCCACGCTTTTTTATCCACATACACATTTTTCCTATAAACTTAGTGGGCAAACACATGAAACCACTAAACATTCATCAAAGTATCAGAAACAACATATCAAAAGATCACAAAACAACATAAACACCCTAGACCGAGACTGGACAAAGGGCAATCAGCACTAGAAACGGGGCACTCATCGCCATAGCGGTTGAAAAGTGACGCTCAACGCCCAAAAGGCATTAAGCCCATTTGACATTTCCAACAACACCCAAACTTAAAACTACACCTTTTAACTCAAAACCTGCAAATTAAGGGTCTTAGCAAGTCATAAATGGTCTAATAACAGAGTCCAAACTCTCTATTTATGTTCGAACTTACTACATCAAAATCTCGCTATCCAAAACCTTTAAATTGAGACTCAAAACCTTCTTAAACCACTCCAATAACTCATACTCACTTCCACATTAGATGTTCGCTTAACTCAACATCTAAACAAGTCCTAAAATACATAAAAACTAACGTTAAACTTTTGGATTTAACATCTAACCATTTTCTCAAAATTTCTACTATCAAAACCCCTAAAATTGAGCCTAAAACCTTATAAAACCCACTCTATTAGCTAACAACACTTTCTATCTCAGATTTCAACTAACTCTAAGTTCCAACAAGTACAATTATCTATACAATATGTCCTAAATCTCCATTTCTCTCATTAAATCCTTACTTCTAAAATTCACCTATCAAACTTCCATTTTGACTAAAGAAAAATAACTTATAACTTAGTGCAAACCACGTCTTCTGAACCTCATAACTAAATTGACACCATCAAGCATCTTAATAGTAGCATTCATGAAATTACTCAATTCCAAATAAAATCAGCAAGGTACACCACATCATTCAACCAATTATCATCATTCCAAAATATTCAATACTTAATAACAATAATCTTTAACATAACCAACAACATCCATTAGTTCTACACACCATTAAATAACAATTCATACATCATAATTTAATTAAAATAAAACACTGGCTTCCCTTACCTTTTAGAAGATCAAGCTCTTCATTTGAATGATCTTCTATTTAAAGGCTTTTGGATAAATGTCCGTTAGACTAAGCTCTTTGCCTTGATTCTTGTATCTTCTCTTTCTTCGTGTACATCAACAATTGGTTAAAGTCAACTTGTCAAAGCAAGCTTGCTTTTTTAGTACTTTGCTTGAAGTAGCCTGTACTTTCTTTTAGACATCACTTCAAGTGAAGAAATTTATGTGAATATCTCTTTTGTCTTTAACTTCCGCTTTTGATATTTTAATTAAGGCTTGTGGATATGTGTGTAGTAGGTTATCTGCAAAGAATAAAGTAGATTGTGCATGCAACAGATATGGCTTACCTCTTATCACTTTTGTTGTTTTTAAACGTTGAGTATTTAAGTTCATTTAATGCTTACTCAAAACAACAAAGTGCTTTTCATTTCCTACCATTGAGGTAACATTTAACAATTAAGCTTTTCTTCTAAAGATACCAAGCGTTGAATAAGAACTTCATCGTTGGACGAATAATAGTTTAGCTCATGGTATTGTTTAGACTTATGCAAACACTTTTTTGTGATTTTTCCTCTTTAGAGCAATGACATTTACCATGTTATGTTTTCCTTGGTGTTTTAGGTTTAGATTTTTAAAATGTTTTTGTCAAAGACATTGTCTTGACACGTTTTCGCTTTCCCGAGAGTTCGACTAAATACCCTTTGGGTATAGTAAGTTATAACATTGTCGTTGATGCGATCAAATTAATATTACTAAATGATAGCAATTTTAGTATTGCTAAGATAATAGTTGTTAAAATAGAATGGATCAATTTCTCACACCAAAAGGGGGATGAATTGGTGAAGTGTAAAAAACAAAGGCTTTTAAAATCTTTTCCACAAAAAAATATGTCTTTGTACTTTTCTTGAATTGCAAGGTAAAAGATTTTCAATGCAGCAGAAACTTAATCGAATAAGTACAGATAGTAATCCATTGAATAAAAAAGAGTACGGATCAGAAAATTCAAACACTGCGTTTTTATACTAGTTCGGCCAACCTGCCTATATCCAGTGTCCTTCCAACCACGGGAAGTAAATGCACTATAATGATCAAGGTTTTTATAACATGGTTTCTACAGAAGACCTCACGTCAAAAATGTAAAACACCTCTCTAACTCTCTAATCAAAATATAGGCAATACATAACAAGACCAGCAGCAAGAATCCCCTCTCCTACCGTCTAACCCCTTTGAGGCACCCTCAAAGTCAAGAACACACACGTTTTTATTCTTGTAGTCACAATAGGGAACTCAAACCAATATTCAAGATATTGCAGAATTTGATCACGTAGTAACACCCAAATGTGTAGATTTGATCAAACTTTGAAACACAATAGTCTCGCTCTTCAAGAAATCAAAAGTTGTTGATCACCACGTTCAATCTTGTTTCTTGGAGCTTTTCCTCTCTTTCTATAAGATCACAACTTTCTGTAAATGATATGAAATTGTTAGACTCACCAAAAGTTCTTACAGAATACAAATCTGCGTCAATTTATAGTATAACACATATCAGACACATTTTAATCGATTGAGCAACTAACGTAATCGAATATAACAATCAGTTATAACAGAATTACCAGCAGTCAAACAAATAATTGAATGTACAATTAATGCAATCGACTATCATTTAATGCTTGGTCAACATATTTAAAAATATGACCGTTATGTTAGTTGTTACCAGCATTTAACATATTTTCAAAACATCAACTAACTTATTCAAATACAGAGTGCATGCATTCGATTAAGTGAAATCTTTTTGCACAGTTTTGAAAACTTTTCTCTTTGAAAAAACTCACAACACACTTCAAAAGAGTTTGTGCAAACACACGAGTTTTAATCGATTGACCCCATAATGTAATCGACTTAAAACTGTTGTGTTGCCACACATTTAAAGTTCAACCATAGTGCTTGTGATTTTCCTTTTCCCAAAAATATATGTCATGCATACACATATAAAATCACATATTTTACACAGTGATATGCAATGAACAACACAAACATAACTCAAACATGTTCTCAGATATTCTTTAACAGATTTAACACATTAAGGAAAAACATATATCATGTAAACATTGAACATGTAACACATAATACACATGTGTTATTAATTATGTGTTGTCATCATCAAAAACTCATATATCACTGAGATTGTGGGTTAAGTGAAACCTGTGCTTCCCCTATCAACATTCTCAACAATCTTCCCCTTTTTTGATGATGCACAACCATGATTAATAATCAACCATGTTTCACAAATCAATACAGATTATCAACCAATTACAGATGTAAAAGCATATTCCAAGTAATGTATCAGAGTAGATATGTAACAGTTATATCATATCAAAAGTTGATACATTTTCAATCAGTAAAAAACAATTTAATCTCTTATCATCTCAAAATATGTATATCAATTGAGTAGAAAGATATAAGAAGAATAAACATTCAACAATATATAAAACAAGATTTAAAGATATCAGATATTCCAAGTTTGGAATCTTTAAACCCCTATTGATACTCAATCGATTTGAATCCAGTCAGAATCGATTTCTTGCTGTAGCATATTGTTGATTTTCCAGTTTCATCTAGCCAGCAAGTAATGTTCCTGCAAAACCTTTCATGATCTTTCTAGATCAAGCATTTTAGAATCAAAATTATACAAGAATTATCACATATAATGTGTGAGTATGCAAAGATATGAATGTAACAGTAAAATGTAACACATTTGCATACAAGCATAGTGTAATCGATTTAAGTGCTATCAGTTTTACTCAATCACGGATATAATTTTTCATACATAGATTGAGTTAACCATAAACTCTGATTTCATTGAAATTTAATCATGAATTACAATCAGATTAAAACAAAACAAAAATGACATATAAAGCAAGTAATACAAAAGAAACACAGAAAATACTACAATCAAAACACATAAACCAAAGACTCTAAACTGTTACCACATGACTCTAAAACATGTAGTCCTATAACCCTATGATGATTCAGACGAGTCCATAGAGTCTCCATCAGAGGACTCTGTATCAGATGAGTTGTTTTCCCTTCGTTGATGATTATTGTCTATTTTTGCTTCAAGATGTGTAACTTTTTCATTTAGATGTCTAAACTGTTCAACAAAAAACCTTTCAAAGTTTGTTTCAGGAAAGAAATTTGCGCACTCCTCATTCACCGCAGGTGTGCTTCCTAAACTATGAACCAAATCTTCTTCCCCTTTGAAACACCATCCTTTCACTGTTTTTGCCAGCCCTAGAGAAGCCATAGTGTTTCTATTTATCACATTTGTGCAGTTGCAAGAACATCTCTGTTGTCCATCAACATCCACACCTTGAAGAGTTAATATTTTGCTGACCAAGACTCCATAAGGCAGATAATGAGATTTATTGAGTGCAGCTTCAACCATGTGATCTTTTAATACCTCAACCCAATTGGTGGGAACATCATTCTTGATTGCATACAACAGATATATATCCTCAGTAGTCATTCTATCCTGTAGCAATCTTCTAGGTAGAATCACCCATGCAAGAAGGTGAGCTGTTATCTTTTCTTCCATGTTTAGACCTTCATGCACGAAAAGTATTTCTATTGTGTATCTCCCTGGAAATCTCAGCCAATTCCTGTAAATATCTCTTTTCTTCAGCCAACGAATTGTTTTTGAGTTTGGTAAAAGTGAAAATATACCTTCAGCCTTTAATCCAGCAACTTGTTGCCATACATTATTGTCAATGTAGATATTAACACCTTTCACCCTTGACTGAATGTCACCATTAACAATTTTCAAGTTGATGTAGAACACCCTTACTAAATCAGTGTACCAATCACCCTTCATTTGAACTAATGTAGAGAGTTCTTGAGTCTCAAGCCATCCTAGAAACTGAAAACCCTCTCTTTCAAAAAGACTTAAGCTTAGATACTTAGGGGAAACAACAATTTTGACCCTTCCATCCAAAAATCTCACTCGAGTCTCATCATCACTGATCCAGCCATAATGACTTGCATTTCTTTCAACCGCTACTACTTTTCCTCTGCTTCCTCCTGAGGGATGAGATGAAGACGCCATGTGATATTGAGCTCTTGGACATTCTTCTTCAACTCTAGGGTTATGAGGATTACACAGATAGAACACACTAAATGCTAACACATTTTTACAAACTTGATATGAATGAGGGCGCGAACTAAAAACACATACTTAGGCCCATTCAATTTTTCAAAATAAGAAAGCCCATAATAGAGATTATTAATCGGTTTCTGTAAATCCAAAGTCGACTTAATGTTTAACAGCGTGATCTCAAAAACAGAGAAACACATGGCCAAAACATATTGGACTTAACACTTAATAGAATCGATTAAAAATCGAGCAAGTTAATTTTCACAGAAAACACTCACTCAAACAGGCATACAACTAACATGCATTTAACAATCAATCATACAAACAATTTTGATGCATAATGCATTAAGAGAATTACAACAGTTACCACTTTTTGAGTCTCAAGAGCTTATGAATCCTACATTGTAGTTCATCCTTGAGTTCTATACTGTTTCAGCTACAGCTACAACTACTTTCCTGCAAAACATTTAAATGATTTTGACGCTGGTACCCATTTGAACTTGGGTCTTGTCTTGTTAGTTGCAGGAGGTAGTTCCTTAGGAATCCATTTGAATTTTCCTTTGGGAACTCTAACCTTTCTGTAATAGTAGTTTCTAACATTGTGACCAATGTTGTTGCAGTAAAAACAGGCATTAGTAGCAGGTTTACTCATATGAGTAAATTTCTTTGAGTTTATCCTATTACTTTTAGCCTTATAACAATACCATGTTTGTTGATTGCTCTTCCAGAAGCTCTTATCACAACATCTAAATTTTCTTTACCTTGTGTAAATTTTGCTAGTGTGCTAGTTAAGTAATCAATTTTCTCAATATGTACTGGACAGTTACTACATTCTTTTTCAACAATTTTTGTCTCTATTTTAACTGTCTTTGCAGATTTTAAAACAATTTCAAGTTCTTTTTCAAGCTTTTTATTATCCTTTACTAGATTATCAATTCTATATTCATAATCTCTTCTCTTATAGGATAATCGATTTACCTTATACCGGAGTCGCATGGCTTCTGCATGAATCTCCTGAAATGCATCCAACAACATGTGGTACTTGACCTCTATTGACTCATTTTCGAACTCTTCATCACTATCGTAGTTTGAATGTGTAGAGCCTGCCATAAAACACAAGTTTGACTCCTCTTCAATGTTGCAGTCATCATCACTTGAAGATTCAGTATCGCTGTTCTCCCAGGCTATGTATGCTTTCCTTTGCTTTCTGCTCTTGTCCTGAGGATACTTTGTGATTGCTTTTTTCTTTTTCTTCAAGTCTGGACAGTCAGGCTTGATATGACCTTCTTTTCCACACTCATAGCACTGTACAACATTGCTTTTTGAATTCTTTCTTCCTATTGAAGGACCTGCATTGTCAGTGGTAGAACTTCTATTTTTCATAAATCGATTAAATTTTCTTACCACCATGTTCATGATTTCTTTGTCCTTTAGTTTTGCTTCTGAATCATTTTCTGGCTCAAGTTTCTTTGAGGCTTTCTTGCTCGTGGCCTTGAGGGCAATTGACTTCTTTTGCTCAATTTCTTCTTCCTCTTTTAGCCTTCCAAGTTCCAGTTCATGCTCCCTGAGCTTTCCAAATAGAGTTGCCATATTCATATTGGTTAAGTCTCTTGATTATGATATGGCTGTTACTTTTGGCTGCCAGCTCCTATTGAGACTTTTTCAGGATCTTGATGTTGATCTCCTCTTTTCAAACACCTTGCCTAGAGCCATGAGATGATTTACTATATGTGTAAATCTTTTCTGCACTTCATAAATCGTCTCACCAACTTTCATCCTGAATAGTTCATACTCTTGTACAAGAGAGTTGTTTCTGGCCCTTTTCACTTCTTCAGTTCCTTCATGCGTCACTTCAAGAACCCTCCACATTTCTTTGGCCGTTCTACATTGGGAAATCCTGAAAAATTCATCCATGGTTAGTGTAGACGCAATAACATTTCTTGCCTTTACATCATACTACGCTCTATGATTTTCATCCTGAGTCCACTTTGAAAGTTTTTCAAAACAAATTTTCCATTTATAACATGAGTGAGCTCATATGAATCGTTTAGAGTTGCATCCCAAACTCATTTATCCTTGGATTCAAGAAAGATATACATCCTTATTTTTCAAAAAGCATAGTTTTCTCCAGCAAATAGCGGTAGCCTATTTGTGGATGCACCTTCACCAAAGGTTTGAGAATTGAAAGCCATTTTCCAGGATCAATCGCTTAATCGGAAATAGTAATCGATTAGTTTTTCAAATATTTTATGAAAACCAGCTCTAGGGCCAATTGTTAAAATAGAATGGTTCAATTTCTCACACCAAGAGGGGGGGGGGGTGAATTGGTGAAGTGTAAAAAATAAAGGCTTTTAAAATCTTTTCCACAAAAAATGCTGCCTTTATACTTTGCTTGAATTGCAAGGTAAAAGATTTTCAATGCAGCGGAAACTTAATCGAATAAGTACATAAAGTAATCCATTGAATAAAAGAGAGTAGGGATCAGAAAATTCAAACACTGCGTTTTTATACTAGTTCGACCAACCTGTCTACATCTAGTGTCCTTCCAACCACGGGAATCAAATGCACTATAATGATCAAGGTTTTTGCAACAAGGTTTCTATAGAAGACCTCACGTTAAAAATGTAAAACACCTCTCTAACCCTCTAATCAAAATATAGGCAATACGCAACAAGACCAGCAGCAAGAATCCCCTCTCCTGTCGTCTAACCCCTTTGAGGCACCCTCAAAGTCAAGAACACACACGTTCTTCCTCCTGTAGTCACAACAGGGAACTCAAACCAATCTTCAAGAGATTGTAGAATCTGATCACGCAGTAACACCCAAATGTGCATATTTGATCAGTCTTTGAAACACAACAGTCTTGCTCTTTAAGATATCACAAGTTGTTGATCACCACGGTCAATCTTGTTTCTTGGAGCTTTTCCTATCTTTCTGTAAGATCACAATTTTCTGTAAATGATATGAAATTGTTAGAATCACCAAAAGTTCTTACAGAATTCAAATATGTGTCAATTTAGAGTATAACACACATCAGACGCATTTTAATCGATTGAGCTACTAACGTAATCGAATATAACAATCAGTTATAACAGAATTAGCAGCAGTTAAACAAATAATTGAATGTACAATTAATGTAATCGACTATCATTTAATGCTTGGTCAACATATTTAAAAATATGACCGTTATGTTAGTTATTACCAATATTTAACAGATTTTCAAAACATCAACTAACTTTATTCAAATACAGAGTGCATGCATTCAATTAAGTGAAATCTTTTTGCAAGTTTTGAAAACTTTTATCTTTGAAAAAACTCACAGCACACTTCAAAAGAGTTGGGCAAACACACGAGTTTTAATCGATTCATCCCATAATGTAATTGACTTAAAACTATTGTGTTGCCACACATTTAAAGTTCAACCATAGTGCTTGTGATTTTCCTTTTCCCAAAAACATATGTCATGCATACAGATATAAAATCACATATTTCACATAGTGATATGCAATGAACAACACAAACATAACTCAAACATGTTCTTAGATATGCTTTAACAAATTTAACACCTTAAGGAAAAACATATATCATGTAAACATAGAACATGTGACAAATAATACACATGTGTTATTAATTATGTGTTGTCTTCATCAAAAACTCAGATATCACTGAGATTGTGGGTTAAGCTAAACATGTGCTCCCCCTATGAACAATCTCAATAGTAGCCAACAAAATAGAAAGGTTAAATTCAACCCTAAGTCATCTCCCAACAAACACGAAATTGATTCTTAACAAATTAGTTCTTATAAAAACTAGACAAAATGGTTAATGAAATAATAAAGAAGATAAAGATAAAGAAAAGATTAAAGAATGGAGTAACAAAAGATAGAAAGAAAGAAATTTATAAAGAGATTTAAAAAGATAAAAAAAACAATGATACATAAAATAAGTTGATTTCACTACCTTTTCAAAATAGGATTCATCATTGGTTATCTAAAGATTATTGTTCAATTAATTATTATCTTAGATTTTCAAATTAATCAATTTAAATTCTCAATTAATTTGTTAGCGTTCTTATTCTTACACAAAGTACATTCTCAATTAAAACTAATAACTTTGTAGATTAATCATAGTAAATTTAACCAAAGTACATTATTAATTAAATATTACTATTCATACTTATGTTTATTCTTTCACCTCTTTTATCAAGTAAAAAGATAATTAACCAAAGTAAATTCTTGATTAATTCTTGTTAAAGTTTTTACCACTAATCAAAGTACATTCTCAATTATTGGAAAAAACTCATTCAATCATATGAAGGTTTCTAAATTTAATCAAAGTAAATTCTCAATTAAAAACCCTTGGACTCATATGATTGATATGTTATGTAGATTTGACACCATGCTAAATTGCTATAATGTAAAAAACATTACTTTTACTTGATTAAGAAGCAAAAGACATAGATAAAAATAAATCACAACAAGAATCAAAAGAACACACAAATTTATTCATCTACCCTCATAATCTAGTTAAGAAATTACAGCAGAATCAACCTAGAGGCTTAACACTCTATGGAATGTAAAAATAACATGAATATCGAAGAAGAGAGGATGGAGAACATAAGAGAAGAGAGGAGGACGAAAATTGAACTCCCAAAGGGTTCCTTAAGCTCCCCTAATGTGTTTCCCTATGTCTCTTTATATAGAAATTGGACTAGGCTTTGTTTCAAGCTTTTTTGTTGTCGTAATCTTCTTTATGATAATTTAATCTCCTCTAATTATCCTCTAAATAATCCAATATCTTCAAAATATATTTGATTGTTGTGAAAATCTAAAAATATTTGAGAAGATATATCCTAGATTAAAAAGGATTTGGTAAATATTATCATTTGATATTTATTGATATATTTTATATTTATTGATATAGTTAAATAAGGTAATTATTTAACAATATCAAATAAAATATCTTAAGACATATTTTCCCCAAATTATCTTTAATCATAAACATTTATCTATTATAAAAGTCTTTTTAGTAGAAAAAATAGATAAAACCGCAAGATCCAATTTTTGTTGCATGTTCTCTCTTCTTGGCTTAGCCAAATTTATTCACTTTTTCATGCTATGCTTGGATTGACTTCTTATGATCTTGATTATTTTTCATTCTTGGATTTATCTTTAAGGTGTCATGAAACTTTAATCAATTTTTTTTTACACCTCAATGAGCTCAACTTAGTTGTAGCTGCACTAACACACATCAAAATAGCCAAAGAACATTTATGCAACTAAAAAGTTATTTTTAACATGTTTTTGTATCTGATACTAAATAAGCTCACTTATAACAAATCCTAATTAAAATATTCTATTAAAGTACAAAAACCAATTAAGAATCCAATATTAAAGGCTGAATGAGGGCATAAATATGCACTCATCGGTAAGATTACACATTTAACTTTAACTCTCTTAGACATTTTTGACTTAATAGTCGTTTAGCATTGCATCTGAGTGTTTTAATTTAGGTGTTTTTATGTTTCCTACAATCCTAAAGGTTTTCGTAAGGTTTTTCTATGTTGGGGATCCTTGAGCCTAAGTCTTTTCATCCTAATATATTTTCATATTCTTATTTCATTTAATGTTATTTGGTTAAACTTCAAAACATGAGAGCGTTTAGATGTATAAACGATTTTGTCTCAACAATCTCCCCCTTTTTTTATGTTTAGCAAATACGATATATAATCTTTCTTAGTTTAGTGCAGAGTTTGAGGTTTGGTTCTTTATGTTTTTTACATGTTTGTCTTCTTTTATTGTTTTTATATTTTGAATACGGGTTAATAGACATAGTCGAAATATATAGAATAATAATTAATTTAAAGCGTGATAAAAACATAAACTAAGACATAACACAACCGAAAAAAACATAATGATAAGCGATAAATTTTATAGAGATAATGTGTTTTAAAATAATGAAACTCGTTTATAACAAATTCATTTATATTAAATTATTTTAATATTAAAATAATCGAGTCTTGTGACATCCCAATTATATAGCAAGCATGATATATTATAGACGTCATCATCTTAATATTATAGAACAGTTGGAGTAAGATTGGCAGTTCAGTTAAGGTTACAGTCATCCAAAATATCACCATAATTTGAAAACTTAAACATAAAGGACTATTATAGAGTATTTTCAAAATAATACAACTTAATTAAGACCCTAGAAGTACTAAGCTGCAGCATCCCCGTCCTCTAGCACTTGCTCCAGGGACACCTCCTCAACATCTGCTCACATCCAAGTGGATGATCATTGCAAAAGAAAAGCATACACAAACAACACACAACACAGAAGCAAGGGTAAGCTAGGTATAAAAATCATGTTATACAATCACACACAACATGCAAATCAAAGCATATATATATTAGACTACACCATCAAGACTTGTTCCACTTTAAACTTGACTCGTCCGGACTAGAATGATTGCCGAGCTATGGCGGGTCATGCACTCGTGGTGGCCTCTACTGCTTTACAAAGCCATTGCCAATGGGTTTCACCCTACCACACTCACGAGGTTAGTCCGTTATCACTCACCTTGGGCCATATTGGAAGCACCCAAGACTAGGACCTCCTGCTACTACTCATGACATGATTCAATCCTCTCTACTTGAGAATGATTGACCATTGTAGTTTCAGGAAAACCCCCAAGACTGAGCTACCATGCAAATCATTCTAAACACTAAGGGCACCACCATGAATCTTCTCCTTGAAGATCATGGAATTACGTCCAATAATATAGGGCACCACCATGTAACCTCCCTTTGAGATCCATGGAATTACGTCCAATAACATAAGGCACCACCATGTAACCTCCTTTGAGATCCATGGAATTACGTCCATCAACCATACTTTTCATTTTGAACACAACAATACATCATACCTTCACATACTTTCAATTTAACCACATTACAACAATCATACTTTACACGGAAATCATCACACACACTTAATTTACCCTAAACAATAGCTAAAGAACTTGAACCGAACGCTAGGAGCGTTGGCCGAGCACTTAGAGCTTTGGCCGAACACTTAAAGCTTTGGCCGAGCACTTAGAGCTTTGGCCGAACACTATGAGCTTTGACCGAGCACTTATAGCTTTGGCCGAACACTATGAGCTTTGGCCGAGCACTTAGAGCTTTGGCCGAGCACTTAAAGCTTTGGCCGAACACTATGAACTTTGGCCGAGCACTTAGAGCTTTGGCTGAACACTTAGAGCTTTGGCCGAGCACTTAGAGCTTTGGCCGAACACTTAGAGCTTTGGCCGAGCACTTATAGCTTTGGCCGAGCACTTATAGCTTTGGCCGAACGCTATGAGATTTGGCCGAGCACTTAGAGCTTTGGCCGAACACTTAGAGCTTTGAGACCGAGTGCCAGTACGCGACCCAACACATATTACGAAACCGAGTGCTAGTACAAGATCAGACACTCTTTAAGAGACCGAGTGCCAGTACAAGACCAAACACACTTTAAGAAACCGAGTGCCAGTACAAGACCAAACACTCTTTAAGAGACCGAGTGCTAGTACAAGACCGAACACTCTTTAAGAAACCGAGTGCCAGTACAAGACCAGACACTCTTTAAGAGACCGAGTGTCAGTACAAGACCGAACACTCTTTAAGAGACTGGACGATCATGAACTGGTAAGACTCAAAAGAGACCAACCCAGTTATGACCGAGAGCAGCACAAGACCGAAGGTCAACTGCAGCGTTCTGCATAATTCTGCAGAATTCTGCATAGTTGCGAACAGAACCCAACATGACTATTTCTAACCATTTTTACTAACTTCTAACACCCTTAATTCTTGTTTTATACTTAATTAAACTTATCTAAATGATTCTAAACATTCCTACTACCATTCTAAAGTGATTAAGACTCAATTTCAACTCTAAAACACCAATTTTCCCCACTTAGAGATCCAAAACCCAATCCTACCGCTTTGCACCTAGTTTGATCAATTTAGTGACTCAAATAAGTCACAATACAGTGGCTAAGACTGCCCCAACAATCCAATTTCGCTTTAGGCCCCAAATGCCCAAAATCACTACCTCACTTTCCCCAATTTGCCTTAAAACACCATAATTTCACTTAACTTTCCATTTCATTTAAGCTATAACAGATTTATCACTCCAAGCACTTCCAAAACGCCCAATTACAACAATTAGATTCAACCAATTTAGTTTACAGACCTCACGCTACAATTTCATACATCACACTCATCAACATGTATGACCCACTTACTTTAGAGCTTAAACAAGAAAACCAAACAACACACCCATTAAGGAATTTAACATACATACAAATACTGCAAGCAAATTGAAAACAATATCTAGCTCCCCTTACCTTAGGGTTTCACAGCTAAGCTCACAACTTGATTCAATAGTGCTTGACTCCGCAAGAACTCAACCAAACCCTACAAACCACTGGGTGATAGAAAAGCTCTTTAGAACTAATTTTTGGCAAGAAATTGAAGGAGAAGGTTTCTAATTACATGCCCTAGGTTCCCAAAAGAGGAGGAAAAAGGGCAAACGACTTACCCGCTGAAGAACGAGAATCTAATCGGATGGTTGCGAAGCTCTCTCCGCCGCGGTCACTTGAGCACCACCTAATCAAACATGCAATGACTGAATGTGAGGGAATGGTAGAGAGAAGGCAGAGAGAATGGGAATCAACTTTCTAAGGAGAGAGAGAGGTTTTAGAAAGAGTGAGTAAAATTTGGTAAAATTGCTAAGTTGTACGCTTTTCAGAATAAAAGAAAAAGCTCTTCTCTTCATTTTAATCATTTTCTTTATTATTTAATATATATATATATATATATATATATATATATATATATATATATATATATATATATATATACATTTTCTAGGTCCTTACAAGTCTCGCTATTTTTAATCCATTATCACTTTTAAAATACTATTTTCTAGGTTTTTACAAAAATAAATATAAATAAATTTAAATATGAATAGTAAAAATTATATTAAATTAAAATAAAATTATGATTTAAAATTACGAAAATATTATTATTATTATTGTTATTACTATTATTATTTATTCACTTTTATATTCAGGTTTTTCGTTTTATTGTTTTCCTTTTCAACTTCTTTGGTTTCTTCAGTTCAGCGGCGCCAGGTAAGTTTCTCCCCCAACCATTGCCTTTGTAAGGATATTTTCTTTATTATATATATGGTGGGTCAGGTGGCTTTGCTTGCAAAACTTTGTATTTGTTTAAGGATATGAAAAACTCACATCACTCCTTTTACGAACCCTTAAATTATAATCTAGCGAGCTTCACAAAATACATATAACTAAGAAATTTTAAGTTCTGAAATTTAATTTCCTTTTTGAATGAAATTATTTTAATTATTTAAAATATATTTTTTTTAAAATTTTAAATTTTAATCTTCTTTTAATTTTTTTCGTCCAAACCATGTATTTTATTCCAAAATATTTTAAACTTATCAAATAAATTAATTACACTTTTAAATCGTCTCATCTAAATATATTATTAAGGTTAGAAAAATACTTAGAAAAAGTAAAGTAAATTATTCATTAGAAAAATAAATGTTTAAATATTAGTAATATTATTTGGAGAACAAGTCATGTTTGTTAAAAAAGTGGTTTAATAGGTTCGGAGGTCCCTATATTTGTGTGTTCGTTTCAATTGAGTCCTCCAATTTTGGAAGTGATCAATTGGGTCCCTAATTTGGTCAATTTGATTCAATAATAGCCTTTTCATTAAATGCACTTAACGACGTTAACCTTTTTTAACAGGTGGCAAGCTGAGGCATCCAGGTGACACCGTTTGAGCCTTTTCTCAATCTCTGTTACCTCTCTCTCTCTCATGTAATGAAATCCAGTAGCCCCATCATCTTCATCAAATTTCACTCATCAATCACCATACCCTTAATATATAACCCTTTCATCTCCAGTTTAGAACCCTCATCCAATTTCCTTTCTTCTTCCTTCGATCATTTGTCTCATTCCTCTCCTAAATTTTCGTTAATTCTCAATCCACTCCCTCGTTCCCAATTAGGTCCCATTCTTGTTCAAATTTCGTTTCTGGGTTCTCCCAATTCAAAGTTCTGCACTTTCCCTTTTTGCAGTGGAATTTCTCGTTCCTGGGGAGTTCAATTCCATTGTCTCTCACTAAAGCTGAAAACTTGGAGAGAAAGTGTCATACTTTTCGATTCAATTTTTTTTTGACAACCTAAATCGCTCCCCATCAGGATCGGATCAACCAGATCTTCCCAGAAATCAATTGAAAGAAAAGTTTTTCAGATTCTACAAAGCAGGAAACAAACAGACAAAAAAAAAAGGGAGAAATCGTCAACACAAAAGATTCTGCATTGGTCAGTGCACAACAGAGTTATATTTCTCTCTCTTTCGTCGCATCTCATTTTCCTTCGCTGTTTTCCTCTCCCATCTCATTTCGCACAGTGGACAAAGGCACACAGACCTCCAGCATCACACAAGAGCCGCTCACGCTTTCGTCTCGGTTTCCTCTTCCACTGTCGATTACAGGTCGTCCATTGTCGCAATCTCAATCTCTGTTCAGATGGTGTGGTTTGCTTATATATATATATATATATATATATATATATATATATATATATATATATATATATATATAAAACAAAAAATGAAAAACTAAAGAGAACCGATCTGTAGGAGGTTACCGATTAATGGAAGAGTTGGTGTTGTTTTGTTGGAATGTCTGATATTGCTTTGAGAAAAATGAAAATAATATGATTAGAATGGAAAAGAAGAAGAAGGTGAGGAAGGTTTGAAGTCAAAAAAGGATCTGAAAGAGGAAGAGTGTGAGAGCCAGGTGTTTACCCTAGAAAGGATTTTATTTTAAACTTAAAATAAAATAAATTCTACCCCCATGCGCCACGTCATAATTAATTGATTCGTCAGCATGCCACGATACATTAAATTTAACACCGTCCACTAAAATTAACGGCAAGGGCATTATTGATTCAGTTTTACCAAATTAGGGATCCAATTGATCACTTCCAAAATTGGAGGGCTCAATTGAAATGAACACACAAATATAGGAACCTCGGAACCTATTAAACCTAAAAAATACTTAACTTTTATGAACTATCATAATAACAAACTTTAAATTCTTATCTTTCTGAATATTATGTCGATCCTTCTTAATTGCATTAACATTTATTATATAATACTTTTATTTTATAGGACATACTACATTAACACTCGGCTTCATCTACGAAGACACAGAAAATGATATTTTAGAAGTGGTAGAAAGTTAAAAATAATGAGACTTTATTATTTTAATATTAAAAGGTTTTAATATAAAATGAATTGTTATAAACAAGTTTCTTTATTTTAAAACACACCATGTCTCTAGAAATCACTTTTCTGAATATTTTGCCTTCTCTCTAAAGTTTCTTGTACCTTGATCATCTATTTGAAGATTAGAGACCGCATGTATGATGCTCGTGGTGAGATCTTCAAGTCTACCCGAATAGTTTCTCAAAAAGAGTAAGTTAGTTTTTTGTTCTTTTTCTCTAAATTCACGTTCTTAAATGCATATGGGGTTTTTTATGTTGCATGTGTGGTTTAAGTCTTCTTTTAGGTTCTTTGCTGATCAGTGGTTCTAACAGTGTACCCTCATCATGTTTCAATGGTCTATAGGTGCAGATAAAGCTTTTTGAGATGTGAAAGCAATATAGGAAGTTCTAAAACAATTTGGTCTTCTAAAAAGGTAAGGGAAGCTAGTTTTAATTGATTTTGTTAGACAAAAAAGTTATAATTAATGTTTGTATGGTGAAATATTGATTTAATTGTGAAATTGTATTGAATTTAGAAATCTAGTATGTTGAAATGCTTGTATATGATATGTGTTGATGTGAAAATTGATTGAATGATAAGGTCAAGGTGATTTTGATGTGAAAGTTGTGCGTGATGAATTTGAAATGTTAAATTGGGTGAATTATGAACTGTCAAACTATTATAAATCTTTGTATTGTTTTAGTAGAAGAAATAAATGGTTTTTAAGTTAGAAAGGAGGGTTTTGATAGGTGAAAAGTTAGAAGAAGGGTTATTTTGGGCAAACTATGTTTTGGGATGGGTCTAAGGGTTGATTAAAACTTGTTTGAGTTACATGACAACAAAATTCTGATGTAGAACTAGTTGGTCAGTAATTGGGAGTTTTTGTATGGTTTTTGGTGCATTTTTAGAGGTTTTCAATAGTAAAATTTTGAATAAGAAGGTTTGGACTACATGTGATGGTTTTGGGTTTGTTAATAGGTCTATTTAGACTTGTCTATGATGTTAGTTTGCTGATATGGGAGTTAGAAAGGGTAGAATTGAGTTTGGGTAGCTTAGGCAACTGCTATTGAGTTTTAAAGTGTCAAATTGAGTTATAATAGGGTTTTCAAAGTCTTCCCAGGGTTTGGAAGTGTCAAATTGAGCTTAGAGAGGATGCCTTTTCAGTCTTTTCCGTGTGAGATTGAGAGAATAGCATCAATCATAAATAGAGTTTTGTTCTCCAAAATATAAACTCTCCTTCATTGGAAGATTGTAATTCTTGATAAGTTATCATATATGTAATGTTTTATTTTAGTAATTTTATACTATTAAAAAGAGATGTTACATCATCGCTTCCCAAGTATAAGGAACAATGAAGTTTACACTTTGTAATTATAAGTTCTACTCTTTTTTTTTATAACTATCACTAATAAAAAAATAGAATTTACATAATCTTTTTAATAAATTACGAGTTGTAAGTATAATTCGCAATTAAATCACTTTTATATAAAGATCGATATATAATAACTTGATATTTCCTTAAAATATGTCTTGCACAACCAAGCTCTCCAGAACATTTATATTTTTTTTATCAAATTAATTAATGCACCAAAATTATTAACATAAGTTAATACAACAGCAACCGCACATTTTCTGAATTTATACACATTTTTAAAAATGTTTACATGTGTTTTCGGTCAAAACTTAAAGAAATCTAAAATTCAATTTACATTACTCTTAATCTTACAAAAAATCACTCTCACAACTTTAACTTCTGTTTTTTCCTTTACGAAAAAAATGACAATAATATAATCAATACGCAACCAAAACTAAAAAAATATTTTAATTATAATAAATTACAACAAAATTTTATGAATTAGATTTATGTATAAGACATCTTCACATAGTCTACTTAAAATAATATATTATAAATTAATTTATTTCTAGTCGACATTAAATATTTAATATCCTTTCATACCACTGTGTATGTATATGATGCGTAAGATTATATGTGTAAGTAATCCAATACCATTTATGTAACCGATGATAAAATGAATTCAATAAACTTCGATAAAATAAAAAAAAATTATAAATAATTTCTAGATGAAGTTACCTTTACAAAATTGACTTATAGAATAATAATCATTCTCATTTATATATTATAAATTACTTTTTACTTATATAAGAATTAGAAAATAAAAAAATCGTTTAATCTTCTACCCGACAAGTATGTTTGTATCTTATTATTGAAAATTCCATATCCACTCTAAATACTAAATATCCTATCCATGATCAAGACCTAGGGAATCAAATCACAAACCATACTGACTATGACATTATATGTGCTTTTCACAATTCAGTCACATAAACCCTTGTTTTTCCCCTTTATTCCAAAAATCCCTTTAGACGAATTATAGTACAAGTTCATGCATTGATGTTCCCCAATTAGCTAGGGTTCCCTACCCTTCCTTACGTGTAAATCACTAAATCTAAGACATTCTGGTAGACAGCACACTCTCTTGTTACAGACCAGTCCAATGTGCTTTAGATGCCAACCCAATTGCAAACCCTTTTCATTTCAATTATGAGTACTTTGGTGTTTGAGGTGATGCTGCATGATCATGATTGCCAATCTGTAATAAGGGTCCCCCACCCTTTGCTTCAATACTCTTCTTCCCATCACACTAGACAATTAGGGTTTTGAGATTGGATCAAAGGGTGCAACACTTTATTTGTGTCCACTATTTTTGTTAAAAGACTTTTCATACGTAATTAATAAATGCATTCTTTTAAGGAAAGCTCATTTAATCAAAATTTAAATAGATAGGTAAATACAAATTTTTAGGTTATTTCAAGATCAGATGATACTGGCAACTTGTTTTCACTTGTCCGAACCTAATTTCTTTTATGGATCCAATATGTATGTTAACAACTTCTTTTAACAATTTTTTGATAATAAATTATGCGTTACTATTTTATTTGTATATTTAAAACGGATCAATCACAAGTTACCAAATAGATGATTATAAAAAAGTTGTTAAAAAGTATTTTTCTTTTTTTTATATTGATGAAAAACTTGTGGAACTATATCATATGGAGAATAATGTGTGTAAACGGGTTAAGCAAAAAAATGATTCTCTTAACATAAGCTTTACTCTAAATCAACATTAATGTGGTTCTTCTTTATTCATTTAACTAGTCCAGTTTAATCATTTTATTATTAGAACATTTAATTGAGTAAACAATCAATGTTGTGTCCTTTCTTTAAACTTTATTTAGATTACTTACAAAAATATTTTATGGTTACAGAAAGCATTTTATGTGAAATCTACATGTAATTTTTATTATTGTATCACATACACAGGCTTGTAATGTTATTTTCAAGAATATCGACTTGAAAGCTGATATATAAAATTAAATATTTTAGATTTAAATGCATTTTTAACCCGTAATAGATGATCAAATTTTATTTTATTTTCCTAATAAACATGGTTTTAACTTTTCCGTTCCTAAAGTTTATTGATTTAATTTATTTTTCAAATTAGATAACATTTTGAATATAATACAATAAGGGGACTTAGATAAACTTTTGAGATTAAAAAAAAAGTAGAATAGAAAAAAAAATAAACGAAAAAGATAATTTTTAATAAGAATTCATTAACAAAATTTGTTACCTTATCACGAGCAAAATTGAGTTTATACTTTTTATTTACTACTTTAATTTCACCCACTTATCAATTAAATAGTTACATAAATTAAAATATATTTAAAATTAATATTAACAAGTAAGTTTTAAGTCTCATTTAATTTTACCTATTAAATGAATTTACAAATACTTATATAGTATAAATTCTTCATATATTTAATCGATAATATTTAATTTTAAATTGGCTATCAAACATTGAATATTTTCTTCCTGTTTAATATTCTTTCATCACGTAATATTGAAAATGTTTGCTAAAAGAGTATATTAATATGTCCCTTCTCACTCTTTATTGTCTGAATCAAATAGGAAGAAGAGGATGTATGTAGGTAAAGGGATGGAAGGTACAGTAAAAGGATGCATGGATGGGGCAGTCTTGAGTATTATTGGTTCATGTGGATATTCTACAATGTCATCGGTTTTTCTACTTTTGGTTTTTCTTCACATGGCAAGTGGCCTAATATGAAAGTGAAAAAGCATATGAAATTAATATTAAAATATTATTAAATGTGATTTCAAAAAGGTGATAGAAAGAGTTGACAAAGATGTGGTGGTGGTGGCTATTTTGTTTCAACCTTCTCCCATATAATGGCTGGGCCATTGACTTTGAAAAGATGGAAAGGATAATAATGAATTCATTTCCAAAACATTTTTCCCTGTTTCTTTGATTCAATACATATACTTTTCAAATCAATGTTTATTACGGTCTCCTTTTCAACAAAAACAAATATTTCTAGGTATTTCTTTTATTTTTGAAAGTAGGAAATTAGGAATATGTATATTTTAAATGGCTTTTAGATATTGAATATATAAAGATTTCACTTTTCGAATCTTTTATGCTTAAAGATTATATAATTTTCATTGTTTATTTCTTATTAAATATCATAAATATAAAAATATGATATGATAGTAATTTAAAGGCAAAGCCTATTTTATCTCCAAATTTTCTCGATTGTGTCAATTAGGTCACTGATTTAAAAAAACGTGTCTAGTTGGTCCTTACTTAGTAAATTTTGTATCAACATCGTCCCTTCCGTTAAAAAGAAATAAACGAAATTAATAGTCTGATGATATGGAAGTACATAGTGGTAACGTGTCATTTTTATGTTGTCTGTGGTGACGTGGTAAGCAATTAGAGGTTGAGGTGGATACTACACATGGTAGTCCCTTCTTCCACCCAAAATTAGGGTTTTGATGGAGATGGGAAACTATTTACTCCTGCACTGCGAAGGAAGGTTGCTCGCGATTCTCTACCATGGATGGAGGCGTGAATTGCTTGTTTTTACTGGATTGCGATTAGGGTCTTGAACTGCTTTAGGTTTCTGATTTCTTTTCGCAGGTGCGTACTGGGTGGAGAATACTCACAGCGGCACAAAGCTTGCGCATCTTGTTCGCGAGAGGGGTTTACGATTTAAGCTCGGGGTCCTTATGTAAATTTCTGGTTCTTGTGGTTTGTAGGTTTGATGGCGTCGCAGATGGAAATGTGGTGGTTGCAGGTTCTCGCGTTTAGTGGCGCGATTCTTACGGTGGCGACGACCTGAAGTGGGCTTTGCAGCGCGACAGCGGTGGTGAGGCTTCATGGTGGCGATGGCATGAGGCAGTGGCGATGGTGAGGTTGCACTTGGGTTCGTGATCCTGCTAGGAGAGACGCTTGTTGGTTATAAACAAAGTCCCACATCGGATAAAAGAAGAGATGGACATGGGTTTATATACACATAAGATATCTCCATTGTTAAGAGACCTTTTGGAGTGGTACCAAAAGAAAATCCGTGAGGGTTTGACCCAAAGCGGACAATATCTTACCAGTGTGGAGTCTTATGTGTGTGTTGAACCTCCCTACAAATGGTATCAGAGCCTGGTTCAAGTCTGGTGACCGGGCTCAAACGAGTACGTCCCTCCTCGGTAGACCCAACAGTGCTTTGGTGCGAAACGAGTTCCATGGTTGATGCGTTAATGGACGAGATGACAACCATGGTGAGGATGCGATTCTGGGTTCTCTCTGCCTCTGATTTCTGCATTGATCTATGGTGATGTTGATGGCAGAAGGTTGTACGCGATGGTTGACGGTTCGTTGCGGCTTTGCGGCATTGACGGTGTGGGTGGTGGCGACACAATTGGTGTTAGTGGCATATTACGGTGTGGGTGGTGATTGAAAAAGATAAAATCATTTTAAAACCCAAACATTTCTACCACTTGGAACACCATAATGCTTAATTTTACATTTATTTGAAGTATGACCATTTTTCATACAATAAAAGCATGATATAATATTTGTGTTCCTATAAGTTGTTCCTTTTTCTACCCACGTTCTACGGATTCTATTATTATGTTTATTTTTAATTTTAGGAACATACCTATTTTTATCAACCTTTTTACTTTCTACATTATTTTTGCTACATCCACCTAAGGTTGTTTGTTCTAGTAGTTTCTTAAAATTTTGGTTTAATCCTTTTCAATATCCCTATTTGTGCAGGATTGTCTCAGATAGGTCCTCGTTTTCTAAAGTGTGCCAAAATGGTCCTTAATTTTGAAAATTGAAATCAATTGAGACCTTCCCGTTAAGTTGGCTGGACGACGTTAAAATTGAGTGTGCGTGGCAGGATGACATTACTGATGTGGCAGTGTACGGTTTACTGAGTTGGATTTGTTTGATTTACAAATTAAATTTTATTGAAATAAAATGATTCAAAACACAATTATTAAATAAAAAACAATTAACAAATGATTAAACCTTTCCTAAATCAGAATCCTTTTAGAACCCTAATTTAAAATTTGCAGAGAACCCTAAATTAGTTATCTTTGTATCACATATGGTTTCTGCCATCATTCTTGGTTTTTATCATAATTATAATCCTTTTGAAACCCTAAATTATTTGAGAAATGACACCTTTTTTTTGAACCCTAAGAAAATTATCAATTTTTTAGGGTTCCTTCTTCAATGCGTGGGAGACCCACTTCAAGAAGCTTCTACTTTTCCCAGGTTCAGCTCGTGCAGATGCAGGCAATGGCAAAACCCTTTCACTCGCAGATCTGGTATCGCATTCACGCTGCAAAAACCATTTGTACATGCGTCTGTCCCCTCACCAGCTTGCCAAATTAATTGTGATGGACAACTATAGGTTTCAAATTCAAATTCAACTAAACGTTTCAAATTCAAATTGTTATTTTCTATCAAACAATTCAAATTAAATATTCTGTTTCATTTTTTTTTCTGACTAATATCTCTTCAAAATCAAGCACATCAGTCAAATTCAAACTGTCATGCTCTTCAGCGTTCATAAGTGGTGCTCCATGAAATTCCTTTTTCTGGTTGCTTTCTTTCTTCTCTAGTGCTTCCATGGAGGAGCGACTTCCTTTCGTTCTCGTTGGTGGAGATGTGAAAGCTTCTTTCGTTCTTGCTCTCCTCAGGCACACGTTTCATTTTTGGGATTTCAGTCTTCCAATTTAGGGTTTTATTCAAATCCCTTTTAATTTTCCAAATTCCCCCAAATAATTAAAACGTTCTTCACTCAATTAAAACACAACGTTTTTATTTGTTAACTGTTTTTTACTTAAACGTTGCGTTTTGAATCATTTTATTTAGGGATTCCTTCATTTAAAACATTCATTTATTCTGTTAAGATTTAAAAATTTAACTTTTTTAAATATAAAAACTCACTATTAAGCCAGGTCAACAACATGCCACGTCAGTACCATTTGGTCATCTCAGCAACCCACGCATCAATTTCTTTAACGCCGTCCAGCCAACTTAACAGAAAGGTCTCAATTGATTTCAATTTTCAAAATTAAGGATCATTTTGACACACTTTAGAAAACGAGGACCTATCTGAGACAATCCTGCACAAATAGGGATATCAAAAAGGATTAAACCTAAAATTTTCAAAAGATGCACATTCATCATTACTAGTAAATTTACCATTTTCCTAAAATAATATTTTATTTTTTAAATCTTTATTTTCTTCAAAAATATTTTCAAAATCTGATTTTAAATTTTTATTTTGTTCAGAAATATTTTTAAAATTTAATTTTAAATTTTCATTTTCTACCAGAACATTTTCGAAATTTAATTTTAAATTTTTGAAATCCTTTTTCAATTTCTTATGAGCTTTATCTAATTTTTCAAATTCTACTATTAAAGCAGCATAAGTTTCATGCAATTCATCTTCACTATATTGACTATAATTATCAGAATCGCTAGATGTACTAACTTGGTTTCCAGTAGTGTCGCTGTACGCCACTAAACAGATGTTTGCTTCTTCATCAGAATTGGTCAAGTTAGAAATTGTTTCGTTGTCATTGTCCCATTTTTTGTGGGCTTTCTTTTTCTTGACGAACTTCTTTTCTTTTATTTCTTCACTCTTCTTTTGATTTGGGCAGTCAACTTTTAAGTGACCTCTTTCTCCAAAACCATAGCATCTACAGTTTGAGGAAGATCCTTGATTTTTTCTCTTTTCGTATTTGAATCTTCCTTTGTCTTTTGATTTCATGAACCTGTTGAGCCCTTTTATCATGAGTTTAAAATTTTCTTCATCTTCTAAGTCTTCATCTTCTATTTTGTTCTTGCTCCTTTCTACCTCAGATTTTAAGGCTAAAGTCCTTTTCTTCTTAGTTTTTGCTTGTTCTTCATCTAGTCTTCCAAGGTCAAGTTCATGTTCTCTCAATTTCCCAAATAATGCTGCCATAGTCATTGTGTTGGGATATTGTGACTCAGAAATTGCAGTCACTTTTGGTTGCCACAACCTGTCTAAAGATTTCAAAATTTTAATATTAAGCTCATCATTTTCGAAAGACTTACCTAGTTCATATTCCTGAACATCTGATATTGTTTCTCCTTACTTCATTATAAACATTTCATATTCCTGGATCAAGGTATTCTTTCTCTCTCTCTTTACGTCATCTATACCTTCGTGGGTTACTCTCAACACTTTCCACATTTCTTGAGCAGTCTTACAAACAGAGATCCTGTAAAACTCGTCAACAGTTAAAGCAGATGAAATAATATTACAAACTTTTACATTGTTTTGAAACCTTTTCTTTTCTTTAGCAATCCACTGAACACGTGGCTTTGGTTCCTGCATATTGTCAGTAGGAATAGAAGGATCAAATTCAATAACTTCCCAAATATCACAATCAATAGACTCAATAAATATTTGCATTCTAACCTTCTAGAATGCATAATTTTTACCTGTGAATAGAGGTGGTCTATTTATAGAAGCACCCTCTGCAAATCTTTGATATGATCCAACCATTTGAATAACTATCAAATCAAGCTCTGATGCCAATTGTCAGAGCGGCTGCAACGGAATGGTTAACGTGAGATAACAAACCAAGAGAGATTTTAATACAAACGTGTGCCTTTTAAAATTTCTACTCAATTAAACTTACTAAGCAAATAATAATAATAAATAAAGAGAGTAAGGTTGAGAGAAATTTGCACAGATGATTTTATCCTGGTTCAGATCTTACCAATCCTACGTCCAGTCGCTTATCTCAAATCAAGATAAACAATTCATTACTCACAAAACAATTACAAATTACAATCACAAAGAAACAATTTGTAAAAGTTTAGAAAACACTTCTCTAGAAGCCACAAGAGATGAGACACACTTTCCTTAAACACACCAAGAGACGAACACCTCCTCTGAATACTTCACGAAGGATGAACACCTCCTTTGAATCTTCACAAAGGATGAACACCTCCTTTGAATCTTCACAAAGGATAAACATTTCGTCCGAATACTTCACACAGGATGACATCCTCTTCCAAACACCTCCTTAGATGCACAAAGGATGAACCGACTATTCCTATGTCACCATAGCTCCACAGACGAGAGTTTCTCAAGCCGAACAAGAACACACAAGTCTCAAAGGTTTTTGAGTACTAGAGCACAAGGGAAGAATTGTTGTTGAAGAAAAATGAGAGCCTATTTATAGACTCGAGCAAATACTCTTCCGTTCTTCGTTTCCAGCCATTTAACGCTTTTAATCGATTAATATTCTTGTTAATCGATTAAAATAAGTACAACGACTAGTTTTAACGGCTAGAAAACTCTAACGGTCACCTTTAATCGATTAAAAGGTATTTTAATCTATTAAATCAAATAAAGTTTGAGTTTTCAGCTTTTACTCTATTTAATCGATTAATACTAGTTTTAATCGATTAAAACAATGCGATTTTGACTCTGTACATCAATTATATAATATGAAAGTACGTGGAATCAAAACCACTGAAAATCTAAGTCCTAGACACTGAACTACAATTTTTACAAAAGCTTTCCATTGCAATACAAGTCTTCAGAACATCTTCTTGAATCTTGATTTCTCTTGACTTGATTTTGACATCATCAAAACTTCATCTTCATTATTTTGCTAACAAAGGGAGATTCATAATCAATTGAATTTCGTCAACTGGTTTGAAGTTTCTTAACTGTTGAAACATTTATTTTAAACCATGACTTATGATTTTATATGTGTTTATTCATCATAAACCTCATTGTTTAAAATCCGTTGTGTATCTCTCAGGAGTTTATGAATGATAACACGAGGTTGTTTAGTTTCAAGATGTATCTAACATGCTTTGATATTTATGATATACTTTTGATACAATGCTTGAAAATATTTGAATGATACATACTCTGTTATATCTCTATCATGTAACTCTGATACTGAAAAATGATATGCATATTTATAGGGGAAGTTTTTGTATACTATTACATGTTTGTTCACATGTTAAAAGGTGAAGAATTTAATATCATGTGAATATTGTTGACAGGGGGAGCATTATATTTTTCTGTTTACATATGTTGATGCATCTCTGTATGATTCAATATCTTTGTGTTTCAATTACTTTGTGTTATAAATCCTTGTTTGTTAATGGCAAAAGGGGGAGAAATAATTGAACTTGAATGAGATAGTTGATTGTGTATGACGTATAGACATGTATATGTTTGTGTTTGAAACTATGTGAAAAAATTTGTGATTGTGTACTATACATCATGGTTGTTTTATTAATCATGGTTGTGCATAATCAAAAGAGGGGGAGATTGTTGATAGTTAAACCCAATCCCTGTTATGTTGTTTTTGTTGATGACAACACATTAATAACAATAACACATGAATGTTGTAATGTCACAACAGAAAAGTGTTTCTGTGTGGTGTTATACATATACGAATTTGTGCATGCTTATTGTGTTATACGCACATATTGTGATAAATTGCATATGTTGGACATACTATGTTGGTTATGCATACTATTGTGTTTATGATGTGATCATATTTGTGTATGCACACTGTATGTTTTTGTGTAATGAAAACCACATGCACAAAAGCATATCTGCATGACATAATCGATTACAGTGTTATATTAATCAATTAAGGTCATCAGACAACTTATGTTTTGAACTGTGGTAAAACAACTAGTTTGAACCGATTACATTAGTTGTTAAATCGAATAAAACTTGTGTGTTTGCATACATAATTTTCAAATGTGTTGTGATGAGTTTTTGAGAAGAAAAATTTTTCAAAATTCTTTTAAGTGTTAAGCTTAATTTTTTACATATTTTGTGTATTCAATTAAGTCAGTTATCTATTGAAAACTATTTTCTGCTTAGTCAAAATGCTATAACAGTCATATTTTTAAATATGTTTCACTAACATTAAATGAAAATCGATTACATTAATTGAGCATTCAATTAAGAGCTAATTTTGTTGTAATCATGTTACATTTTTTTAATGTAACCGATTACATAAGTATAGTAATCTATTGTTTTGCCTCATAATTGATAAAAACTATATATTGACGCATTGCTTGCAATTGTGTAACTGTTGATCAATTGTAAATTGTCATATCTGATATTCTTTGAGAGGAAAGTGTTATAGGTTGAACAAACGCTCTAAGAATCAAGAATGCGAAGAATTTGAAGAATCATGAGGAATTCTTGAGAGGCAATTAACTGGACTGTATTGGCTTATCACATTAGCACGACTGAAGGTGCATCTGGTTTGATCAGGAGAAGATTTTGCAATCTTTGATTTGCTATTTTTGGGATGTGCGCGTCAGGAAGTAGAATGATGAGTTCTTGACTCTGAGAGGGGATTCTCAAAGGGTTTCTGCAATAACGACAAGGGGTTTTGTTGTATGTGTATTTTGTTCTATATTTGATTGAGAGTTTGTAAGGTGTTTACATTTGAGTGTACTCTGTAAAGCCTTGGCTGTAATACTCTAATCATTATAGTGAAATACTCTCCAATCTAAGGTTGATTGTTGCACAAGAAAGATTTCAAGATCATTCTAATTTGCAAAAAAGATTTAAAAAGTGCACATTTTTATAAAACACCAATTCACCCCCTCTTGGTGTTGAAAAGTGCACGTTCATTAATTCTAAAACTGAGATTGAAAGCCGATTGCACTATAAAGATCTGAGTTTTTACAACAAGGCTTTATAGAGATCACCTCTCGAGTGTAATCACCTCTCTAACTCACTAATCTAATATGGCCAACAACAAAACCCTATAACAAGAACAATCCTCTTTTGCAGTCACCCTTTGAGACACCTCTTAAAGTACAAAGAACTCATCGTTCTTCTTCCTGGCCGCACGCACAGGGAACAACACAATCCAAGATTGCTAAAAACAAAATTTAATCAGTCAAGAGTACACCTCAGTAGTACAGTAGTTGATCAACAATGAAAACTCAAATCTGTTTTTTAAGAAACCTTCAAGATAATCCACTTCTGTGTATCTTTCTTCTTGGAGCGTCTCAGCACACCTGTAACTCTTTTCTCAATTCACAAAATATCATATATGAAAGTTTAGAATGATCAAAAGTCTATAGAGCAGTGTGCAATGCGTCATTTTATAGTTTTCTCATAACAGACACAATCTAATCGATTACTATAATAATGTAATCGGTTACATTAGTAACAGAGTTACACCTAAAAAACATTCAAACAAATTTAACAGATTAAGCACATAATGTAATCGATTGACTTTATCACATAAGTCAAAACATATAAAAATATGACCATTAAGACAGTTAAGACTTATAAAAAATAGTTTTCAAAGTATAACAAACTTAATTGATTACAAAAAATGTGTAATTGATTAAGTGAAACACTTAGGCATTTTGAAAACATTTTCATCACAAAACTCATCACAGCATAATCCAGAAAGATGTATTACAAAGGCACGAGTTTTAATCGATTATATACATAATGTAATCGATTAAAACTTGTAGCTTGCACCAGTTTAAGCAAATGGCTATTTGATGGATTTAATTGATTACATAACTTTTGTAATCGATTACTTCATATAGATAATACATTGTGCAAGTGGTTTTATCACACAAAAACATTTAGTATGCATACAGTAGATATAAACACAATTATGATCATAGAAGTATGTAGACTAAACAACATAGCATCATATGTATCAATCATAAAGAAACATTTACATACCAACATATGTATCAATCACAAATACACATTTTTGTTGTTGTCAATGAAACATATATGTGTTGTTACAATCAATGTGTTGTCATCATAAAAAACCAAACACATCAGGGATTGAGTTTAGCACTTATATTGCTCCCCCTATCAACAAAACTGTATAATGATCATTGGATAGGCAGATACCACATAAACGTTCATCAAATGCAGATTTCTAATTGCCACCAATTTGAGTCACCAAATTGACAAGCGCATCAAGCTTACTCTCCACCTTCTTACTTGTGGATGAAGAATTAATAGCCACATCATGGACTCCTCTAATAAAAATTACATCATTTCCTGCACTGAACTGTTGGGAGTTAAATGTCATCTTTTCAATCAAATGTCTAACCTTATTAGGGGTCACCAAGGGCTCCACCACTCGCAGCATCATTCATACTCATCTCCATGTTGTTTAGACCCTCATAAAAGTACTAAAGAAGGAGTTGCTCAGAAATCTAGTGGTGTGGACACCTTGCACATAACTTCTTGAATCTCTCCCAACACGTATACAATCTCTCTCCACTAAGTTGCCTGATCCTAGAAATATCTTTCTTTATGGTTGTGGTCCTAGATGCAGGGAGAAATTTATGTAAAACAATCTCTTAATATCATTCCAACTAGTGGTTGACCTAAAAGCAAGATAATAGAGTCCATCCTTTGCCACACCCTCCAATGAATGTGGAAATGCCTTTAAGACAATCTGATCTTCAGGGAAATCTAAAGGTTTCATTGTGGAAAAGGCTATAAGGAATTCCTTTAGATTTTTATGAGGGCATTCACCTACAAGACCATGAAACTTGGGTAGTAAATGTATTAGTCTAGTTTTGAGAACATATGGAACATCCTCATCAGGATATTAGATGCACAAGCTCTCATAAGTGAAATCAGGTGCAGTCATCTCCCTAATAGTCCTCTCACGAGGTGGAGGTTGAGCCATATTATTCTCAGTATAAGAACCAACTGAATCAGAATCAAAAGCAATATACATAAAAGGAGAATGGTTAGAATTATAGAAACTAATGTTATTTAACGGTACAGACTCTAAAGATAAATTCCTAGAATGCCTAACTAATCTATGGAAGGTCCTATCTATTTCAGGACCAAAGGGTGTTAGAAGTCCCAGATTACCTCTAATCATGCACTAAGTTAACGCATATTATACAAAGTCAACACAAGCATACATAGGGGTAAAATTGGAAGTATACTCAAACATTATCCAAATGAGCTGAAAATTTGTGAGCAACACCCTAAAATCATGAAAAGATAGCATACCAAATTTCAAAGCAAAATTCAAAGGATGACTATGTCAACCACTAAAAGAAAGTTTGTAAAAACATGGAAATAAAACTCCAAAAATAAAAAAGAAATCGTAAACAACCTTTTTTTTGGAGATTTGATTGCCGCTAAATGGTGAAACTATTTGGGTTAATAGATCTCGTTTTGAATATTAAGCATTTAATGTCATTTAATGTTTGCTCAGAAAAACAAAGTGTTTTCTGAATTTCTACCGTTAGGTAGCATTTTTCAATTAAGCTCTTTTCACAACGGATACCTAGCATGGATATATACTTCATCAAAAGATGAGGTATTTATTAAGTTCATGATATCATTTGTTTAAGTAAACACTTCTTTATATTTTTTCATTGAACAAATAGCATTTAGCTTGTTGAAGCCTTTTTGCACACTTTAATAATTAAGTATATTAATATGTTTCGTCATAGACATTGTGTTGACGAATTTTGTTTTTGAGAGAAGCTTAATACATATTTAAGGTATTATAAACATTTTGTGTTTAACTCAATCTCTCTTGGATGTTTTTAGACAAGACAACATCTAGCCATGCGTTTGTGTGTTTTATCCTAAATGTTTTCCTATTCCTAAGACTTAAGTGTTTTCCTAGGTTTTTCTATGTTGGGAATTCTAGTTCTAGCTTGTATTTGTTTTGGGTTTCAATTCCTAAGTTTTGTGAGCTTGAGTGTTTTCTTAGGTTTTCCTATATTGAGGATTCTAGTTGTGTGTTTGGGTTCCAAGTTCTAAGTCTTTTGTCTTTAGCTTAAGTTTTCTGATCATTATCTTAAATTATTTTTGTTATCTAGAATCTTGAGTTGTTTGTCTTTGGTTTGCATCTTAAGTTTTCTTCTTGTATTTTTGTCCTAAGTTTCTTAACCTAGTTTTTCTATTGTTTAATCCTTTTCCCTAGACAGTCATCAATACTTTTAGGCATGTTCTTTCTAACTAGAGTGTTATCCTATCGTCTCATACCTTTGTCTTCTATTATATCTTTATGAGGTTGTGATTTCATTGGCTCATCTTGACTCATGGTTAGGTGTTCTTCTATCCTAATTCAGGTTTTCTTAATCTCGTATTCCTTCTAGTTCAGAGTTGGTTTTTCTAGGATGTTCTACCTTAGTGTTTGATGATTGTTTTCTATTATAAGACTTGTCTTTTATCCTTAAGTTTTTCTGTCTTAATGTCAAACTAAAGGTTGGTTTCTTAACTTAAGTTGGGGATTTCTAACCTAGTGTTTTCTTTACTAAGATTGGTCTTCTAGTTTAGGGTTTTTTTATCAGAGTGTTTGTTTCTCTAGTATGGATATTCTTACCCTAGTTGGTTTAAGTGTTTTTTTAGTTTAGGATTAGCTTTCCATACAAAAAGACTTCTTCGTTAGTCTTCCTCATTTCATGCTATTTAGTTAAACTTAACCAAGACAAGGGTTTCTACTAGACGAGCTTGTCTTTGAACGAGCTTGTCTTACCTTGACATATCCATGTAGTTAATCACCTTGATTAGTCTTTGGTTAATCAATTTTGTTAATGATGACTTAATCTTCATGTTAATATGGTCAACATAGTCAAACTTAGCATAAAGGTTATCTTGACCGATATGTAGTCGGTCAGATCATCATGGGATGTCCTTATACAATAAAGGTCAAATATATCTAAGCTCATAAATCAAGATGTACTCATACACATGGTACAATATTTATTAAAAAAAATGTTACAGAAACTAAAATAGGAGTATATTATGAAAACTAAATTCTATAAACACTATTAGAAAATTATTTTACTTAGAATTAATAATTAAGTTATTTATATAATAAACTTTTGCCTTAATATGATTTTAATCTTTGTAAAGTTTACATATTTTAAATTTTGCCTTTAGTTTCCATTAATATATTTTTAATCTTTATTCCTCATAATTCTTATAAAATTTTCAATTTAGTGTGAAACATATTTATTTATATTTCAATTTTTATTATTATACTGTCTCTTTTAAATAAGTATTGAGATATTTTTAAATTTTCATTTCGAAATCCCTTATTAGTATTAATATTATTATAATAATAAGAATAAGAATAATAAATATGTTGTGTTAATGATAAAATATAAAAGGTCGGATATCAAATTGAAAACAATAACATATTTGAGAACAAAAACATTATTAAAGAGTCACATGTATTATTTTTATCAAGTATCAATCATTCAACATTTTTTTATACAAAAAGTAATACAATATAATTTTTTTTTCTTTTCATTATGAAGGTTCTTAACAATCGCCCTGGCTGTTGAATCAGTCTATGGTCTTCAATTTTTCATCTCTACCACCTTCTCCCACCAAAAATAACCAACCTTTTGAATTTTTCTTCAACAAACCACTCACCATTTTCATTCCAAATTCTCAATCAAAGAGCCTCAGATGCCACATTCTATCTCCAGTGACACCCTTTCTTCCACCTTTTCCCATTACATCCATTTTCTCTTCACCACTTTGGATTGCACCATGAAAACCAAAAACCTTGCACACTTTGATTTCCTTACACGCATAGTTTAACACAATTCAAACCTTCTTTCTTACTTTCTTTTTCTCTTTTGAAAACCATGACTTCTTCTCCCATTGCAGTCTTCGGTTGGTGTTGATTATTCTGCTTCAATTTTGCTACCAACTTTTTGAACCTTGGTGCGCTTCTGTCCCCTTTTTAATCAAAAACACACAAAACAATCCCTTCCATTTAGAATCTTGGTGTGAGTGCTTTTTTATTTTGGTTTGCTCTAGTTTTATCAAAAAGTTTGAATTGAATGAAATGGTTGTTGAGCTTTGCTCAGAGAATTGTGGGGTATCGTCCATGAGTCCTAGGATTTCATTCTCTCATGACTTCTCGCAATCAGATGTTATTCCAGTTGAGAAGCACCCTTTGAGATCAAACTCATCTGGCTTGAGCTCAAGCATTGACTTCAATTTCTGTGTTCAGGAAAGCTTAGAGCTTGAATCCTCTTCAGCAGATGAGCTTTTCTCACATGGGGTTATCCTTCCCACTCAAATCAAGAAGGGCCTCAACAATGTTGTTTTGAAGCAAAAAAGTCAACAGCTAGCACCACCGTCTCAACCCCCATTACCACCCTCGAAAGCTGTTTGTGACAATGCCCCTGCCACCACCAGAAAAAGCTCAAAGAAAGAGAGTCACAAAGATAGCAAGGACTTGAATGAGGAAGCTGATGAGAAGCATAGTTCCAAGTCATTCTGGAGATTTAAGAGAAGCAGCAGCTGTGGAAGTGGATATGGGAGAAGCTTATGTCCTTTGCCACTTTTGTCTAGAAGCAATTCAACAGGGTCTTCCCCAAGTGTTAAGAGGATACCACTCTCAAAGGAGGGTCATCATGTTAAGCAAAATTCCCAGAAACGTTCTTCCTCTATCTCAAGGTCTCACCCTCAATCCTTGGCATCACACAATAACCATCAAAAGCCTCCATTGAAGAGGAGCCATGGCTCCTACGCTAATGGTATTAGAGTTAGTCCTGTTCTGAATGTTCCTTCTGCAAACCTTTTTGGTTTTGGCTCAATCTTCTCCAATAATAGAGATAAGAGCAAGAAGAAATAGTTCACAAACAAAAACCAACTTCTATTCTAATTTACAATTTTACTAATTTGCAAATGAGTGGGGTCTACTTTTCTTTTATTGTAATTCCCAGTTTTACCACGTGATTAGCAAAATTTGGTGTAGAGTTTTCAAAGGTAAATGAAATGGTTTGGTTTGCTTCAAGACAAAGTGATGATAAAAAGAAAATGTGTGTATGTGAATGGGATGGCCAAACAATGATATTCAGCCACATGTATGGTGTCACAAAATGTCAGGTAAATGTTGCTTTCATGGCTGTCCCTTCTTAGTGTATTATTTCTTCCTTTTGTTCTTCGGTTACAAAAGGTGTAAAAACGTTGATTTAACCATGTCCCTCTATTGCTTTACTCATGGTTCTCTGCAAAACAAAGATTAAAAGAAGTTGATTATACAGTATTATTGTAAATTATTTTCTTCTTTTGGTTATGTTGTCCTCAAGGATTGACTTGTTTGAGTCTACAAATGAATATTAATATTAAATATATATAGCAGCAACTACAAATGTATTATGCACATTAATGGGATGAAAGGTTGTTGTTTTTTTTATGATATGTGTGTCCCCTCTTTGCTTGGTGTTTGCTATTTGTTCTAGTGATCAACTTGATGGTGACATGACTGTGATTGTGATCAGTGGCCCCTGGTTCTTCAAGAACCATCTCCTTCTCTTCAAAGTTTGCAACCTGATACTGTGTCTGAAAAGGATTGATTTTCCATCACCCCTTTTTGGTTGCAACATTAGCCACTTTGAAATCAGAGATAAAATCAGCTATTATTGATAGCAATTAAAGTTGAAATTGATTTCTCAAGGCATCTGAAAAGAATAGCTAGTGTGGATTCTTCTTTAATGGATGATCTTGGTGAACTTCAAATGTTGTAAAGCTTCCCAACTTCAGTTTATAATTTAGGTGTATTTATGAGAAATTATCAAGGTCTCAAATGATCACTTGTTCATGATTTCAATAAATATCGTATTTAAAATTTTCAATTTAAGAAATAGAAATAGGAAGTATTGCTGTAATATATAGTTCTTCATCAGGTTATTTAAATATTTTGTAAAAATTTTACGTATCTCCAAGCCAACTATGAACACTTTTATGATTTATTGAGCGATTACTCTGAGCCTTGACTATTTTCTATAAATTTATTCCTAATTTAAAAAAAAATGTTTATTTATGATTATTTAACCATTTTAAAAGTATAATAATAAGTTTTTGAACATAACGTCCTATTCCTATTTATCATATCTCTGAAAAATATATGTGAAAGGATTTCGTTGCAAATATCACAATAAATCCAATAGATTTTATTCTAATAAATTGTGATATCATCTTAAAAAATATATTCTAAATTTAATTCAAGTTCATAAAAATAGTTTTATAAAATATTTTAATTATACATATTTGATTATTATGTTTCTAATTGATGAGATATATTCTAATAGTATATACACTTTTCATTTCGTAAAAGTTTAACAACTAGAAAGACACTTGTAGCATTATTTTCTTGAGATGTAGACATTTGTGATAGCGTTTTGAATTTTCATGTTCACCCATTAAACAATAATGAACATAGGATTAGCCTTAACAAAAAGTCTGCATCCGCACCGATTAATTCGAAGAAGTCCGAGATAAATTTAAGGTTGGATTAAAGCGGATAAGTGGATAATATTAAATAAATAAAATAGATAATTATAAGTAATTTCAGACACTATATTATAATTTTATGAACATCTGATAATATTTATTAAATATATTTAAAATTTAAAATTTTATTTTTTGTATGATATTTTTCATTAAAATTTAATAGTAAATTTTATAAAATTATAATCTATAATTATTAAAATCATACATTTCTTAATTTAGTTAAAGATTCATTACATTTATTCAGAATAAAATTAATTTAAAATAATTGATTTAAATAAATTAGCAATTTGAAAACTCGATCCTCGAACAGTTCGTATTACATTAATCCAATAAATTAAATAATCAAATATAATTTTAAAAATTTTAAATTTGAATTATATTGAAAATCTGAATCCGTAGTGCTCAGGTAATGTAAATATGGAAATTGTCCGTTCATATTAGCACTGCAATTTAATATCATTTTTTAAAGTATATTAAGAATAAATATATCACTTATTCAAACGAATTTAACGAAATAATCTCACTATCCCAATAAATACAAGATTTTCATCCATGATACATACCAACATTTGAAATAAAATAAGAATAAAAATTAATAATTTATTAAGATGATAACATTAATCAATTTAATATTATTTTCATATGATTTTGTACATAATATATGGAAATAGAGGAAATCATCACTAGTTTATAAACTAATTCAAAATTAATCTTTTATGTCATATTATATTATATATGTAGAATTTAGAGAAAAATAATTAAAAAATACATTTTTGTTAATAATTGAAACTTATTTATGTTGATCCCTCGTAAATTGATATAAAACTATTTAAATTTGGACTTTATGTTTTTTCTTTGCCATTTCTTTCTTTCTTTCTCGTCATTTTTTTTAGACCATGATGATATTGCATAAATGCTTGTGCAAACTTTACACTTTGTTCACTTGAATGGATTTGGAAGAGAGTGATTGAATGAATTTGAAAGAAATTGAAGGTAAATTTTTTGTTGTTTATTTGAGTGAATTTGGAAGTAAGTGAGGGTGGATTTAGAAGTAAACTTTTTTAATCTATCACATCAATCAAATCCTACACTAATCCTCACAAACTTTATTTCTAAATTCACTCTCACTTAACTCTAAATCTATTCAAATAAACAACAAAAAAATTTACCTTCAAATTTATTCAATCATTTTTCTTCAAATCCATTTAAGTGAACAAAGCGTTAGAGTTCTTTTTATAATCTAACTATGTGATTGTGGATGTTTCACAGTATTAGGCATTTCCCTCCATTGCAATGGAGTTTTCTAGGTCTAAGTGCGTTGTTAAGGTAGGTGGTTATATATTTATTTTACTCCTGAAATTGAATTGTGGTTATTGTTGGAAGATCAACTACGATATTACATGAACGTCATGATTAATGTTTCTAATATGTTATCGATTACAATTTTATTTCTCATATCTTTAAATTTTATTATGTCATTCAGACTGCAAATCATATAATAGTAAGGTTTATTTATGTAAATTAACATTGGTATGTTTCTCTATTTCGAGTTTTAGTTTAAACCAAATGCGGTTAAATTTAAAAAAAAAAATATATCCAAAAACGCATAATTTTACATCCGACCTTACATAAATCTACGTCAAATATTTTGTGAAGCAAATATATGTCACCCACATTCACGTAAAATTCTTACCTAACATAAAAAAACCATAAATATTTTTGACATAAAAAGTATGTTCTAAGATTGTGCACTTATTGTATTTAACATAAATTTTGATTAAAATATATCAATGGTGGAAAATTGATAAGATTTAAAGCAAGAAAACTCATCTATTCTTTTATTCAAAATAATATATATATATATATATATATATATACTGAACTAAATAAAGACCAAATATTACTTCTAAAAATGTTCATTAAGTAATAGTCATAATTATGATGGAGGCTAAGAATATAATTCCAAAATAACAAAATAAATAAATAATCATCATAATGATAATATCTCATTAGGGAGAATATATATACAATACAATTCAATCTACCAGACTCACAAAAAAAAATTTCTCTTCTATTTTCTTACAATAGTAAATGAAGCTTAAAAACAATTTCTCTTATATTTTCTTATAATACTAAATGAAGCTTAAGAGTGCTTTTCTTGCTTGAGCTTTTCTTCTCTTTCTTAGATATTTTTTTTTAGTTTGTGTACTAGAGCTTTTTCTCGATGTTATTCTCTTGAGCTTTTTCTATCTATTATATTCTCTTGTGCTTTTTCTCTATATGTTATTCTTTGATTCTCTTTTTGAACGATATTGTATTTAAAGGCTTCTCCAAAAGATATCAATTAGATAGAGCTTTTCCTTGATCTTTGAGTTTTCATAATCTTGTCGTATGTAACAGTCATTGGTGAAAGTCAACTTGTCAAAGTAGACTTTCTTTTTATGAAGAGAACATTTTGTGAATGTCTTCTTTGTTTCTAACGTTCACTTATGATTTGTATAGGATGAAGCAGGTGGATATGTGTAATAGGCAACAGCCTGCACAAAGTATAGTAGATATGAATGCAACACATATGTCCTTACTCTTATCTATTTTGTTATTTTTGAACGTTGATAATTTAATGACATTTAATGTTTGTTCAGAACAACAAAGTGCTTTTTTACTTTTTCTACCTTCCAGGTAGGAATTGACTGTTTAAGCTCTTTACTAGGATACCAAACAACTGATGAAGACTTCATTGTTGGATGAATAAGATCGTTTAACATATGGTATTGTCTAGCCTATGTGATGTAATATTGCCTGAAGTACCTTTCTCAATGTCCTCTTTTCTTATATTTTACATTTTATTGTACATGTATTATAGCTTTCTTGGAGGATGGGTTATTATAAATACCCATCTCCACCAATGTATTTTTCACTTTTGAGCATAATGAGAATTTGATTTTTGTTGAGAGCACTCCAGATACAATTCTCCTTGAAAATCAGGCTAGAGAGTCGTAGAGATCCACCTCTAGCCACCTTCCAAGCACACTCCTCCATTTCTCCATTTTCCATTTTTCCATTTGTTCTTCAGCATTTTCTCTCTTCCACGCTGCATCGCCATTGCTCCAATCCGTTTCAGTCTTCAATCACACATCAACAACCACATGTTCATTCTTTACCATGCGTCAGCGCTCAGTCACGTCCTCAACGCATCACGAACTCAATCTCTTCATTTTCTTGCGCGAGTTTCACATCATTTATCACTTTTCTCTCGCGCATCAAGAAGAACTTCTTCTTCCTCGAGAGCATTTCATCAACCGCAAGTCATTCTTCATCATAGATCCACCTCTTCTCATTCGTAAGCATCATTCTCTTCATAGATTTGCACATCTTTTTCATCGTTCCTTCCATTTCACCGATTAAAACCATTTTCCTTTGATTATTCTTCATTTCTACCGTTTAATCTTTGTTTTGAATCGATTAATCGGTTCATTTTGAGTTTCCCCCCTTTTCTAGTGTTCCTTCGTGTCCAGATCAGGGTTCCTCGTGTTTCTAGGGTTTTCTACCGTTCAAACCCTAGCTTCTTGTGTTCTAGTGAGTCCGATCTCACTTTTCGTTCAAACATAAAGAAAATTTGCACATAGGCCAAGATATGATTAAATGAATTGTGCTAGCAACTTTCAAACATCAAATTAAAATTGTTCAAGCTTTCCAACAACACAGAAACAACATAAACCGAAATCACACCTTGTTATGGCCAATTATGTAGTAAAACATTTCATCACACCACCAAAATTAGATTTCCAAGAATCAAAAGGTTTAAGCAACAGTGAAAATGACTCAAAGAAGTATGAATGCAATGAACTAAGCTAGAATTGGAAAGCTTAGCATGACCAAACTTGAATTAGACCAAACATATAATTTCAACACGATGAAAAACTGAAAATAAGAACTGAAACAGTGAGATGCTAAGGATTTTGAGCAAACAAGCTATGCATATTGCATTCCATTGCTTATTATGCTTTGCTACAACTTTAGTAACCTTCAAAAACACTAAACAATCTTGTTCAAAGTTCCATAAACACAAAATCCAACTGACAAACAGATTCACAAATAAACCAGAATTAAAATCCTGCAACAAAGTTCAAAATAGATTTGAAACTTGAACTAGAGTTTTTGGGTTTCTGCTCATATCACCAAAGGTAGATCAAGCTCTCATTGCCTTATTTGGTTGATATACAATAACACTTTCAACTAAACTCAAGCACATAAAAAAAAACCAAAGCAGGAAAAACCATATTTAATGACAAATTAAAAATACTGCATCATAATTTCAGCACATGACTTTGACAAACTGAAATTGAAAAATAAAGCTCAAATTGACTCAAGGAAATGGAATTCACCGTTTAAAATGCAAGACAAACATGCTAACACACTGGAAACACTAACACAGTGACTGGAAACACTAAATCAAGCACAAAACAGAACCAACAAAAAAACTGAAACAATGGACAGAAATGAAGAACAAAACAAAAAACGAGGAAATTAAATGGAATAGTGGATTAGCTCTTGATGGAAGGCGTGGATGACCTTGCTCTGACTACCAAATGACGGAAGCACGTCCAAGCATCATGCTAGGAAAACTTGTCTCAAAGCAAAATAACAGCGGAATGACATATGAAGTAATGAAAGTTGGTGCATGGAAGGTGTTTGATGAAAGTGTGAATGAAGGCAATGGTGTGTGTATGGAGTCTCTAAGCTCAGCAGGCCTTTTGAAAGGGAAGGAAGCTAGAGGACAGTGAGAGAATAGTGACACAAGGTCTGACCCAAGAGTATCATGGTTGGAAAACATTTCCTGCAACATTTCATTATATAGTCAAAGGTGAGTTTTACAAAGGAGAGACTCTTATTTATAGGTGAAGAGGGACCTCCTAATCTGACTTGGTTTCCCTCCCAAATTCAAAAACAATTTGTGTTGGAGAAGCTAGGTAGCTGGGTCATGCATTCCACCTAAGATCATATGCAAAACGTGCCAAAACTTCAAAAGCTAAGAAACTGAAGTTGGGCACAAAAGGTCTTTGGCTAGGCGCCTTTTCTAATCCGGAAGGTTAATTCCTTCATAGCTTCAATCCAGAAGGCAATCTTCATATTCCAAAAAGCCCTCTTTTTCTTCCTTCTTTTGGCTCCTTTGCTTTCCTTGGCTTACCAAGCTTCTTGGGTTGTTCCTCTATGATCTTCAATCTTTATTAGACCTTATGTGAATCTTAGATGGTCCTCCATCACATCATTTATAGCCTATTTCCATTGCAATAACATTGGACATTTGTCAAAAGCATGCTATTACAAGAATGTTGGTGTTCCTAAAGGTAAATTCAAGTGATCCCAAAGGAACCACCACAAGCAACTAACATTAAAGGCTCCAAATTCATTTGAGTACCTACAACCAAATCATTCAACTTTTTTACAGGCAACTAAGAAGATTTAGAGATACGTTGGCTTAAGGAAAAGCACAAAGTTATTACATAAGTCATACTTCAAGTGTTCATAGCTCCTTGAGATCATCAAATGTGGTAAATGACTGTGGTATTGATAAAACATGCATCATTTATGTTTTGCATAATCATTTGGAGGTGTGTGATATATGTTTGTTACTTGACATGAGAAGAATGTATGAAGATTTGTAAAATTCTCATTTCTGCGAGTTTTAATCGATTATGTTAGTAGTCTAATCATTACACTATACTCTCTATTTGCTTGAAACTATGTTTTGCAATGATTTTAATCTGTTATGTTAAAATAGTAATTGATTAAGTTTGTTCTAGAATGGGCTTTCTCAATTTTCAAACTGGTTTCCCTCTTTAATTAATCAATTAGAGAAAACCCCTAATTTGTTAAAGTGTTCGTCCTTCTCTCTGGTTCTTAAAATCTCCAAACCTTTTTTTTCAATCTTCATCTCTCCCCCAATCCCTCCATCAAGCACTATGCTTCAACACCTCACATGGCATCTTCATCCCAACCAAAGCGTATTAAGAGTGTTGCACGCAAGGCTCGCGCTCCAACTCTAGATGGGTGGATAAGTGACTACGATGCTCAAAATAACTTGATACCTTCTTCCAAACGTGAAAGGTAATTCCTCATAAGCTCGAGAGGTCTATTGTCAACATTCACAGAAAATTTGATGATGGATTTGAAAATGTAGAGGTCTTCGAAAGCAAAACAGAGGATGAGGTTGACATAGAGGATGAAGGATACATAAACATATAATATTAGATTACGAACTTAATTTAGTTTAGTTCTGTTTTCGAAGTTCTGTAATTTCAAGCCATAAGGCTTCTTGTTTGAACACTCTGTTTTTATTGTTATTAGGTACTAGGATAAGTATTTTGATTGGAACTATTTTGATTGTTGAACAATGCATTGAATCTTAACTAAAAACGCTCGTGCATACTGAAAACTGATTTCATGATAAGTCTTAACTAACAAAACGATCATATTTTGAACTGTTTTGACATACGAACCAATTCACCCCCCCCCTCCTCTTCTTGGTTGGGAAATAAGGTCTATACATTTCTACAATTGGCACCAGAGCTAGTTTTTCGAAAGTTACTCGAAAACTAATAGATTAGCTTTTTTGTGTAATCGATTATTTTGATCTTGATGACATCTGTTTCTCAAATCTTCGGTGAAGAGGCTTCCACAAACAAATCCCTTTGTTTGCAGGAGAAAATTATCCTTTTTGGAAAATTAGAATGAGAATTTTCTTGGAATCAGTAGATAAAGGTATTTGGGATGCCGTGATAAATGGACCCTGTGAGCCTATAAAGGTTGTTGATGGTAGGACTGTTTTAAAGAATTTTTATGAGTGGAACTAGGATGAAAGTAAAAGAGCACACTATGATGTTAAAGCTAGAAATATTATTTCATCTACGCTGACAATTGACGAGTTTTTCAGGATATCTACATGCAATAGTGCAAAAGAGATGTGCGATGTCCTTGAAGTTACTCATAAATGGACTGATGAAGTGAAAAGGGTCGGAAAGAATTCCCTCATCCAAGAATATGAGATGTTTCGGATTAAACCTGGAGAAAACATTTATGATATCCAAAAGAGGTTCACATACATTGTTAATCACCTCATAGCACTTGGAAAGTCTTTTGAGAAGGAGGAGATTAATATCAAGATCTTAAAGAGTTTGAACAAAAGCTAAAAACCTAAGGTGATTGCCATCTCTGAATCAAGGGATTTGACACATATATGAACATGATAACACTTTTTGGTAAACTCAGGGAACATGAGTTGGAACTTGGAATATTGAGGGAGGAAGAAGAAACTGAACAAAAACACTCAATTTCCCTCAAGATTTCCAGCAAGAAAGCCTCAAGAAACAATGATACAGATGTAGAGTCAAAGGCTGAAGTACTAGAAAAAGAAGTACTTAATATGATGGTAAAGAAATTTACAAAATTTATGAAATCTCGAAACAATGTATCTGATTTTGTAGGTACTGTAAAAGGAAACAAAAGAAAGGGCAAGGTTGCTACTTCTATCTGCTACGAGTATGGTAAAGAAGGCCACATTAAACCTGAATGTCCTACCTTAAAGCAGAAGCAGAAAATGAATGACAGATTCAATCAAGACAAGAAGAAAAGAAAGCAAAGAAAAGCCTACATTGCATGGGAAGATTGTGATTCTGGAGGTTCTTCCAGTTATGAAGACAATCAAAGCCTAGAGGAGGAGACAAATCTGTGTCTCATGGTTGGATCAATAAGTTCTGAAAGTAGTGGCAACAACTTCAATGATGAACCAATTGAAGAGAAATATTATCAGTTGTTGGATGCATTTCAAGAACTTCATGCAGAGGCAATGAAGTTGTAGTACAAGGTTAATCAATTAAATTGTGAAAGAAAAGATTATGAATATAGAATTGTAACCTTGTTGAAGATAATATCAAATTGAAAAATGATCTTAATGTTGCTTTAGAATCTGTTGAGACTGTTAAATCTGAAGCTAAAATTGTTGTAAAAGATTGTAAAGATTGTCCTACTTATTTAGAAAAGATTAAGCCTAACTAGCACACTATCAAAATTTACTCTTTGGAGATCAAACTTAAAAGCTTTTCTTGTACTCTTTGGCTATCTTTTATTTTATCCTCTTGATTTTCATCTTAAGAGATATTATATTTATAGACTTCATGAATATTTGAATATTTATCTGTTAGATTGAGTTTGTAGTTTGTAACCTTGATACTTGTGTTTTCTCATTCTTCTTTTCACAACAGTCGTTGTGTAAGTCAACTTTGTCAGAGCAGACATGCTTTTTCAGTCCTTTGCTTGAAGTATGTTGTACGATCTTTTTAGACTTTGCTTTAAGAGAGGAACATTCCATGATTATATTCTTGTCTCTAACGTCCACATTTTGATATTTGATTTGTAGCATTGTGGATGCGTGTAGAATAACTTATCTGCAAAATTAGAGTAAATTGTGCATGTAGCATATATGACTTTTTGATATCACTTTTGTTGTTTATGAACGTTGATCATGCAATGTCATTGAATGCTTATTCAGAATAACAAAGTGTTTTTTAATTTCCTACCGTTAGGTAGCATTTTACAATTAAGTTCTTTAATCTAAAGATACCAAGTTTATGAGTACTACATCATAGGGGTAGGTATTTGTTAAGCTCATGGTATCATCTGATCAAGTAAACCTTTTTTTTGCTTTTGTCTCTTTTTAGACAGATACCGTTTAGCTTGCTTAGGCTTATGTGTTTTTAATAATTAAGTCTTTCAATGTTTTCGTCGAAAAAAATTTCTCAACTTGTTTTTGTTTTTGAGAGAAGCCAAATACCTAATCTAGGTATTTTAAGCATCAAGCATTTAATTGAATCTCTCTTGGACACTTTTAGACAAGCACTAGTGCAAAAACAGCGTATAATGTCACGCGTTCAACGTCGAACCACTCAATAGCCAACGTTACAAATAACCGGTGGCATTTTTGTAAATAAATGCAATTATTAAACGTCGTTTAGAATTGTAATTCGACGTAAAAGGATATAAAACGTCGAATGCCCCAGCGTTAGACGTCAAAAGGTTAGTGAATTCAATAAAAAATTGAGCGGGAGATTGAAAATTCATTCACTTTATCTTAGCGCGTGAGACCCTCTTCTCTACTCAAACTTTTCTCGAATGAAGTTTGACGACCATCACATGTAATCTTTCTTTCATTTGATACAAATGCATGTTAATTTACTACTTTAGGTATGATTTTTGTTTGTTTTGACCGATTATTTTCGTGTTGTTGTCCTTCATAGGTGCATTCTACTTTCTCTCTCACGTATGACAATACTTTATTCTGATGAACCAAGGTTAGTTTTCGTTTTCGTTTTTGTTTTGAAGAACTTATTTGTTGAACTTGTTTCTCGTTATTTTTTGTTGAACTTGTTTGTTGTTATTGTTTGAGTGAACTTGTTTGTTGTTGTTGTTTGATTGAACTTATTTGTTGTTTAACTAGACTTGTTTGTTGTTTGTCATTGTTGTTTGTTGTTGATACTATATTACATGTTCAAAGTTCATGCTTTACAAAATACCAAAAACTGAAATTTGTTGTTTTCTGCTTTTCAGATCTCGTAGAGTTGTAAAAAATGATCACAATTAATTTAAAAAAATAAAAAATTGATTAACGTCATTTATTGATAAAATTCGACGTTAAATTTAACGTCGAATTTTTTAAATTCAACGTCTCCCGATATGACGTCGTTCTTAAATTCAACGTGAAAGGCCCAAAATATTCGACGTTGTACGCTGTTTTTGTACTAGTGAAGACATCGTCTAGTTATGCGTTTGGATGTTTTAGCCTATATGCTTTTCTAATTCTTATGACCTTAGTGTTTTTCTTTGTTTTTCTATGTTTGGAATTAAGGTTCTACGTATTGTTTGTTTGTAGTTTAGGCTTTGAGTCTTGTGTTTTTACCTTAGGTTGTTTTCTAATTATTAACCCGTTTTAATGTTATTTGATTAAACTTTAAAACATGAAATCGTTCGTTCGTATAGACGATTTTGTCTAACAGAATATGTATGGTCATGGTTAGGAGAATGCCATCAAAACCAAAATATCATTCCTACAAATTTCCTTTAAATAATATCCATAATTATATTCATAAATAGGTTAAAATATATCTCCTAAATAATCATAATGATAATATCTCAATAATATTTCAATAAAAGTTATATGAAATTAATCATCTTTAAAAACAAAATTATCATTGTATAAGTTGAGTCTTTATCACATTATATATTAGTCACTGCATTCTAAATTTATGATTATAAAAATAGTTTTTGGGAAAGAAAAATTCATGCAAGACATACTTATACTTGTACACCAAATTACGATGTTACAATTAAAACCATTCTTAGCACTCAAGTTTCACTTCTAAAAGTGCACTTCGTACTTTAAATAATCTAGGAGAAATTGTTTAGGGTTGAACTAGCTATCAAGTCAATTGGACCATAACCATCACAATACACTATTGTCACTTTTTTTTAAAACAACAAACGAGTAGTTGTCAACTTTATTAAAAGCCAATGTGTATGGTTCAAATTTAATAATTCCAGTAGAAAAAGGGTATACAAATCAATCTAAGTTTTAAGAAAACGAAATAACATCTTTCTAGAAGGACCCAACGAAAAAAAGCTGAAAAAAACTCACTTTCATGACTCTTGGTCCAAAAGGGTCTGACCCAGAAAACGAGGGCAATATTATCTAATTAATCATGACACAAATTATTAAATGTTAATATTTTATTTTTAATATAATTTATTTTCTTAGGCTTAATACTGCTTTATAAGCTAAAATGAATCTTCAATTTGTGTTAAAAATAGAGTAAAAAATTTAGTAACAGAAAGCTAAGTGAAATTGGTTTTCATGTGAGAGACTTCTCCATATATATATATATATATATATATCTTTATTTATTAGAGTTGGCAAAACGACTCAAACTAACCCGTTTTAGCTTGATTCGTCATTGGTCCACTGAAAACGATCTGGGTCAGACTAGTTCATAATATGGAAACAGTGTTAAACACATAACCCTTCTCATAGTAGGTCGAGTTAGTGAGTTAATCCGTCAGTTTTTTATTTTTTTTATCTTGTTAAATGAGGCTTAGTTTTGTTGTGAAATCAAGTTTATTTCTTTGTGAGTTAATTGAGTTTATTTCTTGCTTAGTTAATTAATCTAACTGGTGCATTGTGTTTCCTCAATTTGTTTTTATGAAAATAGGATTAGTCTTCGCTTAGTTGGTTAATTTTATTGGATTAGGGGTGAGAAGAGCGAATAATTATTGCTAATTGAGGATTAGAAACTTTGTAATTATATCAGTGGCCCACATGTCCTTAATTTGTGTTCTAATTCGTGTTTGAGTTAGTTAATTTTGTTAGCACAAACTATCCAACCCCCCCCCCCTCCGCCTCACTACGTGTTTGATCTGATGATTGAACCAACAATTGGTCCTTGAGTACAGTCTCGATCAGGAAGCCCACCTAGGGAGCAAACCTCATAGTTTGAGCCATGAACCACCGTTCAAGCCATATTATCATATTCTATATAAACAGGATTTCTAAATAAACTTTAAGAGGTCTTTTTGGGAATTTTTGAGAGGATTAAAAGATGGAGTTTCTTCCTTGTTGTAACTTCTTCCTACCATTTATGAAGAGATAAATCTTCTATGTGTTGGAGTAAGATGTAACTGCTTTGAATTATCTTGCATTCAGTAGTATCTTTCATTTATGAATGCTTGCTTTTGATTATGAGTTTTTTAATTGATTTATGCTTAACAGGATGAACTAATTACTCATCTTACTTAATTGGCTTGAGATTCAATGGGAACTAGTCTCAAGTTATGGTCCAATTTGTTTTCCCGCGTGCTTCTAGATGCTAGGAATATATCTAGGGTAGTTGGATATAGAGTCTTGATCTTAGTGTAGGTGATCCATTGAAGTAATCATTGAGAAATAGTATTAAAGGGTGATGCTTCTAGGATTTAGGTGCAAAGAATGGACCTAGATTTCTCCTAAGCGAACTCTCAGGACTTAATCATTTATAGCTCCATATATTTTGACAAATCTAATACAAGAGAGAGAAAAGTGGTGATGTCAAACTCCAAAACAATTTAATCATATGAAAGTCACTAATTTAGTAATTCAAACTATTTTCCAAACATATTTTACAATAATTCACAACACAAATCTGTTTTCAACAAAATTTGTTTTCACAACACAACACGATGTTTAATCTACATGCATATTATTCATATAAGTCAAATGATTTCTAATTTTGGTTGAGAACATCTACATGCATATTATTCATATAAGTCAAACGATTTCTAATTTTGGTTGAGAATGTACTTTGATTAAAGTTAGAAACTTTCATGTGATTGAATGACTTTATGTTAATAATTATGAAAGTAATTTGATTGAAGGTGAAATATTTAATAAGAATTAATCAAGAATATACCTTGGTTAATTAGCCTTTTACTTGGTAAAAAGAAGTAAAATCAACCAATTTTATTTAGGTTTAATACCTTATTTTGTCCCTAGTTTCGTTCGAAAATGTCAAATTAGTTCATCCTTTAAAAAGTGCGTCAATTACGTCATTACTTAATAAAATTTATATCAATGAAATCCCTTCCGTTAAATCCGTACAAACGGTGTTAATTATTTTTCTCTCTCTTCTACTTTTTCTGTGCAACGCAGCAGCTTTTTTTCTCTCTTCTACTATTCTTCTTCTCTCTCTTCTACCAATTTTGTTAGTGATTTAATTTTATAACAAAAGTTAGTGATTTAAGCATAATAACTTAAAAAATATGTTTTATAGATAAAATTAAATAATTATCATTTTATCTTGATGATAAATATGATATAAATTTAAATATAAATAATGAATATTATATTAAAATGAAATTGAAATTGTTATTTAAAATTGCAAAGTATTATTATTATTATTATTATTATTATTATTATTATTATTATTTTTATTATATTCTTATTATTATTATTATTTTTATATTAATTTTATTATATTATTATTTTATATTCACAACAAAAGCAAAACAGCAAAACAACAAAAGCAAAACAACATTGAACGCTGCAAACAAAATTCAAATTAATAGTAGAACTTGAACATGCACATTCACAAGGGGACGATAACTCCCTTCAATTAAGCCTTATAATACATAAGCATTGCACATCCACAAGGGCACCCCTTCCCTTCATTCAGTTCAGCCTCATACAAACTTGCATAGGCATGCATGATTAATAAGCTTCCTGTGTAGCCTCCTGAATTTTACCATGAGCATAGCTTCCATAATCTTTTGCCCTCTCCTTCACATCCCTAGCCATATCAGTAAGATACCCTTTTGCATAGTCAAGGGTGTCAAAACCTGCAGGCTGGTTCCCAGATACGTAGTTGTAAATCCAAGACAAAACAACAATGGCAGCCACACCATAGCTGCCAGAGAACAAAAATCCGGAAGTAACTAGAAACAACACAAAAGCTGCTGGGACAAGGATGGGGCTGAAGATCACAAGAAGAGGAGTTGCAACTATCAACCCTATGACAGTACCTGTGAAGATCAACCCAGCCAAGAGCAAGAGTGAGATGCCAATAGTAACAGCAGTTATGAACTTGATGGTGAATGTGCATGTTCAAGCTCATGGTGCAGTCTCTGGTATTGTGACCTGATAATGCCATTGCTGGTTTGGCCTGGAGGTGTGGCTTGATGGTGCTGTCCATCGCTGTCGTGGAGTACTACAAATGAAGATGGGTTCTAGGAGGATGATGAGTTCTAATAGCAGGGTTCTAATAATAATAATATAAAAATAATAATAATAATAATAATATAATAAAAATAATAATAATAATAATAATAATAATACTTTGCAATTTTAAATAACAATTTCAATTTCATTTTAATATAATATTCATTATTTATATTTAAATTTATATCATATTTATCATCAAGATAGAATGATAATTATTTAATTTTATCTATAAAACATATTTTTTAAGTTATTATGCTTAAATCACTAACTTTTGTTATAAAATTAAATCACTAACAAAATTGGTAGAAGAGAGAGAAGAAGAATAGTAGAAGAGAGAAAAAACGTTGTTGCGTTGTACAGAAAAAGCAGAAAAAGTAGAAGAGAGAGAAAAATAATTAACGCCGTTTGTACGGATTTAACGGAAGAGATTTCATTGATATAAATTTTATTAAGTAAGGACGTAATTGACGTACTTTTTAAAGGATGGACTAATTGGACATTTTCGAACGAAACTGGGGACAAAATAGGGTATTAAACCTTTTATTTATTACAATTTTTATCTCTTTTATCTTTTTGAAATTTTATTTATTTCTTTGATTTACTATTTTTTTATGTAATATTTTTATTTTATCTTTATCTTCTTCTATTATTTTTATTGTATTTGACTAACCCTTTTAGTATATATATTTAATAAGAAGTAATTTATTAAGAATCATTTTTATGTTCATTAGAAGGTGACTTAGGATTGACTTTACTCTTTCTTTTTTGTTGGCTACTATCTTAGCAATATTGAAGTTGTTATAGTTTAGTAGTACTAATTTGATTGTGTCAATGATAGTGTTATCAGAATGCCAACTTTGAAATGACTATTAGTCATGAAAGGTCCTTTGCTTTACTCCATTTTGAGAGAAATAAATAAACCTATTTAACTTAAGGATATATGTCATACCATGTATTAAAATGTTGTTTGAAAAATATATTTACAATTGAAGTTGTATAAAGAGAATTTAATGCATATCTAAGCTTTAATGTGGATAGGTGATAGTTGATGAAGAAGAACTTTTGATTTTCTCACGAAGGCTTAAAAAGAATTTGCAATAGTTATTTTATTCCAATCCCTATATAAGGAAGATTTCATGAAAAAGAAAGGTTTATGACTTCATTATAAATTGCAAAGAACTTAATGCTTATGCCATCTCAAGAAATCCTTAATTCTGTGTAAGGGTGGGCAAACTGCCCTACAGTGTACCGTACTATTAAAATCTATAGATAACTTAAACTATTTCAACAAAACTGCACTGAACAAAAAATAGTTCAGAGTAACTGAACTGAACTATTTTTTAGTTCACTCATACTGCAGTACAATTCAGTTTGCATCAAAAACACTCTTCTTCATATGTTTCCCTTTCACGTTCAGTAATGGAAACAGACAAATGCAGTGGCCAATTTATGCAACTTCGAACTAATAGTGCATAAACAACTCACAAAACTCTTCAATCTAATAATTCATCAAATCAAATTACCTACTGTCTTCTTTCAATCTTCTCAATTCTCTTTCCGCTACAACATCTGCATGTGCATGTCAATACTCTATTTAATGTAAATGATTCACCATCAAAATACAAAAATATATATTTCTTACCAAGGGAACAACAACATTATGCAATGAGCATTCCATAAATAATCTGTCCTTGTTTCTTCAGTCATTTATAAAGGATAGCAATTGACTACATCACTACTGTAATGTAAGTTGAAGAATATATGATAAATAAACAACAGTTTCAACCTGGTAAAACGGAACATCTAAGTTAAATCAATTGCTACTTCGACAAGATTAACAAAAGTACTTGGATGAGATGATAACAACATGGTTAAATTTGTTCTCTTAAGTAATCCACTTGCTAACTGGCAGATTCTACACCGTCCTCTCTGTTTTCTTGGAAACATTTTTTGCTCTGATAAAGCTTTAACAGTTGAGACGAATGCTCCTTAAAACGCATCACAAAACTTTTAAGAAATAACTCTTCAGAAACACCAAACGGGGTATAACTTGGCACTCTTCTCTCTCAAACCTTTGACAATCAAGTATCGGACAACCAAACCCCTCGGAACAATCCTTCTCTCCAAACTGAATCCAAAAATATTGAGAGTAGTTTGTGGTAAGAAGCCAAAGATGTCTATTTAATGTAAATTGACGCTAGAGCGAAAAGAGAGCCGATGAGGAAACCCTAGAGGGCTAATCGAGGGAGATGGGCGACGACAGGATGGGCAACGACGGGATGGGCCACGGCGGGAAGGAAGAGGGCAACAGACCTTGGCAAAATCTGTGTGAGGCGTAGTGGTGATAAAGAGAGAGATGTGTAAACTAGTTAACCAGTTAACCATACTAAAATTTTTAAGTTTCAGTTTTTTTAATCTGAACTGTAAAATAATTTAATTAGTTTTTAGTAAAAACAGTTTAGTTTTTTTAAGTATAAAATAATACATTTAATTGTAGTTCAAGTTCAGTTTGATGAACTATGCCCACCCCTAGTTCTATGTGTGTGAAAAAAAACATCATTTATGTTTGATAACAATCTAGAAGAGTCAACTTCTATTGTATGTCTTAAGAAGTTCACTCTCTTTTAGTGAGCAAACCTTGTGACCTTTTATATCACACTTCTTTTTTTATAAAATTTATTAATGGATGGGTCCGAAGAATACTTAGATTTTAGCCAAGAGTGACTATGTGTTAAAATAGTACTCCATGATTAGCATCAATAATTGTAGTCTAAACAATAATAAACATTTAGCCAAGAGTGGTTGGATGTAAAGAATACTTAATTTTTCCTCATCAATATGGTTATAGTTCAAATAATACTTGTTGTTTAATTAAGGGTCCATAAAATACTTATCTTGTATTTGTACCATTAGTCTTCTAGTGGCATTTGATTGTGATGATCAAGAATTGAAAGTGGTATAAATTTTTAGATGAACCAACATAAAAATATCTAATGCAAATCTCTTTACATAAAAATATCTAGTACAACTAAAAAAAATAAGAGTTATGCTAAAATATATTGAAAAGTATTTTTAATAGTGTTCGTAACCTTGAAGTTATGTTTAATAATCTTCAACATATGCTAAAAATATAATGTGCATCCAAAAAAGGTAATCAAGCATCAATGTAAGGACATCCAAACAACATACAAATAAAATGTTCAATCAATATACAAGTACACCAATTTCTTTTTACAAAAGAGAAAAGGAAGAACATATTCTCCATTCAACATAAGAAACTTGGCCAGCTTTCCCATACCTTGGCCAAAACTACAATCCTCGTTCTACACAGAGGTACACAACACAACCCCAAACCCTACTTTAATTTCACGTTCTTACTTGTAACATAGAATTTATACTCTAACCAAGACTCCCCAAAATCCATGCAATGCCTGATGGTCTAAGCTGGCGTATAGTTCTAGTTACCCCTGGAGCTCTCTATGATTAGTGCGCCCAATGGTAAAAACCAACGTCCAACAGCAAAGACCTTGGAGCTCTATAGAATGAGCACACCCAACGATACAATGACCGCCCAACGCCTTTCCACGAAAATGCTTTCTAACTTAAAACTAGCATTACTCAATGCCATGATAACAATTATCTAAAATTACAGAGTTTTAACTTGCACAGTCACCCACATTAGTACTTCCCCATTTTTCTCAACTCAAGCAATTTTGAAAACCTGCCATTAGATATTTTAATCTGACTAATTGCTCACGTATAACTCTCTCATTCAATCATACACTAAAATCAACAAATTAACATCAAGTAAAGGCATCTTCATAACACTTCACAGTTCAAGCAATTTTTCCACATTCGTAATGTCAAACAACAATTTCACTCATATAGTTCAAACAAAACAATACTTATCTCAATATCGCACCCAAAATCAATTCGCAATCCAATAATTCAAACAATCAACCATATTTAAAATCATAGATTTTAGCTCCCTCAACTTGCTTAACCATCCAAACCGCTATAAGTTAGTCCAACAATTTTAACTCACAAGATGCTCTATTCAAAATAAAAAACTGAATGGATGAATTTGAAAAACTTTTCGCAAGATCACTCTAATAGTCTTGAATCGTCAAACAAAGGAATAATGAGTGAAAACTCTAAAAAAAGAAATTAGAGTTTTTAAAAAAGTAATTTCTATAAAGATAAATTAATTAAAAATAATAAGACTCGTTTATAAATTTTTTATTTATACTTAAATGTTTTAAGGTAAAACTAATTGAGTTTCACTATTTTATAAATATTATTTATTTTAAAATATCGTTCTTAAATATAAATTTAAAATATTTGAGGAACTTAAATTTTAATTAAATATTCTTTTAAAAAGAGATAGTTTAGCTGTGATCCTTTTGTATTGATTTGGTACGTGTTTTTTAGTTACTTTTAAGTGTTATTTTAAATTAATTTCAATTAAGATTGTATTCTCTTATTTACAAACTAATTTGTTATATTTAAGTTCGTTCGTATTCATGAAAAACACCTAAATGCGAAAAGAAAATAAAAGAATCAAATGAAACTTCATGGAGTGATTGGCTATAATTCTTATACTTTTAGTAACATATGTTTTTATCGTAACTACAAATACTTGATTTTCATTTATACTCTGCCTTTTCTTCCAAATTTTTCCATTTGCTTTTCGTTTTCTCTAAAATTCTAAATTAGAAACAAAATAAAATCCGGAATTTATATTCCTTCTATTCTTTCTTTCTACTTCTATCCAAAAAATCCACATGATTGAAAAATGAAAGTGTGTGGTCCTTGTTCTTGAATTGAAGGGGCATTTTCACACGTTATCTTAATTAAAAGGTAAAAGTAAAAGTCAATAGTCAAACTTAGATTTGTGCTATCAAGTCAATAGTCAAAGAAAGGAAAATTAATTAATCTACATAATACAACGAATGCATATTCTTAGTCAAATATGCCCCACTTGTTTGCCCAAGCATTGATGATTGTTAAACGAGTTAACAATGCTACTACTGATGAAAAAATTATTAATGTATAAACTTTTTTTATCTTTATAATATATAAATATTCGTTTTTAGATTCCTGAAAAACAAAATCCTCTTTGTTCACTTCTTGTCTATAGAAATGTCTCATGTATAACTTTTATTCTTCACGAAAAAAAAATTCATGTTCCTTTATGTTTTATTTATTAAAGTCACAATTATGCTTTTTAGTTCTTTATATTATAACTATAATAATTATTTTTTTTAGAAATATACTAATTAGGTTAGTATTATACATGTATAATTATAATTCTTAATTTGCAACCTAAACCTTTTGATATAGAAATTATGCTTGTTTTAGTCCCAAGATATATATGTAATCAATTATTGTCGGCTAATAAATACACTAAACATTTATGATAATAAATTAAAAATAACTTTTTTCATTTTTAAAGTTAGATTTTAGTTCCAAGATCACACATGCAGAGATATTTAGAGTTCAATTTTGTCGCACTTAAATTCTGGATATTAAAATTTCCTATTTTATAATAAATTGAGAGAAAAAGTATAATTAAGCTTTTATTAAATTAATAAGATCATATTGTAAAAGGTAAATATAAAATCTTATAATTTAAAACATTATAATACTTCTTAACGAAACTTTAAAAAGAATTTTTTAGGAGAATAAATGATATTTGGAGACTTGATTTTGCAGCCGTTGAGAAATCTATATACTAAACTCTAAAAATGATAAGAGAGAAGACCCACTTATAAAAAGTTCTCTTATTCTAAAGTTATTATAGAAAACTATTAATAATATAAGTGTATAAAATATTAAATAGAAACATATTTATTTTATACATTTTAGAAGAGGTAGTAGTTTCAAGACTACTGTGAGTCTAGCATAGAAATTGGTCTTGAGTGACACTTTGCACTTAAGTTTTATTTGTAATATGTAATTAAGAACTTAAATTGGAATTTAAAATGGATGAGCATGTTTTTAACATGCCCCTTTTGTGAAAATGAGATTAAGAAAGATGATATTCAAAATCAATGTGAAACCGTTGAAATTAAAAAAAAAAGAAAAGGATCACAATGAAAAAAAATAAATTATCGATAAATTATTATCAATGACATAAGATCTGACTATAAATATTAATTATTGAAAAATACTTATGTGTTATTTATCAATAGAAATATTGTTAATAAATTGTATTTATCAACGAATTTATCGACAAATGTATCTGTTTCATTTACCGACATATTTATCCATCAATTTACTTAAATTATCAATGGATAAATATATTGGTATATTATTCGATAAAATCAAATTTACATCTAGGATTTCCCACCCTAAATTTCTCTTTGTACTTTCATTGAAAATACTCTACTCTCCTCTCCTCATTCACTCCAGCCAAAGTCTCAAATCCGGTGACCCTGTCCCTGTCTTGCGTTCACCTTGTCGTGAGGAGGTCGCTGTCGTGATAAAACACTAACGTGACGTTTTGTTCGTGTTGAGGGATCTTGGTTTAGAGTTCCTACTACATCTTTTGTCGTTATTGGCATTGAGGGAGGTTGTCGTGGTTGTTGTCAATTATGAAATCCATCTCATTGCATATCTGGATGTGGATATAACAACGGGAGAAAGGGAAACTCACCCTTAATATCCATAAGTCTTCTTATTTTGTAGTTGTGCTATGATAAGCTTCCAAAGGTGTGTCCCAAAAAGTACCGAAGGCAAGTTGTTATCTGAACTTGAACTCCAATATAACCTTGAAAATCTTTAACAACATTTGAATCTTTGCCCCCCACCCCACACACAGAAACCAAAGGGAAAATAAATTAATCCTTGCCTGTGACCATGGTTCTTGAAAAGACTTTATAATGAATTTATAACTCGAGCACATCAGCTACAGACTATAAATACAGATATACATACAGAGTCAAAATCATCTTATGTATCGACATTAATATAATACAAATGTTGTGTAATGAATATATATCTGTGCATGCCTATATACACTCTAATATAGTGTTGTTCTGGTACTGTCGACATCCACATTCATTCCATTATTTAATTTAATTTTTCTAACCACAAGACGTGTAGGTCATGCACCAAGTACAATAATTTAATTTTTCACTAATTTTCACCTTGACATTATATATGACCACTAGTAAAAAAAGGCTCTTTTAACGCGCTATATATGCCTCGGTTCTACTGAAACCAAGGCGTATAAAAGTGCGGTGGTATTTCGGTAAATATTGAGCAGTTATATGCCTCAGTTATATTTGAACCGATGTCTATACATGTTACTATCTCGAGTAGAAGGCCAACCGAGGCATATAATATAAATTATAAATGGTTTAGACACCGATTCGCTGTGTAACTGATGCACTTAAAGGGTTTAGGCACCGGTTTTAAATATAACCGAGGCATATACCCTTAGGTTAAAATAAAAAACCCTCTCTCGCAGACTCTCGCATTCTCGCACTCTCGCTCTCATCTCTCGCGCTCTCATCTCTCGCTCTCATCTTTGCCTCCCTCCCTCCGTCACGATTTCTTCTGTCCACCAAACCCCATCATGAGACCGCCACCATCACCAGCCATTACAGTCGCCGCAACCACTGCCGTTCAACCACGCCGCCGGCCACCACACGCAAACCCGCAAGCCGCCACCACAACGCCTTCGTTCTCGTCCAAACTCCATGGAGGCCGCAACCACGCATCGATAGCTTTCTTCTTCCTTCTCCACGGCACCTTTCGCCTTGCCGCCATCGGGAGCCACCACCACCTCGTCGTGTGCGACGGCTTCAAGTGCGGCTTCTAGATCCAGATCCAGATCGCGATCCCCTTTCTCTCCCTTTTCTTTTTGTTTCTCAGATGGTGCTGTTCGTGGACCGCTTGGTGCGGCCCGTGCCAGTGGTGGAGTCGCTGGCCTAGCACCCGCTTGCCGCTTGCCGTCAGGTGCTAGTGGTTTCTTTGATTTTTTTTTCCAGCTCTGTAATGTATCTGAACTATGATTTTCTAATGTTCTGATGTATCTGAACTTTGATACTCTGTAATGATTTTCGGATTCTATTTTCTGATTTTTTTTCCATTTGTTATATGCTCTGTAATGAAGAACATTGATTCTTTCATCCCACTGGCTTTTGTTATATGCTTTGTAATGTATGTATCTGAACTTTGATGCTTTGTAATGAATCCTAGAGTGATTTTCTGAACTATTAAAGGCTTGAGGAAAAGGACCCAGCAGGTTCAGTAGTTTTTTGATTTTTTTTTATTAGAATTTTCTAAGATACGGTCTCGGTTCAAAAGAGGACCGAGGCAAAAACTGATCTCTTTTTGACTCAGTTCACAACCGAGGCATTAAACTTATCCTTTTTACCTCGCCTCTATATGCATTGGTTGAAGAACCGATACCTATATGCGAAATTAACCGGTGTCATTTCCTTTTATTGCACTAGTGGACATATCACCAGCATCATTGTTCATAAGAATGATTTAACAAACTAAATATTGGGATGACTGAAAAGTTCACTAATTTTCTCCTTGATATTGAAGCCTACTTTTGCACTGAATTCTATGAATAAGATTCCAAACTCATGGGACTTTGCATTGCCTATTTCAGTATCAAAATGGCTTTGTAAAGAAAATTTCATATGTTGAAATCAAAATACTAGAATGGAAACACAAGACGCGAGCTGGTTGGTAAATGGATTAACTATGATTTCTACTATTTGAAACTACTAATGCATGCAAAGTTCGTGCCCTGAGACAAATTTTAAGATATCCAAAAATTATATTTAATATTGACCAATTTTTTACTTTTTTTTCTTATGAAACAAAATATGGAAACACTAAAACTGAGAAGATTGAAGCATAATATGAAAACTCACTATGATAATAAACATACACCTAAAACATCAAATCAACATTAAAAAAAATCATATAGACCAAATTAAGACTCACCTTTTATCAACAAGATCAGTTTCCTATCAAGAGAATAATAACATCACTGCCACGTTCTTTGCGGACCTCCTCAACCCACTTGTTAGTGTTTGGAAATGATTGCTTGTCTGCATAAGAACAACTTACCTAGGTTAAATAATCAAAAAATGACGTTAAACTTTTATTATCATAAGAATAATGAAAACTAAAGCATTTCCAAATCCCATGCAAACACAAAACAAAAAAATATGCTATAGAACCGGCTGAGTGGAAGCAAGCACACACCCTCACTAGTGTAGTCAAGGAAAAAGACAACGGTTGTTTTCGCTTATAGACAGCGGTTCCGCAACCGAGGCATATACATGCGAGACAAAAATGGTAGGTTTTTTGTCTCGGTTTTGAACCGAGTCAAAAGGATTCAGATTATGTCTCGGTTCCCAGACAACCGAGACAGTAAAGTGTTTTTAATTTTTTAATCTCAACCGAGATCGTTTCCTCTTTATGTCTGTTTTTTTATGCTCTTTTGCTTTCTCTTTTCCTTCTCTTTTTAATCTCAACCGAGTCTAGAATTCTTGATCAAACGTAGCAAGAAAGAAGCTCGTTACCATTGGCAACTAAAATATAAAGATAACATACTGAAAAGGAAAACTTGCTGCTGAGTTCTCACTATTCAATGAAAAGTATGAAGCCAAAAACATAATAAATAAAGTACATATAAATAGAACCTATGATTATGCTGGAAAAAAGAAGGAAGGAAAGAAGATATGAATGACAAAAGGAAGAAAACAGACAGAAACACAATTTTGAGACAAAAAAAAGCAATATGTGGCTTGATTATCACGAACCAGTGGCACCTAAACTCCATCAGCGCGTTCTCAGTACCAAATCCTCTGATTATCACGAACCAGTGGCATCCAAACTCCAACCTGCACTAACAACCCAAATTTTCAACCCCAATCAAAAGCCCCTAATGGAGGTGCAATTGGAGCTCTCCAATAGGCTTCAAATATGGACGTTGGCCAAGACGCGGGCGGAGACGCATCTCGAGAGGGCGGTAGGGGAGAGAACAAAGATGGTGAGGGACATCGAGGAGCAATGGCTAGGCTCGCCGACACGCGCTACACCTTCTGCGAGTATATGGCGGAGGAGATCCTGTTGGCCACCGACAACTTCTTCGAGCGGCTAAGGTTGAAGTCCGACAGAGATTGGAGCAATGTTTACCGGGGATGCTTCAACCACTCCATCAAGATGCTCCCTTTCTTTCTTTCTCTTCTTTCCTAGCGAGCAATCAGAAGCCGCAGAGCAAACTAAGAAGCAGAACCCCCAAATTCATTTCGCCATCCACTTGTAAAGACACTATTTTGACCGATTAATCGGTGGAACCAAGGTTTTAAACGGTGGAAAAGAGGAATGAACAGGTTTAATCGGTAGAAAAGTGGTTTTATGGTCGCTAAGGCTGAAGAAAGGCAAAATATGGAAGAAGAATGTTGGATCTGTGAAGGAAACTAGACTTATAGTGCAGAGGAGAGGTGGATCTGTGATGGAGGTTGGCGATGAGGAGATGCGCTCTCTCGAGAGAAACTGGCACGCGAGAGTGCGTAGAGACGCGGCTAACCGCCGCCACCCCGCCGCGTCCTCGCCGTTCCATGAGAAAAGAGTTTCGGCCATCACACAGTAAAAGGAGAAGAGGAGAGGTGCTAGGTTTTTGGGAAAAAGTTTCCTCCGAGAGGCTAGGTTTTCTTGGCTTTAAGGCTAAGTTTGCTACAGTCCAAGACCATATGCCTCGGTCCATCTGCCAACCGAGGTAGTAACTTTGCCACGTGAGGTTTATGCCACGGTTCACCCTGACAACTGAGTCAGTATTCTCTTTAGACACCAGTTTCTTAACAACTGAGGTATATACTATTTTAAAAATTACGAGACTGCCACCGTGTTTTAATACGCTTCGGTTTCAGAAAAACCGAAGCATAATGTGCGAGTTAAAAATGCGATTTTTTACTAGTGACTACACATATGTTATAAATAACATGTGCATTGGAAAGTAAGATCAAAACAATCACTCTCTTACATATATTATGCCCTAAAGCCCCCCTTTTTGAATTGTCAAATAGTTTGGAAAGTTACGTCATCAAAATATAGATGAAGATCCAAAAAAGATCCTTGTTAATTAGATAATGAAAATGTTAGAATTTATGAAACACTACCAATAATTAAGAGCAATAAACTATTACAATTGAGCAATTCCTAATACACCTTCGAATAGTAAAGCGAAAGTGTACTTGAAGGATTAGACATTGGTAACAATGAATAAGCAACCTGATTTGGTCTGTGATCTTCCCTCTATAGAACACCTTAGGTTCCCTCAAATGATACGTGTGCTCACAGATGGGGATCATGACCCCTTATTTAACCTTTGACGATTACTTTTCTTTAGTTTCAAAAATTATAATTTGGCCTCTTCAACAAATTAAAATTATTGTTGGTCTCTACACAGAATATTTTTCATGACAAATATACCCTTAGCCATAATTACTTAATTAGACCACTTCATAAAGTTGGCTGATAAAATATAATGGCCTCAACACATTTAATGATTTGTTATCTATATATGAATGACCCAAAATTTCTAACAATTTCCCACTAGTCCCAAATATATATATCCATATAAATCCTTATAAACGTGTTAGACTTTATGAGCTCAAAACTGCCATTATATACCTTGAGCATATCCAAAAGTCTCGTCCATTGATTATATTCGAATGTAGAACCAAAACAATTTTCATTTGACCAATAGTAATTAAACTTGACAATGATCACTAATGCTGACAAAACCAAATGACATGGATTCATCAAGAAATGCGTAGCATGAAGACTACATGAAGGTGACCTATAAACATCTATTTTCAATTGGTCCTTACTTTACCTTAATGAGATCATCATAATAACCTTACCGTATAGAGTTTAGTTTTTGAATAATAAACTAGTATGTATGCATACATGAAAACTACACATAGAACACAAACACACAAAAGTGACTAACTCTCACTAAACCAAAGATTCCTCGAAATGTAAAACACCCATATGAGCAATATGCCACTAGTACAAAATTTACTTTTTATAGCAATATTTTATACCTGTTGAAATTTACCAGGTATAAAAAGTGATGTGGTGGTCATATTGTAAATATAAGAAACTTTTTTATACCGATTATATTGAAAATAGGTATAGAAAGTGGAATGATGAAAAAATTGTAATAAATTACAAATATTTCTAGACCTAAAACTAGTATAGAATTTGTGTTGTGGCAAAAACGTAATATTATAAACGTTTTGTATACACCGGTATAGATTATTTTCCTCTCGCGCTTTAGATTCCCAATTTTTCTATCCTTCTCAATCTTTCTCGCTCTCGTTGTACTAGGGAAGACCATCACAAATCTTCAACGTCCTGTCTCGTACGTTCCTAGCCTCTACAAAATCTTCGATGAGATCGTCGTCAACATCATTGAAAACAAGCAACAAGATCCTTCCATGGACGCCCTCAAAGTCCCCATCGATGCCGAGCGGAACACCGTATCTGTCTTTAACAATGGCGATGCCATACCCGTTGAGATCCCCATACTCATTTGCGATCACCTGCTCACTGATTGACGACAAATTTAAGAAGACCATTGGTGGACACAATGATTACAGTGCCAAGCTCACCAACATTTTCTCCACCGAGTTCGTCATCAAAACCGTCGATGGAAAGCATGAGAAAAAGTATAAGCAAGTATTCTTTTCAAATCTTCAAGTTTTCCTCCATTTTTTGAGTCTCTTCCTTCATTGATTAGTCATAAGGTTTTCCACCTACAACTCCCTCCCACACAGCATCGTACCTTTTCCATCTTAGGGCTTTCTCATCCACTGTCACCGATAAGCCCTTTGTTTGCATAGCCGATGAACTCCATTATGTCTCCCTCTCCAATTCCGATTGGAAACTCGCTCTCAAGCAGTACAATCTTTCACTTCTCGTTAGTTTTGTCTCTTCACATCGCAACTTTCTTCTATTCTCTCCCTGTGATTTTGCTAACATTTCTTAGGACAAATTTTTGTTTCATAGGTGATCGAGGTCGTACCCGAATCAAATTAATGTGTAAATTAAAGTGCAATATACTAGGAGAATGACTCTTAGGTCTTCTCTCAAGGACCAAATGTGGTTCAAGAAATAGATCAAACACGTAGTAGAGGGGTTATGTGGACAATTTTTCTAACTAAATTAACGAACTAGAACACTAATTAAAACATTGATTGAGGATAGGTGGGTTTGTTGATTCCACAACAATTAATCCAATACTTGATTACCAATAATTATGCGCTCATATCACCCTAATCCAACACTGATTAGCGTACTAAGCGAAGACTAAACACAATTTTCATAATGCACACGCTTAATCAGTTTTCTCTACCATAAATTAAGCATGTACAATTTTCATCTACTAAGCAAAGATTCAATACAGATTAAGCAACTAAGCGTATGATAATGCTAATTCTTACCATTATCTAAGCATAATTTTAGTAGCAAAATCAACTCCCTTTCTAGCTTGTAACTTGCTTAATCCTCTTTTTTTGTCTTATTTTCTAAATAAATGTATTTTAGGCTACATTGATGCAACTTTAACACTAATCCCATTATTTTGTATCTAAAACTATGCTTAGAAGAATCTCCAATAATGTACAGAACTAAACCAGCCACAAAAGCAAGCAGATCTGCATAAAATGAGAAAATGAAGCAATGTAGTAGAGTTAGGCCCGGACGCCCTTTTTCCATGGGCGCTTGAGCGCCAGTGCACCACGACTAACGCGCACTCAGGCGCCCACTCTTTAAGGGCGCTTGAGCGTCATGTTTGCTGACATGGCATATTTGCTCTATTTAACTCATAAACGTGAAGAGCTTTGGGTCTTTTGGTTCTTTGAAGGCGTGATTTCACTGTTGAAGCTCATGGAGGTCGTGAGGAGCTTGTAGGAACATCTCCTCCTCTTCCTTTGGGTCTCTTTCTTCTTCCATCCACCATGTTTGTAAGCTTTAAGGTTCTCTATGGAAGTGGAGAATCAGATTCATCTTGTTATGGATTGTTGTAGAATATGAATTCTTGTGTAATATTTATGTATGCCTTTGCTATCATATTCTAGCATTCTTGTTTCCAATCTTAAAGCTTGCATGTAATAGAAATGTTCATCACTTGATTTTGGGGTTTCATGGATTATGGGGACGTGAGATGGAACCTAGAACTGAAACAAGAGTCCTTGTGGTCATTGATTCTAGGGATGGAAGATGATTCACATGTTGTCTTAAGATCCTATCTCTTTAATGAGGGTTTTGCTTGTTAGGTTTTCCAAGGGATTATAGTTTAATAAGAAAATCTAGGCTATTCACCTAAGGGATTAGGGCTAGAGTGTTTTTGTGGATTGACTTTAGTAAATTGATGGAGAGGAGATGAAATTGGGTAAGCACAAGAGTGAAATAGGTGAAAACTAACCTTAACAATGTCATTTCATACAATTTCTAGTCTAGTCCATATCAAAGTGTCTTCAAACACCAAAGTCCAACCTTGCATATTTGTGAATTTAACTTGTTGCACATATTTGTAAATGATGTTATGTTCTATTGAGTCTAGTTGAGTTGTTAATCACACAATTCTTTAGTATTACGAGTCTCTTGGAAAAACGATACTTGGTCTTACCATGGTTTATTACTTGAAACAATTTGGTACACTTGCCAAAAGGTTATCAACGTATACCTAACTGCAAGCGCAAATAGATTATACGATGCTAGGCAAAATTAGCTTAATCAAAATGATAACACAAAATCTAAAGGAGACCTAAGAGATTCATCAATCACCAACCCAAGACAATTAAGCCACAATTAAAAACATCTTCCAAATAGCAAAAAAAAAATTGAAACATTACTAAGCAATGCAAACAGAACCTACAAAAACGTAAATGAAACAATGCTAGAACTAAATATTACCCGAAAACGAAATTCCAACGCACAAAAATGCACCCTAATCCGGAAAAACGCAACCCAATCTACAAACTGAAACTTATAACGAATTGGTACTGAGATTGTAAATAAAAAACGCAAACATCAACCTAAAAAACCCGTAACAACAAGTAGAAATTGGAAGAGCAAAAATAGAATTGTAGCAGCAAGCAAGAAGATAAAACAAAAATGAAAAAGAAATTTAAGTTCAGAAACAATTGAACTCTGAAATTGCAAAGAGAATGAGTTCAATTCATAAAAACCTCATTGGAGATCTCTTCTCTGTCCAGAATTTTAGAAGACGAAAATACAAAATGAAGGAGCTATCTTGTGTGTGTGGGGCTACTGTGCACTAAACCCTAGGCTTCCAAATCATCCCTTTCCTCTTCTAACTTGTTAAAAATGGCCCAAAATGTGCAAATTAGTCCAAAAATCCCTAAAAAACGAAATTACAATTTAAATTAAATTAAAATGCTGATGTGACGAGTGCAGAATGATATGGCATCCCTTTAATGTCCCAAAATATACTTCTGAAAATTCCCCTGCAATTAATAATGAAAATAATTAGCCTCAGATAATTCAAATTAATTAAAATCAGAATTTTTGGCCAAATTAAGCACAATTAGAAAAATTGTGGATATAATGGACATTCAAGCACAAATCTCTAATTAAATCTAGTATAATAAGCTAAGTGAAGTTGAGAAAATATTGATTCATCAATAGGTACCTCCAAGGAATAATCCTCTGTTGCTATTTCGAGCGTGGGAACTAACGCCATTGGATATGACCTTTCACTTGAGGTATTCAACTTTTTTTCTTTTGTGTTTTCTCAATCCCTATTTCGTAATTGTAAAATTGTGTGAGTTTATCTTTTGTGTTTAGTTTGCCTTTCAAACATACTTGTCATATAGTCTGCTTGTTTCCTCTGTTTTCATTTCTTTGCATCTAGGGATATATAGATATTGCTTGTATTGGAATTTGTATTGGAATATTATTTGCTTGTGCTAGTAAGCTTGTTTTAGAAATTAGTAATGCAAAATTTTGAAATTTGTAATATTATTGGAATATTATTTGCTTTTGCTAGTAAACTTGTTTCCTCATTTCGTTTTATTGTATGCATTTTGACCTTCCTTTATGATGAAGAAATGGTTAAACATCAAGCCCAAGGTGAATGACTTCAGTGAAGATGAAGTGGACACTGAAACTAAGAGTGAAGATAATAGTATGCTTTAAGTTTTACCTTATTCTTTTTTCTATTTAGTTTGATAGTTTCCAAATTTTCCCATTTGTTTGTTTCAATTTTCTTTCAGCTTGCTCTCTTAGTGTTTGCAACGATGTTATGTTATTTCTCTCTTACAGTCTAAACCCTTCCTAATCATATAACCTCCTATATATAGCTGAATGGGATCGCAGGATTTTTAACAATCGTGATGTTCTATTGAGGCTTGAGGTTTCTACATGTTAAATTTTGGCAATTACCACTCTAGCTTATTTATAATGTTATAAATTTAGATTGAAGTAGCAAAAAGTAGTTGCGACACAAGCAAATTTGGAACAACAATTGGAGTTGATAGAGACTCATCAAAAGGAGGTATTTTTAAACCAGTTTATTTTTATCGTATTTTTGTAAGTTTTTGGAGGTAATTAGTATTGTTATGGTTGGAAATTCAGAAAATCTTGTACTTGTTTTTATCAATAGTGATCTTTGCTTTTTACTTAAATAATTCTACTTTGTTCTAGTGGTAAAATTCTTTTCCATTATTAGAGTTAGAATGTTGCTTCAGGGCAACTTTACAACATGTTCTTCTTCTTAGCTTACGGGTTTTCAAAGCAACTATCAATCAGAATCTTAATCAGTTCTTTCGAAAATGATTTTTCCCTAATTTGGTCAAACTGAAACACATCCAGGATATTCCTAACGTGCATCCAACATAAGCATACTTTTAAAAGCCACAAGCCCACTATTGGAAAACTAAGAATTCAAACGCAATCAAATAATGAATTTAGGTTTCCATAGACTAAAAACACTAGGTAGTGGTTTAAATTCAATTGGAAAACTATTTTCAAATAAAATAAAAACAAGACTATTAGCTAGTAAAACAACATTTACAAAATACGCTTTTTAAAGCGATTTTTTATACCAATTAGAATCCATAAGATATAGAAAGAGATGTGATAACAATATCGTAAGTAAAATAAGTAAATAAAGATGTTTTCTTTTACCGATTATATTTAAAACAGGTACAGAAAGATGTTTTTTTTATACCTATTAAACTTATAACGGTTTGGAAGAAAAATGTAATATTATAAGAATATTTCTAAAATGCTAAAACCCTCACAAGATATTTTCCCTTCTTCCCCGTTCCTAAACCAAAGCCCAAACTCACTGACCACACCCTCCAGTAACCCCTCTTTCCCTTCCTCTCGCCTCCGCCACCACCATGCCATTTACATCGTTGTAACCTTGGTTCAACCTCCATAAATAGCCACCGACTCAACCACTCCAGGTTAGTACCGAGTCGACATGCTCTCTGAATCGCCCCCCTTCATCTAGAAATTTCGCGGCAAAACCATAGTCGTCAAGTATGGTGGTGCCACCATGAACAAGGCCGGGGCCACTGCCGGAGGTTTTTCTAGCCTCCATGGCTGCATCCTCACTGCCCGTCCCAACCCCAAGACTGCCGATCTAGGATTCGTCGGCGAGGTCGCCAGAGTTGACCCTGCGGTCCTCCGCTCCTTCATCGCACCAGCCACATTCTAGTCGTCACCTTTGTCGTCGTCGACGAGTTCAGACATCCTACAACATTAATGTCGACACTGTTGTTGGAGAACTGTTGTAGTGCTTGAAGCAGAGAAGCTGATTTTGCTGACAGACGTGGCGGGGATCTTGGAGGATCAAAACGATCAAAATAGCTTGGTGAAGAAGAATGACATAAAAAGAGTGAAGAAAATGGTTGAAGAGGGAAAAGTTGGAGATGGAATGATACCTAGGGTTAATTGTTGCGTGAGATTGCTGACACAAGGGGTTACTACCGCAAGTATTATTATCTGCTTGTATTTAGTTATGATCTTGTAGCTTTCACACTGGAATTTTGTGGCTTATTGATATTTGTGATGCTCTTTGTTTGTGGCATCTCTTTTAGGAAAATCTTCAACTCTAACTCATTGATGCAAAGGCTGGGGAAATCACTGATGTAAATCAAGTTTCATGAGGAGTTCTCCAATCTGGGTACATATAATATAATGTTATTCCTATGTATATCTTCCACTTAGATTTTTCTCTCATCATTTTGGATTGAAATGTGATAACAATGTAGGTGCAAACGCAAACTGTGTATTGTTGAAGTATTTGTTTCACTTGTCAGCCTATTGTGTTTGGTTTTCAAACTCTAAATAATCGATAATCTGTGTATACAGAAGACAATATAAAGAATCTTTGAAGCCTGCAAAAGTACTTGAATTGTTACTTTAATCATAGGTTTTCAAACTATGCACATCTACAATTAATGGAATAGAGAAGCATACATAGGTTCTTATGAACTTAAAAATAAGTTGATGTTACGTTAAACATCTGAAAGGAATAGAGAAGCATGTATAAACTTATATTTATGTTTTGTTTTAATTTGTTCTCTGTTAAGGGTGAATTCCTGCAAGACCTTTATTACTCTCTTCGAGAAGCATAAATGTGCAGGCCACCTTCAATTTGTAGAGTAAGCATGATTTTGTATTTCACTTGTTTTGGTCTGCCAGTTTGAAGCTATGACTACCTAAGAGGAGTGTATAGGATATTTTCATTTGTTTGTATGCAAACTCCTTCCCTAGGCAAATTCATATATTCTAGTTTGTTAGGATATTTATCCTATTTTATCATCATTATATTGTGTTAGGGTTACCCTATTTATCATGATTATATTGTGTCTAGGATTACCCTATTTATCATGATTATATTGTGTCTAGGGTTACTCTATTTATCATGTACTTTTATATCAATTTATTCTTATAAATAGAAGATTATGAGAGAGATCAATCAAGCCCTCTAGAATTATTTTACAGTTTAATTCTCAAATAAGTTAACAATGTAATGTGGCTTTATTACCACTAGAACTGTTGGATGGAGCTTGAGTGTTTCATTCAATGGAGTCTGTATGAGAACTAATTTTCTCCCTTATCCTCCTTTTATTTGATTTATCTCCTATTTATGTATTTACTGTGCATGTATTTGAGTTCATGTGGTTGTGTATTTATGATGCAATCTTTTTTCGAAATATTGAAAATGACTTCAACTTGTTCTCTTTAATAGTAAAGTTCCATCTGACTTCAATCCTAATGTTCCTCTATTTAATAGAACCTTGCATGTATTAATGGACTTTTAGATGAAATGGTTATATGTTAAAATTAAGGGATGAATTGAACATCAAGTAATAGTTAAAATTCAACTTCCTGGTATGCAATAACTGAATGTCTTGTAAATTTAATTTCTTTAATCTTGATGTATCCTTCTAATAAATTTAGTTATGTAAAACTACTATTTCTAGAACATAAAGTTAAATCTAGTTTTCAGGATTTTTGGTTTATCTGTATGCATAATTCTTTGTTTTCTGACATATTTTAGTCATTCAAATGTATATGGATGATATAATAGTTAGTTCTATTGATAACACTCTGTGTGAAGGCTTTACAAGTATTATGTAGGGAGAATTTCAGATGTAAATGATGGGACATTCTTTCTAGGACTTCAAATTAAATAGATGGAAGGTGGTTCCTTCATTTACAAACTAAGTATTGTAAAGAGATATTTAAGAAATTTGGAATAGATACTGCAAAGGAGGAAAACACGCCTATGGCTACCTCTTGATACATAGACAAAGATGAATCAGGTCCTGAGGTAAATCAAATCATGTTTAGAGGTATGATTGGTTCTCTTCTATATCTTACTACTAGTAGACCTCATGTGGAAGTACTTGAAAAACACTAGAAGGGGAGGGGGGTTGAATAATGTTAATGGAAAACTTTTCGCAACCCTTCTACGTTATCGAGCTCTTGAAATATTCTTTTAAATAATTGTAAGCTCGACTTAATAAATTTGTATAATAACAGCTTTTAGCGTGCTATTCAAAATATAAATACTGCAACGTTTTGTTAAGAACATCCTTTAAGAAATATGTCGTTTAGCTTGGAAGATTCTTGTGTTTATAAATAAGGCACGACTACAGGTTTTCAAAAGAGGATCATTTAGATAAGAGAAGAGATAATTACAAAAGAGATTTTATATTGGTTCACTCCAATTGAGCTACGATTACAAATGAGTATTAACACCACTCTTGGTACTCAACAACCCCACCAAATTTTCTTTTGAGTATTAGCACCACTCTTGGTACTCAGCAACCCCGCCGAGATTTTCTTTGAGTATTCGCATTATTCTTGGTACTTAGTAAACTGTCGAGATTTCCTTTGAGTATTCGAATCACTCCTAGTACTTAGTAACCTTGTCAAGATTGTCTTTGAGTATTCGAACCACTCCTGGTACTTAGCAACCTAGCCATGATTCCTCAACTCAACAAAGTTTAGTTCTAAGTGTTTTTATTCTCTTCAGAATTGTAATCAACAAATGCTTACAAGTAGGTCAGACTATATCTCTTGTTGAGAGGATTTGATTACAATACAAAGTAGTCGAAACACTCGCATGTTTTTCTCTCTTCTCTCTTACAATAGTAACCAATATGACAATGAAGCTTGAGAGTATCTCCTTCTCTTCTCTTTTCTTTAGCTTCGACGTATTTTTTTTCTTGAGCTCTTTCTGTTTTTCTTTTCAAGATGAATATATCGTTGTAAACTTTGTGTTTCTTAAGATAACTTCTTAAGCTATCCTCTTGATTTTCTTCTTGAGAGATCTTCTATTTATATGCTTCATGAATATATGTTCGTTAGACTGAGCTTGTAGCTTTGATACTTGTACTTTATCTTTCTTCTTTATACAACAGTCGTTGGGTAAGTCAACTTGTCAGAGTAGACATGCTTTTTCAGTTCTTTGCTTGAAGTAGATTGTAAGATCTTTTTAGACTTTGCTTCAAGTGAGGAACATTCTGTAAATATCTCCTTTTTTTTTCTAACGTCCACTTTTTGATATTTGATCTGTAGCACTATGGATGCGTGTAGAATAACTTATCTGCATGATTAGAGTAAACTGTGCATGCAACATATATGTCTTTTCTTATCACTTTCGTTGCTTTTGAATGTCATTTAATGCTTGCTCAAAAAAATAAAGTGTTTTTGATTTTTTACCGTTAGGTAGCATTTTGCAATTAAGTTATTTTCTCTAAAGATACCAAACATCGATATATACTTCATCATAAGATGAGGTACTTGTTAGCCATATGTATGGGCGTTTTAACCTAGATGATTTTTTACTTTTTAAGACCTAAGTGTTTTCCTCAATTTTTCTATGTTTTGGGATTCTGGTTTTAAGTTGTGTTTGTTCGAAGTTCAGACTTTAAGTCTTGTGTTTCCACCATAATATATTGTAACCAAGCACCAATTAGCTGATATATTTACCAAATTATTGCCTAAGGAATGATTCTTTGAGCTTAGAAGAGACTTAGAAATTCTAGATATGCCTTAGAAACTTAAAACTACTAAAGGTGGTGCTTCCATTTAATTATATGCATGTGTTTAGGGGGAGTATCTCCAATTTTTTATTATGATAAAAAAGGGGAGAAATAGTTGGGAGATTCATGATATCATGTTATTTATCTTTCTCCTTGATTAATTTTTTTTACGTGCTTAATTAAGAACAAGATAAATCACAAGTCTTCAAAAATGTTTTTGATCATCATAAAGAAGGGGGAGAATGCTGGCAAAAGAAGATGATTCAACATTGAAGCATAGAAGCATCTAGAATAATCGATTACCATCTTAGGATAATTGATTATTTGCAACAACTGCGAAGAGACCCTTCATATTTAACCTATTTTCAAAATTTGGTCTATAAATACGTTGCCTCTGAACACTTTCAAAAAAGAACTTTCTGATAAGTTTAAGTGTTGTCTTAAGAAACCCTTTGTGCTTAAAAGCGTGTACCTATAAACCCTTGTGTTGGTAAAAGGAAGTGTCTCCATTAATGTTTCTAAGTGAATGCACACCTGCTGTTGCAAGGTTAAATTGTTCATCCTTTTGTGTATCAATAAGATGTGTCTATCATCTCTTGTTTGTCAAGGGAAGTGCACTCTAAACCTCTACTCTATTCTCTATTTTAAATTTTTGTTTATTACTAGTGTTTGGTTGAACTGTTGGGAATCTAAGTGTGAGTCCAAGTTCCACATTGGATATAAATGAGAAAGTAGCACTATATAAAGGTGAAAGGCCCATTAACATATTGCCTTAAGGTTTTGGGTAAAGAGTGGTGTCAATCTCTTATGTGGTTGGGCTCAGATCTTATTGGTGTTTGTGTCTCATGGGTGAAGCCCCTCCTTGTTAGACCCAACAATGGTATTAGAGTCGATAGTTCATCTTGGTGATCGGCTCAGATGAGTAGAATGATTCCTATATCGAAAGTCTTCCTAGCGAAGGGTTTCAGGTAAGCCTGTCCCGTTAAGATGAACGACGGTACGAAATGCTACTCATGGTTGTGGTTGATTGGTTACGCTGGAGGGGGAGTGTACCAATGTGGAAGGGACTCACCCTTGAGGGAGAGATTGTTGGGAACCGAAGTGTGAGTCAAAGTCCCACATTGAATAGAAATGAAAGTAGAGTACTATATAAAGGTCAAAGGCCCATTAACCTATTGCCTTAAAGTTTTGAGTAAAGAGTATGTGATTGAGCTCAGATCTTATTGATGTTTGTGTCTTCTCAGTAAACCCCTCATTATAAACCCCTCATTGTTAGACCTAACATGAACTAGTATAAAAATAACTTGTGAAAACTTTTCATCACTGTGCAAGCTTTTCTTTCCCTACTTTAACTACTTTATTGTCATTAAGTTGAAGAAATCATTTTTTTCATCTTCTAAAAAGCAAAATTTTTTAAAAACAGGATTTAATCCGTAAATGAATTCATCCCCTCCTAATTTTATCCATACGTATTAAACATTCCGATGCCGTAATTATAACATATTATTTATTTGTTATTAAAATGTAGAGTAGTTGGCCAAGAGTACTCAATAAAAATTCTAACACAAGTAATTATATTATTTCATATTGATTAAGAAGTAATAGTTAACTTTAATTAGCATTTTTCGTAGGATAAATAAATATATTTTTTAATTACTCTCATATAAACATTATTAGAAAAAACATTATTTTTAAAATTCTAAAGGAATTCGAACTTGTTTATATTTAAGTGCACCAAGAAAATACCCTTAGTTTTTTCATATATTTAAGTCCTTACAGAACATAATGGAGTAATTTATTTAATTAAGTTTTTAAAAAAAGTTGCACTGTAAGATGATTTAAAAACTGTCCACTTATATCTTAGAATCTTTCCTAATATACCAGTAAAGACAATAAAATGGAGAAAACTTAATTTCTTCTCGCAATTCTTTAACACTGAAGGAAATATTATTTAGTAATATTTATTTCGTAATATTTTATCTATTTGCATCCATAGAAAGAATGCATTGGTTACTTGGAACAACAACATATACCATTGCATGACATTGTTTTATAACCTATACTTTCGCAACGGACAGCACAGTCACGAAATTCAATGCAATATCCTTGACAAAAAATTGTGCTGCTGACACCTGCAGTATTATCAATACTTATAATTATAAAGAATAATTTAAAATTAAATTGAAACTATTATACAAATAAATTCAAGTTTTGAAATCTATTTTTATTCATACCAGATGAAAATAGAATAATAAACATGACTGCAAGGATAAGTGTCAGAAAAATCAATGAGAGAAGTGAACGAGCCATTCCTATATGTGAAAAACTCTGGATCTTGTGTCTGGTGCGGGGTTTAAAGTTTTTGCAAAATCTTCCTCTATTTATAATATGTGTTTATTGATAAAGTATATAATATATTTATTAAATGTAATATCAGTAATTATTTTCTATAATTTATTTAATACATTTAGAAAACAACTACATGCATACCATAAATAATTACAAAATTAATATCAACAATTACTTTCTTATAATTTATTAATGAATATATATGTATTATAAATTATTTTCTAAAAAACTGCCAAACATGTATATTATAAATAATTACACAATTAATATTAGCAAGTATTTTCAACAATTTATTAAAGGATATAAAAGCATATATAATTATTTTTTGAAAAACTTACTAATTTGAATATTTGAAAATAACAAGATGATAAGAGTGATTAATATTCTAAAATATAATTTATTTTAAGATAATTTTAAATACATAAAAATTCGAAAGTATATAAATATAAATTAGACGTCTATATTTTTAATTGATTTAGAATTATATTTTTAAGTAATTATTTTTTCTAACATAGAACAGAAAATTATATAATGTAATTAATTTTAATTTATTATGAAATATATAGTTTTTTAATTAATGTATACTGAGTACATAATACATGTATTAAAAGCAACATTAGGAATTAATTTTAATTTATTATGATATATAAAAGTGTATATTTTTTATTGAGTATATAATATATTTATTAAATGTATTGTTAACAAGTATGTTTATAATTTATTAATAAACATAAATGTGTATGTAATATATTTTAAAAAAACTTCCAAACTTGTGTTATATAAATAATTACAAAATCAATATTAGAAATTATTTTTTATAATTTATTAATTGGCATAAAAATGTTACATAATATTTTTTTGAAAAAAAAAGTATAAAAAATTACCTATAAAATTAATATTAGTAGTTAATTTTACAATTTATTAATAAACATAAAGGTATATATATATATATATATATAACATTTTTTTTAAAAGTACCAAATTTGTATAGTCGAAAATAACAATACAAATGCCAACAAAATTAATATTAACAATTATTGTTTATAATTTATTTAAGAAGATAAAAGTATATATAATATTTTTTTTAAAACTACCCTATTTGCGTACTAAAAAGTAATTATAATAAGATTGTAAAGGATGACTAATATTATAAAACTTGACTTATTTAAAAAAATTAAAAAATAATGATTTGAAGCTTAATAAATATAAGTTTGGTGCTTATTTTGTATATTTTTGGAAAATATATCTACGTACAATTTTTTTATTCCAAACTCTTTGCAAATTCTATCAAATTATTTAATAATGAGGAATACCTTAGATAATATATATATTGAAAGAAATAATATCAATAATTGCATATATGTTTAAGATGTATTTGATAGCATTAGATGCTCTATTAGTCGAGTTTGAGAACCAATATGTTTTGATATTAAAAACGTATAATGAAACATGCATATATAAGTAAAATACATACATGAAGATAGGTAAGAATGATTAAGATTAATATTTAAATAAGTACTGGATATACAAGTACTACTGGATATACAAAAGTATAACTATGTCGGTTAGCACTCATAAATAATCATTAACTATGTTCTTTACTTTAAATTTATATCTTTGTTGGGCTATTGTTTGTTTAATAAGTGAAAGTAAAAGTATAATAAAAATACAAGAGTTATAAAGAAATATGAAGGCTAAAGTATCAAGTATCGAGCAAACACACTGAAAGTGAAGCTTAGACATTTTAAAGGTAGATGTGCAACGACAAAAGAATCACAAGACGTTACACGATTAAAGTTGTTAGATGCGCATTGAACAGTACAAACTCAAATTAAAGTTGTTAAATGACAAAGGTCATTAGTCACATTCTACAATCCACACTTTATTACACTTTATTATACTCAATTGACAAAATCCACGAGTCAACAAAATCCACGAGTCAACATTGAGACAAGGCATTAGACTCACATAAGTGTTAAACGAGTCAAAGCAAGGCACTGGACGAGTCAATACCAGCACATAAAGATTTAGATGAATGTTTATGTTAAAGATATATAAGCAAAGTTGTTAGATGAGTCAAAGTAACCTAAATGAGCTAAATGTTAAATGTTGAGTACACCTATAAGATAAGTGTCTTTATTAGAAGACTCCAAAAGGTTGGCTAGATATGTAAAAGAGTCAAAGCTCTAAACGAGTATCAAATTGATCAAAACAAACTAAGTTTAGAACGACGAAAAAGAAATATTTTCAACCATAAGGTGATCAAGATCAATTCTAAATTGATCAATAATATTTAAACATTAAAAGGGTTGATTAAGTCAACTAGGAAAATGTCATATGAGAAAGATTGATGGAAGCTCTTCCAAGCATGAAACACGAAAGAAACAACTCCAAATCAGAGTCTTACAACAATAATAAGCAGTGCAACAAAAAATGGGTTTGATGGATGTTTTTTATTTGTTTGAGTGGAATAGAGGTGTGTATATGAAGCCTCACAACTCAGAATTCATTAAGCTCAATTAAGCTCAAAAGTAAGTAAAATACAATGGAATGACTCTCTTATTTATAAGTAAAGATGAGCCTTGATTCTGACCAAATTTCCCTCCTAAAATTCAAACATTTCGTGTAGAAGGCGCAAGCTACTCGAAACACATTATCCATGCTTCATTCTAGGTTAGCTAAGACATATGTGAAAAACACCCTTCACAGGCGCTAAGCCAACTTGGTTTTTGGCTGGGCGCAGGTCATGGTCCAGAAGCCTTTTTCCTTTATTCTTCTAATCTGAAAGCCAAGCTGCTCAATCCGAAATTCAACCAGATTTCTTCCTATCTTTGCTATTTTGCTTTCTTTGATTATACAAGCTTATTGGCTGGTTGGTCCATGACCTCTTAGCCTTATTGAACCCTACAAAACAACAATATAAGTGATGGAGGAAGCCTTACCTTGTGAAGGAGAGTTGTTATTGGTGACAAGACTTCTTGGAAGTCAACATATAGAACTAGAACAATCACAAAGGGAGAATCTATTCTGCACAAGATGTAAAGTTTTTGAAAACACTTGTTCATTAATTGTGGATAGTGAGTCCTCTTGTAATTGTTGTAGTTCTAGAATGGTGGAAACGTTGGCCTTAACTACTGTAAGAAAAGATATGGCTAGTTTCTCTTACCAACAGGGGGTGAATTGGTGATCAATAAAAATAATTACTTTTTCAATCTTTTTGCAAACTTAGAATGATCTTTAATCTATCTTGAAATCCAAGCAATAAAGCGCATGCAATGAAAGTAAAAGAGATAAGCAAAGAAATAGAAACACAAGGTTTATAATGGTTTGGTCTCAATGCCTACATCCAGTGTCCTTTTAATCAACTTGAGAATGAAAGTCAATTACACTATAAAGATATGAGTTTTTACAACAAGGCTTTACAGAGACCACTTCTCAAGTGTAACCACCTCTCTAACTCACTAATTTAATATAGCCAACAACAAAACCCCTACAGCAAGAACAATCCTCTTCTACAATCACCCTTTGAGACACCTCTCAAAGTCCAAAGAACACCACGTTGTTCTTCCTAGCCACACGCACAGGGAACAACACAATCCAAGATTGCTAAAAACAAGATTTGATCAGTCAAGAGTACACCTCAGTAGTGCAGTTGTTGATCAGCAGTGAAAACCCAAATTTGTTCTTCAAGAAACCTTCAAGATAATCAACTTTTGTGTATCTTATTTCTTGGAGCATTTCAGCACACATGTATCCACTAGTGCAAAAATAACATATAACATCACGCGTTAAAAATGACCGGTGGCATTTTTGTAAATAAATGCAATTGTAGAACGTCGAAGCCCCATTCAATTCGATGTTCTATGATGGTAATTGTTTAAACCAGCGTGTCATTCTCTTTCTTCTTTCTTTTAAACCACCAAGTATGTCGAATCTTGTAGGGATTCGACGTAATATTTGTCAGTCAGAAGCCAAAGAGTCACCCTTTTTAATTCTTTTTTCTTTTTTCTTTTAAACAACAAATAATACGTCAAATTATGTAAGGGCTTCGACATATTATTTGTCAGCCAGAAGCCAAAAAGTAACCCCTTTTTAATTCTTCTTTTCTTTTTTCTTTTAAACCACATATAATATGTCGAATTTTGTAAGAGCTTTGACGTATTATTTGTCAGCCAAAAGTTTTCCCTTTTTAATTTGAGCGGGAGATTGAAAATTCATTCACTTTATCTTAGCGCGTGAGACCCTCTTCTCTTCTCAAACTTTTCTCGAACGAAGTTTGACGACCATAACATGTAATCTTTCTTTCATTTGATACAAATGCATGTTAATTAACTACTTTATGTATAATTTTCGTTTGTTTTGACCGATTATTTTCGTGTTCTTGTCCTTCATAGGCACATATTTCTTTCTCTCTCACTGGTGGAAACATTTGATTCCGACGAACCCACCTTTTGAAGCTTAGTTTTCGTTTTCGTTTTGAAGAACTTATTTGTTGAACTTGTTTGTTGTTGTTTTTTGTTGAACTTGTTTGTTGTTGTTATTTGGTTGAACTTGTTTGTTGTCATTTTTGTTTGATTGAACTTGTTTGTTATTGTTGTTTGTTATTGATATTATACTACACGTTCATAGTTCATGCTTTATAAAATATCAAAAACTGAAATTTGTTGTTTTTCTGCTTTTCAGGTATCGTAGATTTGTAAAAAAGGATTACAATTAATTAAAAAAAATTGTTTAACGTCAAATATTAACAAAATTCGATGTCAATTTGATTAACTTCGAATTTTTTAAATTCAACGTCAATTTAACGTCTCCCGATATGACGTCGACCTCGAATTCGACGTGAAAGTCCAAAAAACAACGATGTTATACAATATTTTTGTACTAGTGATCTCTTTTCTCAATTCACAAAATATCATATATGAAAGTTTAGAATGATCAAAAGTCTATAGAGTAGTGCGCAATGCGTCAATTTATAGTTTTCTTATAACAGACGCAATCTAATCGATTCATATAATAATGTAATTGGTTACATTAGTAACAGAGTTACACCTGAAAAAAATTTCAACAGATTTAACATATTAAGCACATAATGTAATCGATTCATTTTATCACGTAAGTCAAAGCATATAAAAATATGACCGTTGTTATCAACACTTAGGCATATTGAAAACGTTTTCACTTCAAAACTCATCACAACACATTTCAAAAAGATTTATGAAAAGACACGAGTTTTAATCGATTCTACACTTAATGTAATCGGTTAAAACTTGTTGTTTTGCCATAGTTTAAAACGTAAGGTATCTGATGAACTTAATTGATTATTTCATACAGAGTTGCTTTGTACTTGTGGTTTTATCACACAAAAACATTCAGTATGCATACAGTAGATATAAATCCAATTATGATCATAGAAGTATGCATACCAAACAATATATCATCATATGTATCAATCATAAAGAAACATTTACATACCAACATATGTATCAATCACAAATACACATTTATGTTGTTGTTATGAAAACATATATATGTTGTTATAATCAATGTGTTGTCATCATAAAAAATCAAACACATAAGGGATTGCATTTAGCACTTATATTCCTCCCCCTATCAACAACTATTATTCCTCATCCCAAGGCTTACAAGCTTCAGTGGATAAAAGAGGATGAAGAAATAGTAGTGAAAACACAAGTAAACATACCTATCTCCATTGGAAACTATGAAGAAATAGTTTTATGTGATGTTGTGCCAATGGATGTTGGGCATGTTCTACTAGGTAGGCCATGGCAATATGACCATAACTCCACTCATGATGGCTACACCAATAAAATAACTTTTCTCCACAGAGGAAGTAAAATAACTTTGATTCCTCTTACACCTCAACAAGTGAAAGAGGATGAAATAAAAATAAAAATGAAACTTGAAAAAGAAAGAAAAGAAAAAGAAAGGTTGGATAAGCAACCTTCTAAAGGAGAAAAGAGAAAAGAGAAGAAGGTATGCATGCTTTTAAATTTTTCATCCAAAGGTAAATTACCTTGAATCTTCTTCTCAAAAACATCACTTTGTTTCATCATATAATGAAGGGGAATGTTCAAAACAAACTGAAAGAAAAAATAAGGGTTAAATATGGTTTTAGTCCCTTAACTATCAAGTGAATTTGCTTTTAGTCCCTCTTTCAAAGTAAGGTACATTTTAGTCCTCCTCCTTAAGGAAACCTTAATTTTTTTGTCCTCCAAAACTAACACTGTTAAAAACCAACTGATGTGGCTAACGTCTGTCCACGTGTGTTCAGAGCTTTGTTTCCTAATTCTTGGCACGTTGGAATTTTTTAATGTAAAATTAGAATATTGGTTAATTAGATTAGGTTGATTGGCTTCATCCTCAACGCGCCGTTCTTGTTGATTGGTAAAATGTACCTCCATGCGCCGTTCTTGCAGCTGGATTTCCACCACCGCCATCACCAGCAAGGATTTCCATCAGCGTCGTCGCTCAAAACCGAAATCGCCACAACGTCATTGCTCCCCCGCCGCATCGCCGTCGGGATTGTCCTCTGTCTTCATCGCACAACCTACAATCAGGAAACGGCGAACCCCATGGCAGCCATTGACGCCGCCCAAGCACCTTTACAAAATTGTGTCTCTAGCGGTTTAGATCTAGCACGCCTTCAAAGCAGAGAGAACCCCCAAACCAGGTTCGTCCAACAAAACTGTAGGGATGTAGACACGATGAAATTCGCAGCGAGTATGGAGAGGTTCGTGGAGAGAGGGTCAACAGAGGAGTTAGTCTGCGTTTCGGTGAAGATGTCGAGGGCGATGTACGCGCAATTGGTGCAACAGCGGTGTCAGGCTCCGAAGTGTTACCCGACGATGCCGTGTCGGGTTGAGAGGGAGGGTTTGTGGAGGCAGAGCTGGGGATGAAGATAGCGTGTGGATTGGACATGATGTATCAGCAGCGGAAGCGTGATGGGGTGGAAGAGCAAGGGAGCACTTGGGAGGCGTTTAGGAAGAGCTTGGAGAACAGTGGCTACTTCCATTCCCAGGCCAGGTTGGAATTGGTGTCTACATCCACTAACACTAGAGCATCGAAAGGCAAAACCTTTCTTGATTGATTTTCCCAGATAAACATTGGTTGGCTTTATGAGCTAATTACCTCTGGCTTGAGATCACGATGAACAACACCCTGCAGATGACAAAAAGCTACCACACTTAATATTTGAATCATAACAATCCTTACATCTTCTTCTGAGTACTTTCCACCCCTATAGATCAATATTAATTTGTTAATCAGAATGTCTTCAGCAATGGCAGCAACAAAATAACAAAACTAAGATCCCTATCTTGACTTTAATTCATTTTTGCAGCACAGAAAAACGAAAGTTGGAGAAAATTGTTACTGGAAAGAGTTAGGAAGGAAAATTGTAACCACGTGGCCAGACGTTAGCCAAGTCAGCTGGTTTTTAACGCCGTTAGTTTTGGAGGATCAAAAATTAAGGTTTTCTTAAGGTGGAGGACTAAAATGTACCTTACTTTGAAAGAGGGACTAAAAACAAATTCGCTTGATAGTTTAGGGACTAAAAATATATTTAACCCAAAAAATAAAATAAAGGTCAAGGATACTTCTAAGAAAATCTTTTTCAAAGATAAAGGGCCTTCATTTTGTATTCTTTTCTTTGGATACATTCTTTTAATAATATTCATCTTTGTTGTTTGTTGTAGATATACTTTTGATCCAGGAGGGAAGTATTAAACCAAGTTTTACTTCTTTATACCTTTTCGATTTGAGGACAAATTGTTTTTCAAGAGGGAGGGTATGATGGAAACCTACTTAGGGAAGTCAATTCAAAGGAGCGCTAACTTAAGCTGAGGCTAAGAAAGGGAAGTTGAAGAAGGACTTTTTAAAGCTCTTTCTTGATTTTCTTTCTCTATGTCTTAGAAGAATTCCTTTTTAATACTATACGATTGTTTTTGTAGGATGTAATAAAGGCAAGAACCATGGCCAACCAATCAGATTTAGGAGAAGCATTCTTCAAAGAATCAACACCAGGGTTGCTCAAGCGCCATCAGTCAGGGGGCGCTGAGCGCAGATGCACCAATTGCAGCATATGGCCTTCCCTGCTCTCGTGCGCCTAGGCGCCTTTAGGAAAGGGGTGCTCAAGCGCCAGCGGAACTGCCTGAAGCATGTTTTACCTACATTTTTCTTGTGACCCAGCATGCTTTCCGTGACTTAGCATAATTGGCCTTTCCAGCTCATCTTTAATTTGAAATTTGGAGGGAATGTAATTCAGATTTGAGGCTCTTCCTCACCTATAAATAGGAGAGCCCAACCTTTGTAATTCTCACTTTTGAGCTATAGTGAAATGCTGCAGAATTTGATTCCAGCCCTATATGCTCTTGAGTCACTCTTTCTCTTCACTTTCTCTACCTTTCCTATAGCTTCCTTCCATGGTAGGAAGGCATTCTAAGCTGTGAGGTCTCTACACACACTCCTTCCACTAAAACACACCAAAACATCACTCATTTCCATTATTTCAGCTACGTTGTTCTGGTTCATCCTTGGAGATGCTTCTTGCTTGATTCTAGCTAGAGTTGGCTTCCATCAATAAGCATTTTAGAACAGAAGAAGGATTAATAAATGATTTTCCATAAAAGTAAAGTGTTTTGTAATTCTTCTTCTTCTTAAATTCTCTTAGACATGGCTCTTGTTATCGGCCCAATGTGAGTCCTAGATGGTCCTCCACCAGAACCTCCCTCTTTAAAAGGATTTGTCCTCATATATGCTTCATCTTGTTGAGCATGTGCTGTGAAAGGAATTAAGTCGGAGACATTAAAATTAGGATTGACAACATAACTTTCAGGAAGATCTAATACGTATGCATTATCATATATTATCTTGACCACCTTGAAAGGAGAATCTCCTCTTGGACTAATTTTTGACTTTTGTTGAAATGGAAACCTTTCCTTTCTCAAATGTAGCCAAACTAAGTCTCCCTCTTTAAAAACTATTTTCTTTCTCCCCTTGTTGTTGATCTTCGAAATATTTTTGAGTTTGTTTTTCAATTTGGTTTTTAACATTTTCATGCAACTTCTTGACAAATTCCACTTTGGATATGCCTTCTTTATGAATAAAAGAAGATTCTCTAGAAGAGGTAGCAAGTCAAGAGATGTAATAGGATTAAAATCATAAACAAACTCAAAAGAAGAAAGATTAATAGTCTTGTGGACTACTCTATTGTAAGAAAATTCAATGTGAGGTAGATGATCATTCCCATTCTTTTTATTGCCTCTAAATATTACCCTTAATAAAGTAGATAGAGATTTATTAACCACCTTAGTTTGTCCATCAGTTTGAAGGTAACATGTGGTAGAAAATAGTAATTTAGTTCCTAGTTTTTCCCATAAAGTTTTCCAAAAATGACTTAGGAACATAACATCTCTATCATGCACTATAGTTTTGGGTAAGCATGCAATCTTACTATTTCTTTAAAGAAGAGTCTACAGATATAGCTAGCATCATGTACTTTGTGGCGGGATATAAAATGTGCCATTTTTCTAAACCAATCTACCACCACAAATATAGAATCATATCCCTTTTAAGTTCTTGGCAATCCTGAAACAAAATTCATACTTATGTCCTCCCTAAGGGGTACTAGCTATTGGAAGAGATGTATAGAGTCCATGAGGCATTACTTTTGATTTATCTTGTAAACTAGCTATAAAACTTGTTGTGATAATCGATTCTCCCCTTTGATAATCGATTATTGCCGCATAAATCACTAAATTAAGAAACTTTCTAAGTGCTTACAAATGTAAAATGATTCCTATACAAATTGAAACATTTTACAAATCAATTAAATAAATATTTGCATGCCTAATTGGGTTCGAATGTTAACTTGAAACATTTGTCACATAATTGACTATTATTGAGAAGATTATGCTTCAAACCTTCAACAAAGAGTACATCTTTAATCACAAAGTATTTTCATTTCCTATGTCTCCTACTCCAAGGATCTTTCCCTTATTATTTTCACCATATGTGACATAACCTTGTTCTTTCTTTTGGAAGTTTATGAATTTCTTAATATCACCTATCATGTGCCTTGGCAACCACTATCAAGGTACCACATGGACTTCTTGGATTTAGAATTCATCTATAAAATAGAAAGAGAACAAGCTATTTTAGGTACCCAATCACTAATCACTAGGTCCCTTGGGTTAGTTAGACAAATACTTTAAATTATTTTATAATCCAAGTAAACTTTCCACAAGGAACACCATAATGTTTTATCCTGCATTTATTTGATATATGACCCTTATTCATGCAATAGAAACAAGTAGCAACATTTGGTTTCCTATTATTATTAGTTCCATGTTCTACCCAAATTTTACGTGTTCTATTATTTCTAATTTTATAATTATAGTCATAATAGTAATTATGATTATATTTAAGAACATATTTGTTTTTATTTTTATAATTATAATCATAATAAATATAATTATATTTCGGAACATTTTTAATTTCTTACCATAATTATAATTGTAGTAATTCTTTTTAGGAACATGTTTAAAAACCTTTATAATATTTGAATTATTTCTACATTCATCATTGGTTGTTTTATTTAGAGGCATTTTTTTATTTAAACAAGAAATACATTCTTCACTTTTAGCATATTTACCTTTCTCATAATATAATATTTTATTTTTCAAATCTTTATTTTCTTCAAGAATATTTTCATAATTTGATTTTAATACTTTAAATTCCCTTTTTAATTTCTTATCAGCATTATCTAATTTCTCTGCTTCAAATAACAATTCCTTATATGTGTCAAGCAATTTACTCGCACTATAATTTGAATTTTCAGAATCGCTAGAGATACTCACTTGGTTTTCAGAGATGTCATCATCAGCCATCAAACATATGTTGGCTTGCTCATTAGAGTCGCTTGAGCTTGTTGTAGAATCATTGTCTTCCTCCCAAGCAATATATGCCTTCTTTTTCTTGAATAACTTCTTTTGGCCTCTTTCTTCACCCTTCTTTGGACTTGGACATTCTGCCTTCATGTGTCCTTTCTCACGACAATCATAGCAACGATAATTTTTCCAAGATTCCTTGTTTTCCTTCTTTTTCCCTTTGAATCTTCTTCTTCCTTTGAACTTCATGAACTTATTTAATTTCTTAACGAAGAGACTCATGTCTTCATCTTGTTTAGAGTCTTCTTCTTCCTTAAGATTTTTATCAAGATTTGCTTTAAATGACAAAGTCTTTTCCTTTCCTTTTTCTTCATCATCGTTCAATCTCTCGAGGTATAATTCATGTTCTCTCAACTTACCAAACAATTCAGCCATTTATAGTGTTGGGATTTTGTGACTCACTAATTGTAGTCACTTTGGGTTGCCAAGACCTGTCTAAAGATTTTATAATTTTGATATTTAATTCATCATTTTCAAAGGACTTACCTAACCCAATGAGATGATTCACTATATGCGTGAAGCGCTTCTGGACATCTATGTTTCCCCTTGCTTCATGAGGAACACCTCATACTCTTGGATTAGGATATTTCTTCTGCCTCTTCTAACATCATCAATTCCTTCATGGGTGACTCTTAGGGTCTCCCACATTTCTTGAGCATTTTTACTGGTTGAGATCCTGTAAAACTCATCAATAGTTAGAGCTGATGACATAATATTACGAACCTTAACATCATGTTGGAATCTTCTTTTATCTTCAGCATTTCATTGTTCACGCGGTTTGAATTCTTGGAAATTGTTAATAACTATAGTAGGAATAAAAGGACCATTTGTGACAATTTCCCAAAACTCAATGTCAATAGATTCTATGAAAATTTGCATTCTCACTTTTCAAAAAGCATAGTTTTCTCCAATAAATAATGGAGGTCTATTGATAGAGGCACCCTCAACAAAGGTTTGATGTTGCCCCGTCATTTTGAATTACTTTCAAAGCAAGCTATAATACCAATTGTCAAAGCGGTGCAGTGGAATGGTTAACACGTTCAAAAAACCAAGATGGGGGTGAATTGGTTTCTTATCGCAAATTGTTCTTTTAATAATTTTCTCATGTAAATATAAATTCCTTAAAAATAATTTAAACAAATTTAAAGAGTAAGGAAAAGAAAAAATTGCACAAGTAATTTTTATGCTGGTTGGGATCATAGAGATCCTACATCCAGTTGTTAATCTCAACCGAGAATTAACGCTTCACTAGCACAAACCAACAAACTGTTACAATCACAAAGAAAATAAAACAGTTTGAGGTTAGAACACGTCTCTTTTTACCCCAAGAGATGAAACTCACTTCCCCTGTAACCCACAAGGGATGAACACCTCCTCTGAATGCTTCATGAAGGATGACCACCTCCTTTGAATCTTCACAAAGGATGAACACCTCCTTTGAATCTTCACAAAGGATGAAAGACTTTCAACTCAGTAACAACAACTACACTCAATCACACTCCTAGTGAAAGTTCTCGCTCAATGCCAACACGTCAAGTTCTCAACGCCACAACATAAGGGTTCCGCAAACCCTAGAACACTTATCACCGCACATGTAGATTAGAATTTCAAAAATACACTTATTTTGTATTCTCGTATTTTAGAATGAGAGTCCCAAACAAATTTATAGAGACTTCAATCAAGGATATCTCCAAAAATCCGTTGTCAGTAGTTTAGCGTGTAGTAATCGATTATCCTAATATGGTAATTGATTATGCATCATTGAATGCACAAGTGTCAAAAACTTGCTTGAAAATTCTCATAATATTGCTCGTGATAATCGATTGTGGAAAGTCATAATCGATTATCTTGAGTATAAAATGAGGTTTTCTGATTTAAAACGATTTTTAATGCACCCTAAGGCAAACGACACACAGAATCAAGTATAAACCACATCCTGTACATCAATATACTAAAATAAAAAAGTTGTAATATAAAAACAAGTCTTAATGAAGATCTTCCTACAATAAGAGTACTTGAGACTTGACTTTGAGACATCATCAAAATTTCTGCTCTTCAGCTTTATGCTAACAAAAGGACGTGACTCCTTTAGTGTGTCTAAGTGAGTGCACATCTACTATTGCAAGGTTAAGTTGTTCATCCTTTTGTGTATCAATAGAAAGTGTTTATCATCTCTTGTTTGTCAAGAGAATTGCACTCTAAATGTCTACTCTACTCTGTATTGCATGTTTTGATTTATTACTAGTGTTTGGTTAATCCCTTCTTTAGAGAAAATCACAACTTGACATAAGATCTTTTGAGCTGAACGAGAATAAAAATCACTTGTGCAAAATTTTCATCACTTGTGCAAGCTTTCTTTCCCTACTTTAATTACTTTTTTGTCATTAAGTTAAAGAAACAATAGCACAAAAATAACTTTTAACGTTATTTATTTTAGGCTTTTAACATCTGTTAAATGTTTGACGTCATAGCGGAAGATGTTAAATTGACATCTATTGTCTTTGAACGTTAATTAATGTCAATATACAACACAAGAATACACCACAAAAATTTCCATAATTTTAGAAGTAGTAACAACCAATGAAAAGTGCAGCAACCAATGAAAATGCCACAACTAATATACATAAAAAACAAAAAATGAAACTAACCCTGAAGGTGAAGGAGTAGACAATTGTCGTGTGAGGGTGAGGAGAAGACAACCACCGCCAAAGAAGGCAAAAAGAGAACTCAACGGTGCTCTAATTTTTATGAATTTGAACACCAATAGATGTTTTTCTTTGACCAATAGACTTCAAAAAGGTAACGAACGTTTGTTCCTCTGACCAACAGACGTCTAATGGGTCTCTTAAAATATCTTCGTGCTTAAATTTTTATGAATTTGAACACCAATAGACGTCTTTTCTTTGACCAACAAACTTAAAAAAGGCAATTAACATTTGTTCCTCTTACCAACAAACGTCTAATGAGTTTCTTAAAATATCTTCGCGCTCAAACTTTTATGAATTTGAACACCAATAGACGTTTATTCTTTACAAACGTTAAAAAGGCAATAAACATTTGTTCCTCTAACCAAGCAATGCTAATCGTATGATTTTATTTACGATATTGCCACCAGTCATTTTTAACGTTGAATGCTTGATTGTCCAACGTTGATAGTTAGATGTTGTAAGCTCATTTTACACTAAAGAAATCAATTTTATTGAGAAGTCATCGTCTAAAAAGGAAAAATTTTTAGAAACAGGTTTTAATCAGTAAATGAATTAATCCTTTCCAGGTTTTATCCATACGTATTAACACTAGTGCAATAAGGGGATATGGCATCGGTTATTTTTGCTTATAGGCATCGGTTCTGCAACCGAGACATATATGGACGAGGTAAAAAGGCGTAGGCTTTATACCTCGGTTCAGAACTGGGGTAAAATGAAACAGGATTATGTCTCGGTTCTTAGATAACCGAGGCAATAACATGTTTTTTTTTTTAGCATCGTTCTTTGTTCTCAGTATTTTTTTTTCAGCTATCATCATCCTCGGTTCTGTTCTCAGTATTTTTTCAGCCTCCGGTGAAGTCCAACCTCTACAAAACTTCGCCCTTCCCTTCTTGAAATGGGGAGCCAGCGGCAAGAACCACCACACCAACGCAGCGCATCACCACCGCTGCCTACAGACTCACTTAGGCCCAAACCGAGAGCAACTTGGTCGTAGCCCAACAACACGTTCTTGTTCATTCTCGCTCAACCTCAATTCCTCTTCATAGCAAGTATCAGATACACCAAAGTAAATGAAGAAGCAGAACATGAACAACAATTTCCCCAAAAGAATTTTCCCAATTAAAAACCCTAACTTTCTCAAACAGAACCCTAATCCCAATCAAGGAAAACCAGAGAACAAAAGGAACCCTAAAATCAAAACACCCCTCCGATCACGCCTCTGAACCTGACTCCGACCCCGACTACCGCCCCCACCGCCTTGGATCCAAGACTGCCCACAACCGATTCGCACTCCCCACCTGCTCCCTCAAGCCGCTAGCTCCACCACCACAACCACTTCAGGCGCCGTCGTGCGAAGCTGTGAAGCGCGACATCGATTTCTGGAAAAGCTGGCCATTTGGGTTTGATCACGGAAGGCGACGGTGGTCAGGAAAGGGACCCACGGGGGCGAGAGAATCCACAACTAGCGGAGGCACCACGGCCGGCGCTGGCGCCGCGTTGCTAGGGTCCACGACGGGGAGCAGCAGCACGGGAAAAGTCGTTGTGTGCGCGATGGTGAAGGGTTGTTTAAAGAATGAAGGGAAGAAGAGAAAGAGTTTTGGTTTGGTGGTAGCAGTAGAATAGTAGTAATAATGGAAGGGTTTGGTGGTAGCAGTAGAGGCAGCTCCTTATGCTTCGGTTCTAGTATTAACCGAGGCCCTAGCTTAAAAGGTGCCTCGTGCATTGGAAAAGGTGCCTCGTGCACTGGAAAAGGTGCAGGTCCTTATGCCTCGGTCCTGTATCAACTGAAACAGTATCAAATTTTTACTTTTTATGTCTCAGTTTTTTGTACACCCGAAGCATATAACTTCATCTTAATTTCAAAACTGTCACCGCGTCTTTAAATGCTTCGGTTTTTACGAAACCGCGACATATATGACGAGTTAAAAAAACGTTTTTTTACTAGTGTAAAGATTCCTATGCGTAATTCTAACATATTATTTATTTGTTATTAAAATGTATGGTAGTTGTCCAAGAATACAAATTCTAACACATGTAATTATATTTTTTCATATTGATTAAAAAGTAATAGTTAACATTAATTAGCATTTTTCATCGCATAAATAAATATATATCTTAATTCTAACTTATTTATATTTAAGTGCACCAAGAAAATACCCTTAGTCTTTTCATATAATTAAGTCCTTACAGAACACAATGTAGTAATTTATTTAATTAACTTTTAAAAAAAAAGTTGCACTGTAGATGGTTTAAAAACTGTCCACTTATATCTTAGAATCTACTTTAATATACCCGTAAAGACAACATAGTAAAATAGAGAAAACTTAATTTCTTCTCACAATTTTTTAACACTGAAGGAAATATTATTTAGTAATATTTATTTAGTAATATTTTGTGTATTTGCATCCATAGAAAGAATGCATTGGTTACTTGGAACAACAACATATACCACTGCAATGCGTTGTTGTATAACCTAAACTTTGGCAAAGCATAGCACAGTCGCGAAATTCGATGCATCGTCCTTGACAAACAGTTGTGCTGCTGACACCTGCATTATTATCAATACTTACAATTATAAAAAATAATTTAAAATCAAATTTAAACTATTATACAAATAAATCAAGTTTTGAAAGCTATTTTTATTCATACCAGATGAAAATAGAATAACAAACATCACTGCAAGGATAAAATTCAGAAAAATCAATGAGAGAAGTGAACGAGCCATTCTTCTATATGTGAAAAACTCTGGATCTTGTGTCTGGTGCGGGGTTTAAAGTTTTTGCATAATCTACCTCTATTTATAATATGTGTTTATTCATTAAGTATATAATATATTTATTAAATATAACATTAGTAATTATTTTCTATAATTTATTTAATACATTTAGAAAACAACTACATGCATACCATAAATAATTACAAAATTAATATCAACAATTACTTTTTTATAATTTATTAATGAATATATGAGTATTATAAAATATTTTCTAAAAAACTACCAAACAGGTATATTATAAATAATTACACAATTAATATTAGCAATTATTTTCTACAATTCATTAATGGATATAAAAGCATATATAATTATTTTTTAAAAAGCTTCCTAATTTGAATATTTAAAAATAACAAGATGATAAGAGTGATTAATATTCTAAAACCTAATTTATTTTAAGATAATTTTAAATAAATAAAAATTCGAAAGCATATAAATATAAATTAGACGTCTATATATTTAATTGATTTAGAATTATATTTTTAAGCAATTATTTTGTATAACATAGAACAATAAATTATACAAGGTAATATATTATGAAAAGTAACATTAGGAATTAATTTTAATTTATTATGAAATATATAGTTTTTAATTGATATATAATGAGTACATAATACGTGTATTAAAAACCTAATTAATTTTAATTTATTATGATATATAAAAGTGTATATTTTTTATTGAGTATATAATATATTTATTAAATGTATTATTAAAAGGTATTTTTATAATTTATTAATAAACATAAATGTGTATGTAATATATTTTACAAAAAGTACCAAACTTGTGTCATATAAATAATTACAAAATCAATATTAGAAATTATTTTTTATAATTTATTAATTGGCATAAAAATGTTACATAATAATTTTTGAAAAAAAATCAAAAAATACCTACAAAACTAATATTAGTAGTTAATTTTATAATTTATTAATAAACATCAAAGTATATATATATATATAACATTTTTTTAAAACTACCAAATTTGTATACTCGAAAATAACAATACAAATGGGAAAAAAAATTAATATCAACAATTATTGTTTATAATTTATTTAAGAAGATAAAAGTATATATAATATTTTCTAAAAACTACCATATTTGCGTACTAAAAAGTAATTATAAGATTGTAAAGGATGACTAATATTATAAAACTTGAGTTCTTTAAAAAAAAAATAATGATTTGAAGCTTAATAAATATAAGTTAGATGCTTATTTTGTATATTTTTTGAAATTATATCTACGTACAATTTTTTTATTCTAAACTCTTTGCACTATTGTAATTCTATCAAATTATTTAATAATGAGGAATACGTTAGATAATATATTTATTGAAAGCAATAATATCAATAATTGCATATATGTTAAAGATGTATTTGATACCATTAGATGTTTTATTAATGGAATTTGAGAACCAATAATATGTTTTGATATTAAAAACGTATAATGAAACATGCATAGATAAGTAAAATACATACATGTTTTAAGATAGGTAAGAATGATTAAGATTAATATTTAAATAACCACACTATATATAGGAAAGTAAAATTATGTCAAACATTTTGTTAGCACTCATATATAATAATTAGGAAATAATTAGGAAACCGTATTCTTTATTTTAAATGTATATGTTAGTTTCTTCAATAGTAAAAGAACAATAAAAATACTAAGTGTAAAATAAATATGAAGGCTAAATCGATTTAACACACTGAAAAGTGAAGCTTAGACATGTTCAAGGTAAAGAATCAAAAGATGTTACACTATTAAAGTTGTTAGATGTATTGAATAGTACAAACTCAAATTAAAGTTGTTAAATGACAAAGTCATTAGTCAATTTCTACACTGCAGACTTTGTTATACTCAATCGACAAAATCTTTAACTAGACGAGTCAACATTGAGACAAGGCATTAGACTCACACAAGTTTTAGACAAGTTAAAGTAAGGCATTAGACGAGTCAATGCAAGCACATAAAGGATTTAGATGAATGTTTATGTCATACATATATAAGCAAAGTTGTTAGACAAGTCAAAGTCAACTAAATGAGCTAAATGTTGAGTACACCTATTAATGTTCATTAGAAGACTCCAACCACAAGGTGATCAAGATCAATTATAAATTGATCAATAATATATGAACATTAAAAGGGATGATCAAGTCAACCAAGAAAATGTCATATGAGAAAGATTGATGGAAGCTCCTCCAAGCATGAAACACGAAAGAAGCAACTCCAAATCAGAGTCTTACAATAATAACAAGCAGTGCATAAATGATGAGATTATTGTGTTTAAATGATTGATTTAAAGTGAATATGTGACGATTAAATTTATTGGGTTTAGAAATTAAAGATGTTTAAAATGTAATTCTTAGTTACATAAATTATTTTGGATTTTCTAATGTTTATTTCTACAAGTTAGAATTTTACTCATTTAAAGCAAGAAATTGAATTGCCAATGTGAAAAACTAAGGCCCAAAATCAGAATTTGTGACGATCCTTGTACTCATTAGTGAACCAACCAAAACAACCTAATCCCTCCTGCCATCATCTTTGCCTTCCCCAACAATAGAAACCTTAATTCCTCTACCGTTTGCCAAACCCTAACCGCCACCACCTTGTCATCATTTCCGCAGAGCGAAACCCTTCCACCACCATCTCCTTCGCGCAATCTTAGGTCGTCATCAACAACGACGAGTTCATCCCTTCCATGCTACCACCGTTGTTCACCATGCCGCGCCGAAAAGCCGCTGCAAGGCCGCCACCACCACACGCAACCTTCCTCCAATGGACTACCACCCATGGCCATCCATATTGGAAACCTACAAAGAGGCAAATCCAAAAAATGCACAATACTCAGACCCAAATAGCGAAGCTTCTTCGCGCATCCTCTACCTTTCCGCCTCTACTCGTTGGAACATGAGTTCATCTCGCCACCACAAAGTCGCTGCACTCATCTTCTCCACCACATGAATCACCTGCAAACAGGAAAACCAATATTTGAAACCCTATCGCAATTTCAATCGCGATGAACCCTAACCCAATCGAAATCGCCACCATCATCTTCTTTGTTCATCTACCATAGCCTTCATCACGAACCCAAATTCAGAGAACTAAAATAATGTCGCCATCACCTCACGAGCTTTGATGGAGGACCATCAAAGTTACACATAGGACCTCTAACAAGAGCCATGTCTAGAAGAATTCAACAAGAAGAAGGATTACTCACTACTTTACTTTTATGGAGTATCAATTATTAAACCTTCTTCTCTTTATTAAACACATTTATTTTGTTTTGTAGGACAATAATAAAGCTTGGAAACCATAGCCAATCAGCCAAAGAAGCAAAGGAGGCAAAGAAAGGAAGCCAGCCAAAACCCGCTGCCACTCACCAGCGTTCCACCTTTTGAAGCATGTTTTTAAAGTTTTTTGTATGGAACATGCAACCCAAGCTTGGTAGCATTTCCAGCACATTTCTCTTGTCATTTTCGTAGCTTGCTAGGCACACTTCAGAGTCATCTCTTCCTCTATAAAAGAGAGACTCTCCTCTTTGTAAATTCAACTTGATTGACGTAAAGAAACGCTGCTAAATTGAATCCAGCCATTTCTTCTTTCGAGTTCAATAGCCTGTGCCACTTTAGCACAATCCTCCTCTAGCTTCCTTCCCTCTTGGAAGGCCTCCTGAGCTGGAGAAACTTCACGCACACTTCCAATCCTTCTCCAAACAATTCACCGAACACCTTCTGTGCACTACCTTCACCAATCATCTCTTCATTTCGCTGCCACCTTTTGGATTCGTGGAGAGTTCTTCTGTGACCAGTGGAGCTGCTTCCATCAAGCTTCCTTACTGTCGTCATCTTCCATCAAACCTGCAAATCAAAGAAACCCAAAAACCCAATATAGAAACCCTAATTGCGAAATCCCACTCGCGATTCTCCTTTACCACCAATAGCGATTCCTCCGTCCTCTATTAAACCAAATTGCGCCACCTCCAACCGCGACAAAAACCATGAATCACGAGTTTCCTCAGACAACCATCAACGCCAACCCAATTCACCCGTGGTAGAATGCGAGCAGCCCGCCACATGCTTTCCCCTTGCAATCTAAAACCCTAATTGGGTGAGAAAGAGGGCTGCCACGTGGCCTGGTCAAATAGTCAAACCATGGTCAACTAAGGGACTTTGGTACAATTTTGGGAAATTTGGAAGGGGTAAAAGTGTAATTAAAGGAACTTTCGGGGGGTTTTTCTATAATTTTGAAAACTTAAGAAAGACATTAATGGAATAGATAATTTAGTTGATAATTTTAAGATAATTGATTTAATCTGAATATATATCAACAGGAAATATCTTATCAACAAATACTCAGAGTCCAAGCCCAATAAAGTCCTATATAAAGAGACCTAGGGGAGACATAAATCAATCCTCATTCATTCATTTAGACTCCTCCAATGGAAGTCATCATTCACCACTCTTGTCACTTTTATTTTACCATGTGTTTCACTCCATTCATGAGGGCCAAGCTTCTAGAACTATTCTACTATAATTTCATTATGGATTATGAGGTTAAGTTGAATTAATTAATTCTTTCTTTTGATTATTATTTGGGTTGTTCTTCTTCTATGTCTTTTATCTCTCAATCATATTAAAAGTAATGAATTTTACATCATAAGGTGTTTGAATCTACATGCATATTGATCATATTAGTTCAAGGGTTTCTAGGTTTGATTGAGAATTTACTTTGATTGAATTTAGGAACTTTCATATGATTAAACGTGTTTTTGCTACTAATTGAGAATGTACTTTGGTTGGTGGTAATAATTTCAACTATAAGTAATTGAGAATTTACTTTGATTAATTAAATTTTAATTTGGTTAGGAGATTTAAGAATAGACATGGTTAAACACAATAGGATTTGATTAAGAATGTACTTTGGTTTAATTCATTGTGAATAATCTAGGAAGGTTGCATTTGGTTGAGAATGTACTTTGATTGATTGTGAAATTGCCCTCAAATTAATTAAGAATGTACTTTAATTAATTTGAAACCCGAACAATAATATGTGGATAGTCGATAATAAATCTATCTTGGAAAAGTAGTGGAATTAGTCTATTTCATTATAATTGTTTCTAAGTTTCCTATTTGTTCTTCAAACATTCTTCAAACATTAACTTCATTAGCATAGTTTCTCACTTTTATTCTTAAACATTGCATAACATTCATTAGAGTCAAATATTGAAAATCAATTCCTTATTCATTGGGAGACGACTTAGGGTTACTTTAACGCTATGTACTTTATTGAATACTACTTGACAATAATGAAGTAGCCTTGAAAAGTAATATTAATTTGATAGCTTCAACGATAAAGTATCACTCCTCCAAGCATGAAACACGAAAGAAGCAGCTCCAAATCAGAGTCTTACAGTAATAACAAGCAGTGGAGCAAAACATAAGTTTGATGGATGTGTTTGAGTGGAAGAGAGGTCTGTGTTGTAACATCCCTAATGGAGTGCCACGAGTATAAAAAATTTTCAAAAACTTTTCTATAAAACACTCATTTCAAATAATCAAACTTTATTCGAGTAAAATGTGGAAGAAAAACATAATTATAAATCTCGTCTATTCAAAACGAAAATCTCGAAATATCACTTTTACATAAAAATACCAAGTCTAAAAACTTTTAAATAATGAAAAATAAATAATCAATCCCCAAACTTAAACGCCCTAACTCTCGTTAGCTACTTCAAATTGTTCTTATCTGCATCACTATCTACTCCCATACAAGTATGATCATCTTTCATCACAAAAATAACATCTCAACCAAATCAATCATAAACCAATGTCGTTTTCTTGCATTGTGTCGTCATAACCTGTTCTCAATAAAAGGGCGATTCGAGTCGTCTTCCATTGCAACTTTAGACCTATCTCCCCAACTTTCTAAGGAATAACGAGTAAAACATTGATACTACATGCACCAACGAACTATACTCAGCGTGAGCCGAAGCCATTGGGCAAAACATCCAACCCTCTCCAATTCTCGCGTAGGAGGAAGGGTCACACTCGAATCTCTGTCTCTGCTTGAAACCCAACCCTTAACATAGGGCAGTATGAAAAAACTCACATATGATAGACCATAGTATAAGAAAATAACATAATTTCTTGTTCATATCACAATTCCATACATATTCTAATTAACATGCATTGATCACCAATCACAGGGCTTATAACACAATCTCAATACATTCCACACTTAATCTCAATAATAGACATTAACTCATCAACACAAGGTTCTACTACACCATAATAATCATTGAATTCAATTACACGCTACGAGTAGAAAATAGCTTCGTAGAGACCTATGAAAATGAAAAACCCTCTTCAACTCAAAACTCCAAAAAGAATTTTCAATAAAACCTAACAATATTCATGCGCACCTAAGCAAGGAAATGGGCTCTAGTTTCTTTCACGAAACCAACACCTACCTACCCACATTTCTAATTCAATCTTTCTTAACAAAGAAGACCCCACCACTATATCTACTAATATAATTTTTTTGAAATAGAACACCACCTCAATAACAACTTTGCTTGTGGGCCCACTCGCCTCTAAACCAAAGAAACAAAATCCTTATCTGCCCCAAGATTGTTCGCGTCAATTGCTTAAAGTATCGTGATATGTTAACAACATTTTGATAATGGATAGGTTTCAAAATGATATATGTTGATATTTTTTTGAAATAACTGGCGTGCAAGACTGCTGGGAATTGGTTTTCAAAAATACCCCTCCCATTTTAGTTTTCATTCTCTCTCTATTTTCCAATTTCGTTTTCATTTTCTGCGTGATCCCTCTCAGAATGTATGGTTCCTCTCCTTTCTCTCTCACGAAGCAAGAATAAAGGGTCATCTTCTCTAGCGAGGCAGTCCGGTGAGACTCTAGTGAAGCAATGGAAAACTCCGGTGAGAAGGTATTCTCTTTCCCCTTTGCATTATCTGTTTCCCCTTTTCCCTTACTCCATTTTGATTTACCCTTTAGCATTTTCGATGTACCCATTTCCATTTGCATTTTACCCTTTGGTTATTGATTTATTTTTCATGCAGTTGAATGTGCGTCATTCTTTCAAAACGAAGTATGTTGGTGATTTCAATGGAAGATTTACCTTGTAGTAAAGGAAGTTAATTGTAAAGACACCATTTAGTTGGTTTTTAGAAATTGTTTGACAATGTTAATTTAAGTAGAAATCTCTTGAATGAGTTATTAGTTAGATGGGTAGATTCTAGTGGTGAGTAGGAAACATTATGAATAAAATAGTCAGCAAAGGTCAAAGTTGACAACACACTATCTTATACGTATATATTTCCCTCTTGTTCACAGATTTATTATTTATTGAGCTTAGTGTAATGTTGCTGAAATATTTTTCTAGCCCTTTTGCTCTTGAGTCACTCTCTTATTTCGATTTCTCTACCATTTCCTCTAGCTTCCTTCCTTAGTAGGAAGGCCTTCTGAGCTGAGAGGTCTTATACACTTACCTTCCTTCCATCTAAACACATCAACACATCACTCATTTCCATTTTTCCACTACACCTTGAGTTTTGCTGGATTGGAGCTGTTGCTTTTGTGTTTCAAGCATGGAGGGGCTTCCTTCAGGCATGACCATTTTTCATGCAATAAAAACATGTAGCAACATTTGGTTTCCTATAAGTAGTTTCTTGTTCTATTCAAACTTTACGGGTTCTTCTCTATTTATTTTTATTTTTATTTTTATAATTATAATCATAATAATTTTGAATATATTTAGGATCAAACTTCATTTTATTTTTATAATTATAATTATATTTGGGAACATTTTTAACAACCTTTTTAGTTTTTGAATTATATTTACTACTTTCAGCATGAGTTATTTTTTCAAGAGGCTTCTTTTTATTTATACATGAAATACATTCATCATGATTAACATATTTACCTTTCTTATAATATAAAGTTTTATTTTTCAAATCTTTATTTTCTTCAAGAATATTGTAATATTTTAAATTTAATTTTTTAAAATCTTTCTTTAGTTTCTTAGAACCAATATCCAATTTTTCTGTTTCAAATAATAATTCTTTATATGTATCAAGTAATTCACTATCACTATAATATGAATTTTCAGAGTCGCTAGAGGAACTTACTTGTAGTGGTGTCAAAATGGGTCGAAACCCGTGAGCCATCCTGGCTCCGGCTCACTAAGAATCTGGTTCACCCGGGTTGAACCCGTGGTGAGGCTCGTTGGCTCACCAACACCCATTTTTATTTTTATTTTTTTTAGGAAATGAAATTAATTAATTATTCAATGAAACCAAAAACATTGCAACTAAGACCCTTATTCTGTCTATGCAAAACCCTTTTTTATATGAATTAGTCAAATTATTACTATTTCAATTTGATCTATCAAAGTCATCTATTATAAGAATCTTGGAAGAAGCCCTTGCCTTAGTTATCACTTAGGCCTTCTCTAATCTTCAAATAGATGAAAAGGAATGGGAAGGCTTAGAGAAATGATAAAAAAACTCTTACGGAACAAGTTTTAGAGAAATAATTTGTTTTTAGAGAATAAGTCTCATTAATAGAAATTCTAATTATATGTTGAACTTTTAATATTAAAATAACCGAGTCTTATTATTTAAAACATGTTGTCACTTCTGATACCATTTTCTAGGCTCTCGTAACAAGAGCATGTTTAAAGTCTACAACATCTCAGTTTTGGTAAATGAGAGTCCAACTCAGGAAATAATGGAATTATGATTAACTTGTTGTAGTTTGCAGATACACTCTTTGTATGTCAGGTATCTAAGTTAGTTTGGGATCTTGTAATTGGTGGGTGGGTATAACTCATTATGTGCATCATAACCAACCTGAGACAAACTTTCAACAGTTTCACCTTAACATATTCAATGAAAAACAAAATAAAGTGTGAAAGGTAGTATGGGTAGCAATAATTTGGGCACTATGGAACCATAGAAGTGGGTTAACATTTAGACAAGGTAAAGGCAAAGTGGATACAGAAGAGAATTTTAGTTTGGCTTAGCTAAATGCCTGGCTTGGGACCAAACACAATATCAATTGTACCATGCTCGATCTCAGATTGGAATCAATGTCCCATTGAATGTTTAAAATTTGTGTGAACTACAAACCAGGGAAGGTAAATGAAGTTATGAAGAAATCAATTGCTGGTGCCTGGATATAAGAGGAAACTTTGGTAGAAGTTTTAAGAAGCTGTCAATTTGTTAGAAAGATCTGTAGCTTAGCTTACGAGGTAGATATAGCAGCAGGTATAAATACATAACAATAAAGAAATGAGGGGCTTTTACAAAAGGATATTTGCAAAAGCACGAACTAACTAAAGCAATTAATAAACTTAACTATCTGTTGCACCTGAATAAAGAAAAGGAAACATTGCAAGTTGTTTTGGATTTGGCAATTGTTAAAACCATGTGCAAGATGTGTTGGTTTTCTATCCTCTCGGGTGTTTTATGTTCTGTCTTGGCATATCTTTTTTGTTGGTTGGATGGTTGTAGGGTATATAGTGTTTCTTTTTAATTGTCTATATTTATAGTGTTGAGTTTGTTGTATCTAAATATTGTTTAAAAAGAGTTAAGATACCCCAATACTCTACTAAATATATTTTTCTTTTATGTTATGATATGATAGAGCAATAAAACTTAATATTTTATACAGAGGAGTTTAGAGTAAAGAATTGCATAAAATTATACTTTTAATAAAACACAGAATAAAACTCTAAATTATGTTTGTAAAATTTTAAATATTTATTTACTTAAATGTTATCTTAAAATAAATCAGGTTTTATAATACTAAATTATTTTATTATCATCTTGTAATGATTTTATAATATACAAATTTGCCAGCTTTTAAAAAAATATAATATATACTATGTCCTATAATAAATCATAAAAATAATTTTTAAGATTAATTTTTAATTATTTGCAGTATAATAGTTTGGTAGTTCTTGTAATAAATATTATGTATCTCAGTTAATTTACAAAAGGTAATTTCAAATATTGATTTTATAATTAGTTATACAATACAAATTTGTTAGGTTTTAAAAAATATTATATACATTTTTGTGTTTGATAATAAATTAAACTTAATTAGTAATGCTAGCTGCATTTAATAAATTTATTATATTAATTAAAAAGTATATAAACTTATTGACGGAAGAATCTAGAAAATAAAGTATTAGAGTTGGTAGATGTATTAAAATAATGAGACCAAATATTTTATTATAAAATAACTTTATAATATAAATAAAATTTTCTAAACTCGTCTCATTATTTTTGAGAACGCTCTATCTCTCTAAAACCTTTTCTCTTCGCTTTCTCACTTCTTTCTACAATTTCTTACTCCTCATTCCTCTGTTCAACAATCAGGAAGTGTCTAAGCGATCCCTGCGTCAAGGGCTACTAATCTAACCGGTCAATTGGTTGAATCGAGCAGTTAAGTGGTAAACCCCTTTCTTTGGTGTTTAGGGTTCTTTATCCTGTGAAGGAGTTCAGCTTGCATGGATAAAGAGTTCTTCTTCTTAAATTCTTGATTCAATTTAGGTTCTAAGGTTTCTCTTCTATCACCATTCAGTGATTTGTATGTGTTTTTAGAAGTTCCTTGCGGTGCAAGTCTCGGTCGGGGTATTTTCTAGAATGGTACGAGTTGCTAGAGGTAAGGGAAGCTAGAATCTTTACTTTTAATTTTGATTATGTTAAATGAAGTAAGAATGTATATGTGTCCGTATGAAGAGGTTGAAAATGGGAATTTGATTGTATTTTTATGATAATGAGTTAATTGATAATTTGTGTGATGATGAATGGTTTAGAACATGTAAAATATGCTTGTATGTGCTATTGATGTTGAATTGTGTATTGAGAAAGTTAATTGTGTTGATTGAATTGTAGAGAAAGGATTACCATTGGTTGTAGGTTATTTTAGTTTAAAAATGAGGTCTTAAATGGTGAAATGGTGAAAAAGAATTTGGTGAACTTGCTGGTTGTAGTTGGGGTTGGTTATGAACTGTTTTAGGACATGTTCAACAATGTAATTGTGAGAGATTTGAGTTAGCAGTGTGTGGTGGTGAATGTGTAGAGTTCATTTTGGTTTAAGACTTGATTTTGAGGAAGTGGAGTAGTGAAAACTTGAGTTGGGAATTCTGTATGAAAATGGTCAGTTTGAATAGTCTTGGTAAGTTATTTAGGACTTATTAAGGTCCCTAAGTTACTTGGAATTGTGCCACAAATGGTAGAATTCAATTTAGGTCTATAACTTGAGTTTTTGTAAGTTTTTGGGTGAGATATTGAGGCTACTTGTTTAGATTGATGTTAGAAGGGTTTAAACACACTTAGTTAAGTATAATTGGGTATATAACATGGTCTAGGAGGGTTGGAAGTTGGGAAAAATATATTCTTTTGGTCAAGAGTGGTTTGGGGTGATAATTTTGCAGTTTTTGTGCTGCAGAATTATGCAGACTCGCTGAGCGAGTGAAGTCGCTCAACGAGAGGTCAAGAGGTCTAGGTCACTGTTTCAGGATTCGTTCAGCGAGTTGGGTCACTGAGCGAGTGGTTAAGGGGCCTGAATCACTGTCTGGAGGATTTGCCTAGTGATCGAGTCGCTAAGAGAGAGGTGGGGGTTTGTTACCATTGGGAGTTTTATTCGATCAGCGAATTGGGTGGTTGAACGAGTGGTTTGTAGTCTGGGAGTATTGTCTTTGGATTCGTTCAGCGAGCTGGGTCGCTGAGCGAGAGAACTCTGTGGTCGTTTAGCGAGTGTAGGCGCTGAGCGACTAGTCCAGGTTGTAATGTATTCTTTTTCTTCATTGATCTTATTTGGTTTTAAGTGCTGTTATGATTCATTATGGGTGTTGTATCGGTATTCATGAGATTTTATGAGCAATGATAGTATGCAATGTGGTATGGAAATAAAGTTATGAAAATGATTATGGATGTGATGTGATGATGTTGTCCAAGTAATGTGTGAGGTGTGGATTTCAAGTATCATGTGAGAAAGGAATTCCAAGGAGGAATATCCTAAGTTGGTTATGTGGTGTTATGTATTGATGTAGGGCTCCTAGATTGGGGAATGATCCTGACACTCTCAATAATCCCATTTCACGTAGAGATGGATGATTATGTCGTGAAGAATAGCAAGAGGTCCTAGTCTATGGTCACTAGTTAGGGCATTAGATGTTTGACGAATTAACTTTGGTGTATGGTATTATTGGTGGTGGTTGAGGATGTGGTTATTATTATTATTAGTTTTGAGTTAGGTTGCTCCACCATACTCGGGTGCAGGTTCCCCATTAGTCCGATAGTAAAAAGGGTTTCAAGTGGAGAGGAACAATTGATGTGTTGTTTGATTCATAACATACATGTATATTGTTATTGTTTTAAATAGTATGTAAAATATTTTGATACTCTAGCTTACCCTTTATTTTCTGTGGTATGTCTTTGTATGTTGTCTCTCTTTTGTGATGATCACCTTAATAGTGTGAGCTTAGGGATACAATCTTTCAGTTGACTCAGCGAGAGGTTGGGAGTGAAATCTGGAGTTTAGGTTGTACTTTTATTCTTCAGGTGAAGAATTTTATTTATAGTAAATTTGTAGTTCTTATTATATCATTGTCTACTTAATGTTCATTTTAGTAGTTTTATATTATTAAATTGGGATGTTACAATTGATATATTATATTATATAATTTATTGTTGAATGTTAGAAAAACAATTACTTAAAAATATAATTCTAAATCAATTAAATAAATAGACGTCTAATTTATATTTATATACTTACGAAGTTTTATTTATTTAAAATTATCTGAAAATAATTTAGGTTTTAGAATATTAATTACTATTATCATCTGTTATTTTCAAATATTCAAATTGGGTAGTTCTTTAAAAAAATAATTATATATGCTTTTATAACAATTAATAAATTATAGAAAATAATTGTTATTATTAATTGTGTAATTATTTATAATATACCTGTTCGGTAGTTTTTTAGAAAATATGTTTTATATCCAGTAATAAATTATAAAAAAATAATTGTTGATATGAATTTTTTAATTATTTATGGTATTTAGTTGTTTTCTAAATATATTAAATAAATTATAGAAAATAGTCACTAATATTAATAAATATATTATATACTTAGTGAATAAACCATATTATAAATAGAGATAGATTATGCAAAAACTTTAAACTCCGCACCAAACAAGATCCAGAGTTTTTCACAGATAGAAGAATGGCTCGTTCAATTCTCTCATTGATTTTTCTGACACTTATCGTTGCAGTCATGTTTATTATCCCATTTTCATCTGGTATGAATAAAAATAGCTTTGAAAACTTGAATTTATTTGTATAATAGTTTGAATTTGATTTTAAATTATTCTTTATAATTATAAGTATTGATAATAATGCAGGTGTCAGCAGCACAACTGTTTGTCTAGAACGATGCCTTGAATCTCAATACTGTGCTCTCCGTTGCAAGAGTTTAGGTTATAAAACATCGGTCTGCGATGGTATATGTTGTTGTTTCAAGTAACCAATGCATTCTTTCTATGGATGCAAATAGTGAAAATATTGCTAAATAATGTTTCCTTCGGTGTTAAAGAATTGAGAGAAGAAACTAAGTTTTCTGCATTTTACATTTACTATGTTCTCTTTACCGGTAAATTAACGTAGATTCTAAAAAATAAGTGGATAGTTTTTAAATCATCTCCTACATTTTACTCCATTATGTTATGTAAGGACTTAAATCTATAAAAAAAAAGTTAAGTTAAATATATACAAGTTAGAATTCTTTACAATTTAAAAAATATTCTTATCTTTAAATTTATTAATGTTTTTTTCTAATAATTTCGATTCTTTAATAATTAAAAATATATATTTATTTATACTATAAAAAATGCCTAAATAAAGATAACTCTTAGTCTTTAATCAATGAAAAATAATAGAATTATTTGTATTAGAATTTGTATTGAGTACTGTTGGATAACTATCCTACATTTTAATAACAAATAAATAGTAAGGAGTTGGTAATTGAGTAAACCAATTTAATACAACCCTTTTAAGGAGTATTAGAAAACAAGAAAGGAAATTGCATCAATTGTATAGAGACTAATTTGGGTAACAGAAAACGTTTATGTAAGCTTCCATCATAAAGATCTATCCATAGAAATTTTCTAATATGGTGGTAGTGTTCTTTCCAATATTTCGTCAATAATAAAATGTCGTATGAGCCTCTTAAGATAAAAAAGGTGTAGGCTTTGTGATTGGAGTTTTTAAGTGCTTATAACATATGTTACATGTGTTGAAAGAAAGTGTGTGTTAGAATATATAAACAATGTAGAAAAACATGTTTGCAAAGTTAGTTTTAACTTTTACCTTCTTTATAATTAGTTAAACAAGTATATAATATAGAAATTACATAAATCCGAATAGTCATAACTCATTAAAAATATACATGAAAACTATAAAGGAAGTTACTCTAAAAGTTTTCCTAAAGGGTTCGGAAACTTTCTTAACCCTTTGTTCACTTGAATAGATTTGGGAAAGAGTAATTGGATAAATTTGAGAGGATTTGAAGATAATTTTTTTTATTGTTTATTTGAGTGAATTTGGAGATAAGTGACAGTGAATTTGGAATTGATTGATATGACAGATTAAAAAAATTTGATTGATATGACAGATTAAAAGAATTTACTTCCAAATCTACTCTCACCTACTTCCAAATCCACTTAAATAAACAACAAAAAAATTTATTTTCAAATCCTCTCAAATTCATTCAATCACTCTCCCTCAAATTCATTCAAGTGAACAAAGACTAAGGTGTTTTCTTAGGTTTCTTTATATAGAAATTGGATTCGGCTTTGTTTTATGCTTCTTTATATAGAAATTGGATTCGACTTTGTTTTAGGCTTTTCTGTTCTTGTAATTTTCTTTATGATAATGTAATCTCCTCCAATTACCTTCTAAATAATCCAATATCTTCAAAATTTATTTGATTTTTGTGAAGATTTAAAAATATTTGAGAATATATTTGCTACATTAAAAAGGATTTGACAAATATTATCTTTTGATATTTATATTGATATAGTTAAATAATGTAATTATTTAACAATATCAAATAAAATATCTTAAGATATATTTTTACCAAATTATCTTTAATCATAAAGATTTATCAATTATCAATGTCCTTTTAATAGAAAAAATAGAGAAAACCGTAAGATCCAATTTTTTTGCATCTTTCCTCTTCTTGGTTTAGCCTAATTCTTCACTTTTTCATGCTATGCTTGGATTAACTTCTTGTGATCTTGATTATTGGCTATGACACTTTAACCAATTTATTTTCACACCTCAATGAGCTCAACTTAGCTACAACTCCACTAACACACATCAAAATATTCAAAGAACATTTACGCAACTAAAAAGTTACTTTTAACATGTTTTTGTATCTCATGTTGAATACCCCCAATTATAACAAATTCTAATTGAGATATTCTATTCAAGTACAAAACCCAATTAAGAATCCCATATTACAAGCTAAATGAGGGTATAAATATACACTCATTAGAAGTACTGAAGGAATTAAAAAGAGAATATTAGTACAAAGCATGTATCATGGTAGTGGAAAGACATGAGCATAGCTTGTAGGGGAAGGACAACATGAAAATTGGTTTATAACACAATAGAATGTAAAGTGGGAAAAGAAAGTAAGACAAAATTTTGAAAAGACAAATGGATACAACAAATTCTAAGGTTCTTTAGGTTATTTTCCATATCAAATTGCAAAATTAAAATCACCAGTCAGTTGAGGGAATGGAGAGATTAAAGATGGGTGTAAAAATAAAGTGTGGAAGGTAGTATGGGTGGCAATAATTTGGGCATTATGGAACCATAGAAAGTCGTTAGCTTTTAGACAAGGTAAACTCGATACATAACAAAATTTTAGTTTGGCTTAGCTAAATGGATGGTGATACGTTGTCATTGAAGCTAACAAATTAATACTACGTTTCAAGGCAACTTCAGTATTGCCAAGTCATGAGTAGTCAAGAGAGTAGATAGGGTTAAAGTAACCCTGAGTCGTCTCCCAACGAATACAAAATTGCTTTTCAATATTTGAATCTTATGAATGCAATGCAATGCTCAAGAATAAAAGTGAGAAGTTATGCTAATGGAATTAATGTCTGAAGAACAAAGAGGAAACTTATAAACAATTATGCTAATTCCATTGTTTTTCCAAGATAGATTCATCATCGGTTATCCATAAATCATGGTTCAATTGATTATTGTTCAAGTTTCAAATTAATTAAATTACATTCTTAATTAATTTGAGGGCGATCATGCAATTAACCAAAGTAGATTCTCAAATGCAAGACCTTTCTAGATTATTCACAATGAATTCAACCAAAGTAAATTCTCAATCAAATCCTATTGTGTTTAATCATGTCTGTTCTTAAATCTCCTAACCAAATTAAAAGCTAATTAATCAAATTAAATTCTCAATTAATTATAGTTGAAATTATTACCACCAGTCAAAGTACATTCTCAATTGATAGTAAAAAACGTTTAATCGTTCCTAAATTTAATCAAAGTAGATTCTCAATCAAACCTAGAAACTCTTGAACTAATATCATTAATATGCATGTAGATTCAAACACCTTATGATGAAATAATCATTACTTTTAATATAATTGAGAGATGAAAGACATAGAAGAAGAATAACTCAAATTAATAATCAAAAGAAACAATTGCGTTAATTCAACTTAACCTGAGAATCCATAATGAAATTATAGTGGAATAGCCCTCCATGAATGGAGTAGAATACATGATGAAATAAAAGTGAGAGGAGTAATGGATGATGACTTCCAGTGAAGGAGTCTGAGAATGAATGAGTTGTGATTTCTGCCTCCCTTGGGTCTCTTTACATAGGGCTTGATTGAGCTTGGACTTTGAATATTCTGTTGATAAGATTTTTTATTTTATATCTAATATCTTCCAAATATTCAACAGATTTAATCAGTTTTTGAAAATATTTGATAATATCTTTCCTAAATTCAAAAAGATTTGGCAAATATTATCTTTTGATAGTTATTGATAAAGTTAAATAAGGTAATTATTTAAAATTATCTTTTAAAATATCAAACACATTTAAAATATCTAACACATTTAAACTTGCCCAAAATTACATTTCAACCTTTTTTATTTTATTCAAAATTACACAGAAGTCTAGAACTTTCATCTAATTGCACTTTACTCATCTTTTTTTTTTCAAAATTGCATAGGAAGTCTGCGTTGACCCGATTGGATCAGCTTTGATAATTTAATTTCATGCTTTAAATGAATAAAATTCTAATTTCAACTGAACATCCAAAATAATTTATACAACTAAGAATCACATTTTAAGTATCTTTAATTCTCAAACCCAATAAATTCAATTGTCACAAATTCACTTTAAATCAATATTTAAGCACAAGAATCATATAAAAAATTTGAGTTTTAAAACATAAATGTGAACATAAATATACACTCATCACCTAACTATGGACCAAACACTATCAACTGTAATATTCTCGATCTCATATTGGAATCGGTATCCCATTGAATGTTTAAAATTTGTGTGAACTACAAACCAGGGAAGGTAAATGAAGTTATGAAGAAATCCATTGCTGGTGCTGGGATATAAGAAGAAACTTTGGTAAAAGTTTTAAGGAGCTGTCAATTTGTTAGAAAGATCTGTAGCTTAGCTTACGAGGTAGATATAGCAGCAGGTATAAATACGTAACAACAAAGAAACGAGGGGCTTTTACAAAAGGATATTTGCAAAAACACGAACTAACTAAAGCAATTCATAAACTTAACTATCTGTTGCACCTGAATCAAAAAAAGGAAACATTGCAAGTTGTTTTGGATTTGGCAATTGTTAAAACCATGTGCAAGATGTGTTTGTTTAAAAGTTGTATCGTAGAACCCTGGAAATTTTCGGTCTTATCCTCTCGGGTCTTGTATGTTTGATATCTTTTTTGTTGGTTAGATGGTTTGGTAGGGTATATAGTGTTTCTTTTTAATTTTAATTGTCTATATTTATAGTGTTGAGTTTGTTGTATCTAAATATTGTTTAAAAAGAGTTAAGATACCCAATACTCTACTAAATATATTTTTCTCTGATGATAAAAAAAAATCCACCTTATTCTTTTATGTTATGATATGATAGAGCAATAAAACTTAATATTTTATACAGAGGAGTTTAGAGTAAAGAATTGCATAAAATTATACTTTTTGATAAAACACAGAATAAAATTCTAAGTTATGTTTATAAAATTTTAAATATTTATTTACTTGAATGTTATCTTAAAATAAATCAGGTTTTATAATACTAATAATTTTTATTATCATCTTGTAATTATTTTATAATATAGAAATTTGCCAGCTTTTAAACAAATATAATATATATTATGTCCTATAATAAATCATAAAAATAATTTTTAATATTAATTTTTAATTATTTGCAGTATAATAGTTTGGTAGTTCTTGTAATAAATATTATGTATCTCAGTTAATTTTACAAAAGGTAATTTCAAATATATTTTTTATAATTAGTTATACCATTCAAATTTTATTGGTTTTCAAAAATATTATATACATTTTTGTGTTTCATAATAAATTAAACTTAATTACTAATTCTAGCTACAATTAATAAATTTATTATATTAATTAAAAAGTATATACACTTATTGATATAATTTTTTTCATAATATATTATATTATATAATTTATTATTCAATGTTAGAGAAAACAATTACTTAAAAATTTAATTCTAAATCAATTAAAAAAATAGCCGTCTAATTTATATTTATATACTTACGAATTTTATTTATTTAAAATTATCTTAAAATAAATTAGGTTTTAGAATATTAATTACTCTTATCATCTTGTTATTTTCAAATATTCAAATTGGGAAATTCTTTAAGAAAATAATTATATATGCTTTTATATCCATTCATAAATTATAGAAAATAATTGCTAATATTAGTTGTGTAATTATTTATAATATACCTGTTCGGTAGTTTTTTAGAAAATATGTTTTATATCCAGTAATAAATTATAAAAAAATAATTGTTGATATGAATTTTTTAATTATTTATGGTATTTAGTTGTTTTCTAAATATATTAAATAAATTATAGAAAATAGTCACTAATATTAATAAATATATTATATACTTAATGAATAAACACATATTATAAATAGAGGTAGATTATGCAAAAACTTTAAACTCCGCACCGGACAAGATCCAGAGTTTTTCACAAATAGAAGAATGGCTCGTTCACTTCTCTCATTGATTTTTCTGACACTTATCGTTGCAGTCATGTTTATTATCCCATTTTCATCTGGTATGAATAAAAATAGCTTTGAAAACTTGAATTTATTTGTATAATAGTTTGAATTTGATTTTAAATTATTCTTTATAATTATAAGTATTGATAATAATGCAGGTGTCAGCAGCACAACTGTTTGTCTAGAACGATGCCTTGAATCTCAATACTGTGCTCTCCGTTGCAAGAGTTTAGGTTATAAAACATCGGTCTGCGATGGTATATGTTGTTGTTTCAAGTAACCAATGCATTCTTTCTATGGATTCAATACCAAATAATATTTCCTTCAGTGTTAATAAATTGTGAGAAGAAATTAAGTTTTCTGGATTTTACATTTTACTATGTTCTCTTTACCGGTAAATTAAAGTAGATTCTAAAATATAAGTGGATAGTTCTTAAATCATCTCCTACATTTTACTCCATTATGTTCTGTAAGGACTTAAATCTATAAAAAAAGTTAAGGGTATTTTCCTGGTGCACTTAAATATATATATATATATATATATATATATATATATAAAAGTTTGAATTCCTTTACAATTTAAAAAATGTTCTTATCTTTAAATTTATTAATGTCTTTTTCTAATAATTTCAATTCTTGAATAATTAAAAAATATATATTTATTTATACTATAAAAAATGCATGCCTAAATAAAGATAACTCTTAGTCTTTAATCAATGAAAAATAATAGAATGAGATTGATGACCTTTGTCATTTAACAACTTTAATTTGAGTCAGTTATCTCAGCTATTCCATTATTTCACTCATCCTTTTTCACCAAAATTTGTTTGTAAAGCGATTAAGAAATTGCAAACAAATTTCCTTTGGGGTTGGGAGTTAGAGGATGGAAAGATACCTTAGATTAAATGGGAAAATTTACATAGATCAAAAGAAGGTGGTTTGGGAATTAAAGGCATTGAAAATTTAATATAGCTTTACTTGCCAAATAAAAATCGAGATTAGGAGTGAAAAATAAGAGGTTACAGAAGAGATTTTAAATGTGAAGTTGATAACGTGGTTGTTGACGCGATTAAATTAATATTACTAAACTATAACAACTTCTGTATTGCTAAGGTAGTGGTCAACAAAATAAAAAGGATAAATTTAACCTTAAGTCATTTCCCAACGAATATAGAATTGATTCTTAACAAATTAGTTCTTATAAAAACTATACAAAAGGGTTAGTAAAATAATAAAGTGCGCACGGAGGGAGGAACACTGTAGTGGCTGGCGGTGTCTGTGGCAACGATCGGTGTTGCCGATGAAATTTTGGTCGTCCAGAGGAAGGCACGACGACATTGGTCATGCGGAGGGCAGAGTTTCCGCTAATGAAGGGGGAGAAGAGACCTTTGTTTCTGAAAAAGAAAAAAAAAGAAACCCTAGAGGGCTTGGGCCTAGCCTAGAAAATATCAAGTGCACCTCTAAATTTCATCTCGGCACCCATTCACTAACACGTCAGCATAAATATATCTATAAAATAACATGTCTTCTGCCAAATCATCAAACCCTTAACACCGTTTGTTTCTATTTAATGGAAGGGACTAATTTGACTGAAAATTTTAAAAGTGACGATCCATTTCAAAAACTTTTAAAACGAGAGACTAAATTGAGATTTGTCAATGAAACTAGGAACAAAATTGGCTATTAAACCATTCTTTTACCTCTTATATCAAGTAAAAAGCTAATTAACCAAAGTACATTCTTGATTACGGACAGTCAGAGTCTTTTTCGGTAAGTCCTTCGGTAAGAACCAAGTAAAATTAAGTTATATTTGTATTTGTTATCCAACTACAAAGACCTGCATAACATGTTCACAACACAAACAGACCTGCATAAGATTTTCAAACCATAGACAGACGTCCATAATATGCATCCCAAAATGATCCAATCATTGATGAAGTAAACAACAATATAATAACATCATTTGTATTGTTCAAATTTAAGAATATTTGTATTTATAAATGAAACATGAAAACATAAAACATAAAACAATATGTTCATCTAGACCAACAATGTATATGTTTGAAAAAATGAGCAATGTAATGTAGTAGAATCATAATGTTCTAACATCTAAATGTTCTAACAATTATGTTCAATAACAAAATAAAACTAATAATCTACATAGTCATCATCAGAATTATCTTCATCATCCTCCTGCTTTGTAGATGGCTGGACTTGTGTGGGCTGGACTGATGTGGGTTGGGCTGATGTGGGCTGGACTGATGTGGACTACTGAGGGATGGCGGGTGACGAGGAGGGTCGTGGCTGGGTCGGAGGGATGGTGGAATGAATGTGAGAAGCTTCAGGCAGCGCTCTCATGACCAAGGACTTAAAGTTTGTAAACTCGTTTCTCAATTCATTGTATTCTTCTCTCAAATCCCGATTTTCCTGGTCATGTTGTTGTAGTAGCTGTTTCAAGCGCTCAAAGGCCTCATCAGTAGTGGTGGTGGTTGAAGAAGAAGGTTAGTGCTTCAGAGTACCTTCTCTTACTGTTGTGTAGTTTGCAGCAAGCTATCATGCACCATACACTCGCCCCTTTTTCTTCCCACCAACGACATCAACCCAACACTATATCCTACGAAATTCGTTGTCTTCATTACTCACTTCATCCGATGTAGGAGCTGACCCATGTTTGGATCTAACCTATGAAAGTCTCATAGAAAATTTTTCATGTTCAAACATTAAAAATGAAGGAATGATACAATAACATAAATAAAAATTACTAGCTAGTAGTAGTTGTGTTATTTTCTTCCATGAGTCTTTCGAGACCTTTCATCAACGAATTCAGTAGTTCCCTTCTGAACATGAGTTTGTGCAAAGACTTCATCAACATGGACTGCCCGTCCTAAAGCTTGTGCTTGTAACATAATTTAGAGTCTTTTAAAAAAAATTCACAAAAGGATGATTTTTTAAGTGCAGCGGAAATAGTTGACTACGTGAAAAGTAAAGTCGACTTAGAAAATTAAAAGTGCAGGGATAGAGAATTCAAACGCAGGTTTTTATACTGGTTCGGCCAAACTGCCTACATCCAGTGTCCTTCCAATCCTAGGAAGCAAATGCACTATAATGATCAAGGTTTTTACAACAAGGCTTTTATAGCGACCTCCACGTCAAAATATAAAACACCTCTCTAACCCTCTAATCAAAATATAAGCATGTACAAACAAAGAACAACAACTAGATGTCCCCTCTCCTGTAGTCTTTAATCACTTTGAACAATCCTCAAAGTCTAGAACGCCACATGTTCTCTTCCTGTAGTCACAACAAGGCAGCCACAATCTTCACAAGATTGAGAGAAGAAATTGATCATGTATCAGACACCTCAAGTGCAGGTTGATCAATCAGTCAATGCAAACAAATTCTTGCTCGTCAAGCAATCACCAAAGAATGAACACCTCAGTCTTTCTTGATGGATTGTTGGAGCTTTAGCACGTTCTACCAGAGATCAATAATCTGAAACAATTCAATCAAAACGTTAGATTCACAAAAATCTCTGTAGAAATCAAATTTGCGTCTATATATAGTTTTCCATAAAACTGACGCTCCTAAGTCGACTATGCTACTAATAGAGTCGATTATACTCAGACAGTTATAACAGTTAGTAGCAGTCAAACCAACTTAATTGATTTCTCATTTAATACAGTTGACTCACAATCAATGCTTTGTCAAAGATATAAAATATAGCCGTTAGACATCACAAGCATTAACAGAATTTCAAAACATAACTAACTAAGTCGAGTAGCTTGCGCATACAGTCGACTTTGTAATACTTCAATGTAGTTTTGAAAAACTTTCTTTCCAAAAATACTCACAACACACTTTGAAAAAGTTTGTGCAAAGCCACGAGTTTTAATCGACTTACTTCATAATGAAGTCGACTTAAAACTGTTGTTTTGCCACATATTATAAGTTCGACAAAAGTGCATGTGGTTTTCCTTTTCTAAAACATATGTCATGCATTCACAGATAAGATCTCATGTAAAACACAGTGAATTGCAGTAATGATAGAATCAACACAAACATGTTCTCAAATAATTATAAACATGAAAGCTATAAACATGTAACTCATTTAACAACACAAAACAACACATGTTGTTAGGTTTAATGTCTCAATAGGTCCCTATTTTCGTCCCAAATTTGAAATAGGTTCCTGTTATTTTTTAAGTCTTAATTAGATCCTTATTTTTGTTAATTTGATGCAAATAAATCCTTTCCGTCAATTTCAGAAAACGGCATTAAGGAGTGTGTGACATGGCCTGTGTGAATGCAATTTTTTAATACTCAGAAATAATGAATGAAGTAAATATAGTATAATCCATGCTGAAATTAATTAAACAGAGGGAAAATATGGCAAAAATTAATGTTTTTTTTGCTGAAACATGCATCATCTGTGCAAGTGGGAAATCAAAATCAAATTGGGGGATTTTTCTATTCTAGGGCTCGTGTGAAGTCAGAGTTGGGAAAGAGTGGATGTTGTTCGAGTGGATGCGCGAGTGTTGGTGGGTGAATTACCGGTGCATGTGCGTGTGGAAAAGGTTGAAGCACGAGGTGAGGTGTGGGACCTTGTGTCCTTCGAAGTGCGACGCTGAAGTAGGTGTTGACTGGAGTGGAGTTCTACTATTAAGTTTGCTTGTCTGAGTTCTGCTATTAAGTTTGCTGCTGTGGATTCATGTGCTAAATTTTGAATAACAGTTTTATAAGTTTGCTAAAAGACTAATACAATACAAAAACAGATATGATGTGAGTTCAGATATTAAGTTCTGCTAATTAAGTTCTGTTAATAAGTTCTTTATACCAAAAATTTTAAAAGGAAAATGTTATGTTGACAACCAATATTTGCCAACAATTTGACAACGCCAGGTGGCGTCTTTGCATTGGCCAAATTTAATAAAAAGAAAATAGAGAGAGGTTATCAGACTAAGGTTATCAGAAAGGAATATAAGTTGTGGAATTTGTTGACCAAAAAACCATACAAGTGAATTTAAGGGTCATTACTGGTTGGGAGGTTATGTTTGGTGACCCCAAGAAGTGGGGAAGAAGCCATTCTTACTGAGGGGACCAAGTTGGACAAGTGCAGAGCTAATCTGTAGAAAAAACATTGTGGTAATCGTTTACAGTGGCCTCGTAAACGATTACACGAGAGAAATCACTATTTTGTACATAAAGTTGAACTAAAGTAGTCAGTTGTGGTGTCTTGGGTGATCATTGGCAAAAACTGTTAATTTAAAACACAAGTCCACTTGTATTTACTTGGTGTTGGTGTTTGACTGATGGTAGAGGGTGGTAGGTGATGGGAGGTGACCCCAAGAAGTGGGGAAGAAGCCATTCTTACTGAAGGAACCAAGTTGGAGAAGTGCATGACTAATCTACAGAAAAAACATTGTGATAATCGTTTACAGTGGCCTGGTAAACGATTACACGAAAGAAATCACTGTTTTGTACAGAAAGTTGAACTAAAGTAGTCAGTTGTGGTGTCATGGGTGATCATTGGCAAAAATTGTTACTTTCAGGCACAAGTCCACTTGTATTTACTTGGTGTTGGTGTTTCAGTGGTGGTAGAGAGTGGTAAGTGATAGGAGGTGACCCCAAGAAATGGAGAAGAAGCCATTCTTACTGAAGGGACCAAGTTGGACAAGTGCAGAGCTAATCTGCAGAAAAAACACTGTGATAATCGTTTACAGTGTCCTTGTAATCGATTACAGTGTCAAAAAAGGTGTAAACTTGATTTCCAAGGCATAATTTGAAAGGTCTTTGAGTCTAGATTCCAACAAAACAAGAATCAACTAATTTGGAGTTCGGTGAAGAAAGTTATGAGCAAAAGAACAAGCAAAGGTCAGAGTTGGCAAGAATATATGAAACGCCAACTTGAAAGAATAAATTGTACCAACTATTGGCAAATTGCAAGTTGAAACTCAGCCCTAAACCATCATTAGTACACTTATTAAATATTTACATTGCTTCCAGCTTGCAAAATGTGATGATGGACAATAACAGATGAAGTGTAAAATTACAATAAGAAGAAAAAGGAAAATAGATCATCATTTCATTCATTTTTGCTAGTACAATACATTGTTAATCCCCTTTTCATCACAAACTAAGTTTAACATCACCTACTGCATCCTATCACAAAGAAAATGCACAATAGATTATGGATTTGTCATCCATATTGAAATTACAATAATATTAACCACACAAATACAACAAACACCCTCTGTCAACAACTTCATCCATTTTTCCACAACCTTAACAGAATTTTTCAAATCAATCACCATATTCGCTACCCCACCCATTTCTTTTGTCTTTGACAAACACTCATGATTTCCTTCCCACTTCAGATTCGTATAGCATCTTTCATTACCATCATCACAGCACCATTTGAAGAAATTGCAACCACTGCTTTCATACCCGTTCTGTAAAAAAAAAATAAAACCCAATGAATACGTTTTTGAAGTAAAACAAACAACAACTCATCCACGTTTCAGTTACCTTATACTTAGGGCACCCCCAAAATTGTTTCCCTCTGTTCTTAGCCGTTACAGCTGTTCTGACCACTGTTTTCTCTCCACACAGACAAAGGGGTGACGCACCACAAAAAACGACCTTGGGCTCTCCATTCCGCCAGCCATTGGAAGTCGAAGAACAAGTTGAATGTGAATTCTGCATTTGATTCTTCATTGCGCATCCACTCGAACAACATCCACTCTTTCCCAACTCTGACTTCACACGAGCCCTAGAATAGAAAAATCCCCCAATTTGATTTTGATTTCCCACTTGCACAGATGATGCATGTTTCAGCAAAATAACATTAAGTTTTTCCATATTTGCCCTCTGTTTAATTAATTTCACCATGGATTATACTATATTTACTTCATTCTTTATTTCTGAGTATTAAAAAATTGCATTCACACAGGCCACGTCACACACTCCTTAACGTCGTTTTCTGAAATTGACGGAAAGGATTTATTTGCATCAAATTAACAAAAATAAGGATCTAATTAAGACTTCAAAAATAACAGGGACCTATTTCAAATTTGGGACGAAAATAGGGACTATTGAGACATTAAACCCATGTTGTTATTAATTATGTTGTCATCATAAAAAACCAGAAGTTCTTTGAGATTGTAAGGTTTGGCTACACTAGTGCTCCCCTTATCAACAATCTCAACACATACGTTAATATGAAAGAAACATAAAAGTAATGAAGGTTTACCGTACGAATGACATGCTCATGAATCGTGATCGACCCACCGGTATGTAGGGTGCCACCCTTTTCAGAAGCTCTGTTCTTTTGGGCTATAGCACACTTATTGCGAAACTTGTTGAATTCCAATGAGTGAGTAAAGAGTTCCAAGCGTGTTCGCCCACCCACTAAGGTCGCTCCCCTACCAAGCGGGCATCCCTAAACATCTCTGACAGTTGATGACATGCTTTATTGTGAAAATTTCTTTATATAACAGTTTCCTGTTCAGGTTTCCACTGCACCTTCATCTGTTACAATAAACATAAAAAAAACAATGAACAAACTAAAATAAGAATGATAATTAGTTTAATGGGTTGCTCACCTTAAAACGCTGCCATAATGACTCTTTGCCGTCTACAATATTGCTTCCCAAGTAGGCTATGGACTCAAATATTGTTGCTTAATTGATCGTGTGATAGCCTGTGAAGCAACCCTAGATGGAACAAACCTACATATAAAGAAATAAAAAGTTAATCGCATTAAGGCAAACTTAAAACATCAAAATAATTAAAAAAGGGATTAAAGTCTTACCCTCGACCATAAGGCTCAATCCATGGTCGATCATGGAGAGGCAGGTCAACAATATCACCAGCTGAATCTGGATCAGTAGATGTTGTGGCAGTCTCAGAAGCTGGTATAAAAGATGAAGAAGGTCTAGAAGTAGGGTCAAGGGGAGGAGTAGAGGTAATAACCAAAAGGGGAGGAAAAGTGTCTACTGTAGGGGGAGGATGAGGGTCTACTGTAGTAGGAGTAGGAAGGTGTACTGGAGGGGTAGAAGGAATGTCTCCTACAACTACAAAGAGGGGGGAGGGGGTCTGCTACATGTGATGGTCCCACAAACGATGGACTAAGGGCAACAGTGGTAGGTAGTGTAGCAAACACCCTAAGTACATATTGTGGTGTTTATCGTTGCCTCTTTTTAGGCCTTGCTACCCCCTTTCCTTTTTTAGGATGTGATGAACCTTCTCTTGTCATTACTGCATTGAAATTGTTACAAATAAAATAAAACAATAAAAAGGACTAAGGAAGGATAAGTACAAATTACAGTGAATGTAAAATAATTGCATACAACTTTTAATATGGTATTTTGCATAACTCAATTGGAATGTTTTTTAAATGGTAGTTAAATTTGCTACAATAGATGTTCAAGATTCAATCATTGTCATCATCATCTTCATCTTCTTGTTCTTCATCATCTTCATCTTTTTGTTCTTCATCATCATCAATTTCTTCTTCATCATCATCATTTTCTTCTTCTTCTTCTTCTTTTTCTTCTTGTCCTCCTTGTATTGGTGTTTCTAATTCATCTCCATAACCATCAGAGTCGTGCAATGTAGTTATACGTTCAACTTCAATAATTTCTTGTGCTTGTGACATCCTAAGGGACTGTGTATTGAATTTGGGGAAGACAACTTATTATTACTGAAGTTCTCTTTTATAGAGTACTTCAACATATTTTGTACATTATAAGTGTTTATAGTACTTTTACCCTTCTCATTCCATTGAGAATGTGTATAATGCCATAGGATTTTACATTACTACTTAACTTAATCAACATACAATATACATGAACATACAATATATACATGAACATATAACATATACATGAACATACAGTAAACATTTATTGTGATCAATAAGTCACACACTTGCACAACAAAAACATGGATATATATAATACATACACCAACAATGTGGAATTCACAACATAATAACAAACATTATAAAATCACCAATTTCTCACCCTTTAAGCAAACATTTTTAGGTTCTTTGGTGTGGGTGGAGTGGTTGTTGCATTTGGTGTGGCTTGAAATTGGTGGTTTGAAACTTAATTTTTCTCAACGCTGGGTCTAACTCTAAATTGATCATTCCAGCAACTTTGTTTAGTGATTTGAAATGTGTTCAAACTCTAAAATGACTTAAAACTAGGCTGTTACAGAAAATCACCTTGTAACTTCCAATTTTGGCTCAAAAATCAAGGTTTACTATACTATCCTGCACTTAGACCAATATGTCACGAATTGAACCTTGTTAGCAGTTTTAAAACAATTTTATACTTGTTTAAACTGTCACACAGACTAGAAATGCTACCATTCAAAATCTGAACTTAATTTTCAACTCTTGCACCAAAAAAATGGATTAGAATTGGTGGTTTGAAACTGAATTTTTCTCAACACTAGCTCTAACTCAAAATTGATCACTCCAGCTACTTTATTTAGTGATTTTAAATATGTTCAAACTCTAAGATGACTTAAAACCATACTGTTACAGAAAATCACCTTGCAACTTTCAATTTTGGCTAAAAAATGGTTTACTATACTATTCTGCACTTAAACCAATATGTCACTAATTGAACCTTGCTAGCAGTTTTAAAACCTGATTTTAGACTTGTTTAAATTGTCACACAGAATAGAAATGCTACATCATTGAAAATCTGCACTTAATTTTCAACTTTTACACTAGAAAAATGGCTTGAAATTGGTGGTTCAAAACTCAATTTTGCTCAACACTGGCTCTAACTCAAAATTGATCACTCCAGCAACTTTTTTTAGTGATTTTAAATGTGTTCAAAATCTAAAATGACTCACAACCAGACTGTTACAAAAAATCACCTTGCAACTTACAATTTTGGCTAAAAAATCATGGTTTACTATATTATTTTGCACTTAGACCAATTTTTCGTGCTACAGTGATTTTGTGATATTTGACAATTTGAACAAGTTCAATTTTATGTCTTAAAACTGTTACAACAATTCAATTGAATTCAGATTGACTTGTGTGCAATTTAGTATATTGAAACCCCCATTTTGAGTGATTTTGGGAACTTGCAAAGTGAATTTGAGGTGCAGTTCCTTTTTTAGCAGAAATTGAGTTTAAACAAGTGTATTTTGATGATTTGAAACTGTTCAAATGGTTAGTAAAGTGTTAGAATCATTTATGCCCAAAATCACTTCTAAAATCATCCATTTTGTGGATATTTTGGGAAGTAGCAATGTCATTTTTGGTGCTGCAATGATTTTGTGATGTTCGACAATTTTAACAAGTCCAATTTAAAGTCTTAAAACTGTTATAACAATTCAATTGAAGTCAGATTGACTTGTGTGTAAATTAATATTGTGAAACCCCCATTTTGAGTGATTTTGGGAACTTCCAAAATGAATTTGAGGTGAAGTTCTTTTTTTAGCAGAAATTGAGTTTAAACAAGTGTATTTTGATGATTCAAAAAGTATATAGACTTCTTTATATAATTTTTTTCATAATATATTATATTATATAATTTATTATTCAATGAAAAATCAATTACTGAAAAATATAATTCTAAAGTCTAATTTATATTTATATACTTACAAATTTTAATTTATTTAAAATTATCTTAAAATAAATTAGGTTTTAGAATATTAATTACTCTTATCATGTTATTTTCAAATATTCAAATTGGGAAGTTCTTTAAAAAAATAATTATATATGCTTTTATATCCATTAATAAATTATAGAAAATAATTGCTAATATTAATTTTGTATTTATTTATAATATGTTGGTAGATTTTTTCGAAAATATTTTATAATACTTATATATTCATTAATAAATAAAAAAAAATTGTTGATATGAATTTTTTAGTTATTTATGGTACGCATGTAGTTGTTTTCTAAATTTATTAAATAAATTATAGAAAATAGTTATTACATTTAATACATATATTATAGAAAATAGTTAATACGTATTTAATACATATATTATATAAATAGAGGTAGATTATGCAGAAACTTTAAACTCCGGACCAGACACAACATCCAGAGTTTTTCACAAATAGAATAATGGCTCGTTCACTTCTATCATTGATTTTTCTGACACTTATCGTTGCAGTCATGTTTATTATCCCATTTTCATCTGGTATGAATAAAAATAGCTTTGAAAACTTGAATTTATTTGTATAATAGTTTGAATTTGATTTTAAATTATTCTTTATAATTATAAGTATTGATAATAATGCAGGTGTCAGCAGCACAACTGATTGTCTAGAACGATGCCTTGAATCTCAATACTGTGCTCTCCGTTGCAAGAGTTTAGGTTATAAAACATCGGTCTGCGATGGTATATGTTGTTGTTTCAAGTAACCAATGCATTCTTTCTATGGATGCAAATAGTGAAAATATTGCTAAATAATGTTTCCTTCGGTGTTAAAGAATTGAGAGAAGAAATTAAGTTTTCTGCATTTTACATTTACTATATATGTTCTCTTTACCGGTAAATTAAAGTAGATTCTAAGGACTTATATCTATAAAAAAAAGTTAAGTTAAATATATACAAGTTAGAATTCCTTTACAATTTAAAAAATATTCTTATCTTTAAATCTATTAATGTTTTTTTCTAATAATTTCGATTCTTTAATAATTAAAAATAAATATTTATTTATACTATAAAAAATGCCTAAATAAAGATAACTCTTAGTCTTTAATCAATGAAAAATAATAGAATTATTTGTATTAGAATTTGTATTTAGTACTGTTGGATAACTATCCTACATTTTAATAACAAATAAATAATAAAGAGTTGGTAATTGAGTAAACCAATTTAATGCAACCCTTTTAAGGAGTATTAGAAAACAAGAAAGGAAATTGCATCAATTGTATAAAGACTAATTTGGGTAACATAAAACGTTTATGTAAGCTTCCATCACAAAGATCTATCCATAGAAATTTTCTAATTTGGTGGTAGTGTTCTTTCCAATATTTCGTCAGTAATAAGATGTCGTATGACCCTCCTAAGATAAAAAGGTGTAGGCTGAAGTCTGGATTTGTGATTTGAGTTTTTAGGTTCTTATAACTTATGTTATATGGGGTGAAAGAAGTGTGTAGAATATATAAACATTGTAGAAAAACATTTTTCAAAGTTAGTTTTAACTTTTACCTTCTTTATAGTTAGTTAAACAAGTATATAACATAAAAATTACATAGATCCGAATAGTAGCTCATTAAAAATATACAATAAAACCATAAAGAAAGGCACTCAAAGTCTCCCTAAAATTTTATTTATATAAATTGTCCAAAGCAATATCACTTGTAGCTCACTAGTAGAAGTTTCCTTTCCAAGTGGGTTTGCTTTATGGCTAAACCTTATGTTCATGTTACTCAGCTCCTATAAGTAACTTTTCAGAAAAGAGTCACGTCCATTAGTTCAATCTAGTTTTTTCAATATTTTCTATCAATTCTTCTTATTTTCCTTTGATTCTCTCTTCCAGTGCTTTAATATGCAAAACAAAACTTTATTAGGGTGAATTAATAAGAAATTATCAATAATAAAAAACAATATAAATGGCCAAAATCATCTTAAATTTCACTTAAACAATAAAATGATATAAATTAGTAGTTATAAATAAATACATATTATCATATTCTTAATATCATCATATACAATCATTTTTTTCCAACTATTACAAAAATGGATGACATTACCGACGGATTAGCGATGACTAAATGGTCGTCGATAAATCGTTTGTCGCTAACCATTACCAACGGTTTCTGGCAAAAGTCTTCGGTAATTACCGAAGGACACAGACAAACTAAGTCGTCCAGGTAAATCAAAACACACACTCCTGGAACATTATATCTTTTAAAAGATAAGCAAAAATATATCAGAAAAGGAAAAGGCATGAATTTAAACACTTCTCTAGAAAATAAAAATTAAAGAATGAGATTCAAGGCCAAAACAGAAGTACAACTGACCATGGTCTAAAACAAAAAGTGTCTTATGTGGCAGCAATCTCAATACTAAACGTCTACATAAAACTTTAAGAAAAAAATGCCCTACAGTTCTTCAAGCCCCAGAAAAAAAGAAGGGGAGAAATGAAGATAATTGAACAAAAAAAAAAGAATACATAAAATTAGACATGACTTTGCTTCCCTAATCAAGTCAACTACACTGCACTCATGCCAGCCAACTAGTTGCCTCATGCAGCTGCTTGGATTGGTTCATTTGATCTAAAGCCACGACCCCTTCCACGGTATCCGCCCCTGCCGCAGCCACGACCTACAACAAAATTTAATTACAATTGTTAGTTAAAAATTAAAAAGTACTGGGTGAAAAATATCAAAAAGTTGAATTGGACAAGATGATAGAATATTTGCCCTTCCCAATCAGCTCTATAATCCTAAATCAAAACAGAACATATCTCATAGTCTTGAAGAGCTAGAAGAATCAAGTTCGATGACTTCCAAAATATCAAGTTAAACTGTAAAAACCAATAGCCTAATACTGTCAGACAGCTCATACATCCATCAACACTTACACAACCAATTCAAACACTTCCAGAATATCAACAGCAAAATTTTTCTACACTTTTTAAGGTTTTAAGATCGAAACACCAAATGAAAAACATGAGTCATAAATTGATTAGGGATGTAAGGTCTATTTTCTTATTAATGAAATTCTCACTACCAAAAAAGAAGAGAGATGGAATGTCATCTATGGCCTATTTTCATGGAACACACTGATAATACTTCTCAACCGTCACTGTAGTAAACATACACAAAACGAGGTAATAGCCATACTTACAAAGGACTCATTTTACAAAGGAATCATCAAAAAATTAAATGACACATGAAATTATTAATTACAAAGGAATCATTTTTGTTGTTATAATTATGAATTTCATTCCATCTAATTAATATGCAAATACTAAATTCATACTTACAATTAACTCCTTTAATAAAATAATCTTAACACACAAAATAGTGCATCACAACTAATGCAATTAATTATTTATAGAGAAATATAATTCATCATACAATATACAAATTAAAATAGAAAAATATCTTAGGAAGTTAAGCAAAGTTTAAGTTAGTGTGAATTATGTATGTTATTGATTCTAGGGTAAATGATTTGATTTTTGGTTTGATACAAATATTGTTGGAGATGCATATGTGTGAGGAGAAGTGCTAAGAAACTTTGAGAGATTTTTAAAGTAATTGGAAAGCATTTAGAAAAGTGATTTTCCACCCAATAGCTCTCACGAATATTTTAATAATCAAAAACTGTTTTTATCACGACACCCCACGTTTTTGTCTCTCTTTTTCGCTATATAGAATTTCTATCTTAACCTAATTTAATATGGTGGTGCATCTAACCCTCACATTAAAAGCGTCATATTACATGTAAAATATAGTAGTTCTCTATCTATCGTATTATATTGTAAAAAACGATGATTTTAAATAATTACCATATTAAAACCGTCACAATTTACATTATTTTTTTATTTCTTCTAATTCACAACATTATATCTCTTACAAATATAGTTAATGATTATGGGCTATGAGGTTCCACTTCTAAAAGCCAAAAAAAAAAAGTAATTTAAAAAATTTATTTCATTTAAAAAATGTTTCAAGAATGTTTTGCTAATTATTTTATTTAAAAGGATTTTTTAAGAGATAAAGTTTAGTAAATAATTATTCAATTAATAAGATATTAAACCAATGTTGAATAATTTTTAATTCATTTTAAATTAAAATATTTTCTTCTCATAAAGATAGATTTATTACGTCAATTCCGCTTTTATATCCTAGTATTCTAACTATAATCTTATTTAAATTTGACAAAATTTACAAACCGAAATCTGATATTGTTTTCAAATTTTTTTGACATGCACACCAATATATAATTGACATTAGTATTTTGAAACTATCTGCGTATATTTTAGAGTCTACTTTAATATATCAGTAAAGACTAGTAAAATGAAAAAAAAAAACTCAATTTCTTCTCACAACTTTTTTAAAAATGAATTTCTTAAATTTCAATTTTCTTTTAATTTCTTTTTTCAAACAATTTACTTTGCTTGATAAAATTTCAAATTCACCAAGTAAATGAAGTATTCTTTTTAAATTCTGGAAAAAAAATAAGTATCTTAGAAATACACTCATTGATTATGCTAATGACGTTCTACTTCTAAGAACTTTAAAAATTAAAAGTAGTAATTTAAAAAAAATTATTTAAGAGATATTGCAAAATTTCTTAAATGATTCTTTAATTATTTAATTTAAAATATACATTTCATTTAAAAATATTATTTAAATTATAAAATTTAGTGAATAATTATTCAATTAAAAATATATAAAATAATGTTGAATGATTGTAATATATTTTAAGTTAAAATTGTCACCAATATTTATCATCATAGGACATGCTGAACTAGAATGTTATTCAAATTTGACAAAGTTTAAAAACCAAAATCTAGTTTTTTAATTTTTTGAAATGTACACCAATATATAATTGGTATATTAGTAATTTAAAACTACCCGTTTTTATTTTAGAATCTACTTTAATATATTAGTAAAGACAACATAGTAAAATGGAAAAACTCAATTTCTTCTCAGAATTCTTTAATAACGAAGGTATTATTCAATAATATTTTGCCTATTTGCAATACATAGAATGCGTTTATTACTTGGAACAACAACATATATCTAAAGTGCATAACCCTGTTGTATAACCTAAACTTTGGCAATGGCCATCACAGTCTGGAAATTTAACGCATCCTCCTACACAAACGGGTTTGCTGCTAACACCTGCTTGATTATCAATAATTATAAATATATAGAATAAGAAATGCAAATCAAATTCAAACTAATTATACAAATAAATTAAGTTTTGAAAGCTATTTTTATTCATACCAGATGAAAATAGAGCAATGAACATGACAACAAGGATAAGTTTCAGAAAAATCAATGAGAAAAGTAAACGAGCCATTCTTTTATGTGCCAAAAACTGTGGATCTTGTGTGTGGTGTTGGATTTCAATTTTGCATAATCTATCTCTATTTATAATATGTGATTTTTTATTAAGTATGTAATATATTTATTAAATGTAATATATTTATTAAATGTAATATTAGTAATTATTTTATATAAATTATATTTATATATAATATTTAGAAGAAGAAAAAACTACATTCATTCCATAATAATTACAAAATTAATATTAACAGTAATTTTTTATAATTTATTAATGAACATATAAGTATTATATAATATTTTCTAGAAAAACTACCAAATTAGTATATTATTAATAATTATAAGATTAATATTAGCAATTATTTTCTATAATTTTTATATTATAAAATAATTACAAGATGATAATAAAGAATGATTATTATTATGATAAAACTTGATTCATTTTAAGATAAAATTTAAGTAAATAAATAGTTGAAATTTTATAAAATTAATTTAGATGTTTATTCTTTGTTTTATTGAATATATAATGTATTTATTAAATGTAACATTAATTGTGGTTTACTAAGTATATAATGTATTTAATAAATGTAACATAACGTTATAATTTATGAATAATCATAAAAGTGCATGTAATATATATTTTTATAAAAATTACCAAACTTGTACACTATAAAAAATTACAAAATCAATATTATAAACTATTTTCTATAATATTTTAATTTACATATAATTATTATATAATATATTTTTTATACAAAAACTATCATATTATTAAGCTACAAATACCTACAAAACCCACTAAGCTTTGATACATTTATCACTGTCATCAGTCGCTCATATTTCAACAAAGTCTTTCTATCTTTTTTACATCTATTGAAATTCCCTGAAACGAAATCATATATCACAATAACTGAAACTCCTCCAACCTGAACTCGTAGTTGGAACTCTTACCATACAATTTATATCCTCTCAAGATCTCCAAGGCAATTCTCTAATGCTCACTATGCTCCTCAACCTAACATTCCCAAATCTCACACTTTTAAATTTCATAATTTATATATTGTAACATTACATTTATAGTAATATTCCGTAATCTCACACTTAAAAATTCATAATTGATATATGAATTTTACATGTTTTAAGCTTAGATTTCAAAAATCATAATTATAACTTGAGTTCTTCTATCTCTCCCTTCCTTGGCACTGAGTCAGACGACATTCCTTCATCTGCTCCCGTATAAGGAATTATACGATTATCGCACATACCCAAACACAAACACAAACAAGTAGGGTGAGCTAACATGCAACCAATCATTTATGAAACATGCATATTTACTTTAATGTACTCAACACACCTCATATAATAATTATGTCGAACACACTCATACCCTCCTACAACAATCGCATCCTAGATACCCATCCATTACTTTAATACACTTGACAGACACTCCTTCTACAATAACCAATAATAACTCCTTCCACAATACTCAATAGGCACTTATCCCAACGATATGTTGATGAGCGATCAACGGGAGGTTCCGCACTTGTGATGTCATTCTTAGTCCCCTCACTATGTCCTAAACCGGCACATAGACCAGGACATCCTGCCCTCACAAGGTTAGTCCCCTCACTATGTCCAAAACCGACACATAGACTAGGACCTCCTGCTCCTCTCACCACATAATTCATCCTTCTCTACTTGAGACTGAATGATTATTAGAGTATCAAGGATAACCTCCAACTTCATGACCCTCAACATCAACATATACGCACATACCATGTCATTACAAAATCTCTCCACAAGACTCATACCATGCTCACCTTCCTCAACTCGTATTATACCATCACAAAATCTCTTCATAATTCTCATACACATTCCATGACATTACAGAATCTCTCCGCGAGACTCATACCATGCTCACATTCCTCAACTCATATTATACCCTTACAAATCTCCCCGTAATTCTCATATCATGTTCAGATGCATAAATTTAAATCCAATCATCACAGAAATCATATAAAATGAATATATCACAAAATAAATTAACAATACTAAAATATCACCATAAATGGTCACCGAAGAAGAATCAAATGTTTGACGAATCAAACTCACCATAAACGCCAGTACATATGTCTAGTCACAACTTACTGGATTGGACCAGGGCTGCTCTATGATCAGGGATGTACCAACTCCGGTTTTTAAGATTCCTCTATCCTACTATCACAATTATAATTCATAATTTCGTATCTACCACAATAACATGAATTCATTCCAACGAGACATATTGCACAATAGTTTAACAGTACTTAATCTGTACAACAAGATTTAAGTTAAAAACCTGTCGAGTAGACTTGCAGGAAAGAAAGGTGTGTCACAATGGACAACTTAAGTACCAAGTCTTTCCTTAGCCAAAGTGTTCCTCAACTAGTTTTTAACAAATTTCTTATTTACAGATTCAAAACAAGAGCATATAATATTAACATCGAAATTCAATACAGATAGACATACAGTAAGCATTAACAGTATTCACACATAATTTCAAGACATGCATACTAATAAACAATACTAAATCATAATATAAAAGCATAGAAAGGTTAGCTCCCCTACCTTTATTCCAGACTCTTCTTGCTCCGAATTCGTTTTCCCCGTCCAGAGCCTCTACTCTTCTTGCAACTAAAAATTTCTTCCTAACTCTTTCTTCTCCATTTCTCAAGGTTTCTCACTTGATTCTTCCTCTCTTTGTGCAAAATAACCTCCCCCTCATGGCTATTTATAGTCCAAAAATTTTACTATTCATCAAATTTTTTTAATATTATTTATTTATTTTTATTTTTATTATTTTATTATATTAATTTCTTAATCATCACTTACATGATGGATTCATAATGAATTCCCCAATATTGACTTCAAATATGAATGCTTTCTCCATTATCAATATTTTAAATTTTATTTAACTTTTTCGTTCTTTTTTTTTTAGAAAAAGGTAGAAAAGAGTTTGAACTCATCACCAAAATTCTCTACCAATTAAGCTACCAAAATTTCTTATTTAACTTTCCACATTTTATATTATAAACTTATTATATTTTCCATTCACAAAGGAATTTATTACTACTAGTAATAAAATTGTTACTATTAAGGTAACTATTTTTCATGGGTCTTACATTCTCCCCAACAACACAAATTTTCGTCCTCAAAAATTCGAAAATTTGACATAAAATATGGTTATGATTATTTCACCTTATCTTCTAGTTTCCTTTTAAATTCACTTACTCTACTTTCCCGAACTAGTTTGAGTAAGTTGATGATCTTTCGTCTAAGTCGTTTTGTTCGATGATTTTCTATACTTATGGGTTGCCCTTTTAATAAGACATCTTCTTTGTTTGTAGTCGCATCTACTTTTAAAATGTGAGAAAGATTTAACACACACTTTCTTAGTTAAGTAACATTAAAAACTAAATGAATGTTGACTAATGTGCTTAAGAGAAAATTTCCTCGTGCGAAGAGCTTTTCCCACACTCGTGGTTGAACTCACTATCAAGAAAATATTACTCTAACGGTTTTCTCCTAAGATCAACATACGACTTCTACCTACTGAGATTCCTAAGTCATAATTGACTTAATAATAGACCCAAAATCTCCTCCTTTTACACAAACTTTCTAATTCAAAATCTCATCACCTAAAAAACAATACAAAACAAAAATAATCAACCATTAACTTCCACACTAGATTTATGTAACATAACCAATCATAGTAATAACTTATGCCAAATCATCACTTATAGCTCAAAACTTTCAATATACCAATTTCCAACTTTGTACTCTAACCTATAATGCACTACTCTTGGTTTTAGATCAGATTTTCCCCAAATTAAACTTCAACACCAAAACAACCTTAGGAAACTAGATTATTCAAATAACCTCCATCTCACATATTTGTCCCTTGAAATCTCTATTTTCAACCACAACACGCATGTCTTAGACCATTTATACCTCTTAAAGATAACATCCAATTTTAATTATCAAATATCATATACTATCAACCATCACAACAACAACCATCTCAAATTGAAATGTTCTCACGAAAAAAATTAAAATCATAAACCTTCTGAACACTCTTACTTGTCACTTTTAGCCCCATCAAAACCACCATTAAACATACCTCACTAGTCTCAAAATAATCCATTAATGTTTTAAAAGAACTCATCACTCATAAACTATTAATTACAAGATTCCAGAAAACTTTTCATACCTACTATAACCAATGATTCTCCTTATAGATCCTTAATTAAGACTTCCATGACCTTGTAAAACTCTAAGAATCGTTCTTTTTCCGTAACAACTTTCCATTATATTTTCTCAACACAGTTTCTACTCCTAGAAATCGTACGCCTCCAAAAGCCACTTATGTCTACCAAAAATTATACTAGATTGCTCCACCTTACCCTATATTTATATTCTCTGTAAAATTTATAATTACTTTGATGATTACACGGAGTCCAAAACACTATTATTAAACAATTCATACTTATGTTTTCTTTTCTATACCCAGAACTTGTCCAAAAATAATACTTATATTGAGTATGCTTTATAACATCCATAGAAACCCTTCCACACTTAAGATCATGCATCATTTCCTTCACTCGTCCTTGATGAACTTATCTGATTCTCGGTAATATTGCAGATACTTTAGTGTTTCTCCGTATGGATTCAACGAAAACAGTAGTAAAAAATTTGCTTGAGATGATAACCAGTATATATGCAGTTCAACGGAAACTAGAGTGAAAGAAATAAGTGGAATACGAAAATGAGTATAACAAAAGTATTTTGTTTTTTAATAATAAAAAAAAGTGAAAAAGAGAGAAGCTACCTCCGTCCATATGTTTCATTATCCACACAAATACTAGTAGAAAAAGAATGGAAGGTATAATGTAAAGGCAACCACTTAATTTTAAATTATGTATTTATCATTTTAAAAATGATAACTTTTTAATTTTCTTTATTTTTTCTTCCAACTAACAAATATATTTTCAATCTATGTCACTTATTTTTATTTTTCATTTCTTTTCTCTAACTTTCTTTAATTCTTTTTTTTACAACCATGATCTTCTTCAACACAATAATATTATATAGGTTAAAATCTTATTTTGGTCCTTTAATTCTTGTAAAAGAATTCGATTAAATCTCTAATTTTTATTGGACTCAATTTAGTTTTTTAATTCATAAAAATATTCAATTAGATCTTTCAGTTAGATTAATATTAAATTTTTATTAGAATTTATATATCAAATAACTTCACTTAAAAAGTCTAAATTTTAAAATTTATATTATTTTTTAGGTAGAATAATATTATGTATAAATTCTAACGAAGAATACCTAATTAGGTTAGAAGACTAAAATTGAATCAAATAAAAATTAAAGATCTAATTGAATTTTTTTTATAAGAATTAGAAGACCATTTTAGTCTAATACTTAAGTGTTTTTCTTATTTTTTAAATTAGAACACTTTTAACCATTTTTCTAAACTTTTTATTTATTTTCATTTATATATTTTTCTTAAATTAATTTTAAAAAATAACTAATAATTGAAAAATATATTTTATCACATTATAAAACATTTATTATAAATTTAAAGTATATTTTATACACTAAAAATATTATTTATAATGAATTTTGAATATAATATAATCTATATTAAAAATATTTATTTATAATTAATTTTAGTCCTTAAAGTTTTAAAAAATGGTTTTCCCTAAAAGTAAAATTGTAGAAAGTATGTTTTTTATAAAGTTTAAAGTTTAATTATTTAGGATTTTTTAAATTTAGTGTTATGATTTTTTTTTAGTTTTAAGAGAAAAAACCTTTTTTAAAATTTAAGAAACCAAAAGTAAAATTATTCTAAATTTCCGTAAATAAAAAAAAATTAAAAACATTTCAAAAATATAATTCTATTCTCCATGAAACTAACAAATAAATTAATACACGTAATAAGAAAGAAAAAAATATAAATTAAATAAAATGGGACAGAAATAAAGGCTTCAACTTGGTAAATTGTTATGGGCCGGGCACAGATGTAATCTTACAGTGGTCCATGTCCAATTTGAGCCTCTTGTATAAAGCCCTAAGGAGATCCACGAAGTAGAACCCTAGTTTCCTCTTTCACCGCAGTTTCTGAAGCCTCCAACCAGGAAGATAGGTAATTCTCGTGCTTTTCAAATTCGTTTCAGTCATCTCTCAGCACAAGTCTCTTACTTCTTTATTAGCATATTATTGTGTAAACTAGGAACAATTTTGAATCGTGTTTCTTTTAGGACAGGAAGATGGCTCCCAAACCACCCAGTACGGGTTTGTTTGTTGGGTTGAACAAGGGTCACATCCTTACCAAGAAGGAGTTGCCCCCACGGCCCTCCGATCGCAAAGGGGTAAGATTAATTTAATTTGAGTTCATTTAAATTTGTATGCTTTTTAGACATTTTAGAGTCATGTTTTGTATATTTTGGATTGTGTGTGGTGTTGTTGGAATCAGAGTATTAATTAATCAAGGATGATGAATGGAGGAAGTTTGTAAGTGCCCTTTTTTGTTAGAGTAATAAAGAAGCTACTTGTGTTTGACAATCTTTAGTTCCTTCTATTATATAAAGATGGAGATTTGTCGACTCAAGGGATTGTATTTATTTACAAAAGTTGAGGTATCATAATGATATTTAAGATCTGTTGATGAGTATAGTAGGGGTTATGTAATGGGTGTAAATGATATGCATGCTTTGTTGGATTTCCCGAGCTTGGATGGATTGTTGTGTGTAAAGAGTGCGAGTGACTTTACAGAATTTTTCGTTGTTTTCATGCCTTGAAACATTCAGGGTTTGTTAAATTTTTTAAAACCTGGTAAAATAGGTAAAATGTCTTTATGTAGTATTTATTCAATTTTTTAAAAAAAAAAAATTAACTCAACTCTTTATATATATATTGGTATTGACTTTTTTTTTTCTTTCAGTTGTTATCTTCATTGTTTTGTTTGTTTGTGGGCGGCACTCAAATTTTAAACTCAAATTTGTTATCATGGTTGTAGAAGTAATACATTTTGTGCTGCAATTTATGTATGGTTGTAAAAGTTATACTTTCTATGCTGCAATTTATAGACATAATAATGTAAGCTAAAGGTTCAACTGTCGTAAGTATTTTCTGGTTAATCGTCTCTGTTGAAATGTCTTGAATTTTCATGTTCGTTAAATGAAATAAAAGAGAATAAAAGCTGGGTGAGTAATCCTTTGTTCATCATTGCATTGTTCTTAACATACTTATTTTATGTTTTCCTAACAATATTCTACATAACAGAAAACCAGCAAAAGGGTGCACTTTGTGAGGAACCTCATCAGAGAGGTTGCTGGTTTTGCACCTTATGAAAAGCGTATAACTGAGTTACTCAAAGTGGGAAAAGATAAGAGGGCACTCAAGGTTGCTAAGAGAAAGCTTGGAACCCATAAACGTGCTAAGAAGAAGAGAGAAGAGATGTCGAATGTTCTCAGGAAGATGAGGTTGTTCTATGTTCTTTTTTCAACATTGTATATAATACCCTAATACCCTATATATTTTATTAATGTGATTTATATTCTTGTATGTTGATTATTTTCTGGTGGTTTCTATAACTAATGTTCTTATCATTTGGTGTAGGGCTGGTGGAGCTGGAGACAAGAAGAAATAGGTCTTATTTGTTCTTTACAAGTTTGGCTAGATGCATTTATGTTTTTGGTGAACGAGATGTCTTATTTTTGTTGAGATTCAGTTGAATTAGTTCAAGATTTTGCTTTGAGAAATATGTTTTATTTAATCGAGACAGGATTTATTGAAAAGAGTACAATTGGCTTCTTTTATTGTTTTACTACAAATGCAAGAGATAATATCCTTTTACTTTCTAGTGAACTTAGTATTTACTTGGTGGTATTACTATACTCAAAATGTGGCTGGTGCAACTTGCAGTGACGTCATTATTTTTTTAGTTTTAAAAGAGAAATTTTGGAGTTATTACTGGTTTGTCTCGAGAAAATGATAGTAGAGAAGAAGAATGAGAAGTGAAATTGGAGTAATATGTTTTCTCTGTGTATCAAGATAGTTTCAATATTTAGCATATTTTTGTTTGAAGCAACACTGCAACGTTGCAGTGTTCTGATGTGACATTTGGAGTTATTTATAAGTTTGGGGTTCTTTAAAGTGTTTCTATTGAATATAGAAGTTAGAGTTATTAAATGTGACTTTGTGGTGTTGTGGCTCCGTATGGAGTATACAAGGTTTTTAATTGTGTAATTTCATTAGAAATGTTTTGTACTTTAGACGATGAAATATGGAAGATAAGACAAGGGTTAATAGTTGTCTCTAATTGAAACTGAGGAATACGATTATTGTTTTTTATCGGTTGGGCAAGATAAGACAGAAAATAAACTTGGCGAGGGTTCAAGAATATTCTAAATAGCAAATCCGAGTAAATTAATATAATACACATGAAAGGAAAGTATCAAGTTTTATCTAATAGAACAGAATTAAAGGTTTTTTAAAATGTGGTTTTAAAGTCATTCAAAATTATTGTAATTCAAAAGGTGGTATGATCCTAACAAAGTTAAGTTCTTGGCTTCTTTGAAATATTTATCAATTTTTAGTTTATATGTATTATTAAATTTTGTTCAAGTTAGTTTTTATCACATAAGAGTATTATTGAGCAATAAATTAGTACTTTCAACATTTTGCCTAAAATAATTAGTACTGGAAATTCGAGCAACTTATTAGACAAAGTCCTATAAAACATAACTATGATTTGTTTGAAAAACAATTATTTAATGCATAATAAATCATGAAAGGTGAGAGTGTAGTTGTAGTTTACCTTTGATTAAGCAAAAAGCCTCTAACGTAATAAAGTACATAAAGTGAATTAATATAGTAAAAAAAAAACTCAAAAGGTCATTTTATATTGTAGGAATGTCTATTTCTTCCATTTTGTTTGTTAGCAAAGGATAAATGACATAAAACACTCCCTTGAACAAAGAGCTAAAGATGTTATTCTTTTTCAAAATCCCTTAAATCTTTTAATTTTGGAAAAACTATTTATTTCATATAGCATTGTAGTTTAAGATAAATAAAAGAAATGAACATTATATAAATATTTTCAATTATTGGTGCATGAAATGCTTTAAACAGATTCAGAAGCTTTCCAACACAAAACAAAAAAAAAACATTCAAAGCTACTTAACGATAAAAAATGGTTCTACAACAATTACTTTTTATCTTTTTATGAGTCTCTTAACCTCTACTAAAAGAGAGAGGAATTTAAGGAGAATAAATCTTTCTTCTATAAATTTGTTTAGTCGTCTTAAATATAACTCATGTCTCTTTCTTGTGTTTTGTAGGGTTGAGTGTCACCTTCCCTTTTGAGGTTGCGACCTTCTAAAATAATGACAGGCTTATGAGAAGCCTAGCTAAAGGGAGTGTTCTCACGACACATAGTTTTTTTGAAAAGACCTTTTAGAAGTGAAAAATGAGAACATCTTAAATGTGGATAAGAGAGCATCTTGGAGTGGGGAACACCATGCACATTTGGAGAAGAGAAAATGCATATTTTTCATGATTTTGTAATGAATGGAGTGTTGAAATAGATGAGCACCAAGGTTTTTAATTATGATAACAAAACAATAACTCTATTATGATAATTTCTCAAATAAATTGAATCCAATTAATCTTTACAACTCAAATATTCAAATTTAATTGTCTACAAATATATAAATATGTATAACTTCCTTAAAGTAAATAACAACATAGAGTTTATAAAATCCATACTTAAATTTTACCCTATCTCCCTCACGCCTACCCAACATCGGGTATATGTGCATCTGCTCCCGTATAACATAAATGTTATACGATCATTGCCACACCCACTCAAACAAGTATGAGTGATTTTAAGATCCGAGAAAATATATATGCATCAGCTCCAATATAACACAAACGTTATACAATCAACGCCACACCCACACAAACAAGTATGAGTAATGTAAGATCCGAGAAAATATGGGTATTAGAAATAAGTTAGTCTTGAGATTTTGGTGTTTTTGTTTGGTAATTAATATCCTTGTGTGTATAAATTTATTAAGACATAATTTATTTTCTTTGATTATATTTATATGTCTACTGAGTGGTAAAAATGTTTTTTACATTTTATTAAATTAGGTGTAGAAATTAAAATATGAGAGTGTAGAAAGGAAAACATGTAAATTAAATAATATGAAAATTTAGTAAAAGCATATTATATACTTTTTTTAGAAGATTTTGTTGTTATTTTAAAAAAAAAGTTGAAAGAAAATATGGGGTATAATCTTGATAGGTTTTGAGATTAAAACATATATTATTAGAAAAATCATTATTAGATATTTTAAAAGATATATTGAGATATTGTTAATTAAAAGATATCTTGATATATTGTTAATTAAAAGACATCTTAAGATATTGTTAATTAAAAGATATATTGAGATATTGTTAATTAAAATATATTTTGAGATATTATTATATATTATCAGTATATAATAATAATAAAATATAATGCATTACTTATGGACTTATCATAATTAATTAGAATAAAATTATTAAGATAAAATATATTATTTAAGAATTTATCAGAATTAGTTAAGATAAAGATAAATTTATTTTATCTAATTTATATATTTTATATTAATTGGTTGTTATTTCTTCTTATGGGCTTTTATTATAAATAGAACCCTAGGTATATTTTACATATAACTGTAACTATATTAGATACCTTCTATAGAAACTCTATCCATTAGGAAAATAAGACAGAAACTTTGAAAGTGAGAGGAAAGGAGAAAGAGTAAACGGGAGAGTGGAACTACATTGGAGAATATCTTTATGCATAGAGAAAACCTTAGGATTGGCCAAGGCATGAGAAAACTTACTTTGTTTGTTTTTTTTTTGTATGATGAATATATGGTTTGCTTTTGATTATCTGGAAAGGTAATGTTGTTTTGACGCATGTGGATGTATGAGAATATGTTCTTCATGGTAATAAGGTTATATCATGTTTGTGTTGAGTTTTCCCTATGAATGTATGTATGGTTTTGTTGGGTTACCCCATAATAGGGTTTGATGCTAAAGGGGAACAAAGTTATGATAATTGAGGGTTTTATCATGCAAATATATGTTATAAATATGGTATGATAATCATATGCAGAATATTGGGTTTGTTTGGGTTATAATATGCATAATGATGGGTTTTGAATGATTCAAGTGATGTAATGTATGTATTAGAGTCTGTTCATATAGGTATGTGAGGTTTGAATGCGTGCATGATGTTTTGGGGAAGTTTCCATTACGATTTAAGGTTATTGCATGTGTGTTTGTAGACTTGAATTCATTGCATGATGTGTTTTGATTCGGTAATAGTCGATTATCTTTAGTTATAATCGATTATTTGCACATTGGTTGTGAGTTGTGTTTCGGAAATAATTGATTATCTATGATTATAATCGATTATCCCTTTATGCGTGAAGAATTCTGGTGATTTGTTGTGTAGAACTAATGAGATAATCGATTATCTTAAGTTATAATCGATTATCACAGGGTAGTTTGTGTACATGTGTATGTTTTTGGAATACTCAATTATCATTTATGATAATCGATCATCCCAGAGTATTTTTACTAGAAACAATATGTTTTGATGAAGAATGAACGTTGACCAAGCTTAAAGAGCTGTGGAATGGGATAATTATATGAGAACGAGATTAATGGTTGTGTTTAGGATCAATTTTGATGTGTCATTGAGGTTGGAGCATGATTGAGTATTAGGGTGTACCTGAGTGTGTGGTTGATGAGCATAAGAGTAGAGGATAAATCTACTTGCTGTACCTAGTAAATCCTGGATCTATCTACAGATAGGTGCTCCCTTTAGCATTGGTTGTTGAAAAGGGAGAGATATTCTCTTTGGTAATTAGTTTTAGAAAAGAGAATGATGTTTGAGTATTAAACCTTCCTTGTGTGGGGTGATAATGTCTTCTTTGTCCTTGTGTGGCAGGATTACATGTTTCATAGCTAGATTGCGGGACTACTCGAGCATATATGTAAGGGAGGCTATAAATGATCTGTAGGGGAGATTACAGATGTCTTGAGGCTACAAGTGAGTTGTAGGAGCTGCTACAGTCTGTGAGGTAGGGTACAAGATGCCCACTATAGCGTTTATGATACGATGATGCTCATTGTGTTGTTCATGACTGGATAATCATGATGGTAGTGTATCTATGATGATGATCATGATATTGAAGATGCTTCAGGTTATGCTATGTTGATAGTGGTGTTACTATAATGATTATAGTAAGTAGTTAGGATAGATGCTATTGAGTGGATAGACCAATAGTCTGTGTGAGATGTTAGGGATGACATCAACGGTTAGAGATCAAGGATCGAGGATCGAAGTTCAGGGATCGATGATCAAGTAATTCACTATGATTGAATTATTTATTTTAGAGGATTATGAACCCCATTGTTATTACTACTATATATGGAGTGTTTGATTATTATTGATATAATCAGTATGCTACTATCTTATTATTATGACTATTTTACCGGTAGCTTACCCCATACTTGTTTGTGTTTGTGAATGATATTATCGGCGATGATCGTATAATTTGTTATAGAGAGCAAATGATATTACAAATGTTCTAGAGGAATGATAAGTTCGTGAGATGATGGAGGAAGGACTTGAGTTTCTTTAAAAAAGTGCTTTTGGTATAAACTTTTGAAATAATGTAATTGTAGTCGTTATATTGCCTTATAGACTTCTGATAACCCGTACATCCCCTTTATAAGGAGCCATGATCACCCTATTAGCTCTACACAATCTATCCACTAAGGCAACTCGTGCCAGTACCAACCATCTATATAAACGTATGTCTTCTTCCAAACCTTACCGCATCGTTCTTATTTAAAACAAAAAGGACAATTTGAGTGATTCTCCACCGCAGCTTCGGACTTATCTCCTCTAGTCCTCAAGCTTCTCACATCAACTCTAAACTAAGCATGAGTTGTAACCCTACGGGCGAGACATCCATCCCTTTCTACCCCCTCGCAAGAGGAAAGGGCGACACTCGAATTCCTGTCCCTTTTACCTCCCATTATGAAAAAAGAAACTCATATCTTCCATTGCCTCTTAAAGACGAAAAGATCCACCTTTCTAAAAATCACAAGAGGAAATATGACGACTACCTTTCTATCCTTTCGAAAGAGGGGTACAACCCCAAATTAACGAATTATAACCAGAAGACATACTAAAAACATAACTACCATCGCACATGGTTCCTTCAACACCATAACTCTCTCACTAAGCTAAATAATGATAATAGAAAACCATTACCACTTTTCTTGTAACCCATCCTCTTCCCCTATCTCACACAAGAGTAGAGGATCTCTTTCCACATCCCCGCACAAGCGAAAGAGAAACCATAACTTTAAGGGTATCACCGTCAATCATACTAGATCACTTCCTACTCTTGAAAAAGTCAAGAGTAGCCCTCTAAGTATCTCATAACTCATAGTTGGCTTACACAAATATGTCTATTCCCTGTCTAGACCCAAACTCATCCTAACTGAGTATACCCATTAATACTCGAAGAAAATACAAACACAACCAATCTAGACAACCTTCATTCCTTCCAATAGACCAAACAAAGAGTTCAAGAAGGAACTTACATCCAATACCACACGTGAACCATTACACCATAGCATAAAACGTTCACCACAACATAAAACAAATACTCTGAACATATTATTCACAAAAACGAGTTTCAGTTTCTCCCCTTACTTGATTTTCCAAAGAGCTGCTAAGGTTCCTTTAGCTCCTAGCAAAAACGGGATGGTCTCTCCCCTCTCCAGTGGCAGCAACAACAACCTCTTCCTTCTCCTTGGGTCTTATGGTCCACTTTTCTCACTCCCTCCGATCAAGTTATGGTGCAAGAAGCAATAACTCTCTCTCGCGAACACTCCCTCTGTTAGAAGTAAAAAACTAGGGATATGGTTGTCGCACAATCTCTTACGGCTACTCTCTATTTATCCTTTCCCTAGACTTAACCTAAATACAACCCAAACACACTCACCTTACCCTCTGTATTGGTTTGAAAATATTTTCTCATTTACTCAAGATATTCAGTGTTAAAACCCCACCCAGTATTTCCTTTCTTAACCTAACCTAACTTCCTAAAATAACCAGACATTCATTAGGTTTAATACATGTTTTTAATTGCCATAATAGTGTTCTGGGATCTTAGTAATAATGACCTAAACAAGGAAAAAGGGACACTCTTCCAATGGTAAGAACCCTGGCCAAGACCAACTGAGTTCTCAGTTTATTTCTTTGAACCTAAAACTCTACGTGCTGTAGGTAGCAAAAGCAAAGGAAATATATATGGTAACCCTCGTCTCTTTCTCGTGCTTAACGAATGAGAACTAAATTTCTCTTCCCTCATCCTTTTTAACTTTTCAACACTCAAAGTTAGCTCTCTCTTTCTCGAAACCAAACTAGACACAAGAAAAGAGAAGAGAATGAAAGTTTATTCTCTTTCCTGACCCAATACAATATTGTGTGTAGCAAAATACCGAACCTATGGTTCTCGGTTTTTGCACCAAATTAGGCAAATATGCCCTCTTTATTACCAAAATAGGCAAAATTTGACCGAAAGTGAAGTCGTGGGGGGCAAAACGACTTCAAAGGAAGAAGTCGTGCCCTCCCTGCACGACTTCACACTGTGCATAGCTACAGTGTTGAAGTCGTGCACCCCAAAAACGACTTCTGGGTCCTGTAATCGATTACATTGATTTGGTAATCGATTATAGAGTGTTGAAATCGTGACCCCTGTAGGACTGGAAATGTGTAGGCAGAAAACGTACTGGTAATCGATTACGACATTTCGGTAATCGATTACCAGGTTGGTTGTTTAACAAGAAGCACTCTGGTAATCGATTACAGGGTTTGTGTAATCGATTACCAGTGTGTTTTTGATTGGTTTATGAAAATTATTTTGCATTTTACATATGTTATGTATTTATTGTGTTATAGGAAAAGAGAAAATAAATATTAATAAGAAATATTAATAGTAATATATCAGTCATCGATTTGATTACAATTGGGTAAGATTAAGAAATAACTAATGACGAAAAGGACAATTTCCCCTATGATGACCTTCGTTGCGGCAGTAAGAGCATTTTTTTGGCTTATCTGGATTGGATTGATCCATTTCATTATGAAGCCTATTTGTAGATGGTCTTCCGGATGTCTTGCGTCGCATTTTAGGATCTGGTATGAAGTTTGGACCTGTATACACAGACCAATAATCTTGATTTTGGATTGGGTGAAATTGTACTTCGTATGCCTTGAAAATGTTATTAAGACTGTACACTGGATCGATTACTTGGGTTAGTGGGATATGCGAAAATGAACAAACAACAATGACATGATGACATGGGAGACGAGTAGCCTGGAAGTGTCCACAATCACACCACCATTCATTTAGGCTGACCTTGTAGGAAAGTGGAACAGGGCGGTAGTGGTGAGGTGTTGAAATTTCCTGAACATCAAATTAGAATTTTCACGGTTGTAGCGATGAACATGACAAAATGCGGATTGTTATTGATTTTTCCTAATGATTTCGGCGATTTGTTCAGGATATTGGTGTCTTGCTTGTAGCATACAGTTTGCCTTTAATCCGCGTTCAACAAACTATGATTGTGTCCTCTCAAATGTTGTTCTGATGAGAGCACATATTGGTAATGAACGTGCTCCCTTTAAAATGGAGTTGGTGCACTCAGCAAGATTAGTCGTCATATGTCCATATCTTCTCCCTCCATCAAAAGCCTGAGACCATTTTTATAATGGGATTTTATCTATCCATTCAACTTGTTGTGGGTATTGGTTTCTCAATGCAGCAAGTTTTGCCGTGACAGTTGGTTGCTTGACCTCGTAAGCTGTAATGATGTAATAAATAAATAAATAAATTAAAGAATAATCTTAACAAAATTATAAAAGTATAAGTGTTTGAAGAATGTTTGTAGTAGTACCTAAATTGATGAATTGTTTTTTGAGGTCGTGATTTTTGAATTTGTTGTTGAAGTTGGATGCCAGATGACGTATGCAATACACAGAGTTCAAACCATCTTGTTCCCAACCAACTTCTTCTGATCTTAAGGCGGATAGTATACCCTTTCCTCTGTCAGTGATGATGCAAATATTTTGTTGATGGCAAACATGCTCTCGAAGTAGTTGAAAGAACCATATCAAAGCCTCCTTTGTCTCACCTTCTACAATGGCAAAGGCCAATGGGAAAAGATTTCTATTGCCATCTTGACCTATGGCGGTGAGCAAAGTTCCATGATATTTACCCGTTAGAAATGTACCATCAACTTGGACAATGAGTTTACAGTATTTGAATCCTTCTATGCAAGGACTGAAAGACCAGAAAACTCTTTCCATAATATAGCAATTATTGTCGGTTTGTCCATCAATATGCACCGGAGAACCAGTGCATTGTAAAATTGCACCTGGGTTTGCTTCCTTGACGGCATGCAACCACCTCGGCATGTGGTTATAAGAGTCCTCCTAGTCTCCAAACTCCATAGCAAGAGCCTTCTGTTTAGCGATCTAAGCTTTTCTGTATGACACAAAATATCCGAATCGACCCTTAATATCTGCAATCAAACTCTTGATTGGAATGGATGGGTTTGTCCGGATTGAATTTGATATGATCGCGGCAATGTGAGTACTATCAAGATTTGTATGATCTTGAGATAGTATTGTTGAGAAACACGAATGTTGTCCGTCTATATTTTTGATTTCCCAATATTTACGGACTTTGCTATAAGCTGCCCTTAGACGCCATTGACAACCGTTGTGATATTCCAGACAACGAATAACATAAATGTTGGGTTTGGACTCAACGACAGTGTATTTGTAACCGTTGGTTATGTGATAATGTTTGATTGCAAGAATAGTTTCCTCCTTTTACTGGAACTGCATACCTTGATTCAACTCTGGAACGAGATGTGCAGATGATTGTGTGATGTGGTCGTCGTCGTTGTTGTCATCTACGAGTATGTTGTCTAATTCATCATCGCTGCTGAAGTCATCAACGTTATCCAATATTAAAGGTTGTTCATCGATCAACTGCGATGATGAAGATCCTGGTAAGTTCCCTGATGCCATATTTGAATAAATGTTGGGAAGAGTTTGTAAGATTGGAGAAGTAGGAGAGCTCTTGGACGTGCAGTTCGGATGTGAAGATGGAGTTCTTATAGAGCGTATAAGCGTTCATGAATATAGTGGGTGTTACGGTCTAAAATAGGAAGTACTAAACAATAATATAGCACTGTGACTATTTTGCAGTGTCCTCTCATATAAGCTTTTCTCCACTCGTTTTTTAAGTACTTATTGAGAAAATAATTTGTTTAATTGTTGTTAACAAATAAATAACGTAGAATTTATATTTATAATAATAATATAGTTTATAAATAATTAAAATTTAAAATACATAAATTATACAAATAGAATTTAAAAAAAAAAATCAAAAAAGGGAAGTTGTGGGGGAGGGGGCACGACTTCAATAGGTGAAGTCGTGTACCCCCTACACGACTTCACCTATTGAAGTCGTGCCCTCCCCCCCCCCCCAACTTCCCTTTTTTGATTTTTTTTTAAAAAAAAATCCTATTTATATAATTTTTACAATTTGAAATTCTTTTTCTAAATTCTAATAAAATGCTTAAATATTGGATAATATTTTTACAATTCATAAAAATTGATTACATACATTTAATAATATTCATTAGAAATTTTTAAATGGTATTTATGGATGCATCAATATTATGTGCTACGTGACAAGAGATTGTACACATGCATTGTCCACATTTGCCTCTGACCACCAATAATGCTATTCAACTTTGGTCTTCAACTTTGCTATTCAACTTTCCTATTGATGTTCCTATTCATTTGCATGCCTACATTTAGTGCATATTTTAGCTTCAATGCTACTACTATTCAATCACATGCCTCTCTTTTTTTTTGCAGGTTTGAAGATTCTTTGAAGAGCACTCATTACAACTTATATGAATTGTCATTTCCATGTCTTCATTCACGTGAGTTGAAGATTCTTAGGCATCAATGCTTCAACTTAAATTGGTGGAGGGTGCATTTCATTTCTCCCACCGTGTTTTGAGTTCCAATAGCCAAACCCCTTAACCATTGTCTTTGCTTTCATATCCCACTTGTCTACCCATTTCAATTGTGAGTTCCAATACCCAATGTACTTCTCCTTTCTCATTGCTTTAATAACCCACTTTCACCCACAAAATTTAATATGGCTTCTACCCGTCAACTTCCCGTTGATATGTCCCTTCTACATCTACAAGATAAACACATCGTGAATTCTATTTGGGAAGGCAATGAACGACTCATTTGCCCTCGAAGACATGCAATTTGGATTGCAAAGCATGTCCACGAAATTGATGAAAGAATAAAGAATATTCTATAGGCAGCAGGGTTTATCCATATTTTGCAAGCATCAAGTATGGAGATAAATCACCAGTTAGTCACTGCTTTGGTTGAGAGGTGGAGAGTCGAGACTCATACTTTCCACTTGCCTCTTGGTGAAAGTACGATTACATTGGAAGACGTTGCATTACAATTGGGGCTTCCTATTGAAGGACATGTGGTGACTGGCATCAGTAGTGGTCCACTAACAGTTTTTTGTCATCAACTACTAGGAGATGTTCCTCCTGAGAATTGTGTAAGGGGCAACAGAATCAAGTTGTCATGGTTGAATAACACTTTTCGCCAATTGCCTCATGATGCAACCGAACAGGTTATTGAACAATACGCTAGAGCGTATATGTTGATCATAATTGGCAGTGTCATGATGCCAGATACATCTGCAAGCATGGTGCATTTGATGTATCTTCCCCTATTGGCGGACCTGCAGAACGTTTCACAGTATAACTGGGGATCTGCCACGCTTTCCTGCTTGTATCGTGCCCTTGATCATGGGACTAGGGCTGACCAAGAGAATATCGGAGGGTGCATGATCTTGTTACAATGTTGGGCATGAGAAAGAATAACATGTCTTTCACCAGAATTACTTGATGTCACAGAACACGACATATCTTCTGGTGCAGTTTTTTCACTTGCAAAAAGATGGTGTCGCACAAAACAGTCAATATTCCAGGACACTACAACTGTCAAACAATTTCGTCAGAAAATAGACGACCTATCATCTAGACAGGTATTTTTCAACTGTGAACTTAATATTGTGTTATAAATTTTGTTAACATTTGATGGCTTAATTAGTAATACTTAAACCAAAAACTTCAATACTGTAGTTGGTATGGACACCGTATAGACATGGTGAAATTTCTCAACTCATTCAAGTAGAAGTGCCCCCGACATGTCGGGCAGTTGTGCCTCTTATATGTTTCTCTGTTGTAGAATACCAACAATCAAACCGTGTCATGCGACAATTTGGATTTCGACAAAATGTACCCCATCCACCGATGAATCTAGATGAGGAACATAAACAAGATATGAGAGGACGCGCTGATTGGAATTGGTATGAACACCATCACCAGTGGATTGCATTGTGGAATGACCGGCATAATCGTGTGTTCAACGGGATTCCTTTCCAGAAAAATGGTCACTTGTGAGATGAATCGGAGTATATGTAGTGGTATATAACTCATACCATCCGCTATATTGGTATAATAGAAGATTCAACCGACGAAGAGGTACTACAATATTCCCTCCATATAAATTATGAAAGTGTTAATATCTTGTGTTCTTCACATCACACATTGTGTTTGGTAGTATGACATGGATCACGACGAATAGTTCCACCCGGCATCTCAATACCATGCATCTTCTTCATATCATGATCCACAAAGGTCTGCCTCTGACCATGTCAGCTATCAACATCCACCTCCAAATTCAAGGTTTCAACAAAACATCCCACCGACATCAACATATCCTGGGGTTCAGACCTCTTTTTCCGCCTTTCCACCATCAACACCGTTCAGTGGAGGTCCTTCCAATTATTTTGGAACCTCGACAATGACTCCACCATCTTCATACCCACACGCTTCATCCTCACATAACGTGTATCGACCGACATCTGATTTTCAAAACCTTCAACAGTGCAATGAAAGTCATCCCACGGATGAAGACCAACACACGCAGAGTCCCACACTTCAACAACAATCACAAAGGCGAGGCCAACGACAACGACGAATACCACCGTGTGAGACTAGAGGACATAGATAGACTGCTTGCCTTCTTTATTTATAAATATGTAATTTGTTTATAATTTTTAATTAATGAATAACATTTATATCATCATAAACTGTTATCCTCTGATGTTATTATTGCATTCAACTTTATATAGAAATAAATTTTAATAGATAATGCATTCAATCAATTCTAAAGCAAACAATAAATCAAAATTTGTTCCTCCAAACACTGATAATTGATTACGAAAACCCTGTAATCGATTACCAGTAATTTAATGTAAGGGGTCAAAAATTGGTGTAATCCATTACCTTGGAGGCTGGTAATCGATTACAGGCTTTCTGTAATCGATTACCAGATAACCACTGTAAGGACTTACAGGATAATTTGTACTGTGCATGACCAGACTTACTAGTAATCGATTGCAGCGTTTTGGTAATCGATTACCAGAAACTTACTGTAAGGGGTGTACAAGAGTTGTTGTAATACATAACCAAATAGGCTGGTAATCGATTACAGGGTTTCTGTAATCGATTACCAGTGGGCTATGGTAATCGATTATAGAAAACCCGTAATCGATTACCAGCCCAACCCTAGTCTATAAATTCAATTTTTTCTCTCTCCTCACGAACCCACACCACTCCCACTCCAGCAGCAGCGGCTCCCAGCGTCTTCCATCCTCTCCAAGGTCCAAAATCATCTTCTCTTCCACCATTTTCACTTCAAAACACCATATTTTCACTCCCCTTTCAATTTTGTTCAATTTGCACCGATTGGATTTTGAAATGGCGGAATCTTCAAAAAGGCAAAGAGTAAGGGGGTCATCTTCTACAGGTGGGGGACGTCGCCGCCGTCAACCTTCACCAGTAGAAAACTCACCGTCACCCTCACCACCACCCTCACCTACTGCTGAACACCAAAATCTTTAATTTTTAACTCCTGCACTAGCCCAAAGGTATTTCTCCTTATATAAAGACCGTCAAATCATTGAGCCAAAATATCTAGATGACGATTATTTTGAGAGCCGTAGTTTTGAATTTTTGGCATGCTCAAAAATTTGGGATTGGATGAATTTTGCTGCGATTTTGCTCCATATTATTCTGATTTGGTACGTGTGTTTTATAGTAACCTCAAATTTGCTGAAAATGGAACAATGAAAACTAAGGTGAACAATGTCAAAATTATTATGAAACCCAGCATTTTTGCTTATATAGCCGATCTTCCCTCTGTTGGGTTGCCCTTTGAGGGGAAATTATTTGAGGATTGGGCCAATGAATACAATATAGACGTAGCCAGACAATTAATTTGTTTGCCACACAATCCCCCTACCAGTAGAATTCTAGCAGGGAATATGACAGTTGAGGCTAGAGTATACATTATACTATATGTTGTGTTTTGTTTCCACGTGTTTCTAACTTTGCACAGGAAACCAAGAAAGATCTTCTGATAATGTGGATTATAATGATGGAAAAGCAGATAAACTGGACCCATCTCATCCGACATAGGATGAAGAAGGCTTTGAGGCTAGGTGCTCCTTTACCATATCCAACTTTGGTCACCCGCATCCTGGAACATTTTCAAGTTCCACTAGAGGATGAAATATCTCTCCCATCTACTAGGCATTGGACAATATCAGGAGGAGTCATACAATCCTTTGGATTGACCCAAAATGCTGACAACAGATGAGTGAACAGAAATTCTCCTCCTCCACCTCAACCTCAAAATCAACCACCTCCTCAACTACAACTACCACAAGTTCGTCAACAACAAACTAGTAGATTTGATGATGTCATGAAGGGGATAAACGATCTCCGAACATTTGTTGGGTACAACTTCAATACACTCAATGAAAGATTTGAACAATTGGAGTTGAACATGGGTGACCGCTTCGATACTATTGATGCTCGAGTTGAGCATGTGAAGCACGACATTGAGTATCTGCGTCGTCATTTTGGTCCACATGGTGGATCATCTTCCTAGATGCCTTTCAATTTGTACTGTCCTTTTCTTTTAATTTTAGCTTGTTCCTTATGTAATGCACTTTTAATTCAATAAAATACTACAAATTTCATTTCTCATTTCATCTGATGATTTTCTCTTATTTCTATTACATAAAATCATATACTCTTCCTATACAAAACAATACATCAAAATGTAATCAACAACAATCCGTGCTTACACAAATTCATATCAATACACTTAATAAACTTCAAAATATGCACCACAATTACAATACAAAATTTCAAAAACCAACCAAAAACACACTGGTAATCGATTACAACAACCTTGTAATCGCTTACCAGAATGAATCTTGAACCAAATACAATCTGGTAATCGATTACAGAAGTGTTGTAATCGATTACCAGTGCTTTTTTGGCATACTTATTTGAAGTCGTGCAGGGTGGTCACGATTTCAACACTCTGTAATCGATTACCATTACAGAGTGAATCGATTACGGTCATCAGAAGTCGTTTTTGGGGTGCACGACTTCAACACTGTACATATGAACAGTGTGAAGTCGTGCAGGGGGGCACGACTTCTTCAATTGAAGTCGTTTGGGCCCCCCACGACTTCCCCATTTTCGTAATTTTGGTTGAATTTGCCCATTTTGGTAATATTATAGGCAAATATGCCTAGTTTGGTGCAAAAACCTATGGTTCTCTCTCTTCAAACATGTAAAAAAGTACAAGTGCACATGAAAAAAAGAAAAACGAACGACAATTACTTCTTTTGCCAGAGAGGTAACATGTGGCCAAAAGAAGACATAAAGCACATCTCTCTCTCACGTCATTGTGGGCCAACGCGAGCCCACATCAACCAATCAGAAAAAGATAAAAAGGGAGTAAATGAAGAGCCTATGCAAGATCTGAACCTAGAGTCTAAAGCAAACTTGCACATGCAAACACACAACTACACCACTTCTTTTTCACTAATATAATAACACAAACACTTGTATTTAAACACTACTTCCAACCTTTTTCGAAATTTAAATAAAAATTAATGTTAATTAATTTTTTATCCACTTCCTTAATACTTTCTTCACACCAACATACACCTTAATTAATTATTTAATACCATAAGATATAATAATAAAATAAAAAGATATTTTTTATTTTATACGGGTCTTACATGTATTTTTGGCTGTGTTTTGATGCACAACTTATCAACTTATGAGTGTTTTTCCTATTGTTTTCTTTATGTTAAAACCATATTATTTTGGACTTGAAATTAAAGTGTTTGAGATGTTTGTGTGGTGTCCTATGGTTACCAAATTTTATGCATATAATATGATTTGTTGTCATGTTGGCCACGTGTTTAATATGCGTAACGATCTATTGTTTGGTTATGAATTATATGCGTGGCTATATGAGTTATAGACGTCATTTTGCATGGATTGGATCTTGGATGTGACTTGGTTGGTTCAATGTGACTCTGAAGGATATGTTGGTTGCTATGGCTTCTAGTTGTATTGTATGAGGCTGGGGATTGTCTAGCTTATACGAAGTAGTGGAAAGAGATTGTCTTCGCCTGTGTGAGGCAAGGAAAAAGAAGAGGTTCGGGTGTTGCACCTTTTTACCTGTGTGAGGTAGTGGAAAAGGAAGGTAATGGTTTTATTCCTTTTGCTTGTGTGAGGTAGTGGAAAAAGGTCCCTTTCACCTCTATGACACTGTAGAAAGAAAGAGGTTATGTTGTGATTCCTTTCACCTGTGTGAGACATGGGAAAGGGTCCTTGGTATGACGTAGGTGATTGAAGAATGACATATTGGTGATATTACTTGTTAGTAATGTGTGTTCGTGTAATGCGAATGTGATTTAAATTCATTGATGGAAACTATTGGGTTGAGTTGTGTGTGAGAGTATGGTTATTACTTTACTTTTTTATCTTGTGTTGTACTTTGCTTAGCTCACCCTTGCTTGTTTGTGTTTGTGTGATAATTATATAACTCGTATTGTTATACGAGAGCAAATGTTGTCACAGATCATGTATTTGATGCCTATAGTGAGGAGACACATGAGGAAAACCTTATGGGAGTTTCGAAATGTTTTATGAGACAATTGTAACACCCCTTATAGAGTGCCACTAGAAAATAACAAAATCCAAAATTTTAGGTCAGTTTTTTTTTAAAAATTAACATCGCGAAACTAAACCATCAAAAGTCTAAACGTCTTACAACATAAGGTTAAAACCTTACAAATATCAAATTCATTATTCAAAGACATAAAATTTCTTTAAAACATGATAAGTCCCCCATAGTTATTCCCATAACTCTCGTCGTGCTACTCCATCTCTGCCTCATCTGCAACGCCATCTACTCCCGTACAAGTACGATCATCGTAGGTGGAACCACAACCACAAAAGGAAAGGGTAAGTAACTAAGAACCTAACATAGCATATAATTTCAATATCAAAATATCATAACTTAGATTATCCTAGTCACAACCTTACAATACAACACAATATTCAATTCATAACTTAGATCATCACCATCCAGACTATCAAAGTCACAACATTACAATACGACACAATATTCAATTCATAACTTAGATCATCACCACCCAAACTATCAAAGTCACAATATTACAACACGACACAATATTCAATTCATAGCTTAGATCATCACCACCCAGACTATCAAAGTCACAACATTACAATACATCATAATATTAAACTCACAACTCAAATCATTTATACAAGCTTCTGTTGTTTCCTTGAATTTTGTCGTACCAAACCTGTTTCGCAAAACAGGGCGATTCGAGCCGTCTTCCGTCGCAACTTTAGACCTATCTCCCTGACTCCTCAAGGAATTACGAGTAAAAACTTCGGTTAGGCGCACCCACCGAGCACTATACTCGCACGAGCCGAAGTCATTGGGCGAGACATCTAACCCTCTCTAGTCCCTACACACGAGGAAAGGGTGACACTCGAACCTCAGTCTCCGCACAGACTCTACACACTATCGTATCACAATACGAACACCATAGATTCGACAAAAATTCTAAGGAAATGACAGAACGCTTGCTCTCACGATTTTACCATCACAACCATATGTAGATCACCATCATGCACAAACTCAACCAAATTCATTCACCAATAGTTAGTTAAAATCACAAATAATTAAATAAATTAATTTAATTATTTTTCCTAGAACAACATTTCTAGTGCACCCCCATTTTTAATTAATACCCAACATCAAAGAAAACACCTAATTCTAATACACCCCCTTTTTACTCTAAACACACTCCCTTCTATATCTACACTTTCAAGTGGGCCCCAAAACCATTAAATTACATTTTCTCTCACTTCCAAGTAGGTCCCACATGAAACCACTCACTTCTTATGAAACTCTCTTTCTCTCTCCCCTTTTTCGACTTTTTACGTAACCAAACTCTCTTTCTTCCCTCTTTCTCTTTTATTTTCCATGCATTTTTTCCCACTATTACCGTGGCCTCCACTCCCAATATCTACCACTTCCACTCTCTTTTCAAATGCTAAAAACTACACACTTCATTCCATGCACCAACACCATTTACGTAACCACCTCTCCTCACACTTCCACTTTCTTCTCTTTTGACTTTTCAACCACACCTTACTTCTACCTTTTTAAATTTCATTTCATTCTTCTCTCTCTTTCCTTCCATATTCACGGCCCCATCACTCTTTGCATGCTACACTTTATTTATTTATTTCTTCTTATATCCAGACCCCTGCAATTACCCATTCTCCCTTTTTTTTTATAACTCCTTCCCACCATTCCTTCATTTTTTTCTTTGCTTTCAAAGGTCATCCCAAGCTTCTTCCTTCACGGTTTTTGGTCCTCTTCCAACACCTTTCTTTTTCTTTGCCACTTTTACATCAACCAAGCCATGCCCATCTCCATCTTCCACTTCTATTCTTCTTCCATCATGTTCTTCTTCCACCCAAGACATCAAAACTCCATCCTTCTTCACTGTTTTTCATCAATCACATATACCCCAACTCACCAAACATCACTTTCACTCCTCTCATTCTCATAATTCATTCCTTCCTCTTCCAACAATGGAAGAGAATTTTCAATACCCACTTACCCACACTCTTGGTTAAAGAGTGTAGATAAGTGCTCCCAACAATATATAATTCTTGCAAGGTAATAAGAACCAAAATATACATGATTTTAAAGTGTACCCATGACACTTTTTCATACACAAACAACACCCCAATACATCCAACATGTATACCCATTACAACAACACCGCTTTTTCATAAAATATAAACATTTATAATCCATTAACTACCCCATATAGTAGAAAAACGAAAATGAACATGTGAATACCCATTCTCCATGCAACAACACATGAAACTTAAACCCAAAAGAAAAGTACATACCTCAACATGTTAACTTTAATCCCAACACACAAGAAAGAAAGCATGCAACAACATTATAATGTTACCTTCTACCCATCATTCACTATGTTATATCCCAAGTTAAACCCCTTACCTCAATTCCAAGCTAGCTTCCAAATGCTCTTAGGTTTCTTTTCTCACTAGACAACAAGCTTTCACTCCTCTTGGTCTCCTACAAGTGATTTCCAAAAACTCCAAGGCTAGGGTGGTTCTTCCTTTCTCTCCCAACTTGGTTGCTCTCCAAAATCTCTTTTCCACTCTCCAAGCTTTAACCTCCCCCAAGGTCACTTTCAAGCCTCCTAAGTCTAGAAAGCATGTACCCACCCAAGCAAGTGGAAAACAATATGTGCCCACCCAAGCAAAGTGGAAAAAAAAGAAATGGCCCAATGAGAGATTAAATGAGAATAAAAGCTCCCTCTTGGAATCAATTAATTGAAGCACTTCCACGCTCATCATAACACTTAAATTTCTATCTTTCTTAACTCATAGTGGGACCCATATGTCAAGATGGAAATTAAAAAGAGTTAGGAGCCTTTTTGGTCTTAGGAGGGTTTGAACTTGAGATCAAGCACACACACCCTCCCATGCACACTCACATCGACCACTAGACCAAGCTCCATCTGCTGATATAATAGTGCAACAATTATACTTAAATACTCTTTCAACCTTTTTCAAAATTTACTATGAAACCAATCTTAATTTAATTTTCTTCCCTTCCTTAAATATTTCTCAACATTGTTTTTCATCACAATTTATTATATAATACCACAAAATTGTCAGAATCGGCTGCAGCGGAATGGTTAGCGTGGAATAACAAACCAAGAGGGGGGGTGAATTGGTTCTTACTAAAAACGTGTGCCTTAAAAATTTCTACTCAATTAAACTTACTTAGCAATTAATAATGACAATAAAATAGAGTAAGGTCGAGAGAAATTTGCACAGATGATTTTATCCTGGTTCGGATCTTACCAATCTTACGTCCAGTCGCTTATCTCAAAACAAGATAAACAATTCACTAATCACAAAACAATTACAAACTACAATCACACAGATACAATTTGTAAAAGTTTATAAAACACCTCTCTTGATGCCATAAGAGATGAACTAACACTTCCTTTGAATCTTCACAAAGGATGAAACACTTCCTCCGAAAACTTCACAAAGGATGACTTCCTCTTCCGAACACTTCCTTAGATACACCAAGGATGAACCAGCTATTCCTCTATCACCGTAGCAGTATTTCACCAACTCTACAGACAGAGTTTCCTTAGCTGAGCAAGAGCACACAATTCTCAAGAGTTTCTGAGTATTTGAGCACAAGGGAAGAGTTGTTGTTATCCTTGAGAGGAAATGAGAGTCTATTTATAGACTCATCCAAAGGCTCTTCCATTTTTCGTTTTCAGCCTTTCTCACTGTGTTAATCGATTAACTTAAGTGGTTAATCGATTAATGCACCAACGGATAGTCCAACGGCTCTAAAAACGGCTAGTTTTTCAAACGGTCACTTTGCTAATCGATTATCAGCCCATGCTAATCGATTAGCGCTAATCGATTAACAGCCCTTGTTAATCGATTAGCATGCAGTGCTGTGCTTCTCCATTCGTCTCTGGAATAATCGATTACTGACCTCTGTTAATCGATTAGCACTGCACAATTTTTGCTTCTTGGTACATTTTTACATCACTTTTGAATGCAAACATAAAACCACTAATTTCCTATGTTCATACAGTTATTACAAAAGTTAAAAGTCTTCAAAAATCATTCTTCATGAGTCTTGGTTGTTCTTGACTTGATTTAGATATCATCAAAACTTCATCTTCATCATTTTGCTAACAATCTTCCCCTTTTTGATGATGATCAAAACCTTCTTGATGTTTAAAGCTTTTGGTAATAATCTGTATTTAAAAACACAACTTAAGGAAGAAACAATTGTTAGTGTACTTAGAAATAAGTTTAAGGATTTAAATATTTCTCCCCCTTTTTGATCATTATTAAAAAGTGATGTATAATTGCTCCCCCTAAATTTATTAGAAATTATACTCCCCCTTAATAAAAGGACATATGCATAGAAATATTAAGGAAAAAACAACATACATTTTATTGAATTTAAAGAGGTAAGCATACAAAGAAGTTAAATATATAGCACACACACTACAAAAAGCATAGAAGCATAAAGTGCCTAAGACTCATCATCACTATCGGGAACATATAGTTTGGCTAGTTTATCATCAATTTCCTTGAGGTGAGTATTAATTTCATCATAGCGAAGAGTGTGATAAGCCATCATGTAATCCATCCTAGTTTGTTGCATAAAGGCCATTGCTTCAATTTGTCTAGATATACTCTCTAGAGTATATTCTTGTGGAGGATGGGATGGTCCAGCAACATTTGTTGGATCTGGCATAGGAATAGCTTCATCTTCTTCAGCTGATTCGTCAGCATCTTGTGCATTATCACCTTCAGCACGGACAAACATATTGCCTTGTCGAATAAAACCCATTTGATGCAGTGCTGATTCCTCAATTTGATGAGATGGTAAGACGTGGACAAATTTTTCGCCCGTAACATCAACTCCTTTATAGACACAGATTAAGGAAATAAGGAGAGGATACGGAAGATGAGCTCGGTCATACCTCTTTGCACGTACCATAGTATCAGAGATTAGACTTGCCCAATTGATTTTTAAATTTTGAGTGATAGCAGACATGAGCATCAAATCTGTTTCAAGGCATTGTGCCAAGTTTGACCCTCTTGGACAAAGCAACCACACAATAAGATAATGAAGCACCCTTTCCTCCATTCTAAGATGTCCTACTAGAAGATATCTCCTATTAGGTAGAGGTTGTTGAGGATTACGCATGAAAGAGCGATAGGCCAAAATTTTGTTGAAATCACCAAAGTCATTTGGCACATGCAGATTATTTTCTAGGATTGGAATATGAGCGACATTTGTCCAAATGTCATGATCAAGAACAATATCTACACCCTTAACACAAGTGTAAACAATACCATTGTGGGCCTTCAGATTATAGTAAAAGACTCATACCAAATCTGGATAGTAAAGCCCTTGAAGTTGCAAGAGATGCTGGACGCCTTGCTCAACCAATTGCCGAGAAAACTGAAATTGATTTGCAGTAAACCAATTTAGATCAACAAATTTTTGACGAAGAACCTTCTGTTCTTTCCACATTTGCAGATATTCCTCATGCCTTCCATCATCTGAAATCCACCCATGAATATTTGGACCACATGCGGGAGGAGTGCTTTCCGATGCATAGCTTCTTCTTCTTCTCCTTCTTGAGGGTTCAGCCATGAGAAGTAGAAAAGAAATTTGGACAGCAAGATAATGGTATTTTTGAGTGAAGAAATGAAGAGAATTTGAGTTGTAGAGTGATGGGTAATGTGAGTGGGTAAAATGAGGGATGGTAGGGGTTTAAATAGGCTGAAGAATCACTCCCCAACGTTCAAAATTAAAAAAATGGCCGTTTATAGCTGTTACAACGGCTAGATTTTGCAGTATTTACTACCTGTAACGTTTGCTAATCGATTAACAAGACGTGCTAATCGATTAGTGCTAATCGATTAGCGCTAATCGATTAATGGTACTGACTAATCGATTAACTGACGCTGATTTCCGAAAACCATCAAATTTTACCTATTTCCAATTTTAAGATGTTTTCAATATTCCTAAATCTCTTCTAAGCTCATAGAATCTATCCTTAGGCAATGCTTTGGTGAAAATATCAGTTAATTGATGTTGTGTATCAATATATTCTATTTCACAATCGCCCTTTTGCACATGATCTCTAAGAAAGTGATGCCTAATCTCAATGTGCTTGGTTCTAGAATGCATTATGGGATTCTTTGTAAGATTTATTGCACTTGTATTATCACACTTAAGTGGAATATGATCTAAATGAATGTCATAATCTTCTAATTGCTGTTTCATCCATAAAATTTGCGCACAACAATTTCCAGCAGCAATATATTCAGCCTCAGTGGTTGATAAGGCTACACAGGCTTGTTTCTTAGAGTTCCAAGAAACTAAGGAACTACCTAGAAGATGACATGTTCCACTAGTGCTTTTTCTATCTATCTTACAACCTCCATAATCTGCATCGGAAAAACCTACAAGACTAGGTTCCGTTCCTGATGGATACCATAAACCAAAGGATGCAGTTCCCTTAAGATATTTCAATATTCTTTTAACTGCTGTAAGGTGAGATTCTCTAGGACTAGATTGATACCTAGCACACACACAAACACTTTGCATAATATCCGGTCTACTAGCAGTAAGGTATAACAAAGAACCTATCATGCATCTATATTTAGTTTGATTTACCTCTTTACCTGACTCATCTTTGTCAAGATAGCAAGAGGTTCCCATAGGTGTAGATGCTTCCTTTGCTTTGTCCATTTCAAACTTCTTAAGAATTTCTCTACAATACTTAGTTTGAGAAATGAACGTACCTTCTTTCATTTGCTTAATTTGAAGACCGAGGAAGAATGTTAATTCTCCCATCATAGACATTTCAAATTCACCCTGCATAGTCTTAGCAAATTCCTCACAAAGAGATTTATTAGTTGATCCAAAAATAATATCATCAACATATACTTGAATAATCGAAATATGTTTTCCGACTCTTTTAATAAACAAAGTGGAATCAACTTTTCCTCTATTAAAATCATTTTCTAAAAGAAAATTGCTAAGTCTTTCATACCAAGATCTAGGTGCTTGTTTTAAACCATAAAGTGCTTTCTTTAACTTATAGATGTGATTTGGAAATTTAAAATCTTCAAAACCGGGTGGTTGTTCAACATACACATCTTCTTTTATAAAACCATTTAGAAATGCACTTTTAACATCCATTTGAAATAATTTAAATTTCATTATAGATGCATAAGCAAGAAGTAGGCGTATTGCCTCTAACCTGGCAACTGGAGCATATGTCTCATCATAATCTATACCTTCTTCTTGACTATATCCTTGAGCCACAAGCCTAGCTTTATTCTTGGTGATGTTTCCATCTTCATCCAGTTTGTTTATGAATACCCATTTTGTTCCAATTACTTGATGAGTATCTTCTCTAGGAATCAATTCCCAAACTTGATTTCTTTCAAACTGGTTGAGTTCTTCTTGCATTGCAATACACCATTGTTCATCTTGAAGAGCTTCCTTAATGTTCTTAGGTTCTATCTGCGACATAAAAGCTACATTCATACAAAAACTAACTAAATTTCTTCTAGTGTTTACCCCTTTTGATATGTCGCCAATGATGTTGTCCAATGATAATCCTCTAGGTTGTTGCCATATTTTGTTTAGATCTTCATCGTCTTGAGGATTATTCATTTTCTCTTCATTGGTTGTCTTTTGCAAGTCTTCATTTTCACCTGCATCTGATTCATCTGACTCAAGAGGTTTTGCCTCAAGGTCCACAATTTCATCAAAGACAACATGCACAAATTCTTCTATTTCAAATGTTTTCCGATTAAAAACTCTATAAGCTTTGCTAGTTAGAGAATATCCTAGAAAAATAGCTTCATCGGCTTTGGAATCAAATTTTCCTAAATTCTGTTTTCCATTATTTAAGACAAAACATTTGCATCCAAAAATTCTTAAATGTGAAACATTTGGTTTTCTACCTTTAAAAAGTTCATAAGGAGTACATTTCAAAATTGGCCTAATAAGCATTCTATTCAATACATAACATGCAGTACTCACAGCATCAGCCCAAAATTGTTTAGGAACACTATATTCATTTAACATAGTTCTAGCAAGTTCCTCTAAGGATCTATTCTTTCTTTCTACAACTCCATTTTGTTGAGGAGTTCTCGGTGCAGAAAAATTATGAGAAATGCCATATTCTTCACAAAAAGTTTCAAAAGATTCATTTTGAAATTCACCTCCATGATCACTTCTAATAGCCTTTATTTTCAAATCCTTTTCATTTTGAACTAAATTTGCAAACTTTTTAAATTCTTTGAAAGCTTCACTTTTAAGAGTAAGAAAGAAAGTCCAAGTATATCTTGAATAATCATCTATAATAACTAAAGCATAATAATTTCCTCCAAAACTTTTTATCCTAGAGGGACCAACTAAATCCATGTGCAAAAGTTCTAAGGGTTTTAAACTAGAAACAACATTTTTCGAATGAAAAGATGATTTCACTTGTTTTCCCTTTTGACATGCATCACACAATTTATCTTTCACATATTTTAGTTTTGGTAGACCAATTACTAAGTCTTTAGAAATGAGTTTATTCAATTGTTGCATATGAATATGTGCAGCTCTTTTATGCCATAACCATGGATTTTCTTCTTTTACTACTAAACATGAAATATTCCTATTTGATGCATTTTCTAAATCAATCAAATAAATATTGTTATGCCTAATTCCTTTCAAAGCAATTTCAGAAGAATCATTTTTTATAAATAGTGCAAGAATTTTGTTCGAAGGTTACCTTGAATCCTTTATCGCATAATTGACTAATGCTAATTAAGTTGTGCTTTAATCCTTCCACATATAGCCCGTCTTTGATCATCAAGGTATCTTCACTTCCAATATCTCCTATTCCAAGGATTTTTCCTTTGTTATTGTCACCATAGGTGACAAAGCCTCGTTCCTTTTTCCGGAAGCTTGTAAATTTCTTTTTATCTCCGGTCATGTGTTTTGAACATCCACTGTCAAGACACCACATATACTTCCTTGGTTTTGATAATTCCTACAACATAAAAAGAACAAGCTATTTAGGTACCCAACTACTTTGTATGGGTCCTTTGGGTTAGATTAAAAAGATTGAAATCATTTTACAACCCAAGCATATCTACCACTTGGAACACCATAATGCTTAATTTTACATTTGTTAGATGTATGACCCTTTTTCATACAATAAAAGAATGATGCAACATTTGTGTTCCTGTTAATAGTTCCTTTTTCTACCCATGCTCTACGAGTTCTATATTTATTTTTAGGAACAAATTTCTTAGCAGTTCTATTTTCAGAGATTTTACTACATTCTCCAGTGGTTGTATTTTCAGAAAAATATTTGAATTTTATGCAAGATTCACATTCATTATTAGCAATATATTTTTCTTTTTCATAATATAAAACTTTACTTTTTAAATCTCTAATTTCTTTTGCTTGATATAAAAATTTATTTTTCAAACTTCTGTTTTCTTCAAATAAATTTGTAAATTCAGTTTTCAAATTATCATTTATTTTAGAGAAATTTTCAGAAGTAAACTTCAAATTTTCATTTTCTTCAAGAATATTTTCAAAATTTAATTTTAACTCTTTGAAACCCTTTTTCAATTTCTTATGAGTTATATCTAATTTTTCGGATTCTACTAATAAAGCAGCATAAGTATCATGCAATTCATCTTCACTATCATATTGATTAGAATTATCTGAATCGTAAATGTACTTACTTGGCTTCCAGCAGTGTCGTCATCCGCCATTAGACATATGTTTGCTTCTTCATCAGAATTGCTCGAGTCAGAAATTGATTCGTTGTCATCGTCCCATGCGATGTATGCTCTCTTTTTCTTGAAGAATTTCTTTTCTTTCTTTTCTTCACCCTTCTTTTGATTTGGGCAGTCTACTTTTAAATGTCCCTTTTCTCCGCAACCATAGCATCTATAGTTTGAGGAAGATCCTTGATTTTCTCTCTTTTCGTTTCTGAATCTCCCTTTGCCTTTTGATTTCATGAACCTGTTGAACCTCTTGATTAGTAGACTCAAATTTTCGTCTTCTTCTGAGTCTTCATCTTCCATTTTGCTTTTGCTCTTTTCTACCTCAGATTTGAAAGCTAGAGTCTTTTTCTTAGTTTTTGCTTCTTCTTCATCTAGTCTTCCGAGGTCAAGTTTATGCTCTCTCAACTTTCCAAATAATGCAGCCATGGTCATTGTGTTGAGATTTTGTGACTCAGAAATTGCAGTCACTTTTGGTTGCCAAGACCTGTCTAAAGATTTCAAAATTTTTATATTAAGCTGATCAATATCGAAAGACTTACCTAGTCCTATAAGATGGTTTACGATGTTGGTGAAGTGTTTCTGAACATCTATTATTGTTTCCCCTTGCTTCATCCTGAACATCTCGTATTCCTGGATTAAGGTATTCTTTCTAGCTCTCTTAACATCATCTGTACCTTCATGGGTTACTCTGAGTACTTCCCACATTTCTTGTGCAGTTTTACAAACAGAAATCCTGTAAAAATCGTCAACAGTTAAAGCAGATGAAATAATATTACGAGCTTTTACATCATTACCAAATTTTTTCTTATCTTCAGCAGTCCATTGGTCACGGGGCTTTGGTTCCTGCATATTGTTAGTTGGAACAAAAGGACCAAATGCAACAGTATCCCAAATATCTATATCAATAGATTCCATAAAAATTTGCATTATGACTTTCCAAAATGCGTAATTTTTACCTGTGAATAGTGGTGGTCTATTGATAGAAGCACCCTCTGCAAAGGTTTGATGTGATCCTGCCATTTGAATGACTATCAAAGCAAGCTCTGATACCAATTGTCAGAATCGGCTGCAGCGGAATGGTTAGCGTGGAATAACAAACCAAGAGGGGGGGTGAATTGGTTCTTACTAAAAACGTGTGCCTTAAAAATTTCTACTCAATTAAACTTACTTAGCAATTAATAATGACAATAAAATAGAGTAAGGTCGAGAGAAATTTGCACCGATGATTTTATCCTGGTTCGGATCTTACGAATCCTACGTCCAGTCGCTTATCTCAAAACAAGATAAACAATTCACTAATCACAAAACAATTACAAACTACAATCACACAGATATAATTTGTAAAAGTTTAGAAAACACCTCTCTTGATGCCACAAGAGATGAACTAACACTTCCTTTGAATCTTCACAAAGGATGAAACACTTCCTCCGAATACTTCACGAAGGATGACTTCCTCTTCCGAACACTTCCTTAGATACACCAAGGATGAACCAGCTATTCCTCTATCACCGTAGCAGTATTTCACCAACTCTACAGACAGAGTTTCCTTAGCTGAGCAAGAGCACACAATTCTCAAGAGTTTCTGAGTATTCGAGCACAAGGGAAGAGTTGTTGTTATCCTTGAGAGGAAATGAGAGTCTATTTATAGACTGATCCAAAGGCTCTTCCATTTTTCGTTTTCAGCCTTTCTCACTGTGTTAATCGATTAACTTAAGTGGTTAATCGATTAACGCACCAACGGATAGTCCAACGGCTCTAAAAACGGCTAGTTTTTCAAACGGTCACTTTGCTAATCGATTATCAGCCCATGCTAATCGATTAGCGCTAATCGATTAACAGCCCTTGTTAATCGATTAGCATGCAGTGCTGTGCTTCTCCATTCGTCTCTGGAATAATCGATTACTGACCTCTGTTAATCTATTAACACTGCACAGTTTTTGCTTCTTGGTACATTTTTACATCACTTTTGAATGCAAACATAAAACCACTAATTTCCTATGTTCATACAGTTATTACAAAAGTTACAAGTCTTCAAAAATCATTCTTCATGAGTCTTGGTTGTTCTTGACTTGATTTAGATATCATCATTCTTCATGTGACACCCAGGCACTGACGAGGGCGGAGAGTGATCGCCGGTGCAAGTGGAACGAAGTGCAAGGGGCATTGACAAGGAGCGGCTCCTGGCAGGCTTCCAGTGGAAGGGGCACATGGACGAATCGAACATACACCAGAATGAGAGGGATCTAGAGACTGTATAGGTATGGGACTATACAGTTGAAGGATAGCTTAAAGGGATAGATTTGGCTACTCATATCACCAAATGCATTTGCTTTTCGGTAGCCTAACTCATAAGAACTCCATGGTTAAGCGTGCTTAGTTGGGGCGTTACAAGTGGTATCGAAGCTAGGTGGTGATGTGTGGGGGCAGTCAATATTCCCTGTAAGTTGCCACCACAATGTTATATTTTAAATTTGTAAATTTTATGGGTTCTTTTTAGATATGAAAATTAAATAAAGTTTTTTTTATTACTCATAATTTCATGATGATATTTAAAGTGTTTTTATCTTTAAAGATGTTTTATAAACCATACGTGGCATCCTGAACAAAGGCAAAACTAAGGAAAAACTAAGAACAAAACATAAAGGAAGAGAATCCTAAAGGATCAGTTTATAAATATTTGATTTTTTGTAAACCTGTGGCATCCTAGAAATCGGGGTGTTACACAAGTCAAACATTATTGAAGGTTGAGACAAGTCAGTCTATAAAAAGGTCAACCCGAGCCAACACACATTAAAGATGGCAACAAGTACGGTGTGGTATTAGAGCCTAGCCTCTCCCAGTACGGTGTGGTTCGAAGCTTGGTGGTGATGTGTGGGGGCAGTCAATATTCCCTATAAGTTGTCGGGGCGTTACAACAATGTTATATTTTAAATTTGTAAATTTTGAATTATTTAGCACTAAAGTAATGATTGTTTTCACGTGGGTTCTTTTTAGATATGAAAATTAAATAAAGTTTTTTTTACTCATAATTTCGTGATGATATTTAAAGTGTTTTTATCTTTAAAGATGTTTTATAAACCATACGTTGCATCCTGAACAAAGGCAAAACTAAGGAAAAACTAAGAACAAAACATAAAGGAAGACAATCCTAAAGAATCAGTTTATAAATATTCGATTTTTTGTAAACCTGTGGCATCCCAGAAATCGGAGTGTTACACAAGTCAAACATTATTAAAGGTTGGGACAAGTCAGTCTATAAAAAGGTCAACCCGAGTCAACACACATTAAAGATGGAAACAAGTAGACTTGAATGACAGGCTAAGTTGAGTCGATCTAGGAAAAAACCGAGCCAAGTCAACCCATACAAAGGCCAAGCTAATTTTACTCTAACCAAAGGCCAAACCAGTTTGATTTGGACCAAATTTGCCAAGTTGGTCCAGGCCAAAATTTGAGCAGATTCAACTAGGGCTAAAGGTCGGTTAGATTTGGCCCAAGACTAAGGTCCCACCAATTTGGCTCAAGCCAAAGATCTCATTGATTTGGCCCAAGATAAAGGTCTAGCTTATTCCGCCTATGATTAATGTGGATTCAATTAGGCCTATAATAATGATCGAGATGAGTAAGCCAATACTAAGGTCAAGTTGATTCAAGCCCTTATGAATGTGAAGTTGCTTTGGCTTAAGATGAATGATGAGATTAGTCGTCCTATGATGAAGGTTGAGATGTGTTCTTTGGCTTGGAGGTTGTGACTTGTCAACTTGGAATAAAGTTTGTGATAAGTCAGTCTAAGTTGAGCGATTAATTGTTGTTGGTTAATTCTATTGGATTAGGGGTGAGAAGAGTTATTAATTATTGTTAATCTGAGATTTGAAACATTGCAATTAATCTACTGGCCAACCTGTTTTAATTTGTTTCTTTAATTTGTTCCTTGTATTTGTAATTTTGTTCACACAATCTGTCAATAACCCCTGCTCACTGTGTGTTTGATCTAATGACTAAACCACGTTTTGTCCTAGGAGTCACTTCCTAGTATACTGCACTTTAATTGCATATTAATTTGATTCGGGTACGACCTCGATTAGTCACGCTCCTCAAGGTGCATAAAACCCCTCCCTAACTTTGTCGGAGAAAACATGATGGCGGCGGCGACGAATGTCGGACAGATGTTGCATGTGGCGACACTTGGATGAGAACTAGCCCTCGACACAAGCGAGGTTGGCCGTCGCTAAAGGAGGCGATCCAGATCCACTAGTTGCCAAACTAAATTGTGGCGATGGCTGGTAGCGAACAGTGGTGGACGACGTCAGAATGGCAAGGAACAGAGGTTGATGGTGACAAACTTCAGTGGACAACTCCTCATAGTGGCAAAAGAGTGCCAGACAATGGTAGACAACGACAAACTACGCCGGACAACGGCAAGCAGTATCGAACAGTTGCAGACAACAACTAGGATTTGGAGACTAGACAAAAACTAGAGCGAGACTGCTCATTGAGGTATTTTAGAAAAGATGAAATTTTTAAAGCCGCTGGTGGCGGCGGCCACGGGCCACTAACGACAACAAAGACAAAGTAGGAAGAGACTCAAACAACCTACTATGATACTAACTTGAGAATTAAACTGTAAAATAATTCTAAAAGACTTAATTGATCCATCGAATAATTTTTTATTTATAAGAATAATTGATACAAGAGTACATGGTAAATAGAATAACCCTACACACAATATAGTAATGATAAATAAGGTAATCTTAGACACAATATAATCATGATAAATAAAATAATCCTATACACTATAATCATGATAAATAGCATAAAAATAAAAAACTAAACAAGTGATATTAGATGTTCGTAAAGTTATTCAAATGATGATTTATTTTTCAACGAAGGAAAGGGTAATCAATTTATAAGATAAATAGCAGCTAAAACACATTCACTTCACCCAAAAAAAGTGAGGTTGAAATTATAATGGTCGAGTCACATTAAGAATATGGCAATGCTTATGTTCCACAATGTGATTTTTATATTTCAAAATACCAGGTATGAGAATAAAAAATAATGCTCGGAACCATCGTCAACCATGATTGCTTTAACAGTTGCTTGAAATTGTGTGAGCAAAATCAATGAAAGATTGCAATATATATGGAGCACCTCATTTGTACTATTGCGTTATCAATATCTATGTCCATCTTCTAAGACAATCCAAACATATCAATTCAAAGAGTATATCAATGGTTATGAAACAAAGCAAAGTTACTTTTCCTTCAATCAGAATGACATTCACATTTCTCATTATAAATAAGAAATTCGATACCCTAAACTTGAACAAAGGAAAAGAAATATTGACAATTCTCATTATAAATGCCTGTTTAATTTCATTAAGAACAATAAACAAGCTTTCAAATTTAGCTAAACATATTCACAGGATTGATATCCAGAATCACCAACTCTCTATATACAAGAAATTCTCGTGGTGATGACCTAAACCAAATTTACAAGAACACCCAGATCCAACCTTATATTACAGAAAGAACAGCTCTCTTTACCCATCAAACCCTCTCAAGAACACAAGGTTTGATTCTTCAGCATTTTCCCTCAAATATGTTCACCTTAGTTAAGTCAAGACATTTTTATAAGCAGTCACACTCAGCTTCCTCTATGTACACTTCTCTGAATGGAGTTTAAGCAACAGTAGGGATCCTAGAATTCTGGCAATCCCTGTTGAGGCAATCAAATCCCTCAATTCTAACTGTGGACGGTTTAAGTCCGAAACTCATCCTAACAAACCCTCCTTTGCCAGAAGCCGAGGATGGAGAAAATAAACCTGATGGCGATGAAGTCGTAAATGCGGGATCGTGCTTTTCTCCAAATCGAGCATCCTGGACCACGGGATTTGCAGCTCGAACAGGAGGAGATCCACAAAAGAATGGAGGAGATGAAGCTACCTGATTTGAAAACTCCTTCCCATAACTCTCCTGTTCATAACGCACACCAATTCATAAACCAAAGTTATCAGAATGAAGAAAATGTCTATCTATGATCCGTGGAATCTGTCAGAAAGACCCCTCAAAGAATAGCCAAGTTTTCTTGTAAGACTATATTCCTTTGAAGCCAAACCCATCGCACAAAGTTTCAAATCATGGTTTAAAATTTCAGTCACTATAGCTGTTTGATTCAATCATTGACAATGCAAGAAATTACAAACAAACTTAGCGGATGCAGACATAATTGTGTTAAGGAAAGTCCACAATCCTAAACATCACAGCACAACCGAAATCATGGTGGCAAACCAACTTTTAAAACCTTTATTTCAAATACAACAAAAAGTGTCTACCAAAAGAAACAAAGCAAGCATCACAACACAAATTCTTACATTACTATGGTACCAAGACTATCCTAATTGACATTTATCTTCCTAGGCCTAAATGAAATTTTCATGAAGTTCATAGCTTACCTTCTTAAACATAATCTCTAGTAGCTCTGCCCCACCTTTTGAATCAGAACCCTCGGCCTGTTGACTTCAAGAAAAATTGAAACACAAAAAATCAGATCCCCAAAGGCTTCCAAAACAGATTAATGTCATCAAAACTTAAAAAGGTCAAGAAATGAATTCTGATATTTACTTGAAATGCCATCTCAAGTGCCTTATAGGCATGTTAGATACAACCCCGACTCGGCGTGGCTTAGGGCAAACGACGGACTCCTTCTTATCAACGAAATTCACAGAGCCTCTCATCTCTTCACAGGCTGCAAAGGCGTTCTTTTGAAGACCATAACAGTTCATCTTCAAATCACCTTTATTTCAAAGTAGAATACCTACGCAACAAAATAATAACAAAACTATACTCAGAACATGTCTCTGTCTCCCTCTCTCACACACACGCACGACAACATACAACAAAATTAGACTCAGAAAATCTCAACATTGAGAACATGATCTTAACAATTGTAACACCCATACCCTATTCAATAAAATTATTTTCAGAAATGTCTCTTTCTAACCTATGTGCGGTGTTTTCTTATTTAAAAAAAAAAAAATAAGACAACCATGATCTTAAAATATCGTTACACTCCTAATCCAATATGCAAACAGATCCACTCAACCTAAACACAATAAAATAAAAAGAAAACCGCAAACCATTTCACTATTTTCCAGTCTTCCTAAACACAACAAACAAATTTTCACAAATTACCAACAGATCTGAGCTCAAATCATGAAAAATTTCCAAATATTTGTCCGGCTAATAGGCACCCCCCAAAAAAAAAACCACCTTTAGCTCAATGCATCAATTTTCAAAAAAATAAAACACCCAAGCCAAAAACCCAAAAGAGGGACCTCAAAACAAATCTATAAACAACACATTTTTCAACATAAAAAGAAAAAAAAAATCAACAATGAACCGTGTGGGCAATCGTTTTGTTTGACATTCCACACCCAAAATTAAAAGAAATTATTTTCAGATCTAGAACAAAGTGCAAGAAAGAGAGGAAACCTGGGAAAGAAATGAAGGGAAGTGGTAGATAGGAGAATGGAGAGGAAGAGAATGTAAGCAGCTGGAATTCATTTATAGTGAAGATACGTGTTGTTCGATTTGGAGGGTCACACGACGTCGTTGTTATCATTCTATTCTCACGTTTTAACTATGTCAATTGTCTTTGCTTCTTTTTCATTCTTATTTCAAATATTCTAACTACCGATTTCACTTCATTTCAAATCTTAATTTACTTTGTTATTGTTATTACATCGGTTTTCTATGTTTTTTATTATTCTTATTTTTAATTCAATAATTAATTTTTACCATTTTATAAAAAAAATTACTTAAATTCTTATTATGCATTTTAATATGTAATATCTATATATCATTTTTATATCATAATTATAATTTTGAAGATTGATATAATTCATGTTTTAATGTCAAAAAAATTATTTTATTTAAATTTTTATTATTTATAATATGTTAAAGGTTTAATCATACAAATGTTTCCTTAGTAATTATTCTTAAATAGGTTCTTCACTTTTTTTTTCTCAATTAGATCTCTAATTTTAAAATTTTGAAGCAATTTAGTTCTTTGTCTTAGTTCTATATTAACATTATTAAAGACAGTGTCAACTGTCCATTCCTGGTTTTTTTAATTTTAAATATTTTTTTAATTATTTTTAATTTTACTTTTAATTTTTTTAAAAAAAATTGTCATGTGTCAAACTAACATTATGCTAGGTGAAATGTCCATGTATTTTTATTTTGTCTCAATTTAGTCCTAATTTTTTTAAATAAATAATATTTTGTTTTTATTTTTAATTTTTATTTTATTTTAAAAAAATTGTCACGTGTTAAACTAATATTGTGTCACATCGCAGTGACAATGTGATGTGATACTAATAATGTCACGTTTCATTGCATTAGTCTCAATTTGATCATTGTATTTTTTTTGTCTCAATTTAGTCCTAATTGCTTTTAAAATTAAATAATTTTGTCTCTTTCCAAATTCAAACAAAATTTAATTTGTATATATATGTTATACAAATATTTTATTAAAATTGATATTTTTATTAAATACTTTTAACAAGGTAAAGTTTATTTATATTTATATTTAGTTAATTATAAAATGTTAATTAGGTTTATTTAAATATACCAATAAGAGTTAATTAGGTTTTTAACAAATTAATTACGTGAAATTTTATTATTTTAAAATAATAAATTAGAATAAATTCGGTGAAAATCCTAATTAATGTAGAAAAAAAAATACCTTTAATTACCATTTTTATAGAAAATTTCTTCAATTCTTTATTAGAAAAGGTGAAATTTCATGTCAATTTTTTCACTTAGCCACATCATTTGAAAAATCCACTTTCAAAAACTTTTTCACCAAAAGAGATGCCTTTAACCTTTTCTTGAAACGTATGTTAAAAGATTTTCAATGCAGCGGAAATTTAATCGAATGCGTATAAAGTATAATCGATTGAATGTAAAAGAGTAGGGATAAGAAAGATCAAACGCTGAGTTTTTATATTGGTTCGACCAAGCCTACATCCAGTGTCCTTCCAACCACATGAAGCTAATGCACTATAATGATCAAGGTTTTTATAGAGACCTCACGTCAAAAATATAAAACACCTCTCTAACCCTCTAATCAAAATATAGGCAGTACATAAACAAATTAGCAGTAAGAATCCCCTCTCCTTTATTCCAACCCCTTTTAGGCACCCTCAAAGTCAAGAACACAGCACGTCCTTCTTCCTGTAATCACAATAGGGAACTCAACCCAATCTTCAGCAGATTGTAGAACCTGATCTTGTAGTAGAAACCCAAATATGCAGATAGATCAGACTTTGAAACTCAGTAATCTTGCTCTTCAAGAAATCACAAAAGTTGATCACCACGATCAATCTTGTTTTCTTGGAGTTTTTCCTCTATCCGTAAGAATCAAACTTTCTACAAAAGAATATGAAAATGTCAAAATCACAAAAGTTCTTTACAGAAATCAAATTCATGTCAATTTATAGATAAACTCGTATTAGACGCAATATAATCGACTTTGCTACTAATGTAGTCGAATACATCAATTCAGTTATAATAATTAGTAGCAGTTAAATCAATTAATTGAATTCACAATTAATGTAATCGAATAACACTTAATGTTTGGTCAACACATTTCAAAATATAGTCGTTGTTAAAGTGATATGAAGCATTAACAGATTTCAAAACAGTAACAGACTTAATCGAATACATATCGCATGCAATCGATTATGCAACAATGTTAAGCATAGTTTTGAAAACTTTTCTCTTTGAAAAATCTCACAGCACACTTTGAAAAAAGTTTGTGCAAAGACACGAGTTTCAATCGATTCACCCCATAATGTAATTGACTTAAAACTGTTGTTTTGCCTCACAATTAAAATTCAACATTTGTGCTTGTGGTTTTTCTCATCAAAAACATGTGTCATGCATTCATGTATAAAATCACATATATAAACATAGTGAAATACAATGAACAACACAACAACAACACAATTATGTTCTCATATATGCATATAACATGTAAGCATCGAACATGTAACACAATCATGATTAATAATCAACAATCTCCCCCTTATTTAATGATGCACAACCATGATTAATAATCAATCATGTTGCACAACTCAATACAGATTATCAATCAATTACCAATCAACATAATTCTCCCCCTTTGGGCATTAGCAAAAAAGGTAAGCATAATGGTATTGATATACAAATAATCAATCATATAGAGATGCATCAGATAATCATCAAGGAACAAATAATGATGCTCCCCCTATCAAAGGTATTCACATGAAATTGAGATTTTCTCCCCCTTAAATGAAGACATGCAAAATATATCAATGATATGCAATGCTCCCCTTGTCATTATGCATATTTTAATCTCAAAATACAGATGCACAATGCAGTAATCAAAATATGTCAGAGCATTTATCAGTATGTCACAGATCAGGTATATTACAACAATAACATAACAATATTGATTCAATCAATCAACACATTTTAATCTCTTATTATCTCAGATATTTTATGCAGTAGATAAGCTTAGAGATATAAGAAGAAATAAAAATCAACAGCAAATAAAACAAGATCTAAAGATATCAGATATTCCAGTTTTGGAATCTTTAAACCCCTGTTGATGTTTAATCGATTTGATCTCAGGCAGAGTCGATTTCTTGTTGTAGCATATTTCAGATTATCCAGTTCCATCTAGTCAACAAATGATATTCCTGAAAAACGTTTCAAAGTATTTTCAGATCAAGCATTTTAGAATCAATGTTATACTGGAATTAATACAAGTATAATATAAGTATGCAAATGTATGAATGTAACAGTAATCAACAGTTCATTCGCATACAGGCATAATGTAATCGATTTAATGCAATCAGTTTTGTTCAATTCACTAATATACTCTTTGAATCACAGATTTGATTAACACTGATTTCATTGATATCAAACTTGAAGTACAATTAGATCAAGCCAAAACACAGTGGCCTATAAAGTCAATAATCACAAAAGAAAACAAGACAATACAGTCAACACTGAAAATAAATCACTACAACCAAAACAAACTACAAGATGTAATCACAAGACCCTTATTTTGTTTAAGATGACTCCATAGAATCCTCGTCAGATGACTCTTCTGTTGATGTGGAGCTTTCCACATAATTCTTGATAATTTCATCCATTTTTTCATTCATTCTCATTAGTGATTTCTTCATCATACTAGCTCTCTTGGAGACTTTCTCAAACTTGTTTACCATAAATTTTTCAAACTCAGACTTAGGAGATAGTAAGATCTATTTACTATCTGAATCAGGTAATTCATCTTAATCTTTGGATGGACTCTGTACATAATTGAATATCCATCCTAGAGAAGTTTTCTTTAGACCAATACATGTTAGAGTTTCCTTTCCAATTTGATTTCTTCTGTTGCATGTGATCTTGGTTTCACCAGTAAGAACGATTTCACTAAGAGACAAAATTTTGCTTATGAATACACCATAGGGTAGATTACACCAGTTGTTGTTACCAACATCAATGATATGTTTCTTGAACACATCTACCCAGTTTATTGGTACACTAAACATTATTGCATTTAGCAGATATAGATCCTATGATGTCAACTTATCATAATGAAACCTTCCATATAACAAAACCCAATCAATGATGTAAGCGCTGATTTTCTCTTCTTTATCCAACCACCTATGTAGAAATCCTTTTTCCTTCTTGTACCTTCCTGGATACCTCATACAGTCTTTAAACATTTGTGTCTTTTTAGTTCATCTATTTTGCAGACAGTCAAGTAGGTGTGACATGCGTACTTCATCCTTGAGTCCAACAAACTTGTAGCCAAGTATAATTGTTGATAACAATGTTTACTCCTTTTACGTGTGAGTGGATGTTCCCATCAACTACTTTGATATTGTTGTAAAATACTCCAACAAATTTTGGATAACAATCGCCCTTCATCTGAACGAAGGTAGATAGACCTTGATGCTCAAGTTTTTCTGGAAAAATAAATCCTTCGTTTCTAAACAAAGATAACTCAATTGATTTGTGTGGAGCAACATCTTTTACACTTTTCCAACCCATGAACCTTTCTCTAGCAGTGCTATCACTAATCCACCCTAAAGGACTTGCATTTCTTTCAGATGGAGGAACTTTCCTGATACGTTTAGACGAGCAAGCCATTGCAGAAGTAGTGTAATGTGTAGAGACACTTTGATACAAATAAGGGTTTTGTGTGACACAACTATGAAGCAGATTGAAAGCATACAAACATATATATATATATATATATATATATATATATATATATATATATATATATATATATATATATATATATATATATATATAAGGGCGCGAACAATCAATGATTCAATCAGGCCCAATTTTAAATTTTAAAAAACAGAAAGTCCATAACAGAAAATCTTAATCGGTTCCTTTAAAAACAAAGTCGACTTAATGTTTAACAGAGTGATTTCAAAAACAGAGAACCACATTCACAGATTATAATCAACTCAGTTCATAACATAATCGATTAAAATTCGCACAACTATATTTTCACAAAAAACAAACAATCAAACAGCACACAGCAAACATGCATATAACAATCAATCATACAAATGCTTATGATGCATGAAAGAGTTTTGTTACAGTTAACACAATCAGTGACTCAAGAATTTTTGATTTCATCGTGATAGTTCATCCTTGAGTTGAATATTGCTTCAACAGTTACTGCTCCTTTCCTGCACAACAATTAAAAGGTTTTGACATTGGTACCTATTTGAACTTGGGTCCTGTCTTGTTAGTAGCAGGAGGTTGTTCCTTGGGAACCCATTTGTATTTTCCCTTTGGAACACCAACATTTCGGAAATAGAAATTTATAACATTGTGACCAAGTGTGTTGCAGTAAAAGCATGCATTAGTAGTAGGTTTACTCAGATCAATAAATTTCCTTAAGTTTATCCTATTACTTTTAGCCTTATAACCAATACCTTGTCTATAGATAGCTCTTCCAGATGATGTTAACACATCATCAAGATTTTCTTTGCCTTGTGTAAATTTAGCTAACGTGCTGGTTAAGTAATCAATTTTCTCAAGGTGTACTGGAAAATTTTCACATTCTTTCTCAACAATTTGTATCTCGGTCTTGACTGTCTTCGCAGATTTCAAAGCATTTTCAAGACCTTTTTCAAGCTTTTCATTATCCTCTACTAGATTATCAATTCTATATTTATAGTCTCTTCTCTCAAAGGATAATCGATTCACCTTATACTGGAGTCGCATGGCTTCTGCATGTATCTCCTGAAATCCATCCAACAACATGATGTACTTGACCTCTATCGGTTCATTTTCAAATTCACTATCACTGTCATCATCAGAGTGTGCAAAGCCTGCCATGAAACATAAATTTGACTCCTCCTCAACGCTACAATCATCATCACTTGAAAAGTCTTCATCACTGTTTTCCCAAGCAATATATGCTTTCCTTTGCTTCCTATTCTTGTCATGAGGATACTTGGTATGACCAACCTTTCATGAAGAGCCTGCCATGAATTCTTTCTGTTTGTTCTTCAAGTTTGGACAGTCAGGCTTGATATGACCATCCTTTCCACATTCATAACATTGTACAACGTTGCTTCTTGAGCTCTTCTTTCCTCCTCTTGAAAAGCCTGCATTGTTAGTTGCAGAATTTTTATTCTTCATGAATCTGTTAAATTTTCTCACCATCATATTTATGATTTCCATTTTTGGTACTTCTGCATCTGATTCAGCTTTGGGTTCAAGATTCTTTGTAACTTTCTTACTTGTAGCCTTTAGAGCAATTGATTTCTTTTCTTCAATTTCTTCTTCCTCCTTTAGCCTTCCAAGCTCCAATTCATGTTCTCTGAGTTTTCCAAATAAGGTGGCCATGTCCATGTTGGTCAAGTCTCTTGATTCAAATATTGTAGTGACTTTCGGCTGCCAGTTTCTGTTGAGGCTTTTCATGATCTTTATGTTGATTTCTTCTTTATCAAACACTTTCCAGAGAGCCATAAGGTGATTGACTATGTGTGTGAATCATTTCTGTACTTCATAGATAGTCTCTCTCGCTTTCATTCTGAACAACTCATACTCTTGTATGAGAGAATTCTTTTTGGCCCTTTTCACTTCATTTGTTCCTTCATGTGTGACTTCAAGAACCTCCCACATTTCCTTAGGAGTTTTACATTGGAAAATCTTGAAAAATTCATCCATGGTTAGTGCTGATGCAATCATATTTCTAGCTTTAACATCATATTTCTAGCTTTAACATCATATTTCTAGCTTTAACATCATATTAAGCTCTTCGGTTCTTATCTTGAGTCCACTCTAAAAAAATTTTAAAAACAACTTTTCCATTTAAAACATGAGTGGGCTCATATGGACCGTTTAGAGTTGCATCCCAAACTCCTTTATCAACCGATTCAAGAAAAAATTGCATCCTTATTTCCCAAAAAGCATAATTTTCTCCAGCAAATGGTGGTGGTCTATTTGTCGAAGCACCTTCACCAAAGGTTTGAGAATTGAAAGCCATTTTCCACAATCAGTCGATTTAACGAAAATAGTAATCGACTAGTTTTTCAAATATTTTATGAAAACCAGCTCTGGTGCCAAATTTTAAAATAGAATAGCTCAATTTCTCACACCAAGCGGGGGGTGAATGGGTGAAGTATAAAAAATAAAACTTTCAAAAACTTTTTCACCAAAAGATATGCTTTTAACCTCTTCTTGAAACGAAAGTTAAAATATTTTCAATGCAGCGGAAATTTAATCGAATGCGTATAAAGTATAATCGATTTAAATTTAATACAGGTCAAAGTTGAACAATAACTCTTCGAAAGGAGTTATGGTGACAGAAAATATAAAGTAATGAACAAGACAATCAAGAAAATAAATCTTAAGAAAAAATGTTAGACACACAAAAAGAATTACCTAAAGAAAGACACTAGAATAGATGAACAAAACCAAAACCAAATAGAGTAGAGAGAGATTACTTTTTGTCTTCACAAACACCGAGCTAATAGTGCAATGTGAGCAGAGGCAATATGTCTTGTCAAAAGTGTCATTTCCAAGTGTCATGTTCAAGTGTCATAGCAAGTCCAAGTGTCATGTCCAAGTGTCATGTCAAAGTGTCCTGTCAAAGCAATTTTTGCTTTTCACCTTTACTTTTAGTTTAGCTTATACTTTTTTGTTTATACTTTTTTGTTTTCCCCCAAAAGTTAGAAATGGAGAATTTGTTTTAGTAGCTTAGAGTCCATGAGTCAAAAAATGGGAGAATTCTTACTAGAATCAAAATAGAGCATGAAACTCAAAGAAACACAAGAGAAACATAACTCTAAGAACTTGTCAATGGTCTAATGACAAGCATGAACTCTAATATACAAATAAAAAACACTCAAATGGATGTATATAGTGTAATTTTGAAATCCGAGTGGAACATATTTTTTTTTGTGATTTTTGCAAAGCTCAAACTAAGAGAAAATGATGTAGAAAAGACAACACATGACTCTAAACAACATGGATGGAAATAAAAATAATAATGACCCAAGATTGACATAAAAGTAGAACCAAATATATGAAGAAAGACTCAACAAAAATATAAAATCAAACTACAACACTTGTATATGGAAACATAGTGGTAAAAATCGAATGGTTCTAAGAAGAACAAACTAGAACCATAAAAACAAAATGTATGGACGTAAACAATGGAAGACAATAAAGAACAATACAAACCATATAATATTTGACCTTTAATACAAGGCCTAAAAGGAATCCTATACTACTTGATCGTTAATGCATGGTAATGACCCATGATAATAAGAGCTCAGACCCACCTTCCACATTCACAACCATTAGTAAAATTTACCTTCATACATAATATCATTATAACCTTACTGCACACTAAAAAATACTTCTTCTAGATCCAAATGGTATCAACTCAAAGTCATGCCCTTTCAGATCTATGTTGTTTCCCTCAAATCTCTCTTGGTAAGAACTTTTCTGCATCATCCCAAGCATATGGGTCTCACATAATAGTCCATCACTAGGGCAGTGAAGGGAAACGACATCGATTGTTTTTGACAATATGTTTTGGTTGTGAAATCGAGGCATATACAGACGAGGTAAAAGATGTGAGACTTTTGGCCTCGGTTCCAACTGAGGTAATATCTCAAAGGATACTGCCTCGGTTCTTCAACAACCGAAGTAGTAAGGGAGAAAAAAAAGGGGACCTATGGCACCGGTTCTAGGTTGAACTTCTGCCAAAGCCCCTTTGTTTTTTTAAAAAAAAAATCAGTATTGGAGAAAGAACTGAAATTAAAGATGCTTCAGATGATCCTTCGGTTATTACTAGAGAGCTCCAGCGATTGAGTTCTGAGGCTGAGAATTTCAAAATAATGGGAGAATCTGCAAAAGCAGAAGTTCTAGGAACAATGTCCGAGATTGAACAGACAAAAACCATGATAAGAACGGCTAAAATCAGATTGGTTGCTGCCAGGAAAATGAAAGAAGCTGCAGAAACTTAGTAAGTTAATAAATTAAGAGTAATTGTACCAATTGAAATGGAATAAGGCTTGGAAGAAAACGGGAATAAAGTTTGGAAGAAAAATGCATTTGCTGAATCCAACACGTAAATAAATTGAACCATTGAAATGAAATAAATAAAATAAGCAAGGCTTGAGCTGAACATTGATGTAACTGAGAGTGGATGTGACACTTGCAATGAAAATGTTGGAAGTGGATGTAGCTTTTTAGAAATAAAAAATAAAAAAAATTCCTTTCACCAAGGCATGACACCTTTGCTAACGTAAAGCCTTTCTCCAAAATGAAAGATGCTCCCTTGCAGCCGTGACAACAACTTCCCAGCGTGCAGCTCCTTGTGGCAGTGCTCTCCTCTTCGGTGACGGCTGGCTCCTCACACGTCCAACCCTTGCTTTCTTCAATTTAGAATCAAAACTAAAACCTTGTTACTTCCAGGACGTGACAGCAGCTTCCAAGATGAAAGATATGAATCCCCTAAATTTCTACTGGAATCAAAAGGAAATAAAGAACCAGTGCAAAAAAATGCTAGCCGAAACAACGTGTTTCTCTCATTTCCGTAACAGCCCCCAAGGTGGCGGCTCCCACACACGTCCCTCCTTTATCTACATAACAAGCAATGACTTAAGCAACATAACAAGCAGACTTGGAGACCTAACCCAGAAATGCAGATTCAAGAACAAACAAAAAAAATTGAATATCATTAAGACCTTTAATCAAACAGTTCATAAGCAAAAACTGAACTATTGAAACCAGCCAAGCAATGCTCCACCAGTGGCGCACCAACATGTTCGAAAATATCTAGCTGAAAAACCAGATCTGAAAGTGCATCAAACACCGAAATCAATAATTGTGAAGAAGCGAGAAAGGCAAGAGCGACCTTCGTCCTTAAGCTGAAAATGGGGAAGAAGCACCAACGACGGCAGTGGCAGCTGGGCAACGACGACAACCGGGGCGACGACGACAGACTGGGCGACGATAGCAGACTGGGCGACGACGACGACGACTGCAGGGACGAAGGCCGTGAGGGAGAACGAAGAAACTTCAGCTTCTACAAGATGAAGAAGAGAGGCCGCGAGGAAGGAGGAAAACGAAGGTTCAGCCGAGGAAGAAAATGGAGGTTCAACAGGTGGTGATGGCTAGAGAGAAAATGCAGTAGAGGGAGGAAATGCACAGCAGAAGCGGAAGAAAGAAGATGCACAGTAGGTTAAGTGGCTACGCCAAAAAGTGTGAGTGAGGATATGCTTCGGGTATTCAACTAACCGATGCCTTAGCTCCAAACATATGCTTCGGTTCCACCAATTAACTGACGCAATAGCACAGTCCTGAGTGGTTTGCAGTGGGGTTGCAGGGTGTGGCAAGCCTATAGACATCGGGTCTGCTACCAACCGATGCAATAGGACCTTTTCTAAAAAGTTGTCAGCCAAAAGTCTGATTTGCAGGACGCCATACAGAAGGATAGGCATCGGTTCTGCAGCTAACAGATGCAGTATGCTTCTTCCACCTCGGGTTTCTCTAAACCGAGGTATATACTTCTTTATGATTCGGTTTTTGCTTAACCGAAGCTTATATGACGCGTCAGTAACCACTTTTTCTACTAGTGCATGTATCACCTTTGAGTTTTTAGGAATGAAAAAGTCTTCAACCATGCAATCTTCCTTGGACTCGTGTCCTATCAACAACGATGCCATTGAATGCAACCTTAGGCTTTCCTTTATAACCATGTCCAAATACTCTAACTTCTCTAAGTATGATTCTTCTACCTTCCTCTCCATACTCACCATGCTTTCCAGTTCCATTTGGAGTTTCTTCATCACCCTTGGATTCTTTAGCAGCTCCGAAAGTTCTCACTCTATTAGCAGAAGTATCTAACCAGCCAACATTTCCTTTTCAAAATAAAATAAAATAAAATAAGTGTGAAAGAAGAATGAGAGTTTCAATCCAACTAATATATGGCACTGTGAATAAGAAGACAAAAGATAGAAAACTGATACAGTTAGTGTAATGATAAATCATTGGGCTAGATTGCTAACATCAACTAACTCAATAATAAGGACTTTGGGGTAGTTTATGTAAAGAATTTGATCTTTTTCTATGTAATGGTACTAAGCAAATGATTGAGTTTGATGTTTAAAACATATGTTCGAGGAAAAAAAAAGACTCAACCATTTTGTGTATATCCCTTACCAGCAATATGGCTTTGATATTGGGTCTTTCATCACAGTACTTCGATTCTTCAGTACGAGTCGCAACATGACATCGACAAAGTCCTTCACCTCATTCTCCCCCTTCTTTGATTCAAAAGTTGCATGAACTTCACACATGTCATAATAAGTTATTATAGAAAACATTTTTTCAGTAGTGTTCACCTTTTTTTGTTACTCAGGGTACACAGAGTTACTGTATATAAACCATTCAAAAGGATTGAAACTAAACAATGTAGCATAAGATCACTTTTTCAACACAAAGCTAAGTAAGTGGATTATTAGGAGAATGTTGCAGGAGGGTTTGGAATATTTTAAGAACATTTGTATGCGTGAAAACTTAAACGCCAAGCTCAACTGTGCTGTGTAGTTGAAGAACACAGCATGAGTAACTTTGTTAACATACATACTGACTCAATTACTTTAATTCGTAGTAAAGATTAGTTTCTATCCAGAGAAGGAAATGCATGTTTAATGGGTTCTTGAATTATTTAAGACAAAGCAACAGAACTGCAGCAACTTTTCATTAATTCTCATCCATTCATTTCTGAAATCAGAAGTCAAAAATATAGGATGATGAATCTCAAAAAGCAATATAACAATTGAGAATTGGTTCGATCACCAGGCTAGTTTGTATGAAGAGCATCCGTTAGGAGATGTCAATTCATTAAATATATCAAATATATCTCCATACATCAAGGGATTAAGCTCTAGCTTTCCACAGAAGATACTCCGGACAACAAAAAGAGAAAAGGAAATGGGAATTTGGTTTAAGTACAAAGCAACAAAGTGGGGTGGTTACAAATTATGGAAACTTAGTAGCCTGGTGGCTTGTAGGCAATGAAACTGATGCACTGGACTTGACGAACGTTGTCAAAACCAATGATACGGACGAAGCCGTCGGGGTGGGCAGTGCTGGCCTCTTGAACCTCCTTCAAAACCTGAGAAGAATCAGTGCACCCATACATAGGCAGCTTCCACATGGTCCAGTACCTTCCATCATAGTATCCAGGTGACCTGTTGTTCGCACGATGTGGGAAAGCGTCCTATAAACAAACACATCATTACCATCAAAACTCAAAACTAAAATTCAACCAAAGGGCTTCCAAGAAATTTACCGTTGCATTTAACTCGAATTCCAAGCAAGGGACCCATCCGCTCCTAAGAAGGTAGTCTACTTCCTTAGCAAGCTGTTCCTGAGTCAGGTCTGGCAGGTAAGACAGAGTCTCGAACTTCTTCTTCCCAACTGTCGGCCACACCTACCCATTTCCATCATGATTTCAGTAACCTTTTCTATACCCTAAACATCCATCTAACATATAATTCCAATCGATTTCTTACCTGCATGCATTGCACTCTTCCACCGTTGTTTGCAACCGAAGTAATGTCATTGTTTGTCTTCCTGGTTGGGAACCCACCCAAGGACTTCAGCCCAGTGAACGGAGCCACCATGCCGGCACCGGCACGGTTAACGGTGGTAACAGCCGGAGAGGAGATCATTGATGAAGCCATTTCCTTCACCTTCTTACTTCTGAATCACTTGCAGTTCTGCTGCTAGATGGCCAAGCTTCTTCTCCTTCTTGCTATATATAATAGTGTGATCTGTTCAGTATTAATCCAATGGTTTCAAATGGAAGGGATCTGTTCCTGACATGTTACAACCGTTGGATTCTATAAGTGATGACATTACAGCATATTGTCCACACGAGTAAGGAAAATATTTGAATGGTAGCCTTATCGTTAGGTACCATGTGGAACTGACACGTGGAACAGGTTCCATTATCTTATCCCTTCCTTGGAAGAACGTAAATGTGTGATGCTGGTGGAATTGATATTTTTTGTGAGTGGTTTGTACTAATGTGCCTTCATTCCATATTGGCCAAACATATTATGTGATTATCATTTCTCATGCATGTTTTATTTTATTACTCGTGTATGTAAGAGAATACCCTTTGTCTTGTCCCTTTGTTTCAGTAACGTTTTATATTTTAAGGTGAATGTGTATTGAAAAAAAAATCAAGAGAACCACCATATCAGCTGACAGATTTTATCCCTTTTGTTTGGTAACTGAAAAACTTACTTCAGTGAGGGAATCCTTTTAGTATTGCTCAAAATATTCATTACAGTACGTTTTGTTATGTTAAGATATGTTTGAATGTAACAGTAGTAAAGTAGATAACCAGAATGTGTATATGGTGTAGAAGGGTTGGTAGATGATGGGCTTATCATGCTTGGTTGATTAATGGCCAAGCATACGCTTCAAAGATATAATTTGGTCATAACTAAATCAATGCCCTCAAACCTTATACCGTAAAGTGCATTGCATATAAGCTAATAGCAATAAAGCACAAATTAAAAGTCAAGAATTACATGAAGTTCAAAGGATGTGACCCTCATAATTTAATCAGGCAAAATATGAGAAGAGCTGCCAATAAAATACTGCAAATTTTCGGTGTGTAAGTTTATGATTATGCTTGAAGAACTGATATAGTGTTTTAGATGAAATTGGTTAATGGTTTAGAATTTCACATATGGAGTGGTAAAATTGTTAGTTTGTTGTAAAATTCTGTTCACATGTTAGTTCCAGTGAATTTTTCGAAGAAACTCTTGGTTTATTTATTCTTGAAGAGATCATGGTTCGATATTTCTTCCGAGCACAATTTGTCTTGTATGGATTTTTCTCATACTTAGTCCCCACCAAATGAAAGCAAATATCTACATGTAGAGGGTGCTTCTATTAATAGATCCCCACTATTTACTAGTGAAAATTCTGCATTTTGAAAAGTTAGAATGTAAATATTTATTGAGTCAGTTGATGTTGATATTGGGGAATTTGTTATGCATGGTCCTTTTGTTCCTACTATTACAATTAACAATATGCAACCTAAATCTCGTGATCGGTGGACTACTGAAGAAAGGAGGAAAGCTCAACAAGATGTAAGAGCTCGTAACATTATTTCATCTGCTTGAACTGTCGAAAAGTTTTATAGGATATATGTTTGTAAGATTGCTCAAAAAAATATGAGAAGTGCTGAGAGTAACCCACAAAGGTACATATGATGTTAAGAGAGCCATAAGAATTACCTTAATCCAGGAATACGAGATGTTCAAGATGAAGCAAGGAGAAATTATCTCAGATGTTTAAAAATGCTTCACCAACATCGTCAACCATCTCATACGACTAGGTAAGTCATTTGGGGTTGATGAGCTTAACATAAAAATTTTAAAATCTTTAGACAGGTCTTGGCAACCAAAAGTGACTGCAATTTTTGAGTCATAAAATTGCAACACAATAACCATGGTGAAATTATTCGAAAAGTTAAGAGAGCATGAACTTGACCTTGGAAGACTAGACGAAGAAGAAGGAATAACCAAGAAAAAGTCTCTAGCCTTCAAATATGAGGTAGAAAAGAGTAAGAGCAAAATAGAAGATGAAGACTCGGAAGAAGAAGAAAAATTAAGTCTCCTAATCAAAAGGCTCAACAGGTTCATGAAATCAAAAGGCAAAAGAAGATTCAAATACGAAAAGAGAGAAAATCAAAGATCTTCCTTAAACTACAAATGCTACGATTGTAGAGAAAAGGGGCACTTAAAAGTTGACTATCCAAATCAAAAGAAGGGTGAAGAAAAGAAAGAAAAGAGAAACTTCAAGAAGAAGAAAGCTACATCGCATGGGATGATGACAACAAAACAATTTCTGACTTGAGCGATTCTGATGAAGAAGCAAAAATTTATTTGATGGCAGATGACAACATAGTTGGAAGCCAAGTAAGTACTTCTAGCGATTCTGAAAACTCTATTGAGTATGATAGTGAAGATGAATTGCTTGATACTTATGCTGCTTTATTAGTTGAATCTAAAAAATTAGGTATAGCTCATAAGAAATTGAAAAGGGATTTTAAAGAGCTAAAATTGAATTTTGAAAATATTCTTGAAGAAAATAAAGATTTGAAAAATAAAATTTTATATTATGAAAAAGGTAAATATACTAGTAGTGATGAATGTTTATCTTGTGTAAATTATAAGAAACTACTAGATAAAACAACCTTAGGAGAATGTAGTAAAAATGTTGAAGAAAATAACAAGGTTGTTAAAAAATAAGTATGTTCCTAGAAATAAAAGTAAAAATAAAAATCAAAGAACCCATAGAGTTTGGGGAGAAAAAGGAAATACTTATAGCAACACAAATGTTTCATGTTTTTATTGTATGAAAAAGGTTCATACTTCAAAAAAATGTAAAATTAAGCATTATGGTGTTCCAAGTGGTAGATATGTTTGGGTTGTAAAATGATTCAAAATTTTCAATCTAACCTAAAGGACCCATAAAGTTGTTTGGTACCTAAATAACTTATTTGTTTTTTTTTTTGCAGGAATTATCAAAACCAAGGAAGTTTATGTGGTGTCTTGACAATGGATGTTCAAAACACATGACTGGAGACAAGAAGAAATTTACAAACTTTTGGAAAAAGGAACGAAAACAAAAAAGGAAAAATCCTTTGAATATGAGATATTGGAAGTGAAGATACCTTGATGATCAAAGACGTGTTGTATTCAAAACGATTAAAGCATAATCTAATCAGCATAAGTCAACTATGCGATAAAGGATTCAAGATAGAACCTAAGAACATTAAGGAAGCTTTTCAAGATGAACAATGGTGTATAATAATGCAAGAAGAACTAAACCAGTTTGAAAGAAATCAAGTTTGGGAATTGATTCTTGGGAAAGACACTCATCAAGTAATTGGAACCAAATTGGCATTCAGAAACAAACTGGATGAAAATTGAAATATAACCAAGAACAAAGTTAGGCTTGTAGCATAAGGATATAGTCAAGAAGAAGGTATAGATTATGATAAAAGATATGCTCCAGTTGCTAGGGTGAATTTGAAATGTCTATGATGGGAGAACTAACATTCTTCCTCGGTCTTCAAATTAAGAAAATGAAAGAAGGTATGTTCATTTCTCAATCCAAATATTGTAGAGAAATTCTTAAAAAGTTTGAAATGGACAAAGCAAAGGAAGCATCTACACCTATGGAAACCTCTTGCTATCTTGACAAAGATGAATAAGGTAAACAGGTAAATCAAACTAAATATAGATGCATGATCAGTTCATTGTTATATCTTACAACTAGTAGACCGAATAGTATGCAAAGTGTTTGTGTATATGCTAGGTATCAATCTAGTCCTAGAGAATCTAACCTTACCGTAGTCAAGTATATTGAAATATCTTAAGGGAACTGTATCCTTTGGTTTATGGTATCCATCATAAATGAAACCTAGTCTTGTAGGTTTTTTAGATCCTGATTATGGAGGTTGTAAGATAGAGAGAAAAAGCACTAGTGAAACATGTCATCTTCTAGGTAGTTCCTTAGTATCTTGGCATTCTAAGAAACAAGCATGTGTAGCCCTATCAACCATTGATACTGAATACATTGTTGTTGGAAATTGTTGTGCACAAATTTTATGGATCATATACCACTTAAGTGTGATAGTACAAGTGCAATCAATCTTACAAAGAATCCCATAATGCACTCTAGAACCAAGCATATAGAGATTCAACATCATTTCCTTAGAGATCGTGTGCACAAAGGAGATTATGAGATAAAATACATAGACACAAAACATCATTACTTGATATTTTCACTAAAACATTGCATAAAGATAGATTTTTTGAGCTTAGAAGAGATTTGGGAATGTTTAAAATTTCTTACAGTTGATTTTGAGCAATTTTAAGTGTTTTTCGTAAATCACCGTTCAATAGTCGATTTCCTCATTGCAATAATCGATTTCCTCATTGCAATAATCAATTATTTCTTACAATAATCAATTATGACTGATCAATTATCATTAATAATTGATTATTTGCAATTTTTGGGTTTTATCTTTAGCAACAATAATTGATTTCCTTGCTTCATTAATCGATTATTTATGCCATTTGACCATTAGAAACCCAATCTAACCGTTGGCAACGGTTATAAACATCTCTTTTACCCCATTTTGACCCTTGGCACTCATTTCCTATATATAGGACCCTTGTTTGCTCGTCCTATTCACCATTTTTCAGCTCATTTCATTCTTTATGTGCAAATCAAAATAAACTTTGCTCAAAAAAATTTCCAAATTTGTTTGTCGATCTGATTTCTTGTTTCCAGTTCAGTATATTCCCTTTTTTTTCACATAAATTTCTTGATCGATATGGTTGAACCTTCAAGGCATAAACTATAAGACTCTAGGAAAATGTTGTCATTAGGGAATAATGTGGTTATGAAACTTGGACCTTGTTGTTTAACAATTGATGGTTGATAATTAGAAGTTTTCTAAAATTCTAATTGTTAAAACAGAAGTTCTTAGTTTCTCACACCAAGAAGGGGGAGTTGAATTGGTGATGTGCGTAAAAATGTTTGATTTCAAAATCTTTTTCGCAAAGTAGGATGTCTTGGGACTTTTCTTGAAACACAAGTAAATTTGTATGCAATGAAACAATATGCTTAATCGAATGCAATGACTACTCGACTATATGTAGAAATAGAGAAGAGAAAATTCAAACACTCTTTTTTATACTGGTTCGGCCAAGCCTACATCCAGTGTCCTTCCAATCAATGTGAGTTAGAAGCCCATGCACTATAAAGATCCGAGTTTTTACACCAAGGTTTTTACAATGACCTCACGTCAAAATGTAAAACACCTCTTTAACCCACTAATCTAATATAGGCAGTACAAAATAGACACGCAGCAAGAACAATCATCTTCTGCTGTCAACCCCTTTGAGACACCCTCAAAGTCAAGAACCTAGTTCTTCTTCTTGTATACACCACAGGGAATTCTAGCAACTCTAAGCTATTGCCAAAGCTTTCCTGATCACGTAGAAAACACCTTTGTGTGCAGTAGGACCAGACGTTTCCGAAACATATCAACCTTGCTACGTAAGAAACCTTCAAGACTTCGATCACCACGACCGTTCTTGGTTCTTGGAGCTTTTCTCTCTTATGTAAGATATCACTGAGTTCACTACAAGGATATGAAAGTGTTAAGATCAATTCTTCTTCAGAAATCAATTCACACATCAATATATAGAATAACATAAAACATACGCGTTTTAATCGATTTGACTATTAATGTAGTCGAATACATTTGACTGTTGTAACAGAATAATAATAGTCAAATGCATTAATTAAAACCACATTTAATGTAATCGATTCACAGTAAATGCTTGGTCAACATATATAAAAATATGATCGTTGTGACAGTTATGTCAAGCATTTAATCAGTTTTCAAATCAATAACTAATTTAGTCGAATACAAGTTGCATGCAATCGATTAAGTAAGAATACTTAGCACATTTTTTAAAACTTTTCTTCATAAAATTCATCACAGCACATTTGAAAAGTATTTTTGTAAATATACGAGTTTTAATCAATTTCATCAATAATGTAATCGACTTAAAACTTGTTCTGCCACATTTCAAAATTCAAACATAAGTGTTTGTGGTTTTTCATTTCTGAAACCTCATGTTATGCATACACAGATAAAGTCACATTTTAAACACAATGGTATGCTTTGATCAAATAAATATGTTCACAAATATGCTTTACAAATGCAACACAGTAAGCATATAAGCATGTAACATGTAACATAGTACAACCACATGAGTTTTTATTAACTATGTATTGTCATAATCAAAAACACATATATCACTAAGATTATGTGTTCAACTAAATCTGTGTTCCCCCTATCAACAATCTGAACAATCTCCCCCTTTTTTGATGATGCACAACCATGATTAATAAAACCATGTTGTACAGTCATAATGACAGATTATCCTCAATTACAATTCTCCCCAATCATATCAAATATTCTCCCCCTTTGGGCATTAGCAAAAATGGTATTGAATATTTAGTAATTGAAACAAAGATAACCAAACATATAGAGATGCATCAATCAAATAATTAGAATTAATATAATGCTCCCTCTATCACTGATATTCACATGAATTAATTAATTTCTCCCCCTTTGTGGAAACATGTGAACTAATCAAACATATACAACACTCCCTTGTCATTATGCATGTTTAAACACTAAATCACATATGCATAATACAGACATATCAGAGTATGTAACATTCAGTATATAAGAGTATATACAAGCAATGTATCAGAGCGATGTTTAAAAAAATTGTATCAGAGCAATTTGTATTACTTAATATTAAAGAAAATTGATACTTCACTAGTAAAAAAACGGTTTTTTAACTCATACCATACGCTTCGGTTTTGTAAAAACCGAAGGATAAAAAAATGTGGTGGCATTTTCATAGTTATGGTGAAGTTATAGGCCTCAGTTGTCTGCGGATCGAGTCAATAAGACCGTTCGGCTTCGGTTCTGCTATGAACCGAGGTAGTAACCAAACGTTCCAAGCATTTTTTCCACTAATATGCCTCAGTTGTCTGGGCACAGAGGTAATAGAACTGTTCGGTTTCGGTTCTGTTATGAACCAAGGCAATAACCGAACGTTTCATGTTCATTTTGTCCACTAATATGCCTCAGTTGTTTGGGGACAAAGGCAATAAGAACATTCGATTTTGGTTCTGCTATGAACCGAGGCAGTAACCGAACGTTCCATGTTCATTTTGTCCACTAATATGCCTCGGTTGTTTGGGGACAAAGGCAATAGGATCATTCGGCTTCGATTCTGCTATGAACAGAGGCAGTAACTGAATGTTCCAAGTTCATTTTTTCCACTAATACAGACTCGGTTGTTTAGGGACAGAGGCAATAGGAGTGTTCAACTTCGGTTCTGCTACGAACAAAGGCAGTAACCGAATGTTCCAAGTTCATTTTGTCCACTAATACTGACTCGGTTGTCTTGGGACAGAGGCAATAGAAGTGTCCATCTTCGGTTCTGCTATGAACAGAGGCAGTAACAGAATGTTCCAAGTTCATTTTGTCCACTAATACTGACTCGGTTGTCTTGGGCCAGAGGCAATAGGACCGTTTGGCTTCGATTTTGCTATGAACAGAGGTAGTAAGCGAACGTTCCAAGTTCATTTTGTACACTAATATTGCCTCGGTTGTTTGGGGATAGAGGCAATAAGATCGTTTGGCTTCGGTTCTGCTATGAATCGAAGTAGTATGTTTTGCCAGACATGTTACCTTCTCTGGAACCGAATGTTCCAAGGCATTAATATGCCTCGGTTTAGGCGCGAATCAAAGCCTATAGGACCGTTCGGCCTCGGTCTTTTACCCAACTGAGGTATTGGCCCCTACATAAGTTCAAATTCATAACACTAAACGCGAATGCATTTTCTCGCGCAATGTTCTTCCTCTTGCCTTCCGCGCCTCCAAAGAAGTTCCTTTTCTTCTCTCCGTTCTAATTCGTGGCAAAGGAGGTTTGATTGTATTTCCAATCTCTTCTCTCTACCATTTATCTTCTTCCCCCTTTCTCACTGGTGCTAGGTTGGTAATGCAGAGAGGGGAAACACCACTTTTTCTTCCCTATTGTTGGTTTCTCTCAACAAACCTTATTCAAAGGTTCTATTCCTAATCTCTTTTCTCTGCCCTTTTTAAGACTTCTCTCAACAAACTTGCTTCAAGCTTCTTTCTTCTTCCTTTCTCATAGACAACAAACATGGGAGAGGCGACTACGGTTAAGCGAGGGCGCGACATGGGCATTGCGATGGTGAGGCGAGGAAACGACAAAGGCACTACGATAGCAGCGAAAGAACAATGATGAAACGGCTAGGGCTCGACGAGGGCAAGCACCGTTCAGCGAGGGCGAGAACTGTTCGGTTCAGTACGAACCGAAGCATAAAGTCTGAAAAAAAATTAAAACACCCTACTGCTTCGGTTACCTAAGAACCGAGGAAAAATCTGACCTTTTTTTGCCTCGGTTAAGAACCGAGGCAAAAAACACATACCCTTTTTTGCCTCCCCTATATATGTCTCGGTTGTGGAACCGCTGCCTATAGGTGAAAACAATCGTTCTTGTTTCCCTTTACTACACTAGTGGTTGTTATATTAGCAAATTAGTTTAATCACTTATTATCTCAAAACATATTCACAGCGGATTTATAACAAAGATATAAGTTGAATAAACAATCAACAGAAGGTAAGACAAGGTTTAAAGGTATAAGATATCAGTAGTTTGGAATCTTCAAACTGAATGTCGAAACCCAATCGATTAAAGGTCCATCTGAATCGATTTCGTGTTGAAGCATATTGTAGATTTTCCATTCTTTCTCAGTCAGCCAACAATGTTCCTGCATAACCATTCAACTTCAACTAGATCAAGCATTTTAGTATTAATGCAGTACAGTAAACAATACAATTTATGTATGAATATGCAATGATGTGAATATAACAATAAAATCTGTCAAATTGCATACATACACATTTGTGTTAATTGATTAAAACTATCAGTTTTATACAATCAATTACAGATATAATCATCCAAACACAAATTGATTTAAACTGAAATAGTCTTCCATTTCATTCATATAATAAGAATTTATTACAATTGAAAAAAAATGTGGCATATAATGCCGTCAACCGAAACAAAAGAAAATATCAAACCAAAACAGATACAGAACAGAGATATAAAATGAACTCCATAATAAAATTCTAAGGCCCTATTCTGATTTAGACATTTCCATCAAATTCTCTTCATTGGATACGTCATCCTCATCTATTGATTCCTCTGTTGATGTGGAGCTATCCACATAATTCTTAATGATTTCATCCATTTTCTTCTCCATATGCATTATAGATTTCTTCATTTTACTAGTCTTCTTAGAAGTTTTCTCAAATATGTTTATCACAAATATCTCAAACTCAGATTTGGGAGATAAGGAGATTGGTTCACTATCAGAATCAGATACCTCATCTTTGTCTTTGGTTTGAGTTTGTTCATCACTGAACACATCCCATGGTCGTCTTCTTCAAACCAATACATGTTAATGTTGCCTTTCCAATTTCATTGGTTCTGTTATATATGACCTTGGTCTCACTAGTAAGAACTACTTGAATAAGTTTCAGAATTTTACTAACGAACACACCATAGGGTAGGTTGAGACAGTCGTTTATACCTATATCAATCATATGTTTCTTGAATACAGGTACCCAATTTGTTGGTATTCTGAATTGAATTGCATTCAACAAATACAGATCTTCTGATGTTAGCTTGTCATAGTGAAATCTTCCAGGTACCAGTACCCATTCTAGGATGTATGCAATCATCTTTTCTTCTTTATTCAATCCCCTATGCAGAAAACCTTTTTCTTTCTTGTATCTTCTAGGATACCTCATGCAATCCTTATACATTTGTCTTTTTTTAGTCCACCTATTATGCAGAGAATTAGGTAAAGATGACATGCATCCTTCATCTTTGAGTCCAGCAACCCGAAGCCAAGTATCATTATTGATTATGATGTCCACACCTTTTACACGTGAATGAATATCACCGTTGATAACTTTGATATTTTTATAGAACACACTAACCAATTTTGGATAGCACTCATCCTTCATCTAAACAAATGTAGAGAGACCTTGATGAGCCATTTTTTCCGGGAATATAAATCCTTCATTTTTGAACATAGATAATTCAAGTTACTTGTAAGGGACAATTGTTTTGACATTTTTCCACCCCATGAAACTTTCTATAGCAGCATCGTAACTAATCCATCCTGTACGACTTGCATTTCTTTCAGATGCGGGTACCCTTCTAGTGCGTTTGGACAAAGAGAATGATGCCATTTTCACAAGACTCACCAGAAAAAACTTACGCAACTTTTAGGGCTTTTCTTAGAGCTATCAACGAAACACAATGATACACAACGATTTTCTAAACAATTACTTATGAGGGCACGAAGAAGAATCTCACAAAATCAACCCCATTTAAATTTTCAAAAAACATTCAAAGCCCATAACAGAGAGATTTAATTGACTTTATTATTATTAGAATCGATTTTGTACATAATAAAGTTTCACTTAAAACAAAGAAACACACATACAGATCATAATCTATTAAAAGTCATACAACTAATTTTTTCAAACAAACAAGTCAACCATATAGGCATTCATCAATCATGCATATAATCAATCATTCATACATATATTTATGATGCATGAATGCATGAGAAATAAGTTGTTCCAGTTACCACATTTAAACTTGTGATTTTTTCAATTGTAGTTCATCCTTGAGCACTGCACTACTTCATTCAGTCGCTCATTTTCCTGCAGAACAATTAAACGATTTTGATGCAGGTACCCATACAATCTTGGGCCCTTTTTTGTTAGTTGTAAGGGGTTTTTCTTTAGGAATCCACTTATATTCTCTTTTAGGAATCCACTTATATTCTCCTTTAGGAATCCACTTATATTCTCCTTTAAGAACACCAATCTTTCTGTAGTAGCAATTTCTGACATTATGACCAATAGTATTGCAATAGAAGCAAGCATTTGAGATAGGTTTACTTAGATCAATAAACTTCTTAGGGTTGATCCTATTACTCTTTTCTTTATAACCAATGCCTTGCCTATTAATTGCTCTACCTGAAGATCTTAACACAACATCTAGATTATCTTTTCCTTGAGTGATTTAGCTAGAGTACTTGTTAAGTAATCTATCCTTTCTAAGTGTATTGGACAATTATCACATTTCCTTTCCACAATCTGTATTTCAAATTAACATTTGTTTTAGCATATTGTAATGCAACTTCTAATTCATTTTCTACCTTTTCAGTATCCCTTACAAGGTTATCAATTCTATATTCATAATATTTACTTTTAGAGGTTAATCGATTTACCTTACACTATAGTCGCATTGCATCTACATGTATTTCTTGAAATGCGTCTAGTAGCAAGTCATACTTGACTTCGATAGGCTCACTCTCAAAATCATCATCACTGTCTTCATCATAGTTGTAGAGCCTACCATGAAACACAAATTTGACTCCTCTTCAATATTGCAATCATCGTCGCTTGAAGAATCACCCTCATTGTTCTCCTAGGCTATATAGGCTTTCCTTTGCTTGCTCTTTTTGCCCGGAGGGTACATGGTGTGAATCTTCTGCCTATTCTTCAAGTTTGAACAATTTCTATTCAAACTCTTCAGGATTTTTATGTTGATTTCTTCCTTGTCAAACACCTTGCCGAGAGCCATCAAGTGATTTACTATGTGTGTGAATATTTTCTGCACATGATAGATAGTCTCTCCAGCCTTCATGCTGAACAACTCGTATTCCTGCACAAGAGAGTTCTTCCTAGCACGTTTTACCTCATCGGTTCCTTCATGTGTTACTTTAAGAACTTCCCACATCTCTTTTGCAGTCTTGCATTGGGAAATCCTGAAAAAACTCATCCATTGTTAGTGTAGAGGCAATTACATTTCTAGCTTTAATGTCGTATTGTGCTCTCCATTCTTATCTTGAGTCCACTCAGAAAAAAATTTTAAAACAGTTTTTCCATTGATAACATGAGTGGGTTCATATGGACCATTTAGTGTAGCATCTCATACACCTTTGTCCATGGATTCAAGAAAAATTTGCATCCTAATTTTTCAAAATACATAGCTTTCACCAACAAATAGAGGTGGTCTATTTGTTGATGCACCTTCACCAAAAGTTTGAGAAATAAAAGTCATTTTTCAAGATCGAATCGATTAGGCAAAAACCTTAATCAATTTCTTTTTCAAATATCTTATGAAAACCAGCTCTAGTCCTAATTTTTAAAAAAGAGGTGCTTAGTTTCTCACACCAAGAAGTGGTGAATTGGTGATGCGTAAAAATGTTTGCTTTCAGAATCTTTTTTGCAAAGTAGGATGTCTTGGGACTTTTCTTGAAACGCAAGTAAATTTGTATGCAATGAAACAATACGCTTAATCAAATGAATGACATGTTAATCGACTATATGCAGAGATAGGGAAGAGAAAATTCAAACACTACTTTTTATACTAGTTCAGCCAAGCCTACATCCAGTGTCCTTCTAATCAACCTGAGTTGAAAGCCAATGCACTATAAAGATTTGAGTTTTTACACCAAGGTTTTTACAGCGACCTCACGTCAAAATGTAAAACACCTCTCTAACCCACTAATCTAATATAGGCTATACAAAACAGACACGCAACAAGAAAAATCTTCTTCTACTGTCAACCCCTTTGAGACACCCTCAAAGTAAAGAACCTAGTTCTTCTTCCTGTATAGAGCAACTCTAAGCTATTGCCAAAGCTTTCCTGATCACGTAGAAAACACCTTTGTGTGCAGTAGGACAAGACGTTTCCAAAACAGATCAACCTTACTACGCAAGAAACCTTTAAGACTTCGATCACCACGGTCGTTCTTGGTTCTTGGAGCTTTTCTTTCTTATGTAAGATGTCACTGAGTTCACTGCAAGGATATGAAAGTGTTAAGATCAATTCTTCTTACAGAAATCAATTCATGCGTCAGTATATAGAATAACATAAAACAGACGTGTTTTAATCGATTTGACTATTAATGTAGTCGAATACATTTGACAGTTGTAACAGAATAATTGTAGTCAAATGCATTAATTGAAAGTGCATTTAATGTAATCGATTCATAGTAAATGCTTGGTCAACATATTTAAAAATATGACCGTTGTGACAGTTATGTCAAGCATTTAATCAGTTTTCAAATCAATAACTAACTTAGTCGAATACAAGTTGCATGCAATCGATTAAGTAAAAATACTAAGCACATTTTTGAAAACTTTTCTTCACAAAATTCATCACAGCATATTTGGAAAGTATTTTTGCAAATATAAGAGTTTTAATCGATTTCATCAATAATGTAATCGACTTAAAAATGTTGTTCTGCCACACTTCAAAATTCAAACATAAGTGCTTGTGGTTTTTCATTTCCAAAACCTCAAGTTATGCATACATAGAAAGCATATAAGCGTGTAACATGTAACATAGTACAACCACATAAGTTTTTATTAATTATGTGTTGTCATCATCTAAAACACAGATAACACTGAGATTATGGGTTTAACTAAACCTGTGCTCCCCCTATCAACAATCTCAACAATAATTATTAGGTTTATTATTTAATGTTATTATTGATTAAGTGGACCATATGATTGGTACATTGTTATTTGAATGATTTGTGTGTAGTGTGTTGTTATTAATATGATGTATTGGATTCACGGTAGAAGAATGATTTAGGAGTGAATAGGTGTGGGCCAAATTCTAGAAATAAAGAGAGTTAAATTAAACTTTTGGGAGTTGTCATATGACTTTCCCAATGATTTCAGCTCGTTGAGGATCGTTTTGAATCTGTTCAACATGCTTTAAATTTTTTTCTTTTTCAAGCATTGAAAGGAGTTCGTAGTGTCTTGTAAACATGCTCAGCTATTTCCTTTTAACTTCACTTAACCTTCATGAGTGACAACCAAGGTGTCCTACATTTCTTTGGCTCCATGGTAAGTGTGAACCTTCATGTATTCTTCTTCAGAGATAGCGCACATCAAAGGTTCTTCTGCATGTTAGTCCACTTGGTTTTTGAGAGTTGTTGATGGAAACCCATCTAGGGAACTCAATTCAAAGGAGTACTAACTTAAGCAAACTTGTTGAACAAAGACTTTTAAAAGCTCTTTCTTAATTCTTTTTCTTTAAGTCTTACAAGGATTCTCTTTAATATGTTTATATGTTGTTTTGTAGGGTGTAATAAGGGTAAGAAGTCATGGAACAACCAACAAAGGAGATTAATTAGCCAAGGAAAGCAAAGAAAAAGTTAGGAAGAAATGGGTGGAATTCCAGATTAGGAGTTTACCTTCCGAATTAGAGTTGTGAAGCAAAATGGCTTCCGGATTAGGATATGGCTCAGTTAAACCCCTCGCACGCCCAGCCTCTGCGTGACAACTTTATATTTGGTAAATGCGTGATCCAGCCACCTAGCCTCTTCAGCTCGACTTGTATTTCAATTTAAAGGGAAATTTACTTAGAGAGAAGGCTCTTTTTCACCTATAAATAAGAGGGCCATTACCTTGTAAAATTCACATTTGAAGTATAATGAAATGTTGTTGAGTTTATTTCAAGCTTCTTATACTCTTGGGTTAGACCTTGTGTCACTATTCTCTCACTCTCCTCTAGCTTCCTTCCCTGATAGGAAGGCCTATCGAGGTTAGAGGCTTTATATACTCTCCACTTCTTCACTCAAACATTCATCAAACACCTTACATGCATCAACTTTCATTGCTTCATACCTCATTCTGTTGCTACTTTGCTTTGAGAGAAGTTGTCCTAGCATGAAGCCTGGATGTGCTTCCATCATTTGGTATCAAGCAACGTCATCCACCTCTTCCATCAAGAGCTAAGCCACTCTTCAATTTAATTTCTTCCTTGTTGTGTTGTTCTTCATTCCACTTCACTATTGTTGATTTTCAGTTCTATTTGTGGTTTTAATTCGTGCTTCCAGTTGTAATTTTAGTGTTTTCGTTGTGCTAGTATGTTTGTCTTACATTTTAAATGGTGAATTTCTTTTGCTTGAGTCAATTTCACATTTCAATTTGAATTTCAGTTTGTCATTGTCTTGTGCACCTTTGGTTGCAGTGTTTGTTTTTGTTCAATGAGTTTAATTTTTTCTATTGTGCTTATTTCGGTTTGTTTAAGTTGAAAGTGCTAGACAAGCCATATATCTACCAATAAAGGCAATGAGAACTTATTCTAGCCTTGGTGATACAAGCTGAAGCACTAGAAATCAATTCTGATTTCATTTCTATTTTCAAATCTGTTACAGGATTTTAATTCTGGTGTAAATTATGAATCTGTTTGTCAGTTGGATTTTAGTCTTGTTGAAGGTTACTAAAGGTGTAGCAAATCATAATAAGCAATGAAATGCAATATGCATGGCTTGGTTGCTCAAAATCCTTAGCATATCACTGTTTGAGTTCTTATTTTTAGCTTTTCATTATGCTGCAATTTTGTGTTTGGTCCAATTCAAGTTTAGTCATGCTAAGATTTCCAATTCTAGCTTTGTTTAGTCCATTCATACTTCTTTGAGTAATTTTCACTATTGGTTAAGCTTTTTGATTCTTGGAAACCTAATTTTGGTGGTGTGATAGAATTTTTTTACTGCATAATTGGCCATAGCAAGGTGTGATTTCGGTTTATGTTGTTTCTATGATGTTGGAAAGCTTGAACAAGTTTAGATTGATGTTTGAAAGTTGCTAGAATAGTTCCTTTAATCATATCCTGGCCTATGTGCAAATTTGCTTTCTAAACCATCACTTTTTGGGTTAAAAATGGAAGTGAAGAAGTGATTTTGAGTTGCAAGCGATTTATAACTCATTTAAGAGTTTAGACAAATTTCAAATCATTAAAAAAAAGTTGCTTAAACAGTCAGTTGTGCTTTGGAATCACTTCCATACGAAATTGAGTGTTAAACCACCAAACCAGGGACATTTTTCTGGTGTAGAATAGTTATTCTAGCCATTATTTGGGTATTTCTTGTTCAAATGCATTTTTGGATTGTGGAAAAAGTTGGTTCAGTGTTTAGATTGAAAATAAATTATTAAAAGAAGTAGCATCAAGTGATATTAGAGCTTATAGAAGTGTATTCAAGTGTTAAAAAATTATAGAACCATGCAATCTAGTTTAGAGTCCTTAAAATTCCAAAAAACTCAAAATTTGAAACTCATTGGAGCATTTCATCAAACACTTTGGAAAAATATCAAACAGTTTGGGTCTGGACTTGGTTTAATCTGTGATTTCAATTTTCTTGCTTTCTTAATCCCTTCTAGCATCTTTCTTAGATTCATTTTGTGTGCCTACTATTGTTCAATACCTATTATTAATCAATGTTCCATTTCTGGACCTCCAAAGCGTCCATTTTCATTTTGTTTACTTCAGAATCCTAGTGTAGTGAAACATCTCTGTATGCTTGATGATTATCTGATGCATCTCTGTATGCTTCATTATCTGTATATCAATACCATTATGCTTACCCTTTTTGCTAATGCCCAAAGGGGGAGAATTATGTTGACTGGTAATTGATTGATAATATGTATTGAGTTGTGCAACATGGTTGATTATTAATCATGGTTGTGCATCATCAAAAAAGGGAGAGATTGTTGAGATTCTTGATAGGGGGAACACTAGTTTAGCTGAACCCACAATCTCAGTAATATCTGAGTTTTTGATGATGATAATCCATAATTAATAACACATGTGTATTGTTACATGTTTTATGCTTACATGTTATATGCGTATATGAGAACATGGTTGTGTTGTTGCTGCGTTGTTCATTGCATTTCACTTTGTTATATATTTGATTATATACATGAATTCATGACACATGTTTCTAGATAAGAGAAAACACAAGCGCTAATGTTGAATTTTAATTGTGTGGCAAAACAACAGTTTTAAGTTGATTTCATTATGGGGTGAGTCGATTAAAACTCGTGTGTTTGCACAAACCTTTTTCAAAGTGTGCTGAATTTTTTCAAAACTATGATTTACATGTTACATAGTCGATTATATGTGTGTTGCATTCGACTAAGTCTGTTACTATTTTGAAATTTTGTTAATGCTTAATATAACTATCTAACTGTCATATTTTTAAATATGTTGACCAAGCATTAAATGTCATTCAACTGCATTAATTGCGAATTCAATTAATTTCTTTGACTGCTACTAACTGCTATAACAGAATTGTTATATTCGACTGCATTAGTAGCTTAGTCGATTAAAATGCGTCAGAGATGTGTTATACTATAAATTGACACGAATTTGATTTATGTAAGAACTTTTTGTGAATCTAATAGTTTTTGTGATACTTTTCAGAATGTGATATCTTGTAGAAAGAGGAAAAGAACTCCAAGAATCAAGAAGTGACCGTGGTGATCATCTCCTTGTGATTTCTTTAAGAGCAAGTTTTTTGTGTATTCAAAGGGCTGATCAATTCTGCACATTTGGGTGTAGCTGCGAGATCAAAGTCTACAATCTTGTGAATATTGGATTGAGGTTCCCTGTTGTGACTACAGGAAGAAGAGCGTGCGGCGTTCTTGACTTTGAGAGGTGTCTCAAAGGGTTTAGACAGCAGGAGAAGGGATTCTTGTTGCTAGTCTAGTTATTGTACTACCTATCACTAGTAAAAAAATAGCATTTAAACTCGCACAATAAGCCTCGGTTTAGGAGAAACCGAAGCCTATCAGAATACGGTGGCATTTTTGTAATTTTGTCGAACTTAAATGCCTCGGTTCAAAGGGAACCGAGGCATATCAGCTGTATTACCTCGGTTGCAATTTTAACCGTTGCCTAATACCCTGAAAAATTCAACAGCTTTTCAGATCCTGCCTACTGCCTCGGTTCTCTGTGGCGAACCAAGACGTATAAGTTGAATGTAATTTCAAAAATGGCATTTTATATTTTTCTTTTATTTATTTCTGAGGTGTATAGGCATCTGTTGGTTTGTTAACTGAGGAATATAGGCATTTATTGCCTCGGGTAAGTGAAGAACTAAGGTAGTATAGTTTTTTATACTTCAGAACTCGTTAAAAATTTTAACCTACTGTTTAATCTTCTTCTTCCTCGCGCACCCAAGAAGTCTTCTTCTTCCTCGTGCAAACCTCCATTGCTCTGGTGCCATCCTCGTTGCTCGCTTTCTTCACACGTTGGAGCCTTTGGTTCTCTAGCTGCTGCTCCAAAGTGTCTCGTTGGGCTTGGTTGAGTTTCGCGAGATCGGAACGAAACTCTTTTCTCATGAAACGACGAGGACGCGGCGGCGACGACATGGTGGCGGCTAGGCGCTGGATCTCGTGATTTGGGGCTTGATTTCTAGTTTTGGTGATTTTTGTTTGTAGGTCGCGAATGGAGTTTCTGTGAAGACGAAGCTTTCAAAGGCACTGTCTCGCAATTTCCATGGTGGCACGATGGCTTCGCGTGATGAAGATGAGTTCTTGCGGTGGTTGTTGTAATTAGTTTCGCATATGGAGGAGATCGCGACGAGCTCGCGTGCTTGGAGGTTCGGAGATGATTTGGTGGAGGCGCGGAGAAAGAAAAAAACGCGGCTAGGGTTTTTGGAAAAATGGATATCCGATTTGGATCTAAAAAAATTAAAAAAAAATTAAAAACACTCTACTGCCTCGGTTGTCTATGAACCGAGGTAGAATCCGAAACCTTTTGCCTCGGTTCTGAACCGAGGCAAAAAGTCTACTCCTTTCTCCCTCGCATGTATATGCCTCGGTTGCAGAACCGGTGCCTATAAGCGAAAATATCCGCTGTTGTTTCCCTTAACTACACTAGTGTATATTTGATTAGAGGGTTAGAGAGGTGTTTTATATTTTTGACGTGAGGTCTCTATAAAAGCCTTGTTGTAAAAATCTTGATCATTATAGTGCATTTGCTTCCCGTGGTTGGAAGGACACTGGATGTAGGCAGGTTGGCCGAACTAGTATAAAAAGCAGTGTTTGAATTTTCTGATCCCTACTCTTTTACCTTTAATCGACTTTACTCTGTACTTATTCGATTAAGTTTCCACTGCATTAGAAAGTCTTTTACCTTGCGTTTCAAGAAAGCTTTAAAGGCATCATCTTTTGCAAAAAATATTTTAAAAGACCTTGTTTTTACGTTTCACCAATTCACCCCTCCCACCAACCCCCCGCCCCCTCCTCACCCCCTCTTGGTGTGAGAAATTGAGCCATTCTATTTTAACACATGAGAAGAAAGTTTGTGCTTCCTTCAATTAAAAGAAACTTATAACTAATAAGAGATAGTCTTAAAGAAGGAAAATAGTTTTTTGTTGCCTCGGGTAAGTGAAGAACTAAGGTAGTATAGTTTTTTATACTTAAGAACTTGTTAAAAATTTTAACCTACTGTTTAATCTTCTTCTTCCTCGCGCACCCAAGAAGTCTTCTTCTTCCTCGTGCAAGCCTCCATTGCTCTGGTGCCATCCTCGTTGCTCGCTTTCTTCACACGTTGGTGCCTTTGGTTCTCTAGCTGCTGCTCCAAAGTGTCTCGTTGGGCTTGGCTGAGTTTCGCGAGATCGGAAGGAAACTCTTTTCTCATGGAACGACGAGGACACGGCGGCGACGACATGGTGGCTGTTAGGCGCTGGATCTCGTGATTTGGGGCTTGATTTCTAGTTTTGGTGATTTTTGTTTGTAGGTCGCGAATGGAGTTTCTGTGAAGACGAAGCTTTCAAAGGCACTGTCTCGCAATTTCCATGGTGGCACGATGGCTTCGCGTGATGAAGATGAGTTCTTGCGGTGGTTGTTGTAATTAGTTTCGCATATGGAGGAGATCGCGACGAGCTCGCGTGCTTGGAGGTTCGGAGATGATTTGGTGGAGGCGCGGAGAAAGAAAAAAACGCGGCTAGGGTTTTTGGAAAAATGGATATCCGATTTGGATCTAAAAAAATTAAAAAAAAATTAAAAACACTCTACTGCCTCGGTTGTCTGTGAACCGAGGTAGAATCTGAAACCTTTTGCCTCGGTTCTGAACCGAGGCAAAAGGTCTACTCCTTTCTCCCTCGCATGTATATGCCTCGGTTGTAGAACCGGTGCCTATAAGCGAAAATATCCGCTGTTGTTTCCCTTAACTACACTAGTGTAAATTTGATTAGAGGGTTAGAGAGGTGTTTTATATTTTTGACGTGAGGTCTCTATAAAAGCCTTGTTGTAAAAATCTTGATCATTATAGTGCATTTGCTTCCCGTGGTTGGAAGGACACTGGATGTAGGCAGGTTGGCCGAACTAGTATAAAAAGCAGTGTTTGAATTTTCTGATCCCTACTCTTTTACCTTTAATCGACTTTACTCTGTACTTATTCGATTAAGTTTCCACTGCATTAGAAAGTCTTTTACCTTGCGTTTCAAGAAAGCTTTAAAGGCATCATCTTTTGCAAAAAATATTTTAAAAGACCTTGTTTTTACGTTTCACCAATTCACCCCTCCCACCAACCCCCCCCCCCCCCCCCCCCCCCCCCCCCTCCTCACCCCCTCTTGGTGTGAGAAATTGAGCCATTCTATTTTAACACATGAGAAGAAAGTTTGTGCTTCCTTCAATTAAAAGAAACTTATAACTAATAAGAGATAGTCTTAAAGAAGGAAAATATTTCTTAAGCGTTTAAATGATCATGGTTTTCTTCGAAGAGAATTTGAGTTTTGGGCCAGACTTAAGGAGCTTATGGATAAAAAAAGTGAAAGAGAGATTGAGAGAAAAGAAGTGAAAGAAAGAAGAGAAATTGAAAGAAAAGAAGAGGAAGAAAGAAGAGATATTGGAAGAAAAGAAGAGGAAGCAAGAAAAGAGATTAAAAGAAAAGAAGATGAAGAAAGAAGAGAACAAGAGAGAAAAGAAGAGGAAGAGAAGAGAGAGAAAAGAAAAAGAGGAAAGAGAAGAGGAAGACAGAAGAAAAGAAGAAGAAAGAAAAGAAGAGAGAAGAGAGAAAGAGAAGAGGAAGAGGGAGAGAGAAAAAAGGAGAAATTGCTACTAATGGCAAATTCAACTTCTCCAAAAACCATGGAACCCAAAAGGGAAGGTTCCCAATTCCTTAATTCTTTCCCTTTCAGTTTTAAGTCTTTAAATGTTAACTTCTTCCTTAAACGAATTGTCATACCATTTCCTATTATACTACCCTTTTCAAAATGTGGCAATTTAAATTTTGAGTTATTGTTACCCTTAAGGTAACAAGAAAATCAAGACAAAAGAAAAGTAACTTGTGAATTAAGACTTTTAAACTTTCTTAAAAGTACAAAACAAAATATAGAAAGTCCTTATTCTAAAGTTACTTCCATAAAAAAAATTCTTTCTTGGATTGATACTAATTGGAGATATATTTGATGCTTATTGTAGATATATATTTGATCTAAGAGGAAAGCAATAACAATGTTTTGCTTCTTTATATCTTCCCGATTTGAGGACAAATCGTTTTTCAAGAGGGAGGGTATGATGGAAACCCATCTAGGGAATTTCATTCAAAGGAGTACCAACTTAAGTTAAGGCTAAGAAAGGGGAGTTGAACAAGGACTTTTAAAACCTCTTTCTTTATTTTCTTTCTCTAAGTCTTAGAAATATTCTCTTTAATATGTTTATATGTTGTTTTGTAGGGTCTAATAAGGGTAAGAAGTCATGGAACAACTAGCAAAGGAGTTTAATTAGCCAAGGAAAGTAAAGGAGCAAGACCTAGGAAGAAATGGGTGGAATTCCAGATTGGGAGTTTACCTTCCAGATTAGAGTTGTGAAGCAAAATCGCTTCCGGATTAGGATTTAGCTCAGCCAAAAACCTCATGCGCCTAGCCTCTGCATGACAACTTTACATTTTGCAATGTTTTATATGCGTTCTTGGTGTAGGATGTGTGATCCAGCCACCTAACCTCTCCAACTCGACTTATATTTGAATTTTAGAGGGAAATTTGTTTAGAAAGAAGGCTCCTCTTCACTTATAAATAAGAGGGCCATTACCTTGTAAAATTCACCTATGAAGTATAATTAAATGCTATTGAATTTATTTCAAGCTTCTTATACTCTTAGGTTAGACATTGTGTCATTATTCTCTCACTCTCCTCTAGCTTCCTTCCCTGGTAGGAAGGCCTACTGAGCTTAGAGGCTCCATACACTCTCCATTTCTTCACTCAAACATTCATCAAACACCTTACATGCACCAACTTTCACTGCTTCATATGTCATTTCGCTGCTGCTTGGCTTTGAGAGAAGTTGTCCTAGCATGATGCCTGAATGTGCTTCCATCAGTTGTTCTTTGTCTTCATCTAGAGGAATGTAGATACCGTGCATCACAACATCGCACATGTCAATATGACATGATTCAAAGAATTCAATCATTCTTCGCTTCTAGTAGTCCAAGTTTTAACCCTTGAATAGGAGAGGACGGTTGATGGTGTATCCTTCGTTTTCTAATCTTTAGGATTGTTTTCTCGAGTCCTGCTAAGAACTAACCTTGCGAGGTTAGCTGTGATACCAATTGAAGTACTTGAAAAACACTAGAAGGGGGTTGAATTTAATGTTATTTAATGTTTGCTCTAAACAATAAAGTGCTTTTTGATTTTCTATCGTTAGATAGCATTTAGGAATTAAGCTTTTTTGTCAAGATACTAAGTGTTGTATAAAGACTTCCTCGCTTGGACAAAGTATTGTTTAAGCTCATGGTATCGTTTATCCAAGTAAACACTTCTTTTGTTTTTGTCTCTTCTTAGACAGATACCGTTTAGCTTGTTTCAAGCTTTCTTTTGTGCTTAAGTCTTTAAATCATTTAGTTTGTTTTGTTAGAGACCTCATCTTTACTTGTTTTCATTTAGAGAGTTAAGTTGAATATCATTTCCAAGTATAATAAGCATCAAGCATTTAACTCCAACTCTCTTAGATGCTTTAGGTATAATAACGTTTAGCTTTGCGTCTGGATGTTTTAACCTAGAAGTTTTTCTATTGCCTAAGAACCTAAGAGTTTTCCTAATCTTTTCTATGTTGAGAATTCAGGCTCCAGGTTTTTTTGTAGGTTTTTTATGTTGGGAATTCAAGTTCTAAGTCTTATGTTTTCATCATAAGTTGTTTTCCAATTATTTTCCCATTTTAATGTTATTTGATTAAATATCAAAACATGATAGCGTTTAGGTGCATAAACGATTTTGTCTTAACATACGTTTACTCAGTGTAAAATATACACATCATCTGAGTTGTGCAACCTACACCTTTCGTCTAACACTTACCGATATACCTTCCTCAAACTCATCTACTTGTGTGAAAGCCCTACTTCATCTATTCACTATTACCATTCATTTACCCACCCTAAAACACCATCTTGTCTACTGACATGCTTCACTCATTTAATCCAATGGACCTTAAAAAAAATTAATGTTATTATTCATATAAGATGTTTAGTTATGGAAATAAAGGATCTCTAGACAAAAATGTTCTTATCAAGTCTTAGTAAAGGACTGGACAATTATAAGGTCTTTTTTAACGTTGTAGTGTGTTTTTTAATCTTAAATAAAAATAGTTGAAGCCAATTTTATAATATGATATTATATCAAGATAAAATCAAACTTAATGTATAATTTATCTTTGAACCAAATCTTTCAACAATATAAAAACCACTTATGAAAAAAAAATCAGTTTACATGTTTTTATTTTATCTTGTTTAAAATGATAAACCACATATTTTGTTTCCTTAGCTAGAAACATTCATTAATGTTGAAATAAAAAGCTCTTTAATCAAGATTGATATGTTCAACCTAGCTTGATGAGAATAAGTGCATTAAATACTTGCATAGAACATATTTAATACATGCATGGGTCACAATTAAGTAATCTTAATTTCAAAGGTACTCAAACACAACGAAAAACACTCTAATGAGTAAAAAGCCATCTTAATAAACCATAAAAGGATTTGCAACAACTTGATTTCTTTCAAGACTATATAAATCCATCTAGGAAGAAACGTTGAGAGCTCGAATATCAAAAGCGCCAAAGTTACAAATACATTTTTGCATAAAAAAAAGATTCATAGAGATAAATGTTCACGTTCATTTAGCAAACTAGAAGAATGTAAAAAAAAAAAACCCTTGTATATGTTGAAAGATGATATTTTCTCTGGTAAGTTTTTTAGTGGAATGTTAATACCTATTAGGATAATCTATCCATCTTAATCATGAGTAACTATTTTGCAAAGCATACTTTGTTATTAGCATATGTGGTTGTTGTTGAAAGCATACTTGAACAGGTTCAATAACAAGTGGTTGCAAATAGAAGGCATACTTTTAAGGGGTTAGCCAAGAGTAGGTACGGTCCTAAACAATACTCCAGAGGTATAGTTGACTCTAAAATGGGGTTGAAAAGAGCCTCAAACTCTTATACACATATGAGAGTCTTGTGTGTATATTTTTATTTGTCATGTAGCAAAAATTATGGCCATTTGAAGATTTTCACCACCAAATCTTCGTAAATATGAATTTGTGATCAATATCTCATAGTTAAGCACTCTACATTCAAATACAACTTAATAACGTTAATTTCCTATTTAACATCTGTGTGAGAGTTTGACATTAATTTAAACAAAATATTTATAAAAATATTATTGTATATTTTTAGTGTCAAATTTTGAATCATATGATATAGAACTTGCCACAGTTTTATTTACACTAGTGATTATATTTAATAATATTTTTAGAGATTGTATTTGTTATGTTATGAAAAGCTGATTCCAAAATGAAGGAGATGTAGTATTTTTGGAGTGTAAGAAGAAACTCATGTCAAATCCAATTCGTGCAACCTTAAAATTTGAGAAAGAAAAAAGCATTTTGTTGATGAAATAAAGAATTCTCAAGCCAATAATTTTCTTGGGTACTTGAAATTGTGTCACTCTAAAGAATTTAAAAACTTGATGATGAATGATGAAGTAGGTTATAGTCTAGGCCCAGAACAGTCACATCGTGAAAAACACTGATATTGATACATGATTGGTGAAGAATACATTTATATGGGTGTTCATTTTCTCCACTTCTCCCCTTTGTTTTTTCATGAGCACCACAAATTTTAAGTGTGCAGTTGAACCAAACACTTATATAGTTCTGTCCTTATCTTTCTTTCTCTTAACAAAAAATGACCCCATTTGTTTTGCTTTGGTCCCAGCAAAGGCAAGTGGTTGTGCATGCCTTGTTGCCCTTTATCATTGTTTTGTTGGTTTCTGTATTGATAAAAGTTCAAACGACTAAAAGAAAAATTAAGCAGATAAAACGTATTATTTGGATGAATATAAATAAAAGGTAGATTATGTAAAATAAAATTCAATTTTCCTAATGGAGTGAAAGTTTAGTAAATAAGTTCTATAAAAGGAATTTAACAATTTAAATAACCAATTTTAATTAAGTTTAAACTTTTATTACATTATTTCATTAAAAAGGTAAAACAAAAAAAAATGTATCAAACATTTTCTCGATTGAAGAAAATATGTTTTAGATCAAGTATATTTGAATAATTTTCATTCTCAACACTAAAAAAACAAGAAACCCCAAACTCTTACTCACCTCCCTCATTCCTCTCAACTCATACTCTTTCATCTTTCTCACTCCAACCTTTTCTCTGTCATCTCTATTGTATCTCCAACAAAAAATTCAGAAACACTCGCCTAACCCTAATCTACCTTCCTCATTATCTAATTTGTTTCTCTCTCATCTCCATATTCTCTCTCACCCACACACAACAACTTGCGACACCGCAATTTATTGATCTTACTATATTCGTTTATTTGTTTTATATTTTAATAAAAAAATAATTGATGAGGTTGATGTTGACTTTTTATTGGAGGATTGTGTTATATCTTTTCTCTTCTTATTGTTATTACATATCGTTTTTAAATTCTAGAATTAATAGTTTATTTTCTAGAAGATTTGATATTTTAACTATTAAGTTGTTCGGAATTATTGCATATCACATAAATAAAGAAAATACATATTTATTCATTATTGCTAAGCATATTATTACTTTTCAAAATTCATAACCTTTTTTTATTATAAACCCTAAATTTAATTGTATGCACAGTTACTCAAGATATAAGAAAATCGAAAACAATGGCGTTTATGTGAGACTAAGAAGAAGGGTTACGTTTTCTGATCATTCAGAGGAGTACCAGTGCGAAGGAGGTCATGGAGCGTGAGATTGGTACCGGCGTACATGAAGTTGCAATTGCATTAAACAACTGCCAACACAGGTATGAGAAAGCGCGCCATGGATGCAAGTGGTAACGTACTGTATTCAAGTTTTAAACTCTGATAAATTTGAAAATTGTTTATTAAGTTTTCATGATTTATTAAGTCATTAAAAATTAAAAAAAAATAGTTTCACTTTACTTTAATTTTTGCCTTATCTAATTTTATAATTTTACAATTTCTTACAAAAAAAGCTGCTGCAAATCGCCATGGGATCTTTCATCGCCTTCACCACAAATAACATCGTCAAACCGCAACACTCATCTTCTCCACCATCAATAACTAAAATCATTCATCTCCATTGCAGGGATTTTTCCACATATTTCAAGCCAGAACCCAACTTCAAGCCCTAATTGCAGGGAACATCGGACCACTGCGAGATAGCCATGAATCGTGCCACCTCAAAGATCGTCCAAAATCACCATGTCGCACCACTGTTTCACCATCATCAACCGCATTAGAAACTTGCAGAAGAACCCAAAAATCACAAACTTCATTCATGCACGACACTTCAACCTCCATCGCAGAAGACCATCTTCGTCTTCTTCAACGCGTCGCCGCGACACATCTCTATCACCTTCGCCAAGTCCAAACCTGCAAACAACAAAATCAGAAAGAGCTCATCCTAAACCCCAATCGCGATAAACCCTAGTTCGCGAAACGCCACCATCGACCTTGTTGTCAGAGGCAAGCCTCCCTGGCCACCATGCCGCAACAATAACCATGCCGCCACCCAAACACCATTGAAGCCTCCATGGAAACCCTGCAAATAAAAAAAACCACAAAGCCACCAGAGAGCCATTTTCACACCTTCAAATCGCAAAATGAGAGACCCTTCACATCCACCGTTGGCCACCGTGAATGAAAGGGTGAAACCCTGATTCTAAAAGAACTTTTCTTCAATCTGCAGAATAAGTAGTGGCGTAATGGAGATGTCCGCGAGGGTTTCTCTGCTTCGTGATTTTTGTGTGTGTGATTTGATTCACAGTGGTCGCAAATGGTGAGGATTTCGCAGAAGAAGACGATGGTCGTAGTGGCTGTGGCAGTGCGGAGGAGATGACGACAACGATACAATGGTTGCCAATTTGTTTGGTAAAAAAATAAATAAAAAAGACATGTCAAAATATATTGAATTTCATGTCATTTAGAAATGAAGCTCGGCATGTCATGTCAACTATACGTTAACGCTGTTAGACCCAATTTAACGGCAGGATCTAATTGTTGTAATTTTCACAAAATAAAAACCCAATTGAAATACCAAAAAGAAAGAAGATCAATTTAAGATTCTAAACAGAAATAGGAACAAAAGACAAAGGACACGCTATAGATCAATCTTAAGATCAATTTAAGATTCTCGAAGCATTAAACCTAAAGAAAATTAGGAATGTAATGATATGAGAAAGGACACGCTATAGAGCATATATAAAAAAAACTAGTTTTTCTTTTTTATTCAAACCCTAATCCTTGCATAAAGAAAACAAATTTTATTAACACGGTCTACATTCTTAACTTAATAAATTTTTACAAAATTATTTTTAAACTCCAAATTATTTCAATAAATAAAAGTGAGAGTTAAAGTTTTACTACGAAGATAATAATCAGAAAAGAAACAAAATTTATTTGATTTAATAACCGAAAATTTTAATTTTTAATTAGATAAAGAACTTAATTACAAAATAAAATATCAATCATTTGAAATCAAACCAAAATTCTAAACAACTAAAATAAAAGAAATAAAATGAACAAAGACCTGTGCGTGCACACACTGTCAACACTGTGCATGTGTTACATGAATTGAAGAACTCAAAATCTGGTTCACTGGGAACAATTTATTTAAAATATAAAAAATATTATATATATATATATATATATATATAATATAGATTTTCGTATTTGTATATCATTTTATTAGAATCTTGTTTGATGGTATGAATATAGAATACAAAATTTTAGTATATTTTATTGTAAATCTAGAAAATTGTTGGGTGATTGATTTATGGGTTGTTTTTTAATTTATTTTTATGATCCTTAACACCTTTCTCTTTTTTTAGTTGTACTTTCTTCTTGTTTAGTTCAGTTTTTTTTATTTGTTTATAGTTTTTTTTCTCGTAAAAAGAGAATTCTTTCATTTTCATTTACATTTATATTAATTTTTTCATTATTGAAATAAAAAAAAGAGTAAAAAAATGATGACACCAAAATTTTTAAATAGAAAATCTTACCAAGATCACGTGACCTTATCCAGTAAAAAGATTTCCACTATAAAAGTAGGATTACAAACTGTTTCTCTCAATCTCTAGTAATCTTTCTATGAATTTATACAAAAAAATTTCTTGGAACTCTCTATCTCTGAAAGAGCAATACAAATAACTATATAAATGAATGCATCAAGGATAGAAATATAGTGAAAATTTGTGTATAATTTTGACTTTTATGCATTATATCCATCATGACAAGTTGTGCATACATATATTATCATTTTCTTTTGAAGTGAAAAATTGATCCGATTTTAAAAATTTAATTTTCGATTTCTTCTACTGGTTTGACAGAAACATGAGTTCAGTCCCACAGATAATAGAAACCAAAAATGAAATTTCCAAAATCGAATCAATCTTCCCATTCAAAAAAAGATGACAACAATATAAACACAATTTGTAACGATGAGTAAGATTCATTCTACAAAAATTATCACAATCATTTTCATACGATTCATTTGTACATAGACAAGTTGTCACCTCTTGCAAAATAATTTAAAAACGACAACTAATTAATTTGAAATTTAAATACAGTTTTGATATAATTTGGAGGAATAATAAACCCTAAAATGCATGCAGAACGTAGTAAGAAAAAGAGTGGAGGAAGGGTTAATCTGGAGAGAGTGGTTTTGGGGAAACGGCGTCGGTAACAATGAAAGCGGACGCCGGGAACGCTCCCTGATCTCTGCATCCATTGATTTAAATTAATAAAAAAAAATTAAGATCTTTTTTTACCTTAAGCGAATTACATGATACATTCCAAACAAGCAAAAGGAATAGAACACAGATTACAAAAGAAGATGACGGAAGAGTGACCTGAACAGAGTTATCACCAACGACAAGGCTATGAAGAGAGCGATGGTGTGAAAGAGTTGTTGATCCAGACGGTGGTAGTCGAAGAAACTTAACCGCTAATGATTCTGAAATTTTCAGAGTTAACTCAAAGAAGGAAGGATCTTCTGTGAGGAATTGTCATCACCGTTCAAATATATAAAACCCAATAAATTAACAACATTATATTTAAATTATATTATATTATTTTATATGCAGTATATATATATATATATATATATATATATATATATATATATATATATATATATATATATCATAGACAAGATTTTATCACCAAAGAATATCTAATGCTAATATTATATTTTTTTTATTATTTTATTGACTTTTTAATCTCCTAATTATATAGTATTTAAGAATATTATTATCAGCATGATTTTTATGATTTGCATAAATACATATTTTCATTAGATTATCGAATCATGATATATAATAACTATTATTTATTATAAATTATATCATATTATTTTATATGCAGTTCATATTATAGAAAAGATTTTATCATTACAAAGGATATCTCGTGTTAATATTGTATTATTTTTTTATTTTAAAGTAGCCTATTATTTTTTATCTACTAATTACATAGTACTTAATAATATTACTATCGGTATGATTTTAATGATTTGTAGATCCAAACTAATAATATAAATACATATTTTCGTTACTTATAACAAATTTAGTTACAACAAGTCATTAGGCGATGTAACAATATTTAAAGATATTCTCTTTTTTTATATACACATTTTTATATTAATTTTTATTGCATTTTAAAATTAAAAAATCTTATAATAATAGATAAATTGATGAAAAGAAAAGATAAATTATTAAAAAAGGTTGAAATGAGTAAAATTACATATTTATTAAAAACCGAAACAACAAAGCTATACATATATATTAATTCGACTTAATCTGTGCTTCCTATTTTTTTTTAAATTTAAAAAAAAGGAAAATGTAAAAAATACTTTATATTAGAAAATATAATTTAAATTTTTAATCTATCAAAAAATAAAATAAATGTGGTATTTCTTATATAATAAATATTTTTTGGGTTGTATTAATGAATGTAAGATATAAAGTGATAATTAATTTCTTTTACTGTTGAAAAATATTTAAAAGGAATTTTTAAAATATTGAGATATTTCTTTTTTAATACAATAGAAAATAAAATTATAATCTTAAAACAAAAAAATTAATATATGTTTAATCTTTAGTAATTATTTTATTAAAAGAAAAATTATCATTATAATATTCAATTATTCTTGAAAAAGAGTCTTTCATCTTTTAATTTTTGTTTTGTAAATTTAAAATAATTAATGATTTCTTTCAGTTTAATTTGTATATTAACGTTATTTTTTTCTTTAATAGATGTATGTGACCATAATAACTTTTATTATTATACTAAAAATAAAATATATTAATGTTTATTATATTAAACTTAGTATTTACCTTTAATTATAATATATGAGCTAAGAGTTTTTTATTAGAATAATAATAATAATAATAAATTATTCTCAATATTTTATAAAATTTATTTACACTGAAATTATCTTTTATTATGTTTTTTCTCCTTAAAAATTAAAATTAATCTAAATATTTTAATTAATTACATTAAATCACTTTACTTTATTATAATATTTTATTTAAAAACCAACTCTTTCCTTTTTCTAAGAAAATTGTAAAAATAAGATTAAAAAAATTATTGCTTTTTTATAATTGTTTTCCTCTATATGTCAAAAAGTGGTTGTTGGAGGAAGAGGTTATGGTCAAAAATTTTCATTGTGGTAGCTTTGTTATTTTGATTTTTAATAAATTTGTAATTTTACTTTTGTCAACTTTTTATAAAAACTTTCTTCTTCTCTTCAACAAAATCTCTTCAAAAAAAAAACGAAACTGATGTGACTAGTACTGTTTTTTAGGAGAAGTGAATTCACATCTAAGTTGTAAATTGATACATAAGAAAAAATCGAAAAATATTACCAACGTATACGATATGTCATCAACTATTTAGAAGACGTCGTAAAAAAAACGTAAAAATGAATAATTATAAAGTGTAATATAAAATACTTTTTATTGTAAATATTTCTATTTTAACTATACATACCTGTTGTGTATGTACATGTATATCCACGAAAAAAAATATTTTTTACATTAATCATTTTGTATAATTAAAATTATATAAAACATGTGAGAATATGAACTTATTTAAATTTATATCAAATATTGATAATTACAGGTAATGAGATAATATATTAGTAGTTTCACTATTGTTTTCGAGGAGGAAATATTTATATAGTAAAATTATATAGGAACTATTTTTGTTGTTGAGTATTTTTAGAAAATTGAGTTTGAACTTGTTTGATTTGAAAATCGATTATGAATTATTATGTATGTTTCTTTTTTTCAAATTGTTCTTTTGATTTCTTAAAAGATAAATATATGTAAAGATATGTAAGAAATGGAGTTTAAGTATTATATATTTTAAGAAGGACAATAGACTTTTCGATTTATAAAATTCATTATAAACGAAATGATTATTTTTTATTTTTTTTATAATAAATATAAACTTCTTTTATTTAGAGTGGTTTAATTTTGAAAAATTTACTATGTAATTTTTACACGAATTTGATTTGATCACATTTTTTTTAATTTTTTTATAGTAATATTTTTCATAATAATAAATGATTGCCGTATAAAATATTCATAATTACGTTAAAACATTTACATAAAAAAATATTGATATGCATTTGTTTAAAATTTAAAACAATAAATATATTGAAATTATAAAGTATGATTTAAATTGTTGAAATAAGATCTATATTATCCTAATTATTAGAAACAATATGTACATAAATTGTTGGCACTCTGAAGTTAAGTATAGACTATCTAGCACATCAAAACCAGCTGGAACACCGCCTTCATTATATGAGTTTTCATTTTATAATTTTTATCTTATTTAATTTTTACAAGTATAATGACATCCAAAAGAATTTGCTAATTAGCCTGAAGGGTTTTTCAAAGATGATGATTAAACATTCACAAATGATGAAATTGGAGTGGTTAGTGAAGATGATAAAATTGAAGATATCTTGAATGAAGCTTCGCTTAAAGGCAAATATGTCAATAAGTTAACTCTTTACAAAGGCTAATTGTTTAACAATGACATTAATGCTTACAATTTTTTATTGTTGATTTGTAAAGACTTGTGGTTTTTCAATTAGACGTTGACATAGTGACAAACGAAACAAGAATAACATTGAAGATATATATAGAAGAAAGTTTACTTGTAAGCCAGCACGTGTTGCTAAACAAAAAAAAATTACTAAAGTAGAAAAACAAAGGAAATGAAATAGTTCAAGATGTAATTGTTATGCAAAATTGTTGATATCTAAAAGAAAATTTGGCTTTGAGGAAAAATGAATGGTTACATGTTTAAAAACTTTCATAATCATACGTTATTAGATGAGAAAGAAATTTGATTTCTTCTAGCTTATCGTGATATCCCTATTAATGATCAAGCTCGTATATTATTATTGTCAAAAGTTGGTTGCTTGGTAAGTCTCATTATAAGAGTGCTTGAAGTAGAGAAAGGGATAGAGGCAGGACATCTACCATTTTTGGACAAAGATATTAGAAATTTTATTCAATCTGAAAGTAGCGTTGATAAAGAGAACGACGCTTCATATGTTCACAAATTATGCAAAGGTTTCAAAGACAAAGATTATGCTTTCCAATATGATTTTACATTGGTTAAAACTAACAAGTAGGAGCATATTTGATGGACGAGCGTCCAAGGAGATGACGAAGGTGCGTGTCGCGATCTCCTTCGAAGCTTCCTCCAGAGATGAACGCAGCGGAAAATGATTGGAACACAAGATTAAGAGAGAATTTATGAAAACAGAAGTGTGATAACCTTCGAAAAACCATAGACACTATAGGAAGAGAGAAATCGAAAAAGAGCGGAGCAAATCTGAGAATGAACACGAAGAACCCTAATCTGGACCAAAGGAACCCTAGAAAGGTGCAGAACATCAAAATGAATCGATCAATCGGTTCAAAATGAAGATTGAACGGTGGATAATGAAGATCAAATGGATTAAAGGTGTTTAAATGGTAGAAGAATGGTTTTAATCGGCTAAATAATGGAAGAACTCTGGAGAGAGGAACAATTCGCGAGGAAGGAGACGCGAGAGTGAAATGCGAAATGAAGTGGTGTGTGTCTGATGCGCGAGAGAAAAGCCAATGATGTGGAATGAGGGAGCTGACGCGTTGCTGAAGAAGGAAATGGATAGCAGTGACGCATGCGAGGTGGCAGCGAAGAATGGTGGCAAATAGGTGAGAGAAATAAGTGGAGCACAGTAGAAATGGAAAATGAAAATGGAGGCAGTGTGCAAGGAAGGTGGCCAGAGAGAGTCTTTGGACTCTCTAGCATGTGACTTTCAAGAGAGAATTATTTCTGAAGGTCAGAAAATCAAATTCTCATTAAGCTCAAAAGTCCCAATACAAGAGAGGAGTTGGGTATTTATAGTAACCCATGCTCCTTAAGAGCTAAGCTATGAAAGATAAAAAAATACAAAAAGAGGACTACATCAAACAGGATTCCATCAATATTATTTGGGTATTTGGTGATTCTATACGAGCATATGAAGCTTTTGGGGATGTGGTTGTCTTTGATACTACGTATCGAATTAATTGTTATGATATGCCTCTTGGGCTATAGGTTGGAGTTGATAATCATGAAAGTTCCTTTGTTCTGTTCTATTAAGGGATGAGAAGATACCTTCCTTCACATGGGATTTAAAGGTAAGTTATAATTATTTGTTGTTATTTTTTTTCTTAAATATTAACTTTTGTATTTTCATAATTTTTATTATTTGTTATATTTTCAAAGTTTTTTATGCTTTGTCATAAGAAAATGTCCACAATAACTGATCAAGACCAGGCACTTAAAGAAGTTGTTTCAACGGAATTGTCAAATATATGGCATATTGTGACAAAGTTGCCAACTTGGTTTTCATTCCTTTTGGGTACAAAATATGACGACTTCAAAACTGAGTTGAAAGGATATATAATTTAGAATGTGCAAGTGATTTTGAACAACAATGAGATTTGGTGGTTGGATTTTCATCGTCAATATTGGGCCTTAGCCTATTTGAAAGAATTCTTTTTTATTGGGATGACGACAATCAGATGTTCAGAATCTATAAATTCATATATTAAAATATTCTTGGATGTTAAAACGAGTTTGGTAGACTTTGTGAATCAAGTAAGAATATATTATTGTTTGGCGCTACAAGTTTTTTTTCTTCTGTTTTTATAATCAACTTATAAGTTTTTCATATTTCCTTTTTTTAAGGTTGGATTTTATGTGAACATTAGAAATCAAGTTGGAGAAGAGGCGAGAATGCGTCAAAAGTATCATAATCCTCTAATGAAAATGAGTTTCCGATTGAGGAACACGTTGCATCCATACTCACATCATATGCCTTTGAGCTGATTCCACATGAGATTGATTTATTTACAAAATATGCAACCACTATGATTGGCAATGACTCTTACTCGGTGTGGCATCATACCAAACTTGATGGAGGTTGTTCTGTAATTTGGATAAAGGAAAAAAAATTCAATCCAATTCTTGTAAACAATTTCAATTTTCTAGGATACTATGTAGACATGTTATTCGAGTGTTGTTGAAGAATGACCATTTTAGCATTCCAAAAGAATATCTTCCTTCTCGATGGAGAAGAGAAAGCTCATTGATCCCACAATCAAGACATAGTTAACTCTAATGATAACTCCTCTGTTGAGTTTCGATCACTCGTGCAATGTTTAGAGGTTGAATCATTAAAGACCAAAGATCGAGTTGAAGTAGTTATACTAAAGAGTTAAAGAAAGTCATTCACTATTTAAAAGGCATGCCTGAAGTTCAAGAAAATTCAATTAGATCTAGAACATGGTGTCCTAAATGTTGATGAGTGTGATGCTGAAAATCCTATCACTTCTAAAACAAAAGGTCGACCAAGAGGATCAAGGGCAAAAGAAGGAGTTGAACCTGCAAAGAAGTCTCGTCATTGTCATTATGCTAATTGTGGTGGAATCGATCATGACTCACGAAATTGTCCAATCAAAAGGAAGAAAGACTCATTATTAGCTTCACAATCATCTCCTAATAAGTAATGCATGATTTTGTTGTATTCTAAAGTTTCATTAATTTGTAATATGTAGGTGATTGGTTGAAAGTGACATGTATTGGTTATATTTTCCTCTTAATTAAACTTTTTATACTGTGATACTAGTATTAAACCTTCTGTATATGTACTTATGCGAAGGTAATATTTTTATGTGACTATTGCACTCCTTTTTGCAGTAGAACTTTATTACACTGCATTATACTTTTGAAGACAATGAAAATGAGACAAAACAAAACACATAAGTTTCTTAAAAATGAAATACCAAAAAGACATTCATTTTTCTCATTATTTATTACAATAATGACTATACTTTTTTTGTTATACGTTATTTCATAACATTTAATAATAATGACAACTTTTAACTTATTATAAACTAGTTTTAGTTCTTACAAAAACTTATTTCTTTTTCTTTTTCTTATTTTCTTCTCCTAAAAAAAGTTTTTATATAGAAGTTCATCTAAACAAGTCTAATGTTCAACAAACAACAAAAACATAAATTGTTATTTGAACTACTTCGATTCTAGCATAGTGTTATAGAGAAAGGAGTGAAGATTTACTTGATACAAGAGAGGCCTATTGTGGGTTTGTAGCGGTCAACAATACAAGCCACTATTGTTCTAAGTAATTGAAGCAAGAAGAATGCAGGACATTCAATAAAAAAAACAGAGGGACACACACATCATATCAATAAAAGGATGAGTAAGATCATCCCACAAAAACTAAGAAAGAAAAGTATAGATAAAGCTCACACACATAACAGAATCAGCCAATCCATAATGGAATCGCTACTTCCATTTTCAATGTCAAGTTTTTTTCTCCTATATTTGTCTGCAATCCCTAACCTAACCGACTCTCATAGTAATAATGAAGAAAACATTCAAACACTAAGTAGGGTGTTTAAGTGTATAAGAATGAAGATAAACTACTAATTCTACAATTTAAAAACGAAATTTAATAATAATCAGAAGGGAAAAGATATAACACAACACTCCAATCAAAAATCAACATCAACATCAACATCATCAATTATTTTTTTATTAAAGTGGAAAACAAATGAACGAACAGAGCAAGAGCAACAAATTGTGGTGTCGTAGGTTGTTGTGTGTGGGTAAGAGGGAGTATGGAGATGAGAGAGAAACAAATTAGATAATTGAGGAAGGTAGATTAGGGTTAGGCGAGTGTTTCTGATTTTTTCAATTGGGGCTATCGTAGGTATGACAGATAAAAGGTTGGAATCAGAGAGATGAAAGAGAAAGGAATAAGAGGAATGAGGGAGGTGAGTAAGGGTTTGAGGGTTTCTTGTTTTTTTTTTTAGTTTTGAGAATGAAAATTATTCAAATATCATTGACCTTAAAACTTATAATCCATAATATATGAAGGTATTTTTGTCTACTAAAACCTGGTACACATTGCTAAAATGTACCAACTAAAAAAAGTCCTTATATATATATATATATATATATATATATATATATATATATATATATATATATATATATATATATATATATATATATATATATATATATATATATATATATATATATATATATAATAGGTGAGCGACGATACTTATTTACCAACTAAGTAATTAAAGATGTAATATATGCTTAGGCAAATTTTCCTTACTGTTATCATAAGCAATACCAAATTTAAGTTCAAAATGGGTTTACTAGTAGTTGTTGTAATACTTTTTTTTTATTATTTTTCAATTTTTTTGTCCATTTTCTTCTCTTCTTTTTCTTTACTTTTTTTAGATGGAACTTGACTTTTCTTTATATCAATTTTGAAACAAAAACAACCAACATATAATCTTGAATTTTCGTACCTATGAATAAGGTTAAGATAATAAAATATGTAGAGAATCCTAAGAAAGCTGTGACAACTTCAACAAGACTCTATAGAACCCTAATATTAGGAATTTGTTTAGGAACTAAAAACAAGTATGAACACATGCATCATACCCACATAAAAACACAAAAATTGATGCAACAAATATGACACTTAAAGTGACGAACACATCAAAAGGTTTTTCAACTTTGTAAAATGAAAATAAAATGGCTAACATGGAAGTAATGACAATTTTGGATTCACAAGACTTAAACAAAACTCATACAATCCTAAAATCAAAGAAAAAGACTCAAAACATAACTCATACCCATGACAAATGAAACAAAATTTTGCACATATTCATATAAAGAATGGAAATTCTAGAACACATGTTAGAGAGGTGTAGTGGAATGTTTAGCATGAAGAAACAAACCAAGAGGTTGTGAATTGGTTTCCTTTTGCAAATGTGTGCCTATAATATTTTTCTCTCCATCTTATCTTACTTAGCAAATAAATTAAACAATAATAAAGATTATAGATAATTTTATACTAGTTCCGATCATAAGGATCCTACGTCCAGTTGTTAATCCCAAACAGAGATTAACATTCCACTATCACAAAACCAATAAACTATTACAATCACACAGAAAGACAAGTTTGAGGATTTAGATCTTTACATGAAACTCACTTCCCCTGAAGGCCATAAGGGATGAACATGTCCTTCGAATGATTCATGAAGGATGAACACTTTCTTTAAATCTTTACAAAGGATGTCAGGCTTCACTTAGCAATAGCAATAGCACTCCATCACTCCGAGTGAAAGTTCTCACTTTTTTCCAACAAAATGTTCTCAAAGCCAAAGTACAAGAGTACCACACACCCTACATCACACTTTTCTCATTTTACAACTAACAGATGTCTGCTAGAATTAGAGTCTAAAACATCTTTATAAAGACCTCACTCAAGGACAGCTCCAAAAATTTGTTGTTATTTTTTTGTCATGTGATAATCGATTACACACTTATGGTAATCAATTATGCATTTAATGGATGCACAAGGGCCAAAAACATGCTTAAAAAACCCAACGACTAGTTGTGATATGGTAAGTCATAATTGATTATGGATAATCAATTATTCTAGAGTCAAAATGAGTTTTTAGCAACATTTAAAAACCTCTTTATGCTAATCGATTATCTTAAGTAGCTAATTAATTATTGTAGGACTTTTTTATTCCAAAACGAATTTTAAAGCATAACTTACATGGAATCAAACAACATATAATGTTCTATACATAAAACTACTTATTATAAAAGCTTTAACCAATAAAACAAGTCTTCATGAAGGTCTTCTTGTAAAGTGAGCACTTGAGACTTGATTTGGACATCAACAAAACTTTTATACTTGATGACTTTGCAAACAATCTCCCTCTTTTTGATGATGATCAAAACTTCTTTGATTTAAAGCTTTTTTAAGGACCTATACTCATAATATATAACTCATACACAACTTAAAGAAGAGAAGGCAGTAGTAGATACGAGGTAAACATATTAAAGCCTTTAAACATATTTCTCCCCTTTTATAATCATTAAAAAAAGAGCTATGTATGATTAATTATTTCTCCCCCTTAAAATAAAACTCCCCTTGAATAAAAGCCATAAAAAATAAAAAATAACAAAGAAAATTTTTATTAATGTAAACATAGGAGGCGCAAATGCAAACATAAAGCAATACAAGGAATTCTAGAACTCATCACTACATTGGTCATCTATAGGGTTGATATAGTCTTCTAACGCTTGGAGGATAATGTCTAGATTCCTAATGAGCGAACAAACTTCTTCATGCTTTAAAGCTTGAAGAGCGAACATTTCAAATAGCTTCCTAGAGATACTTTAAAATTATAGGAGGAATTAGTAGGAGCATGACTAGGAGTAGAAGGTTCAGTTATGTTTGGGGCATCTGTCATCTATTGGTCTTTGTCGTCATCATCTAGGTTCCCTATACCATCACAATGGATATACGTATTTACTTGCAAGAAAAAGCCCATCTAGAGTAGAGAAGTGGATCTGATCTCACTTCCATTGTAGGTACTGATAATGACATATTTTACCATGAATTAAGAGAAAATGTCAACCCTTCCTTAACTTTTTACCTTGTAAATCCTAGTTTTCTTTTAGTTGTTAAGTGGTTGCACCTTAAGCTCTAATGAGATATTTTGATCACTAATCCATGCTTTTATGTGCTTAAAGTAGTTGGAAGAAGTCTATGCATCGAATGAAGGCACTGGAAACCAAGGAAAGCAAGAAAAACAACAAAAATGAAGAACCAGAACTCTGCTGAAAAGCTAGCTCGGGCCCCCCTGGTCTATGGGGGCTTGAGTGCTAGTGGATCATGACTGTCATGCACTTGAGCCCCCCTCCTTCTGGGGGCTAGAGCACCAACTTTGCTAACATGGCAGATTTGCCCTATTTAACTCAGAGGCACGAAGAGCTTGACATCTTTGGCTGCCCAATTACGATTTCTCTCATTTGGAGCTCTTGGAGACGAGCTAGGAGCTGTGGGAACAATCCTTCTTCATCCTTGGGTCTTCTTTCTTCTTCCATTTCCACCATTATTGTAAGCTTGAGATCTCCATTCATGGAGAGCTAGTTTCATTGTTATTGGGGGATTGATGAGCCACTGAAATCTTATGTAAACTATTGTGTTTTGAATGAATATATGTCTCTTTCATTGATTGTTAGTGTTTAATTCCTTCTCTTAATGCTTGTTGTGAAATTGCTACCTATGACATGATTTTAGGGTTTGCTTGATATTGGGAAATGTTGGGTAAATCTGGACTTGGATTAAAGACCTAAAGGAAATAGTATCTAGGGATAGAACTAGGACTTTTGGTTGTCTTAAATCTCACATCTTAATGCGGAAATAATTGTTAGGTTTTCCAAGGGATTTGAGCCTAATGAGGGAGTCTAGGCTCTCTCTACCCAGGGATGGGTTTGAGTAAATTAGTAGATTGACATTGACATATTAATGAAGAGGAAGTGTTTTTTTATACATAAGAGTGAAGTAGGTGAAATCATACCCCCAACAATATCATTCCATATCATTTCTAATCTTTCCATTTCCAAGTGTTTGAGTATCTAAGATCACTTTTATAATTTATGTTTCATGTTTACTTTAATTGCACTAAAACTCAAATTATGGAAGCATTCTTTAGTCAACGTGATGGAAGCTACTCCAGGATGTGCAGAAGAAGCTCCACAACTCAGAGAATTGGCAGCGGATGAAAGGAAACAGTGGAGGTTCGGAGCGCACTCAAGGTGTTTGTGAAATTGTCTGGTGGTGTTGAATGGCTGTGTTTGGTAGAGTTCTAGCTCAGTAGGCTTTCCAAAGGGGAAAGAAGCTAGAGGAGGTGCTAGATAACAAAGCACAGAGGTGAACTTGAGAGTAATAGCTGGAAATTGGCAGCATTTCTTTACTTCAATTCAAGTTATTCTTACAATGGATTGAGGTTCTCTTTTATAGATGAAGAGATGCCTTCAAACGTGCCTAGCAAGCTACTGGAAATGTAAGAGAGACGTGTTGGAGAAGCTATACGGACTAAGTTGTATGTTCCATGTGCACAACATTGAAAACGTGCTCAAAAGAGATGAAACTACATTGTTGCTTTATGTTTCATATATAACATGTGCTTCAAACTTGGACATTGGTGAGTGGCAGCGGCTGCAAGCTTCTTTGGCTGCTTGGTTATGCTTCCAAGCCTTATTATTGTCCTACAAAACAATGTAGATATATTTAGTAAAGTAATCATTCTAAGACTTAGAAAGAAAAGAACTTTTGTTTATTCAACTTCCCTTTCTTAGTCTTAAGTTGATACTTCTTAGGATGGAAAGTCCCTAAAGGGGTTGCCATCACAACGTTAGTTGGAAATTACACGATTGTTTGGTGACACGAGTCTCTTGGGAAACGATATTCAGTCTTACCTGTTTATTACTTGAAACTATTTGGTACACTTGCCAAAGTCTCAGCAGGTACTCTAAGAGGCTTCTCCTAAAGTGTCTACTCCCTTGTATTCATATATTCTTGAAACCAATAAAGCACAAGGTAGAGGGTAATGTGGATACCTCTTAGCCATCATCATAGTATCAAAGATGAAACTAGGCTAATGAATTAATATATCATTGATTATCCATCATGTCGCCAGCCTCAAAGCATTGAGCATGACTGGAAGCACGTAGACACAATAAACAGATGATCATTAAATGAATCATACTCTAATCTGTTTCAAGATCGTCAACCAACAACTACTTCTTATTCACTAGCAACTACTTCTTATTCACTAGCAATTCAGGATCCTTCGAGAATGAACGAAAGGCCATTATCATATTGAAATTATCGAGGCCCTCAGAAAGCATCAATGTGTCCTCATGTAGCTGGATCTTTGCCATAGATGTACATATATAATCATCCAACATAATATCTACTTCATTTACCCTTGTGGAGTAGATTTTATCATGTACCTTAAGATTAAAACAAAAAACCTAAACCAGATCAGAATAATACTTACCTTGCATCTCTAACAGCGACTGAATACTCAGTGGAAAACTGAGGAGGAAATTGAAAACCATAATTAGAACCAAATGAGATCAACATACTTAGGAGAAATCAATTTTCTCTCCTTCCAAAAGGATTTACACTCTTTAAGCTTTTCTTCATCCGATATCCAACACTAAGGTTGTTGTTGTGCACTAAAGGTTGGGTTGAAGAAGATGAATGTGAGCTTCTTTTGGTCTGAAGCTTCTTCCTTGAAGAATCAGCCATGAAAAAAATGAATGGATCAAAGAAAGGTAGAGAGGTAGTGTGGAGAATAAACATAAACGAACATGAATGCACAAAAACCACAAAAGATGATATGTTAATCGATTAGAAATCCCTATATATACATATTTGATCCAACAATGCTTAATTAATGCAAAACTAGTCATTTATGACCATTGTAACGATTAGTTTTTGAGATCCCAACATTCAAAACTTGTGATAATAAATTATTTCTTCAGATAATCAATTATCGTTTCAAAATTGAAGCCTAGAACTTATCATAATCGATTATGGCACTAGTACAAAAACAGCGTATAACGTCACGCGTTCAACGTCCAACCACCGAATAGCCAACGTTAAAAATGAGCGGTGACATTTTTGTAAATAAATGCAATTATTAAATGTCGTTTAGAATTCTAATTTGACATAAAAGATATAAAACGTCGAATGCCTTTTAAATTCGATGTCAAAAGGTTAATGAATTCAATAAAAATTCGATGTCGAATGCCTTTTAAATTCGATGTCAAAAGGTGCTAACATCTTCTCTACACCTAACCAACTCCTAGACCCAAAATTCGACTTCATTAATCGCGCTTTATCTTTTCAATTAAGTTATAGTTTTTCAAAATAAAATATGGTGGTGACTCTCAAACTATTTTTAAACATTATTATTAATTTTTGGGTTAAATATGTTTTTAGTCCCTCAACTATCAAGCGATTTTGTTTTTCGTCCCTATTTCAAACTTTGTACGTTTTTATCCCTCTCCTTAAGGAAATCTTAATTTTTGGTCCCCAAAAACTAACGCCGTTAAATTTAATCTGACGTGGCTAACGGTATGCCACGTTTTGTCATGGTAAAAATTGAAAATCTGTAAAAATAGTCTGAGTTGGCTAACGACCCTCCTCCCTCTCTCGACCTCCACCCCCGACACCACCACCTCTGCCTCGGTCTTTCACCTCAGCCCCGCCGCCCTCCACTGCCCTTTGGCGACCTCCGCTGCCCTCCGTTTTGTCTATCAGTTTTGCCGAATGAAATTGTCTTTATTTCATAGTATTAATTGGGATGTCATAAAGAAAGTTGAAGAAGATGATAAGAACAAGGTGGTGAGACAGAGACGTTACTGCCTCGATTTTTAAGGTGATCTTTATCATACCTGAGGGAGAAAATCTGGAAAAAAGGGAAATTTATTGCCAGGGGATTAAGGGAAATTTACTCCGCTCCACCTCTCTGCAAATCATCAGCACCAGACCGGGAACATAGAAAACAGGAACCGGGTTTACTGTATGAGCAGAATAAGCAAATTCTTGGGAATAGTGGACTACAAGGTTACCCGGGTAGAGGTTTTGGTTGAGGTTGGGTTGCGGTTCCGTTTCAGGTTCCATTTGATTTTCCTTGGAGTCCGAATCAGCAACAAAGTTTGAAAGTTTAGTCTTTACTAGGGGAAGGTTCGGAAGAGAAGGAACGCAGGGCACTGATGAGGTGGAATAGTGCGGTGAGGAAACAACTGGGGCGGAAGAACCTGGATCCGAAACGGAAACGTTGTCTTAGAGAACGGGTCGGTCCTTGGGTCGTGGGTCGCGTTGGTGTGTGTTGTCGGAGTTGTCTAATCTGAAGAGGTAATCGAGTACTTCCGAGACCATGGAAGAGGCTTCAGAGCGGCCACGCTCAAGACCCGAAACGCCACCGTTTAGTGCCTCAAGGAACCAGTTCTCGCGTTTGGCTGAGCCGTTAAATAGCGAGCTAATGCTACTGGTTCGAGAATCTTCCCCTTCGGGGAAGAGGAAGAGCCGAAGCTGCGCCAATCGCGGGTTCTAATTTTGTGCCACGCGGTTAATGGCGTTGTGATATGTGTGGATGGGTTTCTTCTCTGGAGCGCAATTTAGGGTTGAGTTTTGTTATGGTTGGCGGTGGCGGATTGCGCGAGAGGTTGGTGGTGGCGGGCTTGCGTGAGGACGAAGTTGAAGGGGAAGGTGGTGGTGGAAGAGGAGAGAAGGAGAAGAGGGTGGTGAATAGTGGCACACCGTGAACGTGGCACAAGATTACTGTGAAGCTGGTATCATGTGTGGCATATCGTTAGCCACGTCAGATTAAATTTAACGGCGTTAGTTTTTGAGGACCAAAAATTATGATTTCCTTAAGGAGAGGATCAAAACGTACAAAGTTTGAAATAGGGACGAAAAACAAAATCGCTTGATAGTTGAGGGACTAAAAACATATTTAACCCTTAATTTTTTGATTTGTCATCACGTTAAAATTTTTGTTCCGACAGTGATTAAGTACAAGAAGGCTAGAGTAAGGGGATGAAGTGAATGTATAGGCTAGACCTGCCTCTTGAATATGAAGTGAATGTTATTTTTAATGTTAGTTATCTTATTCTTTTTGCAAGTAGCATAGGTGATGAGGCAAATCCTCTAGATTTGAGGATAAATCCTTTTGAAGAAGGAGAAGATGATGAAAAACCCCTAGCCAAGAGACCAACAACAAGAGCTATTGTCAAGCATATATAAGAAGAGTTGGTTTCAACTGAGCTTTTAGTATGCCAAGCTCTTAATCTTATAAGCCAACATTGTCTGCAATTAGTCAAATAGATTTGTATTAGGCCTTGTATTTTGGGCCAAACAATATAAGATTTATGGACCTAGTATTTGGGCTTTGAGCTTAGTACTATTGTTTTTGTGTGTGAGACATGAATTAGGGTTTGTTTGGGATAGTTTAGGCTTCATGCAACCTTAAAATGAGTAACTTTTCAGAATCAATTTCAAAACTAGTTTTTTGTGTGCCTAATTTGAGTTTAGTCATGTGCTTTTAAACAATTTTAAAGCCTAAAAAAATTAGTTGGCTGAGATCTTTATCACACATTGGGAGAAGAAAAATTCTCAAAGATTTGATTCTAGATTTCTAGGATCCTAATCATCTTGGTGTGTGTATATGTTCTAGATTTTATTGTATGTTTAAGTATTTCCATTGAGTCTTATTACAAGCTTTTATTGTGTTATTCTTGTTACTAGTTTTGTCACATGATTTTTCTTCTTTAGCGTTTAACTTTACTTGCTTTTAGTGCCTTTTACTTACTTCTTTAGGTTCTTGAATTTGTGTATTTCTTGAGATTGATTAATCACCTAAACACCCTGTAATTTCTAAAATGAATATGGGTTTTTATCACATTGGAAATAACATAATGTGAATTGAAAGTTCACCTATTTAATCTACTTAATGTTCAATTTAAGAATTGGATTGACGAAGAATTAATATTCTAAAAAATTTATAAAACAAAATTTGAAGAAACTAGATTCTAGAGTTAGTATTTACATTGAAAAAGTAAAATCCCATAGATTTGTATATTCTCTATTGACTTTGAATATATATGATGTGGCCATGAGAGAAAAGGAGGGGAACTTATCTTTTTCTCTAGTATCCTTGTTCACAAATGTAGCTATCAAAAGGGTCCAGTCTAAGCTTTAATGCAACCTAAAAGGAGTTGAGATATGTTACCTATTACTACTCACAAGCCTTTAAGTGATTGATATTTTAGTTGCTAATCCATATCAATTTTCTGCAAACAAACAACAGGCAAGAGAATCATGTTGATATTCATCGTGAGCTATGTATCAGATTCTGACAATTCGAGAAATAGTGTACTATTAGCAGAGCATGACCAAATATGATTGTGTTTTTCTGTGCCCTTTTGCAATCATAATTTGAAAAAAGAAGTTGGAAGAATTAGAAATGGCACAACTAAATGGTTACTGGCTATTTCTTGGGAGGCATAGTTTCTGAAACTAAAAAAGAAAAATTGAATTTGATGTCTCTTTCTTTGAACCCAATTAACAGAACGGTTTGGTAGTTACTGGTTATCTGTTGCTGTATACTATACAAAATATCTGTGTTTCCAAGAATTATGGGCTTCATGTTTGATTTTGAAAGTTCAGTAGTTTCATTGCAACACATTCTTAAATTGAGTGATGAACTTCTTTTCTTGGATAACAAAATACAAAGTTGTTTCAATATGTTGAAATAACATTATGTCAATTACCGCGTAAGAGATATTATTAAATGAAACTTTTGTATGAATTAATGAAAGTAGAACAGGATGTGTGACAAAGTTAATTAGGCCAAGCTCAACTATGATGTTTACTTGAATGACTTAAAGAGTTCCTTTCTTAAACATTAACAAGTAAAATAATTAAACTACAAAATTATTTTAGAACAAAAGACACTAACACAACAGCTTATTCATTAGTTCTCATCCATTCATTTGAAATGAAGTCCGAAAACAGAAACCAAAATTACAGGGTGATGGAATCTCAAAAAGAGAAAAGGAAATGGGAATTTGGTTTAAGTACAAAGCAACAAAGTGGGGTGGTTACAAATTATGGAAACTTAGTAGCCTGGTGGCTTGTAGGCAATGAAACTGATGCACTGGACTTGACGAACGTTGTCAAAACCAATGATACGGACGAAGCCGTCGGGGTGGGCAGTGCTGGCCTCTTGAACCTCCTTCAAAACCTGAGAAGAATCAGTGCACCCATACATAGGCAGCTTCCACATGGTCCAGTACCTTCCATCATAGTATCCAGGTGACCTGTTGTTCGCACGATGTGGGAAAGCGTCCTATAAACAAACACATCATTACCATCAAAACTCAAAACTAAAATTCAACCAAAGGGCTTCCAAGAAATTTACCGTTGCATTTAACTCGAATTCCAAGCAAGGGACCCATCCGCTCCTAAGAAGGTAGTCTACTTCCTTAGCAAGCTGTTCCTGAGTCAGGTCTGGCAGGTAAGACAGAGTCTCGAACTTCTTCTTCCCAACTGTCGGCCACACCTACCCATTTCCATCATGATTTCAGTAACCTTTTCTATACCCTAAACATCCATCTAACATATAATTCCAATCGATTTCTTACCTGCATGCATTGCACTCTTCCACCGTTGTTTGCAACCGAAGTAATGTCATTGTTTGTCTTCCTGGTTGGGAACCCACCCAAGGACTTCAGCCCAGTGAACGGAGCCACCATGCCGGCACCGGCACGGTTAACGGTGGTAACAGCCGGAGAGGAGATCATTGATGAAGCCATTTCCTTCACCTTCTTACTTCTGAATCACTTGCAGTTCTGCTGCTAGATGGCCAAGCTTCTTCTCCTTCTTGCTATATATAATAGTGTGATCTGTTCAGTATTAATCCAATGGTTTCAAATGGAAGGGATCTGTTCCTGACATGTTACAACCGTTGGATTCTATAAGTGATGACATTACAGCATATTGTCCACACGAGTAAGGAAAATATTTGAATGGTAGCCTTATCGTTAGGTACCATGTGGAACTGACACGTGGAACAGGTTCCATTATCTTATCCCTTCCTTGGAAGAACGTAAATGTGTGATGCTGGTGGAATTGATATTTTTTGTGAGTGGTTTGTACTAATGTGCCTTCATTCCATTTTACCTTAACTATTTTCTGACCACCATTTCTCATTTATGGGTTAAGTGAATAAATACCCTTTGTCTCTTTGTTACATGTTACAGTAGTATTTTATATTTTAAAGGAGATTTTGAATTGGAAAAAAACAATAGAACCATATAAACTGACACCCTTATCCCTTTTGTTGTATAGCTGCAAACATGCTTCTCTCTGCACCTTAGGTTGGTTAATTCATAAAATATTACTAAAAATGTTCATTGGTTTGTATGTTATTTGTTAGTTTTGTTTAAGAGCAATGTAGATAAGCATAATGTGTATATGGTATAGAAAGGTTGGCAGATGATGGGGCTTATCATTCTTGGTTGATTAATGACCAAGCATACATTTTGAAAACATAATATCCACAAATAGCTATGGTCATCAGTAAATCCATGAACTCAACCAAACAATTCACAACAACCTTATCTTAAAATACACTGCATGAGATAACTATAAAACACAAAATCAAAGGTATTTAATGAAGTTCAAAGAGTATGACTGTCATAATTTAGTATGGCAAAATATGACAAAATGCCACTGCCAATAAGAGAAACAGGCGACAAATGTTCGGTATGGAAGTTCATGACTGGAAAGAAGATAGATATAGATGAAAATGGTTAATGGTTGAAAATTTCAGTTCTGGGAACTGTAAAATTATCAGTTTTGTATAACAGCTTGTTTACAAACTGTTAGTTCCAGATTGTTCTCAAAGAATTTTGGCTCAGTTATACTCTAGCAGGGGGACTTGTTACTCTTTCTTCTGAGCTACATCTTTGTCTGGTTGTAATAATTTTTCTCATTCATATCCCCACAAAAACAGAAGACAAAAATCTACGTGATTTAATGCTATTCAACTCAGTTAATGGTTCAAAAATGAATAAAAGGAGAGTAAGGAATCAGGGAATATATAAAAGGAACCATTGTTGACAATACAAATGAAAAAAGCTTCTGATATTTTCTGCATAATAACAGAATACAAATTTACTATATGAATGCTTCATTGTTGACAGAAAATATGTATCTCTTTTGATCATTCCTTCCCATTTCAAATCATGTACCCCAAATACTTCCTCCATCTTCAGCAGCACTTTTCTATCCACTGAATTCCTTATTCAACCAAAACTATTAAAATTTTACAGTGGAAACAGAATTTGAGTTATCCACTCTGTGAATAAAGCAAATAGCAAACAGCTTTTTCACTCTACCTTTTACTCATTACACTAAATAACTCTTCCTTTTTTCACCAATTCATCTTTATTAGCTTCTAAAATTCTGTCAAATTGGAAACTTTCTTTGAAGATATTGGCAAACACTTATCCAACCTGCTTTCAGAACTCAATCTTATCCAACTGTCATCTGACACATTTTCTTACACAGCTTTGGATAAAAGTATTAGGCACAATATGATACATATAGTATATAACAAATAAGATAGAGATGGAAAAGTATAAACAAAGTCAAATAAAACTACATTTATATACTGTATATTTTATTCATTTCTGAATTTCTACTTTTAATATTGATATATTCATTTTGATGGGCCATCTTCTTCATCCTATCATCATTGGTTGATAATCTCTAACAGAAATTAGTACACAACATAATTAATAGAAAATTCAAATTAAAATGTTATATTCAAGTTACATACATATAACTTAGACAACTTTCATATATGCATACATATTTTAGAACCAAGTCAACCAGTTTATAAGATATTACAGAATTTAAAATCCATCCAATAAATTCCACATCCATATTTCTTCAAACAGTGCTGCATATGACAAGAATTCTTAATAGATCGTGGGAAATCATGTGTCTGGATGCCACAAAATCTGAGAATGTACTTAAGTGCATAAAAAGATCCAGAAAATAAATCTATCAGTGAGTACAAGTGGGACCGAGCAGAACTAAACAAGATAAAAAAAAGTGGAAAAGGCAAAAGAAAAACAGTGGTAACTGAATGATAAGACTAAACTTATTAAGCTCAGTGATCAGACAAACTTTTAGCACCAACATTTTATCAACATATGTTCAACATATCTGACAAAGTACTAATTAGTTCTCTGACTAAAACTTTGTTAGTTTTTCATTAATTATTAGGATGTTTGGCAAATTTTTTTTATAATGGGAAAAAATGGCGGCAAAGAAACGAGACTAGAGAGATGAAGAAAGGGCAAAATGGCGATAGAGAATAGCGAGAACAATAATGGGAGCAAGTTCACCGACAACAGTGGTGGAGAAGCAAAACACAAGAGAGAAGAGCGAGAGAAAGCGCTTAGGTGATGGGGAGAAGAAGAAGATGAACAGTAGGGGTTGGTTTTCTGAAATGAATTTCTCAAAATTGTGAAACCACTTTTCATTCTAAAAAAACCCTCCACATAAGCTTTTTGTTTTTAAAAATTTATTTTAAAGGACCAATCACAATTGGAACTGATACATTGTTCTACTCAAGATCAGATTATGTTTTTACTATAACTATTAAAATGGATAACCCGTCCGATCCAACCTGACCTACCACGGGTTGATCACTTAGTGAGTCAACCTAATCCAACTCATTTATTAGTGAGTCGAAAAAATTTGAACTCGATCCGACCCATCACCGGTTGGTCAGTTAAACGGGTAGGCTCATTGAGTCACTTAACTTTTTTTCACACTCTTCTTCTGACATTCTTATAACATGTTACTTTGATCGATCAAATTGAAATAGTAATAATTAGACCAATTGATATAAAAGAAAATGAAACAAAAGAACTCTATTGTTATATATTCTAAGCTATCAAGCATAAAATTTTGCCAATTTAGTTTAATGAAACATATAACAGATGGGAACTTTTGGATAGACAACTGCAAAGTAAAGGTTGTGCGTTTTGAATAATTAATTAAATTAATTTGATTTCAATATAAAAAAATAGGATTTGAATAATTAATTTGATTTCAATAAAAAAAATAGGTGGGTTGGTGAGCCTTGGATTCAACCCGAATGAGCTGAGTTCTTAGCGAGCCGGATCAAAATTTTCACATTTTTTTCCAACCCAACCCGGCTCAAACCCGTGGTGAGCCGGGTTGGCTCACGGATTTCAACCCATTTTGACAGCATTAGTTTTTACAAAAACACTAAAACAAGTCCGATTTGAAAAGTTGAAAAACTTACTTAATGTTAAAAGTTTAAAGAATTTGGATTAATGGGAGTGTTGTGTTAATCCAACTAACATAACTGTCAATATGACAGTTAGGTTGCTCAAATGACATTTAACTTGTTTTACTGTTCATTGTGTTCATATGTGTACATAATAATGTAAGTAGTGGTTAATGAAAATTTCTCTATGCTCCTTCCATACACTTTTCTCTACCTCCTTCCATACACTTTTCTCTCTGCATAACTCTGTCGAACAGTTTAAGAGGCTAACAGGCTTTGTATTTGATATCTTTTGGGGAAAATTCAGACAGTCAATAATTTAGGATCTTGATGTGATTGTTTTTAACTTACATTTATATACTTGATTTTTATTTTTAAATTAAGAAACATGATTAAATAAAATGTGTGGTTAAGTAGATTTTATGTTAGGAAAAATGTCTCATGATGAACATATAGCCTTGAATTTTGATTACTGCATAGGTTTTCTTAAGTTTGACTTTGAGAAAGTTGTCTTTAAACTTCATTGAAGTGATTAGGCGACATGGGGTGGAGTTCCTTTTGGGGAAATCTTTATATGATGGAGATTACCACTATATATAAGGCAGAAGTTTATTATATTTCTCATCCATTTCACGTGACACCTACCAAAAGCAAGAGAAATTGTTGTATGAGATTAACATGTATCTATCTACACAGAAATTATTATAATATTCTTTATCATCACTTTTTGGGATCCTAATCAATATTTTGCATAACATATTTAAAGCATGTAATATAGGATACTTTGGAATGACACACCAGCAAATGTTTGCACAGGTCACATCCCACTCCAATGTGCAAATTGAAGCTGAAGATTCATTTCTCTGCAGCAGTTCCTGCTACTTCACTGACAGGTTCCTACAACTATTTCCACCACTGCACAGCACCTCATACCACAACCCGCATCAGTGCCAGCTTCTGGGGTGACAGAATCCTTTGGTTTTTCTCACTCTGATAAAAAATTGCACTCTTCTGCTGTCATTTTTTACAAGCCCAATGATGATGGCTACAACTGGAGGAAGTATGGGCAGAAGAGTCTACAACTAGCCTTCCTTTAGTTTGGCAAACTGATGAGTCACAGTAGGACCTTGTGTTACTGTTTTTATGAATGTTTTTTGTGAAACTTGGAGTAGTTTTGTTCTTGGATTTCTCTTTTATTAACCATGAACCTTGCCCTTCCAACCTTGCCAATTACTAACTGGTTTATGTTGTGAGAAGAATCTTCATTAGTCTGCACTAAATTCCAGATTCATTCATGATGAAATCAAGTTTTGTGCCACTCCTTTACTGTATGTTACCGTGGAGCTACATCCTTGAAATCATGTTGCACTTTGATTGTCTCTTTGGATAGTTTTATTCACTGATTCCAATCCAATCTGATGTGTATTTGATGGTTGACGAAGCTAAAATAGATTCATTGAATCTCAATGGTAAATTACTAATCCATGGACAACCAAGAGTGGCCTTGTCCTTGGGTTCTTCTTCTCTTGGTACAGAATTTTCGTTCTGTTTTCCTCCTTGATGGTTTATGCGTTTTCAGTGTGATAATGGAGAGTATGATACTCCTTCATCCTTAATCTCTGAAAATGAAATTAGATCCTGAAGTACTACAAGATAATAGGATTAAATCTGTGGACTTTAAGCCTAACTCAATCCCACAAAACTGACTTGTATGTTGAGGTTTCCACCCCACTTATATATTATAATTTGACCTTATTTCTAGTCGATGTGAGACTTCCAACACACCCCCTTCACACCGAGATATAGATGATGAGTCACCATTTGTCATTACACACTTAGCTTCCGACACCATATTTTGTTAGTGAATTGTGCTTAATTCTCAATTATTGTTGCATTTTCACTATTTGGGCTTAATTTCAAGACTAATTCTTATTCTAATTAATTTGAATTATTTGGGCTTAATTCTTTCAATTATTATTTTGCAGGACAATCACTCTTTGAAAGGTAGAGAACTTATTGCACACAAAGGCTTGACCGAACGGTCATTGCTTGACCAAACGGTATGTACTTGATCGAACGGTCTTGGAAGCTGCATGAGAGTCTTGACCGAACGGAAATCAACTGAACGGTCTGTTGAAGTCTGCACCAATCACCAGTCCCTAACTTGCATGAGTACTTGTTCAATCGAACGGTCTAAGGCATTGAATGGCCGAGCATCGCACGGTTTGTGGAACGCCTATGACGAAAGGTGCGACAATGCATGACAGAACAGTTTGTGGAAGCATACACGAATGGTCCGTGGAAGCCGACCTCAACTGTTGAACCGAACGACAAAGCCTTAGTGCATGATTTTCCCTGAACTGAACGGTATCTGATAATTCCTGCACCGAGCGGTCACAGAGCGAGCTTGTAGAGCATTGTTGAATGATCGAACGGTCTGAGCCCTTAATGACCGAACGGCCTGATGCAATGATCAGCAGCAGTGTTGGAAGCACATTTTGGGACTTCAAGAGGGTGCCCACGTCAGTAGTGTAGTTTAATTTCGTCTTAGAAGGTCAATGGGTCAAACTTTAGGACTTTGGGCCCAATTTTAGGTCATTTTGTACGGCAAACCCTCTAGAAGGGCATTTTGGTCTTTTGGTTTGTATAAAACCCTAAAAGCAGAATTCAGAGGGGAGGAGCCACCACTTTCACGTTTCTTCTTTTAGGGTTGGGAGCTTCTTCTTCTTCCTTCCCCTTAGGGGGAGGTTTTAGGTTTGCTTGCCTTTACTTTTCATGTATTGAACTCATTCTCTTTGCAATTTCATAGTTTAACCTGTTTTTGCACTCAAGCTTCTTCTTCATTTTATGTCTTTTTACTGTTCATTGCTACTCAAGTTTCTTGTTCATTACGTTTTCTGCATTTTACTGTTCATCTTCATCCTCTTTACTATTTCCTACTGCAGTCCAATTTTTACTATTCCTTTTTCGTTCCAGCATTTACATTCACATTTCTGTTTAATGTTCTCGTTCCATTTTCATCTTTTGGTTTATGTTCTGGTGTGATTTTCATCTTTTGGTTTATGTTCTGGATGTTATGTTGCTTTTGTACTCGTTTTCTAGTTTAGTTGCATTTAATTATGTTCACATTTCAATTCTGCACATCTATTGTTTCAGCATTTACCGAATTACCATTTGGTTTACGAATAACATCGTTCGGTCTCTTACATGCTTCATCGTTCGGTTGTCATTCGTACTGTTCGGCTTTTCATTACTGTTCAGTGTTACCTTTACCGTTCGGTTTTTAGCTTTTGTTGCCTGCATTTCCATTTCCTTTAGAGATCGTTCGGTCTTCGCTTTAGAGTCGTTCGGTCATCTATAGGACCATTCGGTATTTACTGTTTTCCATATTTATCTTCATGCTTTAAGTTATGTTTAATTTCGTGCTTTAAGTTCAAGTTAAATTGCATTCAAAAACACTTTCAACCCCCCCTACTACGTGTTTGTCCTAAGACTCGAACCACATTTGGTCCTTGAGAGATGACCTAGGAATCACTTCCTAGCACTATACTGCATTTTTATTTGCACATCAAATTTGATGGGCCGCGACAGCCCCATCAATAGACATCTCAAGTGTGAGAGTAGAATTAATGGGTGGTCCAATAATGGCCCGACAACAAGTGGAACAGAATGTTCACATAGATCTCGCTAGGAAAGGCTCCAACCATGGCTCTAATACCATGTTAAGAAGTGGGCTTTAAGCCTAACTCAACCCCACAAAACCTGCTTGTATGGTGAGGTTTGCACCCCACTTATATATTATAATTTTCCCTTATTTCTAGTCGATGTGAGACTTCCAACACACCCCTTTCACGCCGAGGTATAGACATCTCGAGCGTGGGAGTAGAATTAATGTGTGGTCCGATAGTGGCCCGACAACGGGTGGAACAGAATGCCCACATAGATCTTGCTAGGAAAGGCTCCAACCATGGCTCTAATACCATGTTAAGAAGTGGGATTTAAGCCTAACTCAACCCCATAAAACCGGCTTGTATGGTGAGGTTTGCACCCCACTTATATATTATAATAGATCTCGCTAGGAAAGGCTTCAACCATGGCTCTCATACCATGTTAAGAAGTGGACTTTAAGCTAACTCAACCCCACAAAACTAGCTTGTATGGTGAGGTTCGCACCCCACTTATATATTATAATTTGGCCTTATCTCTGGTCGATGTGGGACTTCCAACAAAACCAAAGGAAAAGTTTAAGCAAAACCTTTATGAACTTGTAGTAAAACTGTTTTGCAAAATATGATTATTAAATTTAGTTTTTTAATCTGATTTTGGTGTGAGAGAGTTGTCCAGATGTGTCTTGGGTGTTAAGATTTGATGGCTTGAATACTTCCTTGATAGGTTAGAGGAGATTATGATCTGAGTGGTGCAAATGAGAAAGTTGAGGATTATGGTTGCTTTGTTTCTTGTCTTTTCTTAAATCATCGTTTTTCCATCGTCTCAAATCAACATATGAGAACACAATTTCGAAATCATTCTTCGCTCGCAAATTCGCTTGAACATTACAATCTGTTCAAGCGAACACAGCCTTAGAGATGATCCATGCCACAAATTCTCTCTCAAATGTATTAAGTGTATCAAATAAAACTTATTTTTTATTACTATTTTTTTAATTGTTGACATTTGTTTTAGGTTTAAACATATGTTGGATATTCTATTTTTTATAATAAAAATAAAATAAGAAAAATTTATATTTGTTAAATTTATAAATAATATATATTTGTCAAGTTTATCAATTTTAATGTTAGAATAAAATAAAAAGTAAAGAGAGAGTATTATATACCATAGTTTAATGATATATCAGAATTTATAATTATTTATTAAGTTGTATAATAATCATTCTAAAGTAGTCCTAAGATGTTAATATAATTACAATAGCTTAAAATTAGTTTTAATAATATTTTAGTTATTAATCAAACTAAATAATTTTTAATTACATATTTATCTTCTCTAAAAGTGATCGAAATCATGTTTTTAATATATAATTATTTTATTATTATTTTTATCTTTTACTATTACTATGAAATGCCACATGTCCTTTATTATTATATTTTTATTATATTTATAATTATTTGTAGTACATCTAAAAAATGTCACAGCTTTTTTAAATTGTTTCTTTTAATTAATTTTTGTAGTATGGGTTATTGTATTTTTTTTTTAGGTTTAAACATTTGGTGTATAAAATTGTTCAATATATTCTACAAGATCTAGTGTTAATGCGTTAGTCTCAAACATTTCCAAATGTCAAAATAAGATGCAATCATTAATATTTTAAATTTGTTAAAATTTCTTCTTTTATTTAATTTTGATATTTCTGGTTATTGTGTTTGTTTTAAGTTTAAAAAGTTACATTTTGTGATGATAACATATTTCACATAACCAAACTGATATAAGAAGAGTTGGAGTCATATGTGAAAAGTGGATCTAAACTGTTATTATCATGAGTCATTGGTGAGTTTTAATAGAGTAGATGTTTTTAGGGTTTTGTATTGTGGACCTAGTTGTATAAGGTTTTCTTTTAGGTTTGTATAATACACCAAGTAGTCTACGATTTCTTTTGAACCTTATATAATGAGCCAAGTAGTTGAAGTTTTCAGTTGGGTCTTATATAATGGACCAAGTAATGTAGGGTTTTTGAACTTAGAAGAAGCCTATAAGGTGGCACACATTTAGAGAGTTGACCCTAGTCAACATGTGTCTATTTGGAGAAGGCTTACTCTCCAAGGTTGAGTGTCTCTTGGTTTTTCATCCTTGGGAGAGTAGTGTCCATATGGAGATCATTAGTGGTCATGTGTCATTCTCTTAATGGAGAGCATTTCACCTTAGTAGTGACCATGTGTATGTTAGAATCTCGCAGTAAAATAATTGTGTTTGGACAAAACCAAGAGGAGGTGAATTGATTTCTTTAATAAAAGTGTGCTTTTAAAAATTTTCCTTTTTTTATAAAATGACTTTACAATTAAAAATTGATTCATTTTAAATAATAACAAGAAAAATAAAGAGTATAAGGAAAGAAAAATAAATAGTATAGGGAAAAAGAGATTTGCACAAGTAATTTTATACATGTTCTGATAAAAGGCCCTACATCAAGTTATTAATCTCTCTAAAGAAGGATTAACCAATCACTAAAATAAACTACAACTTATAATCAAAAAGAAGATAGTTTAGATTTGGAAAACACTTCTCTTAACGACACAAGAGATGAACAATACATTCCTTGAATCACACAAGGAATGAAATATTTAAGTTACACAAAGGATGAACAACTTTTCCTAACAATCGCAACAATACTTAATAACTCAAAAAATTAGATTGATTCCACTATTTTTTCAAAATATGATTCACATTGGTTTTCTAAAGATGATTGTTATTGATTTTTTTTGTCTAAGATTTCAAATTAATCAATATAACTTCATAAATAATTTGTTAGCATCCTCACTTTTAACCAAAGTTACTTCTCAATAAAAAGAACTTTTTAGATTAATCATAACAAATTTAACTAAAGTAACTTCTCAATTAAATATTATTATGAATAATCATGTCTATTATTTTACTTCTTATATCGAGTAAAAAGTTAATTAAACAAGTAGACACTTTTTTAAAAGTGAAGACCAAGTAAACACACTACTTTAAAAGTGGAAACTACGCGAACAATTAAACTAGATAGTTATGTTTTTAATGTGACTTGTCATGTGAAAATGTCATGTTTTGCGTACTTAGGGATGCATATGGAGAGTCTAAGCCTACCTTGGAAAGGAAGCTAGCGCATTCTTAAGCTAAAGAAACCCTAACTACACACTTCACATCACAAAACCAACTTTTTAGGCCCAAACTAGACTAGTTGGCCAAAGCTCAAACAAGCCTCAAATACTAAGGTCTAAAATAAATTTATTCTAACATTTAGAGACAATGTTGGCTTATGAAAATAAGAGTTTGATCTCACTCAAGTTATATAAAATCCACTCTTTTCTTCTGCACTTGGTCATGACTGAAGCGGGAATGGATCAAACTCATTTTAATTATTCTATGAGAGTTGAAAAATAACTTGTAATGCATGTTTGTTTGATTAAATCTTTTATGGATTTGTAGGGAAATTCCTTCGTTATATTAATTAAAATTATAAAAAAAATTAACTCCACTCTTTTAGGAAAATTTGTATGTCCCCACGATCTATACTTATTATGTAAATTTAAAAAAACAAATTTAGCAATTATCTCCTCCTAGGTGCATCTTTAATTATTTTTTTTGTTTGGGAAATTATTATTTATAAATTTCAAGAATTAAACTGAAATGTCTTACAATTTTGGAGACCCACGTGAAAAAAGAAATTATTTAAGAGGAAAATAAATATGTTCTCACGTTTACCAATGTTGATTCCACATCTCCAAAATGAAAGGAGCCAAAATAGATTTACTCTTTCTGTAATAAGTCCACACCTTAAAAGAAATGAGAGAAGGAAAATTTCAAGATTACGACCTACTAATAACTAATATAATCACAATCAAAACCAGAAAATTGATTTACAATAAAACAATACAAATAGCATTCTACCCCAACAAGGGTTTCAGCAAGTTAAACCAAAAACATACCTTGTCAAAAGCTAATGTCACTCCTAAAACCAATCCACCTAAATAGAGTTGTCTGTTAAAAAGAAATGTAAAATATGTTTGACCATATGAACAAAACTGATAAGCAAATATTGAATCTTACTCCTGAAAGCACCATCTCGCGGGAAACTGAAGAAGAGGACCAAAGCAACCATCCAAATCATCATTCTTTGTTCTAAGAGACTTGGTGCCAAGAGCAATTGCCGCATGAAACAGTCTCTATAATATAAACACAACTGTTCAAAGGCTTAAGATGACTTTTAATCAGTTATGTTTATAAGACTTATTTGAATAAATTTCTCTATAAATACTTGTTTGGAGAGGAGAAAAATGAGTCAAACTCCTCGGGTACGTTAAAATCAACTTATGTACCTATACTTGTATGAAAGTTAGATGAGAGAAGCTACATAAAAGTTGATTTTAACTTACTAGAAAAGTTTAATTGATTTTATCTCCTTTTGTAAGTGATTGTGAAGAAATTTATCCAAGCAGAAGCATAAATATTGTTCTCCTACAAGAATTACTCTAGTGGCAATGATATCCAAAGGACTACCTTACCCTTCCATTGCTAACTGCTGCAAGAGGTTTAGGGTTTAGGAGGATCAGAATGCCTTCTTGGAGCAGCTGAAGGAGAGAAAGAAAGACGTTTCCTTACAGCAGCACCTCCTTTCTCAGGTGAAGGCCTTTGGATTTTGAACCTGGCCTTGGCTGAGCTTGTAGGTGCCATATAACTTGGAATGGCAGGGGAGCTAGCAAGACTCTCATCATCTCTCACTGAGGATCCTGCAATGCTGTACCGGCGATATCTCTCTGATTGAATGCTGAACATGCTTCTTGAGTCCTCATCTCCACCCCAGAACACACTACCCTTTGAGCTTGATGGCCTTACCTTGCCACTAGCAGATGGTGCCTTTGAAGGTGAAATGTGAGGGGATGGTCTTCTTGCCTTTTGGCCAAAAGGGGAAGCTCTTTTGTCATGGTTATGGTCTTGGAGAGAATAACCTTTCACAATTTCTCCTACTGTCATGGCCCTGCTTGCTGCACTCTTCACAGATCCATGATCATTGTGATCCGCAGTGCTGTGGCCATCCCATGGCCGAGTAGCCATCCACCTCTCAAACCAACTCCACCCCCATTGGGGATTGTTTGGGTCCATAAATGTGGGATTTAATGACTTTGAAGTGCCCTTCCATGTTTTCTGTTTGACAAAGTCATTAGTTATAATCTACATACATCATAATACAAAAAAGCTGTACTTTTGCTGATAAATATCTGTAAAACAATGAACAGGATCCAAGGGACAAATAGATTTATGCTGGCCTAAAGAGTGCATGAAAACTGATGTAACTATTATTAGAAGCCATCAAATAAATGGCTTTGAATCCTATATGATCAGCGTGCATTAAACAATGATCATCCCTGACAAGTTATGATGCCAGAGTATGTAATGTGCTATAGCATTCTTTGTGTGAATTGGTTTAACTAATTGGATTTCTTTAATAGGTTTGCACATATTACCTTCAGAATGCATTAATTAACTTACTGTACTAAGCTAATATTCCATTCCCATAACATATCTGTAGAATATCTGTACAATCACTAGAAAAAAGAAAGGTTGTTCCATAACGTTTTTAATCATGCTGATTCATAGTGCAGTTTAAAGAAACTGATAAATCTTACCTAGTTAAACTCTATTTCTGTTCTGCAATTTTTCATGAACAGATGTTATTTATGAGCTATTTTTTGAGTAATTAGAGAACCAGTCTACTGGCTAACGTGGGAATGTAAAATGGAGTTGTTTTTTCATTGTCTGAATTTTAGGCTTGTTACTCTCTCTATTCCACAAAAATCCAAAATAAAAATGAGAACAAATCCACAAATGAGGTAGTCTGGCCACCTGATGTGAGAATGAATAGGCCAAAGCCCTCTCTCTTCTTAAAGCTGCTTCTTGTTTGTGCAACAATTTGGCTTCAATTTGCTCCTTTGACTGCAAACTGTCATCCCATTCTTCTCCAACCTCCTGTAAAGGCATTTGTACTTCAATACACTTTCAAAAGCCAGAACTCATCATCACATATCATTCCTTCCAAGCTTATTGTTTTCAGATGAAAAGTAATAAGTTCACAAAAAAAAAGGGTGAGAAAAGACTCAACAACTTAATTTGAGAAGTGAAATAATTTGACCCCTTAATCTAAAATAGTCAATAAAGCATATCTTGAAAACTCCACTAAAAAATTCTTTTCCAGAGAATTTTCTCCCACATCTAAATTAACCCAACAAAACGCTGAAGCATAGCTCAGTTAAGAAAATCACAGTCAGGAATCTCAAGTAATAAAACAGAGGCCTTCAAGAGAACACATAATCACACTGGTTCATAATAGAAGAGGAAAACATGCACATTATGCTTACAGCAGCATGCAGGTTCTCAAGTTCTTTTTCATGTTTCTGCTGCAGTTGGCGCTGAAGAGCTTGGTTCTCTTCAGACATTCTAATTCTCCTTTCACGAATCTGAGACTGTAATCTTGCTAGAGTTTGCATACTTCGTAGGGTGCTAGAAGCTTGTCTTTTAACAGATTGCCCTTGCACTACGGTTTTCAGCCTCACCAAACCTCTCAGGGCACGCAATGCTCTTCTTGCCTATAATTTGCAAAACAAGAACAACTCGTTATATATGCAACATAAAGCAACTACATTTTAGGCACAAATTCTATTCACATTGAAGAAGCTGTTTCTCCAAAAGCTATACACCTATTGCATCTTCACAGCCTATAAACCCAAAAATTCTGTTCATAACCATGAAAACAAATGAAGTTGTGTACAAAAGGAAAATGAATACAAATTTGAAATTTCTGCAAGTCATTTGAGCTTTCATGCAAAATCCTGCAAACCCAATTACAATTAGAACTTCTGGTATAATAACCAGGTAACTGTATTATTTGGCACAAATGTAATTTAGTGGAACTCATTTTCTCTATTTTCTGTAATTACTATTGAATGCATAATTACAGCATTTCCGTATTTGTTGACAATTGAGATTTTCAAATTGCCACTTAATATTTCTGCAGTTTTTCATTTTGCTTGTTAAGTTTGGTTTTGTGAAGAAAAAGCTAGTTGTAGATGTGGGCTTATGATGTCTACATCTAGCTTAGCCATAATTTGTTGTTTGTTGTTCCCACTTTCTATCTTCTTTTATGCTTTGTTCTGTTTTTAACAGTAGTATTAGGTACAAACAACCCTTGTAATGTACACAAGTGTAATATAATACAATATCTGTTAAAACTTTTCAGTAAAACAAATACTTTAAGAAAAGAAAATAAGGTAAAATGAACGAAGTTTCTTTCATATGTTAAAATCAAGTAATACCCTTCAACAATTTTATCAAATTTCTATCGTTTAACTTGTTCAAAAAGTTATTTTTAACTTGAAAATTAGTTAATTTTAACATAAACTTGATTCAATTTACCCTCTTATTTTCTTCTTCTCCCAAGGTGCTTACTGAAAAGTTTACACGAATAGAACTTCTTTGTATCCTTCCATTTCTACAGATTCCATTCCCCCTTTTGCCATGGAAAGAAAAGACATCCGTTTTCCAAATTTGTAAAGTCCAAGTAAATAGAAAGAGAAGTAAGTAAATACCATATATCCACGAAATACAGTCTGAATCTTGACAGCTGCAATCTCTTCCATGGTCTTTCCAGTGTAATGTGGCATACTTGTGAGACGAACAACCTCTGCAGCAGCCTGAGCAGCAGCAACAGCAGCCTCTGCTGCAACAGCAGTGGCAAAAGCCAAAGAAGCAGCATGCTTGCTTTGTTCTTTCTCAGCCTCAATTAATTTAACATCTGCTGCAATTTCCCCCTCCTTGTTACTGCTTGACTTGTGACTTTTCTGTTTTTTCTTTCAATGCATAAAAAAGTAAGAGGGTAGTTTGAGATCGACACTGCTCATGAAAATCAATATTGTAAAAGAAATCAAATTCATTTTTAGAATTCTAGCAACACAAACTTCTAAATATACAGTCTGCTACTGTTGACTGAAACTCATCGAAAATCAGAAAATAAGGTCTCTCGCTTCTTTTTAAATAACTTCTACTTATGATTTCATAATTTCCAATTATAGAAATTATCTATTATTCTTAGAAATTTAACGATTTCGGTACTTCTCTTGTGAAACTCTCTCCATTTCCCACTTTTTCTAAGCTCAAACTCATTCAACTATTTTCTCAACCTTAAAAACAATAGTACCAAAATATTTAAATTTCTATGAACAGTTGAATTGCATAGAGAGGACCTCAGAAATGTGTCAAAAAAATAGTGTTGCTTTGTAATACTCGTTCTTTTTCCTTGTTCAATGAACATAATAATTAAAGTAAACCTTATCTTTTTTGGAATCTGGGCTGAAAACTTTCTTCACTGCTGAAAACCAACTTCCTTTTTTCCCCATTTGCAATTCCTGTTACTTTGACGGAAAAGGAAAGGCAAATTAGATCTCAATATCAACCCGTATAAGGGAAGAAAAAGATGACCAAACTTCTATTAAAAGTAATTAAAGTCAACACTATTGAAAACCACATGTTCCAATTAATGCACTTTGAACTCTTGAGAAAACCGTTGAAGAAAGCATAACTCATGCATAGACTTGGGAAAGGAAACGTTAATAGAGAGTAAAAATAGAACGCTGTAAACAGATCTATGACAAACGTGTTTGACTAAAAATAATCACTTATTACTTAGAAGAACCTGAAACTGAAAATGAATAGCAAAAACGCTATCCAACAAAGAAAAATAGAAGATTTCAGCAAGATTTTAGTTGTTAATGTGATGAGAGCAAATGGATAAGAACACGGTTCTAAATCTCCACTATAGAAAAGGCTTTGTTCTAATAAAAAACAACAAAAAAAGGATTGCTGTGGGAAAATGAAGAAACACCCAGATGGGATAATTTGAAAAAACCATTAAACCCATTTCAAGATTTCCAATTTTGAAAGGGAAAAACTCCAAAAGAAGGCAAATTTAGTATGCAATGGACAGGTGGAGAATGAAAAACCCATATATAGTATGAACCAATACAGGTAAAAGAGAGCAAAAGAAGAAAGTAAGAAGCCCAGTACAAAGCTACTGGTTTTGAAGGCCAAAAAACTTGAAAAGAACAAATGAGAAAAAATGGACAAATGCAAAAGGAAAGAGGAGGCAGATGAAGTGAAAAACATTCCAAGACCTTTGCATGAGAATCCCAGATTCCTGAAAATAAAACTCAAGAGTACTTGGTGTGGCAGAATAATAGAAGAAGTTGATGAGGCCCACAAGAGAAGAAGAAAGAGGGACCAGATCTTGGGTTGAAGGAAACTTCAACTACCGGGAATGGAACATAACAGTATCCACATGGTCACTGGGTCCCAATTCTGTTGCGTTTGCTGATTTTAACGTCAAACAGCAGACAAACTAAACGAAACAAAAACAAGTTACACATATTAAGCACGAAGAAATCAAAGAAAGAAGAATAAATTAACTTATGGCTGCTGTGAACTAAATGATCTATGTAATTCACGAAATTAATAAAAAGTTCTAAAAGTGTATGAATATTGATTACTATATATATTGTTTTCAAATTAGATATTTAAGTAAGAAAATTGGTCAAATATACAACAAGCTTAATGATAGAGTAAAAAACAGGTTTTAAGGTTTAGGATATATAACACAGTTTTCCTTCGCAAATCTTGTAAAATAACACACAGGTTGATGATATGTAATTCGAAAGAGTTAGAAGATGAGAAAGATTTTTGCTTTAGGTTTTTATACTCATTCATCTATAAACCAATTTATATTCACTTCTTGATCAAGACAATTGAGTTTCATTAAGTTCAAGCTAAAAGATACAAGTTAAGTATATTTTATGCCTTACTCACTCTAACATAAAAGTTGAGTATTATATGAAAAATAATAGTCACTCTTGATTAAAAACGAAATATTATTTGAAACAAAATCAATCCTACTTACATATTATAAAAATGGTGATAAGAAGATCATAAAAAGGCTAACTAAAGGAAAATTTACATCCTTAGATCATGGTTAACATCACTATTTAAGATAGCCAAAGAACACGAGAGTGTTCTATTGAGAGAAATTCATAAAAGCTGGAGTATAAGATTTCGTAAGGGTTTTCTCTTAAAACAATCCCATATGAGTCTTTAACTTTTCTTCTTCAAGATATCTTCCATTTATAAAAATCTAAAGAAAGTAGTCGTTGCAAATCCATTATGTAGTCTTGAAGTATTTTTTATTCTTCAAGATGCGTATGTTCTTGTAGCTGAAGAGAGTTTCAATAAATGTTCTGCATTCAACATTAAATGAATTTTTTTTTGAAGATATCTCTTACATACAACATGACTTATCGAACTCGGGTCATATGATTTTTTATCTCATACTGAGTAAAGCTTAAGATCGTACATGATGAATGGTCTATGCATACGTGACAAATAGTCTTTTGGAAGGAGTTGTTCACCTTTGACACACTCTTTGGGAGATTTTTTATGTTAATATTTCCTGTAAGATTGTCTAGATGGTCAAAGGAAAGAACATTCTCTACAAAAACATAGTATAAGTATTTATAAGTTAAGTTGTACTATGTAATGCAAAAAACTACAAATATATCATGTGTCTAAGTACAAGCTTATCAAACAATGATACAATGTACATTACTTTGTGTCAGTGGATATCAAATGATGTAACTGCATTTGTCATTATTTATAACTTAAACAATATAGTTTGCTTTTGCTCAAGATGAAATAAAATTTATCTGATGTAGGCTTGATAAGTTATATTAAGTATCATAATGTTTCTTCAAGTATAAGTTTGTATTAAATATTGCATGAAGAACATTTAATGAAATCCTCAACATATTAACAAATGTAGTTGAAGGACAAAACACTTCCCAAATACTCACAGACGGCTAGAAAGTGATTTGCTATCTTTCAAAGCTCTTTATAAAGTTACCCTTGAAGTAGAAAGAACTTTCTCTCAATGTCCAAACACAATCTTATGAAAGCTTAAGTAAAAAGCTTGTAATCTAGCATTTTGATAGGACATTTTATTGTTCTTTAACAACATAAAAGAGTGAACCTTGTCTTATACTCATTTTAGGATGTTAGACCACTTTTAGTTAGTAACCCTAAGTTCTTTTCGTAACATTTCTTGTAAACAAGTGTCTTAGTCAACAATGGTTGTTATTCCAAAGAATACTAAGTGTCTTAGATAGGAATGATCGTTATTCTTAGAAAAATAAGATTGGCTTTGTCAAACTAGTAGGGGAGTGAATTGGTTTTAACAACTTTTTTCTAAAATGAACCTCTTTCTGCAAAACTTTTTCAGCATAGAAAAACTAAAATGTAATTATCTGAAAATCAAATTGATACCAGAATTAGAAAAGCACAGGGGGATATAAAGAAAACAAAGCACACAAGAAATTATATTGATTCTCAATCCTACATCTAGTTCTCATTTTTTTCTCAAGAAAAATTGGTTTCATTATCAACAAAAAGTTTGTACAAAGTTAATTAGAAATTACAAACAAACTAAAGGATTATCAACCTTAATCAACTCCAAATAAAAAAGAGTATATATGTTTTATCCATCACTCTCATGCTCATCAACCACCTACTCAGGTACACCCCAACACTCACTATGCTCCTATCTTAATCACAAGTCAAAACTGAACCTAAACATAATCACTAATCTCATTCTATAATTATCATCATGTTTTATAACTCCTCAAGCTTTGTCCACGTCCAATCTTCATCAAAAGGAACTTTTTCCAGTAAAAATACACTAGAGTAATCGATTATCATAAGTGATAATTGATTATTCCTAAAACATATGCATCTACACAAAATACCTTATGATAATCGATTATCTTAGTGGTTTTACACAGCAAATCAAAAACATCTAAGAGAGTTGGAGCTAAACACGTAAAGCCTATCATACCCAAAGGTTATGGAGTTTAACTCTCGGAAAACTAAACAATGTCCAGACAATGTTGTTGACAAAAACATTCTAAAAGACTAACACTTAAAACACAAAGAAAAACATATCATGCTAAACGTTATTGTTATGAAAAGACAAAATAACAAGAAGCGTGATAGAATATTGCCCGACAAACCTTCCTCAGTGTCCTCTATTTATATATTTTTATGTTTTATTGTATATGTTTCTTAGCTCGCAAGGAGCATGAGTTACTATAAATACTCAGCTCCACTCTTGTATTTTCACTTTTAAGATGAATGAGAATTAAATTTCTAAAACCCAAAATTAATTCTTCCTTGAAAGTCAGGCTAGAGAATCTTAGGGATCCTTCTCTAGCCACCCTCCAAGCACACTACCTTCACTCTCATTTTCCATTTTCTCCATGGTGCTTTCATGAAATTCTTTCCCCTCCACGACGCACCTCACCATTCAATTCGCATCAGCCTTTCTCTCGAACACATCAACGTAGCTACATCATGCCATTCCTCAACCACGCATTCTTCCTTTGCCACAACTTTATTCAGACCGCGTCATCAGCCACATCTTCGAGTTTCTTTTCTCTAAAAGTAACATTTCAGGTTTGCTCTCATTTTCACATTTCGTCTTCCTCGAGTTTCCTTTTCTCTCTCGAGAGCTCCTCTTTCGCAAGTCATTCTTCATCACAAATTCAACATTTCTCTTCACATTTATACTTGTTTCAGCCATTATTACCATAGAAACTTCCTTTTCCACCGATTCATTTGTAATAGGGTTTCTTCCTCTTTACACCTTTTCCTCCATTTTTGACCAATTAAATCCACTTTCTCATCGATTAGAATCATTTACACCATTAAATCTTCATTTTGAACTGATTAATCGATCCAAATCAGGGTTCCATCTCCATTCTAGGGTTCCTTCGTGATTTTAGGGTTTTGCACTGCTCCATTTAAGGTTTCTTGAGTTCGTTCATAGTTTTGGTTTATTTGCTCTCTATTTCTCGTTCTTCTTCGAGTTATCGTCATTTTTCGCTGCGTCATTCACTAGAGGAAGCTTTGAAGAGTTTCAATCACGCTTGCGTAGGTTCAATCGGTCTCTCCTTGGATTGTACGTCCATCAAAGCGTTTACATCAGTCTAAACAATACCATGAGCTAAGCTATTACTTCATCCAAACGATGAAGACTTTACTCAAAACCTGGTATCTTTAGAAGAAAAGCTATGTTAGACACTACCTCTACGGTAGAAAATCAAAAAGCACTTTGTTGTTCGGAGCGAGCATTAAATGACATTAAATGTTCAACGTTCAAAAACAACAAAAGTGATAAGGGATAAGACATATTTATTGTATGCACAATCTATTATATTCTTTGCAGATGAGCTACTCTACACATATTCACAAGCTTCAAATTAAAATATCAAAAATGGATATTAGAGATAAAAGAGATACTCAAAGAATGTTTTCCACATGAAGCGGTGTCTAAAAGAAAGTACAACCTACTTCAAGCAAAGTACTGAAAAATCATGTCTACTTTGACAAATTGACTTTAACTAGATAGTTTTTGTACACGAAGAAAGAGAGGACAAAGAATCAAGGCCAAGACTTGTTCTAACGGAAAATTATCCAAAAAAACCTTTAAATAGAAGATCTTTAAAATGTAGAATCAAGATAATAGCATACAATGAAACATTCATCCTTTGAGAAGCATTCAAAAGAAAAGTTCATAAAGAGCTTAAGAAAAACAAAATATCTGAGCAGAAAAAGAGAATAAGAGAAAAGAAGAAAGGTAATACTCTCGATATTCATTGCAATATTGCTTACTGATTATAAGAAAGAGAGAAAAAGAAAAACACAATCGAGTGTTCAGACTATATGGTATTATAATCACATCCTCTCTGTGAGAGTGATAGTCTTGACGACTTGTAAACAATCTTTGATTGCAAATCTGAAGAGAATTAAAACAGTTGTTGAACTCAGTTGAGTTAAGGAAACCCCCAATTATCATAACTTTGTTCCCCCTTCGCATCAAACCCTATTATGGGATAACCCAACAAAACCATACATACATTCATAGGGAAAACTCAACACAACCATGATATAACCCTATCATCATGCAAAACATATTCTCATACATCCACATGCATCAAAACAACTTTCAAGATAATCAAAAGCAAACCCTGAGCATCATTAAGAAAACAAATAATGGTAAGCTTCCTCATACCTTGGTCAATACTAGGGTTTTATCTAACTCCAAAAATATTCACGAGTCCTCCCTTGCACTAAGGTTTTCTACAGCTTTTCTTCTTTTCTCCTAGAAACGTCTCTTCTCTCCCTTATCTCTCTCAATATCATTTTTAGAAATAGGGTAGCAATATGCAAACCCTTTTTACTCTCCTCATTTTTTCTTTTATTATATATCTATCTTTTCTATTAAAATAAAATCTCTCACTTAATCTTCTCTTATAAAACCACCATCATGCAAAACATATTCTCATATATCAACATGCATCAAAACAACATTACCTTTCAAGATAATCAAAAGCAAACCCTAAGCATCATTCAAACAAATAATGGTAAGTTTCCACATACCTTCGCCAATAGTAGGATTTTATCTAACTCCAAAAACATCATAAATCCTCTCTTGTACTAAGGTTTTCTACATATCTTCCTTTTTTTTCTCCTAGAAACCTCTCTTCTCTACCTTATCTATCTCAATTTCATTTTTAGAATTAGAGTAGCAATATGAAAACTCTTTTTATTCTTCACCTTTTTATCTTTCTTCTATTCTATCTCTATCTTTTTTATTAAAATAAAATCTCTCACTTAATCTATAAAACCACCAAGATTTCTTCTTTTATTTTCTCCTAACTACTTTTTTAAAATATCAACAACTACTAAATCTTCTAAGATTCATGTAATCACCCTTTAAAGTTTTAGATTTTATTTCATTTTTTTACTTTCTACACCCCCTAAAATAATTTATGCACCATTTAATAAAGGTAAAACAACCTTTTTGCTCCTAGGCCAAAAATATAATTAAAATCTAAGTTTTTGTTAAACTCTTCTTCGTAGGAATTGAACCCACATCCATTCCATCCTAAAAAATATTCCTACCAACAAACTAACACATCATATTGGTAATATCACATACACACAAATAACCAATTTAATAACTTGTCAATCATGTGTTGCACTTTATCAATAATAACCTTAAATAATCAACATAACAATTATAATTCTCAGAAACATCTAAGTATCAAACACCAATTAAAAAATAATAATACTCAAGTATCACAACCACATTATTCCTTAATACCACAATTTTCTCAGGTCTTACAATCAATAGTTTTATCAAGACCAACTTTGATAGCAAAAACACATGCAACCAACAATAAATTTTCCAGATAGTAATGGGGCAAGCTCCCAAGTTGAACTATTTTGAAGAGCACTTAGTTTATCTAGCATGGCTTGTTGCCAACCAAGATGGGTTACGGCATCAGTAATAAGCTTTTGAATGGTCAAAAAAGAAATAGACCAAAGGCAGGTATAAAAAGGTGAAGACAATATATGATAACTTAAAGAAATATAATGTGAAGAGGGATTACGAGTAAAATGTGTACTTTTTCGAAGGGCAATTGGAAGGGTGGACTCAATTGCCGAAGTTGGAGGAGACAAAGTAGGTTGCATTTGACTTGAGTCACTTGGTGGTTGTTGAGAAACACTTGGTGAACTAGGCACAATTGGAGGAGCACAAATAATAGGAATATTGAATGTATTAGGAATATTAATTGTATTAGAAGGAGACATATCGTAAAGAGAATGATAATTAAAATAAAAGGAAGACTCATTGAAGATAACATTAGCAAAAACAAAAGAGCAGTAAAGAGAAAGACAAAAACACTTGTATCCTTTTCTTTATCTAATAAAACCTAACAAAGCACATTTATGTAATCGGGAAGCTAACTTATTAAGACCAAGACTAAAATTATAAACAAAACATGTAAACCCAAAAAACTTTATAAATAAAAAATGAAGGAATTCATAAAATAATAAAATAAAATTAGGCATTTTATTATCTAAAATAAAAGAAAACATGCAATGAGATAACATAAGACTATTTAGAGTTTTCCTTTCAAAAAACATAGTTTCTTCTTTATTCTTCCTTAGTGATGTACACAAATCATGGATAATGTTAGAAACACAACACAATATTTTGTTAATAAATTGAAAAATAAATCTATCCACACTGTACCGTAGGGGCCGGACAGCCCTAGACGATAATACGTACCATGAAGGACGAACGGCCCTTGAGGATAGAGAACGCCTAAATGTCAAACAATTACTACGAGACTTCGACATATAAGACCGAGCGGTTCCAGCAGTGTCGGACGGCCTTACTCGACAAAAAAGTTTTCTCCACAAGAATTTAGGTAAATGATGATTAAAGGTAGTAGGTCGAGGTTGGGCCAAGATTAAGGAATCACTAATTTCAAACTCATCTAAAAAATTATAAATACATGTCAAAGGTAAAAGGTAGGTGATCGTATCTATTGTGCATTTAATACCATAACTTTGAACATCCTGCAGACTGTTTACTGACTTAAGCATCGAAAAACATTTGACATGTACTCTTCCGGGTGGTGGAAGTAAAGACGAAGACAAGGACATGATTCCGGTTTTAGAAGAAAATTTGTGAAGGTGTTAAGTTACTTGACCCGTACCCGAAACACAAATCTTACATAATTTATCTCAATCCACCTCGACATGAAAAATAATCCTACTGTGGAAAAACATCTCGAACCAAATTAAGCATTTGATAATTATTTCACTAGAAAGGTAAAAGAAAATCCTTGACAGCGTAACTGAGGTGTTTTCCTGATCTTGACCAAACTATGGTTTTGGCTGTTTAAATATAGTTAATGATAGCTCTTTAACCATAAACTTTTTTTATACATGTTGATGGCATCACGTGATCTCAGAAGAAGCAACACAAGGAAAAAGTTAATTTGTGGCAACTTCACGTGCTTATCATGTGCTTCTTCCTTGAGTTTCACGCCATTCCCACAACTCAAAGGTTCAAGAATTACCGTTACATCTTTCGATCTGATTTGAATATCTTTATTTAAGAAAAAGTCAATGTAACTATTTTTTTAATATAATTCATTTCGTAAACGAACCACATTACTATTTTTAATGATACGGAACATAAATTAATATGTTATCATTTAAAACTAATTTATCAATAAAAAGTTATAATACTAAATATTATTTATTATCGTAATAATAAAGAATCCTATTAATTGGCTTTTTAAAAAAAATAAGACCAAATAAAAAAAAATCAAAATACTGAAACCAAATCTTTTAAAAATAAAAACTACCGCAATAAAAGGGCAAAATGCTACTAAATCCTTTTTCATCAAATATAAAAATAAAATAAATACTATTACACTCCTTAAAAAGTCTGAAATTATTTAAGATATCAGTTATTTAAAAACTTTACACAAATCTATTTCTTACTTTAAAAATATTAAATTAAAAATTAGATTATATATACACCTTCTTAAATTTAAAAATATTACGATTACGTATCTTGTATTGGAGAATATTATAATTATAAAAAACAGAAGATATGAGTTCAGGTTTTTTTTTAAAAAAAAAAACTTAAAAGATACCATCATAATTTACTTTTAAGAAAATATTACATTGGCATAAATTTGTTTTTCTTATATATGAATATATTCTTAATTTTTTATTATTTTTAATAAAAAATATTTTTTAGTTGTTGAACTATATTTTGTACCTAAAATTATAACATCTATAGTATAAAACTATTAAAGAAAATGTATTGCAATTAGAATTTAGATGATGGAAGGTTGAAAGTATAAAAAATATTAATCTAGTCATCCAAAAGATAAAATTATAATAATATAACATTTATACATCTCAATTACTTGGCAAATAAAATTCTATTCCAAAACTTTACAACTCATGCTCTCAACTAATCTAACAACTCATATTGTTGTCTTCTATTCCAAGAAAGTTACTTCTACACTTATATCTTAATATGTTCATATGAATATGGTGGTCATTATTACAAAAGAAGAAACAATACACAATAGAACCAACAAAATATACAACAAGGTGAGTTAGCTGAAAAAGAGATAATATATGTATAAAACATATATGATATCAACTTAAGTCGGACTTGTGAAGTCATGCACTTATGGTGGAAAAATATTGCTCTATTGTGTTGCTCTTCTAAATTGACACTCAAGGTTAATTCTTGTTATGGTCATAAAAATTTTAAGATTGTCCTTATGACAGGACCTATTACAACTCTCATCACCTAACCATCCTCCTCTACATGAGTATAAATGGTGTTGTCCTTACCTCAAGACACACCTTGATGAATCACACCTCAAATAGGATTTCCTACATAGAAAAACCCACATCACCAATTTCAACAATCTCAACCAATCATGGATTTCTCATATTTTTGAAAACATAGGAAAACACTAAAGAGGGGTGAATAGTATTTTTAAAACTTTTCGCAAATGACATCTGATAGTTTTTAAAATGATTTATAAACAAAAGATAAATTTAGATGATGGTGTATTAAAAGGAGCTTGTTTGAGCGTTAACAAGTTCACTATATTATCCTTCTTGTCTTCTCTTCAAGCTTCCGTCTATTTATAGCTTTTCTTGAGAGATGATAGTTAGACAAAGAGGTTGACTTCAAGTAGAGCAGGTAGTCTTTTAGGTGAGAAGTCAAACTTAAGTCTACTTTTGTAGAGGTACAATGCTTTAGCATAGCCTTTATCAAAACAAAGCTTGTATAATGTGACAGAACAGAAGGCCTATAGGGAAACATTCTCATATTGTTCTTCATATCTCACAACATATTTTTCTTAGGTATAGTGATTCTGATCATATCTTTTCGCTTTAATCATCTTCATAAATATGAAGAACAAGGTATACAAGCATCGAAGCACTTTATTGTACATGCATTAAATATTTTGAACATTGATAAACGTTAGGTCGTATTGCATGTTCAGGTCCTATTGCATGTTCAATACATTTTATCATTTGTCATATCATTAATAATTGTATCGTTTGGTAAACACGATCATCAGATGGTGAAAAACATTTTTTGTAAATGTATACGGTACATTTCTTAAGACGCTTTGCTTGAATTAATATTGTTTTTAATAAAACATTCTTTAAGCTTTAGTGTTGTCATGAGATAGACATTTCTATTCATAAAACGTTATATTGTGAGACTTTGTTAGTTTAAGCATTTAGATGTTGCTTTATAAAACATTCTTTGCTGCTGATATCATCCATTAGATGATTCAATAAGAGAGACGTTTTCTTTCCTTAGACGTTGTTCATAAACTTTGATTATTAGATAGTTCAGTCTAGAAATCGTTGTTGTGAGCTTGATTTCACCTATAAAGGATGTTACAAACTATTTTTCTCTTAGATGTTATTTCTTTAAAACAACTTTTCATACAAGAAAATATTTTATTTAATGTTTTTTGTTAAACTTCAAAATTTGGGTTGCTTAGACGGTCTATTGTCTTGACAATCTTGTCTTAACAATTTCCAATAGTCTAAACAAAATAATCAATGACACATGCTTGATATATTCGCACACAAGACACATTGTTAAAATCCTTTTTGTCGCAATAAGACTAACAAAAACCAAAAATTCCCCTGATGTAGTATAGGGCAACCATGGTATCGAATCTATGGAAATGGTTCTTATTAAGTATAAATTGTATAGTTAATCCTTGAACAGAATGTAGTGGAGGAATTTAAAAATATGGAATGAATGTAGTTGTATGAATTCTTATGCTACTAAAAATTTCTTACCTAGAATATGCAACAAGTTAAAAATTCTATATCAGTCATTTATACAACTAAGCTATCCTAATTAGGAAATTATATAATGATAAATTCAAAGGTAGGAATTTAATAAAACATAGCAAAAAATGAAAATATGTGAAATTACACGTATAAAACAACTAAACAACAAATAACCTAGAATCAAAACTTCGTTCACATTGGTACTTATATGCCCACTTTTGAAAAGAAATAAGTTGAAAGTTTGTTGAGTGACTTCTAGGAAACAGAGGTGCATCTCAATGGAACGCTTAAATACCTTATCTTCATTAGTCATAGTGTTCCCCAACTGGTTTCACAAATTTCCCAACAAAATTTCGCAAACAAATATTATGATAAAAGAACCAAAAAAACAAATTTACTAAACTAAAATAACTAAAGAAAATAAATTAAAATCAATGCTAGAGAAAAGAAAATGTTAGTGATAAAATAAAATAAAATAAAATAAGAACCAAAATGATAAAAATTCTAACTGTGTTCCCCGGCAATGACGCTAAATTTGATAACGTTGTCGGTTACACGATCAAAATAATACTACTAAACTGTAGCAACTTTAGTCTTGCTAAGATAATCGTCAACAAAATAGAAAGGGTACATTCAACCTTAAGTTGTATTCCAACGAACACGGAATTGATTTCTAATAAAAAAAACTATACAAAAGGGGATAGTGAAATACAATAATGGAAGTAATAAAAGAAAATAAAAGATTAAAGAACAAACTTAGAAAAGATAGAAAGAAATTTATAAAAAAGATTTAAAAGTAAACACAATGATAAAGAAAATAGGTTGATTTCACTACTTTTTCAAAATAGAATTCATCATTGGTTATCTAAAGATTATTATTCAATTAATTATTGTCTTACTTTTTCAAATTAATCAATGTAAATTCTCAACTAATTTATTGGTGTTCTTGCTATTACCAAAGTATATTCTCAATTAAAATTAAAAACTTTGTAGATTAATCATAGTAAATTTAACCAAAATACATTCTCAATTAAATATTATTATGCTTAATCATGTTTATTCTTTTACCTCTTATATCAAGTAAAAAGTTAATTAACCAAAGTAAATTCTTGATTAATTATTGTTAAATTTCTTACCACTAATCAAAGTACATTCTCAATTACCAGCAAAAATTCATTCAATCACATGAAAGTTTTTAACTTTGATCAAAGTAAATTCTCGATTAAAAATAAAAACCTTTGGACTCATATGATTGATATGTTATGTAGATTTAACACCATGCTAACTTGTTATAATGTAAAAATCATTATTATTACTTGATTAAGAAGAAAAAAGACACAAAAATAAATCACAACAAGAATCAAAAAGAACAAACAAATTTATTCATCTAACCTCATAATTTAATTAAGAAATTACAGCTAAATCAACCCGAGAGGCTTAGCAATCCATGGAATATATAAATAACATGAAAATAGAAGAAGAGAGGGTGAAAAACATGAGAGAAGAGGGAGGACGAAATTTGAACCCCCAAATGGTTCCTCAGCTCCACTAATGTGTTTCCCTAAGTCTCTTTATATAGAAATTGGATTGGACTTTATTTTAAGTTTTGCTATTGTTGTAATCTTCTTTAGGATAATGTAATATCCTATATTTATCTTCTAAATAATTCATTATTTTCAAGATATATTTGATTGTTGTGGATATCTAAAAATATTTAAAAAGATATTTGCTAGATTAAAAAAGATTTAGCAAATATTATCTTTGAAGGTGCGGGAAAACACTAGAAGGGGGTTGAATAGTATTTTCACATCTTTTTCGCAATATGCAAGTTAATCATGACGTACATAACACTTTGTGAGTTGTTAGCCCTTGGTTGGTAAATGTTATCCTGAATAATCGTTTACATGGCCAACTCAGTATGTTAAACGTTTGTATGTATAAGCAATAACTTTAAATAGAGGGTGGAGTATGACGAGAGTGGGAGCCTTGAATCTCTAATTACACTACATCGTTTATCAATAGACTAAAACACACCAAATGTTTTATACTGGTTCACCTGTTAAGGATACGTCCAATTCTTCCCTAACTTAACTTAGAGGGTTCTATTAAATATTCAATGAATTACATTTGAGTTTAACTCACTCTTGATTGAATAGTATTATTCACCACTCCTGGTATCCCTAGACGTTCCTAGTGCATCTGAGAAACATCGTCTAATTTAGTTTCCTTCACTTCAGGTTGCGTAGTATTATTCACCACTCTTGGTTTCCCTAGACGCTCCGAGTGCATCTGAGAAATATCATGTAGTTTAGTTTCCCCCACTTCTGGTTGCGTAGTATTATTCACCACTCCTGCTATCCCTAATCAGCTAATAACCTCTAGTTACCCTAGATCAATTGAGTATTTGCACCACTCTTGGTATTCAACTATCCTGCCGAGATTTCCTTGAGTATTTGTACCACTCCTGGTACTCAACAACTCTATTGAGATTCCCTTGGGTATTCGCACCACTCCTGGTACTCAGCTACCATACTAAGATTTCCTTGAGTATTCGCACAACTCCTGGTATCCCTAGTTGAGTTTCACCACTCCTTGCTGTGCAGTATTTTTCACCACTCCTGGTATCCCTGATCAACGAATAACCTTTAGTTACTCTAGATCAGTTGAGTATTTGCACCACTCTTGGAACTAGACGACCTCGCCTAGATTTCTTTAACCATTCAAAATTAAGTTGTAAGTGTTTTGATTCTCTCCAGAATTGTAATCATAGATTGCTTACAAGTCGTTCGGACCATAACTCTCACAGAGAGGATATGTTACAATACAAAGCAGTCTAAACACTCATAGGTGTTTCTCTCATCTCTGTTTTCTCTCCTTACATAAGTAACCATTTAATACAAAGAAGTACTAGAGGGATGCTTTACTTCACTATTTCTCTCTTTCTCTTGTTACAATCACAAGTAAAAAATATTAAAATGAAGCTTGAGAGATTTTTTTCTATATTTCACTCTTTAACTCTCGTCTCTTTCTTCAAGTGGGATGTTCTGATGAAGTTTGAGAGTATTCTTCTTCTTTTCTTGAGTTTTTCTCTTTTTCCTTTTCTTGATAGGAGGAATTTAGCATTGATAGCTCAAAGAGATTTTTGTGCTCAATGAATGATGAGATATCTTTATATCTTCATATTTTCTCTCCTCTTCGTCATCATTTTCTTCTGTCTTCTTGTTTTCTATTTATACACTTTGATGATATAGTCGTTGTGACGATACTTGTCTTGAGACTTGATAATATAATCGTTTTGACGAAGTTTGTCTTGAGATTTGTTTTCTTTTTACTATTGGCGTAGATGTCAGTCGTAGACTTGCTTTTCAGAGCTTTTATCAAAAGTAGTTTTGACTTATCTTTTTGACACAACTTGTGATAATTTGATTAGTTTTCCTTTTTGTCTTTTTATTAACGTTCATTTTGATGCTAATGAACATTTGTTGCAATTGTCTTGCACAAGATAGAAATATGTATAGCAAGTATGTCCTATTTGCTTTAATATTTTAAGTGTTCTTATCATTAGTTTAGGTTCCTATATATTGTATTTACAAGATTAATTGTTATGTTCAGTTTGTAAGAGACTTTGTGATGGAGGTTCCTCTAAGCCTGAATCACGAAAGAAGAAGGTCCAAATCAAAGTTGCGTTAACATTAAACCAGTGCAGTGGAATGGAGTAAAATATAAAGGTGTTTGATATGTATGAGACCTCACAGCTCAAAAAGTCTTCCTATTGAAAAAGGAAGTTAGAGGAGAGTGAGAGAAGTCAAAATCTAAGAGAGACTTAAGAGAAAAAAGGCTGCAATCAAATATGCAACAATTCATTAAGCTCAAAAGTAAGAAAATTACAAAGACCCAACACATCTATTTATAGCTGGGAGGGACCCTCAAAGTCCGATCAATTTTCTCTCTAAAATTCAAATAAAACCAACTGGAGAGGCCAATGCACATATCCAGGCCTCCTCACATGGTCAACCACTCCTTCACATGGAAAATGCTTCTCGTAGTGACTGAGCGCACAGGGTTTCAGTTGGGTAAAAATTTGTCTCGGAAGTCACTTTCCTTCACAAACTCAATCTAGAACATATGCTTCCCAATCCGGAAGCTATGCAGAAAAATCCCTTTGCTTTGTTATTTGCTTCCTTTGACTAGATAAACTCTTGGCTAGTTGGTAATGACCTTCAAGGATTTCAACAATTCAAAAAAAAATTAAAAGCAACCTGCCAAGAACTCTAGCCTAAACAACTCAACCTTCGTGAATAAAATTAAATAGAATGAAATACTTTCTAGAACTTCTTAAATTTTAATTTTTTTCTATTTACTTATTCAAACAAGTTATTTAGTGTTAAATAATTTAAATTCTTCAAAAAAATGAATTACTTTTTTAAATTACCATATGCAAGCAAACACAACATAAGAGAATTACCCTACCAGAGACATGTAAGACTCATCCCTTTCTAATAGGATTTTGCCAATAACATAGAACTACGTCCTCTCTGAAAAGATGAAAAATTTTAAGCTAACTTTTTGTATTACATTCTTTGAACCCTCAACTCAATACAACAAAATCTAGAACCAAAATTTAAAAAACACAACTCGTTGGGTCCAATGACTGAAATTGTATTTGTAATGAACGTTTACATTAGATAGCTCTAACTATCTACCTCATGTAGAATCGGATCACCAAAGAAAGATTCTTTCAGGAGTAAGTAGACACCATGGCAGTGCTGCCATTTGGATGTAGCATTTCCCTCTTCCCCTTGCCTGGAGCCTGCCACACAAATCATGGATAATGTAAGAAACACAACACTTGGATGATTGAAATTTAAAAGATTCAAAATGAATATTCTCTTCGTAGGAAATTTAGTATTCTAGTATTACTGATAAAAAAAATTATCAGCAAAGCCGTATTACTGATAAATGTAAACAGTTGAGAAGTCAATACTCATGTAAGCCTAGGTGAAATGAATGGTAAATTTGATAATGAAAGTAATCAAAGATATGGCATTGTCGAAAACTGCAAGAAATTTGGAATAGCTGCGTTTCAAAGCTCAAGTCCATGTACTAAATTTTTAGGGTTTATATATAGTGTTTAAATTCATGTGCGTAGGTAGTAGAACTTAAATTTATCTCTCGTAAATATAATATGTAAATAATATTCAGCAGTGTATTTGTCTGTCTGTATAATTTGTATATATGAGGTATCATAAAAGTTTTTGACAGTTTCCTTAGCCGAAATATTCAACTTTGAATCATAGTGAGTTCAGTCCAGCTACACCTATTTAGCCACCATCCAACAATCTTTCCTCTTAGATACCTCATTTTTTGCCATTTCCCAAAATAGGGTGTCCAGATTCTCACAGGCCTTCACAAGGACTGTGGACTGGCCCTTCTCCACCTGCCCTCTCATTATTGCAGTTGGGATATCCGAAAGTCAGAATACATTCACTGCCTCTTAGAAAACACTTGCATTAATATTTGGAAATTTACATTAATTTTTCCAACAATTTCAACCATGTCTATTAGCAAGAGTGACATATCCCTCATACAGCAATAAAGGATGAGGTATCCCAAGTAAGGACTCGCGGGAGGCCATACAAAAAGAAACTTGGAAGAGACAAGTGATTGAGTAAATCATACCTTTCTATCTGAAATTGAATTCCTAGAAGCAGCCTTGCTCATGATGTTTTTATAGTATTGTGTAAATGGAGTGTTACCATTTCGTTTTTCAACCTGCCAAATCAGATGCTTGATTAGTTTAGTCACAGAAATATGACAAGACTGATTCAAATCAGTTTAAGGGAGATAACCTGAAGAAATGATTCAACGGACTGATGATCTTTTGGTGAAAAAGACACATCTTCTCTTTTCTTTTGCACAAAGTCAATATTCATTTCCACCTGAATTTAGCCAACACAAACAGAAAAGGCAAAAAGAGATTGGATGAAAAGGCTATACTGAAATTCTGTTTTAAAATAGGGCAAAGGGAAGGGCAAACATGCTTAAACATCATGCAAGGGAAGGCTGCCAAGAAATGACATACAACACAAGTTTATCTACACTCTTAACAGAACTTACGGCAATGATAGCCAGTTTGCTATGTGATAGTGATTTAAAGATTCAACTAGCGTTACAGACATTCAATTAAATCCCAAAGTTCAAGATGACATGTAATATATTCTAAATAGACAGACATGAAAACAGGATTGTTTTTCTCACTTGGTCAATGAAACGCTTGATAACCCGTCGGAAATTCTCGGTAGAAATTTTCTCAAAGACCTTCTTTATGTGTATAAGTGGTGCTGTCGCTAGCTCGGGAAAAGATATATGATAGCTCCATTGTGCAAAGTGCTCTGAAAGGAGTTCAATGGCCGATAATACACACTCTTCTTGGAAGCCACGTGATTTTAACCAATGCTTTGGAAGCTGCATTAATTTTAAACTGTAAACTACAATGAAGTATATGGTCCATATATGTGCTAACAATTCAGAGGCCATGTGATATTAGATAAGTATAAAAAAATTATTAAGTTCGGGGCGAGGGGGCTGTCAAATTCATCTCTGACCTTTACAGTAGACATAGGTTGCAATACTTTGCCAGGTTTCCCACTATCCTTGGAAATTTTGTATTCTAAAACATCCAGCACCAATGATGTAACAGGGATGAAAACCCCACTAGAACCAGAAAGATTATTAAGCCATTGGATACATCTGAGTCTCAGTGGTAAATATCTAGGCCCGGGAAACAGGAGAGCAACTCCATTTATAATCTGTACAATCATATAAAGCAATGGCTGAAGATCATAGTCATGTATGCTAGCTGATATTAACGTAACCCACATATCAATGCAATTGATGTACTGCCAACTGCAAATTGTTTTAACCACCTCCTGTATACAAAATATAAGGCAAAATATCAGAAAATTTCCTCAGTGTGCTAATATAATACTTGCGTAGAAAGTTAATTCTTCAATTCATTGTTCATGAATCTTAACATTAATAAAAAAAAATTGTTTGAAGCTTACTTTCTTCTTGGTTTGCCACCCTTTCTGCAATATCTTACCCAGATGCAATATACATGCCATTGCTTTGTTTGATGACTTTTGCATATCTAAACAACATAGCTCCACAAAGGAATTCCTCAGAAAACGTATATGTTCAAACTTCCGCTCAACGGATTGAGAGTTACTAATGAAGGCCTTGTATGTTTTGACAAAGCAGAAGTCGAACCACTCAGAGCTAGATATAGAAGCTATATCTTGTATAATGAGAAAGGAGTGTGATGATAGAGACCCATCACCCGTTGCCCACAGATGAATAGAAATCTGCAATAGATTCAAGTGCAAGCTAAGGAACATCTCACATGTCATGAGATTGACATTACACACATCTTGGCAAAAAGGTCAAGGAGGTACATATATAAAAGCTTACTTTAAACGCAAACAACAAATATAGTATCAATAGAATCAAATCATGGTCATCCAGGTATCAACCAATTTGGATGGAACACATTGCTACTACTAGAAAGTAATGTGAAGACGGTCTGTATAATACAGACATTTTATTCCTCTTCAAACAAAAATTGTGGGTACTGATAGGACAACCAGTAACTACAGAAATATTCAAGACAGGTTCTTTCGAGAGGACCTTAACTCTCCCAACCACTTTTCCTCCAAAACTCCAAAAGTAAATCTACAGCCTAAACACATACTATATATAATAGTCATTTTGGATGGAACATACTGCTACTACTAGAAAGTAATGTCAAGACATAGAGAGACATTTTATTCCTCTTCAAACAAAAATTGTGGGTACTAAATTTAAGAATACCTTAAGAAGATTGTGCAGTAAAGATGGAAATGCACACAGAAAAATGATTGAAGTTCTCAGCCGACAAATTGAGAAGGCCAATAATTCAGAGTCAGTGACCTGGTTCAGGAGAAACACAGTACTTCTCAAGTATGACTTAATAAGCGGCCTAAGAGACAACCACTTTGCTGTATTCTTTAGGTCCAAAACAGCTTCCTTCCTAGAACTAGAGTTTGATATTCCCAATAACCTCCTAAATGTAGCATCAGCCTCTTGTAGCATGAACACTATTATCTTGCAGAAAGTTTCACTCTTCTGAATGCCATCAGAAAAGACACAACCACTGACACTGGTTGCTTCAGAATCATTGTGGCATGCTGCCCTATAAGCATTTATGAGACAAGTAAGGGCAGGAACACTACTCTGTTCTTTGACTAGTTCACACAATGAATAAACAGATGCACTAGTCAAATGTTTACCCACGTGAGAACATGCATTATTGCTATCAAGTGGCTGCACCAGATCTAAACTTTTTCCATCATCCGAACCCTGAACCACATAAATAGGAAAACAGTCAATTTTTCATTAATAGAAGTGATAATAGGATAAAAAGTTCAAAGTTAGAGAAAATGAAATCACAACATATCCAGTGAAATAGTAGCTCTACTATTTAGGATTACTTAATAGAAAGATAATTTTTATCCAATTTATAGAGAGGCCACTGGAAAAAAACAGCCATTGCACAGAAGAGTCAAACAGTGGTAATTTTGTCCACAGAAGAAAAAATATCACCATATTCAAGTATATGTGTATCCTTAGACTAGCTTTAAGGCAATTACCATGTGGCTTAACTTTAATGGTGTAAACCCACTGACATCCAACTATCTTTTGTCAAGTGGAAAAGGCGTTAGCTTCCATGTGTTATTCTAAGCAAGAGCTTGTATTTCAACAATCATAGTTTATCTCCACCCATGATGATCAGGTGTTTCACGTACACTTAGTAATGGTAATAGAGAACACAAAGTGGGGGGGGAGAATGAAGATAATCAATGATAACTTGAACTAAATGCCAATTTTTCTTTCTGTCGTACCATTTTTGTGAGGTGTTTTGAGGATAGGTAGACTAATGCAAAAATGTCAGAGAATTATTCTTCAGCATTATCTCTCCTCAAAATCTTGATAACTTGTACAAACTAATTTGTATTTCATTAAGACACAAAGATAAACAAAAGTTCAAATCAATCCTTTGTTAATAATTTAGAGTATTCATCTATAAAAAAATGTCTAAACCAAAAATATGTGATGTGACTTGGATTCCAAATGGAAGAATGAATTGTGGAAAAAGATGATCTAACATATTTCCCTAGTTGACATTACTTATTCTGAGGCTTCATGTTTGGCAAGCTTAAGAAGTTTTTCAATTTTGATAAGTGTGGATAATTCAATCGATCATGTAAAGGTTTAAAAGATGCAGAACACAGGAACACATAAGGGTTGCTTCCAAGATAGTATAGTCCTCAAGATTCTTGACCTTCACCACCCATACCACATTTTTGTATAGTCAAAGAATTAGCATTAAAGGTTAATAAACAATCTAATGACTTCATTAATTGACTCACAGAATTTTGGTTAAAAGGGCAAGTAGAAACAAGGATCACAATTATGGTTTAAGGGAGAAAAGGAGACTTGACTAATTTCCTAGGAAACAACTTTGGACCCATTAGCTAAATTAATAGAATGAGGAACTCTAGGAGAAGAAATGGAAGAGAACAAGGAAGTATTACTATAAATAAGATCAAAAGCACCTAAATCAAGTATCCATGAACTTTGACTTTCAACGGTTTGAGAAATTTAATGGTACAAACCAAACAGTGTGAATGGTTGTGTTGAGCTATTGGATTTTAACCCTGGATATTCCTAATATTCTTCATCAAAACACTTTAGTTCAACAATCTAAAATTTGGAGACGTTGCCTGTCTTGTCAAGATAACCAGGCAAAGAGAAGCAATTCTCTTAAGTATGGTCCATCTTAAAATAAGAAAGTTGAGGACCTCTTGTGACCATTACAGCCTACCCTTCCCAGAGTAGACACAATGGCAAGTCCAAAAGACATTCAGAAGAAGGAGAAACGTAAAATAAAGGGTCCCCAAGAGGTGTTTTATGGGTTGCACTTCCACCAGCAATTGAGACCCAGAAAAGAAGTTAGATACAAGGACAACAAAGGCCCACAACAGATGCCCAGTAGAAATAATGGCAATGGTTGGCAACAACAGATGGTGGCCAATGAGAACAGTAGCAAACAACAGCCTCTTGTCAAACAATGACAAATAGAGCAGGATCAACCCACTCTAATACCAACATGAAAATGAAAATATGAGAAAGGATGCTTGAGAGATGATCTCTCAAAAGATTCATGTTTATGTATATGATGTGTGTGTGTGTGTTCTTACATCAAACATATAAAAGGGAATATACTAAAAGTCTGCACCTTGGACTCTAGGTGACAGATAGGTACAATAAAAACAACTTTCAGCTTTTACAAAGTTGGTCAAATATTCTAAAAGTATTAATTATTGGGCATAGTTGGTGGCCGATGAGAACAGTAGCAAACAACAGCTTCTCGTCAAACAATGACAAATAGAGCAGGATCAACCCACTCTAGTACCAACATGAAAACTAAAATATGAGAAAGGATGCTTGAGAGATGATCTCTCAAAAGATTCATGTATATGTATATGATATGTGTGTGTGTGTGTTTCTTGTCAATGCTAAATAAGGCATAAATCTACTCACAATTTCCTCGTCTTGGGTTTCTTCAATCTTCATATCATAACTTTCTAGAAATTTTGAAAACCCCGGGTCCTTGATATTTAAAAAGGATAAGTCAGTTATTGGAACAAGAAACATTGGATAGCAAAAATCAGAAGCAAACACCTAATTTATAAAAGAAAAAATGGTAAGAAATGAAGAATAACAATACACCACTACATGAAATTCAGCAACCAAACATACAACTCCAAGTTCTTAGAAAATAGTAAAAACTAAACCCTCTCTTTCCTTGGCCTATCATGTTTTAGTTCTTGCAGAGCTGACAAGCCCACTGTAAGAAGAATGTGTATCTTGCATCAACTACCCTACTAAACTAGATAAGACTCAAGCAGAACAGCAAGTGTTTCATGATCAACATTAAACATAAAATGCTTCATGTTATTGTTGCATTGATAACACTTTGTAATATTGTTAGACTACACTGTTTGTTAACAGTTTTTCTGTCTTAGAGTATTCTTATCGTTTACTTAAGTGGTTCTTTTTTTCCAATAAAATGTTTTACTATGAAAGGGGAAAAAAAGACCAGCAAATGTTTCAACTACCATATAAAACTTAGTAAGCCTCAAGTAGGATAGAACAGAAAATCTTTCAAAGTTCAACATCAAACACATGATACTTCATGTAATGTTATATTGACAAAACCTTGAAATATTGTTAGACTTGTTCAGTGATGTTTAACCTTTTTCTGTCATGGTGACTTCTTATCCTAGTTTTATTTGTATTCCGTTCTATCCAATAATTTTTTTTACTAAAGGAAAAAAGGCACTAGCATGACATAATTGTTCAAAATAAGTACAAATCAAATAAAAAGGTGTACATCCATATGAAATTATGGAACAATGAACCACTCTCCAATCAACAAAATAAATTTTAAATAGAAAAATCCACCATAAAACCATCGGTCACAGGAAAATCACCTTCTCTCTCAATTTGTTCAATTTTTTTGCTTTCTTTAGAAGTTCAGCACAAATATCCCTGTTTTGCACTGATAAGGAACTAGAAGCATTGCTGTCTAAAAAAAAACTTATGTCAAGGAATAATCGAAACAAGTAAAAAGGAAAATTACATTGAGTTTAAACTCAAAGCTAGAAATATCCTAACCCTCAATATAATGTTCACTCTCACTGTCGCTTCCAGCGTCATGTACAAAGCTTGAGTCCTGCTCACAAACTCAAGAAATCAGTACATGAAATATACAATAGTTAAGGCAAATGAAAAATTAAAACAAACAAGTGTTTTAGCAATAAATTAGAATTTAAACCTCTGAAAGAAATCCATCACTATCAGAATCATCTCCAAGAACTTCACTGTCATCTTCACTGAATATAGCATCAAGAGAAGTGTCTTGAAATCCTTCAACTATGTTTCTGATGCCAACAAATACACAGTCAGTTATTAGTATGATACCATGTACAACCAGCTAAAGAATTTGATTGTATTAAAACCCATGGATTATGATAGGCTTATGATTTTGTTAGTTATGAGTAATCCAAGTGATCTGCTTATTCGGGTTGATTCTCCATTTGGGAAAAAGACTTGCTCTTAAATAAAAAAATAAGAAAGTTTGTTAAAGGAGTAAGAACAATTTTGTTATATAGGTAATTCAGAAGGAGAGAAGGGAAAGGCATGTTTTCAAATTCAGTTTCCTTGGGGCCATAAGAATTTCAATTGGCTGCAAGCATTTACCTTTTTTCTGCATTTTCTTTTTTTTTTAATTCTTGAAATTTTGCTATCAAATTACCACCCATCATTTTCATCTATTAGAATTATAAAATTTCATGGACTTTTTAATTACTTTGAAATCAATGTTTTGGTGTGAACTACACACGTAGTTCAAAATTTACCAAATAAAAGAAAAAGGTTGTTTGAAAACAAAAACATAGAAATGAGTGTAGTAGAAACAGAAACAAAGTGAATATGTCAATAAAATCAACAGATAATTATACTTAGGAAACCATTTACCTTTCATTTGATGGATTAATTGTATCATTCTCTAAGTTTTCTTCAATATCATGACTATCTCCTGTGACAATCAAATTTTCCAGAAAATAATAAATTCAAACTGATGATTACACATCTTGCCCATAATTTAGTGCCCCCACATAAAAGCAAATTGCATTCCCAGATAATATAACTACTAAATAAATTATAATAAAACATATGAATCCTAACCAATAATCACATGTACACACCGGTAAGATGTGCTATAGAGTAATCAAATCATCATATATGTAATACTAGAAAATTCTTACTTTTTGAAGCTTTCCTTTTGAACTTGGAATTTAACTTTCTTTTGTTCCTCAAAACTGACTGCAAATTCTTTTTCGCAAACTTCCTGGCTTTCTTACCCAGCTTTCCCATTAGGTAGCAATATCAACAGAGATTCTAGACATAAAATAATTTACAAAATTTCAGTAAAAGATTTAAATCAGTTTCAAAGCACATAATAGACTTTATCCATAAAAAAGGACAGAAGATATAATCTTTATACTTTTATGTCAGTCATGCCTAGTATTTTCATATCTGACACCTATTTGGACAATAAATTGGAATTTAAATGTCCATAGGTGATTGGAAAACTTTTCATAATACAGGTAAGGAAAATATTTCAGTAATCACCGAAAAAGAGAACCAAAATATCATCGGGTCAAGGTTAAAGGATTCAGCCTAACCCAGTGTAGCAGATAAAATGTGTTTTAAACAATTTCGAAAAATAGCTGCCTACAAGAAATTAACAGAAGGTTGCAGAATACTTCAAGTAAAAGAATCAGCAGAAGTTCAGAAAGGATGCAAAAGTATTGAAAAAACTGAAATTAATTCTCTTTTAAAGTTTACCAAGAGAGAAATAACAGAGAGACTCAAGTATACAGTTGGTTAGGGATTGAACATGAAAGTTTGGTTAGGGATGGAAACTGCAAAATCGTGAGAATGAGAAAACTCACACTGTGGAGGCTGCAATGGAACACCCAGAGGACTGGTAGGGCTGGAGCAACAAGGAGGAGATAGGAAGAGATACTTTAGGGTTTAAAGTTTAACGAAATACTCTGTTTGTGTGTTACAACTTTACTATTTTAATAAAACTAAAACTGAATTATTTTAGTTTGAAATAAAATTATTATATCATTCAAAATTAGATTTTATACATTTTACAATTTATGAAAATTATTTAAATTAATCATACAATTTATATAATTTACAATTTTACATAATTATATACTTGACATAACTTTACTTTTACATGATTAATATAATTTTAAAATATGTTATATAATCAATTTATAATTTTATAATACTTTATACAATCAATTTATAATTCTATACAATTTTACATTTTTATATTAATTTATATAATTTTATTGCTATTTTTATATATTTTCATAGGTTTTGTTATATAAATTAACTTTATAATTTTATTAATATAGTTTATGATGTGCATAATTTGTATAATGTTATAATGTGTATACTTTTGAACATATAAATGATAGTGTTTAAGTAATTTATAAATTTTATCATACACTATAAAAACACACATGCGGCCAAAAAAACGAAATATATACCCCAAAATATGAATAGCATTGAAGTATATATATTATTATATATAAATTTATTTATTTATAAAAGTTATCATAGTTTTATATTATAAAATAAACATAAAAAAGGTGTAAATGTAAGATCTTGACAATAAGGTAGTTTTTTTTAGGCTTTAGGTTTTTTTTGGAAATTACTCTTATAGTTCGTGTATATTTTTATTAGAACATAATTGTTATGTTATTTTTTTATTTTTATATTTTTACTTAGGAAAAATAAGAATATTTTACTTTTATTTTATTGGTGTAAAAATTAATTAAGAAATGTATAAATGAAAAGCATCAAATTGAATAAGTTGAATATTTAATAAAATGATATTATGTAAATTTTTTAGAAGATTTAGTTGTTATTATTTTAAAAATTAGTTAAATGAAAATAGGAATATTATATTGGTGGATTTAAAGATTAAAAGATATATTATTATTAGAGAAAATCATTATTATATATTGTTAGATATTTTAAAAGATTTGGTGGTTGATGATATTTTAAAAAGTAGTTAAATGATATTATGTAAATCTTTTAGAAGATTTAGTTGTTGTTGTTTTAAAAATTAGTTATTTGAAAATAGGAGATATAATATTGGTGGGATTAAAGATTAAAAAGAGATACTATTATTAGAGAAAATCATTATTAGATATTGCTAGATATTTTAAAAGATTTTGTGGTCCATGATATTTTAAAAAGTAGTTAAGAGAGAAAATCTTAGTAGTTTTAAAGATAAATTGGGAGATTTTATTAAAACTAAAAAAGATAAAGAAGAATAAAACAAGATAAAAATGAAAAGAATAAAAAGGGGTCTACATTTTGTTACCCTGCATTTTGTTACCCTAAAATCAAAAAAATGAAAATTAGAAAGATAAGGGAGAGAAAAGACGTTTTTTAGGAGAAAAGAGGGAGTTGCAGAAAACCTTAGTGCAAAGGAGAATTTGTGGTGTTTTTGAAGTTACATAAAACCTTAGTATTGGCCAAGGTATGGGGAAGCTTACCATTGTTTGTTGTATGCTATGCATTCTCGATTTACTTGCACGAAAATACTTGTTTGATATGTGTTATATGATTATGATTATGATTATGTGTTGCTATTGTTGGGTAAGGATTTGTGTGTGCATTGGAATAGGCTTTTGGTAATATTTGTTATGGGTTTTCCCTATGAATGTATTATGTGTGTTTTGTTAGGTTATCCCAACAAAGGGTTTGATACTAAGAAAGAATAAGGGCACATTAGAGTCATTTGAAGAGAGGAAAAAGCCAAGTGAGAGAAAAAGGAAGAGAAGAAGACATTCCCGCATAACATAAAACATGCACTGGTGTTTTCATCGTTGTGAAGTTATTCACCGTTGGATTGAGCTGGTTTTTGGACAGTGGGTTTCAGACGTATGGTTCTTGATTCTGATCGTTCAAATCGTCAATCAGAGGTCTAGTTTAGGAGAAAACAGCCTCACATCAGCAACTATGTTTTGGAGAATTTCATCTTCATTGTTCTCATTTGTAAGCATTTATGCTTAATTAGTTTCACTAAATGAAAACCCCATTTGGTGCTTTTATCAGAGACTCTTTTGCACCATATTATTAACACAATGGATTTTTCTTTGGTTTGGATGACTCGTGGATTTTTACCCTTGCATTGAGGGGGTTTTCACGTTAAAAATTGTTGGTATCTCTTTGCGTTTTGGATTTTGTTTTTCCTCTATTTGTTTGGTTTTCCTTGCATATTCTCACAAGAAGGGGGATTGAATTTCCGCTGCGTTATTACTCTTTCTTAAGGTGTTATTGTTTTTGGCCATTTTTCCCATCAGTAAGGGTGTGGTAATAATCATATGTAGTATAATTGGGTTTATTGGGGGTATAACACGTCAATGATTGAATATGGATGATTCAAGTGATGTATTATATGTGTTTGAGTATGTTTACGTGAGTATGTGATACTTGAATGGATGTATGATGTGTTAAGTATGTTTCCACGTGATTTAGGGTTAATGTATGTATGTTTGAATGCTTGCAGAATGTCTAGAATGTATTTCGATTTGATAATAATCAATTGTATGCACGTTGGTTTTGAGTGTTGTTTCAGGAATAATCAATTACCTAGGATGATAATCAATTATCCCTTTATGCGTGATGTTTCTGGTAAATTTATAATTGATTATCTTAAGTGATAATCGATTGTCACAATGCATTTTGTTGAAAATGGTGAATTTGATGAAGAATGGATGTTGACCAAGCCCGAGGAGCTGTGGAACATGATGATAATTAAAGTTTGAGGTTAATGGTTATGTTTAGGGTCAGTTTGACTTATGGTTGAGAGTGGAGCATGGGTGAGTGTTGGGATGTACCTGAGTATGTGATTGATGAACATGAGAATGGAGGATAAGTCTACTTGTTGTACCTTGTAAATCTTGGTTCTATTTGTGGATAGGTGCTTCATTTTGCCTTGTGTACATTAGAAGAGTTGTTCGAGTATTGAACCTTCCTTGTGTAGGGGTAAAGGTGTGTTCCTCGTCCTTATGTGGCATGACTACATGTTCCTTAAATGGATTGCGGGACTACTCGAACAAATCTATAGGGGAGGCTACAGATGATCTGTAGGGCATGCTACAGATGTCTTATAGGGGAGACTATAAGTGGGTTGTAGGAGCGACTACAATCGGTGAGGTAGGGTACATGAGTAAGGTGGACTCTTTCCAGTATGGTGTTATGGTAAGCTGATGCTCATGGTGTTGTTCATGATTGGGATAATCATGATGGTGGCGTATCTATGATGATGATCATGGAACTTGAGATGCTTTAGGTGTTGCTATGTTGATAGTGGTGTTATTATAATGGTTATAGTAGGTAATTAACATAGGTGCTAATGGGTAGATAGACTAAGGGTCTAAGTGTGAGATCTTAGAGATGACATCAATGGTCAAAGATCGAGGATCGAGAATTGAAGATCGAGAATTGAGGATCGAGTAGTTCATTATGTTTGAATTGTTTATGTAAGAAGATTAAGAGTCATATTGTTATTACTTCCATGCACGAGGAGTTTGATTATGGTTGATATAATGAGTATATATGTATCTTGTAGCTTACCCGAATACATGTTTGTGTTTATGTGTTTGTGAAGGAAATTATTGACAGTGATCGTATAATGTGTTATATGTGAGCAGATGATATTACAGACGTTCCAAATGAACGATAGATTCGTGAGATGATGGGGGAAATAATTAGGTTTCTTTAAAAATTTCTTTTGGTATAGACTTTTGAAAAGTAATTATAGTTGTTTTATTTTCTTAGTCATTTTAATTACTTTTGAAATAATGTAATTAGACAAGATTTTTGAAACTATTATGTTTTGAATAAATTATGTATGTTGAAAGGTTAAGGTTTTTGAAAAAGACGTTTTTGCGCTATGATAAAGTTTTGAAATTTACCTATTTTTTTAAAACCTTGGCATCCCAAAAATTGAGGTGTTACATTTAGTATCAGAGCCAGGTTTTCGAAAAAACTTTTGGGGCTTTTGGGGAGTGAGCTCGTCTAGCTTTAGTTGTGCTCCTTTGAAGTGTGAAGTATTATGTGCCTTGTATTTTGATTGTTGTGGTGTTTGGTTTTGTTATGTAACCTTGTAACTTATTGTATGTTGTTTGTAAGGTCTGGCTTTAGTTTTCACAATGTTGGTTTAGATGTTACCAAGTAGTGGGGCTGTATATGGGATAATAAAACTTGTTGAGTTTAGTCCTATGACGATTTGAAGTAGGGTGTATTTCACTAAAATGATTTATAAAGTATAGGGTCTTCCTGATTATATGCGAATGTGCAAAGCTAACCCTATTTGAATTGTCTACAATATAATAAAAAAATGCTAACTAATAATATTGAAACACAAAATAATAAATAATTAAATTAAATTAGGTGGGTTAGTGAGCCAATCCAGGTGAGCCGGGTTTTAAGTAAGCCGGGTTGAAAACTAACCTGCATAAAAAAATTACATTTTTTTCAAACCTTACCCGCTCAAACCCGTGGTGGGCCGGGTTGGCTCGCGGGTTACAGCCCATTTTGACAACACTAAATATATGATTATGTATGACAACGAGTCAGGCTGGGCACGAATAATGCATACCCACTACCTGACCCCCATGAAAAAATCGTACCTATTACTCGCCCCACTATCCGTTGGATACCCACTTAAAAAAACCCATACATTTTTTCAACCCGCAGATACTTGTTGGATACCCACAAAAAATTTAAAAACAATTATTTTATGAGATTTTAAATGAAAAATCCAGTGTGTTAGTGTGAGTGGGGGAATATGGATGTAGGGAAACTAAACACAATGTTTCCTCCTTTTTCATGGTAAAGGACACTAGATCCTAATGGTGATATGGCAAGAGCATTCAACTACAATCACCACTCTACTCAACAGACCTAGTATTCGGGGGACCATTGATAACAGTTGAAAAACTGTTATTTTTACACTTAAAATATATATTAAAAGCAACCTTAAAGACTTAGAAAATAGCTTGAAATCAACTTTTTGCTTATGTTTTTGGAAATAACAAAGTTGGACAGGTTTTATGCTTGATTTCCTTGTTTTTGCAGGTTTTGAGATGAAATTGATGAAAGAAGTAAAGTGGGATAGAGATGGAATCAGAAAAAGGACACAAAAAGTGCAAAAGAAGAGAAACTGCAAGTACCGCTCAACGCCAATTACCGCTGAGCGACACTCTCAAGAACCCGTTGGCACCGCTGAGGGGAAGAATTAATCACGCGCTACTACCGCTGAGCGCCACTTTTCTGGGCTTGGGCTTACTTTTTTGTATTTTTTAGAATATTATATAAGGTTTTAGTTAACCTAGGTCAGTCATCTTTGGCTGGGACGAAGCAAAAATGCACTTTTTCACCCCTTGGAGGAGGATTTTCGATGCTAAGGCTCCTTTCTCACTTTTTAGGGTTCTATCTTTTCACTCTTTCATTGTATTTCATATAGTTTCACCATGAATATGGTGAACTAAACTTATTTTGTTGTTGGGGAATCAATGTAAATCCTTAGAAACTCTCATGTAATGAAATTTGTTCTTCAAGATCTTTTATTAGATACATGCTTTCTTTCATTAATAGTTAGCGTTTTTCCTCTTTGCTCATAGCATGTATTGTTTAACTCATTCGATGTCATGATCATTGGTTTTGTTGATATAAACACATACAGGGAAATCTAGATCTGGGGAATCTCTCCCAACAGTAGTATAAACCTAGACATAGGAGTATGATGGTTGATTGCCTTTAAGCTTCTGTTCACTATAATGCATGATTAATTGCTAGGGAGACAAGACATTGTAAACTAGTGATTATGATTGGGCTTTCTTCGCCGAGACATCGGGTTTAAGGTAATTTAGAGAGTGACATTAACATTAATGAAAAGAATGATGAATTCCTTAATACATGAGAATGGATAGGATGAAATTGATAAACCCCAACAACATATTTATCCATATAATTCAAATCACGTGTTTTGTTTCTTCTTGCCCATTGATCAACACATGCATACATCTTTACTTTTTAGTATTTTGCATTGAAATCTCAAGTAATTGTTTGTACAAGTCTTAGATAATGAATAAATCACATAACTATCTAGGCCGTGAGTCCTTTGGGAAACGATACTTGGTCTTACCAAGTTTATTACTTGATACGATTCGGTTACACTTGTCGAGGGTTTAACAACCATAGGCAAAAGCTTCAATTTAAACTCTAACTCAGAGATAGAAATCATCTATATTAAACTCCCTTGTGCGAAAGTTGACTTACATGAGGAATGCGAAAATACAAAGTCAGTCCCTTCTCCACACTTAATACTCACTTTCTTCAGGACAACCACCATGCTGCAACTCTATTTTGAACACCTCCTTCTTCAACACTCACCACATTGGCCTTGCATCATACCATGTCTTTTCAAACAAATTCAAGCACAACATTAAGCAAAATGATTAAAACCTCAACAGTAACTTAGACCTAATAATAAGGATAAAAATGTAATTTCATTTTTCTTAACGGGTAATAGATACCCATAAGTACGAGTAGTATGATACTTAGATCCGTCAATTTGGCTCTCCTTATTAGAAAGTGGGTTTAAGCCTAACTCAACCCCACAAAACCGGCTTAGAATTGGCCTTATCTCTAGTCGATGTGAGACTTCCAACACCCCCTTCACGTCGAGGTATAGACATCTCGTGCGTGATAGTAGAAATTGGATGGTCCGATAACGACCCGATTGCGAGTGGAATAAAAGAATATAATGCCCACTTAGAACTCACTAGGATATGCTCTAACCATGGCTATGATACCATGTTAGTAGTGGACTTTAAGCCTAACTCAACCCCACAAAATCGGCTTGTAGGGTGAGGTTTGCACCAACTTATAAACTATGAATTGGCCTTATCTCTAGTCGATGTGAGACTTCCAACACATCCCTTCACGCTAAGGTATAGACATCTCGTGCGTGATAGTAGAAATTGGATGGTCTGATAACGGCCCGATAAGAATAGAATGCCCACTTAGAAATAGACTCTAACCATGGCTCTGATACCATGTTAGTAAGTGGGTTTTAAGCCTAACTCAACCCCACAAAATCGGCTTGTAGGGTGAGGTTTACACCCACTTATAAACTATGAATTGGTCTTATCTCTAGTTGATGTGGGACTTCCAACACTCCTTACATGGTTTAACTTTGACCCATGTGAGTTGGGGAAAAAAAAAGCCCACAAGACCAAAAAACTCCTCATAGAAAAAGTTCACAAGGCCAAAACATCTACAAAAGTCCTATGGATCAAGGCAAATCAATGAATTCTTTTTTAGAAAAAATATTCATTTTAAATAAAAAAATGTAATTAATTCCTAATTTGTTGCAAAAATAGATGCTATAAAAAATAAATTGAAGTCCTTTTTACTCAATGAACTTACAAAAATTATAAATAAGAGGAGAAAAATAAAAATAAAGAGGAGAATAAACGAAAATAGTTATAGTTGGTTAGAAAATAAAAATAAGATAAAATTGGTTTTAAATGTTAAAGCAGGTTACTATTCTTTATTTTTTAATCAAAATACTTTTAGTTATTTATTTATTTTTATTTTCTATTTTGATTCACTTTTTTTATAATGACATTGATTGAACTTGAATCTACGATTAATTGTTATGGATCATCGTGTTTTGTTTTCTTTGCATGGTGTTAATATCAACAAAATATTCATCTACAAGTTTTTTCCCCTTAAATCACTATTCATGTAATGGTATAATCACGCGACCCTCACACTCATTAATAATTTAACAGAATTAAACAGAAAAAAAGGTATTTATGAAGCCCGTTTATTATTAATGTTTAGATTACACTATTTTTATATAGTTATAAAAGAGTTATATATAGTTTGCACTTTTAAGAAAATTATGTTTCCTTTTTATTTTATTTTAATGTAAATAATTGTGGGTCAATCTAAAAGGAATAATATAAAATATTCTTATATTTTTTTACTAATTTATAAAAAATATAAAAATTGCTTTATAATAAGACTTTAGGGTTTTGAAATTGAAACATTGTGGAAATTTACAATTTTTATATATGACTAAACTAGACAAATTTGGATATATTAAATTATCCTTAGACTAATAAAAATAAATTTTGAAATATTAATGATTAATTAAAAATAAATTCAAATTACAAAAAATAAATAAGAATTTTCCAACTCACTTAAGCAATAAAAGATTTTTTATATAAAAAAATATAATTTTATACATATATATAAATGATATTGTTTCTAAAAGTTAATTAAAACTTTGTAGTGGGACTGAACCCACCTTAACCTGATTCTAACCCATTTGAGAGGGGACTTTGAAGGTTGAGATTTTTTTTGACCCCCACTTGAGAGACTTTCTTAGAGGAGTTTTTTTTTTTCAAAAGGGGGTTAAGATTGGTCCATGAGTGCTTCTTCCTACACCTCATTCACTTCACCCTGCACCTCCCTATTTTTTTCTATTTCCAACTCTACCCCTCTCATACCTATCAGTGAATATTTTGTTTTTAGAAAAAGCTGAGCCATTTGAAGAATAAAAATAATGAAGCACCACCAGCCCTTCCTGCCTCCTCGCCGCAACCCTTCCTTTCTCCTCCTGTGTCGCATATAAAAAACCCCTACACCCATTTTTTCTCCATTCCTCTCTTTGCCGCAGTTCATAACTAAAAAAGCCTATACCCCTTTGTTTGTGTTGTCCTTAGGCGCTCCTCCATTCCTCCCTTCCTCACTCATATCAATGGGAAATGTGGTTAAGCACCATTGTAGTTGGAAGTGCGGATAGGGGGTGCCGTAGTTGGGTGATGAGAGTCGCACTTAGAAGTGCAGAGAGAGGTCGCCGCAGTTGGACCTGCGTTTCTTGTTAGCCGTAGTTGGATCTGCGTTCGCTGTTACAATTGGATCTACGCTTTAGGTTTTGTTCATTACTCTATTTTTTGCTTTATTATGTTATGTTAGTATATTAAATTTAGTTTTGTTTCTGCAAGGACAATAAATTGTTGTATGTTTTTGGCCACTGATACATGATATGTATTGGAACTGCGAAATGAAATAATGATATTAAGAGGCAACTGATGCTCAGAATCTTTGGTTTGAGAGAAAGGATGATGTAGAGGTTTTTTGTTCAACAAGAAATAGTAATCCATTGATGAAGTTAAAATGTGGCAAGGCATTCCATATAAAATTTTCAAAAGGAAATCTGTTGCATCAGATGTAAGTTTTGGGCTTGTCTTTTTTTTTAAGCTTGATCTTCCCAATCCTTACCATCAGAACCATAAACTTTTTATACGATTTTCAGAAGCAATTGGTGCTCAAAATCTTTCACCAGGAAAGGATCGTATAGAGGTCTTGCATTTAGAAAAATTAGCAATGCCATGGATGAACTTACAATGTGGCGAGGCATCCCTTACAAAATTTTTGAAGAGAAAATTTGTTGCATCAAATCTAAATTACATTTATGAGCTTTGTCCTGCATTTTTTATTTATTTTTCCATATCTTTAATTTTTCCATGTCATTAACGCATCATTAATTTCAATTTGACTTTAATAAATGAAATGACAAATATGTAAAATAGGAGGTGCAGGGAGAAACAGGTGCGATGCAGGAAGCATCCCTCTTAGTCCATAGACCATGAGTCAAATTGACAACTCTAAGATATTTAATTCCAATTCGAGCTAATACTAAATTATTTCTACTTGACTATAATTTTTTACAAAATATTTTTTACCTACAAATACCTAAAAAAAAGATTTCAAAATAATCGTTTGTTTAAAAAACTCACTTAACAATTATATTACTTTATAAAATCAGTCATTAAATATATTGTAAAACATGAGAATAAAAATTATGTACATAAACATAGACATCTCTTTATATATTGGTATAAATATAAAAACAAAGAAATATTTTTTTAAAATAATATTGTTTGAAACTTAAATATTTCATTAAGGTAAATTTTTCCTAATATTTTTTCATCATTAAATGATCATTAAATGTATAAAAATACATTAATGATTTTTTTTAAAAGAATTAAATGTATTAATTAATTCATAATTATTTTAAAACAAAATGGAGGATTAAGATGAACGTACATGAAATATGAATATTATATATATATATATATATATATATATATATATATATTTATTTATTTTTTTTTTCTAACATACGTTAATCTCTTATACTAATATCCATAATAAAAAGCAAATAAATTATAAAAAGATTTTCTGTTGATATTTGCCCTAAAAAGAAAAAATTCACGGTCCACACACAGCTAGTGAATGTATAAGATTTATTTGAGTAGAGAAACATCACTGCTGTACTGTACGGCGTCGTTTCGGTAGCCGCATAATTGAACTAACCTAGGGCTTCGTCACGACATTCTCGGACCCTCCCGCACCGCCAGCGAAAGCAAAGAGGACACAAATGGAACTACCTAAAATACTGAGGGTACTTTTGTCAACATAGGGAAACACTTGGAGCCTATAAATAAACCCTCTAACCCTCATTCCCTCACTTCTCTTCACTCTATTGTTCGCCTCTCTTCTCTTGCGGCTAGGGTTTTAGCGCAGCTTCTAGGTACGTTCTCTTGTTCCGATTTAATCGGTATCTATAGCTGATGTCTTCAATTTATTTAAGTTTTGTTGATAAATTTTTATCTTCCCATATGAATTTTATGTTGTTTTCGATTTTTGTTTGAATTGATGGTTATAATCGGTGAGATGCCTTCAAAAAATGTTTCTTTTTTCGTTTACTTTTAAAGCTTTGGAATAGCTAGATTTGAATCGATTTTTGTTGATTTGTGTGCTACGCATATTCAAATTCCAGATCCAGATCTGGTAAATGTTGTGTTTTCGATTTTTCTTATTTCTGATGAATAGATCTATGAACTTTTCGTTTTAACCGATTCAAGTCGATGATTTTACCAGGTTTTGGTGATTATTTATGTGATGACATGTTTTAATGTGTGGTTGTCATGAATCTTGATTGCATGTGATGTTGTATCTTAATTTGATTTGTCTATAATCTGATCTGCGTTAGGGTGTAAGTGCTGGGTCTGATTCACTTTAATTGATTATACCCGATTTCATGTGCTGTTTTATTTGATTTTAGTTATTATCTGATATTTTTTATGCTTATGCATGTTTTACAATTTTGTATGATGGGGTTTTAGATATTGTGAGATAATTTTATGGTTATCTTTTGGTCTGATATTTTTAGGTATTACCCATCACTTTGTGTAATACATTTGTTGTCTTTTATAGATATTACCTGATATTTTCTATGGCTATGCACCATTGCTGTGGTCTGTGGCTATATATTGATTTGCAACGATGCTGATAATTGTTTTGACTGTTGTTTTTTTGCAGATACTCAAAAGCAATTATGGGTAAGGAAAAGGTTCACATCAGTATTGTGGTCATTGGCCATGTCGACTCTGGGAAGTCTACTACCACTGGCCATCTGATTTACAAGCTTGGAGGAATTGACAAGCGTGTGATTGAGAGGTTCGAGAAGGAAGCTGCTGAGATGAACAAGAGGTCATTCAAGTATGCCTGGGTGCTTGACAAGCTTAAGGCTGAGCGTGAAAGAGGGATCACAATTGATATTGCGTTGTGGAAGTTTGAAACCACCAAGTACTACTGCACTGTCATTGATGCTCCCGGACACAGGGATTTCATTAAGAACATGATTACAGGGACATCCCAAGCTGACTGTGCTGTGCTGATCATTGATTCCACCACTGGTGGTTTTGAAGCTGGAATTTCTAAGGATGGGCAAACCCGTGAACATGCTCTTCTTTCCTTCACTCTTGGTGTGAAGCAGATGATTTGTTGCTGTAACAAGGTAAATTTTTTTGAATTTTAAGCCTTTGAATAATTTCTCTTGGATCGATTATTTTTGAATTTATTTTGTTTTTACTGATGTTGTCTTTCTGTTTATCAGATGGATGCCACTACACCCAAGTACTCCAAGGCTAGGTATGATGAAATTGTGAAGGAAGTCTCCTCCTACTTGAAGAAAGTGGGATACAATCCAGACAAGATTCCTTTTGTTCCAATCTCTGGTTTTGAGGGAGACAACATGATTGAGAGGTCCACAAACCTCGACTGGTACAAGGGACCTACCTTGCTTGATGCACTTGACCAGATCACTGAGCCCAAGAGGCCATCAGACAAGCCCCTCAGGCTTCCTCTTCAGGATGTCTACAAGATTGGAGGAATCGGAACTGTGCCTGTCGGACGTGTTGAAACTGGTGTCATCAAGCCTGGAATGGTGGTGACTTTTGCACCAAGTGGACTGACAACTGAAGTTAAGTCTGTTGAGATGCACCATGAAGCTCTCACAGAAGCTCTCCCAGGTGACAACGTTGGGTTCAATGTGAAGAATGTTGCTGTTAAGGATCTCAAGCGTGGTTATGTTGCTTCAAACTCCAAGGATGATCCTGCTAAGGAGGCTGCTAACTTCACCTCCCAGGTTATCATCATGAACCACCCTGGTCAGATTGGAAATGGCTATGCCCCTGTTCTGGATTGCCACACCTCCCACATTGCTGTCAAGTTCGCAGAACTTATGACCAAGATTGACAGGCGTTCTGGCAAAGAGCTCGAGAAGGAGCCTAAGTTCTTGAAGAATGGTGATGCTGGTTTCGTGAAGATGATTCCAACCAAACCAATGGTGGTGGAGACTTTCTCTGAGTACCCACCTCTTGGACGTTTTGCTGTGAGGGACATGCGTCAAACTGTGGCTGTGGGAGTCATCAAGAGCGTTGAGAAGAAGGACCCCACTGGAGCCAAGGTCACCAAGGCTGCCCAAAAGAAGAAGTGAATCGTGCTGGGTGGTTCATCAGGGGATGGTTACAATAAATGCTGGTTTCTTGCTTGTACTCTTGTGTCATCGCTAGGTAGATTGTTTTTCGTACTTAGTTTGAAGTTTCCACCATCATCTCCCAACTTTTGTTCCCAAAATTGGGTTCTTGATCGACGGTGGCGGCTCTTTTATCATTATTATTATGTGTTTTTATGTGTTTTTGTGATTTTGTGAGGACCCCTGATTACATTTTTGTAAGCGCAGCAAGTTTTACCGCTTTGCTGTGTTGTTTGTTTGCATTTTAAATATCAGACTTTTTATATTTGTGTTTTATATCCCTGTTTTGAATTTTATTTTTAGTCCGATGATTGTTGTTTGCATTTTAAATATTAACTCTTAATTCCTTGCGTTGGTCACTTTGTCTAGTCATGTTTCCTCTTTTTCAGTTGAAAAATATGAAGACGGAGAACCAAATTCAGGTGTTTTTCGATTTTGCAAATTCCAAGTATATTTTAGTAAATTGAGAATAATATTTTTCAAAGGATTATTCATCAAGAATATTTTTAGTAAACTTATAATTTGTTAATGATTTAACTTATATTTTGCGATTGTATATAAGTTTTAAACCCGGTATTGTTTTTAGAATTGGGTGTCTTTGTGGAAGACATTATTAATATTTTTAATGTGTTTTTAAAATTATGTTTTATTTCGTAAAGATGAAATACTGATATTTTGGTGAATTTTTTCTCAGTGAGTTTTTATAAAGATGGGTTAAGGAGGTATGTTGAATTTCAATTGGATCCAGATCCCATCCAGTGTATGGTTGTGTTTGGTCTTACTAGTAAAATTGATCTATTATAATTGTCAATTGATTCATTTGTGATTTAGAGATGCTTATTGATTTATTTTTATTAACAAATTAAGAGCAGTGATAAAGTTTTATTGATTTTGTTTTCATAACCAATAAAGGACAACAATGTCATTGTAAAATGTAAAACTGGTTTTTAAGCATTGCAGGGTGACACTTAAGTTACATAAATTTATAAGCAACCTTATTTTGTTGAAGGTGACAAGGCTGGATTTGAACAGACATCACTGGAAGTTATGAAATACAGATCTAAGTTTTTGGGAATAAAGGACTGACTAGAGGATCCTGATTTTCGGTTTCATAATAAACTTAGTTACATAAAAATAATTTATCAATCTTTTTCTTGAAAAAGAAGACACGTTTAATTAAGTATCTAATTTTTAAGCATACTTTTATTTTGTAATTTTTCTCTGAAGATGATAATAAAAATCTGATTTTTTTGTTGAATGTGTTCCAATAAGATAGTAATTTTGTTAAATTGAATTTAGAGTTATTAAGATAAAAGTTTGAATCTGATATTTGGTTTGGGTAAAATTGATTCTTATAGAGTTGGTTTAATAGTTTATTTAATTTTGTTAATTAAGTTTTTTCTTTTAAAAGTGTGTTAAATTGACTTTACTTAATAAATTTTGTCGTAAATTTTGTCGTTAAATATGTATAAATGTTATTTTTATCATCTTGATTGGTTCACGACAAGAAATAATTACTTTTTATTATATATTTTTCTAAAAATAAACTATTTTTTATTTTTTATTTTAAAAATTTCTTTTTCTTTTGTGCTACTTTTTCATATTTTGCAAATTCCAAAATCTTTTCATTGCATCATTACCACTTACCATTGTATTTCCCGGTTTTCTTTCTTCAACTCTTCAAAACTTTTCGTATCTTATTCCTAAGTTTTCTTTTTAATCAATCTTTATAAATATTTTTTTAACTAATGTTTTTTAATTAAAAATAATAAAAATGGTTAGAAATTTTATATCTTGTTAAGAATAAAATTATTTGATAATTTAAAGAATCACAAATTTTATTTTATAATTTATTTATATACTATTGAGTTAAGTTTAAATATCTTTTAACATATTATTACACAAGTATTTATTAAAATGAAATTAATAATATTAAAATTTATTGTAATGAAATTAATTATTAATTTAGTTTTACTTGTTATTTGGGATACCCAATTATAATATTAAACATTTTTTTCTCATATTAAATATTTGACAATTTTATATTTATTTTGTAGGATTTTTTTATATAAAAACTGTTTACAAAGTTTTATAAATTTTTTATGTTATCAAATTGTTTAAAATTTTTTTTAACTTTTTTCTCAATTGTTGTATTTTTTTAGTCAAACACCTTCACTCTCACTTTTCTTTCTGTAATTTCTCTCTCATATCTTTCAAATTCATATCTATTAATTTTATAAAATAATATTAAACTTCTTCGTATATCAACAATAATATTTACATATAGAAACAAAACAAATGTATAATTAATTTAATTAAAAACGAAATATAGTTTTCATAAATAATAAAAATATGAAAATTATATTCTTAACTAAAAATGTAATTATAGTACATAATCTATATCAATATTATAAATTTAATTTGTTATCTTTTTCTGCCTTTTAGTTCCTTTGTTATATACTAAAACTAATTAATCAAAGCTAAAAGATTATTTTTTTAAATTATACTATCTTAAATTCATTTTGTTCTTTTATTTAGTTATATTATCTCAAACTGACATACACCAATATAATATTATTTCGTTAAGATAAATCGTTTTAATTTTAGCTATACTCTTTCATATTTCTTAAAATTTATAATAATAATAAATATTGTTATTTTTATTTAATAACTAAGTGGAAGAATGAAAGAGTAATCTCAAGTATAATATTTAAAAGTTTTTAATTTTAATTGAATAATTTTAATCATGTATTTAATGAGACGTAGTATAAGGTAAGTTAAAAAGTGATAAAAATGTAAAAGAATGTTTTTCTATATGATTTAGAAGGGATGTCTTGAATTACAATTTTTTTTGCAAAAGTATGAAAAGTAAACACTAACAAAAGAAAAAGAGGAAAGTCTGCTCCGTTACATAAGAGCATAGAAGAGAGAGAGAAAGAAGAGAGAAAGAAAAAAGTTAATGCTTTTTGTGAGTATTTAACGAAAGAGACGACGTTGAGACAATTAACTAAGTGAAAATCAATATGACATATAGGGATGACAACAGGTCGGGTCGGGCACGGATAGTGCCTACCCGCAACCCGACCCGACAAAAAAAAATTCACCCGTTACTTGACTCGCTATCTGACCCGCTACCCACACGGATACCCGCTTAAAAAATATCCGCTGGTATTTTAAAATCCGCGGATACCCGTAGATATCCGCGGATACCCGCAAATATTTAAAAAAAATATATTTTAATAAATTATTAAAATAAAATTTAAATAGAATTACAAAAAATATATAAAATATAATATAAATTAAATTAAATATAAATTTAAATTCAATTTTAATTAAATTTAATCTTGTAAAATATAAATTAATTTTAATTTTAATTAAATTTAACTTAATAAAATATAAATTAAATTTTTATTTTTAGTTTTTGCGGGTAGCGGGTATCCGCGGGTACGGATAGTATAATATCCGCATTCGACCCGTTTATAAGCGGGTATTAAAATATCCGCTATCTGCGGGTTACGGGTAGTAAATATCCGTGAGTATCAACTATTCGTCGCGGATTTTATCCGCGGATATCCGCGGGCGCGAATTTTCTTGCCATCCCTAATGACACACTTTTAAAAGGAAGGACTTAATTGACAAAATTCGGCAAAACTAGTACAAAATAAACTATTAAACCTTTAATTAAGTATCTAATCTTTAAACATACTTTTATTTTGTAATTTTTCTCTTAAGATGATAATAAAATCTGATTTTTTTGTTGAATCTGTTCCAATAAGATAGTAATTTTGTTAAATTGAATTTAGAGTTATTAAGATAAAAGTTTGAATCTGATATTTGGTTTGGGTAAAATTGATTCCTTATAACTGAGTTGGTTTTTGGTTCGTGTATTCTTTTATTACATTATTCAATTCCATCTCTGAATTTTTTATTCAATTATTTTTTTTAAATATTTAATTTAATCTTTTTCATCATATTAATATTTTCAATTTCTTTTTTTAACTTTTTTTTTAAAAAAAAATTGTCAATGACAATAGTAATGTCACGTTGTAATGTTTTTTGTCCTTATGACGATAGTAATGTCACGTAATGTCTTTTGTTAATTAGTCTTTTTGTTTTAAATTTTAATATAATTAAATTTTTATATTGTGAAATTTTATTTCAATTGAGTCTTTAAACTAGAAAAATATACTTTTAAAAATTAAGTGTAAAGTAATATATATAACTTTTAAATTGTAATAATATGATAAGTGTTAATATATTTAAATATTTTAATAAAAGTTATAAGTTTAAAATAGAGATATTTTAGTTAAAATTCAAAATATAAAATATAATTAAATATTTAGTGGGATTGGATGTAAAAAGTTATATATATATATATATATATATATATATATATATATATATATATATATATATATATATATATATATATATATATATATATATATATATATATATATATATATATATATATATATATATATATATATATATATTATATATATGAAATGGACTGAAATTTAAACTTTTATGCATTTTTTGTTTTAATAGGGTTCATAGATGTCATTGGAAAACAAGCAATTTTAAGTAACTTGTGCTTGAGATTTACTTTTCCTTCAATGTCAACTTTTTTGAAACGTTCTTAAACCATATCAAGTTTATATTGAATGCATAACTCTGAATGCGATTCATTTAATATAATATTTGAAAAGCTCGTTTTGGTCCACATAATATCAATATTAGTCAAAGGAATTATCCCAAGATCATATCATGTTAATTCACAAGCACATTGTAAACTGTATGTTCTTTTGAGAATGCATTCACAACTTTCACTGTCTAATCCTATATGTTTTACTCGATACATATCCACAAAGTCTTTTATATATTTCACAAGTACATGGTAAACTGTACGTTCTTTTGAGAATGCATTTACAACTTTCACTGTCTAATCTTATATGTTTTACTCGATACATATCCACAAAGTCTTTTATATATGGTTCCTTTATAATCTTCACTTATAAAATTAAGACTAAAATTAAGACATTTTCAAATGATGCCTTTGTCTTATTATGTTGGAGGATGATGACGTTATGAATAGAATACCAACATGAACAAAGGTCTCCCATATTGCTCTCAATACATTCTTGGAGCTCTAATGAGTAGATTCAACCCTAATAAAAATTACATGAATAATATCATAAAATATATAACATAAGCAACTAAATAAAATAATATTAGCACTTTTATATTTGATTCCTTTATATCTGATTTTTTTATATTTGATTTCTTTATAATCTTCACTCATAAAATTAAGACTTTTTTCAAATGATGCCTTTGTCTTATTATGTTGGAGGATAATGACGTTATGAATAACATGCCAACATGTACAAAGGTCTCTAATGAGTAGATTTTAATAAAAGATTTAAAGAATAATTCTGATGTATTATTTCAAAGAGTAGAGTACTATATATATACATTTAAGGATCCTATAATCCTTCATCTATTAAAGGAATGACAGGTGCACAAATCTCCACAAATTATAATAATATCTAAATTATAACTAACACAATATTTGATTGCCTAATATCCTTTAATAGAATATTTGGCATATCTTAACACCCCCACTCAAGTTGGTGCATGTATATCACACATTCCCAACTTGAATAGAGATTCATTAAACAATCTTCTTGATACTCCTTTGGTGAGAACATCAGCCAACTGCAATTCTGATCTTACAAAAGGAAATGAAATTATTCCAGCTTCAAGTTTCTCTTTGATGAAATGTCTATCAATCTCCACATGCTTTGTTCTATCATGTTGCACAGGATTGTGAGCAATTGCTATAGCCGAAGTATTGTCATAGTACAAACTCATAGCTTCATTTTGTGTAAAGCCCAAATCTGATAGCACATTTTTAATCCACAAAAGTTCACATACACCTAGTGCCATGCCTCTGAATTCTGCTTCAGCACTAGATCTTGCTACTACAGGTTGTTTTTTACTCCTCCAAGTTACAAGATTCCCTCCTACAAAAGTAAAGTATCCAGAGGTAGATCTTCTATCATCTTTTGAACCTGCCCAATCTGCATCAGTGTACCCTTCTACCTTTAAGTTTTCATGATTTGAGAACAAAATTCCTTTTCCAGGAGCGGACTTCAAATATCTCAAAATCCTTTCAACAGCATCCATATGAAGCTTCCGTGGGTCATGCATAAATTGACTAACAACATTCACTGCATAGGTGATATCTGGACGTGTGTGGCACAAATAAATTAATTTTCCTACCAGCCTTTGGTATCTTCCTCTGTCTATGCTTGCTGAATCTGAGCATTGAAAAAGTTTATGATTTTGTTCAATTGGTGTATCAGCTGGTTTACTCCCAAGCAGCCCAGTTTCCGACAGTAAATCAATAGTATATTTTCTTTGGCATAGAAAAATACCATGTTTTGATCTAGCTACTTCAATACCCAAAAAATATTTGAGGTTTCCAAGCTGTTTCATCTCAAATTCAGATGCAAGGTATTTTTGTAAACTAGAAATCTCATCTTGGTCATTTCCTGTAACAATCATGTCATCTACATATATAATCAAAGCTGTAATTTTTCCTTTTCCTCTCTTAAAAAATAAGGTGTGATCAGAGTTACTTGCTCTATAGCCAAAAGCCTTCATAGACTTGGTAAACCTTCCAAACCATGCTCTTGGGGATTGTTTTAATCCATATAGAGCCTTCTTTAATTTGAAAACCTTCATTCCAATTGAATCAGTCATGCCTGGTGGAGAATCCATATAAATTTCTTCTGAAATTTCTCCGTGTAGGAAAGCATTTTTCACATCAAATTGTAGAAGAGGCCAATCTTGGTTTGCAGCTAGCGACAAAAGTATTCTCACAGTATTGAGTTTGGCTACTGGTGCGAACGTCTCTTGGTAATCTACACCATAAGATTGAGTGTAACCTTTAGCCACAAGTCGTGCTTTATACCTCTCAATAGTTCCATCAGCTTTATGCTTAATTGTAAAGACCCATTTACAGCCCATAGTTTTCTTCCCTTTTGGTAAGGACACAAGATCCCAAGTGTTGTTTTTTTCTAAAGCTGCCATCTCCTCAACCATTGCTTCGGCCCATCTAGGATCTGCCAAAGCTTCCTGTACATTACTAGGAATAGAAATTGAAGATAATTGAGATACAAATGATGCATATGACTGAGATAACCTGTGAGATGGCACATATTTACTAATGGGATATTTAACTTTGGCTTGGAGGTCTGGTTCATATTTAACTGGAGGTTGACCACGGTTAGAACGAGGTGGAAGAATATATTGAACAGTAGTAGACTCAGTGTTTGGTGTGCTGGTGGTCTCACGCAGACAAGAATCAATTCCATGATTAATTTCATCTAAATTAGTATTATCAGAGATAGGATCAGAAGGTACCTCTGAAGAGTCAAGTTGAACCTGTGGAGAAGATTGAGCCAATTGGTTATGATCAGAAGACACTGTATTATCTAGAAAAGAAGGGTCCATATTTAGGATTGGCTCACTTCCTGCAGAATGATCCTCACACAATAATTTATCTTCACAATCAAACATACCAACATCATGATTATGCACTTCACTTTCATTGCCTCCCTGAAGTGGAGAATCAACATAAAAAAATTCATGCTCATTAAATGTCACATCCATAAAAATATAAAATTTCCTTGATGGTGGATGGTAAGCACGATAACCTTTTTGAGTTGATCCATACCCAACAAAACACATTTGATCGCTCGTTCTTCAAGCTTTGTACGTTGATGTGGGTGTAAGTGAACATATATAACACATCCAAAAATATGATGTGGTAAATAAACTATGGGAGGAAGGATACAATGATCAGATAACACATCAAAAGGCCTTCGAAAGTTAAGCACACTAGAAGGAGTTCGATTAATTAAATAAACGGCAGAGCTCACAGCCTCACCCCATAAATGAGATGGGACATTACCATCTATCAAAAATGATTTTGTCACCCCTAATATATGTCTATTTTTCCTCTCAGCCACTCCATTTTGTTGTGGTGAATAAGGACATGTAATTTGATGCAAGATGCCTTTAGAGTTCATGAACTCTATTAATTCAGTCTTAAAATATTCTCCTCCATTGTCTGATCGAATGACCTTAATAGATGTGTTAAATTGTGTAACAATAAAATGATAGAAGGAACGAACCACATCACACACATCACTTTTATATTTAAGCAAATTTACCAGGTTATCCGAGTACAATCATCAACAAAACTGATAAACTATTTTTTTCCATTATGTGTAGATTGCGGGGCAGGGCCCCAAACATCTGTGTGAATTAATGAAAAAGGAAAATTAGTTTTGTTATTGCTTAAAGGAAACACAACACGATGATTTTTTGCCAAAACACAAGTTTCACAAAAAAAATCAGAAATATTGCATTTATGAAATAGTGATGGAAATAATTTTTTTAAATAACCAAAAGAGGGATGTCCCAACCGTCTATGCCACAACCAAATTTCTTTTTTGTTTTTATCTTGTATGTGATCGTTCGCAAGACAAGTCAATCCTTTTTTATGGTTTGATTGTGAGACATTTTCAAGATAATACAGTCCTTCACTCTCTCTACCACTAGCAATCTTCTCCTTGGAATGGATGTTCTGAAAAAGACAATGGGTTGGGTAAAATAAGGCAACACAAGAATGTGATTTGGTTAACTTGCTGACGGAGACGAGATTACAGTTTAATGTAGGAACAAATAAAATATCAGGAATCGATAAGGAGGGTGAGAGGGATATAGTACCTATACCTTCAATAGGAGATGAGACCCCATTGGCATTAATAATAACAGTTTTAGAACAATTAGAGGAAAAATTAGTAAATATATGAGGATCACAAGTCATATGATCAGTAGCACCCGAATCAATTATCCAATCACTATCCTTAGTAACAACAGAAAGATTAAGGGCAGAGTTAGATATACCTGACTTGGTCACAAATCCGGCAGCCGTAGAAATATAACTCTTGGAAGCAGCGGAAGTTCCAAAATCATGTTTCTCCGATTGATTGTCATCGGAAGAAGCCATCAGAAATATTTAATGAAAAAAAGCACTGATTCCTATATCTTAGAGGATATCAGTGTTGGCTCTTGATACCATAATAAAAGATTTAAAGAATAATTCTGATGTATTATTTCAAAGAGTAGAGTACTATATATATACATTTAAGGATCCTATAATCCTTCATTTATTAAAGGAATGACAGGTGCACAAATCTCCACAAATTATAATAATATCTAAATTATAACTAACACAATATTTGATTGCCTAATATCCTTTAATAGAATATTTGGCATATCTTAACAGATTTAACCTTGATAGAAATTACATGAATAATATCATAAAATATATACCATAAGCAACTATATAAAATAACATTAAGAAACACCTGTTTATTGTTGCGTTGTCTAAATGCACAACTTTGTTTGTCCACGCCTCTACAAAGTATGACTTACACAGAATAATCTAAGTATAATTCACATATTCAAAGAATAAAGGCCATGAACTACAAGCATACTAAAGGTGATCAACATAGTCACTAAACAGGGACTTATGTTCACAATCCATGACATTTTTCCATGCTTCCATCACCACATCCCATGCCTCAACAGAGTTCTTCGCAGGCGAAGCAAGGACAAGACTGAAAACTTCAGTTTGAAGGTGTCAAATTGCTATTGATGCTCATGTAGAGGATGACTTTGTAGCTCATATGGAGGCTTTTGAGGAGGAGGCTTTTTAGGAGGAGGAGGCATTTGAGGCCATGTTGAGGAGGACGAGCAACATGACAATGTTCCTTATATAGATGAGGTTGTTGGTGGATTTCCTGGAAGTCCACGTGATTCTTCGTTACTGATGCACTATGTTCAGCATGTTGCGTATGCTATTTCGTAGGGCTGAATGAGTGAAAAACTGAATTTATAATTTTTATTGTTTATTTTGAATACAATATATATATATATATATATATATATATATATATATATATATATATTAAATATTATTGTGTAGAATCGAGGGGAGATCCTGAAGTTGATCTCCCATGGCAAAAAATAAATAAATTAGGACCGTGTCACGAGAGAATTCAACAAATTGTGTTGAATTTTACTTTGATGTCTCTCACGTGCATTTCTTATGACTTCGTCTAATGGTTTATTGCTTGGATTCATTGTGAGATGACATTTCGAGATGAGTAGTTTCCATCTTCCTGTAGGTGAAATGTCTTTTACTCTTGATGACATCTCGATGTTGTTTCACCTCCTAGTTTTAGGTTAATTATGTGACATGGAGGAGTTGGAGTTTGAAGAAGCTCGTGCAACCAATGAGGAGTTGGATATCGATATCTATTTTCCTTTCAATGGATGTCGATATCATTTGACGGATTTCCATATTCGTTGAAGGGCTTCATATCTATTCTTGATTGCTTTCAGACCTAAAATGAGCTACTCCTGTCACCACCACCACCGGACCACCTTGTTACACTAGCAAGCTCTTCTGTCACCTCCAAACAAGCACAACACAGTAACCACACCCACAACCACAAATCACAAAGAAGCACACCAACACAGGAAAGGATAAAGAAGAAATGTGATTTTCGTGGAGTGTGGGGTATATATATATATATATATATATATATATATATATATATATATATATATATATATATATATATATATATATATATATAAATTTTGGGGAAAAGTAATTTTTTAACTACTAACATTTAAATTTTTGTCAGAGATAAATAGGGAATGGAGAGGTGTAGGAAAAAAGGTGTGATAGAATAAGGAGAAATGCTTTTAATATGGTGTTAGTAATATGTTGTTTGTTTAAAAGTTTGAGTTTATCTCTAAGCCTTTCTTTTCTGTGATAACATAAATAGCTCTTAGACCACCTTCTCCATCCCAACCTTATGGCTGAGATGAGTGAGATAACAAGGGTCATAGATATGATAGCCACTGTTGTTTTGTTGTCTAGTAGTAAACTATATCTGACTCAAAACCATCAAGCTTACCAACAATTTTTTTTTTAAAATTTTTTATTCACAATAATTATAAATATCTTAATATGATATTAATTAGACGATTATTTAGTCAAATAGTTATAATGTACAAGTGTTACAAATAGAAAAAACTGAGCAGACATAAATCTTTAAAATAAAATATTTACAAAAAACAAACATATTTTTAGAGTGTTTATAAATGCCAAAAAATATAAAAGTATGCGTAACAAGTCACTATTAATAAAACTAAAACGTAATCCACACACACATATATATATATATATATATATATATCAAAAAATTTCAACAAATTTAATTTAATAGTATAATACTAGGTCGCTAGATTTCCAAATTTGATACATATTCATTTCTAATAAGCTGAAAAAGCCGATGAAATTTCTTTCAAATGGATTTTCAATCCACGTTAGAAGGTTGTTTTAATCCGTGTCCCACAACTTTTCTCTAAAATTTTCATTCTTTGGCATTGGAACAACTCGCCTCTTCCATCCTCTGCTTCTCTACTTCCAAATTATCGAACACCACAATTCTCAATTAACTACGAAAACACATCATTGAATAGATTTGCAATTTGTACAGATTAGATATTCGAAAGCAACAAAAATGTTTAAATATTAATTATATATAGATTCATAATTTGTGACGACTTATTACCACCATAGAAAATAAAATCCATTCAGAATTGCTTTGTTTTCGACCAAATTGCAACACCACAACTCGCCTCAGAATTATCGCATATGAACCATATCAAATATTCTTATCACAGCCTTCTGTCAATACAAATCAATTTCAAATTCGTTCCCCCAAATTTTATGTTTTCTTGGCATTCTCTTTTTTAATAGATTATAGAGACAAGAAATTAAATAACATCAGTGTAAATTACAGCTTCAATAACTTATAAAATACATCCTTTTATAAACTTTTTTTATCACTATGTATTACTCTTAAACTATTTTATTATCATTATATTGCAAGATATAGCATCAACCTGATATAGAATCACAGAAATACATACAGATGCTAATAGCACCTTCTAATACTCTTTCGCACACCCTATTAGATAAAATTCAAGCAATATCCATTAAACAGAGGTTCCATTCTCTAACTAATGAAATCCTTATTAATTTCAACATGTTGGAAAAATATTATTAAAATGTAGGCTGCTAACACTCATTAAATATATGAGAAAGGCAGAAGCATTCCAAATAAGAGACATGTGTAACACAATCTAATTTAGACCATATATAAAAAAATAGAGTCAAGATAAGATAGAATTAAACAAGATCATAGTGTCTCAAAATAACGTTTGGCTGGCAACGAGCTGCAGATTAGTGTCCTTGATTGCCAGCTTTGGTATTCTGTGTGGACCGTGTTCATGAAGAGAAAAACAAGACAATCTTGAGCATTCATCATGTCTAACAAAAAGCTTGCAAAAATTCCAGAATTTGCAACTACTGCTACAAATTTATTCAGCAGACTTGACAGTTTATGGTATCAGAACACGAGATCAAATCTCGAGAGTGTAAAACAAAATTCCATACGCAGACTGAAACTAATGCAGGGTCATACCTTACTCTTCTAATGCTATCAGTAAAAAACCTGAAGGCTCAAAACAGTATTTTCAGATCACAAGTTTTTGAAAGCCGAATCATGAGTCCCTTTTTGTGGGGTGAGTCTAGCCAGAAGCGCCTTATTGTGACAGTGCTCTGCGTCCACAAAGTAAAAGTTCCCATTGGCCTTAAATGTCACAAAAGGTCTCTGGGTTTGCGGTGGGCGAATATCGGAAAACTTGATAGTCTTTGGAATTGAAGTTGCCAGCCAGGACAGCATCTCCACCTCGAAGCTGTCTGAACCTGGCTGCCACCTGAGTTTGTGAATATACGGGCTAACGAACCAATGAAGGGCAGCAGTTGTAGAAGCACTCAGGAATATTACAGATGATGCCACTGCACCTTTCAGGATGACATTCATGTCGGGGGATGTCATGAAGGTTATGACCGGACCGAGGGACACTGAGAGGCAGCAAGTTGAGAGAGACAAAAGTTTTACTTTCTTTATGGTGTTTGAGATCGGGCCATGATAAACAACTCCAGTTTCCTTGTCAGGTTCCACCGATTGTCCTCCACCACGAGGTCCAATGCTAATCTTGTCATCTTCCTCTGTAGCTGGTGCTGGTGATGCGCATCTTCTTTGGAAAACAGCAAGATGGGAGGAAGTTTTAAGAGATGGATTGGGTGTAATGGGCCGTCCACAAGTTGAGGACCTAAAACATTGGTATGCTGAACCATGGAAACAAATGTATACAAGTAAACATAAAATAGTTAATAGCTATATTGTTTTACGACAATAATAATTAAGAAAAAACTCTGATAGGCATGGAATTCTAACAAGATGCAATCATAAACATCCAAGAGCTCTATATAAGTTATAGAACATAACCAATTTAGTTTTGGTAAATAAGAATGATTTTAAGGGGGAGGAGCGACGCACATTACAAGACTAAAACGGAAAATTAACAACAGATTTCTTCAGATCATACGAAATATTATGTAAGGGATATTTCCTCAAGACAGCACTACGTGAAGCAACCACATGGGTTTGGTGTTTAAAATTATTTATTGGATCCTAAGTTGAACTAATGTATGAAGCATTGTTTTTCTGCAACTTGCTACTACTTTGTGTCATTTGACGGCTTTTGTTATAGCAAACAGAATATTAGCATTTGGCAAGAACTGAAACCATTATCAACCATGGGTTGGAAAAATTCATACCATAACATATGATTCAATTGAGTCAGAGGTGTCAAATAACCTTATAACCCTGTTAGTTGGAAAAATTCTACAGTAGGTCAGCCTTAAGCAGTTATAAAGGGCAGGATAACAAATGTAGAAATAAAATAGACATAAGGAGTGGATGTTCATCTTCTCATTTGAAAAAGGATTGGCCTGGATAAGACTAGATAGAAGCAAACACCTAGATTCATCTTTCATTCTACTCCAGAGAAATGAAAAAATTAATCTTTCATTTTACAAAAACTTCTCTGTTAGCAGAAAATGAAAAAAAAAAGTGATGAAATTAGTGTTCCAAAAATTAAACCTACTTATCTAAAAACTAATCTGTAGAAGTTATCCCAATTAATCAGTCTTTATCAAGTATTGATTTTAAACTTTTGCATAAATTAGTTAGGAAGAAGTTCATCCAAACAAACCCTAATTCACAATTCTTCATATATTTTCATCCTGAACCAGTACTTATCACACCGAATTACTTTGCTTTCCGAAATTCAAAACCACTAGGAACGAGTTTCGTTCAAATTCCATTAAAATTAACCCTCAAAATCAAGCAACTCAGGTGCCAAACAACTATAGATCCGTAAATGGGACAAATAACCTAAAAATTGATATTCAGCACGCTTCACAAATCTAACATAAAATTTGAGGCAATGTTTCTCTTTCATTCGATAAAAAGGTAGTAGAATTATAATCTTTAGATTGAAAGTTAGATATTTGTGGTGCCCATATAACCCGGTTCAAGGGATACCACAAAAAAATGAAGACCCTACAAAGAGATCGTGAAAAGTTTACAACTTTTGGGTTGGTCTGCAAGGTCTCGTTGAGAATGCAAAAGACTGGTGAAAGTGAGAGCATAAATAGTGATAACAAAGGAAGAGAACCTGAAGGAGTTGTTCTGCAGAAGTGGCGGGAACTCTGTGATCGCAGCAAGTGAAGGAGAGAGGTGCTTGCCATGGCTGCGCTTACAAATTACCGTGCCACAGACACTCTAAGTTTAGGGCCACACCACATTCATGGGTGGGGGAAGCTGAATTGCCCGACCCGTTTAAGATCGGGTTAAGGTCCGCAAAGTCAGTGATTCAATCAGGCTAGTAATGAAATAAACACATAATTAAGTTTTAATCGCAGCACTTGTAAGAAGTTTTTGTTTTATTAAATGTTTAATTTTTTTTTTGAATTATCCTGTTATTCGCATGAATGAAATGCTCGAGTCATTATTTTCTATTTTTATGTCTTCAATTCTGCTGTGAACTTAATTATTCTAAGTTGATCGGTAAATTATAATTGATTAAAAAAGAAAAAAATAAATTAACTGATAAATTAAAAATGAGAAAGCAATGATTGTTGAAAAAAAATTAAATGGAATTTATTATTTTACTTTATTTTTGAAATTAAAACTTATTATATTAAATATATAAGATTATTCCTATTTGTAATTAGAATATCAAGGGTTTAACTAGAAAGACTCGTACCTCTATCATCACCAAGCTATATTAAATTAAATATATAAGATTAATCTTATTTGTAATTAAAACTTTTTAACTTAAAAATTTAAGTGTTGTACAACTATTTATGATATATTTAAAAAAATTAATTAGCCGGCATAAAATGAGATATGGGCATTTGGTCTAGTGGTATGTTTCTCGCTTAGGGTGTGAGAGGTCCCGCGTTCAATTCTAGGAATGCTTCATTTTGAAAAGATGTGTTGCTATAAAATTTTTAAAAATTTTAAACAGAGAGATTCTGTTAAATATGTATTTTCGTCATAAAAGAAAATTTAATGGAGATAACTATCTATGTTTATTAATTTTGATTAACTTTAAATATATGTTTAAGTGAAAAAAAAAAATAAAACGATAGAAGATTCGATTCTGATGGGTATTGAATTTTTAAATTAGTTATTTTATTTTATTTTTAATTTTTTTGGTTTGGTTGTTTCAATTTTGATGGATACTGATTATATTAGTTCATATTATTTTAATAGATGAATTATATAGAATTGTAGTATATGTAACCGAGAACACCTCATGATAATGAATCGGGTTATGTAAAACCCAAAAAATAATAAAATAAAATAAATTAATCTTGTGTGGATTTGTGATAAAAATTTTGATAAATAAATTTATATTTTTATTGGTTTATTTGTATATAGTGTGTTTTGTGTGGTTTATACATGCATTTTTGAAAATCCTATGAAAAAGGTACGAGTCTTTCTAGCTAAAAGGAATTAGTTGAAGTCTTAATAGAACCATATTCCATATATATATATATATATATATATATATATATATATATATATATATATATATATATATATATATATATATATATATATATATATATATATATATATATATATATATATATATATCATTTATGGATGTTATTTTCAAGTGTTATTTCTAATAGATTTAAGTTTGACGAAATAGGGCTCATATGAAGTTAAATATTTTTTTTCGTTAGATGGATGGCCTATAGGTTTAAGTTGTTTTTATTATGGAAAATGTTTTTTTAATAATTTTTTTGACAACGACGGTGTTAGCCCCTTAACATGTTTGATAGGGTTATGCAGAGAGAAAAATGTATGGAAGGATGGGAGAGAAAACAAGTTTATTTCTCATTAACCACTACTAACAGTATTACAGAAGAGATGTATATACGAACAATAAAACAAGCTAACTGTCATATTGATAGTTATGTTAATTGGATTAACACAACACTCCCCCTTAATCCAAACTCTTTAAACTTTTAGCATTAAATAAGCTTCTCAACTTTTCAAATCTGACTTGTCTTAGTGCTTTTGTAAAAACATCTGCAATCTGATCTTCAGTGGAACAATGTATCAGTTCCAATTTCCCTTTACTAACTTGATCCCTTAAGTAGTGAAATTTGGTTTCTATGTGTTTGCTTTTTGCCGTGGAAAACTGGATTTCTGGACAGGCTAATAACATATTTGTTGTCCATTAAGAGCTGTACTGGTTTTCTATAATCAATCTTTAGTTCATCAAGGATTGTTTCCAGCTAAACACATTTGCACGCAGTCTCAACAGAAGCTATATATTCAGCTTCACAAAAGGAGAGTGCAACCACATTCTGCTTCTTAGAACACCAGGAAATTGGTGCTCCCATATACTTAAACAAGTAGCCATATGTGCTCTTTGTATCCACCTGGTCTCCACACCAATCTGAATCACACCAAGCTCTCAACATTCCATTTGTGCTGTCAGACTTCTTGGGGAAGAAAAGACCGAAGTCTGCAGTTCCTTTTAAGTAACACAAAATGTGCTTGGCAGTAACAACATGTGATTGCCTTGGATCACTCATGAATCTACTCACCAGCCCAACTCCATAACTGATATTTGGTCTACTATTACAGACAGACTTGAGTGATCCCACAATCTGCTTAAACAAAGTAGCATCAACCTTTATATCATCTGCTTGAATAGATAGTTTTAAGTTTGCCATGACTGGTATATTGGCGCCGTTGCAACTTTCCATGCTAAATATCTTCAACAGCTCATTAATATATCTCCTTTGATGAACGAACATACCATCAGTTGTTTGCAAAAATTCCAGCCCCAGAAAATAGCTCAGACTCCCGAGATCTGTCATCTCAAATTCTTCTTTCATTCTCATCTTAAATTCTTTAATTGCTTCTGCAAAATTTCCTGTTACAAGCAAATCATCTACATACAAACAAATCAACAAAACACCCTGCTGCCCAACAAGTTTCATATAGACTCCAAACTTTATAGTGCACTTTTGGAATCCAAGTCTAATAAGTAACGCGTTGATATGAATATTCTACGCTCGAGGTGCCTGTCTACGCCCATATAAGGCTTTGTTCAACTTATATACCTTCAGCTCCTCACCTTTCTTCTCAAATCCAGGTGGTTGTCTCACATAAACTTCCTCTTCTAGAGGGCCATTCAAAAACGTTAATTTGACATCCATTTGGCATATTTTCCAGCTATTGAAATTAGCCACTACAGCTACAAGTCTCACGGTTTCAAGTCTTGCAACTGGTGCAAAGACATCCGTGAAGTCAACTCCAGGTTTCTACAAGAAGCCCTTTGCTACCAGTCCAGCTTTCAGCTTTGCTATGCTACCATCTGGTTTGTACTTCGTTTTAAACACTCATTTAGCCTCAATAACCTGTTTGTGTTGAGGTAGTTCTACCATCTCCCAAGTTTTGTTATTCTCAATTGCTTTAAGCTCCTTCATCATAGCCTCTTTCCATCCTTTTATGTCAATAGCTTGCTTCCATGTAAGTGTTTCAACATCAGCTAAGAAAGCAAGGTGAACAATGTCATCAGAGTCTGCTATTTCACTATTGCAAACACCTCATGACCTGCGAGTCTTGTTGAGGGGAACCTTGCTCTTTGAGATCTTATGTTATTAGCTTCAACATCAGTAACAACCTGTCCAACATCATCAGGTTTCTTTTCTTCTAACCAGCTAGACATAATACCTTGTTTCAAACTTGCCTCTGCTTCTACCCAATTGAATGTAACAGCTTCATTTATTAACACATCTTTGTTGATCACGACTTGCTACTTTTCTAGATCATACAACCTGTAAGCACCTGTTGGGTGGTAGCCTACTAGGATGCGAGTCTCACTTCTATCATCCAGCTTTTTCCTTCTCTCATATGGGACATGCTTATAGCAAACAGATCCAAAGATCCTCAAGTGATGCACATCGGGTTTGTTTCCTGACCAAACCTCTTATGGGGTGCAATTTGGAAAAGCTTTAGTCGGGCTTCTTTTCAACAAGTAGGCTGTTGTAGAAACCGCTTCTCCCCATAAATAATGAGGTAGTTTCCTTCCTTTGATCATACACCTGATCATATCCAAGATCATCCTGTTTCTTCTCTCCGCTAACCCATTGTGTTGGGGTGTGTATGGAGCAATCACTTCATGCACAATTCCTTTGTCATCACAAAATCTACCCATTTCACCAGAATTAAATTCACCTGCACCATTAGTCCTGAAGGTTCTGATATGCAAGCCAAATTGTCTCTCCACTAAAGAGCAGAATTTCACAAAGTAAGTGTATACTTCTTTCTTTTCTTTTAATAGATAAACCCAGATTTTCCTAGACCATTCATCTACAAAAATTAGAAAGTATTTGTTACCTCCAAGGGATGACACGTTAAAAGGGCCACACACATTTGAGTGGACAACGCCCAACAATTATTTTGCTCTCTTAGGAGCAGACTTCTTAAACATCTTCCTAGCTTGTTTCCCAATTGCACAACCTTCACAAATCTTTGTTCGGTGCAGTGATCACAGGAACTCCCTTTACTAATTCTTTGCTCTTCAACTAACGCAAACTCTTAAAATTCAAATGCTCTAATCTGTAGTGCCATAACCATCCTTCATCCTCAACGTTAACAGCAGCAAAACACTGAACATCAACAACATTTAGATTCACCTTGAACGTTCTGTTTCTGGCAAGAGGAGCCTTGAACGTCCATGTGCCTTTGCTGCATTGACATTGTGTAGCCTTTCTCTAGCAGCTGTCCCAGACTCAACAAGTTACTCTTCATCGTCGGAACATACAACATGTTATTCACGTACGTGGATCTGCCATCCTTGCGTGTGATCAAGACCTTGCCCGCTCCTTCAGCCATGATCACACTATTATCTGCAAATCTTACACTGCTCTTTATACTCGTGTCTAGATCGATCAACCAATCTCTCTTACCTGTCATGTGATTGGAACACCCCGTGTCCAAATACCAACTCGTTTCATCCTCTGCATGGTTCGATTCTTTCGACAACAACACGTGGTCATCTTCACAATTATACTTGTCCAGTGTATGACTCACATCCTGGGTACACCTATCTCGCACGCGATCTTGTTCTTTTTCACACCTGTCTTGCATCAACCTCCAACACACATCTTCTTCAGCCTCTTCCACCTTGCTCATTAATAATACATGATCAGACTCTGAATCACAAGTGTCTTGTGCAAGGTTAGCCGCTTCATCATTCTTGTTTTTATTCGTGGATTCGTTGTGCTAGCACTCTACAGAATAGTGCCCGTATTTGTTACAAGTGTAGCATTGAACGTTTCTTTTATCATAGCCTTTTCTGCCTCTACCTCTAAATTGCCTTCCTCCTCTCTTGTTTCCCTCCTTTTGTTCACTGCCATAGTCGTTCACGATTTGTTCAAAGGGTTTTACATTTTTACCTTAGTTCATCCACTTCGTGATCTCCCTCTGCCCCTTCCAGCTCCATAGCCCTTGAAACTTTGATTATTTTTTCCTTGCAAGGCTTGATTTGTGCTTTGAATTACACCATTTTCTGCAATCTTTCTTTCGATTAATCTCTGCTCATGCGCTTCAAGAGAATTTTGCAACTCTTCCACTCTCATCGTTTCAAGATCCTTACGTTCTTCTATGGCTACAACAATATGATAATACCGAGGTATTAAGGTTCTGAGTATTTTCTCAACAATCTTCTTGTCTTTTACTATCTTGTCACAAGCTCTCATCGCGTTCACCACGACTTGGATTCTTCCAACATACTCAACAACTGTTTCTTGCTCTCCCATGTTCAGGAGTTCATACTACCTTTGTAGAGATTGCAACCTAATCTTCTTGACATTTCCAGAGTTTCCATAGCCCTCTTGTCGTATATCTCATACTTCCTTTGTCGTGGCAGCCTTCGATACTTTCTGGAAAATTGCCGCAGATATGTACTAGTGCAACAACATTTGTGCTTTGCAGTCCAGCCTCTTGTTATCTTTGTACAATTTCTTCACCTCTTCTAAATCACCCTTCGAAGGTTCTTTGAAACCTTTCTTGAAAATTTCATCCACTTCTTGGAAACTAAGAATCGCATCCATCTTAACGCACCAATCATCGTAGCCTTTGCCATCAAACACTGGCAAGTTGTTGTGAATCATTCTAGCCATCACTACTCCACGAGATTTCTCTTCTTGAAACGTCTTCTTTGGGCTTTACAACTCTCCACCAGATCTCACAACCTAGCTCTTGATACCACTGCTAGCCCCTTAACCTGTTTGACAGAGTTATGTAGAGAGAAAAGTGTATGGAAGGAGGAGGAGAGAAAATGAGTTTATTTCTCATTAACCACTACTAACAATATTATAAAAGAGATGTATATACGAATAGTAAAACAAGCTAACTGTCATATTGACAATTATGTTAGTTGGATTAACACAACAAAACCCTCTTACTATAGGTACTTTCCATAACAATCAGACAGAAAATTAACTTTAATTAATATCTCTTCCTATTCTCTGAGAATTATGAGTCTTTCAACATATCTCTATGAAACTTTAAACTTTTCCTAAACTTCAATACACCATAGAAAAAGCCAACTAGATAACTATTTATATATTTTTGTATCATTTTGTACATATATTCTTTGTAGTTTTAGATGTTTGCTATTTACATATTTTTGTATCATTTTGTACATTTTTCTACTTGGTCAACTATTTATAGTTTTATATGGTCTATTTTCACATCTTTATATATCATCTAACCTTTATATTTTTATAAAATCTATTGGATATTTTTTGTATCGTTAAACTTTTTATTATTAGTTAGTCTACAATTTACATTTTTCTATATCATCTAAACAATGTTTCATTTAAAATTGAATTTAAATTCTTAATTTTGGTTAACTCAATCTTAATATATTATTTAAAGTAATTATATAATATATATAAATGATTTAAATACATTTTTATCATGAAAACAATGAAAATATTATTATTTAATTTTACAAAATAAAATACGTATATTAAATTGTAATTGTATTTTTATAAACTAAAATTGATATAATAAATATAATATAATTGTGGCTTAATACCCCTGATGGTCCCTATTTTCGTCAAGTGCGTTCGCTTTGGTCCCTGTTTTTTTTGTTCAATGTTGTCCTAAAGAATGTAAAATCTGTTCAATTTAGTCCTTTTTGCAAACGCTGTTTAAATCGTTAACGACAAACAGTCCAGGTGTGCACAACAGTGTTGAGATGACATTTAACTGCCCACGTGGATTCCCTTCAGGCACAGTGAGGTGGATTATGAAAGAAATGCCATTTATTTAATGAAACCCAATTTTGATGAGGGTGGAGAGTGAAATTAGGGTTAGGGTTTTTAATTTACTTTAGTGAAAGCGAAAGTAAGGTTCGAGGTTAACCATTCTTCTTCCCAATCTTGGTGGTTGATGAACCATGTCTCGTTCCCAATCTTCTTCTTCTTGTTGCAATAGCTTCGGCTATCGAAGTTGTAATTCCTCACATGGTGGTGGTTCAATGGGGGTAGGGATAGTCCCCATTTGCAATTGTGGTGAATTGGCAGTAGTAAAAATGGCTAGAACTTCAAAGAATCGTGGAAGAAATTTTTGGGGTTGTGATAACTACAAGGTGATGTGAATAAAAGAATTTCTAATTAAAGCCTATTTTCTTTGTGTTTGTAATTAACAATGTGTTTGATGAATAACAGAGTGCAGCTGGTAATGTGATGTCTTGTAACTATTTCAAGTGGTGCAATGAAGAAAAGGTTGATGAAAGGGATGTTATCAATGGTAGTCAAAGGAGGAAGATTTGTGATATGGAGAAGACAGTGAAAGCTTTGAAGAGAAGGATCCAATTCTTAGTAGCAGTGGTGTGTGTTCTCACTGTACTGATCATAGCTATGTTGTGTGTGTTTTTAGGTTGATGTGTTGAAAGTGTGTTTTTAGGTTGATGTGTTCTGTGTTTTTAGGTGGTCCCAATATGCTTTACTTTTGTGTTTTGAAGGTTGAGGTTGTTAGGTGGTCCCATTGTTAAGGTTGGACGACTGTGTTTTGTATTAAATGAATGAATGAATTGTGTTTTAACATTAATTGTTCAAATTAGTCCTCGTTTTAGTTAAATATGTGCAAATGTGGTCCTCATGATGATGAGTGATGTGTGCATAAAATGGAAGTGGTCAAAATCAATATCAAAACATGGGTACGTGAAAACATTAAGTTCATGGGTACATCAATGTATTTTCACAATCAAAAGTCAGTTCATGATTACACCATCAAGTTACATAATAGCACATCATAACAGATCCAGTGCCAAATATATCAAAACGTTATAAAGTATTTCAAAACATTACAAAGGACATCAGGTTTTAATTAGTAAAGTATTTCAAAATAGATACAATGCCAAGTGCACCAAATTTTGAACATTATAAAAGAGATGGTCTCCTAATTGGTAACTTCTCCCTTCTGATTGGTTGAGTTGGTTGCTCTGTGGATTCCTGTGTTGGTTGGGGTGGTGTTGCTTCAGATGGCTGTGGTAGGTCTGGTTGATCTTGAGGACGTAAAGGGCATTGATTTCTATTATGCCCAAGAACATGACAAATGCTGCATTTCTTGCGGTGGCCACCTTTGGTCATCTGGGTTTCATCCCTCCTTAGCTCCTAACTCTCCAACCTTCTCTTTTTCTTTGGTCTACTAGGTAATTTTCTTTGAAATGGTGGGAGGACGTCTGACATGGTGTTCTTTCCCATAAAAGGTGCCCATTCACTAGAAATATAATTGAAGCATATGTTTCATCATACGTGGACCTTCTGAACCAAATGAGTACATAGTCTTCTGGATCTAAATTTAAGAATCTCATTGCTGCAATAGCATGGCAGCAAGGGATGCCACTAATGAGCCATTTCGTGCAGGAACACTGTTGACTGTCCAAGTTGACTGCAAACTTGTTTGTAATCACTGCACAATGTCTAACTTCAAACATTTTTTCTCCAGACCAACTGTCATCAAGTAATACATGATTAAAAGATTAAAAGTTAAATATGAAGTGATGAATATCAACAATTTTATCACAGACCAAGGGACATGAATTAATACTGGAAAGGAAATGCTTACCTAGGGATCCAATTTTTGGATAAATTTGATTCTTTTGTAAGTCTCTTTCTAATCTTAGGGAAGATATGAAAGTTCATATTACACATCTTGATTCTATTGGTTGCCCATTTTTTCATGATGTAAACTCTAATTTCCTCTAGCATGGTTACAATGGGCTTTCCTCTAGCATCAACAATAACACTATTAAAAGCTTCACTCATGTTGTTTAGTAGTGTATCAGTTACTACTCGACCTGTAAATCTAGATCTAGACCAATACCTGTTACAAAGAATAAGAAATTGTTAGGTAGCTAAAAGTATATAAGAGGTTGCAGTAAGGAAGAAGAAATACCTTGGGGGAATAACAATTAGGTATTTGTAAGCTTCTATATTGACCTCTTTTATATTCAACATTTCTCTTTCCCAAGCTTGGGGGTAGGTACTAGTAGCAGCCTTCCACATTAGAGTCTTCAAGGTGTGCCCTCTGACTTTTTTCTGAAATTTGCATATAAATGTCTCATGCAAAATCTGTGCTCTGCCCTAGGTAAAAGTTCAGACATAACTGGCAGCAAACCCTGTGTGTAGGGACCAAAGTGAACATTTTTAAAATAAAATGGGGACATAAAAATACATAACTAATATTAGAAACCAATACAACAAGATATAAGAAATAAATATACCTTTTGTTGGTCAGACATAAAAGTGCATTCATCACATACTTCAATGCCCCCAAGGTCTTCTATCAACAATTCCAAAAACCAAGACCAAGTTTCTTTGTTCTCTACTTCCACAATTACATATGCCAGAGGTAACATCTGTTCATTAGGATCTCTACCAACAACTTTTAATAACTCCCCCTTGCACTTTCCTTTCAGAAAACATCCATCCAAACCAATAAAGGGTCTACAAGAGACGAAGCTATTCTTGCAAGCTTTCAAACAAACATAGAACCTTTGAAATGTGGTCTGACCATTTTCACTATCCACTTTAACTTTGATCGTTGATCCCGGATTACATCTTAATAATTCATGTGCATAGTCATATATTCTTGTGAACTGATTTTTGAATGAACCTTCAACTTTGCATGATGCCATTAATTTTGCCCTACGAGCTTTAGATATTGTGACATTTGTATTCCATTTCCTCAAAGCTTTTGACCGTATTTCATTTATCTTTAAATTTGGATTTTCAAGTAGCGCGGTATCTAATGTTTCACTCAACCACTTAGGATTCATCATTTTGATATTGAATTGCCTACTGCAAGTATGGGTATCCAATATTTTTCTCAATTGCCATGTTATACATCCTTCTAAATATCCACAATAAGCCATCCATGGACATTTTTTTTGTGCACCCAAGCATCTCACTCGTACCCTTCTATTGTCATTCTTAACAAACTTCAAATTCCTCCCCGCATGGACGACATAACTTTTAACAGCCTCCATAAACTCATTTTTATCACTAAACTTTGCTCCCACTTTCCACTTGTATTCTGACATATTTTTTTGCTTAACATATGTCCCAAATGGACCACAACTTTGCCTTTCATCAACTCCATCCTCACTTCCACTTTCTTCTAGACTGTCCAATAATTTTGAGTCCCACTCATCATCAGACAACCCCCTGTCATTTGGGTTTCTGTGCCTATGTGCACTGTCATGTGTGTCTAAATCACAGTTCATTTCATTTTCACTAACTTCTACTGACACAGAGCCTTCTATGTTGTTATCTACTAGTCCTTCATCAATATTAACATCAACATCAACTAGTCCTTCATCCACTTCTTCTTCATCAACTACTCCATGAGGAACTTCACCATGCACATCATCATCCTCACTTGAACTAAATTCTTCAATGACTGCTTCTTCCTCCCCCTGCCCATGTTGTTCAATAACAACTTCCTCCTCCTCCACCCTAACGTTCTGTTCAACAATATCCTCCCCCCTGCATGTTCACTTCATCCTCCACCTGCACAGCCACTTCATCCTCCTGCACAACCACTTCTTTATCCTCCACATGGACAGAAACTTCATCATCCTCCAACTACACAACCACTTCATCCTCCACCTGCACAAACACTTCATCATCCTACATAGCCACTTCATCATCCTGCACAACCACTTCTTCATCCTCCACATGCACAACAACTTCATCATCCTCCCCCTGCACCTTCACTTTATCATCCTCATTCCCACCTACATGGATACATTCACTCTCTATACTTGCAAGACACAAGTTCTTCATTTAATTCACTTTGAACAATAATCTCTGGCTCCTCATCCACACTGTGGACCACAAATAAGTGAACTTCCCCTAAATACTTGGCAACATGTACCATGTTCATTGCATCTCTGTCATCATACAACTTATACATAATATCTTGAATGCAATAAAATAACTCAGACACTTTAATATACCCCAACTCCTTAATGGAATCTAGCACTTCGAAATAACTTCATTTGTCAGGGTCCACACTCTAATAAGTGACTTCCCCACCAACATATCCAAAAGGTATATCCTTTAGCAGGGTCCCACCATGGTGGACCACAACATTAAATCTCTCCTCAGACATTCCAAACGCAAGCCTACAAAATCAACTTTATGGGCATGAGACCACTATGGAAACACAAAAAGTAATTGCTATTTACGCTAAATTAACTGCTAAACCGTATGGGAACAATAAACAATAAACCAACAATCAACAATCAACCACGCACAACCAATTATAATATGTTACACAACAATGCCCTAAACAGTTCGCACAATTTTTCAACACAATCTAACTTTGAAAAAAATCTAACACTCACATTTTGATGTGTGCATAAAATTTTACAGAGGAATGTCACAACACAAAGCTTAGTTACGAGATTACGAACGCATACCTGACTGCCAAAGATCGATGCTTCCAATTTCAACTGGACGTCATTGATGTTCTTCCCAATCTTCCTGATTTCGCTACCAAACCACGCAAGAACTTTGACTCTCAGCACCCTTAATTTAATTTTGAAAACAAAAACCCTAATATCTACAATTGCAATTTCAAAATGATTAAATCCACCTCACTGTGCCTGAAGGGAATTCACGTGGACAGTTAAATGTCATCTCAACACTGTTGTGTACACTTGGACTGTCTACCGTTAACGATTTAAACGGCGTTTAAAAAAAGGACCAAATTGAACAGATTTTACATTCTTTAGGACAACATTGAAAAAAAAAAACTGGGACCAAATCAAACGCACTTGACGAAAATAGGGACCATAAAAAATATTAAGCCTATAATTTTTAAAATCTCGAGCGTGGGTAGAAATACTAGTATTAGGATATTTACATGTTATATACTTATATTTAATTCTTATGTATATTTTAAATTTAAGTGACTTGCTATATATTTGATGGAGTTATATGTAATTTATGAACTTGGCCTGCTAATATAATATATGTTCAAATACCAAAATGATAACAAATAATTGAATTGAAGGATAAAATTAAAAAAATATTAAGAAAATTTTATCTAACATAATAAACCAGAAGAAATCCATTTTTTCACTTCAAAGAATGTTTTCACAATTTTTATTATATTTTAACACTAAAATTAATATGTTTCATGTATCATGATGATAAGGGACAAGAAGACTTCGATAATGAGTTTTATTATGCTATATCCTCAAAATAAAAATTCTTTATTTTTATCTCTATCTTTATACTCGATGAATATAAAATATTTATTTCATCTTTATCTATATTTGGTGATAGGTATATTTGTACCTACATTTGTTGTGCTCATTCCTTGATGTTCTAAATAATTTTTTTTATAAAAAATACAAATCACACCAAAGTAATATATGATTATTAGAAATTTAATATCAAATTATACATATTTTTTTTCATCAATGTCAAATATTAACAAAGAAACTATAATTGCATAAATATCAAATCATAATAACAAAGAAGGACAAAGTCAACATAAGTACATAAAATAGTAAAAATGATAAAATACATCGATTTGATGAAATTAAAGATTGTAATTGCTAAGATTTAATGTACATTTGAACAAAATCACATAAGAAAAAAAAATGTATAATCCATACTAAAAATATAAATAACCTTGAGTATTACATGAATCCATCTCTTAAGAGAAAATGGAAATTTTGTAGTGAAACAAAAGTTATTTTAATGTAACTAAGTTTATAAGATAACATAAAAAAAATAATCTTTTATATTATTTAGTAAACTATTAATGTGATTAGATTAGACAATTTAAGAGAGTAATTCATTTATTTGATGAATTTAAAATTCTTTTGAGTAAAATTAACTGTTTGGATGAGAGAATTAGAAGGAAATTGAAATCCTAAAATTTCATTAGAGTAATTGGATTACTTAATGTTATAAAATTTCAAATGCCTCCTAAAAAGTAAGAATATGAAATTCTTCATATTCTATAATTCATATTTTGACTTTTGTAGTTTGGTTTGCGTTTGGTTTAGGTTGATTTGACTCAACCTAGGTCCGGATAGACTTGATTCAATCTCACATGGGATCGACCTAACTTAATATAACATGTCTATGGCTCGATTTGTCTCAATACCACCTAAGCCCAATTCAACTTGACTAAGTGCGAGCTTGGCTTGAGTAAACTTGACTTAAAATGGGACTTTTTCAACTCCATTGAATATGATCTCACATTGACTCGCCTTGACTAGGCTCAAGTTGACTTGACTTAACCTGAACTTAGGTTGATTCAGGTAGGTTTGACTAATCTTGATCAAACTAAGACATACCTTGACATAGCCAAACCCAACAAAATATGGGTCAGCCTCGACTTGAATGAATATGGGCCCACTCCAAATTATCTTGACTTAGGCTTAGAAAAACTTAGTATGACTTAAGCACAAATTAAATTGGCTCGACTTAGCTCTCTTAGGCATACTCAACTCAACTTGGGCTCGATTGTACTCAACTTGGGCTCGATCAGACTCAACTCGACTTGACTTAACTTGGTCTTACTTGGGTTAGGTGAGACTTCTTGATCAAGCTAGGAGTTATCCAGGCCTAGCCAAACTTGGCCGAACATGGATCACTCCAACACAAATGAACATAGACTCACCTTAACTCGACTGAGTGTGGGATGTCCTAACTCGGCTCAACTTGAGCTTAAACCAACCTGGCCTGAACTGATTTGGATCAACTTAAGTTTCGATTAACTCAACTCAATTGAGGCTCGAGCTAACTCACTCGAGGTTAGCCTAGGCTAACTCAGTTCAACCTAGGGTCAGGCTAACTTAGCTTGACATGGACCCAAATAAACTCAACTTGACTTAAGTCCAATCTAACTCAAATCAACTTGGTTTGAATCTAATGTGGTCTAACTTGTCTAGATTTTATATGAACTCGATCTAGTGCTATCTTATTTCGATCTAGCCTAATTTATTATCTCATAACTTAAAAATAAACTTATTTAACAAAAATTGAAATATTTTTTCACGAACAATATCTTAAAACACTTTGACCAAAAAATAACACAAATCAAGATCAATTACAGAAAGATTATCGATATTGATATTTTTTATTTTGATTCTCATATAAATTATAAAATCTCCCCTCTAAAGCAAATATATACACAATTAAGAAATTCAATTCAAAAGTTAAATATTTTTATGTGAATAAGAAAATAATAAATAAAAATATTAAAATGAGAAAAATAATCAATCATATTTTTTATAAACTATTTGACTCATTAAAATTATTGTTTGTTATGTGTCCAAAATGTGTTTCATGATCCAGATTTTATTCAATTTAGTTTTAATATTATTTTTTCAGTTCTAATTTTTATTCAATTTAGTTTTAATATTATTTTTTCAATTTAGTTCTAATTTTTATTAATTTTGTTTAATTTGATTCTTTTTACTAATATCTTTTAAACAATTAAGGGACACGGAACAAAATCTGTCACATGTTAATTCATGGTTTTGTTTTTTAATTTTTAATTTTTTTAATAAAAGATTTTCAATTTGATTTTTACATTTATTTTCTTTTTAATTTAGTCTTTTTTTTCTTTGACTTTTCTTTTCTAAACTGAACGATTTTGTTTATTTCGAAATTAATACTAATTTTTTTTTATAAAAATGTTATATATATTTTATTAAAATTTACATTTTAATTAAATAATTTTAATTTAAAATTAAAGTTGGTTTAAATTAGAAGGAAAATTTTAAAAATAATGATTAATATTATTGGTTTAAAATTTTAAGAGATAAAAAAGTGAAAAATTCTTTTTAAAATTTTAAGACGTTAAAAAGTGAAATTTTTTAAGAAGTTAAAAGGTAAAAGAGATTTTTAACCTCTTAAAATTTTAAACGAGTGATATTAATTCTTATTATTAAAATTTTCATTCTAATTTTAAACTAACTCTAACTTGAAATTTAAAATATTTAATAAAAATATATATTTTAATAAAAATAATAATATAATATTTAAATAAAAATTAAATTTAATTTCAATGTAAAGATAATTAAATTACTCTATTTTAAATAAAATTAAAACTAAATTAATTAAAAATAAGAAATATAAAAATTAAATTAAATAGAAGATATTAACCTGAGGTGACACTTATTAAAACTAAAAATAAAAAGTAAAAAATAAAAATTCTAAAACATAAAAAAAACAAAAAAATAGACATGATTTACTGTGGATTAATTATTTAAACAACAATAAAAAAGATCAAATTAAAAAAATTTAAAACAAAATTAATTTAGGACAAAATTAAAATATATATATATATATATATATATATATTAAAATAATTTTCCTCCTTCGTTCAAGAAAATATAGAAGATCGAATATACGCGAACCCTGAAGCAAATCCCGGAGTCGTGTGTTCAGCCTTTCTTCTTCCCTTAGCAGAGAGATAGAGGCATTCAGAACCTGTGAATGAAAAGCGCCAACATTTCTTAGTCCTTCAACTTCCCCGGGAATGGTAAGCAGATCCTCTCTCTTGTTCACCCTTGTTTTCTTTTCTTGCAACACTCCTCAGTAATTTGACTCATGTAGTTTTGAAACTAATTAGAAACTTTGCTGACTCCTGTTTTCCTTTTTATATTCAAATTGGCCTCATGGTTATCTGTTTTAGGTCATAATTTTGTAATTGTTTGAAAATGCATTCAAGAAGAGTATGGGTAGAATGGACTGTCATTGAAATGATCTATTGATGTTGTTGTCTCAGTAGCAAATTTGTGTTTTGTAATGTATTTTTTTCCCACTCTCCTTTTCTCTCTTATCACTGCTCACTGTATCGCCTGTTCCCCACCTCCATGAGGTGCCTGAATGCAACAATGTAAAATTTATATGGACTTATGAAATATTGTTATATGGAGGGGGGAAATTTAATTTCTAGGTATTGTTGGTGATAAGAGTTCTGTTCAACAAATTTACCATACATGTCTATCTGTAATTAGATGATAGTGTAAAGGTTCTTTGCACGGTTACTCTGTTGCTTATTTCTATGTATTTTGAACAACTGTGTTAGGTTTAGGGTTTGTTTGGACTGAGTTTCCCATAAGAACTTTTAGGAGAGAAAAATGTGAAAGAAAAATGCAATTATTTTCTGACTAAAAGTTAAAATTAGTTTATTACACAGGTTAAATGTAAACATTAGCTTATGCATAAGTGAATTTTAACTTATGAGGATTTCAATTTCCTTATTTCTTTATTTTTAAGAAATATTGATGGAGAAGCTTGTTAAAGTCACAATTATCTATCATTCTTCCAAAATGTACATGGCATAGACAACCCCACGTTCAAACGTGCTCGCACATCTGTGTTTCAGTAAGACTATGATTTAATCATATAATCTACCATCACCATATAAATACCCATTTTGCCAAGGCTAGCAACTTCCATACAGTAAATAATTCCATTTATACATAGGCGTAGCCCATAATTATTTTTGAGCCAAATCACGGGATAATTCACTTTTTCTTGAGTGTACTTGGACAAGCTTTTCCATAAGGAATTTTAGGAAATAAAAATAAGAAAAATAAAATAAAATATGGTGATGGCTGATTATATGATTAATCTTGTCTTATATTGTTCGTCACCATAACCCAAGACTTCTACTTTGACTATAATGAAGTCGCTTCCTCATACCATGACTTATACCAAAACCTGTAATAAAATTTTTTTGCCCATTCTGGTATTTTCCAAAAACAGTACACCACATGGGTACATTTACCTGATTTTGCCCCATTTATCTATTACTGTCTTCAGGTATTCTTGTTGAACTAAAAGTCATAATTAGGATAAAGAATATCAACTACTATTTCATTTTCTCATTTAGTTTTCTTTAGCATCAAACTTTTAACAAACTGCTTTGTATATTAGGCTACACCATTTCTTGCTGGTCTTGCTGTAGCTGCTGCAGCACTTGCAGGAAGGTATGGCGTCCAAGCATGGCAAGCATTCAAGGCTCGACCCCCAATACCCAGAGTGCGTAGGTTCTACGATGGTGGTTTCCAACCTACAATGACTAGGAGAGAAGCATCTCTAATATTAGGCATCCGGTAAGCTTGATATTTGATTGCTCATCAGGCATCAAATTACCTTTGTTATTTATGGAGAGTGACTCTTGAAGTTAAATGATTAAGTATATGTTGTTTATGTTCATGTATTATGATATGTAGTTATGTTACTTGCTTAGTTGTGTCTTTGAACGTAATTACTTCTTTAACGCTTAAGGTTTGCGGATTGACCAAATACTCTTACACCAAGTTAGAGTAACCTTACATGCACATTCGTTGGTTCAGGTAGGTAGGGAGTTGTTTTGGTGATTTTGAGTGTTTCATGTGTGATTCTGGAGACAAGTTTGTCACAAAATAACTGTCATTTAAGAGGTTTAAGCACGTTTCAATTTTTCTGTAACGTGATAATATCATGGTCGTAGTAATTTGATTTTCCACTTCTATGTGTATATTCATGGCAAGTACTTTATATAGATGATATTAATAATTTTAGCAGAAGATCAATTTTGTGAATTATTTTTTCGGTCATCCTTTTTGTCTATAATTTGAAGACAATTTCCACAAACACAAATCCCACCTTTTATAGGCCCAATTTCTCTTCACTAAATAATCCATTTTTTACTATCATCAATGTTATTCACCAACTTTCTTAACCTCTGTGCTAACCTTAAACTGACCGGAAGGGGTACGTCTGAATGCTTGATTATTCTTGATGGTAAAACAATAATGAACTTTCTAGATCTTCATATCTTACAAAATGGGTAGTTTTGATTGTTCTCATCATTATATTGTCATATATATATATATATATATATATATATATATATATATTTTGGTGCAACAAGTTTATTGATTTTAAAATATTGGCGAAGAAAACCAACATTTTACTAGTAACCTAACCATGGCTGTAAAAAAAGGAAAAACTACTGGTAACCATAGCATGCTGAAAGTCGTTATTTTGAATTCTGGTGATTGAACAATAAACGTTAGCTTTAGTTTTTAATCAACCATAAGCTGGAGTTTGATGAATTCCTAGGTGATGAATCCCCTATGCATTTAGTGTAAACCAAGGAATTATGGGAATTCCTTTATTAAGCCTATTTAAGTGTCTCATGAGCAGCAGTCCATATGATTGATATAGGGAAACAAAATTATGTTTGCAGAAACCATAGAACAGTGACCAGAGAGTTCGGATGTAAATCCTGAAAACATATGCATCTTCTAACTATATAGGATTATCCATCCTTTGACCACTCATAAAAGGTGTTCTATTCTTGGAAGAAAATTCAGCAAGATCATTCAAGTTATTCTTTCTCTACATGCTAATTTGTGTCATATTCAATTACTCTTGATGTTGAAACCCCTGCTTCTGCTTCGCTTTCGGCAAAAGTAAACCTCCTGCCGCTCTCATCCTATCAGTTCATTACTAATCCTTATGCTTTTCTTCTCCAAGATCAGAATTTTGATCTTGTGTTTTTCATTATGTTTTTCTAAACTTATACTGTTCCATGATTCATCAGGGAAAGTGCAACTGCAGATAAGGTGAAAGAAGCACACAGAAGAGTAATGGTTGCAAACCATCCTGATGCGGGTGGAAGTCATTACCTTGCTTCCAAAATAAATGAAGCAAAAGATGTTATGCTAGGGAAGGGAAAAGGAAGTGGATCTGCATTTTAACACAGTTGCAATGTCTTAATTCTAGACATCAACCCAAAGTTATATATATATATATATATATATATATATATATATATATATATATATATATATATATATATATATTCTTATGAAATACATAAATAGGAATTCATTTAGTTTATAAACATTGTAGTCTTCCCGTGATTTTGGTTCCTTTTAGATAATGAAAATCCGAAGTTTCCTTTCCTATGTACATAGATGGCGCAGACTTCTCAAAGCTCCTGGATATTTAGTTCCTGTCAAATATTGCAATAATAAGTGGTAATGAAACACTCGGTGTGGTTCGTTGGGAGAAGTGTATTGTATAACAAGTTATCCAATAACAAGTTTCCTTCCATGTATAAAAAATTATCTAACTTATATCAAACTGTAATAGATATCTTTAATTTTCCTTTCAAGATAAATTCGATCATTTTACTAAATAAAACAATAATGTATGCCAAGTAATGTGAATGACAGAATAGAGACATCTATAATGGAAATTACAACGATCAGGCAATATAAACATTATAACCATAATGTATATTGTTAACAACTTATCATTATACTCTTGGGTGGTAAAGTTTTAGTCAACGGATCCACTGTAATTGTAAAAACACATGCAAAACACTATACATTGAGCTTTTGAAGTGTAAAATAGCACGGGATTGAAGTCGTTTTAGCAAAAACATGTGCTTTTTCATGAACCAACAAGTAAAGTTGACATGTAACATCAGGATGGAACAAAGCCCAGGAAAATAGAGTAAATTAAATTGGCTAGGTTAAACTTGATATTTGTTGAAATAATTATTGAGTCTATCTAGGTTAGTGAAGTTGGAAAGACTAAAGTAGAGAGTAATGTGTGGGTTATTTCTATTTATGGTACCTAGGAGTCTAGGACAGTTTCTTGACCTTTCACTATTTACTATATAAATAGTAGAACATGAGAAGAGTCCAAGTAGTCCTCTAAAATTATAATTATTTGTTTTTAGTCTAAAGTTGGTATTAGAATAGGTTGATTCTCGTTCTAATTTCTATTTTGTCATATTCATAGGCACTAGTTACTTTTGTTCATGACTGCTTAGCTCTATTTGTTGTTGTCCACTTTTATATGCAGCTATCAATTGCCTTTTGAAACTGTCCAATGTTGTCAACCATTGTTATCTGCCGATTTGTCGTCATCTGCCATCGTTTGTCACTAGTCACCGTCGTAATTTCGTCTGGTGTTTACCGAATCTAGATCGCCACCCAAAGCGATGACCAACCCTGCCAATACCGAGGGTCAGTTTACCCTCGCATGCTGCCACATGTGCCATTTCTGTTCATTGTAACTAGGCGTGTGCTATCCGTGCATCGTCGTCCTCTGGTTTAAATGTCATCGCACCACCTCCATAGTTGTCGTCAAACTCCCCCTCTATGTTATGATCCTTGAAAATTCATTATAGTGAAGTTTAGAAGCCACCTTTAAGGAAGTCACCCTAGGGCTTTTGTTTTCCCTTGCTGTTTTAGCATCTCCACACTGTTTTTTTTTGTTCTCGTGATTAGAAATGGCTACTACAACTGTTATTTCTTTGGAGGTCCCTCCACTACTTCCAAGAAGCTAAATGGAAAAAATTATTTATCATAGTCTACTAGCATTGAAATGTGGTTTCTTGGCCAAGAACATCATGACCACCACCTTAAGCAAGATGGAAACCATGTGCTTGTTGAAAAAGTTGAACAGTGGAAACAAGAAGATTTTCAATTGTGTGCTTTGTTATGGCAATCCATGGAATCAAGACTTCTGATGTCCCTTAGAGCTTTCAAAACATTTCATTTTTTTTGAAAGAAAGCTCAAAACATCTATGCCAACGATATCCAACATTTATATGATTATGCAAACAAGCTTTCATCTCTCAAAATGAATTTTGTGCTTTACATCTAGACTTTGATCATATCAGAGATCAACTTCTGATCAGTCATGAGATTTCTTCCAAGGATACCTTGACCACGTGCCTTTTTCATGTTCCGGTGCCTCAAACTCACGAAGCTTATGAACTAGTAGAACCATCTGTCATGATTATCACAAATGGACGAGGACGACGTGGCACTAGAGGAGGAGGACATGGAGGTCGAGGGCGTTCTTAGTGCACATATTGTAGAAGGATGGGCACCTAAGAAAATTGTTACACCTTGCATGGTTTTCCTTCAAAAACAACCAATTCTCTAGGCTGAAACTACCAACTCCAAGTTCTTTAAGGACAAATATCAATAGTATCTATTGCTAAAGTCTAATAGTTTAACACAAACATCTCAAACTCCAAGTTCATCAATAGCTTACATTTCTCAATCCATGAAAGGTCAAAATTCATAAGTAATTGACTCGGGTGCTTCTGATCACATCCATGGTAATACCTTTATTCTCAATCATTTCCTATCAAAGAAAAATCTAATTTCATTACCCTTCAAAATGGCTTTAAAACTTCCTTAAATGGATTAGGTCAAGTCTCCCCATCTCCTCCCTAAATCTAAAGTCTGTCCTTTTTATTCCTAATTGTCTTTTCAATTTAACATCCTTAAGCTACTTAACCAAAATGTTAAATTGTTTAATGACCTTCAATAGAAAATCTTTTGTTATAGTGGAGCGTGGTTTAGGAAGACAAATTGGAGAAGGATATGAAGTTGGAGGATTATCCCATTTGTTGTTTTCAAACATTGGGCATTTAATGGCATTTAATGCCTGTTCAAAACAACAAAGTTCTTTCTGCGTATTCTACCGTTCAGGTAGGATTTGATCATTTAAGCTTTGTACTAAGATACCAAGCAGTTGATGAGAACTTCACTATTGGATAAAGTAGATACACATGGTATCATCTAGCATATGTAAACGCTTTAGATTTTTCTTCATTTTATTCAACAAGTGAGTTTAGCATGGTGTCTTCTATCCTAAGTTTTTGGACTATCAATTAAGACTTTTGAACATGCTTTCCAAAAATATATTTTTACACTTTTATCTACTAAGACATATTGAGAGTTTGTTTGAGTATCGCTTAGTGATGTACAACGTTTGTCATATTTATGTTTGGTTGCTATATATACTTGTATCATTCTTCATTATAAATGTATTACCTTATATTAATCTTATACCTAGTTTTACTATATTTAACATTGTGAACTTGTTTGGCCTAAATAGTTGCTTAGAGAGTTACAATTTGGAGATGTCACTCAAAGGACACTTATATGTGACAATGAGACGACTCTTCATATCAGTTATAATTTTCTCTTTCATGAAATGACCAACCACATTGAAATTGACTGTCATTTCATTCGAGAAAAGATTGTATCTAGAAACATAAAAATAGAATTCGATAACTCAAATGATCAGTTAATAGATATTTTCATTGAGTATTTAAGAGGATCAAGAATCGATTATAATTATAACAAGCTTGGTACATACGATTTATATGCATAAGCTTGAGGGAGAGTGTTAGATATATTGCATTTTATATTAATTAGGGAAACACAAACTTTTGCTATTGTTTAATATTGGTAGATATTATTGATATTTTTTTAACAATATCTTCTATTTGTTATATTTATGTTTGGTTGCTATATATACTTGTATCATTCTTCATTATAAATATATTACCCTATATGTGTTTTATACACATGGGAGATTAATCCTATATCTACTTTTACTATATTTAACATGGTATGAGAGTCATGCAATAAAGTTTATTCTAGTTCCATCCATTATCGAGTTACTATTGGATCACTCATTAATGTCTAGTCTCAAGCCCGATATCTATATACTTTAACATGAGAGGAGTGTGTTGAAAGTTCCACATTAAATAGAGATAAGACAATTTCATAGTATATAAATATATATAAATCTCAATTTACAAATGGATTGATAGGATTGAGATAGACTTAAAATATGTTTTTTAACAATAATAATCTAAGTGTGTTTTATTTTTGAGTTGAACGCTATGAATATATGACTTGTACTTTTGTCTTGAAAAGTGTAAACAAGCATGGTTGAACGATGTTGAAACTGGGAAAACAAACACACGACTGTTAGTTAAAACGTGGTTTCATTTATTGCAAAGTAAAATAAACGTACTTGGTGCTTTAGAGGCTTCGCAATTGTATCTCATACAATTGCATAAAATATGAGACAAGCACTGCTCTACTCTATAAGTTAAATCCTAGTCTACTTAAGAAGTTTCACTACAGTCTTCACATCAACATGGGGAAGAAGGTGGCGGAAGCACATTATTATCGTGGCCAAATTCCATTTCAAAATCTATTATGCTAGCTTCAACATCATGTACTCTCTGAAGTTTGCTGCTACAAAAGGGTCTCTTCTGAGATGCTTTTGTCATCTTCTTCCTTTTCTGAAATATGACATACACAGCAAAATCTGCCACTGCCATCTGCAGGAGAATGGATGAATTCTTATGGAAAAGTATAGCCAATAATGCATCTTAGGTACATTACCCTCTTGTTCGAATTAAAGCTACTAAATATATTTCATGGTGAGTAGTAGTTATTTTTTGAGTTAAATATTTTTCTTTCTAAATTATTATAAAAAATTATATTTTTTTTCTCCAAAATAAATTATAAAACATTTAATTTCTGCAATATAAAATGTTTTGCATTACTTTAAAATATAAAGAGTAAATATTTTATAATTTAATTTAAGAGTGGAACATAATTTTAATTTTATATTATAGTTTAAGAATAAAAAATATATTTAACTCTTATTCTTTTATTTTATACTTGGACACTGCATATAAATTGTTAGATATAAATAGAATTTGAAATTTTTAGTTGAGTTTTTTATATGGTTTCTCTCGTGTATCTTTAAAATACATCGACAGACCATGATTTTGATGTCTTAAGATATATTAAAAAGATTTTTAAAATATTAATATCAGTGCTTTAATGTTTAGCAGAAGACAGTCAAAAAACTTAATGGAAAATCTTAACTTATATAAATATTAGTAAAAAATTGAAACGAATCTCTCTCAATACATATTTTTAACATAAATATCATTAGAGTGAATATATATCATTGTCGATTCTATAAGCATTCCAGTTACGTGGCTTAATAATTTCCTAATAAAATTACTCAAGTGAGTATTATTAGAGGAATGAATATTTTACAAGAAGAATAAAATATTATTTTTAACAATAAAATATTATATATTTATGATAACAATAATTTTAAATATATTATATATTTCCTACATTAAATAGTTCAAGAAGAACAAAATATTATATATTTATGATAACAATAATTTTTAACCAGAAAAGAAAATTTTCAACACCTAATTTTTTTCGAAAAAAAACATAAAGTAAAATAATAAAATTTCCGGAAAATATTAAAAGTGTCCTTAATTTGTGTTTACCTGATGATATGGGTAGGAAGTTAGAAGACGCAATTCGTGCATGACCCAGCGAGTTCTTGTTTCATGGGAACCTTTGCAGAACATCATTGTTTTCTTCATCCCAATTACTTCATTGTTTTTACAAACCCTTATTTCTTTTTCTTTTCCAACACATTTCCAACAACCTGAACCTGCACTTCTCTTGTTCACTTTTCCACAATTGCTAAAAAAGTACCTTTTTTCCCTCAAATCACCTACAAGTACGATTCACCAAAAATAGTTCAATATCATGCTTCAACAAAGGGAAACTAAGCATATTTTCCATTTCTAGCACTTCAAGAGAAATACTATTTCAGATTGTATTATTTCAATTCTTTCTATTCATCTTGAGATGGAGTGAGTAGAAACAGAAAAAAGATAAAAGATTGGAAGATTACAAAATTCCTTGATCATTTTTCCAATATGTTAACATTAATCTAACTGAAACAACTACATCAACTCTTTTAAAAAATGAAAAATGAATTAAGAATAAAATAAATTAAAAAAATAATATTAAATAAACCCTCCGATATTAAGACAAAAATTCTATTAAAGTATATTTTTTATTCGTCTATGCTAGAAATTGACCGAAACATTTCAATGTTAACTTTCTATTCAACGTTTTGAATTACTGAATCTCCATCAGATTCCCAAGAAATGGACTGAGAATTCGCTTGATAAGCCAAATTCCCACCAACCATATCATTTATTACTATTCTGGAAAATAAACTCACATATCCATTTCTATTAAATTAGCAATATTTTCTACAAAAAATTGGCGAAATTGAAACAAAGATAGATCGAAAATTGAAGGGATTTTGATGAAAGAAGTAAGAAAGAAAGAATGAAACGAACCTGGAAGCAGCCATGGCTCAGACTGAAAGACATCACAGATTGGAATGACTGAAGCAGGTAACTGTTGAGAAAAGGCCTTCTTCTTGAGGTAGTGAAGGAGAAGCTCTTGATCTGTGGGACGAAACCTGAACCCAATCGGCAATTTTATGCCCCCTTTTACAACAAAGCCTTCTTGGAGCCCTTCCATCTTTGGAACGAAAGAGAAAACTGATAAACGAAAGAAGCTCTCTATCAAGTTTGCATCAGAGAACGATACCCACGTGTGTTATTTCACGGGAAGCACACAACAAAGGATAATTGGGTTGTGCAGAAGTCGTGGTTGCAAAGGTTTCCAATTTATAGACGCAACATCCTGGTAAAGGACGTGTACGAGAGAGAATGCTTGGTCTCAATAGGCATGTTGACTAGAAATGCTCATTTTTTTAGTAACTAATTTGGGGAGTAAGATTTAGGTTAATTTAGGGTCAATTTACTTTTCAATTTACGTAAAGAGGTTTGATTTTTTAAATTTTAGGAAATTGGGTTAAGTTGTAAGAGGGATGAAGACTTTAAGATAGTTGAAGACGAATAACGTGTATCTTTTTTTTAGGGAAGTTTTCACATTAATGACGAGAATTCAGTAATTTTTTTTTTCTGTTTCAACTCGAGCGTTGATTTTAGATTTTTATTTTTAAGTGTGAAGTTATGCAGACTTCAGTTTAATGTTTTTTTTATTGTAAACTCTTTCTTAATTTGTTTATTTAAATGTATTTTTAATTTGTTTAAAGTAAACTCATTTTTAGTTTTTATTCCATTATGTTTAATGATTTTTTTTTCATTTAACTAATTAATTTAATTAATTTAACATGACATGTTAGCGCAGCTAGTTTTATGATTATGCAGAGAAGAAAGATGTATTTAGAAGAGAGTGGGAGAGAGGATAAAAGAAGAATACTAGAACTATATTATTGAAAGAATCAAAAGTGAAGTATATATGGTGTGCATGAGCACACAACAACTGACAGAAACAAGTCAGTTACATCAACATACCCCCCTAAACATAACTAGTGAAAGAATTTACACCTAACAAATCCCTCAGCTGCTCAAACCTGGACTGTCTGAGAGCTTTAGTAAAAATATCAGTCTTTTGTGTTTCAGTTGGGCAGTGCAGCAACTCAACTCTGCCTTGACTCACTAAATCCCTTAGAAAATGGAACTTAGTATCAATGTGTTTGCTCCTCCTGTGAAACATAGGATTCTTTAACAGGCTTATTGTGGATTTATCGTCAACCATCAGTTGTATGGGTCTTCTACATTTCAACTTCAAGTTCCAAGGAGTGCTTCTAACCAAATACACTGGCAAGCTGTCTGTGCAGATGATATATATTTTGCTTCACATGTTGAAAGTGCCACCACACTTTGCTTTTTGGAACACCAGGAGATAGGTGCCCCACCATATTGAATGAAATAACCAAACGTGCTTCTTCTATCCACTGTGTCTCCACTCCAATCTGAATCACACCATACCTCCAATATACCTTCCGTGCTGCTGGATGCTCTGGGAAACAGAAGGCCAAAATTTATTGTTCCCTTCAAGTACCTCAGGACGTGCTTAGCTGCTGTCAAGTGTGACGTCCTAGGTTCATGCATGAATCTACTTAGTAAGCCAACACCATAACTAATGTCAGGCCTACTATTGTAGATGTACCTCAAGGATCCCACGATTTGTTTATAAAGTGAGGCATCTACACGTTCCTCTTCAGATTGTTCTACAAGCTTTAAATTTGCAATGATTGGGGTTAGAGCACAGTTACAGTTACTCATGTTGAAGCGTTTCAAGACCTCATTGATGTACCTCGCTTGATGTAGAATAACTCCATTCGCTGTTTCCACAAATTCCAGCCCGAGGAAATAACTCAGATTGCCTAGATCGGACATTTCATATTCTTCCTTCATTTTCTTCTTGAACATATCTATTTCTTCTTCAGAATCTCCAGTCACGAGGAGATCATCCACGTAAAAGCACACTAGGAGCTTGTTCTGTAAACCAACACTTCTTACATACACACCAAATCCAACAAAGCTCTTTTGAAATCCCAGCTTGATCAATAATGCATTGATATGATTGTTCCAAGCTCGCGGCGCCTGCTTGAGTCCGTATAATGCTTTATTCAGCCTATACACCTTTTTCTCCTCACCTTGTTTCTCGAATCCGGGTGGCTGCATCACGTAGACTTCCTCTTCCAAAGGGCCATTGAGAAAGGCTGATTTCACATCTAACTGCTGAATTCTCCAGTTATTCCAGCTAGCAACCGCTATCACGAGTCTCACTGTCTCAAGCCTTGCAACTGGCGCATAGACATATGTATAATCAATTCCTTGTTGCTGCAGAAACCCCTTCGCTACGAGTTTGGCCTTTAGCTTTGCTATCTCACCACTTGGTTTATACTTGGTCTTGAAGACCCATTTTACCTCAATTGCCCGCTTATGCTGAGGTAGTTCAACCATGTCCCAGGTTCTGTTCCTTTCAATGGACCTCAACTCTTCAATCATTGCTTCCTTCCACTCCTTCATGTCAATGGCTTGCCTCCAAGTAATAGGCTCTGCATCTGCCAGGAATGCAAGATGAGTCAAGTCTCCAGAATCCAATACATCACTGTCTGCAAACACTTTGTGCCCTGATAGCCTCGTTGAGGGAAATCTAGCTCTCTGTGACCTTTTGTTGTTGCCTTCATTGCCTCCAGCCACTTGTTTTTCTTCAGCACGAGTGTCTTCTAAAATGCCTTGAACATAGTCTGGTTCGGCTTCTATCGTCTTCCAATCAAAGTTGTTTTCTTCGTGCACTATAACATCTCTACTCACAATTATCTGATTCTTCCTCGGATCATACATTCTATATGCACCAGTTGAGTGATACCCGACGAGGATAAGCATCTCACTTCTATCATCTAACTTCTTCCTTCTTTCATCTGATGTATGTTTGTAACATATAAACCCAAAAACACGCAGATTCTTAACTGTAGGCTTAACTCCTGACCAAGCTTCTTCTGGGGTGCAGTTAGGCAATGATCTGGTTGGGCTCCTATTCAGTAGATGAACTGCTGTAGAAACGGCTTCTCCCCACAAGCAGTGTGGCAGCTTCTTTGCTTTAAGCATGCACTTGGTCATGTCAAGCAGCATCCGATTCCTTCTCTGCAAGACTGTTGTGTTGGGGTGTGTACGATGCTACCACTTCATGCACGATACCTTTGTTGGTGCAAAACTCGTTCATTTCAAGTGAGTTGAATTCTCCTCCACCGTCTGCTCTGAAAATCTTAACCTGCAAACCAGATTCTCTCTCCGCCATAGCACAAAATTTTACAAAGCATAAGTATACGTTCTTCTTTTCTTTGATCAAGTAAACCCACATCTTCCTAGTCCACTCATCTACGAAAAGCAAGAAGTATTTATTACCTCCTATTGTCTCCACATCAAATGGGCCGCATACATCTGAGTATACAACAAGTGATTGCTTTGCTCTCTTGTACATGGTTTGTTTAAACTTTGTTCTGGTCTGCTTCCCAACAAAAAATCCTTCACACACTTTGTCAGGAATCTGTATCTCAGGAGCTCCTTTTACAAGGTCTTTGCTCTTCAACAACTTCAGACTTCTAAAGTTCAGGTGCCCGAAATGGTAGTGACACAACCAAGCTTCTTCTCTGGAATCAACAACAGTCAAGCATTGAACAACAATGGTATTATGATTTACCTTAAATGTTTTGTTCCTGGCAAGTGAGGCTCTAAGAACAAGTCACTGTCTTTCGTCAAATACGTTTATGTGTTTCTGGCGCATAGTCATTGTATAACCTTTTCCGAGAAGCTGCCCCAAACTCAGCAAATTACTCTTCATGTTTGGAACATACAAGACATTATTCATGTAGGCAGGTCGTCCATCTTTACGTTTGATCATGATTCTTCCAGCTCCTTCAGCCATGATCACACTATCATCGGCAAATCGCACGCTGCTTTTGATACTCGGATTCAGATCTAACAACAAATCTTTCTTCCCAGTCATATGGTTGGAGCAACCTGTGTCTAAGTACCAGTAGGATTTGTAAGACCCATAAAAAAAATATATATATATATTTCTAATAGTAATTTTTAGCATTTTATTAGTAATAATAATTTTAATGGATAGAAAAATGTAAATTTTTGGATATAAAATTATAGTAATTCTAGAGGGAGAGCTTCAAAATTTTGATAACTTATTTAGGATTTTTTTAAAAAAGTGAATAGTGAATAGTGAATAGTAAATAGTAAATAGTAAATAGTGAATAGTGAATGGTTAAAAAAAAATATTAAAATAAATTGTGGAAGAGAACACTCCACGTAGAATTAATCAAAGAATGGTGAATAAAAAATAATTTTTGAATAGTAAAAATGAATAGTAAAAGTGAATAGTAGAAATGAATAGTAAAAATGAATAGTAAATTTTTTGGCTATAAATAGCCAAGGGGGGAGGCTGAAGATTTACACCAAAATTCTAGAGAAATTGTGAGAGAAGAGAGTTGGAGGAAATTCTAGTTGAAGAGGGGAAATTCTGGAAGTTTCCGGAGAACGGTTTGAGAAGAGGAAACTAAGTCTGGAATAGAGGTAAGGGGAGCTAACTTTGACTAATTCCTTTTATATTATCTTGAGTCTTGAATATGCTATATTTTGCTTTTGTTTGATCTTAAATCTTGAATATGGAATATTTTGTTTATGTATGATCTTGAATTTAAATGAGAGTATGCTTTTGTGTTGATATCCGAGTGTGATAGTTGTAAATTGTGATGTTGAATATGTTATGCCATTTGTATGTTATTAGTTGTTTATTTTTGTAATTTGGAAGGATTAGAAATTGTCTAACCGGCTCTGCCAGATTCAATTTCTTGTTTCCCCAAACATTTTATTGTTTTCCTTATTTATTTTTATTGTAGTTTGGAAGGATTAGAAATTGTCTAACCGGCTCTGCCAGATTCAATTTCTTGATTCCCCAAATTTTTTTATTTCTTTCCTTACTTATTTTATTACATTTTTGGAAGGATTAGAAGTTGTCTAACCGGCTCTGCCAGATTCAACTTCTTGTTTCCCCAAACTATTTATTGCTTTACTTATTTATTTTATTGCAATTTTTGGAAGGATTAGAAGTTGTCTAACCGGCTCTGCCAGATTCAACTTCTTATTTCCCCAGACATGTATTGTTCTTGTTATTTAATTATATTGTATTGTTGGATGGATTAGAAGTTGTCTAACCGGCTCTGCCAGATTCAACTTCTTGTTTCCCCATAAAATTTTATATTAAGATTATAGTATAATAGCCCTGCAACCTTGAAGAGTGTAATGATGAAGAGGTTTTAGGGGAGAGGTGCCAGGTTTGACTAGATGTGATGGAAGGTTCCTTTCAAGCTATACGACACAAGTTAAGTTAGAGACTCCAAACATGATGATGGTGCACGGAAGCTATAAGAAGTGTGATGTATGACTCAAATTTTGATGACTTAATGGTGATGAGATGATGGTGTTTGGGTGCTCTCAAGAGAGGTTGGACAAACTCTTAAGGAAAAGTTACTAGAGGAAACCTATAAGGGATGCTCTAGCCTTAGTGACATGTGTGGAGTAGTATGATACAAAATGGGCAGCATAACTTTACTCAAATTCAAAGATAGTTATTATATATGGGGAGACACCTCTATTTATAGTTTAAGAAATGATAGACGTGTCTCATAAAAAGGAGAAGCAAAATCTTAATTCTACAAACTTGGAGACCAAGGCAAAAACTTCTCAAATAGAAGGAGAACACATGATCATTAATCCTTTCCATTAAATGAATGAGTTCTTTGATTATGTTGTTCAACTGGTTACATTCCTCGATTATACGACCTATATTTTGGTGATAACTATTCCGTTATTTAGGTCTTCGAATTGGGGGAATTCTTTGGATGTGGTAGCCAAATAGCATCTCAGCTTGCATTTAGAGGCATACATGTACTATACTTTCTTTCCTTCCTTTGTTTGAAGGTATGGTCGTTTTTTAGTTTGCTTATATATATATTTTTCTCGATATTGATTTATCAAGTTGCTCGGACCTGTAGAGTATCCATATTCTTTTAGGGTCAATGAAGAACAAGTCTAGGAAAGGGCCACGTTCTCACATAGGAGGTCGTGCACGACAAGATGTAAGTCGAGAATCTATCAATTTGTCATTATGAAGCACTCCATAAATCGTTAAAGGGTTCGTGGTCTCCTCGTCCACATGTTTAAGGGGGATTGATGTTTCTACCACTAGTTTGCGGTTAACAAACCATGTGGTAAACATGGCATATGAAGTGTTAAAAGAATTGGTTGAGTTAGGTCACACAACATAGTACCACTCCAAGGCATGTTTATCGAGTGTGATAGGAAAAAGCCAATCATGGACCATTATGTCTAAAGTGAGAATGTTAGCCTAAGTAAAATATTCCTTCACATGAGCCTCTACATTTGTTGTTTTTTTGTATTCTCTAACATTGATGATTTCCTTTTAAGGGACATTTATGTCTTCAATGTCTGAGATGAAGGGTGAAGGCCCTTTAGGTGTGTGTGCATGGATTCATTTAGCTATGGAGGAGGATGAGCTTAGAATGACATGACATAATCGAGACTCTCGAGGTGTCGAAGGCCTTGACCTAGGTAAGATCCCTAGTGTTCTTAGGCAATTGTGACGGCCTGAAGTCACATTCTTGGTGGATATCATGTCTAGGATGGGATCGTTCTTCATTTGATCTTGTGTTTATTGAACAAACTCAATGGGCCATTGTCGAGTTAACATTAGGGGATGAGATTCTATTGTCCTTTCTTGTCCTTTTGGCAAACTTTCTCTATGTCAAATTGTTTTTGTAACATTCCAATTTAGGATGTCATGTATAAGTAAAAGAACGTTGATTATTTAGAAAAAGCACAACTCTAACAACATCACATTAGTGAAAATTTAAAACTTTATTTCCTTATCACAAAATAACAAAACATGCGGGAATAATAATTAATCCAATTTGAATTTGAAATAATGTACTAAAACATAAATCATTTAATTGTCAAACAATGTTTTGAAAACATCGATAATAATTCCCCACCCGTTTCTCGCTCTACATAACATCAACATCGATAACATCATTGTAGGTGGAAACCATCAATGTAAGGGTGAACTAACAAATTAAACATCAAAGCATCATATAATAATACGATTACTAGTTATTTTCTAAGATCATAACACCCCTACTTAAATCAAATCCACCACACAATAAAACATTGTCAATCAATACTTCAATCTAGACAAACCATGCTATCACCACCACCCATTATGTTTTCTTCCGTACTTCGGCCACTCGACCTATTTACCAAAACATGGCCACTCTCCAAAGAAGGACTTCTACAATTCTTTTTACCAACTTACCAAAGTAGGACTCTCTTCTTTACTAAAGGAGGACCTACTTACCAAAGTAGGACTTCCTTGAGCACACCACCATGAGTACATAAGAGACAAAATTTTAACAATGACATGGAACCAACACTACACTATGGTTCATCACATAAGCATCATAACTCATTCTCCATCAATTTTTTGTTCCACTCCAAGGGTTGCATGGCATAAAACACCTTAATCCCTATAAAATAAATATGACCAAACCCAAAAGCACATTCAATACACACAACACATATGTAGCGTCTCATGTCCAAAACTAATTCACATGCACAACCCTCAAGACAATGTTCACCTAAATGATAAACCTTAAAATATAATATAATTAACACTACACATACTAGAACAATTTAGCCCTTAATCACAACAACATGACAATCACAACAAACACCACAAAGAATATTTATAACAACTCGACCAACAACTAGCCAAGTTCATACATAACTCGGTAACCAAGAACCAACATGTCAACCTACCACCACAACTCATACCACATGGCATCATATAAAATAGCACGACAACAAATAAAACATCACAGCTTCATAGAGAAGCACCATGACCTCATATAAAACAACACAACATCATATGACACCATGACCTCATAAAAATACTACGACTTCCTATAAAATGTCACGATACCATATAAAAATACTACGAATTCATTAACATCATCACAACATCTTATAAAAATACTACAACTTCCTATAAATCACTAAGACAACATATAAAAATATACAACTTTCTATAAAACACCACGACAATTAATAAAACTATTACAACTTTATATACAACCACTAATGCAACTAAGGGATATTGCCTCGGTTGTTTTGGGTTTATAACAATGGTTCTGCAATCGAGGTATATTCAGGCGAGGTAGAAAGTCAAGACTTTTTGCCTCAGTTCAAAAAACCTGAAGTAGTAATGCGATTAAAAAAAATAAAAAATTGGGTCTATTGCCTCAGTTCTAATTTGAATCGAGGTCGTAGACCCTTAAAATTAATTAATTAAAGGGTCTATTGCCTCGGTTGGATCAAGAACCGAGGTAATAGATCCTTTTTTGCCTCAGTTTTTACCAGAGCCGCGGCCTAAAATATATATTTTTTTAAAAAAAATTATTGTTTCTGTATCACATAAAACATATGAAAAAATCCCAGAAACACAAACAAATGCAGAAAACATTGTGTTCTATTTATCGGGATTTTTTATTGTTTTTTTTTTCAAACTTTAAAAAATATTTAGAATAACTACATTTTGAATTTTGAGCTGAAAATTTTTGTGCAGGGATTTCATGATTTTTTGGTTCTTCATACAAATTTTCATTTCATTTAGAGTTCGTTTGAGTATACTCTCAGTTTTACATATACCTATGTTTTAATGTGTATGGTGTATGAAGAACAATCAACCAAACGAAAACTTGAAAAACCTAAAGCGAAACTAACCTTGAAGGTGAGTTTGGGGCTGAAACGAAACGAAATGAACATCCTAAAGCGTCAAGTTGAAGAGCAGAAGAACACCTGTGCATAAAATCAATCGATCAAAATGAAAGAAAATCATACCTAAGCACTTAATTAACGTAAAATGAAAGAAAAACAATAAGAAAAGTTGAAGAGGATGGCTGCGAAAATGGAAGAAAGAGAGCAGCGGCGCACACCACAAACAGAAAAGCTTCTGTTTGAAAATGCATCTGTTCGCAAAATTTAACCCTAAATAGATGTTATTACCTCGATTATTTTTTTAACCGAGACAATAAGGGTCTATGACCTTAGTTCTATAAAGAACTGATGTCTAAACCTTCTAAAAAAAAATTTAGTTACTTTATGCCTCGGTTCTCTAAACAACCGATGTCGTAGACTTTTTCAATAATTACAAAAATGTCACCGCGCCAGTTTTAGGCATCGGTTCTTTTTGAACCGAGCATATACCTTTGCCAAAAATTACAAAAATGACACTACGCCAGTTTTAGGCATCGGTTTTTTTTGAACCGAGGCATATACCTTTGCAAAAAATTTCAAAAATGCCACCGCACCATTTTTTGCTTCGGTTTCAACTAAACCTGTGTCAAATGCGTGAGTTAAAATCCTTTTTTTACTAGTGAATACCACAACATCATATAAAAATACTACGACTTCCTATAAAACATTATGACAACATATAAAAATACCACAACTTCATATACAATACCACGACATTACATAAAAATATTACGGCTTCCTATAAAACACACAAATAAGTTTATTTTATTTTGTTTTTTATTATTATATACTTTATTCTATTATTTTTCTTTGGATTTTACAATTATTTGTGGGTTTTTTTCTTGACGTTTAGGAGAAGGGGATTTCCGTTTCTCTTGGGGAGAATGTGCATAAATTTTGAGGTCTGGTTTTGGAGAAGTTGGTTACTCCATAAAGATTGGCTTAGGGGTTGCTCAAGGGTTTGGAGAACCTAAAACAAACTTAAGGATGAAGTCTTTTCATCATAATTTTATTTTAAAAAAAGTTATGGTTTTTGAGGTCTTTTTTTCTTGGAGGTATAAAGGACTTTACCTGCTTAGGCCTTGAACCAACTCTAAATTAACTTTGGACTGAAAATTAGATCGAATAGATATACAACAAACCCTAATATTTGAACTGGATAAGTATAAGTCTATATAAATATAACTATAAGTTATGTAGGAATACTTATCAATTACAATTGAAACTATACAAATAATCAATTACAATTAAATTAAAACTATACAATACACTATAATCAATTACAATTAACTTTAATTGTAATTTTGCTCCCTCATTTGTTTATTATTTTAGTCTCCTAATTTTTAATTATTGGTAATTATATGCATATATATTATTTTAGAAACATCCTATTATTATAAAGAAGGATACTTTATATGTATGGAGATCTACTTAAACAAAATTATGAATTATCATGGTAAGCATTTAACATCAACTTGATATCACTAAAGTTTTTTTTTAAGTGTTAAAGGAAAATATCATATTAAAGTAGCGGAGGAGAAATATTGTAAACACAAATATCATTCTTCAATTTTTTTATTTTGATAAACAAAAAATATCTAGATCTAATTTCAAACTATTAAACGAAACCCACTTAATTACTCAATATTAAGTATAACTATGAAAGTTTTGAAAATTAAAAATTCAATAAAGTTATAATTAATTAAGAAATAAACATTACATAGAACAAACGTTTAGGACAGAAATTGTAAATTTTATACGATGTAAAAATCAACATTCCATGAAATAAGTTTAAATACAAATTAAGAATTTTTAAAAATATTGAAACCACAATTATAATTAAGCCTTGAAAAATAACCAACTTAAACTTTTTCATTGATTGTAATAAATTGGTTACCTTTTTCTCAATAAATAAAAAGAGAGATAGTATAGTTTACTAGAAAAGTAGTATCGTAAAACCTAATAACGATACTCACTCGTTTTTTATAATTAAGGATAAGATGATAATTTTTGTGATTTCAATTACTAAATTTTCATAATATTTACTCATTTACCTTTTATTTATATTTTTTTTGTCGTGTAGTGTTTAGATTGTTGTAGTTGAAAAAACACGTACTGTTCCTGGTTTTGGTCAACAACCATGCTCTCGTAACAGTGTACATCATGTGTACCACGTTCTCAAATTGGTTTCCGAGTAAGAGTTAGTACCCGCGAGTTCACTCGGTCTTTTGACTTCAACTCCTGTTGCTTTTGATTTTGGGGTTTGGTGTTTACACTGAACTGGTCAGAGTTGACTGAGTTTATAAAATTACTTATATTTTTTTAATTTTTGTACTAGTAACTACCACGACACGTGTCCTCCGACAGCTAATTTTATTCCTTTTATATATAAAAGGAAACTAAAGTAATGAAAGTATGAAAATTGACTATGGAAAATTGAAAATTTATGTAAACTAAGGAAAATTTGACGAGTTAAACATTTCTCACAAGAATGAGAAGATTTATTGTGCATTTCAAAAGATAATCGACCACATATTTTATATAACCGATTATTATTTTAATATTTATGATTTTTATGATAAGTAAACTTAAGTAAAAAATATTAAATTTTTTATTTTAATTATATTTTAAAAATTAATTATAATTTAAATTATTTTTAAAAAATTATTTTACAAATTTTTTCGAAGATATTAATATATAAAAATTACTTATTATACTATATCAATTAAATCATTTTCAATCTTTTCATTTATTTTGACATTACCATAATTTTTCTTTAATTTTCTTCTTTTTTAATTCATTTTCCTTTGAATAGAGGAGGATGGTTGACGACATAACTTTCGTTTTCCATGCCTCAAGATCGTTTCCCTGAGGTTAGCTGATACCAACTGAAGTATCTGAAAAAGAACTAGAAGGTGGGGTTGAATAGTGTAAATGGAAAACTTTTACACTGTAATAACACTTTAGTCGAGGATTGAAAGATTTTACATAAATTGTTAGATGCTCAACTTTGGAGAACAATAAAATCTTTTCTAAGTGTTTTTCAGTTGTTAGAATGTTTTTGATGCAGCGGTTTAATAAAACTTCCTTTTTAATAATGACTTGTTTAACGAAGGAAACATTTATATCAAAATTAAGTGCAACTTCAAGTTTTGTAAGAGAAGTGTTTAAGAGAATAAAGCAGTAAACACACAATCGTTTTTATATTGGTTCACTTCATTGAGCTACATCCAATTTCCTCTAACACCTTAGAGGGTTCAATTATAATCTTCAACAAGATTACAACTGAGTATTCTTACTACTCTTGGTATCCATAGTCAACGAATAACCCTTGTTACCCTAACTAGTACGAGTTTCACCCACTCCTAGTTGTGCAGTATTCTTCACCATGTGTCCAGGCTCTTGGTATCCACCTAATACACCGTCTAGTTGAGTATCACCCATTCTTGGTTTCCACTAGAAAATCCTACTAGTAATATAGACAATCTGGACAAAGTAATATAGATATGCATGCAAAAAATATGTATTTTCTCTTATCAATTATTGTTTTTAAACGTTGAACATTTAATGACATTTAATGTCTGTTTAGAATAACAAAGTGCGTTTTACATTTTCTATCACTCAGGTAGGATTTTATCATTTAAGCTTTTCACTAAGATACCAAAAATTAACTGAAGACTTCATCTTTGGATGAAGTAGATCGTTTAACTCATAATATCATCTATTTTGTATAAAAGCTTTTAGGTTTTGTCTTATTTAGGAAGGGCGTTTAGCATATTGTCTTCTATCACATGTTTTCAGAATATTAATTGAGACTTTCAAAGGCTTTTCCAAAAACATATTCTAGACACTTTTACCTTCTTAACTAAATTGAGTTATCATTTGGAGTAGTATAACTTTTGTGTGTAGCAAGACTCTCATAGACGTTTAAGCTTGGGAATCGTTTAGTGTTACGCCCATTTTATGTCAAGGTGATTTTCTAAGACTTTCCTAAGTTTCTTGATTTCTAGAGTGTTTTATTTATCACTTATATTTTAGCTATTCTAATACCCAATGATATAATCTTTATAAGCTCATTTAGTTTAATGTTGTTTTGTTAAACTTCATAACATATGAGATTGGTTAGAAATTTTAGTCTTATAGACGATTTTATCTTAACATTTTTTACTACAAAAGCCTAGTAAACTTGCTGCTATATTTTGGGTTGCAATCATACATCGAACATTCACTTGTATAGAAATCACATTTTAAAATCTACTACACGGAGTCGTGAGATCTCTACTCAAGATGCAACTTTGCCATATGCTTTTTCAACTCTTCCATTTGTTGAGAAATGAGTTTGTTCTGTGCCCATATGCCATCTTGCGTTCATAGCTCTAGTATTCCTCTTTTGGAAGACTATTTTCTGTCATATTATGTTTGATGATCACTAGTTGCTAGTTTTTTAATGATGGAAGTAGCCTCCTCAACACTTTTCATCATCATAGTTCATTCTGCTAAAGCATTCAGTAACATTCTAGTTTGTGGTCTAAGTCCATTATAGAACATGTTGAGTTGTGTTACTTCATCAAATCCATGGTTATGACTATTTTTAAGCAAGGCCTTGTACCTTTCCCATGCTTCGCATAAATGTTTATCCAATCCTTGGGAAATGGTTGTAATGGTAGCCTTAACACTTATACATTTAGATGGTGAGAAGAATCTAGCCAGAAACTTTCTTTCCACATCCTCTCAACATGATAAGCTTTGATTTGGGTGATATTGTAACCAACTCTTGGCCTTTCCACTAAGTGAGAATTGAAATAGCCTGAGGTATACATGTCTTTTGTAATCAGAATCAGTCCCATGTGTTCCACATAGTTCATAGAATGTGGCTAAGTGATTAAAAGGGTTTTTTTTTGTCTAATCCAGCAAATGGACTTGTTATTAGAGAAAGTAATACATGTTTAATCTCCACTCCTTTTGTAGGTCTAACAATGCTTGAGAAGTGGTGTGACCCTTGTTTTTTAGTGTAATCACCTACTAATATCCTCTTATTGTTTCTTGCAACCACTTGATTAGAACAATTTGCTTCCAGATTAATGTATGAATTTGCAGCTTCGGTATGTCACTGTAGTTATGGTGTCAAAGTTTGCCTCTATTTTCTTTTCTTGTTGTTATGGTTCTTGATTGAGCGTTCAACCTCTAGATCAAACAATAAAACCTGTTTTTGTCTTCTCCTTTACATACAAAACAACTAAAACCGTGGTGAGCAAGTTAAAGCACAAAGGTTTACACAAAAAAAAAGTGTAGAAATCAATGTAACAATAACTAAAAAAAATAATTACATGAAAAACAAACAAATTTGTTAGCTTATCTACACTTAATTACAACTTTATACAATGATCAATCTAGTAAAAACAAAGATTTTCTTAACTCAAATCCCTGGTAATGGTGCCAAAAACTTATTTGTGGTCATATGACAACCAACCAACAAGTATACTAGGTTGTTGTAGTATAACAAGTCTCTTATCCACAGGGATTTGACAGAAAGTACAATGTTTTAACTATCTTGATCTCTTATAAGGTAGTATCAATGTTTAAAATATCTTGAAAATAGATTTATCTCGGTGAAAAAGTTATAAAGTAAGTTAGAAAACAATTTGGTTTACTAAATGAGTGAATTTTCGATGGTTGAAACTGAGTTGGAGTTCAACTTCACAACTTTTCCCTCTCTTGCAAAAGATCCAACCTCAAATATGGGGCTACAAATGATCAAGTCTTGGGAGTTCACTTAGGTGTAACTCTAGGTCCATTCCTAGCACCTAGAGCCTAGGATTGTCACCCTTCAGTATGATTCCTTAGTGATTGCTTGAACGGATCACCTACATTAAGATCAACACTCTATCTCTAGTTGCGCACCCTAGATCTATTCGTAGAACCTACTAGTTCACACGATAACTGATTAGACCACAACTTAAGATGAATTCCTACAAATCTTAAGCTAGTGAAGTAAAACGAGTGATAAGTTCATCAAATGTTAAGCATAAATCAACTAAGAAACTTTAAATTAAAAGTGAACATACATAAATGAAAGATAGTACATAATATAAGAAAGTTAAAAGTTGTTACATCTCACTCTAGCATATAGGAGACTTAGATCTTCATAAATGATAGAAAGAAGTAGTAACAAAGAAGAAAATCCGTCTCCTAATCATCTAGAGATTTTCTATTAATTATAGAGGATGTGTATGAGAAGACTCTCTAAATTCTCTCTGTAAAAGTGATCTCGAAAGGTCTCTTAAAAAAGTTTCCAGAAAGCTCTTGAATTTGTTTAGAAAGTCTGGTATTTATAAACTTTAACATTATGGCTCCAACGGTGGTCCATGGATCCAACTGTGAGGTTTCTTTCTTAGGATAATTTTCTCCAATGCTCTAGTTGTAAGTTCGGGCTTAAGCCTCCTAAGATTACTACATGATGAAGAATTCTCCATGACTTGAGCCTTAGGTTAGGGAATGAAGTTTCCTTCCATGTTGGGTTTTCTTCTCGAGGCTCAAGCCCTCAAGTTGGTGCTACAGTCGTGCTGCATCAAAATGTTTGAAAAGTGTTTGAATTTCTTTGTTTTTCTTTAAAATGCAACTTTGACTATGAATTCTTCTATTCCTATTAAAAAAAGTAAAATTGGGGTAATTATCATGAACTTTACGCATAATTAAAAACAAGATAAGTGTTAATTCAACATTGAAATCAACTAATACTAGGAACTTATCAATTAACACTAGGAAAATCGATTATTCCAATGACTTTTCTCAAAAAACATTTTTCTTGAGATAATCACTTATCCCTAAGAGTAATTGATTATTCTAACAAGTCTTGCAAAACTAAAACTCTCTCAGTGCGCTTCTCTTGACTTACTAATTTAACCATCTTAAATAAGATTTACATATTACAAGACTTCAAGAACTAACTCTTAAGTCTTTTAACGTAACTCTTGAATCTAAAAATTCCTTAACTCTTCAACAATTCTCCATGAATCTCTTTAATTCTTCAACAATTTTCCTTAAATCATCATCATTATTTAGACTTCAACTTATTTTAATATATTATCATCCTCAAAATTTTACTTGTCTTTAAGGTTGGGAATAAGATATCCATCTTGGTTTTAATCAATATTAGCAAATTCAAGTACAAAATTTATATTTTACACTTATTTTACAAATAAAAGAAAATATGTTATAATTTCTGAAAGCTATATTCAAGATGCAAGTTGGATAAGATTTGTTGGGTGTGTATTTCAATTGACTTTCAAGGATTAATACATCAAATAGTAAAATTTATTTAAATAACTGACTTTTTTTAACAAATGTTTCTCCATGTAGAGATTTATTTCTCCAATTGGTTTTAAAAGAAGTTATATATATATATATATATATATGTATATATATATACTAAATTATGATGGTTCTTAGCTAGATTAATGATATTTATATTTTTCAATAATATTTAATTTAATAGGATATCAATTAAAAATTTAAACTTTAGGAATACATATTTAATAACCTTTTGAAGAAAAAAATATTCGTAATCGTATGGTAGCATAAAGTGAGAATCCCTGATTAATCACAACCGGGGTTACTAATTGTGTAATTTCAAAACATTTTATACCTTCATTCAAATGCAAACCATTAGTGTTATAGCCTATAAAGTAATACTCTAAAAATATCTATAAAATAATTATTATATAAATCAAAAAGCTTATTATACTGTACAATAATTGGTAGTTTTTTTTTTTGACATAGTAAAGTGCTATAGTTGCAGAAGAAATCTTCTAAAATCAACAACGTATCATAACTTTCTTTCTTTTTCTCATGCTAATACATTTAAATTAGAAGAATGTCTAGAATCAATGAGGTGTTATGACAAAATGATCATTGTAACTAAAGCAATTAAATTCCAACCGGGACAGTTTTAGAATAATAAAGGATCGTTCAATAATCAGCGTTTGAATTTCAATTTGATAGCTTTTTTGTGTCTGTTGTAGAAAACCCAAAACAATAAACGAATCTTGAAGAAGAAGGATCGATCATCACACATTCAAGAACTTCCATAGTTGGGTGAGTATATGTGACTTTGTTTTTTATTCTTTTCTTTATCTGGATTACTTATTTGAATATTTTCTCTTTCTTTTTCTGGGATTTTGCTCTCTCTATTCAAGAATAGTTATCAAGATTTCATCTTAAAGCATTCAAATATTTTGAACTGCAAACTGTCTTTGCTTATCATTCTCTATCTTTTCATGGAAGAAGATTTTTTTATGAAAGTAGAATAGAAAGGTTTGACTAAGAAAGAAACTATCTTGGAGACAAGCACACCATATTTTGGAAACTAATCTATGTAGAAACAAACCTTGAAATAGTTCCTTCTATTCTGTATTTGAATTTCTTGCTGCCATAAATGAAGATGTTGAAACTTGAATTTGCTGCAGAATCAGATATGAGAAAGAAGCTTGATGGTTTTAACGTGTTTAGCAATGGGGAAGCAGAGGATGTGAAGGAAGCAGATATAGAGAAAAGGGACCTGCAGTCTTTAAAGTATAAGCTGAAGTATGATTTGCGAAAGAGTTTGGCATGGGATAGTTCCTTTTCCACAAGTTCTGGTATAATTCACAGTCAATGGAAATGTGTTCAACTAATTTCATTGTTTTCATATTCATCATCACCTCATTCATCCTCAGGAATTCTAGAACCGGAGGAGTTGTTCAGTACTTCAAATTCCTTTAAAACTGAGAATGCTTATGATATGTTGAGACCTGAGCAGGATCAGCATTTGCATTTCAACAATCTGAAACCTGAAATTAAAACTGTAACTGATGGATTCAGTTTAAGGAAGAGTTTAGCTTGGGACAGTGCTTTTTTCACAAGTGAAGGTGTGTTTGATATGATTTGTATATGAACCTTCTACTTCTTGTTGTTTAGTGTGTGCTTCGTTTTCTTGATGTTTATACTTTTGGACTTTGCTTTCTCAGGAATTCTCAATCATGAGGAGTTATCTCTTCTAAATAAAGGGCATAAGAAATCCGAAATGGGTATGCTTCCTCTAATAGAAGAACTAAGGATCTCATCCGAGTCAAATCGTACTATTGACAATGACGGATCATCATCAGCAAGCCAAGAGATTTCGGTGCATCAATCATCGAACACGGTTGATTCATGTTGTAGAAATATTCAACATGTTTTTTGTAAGTATGATTTGTTTACAGAAAGGTTGTCTATGTATCCTGCATATTTAGTAGGCTGTATATGGAAGGAACCTGTTCCTACCCGAAGAGACATGATCCATTTCATTCATAAATAATTATACTATGACACACTTTTATATTCATTTGACAGAGTATAAGAGTAAAATAACAATAAAAGTGTAATATTTTATATTTTTTTAAAAAAAGAAGAGAGTAAAAAATAAATAAGAATAGTGTTAAATGATGGTAAAATATTTAGGTATGTTAAAGAATTATTTTTCTTCTTCCATTCTTGCAATTTGGTTCTGTCAAAAATACTTTTGATTTCCCTTAATGCATTAGACAATATTGTTTTATTTGGTAATTGTCAATGTTTTATTTGCTCTTCATCTATCCCTTTATATTACTTTTAAGTTTTATCACATTTGATAGTAACTATATATATATATATATATTATTATATGAAAAACAAATAATGATGGATAATTCATGCAATCCAGTTTTAATCAATTATATTACTTCTTTTGGTTACTTTCAGCAACAAAAAGGATGGATGTGGATTCTGTCCCCAAATTGAAGGTTCGTTCTTTTTCACTAATATTATTTGTGTGAAGAACATTTTTATCAGTTGATGCAAATACTTGCAAAGGGAAGAGAGATAATTTTTTTTATTAACTATTGTCAACATAAGTATTCTCATGTTCTACACAAGTAAAAATTTCTCTGTGGACAAAAATAAATTGAAATAAAACTGTAAATTTTAGAGACATTTTGCCGAATAACTATAAAGATATTGGAACATTTTAATTTTAATAATCTCCTATTTATAATTCACCTTCAAGTTGGGAAATGAATATTTTCATCTTAATTATAAGATTTTAAACTATATGAACCGACGAAGTTTATTAGTGAAGTCTCATAGGAACATGAGTTGTGACTATCAAACTTATGTCAAAATTATCTTTCACGGAATGCGTGTAAATTTAAGTATGCTTATTTGATCTTGTTGTACCAGAACTATGCTTATGAAAATTATCTTATTATCATAAGTACAACTCTATATAGGACTGTCAATTTTTATTTTAATATTATTTTTATCTGAAATCCTTCGAATACACTTTGAGTAAAATTCAGTTTCTAATAACGAGATACTCTCTTAATTTTTAACTCTTCCAAGTGACGAAATTGTCTTTCAGAAACATGTTATACTCAGAGCTAAATGAAGCATACTATGCTCACTAAGGTTTTATACTAATATATGACAATGGATTAGAAGTAATCACATTAAGAAAGTTTGTAAATGGATGAAAAGATAAAAAGAATTAGCATCCGTCTATATTTTATTATTTATTCTAAGTTATGTACAATATTCAACACTGCTTTATAAAAACATTGATTTTTGCAAACGTACAACACTAGTTCATTGTCAAGTATGCCTTTGCATGCATAAGATTACCTTTACTAGTCACAAAACTAACATATTTCTAATTGTGAAAGTTTTCTTCTCCAAGAGGAAGATCTGATCTCTCATCACATCTAAAGCCACCAAAGATACAAAGTCGAGTTAGAAGAAATGCCCCACCAGCTCCCACCAAAATAATTCCTTTGTTTGCAAATGAAGTCAAAGAGAGAAACAAAACTGTCAAAGCAAGTGGTAGGTTTCTAAACGCAAGACAAGTATATATAATTCTTTTCTTACTATATATCCTTCAATGGAATTTAAAGCAAGGACTATTGCAGGAAAGTGTTTGACTGAGAAACCTAATCTCTTGAAGACTTGCAGCAGATGTTGTAGCTGTGCTACTCTCTCTTGGGAACTTTCATCAGTGATCTCTCAGTCTGATATGAGTGCTTCTTCGAATGGATTATGTTCACTCTACAAAAGTCTCCCTTCTTGCCACTCATCTCCTGAATTTTCAGCAGTTAAAAACATCCCCCAAGAGTGTTGTCACCAATCTTATTCATATGTTGGAAAGAACTTTTGTTGCATATCACCTTCAGCATCCATTGATTGGTTCTCTTCTGCATCATCAGTGACTGAAAGCGTTGGTTCAAATACTTTTAGTGAGGTAAAGGGAAGCAACTATGTTTCATTTGATGCTTCGAGAACTGAGAAGCCTTCTGGTCTCCGAATGCCATCACCCAATATTGGATATTTTGATATGGTTAGTTGTACATGAATCCCTTTTACACTATCATTGGATTTTGATTTGAGTCTAAGTAAATCAAGTTTTCCTTTTTGCAGGAAAATTTGCTGGTGCCATCAAAGGAGAGAGACAATAAGCCACATTCAAGGGCTGTCTCGAAGATTCAAAGTGGACAGATGTTGAAAGATGCAAGAAATACAAGGACTTGTAGTTCGAAAACTAGAGACGCCAATAACTCATTAACTATGAAGTTTGGTCGTGGTGCAGTTTCAAAAGATGGTGATGTTAAGGATTATTTGACAAAAGATGTGAAAATGGTTAACTCGAGAGCACATGAACATGCGTTTGAAAGGAAAAGATGCGCAAAAGTGGACAAGAGAAGAGTGGGGAATAAAATATTAAGAGAAAGAGAAGAACAATCTTGCTTAAAGAGCAAGGTTTTCGCCGAAAGAACACCTCAAGCAAATACTCTCTACCCAGGAAATGATGCGTTTAAACTTCACGAAAGTGAGAAGGAAAATTTGGTTGGTTTTGAAAACATAATCATATAACTTGTCAAGAACACTTGGTGTACGAAAAAGTATTGGATTCACACAGCAATAAGAAGAGAAACAGTTGTTAACAAAACACGGTTGTTTGTTTTCTAAGGGAGAAGAGAGTTTTTATAATATGTGCATATTTGAGGTTACTTTTTATTTGTTTGTCACAAAAATACGATATATATGTATAAACACTAAAAAAAATCAAAATTAATGGAAAAATTCTATGGCTAAAAGTAAAATTATTTACGTAAAAGAAAATAATTTCTTATAAGAAAAGCAACGGTTAATTTTATCGACAAATTGAAAAAATTCTATCCAAAATTAATGACTACTAAAATTTATTAGTAATTTTTTTGTTAATATTTATTGACTATTATAAATTTATCGGTAATTATTTGTTAGTAATTATCGTTTCTCCTTCTCCACCACAAAATTTGCTTACTGTTTTGTAAAATGTAATTTATAAAAAATTCAATTGTCAATGTAATTTACCAACGATAATTACTAAAGATGAGAACTTTAATGTCGATTCTATCAACCATGACCTAGAAAAAATAATTAATTTTAGTAGAATAAATGAATAGGATGAAGTTCTTATTAATATTATTGAAGTGATTTATGATTAAATGATGTTATAGTTCTTATGGCTAGAGCTTGTTAAAAGAGGAGGTCATAAGTTCAATTCCCAACTACAGGGCTAAAATTCAAGACGAGCATAGCCAAGCTGAAAGTCGAGGCAATCCAAGCTAGGAAAAGGTTGGTGCAGGCCATCCAAAGGCGAAGGTTAAGGCGAACTGTCCCATGGTGAAGATCGAAATGGGCATGCTCAGACCAAAGGTCCAGATGGGTCGATCCAAGCCAAAGTCGAGAGAAGTCAAACCAAACGAAGGATCGAGACAGGCCGACCCCAAGTGAAGATCAAGACACGCTAGCTCGTCCCAAAGATTGAGATGAGCTGGTTTAGGGCAAATGTAAAGAGGGACTAGACTAGAACAAAGCTTGAGGTCTGGTACATACCAACGATCAATATAAGTTTGGCCAAAAGAAATGTTGAGGTGGATCGACCTATGTCGAAGTTCAAGACGGGTCAACCTAGGCTAAGCTAGGCCAAACATCGAACTGACCCGAGTTGGGCCAAAGATCGAGATGCCTTTCCCCGGGTCTAAGGTCGAGACAATCCAGATCAGACTTACGGTTGAGATGGGTTGATCCATAATGAAGGTTATGACGGTCGACCCGAGTTGATGTTTGAGATGGGCTGACTTGGGCTAAGGTTGGCCAAGCATTGAGATAAGTCAAGACAATCAATCATCTCAAGCCAAATATCGAGACAGAGGGGCTTAGGCCGATAGTCAAGACATACCGACCTAGGGTGACGGTCGAGACAGGCCGACCCAAGCCGAAGTTTGAGATTGACCAAGCCTGGTTAACACGGTAAAACCCAAGAAAATTAACATCTAGGAGGGTTGTAGGCGTTGACATCATTAATTAAAATAAGAAAAAGATAATTATTGCATAAGTGAGCTATGACACATATGATTAGAGTTCCTTGTTATGGGTTGGTAGTCATGTGTTTGATTTTTGTTGTATGCATAACATATGTTTTAATTCTTTTATTTCCTTGTGTGGATTGTGGTGTGTAGATTTGCTTGTAATTACTATTGGACATGTGAATGACAAGATAAATGTGATACTTTGTTTGGTTTGGTGATTTTGTTAGAAGCTTGAGGGTTATGTGTTTGAACCTTGGCTATATCTTGAGTATATTATTGAAATTAATGTCAATAGGAGTCAGGAAAGGAAAGATTAAATCAAAATCAATCAGGAATTAAAATAATTGGATTTTAAACATATTTCGAAAATAATGTATTTTTGGCACAAACTTAGAGTTTACATTTAAGCATATCCATTATTTATATTTTGTTTAAGATAGAAACCTAACCACCGTGAAAAAGAAGCAAAAATTTTGAGTATGTTGTGAGGGATAGACACCGGTTATATTCGTCTATACGCAACGGTTCTTGAACCGAGGTATATACAGGCGAGACAAAAAAGTCGCTTCAGAACCGAGGCAGTATGTGGGGCTCTTTTGCCTCGATTGGTTTCAAACCGATGCGGTAGATGCCTTTTTTTCAGAAAATACGGACTTTTGCCTTTCAAAATCATTTTTTTTCTTTTTTATCTGGGACAACGGAGGCGGCGACGAAACAATCAAAGGCGGTGACGAATGGTCAAAGGCGGCGACGAACGGCCAAAGACGGTGACGAACAGCCGGTGGCGACAGCGAACGGCCAATGGCGACAACAAACAGCGTAGTTCGTGTGAGAGAAGTAGAGGCAACAGGTTGGAACAATAGGCTAACAAATTTTATCATGGTGGCTAGTGGTGGAGGTAGCAGCGACGACCAATGGTGGAGGCAACAACGACAACCAGTGGTGGAGGCAGTGACAGCGGAGCGGCAAGCTGTTCACGCGAGATGAGAAGCAGCAATTCGCAGGTGAGTTTGAGGTTAAGTTTGATTGGTGCGAGTTGAGGATGGTGGTGGTGAGAAGCTTGTGGAAGGGAAGAATAAAAGGGGAGAATGAAAGGGGAGAATGAAAGGTCTGAAATTTAAATATCGAAGAAGTTATTACCTTAGTTAAGTAGATAACTGAGGCAATAAGACTCTACTGCATCGGTTTAAAGACAAACGGTGCGTAAACCTTTTAGAAAAAATTCAAAATAAAATTATAAATGGTAGAGCTGTCAAAACGGGTAACCCGGCTCGACTCGGTCCGGCTCACCATGGGTTAGTCACTTAGTGAGTCAACCCAACTCGTCTCACTTACTAGCGAGCTGAAAAAATTTGAACCCGGCTCGACCCACCACAGGTTGATGGGTTAAATGGGTTGGCTCACTGACTCACTTAATTATAAGTTTTTTTAAAATAAAAAATTATAATTTTTTTAATTCAAATTTAAATAAATTTCACTCTAAAATAATGATAAACTTCAAAGACAATTTAAAATTAAAAAAAAATATCATACAAGTCAAGTGTAATCCAAAAACAAGCACAAAAGACAAACAAATAAGTTTTTAATATTGATAATTTTTGTTTCACTTGTCCATTTGTAATATTAGAGTCTTGAATAAATAAATCTATATTATTTTTCTCTCTTGAAACATCTTTTTTTTATCACATCTACAAATAATAAAAAAAATGCTAACTAATAATATTGAAACTGAAAATAATAAATAATTAAATTAAATTAGGTGGATTGGTGAGCCAACCCGACTCACCACTGGTTCAACCCGGCTGAGTCGGATTCTAAGTGAGCCGGGTTAAAAACTAACCCGCATAAAAAAATTACATTTTTTTCAAACCCAACCCGACTCAAACCCGTGGTGAGTCAGGTTGGCTCGCGGGTTGCAATCCATTTTGACAACACTAATAAATGGCAAAATTTAAAGAAATTTCTAACTATAGACATCGGTTCGCAATTAAACTGGGGAAGTAAAGGTTGACAAAATGGATTTGAAACGTTCAAATATAGAGGTTGTCAGCTTTTGGCAGGACATATTGCTTCGGTTCTGCACAGAACCGAGGAAATTAGGCCTATTTTGAAAAAGTGAGCAGGTGAAAAGTCTGATTTGCAGAGGGAAGTTCTGACTTTTCTGTCTTGCGGCTTCTGACATAGTTTGTTGCTTTGATGGTTGCTCCCTCTGGTGTAGTAATGTAGACATGTTTTTTCTACAAAAATTTTGGTTTAGCAGTGGTCACAATTTTGATGTTCAATGCATGGAATTATGGTTGTAATGAGTATATGTTAATGATTGGTAAATATTGTGTGTAGAAGTAATCATATTCAATGGTGCAGTGCCTAGTTGCTAGTTGTTATAGTAATTTTAAGCCAATTGATAATGTTTGAGTGTCGACACATGATAATAGGTTTATTACAGTGATGATTACTTGTTTACACATGATAATATGTTTGAGCACTCTTCAGACTGTGTGAGACAATAAGAATGGGTTTGAGTACCATACTCTCTATTCTGTGTGACCGTTAACGAGAGGAAAGTTGTTGGCTCTTTAAGAGGAACATGTCCTTAACTGTGTGTGTGAGACTACTCAACCGCCTTGTAGGGAAGTTGGTATGTGTGACTTTAGGCTGTGTGACAAGAGACCATTGTGAGGAGTCTATGTGACAAGAGATCAATGAGAGAGTATGTCTATCTGACTTTAGACCTTTGAGTGACTTCTGAGGTCGAGATGTGATCATTGAGATGAAAGAAAAGTGAATAGGTTTTAGAACCCTTGTTCTATTTGTTTTGATGATGTTATTATTGTGTTTGATTCTTTAGCTCACCTATGTGTTTTGTGTGTTTATTGCGATGATCGTAGAACATGAGTGTTGTACGAGAGCAAACAGAAATGCTAAAGTCAATGGTATGAAATAGATGACATGAGATGGGATGTGCTTTCGGGAGCTTAAACATTCATCTGGTTTTTATGAACGAAATTTTCTTTATAAATTTAATTTGATGTTTTAATTTATTTGAATGTATGGATATTGAAATTTTAAAGTTGTAATAAAGTTTAGTTCTTTTGGACTTTTAACTTTGTCTTTATAAATATTTCGATTTTAATGCGTTTAAGGGACTCCTAGAGTTGGGATGTTACAAAAACTAAAGCAGAATAAAGTACAATACGTTCATGCATTTAATGATTTTTACATTAAGAGAGCATTGAAGTATGATTCCTAATATAAGTGTTTAGCGCGGGTCTAAGTTTTTCAAAGTAATATCACAATTGATAAGTTATATAGCATTTACTACTTCTTTCATTAGACGTGCTTTGTCAAATATTATTTGACACGTAATTGTTTATCAAGCTAGCTTATGGATGGTAAAAAAATATGCGGGTACAGGTATCCGCGGATAAAATCCGCGACAGATAGTTATTACTCGTAGATATTTATTACCCGCGGGTAACGGGTAACGGGTATTTTAATACTCGCTTCTAAATGGGTTGAATGCGGATAGTATACTACCCGACCCGCGAGTATCCGTTACCCACAAAAAATAAAAAAAATAATTAATTTATATATTTTTTAATTAAATTTAATTAAAAATAAAATAAAAATATATTTTATTAGATTAAATTTAATCAAAATTAAAATTTAATTTATATTTAATTAATATTATATATATATATATATATATTTGTAATTTTATTTTAAAAATATATAAAATACTTTCTTTTATATTTTATGAGTAGCAAGTAGCTGGAGGTTTCAAAATTTTTTTTAAATTGATACTCACGCGAATAACAGACAGGTTACGAGTCGGTTTTTATTTTACGGGTCGGACAGAGTATCTATGCCCGACCCATTGTGATTTATAAAGCTAACGTTTAATAAAAATATTCTAATATGTGTTTTGTTTAAACACTATATTTCACTAAACTATATTTTATTAAATATTATATATTAAACTTAAAAATTCAAGTTACTACTCGTTCTAGTCTCTAAAAACTTCAATTAAAGCTCCACAAGAGAGACGTTTGAAATGAATTCTCCTAATCTTGTTATTAGAATTCTTCCAATCCTTGGAACGAATAGGTTAGGTTGGCAATCTCACTACACATGCAGTGCCTGGAAAGAAGCCTTGGGCAGAATTAAGCCACACGAGCCAATCTTTCTTTGGATTTCGGGCAGGTCGAAGACAGATTAATATTAAAGGAAAAATCTATGATTCATTTTCTACGAAGATTCTTCACAAAATTGAAAGTTATTAGCACATGTAACTATTGTGTCTTTGAAGTTTTATTAATTATGTATCTGCACCCGTTCACATGAAAAAACAGTTTTTTTTCAAGTATTTTACATAAAAAGTATATTAATGCACAATATGCAACAAAACTGTAACAGTAAAAAGCAAGTAAATCTACCCTTCTTTCTTCTTTCCTTGTTCCTGCAACTATGAGTAGAATTATGGTGGAGCCATCTGCCAAGCTATATTCTTTCTCATTTTTTTTTCCTTCCTTACAATTTTCCATACTGCCCATTCCTCTCCAACACATCAATCACTTCACATATGCCTCACATCCCTTCGCCACACCTCCAAATTACTATTAATGTATGCTCTCACCCACTGCATCTATACCTTCAACAGTGCCAACTCATCATTTCAAATAGTTTTAAAACATTATAATAAAAGGATTAAAGTTTATCATTGGAACAAGTAAATTGGTTAAACATTAGATTAATATTAAGGAATATATATATCACTATAAGATCGGTCTCTAGAAATATGACGGGTACAAGATGCAAAGGCCAAAAGTGGTTGGCCACGAAACGAAGCTAGAGAACACATGCAAAGGCCAACTACATAATTCTTCTTCTTCCCTTAACCAGACAACACACATGCATGAGAGGAAACCCTAAATCGAAAACCTTAACAGCAGAACAAACGAACAACCGAAACCATAATGCCTTATTTATTAGTCTTGACGGGGAGAGGATCAATCTTGACAGGAAAATTACCAATCTCATCCCTCCACGCGCTCCTGCAGGACCCAACGTCGATGGTGTTCAAGGCAAGCCACACCGCAGTGTTGCACTTGAACCCCGACCCAAACGCCATCTGCCACACCCTATCACCCTTCTTCACCCTCCCCTTCCCCTCACAATACGCCAACTCGTACCACACGGAACTCGAAGAAGTGTTTCCGAACCTGTACAGGGTCATTCTAGAAGGTTCCATGTGCCAGTCTTCGAGCTCCAAACTCTTCTGCATGCGGTCCAGCACAGCTCGCCCTCCCGTGTGGATGCAGAAGTGCTCGAAGGCAAGCTTGAAGTTGGGCATGTAGGACTCGATCTTCGTCTTCAGCACCTTCCTCTCGATTAGGTTTGATAAGAACTTTATCTTCTCCGAGAGTGGGAGAACCAAAGGGCCGAGCGACGTGATGTGGACTTTCAGGGCGTCGCGTGCCACGTTCATCAGCTCTTTAGAGAGCGACACACCCACCTTGTTCTCCTCGTCTTCCTCCTGGAACACACAACTGTAGCTGTTGTCGTCGGCGCCCACGTGCGTTCGGAGCGTGTGGAGGAGCTGGTACTTTGCGCGGCGCCGGTCCGACGGGTGACTGGAGAGTAGCGCGGCGGATCCGCCCATGCGGAAGAGACAGTTCACGAGGAGCATGGACGGGTTGTTGCCCCAGTACATGCTGGAGATCTCATTTTCCGTGCTCAGAACCAGCGCGTACGAGTTCGGGTGTGCCTGCAAATAAAAAATAGGGCAAAATGAATAAAATTAAATATATAAAAATTCGAAATTATTTTTAAGCCTGTGCATCTCTGTTACGATATTAATTGTATCAGTTATTCATTTACTTTTGGTAGATATATCTATAAAAATGTTTATTTAAACTCCTTTTATCTGTCTCATATCAGCGACCCACTTTGATACCTGGTAAATATTTTACCAGTTTTCCATTCAAGATGGGTCTACTTCATCTCATCGTACAACTACTCACAGTGTTGATCCTGATCACTCAATCTCATCATAATACTCCTAAAGCTAACTTATTAAGTTCACTTTTTGGCGTCAAGTACGTGGCCCCACGCACGAGCAATGTAGCTGTTCAAACAACACAAATGCCGCCTAGAGAAATTATACGTGCAAATCCAAAATAATTAATCACAATGGTGACAAAATAGGTATGGCATCATGAAAATAAAAACAGAAAATACTTATTAAAAAGATAGTGAAATAAATTAGAGCGAATCGATTTCTGTATACTTTCACCTTTTCAAAATTTGAATATTTTTTATTTTTATTTTGGTTTGGTTATTTATTGTTAAATATGTTAATCTTCTTCTATGCACGTATAAGAGAATTGTTGACCTAATATATCATTAGTTAGATAGTTTATAGGGAAACGTATGATATTACTTTAATGTTTACCATCGAAAACTTTTCTCGCACATTTTACCCTAATGTATTTTAATTCTTTTGTATTTTTAAATATGTAAACATGTGACAAATTATTCTTGTATCCCAAAAGTTAAATCGATTTGTTACTAATTTCTTCAGAACAATGTGTATCACTACTAAGATGATGATAAAAATGTATGAAGAAGAAAAGGTAAATATTTAAAATGAGTAAAAAAGGAAAGTTGACAATGAATGATTGATACATGATGATAAAGTGAGTAAAATAGATTCGAAATAAAAATAATTGAGTGATAAATAACAAATTATTTACACCTTATTCCTGCTTCCCTTTTTATTTATAAATAAAATACTCATTTATATTTTCTTTTTAAGTATGAACAAATTTTAACCACTTTTACTTTTTTAGTAATATTTTTCCTAATATATCTAAACATCAATTAATTTCTGAACTTTTGTTTCTTTAATTAATGTCTGAGGCTGTAGCAAGTTTGGTTGGAAAAAATTTTCGGCCTTAAAATTCATATGATCATCAAATTGGTCTCATGTGGGCATTAAATTTTCAGGCTACAAGGTTTAAATGCCTTTGAATGGATTATGAGCTTTTATGGTAAGAGATAGGGTGGGTAACCATCTCTACCCTACAAACAAACTTCATTTTATTTTGATTCCTAACTCCTAGAGATATCTTGTGCTGACATGTGTTTGATTTTATTAAAAATAGTTTATTTTTCTTATAAAAGTATACAATTAAAAAACAGAAAAAAAATATGGAAGAAAAAAACTGAAAATGAAGAACACTGATTTGCATATACCTTGTTTTCTTCTTACCTCATCTTTATCTTTCCTTTTATTTTTTTTACAATAATTAATATATTAGTTTAATATTCATTTTACGGGTATCCGAGTATTTTCTATAAAAATAAACTGGTTCTTAGTAACTTGTGCACTGCTGATGGCACTTTATCCGATGATACAGCTACATGAAATAAAACGTGGCCCCACCCAACCGACTCACGTAGCTGTTACATGAAACCTGGTACACTATATTTGACACTGTTAAATTTTCATACAAGAATTATATTCACAACCGAAAATATATGCTATGAATTACAAAGAGAGATAAGTTTTTTGTATTATTATTATTATCACATTTAATAAATTTTTACACATATTATATATTTATTATTTTTCTTTCAATCTCTTTTCTTACAAAAATAGAGTTATTTATTTAATAATCAAAATATCTCTAAAACGAGTTGTTAAACTAGTATAAATGATGTTAAAAATAATATTTTCCAGCTTTTTTATGTGATATTTATTACTCTCTTTTTTTTATGTCTCTTTCAATGTAACTTTGGAGAAAAATGCTAAAGATATTTCAAACAAAAAACTACAGTTTTCAATGCATAAATTATCCTGTTTATGTTTGAGCACATGCAGTGCAAGTACAAAACAATGGTTGCAGAGGAATCAAAAGAACACAACAAAGTGTTTTGATTTCCCCATTAATGGAGGAACATAGATGAGAGATGTAATTAATGATATGAAAGTTGAAAAGAAACGGAAAGAGGAAAAATGTGGAAAAAATGGTGTAAGAAAAAAGGAGATCTAAAAAGGTTGAGTTGGTACAATATGTGATAGTTTTGCGTACAAATTTGTGGAGGATCACATTGTTGATGAATATTTTTTAGACCTATGTGATAAAAGTTGGAGATACGCTTTTTATTTTTATTTTGTTCAAATTATGGAAATTGTAGATTTCCATCTTATTCAATAATTTATTAATAATTATAATTTTGAATTATTAACAGAGTACTTATTATGAGAACTATTATAAAATTAGACTGGTGCATCTCTTTCAGTGTGTCATCTTTATTATATGCTATTTTCTCTCTTCAAAAATATCAAAATGTCTCGTTTCATGTTACATAGGTGAAAAATTGAAATGATTCAAAGTAGTTTTAGTTTCATGTTAATTATTATTATCTACATATGGAACAAAATCTGCAACATATCTAACACAAGACATGAAAATTAATGAGCATGAATGATAAGCGAGAACCTGAAGGAGCTGTTTGGCAAAGTCAACAGCAAGAACCCCTGCACTGCACCCCATGCCACTGAGATTATACGCCAGAATGTTCCCTCGAAGCTTGTACCGATTAATAATGGAGTCAGACAAGGACGGTGTGGGATTGAACAAGCAACAATTCACGACAAGTATCCCTATGTCCTTCGCTTCAATCCCAGTTTTCTCCAAAAGCTCATCAACAGCTCCGAAGAGCACCGTGTCGGTTTCCTTCCTTGCCTCGTCCAAAGTTAGCTTTGGTGGAATCGCCAACAGCCCCTCTGGAACATAGGTCCACGGTCCCAAGCCAGACCTGTCGAGAATCTTGGTCACGAGCTTGTAGTTTTCGTCGGAGAGAAACCCCACGCGCTTGGCTCTGTCCAGCAACGTTTCCTTGGAGCAAAGGCACGCCACGCTTGGCTTGAAGCATGCAAAGTCCACCAAGTAAACTTTGCAGGGTCGCTTCATTAAAAAGTGGTACAGCATTGCCATGGCCATGCATGATGCTATTATGATCGAACCTCGTTGTTTTAACTCAGGGACGTAGAAACATGCTGTGGCGACAGCTAAAAGGAACGTGAACAAGATGTTCATGTTGAAATGGTGCAGCATTGTTTAGGGTATGCTGTTGAGTGAGAAGTTTTCTGCTGGGGTTGTGAGGAGGGAGGGTGCAAACGATGGAAATATATATAGAGAATGATTCTTAGGGTAGAGTGAGTGTGGGCATTTCAGTAAAGGAAGTTAAGAGGTAAAGGGTGGCAGTTAGAAGCCATAACTGTTAGTAATTGTTTTTGTCAGGAGTTAGCTTTGGTGTTAGTTTACAGTTGGTGAATGTCTTCCAAAGATAATAATAATATCACTTTATTTGATCAAATTAAATAAGGGTGAAACTTATATTCCGGAGCAAACTAAAATTGAACTTTTGGAGATTTGGTGATTTGGTGAGAGAGGAAAGAGCAAAGGAGGGGTTGATTAGAATAAAAATGGGGATGTTTTTGGAGTTGACACCATTAGTGATGATAGATTAATATTTATTATTTTTAAACACTTGGTTAATACTTATTATTTTATTTCTTTCTTATCACATTATAACACTTATAAAGTCTATTTTTGTAGGGTTAATTTATCATTGATTTTGGATGTGTATTTCTCAAATTAATATATATTTGGATTTAAGAAAATGAGTTCAGTTGAAAATATTATAGTTTTTAAATCAATAATTTAAGTTGAATTATACTTTTAAGTTGAATTGTACACAAATGAGCATATCTATGAAGAGCATCTCCAACGAACTTATTTTCTTTTTCGTATGTTAAGTGGTTTCATTTCATTCTCTCTTTGTATTCAACCTCTATGGATGAATGGTTGTATCCATGCAAGAGTTATTCTGACATCCAAGTTAGTCGGGTATGTCAAATAGTAATTGATATTGTAAAAAATAAATTGTCTTATTTATCTCAATGAGTGTACTATTTATATTATAATTATGGGTTTGTGGGCTCTCACCTATATAGACCTGGATGGATTCAATGGCTCATTTACATCATGAGTCAATTGTTTGATTCATAATATGTTAAATTAAAGAATAGCACATCATTAGAGTATGGTAGACTAGTTTATAGTTAGATAGAAACATGTCGCGGGTAGCATCAGGCCATGTACAATATAAAAATGTTTTCAATGGAATTGGAAAACAATTTAGATGTCCAAACTAAAATTTATAGTTATTGTGCTAGTCAATGTAGGAAAAAAATAATCCAATTCAAAGTTAATAGTATTTTGAGTCAGAAAGAGTTATCTTTTTAGTTTTTAGGTTAAACCCCTTTAGTTATCCCTATTTTTGTGGGTTTTTCCCAGTTCAATCCCCGTTTTATTAGAGTCTCCAATTTAGTCCTAAAAAATACTAATTTGAGTCAATTGGGCCCCTACCGTTAAATTGACTTAACAGAGTTAAATTTTTTATGAGCTGTAACGTTGACGTGGCCAGTTTTTGCCACATCACTCCTGCCACATCAACATCATCTACCTCAACAACAGATGACCGTGTCAAAACAACAGCAAATGAAGATCAAAATATACTTTACTCAGAAACAACATCTAACGAATGTCATACTACGATATAGGAGTTTCCGGTATCCTTTGTCCAAATATAAGTGCCCTCTCATTTTCCTAATCAAATGTTGGTTCATAAGCAGGAATGGGAGATTGACCAATGTGCTGCACATCCAAGTAAATAAATAAAACCAAAATATGTATCAATAATGTTTCAACAAGCTTGAATTGTAAACTAGCAGAGAATCTCCAACAAAATAAAAAACAAGGAACTAAACCATCAACAACCTTTGGAACATCTGCATGAAGCAAGTCACCATCTGCACCTTCCGGAAACTGCCTTCCCGAAGTACTTGGTGCATCATCTTCACTAATATCATCACCCTTCGTTCGCCTTGCCCTAATAAGCCGCATTTCTTCATACACCAACACTTTTGTTTAAAAAAGCACTTCCTGCAATCATTAATCACCCATATGCTATCCAGTGTGTTATGATGCAGAAAAAGAAAGTTGGTATGATGAAGAAGAAGCAGAGGCAAAAAGAAAGAGAAGCACCCCCTTTTAACACACAAAAACCCCTTTTTCATATGCCATTGTCATATGCCATTATTAGTATTAGCCAGTTCACATAAAAACCAAGATTCATATGTAATTCTTTGAAACAATTTCACCATTGTGAAACCATCTACCATCGCGAGTCAAAAAATCAATCAGCCAAGAAATCCAAAATTGCATAACCTCCCTCGTCATTGTTTAAACATCACCAAGCCAAGAAACGTTCAAACAGTCATCGTGAGTGTTCTCAAACTACCACGATCTAGGAACCTGCAAACAATCAATCCTCTCACGAACTAGATGCCAAGAACCTTAATCGCAATCCCCTCTACGGCGTTCAACCTCCACCGCGAGTTCTCCCTTCATCCAGAAACTTACCCCGCAACAAACAACCACCCCTTTGCCACGACCCAAAAGCGCTCTAGTGTCGCTATCACCAAATCACGCAACCACCCTAAGATGCGAGTTCCTCTTCCATCACGAGATTCCTCCACACACAGTACTCCACTATCGCTATCACCAAATCGCACAGCCACCCTAAATCCCATTTCGAAATCCTTATTAGGGTTTTTGCTATTGAGAAAGATGACGCTGACGTGGCAGGAGTGATGTGGCAAAAACTGGCCACGTCAACTTCTCAACTCATAAAAACTTAACCCCTTTAAGCTAATTTAACGGCAGGGGCCCAATTGACTCAAATTAGCATTTTTTAGGACTAAGTTGAAAATTATAATAAAACGGAGATTGAACTGGGAAAAATCCACAAAAAATAGGGATAACTAAAGGGATTTAGTCCTAAAAAATGATTAGGACTAAAATATAATAACACTAGTTCAAAAATATGCTTTTACAATATTGATTAATGATGTTCTAAAGCTAACACAGTGAAAAAAATGTGATGGCATATTCCTAATTAATGTTAACTTTTTAACTACGGTTGTTCTAATAACTGCTGTTAAAAATTCAAAATGAAGAAAAGACGACATTTTTACCATTAATCATTGTGAAACAAAATTAAAAAATGACAATAATTTAATCCAAAATTGTCCTTAAAAGGCTAACTATAGAGATATAATGGTGGTTATTGCATGTAACCACACTAGTGCAAAAAATAGAATTTATAGCAATTTTTATATGGATTATAATGCACTTGGTATAAAAGTGACACAGTGACATAATTGTAAATATTGTAAGACTGTTTATAACGATTCTAGATCTAGACGATATAGAAAGTGGCGTGATGACAAAATTGTAACAGAATACAAAGATTTTTTATACCAGTTCGACCTAAAACTGATATACAAAGTGGTGTGGTGCCAAATTGTAATAAAATACAAAGTTTCTCTATATCAGTCAGACCTATAACCAGTATAGAAAGTGACTTTTTATATTGGTTTATCACTTTAACCAGTATAAATGTTTAATTCTTCTACGAAGATTTTGTGCCTCATCTCATTTACGTCTAGTCTCCTCTTTTTGCATTCTCTAATGAGTTGTGTCCTCGTTTTGCCTTCTCATCACTGTGCCCTCCTTGTTCACGCCGTTGTGCCAAATTTATTGTCATTCTGGTTGCGTTTTGTCGTCATTGCCACTGTAATTACGTGTTCTTATCTCATTTGTCCATTCTCTTATGGTGTTGTTTTGTCACCATCATCATCGCGTGGTGTGTTGGGGTGTTGTTCCTATTCTATATTGATGGCTACATGGTGAGCAAAACATAAACCCAAGTATCAATACGAAATGAAATAATGAAAATAAATTGGTAGTGAATGCAATGAAAGATGTAGAACTATGAAGAGGTTTAAAGGATTGGCTATGGTGTGTATAGTGGTAATGTGATCTAGATAGGTAACCCAGCTAGGGAAGAAAGCTAGAGAAGGATGAACTATCTCTCGCTAGTGACTTTTAAGCAAAGAGATAGGCTGAAGTGATCTCAACAACATTTCAGTATATTCTCAAAAGTGTCCAATACATGAGTGGAGCATTGAATTAATAAGGAATTCAGCCTTTAATTTTGAGGTAACTACTCTCTTGATCATCAAGCATTATGAAGGGATTACAAGTCATGTGGCAGTGCATGCAAAACACATTTAAACATATGGGGAAAACGTGGAAAATGTTGCATAGAAACTTCCAGATGTTGGCGCTGATCAAACTAGATTGGGGTGGAGCGAAAGTCATGTGAGGAGTCTAAATCAGTGCTTTTTGGAAGCCTACACTGAGCAACGTGTTAGGAAACTGAGCGACAACTCACTGAGGGTAAAACAAAGGATCATTGGGTGGTCTTTGTTCCCACTTCAAAAGTAATTTGAGTTGTCCTTCCTTTTGTTATGAAATCTTCCCAACCTTCTTGAATCCTTCGAGCCATGCTCTTAATGATGGGTCCATGGTTAGAACATAAGTTATTGTTGATAGGGGGAGCAGTATAACGCAATTCCTTGTGTTTTGTTTTTGATAATGACAACAACAATAATATTTCTATATGTTTCTTGCACAACAACTGAAACATTTTAATATGCATAGCTTCATTTACATATTTATTTGTGTGCAATGATGATTTTTTAGTAAAAAGGTTTTCAAAATTGCTTAAGTATAATACTTAACCGATTACACAATTTCCTTAATAGGCTAAATCTGCTACATATTGAAAAGTGTTTTCATGTTAAGTCTTAATTGTCATAACTGTCATATTTTAAATCGTTTTGACTTATAATGAGTGTGTAATCGATTACATTAATTGTGTAACCAGTTAAATAAATTTTAATTGAAATCTGGTATAGAACTGTTAAATACTTAACTGATTACATTAATTTGGTAATCGATTAAAATGCGTCAGGATTTTGAAAATGTTATAAATACTTGTCTTGCGCGCTGTTTCAAAACAAATTTGAGAAAATTCAATTTCATAACTAATATTTTGATTGAGTTTTGATTACAGGAAGTGTCCAAGAACCATCTTAAAGAATTAGGGATCAAATTTGGGTTAATACATCAAGATTCTGTCAAGAACTATGCTCAAAGGTTGCTGATCATATCTGCACTATTGGGGTGTTCCTGTGAAGATCAAGTTTATCTTTTTCAATCTGTAGATTGAGTTCCTATGTTGTTGTAATAGGGGAGAGAACTCTGGTTGTTCTCATTGAGAGTTGCCACTTCTCTCAAGGTATTCTTAGAGTTGGGATTGCTCTAAGGTGATAGAAAATTGGGATTGCTTTTTGGGTTGTGAGAGTGTGAGGGTGTTCACCTCTTGTTTGTTGTAACTGATATTGAGTGGGGAAGGAGAGTGCATTGAGAAGGAATCTCTGTATTCTTGCTTGTAAACTCGATCATTATAGTGGTTCCACTTCAACTAAGGTTGTTGAAGGAAGACTGGATATAGGCTTGGTTGAACTAGTATAAAAATCTGTTGGTTTTTCTATCCCTTGACTCTTTTACTGCATTATATTCTTTATTTTCTTGTGTGTTAAAGAAAGTTCTAAAGATTTTCCAAAAGATAATAAAAGAACATATTTTCAATAAGAACCAATTCACCCCTCTCGGTGCTGAGAAATAAGGCCTAACTATTCTTACAGTTATCATATATTCGACATCGTTGTAGTCGTGTGTTGTAATGTTGTTGTTATGCTATACTAATGTCATCACCATCATGTTCTCTCCTCCTCTCAGTTGTCTTCACCGTCCACCTCGTCTTCATTTTCTTCAAGATTAGCATTTCAACCTAACGTCTACATTAAATGTTTTGAATGTTTATAGATGTTAACTTGTATCAAAACATCTTGTCATACGTCTTGTCAGTAATTAATGAATCGCTCAAGTATATCATTCAAGGAGGGTTTGATGATGTATTGCACTTCTGACAATAGACAACACAAGACATTAGACTCTTATGAAAAGTAATTTTAGACATATTTTAGGGCGTTTTTCATTATACGATATTCTTTATGGGATATTTTCGCTTACAACACTTCTTTTTTATGTAACATATTTAAGCTTCAATATTATTACAATTTTTATTAAAAGATATTTCAATTTCAGAGCTTAAGAGCGTATCGTATGTTTGGAACATATTCCTAAAATAGTTCCTTCAAGACATATTTTTCTATCCATCTCTCAATGAGTACAAATCCTTAAGTATATTATCTCTAAAGCTTTCATGTAGGCTTCTTACTAGATTCATTAGGCGTTAAAGGTATGGCAGCTGGTTAGAGAGCAAGGACGCTAAATGTGCTGCCAAGGAGCCCTCAGTTTCGAGCTAAGGGCTAGATTCCTACAACTGTTACCAAAGTTTCATGGATCTGCAGGGGAAGATTCCCATAAACACATCATGGAATTCACCATAGTTTGTTCTACTATGAATCCCTTGGAGGTCCTTAAGGAGATTTTTAAGATGAAAGTCTTCCCTTTCTCCCTACAAGATGCTGCCAAGGAGTGGATTAGGAAGGAGATAAATGGGATTAGGAAGTCTAAAACAGAGAACGTGTTCAAATACATAGAGGAATTTAACAGGTTGTGCTCCACATGCCCTAATCATCAATGTGTAGCAGTTGCTGCAGTATTTTTATGAAGGATTTTTGCCACAAGAGAGGAACATGATAGATACTGTTAGTGGAGGCACGCTTATGGACAAGAAACCAGTTGTTGCCATACAAGAACCTCATTGCAAACATGGCTAAAATTTACTCGTAAGACTTTTGGGAAGCAAGGGAAACAAGTCCTTGTTGTTAGTGCAGGGCAAGTCCTTATTGTGATGGCAGGACAGGTCCTTGCCATGAGAGTAGGACAACATCAACCATCTTGTGTTGGTAAGCAGATGGTGTGATGGTAGGGTACGAGAAAAGGACATATTGTCGAGACATTACTCAGTGGTAATTCAATATGATTGAATATGTTTGGACTAAGTATATGTCAATTATTATAATTTATCAATATCAATCATTTGATCGATGTAATTCATTTTAATTGAATATGTTTGGACCAAGTATATGTCAATTCAAATTATCGAGATGTGCTCGAACATGCATAAAACTTATACTTATATGATCAGAATGTGCTCAAACGTGTATAGTAAATATTTAAGGCTAAAATTTTTTACATAATTTTTATCTCAAGTAACTTAAACTCTCCTATTACATTTATTGATAATTTAAATTGACATAAAATCATATCACATTATTAACTATTAGATCACAGGTCAGAGAAGAACACGCACATATGAACTTGAGAAGAATGAGACTGAGAGAAAACGGAGGCACAAAAACAAAGTACTGGAAAAAATGAATTTTTGTATCTTATTTCAATATATTTACACACTAGTGCAAAAACAGCTTATAACGCCACGCGTTCAACGTCGAACCACTCAATAGCCAACGTTAAAAATGACCGGTGGCATTTTTGTAAATAAATACAATTATTAAACGTCGTTTAGAATTGTAATTCGACGTAAAAGGATATAAAACGTCGAATGCCCCAGCGTTAGATGTCAAAATTAGTGAATTCAATAAAAATTTTGAGCGGGAGATTGAAAATTCATTCACTTTATCTTAGCGCGCGAGACTCTCTTCTCTGCTCAAACTTTTCTCGAACGAAGTTTGACAACCATCACATGTAATCTTTCTTTCATCTGATACAAATGCATGTTAATTTACTACTTTAGGTATGATTTTTTTTTTGACCGATTATTTTCGTGTTGTTGTCCTTCATAGTCGTATTCTGTTTTCTCTCTCATGTGTGACAACACTTTATTCCGATGAACCAAGGTTAATTTTCGTTTTCGTTTTCGTTTTGAAGAACTTATTTGTTGAACTTGTTTCTTGTTATTTTTTGTTGAACTTCTTTGTTGTTATTTTTGGGTGAACTTGTTTGTTGTTGTTGTTTGATTGAACTTGTTTGTTGTTTGATTGGACTTGTTTGTTGTTTTTCATTGTTGTTTGTTGTTGATATTATATTACACGTTCATAATTCATGCTTTACAAAATATCAAAAATTGAAATTTGTTGTTTTTTTGTTTTTCAGATCTCGTAAAGTTGTAAAAAAGGATCAAAATTAATTTAAAAAAATAAAAAAATTGATTAACATCGTTTATTGATAAAATTCGACATCAAGTTTAATGTCGAATTTTTTAAATTCGACGTCAATTTAACGTCTCCCGATATGACATCGTTCTCGAATTCGACGTGAAAGGCCCAAAGTATTCGACGTTGTATGTTGTTTTTGTACTAGTGACAACATTTATATATGAAAGGTATAAACTGATTCTGGTTTTGTTTACTTTTTAACACACCTCCCTAAACAAAACCCTAATCTCAACTAAAAAACCACATTTTCTTAAGCAAGACACCTCCTTTCACCGATTGAATCGGTGAAAACTCCTTTTTGCTTCGATTTGAACAATTTTCACCGATTAAAATCGGTAAAAACACTTCCTTTGACCATACGAACATTTTTCACATATTAAACTCGTTAAAAACCCTTTCTCCCAGCTCACCTCTCATCTGCGACGAAAACCCTAGGTTTTCAAAACCCCTTTCAACTGATCTTCACCGATCTCTGATCTTACCACTCTAATTTTCTTTCTAAGGGTTAGAAAGCGGTCTCCTTTCAGTGCTTTGGTCAATATATATGCGATTTGGTCTTCGGATCTGAAGTGTACGACCTCTAGCTTCCCTTTGCTCACTTACTCTCAGATATAATGAAACCTGATTTCTATTTGCTTCTCCCATCAGAAGTAGGATGCTTAGCTAGATTAATGGCTGACTTATTTTCAACAAGTAGTCTCATCTATCTAGCTAAACCAACCTTCAGCCCTTTCATCAGTGAACTCAGCTAGGCTTCTTGAAAAGTGGCTTCATAGGCAGCAATATACTCTGCCTCACAGGATGATAAAGCAACTACGGGTTCCTTTGTCGAACTCCATGAAATTGGCACTCCTCCAAGGAGGAAAACCTACCCAGCTGTACTCTTCCTGTCACATTTATCCCCACACCAATCTGTATCAGAATAAGAGGTAATTTGTAACTCTTTTCCTGGTTCTCCTCTTGGCAGCAGTATTCCATAGGTATGTGTACCTTTCAAATACCTTAGGATGCGCTTAGCAGCATTCAAATGAGAAATTCTTGGACTCTGCATGTACTTGCTTATAACACCCACATGGTAGTGTAGATAAGGCCTCGTATTACATAGATACCTTAAGCTTCCAACCATCTTCTTGTAATATGTAGGTTCTACTCATTCTTCTTCAGGATCTTTCTCCAGCCTCAAACCCACTTCTGCTGAAGTATTTGCAAAATTGCAATTGAGCATGTCAAATTTCTTTAATATGTCCAATGCATATCTTGACTGATGCATCACAATTCCACCAACAGTCTTAGTAAACTCAATCCCAAGAAAATAGCTCAACCTTCCCAAATCACTCATTTCAAATTCCTTTAACATTTGGATTTTGAAATCAAAGATTTTCTCCTCACTACTTCTTGTGATTAATAGGTCATCCACATATAAGCACACTATCAACTTCTCTGCTTTGTCATTATGTTGACAGCACTATACATAAAACCCATGTTCAAAAACACATTTCTCAAACCCAATGATGCTCATAAACCCATCTATCCTCTAATTCCAGGTCCTTGGGGCCTACTTAAGCCCATATAGAGTCTTCTTCAGCCTATACACCTTGTCTAGATGCTTTTTGACCTCAAACTCCTGAGGTTGAACAACATACACTTCTTCCTCTAGGTTGTCATTCAAGAATGCAAACTTTACATCTAATTAATGCAAAGTCCAGTGAAACTGTGTTGCCAAGGAGACTACCAATCCGATTGTCTCTATTTTGGCCACAGGTGCAAAAACTTCTCCATAGTCTATTCCAGCTTGCTACAGGAATCCTTTGGCCACCAATCTGACCTTGTGCCTAATCACAACACTTTGTGGATTTATCTTGTTGGGAGACAACTTTGTCGAAATCCATGTTTGGTTCTTCTCAATTGAGTCTATATCTTTCTGCATAGTCTTATACCACCTTTCATCTCTCACAGTCTAGTCAAATTCAAGAGGTTCATCTTATGCTTTTAAAGCATGGTGAACAAAATTACCTTATGATGTAATTGTTGCATCATAAGACAGGTCATAATCTCTCATATGTATTAGCAGTTGAGTAATTCTGGATGACCTTCTAACACTATCATATCTCCTCACACATCTGACTCCACTACTGCAGGTTCATCTTCCAACACAATGGTTGATGCTTCTTGTTTATTTGATTCCCACTTCCACATCCCAGCTTCATCAATTATAACATCCATGCTGATTATATAGCTTCATCAACTAACACAAGTTGTTCCTAATGTAGGCTCACACTACAAAAATACATGGAATTACCGACGAAATTTCACCGACGGAATTATTTCCGTCGGTAAATGATGCATTATCGACGGATTTTATCGACGGATGTAAAACATGTAGTTACCGACGGATATTTGTCCTTCGGTAATTATCGACGGACAAAATCTGTCGGTAAAGTCTTCAGTAATTACCGACGAATTTTGTCCGTCGGTAATTCCGTCAATAATACATATTTTAGTTACCGTCGGTCAAAAGCCGTCGGTAAATTCTTCGGTAATTACCGATGAACAAGTTCTGCCGGTAAACCCGTCGGTAAAAAGAGCGGCAAAATTCCCGCCTATTTTTTCTCTCTCTGTGCAAAGAAGACTATATTTTTCTATCTCACAAAACACTTTCGTCATTTTTTCTTTCCTCTCACCTCAAGACCATTTCTCACCTTCTCTAGAACCATTTTTCTCTCTCGTGCAACCATCTTCCCACACTACCACCGCTGCCATTGAAGAGTGCCACCACTGCCATTGGAGAGCGCCACTGCTATTGTCGGAGAACCACGCGGAACTCCATCGCTGTCGTGGGAGAACCACGCGGAGCGCCACCGCTGTTGTTGAAGACCGCCACCGTTGGCGTTGGAGAGCGACATCGCTGCCGTTGGAGAGCGCCACTACTGTCGTTGGGGAGCGCCACCGTTGCCATGGGAGAACCACTGCCGTCGGAGAACCATGCGGAGTAGTGCTGCCATCGGGATGCTCAAAAACTAATTGGGGATTTTTCCCAATTTTAGGGTTTCTAAAACAATTGGAGAACTTAAGTAGAGCCTTTGATTTTGGTTTTGGAATGAATTTGATTGTTGTTTTGATTTAGGAATGAAGAAAGTTTGATAAAACAAATTAAAATCTGAGGAAACCGAAGAAGGAGAAAGAGGAAGAAGATGAACCAGATCGAGATATTTACCGACGGGCTTACCGACGGCTTTTTCCTTCGATAATTACTGACGGATTTTTGTGGTAATTACCGACGAATTTGGTCTTTGGTAATTATCGACGGCCATAATAATCCGTCGATAAATATTACCGACAATGCTATTATCGACGGATCAAACTTCGTCGGTAAGCCGTCAAAAAAATGACATTATCGACAGATTTTGGACGTTTTTGACGGATTTTGGTCGTCGGTAATAATTGTTTTTTTGTAGTGTCATACAGCTTATTATATCCTCTTATAGCATTATAGCCCACCAAAATTAGAGAAACCCTTTTATATCCTAACTTCTTCCTCAATTGATCTGGAACATGTCTATAACATATAGAACCAAATATTTTCAAATGCTTAACATTTGGTTTTACCCCAATCAAAGCTTCTTCAGGTGTAATGTCATCCAGCCTCTTTGTTGGAGACAAATTTAAAATATAGGTGGTTGTCAGCACAACCTCTCCCCATAGGAAATTAGGGAGTCATTTACTCTTCAGCATACACCTAACCATATTTAATATGATTCTATTTTTCCTTTTTGTTGTCCCATTGTGTTGTGGTGTATAGGGAGGGGTAACTTCATGTATTATCCCCTCCTTTTCACAGAAATCTTTAAACTCAGTGGAGGTATACTCTTCTCATCCATCTGTCCTCAACACCTTAACTTTCTTCCCACATTGTCTCCTTACAAGCCATTTAAATTTCTGAAACATCTGCAGCACCTCCCCCTTTCTCCTATTCAAGTAAGCCCAACATTTTCTAGTCCAATCATCAATAAACAGTAGAAAATACATGCTGCTCCAGGTGTTTCTATTTGTATAGAACCACAAAAACATCTAAATAGACCTCCCCTAGCTTCTCTACTAACTTCTGGGTAAGTATTTCTAGAAACTGCCCATGCTTTGTTTGCACTGGATACATTATTTGCATATTGTCTCTGGTATGCTAACTTTAGGTAAGCCACTCACCATGCTCTTTTGGCTTAACTTGGATAAATCTTTGAAGTTTAGGTGACCAAATATGAGATGTCACAATAATTCTCCTTTGTTTTTTGATGTAGTAAAACACCACCCTGAATGTTCCCCTTTGTTAGGGTTCTTAGAATTTTATCAACAACATATTGATCAGAAATCTCATCCTTACAGGCCCTCATTCCATTTACCAACTTCTACACCTTGTCAAAATACTTTGCCACGGTTTCCCCTTCATCCATGGTCAGAACTTCAAATTTCCTCCTCAGGGTCTGCAAATTTTACCTTCTTGTTCTTGTCTCCATCACCATATGTATTCACCAAGATTTTCCACACCTCTTTAACAGTGGCAGCCTTGGAGATCTTGTTAAAGATCTTTGGGCTGACACACTGATACAATAGAAATCTGGCCTTGCTGTCCAGTTTCACCTGTATCTTGTAATTTTTTTTCTCCTCTTTTGTGGCCTTTGCACCCAACTCAGGCAGCCCATCTTCTATACTTCTAAAACATCCTGGAAGCCAAATATGGTTTGCATCTTGATGCGCCAGTCATCAAAGAGCTTCCCATCAAACACTGGTAAAGGCCCATGTATCCCTCTAAAACCTGCCATCTCTTTCTTGCTTCGATCTTGAAGTTTCTTTGATTTCCTTTTTTACCTTTAAGGATACACACGTTCCAAAGAATTCTTCCTATTATGGATACACACTTCCAGTCTTCAATCACACCCACACTCACACAGTAAAATTGGTTGAACCTATATCCTTGATACCATATTAAATCACAATTTCAAAGAAGAACATACACTGAACTTGAGAAGATTGACCGAGAGAAAATGAAGACACACAAACAAGTTACTGGAAAAAAATGAATTTTTATGTTTTATTTCAGTATATTTATAACATTTATATATGAAAAGTATAAACTGATTATGATTTTGTTTACTTTTTAACATTAACTAATACAAAATAAACTTTTTTACATCATTCCATGTTTATGTCAATTACGTATAACTTAACCTAAATAACTTCGTGATAGAATACCAGCAAGTAGAAGTTTTAATACGTTAACCGATGAAATAATATACTTCATAAGAGTTCGTATGAATGTATGTATATTTTCAAGCGATGTGACTACTTTCTTTTTTACACACATGTAACCACTGTCTTCTAAAAAGATAAAGTTATAATAATAAACTGAGAAAAATTGTATACAGTTAGCAAATAAGTCAAAATAAACTTCAGAATCTTAAGTACATGTACAAATCTACCACTCTTTTGTAATAATTACTAGCCTCGGGATACAGAAGGAATTTAACAGGGATTTGCAAAACAAATGCGCTCAATTCTTGAACAAGTGTCCAGTTTGTTAACCATTAAGATATTGCATGGAGTACACTGATTGAGGTTGGTGCTGTCATTCACGTTTGTGAAATATATATATATATATATATATATATATATATATATATATGTGTGTGTGTGTGTATATATGTATATATGTATATATATGTATGTGTGTGTGGTGGTGTTAAAAAAAGTTATAAATATTAGTAATTGCTTTCGTCAAAGTTAGTATTGAAGAAATAACTGGCCTTGATTTTTGAAATAATTTCACTTGGAATTATTTGCTTTGATTCTAGTTTACCCTTTAAAAATGATTTAATTTTTTAAAATTAAAAACTATTTTTTAAACGACGTTTTTTTCTCAAAACAGAGGTTTCATCTTCCCAAATTTAAAATTATTTTAATTTTAATATTTAAAATATTTATTTTAATTTTAAAATACATAGATATGCATATTCTGAAATAAGTTGATCTTAACTATGAATGCCATCAATGAAAATTTCATAAAAATAAAAATGAAAAGAAAAGAAAATTTTAAAAATTACACTAATTTATGATAAAAATTATATTGCATAAAATATTGGAAAATTATACCTCTAATAAAAAAATATATAATTCAAAATATTAAATTACTTATATTATTTAATTTAATTTTCTTTTAAAAAAACATGAGAAATTTTTAATTTTATATATTTAAAAAAGGTTTAATTGCTTGTTTTGTCCCCAGTTTAGCTGTAACGTGTCAAGTTAGTCCACAATTTTAAGAAAGTTTCAATTACGTCCAAATTTGGTTTAAAAGTGTCAATTTCGTCCAAACGTAGTAAAATTTGCTTCAATCAAGTCCCTTCCGTTAAATCCACATAAACGGACGTTAATTCTTTTTCTCTCTCCTCTGTTGCTCTGCTCCTCTGCACAACAGACCCTCTCTTTCTTTTGAATATTTGCATACACTAAATGAATAGTTATAGTGATCACAATGACAAAGTGAAGCAACGGTTATAATTTTTGTTATAGGGATGAAAATAATGCATTTGCACTAAAAGTTGTCTATCATATTCTATATGGTAGTGTCTAATTTGGTCAATCAATATTTTAAGAAAATAAAAAGGTGTAAACAAATAATCATTTCAATGAAAAGTTTGAAAGAACGAAAAACTTTTAAATAATTTTCAATATCTTTTATTTTAATAAAATTACTTTCTTTATGTTTTAATAAATATTTTTTCGTATTTTATTTATATAAAACATACGCTTATATTTTTAAAACTTTATTTTTTACCTTTTTATATTTTTATTCAATATTATATCTTTAAATAAAATAAGAGAAATGTGTTGTTTACTAAATATATCAGGTAGATTAATTTTATTTTTATTAAAATTATAGTTGAGACGAATGTGAATTCTAAATCTAGAGTACATATAAATGTCACACATAATATTAAAATCTTCTTTAACATCATTTTAAAGAAGGTAAATGATATTTCTGCAATTATAATTTTTAATTTAATTGGTCTATACATAACTCTCCAAACTATTTAAAACATGTTTCTATTATAATTTATAAATACAGTTTAACTAAAAAATTATTGTTTTATAATAATCAAGTTCAGTTTTAACTAGTAATTAAATAGTTTGTTAATAAAACTTTTCTTTTATGGAGTGGATCCTTCTCTTTTGACAGTAAATGGAGACTCTTCATTCCAGAAATGTGAACCATTTGATTATCTTCCTATTTTAATTAACCTCTTTATATATAACAATTACATTATATGTAAAGTAAATGGAGACTCTTCATTCCAGAAATGTGAACCATTTGATTATCTTCCTATTTTAATTAACCTCTTTATATATAACAATTACATTATATGTATCTCTTAATCTAAACTATTCATTTAAATTCAAATATTAAAATAAATTTTAGTGTATGCAAATATTCAAAAGAAAGAGAGGGTCTGCTGTTGCGCAGAGAAACAGAGCAGAAGAGCAGAGGAGAGAGAAAAGAATTAACGTCCGTTTCTGTAGAATTAACGGAAGGGACTTGATTGATGCAAATTTTACTACGTTTGAACGAAATTGACACTTTTAAACCAAGTTTGGACGTAATTGAAACTTTTTTAAAATGGTGGACTAACTTGACATGTTGCAGCCAAACTGGGGACAAAGCAAGCAATTAAACCTTTAAAAAAATTAAAACACCAAATAGCGTGAGACTCGATAGACAAACTTCTAATCACATTAAGATATTTATATTAGTTAACCCTCTTAAATTTTAAAAAATAAATTATTAATGATTTATAGAAGTCTCTAATTTGAAGATTTAACAAATATGAAATTATAATTAGTACTTAAAAATGAAATTATGTTAGAGGAAGGGTTAAAATCTTGGATTAGAAACATAATCGTTCATGCATGTGAGCATACATAAAGGATAGATCAACTTATTAGTTTAATAAATTATTTTGAGAGTACAGTTTTAAAACATTTGCCTATTTTTATAATTTATCTTCTGTTACTCTGATTTAAACAGGTTTCAGTAACATAAATTTTTGAAAGTTTGGTTGAACAGTGATTTTTCTTTACTATGGTAGGTTTTTCATAACATCTTATTGTGTCCTAACTTCTTAAATATTGTAAGAATAAAGTCTAAAAGATTTCCTCAATTTTAAAGTTTAAGATTTTCTACATTTTGGCAATGGATATGTTATTCTTATGTATAATCAATTCATTAATAATAAATTAATCTTTTCATTTGATACTTTGCCTTTGTAAAATTAAAATTAAGAATATGTATAAAACGTCCAAAATGTAGAATTCATTACTTTGTTTGGGTTGGTATTGCTTTCTTTAGTATAATATATATTGAAATACTTCTTACAAATACAAAATATGGCATTTTAAAAAATGTAATAATGGTTAGGTTATAAAAATAAGGAAAACAATAACAAATAAACATTTCAAAATTTATTTATTAAGTTGATAACAAACTAATTATTGTAGTGTTTAAGGATCATATTAATCCACCAATATACACTTTTTATATTTTTAATGGCTTATATGTCCCTTATCTACATAAGATCATTATGGTAGAAATAAAACTGATTCGTAAAAAATGGTATGAACTGAAAACGTAGGTTGTTAATTTTGGAAAACCTCTATGCAGATAAAGACCCAATATACTCACAAATAAAATTATAAAATATATAATATAATAGAAGGGATTAATTTGGTAAAGTAACTTACACAAGTACTATTTAAACAGATTGATTATATTTTTATATATAAAAACACCAATTGAATGTAAAATAACAATGCAGATATGATAACAATTAAAGGATTACACGTGTTCTAATAATTAATTTTCTCTTTTTTTCTAATGTGGATATTTTTGGGCACAAAAATTGAGGTGTATTCTAATTTTTTAACTGATAATAAGTATTGTAATTTTTTTCTTTAATTTATATATGAACTTTGTATTATATTAGAATTCTGTCTATATGAAGATACTCTAGTGTATATTTATTTTGCAAGCTGGAATAAAGATTAAAACACTCTAAATATTCTGCATTATTTAATTTTATTTTTCTGATTAAAAAAATCATCAATCATTCAAAAATGTTAATTAAAATTATCTATTTTCATTTTGTGCTTTTTTTTATCCTTCTAAATTTCTTTTACATGATTAATTAAAGTAATATTTGAACATTTATAAATTTTTTGTTTTTATTTTGTATCTTCTTTTTCCAAGTTGAAAAAAATGTTGTGAGATGAATTAATACAATACAAAGATACTTTTGACAACATTTCTTTTATAACATTTTTATAATATCTACGTGTCATTTTATGATTAGTTTATGTTAATATTTATATTTATTATTATTGATTATGAAATAATTTTAAACCAATCATATAATAATGTATAAATGATATTAAAATATTATAAAAAAAAGTTGTAAAAGTATCATTATCTATTAATAAAATAGAAACAATTATCAGTCATATCCCATAGAAGTACCTTAAATTCATCTGGAAATTTGTATAAACACACCTTTTGAACAACCAATTAAAATGCGACACCACATAGCAATTTAAAAAATAAACTATTATTTTAGAAATTTTAATTAGGTTCATGTATTGGGTTTGGAACAGCTCATAATTATAGTGTCCACCAAACCTTTCTCTAACTTAATTTGCCCATTATGCTGGAGTGGAATTGGATCACCCACCCAGCTGTACAATGTCATTAATTAGATTTCTTTTTTCCTAAAATAAGCCAAAGAATTATTAGTGATGAAAAAGTAGAAGGCAAAACAAAAGTAAGATGGCCCATTTTAGCCAAAGAAAAATTCAAATAAACAAACACAGACTTACAATGTCTGAATGAGTGGAATCTATATACACGAAAGAAGTATGGTGCTACCATAAGAGGCGTAAGAGTCTAATCACATGGATCATAAATAACCTTACCACTATCTGACATACCATGCCAATATCAGTCAATCATATAAGCTGCAAAGTGATTCTCATATACTCCCATTCAACCAATACGTATCTCAACTGTTTCTTACCATTTAATCCTCCAAAATGAGTTTAATGTAGTGTTGATCAATCACATGCCTCAACACGTCGACCTATGAGCCCAATTACCAATGAAAATTTTGATTTTGTAATCATATTATGAATTACAATATTTCTTTCAAATTTAAATATTAAAATCATTGATTTTGTGTTAAGAGTTTAATGTCTTTTACATTATAAACTACATTTATTTATATTTTTATCACTTAATGATGTTTGATTTTTTTTTTTATAATTGTTTGCTAAATGTTGAGAAAATGTTAATGAGAAAAGATTATCCATAAAAAAGTTACATTAGATCTCTCGCTAGTGTCATGATTAGAATAATAGAAAAGGAAGAATGACTGAGAATTATATTATTAAGAATAGTTTATTAATTTGCTTTTTTTTTTATATTATAAAAATGTAAATAGATTTTTTCTTTAGATTTTGTATTTGTTTTAAACATACTTTTCTTTCATATTTATATATTCACTTATTAGTATTTATGCTAACTACTTACTATAACCATTATAGTAACATCACTATCAACATAGCATCGTCTAGAACATTTCAAGTACCAAGATTATCATCATAGATACACTACCATCATAATTATCCTAGTCATAAACAACATCATGAGCATTACTATATTATGAATACCATAGTGAAAAGAATCAGTCTCACTCCTGTATATCCCACCCGCCTATAGTTGCTCCTACATAGCAATATGTAGCTTGCCCTACAGATATACTCGAGTAGTCCTGCAATCCAACTAAGAAACATGTAGTTCTATCACACAAGGACAAGGAACACACCATCACCCTCACACAAGGAAGGTTTAATACCTGAAAAACCTTTTCTATGCATACAAGGCAAAAGGAAGCACTTATCCATAAATAGCAACATGATTTATCAGGTACAACTAGTAGACTTATCCTCCACTCTCATGTTCATCAACCACATACTCAAGTACACCCCAACACCTACTTTTGTTCCAATTTCAACCACAAGTCAAAACTAACCCTAAACATAACTACTAATCTTATTCTCTGATTATCATCATATTCCACAACTCTTCAAGCTTGGTTCACGTTCATTCTTCATCAAAATGCACTATTTTCAATCGGATTTCGAGATCCAATGTTTTTCCTTTCGGATTTCCATATCTGATACAATGTTTTTAACAGTTCTTTTTAATTATATTATTTGTAAATGTTTATTAGATTATTTTAAAATGTTTTATTATATTATTTTTAAATGTTTAATTAGGTAATTTGTATGAATTAATTTAATTTATAAAAAAATATTTAAAGTTGATAAATTTATTTAAAAATGATATGAAAATTTTAAAATATTTGTAGGAAGTGTTAAGTATTATTAATTCATTAAATAATTTAAAATAAATATTAAATATTTACAAACAAAATTATTTAATTCATAATTAATTTAATTAATTCAAATATTTATATATTTATAAAATTCTAATATTTTATTAAAAAATAACTATATATCTTAAAAATATAAAAACAAGATATTTTAATGGAGATTGAAAATCCTAAAGCAAAGAATCTGATGAAAAGATTCTTATGTTTTTATTAAAAATTAATCACATCTTAATGGAGAACATTTATAAGTATTTCAGAAAATTTTAAGAGAGTTACTCGTTCCACCACTACACTATGCTTCTTGCACCTCTCCCTTCCTTTTTTATCCTTCGATAATATTTAAATGAATGCGAATATACGTTGAATTATTAAACTATTAAACGGATGCGTGTACGGATATTGACATCCGTTCAAGACCAAACGGATGTGCCACATCCGTTTCCCATAGCACTCATATTCTACACTGCCAATAGTGTTATTTGAAAATACATGGTATGAACTCAACTAAAAAGATGTATAACTAATGTTAATTTCCTGATTTTGATACATTTATTCAACTTTTATATGTCATATTAAGAAAGCTAAAATACTATAACTTGAAGAGATAAATATGAAGACATAAGAACTGAAAATTCTTACTTATAGGCTTTCAATTAACTTGAAATTTACAAAATTGAAATTCGTTAAAAAAATCTAAACTACTAAGATTTTATTAGGATTGCCTAACTAAAACAAAAGTAAATAGCAGAATTTGTTGCAACAGCAAAAACTAAGTCTATCTCATACAGGAAAATTCTTACATTTTCAAGAAACATCTAGAGTTACCTTAATTCAATATAAATTTTGTCTTATAATCCAAAACAGCATCATAGACCTCCTTTTCATCTGCAAGAGTTTCAAATACACTTTACTTTTGCATGCATCTCTTAGTCCAGGAGATAATTTTTGAGACACTGCCTCCACTTTGAAATTGCCAAAGGTCTCATAGGTATAAAACCAGCAATAAAAAAGGAATGAGAGCTATGAAGAATTGGTGGGGCTGCCGTGAGAGTGGAAGTGAGAGTGACATAGATTTAGGGTTTTTTTAAAGAAGTAAAAAAGTAAAAAAAAATAAAAGGTTAAAGTAAAAAGGATAGTTTTATAATTAAAATTTTTTTGAGGAGGTATAGGAAACAGTTGAGGAGGTAGTAGAGGGAATAACTCTCAAATTTTAAAATGTAGAGTGAAATTATTGGGGATTTAGGATGAAAAGCCCGAGAATGAAACTAAACATGTGGAATCTCGATTAAGAATAGGAGTCCATGTTGGTTTAAGAGCTCGGGTCAAAGGGCTTACTGTTGTAGCTGGTTATTTCTTCCTCTACCTCCATATTTTCTTCCTGCACACTCCTTTATTTAAAAATTATTAAATACCCTAATATCATATTTCCTTACCATGCACCTCCTTCATTCTGCAATTCTTTCACCTCGATTTTGGTTTTGAAATTTATGTGACGGAATTTAATATTTTCCATTTGGTGTTTCTCCGAGTTATTGTCACTCTGGAAAAGAGTCTGAGCATTGGTAGCAATATCAGGATGCAGAATCAGAATAACTTCTATTAGGATCAATTTGGCCATCCTCTGTTCTTGAGGTGTTGAGGGGTTTTGTTTTTACGTTGTGTTCCATGTTGTAACAGAAGATAAACTTTGTTCGTTTAATGATTGATAATGGAGAGGACGCTTCCTTTTCTTCCTGGTGTTTTTTCATTTCTCATTTAGATACTCAAAATTATCACTATAAACTATAAATAGTTATCTTTGCACCGCATGCGTGTAAGAACCATTCCGAATTCTATTATCTTAGAAGTTTGTAAAAATGGATGTCAAAATCTTGTTTTTAAGATAATAATTGTGTCATCTAATCAGTGTGACTTATATTGTCTGAATAATATGACTATTGCATCGTGTGATCATGTAATCTTTTGGAGCATCTAATTAACATGTTTCATTGTATTATTTGATGGGTTTGAGTAATCACTTGAAACTTGACATATTATGTGCATTACGTGATAGAATTATGTATTTGTCTGTTCCTTGCAAATCACTTTCTAATCCAAGGTTTAACAGCTTAAAGCATTGAACTATGCTAGGCACATTAACATATATCTTCATTACTTCATTAACATATATATCTTCATTACTTTATATATTTCGTTATCGACAAACCATAATTAGAAAACCACTTAGAACAATAATCAAGACTAGGAGTACCTACAAAAACATTCTAACGAAATTAATTTAATAGTAAATATGATAATAAATATATAATTAATGCACAATTCATCTGTTTTAATGACCAGGTATTCCGTGCTGTGGCTTAACGCGGGTATTAACAATCCAGTTACATCTGACTAAAATCTCCCAAAAAAGCGTTTGGTCCGGTTGAAATCTCTGAAACTGTAAGGTTATCTTTTACAAAAAAATATTATTTGTTTTCAGGTATGAACTCAGGTCAAATTATCTTTTGAAAAAATCGTTCTGAAAAAAAATATTCCACGTCTCTCAGAAAACCAAAGTGAGGAGTGGTAGAAAATGAAGTGACATTAACATTACAAACTTTTTTTTGGATAAAATTACAAGACATACTAAGGTATGTTCCACTACAGCTTTTAGTAGCAGGACTTACAACAGCTACAACTAATTCCAGTTTTAATATTGGATTCAAAACCACCAAATAAAAATGTGGGGAAGAAGAAAGGACAAGAACTAATACATCACTGTTACAAAACTCAAATCTAAGTCCTTCCCCCACCCCTTTTTTTCGTCATTTCGTCATAATCAACATTTCCTCATTCAGAATTTTTTGGACATAACTTGATCACTTGGCCATCATCACCTTAACGAACTCCTCGTAGTTTATTTGGCCATCACCATCAACATCAGCCTCACGAATCATCTCATCAACCTCGTCATCAGTGAGCTTCTCTCCAAGGTTTGTCATCACATGGCGGAGCTCAGCAGCAGAGATGAACCCATTTTGATCCTTGTCGAATACCCGGAATGCCTCTTTGAGCTCCTCCTCAGAATCAGTGTCCTTCATCTTCCTGGCCATGAGGTTTAAAAACTCAGGGAAGTCAATGGTACCATTCCCATCAGCATCCACTTCGTTGATCATGTCCTGGAGTTCTGCCTCAGTTGGGTTTTGCCCCAATGAACGCATAACAGTTCCCAGCTCCTTAGTTGTGATACAACCTGAAAATTCAACCCATATACAATAAAATCAACAACAGCTTTTACTTCACAGCCTAGTCCATAATTCACAAGTCTGTTTCGATATTAGTTACATTAATATCATTAACCAGTCACTCCCACAGAGGATATAATGTATAATAAACTTTTCTCATTCAATCCATTTCAGGGTCCACGTACTATGTAACATTGTCAAACGTTGTCATGTATGAAGCTGTGTTCCTGATTTTCCCCGTTAGCATCACGATCTTGATCATCACATATTATTGACCAGAAAATGCAGAAAAAATGTAGAATAACGAGTAAACCACCTACAAGCTACTATTTGTTCCTTTCTTCTACCTCTTTTCCCAAAATTGAATAAACCAAATCGTCATACATAACAACATGACCTATAACCTTAAAAAAAACATTTTTCTTTCTGGAATTATATAAAAAAAGTCACGACATTACATGCAATTCACCTATAAAAAACAAAAAATTGAAACAAACAACAATTTTTCAACAGTCATCCGTCCCTTTATTTCTTCTCCTCAACAACCAAACAGAAACATGAAAAACAATCACTAGAATAAAAACATTAACGTCAAAAGTATTGCCCACTGAGAAACTCTACCAATAATAATTATAATGATGATAAACAACATAAGCACATATCACAAATGAAAAAACCCTTATACTTAAATTATTATTGACAAGAATTTCTAATTGGTTGATTCATATAAACCTTCCTAATTCGTAGATTTAAACTAATAGTGATAATAATCGAGATCTAAGCCAACTAAATTGAAAATGAAAGCGATCTTAAGAGAAAAAAAATATATCAGACTCTGTAATTTCCTATTAGCGACCGATTTATGAAAAGCGCAATCGCCAGAATCAAATTAAACACTCAAAGCATGAGAGAGCAAACCATCGCCGTCCTTGTCGAACAAGCTAAAGGCCTCCTTAAACTCGGCGATCTGTTCGTCGGTGAGTTGATCGGCCATTGATTTGTTCTTCGGTGAGAAAAGTCGCTCTTTCTTTTGTTCTTTCGTTCGAGTTTCTTCGATCGAATATGGAGAGAGAGAGAGAGAGAGAGAGAGAGAGAGAGAGAGAGAGAGAAAGCGCGTTTGGATGCGAATGGATGGATGGTTACAAACAAGTGTCGTTGGCGTTGTTATATAGGAAGGATCTTCTGTGGCATCAAAATCAATCAATGTTATATCACTGCTGAGTAACGCAACGCAACGCAACGCGGTATCCACACACCTTTACCGTTTTTGACTTTTCTCTTTTCGCAATTTCCTTTATTTTTAAATAATATGGAAAAAGATATTTTTACAACTCATATAATATATTACAACTTTAAAAAGAAACATAATTAAAATTTTTAATATTTAATTATGAAGTGCTTAAATTTTTAAGATTTAAACATATTTTAGTTTTTAATATGAAATTAGAATTGATTCTCGAAACTTTGATTTTTTTTTTCAATAGAAAGTAATAAATTTAATCTCTTATTTAATGGTGTTAATTGTTTTTATGTGATAGACAACATGACAACAATATTTTGAGCGATTCTCCCTGCACCTCACTTTCTTCCTCCTGCACCCCCAATTTTACTTTTTTACCCTTCATTTAATAAAAAGTCAAACTTAATTAAAGAATTAATGTCTAATCTCCTAACCGCACTTCGAAGTGCGGAAACTAGTGGCCGCACTTCGAAGTGCGTTTTCTCTGTAGCCGCACTTTGAAATGCGTTGTTTATATGGTTTTTATGTTAATCGCATTTTGAAATGTGGTTTTTATTTTTTATTTTTATTTTTTAACCGCATTTTAACTACATATATAATAATTAAATTATTATAATTAAATCCAAAATAATATTTAACTTACAGATAATAATTATTATTTAATTCAATAAACAATTTAATAATTATTTCAATTTCATAAAAAATTAAAATACTTAAATAAAATTAAATACATAATAAATAATATATTATGAAAATTAAATTTATTGAAAAATAACAAATTCAACAAAATTCAACAAAAGAAAAAAAATAATTCAAAAAAATAATTGGATTCTCCGTGCCGCATTTCGAACTACGGTGAGTGGGTTCGTGAATCTGCGGTTTGTCTTTGCCGCAGTTCGAAATGCGGTTTCCCTGACCGCACTTCCAACTGTGGTTTCCCTGTGCAACTCCAACAAACGCTCTCCGACGAACACGAACTAACCTCCGGCGCACAAACACCCAACCAAGCACATGCATAGAACAACAAAGAAAGCAGATGGAAGGTACTAACCTGGACGCCAGAAAAATGGAAGGTACTGGTACACGGCAGAGAGAAGAATAGCAGAATGAGGGAGAGAAAAAGAATGAGAACTGATTTGGAAGGGGGGTGTAGGGTTTGAGTTTGAGATGTTTGAGATGCGGCATATTGTCTTTGTGTGAAAGGACGAAGGGTATCCTCAGAATTAAAATATGTTTTGGAGGTGTAGGACGAAGTCAGTGAGGTGCAGGGAGAATCGCTCCAATATTTTACTAGAATGTACGGCGTGTTGACACTTTATATATCCTCGCGTAACAAAGTTTAGTTTTGTGAATTAAATTAATTTTTTTCAAAAATTGTATATTTTTTGCTATAGCAGGTTTTTTTTTCTTTTTTTACTCAACACAACAATCACCATCTTCATCTTCACATTCTTCACAGGAGTAAGACCAAAAACAATAAAATTATTACAGGTCATGACTGTTCACCTTAGTGTGTTGGCCTTTCCTAGGCATGCATTTAAGTGGTGGTCTTTTTGAGGTTTCGATTTGTGAAGTCAAAAATGGGTTGAAATCCGTGAGCTAATCTGGCTCACCACGGGTTTTAGTCGGGTTGGGTTGAAAAAAAAATATAATTTTTATGCAAGTCAATTTTGATTCGGTTCATTAAGAATCCGGCTCACACGAGTTGAACCCATGGTGGGTTGGGTTGGCTCACCAACTCACCTATTTTTTTTAATTAAATTAAATTAATTATTCAAATCCTATTTTTTTTTTATTGAAATCAAATTAATTAAATTAATTATTCAAAATGCACAACTTTTACTTAGCAATAGTGCAACCCTAAGATTATAGATTGAATAATATTATAGATGGAGATAAAGAAGAAGATGCTTCAAGAGAGCATAATACTGTCAATTTATCCATTCAGGACTCCAATTTAATAGATGGATAATATTATAGATTGGATAAATCAGGAATATATCATTTGTTTTATCTTGGTTTTAAACTTATCTACAAGCATGACAGTTTTATCTTGTGCTATATATTTTTGTTAACGACTATATGTAGTTTCTTGGTCAAACGGTTGTGTATGTCTCATTAAACTAAATTAGCAAAATTTTATGCTTGATAGCTTATAATATATATAATAATATATTTCTTTTGTTTCATTTTCTTTTATATCAATTGGTCCAATTATTACTATTTCAATTTGATCGATCAAAGTAATATTATAAGAATCAGAGAAGAAGAGGGTGAAGAAAAAGTTAATTAAGTGAGCTAATGAGCCAACCCGTTTAACCCACCAACCCGTGGTGGGTCGGGTCGGGTTCGAATTTTTCGGTTTGCTAATAAATGAGCCGAGTTGGGTTGACTCACTAAGTGGCCAACCTGTGGTGGGTCGAGTCGGGTTGGGCTGGGTTACTCGTTTTGATAGCTCTAGTTTCGATGCCACCACGAACTGGTTGGATCAAGTGAAATTGTATGTGCTGGGTTTTGTAGAGATTCTTTTGAAATTGATGGGGTTTAGGAGAGAGGGGGGATAAGAGAGAGGTGGGAAGGAAAGAGCTTTAAGCAACAAAGATAATGAGTAGAAATTAAAGGTGAGCTTTAAAAAGCATGATTTCTTTTCAAAAAAGAAATTGCTTTCTTGTTATGTTGATGAAGTTTTTAATTATATATATAAGTGGGTTTGTATTTGTGTGTTGATTTTATCTTTGTTTGTGATGGTTTTGAAGGAGTAAATGAAGGGTTTTGGTTAAAGTGGAATAGAAGAACTTAAGAGACATTTGAGGGGCCTTATTCTAATTGTTTACATTAATTTTGACCCATGAGAACAAAAGCTTAGGCCTACTCAACTTAGTTGTAGGTCAATCTATTTGTACGTGCTTGGCCATGACTTTTATGGTCAGTCTCTTAACTAGAGTTTTGTAATCATCACTTTCCTTTTAATAACATTTTGTCTCCAAATATAGAGGTTTTGCTTCACCATTTGTTCCTCTACAAAAGGAATAAGATCACTAACATTAAAGGTGAGACAAATCTAACTTATATGCATTATTGTTGACTGTTTTGGTCACTTGAAAGGGACTATCTCTTTCCCTTATTATTGTGTTTAGTATATCTCTATCTTTGTTGTTGGATCCCTTTCATGTAGTTTTTTTTTACAAAAGTCTTACCTACCTACCCCTTCTTTATGAAACAAATTAATAGGGTTGGGTAAATGTAGCAAGTTTAAAGGAGTGATGGAAATCACCCTTAGGGTTTGCAACTTAGGTCAATGGCAAGGCCCAATTTTATTTCTTTGTTTGTAAAAATGTAATATATAGTAGATATGTGAATAGGTTTAGCCTTTTGGGGCCTTGTATTTTTGGACCATTATATTTTCCTTGTAAATTGTTTAGACCTGGAAAGACCGAGGCCAATATCTTAGTTAAGCCTTTTGTTCTTGTGCTAACTATTTGCACAACCAAATGTGTAACCTAGTAAGTCCCTAAATCTTGAATGTTTTTCATGACTATTTGCATTACTTTAGGTTAGATGAAGTGGTCAATTAGTAGTTTTTAGCTTAGATTTAGTTAAGATAGCTTTTTAGTTGATTTTTACAAAATTAGCTTAATTAGGCAATTTTAGATCATTTTTAGTATAATTTCTTATATTGGTAGATTTCACTCACTTAGCTTAGTAGTAGTTTGGATTATTTTATTTTCCACTATAAGATTGAATTAAATAAGAAAAAACCTATATTAGTAAAAAACCTATACTTTTCATTCAATCTTATAATTAATGCTTATGTGAGCATGTTGAGGGAGGTCTTATCGTAAGGCTTTGGCTTAAGGTAGTTATACTCGTAAGGCTTATGAGAGCAGGCAGAATGTCTCTGAGTGAAGCTAAAGTTATAGTTTGTTAAGGGGAATAAAAGACCTAACATCTGAAGTGGGTTGATGATATCATTATGATGGTATGTATGAATATTTTATGATGCATGATTCAACATTTTTTTTGGTTGGGTAAGTGTATACGTAATTGTTTAATCTGTTAAGTTTTTGGTTGACTCACCCTTTTTTTGTTTGTCGATGTGTGATGATTGTATAACATGTTTGTTACACGGGACCAGATGAAGTTGCAAATGATGTCGGTAATAGCTAAAGTGACGAGAGAAGTTAGAAACCTTTGGTTTCTTTTTATAATTGTAATTTTGGACTTTGAAGTTTATTTTGTAATGAACATAAACTATGGTTAATTTTTTATTACCAATTGGAATAAAGTTTTCCAGTAAACGAGTCTTATTTTAATTCGTTTTCGCGAGGGTATCAGATTTAACCATATTCTAAACTTCAAGTGACACTCTGAAAATGGGGTGTTATGCAGCTGATAGGTATGAGATGTAGAAGGTTACATGGACTAAGTTTGATGGACAAATGACATCACAATCAGCTCAACTAATATAAGAAAGAATTTTAAGTACAAACTCTTGACTCAAAATCATAGTTCATATGAATTTTATGTAACAAACATCATTATGATATACAGGATGAGTTGGTTGAGCAACAAACTCAAGGTTCATTTGTTAGCTAAGGTAGGGAGGATATTCTTACAGCGGCCATTGGAAAGCTAGAGCACCCAGGTCATGTGTGGGGCATTGGAGGTGTAATTAGACTAAAAGACTACTTTGACCCTACACAAAGAAGTACAAAATCCTTGAGTCATGAGGCGTTGAGGAAGTTAGAGTTCCAAATGGAGGAAAGAATTAACCAACGTATAATTGTTATCGAGCAATGCTTTATGGAATGCGTTCAACAATAACAAGAAACATAAAGAGCATTTGGAGAAAGACTTTAGTCCATGACCCAAAAGAACGATGATCTCCCTACTTAAGATCCAACAGAGAACCAAAGGTTCATGCTTTGATGCAGATCATAATGACCACATTTGTCAATATGAGCTATTGGTTGATGGAGATACCATGCACGTAATGGTGTAAGTCGACAACTTGCAAGAGGGTAGACTATCCATGGTGATCCTCAATTGCCCCACCACACATGTGTGACTATTGATGAAGTCCGAGATCCTCACTCTCAAGTGCCTATGCTAACTTTTGAAATCCAATTCGTAGGGAGACCTTAGGCACATTTATAGTTTGGCCTAAAGCTTTAATCAATCCACATTTTAGCTCACCACAAGTATTATATTGTTATTCTTAGTATTTTTATATGAAAGTTAGAAATAAATTATTCATAACTTTTAAAATTTTTATTCCAGTTCGCTTGTCTTAAGAAAGAACCCATGTGTGAACCTTTGATCCATGAAGATTATGACATGGAAAAAGCTAAGGATTATCCTTTAGCAAATCTGATAACAAAATTATACAGGTTAAATAAAGAACTAGTAGAACTGGAGTGAGATTTAAGAGTATTAATGATGCATTGAAGATCATTGGTGGAGAAAGGATGTTAAATATTTCAATCCTACAACTATGGTGCATGTAAGATTTTTCATTGTCTTCCTTATTTAAATATTCAGTTGCTCTTTAATATATATATACTCAACTTTATTGTTATAGCTACATGAGCATTGTCATTGTGGGCCAAGGTCGAGTATCCATGCATGAATTTTTTGAACCTCAGACCATTTAACCTTGTGGAAACACAGTTAAATTCAAGCAATCATATTTGTAAACACGGATGACTGAGTCCAAAAGAGAGATGTACATCGTGTCATACATTGATGGGTATGTGTTGTTGATTTTACAATTTTATGAAGGTTTACTTAATTAAGTGACTCATTATTTGTGATTCATGATAGGGCCCATTGGTAATTGATGGTGATCATACCAAATCAATGCATAATTGTATGGCTTTGTTCCCTACTCAAGAAGATGAAATCTGACTTGAAATCCTTGTTACAAATGTAAGTGTTACATTATTTCATATCAATTCATTATGATATTAATGTATTAACTTATGTTTCAAATGTTTTAAATTTAATTAAAGTTGTGGGTAGGCACAGAGCACAACAAATTCAAATATTGTATCCAAAGGTTGAAACATATTGATCTTTAAGTTATTAATTTTCGTATGTGAATTTTAGACCTTCATATTTGACTATTTTCTTTATCATGTTTAGTGTAACAAACAATTAGATTCATGGGCATGCAACTACTATATCATGTCTTGGATTAAGACTATCATTCAAGCAAGAATTAGAGATGATTGAGTTGAGGTAATACTATATATTTCACATATCACAAAACTTATTAGAATGCAAACATAATAAAGTTGTCTTGTTTTTGTAGTGCTTCAATAATCCATCACTAATAACAGAAGCCACAATGAAGGAGATACGATAATAGTAGACAACGTATCTTTTTGAGCGATTGAGTTGGGATATACATTAGTTTAGTTTTAATACTTTGAGTTTTGATAATTTTAATTTTTAGTTTTACTTGTGATAACTTTAGTTTATAGTTTTGATTAGTAAATACAAAGTTGAAACTGAGTTCTGGATATATGAAATGCCAAATTGTTGCTTTTATGCTTTTTAAGTTTGGTAAAACTGTAAAAACGAATTATTTATTTAAAAATATCTAGGAATCCATTGACGTCGGTCAAGGTAAATTTTGACGTCAATTTGGCCCTTTTCACCATCCTAGAAAATTGTGCTCAACGGTCAAGGTATGCACTCAACGGTCTTGAGCGTCAGATATTCCAGATTTTTTACGCCAATCCAACGTCTCTTTTTTCTTCCGACGCTAAATTGTCGTCTCCCACTATGATGTTAGAGTTTGGACAGACATCAAAGGTCGAAAACAATGGATGTCAAAGATCGTTTTTGTAATAGTGCTTGCTTCTAGTTGACATGCCTATGTTGCTGATCTCGGGAATTCTCATTGTCTTGCATCCATTGATGTAACTCTTCGTTTTTCTTTTTCAAATTCTCGTGCTAGTAGAAATCCTCCTCATGTGTTGACAGGATTCCTCCATCACCTTCTATAGGCATTCACGTTCAATCTCTGATTGAGCATGGGTTCCTTGGAACATTTACGTACCTCCTTATTCTCTTGCTGCAACTCATCGATGTTCCGTATGATCTATTGCATGGTCTTCATCCTCATGATTATTGAGGCTGATTCTTGTATTCCTCATGGTAATGAGTTTCTTATAGTGAGCGAGGTTAGGATCAAGTTTTAGCGAGCCCCATGATTGGACGAAAATTTGGTTTGGTAAAAAGTTGGAGTCTTAAGCTGAAGATAAAAGATATAGTAAATTCTCTTACTCAAGTTAATAACTACCTTAAGCCAAAATAGTTATATTCCTTGACCGTGGGAGTTAACATTTTATTTCTAAACAAATAAGTTACAAATTGGTTATTCTTTGGAATATAAGAGAATATATCAATTATAAAATATAATAACAAAATATAAAGATAATAACCAAAACATCAAATCTCTCATGTAGAGTAAGATTTGTTAATGAAATTTAAACTAACTACTCAATATGGCCTAATTCTTGACCCAATCTTCTAGGTCGGTCTTTGAATGTCAACTCGATCCATAAACAATTTATGTTGAGGTTTGCTAGTTTTTCATGAGACTAGACATGAGCCAAACAACGTGCACTTCTCCTTTTTTATCTTTACTGGTAAATGTTGGATTACCATTGAACATATTAACTATGCGATGAGTATATCGGAAATTACCCATCTATCTCTAAACGATATATACTTTTTCCTTTGTTACTTACATACACATTAAAATAATATTGAAAAAACATTTATAGATACAATAATAATTTAAATTAAATATCTATAAATTAAATTAAATGACAAATTTATATATTAAAAAAATACTTTTTGTATGATAAATTTTATATTATAAAGTAATTTTTTGTAGATTTTATTTTATAGGACAATCAAATAAAAGACTATATTAAATTTCAATAATTAGAAAATGAACGAATATATAATTTTATATTTTAAAATTCACCCTCTAAATTCATAAAAACCGAAAGATAATGCTGCAATGATTAATTAAAAAATCTTATATATATATATATATATATATATATATATATATATTATTTGTTCATAAGGTTGGGAAGGGACACCATAAACGACTGTGCTCAGCAACAGATTTTTTTCGTCCCACTTACCTTAAACGACGACTGTTTCAGACAAACGGTGCCGGTTGGTGGTGCCGCCTTTACCGATCTCAAAAACTACGTTTTATCCATCATTCTCTTAAAACCAAATTCCTCCTTCCTCTGTATTCACAAACCCTAATTCAGAAGACAAAAGGTCGCTTTCTTCACCATCATTAGCGCGTAAGTTTCAATTCAATTCAATTCTCCTTTTGCGATCTTCTTTCGCTTTCCTTTTTCGTTCGCGTTGTTTTCGAATTGCTGGTTGAGCTCTAGGTCTTCTGAATTGAGCGATTTGTATCTGATTTCGGTACATGTTTTTTGATTGATTTTCTGCATATCGCATGATGGGTGGGATTTTGTAGTTTTCCATTTGTCATCATGATGAACTTAAAAGCCTCGTCTCCTGTCGACCCCGCATCGCCCCCCGGTCCTATGCCTTTATTCATGTTGAGGTTTGCAGCAATTGTGGTGTAGATTTAGTATTTTGTATATGAATATGTTGTTGAAGTAATCAGTCTGGCGTGCTGGTATAAGGGGTCGAGATACTGGTTAAGATTCATACTTGGTAAGAATTATGTTGATGCTGGTGTTGGCATAAAGGTGCGGGATTTTGAGGCTATGAGTGCTACGCCTTCATAAGTTTGATTAAGTTTTATTTTTGTCATATATATGTTTGATGTGGGATTTGAACACCTCCTTCACTCATCCATCAGGATTGGACATTTGTAATGTGGAGATTCTTTGACTGAAATATTAATGAGGGATCAAGTTATTTAAAGTGTAAGTCTATGAGAGTTACTTATTTTCACTTTCATTTTCTCTTAATTTAATAGTTCAATGTGAATTATTTATTATACCATTGTATTATAAAAATAAAGGGTTAGAATGAGGGTAGAAGCAATGATTTTTTAAGCAGTTAGAAAGTAAGAAACTTACTGTGTAAGTTTCTATTCCTTCTTTAAACGAACAAACCGTCTATTTCAAATCTACATTTTGCGTTTCTCCTTCTCTATTTAAATTTTTATTTAGATGAATCTAACATAGAGGATGTCTTTTTCAATGATGGTAATATGCAAGGGGGTTAAATATCTTAAATGAATTAGATCCTCTTTTCACTTTTTGGATTTTAGATGGAAGGATTAGATCCATTTATGTATCAGAAAATAATGTGTGCAGATTGTTATATTTGACTAACTTTTTAATAGATGATTTTGAATATTCTCTTGATTGTCAATTTAACTAATTCATAATAATGGTCAGTGTGTGTATTTGTGCTGCTGTATCCTATATTTTGGAACTTATTGATGTCTCTTTCTGAGTCTGTATCCATGCTTCGGAAGTTCTCAGTCTATATAGAACAATGTTGTTGACACGTTCTGATCCTCATCATGACATTAACTGATCATATAGTTTCCTATTTTTATTAGGAAAACCTTTTTCCATTTTCAAATTTGTTATGGAACTTTTAGCTGGGGCAAAGCTGCAATGGTTAGTGTTTGACATAAAGCAGAAGGGTTCTATAGTTTAGCTCATAATGAGTGATCCATTATGTTTTCTTGCACTTGAACGAGACTTGGTTCATTTGTAGAGGTAACTTTGACTGATCAGTCTCTTCTTCTTTTGTAAGAAGGCTGACATAACTTATTGGGGAAGGATGGAGTAACTTCATGAAGCACCGTGTAAAAAGTACCTAGATTTACTTTCACTGCTGTTTATTAAAGTCAAAGTGATCAATGGCTGTAATAATGTAGAATACCATTGTGACTTAATCTGTCTGTATCTTTATTATCATGATATTCTTGCACTATCGTATGGCTGTCGTAGCTTGCTCTTGAGGCACCAGAGGAGTTAGTAGGATGTGGAATGTTAAATTATCATAAGTGGGGGTCATTGTGTCATAGCTACTTATATGAATCTGTGTTTTAGGAATTTCTCTAGCCTGACAAAATTTATCTCACGTTAATCGTGAAGACTGGAAAATTATTTATCAAGTCAAACACTAGAAGATTTCTCAACTTACAGAATTATTGATTTTACATAATTTTTTATTTCTTGTATTATTTATTCTGCATTCAATGTAAAATCTGTTAGATAGGAAGATATGACTTCTATAGATTATTTATTCTATAAAATGAGAAATGACCTTACCTTGGTTCTGAGTTTGGTTTTCTTCCTTTTGCATCTTATTTTCAGGAAAATGGCATCTTCTTCAGACTCTTGGATGAAGGAATATAATGAAGCTGTAAAACTTGCTGATGATATCACTGGTATGATTGCTGAACGGAGTTCGTTTCCTGCATCTGGACCTGAAACCCAGCGGCATGGATCTGCTATAAGAAGGAAGATTACGATATTAGGGACCAGGCTTGATAGCTTGCAATCTCTTTTGTCAAAGGTCCCTGCGAAGTGAGTGTTTAGTTATTTCCTATATACTGATCGGGAAAAGTTCAATGGTATTATGGCAGAGCATAGTGACCTGGAACACTATTGGGTTGTAGTCATGTGATACTGTGTATTTTTGAAATAAATGTTTTGTGAAACCTTATGATCTTGACTAGATCTTTTATGTTAAATTGCATGCTTGTTATTGAAGTGTTTCCTTGTCAATAATGCACAGAACTGAGAAGGAGATGAATCGTCGCAAGGATATGCTTGGAAACTTGAGGACCAAAGTTAACCAAATGGCTTCAACATTAAACATGTCAAGCTTTGCAAATAGGGATAGTTTGCTTGGGCCAGAAATAAAATCAGATGCAATGAGCAGAACTGTTGGCCTGGACAACAGTGGACTAGTTGGTCTTCAACGGCAAATTATGAAAGGTCACTTTGAATTGTTTGAAATTTTAAAATATCAATTGTAGTCTGCTTTTTTTTTTTTTTTTTTATATTAATTTGCAAATGTGTTATTCAAGCAGAACAAGACGATGGCCTTGAGAAATTGGAGGAGACTGTAATCAGTACTAAACATATTGCGTTGGCAGTGAATGAAGAGCTGGATCTACACACCAGACTCATTGTATGTTCCCCCATGTGTTATTTTTCTTTGCTCCTTTTACAGTCCATGTCCTATCAGTTTGAAATCTAATAATTTCTTTTCTTTTGCTAGGATGACTTAGACGAACATGTAGATGTTACAGATTCCCGGCTGAGGGTAACACTCTCACTATAACTTCTATATTTGGAATCATAACTTGTTTTTAAGCGTAAGAAAGTTGAATATATGGCATGGTTTCACAACATGCACGATTTGGTGGAATCATGTGATATTCTCTTCAATTATGTCCTTATTTTTTTGTCTATAAATTCCTTCATTCTGATAGGTATATTGTCTTTAAATTGTTATTTTGAAAGTGAATCAATTTAACCTCCTTTCAAATACACGACACAGGCACACATTATTTGGTCAGTCTTTTTTGTGGTAGTGGTTTAGCTATAAAATCATACTTATTTGGGATAAATATACTTTCATCATTATACACTGTCAAGTATAGATTTGTGGGGATTTCTGCTCATAGTGTTACATTTTTATCAGGATATAAATGTTTTTGTATAACAATATTTAGTAAATTTTCTTCAAATATATTTGCATTTCCTTTACCTATGATGAACACTTTAATTTGAAAGTTTCAAATTAATATTTGACACGTGGCATAGAAAGCAAAAGTATGTGAAAAATAAACGAATGATATTCACATATGTTAATATACGTATTTCTGGTGCATTTATTTAAAAAGTTGTTACTTGTTAACTTTCCCACATGTTTTAGCTCTTGATATGAGATATTGTAGAAATGAAGTAGCTTGCAACTGACCTTTCGAGTTTATGATGTGTAAACAGCGAGTGCAAAAGAACTTGGCAGTTTTGAACAAACGTACCAAGGGTGGTTGCTCCTGCTTGTGCATGCTTCTATCAGTGATCGGTATAGTGGTTTTGGTTGTTGTCATATGGCTGTTGATCAAATATTTGTAAAGATAAAAATACCCAACTCGTGAACTTTCTCTCTTTTTTATGTTTCTAAATGTGTGCATTGAAACATGGCAACGTGTTTCTTTTCTTCTTTTTTTTCACTCGGTGTTTTGGCAATGACAGGAATTTACTAAGGTGTTGAAAGGTTTTATTTTGTAATTCTCAGTTTTAAAGTTTTGCCGTTGAGTGTTTCTGTTGTAAAAATCATTATATCGAAAGTGACTTCCTTTAATGACTTAAGCCAATTTGAGCTTTTTGGAGCATTTTGAATATTTGTCATGCGTCTTAGTTCCTATCTAATTACTTTAATCCAAATAATATTTCATCAAATGACAATTAAAAATCACCACTAACGTTACTTAGTTTTCCTCAATTATTTCCGAACACAGGCATCATGGACGTTTTGCCATTGTTTTTTCTCTTTGCTGAATTATTTTTGTTAAACAGAATTAATTAAGGGAAAAAAAAGAAAAAAAAAAGAAAAGACGGTATCATGCAGTTATTTTAGTAAGAAATTCTGTGTCAAACACAAAATACCACAATCAATACAACTCAAACAAACACAAGATTTTCAAATGTATTACATGAGTAGCTAAAGAAATCCTAATCAACAATCTCTAACGCCCTAGCCATCACATCTTTCATTTCGCATATCAACTTTTTGTAATGATTAAGGAAGGCTTCAATCTCCTTGGATGGGCTAAAGATTGGCATCATAGACTCGACTTCTGCTAGCATCCTTGGGACATCTTCAATAGCTCTGTTTGTTAGGGCCGCCAAGTGTGAGAAATGTTTCTTCCAGTTCTTCAAAATTTTCTCCTGTTCGATTCTTTAATCAGCTATCCAAACAATCAGCTCTTGGCATCTTTTATCCGACTCAGAGTCGGCGCTCTTTGATTAGTTGTTTCATTGTCTCTTTCTCTCGTTGTTCGAACTCGTCAATTCTGATTTGCATGTTAAGCAACTTCTCCAATGTCTCTTGCTTATCTCTCTTTTAAGCTCATCACACAAGTGTTTCACATGGCTCTAAGATGACGCAATTATATCATTGTCCAAGGATTTCAAGGCCAGTTTTGTGTTAGTTGCAACAAGGTTCTGGTTAATTTTGATGTTGTAGTCCTTTTTCTTCCTTTTGCTTTCTTAGCAGCTCCTCACACACTCCCCTGTTTCTTTCATTGTCCCATTTGAGGTCCACATATTCATGCTGCAGACTCTGAAGGTCGTTAGCCAACTCGGTATTCTTCTGTTTCAACCTCTCCACTTCCCCTTTCAGAAGTTTCACCTCCTCAGTTTCAGTGTCTTGTGATGGCTCTTCACAACTCAAGTGAAAGGCAACTAACTTGAATGGCAATTTAACCTCTCTAACTCCCTATCCTATCCATTGGCGGTACATCTACGGTCCATGGTCTGGGTCTCTCTTAGGACAAACCATCTATGACCAAGCACATTAAAAAATAGTCGAGATCATATGTGAAAGATGAATTTAGACTCTTTTTTGGACTATCTTGAACTATTACGGAGCTTCTAATAGAATATGAATAATTTGAGTATTGTATTTTGAGTCAAGTCTAAAATTGATTTGAACTTTGTATTATGGACCAAATAGTATAAGATATATTTTTTAGTTTTATATTATATGTCAAGTAATGTAGGGTTTTTGGACCACTTAGTCAAACAAAGATTAAGGTCTAATATTGATTCAAAGTGGATGTCTATGAGCTTAGTTGACCATGGGATCAAAAGTTTTAACATAGCTTGGTGACCAAAGATTGACCATGGGATCAAAAGTTTTAACATAGCTTGGTGACCAAAGATATATGAAACGTATCATGTGAGAGTGATCATGTGTTATTATTCTTACATTAGATAAGTTTTCTCAAAATAAGTGATTACATGTCATATGAAATGTGTGTGTTCTAAATAAAACATTTAGGAAAAACGTTTTAAATAAGATTCCACAATAGGTATGACACATTGTGGTCACCCTCTATATTTGGCTCAAAACTCAGAAATATGAAGGATTGGGAATTAACAAATGCAAGTATGAAGGCTTTAGTGCAACTTCGGCTGAAGGGGATTGGAGAGAATTGAGTAACGCCCGGAAAATCAACACTCTTTTCACTATTAAAGTGGGAGGGACGATGCACTGAGGAAGATAACATTAATGTCCGGATAAGAAAATTTAGAATACATAAAAAAAAGTATTACATTTCGGATTGATAATCAACAACGTATTATTATTTTTTAAATATATTTCAGATTATACAAATTTAATTTGTATTACAAATTATATAATTTGAAATATAAATTTACATTATGAGATGTATAATTGGAAATGATATTTGAATTTAGATTGTTTTTTAAATTTATATTACAAATTATATAATTTAGAATATAAATTTCTATTACAAATTTTATAATATAAAATATAAATTTATATTTTATATTACATAATTTGAAATGTACACTATTCAGAACTATAATTTCAACAAGTGTAACTAGAATTTAAAAAATGTATGGGATGCAGAAAGAAAACATGGAAGTGCAGGAAGAAATTTTATTATTTAGTGGCATGAAGTTGAAATCCTTTAAGACGAACTAGGGCTAATGCTTCCTCCATCCCCATAATTATTAATTGCACTCGTACAATAATAGGCGGCCCTTGGCCGAGTATGTTAACAAGTCCAGCAAGATTAGTGGAAAGAACACTTTGTTACCAAATTTTAGGAACCGACATTATTGAAGGATAAACCGAGTCTTTTGCTTTTGAAGTTAGTTTTCTAGAGCACATGACAATCAACTGACTTAAAGTCACTTAACTTTAACCAGAACAGAAGAAAACAGCGAACTGCACAAAAACTGAGCGCTAAAAGGCAATATAATGACTATAAACATCTACAACCTTTGCAGCAGTAGAAATGCATCCAATGACTTACATGTATCCAAAGTTGCGTAAACTTAATGACTATAAACATCTACAACCTTTGAAGTAGTAAAAATGCATCCAATGACTTACAAGTATCCAAAGTTCCATACACTTAATTATGTTTCAGAAAAAGTTTAGGAAATTCAATGCACAGCACAAATCAACCTCTCGTGCCATTTGCCAGTTTCGGAGCAATTTCACATTGTAATTTTTGTTAATTTTGCAATAACACCGTAAATTGTTCAAAAATTAATCTAGTTCTGCTTTCCGACTAAGGAACACAAATAAATTGTGATATAGCAAAATCTGCAAAACAAAAAAACGTGCAGAAGAATCAGAAAAGGCTGTACCAAGATGCATGCTGCTTTATTTTGCAACTTGAACATAATGAAGAAACTGAAATGAGTAAGCTACATATCATTTGAACGAGGTTAACAAATGGATGAGCACAAATAAAACCTACTTGAAGGTCGCTTAATCTCCAGATTTTCTGTATTCAGGCTTCAATTCATACGTGCCTTGATTAGTTCCTTTGTTGTTGTAGACACAAAGGTCTTTTAGTATATCTTTCAGAAATTGCTGTAAAAATGTGAAGATCCACCACATTAGTTAAAACAGGCTCTACTAAATTAATAACCACAAACAAAAAAATGTGGATTTGAAAGTATATTGTTTCTTAATGGTGTGTGGGCTTGTAGAGGCATACCTACTAAGCAGTAAAAGTACAACATACATCGATATCTTCATCACTTCTTATAAAAATAACATAAATGATAGAGACATACAATCTTAATCTCTCAAAAGTTCTCTGAAAATGAGATATACAACTCAGATTAACTTATCAACCTATCTTGTATAGATTAGTTCAATTGCACAAATTATTATATCGGACAGGTCTGAGCATTCACTACATATGCATATCCATTAAAAGCAACAAACTTTTATGGTTGCAGTTCATTTTGCGTAGAGATTTGAGATTTAAGCTTGTAAAAGTGCAAGTATTCAAGAAAGCCAGATTTTAAGAGTAAAACCACTCAAAACATATACTTCAGGTTGGTCGGTTTCTTGTATGAGGTTTCTTAAACTCCAATTAGATTGCCGTTCAAATAGCTTAAACACAATCTCTTCCATCTCCCCACGATCTCTTCTTGTTCTCTTTGTATCGGTTGCTTTAGCAGGAGTTTTCTTCTTTTCCTAATCCAACACAAACATCTGTTACAACTGGAGTATAAATTAATAAAATATATTGAACTGCATAACAAGCCTGTAGAAATAGTCCTCAGCACCACCTCTTCAACACCCTATATCTCATTTGTGTCTCATTATCAACCCAAAAAGAGGGGGGAAGGGGGGAGGGACTAGATGTGATTTGATCAGTAAGTTATAAAATGATGATGAGCTGACATTATGCCAAAACAAGGGGGATTCTCTTAGCATGAATTCATTGAGGAATAGGATTGGTAACAGGAAGGAGAATAAGCCATTACAGGGGGCCCAGAAGTTGAAAAACTGATCATCCCTGGCATTGGCCTCATATGTGCCCCACTATCATTGTCAATAACCTGAAAATAGAATGCAGAAGTCAAAGATAATGGAACTGTTTGCCTAACTCATGGATAAGGAGAGTTAGAGCCATTAGAAAACCTGAATCTGTCTACTTTTGACCATATACTTGTTTGTCCTTTCCCGGCAGAGTTTCCCATAGAGTTCAAGGTTTTGATTATGGGGCCTCATGTCAAACTTGTTCAGTATTTTTCCCTCCACAGAGATCTTTCCTACAATACAACAGAAATTTCAACAGCTGGATTTACATTTTGCTAAATTAACTTTGATAGAGGAGATTAATGATGCTTTAGATATCAAACAATACTGTCTAGAATAAAAATATCTTTAGGGAAAAGAGAAAGAAAAAAGTAGAAGAGCAGAGAATAAAACATCATGTAGTGTTGTAGTTGTAGACTAAGATATAGAAGGACAGCATATTAACTAAATAAACTTGTCAGTCTCTCTGGCATATTCAACAAAACCCCCCTAGAATGACTGCTTCAGCAAGGAGACCTCTGAACCTCATAAAATAAGAGACAATTGAAGAAAAACATTCTTGGAATTTTTACAACGAAAAGCATAGATAACAGCATAAACCTAATATGCTTTATAGGGAATTTCAGTCCAATAATATCCAGCAACTAAATATTTTAAATGGTTGTTAGCTGTTAAAAACAGCACCAGAGAAACACAAATAAAAAACATTAAGATAACATGTTTTCTACATATATGCCTTAAAACTGTTACTTTAATGAAGTGCAACTGTCCAAATAAAAGATTTGTTAGATCAGCTCAAATGTTGGAAGGTCAAATTCGTAACTAATTTAGAAAAGAATGCGCATGCATCATAAACTCCTCTGATTATTTCAAACATATGATTCAAAGCTTATACACATGAGGTCCACTTGTTTCAACCTAGAGAGTAAAAATAATGATCGGCTTCATTTCTTCTTTTATGAAGGAACACCCTCATTTCAATAACAAGCACCATGATACAGCTCATCATTTAATGACAGAGGAATATGGACAAGGACATAAAATTACCAGGTGATAATATTAAAGTAATACACATATCAGAATGTTCAAACAATCACAGCTATTTCACGTCAAACTGAGATATAAATAACAGTGAGCTTAACTATCCACCAATGTAACTTTCAATGTAAATGGTCACCATAAGATGAAACTTATTTACCTTGCTGTGTGTCTGAAAACACAGACATGGGAATGAAGTCTTTAGACATATCCATAACATAACATCTGGGTATATGTCCAGCTTCAGTTCCAGCCAACTCCATTGTAAACTGAGTATTTTAACTAAAGAATCAATTTAAAAGGACAAAAATCACAGGGAAAAGTGTCACTAATAGCTACAGCAAAAGTAACTATTTTCATATGATACAAAATACACGAATAATATACATATCATTTTCCTAAACAAAAAGATATAGGACAAAACTTGGAAGAACTTCCGCGTAGGCTTTTGGTGTTATTCTCCAAGCAGAAAAAGCTTTTCACCTTAGTAATTCTGTTAATTTTTAATACATAACTTTATTATGCAAATTAGCAAAGTTAAATTAAACTTCAATTCTAATAGAAACCAAGGTTTAATAAATCAACCTGTAACTAAGATTTTGGCTGCAATGACAAGGTTTTTCAGTGTCCGAAACCGCAATGCGACTGAAATTGTGGCTGCATCTGCCACATTTCTCATAGATTAAACTTTTGAACGCCCTATTCTTCTATCACAATTATTGCTTCACCTTAGTAACTTCGATTGATTTTTTAATACATAAATTTATTCCACAAACTACCAAGATTAAATAAAACTTCAATTCCGATTGAAAGCAAGGTTCTCAAAATCAGCTTGCGACTATGATTTTGGTTGCACATGAAGGTTGTATTAGTGTCTGAGGCAGCAATGCAACCGAAATGTGGCTGCATCAGCCACATTTGTATGTGATTTCAAAAATAGATGAAACATCAACGGTAATTTAAAACCTCGTCGGAGAACAATACCAGAAACGTATCCATAAAATTTTTATACGAAAATCATTTACAGCGAAAACAATGGCAGCAGATTAAAAACGAGTAATGCATTATTTTCCACCTCGACGCACTTTGGTTAATCCAAACAACTGAAAAGAAATATAATACTCAATTAATGAGATATCCGTAGGACTAATTCAAGGAAAATTGATCCTACCAGAACAGAGTCCTTGAATTTTAGGTCTCAACATTTGCACTCACACAATGTGGATCACGGCATGGCATCCACACATTCATTATCTGTAGATAGAGGAAAGGAGAAGAACCTGAGGAGGAGAATCGTCGTCGTTGGAGTTGAGAGGGTCGATAGAGACAACGACCTTGGCGACGGGGCGAGAGGGGTCGGAGGGAGGGGCGCGGAGGCAGCGAGAGACGAGGGGAGGACACTTCATCAGCCACACTGCTCTCTCCGCTTTCGACGTGTCCACGTACGCATTGTTCGTCTGTTTCGTGCCACCACCACCACCTTGGTCTTCCATTCTCAATAGAAAGAAGAAGAACACGAAGAGAGCGAATTTGCAGGTGACTTTTGATTTTTGAAGCAGAATGAAACCGTTTTGTTGGTTTTGTTCTCAGCCTGCTGCTGGTGTGGTGTGCAGTATTTATGTGGCATTATCATTTTATATTATTTTTATTTATATTATTTTTATTTCATTATCTGTACTAATATACAGAGTGTATACCACTTTTAAGAACTGTATTTAGCAATTGAACAGTTATTAAACCTGTCAAAATACCATTTAGAAGTTTAATGTTAAATGATTTTAGTAAATAATGATATAATATAATATTATAATTTCAAAATATTAAAAAATATAATTGTGTTTAATTTTTAACCTATGAAATAAATATACCACATTTAAATAAAATATTTTCAAATATGTATAGGATTAATCCCTAAATATTCAATATTATTTTTAATTGTGTCCATCCCAGGAGTAAAATGGAAGTGTTAGTATTAATCTAATAGAAAAAATTACATTGAATTTTTTTTAAAAAATATTAAAATCATATTGAATTAAAAATAAATAAATAAATAATAAATATTGTTATAATCATAGAAATTAAAAAATGATTAAATCACAAGTGGAATCCATGTGTTTTTTATTTATTATAAGGAAAATGATACTTTAACAACCTCTTTTGACAACATTTAGACACGGGACATGTGTCTAAATGTGAGTGGTCCGCGTGGAAAATGAAAAACCAAATGAAATCTGACGTGGAAAGGGGGCGGGCAGGGTTTTCAAGTTGGCGTTTCAAATTTCAAATTCATTTGGAAGATTGTAGAGAGAGAAGCGCGAACGTTGAGAGGGAGACTGTGACCTAAAGAGAGTTGGAGAAAGGGAGTTCGAGAGAGAGAGGTCCGACGGAGTGCTTGCCGGAGTGTCGCCAGACAACGTTGAAGGCCGTGTCGAAGCTAGTCAACCCCTCCAGCCGGTTCCGATTCACGGCCGCCGCAGCTCCGACGTTGGCCAACGAAGCGAAGACGGCATCGTCTTCCGTCCGGTCCGGCCCAGCGAACTAAGGGCACGTTCAAGGTCTCGCTTCGTCCCACCTGCTTCCGTCCCTATCCCGGAGTGCCGCCGGAGCATCGCCGGGGTGTCGCCGGAGTGTGGACTGTTCTGTGGACAAAAAAGAGGGGTTTTCCGGGTTGTCAGTCCCACCCACACCTTTTTCTTCGTTTGTGTTCCAACCGCCACACCTCGTGTTCACTCAAGGTTCGTTTTTTTTTATTTCAGTGGAATGAAGGTTTAATACATGCATGATGTTGTTTGTGGATGGTTTTGGTTATGTATGAAATGTCTCCCAAGTGGATTTTGTTGTGTTACTGATTTGTATAGATGTTGTTTGGTTAATCTTACATTGTTGTTGTAATTTTGTTGGATTGGTAGACGTAGCTGAAGTAGATGATGTTGTAATTTTGTTTGGTTAATTTTGTTCCCAGATTACTTAGAAGTAGCTGAAACGAGGGAAAACAAACAAGGCACCCCAAAATGAGAGTGGTGGACGTAGTTGGCCTTGCTGTGCAAAAACTGGAACCCAGGTACCCAATTATTTTGCCTAAGGTACCAGTTCTGTTCCTATACCATGAGTGTTAGAAAATGTATTTTTATGTGGCACGAATTTGTTAAAAAAATGTTAAGAAATTGTTCCCAGATTACTTAGAAGTAGATCAAATGAGGGAAAATAAACAAGGCACCCCAAAATTAGTGTGGTGGTCGTAGTTGGCCTCGGTGTGCTAAAACTTGAACCCAGGTACCCAGTTAATTTGCCTTAGGTACCAGTTCTGTTCCTGTACCACGAGTCTTACAAAATGTATTTTTATGTGGCACGAATGATATGAATTAATAAATTACTATTATTTTTTTGTTCTCTTTTTGGTTGTCTTTTAACAAATGCTCACAATGTTTGTTATCATTTCCATTTTGTTCTTTTACTTGATTGTGTTGGTGTAATGTAATTTCACTTTTTGTGTTGGTGTAGTGTGATGGAGGAACTTGGTGAACAAAGTAAAGGACGTGATAGAAGGAAGAAGGAACAAAGTAAAGAACCGTTTCAACAACCATTTATTTCATAATAAATGAGTTGTAATTGTGGCAATCTTTTTGACGTGATGGTTGAGGTACATTAAATGGAAAACATAACACTAAAAACCACATTATGTGCATAGAAGTAAAAACCGACCGCTATTAACATTGAGACCGAACGGTATGAAAAAGGATATTAGGGAACGGTCGCTAAGTATCGACCGTCCTAACAACGAACAAGACAAGGCCAACGTTAAAAGTCAAAAGTAAAGCACAAGTAAAACCCCATCATTTCAAGCACAAACCGAACAACCCTAAGAATGGGGCGAACGGTCGCTAAATAACGAGCATCCTAACAACCAACAACACAAGCCGAACGTTAAAAGTAAAAAGTAAAGCACAAGTAAACACGGATCATTGGAAGCAGAAACTGAACGACCCTAAGAATGGGCCGAAAGGTAACCATGGAGAACGAACGGCCTCATAACGAACGAAATATATATGGACCAAAGTCGAACCGAACGGTTAAATCAACTTAAACAGTAAGGTAAAGGCCCAACGGCCGTACAGGTGACCAAACGGTATGAAAGTTAAGAACGAGCGCTCTCTAAACAACATTTCTGAAATCGTTCGGCAGTGACTTTGGCAGACCGTTCGTTGACGCTCGGTTTGTAGTGGTCGGCCTAAGTGCAAGCTTCAACTGAACAGTGGGTAGTGATTGACCGCCCGTTCGTTGACGCTCGTTTTGGAGGACGTTCGGTCTCCATGGTTACCATTCTGCGAAGTCATCAGAAAACCGTTCGGTCATGACATTTTGCACACACAGGCCAACATCCTACACCACACTCATTTAGGGATGCCTAATGTCTTCTCGGTCATTTGTTGTATTTATGATTAATTTGGAAACAATTATTTGGGAATGTATTAACAAATTCGTGCCACTCCAAGCTCAATTGCTAACGCTCCAGCTGCAGGACCAGAACTGGTACCAAAGGCTAAATAAATGGGTACTTAGGTATAACTTTTTCCACACAAATGCGAACTTGGTACACCACACTCATTCAGGGTGCCTAATGTCTTCTCCCTCATTCGTTGTGTTTGTCATTAATTTCGAAACAATTATTTGTCAATTTATTAACAAATTCGTCCCACTCCAAGCTCAATTGGTAACGCTCCAGGTGCAGGACCAGAACTGGTACCAAAGGCTAAATAAGTGGGTACTTTGGTATAACTCTTTGCACAGACAGGCCAACTAGGTACTTGGATAAAACATTTTGCACATGAAAGTCAATTAACTATAACAAACTGAATTTTAACTACCAAATATATTTCTCAACAATTTTTGGAATCAGATTCGATGTGCAACCAATACATAAATATGAAATGTAACAACAAATGTTCTTTCATCAATAATCCCCAACATTCTACAAAATGCCTAAATCTTCCAACACTTGATTCCTCCGCACGTTGTCCACATCCAAAATCCATTGACAAACATATTGCTCCCTAACTTGTTGTAGTTCTTCCTACAAAGATAATAATGCACAAAACATGAATCCAATGCAACATTTGTATGAAAGATGCACGACTCTCATTTTGGGGTTCCTTGTTTGTTTTCCCTCGTTTCAGCTACTTCTAAGTAATCTGGGAACAATTTCTTAACATTTTATTAAGAAATTCGTGTCACATAAAAATACATTTTCTAGGACCCTGGGTTCACCAACATAACTAGTACCAAAGCCGAATGAAGTGGGTAATTGTGTTCAAGTTTTTTCACAACAAGGCCAACTAGGTTCACCACTCTCATTTTGAGGTGGCTTGTTTTTTTTCACAGCAAGGCCAACTAGGTCCATGACTACCAATCCAACAAAATTACAACAACAATGTAAGATTAACCAAACAACATCTATACAAATCAGTAACACAACAAAATCCACTTGGGAGACATTTCATACATAACCAAAACCATCCACAAACAACATCGTGCATGTATTCAACCTTCATTCCACTGAAATAAAAAAAAAAAATGAACCTTGACTGAAGCCGAGGTGTGGCGGTTGGAACACAGACGAAGAAAAAGGTGTGGGTGGGACTGACAACCCGAAAAACCCCTCTTTTTGGTCCACCGAACAGTCCACACTCCGGCGATGCTCCGGCGGCACTCTGGTGGCACTCCGGTGGCACTCCGGGACAGGGACGGAAGCAACTGGGACGAAGCGACACCTTCAACGCGCCCCTAAGTCGCTGGGCCGGAATGGACAGAACACGATGCCGTGTTCGCTTCGAGCGGTCGACGTCGGAGCTGCGGCGGTCGTGAAACGGAACCGGCTGGACGGGTTGAATATCTCCAACACGGCCTTCAACGTTGTCCGCCGGCACTCCGGCAAGCACTCCGTCTCTCTCTCGCTAGAACCCCCTTTCTCCAACTCTCGGCCTCTCTCTCTAGGTCACAGCCTCCCTCTGAATGTTCGCGCCGCTTCTCTCTCTACAATGTTCGAAATGAATTTCAAATTTCAAACGCAACTTCTAACCTTGCCCGCCCCTTGCCACGTCAGATTTCGGCAGCTTTTTCATTAAAAACGTGGACCGCTCACATTTAGACACGTGTCCCGTGTCTAAATGTTGTCAAATGAAGTTGTTCAAGTATCATTTTCCTTATTATAAACTTGTGGAAACATGTGTGTTCGTTTTTCTTAAGGATAAATATTATTATAATTATAAATTTAAATATAAATAATTTGTATAACTTTATTATAAATAATTTTTATTTATTTTGTAGGTAGTTTTATAAATAAAAATGATTAAGTTTAAAATATTATTTAAATTTAAAGAAATGGTTTGATAAAATAGACAGAATAATTTTTTAATTTAAATTATTTAAAGGATAAAATTAAAAATTATATGTGAACACGAAAAAGATAATCATTTATATATAGATGTAGAATGTAAAATCTCATAAAATAATATTTTAGAAGTGGTGGTAGTGGTTTAAAAATAATGAAACTCAATTATTTTAATATTAAATGGTTTTAATATAAATAGTTTTGTTAGAGAGAGTTTCGTTATTTTAAAACATGTCATCTCTTTAGAAATCACTTTTCTAGAGTTGTCTGACTTCTCTCTAGGATCTTCGCTCCAGGTTCATATGTTTGAAGATTGGAGACCGCTTGAGTGATCCTCGCGACAAGATCTTCAAATCTAACCGATTAGTTTTTTTCATAGAATAAATTAGTTTATGCTTCTTTCTTTGGTCAATTTTGTTTTTCTTTTTGCATGTAAGCTTTTGTGCTTGCATGTGATGTTTGAGTTTTCTATAAGACTCTATATTGATCAGTGGTCTTAACAGTATGCACTGATCATGTTTCTTTTGTTCGTAGGAGCATATAGAGATTCATGTGCATTTGGTATTTTTTAGGCCTTTTAGAGCGACTTCATCATCTATAAGGTAAGGGAAGCTAAATATTCTGTTTTAAGTTTTAAGTACTTTGATAATATGTGTTGGAATGTTTAAGTAGAATTAAATGGATTGAGCTTGCTAAAATTTTGTTATATTGTGGCATGATTGCGTGAATTTGGTTCGAATATTCGTTGTCTGATATTAAAAGAACCTTACTGTGATTGCTAGTTAAATGTACCTGTTTTGGATGCGTGGATTGGTGGATTTGATATTATAATTGGTTGGAAATGTCATGGATCTTGGTACAGTGAAAGTTAGAGTGATTATTGGTGTTTGGTCCTGAACATGTGGTGCTGAGTGGTGATTTTGTACAGCTGAGCGCTGGCCTTCCAATGGCCTTGATTTGGTCTCTGGACACAGGGCATTGAGCGATGGTCCTATATCGTTGAGCGTGCCCTCCTACAATTTATGTTTTTGGTTTTTTGTATTTCTAATTCTTGATTTGGCTTAGACTGATGTAAATTACTTCGGTGCATGTTTATTTTGTGGTCATAACATAGAAAAACACAAGAACACCTAGTGGAAAAGATGAATCATTCTAAGAGTAAAGCAAACTAGAACCATAGAAACAACAAAAATGGTAACAAAATTATGACAAGTAAGAACAACACATAAAAAGCAATAAAGATAGATAAGGAAACCAAGGAAACTTAGCTCTTGAAGAACCAATGCTCTTAATACCAAATGATGGAAACTTCCTTAGTTAGGTTGGGCCAAAACTAGGAGATGTGCATGGAGAGATGTTTCCTTGGATGGATGGTGCGAAAAAGTGGTGGTAAATGGTCCAAGGATGATGAGCTAAGGTGTGGATGGGGTAGAAGCTCATGGCTTCTAGGAGATATGGTGGTGGTGGTGTAGTGTTTGGTGACTCCAAGAGAGATTAGGCCAACTCAAGGAGAAAAGTGAGTAGAAAGGCCTCATGGGTTGTTCTGGTCTTAATCTAAGATGAGTAGTATGACAAAAAATGGACAACATAACATTACTCAACATCAAAGTTGAATACATGATAGGAGACACCTCTATTTACAGGTTAAGGATGTTTTCTAAAAATTTTAAAAGCATGATCTCCTACCTTTGCTCTTATTGGCTAAAACTGAGGCCTTCAAAGGAGTGGATAAGTGTCCACAAATTCTCTCCAAAGGACATGTGACCACTAACAAAACACAATCCTCTCTATTCCTAGAGTATCATGTGACCATTTATAATTTATATTTCATAATTTATAATTTAATAATTTTTTGTTTTATTTTTTTATTTTAATATTTCATAAATTTATAATGATATATTTTATTATTTTATAATTTTAATTAACTTTAAAAGTTAAATAGCACAAATATTTTAGAGAGATCTTGTCATAATGTTCTGACAAAATATTATATGACAATGTATAAAATGAGAGCTAGAAGATAATATAATTGTCACATCATATAGTTAAAATTCTAAAATAAGAATTCAATTGAAATTTTTTAACATTTTAAGGACTCAATCGATTGCAAAATTTTGATGGACACTCGATTGAGAGTTTGCATTAACTAATTCTTTGAACGAGTTCTTTGAATGAGTTGTTCTAAAATATAAATTTTAAAAAATTAATCTTTTAAAGATAATTCAATTATGTATGTATAAATAAAAAAATAAAATCAAATTTTAACAATTATTCAATAATACCAGTTTTTCATTAATAATTTTTTTTTATTACTTAATTTAAAAAAATATTTAAATAAAATTTATTTATAATTATTAGAATTTATTCATATCCGTACCATTAATATTCATACCCATTGTCTATCCAATACTTAAAAGAGTAGTCATCAAACCCACAACAAATCCACATAATGAGATGCATCATTTCATAATATCATTCAATCATATAAAATGCGATTTTTTCCTGGTAAATTGAAGAAGAAAACTAAAATTATGTAGAATTTCGCTAATTACTATTACTAACAAAATAAATAAGATACACAAAATAGTGTAGTTCAAAGCTTAGAAGCTCGTTTTCACCGTTAGACCTTATTCATGTGCTCTCTTCTTCCATTCCTTTCTCAGTTTACACATAATGACATAATAACTACAACTACGACAATACACTAACATCTTTCCTTTTTTTTTTCTTGTTATTGTTTTGAGTCAATGTGAGATTTGCAACAAATGTTAAGCTTGGTGGATCTCCTTATTTCTCATTTTCAATTGGGTTGCAAATATGGCACAATGTTTATCTGAGTATAGTAAGCATTCATCATGTTTATGGTTGATAATTTCAATGAATGGTGAATTGTGCTATTAATGTAATCTTTAAAACTATTCACTTGTAGAGGTTCATATTGAATTGATGTGTATGGTCATCCTTCTTTCCCTTTGTGGTGTTTGTGCAATTAACAATGCTTATGATTGTGTTAAATAGAGGAGGGCATGGCGGTGTGAAGTGCTGAAATAGTGGTGAATAATGGCTGAGAGAAATGGGCCTTCTTCATTCAAGGTTGGTTTTAGAAAGTCATTGTTTTGCTTCTTTACAATGACATCGCTTATGTTCGTCTTGTAGCGGTTCTTTGTTATGCAATCCACATATCATCCTAATCACATGGAGTATAATGTGATACCCAATTCAAAGCATTTATCTGCATTAGATGGTTCAAAGTATCAGATGCCGAAGCAAAATGTTGAATCCTCATTTGGGAACAAAAAACTAGTGAAACATGATGAAGGGAAATGCCACCAAAATGATGAACTTGTTATCAAGGTTTACATGTATGATTTACCACGAGAGTTCCATTTTGGACTCTTGGATTGGAAACCAAATGAGAATAGTGTCTGGCCATGTTAGGAATAATATACCTAGTTACCCTAGGGGCTTGAATTTGCAACATAGTATCGAGTTTTGACTTACATTGGATATTCTTGCATCAGAATTCCCTCAAGCTCCTAAGGCTAGGACTATAATCAGAGTTCAGAATTCTTCAATATAAAAACGTTCATGTTAAATCGGAGGGATTTACAAATATAATGTGGATAAATCTTTAAAGACAATAATCATTCACGCCTCAAGAAATCCATTTTAGATTGTGTTTTGATCAAATTCTCCAACACTTGTATCATATTATCAAGAAAACTCTAAACACTTCTTCAAAAGTCAAATAAAATATATAAAAGATTCTAAACCAGATGGTAAAGTTAAAGGTTGTGAGTCATCCCACAGTTGCCATGATTTGGGGTCCAGCTGACAAGATGTAGCAAGCAATCCACTTTGTTGGATGGACAATACCAGATTCAGTTTCATAATAGAATAACTAGTCCAATTGTTATCATTTTATTCCAGTATATTCTCAAATAAATCTTGTGTTCTCAAAAAATGACTAGTGGATTTTAAGAAAATGCTTCATACTTGAGTCAGGACTTTTTTGTTTCTTCGGCATCAATATGTCTCCAGGGGTTGAGAGCTTCTCTAATAGCCTGAGCATCCGGGGAGTTCTCCCAAGCACGCTTTTCTGACTCCAAAACAGTTACTTTGTCATCTGTACAAATACAAGGCAAGGAAAAATTGAAACAAAAATCAGACTTTTATAAAGTCAAAATCCTTTGGTGAAAACAATCATGGGGGGTTATCGCAATACCTTAGAAAACAATTATTAAATTCTCTACATACCCCAAATAACGTGTTTATTGGGCAACTTGGCCAAGACAAATAATGTAAAAGACGTGTATAACAGAGTTCACGATATTTTCCGAATTTCATTTTCATTGGAAGACCATGGTGCTCCATGAAAAAACATCACTACATTAGAATCCAAGATACTAATCTAGCAAACCAAAATCAATAATCAGCTAGTACTAGACAACTCAAGGCCATATCTTTTTCCTTTTCTTTTTTAATCCTTAATATGTTTCCTACCAAACCAACCTTATAGGTGTTCACTCAAAAGGTCATATCATATTAACCAGAATGAAAAATCTTTTAAAAGTTTTGAAAACTCACTTCAACAAGAGCATTAAATGGAAAATCAAGAAAAGGGTAATGCAGGGCAAGAGAGGTTAGAGAATAAGAAAGGAAAGTTCTCACACAGAAGCCAGTTTTGATCATGAACACCTCCATTGAAGCCCCGATCAAAGCAGATACAAACCCAATCTTCAAGTACCAATCAAGAAACTTCATTTTCAACTGAACCAAAAGGAAACAATGAATATTGAAGTTAAAATATGAATACACAACTGGTTAATTGCAAATTGAACACCACTTCTAATCTAACAGAGCTGCTGGAAATAGTTAAACTTATAGCTAACTGTTCAAGTACAAACTTATTGTGAAAGACTGCAGTCTCAACTAATGTATAAATGGATCAACATTTTTATCATCTAGAAGCATTTGACTACAGCCAGATAAGAAGCAAATTGAAGGAAGCAGAGGACACGTTGTGATTATGAAAAATCTAACACATTAAACACTGGAGTTGATATCAGCAAAAGATTTTTCACCAAAAGACAAGCGAATAGACAGTTGCTCAATATCCAAACACATGATTATTACCTAAATTGTACACTGCTCAATGCTGATTATCAGATCGACATTGAATTCAACTCAAACTCGACCCTAAAGAAAAGAATCACTAACTTCCGGAAACGGTTTAAAATAAGAGAGAACACAGTGCACTCATATTCCCATGATTTCGAGATTGTCCGACGAAAACATCAAATTGCAGGGAGCTTCAGTTCAGTTCTCTCTTATTCATTTTCTGACATTACCCAAAAACTAAAGATAATACAGAGAGAGAACTAACCATTTTTTATTTTTCCTAGAGAAGGAAGCGAAAAGAAATGGAAAATAACGTTGGAACGGCAGGGAGTGCAGGAATGGTCAGGGTTGGACAATGCAAGAATGAAAGGGGAAGAAAAACTTGAAGTTTTATTTATGCGTCTGAAAGAATAAGTTACATAACTCAAAAAAAAAAAAACTACCACAGATATTACATCATCTCCAGTAATTAGTCCTATCTGATAAGATATTATTTTACTTAGTTCTAATATACTGCATGTTCTTTTAAAATTTCTTACAATTTTATATCAACAATAAAATAATATATATATATATATATATATATATATATATATATATATATATATATATATATATATATATATATATATATATATAATTTCTTAATTTAAAAATCCAACTTGATAACTAGAGATAAATATTTTTTGAGGTTCAACTTTTTTAAATAATATTTGGGTCTTAACTTTAAGATCTTAATCATACCGGTGACCTAATTTTTTTTATAAAATTTAAGTTTAAAATTTATATTAATATGTTGTGAAAGATCAAATAAGTTAGAGATGAGATATATTAGGGTTGTTAGATGATGTGTTTATCATACACAACTATTTTCAATCTTGAAGTTAATATATTATTTTAAGTGTAAGGGAGAAGATTTTTCCCAAATTAAAGCTTAACAAGTTGGGAAGACGTGGAAATAAAAAATTCTGATCAAATTTTTTCCATCATTTAAATATATAGGTAGTGAGACTGTCATTGCAACATTTTTCCAAGGATTGGATGAATATTTTTTTGTAAAACATGGATTTGACAAAGTAGCACAACTCGATATGTTTTATAGTAGACTTAGACTACAAACAAGAATGTTATTGAATATCTCAACAAAAGTAATTATGATGATGAAGAGTGTTAAGGAAGTTACTACAATAATTGAATCACTAGCAACTAGTGATCACCAAGTACAATATGACATAAATTGTAGCTAGGGATACATGATGACATATTAGAACAAAAGAAACTCATTTCTTAGCAAATGGAAAAGTTGAAAAAGCATATGGAAAAGCTATAGCGTGAGTCACGAGCTTATAGTTCCACGCAGCAGTAAAATATGATTTTTTTTGTGCAGGTGAACACTAAAATGGTCATTATTCTGTTGCTGAAACTGCAAGGAAAAAAGAATTACACTTCATGAATAACAACAAAAGACCAGATAACTACTCCAACAGTTGGAGATCAAATCAAAACCAAAAACAACAACAAAGTTGGCGGCAAGATGGTGGTTCAACTAGCAAGCAATATGCACAAACAAACTATCATGGAAAACAACCTCAACAACATGATAGAGTATCAAAAATTGAGGATGCATTAACACAATTAATCCAAGTGTCTACATCAAATAAGAAAAAAACAGAAGCATCACTTAGAAAACTGGAAGTGTAGATTGGACAACTAGCAGATCAACAAGAAGCAAAGCTCACGGTCAACACCAAAATTAACTCAAAGGAGCAATGTATAGTCATCACAATTAGGCAAGGAACTATTATAGGTAAAGGAATTGGTGATGACTTGAGAATAGAAGAGAGGGGTGAGGAAGCTAAAACAAAAAGAAAAAGAAAAAAAGAGAGAAAGAGTGTGAGCATGATTCTAAAAAATTGAGAGAAAAACAAAATGTAGAAGAAGATGAGGAGTATGTATCTATTCAACAAGAAGTAGTGAGTGAAAAAGAGAATGAGAAAAAGAGAGATCATGAGAGAGAAAAAGAAAGAGGGAGAAAAGAAAAAGAAGTTGTTTGAATATGATAATCCTCCTATCACTTACTTATTGTACCCTCAGAGACCAATCAGGAAGGACAAGCAAAGACAATTCATAAGGTTCCTAGATATGATTAAAAGGTTACAAATTAATATACCATTCACTGAAGCCATGGAGTAGATGCCTACCTATGCAAAGTTCATGAAATATTTGTTAACCAAAAAGAGACAAATCTTGGAAGATGAAATTATGGAACTAGAGGCTGGATGCAGTGTAATTATTCAAAAGTCATTGTCATAGAAGACTACTGATCCAGGTAACTTCACAATGCCTGTAACCATAGGACAATTGAAATAGGGAAAAGCCTTACTAGACCTTGGAGCAAGTATCAACCTTATGCCATTGTCAATGATTAAAAAGATTAGTGATGTGGAGATCTTACATAGAAGGATGACACTGCAATTGGCTGACAAATAACTCAAACATCCTTATGGAATTGTAAAAGACCTATCAGTGAAGGTAGATAAATTCTATTTCTCTGTGGACTTCATGATAATGGACATAAAGGAAGATGCATAAGTCTCATTGATTCTTGGCAAGACATTCATGAAAACTGCCAAAGTCATAGTTGACGTGGATAATGGAAATTTAAAGGTTCGAGTACAAGAAGAAGTGAATTTTGACGTGTTTGAGGCTTTGAAATATCTAGCTGAAAGAAAAGATCGTTTCAGAATATATGTGATGGATAAAATCTGTATGGATGTCGTAAGCTCATTTTCTCCAACCTCTACAAAAAGTCTTGATGAATATTGAACTAGGAGGAGATTTTTGTGAAGAAGAGTTGGAATCATTTGTGGAAGGTGGCCCAATGAGTTAATGTTTTGTCTTTGCCTTGGTGAACTAGGAGAAAGGTATCCCCACCTTTGGGAGAGAGTGACCATGTGTCATGCTCTCAATGAAAAGGATTTTCCATAGGTAGTGATCATGTGTCATTCTAGGAATGGAAAGGATTCTCCTATGTTAGTGACTACATGTCCTCCTCCTAATGGGGAGTATTTTTACCTTGGTCTCCAAGCTAGTCAAGTTAAGGTTTCTAGGGTTTTGCTTCTACAATTTGGAGACACCTTAAGCCTATAAATAGAGATGTCTCCTCTCAAGTAAATTCATCTTTGAATTGAGTATTGTTATGCTGCCAAATTTGTGTCATACTATTCAAATTAGGTTACTAAGGCTAGAACACCCCTTCTAGGTTTTCTTTAACCATCCTTCCTCTTAAGTTGGACCAACCTATCTTGAGAGCACACCAAAAATTGCCATAGTCTTTCCCCCTTACTTGAGTAATATAGCTTAGAGGAAGAGGCACCATCTCACCACATAAAAAAAAATACAAACACAGCTCATAATACATGACTCACACACATAACAACTTGAACATAACTCAAGTACAATCATAAAGAAAATTATGAAATTTTAAAATATCATAAAGATATTCCAACAGTTGAAAATTACTAACAATTCTTTTTAAAACTGCACCTACACTATAAACAAACTTAATCCAACTCTTAAAACATTTGGCACACCAAAACACTTAGTTAGAGCAAAATAAATTGCATGAATAAACTAGACAACAAACAGGTTATTTCATCAACTTTCTTAAACACCTAGTTACACCACCAAAATTGCACACACCAAACCGGAAATATACATAACTCAAACCATATAATTTAGTTCTAACGTTCAAACTAGATTTTTCAGTAGCTTTTATTCAACTATAATAGATTTTAACCTTGAACACCAATCCTATAGTTACTTTAACCAAGACTGAACCTGCACCAATTATGTTAAGAACAAAATAGGCCTAACAACACCAACTTGTACCAACCACATCAATCTAGCCACCAAACTGATACAGTATTAAGGGTTTATGAGAGGAGGAACATAAATTAATGAAAGGGTTAGGCGGTTAGGGGTGGTTGCAACTGTTAGCACTTGGTTAGGTTAAGGGTGACCTTTATAAGAAGGCCGAAGGCTTTGGTTAAGAGTTAACTTTTAATATTCTTTGTATAGACGGGAGGGTGTTCCTGTGGAGGGAAATTGTTCCCTTGGAAGTTTAGTGTTGTACATTGGTATTCTTTGATTACAAGAATAATATACAGTTTTGTTTCTCAATTTTCTATGCATGTGAGTGCTTAGTGCGTTTAATTTACATACGAAAAATTGGTAGGTAAAAATTCGTAAGTAAACTCACTTTTATAAATTCGTATGTAATATATATACATTACCTACGTATTAAAATTCGTATGTAAATATCAATAGATAACTCACATTTTTCTTATAGTGATGTCGAAACATTGACTTCAGTTATAAGGAGAACCAAAACCAAATACCCCTTCTAATTTATATATATATATATATATATATATATATATATATATATATATATATATATATATATATATATATATATATATATATATATATTATTTCAAAGGTATTTTAGCTTCAGTTATCCTTAAAATTAAATAATATTTTAAAATCAGAAAATGTATTTGACTTCAATTATAAGCAGAACCGAAGTGAAATATCCTTTCTAATTTAAAAATATTATTTAATTTTAAAGGTATTTGACTTTGATTTTCATGAGAATCGAAGTTAAATACCTTTAAAATTAAGTAATAATTTTAAATAAGAAAATATATTTGGCTTTGGTTATAAACTAAACTAAAGTCAAATCTACATTTTATTTATTTATTTATGATTTAATGTTTTAGTTCTTAGTGAACCGAAGCGAAATATTGAATTGTATGCCTTAGTTCATAATCGATGTCAAAAACGCACATTTTTTTACTTCACCTTAACATGATTTGGTTGTAAAATTGAAACTCAATGTCCAAAATAACTAGTGTTATAGCCTTTCGCTACACTAGTGAGCGATCATTTGCAATTTTTCGTTATAGTTGAGATACCAAAATCATATTTAATTCTTTATAATTTTCTTATTTTATAAATTTATTATTTTATGATTTTATAATTTTATGGTTTTATTATTTTATGATTTTATGATTTTATGATTTTATGGTTTTATACTTTTATGATTTTATAATTTTACATTTCATGATTTTATGGTTTGATAATTTTATTATTTTATAATTTGATAATTTTATAATATTATGATATTATAATTTTGTGATTTTATATTTCATAATTTAATAACTTTGTAATCTTATATTTTTCTATTTTTCTATTTTTATAATTTTATAACTTTGTATTTTTTGTAATTTTATAATTTATAATTTTATAATTTGTGGTTTTATATTTTTATTTTACTATTTCATAATTTTATAATGATATATTTATAATTTTAGTTAACTTTAAAACCTAAATAGCACAAATCTTATAGGTAGATCCTTGTCATTACGATGATATATTGTTACACAATATTATATGACAATATTTAAAGAGAGTTAGAAGGTAATATGGTTATCACGTCAAAAATCTAAAGTTGGAATTCAATTGAAAAATTTCAAAATTTTGAAGACTTAATAATAGACTACAAAAATTTAATGGAACTCAATTGAGAGTTCACAAACTTAAGAGAGACTCAAAACTTAACTAATCCTTTAAATGTGCTGTTCTAAAATAAATTTTTTTAGAAAATAATCTTTTAAAAAACATTCAATTTCGTAAGTCTAAATAAAAATATATGAAATCAAATTTTAACAATTATTCAATGATAATATTTGTTTCTTACTAATTTTATTTTGATTACTTGATTTTAAAAGATACTTAAATAAAATTCATTTATAATTATTAGCAATGATATATATACGCATACCATGGTATTCGTGTCCATCCCTTTAATATTCATACCTATTATCTATTTTAATTATGAGAATTTTTTTTCCATCCTACAAATACTAAAATTATGTAGAGTTCAAACTCACAACAAATCCACATGAGATGCATAATTTCATAATATCATTCAATCATATAGAATAAGATTTTTTACTAGTAAATTGAAGAAGAAAACTAAAATTATGTAGAGTTTCACCATTTATATTACTAAAAAAATAAATGAGATACATAAAATAGTATAGTTCACATCTTACAAGCCCGTTTCCACCGTTAGACCCTATTCATGCGCTCTCTTCTTCCATTCATTTCTTAGTCTACACATAATGACATAATAACCACAACTACGACAATGCACTAACATCTTTCCCTTTTCTGTTCTTCTTGTTATTGTTGTGAGTCAATATTTGCAACACTTATAGTGAGATGTTAAGATTGGTGGATCTCCTTGTTTCTCATTTTCAATTGGGTTTCAAATAACTGGCACAATGTTTATCTATGCATATAGTAAACTTTCATCATGTTTATGGTTGATAATTTCAATGAATGGTGAATTGTGCTATTAATGTGATCTTTTAAAACTATTCACTTGTCGAGGTTCATATTGAATTGATGTGTACGATCATCCTTCTTTGCCTTTGTTGTGTTTGTGCAGTTAACAATTCTTATGATTGTGTTAAATAGAGGAGGGTAGAGCGGTGTGAAGTGTTGAAATAGTGGTGAATAATGATTGAGAGAAATGGGCCTCCTTCGATCAAGGTTGGTTTTAGAAAGTCATTGTTTTGCTTCTTTACAATGACATCGCTCCTATTCGTCTTGTCGTGGTTCTTTGTTATGCAATCTACGTATCATCCTAATCCCATGGAGTACAATCTGATACCCAATTCAAAGCCTTTATCTGCATCAGATGGTTCAAAGTATCAAATGACGAAGCAAAATGTTGAATCATCATTTGGGAACAGAAAACTAGTGAAACATGATGGAGGAAAATGCCACCAAAATGATGAACTTGTTATCAAGGTTTACATGTATGATTTACCACGAGAGTTCCATTTTGGACTCTTAGATTGGAAACCAAATGGGAATAGTGTTTGGCCTGATGTTAGGAATAATATACCTGGTTACCCTGGGGGCTTGAATTTGCAACATAGTATCGAGTTTTGGCTTACATTGGATATTCTTGCATCAGAATTCCCTCAAGCTCCTAAGGCTAGGACTGTAATCAGAGTTCAAAACTCCAGTGAAGCTGATATTATATATGTACCATTCTTTTCATCTTTGAGCTATAATCGCTACTCCAAAGGTAAGAAGAATGAAAAGAAAAATGGGAACAAGATACTGTAGGAAAAGTTAGTGAAACATTTGACAACTCAAGAGCAATGGAAAAGATCAGGAGGAAAGGACCATTTGATTTTAGCACACCATCCCAACAGTATGTTAGAAGCAAGAATGAAGTTGTGGCCTGCTACATTCATTCTTTCAGACTTTGGGAGATATCCTCCAAAAGTAGCCAATGTTGAAAAGGATGTGATAGCACCTTATAAACATTTAATCCCTTCCTATTTAAATGACAAGTCCACGTTTGATAGTCGTTCAACATTATTGTACTTCCAAGGAGCAATATATAGAAAAGATGTATGGCCTTCTTGCTCTTTAATATATTAGTTGCTCTGGCCTTTTTTTGCTTTTCAGAGAAGATAGTTTTGCATTGACATCAATAATTCATGTAAGTTAGAAAACACTTTGTTTTTTAATTATGGCTAAACAATGTTCAAGGGGGATAATGGAATCCCTCTTTTGTAAATAGAAAATCAATGTAATTTAGGAGGCAGAAAATGGAAGAAGCTAATGTTTTAAAGATGGTATTTTGTTTGAGGCAACAATTGACACACTAATATACACTAATTTTAATGTTATAAAATATATTTAATTTTTTAATATATTAACATCGATGTATTTTGAAGGCTAAGTAGAAGGACAATAGCAAAACAATAAGCTACAAATTTGGACTTGTTGACACAAGCTACTGTGCATTATGCTTGAATTCAAGAAAATGTTGATGATTTTCATGCTTGTTTCGCACCTAGACTTGTTTGTCTTGAGATTTGACCCTTCCCCCATTATCCTCAAAGTGAGAAAAGGGATCAGTATCTCCTAATATAATAAAAATATACAGAATCTCATGCAGATAGAGTTCCTTATATGGAATGAACATCACTTTTATAACCATGTCTGATAAAAGAAGATCAACATTTTGCTAATTCACCATTATTTCCTTGTCTTGCTATTGCATTATAAGTATATTATGCTTCGAGATTAATTCTGGCTATCTTGAATATCTTCTCCTTATGATCAGGGAGGTTTAGCACGACAAGAGTTATTCTATCTTCTGAAAAATGAAAAGGATGTGCATTTTTCCTTTGGGAGTATTCAGAAAGATGGAATTAAGAAAGCAACAGAAGGGATACGTGCTTCCAAGTTCTGCCTTAACATAGCTGGTGACACCCCTTCATCAAACCGTTTGTTTGATGCCATTGCAAGTCACTGTGTCCCTGTCATCATCAGTGATGCAATTGAGCTGCCATATGAAGACGTGATTGACTACTCTGAGTTCTGCATATTTGTCCGTACTGTTGATGCCATCAAAGAAAATTTTCTTATAAACTTCATCCGGGGTATTAGCAGAGAAGAGTGGACCCGAATGTGGAACATGTTGAAAGAGATTGAACATTTCTTTGAATTTCACTTCCCTTCTAAGGAAAATGATGCTATCCAAATGATTTGGCAGGCCGTGGCACGCAAGCTTCCTGCCATCAGATTAAAGCTAAATCGTCATGGAAGGTTTTCTAGGTCCCCTCCAAGTACAGAAAAAGGACTTAGGTCAATACCATCACCAAGGAACTTTTGGTGAAGAAATTAATATTGAACAGGATATGAAAAATGTGGTAGTTATACCTAGGTTTATAACATTTTTTTTATTCTTATATTTATAGCAAACGATGTAATGCTTTTCCTTTATTTACTTAATTTTGACTTAATGTGTTTGTTCTATATTTTTTTTAAAATATTTAATAATGTCCCTTATATATTTTTTTAAAATAAAATATGTTAAGACAAGATAGTTTAGAAAAACTAAATTATTTAACAATTCAAGTTTTGAAATTTAATGAATAACATTAAAAATGAAATATCATTTAAAAAAATGTCTAAAAGATTACTGAAACAAGATCATCTAATGTAATAAGACCGTCTAAAAAAACTTGTTTTAAAAATTAACCTACAAAGTTGATCTAATGTAATAAGACTGTCTAACCACACTAGTTTTAAAAATTAACTTACAACATTAAACGAAATGTGTGGATCAAATAAATCTACTGTCTATTAAAAACTTTTAAAGAAAACATTGTTTTCTCTCTGTATTGTTTCAAGAAATAACGCCTTGAATTTATTACTTTCAAGTAGATCGTTTAAAGGAACATTTTCATAAACAACTTTGAACATGCATCGTTTAAACAAAATATATTATCTAAGTAAATGTTTTCAGAAAACAACGTTTGTTTGGACAAAGTCGCTAAATGATGTTACATATATATATAAACGAGTTTACTAGAACAAGTGTTTAATGAAACAATTTTGTAAACACGCTATGACTAAAACCTAGTACAAAACAGACTTTTTAAGTCTGTTATTTTGGGCCTTTTAAGTCTGTTTTATGACAGACTTAGATTCGGCATACGTAAATTTTAAGTCTGTTGTTGACTATCTAAACACACTTTCTTCTAAACAATGTACACCTTGTAAACAATCTAATGCTCAACAATACCTTTTATACTCTGGAAGATAAACGATGTTCTGTAATCCAATGATGATCCATTCTAAACGGTATCTTTTCATGAACAGACATCTAAACAAGCTTTTTCATAAACAATGCTTTCATAAGCTTTATATCTAAACGATGTTCCTTAAATGGTGCAAACTAAAATGATACTCGTTATGCTCTGAACCTCAACGATGGTTTTAGGTAAACGATATATTCTCAATATCATAAGCTTAAACGATGTATCCTTAAATGAGTTGACAAAAGCTAAGGTGTTTTAAACAAGTGGTATGACTTATCATTCATCGATATTGAAAATAATAAATACTATACAAAAAGGCTATCTTTGGGTGCATGCTCTAATCTCTTTTCTTGTGCAGATCCTACAGGTACAAGCCTCTATTACTCTTTTGTACAAGCCAGATAAAGACATTAAGAGATAGAAAAACATTCAAAGAATGTTTCCATAATTCTTTCTACAATGAAGATATCATACAAGCCTTTTTTGTCAAAGCTCCGCAAAAGTACAAAAAGTAATGCAACGTAGGGTTTGACAACCTACTTGAAAAGGCTATGATGTCTACAAGAAAGTCAAAGTTATGTGTCTAACAGATCTTTCTTTCTAATGCCTACAAATAGAAGACCGCTTAAAGAGAAAACAAGAAGAATTTGCTAATATAACATTGTTACTTTGTCATATTATCTTGTATTGAAAATTATCCTCTTGTTGAGAGTTACCAATTTGTATCTTGTAGAAAAACCCTTTGTGGTTGAATTGTAAATTCTGAAGAAAATTCAAACACTTATTGTTTAACTTAGTTGAGTTAAACGTTCTAGATAATTGTTTAGGCTTGATGCTAGAAATGGTTAAACTCGAACTAGTCAGATTGACTAGGAGACCAGGAGTGGTGAGAATACTCGTTGTAAACTTGAAGAGGTAAAACTTGTGTAATCTTTGATAAGATTAGTAGAACCCCTTAAGAGGTCTTAAGGGAGAACTGGACGTAGCTCAGGTTGAATGACCCGGTATAAAAATCCTTGTGTTATTGCTTTTATTCATGAATTGTTTTCCTAAACGCTTTTTGTAAACACCAATGTCTAACAACATCATTTGAATACTATTCAACCCCTCACTCTTTTAGTGTTTTTCCTGTGCTTCAAAATAAATGAATGATTGTATTATCTGACACAGTCCATCATATTCTAAACAACATTAATGCTGGTTAAAAGTTTTCTTTATTACATTAAGTAAAAATTAAATAAAGGAAAAATATTAAATTATTGTTATAAAACCAAAAGTACTATCCAATTATATTTACGACATCTTGACAATGTTTTCTAGTTTTATTGTTGAATATGTTTTTGGTTAGTTTCACTATTAGGTTTTTGTTGGCAATTTCCTCTAAGTTAACAAGACTAGACAAAATTAAGTTGATGTAGTGTCTCCTTTCGTAAGTCTCCAAAATTGGGTGGGTGATATTGTGGTACAAATTAAATAGGGAGACAAATTTATGAGAACATGAAAACATGTGTGTGGGATGTATGTAGGGATGCCGATACAGGCTGGTCCGTCCCGTTTTGGTATGCTTTGTACTAGTTTACAAAAAATGAAGAACCAAAAATAAAAACCAAATGACCAATTATTGTTAGAAGATTTTTTTTTATGAATTCATGTTAAGATTGCACTTTAATTAACAACTTAAAATAAAACATATTATAAACTATTCACTTATTTAGTAAAAATAATTTGGTCGATTGTGCAACTTGCCGTACCACTTAAATTTAGATGACTATCACTTAAAATTATTAGAAAGAATTTCTTATAGCCCATTGGTGATTCGCCTTTACAAATATCATTTCAAAAACATTTTTCTTGACGTAATCACAAATAAAGTGCTACCCCACTTCTAGATTCATTAGTCGCATCAAATAAAATATGATATGATCAACATAAACTTGCACAGTTAAAAAATATTTGTTGCGTTAAGGTACTTTCAACCTTTCCTCTTTCAAAACCATTTTCTAATAGAAAATTACTCAATCTTTCGTATCAAGCTTTAGGTTTCTTTAAAACCATATATAGACTTTTGAGTTTGAAAACATGGTTTAGATTGGATGTATCTTCAAATCCTTGAGGTTATTTTGACATAAACTTTGATTGTAGTCGTTTTGCACTCAAATAAAGATCAATCGTATAATGCACTATACTAATTATGAAATGCACAAAATTGGGTCTTTTGCTTCATAAAAAATGATAATTGTATAAATAGGGTTAGTTAAGCAAAGTCGTCTTCATATAAGTTCAATTAAGAATTTCACTTAAGAAAATACTTATAAGAATATGCATGAATGTTAGAAGCATAAAAACATGATATAAATTAAATATAAAATAATAGTTTAATTTTCCGGTCCTTCCATAGTCAAATTCTTTATTTATTATATTATTATTATTATTCATTCAACTTATAAGTGATAATATCAAATTAACTAAATAAGTATTAATTAATTTGTTAAGACTCTTACTTGTTCCAATATCTACAAATAAGATTCTATTTAGACTTCGCTTATTTCAATGTATATGAATGAACTTTTATTTCTTTTTACTTTCTTAAGCAATCAAGTACAAGTTTGAATTAACTACTGAGTTAGCATCAATTAACTCGTTAGTTTCTAACTTATTCCAACCTCTATGAGTGGAATTTTATTTATACTTCACTCATTCCAATGTTTATAAATGAAGTGTTATTTATATGTCCCATATTCCAATATCTACATCTGAAATATCCTTTTACTTAAACAGAAAGTAATCCAAATTAAACAAACTGATAAAAATTCTAATTAAAGAGTAAGATTGAATTATAAATAAATGTTCTAAAACAATCCTAAAAAGAAAAAGAATAGAGAAAATATATTATATTATATTTTGTTTAAAATTAAAGAATTACACTTTGATTACAAATAATCTCATAATTCAGACTTTTGCACCAAACTAAGCATATTTGCCTAGAATATTACCTAAATGGGCAAATTTTGACTAAATATGAAGTCGTGGGGGGCCAAAACGACTTCAAATGAAGAAGTCGTGCCCCCCTGCACGACTTCACACTGTGCATTTGACCAGTGGTGAAGTCGTGCACCCAAAAACGACTTCTGGGTCCTGTAATCGATTACAAGATAGTGGTAATCGATTACACATTGTTGAAATCGTGACCCCCCTGCACGACTTCAGTTTAGTAGGCAAAAATGCTTCTGGTAATCGATTACGACACTTCTGTAATCGATTACCAGTGTTTTAAGTGTGGAAGAACCACCCTGGTAAGCGATTACAAGTTTGTTGTAATCGATTACCAGTGTGTTTTGGTTGGTTTTTGAAAATTTCTATTGTGTTGTAAAACATTTTTTGAAGTTAATTATGTGTAATGATTTGAACAATTGAACAATGAGTGACCACTTTTTTGAAGTTAATTGTAATCAATTCTTCAAATCATTACACATAATTAACTTCAAAAAATGCTTTACAACATAATAGAAATTTTCAAAAACCACCCAAAACACACTGGTAATCGATTACAACAAGCTTGTAATCGCTTACCAGGTGGTTCTTGCACACTTGAAACACTGGTAATCGATTAGAGAAGTGTCGTAATCGATTACCAGAAGCATTTTTGCATACTAATTGTGCAGGGGATCACGATTTCAACAATGTGTAATCGATTACCACTATCTTGTAATCGATAACAGAACCTAGAAGTCGTTTTTGGGGTTCACGACTTCACCACTGGTCAAATGCACAGTGTGAAGTCGTGCAGGAGGGGCACAACTTTTTCATTTGAAGTCGTTTTGGCCCCCCACGATTTCCCCATTTTAGTATTTTGAATTGAATTTGCCTATTCTCGTAATATATGATGTATTTTTGCCTATTTTGGTAACAAAGCCCATAATTCATTATGAAATTACATGAGAATTAGCTCGCCTTTCATGTGGTAAGACACAACATAATGTAAAAATGTAAAAGAAAAGTGATAAGCGGTGATGGGCGGTGGTGAACTAAGATGATTGGACGATGGAGTTGAGCTTTGGAAGACGCTGTTTATATCTTCGGTGTCCAATTTAGGATCGATCCAAAGAAACCCACTTCAGTTGCTGAATTTTGGTACGTAACAAAGAGTCACGTTGACACGTTTAAAGAAACAAAAGGTTTATGCTAATTATAACTTAAACAAAAAGAATTACATGTAGATATAAATAGTATATATAGTAGAAAATTTTATATAATATTCATTCAATTTTATCATCAACCTAAAGAAACTAAAATCAAGATAACAGTGAAGTCTTCGTGAAGCGAATGTAATATGCATTTGCAGAGAAAATCATTACTTCATGAAGAATTTTCGCTTTACAAAAGGAAAACAAATTTAGATCAAAAGAATCTCGACAGTAACATTGTATGACTCAAAATAAGTTCTTTGTTATACCAATTAATGCTTGAACCCTCTCAAAGAAAACAATATAAACATTAAGAGTCATCTATTTTTGGAAACCTTTGTCTGGGTACTAAACAAAAATAAAACCCCTATAATATTTATTCTCTGATATTACAACATAATATTTTATTTGAATCGAAAGTAATCTTTTAGATACTTGGGTTCTGAAACCCTTCTCTTGGGCCTTTCACTACGTTCAACTTGCTCATCAGCCAAATCTTCAATTTCACCAGTTTCTCCATTTTCCATGACAGTTAAATCATGCTTCTCTGCTGATGAAGGAACCATCATTACCTTCCCAAACAGCTTGAAAACAACAGGATTTGTGGGTGCTATTTCTGAATCTGACGAACCAGGCCCATCTGCTTTGTCATGCTCATCAGTTTGTTCAATGTTTTGAGGCACATCACTTGCTGTTGAACTGCTGCTACAGCAAATATCCGTTTTCACTTCTCTACCAACCTGTTCCTTCAATGAAATCCCAGGTTTATGAAGTTCATCATCGCCACCAATGCTCATGGAATTAAGTTTATCACTGTCATCTTCATGTTGGAGAGTTGTTATCTCTTGCAGAACTGAAGTATCAATGGTATTTTCAGAAACCAAAATCTCAGCAGCAGAATGAGTCTGGCAAGGTTCTACTGTTTCAGAAGTAAACACCAACTTTGTGACCTCATCTTCCAATTCTGTAGTTTCTGAGACATTGCAGCCTTCCATTGCTTGAGATTCCTCATGTTTCAAATTACTTTGATCTTCATCTACCTCATCCCTATCAACATTTACCTCATTCATTGGAAATTCTACTATCTCAGAAGCAGGCACAAACTCACTGACCTTTTCTCCCTCTTCCACGATGTTTTGCATAATTACATGATCACTAGAAACAGTGCTTATTACTTCTGTTGATTCTGATTCATTCTTACTTTCAACGGGTTGAAATCCATCATGGTTCAGATTCCTTTGATCCTCCATATTATTGGTCTCTGGGTTTACCTCCACAACATTTACCTCATTCAATGGAGACTCTACTATCACAGAAGTAGGCACAAACTCAGTGACCTTATCTCTCTCTTCCATGATATCCTGCAAAATTGTACAATCACCGGAAACAGTGTTTATTATTTCCGTTGATTCCGACACATTTCCATCTTCCTTAGTTTGGAATCCATCATGGTTCAGATTCCTTTCATTGTCCTTTTTATTGGTGTCTGATTCTGCCTCCACAATTTTCACCTCATCCCTAGCATCATTTACCTCATTCACTGGAGATTCTACTATCACAGAAGTAGGCACAAACTTTGTGGCCTCATCCCCCTCGTCCATGGTATCCTGCATAAGTACACATTTATCATAAACCACACTCACAATTTGCGTTGCTTCTGAAACATCCCCTTCTTCATTAAGTTCGGATTCATCGAGGTTCAAATTCGTTTTATCCATTCTTGTTTCGTTATCTAACTTTTCCTCCACAATATTTACAACATCCCTGGAACCGTTTACCTCATGCACTAATGATTCTCCTACTTCCACGACATCTTCCATAATACAATCACTAGAAACTGTTCTTTCCTTTGATTCTGACACAATTCCATCTTCCACCAGTGGAGATTCATCATGGTTCAGATTCCTTTCATCCTCAATTTCATTGGTGTTTGATTCTGGCTCCACTACGCTTACCTCATTCACTAGAGACTCTACTACCTCAGAAGTTGGCACAAACTTTGTATCCTCGTCTCCGTCTTCCAAGATATCTTGTATAACTATACATTCATTAGAAATCATGCTTATTACTTCTGTTGATTCTGATGCATTCCTATCTTCCACGAGGTGAAATTCGTCATGGTTCAGATTCCGTTGATCCTCATTTTTGCAGGTGTTTACCTCATCCTGGGCTCCATTTACCTCTATCATTGGAGATTCTGCTCTTTCATAAGTAGACACACATTCTCTTACTTCATCTCCTAGTTCCATTATTTCATGCCTAGTTACACATTCATTAGAAACACTATTCCTTATTTCCATTGATTTTGACACATTCCCATCTTCCTCAGGTTGCGATTCATCATGGCTCAGGTTCCTTTGATCATCATTTTTATTGGTGTCTAACTTTGTCTCCACAACATTTACCTCATTCACAAGAGATTCTAATACCTTAGAAGTAGGCACAAACTTCATGGTCTCATCCCCCTCTTGCATGATATCCTGCACAATTATACTTTCATTAGAAACAATGCTTACAACTTTATCCCTGTCTTCCTCATGTTGGGACTCATCATCATGGTTCAGATTCCTCCAATCACCATTTTTATTATTGGTGTCTGACTTTGGAAGAGAATCACACAAGCCAACCAATACATCAGTTGAAACCCTCTCTCTTTGATCTACAACAATGGCAAGACTGTTAGAGTTTGATATACATGTGTTGATATCATCACTCATTGATGCTTTTAAAACATCATCTCTTCTCCAAAGGAAAAGTCTTCCTGAAGGTGTTCTTCGAGTGCATGGAATGACACGTTTCTTCAATGGAGTTTCACTCAACTTCTTTTGTGAAACAACATTCACTTTTACATTTCTTTTTCTACCTGATCTCCTCAGGCCAATTTTTGTTGCACTCAACTTCTCATTCCCTCTACTCTTTCGCTTTTTATCTTGCTCAAAGCAATCAAGCTTGTGACTTTTGTAGTAGAATTCAACACAATCAGCAATCGTCTTGTGGTCAAGGAAAGAAGCAATTTTTCTAAAATCTTTTCCAAAAACTCTAAATTTCTCCACGTAAATCTTTCTCTCATCAGATGTCCAAGGGTTGATCCTAACCCTTTCCTTCTCAACGGCCACTGGATCTTCAACCACTCCATTCCTAGATTTAAACATTGAAGTCATTTTATCCTTTTCATCCAAAATCAATGATGGCATCTTCAAGATTCTTTTCTTAACTTCATTTTGGGATTCCCAAAGCTGGCTTGTAAAATTTATCATTTCAGATGTCGGAACCAAGCTTAGCTTTTTTCCTGCTATAAAAACAGATTGAAATCAAGAAAAAAAAAAGGAAGTACAATTATTATTATTACAACCTAAATTAGAGTAAAACAACTATCAAATATTAATGTCACGGATGCATAATTAAAAAAAGTAATCTATAGCATGTGCATGATAATGGCATGACAGATGACAATATTCTATGGCGAAGTATTCTACCTTAAAAGTTAAGAAATGTAACTATTATTTTAGAAACACTAAAAAATTGTAAACAATTAAATATTATCCTATTTCTTTTTTATTTTATATATTATTTAAACTTTTACTAATGGAACAATAAGAATAATTAATATTTTTAACTTTAAAAATAATAATTAAATAAAAACTTTTTGAAAACCTAAAAAGCTTAGCTGGGAACTAAAGATGTTAATCGATTTGTATTCAAACATATATTTCGATCTATTGTTTTCAAATAAAAAATCCACCTTTCACTCACCAACAACTAGTCCATTTCTTTTATAATATTTTAGCAACTTTTAATTCCATATATAGATATCATCTTATGCCTCTCATTCATGCATGTGATAATTGTCTATATGATATGAAAATAGAGTTGATATCATTTATTAAATAACGACATGACAGTATAAATAACAATGTGTGACCATAGGTAAGGAATTTCTGTATAATGTCAATCAAATTATTTATCTGATATCTATAATCTTCAATTGTAAAGCATTCTGTGGCCATATGTAATTATGCAAAGAAATCAATAAATAGCAAATAACACTAACTAATATATGTAAGGAAGCAAATAGCAAAAAGCAAAATTAATGGCATATACTTTTAGCAGAAAGTCAATTGCAAAGAATGTTCATACCAGGGAAAGGAAAACGATGACGAGAGAACGAGCGATTGTTGAGACAATCATTACTGCTATGAGATGTTGGCGAGTTATTTCTGAGAGATCGTAAGAGCATATCCTTTTTCCAAAGATGATCCAAGGCTTTATATTTAGTTATTAAAACTTTTTCCTTAAATCTACCAAACCACTCTTTCTCTGCCAACTTTTCCTTTATGGCTGCATTTTCATTGGAAACTGAGCCACTGCACATGACCTTGTGACATTCTTTTGGATAAAATTTGTCAAATACTGCGTTTGATCCTTTTGCTATTTCTCTGTTGCAAGAAATAATTGTCTCACACTCACACAAAGTATCTTCTCTATGCAAGTTAGGACGCATTTTCTCTATATTTCCATCATCAGAGGGTGCAATTGGCAATGCTTCTGGACTGTGACCAGATTGCGATTCGGATTCTATTGTCATAAGTTCATTTTCTAGTGAACTAATTTTTGTCTGAGTCTCCTCCAATACTTTAGAAATAATAGTTTTCCATATCAGCACCTTTGTCATTGCATTGGATCTTCCTAAACTAGAGCTCAAATCAGCAGACTCTAACAACTTAACAACAGAAGTAGATAAAATATCAACACTATCTGTGTCCCCCGTTGTAGTTTTTACATGTAAAATATCACCCTCACCTGCTGCAAAGCAAAACCTAGGTCACAATTTAAATACATAATAAATTTAGAATCTTGAATAAATCTGGCTCACCTTATATATCATAATTCTATTTATCATAATTGCATACTTCTACATGTTAGTTTTCTTTCAAACACTTATATTTTCATTTGCATTCACCTTTCCCTATCTAGGTACATCAGATCGATATACATGAAAGATTTTTGTCCCTTAATGGAAACTATTTTTTTTTCTCTTTCCTACTGATTTCAATAAATGATGGAAATTCATATTACTCTTTTTGGTAGATTATAAAGAAAATCTTTGAATACTTATTAACTTTTGTGATTTTCTATATCTCTTTCTATCTATATCTATATCTATGTCTATGGATAATATATACCTCCTAATTTTAAAATAATTCTTCCAGTAATTTCCTTTCTCTTTTTCTTATTATTATTTTTAGGGAGAAATTTATCTCGACAATATACAAGGATGTGTATTGAAAAAGACCTAATTGATTTTTTTTCTTAATTAACATCTATTAAAAAAGTTTTGCAAGGTTTACTATAGAAGAAGCAGCAAAGAGAATCCAGCAACATACCTGATAAGAAACTGCATGCAACCGAAGATGAAGTTGGAATAGCAGCAACAGCAGCAGAAGAAACACTTAAACCTTCAACCTCTCTTTTCTTTTTCTCATACTTAGAGAGTCCTTCACCCCAATTCAACCTACGCCTCTTCCTACTCTCTTCAATCTCATTACTACTTTTCTCTAACCCATCTGTGTTCTTGTCCTTTTCCTTTTCCTTTCCCGTTTCTCCATGATAGAATCTTTCATAACGACTCCATCTCTTGATCGGATTCAACTGCACAGAACTCTCTCCCTCCTTCTTCTTATTCTCATCTTTATCGTAATGTTGCTCAAACTTTCCCCAGCTCTTCATAGAATATATATTTGAGGAAGGTATCACCACATTATCTCTGTCTTTCTTCCTCACATTTTCCAAGAACTGGGGTCTAGGATCCCTAGGGGCTCTAGTGTTTCTGCCATTGGACTCAGACCCACAACCATCACCACCTTTCAGTGTTCTCAGACCTATGCAGGAAAAAAAATGCTGCTCAATGGTAAATAAATAAATAAATAAGAAAGAATATTGTAAGTTTCTATTGATAAATGTATACAAAACCTAATGGGATTTTTTTAATCTGTGTCGTTAAGGAAATAGTACAATATATGGTATTCAGCTCAATTCATCTAAAATGTTAACACCACTTTTAATTTAAAACTTTAAAATAATAAATTTATGGATTTTTTTTTCTTATAATGTATTTAACTCTGTTATTTCTTTATATCTAATGTAGATTTTGACTCAGATTTTATCATTTCTGAGAAAAACATTGATACAAACAGTTCTAAAGAGAATCCATGGATGTACCTGATAAGGAACCGTAGTCAACAGAAGTTGGAGTAGCAGCAGAAGTTGCACTTTCAATTTTCTTTTCCTGAAGCTTAGCAATTCCTTCATTCCAACCCAACCTGGGCCTCTTCCTTGTTTCTTCAGTGATTCTGTCTAAACGATTCCATTTATTAAATGGCTTCAACTCCATAGAACATTCCCTCTCATGCTTCATGTTACGATCATTATAAACATAGTGGTTTTGTTCTATATGGTGAAGCCTTTGTTGAGTATTCATAGAATGTTTTTCCGTAACATTTTCCAAGTACAGGGATCTGCTATCTCTAGAGGGTTTAGTGTTTCTGACATAGGAGTTAGATCCAGAGCCATGGTTAGGATCCTCCACAAATTGGTTCCTAGCACCAACACCACCACCTGATGTTTTCCGACCTATATAGGAAAAACAAATTAATTAATCACCCTTGGATACAAAGAGAAAGACAAATAGAGAAATATATAAATATATATATATATATATATATATATATATATATATATATATATATATATATATATATATATATATATATATATATATATATATATATATATATATATATATATATATATATATATATATATATATATATATAAGGGCAAAGTATAAACTATCATTCCCATAGAAGAAAAAAAATTGATGGCATTCACTGATGTTACATATATAAGTGATGGAAATAAATATTATTTAATAATCTTATTTTCTTATATAATAGTTTTTTTTAAGTTTCTTTCATTTAAATAAATAAATAAAATTAGTTATCTATTTTTAATACAATTTTAAATAAGTTATGTATTATATTCGTTAACTTGTTCTCACCAAACAGTTTATAATAAAAAATATAAATAATGGTATAGAAAAAGTAATAATATTTTTAATTTTAAAAAACAAGTAAAAATTGTATTTTCATTAAAAAGGAATGAAACCATAAAATATTAATATTAAAAAAATATATTTAATAATTTACATTAAATAGAAGTTTGACTTTGGAAAGAGGATGTATGAGTTGTAGATTGTGCTGTAGCGTCTCCATGTTCACATTGAAAAAACAAATGTCCATATTTATTATATAATTTATATGTTTACAAATATTGGAATTTAATTAAATTATAAGTTATTCAAAAACTAAATTTGGCTCATAATTTGGAAAATTCAATTTTTTTTCACAATAATAAACTCATGATAAAATTACAAGTCCAAAATTATGATGAAATATAGTTTGTATGATAAAAAAATCTAAAACTAAGAGACAAATGAAGAAGAGAGCATTTAATAATTCACACATATTTAGTACTTAGATATTAATGTAATTCTTAATGTTATTAATGTAACACTCAATGCTATTAAATAATATTGTATAAATACTTAAATAAATATTTTTAAAACGTGTTTATGGAATTTATATAATTATATTAAATGCACAACTTTTCATTAATCGTTATGCAGACTGATTTAATAGTATTTTTGTTTCACAGGTTAATAATTAAAAAAGATTTAAAAGTATGCAGTTAAATTTGAAATGATAGATAACATTTTATTTATTTTAATGTGTATCGATATATTTAAGTAAGAAACTAAACTAATGTGATCCGTTGATGGATACTTAATTTTTAAATTAGTATTTATATAAATCTAATTAAATTTAAATAAATAAATATATTTTATCTACTCAAAATTATCAAATTTAGTTATGTTCAAATATTTTGTAATAACTTTAAAACCAATAATGAAACTATTTTTTTTTATCAAATTTATCATAACTTTTTACTTTTTGTTATTGGAAAGATAAAATATATTTAAAAAATATTTGTTTAGTTATTATTTTTCATAAAATATTTGATAGTAATATAATTAAAAACAGTAAAAGATTAATGCATTTTATAATTCTAATTAATATAGTACTTTTATAAATATAACTTTTTTTTTGTAATGTTATTATATTAAATGCGTTTATTAAATACAATGGATAATTATTAATTATACATTAATGAATATAGTTTTTTAAACAAAAAAAAATGTTTCTATGTTTATTATTTAATTTTATTCACAACTTAATAACAATATTATTAATATTTTTCAAATAAAAATGTTTGTAATGTTTGTTATAATTTTATAGATTTGTAATAATATCTTATCCATTTAAATTTGTATATTTAAAGCAAATGTATAGGCATGATGTCTTCAAAACCCATATATATATATATATATATATATATATATATATATATATATATATATATATATATATATATTACACATAGAAAACTGACCTCCACCACCAGCTTGTTGAAACCTAGTAAATCCATGTTGTCTGGTAGGAATATCATTCCTCTGGTGTTTCCTCTTCTCGTACAAACCTTTATGTTTCCATGTCGGTTTTGGAGACATAGACGATCAATGATAATATAATTCAACAGCCCACAAAAAATCTGAACACACAATGAAATCAAAATAAAATTTAATTAACACTAAACTTTGTCAGTATTAACACAAATTTATGTAATATTAACAATAATTAAATGAAAACTAGTTTTACATTCTGTATCTCTTGGAAATTTTGATTATAATTAAAATGATTAGAAAGTGGTGAATAGTGATAATGAAAAGTTTAATCATGAGAGAAACAAGAAACTCATCTAAAAGATTAGAATTCACTTTGAAAGAGAAAGAAACACAGAATATGAAATCAAACAAAAAATGTTCATCTTGTAAGAGAGAAAAGAGAGAAAGATGAAAAGAAAAACATCTTTAAGAGAAAAAAAAATGGTTTATGATAATCACATTTTTTCAATGGTAGATGCAATTGAGTCCCGTGATGATATCTTATGCAAACTGTATTAAATTTATTCAACACCCAAACAATTTTTTGGCTCAAACATTAAATTACAAACTAAACAAAAATCTTTGAATTTGAAAAGTTAAGCTTGAAATCCTTAGAGTGATGAAATTAGGATTATGTATCTAAGTTTCTCAAGAAATCTTGATCGTAATTAAGATAACTAAAAGGTGGCTAACGAAATGGCATAGGGCAAAATGTTAATCGAGGAAAAAAAATACGAGAAAAAAACTAGTAGGGATAAAAAAGGAAAACAAGACATAAATTTCTCACCTTTAAAAAATCAAACAAGAGGCACAAACACAACAAAGAGAGAAATGAGTTAGAAACAAAAGGAAAGAGTTTTAGGTTAAGAGGGAGAAATATGAAGAAGAGATGAAGAACTTTGAGAGAGAAAGATACAAGAAGGGATATAATGAATGTTATTTGATGACCACCTTTATAAGTTTTCTACAATGCCTAACCTCTTATAAAAATGGATGCATTTTACTCTCATTAAGACATGTTAAAGAATATTATTTGTTTGGCTTAGTTCTTGAATTATGAACTTAATTGTACTCCAAATCTTACATTTTCTAGAAAATTTTGATTGTGATTATAGTAACTATAAAATGGTTGATGATAAATGGACAAAGTGTTAATGAAGAAAGTGACAAAGAGAGTTAAGTAGAGAGAGAGAGAGAGGGGGGGAAAGAGAGATGCATATCTCACCTTAAGAAAGAAAAATAAGAGATACAATCCTTCGGAGAAATAGAAATGAGAGAGAAAAATCACCATAAGAGAGAAGAATATAATAAAAGATTTATATAAAATGGTGAATGTTATTTTGAACCATCTTTATAAGTATCTTTGATGCACTACTTTCTTTTGAGAGAGAAATGTGAACAAGAGATAAAGGATTTTTCTTTTGAGAGCTAGAAATAAGAAAAATGTGCCTAAGATGTGAAGAGATAAATAAGAAAAAGAAAATGAAAATGAAATAAAGCCATATATCTCACTTTGAGAAAAAGAATAAGACATAAACATGCAGTAAAATGAGGATAAAATTAGTTTGGACCACCTTAATTAATGTGATTATTTCTCCTCTGCCACGTGGATAATTGAGTCATTAAAGTCATTAACAAGTTTAGTCAGTTTTTCAATCTTTCTTTTGTAACCGTTGCCTCCTATTCAGTCACATGACAAGTCTAACTCGGTGTTGCTGTTACTAATTACTTTTTTTTCATTGAATGTGGCTTTAGTACAAAGGTTGTGAATCCTATAATGATTTATTGTCTGTTGAAGTTTTGGAAAATACAAGATTTTGTTTGTTTCATATTTGAGTTGGCCACAGAGAAACCATAACCATGTACAGGATGAAATGATGTGTTGAAAGTGTACTGATGAGAGCATCTCTAATGCAAGAGTCATACATACAGTATAAATTTGCCTGTGTTTAACATATAGAAGTTAAAACTTAATCATATCAATTAATTAATTAATTAATTTTAAAAAATTATTTTTATTTTAACTATATTATTATATTATGATCAATATAAATAATATTAAATATTTTAAAGTTAAATTTAATAGTGAAGTTGAATAAGTTTATTTAATTATTTATAAAATAAGTTTTTTTTATTAATTTATATCCTTTAATAATATTATTTTCCATCTAATTACATTTTCTATAATACTTTAGAATATCAATCACAACAATGTTTTTTTATCATGATAGTTTCAATGTATTTCAATTTGATCCATACATTAGTAAAAGATGTGGTTTTTAATTCGCTATATAGGCTTCGGTTATGTGAAAACCGAAGCGTATAAAGTTATATACATCAGTTAATATAAGAGCTGAGGTAGAATAATGATATGATACCAGTTAATTCAAGACACGAGGCATATACCACTATCCAGTTTAGAAAAAAAGCCCTATTGCCTCGGGTGACTGGCAACCGATGCCTATACCTCTCCACTTTATTCAGACTTAACCTAATTCGCGCTTCTCCTTCCTTTGCTCTCCTATTTTTCCTCTGTGTGTGCTTCTCCTTCCTCCTGCTCTCCGCATGCCAATGCTCGGCCCATTGGTGCCCCGCCTCGCCGCTGCTGCCTGTGGTGCTTCCTCCAACGACTCCACTCTTTCGCCGTCGCTGTTGCCTCCGCCGTTGTTGCTTCCGTACTGCTTCCTCTGCCGGAAATAGAAAAGGGCCAAGCCGCTCCAGATCTGCCGTTGCTGCTTCCACATTGCTGCCTCTGCCGGAAATAGAAAAGGGCCAAGCCGCTCCAGATCCAGATCCCCCGTTGCTGCTTCCGCACTACTACCTCCGCCGGAAACAGAAAAGGGCCAAGCCGCTCCAGATACAGATTCGCCGCTCCAGATGCAGATCTTCAGATCGGCGAGATCCACCGCTCTAGATCCAAATCCGCCGCTCCAGATCGACGAGCCCTCCGTCGTCTTCGCCGCGGCGCTTGTCGTCAAACTCCTCACCGCGAGTCGCCGCTACCCTCTCACCCCTTCGAATGTCGCCACCCTAGACAATAGCGTTTGCAGCTGCTCTGACAGTTCTCTGGTTTGGATCGGTGTTCTATACTCCTTCTTGGTCATTGGTGGGAGGTGATGCTTCATTTCTGCTTCTGAGTTTCTTCTCATTAGTTTTAGTTGTTTCTTGTCAAACTCTGTTCAATCAATAGTTTAACATTATTGTAATATTGTGTCTTGTTTCTTGTTTGATTCCTGTATGGTTTTCTTTTGATTGTTTTAGATTGTTCAATCAATGGTTTAACATTGTTGTAATATTGTATCTTGTTTCTTGTTTGATTCCTGTATGGTTTTCTTTTGATTGTTTTAGATTCTTTAATTGGGAAATCTTAGTTCTGTTTGGCATGATGAATTGAGTCCTAAATCTGAACAAATAAAAAAAAACACGCTACTGCCTCGGTTATCTAAGAATCGACGCATATTTCTATCTTTTTTTATTTCGGTCCGTAACCGAGTCATAAAGTTTGGCCTTTTTACCTCGCTCACATAGACCTCGATTGTAAAAACGATGCCTATAACCAAATCTAACCGGTGCCTTTTCTCTTTATCCTACTAGTGATACTATTAAGATAACGTATAATTAAATATTATAAAAATACTATATATAATTAGTTATTTAGTTTATATATATATATATATATATATATATATATATATATATATATATATAATAGTTATTATATATAATGAGTTATTTTGTTTCATTTTCTATTCCACTAATTAATATATAATTAATATGTGTTATTATTATATATAACTTGTTAGATTATCCATATAAGGATATTAATAATAAATAAGATATAAATTATATATTTAATTGAGCAATTTTAAATATATACATAATAGCAAGTGAAAATATATTGTAGATCATCTTAACTTGTTTCTTTATTTACTTTCTAACTAGGATGAAAAGAAAGAAATAAGAATATTTATATGTGCTTACACGTGGGATCATAACCTTTCTATCGACTACTTTTTTTAAAATTAATATTTCTAAATTGACCTATCAAATTAGAATATTGGATATAGTATCTATACAATTAATATTTTGTGATATATACTTTTAATTATATAACTAATTAGATCATTTTAATACTTTGGCTAATAATATAATGGTCCTAACACATTTAATTATAGATATCTATATGGGTTAAATCATTTTTTAGGTTCTTATTTTTGGTTCTCGTATCAAATGTATTCCTTATTTATTTTTGTTCCCAATATGATGTAAATGGGTCCCTAATTCTAAATTAACTTAATGGTGTTAAAAATATGTTGACGTGACTTTTTTAAACCACGTGGAAGAATGAGGGCATTTTATTTTGGTTATTTTTTTATTTTTAAAATAAAAAAGTTGGGATTTCATTGAATCCTTAATTCAATGAATCTTTAAATAGAGGTTGTCCGAGGTGTTTATCGTTGTTCTTCTGCCACGATGTTGGCGTCGTTCCACATTGATAAGGTTGTAACTTTTTCTATGACAATGTTGTTATTGGTTATTCTATTGCTACAAAAAATTGTATCCTCATTCATGTACTTCTTCGATATTGTTGGTAGATGTTTAATGAAATACAGTAAAACACTAGAAAAAGGGGGGAGGGGGTTGAATAGTGTTTTAAAAACTTTTGCAAATCAATTATTTGGCTATTACAAGGGTTAAATGGTCTGCAATAGTTGTTAGACACATGTATGTTTAATAAAGCGTTTAGGAAAACGTTTTAAAGTAGGAAAGTAATAACACAAGTATTTTTATACCGGTTCACTCCAACCTGAGTTACGTCTAGTTATCTCTTAAGACCTCTTAAGGGGTTCCACTAATCTTTTACAAAGATTACAACGAGTACAAACTATTTCTAGTATACAACAAGTATTATCAATCACTCCTGGTTTCAACCTTAGTCAACCCGACTAGAACGAGTTTAATCACTCCTGGTATCCATACTAGACAAATCGTCTAGAACGTTTAACTTCATTAAGTTAAATAGTACAAGTGTTTTAATTCACTTCTGAATATAAACACAACAAATGTTTTGGTTTACAAGTTTAGACAGATTCAACAAAATGTCAAAGAGAAGATCTTTTCAATACAATGAAGTTTGGTAACTTGAAATGCCTCTTTCTTGTTCAAGGAAAAGACTTAGATGATATAAACTTTTTGAAATAGAATAGCAGCGTAAAGTTTCAATGATCAAATATTGTTTGATTTTCTATAATTGACACATCATTATTTAACATGTTTTAGTTTAAACGCTATGGTGATTAGACACTCTACTAGGAGTTCTATAACATTTAGCACTTTTTATGTTTACATTAGATGCTTTTGATATATAAGATACTTACATATCATTTAATAGCATTTAGCCCTTTCAGTGGATATCCTAAAAGATTCATTTCATTAGACACCTAGTCTATTCAACAATTTTTGGATATAAGATCTTAACATTTAGTGTTTAGTTCAATGTTTATTTAGATGTTTCCATTTGTCAGACATTGTTTGTTGAACATTGTCTTTAAGACAATATAGGTTGGAAAATGTTATATTCATGAAAACATTATGAATGCTTATTTCATTCAAGACTTTTGATAGATAGTTGTATTGGTAGACATTTATTTCTTTTAACGTTATCTTTCGCAAATGCAACCTTTAGACATTTCACTCTATAAATAATTTATCGTTGAGTGTTGTATGTTAAACTTCAAAACATGGGTTGCTAGACAGTGTAGTTTCTCTAAACAATCTTGTATTAACAATCTCCCCATTTTTTATGTTTAACAAATACACATGCTTAACAAAATATATATATGAGGATTTGAAATAGTTAAGCCATATTTGATCATATATGTTAGACTATGTAGTTAAGAGCATTTAATCATTTCATAGTTTAAATGATATATTCCAGAGCGTTTATATATTGGAGCTATTAAAGTAAATGTATGAGTAGTATTGTGAGTATCAGAGTGTTTATAAATGATACATTTTAGAGCGACAATGCATATGTATATTAGAACAAGTAGAGTGAATGTATGAACAATATTATGAGTATCAGAGTTTTTTTATCAGAGTGTTTAGAAATAAGAAAAATATCAAAGAAATGTCAATGGTATCATAGGGAAAATCAATAAGATGAATTTAGAGAAAATATCAAGGGTTAAAGATATCAAATTGAATGGTTATAAAATTGCTTGACAATCATCAACGGTTTATGGTATCAGAGTGATAAAATTGTTTGACAAACATTAAGGGTATGCTTCCCCTGATTTTGGTGTCCTAAACAATGTTTAGTGTTTAACATGCTACTTTCTCCATTTAGTATTTTCTTTCTTTAGTATTTTAATTTCTCCAATGTTTATAAGATTTTTACCAATGTTTAATATTCAACTTTCTCCCTTTTATTTGATAAAGATAAAAAAGGGTTATGAAAAGAATATTAATGATATCAATGATTTTAAGATTATCATATCAACTTAGTATTGGCATGAAAACTTTTTCCCATTTGAGTTTGACTCTACATGAAGGCACTACATAAGTATTAGAGCAATAATAATCAATTTTCTGTTGGCATAGCATGTAACTATCAGAGAAAGTTGTTGTTGGCATAGAATAAAAATTAGAGCATAAGGCTGATTAGAGTAATTTTAAACAAGTATGGTATGATTTATATATGACTTCCATAAGTCATAATCATTTAGACATATGCAATGCATCATACTATTAGAGCAAACATTTAAGCATATAAGAGAAAACATAAATCCAAGTATCAGAGCATATACGTATCAGAGTGATGAATGTATCGATGCATATATAAAAGTAATGAATTAGAATTGTGTAAATGAAACATTTAAAAAATTAAAAGTTTAGAATCCTTAAGTTCCTAATGCCTTAAGCTCCCTCTAAGTACTTAAGCTCTCCCTAGATGACACGACTCCCCATAGGTGATTTCGTTTAGTGATTTCTCTCTCGTTTTTTAATGAACATTGAAGGGTAGAAGATGTTATCATTGCCCAAAGGAAGATAGAGGAGGTGGAGGAGGTTGGGTTAATGGTGGTTGTGGTAGTGGTTGTGTGGTTGGTCCTAATGGATGGAACAATCTATGGGTCAGGGTGTTTAGGGTGATGACCACTTCCTTAAACTTTTTATTTTGTTCAGCCCTAATAGTAGCAAGCTCTGCAGCAATATTTGTAGAGTGTTGCACCATAAGTTTGTGTATATGTTGCAATAGGACAACCCTGTTAAGACAAGATCGTATATAAGACCGAACTATCTAAATGTCCTAATATGCTTTGAAGTTTAACAAACAATAACAAATGAAATGATAGCTTTGTGAAAAAAGTAATATAGCTAAAAGATAAGATGTTTGTGAAAAAGCTTTGTGAAATCTAAATACTTTGATAAAAGCTTTAGTAAGCGCGTCAATACATGATCAAATGCACTACTAAACAGTTTTCCTATTAAATGGGTCAATGAGAATCTTCCTAAACGCACTCGTTCTATACTTTGCTAGACAAAGTTAAACGAGCTCTCACTATGATTTATAAAATGATATTTTTGGCAAACACTCTAAAAGGAACAAACATTGTCCAAAAACACATGTTGAAAGATATCTCACTAACCACCCTCTTGAATCAAATAAGTACTTACTAGACAAGGCACTATTAGGAAAAGCCTTCCATAGGCTAAATGATATCTTGTGCTAAATGAAGTTTTCATCCAACAACAAAACTCTCATGAACAGCTACGTATCTTCTCTAGAAAGCTTAAACAATCAAATGTTGACTGAGCAATAAATCTTGAAATGCTTATAGTTGTTCTAAATGCGCATTAAATGCATAATGTTTCAAAAAACTAAAAGTGATAAGAAAAAGAACATATTTACTTGCATCCATATCTACTCTACTCTGTGCTGATTACCTATGTCAAGTATCTACCTGCTTCATCATATACAAATTAGAAGTAGATGTTAAAAACAAAGAAGACAATTAAGAAAATACAAAAATATTTAAGAAATTTAAAAGTAGTTGGTACGATCTTACAAAAATGTTTTTTTTTTCCATTGGTTTTTTGTTTAAACCTAATTTTTTATCAATATTTGAGGGCTTCTTCCTTATCTCTAGATGAAGTTGGAAATGGTTCTGAAGTAAAAAGCAAAGTTGACGATAACTCTAAAATTGACGGCTGATATGAATAGTAACTACTAAAGTGCGAAGTTGATAATTGTTCTAAACTAAACCGCGAAGTTGACGATAGTTATGAAATAGACGGCTGATATGAATAGTAACTGCTAAAGTGTGAAGTCGATGATGGTTTTGATGTCGACAGCGAAATTGATGATGATTCTGAAGTAAACGGCGAAGTTGACAACAGTTGTGAAATAGATGATTGAAGTTGATGATAATTTTGAAGTAAAAAGCTTATTATGAATAGTAACTACTAAAGTAGATCTTGTTTTGAGTTGCTGAGTTTTTGCGGCTGGAATGTAAGTAGGGGTTTTATAATATATATACTCAAAGTATTTTAGGGTTGTTCAATATTATTGGTTTACTAGGGTGCCTTTAGGGTTTTTAACTACTCCTGACTCACTAAAGTCTCTTTAGAATCTCTTAGTATATCACTAAAATAATTTATATCTTTTAAGTAATATAATAAAGTGTGTTTAGAACTTTTTTGAGTGTGTGATCCTATGTTTAAGTTATTAATAAACAAAATCTTAGAAAAAAAAAAGAAATTACAAAAATATTTAAGAAATTTAAAAGAAATTGGTAGGATTCTTACACAGGTGATTTTTTTTTTAAACATCATTTTTTTATCAATATTGGAGGGTTTCTTTTTTAGAAAAAAAAAATGAAAGAAAAAAAATTACAAAAATATTTAAGAAATTTAAAAGAAGTTGGTAGGATACTTAAAAAATGATTTTTTTTCTTTTTTTTTGTTTAAACCTAATTTTTTATCAATATTTGAGAGTTTCTTCCTTACCTCTGGATGAAGTTGACAATGCTTCTGAAATAAACGCGAAGTTGATGATAACTTTGAAATAGACGGTTGATATGAATAGTAACTGCTAAAGTGTGAAGTTGACAATGGTTCTGAAGTAAACGGCGAAGTTGACGATAATTCTGTAAAGTTGATGATGATTTTGAAGTAAAGAGCTTATTATGAATAGTAACTTCTAAAATAGATCTTGTTTTGAGTTACTGAGTTTTTGTGGCTGAAATGTAAGTAGGGGTTTTATAATATATATACTCAGAATATTTTAGGGTTGTTCAGTATTATTGGTTTACTAGAGTGTTTTTAGGATTTTTAAGTATTCTAACTCACTAAAGTCTCTTTAGAATTTCTTAGTATATCACTAAAATAATTAAGAGCTTTTAAGTAATATAATAAAGTGTGTTTAGAATTTTTTTAGTGTGTGATCCTATATTTAAGTTATCTCCAATGTACTAAGCTTCTCATTATGTAAAAATGTATTTATGAATCCATGTTTCTCATTATTTTTATCCTATTAGATGTATATTATTTTAGTTTTTCTCACTTTCACTATTCAAAGATAGATTGACTCTCATTTTTTAAAATTGTTAAAATTTTAAAGGTGTTTAAATATGTTTTTTTTTATATTAAACATATTTAGAAATTTAAATGTTAATAAGAATATTCCTAATGCATTCCCGTTTTAAATTTAAAAAATACTAAAGTTATTAAAAACATACATTAAAAAAGTTATCAAAATTAAATAATAAAGAAGTTGAAACTTTTAATAGATATTTTTATCGTAATTAATTTTATTTATAATTATTTACTTTTTAAATTTTTCATAATTTCTTTTTCTTTAATTTATAATTATTTTAAATATCTATAGCACTGAAAAATCCAATCATAAAAAAAAGTATAAAATTAACCATTATAAATTTGTAAATTAACCATTATAAATTAAATATAGATATAAAAGATGGTGATAACCATCATTATTTTGAATTTTTTTAACATATATGACACTAATAATCTCCATCATAAAAAAAGTCAAAAATTAGTCATTATAAATTTATAAATTAGCTTATATAGGAAAGATTAACAATCTATTACTATTTTCTAACTATGACAAAATTTAAGAAATTCACAAAAATTTAATCTTCTATTTTTTTTTAATTTGAGTGTATTCTTAAGATAATGCACTATGTATTTATTTTAATATTACTGTTGGATTAAATCTTATATAAGATATCATTGTTTATGTTAATGTTAGTTATCAGATTATATGATTACTTGGCAAAATTAATTCTGATTTGTTTAAATATATATATTTGGTTGATATAAATATTTATTGAAACTATAAAACACTACAAAAATAATTAATTTTAAGAGGGGCTATTTTCCGGCGGGTTTAGAAATCCCGAATAATTTCCGGCGGTTTATGTGTAAAATCGCAGATATCTTTATTTTTATTATTTTTTTTAAACTTTCCGGCGGTTATTAATAATAACCGCCCCTAAAATATAATTTTCTTTTTTAATTTTATAATACTTACTACCCATATCTCCTACCCCGTCTTCGTTCATTCCATCTATTCTAATTTTACATACTTTCGAACCTAAAACCTTTTCCCCGTCTTCATCAAAATTTCTCCGAACCCTACCCCGCACTACAATCTTCTCATGCTTGGCTTCTTCTTTGGCTTGGCTTCGTGTTCGTCTTCTCCTGCGAGGTGGAGCGTCGAGATGGAGGTGTCGAGGTGGAGGCATCGAGGTGGAGGCGTCGAGGAATTTGTGAGTTGAGCGAGTTCGAGGTGCTCTGGTGCACTCCTGCACTGACCGTCAAGGTAAGACTATGTTTGATCTTTGGTTCTTCGGTTTTGGCTCTCGTTCTTTGTTCGATCTATTGACGTTCGATGTTTTTGTTGTAACTCAAAACATTGTCTCTGGTTTGGTCTAACACTTTAATAACAATTTTTGAAACATTGAACTCCACAATCTAACAAGGCTCGCTCTGTAGAAGTGATTTGCAATGTGGTCTATAACCATATAACGATATCTAGGTTCTTCTAAATTTCAAAGCATCTGTTGATTTTGTAACATCACTATGGCTAGAATCCGAGGACTCCTCTCTTTCTTTCAACTCTCTTTGTGATTTGTCTTCCACTGGTTTTTCATATTTCATTTCTAGTGAATTAGTGACCTTATCTTTGTGGTTTTTCATTTCTGAGATGGCTAAGACAGGTAGACTAGGGTGGACTTGCTTTGATACCAACTTAATGTTAAACAAAGGGAAAAATATGTTTTTCAGGGGATAATTCACACCCTTCCTCTACGCATGTATATGTAGAATTTTAGGGAGCTATGATCCATAAATGACAACTGCCTATGAACGTGAAAGCCACTAAAGCATACAACTCACACAACTAGCAATAATTAACATACAGTTAACATTTTCTTATTCTAACAGGTGTACTGAACTTCTCCACTTTGTTAGCAGAACAGTGAATTTGATTGATTTAAACCTAACAAGAAATGCAATAAAAGAAGCATTTAAGATTGAAATGAAAAAGAATGCCATAAAGAGGGCTTTGAATTATTAATAAAGGTAGGAGGATGTTGAGTTTGCAACTTTACTGAGTGGTCCAAAGCTTTGTCTTAGATTCATGTCAAAGTTTTGGCTTTATCATGCACAAAAATCACTACAATATGAAGCCCTGGTCGGTTCAACCCTTGGTAGATAATCTCAACAGCAGAGATATTTCATCCCATAGATCCATTATTATTTACCCCTCTTGTTTTATACATTATTGGTCAAAGATCTAAGTAGTAGAAGGTTTTTATTTTGCAGAATAATATATTGTTGAATATTTATGACAGTGATAATTCAGTCTATTTAAGATGTTATCATGGAAATTTGTGTGCTGGCATCGCTGTTCAATCTTGGTTCACATATATTTGCCATAAAAGTGGATAAATTATTTCTGTACAACCAAGATTAATCATGAGAAAAACGAAATAAGTCTATGCATGATGTTACAACTAATGAAGCGAGAAGAATTCAATCAGTATATTCTTTTTGCTTGTTGAGAACTTAGTTTTTAGATTCAAAGTACTGTTTATGGAGACTATTCATTTAGAGATGCTGACTTTTTTTATTAAGGAAAACTTGTACTGCAGAGATTTAAGATCGACAATGTTGTAATGATACTAAATGTTGAGTGTAAAAGGGCAACAAGAAAATATAATGTAGTGGATATCATCTATAAATAACAGAGGTTGAGAGAGAGATCTGTTTGTCATTTTAATAAATGATTATACTTTCAGAAAATAGAGACCAGTAGGGAACATGGTCTCTTGAATACCCTAAATATTATTAAAGTTAATTTCTTTTATACTCAGTGTCCGTTAAGTGTCCGTTAGTGAAAAAAAGAAATATTATACTTAATGGAGATTGATACCTTTAAACACTTGATTGGTTATGTGTAAAAATACAGATTTTTGTAGTATGTGTAATATTTGTTTTTCTCTTAGCTTATAGAAATATTCTTCATTTATTTATGCGGATAATATGGTGGGATTTAGATAGAATCCAATGCCCCAGTATGATTATAAGATATGATTCCTGGCATCTCAACCAACACCAAGACAAGGGGTAATTAAAACAAGACACAACCGTAATAAAAAACATTATTCTAAGACATAAGTTATTATCATCGTTTCTAACTCAAAATTTTAAAACAATATTAATTTTCTTCTTTATATTATACTATTTTTATTTTTTCTTAAGTTAACTTCATGCTTAAATTCCTAGCAAGAAGAGTATTTTTGGTACGCAGCTCCTTGGACTAATAATATGTGAAGAGAGGAGGATGTGGTTGTGACAGAGAGTTGAAAAGAGGAGAATGACATAAGTACTCATTTTTTTAATTCTCTTTGCTTTGTTCAATCAACATTAGAACTTTTCATATTTTGTGAATTTTTTTGTTGGCACAACTTATGTATTTATTTTGATGATCTAAAAATTCATAATCAATTGTATAACAACATTTTTGTATTCACTTCTTGTGTATCAGTTCAAGTTGATGTAAGTGTTTTGTTTCCTTCAATAGTATAACTTATCTCTAGATGGTCATGTGTATAATTGAAGCTGCTTTCTATTTGAATTAGTTTTGCACTTTATGTCTTCTAAGGGCAACTCTAGTCGTTGTCTTTTTACCGCATGAACTAGTATACACATATTATCCACCCCAACCTAAGAAGATTCAAAAAGAAAAACAGGAAGTGAAGAACGGTAAAAAAAATAAGTTGGTAAATTGTAATATAATATACAGATTTTACAGAACCAGTCACTGGGTAATATACTGTTGTTCTGGTAGTACACAAACTCATTTCTATAAGAAGTTTAATGATGACAGAAATGCACTGTAGCCAATCAAATGACACATTGGAATATAGCCAGGAAAACAATAATTTGAAGAAAAGTCCCAGTTTCATTGATGTTGTTTATCTGGCTAGAGCAAAACTAAAGATAATTTTTGGTAGCATTCTATATTGTTGTTTTGTATCATGTTCCAAAACCAACAATGCACACTTTACTTCACATTCTTTGTCTCTAAACATTAAGGAAGCCTCACTACTTTTAACTTGATTCCTCATTTCTACTCCTTATACAAATGAGAAATTCCTTTCAACATCATGAAACTTGCGTAAACTTACCAAAATAGTGAAAGTTTACAGCAATTAATCAAGGAAAATACTCTATAGGCTTTTGCTAATGAAATCAAATGACACAATGAGTCATGTAAAACATCATATCCTGGTGAATCAAACAGATCTAATTTTGAGCAAATAAACACTAATTTCACGAAAATGATGATAATCATTACCACCAACACAAATACCATAAACTAAAAAATAATTATAAATATATGTTTCATTAATAGCCATCATTTTATAATTTTTAAGCTAAGCAAAACTTACAGCTAGGACAAGAAAAGGGATAACTTCCATGATGATCAGAGTAGATTTTACACCAAGCACACTAAACAATCCAACCGACCCAAGGACAGACAACAAAACAAGAATGACTCCAGAAAGGCCAAGTAGTACCTGTAATCCAAAATTATTCAATAGAGATTAAAATCAGAAATGATTTCCATAAGTAAATACTAATGAAGGATTAGGGAGGAGGAAAGATACAGAAAAAAAAATTGAAGTGGAGGAAAGGTGGCTTGATATTGTGGTTGAGACAGCACCTTTGAATGCAGATGCCTTTCTTGTTCCATTACCTTCTTTATCAACAGCATTATTTACTGGATAAGTTACAATGAATGCAGATGCCTGTCTTGAATAAATCACATTGTAGTTATCATATGTTCAACAGAATCCCAATCATTCACAATATAGAAGGAAAGAGAGAGTACCCCTGAATAATCATTTCCAGAAAATCCTCCTAATACAGTGCTTGGATCAAGAGGAGCTTTAAATGCACTCATACATTGGTCTGCTGAGGAATAATGCTGAACGACCACAACATTAGAAAATAATTAGGTCATTTTGAAATTACATTATTGACTCCTCTAAAATAAGGAAGTGCATTTTAGATAACAGTGCAGTTATAATCATTGTGTAGAAAATCTAGGATTGAGATTTAATAATTTTGAAGTTTGCTATATCATAATTTCATGTTGGAATATAAATTGATTTTGTATGATTGGGCCTAAAAGATAAAAGCCCAATATTAGCAAAGGCCCAAATAGCATTCTAGAAAATCCTATCTAGAAGGATTCTAGAATGTTCCACAAAAATATCTAGAGATACTTATCCATAAGATGTCTCTAGATAAGTTTAGAATTATAGGAATGTTTTAGAAAGTTCTAGAGAATAAATTATAACCCTTAGATGAATGTTGTGGTGGCAAGATCCTAACCATCGGTTAAGGAGGTGCCATTAGTATAAATAGGGGATGATTGTATCATTTGAAAACAAGCCAAAAAGTTTAGAAGCACTCAATACAAGTCTTTCATCTTCTCTCAAAATCTTCCAACCTCTCCCAATCTTAAACACTTCCTTCTAGCCTTTAAAGTTTTCTCCCAACAAAGTGGTATCAGAGCCATAAGATCTTCATAGAAATGGCAAATACTGGAGTTCCCTTTCAAGTCCCAATGCTCACTAAGAGCAACTATGACAATTGGAGCTTAAGGATGATAGCTCTCCTTGGTGCACATGATGTCTGGGAGGTGGTCGAGAAGGGCCACATTGAGCCAGAGAATCTAGAGAGTCTTTCTCAAGCTCAAAAGGATAACTTGAGAGACTCAAGGAAGAGAGACAAGAAAGCTCTCTGTCTAATCTATCAAGGATTAGATGAAGATACTTTTGAGAAGATTTCTGGAGTCAAGTCAGCCAAGGAAGCATGGGAGAAGCTTAAGATCTCTTACAAAGGAGCAGATCAAGTCAAAAAGGTACGTCTTCAAACTTTGAGAGGAGAGTTTGAAGCTTTGCATATGAAGGAAGGTGAACTAGTCTCTGATTACTTTTCAAGAGTTTTAACGGTTACTAATAACCTAAAAAGAAATGGTGAGAAGCTAGATGATGTAAGAATTATGGAGAAAATTCTTAGATCATTAGATCCAAAGTTCGAACATATTGTCACCATTACCGAAGAAACAAAAGACTTGGAGGCCATGTCAATAGAGCAACTTCTTGGTTCGTTGCAAGCTTATGAAGAAAAGAAAAAGAAGAAGGAAGAGATCACGGAGCAAGTCCTCAAGGCACACGTTGATTCAAGAAAAGAAGAAAATACACACAACCAATCAAGGCGAAGTTATAGTCAAGAACAAGGACGAGGGCGTGCATATGGACGTGGACAAGGACCAAGGCCTAACAACAATAACCAAAGAGGAGAAAGCTCTAACAGAGGTCGTGGGAGAGGAAATCCGAATTCAAGGTATGACAAGACACGAATCAAGTGTTACAATTGTGATAAGTTTGGACATTATGCTTCTGAATGTAGAGCCCCTAACAAAAATAAAGTCGAAGAGAAAGTCAATTATGCTGAAGAAAGGTGTCAAGAAGATGGTACCTTGCTATTGGCTTACAAGGGCCAAGATAGAGGCGAGGATAATCAGTGGTACCTTGACAGTGGAGCAAGTAACCATATGTGTGGGAAAAGAAGCATGTTCGTGGAGCTTGATGAATCAGTAAAAGGAAACGTGGCTTTTGGAGATGAATCAAAGGTGGCGGTGAAAGGAAAAGGTAATGTCCTCATCCGACTAAAGAATGGAGAACATCAATTTATTTCCAACGTATATTATGTGCCAAGCATGAAGAGCAACATCTTGAGCTTAGGACAACTCTTAGAGAAAGGTTATGATATTCAACTTAAGAATAATAACCTTTCTATAAGAGATAATACAAGTAGGTTCATTGCAAAGGTGCCAATGACAAGAAATAGAATGTTCGTGCTCAACATTCAAAGTGATGGCCCACAATGTCTTAAGATGTGCTACAAAGACCAATCATGGCTTTGGCATCTTCGATTTGGCCATCTTAATTTTAAAGGATTAGAGTTGCTCTTCAAGAAAGCAATGGTGAGAGGACTGCCTCATATTACTCACCCCAACCAAGTTTGTGAAGGATGTCTACTTGGAAAACAATTTCGGTTGAGTTTCCCAAATGAGTCAGACTCAAGAGCTCAAAAGCCATTAGAACTCATACACACAGATGTGTGCGGACCAATCAAGCCAAGATCACTCGGTAAGAGCAATTATTTCCTTCTCTTCATTGATGATTTTTCAAGAAAAACATGGGTATATTTCTTAAAAGAAAAATCAGAAGTGTTTGAGAACTTCAAGAAGTTTAAAGCCCATGTTGAGAAGGAAAGTGGCCTTCTGATCAAAGCTTTGAGATCCGATCGTGGAGGAGAGTTCACATCAAAAGAGTTTCAGAAGTATTGTGAAGACAATGGAATCAGACGACAGTTGACAGTGCCAAGATCCCCTCAACAAAATGGAGTGGCTGAAAGGAAGAATAGAACAATCCTGGAGATGGCAAGGAGCATGCTTAAAAGCAAGAAACTTCCAAAGGAGTTTTGGGCTGAAGCTGTTGCATGTGCAGTCTATCTGACCAACCGCTCTCCAACAAGAAGCGTTAGTGGAAAAACACCACAAGAAGCATGGAGCGGAAGAAAGCCAGGTATTTCTCATCTTAGAGTCTTTGGAAGCATAGCCCATGTGCATGTGCCAGATGAGAAACGAAGTAAGCTTGATGACAAAAGTGAAAAATACATCTTCATTGGTTATGACGCCAACTCCAAAGGGTACAAACTCTACAATCCTGATTCAAGGAAAACAATCATCAGCCGAAATGTAGTGTTTGACGAAGAAGGAGAATGGGATTGGTCGACAAACTGTGAAGATCATACCTTCTTCCCGTGCATTGAAGAAGATGATGTGGAACAACAACAACAACCGCAAGAGGCACCTACTACTCCACCCACTTCACCAAATACAACCATTCAAGATGATGAAAGCTCAAGTGAAAGAATGCCACGTTTCCGAAGTCTCCAAGAAATTTATGAGGTAACTGAAAATATAGACAATGTTACCTTATTCTGTCTATTTGCAGACTGTGAGCCCATGAACTTCCAAGAAGCAATTGAAAAGAAGAGTTGGAAAAATGCAATGGATGAAGAGATCGAGGCAATAAAGAAGAATGATACTTGGGAGCTAGCCTCGCTTCCAAAAGGGCACAAAGCAATTGGTGTCAAGTGGGTCTACAAAGCAAAGAAAGACTCCAAAGGAGAAGTTCAGAGATACAAAGCAAGATTGGTGGCAAAGGGCTACAGTCAAAGGGCTGGCATCGACTATGACGAGGTATTTGCTCCAGTTGCTCGATTAGAAACTGTAAGACTTATTATATCATTAGCAGCTCAAAATAATTGGAAGATACATCAAATGGATGTCAAATCCGCCTTCTTAAATGGAGTTCTTGAAGAAGAAGTCTACATTGAGCAGCCACAAGGATATGAAGTCAAAGGTGAAGAAGATAAAGTCTTGAAATTAAAGAAGGCTCTTTATGGGTTGAAACAAGCCCCGAGAGCTTGGAATGTTCGGATTGACAAGTACTTCAAAGCAGCGAATTTCATCAAGTGTCCATATGAGCATGCACTCTATATCAAAGCTCAAGGTAAAGATATTTTGATTGTATGCTTGTATGTCGATGACTTGATTTTTACAGGGAACAATCCAAGCATGTTTGAGGAATTCAAGAAGGATATGACAATGGAATTTGAAATGACCGACATGGGGCTTATGGCATATTATCTCGGAATTGAAGTAAAACAAGGAAACAAAGGAATTTTTATTACTCAAGAAAGTTATGCCAAAGACCTCCTCAAGAAGTTCAAGATGGATGATGCTAATCCAGTTGGTACTCCTATGGAATGCGGCATAAAGTTGAGTAAGGATGAAGAGGGAGAAAAAGTTGATCCAACCCTCTATAAAAGTCTTGTTGGAAGTTTGCGCTATTTAACTTGTACAAGACCAGACATTCTCTATGCCGTTGGAGTCGTGAGTCGGTACATGGAAGCTCCAACAACTACTCACTTCAAGTCTGCAAAGAGGATTCTTCGATATATCCAAGGTACGACAAGCTATGGCCTATACTACTCCATTTCTAACGATTACAAGCTTGTTGGATATAGTGATAGCGATTGGAGTGGAGATATGGATGACCGAAAGAGCACAAGTGGATTTGTGTTCTACATGGGAGACACAGCCTTTACTTGGATGTCCAAGAAGCAGCCTATTGTCACTTTGTCTACATGTGAAGCAGAGTATGTAGCTGCAACTTCATGTGTTTGCCATGCTGTTTGGCTACGCTACCTATTGAAGGAGTTAAGCTTGCCACAAGTGGAGCCAACAAAGATTTTCGTAGACAACAAGTCGTCAATAGCATTAGCAAAAAACCCAGTCTTCCATGATCGAAGTAAGCACATCCACACTCGTTACCATTACATCAGAGAATGCATCAGCAACAAGGATGTGCAAATGGAATATGTGAAGACACATGATCAGGTAGCAGATATCTTCACCAAACCGCTGAAGAAAGAAGTCTTTATGAAGCTGAGAAGTTTGCTTGGAGTACAAAATCAAGTTTAAGAGGGGGTGTTGGAATATAAATTGATTTTGTATGATTGGGCCTAAAAGATAAAAGCCCAATATTAGCAAAGGCCCAAATAGCATTCTAGAAAATCCTATCTAGAAGGATTCTAGAATGTTCCACAAAAATATCTAGAGATACTTATCCATAAGATGTCTCTAGATAAGTTTAGAATTATAGGAATGTTTTAGAAAGTTCTAGAGAATAAATTATAACCCTTAGATGAATGTTGTGGTGGCAAGATCCTAACCATCGGTTAAGGAGGTGCCATTAGTATAAATAGGGGATGATTGTATCATTTGAAAACAAGCCAAAAAGTTTAGAAGCACTCAATACAAGTCTTTCATCTTCTCTCAAAATCTTCCAACCTCTCCCAATCTTAAACACTTCCTTCTAGCCTTTAAAGTTTTCTCCCAACATTTCAACCATTACTATTCTAATCAATTGTATAAATATACTTGCATCATCTAAAGTGCAGCCAGTCAAATCCACATCAACGAGTTTATCAGCTACTGACTTGCGTGATATTAAATTTAAAATTTAGTACAATGCACACCAAGAAGGTATTCCAATTATTTGTCATGGTTCTACATCTCTAATTACTCTATGCAAGAAATTAAAGCATATTGTAAAGTGCAGAATATGTAAAACAATAGTAGAATTAAGAATCAAGGTCCATTCCCTTCACAATTTACAGTATTTCAAAGATCATCGGTAATAATTGTTAAATTTATTTGTATGATTTTTTTATTAAATATATTATCGACTAATTATTATGTTATATTGTAGGTATCTGATCAAGGGAATGGGCCAAACAATGGATGTAATGAAGAAAAAAATTAAATATTGTTATTGAATACTTTTATGAGTCATAGTTTTAGTATTGAACATCTATATTGAACATATGTAATGAACCTCTTTCTTTTTAATTTTTATGTATGAACAATTAGTTGTATGAATGATATTAGGTTGAACAATGTAGTTTATTTTATACAATATTATTAAATTTTAGTTCATATTAATTTATTGTTTGTTTTGTCAATAAAATCATTTTTATTATAATCTAATTTTATTACAATAAAAAAAATGAACTATACAAATTCCCGGCGGTTTTAAAACCCCGGTAAACTAAACCATCAAAAATAGGGGCGGTTTTGAGCTAACCCCAGCTAGTTCCGGCGGTTTTTGAGTAGCCCCGCTATTCCCGGCGGTTTTCATAAAGCCCCAACTATTTCCGGCGGTTTCTACAAAACCCCTGGAAATTCCGGCGGTTTTTGGGAACCCCCGCTAATACTGGCGGTTTTTTCAAAACCGCCGATACTTGCTTGGCGACGGACGTTTTCCCACCGATTTTTCCAACCGCGGGAAATATGATTTGCAGGGGTTAAAACTGCCGGTAACATTTAAAAAAACCCCCGGTAAAAATATAGATTTTTGTAGTGAAATTACAAGTCTTGCTAAATAAAAGTTAAACTCTCTGTATCCATTTTCAACATTTGTTATGAATATAATAAAACAAGTTATTAACATTTCACTTAAAATATATTTTTGTTTCAAAAAGAAAAAAAAAAAAAGCTTCAAGAATAACAATTAAAAATAACATAACTTACAATCAACTTTGTAAAAATGTAAAATAAAGATGAATATTGACCAATATATTTTCTTATATCAGATTTTTCACATTTCATTTATTATGAAACCATATGTTTTAATGATTACCATTTACGAATTAAATGAATAATTAATATAAGAAAACATTAAGGGAGTAGTTAAATAAGAAAGTATAAATTAAAATTTTCATTTCTCATTAATTCAGTGATTTACCATTTTAGTTTTTCAATTTTTTTCAAAAACATTAAATTTATTTATTTTAGAAAACAATAATTTAAATTTCCAAAATTTTAATTTTGATATCTTCATTTACTTTTAATTAATTAACTTATATTTATGAAAATTTGGATATATACATGTGATTTGGTGTTGTCTCTTGCATCATACAATTATGGATAATGATACCTTGATAACATTTTTTTACAATATTTTAACATCATCTATGTGTCATTATGTGATTGGTCTATGTTGGTGTTTATGATTATTATTATTGATTGTGAAGTAATTTTGAACCAATAATAAGACGTAGATGATTTTAAAATATTGTCAAAAAAATGTTGTCAAAAGTATCATTATCCTACAATTATTAACATAATAATGAAAAGACTTAAATATCCTTCACCATTAAATCACATTATGTAACTTATTGTGGTTATTATCGCATTGTTATTTTTACCATTATAAAGGAAATTTTTTGAAAGAATAATGATAGGATAACATATATTATATTTATTCGACACAGATTATAAAAATAAAATGATTATGAAAAATAACTTTTTATAGTTTTTCAAAACGAAAATTGTCAAAACCATTAAATTCCCCATTTTTAATGGAAAACGTGTGTCTGTAAGAGGGGAACGAGACTTAGGAAGTGGAAGACAGGTGGGAGGAGAGTGGACGATCAGTTTTCTGAGGGAATTTATATGCTAAAATTTCAAAAGTTGGTTCCACTTTCTGCATGCAATCTTCTCCTCCAAACCTTCTGAACTCGTTTCTCCTCCTTTCAAACGATCGTTTAGTGGTTTGAATTGGTAGGTCTTCCTGATTCTAATAAAGTCTAGTTTAGGACACATGCAAACCAAAGTTTCTGTTGCATCTGTTTATCTTCTTCTTCTTCTAAGGTTCTGATCACGTTTCTGGTCTTTTGGGTGGTTTGTTTTCCTTAAATAGTGAATCTGGGAGGTTGAGTGTTTGGTCGTGGTACAAATTCTGTCTTGTGAGCGATCGGTCTGTTAAGAGGTAAGGGAAGCTATTAAATTTAATTATGCATGTGATGATTTTGTGTATGTATGAAATGAATTGATTGATGATTTGTATATGAGTGTATGAAATGCATGTTTCTGGGTTTGTGGTGGTTCTGCATAAGTCTATAAGGATTCTGCAAAATTATGTAGAATAGTGGGGTGTTCGGTCTCAACCATTCGGTTATGGTTAGTGAATAAGTTACCAATAGAGTTAGCATTTTAGCCTTACCAGGGTATAATCGTTCGTTTTATAGGAAGTGATTAATATATCAAGTGTTGATGGTTATATACAGTTTTAATCAGTCTTATTGAATTAGGTATTTTGGTTTGTGATAGTTCATATATTATTATTAGTAGACTTCGTACTAGTACTAGGCTTAAAATACGTTCATTTATGATCGAATATAAGTTTATGTATATTTCAGCTAAAATGTCTTAATGTTCGGTTTCCTTAAAAGTATTAGGTTTGATGAATAGTTTGTAGGAGTAATCACAGTGTTCGGTATAAGCTCTAGGCATTCGGTTTTGTCAAATAATGAAGTAACGTTCGGTCTTACACAAGTGTCAGTAGTTATAAGTGCTCAATATAAGCTTTAAGCGTTCGGTTTTGTCAGACAGTGAAATACCGTTCGTTCTAGTGTCGAGAATAGTTAAATATGGTTCAGTCTTATGTTAAGTATTTGATTTAATTAGAGTGTTTTATTCTTAAAAATGTGTTTGGTTCATGTCAAAGTCCTAACGATTACATAAATGTTCGGTTATATTGTCTGTTGTTTTGATCCTTTATGTTTAGTTGTAATTAAGGGTGGTATTATTTGAGCGTTCCGTCTTTTTATAGGAAAATGTTGTTTAATCTTGCTATGTTGATGTTATGGCTTGGTATTGGTTGCTTAGTATAGCGAAGATCCATTATGAATGAGAAATATTGTTGGCATTCAAGTAAAAGTTTATGTTTCAAGTAATGTGGAAGAGAATTTCGGGGAGGAATGTCTTAGTGTAAGGATAATGTTGTGGTAAAGTATGAATACGGATAGTGAAATTCATGGAGTTCATCTTGATATTCTGATGATTATCAGTTCTCAAGTAGAGATGGGTAAGTCATTGTGTGAGAATGACAAGAGGTCCTAGCCCATAGGTTCTTGGGTGAGTTATAACGGACTAACATCGGGTGACAGCTGATGGTTTTCCAGTTACTACACCACCCGAGTGAACGAACGGTCTCAAGCTACGTATTCATACAATCCGGATGGTCAAGTCAAGTGTCGGTTGTACATGAATTATGATATTTAAGTTATGTGTGATATCTATGTTGGCTCTTGTATGTTATAGCGTTCGGTCTGTAAAGGTTTGTAGTTTATTACATGTATGAATACATGCTCAATTGAATTATAGTAGCTTACCCTTGTTTTCTGTTTTTATCCATGTTACCGTTCGATTTTCTATTGCAATGATCATCCTTGTTGGATGTGAGCAGAAGGGGAAGAGCTTACGTTGGAACAGGAGTTGGACGGTGAGACTCTTGCTGAATAGGAGATGACCGTTCAGTCATATAGTATAGATAGTTTTAGTGAGCCGAACGTTCACTATTTTTGTTCTGTAAATATAACTGTTCGGTTATATGTTGAACGTTCGGTAATAGTATAGGAAACTCTTGTAAAGTTAAACGAAAAATTTTATGGTTATTTTTGTAATACCTGTAAGTTTGACTTTCTTATTTGTAGTAACTGTTTTATCATATTATTAAATGTTGACACCTGTATATAATTGTGTATATAATTGTGTGTTATATTTTTGGGATGTTACAAAAATGGTTAAAAAATAAAAAATAATAATGTTAAATGATTATAAAAAATATGTGTATGTTAAAATAATATGTTTTTAATACGAAAAAGAACTCATTCCTATATATCTTTTGTTAATTTATTCCAAAAAAATTTCTTTCCAAAACATATTTTATGTAGAAGTATTTACAGAGAAAAAAACAAGTTTTGGAAGGAATTATATACATTTCAAAAAGTTTTTTTCAAAATTTTCATCCTAGAAAGCTTATTCTTATTGCATTTAACATTTTATGACAATTCTGTTCCAAAAATTTCATTTCAAACATTCTATTTCAGAAAACTCATTCCAAAAAATTTTGTTCTAAAACTTTTGAGATTTGTTTTTAAAAGGTTTCCAAAATATTTCAGAAATCACTTTTACAAATAATAAAATGGTTATTTTAAAAATTTTATGGGTGGAAAAAAGAATTATGTGTATGAAAAATAAGTAAATATAAGTTAAAATGTTAAAATATTATATATAACATAAATAGTCCTTTAACTTAAAAATATATTATTTATTTTATTTCTAATATTTTTTTAAAAATTATTGCTGATTGTCTCCATGATTTGAATCAAAGATGGTTAAAGAAACAATAAATTTCTATAGAAGAATGAAATATTTCCAAAGCCAAAACAAGGCAAAGTGGAATGTTTCACAAATTCACTAGAAAACATAAATGAACATCTGAAAACAAAATAAAAATCATAAACCCAAGTAATTTATGATATGGGAAACAACACTCCCATTCTAAAAGGGAAAAAGAAATTAAAAATATTTCTAAAACAGTTTTAGAAAATAGAAACTGAAAAGGGAACAATCAATCACGAGATCTATAACATCTAATATTTTCATTACTTGTTTTTATTTCTTTAATATTATTTTATTTAATAAGATGCTCATAATCTCATTTATTTTATATATATTATTGTGTTTATTTATTATCTAGTGAGGTGTTTATAATTGTATCATCTCAAAATTAATTGTTTCTTATAGTCATAGCCATTTTATAAAATAAAATTGGAAAAAAATATTATTATTATTGTTTTATTAGTTTTACTGATTGCACCTTTGCTTACTATTTTTGAAACTCTCATCCACAGTTTTACATTTTTACTCTTCTTCTAATGGGCCAAGTAATCCAGTAAGTTTTTATGATTTCAACTCCCAAATTTTTTACAACCTCAATCTATTTACTACATCCCAATTTTAATAGTTTATAATTGATAAAAGGGTGTTGCTCCCTCCACCACCCCCAAATACTCTTACACCTCCTCACTATTTTCTTTTATTCCAAAAAGATTCTACACCTCTCCATTATTTTCTTTTATTTCAAAAATACCATACACTTCTCCTTTATATTCAACAATCTTTCTTTTTCTCTCTCCAGATTAATGGAGCATTCACAATGCTCAGATATATTACAAAATTTTATTTACACTTTCCCTTAAATAAGTTTGATTCAATCTTATTTTCACTGTTCAATATATTTTTTTTTCTTCAAATTACTTAATAAATGGTAAAATTTTGTTCTAAATTTCTAGAAAAATGTTTATATATATGTGTGTTTTTTCTTTTACATTTAATATCTATAATTTTTAACATTAGATTATGTTTTAACTTACCGACATGTTTGACTCAAATAACTTAAATAAAGTTAGTATATAATAATATAGGCTTAATACCCTATTTTGTCCCCAGTTTCGCTCGCAAAATGTCAAATTAGTCTATCTTTTAAAAAATGCGTCAATTACGTCCTCACTTAATAAAATTTGCATCAATTAAATCCCTTCCGTTAAATCCGTACAAACGGCGTTAATTATTTTATTATTTTGTATTTGCATCTAACTTTTAAGTTTATAAAATGAAAGTGGTAGAAACACTAATATTGAAGTTTTCTCTGAATTTTATATTTTCCAATATATCACAAGTTTAAATCTAAGCCATATAAATGCTCCATTAATGCAGAGAGAGAAAGAAATAGATTGTTGAGGATAGTGGGGAGGTGTAGGATATTTTTGGAATAAAAGAAAATAGTGGGGAGGAGTAGAGTATTTTTGGAATAAAAGAAAATAGTGGGGAGGTGCAGAAGCACTTGGGGTGGTGGAGGGAGCAACACCCGTGATAAAACAAGATGGTATAAGATTGATAAAGGAAAAAATATTGTCTCAAACTACAAACATACAATTATCTAAAAAAAATTAACTATACTAATAAAATATATATAAACCAATTAAAGTAAACTATTAACCATGAAGATCTTTGCAACAACATTGTCTTACACCAGAGATGTTTTAACACTTATTCATCATTTGTTCATACTAATAAAATGATCGTCGCAAAAAAAAACAAACAATACACAAAGAGACACCAAAAGAGACAATAGGTTAAGCTAACGTGTACAAGAGTTTTCATAAACAATTAAATCATATCAAATATAATCTAAATATGAAATAAATACAATAAATCATATAAATATACATATAGATTCAATAGTCCATCTACATGCTTTTGACATTGGGTTTCATTATAGGATTGTAGTTTGAATAGTATTTATACTCTATAGAGTCATATAAACAAAGAGGTTATCATCCTACTACTCACAAGATGAGTCGCATATGTACCTAAAACCAAACTAGTCTGATGGTTAAGACTTTCTGCCATTCTCTCCACCACATCATTCCTCTCTGAGTTGAATTGTTAGTAATATAAAAGGATGTCTTCTTTCTTACCTCAATGTCAATGCATACACAAGTTTATAACCATAAATAATTTTTCCTTAAAATTCTCATAACACCATAACCACACATATCCATAAAATATCATCAACTCAATAAATCATCATAATACTTATATATATATATATATATATATATATATATATATATATATATATATATATATATATATATATATATAAAGTCAATTTTAAATCCATCTTAAGCAACCATAAAATAAGAAAACAAATCCAAACACACACAATTATCTAAATTGTTAACAACATATGAACAATACAAGCCACATGTTACTTCATGGTTTTTTTTATTATTTTTTTTTTAAATTTAAAAAAAGTTGCACAGATATCAAGTTAATATTGTACCATATTGCAATGTAAATGTCACGTGTAAAGTCAATATCAGTTTCATGTGTCAAGTTAGTATCAGTGTCACATGTCAAATTTTGTTTAATTTAATCCCAAATTTTGTTAATTCCAATTCCAATTTTTTTCATCTCTAAAAATTAAAATAAATCAAAAGAAATAATTAAAAGAAATTTAAAAGATACGTTTATATCTAACTTTTAACATTTCTTTTATCATGAAATCATATGTTTTTAGTGATTATTCCATATTAATTAAACGAATAATTGATATAAGAAAACGTAGGATGATACAATACTAAGGTGATACAAAACTCAACTATGATTATTGAATTTGATATAAAGTCTCTAAAAGAAAAGTTTAATTAGAAATTAGAAATTTCAAATATAATCATACTTTTAACCAAAATATATGTTGGAATAATTACCAAATTTTTTTTTAATTAACTTTGACTTTTAAAAAATGTATAAATTATTTTTTGTTTTCTTTATGTTTCTATTTGTTTCACATTATAAACAAAATGAGAAATTTAAAATTTATTCGTTATTCTTCACACAAAAATCAGTTAAAGCTTTTAAATGGTACTGAATAAAGTGCGTTTAAATTTTTTTGAGTGTATGCTCCTCTCTTTAAGTTTTCTCTATATTATAAAGTGTTAACAAATATTTCTTTAAGTTAGTATATAAAGTGTTAACAAAAATTTCTTAATGCACTTCAGTCTTGAATTTAAAAAATATTAAAATTATTAGAAAAGTATCTAATACAATAAAAAAATTATGAAAATTAAACGATAATGAAGTTCAACTTTGTTATGATGAATTTTATCATAACTATTTTTACTTAAAATCACTTTGATTTTAAATTTTTTCATAAATCTTCATTTTGTCCTCAAATTTGAATTCTTTTAAACATCTATAATACTAAAAAATTCAATCACAACAAATAAAAAAGTCTAATATACTAATCTAATATATATTGCTAGAATGTGGAATATGTGTTGTTAAACTTGTCTAATCAGTATATAGATACACTGCTCTAATATATATGTAACTTGTCTAATAATTTTCAATGTATGTACAAACTTGTTTAACTTGTGTTGCAAGACTCGTTTGATTAATATATGGACATACATGTCTAATGTAACATCCCTTTTTTTTAACGTCACAAGTCAATGATAGGTCATCTTGCTCTAAGCGGAAAATGTCTCAACCCTCGCTCGAAAATGTAACGCCTATAATAGGAGCCATAAGGGTAAGGGTAGAGCACGAAACAACAAGTGCTTTAGCATCTAAGAGTGACCGAGAGAGTAAGGGCGCGAGTTGAGTGTTATGCAAGGTCCTTTGGATAAGGGTGCTAGACCCAAAAGATTGGTGAAAAGACCAGCTGGGCGGTCTAATTTCATTCATCACTAATATATCCCATTTTAATTGTTTCTGTTGGTGTCGGATGTTCTACAAGAAGTTAGTTATGGTTTTTGCTATTGTGTTATTTGGCCTGTGTGCCACCTGTCCTAGGAAAATCTTTGGAGTAACTATTTTAATTGTTGTACTGTGCTTTGGAAAGGGTAGAAAAATATATTTCATTTTCTTCTCTTAATTTTCTTAGGAGGTACCTAACCTCGAATTCAGGGTTCCCTATTTCATCTTATAACATTTGGTGCTCTCGTCACGTTCTCTTCCATGGCAAACAACACGCGCCTTAAAACACTTTTTGATAAGCTTGATGAAATGCTCTCAAAAATGTCAATCTTTTCCACCCAAATGACCGATATGCACACTCGTTATTTTCACTTGGAATCCCCTTCATCCCCTCCACCATTCCATTCCATTGAAAACACACCTTCACAATGTCATTTCTTGAAACTAGATGTACCCCGTTTTGACAGTACTGATCTTGTTGGCTGGATTTTTAAGATCACCCAATTTTTTGACTATCATAACACACCTGAAGAGGAACGTATCACTGTTGCATCTTTCTATCTTGATGGGGCAGCTTTGGCATGGTTTCAATGGATGTACCGTAACGGCCAAATTCTTTCCTAGACTCATTTGCTGCAAGCTCTCGAGGCCAGATTTGCTCCCACCGCATTTCAAGATCCAAGGGGTAAGCTCTTTAAGCTTTCTCAGACATCCTTTGTTTCTGCTTACCTCAATGAATTTGAGGCCACGAAAAATCGCATGATTGGGTTGTCACCGCCTTTCCTATTGAGTTGTTTCCTCTCCGGCCTCAAGTCAGAAATCCACCGTGAGGTGGTGGTTCAACAACCACAGACGTTGTCACTAGTAGTGGGTTTGGCTCGGTTGCAAGAAGAGAAATTATGGGATCTTTCTAGGGTTCAACATGTTAAACCACTCTCATCCTGGCCATCTTCATCTCCTACGCACATTGTTCTCACTCTTATACAGCAACCACCACCGAAACCTCTTCCTCCCATATTGCCTTCTCCATCTCCAAAAACTCGTTATCATCAGTTAACGGACACAGAGATGGTGGAGCGTCGTGAGAAGGGGCTTTGCTTTAATTGTGATCAGAAATACTCACGATCTCATCGATGCCTAGCTCGATTCCTTCTTCTTATTGTTGAAGAGGATGATTCCGCGGGTGGGTTGGCCTCAGATCCAACGAGTTTTAATCCTGAACCGCGAATGGATGAACAACCGATATAACCCATGGATTTATTGGACTTACCAGCTCAAATTAGTTTACACGATTTGTCTGGCGCCGGAGCCCGAGAAACCCTCCGTCTCACAGGTCATATTGGCCAGAACCCGATCCGTGTGTTGGTAGATGGGGGTAGCACCCATAATTTCATTCAAAAGGAAGTGGCAATTCGTTTGGGCCTGGCCCAATCCCCCACCATATTTCTCAGAGTACTAGTTGGGAGTGGCGAAGAGTTGGCCTATACTACATTGTGTTCTACAGTAGAGTTGTTAATTCAGGGGCATTCTTTTCACATCGATTTGTATGTGCTGGATATAGGGGGATCTGTTGTAGTCCTTTGGGCCCAATGGTTAAAGCAATTAGGGCCCATATTAATGGATTATCAAGCACTCACTATGAAATTTGTTTTTAATCAATCTATCATAGAACTCAAAGGAGATTCTGGGCCACAGCCCACTTCCATTTCCTTGTATCAGCTTAGATGTGTTGCTCGTTTAGATCCAACGACCTAACTTTTCTCTTTAGTCGTTCGACCAACTTCTACACACTGCTATCTTCCTGCCCATTCTGACCCCAAGGTACAACAATTACTCACTTCATTCTCCTCCTTATTTTCTGAGCCAAGATCTCTGCCCCCATCACGTGGAACTTATCATGCCATTCCCATTCTCCCTAATTCTCATCCTGTCAATGTCTAACCTTACAAGTATCCTCACTCTCAGAAATTGGAAATAGAAAAGAAGGTTTCCAAAATGCTTGCATCAGGGTGGATACAACCAAGTTCAAGTCTGTTATCTTCCCCAATTCTACTCTTGAAAAAGAAGGACGGCTCGTGGCGGATGTGCGTGGATTATCGCGCCTTAAATGCCATCACCGTCAAGGACCGATTTCCACTTCCCACTGTCGATGAGTTGTTGGATGAGCTAGGATCTACACGCTGTTTTTCAAAATTAGATCTCACCTCCGGATTCCATCAAATTCGACTCCAACCCACTGATGTCCATAAAATGGCTTTTCGAGCACACGACGGTCATTATGAGTATTGTGTAATGCCCTTCGGCTTGTGCAATGCTCCAACAACATTCCAATCTACTATGAACGACATCTTCCGGCCCTTGTTACGCAAGACCGTTATTGTATTTTTTGACAGTATCTTGGTCTTCAGCACTGATTTTGCCTAGTAATTGTCACATCTTCATCAGGTATTTGAGATACTTGAACGTAATCAGTTCTATTTGCAACCTCAGAAGTGTTCCTTTTTCCAATCAGAGATCGCCTATTTGGGGTACATTGTAGCTGAAGGGGGTGTGTCTCCAGACCCTGCAAAAATCTAAGCTATGGTTCAATGGCCAACTTCCTCTTACACTGAGGGATTGCGTGGATTCTTTGGATTAATAAGGTTTTATCGCAAGTTCGTACGTGGTTATGGGGCAATTGCCCAACCTTTGACAGACCTTCTCAAGAAAGGGAATTTCACATGGTCTTCCACAACTCAACAAGCATTTGATACATTGAAATTCGCTATGACTAGTACTACTGTTTTGTCATTGCCTGATTTCTCTAGAACATTCTATATGCAAACTGATGCCTCTAGATTGGCGATGGGTGTAGTATTAACTCAAGACAATCATCTGATTGCCTATTTTAGTAAAGTGTTCTGCCCTTGTTTATCCAAGTCCTCTGCTTATGTTCGGGAGCTTCATGCCATTACAAGTGTAGTGAAACGATTGAGTCAATACTTGTTGGGCCATTTCTTTATCATCCAGACTTATCAGAGGAGCTTGAAAGAGCTATTGACTCAGGTTATTCAGACCCTAGAACAACAAAATTATCTTTTTAAGTTACTCGGTTATGATTATGAAATTCAGTACATACCGAGGAAGCTGAACATAGTGGCAGATGCCTTTTCACGATCTGATTGCCTTACTCAGGGTGAGATGCAAATGCTCACTATCCCTCAATTTGTGTTTTTGCGTGATTTAAAAGAATCACAGTTACTTTACCCAGATTGCATCCTCATGAGGGATAAATATCTCTCGGATCCTTCTTCGTATCCTCATTTCAATTGCAATGGTGAATTGCTTATTTATCGTGGCAAAATTTGGCTCAACGACAATTCCAAATTCATTTCTTTGTTGTTAAGAGAGTTCCATGAAACACCTATTAGAGGCCATGCTAGGGTCAGCAAAACTCTGAAACGGCTGAATGCAAATTTTTATTGGGAGTCTATGGCTAAGGACGTTAAGGCATTTGTATCTCAGTGCAATGTTTGTCAGCAAACTAAGTATAGTACTAAGTGTCCCGGAGGTCTTCTACATCTGTTACCCTTCCCAATGGGTGTTTGGGAAGACATTTCTCTAGATTTTGTTACTGGTCTCCCTCCTTCTAATGGTTACACTATGTTATTGGTGGTAGTGGATCGCTTCTCAAAGGATGTCCATTTGGGCACTCTACATTCAGACTTCACAGCTTATAAGGTAGCAGAGTTGTTTGTCAATTTGGTTTGCAAACACCACAGGTTGCCAAAGAGTATCGTTTCAAATAGAGATCCGATTTTCATTAGCCGTTTTTGGTCTGATTTGTTCAAGTTCAGTGGCACCCTTCTCCGAATGGGATCCTCTTACCATCCTCAAACGGATGGACAAACCGAAGTCATGAATCGAACCATTGAGCAATACCTAAGAGCTTTCGTCCACAACAAACCTAATCATTGGTTCAAATACCTTCCTTGGGCAGAATACCACTACAATACTTCAATCCATTCTGTGTCTGGCTTGACTCCATTTGAAGTGGTTTATGGCAAGCCACCTCCCTCTATACTAGCGTACATTGAAGGCACTTCTTCTAATGCAGGTTGCGACTCGGTGCTTACATCCCGTGAGGAGATTTTTTCACTCCTCAAAGCCAATTTGTTGAAGGCACAAATCAAAATGAAGAAGCTTGCAGATTCGAAGCATAGGGATTTGAAATTTGAGGTTGGGACATGGGTGTATTTGAAACTTCAGCCATACAAACAAGTTTCGGTTTTTGGACACAGGTATCATATACTAGCCAATCACTTCTATGGCCCTTATAAAGTGCTTGAACATATTGGACCAGTCGCATATAAGATTGAGCTTCCGCCACAATCAAAGATACACAATGTATTTCACTGTTTTATGTTGAAGCGTCATGAAGGACCCGTTCCTCCAAGTATTGATCATCTTCCTCCTGAATCTGTGGAGAACAACCCTATTGTCTCTTCTTTGACTGTTTTGGATTTTAAGACAGCTCCTATGGATGGTGTTCCCACTTGTTTTGCTTTGGTTCAGTGGAACGGGTTGTCTCCAAATGACACGTCGTGGGAAAAATGGCAGGAACTCAAATCATTGTATGACCTTGAGGACAAGGTCCTTGCTTAAGGGGATGGTATTGTTATGGAAGGTCCTTTGGATGAGGGTGCTAGACCCAAAAGATTGGTGAAAAGACCAGTTGGGCGGTCTGATTTCATTCATCACTAATATATCCTATTTTAATTGTTTTTGTTAGTGCTAGATGTTCTAGAAGAAGTTAGTTATGGTTTTTGTTATTGTGTTATTTGGCCTGTATGCCACCTGTCCTAGGGGAATCTTTGGAGTAACTATTTTAATTGTTGTATTGTGCTTTGAAAAGGGAAGAAAAATATATTTCATTCTATCTCTTAATTTTCTTAGGAGGTACCTGACCTCGAATTCAGTGTTCCCTGTTTCATCTTATAACATTGGTTCTGGTTTGGGCTGTGCAGACCTGACATAAGGTTTCTTCTGTTGTTGCTTTCTGAATAAACTGCTCTTCGGGGCTCGCACAACTCGACTAGGATTAGTTTCTAGTAGCTCTACCGTCTTTGCCTTCTCAACTAGGGCTGGCAACTCCTTAATCTCCTAAGGCACAATCATCTTCTTTAATTCGTGTCTCAACCCTCGCTCGAATCTCCGACATCTCCACTTTTCAGACATATTATGTGCGTAGAAACGGGCCAAGTACTCGAATCTATTAACATAAGCTTGTACTGTCATTTCCTTTTGCTGTAGAGTCAAAAATTCAGTCTCCCTTTCAATCCTGACACTGTTTGGAAAATTCTTTTCCAAAAATCTGGTATTAAAACTATTCCAAGAGATGGCTTCGCCACGAGCTCCCATCAGTTGTTGCATTCCATCCCACCAATACTCTACCTCATCTTCTAGGAGGAAAGATGCATATGCAAGCTTCTACTCCTTTGAGAAAGCCATCACTCGAAAAATCTTCTCATTTCCTATTCAACTTTGTCTGGAGTGGCCTTTCCATTGAATTTCGGGGAATCATGTCTCAAGAAGTCATTTAAACCATAATGATTCCTTGGCGCTTGAGCGGCATGTTGTCGTTCCATCGCATTGACCATTCGGTCGACAACTTGAGAAAACACATCAGCCTAAGGTGTTTGACTTTGGTCGCTAGTCCGGTGTGCCATGTTCTTATAAACAAAACAAAAGCACTTAATAGAATCACTCAAAACATTTACAAACAACTATTACAAATGTAGAGGTGCACAGTCAAAACTAGACGAGCTCACTTTCCCAAGGCCCAAAGATGTTCGAAAACATAGGCTCTGATACAAAAAATGTAACATATTTTTCTTTAACGTCACAAGTCAATAATAGATCATTTTGCTCTAAGCGGAAATCTTTAAAGAACATTCCTATAAATTTTAGATTGAGGAAAATAAATCTCAGTCCATTACTTCTAAATAAAAAGCATTTATTACAAACTTGTAACATCCAACTCAATAATTCAAATAAACAGAAAATGTTTGAAGTAAACTACCGTCTTTGCCTTCTCAACTAGGGCTGAGATCTCCTTAATCTTCAAAGGCACGATCATCTCCATTAATTCGTGTCTTAACCCTCGCTCGAAAATGTAACGCCTATAATAGGAGCCATAAGGGTAAGGGTAGAGCAAGAAACAACAAGTGCTTTAGCATCTAAGAGTGTCCGAGAGAGTAAGGGCGCGAGTTGAGCGTGGGAGAGCGAAACAAGCTTGACGAAAGGGGAAGAAGATGAATTCAATAAGGAAGGAAGGACCAAGCTATGGGGAGTTAATTTTTATTTGATTGTTTAAGTGTTTGGTAATCTGGAAAATTCTGGGTTTTCTTCTAGGCTATTGATTTGTAAATACTGTGTGGTTTTGGTTCGGATACAATATATGTGAAATTGGTAGAATGTGGTGGCTGGGATTTAATTGTCGCATATGTTGAAATTCGTATTTGGTGACTTAAGTTGTGTTTAGGTAGCATCGTGTGTGTGAAATTAGATTCTGAAAAGTAATATTGGTATGTTTTGGTTGACTGTTTAAATCTTTAAGTGCTGAAAATTTACATTTAATATTGTTTTCGGTTTCGATAGGAGTTAATCAAGCATTTACTGGTCTATGGATGGTTGTTTTGTAGTTATAGTTATTTTGTATGCCTTTAAAGTTCAATTAAAATGTATTTCAAATAGTGGTTGTTGGATATGACTATTTGGATGTATTAACATTCTGAAAACCTTGGTTTAATTCTGATTAGATATTAAATTGATAATGATGCTGTGAAACCTGTAATGAGTTTATCTTTGGATTTGTGTTCGTGAACTTTGTAATAGTTGGAATATATCATGTAGGTTCAGTTTGTAGAAAGTAATGCTTAAATATTATAAAGTTCTTTAATTAATTATGATTAGAAACTAGTCTAGTTTTGTCTCTTTTTCGTCACTACCAAAATTAGGAATGTTACATTATGGTATTAGATCAATGGTTTTGGGACTTTGGGGAATGAGCTCGTTTAGGTTTTGATGTTTAACTCTAATCGATCTAATGTTTTATATTGTGAATGTTGTTAGATGTAATTGATTACTAACACTGTTTGTTTTTTTTTGTTTTGGTTGACAAGAATTGTTTGATTCTATATGATGTGTTGTTTCTCTTAAAGAACCAGTTGCCACTAAATTGGATGTTTTATATGTATTGGAAATCTTCACTGTCTAGAGTCAATTGAGTTGTGGTATTGCGAGTAAATTTGTTTTGAGTTTGGGAAATGTGATGAAAGGAATTAGAAAAGTAGCTTTGAATTCTACTGTTGAGCTGAGATATTTCATTCGTTTGCCATGGGAGTTGTAAAAAAAATAATTGTTTCTAGTTGCTGTTTGGATGAAAAAGGTGTATAAACTGCTTGTTGTTTTTGCTGTTACTGCAGTAGAAAATCTTGTTGTATTAGGCTATTTTGATTATTGTTACTACACCAGAAACTTTACTGTTTTAACATTAAAATGCTGTAAAAAATTGTTTGTTGTTTTGATTCCAATGCTGCAGAAAAATTATTTGTTGTTTGGGTTAAAATTGTTGTAGAAATTCTTTACTGTTTTGATTAAAATGCTGCAGAAATATTTTATTGTATTAATTTTATAAATCTTCTTTAATATATATATATAGGGGTTTGCTAACGCGCGTACGCCTCTTTTTCAGTTGGTACATTTTAGCAATGTGTACTGGGTTTTAGTAGACAAAAATATCCTTATATACCATGGATTCTAAGTTTTAAGGTTAAGGGTATTTTAATAATTTTCATTCTCAAAACTAAAAAAAAAAAAAACCCCAAACTCTTACTCACCTCTCTCATTCCTCTCAACCCTTTCTCTTTCATCTTTCTCACTCTAATCTTTTCTCACTCCAATCTTTTCTCTGTCCTACTGTAGCTCTAATTGAAAAAATCAGAAACACCCTACTGTAACCCAAATTGAAAAAATCATATCTAATTTTATCCAATTTTCACAAGCATAAAGGAATTGGTAATTGACTTGGAAAAAATCATAAATATTGTTGTTAAACAATTTCTTACAAAAAAAGATTTTATAATGAGTTTTTATTTTATAATTTTTGTCTTATCTAATTTTCACAAGCATAATGACATCAAAGGAATTGGTAATTGGCCTGGAAAAAATCAGAAACACTCGTTGTTAAACAATTTCTTACAAAAAATGACTTTATAATGAAATTTTTGTCGTATATAATTTTATCTAATTTTCACAAGCATAATGACATCCGAAAGAATTGGTAATTGGCCTGGAGGGTTTTTTTAGAGATGATGATTCAACATATCCAGATGATGAAATTAGAGAGATTAGTGAAGATGGTGAAATTGAAGAGATCTTGAATGAACATTTGCCTGAAGGTGAATATGTCAATGACTCAACTCTTTACAAAGGCAAATTGTTTAAAGACAAGTGTTTCTGATATTTTTAATTGGGGCTACAGTAGGGATGACAGAGAAAAGGTTGGAGTGAGAGAGATGAAAGAGAAAGGATTGAGAGGAATGAGAGAGGTGAGTAAGGGTTAGGGGGTTTTTTTTTTTTTTTAGTTTTGAGAATGAAAATTATTAAAATACCCTTAACCTTAAAACTTAGAATCCATGGTATATAAGGATATTTTTGTCTACTAAAACCCGGTACACATTGCTAAAATGTACCAACTGAAAAACAGGCGTACGCGCGTTAGCAAAACCCATATATATATATATATATATATATATATATATATATATATATATATATATATATATAACAAATCATTCATCACAGTTTTCCTTCTTGCTCTGACCTTCTCAGGCATGATGAGCATGAGCCTAGCAGTTCGCCATCTTATGCAGACAAGTATACCACCATTTCCGCCTTTAACTCCAACCATTCCTCTCAGTGTTACATCACTGCCCACTATCCCATCTCTGCCTACCACTTTGGTTCCACTTCCTACCAACATCTCTAACATTACAACAATTCCATAGCTCAACGTTCCTCCATTGCCCTCAATCCCAACATTCACAATTCCACCCCTTAAACTACCTTTCTTTTCTTCATCCTGAGCAAGCTACCGTCTCAGTCTGATTCGTAGCAGTGCCAAGTTGCATGCTTCCTATAGATATGGCCTCATTCCTTTTGTGTGAGAGCCTTGTGTGCTGTTTTCCTTTTACTTTTGTCGTATGGTGTGAAAAACTGTATTTCTTTTCAGTTTATGTGTGAGTTATCGCTATTGTTTCTACTTTTTCTTGTATTATTCATTACAGATTGCGAATGATTACAGCTATACAAATTATAATGTCTTATCCTTTAATTTAAACTCTTCCAACATCCTAATTAGATCTCTAACTAACAGCATTTATATTATTACTAAGTATTCCAACCTCCTAAGTATTTAAATCACGATATCAAATAATAATTAAATAAAAGTAAAAGAATTACATAATATATTATACAATTACACATAAATTTTTTTTATAACAACCAAAACACGCATTAATTTTAAAAATATTAATAAAATAAAATTTATAAAATTAAAAAATATTTTAAAAATTATGAGAAAAACAAATATTTAACTATTTTTTTACTTTTTTTTCTCCACCCATACTTAGAATTGTTTGAGAATGATAAAGGCAGGGATAGTGATGGAGCTCTTAACGAGGAAGGAAAGCACGGTGAAAAGGTGACCGCGGCAAGAAAGGCGGTGAGGGAGGGGTAGAGTGTTAGGATTCTGGGAGAGACTATTTTTCATGTCATAATTTAATTATATTCACGTAATAAAATGATCCATCTCAGTATATTTACTGTGCACCACGTCATCACATTTTAACGCCATTAATTACCACTTAACAGAACATGCTTAATTGTTACGATTTTAAAAAATTTAGTACCCAATTGAGACCGTTTTCAACCAGAGGACCCATTTGAGATTCTCCTATATAAACATGAGGATCATCCGAGGATTTAAACCTTAATTAATTTTTATAAAAAATCACAAAAATAAAACATAATTATTAAATATTTAATATAAAAAATTATATTTAATATTTAAAAATGTAAGAACCTAGAAAATATAGTAATAGAGTAGATAAGTGTATTAAAATAATGAGACGAACATTTTTCTTTAAAAATATAACTTTATAATATAACAAAAATTCCTAAAGCTCGGTTCATTATCTTAAACACTTCATCTCTCTAAAACTCTACTCTCAACTATTTCTCTACATTCTCTCTAGAATTTCTCTCTACTGAGTTGTCGGATTGACGATCAGGGGGTGCCTAGACGTTCACGGCATAGAGGGCTACACAACTAACCGATCAATTTCTAAATTTTAGCGAGTAAGTTGTTCTTCGCTTTTCTCCGCTGTTCTTGAACTTAGACCATGCAATTTCTAATGGTTACATGCGTCTTGTAACGTTCTTCTTCAATTCTCTGTTCAATTCTAGCTTTAAGAGCTGTTTTTATCACCAATTGGTGGATTGTAGGGTTTTGTTGAGTTTCCTTGTTGTGTAAGGTGCTGTTGAGGTGATCTGGTGAGCTGGGCTGTGATCTTTGAGGTAAGGGGAGCTAGAATAATTCTTTATAACTAGTTATATGTTATGTGTATATACTGAAGTATGCATTAATTTTGTTGTTTGAGTTACATTTTAAGTTTTGAGTGTATGGAATGGTATGTACTAGAATGCTCATCTGTGAATCTGTGAATTGATGCTTGTGAACTGATGTAGATGTGATGTGTAATTGTAAATGAGTATGTTAGATGAATGTGATATGTTGTGATAGCTGTTATGTTGAAGTTGAGTGAATTTGGTAGTGTTTTAGGTTATTCTAGAGGAAATGAGGTAGTGAATTTGAGAGTTAGGGGCCAAAGGCTCTTGTGGTCTGTTGGGGTAGTCTAGGTTGGTTATTTATGACTTGTTAGAGTCATCAAACTGGTCCAAAACTGGTGCCAAGTGATAAAATTGAATTTGGGTCATTAAGTTATTGAATTTGGTGTTTTAAAGTATGAATTGAGTTTTAAACACTATGGATTGATGTTAGGAAGGTTTATAATCACTTAGATAAGTCTAATTAGGTATAAAACACAATCTAGGGGTGTTAGAAGTTGAGGAAAATGATTAGAAAAGGTAAATGGGGTGTGAGTTGCATAATTTGATTCTGCAGGTTATGCAGACTCGCTGAATCGAATGGTTTCGCACAGCGAGTCCTCATAGCGAAGTGCTCTCTACTTAGTCATTCGCACAACGAGTTGATGCATTGTAGGAGTGACTAGAGAGTGTTGCTATCTTTCTGCTGATTCGCATAGCAAATCTAGCTGCTGTGCGACTAGTAGTGGTCTGGAATCACTGCTAGATTAATTCAAATGGCGAATTTGTGCGCACAGTAAGGTGTTTGGGGGTGTGGTCTATGTCTAGGCTCTCGCACAGCGACCCGTGTGCGCTATGCGAGGTGCTTGAGGTCTGGTACCTCTACGAGTTAATTCGCATAGTGAAAGGTGTCGTTGTGCGAGCAACTCCTGTCTCGCCTTGCAGATAGGGTGCGTTGAGCGAACCATCTGAGTTTAGTGTAATCTTTAGTTCTTTATCCTGGTTTGAATTTAGTGCAATTTTGTTTGAGATGTAAAATATGATTGATGTATATTGCTAAATTAAAAGTATATGAATATAAGAGATATGAATGGTGTTTAAAGTGAAAGTATGGTTGATGGATGTAATTTCATGATTCTCAAGGAGAGGATACATGGTGGTGCCCTATGTTGTGATTCAAAGTGAATTCTCTTGTTGAGAATCAAGTATGTTTATATTGAAAGCAGGAGCTCAGTCTTGGGGGTTATCCTGAAACTCCAATGGTCTTTCATTCTCAAGTAGAGAAGATTGATCCATGTCGTGAGGAGTAGCAGGAGGTCTTAGTCTTGGAGGCTTTCAGTATGCTCCCAGGCGTGGTACAGACTAACCTCGTGAGTGTGGTAGGGTGAAACCCATTGGCAATGGCTTTGCAAAGCAGTAGAAGTCACCACGAGTGGATGACCCGTCATAGCTCGACAATCATTCTAAGTTCAGACGAGTCAAGTTTAAAGTATAACATGTTATGATGTGTGATCCAGTTTATTTGAATTAAGCATGTATTTTGTGTTATTGTAATAAGTATGATCTTTGTATATCTAGCTCACCCTTCTGCTTGTGTTTGTATCTTGTTTGTGTTGTGTTTTCTTTTGCAATGATCATCCATTGGATGTGAGCAGAGGTAGATGAGGTGCCTTTGGAGCAAGTCTTGGAGGGTGATGACTCAGCTGTATAGTCTAGCCAGGCTATCTATTTTATTTCGTGTAGTTTTGAAATACTCTATTGTATATAAAGTTTTAAATTTTATCGCCATTTTTGGATGATTGTAGGCTTAACTCTTTATCTGCAAGTCCTTAATTGTTCTATTATATTATAATGTAGACTACTCTTTTATATAGTTTATACTATATATTTTGGGATATTACAAAAAACAAATGATATTATACAATTTTAAATCAAAATATTAAATATTAATTAAATAAAAGTAAAAGAATTGCATAATATATTGTACAATTACACATAAAAAAATTTGATAACAACCAAAACAAGCATTAATTTTAAAAATATTAATAAAATAAAATTTATAAAATTAAAAAATATTTTAAAAATTATGAGAAAAACAAATATTTAACTATTTTGTTACTTTTTTTTCTCCACCCATACTGAGAATTGTTTGAGAATGATAGAGATAGGGATAGTGATGGAGCTCCTAACGAGGAAGGAAAGCACGGTGAAAAGGTGACAACTACAAGAAAGGCGGCAAGGGAGGGGTAGAGTGTTAGGATTCTGGGAGAGACTCTTTTTCGTGTCATAATTTAATTATAGTCACGTAATAAAATGATTCACCTCAGCAAATTTACTGTGCACCACGTCATCACATTTTAACGCAGTTTCCTACCACTTAACAGAACGTGCTTAATTGTTACGATTTTACAAAATTTAGTACCTAATTGAGACTATTTCCGTGTCATAATTTAATTATAGTCACGTAATAAAATGATTCACCTCATCAAATTTACTGTGCACCACGTCATCACATTTTAACGCAATTTCTTACCACTTAACAGAACGTGCTTAATTGTTACGATTTTACAAAATTTAGTACCTAATTGAGACTATTTTCAACCAGAGGACCCATTTGAGATTCTCCTTTAGGATCATCTAAGAATTTAAACCTTAATTAATTTTTATAAAAAATCACAAAATAAAACATAATTATTAAATAGTTAATATAAAAAAATATATTTAATATTTAAAAACAAATGATAATTATATAATTTTAAATCAAAATATTAAAAATTAATTAAATAAAAGTAAAAGAATTACATAATATATTATACAATTAAACATAAAAAAATTTGATAACAACCAAAACACGCATTAATTTTAAAAATATTAATAAAATAAAATTGATAAAATTAAAAAATATTTTAAAAATTATGAGAAAAACAAATATTTAACTATTTTTTTACTTTTTTTTCTCTAAATTATATTGAAATATCTCTTTAATAAGAACAATATTTTTAAATTAATTTTTAATAATAACAAATATTTAAGTGTATTTATATAATAACAATATTTTTTTATACATTAATAAGTTTGTTTTCACTATTATTTCTCTTTGCTTAAGTTCTTCATTCCTTCTTTACTTTGGGTTCAAGATTATTTAAACATTTTTCATATTTTAAGTTTTCATTTTGTTCCTTACCAACTTATTCAATGAAAAACAAAAAATAAAACATTAAAAATTGAGTAAGTGGTGTCCCAACGGTTCGTGTAAATAGTATGTGTATAACTAAAATAAATAAAAGGGACAAACACGAACACTCTTCAACATTAATTATATATCATATTTTTATTTTAAAATATAAACATTAGTACAATAAGGGGAAACGACAACAGTTATTTTTGCTTATAGGCAGCGATTTTGCAATCGACTGCAATCGAGACATATATAGACGAGATAAATAGGGGTAAACTTTTTTTCTCGGGTATGAACCGAGTCAAAAGAGGATAGAATTATGCCTCGATTTTTAGATAACCGCGGTAGTAACGTGTTTTTTTTTTCTTCATATTTTAGGCCTATACTAAACCATGTTGTAATTTTGGATTTTTTGTTGTATAGAAATTTTGAATATAGAATGGTAGAAGGAAATTTAAAAGCACAGGAGTTTTTATTAGATTGACAAGCGCTAAGGTACTCCATTCCTATGTCTCATTGCAGTGGTTATTTCTCCAAAGGAACCTCTATTGTCTGGCTGCAACAACTGCTGGCCCTTCCACCTGATCACAATCATTGAAAATAATTGGATTTCACGTTCATCAATGGAGATCTAAAGCACCTTGTTGGGAAAGAAGCAAGTCACTTGCCACAAGCACCTTTAAGCAATTCTGCATCATCAACAAATGGTACATAGTCATCAGCAGTAATTTCCCAATACATAGGTACCTTACCATATTGATCCTGCCAAAAATAATAAAATCAAAATGAGGAAGAAATGACAAGTTACAGTGTATGTTATGGGAGTGTGATTACTGACAGGGGCCAAAAAGAGGGTGGAAGTGGATTTGTCAAACAGTATGAACGCAAAGCTCCCACTGAGATGGCCAACAACATGATTAACAGGCTTTTCCTCTTCTATTAAAACTTCATTTTCCTCTACATTGCTCTCCAATGTCTCAAACTCCAAAGTGTTTCCAAAATCTGTGTTTGACAAAAACCCCAACCCAAAATCAAAACAATAGCACAAAATCCCAACCCAAGATCAAAACAGAGACCCAAGATTTCCCAATTTCAGAAACCCAATTTCAAAATCCCAACCCAAGATTTCCCTTTCCGCTCCGCAACCGGACCACCATAAAAGAACCCAGAACGACGCTGCTGCGATTCGCGAACCATGAGCTTCAATCGCGAACTCCTTAAGCTGCCATCCATGGCCACGCCTCCATCCTCTCCACAGCGGCACAAGAGTAAAAAGGTAGAATGTTTTTCCCCTTTCCCCCATCTGAAGAACCCTAATTTTGGAACCAGGAGGAATTTGTGGAAACGAATAAGAGTTCCTGCAAAGACGACGGAGATGGAACCATTGTGGAGGCAGCGCCGCTACAGCCCTCACGGTGTCACATCATCGTCGTTCTTCGTCGTGCCCTTTTGTCGCACCCTTGCCACACCCTAGCCTTGTCGTCGTCGTTCCTTCGCTGCCATTGTAGTGTCATCGATGATCCTCCCGGTTTGTCTGAAAGAAAGGAAGAAGAAAGAAATAAAGCAATGAGAAAGAAGGGGGAGGTCGCGCTCGGGGAAGAGAAAGAAGGGGGGGTCGCTCTGGTGGAAGAAGAACTGTAAACCCTTTTTTACAATAAACCAAACAGATATTACCTCGGTTTCACGTTAAACCCGAGGCCTAAACAACTAAAAAAAAGTTGACACAGACATTTGTCAGATCAAAAGTCTGAATGCTCAAACTTTTATGCCTCGGTTGGCTTCCAAACCGAGGTAGTAGCACGTTTAGGCACCGGTTCTGCAAAGAACCGAAGTGGTATCCCCTTCACAGAAAAGCATTCAATCTGACTTGCAGAGGATAGTTGAGTTACAGAGAGTTTTATGCTTCGGGTGGCTGAGATAATCGAGGTAATATACTTCATAGGCTTCGGTTCCCTAGTAACCGAAGCATATAAGTTTCAGTTAATTACAAAAATACCACCGCATTTTGATATGTTTCGGTTTTTCCAAAACCAAAGCGTATTAAGCGCGTTAAAAAGCTGTTTTTTTACTAGTGAAAACAATTTGTGAAGAATCAAGCATTAAATTAAAAATATTTTTTTATTAGATGTGTCATAAGGTAGAGAAACTTAAGGATATTTATGAAAAATTCTTCTAAAGAAAATGATACGACATAAACTTATGAAATAGTGATTAAATTAATATAATCTGAAATATCATAGAAGTATTCAAGAAGAAATACAAGAATAAAAACATAAAATTTGTACCTACCAATAAATTCTTCGAGGGAAAACATTAGACATATTTGACACCAATAAATAATTATTACAAGATATCAATAAGTTACCTTAAACCCATTTTGATAATATATTGGTAAGTTTTTACTTAGATATTTTAATTTTTCTTTCTACATAATATAAAACTTTTCGCTCATTTTAATAGGAGCCATTTGTTTTTAGGGTTTTACATCTAATGTACTTAAAATCATTTAATCAATGTATACAATGACTCCTATAATTCTTTTTGTTATATTCGTTTAATTAGTATATGGAAATACTCATATAATGTTTATTGTTAGACTCGTCTAATGTTGTTCGCTACACTCATCTAATCAGTGTATGAACAGACTCAGCTAATGTGTTGCAAGATTCATCTAATCAGTGAATTAACAAATTTGTCTAATGCGTATTAATATACTCGTCTAATTTGTGTGTCGAAAAAATTGTCTGATGTATATTGCTAGTGTGGTCTAATAAATATATGAATGACTCGTCTAATCTGTATTTATATACTTGTTTGATCAATACATTAATAGACTTGTCTAATGTTTCTTATGCTTTCTCATCTAATCAATGTATTCCTAGACTTGTCTAGTAATTTTTGTTATATTTCTCTAATTAACGATGAAATGACTTGTGTAATAATTTTTGTTATATTTGTTTAATTAACATATGAAATGACTTGTCTAATATATTTTTTATACCCGTTTAATTAGTGTATGTATAGTTTCATGTAATGTTTATGTTAGACTCCTATAATGTTTTTGCTATATTCATCGAATCAATGTATAGAAAGATTCATCTTATCTGTATTGCTAGACTCGTCTAATCAATACATCGAAAGACTCGTTTAATATGCAATGCTAGACTTGTCTAATCAATATATGGACTATAACGTGTATTTCTAGACTCATTTAATTAATGTATATTCAGATTCGTGTAATGTTTATTGTGAGACTCATCTAATTAGTGTTGTAAAAAAGTTTAAAAAATCGATGCCACAATAATGAATAAAAAAAAATTTACCGTTGGCACTTATGAAATTTAATTAAAGAAAAAACATTGTGCACTAATGAACGTTAATGAAAAAATAATTGTGTGATGCTAACGCTACTAGTGTGGATTGCTGAAGCTGATGAAAAATTTTATAACTTATGGTTGTCAAATAATGTAGGTTTTTGACTGAAGCAAGGAAGACGTTAATCAAATATTAGCATTGACTTTTGTTCATTTGTGTTAGTTTTCTAGGGATATTGGTGAGAGTTTTAGTGTTAGAATCGGGTAAAGTAATTTTAAAGTAATGTAAATATTTTTCGAAAAGAAAAAAAGTGGAAAGTGTAATATTATTTTTACATTTCATTTTATATTACGTAAAATGTGTATATCTTTTAAACTAATGCTAACTTAGAAATGGTGTTTGCTTAGTGAACTCTTAGTTCATGCTAACTTTCTGATAACTTTCTTTGAAAATTATTATCATGGTCGTGAATGACATTGCAAATTGAATCAATATTAAAATAGAATTCAATTTGTATCATCAAAGTGGTACTAAATTAAATAAATTTTAAAATAAAACGCATTAGTGTAGGTTCCAAATATTAATGAACACAAGTTCCAAATACCTTCAAGAAAGTAGTTGTTGTGAAGAGTGTCAAGCTCACTCTTGTAAATCTTGATATCCCGTACTCGTTTTATGTGAAAATTAATTAAGGCAACACATGAAAAAAAAACAAATGAAATAAAATTGATAAAGTTAAAATTATTTTTGAAAATTTAAAAGGTAATAATAACTAAAATTTAAATATATTTTTAATTTTTTGAGCTTCAATCTATATTGAATGTTTCTAAAACTAATCAATTATATGCCATAGAAATGATTTGATATATCATTAAATCAAATTACACAAAAAAATATATATAATTAAAAGTATGATAGGAGAAAAAATAACTTGAAGATCAAATAAAATAATGAGATATTAAGTTAATTAAATTGTTGAGAGATACTCAAAATTATTTCAAAAGAAACAGAAAATTTCAAATAAAAGAAAAATTAAGAATTAGGGAAAATAAATAATGTGAAATTAGAAAATATAACTACAAAACCTCAATAGAATATTAAAATTAATACAATTGTAGATATATTTCACATTTCACTAAAATAAAATATCCCATTGCTAACTTCAATCAACAAAATATAAAAAAGAAAAATGTAATTAAAGGTATGTTTAGAGAAAAAGTGACTTGAAGATTTATAAATACTTGTTACATATGAAATATGTCAAAATATTGAAAAATAATAAAATTTGTCAGTTGTTCGGGACTTATGTACAATATGGTGTACACGATTAAATGAACTGTCAACCGATAGGGTTGTTCGGGACTTGGGACCTGTGTACAATATGGTGTACATGATTAAATGAACTGTCAACCGATAGGGTACGACTGATCGAGACAGACAGCCGTTAAAGGTAATTAAAGACTAATGAATAGTGTAACGATCATTAATGGACGATTAGCTGGTACATTAACGATCAATAATGATCAAATAATAGGTTTGATTATCATTAAGACCTTCTTGAAAAATAAATCTGACTTGAGTGTTAGAGTGTCTTCTGCAGGTCAAACACTGATCGAATACAGAGCAAGCTGACGACCATCCCTCAACCCTACGTAACCGAAACACATATTAATCTGTTGAGGATTGCATTTAAGGAAAGAATATTTCTCAAAAATTGAATTACTATGAAGATCATATTCTCACTTTTCATGATTATACTTCTTTCTATTGGAATTGGTACGTATGGGGTTTTTTTTTTCATCAGTTTCTGTTATGTTCAATATCTGACCTAATCTCATAACATAAACATAAAATATTATGAAAACGATTATTGTGTTCTTAAAAACTTAGTTTTTGGTTGTTGCAGAAAATGAAGGGCCAATGATGGTGGCAGAGGAAAGATCTGTGATGTAAAGTTGTATGACTTCTGTGATCAGAGTTGTTTCAGGGATTGTCCAAAGATTTATGGGGCAAAAGCAGTTAGTATTTGTAATTTTAATCCTCCAGAGTGCATATGCCGTAGACAGTGTTAAGTGATTAGTACATTCTCCACTCATCAAAGTTTCTTATAATAAAAGGCATGCTGGATTCAAATAATTAAAATAGTTATTTTGTTTATCATCTTTTACTTTCTTTTTCGGAAAACAACTCTATATTTCAAGTAGTTAATGGATGATAATACAAATATTAAACCTACATCACTAAAAGCAATGGGCTAATTTTTTGGATTCAAATTGCACTTTCTGACAATAAAAAAATTTATATTTAGCAATTAAAATAATTGACAGAAATATAGCTATCAAAAATATGTTTTTAACGATTTATAAATAATCGTTGATATTTTTGTTAAAATAAATAAACAGGAATTGACAGTTAACGTTATTAGTTATAACAATATACATTGGGTAGTGGCATTCAAAAGTTATTTAAATGTATGCTTTATTAACATGTTGAACCATCGGAAATATTCATATAATTCTTTATTAACATGTTGAACCATCGGAAATATTCATATAATTCATTATTAACAGGTTGAACCATAGCAAATATTCATATAATTCACAAATCAAGTTAAGTGTTATGTAGGTCCTTTGGGCGAGGGTGCTAGACACAAAAGATTGGTGAAAAGATCAGTTGGGCGGTCTAATTTCATTCATCACTAATATATCCCATTTTAATTGTTTTTGTTGGTGTCGGATGTTCTAGAAGAAGTTAGTTATGATTTTTGTTATTGTGTTATTTGGCCTGTGTGTCACCTATCATAGGAAAATCTTTGGAGTAACTATTTTAATTGTTGTATTGTGCTTTGGAAATGGCAGAAAAATATATTTCATTCTCTTCTCTTAATTTTCTTAGGAGGTACCTGACCTCGAATTCAGGGTTCCCTATTTCATCTTATAACATTTGGTGCTCTCGTCACATTCTCTTCCATGGCAGACAACACGCGCCTTAAAACCCTTTTTGATAAGCTTGATGAAATGCTCTCACAGATGTCAATCTTTTCCACCCAAATGACCGATATGCACACTCGTTATTTTCACTTGGAATCCCCTTCATCCCCTCCACCATTCCATTCCATTGAAAACACACCTTCACAACGTCATTTCTTGAAACTGGATGTACCCCGTTTTGACAGTACTAAATCTGTTGCCTGGATTTTTAAGATCACCCAATTTTTTGACTATCATAACACACTTGAAGAGGAACGTATCACTGTTGCATCTTTCTATCTTGATGGGGCAGCTTTGGCATGGTTTCAATGGATGTACTGTAACGGCCAAATTCTTTCCTAGACTCATTTGCTGCAAGCTCTCGAGGCCAGATTTTGCTCCCACCGCATTTGAAGATCCAAGGGGTAAGCTCTTTAAGCTTTCTCAGACATCCTCTGTTTCTACTTACCTCAATGAATTTGAGGCCACGAAAAATCGCGTGACTGGGTTGTCACCGCCTTTCCTATTGAGTTGTTTCCTCTCCAGCCTCAAGTCGGAAATCCACCGTGAGGTGGTGGCTCAACAACCACAGACGTCGTCACTAGCAGTGGGTTTGGCTCGGTTGCGGGAAGAGAAATTATGGGATCTTTCTAGGGTTCAACGTGTTAAACAACTCTCATCCTGGCCATCTTCATCTCCTACGCGCACTGTTCCCACTCTTATACAGCAACCACCACCGAAACCTCTTCCTCCCCTTTTGCCTTCTCCATCTCCAAAAACTCGCTATCGTCAGTTAACGGAGACAGAGATGGCAGAGTGCCGTGAGAAGGGGCTTTGCTTTAATTGTGATTAGAAATACTCACGATCTCATCGATTCCCAGCTCGATTCCTTCTTCTTATCGCTGAAGAGGATGATTCCGTGGGTGGGTTGGCCTAAGATCCAACGAGTTTGAATCCTGAACCGCGAATGGATGAACAGCCGATACAACCCATGGATTTATTGGACTTACTGGCTCAAATTAGTTTACATACTTTGTCTGGCGCTAGGGCCCCAGAAACCCTCCGTCTCACGGGTCATATTGACCAGAACCCGATCCATGTGTTGGTAGATGGGGGTAGCACCCATAATTTCATTCAAAAGGAAGTGGCAATTCGTTTGGGCCTGGCCCAATCCCCCACCACATTTCTCAAAGTACTAGTTGGGAGTGGCGAAGAGTTGGCCTGTACTACATTGTGTTCTATAGTAGATTTGTTAATTCAGGGGCATTCCTTTCACATCGATTTGTATGTGCTGGATATGGGGGGATCTGATGTAGTCCTTGGGGCCCAATGGTTAAAGCAATTAGGGCCCATATTAATGGATTATGAAGCACTCACTATGAAATTTGTTTTTAATCAATCTATCATAGAACTCAGAGGAGATTCTACACCACAACCCATTTCCATTTCCTTGCATCAGCTTAGATGTGGTTCTCGTTTAGATCCAACGGCCCAACTTTTCTCTTTAGTCGTTCGACCAACTTCTACACATTGCTCTCTTCCTACCCATTCTGATCCCAAGGTACAACAATTACTCACTTCATTCTCCTCCTTATTTCTGAGCCAACATCTCTGCCCCCATCACGTGGAACTTATCATGCCATTCCCATTTTCCCTAATTATCATCCTGTCAATGTCCGACCTTACAAGTATCCTCACTCTCAGAAATTGGAAATAGAAAAGAAGGTTTCCAAAATGCTTGCATCAGGGTGGATACAACCAAGTTCAAGTTTGTTATCTTCCCCAGTTCTACTCTTGAAAAAGAAGGACGGCTCGTGGCAGATGTGCGTGGATTATCGCGCCTTGAATGCCATCACCGTCAAGGACCGATTTCCACTTCGCACTGTCAATGAGTTGTTGGATGAGCTGGGATCTACACGCTGTTTTTCAAAATTAGATCTCACCTCCAGATTCCATCAAATTCGACTCCAACCCATTGATGTCCACAAAATAGCTTTTCGAGCACACGACGGTCATTATGAGTATTGTGTAATGCCCTTCGGCTTGTGCAACGCTCCAGCAACATTCCAATCTACTATGAACGACATCTTCCGGCCCTTGTTACGTAAGACTGTTATTGTATTTTTTGACAATATCTTGGTCTTCAGCACTGATTTTTCCCAGCATTTGTCACATCTTCATCAGGTATTTGAGATACTTGAAAATAATCAGTTCTATTTTCAACCTCAGAAGTGTTCCTTTTTCCAATCAGAGATCGCCTATTTGGGGTACATTGTAGCTGAAGGGGGTGTGTCTCCAGACCCTGCAAAAATCTGAGCTATGGTTCAATGGCCAACTTCCTTTTGCACTGAGGGATTGCGTGGATTCTTGGGATTAACAGGGTTTTATCCCAAGTTCGTACGTGGCTATGCGGCAATTGCCTAACCTTTGACAGACCTTCTCAAGAAAGGGAATTTCACATGGTCTTCCACAACTCAACAAGCATTTGATACATTGAAATCCGCTATGACTAGTACTACTGTTTTGTCATTGTCTGATTTCTCTAAAACATTCTATGTGCAAACTGATGCCTCTGGATTGGCGATGGGTGCAGTATTAACTTAAGACAATCATCTGATTGCCTATTTCAGTAAAGTGTTCTGCACTTGTTTATCCAAGTCCTCTGCTTATGTTCGGGAGCTTCATGCCATTACAAGTGTAGTGAAACGGTGGCGTCAATACTTGTGTGGCCATTTCTTTATCATCCAGACTTATCCGAGGAGCTTGAAAGAGTTATTGACTCAGGTTATTCAGACCCCAGAACAACAAAATTATCTTGTTAAGTTACTCGGTTATGATTATGAAATTCAATACATACCAGGGAAGCTGAACATAGTGGCAGATGCCCTTTCACGATCTGATTTCCTTACTCAGGGTGAGATGCACATGCTCATTATCCCTCAATTTGTGTTTTTACGTGATTTAAAAGAATCACAGTTACTTGACCCAGATTGCATCCTCATGAGGGATAAATATCTCTCGGATCCTTCTTCGTATCCTCATTTCAATTGGAATGGTGAATTGCTTATTTATCGTGGCAAAATTTGGCTCAGCGACAAGTCCAAATTCATTTCTTTGTTGTTAAGAGAGTTCCATGAAACACCTATTGGAGGCCATGCTGGGGTCAGCAAAACTTTGAAATGGTTGAATGCAAATTTTTATTGGGAGTCTATGGCTAAGGACGTTAAGGAATATGTATCTCAGTGCAATGTTTGTCAGCAAACTAAGTATAGTACTAAGCGTCCCAGAGGTCTTCTACATCCGTTACCCCTCCCGACGGGTGTTTGGGAAGACATTTCTCTAGATTTTGTAACTGGTCTCCCTTCTTCTAATGGTTACACTGTGTTATTGGTGGTAGTGGATCGCTTCTCAAAGGATGTCCATTTGGGCACTCTATATTCAGGCTTCACATCTTATAAGGTAGCAGAGTTGTTTGTCAATTTGGTTTGCAAACACCACAGGATGCCAAAGAGTATCGTTTCGGATAGAGATCCGATTTTCATTAACCGTTTTTGGTCTGATTTGTTCAAGTTCAGTGGCACCCTTCTTCGAATGAGATCCTCTTACCATCCTCAAACAGATAGGCAAACTGAAGTCATGAATCGTACCATCGAGCAATACCTAAGAGCTTTCGTCGACAACAAACCTAATCATTGGTTCAAATACCTTCCTTGGGCAAAATACCACTACAATACTTCAATCCATTCTGGGTCTGGCTTGACTCCATTTGAAGTGGTTTATGGCAAGCCACCTCCCTCTATACCAGCGTACATTGAAGGCACTTTTTCTAATCCAGGTTGCGACTCGGTACTTACATCCCGTGAGGATATTTTTTCACTCCTCAAAGCCAATTTGTTGAAGGCACAAATTAAAATGAAGAAGCTTGCAGATTCGAAGCATAGGGATTTAAAATTTGAGGTTGGGACATGGGTTTATTTGAAACTTCAGCCATACAAACAAGTTTCAGTTTCTGGACACAAGTATCATAAACTAGCCAAGCGCTTCTATGGCCCTTATAAAGTGCTTGAACGTATTGGACTAGTCGCATATAAGATTGAGCTTCCGCCACAATCCAAGATACACAATGTATTTCGTTGTTTTATGTTGAAGCGTCATGAAGGACCCGTTCCTCCAAGTATTGATCATCTTCCTCCTGAATCTGTCGAGAACAGCCCTCTTGTAACTTCATTGGCTATTTTGGATTTTAAGACAACTCTTGTGGATGGTGTTCCCACTCTTTTTGCCTTGGTTTAGTGGAACATGTTGTCTCCAAATGACACGTCGTGGGAAAAATGGCAGGAACTCAAATCATTGTATGACCTTGAGGACAAGGTCCTTGCTTAAGGGGATGGTATTGTTATGCAAGGTCCTTTGGATGAGGGTGCTAGACCCAAAAGATTTGTGAAAAGACCAGCTGGGCGGTCTGATTTCATTCATCACTAATATATCCCATTTTAATTGTTTCTGTTGGTGCCGGATGTTCTAGAAGAAGTTAGTTATGGTTTTTGTTATTGTGTTATTTGACCTGTATGCCACCTATCCTAGGGGAATCTTTGGAGTAACTATTTTAATTGTTGTATTGTGCTTTGGAAAGGGTAGAAAAATATATTTCATTCTCTTCTCTTAATTTTCTTAGGAGGTACCTAACCCCGAATTCAGGGTTCCCTGTTTCATCTTATAACATTGGTTCTGGTTTGGGCTGTGTAGACCTGACATAAGGTTTCTTCTGTTGTTGCTTTCTGAATAAACTGTTCTTCGGGGCTTGCATAACTCGACTAGGATCAGTTTCTAGTAGCTCTATCATCTTTGCCTTCTCAACTAAGGCTGGGAACTCCTTAATCTCCAAAGGCACAATCATCTTCATTAATTCGTGTCTCAACCCTCGCTCGAATCTCCGACATCTCCACTCTTCAGACATATTATGTGCGTAGAAACGGGCCAAGTACTCGAATCTATTAACATAAGCTTGTACTGTCATTTCCTTTTGCTGTAGAGTCAAAAATTCAGTCTCCCTTTCAATCCTAGCACTGTTTGGAAAATACTTTTCCAAAAACCTGGTCTTAAAACTCTTCCAAGAGATGGCTTCGCCACGAGCTCCCGTCAGTTGTTGTATTCCATCCCACCAATACTCTGCCTCATCTTCTAGGAGGAAAGATGCATATGCAAGCTTCTACTCCTCTAAGCAAGCCATCACTCGGAAAATCTTCTCATTTCCTATTCAGCTTTGTCTGGAGTGGCCTTTCCATTGAATTTCGGGGAATCATGTCTCAAGAAGTCATTTAAACCAGAATGATTCCTTGGCGCTTCAGCGACATGTTGTCGTTCCATCGCATTGAACATTCGGTCGACAACTTGAGAAAACACATCAGCCTGAGGTGTTTGACTTTGGTCGCTAGTTCGGTGTGCCATGTTCTTATAAACAAAACAAAAACACTTAATAGAATCAGTAAAAACATTTACAAACAACTATTACAAATGTAGAGGTGCACAGTAAAAACTAGACGAGATCAGTTTCCCAAGGCCCAAAGATGTTCGAAAACATAAGCTCTGATACAAAAAATGTAACATCTTTTTCTTTAACGTCACAAGTCAATAATAGGTCATCTTGCTCTAAGCGGAAATCTTAAAAGAACATTCCTATAAATTTTAGACTGAGGAAAATAAATCTCAGTCCATTACATCCAAATAAAAAGCATTTATTACAAACTTGTAACATTCAACTCAATAATTCAAATAAACAGAAAATGTTTGAAGTAAACTACCGTCTTTGCCTTCTCAACTAGGGCCGGGAACTCCTTAATCTCTAAAGGCACAATCATCTCCATTAATTCGTGTCTCAACCCTCGCTCGAAAATGTAACGCCTACAATAGGAGCCATAAGGGTAAGGGTAGAGCAAGAAACAACAAGTGCTTTAGCATCTAAGAGTGATCGAGAGAGTAAGGGTGTGAGTTGAGCGTGGGAGAGCGAAACAAGCTTGACGAAAGGGGAAGAAGATGAATTCAATAAGGAAGGAATGACCAAGGTATGGGGAGTTAATTTGTATTTGATTGTTTAAGTGTTTGGTAATCTGGAAAATTCTGGGTTTTCTTCTAGGCTATTGATTTGTAAATATTGTGTGGTTTTGGTTCGGATACAATATATGTGAAATTGGTAGAATGTGGTGGCTGGGATTTAATTGTCGCATATGTTGAAATTCGTATTTGGTGACTTAAGTTGTTTTCAGGTAGCATCGTGTGTGTGAAATTAGATTCTGAAAAGTAATATTGGTATGTTTTGGTTGACTGTTTGAATCTGTAAGTGCTGGAAATTTACATTTAATATTGTTTTGGGTTTCGATCGGAGTTAATCAAGCATTTACTGGTCTATGGATGGTTGTTTTGTAGTTATAGTTATTTTGTATGCCTTTAAAGTTGAATTAAAATGTATTTCAAATAGTGCTTGTTGAATATGACTATTTGGATGTATTAACATTCTGAAAACCTTGGTTTAATTCTGATTAGATATTAAATTGATAATGATGTTGTGAAACCTTTAATGAGTTTATCTTTGGATTTGTGTTCGTGAACTTTGTAATAGTTGGAATATATCATGTAGGTTCAGTTTGTAGAAAGTAATGCTTAAATATTATAAAGTTCTTTAATTAATTATGATTAGAAACTAGTCTAGTCAATTGAAATATTTTTGAACTATCTAGGCTTGAATTGTAATTAAGCATTATATTTGTGAAAGTGGGAATTATGTATTCTGAATGTGTGTCACTTTGTTTTAATCCATACGTTCGACTAATAAGATTGTACTAGGAATAAGAATCGATGTATTGTAGAATAGCTAATTGATTATGAATTCAAAGTGAATTGATGGTATCCTTTATAGTATCATAATAGTGATGGTTTTTGCTATAAAATAACTTATCCAAGTAATTAATAGCACCGGAAGTAATTGAGTACATATCTTAGTATCTTAATTTTGGTATGGGTAGTTAGATTGCTTGTTTGGATCTTGGTGTTGTGTGTGTGTGTGTGTGTGTGTGTGTGTGTGTGTGTGTGTGTGTGTGTGTGTGTGTGTGTGTGTGTGTGTGTGTGTGTTTGTTTTTAGATTGAACTCAAGTGGGGGATCAAGAATGTATATAAATGTGTGTTGTCATATGCTAGGTTTTATAGAGGTGATTGTGAAAGATTTGGGTAATGATGCTAGTTGATTATGCTTAATGGAAGTTTTATTTCTAAGACTCTCTAGTGTGCAATGTGTAAATTATGAGAAATTGATTGAAGTTGATTTAGTTGTTGTGGTATGTTGAACTTTATGAGGGATGGTTATTAGTTTTGTTGGAAGTTGTTTATGATATACGGTTTATATATATGTTGTAAACATTAGCTCACCCATATATTTATGTTTGCTTGTTTGTGTGTGTACCTAGCAATGATCATATAACATATGTTATACGGGAGCTTAGATAGAATATATATGATTATGGAGCCGCTAATTGACGAGAGGGGAATTTACTATGGAAATTTTGTAATGATGTTTTAGAAATTTATGAGAATTGATGTTTTAAATTAAGTTATGGACAATTATGTTTGAAGTTATAATAAATTATGTTTCTTTGAAATTCTCACACTTTAATGTTGACAATTTCTCTTTTAGTTATGGGTACGCTTGATATAAGTTTTCTTATAATAAAATTTTCAATTTATTTTCGACTTGAGGAAATTTTAAATTTTTGTCTCTTTTTCGTCACTACCAAAATTAGGAGTGTTACATTATGGTATCAGATCAATGGTTTTGGGACTTTGGAGAGTGAGCTCGTTTAGGTTTTGATGTTTAACTCTAATCGATCTAATGTTTTATACTGTGAATGTTGTTAGATGTAATTGATTACTAACACTGTTTGTTTTTTTTTTGTTTTGCTTGACAAGAATTGTTTGATTCTATATGATGTGTTGTTTCTCTTAAAAAACCAGTTGCCACTAAATTGGATGTTTTATATGTATTCGAAATCTTCACTGTCTAGAATCAGTTGTTTTGAGTTTGGGAAACACTACAGGAAAAAAAATTATTATCGGCGGAGTATTACCGAAGGCCTTTTGGCCTTCGGTAAATGTAGTTTACCGAAGGCTTTTCCGAAGGCTTGTGTAGTAAGACTTTATCGAAGGATAATGGCCGTCTGTAATGGACACGAGTCATTACCGAAGGCAAACGACCGTCGGTAAGTGGATGGTGTATATGAAATTAGAAAGTGAGATATTTCCCTCCCCTCATTTCGTGAAAACTCCTTCTTCCCCAATATTCAGATTCTCTACCCTAACTCCCTTTACGAACTCACTCTGTGGCTTGTGTAGACTGCTTCTCGCCCTAACCACAATTGGGATACGCTTCTTCCCCACTCCTCCATTATAGGTGAAGTCTCCCATTCTTCCATCTCATTTTCTTTTCCTGTTATTCTTTTCGATTACGCGTCAGTGGTGGAACCTTTTTTCTTGTAGCGGTTTTGCAGTGTCCTAAGCTGAGGAAGGTGGTGGGTGGTTGAGTTGAAGGCTACCATTGTCGCGAGGAAATTGTAGGTGGGGTTCTTGGTGGGTGACGACGGGGTTCTAGGTCCGTGACGACGACTAACATTGTCGCGAGGGAGGATATTCGACGAGGCGGCGTAACCAGGGGAGTGTCGCTGCGTGACAAGGTCTTCCACTACCGCTTTAGAGGCTATTGAAGGGGCTACCGTCGAGGTAAGTTGTCATTTTGATTGATGAACTATAAAAGCTAAGAAGATTTTGTTCTGACTTTGTTCAATGTATGCTCTGAATTAGTTTGTGCAATATGATTTGTTATAGAACATGTCATTATTGTTTTGTGCAGTGATGGTGTTGACTGTGTTTTGTTTCTTTTCTATTCATTTGCGTTAGAATAGAAGATGTTTTGTTCAGTTGATTTTAACAATTGATATAGTGGATTGTTCTATTTTGGGTGGCAATGATGTTATAAGAGTTGTGTTCTGTTATGAAATTTACTTAGTTGTCTTGTTGAGTTATAACAATGCTCAACCCTGTCATATATTTTCCTTTAATGATGAGATTTTAAACTATAAATGGTTGTTACCACCAGATGCATGCTTAGTATTTAATCTTGTTGTAATCAACTATCTATTAACAAGCACACACTCCTCCCTGTAGATAACACTATTTGGCGCATTATGAGAGGTAATCAAAGGTTTGGCAAGTGGTTAAATGAACAAAAACTAGAAAAAAGCCTTAGGGTGTTTTTGGGAGATGAAAGATACAATTTTTCTAAGTGAATTGTATAGGGGTTGATGTGAAAGTGATTAGATTAGAGAAGCAATAGTCCAACACTGATACTTTGAGGGGTCAGTTTTGTATTCACCTTTTTTGGTTTTTAGGTTTCGTCAATTATATGGGTCCATAAGAAGCAGGAATTGATTGTGATTTAACTCCAATACATCACATTGAGGTGATAACGTGTTGATTCTCATATCTGAACTCGTGTCTTTGGTTCAACACATAAATATAAAATACCACAAGCATTAGGAAGGAACATACTAATTACAGATTTAAGCACTTAATTAATGTGTTCCTCCATGAACTTAATTAATTTTTTCCTCAATTCCAAAACCTTTTGACTAGGAACAAACTTCCCATGATTTGAGCGGCCTTGTACATCATTCCCATTCACAAACTCTTTTGAATATTCTCGTACATTTGAATCTGATTGTCAGGTGAGAAAGGGCCTCAACTATATTTTAATACTAATAATCTAGTAATATTTTTAGCTTCCACTAGAGCAACACATTACATTTTAGATACAGTACATGAGAAGCCATAATGTTTACATGTTATAACTACCTAAGGGAGGATGGTGAGGAAGCACGAAATTTTGTCCAATAAATTCATTAAAAGTAAATTCGTCATCGTTAATAACCGTTTCAATTCAATTAAAAATTGCTAATGAAAGTCACCATGCCATATAACTTTCATTTAAATTTATTTCATAAAAGTTATTAAGATTCGTAACAATTTTGAATGAAAAATTTATCATATAACTTGTCAAATATGTGATGACAAGTGTGCATACTTCACACACAAACAAAAGAGACTTCTGAAAGTAGGTAAAGGGTCAGGTAGGTACCATAGGCTAGTTTTAAAGACAACAAAAACATTTACTTTTCTAAGATGTGACTTGTAAAGCTAATTTGGAAGGTGTAACTTACTAATTCCCCACACTCATACCACCCTAAATCGTCTTCAGTTCCTAACTTATTTCACTCCATTGATTGCAGTAACTTAGAAGTCAAAAAAATTTAAAGTGGTTAACTATTGATTTCATAAAAGGAGTTTTGACTACATTGTAAATGTGTACATGACATGACTGAGTGACTATATAAGTTGCATGATTGCTAATGCATTTTTTAGAAATAGCCATTTTAAAACTAAAGCAAGCTAATATCACTTGATTATGAAAACTGATAACAATTACTGAATCAGAGTAAAAAGCTACTGGTACACCTAAGAAGCCAACAAGCAATTCAATAAGCATAACTAGCGAAATACTCAAGATAACATTAAAATAAGTGCAAGAAGGACTTTATCAACTTTCATCAAATATTATTTTAATGTATCTTACATTTGAATTGCTACTGGTTTTGTATAATAGGTATGCCGTGGCTACAGGGTTACTGTTCTTTTGTCTTATTTTAATCACTTTTGAATATGAGTAGGCATTGAGAGCTTTACTTTATGGTGCTAATAGTTACATATTTTGAATACAAATGCCGGTGTGCATACACTATGAGAGATACACAGAGGTGAAAATGATAACAATGTGAGATACTGAAATAATATTATGTGATAGAAAGGTTACATAAGAAAAGATGATAATGTGATATTGATAACTTAATAAATGTGTCATAAAGAAAGATATAAAAGATAAACATGAAGTTATTATACTGTTAAAATGTGTATGTATCATTGTTGATATTTAATATAGGTTGAATATATGTATATATATATATATATATATATATATATATGTACACACATACCTGTAATCCAGTGGTGTCTTCACACTCTTTGTCATCAAGGCGATACTCATGCATTACCCAATCAGTTCTGATTCCTTGAGGAGCTCTGCCTCTATAGTACACCAAAGTCTTCTTCATGCCAATGGGTCTGCTTTGGCAGGAAACTTTCCTATCTTTTTGCAGTGGACTTCCAGTACCCTGCACGAGTTGCTCTATTTGTTCTAAACCCATTCGGGTATTTCCTATCCTGGGGTCCAAATAAGTACCACTATGGATCTCTACTGGGTAAAAATGATTTCTCTAACCATGCAAAAACAACAAAAAATGTTCCAAAATCAGTCTATCAGTTGAACAACTTTGCCTCACTGAAAATTTAGGCCATATACAATGCATCAGATTGATAGCCCTTGCCTAATAAGACTATTCATATATACAAAGAATGTTGGAGATCCCATTATGGATTAAATTAGTACAAACTTCATAAAAGTTATTTCATAAAAGATTACCAAATGCAGGAAGTTGAGTAATTAAGATTAGTCCAGAAAAATGTTTATACAGATTCTATGCACTCAAGTAAAGAAGATAACATGCAATGAGTAGATAGATAAAAGAAGGGGTTAAGGGAGTCCATTGTTGACGGATAATAAGTCTACAAGACTTTGTTTTCTTATTTGGATTTAGTGAAACTAGACATATGTATTCATAAGTAAACCACTATGCAACCAGAGGAAGAGAAGTGATAACAACTTGTCTGGTTTCATTGCTTTGGTAGAGATTAATTGATGTTTTCTTCATTCTCAAAGAAAAAATGTGAAAAAACTATGCTCTGTTTAGTATGTTCTGTAATCAATATTTGTTCTGTTTAATGTTACAGATGAAGGTGCAGTGGAAACCTGAACATGAAACATAGATACACAGAAATTTCCACATGAAAGCATCTCATCGGCTGTCAGAGATGTTTAGAGATGCCCGCAATGCAGGACAGCGCCCTTACTGGCTGGGTGAACAAATTTGGAACTCTTTACTGGCTCATTGGAATATAGTAGAGTTTCGCAATAAGTGTGCCAAAGCCTAGAGGAACAGAGCATCTGAAAAGGGTGGCACCCTACATACTGGTGGGTCGATAACCATTCATGAGCATGCCATTCGTATGGTATAATTTCATTACATAACTTTTTCTTTCATATATAAGTTATGTATTTTCTATTTCATATGTACACTTATAATTCTAAATTATGTTACAGGCACAAGCTCTGGGACGGGCGGTCCATGTTGATGAGGTCTTTGCACAGACTCGTGTAAGGAAGGGCACTAATCAATTCGTTGATGAAAGATCTCGGAAGACTCATGTAAGCAAATAACACTATTACTATTACTAATTTTTCATTTATGTTATTCTATCATTCCCTAACATTGCTTTTAATGTTTCAACAGGAAGAATTTTCTACGAGACTTTCATAGGTTAGATCTGAACATGAGTCAGCTCCTACACCAGATGATGGCAGTAATGCAGAAGATGACATCCATAGGACACAATGCTGGATCGACATCGTTGGTGGGAAGAAAAAGGGACGAGTGTACGGTGCAGGACAACTTGCTGCAAACTATACAACATCTCGAGAGGAGGTACTCTGAAGCACCAACCTTCTTCTTCCACCACTACTCCTGACGAGGTCGTTCTCCGCCTCACGCAGGCACTGGAGCAACGTGACCAGGAAATCACTGATTTGAGAGCATAGTTTACAAACTTTAAGGCCCTGGTCATGAGAGTGTTGCCTGGTACTTCACAGGATGAATTCAATATCCCTCCGACCCAGCCACAACCCTCCTCGTCACCCGCTGTCCCTCAGCAGCCCACATCAGTCCAACCCTCATCAGTCCAACCCACACCAGTTCAGCCATCTATACAGGAGCAGGATGATGAAGATCATTCTGTTGATAACTATGTACATTATTAGTTTCATTTTGTTATTAGTTGTTATAGAAACATTTGGATATTACAACATTTGGAGTTTACATCATTTGGATGTTAGATCAATTGGATGATTTGGATGTTAGAACATCATTATGTTACATTGTTATATGTTTTAAATATAAATACATGTTCTATGGATTAATGGATGTTCTATGGATTTTGATCAATGATTGCATTATGCAGGTCTGTATGTGCTTGAAAACTGTTATGCAGGTTTGTTTGTGTTGTGAACAGTTTGGTTTCATAAGAAATACAATTGTGCATTAGCTTTTGCCCTTCGGAAATTATCGAAGGCTAGTGGCCCTCAGTAATTACCGAAGGCTTTTGGCCCTCGATAATTACCGAAGGACGGAAGCCTTCGGTAAATGTTAGCGATAAGAGATTTACCGAGGGCTCTTTGGCCGTCAATAAGCCGTCTGTAATTATCTTTTACCGACGGTTTTGGGCTGTTTCCGAGGACTTCTGACCTTCGGTAATGCCCTTCTTTTTTACAGTGAAATGTGATGAAAGGAATTAGAAAAGTAGCTTTGAATTCTACTGTTGAGCTGAGATATTTTTCATTCGTTTGCGGTGCAACCATTGTGGCTTTCAAATTGTCTACGTGGTTCAGCCATGGGAGTTGTAAAAAAAATAACTGTCTAGGCGGTGCAGTTTTGTTTCTAACAGACCATCCATTATACTTATTGTAAATATGGTGCAGTTTTAAAATCGCTACCAGTCAAGTTGTTGTTTTTTTTTGTTGTTTCTAGTTGCTGTTTGGATAAAAAAGGGTGTATAAACTGTTTGTTGTTTTTTCTGTTACTACAGTAGAAAATCTTGTTGTATTGAACTATTTTGATTATTGTTACTATACCAGAAACTTTACTGTTTTAACATTAAAATGCTGTAGAAAATTGTTTATTGTTTTGATTCCAATGCTGCAGAAAAATTATTTGTTGTTTGGGTTAAAATTGTTGCAGAAATTCTTTACTGTTTTGATTAAAATGATGAGAAATATTTTATTGCATTAATTTGATAAATCTTCTTTAATATATATATATATATATATATGTGGTATGTTGGTCACGATTGATATATTATGTTATATATATTATATTTAGTACGTTACATGTGGGTATAAAATATTATAATATAATATATATTATAAACTTATCATAAACTTTTCTTTTGGAATATTGAATATATATATATATATATATTGGATAGCTTGTAATAAACTTCTTCGTTGGGGTTATTAGTATATTATATTAAGTATTGGATAATGGTGATGAATTAAAAGTATTAACTAGATGGCTGTAATAATTTAATTATAGTTAAATGTATGAACATGTGAATGTAAACTGTTTTGGGTTTCGGTTTGAGTGAAATCAATATTTTATTGGATTATGAAAGGTTGTTTTGTAGTTATAGTTAATTGGGTATGCATTTAAAAATTGAATTAAAATGTATTTGAAATGTTGGTGGTTGGGTATGTTAAATGGATGACTGACATTGTGTGGTGAATCTTAATGTTACATGTTTTAGTTTGATGAAACTAGGATGGTTGTCCTGTAAAACTTAAAATGCATACTCCATAAATACAATGTCTAGTAATAACGGGAAAACCTTGTATACTTTGCTTTTTGGAATTTCTAAGGGTTACTTTTCTGTTTTAAATATTATATATAATTATTTAAAGTCAACGTGGTTGTCTACGGTAAAGAGAAATGACAAAAGGAGAGGAATTCTCCCTGGTTTGTGCGAGAGTTTTTCGTGAGCTTTTTTGAGGTTGGATGTGCGAGGAGAGGAATTTTCCATGGTGGCGCGATCCATGGGTTGGTCCGTGAAGAAAAGAGAAGTCCAGTATTAGTTCAAAAAGCTTTTTTAGGTGTTAGGCATCGGTTAGAATATTAACCAAGGTCATATGGTGTGTGTATGTCTCGGGTTCACAGTGAACCGAGGTAGTAGATCAGGAATAAAAAATCTGTCAGATCAAAAGTCAAATCAGTAAAAATTTTGCAGGGTATTGTGCATCGATTTGAATTTTAACCGAGATCATATGGTGTATATGCATCGGTTCTCTTTGAACCGAGGCAGAAAAGTTCGTCTAAACTACAAAAATGTCACCGCGTTCTGATAAGCTTCAGTTGCTTATAAACCGAAACATATTGTGCGATTTTAGATCCTCTTTTTTTACTAGTGCAATTTCACCCCTCTTGAATTAATTCTCCTTTCTTTCAAGAAAAAACCAACTGCCGAGACACATACATCAAGATCATCTTCAATCTTCAACTATTGATTCTCCAGGATTGTTTATTGATTCCCCAGGATTGTTTATTGATTCTCCAAGAATGTTTATTGATTTTCCAGGATTGTTTATTGATTCTCCAGGAATGTTTATTGATTCTCCAGGATTGTTTATTGATTCTCCAGGATTGGTCATCCTACGTTTGACATATTGGGAGCTATAACTTAATATCACTCAACCACGTTATCAGTCCAACATAATAAAATTATAAGGAGGAAGGTGAACAAACAAAAACATTCCTTAGGCTCTATTTTCTTCTCCAAACAAAGTTCAGCTGAAACCATAGCAAGCCCTATATATATCCTTCAGCCTTTCATACAATCTCAAACAAAATACATACCATTTTCGTACATAGCAATATCTCTTCTTCATCAGTCAACTATGGCCTCCAACAAATCATTCATCACAGTTTTTCTTCTTGCTCTGACCTTCTCAGGCATGATGAGCACGAGCCTAGCAGTTCGCCATCTTATGCAGACAAGTGCAGCATTGCCAACATTGCCAACATTGCCAACATTGCCTTTAACTCCAGACCTTCCTCTAGGTGATGTTGCATCACTGCCCACTATCCCATCTGTGCCTACCACTTTGCTTCCACTTCCTACCGATATCTCTACCATTACAACAATTCCATAGCTCAACGTTCCTCCATTGCCCTCAATCCCAACATTCACAATTCAACCCCTTAAACTACCTTTCTTAATTTTCTTCATCCTGGGCAAGCTACCGTCTCAGTCTGATTCGTAGCAGTGCCAAGTTGCATGCTTCCTATAGATATGGCCTCATTCCTTTTGTGTGAGAGCCTTGTGTGCTGTTTTCCTTTTACTTTTGTCGTATGGTGTGAAAAACTTTATTTCTTTTCAGTTTATGTGAGTTATCGCTATTGTTTCTACTTTTTCTTGTATTATTCATTACAGATTGCGAATGATTACAGCTATACAAATTATAATGTCTTATCCTTTAATTTAAACTCTTCCAACATCCTAATTAGATCTCTAACTAACAGCATTTATATTATTACTAAGTATTCCAACCTCCTAAGTATTTAAATCACGATATCAAATAATAATTAAATAAAAGTAAAAGAATTACATAATATATTATACAATTACACATAAATTTTTTTTATAACAACCAAAACACGCATTAATTTTAAAAATATTAATAAAATAAAATTTATAAAATTAAAAAATATTTTAAAAATTATGAGAAAAACAAATATTTAACTATTTTTTTACTTTTTTTTCTCCACCCATACTTAGAATTGTTTGAGAATGATAAAGGCAGGGATAGTGATGGAGCTCTTAACGAGGAAGGAAAGCACGGTGAAAAGGTGACCGCGGCAAGAAAGGCGGTGAGGGAGGGGTAGAGTGTTAGGATTCTGGGAGAGACTATTTTTCATGTCATAATTTAATTATATTCACGTAATAAAATGATCCATCTCAGTATATTTACTGTGCACCACGTCATCACATTTTAACGCCATTAATTACCACTTAACAGAACATGCTTAATTGTTACGATTTTAAAAAATTTAGTACCCAATTGAGACCGTTTTCAACCAGAGGACCCATTTGAGATTCTCCTATATAAACATGAGGATCATCCGAGGATTTAAACCTTAATTAATTTTTATAAAAAATCACAAAAATAAAACATAATTATTAAATATTTAATATAAAAAATTATATTTAATATTTAAAAATGTAAGAACCTAGAAAATATAGTAATAGAGTAGATAAGTGTATTAAAATAATGCGACGAACATTTTTCTTTAAAAATATAACTTTATAATATAACAAAAATTCCTAAAGCTCGGTTCATTATCTTAAACACTTCATCTCTCTAAAACTCTACTCTCAACTATTTCTCTACATTCTCTCTAGAATTTCTTTCTACTGAGTTGTCGGATTGACGATCAGGGGGTGCCTAGACGTTCACGGCGTAGAGGGCTACACAACTGACCGATCAATTTCTGAATTTTAGCGAGTAAGTTGTTCTTCGCTTTTCTCCGCTGTTCTTCAACTTAGACCATGCAATTTCTAATGGTTGCATGTGTCTTGTAACGTTCTTCTTCAATTCTCTGTTCAATTCTAGCTCTAAGAGCTGTTTCTATCACCAGTTGGTGGATTGTAGGGTTTTGTTGAGTTTCCTTACGGTGTAAGGTGTTGTTGAGGTGATCTGGTGAGCTGGGTTGTGATCTTTGAGGTAAGGGGAGCTAGAATACTTCTTTATAACTAGTTATATGTTATGTGTATATACTGAAGTATGCATTAATTCTGTTGTTTGAGTTACATTTTAAGTTTTGAGTGTATGGAATGATATGTACTGGAATGCTCATCTGTGAATTGATGCTTGTGAACTGATGTAAATGTGATGTGTAACTGTAATTGAGTATGTTAGATGAATGTGATCTGTTGTGATAGCTATTATGTTGAAGTTGAGTGAATTCGGTAGTGTTTTAGGTTATTCTAGAGGAAATGAGGTAGTGAATTTGAGAGTTAGGGGTCAAAGGCTCTTGTGGTTTGTTGGGGTAGTCTAGGTTGGTTATTTGTGACTTGTTAGAGTCATCAAACAGGTCAAAAACTGGTGCCAAGTGATAAAATTGAATTTGGGTCATTAAGTTATTGAATTTGGTGTTTTAAAATATGAATTGAGTTTTAAACACTATGGATTGATGTTACGAAGGTTTAGAATCACTTAGATAAGTCTAATTAGGTATAAAACACAATCTAGGGGTGTTAGAAGTTGAGGAAAATGATTTGAAAAGTTAAATGGGGTGTGAGTTGCATAATTCGGTTCTGCAGATTATGCAGACTCGCTGAAGCGAATGGTTTCGCACAACGAGTTAATGCATTGTGCGAGTGACTAAAGAGGGTTTCTCTCTATCTACTGATTCGCATAGCGAATCTGGCCGCTGTGCGACTAGTACTGGTGTGGAATCACTGCTAGATTAATTCGAATGGGAAATTTGTGCGCACAACGAGGTGTTTAGGGGTGTGGTCTCTGTTTAGGCTCACGCATAGCAACCCGTGTGCGCTATGCGAGGTGCTTGAGGTCTGGTACCTCTACGAGTTAATTCGCATAAAGAAAGGTGTCGCTGTGCTTAAGCAACTCCTTTCTTGAATTTAGTGCAATGTTGTTTGAGATGTAAAGTATGATTGATGTATATTGCTAAATTAAAAGTATATGAATATAAGAGATATGAATGGTGTTTAAAGTGAAAGTATGGTGGATGGACGTAATTTCATGATCCTCAAGGAGAGGATACATGGTGGTGCCCTATGTTGTGATTCAAAGTGAATTCTCTTGTTGAGAATCAAGTATGTTTAGATTGAATGCAGGAGCTCAGTCTTCGGGGTTATCCTGAAACTCCAATGGTCTTTCACTCTCAAGTAGAGAGGATTGATCCATGTCGTGAGGAGTAGCAGGAGGTCTTAGTCTTGGAGGCTTTCAGTATGCTCCAAGGCGTGGTACAAACTAACCTCATGAGTGTGGTAGGGTGAAACTCATTGGCAATGGATTTGCAAAGCAGTAGAAGCAACCACGAGTGCATGACCCGCCATAGCTCGACAATCATTCTAAGTCCGGACGAGTCAAATTTAAAGTATAACATGTTATGATGTGTGATCCAGTTTATTTGAATTAAGCATGTATGTTGTGTTATTGTAATAAGTATGATCTTTGTATATCTAGCTCACTTCTGCTTGTGGTTGTATATTGTGTGTGTTGTGTTTTCTTTTGCAATGATCATCCATTGGATGTGAGCAGGGGTAGATGAGGTGCCTTTGGAGTAGGTCTTGGAGGGTGATGACTCAGTTGTATAGTCTAGCCAGGCTATCTATTTTATTTTGTGTAGTTTTGAAATACTCTATTGTGTATAAAGTTTTAAATTTTATAGTCATTTTTGGATGACTGTAAGCTTAACTCTTTATGTGCAAGTCTTTAACTGTTCTATTATATTATAATGTAGACTACTCTTTTATATAGTTTATACTAAAATTATTTATGAAAAGAAAGCGCTCTTAGTTCAGTTCGGTAGAATGCGGGTCTCCAAAACCCGATGTCGTAGGTTCAAATCCTACAGAGCGTGATTCCATTCTTGTTAGATCGAGAATGACACTGAAATAATTGAACAGCAGTCTAAAGTCTGAATTTGACCTCCTGTGGATTAGGATTAAAAACAAAGAAAGAGGAGATAAATAAACAAAAAAAGAGATGTTAATGAATCAAGGGTCCAAACGCGGAGGCAGTTCCAGTCCTTGTCGCAGCGCAGTAGTGAGTAGGTGATCCAACACCAGAGATAAAAGACGCAGCAGACTAGGAGAGACTATTTTCCATGTTATAATTTAATTATATTCACGTAATAAAATGATCCACCTCAGCATATTTACTACGCACCACATCATCACATTTTAAATTTCGTTTTTTACCATTTAACAGAACATGCTTAATTGTTACGATTTTACAAAATTTAGGACTCAATTGAGACCGTTTTTAAAAAGAGGACCCATTTGAGATTTTCCTATAAACATGAGAACCATCCGAAAGTTTAAACCTTAATTAATTTTTATAAAAAATCAAAAAATAAAACATAATTATTAAATATTTAATGTCAAAACAAATATATTTAGTATTTCAAAACAAATGATAATTATATAATTTTAAATCAAAATATTAAATATCGATTAAATAAAAGTAAAAGAATTACATAATATATTATACAATTACACACAAAAATTTGATAACAACCAAAACACGCATCAATTTTAAAAATATTAATAAAATAAAATTTATAAAATTAAAAAATATTTTAAAAATTATGAGAAAAACAAATATTTAACTATTTTTTAATTTTTTTTTCTCCATCCATATTGAGAATTGTTTGAGAATGATAGAGATAGGGATACTGATGGAGCTCCTAACGAGGAAGGAAAGCACGGTGAAAAAGTGACAGCGACAAGAAAGGCGGTGAGGGAGGTAGAGTGTTAGGATTCTGGGGAGACTCTTTTCCATGTCATTATTTAATTATATTCACGTAATAAAATGATTCACTGCAAATTTATTGTGCATCACGTCATCACATTTTAAACGATGTTTCTTAATACTTAACAAAACCTGAAAACTTAATACCTAATTGTGATCGTTTTCAAACAGAGGACTCATTTAAATTCTCCTATATAAACATGAGGATCATCCGAGAATTTAAACCTTAATTAATTTTTATAAAAAATCACAAAATAAAACATAATTATTAAATGTTTAATATAAAAATATATATTTAATATTTAAAAACAAATTATAATTATATAATTTTAAATCAAAATATTAAATATCAATTAAATAAAAGTAAAAGAATTACATAACATATTATACAATTACAGATAAAAAAATTTGATAACAACCAAAAACACGCATTAATTTTAAAAATATTAATAAAATAAAATTGATAAAATTAAAAAATATTTTGAAAATTATGAGAAAAACAAATATTTAACTATTTTTTTACTTTTTTTCTCTAAATTATATTGAAATATATTTTTAATAAGAACAATATTTTTAAATTAATTTTTAATAATAACAAATATTTAAGTGTATTTATATAATAACAATATATTTTTATACATTAATAAGTTTGTTTTCACTATTATTTCTCTTTGCGTAAGTTCTTCATTCCTTCTTTACTTTGGGTTCAAGATTATTTAAACATTTTTCATATTTTAAGTTTTCATTTTGTTCCTTACCAACTTATTCAATGAAAAACAAAAAATAAAACATTAAAAATTGAATAAGTGGTATCCCAACGGTTCGTGTAAATAGTACGTGTATAACTAAAATAAATAAAAGGGACAGACACGAACACTCATTCAACATTAATTATATATCATATTTTTATTTTAAAATATAAAACAATTTGTGAAGAATCAACCATTAAATTAAAAATATATTTTTTACTAGATGTGTCATAAGGTAGAGAAACTTAAGGATATTTATGAAAAATTCTTCTAAAGAAAATGATACGACATAAACTTATGAAATAAGTGATTAAATTAATATAATCTGAAATATCATAGAAGTATTCAAGAAGAAATACAAGAATAAAAACATAAAATTTGTACCTACCAATAATGAGATATTAAGTTAGTTAAATTGTTGAGAGATACTCAAAATTATTTCAAAAGAAACAAAAAATTTCAAATAAAATAAAAATTAAGAATTAGGGAAAATAAATAATGTGAAATTAGAAAATATAACTACAAGACCTCAATAGAATATTAAAATTAATACAATTGTAGATATATTTCACATTTCACTAAAATAAAATATCCCATTGCTAACTTCAATCAACAAAATGTAAAAAAGAAAAATGTAATTAAAGGTATGTTTAGAGAAAAAGTGACTTGAAGATTTATAAATACTTGTTATATAAGAAATATGTCAAAATATTGAAAAATAATAAAATTCGTCAGTTGTTCGGGACTTGGGACCTGTGTATAATATGGTGTACACGATTAAATGAACTGTCAATCGATAGGGTACGACTGATCGAGGCAGACAACCGTTAAAGGTAGTTAAAGACTAATGAATAATGTAACTACAATTAATGAACGATTAGCTGGTATATTAACGGTCAATAATGATCAATTAATAGGTTTGATTATCAAAACTTCTATAAATATAGGTTTGATATGGAGGTAAAGATATTTTTGAACATAATTCAATTCATTAAGACCTTCTTGAAAAACAAATCTGACTTGACTCTTAGAGTGTCTTCTGCAGCATAACCAAAACACGTATTAATCTGTTGAGGATTTCATTTAAGAAAAGAATATTTCTCAAAAATTGAATTACTATGAAGATCATATTCTCACTTTTCATGATTATACTTCTTTCTATTGGAATTGGTACGTATAGAGTTTTTTTTTTCATCTGTTTCTGTTATCATCTTTTACTTTCTTTTTCGGAAAACAACTCTATATTTCAAGTAGTTAATGGATGATAGTACAAATATTAAACCTACATCACTAAAAGCAATGGGCTAATTTTTTGGATTCAAATTGCACTTTCTGACAATAAAAAAATTTATATTTAGCAATTAAAATAATTGACAGAAATATAGCTATCAAAAATATGTTTTTAATGATTTATAAATAATCGCTGATATTTTTGTTAAAATAAATAAACAGGAATTGACAGTTAACGTTATTAGTTATAACAATATACATTGGGTAGTTATTAAATGTATGCTTTATTAACAGGTTGAAGCATCGGAAATATTCATATAATTCGTTATTAACAGGTTGAACCATCGCAAATATTCATATAACTCACAAATCAAGTTGAGTGTTATGCAAGGTCCTTTGGATGAGGGTGCTAGACCCAAAAGATTGGTGAAAAGACCACTTGGGCGGTCTAATTTCATTCATCACTAATATATCCCATTTTAATTGTTTTTGTTGGTGCCGGATGTTCTAGAAGAAGTTAGTTATGGTTTTTGTTATTATGTTATTTGGCCTGTGTGCCACCTATCCTAGGAAAATCTTTGGAGTAACTATTTTAATTGTTGTATTGTGCTTTGCAAAGGGCAGAAAAATATATTTCTTTCTCTTCTCTTAATTTTCTTAGGAGGTACCTGACCTCGAATTCAGGGTTCTCTATTTCATCTTATAACATTTGGTGCTCTCGTTCTCTTCCATGGCAGACAACACGCGCCTTAAAACCCTTTTCGATAAGCTTGATGAAATGCTCTCACAGATGTCAATCTTTTCCACCCAAATGACCGATATGCACACTCGTTATTTTCACTTGGAATCCCCTTCATCCCCTCCCCCATTCCATTCCATTGAAAACACACCTTCACAACGTCATTTCTTGAAACTGGATGTACCCCGTTTTGACAGTACTGATCCTGTTGGCTGGATTTTTAAGATCACCCAATTTTTTCACTATCATAACACACCTGAAGAGGAACGTATCACTGTTGCATCTTTCTATCTTGATGGGGCAGCTTTGGCATGGTTTCAATGGATGTACCGTAACGGCCAAATTCTTTCCTAGACTCATTTGCTGCAAGCTCTCAAGGCCAGATTTGCTCCCACCGCATTTGAAGATCCAAGGGGTAAGCTCTTTAAGCTTTCTCAGACATCCTCTGTTTCTGCTTACCTCAATGAATTTGAGGCCATGGAAAATCGCGTGACTGGGTTGTCACCGCCTTTCCTATTGAGGTGTTTCCTCTCCGGCCTCAAGTCGGAAATCCACCGTGAGGTTGTGGCTCAACAACCATAGACGTTGTCACTAGCAGTGGGTTTGGCTCGGTTGCAGGAAGAGAAATTATGGGATCTTTCTAGGGTTCAACGTGTTAAACCACTCTCATCCTGGCCATCTTCATCTCCTACGCACATTGTTCTCACCCTTATACAGCAACCACCACCGAAACCTCTTCCTCCCATATTGCCTTCTCCATCTCCAAAAACTCGTTATCATCAGTTAACGGACACAGAGATGGTGGAGCGTCGTGAGAAGGGGCTTTGCTTTAATTGTGATCAGAAATACTCACGATCTCATCGATGCCTAGCTCGATTCCTTCTTCTTATTGTTGAAGAGGATGATTTCGCGGGTGGGTTGGCCTCAGATCCAACGAGTTTTAATCCTGAACCGCGAATGGATGAACAACCGATATAACCCATGGATTTATTGGACTTACCAGCTCAAATTAGTTTACACGATTTGTCTGGCGCCGGAGCCCGAGAAACCCTCCGTCTCACAGGTCATATTGGCCAGAACCCGATCCGTGTGTTGGTAGATGGGGGTAGCACCCATAATTTCATTCAAAAGGAAGTGGCAATTCGTTTGGGCCTGGCCCAATCCCCCACCATATTTCTCAGAGTACTAGTTGGGAGTGGCGAAGAGTTGGCCTATACTACATTGTGTTCTACAGTAGAGTTGTTAATTCAGGGGCATTCTTTTCACATCGATTTGTATGTGCTGGATATAGGGGGATCTGTTGTAGTCCTTTGGGCCCAATGGTTAAAGCAATTAGGGCCCATATTAATGGATTATCAAGCACTCACTATGAAATTTGTTTTTAATCAATCTATCATAGAACTTATATGAGATTTTGGGCCACAACCCACTTCCATTTCCTTGCATCAGCTTAGATGTGTTGCTCATTTAGATCCAACGGCCCAACTTTTCTCTTTAGTCGTTCGGCCAGCTTCTACACACTACTCTCTTCTTGCCCATTCTGATCCCATGGTACAACAATTACTCACTTCATTCTCCTCCTTATTTTCTGAGCCAACATCTCTGCCCCCATCACGTGGAACTTATCATGCCATTCCCATTTTCCCTAATTATCATCCTGTCAATGTCCGACCTTACAAGTATCCTCACTCTCAAAAATTGGAAATAGAAAAGAAGGTTTCCAAAATGCTTGCATCAGGGTGGATACAACCAAGTTCAAGTCTGTTATCTTCCCCAGTTCTACTCTTGAAAAAGAAGGACGACTCGTGGCGGATGTGCATGGATTATCGCGCCTTGAATGCCATCACCGTCAAGGACCGATTCCCACTTCCCACTGTCGATGAGTTGTTGGATGAGCTGGGATCTACACGCTGTTTTTTGAAATTAGATCTCACCTCCAGGTTCCATCAAATTCAACTCCAACCCACTGATGTCCACAAACTAGCTTTTTGAGCACACGACGATCATTATGAGTATTGTGTAATGTCCTTCGGCTCTTGCAACGCTCTAACAACATTCCAATATACTATGAACGACATCTTCTGGCCCTTGTTACGCAAGACTGTTATTGTATTTTTTGACGATATCTTGGTCTTCAGCACTGATTTTGCCCCGCATTTGTCACATCTTCATCAGGTATTTGAGATACTTGAACGTAATCAGTTCTATTTGCAACCTTTGAAGTGTTCCTTTTTCCAATCAGAGATCGCCTATTTGGGGTACATTGTAGCTGAAGGGGGTGTGTCTCCAAACCCTGCAAAAATCTGAGTTATGGTTCAATGGCCAACTTGGGTTTTATCGCAAGTTCGTACATGGTTATGCGGCAATTGCCCAACCTTTGACAGACCTTCTTAAGAAAGGGAATTTCACATGGTCTTCCACAACTCAACAAGCATTTGATACATTGAAATCCGCTATGACTAGTACTATTGTTTTGTCATTGTCTGATTTCTCTAAAACATTCTATGTGCAAACTGATGCCTCTGGATTGGCGATGGATGCAGTATTAACTCAAGACAATCATCTGATTGCCTATTTCAGTAAAGTGTTCTACCCTTGTTTATTCAAGTCCTCTGCTTATGTTCGGGAGCTTCATGCCATTACGAGTGCAGTGAAACAGTGGCGTCAATACTTGTTGGGCCATTTCTTTATCATCCAGACTTATCAGAGGAGCTTGAAAGAGATATTGACTCAGGTTATTCATACCCCAGAACAACAAAATTATCTTGTTAAGTTACTCGGTTATGATTATGAAATTCAGTACATACTGGTGAAGCTGAACATAGTGACAGATGCCCTTTCACGATCTGATTGCCTTACTCAAGGTGAGATGCACATGCTCACTATCCCTCAATTTGTGTTTATGCATGATTTAAAAGAATCACAGTTACTTGACCCAGATTGCATCCTCATGAGGGATAAATATCTCTCGGATCCTTCTTCGTAAAATCATTTCAATTGAAATGGTGAATTGCTTATTTATCGTGGAAAAATTTGGCTCAGCGACAAGTCCAAATTCATTTCTTTGTTGTTAAGAGAGTTCCATGAAACACCTATTGGAGGCCATGCTGGGTCAGCAAAACTCTGAAATGGCTGAATGCAAATTTTTATTAGGAGTCTATGGCTCAGGACGTTAAGTCATTTGTATCTTAGTGCAATGTTTATCAACAAACTAAGTATAGTACTAAGCGTCCCGGAGGTCTTCTACATTTGTTACCCCTCCCGACGGGTGTTTGGGAAGACATTTCTCTAGATTTTGTAACTGGTCTCCCTCCTTCTAATGGTTACACTGTGTTATTGGTGGTAGTGGATCGCTTATCAAAGGATGTCCATTTGGGCACTGTACATTCAGGCTTCAAAGCTTATAAGGTAGTAGAGTTGTTTGTCAATTTCGTTTGCAAACACCACAGGATGCCAAAGAGTATCGTTTCGGATAGAGATCCGGTTTTCATTAGCCGTTTTTGGTCTGATTTGTTCAAGTTCAATGGCACCTCTTACCATCCTCAAACGGATGCACAAACCGAAGTCATGAATCGTACCATTGAGCAATACGTAAGAGCTTTCGTCCACAACAAACCTAATAATTGGTTCAAATACCTTCCTTGGGCAGAATACCACTATAATACTTCAATCCATTTTGGGCCTAGCTTGACTCCATTTGAAGTGGTTTATGGCAAGCCACCTCCCTCTATACCAGCGTACATTGAAGGCACTTCTTCTAATGCAGGTTGCGACTAGGTGTTTACATCCCGTGAGGAGATTTTTTCACTCCTCAAAGCCAATTTGGTGAAGGCAAAAATCAAAATGAAGAAGCTTGCAGATTCGAAGCACAGGGATTTAAAATTTGAGGTTGGGACATGGGTTTATTTGAAACTTCAGCCATACAAACAAGTTTCAGTTTCTGAACACAAGTATCATAAACTAGCCAAGCGCTTCTATGGCCCTTATAAAGTGCTTGAACGTATTGGACTAGTCGCATATAAGATTGAGCTTCCGCCACAATCCAAGATACACAATGTATTTCACTGTTCTATGTTGAAGCGTCATGAAGGACCCTTTCCTCCAAGTATTGATCATCTTCCTCCTGAATCTGTGGAGAACAGCCCTCTTGTAACTTCATTGGCTGTTTTGGATTTTAAGACAGATCCTGTGGATGGTGTTCCCACTCTTTTTGCCTTGGTTTAGTGGAACAGGTTGTCTCCAAATGACACGTCGTGGGAAAAATGGCAGGAACTCAAATCATTGTATGACCTTGAGGACAAGGTCCTTGCTTGAGGGGGTGGTATTGTTATGCAAGGTCCTTCGGATGAGGGTGCTAGACCCAAAAGATTTGTGAAAAGACCAGCTGGGCGGTCTGATTTCATTCATCACTAATATATCCCATTTTAATTGTTTCTGTTGGTGCCGGATGTTCTAGAAGAAGTTAGTTATGGTTTTTGTAATTGTGTTATTTGACCTATATGCCACCTATCCTAGGGGAATCTTTGGAGTAACTATTTTAATTGTTGTATTGTGCTTTGGAAAGGGTAGAAAAATATATTTCATTCTCTTCTCTTAATTTTCTTAAGAGGTACCTGACCCCGAATTCAGGGATCCCTGTTTCATCTTATAACATTGGTTCTGGTTTGGGCTGTGTAGACCTGACATAAGGTTTCTTCTCTTGTTGCTTTTTGAATAAACTGCTCTTCGGGGCTCGCATAACTCGACTAGGATCACTTTCTAGTAGCTCTATCATCTTTGCCTTCTCAACTAGGGCTGGGAACTCCTTAATCTCCAAAGGCACAATCATCTTCATTAATTCGTGTCTCAACCCTCGCTCGAATCTCCGACATCTCCACTCTTCAGACATATTATGTGCGTAGAAACGGGCCAAGTACTCGAATCTATTAACATAAGCTTGTACTGTCATTTCCTTTTGCTGTAGAGTCAAAAATTCAGTCTCCCTTTCAATACTGGCACTGTTTGGAAAATACTTTTCCAAAAACTTGGTCTTAAAACTATTCCAAGAGATGGCTTCGCCACGAGCTCTCGTCAGTTGTTGCATTCCATCCCACCAATACTCTGCCTCATCTTCTAGGAGGAAAGATGCATATGCAAGCTTCTACTCCTCTAAGCAAGCCATCACTCGGAAAATCTTCTCATTTCCTATTAAGCTTTGTCTAGAGTGGCCTTTCCATTGAATTTCGGGGAATCATGTCTCAAGAAGTCATTTAAACCAGAATGATTCCTTGGCGCTTCAGCGACATGTTGTCGTTCCATCGCATTGAACATTCGGTCGACAGCTTGTGAAAACACATCAGCCTGAGGTGTTTGACTATGGTCGCTAGTTCGGTGTGCCATGTTCTTATAAACAAAACAAAAACACGTAACAGAATCACTAAAAACATTTACAAACAACTATTACAAATGTAGAGGTGCACAGTCAAAACTAGACGAGATCACTTTCCCAAGGCCCAAAGATGTTCGAAAACATAAGCTCTGATACAAAAAATGTAACATCTTTTTCTTTAACGTCACAAGTCAATAATAGGTCATCTTGCTCTAAGCGGAAATCTTAAAAGAACATTCCTATAAATTTTAGACTGAGGAAAATAAATCTCAGTCCATTACATCCAAATAAAAAGCATTTATTACAAACTTGTAACATTCAACTCAATAATTCAAATAAACAGAAAATGTTTGAAGTAAACTATCGTCTTTGCCTTCTCAACTAGGGCTGGGAACTCCGTAATCTCCAAAGGCACAATCATCTTCATTAATTCGTGTCTCAACCCTCGCTCGAATCTCCGACATCTCCACTCTTCAGACATATTATGTGCGTAGAAACGGGCCAAGTACTCGAATCTATTAACATAAGCTTGTACTGTCATTTCCTTTTGTTGTAGAGTCAAAAATTCAGTCTCCCTTTCAATCCTGGCACTGTTTGGAAAATACTTTTCCAAAAACCTGGTCTTAAAACTATTCCAAGAGATGGCTTCGCCACGAGCTCCCGTCAGTTGTTGCATTCCATCCCACCAATACTCAGCCTCATCTTCTAGGAGGAAAGATGCATATGCAAGCTTCTACTCCTCTGAGCAAGCCATCACTCGGGAAATCTTCTCATTTCCTATTCAGCTTTGTCTAGAGTGGCCTTTCCATTGAATTTCGGGGAATCATGTCTCAAGAAGTCATTTAAACCAGAATGATTCCTTGGCGCTTCAGCGACATGTTGTCGTTCCATCACATTGAACATTCGGTCGACAACTTGAGAAAACACATCAGCCTAAGGTGTTTGACTTTGGTCACTAGTCTGGTGTGCCATGTTCTTATAAACAAAACAAAAACACTTAATAGAATCACTAAAAACATTTACAAACAACTATTACAAATGTAGAGGTGCATAGTCAAAACTAGACGAGATCACTTTCCCAAGGCCCAAAGATGTTCGAAAACATAAGCTCTGATACAAAAAATGTAACATCTTTTTCTTTAACGTCACAAGTCAATAATAGGTCATCTTGCTCTAAGCGGAAATCTTAAAAGAACATTCCTATAAATTTTAGACTGAGGAAAATAAATCTCAGTCCATTACATCCAAATAAAAAGCATTTATTACAAACTTGTAACATTCAACTCAATAATTCAAATAAACAGAAAATGTTTGAAGTAAACTACCGTCTTTGCCTTCTCAACTAGGGCCGGGAACTCCTTAATCTCTAAAGGCACAATCATCTCCATTAATTCGTGTCTCAACCCTCGCTCGAAAATGTAACGCCTACAATAGGAGCCATAAGGGTAAGGGTAGAGCAAGAAACAACAAGTGCTTTAGCATCTAAGAGTGATCGAGAGAGTAAGGGCGTGAGTTGAGCGTGGGAGAGCGAAACAAGCTTGACGAAAGGGGAAGAAGATGAATTCAATAAGGAAGGAATGACCAAGGTATGGGGAGTTAATTTGTATTTGATTGTTTAAGTGTTTGGTAATCTGGAAAATTCTGGGTTTTCTTCTAGGCTATTGATTTGTAAATACTGTGTGGTTTTGGTTCGGATACAATATATGTGAAATTGGTAGAATGTGGTGGCTGGGATTTAATTGTCGCATATGTTGAAATTCGTATTTGGTGACTTAAGTTGTTTTCAGGTAGCATCGTGTGTGTGAAATTAGATTCTGAAAAGTAATATTGGTATGTTTTGGTTGACTGTTTAAATCTGTAAGTGCTGGAAATTTACATTTAATATTGTTTTGGGTTTCGATCGGAGTTAATCAAGCATTTACTGGTCTATGGATGGTTGTTTTGTAGTTATAGTTATTTTGTATGCCTTTAAAGTTGAATTAAAATGTATTTCAAATAGTGCTTGTTGAATATGACTATTTGGATGTATTAACATTCTGAAAACCTTGGTTTAATTCTGATTAGATATTAAATTGATAATGATGTTGTGAAACCTTTAATGAGTTTATCTTTGGATTTGTGTTCGTGAACTTTGTAATAGTTGGAATATATCATGTAGGTTCAGTTTGTAGAAAGTAATGCTTAAATATTATAAAGTTCTTTAATTAATTATGATTAGAAACTAGTCTAGTCAATTGAAATATTTTTGAACTATCTAGGCTTGAATTGTAATTAAGCATTATATTTGTGAAAGTGGGAATTATGTATTCTGAATGTGTGTCACTTTGTTTTAATCCATACGTTCGACTAATAAGATTGTACTAGGAATAAGAATCGATGTATTGTAGAATAGCTAATTGATTATGAATTCAAAGTGAATTGATGGTATCCTTTATAGTATCATAATAGTGATGGTTTTTGCTATAAAATAACTTATCCAAGTAATTAATAGCACCGGAAGTAATTGAGTACATATCTTAGTATCTTAATTTTGGTATGGGTAGTTAGATTGCTTGTTTGGATCTTGGTGTTATATATGTGTGTGTGTGTGTGTGTGTGTGTGTGTGTGTGTGTGTGTGTGTGTGTGTGTGTGTGTGTGTGTGTGTGTGTATGTGTGTGTGTGTGTGTGTGTGTGAATGTTGTTAGATGTTTAAGTTTAGGTTTTGATGTTTAACTCTAATCGATCTAATGTTTGATACTGTGAATGTTGTTAGATGTAATTGATTACTAACACTGTTTGTTTTTTTTTTGTTTTGCTTGACAAGAATTGTTTGATTCTATATGATGTGTTGTTTCTCTTAAAAAACCAGTTGCCACTAAATTGGATGTTTTATATGTATTCGAAATCTTCACTGTCTAGAATCAGTTGTTTTGAGTTTGGGAAACACTACAGGAAAAACAATTATTACCGGCGGAGTATTACCGAAGGCCTTTTGGCCTTCGGTAAATGTAGTTTACCGAAGGCTTTTCCGAAGGCTTATGTAGTAAGACTTTACCGAAGGATAATGGCCGTTTGTAATGGACACGAGTCATTACCGAAGGCAAACGACCGTCGGTAAGTGGATGGTGTATATGAAATTAGAAAGTGAGATATTTCCCTCCCCTCATTTCGCGAAAACTCCTTCTTCCCCAATATTCAGATTCTCTACCCTAACTCCCTTTACGAACTCACTTTGTGGCTTGTGCAGACTGCTTCCCGCCCTAACCACAATTGGGATACGCTTCTTCCCCACTCCTCCATTATAGGTGAAGTCTCCCATTCTCCCATCTCATTTTCTTTTCCTGTTACTCTTTTCGATTACGCGTCAGTGGTGGAACCTTTTTTCTTGTAGCGGTTTTGCAGTGTCCTAAGCTGAGGAAGGTGGTGGGTGGTTGAGTTGAAGGCTACCATTGTCGCAAGGAAATTGTAGGTGGGGTTCTTGGTGGGTGACGACGGGGTTCTGGTTGCATGACGACGGGGTTCTAGGTCCGTGACGACGACTAACATTGTCGCGAGGGAGGATATTCGACGAGGCGGCGTAGACGAGGCGGCGTAACCAGGGGAGTGTCGCTGCGTGACAAGGTCTTCCACTACCGCTTTAGAGGCTATTGAAGGGGCTACCGTCGAGGTAAGTTGTCATTTTGATTGATGAACTATAAAAGCAAAGAAGAATTTGTTCTAACTTTGTTCAATGTATGCTCTTAATTAGTTTGTGCAATATGATTTGTTATAGAACATGTCATTATTGTTTTGTGCAATGATGGTGTTGACTGTGTTTTGTTTCTTTTCTTTTCATTTGCGTTAGAATAGAAGATGTTTTGTTCGGTTGATTTTAACAATTGATATAGTGGATTGTTCTATTTTGGGTGGCAATGATGTTATAAGAGTTGTGTTCTGTTATGAAATTTACTCAGTTGTCTTGTTGAGTTATAACAATGCTCAACCCTGTCATATATTTTCCTTTAATGATGAGATTTTAAACTATAAATGGTTGTTACCACCAGATGCATGCTTAATATTTAATCTTGTTGTAATCAACTATCTATTAACAAGCACACACTCCTCCCTGTAGATAACACTATTTGGCACATTATGAGAGGTAATCAAAGGTTTGGCAAGTGATTAAATGAACAAAAACTAGAAAAAAGCCTTAGGGTGTTTTTGGGAGATGAAAGATACAATTTTTCTAAGTGAATTGTATAGGGGTTGATGTGAAAGTGATTAGATTAGAGAAGCAACAGTCCAACACTGATACTTTGAGGGGTCAGTTTCGTATTCACCTTTTTTGGTTTTTAGGTTTCGTCAATTATATGGGTCCATAAGAAGCAGGAATTGATTGTGATTTAACTCCAATACATCACATTGAGGTGATAACGTGTTGATTCTCATATCTGAACTCGTGTCTTTGGTTCAACACATAAATATAAAATACCACAAGCATTAGGAAGGAACATACTAATGACAGGTTTAAGCACTTAATTAATGTGTTCCTCCATGAACTTAATTAATTTTTTCCTCAATTCCAAAACCTTTTGACTAGGAACAAACTTCCCATGATTTGAGCGGCCTTGTACATCATTCCCATTCACAAACTCTTTTGAATATTCTCGTACATTTGCATCTGATTGTCAGGTGAGAAAGGGCCTCAACTATATTTTAATACTAATAATCTAGTAATATTTTTATCTTCCACTAGAGCAACACATTACATTTTAGATACAGTACATGAGAAGCCATAATGTTTACATGTTATAACTACCTAAGGGAGGATGGTGAGGAAGCACGAAATTTTGTCCAATAAATTCATTAAAAGTAAATTCGTCATCGTTAATAACCGTTTCAATTCAATTAAAAATTGCTAATGAAAGTCACCATGCCATATAACTTTCATTTAAATTTATTTCATAAAAGTTATTAAGATTCGTAACAATTTTGAATGAAAAATTTATCATATAACTTGTCAAATATGTGATGACAAGTGTGCATACTTCACACACAAACAAAAGAGACTTCTGAAAGTAGGTAAAGGGTCAGGTAGGTACCATAGGCTAGTTTTAAAGACAACAAAAACATTTACTTTTCTAAGATGTGACTTGTAAAGCTAATTTGGAAGGTGTAACTTACTAATTCCCCACACTCATACCACCCTAAATCGTCTTCAGTTCCTAACTTATTTCACTCCATTGATTGCAGTAACTTAGAAGTCAAAAAAATTTAAAGTGGTTAACTATTGATTTCATAAATGGAGTTTTGACTACATTGTAAATGTGTACATGACATGACTGAGTGACTATATAAGTTGCATGATTGCTAATGCCTTTTTTAGAAATAGCCATTTTAAAACTAAAGCAAGCTAATATCACTTGATTATGAAAACTGATAACAATTACTGAATCAGAGTAAAAAGCTACTGGTACACCTAAGAAGCCAACAAGCAATTCAATAAGCATAACTAGCGAAATACTCAAGATAACATTAAAATAAGTGCAAGAAGGACTTTATCAACTTTCATCAAATATTATTTTAATGTATCTTACATTTGAATTGCTACTGGATTTGTATAATAGGTATGTCGTGGCTACAGGGTTACTGTTCTTTTGTCTTATTTTAATCACTTTTGAATATGAGTAGGCATTGAGAGCTTTACTTTATGGTGCTAATAGTTACATATTTTGAATACAAATGCCGATGTGCATACACTATGAGAGATACACAGAGGTGAAAATGATAACAATGTGAGATACTGAAGTAATATTATGTGATAGAAAGGTTACATAAGAAAAGATGATAATGTGATATTGATAACTTAATAAATGTGTCATAAAGAAAGATATAAAAGATAAACATGAAGTTATTATACTGTTAAAATGTGTATGTATCATTGTTGATATTTAATATAGGTTGAGTATATGTATATATATATATATATATATATATATATATATATATATATATATATATATATATATATATATATATATATGTACACACATACCTGTAATCCAGTGGTGTCTTCACACTCTTTGTCATCAAGGCGATACTCATGCATTACCCAATCAGTTCTGATTCCTTGAGGAGCTCTGCCTCTATAGTACACCAAAGTCTTCTTCATGCCAATGGGTCTGCTTTGGCAGGAAACTTTCCTATCTTTTTGCAGTGGACTTCCAGTACCCTGCACGAGTTGCTCTATTTGTTCTAAACCCATTCGGGTATTTCCTATCCCGGGGTCCAAATAAGTACCACTATGGATCTCTACTGGGTAAAAATGATTTCTCTAACCATGCAAAAACAACAAAAAATGTTCCAAAATCAGTCTATCAGTTGAACAACTTTGCCTCACTGAAAATTTAGGCCATATACAATGCATCAGATTGATAGCCCTTGCCTAATAAGACTATTCATATATACAAAGAATGTTGGAGATCCCATTATGGATTAAATTAGTACAAACTTCATAAAAGTTATTTCATAAAAGATTACCAAATGCAGGAAGTTGAGTAATTAAGATTAGTCCAGAAAAATGTTTATACAGATTCTATGCACTCAAGTAAAGAAGATAACATGCAATGAGTAGATAGATAAAAGAAGGGGTTAAGGGAGTCCATTGTTGACGGATAATAAGTCTACAAGACTTTGTTTTCTTATTTGGATTTAGTGAAACTAGACATATGTATTCATAAGTAAACCACTATGCAACCAGAGGAAGAGAAGTGATAACAACTTGTCTGGTTTCATTGCTTTGGTAGAGATTAATTGATGTTTTCTTCATTCTCAAAGAAAAAATGTGAAAAAACTATGCTCTGTTTAGTATGTTCTGTAATCAATATTTGTTCTGTTTAATGTTACAGATGAAGGTGCAGTGGAAACCTGAACATGAAACATAGATACACAGAAATTTCCACATGAAAGCATCTCATCGGCTGTCAGAGATGTTTAGAGATGCCCGCAATGCAGGACAGCGCCCTTACTGGCTGGGTGAACAAATTTGGAACTCTTTACTGGCTCATTGGAATATAGTAGAGTTTCGCAATAAGTGTGCCAAAGCCTAGAGGAACAGAGCATCTGAAAAGGGTGGCACCCTACATACTGGTGGGTCGATAACCATTCATGAGCATGCCATTCGTATGGTATAATTTCATTACATAACTTTTTCTTTCATATATAAGTTATGTATTTTCTATTTCATATGTACACTTATAATTCTAAATTATGTTACAGGCACAAGCTCTGGGACGGGCGGTCCATGTTGATGAGGTCTTTGCACAGACTCATGTAAGGAAGGGCACTAATCAATTCGTTGATGAAAGATCTCGGAAGACTCATGTAAGCAAATAACACTATTACTATTACTAATTTTTCATTTATGTTATTCTATCATTCCCTAACATTGCTTTTAATGTTTCAACAGGAAGAATTTTCTACGAGACTTTCATAGGTTAGATCTGAACATGAGTCAGCTCCTACACCAGATGATGGCAGTAATGCAGAAGATGACATCCATAGGACACAATGCTGGATCGACATCGTTGGTGGGAAGAAAAAGGGACGAGTGTACGGTGCAGGACAACTTGCTGCAAACTATACAACATCTCGAGAGGAGGTACTCTGAAGCACCAACCTTCTTCTTCCACCACTACTCCTGACGAGGTCGTTCTCCGCCTCACGCAGGCACTGGAGCAACGTGACCAGGAAATCACTGATTTGAGAGCATAGTTTACAAACTTTAAGGCCCTGGTCATGAGAGTGTTGCCTGGTACTTCACAGGATGAATTCAATATCCCTCCGACCCAGCCACAACCCTCCTCGTCACCCGCTGTCCCTCAGCAGCCCACATCAGTCCAACCCTCATCAGTCCAACCCACACCAGTTCAGCCATCTATACAGGAGCAGGATGATGAAGATCATTCTGTTGATAACTATGTACATTATTAGTTTCATTTTGTTATTAGTTGTTATAGAAACATTTGGATATTACAACATTTGGAGTTTACATCATTTGGATGTTAGATCAATTGGATGATTTGGATGTTAGAACATCATTATGTTACATTGTTATATGTTTTAAATATAAATACATGTTCTATGGATTAATGGATGTTCTATGGATTTTGATCAATGATTGCATTATGCAGGTCTGTATGTGCTTGAAAACTGTTATGCAGGTTTGTTTGTGTTGTGAACAGTTTGGTTTCATAAGAAATACAATTGTGCATTAGCTTTTGCCCTTCGGAAATTATCGAAGGCTAGTGGCCCTCAGTAATTACCGAAGGCTTTTGGCCCTCGATAATTACCGAAGGACGGAAGCCTTCGGTAAATGTTAGCGATAAGAGATTTACCGAGGGCTCTTTGGCCGTCAATAAGCCGTCTGTAATTATCTTTTACCGACGGTTTTGGGCTGTTTCCGAGGACTTCTGACCTTCGGTAATGCCCTTCTTTTTTACAGTGAAATGTGATGAAAGGAATTAGAAAAGTAGCTTTGAATTCTACTGTTGAGCTGAGATATTTTTCATTCGTTTGCGGTGCAACCATTGTGGCTTTCAAATTGTCTACGTGGTTCAGCCATGGGAGTTGTAAAAAAAATAACTGTCTAGGCGGTGCAGTTTTGTTTCTAACAGACCATCCATTATACTTATTGTAAATATGGTGCAGTTTTAAAATCGCTACCAGTCAAGTTGTTGTTTTTTTTTGTTGTTTCTAGTTGCTGTTTGGATAAAAAAGGGTGTATAAACTGTTTGTTGTTTTTTCTGTTACTACAGTAGAAAATCTTGTTGTATTGAACTATTTTGATTATTGTTACTATACCAGAAACTTTACTGTTTTAACATTAAAATGCTGTAGAAAATTGTTTATTGTTTTGATTCCAATGCTGCAGAAAAATTATTTGTTGTTTGGGTTAAAATTGTTGCAGAAATTCTTTACTGTTTTGATTAAAATGATGAGAAATATTTTATTGCATTAATTTGATAAATCTTCTTTAATATATATATATATATATATATGTGGTATGTTGGTCACGATTGATATATTATGTTATATATATTATATTTAGTACGTTACATGTGGGTATAAAATATTATAATATAATATATATTATAAACTTATCATAAACTTTTCTTTTGGAATATTGAATATATATATATATATATTGGATAGCTTGTAATAAACTTCTTCGTTGGGGTTATTAGTATATTATATTAAGTATTGGATAATGGTGATGAATTAAAAGTATTAACTAGATGGCTGTAATAATTTAATTATAGTTAAATGTATGAACATGTGAATGTAAACTGTTTTGGGTTTCGGTTTGAGTGAAATCAATATTTTATTGGATTATGAAAGGTTGTTTTGTAGTTATAGTTAATTGGGTATGCATTTAAAAATTGAATTAAAATGTATTTGAAATGTTGGTGGTTGGGTATGTTAAATGGATGACTGACATTGTGTGGTGAATCTTAATGTTACATGTTTTAGTTTGATGAAACTAGGATGGTTGTCCTGTAAAACTTAAAATGCATACTCCATAAATACAATGTCTAGTAATAACGGGAAAACCTTGTATACTTTGCTTTTTGGAATTTCTAAGGGTTACTTTTCTGTTTTAAATATTATATATAATTATTTAAAGTCAACGTGGTTGTCTACGGTAAAGAGAAATGACAAAAGGAGAGGAATTCTCCCTGGTTTGTGCGAGAGTTTTTCGTGAGCTTTTTTGAGGTTGGATGTGCGAGGAGAGGAATTTTCCATGGTGGCGCGATCCATGGGTTGGTCCGTGAAGAAAAGAGAAGTCCAGTATTAGTTCAAAAAGCTTTTTTAGGTGTTAGGCATCGGTTAGAATATTAACCAAGGTCATATGGTGTGTGTATGTCTCGGGTTCACAGTGAACCGAGGTAGTAGATCAGGAATAAAAAATTTGTCAGATCAAAAGTCAAATCAGTAAAAATTTTGCAGGGTATTGTGCATCGATTTGAATTTTAACCGAGATCATATGGTGTATATGCATCGGTTCTCTTTGAACCGAGGCAGAAAAGTTCGTAAAAGGGACAGACACGAACACTCATTCAACATTAATTATATATCATATTTTTATTTTAAAATATAAAACAATTTGTGAAGAATCAACCATTAAATTAAAAATATATTTTTTACTAGATGTGTCATAAGGTAGAGAAACTTAAGGATATTTATGAAAAATTCTTCTAAAGAAAATGATACGACATAAACTTATGAAATAAGTGATTAAATTAATATAATCTGAAATATCATAGAAGTATTCAAGAAGAAATACAAGAATAAAAACATAAAATTTGTACCTACCAATAATGAGATATTAAGTTAGTTAAATTGTTGAGAGATACTCAAAATTATTTCAAAAGAAACAAAAAATTTCAAATAAAATAAAAATTAAGAATTAGGGAAAATAAATAATGTGAAATTAGAAAATATAACTACAAGACCTCAATAGAATATTAAAATTAATACAATTGTAGATATATTTCACATTTCACTAAAATAAAATATCCCATTGCTAACTTCAATCAACAAAATGTAAAAAAGAAAAATGTAATTAAAGGTATGTTTAGAGAAAAAGTGACTTGAAGATTTATAAATACTTGTTATATAAGAAATATGTCAAAATATTGAAAAATAATAAAATTCGTCAGTTGTTCGGGACTTGGGACCTGTGTATAATATGGTGTACACGATTAAATGAACTGTCAATCGATAGGGTACGACTGATCGAGGCAGACAACCGTTAAAGGTAGTTAAAGACTAATGAATAATGTAACTACAATTAATGAACGATTAGCTGGTATATTAACGGTCAATAATGATCAATTAATAGGTTTGATTATCAAAACTTCTATAAATATAGGTTTGATATGGAGGTAAAGATATTTTTGAACATAATTCAATTCATTAAGACCTTCTTGAAAAACAAATCTGACTTGACTCTTAGAGTGTCTTCTGCAGCATAACCAAAACACGTATTAATCTGTTGAGGATTTCATTTAAGAAAAGAATATTTCTCAAAAATTGAATTACTATGAAGATCATATTCTCACTTTTCATGATTATACTTCTTTCTATTGGAATTGGTACGTATAGAGTTTTTTTTTTCATCTGTTTCTGTTATCATCTTTTACTTTCTTTTTCGGAAAACAACTCTATATTTCAAGTAGTTAATGGATGATAGTACAAATATTAAACCTACATCACTAAAAGCAATGGGCTAATTTTTTGGATTCAAATTGCACTTTCTGACAATAAAAAAATTTATATTTAGCAATTAAAATAATTGACAGAAATATAGCTATCAAAAATATGTTTTTAATGATTTATAAATAATCGCTGATATTTTTGTTAAAATAAATAAACAGGAATTGACAGTTAACGTTATTAGTTATAACAATATACATTGGGTAGTTATTAAATGTATGCTTTATTAACAGGTTGAAGCATCGGAAATATTCATATAATTCGTTATTAACAGGTTGAACCATCGCAAATATTCATATAACTCACAAATCAAGTTGAGTGTTATGCAAGGTCCTTTGGATGAGGGTGCTAGACCCAAAAGATTGGTGAAAAGACCACTTGGGCGGTCTAATTTCATTCATCACTAATATATCCCATTTTAATTGTTTTTGTTGGTGCCGGATGTTCTAGAAGAAGTTAGTTATGGTTTTTGTTATTATGTTATTTGGCCTGTGTGCCACCTATCCTAGGAAAATCTTTGGAGTAACTATTTTAATTGTTGTATTGTGCTTTGCAAAGGGCAGAAAAATATATTTCTTTCTCTTCTCTTAATTTTCTTAGGAGGTACCTGACCTCGAATTCAGGGTTCTCTATTTCATCTTATAACATTTGGTGCTCTCGTTCTCTTCCATGGCAGACAACACGCGCCTTAAAACCCTTTTCGATAAGCTTGATGAAATGCTCTCACAGATGTCAATCTTTTCCACCCAAATGACCGATATGCACACTCGTTATTTTCACTTGGAATCCCCTTCATCCCCTCCCCCATTCCATTCCATTGAAAACACACCTTCACAACGTCATTTCTTGAAACTGGATGTACCCCGTTTTGACAGTACTGATCCTGTTGGCTGGATTTTTAAGATCACCCAATTTTTTCACTATCATAACACACCTGAAGAGGAACGTATCACTGTTGCATCTTTCTATCTTGATGGGGCAGCTTTGGCATGGTTTCAATGGATGTACCGTAACGGCCAAATTCTTTCCTAGACTCATTTGCTGCAAGCTCTCAAGGCCAGATTTGCTCCCACCGCATTTGAAGATCCAAGGGGTAAGCTCTTTAAGCTTTCTCAGACATCCTCTGTTTCTGCTTACCTCAATGAATTTGAGGCCATGGAAAATCGCGTGACTGGGTTGTCACCGCCTTTCCTATTGAGGTGTTTCCTCTCCGGCCTCAAGTCGGAAATCCACCGTGAGGTTGTGGCTCAACAACCATAGACGTTGTCACTAGCAGTGGGTTTGGCTCGGTTGCAGGAAGAGAAATTATGGGATCTTTCTAGGGTTCAACGTGTTAAACCACTCTCATCCTGGCCATCTTCATCTCCTACGCACATTGTTCTCACTCTTATACAGCAACCACCACCGAAACCTCTTCCTCCCATATTGCCTTCTCCATCTCCAAAAACTCGTTATCATCAGTTAACGGACACAGAGATGGTGGAGCGTCGTGAGAAGGGGCTTTGCTTTAATTGTGATCAGAAATACTCACGATCTCATCGATGCCTAGCTCGATTCCTTCTTCTTATTGTTGAAGAGGATGATTCCGCGGGTGGGTTGGCCTCAGATCCAACGAGTTTTAATCCTGAACCGCGAATGGATGAACAACCGATATAACCCATGGATTTATTGGACTTACCAGCTCAAATTAGTTTACACGATTTGTCTGGCGCCGGAGCCCGAGAAACCCTCCGTCTCACAGGTCATATTGGCCAGAACCCGATCCGTGTGTTGGTAGATGGGGGTAGCACCCATAATTTCATTCAAAAGGAAGTGGCAATTCGTTTGGGCCTGGCCCAATCCCCCACCATATTTCTCAGAGTACTAGTTGGGAGTGGCGAAGAGTTGGCCTATACTACATTGTGTTCTACAGTAGAGTTGTTAATTCAGGGGCATTCTTTTCACATCGATTTGTATGTGCTGGATATAGGGGGATCTGTTGTAGTCCTTTGGGCCCAATGGTTAAAGCAATTAGGGCCCATATTAATGGATTATCAAGCACTCACTATGAAATTTGTTTTTAATCAATCTATCATAGAACTTAGATGAGATTTTGGGCCACAACCCACTTCCATTTCCTTGCATCAGCTTAGATGTGTTGCTCATTTAGATCCAACGGCCCAACTTTTCTCTTTAGTCGTTCGGCCAGCTTCTACACACTACTCTCTTCTTGCCCATTCTGATCCCATGGTACAACAATTACTCACTTCATTCTCCTCCTTATTTTCTGAGCCAACATCTCTGCCCCCATCACGTGGAACTTATCATGCCATTCCCATTTTCCCTAATTATCATCCTGTCAATGTCCGACCTTACAAGTATCCTCACTCTCAAAAATTGGAAATAGAAAAGAAGGTTTCCAAAATGCTTGCATCAGGGTGGATACAACCAAGTTCAAGTCTGTTATCTTCCCCAGTTCTACTCTTGAAAAAGAAGGACGACTCGTGGCGGATGTGCATGGATTATCGCGCCTTGAATGCCATCACCGTCAAGGACCGATTCCCACTTCCCACTGTCGATGAGTTGTTGGATGAGCTGGGATCTACACGCTGTTTTTTGAAATTAGATCTCACCTCCAGGTTCCATCAAATTCAACTCCAACCCACTGATGTCCACAAACTAGCTTTTTGAGCACACGACGATCATTATGAGTATTGTGTAATGTCCTTCGGCTCTTGCAACGCTCTAACAACATTCCAATATACTATGAACGACATCTTCTGGCCCTTGTTACGCAAGACTGTTATTGTATTTTTTGACGATATCTTGGTCTTCAGCACTGATTTTGCCCCGCATTTGTCACATCTTCATCAGGTATTTGAGATACTTGAACGTAATCAGTTCTATTTGCAACCTTTGAAGTGTTCCTTTTTCCAATCAGAGATCGCCTATTTGGGGTACATTGTAGCTGAAGGGGGTGTGTCTCCAAACCCTGCAAAAATCTGAGTTATGGTTCAATGGCCAACTTGGGTTTTATCGCAAGTTCGTACATGGTTATGCGGCAATTGCCCAACCTTTGACAGACCTTCTTAAGAAAGGGAATTTCACATGGTCTTCCACAACTCAACAAGCATTTGATACATTGAAATCCGCTATGACTAGTACTATTGTTTTGTCATTGTCTGATTTCTCTAAAACATTCTATGTGCAAACTGATGCCTCTGGATTGGCGATGGATGCAGTATTAACTCAAGACAATCATCTGATTGCCTATTTCAGTAAAGTGTTCTACCCTTGTTTATTCAAGTCCTCTGCTTATGTTCGGGAGCTTCATGCCATTACGAGTGCAGTGAAACAGTGGCGTCAATACTTGTTGGGCCATTTCTTTATCATCCAGACTTATCAGAGGAGCTTGAAAGAGATATTGACTCAGGTTATTCATACCCCAGAACAACAAAATTATCTTGTTAAGTTACTCGGTTATGATTATGAAATTCAGTACATACTGGTGAAGCTGAACATAGTGACAGATGCCCTTTCACGATCTGATTGCCTTACTCAAGGTGAGATGCACATGCTCACTATCCCTCAATTTGTGTTTATGCATGATTTAAAAGAATCACAGTTACTTGACCCAGATTGCATCCTCATGAGGGATAAATATCTCTCGGATCCTTCTTCGTAAAATCATTTCAATTGAAATGGTGAATTGCTTATTTATCGTGGAAAAATTTGGCTCAGCGACAAGTCCAAATTCATTTCTTTGTTGTTAAGAGAGTTCCATGAAACACCTATTGGAGGCCATGCTGGGTCAGCAAAACTCTGAAATGGCTGAATGCAAATTTTTATTAGGAGTCTATGGCTCAGGACGTTAAGTCATTTGTATCTTAGTGCAATGTTTATCAACAAACTAAGTATAGTACTAAGCGTCCCGGAGGTCTTCTACATTTGTTACCCCTCCCGACGGGTGTTTGGGAAGACATTTCTCTAGATTTTGTAACTGGTCTCCCTCCTTCTAATGGTTACACTGTGTTATTGGTGGTAGTGGATCGCTTATCAAAGGATGTCCATTTGGGCACTGTACATTCAGGCTTCAAAGCTTATAAGGTAGTAGAGTTGTTTGTCAATTTCGTTTGCAAACACCACAGGATGCCAAAGAGTATCGTTTCGGATAGAGATCCGGTTTTCATTAGCCGTTTTTGGTCTGATTTGTTCAAGTTCAATGGCACCTCTTACCATCCTCAAACGGATGCACAAACCGAAGTCATGAATCGTACCATTGAGCAATACGTAAGAGCTTTCGTCCACAACAAACCTAATAATTGGTTCAAATACCTTCCTTGGGCAGAATACCACTATAATACTTCAATCCATTTTGGGCCTAGCTTGACTCCATTTGAAGTGGTTTATGGCAAGCCACCTCCCTCTATACCAGCGTACATTGAAGGCACTTCTTCTAATGCAGGTTGCGACTAGGTGTTTACATCCCGTGAGGAGATTTTTTCACTCCTCAAAGCCAATTTGGTGAAGGCAAAAATCAAAATGAAGAAGCTTGCAGATTCGAAGCACAGGGATTTAAAATTTGAGGTTGGGACATGGGTTTATTTGAAACTTCAGCCATACAAACAAGTTTCAGTTTCTGAACACAAGTATCATAAACTAGCCAAGCGCTTCTATGGCCCTTATAAACTGCTTGAACGTATTGGACTAGTCGCATATAAGATTGAGCTTCCGCCACAATCCAAGATACACAATGTATTTCACTGTTCTATGTTGAAGCGTCATGAAGGACCCTTTCCTCCAAGTATTGATCATCTTCCTCCTGAATCTGTGGAGAACAGCCCTCTTGTAACTTCATTGGCTGTTTTGGATTTTAAGACAGATCCTGTGGATGGTGTTCCCACTCTTTTTGCCTTGGTTTAGTGGAACAGGTTGTCTCCAAATGACACGTCGTGGGAAAAATGGCAGGAACTCAAATCATTGTATGACCTTGAGGACAAGGTCCTTGCTTGAGGGGGTGGTATTGTTATGCAAGGTCCTTCGGATGAGGGTGCTAGACCCAAAAGATTTGTGAAAAGACCAGCTGGGCGGTCTGATTTCATTCATCACTAATATATCCCATTTTAATTGTTTCTGTTGGTGCCGGATGTTCTAGAAGAAGTTAGTTATGGTTTTTGTAATTGTGTTATTTGACCTATATGCCACCTATCCTAGGGGAATCTTTGGAGTAACTATTTTAATTGTTGTATTGTGCTTTGGAAAGGGTAGAAAAATATATTTCATTCTCTTCTCTTAATTTTCTTAAGAGGTACCTGACCCCGAATTCAGGGATCCCTGTTTCATCTTATAACATTGGTTCTGGTTTGGGCTGTGTAGACCTGACATAAGGTTTCTTCTCTTGTTGCTTTTTGAATAAACTGCTCTTCGGGGCTCGCATAACTCGACTAGGATCACTTTCTAGTAGCTCTATCATCTTTGCCTTCTCAACTAGGGCTGGGAACTCCTTAATCTCCAAAGGCACAATCATCTTCATTAATTCGTGTCTCAACCCTCGCTCGAATCTCCGACATCTCCACTCTTCAGACATATTATGTGCGTAGAAACGGGCCAAGTACTCGAATCTATTAACATAAGCTTGTACTGTCATTTCCTTTTGCTGTAGAGTCAAAAATTCAGTCTCCCTTTCAATACTGGCACTGTTTGGAAAATACTTTTCCAAAAACTTGGTCTTAAAACTATTCCAAGAGATGGCTTCGCCACGAGCTCTCGTCAGTTGTTGCATTCCATCCCACCAATACTCTGCCTCATCTTCTAGGAGGAAAGATGCATATGCAAGCTTCTACTCCTCTAAGCAAGCCATCACTCGGAAAATCTTCTCATTTCCTATTAAGCTTTGTCTAGAGTGGCCTTTCCATTGAATTTCGGGGAATCATGTCTCAAGAAGTCATTTAAACCAGAATGATTCCTTGGCGCTTCAGCGACATGTTGTCGTTCCATCGCATTGAACATTCGGTCGACAGCTTGTGAAAACACATCAGCCTGAGGTGTTTGACTATGGTCGCTAGTTCGGTGTGCCATGTTCTTATAAACAAAACAAAAACACGTAACAGAATCACTAAAAACATTTACAAACAACTATTACAAATGTAGAGGTGCACAGTCAAAACTAGACGAGATCACTTTCCCAAGGCCCAAAGATGTTCGAAAACATAAGCTCTGATACAAAAAATGTAACATCTTTTTCTTTAACGTCACAAGTCAATAATAGGTCATCTTGCTCTAAGCGGAAATCTTAAAAGAACATTCCTATAAATTTTAGACTGAGGAAAATAAATCTCAGTCCATTACATCCAAATAAAAAGCATTTATTACAAACTTGTAACATTCAACTCAATAATTCAAATAAACAGAAAATGTTTGAAGTAAACTACCGTCTTTGCCTTCTCAACTAGGGCTGGGAACTCCGTAATCTCCAAAGGCACAATCATCTTCATTAATTCGTGTCTCAACCCTCGCTCGAATCTCCGACATCTCCACTCTTCAGACATATTATGTGCGTAGAAACGGGCCAAGTACTCGAATCTATTAACATAAGCTTGTACTGTCATTTCCTTTTGTTGTAGAGTCAAAAATTCAGTCTCCCTTTCAATCCTGGCACTGTTTGGAAAATACTTTTCCAAAAACCTGGTCTTAAAACTATTCCAAGAGATGGCTTCGCCACGAGCTCCCGTCAGTTGTTGCATTCCATCCCACCAATACTCAGCCTCATCTTCTAGGAGGAAAGATGCATATGCAAGCTTCTACTCCTCTGAGCAAGCCATCACTCGGGAAATCTTCTCATTTCCTATTCAGCTTTGTCTAGAGTGGCCTTTCCATTGAATTTCGGGGAATCATGTCTCAAGAAGTCATTTAAACCAGAATGATTCCTTGGCGCTTCAGCGACATGTTGTCGTTCCATCACATTGAACATTCGGTCGACAACTTGAGAAAACACATCAGCCTAAGGTGTTTGACTTTGGTCACTAGTCTGGTGTGCCATGTTCTTATAAACAAAACAAAAACACTTAATAGAATCACTAAAAACATTTACAAACAACTATTACAAATGTAGAGGTGCATAGTCAAAACTAGACGAGATCACTTTCCCAAGGCCCAAAGATGTTCGAAAACATAAGCTCTGATACAAAAAATGTAACATCTTTTTCTTTAACGTCACAAGTCAATAATAGGTCATCTTGCTCTAAGCGGAAATCTTAAAAGAACATTCCTATAAATTTTAGACTGAGGAAAATAAATCTCAGTCCATTACATCCAAATAAAAAGCATTTATTACAAACTTGTAACATTCAACTCAATAATTCAAATAAACAGAAAATGTTTGAAGTAAACTACCGTCTTTGCCTTCTCAACTAGGGCCGGGAACTCCTTAATCTCTAAAGGCACAATCATCTCCATTAATTCGTGTCTCAACCCTCGCTCGAAAATGTAACGCCTACAATAGGAGCCATAAGGGTAAGGGTAGAGCAAGAAACAACAAGTGCTTTAGCATCTAAGAGTGATCGAGAGAGTAAGGGCGTGAGTTGAGCGTGGGAGAGCGAAACAAGCTTGACGAAAGGGGAAGAAGATGAATTCAATAAGGAAGGAATGACCAAGGTATGGGGAGTTAATTTGTATTTGATTGTTTAAGTGTTTGGTAATCTGGAAAATTCTGGGTTTTCTTCTAGGCTATTGATTTGTAAATACTGTGTGGTTTTGGTTCGGATACAATATATGTGAAATTGGTAGAATGTGGTGGCTGGGATTTAATTGTCGCATATGTTGAAATTCGTATTTGGTGACTTAAGTTGTTTTCAGGTAGCATCGTGTGTGTGAAATTAGATTCTGAAAAGTAATATTGGTATGTTTTGGTTGACTGTTTAAATCTGTAAGTGCTGGAAATTTACATTTAATATTGTTTTGGGTTTCGATCGGAGTTAATCAAGCATTTACTGGTCTATGGATGGTTGTTTTGTAGTTATAGTTATTTTGTATGCCTTTAAAGTTGAATTAAAATGTATTTCAAATAGTGCTTGTTGAATATGACTATTTGGATGTATTAACATTCTGAAAACCTTGGTTTAATTCTGATTAGATATTAAATTGATAATGATGTTGTGAAACCTTTAATGAGTTTATCTTTGGATTTGTGTTCGTGAACTTTGTAATAGTTGGAATATATCATGTAGGTTCAGTTTGTAGAAAGTAATGCTTAAATATTATAAAGTTCTTTAATTAATTATGATTAGAAACTAGTCTAGTCAATTGAAATATTTTTGAACTATCTAGGCTTGAATTGTAATTAAGCATTATATTTGTGAAAGTGGGAATTATGTATTCTGAATGTGTGTCACTTTGTTTTAATCCATACGTTCGACTAATAAGATTGTACTAGGAATAAGAATCGATGTATTGTAGAATAGCTAATTGATTATGAATTCAAAGTGAATTGATGGTATCCTTTATAATATCATAATAGTGATGGTTTTTGCTATAAAATAACTTATCCAAGTAATTAATAGCACCGGAAGTAATTGAGTACATATCTTAGTATCTTAATTTTGGTATGGGTAGTTAGATTGCTTGTTTGGATCTTGGTGTTATATGTGTGTGTGTGTGTGTGTGTGTGTGTGTGTGTGTGTGTGTGTGTGTGTATGTGTGTGTGTGTGTGTGTGTGTGAATGTTGTTAGATGTTTAAGTTTAGGTTTTGATGTTTAACTCTAATCGATCTAATGTTTGATACTGTGAATGTTGTTAGATGTAATTGATTACTAACACTGTTTGTTTTTTTTTTGTTTTGCTTGACAAGAATTGTTTGATTCTATATGATGTGTTGTTTCTCTTAAAAAACCAGTTGCCACTAAATTGGATGTTTTATATGTATTCGAAATCTTCACTGTCTAGAATCAGTTGTTTTGAGTTTGGGAAACACTACAGGAAAAACAATTATTACCGGCGGAGTATTACCGAAGGCCTTTTGGCCTTCGGTAAATGTAGTTTACCGAAGGCTTTTCCGAAGGCTTGTGTAGTAAGACTTTACCGAAGGATAATGGCCGTTTGTAATGGACACGAGTCATTACCGAAGGCAAACGACCGTCGGTAAGTGGATGGTGTATATGAAATTAGAAAGTGAGATATTTCCCTCCCCTCATTTCGCGAAAACTCCTTCTTCCCCAATATTCAGATTCTCTACCCTAACTCCCTTTACGAACTCACTTTGTGGCTTGTGCAGACTGCTTCCCGCCCTAACCACAATTGGGATACGCTTCTTCCCCACTCCTCCATTATAGGTGAAGTCTCCCATTCTCCCATCTCATTTTCTTTTCCTGTTACTCTTTTCGATTACGCGTCAGTGGTGGAACCTTTTTTCTTGTAGCGGTTTTGCAGTGTCCTAAGCTGAGGAAGGTGGTGGGTGGTTGAGTTGAAGGCTACCATTGTCGCAAGGAAATTGTAGGTGGGGTTCTTGGTGGGTGACGACGGGGTTCTGGTTGCATGACGACGGGGTTCTAGGTCCGTGACGACGACTAACATTGTCGCGAGGGAGGATATTCGACGAGGCGGCGTAGACGAGGCGGCGTAACCAGGGGAGTGTCGCTGCGTGACAAGGTCTTCCACTACCGCTTTAGAGGCTATTGAAGGGGCTACCGTCGAGGTAAGTTGTCATTTTGATTGATGAACTATAAAAGCAAAGAAGAATTTGTTCTAACTTTGTTCAATGTATGCTCTTAATTAGTTTGTGCAATATGATTTGTTATAGAACATGTCATTATTGTTTTGTGCAATGATGGTGTTGACTGTGTTTTGTTTCTTTTCTTTTCATTTGCGTTAGAATAGAAGATGTTTTGTTCGGTTGATTTTAACAATTGATATAGTGGATTGTTCTATTTTGGGTGGCAATGATGTTATAAGAGTTGTGTTCTGTTATGAAATTTACTCAGTTGTCTTGTTGAGTTATAACAATGCTCAACCCTGTCATATATTTTCCTTTAATGATGAGATTTTAAACTATAAATGGTTGTTACCACCAGATGCATGCTTAATATTTAATCTTGTTGTAATCAACTATCTATTAACAAGCACACACTCCTCCCTGTAGATAACACTATTTGGCACATTATGAGAGGTAATCAAAGGTTTGGCAAGTGATTAAATGAACAAAAACTAGAAAAAAGCCTTAGGGTGTTTTTGGGAGATGAAAGATACAATTTTTCTAAGTGAATTGTATAGGGGTTGATGTGAAAGTGATTAGATTAGAGAAGCAACAGTCCAACACTGATACTTTGAGGGGTCAGTTTCGTATTCACCTTTTTTGGTTTTTAGGTTTCGTCAATTATATGGGTCCATAAGAAGCAGGAATTGATTGTGATTTAACTCCAATACATCACATTGAGGTGATAACGTGTTGATTCTCATATCTGAACTCGTGTCTTTGGTTCAACACATAAATATAAAATACCACAAGCATTAGGAAGGAACATACTAATGACAGGTTTAAGCACTTAATTAATGTGTTCCTCCATGAACTTAATTAATTTTTTCCTCAATTCCAAAACCTTTTGACTAGGAACAAACTTCCCATGATTTGAGCGGCCTTGTACATCATTCCCATTCACAAACTCTTTTGAATATTCTCGTACATTTGCATCTGATTGTCAGGTGAGAAAGGGCCTCAACTATATTTTAATACTAATAATCTAGTAATATTTTTATCTTCCACTAGAGCAACACATTACATTTTAGATACAGTACATGAGAAGCCATAATGTTTACATGTTATAACTACCTAAGGGAGGATGGTGAGGAAGCACGAAATTTTGTCCAATAAATTCATTAAAAGTAAATTCGTCATCGTTAATAACCGTTTCAATTCAATTAAAAATTGCTAATGAAAGTCACCATGCCATATAACTTTCATTTAAATTTATTTCATAAAAGTTATTAAGATTCGTAACAATTTTGAATGAAAAATTTATCATATAACTTGTCAAATATGTGATGACAAGTGTGCATACTTCACACACAAACAAAAGAGACTTCTGAAAGTAGGTAAAGGGTCAGGTAGGTACCATAGGCTAGTTTTAAAGACAACAAAAACATTTACTTTTCTAAGATGTGACTTGTAAAGCTAATTTGGAAGGTGTAACTTACTAATTCCCCACACTCATACCACCCTAAATCGTCTTCAGTTCCTAACTTATTTCACTCCATTGATTGCAGTAACTTAGAAGTCAAAAAAATTTAAAGTGGTTAACTATTGATTTCATAAATGGAGTTTTGACTACATTGTAAATGTGTACATGACATGACTGAGTGACTATATAAGTTGCATGATTGCTAATGCCTTTTTTAGAAATAGCCATTTTAAAACTAAAGCAAGCTAATATCACTTGATTATGAAAACTGATAACAATTACTGAATCAGAGTAAAAAGCTACTGGTACACCTAAGAAGCCAACAAGCAATTCAATAAGCATAACTAGCGAAATACTCAAGATAACATTAAAATAAGTGCAAGAAGGACTTTATCAACTTTCATCAAATATTATTTTAATGTATCTTACATTTGAATTGCTACTGGATTTGTATAATAGGTATGTCGTGGCTACAGGGTTACTGTTCTTTTGTCTTATTTTAATCACTTTTGAATATGAGTAGGCATTGAGAGCTTTACTTTATGGTGCTAATAGTTACATATTTTGAATACAAATGCCGATGTGCATACACTATGAGAGATACACAGAGGTGAAAATGATAACAATGTGAGATACTGAAATAATATTATGTGATAGAAAGGTTACATAAGAAAAGATGATAATGTGATATTGATAACTTAATAAATGTGTCATAAAGAAAGATATAAAAGATAAACATGAAGTTATTATACTGTTAAAATGTGTATGTATCATTGTTGATATTTAATATAGGTTGAATATATGTATATATATATATATATATGTACACACATACCTGTAATCCAGTGGTGTCTTCACACTCTTTGTCATCAAGGCGATACTCATGCATTACCCAATCAGTTCTGATTCCTTGAGGAGCTCGGCCTCTATAGTACACCAAAGTCTTCTTCATGCCAATGGGTCTGCTTTGGCAGGAAACTTTCCTATCTTTTTGCAGTGGACTTCCAGTACCCTGCACGAGTTGCTCTATTTGTTCTAAACCCATTCGGGTATTTCCTATCCCGGGGTCCAAATAAGTACCACTATGGATCTCTACTGGGTAAAAATGATTTCTCTAACCATGCAAAAACAACAAAAAATGTTCCAAAATCAGTCTATCAGTTGAACAACTTTGCCTCACTGAAAATTTAGGCCATATACAATGCATCAGATTGATAGCCCTTGCCTAATAAGACTATTCATATATACAAAGAATGTTGGAGATCCCATTATGGATTAAATTAGTACAAACTTCATAAAAGTTATTTCATAAAAGATTACCAAATGCAGGAAGTTGAGTAATTAAGATTAGTCCAGAAAAATGTTTATACAGATTCTATGCACTCAAGTAAAGAAGATAACATGCAATGAGTAGATAGATAAAAGAAGGGGTTAAGGGAGTCCATTGTTGACGGATAATAAGTCTACAAGACTTTGTTTTCTTATTTGGATTTAGTGAAACTAGACATATGTATTCATAAGTAAACCACTATGCAACCAGAGGAAGAGAAGTGATAACAACTTGTCTGGTTTCATTGCTTTGGTAGAGATTAATTGATGTTTTCTTCATTCTCAAAGAAAAAATGTGAAAAAACTATGCTCTGTTTAGTATGTTCTGTAATCAATATTTGTTCTGTTTAATGTTACAGATGAAGGTGCAGTGGAAACCTGAACATGAAACATAGATACACAGAAATTTCCACATGAAAGCATCTCATCGGCTGTCAGAGATGTTTAGAGATGCCCGCAATGCAGGACAGCGCCCTTACTGGCTGGGTGAACAAATTTGGAACTCTTTACTGGCTCATTGGAATATAGTAGAGTTTCGCAATAAGTGTGCCAAAGCCTAGAGGAACAGAGCATCTGAAAAGGGTGGCACCCTACATACTGGTGGGTCGATAACCATTCATGAGCATGCCATTCGTATGGTATAATTTCATTACATAACTTTTTCTTTCATATATAAGTTATGTATTTTCTATTTCATATGTACACTTATAATTCTAAATTATGTTACAGGCACAAGCTCTGGGACGGGCGGTCCATGTTGATGAGGTCTTTGCACAGACTCATGTAAGGAAGGGCACTAATCAATTCGTTGATGAAAGATCTCGGAAGACTCATGTAAGCAAATAACACTATTACTATTACTAATTTTTCATTTATGTTATTCTATCATTCCCTAACATTGCTTTTAATGTTTCAACAGGAAGAATTTTCTACGAGACTTTCATAGGTTAGATCTGAACATGAGTCAGCTCCTACACCAGATGATGGCAGTAATGCAGAAGATGACATCCATAGGACACAATGCTGGATCGACATCGTTGGTGGGAAGAAAAAGGGACGAGTGTACGGTGCAGGACAACTTGCTGCAAACTATACAACATCTCGAGAGGAGGTACTCTGAAGCACCAACCTTCTTCTTCCACCACTACTCCTGACGAGGTCGTTCTCCGCCTCACGCAGGCACTGGAGCAACGTGACCAAGAAATCACTGATTTGAGAGCATAGTTTACAAACTTTAAGGCCCTGGTCATGAGAGTGTTGCCTGGTACTTCACAGGATGAATTCAATATCCCTCCGACCCAGCCACAACCCTCCTCGTCACCCGCTGTCCCTCAGCAGCCCACATCAGTCCAACCCTCATCAGTCCAACCCACACCAGTTCAGCCATCTATACAGGAGCAGGATGATGAAGATCATTCTGTTGATAACTATGTACATTATTAGTTTCATTTTGTTATTAGTTGTTATAGAAACATTTGGATATTACAACATTTGGAGTTTACATCATTTGGATGTTAGATCAATTGGATGATTTGGATGTTAGAACATCATTATGTTACATTGTTATATGTTTTAAATATAAATACATGTTCTATGGATTAATGGATGTTCTATGGATTTTGATCAATGATTGCATTATGCAGGTCTGTATGTGCTTGAAAACTGTTATGCAGGTTTGTTTGTGTTGTGAACAGTTTGGTTTCATAAGAAATACAATTGTGCATTAGCTTTTGCCCTTCGGAAATTATCGAAGGCTAGTGGCCCTCAGTAATTACCGAAGGCTTTTGGCCCTCGATAATTACCGAAGGACGGAAGCCTTCGGTAAATGTTAGCGATAAGAGATTTACCGAGGGCTCTTTGGCCGTCAATAAGCCGTCTGTAATTATCTTTTACCGACGGTTTTGGGCTGTTTCCGAGGACTTCTGACCTTCGGTAATGCCCTTCTTTTTTACAGTGAAATGTGATGAAAGGAATTAGAAAAGTAGCTTTGAATTCTACTGTTGAGCTGAGATATTTTTCATTCGTTTGCGGTGCAACCATTGTGGCTTTCAAATTGTCTACGTGGTTCAGCCATGGGAGTTGTAAAAAAAATAACTGTCTAGGCGGTGCAGTTTTGTTTCTAACAGACCATCCATTATACTTATTGTAAATATGGTGCAGTTTTAAAATCGCTACCAGTCAAGTTGTTGTTTTTTTTTGTTGTTTCTAGTTGCTGTTTGGATAAAAAAGGGTGTATAAACTGTTTGTTGTTTTTTCTGTTACTACAGTAGAAAATCTTGTTGTATTGAACTATTTTGATTATTGTTACTATACCAGAAACTTTACTGTTTTAACATTAAAATGCTGTAGAAAATTGTTTATTGTTTTGATTCCAATGCTGCAGAAAAATTATTTGTTGTTTGGGTTAAAATTGTTGCAGGAATTCTTTACTGTTTTGATTAAAATGATGAGAAATATTTTATTGCATTAATTTGATAAATCTTCTTTAATATATATATATATATATATATATATATATATATATATATATATATATGTGGTATGTTGGTCACGATTGATATATTATGTTATATATATTATATTTAGTACGTTACATGTGGGTATAAAATATTATAATATAATATATATTATAAACTTATCATAAACTTTTCTTTTGGAATATTGAATATATATATATATATATTGGATAGCTTGTAATAAACTTCTTCGTTGGGGTTATTAGTATATTATATTAAGTATTGGATAATGGTGATGAATTAAAAGTATTAACTAGATGGCTGTAATAATTTAATTATAGTTAAATGTATGAACATGTGAATGTAAACTGTTTTGGGTTTCGGTTTGAGTGAAATCAATATTTTATTGGATTATGAAAGGTTGTTTTGTAGTTATAGTTAATTGGGTATGCATTTAAAAATTGAATTAAAATGTATTTGAAATGTTGGTGGTTGGGTATGTTAAATGGATGACTGACATTGTGTGGTGAATCTTAATGTTACATGTTTTAGTTTGATGAAACTAGGATGGTTGTCCTGTAAAACTTAAAATGCATACTCCATAAATACAATGTCTAGTAATAACGGGAAAACCTTGTATACTTTGCTTTTTGGAATTTCTAAGGGTTACTTTTCTGTTTTAAATATTATATATAATTATTTAAAGTCAACGTGGTTGTCTACGGTAAAGAGAAATGACAAAAGGAGAGGAATTCTCCCTGGTTTGTGCGAGAGTTTTTCGTGAGCTTTTTTGAGGTTGGATGTGCGAGGAGAGGAATTTTCCATGGTGGCGCGATCCATGGGTTGGTCCGTGAAGAAAAGAGAAGTCCAGTATTAGTTCAAAAAGCTTTTTTAGGTGTTAGGCATCGGTTAGAATATTAACCAAGGTCATATGGTGTGTGTATGTCTCGGGTTCACAGTGAACCGAGGTAGTAGATCAGGAATAAAAAATCTGTCAGATCAAAAGTCAAATCAGTAAAAATTTTGCAGGGTATTGTGCATCGATTTGAATTTTAACCGAGATCATATGGTGTATATGCATCGGTTCTCTTTGAACCGAGGCAGAAAAGTTCGTCTAAACTACAAAAATGTCACCGCGTTCTGATAAGCTTCAGTTGCTTATAAACCGAAACATATTGTGCGATTTTAGATCCTCTTTTTTTACTAGTGCAATTTCACCCCTCTTGAATTAATTCTCCTTTCTTTCAAGAAAAAACCAACTGCCGAGACACATACATCAAGATCATCTTCAATCTTCAACTATTGATTCTCCAGGATTGTTTATTGATTCCCCAGGATTGTTTATTGATTCTCCAAGAATGTTTATTGATTTTCCAGGATTGTTTATTGATTCTCCAGGAATGTTTATTGATTCTCCAGGATTGTTTATTGATTCTCCAGGATTGGTCATCCTACGTTTGACATATTGGGAGCTATAACTTAATATCACTCAACCACGTTATCAGTCCAACATAATAAAATTATAAGGAGGAAGGTGAACAAACAAAAACATTCCTTAGGCTCTATTTTCTTCTCCAAACAAAGTTCAGCTGAAACCATAGCAAGCCCTATATATATCCTTCAGCCTTTCATACAATCTCAAACAAAATACATACCATTTTCGTACATAGCAATATCTCTTCTTCATCAGTCAACTATGGCCTCCAACAAATCATTCATCACAGTTTTTCTTCTTGCTCTGACCTTCTCAGGCATGATGAGCACGAGCCTAGCAGTTCGCCATCTTATGCAGACAAGTGCAGCATTGCCAACATTGCCAACATTGCCAACATTGCCTTTAACTCCAGACCTTCCTCTAGGTGATGTTGCATCACTGCCCACTATCCCATCTGTGCCTACCACTTTGCTTCCACTTCCTACCGATATCTCTACCATTACAACAATTCCATAGCTCAACGTTCCTCCATTGCCCTCAATCCCAACATTCACAATTCAACCCCTTAAACTACCTTTCTTAATTTTCTTCATCCTGGGCAAGCTACCGTCTCAGTCTGATTCGTAGCAGTGCCAAGTTGCATGCTTCCTATAGATATGGCCTCATTCCTTTTGTGTGAGAGCCTTGTGTGCTGTTTTCCTTTTACTTTTGTCGTATGGTGTGAAAAACTTTATTTCTTTTCAGTTTATGTGTGAGTTATCGCTATTGTTTCTACTTTTTCTTGTATTATTCATTACAGATTGCGAATGATTACAGCTATACAAATTATAATGTCTTATCCTTTAATTTAAACTCTTCCAACATCCTAATTAGATCTCTAACTAACAGCATTTATATTATTACTAAGTATTCCAACCTCCTAAGTATTTAAATCACGATATCAAATAATAATTAAATAAAAGTAAAAGAATTACATAATATATTATACAATTACACATAAATTTTTTTTATAACAACCAAAACACGCATTAATTTTAAAAATATTAATAAAATAAAATTTATAAAATTAAAAAATATTTTAAAAATTATGAGAAAAACAAATATTTAACTATTTTTTTACTTTTTTTTCTCCACCCATACTTAGAATTGTTTGAGAATGATAAAGGCAGGGATAGTGATGGAGCTCTTAACGAGGAAGGAAAGCACGGTGAAAAGGTGACCGCGGCAAGAAAGGCGGTGAGGGAGGGGTAGAGTGTTAGGATTCTGGGAGAGACTATTTTTCATGTCATAATTTAATTATATTCACGTAATAAAATGATCCATCTCAGTATATTTACGTAATAAAATGATCCATCTCAGTATATTTACTGTGCACCACGTCATCACATTTTAACGCCATTAATTACCACTTAACAGAACATGCTTAATTGTTACGATTTTAAAAAATTTAGTACCCAATTGAGACCGTTTTCAACTAGAGGACCCATTTGAGATTCTCCTATATAAACATGAGGATCATCCGAGGATTTAAACCTTAATTAATTTTTATAAAAAATCACAAAAATAAAACATAATTATTAAATATTTAATATAAAAAATTATATTTAATATTTAAAAATGTAAGAACCTAGAAAATATAGTAATAGAGTAGATAAGTGTATTAAAATAATGAGACGAACATTTTTCTTTAAAAATATAACTTTATAATATAACAAAAATTCCTAAAGCTCGGTTCATTATCTTAAACACTTCATCTCTCTAAAACTCTACTCTCAACTATTTCTCTACATTCTCTCTAGAATTTCTTTCTACTGAGTTGTCGGATTGACGATCAGGAGGTGCCTAGACGTTCACGGCGTAGAGGGCTACACAACTGACCGATCAATTTCTGAATTTTAGCGAGTAAGTTGTTCTTCGCTTTTCTCCGCTGTTCTTCAACTTAGACCATGCAATTTCTAATGGTTGCATGTGTCTTGTAACGTTCTTCTTCAATTCTCTGTTCAATTCTAGCTCTAAGAGCTGTTTCTATCACCAGTTGGTGGATTGTAGGGTTTTGTTGAGTTTCCTTACGGTGTAAGGTGTTGTTGAGGTGATCTGGTGAGCTGGGTTGTGATCTTTGAGGTAAGGGGAGCTAGAATACTTCTTTATAACTAGTTATATGTTATGTGTATATACTGAAGTATGCATTAATTCTGCTGTTTAAGTTACATTTTCAGTTTTGAGTGTATGGAATGGTATGTACTGGAATGTTCATTTGTGAATCTGTGAACTGATGCTTGTGAATTGATGTAAATGTGATGTGTAACTGTAATTGAGTATGTTAGATGAATGTCATCTGTTGTGATACCTGTTATGTTGAAGTTGAGTGAATTTGGTAGTGTTTTAGGTTATTTTAGAGGAAGTGAGGTAGTAAATTTGAGAGTTAGGGGTCAAAGGCTCTTGTGGTCTGTTGGGGTAGTCTAGGTTGGTTATTTGTGACTTGTTAGAGTCATCAAACTGGTCCAAAACTGGTCTCAAGTGATAAAATTGAATTTGGGTCATTAAGTTATTGAATTTGGTGTTTTAAAGTATGAATTGAGTTTTAAACATTATGGATTGATGTTAGGAAGGTTTACATTCACTTAGATAAGTCTAATTAGGTATAAAACACAATCTAGGGGTGTTAAAAGTTGAGGAAAATGATTAGAAAAGGTAAATGGGGTGTGAGTTTCATAGTTCGGTTCTACAGATTATGCAGACTCGCTGAAGCGAATGGTTTCGCACAGCGAAGTGCTCTCTGCTTAGTCAGTCGCACAACGAGTTGATGCGTTGTGCGAGTGACTAGAAAGGGTTGTTGTCTGTCTGCTGATTCGCATAGCGAATCTGGCTGCTGTGCGACTAGTAGGGGTCTCGAATCACTGCTAGATTAATTCGAATGGCAAATTTGTGCGCACAGCGAGGTATTTGGGGGTGTGGTCTCTGTTTAGGCTCACGCATAGCGACCCGTGTGCGCTATGTGAGGTGCTTGAGGTCTGGTACCTCTACGAGTTAATTCGCATAACGAAAGGTGTCGCTGTGCGAGCAACTCCTTTCTTGCCTTGCGGATAGGGTGCGTTGAGCGAACCATCTGAGTCTAGTGTAATCTTTAATTCTTTATCTTGGTTTGAATTTAGTGCAATGTTGTTTGAGATGTAAAGTATGATTGATGTATATTGCTAAATTAAAAGTATATGAATATAAGAGATATGAATGGTGTTTAAAGTGAAAGTATGGTAGATGGACGTAATTTCATGATCCTCAAGGAGAGGATATATGGTGGTGTCCTATGTTGTGATTCAAAGTGGATTCTCTTGTTGAGAATCAAGTATGTTTAGATTGAATGCAGGAGCTCAGTCTTGGGGGTTATCCTGAAACTCCAATGGTCTTTCACTCTCAAGTAGAGAGGATTGATCCATGTCGTGAGGAGTAGTAGGAGGTCTTAGTCTTGGAGGCTTTAAGTATGCTCCAAGGCGTGGTACAGACTAACCTCTTGAGTGTGGTAGGGTGAAACTCATTGGCAATGGCTTTGCAAAGTAGTAGAAGCCACCACGAGTACATGACCCGCCATAGCTCAACAATCATTCTAAGTCCGGACGAGTCAAATTTAAAGTATAACATGTTATGATGTGTGATCCAGTTTATTTGAATTAAGCATGTATGTTGTGTTATTGTAAAAAGTATGATCTTTGTATATCTAGCTCACCCTTCTACTTGTGGTTGTATATTGTTTGTGTTATGTTTTCTTTTGCAATGATCATCCATTGGATGTGAGCAGAGGTAGATGAGGTGCCTTTGGAGTAGGTCTTGGAGGGTGATGACTCAGTTGTATAGTCTAGCCAGGCTATCTATTTTATTTTGTGTAGTTTTGAAATACTCTATTGTATATAAAGTTTTAAGTTTTATAGTCATTTTTGGATGACTGTAAGCTTAACTCTTTATGTGCAAGTCTTTAACTGTACTATTATATTATAATGTAGACTACTCTTTTATATAGTTTATACTAGGAGAGACTCTTTTCCATGTTATAATTTAATTATATTCACGTAATAAAATGATCCACCTCAGCATATTTACTACGCACCACATCATCACATTTTAAATTTCGTTTTTTACCATTTAACAGAACGTGCTTAATTTTTACGATTTTACAGAATTTAGGACTCAATTGAGACCGTTTTCAACAAGAGAACCCATTTGAGATTTTCCTATAAACATGAGAATCATCCGAAAGTTTAAACCTTAATTAATTTTTATAAAAAATCAAAAAATAAAACATAATTATTAAATATTTAATGTCAAAACAAATATATTTAGTATTTCAAAACAAATGATAATTATATAATTTTAAATCAAAATATTAAATATCGATTAAATAAAAGTAAAAGAATTACATAATATATTATACAATTACACATAAAAAAAATTGATAACAACTAAAACACACATTAATTTTAAAAATATTAATAAAATAAAATTTAAAAAATTAAAAAATATTTTAAAAATTATGAGAAAAACAAATATTTAACAATTTTTTTTACTTTTTTTTCTCCACCCATACTGAGAATTGTTTGAGAATGATAGAGATAGGGATAGTGATGGAGCTCCTAACGAGGAAAGAAAGCATGGTGAAAAGGTGACAGCGACAAGACAGGCGGTGAGGGAGGGGTAGAGTGTTAGGATTGTAGGAGAGACTATTTTCCATGTCATAATTTAATTATATTCACGTAATAAAATGATTCATTGCAAATTTACTGTGCACCACATCATCACATTTTAACTTCGTTTCTTACTACTTAACAAAACGTGAAAATTTAGTACCTAAGTGTGACTGTTTTCAACTAGAGGACCCATTTAAGATTCTCCTATATAAACACGAGGATCATCCGAGAATTTAAACCTTAATTAATTTTTATAAAAAATCACAAAATAAAAAATAATTATTAAATATTTAATATAAAAATATATTTAATATTTAAAAACAAATGATAATTATATAATTTTAAATCAAAATATTAAATATTAATTAAATAAAAGTAAAAGAATTACATAACATATTATACAATTACACATAAAAAAATTTGATAACAACTAAAAACACGCATTAATTTTAAAAATATTAATAAAATAAAATTGATAAAATTAAAAAATATTTTAAAAATTATGAGAAAAACAAATATTTAAAAAATATTAAAAATTTCTTAATGCACTTCAGTCTTGAATTTAAAAAATATTAAAATTATTAGAAAAGTATCTAATACAAGAAAAAAATTATTAAAATTAAACGATAATGAAGTTCAACTTTGTTATGATGAATTTTATCATAACTATTTTTACTTAAAATCACTTTGATTTTAAATTTTTTCATAAATCTTCATTTTGTCCTCAATTTTGAATTCTTTTAAACATCTATAATACTAAAAAAATTCAATCACAACAAATAAAAAAGTCTAATATACTAATCTAATATATATTGCTAGAATGTGGAATATGTGTAGTTAAACTTATCTAATCAGTATATAGATACATTGATCTAATATATATTATGAAACTCGTTAGTATATGAGCAAACTTGTCTAATGTATATTATAAGTCTCGTCTAATCAGAGAATGGATAGAGAAGTCTAATATGTATCAATAGACTCATCTAATACATGTATGAACATACTGATCTAAAGTATATTGTTAGACTCACCTAATCAATGTATGTACAAACTTGTCTAACTTATGTTGCAAGACTCGTTTGATTAATATATGGACAAACATGTCTAATATGTACTTAAAATCATCTAATCAATGTATACAATGACTCCTATAATTCTTTTTGTTATACTCGTTTAGTTAGCATATGAAAATACTCATATAATGTTTATTGTTGGACTCGTCTAATGTTGTTCACTACACTCATCTAATCAGTGTATGAACAGACTCATCTAATGTGTTGCAAGATTCATTTAATTAGTGAATTAACAAATTTGTCTAATGTGTATTAATAGACTCGTCTAATTTGTGTGTCGAAAAAATTGTGTGATGTATATTGCTAGTGTGGTTTAATAAATATATGAATGACTCGTCTAATCTGTATTTCTATACTCGTTTGATCAATACATCAACAGACTTGTCTAATGTTTCTTATGCTTTCTCATCTAATCAATGTATTCCTAGACTTGTCTAGTAATTTTTGTTATATTTCTCTAATTAACGATGAAATGACTTGTGTAATAATTTTTGTTATATTTGTTTAATTAACATATGAAATAACTTGTCTAATATATATTTTATACCCGTTTAATTAGTGTATGTATAGTTTCATCTAATGTTTATGTTCGACTCCTGTAATGTTGTTGCCATATTCATTGAATCAGTGTATAGAAATATTCATCTTATGTGTACTGCTAGACTCGTCTAATCAATACATCGAAAGACTCGTTTAATATGCAATGCTAGACTTGTCTAATCAATATATGGACTATAACGTGTATCGATAGGCTCATTTAATCAATGTATATTCAAGATTCGTGTAATGTGTATTGTGAGACTCATCTAATTAGTGTTGTAAAAAAGTTTAAAAAATAACGAACAAAGTTTCCTGAGGCGTGTAGATCACTAACATTAATTTTTATATTTATTTAAGTTAATTTTAGTTAAACTAACATTAATTTATATGTTATGCGTTTTCCTAAGAACAAGTAGAAATCGTAGATTATTTTTAATTTAGGAGTTCAAATTTAAATATAACAAATCTCTTTATTTACAATTTTTTTCTCTCAATTATTTTTTGCATAAAACTCCTTACATACATTTCTTCCATCAACAATGATCTCCTTCATCCACTATAAGTTTTTTCACTATTTGTTTTTTTAACGTGTTTTATTTTTGTTAAAGATGAAGGTGTTTTACAAGAAAACTTTCTTTGGAAATTATTATCATGGTCGTGAATGACATCGCAAATTGAATTAATATTAAAATAGAATTCAATTTGTATCATCAAAGTGGTACTAAATTAAATAAACTTTAAAATAAAACGCATTAGTGTAGGTTCCAAATATTAATTAACACAAGTTCCAAATACCTTCAAGAAAGTAGTTGTTGTGAAGAGTGTGAAGCTCACTCTTGTAAATCTTGATATCCAGTACTCGTTTTATCTGAAAATTAATGAAGGCAACACATGAGAAAAAAACAAATGAAATAAAATTGATAAAGTTAAAATTATTTTTGAAAATTTAAAAGGTAATAATAACTAGAATTTAAACGTAGATTTTTTATTTTTTGAGCTTCAATAATGTTTCTAAAACTGATCAATTATATGCCATAGAAATGGTTTGATATATCATTAAATCAAATTACACAAAAAAATATATAATTAAAAGTATGATAAGAGAAAAAATAACTTGAAGATCAAAGAAAAGTAATGAGATATTAAGTTAGTTAAATTGTTGAGAGATACTCAAAATTATTTCAAAAGAAACAAAAAATTTCAAATAATAGAAAAATTAAGAATTAGGGAAAATAAATAATGTGAAATTAGAAAATATAACTACAAGACCTCAATAGAATATTAAAATTAATACAATTGTAGATATATTTCACATTTCACTAAAATAAAATATCCCATTGCTAACTTCAATCAACAAAATGTAAAAAAGAAAAATGTAATTAAAGGTATGTTTAGAGAAAAAGTGACTTGAAGATTTATAAATACTTGTTACATACGAAATATGTCAAAATATTGAAAAATAATAAAATTCGTCAGTTGTTCGGGACTTGGGGCCTGTGTACAATATGGTGTACACGATTAAATGAACTGTCAACCGATAAGGTACGACTGATCGAGGCAGACAGCCATTAAAGGTAGTTAAAGACTAATGAATAGTGTAACGATCATTAATGGACGATTAGTTGGTACATTAACGCTCAATAATGATTAATTAATAGGTTTGATTATCATAAATTCTATAAATATAGGTTTGATATGGAGGTAAAGATACTTTTGAACATAATTCAATTCATTAAGACCTTCTTGAAAAATAAATCTGACTTGACTTGAGTGTCAGAGTGTCTTATGGAGCAAGCTACGTCCCTCGACCCTATAAATTATATATAAAAAATATTATGATAACAATCTATTATTAATTTTTAAAAATTAAAAAAATTAACAAATTTACAAAAATTAAATCATCTATTTTTTTTTGTTAGAGTGTACTTTTAAGATTCTGCATTGTAATTATGTATTTATTTTAATCTACTTATGTCATCAGTCTTGTATAAGATATCATTATTTTCTTTTAAAATTAATTTTTATCAATTTTTAAGGATTTGTTTTTCCTGACGAACTATATGGTTAAGTATGATAATGTTTGTGAAGGTGATGATGCATCTGAACTCATGACTGATTATGAATGGTAACGTTATTAAGTTTCTATAATCGAAATTCATGTAGTTTTTGTGGTCAGAACAACTTCAGGAGTTAAGTTTTAGTGTCTTCAATATTGAATTTTTAATTAAAATTTATAATTTAAAAAAATATTTTAATTAAGATTTGTTATAATTTAGTTTATTAAATATACTTTAGGAGTTATTAAAAAATGGTAACTCATTTTAATATTGAATTCTTAATTAGAATTTATACTTTAAGAAAGTAATTTAATTAAGATTTGTTATAATTTAGTTGATAGAGTATGAGATAAAAAAAATAGGTTTTTATTAAATTATTCAGAAAACCTAAAATTGATTTTTTGTAACTAACTTAGCATATATGATTTATTTATATACGTCAAAGGAAGTTTAAGATGTAACAACTTAGACCCTCTCTTTTGTATTTTTCTATTGGTAAACTCATAACCCGTATGTGTCCCATAACATTATGGATTTAGCCTATGTTTCTCTCTTACCTATATTCGAAATGAATTTATATCACATGTTATGAAAGATGAAAAGAACACTACAAATAACATTTTTTGCAACTAAATCTTTGAAGTATTTAATGTTAACTTTTATTTATTTTGAGAAAAAAAAGTTAATATCTTTAAAAATTCAATGCATTCCCTGTCAGATCATTGATGAATTTGAAAAAAGAACTGAAAAAATTTAGAGAACATAATAATATATAATTTAATAATATGAGAAGTATTTTATATGATGAGACTATCGTTTGAGAGTATTCAATTGGTTTAATGTAACATCTAATATTTTGAACGGTAAAGAAAGTTTTAAATAGTTTAGCAAATTCATTTGTGAAAGATAGATTTAAAAGAATAAAAATTAACAAACAAATTGTAAGCAATAATGCTATGATTTAAATATGTATTTATTTCAAAAGTATAATCCGATGCTACATTTAATCTCTAGAAAATTCCTTTCCTCTACATGTTTTGTTCTAATCTATGTAGTATGTAAATAATTTTCCTTTTGTTGCTATAAAATATTTTTCAAAATGATATATCAAAAAGAAAAACAAATTAAAAACAGTTTTTTAAAGACCAAAGACAATATAGAAGTATATTTCAAAGATCAACAATATATTTGAGTTCAAATTTATTCCTCCTTTACTCTGCAAAAGTATTCTCATTTTATTGCAAAATACAATCATCTCTGATAACGTGATCCAATCGAAAAAATTACCCAAAAGGAAACTTATCAGTCATACAAGACAATCATGATTCATAAATACGAACTTTTTATCAGCCATGCGCTGTACACAACATAGTTCACATAACAAATTAGTAATATTCTAGGCACATAAGAAAAGCCAAAACACCAGAATCAACACAAAATATGAACAAGAACAACATAAACAACTTTATCTCACAATATCAGCCGCATGTTATTGTTGGAGATCCGCAGACCCAACTAAAATATCGACTTTACCAGAAGCACTTATACTTACGCTCATACACGAGATAACTTTCAAATTCCCAAGTTCACTCATCTAGTACTGACATTTTATAGCCATATTCCAAATTCCAATTTTTTTAATTTCCGGCACAAATATTATCTGATTACTCCAACAGTATTGGCACCATCAAACCTCGCACCTTCTAAGTGCTGAGTGACATAAAAAGGAACGAAGAAATGTGTTAGCTTATCGCAGTTAGAACAGAAAAATATACTCGCCATAATTTTCCACACATTCTAAACACAGGGAGCCAACAAAAGAAGCATTAAAACAATGGGAATTTGAAAACCTCAAATCTGATCTCGCATGGCATATATTGCCTAACGTTTGTCATTTTGGATTCAGTTATTAGTTTTATATTGGAAACAACAGATCATATAGAATTTTTTCGTGATCTGTGATTCAGTTTCCTGTACTTAGTAAATAAACTCTGGTTCAGCCATGTGTCCACTGATCAACAAGAATGGTTAGTGTGGAACACACTTGAATAACATAGCAGCAAACCAGCTTGAACTGAATGCTTGTGCTCAGTTCAGTTCCATTCCAACTACATTTTCAAAATCAATTGTCTACATTGTAAAGACATCCATCAATTATTGGCAACAGCAGCACAGCAAAATATACCACAAACATTCCCCACTCCCATTCATATCACTGGACTTGACATTAAATTTTCAAACGACCAATGCCAGGCCATAACACATGAATTAGTTAAATGGAAAATATTGATTAGCCAATCTATAATATCATAATTAGTAAAGAAACTCATAAGAACTATGAAAAATACAACTAAAATACATACCGTATATCGAAGATTAAGATGACTGAGATAAGCTCGTTGAAGGTTTGCACCCTTCAAGTTGGCGTTGTTCAGTTTTGCCCCCTAAGAAAAATAGGGAATTGATTTTAAAGTAGGCCAAAATAAGATTAAAATTTCATTTCACCCAGCCACAAACTTAATTGAAAAGAGAAAATGAAAAGAAAATCAGTAGTAAATTAAACTGACAAATTTATAGGAAGCAAGGTATCAAATGTAGGAAATAACTAAACTGGTATTGATGCTTATACCTGATCAGAGGGATACAAGAAAATCCAACAGAAACAAAATGACTATGCACGGAGATAATCTGCTTACAATTCACACACTTTTAATCCATGGTGAGGTTTCTCAAAGTTCTATGGGTTATGTTATCTCATTAATAGTATATCATCTTTGGCCTTAGATAACAAAATTCCTCTTTCTATTTTGTTCGAATATTTTAACTTATTTGTCACCTGGGTGTGGCGTTTTCAGGTTTTCTCTTTGTATCTTTGACATTGGAGCCCTTATAACATACATGAATTAGTTAGGATATGAATCAATCCTTTAGGCATTCTTTCCATATTTCATTCTCAAGTCTTATGTTAAGCGATAAAGTAGTGGAGATATTTAAATTTAAAAAGAAAATGTACTTTTATTGAACATAAGGGTCTATGTTAGGCCCGTAAGTCATGTTTTCAGTGGTTGTGTCATGAGTGAGGAAACATATACAAAAATCATAAAGTGGAGGCCAAAAGGGGGTGAGAGAAAATGGGAATATATGGAGAGCTTAACCAAATGAAAGGCAGTCTGCGTGATGACTTTTTAGTATTGATAAGAAACTAAAAGGCATTTATTTGGACCGTAGACCAGTGCATCATTAGTATAGGCTCATACCCTCTAGATTAGCTTTGGTTAGGCTACACTCATGATTTTGAAAAAATAGTGGATAAATCACCTATACCTTTTCTTTATATGGTATGTAAAACATCTTTGACCCTATTATACATGCTCATAAAGTTCCAGTGCATTTTACCTTCAAGTTAGCTCCTTCCAAAACGGCTCCCTCTAGATTGGCATTGGTAAGATCTGCATTCTGATAAGTTAAAAAGACATTCATTAATAATTATCACATGCTTTTAATCAAGACACGACATTAAGGCTACTTTTCTCAAGATTCGAGATACAACCCATCTCTAACAATCCAAATTATCCATGTTTTAAAATATATTATAACGAAAACTACCATTTGCCACTCCAACTTGACAACTAAAGAGAGTACCACAATTAAGCTTAGTCCATCACTAGCTTGATTTATAAAAAATTCCTTTTTTTTCAAAAATCAGAAATCCTAAAGATTCCTCATCTAAATTAGCCATCACTGAATACAATTGTCTATGTGAGTATAAATAATAATTCATACATTTTGACTTTTGGACATGCATGACAATATTAGGATATATAGTTACAGATTCATTCCAATCCATAGTTTCTACAAAATACGATGAATGTTTTCATAAATGCCCTACAATTTTTTTTCATAAATGCCCTTCTGATTTTGAAGAGAGAAATAGAGGGAATGAAAATAGAAAATAAACAAAGTGAAAAAAGAAAAAAAGGAAATAGTAAGAATTAAAACAGAATATTTAGTTGTTGGTTCATGGTGAATCTTTTCTATCAAAGTTGGTTTTGATGGCACTATTGATCAAATCAAAAGTCGCTTGATAGTCAAAGGTTACACTCATATATTCAAATTAGACTAGGTGAAACCTTCTCTACGTTGCTAAGACAGCTTCTGTCCAATTATTCCTTGCCATGGCAGGTTGGGCTATATATCAGTCAAATGTCAAGAATGTCTTCCTTCACTACGATTTGTTGGAAGAAATTTATATGAAGCAACCTCTTGGTTTTGTTGTCTAGGGAGAGTCTTCTGAATCCAAAAATCTTTATATGATATCAAGCAATGTCCTAAGACATGGTTTGGTAGACTATGTGAAACGGTCCAACAACTTGTTATGATTAATGTGAGGCTGATCATTCGGTGTTATATTGTCAAACAACCATTGGATGTATCCACTTAGTAGTGCATGTTGATGACATTGTTCTTAGCAACGAATGTCAAACAACCATTGGATGTATCCATTGGAAGTATGCATTGGATGCTTCATAGGAAATTGGATTAATGAATTCCAAGCTCATTGACTTACCATAGATCCAACTTATACCTAGTCCAGGGGAGCCACTTCCTGGTCCTAAATAATATAGAAAACTAGTTGGAAAATTAAACTATTTCACAATTACTTGTCCGGACATTTCCATTGTACAAGTTTCTAAATTCTTCATGTACAAAACATTGGAATGCAATTATTCACATTCTAGTGTATATTATGCCCCTAGAAAAGGTTTGTTATATGGTTACAATAATCATACTCGTGGGTTATTTAGATGTCAATTGGACTTGTTCTCCTGAGGAGATCCACTTCCAAATAGTGTCATTATTGGGGACAATTAGATATCCTGGAAAAGCAAGAATAAGACTGTAGTAGCAAGATCCAACACAGAAGCAAAATATAAGTTATGGTCTTTGCCACTTGTGAGCTTGTTTGGCTCAAATAGTTCCTTAAAGAATTGAGATTCCGGGGGTTCACACAAACAACTCTTATCTATGATAACCAAGCTACCCTACATATTTCCTCAAACCCAATATTTCACCGAAGGACTAAATATATTGAGGTAGACTGTCACTTTATCCGAAAAAGATTGCATTTGAAGACATCACCACTCAATTTGTTTGATGATAAAAAAAAAACACTCAATTTGTTAACTCTAATTATCAGTTAGCATATATCTTCACTAAATCATTGTGGGTCCTAAAATTTACTATATTTGTATTAAGTTTTGTTCATATGATTTATATGTACTAGCTTGAGGGGAGTATCAAATGTAACTAAATATATATATATATATATATATATATATATATATATATATATAAATATATATATATATATATATGTGTGTGTATATGCCTTGGCCCATTCTTTGTATCTTCTTTGCCTTTGAGATACTTATATACATACATGCTACTCTGTTGTATTAGACACAGATTATTTTTGTCACTTCACAATATATCTCAACAAAGTTGTTCCTCTTCTAGATAAAAGAACAAACCAAAACACACAAGGAATATGTTTATTATTTTAAAAAAAAAGATATACTCAGATGAACCTCACGTATAACTTACAAGTTACAATGATCGGCCCAAAATATAAAAGTTTTATAGAAAGAAGAAATTAGATGACAAACAAATTAATAATTGATTAGACAAGTAAAAATTAAAGTTGGTGAACCTGTAGATGTGCTGTACGCAAATCTGCACCACATAAGCTAGAATCTACTAAGCAAGCATCTGCAAAATAGAAGTTTCAAACAAACTTCAGTTCCAAGTATATTGTTTGATATATCAATGCAGACAAATGCATTTTGCAATTCTGATTACGTTTTTGTGTAACCAAGGGCATAAAGTAATCCAAATTGAAATATGGTGAAGCGTAAAAAATATAAAGCAATATATGTTGGAAAGTCTCCTAAATTGTGTTACACCTAACTCACTTTATTGGAAGCCTTGTTGGAGGATGCCATAATTGCAGCCTTAGGTGGTGGCTTAGTTCCACATCGACTAGAGATATAACTTAAGTAGAGTTTATAAAGTTTGACAGTTCTTACCTTCTAAGTTGATTTTATGGGATTTTGTTTGATTCTTAACCTAAATTATACAAAGATATCAGAGTTTATCTTTCATTTATTTTTGGCCACCTACATTTGCTATTCTCTTGGTGGATAGGTGTGAGGGAGAGTATTGAAAACTATTTTAATTGCAACAACCCTAGCCCACCTTAATTGATGCTTCCATGATTGTAGCCTCAAGGATAGTGGTAGTTTAGTCCCATATTGACTAAAGATACAACTTAAACAAAGATTATAAAATAGTTTTGGTAGGATTGATTCAGGCTTTGATGCGAGCATAAATGAAGATAATGAGCTAGAACACGCCATACCTAGAAGATTTACAAGAAGTTCTAAATCAACAAAATATTTCTCTTTCTTTCTTATTTTGTATTTGATAGACTAATAATTTGTAAGGTTTTATTTCTTTTGAAGTGTAATTAGTAATTAGGTGTAGATAGGCCTTTTCAAACCCAAATATCTAGCATAAATTTTTTTATAACACTTAAAGGGAAAGAAAGGAAACGAAGATGACAATCAAGATAAAAAGGAAAAGACGAGCTTAATTCCCCTTCCTTTGTTTCTCATATTTATAATGACATTGGTAGTTTAGATAGAACAATGATAGGGAAGAGAAAAGAATAAGAAAGACCATATTTAGAGTCCTAGATACAGCACACAACAATTGTTTCTTGTTTTTCCAAGAAATAATATTTCCTCTAGTGAAAACACATTTTTTTTGGAGAGCTTTTGTCCATAAGAGAACCTATCCAATCAGCATCAAAATACCCAAAAATTTGAGTATTCCCCGTAATAGAGAGTTGAAAATAAGACTGATTTATTATTCTCAATCATGAAAAATACATTATGATACTCTCTATTTGTAATAATCTAATTCTCCTAAAAAGGAAAATAGGGAAACTAGGAAAGTAAAATAAAATAACAGATTATATATCTATTTCCTCTAATTAGGAATATTCTAAAGATATTATCTCAAATTACAACACTCCCCCTCAAGCTGGATCATACAAGATTGTATGAACCAAGCTTGGAATAGACAAACCCAATCAGAGATAATGTCAATAAACCAAATTGCACACACAAACAAATGTAGCCCAGGAGACTCCTCAGCATCATATGGAGAATAATGGACAACAATGGACAACCGTGAACTTGCACCATGAAACTTCAACTTGGACAACAATGGACAAGAGCGAACTGGCACCATGAAACTGACAACAATGGACAAGAGAGATTTCCATTAGCAATGGATGATGACTTGCAGCAGCAAACTACAAGAATGGATGAAGGCCTGTAGTGGTGAATCGCAACAAATTGCAGGGACTAGATTGCCATCAATAATGGTGAACAGCAACAAAGCTTCAAGAACTTGATTTCCATGAGTAACAGAAGGGAGGCCTTCAAAGGCTAACAGTCACAAACCTATAGGGACTTAACCACCCTAAACAGCAACAAACTTTCAGGGACTTCACTGCCCTGAGTAGCAAAAAACCTTTAGGGACTTAACTGCCCTGAACATATGGGAGGCCTTCAGGAAACAACTGTCATGCAGAGGCTAACAGCAACAGACCTGCAGGGACTACACTACCCTGCAGCGGCTGGAACTTTCTCCTCCTCACGACTAAACGACAAAACGTGAAGGTGGAAGAACTGTACGAGGGACAAATCTGAATCCCATAACTTCGAAAGAGTCAATTCAGCGGGCGGTCTCAAAGAACAACTCTCAGTTAGCTGTTATAACAAAGCATTGGCAGAAACCAAAAACACCAAAGATAGGGACTTATGATGGCATCAAAAGGCCAAAGACAGGTTGGAGGTCCAAAGTTTTCTACTGGACTACTCCTAAATGGTGATACTTAACACGGTATCACAAGAAGTATGGGCTAAACTCTAGCCCAAGAAGAAAGTTCTCTGCAGGGGCTGAAAAATATTTCCCCTCACGACAAACAACGGGAACGACAGCTAGTGTACTTCACGAGGCACTCTTAATCTTGACCAAAGAAAACGCAGCAGCTTATTGAGGTGGAAGCAACAAATTGCAGAGGTTACAACAACTGACTACGGTGACGGCGACTGACTGCGCCAACGGCTGACTGCGCCGACGCCGACTGTGGTAGCAGCAGAATGAAGCATTGTTGCTTGAGAGACAGAAACGAAGTGAGAACCCATTGGTGATAGGGGGAGGAAAGGTCCTGGTTATGATACCAAGTTGAAAATAAGACTGATTTATTATTCTCAATCATGAAAAATACATTCTGATACTCTCTATTTGTAATAATCTAATTCTCCTAAAAAGAGAAATAGGGAAACTAGGAAAGTAAAATAAAATAAAAGATTATATATCTATTTCCTCTAATTAGGAAGATTCTAAAGATATTATCTCAAATTACAACATAGAGATTGAACAAACAGGGAAACAGTCGTGTGACTGTGTGAAAATAATACTTAATATAGAGTGTTTAGAATGATACAATACAGTTTTGCTGTTCTGCCAGACAGAACTTATAGAGACAGAAAAAGTTACGGGCAGTTATGGGTGGTTAAAAACTAGTGTAACCTCCGGAAATTACAAAATAAAGAGAAAAAAAAAACAGAAAAGAGATACAACTGAATAGAAAATAAGAGAATACAACTGAAAAAATTGGATTTCAACGGAAAATGTCGTCGTGGGTTTAATAATAAATTCTAAAGTTAATTTGTTAGCAAAATTTATAAGAATGCACTGCAGGAAACAAAGGGCTTTTGGTGGGAGTAGGTGGAATATAAAGACTGCCGCTTTTATAAGTTAGCAATCTTGTACACACGAAAACTGATAGGTTCAAGGGAAACATTTATGTTAGAAGAAATAAAAGGGAGAGACAATTATAACTATCTGTGTGTAGGTTTTGTTGTGTCAGACTATTATAAAAGTTTGTTTAGGAGGTGGTTTTTGGCAGTTTTTCGTTGTTTTTGTAAATTCTGAAAAAAGAATAGGAGTGAAGAGTTTGGTTCTCTCGAATAACCAGAAGTTGTATGTGTTTGGTTTTTCCCACATTGGAGGAAACTTGGTGTACAGTTAGAATAAAGATCTGCAGTTTCTAAAGCTTATTTCTTTAGAGGTCTGAATACCTATCATTTGTATACAAAACCTCTTTCCTAGTGAAGTGGGGGCACATTGAAGGTTATGGTCAACACAAGAATGGAGGCAAGATAGGATGGGTTGGCGAAGATCGTCCAAGACCAATAACATGAGAATAACCGATGGTTCCAGCAGTTAGAAGAGATGATTCAAGGACTGAGGGGGTGGTTGAACGATTGGCATCCTTTGATCAGCATACAGAGGCCCAAGATTTTGTTGCCAAGGGAGGACATGACGGCAGCCGACATCATGAAGGAGGAGGTTCTTTTGGGGTTTCTGCCAAATGGAGGAAGTTGGACATTTTTGTGTTTATAGGAGACGAAGCTTATAGCTGGACCAATAGGCTGGAGCGGTATTTCCGTTTGAAGGAAGTCTGTGAGGAGGAGAGAATGCAGGCTGTAATGGTTGCTTTGGAAGGGAAAGCTTTGAATTGGTTTCAGTGGTAGGAAACCTGCAATTTGCATCCTACATGGGAAGCCTTCAAAGACGCGGTGGTTCGAAGGTTTCAGCCAACAATGTTGCAAAACCCATTCGAAATATTGATCAGGCTATGCCAAACTGGACAAGTAGGGGTATATATAGAATAGTTTGAACAATATGCGGGGTTCATGAAAGGAATGCAACAAGATTATATGGTGGGCATCTTCTTGAATGGGCTGAAGGAAGAAATAAATGCAGAGGTCAAACTAAACGACCCAAAGAATCTAGCTGAGTTAATGATGAAGGCTCAAATGGTGGAAGAAAAGGTTAGAGTCATCACTAGGGGGTAATCTCTCACTATGTAGCTTCAAAGTAACACCTACAGACAATTGCCACCTACTCGCAGTTACTCAAAGGATAGGAGAAATTCAGTGGGTTTTAGCAACTCTAACAGAGGAAGTGGAGAGAACAATGGTTGTATGAGCACCATTAATAGTTCTCCTGCTGGGACTCAATAAGGAGGGGCACTGTTTAGAAAATTGTCCTAAAAAGAATTGCAAGATAAAAAAGGGCTTATGCTTCAAGTGTGATGAGAAGTTTGGGCCTAATCATACCTGTAAAAATAAACAGCTTCATATGTTGCTTATTTCGGAAGAGGAAATTCAGGAGTTAGGGGAATATGCTGTATATATTCATAAAGAATTTTCAGACTTTCACCTTGAGGATAAGGTGCATCTTCATGGAGGGGGTGTTGATAGGTTTGATACAGTTTACAAAATAAGGAAAAAAGAAGGTAGTTAATACAGTTGAAAACACCTCCTACCCATTGAAAACAACTAGGAAGCTACTCCTGCCATCAATACAAAGTTTACTGCTTTTCACCTTGAGGACAAGGTGAAACTTCATGGAGGGGTATTGATAGGTTCAAGGGAGACGTTTATGTTAGAAGAAATAAAAGGGATAGACAGTTATAACTACAATTGTCTGTGTGTAAGTTTTGTTGTGTCAAACTATTATAAAAGTCTGTTTAGGAGGTGGTTTTTGGCAGGTTTGTAAATTTTGAAAAGAATAGAAGGAGTGCAGAGTTTGGTTCTCTCGAATAACCAGAAGTTGTATGTGTTTGGTTTTTCCCACATTGGAGGAAACCTGGTGTACTGTTGGAATAAAGATCTACAGTTTCTAAAGCTTATTTTGTTATAGGTCTAAATACCTATCAAAAACAATATGCTAGGTATAAAAAATAGGGAATTACATATTACCACAAATTGCACAGTGGGGTATCTTGGAATCAATTCGTATGGGATTTAAGTTAAGTTGATGAATAGAAAAGAAGTATCAAAATTTGTCATTGCAAATTAAAATCATGAAGGGAAACTCTACTACAAAGCTATAAGATTAGTGATACTCTATGACATGACAGTTATTAATGAAAGTTGGGGACATAATATGGTTCTGACGATATTGTGATGTTTTGATATAGCCCCATGGGTTGATCAATGTAGCCCACTCCACATAGTGCAAACAGGCTTGGTTGTGTTGTTGTGTGTATTGGTAGTAACACTCGTATTGGTTTCAGATGTGAGAATTGATAAATACTACAAAGTACATGAAAATAAAATACTTCTACACCTTGTAGATTTGCACTCTGAAGGCATGCACCAGCTAATAAAGCACCACGAAGGTTTGCCCCAGTAAATTCACATCTTCCCTAGGCAAGAGTAAGAAATTTAGAGGCCTGCAAGTATGTGTACAATTGAATGTAGAGTTTTCCGAGTAACTTACTCACGCAAAGTTGCATTGTGAAAAATGGAGGCCTCGGCATCAACATCCTATGAAATTAAATACACACAGGAAATATTTATTGTTAGATATTTTGCATTTTATGTTAATTAGGCAAACATGACTTTTGATATTGTTTGATATTGGTAGATATTTTTTGATATTGGTTTTTAACAATATCTTCTATTTACCATATTTATGTTTGGTTGTCATATATACTTGTATCATTCTTCATTATAAATATATCACCCTACGCATGTTTTAGACACAAGGGAAATTAATCATATACCTAGTTTTATTATATTCAATATTTTAAATTAAAATTAAATTTATATGCTGAAGTAATTAATAATATAGCCAAAATATACATTTTTCTAACTAAACAATATAAGCATGTAGTGTCACAAGTTTTAAAAAGTTATCAAAAAAATATTGTGGTGATAATGATAGCAAAACAATTTTTTGCCCAATGTTGTACTGTACATCATTTATATCATTTATATTGCGAAGTTAAATATGGGTATTATTGGTTTAGTCATTTAAAGTGGGATTTTATTGTCCTCAAGCAAACCAAAGAAAACTTTAGAAGTCAATGAAAAGGGATTTTATTTCAGATCTAATATGCAATGTCCAAATAGGCCGGATCTACTTTCTAAATTAATAATACCCAAGAATTGTGATTCTGGACAGAACCATACTTACTCGAAACTTTGCACATTGAAGGTTTGCTCGTGAAAAGAACACATTTTTAAGACAAGCATAGCTGAAATCCACATATGATAAATCCTGAAAATTCATAATAATATGACAAAGATAGTATCAAGATACCAGACATATTATCCAGAAACAACAACTACTTTATAAGTAAACTAAGATACTGCTAAAAAACATTCTAGGTCCAAGAAATTACCAGTTTAGAGAGGTCAAGCCCAGAAAGATTAACCCCTCGAAACCTTACTTTCTCAGATTGTATACACTTGATGATGTCTGTACGTGTCAACTCTGTATGGAACTCATCAACTTCCTTCTTTTCATTGAGGACAGCATTTATTCCATCTATAAGCCCCTGAGGTTTACCAAGTGATCACAGGTTATAGGGTTTTAAAAAGGTCTGAAGTTTCAGTTCCTTTTCCATTTCGTAAAGTAATTGTGAGTAATCTAGGCAGAGGAATATGACAGATTTCAAGTTTGACATATAGAAACACACACACACTCTTAAAGAATACAAGGAAATAAAGAATTATTTCATTTGTTTCAATTACAGAAATAAGTGTTGATCTTATATAATCAGAAATATTGCTATAATTATAAGAATAATGAGTTGATCCCACACAATTGGGAATATCTACATTGTATATGTATTATTAGGAAATTTATTATTTATTGCTGTATCATAGATTCGTTATCAGATGATGATAAATTTTCTCAATTTATTATATTGATTCCTTTATCTCAATATAATTAAAGCATTCGTAATATCTGAAAAATGTATTGTTTCAGCTTAATGTTTCTGTCTTCCCTACAGTTTAACATGGTATATAAAGCCCTTTTCAAAATATTGTTGGTGCCAATAGACCCACCATCTCTTGGGCATTTTTTATTTTGTGAATCTTTCCTCCCAGGTATGCTGTCACTGTTCCAATGCCCTCTCCTTAAGTTTTTTTATTTGCTTTTTCTCCTCAAACTTTCCAAAAAAAATGTATTCCAATACCAAATCAACCTCTAAAACAAATTCTCTCATCTTTTCTATCCATGTTAGTATTGAGAAGATGGACGAATCTAATAACTCACTCCAACCTATTTCTCATCCTCATGAGACGTGTAGGCATGTGCTCTATATACCAATGACCCATAACATTTCTACGGTGTGTCAAAATCTCTTAACACTTGTTGCTCCAAAACATTGAGGGTTCTATGTCTACTTATATTGGGCGGCTTCATGTTGTTTATATGATTTTAATGAGCTCCTTCCACCATCGGCAAATGTGAAGAAGGAACTTGAGAAGTACATTACGTTCTTTAAGAACTTGATCAGATTTTGGGATCACTAGTGAATCTTACTATCTCCTTGGTATCATCTACACTCCTCTAAATTTCCCAAGAGATAAACATCAATACACAAATTTCATCTGCAGGAGAAAACACTACCTTTACATGAAAGAGTAATAATTAAAGATGCTATTGCACCAGTAATTCTAAAAATTGTCCAAAATGTGAACATTGCCATCTCTACAATTAGTAGGTGTTGAAAGCTGCATGGGCAACCCCCTCATCCACACAATATTTGTCAGGCATCAATTACTGAATCACCAAAATGATCCATCTCCAACAACATTTGAAGACTTTATCAAATGGTGTGTGACACTCCAATCCGTAAGTAGCATTGCTGCGATGACACACACTGGTAATCCGTCTACTTGTCTCTCTCAATCTCCCTTTCTTGTTTCCTAGGTTATTAACTCGTGCAACTAATTACATATCTAGTGATCGTTCTTCTTTTCTCCTTTTTCACTAATGTTGTCGATTTGCCTTTAATAATTATTATTAGTGGTTCACAAAAACGAGCTTGCAGCTTTGGTAGTACCCAACCCCTCTTATCCCCTACTGTTTGACCCTTTGTTACATCCCTAATTTTTCCCTTTCAATTTATTGTCTATGACCCCATTGACGCAATCCCATGATATTATCCTCACACTCAACAAAAGTATTGTTATATTATCCTCAAATGTGAGTCATTCTATACTATCTCCATCCAATACCATTGGAATGTACATCAACAATATCTCCAATGATGATTCCTGCACAATTAGGACATATCGGGCTAACAAAATTGGAGAAGATGATGTCAAGTTTAAAACATGTTCAATTATTGATCTTTTCTTCAGTCTTAACAAAAGAGTTTTGCCTTCTTTTTCTTTAGTTCAAAATGATATTTGGGGTCCTTCTCGTACTACTACCTGTTTTGGTTTTAAATATTTTGTTACCTATATTGATGATTATTCTAGATGCACTTGGATTTGGTTAATGAAGAATTGATCAAAAATGTTTTCTATATAACAAACATTTTCTAATAAATAAAAAATCAATTTGGTATACCCATGTGTTTTTGGTAGGGACAATGCTCATGAATATTTGTCTAACCAATTTCGTTAGTTTATAACATCCAATGATAACTTTCATCAAACAACATGTCCTGTAGTCCTTAACAAACTGGAGTAGCGAAAGAAAAAATCAAACATCTTATTAGACTACCCAAAAGCTTTTTCTACGTAGTCATCTTCCTCACCATTTTTGGGGATACTACCCTTACGACATGTCATGTCATTAATTGGACGCCATCATCTGTTCTTAATGATCACGTACCCCACTCTACCATTTTTCCTCATTCCCCTTTATATAGTCTTCCTTTACGTGCTTTTGGTACCACATGTTGTGTACACAACCTCACACCTAGTCCAGATAAACTTACTCCCCAATCATTCAAATGTGTTTTGGTACCACATGTTGTTTACATCCCAACTTAGTTGATTCTTTAAGAAGATCAAGTACATATTTACTTTTGAAGATAAAAGTCCCCTTTTCAGAATAAGCAACCAATATTCCAAAGAAATACTCAAGTTCTCCTAACTCCTTCATATCAAATTAGACCGCCAACTTTTCCTTTATAGTCAATTTCTCTATTTCGTCATCTCGTACAAAATCATACAATGGAAAATCCACAACCAAGGGACCCACCACAAGAGCCATTAGCTAGAAGAATAAATGAAGGTTGGGCCTCTACTGAAGATAGCACACCCATGAATCTATTTACATGGACCACCTCTTAATGAGCTTGAAGATTGGACCAACCCATTTATAGAATAGGAATACACTGAGTTCACAAAACAATTTGGTGGCTAAGGTGGCACACTTTATATCAAACAGATTTTGGTTTATACATAAAGCTACTAGTCTTAAAGTCCCTGCTCTCAATAATGCAATCTTTGCTTTAATCTGACCTTAATTGAGGATTTTTTTTTACGAACACCTAATCAAGGATTAAGAAGAAAAGATCATTCCAGCATTTTCTACTGTATGATTAAGAAAAACAAAAAATGCGAAACTAGATTGGTTTGGATGCAATACTAATGGGGAGCTAAAGGTTCTCGAGGTATATCTAGTTTTGGGAGTACCTTTAGAGATCATCATACTTCCATTGTGTGTGATTTCTTTTAATATCTTGGTCTTGATAGTGCCTTATATGCAGAGGTGATGGGTGTGATTCTTGAGATGGAAATTGTTATCTACAGAGGTTGGAATACCTCTAGATTGAGTGTGATTCTCAACTTCTTATTCAGGCTTCGTCCATTACTTCTATTATGTTTTGGAATATTTGTAGTATATTGATGAATCGTTTTGTAAACAGTAATATTATGTATATTCACCTTTTAAATATTTTTAAAGAAGGTAATCAATGTGTTGATAAACTTGTTGAGTTTGGAACTAGTCCTCACGGTTATACTTTGTGGGTAATGTTGTTAGCTTCATTTGTTCTGAGATTTTCAAGGATAGATTTGATTTACCCTTATATAAGGTTAGAAAATAGTGGATCAGGCTTGGTCTGTCCACTATCTTATTTTTTATTTTCCTCTTTTTTTAACATTATGAGGTGCCACATATAAATGATGTTCTTTGTGGTGCCAACATAATTGGGATAACAAACAGTACAGTGATGCCTTAACCCTCTCATTTTTATTAACAAAAACTTGGCATGGTTTTAAATTCACAATTACAATCAGAATATTGCAATTTCAAAGCACAAGTGTAATTCAAAACCAAGTCGCCTAAAAGGGTATAAATTTCAACTTCAAAAGCAAAAATTGATAGCAATCACATTCCAATAAAACATAATAGTGCTTACAAGTAGCTGATAGTACTCAGCCTCCCTTAACAATTCTGAGTACTGATATTCTTCAAGAGTAGGCACCACACCATCCCTTAACCAATTGAGAATGTGCCGAAAGTGTTTACCATCCCTATCAACAAACACATACCCCTGCATCCATCGCCAGTTACAAATTCAATCCATAACTAAGATCAGATACACAATTAGACAAACATGAAGAATTTTAATTTTAACAGTGATAGAGCATGTATGTATGGGGAACCTTTCTTCTTGAATTCAGATGTATTTTATGAAAAAAAAAAGTTCGTAAATAAACTGGATAAATTGTGTTTATAGAATAAACTGGATGTTTGGAACTTCAGCTCTAATTTAGTAAAAACCCTGCTTTTCCAAAACAAATAAGTTGATTTTGTGAATTGGAAAAGTTAGTAGTTTATGATTATTTTCTAACAGTTTTCACATTTTCAGCTTCGTTCATATGAATACTATTTTTCATAAATAAAAGCTGATGTTTTTGCTGCATCCAAACGAAACTATTTATGTTAAAATAACATTTCAGCATCCAAACAAAAAGCATGTTCTGATAATATTCAGTTGTAATAATAATCGATTACACGTATAACGGACACCCTCAAGGTGAAACGCCTTAGGTCTTTAAATCATAGCCAAAATAGATTTAAATCACTACATGTTGAAATACGGTAGATTCAATCACTGATCCTGTATTCCATTTGAACTTCTCCAAGGACAAAACCTACCGCATTTCGACACCAAACCAATCAATTTTAATACGGATGGACTAAAACCAATCTTAACCAAATATCAAGAACCTTAAACACATTCTAACTTAATAATAACAACAAATTGCAATTACCTTGTCAGAATCTTGGCACAGAGTGTGACGGCCACTAAACATGGCGGCAAGCATTGAATCGGGCTCGCGCTGTGTGAGAGTGTCGGTGGTGGTGCAGAATTTCTTGCCTCCTGCGAATACAATCAATGAAGGGAAGGAAATGAAGGGAAACAGAGTGAGAAAATGGCGTCGTGTTGAGAGAGAAATGAAGGAAAACAGAAGGTGAGAAAATGGCGTTGTGTTAAGAGACAAAGGAAAAGAGGGTTTACCGATGTTGAGGCGAACGACGGAAGATAAATCGGATTGGAGGTTCTTCATTGTAGCGAAGTGATGCGCAAAGAGAAAGAGCTACAACCACTTTAGTGTGCTTGGAATTGGGATGGAAGGGCATGATTTGAGACCATGTTGGTCACAGAAGACAAAAAGTCAGGATATTTTTTATGTTTTTACTACTAATCGTTAAAATTTATTAAGAGACGTAGAAAAGATAAATCGAAAATGAATGATAGGGTGATTATAAATTATTTTTATTTTCTGTTTTTCTCTTGGGAAACAAAGACCATAACTTTATTTTTTTTATTTTCAAGTTTAAATTTATTTTCCTGTTTTAATTTTTAAGTTTATATTTTTATTATGATAATAAACAAATATCGTTTTTTATAATTATTAAAGAAAATAAGATATAAAATAAATAATTTAATAAGTTTATTCTTATAAGTAATTAATTAAATTTTAAAAATAATTATATAATTTAAAGAATAAAATAATTTATATTAATAAAATATCAAAAACAACAAGTGATGTTAGAAAATAATTATAAAAAAATTACAAAAATCATTTTTAATATATATTTATATATTGTGAGTCCCTAGAAAATTTTAATTTAGTAGAATAATGAAAATAATGAGTTAATTTAAATTATAATTTTTGAGATGAGTAAATTAACAAGTTTTATAGTTTATTTGGTTAAAGTAATTGGGTAAGATATGAAAGTGATTAGATTCAACTCCTGTCTCAAAGATCATTAGGGTGTTTATTAGTAATAAAGTTTTGAAGTAATATATATTGTTTAGGTATCATTGAGGAGTCTATAGGACAAAAGGAAAAATAGTAAGCTTTTAAGAATTAAGAGCAATAACAGATAATTAAGAGCAATAACAGACTAGTGAAATATCAAGGGTTAGAGTTGAAGTAATAATTTAAGTAAGAGGAGTTAAGTGCTTCTTTTTTTTTGTGCTTGCGTTGGTATTGTAAAGAGAACTAATCTTGTTTATTTTCGTATGTATGGGATTATGATTGATTATATTTGTACATTTAATTATGTGTGATGGTTTGTTTTATTTGTTAGATGTTATTCTCAATGCATGATTTAGGTTGAGAGATTATATCAAATTTTAGATAACAAAAAGTACGATGAAATAGATTTTAAATTATAAGATATGCATTTTGGAGTGTTTTTGTTTTATGCATTTTCACTTGGTGCCATTTTTACTAGGTGCCACCGTGGCAGTGGAGACGCTATCACGAAATTGTTAAGTGCTATAAAACGGGCATTGAGCATAAGTATTGTAAGTGTAGGGCATTGGACTCTACTTTGTTTTTCTATTCCAAGCTCTCAAAAAAATTGCGATCTGCTTTGTTGTTAATAGTTAGATTAGACTGAAATTTTGACAAATGTTTTTTAACACGTAATTATTTACTTTAATCATTGGGATGGACAATTGGATACTCGTGGTAAGAAAAAATAGTTACGCACAGTTGTTATATTTTGGTTTTCTCATTTTTAGTTCTTTAAACTTGAAGAGCATTAGTAATTTGAAGTACTCGTTAGTTGTGGGACACTTATTTGTGTTTTTGGTTTGACTTTGGAATAAAAAAAGTGTTTATTGATAATTTGTTGTTTTTTAATTCAAAATGGATTGTGATAGGTGAAAATTGAGTTTAAGAGTAATGATGATTTTTAAAGAATTTTATGATGGAAAATTAAAGATTTGAGTTAAAGTATTTTTAAGTTGGTTTTAAGTAGGATTAGTGTGTAAAATAAGTTGAACGGATTCCATTTTACCAAAAGGATATTGTCAATGTTATTGGACTATTTTGATGAAGGATTGTTGAGTTCTTATGGTAAGATATGACATGATTAATGTAACATCTCGATTTTGAGATACCACTTTTACGAGTGAAAATTAAAAAATTTAAAATCATAATATCATTGTGGAAATTCAAAATTTATAAGTCTTTACAATTCAAGAAAAATAAACCAAAATTCTAATTTAATTACAAAATAAAACTTCAAATAAAATAGTTTATTCAAACAACCATAAATTCCTCAACTCTCTCAATCCACTCGTCGAGCTATACAACATCCGAACTAACTTCATGATCATTTACTCTCGTATAAAAACGATCACCGCAAGTAAAAACCACAACCACAATATGCAAGTGTGAGCTAACAAAAACAAGTCATATAAACATACATATGTATTAATCATCTACTTGGAATAAGATTTCTGAATAGTACACATCTTCATGCACCTACACATATCTTCACATGACATCACATACATCGCCTCAAAATAAATCATTAACACCCACAATATCAACAATCAAAGTCATCAGCATATAACCTTACAATTATTTCGTCAAAGTAACCAAGTCACATCCAAACTCACTCAGTCAACCATAACTCATACCTAAATTGTCTCATACCATTCACTATATTTATTGAATCACTATCGTATTACTCGCATATACCCATAAGGTTAAGTGTCACCTCCTACCACTCTCTTAAAGAGCTTCATCGGGTAGGTACATTTTACCACTCCATTAGATAATGACATTTCTCACCACTCTCTGAAAGACTTCACTGAAAAGTACACAACTTCCCACCACTCTCTTAGAGCTTCACCGGGCAAGTTTACACTTCTCACCACTCTCTTAAAGCTTCACTAGGCAAGTATACGCTTTCCACCACCCATTTGAAGCTTCACCAGGCAAGTATACATCTCCCACCACTCTATTCTCAGGGAGCTTCATCGAGCTAGTAATCATTCCCCATCACTATATTCCTATATAGCTTCATCGGGCAAGTACTAGTGCTACTCCCATCACTCTTCAAGAGCTTCACCGGGCACCACAAACATAAACTCAATCCTATAAGACTTAAACATTATCATACTCACACAACCATGCAACAAAGTCATGCATATCACACAACAATGGGCAATAATAACCAACTAAAAACATAGGTCAAATAACAATAACAATCATCATAGAATACTCAATTGTACTTTATTGAATATTTAATGAAACCTGACAAATTAACTTAGAGAAAAACTTGACGCAACTCTAACAAATGAACCAATATAAAAAAAAAATTGTCTCTGTAAAGCAATCTCCTATCTTAAAAGTGTTCAACGAGTGCCATCATCCCTAGAGAATTACCTCCTACCAAACTCCTTGAGAATGAGTTTAAGTTGGTGCTATAAACAATCTTAACATAATAGCGTTTAGAAAAGAAACACAACCAACTTACAAGTATAACTCGTTACTCTCATAACTATAGCCGCAAAAAGAGTTATAAAAACACTATTCAACCCCCTTTTAGTGTTTTCCCGCAATTTCACCTTCCAACACAAGCAACAAACACCTATTGGAAGTCTTCAACAAGTAGGCTCTAAATTATCTTTTGTTTCCTTTTCCAGTTATATTTCTTGTCTTAATTTGTCTTTATTCTATGTTTAGCCTTCTTTGTTCCCAATGTCCACTTTTGATTTATATAGGACGGAGTAGGTGGATGCGTGTAATACACAATTTGCACAAAGTAGAGTAAATATGCATGCAGTAGAAATGTCTTTTCTCTTATCATTTTTTTTTGTTTTTAAACGTTGAACATTTAATGATAGTTCAAAAACATAAAGTACCTTTTGCGTTTTCTTCCATCCAGGTAGGATTTGATCTATTAAGCTTTGCACTAATATACCAAGCAGTTGATAAAAATTTCACCGTTGGATGAAGTAAATCGTTTGTCACATGCTAGCATCTAGTCTATGTAAACGCTTTAGATTTTTCTCTGTTTTATTCAACAAGTGCGTTTAGCAAGATGTTTTCTATTACAAGTTTTTGGAATATCATTTGAGACTTTTAGCGTGCTTTTCAAAAACATTGTTTGAAACTTTTATCTACTAAGACATATTGAGAGTTTAGCTCATGAATGCAGAATAAGGTCACGACATTGAAGCATGGCCTATTCACTAGAAACTGGTGTAAAAAGCTAAGCTGATGTGCATGAATTATGGTAGAGAACTGCGAAATACATGCAGCTAGAAGAATTGAAGCAATTCAAAAATAAAGTAAGGAGTAAAAGTAGATTCTCAGAAAGAAGCCCGAGAAGAACGACATCAACAAAGGAGGTCCTCGAGACCCTCCACTGAGACCACCTAGGTTTGTCAGGTACACCCCACTAAATGCCCCCATGAGGCCTTGCATACTTACCTTTTGTCCACTCCAAAGAAGGCCAACACGCCTCCCAATTTAGATACCACTAGACAGTGTCAATATCATCAAAGTTTTAGACCTACCAAATGAGTGTTCAACTTTAAAGAAAAGATAAAAGAACTCATCAAGGTTGGACATCTTTGGCGCGCATGAGGAAGAATGAGCCCAAGGGAACAAATACCATACAAAGACAGAGGTATGGAGGATCATCATTGAGAATGTTGTGACCGCGATAACCGTAGAACTCACGATCAAGCAATTGAAAGAAGAGACTCATAGTCTGACTATAAACCACCTTACATGAAACCATTAACAACATGACAGACAAATTTGTAAGAGAAGGGTCTTTCACAACAACTAAAAAAAAGAACCTGAGAATAGTACAATCAATTTATGCAATATCGACCTCTATGAAAATATGCATTCCGCCAATCCCTTACACCAATGCAGACTTCAAAGCTCTTGATCCCTTAAGTGGCAAACAATATTTTTAAAATATATAAGATAATAATTTAATTTTGTTGTGCGAAAAATTTATCTAGATTGGACTAAAAATTAAATACAACATCTCAATTTGAAAGTTTAAAATAATAAATTTATGAATAATAAGTTTATAGATTTTTTTATTATATGTTGTTTATTTTTTTCTTTTTTAATGTATGACTTAAATTTATACTTATATTCTATCAATTATTTATTTTTATTTAATATATATATATATATATATATATATATATAATAAATATATATTTAGTAATTATAAAAAATATTTAGTGTAAATTTTATTAAAATTAATCAAATATTTTTACATTTTGACTAGATTTTATGTTTCCTATATTATGTTTGGAATTTTATCACAGTGTATTACATACTGCTTTATTAAATGTTATAATTTAAAAAAAAATTATAAAATAAACAAATAGATTGTAGTCACTCTATTAAATTATATATTATATATTTTATTAAATAACCGAATTATGATATAAATTTATTGATTTAAATATAATAAAAATACATCATATTTAATTATCTAATAAAATATATATATATATAAATATAAATAATATTATTTTTAAAAGTTAATTATAGTCTTATAATATAACCAAACTTTAAAGTCAATTTGATACTTCTACTAAAAGCTCAAGCTTCATCAATGTTTTTTTTGGATCGCTTGGAGTAAGACCCATTCATTAGTATTACTAGATAAAATGGCTTTTAATAAAAATAAAAGACTATTATTTTAAATTAGCCAGACCAACTATCAATGGCGGAATTTCCTTTTTCTGAAATTTAATAAGGGCCATAAGAACCGAATAAACATAAACTTTTGTGAATCATTTGTCATTTTAATATTAAATATACAGTTGACAACTCACTTTTAAAATATTATTTTAATTATTAAAAAATGTTAATTTCTATATTTATAAAAAAGGAAAAAATTAAGAAGTTAAATAGTGATATAAAATATAAGTAAAAAATATAAAAATAATAGTACCATTTATTGATCCCGCGAGGTTTGGCATTTCCTCTCCTCATCATATCCACTTGTGCTGCTTAGCCAAATGGTTCTTCTGTTGCTGCTGTGAGTGAGGCCGTCAACCATGTCCACGATGCTCTCTCTATCTGCTTCTTATTGCTCTTCTTCTACTTCTCGTCTCTTCTGTCCCTTCTCTTCTCGCCTCTTCGGTCCCTTCTCTTCTCGCAACTCTCTTGTCTTCTTCCCTCATGGTCGGCGCATTCCTCTCTCTCGCACTCCCCGTAACCTTTCAGGTTCTCTTCACCTAATTCCTCCTCCTCTTTCCAACTGCATTATCTCTTCGGTTGTTACTTCTATATAACTCTATCTTTTATTGCATTACAACGAAGAAGGATTGGTTTAACGTAAAAGTGAAATTCGTTCCTTTGTTGTGTTTCAGCTGTTGCGCCAGAACAAGAAACTGGTGTCTTTAAATCTCCGGAGATTGCCAAGTCCTTCGACTTTGCTTCGGAAGAACGCATATACAATTGGTAGTATGCTTTCGAAATCAGTGATATGCTGTTTTGGCGAAACAAAAAAGTTATTTGGATGTTATTTCTGCCGCGGAAGAACTTTGCGAGATATAAGTTTGTGCTTTAAAATTGTTTAGTTTTTATCCCTTGATGTTTTGTATTAATACAAAATTTGGTTCTGGCGGTTTTGGTGCATTTTTGAGTCTTAGTGATTTCATTCTTGGTTTGCCTTGTTTTCTGTTGGCTTTTAAGTTGTAAGGGTTAAAAGTTTGAAGAGTATGCGTTTTTCTAGTTATTTGGCATGTGGTTGAATCTCAAAGTGCACTACAACTTCTCGTATTTTTGAATGTTTTTGTTTTGAGCTATGTTTTTGATTGTGATTATTGGATGCTAGGTGGGAGTCTCAAGGGTATTTTAGGCCGAACTTTGACAGGGGAAGTGATCCTTTTGTGATACCGATGCCGCCACCTAATGTTACTGGTTCTCTGCACATGGGCCATGCCATGTTTGTGACACTTGAGGTTTTAATTTTTCATTTGATTTATAGTCCATGCATGTTATTTATGTAGACTATGACAAACAGTAATGCAATTAAGCGTATTTTCTGTATTTTGGTTCTTAAGGTTTCATCTTTTTTCTATGATGTAATACGGTAATTATAACAATGAATTTCCGATTCAACTCATTCAACATTTTTAAGCCATATATTTTTTTGGTTGGTTGCTTTGTTATTTGTGTGTTTAGGGTGTTTAATATCAGATAGGAAAAAAAAAAGAAACAATGTTATTTCTTCCCCTTTTATGTCTCTATTGTCTCGAATTGTTAAGTGAGACTGAGTTGTGGGTGATCTGTAAACATTTTACATTTTATGTGTGTAATACATGTATGTTTTTCTTATCATGCTTATCCATATATCCATGCAGGATATTATGATTAGGTACAACCGCATGAAGGGAAAGCCAACGCTTTGGCTTCCAGGGACTGATCATGCTGGAATTGCAACTCAGGTTTGTTAATTGTTGTGCTGGTTTTTGTTATTGATTTTACTTCTCTCTTTGTTTGTTTGTCCCTCTATCTATCTATCTATATAGCAGTAGCTCATAAGATGTAAGACATGTTTTTTCTTTCTAGGCTTGACTCCGACCATTATTTTCGATAGATTTTGAAGATGTTTTAGGGAGTTTGCTGAAGATAGTCAGTTTTCCATATAGTTTGGATGTGTTCTTGTGAATTTGCTTTAGGGCTTTGACAGGATGTTTTTAGTGATGACTTGTGGTTGTGAATTAGTTGTAAATTGTATATACTGGGTGTTTAAATGAAAATAATGGGCCCCTTCTTAAATTCTACAACTTTTAGTAGGAAAAGGGAAGAAAAGCTTTTGTAGGAAGAGAGTTGAAAAGATACAAAAACTACTGTTATCAATCAAATGAATTCACATATTTACTGAACAGTTAGAGAAGACACTTGGGGATGATGTCACAGTGACAGCTGTGTAACTACGTGAACAGAAAAGCAACTAATTGAAAATTTTTCAGGTGACAACTGTGTAACTAACTGAACTACAACCCACAAGAGTCAGTAAGGGTGCTGCTCTTTTATACAATTATTAAGGAAAATTAATTCTGTTCTGTTTATTATGAGATAAAATTTTAATGAGCCTTCTAATGGATGTACATGACTATGATAGTTTGATAAGTTCTCTAGTATATCTGCTTGGGTTTATTTTTTTATTGGATTCCTCTTCCTTATCTTATGCTCTTATTATCAACGATTTATTGAAGAAAAGAGACCTAGAAAATGTGCAATGTTGACACTGATTTATTTTTGCTATTGTTGTATTTTCTGAGTTGTGGCCAGATTTATTGTAGGATATCTTTGTCTATATGAATTTCTTTTTCAGCTCTTTTTTTTTTCTTAAATTTTTAAATGCCTTCTATTCTTTCTAAGGTCCACCTTGACCATTATGTCATTCAATTGTTTTGCAGTCTCTTACTACACAATTTTATATTGCAGTCTCTAACTACACAATTTTATATTGCCAGATAGAATTTTATACCCCGTTCTTGTTTTTCTTATGTCATTCAGTTGAATTTCTTAGTTTCCCACTAAATTTTGTTTTCTTTCTCCCAGTTGGTTGTTGAAAGAATGCTTGCTTCCGAAGGAATAAAGAGGACTGAAATGAATAGAGATGAATTCACAAAAAGGGTTTGGCAGTGGAAAGAGAAGTATATCTTCATACCCTTGCTTGCTTTTCTTCCATCTGCATTTTTTGCTTTTGTGGAATGAATTGCCCATATCAAAGAAGGGAGCAAATCTCATCATTTCCTATCACAATATATTAGAATTTGGAAAACTGGAAAAACCTTTGATGTATGAACTATGTAAAAGGATAAATGTCAATAGATAAGAATCTGATCTAAAAAGAATCTTTTGATTATTGTTAAGAAGTGAACTTTAAGCCTAACTCAATCTCACAAAATTGGTTTGTAAGGTGAGGTTTGCATCCACATCTATATTGTGAATTCGCCTTATCTATAGTCGATATGGAACTTTTAACACACCCCTTCATGCCGAGGTATATTATCTCAAGCGTGAGACTAAACATTAATGGGTGGTCCAATAGTGACCTGACAGCGGATGGAAAAATAGACCCAACAAACATCATATTTCGCTAGAATAGATACTAAACCATGGCTCTGATACCATGTTAAGAAGGGAACTTTAAACCTAACTCAACCCCACAAAATCAGCTTGAGGTTTGCACTTATAAATATATATATATATATATATATATATATATATATATATATATATATATATATATATATATTGTGAATTGACTATATTTCTAGTTGACGTGAGACTTTAAACAATTACCATATCTCTATATTTAATGTCTAAAATATGATTTGCTCTAATATCCTAGTTCCCTTCTGTAATAATATAGTCTTACAGGAAAGTGACGTGGATCACTAACTAGGATAATCATATCTCTTAATTTATTTGAATTTCTCTTGTTTATTTTTCCTATCTTAATAAGATCTAGATGTCAAAATCTTGATTGTAGACCCTTATTTTATTAAGAGAATCTTTAGATATGATTTTGTCAAACGTTTGAGATGAGCTGACAGATTGTTGTGTTTGTTAGAGGCTGTTCTGAAACGTGTAGATAAGCTGGCAATTTGCTAGCCCTGTTGGAGGGAATATTCAGGGGGTTGGATGGCCACAAAAGGTAGGGGAGTAATAGGAAAAAAAGGACATTATTGTTAGTTGGTTAGAGCCTAAGGGTGGATAAAGATCTTTTGTCTGAGGAGACAGGTTCTGGGTTATTTTTCAAATACTTGTATAATTTTTTCTGGTTTCTTAACCATGCCTCAAATAGTAGTTCAACAACTATTCCAATAAAAAATTATCATATGGTGCCTCAAATAGTAGTTACAAACCATGTCCTTATAAGACTTCAATTAGTTGACATTTGCACTAAGCGACTTCCTCTAGGAAAATTCCAAGATTTTTTAGGCAAGTTGGGGATGATTGATATTCATTTATCAACTTGAGGGGGTGTGTTGTAAATAGTGGACTATTAGGATAAAATTATCCTAATGCCTCTAGAAATTAGGAAAAATATCCCTAGAATATACACACTCATTTCAACATGTTTTATTTTCCTTTTTAAGGGAGGATGATTGTTACAAATAGAGGAGATTGGTTGGGAATCTAATTATCTTGATTCTAATTAATAAAATATTTCTTTTCTCCCTCTCATTATTTAAGTTATTATTAAATTATAATTACAATATATGATGGGGATATCCTTGAATCATAGGGATGTCGTTGTCTAGGAGCTATTATTATACTTCCTAAAATGACTTTCTAGCCTTGTATATATAGATTGTATTCTCAACATAATAAGATGAATCATTCTACCCTAAATTATAACATGGTATCAGAGCTCTCGAATTCTGGGTGCTGCCTCGGACTGTGCACACCAAAACCCTAGACGACAACCTTCATTGCTGTCACCATCCCTTTTAGGACAACCTTCATTTCTATCGCACACCAAACCATAGCTGCTAGCCTTCGTTGCTGTCAATCATTTTTTTTTGGGTCGCCTTCATTCATTGCCCTAGGGTCGTTGTACTTAGTGGACACGGCGGACCAAATTCCTGAAGTGGTGAATACTGCGTCACAACACACTTAGGAACAACTGTAGAACCTCAACACGACCTACCGATTTAATGAGAAGAATTATTTGAAATGGGCCCAACTTGTTTGTAGAACTTTGGAAAAGAAGGGAATACCCAATAGGGAGAAGAAAGCTGAAGGAATGTGGTGTACCTTCTGTAACAACCCTCACCACACTCATAATAAATGTTGGAAGCTGCATGGAAAGCCACCTAGTAGAAATTGGGGATCCCATAATTGTGACAAGGAGTGGGGAAAAAAAGGAGACAACACTAGAAAGGGAGGACAAGCACACATAGGTGCTGCAACTGATGAAGAAAACAGAGGAGGAGTGATTCAACTTAACCAGGATGAAGTAGAACATATGAGATCATTCCTCAAAAAGATGGATAAGCCACCGAGTAGTTGTTCTCTGGAAAATTCAAGTACGTGTGGTGAGTTTTGTTCATTTGAACTTAATACCTTAGATAAAAACCATAACCCATATTGGATACTAGATTTTGGGGCGACCGACCACATGACACCCCTACCTAAACATTTCTCAACTTACACCCCTTACCCTAGCAACAAGAAAATAACCACAGTTGATGGCTCTCCAATGATTGTAGCAAGTCAAGGAGAAGTCCAAATAAGCCCATCCATAACCCTTAAAAATTCCTTCATATTCCTAAATTGTCTGTCAATTTGATTTCCATAAGAAAACTCATACGAGATCTCTCGTATTATGGGTGGAACTTGCAACAATTTGATTTTAAAAAGGCCTTCCTCCACTCCATGGAGAAATTGAAGAGGAGATTTGTTGGAAGTCCCATATCGACTAGAGATAAGGCCAATTCATAGTTTATAAGTGGGTGCAAACCTTACCCTACAAGCTGGTTTTGTGGAGTTGAGTTAGGCTTAAAGTCCACTTCTAACATGGTATCAGAGCCATGGTTAGAGCCTATCCTAGCGATATTTGTTGTTTGCTGGGCATATTTGTTCCACTCGCTATCGGACCACCCATTAAAAATTTCTAATCCCACGCTCGAGATGTATATACCTCGGCGTGAGGGGTGTGTGTTGGAAGTCCCACATCGACTAGAGATAAGGCCAATTCATAGCTTATAAATGGGTGCAAACCTCATCCTACAAGCCGGTTTTGTGGGGTTGAGTTAGGCTTAAAGTCTACTTCTAACAAGATTTACATGGAATTGTCCCCCAGATATGGTGGAATTCCTCACTCTAAGTCAAGGGGAGTGACAATATTACTGGTTTATATGGATGATATTATAGTGACAAGTGATGATTAGGAGGAGCAAGAACTGTTAGGCCAACATCTGGCCAAGAATTTAATTAAGACCTTTGGAAAATTTTATTTATTTTCTCGGAATTGAATTGGCCAATTCTAAAAAGGGAATATTCATCTCTTAATAGAAGTACATCACTAATTTGTTGAAAGAAATTGGTAAGACAACATGCACGCCTGCAAATACACCAATCAATCCAAACCTGAAATTGGGAAATGCAGAAAAAGATATTACTGTTGACAAGGAAATGTATCAAAGACTAGTTGGCAGATATATTTATCTCACACTAGACTTGATGTTGCATTTGCTATGAGTCTAGTTAGCCAGTTCATGCACCAACCAAAGGAGGTTCACTTACAAGCTGCACTAAGAATTGTACAATATTTGACAAGCACCCCAGGCAGGGGAATTTTGTTTGAATGAAATGGGAATATAAGTCTGGAAACATATAAAAATGCAGACTATGCAGGGGCAATTGTGGATAGAAGATCAACTACAAGACATCACACTGGAGGGAATCTTGTGACTTGGAAAAGTAAAAAACAAATTGTGTTAGCCCTGAAGCAGAGTTCAGGACAATGGCACATGGAATATGTGAACTACCCTGGTTCAAGATCATCTTGGATGACTTAAGAATAAAATTGGTTGAATTGATGAGACTTTATTGTGATAACAAATCTGTATTAGCATAGCTCATAATCCAGTTTAGCATGATGGAACCAAACATATTGAGATTAACAGACACTTTATCGAAGAAAAGTTAAACAATGGTCTGATCTGCACTCGTTATGTCTCTTCACAGGACAACGTCGTAAATATTGTAACGAAACTGAACAACAATTTTGAGAGTATTGTTTCTATGCTGGGAATGGAAAATACCTATTAACCAGCTTGAGGCGGAGTGTTAGAATTTATTTTATTAGCTGTATTATTTCTGTCAGGATTTGTGTTTTATTGTTTCCTTATTTAACAGATTATAATTACAGTATATGATGGGAATATCCCTGCATCATAGGGATCTGGTTGTCTAGGAGCTATTATTATGCTTACTAAAATAGCTTTCTAGCCTTGTATATATAAATTGTATTCTCAGCATAATAAGATGAATCATTCTACCTTAAATTATAACATGTAGAAATAGATATTGCCCTTGATTAACTTATTATTAGTAAAATATTGTTATGATATATTTTTATTCTCTCTCTCCATCCTCTCAATCTCATAATATTTTCTTACTTCATTCAGATATGGTGGAACTATCACAAACCAGATCAAGAGACTCGGTGCTTCTTGTGATTGGTCTAGGGAGCACTTTACACTTGATGAACAGCTAAGTCGTAAGACAGTTTTCTACTTGTTAAAACTCTTGCTAAGAAAAGTCTATAAGCTCATTTTAGAAAACTTATGGTATCTAACATACAAATATGGATGGTTGGTCGTCATTGAAATTTTGATAACTGATTTTTAGTGCTATTCTTATTATTTTTCCGTGTCTTATTAAATTTATCTGATTTTTATCATTGATGTAGAGCCAACTTTGTTGAAGAGTTAGCATTTGTTTCTTCATGCCATAATATATACTGATACCTCACCTTATAATTTGTGCAGATGCTGTAGTTGAGGCATTTGTTAGACTTCATGAAAAAGGTTTGATTTATCAAGGTATAAAATGAAGTTACAACATAGTATATATTTCATTTAGACTTTTTGTTTTGGTGTTTGTTTGATTTAGCTTAGTTTTAAGAAATAGTTGTCTGTGTTGGTGTAAGTTTGATAGAGTAATGTCATTTATTAATAAACTCTTTATTCTAGGGATATGAACGGTGAGGGTCGTCAATATCATGTAGCACGATCTAGCCCTTTCCTATTTACTTGCCTTCCTTCCTTTTCAATGTATATTAGGAGTCCTTTCCGATTTTCCTGTCAACCTTCAGTGTTTATGCAACCCGATTTATATTTTTTAATAATTACGTAAGTTATTGTCACGTTAACTTATTTGAACCAAATTAATGTCTACTTAGTTATTTTAGAATCAAAATATGTTTTCTTTTAAATAATTTGATGGAAAAATCTACTTATTTCCATAATTGAATATAAATACTTACCAAAATTTGAACTACATGGTAATGTTTTTTCTACAATCTCAATTAACTAACTTCTTTAATAGCTGATTATATTTTAACATTCCTTTTATAAAAATTGTGCAGCATATATTTTTTGAGAGTTATTAAGAGCGTGTGTATGATTCAGATTCTCCTTTAAAAGAGAAACGCAAAAGTTGATTTAAACAGTTAGTTTTGTAGATTGTTTTGAACTTGTGAAATATTGGAAGCATTGTTGTAAAAAATTCCGTAGTACTTGTATGATCATATGATCCTATATGAGTTTCTTCTCATTTCTTGTCTTGCTTGCACCTAGCATTGCAATTTGGGGGCTTGGAGCAGGTCTACCCTGATTTGCAGTTGGGTTGTGTGACTTGGAAGAGAAATTGCAGTGTGGTTTTAAACACATATCTGTTATATCCCGATTATCTAGTCTCACAAGACACTCCCAACCATTACATTAATTCAATTGATATACTAAAAATTTATCTTTTCCACACACTTAATTTGGATATACCAAATTATGTTTTGATCTCATTAAAAAAGTTCGAAATATAGAAAACGCTTCTAAGCTATTGTTCATGGTCCAAATCCAAGCACATTTAGAATAATCATTAATAATGATAATAATATTTAAAAGACTATGGGGGTAGTAGTTCAAGGATGACTCAAATATAAAAGTGAACCAAAGAAAAATGAGACTGTTCATTTTACATAGATTACATGAAAAGATGAACACATGTTTCCCTAACTGACATTTTAGACTTGACACTATCTTTTACAATATTTTCAACCTATGATGTCCTAATTATGCATGAATCATAATTGGAGAGACCACCGATGCAGATACTAAAGTTGATGGAGAGAGACAATGTAGGTCATGTGACTTGCATTCGAAGCTAATCGTCCAACTTGATACGTAATCATGGAAGGTAACATTATTTTTTGTGAAAGTGAGAATAATATCAAGGAATTTAGTTCATTGGATGATGGATATCACTGTTAGTGCATGGGCTACAAATGCTGATACTAATGGTGGCGCATGGCAACGACTGCGAGAGTGGATAGTGACAACGACCGTGTACATGGAAGCAAAAATAGAGCTCACAAGATCAGGAGCTTTGATACTAACTTTGAACTATGTAAGAAATGTAAATTTATGTTGTTGATAAACTTGTGATAAATAAAAAGGAGACAATAGTCTCATGAGTACCTTAGTTGTGACCCTTACTTGTACTGCTATTCAATATAGTAGGACATGTTTGCCTAAAACATTTGTCAAGAAGACTTTCAACAGAAGGAACTCTTCACTCACTCCATATTGTATTCTCCTGAGTTGGTCTCTAAGACAAACCATTGTCTCTAATACCACCTTAATAAGTGAGTTTCTATCTAACTCAACCTCACAAAACCTGCTTGTAAGGTGAGGTTTGTACTCAACTTATATATTATGATTTGGTCATATTTTCGGTTGATGTGAAATCTCCAACATTTCCTCTTATGTTAAGGAATGAACATTTCGAGTGTGAGATTAGATATTTGTGGGTGGTCCAACATGAGTGCAATAATCTTGCCTGAGTTGGTCTTCAAGACAAATCATTGTCTTTGATACCACCTTAGTAAGTGAGTTTCTATCTAACTCAACCTCACAAAACCTATTTATAAAGTGAGGTTTGCACCTAACTTATATATTATGATTTGGTCATATTTCTGATTGATGTGGAATCTCCAACATATGCTCTCACGTTAAGGAATGAAACTTTTTGAGTATGAGATCAAATATTTGTGGGTGGTTCAACATGAGCGCAATAATAGGTGACAAAATAGCTCTAACGAACATGACTAGAATAGGTTCTAAATGGCTCCCAACTTTAGTTATGTAACAAAATAAATAATTATTTTATTCATAACAATTGCACCAAATACATTCTCATGATCTCTATTTATTATTGTTGGGAATGTTCATTATACACACATAGCTCCACACTGGTAAGATATTATCCGCTTTGGGCCAAGTCCTCACGGATTTGTTTTTGGTACCACTCGAAAAGGCCTCTTACCTATTGAGGTATCTTATGTGTATATAAACCCATGTCCATCTCTTATTTTATCCGATGTGAGACTTTGTTTGTACCCAACACCCTCCCTCAAACAAAGGACTATGGTTCTCCTTCCTCCCCTACTACGAAAGTCTTTTGTTTTCCTCGAGTACACCATGGTCAACACTGAGAATCTTGTTAGGATATTTATCCTATTTTATCATCATTATAGTGTGTCAAGGGTTACCCTATTTATCATGATTATATTATATCTAGGATTACCCTATTTATCATGATTATATTGTGTCTATGGTTACCCTATTTATCATGTATTTATTTTTATAAATAGAAGATTGTGAGAGGGATCAATCAAGCCCTCTAGAATTATTTTACAGTTTCAATCTTAAGTTGGTATCAGAGCGGGTCGATCCCGCTCTGGTTTCTGTCTCGTAATATATATCTGTCCGGCGCCACAGTTCTTTGTCGCCCGCCACTGTCCACCGCTGCCCGCCGCCGGCCACCGTCAACCGTCGGCCACCGTTGTCCGTCGCCGGCCACCGTCCGGCCGCCGCCGCCGCCGCCGACCACCGTCGTCCGTCGCCGGCCACCGTCGTCCATCACTGTCACAGTTTCCTTCGTCTAAACCCTTAGGGTTTTCTTGTTCCTCGTTAGTATTATTCGTCTTCTTCAGAAATGGCGTCTGGCAGTACTCTTTCCTTCTCTGGAAGTCCATCAATTACCTCCGAGAAGCTAAATGGAAAAAATTATCTATCATGGTCTGCTGTCGTTGAAATGTGGTTCCTTGGCCAAGGGCATTATGACCACCTTGAGCGAGATGGAAGCCATGTGCCTACTGAAAAAGCTGATCAGTGTAAACAAGCAGATTTCCAGTTGTGTGCCCTGTTATGGCAATCAGTGGAACCCAAACTTCTTGTATCTTTGAGGGCTTTCAAAACTTGTCACTCCTTTTGGAAGAAAGCCCAAAGCATTTATGCCAACGATATTCAACGTCTCTATGACACTACGAACAAGCTTGCATCTCTTAAAATGGCAGACCATGATATGGTGTCCTTCATGGCTGAAGCCCAATCTGCGGTTGAAGAACTTAGGATGTTTTTGGAAGTAGATCCATTAGAGGATATCAAAAAGAAACTAGACAAATTTTACATGGTGTTGATCCTTCGTGCCCTACATCCCGATTTTGATCATCTCAGAGATCAACTTCTAACTAGTCATGAGGTTCCCTCTATGGAAACATTGACCACTCGCCTTCTGCGTGTCCCAGTATCTCAAACTCATGAAGCGCATGAACTAGTGGAACCATCTGTCATGGTTGCCACACGAGGACGAGGAGGACGAGGAGGTCGGGGACGTACTCAATGCACATATTGTAAAAGGATGGGTCATACTCAAGAGAATTGCTACTCCTTACATGGTTTTCCTTCCAAATCTGCCAATATTTCGAAGACTGAAACTTCCACTTCGAAATCTGAAACCTCCACTTCTATGTTTTCTGAGGATGAATATCAAGAGTATTTAAGGTTAAAGTCTAACAGCTTGGCACAACCATCTCAATCTCCCAATACATCAACAGCCTGCGTTTCTCAATCTATGGAATGTCAAAATTCATGGGTAATTGACTCAGGTGCTTCTGATCACATTTCTGGTAATACCTCTTTGTTCTCATCTATTTCCTTTCGAGAAAAACCTCATTTCATAACCCTTGCAAATGGATCTAAAACTTCTTCCAAAGGAGTCGGTCATGTTTCTTTGTCTCCCTCCCTCAATCTCAACTTAGTCCTTTTTGTCCCTAATTGTCCTTTTAATTTAATTTCTTTAAGCCAGTTGACTAAAATGTTAAATTGTTCAATAACCTTTGATCATAAATCTTTTGTTATACAGGAGCGTGGTTCGGGGAGACAGATTGGAGAAGGATATGAAGCTGGCGGATTATACCATTTTGGATCTCGTCCAAGGGTGTCTTGTGTTGCTACTCCTAATCCTAAAGTGCTACATGATCGACTTGGCCATCCTCATTTGTCCAAATTAAAAAAGATGTGTCCTGAACTTAGTGGTCTCCAAACCTTAGAATGTGAGTCATGTCAATTAGGAAAACATGTTAGATCTTCCTTTCCTAAAAGGTCTCAATCAATATGTAATTCTAGTTTTTCCATCATCCATTCTGATATATGGGGACCTAGTCGTATCTCTTCTTTTGGTTTTAGATATTTTGTTACCTTTATTGATGAATATTCAAGATGTACTTGGGTTTATCTTATGAAAAATCGTTCTGAATTGTTAGCTATCTTTACATCCTTTTTGAATGAAATCAAGAATCAATTTGGTCAAGTAATCAAAATATTAAGAAGTGATAATGCAAAAGAGTATTTCTCATCCTCCTTTTCTGCCATCTTGAGTTCCCATGGTATCTTACATCAGTCTACTTGTCCTCATACACCACAACAAAATGGTATAGCAGAACGAAAAAATAGACACTTGGTTGAAACTGCTCGTACCCTTTTGCTTGGTGCCCATATTCCTGTCCATCACTGGGGGATGCCATCTTAACTGCATGTTATCTTATTAATAGGATGCCCTCCTCCTCTCTTGATAATAAAGTCCGTTTCTCCATTTTGTTTCCTAATGATCCTCTCTTTCATACATCTCCCCGAGTGTTTGGCTGTGTATGTTTTGTTCATGACATGTCTCCAGGTCTAGACAAACTCTCCGCTCGCGCTCTCAAATGTGTCTTTTTAGGCTATTCTCGACTTCAAAAAGGATATCGGTGTTACTCTCCTGAAACTAAGAAGTATTACATGTCTGCCAATGTCACATTCTTTGAACAGACTCCTTACTTCTCTCCATCTGTTCAAGATGTTTCTATCCTCCAGCAGGTCCTTCCTATTCCAATGGTTGAGTCAAATAGCTCCACTGTCTCTGTCATTCCAAGTCTTGATCACAATCCTTCTACACCTGTTTCTCCACATACTGAGATCATCCCACACAGGGCCCCAATGGATAGTCCACCTCCCCAAGACAATGGTGAATCTCCTACTTCAGATTCTTCTCCCTCGTCACCTCCTCCCACGCCTCCTGGTGCAAATGATTCAGCATGGCCTATTGCCCTCAGAAAAGGTACTCGTTCCACTCGGAACCCTCATCCCATTTATAATTTTCTAAGCTATCATCGATTGTCGCCCTCCTATTTTTCTCTTTTATCCTCAGTGTCCTCTGTTGTTATACCCAAGAATGTGAAAGAAGCACTTGATCATCCTGGATGGCGACAAGCTATGATTACAGAAATGCAGGCTCTTGACCACAGTAATACTTGGGAGCTGGTGCCCCTTCCCCCAGGCAAAAAGGCGGTTGGTTGTCGATGGGTGTATGCAGTTAAAGTTGGCCCTGATGGTGAAATTGATCGGCTCAAAGCCCGGCTTGTTGCAAAAGGTTACACTCAGGTTTATGGTCTTGATTATTGTGACACTTTCTCTCCTGTAGCCAAGATGACTACTATTCGTCTCTTCTTTGCCATGGCAGCCATTCGTCACTGGCCACTTCATCAATTGGATATCAAGAATGCCTTCCTACATGGTGATCTTGAGGAAGAAGTTTATATGGAGCAACCTCCTGGGTTTGTTGCTCAGGGGGAGTCTGGTATGGTATGCAAATTGCATCGATCTCTATATGGCCTCAAGCAATCCCCACGTGCTTGGTTTGGAAAGTTTAGCTCCATTGTTCAAAAATTTGGGCTAAAACGCAGTGAAGCAGACCATTCAGTTTTTTATTGTCATTCTTCTCTCGGGAAATGTGTTTACTTAATAGTATATGTTGATGGAGTTGTAATCTCCCAAAGGAAGTATGCTCTTGATATATTACAAGAAACAGGCATGATTGATTGTAGACCGGTAGACAGTCCCATGGACCCAAACCAGAAATTAAGGACAGAAGAAGGTGAATTATTCTCCGATCCAGAGAGGTATAGGAGGCTGGTTGGCAAACTGATTTATCTCACTATTACAAGGCCAGATCTATCCTTTGCAGTTGGAGTGGCTAGTCAGTTCATGCAGGCTCCATGTGTTGACCATTGGAATGCTCTCATTCGCATTCTAAGGTATGTAAAGAAGGCTCCCGGGCAAGGATTGTTATATGAAGATAAAGGAAGCATTCATGTCTCTGGGTATTGTGATGCAGATTGGGCAGGTTCACCTATTGATAGACGGTCTACAACAGGATATTGTGTTTTTCTGGGAGGAAACATTATTTCATGGAAAAGTAAGAAACAAAATGTAGTAGCTCGATCAACCGCGGAAGCCGAGTATAGGGCAATGGCATCACTAACATGTGAACTTATATGGGTGAAACAATTCCTTCAAGAGATTAAATTTTGTGACATCCATACTATGAAGATGTATTGCGACAATCAAGCTGCTCTCCACATTGCATCAAATCCAGTGTTTCACGAGAGGACTAAACATATAGAAATTGATTGTCATTTTGTTCGTGAAAAGTTGTTGACCAAAGAAATATGTACTGAGTTTATTGGGTCAAACGATCAACTCGCAGATGTATTGACCAAGTCATTAAGGGGTCCTCGGATTGAGTTTATTTGTTCCAAGCTTGGTACATATAATTTGTATGCTCCAGCTTGAGGGGGAGTGTTAGGATATTTATCCTATTTTATCATCATTATAGTGTGTCAAGGGTTACCCTATTTATCATGATTATATTATGTCTAGGATTACCCTATTTATCATGATTATATTGTGTCTATGGTTACCCTATTTATCATGTATTTATTTTTATAAATAGAAGATTGTGAGAGGGATCAATCAAGCCCTCTAGAATTATTTTACAGTTTCAATCTTAAGTAATCTCTTGCTCTCCACCTCTCATGAGTCATTTGGCTATCTTTCACTGGCCACCTTGCCAGGCTTCACCTGATCATGGAGGGGTGTACTTGTCTGAGCCCGATCACCAAACCCGAACCAGGCTCTGATACCACTGTTGGGAAGGTTCAATCTACACACATATCTCCACACTGGTAAGATATTGTCCGCTTTGGGCCAAGCCCTCACAGATTTGCTTTTGGTACCACTCCAAAAGGTCTCTTACCAATTGAGGTATCTTATGTGTATATAAACCCATGTCCATCTCTTATTTTATCCGATGTGGGACTTTGTTTGTACCTAACATTTTTTTTTGCAGTCTGTTTCTCCAGACAGGAACGGTTAATCGAGTGTTTATTTCATTATAATCTATATATAAAAAAGGTATATTGGAGTGAACTCAATCGTTGTGTTCTGATAAAACTTTAAAAAATGAGATGTTGGGCAAAGGTTTTGGTCCTCAAATGACCAAGATAGGACATAAGTATAACTAAAACCAACAAGGAACCACAAGCATAAAAACTTCAACTTTTGCTCCCGGCCTCTATAAATTTAACTCGATTGCCATGGATTTTCTTCATAATAAAAGGCAGTTCCAACCATGAGCGCTACTATAGCACCTTGAACAACCACACGAGCCCTCATTAACTTCTGACCTAACTGAGAATTACCTTGTCTAAAACTGATTAAGCCAGCTGTGAGAACACCAGCAGTGGAAAATAAGACTGATTTATTATTTTCTATCATGAAAAATACATTCTGATATTCTTTATTTGTAATAATCTAATTCTCCTAAAAAGGGAAATAGGAAATGAGAGGTAGCCCTCGGAACTGGTGTGGTTGGCCGTCGCTTAAGGAGGCGGTCCAGATCTGCTGGTCACCCGACGAAAGTGTGACGGTGGCCGACGGCAGATGGTGGCCGGCGGCGTACGGAGGACGTTGGTGGTCGATGGCGGAGAGCAGCGGTGCGCAGTGGAATAAATAGTGAAGGCAGTGGCCTTTCATGGGTTCTTCGAAGAAGAAACTTTCGGTCTCTTTGATTCAACTGGCAGTGAATAAGATTGCCAAAATTGATTGGGCATCAACAGATCTAAAGCACCAGTTTCAGCTACTGGTTCGAAAGGGAATGGGTTCGAATCCCATTCTGATTATACTCAAAAAAACTCTGTATTTGGTAAGGTAGAACTTGACTAGGGCAATTGGAGCCCATTAAAAACACATGTTAAAGAAGAGACTTTTAGGGGGCCGCTGTCGGTCATGGCGGTCGGCCGCTGACAGACAGCAAAGACAGCGAAAGCGGATTAGACGAGCTCTGATACCAAGTGAAAAATAAGACTTATTTATTATTCTCAATCATGAAAAATACATTCTGATACTCTCTATTTGTAATAATTTAATTCTTCTAAAAAGGGAAATAAGGAAACTAAGAAAGTAAAATAAAATAAAAGATTATATATCTATTTCCTCTAATTAGGAAGATTCTAAAGATATTATCTCAAATTACAACAATTATAATCAAAACCTTTGAGAAAGGAAATAAAAATATTGCTCAAATGAATAGGAAGAGTCTGAAGGTATTTTTTCCTAATTATTATGGAGATATTGATAATATTTTTTAACCTAATAATCTGCTATGTACAAGAGGGATTTCATAGGCATAATGTATAATGTGCTCCACTGGATATGATAAAGAGGGTGCTGTAAATTATGCTAAAAGTATTCCAGTACTTTTAGCATCCACTCCCTCAATGTTAAACTTCCTTTTTCTATTTTCAAAGAAACTTGACTTTACTCTTTTCTGGTAATGATGTTAACTCTGGTTTTTAAAGCGACTTCCAATTCGGTACCTGTTTAAAGTTAAATTTTGTATGCAGGTACAGGTTATATTAATACTTTACATGTTATCTAGAGGTGTATTATACAAATATCTGAAGTGTCTGTTTGCTTCAGGTTCATATATGGTAAACTGGTCCCCTACTCTACAAACTGCTGTTTCTGACTTGGTAAGTAACTTTTCATTTGGATTGTATGGTACTATTGTTAGTTACTACTTAATTGGTTTTTGAATGTTCAGATTGAACCTTTGCTTTTATGGTTAGGAAGTTGAATATTCAGAAGAGTCTGGATATCTGTATTATATCAAGTATCGCGTTGCTGGAAGGTACGTTGTGGATGCTTCAACAAATTATTCAATGTATGTATATGTATGCATGTATATGTTTTATAAAAGAAAGTTCATCTTTTCATAGGGTTTTTATTCAAATGTAATAGAGCTGGCAATAGCATGCTACTGTAGCCACTTGACACCTATGCACTGCTAGAATTTCAGACAGTTCACTGTCGCTGCTGTACAGCTTTTATGGTTTCCCAAATCTTGTGAAGGGCTTCAAATATTAACATTACAGGGGCATTTTTGGAGGTGATTTTAGGTAAAAAATGGGTTAGAGCTTGTGGAAAAGGCCTTCAAAGTTTTTCACTATCATGTTTTACTTGTTTCCTCTCTAACCTTGTGACCCTTTGGTGACATTCTGGCTGGTCGATAGTTTTTTTTACTTCTTTGGTTCTAGTTCTTATTCTCATTTTTTTTTCTCTTGCAATCTTGTTCTCATTGCTCTCTTGTTCTGAAAAATCTAAATTTTTTGTGGTTCTCATTGTGCTGGGTGATAATGAATTGCACTTTGGGACGGTGAATTATTCTCAGTTCTTAATTCATTTGTTCAATTGGGCTTGGCGATAGTGAATTACACTTTGCGAATGATGAATTGTTCGTGGTTTAATTTGTTCAAATTCAATTTCTGGAGTATATGTTATTTTGTCTTCGCCTTTGCAGTCCTTTCCAACAACGATTGTTGAGGAACTTATTTGAATTACCTTCACTTGAATAAATGAGATGAAAAAGTAGTGTATATTTTTCTTACATTGTTACACTTTTACTGATGTATTTATAGGATAGAAAGAAGAGGCAAGGTATTTGCCTAAAACCCTAGGGTATATAGACCTTAAGGGGGAACCATTGAGAACAGTTTCCTATCAGCATTTAAGTCATTGTTTTATTTCTTCATTTTGCTTGAAGAATTCAAATTATTGGCACACAAAAATGTACCTTAACTATTACGTATATCTGCTTGTGTATGAAATGTTTATTGATCATCAGACCAGAACATATGAATTAGAAATATTTAATCTTCAATGCCTATTTCAGTGATGACAGAAAGCTGGTATCATCATCTTTCTGTTTTCTTTTAATTTCATACTCTGTGGATGCACCTTTCATTGATGGTTTAGAGATTACTCTTTTTGTAGGAGTGACTTCTTGACTGTGGCTACAACAAGACCAGAGACTTTATTTGGTGATGTGGCACTAGCAGTTCATCCAGAGGTAGATAGATAGATTTCTTGTCCTCGTAGGTTCAGTCTAGTTAAACACGAGCAGTAAATTATGTTGTGTTCATTGGTGGAACAAAGTTGACCATTCATATTTCCTAGCCCTCAATAAGAAATAGATTTTTATATTGGAATTATTTTTAACCATCTTAGTTTGATAATTGTTCAGGAGAATGGATGCTCGAGAGAGTAAGCTCCCGGGAGATTTTGTTGGATTTTAGGGTCTGAGTTCATGTTGGGGGGGGGGGGGGGGGGGGGGGGGTGTGATTTGGTTCTGAAATGAACTATTACCACCAGTTTTCGGAATAGAATAATAAATGATTATTGAATTGATTGATACACTAAATACATATCAACACTGAATGCATTTTATGTGATGCATGAACTTCATGCCGTTATTCTAATTGGATATATTAAATTCCAATTCTCCCATTTAATGAATGAATTAATTGAAATCATGGAATTTTAATTTTTTATATATTGAAAAAAGAAGTATATTCAATGCCTTCACTTATAATCTAAATTTCTTCGTATAACTTGTATCAGAATGTAATATTTCTGATTTTGTCGTTGCTAATCCTAAAATCTTGTAGTTTGCACTAAACTGCAGGATGATCGATATTCCAAGTATATTGGTATGATGGCAATTGTACCTCAGACATTTGGTCGCCATGTTCCTATCATTGCTAACAAGGTATAGAAGTTGCAATTTGTTCAATTAAAGTAATTTTAAATTATTTTTTTAATGCGTGATTATTGTTTGTTCTAATACAACTAGTACAACCGCAAACTGATAATACCCAATGTTCTAATAGCTACTTCTTAATTCTAACTGGTATTTCTTTCAATAATATTTCCTTGTTAAAAATTTAATATTTCTGAATATGGCTTCTTTTGCCACAAATGATTTTGCAACCAACAATATTTCAGGGACTATACTAATGTGAAATCCTGGTCATTATTAATCTATATTGAATGATATTATGTGTCCCAGCATGTTGATAAAGATTTTGGAACTGGAGTGTTGAAAATTAGCCCAGGACATGACCATGATGACTATTTGCTAGCTCGAAAGCTTGGTCTTCCGATACTTAATGTGATGAATAAGGATGGAACACTAAATGATGTTACTGGGTTGTACAGGTATTCCTAGAACTATTTTGTTAAAGTTATTGTTTATCATAAGTTGTTTTGACTAACATGAATATCATATTTATAATACTAGTGGCCTTGATCGTTTTGATGGTCGGAAAAAACTATGGGCAGAGCTTGAGGAGACAGGATTAGCTGTGAAAAAGGAACCCCACACATTACGAGTTCCGAGATCTCAGCGCGGTGGAGAAGTTAGAAAGCATGCTCTTAGTTGATAACTAGCATTGTTATCTCTTTGATTTGTTTATTGTTAAAGTTTTCTAACTGTGAACTTTTTTAATTGTTGAATTAGGTGATAGAGCCACTTGTTAGCAAGCAGTGGTTTGTGAGTATGGAGCCTCTCGCTGAGAAAGCACTTCAAGCAGTTGAGAAAAGAGAATTGACTATAATTCCTGAAAGATTTGAGAAGGTTCGCTCATACATTGTTTTGGATGTTATACTATAGAAAAGAGGGATACATTGGGTTGAAATTATGTGTTTTTTTAGACAGTACGCGTGCTTTCTTTATATTGAGAAAACAAAAACAATATATTAAACAGAGGAGATTTGATATCCTCTAATAATAAGGATAAGATATGGAGTAAATAAAAATCTTCCTGTTGTAAATAGCAAATTATTAGGATAAAAAATATTCTCAATATCTTCATAGGAATTAGAAAACAATATCTTCATAATCTTGCTATTTATGTCAGCATATTTCCTTTCTTTAAAGGTTTTGGTTACTACGATAGAGACGATGAGAATATAATTGGTGTGATTGATATCAATAAAATAATTCTTTAGTTTTTAGGTTGGTATCATAGTCTATCTTAGTGAATTTTGTTGAGCCTATTGTACCACCTGCTATCGAGCTACTGTTAGATTACTTATGAATATTTAGTCTCACGCACAAAATATTCATGCGTTGACATGAATTGGTGTGTTGGATATCCCACATCAACTAGAGATAAGTTTAATTTAGAATATAGAAGTGCGGTCAAATCTCACACCTTAGGTTGAAATTGTAAAATAATTCTCGAGGGCTTGAAAGATCCCTTTCACTCTCATTCTATATATAAGAAAGTTTTGATACAAAATAGGGTAGTTCTGATACAATAATGATAAATAGGGTAAATACTCTAACAATGATAAATAGGGTAAATACTCTAACAATGATAAATAGGGTAAATACTCTAACAATGATAAATAGGGTAAATACTCTAACAATGATAAATAGGATAAATACTCTAACAATGATAAATAGGGTAAATATTCTAACACCCCCCTCAAGCTGGAGCATACAAATTGTATGTACCAAGCGTGGAATAGATAAACTTAATCTGAGATCTCTTTAGGAACTTAGAAACTTCGACTTAGAACAAGATGCACATATGCTTCAGACCACTGAGAGAGAATGTCTATAAACCAAATTGGACTCACAATCCAGCATAGCCAAAGAGACTCCTCTTGAAATATAGGACTCTTCTTCAAGAGTGTGCAACAAACCAATTACAATGGTTAGCAGATAGCAAAAGTGCAAAAACACTGATTGACAAACAACTCACAACAGCTTATGGAGAATAATATTGGACATCAGTGGACAGCTACGAAACTTCAACTAGCATCACGAAACTTCAACTAGGATGACTTTGATAAAGGAGATTTCCATTAAAAGTATATGACAGCCAGTAGTGGTAGACAACAACAAACTATAGGAACTAAATTGCCATCACTGACTAATGGGACCTGTAGTGGCTGGAAGCGACAAAACCATAGGGACTGCCATCACTGACTGATGGGATAATGGGCTTGCAGTGGCTGAAAGGACAAAACTGTAGGGACTGGAAACATACTCCCCCTCTCGGCGAACGACGAAAATGACGATGCACCGATGACAAATCGTGAAGGTGGAAGATCATAATGGTCTCCTTTATTCATCAAAGCACCCAAAAACAAATCTGACAAAGGGCTGGTGAAATTGTTGACTAAGATTTTGAATCTCACTAGAAATAGACTCCCCTCATGCCATGAGCAACCTTCAATCCATGACTTTGGTATTGAAATTCGTTGGTGTTAACCACCGCTTGCCCTTGGAGTCTTGTAAATAAATGACCATAGAAAGCTAAACACACATCATGCAAAGGGCTAGCGAACAGAGATACAATGCAGAATAGAGGCACTTTTTTTTTTTTAAAATATTTCTTCCTTGGGAAGACTTTTCTCATCCCATCTTCACTTCCATTCACCAAGAAATCTATGACTCTTCAAAAATACCAACCAAATGACTACAATCAGAAACCAACCATCGAAACCATTGGTGGTGCAAAGAGCCCTTCAAAAGAGGCACGGACAACAACAACACTTGCTTGGTAAGACTTAGGGTTTTCGATATTAGAAGGCTATGTGAGACTGAGAGTAGCACGTGCGAGAGTTTGCAACATGAGTTCCCTCGTCGGAGAACGAAGAGGGAATGCGGTGAAGTGAAAACGCGAGGTGAAACCCATAAGGGTTGGTTCCTCTCCTCTCCGCGGCTGAGCTGGATCGTCGTCTGGTGAGAAATGAAGAAGACAAAGATGCTATGGAGGGTCAGAACAGAGAGGTGGACTGACGAGACGACCGAATGTGGTGTAGTGTGATTCCGACATCGAGAAGGCGACACATGAAAAACACACACCCGAGCTCGGCCGAAGAAAGACAACGTGTGTCGACGCGAGGAGAGGAATCTGGTCCTAACTTCGATGGGGTTGAGTCGCGATCCTTGAGGTGCACCTAACCCTTGTCTTCGTCAGAGAAAAGGACGACAACGACTGAGGTGAACATCAAACATTTGTGGCGCTCTTGGTGGCGCATGGATGAGAAGTAGCCCACGACACCAGCGGGGTTGGCCGTCGCTCGAGTAGGCGATCCTAATCTGCTGGTCACCGGTCAAAACTGTGATGGTGGCCGGCGGCGTATGGAGGCCGGTGGCGGAGAGCGGCGGTTCACAGTGGAAAAACAGCGAACGAAACACTGGAAATATATGATGTTATTAGGAGAGTAGGACTGCCCATTGAGCTATATTAGAAAAGATGAAATTTTTAGGCCGGCGGTGGCTAGCGTCGCCACCAGCGACAACAAAGACAGAGTAGGAAGAGACTCAGACAACCTGCTCTAATACCAACTTGAGATTGAAATTGTAAAATAATTCTCAAGGGCTTAAAAGATCCCTTTCACTCTCATTCTATATATAAGAATGTTCTGATACAAAATATGGTAGTTCTGATACAATAATGATAAATAGGGTAAATACTCTAACAATGATAGGGTAAACACTCTAACAATGATAAATAGGGTAAATATTCTAATACTCACCTTACAAGCTGATTTTATGATAATGATTTAAGCTTAAACTCATTCCCTAGTATAGTATCTGAGCTTCTAGACTAGAACAAGATGCCTTGTCTAGGTTTTTGCTTCTCAAAGTCACTAGACATTGTCCAAGAAACATGTAGTACCTAGATGTAGATTTTTTGTCAACAATTTAACTTGCATAATATGCATGACTATAGATCTTTAGGGTCAACGTGTCTCCTTTCCTAAAGAATAACCCTTTTCCTAGGGTTGACTTCAACTACTGAAGAAATTTTACAACTGCTTGCATGTGTCTTTCTCCTAGATCATGCATAAATTGATTTACTACACTAATTGCATAAACAATATATGGTCTTATGTGTGAGAGATAAATAAATTTTTCTACTAATCTCATTTATTAGTTTTTTCACACTCGAGATGTTCATTTCTTGATGTGAGTGGTGTTGCGATTCTACATCAACTAGGAATAAGGTTAGATTATAATATATATATATATATATATGTGTGGTGCAACCCTTCCGCTGATGTATATATATCTTAAGCATGGAACTAGCCATTAATGGGTGATCCGATAGTGGATGGAATGATATATCCAACAAACACAAACATCACTAGGATAGGCTTTAACCTAACTCTGATACCATGTTAAGAAGTATACTTTAAGTTTAACTCAACCCTACAGAACAGGCTTATAAAATGAGGTTTGCACTTATTTATATATTCTAAATTGGCCTTATCAGTAGTCGATATGGGACTTCCAACAAGAAAAAACTAAAAGTGTAACCCACTAATTTGTAGCTCACGTCGCCCTATCTATGAAATAGACAAGAGAAAGGAAATCAGAGGTGGTGTTATTAGGACTACAAGAAAGAATTCTTGGAGGAGATGGTGCTTCTATTTGTTGTTCCTCTCATTTTATGCAGTAAAAGCCTCCTATTACTTTCTCTTTTCCAAGAAATTTGGTTCCTAACCGTAATTTACTCTCCAATAGAGATTCCATGGATGGGTCAGTTAGCGTATTCCATTAATTGGTGTTCAAAATCTTACAGTTTTGCCAAAGAGCCAAACTCACTTGGATTCAAACAAGATAAGATGCACTTTGACTTGGTGGAGTTTTTGAAATAGTCCTTGATACATAAGACTAAGTATGCTTCCTCCTTCCCTGAAATTCATCAGTGCGAGAATTTGGTACACTGTCATCTAATCACATGGGCTGGGCAGTCCATGCCCTAGTTTTATCAGAACATGTGTCGCAATGTGCCACATGTTATTTGTTCTAATGATCGTCACATGAAGATCATGACCCAGAAGTTCTGGTGGAAGCTACAGGCTGATCAAATTGCTCATAACCCAATGGTTTTTTGCCATCAAGTGGTACCTCCAGCTACAGTGCTCAGGCTGTGTACAGATCCTTATCTTTTCATGACACTTATATCTAAACCAAGATCTAGCCATGACAATAGTGGTTTTCTTCAATGCTGAACCAGCCACACAGATTTATGTGTAGCCTCATTCCCTCTTGTATATCTCTTACATTTTGGCTTTACAATTTAGATTGTACCTTACCCTCTTCCCGGTGTATTTTTTCTTGTTATTAATTGTTTCTGAACAAAAAAATAATACAGAGTAATTATGGTCAGGGCAGATTTACAATCATTGGCTCTCCAATATTAAGGATTGGTGTATAAGCAGACAACTATGGTGGGGACACAGGATACCTGTATGGTACATTGCTGGAAAAGACAATGAAGAGGAGTATATAGTTGCTAGAAATGCTAAGGAAGCACTTGAGAAAGCTCGCAAGAAATATGGGAAGGATGTAGAAATATATCAAGATCCTGATGTTCTTGATACTTGGTTTTCTAGGTAGTTTATTTCATATATCTATTTCATTTTTAGATGCATCTGGATGACTTTATTTTTGTACATAGTCGAAATGAGAATTCTGTATTGTATCTATCCAGTGTTTATAAATGTATTTGGGCATCCATTTAGCACATTATAATGTATGGGGATTGAGTGTATGGCATGGCATTTTTTGTTTATGCTGCTAAACACGTGTCTTGTACTTGGTAGATAGATTCTCACATTTCTTTTTTGTTTTCCTCTTTTTTCTTTTTTGTGATCCATATTTATGCTTTTTATGCCGCCTACCCTCACTTGCATTGAATTTTATTCTATTGCCTCACCAATTACAGATAATTGAAGTCTACGGAGTCCTCTCTTTCCTCATTTCTTCTTTGTAAATGGCAATTTTCCTTGTACTTTTCTGATAACAAAGAACAGAAATAGGGAGTGCAGAAAAGATAAAAGGCACATGAAAGAAGAGAGCAAAATACTGTCCCAAAGTTAGAGCTTGACACCATGAACTTCCATTTCTATTTCCAAATTCTCCATAAGATCCCCCCATTTCCTCTTTTCTCCATATAACAAATTTCAAAGAGTGGTGCTCCCTATTTCCTCTTTAGTAATTTCAGTAATGCTTTTAATGGTGTTTCTAGATATCCATGTTGAGGGACTGGGCATCTCTGCACCTTTTATTTCCTCTTATTTTCTTTACTTATTCCAAATATACTCCCATCTATTTGTAAACTCTTATTTTTTCATGTTTGTGTATTATTAAAACGTTCTTCATGTCTTTTAAAATTTTCCTTTCTGGGTAAAGTTGTTCTAGAATTATGTATTCTTTCTTCTGCTAATGGGAATATGGACATTGAAAGGGGTGAATGAAAACAAATGCTCTGTTTCTTTTTGGAAGGATTTTTGGTTTAGGCATTCATTGGTCTTCTTTGAAGCATTTTGCTTAGCGTTTCTTCCCTGAGTTTCAATCTGCTGAACTATCATGTGTAGGCTAATTGTGTTGTAGTTGCTCAAATCGTTTGATGAAATTATTTTTGGGCAAATCTTAAACCTGATGTGGCAATTTTCAGTTGTTAAATTTCTTGTGATTTTTCTGTCAGTTGTTTGGGCTAACTATAAACTCATCTTTTATCAGCGCACTTTGGCCTTTTAGTACCCTTGGATGGCCAGCTACATGTGCAGACGATTTTAAGCGATTCTATCCTACCACAATGCTTGAAACTGGGTATGTACTTCTGATTCTTAGTGCCGATAAAGATTTTACTTCACTCAGAAAAAATGCAGATCAAAGTGTGCTACCCTCTGGAAAATATAATGATGATATAACTTAGCCTGGAAGCAAGCTATTCTGCAATAAATGCTATCTTGCGGCTGGGTTAAGTATTTATGCATTATGCAATTTTAATTACTTTAAAAAATGATTTTTAACTTATACACAATCTAATTTGAAGGTAATAAAATGTGCATCTTCTGTTATTGAAAGTAAGTTTGAAAACCTCCAACCGAGGTGGAGGCTCTCCTTCTTGCTCATTAGTCACGCACCAATCAACACCAGAAAAACCTTTTTCCTACTACATTACTCGTCTACTTCTGAACATCCACAATCTTCCAGGTTTCAGCAATAAAATACAACTCTAGAGGAAACTGCAGTCACTTTTCTGTATGTGATGGTGCCGTAGTTCTCCTGGCCGTGGCCGTGGTGGTTGTTTTGCTAACTTTCAATGTTAGATTTGCCTCAAATATGGTCACACTACTAATGTATGTGTTTTTCGTTCTGATTCATCTTTTCAACCCCATGAATCTTTGGGTCTCTATGATCCGACCACCAATCAACCTCTGCACATCTCTACCACATCCTTCACTCCTTCATCTCAATCCCCTTTTTTTGCCACTTCTGCTATTTCTCTTGCCTCCAATGTGCCCACTACTATGCTAGCCAATTCATCCACTCCAGACCCTTTTACTACTTGGATCCCTGATTCTAGAGCCTCCTTCCATGTTATTGGAGACTCTCAAAATATTCAATAGTTCAAGCATTTTAATGGTCTTGATCAAATTTACATTGGCAACGATGAGGGTTTGAATGTTCTTGGTTCTAATTCTACATGTTTTAGCCATCCTAACTCAAACTTTTCTTTATATCTTCACAACTTACTGCTTGGTCCATCTATTACTAAAAATGTCCTAAGTGTCACTAAATTTTCCCTCAATTGTGGTGTTTACTTTGAATTTTATTGAATATAGTAAAATTAGATATAAGATTAATCTCTCTTGTGTCTAAAACACACATAAGGTAATATATTTATAATGAAGAATGATACAAATATATATGAAACCAAACATAAATATAGTAAATAGAAGATATTATTAAAAAAAAATTAACAATGTCTACCAATATCAAACTATAGCAAAAGTCTACGTTTCCTTAATTAACATAAAACACTATATATCTAACATTCCTCTCGCATCTTGCATTGCATCAAAGACATATTTTTATTGGATGGCATCAGATTGCTGTTATAAATTGCAACTTGTGTGGGAGCAAAATTCCTTGTGGCGGTTTTCTCGCTTTGGGTTGCATGATGCAGTTTTATAAGCTAAAACTTAAGCACAACTTTTTATTGCTTCCAAGCCCAATTACTTAACCCCGCACACCCCATTACCAATCTTACTCTATTATGAGTTTCTAGTGCAATATAATAATTGTGTGCATGTATGAATTCCGTAAATTTTTAAGGATCTTACTACTATCTGTTGATTTATGATCTACAGTTTGGTTTCCAATCTTGAGTAAGATCTTGATTTTTGCTCATGGAGAAGTTTATTTCATTTTTCTTCTCTTAAAAGTGCTTTTGGAAAAGCTAGCTAAGTAGACTTTGCATATAATATAGGTCTTGCAATGCTCATAAAGATGTGCAGCTGCATGTTTTGCACATCTTCAAATTTTGACATTGATCTAGTTTGATTCTCAACCTATTCATAATTTTGTGATATTCTGAACAATGAGGGAACCATGTCAGTATCGAACACCCTGCTCTCAATGTCATAGCAAGTACTAAAATCCTTCTTCAAGGAAAAAATGTTATTTAAGTCATCCATATCTCTTTAGTAGAGGAATATCATATAGTTTCTACTTATCTTAGGAAACAAAGAATGCCACATCTAGGTCATGATCACTAAATCCTCCAGCATAAATGTGCTCTTATCATGGCCGTCCTTTCAAAATCCTCTAAATGTACTAACTCCACTACAAATTTTTATGGCCACCAAATTGGTAAGGGCCTATTACATTTGGATGATCATTAGGATCTAAAGGAATGAATATCATCTCAAATATTTGGTCTTGAGACAAAGGTCACGAATTTGATCCTTGTAGGATCTACACCTATGGGCTACACAAGTTGATACTAACGGTGGTGCAAGACAGCTTGTAATGACTCCATTGATGTGCGATTGCCAGTGTTGTCATCATTGGTTTGGGGCACACCTTTCTGGTCCACCATTGACAAATAAAGCCAATAATGGCAAGCAATGGACGTTGTGGTGGTGGATGTTGATATGGAAGTGGAAATATAGATCTCAAGATTAGGAGCTCAAATACCAACTTGATCTATATAAAAAAGTAAAGAATTATTTTATTAATAAGAAACACACCCCTCCTACATTCTCATCACCTTGTAGCAATCAAATTCTCTAAATAAGGAAATAAAGGTATGCTGAAATGAATAGGAAGATTGTTAAGATATTGTTTTCCTAATTACTAAGGAGATATTGAGGATATTTTAATTGTAATAATCCTCCACTTACGCAAGTGTCTCGTGCTTGTATGAAATTTCTAATTGCAGCCTTGTGTCTAATGCTTTACTCTAGTTCATTTCATATTTAGTTGTGATTTTAGTCTTAGAAATTTGCATTAATTATGATTTTGCTTCCAAAAACTTAAAAAAATCTTTTCTAGCTCCTTAAAATTTGAAAAAAATATGGTTTTAGTCCCTTAATACTATATTTGGAAGACTAAAATAAGGTTTTTAAGATTTAACAGGATAATAAATTGTTTGTAGCACCAGGGATTAGAATTTTTTATTTTTTATTTTTAGGGACTAAAATCTTTTATAAATTTTGGACCAAATCAAAGTTACTCCAAATTTTAAGGACTAAAATCATAATTAAATCTATGGTCTATTTCTCTACTATTTATTTCATTGGGTAGTTCTATAAAGTAATACTACTTTTTACATATTGACAGGCATGATATATTGTTCTTTTGGGTCGCAAGAATGGTGATGATGGGGATTGAATTTACTGGAACGGTTCCATTTTCTTATGTTTATTTGCATGGACTCATCAGGGATTCACAGGTGATTTCAAGTTATACATGTATTTTGGGTTCCAACTTTTTGCACCCTACAATTTCTTGAACACCTCCCACATTATTCTAGAATACCTTGTGCTCTGGAACAACTTTACAGAATGTACAAAACTCATGTTCCGAAATGCAAGGGATGTGCCACAAGAAAATTGTGGAGTGTAGAAAGAAACACTATGTATTTTGTAATTACTATGGTGTTACCAAAACATCTTTTTGTTTCATGATATTAAATCTTATATTTTATGTAATGGCTTTGTAAATTGAAAAACTTTATGCTACTATTACTTAACAAAATATATGGAACAATTCAAACTTGGCAAGTCATGTGCTTCCATTTTTATTTTGAAAAGTCAAAACTTAGTTGGAAACTTGGCATCTCAAGTGTCAGGTATTAGTGTTTTCATTGGCTTTGGAATATTGATATGTTCAATTACTATACCAGCCAGGTCAAGGGATAACTCAAAGCTCTCTAATCTTCTAAGGTTTAACTTGCTATGTTTGATCATTTTGCGTTCTCCTCTTGGTTAATACAGTTGAAAACTTTGCACCTCAAGTGTTAGGTATTGTTAAGAAGTGGACTTTAAGTCTAACTCAACCCCATAAAACCGACTTGTAAGGTGAGGTTTGCACCCACTTATATATTATAAATTGGTCTTATCTCTAATTGATATAGGACTTTCAACACACCCCTCTCACGCCGAGGTATAGATATCATCTCGAGCGTGAGACTAGACATTATGAAGAGTTGCCTAATTTTTAAAATACAACTTCATCTCCTCATTTTCACAAAATTTCAACTCTTGAAGGAGTTGTTTAATCCCCACAAGTTTATATGCAGCTAGGGCCATAGGTCTATGTTCAACTTTTGCACTAGATCAAGCAAAAACACTTTGTTTCTTACTTTTTCAAGGTATAAGATTCCCTCCAAGGAACACACAATATCTTGTTTAAGATCTCATGTCAATTGGACAACTTGCCCAATTTACATGATAATACCCAAAGAGTTGATTATTTCCTTTATTCTCATACAACAATCTTTATCCTAGGGTCCTTTATAGATATTTGAGAATGCATTATCATAGCATTCTAGTGATCAATGTTAGGGTTCTACAGAAATTGACTCAACTCCCATTGGGTAAGAGAGATAAGGTCTTTGTTATAGTGATATATAAGAGTTTTGCTAGATACCTACTTAGTTCTGGAAAAGTTCACCTTGGTGTCATTAACTTTTTGATTTGGTTCATAGGACTATCAGCAGGCTTGCAATTTGTCAGGCATGTCTCGTAAGTATCAACATTTCTTTGTTAAATGATGACACTTTCGTTAGAAAGCCTAGATCTTTAGTTTGAAAGGGGCCGAATAAATGCTTTTTTATTTGGGCAATTTTAGTGATATCATTTCTTGTAATAAAAATCTCATCAACATAGACCATATGATAAACATGTGTCCTAGGAGAAGTATATCAATAAAACACTAAATGATCTGTCCCGCATAGTTTCAATCCAAAAATCTACACAATATGACTAAATTATTCAAACCAAGTTCGAGGTGATTTTTTCTGGCTAAAGAGAGACTTATGTAATTTACAAATTGAACTAGACTCCCCATAAGCAATAAATCCATGAGGTTGCTTCTCGTTGATTTTCTCCTCTATATCACCATGAAGAAAGACATTTTTTAATGTGAAGCAAGTGAAGAAGCCACGAGCAAATGGGAACTATAGTAAAGGAAAAGACAAACAATGTTGATCTTAGCCTTAGAAGAAAAAATATCATGGTAGTCCTGGCTATAAATCTGAGTGGATCCCTCTAGCTAATGGGTGAGCTTCACGTCCATGGATTTCATCAATCATTGTTCGAAGTCCCACATCAACTAGGTATAAGGCCAATTTACATTATTTAAGTGCGTGCAAACCTCACTTTACAAGCTAGTTTTGTAAAGTTAGGTTAAGTTTAAATTTCATTTCTTATTATGGTATTCGAGCTTAGAGCCTATCTTAGCAAAATTTTTTATTAATTTAGTCTATTGGTCATGTTCAATATAATAAAGAAATTATGTATGAGATTAATCTCCCTTTGTATTGAATATGCACATAGGGTACTAATAATAACAAACTAACTAAAGATAAAAGATAAAGATAAGATATCTATATAAGATATCTAATAATCTAATATATCTAACACTTTCCCTCAAGCTGGTACATACAAATTGTATGTACCAAGCTTGTTACAAATATAATCAATTCTCAGTCCCTTTAAAGACTTAGTGAAAATATCTAGTAACTGATCATTTGAGTTAACGAACTCAGTCTTGATGTCTCAAAATACAATCTTCTCTAGAATGGAATGACAGTCAATTTAAATGTATTTGGTCCTTTCATGAAAGACAGGATTGAAACTGATATGATATGAAGAGCTGCCTGAAGAATATTTCTATTGAAGAATGATATAAGTATATATGACAACCAAATATAAAAATGGTAAATCGAAGATATTTTTAAAAACTATATCTATCAATATAAAAAATGTACGTTTCCCTAATTAACATAAAACGTAATATATCTATCAGACTAAAATCCACTTCTTAACATTATTTTTTTCTATATTTGAGAGAAGTAAAATAAGGAAACCCAAAGTATACAAACTTTCTTAATTGCATATCATCATATCTATGTATTATTTTAATATATAAATTCAGCACATTCTTTTGGTAGAAATTCTATATTAGTGTATGGAAAATTAGAAATTGATTTTATAAAACATAAAGCACTTTGATAATTATGTTTTGGTCAAAGAGCATAAATAGTGACACACTTAGTTATGTAATTGTTCGATTTTTTAAATATTTTCTACAAAATCATTTTGTAAACATGGCTTGGTTTTAGTGCTGTCAAAATGGGTTGAAACCCGTGAGCCAACCCGGCTCACGGGTTTGAGCCGGGTTGGGTTGGAAAAAAAGGCAAAAATTTTGATGTGAGCCAATTTTGACCCGGCTCACACGGGTTGAACCTGTGGTAGGTCGGGTTGGCTCACCAACCCACCTATTTTTTTTAATTAAATTAATTATTCAAATCCTATTTTTTTTATTGAAATCAAATTAATTAAATTAATTATTCAAAATGCACAACCTTTACTTAGCGATAGAGCCTTTCGCGCTGTTGTCTTTCCAAAAGTTCCCTCCTGGAAATAAAACCCTAAGATTATAGATTGAATAATATTATAGATGGAGATAAAGAAGATGATTCAAGAGAGCATAATACTGTGGATTTATCCATTCAGGACTCCAATTTAATAGATGGATAATTCAGGAATATATCATTTGTTTTATCTTGTTTTAGACCTATCTACAAGCATGACAGTTTTATCTTGTGCTATATATTTTTGTTAACGACTATATGTAGTTTCTTGGTCAAACGGTTGTGTATGTCTCATTAAACTAAATTGGTAAAATTTTATGCTTGATTGCTTAGAATATATATAACAATATATTTCTTTTGTTTCATTTTCTTTTATATCAATTGGTCCAATTATTACTGTTTCAATTTGATCGATCAAAGTAACATGTTATAAGAATCTGAGAAGAAGAGGGTGAAAAAAAAGTTAATTAAGTGAGCCAATGAGCCAACCCGTTTAACCCACTAACCCGTGGTGGGTTGGGTCGGGTTCAAATTATTTCGGCTTGCTAATAAATGAGCCGGGTTGGGTTGGCTCACTAAGTGACCAACCCGTGGTGGGTCGGATCGGGTCGGGCCGAGTTATCCGTTTTGACAGCTCTACTGGGTTTTAAACTTATGAACTTTAAGGTCTAACCTATGCATGTCTGTAAACTGATTATGTAACAATTGTATTATTTTCAGGGAAGAAAAATGTCTAAAACATTGGGAAATGTAGTAGATCCCCTTGACACTATCAAAGATTTTGGGACAGATGCTTTACGTTTCACACTAGCTTTAGGCACAGCTGGCCAGGTTTGTTTTGCTGTATTCTAATTGTAGACTGTTGTTTATTCCATGAAAAAATTGATTATCTTAGATGCAGATGGGATGCTGTTTTTCTCTTCCAGGACCTTAATTTGTCAACTGAGCGGTTGACCTCCAACAAAGCCTTCACAAACAAATTGTGGAATGCTGGCAAATTTATATTGCAGAACCTGCCTAATGAGAATGATACGTCTGCTTGGGAAAAAATATTGTCTTATAAGGTAGGGACACTCTTAGCATCCAATGATTAGACAGCTAACCCTCTCCCCTCTTTTTAATGAGTTATACATGTTTAAAAGGATGACACCCCAGTTAGCACTTTCTAAATCCCCTCTTTCTTATTTCGTCACTAATAAAAATCTTTTTTTCAACTTTTTTCTCTTTAGATAAAAGAAGAAATTAATTAAGATGGAGAGAAAGTTACAAAGGGAAAGGAATAGCACAAAGCACAAAAAGAAAGGAGAAAAATGAATGTAAAATCAACTAGTTGCATCAAACTGTAGCTGATGTTGGACATTGTAAAAAAAGTTAGCCTCTTCCTACCTAAAATTAAGAATTAAATTAGGGACCTCGGACACCCAACATTCAACCTGAATGTTGAAAAAGGAATCCCACAAGGAGTCTTAAACACAGCGGTGTAAGAACAAGTATGTGCTTGGTTCTGAGCTTTCACTACTACATTACACACATCAAGGAAAAAGCCTGATGGCTCTTACAAACATGAAAATGTCATTGGTAATTATTTTATTGAGAACAATGTCCAAATAAAAGATGTGACCTATGACAGACTTGATTTCCATAACAAGAAGAAAACATCAAACAACCAATTTGAATTGTGGGATAAAAGCTTTGCTCAAGAACACTTCAGGAATTCCCTACTCTTTAAGTTGTGAAAGAAGTTACATTTCTACTGAGTAACATTACCTTTCATGCTAAAAATTTCTTATGTGAGACGAGAAGAGACTTAGATATCAGAATGGTATAAGGGAAACTTGTGGTCCTCTTGGAAGTAGACATAATAATTGTTGCCTAGCTTTGAACAAAGCCAAGACTTAAATGATATCGTAAATACTAGATTATTAGAATAAAAGTATCCTTAATATCTCCATAATGATTAGGAAAAAAATAACTTTAGAATCTTGTTATTCGGGTTAGTATATTTTTATTTCCTTATTTTAAAGAGTTTGATTATTATAAATAGATTTGGTATCTTGAGCAATGTTTAAGATCCAAATGATGAAGCTCATTGTTTCTGTTTATAATAGTCAAACCCATTAAAATAAGGAAATAAAATTACATTGGCTCGAATAGGAAGATTCTAAATAAAATCATCTTGAGTGGAAGTGTTAGAATAAGCATCTTAAATAGAATTTATTGAAAAGTTGTGTGCTTTGTTTGTACCTAGTTTCTAGATATGACCTTATTCTTTTCTCTTCCGTCTCATTCATTGTATCTAAAATCTCCAATGTCATTATAAACATGAGATCCTAAGAGAGGGAAATCACTCTCAAATTCATTATCTATTCTTTTTTATTCATCTCAAGTGGATAAAAATCATACTAGTTGACCCCAAAATAAAGGTGTTGAAGACCCCACTTCATTTTGAATTAAGACCAAATTATAATATATATAAGTGAATGCAACCTGACCTTAAAAGTTGGTTTTATGAGGTCGAATTAGGCTTAAATTTCACGTTTTGAAGATGGTATAAGAGACATACAAAACCTATCCTAGCAAGGTGTTGGTCCTCATGTTTAGGACTAAAATAGTGGATTGTTAGGATTAAAATATCCTCAATATCCATAGTGATTAGGAAAATTATGTTTAGAATTTTTCAATTCATTTCAACATATTTGTATTTCCTTATTTTAAAGAAATTGAGTATTTCAAACAGAAATGATGAGAATGTAATTTGTGTGATTGTTATCAATTAAATGATTTTTTATTTCCTTACATTGTTCAAGTGATAGTATATAGCTTTTGAAAATCATGAAGTGAATACTTAAGAATATAGGGTTGCTGAAGAGCTTTTGGAAAAAACAGTCATCAGACCCTTCATTTATATAAAATCATAAGTCTTGAATCAATACAAAGGGAGAGAATCTCTTGATTATAGGGATGATGCAATCTGACGTTAAATGAAAGGATAAAAGCAATAATAATGTAAGAATAATATTGAATCAAATATAACAAAACTCTCAACAAATTTGCATCAAACCTCATCCCACCTGTCATGGTGTCACTGTGTCAGGAGACTCCTTTATACCTCAGGATTCAACCAAAGTACCACAATTATATTTTCATTCAGGATCTAGGAATTGACTCATGAGGCTTGATGCAAATAATATGTCAAGTCTAGTTATGGTAAGGTAATTCGGCTTTTTCACGAGAGTTTAGTATTCCTGGATCTAAGAAGGGATTCCCTTCTGATATGAAACAAGTTTGGTGTTGCTAACTTAAGAATTATACTTGTTTCTTAAAAGCTTGAATAAAAATTGTCTTCATGCTCATTATTTATATAAACAAAAGGAGAGAATCCCTTGATTATGATACAATTGAACATTAAATGAAAAGATAAAAAGGGTAATATTGTAAAAATAGCACTAAATCAAATCAAAATAAATCGTTGTCAAATTTCATCAAATCTTCGTTGACTATTAGTAGGAACTCTACAGACATGTGAAAGTGAAGCAAATAATAAACTTGAAAAGTTAGTATGATCAATTTATTGTGACACTTATCATTTTAATGCAGGATGTTTGCTTAATATTCATACTGCAGTTACTTCTAGCTTGGCGGATGTTTGCTTAACACTAAACATATTGTCTTAACTAAAACTTTTTTTATTGTGTTCAGTTTGACAGTGAAGGCATTGTGGTTAATCTTCCTTTACCTGAGTGTTGGGTGGTAAGGAGTTTTTGTTTTTAGATTTTGTATGTTGATAATGTTGCTTGTCTGTGATAATCTTGATTCAATTTTTTAGGTGTCAAAACTTCATTTGCTCATTGAATCTGTCAGTGCAAGCTATGACAAATTTTACTTTGGAGAAGTGGGACGAGAAATATATGACTTCTTTTGGGCTGATTTTGCTGATTGGTATGTTGCTTTTATACTAGTTGTACTATGTGTTTGTGTTTCTATTGGTGATCTTTATGGGTCTTTGCATTGCGTTTGAGTAATGCTCTCTGATCTTTTAGGTACATTGAGGCTAGTAAAGGGCGTCTTTATCACTCTGGAGTTGGAGGCAACTCTGTTGCTTCAGTGGCACAGGCTGTTCTGTTATATACTTTCGAGAACATACTCAAAGTTCTGCATCCTTTCATGCCATTTGTAACTGAGGAGCTGTGGCAGGTAACTTTGATGCACTATATATATATATATATATATATATAACACAGCACAGAAAACAAAGTTATAGTGATGCTTTTGTATGTTTCTGTAATTTCTTGCTTTTAGGTTGATGGGACTTATTATTAAACATATTTATGATGATGTTTTCAAGTCTTTGCCATTCAGTTAAACTATGTTGTCTCCTAAATAAACAAAAATGCATGGATTGAATCTGGAGAAGCCTAGGCTTCTCAGAATCACAATTGGGAATTTTAGCTTCCCCTTTAATAGCTATTTTCTTAGGGTTGTTTCTGCAACTATTTGGATGTTGGATTCTTATCACATATGAAATAGTAAAATCGCTACAATCATCTATAAAAGTAAGAAACCAGCGGGCACCATAAACATTTGGGACAGTTGAGGGACCCCACACATTGGTATGAATTAAATAGAAGGGAAAAATGCATGTATTATTACTAATTGGAAAAGGAACACGTTTGTGCTTAGCAAGCTCACACACTTCAGAATTGAGATTTGCCACATCTAATTTGCTAAAAAGGTAAGGGAATAACGATTTTATGACCCTAAAGGAAGGATGTCCGAGGTGACAATCATGTAGGAAGACCTTCTCCCTGTTGGTCTTTATTGAATCAGAGAAAAAAGGTGTTGTTTTCCAAGTCTGGTGGAAGATTTGGGTGGTCCAATTAATACAAGTCATTCCATTCTCTAGCATGTCCAAGTATCCTCCCCTAGTACTTGTTCTGTAGAACACATTGTCACAAAAATAACATTACATGAAAGATCCTGTATGAGTTTTTTTATGGAAATCAAATTGACAGATAATTTAGAAATATGAAGGACATTCTTAAGGGTTATGGATGGGCTTATTTGGACTTCTCCATGACCTACTCCAATCATTAGGGAGCCATCATTTGTTGATATTTTCTTGTTGCTAGGGCAAGGGGTGTAAATTGAGAAATGTTTGGGTAGGGGTGTCATGTGGTCGGTAGCCCCAGATTTTAGTATCCGATATGGGTTATGGTTTTTATCTAAGGCATTAAGTTCAAAAGAAGAACACTCACCAAGCGTACTTGAATGTGCTAGAGAACAACTACTTGGTGACTTATCCATCTTTTTGAGGAATGATCTCATATGTTCGTTCTTTTTGAGGAATGATCTCATATGTTCGTTCTACTTCATCCTAGTTAAGTTGAATCGCACCTCTATTTTCTTCGTCTGTTTCAACACTTATGTGTGCTTGTCCTCCCTTTCTAGTCTTGTCTCCTTTTTCTCCCTACTCCTTGTCACAATTATGGGATCCCCAATCTCTACTAGGTGGCTTTCCATGTAGCTTCCAACGTTTATCACGAGTGTGGCTAGGCTTGTTACAGAAGGTACACCAAATTCCTTCATCTTTCTTCTCGATATTGGCTATTCCCCCCTTTTTCGAGTCTATCATCATGGCTGATCCGAAAGCTATCATTGCTGAATTTTCCATGGTTGGGGTTTCCAACATTATTCCTCTTTTGCCTTCTGCACTTCTGACCATAGCTACTACTTCATTTATTCCTAGAATTTTGTCTTTACCAAGAATCTGGACTCTCACTTGATCAAAATCAGAGTTAAGCCCCACCAAGAAATCATAGACTCTATCTTGCTCAATATACTCTTTGGGCATTGCTGAATCATCTGAGCACTTGGCATTCATGACCCTGTAATGACCCTGTAATGGTCTAATTCTATCCATAGGGATTTGAGTTGATTGGCATACCCTATAACAATCTTGTTTTCCTGTTTTGCAGCCACACTCTTCACCTTCACATCATATAGTTGAGCAGCATCTTTAGCTTTGGAATATGTATGCTCCATGGCATTCTGATAGGAGGCTGAGAGTCTATGAGAGGAGAAGGAAGAGTTAGTAGAGTTAGTTACTCTAACTGTCTTAACAGTTAGGAAAGACGCGGGATAGACTTGTATATATAGGAAGTAGTTATATGTTGAGGGGACTTTTGATTGCTTGCATTCTTTGAACAGGAAACGTTATTCCTGTGGGGGAGGTTAGGCTCCCATAACTACTCTGTATATGAATTTCTTACTGGGAATACTAAGTGTGGAGGTTAATTCAGTGTTCGGTTGAATGTTAGTGAGATTCTTCCCTAGGTTTCCTAATTGGAAACCCAACAATTTGGTCCGACCTGCCGGATCCGAGAAATGGAGAGTGCAACGGAGGCGAGATTGGAAGCGATTGAGATAACGATGGAAGGGATGAAGGCGGAATCGGTGGCGGTACGGAGGGACTTACAGCAAATCATGAAGATGTTGGGGAAGCAAGTCGTTCAGGCAGAAGGGAGTTCCGATGATAGTTCCGTAAATGACAACCGCCAAAGAGTCGGGAGGGAGGTCGGAGACGGAGGAACCGGCGATAGGAGTGATGAACAGAAACCGTGGAGAAGAAGGGTGGAATTGCCCTCTTTTGATGGGGCGGAACCACTGAGTTGGCTCAATAGAGCCGAGAGGTTTTTCAATATACAGAAGGTGTCCAACGACGAGGAGAAAGTCGAAATTGCGTACGTCAGTATGGAGGGGAGTGCGGCGTATTGGTTCACCTTTTGGAAGGAAAAAGCGAGGAATCGATCGTGGGAAGGACTAAAGGCAGCCATGATCAACCGTTTTGGAGGAGTATTTAGGGGAACGGTGTTCGAGAGGTTGGCGACTGTACGCCAGACGGGTACGGTGGAGGAGTTCGTTCGGGATTTTGAGGTATTGATGGGGCAGACGAGGGGCATACCTGATGAGCAGGTACTGGGTTATTTTTTGGCGGGATTGCGTGACGATGTAAAGGTCCAGGTGCGAATTCAAAACCCATCGGAATTGATGGAGGCGATGCGGATTGCTCGGGATGTCGAGGGGGCTATCATGCAAGCACAGGGAGGATACGGGAATGGGGTCAAAGTTAACCTGCTGGGAACACGATCAACGGGGACTGTGATGCGATCGGAACCCAATCGAAACGCGACTCCACAAACGGCGAGAACGGAGAGTACGGGATCAGGGAGAAGAGATGGGGTGACGACGCATGCAAATGCGAGAGTGGGTGCAAACGCTGGGAACGAAAACAGAGGGAGGATGGTGAGAAATCTACCATACCCAGAATTTCTCAAAAGAAAGGAGGAAGGTCGGTGCTTCCGTTGCGGAGGACCGTTTGCACCAGGCCATAGGTGTACTGAGAAGAGCCTACGCGTGTTGCTATTAGCCGAGGATGAGGAGGAAGATGAATGCGAAGAAGTGGGAAGCCTAGAAGAGAAACCCATGGAGTTATCCGCCTGCTCCGTTGAAGGATTAACAACACCCAAGACCCTGAAGTTGAGAGGACGAATTGGAGAGAGAGAAGTGGTGGTACTCGTAGATAGTGGCGCAAGCCACAATTACATCAGCCGGAAGTTGGTGGAGGAGTTAGAACTGCCTATGATTGACACACGGCCATATTCGGTTAGTTTAGGGGATGGACACAGGAGGATGACGCGTGGTCGCTGCGAGAAAATAAGAGTGGAATTGGGAGACGCCACAGTCGAGGAGGAGTTCTTTGTCTTTGAACTAGGAGAAGTGGACGTCATTTTGGGTGTTGCATGGCTGGGAAATTTGGGAGAAGTGAGAGTTAATTGGGGGGAGATGACGATGATCTACAACGTGGACGGCAGGAAGATTAAGATACGGGGTGACCCAACATTGGCGCGACAGCTGGTAGAGCCCAGAACGTTGTCCAAGATAGTGGATGCTGAGTCATGGGCATTAGTGTGGAGTCTGAATGGGGTGGAGCAGGAGAGAGATGACGGGTGGAGCGGTGATTTGACGGGAGAGCAGAAAGCAGAGTTGGAAGCGCTGTTACAAGCGCACTATGGCGTTTTCCAAGAAACAAAAGGGTTACCCCCATCACGTGACAAAGAGCACAACATTACACTTAAGGAGGGAGTGGATCCTATAAATGTCCGCCCCTATAGGTATCCACACTTCATGAAAAGTGAGATCGAAAAGCAAGTGACAGACATGACAAAAGCGGGGCTCATCCGACCCAGTTCTAGCCCATTCTCCAGCCCCGTAATATTGGTGAAGAAGAAGGACGGTAGTTGGCGTTTCTGTGTAGACTACCGAGCCTTAAACAGGGCCACCGTCCCTGATAAATTTCCCATTCCAGTCATAGAAGAGCTGTTGGACGAGCTGAAGGGGGCGAAGTACTTCTCCAAAATTGATCTTAAAGAGGGGTACCATCAGATTAGAATGAATGAAGACGATGTACCCAAGACTGCCTTCCGCACTCACCAGGGGCATTTTGAATTCTTGGTGATGCCCTTCGGACTAATGAATGCGCCGGCCACCTTTCAAGGAGCGATGAACAAGCTGTTCCAGAACTATCTCAGGAAATTCGTGTTAGTTTTTTTTGATGATATACTGGTGTACAGCCCCACATGGAGAGACCATTTAGAACAGCTGGGGTTGGTGTTGAGAATATTGGAACAACAACGGTGGGTAGCAAACAGTAAGAAGTGTGAATTCGGGAAGCAGCGAATTCGCTATTTGGGCCACCAAATTTCTGCAATGGGGGTCGAAATGGATGTGGATAAGGTGAAAGCAGTGTATGAGTGGGGCGAGCCGAGGAGTTTGAAGGAGTTGCGTGGGTTCCTAGGTCTGACAGGATACTATCGGCGTTTTGTGTCGGGATATGGAAGGATAGCGAAACCACTGACCGATTTATTGAAGAAGGGTCAGTTTGCTTGGTCAGAAGCAGCAAGCACAGCCATGGCCAAGTTAAAAGCAGCTTTGACCACTGCTCCCGTGTTGGCATTGCCCGATTTCCAGCAAGATTTCCATATAGAATGTGACGCCTCAGGTGGGGGCGTAGGAGCGGTGCTAACCCAGGAGGGCAGACCCATTGCTTTCTACAACAAAGCCTTATCTGCAGGATCACTGAGCAAATCCATTTATGAAAAAGAATTGATGGCTTTAGTCATGGCCATTCAGCATTGGCGTCCCTACTTTGTTGGGAGAAGGTTTATTGTTCATACGGATCAGCGGAGTCTGAAATACTTCCTAGAGCAGCGTATAGTCACCCAAAACCAACAAAATTGGTTGGCTAAATTGATGGGGTATGATTTCGAAATAATCTACAAGAAGGGAAGTACCAACCGAGCGGCGGATGCTCTATCGAGGAGAGAAGAGGGTAATACGGAGGAAGGGGAGTTGCACTTGCTATCCAGGCCATTCTGGCCAGATTTTAATGAAGTTTTGAAGGAAGTGGAGGAGGATGAAGTATTACAGAGGCTGATTAATGAGATTAAGAAGAACCCCGAGAGTCATCTGGCTTATACAATGGAGAATGATAGGTTGCACTACAAGGGTCGAATGGTAATATCAGCGAGTTCAGCATGGGTCTCTAAGCTGCTAGCTGAATTCCATGTAACTAAAACAGGGGGCCACTCTGGAATTTACCGCACGTATAGAAGAATCGCCCAGTCTCTATATTGGGTGGGAATGAAGAAGATGGTTACTGAGTACGTTGCTAGGTGTGAGGTGTGTCAGCAGCATAAATACTTGGCTGCTTCTCCTCAAGGGCTGCTACAACCCTTACCAATTCCACAGGTGGTATGGGAAGAGGTGAGCATGGATTTCATAGTAAAACTGCCAAAATCACACGGCCATGATGCGGTTCTTGTGGTCGTAGACAGATTGAGCAAATATGGCCATTTCATTGCTTTGAGACACCCTTACTCGGCCAAGACAGTAGCGGAAATATTTGCAAGGGAAGTCGTAAGATTGCATGGGATTCCTGTGTCGATTGTGACTGATAGAGACCCCATCTTCTTAAGCATATTTTGGAAGGAGTTGTTTAAGTTGCAAGGAACGCAGCTCAAAATGAGCACTGCATACCACCCCGAAACGGATGGGCAGACGGAGGTGGTGAATAGGATTGTTGAGGGATATTTGCGTTGTTTCTGTTCGGAACAGCCAAAGGGGTGGTATGAAATGTTGTCTTGGGCAGAATACTGGTATAACACCAGTTACCAGGCATCAGCACGCTGCACCCCGTTTGAAACGGTGTATGGTAGGCCCCCTCCATCATTTAGCAGATTTATTCCGGGAGAAACAGCTGTGGAAGCGGTGGCACAAGACTTGATGACACGTGACGAGGCACTTACACAATTAAAATTCCATTTGAGCAGGGCCCAAGATCGAATGGCGCACCAGGCCAACAAGAAGAGGAAGGAGATTAGCTTCAGGGAAGGTGATATGGTCTATTTAAAAATTAGACCTCATCGTCAGACCTCCATGACGACTAGAATACATCCCAAGCTTTCGGCCAGATATTTTGGACCGTATCAAGTGTTGCAGAGGGTGGGAAAAGTGGCCTATAAACTCAAACTACCAGATTCAGCTCGGATACATCCAGTATTTCATGTGTCTCAACTAAAACAAGCAGTGGGTGACAGATGGGCAGAGAAGGAATTACCTGTAGAACTCCAGGCAGAGGGGCCAACCTTTTGGCCAATCCGGATTATAGAAGAAAGGCAACTACAGCAAGGAGGAGATGTAGTACATCAGGTCCTGGTCGAATGGCAGGAAGGTGGCAGAGAGGGCGCTACATGGGAAGACATATTGGTCATCCAAGACCAATATCCGGAGCTCAATCTTGGGGCCAAGATTGTTGAAGAGGGAGGGGGTAATGATAGGAGGCTGAGAGTCTATGAGAGGAGAAGGAAGAGTTAGTAGAGTTAGTTACTCTAACTGTCTTAACAGTTAGGAAAGACGCGGGATAGACTTGTATATATAGGAAGTAGTTATATGTTGAGGGGACTTTTGATTGCTTGCATTCTTTGAACAGGAAACGTTATTCCTGTGGGGGAGGTTAGGCTCCCATAACTACTCTGTATATGACTTTCTTACTGGGAATACTAAGTGTGGAGGTTAATTCAGTGTTCGGTTGAGTGTTAGTGAGATTCTTCCCTAGGTTTCCTAATTGGAAACCCAACACATTCCAAATCTCCTTTGCAGAATTAAGAAACATGCAAGTATCAGTGATCTCTGGGATCATGGAGTTCCATAGCCATGCCATTATCATAGAGTCATCTTTATCTAATTTTGTAAATCTGGGATCTTATTCTTTAGGAGCATCTTCAGTCAAGTGGTTAACTTTCCCTTTACCTTTCAAAGTTCTGCGAACAAGCTAGGCCTATTTCAAATAATTCTTCCCATTCAATCGATAGACAATGTTGAGGTTCTGCAGTTGTTCCTGAGTGTACTATGACTTAGTATTCACTACTTCAGGAATTTGGTCTTCCATGTCCATGCAGTACAACGACCTTAAGGCAGTGAAGAATGGCAACCCAGAAAAACGATTTACAGTAATGAAGGCTGGTGGCTAGCGTTTGGTGTGTGACAGTAATGAAGGCTGTCTTGAAAGGGATGGTGGCAGCAATGAAAGTTGTCGTCTAGGGTTTTGGTGTGCGTAGGCGGCACCCAGAATTTGAGAGCGCTAATAACATGTTATAATTTAGGGTAGAATAATTCATCTTATTATGCTGAGAATACAATCCATATATACAAGGCTAGAAAGCTATTTTAGGAAGTATAATATTAACTCCTAGACAACCAGATCCCTATGATTCAGGGATATCCCCATCATATACTGTAATTATAACATGCTAAATAAGGAAACAATAAAACACAAATCTTGATAGAGATAATACAGCTAATAAGACAAATTCTAACAACTTGCCTACAAGAAGATCTTGGACTTTGCCCTTTAGTGAAAATGTCTGCTATTTGAAGTCCTCTAAGGACATGGGTTATAACCACTACACACCCTGTCAGGGATATCTTTTAATAAAGTTCCTGTCAATTTCAATATATTGGATTCTATCATGTTGGACTGGATTATGGACAATACTAATGGTAGACTTTGCCTGAGGATGTCAACCTTGTCATCAAATATTCATCTAGAGTCATACACACATCTTGAGCAAGGGCTTAAAATTAAACTTCTGACTAGAACGAGATACTCTATCCTATTGTTTTGGTTCTCCAAGTCACTAGACATCCTCCAATAAACATACAGTACCCAAAAGTTGGTTTTGTCAACAACAAATCCTACATAGCCTGCATTAGTATATATCTTCAAGGTGAAAGGGTCTTCTTTCTTGAAAAATAGCCCCTTTCATGGGCTTCACTTCAAGTATTGAAGAATTTTGTCCATTCCTTCGCTGTCTTTTTCTTGCATACCATGCTAACTGCATAAACAATGTCTGGTCTCGTATTTGATAAATAAGTTTTCCTAGCAATCTTTGATATTGTTTCTCTTAAAAGAGAGTTCTCTTCCCTTCCAATTCTATGATTTTATTTAATAGGAACTCCTGAAACTTTTCATCCCAGCTTACCAATTTCTTTAAAAATTCAAGTACATATTTTCTTTGGAAAATGAAAATCTCCTTTTCTGAATAAGTACCTCTATTCCAAGGAAATATGTAAGTTTTCCCTTATTTTTCATTTTAAATTGGGCTGCCAATTTTTCATTTAAAAATCAATTTCTAGGTTTCATCATCTACAATAATCATGTCATCTACATGGACCAACAATAGTGTAAGTTTACCTATAACAAAGTTCTCTATGAATAAAGTATGATCTCCTTGGCTTTGCCTATATCCTAAGGAAACCATGCTTTTGACAATGCTCGTAAATATTTCTCTTCCTAGAGTTTCAGTATTCATCAAACATCTTGCTCTTGCACACCGCAAATACGAAATGTATGTAACAATAAAATATGTTGAAATGAATAGGAAATTTTGAAGATATTTTCTTAATTACAATGGAGATGTTGAGAATAATTTTATCCTAGTAATATGCCATTTACAACACTAATAATTAGTAATGTTGAGAAGTGAATTTTAAGCCTAACTTAACCCTATAAAACCGACTTGTAAGTATAAATTGGCCTTATCTCTAGCCGATGTAGGACTTCCAACACACCCTGTCACACCGAGATATATACATCTCGAACGTGAGACTAGATATTAATGGGTGATCCGATAGCGATCCAATTACGGGTGGAACAATATGTCTAGTAACACAAATATCGCTAGAATAAGTTCTAACCTGGCTCTGATACCATGTTAAGAAGTAGACTTTAAGCTTAAATCAACTTCATAAAAGCGGCTTGTAAGGTGAGGTTTGTATTCACTTATATACTATGAATTGACCTTACCTCTAGTCGATGTAGGATTTCCAACATTTTTCAGCACCATAAAGGATATTAAATTATTTTCAAAATACATGGTGTGGATTACACAAGACAGTAAGACATCACCTTCTTTCAGAATTTTACAGATGAGTTGGTGGGCATGATCACCTTTAGAATTTGCACCATATATATAATATGTATGTCAAAATAAAAAACTGCTATGCATGGTTTTACTGTTACACTTTCCTAGCCCTGTAATGTACAACAGAATCTTTGAGGGAAGATGAAGAGGATGAAGATGAAATGCTAGAGCAGCTAAACTCGGCCTTGCCCTTGCTGAAGGCCTTGTGGACATCATCTTTGAGCTCCAACCTTTGTAAACGTTCGTTTTGCTAGAATTTAGGTCCCTAATTACCTCAACTTTTGATTAATAAATAAAGATAACATGTGGTATTACACAGTCAGCAAATATAAGAAAAACATAGTTGTGATAATATCCATGGGGTTTGTGTATCGTATGTTAAATGGATATTGTTTTTAGGAAGCAGTGCTCACTAATTCTTTGCCTACACGGAGACTCTGCATAAGAAGGAAAGCCATTTCTGCTGGATCAATTCCAGCCAATCTCCCTATTTTCTTTCTCTTTGTATACCTGCCTTTAAATTCAGCAGTATTCTATCTCAATATTTCTTCAAGTGGCTATAAGATGGAACTGCTATCATATATATTTTTTTCTTTTGCCAATAGGCACTCCCTTACCGAAAACATGCTCTTATTGTATCACCTTGGCCCGAGACTCAACTTCCAAGGAACAATGGCTCTATAAAAAAGTTTGAAAATTTGCAGGCTTTGGTTAGTTTATATCTTTATTTTCTTCTCTCAACCTTTTCAATATTTCTTTGGAACATGATTCATTTGCATAATCACACTTTTGGTTAGTTTATATCTTTTTATTTTTATTTTTTTTCGTTTTCTAGGTTAGAGCCATCAGGAATGCTCGGGCAGAATATTCTGTTGAGCCGGCAAAACGTATATCAGCATCTGTAGTTGCAAACAAAGAAGTTATAGACTATATTGCTGTAAGTGTGGTTACTCCTCATTTCTCTACCTCCAATATTTAAGAAAATGAATATGAATTGCAATTTTATTTATCATCATGTGATTATTCTGTTGAGCCGGCAAAACGTATATCAGCATCTGTAGTTGCAAACAAAGAAGTTATAGACTATATTGCTGTAAGTGTGGTTACTCCTCATTTCTCTACCTCCAATATTTAAGAAAATGAATATGAATTGCAATTTTATTTATCATCATGTGATTCTTTTCTTTATTTTAATATATAAATCGTAAGTATGCTTTTGTTATGATATATGGAGAAGGAGAAATCAGGTATGGTTAGAATATTAATGAGTTACTTGTGGTGTTAAACATAAATAAGTCTTAGAAAAAAATATTAAAATGTAAAAAAGGTTTTCATTATTTCAACCCTCTGAAAACAGTGAGGAAATGGAGCATTTTATAGAAGATGCATCTTGGATACAAGTGTGCCCGTACATATAACAAACTAACAAAAAGGACAGCTGGCACAACAAACAAGCTAATAATCTAGGATTAAAGAAGAAGTAATGTTTTCCTATTACACGTTATTATTCTCTAATAATAGGAAATAAGGATTGGTGAGGGGGTGTTCGTTTGACAGATTGAGCATTAGTTCTTTGTGAAAGTTGAAATCCTTAGTGAAGAGGAAACCCTTAGAGGAGAGAGTGTTCTATTTTTCTTTTCTTCTTTATATGTCCAATAAAATTCTTTTTTTTTTCTAACTCTTCCCATTCTTGGTCCCTAACCTTATTCCTCTTGATCTTTTCTTCTTTCCGTCTACCTTCTTAAAACTGACCTGCCCCATGTTTGGAGGAATCAATTTATTTGTGAGCAACACGGGAACTGTAATCTTGATGAATTTCATAGATTTTCCCCTCTGCTCTTGTTCTTGAGAAAAACAAAGTAATGTTGTGGTGTATCTTATTTTTCATCAGGAAGAACGAGAGGTTCTAGCTCTTCTCTCTCGGCTGGATCTACAAAATCTGGAATTCACAGATTCTTCTCCAGGCATGATTTCTACTGAACTTTTTGCCCTCCGTGGTTGAAGATTGAATTTGTATCATTTTTCTCAAGTCAATTATTTATTGGTCCTAAATAAATGCTGGCGGCTGAAACAATGTCACGTAATATACTTCAGGAAATGCAGATCAGTCAGTTCACCTCGTGGCTGGAGAGGGACTGGAGGCTTATCTCCCTCTGGCCGATATGGTTGATATTTCTGCAGAAATTGAACGACTTTCAAAGCGTCTTTCCAAGATGCAGAAGGAATATGATGCATTAAAATCTAAACTCAATTCTCCTCAAGTATGAAACGATATATTACTTACTCTCATTATTTTAATGTACACTAACCCTTGTTATTTATGCTGCTAAACTATCAAAATCAGATAATATAGGTAGATACGAAATGATTCTAAACAAACTGAGCAAAGGTAGCAAAGTAGTCTTCCAAATTTTTTAACAGTATTTTTTGAGTGTTCCAGAGTTTTTAACACTATTTTTGAAGTTAATATAAAATCTAAGATCAAGTGTTTCGATATCAGAAAACACATTGAGTAATACAATACAGGATGATTTTTTCAGTATTAATTAAAATAAACTACTAAAGTTACTGAGTATTACCTGGTGATAATTTTGTTTAACGGCTTTCTAGGCTCCTCTAGTGTTTTTATAAAATTATTCTAACATGGATACACAAAAGTATAACAAGAGTGTTTGCCAAATTTCTTATTGCCGTGACTTGCTACAGTTTGTAGAGAAAGCACCGGAAGCTGTGGTCCGCGGGGTGCAAGAAAAAGCCACAGAAGCAGAAGAGAAGATCAATTTAACAAAGAAACGACTTGAATTACTGAAATAACTTTCTATTGTCACAATAGAACGTTTCAGCTACCGATTAATGCCTGTTGTATCCAATTTCATGCCGTGTTATGGAGAATCAACAAGATTGCAGTACACCCTGATTTGCAGTCTCTCTCTCTCTACATGGCATCATCACAAGGGAATAGATGTTTTGTCACCATCAGATGAGTTGTTGTAAGTGTAGGATATCCATTGACCTCATTTATTTTATTATAAGTTTGATACTGGGAAGAAAGCATGATTGCAAAGTACATGGCTCATACCGATACTGTATTCTTATTAATAAACAACTTCTTAGAATTCTTCAACAGTTTTGCCAAAATAGTAATGCCTTTTAGTGCTAAAACATTTGCAGATACCATCAATATTTATTTATTATACAATCACTATAAAAAATTGAATATATGCTGCTCTGTTGAGCTGTCTTTCAGATTTGGTTTTGGTTCGTATAAATTTTAGGGTTGATATTGGAGTAACTGACCAAGTTGATCGTCAATTCAGAGCACAAAAATACAGGAAACTTGTATATTAATGAGCGAGACAGAAGAATAAAAAATGATATTTCTTTTACCTTTTCCATACCTCTTCCATCTTCATAAAAAAATATGTACAAAAATGCATGAATGTTTATGCCAGCTTTAAGGTATATTTAAGATAAACTTGAAAAAATGTATTAATTATAATTAGTTATAAAATATAACGTTCTTTGTTATATGCTTTCTGATTAATTATAATTAACACATAATTTTAAGTTTATTTTAAATTTATCTTAAAGTTAAATAAAGTTATGTGTTTTGTGTAACGTCCCGACAACTCACAGGGACCATTGACTGTCCCCACAGATCACCAGGCTTTCCAGTGTGCTTAAGGTCACCCATCCCAGAATTACTCCAAGCTAAGCACGCTTAACCATGGAATTCTTATGAGTCAGGCTACCGAAAAGCAAATGCATTTTGGTGATATGAGTAGCCAAATCAATCCTTTTAAGCTATCCTTCAACTGTATAGTCCCATACCTACACAGTCTCCAGACCCCTCTCATTCCGGTGTATGTTCGATTCGTCCATGTACCCCTTCCACTCAAAGCCTACCAGGAGCCGCTCCTTGTCTGTGCCCCCTGCACCATGCCTCTTGCACCGGCGTCACTCCCCGCCCTCGTCTCAGTGCCCGGGTGTCACATTTTGAGGTATATTTAGTGTGTATTCACTTTAAAAGATGATTTGGAGGAGACTGAGTAAATGAATTTAAAGGAATTTGAAAGTAAATTGATTGTTGTTTTCTTTTAAGAGATTTGGAGGTGAGTGAGAGTATATTTGAAATTAAGTTTCTGAAAATTAGTTTAGAATTTGACCATAAATAAAAAAAATTGTTTAATTGGTAAAAATTAAAGATTATCAAAATATCCTTAATAATAAAAGTAATATAAAATTGTAATTGTTAATATTATATATAATTGTAAAAATTATTATAAGAAGATAAAAATAAAAATTATTTTTTAACATGAAAAAAAGTTGTATTATTATTATTACTATTATTAATATATTTAATTTTAAAAATTATTATAAAGAAGAAAAAAATTTAAATTATTTTTTAAATGAAATAATTAAAATAATATATTTTTTAGGATTATTATTATTATTATTATTATTTAAGAAGAAGCATGAATGAACTCTATCATGACCACAAGAAATACTCTACCTGATTAGACATATTTGAAACTACGTAATATATATATATATATATATATATATATATATATATATATATATATATATATATATATATATATATATATATATATATATATATCCAACAAGAAAAAAAAAAGTAGTTTGGAACCAAATATAAAATGCAAGAATCGAATATGAAATGTTGGAACCGAATAATACTAAGTGCTGAAACTATATACGTTTGGCTTAGAATCAAATACAAAGGCTTGGAATTGGATAAATGTCGTTGGAATCGATTCCATCTGCAAGTGGAATCAGTTCCACCTTCATCTTCAATCATTTTTCTTCTGTAATTTTCATGTTTAATATCTTCATCTCTTGCAGCCTTCATATTCAATCATAATTCTATGCGAACAAATTTGAAATTTCATATGAAATCGTTTCAAATCCGAACAAAGATGCAAATATTGAAAATTTGATCTATCCAGCAAATCATCGCTCTACTTCGCTTTCAAATTTTTGAAAACTAATATTATTTATCTCGTAAATCCATCTCTGCAAATACGCATAAAAAATGACAGGTATGCAAACGAACACAACCTTAATAATCGTGTTATATATGAAAGCATAGTCATGATGAAATGTGAAAGAATTATATTATTTTTGAAATTGGAATGTATTATCTGATTTGTAAGTATATATTTTAAATTGTATAATTTTAATTGCTTTTCAAAAAATAATATATTATAAATTATATTAATTTAACATCCAAGTTGAATGCTATTAAGATACTTTACTAAAATTCGTAAATTTCAAAATCTTTTATTTTGAAAATTTATTATCACCATTTATTAATAATATTAACAGAAATAGAAAGTTTCATTTACTTATACAAACACCCAAAAGTAAACTTTAAAAGAATTTATAATTAAATCAAAATTTGTTAGAAAAGAGAAGAGTGTTTTTGAGCGAGACGTTACGTTGACTGAACGGTCCTAAGTGTGCAGCAAACTAGACTGAGCGGCTGCAACCGAACGGTGTAAACGAGAGCGAGTAAAGACCGAGCGCAACAGGAAGCACTTGAGGGTGAAAAGCAATGAGAGAAAAATGAAAGTAAATTGTATTGAATGTGTTCGTTAAAAAAATACAAGAGGTGCAGAGTATTTATACATGTATATGACAATTACAGATTTAAAACCAACTAACTAACTAACTTGAGGCTTGAGTTATAATCTCCTAACACTCTCCCTTAATTCAAGTCTTAAGAGATATAACCCCGATCTCCTTTCTCAAGTGCTCAAATGTGTTAACTTTTAACGGTTTTGTGAAAAGATCTGTCCACTGCCATTCGGTCTTGCAGTAGACTAACTCAATCTTCCCTTTGTTCACCATGTCCCTCAGGAAATGATACTTAACTTCGATGTGTTTGCTCTTGCCATGACTTACAGTGTTTTTTGCTAAGTTTATGGCAGATGTGTTATCCATTCTCAGTTGTACTGACCTCTCCTTAAGTAACTTCAGTTCTTTTAACAGTTCCATAACCCATATTCCTTGGCATGCAACATAACACCCTGCTATTTACTCAACTTCACAGCTTGATAAGGCAACGACTGGATGCTTTTTGGAGCACCATGAGATGGGTGCTTCATTGAGAAAGAAAATGTAACTGGACGTGCTCTTCCTTTCCATTGGATCTCCTCCATAGTTTGAGTCAGCGTAGCCAATGAGCTTAAATTCATCTTTATGTCTCCCGGCTCGAAACAGAATTCCACGGTCAACTGTTCCTTTGATGTACCTGAAAATCCGTTTGGCTGCAATCATGTGGCTCTTCTTTGGTTGACTCATGACCTGCTGATTAGCCCAACGCTGAGCGTCAAATCTGGTCGGCTATTGCATAGAAAACGCAGTGATCCAACCATCTGCTTATATGTTGTCTCGTTCACCTCCTCTTCGGCCTCATCTTTCCTTAGCTTGGTGTTGACCTCAAGAGGACTTTTAATCGAGTTGCAGGAAGTCATCTTAAACCATTCGAGAAGCTCTCTCATATACTTCTGCTGATGCATGACAAGACCGGCAATAGTCTGAGTAAATTCCATTCCTAGAAAGTACTTTAGCTTTCCAAGGTCGGTCATCTCGAACTTGGTTTCCATCAACCTCTTAAACTCATCTATTTGTTCCAGTTTTGATCTTGTTATCAATAGATCATCAACATATAGATAGATTATCATTATATTTTTACCTGTACTGCCTTTCACGTATAATCCATGTTCTACTGTGCATCTTTCGAAGCTATGCTTGATTGAAGAAGGCATCAATTCTCTTGTTCCAAGCTCTCGGTGCTTGTCTTAAACTGTACAGGGCCTTTTGGAGTCTATACACTTTATGCTCCTTGCCTTGTTTAGTGAAACCTAGGGGATGCTGAACGTAAACCTCCTCCTCCAGAGGTCCGTGTAGGAAGGCATATTTGACATCAAGTTGAAACAATGGCCATTCCCTTGTGCAGGCCACTGCTACCACTAACAGAATGGTCTCCAACCTTGCGACCGGTGCGAAGACCTCATCAAAGTCTACTCCTCGTCTTTGAAGAAACCCTTTGGCCATCAATCTCGCCTTGTGTTTTGAGATTGTGCCGTTCGGATTCAATTTCTTCTTGAAAATCCACTTTACTCCAATGTAGTGCTTTCCAGCTAGAAGATCAACTACTCTCCACGTTTCATTCTTTTCTATGGATCTTAGCTCTTCTATCATGGCATTCTTCCAAACCGGTTGCTGTAGAGCTTCATCCTCATTCGCTAGTTCAGCCTCAGCCATCAATGCAATGTGACAATATCTCCCTCATCATTAATACCTACATCAGAGTATATCTCAAATCTGTAAACCTTGGAGGTATAATAATTTGTCTATGTGCCCTTTGAGCTATAGCTAAATTGGCATTGCTCCTACTGGTATCTGTGATTTCATCATCAGAAACCGATCGGTACAGCGAATCTTGACCGTTCGGTTCACCACACCTCTGCCGCTCGGTAAGTAATTCTCCTATCGATTTTTTCAAGCTGGTTCGTTTGTGATCTCAGTCCCATGTTTCATCCTCAAGCACGATCACATCTCTGCTCAACACCATTTTTCCTGTGATCAGGTTGTAAAGCTTGTATGCACCAGTTGGGTGATATCCAACAAAAACCATAGCTTCGCCTTTATCTTGTAGTTTCGATCGTTTTTTATCTGCAACATGACTAAATGCAAGAGAACCGAACACTTTAAAATAATGCACCGATAGTTTATTACCTGACCATGCTTCCAGCGGTACCTTGCCTTCAAGCCTTCTGGTAGGACATCTATTGAGGATGTGAACAACTGTCGAGACGGCCTCTGCCCAGAAGCTTTGCGACAATCTTTTCTCCTTTATGAGACACCTGGCCATGTTCATTACCGTTCAGTTCCTTCTTTCCGCTAGTCCATTATGTTGAAGGGTGTACGGCGCTGTCACTGTAACACCCCTTTTTAGAGTATTACAGTAATTTTTTTTTTTTTTTTTTTTTTTAAAACAAAGCATTGATTCGCATTTGAAATCACAACACTTAATATTATTACACAATAATATCGTCAAAGTTTCAAGAGTATTTATTGAAGTACAAACTAAATATTAAAACTCTTGAAAATTACAAACCACACATTTCACAATTTAAAATACATGTTCTAAAATCCCATAGAGGTTTTCCCATCGCATCCTCGCACTAAACTTCTTCAACTTTACCTGAAACATCATCTACTCTCGTATAACGTTACGAGTTATACGATCATCGTAGACACATAAATAGGGTGAGCTAACCAATTACAAATAGATATACATTATAAATAAACTTATTTTCATAGCTTAAATATCAATAGTAACATTAAATGTTAACTCCTGATATTATATCGTATACAAATAAATGTACACAAGTCTCACTTCTTTTTCCATTCCTTACACATGAATAATAGACTTATTATCCTTCACACAAAGTTAATGGACACTGGCCCTTCACACGCAGCTATTGAACCTATCTCGGCTCTATCCTTCATATATCAACACCGGTTCCTCATATGAACCGCGGATAAGAGTTGTCCTTCACCCGCAACTTCGGACATATTTTCCTTGTTCTTCAAGGTCTTACGAATAAAAACCTTGGTGATTAACATCTATTCACCAAGCACAATACTCAGCACGAGAGAGAAACTTAAGGTAAGACATCCATATTCCCTCGTAAGAGGAAAATAACAGGACTCGAATCCTCCTATTGCCTTACTCAGGCAAAAAGGAAATTTCCTTTCTTTTAATTACCGAGAATAAGCATAAATCTTCCCCATATGAAACTAAATAATCATCCAAGACTATTTTAAATACCTTAAGAAACTATCCAAAATGACAATTCAAAATAAATACCAAAAATCTTGTTCAAGACTGTTTGTTGTAAATTCTGACCTTTGCTCAGTGTTTTACTCATAACTCTTTCTACAGAACTCTAAATGAGTTGATTCTTGTTTTGTTGGATTCTATATTCAAATATCTTTCATAGGACACAAAAATCGAAATTTTTGGATTTTAAGGTTAGCTGCAGTAAAATATTTAACATCAACATTTTAATTACGTTTTTCTGTAATTTCAGCAATGACCTTGGCTGACTATTTTGGTAATAACTCTATTTACATAACTCCAAATGAGATGATTCTTTTCAGTTTGGAATCTAGATTGAAAGAACTTTCATTGGACACCAAATTCATAATTTTTGGACCATTGTACTAACTGTAGTGAAATTTTCAAAATTGATGTTTCTCTAATCTTCTCAGGTGAGTTTACTTTCAATCTCTCTTTAGTTCAAGTTTCTAATTAAGATTGAACATATGGTTTACGTTACAGAATGAGTTAGCAACTCAATTCTATTTTTACTAATTGAATGAGTATTATACTCTACACTTAAGGACCCACATCTTTTGACAACTTACAAAATTTTCTACATTGAGAGATAAGGTTGGACATGTTTGATTAAAAAGGGAATTAAAAATTCATTCCCATGCCTATCTTCTTCTGAACATTTACGTAATGTTTGGTCATCCAAAGTTAGAAAGGTCAAATTTTAAAGAAAAACACAATCAAGTTTTATAAGGAAATAATTTAAAATTAAGATATGACTCATTGAAAAGGAGAGGATCAATAATTCAAAGGAAAACAATTTCCTTCACTTATTTTTTTTTTTTAAGCTTGCCGTGAGTATCCCACAACACCTCAATTACAGAGAGAAAAAGGAATTTGCAGCATACAACATATTGAGAATCAAGATCTCTTTCTTCTTTCACATTTTGAAGTCAACAACACTTCTATCAAGCTATATCATTCATTCAATATAATCTAGTTCACACTTTCAAAGTCAAGATGTGTATTTCAACCAAGTTCATGAGGTAAACTATAATTACATGTGAAGAAATTACACTATCATGCATGTTGAAGTAAAGAAAATGGTTTGGCTTCCCTACCTGTACATGTCTAAAACCTATAGTAAAAATTTCAAATCAATCTCACGGTTGATGGGATGAAACTCTTAATTTCTCCTTAGTTGGTCCAGGCATAAAACCATGCTGGAAAATTGGCTACTTCAAAATGCGAAATCTATATCTATTATTTTATAACTTTAATTGATAATCTAAACGGTCAAATTCAAAATCTATGTCTTAGGAACCTCATATCAAAATTTCAGATCCATCCGACGGTTAAATTGACAAGAATTTATGTTTTCCTGAGGGAACTTAGTAACAGAAAATAAGGTGATTATTAACTTATTCCATCATGCGAGACTTATTCCTTTAAATACAGGCCTCAAAATAACAATCCGAACGGTCAAGGCAAAATAATATATCTTATGGTCCATATATCAAAATTTAAGGTCGATCTAACGGTTCACTAGGTGGGAATGTAAGTTTTACCGTGGAGACTTAGTAGCAGAAATAAAGCAGTCATCAAATTGATCCAACATGCGGAAATTTAATTCTCTAACTACAGATGATAAAATAATAATCCGAACGGTCAAAGCAATTTAATATGTCTTATGTCCCATATATCAAATATTTAGCTACATCTAACGGTAAATGAAGTAGAATTGGACAGTTTACTGAGGTAACTCGAAAAATAGAAAACAATAGGAAACTAAGATTCACAAAAGTAGACAGCTAGCTATTGTTAATAAATTCCAATATGCTTAGATTCATGATCATGAAATATGAAATTGTAATATCTAAGAGATGGTTTAGCTGCCCCTACCTCTTTTCCAGCAAAGATCTTGAAATTTCAGAGTGTTCTAAGTCCCCAACTATTCTCCTTTCTTCTTCAACCAAGAAACCCTACTCACCCTCACGATTCTCTCTGATTTACTTAGTACTTTTGTTATGATTTCAGTGAAGAGGAGGATAGGTTTTTATGCTTGTCCTCAACAGCCTACGATGTCGGATGGTTTCAAAAGAGGGAACCTATTGAAGTAGCTTCTTTATAGCCTCGAAGAAAATTTGATAATGAAGCCAAAAGACATTTCAATTCCTACGATGGAAAGTAGACTACCTACTGTGTGTGGGGAAAGGAGAAATTGTTTTGCATCAATAATGAAAGTTTATAAGTTTGGATGTCTCTGTGTTATGTCTTATTTGACTATTCAATAAAGAAAATCAAATTTTTAGATATTCAATCAAGTGGTATAAATTATTCGGATGTCATTGTGAACTTTGAACATTACTATGTAATATAGCCGAATAATTAAACTAATATAATCCTATAATAACACACGATTTTATGAATATTGTCACATAACAAGAGATTCTTACAACTAAATTATATATAAACAAAATAATATCGATCGTAATTATTTTGGGTCTTACAATCTCCCCAACCACAAAAATTTTCGTCCTCGAAAATTATGGTCATCCGGAGAATAGATACGGATAGGTTTTCCTAACATGATCTTCTAATTCCCAAGTCATCTCTCGTGTGCTCTCATTCCACAATACTTTCACTGTGCTGACGCTCTTTCCTCTGAGTTGTTTAGTTTGATGATCCAAAATTCGCACAGGTTTGACATCTAAAGATAAATCTCCTTTAACTTGAACGTCATCCATCTCCAGCACATGATCTGGTCTTGACACATACTTCCTCAACTGTGATACATGAAACACATTGTGTAGATTCGCTAATTGTGGAGGTAGTGCGATTTCATATGCTACTGCTCCAATCCTTTTAATGATCTCAAATGGTCCAAGAAACTTCGGGGACAATTTCTTTGACCTGATAGCTCTTCCTACGCCTGTCATCTGAGATACACGAAGGAACACATGGTCTCCTACTTCAAATTCAAGTGGTCTTCTTCTCTTATCTGCATAAGACTTCTGTCTGCTTTGAGTTGCACGCATCCTTTCTTGTATCAACTTAACTTTGTCTGTCGTTTGTTGTAACAACTCAGGACCTAGTGTAACTGCTTCTCCATCTTGATACCAACATAGAGGTGTCCTACATCTTCTCCCATACAAGGCTTCATATGGCGCCATCCCTATGCTGGAATGAAAACTGTTGTTGTAGGTGAATTCCACCAATGGTAGAATGTCGTTCCAATTTCCTAGATGATCCAACACACACGTCCTCAATAGATCTTCCAGAGATTGAATAGTTCTTTCAGATTGTCCATCTGTTTGTGGATGATATGCTGAACTCATCCTAAGCTTCGTACCCAAAGCCTCTTGTAATTTCTTCCAAAATCTTGACGTAAATCTTGGATCACGATCAGAAATGATATTGGATGGCACACCATGTAATCTTATTATTTCTCTAACATAAAGTTCTGCTAGCTTATCCAAGGACGACCTTTGGTTGATTGGTAAAAAGTGGGCGCACTTCGTCAACCTATCTACAATTACCCAAATGGAGTCATGGCCCTTTGTTGATCTTGGTAGATGAGTCACGAAATCCATTGAGATGCTATCCCATTTCCATCGAGGAATATATAACTGTTGTAGCATTCCCCCTGGTTTTTGGTGCTCAATCTTGGCCTTCTGACAAACTAAACATGATGATACATATTCTGCCACATCTTTCTTCATTCCGCTCCACCAAAAAGATTCTTTCAAATCCTTATACATCTTAGTCATACCTGGATGTATGCTAAGACGACTCTTATGTCCTTCTTCAAGAATTCTTTTCTTTATTTCCATCTTTGCTGGAACACATACTCTATTTTTGAAGCGAAGAATGTTATCTGTCCCCATGGAGAATTCCTTAGCTTGTTCTGAGCCCAACGATTCCAATATATGTTGCAAACTAGTATCTTCTTTCTGTTCTGCCTTGATTTCTTCCAAGAAGTCGTTCATGATCGATAAGTGACCAAACCAAATGTGATCTTGATTTAATTGCCAACCGAGATTCATATCTCTGAACTTTTCAATTAACTCCAACTCCTTTACCATCAAAGCTGATATCTGAATACGCTTCCGACTCAAGGCATCTGCTACTACATTTGCTTTTCCTGGATGGTATTGCAACTCAAAATCATAATCTTTCAAGTATTCCATCCATCTCCTCTGACGCATATTCAACTCCTTTTGATCAAAGAGGTACTTCAAACTCTTATGGTCGCTGAATACTTGAAAACGTGCTCCATAAAGGTAGTGTCTCCAAGACTTCAACGCGAACACTACTGCTGCTAACTCGATATCGTGTGTGGGATAATTTTTCTCATGCACTTTTAACTGCCTTGATGCATAAGCTATTGGTCTTCTTTCTTGCATTAACACACATCCAAGTCCTTGATATGAAGCATCACAGAACACTTCCAAGCTCTTAGTAGTATCTGGAATGGCTAGAACTGGAGCACTAGTCAACCTTCTCTTCATTTCCTCAAAACTTGCTTCACACTTGTCTGTCCATGAGAAAGGTTGGTCTTTACGAGTTAACTGAGTTAAAGGACCCACAATCTTGGAGAAACCTTCTACAAACCTCCGATAATAACCTGCTAGGCCCACAAAACTTCTAACTTCAGTCACAGTCTTTGGACGTTCCCATTTAAGCACTGCTTCAACCTTCGTTGGGTCCACAGAAATTCCTTGTGCTGAAATAACATGACCCAAAAATTGAACTTCGTCCAACCAGAACTCACACTTTGACAACTTCCCATACAATTGGTGCTCTCTCAAAATTTTCAATACTAGCCGCAAATGCTCTGCATGATCTTCTCGACTTTTGGAATATATGAGAATGTCATCAATAAATACAACGACAAACTTATCTAGGTAGGGTCGAAAAATCCGATTCATATAATCCATAAAAATTGCAGGAGCATTTGTAACTCCAAATGGCATCACTACATACTCATAGTGCCCATAGCGCGATCTAAAAGCGGTCTTCTGCACATCCTCAGACTTGACCAAAACTTGATGATAACCAGACCTCAAGTCAATTTTAGAGAATATACTTGCCCCTCGTAGTTGATCCAATAGGTCGTCAATCCTCGGCAATGGATACTTGTTCTTGATTGTCAGTTTGTTTAACTGTCGGTAGTCAACACACAACCTCGAACTTCCGTCTTTCTTTTTCACGAGTAACACTGGAGCTCCCCATGGTGATGCACTAGGTCTAATAAATTGTTTCTCTAACAGTTCCTCTATTTGTTTCTTTAGTTCTGCCAACTCTGCAGGAGCCATTCTGTAAGGAGCTATAGATACTGGTCCTGCACCGGGAATCAGGTCAATGGAGAACTCAACTTCTCTCCTTGGTGGTAGCCCAGGTATCTCATCTGGAAAAACATCCGCGTATTCTTCTACCACTGAAATACCCATCGTTTTTTGTTCAGAACCTTCTGTCTTCTCGTGAGCTACAACCACGAAACATGCAGCACCGCCCTTAAGATCCTTTAGAACTTCCTTAGTTGAAACAAGTTCCAAACCGTCTATTTCAGGAAAAATCAACTTGTGTTGTCCACAATCCATTAGGATGTGATTGGTGGACAACCAATCCATTCCTAATATGATATCAAAATCTCGTAAAGGCAACGATATCAAGTTCACTTTGAACTTGTGTTCTGCTACTATAATCGGACATCCGACACAGACTGAACTGGTCAAGATCTGGCCCGATGCTGGTGTAGAAACCACCAGAACATACCCAAGATCACTCACAGGTAAACATAATTCTTCCAAACATGAAGACGATATAAAGGAGTGCGTAGCTCCGGAATCAAACAAAACACGCACACATTTTCCAAACAAAAGACATGTGTCTAATATAAGGTTACCTAGCTTCGCTGCGTCTTCTCCAGTGATAGCAAAAACCCTTCCTGCTGCTTTGGGCTTTTCCTCAGAAGGACTGGGTTGTTGTGGTTCAATCTTTACAATATTTTCAGGGCAGTTGTAAGCAAAATGCCCTGGCTTATTGCAGTTAAAACATTTCTTCGCATCATTCTTTTTACCAGAGAGTTTTGGGCATTCTCTCCTGTAATGCGGACCCCCGCACTCATAACATTTCACAGATCCATAAATAGGTTGCTGAGGTTTCAGATACGGCTTCCTCAATTGTTCTCTAGCAGGAAACTTATCCTTTTGAACCTTCATAATTCGATTTGGATTGACCTCTATCTTTTCTAACTTCTTTGCTTTCTCTACCAAGGCTGGGAATTTCTTGATTTCTAGGGGCACGATCATCTTCATTAGTTCGTGCCTTAATCCTTGTTCAAATCGTTGGCATCTCCACTCTTCAGACATAGCTTGAGAGTAAAAACGAGACAGATACTCGAATCTGCTGATATAAGCTTGCACAGTCATTCCTCCTTGACGGAGATTCAAGAACTCTGTTTCCCTCTCGATCTTAGCACTGTTTGGAAAATACTTTTCTAGAAAACTTGTTTTAAAACTGCTCCAAGTGATGACTTCTCCATTGGTCTCCATCATTTGTTGCATACCATCCCACCAATATTCAGATTCATCTTCTAGTAAGAAGGATGCATAAGCTAGCTTCTCTTCCTCTGAGCACCTCATTACTCGAAAAATCTTCTCAAGTCCTCGAATCCAGGATTCTGCGCGATCTGGTGCAGCCTTTCCATCAAATTTCGGTGGGTTGTGCTTCAGAAAATCATTCAACCCCGAATGGTGTCTTGGTTCTTGAGTAGTATGTTGTCGATCCAATGCATCTACCATTCGATCAACAGCTCGGGAGAACTCATCAGCAGGGGGTGTTTGGTTATCAGTGTGAGACATGCTTTCTCTTTCTCTATTCATAACAAATTAAATACAATTTAGCACAAGTTTTCCAGAACTATAATATATAAGCTAATGAGTTCACTCCCCAAAATCCCCAAAACATTCTTGAAGATCTTTGCTCTGATACCAACAAATGTAACACCCCTTTTTAGAGTATTACAGTAATTTTTTTTTTTTTTTTAAAACAAAGCATTGATTCGCATTTGAAATCACAACACTTAATATTATTACACAATAATATCGTCAAAGTTTCAAGAGTATTTATTGAAGTACAAACTAAATATTAAAACTCTTGAAAATTACAAACCACACATTTCACAATTTAAAATACATGTTCTAAAATCCCATAGAGGTTTTCCCATCGCATCCTCGCACTAAACTTCTTCAACTTTACCTGAAACATCATCTACTCTCGTATAACGTTACGAGTTATACGATCATCGTAGACACATAAATAGGGTGAGCTAACCAATTACAAATAGATATACATTATAAATAAACTTATTTTCATAGCTTAAATATCAATAGTAACATTAAATGTTAACTCCTGATATTATATCGTATACAAATAAATGTACACAAGTCTCACTTCTTTTTCCATTCCTTACACATGAATAATAGACTTATTATCCTTCACACAAAGTTAATGGACACTGGCCCTTCACACGCAGCTATTGAACCTATCTCGGCTCTATCCTTCATATATCAACACCGGTTCCTCATATGAACCGCGGATAAGAGTTGTCCTTCACCCGCAACTTCGGACATATTTTCCTTGTTCTTCAAGGTCTTACGAATAAAAACCTTGGTGATTAACATCTATTCACCAAGCACAATACTCAGCACGAGAGAGAAACTTAAGGTAAGACATCCATATTCCCTCGTAAGAGGAAAATAACAGGACTCGAATCCTCCTATTGCCTTACTCAGGCAAAAAGGAAATTTCCTTTCTTTTAATTACCGAGAATAAGCATAAATCTTCCCCATATGAAACTAAATAATCATCCAAGACTATTTTAAATACCTTAAGAAACTATCCAAAATGACAATTCAAAATAAATACCAAAAATCTTGTTCAAGACTGTTTGTTGTAAATTCTGACCTTTGCTCAGTGTTTTACTCATAACTCTTTCTACAGAACTCTAAATGAGTTGATTCTTGTTTTGTTGGATTCTATATTCAAATATCTTTCATAGGACACAAAAATCGAAATTTTTGGATTTTAAGGTTAGCTGCAGTAAAATATTTAACATCAACATTTTAATTACGTTTTTCTGTAATTTCAGCAATGACCTTGGCTGACTATTTTGGTAATAACTCTATTTACATAACTCCAAATGAGATGATTCTTTTCAGTTTGGAATCTAGATTGAAAGAACTTTCATTGGACACCAAATTCATAATTTTTGGACCATTGTACTAACTGTAGTGAAATTTTCAAAATTGATGTTTCTCTAATCTTCTCAGGTGAGTTTACTTTCAATCTCTCTTTAGTTCAAGTTTCTAATTAAGATTGAACATATGGTTTACGTTACAGAATGAGTTAGCAACTCAATTCTATTTTTACTAATTGAATGAGTATTATACTCTACACTTAAGGACCCACATCTTTTGACAACTTACAAAATTTTCTACATTGAGAGATAAGGTTGGACATGTTTGATTAAAAAGGGAATTAAAAATTCATTCCCATGCCTATCTTCTTCTGAACATTTACGTAATGTTTGGTCATCCAAAGTTAGAAAGGTCAAATTTTAAAGAAAAACACAATCAAGTTTTATAAGGAAATAATTTAAAATTAAGATATGACTCATTGAAAAGGAGAGGATCAATAATTCAAAGGAAAACAATTTCCTTCACTTATTTTTTTTTTTTAAGCTTGCCGTGAGTATCCCACAACACCTCAATTACAGAGAGAAAAAGGAATTTGCAGCATACAACATATTGAGAATCAAGATCTCTTTCTTCTTTCACATTTTGAAGTCAACAACACTTCTATCAAGCTATATCATTCATTCAATATAATCTAGTTCACACTTTCAAAGTCAAGATGTGTATTTCAACCAAGTTCATGAGGTAAACTATAATTACATGTGAAGAAATTACACTATCATGCATGTTGAAGTAAAGAAAATGGTTTGGCTTCCCTACCTGTACATGTCTAAAACCTATAGTAAAAATTTCAAATCAATCTCACGGTTGATGGGATGAAACTCTTAATTTCTCCTTAGTTGGTCCAGGCATAAAACCATGCTGGAAAATTGGCTACTTCAAAATGCGAAATCTATATCTATTATTTTATAACTTTAATTGATAATCTAAACGGTCAAATTCAAAATCTATGTCTTAGGAACCTCATATCAAAATTTCAGATCCATCCGACGGTTAAATTGACAAGAATTTATGTTTTCCTGAGGGAACTTAGTAACAGAAAATAAGGTGATTATTAACTTATTCCATCATGCGAGACTTATTCCTTTAAATACAGGCCTCAAAATAACAATCCGAACGGTCAAGGCAAAATAATATATCTTATGGTCCATATATCAAAATTTAAGGTCGATCTAACGGTTCACTAGGTGGGAATGTAAGTTTTACCGTGGAGACTTAGTAGCAGAAATAAAGCAGTCATCAAATTGATCCAACATGCGGAAATTTAATTCTCTAACTACAGATGATAAAATAATAATCCGAACGGTCAAAGCAATTTAATATGTCTTATGTCCCATATATCAAATATTTAGCTACATCTAACGGTAAATGAAGTAGAATTGGACAGTTTACTGAGGTAACTCGAAAAATAGAAAACAATAGGAAACTAAGATTCACAAAAGTAGACAGCTAGCTATTGTTAATAAATTCCAATATGCTTAGATTCATGATCATGAAATATGAAATTGTAATATCTAAGAGATGGTTTAGCTGCCCCTACCTCTTTTCCAGCAAAGATCTTGAAATTTCAGAGTGTTCTAAGTCCCCAACTATTCTCCTTTCTTCTTCAACCAAGAAACCCTACTCACCCTCACGATTCTCTCTGATTTACTTAGTACTTTTGTTATGATTTCAGTGAAGAGGAGGATAGGTTTTTATGCTTGTCCTCAGCAGCCTACGATGTCGGATGGTTTCAAAAGAGGGAACCTATTGAAGTAGCTTCTTTATAGCCTCGAAGAAAATTTGATAATGAAGCCAAAAGACATTTCAATTCCTACGATGGAAAGTAGACTACCTACTGTGTGTGGGGAAAGGAGAAATTGTTTTGCATCAATAATGAAAGTTTATAAGTTTGGATGTCTCTGTGTTATGTCTTATTTGACTATTCAATAAAGAAAATCAAATTTTTAGATATTCAATCAAGTGGTATAAATTATTCGGATGTCATTGTGAACTTTGAACATTACTATGTAATATAGCCGAATAATTAAACTAATATAATCCTATAATAACACACGATTTTATGAATATTGTCACATAACAAGAGATTCTTACAACTAAATTATATATAAACAAAATAATATCGATCGTAATTATTTTGGGTCTTACAGTCACCTCGTGTGTAATTCCATGATTTTAGCAGTACTCCTCGAATGCATGTGAAGTGTATTCTCCTCCTCCATCAGTTCTGAAGACCCTTACCTGCTTTCCACTTTCTCTTTCTACACAGGTTTGAAATTTCTTGAACACTTCTAAAGCTTCACTCTTCATTTTGATGATGTATACCCATAGCATCCTACTGTATTCATCAACAAACGTGAGAAAGTACCTGTTTCAAGCTAATGAGGGCACACCGAACGATCCACACATGTCCGAGTGCACCACTTCTAAACATCCTTTTGATCTCATATGCACCTGTGACTAAAATGGTCTTCGAGTCTGTTTTCCTGTCAAACATGATTCACAAGCATTGTCAGGAATAAAGACGTTCGTTATACTTATCACCAAATCATTATCCCGAAGTTTCTGAAGATCCTTGAAGTTCAGGTGACCAAACCGTAGGTGCCATTTCCAGCTTTCTTCCTCCTTCACAGTAGTCAGACATCGAAGATTCGGTACTGCATCTAGGCTGACTTGGAACGTTCGATTTTTAGAGATCTTGCTAGTCAAGATCAACTTCTTGTTTTTGTCAACCAATTCCACTGGGTCATGATTACCCATGATCACCGTGTACCCTTTCTCTACCAATTGCCCAATACTAAGTAGATTACACTTCATTTCTGGTACCAGCAACACATTGGTGATGATCACATCTCCCACTCCTTCAACCTTCAGAGCACTATCATCTGCAAATTTCACTTTGCTTTTCCTTGTTTCATCAAGGTTTATTATCCAATCTTTATTACAGGTCATATGATTTCAACAACCAGAATAAAGGTACCAAGACTTAACCTGAGATCGTGCAGATTCAGAGGTGGTCGTTACCATTAACGTTAGCGGCTCTGAGTTTGAGTCTTCCTGGGCTAAATGTGCTTCTCTATTCTGAAACTTCTTCTTCTGCTTTCCTTTGCTGGAATAACATTCGTGCGCGTAATGTCCCAGTTTGTGACAATTAAAACATTCAATGTTCTTCTTGTCTTTCTTCTTCTCAAGTTTGCCTTTTTCCTCCACTGCATCAGATTTCTCATCTTGTTCATCGTCATTATGATTATTCTTCCGCTTCCATTTTGCAGATTTCCCCTACTAGTTCTTGAATTTCTTCTTGCCGTCATTTCTAGAATGGTGTATCTTCAGCGCTTAATCATCGTTCCGAATAGGATTTCTTTCCAACATTCTCAACTAATGTGCTTCTAATGAACTTTGAAGCTCTTCAATCTTCAGTTTTTCAAGATCTCTGGACTCCTCAATTGCTACCACTATGTAGTCAAATCTTTGAGGCAGTGATCTCATAATTTTCTCAATTACCATGAGATCACTGATGGCTTCACCACAACCTTTGATTTGGTTAGTAATCGATACAATTTTATTGAAATACTCGCTTACCTTTTCATTGTCATCCATTTGCATGAGTTCGTACTACCTTCTCAGCGTCTGCAATTTCACTTTCTTGATTTTTTTCACCTCCAGAATGACATCGCACCAGTATGTTCCAGGCTTCCCGTGCCGTCCCCTCATTCAAAGTGATTTGTTTTGGTAAAATTTGTTCAATTTTGTCATTTTCACTAACAGCGTCCAAATCGCTAATGACGTAAAGTCTACGAATGAGTTGTCATGCAGTAGAGTTCACAACGGTTGGCTCACATCATCATCTCGCCACGTCATCACCATCTTCCCCAAATCAGAAACCTTAAATTTTGTTGGCTTTTGTGATTTAATGGAAAGTGATTCACGCGTTTCGCTCCTTGCAGATGCTTTAGGATTTTGCAGGTTTCCATGGAGGAGGCACGATTTTACGAATTGGTGGTTCATCGCGAATTGGATTTTTGCGATTTGTGTTGATGATGGTGTGCGAAGAAGATATTGAAGGTTTCACGACCTATTGTGATGGAGGATCTTTGTTTCAATTTGGGGGTTGAACGCGAACTGCATGAGTTAGGGTTCTAGTTTGAAAATGTTTGTGACTGTTTCACGAACTAGGGTTAATGTTCGAAGGAGATTTGAGAATTCTGGGTTTCTACAAGTTCGATGGTTTTGTGTTTTTTTGGGTTTCACTTTGTAGGTTCTCATGAAGGTGGAGTTCTCAGTTGGCAATGCAAAAGATCAAGATAGTGAGATGTTGATGGTGGTTTTCACAGTGGTTGCACCAGGGGGGAGATGCAGGTGTGGCGGTGCATAGCGATTTGGGCTTGTGGTTTAGGTCTGATTCGTTGCAGTGGAGGGTTTCTTTTGCATATTGGGTTTCCTGATTGATTCATGGTGGCTTGCGTGATTGCTAACGGCGAAGCTCACGATGATCCGATGACATGGAAAAGATGGTGGTCTGAGTGTGGTGCACAACGACACGGTGGTGGAAGGAAAATTAGGGTTTCTAATTTGAGGAATATGGCAATGACGTGGCAAGATGATGATGATGTGAGCTAGCCAGTGTGAGCTAGCCACTATGAGCTCTACTTTGTAACAACTCATTCCATTTTTCTTACGTGGACTCTATGTCATTAGCGATTTAGATGTCATCAGTGAAAAGATTAAATTGAACAAATTTTACAAAAAAAAAGGACAACTTTGAATGCCAAAAAAACTCGATGACCACTTTGAACAAAAATTATGAATATAGGGACCAAGATAGGTATTAAGTCATAATTATATAACAACTCGCCCAAAACTTTCATAACTATGTGTCTCACAATACCATTCAATTTCATCATTGTTTCACACAACCATTCACAAAGTCTATTGTTTCAACAAAAAAAAAAAGTGCAATGAAAATTTCTAGAGAGTTATACATTTATGTATTGATAAGACCATTAGTGATCCCAAAATCAAAAAATGGTTTGTAATTCTCATACACAACTTACTTACAATTATTCACCACTAGAGCAATCACCTTTCTTGCTTCCCTGAAATTTTATAGATAAAGTCCACTTCACATCATTCTCTTATAGAGCTTTCCAAAAATATCACTTTCTCGATAACTTTCTTAACGAAATACACATGATACACTTTCCACCATCATAAGAGTTTTCCAACAAAATACATATATATCATTTCTCATTACTCTCTTAAAACATTGATGATATTCACTTCCAATATAATTACACATAATTCCCTTTTCCCCTGTTCACCTAAAGACTCACAAATTACGTTATCTTTTGTTAAATTACAAACAATCACGTATTACAAACAAATAAAATAAAATAAAGTAACACATGCGACTTTTAATTAAATTATATCAACTTTATCATATAAAGTATCTTCAACTTTCATATATATAATATATTATAATATCACCGTTAAATTTTTTTTATCCAAATATATTAATAATTTTTCATACTTTTTATAATGCTACTACGTACAGTTTTAACTTATATCATAAGCAATATATAAAATATATGTACTTAATAACTTCCACAACCAATAGCTAATATATATTATAATACCTTTGCATTTTATACACATAATATATATTATAAATAAAAATCGTACTTGCCCTATAAACATATTATGTATCTTTAGTATAACTTAGCTGCTGTTGCACATAAATAAAACACCACAAATTTATCTTAATGCCAAGACACAAAAACAAACATCACCAACCCCTTAAAACCTTTATTGTCATTTCTTATAGTATTAAAAAAACGTTATTATATTTATAAAAACAAAACTGCACTTTTGCTAACTACACATCAAAGAAAATTACAAAAATCCCGAAAAAGTAAGACAATATTTATATACTTCATACGTCGACAATGCATAACAATTTGGATCCAAATAAAAAACATTAAACGTGTCGTAAAACAAAATTCAAACTTTCTTTCACCCATAAATAAATACATTTTTATATTATGTTTCTCTATTTTTATTTTACCCTACAGACTCCAAAACAACACTATTCCAAAATATATAAATTTTCCCAAAGTTTTTACTAAAAAACCCTAATAATCATTTTAAGTTTGATTTCACGTTTATTATTTTTCTCTAAACTCAAATAAACAAACCCAAATTCATTAATCTTCCAAAATTAATTTTTGAAATTGTCAAACAAAAATGTCATTAATGAAAGTTGAACCTAATACCTCTTGTATGTTAGTCTAACTAAATTAGCTATACAATTTGTTTGATACTACACTCATTTTACAAAAGTAAATTTTTTAAAATCTTACAATTGAAAATGTAATTTTAAATCTAAAAATATATTTTGAATTATATAATCTAAGATACATTTTAAAAAATAACACATTTCAAAATATAAAATCCATATACTTATTTTCACATTTGAATTGAATATTGTAATGTGGTTAATTTGTGTTATACTATTCAACTTAGGTCACTTAGACTATGAGGACCCCTTTTAGATTTCTTCTAGTCATTCTTTTTCTTTCTTGAGTTGGTCCAACTTCTTTTGAAAGCACATCAAACACCATTATAGCCTCTCACCTTTCTTGAGTCATATGGCTTGAAAAAGATTATCTCGCCTATGTGACAAGGTTTTAGTAATCATTTGGGTTATACACCTAGGCAATGTCAAAGGTTTGAAGGTGGAAAGTCATGGAAGATTAAAGGTTAAAATATGAAAATAGTAAAGCATGAAGTGCATAAGGAATGAAGTACCTAAAAACACTAGAAGGGAGGGGGTTAAATAGTGTTATTGGAAAACTTTTTCGCAACCAATCTGATATAACACTTTCTTCGAGTATAAATATTTTGCATAAACTGTTCAAATGCTCGACTTTGAAATTAGTTTAAACGATAAATTCTTTTTAATATTCAGAATGTTTACTGTAATATTTTAATATAACTTTCCTTTTATTGAATAATCGTTAATATAGGAAGCTTTTGTATTTGAAACGAAAATATTACTACTGGTTTTTATAAGTGAAGCATTAAAAGAGAATAAAATAATAAGTACACAAATATTTTTATACTAGTTCACTCCAACTAAGCTACGTCTAGTTTCCTCTGACCTTAGAGAGTTCCACTATAATTTACAACAAGATTACAATTGAGTTTTCACCACTCTTTGTATCCCTAGAAAATTTTGGTATCAACCTGATACGCTGCCTAGTTGAGTTTCACTCACTCCTGATTGTGCAGTATTCTTCATCACTCCTGGTATCCCTAGACGCTCTTGGTATCCACGTGATATAGTGTCTAATTGAGTTTCACCCACTCTTGGTTTCCACTAGACAATCCTAGTATCAACCTAATATGGTGCCTAGTAATCTTTAACTCACCTAAGTTAAACAACAAGTGTTTTAATTCTCTTCAGAATTTGCAATCAAACTAATTGCTTACAAGTCGTTAGACGAATATTCACACATAGAGGATATATGTTCAATACAATACTGCCACAAACTTTATATGTGTTTCTCTCTTTTCTTTCTACTTTTAAATAGTAAGCTGATAATATAATGAAGTTTGAGAGTGTTCCTCGACTTTTTAGTTTTCTCTTCTCATATATTCTCTTTTTTGATTTTGAGCTCTTCTATGCTTTTCTTTGAATGATATTTTTCTCTTCTCTTCATAGGATGTATTCTTTGAATGATATTATTTTCGTAAGTTATCCTTTTGATTCTTTCTTCGAATCATCTTTTATTTAAAGGTTCCTTAAAAGATATTTGTTACAATGAGCTCTTTCCTTGAATCTTGTGTCTTCTTTGTCTTGTCGTGTGAAGCAACCATTGGTTAAAGTTAACTTGTTAGAGTACGCTTGTTTTTTCAGTTCTTTGGTAGAAGTAGGTTGTACTATTTTTCTAGCATGACTTCTGATGGAGAGAAAATTCTGTAAATTTTTTCTTGTCTCTAACGTCTATTTTTGATATATTTTTAGTAGAGCATGTGGATGCACGTTGTAGGTTATTTGTACAAATTATAGATTGTATAATCTGTAATAAAATTTGAATATTTGAATAGTCAATTTGAACCTAACTACATTCGAGATTATACATTCTTGGCCTTAAGTTCCTCCGCATGAAGAAAACATTAATCTCAATATGCTTGGTGTGATTATGAAAAACAAGATTGTATGCAATTGAAAGAGTATTCTAATTGTCACACAAAAGAGCATAGTCGTGTAGAAAATGTGTGAACACATAAATCATGTTAATCATCTTTATATTTTATTTTTATGTTTAAGTAAGTATACTTTGAGGTTTTTTAAGTATTATTATTTGTTTTTATATGTAAGAATGATAACATGGATTGATATGTTCCGTTTTGACTCTTCCTATATTTGACCCAAAAAAAGGAATGAGTTTGTCTACTTTAAATAATATGATTTCATTCTAAAATTTTGAAAAAAATTGTGATAGTTTAATCTACCCACCTTTTGAACTCATTCCTATATTTTTTTTTTCTTGATACAAATTGTTTGGAGGCACATACACAAAAATACGTATGTACTCTTCATGAAATAATAAACAATTAATATTCTCACATGTGACCCTTATATACATTTATAAAAAAAATTGAGAGATTCTCCTATGCATTTATAAAGAAAAATTAAAATTAAATAAAACTAAACTACATCACAATAATAATAATAATAATAATAAAAGTAATATCTTAAATTACTTTTACTTCTATTTTTATACCTTTCCAAAATCTTGATATTGAGACCTGAACAACTAAACCTCCTCTTATATTTTTATCCAACGAATCGTTCACATGCTTCAAATTATCTTTTATTGGAACTTGTATTTTACGGGTGTTTCATACGGTTGACACTTTTATAAACCAACCACATTGGTTTTCACATTATTCTCCAACATGAAACATTCTCACATTCATTTATTTTATTTTATTTTCTGATAACTATTATACTAATATCTACCAAAAATAATATGTGAAAACAAGAGTCTTAAATACTTATTACTATAAGTAATTGTGGATACTATAACTTCTACTTGATTGTATTATAACACAGTTGAATATACATATTAAAATTGAAGCCCATCACTAATGTGCTTGTTGTGTTTGAAGTGAATTTGTTTCGCTGTATCATGTGGTTTTCATGTTGTGTTCCTTATGATAGGGCTTCGAAACAAATTGTTTGGGTGAGAGAAAAAAGAGATAAAAGAAACGAATAAATTTATGAAAATATGCAGCATGTTCGATGTACTCTCATGATAATATGGTAAACAACACTATCATACATGACTCTTATATACATTTATAAAGAAAAAACGAAATTAAATAAAACTAAATTACATAATAATAATAAAAATAATATCTTAAATTATTTTTACTTTTATTTTTATTATTATCTTTTCAAATTTTAATATTAAGTCATGAACAACCAAGTCTCCTATAATACTATTCTTCTAGGACTCTTAATTTAATTTGTTAGGAAGTTTCTCCACTAGAAATCTTATTTTACAAATTAGTTATTAAGTTTGAATTAGGCTTAAAGTTAATTTTTTAACACGATATCAAAATTTATCTTAACGAAGATTTATATTTATTGAATGTATCATTCCGATTTTGTTTGAGTTGAATTACACTTAAAATCCATTACTTAAAACAACACATTATTCTCTTTGACAAATAACCACCACATACTTCAAGTTATTTATTTTGTTTGTTAAACGTATTATTTCAATATCGTATAGATCGATCGGTTTACAGAACTCAGTCGGTCAACCATGGAGAAAGACAACTTTGGGAATCCCAAAACAAGATCGCCAACCAACTTTTTAGTCGTTCGATTTTTTACACATTAAAGATTCTACAATTTGATTAACAAAGTAAGAAAATTCCTATAAGATATTGGACCGTGATTGGACCAATCTTAATCAAAAACCTACTTTGAAACCTATAAATACATATGTAAGGTAAAGATGTAGGTGATTGCATTTTTTGAGCATTTAAGTAACCGATTGGTATAACTAAAAACTGACCTAAGTGTTGGAGTGCCTTTTGATGTACACGTAGGATAAGGTATTGCAAAATACATTGCTTTTTTGTGGACGAACGTTATTATTTTAACGTTATGAGATCTTCCGCAAGTCTCGTGCTTCATTGTTTCCAACGTTTTATTTCTTTGTTCGCAACGTTCTTATTTATTAAAAAAATCTTTTTCTCAAAAGATATTTGGCAAATATTTGGATCTTTTGGATCATGGGTCTGGTTTCCCAGCTCTATAAATAGAGCACTTTATTCATTCCAAAATACATCATCAGAAAGCATTCTTCTCCATTCTCTCTTCTCTTGGTTTCATTCTTTCTCTTTTCTTCTTTTCCTAAAAATATTTTGGGTATATTTTATTCTCTTTTTAGAGATCCCTGCTAGTTCTGAAATCCTCAAAAATTCTGAGAAGTTCATGTTGTATCCTTGAAGCTTGTGCAATACACCGTAGATAAGTCCTTAAGGACAGTGATCTACACACATCAGGAAATCCTTTGTTTGTGATCTTTATTCTTTTATTGTCAGCTTTTACAACAATCTTAAGGACTTATGGCTCACATCAACAACTCAATCTTGGAGGATCAAAACTTTGTTTCTAGAATTCATACGGTATTTGTGAAACCATTTCCGGACGTGTCAAAAGTTAAGATCTTTTCTAGACAGAACTTTCGGAGGCTAGCAAGATGCTAGAAACAACGATGACTTCTTATCGCATTTGTAGGGACCACGGATGAGGATGAAGAAGAGAGAGACGAGGCGACAACTTAGAGTTTGTTGGAGTTATGATGATGAACCTTAATTTTCATGTGTCATGCCTTTGTAATTTTTGAGGAAAGGTGGAGAAGATTTTCTCTTCGGAGAAAGAAAAAAGAAATAAGAAGATGAGGTACTTGAGTAATTTTTCGTATACTTTACCTACAAATTAGAGAAGTACAATGAGGTATTTTCTCGTTTACCAATCTAAAATATTTTTTGGGGTGTAGGTAATTTTATTTAATTACTTGAAGAAATAGGTTTGACTTTTCACCAAATGATATTACTCTAAATCTAGAAGTAGAGAATATGTCATTATATATTTTTATATATGAACAACATGCTAATGATTAACACATGCAATCAGATAGTCTCTAAAAACTAAGGTTTCTAGGACCAAATTTTGAAATGAAAGAAACGGGTGAAGCCAATGTAATTTTAGGTGTTAGAATCATAAGGAAGAGAGATAGTATATATCCCAAGAACAAATACATTGAGAAACTTCTTAAGAAGTTTGGGTATTTTGATTTCAAACCCGTGAGTACCCCTTATGATGCTAACTCTAAATTAATGAAAAATATAGGAGAATCATTATCTCAACCTCAGTATGCCCAGATAATCAGAAGCTTACTGCACTTGATGAGCTTTTCTAGACCTGATATTGCTTATGCAGTAGGTAGACTTAGTAGGTACACTCAATGTCCAAATCAAGAACATCAGGATGCACTTTCCAGGCTTATGAGATACTAAAGAGGTTCAATGGATTATGTCATTGAATAGAGTGGATTTCCCGTTGTACTAGAAGGGTATGCTAACTAAATCTCTGATTCAGATGAGACCAAATTCACTAGTGGTTATGTATTCACACTTGGGGGTGGTGTGATTACATGGAGATCAGCTAGACAAACAATTATTGCAAGATCAACAATGAAATATGAGTTTGTCGCTCTTGAGATGGCTAGTAGTGAGACTGAGTGGTTGAAAAACTTTTTAGCAAACATTCCACTAAGAATGGAACCAACCCCATCGGTGTCAATACATTGTGATTGTCAATCGGCAATAGTTATAGCTAAAAACAAGAATTACAATGAAAAGAATAAATATATCCAATTGAGACACAATTTGGTAAAGTAGTTGCTAAAGAGTGGAACTATTTCCATTGACTATGTGAAGTTAGAACGGAATCTAGCAGATCCTCTGACAAAACCCTTGGGAAGAAATATAATCTTAGAAACATCGAGGAGAATAAGACTTAAGTCATTGACAAACAAACAAGCGATGGTAACCCAACCTTTGTGATTGGAGATCCCATGAATAAGGTTCATATGGGTAAAAACAAATCACTTGTTAGTTTTGATAGCACTAATTTGATTTTAAATTAAATATGTACATTCCTATGGTGTGTGTGAAAGTGCTAGAGACTGCATTATTGAGAGGTTAAACTTTGTAATTAATCAAAGTTTTTAATGATCTTCATATCCCTTACGGCTGATGTATGATTTGCGGCATACACTTGATGAAGTCACCTATCTGAGTGTCAAGTGGGGCCGCTTGTATGAGATCTTGGCATGATCTTTAGAGCACTCATGAAAATCGGGCACGCGCATGGCTTAGTAAGCGCATCACAACGATAACATCAAGGATTATGGGGGTGTAATGTGATTGATAAACCTCTAACACACTCAAGTGTCTTTGGTTCATATAGTTTGCTATACCAACTACATTGTGTGTTAAGTTTCTTGATCTAGGACTGGTTCATATAGCTTGCTATACCAGCTCTGATGCGTTACATCTTGTAAAACTCATAATAATTTCTTTTCTCTTTCGTTTGTATATATATTTTGCAATATGTGGGAGGTTGGTGTACAAGTAGGATAAGGGATTGCAAAATACCTTTCATTTTTTTGTGGATGGACGTTATTATTTTAACGTTGTGAGATCTTCCACAAGTCTCGTGCTTCACTATTGCCAACGTTTTATTTCTTTGTTTGCAACGTTCTTATTTATTAAAAAAGTCTTTTTCTCAAAAGATATTTGGCAGATATTTGGATCTTTAGGATCATGAGCCTGGTTCCCCAAGTCTATAGAACACTTCATTCACTCCAAAATACATGATCACAAACCATTCTTCTTTCATTCTCTCTTCTCTTGGTTTCATTCTTTCTCTTTTCTTATTTTCCTAAAAATATTCTGGGTTTATTTTATTCTCTTTTTAGAGATCCTTACTAGTTCTGAAATCCTCAAAAATTTTGAAAAGTTCTTGTTGTATCTTGGGGAACTTGTGTAATACATCGCGGATAAGTCTTTAAGGACAGTAGTTTACACGCCTCAGGAAATCCTTTGTTAGTAATCTTTATTTTTTTATTATCAGCTTTTGCAACACCTTTAACATGTACTCACCTGCTCATATATAGACTTTATAGGAAATGATTCGATAAGACATGCAAAGAATAAAGATAAACTAAACTAAATGAAGTAGTTTAAAGTGTGAAGATATAATTTTTTTCACCCTACCAAACTTAAAAGTCCCTTTTCTTACAAAAATGAATCATCCTCTTAGATAAATAACCACCACATGTTATTTGTTTTATTATCATTTATTGGAACTTGTATTTAGTGTTCCAGACTTTTGAGACTTTTATAAACCAATCCACACTCGTTCTCACATTATTCTCCAAGGAATCATGAAGCATTCCGAATTCCATGCTGTTTTGCTTTTGTCCATCTTTGTGGGAATCGGCTTAGCTTATCCCACAGAGGATCAGTTAAGGGATAGGATTACCAAGCTGCCAGGACAGCCAGAGAACGTGCTTCTTTCTCAGTACTCGGGCTATGTGACTGTGAACGAGGAAGCTGGAAGAGCTTTGTTTTATTGGCTGGTAGAGACAGAAGCTAGTAGTTCAAAGCCACTTGTTTTGTGGCTTAATGGTGGCCCTGGATGTTCCTCTATTGCTTACGGAGCAGCTGAAGAAATTGGTCCTTTTCGAATCAATCCTGATGGCAAATCACTTTACTCCAATCCTTATGCTTGGAACAAATGTAAGGCAGTGTTTTTCTCTTTCTCGATTTTTGATCTTTTCCTAGAATATGTTTTAATTTTCGTTTCTCTTCCTGCAGTGGCAAATATACTCTTCCTCGATTCTCCTGCTGGTGTTGGATTTTCATATTCCAACACCACATCAGATCTGTATACAGCAGGTGACCAGAAAACAGGTATGCAGTTGCATCGTTTGCGAAAATGCCTGCTTGCCGATGGAGGATAACTGATTCATTTTATGTTTTGCCTGTTTTGTTCGTGTTGAAAGTTCTTACCCAACTACAAATAAAGTTAATTTAAATTTGCAGCTGAAGATGCATATACGTTCCTTGTTAATTGGCTTGAAAGGTTTCCTCAGTACAAGCACAGAGATTTCTACATTGCCGGAGAAAGTTATGCAGGTCCTCTTTCATGACTAAAATACTAGTTTTCCTCCTAAGAATTTTCCTTCCAGAACTGTTAACTGAAAGCTTTACAAACTCATTTCAGGTCACTATGTTCCTCAGTTGTCTCAAGTCATTTATCGCAAAAATAAAGGAATCGAGAACCCAGATATAAATTTCAAGGGGTTTATGGTAAGCTGTAGCATTCATGATCTATGACAATGAAATATGAAACACTGCTTTAAGAAATCTTGAAAATCTTCAATTGGGTGTGGTTTTTTCTGTGATCACTGTTAGGTTGGAAATGCTGTGATAGATGATTACCATGACTACATTGGAACATTTGAGTACTGGTGGGTCAATGGTTTGATTTCAGATGACACATATAAACTGCTGAGAATTGTGTGTGAGTTTGATTCTTCTCAGCATCCACCAGAGAAATGTGCGGAAGCTTTTGAACTTGCAAGTCTTGAGCAGGGAAACATTGATCCATATAGCATTTATACTCCTGTGTGCAATGCTACAGCTGCAACACTCAAACCCCATTTAAGGGGTCGCTTAGTAAGTATCAAAATAAGTATTCCAGGACAAAATAAATACAATGGTTTCTTCCTTATGAAAATCTTTGTTTAAATAAATCTGTATAAATTTATATAATAACATAACATGTTATTTTAATTTCGAAAAAGAAAAGTAATATAGTTTTAGAGACACCATTTTTATTGCAAGAATTTTTATATAATTTCTTCATGATATAATTGTTTCACGTGATTTTTTTTTAAGATTTTTTAAAAATTTTATTCGAATAAGAAATTTTATAAGACAAATATTTTAATTAAAAATGATAGTAGAATCTAATGTTTATATATTATAAATGACCAAAGCTTCGGAAATTATTAAGGTGGACCAGAAGATCTACAATTTTGTTGAAATATCTGGAGCTAGCATTAATGGAAGAAGCTTGTGGACCTATGAAGCATGCTTTTGAGTAGAAAATGACAAAATAGGAAAAGGAAGTGGAAGTGAGTAGTTTGAAACAATAAAAACGTGTGAAAAAAAAACAACTATGATCGAGACTCATGTTATAAAAAAATGATAGTAATAATTATTAATAATCATAAACAATAATAAAATAATATTATAGTAAAGAATGTCTCTTTTTTTTTCATTTCTCTTTAAATAAATAATTTTCATTATTCTATTTATCTTTCCTTGCTATTTATCATAAAAGAAAGACAGGAAACATTATCTAGTATTTTATTAGTAAGAATATTCACGCATTTTTTATTCTAAAATAAATAGTAATTTAAAAGAATAAAATAATTATTATAGTTTATTAAAAAATAAATTTAAATTAATAATTAATTAACAGATAAAAATTAAAATATAATGTTTTGCGATTAATTTAAATTATATTTGATTATTTATATTTGATTGTTTTGAGATTAATTTTAATTCAGGGAAGACTGTATGGAGCATACGATCCTTGCACTGCGACGTATTCTGAGGTGTATTTCAATCGTCCAGAAGTTCAGAAGGCTCTTCATGCGAACGTAACTGGGATTCCTTATTCATGGACAGGATGCAAGTATGTTATATAATTTTCATCATAATTTATAATTGGAAAATTATTTCTATATTGACTTAATTCTTTTCTTAACAGTGATATTGTTGGGAACAATTGGGGTGATTCTCCGCTTTCTATGCTTCCAATATACCAAGAAATTCTTGATGCTGGCCTCAGGATATGGGTCTACAGGTATCCTTAAAAAACCTGTCATTTCTGTTATTAAGTTATTTTAATGCTTTTTTTCAGTCAAACACACGTACAAATACATACATAGTACATCATGGTTTATGTGTTTGAAATTACTATCTGTAGTGGAGACACTGATTCGGTGGTGCCTGTAACTGCGAGTCGGTATTCAATTGCTTCATTGAACCTACCTACCATCATCAACTGGTACCCTTGGAATGATAATGATGGCCAGGTTTGTGCTACCTATCATCATAAATTGCTACCATTCTTTATTTTTAATGAATTAGAACACTATTATATGATATTTTCTCAAATTTATAATAAAAATAATCTTTTGTGATAATTTGTAATGCAATCCTATTATCTCTCAAGGTTGGTGGGTGGAGTCAAGTTTACAAGGGACTTACATTTGTTGCAGTAAGAGGTGCAGGGCATGAGGTTCCACTTCATAGACCTCGTCAAGCTTTTACCCTTTTCAAATCATTCCTCCAGAACAAAAACCTGCCATTTTCAACTCTTACCTCTCAATCACTCAACCATAAACTTAGATCAGTTAGGCCCAAAAGAAAGATCACTATGCCATCTTCCATGCACCACTTTCCTAGTTAGACTTCTCTATTTCCTACTATGTAATCAAATAATCCTACCAAGGAGATCACTACAAGTGTATGATCATCATTAATTAATAAAATTATAAGATCATACTACTATTCACTTTGTCATTATTGCAAATTCATTGAGTTTAAAAAGTTAGATTCATTTGTTATTGGAAGTTCCGTCGACTAAAGATATAATATATAAGTGGGATGCAAACCTCACATACAAACCGGTTTTATGGGTTGAGTTAACCTTAAATTTATTTTTTAATATTTGAAATAAACAAAGAATAATTTTAAATATAGAAAAAAACATTAAGAATTAGAAAATATTGAAAGGCTATGTTTTTATAATGATAAAAAAATTTCTAGGATTAGAGATTTAGATATTTGATTTCCTTATTGTACTATAGATGATTAGTGAAAATATATGTATTATACGCATGTGTTCATTTTTTTTTATTGTGGTAAAAATTTATTAAATTATAGAATATTTTATTACAAATAATTATAAAATAAATAAGTTGTATATTTTTTTATTATATAATTAGTTTTTTATTATAAATAATTATTTGAATTAAAAAAATGTACTTATTAAAAAGATAAAATTAGAAAATAATTGTTTTAGTATCGGTAATTATTTGAATTTCAAAAAGTGGTTAAAGATAAATTTGGAAAGAAAAATGTGTGCAACCCTCTTCACAAGGTTTTAAACTGTGCATGTTGTCATGTACTGAAAACACAATTAAACTATCGGATTTATTTTTCTAAAATACATTACAAACCAATTTTGACACCTTGGAAGGAAAATTCACTAAAGTGAGAATTTAAGTTTCTAAAACATTACTCAACGTTAACAGGATTTAACTTTCAGGAATAACGATGTATTCCTCACAAAACAATATTCGGAAATAAATCTCTCACCTTTCTACGTATTCTGGATGAAATTTTCTGAAATCATATTTTTGGATTTTTATTTTTATTGTTTCTATTTGATCTAATAAATATATTGAAGAGTATAATTTAACAAGGTTAGTTAACTCTTCTCATTTTGAAATGGTCAAAATCTATGTTTATTGACACAATATCAACGTATCATAATTAATCTAGACAATTTGATATTATGTTTATTATTCATAATAAGATATAATTATGTTATTATTAATTATTCTGTTAATTATATATTTGAGGTAAGTAGTATTTCAATTATCCATGACCCATGTAAATCTTATAAATACAAGTGTTATTTTTTAAGGAATACTCAATCAATATCTCATACTCATATTTATAAAAGATTTAAACTTTCTTAATTTGAGTGTCAAAAATTTTTTTACTAGTGAATCTCCCTCTTGGTCACTAGAAACAATCAAGTCACCATTAAAATCTTGCCACCTATTTACAAATTTATGCTCAAAATTCCAATATTTACAAATTTATGCTCAAAATTCCGATAAGATCATCGATGAATATAAAATCATCATTTCAACAAAAATCTCAACTAAAATCACCATGCCCCGCTGTTCAAATTGACCATCATCATACCTTTGTTGCTGACTAGCACGTCAAAAACACAGGAAATAAATGTTGTTCCATCAACCTGCGAGACAATGCAACCACTGTCTCTTTCGTATTTCGTAGAGACAACATTCAAATAAAACCTATAAGGGTAAAAATGACATTTGAAATAGTGTGGGTGTGTAGGAAGGAAATGTAGGAAGAAAAAGTCTAATTTCTATTTCAAACTAAAGTGTATAATGGGCCTAAGTCCAATTGGAAATGAAACTAGTTTTCTTTTGTAAATTATGAATTAAAATTTTTCATGGTCTTGTTACGAAGATAACACTAGTGGAAAGTGTCATAAGCATTCCCACTAAGGTTCGTTTTGGAGTTAATTTCTTTTTGTAGCTCTATAATTTTATTAGGCACTCCATTAGATAGTGACAAGACTAAATTACCCTTCATGGCATATATATTGATATCTTATCCTTTTCTCTTCTTTTCCACTCATTTTTTACATCGTTGTTACTTCTTCTTTTGCTTATTCTAGGATATTAGAAACAAATTGATTTTTTAATCAAATAAAAAAAAGGAGGGAAATTGGTTTTGAAACATTTTTTAATTTTCTTTCTTTAAGTTTTTTTAAAAATACTTCCTATGTGACAAACGGAGTATAATTAGATTAGGAATTAGTTTTGTTACAATATTGGATTATAACAAAGAGAAGAAAAAAATTGCACAAAAAGATTTATGTTAGATCAAATCAAATAATCTTACATCTCAACCAGTCAATCTTAGAATTATTGTTCCACTATCTTCAACAATTAATCAACTCTTGAACACATTCAAGAAGATATAAGCCTAATAAATGTTGACAAAAGAAAAAGATGAACATCTTGCTTCAATAAAGAGTTTTGATGATGATGATGACTTATAGAGAAGTGTTGAAGATTTAAAAAATGTTTGGATTCAAGAAATACATTGAAAACTTAATAATTAAGTTGTTAAAGTCTTGTAATTTGTGTATTTTATTTAAATTAATTGACCAAGAGTCAATTGGTATAACCCAAACAGCAAAACACTTTTTAAAAGTTTTATTTTTTACAAAAACATTTGTGATAATCGATTATCACTAATGATACTTGATTATCACAATTAATTCTAGATTTTTCTAAAATCTTGTAGAATAATCAATTACATTTATGATAAACAGTGGCAGTTGCGAATGGATTCTTCAGTTTCAGATCTAATTTTCAAAATATGAGTCTATAAATATTTAACTTAAACCTAGTTTCAAGATAACTTTTTACTTAAAGGTTTAAAAGTTTTGTGCTAGAGAAACTCTTAGTGTTTGTGAAAAGGGGGCTTTAAAAAACCTAGTATAGGTAGAGCGAGAACTTTCACTGAGTGTGTCTTAAGTGATTGAGTGTTGTTGTTGTTGTTAAGAAAAATGTTCATCTTTTGTGTGTCAAAGGATGTGTGGTTGAGAAAGTCCCAGAAAGAAGTGCTTATGCTTGAATACACTCAGAGTTTCCTCATTGGTTCATATATCAAGTATGTATATGTTTCCTATAATTAAAGAAAGAATTGTTAGTACACTTCATGTAAATTATGTTTCTGGCATCTTTGTAGGGTTATAACCAACCATTAAGTCCCTGATAATGCTAAATTTTACCATATTTTAAGCATCATTTTAGTAGCAAAATCAACCCCTATCTAACTTATAACTTGTTAATTCCTCTTCTTTTGTCTTGTTTTCTATATAATTGTGTTTTTGGCTACTTTGATGTACTTTCATCAATAATCCCTTATTTTGTAGCTAAAAATGAGCTTGGAAGAGTCTCCAACAATGTATAGAACTGGACCAAGAAATTAGCACGAAGAAACGCCATCAGCAGCGCAAGAACGCTCGTCCCAGAAGAGCGGACGCTCGTCCAGAAGGCAGAAGAGCGGACGCTCGTCCAGAAGGCAGAAGAGCGGACGCTCGTCCAAAGTGGAAGCACGAGCGGACGCTCGTCCAGAAGCAGAAATGGACGCTCGTCCTGCAAGAGAGTGGACGCTCGTCTAGGAGATAAGAGGACGCTCGTCCAGAACGCTCGTCCAAGATTTAGGACGCTCATCCAGGCCAGAGAAGAGGACGCTCGTCAGATTTCAATTTATCCAGATGGTCCGCGCCGGGCGCGACGGGGCGCCGGGCGCGACTTTTTGCGAGAGGCTCGCGCTCGGGCGCGAAACAGAGAGGGCGCCGGGCGCGACTTTTGGCGAGTTTCGACTTTTTGCGAGAGCCTCGCGCCCGGGCGCGACTGACAGAGGGCGCCGGGCGCGACTTTTACTGATGTGGCAGATGCGTCTATTTAACCCTAAAACGCGAAGGGGTTTGGGTCTTTGGTTCTTTGGAGGCGCGATTTCACTCAGAGGAGAGCTTGGAGGGCTGCTAGGGTTTTTGGGAACACTCCCTTCTTCCTCTTGGGTTCTTCATCTTCTTCCATGGCCATTTTGTAAGCTTAAAGGCTCTCCATGGAAATGGAGAGCCAAACCCATCTTTGTTGGGATTAGTTGTAGCCTTTGAATTCTTGTGTAATTGTTGAATGATTTGAATTTATATATGCCTTTTCTATCAATTGCTAGTATTCTTGTTTCCAATCTTAAAGCTTGCATGTAATGGGGACGTTCATGACTTGATTTTGGGGTTTTATGGATTATGGGGACGTAAGATGAAACCCAGAACTGAAATAAGAGTCCTTGTGGGTCATTGATTCTAGGGATGGAAGATGATTCACATGTTGTCTTAGATCCTATCTCTTTAATGCGGGTTTTGCTTGTTAGATTGCCAAGGGATTGGGGTTTGATAAGGAAAACCTAGGCTCTTTCACCTAAGGGATTAGGGCTAGAGTGTTTTAGTGGATTGACTTTAGTAAATTGATAGAGGGGAGACGAAATTGGTTTTACACAAGAGTGCCTTGGTGAAAACTAACCTTAACAATGTCATTTCATACCATTTCTAGTCTTTTCCATTTCCAAGTGCCTTCAATACCAAAGTCCAACCTTGTAATTATGTGTGAATTTACATTTCTGCACTTGTTCTATAAATTGATGTTATGTTCTTGAGTCTATATGAGTTGTTAATCGCACAATTCTCTAGTATTACGAGTCTCTTGGGAAAACGATACCCGGTCTTACCGGTTTATTACTTGAACGATTCGGTGCACTTGCCGAAATCGAGCCCAACAAGTTTTTGGACTAACAAGTTTTTGGCGCCGTTGCCGGGGATTTGGGGATTGAACCCGAGTCCTAGCAACGGCTAACAAGTTTTGGGTCATCAAGTTTTTGGCGCCGTTGCCGGGGACTCGTGTCAATACTAGACTTTTGTGAGGTTTCTAACTGATGTAGACTTGATTTTGTATATAGAATTAACTCTTTTGTTGTAAATAGATTTTCAATTTTGTTTGGGCTAATTTGTGGCTTTAGCCTAGTTGCGTCTAAGTGTATGCAGGGGATGTTCATACAAGGAGGACTGCAGCCTCAAAAGCATCATGAAGACCCTGAGATTGAAGGAATTATAGGACACAAGGAGACAACTATGTTGAGCATCACAAGCTGCCCCAACTTCTTCTTCCCTTGAAGATGCTCCAAGTCCTAAGTGAAAGATGAAAAAGAAAGGGAGAAGGAAAAGAGAAGGACTAGTCACCACCACCCTTTGATGAGAGACAAGGAACTCAAGCCTAGCAAGCCAAAGTTGATCAAGAGGATTGAGTATTTAAAGATGTCAAGGTAGTGGAAGGGCTAAAAAGAAGAATTCAAGCTATGAGAGTTGATTTGGTGGCTAGAAAGTGATTCAAGAGAAGTTGGTGAAAGGAGCACACCAACAACAAAGTTTGCACTTCATTGAGTAATCCGTCAAGCTAATGACGTTAAACAAGCGCTTTTGGGAGGCAACCCAGTTTTCTTACCCTTTTTACTTGTGTTTGTATGATTTTTGTGTTATGTGCATTAGTAGCTTATGTTTTGCATTTTTGTGTAGTTTTGAATTGTTGTGATTTTTGAGTTGTAATGTGTTTTTGTGGTTTGTTTGGTGTGTTTTCAAGTGCTTAAATCTGTTATGACATGTTACAGGTTGCTCTAGGATGTTTTGGTGTGATCTTAAGTGCTTAAATATGATTTGGATGCATAAATGCAGTTTTGAGTTGTAGAGTAAAAAGCTTTGGAAATGTGCATTCAATTCACCCATTCATGCATTCAATTTCATTCCTTATAGTTTAGACAAGTTTCAATGATGAAAACATGATATTCTAGATTGATTTGAGTGTGAATAAGGGTCATATACCAAAAATCACAAGTTGGGAAGCTTAATTTCGAAAACTGCAGAATTCTGCAGTTTTCTGCATAATTCACGCCCGGCGCCTCCTGATCAATAGGCGCCCCGCGCAAGCAGCACCTGGCTCAGTTGGCGCCCGGCTCAAGCAGACCTCTGCTCAATAGGCGCCCGGCTCACGCAGCACCTGGCTCGGTTCACGCCCGGCGCCGCCTGCTCGGTGGGCGCCCGGCCCCAGCAGCACTGGTTTAAGCACAAAATTTTTTGCTTGTTTTTTATTGTTTTGCTGCTTTCTTTTGCAGATTTCTTTTAGTGTGTTTATGGATTATTCTCTTCAGTTGTTGACTATGGGATACTAATTTTGCTTTGAGCTTTCTTGTTACATGATAAGATCTTCCTTAGGAATTAAAGAGTCAAAACCACCACTGGCCAACCTTTGAGCCAAGTGTGAGCTGAGCACCCTGTGACTTGAAGATTTTGATGCTCATGTAGCATGGCCTGGGGGCCAGGCCCCTACTGATGGGGGAGGTGGAGCAGTTGCGGAGTATAAGCTACTGTTGGAGGAAGATGTTGCAGATGGAAGTGAAGCTAGTGTCTTACACTGCTGGAGCTGCAAAGAGTCCATCTAATTTGGTTTTTCAGTTTTAATTTCCAGTTCTTATTTGCTTTCAGTTTTTGAATTTGGATTTCTTTTTGACTTGCCTTGTGGATAGTTCTTGTGCAATTGGTCTGGTGATTTGAGTGAATCATTTGTTATGCTTGAATTGAATACAAATATGTTGTGCTTGCTCTTTATCCCTGAGAATTATTTTGAAAATCTGATTGAGATTATGTGGTTGAGCTTGTTGAACAGAGATTATGGTTGCTTGTATCTGTTTAGATAGATGCTTGGTTTTAATTGTGATCAATATTCTTGGCATGATGTTTATCAAACTCTGGAACCCTGTGTAAACTTGTGAGATGTTGTGCCTCAGAGTTTATTGTTGAATGCTATTACTTTGGAATCACAGTTGATTTTGCCTAAGTTTCTCTATTTGAACTGTTACTTGCATGTTACAAATGATCAAGGCCATCTTGTTCTTCCACCTCTTCTACATTTTGAGCCTAAAAGCCAATGTATAACCTTTGAACCTTAAAAGAAAACTTTCTCATTCCCGAAACCTTAAGCCTATTGAAAAATCCTTAACCTCCTTACCTTGAGTTGAGATGAACATATATGTTAGGATGAGGAGAATGGTTTAAGTTTGGGGGAGTTCTTCTTGTCAAAAGGGGAGCATTGAGAAAATAATAAGTTGAGTTAAAAAGAAAGAAAAAGAAGAAAGAAGAAGAAAAATAAAAATAAAAACATGAATTCAATGAAAAAGAGTTGGGAAATAAGTTGAGAAGTGGGTTATTCAATTTTGGAGTAAAAGAGAGACTATGCTACATCATGAACTAAATTGTTTGGTCTCTTATCTCAAGGTGCTTTGTTGTCCAGAAAAACCAAATTTTCTTCTTAGCCCAGCCACAATACAAGCTTCAAAAAGTCCTTGTGATGTAACTTGTTTGTTAATGTGTTTGATATTGTTGAAACAAAAGGCAAAGTTGATTTGTGTAACATTGTGATAGTTGAGAGTAGACACACATCCTTATACACCATTGTGCTTGAGTGAAACACTTTCTTTGGTGAGGATTGGTTCCATGCACTCATTGAAAACAACTTGCCATTTTTATTGATCTATCATTTCCATCTATCATGTGATTTTGAACTGTTAAGCACCATGATTGAAGTTTAGCTTGCTAAGACTATATTGTCTCTTGAATGTGATTTAAAAGTTGAGCAAGCATGATTGATTTTGTTTATTTGATAGAAACTATGCTTGAGTTGCTAGACCATTGTGATTGAATTGTTTACTAGGTGAAGTACTTTTGCTTGAGGACAAGCAAAGTTGTAAGTTTGGAGGTATTTGATAATGCTAAATTTTACCATATTTTAAGCATCATTTTAGTAGCAAAATCAACCCCTATCTAACTTATAACTTGTTAATTCCTCTTCTTTTGTCTTGTTTTCTATATAATTGTGTTTTTGGCTACTTTGATGTACTTTCATCAATAATCCCTTATTTTGTAGCTAAAAATGAGCTTGGAAGAGTCTCCAACAATGTATAGAACTGGACCAAGAAATTAGCACGAAGAAACGCCATCAGCAGCGCAAGAACGCTCGTCCCAGAAGAGCGGACGCTCGTCCAGAAGCAGAAATGGACGCTCGTCCAAGCCAGGCAGAAGAGGACGCTCGTCCAGCGAAGAGCAGAATTGGACGTTCGTCCAGCTAGCAGAAGTGGACGTTCGTCCCGCTAGCAGAGAGGACGCTCGTCCTGCAAGAGAATAGACGCTCGTCCAGGAGATAAGAGGACGCTCGTCCAGAACGCTCGTCCAAGATTTAGGACGCTCGTCCAGGCCAGAGAAGAGGACGCTCGTCAGATTTCAATTTATCCAACGCCGGGCGCGACTTTTTGCGAGAGGCTCGCGCTCGGGCGCGAAACAGAGAGGGCGCCGGGCGCGACTTTTGGCGAGTTTCGACTTTTTGCGAGAGCCTCGCGCCCGGGCGCGACTGACAGAGGGCGCCGGGCGCGACTTTTACTGATGTGGCAGATGCGTCTATTTAACCCTAAAACGCGAAGGGGTTTGGGTCTTTGGTTCTTTGGAGGCGCGATTTCACTCAGAGGAGAGCTTGGAGGGCTGCTAGGGTTTTTGGGAACACTCCCTTCTTCCTCTTGGGTTCTTCATCTTCTTCCATGGCCATTTTGTAAGCTTAAAGGCTCTCCATGGAAATGGAGAGCCAAACCCATCTTTGTTGGGATTAGTTGTAGCCTTTGAATTCTTGTGTAATTGTTGAATGATTTGAATTTATATATGCCTTTTCTATCAATTGCTAGTATTCTTGTTTCCAATCTTAAAGCTTGCATGTAATGGGGACGTTCATGACTTGATTTTGGGGTTTTATGGATTATGGGGACGTAAGATGAAACCCAGAACTGAAATAAGAGTCCTTGTGGGTCATTGATTCTAGGGATGGAAGATGATTCACATGTTGTCTTAGATCCTATCTCTTTAATGCGGGTTTTGCTTGTTAGATTGCCAAGGGATTGGGGTTTGATAAGGAAAACCTAGGCTCTTTCACCTAAGGGATTAGGGCTAGAGTGTTTTAGTGGATTGACTTTAGTAAATTGATAGAGGGGAGACGAAATTGGTTTTACACAAGAGTGCCTTGGTGAAAACTAACCTTAACAATGTCATTTCATACCATTTCTAGTCTTTTCCATTTCCAAGTGCCTTCAATACCAAAGTCCAACCTTGTAATTATGTGTGAATTTACATTTCTGCACTTGTTCTATAAATTGATGTTATGTTCTTGAGTCTATATGAGTTGTTAATCGCACAATTCTCTAGTATTACGAGTCTCTTGGGAAAACGATACCCGGTCTTACTGGTTTATTACTTGAACGATTCGGTGCACTTGTCGAAATCGAGCCCAACAAGTTTTTGGACTAACAAGTTTTTGGCGCCGTTGCCGGGGATTTGGGGATTGAACCCGAGTCCTAGCAACGGCTAACAAGTTTTGGGTCATCAGTCCCATAGTTCAAGAGTTAAGAGATTTGTCAAATTGCCCCAAGGGATGTGTCAAAGAATGACACATGTACTTTGTCAATGTGTACAAGTTCCACACTAATGCATGTCCAGAGGAAAGAAGACAATTAATTCTGGTGTGTACGTCAAGGGTCTTACAAAGGGTGCTTATAATAATTTTTATGGGATTACTCATAAAATTTATGAGTTAGAGTGACAACACTTGTACTTCTCCAAAGAGAGTAATTCTTTTTTATTGTTAATGGTTTGATCTTTCTAGGAGTAGTAGCACAATGGATCCTAGGTATAATATTGTTGAGATTCAAATGAGTTTAAGATACCTGTTGATAGGGGGAGCTATGTACAACTGAACCCATATCTCACATATGTGTTTTTTATAATAACAAAAAAAATGTTTTATAGTTTCTTGCACAACAAAATGGCAAAACAGTTGTTTGATTATATCTGTGATTGTGCTTGAACTATGTCATATGTGTATTCATTGATTGAGAATGAATCATTGATTGAAACACTTTTCACATTGCATATCTGCATGAATTAATCGATTACTATGTTTGCATAATCTGTTAAATTCATCAGATATCAATATATGCTTAACAGAGGCAAAACACCAAGTTTTAACTGATTAGGTTATGTGGATAATCGATTAAAATTCGTGGTTATGCCTACACATGTTTACTGAGTGCATTGGTGTGTTATGAATGAAAAAGTTTTTAAAATTTGCTATGGACCTCAACCAATTATGTTATTTTCCTAATCGGTTAAAATGCGTTATAACTGAAAACTTTTTCTTAGAAAGCCATAATTGTCATAACGGTCATATTTTTGAATATTGTGGCTTTTATGATATGTTTAATCGGTTGCATGTACATTTAATCTGTTAAATCCTGTGCAAATGTAAAAGTGTTAAAACTGAAGGAAATGCTTAACCGATTACATTAAATGCTTAATCGATTAAAATGCGTTAGAGTTGAAAAATCTATAAATAGACGCATTGCTCTCTGTATTCAATAACTTATATGATTCATATCTTTCATAACTAACTTGGTTGTCGAGGTTTAAATTGCAGGAGCGTCGTGAGATCTTGAAGAATCAAAGATTGCTACATTTGGAAGAAATCATCAAAGATTCTTGCAAGAACATAGTGTTGTCATATAGTTGATCATTTATGCACATTGAGGTGTATCTTTTCATATCAATATTCATCTACAATCAAGGTTGATTGTGTCCCTGTTTCTGCGGCTAGGAAGAGGACTTTGTGAAGTTTTAGGACTTAGAGTTGGTATTGCTTTAAAGATGACAAAAAGTGGGTGATCTTTCTAGGTTGCTATAATTGATATTGAGTTAGGAAGGAGAGTAAATTGAGAGGATTGTTCTCTATATGTCTTGCTTGTAAGAACTCTATCAATATAGTGAAATCCCTTCATCTAAGGTTGATCGGAGGAAGACTGGACGTAAGTAGTGGGCCGAACCAGTATAAACAATTGTGTGAATATCTCTCTCCATACACTTTTACATTGTTCTTATTCTTGATTGATTGCATTCCAAGAAAACTTCAAAGATTTCAAAAAGAATTTTAAAGAACAAATTTTTAAAGGGTAAAACCAATTCACCCCCTTCTCTTGGTTGAGAGTATTGGCTAAACTTTTTCTACAATTGGCACAAGAGCTGGGAATTCAAACTTTACTCAAATTTTAATCGGTTAGGTTTTCGGTATAATCGATTAAATTTTCCTGATGGCAAGTACTTCTCAAACTTTTGGAGAAGGTGCATCTACAAACAGACCACCATTATTTGCAGGTGAAAATTTCCCCTTCTGAAAAATCAGAATGAAGATTTTCTTAGAATCAATTGACAAAGGTGTATGAGATGTTGTAATCAATGGTCCATATGAGCCTACTAAAGTGATTGATGGCAAAATTGTGATAAAGAACTTCTCGGAATGGAGTCTGGATGATAGCAGGAGAGCACATTATGATGTGAAGGCAAAGAACATCATTTCATCTGCACTGACTATTGATGAATTCTTCAGGATATTAACTTGCACTACAACAAAAGAAATGTGAGATGTCCTTAAGGTAACACATAAAGGTACAAATGAAGTTAAAAGAGCTAGGAAAAATTCTCTTATTCAGGAATATGAATTGTTCAGAATGAAGGTTGGAGAGAATATATATGATGTTCAGAAATGGTTTACACATACTGTAAACCATCTTATTGCTCTTGGGAAAAACTTTGATAAAGAAAAAAAATATCAACATCAAGATCCTAAAGAGTCTCAGCAAGAATTGGCAATCAAAGGTCACTGCAATTTCAAAATCTAAAGACCTCACCACCATGAACATGTACACTGTTTGGGAAACTAAGAGAGCATTAGCTTGAGTTAGGCAGATTGAAAGAGGAGGAAGAAAGTGAACAAAAACACTTCATTTCCCTCAAAGCCACAAGCAAGAATGTCTCAAGAAAGCAACTTGGAGATGCTGACTTAGATTTAGAGATGCTGACTCAAATTTAGAGATGCCTGAACAGGAAGTAATGAACATGATGGTAAAGAAATTCTCTAAAATTATGAAATCCAGAAAAGTTATGTCTAACTTTGTAGGTAACTTTAGAGGCAATAAAAAAAGGAGCAAGGTTGTGATTCCCACATGCTATGAATGCGAAAAGGAAGGCCATATTAAGCCTGAATGTCCTGTCTTGAAGAACAAACAAAGACTTGATGAAAAGACTACTCAAGACAGAAGAAAGGACAAACAAAGGAGAGTCTGCATTGCTTGGGAAGACTATGATTCAAGTTGTTCTTCAAGTGATGATGATGATCAAAGTCTAGAAGAAGAGACAAATCTATGTCTAATGGTTGGTTCAGTGAATTCAGAAAGTAGTGGGCTATAGTTTTAATAATAAACCTATATAAGACAGGTACTATAAACTCTTAGATACATTTCAAGAACTGCATGTTAAGGCCATGAAATTACAATACAAGGCTAATTGGTTAAATAGTGAAAAAAGAGACTTTGAATATAGAATAAATAACCTTGTTGATGATAATGCATGTTTGAAAACTGAACTTGATAATGTTTTACAATCTGTCAAGAATGCTAAAGTTGAAGTAAAAGTTGTTGTTCAAGACTGCACTGATTGCCCATCACATGCATGCATCTTTAAATTTTTATCAACAATGATATCAAATGAATATAAATCTAACCTGTTTTCTTGTTTTAACAACCTTTTTTTTGTTCTGGAACGAAGTCAACAAATATCACCACTAAAATTTTATTTCCATTGTGCACACCAACAAACTTGATGTGTGAAGCATGTGGCTTCAACTCAATTTCAGCATCATCAAGTGCATTAGGATGGTAAATAGGATCATCAATAATCCTCATAATCTCATCTTGTGAGAAAGTCTACACCTGAAGTAGTTGACTCTGCTGCTTCATCATTAACAAGTTCAACAACATCTTTAATAAAATTTGTATGTCCATCAGTAGACATATCATCGTGTTGTGATTCTATAGTTGATTGTTGATTTAATATTTGAATCCTGATGTTTTTCACATCAATTATTCGATTATGCAACCTTTGATCCATGTCCTCTCTCATTTTCTTGAATTCAATAGTATGCTGAACCATTATCTTCGAAAAAAGTTTCTAACTCGACCTCCCTAGCTTTGCCATTCATTAGTTGACTTAAATAATTAACATATGTATTGCTCTAATAGCCAACTTTAGAAGTACATCTTTTATATCATGATGAAGTGCTCTAAACTCTATAGTATTAGGAAATCTCTAATAGGAGTGGATGGTGGAATTAACACTTAGAAGTAATTCTAAAAAGTTGTTATTACTTGCCAATTTCACCATAATAAAACATTTTTACATCAGGGGGCATGTCATCTCATTTTAACGCCGTCTGTAAAAATTTAACGGACAAAGTTTAATTGACTTATCTTTTTAAATATTTGGACCCAATCGAGACATTTTGCAAATATATGGATTCATTTGAGACATTTTACAAATATATAGATTCAATTGAGACAGTTGAAAATATAAGAATCCACTTAAGATTCTCGTACAAAATAAGAAGACGAGTTTAAACCTATATTTTAAACAATACATTATCCCAACCCATAAATATACAGTGGATAGTAGAATTTAGTTATAATTTATAATTAAATGATAATTTATGAAATTGTAATTTAAAAGTTAAAAATAATTTACAATTTTATATAAATAAGCAAATATTTATCTCATAATAACGAATAAATTTATATATTAGTTTTTATTTTTATAATTTATATATGTAAATTTTTCAGCACCCAGTTAAACTCTTGAGCAAGTTAAGACCCCTTTATATTCGTTGGTTAGTTCCTCTGGGGAGCGCAGCACTGAAAGAATCAGAGAAGAACAGAAAGGAAAAATCAGAGCTTGAAAAAATGAGTAGCATCGGAACAGGTTACGATCTATCGGTCACCACTTTCTCTCCTGATGGCCGCGTTTTTCAGATCGAGTACGCTGCCAAAGCCGTCGACAACAGCGGGTACCTTTTTCTTTCTTCAATTTATGCATTTCAATTTAAAACAAGTATGTTAATAATTATGATACTGGTTTTATAATTGTGTCTTTGCTGCTGATCTTACATTTCAAACTTTGTTCCAGAACTGTTATTGGGATCAAATGCAAAGACGGAGTTGTGTTGGTAGGTTTTTCTTAAAATTTCTGCTACATTAGGGTTTTTGTAGTTATTTATTTTTTAACTTTTTTCTTGATTTGGGCTTTTGGATTTAGGGTGTAGAGAAGCTTATTCCGTCGAAAATGATGCTTCCGGGTTCAAACAGAAGAATACACTCGGTTCATCGTCATTCTGGGATGGTAATTTGTCTATAGCCACTTGCCTGTTATTTTACTTTATTTGTTGCTTGCTGCATCTGATATTTGTTTTTATTTTATGATAACCACAAGACAATTGCTTAAGAGATTCGTGGTTTGACTTGCATTTGTTTGTAAGCTTGACAGTGAATCTTGAAATGCTACTTATGAAGTGGTGAATTGGTGTTTTTAAAAATGTTCTGTGATGCAATTGCTGCTGCAATCTCAAGGATTTTTATTTTGTGGTCTCCGGGGTCGCATAAGCTTCATTTGTCCACGATATCCGGCAATATTAAGTTCATAGTAAAACCTTAGCTGCAGCTGTGACCGCTAATTTTAAACTTTGGTTTTAGTGACGAAGGTTAAGAGTGAAAGAAAGTGAAGAAGTATGAGCCCTGTCATTTTGTATATAGTCAGTACCGTAAGTGGAAGTAAAAGTTGTTTTTGGTTTATGGAAATTCTGATGCATTTATTTCAGGCTTTGTTGAGCATAGTAAATCATAGATTATTACTAACCATACATTAAACAGTAACAATGTTTCACGAATTTTCTTATTTGTTTATTGGAGGTGGATATTAGAGACGTCATGGTTGGAAGTAAAATAGTTTTTGGTTTATGGAAATTCTGATGCATTTATTTCATGCCTTGGTGAGCATAGTAAATCATAGATTGTTACTAACCAAACATTAAAGAGTAACAATGTTTCAGGAATTTTCTTATTTGTTTATTGAGGTGGATATTAGAGACGTCATGGAAATCATGATGTTATTGGTAAAATACAGTTCATACAAGCATTACTTAAGTGGTCATACTGTTATCAAGTTAAAGCATTACTTAAGTGGTCATACTACGGTGCCATGTGTGTCAGAATCCTTTTATTTCCAATTTTAGGCTGTAGCAGGATTAGCAGCTGATGGCAGGCAAATTGTTGCCCGGGCCAAGTCTGAAGCAACTAACTATGACAGGTTTGCTTCGTTCTCTTGCAACAAATACATCTGAAGATGCTTCCTCTCCTCATCCCTTTTATTTATCTAAATGTATGATGAGTACATATTTTTTTTTGTTGCTACTGTCATGGACTAATTTGACACCTTGCAAAAGCCTTGTATTTTTTAATTTTAACTTAATGCTATTTTAAGTTCGTTTCATTAAGCCATATTTTCCTGACGGAAAATAAGCATTACGTAGAAGATTTCACCAGCTCAGTTCAGATAGACCAATGAAGCCCTGTATAATTTGACTTGTTATTTTAACTTTTCAAGTTAAACTTAATAAACTCTTACCTTGCTTTCTCCCAAAAAAAAAAAGTGAACCTGCAACGTCCATGAAAAATAAGTGGTCTATATATACTATTTCGCATGACTAAGTATCTCTTAACTGTGTGGTTTATATGTTTGTTTTTATCTTTTGAGAGGAAAACTTTTCATTCTGACTCGTATATCTTTTCAGCGTTTATGGTGAACCAATTCCTGTTAAGGAACTTGCTGACCGTGTGGCTAGTTATGTGCACCTTTGTACACTATATTGGTGGCTCAGGTTCAATCAGATCACATCTCTTGTAGTCAATTCAAATTTGTATTTTATTGCACTTCATATTAATAATAGATATATTATGGTAATGCAGACCTTTTGGATGTGGTGTCATACTAGGAGGTTATGACAGGGATGGGCCCCAGTTGTATATGGTTGAACCTTCCGGTGTTTCCTATGTAAGTGTACTTATTGTTTTTTGAAACGATAATTGCTCAAGCTATTGCTATTTGTTCTTAGAAGTTCCATGTGTGCCAGTTTTGTATTGATTTGTGTTTTTGTTATTTGTTCCAGAGATATTTTGGTGCTGCAATTGGGAAGGGCAGGCAGGCTGCTAAAACGTAAGTGTATATTTTGTAGTAATTATGTTTTTGTTTTTACTGTCTTTGCTAGGGGCGGTATCTTATGCCCTTTTATTTGTATCCTTAACTTTCTCTTGATTTCCAGCAAAGTATATTTCATGCTATCTAATAACTATTAGAGTGATATGGGATCTTGGTTTGTGAATTATGGCTATAAGCTACTGAAGGTGAAGCAAGAGAGTGTTGGATCTTCTAGAAACATCTCTTATTGAGTCAGTGTATCGAGTTTGTGGGGGTAGTTATCAGAAAACCAAATGATAATGTGTTCAATTTTTCCCACTTGTTTTCATTTTGATATATGCTTCTAAATAATTGCAATGAATAGACAAAATCAAGGAAGCTTTAATGTAAATCAGAATCCACTCCTGAATCATTTAGCCTTTTACCCCAATTGAAATACTTTACTTGCACTCTGTTGTATTCCTTGGGCCATATTGATTTGGACAAGAAAAATAAATTACTGGATTCTTTACCAAATTTAACGATAACTCTGACCTGCTTATTTGGTTGTTAAACTTGGAACAACGGACTGCACCAGCCAGTTCAACAGGAAACCAATGTACCAGTTCAGTGTTTAGTTTGTTTGAACCAAAGAACTGCCTAAAACTGGTGGACTTGGACAAATGTGACTCAAATGAGATCTTGATATATTAGACGTGTACTCAATATCCATATTGATTTGGACAAGAAAAAGAAATTACTGGATTCTTGACCAAATTTAACGATAACTCTGACCTCGTTATTTGGTTGTTAAACTTGGAACAACGGACTGCACCAGCCAGTTCAACGAGGAAACCAATGTACCAGTTCAGTGTTTAGTTTGTTTGAACCAAAGAACTGCCTAAAACTGGTAGACTTGGACAAATATGACTCAAATGAGATCTTGATATATTAGACGTGTACTCAATATGATATTAAACAGTCTTGTTAATTTCTTGGCAGAGAGATTGAGAAGCTGAAGCTTGCTGATATGACTTGTCGACAAGGGGTTATTGAAGTGGCTAAGATGTAAGTAGAATGTATGGTTATTGGCTACAGTATCTGTAGTTGCTTTATTTTTATATTCTTGAACGTGGACTTTCCCAATTTTTTATTTGAATGCTTTGTTGTTTCTAACATACGAACTGTTGCTAATTTTGATTAGAGTATCAATGATAATAATTTTGTGTCAAGCAGAATATATGGAGTTCATGATGAGGCAAAGGACAAAGATTTTGAACTAGAAATGAGCTGGGTATGTGATGATTCAAATCGACAACACGTAAAGGTATTTTTGGGTGTGCTTTCAGTTACTTTTATATGCAGGCAATTTGTTTCAGTTTATAACAGTGACAAATATGCCTCATTTGGGGCTAGTTGTAGTTTTTACATTTATTTCTTTTGCTTTATCATCCTGTATATTCTTTTTTAAGCTATATTTTCTAGCTGACGATAAAAAGACTAAAGAAAAATGTTTTTGAAAGGTAAATTACCGGAAGTGAAAATATTGGCCTGTCAAGTTGGGGTAAGGGGAGAGCATTGAAGGAGTTGCTACCTAGGGCTGGCATTTAAATTATCTTTGTTGTACGAAGTACAAGTTCAGTTTGCTGCAAAGACTTCATTTTCTATTTTGAACTCCCATGGTATTCCATTCAAGGTGGATTTAATGTTTTATTAGGTGTTCAACTATTTGTGTGGGGGTAAAAAGATTATCACACTATGAAGCATCTTTAGTCTAGTATGGCTGGTGTTTAGATACTGTAGCTTAATGTAAGTTGCGTGTGGCTCCCTTTTCCATGATTTTGGTTTGACTCATGAAATTTATCCATGGAATGTTTCTGGACCATCCCTGCTTCATTGCATAATTTCCTATGGCTCAGGACTCCCGTAATATGGATTTCTTTTCTGCACTTTTGGTTGGTTATTTTGACTTCTGTTTGCAAATTCTTCCTCCCTGTGAAGTGGAGCATGCTAAACCTCTGGCATCCTTGGCCTTTGCATCTTCTTATCACTGGACAGTTTTTATCCTCCAATTGCTTCTTGTCTCTCTTTTGATAAGGAATTCATGTCGTTCGCATAAGATGACCTGAATTTATTTTAACGAGTTCCCTTGGAAATCTTTGCCAACAAGGTCCAACACAGTTGATGGATAGTTAGTCATGTAAATAGTGAAAACTTGGGAGAAACAAAACCCAGTTTAGTGGTCTCTACATCTAGAAAGGAATTAGTGTGTTCAGTCATTCTTGCAAAAGAGGCTATCCTTTGAGTTAGAATGTTGATTATTGTTGCTGTTGCTGTGACCTCATTGGGTTAGAAATTGTTTGCCTGGAATTATAGATTTTGTTTTAGTTTGAGAATTGTTATCTATATGGTACTGTATGCTGTGCAGGTCCCAGACGATCTTCTAGAAGAGGCTAAAACAGCCGCCAAAGCAGCTCTTGAAGAAATGGATGCAGATTAATAGACTAGACGTGTTTATTCCAAAGTTGTATTACGTAACTTTGTAATTGAGCATTTGGAACATCTATAGGAAATGCAAAGGCTTCACTAGTTGGATTTTGTATGGTTCCTTATGATTTAATGCCCTTGATTTCGTGTTTCAGGATAATTTGAGGTTTGAAGTTCAAAGTGTTGAATTTTATCAATGACTGTCTTCATGTCTTTATGCTTTCATAGGATTAGAACCATCGAATTTTAATACATTTCTTCCGTTAAGCTAATTGTATTTTATGGGTCTCGTTAATTGTTACACTCTAGATGAAATTTAGATGGAATGGTGTGTTTTTTTTACGACAGTGAGTATTTTATTTATATTGAGAAAAAGAAGTTAACATAATAAATAGAGGAGACTTGATATCTTCTAATAACAAATAAAAGATGATGCGGTATAAGTAAAAAATTTATTACAATACAAAAAATGTGGCTAATGTATATATAATTTAAATTTTTTGTGGACTCTTGAGTCTTTGAAAATTTGAAACTTTTTCACTCCATTTTTGTAGTTACATTTTTTCGTTGAGTGATGTGACTGAAGTTTACAGGATAATAATTTTATAAGTTTGCAATATTTTCATTGAAAGTTTCTAACTACTTCGTTTTCCTACAATTTTTAGACATTTTCGACACTCTTTTCTGTGAAAACTTTTTAGTGAACTTCTTATCCAAATATCAGTTTTAGTTCATCAACCTTTCTTATAACAGGTTCAATGTAGAACACTTACATATTCATGTTGAAACTTTAAGTGTTTTTGTGTAACTAACTTTTCAATTCGGTCTCATCTTTGTATTGTACAATGTGCACTTAAGTGTGAAGTTTGGATTAATTCATTCATAAGATTTTCCGTACCGTAAAGTGGACAATGTGATAATATTTTGAAGGTTTTGATTGTTAAAGAGAATTGCATTGCTTATGTTATTTCTTGTGGTTGACCCATGTGGCCATATTGTTGAAGGTCCCTAATCTTTCTTCAAACTTCTTCTTTTACAGTTCTCTATGGACGAAGAGGTGATAAAAGATTTTTTTTAGTTAAAATATTGCAAAATTATAAAATTACATGTGTCAAAAACTAAGATAGGGTAAGATAACAACCACATCCCTAGTTAATAGTCTATAGACCACAAAATTTAACCGAAATTTAATTGAAAGCTTCCAAATTTATTAGTAAGTTAAAATTTAACTAAGCCTAATTTAAATATTTGAGTAGCTTTTATTTTTATAAATATAACATTCTTCATTAAGTTGAAGTATATAAGTTAAATGTTCCTAAATTAGTATATATAATTTATCATTGATTCTTTTGATAGCTAATTATTTATTAAGTTAATAAAGTTAATGAATTTAGTGGTGATCTTTTCATGTTTTATTTTTTCTCCCACGACAATTCATCTCACTATGTTTGGTCTTTCTTCGCAAAAACATATTGGAGGAGGCAATGTGTAATGTTACTTACTAAAGTTGTTAATTTGAACTTTGATGTATGAACCAATTTCAACTTACTCCTAAACAAGTTTTCTTCTCTTTATCCATTAAATGAGTAGTTTAAGTTTATAAAGTCTTCAGATAAAGTGAATTAGGATTAGGGTCACCGTGAATTTGATTCCTACACCATTAAAATGTGACTTTGATTAACTCTTAAATATTATTTTTCAAATTGCATTATTTCTTAAAATATTCTAAATTACAAAATATTTCTAGAAAGTAAATTAATGATTAATTATTTTTATTATTTGCTACTTAATTACATGATTGAGATTCAACTCAACCTACCTAAGCTTCACTTGATCCAATTTAAATTAGGTTCGTCTTGACCTGATTCAACCTTGTGTGGTTTGGACTCAATTCAACCTTTTTTATTTGAACCTAATTTAACTTAGGTATGATACGACTTGTCATGATCTTAGTTTCAAGCAACTTGGTTTAACCTCAACCTAACATGAGTTTAGCTAATTTGATCAAGCTTAAACATGACCTGATACATAATGTTTGCTCACTTAGGCTTGACCTAGACAAACGTGGGTTCGACCTAACTCATTTTTATCTTGACTAAGGCCAGATCCAACTTAGTTTAACTTGATTTGAGCTCAATCTAACCTAATTTGGGCTCAATCCATGCTTGAGCTTACCTTAAACCAACCTAACTTGGCTCACCTCAATCTAACCTTACATGACTTTCACTTAACCTAACTTGACCTTTTTTAAGGTTTTATCTAACCTAGGTTTTATTTGATAATAACCACTATCGTATGAGATTTCAAATAACAAACAAATGATAAATGTAGCCAAAGGAGGAATTTTGATAGATAAAATTCCAACTATGGCAAGGTAATTGATTGAAATCAATACTTCAATACTAGAAGCAATTTAATGATCTTAACTAAAGAAGACAATGTGATGGGATACCTTACTTACCATGCAAAGTTAGAAAGCAAGCTTGATGATTTGACATCCTTAGTTAAGATGATGGCATTGTATCATAGGACTATTGAATTATGTGGGATTTGCACATTTATTGATCATCCAACTGATTTTTGTCTCACCTTGCATGAATATGAAGGAGTGTTGAGCCTCCTTATGCTTATGGTTGTGAATAATATGAATTTTTAGCAAAGGAAAAAAGTGACTACTTAGAGTCTATAAAATCAAATTGGTCGAATGGGCAAATGTTTAAATCAATTTTTGTTTCAAGGTATAACCAAGCTCCCGGAATAGATAATCATAAACAATAATTATAAACCAAAAAGTGTTAGTGCAATCACTTTGAAATCGGATAAAAGTGTACAAACACCTAATAGGACCAATACGACATTAGACGTCTGGTACAACATTAGACGGTGTGATGACAAATAAAAAATTATGAAAAAACTATAACTATAAAGTAGTTTGCCAAACCACATTATATCCAAGAATAGAAAAGGTATTAATGTTTCTAACGTTTGTATAAAGATGATACTTTTAATTAAATATATAAAAGGAATTTGTTTTTTCTAAATGTTAATTTTTTTAAAAAAAATGTTGTACAAATGAACAATATTTTTTTAAAAGGATTTAACAAAAATGATCTTTAATCATACATATTTTCATTTAAAATGAAAATTTAGAATTTACATAGTTCTAGAAAACTATTTGAGAAACCTTTTTTTGGTAGCTCGACAAGTAAAAAATATTTTTCTCCTTTATATTTTGTAAACTCAACAATGACTAATTTTGTTCATACATATTTTCATTAAACATAGGTTTTAAAAAGAATATTTGTTTGAGTGTTGATTGATTTTTAATTTTGAACACTTTTTTATATATTCTTTTTTGTATTAATGAATTATTTGAAAAAGAATAATAGGTGATGCGGTACAAACACCAAAAATTAAAAAATAAAAATGCTTTTTATTTTTAATATTTCCTATTGTTTAATAACTTATTATTTTAAAAAATAATGGTGTATGTATAAAAAAATGATGTACCATACAGTAAGTGAGGTGGAGGTATAAAAAGTAAAATAAGTGTTGTAAGAATAAAGATGAAGATCAAAATGGGAAAAAATAAAATAAAATATGAGTGTATGGGTGAGATGTAGGTGTAGTTAAAAAGAGTCGGGATGCGTGAATAAACCCATGGATGCAGCAAGAAAAAGCTTAAAAAAGTAAAATGAAAGAAGTGGAGTGCAAAACCAAAATGGGGAGTGCACCAAGCAAAACTGGAATGGTCGAATCCGCTCTCCTTCTTTTTCATTAGGTGCAAGCCTTCTTTTCTATTTTCTCCCAACTGCTGGGAAATTTCTTTCTACATTCCATGTTTTTTTCTTACACTTTCGTATCTTTTAAAATTCTAAATGTACTTATACTGTAATTATAGTTTTGAATTGTATTACATAATCTAAAATTAAAAATATAAATTTATATTTTAGATTATATAATTTATAATACAAATTTAGAATATAACCTAAAATATAATATATACTATAGATTTTATAATCCATAAAACAAATTTTCGAATGTATAACTCATAATATAAATTTAAAAAATAATCAATAATGTAATTTTGGATTACGGCTGCAAAAACTTTTATTTGCTTTATGTTGCATGGCAGATGCTGCCTTTTTTTTTTCCATTTTGAACATATGATCGCCACAAGCATGGCATCCATGATGGCTTTATCGATAAAAGATCTATGAATTGAATGAGTTGGAGATGCACTATGACCATGAGGTTAACTGCAATAGTTTCTTTTGAGCTCACTTGATATGATGGAGATGCAAGAAGAAGAAGGGCATAAAATTAACATAATTAAAGATGTAATTCACAATAACATTTAAAAAAGTGATAGCAGAAGTAATGACAATGCAAAAGAAAAAGCGAAGAGAAAAATAGGAAGATCAAAGAAAAAGAAGGGAGCCCTAAACGTAGAACTAAGAAACTTGACAAAAGAAAACAGAAGAAGAATACAATACTCGTCACTTTATTTATAAGGAGGAACAATTATATATAGGGAATAGAAAAATAAAAAAAGAGAAGAAGGACGCATAAGGAGTAGAAGAAACCACGAACGATCAAGTTGTGATGCCGAGCATGTCAGGTTGTGGTGTGTCAAGCTATCGAGCTGCCAGGCTTCCCTCCAAGGTTGAGCTGTTAGGTTGTGTAGACTGAGCTGTCGGGCTTCTCCAAGGTCCAGCTGCTAGGCTGTGTGGACTGAGCTACCGGGCTTTCCTGCAAGGCTGAGTTGTGAAAGCTATCAATCCTTCTCGAGTTTGGAGTAGATCGAATAAAGTTCGTAGCTTGTTTAGTAGTTGAAATTGGTAACATATTTAGGAGACTATTGTTAATCTTGTCCCTTACGATGTGGTAGTGTATTTGGATGTGTTTAATATGTTCATGAAACACCTTATTGAAGGTAATTTGTATAGTTGATTGATTGCTACAATAAACTATAGCTGGTTGAATAATGGGTATATGAAGATCTTTGAGAATATAAATGAGTCATTGTAGTTCAGAGGTGACAGAGGATAGAGCACACTATTATATTTTTGATGAACTTCGAGAAACAATAGGTTGCTTTTTGACTTTCAAGAAATGATGGATTTGTCGAGGTAGACCAATAACTAGTGATAGATTTTCTAGAGTTGAGGCAGGTGGTCCAATTAGAGTCGCTATAGGCTTTGAGTTGATTGGTATTGTTGTTTTGGATAAAACTACCATTGTCAATGGTTCTCTTTAGATATCTAAGAATGTAGTTGATAGCTTGTTGATATAAGGTGGTTGGAGATGAAACAAATTGGTTGATATTGTTGACAAACAATGTTATATGTAGTCTGGTATTGGTGAGATAGATTAGACAACTGATGAGTCTGCGGTAGAAGGATGTGTCTTCATCATTGAGGAGTTCTCCTTAACTGGTTAAGTAAGAGGAATGTGCTAGAGGAGTGTGTCATGGAAGTAGGCATAGGTGCACAATGTAGCATTCCAACCTTTGTAAGGAGTTCAAGAATGTACTTTTGTGGACTAAGATGGATTCCCGAGTTGTTCCTAGTAATTTCCAAGCCAAAGAAGTATGTGATATCGCCCATGTTTTTAATATGGAAGAGGTTGTCAAGTAAAGTGGTGGTGTGTTGTATCTTAGTAAGGTTGTTTCTCGCAAGAACAATGTCATCCACGTATATTAAGATAACAGTGGTGTGACAATCGTCATGCTACAAAAATAAAGAATGATCAACATTAGAACAAGTATGATTATTAGATAAAAGAAAAGTGGAAAGTTTTTCATACCATTGCTGTCCAACTTGCTTTAGCCTATATAAAGATCTTTGAAGCTTGCATACCTGATTTGGTTTATCATGAATGAGGCTAGGGGGAAGCTTCATATAGACTTCTTCATGTACGTCGTCATGCAAAAAAGCATTGTTGACATCAAGCTGTTTTAGAATCCATTGGTTGGAAGCAACAACTAATAGGGGATATATAATGTTTAGCTTGGAAACAGGGGAAAAAGTTTTAAGATAGTCTAAGCCTTCAAGTTGAGTGTAGCCTTTAGCTACAAGACGAGTTTTAAAATCTATTAATAAACCCATCAGATTGTTGATCTATTTCGTATATTCATCGACACCCGACATTAGTTTTTCCTGGAGGAAGGTCAGTGATGATCCATGTGTTATTGTTTTTTAAAGATGTGAGTTCATCCTACATGGCTTGAGTCATTGAGATATTTGAGATGCTTCCTTGTAGGTGTGAGGTTCAATTATAGAAGAAATGGAAAGAATGGTGTGTATGAAATTAGAAGTGAGTTGATTATAGGAAATAAAATCAATAATAGGATATCTAGTAATTGTGTAAGTTTGGATATCAGTAAGATGTGCATGAGGACATTTGGACCAAGTGGAACAACGAATGGTAGCATTGTGCTCATTCAGATTGGAGACATTATCATTGTATGTATTGGTCAAGTGAGGTTCAACAACATTGTTGATGTCCATGATATCTTTTGTGTGTGGTAGTGTTAATAGCATTGTTAGCATCGATGGCGGTAGCCATAAAAACATGATTGCTAGGAAAATTGATATCATCATAATCAGGACTATAATTGTTAGAAATAGATAGAGAAAGAGAATTAAAATCATGATCGTTATTAGAATGAGAAGCATATGGAAAACAATTTTCATGAAACAACACATTATGAGAGATATCATTCATATGATTTTGAAGATTAAGGAACTAATAACCTTTGGTGTGCTGTTTGAGGCCAAGAAAGATGCTAGGAGCAACTCTAGCATCAAGTTTCTTCCTATGTGAAGCAAGAGTGGTAATGTAACATAGGCAACCAAATACACGTAGAGCAGATATGTCATACAATTTCCCATTTAATTTTTCATAAGGAGTGACATTATCAAGTAAAGGAGTAGGCATGCAATTTATCAGCAAGGTAGCATATTCAACAATAAAACACCAAAAAATTGTAGGCAAGTTAGCTTGAAACAAGAGAGAGCAAGTAACATTTAACAAATGTTGGTGTTTGCGTTAAATTATGCCTATTTGTTTGAGGTTTTATTACAAGTGATTTGATGGTTAATTTCTTTAAGGAAGAAAAGTTGTGCATAGAAAATTCAATACCATTATCATAACAAATGGTTTTGACAATGGTGGAAACCTGGTTTTCTATGTTGGTGATAAAATCAATGATAATTTTCCGAACACCAGATTTATCAGTCATAGGTATTAACCAAGTATAGTAAGAAAAATCATCCACAACAGTTAGCAGGTATTTAAAACCACACATAGAAAGAATATTACAAGGACACCATATATTTATGTGAAGTAGATCAAAAATTTTCATTGTGTTAGAAGTGTTAATATAAAAAGGTAACTTTATTTGTTTAGCACGATGACAAGTGTCACATATGTATGTGGAATCATAAACAAGGAAAGGATATTTAAGTTTAGACTATTCAATCTGGTATTGTTTACAACATTGTTGGCAAAATTCGTAGTAGAGGTAAACATATTTGAAGAAAAATCACAATCATATAAGCCACCAATGATTCTAACTATAGAAATCATCTCTTTGGTTTGGATGTTCTATATAGTACACCCATGAAAAGAAAACAATTAGTTCACAATTGTTAGAATAAATAAACTTGAATATAGAGATAAGATTGAAAGAGAATTGTGGGACATAAAGAACATTTAAGAGTTGAATTTTATAATTGAGAATCACAGTTCCAGAATACTCAGGAAAAACAATGCACCATTAAAAAATGCAATTTGTATAGGTTTAATTCTATTGTAAGATGAAAAGTTTTGTAAAGAAACACGTATAGAGTCTCTAGATCCATAATCAAGAATTCATTTATTTTTAAAAGAATTAGAGGTAAGATTAGGACTAATATTACCGAAAAGGGATTGATTACTCGAAACAGATCCAACATGGTGAATTTGGACAAGAATGGATAAGTTCTTCAAATTGTGACTTTTGAAGAGCTCGATAAGGACTTAGAATTTTTGTGGTGTAAGGTGGATGTGTTTGGCATCGTCAGATTTACTTTCTTTGACATTTCCATTGTTCTATTGAATAGAAGTATTGTGAATCTATGCATGCTTCTTGAAAAGTTTATGGTCAGGTGGATAAATGTGCTTCTTATAACATACCTTCATGGTATAACTACTTTTGTTGCAATGAGTGCAGTGTCTTCTGCTAGTCTGGGTATTTTTAAAACCTTTGTCTTAATTAGGGAAGTCATTCTTCCTATATCACACAGATTCACTATGACTAAATCTGCGACAATAATTACAAGCGGTGGAAGAGGTTGAAGCAATGCAAGAAGTGGTATTATTATTGTCATGAGTCTTAACTATGGCTATCATTGGCCAACAATTTTCTATCTTATCCCAAAGCTCACAAAGTTTAGTAATGCATTCGAAAATACTAATATCACCTTAATGGAGGGTAGCAATGTCAAGTTGAAGGCTTATTACATATGAAAGGTTTCCTTGAGAAAACTTGTTTTTCATATCACTCCAGATATCAGAAGCTTTATCCATCCAAATGATACTTTATTTAATGGACGTAGAGACAAAATTACCAGCCACGAGACAACCATATTGTTTCCTCGATTCCAAGTAGCATGTTCAGGCTTGTCTTTTTCAGGTGAAAGAACATTACCAAGAACAAATTCAATTTTTTTTTTGGCGCTCAGAGTAGTGAACATCGAGTGGCTCCGAGAATGATAATTTGTATCATCAATAATAGATGAAACAAGAGAAATTGCTAGATTTTTGCTGGGGTGAAGATAAAGATGATTGTGAACAAAACTTTCTTCTACCATGAAAAACAAGAACAAAAGAAAAGAAACAAACTAGAGGAAGAAAGAAAAGAATAGAGAAAATAGAGTTATGTGCAGAAGAGTTCTTCAAAAGAAAAGCTATGATACCAACACAATTATAGATGTAATTCAGAAAGTTAAGAACATTTACAAAACTGATAGCAATGAAGTACCTGAAAAACACTAGAAGGAAGCGGGTGGGGGTTGAAGTGTTAATGGAAAACTTTTGCAACCCTTTTGATATAGAACATTGTCGAGTTCTCAAAATTTTCCTTTAAAAGCTTAGACGCTCGACTTGATAAAAATGTACGAATGAAAGTAATTTTTGACGTGCTATTCAGAATATATATTGCAGCGTTTTGTAAGAACTTCCCTTAAAAAAATGATCGTTTAGCTTGGAAGGTTGTTGTATTTAGAAAATGAGGCACAAGTGCAGGTTTTTGTAAGAGGATCATTTAGACAAAAGAATAGATAATTGCACAATTGATTTTCTACTGGTTCGTTCTAACTATGCTACGTACAATCTCCTCCGTAGAGGGTTGCACTATAATCTTCACACGATTACAAATGAGTATTAGCACCACTCCTGGTACTCAACTACCCTAACCGATATTTCCTTTGAGTATTCGCACCACTCTTGGTACTCAACAACTCTACCGAGATTTCCTTTGAGTATTAGCACCACTCCTGATACTCAACAACCCTAGCCGAAATCTCCTTGAGTATTTGAACCACTATTGGTACTTAAAAACCTTGCTAAGATTCTTCAACTCAAACTGACTTTAGTTGTAAGTGTAGAAATGGATATGCCTTATTTCCCAACCAAGAGGAGGGGTGAATTGGTTTTGTATAAAAAATTGTTATTTTCATAACCTTTGGAAAATCTTTAACCTTTTCTTGAAACACAAGCAAATAAAGATTGTAAAGCAGTAAAAGAGATAAGAGATTGAAAGACAAACACCGAGATTTTTATATTGGTTTGGCCTCAATGCCTATATCCAGTCCCTTTCAATAAACCTGAGATTGAAAGCCACTTCACTATAAAGATTGACTTATACAACAAGATTAACATAGACTCTCTCTCAATGCAATCTCCTCTCCAACTCCAAATCTAATATAGAAGAATACAACACAAAAAGAACAATCCTCTTTCTGCATAAACCCTTTGAGACACCTCTCAAAGAAACCAGAACCTCACGTTCTCTTCCTGGCCACCGGCAACAGGGAAACCACAATCCACAGATTGCAAAATCAACACTGATCTAATTCAGAACACCTCAGACTGTGGATGATGATTAGCAAACGAAAGCACACAACAATTGCTTCAAGAATCCTTTGAATCTTCCAAACTAAATGCTTCTTGATTCTTGGAGAATAAGCACCCCTGCAAAATCTTATCTCAACTCACTTTGTCAGATATTAAAGATGAAAGATCAAAAGTTCTTTATGCAGAGAGCTATGCGTCAATATATAGTTTTCTCAAGTGTTACGCATCTTAATCGATTACAATATTAATGTAATCGATTAAGCAATTAACACTGCTATACCGAAATTACATTAAAAGATATTTAACAGATTGCACATTTAATGTAATCGATTTCACAATCAATGTAAGTCAAAACAATTTAAAATATGACCGTTATATTAGTTAAGATTTATCATGAAAACAGTTTCCAGTGTACACAAGATTTAACCGATTAAGAAAATCGTGTAACCAGTTAAGTATAACACTTAACCAATTTTGAAAAATTTCTCGTTTGAAAACACGTCACTGCACTCTACAATGAGGTGTAACCAAATACATTAGTTTTAATCGATTATACATATAATGTAATTGGTTAAAACTTGCAATTTGCCACAATTAAGCATATGTTGATATATGATGAATCTAACTTATTATATAACCACTGTAATCGATTAACTCACACGGATATGCTTTGTGCAAAGAGTTTTATCATTCAAAATTATGAATATGCATACCATAGATATAAACTCATGTATAACCACAATAAGTATGCAAATCAAATAGTTCAAGCACAAACCAACATATAACACAACGTTGCATATGAAAACATTTTTGTTGTTATGCAAGTAACTTATTGAAACATTTCTGTTGTTGTGCAAGTAACTTATTGAAACATTTATGTTGTTGTGCAAGTAACTTGTTGAAACATTTATGTTGTTGTCATCATCAAAAACACATAAGGGTTTGGGTTTAGCTTTTACATAGCTCCCCTTATCAATAGTAAGTATTTTAATTATCTTCATAATTGCAATCAACGATTGCTTACAAGTAGTTCAGACTATATCTCTCGCAGAGAAGATTTGATTACAATAAAAAGCAGTCTAAACACTCAAAGATATTTCTCTCCTTTCTCTTACAATAGTAAGCAATACAACAATGAAGTTTGAGGGAATTTCTATTATTTTTTTCTATTCTCTTCTCTTATCTTTTCTCTTCTCAACTTAGATGTATTCTTTTTCTTGAGCTCTATGCTTTCTTCTTTTATCTTGGATGCTTGTAGGATGGATGTTTCGGTGTAAGCTTCTCACTTGAATGTCCTCTTAAGTTATCCTCTTGATTTTCTTTTCGAAAGCTCTTATATTTATATCTTCACGAATATTTGTTCGTTAGACTGAGCTTTTAGCCTTGATACTCGTGCTTTCTCTTTCTTTTTCGTACAACAGTCGTTAGGTAAATCAACTTGTCAGAGTAGACATGCTTTTTCAGTACTTGGTTGAAGTAGGTTGTACGTTCCTTTTAGGTATGGCTTCAAAAGAAGAACATTTTGTGAATATATCCTTTGTCTCTAACGTTCACTTTTGATAATTGATTTATAGCTTTGTGGATGCGTGTAAAATAGCTTATCTGCAAAGAGTAAGTAAATTGTGCATGCAACATATATGACACTTTTTGTTGTTTTTGAACGTTGAGCATTTAATGTTATTTAATGTTTGCTCAAAACAACAAAGTGTTTTTTGATTTGCTAACGCTAGATAACTTTTTGCAATTAATCTCTTTTCTAAAGATACCAAATATTGTATAGAGACTTCATCAGTGGACGAAGTATTGTTTGAAAAAAGTTTCTAAGGTTAAATCATTGATGGTTGTTTCAAGTAGAGTAATGCATTGATGTAGGGACTCGACCTTGGGGGTTATCTTGGTGTTTCAATAATCACTACATCTCAATAGAGAAGGGGATTATGTACTGAAGAGTAGTAGGAGATCCTAGTCTATGTTTGATGTCCTTAGCCATAGGTGGTAGACATACTAATCTTGTGTGGTAGCTTGTGGGGCCAACTGTTCCACCATTACAAGTGTACAACTTGCCATAGTTTGACATCAATACGTATATTCGGATTTGGTCAAGTCAAGATATTATCTGTATGCTTAGGTTTATTTTGGTTTGAAAGTGAATTGTGTTATACAATGTTTTAAATTGCATTATTTGATTATTTTATAATATTAGCTTATCCTTTTGTCTTTGTCTGTTTGTGCGTGCTTGTTTTCTCTTTTGCAATGATCACCTTAAATGGTGTGAGCTTATTGGATGTTCTTCTAGTTAATCTAGTGCAGACTGTAGGTGAACTGGTGACATACTTAGGTTTTGGTTAAACCTTCCCATTAAAAAATCTCTAGATTTTCTAATTAATTATCATCCTTGTAAAATATTTAGTAGATTTACATTATTTAAATAAGAGGTTACAAAGTTTAAAAATATTTAAAATCTCTACATTATTTAAGAGTTTTTTTTTTCCTGAAAGGTTAAATAATATAGCACAAAATTATATTAATTATAACAAAATTTTCATTCTCATTATAGATATCACATAAATAATTTAACATGATAACTTATATATTTTTATATATAAATTATAATTTTCAAGATGTTGACGATACTAATGATATAGAGTACAAAATCAACTTATTATATTGAAGATCATGATCGTTATTTTTGTAAAACTTATTGTTCTGGTCACAGAGACAATCTTTGTCAAGATAAAAAACTTTAAAAAAAATAAAAATCTTTAGAAAAATATAATTTTAATTAAAAGGAAATTATTTATATAATTCAAACCTTTTATTATTAAAATACTATAATATTATCTATATTTTTTTATAAAAATCACCATTCCACTTAAATTATTTTATAGATTCTCACAATTTAAAAAAGAAAAAGAAAATTCTCATACCAAGATTACTTTTACTTCACATCAAGTAGTACTGACTTCATCTTTATTTTTATCATTTTTACAAAAATAAGTGAATCATTCACTCAAAAATTGTTTTCTGGATGTATAGTTAATTGGTAGGAACAAACTAGTGGTATGAGAAAGAACTTCTATCATGCATGACACATATTTATTAAAAATCTGAACATTTTCTAACATAGTAAATAATAAAATAACTTAAACGTCAGTTGAGAACTTATACAATATTTTTTTTTCTAAAGTTAGATACTCAGTAAATTATAATTTTCAAGATGTGATAAAGTTTTTTTTATAATTAAAATATTATACAATATCCACAACTTTATTTTACAAGTTTAAAAAAAAATTAAAACTCTTATAGTATTTAAGATTTTGTTTTCTGAAAATTTATAAAATATAATAGATAATTATATTATATATAATTTAAATATAACAAATATTTGATATCACATAAATAATTTAACATAATAACTTATATATTTTTATATTTAAATTATAATTTTCAAGATGTGATAAAGTTTTTTTGTTATGATTATGTGTGCACATAAAAATGGTGGATTATCTTATCACAGAAGCAAGGAATGGTGGAAAATCTTATCTCTTGAAAATAACACAGAATTATAATGTATTTAATATTGGGCGGTGCAACTAAGTTTTTATTTAATGGTTGTCCCAGTAACCCTAAAACCGTCTCTCACAGTAACCCTAACTCTCTTTCTGTTATCTCCGCCTCCTTTCTTTTTTTTTTTCTTTCTTCCTTCGTTCCTTCAAGTGAGTTTTGTAAAGAGATTTTTTCTCACAGTAACAATTCTCGGTCCAGCACAGCAGCGGATAGCACGGTCTTGGCTTCATTCATCACGCATCCAGCAGGGATTTTGGCTTGAAGAAAAGAGAAGAGAATGGTTATTGAATGAAAGGGGCCCACGGACAAATTAATTTGGACAGCAGCAAGCTTCACACGGACAGCAGCGTCCAGGAGGTGCGGGGAGAAAAATCACATTCATTTGGTCTCATCCAGCAAGCTAGGAGGTGGACGAAGAAACACGTGAAGGAGGATTTTACTTTCTCTTTGGAAGATGCACACGGGCATTGAATAAGAAGCAGCGTCCAGCTGGTTTTGGAAAAAAAGCAGGCCTTAACTAGAAGAGGAAACACAGTCCAGCAGCTGGAGGAAGGGGTGCCTGGAGTAGCTGATTCAACGTCCAGCATCTTGGAATTGAGGAGGTGCTGGGAGAGAAATGGGCAGAGGGCCTGGTCCAACATCCAGCCTACACACAGCCACAGAGATGGAGGGTTACGGAGAGGATTAAAAACATTTTTTTTTGGGGGCGAAGCCAGGGGTCCAGCCGCCACCTATGGGGGATGGTTTTTGGCTTCACGGGAGAGGTGCTGTCACGGCTGCACTTTAGAAAGCAATGTAGTCAAGGAAAGGAGCTGTTGCGGTTTAGAGAGAGAAGCGCTGCAGCAAGGGGATTTCTTTTGGAGGCGCTGACACACTTTGAAGAGGAGGACTTTCATTGTTCACCATAGGAGTACGTGACTTTCATTTTTCCAATTATGTTTTTGTGTTTAATTTCCGGTTTCAATTTAGTTGATTTCTAATCACACAAATTCTTTTAAAACCCCAACTATGTGTTGATTTGAGACTCAACCCAACTTGATCTTTGAAAGACGACCTAACAAATGATTATGTCTGTTCTATTGGCTATGAAAACAGGTTTGATAGATCAAGCAAACTGAGAAACCAGTTCAGTTAAAGCTGTGTTCTGACTTGGTGAGCTTTCTATTCATGTTGTTGTATTTGATTTCAGTTTTAGAATTGTCAACTAGTTTTCTTTTTCTTTTTTTTTACATCTTTTTCTCATTATTATGTTTACAATCTTTTACCTAATAAAGGCAGAAAATGTTTTAAAGTTTTCTCAGAACAAATATCTTCTGTTCAATAATACATTATATATATGTGGAGATGAAGTTAGGTTTTGGTGGAGACAAAAAATTACTATATATGTAATTAATTTGTTTTATTATATATATAAATTGTAAGAAATACTTCAGAGTAAAATAAATATTTTCTTGCCCAAGATGTTCATATTAAATATTGTACCGAATATAATTGAGTAGGGATTGATTATATTATTTAATGAAAGATGTACTAAAAAAATTAGTTTTAGGTTTATAATAAAACTAAAGTCATAACAAACTAAGGGAAGAAATATATTTTCTTCGCTAAAAAAAAAGAAAAAGATATTTTATTAATCATTTATGTAAAGCTAAAAGGTTAGAATTTATCATATATTAGATTTAATTTACAACTATGAAATATAAAAATTTCATTTCGTTTTTCTATTAATTCTTGAAAAATGGACCTTATTTCATGTTATTTAGACATTACCAAATATTTCTATACATGTATTAATATATTAATTACTAGTTTATTATTAAACTAACAGAGTCATATATTAATATATTCCGAAAATAAATTAATTCTATTATATTGATAAAATAATTTTTACAAAATTTTTTCTTTTTGACACAATTTAGTTTTTCATTTTATAAGTCTAACGAACAATAAAAATGTATTCTTTTCCTATTGTTGTTGGAGGGTTATAATGTCACCAGGTTTCTCACATGGATATAGCTTCAAGGTTAGTATTGCCATCTTTAGAGTTTATTTATGACATAATATTTGCTTGCAAGATGTTCAATGTTATATTAATGTTTTCTATATTTTACTTTATACATTTATTGGAAAGTAATCTATTGTAATTATTAATCAAATATTATTTTTGTTGAATTTCTTATAATATTCTTTTAACAATATAACTTACTTCTAGAAATATGTCGAGTTATTTATAAAAGTTATTTATAATAAGATCTTCTTAATTATTGTCCCTATAACTGTAGTTTTAGGTTTTTACCATTAGATTGTTTTATTCTGACACTAAAACGTAGGTATACTTTATCAATATAAAATGTTCTCATTGTAGAATGGGAATGCATGATTTGATTGTTGTTCCTTTTTGTGCATTATATATTATATAGTTAAATAATAAGGAATTAGTATATTTGTGTCAAAAGTTAGTGTACAAGTTAGTGTACGCATGATATTTTAAAGAAATTTATGACATGATTTCATTTTAAGATGTGTCAAAATTTTATATGCGTGGCGTGATTTCAATATTTAATCTTCATTCCAATTGTTTATACACTAACCTTAGGAATGTAGGATTTGTGACACATAATTAAAAAAATATAGTAATTATATATATTTTTTATTTATTGTATATCTAACTAGTTAATTTAACATTTAATTTATTAAATAATATCTTTATTTTTATGTACTTACTACTATATAGACATGTGAACAAATATTTTTATATAATAATGTGTAATTTAAATTCAGAAAATAAGACATTATTTTTATTTTTTTTTCATGTGATTTTACCCTTCATTTTAATAAAAAAATGAAAATAACATTATCCATAAATAAAAAAGGAGTTATGTTTGTAGGAAGAAATTGAGATGAGCACCTATTAATACACTATATTTGTTATTATGTAAAAGAATTTGATTTTAAATCTATTGTGAAAGTGTTTATTGTTTAGAAGGCTTCAGAAGTATTAAAATTAAATAGTATCAATTGTTGACTTCTTATCAGTTAGTATGAAAAAAATATTATTTTTCTATCTGTCATATATTTCAAAATATGTTTCTAATTGTACATTATAAGTTAATAATGATAAGAACTATGTATTTCATTTTATAATAAGTTTTTTTATGAGATGGTATTATTATTGGTGGTTTATGGTCTTTTTTTCTCGTTATGTGATATCTTATAGAAGTTTGAAGTAGAAAGTTAAAATAGTTTTAGAGGTTATGAACAAAAACACCTTAATGGTTAAATTTCATATTATATTAGAATATTGACTTTGATCTTAAATGACTTGAAATAAAAGTGAGCTATCTCTTGCAACTTTTGTTTGAAGTTTGGTGGAATATTAATTTTTTTTGAGATACTTTAATTAATGATGTTTTTTGTGTGGATGATTTTGGTATGGGTTTCATCGTTACCAACTAGAAATGATAGCAATTCCTAATCGAAATATATAGGAGATTTAATTATGATATCATATCTTATATTATTAAATGATTTTCTTTGAATTGATTTCAAGAAGGTAAAATGGATATTTTAAGTTAGATTTTTCTTTAGATTTTAATAATATTAAGTGGTGCCTTCTTGAAATCAAAGGAAAATTATTTAATATATATTGCATATTAAATCTTCCAAATGTTTCATTCATGAATTAGTTTTATTACTAGTAGTTATGGATGAAGATCTATACCAAAGTCTTTTATATGAAAATTTCAATTCAAGTATCTCATGTAAAAGGTATTTCACCCACAAAACTTCAAACAAAGTTGTAAATTTTAAGTTTCTTTTTATCGAATTGTTTAGAATTAAAACCAATAGTTTGGTATGAAATTCAATCAACAAGGAGTTATGTCTATGCAATGCATACTTTATTTACTAACTAATTCTTCTAAAATAACTTCAACTTATTACTTCAAATTCTTGCAAGATATAACAAAAATCTTATCATAAATTAAAATCAAATATATTTTTTATTTATTATCATTAACTTATAGTGAATTTTGACAATTAAACAAGATATTTTTGAAAAGTGATAAACCAAAAAATAATATTGCTTTTTCATACTAATTGATATAAAACAACTATGTCATTCATATTATTTTATTTTAATGTTTCTGAAGTCTTCTTAGCAACAAGTGATTTCACAATAGACTTAAAACTATTCTTTGGTATAATGTACAATAGTAGGTTCTCATCTCAATTTCTAACAGTCAAAATGAATTCATAGATAAAATATTACTATATCAAAAGAAAATTACAAAACATGTAATATAATCATTCTCATTAACAAATATAAAAGATGAAAATTCTCCAGAATTACTTTAAGTATATATTTTCTTCTGACAATAAAAAAACCAGAATAAGGTGCTTAAAAAAGTGGGATAAATATATTTTAAGAATTATCTTCTTACAGAACTATGCATTCACCACACAAAATTTAAAAAAAAAATTAAAATTCTTACTCTATTTAAGATTTTTTTTTCTGAAAATTTATAAAATATAATAGATAATTATATTATATATAATTTTAATATAAAAAGATTTTCATTTATTCGTATAAATGATTTAACATAATAACTCATATGTTTTTATATTAAAATCAAAATTTTCAAGATGTGATAAAGTTACTTTTTTTTTACAGAAGTATTATGTATTTAATGTTGGGTGGTACAAGGAAGTTTCTACTTAAGTTCTCACACTAATCCTAAAATCCTGGATGTGACTATTGCTGTATTTGATTTCAGTTTAGAAGTTGTCAACTAGTTTTATTTATTTATTTTAATTATTTATTTGACATCTTCTCGTTATTATGTTTACCATTTTTTACCTAACGCAGAATTTTTAACCCTTTGACATCAGGAAACAAACAAATAGGGATTTCTCTCCCTATCTCATTCTAATATCATTTTTCTAATTTATTATTTTAGAAAACATTATGAAATTGTAAAAAATAAATAAAAAATATATTTCTGTTCATAATGTTTATTTTTTTGTTAGTTACTGTAAGAATGAATAATTGTTTTAATTATTTTTAGTTACTGTAAGAATGAATAATTCTAGTGAAAAACAATAGGATTTGGGCTTGCTATGTAGGAATAAAACAGAAAAAGTTTTAAAGATTTCTCAGAACAAATATCTTCTGTTTGGTGGAGAAAAAAAATTACTATATATGTAATTAATTTGTTTTATTATATATATAAATTGTAAGAAATACTTAAGAATAAAATAAAATAAAAATGTTTTTGTTTTCCTACTGTTGTTGGAGGGTTATAATGTCACAAGGTTTCTCACATATGCACATAGCTTCAAGGTTAGTATATTGCCATATCTAATCTAGAGTTTATTTATGACATAATATTACTTGCAAGATGTTCAATGTAGTGTATTATAGTTCAATGTAGTGCACAAATTTGGTAATAGTTCTTTATGTGTTTTAAGATAAATCAAAAGTAACATTATCTCAATTTATTTTAATATTTTCTATATTTTAGTTAATACATTCATTGGAAAGTAATGTATTGTAAATATTAATGAAATATTAGTTTTGTTGAATTTTTTGTAATATTCTTTTAATAATATAATTTACTTTTAGAAATATGACTTTTTATTTATAAAAGTTGTTTATAATAAGATCTTCTTAATTATTGTCCTATATCTAGAACAGTATGTTAATTGTTAAACAGTACTTTCATGTTTTTACCATTAGATTGTTTTATTCTGGCACTAAAAGGTAGGTATACTTTTTTAATATGAAATGTTTTCATCGTAGAATGAAAATGCATGATTTTATTGTTATTCCCTTGTGCATTATATATTAAGTAATTAAATAATGAGGAATATAATATATTTGTGTTAGGTTAGTATATTTGTGTTAGGTTAGTGTACGCATGATATTTTAAAGAAATTTATGATATGATGTCATTGCATAAGATGTGTCAATTTTATAAGTGTGGCATGATATTTAATCTTCATTCCAATTGTTTATACACTAATCATAGGAATGTAGGATTTGTTAGACATTATTTTTATTTTTTTTCATGTTGTTTTATCCTCCATTTTAATATTTTTAGAGTTAAATTAAACATGAAAATAACATTTTGATAATTAGTGTTGATATTGTATCCATAAATAAAAAAGGAGTTATGTTTGTAAAAAGAAATTGAGATGAACACCTATTAATACACTATATTGGTATTATGTAAAAGAATTTGATTTTAAATCTATTGTGAAAGTGTTTACACTTAGCTTTAAAATTAAATAATATCAATTATTGACTTTCTTTATCGGTTATTATGAAAAAAAATATATTTTTCTATCTATTATATATTTCAAAATATATTTTTTAATTATACAAGTTAATAATGATAAGAATGAAAATGTGTTTATATTTTAAATCTTTCGTTATATCTCATAGAAGTTTGAAGTAGAAAGTTAAAATGGTTTTAAAACAATTGGTTATGAACAAAACACCTTAGTGGTTAAATTTGATATTATATTAGACTATTGACTTTGATCCTAAATAATTTGAAATAAAAGTGAACTATCTCTTCAAATTATTTTTTTGAAGTTGTGAGATATTAATTTTTTTTGAGATACTTTAATTAATGTTTTTCTATGGATGATTTTGATGTGAGTTTTCATCATTACCAACTAGAAATAAAGTAATTCATAGTTAAAATATACATGGAGTTTAATTATGGAATAGTATCATATATTATTAAATGATTTTTTTGAATTGATTTCAAGAAGGTAATAATGAATACTTTAAGTTAGACTTTTCTTTGGATTTTAATAAAATTAAGTGATGCTAAAGAAAAATCATTTAGCATTGTATAATTACATCTCCAAATGTTTCATCCATGAATTAGTTTTATTCCTCGTAGTTATGGACGAAGATTTATATCAAAGTCTTTTATATAAAATTTTCAATTCAGGTACTTCATAAGAAGGTATTCACTCATAAAACTTTAAACAAAGTTGTAAAGTATATTTCTCATTTTTCGAATCGTTTAGGATTAAAACTAATAGTCTAGTATGAAATTCAATCAACAAGGAGTTATGTTCATGCATACTTTGTTTACTAACTAATTCTTTTCAAATGACTTCAGCTTATTACTTCAAAATCTTGCAAGATATAACAAAAAACTTATCATAAATTGAAATCAAACACATTTTATGTTTATTATCGTCAACTTATCATGAATTTTCACAATTAAACAAGACATTTTTGAAAAGTGATAGACAGAAAAATAACATTTTTTTTATACTAACTAATGATAAAACAATTGCCATTGATATTATCTAAATTTTAATGTTTTTGAAGCCTTCTTAGCAATCAAGTATTTTCACAATAGACTTAAAACTATTTCTTGATATAATATACAAGAGGCTAGTAGGTTTTCACCCAATTTCTTTTACAAACATGATCAAAATGAGTTCATAGATACAATATTACCATATTAAAATACAAAAAGAAAATCATCTACAGGGACTACAAAAAAATGAAATATAATCCTTTTCATTAACAATTATAAAAAATGAAAATTCTCCAAAATTACCTTAAGTAAATATTCAACTTGTCCTCAGCTTTCTTCTTATGACAATAAAGAAACCTAAATTAGGTTTTTTAAAAAAGTGGAATAAATAAACTTTTGAGAATTATTTTCTAATAGAAAATTGCATTCAGCATGCTTTGATATCTTCTACGTTGTTTGAAAAGACAAGGAAACTACTTTAACCTTGTTAATCCTTTTATTCCTTTGTTTTCTCTTCCCTTTCTTTTGTAATGTTATAGCTGGAACATCTGATGATATTGTGAAACCAAAACGTAATGATGTAAACAACAACAAATCAGTTCTTTGTAATGATGTCGCAGATGATGGTGGTTGTTCAGAAAAATAGAGGTATAGAGATAAACGATGAATTTAGGAAGTTGATTTTAGCATGGATGTCATTAAGTGGAAATGACTAATTGGATTACGTGATTCCAATCTTATGTTTGACAGGTTGCTAGAACTCTTATATATGTTGGCCTCAAGTATTCTAATATTAATGAATATATAAGTTATCTTGTATATATAATTTATTTATAGTAAAATTTTAATTGATTAATTTTTTTATTGTAGTATTTTTTTAGTTGCAAAAGCTAATAATATTTTGACAATCAAATTATTGAGGTTAGAAAATATTGGTGTTTTTATTCATTAGTAAATGTTTATTATATGTTATGATATTGTCTTATAAAATTATTTTGCTTATGATGATTTGAATTTATTTTTATGCTTATATATTGTTTTATAAAATTACACTGGATTCTAATCATGAGTGAGATTAGCAATGAAGTCATGATACACATTGATTTGAGTTGTTTAAACTACATTTTTTATGAAATTACACTGTCTAGAAAGCTATGTCTAACTACTAACATATTAAAAAGTGTTAACTAGTTATCGAACGCCATTAACAAATTAAAAAAAAACACTATCTATAACTATGAAAATAGATAGAGTTTTTCAAAAAAACGCTATTTATTGGTCTTTTATATTTTTTTTTAATTTAGAATTTAAAATAGAGCAATAGATAGCGTTGTTTTTAAAAGCATTATCTATTGAAACACAATAGATAGCGTCTTTTTTAAAAAGCGATATATTTTAAAACACAATAGATAACACTTCTTAAGATAAGTGTTATTTATTTGTCTTAAAAAAGTTTTGATAACAGTTTTTGCTTCCTGATTTTCCTTTGTTGTTCGACTTTGGCTTTGCTCTTTCGTTCAAATTCATTCAGCCTCTCTTTTCATCACCAGTGCTTTGCATTGCTTTAAGTTGTAGTTGGTTGTGTCATTGCTTGTAACACTTTTAGAACTCTGTTTGTGTACTACGTGTAGGATTCCGTTCGTGCACTAGGTTTGGGATTTCATTCAAACTCGCATCGTTGCCGGGGTAAACCGAGAATGACACTGAGTCTTCTCCCTTTGCATTCCACCAACAATTTAGTCTCTAATATATTTATACTTTGGATGTTGGCCCTAATGGATTGTTAAACATTAGGTTGTTGATGTACCGCATCTTTTCTTATTTGCTTGATTTTAAATTCGTTGCTGCGAACCCTAGGGTTTGCCGATTGTTTTCCAGCGAAGCCTCCAAGAAAAAGGGTGAGTCTTACTGGACATGAAGTGAGTCATCTGGTTTAAACACAATTCTCAATACATTACATGCACAATCTCAATAATATGCATTTCTCATCAATCATAAAATTTATAACACCTTTCTCACTACCTTTCATGCATAGTCTCAATACTATACATTAACTCACCAATAAAAAAATTCATTATGTAACTAGATACTACCCACAAATATTTCATGTTAACCCATATCATAGCAAAAACCCTTTTAAAACCATTTCTACATCTAAAATTCTCCACGCACAAAATTTATGTTTTATCACTAAGGCTCACTCTCATAGATACATTACAATTCAAAATGAAAACTATTATATAATTTTGGTTAAACCACTTTCGCAGTGCCTATTTATGTTAGATTTTCCCAGTTAGATCCTTTTTCTTAATTTTTTTCCCAATTGAGTCCTTCAAAGTGAAAAATTAACTCAATTAGCTTCCTACCGTTAAATTGGGTTAACGTGGTTAAGTTTTTTATGACTTAACAACTTAACTATTGAAAATAGAATGACTTAATTTCTCACACCAAGAGGGGAGGTGAATTGGTGAAATGTAAAACCAATGCTTTCTTTAAATCTTTTTCGCAAAGTGGATGTCTTTAAAAGCTTTCTTGAAATGCAAGGAAAAAGATTTGTTTATGCAGTGAAAATTAAATCGATTGAATATAGTAAGAAGTTGACTGAATAAAAGAGTGTAGGGATAGAAATATCAAGTGTTGAGTTTTTATACTGGTTCGACCAAGCATACATGCAGTGTTCTTCCAACCACAGGAAGCCAATGCACTATAATGATCAATGTTTTTACAACAAGGCTTTTATAGCGACCTCACGTCAAAAATATAAAACACATCTCTAGCCCTCTAATCAAAATATAAACATATACAAACAGACTAGCAGTAGGAATCCCCCCTCTCCTACAATCCAAACCCTTTGAGCCACCCTCAAAGTCAAGAACGCAACACGCTCTTCTTCCGGTAATCACAACATGGAACCTCAATCCAATCTTTACAAGATTGTAGCCTCTGATCTCTCAGTTACACCCAATGTGCAGATATGATCAGCCTTTGTACGTGCAGTTAACTTGCTCTTCAAGAATCCACAAGTAGATGATCACCACGGTCACTTCTTGTTTCTTGGAGATCTTTCTCTCTTTTTCACTTAACCTTTCTTCTTTTCTCTCTATTTTTCTCTCATCTAAAACTTTGTCGCTTCTAGTGATAATAGCTTGACATTCCTCCCTAGGGTTATATTTCATGTTACTCTCAAGATTATCCAGCTTCTGACTTATGTGACAAAGTTGCCTCCCTATCCTTCTGAATGTTGCTTGAGTGCTTTTATGATGAGAATCAGACATCTGCATTAAATATTGAAGTGTGTCATCCATCTTAGCCATTCTTTCTGAGAGAGAGGGTTGTAGCTGCCATTGTTGTTGTGGCAGCCTATCAAATTGTTCGACAGCTTGCCCAAATTGACTTTGACCCATGTTTAAGTGAAGTTTCCACCAGTGGTTGAAATTACCTTGGTGGAATTGAGTGTCCATATAGTTAACTTCTTGTCCAAATTGCATCCTACAAGCACTAGACACAAAACTTTAGAAAACACTCTTAGCACAAAAACAAAAACAAACGACACAAAACAAAAATTAAAAATAGGATAAAAATAAAAATAAAAATAGAAAAATAAAAATAAAGTCAAAGTTAATCAAGAATCACACAAATAGAATATTTTAAATCGTGAGTCCCCGGCAACGGCGCCAAAAACTTGTTGATGGATTGGCAAGTGTACCAAATCGCACAAGTAATATAAAATGGTAAGACCAAGTATCGTATCCCAGAAGACTCTCGGCACTAGACAGTTGTGTGATAACTCAATTAATTAAGACTTAAATAAAACGAGATCATTGGTTTAAGATGCAAAGACAGAAAATTAAATATGAATGTAGTTTGATCAATAGCAAAAGAGCACAATGATAAACGGATGTTGTTTAAGATGAGATGAGTATGTTGTTGGGGTTAGATTTCACCAAGTTCCCTCTCATGTATGTAAGAATTCTTCTTTATGCATTAATGTCAACGTCACTCACTAAATCACCTAAACCCGATCCCTCGGCGAAATAGGCATGTCCTTAATCACCAGTTCATGCAATTCCTAGCATTCCTAGCAATTAAATGTGAAGATCAAGAGCTTTAAGATGACCATGACTCATACCCTCATCCCTGAGAAATATTACTCTTGGGAGAATTCAACAAGAACCTGAATTGTAAGGAACCTCCCGACACTCATGCAATTCATACATCATGAATAGTTAAACACAACATGTAATAAGCATAGATGAATTACTCTAACAATTAATGAAAAAACATATATTATTAAGAATCAATTCAAATACATGAGAGTTCACAAGGCTACATCATCCCCTAACAACAAATAGAGTTTAGTTCACCATAGACATGATGAAACTAGATGAATAATAGAAAAGCATGAGATAGCAACACCCTAAAAGTAGAGGATGGAAGCTTTCGCATCTAAATCCGCCTTTAGAGACTGGAATAGTGTGCTGTTGTGCTGCTTCAGCCAGAGATACAAAACCTAAGACGTGCAAATCCTTAAATAGAACATAAAAATAAAAGAAAACAGGTCCAAGCCCACGAAACTGGCGCTCAAGCGCCCTAAATGGGGTGCCTGGGTGGTGTGCGGCACCATCTGGCGCTTAAGCGCCCCTAGAAGGGCGCCCGGGCGGTGTGCGATGCACTTCTGGTGCTCAAGCGCCCCTGAGGGGCGCCCGGGCATAGTGCGGGACGAAAATTCTACACTCTGGTTGACTTTTATGCATTCCAACTATTTGGTACTTTAACTCTTCTTTCAAATCATTCCAATAATCTACAAAATCAAGGGAATTTAGTAATAAAATCATCAAGTATAACCTCAACTCTCTTATTCACAAAACTAAAGCAAAAACATGATTCCTAGCAAGTTTCTAAGCAGAAAAGGGTGCATTTATGTATAAATTACATCATAGATAACGGTATTTTCAACCGTTATCATGAACATATTGCAAGAACACCGAAACACCCTTTCTCGTATTCTTCACTAATGCGACGTTCATTCATCCAGCTTCGATCCATACTATGTTCGTAACATACTTCATCAGTTTCAATTTTTTAACTCTCACAAGGTTAGGCCCTACCCATTCAGAAAAATTATTTTTCATAATTTGCTAGGTCACGTGCAAAGAAGTCTAACATGATAAATTTGATAAAATGTCAACAACATTTCCCATTGGTTTCCAAAATACACGAAATGAGAGTGGTCAAGGATGACCACAATCAAATATGCATCCGGAGAACAACACAAATAATCTGAATCGAAATTTTATCAATCTTATCCATAAACTCCAACGTACATGTTATAGCAAATTATGAAAAATAATTTTCCCAAACTGTCCAATCGGACAATTCAAAATTTAATACAAACGATTAAAAGATTAATCGTTTGTGTTAAATTTCAAACGGGAACTAAGTTTCACTCAATGATTTGATACTTATAATCTAACATGTCAATCATAATAACACAACACAACTTTATCACATGCATATTCCAAAGCCAATAACACATGCATACCTAAAAGCTAATAACATGCATACGCAAAAAGCCAATAATATGCATACACAAAAGCCAATAACATGCATACACAAAAGCCAATAACATGAATACACAAAAAGTTTTCAACAAGTAAGCTAATCTTCTTAGCAGATTAAAAACGCAATGGAGGGAAATGGAGGAGTGCACGTCCAAAAACGCAGGCCAAAAAGGGTCGAAAACGCCGCCCAAGAACACACCAGAAACTGCACCAAAACGCAACGAAAACACATTTTAATCAGTTCAAATGGAAGATATTTCATCATAGAGTAATTTAATCGGAGTAAAAGTATATTTAAATAGTCCAAAAGAGAGAAAACGCACCTGAAAATGCAATGCCGCAGAGAGAAAACGCGAGGAGGAAGACAATGAACAGTGAGCGTAACTCCCTGCGGGTTCACATTTTCCTGTATAATAGGCTATAGATGTCGGGTGCTGGGAGGGACTGACGTCTATAATAGTATAGACGTCGGGGCCCTCACTAATATGATGTCTTTCTGATTTAAAAATTAATATTTGCAGTGCATATAGACGTCGATTCAAAGGGTGCCCGACGTCTAGGTTAACTTCTCACCTACCCTGTCAACCATATAGATGTCTGTTACAGGGGGTCGACGTCGATAATTGTTTATAGACGTCAGGTTGGCGGGATCAGACGTCTCTATGACAGAAAAAAATGACTTTTCACCTACCTGTCAGGCATATAGACGTATGTTAAGGGGGGGGGCCTTAATAGACATCTATATGTCCAACTTATTTACGAAAATGCTATCGGTCAATAATTTACGTTAATTATTTTGTGATCCAACGTCTACGGAGTGACGTTAAAGACCAATTCTGCACTAATACCCTTACACTGGTTTCCTACTCTATTCCAAAAGAAAGAAAAACCAAACATAATCTTTTATATACGTGGGACCCACGTGGGCCCCTAACTCTAAGATAAACCCAACAACCTACTTTAGAAACGGAAAATGGTATGTTGACAACGATTTTTTGCCAACAATTTGACAACGCCAGGTGGCGTCTTTGCATTGGCCAAAATAAAATAAAAGAAAATGGGGAGAAGTTATCAGGCCGAGGGCAAAATTGGAAGAAAAAATTAAAACTTTACGAAATTGGTTTCGCGGTTTTCGTTTTCTTATTTTCGCTTAACCTCTAGAGTTCTTTCATCCCTTCCATCTTCTCTCTGTTCTCTATCACTCTTTCGATTCTCTAGTGTGAGTCTTCTTCTTTCAAAGTTTTGCACTTTTACGAAGTCGGTCTCCGTTCTCTACCACTCTTTTGAATCTCCTATTTGAGTCTTCTTCTTTCAAAGTTGAGCATTTTTGCGAAGTCGCTCTTCGCTCTCCGCTCTCTTGAGAATCTCCGCCAGTCTTTTTCGACTTTCAAAGATTATTCAGAAACACCCGTACTATGTTTTCGCATTATCTGAGTTCTATCATTTCCTCCTATTTGAAGGTTCGTCGGTGGCGACGTTTTGGTATTTCGTACACACCGGCGACGTGGAAGTTGGTTATCCGCACACACCGGCAAGACATGGATTACAATGTTGCTACTTTACTATTGTAATGTTTTTAATACTCAAGTGTTTTATGGAAATTTAAAGTTCTCATCATGAATGTATACATCAACCATTTGCGGATTATTGTTGATAAATACGTACTTGAATAAACCAAGTTCTGTAATAGACTTTTGAACAAAAAAATCGACTATAAAACATTATTACTTTTGTGAATACTAGGGTGCCCAAACATGACTTTTCAGCCTCTACTCACACTTAAACACTAAAATCAAGTGAAAACCAGTGGATTTATGCCAAAAAATTAAAATTTTTTACTATGGTCACCTAGGTTACCACAACTGACTCCTCTAGTACAAGTTTTTGTACAAATCCTGGATTTTGTTCGTGTAATCGTTTACCAAGCATCTGTAAACGATTACAAGTGTATTTTTTGGTGCAGAAGTCTCAAGACTTCATCTAAGTTGTTCATCTCACAAACATTGTTCCTTTCCTCAATCATGGGTGCCCAAACATGACTTTCCAGCCACTACTCACACTTAAACACTAAAATCAAGTGAAAACCAGTGGATTTATTCCAAAAAATTAAAAATTTTGACTATGGTCACCTAAGTTACCACAATTGACTCCTCCAGTACAAGTTTCTGTACAAATCCTGGATTTTGTTCCTGTAATCGTTTACCAAGCATCTGTAAACGATTACAAGTGTATTTTTTGATGCAGAAGTCTCAATACTTCATCTAAGTTGTTCATCTCACAAACATTGTTCCTTTCCTCAATCATGGGGTGCCCAAACATGACTTTTCAGCCACTACTCACACTTAAACACTAAAATCAAGTGAAAACTAGTGGATTTATGCCAAAAAATTAAAAATTTTGACTATGGTCACCTAGGTTACCACAACTGACTCCTTCAGTACAAGTTTCTGTACAAATCCTGGATTTTGTTCGTGTAATCGTTTACTAAGCATCTGTAAACGATTACAAGTGTATTTTTTTCGTGCAGATGTTTGAAGACTTCATCTAAGTTGTTCATCTCATAAACATTGTTCATTTCCTCAATCATGGGGTGCCCAAACATGACTTTCCCGCCTATACTCAGACTTAAACACTAAAATCAAGTGAAAACCAGTTGATTTATGCCAAAAAATTAAAAATTTTGACTATGGTCACCTAGGTTACCATAACTGACTCCTCCAGTACAAGTTTCTGTACAAATCCTGGATTTTGTTTGTGTAATCGTTTACCAAGCATCTGTAAACGATTACAAGTGTATTTTTTGGTGCAGAAGTCTCAAGACTTCATCTAAGTTGTTCATCTCACAAACATTGTTGTTTTCCTCAATCATGAGGTGCCCAAACCTTACTTTACAGCCACTACTCACACTTAAACACTAAAATCAAGTGAAAACCAGTGGATTTATGCCAAAAAATTAAAAATTTTGACTATCGTCACCTAGGTTACCACAACTGACTCCTCCAGTACAAGTTTCTGTACAAATCTTGGATTTTGTTCCTATAATCGTTTACCAAGCATCTGTAAACGATTACAAGTGTATTTTTTGGTGCAGAAGTCTCAAGACTTCATCTAAGTTGTTCATCTCACAAACATTGTTCCTTTCCTCAATCATGGGGTGCCCAAACATGACTTTCCAGCCACTACTCACACTTAAACACTAAAATCAAGTGAAAACTAGTGGATTTATGCCAAAAAATTAAAATTTTTAACTATGGTCACCTAGGTTACCACAACTGACTCTTCCAGTACAAGTTTCTGTACAAATCCTGGATTTTGTTCGTGTAATCGTTTACCAAGCATCTCTAAACGATTACAAGTGTATTTTTTGGTGCAGATTTTTGAAGACTTCATCTAAGTTGTTCATCTCATAAACATTGTTCATTTCCTCAATCATGGGGTGCCCAAACATGACTTTCCAGCCTATACTCAGACTTAAACACTAAAATCAAGTGAAAACTAGTGGATTTATGCCAAAAAATTAAAAATTTTTACTATGGTCACCTAGGTTACCACAACTGACTCCTCTAGTACAAGTTTCTGCACAAATCCTGGATTTTGTTTCTGTAATCGTTTACCAAGCATCTGTAAACAATTAAAAGTGTATTTTTTGGTGCAGAAGTCTCAAGACTTCATCTAAGTTGTTCATCTCACAAACATTGTTCCTTTCCTCAATCATGGGGTGCCCAAACATGACTTTACAGCCACTACTCACACTTAAACACTAAAATCAAGTGAAAACCAGTGGATTTATGCCAAAAAATTAAAAATTTTGACTATGGTCACCTAGGTTACCACAACTGACTCCTCCAGTACAAGTTTCTGTATAAATCCTGGATTTTGTTCGTGTAATCGTTTACCAAGCATCTGTAAACGATTACAAGTGTATTTTTTGGTGCAGATGTTTGAAGACTTCATCTAAATTGTTCATCTCATAAACATTGTTCATTTCCTCCATCATGGGGTGCCCAAACATGACTTTCCAGCCTATACTCAGACTTAAACACTAAAATCAAGTGAAAACTAGTTGATTTATGCCAAAAAATTAAAAATTTTGACTATAGTCACCTAGGTTACCACAAATGACTCCTCGAGTACAAGTTTCTGTACAAATCCTGGATTTTGTTCGTGTAATCGTTTACCAAGCATCTGTAAACGATTACAAGTGTATTTTTTGGTGCAGAAGTCTCAAGACTTCATCTAAGTTTTTCATCTCACAAACATTGTTCCTTTCCTCAATTATGGGGTGCCCAAACATGAATTTCCAGCCACTACTCACACTTAAACACTAAAATCAAGTGAAAACCAATGGATTTATGCCAAAAAATTAATAATTTTGACTATGGTCACCTAGGCTACCAGGTTACCACAACTGACTCCTCCAGTACAAGTTTTTGTACAAATCGTGGATTTTGTTCCTGTAATCGTTTACCAATGAGTTGTAATCGATTACACCTTTGTTTTTTGGTGCAGAAGTTCCAGGACTTCACCTAACTTCATCATGTCACAAGCATTATTTCATTCCTCCATCAAATACATCAATACTAATCAAAGTTGCCACTTTATTAATTAACATTTCAAACAAAACCTCATTTCACAATGACAATAACAAAGGAAATTCAATTAACATTAATAATATGTACAATTTTGTATTACTTTCTCTTAACATTGAACAAAATATATTCCAAATTACAAACATTTGTTCATCTATGTATAATGTTGTATTACTTTCTCTTAAGAAATCTATACAAATATCACTCATATTTTATTCTAAGAAATCGAGTGTAAGGAGTCCTAAGCACTCTGCTCTTGTAACGCCTTCGTGACCACTCCTCATATAAGTCTTCATTGGAGGTGGATTGGTGGACATGCCTCCCGGGGAAAAAAATCCAGTGTTCATGGACGATTCTTTACATAAAACACTCTGTCCACCATCTCCGCAATCAGTAACCGGTGCTCCTCTGTCAAATGCTCGTTCAAAGTAGAAATATACTTTGTTAAAAAGGAGTGACTAACCCTCAACTGCATCAACAACAAACAAAATAACCAAAACATAAAAGCCCTAAAACAAAAACAACAAAAAATTTAACAGGGAAAACCCAAAATCCAAACCGAAAACGCAATGTACAAAATGAAGGAAGAATGCATTTACCTTACTCGTCGAAGGACCATGGTTACCGGAACTTGCCATTTTGCACAATACACTCAACAAAGAGGACGACATTGACCAAAACGAAGAGATGTAATGAAAACGTACAAGGGTAACAACAAGGAAGAGCGACAACCACAAGGAAGAGGGAGACCAAAAACCAAAAGAGAGAGCTAGAACGAAGATGGTGAATGAGAAGGAAGAAAGAGAACGATGATTTCTAATGAATTAGGGCAAGGGATATATTTGGAATCCCAAATTTTCTGAAGCTCTCATCAATTTCAATGTCACAATTTCAGAAATAAAAGAAAAAAAATTGGACCAATGCACTACTGACACCTGACGTTGTTAAAAATGTGTTAAAATTTTATTGTTGGAATATCGCGATCCTTTAGAAACCCTTGCAAGTAACCTATCCATTCAACATTCATAAATTCTCTTCCTTCTTTTAAATTCTCGTTCACCCATCTTCTCTGTATTTTCCCTTCTTTCATTTCATTTTAAACCAAACTATTCTCACTACTCTCCCGAAACGCACAAATCACTCTTTCCCTCATCACCAATCACACAAATGAACACCCCCCCTCTGCCATGGGAACACTTACGTACTAAGCAAACAGAAAGAAACATTCACTCATCTTTTTATTCTTCCTCATAATCCATTCTCCTACCACATTCCTGTTATAATATTTTATTATTATTGCAAAAGTAAAAACGTTTGCAACGTTGAAAGTTTTGCAACGTTGAGAGCAACGTTCCTTTTGGCAACGGTATGCAACGTTCCTTTTCCTATTCCAACGTTAAAATATTTTAGCTCTATAAATAGAGATCAATTTTCCCATTTCAAGATCAATTCAATCTTCTCTTCTTAATCTCATTTTTCTTTCCTAAACTTATCCTGGGTATACACTTGTATAGAATTTCTTTCTTGCTAGTTCTGAGATCCTCAGATATATTCTGGGAAGTTCCTGTTGTATCCTGGGGGACTTGCGCAATACACCGCGGATAAGTCCTTAAGGACAGTGACTCTACACGCCTCAGGAAATTTTGTTCGTGACTCTACCAGCCTATCTTGACAACAATCTTAAGGACTTATGGCTGACAACAACAACAGCTCAATCCCGGAGACTCAAAATATTGCTTCCGGAACCCAGACGGTCTTTGCAAAATCTCTTCCGGACATGTCAAAAATCGAGATTTTCTCTGGACAGAACTTCCGACGCTGGCAAGAATGCATTTCCACCCTTTTAGACATGTATGGAGTTGTTGCTGCTATTTCATCTCCGAAGCCCGACTCCACTATTCCTTCAAACTCAAAACTAGTTGAAGAGTGGACTTATGCAAACAAGGTATGCCGACACACTCTACTTAGTGCACTTTCTAATGATTTGTTCGATGTGTACTGTTCCTACAAGGAAGCAAAGGACATTTGGGACTCGTTGATTCTCAAATACACTGCCGAAGATGTCGTCAGACAAAGATTTGTAATAGGAAATTATTACCGTTGGGATGAATACCACAAGTTGCTCGAAGACATCAAAGCAGAAAACATTCTACTACCGGATGAATTCGTTTCAGAACTACTGATCGAGAAGTTGCCGCCATCCTGGACAGATTACAAACAACAGTTGAAACACAGACACAAGCAAATGTCTTTACCAGAACTCATTACACACATAATAATTGAAGATACCAACAGGAAGGAGTCTGCTACTACAAGGGCTAAAGCTTTATCTGCGAAAGCTAATATGGTAGAAGGAAAACCTGCTCCAAAAAGGTACGAATACAAACCTGATCACAAAAAGAAACATAATTTTCTTAAATCTCGTCCCCATGAATCTAAACCCAACTTTAAAAAGAAAGGAAATTGCTTCGTATGTGGGAAGCCAGGCCATCATGCACCGCAGTGCAGGCACAGAGTAAGAAACGACAATCCTCCTAAGGCTAATATAGTCGAAGGAGATGACATTATTGCTGCGGTCGTCTCTCAAGTAAATCTGATGACCAATGTGAGCAAGTGGGTGGTAGACTCTGGTGCTACCAGGCATATCTGTGCAAACAGAAGTGCTTTTACCTCTTACACTAGTGTAGGGGATGGAGAAGAACACGTCTACCTCGGTGATTCCAGGACCACTCCTGTTCTGGGAAAAGGAAAAGTTCTTCTCAAACTCACATCTGGAAAGACTCTGGCCCTGAGTGATGTGCTACATGTTCCATCAATCAGAGTTAATTTAATCTCTGTATCACTACTGGGAAAAGTGGGGGTTAAAGTGACTTTTGAGTCTGACAAGATCATTATGACAAAAAATAATGTTTTTGTGGGGAAGGGATATTGTGATCAAGGACTCTTTGATGAGTCGTTATTTCTTGAATTATATTTAGTTTATTGCACTTAAATAAACCAGGGAATTGTGTTTAATTGTTTGTTATTTTCCCGTTTTCCGAATTCTGCTTAATTTGGTCGGAAATTTGTAATTGTGCTAATTTGAGTTTTCTGAGCTGATTAAGTGCATTTTTGAAGTGCAGGAAAATTTCGGAAATACATTTTGGGACATCAGGAAGAGTGCCAAATAAATTCAAGACTTTCCACACAGACATTTTTGAATTAATTAAATTGTAATTCAGTAGTTTAGAATTTTTGAATCAACTCTTATATTTTGGGTCAATTTTTGGTAAATTAGATTAGACCCAAAAATTAGAAGTGACTGACTTGGACCCTAGGGTTTTTCTTTTGTGTGGACCCCACCCTTATTAAAGGGGAGACACACGGCCTTTAGGTTAGGCCGCCACTTGCCATTGGCACTGTACACATTCTCTCGGTGTTTGGTTTTGGGGGGAACTTTTGTTTGGCTGAAAACGCTGTTGCGAAGGACGCTTTTATTGAATTTAATTTTCTTGCTTTGATTTGTGCATGCAGTTTCGTTTTCAGTTTCCCATTTAATTTCATTTTGGCTCATGAACTGGAGTGAAGTTTAGGTTCCAGTAGTGCTTCATTATTAAACTGTATGGTGGGCTTTATTTTGGAAGAGGATGCGCTGATTCCAGGACTTGTGATATGCATTCGGTGAACCATTTTCATCTTGGCTGGTGAGTAGAATTCTGTTTTCTTTGTGCGAGAGTTACTGTACGGTTTGGTTGGTGGAAGAAGCACACTACTGCCACGGCTGCAAGCAGCGTTGAGGTTGAAAATGATGTCACTGCTGGAAGCAAACAGTGCTAGAGGTGCTAGGAGCCAGCCGCAGGGGAGTGCACGGGAGAGAGTAGCTGAACGGTGACGGCTGGAAAGAAAGGTAGCGCAGGGAAGCAAGGCAAGGAGGTGAGTGATTTCGGAAGAAGGGTGCAGTGTTTTCAATTGGAGAATTTATTTTTATTCAGAGAATGGCCAGCAGCAAAATTGTTGAAGAGGTGCGTCGGTTTATAGTAGAAAGGAAGCACATCTTTCATTTAGCTAGGTGCCAAAATTAAATTATTTATGTGGAGAATGCAGCTGCCATGTGGAGAAGAAGTCATACATTTTAGAAAGCAAAAGTGCTGGAACCGTGAAGAGTGATTCACGTGAATGTGGACCATAGTGTGCACGGTGATGGAGCACTTTCAAGAGGCTAGAAAGTTTTATTCTCTTTAGTTAATCATTGAAGGAAGATGGTGCAGAGGTGTGAAATTTTTATTTGGGAAAAGAAGTAGGATACGTTGAATTTGGTGGTGTGCACGGTGATTGAATGATGGGACGTTGATGGCTGATGTGGAGTGGGAGAATAGAAGCACTTTACAGCTGGTTTGCTTTGATTCATGAAGAAGTTGATTCACGTGAAGGAAGAGGTGGCCCACGGCCATTGATACATTTCTTTTATCTTTTAAGAATGAATGGATAACTTAGATAGGAGTAGCAAGGGTACGGTGATAGATTTCTTTTCTCAAGAAATGGAGTGTTGTCCGTGATGTGGAGCAAGGAAGAGAAGCTCACGGGATGGTGATTCTAGGACAAAGAAAAGCTGGCAGCAGAGAGCACATGGTCACATCATGGGAATTTATTCCCCTTGTCACGGCTGCTGAATAAGAAATGAGAAAGGCTACCCCACTTTTATTTTTGGAATTAACACTTTGTAGGTTTATTTTCTTTGAGAAATGAGAATCAATTCAATTAAGAGGTAGTGTGTGTTGTCACGGCAGTGGAGGAAATTAGTTTGGCTGACTTGGTTTTCTTATAGAATGAAGCACATGAGTCACGGTTAATGGTAGAGAAAAATTTAATTTCTTTTATTCCTTTGCCTAAGAATGGTTTACATTATAGGTTGAATTGATTTTCTTCTTTTTGGTGGTGAATTGTGTTTGAATATTTATCTATTGTATTGTTTTCTTTAAATGTTTTTATGCACTTTAATGTTTTCAATTATATTCGGTCGTGTTTTATTTAATTTCCAGTTTAATTTAATTTTACCGCAACCACAAAAACACTTTCAAACCCCCCCACTACGTGTTTGACCTAAGACTCGAACCACATTTGGTCCTTGAGAGACGACCTAGGAGTCACTTCCTAGCACTGTACTGCATTCTTTTATGCACAACTTTTGTGGGAGGTGCGACCCTCTCATCACTCTTCATTCTAAATGTTTCTGAAAATATTAATGAATCATCTTCTTCTGCTTATATTGTTGACTCGTATGATATATGGCATGCTAGATTAGGACATTTGAATTTTTCCTATGTTATGAAATTAAAACAACTAGGATTGATTAATATGCATGATAAACAGAGTAGTAAATGTGATATATGTGTAGAATCTAAAATAACAAAGAAAACATGTTTCACTATAGAACGTCAAACTGAACTATTAGGGTTAATTCATACTGATCTAGCTGTAGAGGAGGTAAAAATTATTTTGTGACCTTTATAGATGATTATTCTAGATATACCAAAGTTTACTTAATCAAACACAAAGATGAAGCCTTTGATGTGTTTTTAACCTACAAAGCAAAAGTTGAAAATCAATTGAATAAGAAGATTAAAAGGATTAGATCAGATAGAGGTGGTGAATATGTTTTGTTTAATGACTTTTGTCTTAAAGAAGGTATCATCCATGAGGTAACTCCACCATATTCACCTGAGTCTAATGGAGTAGCTGAGAGAAAAAATAGAACCCTTAAGGAAATGATGAATGCTATGCTTGTTAGTTCTAGTGCACCTGATAACTTTTGGGGAGAAGCCTTGCTTACTGCATGTTTTTTACAAAATAGAATACCCCATAAGAAAACCGGTAAAACTCCTTATGAGTTGTGGAAAGGTTACCAACCTAACCTTAAATATTTAAGAGTGTGGGGGTGCCTAGCTAAGGTGATGTTACCCGATCCTAAGAAAAGGAAAATAGGCTCTAAAACCTCTGATTGTATGTTCTTAGGTTATGCTGAACATAGTGCTGCCTATAGGTTTCTAGTTCTTAAAAGTGATATACTTGAGAGAAATTCTATAATGGAGACGAAAAATGCTGAATTTTTTGAACATGTGTTTCCCTTAAAGGTTAGTGAGATGTCTCAACCTATTAATGATAATGATGATAGTAATACCATAAATGAGGATTTGAGAAGAAGTAAAAGGCAGAGAAAGGAAACTTCCTTTGGAAATGACTTTTATACTTATCTTGTTGACAATGATCCATGTAACTTTATAGAAGCCATTAGTGCTCCTGATGCAAAACAGTGGGATAAAGCCATTAGGACTGAAATTGAATCAATTCAGAAAAACAATACTTGGACTTTAGTAGATTTGCCTAAAGGAGCAAAACCCATTGGTTGTAAGTGGATCTTTAAGAAAAAGTATCATCCTGATGGATCCATAGAGAAATATAAGGCAAGATTAGTAGCAAAAGGTTTTACTCAAAAACCCAACATAGATTACTTTGATACTTTTGCTCCAGTGACTAGGATTTCCTCTATTCGAGTTTTGTTAGCCTTAGCAGCTATCCATAAGCTAGTGATACATCAGATGGATGTTAAAACTGCCTTTTTGAATGGTGATTTAGAGGAGGAAATTTATATGACTCAACCTGAAGGGTGTGTTGTACCTGGTCAAGAGAATAAGGTATGTAAACTTCTAAAATCTTTGTATGGATTGAAACAAGCACCAAAACAGTGGCATGAAAAACTAGATAATGTATTGCTATGTGATGGTTTTTCACCTAATGATGCTGATAAATGTGTGTACTCTAAATTTGAAAATGGTGATTGCGTCATTATATGTTTGTATGTGGATGACATGTTAATTTTTGGTACATGCAATGAGATTGTTACTAGAACTAAATTATTTCTAGGATCAAACTTTGAAATGAAAGACATGGGTGAAGCCAATGTAATTTTAGGTGTTAAAATCATAAGGAAGGGAGATAGTATACTACTATCCCAAGAACAATACATTGAAAAACTTCTTAAGAAGTTTGGGTATTATGATTTCAAACCCGTGAGTACCCCTTATGATGCTAACTCTAAATTAATGAAAAATAGAGGAGAATCATTATCTCAGCCTCAGTATGCCCAAATAATTGGAAGCTTACTGCACTTGATGAGCTTTTCTAGACCTGATATTGCTTATGCAGTAGGTAGATGATGAATCAATATTTTATTCACTTCACTTAGCTTATTGTACCGGATTTAATCAAGGAATTGTGCTTGAATGTATAGTATTATCCTGTTTTTCCTAATTGTGCTAAAATTGATCGGAAATTCTTATTTTAACTAATTTGAATTATCTGAGCTAATTATTTTACAAGGAAAATTTGGAAATACAATTTGGGACATTTGAAGGCTAAATGAAAAATGACAATTGAGCCAATTTCATCTTAATCATTTCAATTTTCGCTGGTTGCTGTTTGAATTTTGTGTCAACTTGTTTGTCTTCGTTCGAGTTCAATTCTTATCCGTTTTCCATGCAATTTTTTTTCATAGTTTCGTCTGGATGTCTAGTTTCAAGTATAGTTTTTCTTTTGTTAAAATTCATTCTGTGTTGTTCCCAGTATTTTATTTACTCTCCTATGCCAGTGCAGTGCTTACTGTTTGAGTGTTCTAATATGTTTGCATTGTTTGCTTATTGTTTGGTACTTGTGGTGGCTGGAATTGATCATTAGACAATGCATCTCATGGCTATAAGTGATTTAATTGTAAGACTCTTTTGGTTGCAAGGGCACATTTAAGTTGAAATTGAATTGGAAACATAGACACATGGCTTGGACATCTCACGGCATTTACAAATTGAGAAGCAAGTAAAAAGTAACATCATGTAAGGTGATAATGTCATGGCTGGAATGGTAACAACTTAGCAAAATGTGTGAGCATGAAATTCAGAAAAAAATATGCATGGGCCCTTGGATGAGTCTCGGCTGAATTAAATTTCAGTAAAGGGTCCCATTATTAGTTTTAGTTGAAGAAAAATATGGAAATGAAGTGGGCACCACACTGCTTCTTATTTGCTGAAATATGAAAACACAAGGGGGACCACCAATTCTTGAATGAGACAATTTGATTGAAAGCACATGTGGGATTGCAAAATGCAATAGGTTTCACAGCCATCAGAATTTATTTTGGCAAGCATCTAACACACGGGCCCTGCACACTTTTGTCAAACATGGAACAAAATATATTTTGGAATGGATGTGGGAGGCCACGCACACAACACGTGAAGAAGATGCATGTCAGCAACACATACAAGCATGGAAATATTATTTTTCCTTGCTGCAATTAGGAGACCGAAAGCTGCACTTGCCACCTCCAGAAATGCAAAGAGTTACACGCTTGCTGGAATGAGCACTACATGATGGGTGTTATGACCAAGGGGAGGAGAAGAAGAGAGGCAAAATGAAGAGGCACTCTCGATCCAGAGCTGGTTGCAGGTCCAGTAAAGTTCCACCCACCATGTCAAGAAGAAAAACTCACGGCTGCACCTAGGAAGAAACACACATCCAGCAGCTCCAACACGTCCAACTCCACCACTTCTCACGCATCCAGCACACCTTCATGTTGCAGCTGCTATGGAGTTTTTACAGCTTCATTTGGCAGCATTCCAGCAACCACTGAGAGGGAGAGAAAGTCATGGGCAGCTCATGAAAGCAGCTCCAAAACGCACACAGCAGCATGGCACATTCATGGAGGTTGGACGGTGATGATTCAAGAAGAAGCTTGGATGAGCTGAATGTCCAGGAGCATCCAGAGCAAGGAGAGAACAACAGTCATTGAGAGTTGCTGTCCAGCCAAGAACACATGCACGTTGCAGCCATGACTTGATGCTTCCACGCGTTTTCAGCAGAAAAATATTTGCTCCAGCAGCGTGCTCAATGTCCAGCACTTGATGAGCAGCAACAACATCAGTTAGAGATTCACAGTGATGAAGGCTGATACAGCAGCCACCGTTTATGGATTCATTGGCTGGATGGAGAGCAGAAGCAAGCAAAGAAGCAGCTGGACTTCCAGGCGAGTAGCACGCTGCAGCTGGTGGTTTCACTTTGAAGAAGCTTCACCAAGGTCCAGCAGTCCATGGAGCATCCAGCGTCATCCAGGTAGCAACACGGGATGAGTTTCAAACCCAACCTCCACGTCCAGGAGCATCACGGGTCCAGCAATTCAGCAAAGAGAAGACTAGGTGGAGTAACAGCATGGCGTTCTCGGTGCAGAGCATATGCAGAAGTAAAAAAATGGAGGGCCCCACATGGCTTTATCTGACAGAGAAGCAATGGTGGATTAAAGAAATTCATTAAGAAGGTTGCTAATGGGAGACAACAGCATGGCAACCTGGCTGGAAACGCACAAGCAATACCAGAACGAGACTTGAGAATTTAGTGTATAAAAGAAGGAGTCCCAGTTCAGCAGAGGGGAGGTTGACGGTCTGGGGGAGTCTTTCCCTCATAGAAAAACATAATAGTATGGAATGTAGAGTGATGTAAGGAGTTTGGTAGAGAGAGCCGTGTGGGAGACCATTGGAAGAAGAAGCTGGACCTGTCTAGCAGAGGAGGACACGGCAGAAGCTGGCTGCAACAGCTACTGGAACAATTGCGGAAGGCTACTGTTGATGCACAATAACTGATTTTGGTGTACACGCTCCTAGGTTCCAATTTTATGTTTTTAGTTGTAATGAATTTACATTCAATGCAAAATGTGATTTAATTTCCTGTTACTCAAATGTCAATTCCATTTTACTGTCTCTGTTTTATTTGTTGCTGTAATTTTAATTATGTAGCAATTTAATTCCTGTGTTGTTTACCTGTCGTCTAATTTTTACCGTTGTTTGCACTGCGTTGTTGAATATTGCACGTTAAATTATTAGCTGTAGTTTGGATTTAAATGTTTTGCCGCCGTAATGTTGATGTTGTTTTCAGATTTGAATTTTACTGTTTTATGTTTTTACTTTTTACTGTATTTTCTATTTTTACTGTTTTCTGTATTTTCTATTTTTCTGTATTTTTGTTTTTACTGTCCCAGATTTATTTTCACTGTTTCGTTTTACTGTATTTTCGTTTTTTACTGTTTTTTATTTTTACTGTTTTCTGTTTTTACTGTTTTTACTGTTTTCTGTATTTATTGTTTACTGTATTTTCATTTTCTGTATTTTAGTTTTCTGTTCCAGAATTAATTTTAATGTTTTATTTTACTGTAATTTCGTTTTTTTACTGTAGCAGTTTAATTTTTACTTTAAATTTTGTTTTACTGTTTTAGTTTAATTTTCACCGTAATTTAATTTTCATCGCAAAAGCAACCATTTCTAACCCCCCCACTTCGTGTGTGATCTGAGACTGAACCACAATATTGGTCCTTGAGAGACGACCTAGGAGTCACTTCCTAGCTATACTGCATTATTTTCGTGCATTGAATTTGTACGCGGTGCGACCCGCGAACCAAATTTTGGCGCCGCTGCCGGGGACCAAACGGTTCAATCTTAGTTTTTTTGTTGTGTCATTATGTGTTGTGTTTTGTATTTAGTTGTTGTTTCTTAAAAAAAATAATTAAAAAAAAAACTATAATTGTTATTTTTACTCCATGTTATGCTTTCGTTTTTTTTTTTTATAATCTTTGCGTGAAGTGGAAGTCTAGGTCTGAGACAGATTTTGAACTAGAATAGAGAAAATGACGGATTCTCAAGACTGGACGTATAAGCTGATCAAGAGGCTTCCCAAATTCCATGGATTGGCACATGAGGATCCACACAGACACTTCAAGGAGTTTTATTCGATGTGCTCATCCATGAGGCCGATTGGTGTTTCAGAGGAGGAAGTACATATGAGAATGTTTCCAATGTCACTTCAAGATGAAGCAAAAGACTGGTTCATATACCAGTATCCTTTTAATAGTTGGCAGGAAACACAACAAAAATTCCTCGACAAGTTTTTCCCAGCAGAAAAGGTGATCAGCATTAGGAGGAAGATAACTTCCATTGAGCAGTTTAAAGAAGAAAGCCTGGCAGATTATTGGGAAAGGTTCAACAGGCTCTGCACAACTTGTCCAAACCACCAAATTTCAGAGCATTTGCTCTTGATTTATTTTTATGAAGGGCTCCTGGACAGTGAAAGGATACTTGTGGATACAACTGCTGGTGGATGTTTGATGGATAGAACCCCAGAAGAAGCAAGGAAGTTGCTCTGCAAGCTAGCTGGTGAAAATCCAATTGAAGTAACAAAGGAAGAACCTGAGCAGCCTGTTCTGGATTCTGACACTGATAGCCCTGAGGACGCAGTTGATGACTTAGAGATTGGTAAAGAACTTTTCAATGAGCAAAAACAGGTTTATTCTGAACCTGATATTCTAATTACTTTACCTGATTTGCATACACATTCAAATGCTTGTGATTTGATGCACACTGATCATATAGGGTTTGTAACTGATACAGATACAGATTTGATTGACCATTCTAAAATTTTTAATTCAGTGTCAGCCATTGAACCCATTGGTCAAAGTCGCGTCAATTTTGATTTTGAAAGAGAAACTGTGCAATCTGATGATTTTATAGAGTTAGGACTAAACTTTGATTTAACACAGTTTTCTGAAAATTTTGAATGTGATTGCGAATCTGGTTCTTGCTCCATTTGTGCTGAAATTGGTTATGCGTTACACCCAGACTCTAAGTTTATTACAGATGCTATTAAATGTGAGTTTGATGACAAGAATGCAGAGTTAAAAGAGAATGCAGGTGATGACATTAAAGAATTGATGATTGATGAAGAAGAGTATACTGCTACTTCTTTAAGCGAGCCAGAGATATCTATTCCGGTGTCACACACTCAACAACTGCTAGTGGAAGGAGAGATACTGCTGAAACAAATTGCTACGAGAAGAATACTGATGAAGCAGTTCTTCCTCAAATTTTCTTTGCTGAATCCTGTGATCGAAAACATCTCTCTGCTTGTCCAAGTTTGGCAACTGCCACCATAACCAGGGGAATTTTCCTGTTCCTTCTTCCCTTAATTTTCTTGGTTTGTGAATTAGGGGAGAATTCTGATTTTCTTAGTTTTCGATTTGTTATTTTTATTTAAAAAAAAAATATTTGTGTTCTGTTTTTGGTCTGTTATTTTGTTAATGTATGTTTTGTAAATATGTGTTTTGTTTGCTGTTTTTGAAATATGTGTTTTATCTGCTTTGATATCTTGTGTTTGGTATTAGATATTTTGTTTTGTTAATACGTGTTCTGTTTTATTTATTTATTTAGTTTTTGTTTTTGTTAAAAAAAAAAAAAAAAAAAAACAGAGAGCAAAATTGCAGTAATAGGGCAGAGAGGTGAGTTTTGAGCAAAGATTTAATCTGAGTGCATTTATTGAAAATAACCGGATACACAGATAACATTTTGTCTTACACTGCTGATAATAAAATAAAATGCATAAAAACAAAATAAAGATGTTCAGGGTTCGATCATTTCTGATCGTTAAGTATTACAGACCATAATAAAAAAAACATAATAAAAAAACATAATAAAAATTAAAAACATAAAAAAAATAAAAATTAAGTGTTCAGATTACATGCCTTGTTCAAATTCTGGCCACACTCGGCCAGCTAAAACATAAAAAAAAAAAAAAAAAAAAAAAACATAAAACATTAAAATTTCAGCGAAAGAATTCTCGAGCTGGTTGTGGAGGTCTAAGGGAGAGCTCCGTTGAGGGAGCTCTGGTTCGGAATGTGAGAAGCATGGGTGGAGGGATTTGTCGTACGTCCCTATCGTCGTCGATGATGATCGGAACGGGAAACAGATTCAGCAGCCTCGGTGCCCTCATAATCACCCAGTCATAATCTTTCGGCCAAAAAAAAAAAAAATTGTGTGTTAATAATAGAAGAGGAAAGGAAAAAAAATAAAATTGAGTTTTAATCAGAGTCTTACCGTACATATATAGTGGCAGTTGCGAAAACTGAGTGCCAGTAGGGTCTATCTCCGCTTGCCAGCGCCTGACCCGATTGCCGTGATTGTTGAACCAGCAGTGCACGTTGTATTCGCTAGCATCTCCGAAGATCCTTAGTCGAGACGTGATCTCGACAACTTGCGCTCTGCTTGGGTGTGTGACCCCAAAGTTGTAGATTCTGGTCATCATCTGGGTCTGATCTTCGGTAGGACGCCACCGCTGACTGGTGTATCTCTCTGCTTCCATCTCACTCATTCTTCCTCTCGCTGTATTCTAAAAAAAAAAAAAAAAAAAAAAACAAAGCATAACTCATAAAAAAGCATTGCATATAAAAAAAAAAAATTTCTTAGTTCTGTGTTTTCTTTATTTGTTCTTGTTTCCTTTTAGATTTATTTTGTCCTGTCTGTCTTTGATGTTTTTGGTCTGGTCTCTGATCTGTTTCACGGTCCTTGCAAAAGGGTCCTAAACGGATCTACGTCCTATTGTCCTGTTGTCCTTGTCCGTGTTGTTCTTGTTTTAATTTATGTTTCTGTGTTTTTAGTTTTTAGTGGGGTACGTGGCGTTGTTCTACCCGATTGTCTCTGCCATACCTTCAAACGAAGGGAGATTAACGTCTGGTTTCCAGCCGATATACCCCTTAAGTTTTTAGACAATTGTGTTTTTTAGTGTTTTTAATAAAAAAAAATTGAAAAGGAGAAGAAAGAAGATGGAACGGGAAGAAGAGAAAGCGCATGAAAATAAAGAGCAGTGCAAAGAAGAAAAATACGGGAAAGCAGGAAAGGAAATACAGAAAGAAGATGGAAAGCAGTAAAGGGAAAGCAGTAAAGGGAGAGTAGGAAAGAGGAAAGCAGAGGAAAATAGAAGAAGAAAAGAGAAGGCAGAAAGAAGGAAAAGTAAGGCAAGCAGAAAGAAAGGGAGATCCAGGTGAAGAAGGACTTACCCGGAGTAGTAGGGCTTGCAGAGGCTTCTCGCCGATCTCAGACTCTTCAGCAGGCACGGTGGCAGAGGCTCCGCGCAGAATCCAGATGCTCAGAGGAGAGAAGAGAGGAGTAGAGAGAGAGAGAGAAGAGAGAGAGGGAAGAGAGGAGTAGAGAGAGAGTATGGCAGTCAGAAATGTCGCTCAGGCGCTGAAGTTGGCCCATTTATAGCCAAATTGTTTTCACTGTAGCAATAGTTCCGGTCATTCCCACCGAAACTGTTGCCACAGTACCGGTCTTCTCTTTTTTCAAAAAAAAAAAAAAAAAAGTTAAAAAAAAAAAATATTTTTTAGCATCTACTGATGGGTGCTAGGTGATTTGGACATCTGCTGATGGATGTCAATGATAACATCTACTGATGGATGTTACTGAAAATTTCTTCCCATTTCTCTACCTTTTATTGCACTTGTCCATAATATGTTTCGTGTTTTGATTGCTGATGTATGCTTAGAACACATTGAGGACAATGTGTAGTTTAAGTGTGGTCTATAGGGAGAGATTCTGATTGTTCTTTGTTTTGTGTGTTAAATTTTTTGTTTTTGAGTGTTAAATTTTTTTCTGTTTTAAACCCATTTTTAGTGTGTTTTGTGTGCAATTTTACATTTTTTCTCTTCAATTCTGGACTTTGTTTAAGTTGTAGACTCGTCTTTCATTTCACTTGATTGATACTCATGGCATGAAATCTTTGCTTTTCTCTGCTTGGAAAATGATTATGCTGTTTAAGAGGTTGATTTGATTGTGACAAATACCCTGTGAGAATTTGAGCCACTTTATTTCTTTCTTGCGTGTGACATGTCTCTTGATTGCTTGCACATGTGCCTTGGCTTGATTCTTGTTGATAATTCCTGATGGATATGCATGTTTAGAAATGATAAAGGCATTTTTGTTCTTGAGCCTCATTAGCCAAATAAGCCTACCCTGTTATTATCATTTGATAACCCCTTTGAGCCTATACTGTATCCATTTCTTTGTTTTAAAAGCTCATACAATAGCCCTAAGTGAAAAACCATGATTACCTTAACCTTAGGAAAATTTGGAGCTTTGGAAGTGTTTTGGGAATAAGTGTGGTCTCCGTGGGGATTCTTATATATTGGCTAGTTGGTTCCTCATCTTGTTTTATTTTTGGAAATATGATCTTGTTGAGTGAAAAAAAAAATTGAAAAAAAAAGAAAAAAAAATTGAAAAATGAAAAAAAAAACAATTTTGTGAATAATGGAGTCAAGAAGAGGATTGAATTAGAGGTTTGGTTGTGATTTGACTGTGTTTACACTTGTTCCACATTGCTCCTCTATTTCTTGTGGTTTGTAGCTACTTATCCATATATATCCTCCCTTGTCCTTGGCCCCATTACAGCCATAAAAGACCTTTTGATTTAAACATGCATATACTTCTGAGTGTTGATTTTAGAGGCTTGCCAAGTCTGTTTGTGTTTGTTTTCTTGAGTGCATCGAGCTGATATTATTATTTACCCTAGACACTTGAGAGAAACACTGATAGTGCATCTGTGAGGTTTTGGTACTTTTAATTCACCTCTTGAACTGATTAATTGTTTTACCATGTTTTGAATTGCTTGGATGATTTCTGTGAGTATCTGTTTTCTATGATTTTGTGTCAGATATTGTCTACATCTTTTCGTTGTCCAGATTTCTTGAGAACAGTGTAAATTTTCTTTCTTTCTTGTGAGTTTTTATTTTCTGTGTGCTGAGTTTTTGGTCGTACACCTGATGTCCTTTGATCTGTTCCTTGATTTGCGTCTTGATTTTGCCCAGGAGTGCAAAAGACTAAGTGTGGTCTATTTTGATGAATCAATATTTTATTCACTTCACTTAGCTTATTGTACCGGATTTAATCAAGGAATTGTGCTTGAATGTATAGTATTATCCTGTTTTTCCTAATTGTGCTAAAATTGATCGGAAATTCTTATTTTAACTAATTTGAATTATCTGAGCTAATTATTTTACAAGGAAAATTTGGAAATACAATTTGGGACATTTGAAGGCTAAATGAAAAATGAAAATTGAGCCAATTTCATCTTAATCATTTCAATTTTCGCTGGTTGCTGTTTGAATTTTGTGTCAACTTGTTTGTCTTCGTTCGAGTTCAATTCTTATCCGTTTTCCATGCAATTTTTTTTCATAGTTTCGTCTGGATGTCTAGTTTCAAGTATAGTTTTTCTTTTGTTAAAATTCATTCTGTGTTGTTCCCAGTATTTTATTTACTCTCCTATGCCAGTGCAGTGCTTACTGTTTGAGTGTTCTAATATGTTTGCATTGTTTGCTTGTTGTTTGGTACTTGTGGTGGCTGGAATTGATCATTAGACAATGCATCTCATGGCTATAAGTGATTTAATTGTAAGACTCTTTTGGTTGCAAGGGCACATTTAAGTTGAAATTGAATTGGAAACATAGACACATGGCTTGGACATCTCACGGCATTTACAAATTGAGAAGCAAGTAAAAAGTAACATCATGTAAGGTGATAATGTCATGGCTGGAATGGTAACAACTTAGCAAAATGTGTGAGCATGAAATTCAGAAAAAAATATGCATGGGCCCTTGGATGAGTCTCGGCTGAATTAAATTTCAGTAAAGGGTCCCATTATTAGTTTTAGTTGAAGAAAAATATGGAAATGAAGTGGGCACCACACTGCTTCTTATTTGCTGAAATATGAAAACACAAGGGGGACCACCAATTCTTGAATGAGACAATTTGATTGAAAGCACATGTGGGATTGCAAAATGCAATAGGTTTCACAGCCATCAGAATTTATTTTGGCAAGCATCTAACACACGGGCCCTGCACACTTTTGTCAAACATGGAACAAAATATATTTTGGAATGGATGTGGGAGGCCACGCACACAACACGTGAAGAAGATGCATGTCAGCAACACATACAAGCATGGAAATATTATTTTTCCTTGCTGCAATTAGGAGACCGAAAGTTGCACTTGCCACCTCCAGAAATGCAAAGAGTTACACGCTTGCTGGAATGAGCACTACATGATGGGTGTTATGACCAAGGGGAGGAGAAGAAGAGAGGCAAAATGAAGAGGCACTCTCGATCCAGAGCTGGTTGCAGGTCCAGTAAAGTTCCACCCACCATGTCAAGAAGAAAAACTCACGGCTGCACCTAGGAAGAAACACACATCTAGCAGCTCCAACACGTCCAACTCCACCACTTCTCACGCATCCAGCACACCTTCATGTTGCAGCTGCTATGGAGTTTTTACAGCTTCATTTGGCAGCATTCCAGCAACCACTGAGAGGGAGAGAAAGTCATGGGCAGCTCATGAAAGCAGCTCCAAAACGCACACAGCAGCATGGCACATTCATGGAGGTTGGACGGTGATGATTCAAGAAGAAGCTTGGATGAGCTGAATGTCCAGGAGCATCCAGAGCAAGGAGAGAACAACAGTCATTGAGAGTTGCTGTCCAGCCAAGAACACATGCACGTTGCAGCCATGACTTGATGCTTCCACGCGTTTTCAGCAGAAAAATATTTGCTCCAGCAGCGTGCTCAATGTCCAGCACTTGATGAGCAGCAACAACATCAGTTAGAGATTCACAGTGATGAAGGCTGATACAGCAGCCACCGTTTATGGATTCATTGGCTGGATGGAGAGCAGAAGCAAGCAAAGAAGCAGCTGGACTTCCAGGCGAGTAGCACGCTGCAGCTGGTGGTTTCACTTTGAAGAAGCTTCACCAAGGTCCAGCAGTCCATGGAGCATCCAGCGTCATCCAGGTAGCAACACGGGATGAGTTTCAAACCCAACCTCCACGTCCAGGAGCATCACGGGTCCAGCAATTCAGCAAAGAGAAGACTAGGTGGAGTAACAGCATGGCGTTCTCGGTGCAGAGCATATGCAGAAGTAAAAAAATGGAGGGCCCCACATGGCTTTATCTGACAGAGAAGCAATGGTGGATTAAAGAAATTCATTAAGAAGGTTGCTAATGGGAGACAACAGCATGGCAACCTGGCTGGAAACGCACAAGCAGTACCAGAACGAGACTTGAGAATTTAGTGTATAAAAGAAGGAGTCCCAGTTCAGCAGAGGGGAGGTTGACGGTCTGGGGGAGTCTTTCCCTCATAGAAAAACATAATAGTATGGAATGTAGAGTGATGTAAGGAGTTTGGTAGAGAGAGCCGTGTGGGAGACCATTGGAAGAAGAAGCTGGACCTGTCTAGCAGAGGAGGACACGGCAGAAGCTGGCTGCAACAGCTACTGGAACAATTGCGGAAGGCTACTGTTGATGCACAATAACTGATTTTGGTGTACACGCTCCTAGGTTCCAATTTTATGTTTTTAGTTGTAATGAATTTACATTCAATGCAAAATGTGATTTAATTTCCTGTTACTCAAATGTCAATTCCATTTTACTGTCTCTGTTTTATTTGTTGCTGTAATTTTAATTATGTAGCAATTTAATTCCTGTGTTGTTTACCTGTCGTCTAATTTTTACCGTTGTTTGCACTGCGTTGTTGAATATTGCACGTTAAATTATTAGCTGTAGTTTGGATTTAAATGTTTTGCCGCCGTAATGTTGATGTTGTTTTCAGATTTGAATTTTACTGTTTTATGTTTTTACTTTTTACTGTATTTTCTATTTTTACTGTTTTCTGTATTTTCTATTTTTCTGTATTTTTGTTTTTACTGTCCCAGATTTATTTTCACTGTTTCGTTTTACTGTATTTTCGTTTTTTACTGTTTTTTATTTTTACTGTTTTCTGTTTTTACTGTTTTCTGTATTTATTATTTACTGTATTTTCATTTTCTGTATTTTAGTTTTCTGTTCCAGAATTAATTTTAATGTTTTATTTTACTGTAATTTCGTTTTTTTACTGTAGCAGTTTAATTTTTACTATTTAAATTTTGTTTTACTGTTTTAGTTTAATTTTCACCGTAATTTAATTTTCATCGCAAAAGCAACCATTTCTAACCCCCCCACTTCGTGTGTGATCTGAGACTGAACCACAATATTGGTCCTTGAGAGACGACCTAGGAGTCACTTCCTAGCTATACTGCATTATTTTCGTGCATTGAATTTGTACGCGGTGCGACCCGCGAACCAGTAGACTGAGTAGGTACACTCAATGTCCAAATCAAGAACATTGGGATGCACTTTCCAGGCTTATGAGATACTTAAGAGGTTCAATGGATTATGCCATTGAATATAGTGGATTTCCCGCTGTACTAGAAGGGTATAGTGATGCTAACTGGATCTCTGATTCAGATGAGACAAAATCCACTAGTGGTTATGTATTCACACTTGGGGGTGGTGCGATTACATGGAGATCAGCCAGACAAACTATTATTGCAAGATCAACAATGGAATCTGAGTTTGTCGCTCTTGAGATGGCTGGTAGTGAGGCTGAGTGGTTGAAAAACTTCTTAGCAAACATTCCACTAGGAATGAAACCAACCCCATCAGTGTCAATACACTGTGATTGCCAATCGGCAATAGCTATAACTAAAAACAAGAATTATAATGGAAAGAATAGACATATTCAATTGAGACACAATTTGGTGAAGCAGCTGCTAAAGAGTGGAACTATTTCCATTGACTATGTGAAGTCAGAAAGGAATCTAACAGATCCTCTGACAAAACCCTTGGGAAGAAATATGATCTTAGAAACATCGAGGGGAATGGGACTTAAGCCACTGGCAAACAAACAAGTGATGGTAACCCAACCTTTGTGATTGGAGATCCCATGAATAAGGTTCATATGGGTAAAAACAAGTCACTTGTTAGTTCTGATAGCACTAAATTGATTTCAATCAATTATGTCCCTTCCTATGGTGTGTGTGTGTATGAAAGTGCTAGAGATTGCATTATTGAGAGGTTAAACTTTGTAATTAATCAAAGTTTTTAATGATCTTCATATCCCTTACGGGTGGTGTATGACTTGCAGCATACACTTGATGAAATCACCTATATGAGTGTCAAGTGGGGCCGCTTGTATGAGATCTTGGCATGATCTCTAGAGCACTCATGAATACCGGGCACGCGCATGGCCTAATTAGCGCAACACAGCGATAACAGCAAGAATTGTGGGGGTGTATTGTGATTGATAAACCTCTAACACACGTCAAGTGTCTTTGGTTCATATAGCTTGCTATACCAATTACATTGTGTGTTAAGTTTCTCGATCTAAGACTGGTTCATATAGCTTGCTATACCAGCTCTGATGCATTACATCTTATAAGACCCAGGATATAAATACTCTTATCTTACTTTCAATCTCTGATTATTCATCAGAACAAAGATTTGCGCTATTGCTTTATATACAATCATTTTTCAAGTTTACACAAAGATGACATATCTTTCTTTTGAAAAAGGATTACCTGCAAAAAAGAGAAATCACTTTTGAGACAGAACTATTTGGGTCAAAGACATTTTCTTTTAACTCTCTTTTGAGATAGAACTGTTTGGATCAAAGACATTTTCTTTTAACTTTCTTTTGCAATAAGTGGGGGATTGTTATAATATTTTATTATTATTGCAAAAGTAAAAACGTTTGCAACGTTGAAAGTTTTGCAACGTTGAGAGCAACGTTCCTTTTGGCAACGGTATGCAACGTTCCTTTTCCTATTCCAACGTTAAAATATTTTAGCTCTATAAATAGAGATCAATTTTCCCATTTCAAGATCAATTCAATCTTCTCTTCTTAATCTCATTTTTCTTTCCTAAACTTATCCTGGGTATACACTTGTATAGAATTTCTTTCTTGCTAGTTCTGAGATCCTCAGATATATTCTGGGAAGTTCCTGTTGTATCCTGGGGGACTTGCGCAATACACCGCGGATAAGTCCTTAAGGACAGTGACTCTACACGCCTCAGGAAATTTTGTTCGTGATTCTGTCAGCCTATTTTACTACAATTCCAATACCCCTTCCTTCTTATCTTTCCCTCTTTCTTCACCATCTTCTTCTATCACTTCATCCTAGCAACTCTCCACAGAGCACCCCCAACGACCCATCAACCGTCCTTACTCACTTCTCTACTCCTTTCTTTTCTTATTCTTTTTCTTTTACAAGAACCCAAAGACCAGTCTCTTTCTTCCCTTATTCACGATTAAACCAAGTCTTAGAACCCCTACCAACTCTTTCTCGCTCACCATACCTATCTCTTCCTACTACTCCATACTCATTGTCAACTTCATTTATCCTTCATTCACACCCACTAAAAACACAATACCTCTATCCTTTTCCTCTTTTCGATTCCTTTCACATCCATCTCTACTCCTCTTTACCTCTCATTCCAATTCCTAACCCAAAACCACCCTTCAAAAAAAACATCCTACCGTCATGCACTCAACCCGAGACTCCTTTGATTCAACCAATAAAACCAATCAATCATACAACTTCTCTCTCACCAACTACTACATTCTACTTTTTTCTTTTAACTTCCAAACTAAAAATCACCTTAATTCTCGCTTTACCTTCAACTTACAGTATCAACTCACACTAACCCTTCTAGCTTACAGAAAAATACTCAGCTTCTCTCTTCAATATCCCTTCCCCTGTACATAACTTTCCCATGCAACAATTCACCAACCTTCCTTCTTTTCTTTCTCGTCCTGCCTCTCCATCTTTCTTACTTCATTTTAAATACTAAACCTGTAACTATTCTGCATTCCATGAACCTGCACATCAATCTTTTCTCTTTCTTCTTTTATTTATTTCAGCCGTGCACACACACACATCTAACCCTTATACCCACTCCTTTTTTTTATTTAATCTTCTTACTACCCATATACCCATAACACTCTCGGCCAACCCTTCTTCACCTAACTCCTTTTTCTCCGTTCTTACACACACGCACCTCTTATTTCCCTTCACTTTCTCTCAACGTCACCACTGATACGTGAATTCCTTCCCATGATAAAACCTTTCACAAGCTCTTTAACACAAACCATTCACTACTTCCCCTGTTATTAATTAAAACTCACGCACCCATCTCCCTACCTCTTCTTTCTCTTCATTTTAAACACTACAGCTAAACCTCCACCTTCCCCAACCCACGATTTGTTCCTCAATCATCACAAATACACAATGGGTTATTTTGCCAAATGCTAAAAGGGAACACTCTACAAGCCAACAACATGATAACGGAAAACAAGTGCAAACATAATTGTTACCAATGAGGACCCCTGATATCTTGAAGCTATTGAAGTTTTGATGATGTTACAAGCTGAAGAATTGAAGACTCTCGTTGTATTTACATTAAAAGCATTTTGTAGAAATAATTGTGTAGGCATAACTTTGATGATGTAAAAGCATTTATAGAAGTTTTTGATTTTAGACAAACCTTACGCAGATAATCAATTAATTCGTGTGCTAATCGATTATCATGAGACAAAATAGAAAGAGATTACTCGCGCAAATAATTGATTATTTCACAGAATAATCGATTATCACTGTCTAATTTAATATTGCCTACGTCGCGCAAATAATTGATTATTTCACAGAATAATTGATTATCACTGTCTAATTTAATATTGCCTACGTCGCGCAAATAATCAATTATTTCTCAGGATAATCGGTTATCACTTTTTTGAAAACCCCATAACGGTCACAAATAATCGATTATCACTTATGATAATCTATTATCATTGGCAATTGGGAGATACTTTTTCAGTTTCTAACCTTGCACGAACCTTGACTTATAAATAGAGTTCTCCACAACTCTTAGAACTTAACTTTTTATTTGAGAGTATTAGAGTTGTGTGCCTAAGGGGAACTTTCTATGTGTGAAAAGGAAACTAAGCCATTTGAGAATACAGAAAAAGTGTGAGGAAGTTCTCAAGTGTTAATATGCTCGAATCAAGTCTTGTGAATAGGAAAAGCTTGCGCTTAGTGTGTCTAAGGTCGAAGCGATTATCTTCAAATTGATTGAGTTGAAGTTCTTTCGTTCATTTGTCGAAGGAAGATGTTCTTTGTTCTTTAATACTTGCTTAATCTGATTGTACAATGAAATTACATTATTTAGTGAAAAAGGTTAATCACTCTTTATAGTGATTAAAGATTGGACATAGATTCTTTTGATTCGAACCAGGATAAAACATCACTACAAGAAATAATGAAATTACATACGGATAATTATATACGGAATCATATCCATATATAAATGAGGCATTATGTACGAAATTTATGTACGGATACCAGAAAAAGCTTTATATATGGATATTATATACGGATATTTATATACGGAAAATTCCGTATATAAATTCCGTATATAAAGTTTGCGCGTGGTGGCGGGAAAATTATTCGGGGATATATCCGTATATAATCCGTAGTATCCGTATGTAGTTAGAACGAAGTTATTAACTGCGGATATTATATACGATGTGGGAAATTATTTTTTAAAAAAAAAAAATTTCTGAATAATTGGATGCTGAGCTTCATATCACACTCTGAAGAAGCGTTTTCCCCTCTTTCTCGAACCCTAACTCTGTTCTCGAACTCTAGAACTCTTGTTCTCTCTCTCGAACTCTCCTCTTCATCAATCCTTCATCAACCATTCATTCACCTCTCCTCTCCAACCTTCAGTCAGCTCTCGTGTCGAGCCTTCGTCTGAAACCTTCAGTCACGTCCCCTCTGGATCGTCTCTTCTCTGCAGCTGTAAATCATTCTTCTCTGGAGCCCTAAATCTGGTAAGTGATTCTTCTTTTCGTTCATGTTTATGGTAATCTGTAATGGTTAGAAATCTTTAAAATTGAAACCTAATCTGTGTTGATTTGATTTTCATTGCCCCATTTTTGGTTCGTCTGGGAAGACGTAGTTGGATTTTGACGAGGCATCGATTGAGGCTGCTGTGTTGCGGTATAAGCTGAGACGTAGAACTTGGTGCTGCGAAGGCCGAAGGAACCACAAAAAGGTGTTTTTAATTTCCTCTCTTGTAATGGAAATTAGCTTTTATAAATGTGATTCTTGCTTCTGCTACTACTGCTCTATTATGGATTCAAACTCGACTCACTTAGCAAGCAATCCCTTGTGCCACTCTGATTATTTAATGCGATCACTCAGTGATGGAAATTCAATGCACAATCATGTTTTACATCCAAAGGCTAAACACAAAGTAAACAGCTGACAGCTGTAGTTTGTTCAAATGAATAACGTAATGTAATGTAGTGCTCCTCTGTCTTTATAACCATGTGTTCTGCAATAGAGGTTCACTGACTTTTATAATAATACTCTATAATAATTCAACCACATTTCTTAATTTGTCTTTGTTGATTGTCTAGGTTTGATTTTTTTTTTGTTAGAAATCTCAACCTCCCACCTCACCCCATCCAACAAAAGAAACAAGAAATAGGGGATAATTCGAAAAGTAATACTTGTGGGAACACTATTGCAAGATTTAGGACCCCCATTGACAATCCTGGAAATACTAACAGTTAATATAAGTAGCCATAAAATACAATAATATACTCACAAGAAAGAATAAGCTATCAACCCTGCTCACCTTGGCCAAGCCCCAATGACTGAATATGTGTGGAAACTAAGGCATATGGAACGCTGTAAGTGATCTGAAATAATTGATCCATGAAGCCAGATAAACTTACACAGAACTCTCAAATAATATATTGGCAAAATCATGCACAATTAATGGGGTAATGTCCAAATTTTAAATTTTGACATGTCTTGATTCTCGAGATAGAAAATGCCAGTTTGTGTTAAAAACTGCTGCCAAGCTTGAGTCAAGACACTATAGGAGACATAATAGTACTGTTTATGTTAAGGTACATAGGAGAACAGAAGGCAGTTTGAGCTAAAGAGATCATGCAGACAAAATCAAATGAACTAAGATACTTTATATGATGAGTCACTGAAACCATGCAAAAAGACAGAATTTGAGTTTTTGTTTTAAGGAACATGGGAGACAGAAAGGGTGCCTTCAATATTGGCAGAAAAAGAACAAACAAAATGCTTTTAGCAGGAAATAGAGCAACTTTATATATATATATATATATAATTTTTTTTTACTAAAACGAGATAGTAAATTTTTTGCTAAAATATGTTTTACTATGAAATGATTTTTAAAAAATAGTGCGATTATAATTTTAAAATTTTGGTTTAATTATTCATTTGATTTATATTTTTGTTTCTAAATTTGAGTTGGTTTTATAGTTTTTTTTTTCTTGTATCAATTTGATTGTGATTTGTGAAAAGTTTATAGTAATTATACTTCTTTTTTCCAGATGTTTTGATGCAAACTTGGTTGAGATCCCAGTTGAAGTTGAGGATCCTGGTCATTATTACTACCATGTGAGAAGTTATTAAATCTTTTAGTAGCTTCTTTTTGCCTTGGTGGACTATTGAATATTTTTCTTACTGATGATTTTGTGTTAAAATGTGCAGTTTGCTTTTTTTACTTCCAGAACAATAGCAGCACTTGAGGAGTTAACATGGGTGAGCAAGCTTGTTACTGTAATATAAACATCTTCAATTCTTTGTAATGCATATTAATTTCCCTTTTTAACTAGGAAGCATGATGGTGGCAATGACTATCGAAGTCAAGATAATTTGATTTATTCATTGCAGAAATTATTTGGTAGTTGTTTATGGCTATTAAATTAATTGGGTAGTTGAAAGTCCATTGAGAATGGTTGTAACTTGTACTGACTTGTCTTCTCATTTTCTGGAGTTCACTTAATGCAAAACCATTTAATATTAATCCTGGAATCAAATTTTCACTGTAAAGCCTATTGTGTTACTGCAGGATTATGGCATTGACTTTGATGATCATGATCATCCTATCAAGGTGTTCCAGTGCAGTTGTGGCAGTAAATTATGCAGGCATATAAAGAGGTCAAACAGTAAGTTCATTCTGCAGCTATTCAGTCACTCATCTGCAAATTTCTTTTCAATTTCCAACTCAAAGTGTGGTCTTTCATCTTTTATTTTTGCATTGACAATTCTCATCTTATGCTCCCTAATTTGTTGCAATATTTCTTTTGTATAGTCTATTTCATTTTTCAGCGTCATATGCCCAGCCTATAATGATAATTGTAAAATATAGAGCTCATATTCTGTTTTGTTCTGGGGTTCTATTGGATAGTTGCTATTCTTCTTTTGGCAATCTGTATCTGATTGGGGTCATTTAATATAGAACTATATTAATAGTTCTGAAAATCTGGGGCTAGTTTTGTTTCCTGATATGATTTTGTACTCTTAGGAATCGTATCCTCTGTAATATTATACCCAAGAATGACGTTCCCATTAACATTTAAGATAAAAGTTAAAATTAGTTTTGTTAAAAATTGAAAAATAAAAGGAAAACTAGAAGAAATCGGTGGGAATAAGTAGTTATTGTGGACAATGACTTTCATATCTAGGGCAATATAAAAGATACCAGATCATTTTCATGATGGTGGGTTTTGCTGGTAATAAAGATATCCCAGAATATATTTCCCTAACTTTTACCAATAGTGAGAATACTTATTCCCATCCTCAGTATTCTCAGGAATGAAACATAGACATGTAACAAACATCTTTAATTGAAGAATTTTCAGGTTGTTTTCTGCTTCCACAACGTAATGATTTTTGCAGCTGTTAATCGTAATTAAACTGCACAATTACGTACCAGAATAAAAATTTAAATTTACTTAAGCTGCTTTATTGAAAGTCATGAGGCAACTTTGTGGCTTTCCTTACTGTACACATACCTTATTTTCTGCTTTGTCTTATTTTATCAATAAAGCACCATAGAACAAAGGTTTTAAGCCTTATAGATAAAGCACCATAAAAATCTAAATTATATTTTGGCTCTCTATTCCTAACATTTATTTAATTGTTTTATAATGATTTTCATTATTATGTGACTTGTGAATGTAGCTCACCTTTTCTTATTTGCTTGGGTTTTGTTTGGTGTAAAACTAAAAGAAGGTGAGTTAAAATCTTGAAGATAACTACTAAATATACCCCTCTAATTGCTAAAGTACTCCTACATTATGTGCTTTTTTGCTTTTGATATTATCCAAAACACCTTTCCAATTTTTTAAGGACAGTAAAACATAAACTCTTCTGGGTGTATTGGCTTCTGCTGCCTTTGTACATATTTTCTGTGTGTTCTGAGTTTTTCTACATATTTTCCCCTTTACTTGAGGAAAAGTTTGAGACATGGGCAAGCAAGGGCCTTGCTATCACTGTGGAGTTACAAGTGAGTTCTTGTCTCTCCAATATGAAATCTTTTGTTTGCAGTTTTTCCTGAGAGTTATTGGTTTTTTAAAATTTGTCTCTTTGAATTTGAAGTTTGTCTTGGAACCGATGGCATGGATTGTGATTTTGATAAGAAATTGAGATGCGTGGAAGGGAAAAGTTCTGCCCAATTTAAACAAATGGAATAATTTAGTTTAATGTTCTTTATTTGGATGTATTAGAATTCAACCATATAAACATTCCTGTTGCCCAGAATATTTGGAAATGGAAGTTCTGGAAAATTCAATTGTATTAACTTCCTCTGTTGATGTGTTATGTGTCTCATTCAGTGGGTCTTTGCGTTCCTTGACAATTTAATTTCCTTACGTGTTGCTTCTTTCTCCAAAATGAAAGGCTTCTTTTTTCCAAGCTAGCGGGGCCATGTGTTTTTCTTTATTCCACTTAACATATATTACTTACCTAGAAAGAAGATCTGGCCTCCATTCTCTTGGGGAAGGGTAAAGGGAAGTAGAGGCAAACTGTAAAGAAGAATAAAGAGGAAGGGAAGTGGGCTGATTCGATTCTCCTTGGGAATCGTTTCCATGCAAGACCACGACCACATCATTTGTATTCTGCTATCTGTGATTGTGATTGTGATTGTGTGCGTACTTTTCCCAAGCAAAAACGTAAATACTTCAATGTTTACTACTCATTATTATGGCTACCTTCTCACTGCTAAGGATATATATATATGTTGGATCTCTTATCTATAAGACCAATTTAGAATATTTAAGTAGTTTTAGAAGTGGGTTTTATAGATTGAGTTAGATTTATAATTCATTTATGACAATATCTATCCTTAGTTTTGTGTTTTTTCTATTTCTATATTATAATATGTTATGCCATGATGTCTGCTTTTTTTTTTCCTCTCTCACTTTGTTTTTTCCTCTGTCACTTTCTTTCCTGGTTTGTTAAAGTATTCTGTTCATTGAACATTACTTATGATGAAGTTTTCACCAGCTTTTTCAATTTTTATTTTTAACTTATACAAAATTTGGTTTTTATTTTCTTAAAAAAATCAAAGACAAACTCTAGCAAAAGGCCTATATGTCACATGATCTTGTGTTATACGTAACTTAACAGCTAAGCACACTGAATCTATTGGTGATTAATTAATTGTATATGACTTCTATGCAGAGGAATGGAAGGAATATTTCACTAAAAAAATCTGTTTTATCGATATCAAGTAACCCTTTGTACTTCCCTATTCTAAAAGTGTGCTCTTTAAAAGATATACATTGATATGAAATGCAAGTACATCGTATTGTTGTTCATTAAATTATTGAAAATTTGATCCACCCTGTCTTTTGTTGAGGTATGCTAGTAGTGTACTCTGTACCATATTATGCTTTGAAATTTATTATATATGTAAAACCATGATTTGGTTAAATTTGCATTTATCTCTGATTGTACTATTTATAAGCGTGCATGAGCATGCTATTCGTTTGGTATATAACTTGTACATTTTTTTCTTATATTTGTAATCATAAACTTTACAAATATTTATTAACAACTCCTTTTGTTTGCAGTCACAAGAGCTTGGTCGGTCTGTGCATGTTGATGAAATATTTCAGCAGACACATATTCGTCAATCAACACGAGAATTTGTGGACGAAAGGTCTAGGCGGACCCATGTAAGTTTATACTAACTCTATCACATTATAAATTTTCGTTTTTTAAACCTCATGTGTAATGATAATATTTATTCATTTAACAGGAACAATTTGTTGCAAAATTTTCTCAAATTAGATCTGAGACTGTATATGTTGGTGTCTTAACATCTTCTCCTCTAGACCCTGCGGAGGAGGAAAGATTGAGAAATAGATGTTGGTTAGAGGCTGCTGGTGGAAAATACAAGGGACGCGTATACGGCATTGGAAATGTCACTTCCCAAGATGACTGTGTTGATAGTTACATCCAACAGACACAGGCATCTTCTACTGCTCAACCTCAAAATTCAGAAGAAATTCTTAACCTGAAATCGCAGTTACAACAATATGGTCAGCAGCTTCAAAAGTTTGAAGGCTTTATTGGCGTCCTCCTGCCGTTCCTTCCGCCTTCAGCAGCCGCGGCTGCACAACAATTTTTAAACCTTCAAAATCCTCAAGTTCAAAATGACGTACCCAATATAGTCCAACCAGAACAGCAACCTCCAGAACAGCAACCACCACATGAACAACCAGAAGATGGAAATGATGATTACATGCATTATTAGGAATTTTATAGAACTTATTTCCATTAGTGTTGAACTTATTTAGAACCACAACTACAATCTGTTTATGAACTCCAAATGTTGCAGTTATATTTACACTATACAATATTTATGTATTCATATACAATGTTTTCTTTGTGGATTAAATGTATCTGAAAACCTTATTAAATTTATATGTCAATGTGCAATGTATAATGTCCAGGTTTGCTTGTAACAATGCTGAATGTTCACTACAATGTCCAGGTTTGCTTGTATATTGTGCATGGAGAACTGCTATATACAGAGAATTTATTTAGCTCTCGTTAAACCATTATATACGGAAAAATCCTATATAATTTCCGTATATAAGTTATATACAGATTTATCCGTATATAAGTTATATACGAAAATATCCGTATATAACTTATATACGGAAATTATATACGAAAAAATCCGTATATAATTTATATACGGATTTATCCGTATATAATTTCCGTATATAATTTATATACGGATTTTTCCGTATATAAATTATATACGAAAAAATCCGTATATAATTTTCGTATATAAGTTATATACGGATAAATCCGTATGTAAACTTAGCTACGATGGTATTATATATGGATTTTGGTCTGTATGTAATCCGTATATAAACACAAAATATATACGGATTTTGGGTCTTATATACGGATTTTTGTTGTATGTAATACACTTTTTTCTTGTAGTGCATTTTGTGTGATTTTCTCTATCTCTGCACTTTTAGTTTACCAATTGTTTGATAGAAGTTCTAAAACAAAATCATAATTTTAGAAGAACCAATTCATCCTTTCCCTCTTGGCTTTTGACCATAACACGCTCTTTAAAACATTTCTGCTGCGTAATACCAGTTTCCAACAATATCATCATCGTTCACCCAATCACGTGACTTTCAGTTATGAGAAAACATAAAACAAGGTTATGTCCACACTCCTACATCATATGGAAAATATAGCCAGTCCTTACTACGTACAAGCATATATATATATATATATATATATATATATATATATATATATATATATATATATATATATATATATATTTAGTAACCCCAGTGCAACATGCAAAAACAACCATTCAACCCTAAAATCCTATATACACAAAATCTCTAGCCACTCTCCTTACCTTATGGTTTCCAGAGTGTTTCAAAGGCTCTAAATGGGATCGAGAATATCCCCTCCCCTTGCAAGCAACCACTCGTCCCCTGGAGGAGATGGGAGTCCTCACACTTTTTCACCAACACTCTAATTCGAAGCCTTAGGTTGACTCTCCACTCTCTCGATTTCTAGGTGTATTTTTCTTCTAAACTTCACCTAAAAACCTCCTCTTAAAACACCTTAATATACCCTAATATAATACCAACCCTAAACAAACTTTAAAATCCTCCAAATATCTCCAAATCTTTTCTATTTTAATCCTTCTATCACAACCTCATAATCTATCTTTAAACTCAGGCTAAGACTCTATCCCAAAATATATTTATTTCCCCGAAATAACCCTAAAATCTCATTTGAAACATTCTCTCAGCCTACTAATGATAATTCCCTATAATGCCCATAAACCTATACTAAGGGAAAAGAAAACTAATGGGTTTCTTCCCTTGGATCAAGCTCACGAGCCAACCGAGCAACAAGCCTCTTTCCCTCACTCAAAACCCACACTCAACATAAAAAATTGCACCACTTCATGCAAAGAGAGAGAAAAAAAAAATTATTTTCTATTGACTAACTACTTCCTTAGAATCCAAAAATACACATAAAAAAAGATAGATTAAAAAAATGCTCTAGTTATAAAATTTTCTTAACCGACTTTCGAAAACCAGTTAAAACAAATATGTTTATTTATTTTTTATTTAATAATAAAAATAATAATTCAAATTAAATATGTTAACCGTATTTCCAAATACGGTTAACATATTTTTTCAACTTTTGTATTTAACTTTATAATATTATTTATTATTTTAATAATTAATATTTTATAAATTAAAATATTAGTATATATTTAATTTATAAAAAATATTAAATTAATTAATTGTTTATTATTATTATTAATTAATTAAAAACAAAAAATAAACTATAAAAAAATCCTTAACCGTAATTGGTAATACGATTAATATTGAATAATTCAAATTAAATATGTTAACCGTATTTCCAAATACAGTTAACATATTTTTTTCAAATTTTTTGCTTTTAATTTATAATATTATTTATTTTTTGATAATAAATATTTTATAAATTAAAATATTAGTATATATTTAATTCTATAAAAAATATTAAATTAATTATTATTATTATTATTAATTAAAAACAAAAATAAACTATAAAAAAACCTTAATCGTAATTGAAAATACGATTAACATATAGAATAATTCAAATTAAATATGTTAACTGTATTTTTAAATCTGTCCCAAACTATTTTGTTTTTAATTTTATCATATTATTTATTTTTAGTAATTAACATTTTATAAATTAAAATATTAGTATATATTAAATTATATGAAAATGTTAAATTTAATAATTGTTTGTTCTTGTTATTATTATTAATTAAAAACAAAAAAGTAAATTAATAAAACCTTAACGGTTCGGACGTGGGTTAAATAAATTTTTTAACCTTTTGGACTACAGTATAAACACTTTGATGTTTTGGACGTGCACGATGAAAATTGAAAGGTGTAGGAGAAACCAATACAATGACCATTAAACCAATAATAACTCGCTGGCATGTTAGTGTAAATATTTGTATATAAACATTTCTTTAACTTATTTCAGAATTTAAATAAAAATAATTATTAATTAATTTTTTATATAACTTCTAGACATTTTATCATCTAATATTATACCATAAATAAATATTTATTATTATAAAATTTAAAAATAAAAATAAAAGATATTTTTATTTTATCCAGATCTTACACTATGTATGAGATGTTAAGGTGTTGAGATCAAGGTTCAGTGATTGAAATTCAAGGATCGGGGATCGATGATTGAGTAATTCAGTATGATTGAATTGTTTATGTTAAAGGATTAAGAATCATATTGTTACTACCAGTATATGGTGTTTGATTATGATTGATATAATCAAAATGTATGTACCTTGTTTGTGTTTTATTATGGTTGGTATAATCAAAAGATATGTATCTTGTTGTGTGTTTGATTATGGTTGATATAATCATCAGTATGTATGTATCTTGTTGTTATGATTGTTTTATCGGTAACTTACTCATACATGTTTGTGTTGTATGTTTGTAAATGAAATTATCGACGATAATCGTATAATGTGTTATACATGAGTAGATAATGTTACAAATGTTCTAGAGGCGTGATTAACTCGAGAGAGGATGAGAAATAACCTTGGGATTCATTTTAAAGCTATTTTGTTCTATAAGTTAAGATAATATAATTGGAGTAATTCCTTTTATTTTATTACTCGAAATAATGTAATTGGATAATGTTTTCTTTTAAGTACGTTTGCACTATGATAAATTTTGAATTTTACCGATTTTTAATAACCCGTGACTAGTGCTTTCAAAATGGGTTGTAACCCACGAGCCAATCTGGCTCACCACGGGTTTTACTCTAGTTGGGTTTGAATAAAATGTAATTTTTTTATGTAGACTAGTTTTCAACCCGGCTCATTTAGAGCTCGACTCACCAGGTTGTGGTGAGTCAGGTTAACTCATTAGTATTTTTTTATTATATCGTAGATGATGATAAGGAAGATGTTTCAAGAGAGAAAAATATTATATATTATAGATTTATCTATTCAACACTCTAATATTATAAATGGACAAGTGATTCGAAAATTATCAATATTAAAAACTTATTTGTTCACCTTTTGTAGATATTTTTGGATTACGCTTGGAGATTGTATGATACTTTTTTATTTATTTTGAATTGTATTTGGAGTTTAAAATCATTTTAGTGTGACGCTTGTTTAGATTTGAATTAAAAAAATTGTAATTTTTTATTTTAAAAATAACTTATAATTAAATGAGCCCGTGAGCCAACCCATTTAACCAACCAACTTGTGGATCGTGGTTCGAATTTTTTCAGCTCGCTAATAAATAAGCCGGGTTGGATTGACTTACTAAGTGACCAACCCTTAATGGGCCGGGTCGGATTGAGTCAAATTACTCATCTCGATAGCTCTACCTGTGACATCTCAAAAATTGGGATATTACATTCTATCTTTATCTTTTTAGTTTTAATAAGATCTCTCAGTTTATCTCTAAAGAAATTTATCTCTTAACTAGTACTTAAAATATCATCAACCACCAAATCTTTTTAAAATCCATGTAATCTTTTAAAATATCTAGCAATATCTAATAATGATTTTATCAAATAATAATATCTCTTGTAATATTTAAACCCTCAAATATTATATCTCCTATTTTTATTTAACTAATTTTTAAAAAACAACACCTAAATCTTCAAAAAGATTTACATAATATCATTTTATTAAATATCGAGATTATTTAATTTGCATGTTTTTCCATTCTACACCTCTCCTAATTAATTTTTACACCAATTAAAAGATAAAAGACCTTTTTTTCCTAGCAAAAATATAAAAATAAAGAAATAACATAACAATTATGTTCTAACAAAAATATACACTCAAAGAACACTAATTTTCAAACAAAAATCTAAAGTTTCAAAAGTGCTTTATTTTTAAAATCACTAGGATCTTTCAATTTTTTATTTATTTTTGTAGATATTTTAATTTATTTAATTAAAAAATTATTAAATTTTTAAAAAAGTTAAATTAAAAAATGATTAAATTTTTAAAAAAATGTCATTTGAAAAGTAAATTTGAAAAAAAAGGGAACACAAAAAGAATTTTATGTATAATATATTATATATTTATAACTATATATATATATATATAAATAAAGAAGATACACATTTTTTTCTCCTTTGTTTTTTCAATTTTATCCTCTTTATAACTATTTTTTAAATTTTAATAATAATTCCTAATAAAAACTATTTTTTAGTTTTGTCATTTTAGTAATTAGTTTTTTTTTTAAATTTAAATAATTGCTCATTGTAAAAAATATAATTTATTCTGTTATCAAGTACTTTTTTAAATTTAAACAATTGATCATAAAAAAATATTTACGTAATATTATTTATAATATTTTTATTTCAATACCTAAAGTTTATTTTATTTATATTTATATTTAGAAGTATATATATATATATATTTTTTTTTTCTTTTCAATTTTATCCTTTTAATTATTATTTTTAAAATTTAAATATTTTTTAGACTTTTAAAAATGTGCACATAAATAGATGAGGTATGATTTTAAGGTAATACCTACGATTCTTATTTAGTGTCTATTTGTTTGCTAATTTTACCTTTTAAATATTTTTTTAAATTAAAATAATTATTTATCTGTATGTATTTTTTGTATCTATATTTATTTTCCAATTTTATTTATTAAATAAAAAGTTTCTTTAACTATTTTATCATTATGACTAAATTTGTACATGTTTCTTTAACTATTTTTTTCATTTTGACTAAATTTGTACATTTAATTATAAAACAAACTAAAAAATTAAAAATTTTTAATTTCTTTTTAAAGAATTCGTATTTAAAACAAAATTATAAAAATTATTTTTTATTATTATAAAAATAAGTCACTACACGTGTTTTGATTTATTTTAAATAAAAACCTTTTATTTAAAAGATAAATTTAAAAAATAAATGTGAAAGAATATCGTTGTATAACAAGTATAAACGAATCTTATAGGCAAAATAAATAATCCTGTTTGGTGGGGGTCGTCAAAATAATTGGACTCTCACACCCAAAACACGTGAGGTGAACATATGTAAATGTTCGGTCTTCTCACTCTTTTTTCACTTCCAAGGGAAACGCAGTGGTTGACAACGGTGGCGACGCTGGTAGAATCCTAAACCCTAACCCTAAGAAAAACCAACAAAATTTGGGAATCTTGACGAAAATTCTATTGATCGATCTTTGCGACGCCATGGACGTGGACAACGATCAACCTTCCGCCGCGGCGGCGAAGGCCCAGGCGCTGCAGACCCTAGCAGCGGGTCCTCTCTCCTCATCGGTGGCAAAGCTCGCCGCGTCCTCGCGCTGCCTCCCTTCCAACAAGGACTTCCACTTCTACCGAAACTTCGAGGAGTTTAAGGTCCCTGTCGAGGAAATCGCGCGGGAGTCGCGGTCGATGCTGGAGGCCATCGGAGCAGCGGCGCACGCAGCGTTTCCTGCCGACGTCGACGACGCCTATGACTGGCTTGTGAACGTGAACGATGATGTTCTGGAGCGGTTTGATGCATCCATGGACGAGTTCCGGAGGCATCGGGAGGAGGATAAAACTGGGCATTCGGCGAAGCACCCAATGGAGGAGGATGGGTTTCAGCTGGTTTCTAGGAAGAAGAAAGGGGTAAGAGGGAATGTGATTCCAGGGACGGGTTCTGAGGCGAGTCCGGCGACACCTGGAGTCACTGTGGCGACTAAGGATAAGAAGACGATGGGATCCAAGCCCAAGGTTCCGTTTCATATTCCAACTATAAGGAGACCGCAGGATGAGTATAGTATAGTGGTTAATAATGCAAACATGCCTTTTGAGCATGTGTGGTTGCAGAGTAGTGACGATGGGACAAGGTTCATTCATCCGCTGGTTCGTTATTTAGTATTTCGTTATTTAGTATTTTTGTTTATGTTTTGCTTATTAGTTTGCGTGAGTATGTTTAGATTAAGTTCCTATGTGAATACTCTTAAAAGTAGAGAACAAGAAGGGAACATGATATGAAATTATGTAAGTTAAAGTTTGTAGAAGATCAGTTGGACATTATAGGATGTGGTTGTGATGGATGGATTTTTTTTTTAACAATTTAGCGGCTAGTTATTAGAATGAACATAATCTTTTGTTGTATTTGTTATTTTCCCTCATGTTTTATTTTTCTAACAAACTTATATGAAGGAAATTATTTCAATTGTCTCTGATTGTAGTCTTTGTAAAATATGATTGTATGACTGCTTCTCATGTTTGCTTATGTTGAAAAAGCTAGTTTTGGCAGGCGTGTGGTTTTTTACTTTCTTTCCATTAAGGTTATGTTTGACTTAGGCTGGCGTGTATATCAATTTTTCGTTTGGCATGTGATAACTTGTTTAAAGTTGTTATGTGGTCTTGTTGATATTAATGTTATCTCATTGATGCATCTTGCTAATTTAGCATAATAAATGGTTCTGAACCCCCTGAAACAATAAGATTGAATCATAATGTTAAAAATATATCACAACTCCATTTCCTTTATAAGGGGAGAGTTCTAAAAACTGGGATCTAACATGGCCAGGTAAGAGAAGAAATTTGGTTTTTCTTCTCTTGTTAAGAAACAAGATATGTGGGAGAGAAATAAGTTTTATTAAACAATTACACAATGATTGGTCGTAGGATCACAACCCATATATTTTTTTTATTATGTCTTTCTTTCTCTGACCTGACCATATCTTGTGTTTTTTTTCTGACCATATCTTGTTAATTAACAATGGGAGAAGATGCAAATTCCATTCTAGAATGTCTTTAGTTAAACTCAATTGTATCCCCTCTGTAAACTGTGATGAAAAGTTGCAGAGTCTCTTCAATTAAGAAGTGGCAATAATGCCAGTTTCAATGGTTTGTTAAATAGTATTCTCAAGATCAATCTTGCTGACTATTTATGTCTTTCTTTCTCCTACTTGGCCATATCTTGTTAATTAACAATGGGAGAAGATACAAATCTCATTCAAGAATGTCTGTAGTTAAACTCAATTCTGTCCCCTTTTGTGAACTGCAATGTGTAGTTACAGACTCTCTTCAATCAAGAAGTAATAATAGTGCTAATTTCATGGGGTTGTTAAATAGTATTCTCGAGGTAAATCTTGCTGACTATTTATATGTTGGTATGGTGTACTTTAAACCAATTGCTTGTGTTCAATGATATTTCTCTGTGTCATGTTCATACCCTTTCACTTTTCTAATATTTGCATGAACGAGGGATATTGATTCAATGAGCCTTGTTGAAAGTCTTTTGATGCACGAGGGAATAATTTGGAAGGGTTAAATTCTTTTTATGCATTGAAATCTTTTAAAAACAACTTTTATTTGTCTGATTATTCTACGTTTAGATATTGCTTTTCTAGCATGTATGTATCGCAGAGTAGCTATTGGTAGTTGTACTTTGTTTTGCATCAGTAATCTCCAACCTTGTGTGTCTTAGATGAACTGAAGGACAATTTTCATAATTTTTTATTGTCTTAGATGTTTTTGTCATTTTTTGTATCTTTTTCGTGTTAATCTATCATTATTTTTAAATCCAGGAAATGCTCTCTGTTTTGGATTTTGTTGATAGAAATCCTGGGGATGTTGTGCCAATGAAGCCTCCCTCAATAGATAACACTCCTTTCAAGCTTGTGGAAGAAGTAAAAGATTTAAAGGAGTTGGCTGCTAGGCTGCGTTCTGTGAATGAATTTTCGGTAAACATGATCACTATTCATAAAATTCTATCTACAAATTAGCTCATGACTAATTACATAGTTTGATTATTGTACCTGAAAAGTGTAATTGCAATAACACATGATAAGGAGTACAATTTTATGGACCATTAAGTTCTAGCCATCCAATCTGACTCATGTCACAAATGAAATTTTGTTGTGTTACATTAGTGGATCTTAATTGTATATTTTGGACTTGAACTTTTAGATTTGGTCGTTGAGGTAAACTATCACTACCATTTTTTCTGGTTTTACACTTGACTAGAGAGTTCTTGTTTGTGTTTTGATTTTTGTTTCTATTGTGACTCTTAAGAAGTGAACTTTAATTCCCTGTGGATAGCCCTAAAGGCTTCATAAAAGTCCACTAGAAGCTTCTAATTGCTCGACTAAACATTTCATTGAACCCTCCCATGTGGAGTTTTAATTTCCACTACACACTGCCTTAAATTTCCACTAAGAGAACATGAAAACGCCTTGAGGTGTTCATAACAGATTTTGGTCAGATCATAAGGGTGCCACATGCACCCCACTTCACAATTAAAACTCTCAAAACTCCCAGAAGAAAATTCAAGAAAAAATAATGCCAAAAGTTGGTGGCCCATTTTTGCAAATTTTAAAGAAAACAAAATGTAAACTGATTAGAAATTTCTTCTTGTCTTGAAGGCTCATGAATCTTCAATAGACTTTAGACAATTCCCTAATTTTGGCTCCTATGGGCTTTGAGATTGAATATCTTAAAGTAGGGATTCACCTTAGGTTCCCGGGCTTACTTAGCTTTCCTAGTTCTTGACCTAGTCATGTGGGCCTTCCAATTCCTTCAAGTGCTTTGTCCTTGAATGTGTCTTCATCATTAGATGCACCCATTTTAAATTGCATTTGATTGTTGGAATAATATTTCTCCTCTCTTGCAATCACTATGATTCTCATTCATTGCATTCTTTTGACTTATTTTTTGTAATGACTTGAAGTTGAAATATATAGGTTGATTTGGAACATAATCAATATCGGTCTTTTCAAGGTTTGACTTGCCTTATGCAAATCTCGACAAGGGCTGAAGATTTTGTTGTTGACACATTGAAACTTCGCATTCATATAGGACCCTATCTCAGGGATGTTTTCAAGGACCCTTCCAAGAAAAAGGTTAGTTGCACATGATTGTTTTTTCTCTTAATTTAACATTTTTGTCCTCATTCTATGAACATTGTTTACTACTAATTAGGTCATGCATGGTGCGGATCGTGATATTTTATGGCTTCAACGAGACTTTGGAATTTACGTTTGTAACTTGTTTGACACTCACCAGGTTTGTTTAAATGCTCTGACTATTGATTGAAACTATTTTCTTTATAATCGATTGAGATGCTAAAGTCAATACCACGTATTTGGTTTGTAATAGTAATCATGTAAGAAATTTTGTGATTTTGTAACTAGGTCTTCATGTATTTATAATGTTTTAGTTGAAGAATATTTGGCCCTAGACTAATCTATTTTTATGACATTGCTTAGGCTTCAAAGTTGTTAGGCTTGGAGAGAAATAGTTTGGAGTATATTCTGTACCATTTTTGTGAAGTTACTGCAAACAAAGAGTATGTTGTCCTTAATTTTTTGCTTCAATTTTGAATCAACTGATTGAGCCCATCTGCTATACTTTTTTCTTTTGGGCTTGATTTGTCCAAATTTTTTCTCGCATAAATTTTGGAAGGTTTATATTAACAACTCCTTGCAGTTACCAGAATGCAGAGTGGAGGCTACGTCCACTTCCTGATGAGATGCTAAGGTATATATTTTAACTTGTCACGTTTAACACTTCCTTGATTCTTCATTTTCTTTCCTTGTTACATTTAATTCCCGTTTAATCCGTCACGAACTCCAATCCTATAAAAAATAATAAGAAAACAAACTTATGTGAAGGGGTGAACGTTTTAAAATAGGTTAATCTATCTTCTGTATTACCTATTTGGTACTTAAGTGCGGATCTTCTTATATTGTTGTAGTTTACTGATGTAAGAATCCATATAGGTTGAGTGTCAAAATTGCTTAACTTATATGAAGGAGTTATCCTTTTAGAATAGGTTTGTTAGAATAATTACTAAGTCTACTTGTTAGTGTAGTCAGTAGGACTAAAATAGGGGGTAGTGTGTTGGGTTATCTCTAATCATTGTACCTAGCAGTCTAGGACAGTGACTTGACCTTCTATCTCTCTATTGTATCAACTCTTTATCTATATAAATAACAGAACATGAGAAGTGTCTTTTAAGCCCTCAAGAACATATTTTTATCTCAAGTAGGTTAACCTATCTTTTGTATTACCTATTTGATACTTAAGTGTGGATTATCATATATTGTTGTAGTTTACTGATGTAAGAAATCATATAAATGAATGGATCAGCTAAGAGATAATTAAGTTCTCTCTGATCTGCCCATAACAGGGAAATTAAATTGTCACCACAATGCTAATTTTTTGCTATGACAAATATTGTGTTTAGTTCCTCCCTCCCCCTTCCACAAAAAGAAAATAATTTACTTTTTTTGTCTTGGTTTCAGCTTGATGATTACTGGTATAATGCCATGAACAATCTAATTGTTACAACCTAATTAACTGTTTTCTGATGACAGATATGCTAGGGAAGATACACACTATCTGTTATATATATATGATTTAATGAGGATTAAGTTATTTGCCTTGTCTAAGGAGTCTGAAAGTTCTGAGTCTACTGATACTCCTCTGGTGGAGGTAACTATCTTCTACACTAAAGGAATCTCTTTCCGTGGATGAATTTGATTTAGTTGGTTGAATGTCCTACAGATGATTTACTGAGTGTAGAAATTTGTGTTGTTAAACTTTTTTTAATGATATTTCTACCTTGAACAAGTTTACAAGGTGTGTTTAACTATGATTGCTTCAAGTTGTGCGTTAAACCTTACTAATTTTTCATAGTAAAGGTGACATTACTGTTTATCAGTTCTTCCTACTTTTTTCTGTATGAAATTTGTTGTGTTATATGCATGTTTAACAAAGGTATTCTCACAGAAATAATAATTTTTTTCCTCTGTTCGGAAGGGATCTTAGAAAGCTGACATAGAAGATTTTATTTTTACATCCCAAAATTAGCTAGTCCATACAACCATATATAGTTGTTGTTTTAGTTGCTTCTCTCTTCTATATTTCATTGTTGCATACCTGATATCAAACTAACTGGATGAGCATGTGAACCATCAAACAGTCATTACGAAAAACCATAGGGTTCTCTTTTATATTCACAAGCTTCTCAATCAGTTATTTGAACTTCTATACATTTTACAATAATGGTTTGATTAGACTCGTTTGACCTTTGCTTTCTATGCAAAAAGGATTTTTGGCAATGTTTTAATTATAAATGTTAATTAAATTGAGATACAACTTGGCTTAATGGTTGGCTCGATGAATTTTCATTTTTGGGTTTCTAATGTAATTACTCAAAAACGAACAGGTCTACAAGCGAAGTTATGATGTCTGCATGCAGCTCTATGAGAAAGAACTTTTGACAGAGAACTCCTATCTTCATATATATGGGTTCGTTACTTTTATAATAGCTGTTTCATGAATTTTGTGTAGTATACAAGTAGCAATTGTTCACTAATATCTTTTTGTATATCTTGATTACATCAATGACTTTTACGTAAAGGGAGTGTTTAAAGTTGTGTTGCATGTAATGCATGCCAAGAAATCTAAAGTAAAGCTTAGTTACTGTTTCTTGATAGGTTGCAAGGAGCTGGTTTCAATGCTCAGCAGCTTGCCATCGTTTCTGTGAGTTACTATTTTTTAAATTATTTGTGGCACCAATTATCAGCATGAAAAATATTCTCAATTGTTCCACTAAGCAATCTTTTACTGAATTATTGCTATCCCATATTTTAAGTATTGTGGGCAATTCAGTGTCTTAATCTACATGCCATTATTTTCTCGAATGTTTAACATACCACTCACGACCCATGTAGTAAGCTACACCAAATAAGAAGTGTAGAACAATTAGTTCATAAGGACCACCGTTGCATAACCACCATTCATCAACAGAAGCTGCTTCCTAGGTTGGATAAAAATGCAAACCTACAGTTACATACGTAAGGACTATTTGCACCACAAATGATATTGTTTCCATAAAGTAGAGATCCAGAAAGAGACTTATGAATACTATCAATATCTACTGATGGGGCAACAATACTAAATACAGAAGTTGGCGTTAATAAAGTAGGAATCATCAAAACACCAAACCATCCAATGTAAACCAAACCAAACCATCAAAACAGAAGCGGCGCCATAGGCTTTTGCTCTTGTGTCTCTCTAAAATTGCAGTAATGTTAAAATCTTGGTTCATTTAATCATTAGGGACTTCCCAAGCACAAAAATTCTCTATAATGTGAGAATTTGAGGACTTGTTATTCAATAACATGACTTATATAGCAGTGTCAACCAATACTAATATCAACAAACAAATTTGAAATAATGGTATGCATTGGGATGAATAATATCGATGAATTTGGTAAACATTTGGAAAGAGAGGGATTTGAACCCTTGGTAAACAAAAGGCCTACATAGTGGTTCCAATGCTATGCCTTGAACCGCTTGGCCATCTCTCCTATATAATGATGCCCAGAAACCGGTTGAATGTTGAAGAGTGAATTAGTCCTATTTTTCATAAATGTATAAAACCTATTCAAACTATAAAAATACAAAGTAAAATTAAAAGAAAAAACCTCCTACAATGCCTTAGGATAAACAAATTTGATTTATGAGTTCATGAACTTATTTCCTTTATTTTATAGATCAATCTCTTCGTTAATTTTCTTTATCTTATACAATAACCAATTTCAATGTGATCATGAAAATATTAACTTAGCTATGGATACCATTTCTTACCACCATAAATGTCTTTGCCATCTTTATTTCAGTTACTTAAATAATGACAGTGCAGTTCCCCTGTTATCATCTCAATCATCACTAGCCACTTCTGGAATAGTTATCTTGCTCTTTCATGTTGGTTCTATCATGAAACAGCTTAGGTTGGACACCGGGAAATAATACTAGTAGCTCTACAAGCATGATTCTTGTATCTATATTCAAGTTTTTTTAGAACAATCCAAATAGATTCCAGTGCTGGAACAATGTAAAGATTTTGTGATAGAAGAATGTCCTACTTGTAAAACTAGTAGAATGTGGAATGTTACATATTGCATAATTTGCATTCGTTTTGGATTTCGTTGCTCTCTGTATTTAACATGCATTGAAGGTTTTATACTCTGTTTTCGTGGCTTGCAGGGACTGTGTGAATGGAGAGACATTGTAGCCCGAGCAGAGGATGAGAGTACAGGATATGTATTGCCAAATAAATCTGTTCTTGAAATCGGTATGAAACATGTGCAAGTTCTGGGTATCTTAATGTTATCAATTTGGCTTTACTTTCATAGCTTAATTTGTATTTACTTTTTTAAAAGCTAAGCAGATTCCTCTTACTACAAGCAAACTAAGGCGATTAGTGAAGTCAAAGCACCCTTATGTTGAACACAATCTTGATACAGTAGTCAGCATCATTAGACATTCTATTCAAAATGCTGCTGCATTTGAGGAAGCATCTCAACTGTTGAAAGAAGCACAAGCTGCCGCTGTAAGTAACATATTTACAATTATGTATTATATATATATGTAAAATAACTACATAAGTAGTTTTTATTTCTTAGATGATATATTACAATGTGTGATACTCTATAAATAGAGTATGTAGTAGGTGGGAATTAATCCCAACCATCAAAGTTGGGCTACACAGTAGCTACACAGTAACATATGCATAATACATTTCAACACTCCCCCTCAAGCTGGAGCATATAGATCATATGCACCAAGCTTGGAACATATAAACTGAATTCTGGGCCCTCTTAAAGACTTAGTCAAAATATCTGCAAGTTGTTCATTAGAACTGACAAATTCTGTAATGAGATCCTTGGACAATAGCTTTTCTCTGATGAAATGACAATCAACTTCTATGTGTTTTGTTCTTTCGTGAAACACTGGATTGGAGGCAATGTGAAGAGCTGCTTGATTGTCACAATACAACTTCATAGTCTTATTTTCACAGAATTTTAATTCCTGAAGGAATTGTTTGATCCACATGAGTTCACAGGTAGCCAAGGCCATAGAACGATATTCTGCTTCTGCACTAGATCGAGCAATAACACTTTGTTTCTTGCTTTTCCAAGATACAAGATTGCCTCCAAGGAGTATACAATATCCTGTGGTAGATCTCCGATCATTTGGACAACCAGCCCAATCTGCATCACAATATCCTTCTACCTCAGAACTTCCCTTATTTTCATATAACACTCCTTGTCCTGGATTCCCTTTTACATATCTAAGGATGCGTATTACAGCATTCCAATGATCAATATGTGGATTTTGCATAAATTGGCTCACAACTCCCACTGGATAGGAAAGGTCAGGTCTTGTTATAGTAAGATATATTAGTTTTCCCACCAACCTTCTGTATCTTTCTGGATCTGAGAAAAGTTCACCATGGTCTCTCATTAACTTTTGATTTGAGTCCATAGGACTATCAATAGGCTTGCAATCTGTAAGACCTGTTTCCTCCAAAATATCAAGGGCATATTTTCTTTGTGAAATGACGACTCCTTCTTTTGATTGTGCCACTTCAATACCAAGGAAGTATTTCAACCAACCTAGGTCTTTGGTTTGGAAGTGGTTGAACAAGTGATCTTTTAATTGAGCAATTCTTGCAACATCATTTCCTGTAATCACAATATCGTCAACATAGACCATAAGATAAACACATTTGTTAGGAGTAGAATGCCCATAAAATACTGAATGATCGGCTTCACATCGTGTCAATCCAAATTGTTGCACAACACGACTAAATTTACCAAACCAAGCTCGAGGTGATTGTTTCAAACCATAAAGTGAACGACGTAATTTACAAACTAAATTAGACTCCCCCTGAGCAGCACGACGAAATCCAGGAGGTTGCTCCATGTATATCTCCTCTTCCAGATCACCATGAAGAAAGGCATTTTTAATGTCCAGTTGATGAAGTGGCCACTGTCGAATGGCAGCCATGGCAAGAAAAAGACGAACACTACTGATTTTGGCTACAGGAGAAAATGTATCACAATAATCGAGACCATAAATCTGAGTATATCCCTTTGCTACTAGACGAGCTTTTAGCCGATCAATTGCACCAGTAGGACCAACTTTAATAGCATAAACCCATCTACATCCCACAGGTTTCTTACCAGGAGGAAGAGATACAAGTTCCCAAGTACCACTATTGTCAAGTGCCTGCATTTCATCAATCATGGCTTGTCGCCATCCAGGGTGATCAAGTGCCTCACGAACATTATTAGGAACTTTGATGTTAGAAAGAGAGGAAACAAAGGAGAAATAGGTAGGAGACAAACGATGGTAACTTAAAAAGTTATAAACAGGATAAGGATTACGAGTTGATCGAATACCTTTCCGAAGAGCAATAGGCCAAGCCTGATCAGATTCAACAGAGGGTGAAGGATCCATGGTCTGGGAATCTGGTGAAGAAGGAGCTGAGTCTCGAGGATCTTCAGGCAAAGGAGGAGGTGGTTGAATAATGTCATCTGCATTTTGAGTGTGATTGGGAACTGGAGAAGTAGGAATGACTAAGGGATCACATGATGGGATAGGAAGCATGTTTTGAACAGATGAACATTCTTGCTTAGAGGATGTGAAGAAGGGTGTATCTTCAAAAAATGTGACATCAGAAGACATATAGTATCTTTTTGTTGAGGGAGAATAACATTTATATCCTTTTTGAAGACGAGAATATCCTAAAAAGACACACTTAATAGACTTTGGAGAAAGTTTATCAAGACCAGGAGAGACATTATGAACAAAACAGGTACTCCCAAACACACGTGGAGAGACATGATATAGAGGATCGTGTGGAAAAATTATGGAGTAAGGAATCTTATTATCAAGAGAAGAAGAAGGCATCCTATTTATCAAAACACAGGCAGTGAGGACAGCATCCCCCCAATGATGAATAGGAACATTAGTATTTAACATCAGGGAACGTGCAGTTTCAATGAGATGTCTATTCTTTCTTTCAGCTATACCATTTTGTTGTGGAGTATGAGGACATGTTGACCTATGTAAGATTCCTTTAGATGATAAAAAGGATGAGAGTTTACTAGAAAAATATTCTTTGGCATTATCACTCCTGAGAATTTTAATTGTCTTTCCAAATTGGTTCTGAATTTCATTAAAAAAGGACATAAATATGTCTAAAAGTTCAGATCTCTCTTTCATTAGATAAACCCAGGTACATCTAGAGAACTCATCAATAAAGGTAACAAAATAGTTAAAACCAAAGGAAGTAACACGACTTGGTCCCCAAATATCAGAGTGAATAGTGGAAAAAGCAGAATTACATCGTGTCTCAGATGTCTTTGGATAGGAAGATCGAACGTGTTTCCCTAACTGACAAGACTCACAATCTAAGACACTAATGTTTTTAAGATTTGGAACCATCATTTTTAATTTAGACAAACTTGGGTGACCTAAACGATCATGCAAAAGTTTAGGAGATAAAGTTGAAAGACAGGAAACAGATGAACTAGGCTTTAGATAATAAAGTCCCCGTGACTCACGTCCTTCCCCAATCAGATGTCCCGTTCCATGTTCCTGTATAACAAAGGAATTTGCAGTAAAAGTTACGGAACAATTTAGTGAACGAGTCAATTGACTTAAAGAGATTAAATTATAAGGACAATGAGGAATGTACAAAACAGAATTTAAATTTAAGGAAGGAGATAATGAAACTTTGCCAATTCCTTGAGATGCTACTTTGGATCCATTGGCAACAGTAATTAAATTAGGAATTTTTTGAGAGGAAATGGAGTAAAATGAAGGAAGGTTACCAGAGAGATGATCTGAAGCACCTGAATCAAGTATCCATGAATTTTGACTTTCTCTAGTTTGAGAAATGCATGCCGTTGACATTAAGGATGATTGATCAAGATTGGTAGATTTTTCAGATTTGTACCTTAAAAATTCTCGATATTCTTCGTCGGAAATTTTAGATTCTGGATTATCAGATCTAAACACCTGCACAGTTTTATCAGGAAAACCATGTAAAGAATAACATCTTTCCTGGGTATGGCCAATTTTCTTACAGTATGAGCATTGCACACGCCCACTTCGACCTCCACGACCTCCTCGAGTACTCCTACCTCTTCCTCTTCCTTGTGGAACTACCATTGCTGCAGTTTCAATAACATCAGTTGAATTCCCTTCTTTCACTAAAGTAGGTACTCGAAGGAGTCCAGTAACCAAATTATCCATTGACGGGATTTGATCTCCTGCTAAAACTTGATCACGGACATGATCAAAATCAGAGTGCAAACTTCTAAGGATTAAGACCATGTAATACTTGTCAAGTCTTTTGTTAATACTTTCTAATGAATCAGCTACGAAGAATGTTTTTAATTCTTCTACTGCAGCTCTAGCCTTTGCTATATGAGAAATCATATCGTGATTGACTTGTTTGAGAGAGGATACTTTTTCGGTTGCATCAAAAAGTCTTTGTATATCATTAGCAAAAATATCTTGAGCTCTTTTCCAAAAAGAGAAACAAGTCTTGTAAGGTCTCATTATATCTAGAACTTCTTGTTCAACCGATTGCCACAACACAGCACATAACTGGAAGTCTAGTTTCTGCCATTGGGGTTTTTCTTCCTCCGAGACCATAGATGCATCTTGTTCAAGGTGATTATGGTGTCCTTGACCAAGAAACCATAATTCCACCGCAGAAGACCATGACAAATAATTTTTCCAATTCAACTTTGCAGATGTAATGATAGGAGTTGCAGAGAAGGAAGAATTAATTCCAGAAGAAGCCATTCCAGATCTGAAAAAAAAACTGAAACAGAGACAAATAGCTTTAGGGAGAAAAACCCTAGGTCTTGAACAAAAACACCAGAACACAAAACGAAGTGCCTAAACACGCTCAGGGAGCTCAGGCGAGACGACTGGTGGAGACGCGGTGTCGCTCTGACACCGGGAGGGTGGCGCGTGAGATGCACGCGCCTGAGAGTCGTCGGAGAAAGGTGGCGCGTGTGGGAGCGTGCGGCGACGAATGAGACGGCGACCACCAGGGTTGGGTCGCGCTTCTCAGGGCGAACCTAACCCTTGACTTCGCCGGAGGAAAGGCGACGGTGGACAGCGGCGGTGGCGGTGGCGACGGCGGCAGTGAGGGCGGCGTTGACGGCGGCGATGGTGACGGAGATGACAGAAGCCAGATTTTGTCCCGCTCTTGATACCATGTAAAATAACTACATAAGTAGTTTTTATTTCTTAGATGATATATTACAATGTGTGATACTCTATAAATAGAGTATGTAGTAGGTGGGAATTAATCCCAACCATCAAAGTTGGGCTACACAGTAGCTACGTAGCTACACAGTAACATATGCATAATACATTTCAACAATATATATACACACACACACACATATATTTATACACATACACAAACACTATACATATATATACACACATATTCTCAAATTAGAAAGAATATGTTTTTTGGTATTACAATAATGAGGCCATTGGACCTATGATCCATGAGCTTGATGGTTATTTTAGGAAATATAGAGAGCTAATTTTAAAGAAACAAATCCCAGTAATTATGGGATCTGTATAAATACATGATCCTAGTATTAATAGCGGGATACTATTGTTATAAAGAATAAAATTATAGCAAGGATAAAATAAAAAACTTACTAAAATACAATAGTGAGCATCTCAATCTTTAGCTTCACAAGGCCGGAAGGATTGAAGTGAGTCATTATCCCAGAATTTGATGAGGTCCATCGTGATCCACAGCGATTCAGTCCCTCTGTGATCCAGTGCTTGCATCAACTCAGTGTGCTCCATATTCAAAGGATTTTACTTGCGATTTTACAACATTGGTATATATAATGTTCCAACACATAAGATCTATTTGTTTGGTGTAGGCTAGTAATATTCCAGGCTAATAGTAGATTCCCAACTCACCAGCTACACTGATCATGTATCAGTTCTCCTCATTATACATCTTACTAATGGATTTTCTTGTTACATAGAAACAATGGTTGGCACCTCATTTTGTTATATTGTGACAAGAAATTATTTTATGTTTCCACAAAATGTTAAAGAAAATATAATTCTTGGAACTCTTGACCTATCTTTTTGTTATAATCATCTATAGGTTTTATTTGTTTTAAGACTTTTAATCACGTCAATAATTTGATTATAATCTTTTTTAGGGTGTACTCTCTTATTTCTCTCTCTTTTCATCTTATTCAATCCTTGTCTTTCCTTTTCAATTATTGGTTCTGAACATGGTAACCTTGTATTTATAATGTTCTAACACTTAAGATCTATTTGTTTGGTGCAGCTGGCACAATTCCAGCCTAATATTAGATTATTATTCTAATTATATTCCCAACTCACCCTAATTATTTAACAGTTATACTCATGATACATCTTACTAATGTTTTAGCTTGTTAAAACGAAAACAATTACTGTAAACCATATTTTTTATATTGTGGAATGAGAATATTTTATGTTTCCACAAAATTTTAAGGAAAGTATAATTATCATAAACTCTTAACATATATTTTGTTTGTAATCTTTTATATGTTTTATTCATTTTAGGACTTTTATTTTTCACACTCTAGATGTCCCTTTTTGATGGCAATCTCCTAACTAGGTTGGGCTAAAACTAGAAGGAAAGCCATGGTGATGGTTGAAGGTTGGGATGGTTGCAGAAATATGGTGGAAAAGAGACTAAGGCTCTTGGTCATGGACTGTTTTATGGTGATGGAGGTGGTGTTTAGTGATACTCTAAGAGAGGTTGGGCCAAATCTTGGAGGAAGGTGGCCAGAGGAGGCCACTTGGGTTGCTTTAGCCTAGGGTGACCTAATAAGAGTAGTAAGACACAAAAATGGCAGCATAACTTTACTCTAAATCAAAGGTAATTACATGAAGGAGAGACACTTTTATTTATAAGCTAAGGTGTCACAAAATGGGTAGAAACTTAAACCTAATAGAGTCACCTTAGTTAGCTTGGAGAACAAGTAGAAAATCCTCTCCTTTAGGAGAAGGACAAGTGGCAAAAATCCTCTCCAATGAGAGGGGGACATGTGGCCATTAGCTATGGAGAGTCCTCCCCATTCCTATAGTGACATGTGGCTACTAACTAAGAGGAAAAACTCTCCAAAGGGAGGGTGATACTTGGCATGGATGACCCACCCCTCCTTGTCTACCAAGTTAGATGAAACTTTGACCCCTTGGTCAACAAGCCCAAAATCATGTCCCACTTTGGTCAACATTGGGCCTTGGCCTTTTGTTGACTTGAGTGGTCAAAACCCTATTCTACTTGACCCAAAATACAAGGCCTAAAATAAATCTACACTACTAGGCCCATAATACAAAGCCCAAATAAATCCTAGACTACTTGGTCCAAAATACAAGATCCAAAATTATTCTTACTCTACTAGAAGTTTCATGATGGCTAGAGATGGCCTAAGAGAGAGAGTCTAAGCCTATCTTCCACATATGACTCCAACTCTTCTGGATTTTGCTTTGGCCATCTAGGGGTATGCCATCACTTTTAGTGTGGGGGGATGTGTTGAAAGACCAAATTACTATATGTAAGCGGGTGTAAAGCTCATCTTTCCAAATGATTTTATAAGGTTGACCAAGGTTTAAACTCCACTTCTAACAAATTTAAATTTAAATGTGTTACAATTTAATAATTATTAATTGGTCATTTCAGTTTGATGTTCTGCATAATATTGTAAGGTATTTTTAAAGTAATATAGATGTAAGGTATTTTTAAATATATATATTTGAAAAGGCACCCTCTTTAACTGGGATTATGGTAAATTGCTCCATTGTCTTTTGGACCCATTATGAATGCCAGCTAAGTTTCAAAACAAATAAAATTAAGCAACCTGGTGTGTATAATTACTGATAATACTTTAAAGAATTAATGCTTTTTCTACCAGCATAATGGGTTTTATTTTTATTTTTTTCAGTCTTCATTTCTATTTTTTGTTGATTGAGTTGTATGATTGCTTAACAGGCATTAGATGTGGTACCAGTTATTGATGGAACTGAAGTCCCCCAATTCCATAAACAAGATTCTAAGGTTGGAAGTCCAACTAGAGTGTTGAAATTGAAAATACTAGCTGTAGTAATATTATCCTTGAGAAGTCACGATTTATTCTTTTGATCCCAAATAGGAAACTTCTCTGCATCAAGATACAAATGTACAAATAAAAATCAAGTCCAGCAGTCTTACATCTGAGCCAGCAAGGGTCAGTGTCACAGTTTCAGAGCAGGACAGGGATGCAAATGTTGGTGCACTTTCTCCGGAAAAGGTTGAAAAATGTTTCAGTATTTTTTATCCACCAAGTGATGAACATTGTTTTGAAATATATCTGTTAATCTGTTGATAGGGAAATAGAACGACTGTTCAGGTGCTTAAAAAACCTCCTGGTGCTTTTGGGGCATTTCTGGGGAATTCAGCTTCAAAGAGGAAGCTTGGTCCTGATAAGGTATCCTCTGGTCAAACTCAATAGATGTCTATATTACATGTGATGCTAATATGTAGCTTCTTGTCTGTTGACTACTATTTTGATACCCATATTTTTGACTTCTCAGGGAAAGGAAGATATCAAGTTAGAGCATATTAGATCTTCCGTTAGTCTTCCTTTCCATTCATTTTTGGGTAGCAGCGAGAAGTCAGAACCTACAGTAGAAACTCCCAGTGTAGCGTCTGAAATGTTAGAGCCAACAAAACCTGTTTCTGATATAGTTTCTGCCTCTCCTCTTGATGAGATTATAATGCTAGAATCTGATACGGGTGCAGAGAGTATGGAGCTGAATAACCTAGAAAACTACAATGTGCGCATGGAGAAAAATTCTGGTGTGTTCACATCGGAAAAAGAGGACAAAGAACCAGTGTCTCTCATGGAATTATCATCAAATTTTAAGAAATGCTTTCACTCTAATGACCAAAATAATAAAACCAGACAGCACGGGAAAACTGAACAGTCCAGTGGCGTGGTGCAGCTGAAGGCATTTGATTATGAAGCTGCAAGGAAGCATGTCGAGTTTGGAGAACATACAAAGCATGCATCTTCCCGGGATTGTGGCGAGGTAGAGGTCTCAGATAGCAAGCAACGTTCGACAATTGGACAGGAACAAGCTAGTAATTCGACTAAACAATTGCAACAAGGTAAAAGACGTCAGGCTTTTCCTGCTTCTGGGAATCGTAGTGCGACATTTCGCTGATAAATGAAAATGGTACAATAATGAGAAAGCAAGATGTTCAATATAGAAATTTATAGTGTTGAATCTAAGATTGGTAAGATATAGAAATTTATGCATTTAAGTTTACATCTTAAAATTATAATTTTTACATTTTGGTCATTAGCAGCAACATTTATCCTTGTGTAGCTGATAGTACGGAAGTTGAAAAATGTTTCTGGGAGACGAAAATCTGGTAGGCATTGTAAATGCAAACCCTAAATTTAAGGCTACTTACATTTTTCATTGTTTATTTCTCATCTGTATTTCAATCTAGGAATTTAAATCTGGTCAATATGAATTGATTTTACCTTATTAGACATATGTATAGCATCAATATGCATAAATGTTCTTTTTGTTGTCAACATCCAAGTTAAATATATTTATGCAGATTGCGTATTACAGTAATTTCAATAAATTTATGTATTGCAGAAAAAATATATATCTAAATGAAAAATTGGAAGAAAACTTTATTCTAATTTTAGAAGAATTTCTGAGATCTTTCAAGGCTCATTTCACACAAGTTTTTTTTTTTTTTATCTATTTTGAATTAATTGTAATCTGGAACATAGTATCAACTCAAAGTGTGATTTTAGGGATATTAAAACAATGTGCAGTGAAAATAAAGTTGAAATTTTTTTCAAAAGTAAAGTTTAGAATTATGAAAGATGATTTAAAGGATAAATTAAGAAAAGTTTAAAGATAGAAAAACTTCTTTTATCATTTTGGTTTCAATTGTTATCGAGGGAGTGGAATGTCCTGTTCTTTTCTTCTTTTCTCTCAATTTTTTCTTTTTTTTTATCATTTCTTTTTCATTCCTCTATCTTCTCTTTTTCTCTTCTTTCCTCCTCTTTTTCTTTTTTTTTCTTGTTCCCTTTCTCTCTGTTTTTCTTTCCTTTTCTTGTCTTTCTTTTTTCTTTTCTTAATCTTCTCTTATATTCTCATATTTTAGTTTTGAAATATTATGTTCTTCCTCTAAAATGATAACTTGGATCTTTTTTTTAATCTTTTCTTTTTCTTTTAATATAGCCTCTTGATTCCTTTGATTTTTTAGTGTTTTATTTCTTGATCAAATGGTTTAAATTTAGTAAGGCCTCACTAGAATCATTGGTAAGAAAGATCTTTAAACATTATTTGGTTTTATGATATGTTTATGCACTAAAATACTTGTTATTTTGCAAAGAATTCTTTAAGATATTTAAGGAGTTCAAGTTCATTTCTAGGAAGAGAAGTGAGTCATAAAAGATTATTTGATAATTAAGTCTTTTCTAACTAAAGTTTAGCTCAAGCCTTCTTGCATTAAACATCTGAAAAGAGAATTAAGTTTGAGAAAAAACTAGACACATTCTAAACTATAAATAAATAAAGAAAGTAATTAATCTAAACTATATGGTCTAATGGTAAAACTAGAAGACATTTAAAACCTTCAAAGCATTTATTAATTAAGATGCATTTCACTACAAGAAATTAAGGTTATAATTAGGTAGGAGATGAGATTGAAGACCAATGGCTCCTCCAAGACACCAATTAGATCAAGATTACGATAAGCAAAACAAGTAAAAGTTAACTAAAACAAATGAAAATTGTGCATACAACCAATGTGTTTCTCGTCCTCTCCAAGTGTTTTTCTCCTTTTCTTCTTGTTTATTTACCAAGGGTTCAAGTCCACTTAAGGTTTCCACCTCTCAAGATGCTATGTTAAGGGTTAGTTCACCTAAAAAAAAAGTTTACACACCAAAACAAGAAAAAGCTAAAAGGATGCCAAAGAAGAGAAATAAACAAAAGGCTTAAAAACAAAGAAGGTTAACTTCAAAAGGAGAGTTTATGTAACAAAAACAAGAGTACCAAGAAGGAAAAACAAGAAAACAAATAACTACAAACAAGGTTAAGCTGACAAAGAGAATCACCTAAAGAAAGGCATTAGAATGGAAGAATAAAGCCTAAAACAAATAAAATAAAGAGGGGTATGCTTCTTATTCTCTTTGGTTGATGGTTAATGGTACATATAGTCACTCTTTTAGCCCAAACCCGAGACTAATAGCTGTTGGAAAGTTCAGTTTACAGTCCCAAAATATTTTCAAATGCAAGAAAAAAACATCTTAAAAAAGTAGTAGCAGCTGACTTGTTTTGATTACTTTTTATTGATTTTTCTTTTGATCTTTTTTATGAACTTCTTTGCTATTTTCCTCAATAATTCACCAACACAAAACCACTACAACATATTTTCAATATATATATATATTTTGCACTTGAACAAGAAGTAACTCAAAATGGAAAGAACCTACTAGAATAAAAAAAATATGAAACTCAACAAAACATAATAGAAACTTAACTATATAAACTAGTTAAATGATCTAATAAAAAGTATGACTCAAAATGACATGTACGGTGCAATTTTGAAAACACACAAGAACACATATTTTTGAGATTTTTCCAAAAGCTAAACTAAGAGAAAATGAAAAAAAATGATTACATATGGCTCTTAACAATATGAATTGATTTGAAAATAAAAATGACCCAACAACATAAGATGACCAAATGTCAAACAATAAGGACTCAAAAAAAGATATGCACATGTAAACATGTTATCCAACACATTTAGGAGCATTTAGAAGGCACAAAACAATAGCCAAAACAAACAGAACCTTAAAAATGTTGATGACAATATTTTAGCAACTTTGAACTTTAATAACTATTTTGTTCACAACTTTCTTCCCAAAACTTTAAATGAGTTTTTTTTTTTTTTGTAAACCAGACTCAAAGGGCTTTCATTTTACTACAGCCACATAATTTTTGGACCTCTGAGTTCGATGTAGTTTAGTTTTAAAAATCATAAATGTTTATTGCCAGCATTATTTTGAGTAAGGAAGGTTGATTTGGACCATTTTAGGGTAACTACAACAAGACAAGGCTAGAAAACCACAAAGACAAACACAATAACCTAAGCTCCAATTACCAAATGTGAGATACGCTCTTCCAAGTTATATGACTCAAGCCAGAGAGAGACTCCAAAATGGGTAGTGGTTTGTAGAAGCTTGATGGTGGTGGAAATATAGTGCACATGTGGTGGTTTTGATGTGATGAGATGACTCCTCCTCTAAGATATATAACTCTAGGAAGGGAAAGAGATTATGGTGGTGTTTTGGTGTTCTCAATAGAGGTTGGACTAACTTTTAAAAAAAGGATGGCTAGAGAGAATCTAGAAGTGGTGCTTTAGCCTTGTTGACCTAAGTTGAGTAGTATGACACAAATTTGGTAGCATAATAATACTCAATTCAAAGGAATTTACATGGTGGAATACATATATTTTATAAGCATAGATAACTCCAAATGTATTTCCAAATTGTAGAAACAAAACCTTAATCCACCAACTTGGAGACCAAGGTAAAATCCTCTTCGTTAGAAAAACGACATATGACCACTACTAGGGATAAATCATCTCCATTAAGAGCATGTCATGTCGTCACTACTAAGGAGAAATCCTCTCCATTAAGAGTATGCCCTATGACTACTATTCTCCTAAAGGAAGATGATTTTCACTCTCTTTACCTTGGAAGACAAGGCTTCTTATATTGACTTAAGGTAAACTAAAAAGTAAATACAAGACTTCTTTAGTTTACAAGTGAAAATCTAAACCTAATACAATGAGATATAGAACAAGAAGCTTTAACATAAGTTTTTCCAGTCATGTAATTTGTTCTTCACGTCTTTAAGTGTATCATTATCAAAATCTCTCAAGACTTCAATTTATCTTATTGGGAACAATTTTATGATGATTTGGGTATCAATTGTACTTTTTTTTTTCAATTCTTAATGAATTTTTACATTTCCAACTTAGTGTTCCTGTGCTAATTTTATTTTTTGATAGTTATTTGATTTCTTGCATATGAATTTACTTTTCGAGCACATTTATTCATTGATTCTACATTCTATTGTTGAACTATGATGTTACTTTTGGATTCTTGTCCCTTTCCTTTATGTTTCTTGCATTTATTATTTTCAATTTCACGTGCTTTTTAAGTTTCCTTTATGTTTCTTGCCTTTATTCTTTTCAATTTTAAGTGTTTTTTTGAGTTTTGCTTTGTGTTTCGATCTGCAAATTTAGTTTTGCTTGTTTCCATTGGTTTGGTTGAAAGTAGTTTAGATATATGATGTTTTCACTTTGGTCATGCATTGTAGATAAATAGGTTATGATTTTGTCCATTTTTTGTTTTTTTTTTAGGTTTTATGATGTCTAATAGATTAGGATTAATTTTCTGGTTTTATCCTTTGTTAGTTTTGATTTCATATTGCGAGAATAGTGAATATAGCACATGTAATATTTCATTTGTCTTAGAATAGATTATGATGTTAGTTGAAAGCATAATTTTGAGGTAGATTTCATGGAGAATTAAGTGGGAATTACTAATTTCAAGTTTTGAAATATGAACTAAAAGACCTTAAAGAGAGCTTATTTTTTCACGTTTCTCACCTATCCATTGCACATCTGATTCTCAGATTTGTTTTTGGCCAATGTTCTTTGTTTTCTTCTCCTTTAATTCTAATTTTTCTATTGTAATAAACTCAAGGTAGTTGTTTGATTCAATTTCACTTTAGTCTAGATTGTGATTCCCTTATTTTCAGGTTTTTGGTTTTGTTACATGATAGTCCATTTCTTGAAACTTTGCTTTTACCAATATTCTTGTTTGTTCATATTACTTTTGGTATTTCTGCTTAATTGATTATAGGGTCGTTGTAGTTTAGATTGTGATTTTCTCTTTCCATTTATCTGGCTCTGCTTACGTGAATATACTAGTCCTTCTATTGAAGTGTAAATGTCCAGATCATGTATATAGTTAGCAGATTCTTTGGTTCATCATTCTTTTCATGCATCATCAATTTGCATATCTAAGTTTAGACATAACATTTATAGATTTTGTTTCAGATTTAAAAAGGTTTCATTCATTCCTTCATTTGCATTGCATTTTAGTCCACTTTAGCTAAATCGATACGTATAACTACATGTCATTCAATCGTTCATTTCTGAATTCTCAAGCACTTAGTTCATTCATTGCATTCATAAATCTAAAATAGAAAATCTGTATTTCCAATTGTTACAATTCTTCTTTCTTTAGCAAAAAACATATTCATATTTCTACTTTTTTTTCATCATTTTATATTAGGTAACATGCATGTTTAGAATTAATTTTAATTAAAATCATGCATTTGCATTCTTAGTTAGTTTCTTTTTTTAAATTTATTTCATTAATTTTCCACCTTGTTTTAATTAATAATGATTAGTAAATATTATAATTTAACTCTATATTCCAAAACTTAACAAAAATCGAATCCACATATTGATTCTGAAGTTTTTCCTTTACCACATTAATGAAAAAACTTAAGTTTGTTGGGAGTAGAAATGATTCAACACACCGATTTGCAACTGCCAACCAGCTATTTTTTGGCAACGCTAAGTTATACATCTTCCAGTGAAAGCAGCACTGAAGGAGAGACTGCCCGATTAAAGACTCGGACTCATTAATAATAGTAGACGCCTTATTGGAATTTTGTGACTCAAACAACGTTTGGTAGAAGGAGTCAAATAAATTAAATAAAAATATATTTCTATCTTATTTTTTTTTGAGGATTTTATGCATTATTTAATTAATTAAGTTTAGTAAATATTTCTCAAGATCGATTACAAATTTTGTATATAAATATTACTACTTATGTTCAATAAAATACATGAGTTTCTTTTCATTCATTTGTCTCTTATATTTTAAAACCCAACAATTGGTATCAAGAGCATAAAGAATCTTATGGGATCTGTGATATAACCCACAAACACCTACAACCACAAAATAGCCACCACACATAAGATGGAATCTCAAACATCCTTTACTACCGTTTCTGTACCTGTATTTGATGGACAAAACTATCAAATGTGGGTTGTCAAAATGGAAGCATATCTAGATGCTAATGATGTATGGGAAGCAGTAGAAGAGGATTACGAAGTACCTCCCTTGCCAAATAATCTTACGGTTGCTCAAATGAAAAGTCACAAAGAAAGGAGGCTTCGAAAATCCAAAGCCAAATCAATTTTGTTCACAGTCGTATCTCCAGTCATTTTCAACAGAATAATGACAATGAAAACGACATATGAAATCTAGAAGTTTTTGAAGGAAGAGTATGAAGGTAGTGAGAGAATCAAAGGAAATGCAAGCTTTGAATCTGGTTCGAGAACTTGAGATGCAGAGGATGAAAGATTCGGAGACAATCAAAGATTATGCGGACAAGCTTCTCGACATTGCAAACAAAATACGTCTTCTTGGTACTGAGATTCCTGATTCTCGAATTGTTCAAAAAATACTTGTAACAATTCCAGAAAGATATGAAGCCACATTGACTTCCTTGGAGAACTCAAAAGATCTTTCTACTATTACCTTGGCAGAACTTTTGACTGCACTTTAGGCTCCAGAACAAAGAAGACTCATGAGAGAAGAAGGTCATATTGAAGGGGCTTTGGCAACTAAATTTCTGAAAAAAAAAGGGTAAGTCAGTAAGTTTCAACCACAAAAATGATAGTAATTAATCCTCTCATGTTTTTTCATCATATCCTTTTTGTAAGAAAAACACTCATCCACATACAAAGTGTTGGTGGAGACTAGATGTGAAATGTCATAAATGTGGACAATTAGGCATGTGGAGAAAATCTGCAAGTCATCAAAAACACAAGATAATGTACAAGTTGTTGTTGAAGAGGGTGAAGAAGAAGAACTTTTTGTTGTTTCTTGCTTTGCTACTGCAAGATCAATAGAAAGTTGGCTAATTGATAGTGGTTGCACAAACCACATGACTTACGATCAACAATTATTCAAAGATCTTGATGCAACATACAACACAAATGTCAGAATTAGAAACGGAGCAAAAATAACAATGAAGGCCAAAGGAACAATCGCGATCAAAGGTTGCACAGGTTTGAAATTAATTACTGATATTCTATACATTCCTAAAATTGACCAAAATTTGTTGAGTGTTGGCCAACTTCTAGAGAAAGGCTATAAAGTTCTATTCGAAGATAAAACCTGCATGATTAAAGATTCAGATAATAAAGAATTATTCAAAGTTCAAATGAAAGGCAAAAGCTTTGCATTGAATTGGATTAATGAAGAGCATATTGATGTGCACAAGGTTGAAGACAACATGCAGGTACAAGGGCTACCTGAATTGGAAGAGAAATCACTCGAATGTGTAGCTTTGCAATATGGAAAACAAACGAGGTTGCCTTTTTCAAAAGAAAAATCTTGAAGAGCAACAAACAAACTGTAGTTAGTACATACGGATGTCAGAGGACCTAAAAAAACTCATCTTTGAATGGCAAGAAATTAGAGCTAATGGGTGTTAAAGTTGGTGAAAGTCAAAATGAACCAGAAAAATTAGAGGAAGAAGAGCAGGCTAAGACAACTCTTCCTGAAGCAAAAGCTGAAAATGCGGAAAAGCCAAAAGAACAACTACAAGTAGATGAGAAAGTTATGATGTAAGGACATGAAGACTAAGCAAGAAATTGTGATTGTAACTTCCAAAAGTGAAGGAACTTTAGATGATACGGTCAAGGACGAAAAAACTTAGTGTATGCTAACTTTGAGTCAAAGAGGAGATTATTGAAATTTTGTGACTCAAACAACATTTGGTTGAATGAGTCAAATAAGTTAAATAAAAATATATTCTTATTCTATTTTTTTTGAAAGATTTTATATATTATTTAATTAATTAAGTTTTAGTAGATATTTCTCAATATCGGTTACAAATTCTGTATATAAATATTTACTAATGCTCAATAAAATACATCAATTTCTTTTTCATTCTTTTGTCTGTTATGCTTTAAACCCAACGGAAACCAATGCAAGGACACTTCTAGTGAATGTGTATGGTACTGTACAGTTTCATTGCAAAAGTTTCAAAAAGGAACACTAGCACTTGTCTTCTGTTCGAGTAGTATTACTGGTTATTAAACCATGGACAAATGATTTTGGTGTCAGTTATAAGAAAACTAGAATGTAACGAGGGAAAACAATCATATTAAAACAAATTACACTACTGCTGTTTTTATTGTGTAAAATAATCATAGTAAGATTAAAATAACCTAATTTATTTTATCCAAACACTTTCAACACTAAGTCGACCCTAGTTATTGTTGACACAAATGAAAGAAAAATAATACTCAAAGCACGACTAAGATGGAAGAGTTAGGAAACCTTCTTATTTTACTTCTACATAAGGAATCTCAACCTTTTTTTTTGGAAGAAACATGAGAAAAGTGATCCTCTCATGTTAAATAAAGGAGTAAACATGTTTCTCGTTTCTTAATTTTAAATGAACATTAAAATTAATTTCTCTTTAAAACTTTAATCCAATTTAATCCATTAACTTAAAAAATGTATAAAGTTAGTTATTTTAACCAAATTTTGTCAGATTTATTTAATATTTCAAACTTATTCCATAATAATATTGAATTGTTTATCCTATTTGACATAATTTTACTTCAATGTTAATTGAAAAACATATTTAAAACCTTCAATAATCTTGATAAAATTTGGTTAAAATGACTAAATTCACGCAGTTTTGAAAATGAAAGACTAAATTAATCCAAAATTTCAAAATAATTTTAATTTTATATTAAAGTTAAAAGACAAAAAGAATATTTAATCCTCAAATAAAAAAAAGCTTAGATCATCTTAGGTTACCGTCAAACCATTTTCCTTTTATAACTCAATTTTAAAACAAAAATGTCAAGTAATGCATTTTTTTTTATGAATGACTGTTATTTCATGCATGGATAGTGTCATACATTATCATCAGAAGTTTGTGATTACTACACTTACAGGCAAGATTGTCCAATAAAAAATCAAATCGTACATAAACGAACTAACTTTGGAATCCGAATCATAAAATTCATTCACCATAAAACATTACTTCAAATATATCATGATATATAATGTTAAATATAACAATTTTAAACTGAACATAGATAAAAGAATCCAACCATAAGTCTTATAAAATAAAATTATTAGTTACATATCAGTGAAGCCTTTATTTTAGGAAGATGAAAGTGAAACAATGAAATAGCAAAATTATATATATATATATATATATATATATATATATATATATATATATATATATATATATATATAATGCATGTATTGAATAAGCTACTAACAAATAAAACAGTGAAATAACTAAATAGGAAAAGAATAAAGCACTTCTAATTCTTTCATTGATCAATTAAATTTATTTCAATTCTTTTCATGAGTATTGGTGAAAATTAAAATTAAGGAATTGTTGATTTACGTGAATTTTATGGATGGTACGAAATTTTACAGACCCGTTCATTTATCTATCACGAGATTCATCTTAAAACATGAATGGGTAGGTGGCCGAATACTATTGAATTATGGAATCGAATAGCATACAGTAAGATTGTAATCACTACGATCACAAGCTTATACTTAGAAGGGACTTATCTTGGTGGCCAACTTTAATAAAATCTCAGGAACAAGGCGTTTTCTTCGGGGTGCAAAGGGGTCCTTTGTAAGAGCATCACTATCATTGGAGTGTATAACGGCAACTGCATGCTCGAATAGGTAATCACCTCGGAGTGGATCCTGCACAGCATGGTTCAGAATTAGAAATTCCATACACATTGTGGAACTCTGATGCGTGATCGTACGTACAGCAGAGGAAAAAGAAAGAAAACACAATTTATACAAAACAAACTTTTCTCTATATTTCATTACCATAATGGTATAAAGACCTACGTATATTATAAGTTAAATCCAAACATGACATCCGTATAGTATTCTAACAAAAAAGAGTACTAGTTTTCTACCGGAAAGATTCCTATATGACCAAGAATCTAAACATCACAGGATTCTAATATTTCTAGGGGGCATGTTATTGATAGAAGGCTCATTGTCAATTACTGCATATCATGTAGAGGAACACTGTTATCAGCCAATTTCTTCTTGCAGTTCTATGATTTCTCCTTACATCTTCCATAGATTTTGGAAACGTAAAAAATGTCCCTCCATACAATTTTCGAAGATTCCCAAAATATTTGGAATTTGAGATTTTACAATCTAGAAAAAAAATTATTTTGGATTCTACAGTATAGAATGTATTTCCAAACTGTAAGTGAAAAATAAGACTAATTTATTATTCTCAATCATAAAAAATACATTATGATACTCTCTATTTGTAATAATTTAATTCTCCTAAAAAGGAAAATAGGAAAACTAGGAAAGTAAAATAAAATAAAAGATTATATATCTAATTCCTCCAATTAGGAAGATTCTAAAGATATTATCTCAAATTACAACACTTCCCCCCTCAAGCTGAATCATACAAGATTGTATGAACCAAGCTTGAAATAGTTAAACTCAATTGTAGAGAACATCAATAAACCAAATTTGACAGCAATGGATGAGGATGAACTAGCACCATGAAACTTCAACTTGGACAGCAATGGACGAGGGCGAACTAGCACCATGAAACTTCAACTTAGACAGCATGGACGAGGGAGATTTCCATAAAAAATGGATGATGACTTGCAGCAGCAAACAACAACAAACAACAAGAACAGATGAAGGGCCTCCAATAGCGAGCAACAACAAACTGTAGGGACTTAACTACCATAAACAATAACAAACCTTCAAGGCTGATGAATTCTTGACTGAAACATTACAACGACAACGGCATTAAAGCACCCGCCAACAAGGCTGATGAATTCTTGACTGAAACATTACAGCTACAGAAATAGATTCCCCTTCATGCCACAGGCCAACGAGGACATCACACTTGCAAGAGAGAATCACAGAATTGTGGAGACAAGCTTGGCCACAGGTGTTAGGGCATTCAGCGGCACAAGTGGCAGAGACGTCGGCAAGAAGCACCACTCAGTGCCGCACAAGAAAGAGGAAGAAGAAATCCATTGGTGGTGGCAGAAAGCCCGTGAAGGCAGAGAACCCTTCTCAATGGAGAAGAAGATGACGGAAGAAACACAACAAACATTGTCGCCCAAGAAGTTACCGAAACATTTACACACTTCGCAATTGTTAGTGTCTTTCCTTTCGTCAAACAATTGGAAGGCAGAATGGGAGGGAGGAAGAAGAAGTTCATTGACAAGAAGAACTCTGCCACTTTCCAGCTCATCGCTCGCGACGCCTCTGACCCATTTTTTCCCAATCCAACTACATCTTCGTCCGCGTTGACAACAACCCCGTTTCCTTCCCCGACGCTGAAGATGTCGGCTTCAACGATGCTACTGGTGACTACAACGACTACGATGGAGTTAGCAGTGGCCCATTGCCCGAGGACGTCAGGAAGTAAATTCTGGAGCTAAGTGGTTTTTGAGAACGTTCGGGAAACGGACAATGAGGGAAAATGGAAGGCTAAGGCCCCCCTACAAATTTGGAATCGGAGGCCTTCTTCACAATTTTTCAGCGAATCAATTTCCAGGTGCAACTGGATGGCAGCTTTCAGGATGGAGAAGAAAATAGCGGAAGCAGTAGAGGTAGGAATGACAACTGACTGTGACAGCAGCGGACGATGGCCAGCGGTGGACGGTGGTCGGCGGTGGCAGGCTATGATCGACAGTGGAGATCGATTGGGTTGCAGCTGGCGACGGCTGGTTCAGTGGAGGCAGTTGCCTTTCTAGGGTTATGTCTCTTTGATTCTGGGTGCATATGAATGGAAGCCAATGAGAATGCCAACGTTTGGGCATTAAAGAAGGACCCATTCTAATTTTACTGGGCCAAAGTATGGAAGAACGACTTCTTTAGCTGTTATCGGAGGAAACCAACTTGTTGTTGGTCATGAAGATTCTAGGTGGCTCTTGTGAAAGACACTCAATTGATCTAAGGATCATAAGCATAAACTTGGCTACGGAAACTGGAGTAGGATTGTCCATTGAAGGTACAAAGCTACTGGTTAAAAAAGAGATTTTTAGGGGGCAGCCGGCGGCCATGGCGGCCGGCCACTGGCGGACAGCAAAGACGGCAGAAGTAGATCAGACAAGCTCTGATACCAAGTGGAAAATAAGACTAATTTATTATTCTCAATCATAAAAAATTCATTATGATACTCTCTATTTGTAATAATCTAATTCTCCTAAAAAGGAAAATAGGGAAACTAGGAAAGTAAAATAAAATAAAAGATTATATATTTATTTCCTCTAATTAGGAAGATTCTAAAGATATTATCTTAAATTACAACACTGTACACTTAATGTATTTTGGAATTGTACATTTCAAAATATATTCTAAATCATACAATTCAAAATGTTTTTAGGTGCACTAATGATTGATTAGTAGATGCCAGTTCAAATTGTTAGTGTTGGGAGACTGCTGAGCTTAAGGAGAACATGTTGTGTGAGTGGAATTGGTTAAAGGGTTCGGCGTTATATGAGGGGATAAGTTTGGCAGAATTAAGGGTCGTGTGGGGTTTGATTAGATGAGGACAAAGTGGGTGTAGCAAAGGCAACAATACCTCGTTTTCTCTATATTAAAGTGGTTTGGGAAGTAGAGAAGAAATGAGTGTGGAGTTGGGGAAGAGAGTGAGTCTCAGGTTTACTGGGTTGGTTTGAGAGGTTAGTTCAGGTGGCTGATGTATGAAGGTAGGGGGAGAGGATTCATGATACGATCAAAGAAGAGAGATGAAAAAGATGAAGGTGGATTCATGAGGAAGGAGGCAGAGTTAGTTTGTAGGTGACTTTGTCGATCGGCAGATCACCATGAAAAGTACACAATTTCATGGCAAGTTTGTTGGAGGGACGTGGAGAAACACGAGCCTTGATGATATGATGCAGAGACAGAGGGCCTTGTCACCTGGGTGGAAGACATGATGGCAGCATGTTTTAGAGGCCACAATGGTCATTCGTTGACAAGTGCAATTCAAGTTTTGTCGTAGTTGGTAGAGCATTTTGGTATGTTCTTGTAGGGAGTGGCCAAGGACAGGACTGTAGTGATATCGTTGACATAGTCTAGTATGGACAATGGCGGGCGGTCATAGAAAGCTAGGAACAGGGTGATGTTGATGATGAAATCGTGCGAAGTGTTATACCAAAATTTGGCCAGATGAAGGAATTGTAACATGTGTGAAGGTTGTCACTGGAAAACAAATCAGGTAAACCTGGTAAACTTTTGTTAATCACCTGTGATTGGTCATCCGTTCGGAGATGGTATGCGAATACTAAATGAGTTGGTCGCTTTGTAAGTGAAAGGGCTCATTCCAAAAATTACTAAGGAATAGCAAATCATGTTATGATATGATTCACTTCAGAAGACCATGCAACTTGGAAATCTCAACAGAAAAGTAAAGGACCAACTGCGAGGTTTCTATCAAATATTGACTCCACTATTTGACCACTTCTATGATAACCAACAATCCACGGGCATAGATAGAGGTGACTTGCGTACATGCACACGACTTCTTGCTGAAAAAGGTAATGAGATGGCCATTTTGGGAAAGGACAACACCAAAAACCATACCAAAGACATGGTTTCTATTAAAATAAGAGACATGAGAGACATAGGCTGAATCCTTAATGTATATTGAACACATAGGATTATGCTTTTATAAATAGGAAAAATACAAAGAGATGGGCCACAACATAAAAAACTTCGATTGTTACTTTAGTTCTTGAGAAGGAGTGAAGGCAGGAGATAATAACTCATTGAAGTCATGGAGAAAAGCATGAACGCTACCCAAGTATTCAGCCATTGTACCATCAAAACATCTAGGACCAACATTACTTAGGATATTTTGACAAAATACCATAAAAGTATTGAGTATCATTGGTGTATAACAATTTGACCAATTCCCAAACTTCTGAACATGTCTCATAAATAAGCACGAAGAATTTGTTTCAGTGATGAATGAATAATAAAGTTGAATACAATTCATAATTGAGCATCATTTTTTAACCAACAAGAAAGCTCATTTTCAGTAATAGTAGCCACACTCATTAAGATGATCAACATAACCTTAACTCTTAAGCCAAAGTCTAATGTATGATGTCCAATTATCATAATTAGTTCCATCCAATTTATCAGTGGATAGATGCACATTAAGATAATTGGTATATGTTAGAGATTTCACATTGACTAAAGATAAATCAAATTTATAATATATAAGTGGGGGAAATCTCACCTTACAATTCAGTTTTGTAAGATTGAGTTAGATTTAAAGTTCACTTCTTAAAATAGTATCAAAGCAACCCGAAATCTATCCTAACGAGATTTGTTGTTTGTTGAACCTATCTTGCCACTCATTATGAGACCATTATAAATGTCTACTCCCATATACATGAGGAGGTTTGTTGGCGATCCATTGTTAATTAAAGATAAGACAAATTTATAGTATATAAATTGATGCAAATCACATCTTATTAACCGATTTTTAAGGTTGAGAAAGGCTTAAAGTCCACTTCTTAAGAGTATAGATGGATGAATCAAACTTTCGAGCAACAAAAAAGACCATAGATGATTGTAGAGATAGAAAATAATTACCAAGAGAGAGAAACAACCTAAAAATAGTGAAAAAATTCCAACGAGTCCTTATCACAATGAAAGTTATAGATCCAGAAAGAGATAGAGGATTAACCAGGCTCTCATAGAATGTTACTATAAAAGAGAGAAGCTTAGGTTGAATCCCTAATGTGTATATAGCATATACAATTATGTGTTTATAAATAGGAAAATACAAAGAGATAGGCCTAAGTTTGTTACATCTAACAAGGTTGAAAAGGAATCAATTCAAGTTTATTAGACAAAACGTTTAGAGCACTACGTATATGGCACATGATTCCTTTTTCAGCTCTATGATTAAAAAGATAGTCAAAACGATAACTTAAAACATGTTGCATAATATAAAGTTTTATATTTTATTTAGTACCCAAAAATTTGAAATCGCTTCACGTTTAACTTACCTGTAGAAACAAATCTGTATGACTCTTCCCCTCACACAAAATCAACTCAGCTCTTGCCCCTGCCTTCTTTAGAGCATCAGCAAACCGTTCACTGCAAAAATCACTTATTAATAGCCCCTCACACAAAGGCAACCGACTTTTTGACATTAATGTTTGTAAGTCTAGCAAAGAAAATTACCACAGTGGATGTTTCATTTCTTAGTAAACAATAGCATTCCATCTTTGTGTTTAATAATCCACAGAGATAACACAAGTACCATAGAAAAGAAAGAAGAACCCACAAAGTCATAAAAGTTATTTAGTTCTATGATAACCAGAGATCATCAAACTCTTCCTGTGCTGTTATTAGTACAAGCCAAGATCTAAAGAGGGTTAAGTTAGGTACATGACAGTCAAGTAACCCTTTCAATCTTTACGTTGCAACAATGATCAGGTCTTATTTATAGTGTGGCAATACACCGCAGAAGAATACAATTGAGACCTTCAGAAGTTTCCTTGAACAGAAAAAAAGTATATGATAACCAATCTTTTTATGAACAAAATATAATAACCAGTGAATTTCAATTCATAGACTAACCTAGCTACTGATGGTATGGAATAATCTGCAGTTCCATGGACCAGATATACTGGTGGGAAGTGAGGAATGGCACTTTTGAGACATGGATCTTGAATTTTAATTTCAGGTGAATATACCGTCAAAGACTCTTCACCTTCCATTATGCTGAAATGATAATCAGTTATAAAAACGGAAAAAGATAGCCTCATAATGAAACTTGGTTTTTCAGGACATACCTCAAAAAGATCTGACGATACAAGCCTCGATTGTCGAAGTGATCCACTAAATCCAATAAGTTGTATCTGCATATATGTGTTGAAACTGTTAATAGCATATCCTTAACAGGTCTAAACCAATTTATCGGGGTGCATAATTCAGAAGCAGTCATAAATGATCTCTTCACACAAAAAAGAAAAACAGAAATCTGTTTCACTCTTTTTCACATAAGTAAAATGAAAATGTACCATGGAAACATGCAAGGGATTAAACATTGCACCAATAAACCATAAAGTTCACATCACCATAAGCATATGGAATAATATTTTACTGCATCCACCAAGATTATCAGACTTCAAAGTATACATAAACTTGTTGAAGCTCCGTCAACTTGACTTGTAAGAGTTTCCTTCATAAGAAAAAAATTATAAAATAACATACTAATTTAATATTTTAATATTGTAATTAAGAAAAATAGGTAAAAAAAATGCTTAATTAAGTTCTAAATCCCTCATAAATTTGAGTAATTTTAATCGAATCCCTATTAAATTTTATTGGACTATTGAGTACTAAAACATTTAATATCTTTTAATAGAGTTGCTGTCATTTTTGTGTTAATTGGATGATATGACTATTCTCCTGTTCCATCATCTTGCTTTTTTGTCTTCATGTGTTAAGAAATGTGAGGTGATATGGCTAATATAAAACAATATTGCACTGAATTTAAAATAACAAATGACTTTTATTGCTTTTATTGAAAACGTGTTGGATAATAAAGGATTGTTACCCTCACCTACATCATTGATGATGACAACATTATGTTAAGACAAGATTATCTATAAGACAGGACCGTCTCAAGGGTATATGAGAGGAGGAAGTATTTGATAGGACCCTAAGTAGTAATGAGTATTTGATAGGACCCTAAGGGTATATGAAAGGAGGAAGAGAATTATAAACAAGACATGATGGTTAGGAGGAGGGAAAGTTAGTTAGGTTGTTTGGGGGGGGGGGGGGGGGGGGGGGGGGGGGGAGAGTGTCTCAAGGGGGACACATTTTGTTTGTAAGTGTTTGACAGGAATAATACATCCTGTGTGAAGGAAGGATTGCTTCCTTGGTAGCTATTGAACATTGTCTTTTGTTCTTCAGAAATCAATACAGTTTACTGTTTTTGGGAATTATGTGTGTTGAGTGCTAACCAAGGGTATCTTGGGTTTCTTACTGCCAAGAAACCTATCAAAGTGGTCCAACCTACCGAATCTCTGAAGGGGGCAGTCATGGAAGGGAGAATGACCACACTAGAAAGAATGGTCAGCAAACAAGGAAGGTCCTTGGACGATTTACGGGAGGAGACCAGAGAAAGACATCAAGAACTCATGGATACGATCAAGGTTCTCATGAAAAAAACAAAGAACTCGGAAGGGAATTCGAAGGGCAGTCAGGGGTCGGTTAATGGGGAAAGAAGGGGAAGATGGGATGAGTTGGAGGAGGAGATGGAAGAAGAAAAAGTGGAATTAAAGAAATGCTGGATGAAGAGAATAGAATTACCTATATTTGAAGGGGCTCATCCAGTGGGCTGGATATCTAGAGCAGAGAACTTTTTCGAAATTCAAAACATTTCAGCAAAAGAAAAGATAAGGTTGGCCTTCATTAGTATGGAGGGAGGAGCCAGCTATTGGTTCCAATTCTGGAAAAAGAAGACCAAGAATCCTTCTTGGGAGGATCTAACAGAGGCTCTGATAAGGTTTGGAGGAAGAGAGAGGTCCACTGCTTTTGAAAAACTGGCAGCAATAAGGCAAAATGGGTTTATGGAGGATTATATTCAAGAATTTGAGAGGCTAGTGGCGCAAGCCACTGAGTTGACAGAGGAGCAGCTATTGGGACACTTCTATGCGGGTTTGCAAGGGAATATTAGGAGCCAAATTAGGGCCCACAACCCAGAGAATTGCTAAGGGCTATGGAGATAGCCAAGGATGTAGAGGAGGTTACAGAAGATCCCAGACAGGACAAGGGAGGGACCAATAGGGGAACTCAATCTTTTAGAAGATATCAAGGAGGGATTGGGGCTGTGTCCAGAACAGAGACGCACAGAAGGGCAAAAAGTGGACAGGGCACTAAGAGTAACATAAGCTCCGCAAGGAAAGAAGGTGTTAATACCACAGTGAGTTCCAAGATAAGAAGTAATTCAGTAGGAGATAATAGAAGCAGGGGGATAAGGAATCTTCCATACCCAAAATATATCCAGAGAAGGGAAGAGGGAAGATGTTTTCACTGTGGTGATCCTTCTAGCCAGGCCACAAGTGTCCAGAAAAGAATATTAGGATCTTCATCATGGATCAAGCACCCTTATTCAGCCAAGACTATTGCAGAGGCTTTCGTGAGGGACATAGTAAAACTACATGGAATACCCTCCTCGATAGTTAGTGACAGGGATCCAACCTTCCTTTGTCTGCTCTAGAAGGAGTTGTTTAGATTACAGGGCACAAAGTTGTTGATGAGTACTGCCTACCACCCTGAAACAGATGGCCAGACAAAAGTTTTAAATAGGACTTTGGAGACCTATTTAAGGTGTTTTAGTTCGGAAAGCCCAAAAACTGGAGCTATGTGCTCTCATGGGCAGAATACTGGTATAACACCAGCTACCAAAGTGTGGCCAAGTGCACTCCCTTTGAAATAGTGTATAGGAGAGCTCCTCCGTCCCTAGCTTTGTGCCAGGTGAAACAGAAGTGGAAGTAGTGGCACAAGAGCTACAACATAGGGATGAAGCCCTTAAGCAGTTGCAGTATCATCTAGAAAGGGCGTAAGACCATGGCCAAATTTTCCAACAGAAAATGCAGCCCATCAGTGATGAAGGAGGGGGACTGGGTTTACTTGAAGATCAGACCCATAGGCAAGCCTCCATGCCTACCAGATTACATCCCAAGCTGTCAGCAAGGTATTACAGCCCTTTCCAAGTGATAAAATAGGTGGGACCAGTGGCGTTCAGGTTACAGCTGCCAAAGACAGCCCGTATACACCCTGTTTTCCATGTATCTCAACTCAAACTGGCGGTGGGGACCCACCAAGTTGAGAGGAAGCTACCGGAAGATTTACAAGAAGGAAGACCAGAATGTAATCCCCTCAAAATGTTGGAAAGAAGGACCATTCAGTTGCACGGAGAGGCAGTGCCACAGGTGCTCATTGAGTGGCAGGGAGAGGGATCGGAAGCTGCTACATGGGAGGATAAGCCGACCATGAGAGTCCAATTCCCAGATTTCCACCTTGAGGACAAGGTTGTTCAAAGGCCGACGGGTAAACACCACTGACAATGTTAGGTTTCTTGATTACAAGGAACCGATAACGTTCAGTTTTACACCCACAAACACCAATTTTGTCAATACTCAGCACTGGAAACAAAGCTATTATTCCAACACCAGCAAAGTACACAAATACAACCGAGGGAAATGTTTCCCTTCACATAGGAGGTCACTAATCCTGTCCAGCCTCTTAAATTAACAAAAAAGTGTCCTCTAAAAGACACGCCCCTACCCATATATAGTCTTCCCACTAAGGAGACTATAGCAACCCAAACCACCTAAAAACCTATGTTTTATTTTTAACAACCTTCCTCCTAAAATAGACCTTCATAGTCCTATAAGACGATCTCACTAATTTCGCATTGTTCCAATCATATGTAAGCACAGGAACAAACATAAGGTGCATTTCTGATACCATCTCAAAATTAGAAGAAAATAATTTTTCTTATTTGGTGCCAACATATATATGATATATATACATACATTGATTGGATAATTAGGACACAAGCACAGCCCATTCTAGGAAATAAATCTGAGATTGTGGGATTGAAATGCTAGTAATAAAACCAAGATACAAGTCATACAAAATTAAAACTAACAGGAACTAAATCTGAAACTTCCTTAAATATCTCAATAGAATTTGATCCACCCCAGAGATGCCTTAAATTGCTCCCTAATTTCAATTTTCTATTACAAAATTTAAAAACATATTCTATAATTATTAAATAATTAAAGTATTACTATTTCTTAATTCCTATTTCTTAATTCCTAATTCTAATTTTCAATTAAAAATTAAAAAGAAAAATAGTTTATATAATTTAAACTAGAACAAAGTGTAGAACAGATCAAAACACCTTAGCCACAAGAGAGCAGCTTACAACGACGCAATGAGAGCAAACCATGCACGAAGCACCATTTATTTTTGGATCCTTGTCAAGGGTTTTCACTTGGGAGATTTTCATATTTTACCTTTTAATTGGGAGATTCTCGGTCAAACTCTTCTAATTTGGGCTTCTATTGGTATTACTTTCTTGTGTTAAATATTTAGGGAGTGGTTCTACACTTTTCCTGCATAAGAGTTTCCTAATTTTTCAAAAACACGTTCTTTTCTCTTCTTATCTTTCTGGTTTGACCACTCATGGAATACAACATTTCCATTGTGCAACATTCTAGCCCTTTGTTGTCCAATATTCATAACCGTTAAGCAACAGTGATCATGTGAATGAGAAGTTAAGTTTTCCACTTTTCTTAAGGCGCATCTTAGTATAAAAAATAACTTCGAAATTAAAGGACAAAAATTCTACGAAGGAAATGCATCAATATGTTCTAGACAATCTAGAATGAACATATACTTGTTGAAATTCACCATTTCAACAAAATTCAAGATATAGATGAAACACTAACCAAAGTGTCTTACCCTCCAGATAAACCAAAATAAGCTTTGATCTGCGAAATGCTCCAAGAAACATTCTCTCCTTTATTTGATTCTCTGGCTGCTTGCTCCAGTAAAGCGCAAGAGGAAATATGAGCACCGGCAGATTGTCCCATTAGATAAACTCTGTTATATAGTTATTTAAAAAAAAAATTAATAGATCAATCTCATTGTTGAATGTCCAAATATATGACGAAAAGGAATCTTGTATCATAGTAGCACTCCACCTATTAGGGTCACCTCCATATTTAGCTATGTTGTTGATGATAAAGGAAATTCCCTGACAAGTATCATTTATCATGTCACTGATAGTCCCTTGAGGAAAATTTCTACACTCAAAAAAAAAAAAAAAAATCTATTAAATGCTAAACATAGCATTTTATTCGAAAACTAGATGTAACAATTATCTTGTTTGTACCCTTTATTATATAACTAAGTTGTAACATTGCGTAAAAGAAATCTCGTCCTTTGGAACAACTATAAGATTAAGATTTCAATTACCGAAATGCTAATAGTAAATGTGATGTACTATATTTCTAACTTAAAAACAAATTATGAATTAAAATGTGCATAGTCAAAACTATTAAGTTCAGGACATTGTGTGATACAAGCACCCTTGTAGTTATCATTTATGAATTTCCCGGACTAAATGTCCTAGAAATAGACATAAAAAAACCCAATTTGTCCATAAAAATACCTCAAACATAGAGCAAGTCAGACCAAATGTAAATTGTAGACTCAATCTTGCACTGCTGAACTGAGACCAGGTACCTGTAATCTAAGCATGCCACTATAATGCCTCGTTCTGCCAACTGTAGTCCTAAAAGGGCACCCCATGCTTTATACCTAAATCAAAACCCAACGCAATTATTTCAACTTTTAAGAGATAAAAGATTGCTGAATAGGTTTACATACACGCATAAACTAAAATTCTAGCTATGCCATGGTGCAGGAGACCAACTATATTATGGCATCACAAAGTGTGACATGAACCAAATCATTCAAGTCAGTAAATTTCTAAAATTCAATTTCAAAATTGAAGCAACAATTCATCATAACCACTTGTAGTATTTTGTCGACCCCCTCTTAGAAAAAGGATAAAACCATAATAAAAAGATTTAACATTTTATTAGTTATGTAACACGTAAAGAAAAATACAGAGGGAGAGTAGCTACCCCTGAAAGCAGAAAGACCGAAAAGCCAAAAGAGAATCACCAAAAAGGGACAGGAAATAACAAAATAAAGGGGAATATTGTGCTAATGTAATGGAAAGGTACGGAGAGAGAAAAAAAATATCTTTTATATTCTTTACTCTGATATATCCTAATAGCCCCCCTCAAACTCAAAGTCCAATTGCATGAGAAATATCAGTCACATTGAGTTTGTCTTTGACCAAAGTAAATCTAGTTGGAGAAAATGGCTTCATCAGAAAATCTGCCCGTTGATCCAAGGCTAGAATATGATAAACCTGAATTTGTTTGGAGAGAAATTTATCATGAACAAAGAAGACATCAACTTCCAAATGTTTAGCGTGACTGTGAAAACAAGGTTTTGATCAATGACCGCTGTACTTTGATTGTCACAGAGTAAGATCGGAGTAGAAAAGGGAACACACAGTTCTTGTAGCAAAGCTTGAATCCAAGTTAACTCAGCTGTGGTTTCAGAGCTTCCATACTAGACCTAGCTATAACTTATTGTGTACAGGATCACCAAGAGATTAAATTAGACTTTAAAAAAATATGGGGCCAGAGGTGGATCTGCTGTCATCAATGTTAGAGGCCCAATCAGCATCACATAGTGCAGTGACAGAAAGAGGTCTACCTACTGCAGCAGATTTCATGAGAAGACCATGCAAGGTGGTTCCTTTTAAGATACTGTAGTGAGAATCAAGGTGGAAACAACAAGGGATGAAGACACGGATTAAGTAATACAAACTTGGACTTGGCTTGCATGGGTTAAACATTAACAGGTCAAGGACAGGAGGATTAGTGGGTGACACAGATCAAGGATGATGGTCACCAAGATGATGACTAGCATCAGAAGAAAAAAGGATGTTGTGACGGTGCCACAGGAAGAACAAGAGACGATAAATCTGGAGTATTATGAAAATAGTCAGACCACAAACTATTCTTGGCAGGACTTAGCTCAAAAAGAACACAGTACGGAAACTGTTGTTCATTGAAAATGACATCTTATGGAAATGTAAATGGTGCCACAAACAGAAAGTCAAACATAATGTTATCTTGATTGAAATTCTTTAAATTAGGATTCACCCAATTGTTAGGTATTTTGGTGTTAGCCTGAGAAGGATTGAGCTAGACATGATGCAATGTGGAATGATCATAGAAAAGAAGAGATACAAGTGGTTGATAAGTTGCATCATACCTATAGAAGCAAATGTTAGCAGTATGGCCATTATCAAACAGATTTGGCATGGAATATTTGCAAAGTGTTCACCATGACCTCGAGTAAGACAACCACCATCCCCACCGATGGTGTCGCCTTGGCCTCCACTAGCATGAGCATAACCACTATTAGTGAAGTAGTTGGTACATATCCTTGAGTGTAGTTAAGAGCAGGAAAGAAAGATTTCTTGTTAAATCGGGTGGCACAAGATTCATGAGCAAGAAGAGTGTCCACTTTAGTAACAAAAGTAGTAATGAACTTGCTTTTAATAATAGAAATGAGTGGTGCACACTCAGGTGGTAAATCTCCAAGGATATGGCATCAACATTCTCTTCAAGCAGAACAGAGTATACCCTCAAGTTATTAACAATGGTTTTGATGTGAGATAAAAAATCTCGCATCATCTTGCCATCAAGAGATACACAGTATCAGGACGAAGTTGTCAAGCACAAGTTTTTGTCTAAAGATGAAAGTACTCATGAATCATGTCCCAAATGGTAGGATTGTCTCAAAATATTAACGCAAAAGAGAATTTAATAATGTTGATTGAAGCCATGTAAAAAGCATTTGATACTAAACTTCCCAAACTTCATATGGTGGATTCACAAGATCAATATCTTGATTAGAGAGATATAGTGGAGGAATTCTAAGACAAGCAATGAATGGTGAACTCAATGTGATTTAATAATGGGTTCAACTTGTGGAGGCCAACGAAGATAGTTGGAGTCATCAAGGTTTTCAGCAAGGGAATTGGAAAAGGAATAAGGTGCAGAAGCAGTGGGATTAGCAGTAGCCACGACCGAAAAGAAATAGCCAAGGTTAAAAAAAGTTAAATGTTGCCGTGAGGATGAAATGCTAAGATACCAACTTAGAGAAAAGTTAAAACCGTAATATTCAACATAATGTTTTATTATTTCTGGAACAGGTAAAGCATAGTACAAAGGGAGTATTTATAGTAGCTAGCCTTGAAAGAAAAAAGACCAAAACAGCAAAACAGGATCACTAAAAAGAGACAGCTAGAAATAGCAAACTCTGGGGAATATTGTGCTAGTGTAACGGAACATTACAAAGAGAGAAAAGAATATATTCTTTACTCCAATATATCATAATACCCCCATAACCGAATAATGTCGTAGTATGTTTCAAAGCATCATCAACAGCTTGCAGTTGCTTTTTGCTAAGACTTCACCCATAGATAAAACTGCTTGTGACTTGAAAATGAATTACTGTTGCATGTACTGAATAAGAATCAACGCTATACAAAGAGAAAATTAAAACATGAAAGCAAAGCCATGTAGACATTTCAAACTACTCACCCAATAATCCATGCTCCCCCAGTTACAAATATCAAAACTGGGTTAGGTTCACCAATATCAGATGGTAGATACAGATCGAACCTGAAAAACCACAATTTACATGACTATCAGGCACACAATACATTAAATGATCAACATCCCAAGATATCGGCTGGTAGATATAGAACGAACCTAAAAAACCACAATTTACATGACTATCAAGCAACAATACATTAAATGACCAACCTCACAACATGTATTACCAGTGTTTTAATTTACCTGTTTCTAGGCTGATCTCCATAAACAAGGCTTCGCTTTACCTTGGGTGAGGAGAAATAGTAATATGCAACTGCAGAAAGTCAAAAGTAAGAGAAAGAAAACAAAAATAAAAAGATACATTTTCTATTAAAGATCATGTTAACAACTTTTTTACAATAGATTATGTGTCTCTATTTTATTGATTTGTATATTTAAAAACAAACCAATCACGAGCTACCACATAAACTTTATAAAAAGAGGTTATAAAAAAAAAAAGTTGTTAAAAAAACATTTTCCTTCTACTAATATTGCTGGATACATAATATGTGTGTGAAATTTCGCACACCTCCCCAAGTGGAAGGAAAAACAGTAACATGTAATATAAAAGAGCCAAGTGTCAGGAATGGCAGTCAGATTATCATTTAATGCATAAGAATATTTATGATGATCTATCCATTGTTGGAAGCTTCCAAAGTAAATTCAGAGCTTAACATTTTCATTATTGATGATAAGAAAAGAGAAAATCACAATTATATTAAGCAAACCTTGTAAAAAACCGGGCATGAGTAGCAAGGCATAACATCCAAGAGCAAGTAATTGTGTAATCCAACGGTAACCAATCCTGAACAATGTATCAACAGAAAATCAGACATGCCACAAGGCACAAAGAACTATAGGGGATGTTTGAGAACTAATTATTCGCAGTTCTTGAACGACAATTTGTAATTGCGTAAAACAGACAATAGCTGAAGCGAAATTACAATAATAAAAGAAAGTCATATTATATGCAAATAATAATTCGAGAGATTATAGGAAAAAACAAATAACAAATAAGCGAAGAGATTACTGAAATTTGACGCACTCACCCGAGGTAGCGAAGAAGCGTGATGGCGAGGCGAGTAATCAAGTAGGTTTCTGCAGCGACGTGGCCAATGTTTCGGCGTAAAGATTCTTGCCGAGCTAGGTGAGGCTGGAGCACGGTTTTTCCGGTGACAAGGCAGGGCATCGTGCGGTAGTTGGTGGAAACGGAGTCTGCAGTTATCACCTGGGCGTCAATGTCATCCGGCGGGAGCGTGCGGCGGCGACTGGAGAGGGTGGCCATCGCCGGCGTAGGCTGAGAAATCGGAGGGTGTATCGGATCGGAAAAGAGTAAATTATTGCATTGGTTTTGTATGTTATGAAGCGCCAACGTTGATTTTGTTACATAAGCAAATATATCTATAATAAATATATATATATATATATATATATATATATATATATATGTGTGTGTGTGTGTGTGTGTGTGTGTTTATATATAGCGGGTGGTGCAGATGGACACGGAAATGGATTCAAAGCAACTGGATTTTCACGCTTTCTTTTGTAATGGTCTGATTCAGATAATAGGAATCGGATTTTATGTACTCGCCCCTCCATGCTGTCGTGAAACTTATGACAAAATTATACTATTTTGAAGACTTCGATCTATTCTTCTTGAACTAGTTTGTTTTTCATTTTAGTTTCTAGGATCTTTTACTTTTATAAAATTTAAGACTTAAATGTTATTTTATTCTCTATTTTTAAATGTAAAATTTGTTTTTCGAATGTTTAATATTAAGTCACGTGCCAAGTCATTCTTACGTGTTTTATATTGGATTTTAATTTTCATTAACTTTATTCATTTAGTTTCAATTTTTATTAATTTGATTTCATTTACTTCAATTTTGTTTCTTTATTGTGATTAAATTTAAGTTTTATTAAAATTCACATTTTTATTGAATATTTTTTCATTATTTTAAACCAACTCTCACTATAACATTGAAATATGATTATTATATTTATATTTTATTTTTTTACAGGTAAAAATTAAAATATAGTTGGTTTAAAAATATTGAAAAAAATTTCTTCTAATTTTAAAAATAGTAGAGAATTGTCCTCCTAATTTGAAAAATAAAGTACAATTTTCCTTCAAATTTTAGAAATAAATTAGAATTCTTCTTCTAATAATGAAGAATTTTTCTTATAATTTTAAAAGTAATGAAGAACTTTCCTTCTAATTTCAAAAATAATTTTCCTTTGAATTTTAAAAGTAATGTAGAATTTTCCTTCTAATTTTAAAAATAATGAAGAATTTTTCTTTGAATTTTAAAAATAATGTAGAATTTTCCTTCTAATTTTAAAAATAATGAAGAATTTTCCTTCTAATTTTAAAAATAACGAAGAATTTTCCTTCTAATTTTAAAAATAATGAAAAATTTTCCTTCTAATTTTAAAAATAATGAAGAATTTTTTTTTTAATTTTAAAAATAATAAAGAATTTGTTTGTTTAATTTTAAAGAAATGAAGAATTTTCCTTCTAAAATTTAAAATTGGGACTAAACTAAATAAAATTAACGAAATATTTTACTAAATTGAACAAAATTAACGAAAATTGGAACTGAATTGAATACAAAACACTTACATTGTAAGACCCTAAGAAAATGAGGTAATTAGGAATTAATGTAGTTCTGAGATTTGAACATTTATTGTTTGGTAATTGATGTTTAATGATTAGATGTGATTTTGAGACTTGGACATTAGGGTTTATGTATCTACGCCTCAATGTTGAGTCTGGTTGTTGGAATAATCTATTATCTTAAGTGATAATCAACTATTCCATCTTGCGTGATGTTTTTGGGTAATTTTCACTGAGATAATCGATTATCAAAAGTGATAATCAATTATCACAATGTATTTTTGTGAAAATGGTGAATTTGATGAGGAATGAATGTGGACCAAGTATGGGAAGCAGTTGAACGCGTTGTATTACATTTTTTATTAATTCAATTTAATGTTTCACATGTTTCCTTTTATTTCTATAATTGTTATCTCTTGCTACATTGTTCAATTATGTTTTCACTGGCGCTCAACAAAACCTTTCTACGCTCAACACCAAAGCATTTGCAAAACGCGGCACTCAGTGGTACATTCTGGCACTCAGCATTCTGGAGCTAAAATGCTCCCAAACCTAACTAAAAGAACTGGCATTCAAAGCCATTCTGCTATAGCTTAACACTATATCAAAAACTTGAAAAAGAATGTTGTGATAAAGAGAATTTGACATGTTTAATTTATCAATTTGATACTTTCCCCTTAGTGCTTTGGTTTAAAAATATGTTTACATACAATCGAGCATGTACCAACTTACTCTATTGTGTTAAGACAATATCGTCTAGAGAATCGACCATCTAATCAACCCAAGTTTTGAAGTTTAATAAAAAGTTTTAAACGAAATATTGATGTCCATGAAAAGTTGTTTAAAAGAAATGGTGTTTAAAGAAAGAAATATTTGGTATCGTTTAAATAACGCTTTCTAGACCAAATTATCTAATGAACCAAAGTAATGAACAACGTCTAAGAAAAGAAAGCATCTCTCTTCAGAATTATCTAAGAGACTATATGAGTAACAAGCTAACGTCTTATGAATGAGAAAGTCTATATTTTTATAACACTAAAGCTAAAACAATTTTTTATACTAGTGTTATATCAAGCAAAACGTCTTAAGAATACATCATCTAATGAATTGTAGCTAAATGCTATAGCCTTTGAAGAAACATCTAATAATTATATCATCTGATGATTACACATATTATAGGTTTTATCAAACTATGCATTTATGAATGACATGACAAATAATAAGATGATTTGAACACGCAATACAGTCTAACACTTATTAACGTTTAAAACATTTAATACATGTATGATAAAGTGCTTCAATGTTTGTATACTTTGTTCTTCATATTTGTGCATAGTAGAAAGATATTATCAAAATCATTGCACCCAATAAAAAAACATTGTTAGAGAAGAAGAATATTTTAGGAATGTTTCTCTTGAAACCTTCTACTTTGTCACATCGTACAAGCTTAGTTTTGCTAAAGGCTACGATGAAGCTTTGACCCCTACAAAAAAGACTAAAGTTTAACTTCCTACTTGCTCCCCTGAAGTTAACTTATATATCTAACGATCATCTTTCAAGAGAAGCTATATATAGATGAAAACTTGAAGATAAGACAAGAATGATAACAAGAAGCATAAAGTAAGAAAGATAATGAACTCAAGCTCTATGTGCTCATATATCATCTGACGTTGTATATTTCTTTTGAGAGAAAAATCTTAGCATACTTGAGACCAAAAATGGTTAGAATACTTGAGACCAAAAGTGGTTAGAATACTTGAGATCAAAAGTGGTTAAAATTAAAATACTTGTAAACTAGGAGTAATTAAACTCGGACTAGTCATGCTGACTAGGTGAACCAAAAGTGGTAAGAATATTTGTTGTAAATCTGTAGAGGTAAAACACGTGTAATCTTTGAAAAGATTAGTAGAACCCTTTAAGAGTTCTTAAGGCAAAACTAGATGTAGCTCAAGATTGAGTGAACCCGTATAAAAGTCATGTTTATTGCTTTCCTTCCTCAAACGCTTTCACAAAATCCTTTTTAAAACATCTTCATCTGAACTTATATTTTATTTGTTAATCTTTTGAAAACCCGTCAGATGTTACAATCAATCACAACCACTCAAACATATAGTTTTCATCCAATTCACATTAATTTTACATACCAAACCAAATTTCGCAGAAAAAGCCAATTTTATCCCCAATTCATTCTAGCAACACATGCAAATTACAACTAATAATTACAACATAGAACAACATATAAAAACCACAAGTTTAGCTCCCCTCACCTGACTAAATTGTTTAAACAGTTATAAGATAGCTCAATATCTCAAAACTCATAAGATACTCTATCTACACAAAGAAACATAGTAAAAATAATGAGGGTCTACCATTATATCATTATTGAATATAAAGTCGAATAGAAGACTAACATGACACATACAAGAAAAAATAAATTCGATTCAAGAAATAAACATAAAACCAATTTACTCAAATGAAAAACTATAAATTCAAATTAAACAACTCATCGGGAGATCAATGCCATAATTTTGGATCTTTAATAAGACGAACGAATGGTGGGAAAATTTAAAAAAAAGACAAAAACTTTAATAAAAATAATTTAGAGAAATGTATTTTAAAATAATAAAACTTAATTTATAAAAAAATTTATTTATATAACCCATTTTATTATTAAAATAATCGAATCATTATTTTTGAACTATTATGAATTCTAAAATATAATTTTCTAAATCATTACATTAAATATAAAATAAATAATTTTCACTAATAATTTCTAAATTATAATAATAATTGGCAAATAATAAAGTCTGCTTTTAAAATTAAATATACCTATTACAATATTGTTAAAATAATATTATTTTAATTATTAATGGAGATTAAAATACACCTTAATTCATTTTGGTGAAAAATTAGACTAAATAAAATATAATTTATAATTATGGGTCTATGTATTAGTGTACATTTTAAATGAAACCCAGACTATATGACACTGCTGTGTGCGTTTACCATAAGAAAATGACCAAATATATCTAAGGAATTACAGACTGTGTGGTGTTGAAACAGAATCAGCGGAAGAAGAGTGTGGAAAAATGGGAGAAGAGAGAGAAGATACACAGAGGCTGAAGCGAATAGCGGCGGATTCGTACGACTACGACAATGACTCTCGATGGCCTGATTACTGGAGCAACGTCCTCATCCCTCCGCACATGGCCTCTCGTAACGACGTTGTTTCCCACTTCAAGCGCAAGTTCTACCAGCGCTACGTTGTGCGTTTTCTTTTCTCCTTTTATTCTTCTTTACCTCCGTACCCAATTTCTTTGATTCCCTAATTTGCCATCAAGTTTCGATTTTTAAGCCCTTTGGCCAATTGGGTCGTTCTCCTTTCTTCCAATAGGGGTTTTGGGGTTTCTGCAAAATAAAATACTTCATGCCTTTTTTAAATTCTTACTTTACCATTGATGAGTGTTTAGGCCTTGGAATTTGTTTAAGTTCACAATATTCATCAGATTGTGTTCTTTTGTGTTTATTTGTCAATTGTTCTTTTTTAGTTTTAGGTGGGGAGGGGGGAAGGGGGGGTGGCGGGGAGGGTTACATGTATAGTCTATCATAGTAATTGTGGTTGAGTCTATTTGGTAATTCTTATCTGGATGTTACTGAGCCATTTGTAGTTGTGAGTGATGGTTGAATAGCTTGTATTGACTAGTAATATGACCAAAATAGTGTATCTAACTGAGGGGCTGCTCTCATACATGAGTTATTTTTTGGAGTTGAGTGAGACTTAAATCCAAACTCTAATGTGTATATATCTGTGTGGGCCTTTAGAATGTGCGTTATTTTCATTGACTTGGTAAATCGGTTGTGATTGTAGGATTTTGAAGTGTGATGGAAATCTCATATTGACTACTATCCTAATATACTAATATAGTCAAAATAGTGCATATAAGTGAGGACAATCCTTTCTGTTAGCTAATATATATGTGTGTGTTGTGCGTGTGCGCCATCATGTTGTTGTATCAGTAGAATTTTCGGTATTTTAATTGATTTAGTAAATTGTTGTAACTGTTTGATTTCGAACAGGATTCTGATCTGATGGTGGAACCAATGTCAGTCGGTGCCAGTTCATCCCAGCCTGCTCGTTCATCAGCAACCTCATCAACGACGCCCCCAACAAATAATCAACCTCGTGCAAGAAGTTCTGGTGAATATTAGAATACCTAACACAGTGATGCTTGTCTTGGTTTTGTGTTTTTTAGTTCTTTATTGCACGCCTGCCCAAGTCTTATTGTATGTGTTGGATTTTTCTGCAGCATCAACTAATAGAACATCGGGGACTACATCCTCAACTGCAGGTGCAGCACCTTTGCGCTGGGATCGGCAGACTATTATGTTTTCTGTCAATGCTTGGGTATGCTCTCTTCATCGGTCAAGGCATTAATCCATCCTCCACTTTTGTATGACTGTTGACCATTGTGATACCACGTTTGACTGTTTGATTAACTTAGTTCTCTTTCTTACTTGTCTCTGAATAGTTTATGTTAAACTACTTCCAGACTTAAATATAAGCAAAAAAGACCCAATTTACATTGATTAAGTTAGTTCGTTTCATTCAATTTATTGATTTTATGAAAAGTACATTTCCTAAATTGCCCTTTATTATATTTATTGGAGACTGATACGATGATCCTATGCATAAAAAAATGTGTATCTTTTTCTTTTGGTTTTTAGCCTGGCTTGAATGTTCCTATTATTAGTTTATTTCTATGCTTTGTTTGGACATAGGGTTAGGAAAGGGAGCATAATCCCTTCCCACCACACTCTTTATATAAGGAGAGCTCATGTGTTACATTTTGATAACTTTGACTGAATACAAATATGCATGAATTTTTATATTGAGTGTGTCAGAAATGACTATTCTCCATACTTATCTCGTTCTTCCAAATTCCTAGTACTAAATTTTTGTTTATTCTTGAATTTTTTTCTTGTTTTATGGTTTCTGCAAAATTCAAGATCACTTTATACTCTAGAAGAATCTTTCAAAGATTTTATTCAAAATCCAATCTAGCACTCTTCCCTGAAGGTTGAGTGGAGAGATCCTCCAACCCAAGCAAGCCTCACCTGGGTCCTCTCGTCATTGGGTATTAGGTCTTAGATCTGGCATCTTCGTGACAGCTCCTGAATTTCGTAACACTTTAGGAAATTTTCCGCAAAGCTTCAAATTAGTAGTGTAAGTAGCTTTTGAGTCACGCTTTCTTGATCTGCTTCATTCAATGCTTTGGTGATGTAATTTCAATTTGTGGTGCAAGCAAACATGATTCAACTTCTGCAAGCTGTTTCAATTGGAGTGAAGAAGCAACATATGAACTTGATGAAATCCAATTCAGTGCAAAATTGTTGGATCATTTGATAAGCAAAGCAAATTGTGCTTTTGTTCGTATTGATTCAATCCAAGCAGTTCAATAAAATTGTGATTCATAGACAATTGGTCCACTATCATTTATGAAACATTTTCAAATAGTAGAAATGGAAAAGCAAATCCACAAGTAGCTCGAGTATTGATTCAAGCTGTGGTGAAATCAAAATTTGGTTCTATGCGGAACTATATTTAAATTTCAAAAGCACAAGGTGTACAATTGTGGCAAGCAGTGATTCATTTTTTTTCTAATTGGTGTAATTTCTTTGGAGAATCAATCAAAGGTGGTAGATGCTATTGAATCAAGTGTCATTTTCATAGAGGTGATGCAGTATGAATCTTTGAAGGGGTTCAGAATTTAACCTGATTATGGTGCTTGGAAGCTTTGAAATAGTGCAAGCATGATAAGGGTTTATATTACAATTAGCACATACGGTATTTGTGTTTAAGTGATTAAGAAAACTCAAGGAAGATCTCTATTAAGAAAATGCAAGATCTCCATTGGATACGAAGATAATCCCTTAAGTTATTTAAGTATGAAGATTCACTTCACAAGAGTTCAAGAGAAGGAAGAAGAGGATTCAATTGACAAAATAAGAATAGAACAAGAATATAGGAATGAAGGGTGTGGATATAGAAGCATAAACAAGAGCATGAAAAATGTAAAAAGATGAAGAGAAGAGAAGAGGATAGGGAATGGGAAGGAGGCACGCCACTTGGGGGATGGACTAACCCAAGATGAGTGGTGGTTATCGCCACTTGAACCAAGGTTCAAGGTAAGACTAAAGAAAACAAAACATTCTGATAAAGGGCACTCAAACAGCTGAACACTACATAATATGATCAATCCTTTACAAGCGGTGGAGAGATACCCTTATATAGGCATAGATAAGGGACCTAGATGGAATTGTAATGCATTTTCTAAAAGCTAGGTTAGCCCTACACATTCTAGAAACTAGGTCAGTCCAAGAGAGGGCAGTACCTTGGCTTGGAAAGCAAGGAGCCGCACACCGTCTTCTAGAAGGTCAAAGGATGACCTCTCTTGTCTTCTTGGTCCACCCTCCCAAAAGGGTTTTAACATGAGAAAGGAGGTGTCCAAGAGCAAACAAGGTATTGGGCTATGAGTCCCAAAGCTCCTTTCCCCCAAAAAGGGTCTCAACATGAAAAGGAGAGTGTCCAAGAGCAATTCTACAAAACAAAGAAATAAAAATGAGTCTATAATTTATTAAGATATAATGGAAAAAGCAAATTAGAAGAAGAAATGTGAGATGTTTATTTTTCATAAGCACTCTCCTTCATCTTTAGTAGGGGTTAGGGGCTCATCAAAGTAGATTGAATAGGAGAATCAACATGGTGTAATTCAAAGCAGCTACACTAGCACACTGTTTATTTTGTTTTCAATTCAATGAGAATTTAGTTAGTGATTTTGAATTTGGCATTGGCAATGGAAATTGAGTGAAGCGCTTCATCAAACAATTTGGGTGACTTTGAATTCACGTGAATAAAGCATTGCAGTGCAGGTTTTGTTGATTAAATTTGGAGAATTAATATTATTGGTGGCCTTTGAATTATAAATTGAAAGAGGATTTATTAATTTCTAGCAGCTGGCAATAGTGTGATAAAATTGGAGAGTTGGAATGAGTTTCAAATGTGTTTAGGGATTTAGTAATGGGTTTTTTCAGTGCTTGTGAATCAAAGTATGAATCATAAGCAACGTGGTTGATTGAAGAATTATTTTAACTTGGTGAACATCATCTGGAGTAATTCAAGAAGTGATGGAATAAGTTCTCCAAGCTATATGACTCAAGCAAGGTGGAGACTTCCAAATGGGTCGGTGGTTGCAAAAGCTTGATGGTTGTGGGAATATTGTGCATATGTGGTGGGTTTGATGTGGTGAGATGGTGGCTCCTCCTCCAAGCTATATGACTCAAGCAAGGGGGAGAGATTATGGTGGTGTTTGGGTGCTTTCAAGAGAGGTTGGACCAACTCTTAAGGAAGGGTGGCTAGAGGAAACCTAGATGGGATGCTCTAGCCTTGGTGACCTAAGTTGAGTAGTATGGCACAAATTTGGCTTCATAACAATACTCACTTCAAAGGTGAATTTACATGAGAGGAGACACCTCTATTTATAAGCTTAGGTAACCCTAACAGTGTCTCCAAATGGTAGGAGCAAAACCTTAATACTCTAACTTGGAGACCAAGGTAAAATCCTCTCAATTAGGAGGATGACACATGGTCACTACTAAGGAGAAATCCTTTCCATTAGGAGCCTGACACATGACCACTGCTAAGGAGAAATCTTCTCCATTAGGAGCATGTCACATGGCAAGAGCATGTGTCTCACAAAAAGAGAGCAACTTAAGACCACTCTAGCCAAGGGCCCACAAGCTTCTAGAAGGTTTGCTCTCCAAGCTAGGGTTTTTACCCTAGATCCATGTTGCCTCCTTAGGGCCCATCTTCTCGATGCCCAAAACCTTACACTACAACCTGAGGCCCAAATACAAGGCCCAAAAGAAACCCTAGACTACTTGGCCCATTATACAAAGCCTAAAATAAACCTAATCTACTAAGAACTCATTGATGACCCATGATGATAAGAGCTTGGACCCACTTTCCACATACGACTCCAACTCTTCTTGAGTATGCTTGGCCATGGCTAGGAGGCATGCCATCAAGAAGGCAAGGGGGTGTGAGGAGAATTTTTTTCCATGAAGATTTGACGCAGGTAGAGGATTCAAAATTTGAGAAAATTTTCTTGATCAAGGGGAAGATAATGTGATCATAAACATAAAAAAATGTGTAATTTTGTTTGTTTAGCCTAACTTGAATAAGTTAGTTATACCCAATACTAGTCTATTTTTATGATTTGTTTGGACATAGGGCTAGGGAAGAGAAGTGTTTTCGTAATCCCTTCCCACCATTGTCTCTATGTAAGGAAGATACTCCTTTTGATAACTTTGATTAAATACACATTTGAGTTCTTATTTTGAGTGTGTCTAACTCAAGTGATGAGCCATCCCCCCTTTGCTCATCCTATAGTGACGTTTCTTTGCTTTTCTCTTAGTGTGACTCGTTGGTGGTTTAATCAAAGTTTGGGGAAGTAGAGGATTTTTTCTCTTAGGGTTTCTTATCTTGTGAACCATGTCAGATGTCACGATTCTTCATACTTGCTTATCTATCTCATAGGATTGGGTGGTGCAAGGCTTTCCCAATCCCTAACACTAACTTCATTTTTTGTATATTCTCAATTTTTTTTAATTTTTTTTCCCACAAAATTGTAGATCACTTTTCAACTAAAAACCCTTCAAATATTTGATTCAAGATTCAACCAAGAGTTTCTTTCTGGAAGTGGAAAGATCCTCCAACTCAAGCAAGCCTCCCTTGGGTTCTCATATGAGATGGTGCTCAAGTTTGGATATAAGGGTATTTTTTAAGTAATAGTATTAAATAAGATTGAGTTAGTTGGAATATGCTTATATTAAGTCACTAGACATGAGCAGTTTTTTTTGCTTATATTTGAGTCTAGAGGAACTGGTTATATTCTAATGGATCTTTCTTTTAAGAATTATACACAATTATGAATTAAATTTTAGTATACTAATGGTGATAAAAATTGCTTTAATCACTATTTCAAATTTTGTCTTGAACATCTGTCAAGAAAAGACAAAAGGGTATTGAATTAGGAATAGATGCATTGAAATTGTGAACTTGCCAAGTTATACAATGGCTAACTCTTTATGTACCCTAAACTGTATACTTGCGTATCTGCATGAGTTCTGTTGCTGATCCTTTAGTTTATATATTTTCTGTAGGTGTTTGTTGTTGGTTTCCTAGCAACCATTCCACTGGTACCGAAGCATCTTTCTCATAGGGCTTATCGACTTTCTTTTCTGGGCACTACTTGCTCATCTCTGTACTCTTTGTACTCGCAATATGGAGTAAGTTTTTGCTGTGATGTTACAGTTAGCATTATCTTCTGAATGTTCTTATTCTTCTGTCTCTAATTTGTTGTTACTTTGTAATTGTACCATTGCAGAAGCCAAGAGCGTGGAATATGCAGGCCTTGCAAGTTTACTTTCAATCAATAACTGCTTCAAACGATTTTATATACTTCATCTTCTGCCTTACATTTGTTACATCTCATCTTTGCCTTAAATGTGGGTATTCCTTTGTCGGCTAATCCCATGTTGCTCTTCTTTGCTTCTTCTTGAAGGAATTGATGTTACCATTCCTTTATGCCACTTTCATGTCCTTCTCTTTATAATCTGCTTTTATTATGCTGCAGTTGCTTTAATACCTATCTTATGTTGGTCACTTGAACATGTTGCCAAGTTCCTGAGACGGAATTTCAGTCGCTCGATGTTGTACAGGTAAATTATCTTTGAAAATATTTTACTAGTAACATAGAAAATAATGTTCCTAAATGGGACAGCATTGCTCAGTAAGCAAGGAACTGATCCTGTTCTCATCTCATATTTTCATTAAATTACTGTCAGACCCAAGAGCTTCAATACTCTGCCTTCCCTGCTGTGCATTGTTTAAATGAACAGTTTGGCCTTTTGCACAAAGAACTTAATTGTTACTCTTTATTGTTGTAAAGCCAAGCGTGGAATTTCTTATATAATTTCAATGTTATTGTGATATTTCTGTTTGAACTGTCTGAATCATTTTTCTAGAATTAGATTTGATCTTTGAAAGGCCTAAACGAGTACTTTCTTTATACCATTGTCTGAATAATTATCTTAACATCTGTATGCATAATTTTTTATTGTATGCATAATGAATCGCTAAATTCTCACTTAAGAACTATTTTTTTTATTTACATTGACATATAAGTTATATATTTTTTTTCTTTTGCAATTTTGTTTATATAGGAAGTACTTGGAAGAGCCTTGTGTTTGGGTGGAGTCAAACAACACTACCCTCAATATACTGACATCGCATGCTGAGATTGGACTTGGATTCCTGCTTATCATCTCATTGTTCTCGTCAGTTTCTGAAGCTTTTTCTTTCTTCCCCCTAATATTTCTGTGGCACTATCCCTTCTCCATACAAATTATTATTTGACTCACTCCACTGTATTTCTTACCCACACATGCAGGTGGCAGCGGAACATAATACAAACATTCATGTACTGGCAGGTTTGTTTTCTGTCATAGCACTGGTTCAGAATAAATGGGAAAAATTGTTAAATATATTTGAGTTAGAGATGATGAATTCAGGATAAGACACAACTCTTAGGCATTCAAGTTACTTGGACCCTCCTTTCCAATCAAAATTTGAATTACCTCACGTATTGCACTGTCTTAATTAATTATTCACCGGATCACTGTTATTAATAACTCCATGTTGCTATAATTTTGTTACTACTTTTCCTCTTGCTGTAAACTTTTTTGATGAGGGGTTTACTGAAACATTGCTATAGTCTTGAACATTTTTGGGGAAAATGTTAGTTTGAGCCAATGTTTTAAATCCTAGATAGCAGCATGTAGTGGAAGACTCGGTAACAGCTATAGCATAACCGTTGTTTTTATTTAGTTTATAATGTATACTATATGCATATTAATTATAAGAAATGATTAAATTTACTCCAAATTATTACCTTTCATAACCAATAATTTAAAGTCATAGCTGTCTTAAATAAAATATACAAGTAAATTCCAAAAGAAGTCAAATACAAGTTTGCTAAATAGGAATTACCAATCATCGTCTTCTAAAGCCCAGTCTTGCTATTCATTTTCTCTATTTTCAATCTTAGAAATTAAAACCCGAAAATAGCACTCCAGAATAGCCCTAATGTCTCTATTCAAAGGGGTTTTTTTGAATCATACCAAATAGCACTTCTATTCCACTAGATCTGCTATCCTAAACTGCTCTGCCACCTACCGTCGCCTTTAGCCGGCAGCGCCTCCTCTATATCAAAGAAGGGAACTGTGTATAACCAAACACTATTTAATGTGTTTATCATCTGAGGCAAAAGATATCTGTGATCTGATTAATGACTAATTTACTAAAAGATACAACATTATAGAGAAAAGTTGTACAGTTAGCATTCTTTTCTCAACAGAAAAGGATTGGAAAAGAAAAAAAGAAGAAATGGGGTTGTGGTACTTTTGAATCAACCCTCTTCTTTCTCCGGTTCTTTTGTAACAAGTATTGCATTGAACAAAATCTGCAAAGAAAGAAATGAAATAAAATGTTATTACTGACAGACATGTATTAATTCTCATGTTTTCCCTATCTTCCCGCAGCTTTTGAAGCTTATGTATCATGTTCCTGTTACCGCCCCTTACCATCAAAGTGTCTGGGCTCAAATTGGGAGGACGGTTAATCCTGTCATCCAACGCCACGTACCATTCTTGAAGGCTCCTGTAACTGCAATTCAAAGATGGTGGCTAAGGTAGAAAGCTTGGCTAAAAATGGTTTCATATGAAGACCAAGTAAACATTTTTTGTTCCATTTTCTTAAAATACAGTTTGATTTCACATCAAGTGACCTGTTGGTTATATTACAAAAGACTGAAGTAGATTGAGTTGAATAATTGATCTAATCCTGAATGTTAGATTGATTGAGCAGTGTGTTCTTTTACATTATAGCATTATTCGTATATGTTAATGTTTTAAATCCCATATAATCGGTGTGCAGAAAATTAATGACATCCATAACTAACAAAAGTTAAATACAAGTTTCCTGGATAGAAATCATCAACCATTAATTATTTTAGTAAAATAAAGTGTTTATCACATTTACTATTCTTACAACTATGGATTTAAGCTTTTGAAGTTAAAATTTTAAAGTAGACCCTAAAAGAATCGCCTAGTCTGTACTGGGGCAATTTTTTAGTATCTACACGGCTATTTGGTATGCAATGACCCCAAAAGATAGATATATATATATATATATATATATATATATATATATATATATATATGTATATATATATATATATGTATATATATATGTATATATATATATATATATATATATATATATATATATATATATATTTATTGGTTAAACAGTTTACTATGTTGTCTTTTAGTCTTCTTTGCTCGGGAAAGATTATTTAGATCTCCTTAAAAGGAGGCTTGGTAAATCATAATATATAGTTAGATAGATCTCATCTTACGTGTAAGGTTGAGTTAGATAAACTTATTTGTGGTAAGATGGTATTATATCATATTCAAGTTTATTGAGATTATATTGTCACTCTTACCAAGCTCTTTTGAATTACTCACAAATATTTATTTGCAAGCTTAAGATGTTCATTTGTTTTGCTATATTCTTTTTTCGACATGAAAGAGGGTGATGAAAATCTAATATAAACTAAGAATTAAGTTAACTTATAATATATAAATATGATGTAAGAATTAAGTTAACTTATAATATATAAATACGATGTAAGAATTAAGTTAACTTATAATATATAAATACGATGTAAGAATTAAGTTAACTTATAATATATAAATACGATGTAAGAATTAAGTTAACTTATAATATATAAATACGATGTAAGAATTAAGTTAACTTATAATATATAAATATGACGTAAATCTTATTTATAAATTAAAGTTAAATTATGTTTAAATTTTACTTTCTTAATATTAATATAATACTATAATGATTGTAATTTGTTTTAGTCAAATTTATTAGATTGCTGTGTTATTTTTTACTGGACTTTTATTAAACTATCACAAATATCGAATTTTACATTAAAAATGTTAATTCTTCAATATAAGTGCGTGGGTTGGAGATTCCACATAAATTAGTAATACGACTAAATCATAATATATTAGTGGATGTACATATTATTTTATTAAGTTAATTTTGTAAAATTGAGTTAGATGTAAATTTATTTATTGAAATGGTGTAAAAACTATTTATAGTTTATTGTTTTTCATTTTATTGGAGTGAGAATTGATGGAATAAGTTCCTCTAAGTAAGTTATATGACTTAAGTAAGGTGGAGACTTTCAAATAGGTTGGTGATTGCGAAAGTTTAATGGTAGTGAGAATATAATGTGTGTATGGTGGTTTGGATGTGATAAGATGATGATTCCTCCTCCAAGCTATATAACTCAAGCAAGGAAGAGAGACTATGGTGGTGTTTAAATGTTCTCAAGAAAAGTTGGATCAACTTTTAAGGAAGAGTGTTAGAGAAAACTTATAAGGGGTGCTTTGGTCTTGGTGATCTAAGTTGAATAGCATGGGGGAGACACCCTTATTTATATGCTCAGGTAACATAAAGGTATCTCCAAATTAGAAGGAAAACCCTAATACTCTAACTTGGAGACCAAGGAAAAATCTTCTGGATTAGGAGGATGACACATGACTACTACTAGGAGAAATCTTCTCCATCGGGAGCATGCCACATGGCAATAGCATGTGTCTCAAAAAGAGAGTAACTAGGAGATCATTTTAGCTAAGGATTCACAAGCTTTTAGAAGGTTTGCTTTCTAAGTTAGAACTTTTTTACCTTAGATCCAATGGTCTTCTTAAGGCTCATCTCTTCTAGGCCTAAAACCTTACACTACAACCCTAAAACCAAATGCAAGGCCAAAAAGAAAACCTTGATTACTTAACCTATTATATAAGGTCTAAAATAAACCTAATTTACTAAGAACTCATTGATGACCCATGATGATAAGAGTTTGAGCTCACCTTTCACAAATAACTCCAACTCTTTTTGAATATGTTTGACCATGGCTAGGGAGTATGTCATAGGAATATGATTGAAGATCCCCTGATTACCTAGGAATAAAGCTAAATTATAAAGCTAAGTTATAAAGTTAAGTTAGAATATATAAGTAGGGTACAAACCTCAGCTTAAAGTTGATTTTGCAAGGTTGAGTTATACATAAACTTACTTACAAAGTGCTTTTATATCAAGATTAAAATAAACTAAATATTATTTTTATTTGTAAAAATATATAAAATTAGGTGTAAATTTCACTTTACATTCATTTTAGTGAGATTTATTGAGTTTATTATGTTACTTGCTATTATATCTCATACCATTTACAAATATCTACTTCCACCTAATTATAATTAAGTGTAAAACTCACTTATAAATTGATTGTGTGAAGTTGACTTACAAATACAAGTGAGTATTTTATTGATGAAGTAAGTGGGAGTTAACAAAATTTTTCCTCAATAGGTTTTAGAATAAACATCTAAAAAAAGTAGAACTTTAACTAGTTCTAGAAAATGATGATTTTTCCTTTCTACAACCTAGATTTGGAGTTTACACGTTAGTTTAGGAATAATACTGTTACGAAACAAAATTTCAAAGAATTCGTTATTCATATATTTAGTACTATAGTTAAACTTCAGATTTTTTTTTCCTAAATTTATTTTTGACAAGACAAAAAAAACTTCACGATGTGAGAGAACTCATCTACTTCTCATAATGAATGTCCATGTTATTCAAGTACAATAGTCAAACATCTCATTTTAGTTTGTTGATTCTTTTGTCAAATAGGTTCTTATTGTGATGTCTTTGTTTTGTGTTTTTCTTCAATGTATGTTATATAAAAGTCTATATCAGGATGAATCTTATTTCTTAAGAACAATGACTTAATCAATAAATTAGTCTTTTGAATGATATACTAATTATTGCAGTGAGAGAGGAAATGTTTATTACTTTTAATAAAATGCTTGTTTGTAGGATAGAATTTACTTTAGTTGTAATTAAGAAATACTTTTAATTGTTTCATTTACTTTTAAATAAATGTAAATAATAATTTTTTTGTATTTGAATATCTTATAAAATTACAAAATTACAAAATTACATACAAGACAAACTAGTGATATAGAATATGATAACAATCATATTACTTAATATATATATATATATATATATATATATATATATATATATATATATTATCTAACTAACAAAAACTCAATATATCATAAAAATTTAAAAAGAACTTAATTCAAAATCTTAAGTTTATTAGGAACTTGAAACTTAATTAAGCATATCACAAAATTATAAAATATAAAACTGTAAAATTGTAAAGATATAAAATTACAAAATGCAAAAAATTAAAAAATTATAGACTAAAAAATTATAAAATATAAAATCATAGGATTATAAAATTATAAAGTTTTAAAATTGTAAAGTTATAAAATTATAAAATAATGAAAATTTTAAATTAGAAAATTAAAAAATGAAAAAAAGACCAAAATTATAAAGCTATAAAAATATAAAATGACAACATTATAAAATTGTAAAATCATAAACTTATAAAATCCTAAATTTATAATATCACAAAATTATAGAATTATAAAAATTAAAAAATTATAAATTATAAATTATACAGTATAATTATAAAATTATAGAATTTTTAAATTATAAAATATAAATATATAAAATTATAAGTTATAAAATTATAAACTATAAATTATAAATATATAAAATTACAAATTATAAAATTATAAATTTTACAACTAAATGTAGTGCAAAATTAGTGACGGATAAGATTAGAACCATATTAACATAAAAATCTAACATTAAAAACTTAATTAAAAAGTTTTAAATTTGGAAAGACCCAATAATCATAAATTTTTTAGCGGAACACAATTGGAAGTTTTCAACTTAAGACTTAAAACTTAATTAAATCAATTAAAAAATTAAAAATTAAAAATTATAAAATGATAAAAATTATAAAATTATAAAATTATAGAATATAAAATTATAAAACTATAATGGTATAAAATTTAAAAATATTAAAATTATAAAAGTTTATAATTTAAAATTATAAAATGATAAAATTATAAAATTATAATATTATAAAATTATAGATTTTATAATTAAATAAAAAATTTTAAAATTATATAATAAATTATAAAATTTAAAACTAAATTATAAATAAATAATAAAATTATAAAGTTGTCAAATTAGATAGAAAACTAAGAAAGATGATAGGACAAATAACAATCTTATATCACTTTGTTATAAATCGTGTATTTAAATTTTTGAAGACTGACGGCAGTAGTTAAATTCAAAATTTCTAAATTTATTTGAAAACTATATTTATTTATTAATCTTAAACATTGATTGAAAAATGAAAAATGATTAATATTTATTAAAAAATAGAAGGCAAATATCTCTATTAAAAGAATAAAAAGTTAACTCTACTAAGGAATATTTGTAGGTTGCAGTTGAGTAACCTTGACAAGGAAGGTGAGATCAAAGAATCAAGAAAGAAGCTTGAGGTTGTGTTGAAGTCATTACAATATCGTAATCATAACCAAATTTATTTCTCTTTTGGAGACTCTTATCTCGCATTCGTCTTCCTCACTCAACAAATGAGGTTCTTTGTTTGCTTCTTTTTTTGTTCTCATCTCATTCTTTCACTTACTATTAATTTTCTAAAGCTTTTTTTAGTTTCTGCTGCCAAGAAAGAAAACTTTATCACTCTTAAGATAACTTAATTTTTACCAGTACTCCATTTCTATATTGTCTTTGCCGCTTCTGTTTCACATCTTTTTGTGGGAAAGACATTGTAATACAGTTGACCCATTTAGCTGTAACTTGTAACATTTTAATATTCTGAGCAATTTACCCATTTATTTGTAATGTCATTGAAAAATTGTGTCTTTTTTTTTTTTTTGTGAGCTTAGTCGCCATCCTGAAGTTCTGTGGGCTCAACGTTCTGATAAGGTTTACCTTACTGTTGCTCTACCTGATGCCAAGGATGTTTCTGTGAAGTGTGAGCCTCAGGGTTGGTTTAGTTTCTCTGCTTCGGGGGTTCAAGATGAATCCTACAGCTTTAGCTTGGAACTTTATGGATCCATTGAACCTGAGGTGAGGGATATTATGTTTTTGTTTTATCACATTCTTGGCATTAGAAAAATGCCACACTGTTACTTTATTTTGTGCATGTTTTGTGTGAAATCGTGTTTTGTGACTGTGTAATGATAACTGTGATTGTAGTGATGTGTATAATGATTTTTGAAGGATATGGGGCTGGCTATATGTTTTCTAAATATAATTCTCTGGTGCTTCCATTTGAATTTGATCTCTCATTTTCTTTTTGTCCATTGAATACCTCTTGGACTGAAAGTACCCTTCTTAGCTTTTGGGATTGTTGGACATATTATGGTTTGAAACTGATGCTGTGCTTTCAAAAGAAATATTTGATGAAATGATTCCTTTTAATTATGTTATATTGAAACTGTTCCAACCTTTGGGTTTGGGGTTTCCCTATTGTCTAATCCCATCTTGAGCTGTACAAAATCTCTGGTAATTTGGTCGACAATGGTCATTTGTGGTTAAGGCATTGTGGAAAGCTTGTAAATCCTGAATACTATTCCATATGTATGTTTGTATGTGTGTCTGTTTGGGTTTACTATTATTATTTTTAGCAAGAAATATGGTCTGTCAAGCCTTGCCTTGCCTTCATTGGCGAGATTTGAATATTTCTGCAGCATCAATGCATGCAACTTGTGTATTAGTACACTTTTCAGTTAACATAATTATATACAGTATAAGAGATGTTAAACTATTTCCGTTTCTTCACCTAATAACTTAAGCATTTAACCTTGATACATAGGAAGAATTATTTACATCTGAAGTGTGGGCAATTTATTTTTTTGAGAAGTCAGTACTTTGTCATTGATTCACTGTTATGACTTCATTATACTCCAATATCTCCCAAAATTTGGTCAATGCTTCCAACTGAAACCAATCATTGCCACCTTGTGTTGTCCCTAATCGTCTCCTACATCACATTGTTGCTTTGTTTCTTTTACCTGCTGTTTCATACCTGTCCCATTGTCTTTTCTTTTGTTGAGTCTTTTATCACTCTCAAGAAAAATTGTCATGCTATATGGAACAGCTTGTGGATTTTTCTTCATATGCATATATGAAGCATGCAATGTTTTTATGTTTACATAAATACCGGTTTTGTTTAAGGTTCTATTGAAGTTGAATAAATATGAAACTACTTAAATATTATGCTAAAAGTTAGAGACCTGGTGGTGAAATAAATTTCTCAAGAGAATTTGACTCAACAGTTTTTTGCCTCTTATTTTTTTCTTTTCCATGTCAAACTTTTTAAAAGAAAAGGTTTGATGGTCAAATCCTTAAATTTTTTATTATGGTGTGTAGGGTTGTAAAACTAAATCTGGTTTAAGAAACATACTATGCTCAATTCAGAAAGGAGAAAAAGGTTGGTGGAAGAGGCTATTGAAGTCTGAAGAGAAACCTGCTCCATACCTGAAGGTTGATTGGAACAAATGGTGTGATGAAGATGAAGAGTCAACTTGTAAGCTTCTATAAATCATAATTTCCCTTGGAAGCTAGATTTTTATATTTAAAATTTTTATTCTGAAATTAAATGTGAGAATTCATATTTTCGTGGCCATCAATGCATTTAGTGTCAAGAATGAACCATCTTGCAATTTTGCTCTAGCTTTCATTTGGAAGAGAAACCTTTTCGCCATGTTTATACTTAAGAGTTAAAATCACAAATTGTACAAAATGATGATAGTTTTGTTTTCAGCTTTATGCCACAAGAGTGATTGACATAATCTTTTATTCATCATCATTTTCATCATCATCTTCATCATCTTGATATTGCAAACTTTATTTTCCTGGATCTTCCTCTTTATGAAAGGATATTTGCATGAACGGTTCAATAATTGCGATTGTAGCATCTTCTGTTAATTTTTTCTTTCTTAGTACATTGTACAGCTTCCAGTTCTAAGTTCTTTAGACTTGAAATTTTATTGTTTCTTATACCAATTTTTGGGTAAAATATTTGGAAACATGGTCCCCGGTAAAGATAAAATATAAACTAAATTTGACTATTGTTGCTATCAGAGTAAGAGGGGATTTGAATAATAGGTTAAGAGTTTGAATAGCTATCAATCCAGAATCCTTAGCTTTTCTATCTCTTATATTACCGATAAGATAACCTTCACAATAATTAAAGATCCATAAAAACCTAGATAGCAACCAAGCTTGTATCTTGAATTATAAAAAAGTGGTGAATTTAATTCTAGTAAATAGGTTTAGATGCATCTTTTCTAAGCCCACTTGCATATATGTAATTACTGTACAATAATGAAGACAAACGCAACATAAGCAAACAAGGTGTGCCATGAGGTAAAACAGGCCCAAATTGAAGCCTATGTGAATTCAATTCTTGGAGTTAAATTTGGTAATCCAAGGATTCAAAGCAAGCAAGGAAAACATGTATTCAAGATGCATAAACAATGCATGGAAAATGCCTCCTTCAAATCCAACCAATTAAGGATTTTCAAGGATTTAATTTTTTAATTTTAAATTTAAATTCTTCTGTCCATTTCCATTTGAATTTTTAGGCATTGCCAAATGTGCTTGAGAAGTCACATTTGCGTTTCATTTCACTAGAATTAGGGATTGAATTTCATTTAAATTTCCAATTCTATTTGGTTATAAATAGCCATACCTTGTCTTGTAATGTTTACCTTGAATTTTGAATGAAATTAGACTTGTGAGAACACTTGTGATTAGGGGTGTCAAAGTGGGCTCTGGATAGTAGGCTGGCCTGCTTGTCTGCCAAATTTTGGCAGGTTGGGTTGAATTTTTCTGTATTATATTACTTGAAGGATGCATATATTACTTGAAGGCTGGCCTGCTTGTCTGTCAAAATGATTTTTTTTTTTAAAAGATTAATCTTTCTGTATTATATTACTTGAAGGATGCATATATCTAATAGTATTGTAAGTTAAATTATTAACTATTACAATTTAACTTCAAATTATTAATTATAATAGAATAGAATAATTATAAAGGTAATAATTATTTTCATTTATCTGATTAGAGACATCAATTAATCAATTAAAAACTTAAAAAACATTTATATGATTATGCTTTTAATATATATATATATATATATATATATATATATATATATATATATATATATATATATATTGTATATATGTATGTATATGAAAAAAAAAATTTAGAAACATAGTTGGTGGGCTGGGGGGCACAACCCACCAAGACTTTTGACCTGTTTTGCCATGGAAGGTTAGTGGCCCGCCCCATTTTTGGTGGGCCAACAGCAAGTTGGGCAAAAATGGGTTGGGCTAGCCCACTTTGTCACCTCTATTTATGATAGTGAATTCTTGCTTTGGATCTTAACTTGAATTCTTAGGAGGCAAGTGGTAATTTTTCATGGAGCTTCATCCTCTACTAGTGCTCTTCCTTCCATCTAAGTCATCTACACTTTCTCTTTTCTTTTCTATTCTTTAGTTCTTATTTTCTTGAGATGTCACATCCTTCTATCTTGTTTCATTGAGTTGTTTTTTTTTTGCTCATATTCTCTCTTTCTTAGATGTTAACCTTTATGCTTATGTAATCCTATGGATTAAATTCGTGTTCAGTAGAAGGCATTTTTCAGTATAATCCTAGTTGAAAAAAAGGACTGATTTTAATATATTCTGAATCATAAAAAATACATTCTCATATCCTCTATGTGTAACAATCTAATTCTCCTAAAAAGGGAAATAGGAAACTAGGTAAACAAAATAAAATAGAAGATTATATATCTATTTTCTCTAATTAGGAAGATTCTAAAGATATCTTCTCTAATTACAACAATCCTAATGTAGTTTGTTGTGTCTCATGTACGACCCTACATGTGTAGTGACGGCTCCATGACAGTTCATCTAGTGGTTTGATCTAATTTTTTCTCTCAGATTATTTTATTACTATTTTTCTATATTTTGAGAAAGAGAATGTCTTCCAACACCTCATCAACATTAATAACATATTCACCCATTTTTCTAACCATATTTTTAATATTGAGAAGATGGATGAGTCTAACTACTCAAGATTTGAAATATGCTCCCTTTGATTTGGTAGGAGTTTGGTATTAGGATCCATGGGTGTGTTAACAGGTTTTGAATTCATCAACCCAATTTCCTCCAAAATATCTAATGCATACTTTCTTTTGAGATATTACAATACCATCGTTGGATTGTGCTATCTCAATACCCAAGAAATATCTGAGTTTGTCAAGATCTTTGGTTTGAAAATGATGGCAAAGTTGTTGTTTCATCTAGCAGATGCCATGGTGGTCACTACATGTAAGAACAATGTAATCAACATATGCTATCAAATAAACACATCCAACACTTGAGTGTCTAGTAAAGACTGAATGATCTGCCTCACTTTGAGTCATACCAAATTGTTGAACAATGCTGCCAAATTTTCCAAACCATGCCTTAGGATAGTGTTTTAGGCCATATAAAGATTTGCGAAGACAACATACCAATCCAGACGACTCTCCTTGAGCAACAAATGCAGGAGGTTGTTCTATATAAATTTCTTCTTGCAAATCTCCATTGAGAGAAACATATTTTACATCTATTTGATAAAGAGACCATTGTTGAAGAGCAACCATGACTAGAAATAAACAGAAGCCATCTTTTCGAATGGAGAGAAAAAATCACCATAATCCAATTCAAAAATTTGTGTAGCCTTTCGCTACAAGTTGAGCTTTGAGACGATCAATAGTACCATCAGGACCAACTTTGATAGCAAAACTACAAGATTTTCCAAATGGTAATGGGACGAACTCCCAAGTTCCACTATTTTGAAGAACACTTAGTTTATCTAGCATGGCCGCCAACCAAGATAAGCTAAGGCATCACTGACAGATTTAGGAATGGACACAAAAGAAATGTATGAAAGACAGGTATAAAAAGGTGAAGATAATCTATGGTAACTAAAAACAATATAATGTGGAGAGGGATTACAAGTAGAACATATACCTTTATGAAGGGCAATTGTAAGGTCAGACTCAGTTGTCGGAGTCGAAGGATACAAAATAGTTTGTAATTGATGTAAGTCATTTGGTGGTTGTTGGAAATGATGTCTTTGACTATAAACCTAAAGGGGTGGTGGAGGAGGAGAATTTGACGGTGGACTATGCACAACAGGAGGATCACAAGTAATAGGGATATTAACTATAGTAGGCAGAGACACATCAAAAGACTTAAGATTGAAACTGTAAAATAATTCTAGAGGGCTTGATTGATCCCTCTCACAATCTTCTATTTATAAGAATAAATTGATACACAAATACATGATAAATAGGGTAATCCTAGACATAATATAATCATGATAAATAGGGTAACCCTTGACACACTATAATGATGATAAAATAGGATAAATATCCTAACACTCCCCCTCAAGCTGGAGCATACAAATTGTATGTACCAAGCTTGGAACAAATAAACTCAATCCGAGGACCCCTTAATGACTTGGTCAATACATCTGCGAGTTGATCGTTTGACCCAATAAACTCAGTACATATTTCTTTGGTCAACAACTTTTCACGAACAAAATGACAATCAATTTCTATATGTTTAGTCCTCTCGTGAAACACTGGATTTGATGCAATGTGGAGAGCAGCTTGATTGTCGCAATACATCTTCATAGTATGGATGTCACAAAATTTAACCTCTTGAAGGAATTGTTTCACCCATATAAGTTCACATGTTAGTGATGCCATTGCCCTATACTCGGCTTCCGCGGTTGATCGAGCTACTACATTCTGTTTCTTACTTTTCCATGAAATAATGTTTCCTCCCAGAAAAACACAATATCCTGTTGTAGACCGTCTATCAATAGGTGAACCTGCCCAATCTGCATCACAATACCCAGAGACATGAATGCTTCCTTTATCTTCATATAACAATCCTTGCCCGGGAGCCTTCTTTACATACCTTAGAATGCGAATGAGAGCATTCCAATGGTCAATACATGGAGCCTGCATGAACTGACTAACCACTCCAACTGCAAAGGATAGATCTGGCCTTGTAATAGTGAGATAAATCAGTTTGCCAACCAGCCTCCTATACCTCTCTGGATCGGAGAATAATTCACCTTCTTCTATCCTTAATTTCTGGTTTGGGTCCATGGGACTGTCTACCGGTCTACAATCAATCATGCCTGTTTCTTGTAATATATCAAGAGCATACTTCCTTTGGGAGATTACAACTCCATCTTTTGATTGCGCTACTTCAATGCCTAAGAAATATTTGAGACTTCCAAGATCCTTGGTTTGAAAATGTCTACACAAGTACTCTTTTAGTTGAGATATTCCAACAGCATCATTTCCTGTAATGACAATATCATCAACATATACTATTAAGTAAACACATTTCCCGAGAGAAGAATGACAATAAAAAACTGAATGGTCTGCTTCACTGCGTTTTAGCCCAAATTTTTGAACAATGGAGCTAAACTTTCCAAACCAAGCACGTGGGGATTGCTTGAGGCCATATAGAGATCGATGCAATTTGCATACCATACCAGACTCCCCCTGAGCAACAAACCCTGGAGGTTGCTCCATATAAACTTCTTCCTCAAGATCACCATGTAGGAAGGCATTCTTGATATCCAATTGATGAAGTGGCCAGTGACGAATGGCTGCCATGGCAAAGAAGAGACGAATAGTAGTCATCTTGGCTACAGGAGAGAAAGTGTCACAATAATCAAGACCATAAACCTGAGTGTAACCTTTTGCAACAAGCCGAGCTTTGAGCCGATCAATTTCACCATCAGGGCCAACTTTAACTGCATACACCCATCGACAACCAACCGCCTTTTTTCCTGGGGGAAGGGGCACCAGCTCCCAAGTATTACTGTGGTCAAGAGCCTGCATTTCTGCAATCATAGCTTGTCGCCATCCAGGATGATCAAGTGCTTCTTTCACATTCTTGGGTATAACAACAGAGGACATTGAGGATAAAAGAGAAAAATAGGAGGGCGACAATCGATGATAGCTTAGAAAATTATAAATGGGATGAGGGTTCCGAGTGGAACGAGTACCTTTTCTGAGGGCAATAGGCCATGCTGAATCATTTGCACCAGGAGGCGTGGGAGGAGGTGACGAGGGAGAAGAATCTGAAGTAGGAGATTCACCATTGTCTTGGGGAGGTGGACTATCCATTGGGGCCCTGTGTGGGATGATCTCAGTATGTGGAGAAACAGGTGTAGAAGGATTGTGATCATGACTGGGAATGACAGAAACAGTGGAGCTATTTGACTCAACCATTGGAATAGGAAGGACCTGCTGGAGGATAGAAACATCCTGAACAGATGGAGAGAAGTAAGGAGTCTGTTCAAAGAATGTGACATTGGCAGACATGTAATACTTCTTAGTTTCAGGAGAGTAACACCGATATCCTTTTTGAAGTCGAGAATAGCCTAAGAAGACACATTTGAGAGCGCGAGCGGAGAGTTTGTCTAGACCTGGAGACATGTCATGAACAAAACATACACAGCCAAACACTCGGGGAGATGTATGAAAGAGAGGATCATTAGGAAACAAAATGGAGAAAGGGACTTTATTATCAAGAGAGGAGGAGGGCATCCTATTAATAAGATAACATGCAGTTAAGATGGCATCCCCCCAGTGATGGACAGGAATATGGGCACCAAGCAAAAGGGTACGAGCAGTTTCAACCAAGTGTCTATTTTTTCGTTCTGCTATACCATTTTGCTGTGGTGTATGAGGACAAGTAGACTGATGTAAGATACCATGGGAACTCAAGATGGCAGAAAAGGAGGATGAAAAATACTCTTTGGCATTATCACTTCTTAATATTTTGATTACTTGACCAAATTGATTCTTGATTTCATTCAAAAAGGATGTAAAGATAGCTAACAATTCAGAACGATTTTTCATAAGATAAACCCAAGTACATCTTGAATATTCATCAATAAAGGTAACAAAATATCTATAACCAAAGGAGGAGATACGACTAGGTCCCCATATATCAGAATGGATGATGGAAAAACTAGAATTACATATTGATTGAGACCTTTTAGGAAAGGAAGATCTAACATGTTTTCCTAATTGACATGACTCACATTCTAAGGTTTGGAGACCACTAAGTTCAGGACACATCTTTTTTAATTTGGACAAATGAGGATGGCCAAGTCGATCATGTAGCACTTTAGGATTAAGAGCAGCAACACAAGACACCCTTGGACGAGATCCAAAATGGTATAATCCGCCAGCTTCATATCCTTCTCCAATCTGTCTCCCCGAACCACGCTCCTGTATAACAAAAGATTTATGATCAAAGGTTATTGAACAATTTAACATTTTAGTCAACTGGCTTAAGGAAATTAAATTAAAAGGACAATTAGGGACAAAAAGGACTGAGTTGAGATTGAGGGAGGGAGACAAAGAAACATGACCGACTCCTTTGGAAGAAGTTTTAGATCCATTTGCAAGAGTTATGAAATGAGGTTTTTCTCGAAAGGAAATAGATGAGAACAAAGAGGTATTACCAGAAATGTGATCAGAAGCACCTGAGTCAATTACCCATGAATTTTGACATTCCATAGATTGAGAAACGCAGGCTGTTGATGTATTGGGAGATTGAGATGGTTGTGCCAAGCTGTTAGACTTTAACCTTAAATACTCTTGATATTCATCCTCAGAAAACATAGAAGTAGAGGTTTCAGTTTTCAAAGTGGAAGTTTCAGTCTTCGAAATATTGGCGGTTTTGGAAGGGAAACCATGTAAGGAGTAGCAATTCTCTTGAGTATGACCCATCCTTTTACAATATGTGCATTGAGTACGTCCCCGACCTCCTCGTCCTCCTCCTCTAGTGCCACGTCCTCCTCTTCCTCGTGTGGCAACCATGACAGATGGTTCCACTAGTTCATGCGCTTCTTGAGTTTGAGATACCGGGACACGCAGAAGGCGAGTGGTCAATGTTTCCATAGAGGGGACCTCATGACTAGTTAGAAGTTGATCTCTGAGATGATCAAAATCGGGATGTAGGGCACGAAGGATCAACACCATGTAGAATTTGTCTAGTTTCTTTTTTATATCCTCTAATGGATCTACTTCCAAAAACATCCTAAGTTCTTCGACAGCAGATTGGGCTTCAGTCATGAAGGACACCATATCATGGTCTGCCATTTTAAGAGATGCAAGTTTATTCGTAGTGTCATAGAGACGTTGAATATCGTTGGCATAAATGTTTTGGGCTTTCTTCCAAAAGGAGTGACAAGTTTTGAAAGCCCTCAAAGATACAAAAAGTTTGGGTTCCACTGATTGCCATAACAGGGCACACAACTGGAAATCTGCTTGTTTCCACTGATCAGCTTTTTCAGTAGGCACATGGCTTCCATCTCGCTCAAGGTGGTCATAATGCCCTTGGCCAAGGAACCACATTTCAACAGCAGCAGACCATGATAGATAATTTTTTCCATTTAGCTTCTCGGAGGTAATTGATGGACTTCCAGAGAAGGAAAGAGTACTGCCAGACGCCATTTCTGAAGAAGACGAATAGTACTAACGAAGAACAAGAAAACCCTAAGGGTTTAGACGAAGGAAACTTTGACAGTGATGGACGACGGTGGCCGGCGGTGACGGTGGCCGGACGGTGGCCGGAGACGGTGGCCGGAGACGGTGGCCGGCGACGGCCGACGGTGGCCGACGGTTGACGGTGGCCGGCGGCGGGCAGCGGCGGGCGACAAAGAACTGTGGCGCCGGACAAATATATATTACGAGACAGAAACCAGAGCGGGATCGACCCGCTCTGATACCAACTTAAGATTGAAACTGTAAAATAATTCTAGAGGGCTTGATTGATCCCTCTCACAATCTTCTATTTATAAGAATAAATTGATACACAAATACATGATAAATAGGGTAATCCTAGACATAATATAATCATGATAAATAGGGTAACCCTTGACACACTATAATGATGATAAAATAGGATAAATATCCTAACAAGAAGAAAGACCCTTAAAGTAAAAAGAAAACTCATTGAAGGTGATATCTACAGAAACAAAATAACGGTTAAAAGAAGGAGTAAAACACCCTTTTTGTGATTGAGTAAATCCTAGAAAAACGCATTTGTGTAATCTAGGAGATAACTTATCAAGTCTAGGACCAAAATTATGAACAAAACATGTAGACCAAAAATTTTCAAAGGCAAAAGATGGAGAGGTTCATAAGGAATAAAATAGAAAGAGGAATTTTGTTATCTAAAATCGAAGATGGCATACGATTAATAAGATAACATGCATTAAGAATAACATCACTCCAAAAATGTTGAGGAACCTCACCATGATTTAAAAGAGTATAAGTTATTTCAATAAGATGTCTATTCTTGCACTTAGCCACCCCATTTTGTTGAGGTGTATGAGCGCATGAAGTTTGATGGAGAATGCCATGACAAGTCATAAATTGCTTAAAAGAACTTGAAAGATATTCACGACCATTATCACTTTGCAAAGTTTGAATTGAAACACCAAACTGAGTTTTAATTTCATTATAAAAGGTTTGAAAGATATAAAATAAATCAGAATGATTTTTGCATTAAAAATAACCAAGTACATTTGGAATAAGCATCAATAAAAGTAACAAAATATTGAAAACCTAAATTAGACTTAACACGACCAAGTCCCCAAATGTCATAGTGAACTAAGGCAAAAGGGGACGAAGTATGTTGTGAGACACTACTAGAGAAGAAACTACAACTATTTTCCCTAATTGATATGATTCACACACCAAATGAGACAACTTGGACAAACTGGGAACAAGCTAATGCAATTTGGCTAGACGGGGATGATCTAGCTGAGCATGAAGGAGAGATGGAGACTCCATAACTATGCTAACATGTGCAGAAGGGTAGAGATGATAAAACATGAGACTCACATTCGGTGCCAATCACTTAAGTCATGTAAACAAACAAAGGTTTTGGTGAAAGAAATAACACAATCAAGAAATGAGTTAGACAACTAATGGATAATAAGTTAAAATGAGACCCAAGGACATACGAAACATTATCAATGGATAGAAAAGGAAAAAGGTAAACAATACTAACACCATGAGTTGAAACCCTAGACCCATTAGCCACTGTAATAGAAGGTAATTATCCGGAGAGGATAAAGAGTAAAACAAAGATTTGTTACCAGTAATGTGAGCTGTGGCTCCTAATCGAGAACCCAAGGACTAATAGACGAAGATTGAGTTAGACCAACAAAAAATGTACCTGTGTGTGCAACAAAAGTAGTGGAACTGGAGGGCCGACGATCCTTACACAATTTAAAAAATCATTGAAGAGAGCAGATTTATTAGAGTTGTCAAAACGGGTAACCCGGCCCGACCCGACCCGACCCACCATAGGTTAGCCACTTAGTGAGCCAACCCAACCCGGCTCATTTATTAGCAAGCCGAAAAAATTCGAACCCGACCCAATCCACCACGGGTTGGTGGGTTAAACGGGTTGGCTCATTGGCATACTTAATTAACTTTTTTTTCACCCTCTAATTCTCATATTCTTATAATATGTTACTTTGATTGATCAAATTGAAACAGTAATAATTGGACCAATTGATATAAAAGAAAATGAAACAAAAGAAATATATTGTTATATATATTCTAAGCTATCAGGCATAAAATTTGGCCAATTTAGTTTAATGAGACATACACAACCGTTTGACCAAGAAACTACATATAGCTGTTAACAAAAATATATAGCACAAGATAAAACTGTCATGCTTGTAGATAGGTCTAAAAACAAGATAAAACAAATGATATATTCCTGAATTATCCAATCTATAATATTATCCATCTATTAAATTGGAGTCCTGAATGGATAAATCCACGGTATTATGCTCTCTTGAAGCATCTTCTTCTTTATCTCCATCTATAATATTATCCAATCTATAATCTTAGAGTTTTATTTGCAGAGGGGAACTTTTGGAAAGATAGCAGCGCGAAAGGCTCTATTGCTAAGTAAAGGTTGTGCATTTTGAATAATTAATTTAATTAATTTGATTTCAATAAAAAAAATATAGGATTTGAATAATTCATTTAATTAATTTAATTTAATTAAAAAAAATAGGTGGGTTGGTGAGCCAACCCGACCCACCACGGGTTCAACCCGTGTGAGCCGAGTTCTTAGTGAGCCAGGTCAAAATTGGCTCGCATAAAAAATTTTGTATTTTTTTCCAACCCAACCCGGCTCAAACCCGTGGTGAGCCGGGTTGGTTCACGGGTTTCAACCCATTTTGACGGCACTAAGATTTATTGGCGATATCAAATGGAAGAGGGTCCACAATAGATGATGGTGAGGGAGAATCAGTCTGAGCAACGACAACAACATATTGAGGAGGACAACCATCTAATGCATAACACCTGTCAATCTTGTGGCCTAGTTTGCCACAATGGTCACACTTGTGACACCCTTTTCCTGGCTTGCGAGAGTGGATGTGATCATTACGTTGAGATGTCAAAGCAGAGGAATCATCAGCATAAAAGGTGTATCATTGATAAGTTTACTTGGCTTACGTAAAAGGGTGCAACAAGTAGAAGTAAAATTGGGTATAACAGGGTAACCCAAATCTAAACACAAACATGTGAATATTTATCAGCAAGTCCGTGTAAAGTTAATACCATGAAAAACTTTGACTGTTGCTTTATTTCTTGGGCAAGAGTAGAGGTAGGAGGTAATAACTCATTAAATTCATAAAAAAAGAGCATGAATCTTATCCAAATAATCAATTATAGAGTCTTGATTTTGAGGAACAACAACATTGAAAAGATCGTGATAAACACCATAAAGATGCAAAGTATCATTGGTGTATAATAATTTGGCTTATTCTTAGACTTCAGAACATGTGTCATAACCATACATAACTGAGCATCAATTCTCTTCCAACGGGAAAAGTCATCGGGAGTAATATCAGTCACTTTTTGAGTAAGATAATCAAGATGTCCTGAACACTCAAGCTAAAGTTTAATGTCTGATGTCCAAGTCACATAATTAGTGTCATTTAACTTATCAATGTGCAAGTGCACATTGACATAGTTAGTAAAGACTGACAGGTCATACACACTAGTGACAGAAGAGAGATTGGAAGAGGAAGAGGTAGTGGAAGATGCCATGGAGGAAGAGAGAGAAACCCTAAAACACCAAAGAGGTCCAACTGGATCAATGAGACCAGATCTAGAAAGAGGATGAAGAGGTGATCTTGACGCAGGTGTTGGTTGTCGGAGAGGGGTCACGATGTGCTGCCAAGCAAGGTGGCAAAATAGACAGAGGCACGACTTTGAGCAGTGTGTGAGGGATTGTGGCTGCTCCGATGGTGGTGATTCTTGCAGCGTGGAGGTCGCCTGGCCGATACAATCAAAACCGTGTGGTCGCTGGTCTGAACTGAAACTCTGGCAACTGTGATGGCTACTGATGGTGACAATGGTGGCAATGGTTGTAGTGGTAGAGGCGATAGAAAAAAATTGCCTAAAAAACCTTGAGCTCTAGATATCATATTGAATATAGTGAAGAACTAGGTATAGGATTAATCTCCCTTGTGTAGAAAATACACATAGGGTAATGTATATAATAAAGAGAATGTGGACTAAGCCCAAATATAAATGAATATATAAAAATAACATAATTAACATAGCGACATGATTTCCTAATTAACATAAAATGCAATATATCTAACATAAGAGATGTCAAAATCGTTCATCATTTTCTCGTTTGTAGTTACTACAACCTTTTCATCTAGGGTTCTTGCAAACCCTTTCTTCTTATGAAATTCCGAACTCCCATCCCGACAAATGATCTTGGAGGTAGAAGCTTTAAACCTTTAAGGTGCAGGTAGAGCAACTTCTTTGAGCTTTCTATTATTGAGGGTAGGCAACCTCGGGTAGACAATGTCCGAATGAGTTTTGAAGACCGTTTGAGGAGTGTTTCACATGGAGAAAGGGGTAGCAATTGTATGATCCTTAATGAATTGTTGTGCAAAGATGTTGCCTATTCCCTATGAGATATCCCTCCAAGGGACATAAAAACTCGGTGCAACAAGTGACAAAAGTACTCTCTTGTCCAAACACGCCATGTCTTGAGAGAAAGATTTAAGATTTCATTCTTTATCAACCTTTGTGCAGCTAGATGGGGTAGGAAGGTTCCGGGTAACCTACTAAGATTGGGGTAAACTGGTCTTTCTCATGAAAGTGGGTCATCCATAATGATGGTACCTTGTGGAAGGCAAGAAAGGCTTCAGAGGGCTGGAAGGATGGTAAATGATAGGATTGCCATGTGTCATTGCTATGTATCGTCTAGAGAGTACATATTGATTGGCCTTACAAAACAACATCTTGGACAATTCTGGACAAAAAAATCTTTGATACATGAGATATTTCCTTGCTATAAAAGTTGCACAATCCAAGGATGGCTTGGTCATATCTCAGAAAATATGCTCTAGGCATTATGAGAGAAACATGAATATTAAATGCTAAACTTGTGGACACACCAATGGATCTAGGTGTCAAACTAGTACTTGACAAAGAAGAACCATATTCTAACCTTGAGAGTACCTTACTAGGTCTCATTTTACCATTACATTTGCAGTGAACATAATAAGTCAATTTTTAAACTCTCTTTATCAAGATTATCGGGATGTAGTCATACGGATCCTAAAGTATATTTAGAATGCTCCTAGCAAAGGCTTCATTTATGAAGACAAGGGAAGTACTGAAATTGTTGGGTATTTTGACTCTGCCTAGCCTAGATAGGGTCACAAAGCAATAGACGTTTCATTTCAAGGTCAATTAGCGATAGACATTTTATTTCAAGGTACTGTGTACTTGCTGGAATCAAGTTAATATCTTGGAAAAGTAAAAAATAAATTTTATGGAAAGATCAAGTGCAAAAGCACAATAAAGGGTAATGATATTATTAGTTGTGAGCACATATGGCACAACTCCTCAATGAGCTTAAATTTTGAAGCAAGTTCCCAAATGCAGTGACAACTAGACAGCATTATACATTGCCTTTAATTTTGTCTTTCATGAGAAGACCAAACATACTAAAGTAGATTGTCATTTTGTAAGAGAAGAGGTAGAGTCTAGAAGTGTCACTCCTAGATTTGTCAACTTTAGTGAACAGTTGGCCGACATATTCACCTAAGTCACTAAGAGGACCAATAATCAATCATATTTACTGCAAGTTACTAAGAGAAGCAGTACAATTATAGAAATAAGGCTTAGATCCTTTTTAGCTAAGAATATCTAAATTATATATGTATTATTTGGAATGTTGTTGTTTTTATTCCCGAATCATATCTTTATTTTATTAATTTTTTCTCAATATAAATAAAGTACTTATGTTGTATTAGAAATACATTGTTTCGAATCTAATTATGATAGCACTGTTACTGAGATGGGTTTGTATTAGTTCTATTCAACTTGGTATATTGATAGAAGTTTGAGTATGTGATCAGTATTTTACATCATTCTACCCCCTTGACCAGAAGTAATCATGATGACAACTTACCTATACCTTCCTCTACTGCTTCATCAGTACTTTACATATTATACTTTTCCTGTGTGTTCGTCTGGTCTTCCCCTTTCCCCAACCACCATGTTAGGTGGGAACAAGTAAGCTGTTGTGATTGCTACGGTACCACTGCTTTCAGGCATCCTGATTAACCTCCTAAAATTCCTTTTTTCTTAAGATGCTGCCTATCTTATTCATTTTATCCTGATTTACCTAGTTCTACAAAATCATTTTTTATTCTCAATTCTCAATTCACATTTCACACCATTGTAGCATCCTGATCTTTGTTTAAGTTGCTTGAGGATTACGATAGAGTTTATTACTTTTTGTGAGAATTGCTGTAATCTGATTAAGCTTTTGTTGGGACTTTTGCAGCTGAATTGGTATCTGATGATGATTCTCGGGTAAAATAATTTTTTTCACGAGCCAAATGTAATAGTTACAAAATTTAGTAACTCGGTACCTAATCTCAATCAATGGCATCTTGTTCTTTTGCAGTTTGTTGGTCAAGATGAGGGAAGCAGTGATGATGATGGAATGTTGTGTGAGTGATCGATACCCTTGTATCTCTAATTAAATTTTAGTGATTCTTTCAATTGCTTAGTGACATGTCTTTGTTGTAATATTAATATCTGTATGGAATATATGCATAATGAGATCCTTTAGACTTAAGAAAAGCTTCTCAATAAACACTTGTAGGAGAGGTAAAATCAGCATGTGTACCTCAACTTATAGGGAAATTAGATGAGAAGATTTCTGTTGAGGTTGAAGTGCATGCAACATAAGTTGACTTTTCTTTTTATTAAAACTCATGTTATGCATCACTATGAACTATGATATCTTAGTTAGACTGACACTCCACAGTTCATTTTATCTCATTCTCTTCTATGACTACTTGAAAAATTTATCCCAACAGTCATAATATATGGTTACTGTTATAGTGTGCACATGCATGGCACGAGCTCTATATCTCCCTATCAGTCCGTAAAATGAATGTCTATATTTCCTCAATTGACAATTTGTTAGTAGTAAATTAAAAACTACTTCATTTGGTTTTATTTATTTGATATTTAATTATTTATAATCATTTTCCATATTTATTGTGCTCTTCCCCTCCTGACATGAATAATTATCATTTGCAGATCTTCCTGACTTGGAAAAGGCTAGGGGTTAGTAACTCATATAGTACTAACTAAGATATAAGAAGCATGGGGAACATGGAATCATGTTGAACTATTCTGATAGGGGCAGAATTAGACTACTTTATAAAATGTACTGTGATATGATTGTGTGGCTGCCTTGTATATAGAATCTTAGTAGTAGTGCTTTGGAACAAATAGTCTCCATCTTTTGTGACTACTCGGAACCAATTCTGATGAGGGTTTCTTTGAAGGGAATTCTGGTTGCATCATATAATCAATCTAACGTTGTTCTAAACAACATTGTTTTAAGATTAGACAACCCTAACTTTGATTACGTGTCTTTCAAGCTTGTAACTTTTATCTGAAAGGCCATTCTTCTATTTTATTTCATTTTTATGGGATTTAACGTTTCTGAAAAGTACTAAGATGGAAATGACTCCAATCTGTGATCTTTTGATAGTTAAATCTTTGATTTGATGAATTGCATATTTTAATTTATTGACATAAAAATTATGATAAAGGCATGGTTATGGTTTAGGTTATCAAGGTCGTCGTCCGGTGTGGACTGAGCGTTTTTTAACATTGGATCGATATGATCGTTTTTCTCAGAAGTTCTCAATCATTTTTCATTGTTGGAATCTGAGTTTTGTTTTTCTTTTCCGGAATTTCTTTTCATATCCTTTCCTTTCATTCTGCGCTATTGTTGAAATCTACTTGTACAATCTGAAATGGGCTTTCAAGAAATCACTTTTGGATTATATAATCTGAAATCATTTCTAAATTTTTCGGTTCAAAGTTTTTTTTTAAGTTACTTCTAGATTAATAAATTTAGAATAGAGTTTTGAATTTTTAAATCATTTTTAGGTTGTATAATCTAGAAGTTATTATTTTCAAGAATCAATTTTGAATTACACAATTCCAAGGTATTATTTGAAAAAAAATGACTTTGTAATTAAAAGATTTTTCTTTTTAAATTGTATAATTTTGAAGTGGCTTTCATTGAGTTAAGGGCATTTCTTAATGCACCCTCATGATTTCAATCTGCACTCCATTGGATAGTTAAATGGCACTTCTATCTTTAATGAAAAACTCCTACTCGTGATTTTGGTTCGAGAGCCACTGCCAGGAACTGCCTTGGTCTGTTTCGGATGAATTACAATGTGGTTTCTCTTATTCGTAATTACCTGGAGTTCACTTTGTTAATAGTTTTAGTCCTATTGCAGTTGCTGATAAAGTTGTTTTCGTTGTTAATAAAATTATTTCTAGACTTGTATTTGTATTACCTTTTATTATCTATGTTATCTAAAATAGTGAATGGTGTTAATGTTGCTTAAAATTGATATCTAGAAAACTTTTAACACGAGATTTTTTTAATTTAGGAGCTCCAACAGTTTAGTTTTTATCAAACTTTCAACTCATGGATTTTTCAAATTCTGCAATCTACTCATATCTCTCTATAAGGGTGAATCACAACTTGGTTATTTTTTTTATTGCTGAAGAAGTTTTAAGTAGAGGAATATATGCAATATCAGAATGCTTCTTATGGTTGGTCCATAAGGTTATTCTTCTCCTTCTCATGTTTTGTATGATGATAATGTCTTTGCTTTTTTAAGAGTTAATTAGTGCACTCTCGATAGTCTTATGAATTTTCTTCCATCTTATGGTTTGGCTTCTAGTCAATGACTTAATTTTGCTAAGAGTCATTACTTTAATATGGAAGAAAATTCATAAGACTATCGAGAGTGCATTAATTAGTTTTGCAAAAATACAAAACATGAGAAGGAGAAGAATAACCTTAGGGAGCAATCATAGGAAGCATTTTCTGAGATGACATATGTAGATATTCCTCTGCTTAAAACTTCCTCTAACTATTATGGGAATCCAACTGATAAATTTTGTTATTGTTGGTGTCATTTTCTATAGTTTTTAGAATTCTTCTTAAAGAGGTGGATAAATGGGTTAGAATTTTTATATGGAGTTGTGACATTAATGAACAAGGCTTAGTTATTGTCAAATGGAATTAAGGAGGTTTTTCCTTGCACTTTCAAAAGGTTTGTTAAGACAAGATCGTCTAAGCAAACCTTATTTTGAAGTTTAACATAATGTCTAAAAAGAAATAGTGCTTAATTGTCTGGGACAATTTATTGAAAGCACTAAACGCTACTCTTTAAGTGCTTAAACGATACAAGAGCATATAATAACATAAGAGCGTTTAACGTATGCTTGATAAACATAAAACACTATAGAGTTCATAACAAAATGTCTAATCGTGAAAGTGTCTAATAAAAAGTTAGACAGTCTAGGATACATATAACCCAATACTAAATGATATATATCCTAAACGCTTTAGAAGTTACTCAAAATAGATAAGCGCTAAACGATAGTACACATATCATGCCTAAACGCCTAGGTCGTCTAACGCTTTAATGCATGTATGTTCTAGTACTCTTTTGTCTGTTTTGTTGTGATCTCTTTTCCTGTGTAGATTATCAACATTATCAAAAAGCTTGCTTAGAATCAGAACAACGTTAAAAGATAAGAGGATATTCAAAGAATGTCTCATACATGTTTTCTGCCTACTCTTTTTGTACGATCAACATAGTTGCTCTACCAAGATGCAACATAGCTTCTAACTTTACCTTAAAGGTGACATCCCTAGAAGAAAGTCAAAAGCTTTGAGTAACAAATATTTTTCGAAGACGTCTATATAAAGGAGTTTGCATGAAGAGTAAGAAGAACTTTTGCTATCAAAATTATATATATACGTCTTCTGCATCTTTCTTTAAGCTCTTAAGACTCATCTTCAAAAAGATCTTTTTACAAGTTTTTAAAAGTTCATTGTATTGGTTTTATATCCTCTCTATGAGAGTAATCTTCTGTCTTGTAATATTTCAAAAACACTTTGTTGTATTAGATTAAGAAGTGAATTCAAACAATTTTAAAGTTTAACTACTAGAGTTAAACGTTCTAGACAATATATCTAGTGTTGATACCAAGAGTGGTGAAACTCGTCTAACTAGTTTGATTAGTTTGTAAACCAGGAGTGGTTAAACTCGTTTTTATTGGAACCCTTTAAAGGATTTTAAGGGAAAAATGGACGTAGCTCAGTTTGGAACGAACGAATATAAAATCAAAGTATACTTTACTGCCTTTGTGTTTAAGCAAGTTTTCCATTCAACGCTTTCTTTAAACCTAAGTTTTTAACTATTGTTGTAGACCGTCTAACCCTTGCAAAGTAGTATTAAACACTATTTGTGAAAAGTTTTGAAAATAATATTCAACCCCCTTTCTAGTGTTTCCTGTGTTTCAATTGGTATTAGAGCTAACCTTAAGGGTTAGTTCTTAATAGGATGTGAGGACAAGATCCTACATGTAGATGGAAAACAAAGGTTATGCACTTAACCACCCTCATCTTTTTAAGGGAGAGAAATTTAATTATTGCAAACAAAGAATGATTGCATTCCTTGAATCTTGTCATATCGGCATGTAGGATATAGTTGAAAATGGAAACCACATACCCTTAAACGAGAAATGGAAACCACATACATGTGTGACTATTTAGTTTGTCATTTTAGTGTAACAAGCAACTAGATTCATGGGAATGTGGGTAATATGTCATGTCTCAGATTAAAACCATCATTCGAGTAGGCATTACAGATGACTGGATTGAGATAATGATACTTACCTTCCATACATTATAAATCAAATTCAGCTTTGAACATTTGTATGCAAACATAACGAATTTGACTTAATTTTGCAACACTTCAAGAATACATCACATTTATCAGAGGACACAATTAAGAAGATACGACAAGAGTGAGCAGCTTATCTTCTGCAAAGATGGACTTAGGACCCATGGTCATCCCTTTAGGAACAATTTTATTATTGTTGAATACATTAATTAACTTAATTTTGATAGTTTAAGTTTTGGATTTCTTTTTAGATTGTTTAGTAGTATAATCACTTCAAACACATAATATGTATAATTTTGTGATGTGATGGGATCATTTTCTATATTTCAGGTGTGGTTTTATTATAAAAACAAAATTTATTTAAAGAAAAAACAAGTTGGATGTCTGTTAGTGTCAAAACTGACATCAAGTGAGGTCTATTAGTGCACATATGATGTCTAAATGCTTCCAGTGACTCACCCCAGGATTTTCTCGTTCAGCAAGGTAGAGGCGCGCTTAGTGCAACTCAACGTTGGTTCAGGTGGTCCGATGTCCATTTTCTCATTCAATGAGGAATCCTACGTCAAATTGACGTCTCCCAATATGAAGTCGGGGTTAGGTTGGACGTTGAATGTCCAAAATAACAGACGTCAAAATTTTTTTTTGCAGTGGTGCCTGAATCAAATGTGTATTCATGGTTAATAGTACTAAGCACAATTTATTATTATAATTTTTGTAGCTACCTGCATGACATTGGAGTTGGTTGAGTTTGAAAAATCCTTTATCTCTTTCACTATAAATGGTTTTAGCATAGTGCCAATTCAAATTCTTAAGTTTGTTTACTAGTATATATTAAAATTATAGTTGTTGAATAGGTAACACATTGTAAGATGTTTATTATTTTTTGTATCTAATGTATTTGTTTAAAAGTTTGATAAAGAATAAGAGTTGTATTTGTTTTTATGATTTTTATTTATCGAGCAATCTAATAAAATTTTCATATTTTAATTGTTTGTTTTAAGCATAATTATATATTATAATTTGCTTACATTTGTATCCTTGTTGTAGTTATGTAAAACTTTATTAGAAATTTTTATGTGTAAGATTTTATATTAATCATATAACTACTAAGAAAGATCAATCTTATCAAAGGAGTTATATATAGATAAATTCGTGGTAATTATATACAGATTTATCCACAAATAATGATATAAGGATAAATCTGTATATAATTAACTACGAATTTATCTGAATGTAATTAACTACATATTTATCTATACGTAATTACTCACGGATAAATCAGTATGTAATTACTTACGGATAAATCTGTATGTAATTACTTACAGATAAATTTGTATGTAATTATCTATGGATTTATCCATAGTTACCTACAATTGTTTTACCTACAGATTTTTGTCTGTAGATAATCCGTAGGTAACATTATATTACCTGTGAAATTTTAGTCTTATCTATGAATTTTTTCTATAGGTAGTAAGCATTTTTCTTCTAGTGGTTTGCATAGATTATGTTTCTATTATATTAGATATTGTTTTATTTAGACAGAATTTACTTCAAGCATTGCATTCTACATGATTATCTTGTTTAATACACTAGATATGTCTGATAGACAAATATTTCATTCAATATTATGCTTTTGTATATGTTATCAGTATTTTGTTAAATATTGTTTGATAAACTTCAAAACATGGATGGTTAGACAATACAATTCCTTTAGATGGTTTTTTATCAACAAACATATTTAAGAACAATAACCATATATAGCTAAACTCAAAGAACACACTCAAAATTCAAGTGGCTTAGCTCTCTTCGACTCATTATTAGTTTAAATTGTTTTATAATATGTGTCAACTTCTTATATTTTGAATTATTTAATTCCTTTTTAAGGAGTTTGTTATGTATTTTTTGAACGAGTTGTTTGGTCTCTTTGTACTTTTTCTTTTCTTTTTAATTATATGTTTGTGATGGAAAATAATAAATGAATGTTGGATATTAACGTAGTTGACATACCATGGTTGATAGCAATGTATAACATAAATTTTATATAAAAGGGTAAAATTTCAAAATATATTTAACTAAAAATTTTCTAAAAAGTTTTATTAAAATATTTAAATATATTATAGTAATTTTTCTATATAATTAACCATTTAATTTTTCCAATAAGAAATAAGAAAAATAATGTTGAGTTGAGTTTTTCCATTATTTTTATTTAGACTCAATCTAACTCATTCCAGGTTAGATAAAGTTAAGTCAATTGCATTATAAATTATAAATTTCTTTTTCTTGTTAAAATTTATAAATTTCAATTTTTTTTACTAAAATTTTCAATCTCAAATTTTTTTGCTAAAATTTATAATTCAATTTTTATTTTTTATTTTTTATCACATAATTATTGATAACTAGTGACCAGTTCTACAATATTCATTTTTTTACAATGAAGTCTAAATAATATGAATTCTATGTCAAAAGAAAAGAGCTTATTTTGGAACTATTAAAGCAAATGTAACATCAAATTTCTCATTGTATTTATATACTCAAAATTAAATTACTAATTTTATCTTTATAGATAAATAAATTTTACCTTTTATCTCCCAATATAAAATCTATACCAAACTTTTTCTAATCTCTTTCATCTTATTAGATAAGAGACTAAAAAATTAAAATGATATAAAAGCAAATTATTTAGAAAAATTATATAATTAGTAAGAATTATAATATGTTAATAACTTTTTAACAATAGATTATATATCACTATTTCATTGATCCGTATATTTAAAACAGACCAAACACAAACTACTACTTATATTGTTATAAAAAAATTGTTAAAATACATTTTCCAATGAGTAATCACGAAGACTTTTAACTATAACACATCCATTGTGATGTGACATCCACTCATTCCAACCAAAGTAAAACTTGAGCTTCAATTCGAGCCATCCAACACAAAAGTCACATTTCTATACAAGCTTTATAATGAAAAAAAAATTTAACAAATACAACATCTTTTTAATGTAAGATTAAATTTTAATAATTTAATATTACATGTATATATATATATATATATATTATTTGATCGTAATTTACCTTTTAAATTCAAGGATTGTATCTCCTAATAATTTTGTTTTTCATACAATATGTACATGCCTGTGGTAACAAATACCTAGTGACTGAATCACCTAGTAAATGAGCAGTGTTATAGTTGCAGGCAAGGTCCATTTGAAGCTGCTGGAGACTAAGTATCAGCCACTTGAGTTGCTGGCACATAAACTGCTTCTTTCAGAGTGCTATGGCTTCGGCCATAAAATACATAAACAACAATTCCTATTGCCAGCCATATAGAAACACGTGCCCAAGTAGCAGCCCTGGAACAACAATACGAAACAATTATATAACTCTCAAAAACCCAGCTTCAATTCTATGTTGTTTAACAAGTTTTAATTAACAAGGTTTTTCCAACACTTTTTTTGTTGATACATCCATCCACATTCAAAGAATTACATCAATGACTTTGAATAAGCCTAGGTTTGTAATAATTTCAGTTGAAATTAGTTGACTCTGATTTTTCTTAAACTATTATATATATATATATATATATATATATATATATATATATATATATATATATATATATATATATATATATATATATATATATATATATATATATATATATATATATATTGTACAATATGACCATCCGATCAGTCACAGACCGAACAGTCAATACTTCTTGATTCAATACGAAAGGTTCTGTTCTGTCGGACGATCGAATCACAAACAAGATTAATAATAAGAATAATCATGTTAATCATAAATTCCAATCATTATCAAATTAGGCCGACAATAATCAAAAGCTCATCCCAAAGTCTATAAATATAGGTTTGATATCCAGATAGTTGATTACTTTTACTACGCATTTATTATCAGAATATTCTGACAAATATTAACTTTAGTATTGGAGTGCTTCCTGTAGATAGCATCTGCCTCACCTAATCAGACCGAACATTGGAGAGAGAGGACTGAAGACTGAGACTTTAACTTAAGCTTAGAATTTGGAGATTATTTATATAAACACACTTAACTTCGATCCCATAAATCGATATATATATATAAGGGTTTTGGAACATTCTATTATCTATTATAGTTTGACCATTTTGGTTTTGGAATTATGAAATAATGTAGGTTTAGGGTAAATCTTGAAAGCATATTTAGTTTTAGAAAATAGGCATAGGAAGGTTAGGTCAATATTTGTTATTAGAAAACCACCTAAATGAGTTTTTAATTGGTCAGGTGTGTGTACATACAACGACGATTAAATCTATAATCTTCGTGGATTTTCTTGCACATACAACAATAGTTGCAAATGTAATCGTGAAAAACTACTTTTAACAATGATTCATAACATTGTTAAAAACTCTATTTTTTAACTACACTTGTAAGAACGATGGATTTTGAACCCGTTAAATAGAACTTTTAATCATTATTAAAAGTGTATTCTATATTGGTAACATCTATGATGAAAGTTGGGTAAACTAATTCACACTAAATGATAAAGTTTGGGCAATTGAGTATTTTAATAACATTAAATTTTAAACAATTTAAAGAAAAAGTTATGCGTATTTCCATAACTAAATAAAATACTTACCCAAGATTAATTAGTAAATAGGAGTTGATAAGAATGCAAGCTATCGGCAACAAAGGCACAAATGGGCAAATGAAACCTGAAAATGGACCACAACACATGTTAGCTAACTAAATAAAAATGTTAAAAAAATTCAATTTTTTTTATTTTAATTCAAAGTAGACATTCATTAAATAGATTTCTTCCAATAGAAACTTCCTACAACTTTCTATTAAGAGTTCTAAGATAAATTATTAATGACTAGTCTTTTGGGTTGCCTTTTTCTCTTGTATTGGGCTACCATGAGTGTGATAGAATAAAGTCGTTCAGGACATATTTAGAAGAAAAGGTTATGAATTCCATATAAAATATGATAAATTAATTGGTGTGGTATTTAAACCATACACTTCCTTACGGTTTGGTTTTTCATAATGGAAACGTCAGAAAAATTGGACACTAATAAACTACAAGAATTCCATATAAAAAAAAATCAAGAGATAATAATATAAGAAATCCTTAAGATAATATTAGATGTATGAATCTTTTTCTTATATAAAGAAAATCAAGAGATAATATAAGAAAACCTCAAGATAGTATTAATAGATGTGTGAATCTTCCTTCCTATATACTCCTTTTCAAATTCATTCATTTATAATGTGAGACCAACTAGAATCGTAATAAATATTTATGATAACTTATTTTTCTGTAATACAGTTGAAAGTTAAGTTTAAATATATTCTTGCATTCCTGAAAATCCATAGACATATAGGTTAGTTGCATAGGAACAAGATAATAACTCACACAAGACCTAAAGTTTATTACCGTGAGATGCTTATATTGTTAACCATACCTCCAGAATGGCCAAAGTTGTGCCTTGCATCATCTTGATCCATGAAGTTTAGGAAGACAAAACCAGACAGAAGAAGAGTGCCACCAACTCCACATAGTGCAAAACGAATAGAACTGCTAATGCAAAACATGAAATGCTTAGTTTACTTTTTGTGTTAGGCTAAAAGAGTTTGCAAAAGAAGGTTACTCAAATAAACTCAACTTAACTAGTGATTTTAAGAATAGATTTTAAGCTTAACTCAACCTCACAAAATTAGTTTATAAAATGAATTATATCCACTTATATACTATAAATTTGTCTTACTTTTAATTGTTGTAGGACTTCTAACAATTTCAGATGTACATGTGCATGAAAACTGAAACATTTAAAACCAACCTGATTATAGTGTTATTTGAAGCTGCAAATGTGAGGATAAACACCCCCAAGCATGTGACTGCTATTGCCCATCCAATAAGTTTTCTCCTATTACCTTCATGTACATCTGCATCACAAACAAATACGAGCAAGGAAAAAAACTGTAGATGTAAAAGGAAAGTCAAAAGAAAAAAAATTATAAAAGTATATATTTTAGCACACATAATTTTTTTATATTTATTTATATCACTCTATCATTACTCAAAATTATAATATTAGTCTCCTGGTGCAAGTTACTTAAGAAGCATTGATTTTGTTGCAAAAACAAGTTATTAGAATAAAAAAAATAATTTTTATAGGAATTAAATATAGATTTTAATTTTAAATTACTCTAAAAAAAGTGTTTCATTCCTAGGTAGTTAGTAAAATATCATTTTCAATAAATGGTAACAAACAACATGCATAATGTTTTTTCATGTGGCAAATAGAGTTTTATAGTAAAGTATAATATAATCTCCATTTACAATTCGTTGAAAAAGATGTTTTACATTACTTTACTTTAATAAAGTACATGAATTAACTTCATTAAAATTTAGTTTAAAAACGCAACAAATTTTTATAATAATTTGAAAAAAAATATATTTAATTCTTTCTTTTTATATTAATTAAGAAAAAAGTATCTTGAGAATATTGTTCCTTATTTCAAGCAATTTGACATAAATATGTGGAGAATTTGTATGATGGTAGATAGAATTTGACTTACATTTGGCTATGATAGTATCTTTAGCAATAAGAGGATCATTTGGTACATCCTCTTTAACAGTTGGAGGTATTGTGGTGTGAGAAGTACCAGCATGAGCCTTTGTATCTTCATTTGCTTCCAACCTGCTCCAACTATACCCTGTTGATGCTGAAACAAAGGGTTCCATGACAGAGGGAGCCAATGGAATTTCATTTGGTGGGATATATCTCAGTATTAACACTGATATTGCCACCACTGTGAATGCAAGAAGTGTACCAACACTCACCTACACCAGCCAAATTTCAAATTTTATTATATTTTTTTATTTAAAATACTTTCTAAATATTCTTAAATTTTAATTTTTTTTTAAAGTTTTTCATTCCTTTATGTTGCAAAAGTAGACTTACCATTCCAGCCAATTCAGAAACTTCCATTAAAAAAGCCAAGAGTGCAGCAACAAGGCCAGTAACTATTGTGCTCTTGACAGGAACCTGGCTATGGCTGTTTATGTCAGAAAAAAAAGGAGGCAGCAACCCATCCCTAGCCATAGCCATCAATATTCTTGGCTGAGACACATTAAACAAAACACATTCATAATTTTCCCTCACAGAAAGAAAACTTCAAGAAAAAAAGGGGAAAGCTATGATAACTCCAATGCACAATCACAGTAATTGGAACACTATCATCAATTTGAATTGAACTTACACCATCTTGTTCTTATGCTGCCCAAACATTTTAAGTGTAGGCATATGTTAATGAGGTTTTAACATCAGTTTTTCTATTGGTTATTTTAAGGTTAAACATGCTTTAACTCCTAAACTTTTAACACCCAATTACAATTCATTCCTACCTCAAATTTTAATACAGTTTAATACTAAGGTAGTTGAATCGTAAATTGTATCACGTATCGGAGACATGATTTATCTTGAATTGTTCATCAATATTTTGACAGATTTTAGAGTTTTTTTTTCTTGGTTGGAACAGTAACTCTAGTGACTTTGTTTCAAGGGTGCAATGACTTGAGTGGAAGTTACCAATTACTTATTGGATTTTAAAATGTTTTAAACAAATGGGCTAAAATTTACGAGAGTTACTTCCTCCACCGTCTCCCTACATTTCTTCTTTTCTTTTTTGTCCTTCAATAATATTTAATTTCTGGTTTTAACTTTCTTAAAATGATGTGAATATCCATAGACGAATACCCACGTCCGTGGATACTCACATCCGTTGCATCAACCACACATCATTCCTGGTATCCTTTTGACATAGGCTTGATGCTCAATAATATATAAAAATACTAAAGATACTGAACCAGTGTTTGATGCTTCTGTTAATGTGATCTAACCTTTCATATGCTTCCCAGATTGTCACTATTCTTAAGATCTTAAACTCCAAATTCGAGGGAATCAACAATTTTTTTTTGCAAAGTTCACCAACACATCAAGTCAAATTAAAGATTGATTATTTTAATAAATACATCTTAAATATTTGTTCCTGCACACCAAAACAACATTGCCACAAGTGTACTAATATTGGTAAAATCCCTTTTTGATAAACATAAAGACAAACGATTTAAGTCCGCCTTCACTGCACACTACCAACGTTTCCTTAATAGAATGCTTCAGTACTTTTCCAAATTGATTAGAGCATGGTCATTTGAAACCTAAACACAAACAGTTGGATCTTTTGCAGTGAAACCCTTGTCACCAACATAATATACTTATATGCAGTGAAAATTTTCCTGATAGTTGCAGATGAAATATAGATAGAAAAGGAAGCAAACACACGAACCACCACTGGATCGAACCATCACCGCCACAAACTGTCATGAACCGCCACAAACCGCCACGAACCACCGCCACCATGAACGACACACTACCAACACAGAGAAGAAAGAAAGAAGAAACGACGGAAATGGATAATGGTGTGTTAAAATAGGAGACCTTAAAGGAAACGACCTTGAAGGTAGTCTTGTGTTAAAATAGAATGGAAACGACCTTGAAGGTATTCTTGTGCATATGAAAGATAGGAGATCATTTCTTCCTGCATTTCCAAATTTTTTTAAAATTCCAAATTATTTTCTGGAATCCAAAAAACCTTACGCTCTCGTCTCTTTTCTTCAACAAATTTCAAAGTTCGTTGAAATTTTTTTCTTTAAAAGATTTCGAAATTCATTAAAGGATTTTTCCAAGGCTTCAATAAATTTTAAAATCCATTTTGAATTTTTTTTCTCTAACGAATTTCATAATTTTTTGAAGGATTTTTTCTTCAACAAATTTCAAAATTTGTTAAAGAATTTTTCAAAAGCTTCAACGAATTTCGAAGTCTGTTGAAAGATTTTTCTTCTAATGGATTTCGAAATCTGTTGAAAGATTTTTTCTTCAATAAATTTTGAAATCCCTTAAAGAAAAACGTAATCTCAAATTATTTTTGGAAATGGAGAATGAGTGAAAGTGAGGGTAGCTTGCGGCTGAGAGAAAGTGAAAGGGGATTAGGGTTTTAAAAAATAAAAAGTAAAATAGGCACAGATAAAAATAAAAAAGGTAAAATTAAAATTTAAAAAGAAATTGGGAAGGTGTAGGGAGAAGATGGGGTGATGAAGGGAGTAACTTCCACAATTTGTTAAAATGAGCCCAATTTTAACCCACTGAAAACCCTATGGTTTCCTATCTTGGTTGTTTCTCCCTTACCTCCAAATGTTTCTTTCTACACCTCCAAATGTTTCCAAAAATAATTTGAGATTACGTTTTTCTTTAAGGGATTTCAAAATCTATTGAAGAAAAAATCTTTCAACAGATTTCAAAATCCATTGGAGAAAAAATCCTTTAAGAGACTTCGAAATCCGTTTAAGCTTTAGAAAAATTATTTAACGAATTTTGAAATTTGTTGAAGAAAAAATCCTTCAAAAAATTTTGAAATTCGTTAGAGAAAAAAAAATTCAAAATGAATTTTGAAATTCATTGAAGCCTTGGAAAAATCCTTTAATGAATTTCGAAATCTGTTAAAGAAAAAAAATTTCAACGAACTTTGAAATTCGTTGAAGAAAAAAGATGAGAGTGTAAGGTTTTTTGAATTGTAGAAGATAATTTGGAATTTAAAAAAAAATTGGAGATGTAGGGAGAAATGATCTCCTATCTTTCATATGCACAAGACTACCTTCAAGGTCTGCCACCTTAGGAACGTTGATGTCGTGCTAGTTGCCACCACAAGGTGCCACCAAAAGAGGTGTCGCAGTCACAAGGCATGTCAACTTCTTCTCCCTCATCGCTGAGCGAGGCAACAAGAGGCATCACGACAAGAGGCGTCACCACAAGCGACGCCACTAGGAGAGTCACTACAGCAAGAATCGTCATCATGAGGTGTAAGAAACTAGAAATAAAGTTTTAGGAGTTGATAAAATGTTTTAAATAATGAGACCGTGTTATTTTAATAACAAAATAAAACCAAAGGTAAAATAGAAATTTGGTTAAAAGGTCTTATTACTTAGAATACCTACTATCTCTCTAGAACTCGTTCATCGAGTATTCTCTCCTTTCTCTATTTTAGTTATAACTCCTGGGTTATCCTTTTGAAGATCAAGAAGTACCTTTGTGATCATGGCAGCAAGATCTCCCTTGACCTCCGATCAGTTTCTTAAAAAGAGTAAGTTAGTTTTTACTTTTTTTTTGAGCTGCACGTTTCTTTTCATGCATGTGAACAACTCTGTAGCATGTGCCTTCTCAGTCTTCTGGTATGTTTCTTGTTGATCAGTCGTTTTAACCACATACCCTGATCGTGTTTCTGTGGTATATAGGTACATAATTGAGTTCCCTAAGCTGGAGGAGTAATTTTGGTCTAGTAGAACGGTTAGAATTCTCAATAGGTAAGGGAAACTATATATTTGTTTATAAAACTGTTGTAAATTTCAAATCTGAATTGATATATGTGTCTGTAGTTGAAATGATTGATATAGTTATGAAGATAGTTGGTTATAAGGGGAGCAGTATAAATGTTAAATCCAATCCCTTATGTGTTTGGTTTTTTATGATGACAACATATACATGTTTCCATGGTAACAAAATTTGATGATGACAACACATATATGTTTTCATGACAAACAACATAAATATTTCTTAAATGTTTTTGAACATATGTTGCTACATGATTGGTTTGCATACTTAATATGATCATAATTGTGTTTACATCCATTGTATGCATTCTCATGTTTTCATATGTTAAAACCACTTGCATTGTACATATATGTAGGAAGTAATCGATTACACTGTTTAGTAATCAATTACGTTCATCAGATAGCTTATACTTAAAATTGTAGCAAACAACAAAGTTTTAACCGATTACATTAAATATTTAATCGATTAAAACTTGTGCCTTTGCATACACCTATTTGAAATGTGCAGTGATGTGTTTGAGAAGAAAAAGTTTTCAAAAATGTATAAGTGTATAACTTAACCGATTACAGTTAAGTCTGGTATACTTTGAAAACTGTTTTCAAGCTAAGTCTAACTGTAATAACGATCATATTTTTAAATATTTTGACTTACTGTTAACATGCAATTGATTACATCAATTTCTTAATCAATTAAAGTTGTTTTGATGTAATCCTGATATAACTCTATTATAAGCGTAACCGATTACATTATTTTCGTAATCGATTAAAGTGTGTCTGATATGAGAAAATCTATATAATGACACGTTGCACAAGATTTTAAAGACTTTGATCATTTGAGAATTTTCATATATGATATGAGAGAGTTTAGAAAGTATTTGCAGGTGTGCTTAATTGCTTCAAGAATCAAGATACTAAGAAGTTGATATTCTTTAAGGATTCTTGAAGGACAAATATGAACGTTTACTGACTGATCTTTTTCTGCACAATTAAGGTGTATTCTTTACTGATTAGACTTTGTTTTGCAATTAAAGGATTGTTTTTTCCTTGTGCGTGTTGCCAGGAAGAAGAACGTGGGGTTCTTGGTACTTTGAGAAGGGTCTCAAAGTATTACTGTAGTGAAGATGATTGTTCTTCTATATTGCGTGTTTCCTATATTAGATTGTTGAGTTAGAGAATATATTTACATTTTGACAGTTGGTCTTTGTAAAGCCTTGTTGTAATATATAAATGAGTGCAAACTTCACCTTATAAGTTTGTTTTGTTAAAGTTAAATTAAGCTTAAATCCATTTCTTACCAGAGTTAATAATTTAAATATAATTTTATTTTGAATTTATATATTTTCAGTAATATAATATAAAAAATTTAATTTTTTAAATTATTTTATTTTTACTTTTAATTTGAAAAAAAAAAACGAAAACAGGTATACCAACACACCACCACCTCTTAGCAGGCTGAGATATGACAACATGAACATATTTATATAGAAAAATACGAACCTAACCTATTACGTTCTAGCAGAGTTATGGATAAATTTGTATCTGGGTGTTTTGTTATTCCCATTTTTTCATTAAAAATGCAAAAGGATAATAATTAAGCCAACTCAGACATTCAAAATCTTATAAAAAAGTGGTCAGAGAGAAAAAAAATAATGGCGAAGAGAAAGAGAATGAAGAGGAAAGTAAAAGATCCAACTGAAGAAGAAATCATATAATAGTATAGATTAAATGCAACTATTTTCAATTTTAGAAAAGTCAAAAAATAAAAAATTATATCTTATTAACTTCAGAATTTTAAAAAATATTTATTTTGTCAATTTAGATAATGTAATATACAGAAAGAATCTTTTTATTTTTCAAATATTCAGTTTTCTCCAATCATATATAAATGTGGGACCACTCTGCCTAACAAACTGAGTTTTGTTGCCTGCGATTTTTAACTTTTTGTTACCGACAACTTGATAATAGGTCATTTTCATCTAATAAAAAGTAAGGGAAAATGCATTTTGAAAATTGAGGTTGAATTTTTTATTAAGATATCGAAATAAAAGTATAGATGTGATGGATTATTAATTAAAATTTTAAAACATTTATATTATTAAATATATTTTTAATATTTACATCTATAAATAAATTAAAATAATTTGACAGAATAAATTAAAATTTTCAATTTATGGGTTAGTCCTACCTACTTATTTTTGAAAGATGAAACTAAATGGGTCCTACGATTTTTTTACCATTCCTATATAATAATATTATTTTACAAGAAAAATAATAAAATTAAAATTAATTAAAAAAAATCTCTAACAAAGATAATGGATATTTTATGTCACTGTTAATACAAGCATAAATAAACTTGTTTACCTGAGGTAATATTGCACCCAATAAAGATGCACATAAAGCTGTGAAAGCCCCAGCGTTTATAACATACCTGCAAACCACAATTTCAAAAACGTGTGAAATGATACAATTATATATTTTTAAATCGTTACTATAATGTTTTCTAATTACATAAATTTACTTTTATGAGACCGTCTAATTCTATTATATTTCAAATAAGCTAAACAATTTCAGTTTTATCTCTCATCACATCTATATTTTGTCTCCATTTTTCTTCTGCTAAAAAATAAAACATATACATTAGACATTTTCCATCCTTTTAACTTAAATTTCTTAAGCATTACTTCTACCAGCTGCATAATAATATTCTTCAACGTGAAAAGTGCATATATATATATATATATATATATATATATATATATATATATATATATATATATATATATATATATATATATTTTCTTTTTTTTCAAGAAACACGTATGCTAATAAAAATTATTCATCACAATAGCTAACAAAAATGTCATAATTTAATTTCTAAAAAAAGTCTGACCTTTTTCTCCAATCGAGCATAATCAAAATAATTGTCAGCATTTGGTTTCTTGAAAAGAAAAAGTAAATTTTAAATAGTAAATGGTATTATTGGGGTAAATAAAAATAAGAATGTGATGTTGTGGTAAATAAAAATAAAAGTGTTTTTTGGTATGAGTGTGATAGTTAGATAGGATTTGAAACAAATTTACTATTTAATCTAATCCACCAAAATATTATTAAGTTGGATTAGATTAAGTTTCTATATTTTTTTCATGTGAAACTCAATCCAACAACTCTCTATGAAACGGGGTTAGATGGAGTTAATTGGATCAAGATTTCAAAATACATTTTTTTATTAATAATTATAATTTTTAAATATCCATCTAATTAAAAATATAATATAACATTTATAAAAATTAATTTAAAACTTCAAGTAAGATAATAAATTATGACATAATAACTTAGATCAAACTAATTTACTCATTATACTAACATAAAAGTGACTCTTGAATCACCTACACTAAATATATGTGTTAAAAATTGGACTTTAAGCCTACCTCACCCCTTCACGTCAATGTATATATATGTTAAATGTGAGACTAAATATTAATAAATAAACTTTAAACTTAATTCAATCTTACAAAATCGACTTATAAGATGAAAATTGCACATATTTTAAATTGGCTTTATCTCTGGTATCCAACAATATGACCTAATTCATATAAGAGTGGGTTAATTTAAATTGGATTGAGATTAATAGTAAATGAAATCCAACCTAATTCAATTAAATATGATTGAAGGAACACTCCTTTTTTCTTTTTTTTAGGAAAATTTTTATCAGCATAGGTGCTAGATGAAAAAGTCTCATAATCATGTTGAGTTGCTTAAACTTGAAATACTTACGCTGCCCATTGCATTCCATTGTCTGCAAATGCTGATGATATTGGGGTGTCAGCATTGATAGCATAATAAGGCACTAAACCCACTATAACAATGGATACCAACATGTACAATCCACAACATAGAAACAAAGAAGCACCAATTCCAAGTGGCAAATCTCTTTGAGGATTTTTCACCTGTTCATAATTAAGCATTTATTAAAGATGTAATAATGAATAAAGTAACAATTATGCTTTGATAACAATAAACATTTAGATAATATTTAGAGTAACTTCAACAAGTGGAAAGAGACTAAGTTTCTTAATCAAGTATAAGTAGTACTACTTTGGAAATCATTTTAGAAGAGAAATATATATGTCCATTGTTTAAGATTATGAAGATATGAACTGCTATTTTGAATAATAAATAATTTGTACGGTAAAAGAAAGAATTTTGGTATGTGTAAATGGAATGTTGATTTAAAGAAGTTAAGGAACAGATAAAAGTAAATAAAAATCACATTGATTGAAACAAGTTTAATTTTGAAAAATTTGCTCAAAATATTTAGAACTTTGATAGATAATATTATATTTTAGATGTTTAATTGTTTAATTAAAGGATTAAACTTGTAGTTTTGGATGCAAAATTATAATTCTTTTTTATTGAGACATTTTGGTTCTTGAATTTAAAAAATAAATAAATTTAGTCTTCTTAACTTAACAACATTAACTTTTTCTATGTGTTAAATGATGTTTCAGACTAACATTTAAGTTAGATAATGTGAACAACTCAAATACCAACCTGAAACACCGTTTGACACATAAATTTTTTTTTTAATACTATTAGATTAAGAAGAATATATCTATTTATTTTTAAAATTTAAAATAAATTATAATTTTATGTCAAAATTTAACGACTATAAACATACATAACCTTTAATTAAATTATTTAAAATGTAAGTTTACCATGTTTAAGAAATTGAACAATAAAAAATAAGTTTGTCTAAAAATAAAGACTAACTGAACATGACTGTTTCACCCTGAACCTCTAAACATTTAAACATGTATCTCCAATTTCTAAAAATAGCCTTAGGAGTTATATTTTTCTTTAATCAGATTTCAAAATCTAATAAAAAAGATAAAAAATCCTTCATCAAATTTCGGAATACGATAAATCACAAAATGTGTGGGGTGTAGGACTTTCTGAACTGCAAAAGGTAGTTTTAGAATTTTATCAAACACTTGTGCCACTCTTTTATAATTATCATTCATTTAAAAATAAGTGTTCAATGATATTTTTTTTTTATTGAAGTCTATGATACGATAATGCTTACATAACCAGTCTTAAATCAATCTTAAACAATAAACAAAATATTGTTAAATTTAACATTATTATTGAGATGTGTGGATGAAACTATTCTAAACAACTTGTTAAATGCTTATATAGAGAAAAATAATAATAAAAACAATCAAACTTCAAATGAAGTACAACCTTACTAAAAATTCATTCAAACAAATCGATAAGAATTCATTCATTGAAAATGTTCTTAATAAAATCTCTTATGTTTTATACATATTCAGAACCTTGACACAAATTTCAGCAACATTCATGTCATACGTTTTAACTTAAGACAACGTTTGGTAGAAATTTCCTTTTTTAGAAATATGATTCTTGAAATAATAAATTTTTTAAGAATGACTGAGTTTTTTTATGGGTGAAAAGTATTTCATGAAGTATTCACATAACCTTTTTAGAAATGAAGAAATTCGTTATATTTATTAAAATATGTCATTTATTACCAAATTAAATAATTTAATAAAAAAAGATAAAATAAATTCAGTAAAATTTTTATTTTAGCTTTCCACTTTTGATAGCTTCTTGTTGCACCTCTACAGTTTCAAGCTGCACCCCATACATTTGAAAATTCCACTTTTACCTTTAGTTTAGATTTTCATTTTAAATTCCAAAACGCACATTTTGAAATACAAAATTTATATTTTGGATTATACATAACAAAATACTTTTGTATTTTAGATTGTATAATCTTATTTTAGCAAATGTTAGTTTTTAAAAATAAAACTAAGAATCAAACATAACTAACCACTTTTCGTAATCCATTAAAAGCTTAACTAACCTATTTTTCCAACCCCATTAAAATCATTTTATATCAAACACTTTGTAAGTTTTACAGTGATAGAACTACATATAGACTAACAACAAAATTATACCTCTTCAGCTGTGCTTGCAACTGCATCGAAACCTATATATGCGAAAAACACCGTTGCAGAACCAGCTAGCATCCCATCTACCCCAAAGGGAAAGTACCTATTAAATCAACACCAATTTATTCATCACTAATTCAGTAACTAGAATAGATCAAAGGAAATGAAAATCATGGTTCTATTTATTTATAGTATACCCTGTGGGAAGCTGATATCCAACCCATCCAGATTTGAACCCTAAGTAACCTCCACCAATTATGACAAAAATCAATGCAAATATGTTCACTGTTGTCACTACACTTTGCACCACTGTGCTCTGCATACATCAATCATTCATTTATTCATTTTAAAAGAAAAGTTTTGGTAAGAAAGAAAGAGTAAGAGTAATATCACACACACTGACATTCATTTAACACATCTGTAAAATAGTTTTAAAAGAGTAAAATTTTGTAGTTTTTTGAAAAAGAAGAAAGTAAAAAGTAAAAAGTAAGGAGGGTAGTGTAAAATGAATGTAAAAGAATTATGTGTGTCAAAAGTATATTTTTCAATAAAGAAATGTGTTTATAATATCATTCAGCTACACTCCTAAACTATTGGAGATCTTTTAGGTGGAAATATACCTCTCTGATCCCAGCACAAAGAAGTCCAGTTACAATGAATACTACAATTGCTGAACAAGGGTCAACAACGATATTAGTCCCAGGAATGCTATGCCACGACAGAAAGCTTGGCAAATTTTCCATTCCTCCAATAAGTGCAGCCTAATCAGAGAAATACCCACTTTGAATCAACAATTGCTTCACATGATTCATACACCATTACAAAGAAATCATCAAGAGAAAATACTATTTGAACTAATATCTCATAACAAAAGCCTTATTCATGTGCACTAAGTCACTCAAAAACATAAATTGTAACATAATTTTTTTAAAAGGTTAAAAGTGAAACAAATGGTATAATCAACACCCTCTTAAAGAAACAAATACTGAACAAAAAGATGAAACAACACCATACCAAATTGGGCGTTATGCCACGAGCAACTGCAGCTCCACCAATTGTGTATTCTAATATCAAGGCCCAACCAATCAACCAAGCAACTCTTCAAAACAAAGTAATCATTCTCTATTAATCAACATACACTAGACCCTCAATCGGCACTCATGTAACTTTTTACTTAGTCTAATAAGAGAACCTTAAACTATCTCAAGTTCTGTGTATAGAAGAACACATGTCACAAGAGCTTAGACAATATCAATTCTAACTAGAATGCTCCATGTTCAATATTGAAAACAGAACAAAAACACATCCTTATTTTTCCTTTCTTGTTTATAACTCAAATTTTATCCCTCTTATTCTATATTAAACGGTTGAGATTTCACTGGACAGTATCAAACCCCCTTGAGTATTTCAGAAAAACAGTTTTATCATAAGCCAACCCATTATCATAATGACTAAAGTCACTTCTCAATCTTCAATATGTCTAGGAGATGTTTGAATTGAACAAGCTTTTTCAAAAACATTTTTAGGAGAAAAATCAATAAATTGTTTTATAATTTAAAACTAAGTTATAGATAAACTAGAAACCCTCTCACTTAGTTCAGGACTCATTTATTTTTCTGCAAGGGAGCATGGAGAATTCTCCAATATTCTTCTTAGTGAGTGTATTGGAAGGTCCAAGGAAATAAATAGGAAGACAAAACCACTAATAAGGTGACTTAATGAATACCCTTCTCCAACACATATGTATGAGTAGTGATATGCACTTCCAGCAGAAGGACAACGGCTAGCCAACTCTGCATAGCAAAGAGCAGAAAGCGCAGCAGCAAAACCAGCCACCAGAAAAGAGAGTGGCAAAGCAGGTCCAGAGTGTTCTCGAGCCACAGTTCCAACCAGCACATAAACACCAGCACCAATTGTTGCACCAACACCTGAGTCAAACCGCCAAAGAAATTAAATATTGCAAGAGCAGTTTATGGCCAAATTAAATAACAATAGCATATATGTATTGGAAGATTAAAAAATTGAAAAAAAACTGTTCATTTATACTCTCTTTTTCTGTGAAAAAAGCACTCAGCCAGAGTTAAAAAAGAAAACACTAAAATTCTGGAATTGTGAAGTTGAAACTCGAATCTTGAAACTAAGACATGAGCGGATCCACAGCCGCAAGTTATGAAAAACTGTTGGAAAGTCTGATTTCAGCTGCAACTTTAAGGTTTTTGGGTATCTGGCACCCTCAAAAGAACCAATTTCTCAGAATATGAAAGATCGTCAATCTAAAACCTTGTCACATCCATACCCAGATGAAAAAAGTGATTGAAAATAAAATAAAACACCAGAAAGAAAGAGAAGAGAAGAAAAGGTTTTGAACTACCAATTGCCATGAGATGTGGCACGGTTAACTCCTTGGCAAGTTGACCGTGGGAATTGCTCTCAACTGCAGAATCCACCCTTTTCCTCCTGGTTACAAAACTCCATGGATTCTTTCCTCCGTTTCCACCACCCCCTTTTGAATCAGCCCAAATCCCCATCACAGCTTTTCTTTTCTTTACCTTATTTTTTGGTTCAACAAACCAGACAATGATGTTTAGTATATCAGAGAAAGATTCTTTTAGTTGGAAAATGAGTTTATTCGGGATTTTGGTTCAACAGTTTTGTTATGGTGGTTGAGTGAGGGAAAGAGAGAAAAAGAGAAAATTCGATTCTCCTTTTTCCTTACTGTGGTGCCATGGATGAGTTGTTCTAAGGGGTAATCAGGGACGGTTGCTTATGGTTGAAAGCTTCTTAGTTTTCTTTCCCTGCAAATTGTTGGTGAGATGATTTGAATAATTGCTTGTTTGAGAATTGCAAGCATCATATTTTCCTCAGCTACCATGTTCGAACTATTATCGTCTTATTTAAGATTACAATTTGACTTTTCTGTTATATGGCTTTTATGTTTTTCCATTTATGCTTTTTTTTCAATTATGCAAGAAAAACACATGTAAAAAACAGTAAACAAAAGAGATACAAATCAAGGAGAAGATAACACTGATTTGATTTCCACAAACACCATTAAAACTATGATTGAACTGTTCCACATATCCACAATACGTGTATATATAAAAAAAACAACTAACAAAACTCTAATAAAGATATCTCTATTCACACATAGGGGGAAAATATGTATTATAAATATAAGAATTAGAGGTAGTTTTTGGATATTTTTATAAAAAAATATTTTTTTTTCACAAATAATATGTGATTTAATTGGTAAAAGATTGTGGTGGTGAGTGGTCACGGATTTTAATCCTAAATGGTGCGACTAATGTTGGATTTGTGTTATGAAGGTTTTATTTTTTACATATGCTTTAAAGTATTAATTAAGTACATATTAAATGACATAGTAATAAAAACAAATGAGATAGCCTAGTGGTTACGGTTGGTTGTATGTGTGCTCGATTCGATTCGTTGATGTTCGAGGACCGGTTCACTTATATCAAATTATTCACATGGTGATTGGTGTTACTTATTGTGAGTCTTTAAGCATTAATAGGCACATGTATGTATAAGAAACATGGATTTTGTTAAACCATGTTGGGCATGTTGTTAGTGCTGTTTTAAATTTAAAAAGTTGCTGCACTGTTACACGTTAAAATGAGTTCATCATTGATCTTGTTGTATAATTATATGATGTTTTATTGTCTTGTCCTTGGTCTGAATAGCTTATGTTGCTGCCTTGTATGTATGGATCAATGATATCTTCAATTTGACGTTGTTGTACTATTATTGACTGGTTGAGATTGTAAAATTAATTGATAGTTTCGGTTTGGTCTACTTATGCATGGTGAATGGTAGTAGGAGTTGTCCGTGTTCAAGGTTATTTTTTTGTGTCAATATAATTGGTTGGGGTGAGTGATTTTTGAACCGCAATATATCTTGAGTGTGTTACTTTCGTAGTGAAAAAAAGGTCCTCTTGCCTGTGCAAGAGACAGTGGAGGATGATAGTTTCAAGTGTCGTATCCTCTAGCTTATGTGATGCATTGGAAAGAGGAAAGATGTTTCGACCTATAATTTTAACTTGTTGCTGAGTATAGTATTCAGTATGAGATTCACCGAAGTTTTTACGTGTAAATCATTGAAAAATAGGGAAGACAGATCCTACTACGATGGTGGGACGACTCGACCATCCTGTTGGAGGTATTAGTGGGGTTTAAAAAAGTTAAGGATAGCCCACTCAGGGCAGACTACCGGTAGTGATCCTGTTTTAGTCACTAATTGTTATTGGAGGAGTTATTACTTTATTATTTTGTTTGCGTGTTTTTATTTCGCTATGATCAGATATTACAAGTGTTATGTAGGAGTGACGAGAGGATGTTATGTAGGAGTGATGAGAGGATGGGGAAGATTAAAAAAGGAATTTTGTTAATTTTTTTTTAATAATATCTTTTTAGGCAATGTAGTATTAACTATGAATTTGGATTCATTTAACACCTGAAATTGGAGCGTTACATACACAACATCAATTTTTAACCAAAAATGTCTGTCACGCTTCCTCCATGAATTCAATAATTAAACAAATTATCATCTTAAAAGAACCACCAAAACAAGTTTTACCATTCAAATAAGATATCAAACTTTTCTCTACAAAGAATCACGTAAAAAGAGAAAGGTTAGCTCTCCTTACCTTAATTTCATGTGACAAATTATGTTTTGGCCTTGCTCTTAATCACTTTCCTTCTACAAAGCTTCTCCATTAATTCACCCACAAAAAAAAAAACTCTACTAAAGGAGTACACTACTAATGCTCTCATGTTTATTTTTCCACTTCAAAACTGTCTTAGTATAAAAGAAACACTACAACACAGGACCATGCTTTGTTTTTCCACTCTTATGTTAGTTTCCTCTACCTAGTGCCTTATTTCTTTCTTTTTTTTTTTTCAAATTGCACATTCCAAATCTAACCATTACCACGAAAACCCTAAGCTACATTTCACCACTCAATGACCTCCAACCCATAAGATAGAGCTCTAACTAGTTATGCTATGCTTTACTTTGGTATAAATTATTATTTATTAATTTAAATAATGTCATCCACACCTATATCACCCTTCTTTAAATTCACCATTCTCACTGATTAAACTCATGTTTCCACTGATTATTCGGTTCCTCTAGGGTTTCTTCTTGGTTTAGGGATTTTCACCGTTTGTGTTCGCTTCTTTCGGACCTCCTAGGGTTCTAGGGTTATTCGTGTCGAATCTTCTCCGTTTTTAGAGTTTCTCCCCTTTCCTAGGGTTTCTATGAGTTCTCTCTCAGATTTGGTTCGTTCTTTTTCGGATTCTCTCTTCCGTTAGAGCCTAGGGATTCTGCAAAAGTTATCACACTTAGGTTTTTGCAAAATCTCTCTTGATCTCGAATTCCTCATCATTCTGTTGCGTCATATTCATTGAAGGAAGCTTCGAGGAGCTTTATTCGTGTTCGCTTGGTGATCTTCTCAAAGCTTATTCCATCATGTTTGTTGAGAGATGACTTAAGGTTGAATTTACCTTTTCTACTTTGTTGGCTACTATCTTAGTAGTATTAATTTGATCGCGTCAATGACAACATAATCAAATTGTGTGTCGTTTCCCAGGAACACGGTTATAATTTTTATCATTTTGGTTCTTACTTTATTTTTTTATTTTGATTCTAGAATCACTAACATTTTCTTTTTCTTTATTTTTTTCTATCATTTATTTTATTTTATCTAGTTATTTTAATTTAGGCTTTTTAGACTTTTTATCATAATTTTTGTTTCAGGACTTTTGTTGAGAAATTTGTGAAACTAGTTGGAGAACACTTTGGCTGAGGAAAGATAAGATACTTAGGTTTTCCATTGAGACACATCTCTCTTTCTTGGAAGTCTACTAAACAAGCTTTCAACTTATTTCTTTTTAGAAATCCTCTTTCAAAAATACAAAATAATTTTTTGTATTAAAATAATCAACAATGTGATTTTCAAATTAATTATGATTACTATCCACAACAACCACATGATTCATATGGTTTTCAATAACAAGTTGTCACACCTACTACTGCACCTAATATAAGTAAGTTAAGTATATGTCAACAAAATTATCTATATCCTATATCAACTTTTATTAAATATGAGCAACAAGCATATTCTATATCGCCAATCATCATTTGTTCCATTTGGTTTTCAAGAGTAATGACATGCACTGCCACAACAAGTTGAAACAACCAATGGACCATCCTATAGGGAGTTGATTTATTAATAGATGGAATGAGAGAGAAACTAAAAGTTATAAATGAAAGGGTTGCGAGCTGATCAACGATGAAAAAATATTGTGCATAAGTGGTATGAAAATGACAGAATATTATGTAACATGATGGAGGGTGTAGGTAACAACAACTTTTTAGAATTACTTCTAAATGTTAATTCCACCATTCAATTGATTTTCTGAAACTACAAAATTAAAATACTTCGTCGTGACATAGAAGATATGCTTTTAAAGTTGGCTATTAAAGCATAACAAATGTCTGATGATTTAAGTTAACTAATGAATGACAAAGTTAAGGAGTCCAAGTTAGAAACTTTTTTGAAGATAATGGTTGAACAAAATATTGAAATTAAGAAAATGAGAGAGGACATGGATCATAAATTGCAGAATCAGATAGTTGATGTGAATGACATCAAGATTAAAAAATATCAAATCAATAATCAACTATAGAATCACACCACGCTTATATGTCTATTAATGGACATTTTACTAAAGGTGTTATTAAACCTCTTAATGATGTAGCAATAGAGTTAACTACTTCAAGTGTAGATGTTTGCTCACAAGATGAGATTATGAAGATTATTGATGATCTTGTTAACCATCCTAATGCACTTGATGGTGATAAAATTGAGTTTAAGATTCATGCTCCACACATCAAGTTTGTTGATGTGAACAATGAAAAGAAATTTCTAGTGTTCATATTTGTTGACTTAGTTGTGGAAAAAAAGAAAAGTTTTTACAATACAAAAATAAGTTAGATTTCAATTCGTTTGATATCATTGTTGATAAAAGAATTAAATTGTATGCATTTTTATATTCTATTTTTAGCATATATAGAAAATAATTTATTAAAATTTTAAAAATATTTGTTTTTATTAAAACGAAAAATTTAAAAATTAATAAACTTTTACAAGGTGACATGTACTTCATAAAATTAAAGTAAATAAATTTTGACATATGAGCATATTGAGCCAAATGTCACAAAATATTGTCTCCTTCCTAAAATAAGTCTATAAAAAACAAATTTTGAAATAAGTATAACAGAGATGACTAGTAATTAGGATTCTTTTTTCTTTTTGCTTTCTGTTTTTCAGATTTTGTTTTATTTCCATAAAAAAAATTATGATTTCCTTTTTAGAAAATTGTAAAAGTATTAACTTTCTACTTGGTAAAACTTTTACACAATATGTCTAGTAAGAAGTTCACCCAAAAATATTTTCTTGTTTTCAATAAAATATATTGACATTGGATTTTAGGATTTGATTTATTGATTGGAACGATTATAATCTTGAAATAATATTAATGTTTTATGTTGAATGGAGTGTTGAATTAATTATAAGCTAGCCTAATTAATTCATAATTATAAATTATTAATTGAGTTAATTTGAGAATTACTTGTTGAGTCTTTTGTGAATGAGTTTTTAGCCTTGTGAGTTTTGACTCTAATTGTGATGGATGAACCACCATGTGTCATTCTTATCTTTCTTGACTAACTTGTTCATGTTTTGTTTATGTTATAATATTTATCTTAATTCTTTTGTTTTGCAATTTAGGTAGATATTCATTATTTGATATGAAATAGACATTTATTGTTTTTAGCTACTTGACCAAATAAGTCCACCTTTATATTAATTCATTGGTAGCCCCATTGAGCCTTAAACTTCTTTTTCTTGTTTTAAGCCACTACAAAACCTTAAAAAGAAAAAAAACCATGTTTCCCCTTACCATAGGATGAAAGAAGGAATTGATAGATTCTGTTAGGAATGAGTAATGAAAAAAGTGTATGGGTGAGTACTCATCCAAAAAAAATAATAAAAATGACAAAAGGAAGAAAAAAATTTCATGGAAAAAGAGGGTGAAAGGAAAAAAAGATAAGAAAAAGTAAAAGTGGAAAACAAAATAGGATGAAAGGGAAAAAAATAAGAAAAAGTAAAAGTGGAAAACAAAATGTATGAAAAAACACAGAGAAAATAATATATTTGTTTTTCAAAATTTTTGCTACTTAATTGGTTTTTCTGAACCTTTTTAAGTTTTTATATCCTTAATTTTTTCTACATTTGTTTTAGCCACATTACAACCTTTGAAAAATCCTCTTGATACATCAAATCACTCTACCTACATATTGAAATTAATTTTATTTTTTAATTTAAATTTAATAAAATACATGTTTTAAATAGAGCTGTTAAAACGGGTCACCCGGTCCGACCCGGCCCACCACGGGTTGGTCACTTAGTGAGCCAACCCAATCCGGCTTATTTATTAGCGAGTCAGAAAAATTCGAACCCGACCCGACCCACCACGGGTTGGCTCACTAGCTCACTTAATTATAATTTTTTTTAATTAAAAGAAATTACAAACTTTCTATAATTTAAATCTAAACAAATTTCACTAACATGGGTATTTAATTAATTTTAAAAATAAGGAACTTAAATAATTTTTTCAAGCAAAAAAAATAATAAATATTTTTTTATAAAATTAAAATTAAATTTTAATAAATTTAAATTAGGTAGGTGGGTTGGTGGGCCAACCCGACCTACCACGGGTTCAACCCGCATGAGCCGGGTTGAAATCTGACCTGCATAAAAAAAATACAATTTTTTCAAACCCAACCCGACCCGAACCCGTAGTGGGCAGGGTTGACCCGCGGGTTGTGACCCATTTTGATAGCTCTAGTTATAAACATATAATGTTTTTAAAATATCAAAAATGAAAAATGACCCATGTAATTTATAAGTTAAGAAATGTAAAATATATTAAGTTAAAAGATGTAAATGTATTTGCCACATTAAATTTATAAATAAGCTAAGAAAAAAAAATATTTTTTAAATTATTTCAAATATGAAAATTTAAAAATTACTAGTATCATTTTATATTTACATTTTTAATATTTAAAAAAATACAAATTTGAAATAGATATCTTTTAAATTTAAATTAATGAATAAATTAATTTCATAGAAGGAGTGATTTGATATATAAATTATAAAAAATATTTTAACATTGTGATTAGATTCAATTACTAATTTGGTCCTCTTTTGAAAATAACAACATTTTCCATTTTAAAAAATTTAAGACTCGTTGAATTAAAATTTCAAATATAAAAACTAAATTAAATTCAAAGTACTCTCATACGAAAAGGTTAATGTATGACACTCATATTAACATGTATAACTAATAATATAGTATGATATTAACACTATCACATGATGCATACAGTCTATTACATAACAATACTTTTTAAGAAAAATCAATTAAAATAAAAAAATTGATAACATAACCATTTGACACATACATGTATAAAATGTATAAAGACCACGTTAACACTAATAAAAAAGTAAAAAGAATTAAATTAAATAATTAAAATGAAAATCGGTACGAAAAGAGGATTTTAACTAAAACTTAAAATGCATTTGGAAAATTTATTTTATTAATGATTTCTTTCCAATAAAATTGGGCTATAGTGATAGATACAGGTGTACATGCAATAATTAGGTGCGTCGTTTAGTCATTATTTCAAATACCATATCCCGTAAATATAAAGATTGATCCTGGAACATCTGTGGCCTTGATAATTCCACGATAATGAAGGGGTCCCTACTTATTTAAATATAGCATTACCTTGTAAATAAATAGGTATGTTGCACAATAAACAGTCACTGCTTTAGATGTCATGTGTTACCTGGAATATAATATCTGAAGCTCAAAGATCTATTCACTTCGGATAGAGCTCTCAAAACATCAAAAAGGTTATTCGGTCCGATTCGATTCTGGGTTGGTTATTTAATGAGTCAATTCAATCCGATTTATTTATTAGCGAGTCAAAAAAATTTAAACACGGTCCAATCCACTACAGACTGATGAATAAACGGGTTGACTCACTTAATTACAACTTTTTTTAAATAAAAAAAGTTTACAAACTTTCTATAATTCAAATCTAAACAAATTTCACTTCCAAATTTTACTCCTAACATGAGTTTTAATTAACTTTGAAAATAAAAAATTTAAATAATTTTTTCAAACAAAAAAAAGAATAAATATTTTTTTATAAAATTAAAATTAAATTTTAATAAAATAAAATCAGGTAGATGGGTTAATCTGATCAACTACAGATTTAACCCGCATGAATCGAGTTTAAATGAGCCAGATTAAAATCTGACCCACATAAAAAAAAATACAATCAACTCGAACTCATGATGGACTGGATGACACACGAATTCTAACTTGAGAGCTCTATGTTCAGAATTCCCATGACCATTTAAAATGGGATTACGTCTTTAGCACAAATATAATTTTGTAATATTTTATAAAAAGTTATTAATATTTTCTATAATATATATCTTACTATGTAATAATTTGAAAATTACTTGAGAACTAAAATTCTAAAATTAAATTTAACATGTTATAATACAAAGTTATAAAATTTATAATTATAATATTTCGTTAAATTAGCACAATATATATAAATAAAATATAAAAAATTAGAAAACACTGGTGTGACGAAATGAAAAGGAAAATGATACTTCAACAACCATTTTTGACAACATTTTGACATGGAACAGGTGTCAAAATGCTATTGGTCCAGATGGAAAATGGTTTCAGATTTTTTAATGACGTGGAAAGAGATTTCAGTCGTAGAGAGGTTTCAAATTTGAGGGTTTTATTTTCAGTTTTGGAATTTGAATTTGGGGCATTGGTAGAGAGAGAGAAGAGAAGCTTGAGAGAGAGCGGGAACCCTAGAGTGAGAGTGCCGTCGGAGTCCGTCTTCCTCCGACCAGCCACGATTGCCGTCGGAGTTCGTGTTCCTCCGACCAGCCACGAGTGCCGCCGGAGTTCGTCTTCGTCGGACCAGCCACGAGTGTCGTTGTTCTGCCCGAAGGTTCCGCCATTTCGAAGCACCGTTCAGCGCCGAAACCACCATTGACATGGGTTTTAAAGCTTCTCGTCGTTTGTTTCGCTACAACCTCCGTTTGGAAGCACTGTCGTAGGTGAAAACCACCACTGAAGACGAAAAAACATAGTTTGTAAGTTTCCGTGGTTCGTTTTGATTTTCTTTTCTTGTTGTTGTTCGGTGATTTTCACTTATTTTAATTATTTGAATTTTTTTTATCATTTCGGGATTGTTGTATTTTTTGGGAGCAAATTATGAACAAGTGAACTAAATATTGAAATGCATAAGTAAATTTTTTTATTTCTAATAAATTTGTTAATATTTTCTTTATGTTGTTTACATATGATAATGTGTTTGTAGGTATTAGACAGAAGAAGCAAAAATTCGAACTTGAGTAAACCTCCAAAGTGCTAAAGTAGAGGCCAGATCAAGAAAGCTCGAGGTATTTAATTGTCATTAATAAACTATATTTTTGTGTAAATTTGTATAGTTTCTTGCTATTGTATCTTTGAGGACCATATTGTTTAATTCATTTGTCTGTTCTATTGCTTTAGAGCAACCTTCAATGAAGTGTCACAGTCCTTTGTTTGTCGGAGTGTCATTGTTCACGTGTTTGTTGTAGCGTTTTCTGTCTCAGCCACCTAGAAGCGTTCGTCTTCATTGAAGTGTGGTCGGACTGTAATTGGTGAAGGCAACTTTGTAGGCGCCGCCTTTACGCGTCAAGGAACCATCAAAGTTGGAAACCGCCATTGGAGGTGTTTTTTGAAGGTTGGCTCTGTTCTTTTGGGTAATGCATTTTTTGTGTTTGGTGTTTAAATTATTTTGGGCATTTATGGATTGTTGTATTATTTGAGTGTTTTTCCTCGTATGGTTTAGTGTGACATGAAGGTGTATAGACCATTTAATGGTTGATGCGGTTTTTTGTTGGAAAGTAGGAATTCATTGGGTTTGTCGTTGATATTGGGTTATTTAGACTATGGTTTTGTATTATGTTTGGTTTTTTGAGTTGTTGTTGGGTTAATTTTACTATGGTTTTGTATTATGTTTGGTTTGGCAGTGATGGATCACATTTTAAAAATGATAATGTTTTGGAGCTTTGATTGAAATTGTGCATTTTATTGATATGTTGTGCATTTTTTTCTTTACAGGAGGAACTATAACAGGTTAGGGAGAAATATGTTTGTGATTAGATTTTGGGTGTGCACAATGTGCGGAGGGATGAAGTGTTGCAGGATTTAGGCATTGAGTAGATGTTGTTGAATAGGGATTTTTGCAACTTTATTAATGGTTTGTTTAGAACTTTTTCGATATGTATTAATGAGGATTGAATGTACATATTTGTTGTTAAAAATGTTGAAAGAAAATGAGTGCTTACATTTATTGTTCATGAAATTTGAAGATCAAAATGATCAATGTTTTAAATGTTTGTATTGTAATCCCCACTAAATTTGGATGTGAATATTTATGAAATCTTTTATGCACAGGTTTTATGTAGAAAAAAATGATGAAAATAAATTGGGTTAAATGTCAATGAATGCATTAACATGAGTTGGATGTCCATTAAGTTTGAAGAATAAACCTTTGCCTGAAATAATAATTGATTCCACATCAGTTTTAAGTTGCAAAAATGATTAGATATAAATTAGGCACTCCAAAATGAGTGTCATCTTCATAGTTCACCTCCCTGTGCAAAATATTTGTCTGAAGTACCCACTTATTTTGCCTTTGCTCCCATTGTTGTTTCTACACCATGAGTTTTAATAAATATTTTTCCTTAGCCATGCAACTCTATATAAATGGTATAGTAATTGGTTCCACATCAGTTTTAAGTTGAAAAGATTATTAGAAATGAATTAGGCACTCCAAAGTGAGTGTCATCTTCAGAGTTGATCTCCTTATGCAAAATATTTGTTAGAAGTACCCACTTATTTTGCCTTTGCTACCATTGTTGTTTTTGCACCATGAGTTTTAATAAATATTGTTCCTTGGCCATGAAACTCTATATAAATGACATAGTAATTTGTTCTACATCAGTTTTAAGTTGAAAAGATTATTAGAAATGAATTAGGCACTCCAAAGTGAGTGTCATCTTCGTAGTTGATCTCTTTGTGCAAAATCTTTGCCTGAAGTACCCACTTATTTTGTCTTCGCTACCATTGTTGTTTCTGCAGCATGAGTTTTAATAAATATTGTTCCTTGGCCATGCAACTCTACATAAATGGTATAGTAATTGGTTTCACATCAGTTTTAAGTTGAAAAGATGATTAGAAATGAATTAGGCACTCCAAAGTGAGTGTCATCTTCAGAGTCGATCTCCTTGTGCAAAATCTTTGCCTGAAGTACCCACTTATTTTGTCTTTGCTACCATTGTTGTTTCTGCAACATGAGTTTTAATAAATATTGTTCCTTGGCCATGCAACTCTACATAAATGGTATGGTAATTGGTTCCACATCAGTTTTAAGTTGAAAAGATTATTAGAAATGAATTAGGCACTCCAAAGTGAGTGTCATCTTCGTAGTTGACCTCCTTGTACAAAATCTTTCCCTGAAGTACCCACTTATTTTGTCTTTGCTACCATTATTGTTTCTACAGCATGAGTTTTAATAAATATTGTTCCTTGGCCATGCAACTCTACATAAATGGTATAGTAATTGGTTCCACATCAGTTTTAAGTTGAAAAGATTATTAGAAATGAATTAGGCATTCCAAAGTGAGTGTCATCTTTGTAGTTGATTTCCTAGTGCAAAATATTTGTTTGAAGTACCCACTTATTTTTCCTTTGCTACCATTGTTGTTTTTGCAGCATAAGTTTTAATAAATATTGTTCCTTGGCCATGCAACTCTGTTTAAATGGCATAGGAATTTGTTCTGCATCAGTTTTAAGTTGAAAAAAATGATTAGAAATGAATTAGGCACTTCAAAGTGAGTGTCATCTTCGTAGTTGACCTCCTTGTACAAAATCTTTGCTTGAAGTACCCACTTATTTTCCCTTTTCTACCTTTGTTGTTTTTTCACCATGAGTTTTACTAAATATTGTTCCTTGGTCATGCAATGATGTTGTATCACGAATAATTTAATCCAATTTAATGCCTTTGTAATCAATTGCGCTCTTCAAAAATGAAGTACCAAATCGACAATCTATTCATTTCAACAACCATTCTCTAAGATCAACAAAACATGTTTCAAATCCACCATCCGGACATAGCTATCAAATAAGTATGTATCATGTCCATACAAACGTCATTTCAACAACCTTGCTCTATCATCAACAATAACATACACCTTAAGTCACATTATGACCTTCATAATATTTTACCAATGTTTTCAAATCAACTAAATTTTTCAACAGGATACCAAACATCATGATATTAACTAACATTTACATTTCCTATTCGACAACAATTTTTTGAACTACTCATTTTTTTCTTCTACCATCTATAGTAAATGGAGTTCTTTTTGCATGACTCTTAATCTGTCTTTGTGGTTCAGCCTTCATACGATGGTACATTGTGCTTTGACAAGGATCTTCACTTCCCCAAAACGGTTCCTCCATAAAATCTTCACCCTCTTCAACCAACTTTCTTAAATCATGAATACTACTTTGCATGTCCGAAATAACCCGTGTTTGTTCTTCTACAACACGAATTAATTTCTCCTTAACTCCTTTATTTTGTTTGTTAAATGGAACACCATATTTCTAAACAACGTCTGTCACCATACCATAACAAAGCTCTTCTTTGGACACATCAACATCAACAACAACCTGCAATGTCATTAACAAATTTCATTACATAAAACACCAAATATAAAATACATGGCACTAACACATTCATCAAATCACCAACAACTCACCGATGCCTTAGCCAAAGCACTTCTGATGAACTTCTCCCGATATTGATATCAATCCAATTCAACAACTTTGAGAATTTTGTTACCCGGGTGTTGTACGTTGAGTTTGATGTCACAAAATGGTGACAAAACCAAACTTGCAAGTTTAAATTCATACAACATTCACATAAAAAATGATAAAAAAAAACAATAACAAATCATTGTCTTTCATTAACAATTACATAACAAACATCTACATGCAACAGGTAAGCACATCCTTGAACATGAAAATGGCTTCTGCTTGTTTCATTCTTCATTGTTGTTGAAGTAGTAGTCCAACTTCCAACAAATACCTTCTGCAATATTGGATAAATCTTCAACTTTGAGCATTGTTGATGAAATTTGACCTTTGCAAACATGACTTTTAAAATATTTAATGAGTGAAGCAATCACCTTGTATAGAGTAGGAAGAACACGAGATCGTCGAGGTCCTGCAGTTGCCAATATCGTGCATGTAACAGCAGTAGATAAAGTTTGCTCATGTGCTTCTTCATTAATCCATGTAACAACAGCCGATAAAGTTTAGGAGGAGTGGAATTAAACTCATTTGGTTTAGGATTCAACAATTACGGCTATTACAGCTATGACTTAAGATACCTTTTTCATACTACTTATATTATGGTAGTAGTACATCTATGGCTTAGAATATCATTTTCATACTAGTTATTTATTAATTAAACACTTTTTATAGTATTTTTTTCTCTTCATCCTTTTTTATTATCCATTAATTTTATATCACATTCCTCTTTTCTACCTATTTCTTTTATTGTGCAAGAAACTGTACAAATTTGTTACACAAAGTATAGTTTATCAATGACAATGAAATACCTCGAGCTTTCTTGACCTGGCCTCTGCTTTAGCACTTTGGAGGTTTACTCAAGCTCAGATTTTTGCTTCTTCTATATGATACCTACACACACATTATCAGATGTAAACAACATAAAGATAATATTAACAAATTTATTAGAAATCACAAATTTACTTATGCATTTCAATATTCAGTTCACTTGTTTATAATTTGGAAAATGGTTTACAAAGAATGTGTTAGAGATACAATATACAGAAAGGTTGTGTGTGTTACCTTAAACAACACTTGGTCTTCTGCTCTTCTTCCCAAGAAGCAGCTATGTAGTCAGAATCAGCTTTGTGGCTTCCATTGTGCCTCAAACTTTTTGATATTTCCTTTTCTTCCTCTTCACTTGAGCTTCAATTTGAAGTGAATATATATACATTTTAATTATAAAGTATTTCAAACCAATTAAGCACAATATAATCCGAATGCAAAATGCATACTTGTATGGTCATCCATAAACATCAACTATTAATAGCTTCAATACATGCTTATCTACAACATACCGAGTAGCTCATATGGTATGATTCACTACTTACTCAACATGTTCTTATGTCCTAATTTATTATGTTAGTGACAGGGTGCTTTATTACCTTAAAATTTGGGATTGAAGAGAATGGCCAAATCAACAATTTTAAGATCATATGTAGTTTTTATTTATGAATAAGAAAATTTATGATACACATCAGACATAACAAGCAAGAAATTTATCACTGCTATAATTGATATCAAATGGATATATACCAATGAATATTTCCTTCTCTAAGAACTCATAAGTGTATTTTACTACTTGGCGAGAATCTTCTTCAACATTTCCTATAAAATATGTTTCATTGACATCACCTGCATAACAATTAAAAGTATTTCGCGTGTAAAATTTTTGTAACTTTGCACCCAAAAAATACAACAATCCCGAAATGATAAAAAAATTCAAATAATTAAAATAAGTGAAAATCACCGAACAACAACAAGAAAAGAAAATCAAAACGAACCACGGAAACTTACAAACTATGTTTTTTCGTCTTCAATGGTGGTTTTCACCTACGACAGTGCTTTCAAACGGAGGTTGTAGCGAAACAAACGACGGGAAGCTTTAAAACCCATGTCAATGGTGGTTTCGGCGCTGAACGGTGCTTCGAAATGGCGGAACCTTCGGGCAGAACGACGACACTCGTGGCTGGTCCGACGAAGACGGACTCCGGCGGCACTCGTGGCTGGTCGGAGGAACACGAACTTCGGCGGCAATCGTGGCTGGTCGGAGGAAGACGGACTCCGGCGGCACTCTCACTCTAGGGTTCCCGCTCTCTCTCAAGCTTCTCTTCTCTCTCTACCAATGCCCCAAATTCAAATTTCAAAACTGAAAATGAAACCCTCAAATTTGAAACCTCTCTGCGACTGAAATCTCTTTCCACGTCATTAAAAAATCTGAAACCATTTTCCATCTAGACCAATAGCATTTTGACACCTGTTCCGTGTCAAAATGTTGTCAAAAATAGTTGTTGAAGTATCATTTTCCAGATGAAAAAGACGTACCTTTTTTATTTGACAGTAACGGCGGTGAAATGGGACAATGCTGACAAGGATGAAATGGTTCACGTGAATGGTGGCAGCAGTGCAGGAATGGCTAATGGCTAAGCGCAAATTGGAATGATGGCAAAGAGGACCTAAACAAATGAGTAGAGAGAAAATTTATGGTATATATCAGTAATCCTATAACTTCAATACATTTTTCGTTAATTTTAGATGGTTTGAATAAAATTGTCGAGATAAATTGCATTAAAATATTATCAAAATTGATGAAAAAATATGAAAAAAATTTAACTAGTGAATTAGTTGGTATAATCTCATCTATAGAAAATAAAATTTTCAAATTTTGAAAATGAGGAAGTATTAGCTTCCCATCACATAAAAAAGGAGATATAAACACAAAAAATTTATAAAAATAACAATTAGTTTCATGTTCAACTTTTTTTTCTCACCCTGTAATAGCTCATCTCATTCTTCCTTCATTCTTTTAAATTCTTCTTTAATTTTTCATTTTTTTTTTCAGAAATTGATCGCTTAACATTGAGAAGAACTAAGAAACCATTTAAATACATTAGATTTTAAAATAGAGTAAATTTATATTTTTTATAAAAATAAAATTATTTTTTTTTACAATGTTTTAGTCATCAATTTTATTCAAAATAATTGAGAAAAGTGGTTCTCTAAGCTCAATTTACCTTATACTAAATTTATGTCTTTTTCGGATATTATGTGCTATGTCTAAGGCCAATCTATTTAGTTTTGGAGTTTTAGTTTTAGGGAAAACTGTTTAAAGTAACGAAAGATAGTAAAAATTTAGAATACTATTATTCTAATTTATGGTGATGATAAGAATGTGATAAGTGTTTGCGATATTAAATTGTTTATAAAGTAAGTTTTATTGTTGAATCAAATTAATCACAAAGATGATAAAAGTGTGATAAATGAGTGGGAAGTTAACTCCTTTGTATAGTAGACATGTATGTTTGTTTGATTAAACTATTTGATAGAAATGAGATTGGGTAAGAGTCTCAATCTAAGTATAGGATATCAAATTAATAAATTGGTATTTTTAACTAATTTAGACTCATAGGGTAGAATTGTGTAGCCAAATAGTTGTGTTTGGATAAAAATCATGAGGAGGAATAAATTAGTTTCTTTAATAAAACTATGCTTTTAAAAAAATTTCCCTTTTATAAATTGTCTTTACAATTAAACTTGATTCCTTTTAAAATAATATCAAATAAATAAAGAGTATTGGAAAAAAGAGTTTTACACAGGTAATTTTATATTAGTTCGAATAAAAAAACTTTACATCCAATTATTAATCTATCTAGAAAGGGATTAACCAATCACTAAAAATAAACCAGAACATACAATCATCTAAAAGACAATTTTGGTTTGGAAAAGACCTCCTTTAAATCATACAAAAAGATGAACAACTTCAAATAACAACACCACCATCATTCAATTATCCAAGAACCCACTTGATGAAAGTTATCGCTCTACCCACACTAAGTTTTTCAAAGTTCCTTTACACAAAAAACAGAGAGTTTCTCTAGTAGTGACAACTCTAAACCTCTAAGTGAAAAATAGTTTTAGAAACTAGGTTTAGCCAAAATATATAGACTCTTACATTTCAAAATTAGGTCAAGAAACTGAAGAGTCAAGTCGCAACTATTGGTAATAGTAGATTATCTTAAGTGATAATCGATTATCATAGAAACTTTTCTCAATTTTTTTCCAATGTGATAATCGATTACCAACAATGATAATCGATTATCATAGAGACTCTTATGAAAAACTTGATTTTAATTTGATAATCGCTTATCAATAGTGATAATTGATGATCACATAACTTTTATGAAAAAATAAAACTATCTCAGTGATAACGTTATCGTTGACGCAATCAAATTAATACTACTAAACTATAGCAACTTTAGTATTGTTAAGATAGTAGCCAACAAAATAGAAAAGGTAAATTCAACCTTAAATTGTCTCCCAACAAACACGAAATTGATTCTTAACAAATTAGTTCTTATAAAAACTATACAAAAGGGTTAGTAAAATAAAAATAATAAAGAAGATAAAGATAAATAAAAGATTAAAGAACAAAATAACAACAGATAGAAATAAATAAATTTATAAAAATATTTAGAAATATACAAACAATGATAAAGAAAATAAGTTGAATTCATTGCCTTTTCAAAATAGGATTCATCATTGGTTATTTAAAGATTATTGTTCAATTAATTATTGTCTTAGATTTTCAAATTAATCAATGTAAATTATCAATTAATTTGTTGGTGTTCTAACTATTAACTAAAGTACATTCTCAATTAAAATCAATAAAATTGTAGATTAATCATAGTAAATTTAACCAAAGTACATTCTAAATTAAATATTATTATATGCCTAATGATGTTTATTCTTTTAGCTCTTATATCGAATAAAAAACTAATTAACCAAAGTGCATTCTTGATTAACTTTTGTTAAAGTTTTCAGCTTTAATCAAAGTATATATTAGAAAGTGATTTTTAAGCCTAACTCAACCCCACAAAACCGGCTTGTAAGGTGAAATTTGCACCTCACTTATATATTGTAAATTGGCCTTATCTCTAGTCGATGTGGGACTTCCAACAATATATTCTCAATTATTGACAAAAAGTCATTCAATCACATGAAAGTTTCTGACGTTAATCAAAGTAAATTCTCAATTAATATTAAAAATCCTTTGACTCATATAATTGATATGTTTTGTAGATTTAACAATAATCAAAAGAACAAACAAATTTATTCATCTAACCTCATAATCTAGTTAGAAAATTGTAGCAACATCAAGCTAGAGGATTAACACTCCATGGAATGTAAAAATAACATGAAAATAGAAGAGAGGGTGAAGAACATGAGAGAAGAGAGAGAGGACAAAATTAGGCCCCCTAATGGGTTCCTAAGCTCCCCTAATGTGTTTCCCTAAGTTTCTTTATATAGAGATTAGATTGAGTTGTATGGTAATGTACTCTCCTTCAATTATCTTGTAAATAATTCCATATCTTCAAACTATATTTGATTGTTGTGGAGATCTTAAAATATTTAAGAAAATATTTCCTAGATTAAAATGATTTGTCAAATATTATCTTTTGATATTTACTGATATAGTTAAATAATATAATTATTTAACAATATCAAATAAAATATCTTAAGATATATTTTCCTAAATTATCTTTTATCATAAAAATTTATTAATTATCAAAGTCCTTTTTGTAGAAAAATAGAGAAAAATACAAGATCTAATTTTTGTTGCCTGTTCCTGTTCTTGTTTTAGCCAAATTTCTTCACTCTTTTTTTTCATACATTTATGGCTTCTTCATGCAATGCTTGACTTGACTTCTTGTGGTTTTGATTATTTTTTATTCTTGGATTTATCTTTAAGGTGTCATAAAAATTTAACCAAATTATTTCTACACCTCGATGAGCTCAACTTAGCTATAGCTATATTAACAGAACTCAAAATATCCAAAGAACATTTGTGTAACTAAAAACTAATTTTATCTTATTTTTGTATCTCGTTTCTTAATAAACCCAATAATAATAAATCCTAATTAAAATATTATTTAAAGTACAAAACCCAATTAAGAATTAAATATTAAAGGCTAAATGATGGCATAAATATGTAATCATCACTCAGTGCTCTACTGTAACATCCCTTTCAAGATGTCACGTGTAGTTTATCAAACATCCATTAACTTAAAGAAACACAATCTTTGATACCATCACGAAATAGTGAACCTAGAAAAACTTTATTTAATCATCATAAATGAAATTAAAACCATTTGGAAACAAAAACCTTATTCCAATTTTAAAACTTAAGATATTGATCGAATATTAAAATTTAAAATAAATTGTGGTTCCAAATAACTTTTCAAAACTCGTCAAAAGATTTCCCAGCGCGCATCCTCACTTTAAGCATTTGTAGCATCATCTATAACAATATTCGCTCTTGTATAACATCACGAGTTATACAATCATCACACAAACACAAACAAACAAGAATAAGCTAGCAAAAAAAATGATTATATGTTTTTTTAATAAAAGAAAAACAAAAAAAGGTAACTAGAACTTCACAAGTTCTCTTCCTGGTCAGCAGCAACAGGGAACCCACAATCACAGTTGATTGCAAACGATTCTGATCTTCCAGTAGAACACCTCACAGTGTAGATTGATCAGACTTTGAAATTTCAACAACTCTTCAAGAATCCTGGATTTGATTTCTTTCCAAATGAAATGGTTCTTGATTCTTGGAGAACAGACGGTCCTGCAATTATAAAATCAACAAACTTTATCAGATATGAAAGATATATTCAAAAAGTTGTTTTTATGCAAAGAGCTATGCGTCAATTTATAGATATGACAGTACTAACGCAATTTAATCGATTACGTTATTAATGTAATCAGCTAAGCAATTAATACTGTTCTAACAAAATTACATTTAATGCATTTAACAAATTAAGCATAACATGTAATCGATTAAGTAATGAATGCAAGTCATAGCATTTAAAAATATGACCGGCCGTTAAGGTAGTTATGACTTATCAAAAAATAAGTTTTCAATTACTGTGCATTTTAATCGATTACGAAAAGAGTGTAATCAGTTAAGTACAACACTTAAGCAAATTTGAAAATTTTTTCATTCCAAAACTCATCAATGCACTCAGCAAATAAGTATAGGCAAAGACACGAGTTTTAATCGATTATCCACATAATGTAATCGGTTAAAAACTTGCAGTTTTGCCACCGTTAAGCAAATACTGATATTTGATGAATCTAATAAATTACACAAACTCTGTAATCGATTAATTCATACAGATATGCAATGTGCAAAGAGTTTTATCAATCTTAACCAATGAATATGCATGCCATAGATAAAATCACTTGTATTAGCACAATGAATATGCATATTAAATAGTTCAAGCACAAACAAATATATAACCAGCAACTTTGCTTAATGTGTGCAAGAAACTATTAAAACATTTCTGTTGTTGTCATCATAAAAAACACATATGGGATATATGGGTTTAGCTTTAACATAGCTGCCCCTATCAACACGTTCGATGCTTCAATCCAAGTCAGCAAGGTCACATGGAAAAACCTCTCTCGCGTGGCTAGGCTTTCGGGGTTTCGGCTAGGCACCTCTCTTGAAAGAAAACAAAGAAAGAGCTTTCGAAAGTCCTTCTTCTACTTCCCTTTCTCTTAGCCTTAGCTTAAGTTGATGCTCCTTTGAATTGATTCCTTAAATAGGTTTCCATCAATTGATATCTTTAGAAAAGAACTTAATTGCAAAATGCTACCTAACCGTAGAAATTCAAAAAGAACTTTGTTTTTCTGAGCAAGCATTAAATAACATTAAATGCTCAACATTGAAAAACAACTAAAGTTATAAGAAAAGACGTTTCTGTTGCATGCACAATTTACTATAATCTTGCAGATAAGCTATTCTACACACATCCACAGTGCTATAGATCAAATATAAAAAAGTGGAAGTTAGAGACAAAGAAGATATTCACGGAATGTTCCTCACTTGAAGCAAAGTTTAAAAAAATTGTACAACTTACTTCAAGCAAAGGACTGAAAAAGCATGCCGACTTTGACAAGTTGACTTACCCAACCTCGGAAAGTTAGTTACTCTACCCACTGGGGTCCCCTCCAGCTTGCCCACTGTGCCACCCAAAAACCACTACTACAAAGGCTGGTAAGAAAGCCCTGAGATTCACCTATCATCGCCGACATAACCATAAGAAAGAATAGAGTTGAGGAGTTTCTTAAGGTGGGCGTGTTTAGAGGAGTTTTCTAAAAAAATGGGTGTTTGCCCCATCCCCAAATTTCATTTTTGAAGGTTCTTCTCGAGAGCCTTGATCTTATACTCTGCGTTATTGTTTAATATTTCATCCGCTAACAAATTCTTTTTTTGCTCAACCTAGAATGGATTGGAATCCAACTGTTGTGTAAAGAAGAAAATGAAAGCATGAGTATCAAGGCTACAAGCTCAGTCTAATGGACAAATATTCATGAAGCCTATATATAGAAGATCTCTCAAGAAGAAAAAAAAGAAGAGGATAGCTTATGATGATATCATAAGAGTATAAAAGCTTATGTCGAAATATTCATCCTGAGAACAAAAGAGAAAAAGCTCAAGAAAAAGAAGATATCTGAGCTGAAAAGAAGAGAAGAGAAAAAGAGAAATATATACTCTCGCACTTCATTGTCATATTGCATACTGTTGTAGGAGAGAAGAGAGAAACACCTGCGAGTGTTTAGACTACTTTATATTGTAATCAAATCCTTTCTACGAGAGATATAGTTTAAGCAATCATTGATTGCAATTTTGAAGAGAATTAAAATACTTACAAGTGAACTCTATTGGAGTTGACTAATCTTGGCAAGGTTGCTAAGTACTAGGACTGATGCGAATATTCAAAGGAAATCTCGAGTAAGGTTGCTGAGTACCAAGAGTCGTGCTAGTACTCAAAGTAAATCTCGTTAGGTTGTTGAGTACCAAGAGTGATGCTAATACTCATTTGTAATCGTGTGAAGATTATAGAGTAACCCTTTGCGGAGGAAACTAAACGTAGCTCAGTTCGAGCGAACCAGTATAAAATCTCTTGTGCAATTATCTCTTCTATTACCTAAACGATCCTCTTGTGAAAACTTGTAGTCACACTTTATTTCTAAACATAAGAATCTTCCAAGCTAAACGATCTTATTCATAAAGGAAGTTCTTGACAAAATGTTGTAGTGTCTATATTATGAGTAGCACGTTAAAAATTGTTATTATACAAATCTATTAAGTCGAGCTTTCAATCATTTAAAGAAAAATTTCAAGAGCTCGATAAAGTGCTACATCAAAAGGGTTGCAAAAAGTTTTCCATTAACATTATTCAACCTCCTCTTCTAATGTTTTTCATATGCTTCAAAATCAATTAAGAAACTTATAATCAAAAGTAAGCATTCATAAATAAAAAAAGTACCGAATATAAGAGAGTTTAAAGTAGTTTACATCTCACTACATTGCCTAGGAGATTTATTTCCTCCTAATGCATGGGGAAAAAGTTAAAACATGGAAGAAACTTCATCTCTTAGTCCTTTAAAGATGTTCTTTAAATAAAAAGGAAATGTGTAAGGAGACCCTCTAAAGTCTCTCTCTAAAATCTCTCTAAAAGTTCTTTGAAAAGTCCTTTAAAAGGTCTCCAAAAAGTCTCTCTAAAACAAAGGAGAAATCCTATTTTTATAGACTTTGACAGCATGGCTACAATGGTGGCTTCCATGGCTTCAGTCGTGAGGTTTCCTCCCAAGGTGAGTTTTTTCTATGGCATAAGTTGTGCAGTTTTGGGGTGGAGCCCCTTAAGATTGCTTCTATGTGAAGGATTCTTCATGACTTAAGCCTTAGATCAGGGTTTAAGGAAACCTTCCAAGATGGGTTCTCTTCGTGTGACTCAAGCTATTGCATTTTCTATGAAAGGCTCAAAGTTTCCTTGTTGTTCTTCATTATTCAACTTTGACTCTCGAATAATATAAAAACCATGAAAACTAGTAAAATTGGAGTAATTAACATAAATATTTAACATCAAGATAAGATAAGTGTCAAATTAATATTAAAATCAATTCATATTTGACACTTATCAATGATTCAACTTTAAACTTTGTTTGTTTTGAAACAAATATAAAAACTAACTTAAAAGATGTATGCATAATCATAAGTTAGTTCATGAACTAAGTGGAGCGATTGCTCCCTCATAAGATAATGCAAGCTAAAAGAACATGAATTTTTCATTCTTTTTAAAAACAATAGTGTAAGTTTTCACTTAAGCTTTTTGAAAATATGTAGAATTTTTCATGTATTCAATGTTTGTGCAGGAGAAAATCTCTCTAATAGTGTTTCACTCAATCAATCACAGTGATAATATGCTCTTTCAAGATTTTGTACCTTATCTCTAAGTACTTCTTATCACATATTTGACATAGATCACTAAGACTTTATGATCTTGTAACATAGTTGGGCTGCACAGAAATTTTTTATTTTACAAAGTTAAGTAAAACTTACTGATAAAATATGAACCATCAATATATACAATGAGTTCATTCATTTTCCTTTTTAATTGTCCTTGAAACTTGAAGAGATGATTCATTCAATTCTTAGTTATTGTTTTTCATTTTTCATACACCTTTTTTGATCTTTCATGACTTTTTACTTGATACTTGACTGAACCCACTTTTCTTTCTTCACTTTCTAATTTCTATACTTTCTTTTCCTAATTTTCAATTTATAGACTTTGCTAAGCCTCTATTATGAACCACATAACATAATTTAAATTTAGTTAAAAAAGAAAAACTATATATGCAAGTGAATCTCAATGGTAGAGTCCCTGAACGACAAATGCTAACGGCGGAAGAAAGTGGTCCCCCAAAGCGCTGCAACGCGAGAGAGCCTCCTCTGCTACAATGCGCAGAGCTGGTGCTACCCTACCTTAATCCTTCAGAACTTGCCAACGTCTCTCTCACCAGCAAACCACTTTTCAAACTCTCTCGCACCATCACCATCCGCCGCGCCTCCGACGCTTCCAGAACCTTCGAGACCCTTCCGATTCCGTTCCTCAACACGGTCGATTCCCACCCATACGCTCCCTTCCTCTACACGCGCTCCCTCGTTCTCTCCTCCCCACTCTCCCTCCTGCGCCAGCCCTGGGGCTCTTCGGCAGTTTCCCCCTCCGCGCAGTCTCGCCTTCTTAGCGCCGAGTCAGTGGGCTTCGTCGATGGCGAGGGCCGGGCCATGTCGGGCTGCGAGTGCGAGGCGTGCGATGGCGGTGAGTGTCCTTGTGCTGGCCTGGATGGGCTGGATGACGTTGGCAGAGAGTGCGGGCCCGGGTGCTGGTGTGGGCCTGAGTGTGGGAACAGGTTGACACGGAATGGGGTGGCGGTGAGGGTGAAGATTGTGAGGCATAGGAGGAAAGGATGGGGGTTGCATGCGGATCAGTTAATCGCGAAAAGTCAGTTTGTGTTTGAGTATGCAGGTGATTTATTCATCTAATCTAATATACGATGATACCTCTCTTAATAATTGCTTTTAGTATACATTATTTTTATACAAGTTTAATTTTGTTGTTAATATGATAAAGTTGTGGTAACTGATTTTTATAGCGATAACTGTTGATTTGTTCACTTAACAAAATTGTGGAACACAGATTTGTCGTGGCAACTATTGTTTTTGATAACTTAACATAATTGTGCTCACACAGGCCACCCCAGCTCTGGTGTTTCCAATAATGATATTAATCTTAAAATGACAGAGTTAACTGGTAGGACTAGACCAAGGTTTTAAATTGCAGTTGCTATCATGATTTCGTTGTGATCCTTGACATTTGGAGCATGCGCGACTCGAGCCAGTGCAGCTACAATTGTGGTTGCATAGCCCAAAATTCCATGCTTTTGTTGCTGAAATTATGGTGGTAGACTGTTTCTAAAAGTATTAACAAATCTAACATGAAGTCTATTATGTGATTTTAGTTTAGATCTTCAATTAAAATTAGAGTTTTCTTATGCTTAGGACTGAAGACAGTTAAGAGTACCAGCTTAAGTTTTCTCCGAATTTGATTTTTATTACAATATAAAAAGACAGTTGAGGGTTTCAACTTAAATTTTCTCAAAATTTGAGTGGGACTTTTTACTGAAAATTAATAATGTAACTCGAGAAGAAAGTTGTTATTGTCCTTTGTGCAGTTTTAATTTCAGTTCAAGTAAATGTTAGTTATTGTGATTTTAAGGATATTCTTCTTATTTATGTTATGTATTTGAGGGTGGTTGTGTTTGAATTTTGTTGATTAGGTAGATCTTCTCATTAACTTATGGTATTAGGTTGGACCCTTAGGTTATCAACTATTTGTGGGACTGAATATTTGCATTTTATTATGCTTGATAAGTATATGAAAAGAGGGGAAAAGTAAGGTGAATATAATTTTTTCCTTTTGGTTTTCATAGTCATTTTGTTTAGGTGCTTCCATTCCTTGGATTTGAACCATGTAGTGAGTTTACTTATGTGTGTACGATTATTTATTAACATTTAGGAGACCACGAGGTTTAATGATAATATGGTATCAGAAAAAAATGGTTATATATTGTTCAGAAAGTGAGTCTCCAGGCCTTGGTAAAGGGAGGAAAATGATGTTTTAGTAATTTGAGAAAGAGGTTACTATGTAGATGTGAAGTTTGTAACTCTTTTTTTTTTTTTACTTTTTAGTTCATTAATTGTTTGTTTTAGAAGATAAAAATAGTGGGTAGGAGCTTGGTATCCTGTATGCAATATCTTGGTTGCACTCTTATGAAATTGGTGCTAGGAGAGGGTTGATTGTCTAAGATAGTTTATGTTTTATTGTGATTGGAATTCTCAACAATACAAGATACTATCATTCCATAGCATAACTCAATTGGGTGTGAGAACAAGGTTGTCAAAACCATGATTCAACCTGCAAAATCATTTGACTAGGAGTAGGAGGGGTAAAATTTTGTGTATATTGTAGAAGCTTAATAACGTACTTGCTTTAAAAATAGAAAAACAATGAGGAGAATCTTGATTTAGTTTCCTACATGTTCTTGTTTTTCGTATTTTTAGTTCGCTTACTGAATGGAAATTAGAGTACTGTTAGGAAGTTTTGTCATAAGGTTATGAATGTTTGTGTAGTAGATTTTGAAACTTGTGTTGTTTCATTTGGGGAAGAGGGTAGATTACTGGTAAGGTGTATGAAACATTTGTATTTGTTTTCTACCACATAAAAGTTGTAACGGTACTAGAAGCCATCTAAAAGGTTTAAAGGTGTGAAGCCTAACCCGCATGATCTCTGAGTGAGTTTTTGGTACCAATTTTCGTTTAGATAAGTTAATAACTATCTAGTGTTGTTAAATTTACCATCCCACACTCGACTCAAACATATTTTCTGTCCTCGTGATACTATTTTCTACTGTTTCAAAGTCATTGTCGCTGATACTTTCTTGACTCTTTTAGTTGTTTCTTATGCATGGCTGTTTTTAATCCCCTCATGCGTGTGTAAACTTAAATCTTGGTTTCCTGTGTAATAAAAGGTGAACTCTTGACAACGAAGGAAGCCCAGAGGAGACATCAATACTATGATGAACTGGCTTCTCAGGGTCGTTTCTCTTCAGCTCTTTTAGTTGTAAGGGAACATCTTCCTTCTGGAAAGGCATGTCTGAGATTAAATATTGATGCGACAAGATTAGGAAACATTGCACGATTTGTAAATCATTCATGTGATGGTGGTAATTTAAGCACAAAGCTAGTTAGAAGTTCAGGAGCTTTGTTGCCCCGCCTATGCTTCTTTGCTTCAAAAGATATCCCAGTAGATGAAGAGCTTACTTTTAGCTATGGAGAAATCAGGAAAAGGTCAAAGGGGTTGCCATGCTTTTGCAATAGCCCTTCATGCGTTGGAACGTTGCCCTCTGAAGACACATAAGATTTATATACATTGCCATTTAATGAGGTAACCTATGTTAAATCAAAGGAATTTTGATTTGGAAAGGTTAGTTTTTATAATTTATTCAATAAGACATAGTAGGCATTGCAAATATCCTTGTCACAGGTCGATTAGGTTACCACCAATATCTTTATGTAGTGTGAATGATTTAATGTTCACTTATGTTTTGGTAGAAGCCCTTAAGTTCATTTGACGGCTTGCTCGTAGGATTTAACACCAGATATTTTATCCTTTTTCCCGAAGTTCATGAGATGAAAGTGAATGGTGTGGTGTTCAAGTGGTGTCTTATCTTGGGTATGTTGTTCGGGGATGGGGGTTTGTGGCGTGATTAATGATACAGTAATGAGGCGATGCTTCACCCTCAAGTGCTTTCTGAATTCCTATGCTTAGAAAACATGCTTGTCTCATAATAATGATTTTGTAAAATCAGCTTTCAAACATTTATTAATTTTATGATAATACGTTATCCTTCGGAATTCATTATACAGGTTTTATGTTTCTAATTTATTGTATACAGGATGGTTGTAAACTTTGTCAAGGTATTTATGATTTTTATTTTGATTATATTATAATTTTTTTTATCTTATAAATATAATCATAAATTTTACTTATTGAATTTGGCTTGATCAATTCAAGAGCAAAAGTAAGGTGAATGTTTCGTTAAAAAGTAACATGCATTTTCTTGTGGTTGGTTGACAAATCATATATATTGTCTTTTAAATGAAGGTGGGTTTAAATTATATATATAGTTCATTTAGAAGACAATACACATCATTTGTACCACCAACAAAAAAAACATTTGAACCACCCACAACCTCTTGAAAAGTTGAACGCACATCTTCATTTAGAAGACAATACACATCATGACTTTTTATAGCAAACTTTGAGTGCTAAGATGGTTTAACCTTTTCTCCTATTGATCAGCAAAGTCCTCCGATACTAACTTCATTTGGCTCTTCTTCTTCATGGTCCTGTTTTGACTAAGAAGAATTGTCCGAAGGCTTCCTTTTTTATCTGTATTATAGTAATATCCTTTATAAAGCTACCATCTATATGCTCATTTTGTAGTTTATTTTTTACAAAAATTACATCCTTTCTAACAACAATCTTATGGGCAGTGGGATCTCAGGCAATACCCCTTACATTGTCAACATAGTCCAAAAATATACGTTTCTTGGATTTTAGATTCAATTTTGCTCTTACTTAAGAATTTTGCATCATGTTCATAGGACAATCAAATACATCCAATGAAGAATAATTAGCCGATTTTTCATTCCATGTCTCTATTAGTGTCTTCAAACCTATAACTAGTGACGGTGATCAATTTATCATGTAATAAGCAATTTTAATTGTTTTTTCCCAAAAAAGCATGGCCACTACTTAATGTAGATCTTGTTCTATCATTTGCCATACCATTAAGTTGAGGTGTATGTAGAAGAACAAATTCTTGTAATACCTTTTTGCGTGTAGACTGCTTAAAACAAAAATCATGTCTACATATTCTCCTTGTTTATCTATCCTCAAGTATTTGATTCTTTTTTTAATTTCAATCTTTACATGTGTTTTGAATTCCTTCAATACTAGAAATATATTTGACTTCCTCTTGATGGATATATATAATGGTAGAGTCTTCTTCTCTTCCATGCAATAAGGGATTTGAAAATCATTTAAACCACCCAAAAACTTTTGAAAAGTTGAAGGCACACTTTCATTTAAAAGAGAATAGTAGTACCTTGACACGTTCATGTGTACTTTACACTCATTTGACATGGTTCCAGCTCATCCTTTGGAAAAAAAACATGCACAATAATTGAGGGTAAAGTGGAAAAAAATATCATTTTTTGGAATTTTTTTTTCTTTCTCTAGATTTTTTTCCCTCTTACTATTCTATGTTCGTTGTTGCCCCTTTCATTTTGTCTCGCTCCCCATTAATAGGTGATTTTGTAGGTTTTTCTAGGTGTGAAGGTTTAGGGGTTTTGCATCATTGTCTCACTCCTGGTGTTGTGCACACTTTCTCTATCTATAGTCTTCAAGGTTTTCTGTTCCGATGTTTCTGTACCAATAAATGTGACCAAATATTTCAAACTTAATCATTGTGGAAGTTGTACATAATAACTATAAGAACTAACCACAAAGCAAGATATAAGAGCAATTGAAATGATGTTGACTACTTGTGCAAAAAGACCAGTACAATTAGGCATTTTGTTGTGGATAACTACTCACTAAACCAATAATTTATACCAATTTGTAACATGTTGAGCAATTTATTGTTGTACTGAAGGAATATAGCAAGTAACCACATAAGCTTGACTAGATAACCACTTACTACACTAACTAATTATTCATCTTAAGCATTTTGTCAGTTGTATATAACCAGCTTAACAAATAACTACATAATGTTGACTACATAAACAGTTACTACATCAATAAATCTGATGAAATCTATCCTTAAGAACCACTATAAATGTTGTACATAATAACTTTCATAGAAAATCACATAACCTTGACTAGATAACCATTTATTGCATTAACTAATCAGATCCCTAATATCCATCTTCAACATTTTGTTACTTGTACAAAACTAGCTTAACATTTAACCACATACAATAACAACCTCCTTATGCTAGGTTGGGCCAAAGCTAGGAGATGTGCATGGAGGGATGTTTCCTTGAAGATATATGGTGTGTAAATGTGGTGGTAAATGGTTCAAGGATGATGAGCTAAGGTGTGGATGGAGTAGAAGCTCATGGCCTCTAGGAGATATAGTGGTGGTGGTGTAGTATTTTGTGGCTCCAAGAGAAGTGATGTCAACTCAAGGAGGAATGTGACTAGAAGGACCTCTAAGGTTGCTCTAGTCTTGATCTAGGAAATGTATGGCCAAATTTGGGCAACATAACATTAATAAACTTTCAAGATGAATACATGAGAGGAGACACCTCTAATTATAAGCTAAGAGTGTTTCCTAAAATCCCTAAAAGCATGGCCTAAAGAAACCTATATTACTCCAAGCTATGCTCCATGATGGCTCCAAATGTGGTTCAGAAGGTAGAGTTTAGACTATCTTTATGGACGACTTCAACTCTTCTTGTAGATGTTTGACCATGGTTAGGGGGTATACCATCTTCCTCTTGAAAAGGATTTGCTCTCAAATCTTCAACTTGGGCTAAGGCAAACTTTCTCATCTTCTTTGGAGTCATTATGTCTCTTTTTTGCCGGGGTCAAATACCCATCTTATAACACAAGTTATATAATAAGTGTTATGATAGTGAATAAATGACAAATAGAGCTCCTAAGAATGATATACCTTAAATTAAATGAATGATCAAGGTATTGAAGAGTAAGAGCATCTTGAAGCTTTTATTTGTCTTGTGTTGGATGTATATGTTTGAAATACTATCCATTTCAATACAAGAGCCAACTTTTAGGGATATGTCATCATACCCTCTCTTTTGAAAAGGATTTTCCCTCAAATCTTCATGTTCTTTTATGAAAAAAACCCTTTTTTTTATTATTGGTTAATTTAAGTATCTTTCCACCATGACTAAAGATTCATATGTAAGTGTCATCAAACACAAATCCAATAATCTCATGAGCCACAAACAACATGTATCTAGATGAAAGATTTGAAGAAGACCTTATGTTAATTCCAAAAGAATTTAAATAAAAACTTTGAAGGTCTACTCCAAAAAATTGTTTATGTTGACTTTGAATTAATTGTATCCTAGAAGGTAACATCAACTTAAAGTTTGATTTGAAAAAATTGAGGAGTTAAAAATAGTGGGCGGTGAAAAAGAAGTTGAATATTTTTCAAAAGTAAAAGTTGGAGTTATGAAAGATGGTTAGATGTATTGAGAAAAGTTCAAGGATTGGAAAACTACCTTGATCATCTTAGTCTCAAACTTAATTGTAGGAGTGGTAGGGGGTTTTAATAACTCTTCCTCTTCTTCTCTTCTCTTAATCTCTTCTTTTTCTCTCTTTTCTTTCTCATTCCTTTCTTTTATCTTTTTCTCTTCATACTATATTCTTCTTTCTTTCTCCTTTTTCTGTCTTCTTACTTGTTCTTCTTTCTCTCTTTGTTATTTCTCTCTTTTCTCATGCTCCTCATTCTCTCTTTATTTTTTCTTCCTTCTCTTGTCTTCCTCTCTTCTTCTCTTAATCTTCTTTAATTTCTCTTGGACTTTTTCTTATTTTTCATTAAGAATTCTAAGCTCTTCTTTTAAGGTAACAAGATATTGTTTTCTTTCAACTCTTTCTTTATTTTTTATCTCTCTCATTTGTTCATCTCTTCTTCTTTGAATCTCTCTTTTTCTCTTGTCACTCAAGAGTTTTCTCACTTTTTCTTTAAACTCATCTTCTCCTTCAAAGAACCCTTCACATTTTAGAAAAGGTTTTTCTCTTTTAATGAGTTCTCTCATCTCACATATTTGCTCTTGGTTTATCACAAAGGAAGAAGGAACAAATTTTCTTCTCATGCATGCTCTCAAGTCACACCAATCTTGAATTGGAGATAATCTACCTCTCTCAACCTTAGATTGTCTTTGATTCCACCATTCACTTATATGTCCTACAAGCCTAGAGATGCATAAACTAAGTATATGATATTTATGATGCCTAACCAAGAATGGATGAAGCTCTTCTATTCTTTTGCCCCACGCTAGTATGATAATGCACTAGTATTTTCACAAAAGAATGGAAGGTCACCCTTAATTTTATAATGTAGTTCATCCTCACCATGAATTAAATACAAGCTACTATAAAAACTCATTTGCTTCAAAAGCATTTTGAAAATCAATTTTCACAAATAATCCTAGACATTTTTAAGATTTTCGAAAATGAATTATGCAAAAAAACTTAGTATTTCAAATAAAATTCCTTAAGATACTTTAGAAGACAAAAGGATCTTAAGCTCACTTTTAAGAAAGAGAGGTGAATCACTAAGGATTACTTAAATACCAAGTCTTTCCTAGCCAAAGTTAAATTTAATTCCTTTTGTACCCTACTTCTGAAAGGGATTTAAACTTGAAATGCAAGTAAACACACACTGAGCTACCACAATTTAGGAAAGTAATTAAATCTAATCAATGTAGCCTAATGGTGAAGTTGGAAGGAACTTTGGTTCCCTCACACTCAACTACAAAACGTAATTAATCAAAGTCCAATGTTCTTGTTAGGACACATCCTCACAAGGCCAAATATTACAAATCCAAAAGAAAGGCAAAGACAATTTTACAAGGTAAAGAAATACAATTAAATCACTCTTTCTCACCAAGTGTTTACTTTCTCTTGTCTTCTTGTCCTCAACCAAGACCTCAAGCTTACCACAAGGCCTTCTTCACCTAAGATACTACCTCCAAGATGTTGGCTCACCACAAGGTCTAAAACCTACATAAAAAAGAGGTTACCACCACCAAAACACTCATACATCAAACCTAGATCACGAGCAAACATACCCAACACATCATGCATGTATTCAGACCTCATATACCCTCATGAACAGACCCTAAAACATTCATTACATTACTTGAATGATCCAAAACCCATCATTATGCAGATTATAACCTAAACAACCCAATATTCTACATATGATTATCATATCATCTTTATAACATATATTTTCATGGTAAAACCCCCAAGCATCATAACTTTGTCTCTCTTAACATCATTACCCATTATGGGATAAATTAACAAAATCATACATACTTTCATAGGGAAAACCCAACACAAATTTTACATAAACCTTATCTCCATCCATACACAAACCCTTACCCAACAATACCACAAATAATCATAACCAAAATCATGTACACATGCATCAAAACAAGGATTATCAATCAAGATATTCAAGAACATATAACATACAACAACAAACAAACAAAGGTAAGATTTCTCATACTTTGGCCAATACTAGGACTTTATCTACAATCCAAACCACTACAAATCTTCCTTTACACTAAGGTTTTTTATAGCTCCTTTGTATCTCTCCCAAAAAATGTCTCTTTCCTCTCTCTCTATTTCTTTTCTTTGATGTACGGTTTCTAAAAACAAATGTCACCCGTCTCCCTATATCTTAGTTTTTATAAATCACTCAAACCCTATCTCTAATATTCCCTCACTTAAAATAATAGACTTTTAAATCTAAATCTATACTTTTCCTCTTTTCCACGTTCACACCTTTTTCTTTTCATTTATTTTATTTAATTTGCATGTTTTTACTTTCTACACCCCTAACTTAATTTTTGTACCAATTAATAAAGATAAAAAGACCCTTTTGCCTCTAAGCCAAAAATACAATTAAAAATCTAAATTTTTGTTAAGCTTTCTCCCTAGGAATTGAACCGACCCATTTAATCCTAAACACCCATATCTACCAAGAAGGCAATACATCACTTTGGTAATAACACACATACCACAATCCAACAAACATACCAAAACATGTTTTAAACTTTATTAAATAACACTAAAGAAATAACATAAGTATGTTTTAACAAAGATATTCACACATAACACCTTATTAGACATATCAACTCTTAAAAGAAAACATACTCAAGCCTTAACAAAACTTTATTCCTAAAATCCCTATTTTCTTCGGGTCTTACATTCGCAAACACTCACCCTTCACCCTTCACCATGACTTTCTCTTATAGCTTTAGCCCAACCTTACTAAGGAGATTTTCGTCATTTGCTATCAAGAGCTTAGGTTCTTTAAGAGCTAAGTCTTTTGGTCCTTTATCTATCATCTTATTTTCGTGTTACCTTGTGTTTTTCTAATCTTGTCTTGTTGAAGCTATCTTGAAATGGTCCAAATCAACCTCCTTTACTCTGCAGTTAACGTTGACGCTTTTAAAACATCTAGCTCAAAGGTATAAAAAATACGTGTGTGTAGTCAAATGAAAGACCTTTGAGTCTAGTTTCCAATAAAAAAAGAATCATATCATTTCGAGTTTTGTGTAGAAAGTTATGGCTAAAACAGTGAGCAAAGGTCTGAGTTGTCATAATGTTGTCATAAACATTTTTTTTTGTTCTATTTTGGTTGTTTTTACTAGGTTTAATGTCTCCTAAGGTCTCTATTTTTGTCTAGAATTTCAAATAGGTCCCCTTCTTGTTCGGCGTCTCAATTAGGTCCTTATTTTGTGAAAATTGCAACAATTAGATCCTTACCGTTAAATTGGGCTTAACGGCGTTAAGCAAATGTTAAGGTGGCATGTTGATGTCGGTGTTTTAATGACGTGGCAAATTGTTAGATATATATATATATATGTGAGTCGCAAATTTTTGTGTTTTTAAAATTAAAAAAATGAGAAAAAGATAATTAAACAGATTTGTGTATAAGAATTAGGGATTTTAAATCACACAATCAAACGTCATAGTGGTGTAAGGAATGGTGCAAGCTCTGTAGTGGGAATCGATTGGTGTCAACAACAATGGAAATTCCACAAGCTCTGATGCGCTTTCCATTTTTCACAGCAAGAAGGAATGAATGTGATTGCAAAATCAATAAATAGTGATAAGATCTGAGTTGCGTTGTGAGTTCAATTCGCCAACAAGAATTGCAGAGAGAGAGATGAGAGAGAAAGCGTGACGGAGTGTCGCTTCTCTCCTCACTTTCACTTCCCACACGAGTTGAAACTTTCAGCTTCTTTTCCTTTTCTGCTAAAACAAATTAAAGAGGATTGAAAAAGAACATGATTTAGGGTTTGAAAGGGTTTTTCGAATTGAGAATTTTTTTGGATTAGAGCTCCTCTGCGTTTGATATGCAAGTGATGAAATTGATTTGGGTTTTCTATGATTAGGTCTGGGTTTTCTATGATTAGGTATGGTAGTGTTTCATGGAGGTTGACGCGCTGCAATGGTGCTCGCGATTTAGGTTGCGTTAACGGAGGCTTGTATGGTGGCTATCTGTGCAAAGAAGATGGCGGCAGCGACCTGAGGGTTTAGAAACGTGAAGAAGATGATGCACGAAGATGGTGACGGCGCGAGAACAATTTCTGAAATTAATTCCCAATTTGGATAAACCCTAAAATCAAACTTTCTTTTCCCAATTCCTAATTCGAATAAAGGATGCAGTTTAATCTTTAATTCATCTTTACAAATTTCTTTTATTTAAAAAAAAAATCAAAAGACACATCAAAATCTGATCCATCAAATAAGTTATTCTAAGTCTTTTAAAAATGAGCATGCCACGTCAACCACACATTAACACCGTTTGACCTAATTTAACGGTAGGGGTTTAATTGTAGCAATTTTTACAAAATAAGAACCTAATTGAGACGCCAAACAAGAAGGGTACCTATTTGAGATTCTGAACAAAAATAGGGATCTTAGGAGACATTAAACCTTTTTACTACTATTTTGTGCCTTCTAAATGCTCCTAAATGTGTTGGATATCATGTTCTTATATTTTTTTAGTCTTTTCTTCATATTTTCCATTCAATCGTATCATATGTTTGGATCATTTTACTTTTTAAATCCATCTATGTTGTCTAGAGTCATGTGTAGTCCTTTTTATGTCACTTTCTCCTAGTTGAGCTTATAAAAATCACAAAAAAATATGTACAACTTGGATTTCTAAACCGCATCATATACAAGCCTTTAAGTGTCTTATCTTTACAGTTTTGGGTTCATAATTGCCATTAGATCATTGGTAAGTCCATAAAAAAATATTTCTCTTATGTCTTGTTGAAGTTTCAAACTCTATTTTGATTCTAGTAGGTTTTATTCTACTTTGTGTTTCTTGTTCTTTGAGCTTTCAAAATCAAAATATCATATCTATTTCTAGGATGTGGCGGTCTTTTTTTGTGCTAAAAAAAGAATGGAAAAAGAAGTACTTAAAGCTTTTAAGAAAAGGCCTAAAAAAGTACCAAAGAGAGCTTAGAAAAGTGTTGAAATTGTGTGCATTTGGCCACGACCACTAGTTTGATTGGTGAATCTGTTTTGAACGTTTTGCTCTCTATTTTGTGCATTTTATTGCACTTTCCAACAACTTAAGTCTTGCGAGTGATGCTAAAAGAATGGTCTTAATGTCCAATTTGCTCAAAGATTGCCAAAGACAAGAAACACCACCTTTATATTCTAGTAATTTTTGTTTTTGTGCATCTACTTTAGTACTTTTCTTTAAATAATCTTTTTGAGTGTTTAATCTTCTTTTCTTACCATTTAATTTCTTGCTTGTTTTTTGTTTTTGTTTTTATTTTATCATAACGATGAAACTAATTTATCATACTCGTTAACACATATTAGATGATCTAATTCTACAATCAATGCAACATGTAACTTTTGGCACAAATTTATTTTTCTGGAACAAGCTTAGAAGCTTATGGTCAAACCTAAATAATTTCAAAATGAGAATTAGGAAGAACATAAGTGTTTATATGTTACGGAATCTATTAAAGTTAAGACTTTTTATTAAAAATTTAGGGTTAAATATGTTTATAGTCCCTAAACTATCAAGCGAATTTGTTTTTAGTCTCTCTTTCAAAGTAAGGTACATTTTAGTCCTCCTCCTTAAGGAAACCTTAATTGTTTGTCCTCCAAAACTAACACCGTTAAAAACCAACTAATGTGGCTAACGTCTGGCCACGTGTGTTCACAACTTTCCTTCGTATCTCTTGCCACGTTGGTATTTTTTAATGTAAAGTGAGAATATTGGTTTATTAGGTTAATTGGTAAAGTTATCTTCAAAGTGTATTGTGAAGGTGATGGAATCCTACTTGACTTAGTCTTCCTTTTGTATTTTTATCTTTCCTAGCATAGCTCTTAAGGAGCATGGGTTACTATAAATACCCAGCTCCTCTATTGTATTGTCACTTTTGAGATTAATGAGAATTAAGTTTTCTGAAATAGAAACAATTCTCTCTTGAAAGTCAGGCTAGAGAGTCCAAAGACTCCCTCTAGCCACCTTCCAAGCACCACTCTCACTTTCATTTTCCACTACCACCGTGCTTCTCTCATCACACAACATCACCATTGCTCCAATCCGCGTCAGTGGCGTCAGTACACGCGTCTTCTTCCCCTTCGCGCATCAGACACGCCCATCCACATTTTCTTTCTCGTTCCTTCACTCTCGCACAGAACCGCACCACTTTTTCGCGTCTCAATCTCGCTTTCGAGAGTTCCATCGTCTCCAACCTCAGATCTGCCGTTTCCCTATTTTCACCGATTGTAAGCCACATTCTACCTCGTCTTCCCCCTCACTTCATCCTTTTTGGCCATAGAACCTCATCTTCACCGAACAGTTCTTCGATCTATGGCCTTCGCTAGGGTTTTCTCGACCTTTTCTATTTTCCTTCATCTCCACCGTTTAAACCTTAGATCTTAGGGATTTCTTGATTCTCTTCATAGTTTAGTAGCTTTCCTTCGAGTCAGCTCTCAATCTAGAGCTTCGCTTCCATTCCGCTGCGTCTTCACTCTCTGGAGGAAGCTTCGAGGAGCTCGCACAGCTTTGGTCGTCAGCTTCTCGGGCGTTCGTCCATCAGAAGGGTGAAGAGCAAAGACGAGATCATCATTTAAGGTGGAAAGGAGGTTGAAGAGCAAAAGGTTGGATTTCATCTTCTTGAGCATTGGTGTAGTTGGTCACGTAAGTTCATATTTCTCTTTCCTCTGAATAAATGGATGGATTTGGGATATAGGGTTTTGGTTGGGACTAAAGGTATCTTTCTTCATTTACTTTTGAAATCACTGTTGAAGGGAAATGAAAGCAGTTAGTGGAGGAATTGGTTGCACGCGAAGGAGCATTGGTTCAGGAATGTCCCAAACATGTGGATCCTCCTCTCACTTAGCTTCAAAAATGTGTGGTTGTGGGGAAAGATTGTTGGTGTTGAAGGCAACTACATTGAAGAAGAAAGGGAGACTATTTTATAGATGTAGAAATTGGGCAGTAAGTGACAAAAAATGCTTAACTTATTGTGATGAAGTTTGTATTACTGATTTGTAATTTCTTTTGCAGAGTAATGCAAGCTGTAACTACTTTGAATGGGTTGATGAAGGACATTATGAAATTGAAGGAAGCTTACAAAGGAAGAGTGAAGAAGTTGAAGTCTGTATGGAAAAAGGGTGTATTGGATCTAAGGAAGAAGAATGATAAGTTGAAGAGGAAATTAGAACAAGAGAAGAAAAATTTCAAAATGATGTGGTGTTCTTTGTATTGTCATGGGCATTGAGAGTGATGTTATGTATTATGTTTGTGTTCAAGATAAATTGTAATTAGATTGGTAATGTTGTGATGTAGCAGAACTTTGAAGTTGAGTTCAATTATGACATTATGTTTGTGTTATGTGTATTTGTATCAAGATTATTGTTGTGATTTGAAATAAAAGAGTTTAAACATATAATTGGTGGTGTATCAATAAAGAGGATTTTCAATTTTGAAATGTAAACTTGGAATTGCTTCAAGATAATTTTCCCAAGTCACTTAGCGAAATAAATATGGAAGCTGTCAAATGATTTCTGAAATAGCAGTTTTAAGCTGTTGGAATAGCAGAAAATGAAACTGCTACAAAGCCTTCTTCTTGTTCCAATTGCAACCCCTTTTCACTTCGTATGAGCCTAGCTTAGTAGGTATAGCTTTGTGGTTGTGGATGCAACAAAACAGATGTCACAGTAGCTAAAACACACTGTAGCAAGAATGCACTAAACCAGAATTAACAAAAAAAAAACACTGATTCAACAACTTTTTTAGAAAGCAATAGGCTTAAAATTGGTGGTCTAGGTAGTGAAAATGTAGAGGATGATTACAAATCAAATTGTCTTTATCTTAACATGTTTAATTCATGAAAATAAACTTTTTTACACTGCTTTTTCTTATAGAATCACAGTATCTCAAAATTTGACTTGTCAAACCTCTTATTCCTTCAAAATAGCCAACTGTACCACCCAATTTTAAGCACACAGATTGAAATAGACTTTGATAACTGAAATTAAGTGTAGGACAACATTTGAAATATGTTAAAGACACTAGAACCACAGATATAAGATGTTCAACAATGATTAAATGCTAAACTGTATTAGAAAAACCAGGAAAAGCATTTTCGACTAACTACTGCACAGATGGTAAGTTGTTTTCAAGTTGAGAAATGAACTTCAGAATAGGCCAAGATATGATTAAATGAACAATGATTGCAACTTTTAAACATCATTTTAAAGTTGTTAAAGGTTCCAAATAGCACAAAAACATCATCAACCCAGATTAGACCTTGGTATGGGAAATTATGTAGTTTAATTTATGATGACAGTAGGAAAATGAGGTGTCAATGAATGAAAGGATTAGACACTATTAAAAATGACTCAAAGAAGTTTGAATGCACAGAAATAACCTACAATTATAAGGCTTACCATCACCAAACTGAAAACACAGCAATGAAAGACTGATTATGGAATCACACAAAATGAACATGGTGCAACAGAGAGGTGTGTGGACTGTGATGTATTTAAGTTGAAGAGAGGTGTGTGGACTGTGATGTATAAAAACTCAACAACAAAAAAGTAATTGTAGTGGTCCCTGAACATTAAAACTGAACATTGCATTCAATAATATAAAGTGGTACAAAAAGTGGTCCCAGCCTACTTCAATTAACACTGCATGTGCTACTACAGGACAAAAAAGTGGTCCAAAATATTGTGCCCACTACAAATGGTCTGTCTAAGTGGGTCACATTCAGTACATTAAATACTTCTTTACAAAAAGTCACATGGCTACACTACAATTTCAATTGCTACTAGCTTGAGACCCTACAATTTGTGCAACCAGTCTTGCAGATGATCTTCTTCCCCCTCCTACCTTGCTAGCCATAATTAGAAAACCACATTCCTTTTTACAAACTTCCCTCACTCTCTTCAAATCATTCTTCACAAACTTCACTTCTTTTCCATTTAAAATGCTATGATCCTATAGCGCACTTTTAAAATCTTTCAAAGACTTAAACTCCATCCCCAATTTAAATTTGAAGCTCTTGGTCATATCATCTGCTCTATACTTTAGAAACTGCCTCTTATTCTCACTCACAGGCTCATCATTATCTACATTTGAAGACAACTCATCTGTATTGTAATCTTCATTTATCTCATGCTCTTCAACTTCTTCGTTAATCATAAATGACCCCTCACTATCTTGGATTCTTCTCCTAACAGTCTTCTTCCTCTTTTTCATTCTACTCCACCTATCCAAAATAGGATTAATATTTCTTATCTCTTCCTCCACCCTCTCATTCTCCATCCCAAACCCATCATCATCATTTGCCATTCTTTCCTCTTTACTATCATCCACATTTTCCAACACTTAGCCCTCAACCATATTACCTTCTTGCTCTTGCTCTTCCTCTTCATCTTCCTCTTGCTCTTCCTCTTCCTCTTCCTCATGAACATAAGGTTGTTCCTCACCCTTCTCTACATTTTCTTCCTCAACATTCCCCTCTTCCTCTTCGTCATCCATTAGGATGTCTTCTACTTCCACATTCCCCTCCACCCCCACCAACATATACATCTTCTTCATCCACTGCGTCACCTTCTTCAACAACATAACCATGTTTTTCTTCCACAATAACCTCTTCCTCCATCTCTTGTATGTGTACTTCATGTGCCTCTTCACCAAAAGTAAGAAAGTTAATTTCAACTGGCTGACTGGGTTGGAGATGTTGGACATAGATTTCAACCTCATCGTTATTTTCCTCTGCATAGTTAGCCAACAACATTGCTTCACTGTCATCTTTGAGTATTCTGAGGTTGTTCATGGCCTTTTGTTTCGACTCCTTCCACCATAGCTTGAAGTCTGCATCATACTTGAATTTTCTAACAAATCCCACTGCTTCAAAGTAAGACCACATGTCGGGATCAATTCCTTTTATAACATGTCTTTCTCCTCTCACATATTCTACTTCCTTATTCTTCATCAACTTCCCCATGTGATGCAGAGAAACGTCAAAAACCATTTCTTCCTACATGGTAAAATGAAAAATTTACACACAATGCACATCAAACAAGCCACAGTAAACCAAAACTAGATAATTACCTTCTTCTTTGAATGATCTTTCTTTGACACTTTCTTTGACACACAATGCACACACACTTGGAGCCACATAAATTGCAAAAGCAAATTGAGGGAAGGAACACGAACCCTAACTAGCTTCATTCGCGTATAAAAATCCCTAATTTCCTAAGTACAACAATCCTAATTTTATTCGCGTAAAAAATCACTTAACACATGTCATCAAACATGCAATCACACGTGGCAAGAGATATGAAGGAAAACTGTGAACACACGTGGCCAGACGTTAGCCACATCAGCTGGTTTTTAACGGTGTTAGTTTTGGAGGACTAAAAATTAAGGTTTCTTTAAGGAGGAGGACTAAAATGTACCTTACTTTGAAAAAGAGACTAAAAACAAATTCGCTTGATAGTTTAGGAACTAAAAACATATTTAACTCAAAAATTGAAGTTGAAAACAAATACTTGAAATTATCAAAAACATATTTTTATCTTAGAAACAGCTAAAATCGGAAAAATAAAATCTTCGGTAGATTTGTTTGTATACTTTACTCTTTGCTTTTTATATCCATAAATGATTAGACGGTTATACAAAAGCGGCTGATTGATTCGTCCACCAACTGTTACAAAACAAAAGGAAAAAAAAGGCGCCAAAACCAGCATATACATGTAAAATAAAGGGTCATGCATAAAAGTTGAAGTGCGATAACAAGATAACAAAGGCAAAGTTTACGATACAGTACGTACTCTCGTCCAAACCCATCTTCATAAAATCTAACCTCAAAATTTCGAGAAACATGATTAATTTAATTAATCTTTGAAAGAATTTTACTAATATATTATATTCGTTCTCATTACTAATGCTTTTTAAGACTTTATTCTAAATGTTTATAACATTTAATAACGTTAGACAAAGTTAATATTTTATAGAAATTACATTGCTTTGTATTAAAGGCCACATGGAGTAATTAAAAAGTTTTTTAACATTTATACGAACTTATTATGAATTTTTTTTTAAAAGTAAGAAAATAATTTATTTTCTATAATTTGTACAACAATTATTTTTAATTTATGACTAGTTTTAACCTATGATTTTTTTTTTTCTATATTTACTTTACTATCCAAGAATTACCATATGGTCAAAAAAGTGTTGTTTGATGAACAACACTCACATGCATGTTAAACTATCATGGTGAGGAATAAAGGGTCATATACCTTCTCTGCAGAGAATCTTCTCTTTTGCTTTTCTTTGTGAAGATATATGACTTCACTTTATGACCATAAAACAAAAGAGAAGATAAATGGATGAAAATTATGTGCATTCTTTAATTAATTATGAACTGTTGGTTTGTGAAGTGATGCAGAGTGAGTTTTGGCTTTTCCATTTTTCTTTCACAACCCGTGCCCCCTGTTTGTCTTGGTGTGTAGAGAAACGGTTACACCTGGAAAAATTGTTTCTATGTGAACTGCAAGTTTTGGAAATTTGTAATAGATGAGTTTCTGAATATATGGCAGAAAAAAAATTTGATTTTTTTCTTCGTTCTATTTTAGTTCTTGTGTGTTTGTTTGATTTGCTTGTTCTTCAGAGCTTGAATTTGGCTGAAAAGAATGAGATGTAATGAATTGACTCAAATCATTTCGTTCATTAAAGATTTTAATAAACCATTTTTTTTTCAATTGAACATATTGTTGCCACTTTCTTATTCATGTGTTCTTGGAATTGCACAGAATCTGCCTGTGGATGTGAAGGAGAAGGAAGCTTCAGTTCTGGAAAGAGTGTAATCTAGAGCAAACTAGAGTATAACAAAAACTCCTCTGTCTGTAATGGGAAATAGGGTTCCTCTTTCGGTGCTTCTGGTTTTGGTAACAGTTTTACTTTCAATCTTTCACTCGGAGCAACTGCAATCCTCTCACTCGCAGACCTTCCTAAGAATTCAACGGCTATTGAACTTTCCAGCTGTTTTAAGCAGCTGGAACAACAACACAGACTTTTGCAGCACAGATTCAACATCTTCTCTCACTGTTGCTTGCTATGATGGCACCATAACCCAGCTGCACATTGTTGGTGAAACAAGATCTCCACTTCTCGCTAGAAATTTCTCAATAAATTCCTTTTTCACAACACTGGTTAGGCTTCCCAGTCTGAAAGTCCTCACTTTGGTTTCTCTTGGCATATGGGGTCCATTGCCTGGTAAGATTTCTCATTTGTCATCACTGGAAATTTTCAATGCGAGTTCAAATTTCTTATATGGTTCCATCCCTCAAGAGCTCTCGTTACTGTCACATCTCCAAACACTCATTCTAGATCACAACATGTTTTCTGGCCATCTTCCTGAATGGTTTGATTCCTTTCCAGCCTTAACTGTGTTAAGTTTGAAACACAACTTGTTCAATGGTTCACTTCCGGATTCACTGGGTAGCTTGGAGAATATGAGAATTCTTTCACTTTCTCATAACCACTTTTATGGACCAGTGCCTGATCTGCACCGTTTGACGAATCTCCAAGTGCTGGAATTGGATGATAATGGTTTTGGACCCCGGTTTCCCCAGCTTGGTGACAAACTAGTTACTCTAGTACTAAGAAACAACAAGTTCAGGTCCAGCATCCCTGATGAAATGAGCTCATGTTATCAACTTGAGAGACTTGACATCTCAGCAAACACATTTGTTGGACCGTTTCAACTAGCACTAATGTCACTGCCTTCTATTACTTATCTCAACATTTCTGGGAACAAATTAACAGGAATGCTTTTGGAGAATCTGTCTTGCAATTCTGGACTTCAAGCAGTGGATTTGTCCTCAAATCTTTTGACTGGGATCTTACCAAAATGTTTAATGTCAAATGCCAATGATAGGACTGTCTTGTATGCCAGAAATTGTCTAGAAGAGACAAATCAAAATCAGCATGCACTACCCTTTTGCCACACTGAAGCCATAGCTGTGGGAGTAGTACCTGAGGGAAAGAAGCACAAACCAGTATCTAAGGCAGTTCTCTCCCTTGGGATAGTATGTGGAACTTTTGGAGGAGTATCAATTATTGCACTGCTTTTTTTTATTATCAGAAGAAGAAATGTCAAAACAAAAACCAAGGATCCTCCTCCAACAAAATTAATATCTGAGAACGCAGCTTCTGGATATACCTCTAAGTTACTCTCTGATGCAAGTAACCCCCTCACTCTGAATAGCATACATTTGTATGTGTGTGCACACAGACACATTCCTTATACAAATTTTTGCATTTTTCAACTTGCATATTATCTTGAAAACTCTCACATGCAATTGTTAATTGGTGCCATGAATTATTTGTATGTGTGCAGACAGAGTACCTAAGTTATATTATCACCTTAAGAAATAACAATACATTTTTAAAACTTTGTTATTGGAAGGAAATTGGGTGATTCAGTTTAGACATTAGAAACTTGAGTTTTATTCAATTCTTGCCTCAATGAAAATATAAACTATTGCAACTTGGTTTTGTTCTTGTGTGGCATCCTTGAGCCTTTGATATTCAAATAATCAGAAATTCACCAGTAACAAACATTAGAAGATCAGGATGACAAGAATTTAGAACAGAGCATGCGGAATAATAATTATAAATTTTATTTCTGAAATGCATTCATTAATGGAGTATAGCAGAAAGTGAAACTCTGGTTATGAATAGAAAAGAAAATTACATGCACTGGGACTTCAAAAAAATATGTTTAATTGCATCAGACAGAACAACTAAACTTGATTTATAAATTCCTTTCTATCCTTACATATAAAAGATAGATGACAATTATTTATTTTTACCATACTAAAGGGTATATATCTCAAACAATGAAGTTTGGAACAGTTGATCTGCCTCCTTATCGAGCTTTCTCACTGGATGAGATTGTAGCAGCTACAAACAACTTTGACTCGGCTTGTTTTATGGGTGAAGGTTCTCAGGGAAAGGTACGTCACTTGTTTTAATTATAATGTCTATGTTGATTATAGAAAACTATTCCTTTGAGCCTAAGATTCAGGGGAGAGTGTTGTCATATTAAGGAATGAATCTATTTTCTAGCTTAAAATGTTATGAAACACTAGTTTCTTGACAAATATGCTGCGGCTAATACATGTTCGTGTCATAACATACCCATCAGCTTGCATGAAGAAAGTAATTTTGATTTGTATTTCATCATAAAATTATATCTTTTTCTTATGTGCTTCAGATGCACAGAGGTCAACTAAAGGATGGTTTACTTGTTGCCATTAGAAGTGTAAAAATCACCAAAAGCTTCAGCACTCAAGATTTTGTGCATAACATAGAGCAGATATTCAAATACAGACATCGTCATTTAGTCAGTGTTCTTGGACACTGCTTTGAATGTTATTTGGACGATTCAAGTGTCAGCAGCATATTTATTGTGTTTGAGTATGTTCCTAATGGCACACTCAAGAGCTGGATTTCAGGTGATTCATAAAAACTTGTTTCTCGAATAGAGTGTAAAACTGGTATCATTCCAACAAGAAATAGAATGGATATGGAAGTTTCTCTTGATGAAATTCTATTAGTAAAATATATGTATATCAGTTTCATGATGTTCTAAATTTAACAATAAGTTTTTTCTTTTTAAACCATATATTTCAGTCACAATGATGGCATTTCTCACAACCATCTCTTTAACCTGTTATGTGGCAGATAGGCACTACAGAAAATCACTGACATGGACGCAACGCATAGAAGCTGCTATTGGAGTAGCAAAAGGCATCCAATATTTGCATGCAGGAATTGTTCCTGGTGTATATTCAAACAATCTCAAAATCACAGATGTTTTACTTGACCAAAATTTTGTTGCAAAAATCAAAATTTATGACCTGCCTTTGTTATCTCTCATGAGGAAGGTATGGATTATTTTATGTTCTTTTCCGAGGAAAATAAATCATGTTCTACCATGATGTTTGGCCTTTTATTTTGCTTGATAAAATTGACTTCAGTTATTATTCAACCCTGCTTATTCTTTCAGGTTGGACAAGGTAATCCTTCTAGAGAACTCAAAAGTCCTAGCACTAACAAAAAGTGAGTGAGGGAAATTTAACTTGGTTTTGAGCTACATGTACTCAGCTTCTGTTAATGGAAAAGAGGATTCATCTTGCTTTATGAAGACATTGATTCAAAACATGCTGTTGTTGCAGTGTAAAACAGGAAGACGAGTCTGATGTATATGACTTTGGAGTAATCCTGCTGGAACTCATTCTAGGAAGGACAATAAAATCAAGGAATGTGGACACTTTAAAGGATCTGGTAATGAAGGAGATTTTGGTTTATTCAATATTTTCCAGTTTTACTTTCTTTTTAACCCTTTAAACCTTCAAAATTAGAGGACTTTGGTATGATCCAGTAGACATCCTGATAAGTGTTGGAAATCTTTTACTGGAATAAACTGGAGAGATTGACTACCTTTGAGGTATGAGTTGTCCATACAAAAGACTCCTGATCCAGCATCAAACCTTAAAAGTTTATGTTTATATGTCTTGTTCTTCTTATATACCACTCAACTTTCTTAATTTTTATACTCAATGTAAGACTTTCAACTTATACTTAGATTACTAAGATGAACGTGGTGCTAAGTCATAAAAAAAAAATAGTATATTTCCACATGATCTCACAGATATTAATCAAATGTAAAACAAAAAACAATCACACCAAGCAGGGAGGAAAATTTAAGATATAAATTAGTTATGAACAGAAAATGTACTTTTCTTTTGAATATAAGCAGAGTTCAGAGTTACAATCTCATGCCCGAAAGGTATCAAAATAAATGATTATATTGTAAGATTACAGAAAGTTCCATTTAACAATATCAATTTAATATGTCTAAACAAGCCTATGTATGCTTCCCATTAGTATGAATTTATCATATTTGATTACATTTGAATCATTGCTACAAATATAGGAAAAAACAATGCTATTCAGCCTTAACGTGTGCTAAATTGACAACTTTACTTTACACCTTGTTAATATGACTTAATTTAATGTTGCTCTTTCTCAATACCTGAAGGATAGTACATGAAGGGTTAAAAGCACAATTAACCTTAGTACTTTTCATTAATTTGCACTTTTATGATTTTGTTTCCACTTTGGATCATGAAATAGTTGCAAGCAAGCATAACAGCTGATGGTGAAGCTAGGAGGAGCATTATAGATCCAGCAGTTCGCAAGGTGTGCTTAGATCAATCGTTGAAGACAATGATGGAAATTTGTGTGAGGTGCCTAGTCAAAGAACCAGCAGAGAGACCCTCTAATGAGGATGTTTTGTGGAATCTGCAATTTGCAGCTCAAGTCCAAGATGCATGGGTAGGAGACTCTCAAAGTGGCAGTGATGACTCACCCATCTCACCTCTAGCATCTATACGAATGACCTTCCATTAGTGTCAATACAAAGGTTTTCACTTTTTTGGTTTTGATATGTGTGCCTCAAATGTTCATTTTAGTTCTTTGCACAAGATGAGTTTGGAGTTTACAGTTTACAGTTTACCGTTTACCGTTTGCAGTGTACAACATCAAAATAGTGTAAGTTCTTGTTGTAACAATTTTTCCCTAAAATAAGCTTCTAAAACCAAAAATGAAAAATTACTATTTGTAGTGACTTGTTGCTTAAATCGTGTAACTAAAGGGAATGAAAATATGAAAAGAAATAAAAATTGAGAGAAAATTTAAACAAAAAATCATTATCATTCTTAAACTATTACCTTCTCTCCGAAATAATCCCAAATATAGAAAAATCTAAACAATTAGTTTCTTTAATGTTAGAAATAATGCTAAGTAGATGCCAAATATTAAAAAGTACCCTTCAAATTGATTCTTAAATTATATTAGATATCGATTTAGGGACTAAAAATAATATATTTACTATTGAGAGATTACTTATATAATTTTATTGTTTTAAATTTGAAAGGGGAGTAATACTTGATTGTGGAAATGGATGGTATATTAAAAGTAAGATCAACATTGAAACAATTACTACAAGAAAATTTCAAAAGAAAATATAATTTTTAGTGACAAAAAATATGTTTAGACCAATTTTCTTATCAGAGACCAATTTCTTTGATAGTCAAAATCTGAGTAACTAATATTAACGACTAATTTAAAGATCAATTTATAATAAAAATTATTTTAATTACCATTTTAGGAATCAATTATAACTTTTTATACACAATAAAAATGATTTTAGTTATTAATAATTTTTAGTTAATAAATTAGTATCTAAATTGGTTATTACAGTGACTAATTATTTTTAGTCACTAGAATTAGATTATTATTTACGAAGTTTTGCAGTGAAGTGTGTCATGATTCATTATCATGTTAAGGGTACATATGATTAGCACAAACAATAAGAATTATCTATCCAAACATGCAACTAAATTTTTGTCAATCAATGTAAACTTAAGGGGATTTCAAAGAAAAAAATTAAATTAGAATGAATAAGTAAAAAATAAGGTACACATGAATAAGATTGAATAAGATGATAAGAAAATCCATAATAACTACCTTGCGAGTCAAAATTGCATTAGTATTGGTAGATTTTGATGTCTTATTTTTCATGGATATTAATATTGTAAATTATTTTTGTTAAGTAATTAAAAGGTATAATTAAATTCAAAGTTCTTAATAAATTTTAGCTTCAGGATGTGCAATCAAAGAATATTTCTTTACACTTTTTAAGGGTCACCTCGCTTTATATCTAGTTTATGTTACAATTGTTCAGTCTTCTTTCTTCAAGTCTAACAATGATATATATGTCAAAAGATACTTCAACCCTTAAATCTAATTGATTATCAAAATAAAACCAATAAATACAATCACATATCTCCTTACTTTATTTTTGTATTTATTGATTATCAAAATAAAATCAATAAATATAATTAATTATGCCTTTACCTTAAGTTTTCGTATTTGTAAGTTTCTAAATATTTTAATTATGATTGACCCAATTAAACGACTAAGCAATACATTGTTTAGATAACTTAGTCCTCGGTATTTTATTAAAAAATTAATAAAAAAGTATGTCATCACGTTTGAACAGATGTAGAACTCATATTAAAATTAAAATTAAAAGTCTGATGTAGAAAATTCCATCAGTCTTCACATTTTGTTTTGGGTTTAACTCTTAATGTCACACGCGGAGTACTACTACTACGATATATGTAAAAATAAAATACAGCTTTTTCCATACATAGATTGTCCCAAAAGTAGAAAGTCTAACAATTTCAAGCTCATTCTTGATGACTTAAAATGGACCCATTTCACTCTTATTCTGTTGCTTACAAGATGAAAAGAATAAAGAAATTGAAAAAAAAAGAAGAGAAAAATATAATCTTGAATGAGTTTTTATAGCCACGAGAAGCATGCACTTTTGGTTCTACCACCCCACACGCGAAGAGCAACAAAGACTGCGTAGTTCTTGTGTTTTCCCCACAAAGACAACCTTTTCAAGTTTAACATTTCATCCTTAACACAATATTATAAACATAAATCTAACAAACATGCAAACAGTAACAACATTTTCATCATATGTACGTGGTCTCTCACATCACATACTCCCTCACCAACCTCAAACGTCTTCTTTCTCAAACCATAACATCACAAGACCAACGTGCACTTCCCCCACACAACATCCCATATATATAAGCATCAACACCATCCCATTCCCTTTTACTCTCTACTACCATAATACTCCAACAAACTACCAGAATGGAGGACGCACAAGCTCGTAACAGTAATGATGGAGATGACAACGGTGGATCAGGAAGCAAACGTAAAGGTCCTGTTTTGAGGCGTGCCATGGCAACCCAAACGCAAGATGAAGCAATGGTGGGATCTTCACCTGCAACACCATGTGGGGCTTGCAAGTTCTTGAGGAGGAAGTGCATTGGAGGGTGCATCTTTGCACCCCACTTTGGCACAGACCAAGGTGCAGCCAAGTTTGCAGCTGTGCACAAGGTCTTTGGCGCTAGCAATGTCTCAAAGCTCTTGTCTAACATTCCGGCCAACCGCCGCCAAGAAGCAGCAACAACCATATCCTATGAGGCTCAGGCAAGGCTCTCTGATCCGGTTTACGGTTGTGTCTCCACCATCCTTGCTCTGCAACAACAGGTACTGTTTTTTTTTTTTTAAATGTAATTATTTTATAATATACAACAAACTTTAACTAAAATAATAATATCAAATATAATTTTTTTTACGCACCTAAATATTTTTACAACACTATCCTTCTTTATATTTTATTCTTTTTTTTCTTGAAAAAATAAAAAAGTTTACACTTTTATATCCATTTTACTTTTGTACTTTCAATGAATTAAAACTAAGCATAATGTTTAACCTAATTTTAGTTTAATGTTTATATACTGTATGATTATGGTAAAAAACTAACAACAAACTTATTAGAGTTGAATAACCGTATGGAACTATTTTTCATCCCTTATCAGTTTATTATATATTTGTAATTAAATGAAATGTAAATAAAAAATTATATATTCTTTACACTTGTGTATGTATTATTAGGACTAAATTTATCTTTTGTTCTCCATATTTTGAATACGTATTTTTAGTCTGCATAAAGTTTTAACTATATATTTAATGTTTATTCTGCCCTTAAAATTAAAATTATGTAATTAAATTATTCAACTATCTTCATTGATATTTGGGAGATATAAAGTTAATTTTAAATATTTGAAAAAAAAATATAAGAGAAGTTGTAGATTCAAATCTTTCTACAAACAAAACTAGTTATTAACATTTGTTTGATAAAAAAAGCAATTAGGTTTCGCCGTTAATAATTATTATTAAAAGGAAAATTTTATATGAACAGCGTTAAATCTTTCTATTCTTAAGTATCACCTATCAAAAACTAATATTTTTACTTTTGTATTTAGTTTTTTTAGAATTATTTTATATTTTAAAATAAAAATATACTTTATTGGTATTGTGTAGGTGTAGATAGAAATGAGAATGTCATATATCATCATGCATAGTATTAGTATTGTTTAACAATATACACATCACTTACTATAACTACAAATTTTTTTTGTTTAATTTTGAAAATTTGAAAAGTAAAATGTAATATTAACTTTTATAGAAACTAAATTTGTACATTGACAAAAATATTTATTCTCTTAAGAAAGATAATTATTTATTCATTTTTTAGGGGTATTATTTTCAAATGTTAGAAAAAGAATTCATGAATATGGTTCCTACAGTTTCCATTGATTGTGGCTTTTCTCAAATATATATTCAATGCGTTTGTTTCTTTCGTGGTTGGCTATATGTTATTTTGATTATCCAAAAAGTTTGATTTTTCAATTAAAAGAATATAGGTATACAATAAATAAATTATATATAAGTCACACTAAGTTTAATTCTTTCTATTTTCAGTTTATATGTATTAAATTATTAATATATTTTCCTAAGCAAGTTGTGAAAAAAACGTTTCTTTAGTTCCTTTATTAAAGGATGGGTCAAGATCGTGTTATTCAATTGGCAGTTAGATCGCAAATGATATCGCATTTTCTTACCCTTTTAAATAGATCATTGCAAAAACTGGGGTGCTATTTTGTAATTTTAATGTCTTTAATTGCTTGAAATTTTATTGTATGTGGTTTAAAACAGAAAACATATATTTTTCTTTTCAAATAAGAAAAATCCCACTAATTTTCTTTTATATTATAGTTTTATTTGAATTTTTTTGCGTATAACCCTACAAAGTTATTATCTTAAAATTTTAAATTAGAGGTGATTCCATGATTTTTGCTCACATTTTATTAATCTCTCTACATCTCTTCTCAACCAAATAAAAATCAACATGATAATGAATTCAATAATTAAAATTAGGTTTAAAGAAGTTTTACCCATATATTTTTGAAGAAAAATTTAAAGTAAGTTTTTTATAAATTAAAATTAATTTTGTAAAAGGTGTCTATATAAACTATCTAAAATTTTTTATTTTAATTTTGGATTACAAAGTGTTTAGAGGAAAAATACTCTTTTAAACATACCATACTCTAAAATTATTAAAATTATTTTAGACTTGTAAAAACTATGGTTGACAAGTTTAAGTAGTCCTTCATTTTCATCCATGAAATAGTTAAGTTTTGTCCAATTCAGGTAGCATCTCTACAAGCAGAGCTAGCTATGTTGCAAACTCAGGTGATGAATAGTAAGTTGGCCTATGCAAGTGCTCTTCACACAACACAACTACAGCAACCAAACATGAATGCAGGAGCACTACAACCAGCATATTCTAACAACTCATGTGCTTCCACCAACCTTATGAACTTGAGCAGCTTCAACAATAACCCTGCTGCCTTTGACCTTGCAATGGACACAGCACCCTCATCAAACACTTTAGAGCCTCTTCAACTCACAAGACTGTCCAAATGTGAAGAAGAAGATGAAGAAGAAAGCAGGACTCAGCTAGCCTTCAACCACCATTAATTATGAGTTGCCCTTTTTGTTTCATTTGTTAGTTGTGCTATTCTCTCTGTTTCATCTCTACATATAGTTATATAGTGTCCCGGTATCATTAATGTAATGTATCTCAGTACAACTCTATACTTTAGTTTCCATAATATATTTTTTTTCTTTTTTAATAAAAGGGCAATGAAAAATCCTATCTTCTAATATGTGTTTTTTTCTTGTTTAAAGAAAAAATTATATATATATATATATATATATATATATATATATGAAAACGATATATTGACACCCAATTTTGAACAATATTTTGACATTGTTACGTGTTGCTTCTATTGGATAAAAGCTGACAGAAACACAAATAAAATTTCCTGAGACGTGTAGTTCAATGTCCTTAAGGACTTATTTGCGGTGTATTGTGTAAGTTCTCCAAGATACAACAGGAAATTTCCAAAATATCTCTGAGGATTTCAGAACTAGCAAAGATATCTAAAAAGAGTATGAAAAATAACCCAGAATAATTTTAGAGGAGGAAAAGAGAATGAAACTAAGAAGAGAGGAGAGTGAGAAAGATTGAATTTGGTGTGTCTTGGAATGGGAGAAGAGCTCTCTATTTATAGAGTTAGGAAAGAATAAAAGAAATAAAAGACAATAAAAGCAAAAACACTTATCGTTGGAGCACTTAAAGTTTTTTTTATCGTTGCTTATTAAATTGTTGAACGTTGCAATAAAATATCAACGTTCTAACAAACGTTCCAAATCAACGTTTTGCAATATAATAATAACATATTATAACAATCCCCCACATATTGCAAAAGAAAGTTGAAAGAATAGATAAGAAACTTTTATTCTGGGTCTCATAGGATGTAATGCATCAGAGCTGGTATAGCAAGCTATATGAACCAGTCTTAGACTGAGATACTTAACACACAGTGTAGTTGGTATAGCAAGCTATATGAACTAAAGACACTTGACGTGTGTTAGAGGTTTATCAATCACAATACACTCCCACAATCCTTGTTGTTATCGTTGTGTTGCGCCTATTAGGCCATGCGCATGCTCGGTATTCATGAGTGCTCTAGAGATCATGCCAAGATCTCATGCAAGCGGCCCCACTCGACACTCATATAGGTGATTTCATAAAGTGTATGCTACAAATCATACACCACCCGTAAAGGATATGAAGATCATTAAAAACTTTGATTAATTACAAAGTTTAACCTCTCAATAATGCAGTCTCTAGCACTTACACACACCATAGGAATGAACATATTTGATTTAAAATCAAATTAGTGCTATAAGAACTAACAAGTGACTTGTTTTTACCCATATGAACCTTATTCATGGGATCTCCAATCACAAAGGTTGGGTTATCATCACTTGTTTGTTTGCAAGTGGCTTAAGTCTCATTCCCCTTGATGTTTCTAATATCATTTGTCTTCCTAGGGGTTTTGTCAGAGGATCTGCTAGATTCCGTTCTAACTTCACATAATCAATGGAAATAGTTCCACTCTTTAGCACCTGCTTCACCAAATTGTGTCTCAATTGTATATGTCTATTCTTTCCATTGTAATTCTTGTTTTTAGCTATAGCTATTGCCGATTGGCAATCACAGTGTATTGACACCGATGGGGTTGGTTTCATTCCTAGTGGAATGTTCGCTAAGAAGTTTTTCAATCATTCAGCCTCATAACTAGCCATCTCAAGAGCAACAAACTCATATTCCATTGTTAATCTTGCAATAATTGTTTGCATGGATGATCTCCATGTAAACGCGCCACCCCCAAGTGTGAATACATAACTACTAGTGGATTTTGTCTCATCTGAATCATAGATCCAATCTGCATCACTATACCCTTCTAGTACAACAGGAAATCCACTATATTCAATGGCATAATCCATTGAACCTCTTAAGTATCTCATAATCCTAGCAAGTGCATCCCAATGTTCTTGATTTGGACATTGAGTGTACCTACTTAGCCTACCTACTGCATAAGCAATATCAGGTCTTAGAAAAGTTCATCAAGTGTAGTAAGCTCCCGATTATCTGGGCATACTAAGACTGAGATAATGATTCTCCTCTATTTTTCATTGATTTAGAATTAGCATCATAAGGGATACTTATTGGTTTTAGGAAATAAAACCTAAACTTCTTAAGAAGTTTCTCAACGTATTGTTCTTGGGATAGTAATATACTATCTCCCTTCCTTATGATTCTAATACCTAAAATCACATTAGCTTCACCCATGTCTTTCATTTCAAAATTTGATCCTAAAAACAATTTAGTTATAGCGACAATCTCATTGCATGAACCAGAAATTAACATATCATTCACATACAAAATGACATATTTACTACTTTCTACCACATCAATTCACAACCCACATGTACCCATTCCAACATTTATATTTGGACAACCAGGTAAATATATATATGCACTTCAATACAAGGATGTTCACTGACATTCACAACCTGACAAATATTCCATGAACACACTCAAACCAAACTGGACTACATTTAGTCATTCAAATAACATTATACAAATTACTAAAAAAATATTCCTTAACCATAATCTGGACCGCTATAACAACCAAGTAGTTCACATAAGTATGTTCAACAATTTTACCTCATATTGCACAGTAGTGATATAAATTTTAAAATAAGTAACAAATATCCACCATTTAAAATAAGAACAATCCATCTTGTAGAAAAATAATACTTATTCATTCTATCAATATTACCTTAACTGTTGACACCACTCCAAAGCCAGAAACGCCATACCAAAACCTCCATCACCATTACTCATAATTGTAATTATTGCTCTTATCTTATAATCATGACTAAGATTGGTAAACGAGAAAATACCTAGTTGTGCTTCTCTCATCTATAGGTAAAGTATATGAAAAATTACTCAAGTACCTTGTCTTCTTATTTCTTTTTCATTCTCTGGAGAGAAAATCTTCTCCACCTTTCCTCAAACATTGCAAAGGCACGACACATGAAAATTAGGGTTCATCATCCTAACTTCAACGAACTCCAAGTTGTCGCCTCGTCTCCCTCTTTTTCATCCTCATTCGCGGTCCCTGCAAATGCGATCAGAAGCCACCATGGCTGCGAGCACCTTGGCAGCCTGTAGAAGTTCTAGATTTCGCAAATACCGTCTGAGTTTTGAAAACAAGGTTTTGATCCTCCGAGATTGAATTGTTGATGTCAGTCATAAGTCCTTAAGATTGTTGGATAAAAGCTAACAGAAACACAAATAAAATTTCCTAAGGTGTGTAGATTCACTGTCTTTAAGGACTTATTTGCGGTGTATTGCGTAAGTCCCCCAAGATACAACAGGAAACTTCCCAGAATATCTCTGAGCATCTCAGAACTAGCAAGAATATCTAAAAAGAGTATAAAAAATAACCCAGAATAATTTTAGAAGAGGAAAAAAGAATGAAACTAAGAAGAGATGAGAATGAGAAAGATTGAATTTGGTGTGTCTTGGAATGGGGGAAGATCTCTTTATTTATAGAGCTAGGAAAGAATAAAAGAAATAAAAGACAATAAAAGCAAAAAAACTTAACTTTGGAGCACTTAAAGTTTTTCTGATCATTGCTTATTAAATTGTTGAGCGTTGTAATAAAATATCTACGTTCTAACAAACGTTCTAATTCAACGTTTTGCAATATAATAATAACATATTATAACAGCTTCCTTATTGGTCCACGTCATTATATTTTTTAGTTATTTTTGTGTTGACTTGAAAATCAAACACACTTGCTCGGATGTTTCAAAATTTAGTTTTTTCTTTTGTATGTTCACAGAACTTATGTTAAGACTAAATTGTCTATAAGACTGAAATGTTTAAAAATTTTCATATATTTTGAAGTTTAACAAACAACGATAAACAAAATGAGTACTTGAAAGAGTATTGTCTCTCTAAAGATAAAATTATTGAATGAGAAACTTGTTTTGAAAAAGCCATATGAAATATAAAGTATTTCTAAAGAAAAGTCTTAGTAGACGCACCATCAAACGATTTTATTACAAACGTGTTTATATGTCATATGAGAGTTTTGCGAAACGATTCTTGTTATACATTGCTAAGTAATGTTCAAACGAGCTCTCAATATGTCCTGATAGATAAAATATCAAAAGCTGTTTTTGCAAGATACGCTAAAAGTGTTAAATGATGAGTAAAAAATTTGTTTTGAGAGACATCCTGCTAAACACGCTTTTGAACGAAACAGAGATAACTTAAAGAAGCACTTTCAGTAAAAGCTTTACATAGGATAGATGATACCTTGTAACAAACGATTTATTTCATCCAACTATGAAAACTTTATAAACTACTTGATATCTTATTCAAATGCTTAAATGATCAAATCTTGTCTGAATGAAAAAAATTGTGAAAAGCACTTTGTTGTTCTGAACATGCATTAAATACTCAACATTTAAAAACAACAAAAATGATAAGAAAAAAGACACATTTGTTTGCATGCATATCTACTCTACTTTGTGCAGATTACCTATGTCAAGTATCCACCTACTCCATCATATACAAATCAGAAGTGGACATACGTTACCAATGTCCTGTCAAAGTTGGCAAGTACCAATAAAGGGAGATATAAGTTGTTGCTTCAACAAGTTCTTTCATCACCATCCACTTTAACAAAAAGGTGTGTGGTCGTGGAGGTAGAACAGACTTAGATGACGCTAATTATCAAGTACCTAAAAAGTGGGGAGTTACTCGAGAGCGAAGAGAAAGGATAAGCAAGTAAAGTTGGTGACGAGTTATTCAAAAGAGGATATTGTCAGACATTGCTAAAATGCGTTACTCTAGAATAGGCCAAATTGGGGAGTTACACAAAAGACATTTGTAGATATCACTCTAGGGAAAAAACAATGGCAACACAAGTGTTGCAACCATGCTACTTTTTGGTTGACTTTGGAGGTAGACTACACCGAATATGTAAAGAAGTGCATACCAAGTCAAAAACATGGTAGCCTTATTCATACTAAGTAGGAACAACTACACCACATTTTTTCTCCATGACCCTTTGCAAAGTAGGGAATGAATATCATAAGACCCCTTTCACTTCAAGTAAGGGTCAAGTGAAGTTCTTACTAGTCGACATTTAGCTAAGATAGGAGAGTTATCCCCTCAATACGTATTATATGACGATGAAAGTGATGATAAATGCCCCAGCCTTGGCCAAGTGCAGATAATAAGAGTAGGCCTCAACTATTGAGAGGACCTAAGCTATTATCTTTTGGGCCACATTGTTTAAATATATCAGAGTAGGTTTAATTTTGGGTTTTGTATTATATGCCTAGTAGTATAGGATTTTCTTTGGGTACGTATTTGGGCCTTAATGGTTTTGGTCCTAGAATGAAGTTTGAGCCTAGAAGGAGTGGGGCTTGAGAAAATGAGATACATTAACCCTAATTTGGTGCACTAACTTGGAGAGCAAGTTAGGGTTAATGGTCTCCTTTGTGTGCCTACAAGCATGGAAGGTGTGACTTGCTTATGTAGCAAATCACACTTGTGTCATGCCTCTTTTTGGCTCCAAAATTCAATTTCTAGACTCAAAATTTCCCTCTCTTTTTGGAGACACTAGCTTTCCTTTTATAAATAAAGGAGTTTAGACCTTGTAAACACTATTAATAAGTGTAGCAAAGTTACTATGTCGAGATGACTCTAAACTTTATCTTTGTTAATCACCTTAGGTTAGAGTTCCTTTATAGGTTTTCTCTAGCCTCCTTACTTAGAGTTGACCTAACATTTCTTGAGAGACCTTATATTCATCATCGTCAAACCACTTCTCCTCTTCTACTCCTTGCTTCCGCACCATACTTTTCCAATCTCTATTGAAGTCATGCACACGGACTATTACTTGAAGATGGACTAATAATGTGGTATCTAGAGCCATGGTTAGACACAATTCAAGAGGTAAGTTCATATTCTCCTCTGTTTCTTCAATTTCGTGTTGTTATATGCTTTATTCTTTTCTTGTCTTGTGTTGTACTGATTACTTTCCTTTTGATTTGATGGGTCTATTCGTTGTTCATCTTTGAACCATTTGTTTGTGTTTAAGCTTCCATGTCCATGTGTGTTTTCATGATTTCTTGAGTTTTTGTTATCATTTTGTTAGATGAAACCTGCTTGTTTTAAGTCTATTTTCATTTTGAAATCATATTCAAGTTGTCTAAAGTCTTGTTAGTCCTTTACTTGTTTTAATTTCTTTGTTTAATAAAATGAATGTTGTTTTGATATCATATCTTTGATTTGAATGGATTAAAATTGTTTTTGATATATTAAAATCATTTTCACATATTGATTTTAGCCTTTAAACAATGCATTCCCACATAGAATTTTAAAAAGATAATTTATAAATTTTTAAATAAATCTAGAATAAAATTACAAAAAATGTAAATTAAATTAAATATAAATTAAATTTATTTTTAATTAAATTTAACCTAATAAAATATAAATTAAATTTTAATTTTTTACGAATAATGTGAGTATAATATTCATATCTGACCTAATTATAAATTAGTATTAAATTATTCATTATTCTCTATTTACAAATACTCGTTTGAAGTATCTATTTATTGTCCATAATAGATTTTATTCGCAAATATCTGCTAATACAAATATTTTTATCATCCTGAAATCAAAATTGTATCGATAAAAAATACTAAAATAACATTGTATTAACAACTTAATGATAAATAGATAGCATATAAATACGTTTTACCCATAATGATAACTTTTTTAAAAAAATGTTCATTATGGTAATGTTCAATTAAAAAACACTATTTTAAATAAAAAATCCATATTCCGAGCTTACATGATATAGACGTGTAGTTTAATAAAATAAAACTTGGAGCTATCCAAAAATTTGTTTATTTATTTGGGTTTATTTCTGAAAAAGAAAAAAATAATCTGAACTATGGCACACAGATAGTTCCATGGTGAAACAGCCACTAAAGTTGTTTAGGTGTTTTTTTCAGTATATTTTATTTCGTAAATATTTTTGTGACATCTTTTACAGTGTTACGAGAGGGTAAAAATAAAAAGACTTGGAGTTTTTGTGTTACCTCAATTTGAATATATTTATTGATTATTCATTGACATCAAACAAATATCATATTTATCTAAAATTGAGTAATGGTTCGAATGTAATTTGAGGAAAGAGAGGGCAATTTCAGGTCTCCACGTAGGTCATTAGCAGCTACGCTGCCCTCATAAGAGCAGCTGCAGATTTCCATTCTAAAACCCAAAACCCTAAAAGCGAGACAAAGCTCCCAAAGTATCTGTTGCTCTCAAGCTGCCATGGATTTGCAACAGGGTGAGTTTGATCGCCTCTTGTTCTTCGAGCACGCTCGTAAGGCTGCAGAAGCCGAATACATCAAGAACCCTATAGATGCCGACGTTCGTATATCTTCTTCCTTTCTATGTTTTATTTTATTTTAGATTCGTCGGTTCCTTCGAACTCCAAATGTTTCTCTCAAAGGATTGGCTCATGGCTACTCTATTTAGATTATCATCCCAATTAATCTGTTAATTTTTGTTTTTATCGTTTTCTGGGTTTATTTTCATATGAATTGGTCGTTGCGTGCTAGATTGGGAAAAATGTTCTGCAATTTTTCTAAAAATGATTCGTTTTTTCCATTTTTCTCTACAGAACTTAACACGATGGGGTGGAGCTTTATTAGAATTGTCTCAGTTTCAGAACTTTCCTGAGTCGAAGAAAATGACCCAAGGTACTGCTAATTTTCTTATTCTACTTAAATCTTTTTTGGTCAATTTAGGGCCGATTATCACTTTTTTTAAAGAAAATGATTTTCATGCGGTTCAGCTTTTCAAATAACCTTAAAGAATTTAAAATCTGATAAAAATCAAGAGATATTTTGAAATCCCTAATATTGTATGTATTTTAATATTTTATAATTCTCAAGAAACATAAATTCTGCCAACAATTATATTTTTAAAGTACATAGAATATAACAAGTACGCCCTACATTTGTTTGGACATGAAATTTCCAAAGTAGGGACTTTTTAGTTTTTTATTTTGAAGATTTTAAATGGAGCATATGCTGATATGGTAAGTACTTGTGTGCTTATGATTTTGAATTTTTGTTTGCGTTCTGTTTTTGAGCAGAGGCTATTTCGAAGCTGGAGGAGGCGCTTGAGGTGAATCCCAAGAAGCATGACACCCTTTGGTGCCTTGGAAATGCTCACACCTCGATGGCATTTTTAAATCCAGATCAGGAGGAGGCAAAGGTTTATTTTGACAAGGCAGCTCAGTACTTTCGACAAGCTGTTGATGAGGTACAATTGTTTTATTCAGTGTCAATGGCAGTCTCATCAGAGATGCATCGTGGGATGTATTTTACGTTTGTCTCAGTTGAAATAATTTCTAATAGAACTTTTGTCTTATGTAGGATCCTTCAAATGAACTTTACCTTAAATCATTGGAAGTGGCGGCTAAGGTATGTTTTGTATTATATCGGTTTTGTACCGTCAAATTGGTTAAATGACTCCTTTGACTTATGATTTGTGTTTGGAATATAGAAACGGTTGTTGCAGTTTGTTCAATTTTGTTGTCACTTTTGTGTATGGGTTTGAGATAATTAAGGCAGATATCGTGATTTCCAATTTTTTATTGTAAAGCCTCTGATATCTATATTTATGGCTGAAAGTTTGCGATTGGCTTGATTTGTAGATTGTCAATACATCTATGTTTATCACATCTTAATGAATTTGATTCTATTCATGTTATTTTTATCTGATTGAGAAAGTTTGGATCACAATTGTTTTGGAAGAGTCATGACAAAATTTTACTAGATTTGTACGGTCTGTGATGAGCATAAATCTGGCATCTCCTGGTTCCATCTTTTATCCAGGTTGTGTCCTTAGTAACCTAATTTTATAAAGCCAACAATGTGTGAAGCTTTTTGATCTCCCTGCTCCACCCTTTCCAGCTCTTCCTGCCCTGCCATTTTGTCCTGACTTTTCTGAGACTATTCGAAGTCAAATAATTTTTAACTTCTATGCAGTGTGATGTTTGACAATAAATTTTTTGTCTAGATGGATTGAGTTTTTCTTATTGAAATTTTAATTAATTGTTATCATAGTTGTCAATCAGAAAAGCACTCCCACAGTGCCTCAAAAAGTGAGAGGAGGGAGAACCGAGTGTTCTTGTCATGGTGAATGGAGGACGCTATTGTGTCACTTTCTAATTATAATGATTTTTGCGGAAACTATGATTGGAGAAAGCCATTGCTAAAGAGTATGTATAAATTGAATGTGGAAAAACACATATACTGATCTAGTTTTTGAGGAGAGTTGTTAGGAACTAATACTGAAATGGGAAAGAAAAGCTTGGTTTTGTTGAATTCAATGCAAAGAATGGAAAATGAGAGGAAGATCTCTATTCCAAAGTTTTTGTCTTCACAAAAGGGTTCCCCTTCACAAAAGATTGATGCCACAATTGGCTATTCTTTAAAGTTGATCTGTTCCTTGCTTTTTATGGATGGTGGTACCTTATCCACTGCCTCATTTGTATTCTTTCTTTCTAGAATAAACTTTCTCTTTTATTTAAATAGAAAAAGTTTCATCAACTTGTTCTGAGATTGGCTTCTGTGTCAAATTACTAATGCCTTTCTTTCCAGGCTCCTGAGCTTTATCTAGAAATTCGTCAGCATGGATTGGGTCAGCAGCAGCAGGCAGCAACAGCTGGATCTTCTACATCTTCGGCTACAAAGGTAATATTTCTGTCTTGTTTCCCTGCGTTAACCTTGTGATATTGTATGAGTTTTTTGTTTTTTTGTATAGTTCTCGACCTTTTATGAACAACTAATATATATTTTTCGCAATTTGTTAATGAATTGATTTTTCTGAGGTTTAATTTACCTTCAAATTATCTTTCCATTAATTTACTGTTGTCTGACGGAGGACAAAATCAAGGATTGCCGATGCAGTGAAATAAAGGAGTTTGTTGAATCAAATTTGCAAGTTGATGGTTCTAAATGTTCACTTTTCTACGTTAAGTTTGATTCTTCTAGTGAAGTAGGAAGGGCTCATAGGTTTTACCATTAGTGCACCAAATTGAATTTGTATAGATCTTAGTTACCTAATCAGTATATACATGCTTTGAGATAGATTGGATATGCATTTTATTTGGAGAGTCCAAGAGCCAAGTCCAACCCAAACAAGACAAATAGCAGTAAGCATGTCTTATGCTTTGTATGAGTTTTATCACCTATTTGTGGTTCTCTTTGTCAGACGCAGAAGAAAAAGAAGAGCAGTGATCTGAAGTATGACATATTTGGATGGATAATTCTGGCAGTTGGCATTGTTGCATGGGTGGGATTCGCAAAATCGAACCTGCCTCCACCTCCTCCTCCACCTCCTCGATAAGTGAAACCATTTGATTCTATCTCATACATTATTGATTATTGAGAATGATATTTAATTTGGTTCAGTGCCGTTTGTTTACCTTTTGACAGCAGTAATGTTTGTAATGATGTAGCCATTGGCGTATCTTATCCCTCATACGAAATTTTTTCCTACTGTGGGTTGAGCGGTTAAATATGTCCGGCTTAGATCTTTGCTAGTTTTGCAGAATCAAAAGCATCGCCTTCAGTCAAGTATTGAATATAATAAGAATTTTACGCCAAGGTTTCGGTTTTTCATTTATGGCTCCGCTTCAATAGTATTGGTGCCAGTTTGGTAAATAGGCCTTATGACATGCTTTAATAAATTTGTTATTGAGAATTTAGTTTTGGATCTGTATGGGAAAATTTCACTTCCACTGTCTTTTATTGGAACGAAAAATAAGCAAAATGGAGAAGTCTTTTTAGAAGCTAAAATTGCGTACCACCAAGTTAAAAATAAAGAAGATAGAGAAGAGATATTTTTAACAAATAAGATTGTGTAAACTGATCTTAATTTTAGAAGTTCGTTATATATTCTTTTTATTTTTCTCCTTGATGGATAGGTGGAGATTTGTCCAAATGGGTCGTTTCTCAGAACTAGTATTATTCAACTTACAAAGAATATGGTTATTAAGTTTTTAAGGTTCACCGTGTTTTTAAGGATTTTATTTCGAGAATATTCTTTTTAGAAATAATGTACTTAACATATTTTTTTCACTGCATGTTATTTATCAAAATATTCCTATTATATAAAAGATATTGCTTGTGCTGTCTTGTGATATATAAGTAAAATACATCTACGTGCTCTTTCTCTATTAATGATTTCTGAAATTAAGATTTACATGTTTTTATTGAAGTCGTGTTTGCATTAGGTTGACATTTTAAAGTTTTATCAATAATTTTTCATTTCATAAGTTATTCATACGGAAAAGAAATACAAAGATGGAAGAGGATTAGAATTATGATAGAATTATGATAAGCATGTATTTATTACACAAGAAAATATATATTTTTTATTAAGACAAAATCGTGTAGAAAATAAATTGTCTAATGAAAAATATTTTATAACTCTTTAAGCAAGAGTATAAATAATGCTTTTTACATGTTTAAATAAATTTTAAAAAATCATCATTAATATTTTTTTATAGGTTCAATATATCATTTAGTTCTTCGGAGTTTTTGTTAAAAGTCATCCTACGTTTTAAAAAAGTTCAGTTAGGTCTCATATTTCGTTAAAAAATGTTCAAAATGGTCTTTTTGGTTACGACGTTAAAATTATAACGATGCAGTTGCCTCTGTGGTCAAAACTGAATGACGTGTAAAATTTTTGTAATACGTGGTACATATGATATATTTGAATGTATAAATTTAAAAAAAAAATATAATGACGTCAGCTAGGTTTAACTAAATGGATTAAATCAAATTACCTTTATCTAAGAATCTTATTGCGATTTTTGGGTTTAACAATCTGGTGAAACTGGTCTTGTAATCACTGTGGCATGGTGATTCCTTGAAGATGAAATTGGAAGAGCGTACATGAGGTAAGTGTTGCTAACCCTAGCCCACTTACTTGATGTTCTTGTTGTTGGATTTGGGGATTAGGGTTTGAGGTGGAAATAGAGGGTGGAGTGGAGGTGGTGGAAAGTAATGGTGGAGAGGAGGTGGATGGTAGAGTGGAGGTGGACAAAGATGGTGGACTGGAGGTTGAAACTAATGGTGGAAACTAAGCCAGATATCTTTCATGTGTTTTTTGTTGATATCCATTTGGAACCAAAGTACATAGTTTTAAATTGAAAAGGGGACCACATTGCACATTTTTTGACCAAAGGGGAAACTAAATTTAACATTACATATAAACACCTGAACGTAAACATTGAGCTTCACCTTCTTCACATTACATGAACACCTACATCTGAACGTAAACATTGAGCTTCACCTTCATATTACATGAACATAAACATTGACCTAGACCTTAATGTAAACATTGACCCACCTACGAACATTAACCTAAACAGACCCACATTGTCACAATGTTCACCGCAATAACAACACACAACTCCAACTAACAATTTTATCCTTTCTCTAACAATTTCACCATCTCTTTCATCAATCTTTTCTTCATTACACCACTTGAAGAAATTACAGTACATCACTCTTGAATATCTACCCTGTTATTCACCAAATAAGCCACCAAAATTGGTTTTAACTCATCAATGTATGAAGAAATAAAATCCAAATAAAGTGACAAGGGTATTCATAAAATCTTATAATGACGACATCCCCAAAATTGTCTGCCAGCATTCTGTGGAGTTCTCGCCACTTTGCTTATAGCAAAATCACCACATTTGCAACGAGGGATTATCCCACCTCCCCTCCAACCACCATCATTTAAGGAATACGAATTTCTTTCCCACCCTGTATTGGAACAAGAAGAACAACCTTGGGAAGAAGCCATTTCTATCTACCCACAACCACTTTGCTAAAAAAAGGGAACAAGTTGCACGAACCTTAACCAACCCTTTTATTTTATCCAATAAATTAAACTTTATCCGTTTCCACCAAGTCGTTGCACTTCACATTGCCACGTATTCATCTAACTGCACATATCACTCAGTTTTGCCCACGGTGACATTTGCAATGTTATGTTTTTAACGCCGTGAGTCAAAAGGATTTTATTGAACATTTTTTAACGAAATATAAGACCTTACTGAACTTTTTAAAAGGTAGAATTACTTTGAACCAAACCTCCAAAAGTAGGGACTAAATGATGTATTAAACCTTTTTTTATACAATATTAAGGTTAATAGACATTTGTATTTAATATTATATTATATTAAATAAAACTCTTTAAAGAAAACATTATCTGATAAATGATTGCTAAATGTTTTAGTCTCTAAAAATACATTATGTATGGTTATATATGTTATATGTTTTACTAAATGATGTATTTATTAATGAAATGAAAAATGATAAAATATTTTAGACACAATACATTATTTAATATTTATCAACGTTCAAAACATTTAATGTATGTACAAAAAAGTACTTTGATGCTTGTATACTCTCTTTTTTGATATTTGTGCAAATCAATAAAGCAAAAAAATATGATTAAAATCACTATATCCAAGAAGAAGACGTTGTGAGAGAAAAAGAATAAAAATGTTTCCCTTGAAGCCATCTCTTTTGTTACATCGTGCAAGCTCAAGTTTTGCATAAGTTTTCATCCTGCACCTTCCACTAGACTTATTTACCCTTCATTTATTAAACTCTGCAACTATAATGATGGTTTAATGATTTTGGTTTAATTCCAACAACCAACTACCTTTAATAAATAGTTATTTTTATAATCCCTGCATGCACCCCCTTCGCTAATTATTTCTTTATTGTTCATTTCTTCACTGTTGAGTTATTTTTTGTGAGAGCTTGTCTTCTGAAGTGTTGTGGTGATACACTAGTGGTCATTATGATCTGGACGTCGGTGGTGGCCGTGTGCTGTGTGGTGTGGTTCGTGGACGAAAAGGTGGGGAAAGACATCCTCGGTGAAAGACATTCGAAAGGCATTCGAGGTTAGTAGTTATAATCGTAAGCACCCTTAACCGACATTGGAACTACGGTTAAGGGAGCACCGACGTTCGAACGCTGGTTAAGTCTTGCCGCATTTCTAAGTTCGGAAGGCCTCAACTGCACTTCGAAGTTCGGTTAATGTTTGGCGCACTTCAAACTTCGCTAATTTTTTTAGCGCACTTCCAATTCTGCTTGTGATATGTTTTTGTGTTATTTTATGTAGTTTTAGTTAATTTATTTTTTGATATATATTATGTTGTTTTTTTATTTGTTTAATATTTTTATGTTTTTTATTTGTTTATATAAAAATTGTAATATTTAATTATTAATCAATATGTTTTTATTTTTTTATTATTTCGTTTTTAATATTTTTTGTTATTTATGATTCATTAGTTAATTTTTGTAGATGTTATTTTTTTTTGTGGTTAATATTTTGTTATTAAATATTTTCTATTTGTTATTAACTTTTTAATGTTTTATGTGTTAATGATTTGAAGTTTTATTTAATTTTGAATAGTTTTTTGTTTTTTTAATTAGTATTTAGTTTATAATATTTTATGTTATTTTGTATTTAATATATACATTTTTTATGTGTTAATTTTTTTAACTTTCAAAATATTTTGTTGATATTTATGATGTATTAGTTAATTTTTTAGGTGTTATATTTTATGTAGTAGTTAGTTTTTTGTTATTAAATCTTTTTTATTTGTTATTAAGTTTTTAATGTTTTATACGTGTTAATAATTTGAAGTTTTACGTAATTTTGAATAAACTTTTTGTTTTTTAACTTTTATTTAATTTATATTATGTTTATATTTGATAATTTTTATTTAAATTTTAAAATATTTTATATTTTATAATTTGTTATTGGTTATTTATTACTTAATTTGTAATATGTAATAATATATTAAAAAAATTACAAATTAATAATATTAAGAAATAAATTCAAAAGTATAAAAAAGCATAAATAAATACATAATAAATAATATTTAACCGTAAAACATAACATACAAATAATAAATAATATTCTAAAATATATACAAAAATAAATATAAAATATTAACAAAATATTTCGAACATATATTTTTTAAACAAATTTAATATTATAAATAAATATCAAATAATATAAAAATTTTTAAAGATATAAATAAAAATTAAAAGTTTCAAACAAATCAAATTAAAATATAATTAAACATAGCATACAAATCAGAAAAAATGAAAAAAAAAATATAAACCGCAATTCGAAATGTCACGAGATTCAACTGGTGTTGGAATTGTGGCAGCCTTAACTGACGTTCGAATGCCGTCAAGGCCTTAAGTGCACTTGAAAGTGTCGTTAAGGCCTCCGAATCTCGTCCCTCCACAAATCACAACAAATCCAAGCACCACAAACATACATTCAACCCTTCCACATGATCACCACATATCCAAGCACCTCAGGCATACATTCAACCCTACTACCACAGATCATACATTTTGCACAAAATCATACCATACTTTCATACATTTTGAGCAAAGGAGCACCTACCTGGACGCGAAGCCACATGACATAGAATAGGAAGAAGCCTTTGCCATGAGCACCACACCACTGGAAGCCGAGTTTGCCACGAGAGAGAAGAGAGGAAGAAGTGGGCTCCAACCACGAGAGAAGCAAAGAGTGAAGTGAGAAGCAATGAAGTGCAGTGAGAAAGAAAACGAAGTGCGTTGAGCGAGGAAAATGAAATGCGTTAGGGGGTGTAGGGTTTTTGTGTCTGATGGTCAAAGATTCTTCTCATAGGGGTAAAGATGGAAATTAAATAAAAATTGGAGGTGCAGGATGATATACGTGAGGTACGGGAAGAAGCTCTCATATGAGAAATGCAAACCATTCCTTGTCATCCACTTATAATCATTAATAAGTGTCCCTCAACAATCAAAATCGAGCGACGTTGAATCCATTTTGATGAATACATTGTGAATGATGTGGTGTTGGGGGCTCATGCTAGAGTTTGCACACTAGGGTATATGGATTGGTTTCAATCTTTCTTGCATTTATATGTCGCTGAAATGGCTCATAATAAACGCATTAATGCGATACTACTTAAGGCACTTGTAGATCAACAATGCAATCAAGCATAACATCATATTGTGGTATGAATTTTTATTTACTATTTTCCATGTTCAATATATCATTTTTATATGTTTTTTGAAGAGTATATGTCAGAGCATCACTCAAACACTTCAATTGATAGTGGATGAAGGTCATTTAGTTGAGGGAACTCCTCGATGGGAAGGGACACACATAACCATAAGGCTAGAAAGAGGAACAATAGGAGAATGGCTAGTGTATGTGAGAAGGCACAAAATAGACAAAGTTGAGGATATTTATAACTATTTTCACATCATTATATATACTTATTTTGAAACTCCAACACAGATGTTGCTGACTTTATGTGTCAACAAAAACACATAAAGTTTTATACAAAGATATCTAAATGACTATATGATGTAATGTGTAAGCTACAAATGTTATCTAATGCTTATTATTTATGTGAAAACTTGCATATGACTAGTCTAATATGATGATCATGTTTGAGTGGCCAGATAACAATGTGAAGACTATAATAAATATGTTGAAGGAATGAGACAAACTTATTGTAATTGGACCTAAAATAATTTAAATTTAATATAAGTTGGAATGATTATCTAAACAAATATTTTCATTTAAAATGTATTCTACCTACACAAAATCATTTCTATGGACATGCCTAACTGAAATTATACAATGTTGTCCAATATCATATGTAGGTTAGGTTCTCAAAGGAAATATAGTAATTGATAGTTTAAAAGATAAACAAAAAACATTATAATGATTGGCAATAACATATATCATATATGGTATTGTCATCTATTTATCAGTTCTTGTATGAAAATAAATACAACAAACTCAATCACAATATCACATGCATTAACTTTAGTGGTATGCTACCCATCTCAATTGATAGTGGTATGCTACCCATCTCAATTGATAGACTGAGTACATTTAAGGGTACAAGGATAATGTGCTTTATCTAACCCAACATATTTAGCTCGATTGTGCTCTTCAACAATATATTGTAAAGCATACTTTGATACAAACCCTAAAATTTTTTATATGTTGAGACGTTAAACACGTGACCTACAACATGGACACTTTGTTAACACGTCATTGAATTGTATCACAAGGTTATCACATTGTAAATGGAATCCATGCAAAAGCACGTCTCCTATCCAGGTCTAAAGCATCCTATTTTGACTCCAATGTATAGCTCCTGCCCTACAAAAGGAAAATAATTATCAATGGACATAACTTGTTTTACTACCTAACAAGTCATATTTGTTACAAAATGAAAATAATTATCAATGGACATAACTTGTTTTACTACCTAACAAGTCATATTTGTTACTTGTTCTGTTACCTAGGAGCATTACCTTATCTAACATTTCAATAGATATAATATTTGAAAGGTAAATTCTTGTTTAACTTTAAACAATTCTTTAATTCATTGATATGTTTTTATAGCTTAAATACATCTATTGATTTAAATAAAAAAAAGTTTATGGGAATTTAAGCTTAAATATAATCTCACTTAAATATAATCTCACTTATTAAGATAATATTAAAATCTTTCAAAGTCTATTTTATTCAAGTTTATTGGGATGGTTTTGTGTATCTGCTAAACTCTTATTAAACAACCCACAGATATAGATATGTTAAAAATTTAACATCAAATAATGAATTAAAGATACACTTACCTACTAAGAATTAAGATTGCATTGCCCATATTTAATATTTGATTCTTTCCCTAGTGTATAAAAACTAACTAAAGACTGTACACGAATATATATATATACATTGCTAGCAGAGAAAATGATATTTAGTTCAAAGCCAAAACTGAATATTCAGGGCACCGAGATGACCAAAACTTTAATACTACCCCTCATTCATTACTCTTAAATTCAACACTAAGACTAAAAATATTTAATGCATCCGAAAATTACCAAAATTGAATATCATCCCTGTTAAGTGTCAATAGTACATTACTTAAACTAACCTGAACTTCACTTCACATAACCAAAATATTTATGGCATCAAAATATCACAAGAATTATCATCCTTCCGAAAGACATTTAACCACAAAAGAGTGATAAAAAGCCTTCATTTCTTAGGCAACTTGATATGGAACATATAATCATGGAGTCCCATAGTTATGACATGTGAGTTAATTTAGCATACAAAGAGTTTTATATACTTGATGTTCTTGTATTTTAAATTAATACAATTTCCCTCTTTATATGAATTAAGTAGGATGTGATATCATATGTTTTGGAGGGAGCTGATGATAAGATTTAAGATGGGCTAACTTGTTTTGGCCAGTGCCCCTTGTTTCTTACTTGTTAGCCCTAAATTTTCATAGGGGAATTTTGTAAATTATAAATTTCATGTGATCTTTTTAATGAATACCTTTTATTAACCATATTTAATTGTGTAAGGTAGTAAATCCTACTTTAGTACTATTGTTGGGAACATATTACTTTATAGCTTCTTATACTTGAAAGCTTAATGTTATGGTTGGGGTATATAATTTATGTTTTTTCTTGTTTGCCATGAAAATTTGAAGATTTACCATTTGAGGCTAATAATTTATGAGGAATTAGCTGTTTTGTTGGTTTTGTGGAATTTGTTTTTTTGTTGGTTTAGCAAAATTGATCAAAGGCTAGCTAGAGTATAATTTGATTTTATGTGTCCTTGGTTTGAATGAGTCTTGATTATTTGTATTTGATTTGCAGTATTGACATTAATTAGGCAGTTATGAGTGTGAGTATTATGTAATGAAACACATGCACACCATTTGTACAAACATTACTGATTCATGGAATAAGATATTAAAAAAACTAATTAAATACTTTAACTATTTATTAGAATATTGGTTTATCTTCATTATTTTATTTTTAGATCTTTAATGATTCATCTCCAATGAAAGCTCTAGACATTGAAGACATTAGAACCAAGTGGTTTCTTTTATTTTAAGTGTTAGTAGAAAGTTGACTACAATTTAGTAGTGTATGTACGTTAATGTAATATTTGGATTTAATATATAGTTTGATGTACAAATAATGTACTAAATATTATTAAATTTAATGTTTGAAATGAATTCCATTTTGTTAGTTCAATTGAATATGTTCATTTCAGGCTATATTGATTCTAAATTGATAAATTGATTGGATGTAAAATGTAATAATGATTTTTTCTACAAAAAAACAAATTTTTATGTTGTACATGACAATGTATGTCAAAATCGGTTGATTTTGAAAAACATATATTATGACAGGTGAACAATTACTTTTCATAATACATTTGAGATATTATGATAGATAAAAATATCTACGTCATAAAAGACTACATATTATGACAGGTAAATCTAGCTACCTCATAATAAATTCGCCATATTATAACTGATAAGTGAAAATTTGTCATAATAGACTATAAGTATTCTAATAGGTGATAAAAAGTATGTCATAGTATGTTGAACCTATTATGACGTACTTTTTCTGCTACATCATAAAAAACGCAAACCTATTATGAATGTCAGAACTATGACATCAATCCACCCATCACAATAGGTCATTTTTACCCATCATGAAAAGTGATTTCTGCACTAGTGAATGTTATACTAACACCCAGCCTAAATTCGGAGTAGTTAGAGTAATTTACCAAGCCTCAAACAATAAAAACTAACAATTTTATAAACCAAGTTTGTGCTTGAAGCATAACATAAATTAAGGAAAGCTAACATCAAATGGCCCAAGGAATCAAGTAGGTCAACCATTACTAATTAAGATGATGAGAATTGAGATCCAAATGAATCAGGAAAGGATCCATTAATAATAGACTGGTGGTAGTAATTAATAAGAACATGTCATAGAAAATAACTGATTACGTGTTAGAAGTTTTGAGTTAAAAACAACATAGCAATTACTCAATAAAAATTCATTAGAAGTACATATCTGGTGTGTATAAAGGTAAGTGTACTTAGAGACTACTCTCCACAGAAGCGTTGTCTCTACAATAACCAGTCTATTATCATAATGTTCATCATGTCTGGCTGGGAAGGACACATACATACAACTAGAAGTTTATGAACATAAAGACTTGCAACCAAACATCTAAAACAAACATTCTTTCATTCTTTCAGAGTTTCTAAGTGCTTGGTGGGAGCATCTTCTAGACAACTTGTAGAAGAAGTGCTCATATTTGTAAATCTTTCATGTGTGAAGTTAATCTCTAATAACAAGGTGTGCTTTTATTTGATATTCAATAGGTTGAGAATGAAACCATATAAATAACATTTTTTTATCTTATAACTTTAGAGAGAATGTGTATTTATCCTGGAGAGGTGGTGTTGTGTGCTTGTACTTAAACTCAAGGAAAAATGAGCGGAAAATCTAGAAAGACTTTATGCACTCATGTATGCCAAAAGTGGCATTGAAGAATACTTGTACACAATTATTTGTTTAATGGAACATTTTACAATTTGCATTGAAGAATAGTATGAAAACAAAAATGATCAGTCTCTTTTTATTACTTGCACATTGCTTCTCTTGGCCAACAATAAAATGTTTTACAAAAGCTTTGGTGAATGTTTTAGAAAACCTTCAGATGACCAACTTTTAAGCGCTTAATAGAACATATTGCAAAAATATTCAAATTTGACCTTTTAAATCTATTTGAACCCACTACCCTTTGTGAAGCTAACATCTTCCAAAGCAAACTTATTGGGGTCACTTCTTTGTAAGGCAAAATGTAACGATCCTAGCTACAATGGAGAACAAAAGACAAAATGCAAATAAACCTCCCCTATTTAAGGGTGAAAAGTTTGATTACAAGAAATAACACAAGATTGTGTTCTTCAAATCATATCATAGACATGATAGAAGTAATTGAGAAAGGAAACCACATCCTAGTACTGGTAAACATTTGTTTCTTTAGTGGAACACTTTGCAATTTGCATTAAAAAATTGGACATAGCTCAAGTTAGGAGTGATCTAATATAAAAAAAGGTGTTGATTGTCACTTTCTATTACTTGTGCATTGCCTCTCTTGGCCATTAAAAAAATGTTCTAGAAACCTTTTGTGAACTTATTGGAAAAACCATTAGATGTTAAGTTTTTCTCCTCTTACGTAGTTTTAGACAACACTTTTATAATAAGGAGTTGATTGAAAGGGTAAAACAACATCACCAAAGAATACTCGGCTTCTCATTTAGAGAATTATTGTTACTCCAACTATAATGGAACCCTAAATGGTATTTTTCATAGTTTTGAGCACTTGCCCAATGCTTCAATAATAGTTTAGTCTTTAAGCTTCTAATAAAGGGATTCAGATGGGTTTTATATTATAGCATTGAGGCCAAGCATTTTAGTGTTCTTTCTATTTAGGTTTAGTTAATTGATATATTATTTAAATAATTACCCTACATATTTTATTTGTTTTTACTAAATTGCATTCTTAGGTGCTCATTATGTATGTAGGGGATTTTTAGAATGGAATGAGATTATAATTAGTGAATGCCAAAATATGCACATTGATGCATGTGATATGCACACAAATGCACATCTTCGGCATAATTTTGTTGCCTTATTTTACATAATTCCTGTTAGATTAATTATTAAATGTTGGGTAAGAAGTAGTATGTTGGGAACTACTTCCTAATATATCTATAGTTGTACCCAGTTATATACCTAAGGGTTTAATGCAATTTTTTTTTATCTTTTTTTTTCTCATTGTATCAGGTTTTTATTATTATAAATAGAAGATCATGAGAGGGATCTTTCAAGCCCTCCAAAAAATAAATTCTCTCTTACTAATCTTAAATTTTTATTAGAGCAGGTTGATCTTACTTTGGTGGACTTTGTCTATTCCAACACATTCTTTGTCACTGACCAACCACTGAAGTTTCGTCTTTCAGTACCTGGGTCTAAGGTGTCTCACGGAGCACAATCCAACCCAGGTGGTCGCGCCTCCATTATCCGCCTATGCACCGCCACGTGTCATTCACCGCTAACGATATTTTTCCTCTAACACCTAGATCCGATGTGCCGCAAGGAGCGTGACTCAACCCGAGTGAGCGTGCATCCAAACTTGGCTGACGTGTCATTACATGATTCCCAAACATCGCCTGCGATGGTCGAAATCTTCCTGGATCACCATGGTCTAACTCGTCGAAGCTTCCTCAATTGGTTCTTTAACGGGTCATTGTCCAATGCAAGAGATTGTAGGCCCTTGTTCTTAATCAAAACAATTTCACTGACCTTTCTTATCATCTTCTATTTATAATGATAGAAACTTGATATAATGAGAAGATGAGAGATCAAAAGATTTCTACAATGTGAAGTGGTTCCCAACACACTACCTCCTACCCAACATTTAATAGCTATTCTAACACTCCACCAAGATGGAGCATACAAATTGTATGTATTAAGCTTGGAAATGTGAAGTCCTCTTAAGGATTTGGTCAACACATCTATAAGTTGGTCATTTGAATCAGCAACTTAGTACAAATTTCCTTGAAAAAACAACCTTTCTTGAATGAGATAATAAGTGTGGGAACCTTGACTTAGAACAAAGTGCACGTAATATCCGGAGGAAGGTGTGACAATAAAAAACAAAATGGCCAGCCTCACTATGTTTCAACCCAAAGGATTGAACAATATGGTTGAACTTTCTAAACCAAACACATGGAGAATGCTTCAAACCACAGAGAGAGTGAGGCAACAAAATCTACATGGTCTACATCTTTAAGATCAAAGTGTTTTCTTTACTAAACAATAGCCTTTTTCCTGTGCTTGACTTCAATTAATGCAAAATTGTTAATCACTTGCACGTGTCCTTCAATTGAATGGAAAACCCCATTGTTCCTCATCCTAAATATAATTGGTAGATATATTTGAAGCTTCTTTTCATGTTAGTGTATAAGGTTAAAATATTCAAAAAAACACATCCCTGGTGAAGGTCTTGGACAAATATATACTGGTAATGGTTAAGGTTTGCCAACTCAATCTCCTGTTTCTTCATTTTTTTGTTTTGAATAATCTTAATGTTTCTTTAGCTCTCTATCAATTAGTGCATGTTCCTAAATATTTTTCGATTCTAAATAATCTAATTAGTGTTTGTAAATTAGCTATGGACAATTATGCTTATGTTGAATTTCATGTTAGTCATTGTTTTGTTAAATCTCAAGTAACTAATGAAGTGCTTGTTCGACGAGATGTTGGGCAAGATGGTCTCTATGCCTTTCCCACCTTGCGGCTTCAACCTTATCCTCATGCTAAATCTTGTTCTCCTTTCAATTCAATAATCAATGTTGACAATAACAATAGAATTCAATTTGTTTGGCATGCTAGACCAGGGCCTCCTAAGGTTAATGTTATGGAACTCATTTTTTGACATTGTAATATTTCTTTTCTAATAAAGTTGTTTCTCTTTGCATAGTTATATTGCCAAAGTTCACAAAATTCCTTCCTCCTTATCCCGAATTGTTTACAATTATCATTTTGAACTCATTTGTATTGACTTGTCGAATCCTTCTCCTATGTTATCTACTAATGGCTTTCTATATTATGAAATTGTTTACACTTTTTCCAAATTTACCTAGATTTATCTTCTTAAGAAAAAAGTTTGATTTAACTTTGATTTTTGATTCCTCTAAAAAGCATTCACACTGATTAGGGTGGTGAGTTAAAATTCTTGCCTAAGATTCTTAAAGACACACATAACTCAACACAAGGTTATTTATCCTCATATACATCATTAGAATGTAGTTATTGAAAGGAAGACAAACATGTTGATCTTGGTGTTCTTTAGTTAGACATGTTTTTTTTTTTTTTCCTTTAAACTTAGTTAAATCCTAATATATATTAAGAATACTCTTGACAAAGGTCTTAGCTATGAAGATAAGGGGACTACTTAAATTGTTGGGTAACCTGATGTTGACTTGGCAAGCTTGAAGAGTGATAGACACTCTAATTCAAGGTATTGTGTTCTTGTTAAAGATAATTCAATATCTTAGAGATGTAAGAACCAAAATGTTGTCTTAATCTCAAGTGAAAAAGGTAAAATATAGGTAATGACTTTAACCATTGATGACTTGGGCTCAAACTCACACTCCATTCAAGGACCCATTACATGTGATATGGTTAGAAAGCTCAAAGAAGACCTTGAAGATACATCAAGGGAACTTCAAGCCCTCTATCTCCAATTCCATTGGCAGCCTTGGACTCCTAAAGAAGCTCACATCTAGCCCAAGCTCGGCCCATGAAGGAAGAAAACTAATGTTTCGGCCCATGAAGAACTCGCTCAACGCACATTCACTTGTGTCTAGTGGCCATGCCTGACCTATTGCTTGAAGACGTGGATTTAGTCCATTTCTGATTTGTAACACATGTTAAATGCCTAGTACATGTGGCATATGATCTATATGTAGTGGCTGATGATCAACAATGTATTATCTTTGTGCAAGGGTGCAACCAAGTCTATAAAAGCAACACCTCCCCCATTGTATGATTACTTTTGGATGATTATAGAGTTATGTTGTAGAGATTACTCCAGTCTCTACAACATTTTGTATGATACTGCTTAAATCAACTAATTGTGGGGTTATTTATGAATTGGTTTATGCTAATTCAAGGAGAACATTTTTACAGGTTCAAAAAGTAAATATATTGCTCTGGATTGGCCGAAGAGGGTTGTTGTTTGTCATGACACAAATTCTGGTCTATGTTTTCTTCACCAAGAGGCTCAACCAAACATTGTTCATAGGGATATCCATGTCATGTAACTTTTTTATAAATTGATTTATGATTAGACTATACCTTTTTATTTTTCAAGTTGTTGATGAATTTCCAAGTTTGTGATTAGATTATAAATATATTATTTCCAGATTTTTTGTTTATTATTATATATTTCTCATACTAAATAGGAAGGTCTATGGACTAGTTCTAACTTAGAGAGCTTTGTGAATATCTAATTTTGTGAGCTTTTTCAATAAGGAATGTTTTTGGTCTGTAATTTTTTTTTAACTCCAATCCACATAAACTAAAACTAAGTCTTACGAGATAAGCTAATTTAACAGGACTATTATAGTGATATCAATTACAATCTCCTTAAATAAAGTTTTAGGTTTGTAAGTTATACAATATATATAAGTTATTAAAAGAATTAATAGAAATTTAAAAAAATAAAATAATTAGTTTATTAACTTTTAACTCTTCCCAAGTTTTTAATAACTCATTTCTTAATTTTACAAAATATTCCTTTTATAGACGAGTTCGTCAACTATTTCATTATTAATTAATTTTCATTATTCATGTTATAAAATGTTTATTTGGTCCCTATGTTATAAAAGTGCATACATTGGGTCTCTAAGTTTTTAAAATTGTATGAGTGAAGTTCTATACGTTAAGTTGGTATGAACGACGTTAAATGTTAATTAATGTGGCAAAATAAATATCCAATGTGGAAAAAGCAATTTTTTTAGCAAAGACAAATATCAAAATGTCCTTTGATTACAAAACCAAATACATTGTCACGTCAACTCTAATTATAATTTGATTAGATTAGGTTTTTTTTTTATTAAATGCTATTTTTTTAAATCCAAATTAAAACTTTAATTAGTTTCTCCTTGATTAATTTCCCCAAATTGAAATTCAGATTGAAGAACCCTAATTTTGGCAATTCTTTCTCAAAGCCCATATCTCTTTCCCAATTTTTGGTCTTTCTCTTTCGACAGACCAGCTTTGGACTGCCTTTGTGGAGCTCGCGCAATAGGGAAGCTTTCTTCCCTTTCTCTTTTCTCGTTTTACTACGTGGCAATGACTTCTTTCCTCTTCTCCTTCGTGGTTTTGGTTGGGGGTTTTGCAGGTAAGGCGCGAACACCTTTCTCGCGGTGCAGTGATTGTTGCAGTGGCGGCGCCTCCACGAGGTTTTGACCTCAGAAATCTCCGCCGTACGAGAATTCCTGTTGATGGTGTCGTCGTGGAGGGAAATAGCGGACATAGAGTTTCGCAGTCTGGCGGTTTTTGTTCATCAGTGTCTCCGCAGCCACTAGGGTGGTGCATGGCGTTGGATAATGATTTATGTTTCTGCTTTGCAAGTGGATGGTAGCGTTTTGGTGGTTCATAGGTTGAGGGTTTTGGCTTCTATTCTTCTTTGTGGGTTTGCGAATTGAGGGTGGTCCTAAGTTCGCGTTTGGGATCTCGTGGAGGTCGTTAATCGTCCCCGGTGGAAGCGCGTAGATGACGATGTCGAAGTCCATGACCAGCAGCGTCACCAGGATCTGGTCCTCTATTTTGTCTATATTTTTTTTATTGGGGATATCCATCGGGATTTAGAAAAGATTAACATGAAATTATGCAGACTTGAAATTTTATATATTAGTGTTAATAAATATTATACTTTTTTATTTTAACACAAAAGGAAGGTTATGTGATTTTAGTTTTTATTTTAATTTATTAAATGTGATTTAAATACCATAATAATACAAAAGAGGAATAAAAATCCTACAATTATGAAATCATTAATATAGAAGAGAGAGAGAAAGTTGGGCCCTAACACATTCATCTCGAAGGAGCTGAGATGGGATATGTATCTTGCCACGTTCGATAACATTTAACGTCGTTCCTACCAACTTAATGCATAAGACTTCATTCATACAATTTTGTAAACTTTAAGACCCAATGTATACACTTTTAAAACCGAATACTAAACTGAAAAAAACCATTTAACAAAGGAACAAAATAAGCATTTAAGCCGGTTAAATTTACACTATCATATTATAAAAAGTTGTCGTTAATATAACTTAAAATAATAATAAAAAATAAATAACTTACTACTATACTATTGTTTTATAAGTGAATGAGTTCAAAAATAATTCACACCTATACTATTTATTAAAAAATCTATTATTTAAAAAAATGATTAAATGTAACTTTTTCCCCTTTAGAAACTTCTAATTCAATCATGGAATTAACGAGTAGAAGGTTTAAGTATTTTACCTAAACCATGGAATATTTCTATATACCAAGACAACACTCTCTGTAATGGAATCATTTTATGTGGTTCCCATAAAGTATTATCAATAATTGTCGAAAAAGTTTTGAATATTCTTAGATTTGTTTTTAAATTACTAGATATCAATTAATTAAGAATTACAATTGGTGTAATTTTTAAGTAGTTATTAACGCTAATAAATTGTATATCAGTATTGTATTAACTTTTCAATTTAAAAATATTTTTTTAGAGCATAAATAGTTTATTATTGATGGATAGACCCATTCTTATATATACTTACCACAATATACATGAAATATTTGTTCATAAATGGACAATTCTTTTAGAATAATTAAAACTATGAAGATATTTGCATATAAGCCTATTTTTGAAAAAGAAATTTGCAAAAATTAAAATCAGTGTAAATTAAAAATTGTATTTTATCGTATCCATGCACGTAACTAATTATATCATAATCTAAAATGTAAAACTTATGATATTATTCTTATTAGAAAAGAGTGTGATTTATGGTAAAAAATACTAGTGAGTGCTTATTCGCTGAGTTATTGATAAAAGTTAAAAAAAAATCATTTATAAAAGATTTTCCCACACTTGAATAATAAATACTTTAAGAAAGTTATAAAAGTATAAGAATAATATAATAAATAAGAGAATTAACTTAGTATTTCCTGCATAATTTATAACTTTTTTTAGGTCTATAAATAAAGACTGAAAAATAAGATTAGTTAACAAGTAGTTTGAAGATTATTAAAGTATTATTAAGTTAATATTTATTTAATATATAAACATTTATGAGTTGTTTGAATACAAAAATATTATATACTGCATATTCAATTCTGAATATCTTAGAGTGAGATATACAGAATTAATCTCATCTTTGCTGAGTTAAATTTTCAATCTTCGTATGTTATACTTTTGTAAACAAAGTTTTTAGTATTATTGTAATCATAATTAAACATAAATTTCATTTTATTTTTAAGATTTGACATATGTAATAAAAATGACGCACATAATTTTTAATAATTTTTATATTAATTTAAATTTTTTATGTCTTACTTATTTTATTTAATATAATAAAAAAATTTAATTAAATATTATATATATATATACATATACACACATATATATATATATATATATATATATATATACGTGTGTGTTTTCAAATAATAAAATTATAATTATAAAATTAAATATAAATAATTTTTACAAATTTATTATAGACAAATTTTATTAATTTTGTAGTAATTTTTTATTATAGATAATTGTTTTAGTTTTAAAAAATATTAATTTTAAAAAATTTAAAAAAACTGTTAAGTTAAACAAACGGTATTGATAAAATAATTATTTTAGTTTAAAAAAATAGTTAAATTTTAAAAATAATAATCAAATTTTCAAAAATATAACTTAAAAGATAAAATTAATAAAAATAATTACTTACTAAGAATAAAATTAGAAAATAAAATATATAAAAAAAAATCTCTCTCTCCATTATACATGGTGTCTTTCAAAATTTTCTTAACATTTTTAATTGCCTAATATGTAATATCATAGAAGAATGACATTTTAAAAGTGGTAATGATTTAAAATTAGTCAGACTTCAAGAGATTGATTTTTGAAAGGGTGATCAAATGACTCAAGTTCAAAGTTTATATGAGTGGTTTTCTTTGCAAGTTTGGAGTTCTAGCTCAAGAGTTCTAGTGGATTTTGGTTTGTAAGAGAGATTCTTGGTGTTAAGAGGGTGAGTCTATAATTGTACATCACGTGCAAATCGAGCTAACAAGTGGGGCAAGTATCATGTGAATAAGAGATATTTGACAAGTACAAGTGAAAGAGAGAAGCACATGATCTTTGTGGTGAAAGATGGGATATAAGTGTTCTGAAGCGGGTACTAGAATTACCTCCTAAGAGTGGTGGAGTTCACTATTGTATTGGTGTCTAATGCAGAATCAGAATCAATAGTTCCTAATTGAATAGTTCATGATGATTGTGAAGTAAAATATGCAAGTGGGGGAGTTGTTAGAAAAGTGATGGTTTGGACTCAGTATAATTACCAGGAAAACTACAAGTTTTATGGATCTTGGAAGAGAAGTAGAGAGCATGTAGGACTGCTCTAGTGTAAGTCTTGGATAAGGCAGAAGTGATTTTTAGAAACTATGGTTTTAAGGAGTTGAGACAATGTTAATGAAAGCAGATGCTGAGGATGTCGTTGGAAAAATGGAGTTTTAAGGTTTTGAAAGTTCTATGGAAATTGTGAAGGACACTTTTTAAGATTGTTCATTTTTTTTGTCATTAATAACATAAAGAGGTCAAGGACACTTTTTAAGATTGTTCTTTTTTTTTTGTCATTAATAACATAAAGAGGTCATTATTTCGGTAAACAAAGGAGTGGACAAGTATGTGAATTAGAGTAGCTTAGTAGAGTAATGACCAACTATGTTTCTTGATGATGGAAGGTATATGAGAAGGGTATCTTACTCAAGGCAGGGTGGTTAATGCGTTAGAGTATTCTGGAGAGCAGCAAAGATGTCGTTTCAATGGGGTTTAGTTAAAGGGGTTCAACAAGCAGTCAAAATTAAAAGTGTAAAGTTACACAGAGGAAGTTGGTCAAAAGACAAAGAAGAAGTGAGACAGTTAATAGACACTTTGAATAGAGAGAAAATATAAGTTGTTGATTGGATACGAATAGAGAAAGAGTTAGCGGAGAAGTATGAGGATTAGAGTCTGAAGTGAAGTCATACGGATAATTCATTAGTATAGTCTCTATAATATAATTAATGAGTTTCTCAAAATGGATGGGGAGAAAGGAAAATTAAATCATCGTAGATTGAGATGTATCATAAAGTTGCTAGGTAAAGATCAAATTAGTGATTTCAAGTTGAGAAGGATGCAGTTCTAAAGAATGGGTCAAGAAGTGCATATGGAGTACCAATCCTGGTTTTGGTTGTTGCAATAGATGATAATTCTTCTTTGATAGTAGGATAACATGGTTGAGGACTATATTACTCACTAACAAGATTAATATATGAAGCATGAAGTTATCATAATGGTTGTGTTAAGGGGGATCAAGAGTGTCAACATTTGGTAGTAGATCAAAAGTTGTGGGTGATCAAGCCAATTGTGTGAAGCTTCAAAGGGAATGAGATTATATGAAGAGATATCTAACATGTACCAGATTAAGACCTAAGGCTATCTTTCGTTTTTTTGTAGAACTTATAGAAGTGGTGAAAGATATATGGAATGTGAGTTTAGTTTGGGTAGACACAATTTTTGTTGATCAGATGTAAATAATCTTTCAAGGTTTAATGTTGAGGTTGAGAAGTTGTTTTGAGAGTAGTAGCTAGACTAATCTACATTGTTGAACAATAGAGCATTTTTCATAAAGGCAAGGTTTTCAGTCAGTTAGGTGTTGGGGGTAGTATCTCGGTCAAGCTAGGTGTTAGTGATAAGAAAAAATGAGGAGAGCATGCTTTTCTTTCTACTTGATGAGTGAATTTTCAAGGACGAAAATTATCTTATTGGGGAGAATGTAACACCCTAGAAAAATGAAATTTTTAGAACGGGTAATGATATAAAAATAGTGAGACTCAATTATTTTAATATTAAATTATTTTAATATAAATAGTTTTGCTATAAACGAGTTTCATTATTTTAAAACACATCATCTCTTTAGAAACCACTTTTCTAGAGCTTTATGACTTCTCTAAGGTTCTTGCTCCCAGCTCGGTCGATTGAAGAACTGAGATCGTATGATTTATCCTTGCGCTGAGCTCTTCAATCTAGACCGATTAGTTTCTCCGTTTAAGTAAGTTGAGTTTTCAACCTTTTTTGTCTTTTCTTATATTTGTTTCATGTGAGTCCCGCTTATCTTGCATGTGTCTTTTGAGTCTTCAATCTGAGTCTTTGCTGATTAATGGTTCTAACGGAGTACCTTAATTGTGATTTTGTGGTTCGTAGGATTAGATAGGACTTCTTGTGTGTTTGAGATTGTTTTAGGCTCTCTAAAGAGGTTTGGTCATCTGTCAGGTAAAGGAAACTAAATACCTATTTTCTATTGTTTTAGTGCTTTGATTATCTGAATTGCTATGCTTGAGTTTGATTAAGAGATTGAGTTTATTTGAGATTCTATTGTGTTGTCGTATAATTGCTTGAAGTGAATTACATGTGTGTTATCTGAATTGGAAGAGTATTGTTGTGAATGTTGGTTAATTATTACTTGTTTTGATCACTTGAGATGATGTATTAAGGTTATAATTGGTTAGAATCTGCTGTTGCATCTTGATGTAATCAATAGGTAGAGTTTTGGGTTAGTTTCTAGTCTATTTTGGGGGGTTTTTGATAGGTGAAAATCTAAAAGAGTTGGTTTGGGAAGAAACTGAGTGTTTAGGGTCTATTTTTGAATCATTTGAAACTTGTTTAGCTGCCTAGATCACTAAAATATGATTTATAGCATGTAGAATTTGAGTGGTTGGTTTGATTTGATGTACCTTTTTTCTGACAAACTAAGAAAATTGGTACTCAATTTTACTCACAAACATGTTTTTGCGCCAATTCTAGTGTAATGATACTAGTTTGGTCATTTGGATAGGTCTGAGATGCATCTAACAAGGAAAGCAAGTTGCTGTTATCTAATATAGCATTAAGCGGCCCTGTGTGGCATGGAGCGTTGCCAAAACATTGAGCTACTAGAATCTTAGCATTGAGCATTGCAAAACCAGAGAGCTCTGTGGTTTCTAAGGGTTGAGCACCAGTTTTCCACTCTAGGTTTGAACCTCTTTTTGCCTTAATTCACTAAATAAGAGGTCCTTTCGCTGGGCAAGCAGTATAACTTGCTGAACACCCTATTCCTAACATTTTATATTGTTTTCTTGGCTTTAGTTTCTTGTTTGGTTTAAGTTGATTATTATGATGATATGTACAATTCGTAATAAATTATTAATGCCCTGTAAATTGTAATAGTGTAATTGCTTGTTTGAGTAGATTGATTATTCTAATATGATGTGTATTTGTTGATGCTTATAAATATGTTCATGACATATGATAACGAATGTTATGTATGTAGTTTTTGATAATTATGAACTCCCTGTGAATGGTAATGGGGAATGTGTATTTAGTTTAAGTATGTAGTAAAAGAAATTTTATGGGAAAAATTCTTATGTTGTGCTTAGTGTTGTATTGTTGTAGGAGTTCTAAAATCGGAGAATGTTTTTAACACTCCAATAATCACCCCATCTTTAATTCAGAGGGATGATTATGTAGTAAGGAGGTACTAGAAAGAGATGAAGCTGAGACTAAAGTAGGACATTCAAATTCAATTTCTTTCTTTTCGTAAAGACTTATTATACTCTTAGTTTAATGTAATATTTCATAGACATGCAAAATTATTATAAGTCATATCTAGATATCTATAATAATATTTTATAAATTTTAGTTGAGTTGATTGCTTTATTTTATAACATTGAAAGTGTAACGATTCGATAATAATTAAATGTTATAAAAGATTGGAATATTGCATAATATGGCTTTGTGTAAACACTAAAACATTTCATGTATTAAAATTTGAAACTTGAAACTTTATTACACCGTTACTTATCGAATAATAATTTAAAAAACATCGTTAGTTTATTGAGATAGTATTAAATTATTTATTTTATTACACGTATTAAAGGGATTGAGAATGTAAATCATAATTCTTAGAAAAAAAAATTAAAACATATTTAAACTATTTTCTTATAGTATTAGTCATGGGTCATGCAAATATTTAATTGAATCTTACATTTTCAAAATTTGTCATAAAGTAGAGAAAATAAGTTATTCATTAATATGCCAAAAATATTTATCATAAAATCGAATCATCTTTGTTGATTTTTACAATAATTTTTTAATTAATCACCAAATTAAATTATTTCATAGTTATTAAACTCCGCAAAGTATCGGCTTGTATTATTTTAACACACTATAAACTAAATCGAAAACTTTCTATTCCGTAATTGCCCCTAAACATATTTTACAAAATTAAATTATATTTATTGACTTTTTTTATAATAATTACATCTTAGCAATTTGCTATATAAATGAATTATTATATAAAACTATCTTTTCATTATCACTAAAAAGATAAATTGTTCAGAAAATTCTTACTAATTAAAACCTAAATGAAATTCATAATTTTAATTTAGAATGTCAAAGTTGTTTGCTTCTGGTGTAGGAAGAAACTGATATCACTGTACAAAGCTACACCATTTTCATTTTGTATATCCTTTCACATTTCTTTCATTTCCTTCTTTTCATTTCCTTCTTTTCATTTCCTTCCCTCTTGTGTCTCTTCCCATTTCTCTCTACAAAGATCCCAATGGCGACTCTCCCCGTGGTAAGTTTTCCGATCTTCACAGTGGTCAGGGTGGTCGGCGTCGCCGTCACCGTTCTTCTCCTCACATGGGCCGTCCATTTTCGGGGTGGCCTCGCTCTCGTCTCTGACAACAAAGATCTCATCTTTAACGTAACTATCCCTCTTCACGGCCTTCTCTTTTCATTTTCGGGTGATGGGTATGCGGGATTTGCTCAATCTTTTCGTTTTTCTGTTATGGGGAATTTGATTTTGAACGAGAAACTGAAAAGGGTGGAATGGTTTTCAGTGTTTGATCTTGAATATTGTGTTGTCTTGTTGACTTTCTTTTATCACTTTGTTTTAGGTCCATGTTTGTTTGAATTCTTTTAGCTTTGTTGTCTTGGCTTGGTTTTTCCAATGTAGGTTCATCCTGTGTTGATGGTGATTGGGCTTGTTCTAATCAATGGTGAAGGTAAATTTTTTTATATTTTTTTAATTTTCTTATGTATCTCACTGGTACATCATTTTATGCATATTGGTATCTCTGAAACTTTTTCTGGTCACTGATCATATTTCAGTTGCATTGGAGAGTTGTTATTAGATCTTTGTATTAAAATCAAATTAGGGTGTCCCTGTATTTGTGCAAGGCAACCATTGATTACTGAAACTCATTTGTCCGTTTACATATGGTGCTATTCATGATTGCTGATTAGCATGGCTCGAATATGGAAACAGTCCTTTTGCATACACTTCCTCTGTTCCAAATGATTGCAGTTTAAGGTTTTCTCACCCATGTTAATGAGAATAATAAATATACCCCTTTTTGAAACAATTTTACTGAAATATTCTCGTTTTTTTTTTCAAAATAAATGCGTTGTTTTGAATAAGAGAGGGAAATTGATTTGAGGAAAAATTAGGAAGAAAAAAAATTAATACTTGGTATATGAAAACATTAGTCAGCTTGAAAAAAGAAAATTTACATAGCTAAAACTGGAGTCATAGTATGGAGAATTCAAGGATAACGTTTTGCACAACACTCTGTCGTAAACTGTTGCAAAGTAAGGAGTCTTTTGGCACCATGGTACACTAGTTAGGTTGCTGATTCACAATGTTTCTCAATGTTAGGGTAGGAGGTGAAGCATTCTATGATCTTTATTCTTGTTTCCATTCTGTGAAGCCTGAGTACTTGATACAACATGAGTACCATATGACATTGATACAAGGATGCAAAAACTATAAAAGTGTAAGATATAATATTTTGCTTAGATATGTTAAGTGTGAATATAAATTTTGAAAAATACTTACATGATGGATACACAATATTTGTAAGTGTTGACCATTTCTCATCAATATATAATTCTATCATTTCTGTCCACTGTTGACGATCATGATTTACAAAAGCAATACTTGTGATCATATCCAAGATCTAGGGTTAGATTTTATTTCTCCAATGCTCCCCTATCAAAGTCACAAAAGCATCTAGGGGTCTTGGTTCTATATAATTGCCTACTGTTTGCTATATGTTTAAGGATACAGAGGGAAAAATAGAACTATATATGTGATTGAAGTCTTATTCACGTATTTGATCCAAACATATTAGTCAGTAAAATTGAAAGAAGCCAAAAAGGAGGATATTCATTGGATAGGACGATACGGATACTTTGCCATATTTTGAATTATATGAATTGTTATCAATTAGATGTAAGTTTCCATTTTGTAGGATATTGTTTGCGATCCTCTAAAGAAAACAAGCACAATAAATAAGTTCAAATAATGATGTTTGTTTTATCTCCATGTATGATTTCTGTCCTAATCTGAATGTAGATTAATATCAATCATTGTTGTCCTAGGAACATGGTGTTTTCCACTTAGTTTACACAGTTTATCTGATGATTAGTTATCCCCTATCATTTGACATGCTTGTGGTGCTACTGAGTGCTATAAAACATTTTTTCCGTCATATGTCTTGATTACATTTGGTATCTAAATCCTTTGAACTAGTAGAGCCTTCTCTGACCCGAAATGAAACAGCAAAGGCCAAATTAGAATTAAAATCTTGGTGGTATATTCTGGTAGATTGTAAAGGATAGCAAACATGAGCTGGTTAGTACCTTCAACATGCTTGTATTAACCTTGTATGAAAATGAAACATCCTGTTAGGGATGGAGAGTTTACGAGTGAAGGAATAAAACATTAAATGCCTAACTGCCTTAACTGCCTTAGCAGTTAGGAAGAGCGGGGTTATTGGTTGTATAAATAGCAAATAATCAATTGTAGTGGGGGGTTGATTGTTTTGATTGTAGTCTAACAGGGTTTGTCATCCTGAGAAGGGAGGTTAGGCTCTCTAGAGGGAGGTTATGCTCCCAAACCCAGTCCTTGTAAAGAGATTCGTTTATGGTGAATAATAGCAAAACTCATTCTTTCATTTCTGTTTCTATCTTTTGAGTGTTTTCTTGTTAGGTTCCAAACCCAGGAACCTAACACATCCCAAGGAACTTGTTGTCTTAAATTCAATACAATGTTTCTTCTTACCACCCCTTGATTGTTTATAAATACTTTCATGTTAGAACATCCCTCTTTTATTCACTATGGCAATTTGCAGGGATGCTTGCATACAAGACTCTATCTGGAACTAAAAGCTTCAAAAAATCAGTTCATCTCACATTACAGTTTGCTGCTCTCATTTTGAGCTTGATCGGTATCTGGGCTGCTTGGAAGTTTCACATTGACAAGGGCATTGACAACTTCTACAGCCTCCATTCATGGTTAGGCCTTGCATGCTTTTTCCTGTTCCTCATCCAGGTATGACACTTCATCTTACAAGCTGTTCTAAACCTTGTTAGGTAAACACCTCATTAGTACTTATATTTAAGACAAAAATAAGAAAGAACAATTAAATAAACTTCTTCCATAAACTAAAATTAGCTTATGTGCATAGTTAAAGTTAGTTTTTTTGGAAAAGCCTTTTTTTTTTCCATCTTTTGTAAGTGTTTATAGAGAAACTTTTAACCTGTTTCGAACTTGGATTCTATCATTTGGTTGAATCTAATTATTTGCTAAAATATTAATTAGTGGGCTGCTGGGTTTGCAACATTTTGGTACCCTGGAGGGTCAAGAAATAGAAGAGCAACTTTAATGCCATGGCATGTTTTCTTTGGTATGTATATCTATGCCTTGGCCATAGCCACAACTGCTACTGGTATTTTGGAAAAAGCTACATTCCTTCAGGTGAACAAAATCATATCACGCTATTCCAATGAAGCACTTCTGATCAATTCTTTAGGCATTTTGATAGTCATTTTAGGTGGCTTTGTTATTCTTGGACTTATTACTCCAGTTTATGGTAAAGCTGATGTCATACGGGGAAATGAGTAACCGTATTGTAATATATGTAATCCAAAATTGAGGAACATGGACATGGATATATCAAACTCATTGAACGTGTATACAGGTTTATTTCTAAATTTTATTTATTTACTTTGTGTATTGTTCTTCTATTAAAATGAGCATTCGTTAAGAGACTGTAATATCTTAGCCGAGAAATAATCATGTTGAGTAACGTAGAACCTTTTTGTAGTATTGATGGTAAACTATCTTTCTGAATGTTTTATATAACCCCTTCCTTCATATTCAAGGTTTAACTTGAGAGTATTGATTAAATTAAAATAATTGTCTTGGTACATCTTTCGGATTGGTGATTTATGGTTAAGATTGATGCAGACCAGAAACTATGGATGATTTATACGATAAAAATAAGAGCAATCATTTCAAAATTCTTCTTTTAATTTAAATTTTGAACCTTTTCTCCATTTCTACAAAGGGGAATATTGAAGGGAAGATTTAGCACTCACATATGGTTTGGTCAATCAAAGATATTGCAGCCCGTTACCAATTAAACACTAAGATTGTTTTATCAATTAAACACTAAGATTGTTTTATCCTTGCATCTTCAATTATTTCATTTTGCATCTCCAATTTTTTTTTTTAAATTTCGAAATTGTCCTTTGCAATTCAAAAATTCCTACATCCCATTTTTTTGTGGTTCAACCGATATCAAAATTAGATTAATACTTTTTTTTATCGAATTTTGAAATTCAATAAATAATTTTTTATTTTTTTTAGTGAATTTCAAAATTTGACGAAGGATTTTTTATTTTCTTTATCTAATTTTGAAATTCGATAAAAAAATGTAAAATTATTTTTGAAAATTGAAGATATAAGATGAAATAATTGGAAATGCACAGTGAAACAGCTAAAAGTTAATAATGAGTCATTTGGTATATGTTTGGACGGGTTTTAAATAAGAGTTTATAAGAAAATGTTTTTCATAAACTAAAATTAATTTACAAGTTTTAAACAAGTATTTACTTTGTTTGGACGAGTTTTAAATAAGAGTTTATAAGAAAATGTTTTTCATAAACTAAAATTAATCAAAAACTAAAATTAATTTACGAGTGTTAAACAAGTATTTACAGAAAAAGAAAATTATAAACTAAATTTAGTTTATGCATAAGTTTAATTTGTAAAACTTAATATTTTTTCAATTATAAAAGAATTATTTATTTCTAGAAGTTTTAGGAAAAAATCCTTTACAATAATACTACCACTTATTTTAACAGCTTGTCACATCATTACTATTTAATGTTTGAGTGATTCTCTCTGTACCTCACTAAGTTCAGCTTTCACTTCCTTGTTTTTTATATTTCCAAGTGTACTCTTGTCATGTCAGAGAATATTTTGATTTTAAAAGAAGCTAACCCCATGGAATAATAAAAAGCACCAACCCTTCCTCCTTTGCCACATCTCAGATTTGCAAAACCCTACACCCCCTTTCTCCTTCCTTCCTCTTCTTTGCGGCATTTCATATCTAAAAGCCTACACGTCTTTCTTTATCCTCTCTTCTGGTGCTCTTCCCTCCTCCTTCATTTTTTACCATTCTCAGCTGCTGAGTGGTTGTTCCCTCCTCCCCTCCTCCTTGGTTTGGTAACTTTGTGTTGTTGGTGTCGTGCTAAGTTGTAGCAGCAGTGGTAGTTCTTCTTCTCACACATTTCAATCAAGCTTATTATTGCATTTGTGCGTGCATGAGCCTTAGCCGTAGTTGGAACTGCGGTTAAGGCCCCGTCGCACTTGGAAGTGCGGATGAGGGGGTGTCGCAGTCGGAGTTGCGAGTGCTGGGAGCCGCAAAGCCGCACTTGGAAGTGTGGTCGTTGGTCGCCACAGTTGGAGGTGCAGGTGAGGGGGTGCCGCAGTTAGAGTTACGGGTGATGGGAGCCACACCTAAAAGTGCGGTTGTTGGTCGCCGCAGTTGGAGGTACGGGGTGTATTGATGCGTGTTTTGTTAGATCTGTTACTACTCAGAAGTAGTAATCAGTTAAATCAGTTTGTTTTGTACCCTTTTCCCTTTTCCCTAACCTTTAAATAGGTTAGGGTTTTTCCCTTTCAGTTGAAATTGAAAAAAAACACTTCTGCACAATATTAATAAAAGTTTTAGTTTTCTCTTACCTTATGGAAGTCTCTCTCTCTTCCGATCGACCCTCTCTTTTCCTTCCAGATGCCATGTTTGAGTGCTGCCATGGAGAGCTCTAGTCCTTTCTCTCTCTCGCGGACCAGCCTCGTGTTTCTTCATTGATGTTCTGACGCAAGTGGCTTCTTACACGAGATATTTCTTCTCGTGGGCTTTTATGCTTTGGGCCTTTGTTAAAACAACTACAGACCTTATTATAATATGGTATCAGAAGAGCAATGTTTTTATTGACCTATTCTTGGCATGATGGACAACCCAGATCCCACCACTAATCTCTCTAGCCCGTTTTATCTTCATTTTTGAGAAAATCCAAGTATTACTCTCATTTCCCAAATTCTTAATGAGACCAACTACTCATCATGGAGCAGAAATTTGAAAAGAGCAATTCTCTCCAAAAACAAGATCAAATTCATTGATCGCAGTATAAAAAAGCGACCAAGAACTAACCCTTTATTTGAGGCTTGGGAGAGATGTGATACAATGGTTTTGTCCTGGATCATCAAGAACCTTTCACCTTAGATTGCAGAAAGTGTTATCTATGTTGATAATGCTAAATATTTGTGGGAAGAACTTAAAGAAAGATTTTCTAAAGGAAACTACTTCAAGATTTCAGATTTATTAGATATTCATTCTATTAAGTAGGGAGAAAGGAATGCCAGCCAATATTTCAATGACTTGAAGATTCTTTGGGAAGAATTAGAATCCCATACCCTGTTGCACATGCCAAATCTCCTGTACTTGTGATTTGTCTAGAGTTTCTCTAAAATACAGAGAGGTTAAACACGTTATTTGCTTCCTAAAAGGCTTAAATGACACCTATCATAATGTTAGGACTCAAATTCTTTTGATGGAGCTCCCTTCCCAACATCAACATGGTCTTTTCTCTCGTTATGCAACAAGAAAGACAACATCTTGGAGTTATCAATCAGAATGATTCTTTCAAAATTTTGGCTAGCACCACTAACAAACCCAACTGGAAATCTCAAGGCCGTGACACTAGCTCACATGGTCAAGGAAGAGGAAGAGGGAGAAATCCCAATTATGGGAAACAATGTTCCCATTGTCACAACATAGACTTCCTTTTTCCCAAAGCACCATTGTTTCTGCTAATTGTTTTGAATTGATACACTATGATATATGGGGACCTATTTCTATTCCTTCTATTCATGGGCATAAATACTTTCTTACCATAGTTGATGACTATAGTAGGCATACTTGGGCCTTTTTGATGAACAATAAAGGCCAAACTAGAGAACTTCTACAAAATTTTATTTTAAAAATTAAGAATCAGTTTGACAAAACTGTTAAAACTATTATATCTGATAATGGTCCTGAATTTAACTATGTTGCTATGTATGATTCATATGGTATTGAACACCAAAAGAGTTGTGTAGAGACTCCCCAACATAATTCTATTGTTGAACGTAAACACCAACACATATTAGATAAAACTCGCAGTCTCCTTTTTCAATCCAGTATTTCTACTGCCTACTGGTCCTATGTTATATCTCATGCCATTTATTTGATAAATAGATTACCCACATCTGTTGTTAATGGTAAGACTCCTTATGATTTGATATATAACACTCCTCCCACCTATTTGAACTTAAAAACCTTTGGCTGCCTATGATTTGCTTCCACTTTAGAGCACAATAGACATAAACTTGATTCTAAAGCTAGAAAAGGTGTTTTCTTTGGTTATAAAAATGGTGTTAAATGATATATCATACTTGATGTTAATACTAGAGAAATATTCTTAAGCAGGAATGCCATTTTCTATGAGAATATTTTCCCTTTCAAGGATCAACAGAATAATGAGACCAATTATGCTGAAAAAGAAATTGAAAGTGTTTTGTCTAATGATTTTTGGTATGTTTAAAACTGTGATGGAACTCAAAATTTTTCTGAGAATAGAAATACTGAGCAGGGATCTTATAATAGTGAAGACACCACCATTAACACTGGTACTGATCACACTAATGATAGAGAAGACCACAGTTCTAGAAGACCCACTAGAGTTAAAAGGGTCCTCGGATATCTAAATGATTACATCCACCAGGTTAATCATTCCTCAACCAATTCTCTACATGTTAAAAATAATTACAAAATTTCCTATCCTATTTCCAATGTTTTATGTTATGACTCTTTGTAGGAGAAGCACCTAAAGTACACATTGGCCATATCTGCCACTAATGAGCCTAAATCATATAATGAAGCCAAAGAAAATCATGAATGGGTTACATCTATGCAGAAAGAACTCAAAGCTTTGCAGGACAATGGTACTTGGTACTTAACTCAACTCCCTCCTGGAAAAAACTCCATTGGCTGTAGGTGGGTTTACAAGATTAAGCATAGAGCTGATGGCACCATAGAAAGGTACAAAGCTCGCTTGGTTGCTAAGGGTTATACCCAACAAGAAGGTATAGATTTTTTAGACACCTTTTCACCTGTTGCTAAACTAACCACTGTCAGAATGATTCTGGCCATTGCTACCTCAAAAAATTGGCATCTACATCAACTTGATGTAGATAATGCCTTTCTACATGGGGACCTAAATGAAGAAGTATATATGGAACCACCACTAGGGTTGAACATTCATGCAAAAGGTCAGGTTTGTAGGTTAACTAAGTCTCTATATGGGCTTAAACAGGCTAGTAGACAATGGTTTGATAAGCTATCATCTTTTCTACTTTCTGTTGATTACACTCAATCTAAATCTGATCTTTCCCTTTTTATTAAGAAAACATCCACAAATTTCAGAGCTCTCCTTGTGTATGTAGATGATATCATTTTAGCAGGAGATTCTATGAAAGAAATAGACCATATAAAAGCTCTTCTTCATCATGCTTTCTGGATCAAAAGCCTAGGAGAGTTGAAGTATTTTTTAGGCTTTGAAGTTTTCAAATCTAAAAAAGGGATACACCTATGTCAGAGGAAATATGCTTTGGACATTCTTGAAGAGACATGGATGCTGGGATCCAAGCCCTGCAGTACCCCCTTTCTAAGTGACACCAGTTCCTTATATAAGATAGAGAATTACTTGGCCAATCCTAGCTCCTATCGCAGACTAATAGGGAAGTTACTTTATCTCACTAATACTAGACCTGATCTATGCTTCTCTATTAATCTTCTTAGTCAATTTGTTCATTCTCCTACTGATTATCATTATCGGGCTTTGCAGCACAGGCTTAGATACATTAAGTCCAGTCCATCACAAGTCTTCTTTATTGCTGATTCACATATCCAGATAAAAGCTTTTAGTGACTCGGACTGGGCAACTTGTACTAATACTAGAAGATCCACCATTGGATTTTGCATCGTCCTATGATCCTCTCTTATATCGTGGAAGACAAAGAAACAAAATACTGTCTCCAAGTCCTCTATCGAAGCAGAGTATTGAGCCCTGGCTGCCACAGTATGTGAAATTCAATGGATTTCTTACATCTTACAAGATCTCAATGTTGAGACCACTACCGTTGCTACACTTTATTGTGACAATAAGTCTGCCAGACATATTGCTCACAATCAAAGCTTTCACGAAAGAACTAAACATATTGAGCTCGACTGTCACGTTGTCTGCGAGAAGATTCAAGCCAACCTTCTTCATCTCCTACCTATTCGTTCAAATGAACAGCTCGCTACGTTTTCACTAAGCTCCCTCACCGCATACGTTTCCAGTTCATTATTCCTAAGCTTGGATTGATGAACATACACAATCCAGCTTAAGGGGAGTATATTGATGCGTGTTTTGTTAGATCTGTTATTACTCAGAAGTAGTAATCAATTACATCAATTTGTTTTGTACCCCTTTTCCCTAGCCATTTAAAGGTTATGATTTTTCCCTTTCGGTTGTAATTGTAGAAAACACTTGTACATAGTATTAATAACAGTTTTAGTTTTCTCTTACCTTCTGGAAGTCTCTCTCTTCCGATCGGTCCCCTCTTTTCCTTCCATATGCCATGTTTGAGTGCTGCCATGGAGAGCCCCAGTCCTTTCTCTCTCTCGCAGACCAGCCTCATGTTTCTTCACTGATGTTCTAACGCAAGTGGCTTCTTATACGAGATATTTCTTCTCGTGGGCTTTTATGCTTTGGGCTTCTGTTAAAACAACTACAGGCCTTATTATAATAGGGTATGTTAGCCGCAGTTGGATATGCGCTTTAAGTTTGTTTTATTCATTTTAGTTTTATGCAGTTAGATATGTAGTTTAGGTTTTGTTTTACTCTTTTTTTTTCTTTCATTATGTTAACATATTTTAGTTTTATTTTTGTTAATATTTGGTATACTTTTGTTTTAATGTTTTATATTTATATATTCTTGTAATTTTATTTCTATGTTATGTATTTATGTTAAATAATATTTAATATGGTTCAGATGTTTTGATTTGTTTGTTAATTATTTTTGAATTTATTGTTTTTTTTAATTTTAAATTTTTTATATATTATTTATTATGTATATTATTTTGTTTAATTTAATTTTATTTGTTTTTGTATTTGTAATTTTTATTAAATTACTTATTTAATTAAATATTAATCATTGTATTTTTTCATATATTATTAAATGAAGGATAAGATTGTAAATTAGGAGATGGAGGATGAAACATATGAGATGGAGGAAGAATCACTTACATTGAAAAATAGTAGTTGTTTGACAGTATGAAAGTGGAAAAAAGATTCGCATGATTTGCAATGTACAATACAAGGGTATGTGATATACATTGACACTCTTTAAACTAATACTAAAAGAATCATTTTTCATATTTTTTACTAAATTAATGTAAAATTAATAGGTGACGATAAATGCGAACATATACTTCAATTATTTTAATAATTCAAAGTATTTACTTCTAAATTAACAAATGTGTCCAATATCTTTTTTTTTAGATTTTATTAAGAAAAACTATCATCTTCAGAGATTGGGATCTCCTGCACTTATTTTAAATTGAATCATTGCATGTTCATTTAAATGATTAAGAAGCAATTATTTTTCAAAAGATTAATGTTTTGGTTTCTCTATAAAATAAAATAATACATTTTGATGTTTTTTTAACATTAGGAATTTGTCTTTAAATGTTAGAGTTTGATTTGGATGTATATTCTCACATTGTCTTACGACAGATGTAGAGATGTGAATGGTGTTTCCAGTTATTGCGGTGGTTGCCGAAGATTCTGAGAGTATGGTTACTGAGACACTCTTTGTACATTCCCTAACACTATTTTAGTTGATGACGGGTGGTGGAGTGGACATTTTGACTTCGCAGGGATTGAATGGTAAGTGATCATATATACGAGCGGTTTTGACATGCGTAGTAATAAAGTTTTTTTTATTTATTAATAAAATAATTTATATTAAAATGTATCATAATTTTATTTAGGGACATAAAGTAAGGACTTTACCTGCTTAGACCTTAAGTTGACCCTAATCATACATGTATCAAGACTTCTCTAGTTGAGATTAATCATGGTCCTCGAAATCCATTTTGGAAGAATGAGAATGGTTGTTTGAAGGGTGAAATTGTGAAGTTAGGAGAGGAAGATTGAAAGAGGGTGGTTGAGAGGGTGTTTTGTAGATGACAAAGGTAAATGAGGTATGTGAATACAGAGTGTTAGTTAGACTCTTCTGTTACTTTTGACCGATCAGTTTCTTGTTGATAACTGTTCGGTTTGTTCTGGTCGTTTGTAGTCGAATGTTCTCTTGTGAGCGTTCGGTTATGTACGTTCGTTTTTTTCTTGGTTGTGCTGTACTCGGCCTACGCTCGACCTCTACTGCTTACGATCGTTCAGTTTTATTTCTGTCGCTTGGATTGACTATATATTGTAGCCTGTCTTTGTTTTTCAGAAAAAATTCAATCTCGAAATATTCAGATCATTTTTCTCTCTGTGTTTTCTCTTCTTTTTTTTTTCTGGGCTTTCTGTTTCTCCGTTTCACACTCGAATCCAACACAGAGAAATCAGGATAGTTGAAACGATAGAGTAATACAGGTAAAGTTGTTGACATAAAAAAATAGAAAGAAAGTCGACAACGTTGGTGACAATGAGATTATTATCACTTTGTTCAATAATTCTTTCCATATGAGATTAAAAATCCTGAACTCAAAAAATCATTCTCCTACAAAACGGGTAGCTAGAAAATCGACACATGGTAGATTATAAAATTGAGAGATAATTAAGCTACCAAGAAATGATTTCCTTACCAATACAGATTGAGGAAAATCAAAAGAAAACAAGTTGCCACTAGGATCTCTAAAATAATATCTTCCTATTTTGAGACTGCTACCGTAGTAATGAAGAAAAACTACTTCAAATACTAACAAGTCAACAAATAATCCCTAAAAATACACATTCATGGAGTAATAATAAAATAACATACAAACTTACCTCGCTAGAGTCGACCATGGAGACAAAATGCTGGAACCAATTTATGAAAGGGGTTACCCTCGGAGACTCCATGAAAATTGATGGTGAAAAATACAGAACGAAGACTGAACGAGATTGGGAATGAAATGTTGGAATTTGGTTTTTCCTAGAACATACGAGCCTAGCTCCATCTTACAAGAGAGCAAGCAGATAGTGGCAGCGGGAAAGGAAGCGGTGTGTGTGTGTGAAGAGGGAGTATCGGTGGTGATGTTTTTGTGGTGAATTCAACTAGGGGACATTGCCTAGCTTAGGAAGGAGGTTAGAGGAGGCTGAAGCTCTCTCTAACAATGACTCTCAAGAGCAAGAAAATTCTCTAGAGTTATCTCAACAGAGCATCTTTACATTCATCTCGAAATTCGATTATACATGGTGTGGGCTGTTGAATTTATAGTGGATTCAATCCTTTTTCTCGTGGCATCGAGTTTTTCACGTGGCATCGAGTTTTTCATGTTTAATATACATGAAAAAGAAGATCAAAAAGAGTGACGAGGCTAGTTGCTTCGTTGAGGCAACAATTTTCTTGCACTGGGTGGCATCAAGCTACGCTGGGCTTAGGCTCGTTGGGTGATCCTTTGCTTTTCAAGATAGCTTGGTGTGCCATGTTCTTGTTTTTTATGCCTCATTTTCGAATTTTTTTTGCATCCTCTAGATCATTCCCCCTAATAAGGGATTCAATGGGTGGACTCAAGTCATCTCATTCCTTCCCTCTTGTGAAGGATTTGTCCTCATATCTGGAAGATCATCTGCATCATCATCACCTACAAAAGGTAGAAGGTCACATATATTAAAAGTATTATGCACTCCATATTCTTAAGCATTGTTGTTAATCTTCTTAAGAATATGGAATGGACCATCACTGATAGGATTAAGTTTGAACTTCTTTTTTCAGGAAATCTATCTTTTTTAAGATGAAGCCAAACTAAATCCCCTTCTTTCAAATTTAATTTTTTCTTCCTCTTATTGTGATATTTTTCATATCTCTCAGTTTGTTGTTGAATATGTGTCTTAACCCTCTCATGAAGTTCTTTGATAAATTGAGATTTAGTGATGGAATAGGGCCAAACCATGGACCCATTAAAAGACCCAACACTTGTAGGATGATGAGAAGAATACACGAGGGAAGTGAAGAAGCATCAAAAGAGGAAAAAGTGAGGCAAATCCATCACTTGGAAAAGCATTGGTTCACCCAACGTGTCATGATCTCACCCAGCGGAGGATACTTGCGCCCAACACTAGCATCAGGTTTCCACAACACATGTTCTCCACGTTTTGACCCATGTGATAAATAAGTTTTCCATGCTTGTATACGTGTAATGTGATCCGTGAATGGTGCATGATTTTCAAGTTTGTATTAAGATTATATTGAGGTGCTGAATGTGCTATAAACTCAGCCTTCCACTTTTGTAAAATCACTTTTGGAACTTTAAGTAAATTGGCTGTTGAGAGAACTCCAACTTTTCTCTTTTAGAAGTCACTTGGTTGAGAGCTTTTGAAGCTTCCTCTAGCCCCTTTCAATGGAGATCATCATAAACCAGCCATAGCTTTCATCTGCGTTAATTTCTCGTATCGACCAAATCAATTTAACTTCCTTTTCCTTCTACTGCATCAACCAATTCATTTTCTAGCTTCCTCTTATTATTTGTTTGATTGGATAATCTCGTGAATCATTAAGTGGATTATTCTTCCAGACTTCCATTCAATAAATCCACTGATTCGCCTTTTAATTCTTCATTCCGCTACGTTTTCATCCAATCCAAGGAGTGTTGATGATATGTTGTGTTCATCAAGCGGTTCCAGTAAAGTGTCCTTCCATCATGTGGTAATCAGAGTTCAATTTGCATTCCAACTGTTTGAGATAAGTACATGTTCTTCATTTAACTCCCTATTGTCTACTTCAACTTCCTTATTTGTCTTGATTTGCCATGTGTTTGAGTACATTTGTTTAGTCATTTGTAAAATTGAGATTCTAATTGTTTTCTCGATTCTGGAATCTCATTGATTGGTGTCGAAGTGCTCAAAAAACACTAGAAGAAGGAGGGTGTTTGAATAGCGTTAATGAAAAAAAATTTCGCAACCCTTCTGATATAGCACGTTATCGAACTCTTGAAATCTTCTTTTAAATAATTGTAGGCTTGACTTAATAGGATTTTGCAATAACTGCTTTTAGCGTGCTATTCAGAATATATATACTGTAGCGTTTTGTTAAGAACTTTCTTTATGAAATAAATCGTTTAGCTTGGAAGATTCTTGTGTTTAGAAATAAAGCACGACTGTAGGTTTTCACAAGAGGATCGTTTAGGTAAGAGAAAAGATAATTGCACAAGAGATTTAGATTTTATACTAGTTCACTCCAACTGAGTTACGTCCAGTCTCCTCCGCAAAGGGTTCCACCATAATCTTCACCCGATTACAAATGAGTATTAGCACCACTCTTGGTACTCAACAACCCCACCGAGATTTCCTTTGAGTATTAGCACCACTCCTATTACTCAACAACCTTAGGCGATATTTCCTTTGAGTATTCACATCACTCCTGGTACTTAGCAACCTTGCTAAGATTCCTCAACTCAAACAGAGTTCAGTTGTAAGTATTTTAATTCTCTTCAGAATTGCAATCAACGATTACTCACAAGTAGTTCAGACTATATCATAGAGACGATTTGATTACCATACAAAGTAGTCTAAACACTTGCAGGTGTTTCTCTCTTCTATCTTATTGTCGTAAGCAATATGACAATGAAGCCTGAGAGTATCTCTTTCTCTTTTTCTCTTCTCTTCTCTTCAGCTCAGATGTATTCTTTTTCTTGAGCTCTTTCTCTTCTTCTTTTCAGGATGAATATGTCATTGTAATCTTTTCTTTTCTTATGCTCTTGAGCTATCCTCTTGATTTTCTTCTTGAGAGATCTTCTATTTATAGGCTTCATGGATATATGTCCGTTAGACTGAGTTTGTAGTTTATAGTCTTGATACTTGTGCTTTCTCTTTCTTGTTTTCACAACAGTCGTTGTGTAAGTCAACTTCGTCAAAGTAGACATGCTTTTTCAGTCCTTTGCTTGAAGTAGGTTGTACAATCTTTTTAGACTTTGCTTCAAGTGAGGAACATTCTGTCAATATCTTTTTTGTCTTTAACATCCACTTTTTTTTATATTTGATCTGTAGCATTGTGAATGTGTGTAGTATAGCTTATATGCAAAATTAGAGTAAATTGTGCATGCAAAATATATGTCTTTCTTATCACTTTTTTTGTTTCTGAACGTTGAGTATTTAATGTCATTTAATGCATGTTTCTGGTTTGGTGTGGTTGTTGGCTATGCAGAATTTCTAATTCAAAAATCGTAAAATGATCAGCATGGTGGAAATAAAAGGAAAAATAGTAGAGGAAAAGTACTATAGTAGCAAATATTATTTGTGAAGCTTGAAACAACATTGTGCAAAGGTTATGAGACCAAAGCAGCAAAAGGACAGTTGCACAATACACATGCATAACCAAATTGATTATGGCGTTGGCGCCCAACACCTACATGGTTCATTCAATGCAAGCTAGCAAGATTGATTTAGTTTGATTTTATTTTGTGTAATTTGTTTTAAGCTTTAATTTTTCTTTTGGTTTTCCTGTAAAAGGCCATTCAAACCAAATGTATTGGAAGAGTCCTCGGTGCTCTTTCATTTCTGGGAAAATTTCTTTCTTTTGTTTGAACTTAACATGGTTTAAAAGGTGAGGGTGTCTTGTTAGCCAAATTTATAAGCCTCACTATAGGGTTTCATCTTGTTTGTGTCTTGTTTTTCCATGATTAGGAATAACTTAGGCTACAAGAGATTAAACTCTAAGCCTTGTCATATTAGAAGTCCGAAATTAGGAGTCAAGGTGTTTTTTTAGTTTCAACTTTGATTGTTTGAGTCCACTTTTAATTCATTAGTGAATCTCTTTTGAAATTGGTCAAGTAAGTAACCTAAGACAACTCTAGGGCAAGACTTGGTACTTAAGCAGTCTCTTGGCCCACCTCTCTTACCTTAGAATTGTCTTGTAGGGAAATATTAAACCTTTTTAAATTAGGAATACACTTTTGCAATTAAAAGATGTCTAATAATTCATTTTACCCTAGATTGAGTGCTTTTGAGAAATCCAATGCTTTGAAATAAACCTCCAAAGAGCTCAAAGAACTCAATCTAAGGCAAAAAGAAGAAATGCATCTTAGGTAAGAAGAAAATAGGACTAAGGATGAGTTGTAGAATAAAGATGAAAGATATATTCCTTTCTTTGGTAAAGACATAAGTGCATTATCATACTTAACTTGGGAAAGGAAAATTGAAAAGTTGCATCCATTCTTTGCTAGAAATAGTAAGTCCTATATCCTTAGCCTAAGAATTGCTAGTTTTGAAGGACATGGAAGTGAGTGGTGTAATCAAAGGCAATCTAGTGTCAAGAGAGGTAGAAAATCCCCATGATTGGAATGAATTAAAAGCTTGCATGGGAAGAAATTGTTTTTCTCCTTCATTTGAGAGAAACCAAGATCTTATAAGAGAACTCATTAAAGAAGAAAAATCATTCATTAAAGGTATAGATGGGTACTTTCATAGGGAAGCTAAGTTTGAAGCAAAACAGAGGAGACTCTTGGATGACGTCCCATGCAAGCCCAACTCAAGAAACTAGCTCAAAACTTGTTCAAAACATCATCTTGTCAACTCTGACCTTTGTTGAGTGTTTTATCCATAACTTTCTCCATAGAGCTCCAAACGAGATGATTATTTTTTTTATGAAAACTAGACTCAAAGAGATTTCCATTGAATATAAGTACATATATTGTGGCCCTCTGAGATGGTTGCAGTTCAAATTCAAAAATCGTTGACGTGAAAAAAAGTCTAAAAATGACAAGATATATTGGCCAAAATACAAGGCCCAAAACAAAGACTTATATACATATTTAAAAGGCTTAAGGGAAAGCAAGAACAAGCTTGAAAACACTATCTTCTACAAGAGTGGAACTCCTTGAAGTCCTTTTTTTTTCTTCCATTCTCCTAGCCTTAGCTTAACTTGTAGCTTCCTAGATCGATCAAGCTCCTAAGATGATTTCCATCATACCCTCCCTCTTGAAAAACGATATGTCCTCATACCGGAAAGATATTTAAGGAAGAAAAACTTTGGTTGTTGATATCCTCCTGAATCAAAGATGTACCTACAACAAATAAAAAATAGGATTTGAATGAATGGTTGTAGTGATAGAAGAATATATCTAAACAAAAGAACAAATAAATAAGGTCTTTTATTTTTGAAAAATAGTTTATAAGAAAGATTATTGGCCTTTATGTCAAAATCATTTTTTTCTTCTGCTTTGGCCACCACCCTATGTTGTGCAAAAAAAAAAGTGATGTTTTTGTTGTGAAGAAAAATCAAGATGATTAACCTTTGGTGATGAAGAGTTTAAAAGCATGCATACCTTTTGTTCTTTTCTAACTTCTTCTTTTGAAGGTGTTTGTTTAACTCTTTTTCTTTTCTTTTTCTCTCTTTTTCAGTTTTTATGTTCATTTTTATTTCATCCTCTCTCACTTGTTGAGGCGTGAGAGGAATCAAAACTATTTTGCATCATTTATGAAAGAAAGTTATTTTATTGGTGTAGCCATCATGAGTGGATCTATAATCATATTCTCAAGGCCAACCAAGTAAAATATTCCCAGCCTCCATTGGTACACCATCACATAAAACCTTATCTTCATAGTTTTCAATGTAGATAGGTATACTTACTTGTTCCTTGACTACTATTCCTTCATCCTCTTTTATCCATTAAAGATTGTAAGGTTTCAAATGAGGAGTAGTAATTAGGGTCAATTTTCCACTAATCTAGAGCTACAACAATTACAACTGGAGCCACTATCCATAATCACTGAACATGTGTTTTCAAAAACTTTACATCTAGTGTGGAATAGATTTTCTCTTTGTGATTGTTCTAACTCTACATGTTGATTTTCAATAAGTCTTGCCACCAACAATAACTCTCCCTCACAAGGAAAATTTTCTCTATAGAATATAAATCTTTTTCTTCACTAGGTGAAGAATGAGAGTAATCCATGCTTCCAATGTGTAAATCTTTTAAAACCATTGTTGCCCTTTTATGAGGACATTCAGAAGAAATGTGCCCTCTTTCATAACACTTGAAACATTGAACACCTCTTATTTTAATATCTATAGACTTTTCCTTTTCTTTATTTTTATCCTATGAACCTTCATATTTATTTTTGGAGGGGTAACCCTCCCTTTTGGAATCCTCGTTAGGGTCACATGTTGTAGGGTACTCCTTTTTAGTGGTAGACTTTCTTTTCATTTGTTGTTGTACCTTAATACTTAATTGTAATAACTCATCAAGATCCCCATAAGGTAAGAGCTCTTCCTTAATCCCAGCCCTTAAAATTAATAACTCTATTTTCTGTCTATACTCTTCAACACTCATTCTTTTGTTAGAGTCTTTGGATCTTGTCCATCAATTATCTATCATAGTAAGAAGGTACATGTCTATTTCTAAGCGCGGTTGTAAGCTCATTCCGATAATGGATTTAGGGAAAGTTATTAAGGCGACGGTCTTTGACCAAGGCAGTCCACCAACACATTGTAGAACTTTGGAAGGTAAGAGTAGCGAAGGTAATTTTCTTTCTTCTCTAACGTGGTGGCACTCAAACAATTTTTCAACCTTAATTTCCCAATCTAGATACTCTTCTACACTATCTCTTCCATGGAATGGGGGAAGGTCAACTCTAGGTTCTCTAGGAAGAAGATCTCTATGTCTATGTGTTCTCTTAGGTGGGGATTGATAGAAATCATCATGGTGATGGTCACTAACACTAGGAGATGGGGAAATTTCTCTACTGTACCTTCTTCTCCGTGAGGTTTCTTCTTGTTGTTTTCCTTTAGTTTGATCTATCATGAATTTGGTAAATGATGAGTGCATATTTATGCCCTCATTTGGCCTTTAATATTGGATTATTAATTGATTTTTTTTACTTTAATAGAATATTTTAATTAGGATTTATTATAATTGGTTTTATTGAGCAGGAGATACAAAAACATGATAAAAATAGGTTTTTAGTTACATAAATGCTCTTTAGATATTTTGAGATGTGCTAGTGTAGTTGTAGCTAAGTTGAGCTCATAGAGGTGTGTGAAAATAAATTGGTTAAAGTGTCATGGCACCTTAAAGATAAATCCAAGAATAGCAAATAATCAAGACCACAAGAAGTCAATCCAAGCATAGCATGATAAAGTGAAGAAATTTGGCCAAGCCAAGAAGAGGGAACATGTAACAAAAACTGGATCTTGTCGTTTTCTCTATTTTTTCTACTAAAAGGACTTTGATAATTGATAAATGTTTATGATTAAAGATAATTTGGGGAAATATATATTAAGATATTTTATTAGATATTATTAAATAATTACCTTATTTAACTATATTAATAAATATCAAAAGATAATGTTTGTCAAATCTTTTTTAATCTAGCAAATATCTTCTCAAATATATTTAGATCTCCATAACAATAAAATATATCTTTAAGATATTGGATTATTTATAACATAATTGGACGAGATTACATTATCATAAAGAATATTACAACAGAAAAGCCTGAAACAAAGCTCAATCCAATTTCTATAAAAAGAGACTTGGGCAAACACATCAGGGGAGCTTAGGAACCCTTTGGGGGGATCAAATTTCGTCCTCTCTATCTTCTCTCATGTTCTCCACCCTCTCTTCTTCTATTTTCATGTTATTTCTAAATTCCATGGAGTGTTAAGCCTCTGGGGTTGATTCTGCTTTAATTTCTTAACTCAATTATGAGGTTAGATGAATAAATTTGTTTGTTCTTTTGATTTTTGTTGTGATTTATTTTTATCTATGTCTTTTGATTCGTAATGAAGTAAAAGTAATGATTTTTACATTATAGAAATTTAGCATGATGTTAAATCTAACATATCAATCATTTGAGTCCAAGGGTTTTTATTTTTAATTGAGAATTTACTTTGATTAAAGTTAGAAACATGATTGAATGAGTTTATTCCAATAATTGAGAATGTACTTTGATTAAAGGTGAAACATTTAACAAAAATTAATCAAAAAATGTACTTTGGTTAATTAACTTTTTACTTGATATAAGAGGTAGAAGAATAGACATGATTAGGCATAGTAAAATTTAATTGAGAATATACTTTAGTTAAATTTATTGTGATTAATCTACAAAGTTCTCGCTTTTAATTGAGAATGTACTTTGGTTAATAAAGTGTTGATAGGGGGAGCTAAACCTACCCTTTATATCTATGTTTTTTATGATGAACAAAAAGAATGATTTTATAGTTTCTTGCACAAATGGCATAACAATTACTTTATCTTTATTGTGTTTGTACTTGATATATGAATTCATTAATTGATAAATGAATCATGCTTTAAACAAATTGAATATATCATTTTTGGTAGAAATAATTGATTTAACATAGTAAATAATTTGTTAAAGTTTTCCAAATATCATTGTATGCTTAATAGGGGCAAACTACTCAGTAGTAATTGATTACATAAGTTGTATAATCGATTGAAACACAAAGATGTGCCATTATTTGTTTAATAAGTAAGTTGATATGTTTAAAATGGAAATTGGATTGAAAATTTGCATAAGTATAGGGTTAATCGATTACATAAGTTGTATAATTGGTTAAATCAGTTTACTTTATTCAAATCCATTTCATTTAATAGCCTGAACTGTCATAACGGTCAAATAAATTTATAATTGGATAGTGTGATTTTATAATCTATTACATGCTTGGATAATATGTTAAAACAAAAGAAAACTTGTTAAAGCAGAAGTAAAAGCGTAACAGATTACATAAATTTCTTAATTGATTATATTGCATCAGGATTCAGAAAATCCTGTAAATACGTGTCTTGAGATATGTTTCAAAACAATTCAATTGCAATCAATTTCATAACTAACTATTTCATTAAGTTTTGATTACAAGAGAGTCTAAGAGGTGATCTTGAAGAATCAAGTGCAAATTGGGTTACTTACACATCAAGATTCTATCAAGAAAGTGGGTTGAACTGTTCTGATTTGATCTGCACCAAGAGGAGTGTAACTGGAAGATCAAGATCATCATTGACAATCTATATTTTTCTACTTGTGCATGTTGGCCAGGGGTTTGAGAGTTGTGAGTGTTTTCAAGTGTTGTAAGAGAGTAAGGGTATTCATCTCTTGTTTGCTATAGTGATTTTGAGTGTGGAGAGAAGTACATTGAGAGGGGTATCTCTCTATTCTTGCAAACTCTATCATTATAGTGGTATCCCTTCAACTAAGGTTGTTGAAGGAAGACTGGATGTAGGCTAGGCCGAACCAGTATAAATTGCTTGTGTTAATCTTTTTTTATCCTTTTCTCTTTTATTGTTGATTTATCACTTCTTGTTTTATTGATTTCAAGAAAACCAAAGATTTTACAAAGCTTTTGAAAAGATCAATTTTCAGACAAATCCAATTCACCCCCCCCCCCCCCCCCTTGGCTTGAGATATAAGGCATTATTTTTCTAACAACGAGAATGTAATCAAATTAATTGTGAATTTACATTGATTAATTTGAAAATCTAAGACAATAATTAATTGAACAATAATTTTTAGATAACCAATGATGAATCCCGTTTTGAAAAAGCAATGAAATCAATATATTTTCTTTATCATTGTTTTTAGGTTTAATACATTTTTTGGTCCCTAGGTTTGGTAGGTTTATTCAAAGTGGTTCTACCTTTTCTTAGATGTTCACTGTTGTCCCATATTTTGTAAAAGCGAGTCAAGTTGGTCCTTTTTGCTTACAGCGTTAAAAACACTACGGTGTAATTGTCCCTTGGCCAAAAGTGAATGAGTTATCCACTTATTGATTGTGTGACACGCTAAGGTCAATTAACTTGGCAATTTTCTTAAGTTTACCCAAACTAATTTGCTTATTCTTTCTTCTCTATCAACGTCTTCAGTCCAAGAATAGAAACAAAAAAGAAAAAAAAACAAAACCCCAATTCGCGGTCATCATCCTCCAAGCGAAAATCCAAAATCCTAATTCAAACCCTAGCCTCAAATTGCAATACCATCAGAGAAAAATAAAGAACACAAAAGTAGGAACCCCAAAAATCCAATTCAACAACCTGCAAACTACAAACCCCAATTTCGAAAATTGAGAAAGAAAGAACAAAAAATCCTAAATTGCAAGATCATGAACACCAATATGTAGAGGAGAAACAGAATCCCAAGAAAAGGAAACCCAATTCACAAACAAAGAAAAAAAAAACTCCAAAACGCGAAATCAACCTTGATTCAAAACCCTAATATGAAATCCCTAAAATTTGCAAGATCTGAAACACAAGAAAAGGAAATCCCAAAATGCTGCAATCACCAAGATCATCATCCTGACGCCCATAGTACCACGAAGATGGAAGCCGCGTCTTCCACCGGAACTCATCTCCCCTTCTTGTGAAACACTATCGAACCAGAATGAAAAGGGAGGAGAAACCCTATGTTGCGTCTTCAAGTTGGAGATTTTCAGAAGCCATAGTCTTTTTGGTTGGGTTGATGAGGCTCGTTAAAGACAAGAGGCATTCAAATGGAATCTACCCTAGACTAAGGCTCTACAAAACAATATGCTTGGATTCAGAAAAGTGTATTCAATTGTCATGTTAATTTGATCAATTGTCACATAATTGGACAGCTCATTCACTTTTGACTAGGGTGGACATTACGCCGTTAGGTTTTTAACACCGTAAGCAAAAATGATTAACTTGAGCTGTTTTTACAAAATATGGGACAAATATGAACATCTGAAAAAGGTAGGACCACTTTGAACACACCTACCAAACCTAGGGACCAAAATAGGTGTTAAACCTTGTTTTTATCTTTTTAAATCTCTTTATAAATTTCTTTCTTTTTATCTTTGGTTACTTCGTTTGTTAATCTTTTCTTTATCTTTATCTTCTTTATTATTTTACTAACCTTTTTTGTATAGTTTTTATAAGAACTAATTTGTTAAGAATCGATTCCGTGTTCGTTGGGAGACGACTTAGGGTTGAATTTACCCTTTCTATTTTTTTGGTTACTATCTTAGCAATACTGAAGTAGCTATAGTTTAGTAGTATTATTTTGGTCGCGTCAACAACAACATTATCAGTAAACAACTCTTTTAGCTCACTTATTTCTCTCTTTTATTGTTGGAGTTCATCTCTAACATATAAGCCTTCTTGGTTACCCCTCACACTCTCATGTACAGTAGAATGATGTGAGTGGTCACTCATGTTGTGAAGTAAGAAAATAGTTCACAAATGTTTTCAAAAGACCTCAAAACTATGAATGAAAAAGGTTTTCAGAAATGAAGTTCTCATTTTGGATGGTGGATTTCTAGAGAGAAACAATAGAGTAAGGATGCTTCAAGTATCTCCTAAGAAGGAGAGGTGAGTCACAATGAACAAGCTTAAAGACCAAGTTCGTCCTAGAAAGAGTTTTCTTAGATTGCCCTTACCTAAGCTTCTAGGTAAAACTCTTCCAAAACATTTTTTGTTTAATGCAAATGCAAAGATGCTCCTTGTAAGACCCTTGAGTTTCAAAGAATAAGTGAAGTTTGGCTCGTTGGGCGAGCAATTTCACTAGCTAGGCTAGTGGAATCGCTTCCAGAAGGGATAAAAGGACCCAAAAAGAGAATATGGAGACTTAGGATGGTTTCTATTCGTTGGACTCACTGGGCGAGCTACCCCATGTCCTGGAAAAGTAAGATTCCTCTGAAACGTGTCTCACAACGCGAAAAGTTGTCTAGAGCTTTTTCCACTCGTTCGGCGAGCTAGAAGACTCGATGGGCGAGCTACCTCGTGTCCTGAAAAAGCAAGATTCCTTGTGGAATGTTTCTAACAATAGGAAAAGTTGTGGGGAAACTTTTTGGTTTACTAGCGAGCAAAACAACTTGCTTGATAAATTTGACTGGTGGCTGGGTGAGTAAACTATGACATCATGAGTTTCGGACGTGTTTTCACATGGAAAACGTGTGGGACACATAGCAGGACGTGGCCCAAGCCTTTTTGGTGTGTCTAAGGCTATTTAAGGCGCGTTTAGGGCCTGGGAAAGGGTTGGAAACTCAATCCTTGAGGCAGAGAAGTCTAGAGGTCTAAGCTTGGTGCGGAAGAGGAGTCTGAGTCCAAAACGCATTTTTAGCTACTTAAGTGGCATTTTTAGAATGAGGGAAGGTTCAGAAGCTGAAGCTAAGACCAGAGATGCTAAAGCCTTGGAGTAGAGGGGTTCTTGAGCTAAGTTGAGTTGTGGGAAAGGATTCTTAGTCAGTAGAATAACCGCTAGAAGTGTTTTTCGTCGAGGTTTTAATTCTGCTTGTTCTTGATTCATGAAGATACTTAGATTTTTGAATTTTTGAATGGTTTTAAATGGAGAATAAGCTTTGGTTTTTTGTTGTAATTCGCGTTTAAACTCATGATTTTGTATGATTGATGAACGAAACACGTTTAATGTTGTATGATGATGTTATACTGAAATGGAAGGTCTGAAATTGTTGATTTCGTGATGATGAACGTGATTATTGATTGTACACTGGGAGAATATGTAGATTCGAATTTGTATGCACAATTGATTCTCTATTTTTCTAATAAAGGTTGTTGTTGATTCTGATTTTGGGTGTTATTAATTCTGATTTTGGGTGTTATTGTGATTATGTTAAGTATGGATAAGTTTGTATGCTTTTGGGTAGAATCTATGCAGGATTTTAGGCCTTGAATCTGGATGCAAATATGATGAAAATGATGATTGTTTTATGGTTTGGACTCTGAAAGTGATTTTATGTGGAGTTAAAATTTGAACCTTTGATGTATGTGAGTATTTTGGAATGTGTGATGATTTCTGATGAATTTTGGGTCTCTAGAAATGTTGTGTGGTCTGCTTGGGAATGCAAAATTGATATGAGAATGAGTTGTGTGATGATGATGATTTGTTGGAATAAGGATTAAGCATAACTAAACTTTGAGTTTCATTGTACATGAGAGATTGAGATATGTGTGATCTGATAGAGTGATGGTATAATATGCCTATTTGAGCATGATTAAACAGTGCCATGTGGATGAACTATGAATATGAAATGATGTTGACACGATATGCATGTTATGGTATGGTTGGGATTGTACGGATCTAGTTTATGTGATGTGTTTTCTGGCCTGGATGGTCTTGTTGTACGAGTGATGGACAGTAAGCGTTGTGTGTTCTGGCCTTGATAAGCTCCCTAGGATAGTGGTGGGGAGTATACTTGCACTTGCCCGGGGAATCTCCCTAGACGAGCGGTGGGAAGCAACACCACTCATTAGGAGAATGTGTAACGACCTTGATAAGCTCTTGTATGAAGTGATGGGAGTGACGTTGAGCATTGGTCATAGGAATGGTTTGAGATGCATAAGTGAAAAATGATTAATTGAGTAATGAGAATAGGTATATTGGTGTATGTAGTATAATTATGATATGTGTGGTATAATTATGATGTATGTTTTATCATATTTTCGTTAGCTCATCCTTTTTTGTTTGTGCATGTGACTGTGATGATCGTATAATTCGTATACGAGATAAGGCAATGCTACAGATGAATTGGTTTGTGGACATGCATAGAGGATGAGAGACATGAGCATAAAGAACCTTTAGGGAATTTTCTAAAAGAATTTTATTTCTAGAAGTTTATTCTTTTCGAACAATGTATGATTCTATCTTTCGAAAACTAGTATTGTATAAGGATATTATTTTGTTGGTGTTGAAATTTAATTCGAAAAAAATTTAAAGAATGTTTTGCGAAAATAAACAGTGTCGTCCGTATCGGGGCATTACACTCCTAAACCAAAGAAAGGTTGAACTAAGATGCTACAAACACCTATATATCATGGAGACTTAAAAAGGAAACAAAGTAAAGCGTAAAAGAAAAGTAATTGAAATGTAAATGGTATGTAAATGGTATGTAAAGATGCTAAAAGCTAACGATCCTAATTTGCAGATGCAAGTGATACTTTGGAGTCCCTTCACACACCTTCTAATGGTGGAATTAAGCTATTACAACAAGTTTAGCTTTGGAGATGAGATTGTACCGATAACATTTTCTCTAGACACTAAGAAAAAAAGCAAATGAAACAATTACAAAGCAAAAAGGAATAAAAGAACACAAAAGTTCTGTGATACAAAGAAAAATACAATGTGCAAATGATGTTAATCTTGTTCTCTTCAAATGTTTGTCCTCTCTTGGTGTTTCTCTCCCAAATGTCGTGAGTGTCCCCTCTTTTCCAAGTCCAAAGGAGTGCCTTTAATAGTCTTCTTTCAATCCTTTAAGATGCTACCTTCAATGTTAGTCAAACTCCAAAAACAAAGCACAAATCACAAAGATGTTTTCAAGCACTTAAGAGGCCAAAGAAAGAAAGCAACAAAGCACAATTTGAAAGCTAAACTCAAATGGAATTAGATGAGACAAGACATAAGGAAAGCCAAGAAAATGACAAGTTAAGGCACAAAATCAAGTAGGCATATAAAAGAAAAATCTTAAAGAAATGTGTTAAAATAGATGAAGAAAACCAAAACAAACTAAGGAATTAAAAGTGAATTAAAAGTGTAATGTGCTTAGACAAGATAGAGAAGCTTACAATAATCAACATGTTTTACAAACAATACTAGATTATCAATTCTTTGACTCAGTACTTCTTCGTACCAAACACCTAAACTTCCCCGTACAAATCATTCACACTAACACATCTATTAACTATTCAACCAAACCACACAAACAATAACAAAATAAACAAAAGAAACGTAATTGCTGAAGTAATTTGTCCACACACCAACCCCACCATGATACAAATTTCTCAACCAATTATCTTTCATGTAATGGAAATACAGTACTCACAATTATAATATTTGACAACAGACATCTACATTCTACTGTTATTGAGCATTCTAATAACCACCACACATCTACACATGGGCTTTTATAAGTTCACCTCCCAAATTTTCTTATTGCAACTCTGATCCATTAATGTTCAAAATACTTATATATGTAATTCCAAAACAGTTTTCATAACTTCAAACATTAACTAATTATTACGATTCTATAAAAAAAATAACTTCCTATATAAAATATATTGTACTGATTATTTTGTAAAATCATTTACCAACATTATATTGTTTACACCGAAAAAACCACATATACAAACTAAAATTATGATATCAATTACATTTATATTTAATACTGAAATTTGTCATATCGATTACAATTACTTCTTCGTTACTTTAATAATAATATTTATAAAAATATAGTATAATTTAATTTCAAAACCCTAGGGTTAAAATAAAATGCCACCGAACATTCATTTATTTCATCAATTATTATCAACAATTATCATAATCTTTTCATTATATCTCATTACATTATATCTACTTACATAATAAGCTAAACTAAAAAAAGATTATTAGGTTACTTCAATCAAATCAATAAGTTGACTGTTTTTTCCTACATCTTCACACATTTATTTCTGTATCTCTACATTCCAAAAATAATTTTGAGATTAATTTTTTTTAATGGATTTCAAAATTCATTAAAGAAAGTTGAAAACAAAATTCTTCAACTATGTTGAAATCTTTTTTTCAAATTTCAACAAATTTTGAAATCTATTAAAAAAAAGTTTGTAAAATTTTCAAAATGAAAGAGATAGTTTTAAAATTTTAAAATGATATAAATGTGCAAGGAGAAATATGGAGAGATACATGGAGAAATAGCTCAATAAGTTTTATTTTATGTTTTTATCCCTCCTTAGAACCCATTGATAGAATGACCTCGGTCCGGAAAGGAGAGAATGACCAAATGGTCAAAACTGACAGACTGTAATCTGTTGAAGTTTTTCTAGGTAAGTTCAGATCCTGCCTCTCCTACTTTTGTTGTAGACTTCTTCAAAGAGAAAGGAATGAAATCAATCCTGTAAGTAAAGTCCATTAGTATTAGTAGTAATTGAATCTTTTATAAAGTTTGAGGATGCTGTACTGATGGGTGCAGGAGATTGATACTGATATAAAGATAACTTATTATTTCTTTGCAAAATTCAAACATATTAACAAAAAAAAAACATATGCAGAAAAAAAAAATCAGGAAACCTGCGTACACTAATTTTCACTATAATTTTTCTCGGACAAGACAGAGGGTGGAAAGAACAAGGTGATGATTTCAAAACTAGCAACATATAATATATTTTTTCGAAGCGATTTTAAATTGACATCTTATTTTCATCTGATTCTTAATATTGAAACATTGGGACGCAAATCTATGGTCCATCACCAAACATAAAAGAAATTATTCAAATTCTGTTAGCTTCAAATGATTTATTCCTTGCAAACTTAGACCCTTCACATGCGAAAGGGGTGACAATTAGCAATCACACGCAACACAATTTTGCAATGATAACTTCAATCCGTGGTGATGGTTTTCATAATTACAGTACATCAACTAAAGAAGGGGCTAAGCACAACTACAACTTGCTAAACCAAAATTGTGACAGAATAATTATCCAAAATTTGAAAAATAATCGAAAATGAACTGTTACAGATGATGAGAATGCAAGGTTAAATCTTCCTGGAGAGGCGAAAATTTGCACTCTTCTCTAGGATAGGCGAATACAACAGAAATGTCCAAAATTTCCGAACAGGAAGGCTCATTAACATTATTCCTAGGTGAGAAAATAATACAAAAACATGCATGCCAACATATTAGGCTTCTACATAGGGATCTTGCACGCCCACAAAATGGTGATGGTACAAAATTTGCGTAGTTTATATCCAGACCTGTTCTCTCCCGTATTCTCTTACAATTACAGGCACACTTGTAGGGGGAACCTGATAAAGCAAAATACGTTTTCTTTGTAAATCATCAAGATCTAAAAGTGATAAACATGTAAAGAACACTATGGTCTTTGATAGTTATGTATATAATCAAAAGCATATACTTTTCTTTTTCTTTCTCCATGATAAAGGTCTCTTTAGCAAAGTCTTACCGGCATTGAACATGTAAAGAACACTATGGTTCTTTACCTCTATTTTCTAATGTCCTTCCTTTCTTCATTTCCAGATTTTCTTTTTGGTTATATAAAATGTTTAATGAAAGGAAAAATTACAAAACAAAATGCACATTGTGCTGTCCTGAACCAACAATCCTGAAAGGTTGTCTATCTGGTCAACACTCGGGAATGGTTTCAATACTTTATTATTTCTCTAACACACTGGCACGAGCCTTCGCGGCTTAATGCATGGATATAATGCACAGCCCCATTGACAGTGAGCAATATTCAGCTTTTTTTAATAGAATAGAGAAGTTACAAAATTACAGCTCAAGCTCTAGATCACTAGGACACCGAGGCAATCCCAAACTTAAGCTTTTAGTTAGTTTAATACAATATTATATCATCTTCTGACAGTATTTTTCCATTTTTTAGTTGTTTTATGTTATTCTTTTATGATTTTCAAAGTGCTATTATATGTTCATTCAAAATCATTTTTCCAAAAATAGTGAGACAGAATTTGTGTTCTCAATTCATCTGCACAAGTACAAGTTAGAAACTATGCAAACTACAATAAAATCCTGAAGCTGAATTCTATGCATGTTTTAGCAGCAAAGACAAAAATACTCTTAAGATTTCAGTACTTACCATGCCATAATCTGTGACAATCATTGAAACATAATCTGAAGGTGTTGCATCATAACTGCCATCAATTTAAATAGAAGTGCAATGTTAAGAATGAGAAAATGAGAATTTGGAGGGTATCTCAGCAATATGAATGCTTACATCAGATTTAAGAGTTGCAGATTTTCAATATTGGCCCAGCCATCCAAGTGGTTGACATCCTCTCTACCCAATACATTTGAAATTGCATCTGGATCACCTGTAAGAATATCATAGAAACATCAACCTTCTTACAGACATAATGCAAAAAGCTAACCGTGAACTGTAAACAGAATCCTCATCTTATACAACTGTTCTATGTACGTACCAAGTTCATTAGAGCATATTGAGTCCAACTGTACCCGTTCATGGAATTTATATGCCTCACAACATACTATGACAGGTACACGGAATGCATGAGCAACCATTGCAACACATGCAGTCCCTACTCTTGAATATACTGTTCCATTAGATAAAACTGATGAAGCACCCAGAAATACTCGAGTAACTTCGTGCATTATATAGGAAACGGCATTTATATGAGTGTATGTACAGCTAAGACCTTTCTCCACCAGCCTGCGAAGCAAAAGTTGCCCTCTAAGCTTTGGACAAGAGTCAACTACCACAACGCGAAACTGTCTTCCTAACTCATGTGCATGTAATAGTATCATTTCAACAGCTGTCGAGGACCCATACGTTAGAAGAACATCACCATCTCTTATTTTGGTGACAGCATGCTTCACTATCACTTTGTTGGCGAGTATAATCTTCTCACTAATAAAACGCTCAATATCTGAATGGAGAGAAGCTTTTGCTTCTGATTCAGACAAGGTCAAAGGTAACTTGGCTATCCGACTTTTGAGAAACCTAATAGCATTTCCCATGCTGATAGACAGAGGTCGACACTCAATAAGAAATGATACATAACTACTAATTTTTGCTGTTAAGTCCCTCACAAGAGTCTTCTCCTGTGGAACCTTGTAGTCTTTGATGGCCTCCTGAAATGCTTGAAGCATTGCAATACACCGAGCATTGGCACCAGACATATCTCCAGTTAGATACTGCAAACCCACCTGTAACATAAAAAATGGAGAGTTTAAGATTTGAGAAAAAATATTTAAAGAGGTCTAAATTTCCAACTCGTTAAAAATAAAACACCATATGTTTTAATTTTGAATTGGCTCATAAAGCTGTATCCTTTCCGCAAATGTATAGAAGGTTAAATGCACTCTACTTTCATGTGGATGTCATTGAACTCAATCCTTAAGTTGCAGAAGGTGTGATAGGCAGTAAGATGCAGTGCAATAACAGTCAATGAAATTGGCAATTGCATTATGCAAGTTGCATAGAATCCTTTAACACAGCAGATTTAGAAAAATTGATTTAATATAAACTACACCACTGTACACAAACAAGCAGTACTTAATCTTTCTTTTAGTTTTTCCTCCTTCTGTTGTTATCGACACCTAAGGAACAAAGGAAGCACTGCATGGTGCCTGTCAATGAACCATATTATGTCATCTAATGAAAAGAGTGTTCAGAATGCAAGTGACGAATGTTGATGCATCCAGTTTTCAGAAGGGCTCACATGCAATGCTCTTAGTGCAGTACATACTATATTATAATAATGGTAACAAGATGACATAACAGAAAATGCAAAATACCTTATAAACAGCTGGGTGCACCGGAGAAAGATGGAAAAACCTTGCCTCGAGATCTGGAAGCTGACTCCCATGTTCATATTGCGGCAAGTGCCTGAACAATTCAACTCTGTTCCTAGCTTCAGTTTGTTTTACCACTGCACGACGTTTAGCTTTCTCCACTCGGCTCTTGTCATCGTATTGCATCCGTGGTTGAGGAGCATCTTTTTTTCTATCCTTTTCTGGTGGAATCTCACCTCCCTTCTTTTCAGAGGCTGCAACAGCTGCATTATCAATTTTCTGAGCAGGCTTTGCAGCTTTAGATGGTTTGGCATTTGCTGGCGCTGCAGTTCCAGATGCTTTATTTCCTTCAGCTAGAGATACAATTTTTATTGGAGCTAACTAATCAGCATTAGGCATGTTATGATTATCAGAAACAAAGTATTAGGGTATATGAACACAGTAGTTTTGACAAAGAATTAGTCACAAATACACACATAAAGGAATACGATGAGCCCATAATTGCTCATCACAGATAATATGTTCAGCTTAAAAGCACTTAAATCAGATAGCTTAAATACATACTCACAGGACACAATTATAAACTACGCACCTTTTGCTGCAGCCTTTGCAGCTCTTTGAGCTTCTTGAAGGGCACGTCTTTCAGCTTTTGAGGTTTTTGGTTTCTGTTTTGAACTAGCAGGTTGCTCTTTCACTTCCACTGCTGACCCTCCTCCTCGGCTCCCTTTTTCTTTTTCTAATGGGGATTAGAGAAGAAAAAAAAATGGGTAACAGAATACTTGAGATTAAAAACAGAGAAATATATTTTTAGAGGACTATCTGGACCCTTCTCATGTTCTACTATTTATTTGATAGAGAGTTGATGTTCTATTATTTATTTGATAAAGAGTTGATGTTCTGCTATTTATTTGATAAAGAGTTGTGTTCTACTATTTATTTGATAAAGAGTTGATGTTCTACTATTTATTTGATAAAGAGTTGATGTTCTACTATTTATTTGATAAAGAGTTGCTCTTCTACTATTTATTTGATAAAGAGTTGATACAATAGGGAGATGGAAGGTCAAGGGACTGTCCTGGACAGCTAGGTATAGTAAGTACCCAGAGACCTGAATGCTTCCTTTATCTTCATATAACAACCCTTGTCCGGGGCCTTTTTGAGGTACTTAGAATGCGAATGATAGCATTCCAATGGCCAACACATGGAGCCTGCATGTAAACTACTTCCTCAAGATCATCATGGAGGAAGGCATTTTTGATATCCAATTAATGAAGTGGCTAGTGACGAATTGTTGCCATTGCAAAGAAGAGACGAATAGTAGTCATCTTGGCCACAAGAAAGAAAGTGTCACAATAATCAAGGTTATAAACCTGAGTGTACCCTTTTGCAACTAACAAGGCTAAGCCGATCAGCATCACCATCAGGGTCAACTTTACTGCATACACCCATTGACAACCAACTTCCTTTTTGCCTAGTGGAAGGGTCACAAGCTCACAAGTATTATTGTGGTCAAGAGCTTGCATTTCTACCATCATGGCTTGTCGCCATCCAAGATGATCAAGTGCTTCATTCATATTTTTGGGAATAACAAGAAAAGACACTGAGGATAAAAGGAAATAATACGAAGGCGACAATCTATGATAACTAAGAAAATTATAAATGGGATGTGGGTTTCGAGTGGAACAAGTACTTTTTCTAAGAGCAATGGGCCATCCTAAATCATATTCTTGGTGATTTGGACTATCCCTTCGAGTCGGATATCAATATGTGAAGATGATGGTTAAAGAGGACTTCGATCAAGACTTGGATTGACAGAGACATTAGAAATATTGGACTCAGCCACTGGAATAGGAAGGATCTACTGTATGACATTAATATCTTGAACAGATGGAGAGAAGTAAAGAGTTTGTTCAAAGAATATAACATTGGCAAACATGTAGTACTTCTTGGTTTTAGGAGAGTAACATCGGTACCCTTTTTGAAGTTGTGAATAGCCCAAGAAGACACATTTGATAGCACGAGAAGAAAGCTTGTCTAACCCTATAGACATCTCATGAACAAAACATACACAACCAAAAACTCGATAAGTGTGAAAGAGAGGATTATTTGGAAACAAAATGGAAAAAGGAACCTTATGATTGAGAAAGGATGATATCCTATTAATAAGAGATGACATCCCCAAGTGATGGACGAGAATATGGGCACTAAGCAAAAGGGTACGAGCAGTTTCAACCAAGCGTCTATTTTTTCTTTCTGCAATACCATTTTGTTGAGGTGTATAAGGATAAGCGGACTAATGTAATATACCATGTGAACCCAAAACTGCAGAAAACATGGATGAGAAGTACTCTTTGGCATTGTCACTTCTTAAGATTTTGATTACTTGACCAAATTGATTCTTGATTTCATTCATAAAAGATGTAAAGATGGGTAACAATTCATAATGATCTTTCATAAGATAAACACAAGTACATCTTGAATATTTATCAATGAACGCAACAAAATACCTAAAACCAAGAGATGAGATGCGACTAAGTCCCCATATATCAAAATGGATAATAGAGAAACTAGAATTACACTTTGATTGAGACCTTTTAGAAAGGGTGGATCTGACATGTTTTCCTAGTTAACATCACTCACATTCTAAAGTCTAGAGACCACTAAGTTCAGGAAACATTTTTTTTTTAATTTTGACAAATGAGGATGGCCAAGCTAATCATGTACATTTTAGGACTAGGAGTTGCAACACAAGACACACGTGGACGAGATCCAAAATGATATAATCATCCAGTTTCATATCCTTCTCCAATTCATCTCTCCAAACCATGCTCCTAACAAAAGATTTCTTATTGAAGGTTATTGAACAATTTAATGTTTTGGTTAACTGGCTTAAGGAAATTAAATTGAAAAGGATAATTAGGGACAAAATGGACAGACTTTAGATTTAGGGAGGGAGATAGGGAGACTTGACTGACTCCCTCTGAGGAAGTTTTAGAGTCATTTGTAAGGTTAGGAAATGATGTTTTTCTTGAAAAGGAAATGGTTGAGAACAAAGAGGTATTACCAAAGATGTAATCAGAAGCTCCTGAGTCAATTACCCATGAATTTTGACCTTCCATGGATTGAGATATGCAAGTTGTTGATTTATTTGGAGTTTGAAATGTTTGTGCCAAGTTGTTAGACTTTAACTGTAGATACTCTTGACATTCATCTTCAGTGAACTTGGAATCAATAATTTCAGCCTTAGAGACATTGGCTATTTTGGAAGGAAAACCATGCAAGGAGTAATAGTTTTCTTGGGTGTGACCCATCATTTTATAATATGTACACTGAGGACAGCCTTGACCTCCACGTCCTCCTCCTCTAGTGCCACATCCTCATCTTCCTTGTATAGCAACCATGATAGATAGTTCCATTAGTTCATGAGCTTCCTAAGTTTGAGACACCGGTACGCAAAGAAGGCGTGTGGTCAAAGTATCCATGGAAGAGACCTCATGATTGGTCAGAAGTTGATCTTTGATATGATCAAAGTCTGAATGTAAAGCATGAAGGAACATCTCCATATAATATTTGTCAAGTTTCTTCTTGATTCCCTCCAAAGATTCGACTTCCAAGAACATCCTCAGTTTTCCCCCAACTGATTGGGCTTCAATCATGAAGGATACAATATCATGGTATGTCATTTTGAGAGATGAAAGCTTGTTTCTACAATCATAGAGATGTAGGATATTGTTGGCATAGATGTTTTGAGCTTTCTACCAAAAGGAGTGACACATTTTGAAAGCTCTAAGGGACATCAGAAGTCTTGGTTCCACGAATTGCCACAATAGGGCACACAACTGGAAATCTGCTTGTTGCCATTATTCAACTTTTTCAATGGGCACATGGCTTCCATCTTGCTCAAGGTGTGGTCATTATGTCCTTGGCCAAGAAACCACATTTCAACTGTAGCAAACCAAGATAGATAATTTTTTCCATTTAGCTTCTCGAAAGTAATGGAGGGACTTCTAGAGAATGGAATAACACTTCCAGTAGCCACTTTTGATCAAAGGAACAAAAAAAAGCAATGAGGAGATGCTAAAATAGCAAGGGAAAACAAAAGCCCTACGGTGATGCAGTGACATTTCGAAATGAAGTTTCGAGGGTCAGAACAAAGAGAGGGGGCTCCAGCGACAACTATGGAGATGGCACAGTGATGTTTAGATGAGAGGACGTAGGCGTGTGGACAACATGCGCCTGATTGTAGCAAACAGAGACGACGCGTGTGGCAGTGTGTGGGGCCGAACTGGCCTTCGGCACCAATGAGGTTGGCTGTTCCTCGGAGCACCGATTCAGATCCGATGGTCATCGGGCAAATCTACAACAGTGACCGACAATGGATCGACAGAGAATAATGGTTGACAACGTTGGACAGTTTCAAAAGGCAATAGACAGCTACAGATAGACGTGGACATTAGCGAACAGAGCTAGACAATTGCGTTGCGGACAAGGGTGACTAGTGTTGGCGAATAAGACAAGACAGAAATTAAAGCAGGATCGACCCGCTCTGATACCAACATGAGATTAATAACATAGAAATATATTTTTAGAGGGCTATTTGGACTCTTCTACTGTTTATATTGATAAAGAGTTGATATAGTAGGGAGATGGAAGGTCAAGGGACCGTCCTAGACTCAGTAAGTAGAGATAACCCAACACACTACTCCTTACTTTAGTCTTTCTAACTACACTAAAATAAGTATACTTAATAATTATTCCAACAAGAATCAAGCAAAAAGTTAAATAAAAGTAAAAACAAATTATAGATAGAGACAACATGTTTAAAGCTTGCAAATAGTATAAAGCATGCATCCAAGCTTGCAAATAGTATAAAGCAACACGCAGAAATAAGTAGATATTAAAAGAACATGTAGCAAAAGATATATTATATATTCAATTAAATAATACAAATTCAATTAAATAATACAAATAAATAAATAATATCACTTCAACTTCATTTACATTTCTTGTAAACACCGCAAGGAATTCAAAGAAGTTCCTTCTTTATGAGCATGCGATGTAATACTCAAATTCACAAACTCAATAGAGATTGCTTCTCTTCATGAAACACATTACATTACTCCTCAAGAACCCAACCCTATCCTCTCTAGATCCTATGAAAGGTTGATTGATTACTAGCCCCTGCCTCTATAATCAGTTTCTCATGAGCTACACAAAAGCTCATCTAAGTGCATGTTTGAGTTCATATTAAAATGCCAACTATAGTAACTTTTGGATTCTGTGGGAATCACACTGAAATACAAACTAATGTTTGGGGTTTCAGTTCAGGTTGCTCCATACTCAGTTTGGAAAGTATATGCTTAGTTTCATAACATGTTTGTCTACTCTTAAAAGTTCGTTTATACACTTTGTAAAGCCAGACTTGAGTTGTTATTTCAAACCCAGTTGCAAACTATATTATACCGCAAAAACTATAATCCAAATGCACTAACATGATTTAAGGAGAATGTTTAGTTTGCATTGAGAAATTGACTGAGAATCCAAAATTAATTGGGTTGAAGCAATTCTAGCATTGGATTCAAACGTTTATGCCAAAACTTATTATTAACATCCCTATACAATAAACATAAATCACATCACTTCAAAATCAATTTTGCAAAAATTATTTCGTACAAATCAATAATTCGGCAAATGCTGCCCCAATCGCGCCCTAAATCACTTAAACCACAGTTCCTACTTTCACACTAAACACGACAAAAATTAACATTTAAAGCATATTTCTACCATTTCACATCACAAACCACTTCAAATTCAAACCTAAGCATTGACAAGAAACTCACCGGGAATCCCTAACGAATCATTCACCACCGAAACCGTGGTCAGCTCGCTCGCAGGCACGACGACGCTCGAGGCCGCCGCCGCCTTCATCGCCGTCAGGTCGAATCCTCCGCGGGGGAAAGACGAGGCCGCCACCTTCCCACCGTTTCCCTTGTAGAAGTCGCCGGCGATCCTGCTGGAGTACGACGACGATGGCAGAGCGGGCGACAGCGGCGCGGTGAACAAGTCCGCGTTGTCGAAGGAGTTTCCGCCGCCGCCGGAGTCTGCGCGAAGGGGAGATGAGGCGGGGGGCGCATGGAGGAGGAGGTTGTCCGATAGGTGGCGTGGCGGCGGGATCATGACCGGCGAGAGGGAGTTGGAGATTGGGGGCGAAGAGTGGGTCGTCTTTGGAGGACCCGATTGAGAGCGTTCGGGCGGGGCAAAGAACCCGACTTGGCGGAACTTGGGGACGGGGTCAATCACGGCGCGTGGGGCGCGGCGAGAGGGATCCATCGAAGAAGAAGAAGATGTAAGAAAAGTAGGGTTTACGAGAGAGAGTGTGACTGTGTTTGGATGGAAGGAAAATTTGGAAGGTTTTCTATTGTTTTCTCGGGAGAATTTTGAGGGGCTGGAGTTTGATGGAGTGAAGTAAACGAAAGAGTGAAACCGTGAAAGCACTAACAGAGTGGCTTGCTTCGTAGCCGAAATGAATAATGAGTTTGCGATGGAAAGGTAGATAAGTTTGTGATTATGGAGGGCCTCATAGTTTACCTTAATAAACCAGTTAAAGGTTTTGAATTATTGTTAATAATTTAAATATATAGATATAAAAATTTAAATATTATATATACATATAATATTAAGATTTATAAACTTTATTTCTAAAATATAAGTAGTATTTTATAAGAATCTTGAATTATATTATTGTAAGAGGATCTACTAGCGGAGAAGTCGAAAAATATTTTAATTTAATTTAATTTTTATATAGAATAAGGGTAAAACTCTAAAAAATAGTATTGTTGAAGTTGTAGTAGTTTAAAAATAGTGAGATTCGGTTATTTAATATTAAATAATTTATTTATAAATAATTTTGTTATAAAAGAGTTTCATTATTTTAAAATTTATCATTTCTCTATAAACCACTTTTCTAGAGTTTTTTACCTTCTTTCTAAGAGTTTTAACACCTGAGTCATACGATCAGTAAGTTCCTATGAGATCACAACTGAGTAATCTTTATTTCTAACCGATCAGTTCTTCGTTTAGATAAAGTAAGTTTCTACCTCCTTTTCCTTTTGTTATTTATTTATGATCATGCATAGAAAACGCCGACGCATGTATCATTGGTGTTCATTCCTTAGTTATTTGTCAATATGTGGTCCTAAGGACTCTTTCCTATCATAATTTGGTGATTCGTAGGTGTTTCTAGAGTTCCTTGTGCGGGAAGCAAATGGTGTATGTTCTTAGAGCTCTGTAGCTTTGGTGTAAGGTAAGAGAAGCTAATGTTTGTCTTTAAATTGAATAATAATGTATGAAATTGTGACTGCTGGTATGTATGTTGTTGTATACTAGTGGTTATGTCTAAAATGATCGTTTTAGTGCTAATTGTGTTTGATTAAGAATAATGAATGGTATGATGCTTTATTCTTTGTGTGAATTCTATGTGAACTTAAAGTAACCTTGTGAATACAGTTGGTATGATTGTGTTGGTGTTAATTTTGGTTGAAATGTTAAGAGTAAAGGTGTGAGTAGAGTTATAGGTTAATTTGGTCTAAAATGAAGGTTTGAGTAGTGATTTTTCTAAAATACTAGTCTAAGGTGAGAATTTGTTATTGTCATTTGCAACTTGTTTTGGATAAAAATTAGCTTATATGTGTGTTAGAATGGAGTGGTAATCATTTTGGAGTGTTTGCAAAGTTGTTTAAGTGTATTTTAGGGGTTTGAACTAGTGAGATTTTAAATTTTAGGTTTTATGTTTAAAAGGTCATTTTGGAGGAAGTTGGTAAGTCATGTGTGTGACTTGTTCATATCCCTAAGTTGCTAAAAAATGATCTAGAACTCGTGGAGTTTAATTTGGGTCTCTAAAGTGAGGTTTGGGTTAATTTTAAATTGAATTCTTGTGGTAAAATAGTTTAAAACGAGTTTAGGTTGGTTTATATACTTATGTTTAGGTCCATTTGAGTTTAGAATACAATCTAGGAGTATTAGAAGTTGGGAAAGATGCATAAGATAGGTCATGAGTGGTTGAAGGGTGCAAATTCTACAGTTTTGGTGCTGCAGAATTATGCAGTCTAGCTGAGCGAGCAAAACACTTCTAGTTAAGCGAGTGTAGTCGCTAAGCAAGCAAAACTCATTGTTTCTGTATTCGCATAGCGAGCCATGTAAGACCTTAGGAAATTGTGGTGATTAGGAAATAATGTGATTATGAGACTTGGACATTATTGTTTGATAATTGGTGTTTGAAGATTAATTGTTTTATAAAATTATAATTATTATGATTACTATTTAATGTTATTATTGATTAAGTGGAATATATGATTGATATATTGTTATTGGAATGATTTGGGTGGTGCGTTGTTACCAATATGATGTGTTGGATTAATGATAGGAGAGTGATTTAGGATTAAATAGGTGTGGGCCAAAACCTAGAAAGAAAGGAAGTTAATGTAAACTTTTAGTTTTAATTGTATTTTGAGATCAAGGACAAAAGAGTCATTTTACCCCATTAAATGGTGCAGAAATTAAAATATGGGGGTGTAGAAAGAAAAAGAATAAAAATAAAAATCTAAAACAAAATAAAAAGATTACGTGAATCTTTGAAATATTTGGTGGTTGTTGATATTTTAAATAATACATAAGATAAAATAAGAGGAGAAATCTTGGTGATTTTATAGAATAAGTGAGAGATATTATTTTAATTAAAAAAATGGAGATATAATAGAAAAAGATAAAAAGGGAGAAGAGTAAAAAGGGGATGGATATTGCTACCCTAAAATCAAAAACGAAAATTAAGAGTTAAGGGAGAGAAAAGACATTTTCTATGTGAGAAGATGAAGAGTTATAGAAAACCTTCGTGCAAGGAAGGACTTGTTGTATTTTTGAAGTTAGATAAAGCCCTAGGATTGGCCAAGGTACGAGGAAGCTTACCTTTATTTGTTAATTGTGTTATATATGTTCTTGGTTATTTGGATTAAAAATCATTATTGATATATGTTATATGATTATGATTATGGTTGTATGTTGCTATTGTTGGGCAAGGGTTTATGCATGTACGGGCATAAGGTTTATGTAATATTTGTGTTGGGTTTTCTCTATGAATGTATGTATGGTTGTTGGGTTATTCCAACGGAGGGTTTGATGCTAAAGGAGAATAAAGTTATGAGGCTTGGGGGTTTTCCATGCAAATGTATGTGTAAGGGTGTGGTAATAATCATATGCATTATAATTGGGTTTCATTGGGTATAACATGTAAATGATTGGATTTGGATGATTCAAGTGTTGTGATGTATGTGTTTAAGTATGTTTACATTGATATGTGATGCTTGAATACATGAACGATGTTTTTGGGAAGTTTCCTAATTATTTAGGGTTGTTGCATGTGTGTTCGCATACTTGAATTATGTCCAAGATGTGTTTTTGTTTCGCAGATAATCGATTATCACTAATCATAATCAATTATTTCGCGTCGATATTGAGTCTAGTTTCATGAATAATCGATTATCACTTATGATAATCGATTATCCCTTCTTGTGTGACGTTTCTGGGTGATTTTCACTGAGATAATCGATTATCAAAAGTGATAATCGATTATCACAATGTATTTTTGTGAAAAATGGCGAATTTGATGAAGAATGGACGTGGTTCAAGCCTAGGAAGCAGTGGAACACGTTGGTACTCAAGGAATGAGAGTAATGGACATGTTTAGGGTCAGTTTTGACTTGTGATTGTGAATAGGAGCATGAATGAGTGTTGGGATCTATTGGAGTATGTGATTGATGAGCATGAAGAGTGGAGGATAAAATCTACTTGTTGTACTTAGTAAATCCTGGTGTTATCTATGGATAGGTGCTTCCTTCTGCCTTGTGTGCACTAGAAGGGTTATTCGGGTATTGAGTCTTCCTTGTGTGGAGGTGAAGGTTTCTTCCCTATCCTTGTGTGGCAGGATTACATGTTCCTTGCTGGATTGCGGGACTACTCAAATGTATCTGTATGGAGAATCTACAGATGGGTTGTGTGAGGAATCATTTTATGTTGTCTAGAGTCATGTCTAATCCTTTTGTTGTCTTTACTTCCTAGTTGAACTTTGAAATATCACAAAAATATTTCTCTAAGTTGTTTTTTGAAATTGTTTTGATTATGTGCCTTTGAGTTCTTTTTTCAATAAGTTCTTAGAGATAGGTTTCCTTTATGTCATTTTAAAGTTTCATGTTGTGTATTGATTCTAGTAGGAACTTCTACCATTTGGTATATTGTGAACTTTTGAACTTCTAAGAATGTTTTAAAAAATCATATATGGGTATGTAGTGGTGTGTTTTATGTGCTGGAAAAACAAAAAAGAAAGAAGAGACAAAAGATACAAAAAGAAAATGTAAGCAAAAAGTACAAAAAGCAAAAGTAAAAAAGCAAAAGGTAAAAGCAAATTCATGTCACTACTACAACTAACTTTTGGTGTGCACTTTCATGTTGATTTGGTGTTGTAATTTACGTATGGAGTTGTTGCTTACAGCCTTGTTATCTTGTAATTGATGATAAAAGTGTATCCATTGGTCACCATTTACACAAAATTTACTAAAGACAAGAAGCACCACTTTCAAGTCTAGTAATTTTTTGTTTTGTTCATCCATTCTAGAGGTTTTCTTTAGGTATTTCTTTTGATGTGTTAAACCTTCTTTCTTGACCATTTAATTGCTTGCTTGTCTCCTTCATTGTCTCGATTGAAGTTGCGAGAAAACAATTGAAGGGAGGGGGGTTGAACAATATTTTCTCACTCTTTTTCGCGGCTAGAGGGCTAAGCATGATGTACGTAATCACTCATGAGTTAGTTGTACTTTAACTATAAACGCAATTCCATGAAGATCGTTTACAGAACTAACTTTATATTCTCCAATAAATGTATAAGCAGTAACATGTTAAAGATGTAAATGCTAGCTAAAGATTTAATCCTAACTTAAGCGTCTAGAAGGATTGTCTTCATCAAAAGATAGTTGTTTACAAAGAGGACTACAACACGCAAACAATTTTTATATTGGTTCACTCGTTATAGCTACATCAATTTCTCCTCTAAATTAACTTAGAGGGTTTCATTAAATATTCAATGAAGTACAAGTGAGTGATTTAAACCACTCTTAGTGTTCCTAATCCTATTGAGTAACCATTGTTACTTCTGACTAGTTGAGTCTAACTCACTCCTGATTGCGTAGTATTATTTACCACTCCTAGTATCCCTAGATTCTTCTAATATCACTTGTGATACATCGTCTAGTTGAGTATTTCCCACTCCTGATTGTGAAGTATTCTTCACCACTCCTAGTATCCTTGATCAGCGAATAACCTTCAATTACCCTAGACTAGTTAAGTATTCTCACCACTCCTGGTTTCTCAATCAACCAGTAGTTGTTAGTTACCTTTGACTGGATGAGTATTCCCACCACGAATAACCTAGATTGGATGAGTATTTGCACCACTCTTGGTAACCCTAGACGATCCTTATATCCATTGATACAATCTAGTTGAGTTTCACCTACTCCTGGTTGTGCAGTATTCTTCACCACTCCTGGTATCCCTAGTTAGTGAATAACCTTCAGTTATTCTGTACTAGTTTAAGTATTCGCACCACTCTTGGTACTAGACAATTTCGGTGTCTTTTGATACACTACCTAGATTTTCTTAACTCTCTAGAGCTAAGTTGTAAGTGTTTTGATTCTCTCCATAAATGCAATCAACAATTGCTTACAAGTCATTTAGACTATTACTCTCGTAGAGAGAATATGATTACAATACAATACAATCTAAACACTCACATGTGTTTCTCTTCTCACTTTTTTCTCTCATCTTATAAAAGTAAGCAAATAATACTATGAAGCTCAAGAGTGTTGCTTGACTTTTCTTTTTCTCTTTTTTCTCTCTCCTTATAGAGGTGAGTAGATATTATAATAAAACCTTAGAGAATTTCTCAATGTTTCAATCGATTACTCTCTCTTCTTTTGTTCAAGTGGATGTTCTGATAAAACTTAAGAGTATCCTTCTTTTCTTAAGCTCTTCTCTTTTTCTATTCCATGGTTGGAGCAATTTTTCTTTAATACCTTAAAGAGATTTCCTTACTTAATTGATGATGATATATCCTCACTGTTTCGGTAGAGATATGTGTAGGACTGAGAGATGTACCTTTCTGACGTGACTTTCCTGCTTTCCAATGCTTGAGTCGCCTGCTCCAAATGCTTTTACTCTTGACCGGGGGGTGAGGTACTTGGAAAAGACACTCTGACGCTCAAGTTGGACGTGGTTTAGTTAATTGTTTAACACAATTGAGTGTTTTGGATCTAGTTGAATGCACTTGGCTTTTGGCCTTGACCTTATATTTATAAGTCATCCATGGATCCTAAACTAGCACAAATCCAATAAAATAAAAACAAACTTACCTTTAGATTCGATTAGTTACTCATAAGCAACTTATCAATATCTTTAATCAGATATCTTTATTTTATCATTTGTTGGACTATTGGCCCAATAATAACTTAAACGCTTGCCCAATTATGGCCCAACATCAATAAAATAATTTAACCTGGTTGACGATTGTTGATGTAGTAGATGGACCGAATGGTCTTGGGTGTTAACTGTTTGGTCTATACTATATATCATACATATGCCCCCAAGTCCGAGTTAACCGTTCGGCTTTAGACAAGGTTAACTGTAGGACTTATATGAGCTTGAGAGAGGTCGTTCTCGTTGTATTGGGGAGCTTATTTTCAATGTGCTTTAAGTCATTCCTCTTCTTGGTCCGAACGATGGACTCTAAGCCGAGTGGCGACTAATGAGAGTTCTTTTTAGAACTTTTTCCCATGTTGAGCAATAGACGCTAAGATCTTGTTATCTGACTAAACCATCCCGGCAAGGTTGAACCGAGCGATGAGTGATGAAAGTTCTCTTGGAACTTATTCCTATGTTGAGCAGAGGCACTACAATTCTGTTATCTGCACAAGCTAGTTTAAGCTATAAAGACGGATAGCCAATCAACTGAAACCGCTTGTTATTTGATTGGACGTTTGAAGCCCAAAATGAGACATTTATATTAAGAGGTGTCCTTGGTGAGCTATAGGTGCTTTACTGTCTTGTGAACTGCAAAATAGATAAGAAGGTGGTCGTAATAATATTAATAGGCACAATCACTAAGAAGGTTCCTCACCAATTGATTTTAGACTAGGAATTCATTGAAAATGATCCTTAGGTTTCTTGGACGAGAACGAGAGTTCATTGAGAACGTTCCTCACCACTCGGTTTAGAACCAGGAGTTTGTCGGACAACATTCCCTAGGTTTTGCTGATGAGACTTTACCACTCGAAAAAATGTTCCCTGGGTCTTTTGGACGAGAGTGACATTCGCTGAGAACTTTTATCACCTCAGTTTGGACCAGGAGTTCTCAGAGAGCGTTCCCTGGGTTTTGTGGACGAAAGTGAAAGTTCATAGAGAACGTTCCTCACTACTCACTTTAGGACTAAGGTTTCTCAGAGAGCGTTCTCTAGGTTTTGTGGACGAGAGTGAAAGTTCACTAAAAACATTCCTCACCCCTCGGTTTAGGACTAAGGGTTCTCGGAGAGCATTCCCTAGGTTTTGTGGACAAGAGTGAGAGCTCACTTAGAACGCTCCTCACTGCTCGGTTTAGGACCATGGGTTCTTGGAGAGCATTCCCTGGCTTTTATGGACGAGAGTGAGAGTTCACAGAAAACGTTCCTCACCGCTCGGTTTAGGACCAATGGTTCTCGGAGAACGTTCCCTGGGTTTCTTAATATCGCCACGCAACCTGTGATTGAATGGAAATTGTCTAGCTTTATTTAAGGTACAAGAATTTCAAGAATGCCGAGAGATCTGTTGATAAATCAAAGTGGACTTTGATGTCGTTTCATAAACTGGGTTTTCGCGAAGATGAGATCTTGAACTGCTTTTGAACATTACTGCACTTGAAAATTCATTAATAGGTAGAAGCAGTTGTAAAAGCCGCAATGTCAGTATTGAACAAGAAAGGTCATATAGAAATTGCCAAGTTCAGGAAGCATTCACTACTCTTTTTGATGAAATTTCATGTACAGATGATGACCCATATAGTGTAGCTTGCGCTTTGTTGAAAGTTCCTGGTGTTGATCCGAAGTAGTAATGTCAAAACCGAGCATTCGTCTTGGTTCCTTGCGGTTTCACTGGGATGTCGCTCGCCCACGGTGGGCGCCAAAATGTTTCGGTAGGGATATGTGTAGAACTGAGATATGTACCTTTCTGACGTGACTTTCCTGCTTTGCAATCCTTGAGTCGCCTGCTCCGAACGCTTTCACTCTTGATCGAGGGGTGAGGTACCTACAAAAGGCACTCTGACGCTCAAGTTAGGCGTGGTTTAGTGAATTGTTTAACACAATTGAGTGTTTTGGATCTAGTTGAACGTACTTGGCTTTTGTCCTTGACCTTATATTTATAAGTCATCCATGGATCCTAGACTAGCACAAATCCAATAAAATAAAAACAAACTTACCTTTAGATTCGGTTAGTTACTCATAAACAGCTTATCAATATCTTTAATCAGATATCTTTATTTTATCATCTGGTGGACTATTGGCCCAATAATAACTTAAACGCTAGCCCAATTATGGCCCAACATCAATAAAATTTGTAGGTTAGACTCTTCTATTACTCGTATTTGGTTAAGACCGCTCGGTCGATTTGTGACTGTTCGATCATGTACTTTTGGTTTTGACTTTGGCTGTGTTGTTCGGTCTTTGCTGTACTCGGCCTATGTTTGGCCTCTACTATTGATGACCGCTCGGTCTTTCTATTATGTTTGTTTCAGCCGCTTGGATTGGCTATACATTGTAGCCTGTCTTTGGGTTTTGGGAATTAATTCAATCTCGAAGATTATTAAGATAATTTCTCTCTGTCTTTTCTCTCTTGTGTTTTTTCTTCTTTGGGTTCTGGGTTTTTTCTGTTTCTATGTTTCACGCGAACCCAACAATTGGCGCCGACCGTGGGGCTGTGAATCAAGAAATTCCAAAAACGATGTTAATCAAGTTTGACGTAGAGAAATTAAATGGATCAAATGACTTCGGGCTGTGGAAGATCAAGATGGAGACTATCTTGATACAACAGGGTTGTGATGATGCATTGAAGGGGGAATTGAACATGGATGCTACTTTGACGCAAGAAGAAAAGAAAAGAATGGTAGATAGGGCAAGAAGTGCAATCATACTGTGTCTTGGTGATAAGGCACTGAGGGAGGTTGCGAAGGAGAAGACTGCGGCTGTAATATGGGCAAAGTTGGAGTCATTGTACATGACAAAATTGATAGCTCATAGGTTGTGTCTGAAGTAACAACTCTATTCGTTCAAGATGACAGAATCAAGAACCATAGAGGAGCAGCTTGCAGAATTCAGCAAGATTGTTGATGATCTGGAGAATATTGAGGTGAGGTTGGAAGATGAGGATAAAGCTCTTATTCTCTTGAATGGACTTCCAAGAACCTTTGAGCATTTCAGGGATGCCTTGCTCTATGGTAAGGATCAGGTGATTAATAGAGGAGGTTGTGACATCAATTCGAACCAAGGAGTTTCAAAAGCTCCAAGATTTGAAGGCAACCGAGGAGGTGGCATCTGAGCTAATTTCAGTGAAAGACAAATGGAAGAAGCAGGCTGGAAATGGGAAGAAGTCGAAACCAGAAGGTACGAAACAGGTGAGATGTTTCAAATGCCAGAAGATTGGACATATCAAGAAGTATTATCCAGAGAAGGTTAAAACCGTTCGGCCACAGGAAACTGCTGATGTAGCATAGGCTTCTGAAGGATATGAATCTGCTGGTGTTCTGGTGGCTTCATCAAAAGATTCTCAAAGGAGCTGTGTCATGGATTATGGTTGTACCTATCACATGTGCCTGATGAAGGAGTTCTTTGAGAGTCTGAAGCAAAAGGAGCATGGAACTGTGCTGCTCGGTAATAACAAGGCTTGCCGAGTGCAAGGATTAGGGTCAGTAAGGCTGAAGATGTTTGACAACCGAGATATGTGCTGCAGGATGTGAGATATGTGCCTGAACTGAAGAGAAATTTAATTTCTATCAGTTTGTTTGATCTTAGAGGTTATTCCACAAAAGTTGAAGATGGAGTGATGAGAGTGTATTCTAGAGATTCTATGATTGTCAAAGGTAGAAGAAAGAATGACTTGTATATTTTGGAGGGTTCGACTGTCATTGGTCATGCCTCGGTAGCAAGTGAGAAGTCAGAGAGTACCGTTCGGCTTTCGCACTTGAGGATGAGACATATTAGTGAGAAGGGCCTTGAAGAATTGGAGAAGCAAGGTTTACTTCTAGGAGATAAGCTGAAGAAGCTGGATTCTGTGACCACTGTGTCTTGGGGAAACCACACAGAATACCGTTCGGCAAAGGGAAACACTTAACCGAACTACCATTCGAGTATGCTCATGCTGACTAGTGGGGGCCTACAATAACTCAAACTCATGGTGGAGGAGCGTATTTCCTGAGTATAATTGATGATTTTTCAAGAAGAGTGTGGATCTACGTTCTGAAAAATAAGTCTGAAACATTTCAAAGGTTCAAGGAGTGACATACTCAGACCAAGAATCAATTGGGGTGTAAGTTGAAATGTCTCAGAACTGACAATGGTTTGGAGTTTGTTTTAGAGGAATTTAATGAGTTCTGCAAGGTTAAAGGAATCAGGAGGCACATGACTGTGGTGGGAACTCCTCAATAGAACGGTCTGGCCGAAAGGATGAATAGAACAATTCTGGAGAGGGTTCGGTGCATGCTGCTTGGATCAAGGTTATCAAAGGCTTTCTGGGAGAGGCTGCCAATACAGACGTATACCTGATTAATAGGAGTCCATCTTTGGCTCTCAATCACAAAACAACAATGGAAGTTTGAAGTGGACGACCAGCAGATTACTCAAACTTGAGGGTGTTCGGTTCTTTGGCGTTTGCGCATGTGAAAGGGGATAAGCTGGAGGCCCGAACGGTAAAGAGTGTATTCCTTGGAAATGCTGAAGGACTGAAGGAGTTAAGGGATACAGGCTATGGAGGTTAGATACTAAATCGTCCAAGCTGATCATTAGTAGGGATGTCGTTTTTGATGAAACGAGAATGACAATGCATGCTGAAAATCCTGGATGCAAGAAGAAGATGCTCGTTGAGGTGGAACATACTACTGATGGAGTCGTTCGGTCATTGACTGAGGAAGACCGAACGGGTGAAGTGTGAGACGAAATCGTTCGGTCATTAGATGAGAACTAAACGGGTGAAGGGCAAAGACAGTCTATCACAGATCTTGGTGATGATACAGATGGTATATCTGGTGATGTGAGTCACTCAAGAGGAGCTGGTGTTGAATTGAGGAATTATCAGCTTGTCCGTGATAGGGAAAGGAGGATATCTAAGCCAACCAAACGGTTTGGAGAGGCGGGTTTAATTTGCTACACTTTGAATGCTGCTGAAGATGTTGAAAGCTCGGATGAACCAAGAAGTTACAAGGAGGCTCTTCACAGCAGCGACGACATCTTTGGCAGGGTGCTATGGAGGAAGAGCTGAAGACGTTGAGGAAGAATAGCACCTGGAGATTGGTGGATCTGCCAAAGGATAAGAAGGTTGTAGGTTCCAAATGGATTTTCAAGAAAAAGGAAGCTATACTAGGGGGTGAGAAAGCAAGGTACAAAGCAAGACTTGTTGCCAAAGGCTTTACTCAGATTGAAGGTATAGATTATCATGAGATTTTTTCTCCTTTGGTGAAACATTGTTCGGTCAGAGTTCTAATGGCTATAATAACTCACCGTAATTTGTACCTGGAACAATTAGATGTGAGGACTGCGTTTCTGCATGGAGACTTGGAGGAAACTATTTATATGAAGCAGCCGGAGGGATTTGCTTCGGATGATAGGGTGTGCCTATTGCAGAAGTCTCTGTATGGCTTGAAGAAAGTCCAAGGCAGTGGTACAGGAAATTTGATGATTTCCTAATAAAGCTGAACTTCAAGCGGTGCAATTATGATGATTGCGTGTATACTCTGAACCGTGACAGTGAGGTATTATATCTTCTTCTATACGTGGATGATATTCTGATTGTCAACAGTGACAAGAGCATGATTCATGAGATAAAAGCAAAATTGGGTGGTGCTTTCGAGATGAAGGAGCTAGGAGAAGCAAGGCGGATCTTGGGCATTGACGTAGAGAAAGATAAACTGGGGGGAAACTTGTTTCTATCTCAAAAAATTTATTTGCAGAAGGTGATTTCAAGGTATCAGATGACTGAATCCAAACCTGCTAGCACACCGATCGGTCAACACTTGAAACTCACTAACAAGCAATGCCCGAAAACTGAGGATGAAAGGAGGAAGATGGAATCTGTTCCGTTTTCAAATGGGATTGGGAGCATCATGTATGGCATGGTCTGCACAAGACCTGACCTGGCGCATGGGGTAAGTGTTCTCAGTCGGTTTATGGTTGATCCTGGACAAATCCACTGGGAAGCGTTGAAGTGGATGCTTAGATACATAAGGGGGTCTCTTGATACTAGATTACTCTTCCAAAATAACTTTCAAGGTGGAGGTTATATTGAAGGTTTTGTTGATTCAGATTTTGCCGGGTGTTTGGCCACAAGGAAATCCCGTTCGGGATATGTGTTTACACTATTCGGAACTACTGTAAGCTGAAAGTCTACATTGCAATCAGTTGTTGCTCTTTCAACCACTGAAGCTGAATATTGTGCACTTGCTGAAGGGGTAAAGGAGGCACTGTGGTTAAAAGGCTTGATTCGGGAATTGGGTATTAATCAAAAGACCGTCCGGGTTCATTGTGACAATCAGAGCGACATACAGTCAGAGAAAGGAAAGCTCTTAGAAAAGAAGAAATTATAAGAGCTAGAGAAGAGGATGATAAAAGAGAAAGGGAAGAAAATAAAAACAGAAAGAAAGAAGAGTTTGAAAGAAGAGAAAAAGAGAGGGAAAAAATTATTCTCAAGGAAGAAATGCTATTGAGGACAACTTTCACTCCCATAAATGCAATTGATCCAAGAATCCTAAGGAGAGGTTTTAAATCCTTTATCTCTTCTCCAATTATCTTAAAATCTTTCTTTTTAGGCTTAATACCCTATTTTGTCCCCAGTTTCGCTCGAAAATGTCAAATTAGTCCATCCTTTAAAAAATGCGTCAATTATGTCCTCACTTAATAAAATTTGCATCAATGAAATCCCTTCCGTTAAATCCGTACAAACGGCGTTAATTATTTTGCATCAAGATAATTAACGCCGTTTGTACGGATTTAACGGAAGGGATTTCATTGATGCAAATTTTATTAAGTGAGGACGTAATTGACGCATTTTTTAAAGGATGGACTAATTTGACATTTTTGAGCGAAACTGGGGACAATATAGGGTATTAAGCCTTCTTTTTATTTCCAAACATTCATCTTGAAAATATTTCAACTTCCATTCCATTCTCCATTAATTTTAGCTTCTTTGATTTCTCCACATTATACTTTGAGATAACGTTACCTAGGTTACAATTAACTTAAAGTGGAAGCCAACAAAAGAATTTCCTAATTCTCTTAAAATCAATTTCCATATGCTTTAAAGAAAATCAGGAAATCAATATGGAGAAAGATGTGTTTAAGAAAACCTTGTCTTTTAAACCATCCTCAATACTCAAGACTACTTCGTTTAATTTTGTTTGTTTAAACTTCAAAACCAAAGATGATGTAGACGAACTTGTCTGAACAAGTAAATGATGGAGTGAAAAGAAAGATAGTGTTAAGAGAGGTAGAAAACTCCCTATTCAAGATTAGAGTGATTTAAAAGCTTGCATGAGAAAAAAGTTTCTTCCTCCTTCATTTAAGAGAAATCAAGAGATGAGAGAATTCATTAAAGTGAGCAAGTCAATCATTAAAAGTCTAGATGGGTTCTCTCATAGGGAAATTGAGTTTGAAGAACAACTTGGAAGGCTCTATGATGAGAAAAAATTAGAAGGAGTGAAGAGAAATTAAAAGGCTAGAAAAGAGAGAAAGAGAAGAAAGAGAAGCTCTTTGAGAAAAAGTAATTAGAGAAGATGAAGAGAAAATAGAAGAGCAAGAGAGAAAAGAAAAAGAAAAGAGAGAAAAAGACAAGCTTGAGAGAAGAGACAAGGAGAGGAATGATATCAATATCAAGGAGGATGTATTGAGGGCAACTCCCAATCCCATAATTATAATGGAACCAAGACTTTTAAAGGGAGGTTTCCAATCCTTCAACTTCTCTCCAATTATCATTAAGTTTTCAAATTTTAACTTCTCTTTTGAATAAGTTGCAATTTCATCCTTTACTATGCTACATTTTTCAAAATAGGGCAACTCAAATCTTGAGTTATTGTTACCCATGTGGTTACTATTAATTCAAGACAAAAGCAAAGGATCTTATGAATTACGACTTATAATTTTTCTCAAAAATATAAATCAAAATATAAGGAGTCTTTATTCTAAAGATGTTTTCCTATATAAATTTTCTGTTATAACAGTATTAATTAGAGTTATGTTTGATACTTATTACATATTAATATTTGACCCACGAGGGATGATTATGAACCTCAAAAGAAATAAAGTCATTCCAAGATGGCCTCCTCCCAAGATTTTTAGGAGCATCTTCCACAATAAATTCAGACATCCTTATAATAAAAGACGACCCACCAGATTTGAGGACAAATCCTTCTCAAGAGAGAGGGGATGATGGAATACGGCCCAACAATGGACCTAATAAAGGACGTGGCTGCTACGTGTAAATTGATCCTCTAGAGGTGCCTAATTATCAGGCCAGTGGTTAGGCATTGTAGGAAGGCTTGAATCATTCTATAAATCCACCTTTCTAACCCCATTGTATATACTTTAAGTTTTATGTAATGAATTGTTGTCGAGATGACTCCAGCCTCATTATGCTCATTGTCACCAGCCAGAGAGAGACCTCAACCTCCTCTAGCCACCCTTCCTTAGTTAGGAACTCTAGCTAAGCACCGAGATACTTCACCACACACCAAACACCTTCACCAAACCATCTACTTTAATCTTCAGTTTTGTTTGTTACTCTTTCGCTGCATCCTTTTTTAGTTTCTATTTGTTCAAGTGGCATCGTAGCTTCAATTTAGATTTAAATCAGATTTATCCACTTCAACCACCAAACACCGCTTCACCTAATTTTCATTTGTTTTAATAATGTTGCGTCATTTAACTCTGGAAGATGCTCTTTGAAGGTTCCTTTCTAGTTTTGGTTATGGATTAACTTGGAGCGTTCTTCCATCACTTTGACTCATGTGATCAATTATGCATGTAGATTAACATTGTGATAACTTGTTATAGTGTAAAAATATTAATCATTACTTTTACTTGTGTCGAAGATAAATGACATAGATAAACATAAATCACAACAAGAATAAAAAGAACACAAAATTTATTCATGTAACCTCAACATCCAGAAAAGAAATTGCAGTAGAATCAACTTAGAGGCTTATCACTCCTTAGAATGTATAAATAATATAAAAATAGAAGAAGAGAGGTTCAAGAACGTAAAATATGAGGGAGATGACAAAATTAGGTCCCCCAAGGATTCCTAAGCTCCTTAATGTGTTTCTCTGAGTCTCTTCATATAGATTTTATTCCGAATTAATTTTCATATCAATATTTAATCAAAGAAAAAGAACATCATTCAAAACTAATCCACCTTTATAAAATGAAGATATTGCGAATTTTATTTATTTATTTTGAGTTAATATTTTGAATTTACAAACAAAACAAATAAGAAAAAATCACTAAAATAAAATAAGTTAGAATGTATATTATATCATCGTGCTACTTAAATACTTTAAGAATTTTTTTTCATATTTTCTAAACATATTTCTGATTCTCACACATTCTCACACTTTTATATATATATATATATATATATATATATATATATATATATATATGAGACTTGTTAATTTATGTAATATCTTTTAAATTTTAGTTGACAAAAAAATCTCTATTCATAAAAAAAAACATACTTTAAAAATAGGGATATTTTAATAATTTTTATTTTTAATTTAAAATAAAAAAGTTAAAAAATTAAAAATTATTCAAATATTCTTAACCTTAAAACTTAGAATCCATAATATATAAGGATATTTTTATTAACTAAAATTCAGTATACATTTTCACACTTTTATATATATATATATATATATATATATGAGTTTGTTAACTTATGTAACCTTTTAAAGTGTACCATATCAGAAATTATTCAAATATTCTTAACCTTAAAATTTAAAATACACTTTAAGAGGTTATATAAGTTAACAAATTCCTATATATATATAATAAATTTTATCTTTTATAATATAATAAACCGAACACCAAATTGCCAAACCAATGCCCAACTTAAAACAAATCTACTATCTATAGTACCACAACATTCATCACACCAATAAATAATAATATGTACAAGATAACTTTGATAACTTTTTATTAAAACATTATCTCACAATACAAAACCGAAAGCAAATAGTTAACTCCTCCTTATTAAAACACCACAAACCAAAGGAAAAGTAGTTAGCTCCCTAGATTTTCCAATTTAGCTCTTGCACTCAATACTCAGATATTATTATTTCTTTTTTCAAGCCATCCTTCTTCCATCTCAAACTCATAGTATCTGCTCTTTTCTGTTTATCGTCACCTAGTTGAACCTAAAACAAATAGTTTACCTCTGAATAATAATCTGTCTATATTTCTTTTTATCTTTTTATACTAATTATCCACCTCCTTAAATCTATTAAATTCTTATAATTTCATTCAATGTAATCTCAAATCACTTGTCGTCTAAATTCATTCTTTGCATTTTAATACTAATCAAGTACAAATTCATTGCCTTCCAAAACCTAATTTTCTTGCACCCAACATTTTAATACTAATCAAGTACAAATTCAACTTAGTGATGTCAAAATGGGTTAGAACTCTCGGGTTAGTCCAGCCCACCACGAATTCGGACTGGATTGAGTTTGAAAAAAATATATTTTTTTTATGCGGGTCAATTTTAACTTGACTCACTTAAACCTGATTCATCCAAGTTGAACTTGTTATGAATCGAGTTGGTTCATCAACCCACCCAATTTTATTTTATTAACTTATTAACTTATAAAATCCTAAAAAATATTCTCCTCACTGTGACTCTGCAAAACGAAACCTCGTATTGCTCTCATTGTGAATCATGAATGTGTTCTGCTCTCACAGTGCTCTCATTTCATTGTTGATCATCTCCAACCCTTAACCCAGGTCAGTTATTGCATTCCCTCATGTACCAGTGCTCCTGTTTCATTCCCCAACCCATGATTCAGTGTTAAAGAAAAATAGTGGACAACCTATTATGTATTAGCCCTTCAAGCGTACACTAAAAGCCAATTTGACAATATAGAAGTTCTAAAATCAAAGTAACTACTATAACAATGGAGGGTTTCCATGCACTTAAAAGAAAAATAAATGTGAAATATCTATAGTTATGTTCTTAATATCTAAGCAATAAAATTACTTTCCTCTCCTCTCTGGTTACTTCTTCCATGGTTTCAAAACATTATTATTTCCAAACAATAAACTTCGAAATGCTACTGGTGCAAATTAGTTCCTCTGCTGTAAGTAGTTAATATGATTATATATAGGTTTGATAGGAAATAATTGAAAAATATGTCAATATTAATTATATCTTTTCTGGCAGTAATTTTATTAAATTGCTTTAATAAATCTGTTAAAAGTTATTTAAATCAATAAGGGACAAAAAAATATGAATATAAGAAACTTATTTTTATGTTTTTTTGTGTTTATTTTTGGATGACATTTAGATTGTATTGTACTTTTTTTTTGAATTGTCTTGAGTTTAACATCATTTTAGGAGTGAAATTTATTTAAATTTGAATTACAAAAAAATTGTAATTTTTTTTATTTAAAAAAATTGTAATTAACTAAGTCAGTGAGCTAATCCGTTTAACCTACCAACCCGCGGAGAATTGAACCAGGTTCGAATTTTTCTGGTTCTCTAATAAGGGTGTTGCTCCCTCCACCACCCCAACTTTCTCTCTCCACCTCCCCAATTTTCTTTAATTCCAGTTATATCCTCAGGTTAAAATTTTTTACTTTTACTATTTTAATATTTTAATTTATTTAAACCTAATTTTCCTATTTACTCCCTACACCTACCATTCCATCTTCCATTTCCGTTTAACAATCTCTCTTCCGTCTGCAACCCTTTTCTCCTCTCTTCTCTGTTTTCACTTCTCTTCCTCCATTTCTTTCATTCTTCATTTTCCTTGGAGGACCGTTTGGTGTGGAGCAGCCGTTGGTGAAGAGGAGCCGTTCATCTGGCGTGGAGGAGCGTGGATCTGCGGCGTCCAGGTTGGTTCTCCGTCCACCATTCTCTGTGCTTTCTGTTTCTGTAATGTCGCGCGTCTGAACAGTGTCCACGAAAGGCCAAAACGGAGTGGGAAATCCGTTTGCCTTCGACGGATGTCCGACTTCCGTCGACGGATGTGGGATATCCGTTGAAGGCCAATCGGATATCCCACATCCGTTTTGGCTCTCGGATGGTGCATTTTTTTTCTTTAATATTTTAATTGTTTTTATAATTATTATAACTGCAATATATATTTTATATATTTTTTGTTAATTTTTTTTAAATATAGTTATTTCATATATATATATAGTTATTTTTAGATTTTCTTTAACTTAGATTATTATTTGAATATTTTATAAATTTTTTTATTGTAGTTTCTAAATGAATTGACTAAGTTTGAATTAGATACGAAAACTTTTATATATTTAAATTATTTTTATTTCTTCAAATAAATATTATTAATTTAATTGTATTTAATATTAGTAAATTTGTATTTGTATTTAATTTATTTATAATAAATTTGTATTTGTAATAATAATTAATTTAATAATAATTAAATGGAAATGTATTTAAATATATTTTTTTAATTAATTAGCTAATTGTTTCTTTTATTTAATTTTTGTTGTAGTTAATAAATTAATTATTATTAGTTTAATTTATTTTGAATTGCATTTTTTATAGTTTATTAATGATATTTAAAACAATAATTTTCTTAATTTTTGAAATTAAACAAACAAATTATTGTTAGAAATGGCAAGAACATGTGGTACATCTTTTAGTTCTCGAGGTGAGAGTTCTCGAGGAGAGAGTTCGTCGCAGGGCGAAGCTTGGAGAAGACCTACCGTTTCTGCTCGTAGAAGTCATGCAGCTCCTATCCAGGATGACCCCATAGCTGAGGAGTGAGCCGTTGAGGAACAAACATATGAGGCGTATGAGACTCATGGTGAGGAGAATGCATTTGAGGCCCCTAACGACGATGACGATGAGGAGGAGCATGCGGATGTTGATGACATACAAGAGGATGTCGGTGGATTTCCTGGAGGTCCACGTGATCATTCATTGCTGACGCACTATGTTCAACATGTAGCTTATGCTATTTCCAAAGGCCGAGTGAGTGCAAAAATAAAATTTATTTTATTATTTTTTTAATAGAAATTTTATTAAATATTGATGTGTAGGATCGAGGGGACACACTGAAGTTGATCTCCCACGGAAAAAAAGTAAATAAGTTAGGACCATGCCACGAGGGAATTCAAGACATTGTGTTGAATTCCAGTTTGATGCCTCTTACAGGGATTTGTTATGATTACGTTGATAAGGGGTTACTCTTGGGATTCATAGAGAGGTGGCATTTTGAGACCAGTAGTTTCCATCTCCCTATAGGGGAGATGTCGATTACTCTTGATGACGTCTCGACATTACTTCACCTGCCCGTGATGGGATAAATGTGTGATTTAGAGGAGTTGGAGTTTGAGGAGGCTCGTACAACCCTTGTGCAACTGCTCGGCGTTGATGGTGGCACGACAGGTGCTGAGATGGAGGACGCACGTGGTCCGAAAGTCAGACTCAGCTGGCTTAGAGAGATATATGTTCAGAGGTGTGAGTCGCAGCATTGGGACTATGCTGCTAGAGCATATTTGTTGCATCTAGTAGGATGCACGATTTTTGCAAATAAGAGTGCTAGTTCCATACGCGTGTCTTACTTATTGTTATTTAGAGACATACACGCGTGTAGCAGATATGCTTGGGGTGTTGCTGCACTCGCCTATTTGTACGAGCAGCTCGGGGATGCGAGTCTCGCCTCCACAAAGCAGATGGCTGGATATTTGACTCGATTTCAAGTACAGTTATAACTTTGACATTTATTTCATGTATTTATTTCCATGTTCGAAGATGGATGTAATTTAATTGAATAATTATTTTTTTAGAGTTGGATATACGAACATTTCCCTGGCATGGGAAGGAGGCGGTTGGTGACTTCTTACGATGATACCACACCACGTGCCATGAGGTGGCAGAGCTCTAGGCAGAGTTCCACTCTCGCAGAGATTCGGTCACAGTTGGACGCGCTGACATACAATGGAGTTGTATGGCATCCGTATGAGGGGCATCGGGGCATTCAGCCATTCTTCAGCATCTGTATGTATTCTGGATGGATTCGGATTGGTGACACCCTTTGTCGTCATTTGCCTGAGCGTGTGCTGAGGAAATTTGGGTTTCAGCAAGACATTCCACGATCACCGACTACGGTTCCAGATGCAGATGTAGTGGCCATTGATCATGTTTGGTTGCACTTTAGAGCTCACGTTGTGAGTAATGTCAGACATGCAGCATCCCCTTCTGACTGTGTCGATGGGTACATTCAGTGGTTCAGGAGGGTTTCGCATCCTTATATTATTGTTGCTGCAGATAACGCACGACCGGCTCTTGCGCCTAGACAGCGCCCCGATGTTCCACAGGAGGCACGACCCCATCGTAGATCGTCTCCACCTTCACCATCTGGCGCCCTGGTATGTTATTTTTCATTGCTTATATTATTAAATTTTGATCACCTTATTTATTTAATTGTTTGATATAATTATAATGCAGGCTAGATTTAGGCGAATGGCGAGAATGTTACAGTCCTTGATATCGTGTCGTCATGTGACCGAGGGTACTGTTGCACATCAGGTGTCAGTGGACCTGCTTTAGATTGCTAATGAGGGCATCGACGAATATTCCCCGACTAGGAGAGGGCAGAGGCATGTGCGTGGTAGACGGTCGACGTCTAATTGATACGACTTTGTATTTCATTTTTTCATTATGTATTACAGGACTTTATATTTCTTTTTTCTCATTATGTATTATTTGACATCATATTTTCTTTGTATTTGTAATAGACATTTATAATTTCTTATAATTTCAATGTTTTCATTTTGAGTTACATGTTGTTTTATATTGGTTATATAGATGATCAAATATTTATATGTTTAAGTGAAAAAAAAATAAGAACTTAATTAACAACAACTAATATAAATATCATGAATACTGATAATATAAATATCTTCATACATAAATAAATACTACATAAATATCACGAATAATAATAATATAAATATCATGAATACTGACAATAAGTACTTAAATAACAAAATATAATAGTGTATTTTTACATATCTTCATTCATAATATAAATATCATGAATCACCTAAGTCAACATAAGATGTTGTTATGTCCATCAACTGTTCAAATGCGTGTATCCTACTAGTATAAATAGATGACCACGCTCGTGCCTCAGGATAACAGTGGGTTGAGGACATGATATTCACCATGGGCAACGGACAACCTTCTTGTAGCTTAACCTGCATTATACAAATTACAATAATTAATTGAGTGATAAGTAATTTTAAAATGAAATCATAAAAAGATGCACTTACCTGCACAAAATGACATCCATGAACATGTCCTATACAATTAAGCGATGTTGAATGATATCAGAAGGTGGTGTGAAACGTAGTGGAAAGATAGTATAATTTTGAGAGTATGACAAACACACTAAGATAACGTTATATCGGTTAACAATTGCATAACAAATGTCTGGTAATGTCATCCATTTGCTCATGTTAGCCTGTTATGAATAAAAGTTGTTAGAAAAAAAAATGTAATAAATAGACTACATAAAACGGGAAACACTTACCACCAACAGTGATTGCACCAACAAAGAGTTCCTCAGTTCTTCTAGTCTATCATAGCCTCCTACTAGGCTTGCATATTCATCACGTCATGCACTGAGTTCTTTGTACAACTCATTCCTGACAACGGGCCATGAATCTTCTCCGAGTCCCAACAACGCAGCAATGCATCTATACCCACAATGACCATCAGCCACAACATCAACAACGTCCACAATGAAGGGGTGAGTAGTAGAATGAAACTGGTCTATCATTGGAACTCTCCTTTTCTTCATTGCTTTTGGCTTTGATTGTAATTTACTTCTCATAGATGAAGATTCTATGGTTGAATGAAAGGCGTCCACATACTCAAAATATGATGGATCCCGCGTAGTAGACCTTTCACTTCGTTTAACTTTACTTTTTTGTGCACCCTTTGTCTTGACTTTATGTAATGGAGGGACCATTGATGTCAATGTAGGATAAACAATCTCAAGTAACTTCTGCTTGATGGTGACTTTACCGCCAACGTCAACCTCATTGAATCGTTCTTCTACTTGTTTCAACTCATCTTTAATGGATAATTGAGGCTCAGTTTCATTTAATTCAACATTTGATAAATGCAATCTTCGCCACATGATACGAAATTCAACTATAGGGATCATCCTAGGATCATATCGTGCTAATTCACATGCACATGGGACACCAAATGTACGTCTCAATACGCATCCACACTTTGAGGAGTTCAATCCTATCTGCTGCACTATTTTCAATTCCTTAGCAATGAGATCCAATGCATATCGAGACACACGTCCAATAAGTTCTCTATATCTGTAGCCTTTAAAATGGTCACTCGTGAGCAACAAACTACTTTCAAATGACGCCTTAATCTTGTTGTGTTGTAGGATAATGACGTTATGAATATTATCCCAACAAGAACACAAATCACTCATACTATTGCCCAGAACTTTCTTCAGGCTCCAATGAGTAGATTTAGACCTGAAACAAAAAAAAAACCTTCAACAAGTGCAAATAAATATTTATCTACAAAACAAATAAATAAAATAACATTACAACATACCTATTTGTGGTTGTGTTCCCTAAATGCATTACTTTGTTCGTCCAGAACTTTACAAAGTATGTGCTGTACGAAATAATCCAAGTCTGATTGACATATTCAAATAACAAAGGCCATGAACTGCTTGCGTATTGAAAACCATTCACATACTCAGCAAACAAGTTTTCATCAGCACAATCCATCACATTTTCCCATGCATCCATCAACACTTCCCAAACCTCAGTAGAATGAACTAACATTTTGCATTTAGCTTTAACATTTTTAAGGATGTGGAACCGACATAACATCTGATATGACTCAGGGAATACATTTGCTATGGCATTCATCAAAGCCAAGTCTCGGTCAGTGACAATGACTTTAGGACCACCCTCAGATGTTAAAAATAAACCTTTCAGCTTTTCCAAAGCCCATGTGAAATTACTCTGCCTTTCAGTAGACAAGAAAGCAAATGCTGCTGAGAAGGTTAACCCTGTAGACGTCATACCCACAATCTCAAGCAACGGAAGTCTATATCTATTTGTTTTATATGTGGAATCCATCATAAATACAACACTAAATGAGTTCAACAATTTGACCGCATCAGGATGTGTCCAAAACAAGTCAGTAACAACCTCTGAATCATCAGCACACCTACTCTAGTGAATGTACTTATCCCGATCCAACAACATCATAAGTTGTTGTAGTTCAGTTCTGGACCCTCTTAATGATCGTTTATACGCATGCCTTGCGTTGTAGATTTGTTTAATCGTTGTGACATTTCGATCATTATTTTGTTTGAGTGTTAATAAAATATTTGCAGGTGTAACTTTACTCTTTGTCATATCAACCAGTAATGACTTCTCACTCATATTTAACCTGCCAGCATAAGGGTGACCAACTAAAGTTTCAGCCAACTCATGGTTGTGATGTCCACACATCACCTTCAACACCCATCCGGTCCCATCTGAACATGGTTTACCCTTTAATCTAAACGGACATTCACATTTTCGAGTGCCGTATACATTAGCCACTGCATCAGCTTTGTATTTGCTATATTTTCCCCCTCTTTCACATCCAAGTATGACGAACGTTTTTCTTCCCCGTACACCAGTAGCTATGTCAGATCTTACTATTACCACAACAAATCCTAAATCATAAGCCATCCCTCTTACCCATTGAATTAAGTGCTCCCGTGAACAAAATATTTCATTTGTTGTAAATTTATTTGTTAAATCCCTCTCTACAACTTTGCTAATTGATGAAGACAAATCAGATTTCAAACTACAACCAATTTCAAAATCCAACAAAAATATAATGAGCCTTATTAACATAATTAATAATTAATCAAACAAATATAAAAATATTAATATAATTAAATTATATATTTGATATAAATAAAATAATAAGTAATTTTTTATATAATTATAAAATTGTTAAATAATTAAAGATACAAAAATCATGTATTAAAAATATATATTTTACAAAATTATTACATTTAAAAACTAATTATATATAACATCCAAAATTAAAAATTTAAATATAAACTAATATAAATATACGTTATTAAAATACATTAAAAATATATTCAAAAATAATAAATCAAAATATTTAAATTAAATTATTAAAATATCTAATAAAATAATAAAACAAACCCAAAATAAAAACGAAACCTTTAACGGAGGACATCCGTTGAAGGATGTCTTCCGTTAAAGGTTTCACTTTTAGTTTAGGGTTTTATGCGAGGGTTTATTGTACTACGCACCTGGAGGAAGCACCACAAACGCACTACACCACTTCACGTATTTCACCACTTCACGCACTGCACTACGAGAGCAACACTATACCACCACAAGAGGAAGATTGCTTGATAATTCTTTCCACCACCACCAACCTTTGCAACTTGTAGTATCTCACACCAGAGAGAGGAATAAGTATAATGTTAAAATGAAAGAAAAGTATTTTACTCATGCAAGGGACTAGATAGGTTATTAGTGAAATAAGCTATGAATGAGTAAAATTAAAAAATAATAACCCTAAAAATAAAATTTTACTGAGGGGCAACATAGTAAAGGGGAGGTGGAGGGAGAAAGGCGTGGTGGTGGAGGGAGCAACACCCCTCTAATAAATGAGTCGGGTTGGGTTGGTCCACTAAGTGACCAACTCGTGATGGACCGGACCGAGTCAGGCCCGGGTGGCCCGTTTTGACAACACTAGTTCAATCGAATATCTTTTACTAAAAACTAAAGTTTTGACCAATTGAACTATAATACAAATTTGGTCATCTTAACATTTTAATAATTTTAATACACATATTCAAGATCTCATCAAGATATTAAAATTTTGAATAAAACTTAACAAATGTTCTAAAAGTTAATTGAATCCAAGACATTACTAACTTCACCCAAGTATGTTGTTGTAGATCATAATTATAAATTAAAATATATTATTTAATCTTTTTAATTCTTATTTTAATAAATAATTTTTTTTCTTAAAAATGATGTAACATTCCAATTTTAGTAGTTTACAATTTATAAAATAAGATGTTATAAAATTGATCAAACAAAACATATTTGTGTTAAACTTATAAATATAATATTAATATAGTTATCTAAAATAAAATAATCATAATAATAATATATATTTAAAACAACTAAAGATAACCACTAGACAACCAAGAAGAAAATCTTGCTACATCATCATCTTTTACAAGAGATGCTTCAATACCTATCATTCATCTGCTTACACCAATAAGCTGATAATCACAAAAGAGACAACATAAACCCAATCAAACACCACATAAAACAAATAAGTGTGGTTTCCTAACCAAACCAAAACGCTTAACACATCCACCATTTGTGAAACATACATGATGAATGCGACCATTTGTTTCAATGACTTCAACATCAGATATTGCAAACATTGTTCCAACTACACCAAACCTTTCCTCTTGACTATATTTTGGCACTACTAGTTGCACTTCCTTACAAGAACAATCTTAACGATGTGCTTCTCCCCTGGTAGTTGAAACTCTCTACCTCATGTTCAAGTTCAAACCTTCCACCCATGTGAGCCACTTAACTTAGAACAACCTTATACTCATGACTTTGATTAATGTTATTGCTGAGAATATCCAACTATCGCCTACTGATATGGATCTAGGGACAAAACTCTTAGTATGTTTCCTTATCATTAAAAGACTATTTTTCCTTCTTACAAAGAAAAATCTACCTAGCCTGAATGATCTTCAAAGCTTTGCCTCATCTTAGCCTCCCACTAAAGATTTTCCTTTCTGTTACACTTCATGGCTTATACCTTTTTTAGCTTTAACCTTAAACATTCCTCAACTTCTCACCTTCAGGCCTCAAACATTGCCTAGATGTAAAATCAAGTTCATTTCTCAAACCTTCCTACATAAGCTTGCACTAACATCTCCCCTTATTCTGACCTATGAACTAAACTCCTATTGCAAAACTTGTGATATCTAATGTCAAGAACCTATTCTTGAAGCTTCCTCAACCCAAAACATTGCTTCTAAACTCCAACATCTTTCCCCATCCTTTGAAACCCAAAACTCATATTTTCTAACTCCCAAACTCCAACACACTACATCTCCCTATTTTCCTCAAGCTACTTTTGTTGGCTTCACAATCTCTTACTAGAGCTTCATTTTCCTCTCCCTCAAGCTACTTTGGTATATTGTGATAATGTTAATGTCATTTATATATTTGGTAATCATTTGCATCATCAACACAAAAACATATTAAGCTGGATATTCACTTTGTTTGAAAAAATGTAGAACGTGGTCAGACACGAGTTCTTCATGTTACTTCCTACCACCAGATCGTTGACATCTTCACAAAAGGCCTATCTCGAGTTCTTTTTTATGATTTTTAGACTAGTCTAAACATTCATGAGGCTCCCGTTGAAACTACGTGGGTATGATAGAATTTAAATTATTCTTCTAAAATTAAGTCAATTAGCAATTAATCTTTGGTAATTAAACTAACCAAATTCTTGTAATTAGGTTATTAAATTTCCTGTGCACACTCTTTCTCTCTTACGGTGTGTATGCAAAGCTCCAAAATGATGTGAACTTTCTAGTGATGTTATGTAGATGATCAACTAATAAAAAAAGTGATCTCAAAGAGATAGAATATTTGTAAACTTTTATTAATGTTTGAATTATAAATAATAATATATTTAGGAAAGTTGAAATATTTTTTTCAAAATGAAATTTGTTAAAATTCAAAGAAATTATGTTTCATCAACAAAAATATGCTACTAAGATGTTGAAAAAAAATTAATATGAAAGATTGTAATGCACAACAATTCCAATATAGGTGAATATATGTTAAACTGTTTTTCGTCGCGCAAAAACAGAACAAACTCAGTTTCCCCACTAATGTAGTAAAGGGATAACCAAGGATCAATCCAAGGACTCAACTATGATTAAGTTTCAGAATGTAGAGTTTAGTCTTGTATATTTACTACCTAATTATTAACTACTAATGCAAGGTGGGGAAATGAAATAGGAAACAATGAAATTAAAGAGAAAAGAATAAAGAAATCAAATCTGTATAAAAGAAAAATCAAGAAATAAAATGCAAAGAAATAAAAAAAACTGAAACCTAAGCTAAAGTATAAAATGAATGCATAACAAAACAAAACCTAAACTAAAATGAGAACTGAATGCAATTAAAACTAACCTATGAATGCTAACAGTTAACAGTGCAAGGAAACCAAAACTAAAACTGAACAAGATACTAAGATGCCTAAAAGAAGTGGTATATACATGTATCAGAACCAAAAGAGTGGACATCCAACATCTAATCTACTGAACCTAATCTATATTCACAGGAAGACAAAAATCAAAGTAAGAAGTATGGGCTAAAACAGAAATCTGTTACCAATAAGGAGTATTGGTAAATCTTGAAGAAATTTGTTTTGATGATGCTACAAGAAGTTTTAGTTGAAGAAGATATTAGAATTAGTTAAAAGCAATTTGTAGAAATTAAATGTAGTAGGAAATTCTTGTAAACCTTGTAAACTTGCATTTTTAACTGCAATAATCGATTATGGAATGGCAATAATCGATTATCACAAAGTCATACAGGAGTAATCGATTATCTCTTCATATAATCGATTATCACATTTTGAAAACCCTGTAACGGACTTGAATAATCGATTATCACTTACAATAATCGATTATTCATGGCAGTTGGGAGCTGATCTTTGGCACTCAGTGTACTTGGCTATATATTTTGTTTTGGAGAAATTAGAAAAAAACGTTGTTGAACAGAAGCTCTTGCAGAATACTGTTTGTCAGAGGAAGTTCTCAGAAGCTATAGTTCAAGTTCCCTTGCTTGGTCTCGTGAACAGGAGAGGCTCGTGTGTCGTGTGTCGATAGTCAGAGCAAGCTCTCTTCGAGTTAGCAAGGTGCTTTGCCTGGTCTCGTGAACAGGAGAAGCTCGCGTTTCGTTTGTCGATAGTCGGAGCGGTTCTCTTCGAGTTGGCAGAGTGTTCTTCTTCCGGTTCGTTCGTCGAAGGAAGGTTTATTTATCTGCTTTATTCACTATTTGTTGTAATCTGTGAAACCATTTTTAGTGAAAAAGGTTAATCACTATTTATAGTGATTAACGACTGGACGTAGAATCTTTTGATTCGAACCAGGATAAAAATTATGTGTTGATCTTCTTATTCCCTACACTCATTTTATTGTACGTACATCAACTGTTTGATAAATTTTCTCTAAGAAAATTGTTTTTCTAAAACGGACCATTAAACTTGATTTGTGACCGTAACACGCTTTCTAAGTATTTTATTCCGCTGCGCGACTCTATAACGGTACCGATTGTTCCAACAAAATCAACTTGCAATGAAACCAAATCAGCAACACAGATCACTCTATCCTAATCTATATATCATCGAAAAGAAAATAGGAGCAGAAATCAGAATTGAAACAAAGCAAGAACAATATTACAACACTGAAGTTGAACTTAATCCGACAATTATGAAGCTTAACATCTCTCAAGAAGACCTCTTGATAAGTCATGCTCACTATGGAGTCATATTACATCCAAAATAGATGTAGAAATGTGGATGTTTTCCTTCACAAATCTCAAATAGAGTTCAATCACATACAAAAATAATAGAAGAAAAAGAATAGAAACACAAAACTGAATGAGTTTTTATGTACTGGACTCATCTTTGGCTCGAGAAGACATCTCGAAAGTGAATGCTCAATATAGAGTCATTTGATTCCAAAAGGAACTATAGAATGTAGAGAATCATAGTCCAATTCGTTTCTTCATTGAAACAACACAAGAAACACACAAGCACGAAACATAACAGAATCACAAAACACTGAACATGCGAAACATCAAGAACAGAATGTATTATTAACGAGAAAAGAAAACTACAAAAAAATGTACCGAATAAATGCTCAATCGGAGCCACCACGGGCTGTCACCACCGCGAGTGTGCATTTCAAAAGCAAGGAGAACAAAAACCTACTCTATAGAAAGCGGAAAAGAACCCTAATCTACAGAGCTTAGAATTGTAAACTGAAAGTGTATCTCAAAAGTGTGTAACTGTCTATATACATGGTGAAATCCCCTTTTTATAGGGTTACAGAAGAATGAAAAAAATGAAAAAAATGGGAAAAGTGGAACCTTGCTTCACTTGGACGCTTCAATCTTCGCCCTCCACGTGGCATCTCCGGTCAGCTCCATTTGCTCGCTGGTCATCTTCTTCGGGTAGGTTCTTCTCTGATTAAATGGCGAGAACACAAGCTTCATGATCTGGGTCACCATCAAGAGCTATTGAAGCTCTCTTTCTCTCGCACTCTCTGGAACCAAGCCCTAGAGGTTTTCTTTCTTTTCCTCAAAATGAATTTCTCGAGCATTGCAAATGAAAATGAATTTCTAGACGCCTATGGCAGCAGCAGGTCCAGCGCCAAAACGGCGTCGTCCCACTTATGTAGGCCCAAATCTAGCGTCAATCCATTCAGCCCAATGAAGTGTTGGTGTGCAGCGGCTAGATCAACAAGCCAAATTCAAATCAGCAGCAACAACAACCCATTTGTTAACTAAGCCCAATTTCCATTCCAGCAGCTCATTTCAATTCAACACCTCTCAATCAACTTCTATTATGGCCCAAATGTTGGCCCAATCTGTAAAAAATCAAACAGCAATTAAGAAAAAGAAGAGAAATTATGCAATTAAAACAACATTTTTATTGAAAGAATTTCAGAAAAATACTAATTTCCTAATTATTAACAAAAGCTAAAAATTACACCTAAAAACCTCTTTTTAACTAAAATTCTATAAAACTAAAAAATCAATAGGAAAACCTAAAACTATCCTAAGTCTAGACAATTAAAAACTAAAAGCAGCTAAGAAAAACTCCTAAACACAAATAAAAGTGCAAATTTGGAGAGTTATCAATATACAAGTTGAAGAATTGAATTAAAATGTTGTAGATAGCAATTTGTACAAACAAATTGGTTCATGGAGATATCTTTGAAATAGTAAAGCTAATATTTTCTTTGTATTTGATTTATGAATAATTCAAAGAAGGTACATTTACTTGTTAAAAGATGTTGCAATATATAAAAGAAACATTGTTTGCTTGTAAACTTTTTACTATGCACACTTATTAGGATAAATTTGGTTTATGTAAAGACTTCAATGTAAAATTATGATTTTTTGTATAAGGGTTAAAACATCTCTAAGATGTCCTTGTATATATATTTATATTTTTTGCTCATGAAAAAAAAACATAAAAGAAACACTAAAATTTAGAGTACTATTTCACTAGTGCAGCGAAGGGAAACGACAGCGGTTGTTTTTGAATATACGCTTCGGTTTAGAACCGCGGCATATACAGGCGAGGTAAAAAGGTCTGACACTTTAGGTCGCGGTTCCAACTGAGGTAATAACCTGGGATATGACAGCGGTTCTTGCTTGAACCGCGACCAAAACCCTATTTTTTACAGCAGTTCCTGCTTGAACCGCGGCCAAAACCCTGGTTTTTTTTTTCTTTCTTACAATCATACAATTATTCTACAAAATTACATTCATACAATTATACAATATATTCAACATACAATCAATTCAATCATACAATCAATTCAATCATACAATCATACAATCAAACAATTAATAAACATTCAAATTATATATTCAAACATTCAATCATACATAATTATTCATATTCAACAACAAAAAATTAAAAATTAACAAAATGAGAATTAATAAACAGAATAATACAATCATACAATCAAACAATTAATAAGCATTCAAATTATCAATTCAAACTTTCAATCATACATAATTATTCATATTCAACCTACAAAAAATTAAAAATTAACAAAATGAAAATTAATAAACAGAATAATACGAACCTAGGAGGGTGAAAAACCACACAATAATGGAGAAGATGGAACAACCCGCGGTCTGAAACGAAACAAACTTAAAAGAAAAAACACAATACTTACAAAAAAATACAACAAAACGTAAGTTTGATAATCCGAATCAATAAAAAAAACGTATCAAACCAACCCAAAAACTAAAAAAAAACGAAAAAACTCCAGCGACCAAAGCCAAATTTGATCGGATACAAATGTAGCTGATGAAAAATGAGGCAGGAAGTCATTCTACACTGACAACGGTGGCGTAAGGAAGAAGGGAGAAAGATCGCAACGGCGTAGAAGAAGAAGTTGTAGAGAGCAATCGCTGGAGAAGAAGAACTGTTCGCGTTCGAGGAAGACGAAATTGTTCACTCTCTATAATATTTTTTTAACCTAATCAAATGTTACTACCTAGGTTCATTAGAAAACCGAGGTAATAGAGGGGATACGGCCTCGGTTCCCAACTTAACTGAGGCCTATTCTCCTAAAAATAATTTTAAAATTGATCTGAAATGGCAATTTTGAAATTGTTTTCAACCTTTATGTCGCGGTTCCCCGCCTAACCGAGGCCTATTCTCTTAAATATTTAAAATTTGTTCAGATCAGGGAATAGGTCGCGGTTCCCCTAAGAACCGAGGCCTATTCCCTGATGGTCCGACTCCAAATTTATTTCAGGACTGCCTTGGGGGGAATGTCAGAATTTTGCAGGGACAATAGGCCGCGGTTCCCCTCAGAACCGAGGCCTATTCCCCTGAAACTTTATTTCAGGACTGACTTGGCGGGAATGTCAGAATTTTGCAGGGATAATAGGCCGCGGTTCCCCTCAGAACCGAGGCCTATTCTCCTGCAAATTCATTTCAGGACTGACTTGGCGGGAATGTCAGAATTTTGTAGGGACAATAGGCCGCGGTTTCCCTTAGAACCGAGGCCTATTCCCTTGCAAATTTATTTCAGGACTGTCTTGGGGAGAATGTCAGAATTTTGCAAGGGACAATAGGCCGCGGTTCCCATCAGAACCGAGGCTGAAAGGCATATACTGTCGCGGTTCTGTTGCAACCGAGGCCTATACTGTCGATATAATTTTAAAAATGCCACCACGCAATATTATGCTTCGAATTCTGGTGAACCGATGCATAATATGCGCGGTAATAAATCAATTTTTACTAGTGTTTCCAAATAAAAATCAAGTACAAGTTGATTCGTTGGATTACTTATTCAAATTGGTGTGGGGATGGTAGTGATTGAAGGAGCACCAATAGGTACTTCTTCAAATTCTTAACTGCACGTGATGTTCTAAAAAGCAATCAATCGTGGCATTATATATCATCCTGTGTGGCTAGGTATATTGTTGATTCTTATGCAACTTATGAAGTTAAGGCTGGGAATATTGTTGATTCTGTGCAACTTATTGAGTTATTTGGCTTGATTCAATTTTAAAGGAAATGCCCATTGAAATTGAAAGACCATATAGTTATTAAGTGATAACAAGTCAAGTTATAAATCTAACTAATAAACACAGAAATAATATTCTCGTATCACATGGAAGAAATAAAACACATATAAACTATAATTTATTTTATAAGGGAACAAGTTAACAAGGTTGAAACTAGTATATGTTCTGAAAGTTAAGCTGAATATGATATCTATGAGTACTTGAATTAGGAAAAATGTTAACACAAGTAAAAATTTGTTAATTAGTGTGTATACTCAATTACTCTATAAACTATAAATAGAGTATTTTGTATTTACCTTTTTAAAAATAATACTTTCTTTCTCTTTTCCTTTTCTTTTTATTCTTTCCTTCATCAATTTAAAATTGATTTGAGCTACTAGTCATCTTCAAACTAAGATTTTATTCATCATAAACAATGCCTCATGTTTGATTCAACTGTTCAATAAATTATATGCATAACTTATTTTGTAAAAATGTGATGAAATAATTAACCAACATAATTAAACAGGTGAATAACGTCAAGACACAGCGAGGTTGGTCAAAGTATTAAAGGTGATTTTCATTATGTCCTATACCTAGCTAGGGCTCATTGGGTTCATTATGATAACTCACACGTACTCCTCGTACACTTATTCTTGGAAAGTATTAAAATATTGATTAAATTGCATGTAGCAATGCTAAGTTGGTCAAAACAATTTCGTGGCAGTCAATGAACACAGGCTATGTCATAGTAGCGATCATTTGCACGTAACTTAACCGAATCCAACGTTGAAATTATAATATCCAAAGTTGAAATTCAGAAACTATTAATAGGGTTTTGTACTGAAAACCATTCAACATCTTTCATTAAATTAAACATCTTTCATTAAATTAAGCAAATAATTTAAATAAGAAAACATTTTTTTTGGTAAAAATTATAAAATTGTACATTGGAAACCGGTTTATCTTTTAAGCTTAATTATATAAGTGTACGTACTATCTTAAAGCCTCAATACTAGGAAACTGGTTCGGATTTTGTGCTGATTAAGGATCACAAATGAGGGTTGATTTTCTAGTCATGTGGCTGTCATGAGTTCGTTATATTGAGTACAAAATGGGGAGTGGGAATAATAATAATAATGTATTTGAATGAAATGACACACATTCCAAAGACTATGGCAAATCATTATCAGTGATTTGATAATCTCTGTAGAAGCAGTTCTATGCATTTGAAAATATATACGAAAACAACTTTCTGTATCTTTAGATTAATGTTTAAAAGCTTAAAAATTGAGTTTAAGAAAATAACCCAAGTCTTTTTAAATATAATCCAAGTTCTTTAAACAAAATTTAAATGTAAAATTGTATTTCTAAACATAATTACAAATGTTATAAAACTCATTTTGTTTTCCAAGTTAGGGTTTTAGGTATAGTTACGTTTGCATGGTTTCTTTATAAGTAATTTTAGGGAAAAGAATAAAATAAAATCCTCTTTTTACAAATTAGAATTATTTAATAAATAAATTAAAAGTAAAAATTTAGAGAAAAAAAACTTTTATAAATCACCTTAAGCATAAGTTAATGTAATCTTTTTCATCAGAACTTACAAAAAGAAAAAGGTGTTTAAACAAAGTCTCTGTTGTGTTAGGGGATGAAGTAGGTTATTGGTGATACTTTGGACTTGATGATAGCTTTATGAGAAAATTAAGGTCGAAAATTTGAAATGTAATAATGCATTTATATATATAGTTGGCGAGCCTTGAGATTCTGCAACATATTCAAGGAAGTGGTAGTGCATAAGAGGGACAGGAAAATAGCTGGAGAAAGAGATGTGTCATGAAGTAGATTTCATATTCCAATGATGCTGCAATCTATGCCGTATTTCTGATGAAGGCCTTTAGTCTCTGAAAGATCATTTTGTAAGATTTGTTCACATTATAATATTGGATTTTCTGCTCTTCTATGCAGAACTATGGTGCATACAGAACGTATTATTTTCTTGCACAGAAATATCCCTCAGCATTTCATGAGTCAAAGAAACAAGCAAATTGAATGACAATGATGCTTCTGCCAGTCATTAACATGGCTCAAGAACCTCAAATCTTCGCAACCCATCTTCACTAAATAAAAATAAAAATTACTTAATGTTTAAAATTGTACATGTTTTGGAAAAAAAAATCACTAGATATATAATTACCATGTTGTTACCATTAATACCAATAACATATGTGAAATTAAATCAATAATTTTGAATTCAAATTTTGAGTATGCATCTGTTAATTTCTAATCAATGAAGATATTATTGGATTTATCCCAAATAAAAATGAGGTTAAACAACTCTTGTATAGTTAGCGAGGATATTTCAAGGAAAAACTCAACAATAATGAAACTTAAACCTAATTTTAAGGAAATTGATTTATAAGTCTTGTTTTTTTATTAAAGTGTTTAACTTTCTTGTTTTTACTTTAATTATGGGTTTTTTTTTTTTTTTTACCGATTCACCATTATGGTGTAATACCATAGGGTTGCGTAGACCCAATGAAGAAGACTTTCTCTTATGCTTTATATATAATGCATGTGATGTATCTCTTAGCAACTCTTCACTACTTGTATCAAAGGAGAAGCCATAGCTGTCAAGATCCCAGAAAGATTAGAACTTTGCTTGTTCAGAACTTGGAAATCTTTGAAGGCATCTTCAAGAAATGGAATGTTGTTACTTTTGGCAAAGGCTTCTTTGACCCAAAAAGGAGAAAGAAAAACTCGAAAAAAAAAGTAGTTGTTAAAATGAAAAAGGGACCAAAGAAAAATTACTTTTCAAATAAGTTAGTGAAACTATAGTGAGGGTTTCAAAAAATTTTATTCCTGTTACTAGAAGGGCAAAACACAAACATAGTTGAAAATGTTCTTAAAAATATTATTCCTTAAATATTTATGTATGACTATAGGAGTTTATATGAACATTTCATTTATGCTAAATTTTGTAAGCAAACTACATATTATATAAGTGTCACATATTACAAATTATTTGTTGATATACTCTTTTCGATATATTGAAAAATGTTTAATGAATATAATACTAAAAATTTAGGAAATTCAAAATATTTTGAAAAACATTTGGTAACATTGAGAAACTTTTTATTGTGAAATAAAAAAATTAAAAAAATATGAAAATATTATTAATAATTTATATTTTTTTTACACAAATTAAGACCATATGCATGTTAATTATCTTCATATAAAAAGTGAAGTTGATTAACTCTATTTTATTCAGAATAAATTTGACATTCCCTCACTTTAAAGAAAAACTCCTCATTTTGTTACTTGAATATATAATGTTTTTATAATCATATACATTTCTCTAAAATTGTTTTACATATATTAATTAACAGATTAAATTAGTGACATTTCTGAATCAACAGGCATTCCCATTTTCTTTTTCTACGAATTCCAACTTCTGAATGAACACTTATATTTTGATCACCCTGTTTGCTTTTTCTTCATTTTCTTCAAAAGGGTGCAAGATAATTACTTTTGCATAGTCAATAATAATATATTTTTTATAAGTGCTGCTGCATACAGCCCAGAGAGAGCCTAAAGGAGAGAATGACGTATGAAACTGCAACATCTGCATCTCATGCACACACACACATTAAATTCTCTCTCTATTTCTGCATTGTAGCAATTAGGCTTCTACCATATGACATCAAAGGCTTGCAGAGTATTAGTCAGATCTTATTTTTATGCAATAGAACCTAAGAACTACTTCACTTTACTCATATTCTGCAAACAAACCTAACATTCACACACATTTCTCTCTCCAAATATAACTTCTTATACCTCTCTCTCTCTCTCTCTCTCTCTCTCTCTCTCTCTATATATATATATATATATATATATATATATATATATCATTGTATGTGTCAATTAACACAAACTCAGTCTCTTACTCTTCACTTATCTTTGTGTCTCAACTCTCAAGGCATTGCTACTTAGTTTTCTTCTGTTCTTGAAGCAGTGTTCTTGTGGATGCTGCTAACTCACACACCACTCACTATCTGGCTGATAAAGAATACTATAAGATCTGCTGTTGCTGTGTTCAACAAGTTTTTCTCTCAGGTAACTATATTTGTCTTCTCTCTCGAGCTAGATCTCTCTTTCTCTCTTTGAGTGTTTGGTATTGTCGAGTTCTCCCTGCATTAACAACTTATATTTGCTCCTTTCTTTTGCTTAATGTTCTGTCACTGTTTGATATAAATAGACCATTTTTTTTTCTTTTATTATGTATAAATTTTCTTGAAAGAAAGGGAAATAGTTAATATTTCTTCTGATAAAGGTTTTGTATATTATGATACAAAATCATAATTACTATGATCTTCAAAATAGTGATTATAACAGTTAATAAATTAATTACTTCTGGTAGTTCATGATTAAAGGTTAATATATGGAACTATTTATTAAAAATAAAATATTTACTTTATTAAAAATAAAGGTATAATAACTATTTTATATTCAATAAAACTTTATTGTTAAATATTATTCAAAATCAACCAAAACTCTTGTCTATACCTTTCTTTCAATTTCTATACATGGATTTGGTGATTAATTTTGAATTTTCAAGTTACTTTTCTATGAAAATTTTTAGTCTTGTTCGAAGAATGTTTAATAAATTAAAACAGAAGAACGTGTTGTGCCTTTGGTAAACAATACTGTTGTTTTCTCTCCACATTTTACAATATATTTTTGTTTTTTCTTTGTTTATCATATTTCATTTGTTCTTGTTGCTTTTTTATATTTTCTTATGTACCATAGCTTTCATAAAAAAAATATTGCATTTCTCTCTTTATAATAAAAGATAGTATGTGAAAATATGAAACCGTGAGCACAATATATACTACTCTATATAGAATCATATTCATGCATTTGATATATATATATATATATATATATATATATATATATATATATATATATATATATATATATATATATATATTTATTGTATGTCTTATGCTATGAAACTGTGTTGGTTAGTATAGCTGATACATTATGGTATAGAAAAACATCTTTTTTGTGATTATGTTCTATTATATATTTTATATATATTTGTAGGAGTAATTAATACACATCAATAATTAATAAAATTATTATATAATAAAAATGTATATTTATTTTCCTTATTTTATGACATATAATACAGAGTATGTGAAAAAATAAGAAAAATTTTATACAAATTATCGGGCGCAATTATCAAACAAATAATATTTCTTTCATATTACGAGTAAATTATTATTTTGATTTAGTTCCCTGTAAAAATATAGCAATTACGTCATTAATTCCACTTAGTGAGAAGTTAATATTTGAAGGTTAAAATAAACTAGACTAAGAAAAATAACTTAATATATCAAATTCGTCTTTAAACATTATAATTCAATAAGAAAATATTTCACAAGTAGTAAATAGTACGACATAAATTTATACCTTTTATTACACAACAAATAAAACATTTATTTTCCATGTATTATATTGCATGACTTTATACATTAATAATCGTAATGAGAATTTACGATTTTGTTCTTCTCTACCGCAACTTTCAATTCGCAAATATTTTCTTTCGTCACTTATCAATGGCAAGATATTGATTGTATTGACTTTTTGAATGATGGCTTTATCACTTATGCCTAGATTGACTCAGATGTGGAAGCGAGCTATGAAAAAAGTTCACTGCTATCTAGGTCAGCAATCATTGCCATTTTCATTTTTTCTTTCTTCTTCTTTAATTTCTATCAAAATTGCATTCCTTACCCTAAAAAGAAAACTATTCGAATCGCAAGTTTTCTAATCCCATTTGATTTTAATTTATTTTGCTAAATATAGCTAGGTAATCAACAAGACAACAATGAGACCTATTTCTATGGATTTTTGTCCTTGACGAGGTACAACCACCTTCGAGGTAAGTCTGTTGTATCTTGGAATATTATTGTCGTCATTATTAGTTCTATTTGAGATTAATGCTTTGTTTGAAAGAGTGTATTTCAATTTCATGTTTGTTTTGATTGCTTAAACATTGTGATGAACTTGTTGCATTCTTACAACTTTAAAATTTCTGTTCAGTCATTCCGGTAATTCACTTCTCTTTTATTGTTAAAATATTCTACAAATATAATATGTTATTTAAATTTACACACTCAAATTTCTCCCTTTGATTAAAATAAAAATCTCAGTTAAAACTTCTTTATATCATATTTAATAGTTTTATATAGCTTAAGATTCAAGATATAAGATAATTTAAATAATTATTCTTTCTTCCACTTTGAAATGTTAAGGACAAATTATTTTACATTAAAAATCACTTTAAACTATCACAAATTATTTTAGTTTAATTAATAATTCTGCAAAAGGGTTGGTATTGCACACCACACACACAAATATTATATATATATATATATATATATATATATATATATATATATATATATATATATATAAATATATATTGAAAAAGAAGTAAAATTAATGAATTTAAATTGAGGTTTAGGGTACTCAAAATCAAATTTAAGCATCAACTCGAACTTTTTTCCAATAATAATAATTGGAAATATGAATTGCTAGCATGAATTTACCAGATGAATACATAGGCCAACAGGAAGACACGTTCACCAAGAGAAAAAAACAAATATAGACACGTTTCATGGCCCCTACTCCGATTGCAGAAATCACAGAAGGAAATTATTGCAGCAAGTTATGTATTTTGGAGGAAGAGAAAGCCCCAGAAGAAAAATTTGTGTAACTATTTCTCTAATAAAATTAGTTAACTAAATGAATTTTTTAACAACATAGGATATAAATGAATTTTTTTCTTTCTTACAGAAAAGCTTTTGTAAAGTTCAAGTCAAACTGAAAATTGTAATTTATATTATATGGACAGGTTATATAAGTTTTCTACTATTAAAGTTTTAGTGGATTACAACATATGATATTTGGTTATGGAAAACAAATTTTAAGTTGGAAATGTTTATTTTTTTTATGTGAGTAAATTATATAACTAAAAGTATAATAAAAATATAAAATAACGACTTTTGTTTAACAAATTAGATTTACAATTAAAATTAAATGAGATTCAAATTAAATTATAAGTGAATAAGTATATTATCTAATATTATGGTCTCCTAAGAAATGTTTAATTAAAACAAATGTTTAATTTGAGTAAAATAAAAATGATTTTGTATCCAACTCCACACTAATTATCTTACAAAATTTAGTAGGCAGGTAGCCTAATATCTATAGTAACAATGTTACTTCAAGTATTCTCATTCAATCAATTTCTCCAATCTAATTTCCATTCTCAAGTTATCGTCATGTCTCTCCAAATATTGTCTTTGAATTGAGTTTTCAAATGATGTAGAATTTTGTGTGACCTCTCGTTATTCCATTTATCTTTCCAAAACTTAATACATGTAACAAAACCTATTTTTCATGGTTCATGTTTCTTAAATTAATTTACAAGTTTTGGTGTTCCATAACCCTTTCTTTTAATCTCCCCACAATCAAGATTCTCATTCAAACTCCTCTTTGTTGCACACTTTGACTCTAAGGTTTCTTTCATTAAACCTACAATGCAACATTGAACAACGTTATGTCCTTTATATAAAAGAAGACTAATAGAAGTCTATGATGTTGGGTAAAACACATATCAACCTATTAGCTAATATTTTGGATATTATCTTATCCATAACCACTTACCAATATAGATTTATACTCTTCATACTCTTCAAGACCAATAGGATCTCATCCTTCTCAGGGATTAGTGTTATGAACGGTGCATTATATCCCTTTGGTATGTTTTCACTATGATAGAATGATTTTACAACTTGTAAAATATCTTCTTTTATGATTGTCCAATATTTCCTTAACCTCTCTTTCCATGAAAGGTCTTGTGAGGTTTGTATTATTTTTCAAAGTGATGGCAAAGAACTCAATATTGCTAAGATTAACTTATAGATCATCCACCTTTATAAATCCCTCCTCGGAATGTTCTTTAACTTTTCCTTTCACATTATTGTAATTATTTTAAACACAAACAAACTTATCTAATTTCATATTTTCTAATTAAATACTAGTGTAAGATTCTTTTATAGTCTTAGTGTATAACATTTTTTTTTATCTTATTTCACTTTTACTCTCACATAAAAATAACTACATTTGATCATATATCAAATATTAATATAATAAACTACAGTATTGAATCTTAATATCTATAGTGGTTATTTAATTATACTTTATTCAAACAACACTACAAAGAAATTAATCATAACCCATGATAAATATTATTTATTAATGATGACGATAGTATCTTAGTTAAAAATAAAGAAAAAAGAGGGCTAACTGTTTAGTAGAGGAAGAAAATAAAGAAACTGAAAATCGATAGTGAGAGAAGAATAGAAGAAAAATAGTTAAGAAAGATATAAAATAAAAAGTTTGGTTGTTTAAAATTAAAAAAAAGTAAAATAACCGATTTTATAGAAAAAGTATAATTAATTTTTTTATATATAATTAAAAATACATTTTGTAACTTAAAATTTATCTGATTCTTTTTATTCTAAAATTTATTTATTGTCCCAGGGATGCCAATGATTCCTATTGCAGAAACCAAATTAGATATAATTGATTTTGTATCATTCTTACTCGCAATATTATTTTTATATTTACTACATGAAAATGTTACATTTCCATTCATTTTTTAATTTGTTTACAAGTTTTTTTCAATTATGTTCATGAAAATATGAGAAATCAGGTCTACTACATATGTAATTCCTACTTTTATTTTTTATATAAATTATTTTAGATTTTAAAAAATATTTTAGATATAATCGAATGCAACCAGTTTTTTTCTAATAAATCCCAAAATCACATTTTTTATTATAGTAATATAAAATATTTTTGGAAACGTAATGGTGAAGAAGCAAAACATTAAATATTAAAGAGAACTTGTTACAAAGTCACACTATAAATCATTGATGTCCCTGACATTACTAGACCATTTTATTCTCTTTTAACTTCTATATAATTTTATTCAAACATTAAATGAAGGCTAGTTTCATTTTAGATAGATGAAAATAATAGAAAATAATTAGAAAAACAAAATACATGACCACAATAACCAATCTTTTCAAGCATATTTTGTGACACCCGGGCACTGACGAGGGCGGAGAGTGATCGCCGGTGCAAAAGACACGGAGTACAAGAGGCACAAACAAGAAGCGGCTCTTGGCAGGCTTCCAGTGGAAGGGACATATGGATGAATCGAACATACACCGGAATGAGAGGGATCTAGAGACTGTATAGGTATGGAACTATACAGTTGAAGGATAGCTTAAAGGGATTGATTTGACTACTCATATCACCAAAATGCATTTGTTTTTCGATAGTCTAACCCATAAAAACTCCATGGTGTTGATGTGTGGGGGCAGTTAATATTCCCTGTAAATTGTCGGGGCGTTACATATTTCATGACTATCTTTTCAACTTCAACTAATTTTCTCACTTGTCATCTACCTTAGCCATGACCAATCTCTTTGAACTTTAGTTAGTCACCACCAATTAGCACAGCCATGCATAGTTATATATTCTCATTAAATTCAGGGAACAAATCCCAAAAGTTATGGCAAATTTTTAACGTTAAATTCAAATCTACGGTGAGAAAACCTTTCTGTAACTAAAAAAAAAAAAGAATAAAATAAAAGTATAACCTCCCTCCCACTAAAAGTCACCTTTTCATCATTATAGGACAATAGGGTTTCAGATATGGAGTTAGGGTTTTAAAACAATTAAGAATGTTGTTTCATATTTTTATTTTGTTTCCTTTTTTGTATCAGTTTGTTCAAACTAATCTAATCAAAGTTGGTTTGATTCTAAGAAAAGATTTTTTTGGCTTGTACTACAAGCTTTAACTTCTAAAAAATGTTTAGACTTCTACTAAATTAAATATTTCACTTTTATTTTACAAGATAAATATTATTCATTTCTATAATTTATCCTTGTATCTAAACATGCCTTTTATTATATCTTTATATTTTCAAAATGTATTAAAACAAAGCAATTTTCTATTACAAAGAAAAGTTGTTACGTATTTTAATCTTCTTATTAATCTTCCTTAGTTCTTTTGGATTCTTTCTTGTAATTGCTATTGTTTATTTTACTTTCCATGTTTACTCCTCTTGTTAATTCTGAGTAGTTGATAAGATGTTTGTTAATGTATCAAATCCTATATTAACTTTCTATATTATTAACAATTATAATAATGAAAGCTATAGATAATATTGAACAATTTAGATTTTTTTTTTGTGCAGAGAAAAAATCATATATATTTAACATCTTAGATAGAGTAACACTCCAAAGAATATTTATTATTTATCATCACATAAAAATTTATTAAGTAAAAAGAGGAAAACAAAATACAAGAACTATTTAGCTTATTAAGTAAGAAATTAAGGCCACCAAAATTTGTGATTACTATTGAAAAAAAGCTTCCTTAATATTTGTATATAATTAGTGATAAGAGTTGAGGTATCACTATTGGTCCTTTTTCAAAGGTTGTTAGAGGCCAAACATGTTATGATTAAGCCTTTGATTAAATCTCTAATAGAGGAAACCAATAGGGTAAAATTCAGTGTGTAAGTTTGCATACCTTGTTTTCTACCTATAGACATGGGCACCTTCTTCAACTACATTACCACTTTGCAACCTTTTTGGGTCAACATGAATATGAGAGAGAAAAAATTCAAAATTGGAAGCAAATTTTTCAACCTTCAAACTCTATTTCTTTTTAAACCAAAAGCTTATTTTCTTCTATCACAATAACTAATGATAAAATTAAAAAATATAAGAACTAAAAATATCTCAATTCGTATATATAAAATATTAAAAGATAATTTAATTAAGAAATTTGAAATTTAAATTCTCATTTTTTTAATACTAATATTACATAAACAAAATTATCTCCGCATAACAAGCGTTTTTTTTATATGGATTTTAACTGACTAAAATATTTTAGAATATAAAAATTGAGAAAGACACGTTTAGTTTAACAAATGATGTTAAAATAAATTTTAATAGGTTCTGTAAAAAGATATTTCAGTTTACTTATGTTATAATTGAATCGTATATTTGATAAATATACAAATATAGTATTTCCAACATTTTTCTAACAATTCAACCATATTTTATTAAATAACAAAACCATATTCGTTGTGGTAGGCCAAGAAAATTAATCTATTTTATGAACACTTTTAAATAAAATAAAAATAAAAATTTATTTTATTCCATAAATTAACAACGCTTTCATATTTTTTTTAAACTTATTTTATTTATATATAAATTAATAGAAAATTTTGTTTAATTTTTTTATTTCCCTTTAGTATTTAAAGATAATATGTTGGATTTCAAATGTTAGGATTGGAATTACATTGTTTACCATTTTCCATTATATATAGCTAGAAATGTTTGTTCATAGTAACTTTTTTAATATTTTAATTCTAAACATGGTAATTATATAGTTATATTTAGTTGTAATTATATATAATATGTAAAAGGATTGTTTGGATAAAATGTTGCGTATATTATGTTTAGTATAAACATCTAATCAATCTTTTCGTATCAGCAAGTCTAATCCTATTTTATAGTATTATTGTGATGAATTACAAGAAAGTACTAGCAACTATATTCGGTTCTAACGTGTTTGGTACACTAACACATGATAGTACAAATCACTTTCCAACAAAAACAGCTATCCCAGAATTCCAGTGATATTAGTCATTAATATTTTCACTCACCAACTACAATTAGCCACTGCAATTCATTGCTAGAGTTCCAAGAACAAACGCCAAATCTGCAAATTTCTGAACACGACCCAAACGAGGTGCAAAGAAAACGTTCTAGCAAGTCAACTATATATTTATGTAAAACAAAACAAAAGATCCAGAATATTCCTGCAAAGTATATTTTAAATGTTTAAGTAATGAATAAAATAGTTTGAATTGTATACCTCAGAAAATTATTATTACCTTTGTAATGAAACATATCCATTTTGTGTATAAGTACTTAACAATCTTATATCATAATATGTAATAATATGAATACGAGTGACTAAGATACTTTTAAACTTTAGAATATTATATTATAATTGGGTTGGTAATTGATTGTACAGGAGATTGAGGTCATTAAAACATTATTTTCTTTTATATATATATATATATATATATATATATATTCTTTTTTGTGAAAACTGAAATAGCATAATGTAATCAATAATTTTTTTTATAACTCACATTAAAAATGACTCTATAATTTATTGTTGTTTTGCCCTTCATTCCTTCTCTTTGTCTCCCTTTACTTTTGCCCATTTTTTATAATAACAAAAGAGTTTGAAGTTGAATGACGTTATCATTCCTATGGTGAAAGTTTAGGTGAGGAAGGGTGGGGAATGATATCTCTAGGATAAAATATGTTAATAAACATAACATTCGTTAAACTTGTTTATGTATATCCATTTTGCTTCAATGATGCTTTTGTTTTGGGAGGACTCACTTGTGTCCATATAATGTTTGTTTAACAGAGTTGAAGTTAAAGAAATCTACCTTTTCATCATCAGAGTCATCCAATGTGTCGTTGTTTTCCATGAGGCCATTGTGTGCTTCCTCATCCTATAAATCAGAAGAGTCATGGTCTTCCCTTGTAGCCATGAGTTTTTATATTCTTTTTCTCTTTGTCCTTGCTAGTTAGATCAAGACATTCTGATCTATAATGACTTAGTTTGTTACATTTAAAGAATACAATTTTCTCTTTGTCCTAACCTTTGAACTTCATGTTTTTTCCATCTCCAAGGTTCTTCATGTTTTTCTTGAATTTCCTTGTGAAGAGATTTAGTTCATAATCTCTTTTAGAATTTGACTCATCTGAATCTTTAGTTGACGTCTCCACAAGTTTGAATGATTTGCTCTTCTTACCTTTTTACTTAGTTTTGGAGAGCAATATTCATACCCTTTTACTTCTTCTCGTAGCCTTGTAGAATCTACTTATGAACAACAAGAATTTCCTATGAGTTCTTTGAGAGACATTCCTCAACGTCTTTGGAGGCTTTTAGAGTTGTATCTTACGCTCTTCACTTTGGAGGCTATATGCGCAAGATTTTGTCATTTACATCATAATTACAATATATGTTGCCAAGAGGACTCAAACTATTAAGTAAAGTTTGTAAGCATTGACTCATTTTGCTTAATAGTAAAATTTTCATATTTATGCCTTAATTTAGTTAATTTGCTTCTTCCTACCTCTTTGGAGTTCTCCTGAGTCAAAGCTAAAGTATCCTACATTTCTTTAACTTAAAACAAGGCATGTACTTTAGAAATTTCTTCTTTAGACACTGCACAAATTTAATAGTGTTTTAATTTAGCGTTCAACTAACATACCAACTTTTTTAGATCCATCTCACTTACCTCATAGTAGGACTTGCCATTTGTCATCCAGTAAGGAGGGAACTCCTTTCTCGACGATATCTATTAAGTCAATATTCTTTGCTTCAAAATATGTTGGCATTTTCAATTTTCCCAAATGATATTTCTCACCTTTGAATATTGGAGGACAATTTGTTGGTTAGACGTTTCCTTCCACTGAATTTGTTTATTGAATCAAATCTTTCTTCCGGTTAAGGAATTTCCCTAGAGACTAAGTTGTAGTACCACTTGTTGGCATACGATGGCTCTATAAGGGGGAGGATTAATAGAGCCTACAAACAAATTCAAGTTCACACACAAACAACCAAGCAAACAAACAAGTAGGCTATAAAAAGTAAAGAGTAGGGATATAGAAAATGCAGACAAGACATTTATACTGGTTATCAACTTCTTTAGGTATCCTTCTCAATCTCTCCCCTAAGATCAATAACTTTCAATTACAATGACACTCTCTCAATAGGAGTGTATAATTCAACTCACAGTTTTCAACTTCTCTAAGTGAAGGATTTACAATATGTAAGCTCTTAACTCAATTCACTAATCACAAATGACAATTTATTAACACTTTGATCCTTTTGAAATAGCTTCATTGATCTTCTTAATCATAAGGATTTGAATCCTCTGTATAGTTGTTGCACTTGCTATTCGTTGAGAATTTGAATTGTTGCACTTCATCATAATCTTCTTGATATGGAATGACTTGATCAATTCTTTAATATGAATTTTCAACGTGAATCTTCAACGTCATTCCTCAAAACTTCAATTCTGAATCTCCTAATGCTCTTTAAGATATCTATTTTCTTTTCTTGAGTGAGATCATGCTTAATTTGAATTCTACTCTTTCTTCAACGTTCACAGTTGTCTTATTAAGGAAACTTTGTGCATTTGTCTTATTAAGGAAACTTTAATTTTGAATTTGTTAATGTTATTCAAAATATCTTCATTCTTTTCTTAAGTGTGCTCAGGCTTAATTCGAATTCTTCTCTTTCTTCAATGTTCACAATTGTTCTAATAAAGAAACTTTGTTTAATATGTTTCTGCATTTGAATTGTTAGAGCAATAATATTTCACACCCAATCAAATAGTTTGTTCATTAATCATTTCCTAATTTTCATTTGGTTTGAATATTTGGTTCAAACGCTTTCCTCTTTAAGAATGTAATTATCTAGAGATAATTTTCTTAAACGTTATAGCTCGGATAATTAATTCTCTATTTTAAATACTTAGATCAATATATCAAATTTCATGATCAATCAAAGATTTAAGCATTTAGAATAAGAAGGCCAATTATAATTCATTCTACTATTTAGATCATTTAACGCTTTAGTCGTCTAATGCTTTGTGTCACCTAGGTCGTCTAATGCTTTGTGTCACCTAGGTCGTCGTCTAACACCTTGTGTTACTTAAAGACTGAGGGGTTATCTAATGACTTGAGTCGTCTAATCCTCTAGGTTGATGATTACCATTTATGTACTTGTCTATTGCATAAAATCGTTTAATGTTAAGACTTGGCCTTTGCATTTGCCTAACTTCCTGCTTTCGCTAACATATATAATATTAATTTTTAAGCAAAAATAAGTAACAATACAAGTCATATATTTTTATCTTTAGGACGTATTGATCAATTACTTAGCCTCATTACATATGTTAGACATCCTGTCATAATCATTTAATGCTATTTCACTATTAACCAAAGACTTACTCGTATGGTAGAGTGATTGCTTTGTTATCATCAAAACCTTACTAGTTACCGAGATTGATTTCCACTAACCAATATGATTCGAGTCGTACAATTCATTATGGATACCGGATGAACATAATATTTGGTATAGATTATTGAAGTGCAACAAAGTCAGTCCAACAAGTGAAAAACTATCATGGAGATCAAAAAATAAAAGGAATGAGACCAACACAAATAGTCCTTTAATATTTTAGATTAAAAGTACATGAAATAGGACTCAAGCACCTATCTAACTAAGAAAAAGTTTTTATTGAATACTTATCATCAGTGATCAAAGCCTATTTTTAGTTTGAACTAACATAAAAATTTTATAAAGATTTCGTCCATATCTACTTTTATATTTCTAAAGATAACATCATTTCTATGTCCAAATACCCCAAACAATAGCCATCTACATACACCCTCATACCTTGTTACATTTGGTATTTGTTCCTAGGTGTGTAAATTGAATAATGTGAATTGTTGCACTATTATGATACTATCGATAATCTTCCTGTTTAGGAATCATCACATTTCTTTTACTTACATTTCACCTATCCATTTGTCATTCCAAAATTTTATTTTATTTCCTTTGCCTTTGTTTCACCTTTTATTGCTAACAAACAAAATATTCCTTTGTCCTCATCCACATAATGTCGTAATATCTTTCCACTGCCTAGACTCACAATTTGAATCTTTTTCCTCATCCAAAAGCTCTCCAAGATTCATACTTTGACTACTCAAGAATCTCTTTCCATAAACAAGGATCATCATTTCCTAGTCTCCACTTCCATTCTCTTAGTAAAGCCATGTTAAACAATTTCAGATCATTTATTCATAATCCACTTTCCTCCTTAGTTTTACATATATCTTCTCATTTTACCCATGTAATTTTCCTTCCTTCAGAACCCCATCCCCATAAAAAAAATCCCTTTGTATTTCTCCTAAATATTTTCTCAACACTTAAAAGGTAATTTAAACAATGATAAATAATAGAGTAGAATGGAGGAAATAACAAATTGAATGAGAGTTGCCCTATATATACCAGCAAAAGATAAATGCTTTCCTTTCCATAATGCTAGCCTCTTTACTTTCAAGATCATATCTTGCCAAAATTCTTCCCTTATATGATTTGTCCCCACCGGAATACCCAAATATTTGAATAATGGTTGAGAACCTTTCAACTATTAATTGCACCCCTATGCTTCCTAGCTCACTTTTATGGAAATTAACCTTAAGGCCCGACGATATTTCAAAACATCTAAGAGTGCTCTTTATAATTACTTTGTTTTGTGTTTCTGATTTGCACACAATTATATTATAATATGCAAACTACATCATACTGACGAAAATCTATATATTTACCTGTTTCTTACTTCCTTTGTAGGTGAAAATTGTCTCATTAAACTCCCATTTACTTAAACAAATATAGTTGACGATTCTATGTAGTTTCTAATCCATTTTACCTATTTAGGGCAAAATCCTAAACTTTCAAACATATAAAAAAAAATTCAGTCAATTAAATTGCAAGCTTTCTCAAAATTTGCCTTAATAATAATGCATTTTCCTTTTTTTCCTCCTTAATTCTTCAACAACTTCATTAACCATCACCACACCATCAAGAATTTCCCTATTGTTGATGAATCCAGATTGTTTGTGATCTATAATTCTATGAAGAGCATTTTGCATTGTTTTATAAGATTTTTTATATTATCTTATACATACTCTCCACTAAAAATATCAGTCTATACTCCTCAAATCCTTGCTGGTTCTCAATCTTAGGAATTAAACTAATAAAAGAAGCATTATATATATCCTTTAGGCAATCTTCCACAATTATGAAAACAATTGACAACCCTCACTAAATCATATTTAATGATATCCCAAAATTGTTTAAATAAATTAAAACAAAAACCATCAGGACCTAGACTCTTACTGTTTTCATAGTCCCATACGTAATCCTGATCTCCTCCTCAGAAAATGTACTGATTCGTAAGTCATTATCCTGCCTATTTATTTGTGGAAAACATTATTCAATCTATTTTTAATATCTATACATTTAGTAAATCTTTTTTCATAGTTTTGACCTTGGTTTCTCACCCTATCCCATGGAAAAACTTAGTGTTCAAACCACCTCCCTCAACCATTTTGACCTAGATTTTTACTTTTCTATCTTGCTGACACTTCTTTTTTTTTTTTAATTTTATAAGTTTTTAGAGTGGGTTGGATCGACTTTAAATTTTTTATATTTTCTCTATTTAGCCAACGCTAATAGAATCTGTTTTATGGCCAACTCAAAGTTGTAAGTAGTTTGATTCACATTCTTGTGGTAGACGCGGAAAAAAGACAAAGCATTAGGATGTTCATTATATCCTTAAGAAACTGATAAAAGAGGCTACACAAGCAAGACAAATGAAAATGAACTTAAAGCCTTCTACCCCAACAAAAGCCCTAACCAATCAAACACCAAACCCTGTAGGCCAACCCCATATATTAAGATTAACAATCTCATAAATACTATATTCATAACAGTATCAATTATTCTCTTCTAATAAACAAAATTTAAAAGGAAACATCAATGCAAAAAGTACATGTCTTCACCTTTGTTTTTATTTCTAAAACACATAATATTATCTGAGTATTAATTGTTAGGTACACTTTCCCATCTTTAAAAATAGATTTAATGTCTATTTTGATCCCTAAGTTTGGTTAAAGTGTTCAAAGTGATTCTATATATTTTTTAAATGTTTACAGTTGTCCTATGTTTTGTAAAAGCGGTTTAAGTTGGTCTTTTTTGCTTACGGCGTTAAAAACGCTAATGGTGTAATTGCCCCCTGACCATGAGCTGTCTAGTTATTGATTGCATGGCAAGCTCAAGACAATTGACGTGACAATTTTCTTAATTTTACCCAAATTATTTTGCTTACTCTTTCTTCCTCACGTCGGTACAATCTCTCTTGATTTCTCACTCCTTAACCCTTCTTTCCATTTTCTCCTTCTGTCTCGTCAATTATTTCCCCCTTCCCCAATACAAAAATAATTTGTTGAAGATCTCCATTTAAAATCTCAATACAGCAAAGATGCAAGACTTTAAGTAAGGAAAAATCAACCAAAGAAAAGACTTTCATTGTCACCGCAACACCCCATGTAAGGGAAAATCAAGCAAAGCTCCAAAATCTTAATTAAAACCCTAGCCTCGAATTGCAATACTAAACTAGCAGAGAAAAATCAAGAACACAAAAGTAGGAATCCAAAAATCCAATTCAACAACTTGCAAACCATAAATCCCAAATTCGAAAATTGAGGAAACAAGAACAGAAAATCCTAAATTGCAAGATCATGAACACCAAAACCCAAATCGCGAAATCAACCCAAGAAAAAAGGAAACACAATTCGCAAACAAAGAAAAGAATCCAAAAACGCGAAATCAACCTTGATTCAAAATCCTAATCTGAAATCCCTAAAACTTGTAAGATTTGAAACACAAGAAAAGGAAACCCAAAAACGCTGCAATCACTTTGCTCCCTTCAGGGAAGAACTTGCATAAACCCTAACTCTTTCCTTTTACCAACTCACTTCAACTTTTAACATTTTCACATACATTGCCAAGTCAATTGACCTTAGCGTTCCACGCAATCAATAACTAGACAACTCATTCACTTTTGGTCATGAAGGCAATTACACCGTTAGCATTTTTAATGCCGTAAGCAAAAATGACCAACTTGAACCATTTTTACAAAATATGGGACAACTGTGAACATCTAAAAAAAGGTAGGACCACTTTGAATACTTTGACCAAACCTAGGGACCAAAATAGGTATTAAACCTTAAAAATAAAACACTACAACAATTCATAGTTATTGAGAAAATTATCAATTTATTCAATAGTATTTGATTTATGCATAATTCACTAGTAAAAAAAATGCTTTTTAACTCGCTTAATAGACATCGGTCTAAGAAAAACCGAAGCCTATCAGAAACCGGTGGCAATTTTGTAGTTTTGATGAATTTATATGCCTCGGTTCAGTGAGAACCGAAGCATATAGCACACATTCCAGCCTATTAACTCGGTTAAAGGTACAACCGAGTTCTATAATTTGGGTATTGACTCGGATAAAAGAGAACTGAGGCCTATTACCTCTCGCAGACCTATACTCTCATACGTATCTCCTTTTTCATTTTCCAGAAACGCTTTTCTTTCCTCTCGCAGAGCAGAAGCAGAAACTCTCGCAGCAGAAAAGGGGAATCTCTCTTCTCCCACTTGGCAGCCACGGCGCGAGGAGGCTCTTTCCTCCATTGCAGCAGCTTGCGCTCCGGAGGGGAGGCACGATGGTGGCCAGCGTTGAGAGCGGAGGAGAGGCGCGATGGTGGCCTGCGTCGAAAGCGGAGGGGAGGCACGATGGTGGCCGGTGGCGAAAGCAGAGGGGACGCGATGGTGGCTCGCCGATCTAAGGGTTGAACGAATCGCGGTCGTTTCTTGGAGGTGAGGTGGCAGCTAGGTCACAGCGAGACGGCAGCGAGGCCGCGGCGAGATGGCAGCGAGGCCGCGACGAGACAGTAGCGAGGCCGCGGCGAGACGGTAGCGAGACCGCAGTGAGGCCGCGACGAGACGGCAGCGAGGCCGCGGCGAGACGGCAGCGAGGTCGCGGCGAGACGGTAGCGAGGTGGTGGCGAGGTCCCGGTGAGGTTGCGGCAAGGGCGTATTTTTGCTTCTGAGATTTGCTTCTGAGATTTGCATATGAGATTTGAATCTGAGATTTGCTTCTGAGATTTGCTTCTGATATTTGTTCTGTATTTTTGAGATTTGGTAGGACTGTTTTGTTTTGCTTGAACTGTGCTTGAATTCTGGACTGTTCTGGACTATTTTACTTGAACTGTGCTTGAATTATGCTTGGACGATGGACTGTGAAAGGAAGAGGGATGTGGAAGGAAGAGGGACTGTGGAAGGAAGAGGGACGTGGAAGGGAGAGGGATTGTGGAAGGAAGAAGGACTCTGCAGACAAAAAAAAACATGTTATTACCTCGGTTATTTAACAACCGAGGCATAATCTGATATCGTTTTAACCCGGTTCAGAACCGAGGCATAAAACTACTCTTTTTTTACCTCGTTCGTATATGCCTCGATTGCAGAACCGGTGCCTATAAGCAAAATTAACCGATGCAATTTCCCCTTCCTGTACTAGTGATTATATGTTTTTTCAAAATTATCTTTAAATAATTAATATATATGATAATAACTTGATTTTAAGTTTAACTCAACTTTACAAAACTAGCTTGTAAAGTGAGGTTTCCACACACTTATATAAGTTTTATTTCTAGTCAATGTGAGACTTCCAAAACCTCCCCCACATTGAGACATATACATATCGTGTGTGAGATTAGACATCAATGGGTGATCCACTGGATAGAACAATTGACCCAACAAACAAAAAACTTTGTTAGGATAAACTCTAACTCATGGCTTTGTATCATGTTAAAAGTTTATTTAAGTCTAACTCAACCCCACAAAATGGACTTATAAAGTGAGATTTGCACTCACTTATATATATACTATGAAATTGCCTTATCTCTAATCGATGTGAGATCTCCAACGCACTTCGCTAATGTTGAGAAATATACATCTCGATCATGAGACTAGACATTAATGGATGGATCGATAGCGGGTAAAAATTAGAGCCAACAAACATTAAATTTTGCTAAGATAAGCTCTGACTGATGGCTTGATACCATGTTGAGAAGTAAACATTAAATGTAACTCAACTTTACAAAATTGACTTGTAAGTGAAGTTTGCTCTCACTTATATATTATGAAATCACCTTATCTCTATTCGATGTGGGATGTCCAACAGTATGCCAAAAATAATAATAATAAATTCACTTTTTAAAACTAAAATTTTCAATCTTCCAACCTTCATGAGAAAGAAAAAGAGTCCCTCATGAATTTTATTATTTTTGAAATAATATAATTAAAAGTACTTTTTGGTAAAAAAACAATAAAAACAAAACAACTCGAAAAAAGTTATAAGAGAACAAAACTATCACATATTAATGAGAAATCTTAATATTGGCATCATTATTGTAGACAGATCTTTTGACGACAGTTAAATATAACTTTTTACTACAGTCTCAGGCCTGTCATTGGAAACATTATCATTAAAAGTTATGGAAAAATGACGACACTTAAATAAATCATCGTCAATTTTTCCCAAACCACAATGGTTTCCAAACACCATCGTCATATGTTGTCTTAAGTTTAAGAATAAAAAAATTTAGAAATGAAAAACCACGAGGGTTGTGCTTATGACAATCATCATAATTGATATAAAAAAACATAGAATTAATAAACTGTCGCGGTTTTGGTTGTATCGGTCATTGAAGAAATTATATAATAACGATGGTTATGATATGATCTTTAATTAAAAATGACGTTCTTTTTTAAAATAAAGTGCTTACAATTTCGTCTTACCACAAATTTGTCAGAAATTTTCAAACAAACACATTTAGACAAACACATTTAGACCGTTAAAAAACATTCAAACAACCTATTTAAATGATTCAAAAATCTCAAAAGTTTAATAAACAACTAATATATATATATATATATATATATATATATATATATATATATATATATATATATATATATATATATATATATATATTACCATCTAACTCTAACTTAATCTATTATGTATTCTTATATCTAAGAAGGAAATACTAACATGCATTTTGATGTTTATTTATCAAATGGTTGGTCGTCTTTAAAATTCTGAATCACTTTGATAATTAACCATTATATTGGTTGTCTTTGATTGCATGAAAATATAGTCACACTCATAACTCCTAGTTTGTTTATTGCACTACACCCATAATAAATTTTTTTTGATAATTTAAATAATACAAAAAGAAATGAATGATACAATATAATACCTTGAAGGAATTATATAATATAAATTTTTAAAATTTTCAACACCAACTTTGGATTAGTTATTGTTGTTTCTCCATTTATAACCTATAACAACAATTAAAATGACAATTGTCATTATAAAATTTATTATAATTACAATAATGTCACCACGCTTTTATTTTAGGGTTAAATATGTTTTTAGTCTCTCAACTATCAAGCGTTTTTGGGTTTAGTCCCTCTTCAAAATTTTGCTTCAATTTCATCATTCTCCTTAATGAAACTGTTATATTTAGTCCTCGAAAACCAACGACGTTAAATTTTCAGTGAGTTGGCTAACGGTGTGCCACATTTCGTGTCATGTGTACACTTAGAAATTGAAATTCTGAAATTGAAAGTTTCTTCCCTTCACCACCACCACCACCTTCGCCTTCACCTCCTTCATCCCAAACCTACTTCTCCTGCAAATAAAACTAAAGCAAAGTAAAAACAAAAACATTCTTCGTTGTAGGAATTGGACTTCTTCAGCACAGGGTTTAGAGCTTCCAAAAATTAGGGTTTCCAAAAAGTTGCTAAGGGGGTTGTGTCATCACGCGAGAACATGGAGGCATTGGTTCTAATGGAGGCTCACGTCAATTGATCATAGTAGCGTGATTATTCCAGTTAAGGCAAGGTTTTGCAACATGGTTGTTGTTTTCTGATTGCAGGTTGGAGGCTCCTGAAGGTGTGAAGAAGGATGGAAGACAAAGTGCTTCGCGATGGAGATTGGTGGTGGCGCGATTCTAGGTTTCGCGAATTGGGGATTTCTCTATTGTTTGTTTTTCTTTTTTGGGTTTTCCTCTCTTTTTCCTCTTTTGGTTCGCGGTGAGATGAAGGAGGAGGAACAAACTTGGTTTATGGCTTCTCGCGAGGAAGATGAATATGGTTCATACATCGCATTGAGTCTTGGTTGCGCAATTGCAACGATGTTGTTTGAGTTTCTAGGTTTGCTTTGTTTGCAGGTTGCTACGAGAAACGATTTGGAGATTGTCCCTCTACTATTAAGGTTCGTAGTTTGGTAGTGAACGAAGGCATCATGATGGTTGCATAAAGGAGAAGACACCATGGTGTGCGAAGAGTTCCTACAAAGACGAAGCTTGCAATGGCGTTGCGATTTACGTGGATGAGTTTCTTCTTTGAAGTGTGATTTAGGGTTGCTGCATTTGGTTCTGTTGCGGTTGCACCAGCAGCTTGCGCGAGGACGAAGTTGAAGGGGAAGGTGGTGGTGGTGGAGGAGGAGGGGGAGAAGAGAGTGGTGAAGGAGGATTTCAAAATTTCAATTTCTAAATGTACACATAGCATGAAATGTGGCACACCGTTAGCCAGCTCACTGAAAATTTAACATTGTTGGTTTTTAGGACTAAATATTATTACAATTTCATTTAGGAGAAGGATGAAAATGAAGAAAAATTTGGACGAGAGACTAAACCAAAAAACGCTCCATAGTTGAGAGACTAAAAGTATATTTAACCCTTTATTTTACTATATCATCATTCTCATTTAATTTAAACAATCCCTTATATTAAAAGTACAGTTCCAAATATTTAAGGCCCAAAACGCTTAAGTCCAAGAGCGTGAAACTAAAGTTTCACTAGAAGCTTCCTCGCGTCAAAGAGTTGGTAGAGTCCAACTTCTTGTGTTGCTCGCGAGAGAGAGAAGGAAAAAAAGAGAACTCGTGACGAAACTCCGGCAGAGCTCGTAGCAGCAATGGTTGAGCGGAAGCAGGTCAGCCAGTTGCAGAGAAGAAGAGGTGCAGTGAAGAAGGTAAGAAAGAACTTTAAATATTTCTCTTATTGATAAAATCAAATTTTTGCAACTGAATATCTTTTCTTACATTAGACAACACATTGGAACCCTGATTATATAGGATTCCAGTAAGAACAAGAAAGAGAAAGAAAAAAAAAAGTTAGAATCCCTAAGAGAAAATAGAAATCCATAATCTAAAAATCCTAAGACAAAAAGTTGCTCTTAGGAGCATTAATTACAATAACAGAAACATTAATACCTTCCTATCTAATATTAACTAACTTTTAAGAAAATAATATTAACTAACTTTTAAGGAAATTCACATTTTTCTTAAAAAAACCGTAAATTATACTAATTATTATAGACGAAATTATTCCATGACAGCTACTTTTTTTATTCATTTAATAATTTATAAAGTAACACGGTGTACATTATGTAGTAAAATTTTGTATTATTTTTGTGATTTAAAAATTTATTGGGAAACATTATTATGAACAAGATTACCCTATGACATAGTGTGGAATGTAAACTAGAAATATAATAAAAATATTGTCGAGGATTGATTTTCATTGCATTTTTGTATATATGTTAAAATATTTCTTGACCTCTAAATATAATAAAAATTTCTGTAGTTAAAATATTTCGCTCTCAATTTTCTAAAATATTTCCAGACAAGCAAACACTCATCCAGACTTATAATTAATATGAGAAAAAAAATATTTATGTGAGGCCATTAACTGTGATTGAATGGGCATAAAAGGCAGCACCACGTGTGAAAAAGGAAGCTATATTATAGTCTGTTTTCAACATTTTATAAACAAGGGGCTGTGTATGTATGGCCATAGAAGGAAGCATAATTGTTCCATAACTAACAAATGTAGTTCTAAGCCTAATACCAACACTTAATTAGAATTATCGTGTAATTATAAGTTTGAGCCCCATCCTAATTAGTCTTGAAAGTCTATAAATGTATTTTAATGATGTTGTTTGCAATGTTTTTCTGTTTTGTTTTTATTGTATTGTTATGTATTATGTATCTGTTATGTGAGAGAGATAAATCTCTTAATAATATGGTTAAACACTTAATAAACACATTTACAGTAATTTATAACCAAATATAGCACAAGGTATAGCACTCTTACAATTAATGTATTCCACATGCACTTGTTAGCTAGTGATTATGTGATTTATGAAAATATTAGAAGAATATTAAGAGCGTTATAAGATTGATTTAGTAGTAAAAGTGACTGAAAGAAAAAGTGAGAAAGATGTGAGTTTAACTTTTATATTAATATTTAAAAATTATAAAATTGATTTGATAGGTTTGGAGGGAAGAATAAGAAAGGCTGAGTTAAAATAAATCTTATGAAACCTTTATTATTATTTTAATTAAATCTGATTATAAATGGAGTTTTGATACATAGTATTGTACATAAATTAATGTTAAGTGAATAATAACATTTGGAATAATCTTTTTTCTTCTTTATATCTTTTTTTTTTTCTTTAAATATAATATGTCACGAGTTTTAAAATTAGGTTAAGATGTGTTGAATAAATACTTCCATTGTCAACACAAAAAGAATAAAATGCTTAGGTATTTAAATAATAAAATATTGATATCTAGAATTTAAAAATTGATTAAAAATCTAATGGAGTTGTCTGAACAGATATATAGACAGAGACAGAGGAGCAAAGAGGGACAGAGGAAGTAAATGAAGAAAAGGATAGAGAAAAAGGTTAGTTTGATAAAGAAAATTATATACTTCTTACTAAAAGGTGAAAGTGGAAGAAGTAGATCTAGACTTCATTTAAAGTTTGCATGTTCAAGTAGGTCAAATGATATATAAATGATTAAATTATATTTGAAATCTTCTAAAATTAATATTCCATTTTTTTTCATCGTATATTTTATTTTAATTTAATATTAAATATAAGTTATTTGTTAAAAGTATTAAACTAAAAGAGAATAAAGAATTAAGTTGAGGAGCAACTTTTCCTCCTTGTCAACTGTTTAACACAAGTGTTATCTTCAAAGCTTCCAAATGTCATTAGTATAATTCTACCTTTTATGGACAAATTAAAATTACAAAACAAGATAAAAAGATATAGCTTAGTTTTTCGAATGCAATATAAATTGAGTATATATATATATATATATATATATATATATATATATATATATATATATATATATATATATATATATATATATATATATATATATTATTGAAAAGGTTACGGATTGATTTTTTTCCTAGTTAGCTTGTCCAGAAGCAGTATAAATCTAGACATTTGTAAAGAATTTCACAGGTGTATTATCTCTTTTGCTTTAAATCAATAAAAAAATCATTTCTACAAATGAAATTCATATTACATTCAATTCAAAATTTTAATTAATTAGATTTATTGGTCTTTCTAATTTATATATTTTTTTTCTTTTAAAATGAAATTTTATGTTCTCAAATGTAGCTGTATGTATTTATACTCTGATAATAAGATAAACAAGAAAAAGTTTGAGAGACAATGAAAAATAAGATTAGTGGTGTAAGAGAAAATAAATAAAGTTTTGACAAAGAAAAAAAAAGGCAGTTGCTTCAAAATTATTTAGGTTCAATGGAAAAGTTATTTTATGTTTTTAATTTACATGGATTTAGTTTGTTCCTTTCATGTTTTTTGTACTTTTTTTTATATTTTGTTTAATAAAATTTCATTTAATGTTAAAGGATAAATGTTCTTTAACATTAAAAAAAATGTTTAACGTGAATTTTATTAGAAAAATAATTGTTGCATGTTTTTTTTTCCTTTTGTTATTCATTTTCCATTTTAACTTGTAAACTTTGACACCCAATCAAACTCCAAATTTTAAAGACAAGAAAATGTGTGTAGGCCATTTGAAAACTCCATGTCACTTACCAAAATTATGTTGGGACATAATCAAGTGTTTTAGTGTGTAATGTGTAATACTCATGATTTATATCATTCATATATTTCCACATTTCATAAAAAAGCTTCTCCACTATGTTGTAATCATGGAAAAGCTTCTCCACCAAAACATAGAATCGTAGCAAAACTTTTAACAAATTATCTTAGTTACACAATTATATATAGATGTTCAAAATTAATTCCATTTCATTTTGCGTTTTAATTATTTATCATATGGTGATGAGTTGTTAATCAATAATTTTGGGATAAAAATAATAATATATTCAAATTAAGAATATCTACATCTTTCTTTGTTCATCGGGATATGTTTTTAGCAAAGAAACTTTAAAATAATAGTATACGGTTAGAGGTTTAAATATCATCATATGCATTAAATGAGTGGCTAAAATCTTTAGGTTAAAATGATGAAAGCAAAGATAATCTCAGCCACACTTTTATGTATGAGGCTTGTACACGAGAGACTCTTTACGTTTGCATTTATTGTAGATGCATTGAGAATTTGTGAGGGAAAAGAAATGCAACACAGGTTTGTACAAGTAGAAACGAATCAACGTAACATAAAAATTAGGAAAGTCTGGTGGAAATCAAATCAAATCATATCAAATGAAGTATCTGACATCCCAGATTGTCTTTGCCAACAACATTGGTTAAATATAAAATGTTCAAAGACAGTACAGCATCTGTAATAATCTTTGTCATTTTATTTAGCAATAATTAACCTACTAAAAAGTTTAGATATCAGAGAGAAGAAAATGCCTGAATAGAAAAACTTTTATTTCTTCTAAATTAGACTTTTTATACTCATGAATGTTAATTGCACAATTAATGCTATTATTTCTAGGTGGGCATATTAATATACAGTTGGCAATTCAGAATTTCAATTTACTCTTAGGAAGAAACTCATGCATTTGTTTCAACCAAGTGACAAAAGATTAAATATGCATGCTTTCGACAAAAATTCCATTGGTATGTAAAATATCACATTTTCTTCTATTTATATAATTGTTTCTAGTTTTTTACTGAACTAACCCTGTGGCTATATAAAATCGTTTATTGTTCAAGCATCATAGTGCTCAGAATGTGTCCATAATCGCATTCAAGATCTACAAGAGATGAAGATCTTCTCTTTGAACGAAAAAAATTAGTCAATGACATGATGGAGAACATGAAATTATTCAGAAAAGACACAGAAACATAGACTTTGAAATATGTAACTGCATAAAATGCATGCTGCATCAAATAGACATAAGCATGAAGTATATGATGACTTCGATATTAATATAGTGGTACATACGAGTATAAATACCTGTGTCCATTCGCATACTTATTTATATAGCTGATACTTCATTCTGTCAATGCATTTAGAAAACTAATTAATATATATTACACCAAACGATCAAGCCTTTTGAGACAAAAGAATCACACTATTTTAACTTGAAACAAAAAAGTTTGAGAGAAAGCAAATCATACTTGTTCAGAATTTCTCTATGATTTTGACAATCTTGTATGATGTGAAATTTAACGTGGTCCTATCCTTCTGTATTTAGGTTGAGTTTCATCTATAAGAAATCTCTAAGAAAACTAGTATATTATTGAGCTTTTTTTTGTACTCATATTTAGTGATTAATAATGTAAATCAGGAAGGGCATGCTACATAAATAGCTTGACAACAAACAGAAGGGAAAAACAATGACAACAACAAGGTATATAATCAAATTCTTGAAATGTTTTTAAAACAAAGGAATATATAAATAATAGTCACTGTTGAACGATCTAAACCAAATATATAAATATTTAAAATCTGCAGGAACAGTTTCTTGATAACTTAATTGGAATTATGCAATGCCAAGGGCAGTTTAAATATTGGTCAGAAAGCAATACACGCAGCAGGAACCTTTGTGCCAACTGTCACACGCCATTGGGTGATGATGAGCAAAAGAAGATGAGGTACAAACATTTTTGTGGAAAGGGAATATAGGACAGAAAAGTTACTGGTAGAAAACACAGAAAGTTGCCTTCATATATGATTCCTTGGCAAACAGCTAGAAGAGTTTCCATTAGAATAAGATGACTGAAAAATACAAAAGGAAAAGGAAAAGGAAAAGCTAACACACACACACATACAATCTAGTGTAAACGTGGATTGGTGCACTCCTCCCAAGACTTTCCAAAGATTTGAAGCCCTGAAAATTGAAGACTTACAGAACTATGAATATCATCAAAATAGAAGGTTTCTAGAAGATCTTATCAGTTGGTACTAGTATCATTTTGATGAAACACACAACAACCACACATACCTGTGGATAGATTCATGCTAGCTATGGCACAGAAGTTGGAGCGGCCAGTGGATCCATTAGCATCCCAATTCGGAGATAAATTGGAGAAAGGGTGGTGGTACTCAATGTTGTTGTTGTTGAAACATGGTGGTTCCTTAGGGATCATAAGGTTTTGGTGATGGTGATGAGAAGAGGACATCAATGATGGCTTCAACTTTCTCTTTATCACAATTGATTCCTCAATAACGTTGAAATCATCTCTAGGTGCTTCACTTCCAACAAGGTGATGAGAGTGGCTATTTTCAATTGCAGGGCACTTTTTCTTCAGGTCTTGTTGCACCCTCCCTGTGTTGGAATTAACATTGCACATGATCTTGTTACTAGTTCTTTCCCTTGCTCTTGCTCTTGCTTTCTCCCTTGACTCCTTCATCTTTGCAGGTTCCTTCTGTGCCCTTTTCAACTTCATCCTCTCCCTTGCAGCCAGAAATGTCGGTGACTTGTTATCGCTTGAATCTAACCCTTGTTGTAGGTTGTTTGGAGCAGCAGCATCACCAGTGATGAGTTGTTGCTTCTGCTTGATCTCCGAAACCACTTCACAGTCATCATCACACTCAGATGAAGAAGAGAAGCTCTTGGCTCCTTCTTCACTGTTGGTGCTGTTCTTGCTCCTTGCCAGCTCCTTAATTGCTCTCTTGGACTTGTTGAAGAGCCACTCAAGGGTGTTGCTGGCTTTGTCAAACCCTAGCATGTCTTGAAGATCAAAGAACTTGCGAGCAATCTCAATGGATAACCTCACCCTCCGGTCCCTCAACCCCTGAGAGGTGTAAATCTTGCTGTGCCTGTCTTTCTTAACTGGCTTCTTTGTGAGGAAACAAGAGAGGCCATAGTGAGGAGCAGCAGCAGCAGCACCACCACCACTTGGGTCAGGTTTGGTCATTGCAGAACCTCCACCACCACAGTTATGATCTGTGACTGGCAAATTGCTCAGTGCCTCTTGGATGTTTGGAGGGTTGTGATGAGTTGGTAAGTAAGGCACAGAAAGTGGATCGTGAAGAAGGGTGTTTCCTGCAGAAGCATTCTCAAGGTTGAGGAAAGGAAAAGGATGGAAGGAAGAAGATGATGAAGGGAAGGAAGGGTAGGGGGTGGAACTGTAAGGGAACATTTGAAGATTTTTTTCTTTTTTCTCTCTTTTCAATTAATGAGTTTGAGAGAGGGGACAAAAACCCTAGCTCTTGAAGAAGTGTATGTCTATCTTCCTCCGAACAATGAACTGGTTTTAACCCACAGCTCCCAACTTAATGGTCCAAAGTGATGCCCCAACACACCCTTTAATATAAAGGGTTGAGGTAAGGGATAGAGATAGAGATAGAGACTAGTTATGTCTTATGCTAACACTATAACCCATCCTAGAAGAGAAAAAGAGTGCTTAAGAAGTGATTTTCAATTAGGACAATGATGGAACTTGGATTTGCTTTGCTTGCATAGTGTCTATTGTTATGTGGTTGGATTATCTGCTGGACCTGAGTCTTTGGCAGCGAGGAAGAGAGAGAAAGAGTGTTGTGTGTGTATGTGTGAGTGTGAGTGTGAGTGAGAGTGAGAAAGAGAGAGAATGAGACAGTAATAGTGTAAGTAAACGGAGTACAAGACACATAATTTGTGGGTTTTTTTGCCTCATTATGTGGAAGCAACGTAAGCAGAGCAGGGTCAAATCGTCTAACTTTTGAACCCGTTAATATGTGTGTTTTTTTTTTCTGTTGTTGTCTCTGGTGTCCTTAGGGTTAGGGTTCTACTTAGCCCTCACAGAATTTGAAGATTAAAAGTAGGTCTACGTAATATCTGATGTGTTAATGCTTAATTTTTGAGCAACCAATATGGGATTTTTTTCTGGTGAAAAATTTATCACACATTGCTGTAGAAATTAACTAGGGAAAATTGAGATTTTTTCTTTCCTATGACGAGGCTTCAACTTTTTAACCCAAGGGTTCTAAAAGGTGGGTGGAAGTGAAACGGTGCAAACACGGTTCACTGTTTCTTCTGTACAAATAAGTTTTGATACTCCTCAACGAGGAAGGTAAGATAGTAAATGGTAACCAGTTAATCAGTCAATCACCAAGAAAATCAAGAGATCAATTTCTCTTTCCTTATATAAAAAACATGCACTTTCCATTCTGAATATTAATCAAAACATTCCACACCCCATGATCATTTTTGAAAAATCCAGACTTTTCAGACATGGTCACAATATAAAATTTAAAGAAATTGTTTTATTTATGAATGATTGAAAATATGAATATTTATAATTATTACAATGTTCTGAAATTGTGATGAATGGAGGGTGTTAACGAGAAAAAAGCAGATATTTTTGTTTACTATTGAAACAGTGAATAATCTTAATTGAAAGAGTGGGGAAAAGGGGTTGATTCTGAATTAAAAAAGAGAAGAAAAAGTACTAGCTACCGACTGAGCAAAAAAGACAAAATGGTAATTACAAAAATTAGGGTTCATTGGAGAGAACCGTACCTCCTACTGTCATTTTCAGCCCGGAAAACTCATCCAATCTCTGACAGCATTGCTATGGTTTGCAGTTTGAGAGTGGGGGTCATCCCTGCCCTCTTATCAGTTTGTATATTCAGTAACCTGTAGTTGGTGTTTACACAGAGTCATGGATGGCTTCTTGGTCCTCTTTCATAACCTAAGCTCTTTGGATTTCTTTTGTACCTCACAACCTGGGAAAAGAAACTATATTATATACATGCATGGTACGGTTCCAGAATCTGCACTTGGATCTCAGTTTCAGTACTTCCTTCTCATAACCCTCTTCTTAATTTTCATCACACCATTTTCTTAGGGTTTTACTTTTCACTTTAATTGCTATGGCTTTTTTTTTTAATGTAAACTTAACAGTCAAATGTGTCTCAGAAACATACTTAAGAAAGCTTTTGAAATTATCTTCTTGGTGGTTCTTCATTAGGGTTTCTAATTAACTAATCTAACTTGCTATATGAGTTGAAATATCCTAAATACTTCTATATTTGTATGTATATTTTCTTGTTAATGAAAAAATAATAACCTATCTTAGATCTAATGTTATATATAATTTTATTTAATTTTTTATATTTTGAAGGATTGGTGTTGTGATATATAATATATTTCTAAACCTAAAAGAATAGTTTTTATTTATTTATTTATCTTAAAATGAATATTAAGAATTACAAATAGTTGTTCAAAGTTTTTGAAAAATAAAAATTAAAGAAAAATACCTAAATTAAAATCCAAACATTTTTATAATAAGTATTTCAAATGTTACACATATTAAAAGAAATATTATAGGAATTAAAATCGAAATATACTAATTTTATAAAGAGTAAACATTTTTTTCCCTGTGAGGGATTTGGATTTCTCAAGAAAGAGCACCACCTAACTAGATAAACAAAGTGTGTGGTATTTCTTGTTATGGTTTTCCAATGCCATCCAAAAATGGCTTATAAAGGTCTTTTCACCTCTTTCTTTAACCTTCCTTTTGTAGTAATATGGTAATCACAATTCACATTTCACAATGCAAAATACAAAATGAAAAAGTTGGAAACTCAAATGTTAAAACGTCACACTCACTAATATATTTTTTTAAAGCACACGTGTTATTATTAACTAAAACTTTTTATATACAAATATTAGATAAGAGCATATTTAAGACCTATTATTCAATAATGACATTAAAAAATCTTTAGGAGTTTTTGTTTTTGTTTTTTTTTTAAATAATAAGGAAAGATGACATTAGGAAATGAGCACAAGGGTTGACTCATTTGCAAAGAAAGGCCAAAGGTTCACATTTGAATAGACTTTAGGAGTTAATTGTTACTCTTGTTAATATCTCTTATCCTAATTTTATACATTAAAGTTTTTTAGTTATTTTTAACTTTTACATTATAGTTTTACATTTCATATTATTTAACAGCTAGTTTAAAAAAAAATCGATTCTTGACCTCTAAAAAAAGCACTTTTTTTACCTTGCTATATGTATATTTGTTTATTTTTAATTGTTATTTAGTTTTCAATCACTTTTCGACTCTTATTATTTTGTAACTTTCAACATAATTTTTATTAAATAATAAAAAGTATTAGATATATTATCTTTATCTTTTATATTGAGTTAGTTTATTGATATTTTTTATTTGTATTTTGTGCTTAGTTCATATTTCTTTTATAGGATTATATGTGTATCTAGAGCCTAAGATTCTTTTGAGAAAATAAAAAAACATTTTTGTCGCCTTTGTCACTACACCTGATGTTGTCGGGGGCAGTGTCGTCTACCACTGTTGTCAGCAGCACCATCGTCTATCGTGGGAGGCTGCACTACCACTACAGAGTTTTAGTTTCGACTGACGATCACACAATTTTGATTATATTTGTCAGGCAATCATCGTGTCATCAACGATGTCTTCATTAAAACTTTTATGCGCTCTTAGCACCTTTTAAAGTTGTGAATCTCCTTTTTTTGTCGTGCATAGTGGCATGTCTCGTCTCCTCTTAAACAATGATTCAGAGTGTCGAGGTTGCTTTTTTTCTCTTTCAAGTTCGTCGTGCGTGGTCACATGTCTCATCTCCTCTTAGACAACTATTTAGAGTGTCAATGTCGCTCTTTTTCCTGTTTCAGTTGTCTTGATTGGAGAATCTTAGATTTTTAAGGTTTCTTCTGTTCATCAATGACTTCTTTCGCTGTTGTTTTTTTACCTCTTGTCCCCATTGCATTTGACCCGTCCACATATGTTTTTCCTTCCATGACAAAAATGGTTTTTGTTAGTAATGATGGCTCTTCAACAATGACTTCTTTATCCACTGGATGTTAACACTGCATTCCTCAACGATGATTTGTAAGAAGAGATTTATATTGAGCAACCTCCCAATTTTTTTTGTTCAAGAAGAGTCTTCTGGGTTAGTATTTCGTCTTCTATGTCATCTTTGTACTAAGTTTTTATTAATTATATTGATAACAAGCTTGGTAACTTGAGGGGAAGGGTTAGATATATCATCTTTATCTTATCTTTATATTTTATCTTAAATTAATTTATTATTTCTTATTTATATTTTGGATTTTAGTTCATATTTCTTCATATTTCTTATTTATAGGCTCATGTGAATATAAATTTAAAAATATATTTAATTTAATATTTATAAATTAATTGAGAATAAAAAATTTGAAAAGTAATTATAATAAATAAGATAGTTTAAATATATTTTAATTTTGGTAATGGAAAAATTATCATAATAAAATATTTTAATTATGGTTGGATTTTTAAAATTAATTTTTACAATGTATATTTATTTGGTTAAAATAATTTATGTATTAATTTTTTTATAATAAGTTAGAAAAATAAATTAAATAATAATATGATTTAGGTGTAAATATTTGAAACGAAATTTAATGTAAAGTTAAAGATTAATAATATAAAAGTAAAATATTTAGGTTTATTTATAAAACAATAGTTAAAGAAAATATTAAAAACGTACAAAAATCTTTTTAAAATGTTTTATTTAGAAAATATATAAATTTGAAATATAGCAAAATATAAAAATTCTTAATAGAATTTATAACATTTAAAATACAAAAGTATAAAATTCAAAAATTCAAATTCAAATTAGATAACTATTTATTACGTTATTAATTATTTAAATTAAAGTTAATAATTAAAAAAATTAAATAATATATTTTCATCGTCGTCTATTGTTTCATTCAAGAATTTACTTGTTTCTAGAAATATAGTAATCATATAATTTAGAAACAAGTGAATCCTTACTAGTGATAATGCGCGACTGTAGCTCTTCAAACGGGGAATCACTGAAACACCTTAAACTTAAAAACTTTTTGCCACATTATTCAAATTCTCAAAAATTGAATTGAATACATTTAATAAATTTCAATTGTTAATTAATATTTACAAATTCAATTGTATTCAATACATAAATTCTTCAAATCTTTTTTGGTATGAAATCCGATATCACATTTGTTAAGAATAAATCGTTTATAAAACTCATATGTGGTTTTCATGTTTTAAAGTTTAATCAAATAATTTTAAACGAGATAAGAATCTGAAAACACTTAAACCTGAAGAATAGTATAGGTAGAATACAAATGCTAGAAACAAGATTATGAAATCATCCATCAACATGGAAAAACTTTAGGAAACCATTAGGAAAACAACTAGGTTAAAAGCTTCCAGACACAACGCTAAACGACTGACAAGTCAAAGCGTCTAAAGAGAGTTATGCTAAACACGTAAGTTATATTGTACCCAATGATATTCAGTTGAACTCTCAAGAAGCAAAAAGGATTGAGACAATGTCTTTGACCAAAAACCTTCTGAAAGACTTAAACAAAGATTGAAAACTTATAAAAGAAGTTAAACGCTCTTGCTCTAAAAAGGCATTATCACAAAAAGCGTTTAAAACATACTAGACAATACCATGAGTTAAACCCTTTACTTCGTCCAACGATGAAGTTCCTAAACGAATTATATCTTTAGGAAAAACTTAAATTGTAAACGCTACCTCAACGATAGGAAATGAAAAAAAAACTTTGTTGTTCTGAATAAGAATTAAATGTCATTAAATCCTTAACTTTCAAAACAAAAGCGATAAGATATAAGACATATCTGCTGCATGCAAAATCTACTTTATTCTATGCAGATAACCTACTACACACATCCACTACTTTATTTGTAATATATCAGAAGCGGACGTTAGAGAATAAAAAGACATTCACAAAAAGTTTTCTTCATAAGTGTTTGAAACAAAGTGCAACCTATTTTTGTGCAAAGTACTAAAAAAGCATGTCTGCTCTGACAAGTTGGCTTTAACCAACAACTGCTTCACACGCAAGAGAGAGAAGACACAAGAATCACGGCCAAGAACTCAGTCTAACGAATACCTTTTGAAAAAACCTTTAAATAGAAGATCATTCAAAAGAAGAATCAAGAGGATAACCCAAGAGGAGAACTTACAACGAAAATATCAATCCTACGAAAAGCATTTAAAAGAGAAGCACAAAGAAGCTCAGGCAAAAGAAAAATATCTGAGCAGAGAAAAAGAAAATTCAAATAATACTCTCGAGCATCATTGTAATATTTGCTTACTATTGTAAGAAGAGAGAAAAGAAAAAAGACCGAAACACCCAGCGAGTCTATAGACTGTATTGTATTGAACATATATCCTCTGTACGAGAGTAATAGTCTAAACGATTTGTAAGCAATCGTTGATTGCATATCTGAAGAGAATTAAAACACTTGTTATTGAAACTCTAAGGATTTAAGGAAATTTAGGCACTATATCAGAGGATACCAGGATCGTCTAGTACTAGGAGTGATGCGAATACTTAACTAGTCTAGGGTAACGAGAAATTATTTGCTGACTAGGGATACCAAGAGTGGTGAAGAATAATGCAAAACTAGGAGTGGGTGAAACTCAACTAGGCATCCTATCGAAAGATACCAGGATTGTCAAGTACTAGGAGTGGTGTGAATACTCAACTAGTCTAGGGTAATGAGAAGTTATTCGCTGACTAGGGATACCAGAAGTGGTGAAAAATACTATACAACCAGGAGTGGGTGAAACTCAACTAGGCAGCACATCGGGGGATAGAGGAGACTGGACGTAGCTTAGTTGGATTGAACCAGTATAAAAATACCTATGCATGTATTGTTTAATTTTGTCTAAAAGCTTTTCTTATTAAACCTGCAATTGCATTTTACTTTTAAATACAAGAGCTTTCCATAATAAATGATTATTCATTAAAAAGAAAAGCTCTTACAAACATTGCAGTGAATATCCTATATAGCACAAAGAAAAGAATTCATTGAGTAATATCATTTACAAAGTCAACAACTACTTGAAAATCTTGTATTCGATGAAAGTGCTATAGAAAGAGGGTTGCAAAAAGGTTTTTCCATTAACAGTGTTCAACCCTCCCGCCCCCCCTCCCCCTTGTAGTGTTTTTCAGGTACTTCAATTGGTACCAGAGCTAACCTCATGAGGTTATTTCTTAGCAAGACTGGAAGCAAATAATGATAGCATTCCTTGAATCATGACATATTGATATGTGGGATGTTGTAGAAAATGGAAACTATATACCCATCAATGAAGATGGACAACCACTATGAAAAAGTAAATGGAGTGACGAGCAGAAGCAACTCTACCTGTTAAATTCCAAAGCTCTCAAATCTCTTATGTATGCCCTTTCCAAAGAAGAATATAGAAAGGTTCACGCCTACCAAGGATCCAAAGAAATGTGGGATAACTTGGTCATAACCTACGAAGGATCGAATGAAGTAAAGATAAACAAGATGAACCTGTTGACTAAACAATATGAGTTGTTTACTATGCTGGAAAACGAAAACATCAAAGCATGTTCAACAAATTCCAAACAATCCTAAATGAGCTCAAATCTTTGGGAAGCTATATGACAACTTCAATCATATTGATAAAATCCTACAAAGTCTTCCTAGACAATGGAGACCACTAGCTCTTAGAACGTCAAAGAATCTTGAAGGAATGAGTCTGGAAGAGTTGGTCTGGATTTTGAAAGTACATGAGCTCGAACTCCTATAAGATGGTCCCATAAAAAACGAGAAGATTATCGTGCTTAAAGTTGTCAAGAGGACACCCACCAAAGCTCTCAAGACTGATGATGTCTGACAATGAACAAGACTCCATGAATAAGAACAAAGAAGAGGAGCTTTCTTTAATTACGTGAAAGCTTCAATCCATGTAGAGGAAAAGAAAAGGCACAATGTTATAGAGTAGGCGATTCAGATCTGGCTCTAAGAACAACCTAAAGGACAGACGATCGGAAGACACAACTTTCTGCCATGATTGCAACAAACTTAGACATTTTAGATCAGAATGTCTCGAGACTGAAAAGATGAAAAAAGTCAGTCGGATCCAGATACGAAAAAGAAGAAGATGTTGATGAGCACCTGGGAAGACCTTGACACATTTGACGAGGATGAAGACGCCAAAGTATGCCTTGTGGTAGGATATGATGAGAGTACTCATCCAGTCTAGGGTAACAGGAGGCTATTCGCTAATTGAGGAGACCAAGAGTGGTGAGAATACTCATCCAGTCTAGGGTAACAGAAGGTTATTCGGTGATTAAGAAGACCAAGAGCAGTGTGAATAATTAGTTATAATATTGTTGAGATTGTTGATAAGGGGAGCACTAGTTTAGCTGAACCCACAATCTCAGTAATATTTGTGTTTTCGATGATAACAACACATAATTAATAACACATGAGTATTTTGTGTTACATGTTCTATGATTACATGTTATATGCTTTTGCTTACTGTGATAAATTTGTATAAGCATATTTGTGAACATGATTGTGTTGTTCATTGCATATCACTGTGTTTAATATGTAATTCTATATGTGTATGCATGACATAAGGTGTTGGAAATGAAAAACCACAAGCACTTTGGTTGAACTTTAATGTGTGACAAAACAAACAGTTTTAAGTCGATTACATTATGGGATGAATCGATTAAAACTCGAGTGTTTGCACAAACTCTTTTCAAGCGTGCTGTGAGTTATTTTGAAGAGAAATGTTTTCAAAATTATGCTAAGTGATTTTACTTAATCGACTACATGCTATCTGCATTCGACTAAGTTAGTTGTTATTTTGAAAACTGATTGAATGCTTGACTCAACTGATTTAACGGTCATATTTTCAAACATATTGACCAAACATTTATTGTGAGTCGACTGCATTAAATGTGCATTCAATTAATAAGTTTTAATGATGTTAACTTCCTATAATTGCAAGATGTATTCGACTACATTAGTTACTAAGTCGATTAAAATGCATTTAATGTGTGCATAACTATAAATTAACGCTGATTTGAATTCTTTAAGAACTTTTGTGCAATTAACACTTTCATATCTTTCAAAAAACGCTATGGTTTCTTATAGAGAAAAGAGAAGCTCCACGAACCAGAGATTGACCGTGGTGATCAAGTCTTAGAGGTTTCTTGAGAAGCAAGATTTGTTGGGTTTGAACGTCTGATCTATCTGCACAGAAAGTTGTAATCTGCGTGATCAAAAATTTCTGCAATCGTGAAGATTGACTGGTTTCCCTGTTGTGATTACATGAAGAAGAACTATGTTCTTTACTTTGAGGGTGGCTCAAAGGGTTTGACAACAGAAGAGGGTGTTCTTGCTACGTGTCTGTATTGTTTACTGCCTATATTAGATTAGAGGGTTAGAGAAGTGTTTTACATTTTTGACGTGAGGTCGCTGTAAAAACCTTGGTGTATAAACCTTGATTTTTATAGTGCATTTGCTTCCTATGGTTGGAAGGACACTGGATGTAGGCTTGGCCGAACCAGTATAAAAATCAGCGTTTGAATTCTCTAATCCCTACACTCTTTTATTAAGTCGATTACGCTGTTAGTATATTCGATTAAGTTTCCTGCTGCATTGCATATCTTTTAACTTGCGATTCAAGAAAAGTGTAAAAGCATCTTATTTTGTGAAATAGTTTTTGAAAGATTATATTTTTTACACTTCACCAATTCATCCCCCCTCTTGGTGTGAGAAACTAAGTCATTCTATTTTAACAATTGGCACCAGAGCTGGTTTTCATAAAATATTTGAAAAACAAATCGATTACTATTTCCGGTTAATCGATTCAATCTTGAAAAATGGCCTCTGTTTCTCAAACAAGAAGGACAAGTGAATCCGTTTTCAAGCTTGTGCATGTTACCTGTAACGCTAAGTCGAATTTCGTTACTAATGTCTTTTATGAGTCTATTGAAACAGGTTTCTTGAAAAATAAGAAAAAGGGGGTAGATAAATTGGAATCAAGAGCTGAAAGAATGAATCTGCAGGCTGAAAAGTTTACAAGATTCCTCAATGAGAAGAAAAGTCACAGGCATCAAAATGATAACCAAGAGAATGTATCAAGAAGTGATCTCATCATGATGGCTAAATCTGAAACGGTGAAAGCATGTTTGGAACAAAGAGTGAAAGATTCCATGTGGTATCTGGACAACGGATGCTCAAGGCTCATGACAGGAGATCCAACAAAATTCACAAGAATTTCTTACAAGACTTCTGGCCATGTCACATACAATGATAACAACAAAGGAAAGATCATCGGTATTGGTAAAATCCAAACTCCCTCTATGTATGAAATTGATAATGTGTTGCTTGTTGAAGGATTGAAACACAATTTGCTTAGTATTAGTCAGTTGTGTGATAGAGGGCTGAAAATAACTTTTGAACCAAAATACTATTTGATTAGCAATGGTTCAACTAATGAGTTATTACTAACAGGAAAAAGATACAACAACATTTACATAATCGATTTTAGAAAAACTTCATTCAAATATGTTGTATGTCTTATGTCTAAAGAAGATTATGCATGGTTATGGCATAAGAGACTAACTCATATTAATATGGGTCAATTGAACAAGCTAGTGTCTAAGGATCTTTTTATTGGTCTTCCTAATATTCGCTATGCTTCTGAAAAATTGTATGATGCATGCTAGAAAGGAAAACAAACAAAAAAATCATTCAAAAATAAAAGAGAAATATCTACCACCAGACCCCTGGAACTATTGGAGATGGACTTATTCGGTCCTTCAAGGGTTAGGAGTCTTGGAGGAAATTTATATGGTTTAGTAATTGTTGATGACTATTCTCGTTTTACTTAGACATTCTTCATTTATGCCAAGAGTGAAACCTTCAGAGTGTTCAAGAAATTTACTGCTGTTATTCAAAATGAAAAAAAAGCTTAAGATTAAATCAATTATAAGTGATCATGGCAAGGAGTTCCAAAATGAAGCATTTGATGAATATTGTGCGGAGATGGGAATCTCTCACAACTTCTCAGCACCAAGAACACCTCAGCAGAATAGAGTTGTTGAAAGAAAAAATAGGGCATTAGAAGAACTAGCAAAAACCATGGTGAATGAGAGGGACTTACCAAAGTATTTTTGGGCAGATGCAGTGAGCACAACTTGTTATGTACTGAATATAACAAAGATAAGATCAATGTTGAACTTGACTCCCAATGAATTGTTCAAGGGAAGAAAGCCTAACATTTCACATATGCGGATCTTTGGATGCAAGTGTTTTGTTCTAAACAATGGTAAGGAAAGCCTTGGTAAGTTTGATTCCAAAGCCGATGAGGCCATATTTATTGGTTTTTCTCTTACAAGTAAAGCTTACCGTGTTTATAACAAAAGAACAATGTGTGTTGAGGAATCTGTATATGTAGCTTTTGACGAGTATATTGATATTGCCACTAATCCTGTACACTCTAGAAAGTCAATACATGCAGATGATTCCGCTGGAGAGGAAGAAGAAAATGAAGAAATCCCAGAAGAGGAAAATCCTGAGAATGTAATCGATCCCCCCAGAGCTGAATCGATTAAGGAATGTAAAACACTAAGGAATGTCTCGATAAACAACATCATTGGTGATATCACAAGAGGTGTTTCCACCAGGCGTCAACTTAATCAATTCTGCATGAATGTAACGTATGTTGCTAAGATTGAACCCAATAACATTGAAGTTGCACTTGCGGATGAAAAATGGATGATGGCCATGCAATAGGAGCTAAATCAGTTTAAGAGGAATAATGTATGGGAGCTGGTTCCAAGAACAGAAAACCTTCAGGTTATAGGCACTAAATGGGTCTTCAGAAACAAGATGGATGACTTAGGAGAAATCATCAAGAACAAGGCAAGGTTGGTTGCTAAAGGTTACAGTCAAGAAGAAGGAATCAATTATGATGAAACGTATGCACCAGTGGCCAGACTGGAAGCAATAAGGATACGACTTGCTATTGCCTCAGTCATGAAGTTCAAGTTGTACCAAATGGATGTCAAGAGTGCTTTCCTAAACGGGTACATCAAGGAAGAAGTATATGTGGAACAACCACCAGGATTTCAAGACTTTGAACATCTAGACTTTGTTTTCAAATTGAAAAAGGTCTTATGTGGACTGAAACAGGCGCCAAGGTCATGGTACAAGCGTCTAAGTGAGTTCCTGGTAAAGAAGGGATTCACTAGGGGTAAAGTAGATTCAACTCTTTTCATTAAGAATTCCAAAAAGGATAGATTATATGTGCAAATTTATGTTGATGATATCATTTTTGGATCAACTAATCCCTCTTTATGCAAAGAGTTTTCTAAGACTATGCAGGATGAGTTCGAGATGTCCATGATGGGAGAACTCACATACTTCCTAGGACTTCAACTTAAGCAGACTGAGAATGACATCTTTATTCATCAATCAAAGTACTACACTGATTTGTTAAAGATATATAAAATGTTGGACTGCAAAAAGACTCCAACACCTATGGCAACAAACTTCTTTCTTGACCTTGATGAAGCAGGCAAAGCGGTTGATCAGAAAATGTATAGAGGTATGATTAGATCTCTACTGTGCTTAACTCCCAATAGCTAGACATCATGCATAGTGTATGTCTTTGTGCTAGGTTTCAGTCTCTACCAAAAGAATCACACTTAACAATTGTAAAAAAGAATTTTGAAATACTTAAAGGGAACCAAGAATCTTGGTGTGAGAAACTAAGCCATTCTATTTTAACAATTGGTATCAGATGAAGAAGATGAGTCCAATGAAGAGGATTCTATGGAAATATCTGAATCACAATAAGGGTCTTAGGATCATAGTTTTTGAGTCATAATTTCTGTTTTGTTGGATAGTTTTACAGTGGTTAGCATAAATTGCAAGATACCTAGGTGTTTTTTGCTTTCACCAGATTGTAATCATTGCTTGATCATAAATGAAATCAGTTTTTGTTTTGCCAATCTGTGTGTGGATGACTCCTTGCGAATGATGAATTAATCAGATTGGAAATCGATTACACTGTGTTTGTATGCAACTTGATATATTTCACTGTTACATTTACATAATTGCATACTTATACATTATTTGTGATAATTCTTGTAATTCTTTGATTCTAAAATGCTTGATCTGGAAAGACCTGGAAAGGTTATTAATAAGTCCAAAAAAGTAGTAAATTTTCATATGAAATTTTGGCACTTATGTTTTAAATTGTGTACATTTGTATCAATTCGCCTCAATCTAAGAAAGATGAAATGTAATCATATGTTTCCGAGTTGTTGATTAAAAGGAAATCATTTGATCCCTATTTTGTATATGTTCCAGGTAAATTAAGAGAAAAGAGAAAAGAGAGAAGAGCAAATCTTGCAACAATTTGCCCAAGCTAAAATGATCTCGCTTAAGCTAGATTCATCCAGGAAGCCATTGATTTTAAATTCATTCTCGCTTAAGTGAAAATAATTTAGCTTCAGCGAAAATGACTATCTTCTCCAAGAAGTTTCTTCTCGCTTAAGCGATAATCATCTAGCTTAAGCGAGAATTCGCGCAATATATATACTCACGAGTCAGAAAGAAAGGGACAGAGGGAGCTACAGAGAAAAAAAATCACAAAGTTATCAAAAGGGTTGTTCTTTCACTTTTGTTATAGGATCTTCTTCTTCATCTCTTAGAATGCTAATGGCTACGATGAGTGACTGATCTTTTCTCTTGGGATTGAATGTAATCGATTCGAACTCGGATGTAATCTGGTGATATTTATGTATAGCATTTCTATTTTATTCAATATTGGTATTTTTGTTCTGCTCTTAGTGCTTGATTCTATCTGATCAATAGTTTCATGAATGTGGGTTTTAGTTTTGCTAGAAAGTATTTCTAAAATCTGATCTGGACAAGAATACTTGATATCCTGTGATGCTAGGAATAGATTTCAGTTTATCAATTTGTTATAACAATTGAATATAATGTTGGACAGTTTGTTGGATGTGTGAGGAATCAATATTCAAGGAACTGATCTTATGAATTTTATACGCGAGGAATCGATATAAATGACTTTTGTGTGTTGCATCAATATTGGTAATTTCAGGTGCTATATGTTTATATTCATTCAGATTACAGACGAGTGAGATAGATGAATTCAATCCTAACTTCTCATATTAAACTTTCTTTAACTTATCTGCTGTTAATATTTTACTCTTACGCAACATAGTATAAATTATCAAAATCCGTTATGAATCAAGTTCAATACCCTTGTATATATGCTGTTTGAGATAAATTTATCTATTTAATTGAAGTTGTTCCTCGTGGGATCGACACTCTTACTTAAAAATCATTATACTACAGTTGACTATTGGTACGCTTGCCAAAAGTTCAACAAGTATTTTGGGTGTCGTTGCCTGGGAACGATTTTCTTTTGAATTTATAAAGTTATCTCATCCAAATTTGTGAATATATTTCTTTTTATTTATTTAGTTTATTTAGTTTTCTCTTTTGTATTAATCCTTGATTGAGCTGTTTTGATTTATGTTCTTAAGAGGTCAGGTTTCTAAAGATCAATTAGCATTTGACCCAGAGATAGAAAAAACCGCTCAAAGAAGTAGAGGCAAAAACAAAGAAGAAGGAAGGAAAAACAAAGGAAAAATCTTCCAATACTTCCATCACACATCTGGAAACAGAAAATATTGCGGAAGAAGGACCAACCCCACCTAGAAGAACATTGGGAGACTATGCTATGCAACAAGGGCCAAGATATTTTTCAAGCATAGTAATACCACCCACCACCAAAACATGGAAATGAAGCCAGCTTTCCTTAGCTTAATCAATTCTCATCAATTCACTAGAATGGATAATAAAGATTCATATATTCATCTTTCTACGTTCTATGAACTGATAGTAACTATGGGATTTGAAGAAAGGGATCTTGATCATGTTTATATGCATTTGTTTCCTTTTTCTCTGACAGGAAAAGCAAACGAATGGCTTAAATCACATCCAAACCAAAGTCTAAACAAGTGGAGTGATGTAGAAGATAAATTCTTGAATAGATTCTTTCCACCTTCTCGTTACAATAAGGCAAAAGCTGAGATTTCTACTTTTAGGCAAGGAGCAGATGAGCCATTTTGTGAACCTTGGGAACAATTTAATTCTTTATTGAGGAGATGCCAAATCATGGGTTTGAAGATATTGCTCAACTAAATATTTTCTGCAATGGTCTGAGGCCAGACACCAAAATGATATTAGATGTAGCAGCTAGAGGAATAATGATGTCTGTAGATGTAGAGCAAGCAACAAGAATCATTGAGGCATTAGCATCTACAGACCATCAAGCTAAACATAATAGACAAACAGTTCAACGGAAAGCAATGCTTGATCTCAGTACTATAGATGCAATTTTAGCTCAGAATAAAATTCTGACTCAGCAGATGGAAGCATTAACCAAACAGATGGCTAATCTACCTGAGCAATTAAAAGCAGTACAATCTTCTTCTAGTCAACAACCCATGAGATGTAACTTCTGTGGAGGTGACCATCCCAATGGTCATTGTTCATATCAAAGTGGCCCACAAGAAGGAGAAGTTCAATATGTGAGTAATCAAGGAAGCACATGTAATTTCTCTAACAATAATAACTTTTCGCAGGGTGGAGAAACAATGAAAGTCAGAATTTTGGATGGAAACAAGATGTTGGTCCTTCAAATAGACAACCTCCTTATCAGAATCAACAACAAAATCCATTTGTGTATGAAATAACAACCAAATTGGAGGATACTCTAGAAAAATTCATGCAAGCTTCTATAACCAATCAGAAAAATAGAAGCTTCAATCAGAAATCTTGAAACACAAGTGGGACAATTGGCTAAATAACTATCAGATCAACATGCAAATCATTTTTCAGCCAACACCCAAACTAATCCCAAGGAGCATTGTAAATCAATTACTACCAGAAGTGGTAAAATTCTGGGAAGAGGGATTGAAGACAATCTAGTTGTGGAGGAGGAAGTTTTGGAGAAAAAAGTAAATGAGAAAGAGAAAAATGAGTGTGAGGGAAAGAAAGAGAAAAATAAAGGTGAGTATGTGAATAAAGGAGAAGAAAATAAAAATCAAGAAAAAGAGTTTTTGAAACACCTTCCTTATCCGAAAAACCCATCTAACATAGACAAGGAGAGACAATTGGCTCGGTTCAAGCAAATATTCAACCAGCTGGAGATCACCAGGCCCTTGACTGAAGCACTACAACAGATTCCTGCCTATGCGAAGTACATGAAGCAAATCCTCAGCAAGAAGAAGAATTATTTAGATGAAGAAACAATTGAAGTGTAGGGAAATTGTAGTGTCATCATGAAAAAGACTCTCCCTCCAAAATTCAAAGATCCGGGGAGCTTCACCATTCCTTGCACCATTGGAAACCATGATATAGGGAAGACTCTTATTGATTTAGGGGCTAGCATAAATCTGATGCCCCTATCTATGCTTAAAAAGATTGGTGGTCTTGAAGCCAAGCCAACAAGAATGATGCTTCAATTGGCAGATAGGTCCATCAAATATCCTTATGGTGTGGTAGAAGACGTGGTGATAAAAATTGATAAGCTCCAATTCCTAGTGGACTTTGTAGTGATGGAGATGAAGGAAGATGCAGAGATACCGCTCATCCTTGGAAGACCTTTCATGAAGACAACCAAGGTTGTCATTCATATGGAAGAGGGAATACTAAAATTAAAAGACCAAGATAGAGAGGTAACTTTTAATTTCTTCAAAGATATGCAACAAAGTAAAGAGGAACAACCTAGTCTTGAAGCAAACGATGAAGTTTTATCAGTTACTAGTCTACCAAGGCAAGTTGCCAAGTTTGCAAAAAAAAGCCTTAATTGTTTCTCTCCAAAAGTGAAGGAAGAGGATGGAGATAAGGAAGAGAAACTAGTTCACCAACACCCTGTTTTAGAAAGTGATGAACCCAAACCTGGCAAACTAGTGATTATTAAGAACAGGTTATGGGTTATCAAGGCAATAAAGGCAAATGGAGTACTTGAAATTGAGGCTCCCTATTCAAGAAGAGTCAAGTTGGTGACGGGAAAGCTACCGAGAAGATGTTGGTGTCATGAAAGGAAGAAGCACATCAACATCATGAATCAAACCTAATTGCCCCATCTGTCAGGCTCGTGACGTTAAACAAGCGCTTCCTGGGAGGCAACCCAATGTTTAATTATGTTTTCGCATTTTAATTTTATCTTGTGTGTTAATTGTGTTTGTGTATTTATTATGTGTTTGTTTGCGAAAGGGTAAGTTTTAACATTTAAATGTCTCAATAAGGAAAACCATGCATACCTAAGTCTTCTTGTACCAAAATGTTTGTGTCATGCATGATACTAAGTTTTGGTGCCAAAATTGAGTTCATTGAATGATAAAAATTGTCTTGTTTTGGCCAAATTGTGAAAATTGAGTTTAAGAGTTTTTGTGAAACTTTTGGGCATGACAGATAATTGGGTGAGGAATATATTGATATGTGTCTCTTGATTAATTAAACTGAATTCATCATGAATTGGGTGAGTAAAAGTTGAAAATTTTCAAAAGTGGCAAAAACTGCATTATTTTCGCCTAAGTTAAACCTTCTCGCCTGGGCTAGATATGCAGAAAACTGAAACACAAGTTTTTCTTATATTTGTGCTTAAGCGAAAGAAGACTCGCTTGGGCGAGAATTGAATTTCAAATTCCCGTGCCCTCTGGAACATTTTTGCTTAAGCTAAACCTTGCTCGCCTGGGCGAAAATGTCCTGCAAATGAGGTTGAGCCACTTGAGCTTTTTCGCTTAGATTAAACTTGGTTCGCCTGGGCGAAACTTTTTAAAACTGAAACCTGCCAATCTAGCTTAAGCGAGACCAAGGGACCCTGTGTTAAAACTTAGAAAGGGAAGCACTGGTTCATAACTACTTTCTTTTCAACATAGTGCTTTCTTCCTTCAAAGTATAGGGCGCGATTTTCTTGATCCAATGGTGCTCAATTAACTCACCAATCCCTTCCTTCCTTTGCTAAATTCCCTTGAAGGCATGACTCCACCAAAATTCTTGGTATACTTACAGTGGCCTGGGGACAGTCCAATTTTTCCAGGGGAAAGTGGACCTACTAGACTTGACAACACTTTTGCAGATGGATTCACATCAGGTGAGGGGCCATCAAGAGTTGCAGATAGAGATGACCTTGTTGTGGGGGAAGAGTCAGTCGGAGTGGACCTTCAAGAGGAGGAGTTTCAGGCTGAATTTGATAGAGTCATGAGGGGAGATTGACACACAACACTATTCCAACCTCCAAAACTCAATGAAATACGATTTTTTTTTTGTTTTACTGCAAAACTTTTTTTTAGTAATATTATGCTTTAGTTGTTTTGGTTAGAATGTACAGTTTAAATTACTTTTTGCTTTACTTTTTGCTTAATATTGCACAGAGCACATACACAACTAAAATGATTTTTTTTGGGAATTATAAGAAATCTTTCTTGAGGAAATTGGTTAAAGAGAAATCAAGTTTCAAAAAGTTTTCTAAGATAGTACAACTGAAAAAGAAAAAAGGAAAATTTTGGTTGAATCCATAGTTAAATGGGATTAGGATATTAGTGTTGGATAATTGGTTAAGATAATCAATTGCAACAACAAGTGATATACCAAGGAAAGAAACCAAACACAGAACCTAGTGAGTGTGTGAATCCTTAAACAGTTTGAGAGTTTCCACTGTTTGTTGTCAAGTTGATATTGCTTGAGTTTTCATTTGGATAACATCACACTTGAAGCAGGAAAATGATCAAGGCCGTTTTGTTGAATTTAAATAACTTAGTGCCAAACATCCAACCTCAGAATAATCATCCTTTTGTGATAGTCCATTTAAGCCTAATTGCTTTGAATTATGCACCTTCACCTTAACTTTAATTAGTATCCTTTCCCTTTACACACTTTAGGGATAAAGAGCATAGGTGCATTTTATTCAGTTTTAAAATGGGATTTGGTTGGTGGAATTGTACTTAGAAAAGAAAGGGGCTGAGTATTTTGTATTATAATTCACTCCTTAGTATTGTATAGAAATGTATCTAAAAAAAAGGAAAGAAGAAAAAGAAGGAGTGAATACTGAATGAAAAAGAAACATTGGGTTTTGAGGTATGAGATGGGATGAATCGAGAGTAGAATTGGAAGTGGGTTTAAAGTGTAGTTATGCTCTCTTTTCTAAAGTTGTGCTTTTGTTATCTTGAAAAACCATAATTCTTGGAAGCCCAACCTCATTACAACCTTTAAAAGTCCTTGAGATTCATGCTGATTGTGTGTGTGGTTTGATTGAAAATGACTGGCAATTTTAATTTGTTCAATTTCAGTGGAAAATGAGAGAAACACATCCTTGTAAGATTCTAGAGAGAATTTCCTTGGTTAGAATCAATGGTTCTTCCAATTGATTGTCTTGAAAAATTTGCTGCACTTTTATCCTTCTTTTATTTGATAATTGGATTCACCATTTGCTTCTGATTTTGAATCTGTAGTTTGGAATGCACAATTTGTCTTGTAAGGACTATGAAATTGATTTCTCAAATAACCAATTTCAAAGTTTGAGTTTTGAAAAGCTGTTGGGATCTTATTACTTTGCTTGAGGACAAGCAAGATGCTAGGTTGAGGGGAGTTGATAAGTCCAAAAAAGTAGTAAATTTTCATATGAAATTTTGGCACTTATGTTTTAAATTGTGTACATTTGTATCAATTCGTCCCAATCTAAGAAAGATGAAATGTAATCATATGTTTTCGAGTTTTTGATTAAAAGGAAATCATTTGATCCCTATTTTGTATATGTTCCAGGTAAATTAAGAGATAAGAGAAAAGAGAGAAGAGCAAATCCTGCAATAATTCGCCCAAGCTAAAATGATCTCGCTTAAGCTAGATTCATCCAGGAAGTCATTGATTTAAAAGTCATTCTCGCTTAAGGAAAAATAATTTAGCTTAAGCGAAAATGACTATCTTCTCCAAGAAGTTTCTTCTCGCTTAATTGATAATCATCTAGCTTAAGCGAGAATTCGCGCAATATATATACTCATGAGTCAGAAAGAAAGAGATGGAGGGAGCTGTAGAGAAAAAAATCACAGAGTTATCAAAAGGGTTGTTCTTTCACTTTAGCTGTAAAATCTTCTTCTTCATCTGTTAGAATGCTAATGGCTACGATGAGTGGCTGATCTTTTCTCTTGGGATTGAATGTAATCGATTCGAACTCGGATGTAATATGGTGATATTTATGTATAGCATTTCTATTTTATTCAATATTAGTATTTTTGTTCTGCTCTTAGTGCTTGATTCTATCTGATCAATAGTTTCATGAATGTGGGTTTTAGTTTTGACTGGAAAGTATTTCTAAAATCTGATCTGAACAAGAATACTTGATATCCTGTGATGCTAGGAATAAATTTCAGTTTATCAATTGCTTATAACACTTGAATATAATGCTGGACAGTTTGTTGGATGTGTGAGGAATCAATATTCAAGGAATTGATCTTTCGAATTTTATATGCGAGGAATCGGTATAAATGACTTTTGTGTGTTGCATCAATATTCATAATTTCAGTTGCTATATGTTTATATTCATTCAGATTGCAGACGAGTGAGATAGATGAATTCAATCCCAACTTGTAATGACTCTCAATGATGAAATTGTAGCTAATGGTATCTGCAGGACAACCTAGCCTCTTTATCTGATTGTAAACCTGCAATACCTTCTCAGTCCTCCCAACCTTAACATGAACCCACATCAAACTGTTGAAAGAAACAACATTAGGATCACACCCTACATCAATCATCTCCGCGAAAACATCATGAGCACACGTAATTTGCCCACATCGACACAACGAATCAATCACAATGCTGTAAGTATAAACATTAGGCTTAATCTCAGCCATCTTCATATCATTAAACACCTCTTCAGCCTTAGATATGTTACCAGCACGACACCACCCATAAACCAAACTAGTGTAAACTAAATCATCAAGCTCAAACTTATGCTTGAGACTATCAAAAAACGATTGAGCCTCATCTGCCCTTCTTTTTTTACACAAGCTACTGATCACAATTGAAAATGCAACCTTATCGGGAGTACAACCATAGTCCTCCATGCGGTTGAAAGCGTGGACCGTCTCCATAGGTAATCAAGCCCTCACGTAGCGACGGACGAGAACGACGAACGTGTGAGCGCTGATTTCGACGTCGCGAGTCTTCATGAGGTTGATCACGTGCCACGCAAGGTTGAAATGTCTCAGCTTTCCGGCGAGGTCAAGCATCTCGTTGTAGGGCTCTGGCGAGGGGGGAAATCCGTCAAGGGCGGTGGCCCAATTGAAGAACGCGAGGGATTGGAGGAAGGGGATGTCGTGGCGGATAGCGCCGTATTTCTCGATGACGTGGTGGGCGACGGTGGGGGAAAGTGTGTGAGTGGCGGAGAGCGCGAAGAAGTCAAGGGAGAGGTTGGGGATGGTAAAGTTGGGTGCAGGGGAGGGGCATTGGGGTTTGGTGTGGGGTATTTGCGGTTGTGTTCTTTGATGGCGGCGTGGAGTTTGTCTACTAAGGTGGTTTCCTCGGAGGATAGGTTTGGAATTTGGGATGTGTCGTTTGAATAAGGTTGGAGAAGAGGTTCGGGAAGTGAAGCCGAAGAACAGTGTTGCTTGAAAGTGCAGGGCAGGAGCGGTAAGAGGGAGTGGCAGAAACGTAGGCATGATTTGGTAGAAGCCATGGTTAAGTTATTGAGAATTCAAGGTCACTAAACTAAGCCAAGCTTCGACGAGTTCCAGCGTCAAACCTCTCTCATGACCAGTTGCACCCTCCTCTGGAAGGAAGGAGCTCTTCGACCACTTTTCCTCTCTCGAGGATGACCTCAAGTACAAATCCGAAGCTCTGAAACGCAGATGCGCACTTACACGTCATCACTCACAAATCAATACAGTGACACATTGTAAATATTTGGTGCCATATCATTAATGTATTAACTCCGTTTGGTGATACTTGATGGAAGGGAAAAATTTGACGCACATTTTATTAACTGTGGACATATTTCAAATACTTTTAAAAATGGGGACTGATTTGACATTAGGCAACGAAAGTAGGGACCAAAGAGGCTATTAAACCTTTATGTTACTATCAGTTAAGCGGACACTATCTCCAAATAAAATAAATATTAAAAATAAATAAGTTTAACAAAGTAAACATTAATCTTATTTATTTTAATATTCATCTTAACATATGCTAACCTTATCTATTTTTATTGTTTATATTTATTTAGTTAGTATCAGTTAAATAAAAGCTATTGATAAAAAAATATTAAAAATGAATAAGGTTAATGTCAACTTTGAGACCCTAACCATATTTATTTTTTATATTTTATTTATTTAAGTTGGCATAGGCTAAGTTATATATTTTGAATATGTCTGTTATTCTTATATTAAATATGACCTAGGATACTTAAAAAAACTAAATTTAATGATGGCTAGTATCCATAAGAAACTATAAAAATTTGTTAGTAATTGCTGTTTTTTGACGAATTATTGACGAACTAAAATCGTTGGTAAAAATGGATAAGAGCCCAATAACTGTTGAAGGAAATGAGAGAAGTTGAAGACTACATAAGCTTCAAACAATTGTTTTTGGAGAAGCATTACCCAAATAGCATTAGGTACGCTAAGGAGGTTGAGTTCCTACATCTGGAGCAATGGAAGATGTTAGTAGGTTCTTATGCCTTTTAGGTTTGAGTACCCTAGCAAGGTTCTACACCCAAAATTATCTCTAAAACTTAAAAGTGTAGAAAGTTTAAGGAAAGGGTTGAGGCTTGAGTTGAAGAGGGTAGTGATCCTATGTGTGTGAGAGAGTGTCTTGCCTTGGTGGAGAAGGCAAGGTTGAGCTGACTAGTCAAGTGGTTCGCCATCATGAACGTTCTGCCAAGGAAAAACCCAAATTGCACCAAGCAAAGCCTTATCCGAGGCCTCAACACCAAACATTTTGGACAACATCGTTGCGTCCAATGTAGCTATAGCTAGTTAACAAAAAGTGTTTTGTTCCTCATCAAGTGAGACATTTTGCTAAGGATTCCCTAACCAAAAGGAACTCAATGGCTACAAGTGGAGGGAAACAAGGAGGAAGAGAGGTGCATAATGTTTTGTGGTCTTAATCCGTCTAGTAGATGCTAGAGATGGACAAACGATAGAGGTTCCAATGATGGAAGTGTTTTTGAATGTGTTTCAAGAATAAGTGCTTGAGTGGTCACCAAAAAGAGAGGTGTAGTTCATAATTAACTTGGTGCCTCGAGTAGGATCAATGCTAATAACATCCTATAAGATGACCCCTACTAAGCTAGTGGAGCTGAAGAAACAGATTAAGTTGTTGCACAAGTAGTTCATCAGACCAAAAGTATATTTTTGGAGAGCACTAATACTTTAGTGAAAAAGAAAGATGATGGATCGAAGCTATGCATAAACTATAAACAACTAAACAATATCTCAATAAAGAACAAGTATCTATGTCTCAAGAATAAATAATATAAATTAAATTTAGAAAATTATTGTTATGAAATAATTAATTTGTAAAATTAAAATATTAATACGTTTTTTATAAAGTTACTTGAATTTAAATAATAATTAATTTTTTAATATAATTTTATTTTATTTTAACTCAAATAAAAAAATCAAAGTGAATAAAATTTTAAGACCAATCTAAACCAATAATAATTATATATATATATATATATATATATATATATATATATATATATATATATATATATATATATATATATATATATATATCATTTTATTTTGAGACTAAATTATTTTTTTATCATATTTAATTTTCATATCAACTTTATGGTAATTTCTTTGTTTAAATTTAAGATAAATATAAAGTAATTTTTTCTTAAATCTTTTTTAAAATAAAAAAAAGTTATTAAACAATTTAACTATAGATAATATATAAAAAAATGTTTATTATTTCAAACTTAAATAATATAACTTTTAAAATAAATTTGTAAAACATAATTTTTTTAACTTCATTTATTCCACATGAAATATATTAGAAGACTTTATTTCATAAATCTTTAATTTATGATTCCATTTATGGTACGAGGTGTTGAAGATGTACTCAATTGATTATGCACCTTCTTCTACGACATATCATTATTAACTACAATTACATTGTATTTAATTATTAAATGTACAAATATAATTTTTTTTCAAAAATATATACTTATTATTATAATCTTTTTTTCTTCAATCTTTTATTGATATAATTTAATTTTAAATTTTATTATCTAACTAATATTAAATGATATTGATTTGTCACATATTTAATTTTTTTATTTGAAAAATAAAAATAAAAAATTAATTATATTAAATACGATAAATTTTATATTAATATTTTAATATAAATTATAGTTATTAAATTGTTTACGTTTTGCAATTTGTGCAATTTGTCACTCCTTATAGAAACCCAAGTTCCCGCTCAAAGGATCACATTTTAACGTTCCTGCTTAGAGAAATCTAAAGCTCACATTCGATCTTTGGCCATGCTGCCAATTCCCGCTTCTGCAAATTCCCGGTTAGAGAAAATCTAAAAGCTCACGATCCATCTCTGGCCAAGCTTCAGTTTCACTGTTTGTTCCTATTCTTGGGTTCCAAAACTTCGGTTTCACTGTTCGCTCGGAATCGATAAGTCATTCTTCTATTTAAGCCATTCTTCTGTTCCTCGATTTTCTATTCCATCTTCTGCTTCTAGGGTATGCTCCACTTCCAAACTGTAATTCATTCTGGCATTCCGCTCCCAATCTGCAATTCATTGTGGCATGTGCTTTGATTAATGAAAACAGGTATGTAAGAGTTCTTTTCTTGTTTTATATGGCACTGATTTTGTTGTTTTATTTTTTATTTAGTCTTTTTCTTTATTTTTATTTTTATTTTATTTGCCTAATTTATTTCTGATTTTATAAATATTAATTTGTTAGAAATTAATGTTTTGTTTATTGAAAAAAAAAATTTAGGTTATCTTACACATATCAATATTTTTAGTCACTTTCTTATCATAAATAAGTATTAATTTGTTATTATGACAACTTTGTCAGTATTGCATTTAAGAAGCCAATTCCCATGGCCAATATTCTCCGGCTGGTTATGTATAATATTCATGCTGCAACAATTCAGCTTCACGGTAATGGTTAAGCTTATTAGTACAACTACTCCATCAATAAACACATACGATTGTTAACTAGACAACTTATTTGGGAGAAGTTTGGTATATGAGTATCTTTTAAATCTTTATGAACATATAATAAAAAGGATAGATTTTAGTTTTTAAATTTAAAAAATAAATAGATATAATTTTTTGTTATGTTAAACCGTATTCCATACTTATATTTAAGTTAGAATTTATCAAAATAATATAAATAATTCAAATATCATCTGCCCAAAACAAATGAATTCGTCAAAAAATAAAAAATAAAAACATATTTAAGTTTATAAAATGTGTCTAATTATCAATAGTTCACCTTTGAATCATTCATACCATCTTCATTAGGTTCTTGTGAAGAAGAAAAAAGATGTTGATGCATGTGAAGAAGACGGAAGAGTGATGGGATTAGTCTCTCCTTGTAATAATACCATAGCTGTTTTGGACAGACATTGATTCAAAAGGTGTTCATATTATGACCTTTGACACAGCTAGTAACATTAGTAGGTTTGATCCTTGCTCTGTGTTCCCAAAACCTGTTTTCAAATTCTTTGATTCTGTGTCTCTCTGAATTATCCTTGGCGCATTCCAATCCAAATTGTTATGTTTTGGTGATCTGAAATTGTGAATCGTGAATACCAGTAACTATACGCTGAAATTCACGTTTGATTGCGAAGCACAAGTTGTTTTTGGCAAGGCTTTTCTACAATCGAAATTAAGATGCGGCGTTTTTTGGCAAGGCTTTTCTACAAGTTGTCTTGGTGTCTCCGTAGAAGCGGAAATGAAAGTTCTTGCGGTTCAATTTCCGGCCGTTATGGAAATTTTCGGAGTTGAATTTCATGCTTGAGTGATTGGTTCAATTGAATCGGTACAATGAACTGAAAAAGCAAGTCGTTGAATTCGGTGCTACATCTCAGTGTAAATGCAATAAAAAATTGCAAATCCGTGAGCTGATTGAATCAGTGCGATTCAGATCCAATCAATTTATTGAAACCCAAGGTGAAGATCACGGTGAGAATCTGTGCTAAAACGGTGGCTGAACTAGATTCAAATTCCGGTGAAACCAGTGATCGGAACTGTATTGGAGGTTCAATGAATCCGACGATCGATCAGACTTGGCGTCGGACCTCCGCCAGCGACGTTTCGAAATCCGGCGTTTATTGTTTTGCCGCGGTGTTGTTTCTGCTACCGCAATTTTAGTGAGGCACACAATCTATTAGATGAATTGGTAAAGCTAGCTAGTACACTGAAAGCAATGGGTTGGTGCTTTAATTTGGGTTCATTGAAGAATTTAAGCAAACATTTCATATGCTGATCGGTGTAATTAAGTGGTCGGTTAAGGTGAGTGGTGCATTCAAAATAGTGCAGTTTTGATGCGTTTTATTCCAGTGAGGTGCATAATAAATTATCAAGCATATTCGGTGCGTCAAATATGTGTTTGAAAGTAGTTCAAAGAGTTGTCGTAATTCAATTGCGATTTAATTCTGTCAGCAGGATAATCTAGACGGTTGCAATAACGATTGAATTCAATAGATTCAATGAAGATACACTAGTGTTAAAAGACTTTTAACGTCATTCTTTAGACATCTGATCCTCGAATATTTAACGTAAAAATTGACCGATAATATTTTTCATAAATAAAAAGTCTAAATACTCATATATGTCGACTCCCCCGAATAGATGTCAAAACTAAACGAAAAAGTTAAAAAAATATAATTTTTTATTCTATTTAGACGTCTGTTATGGAGGGAACCGACTTCTGAAGCACTTTAGACGTCTGTTAATTGGGGAACCGACGTCAAAACCCTAAACCCAGAAATTTAAAAAGTCACTTTTTGACTCCATTTAGACGTCTGATCTCGCCACTCCGACTTCTGAAGCACTTTAGACGTCTGTTAATTGGGGGAACCGACGTCTAAATTTTGGCATTAAAACACCGTGAACACGAGACAATCGTTACGCGCACTCATTGTTCATCATCTTCGTCGCGTTTTCTCTCTACGAGTTACGCTTTTCAGGTTCGTTTTCTCACTTTTGCACCGTTTTAAACTAATTTTACTCCGATTACATCACTCTTTGATGCATTATCTTTCATTTGAACCGATTAAAATGCGTTTTCGTTGGGTTTTGGTGCAGTTACTCTCGTGTCTTTAGGCGGCGTTCTATGGTGGCGATTTCTTGCGTTTTGTACTTCTCCAATTCCCTCCACTACGTTTTTAAAACCATCCAATAAAAAAAATGTACAATACATTCTCTTCAACTAAAATATAAAGTTGTAAACTCGAATCACCATGAGTCAGGAGCAACCTCAGAGACGTCTAACCTGTATGGATCGGACGTCTATAGAGACATCTAACCTAAAGGGTCCGACGTCTCATTAACGTCACCCATATAGACGTCGGACAGAGATCAGACGTTAAAAGCCCAAAATAACAGACGTCTAAAGTCCTTTTTGCACTAGTGATAGAAGCAATTGCAAATTTAATTTCACTTTGTGCCTTTATCTGTTTATCGCTGCAGTGAAGCATAATAGAGCTTCTTGAAGAATTGGATCAAGGATGGTGCAATTATACTCAAATCCATTGAAGCATATCCATTTTGTTTTTTGTGAACTCGGTAATGGTGATGAATTTGATTGAATACGTGGAATTTGATTCATTTGGTGCATTATTTTGGCTCACAGCCTGGTTTGATTAGAGTCATATCTTTTGTTACTTTCTTTTAAAGCATATTAGATTTTATTTTGATGGTTTAGTTTAGTTATTTGTATATAGTAAGTACCCTATTAAGATATCGATTGGGTCAACTCTAGTTTCGAAAGGTGCAATCTGGTTAGGTTTTTAGGACAATGAATAAAGTTCTTGTCTTCTTGTCAAATCTTTAGGAAGGTCGATTAGTTAATAAAATGATCGTCGATCGTATTTTGGACAAACCTTTTCAGTACCTGTTTCTTATTTTCAACTTCCTTATTTACATCTGTAGTGTTGGTGGTGATTGAGACATACTTCGCTTAGTTGACCCTTGGTTCCCCAAAGATGACTCGAGTAGTGGCGACGACAATGCATTGTTCACATATCCCTAACCATTCTAACCAAAGGACCTCTCCGAAGAAGAAATGTTGACTATAGACATTATCACATTAAAAATAGAAATCGATCGGTGTGTGTAGAGCTCCATTAGTAGAATGTTGAAAATGACATGCCAACGACAAACCTATTTATAGGAAGTGAAAGCCAACAATTATGTCCTTTGAACTGTCAGATTAAGACGTCTGACGCTTCGCATCCGATGTCAAAATTTCCAAAATGCGGAACAAGGCATCACAACTCCTTAGACTTTAACGGTCAATTTTTTAAATTTACCTGATCAGTCATCAACACCGAGCGTTACTACCAAATCATGTCTAAGGAGCATTACTCACATCGTAGTGAGTCCCCTGCTACTCAAGCATGGGGGCATGTGTATAGTAAGTACCCAACTAAGGTAACATGTACCTGTTGGGTCAACTTCATTTTCAAACGACCAGCCTGATTTGGCTAGACGTTTAGGACAATGAATAAAGCCCTTAGTGCCTTCTTGTCAAATCCTTATGAAGGCCGACCAGTCAGTAGAATGATCGGTCGGGTACGTGGCTAGCATAAGGATATAAAGATTAGTGCAAATCAGCTTGGTAATTGTAGTTAAGGATGTTTGGGCTGTAATTAAGTCGATAGTTAGTAAAATCCCATTATCATTTGTATAAATAGAGGGTCCGAATAAAGTAATTGGTTACATTAGTTACTATATTTAATACTTGAACATCAAAGTACCTTTAACATGTGTCATTTAGATGGCATTGGACGAACAAGAAACCCATGAATACCAAACAGAATAGAGAAAAAAAGCTTACTAGCAGGACAGAAGGAAGTGGAGAACTAAACCACCTTGGAGTTGTAGATACTCAACCAGTTTAGATTGTTATTGTTTTTTAAATTGTTTTTCTCTTTATGTGATATTCTTATTGTCACATTTTAAGTATCTATGGTTTAGTCTATTTCTTGACTTTCTGCTTTTTAGATTCTCCATTAAATTCTTTGGTTTTGTATAAGATTTTTTTTATTTTCTTGACCTTATTAATTTGAACTTATTTTTTACATATTTAATTTTGAATGTAAAATTTTGTATGAGTTGATGGAGAGTTCTTTTTAACAACTAGAGAGGAATTTGATTGAGTCTCTAGCCTTTTAAAACTGATACACGAAGGAATTGAGTCTAAAGACTAAGTGAGAGAAATAAGGTCCGTATACCTATAACTTCCTAGAATTTTTTATCTTTAATGTTCTCCACTTTTGCTAAAAAACACTTTTTAGATGTTCTAATAAATAGAATGAATCTTGTTTTTGGTCTATGATGTTAACCCAAAATCCTTTCTTTATTGTATAATAGGAATTTCACTAATATAGTATTTTTAGTGAATAATACAAAAAAGATAATATAATAAAAAATGTAAAAAATAATGAAATATTTCCTTCTCAATTATAAAGATAGGAGACAAATTTACATGGAGATGGTAAGTATTGCTTCGGTTACTTATTATGATACTAGATAAAACTATTATGACATACAAACTAGACTACCTAAGTTATTAGGTGATCCAAAAGTCACTAGACAACTTAAACCATTTGACAACTAAGGCATTAAATGACTCAAACAATATAGACTCAAGGGATATTGGGAGACATGTGCATTGACCAAACGAATAAAAGTTACATGCATTAGATTTCTACACACGTCAAACAAATAAAAATGCATTGTGTTCTTTGGATAAATGCTTTCTTTCTTTAATCTTTGATTCATCAATTAAAGACAATTTATGCATATGATAACCTTTTAATTATTTTATTGGATTTTTATTTACTTTTATAATTAATAATTAATCTCAATAAAATATTTGTTTCAAATAACTGAATGCAATATGTTTCTGTCATCCAACAAATTCAAATAAAATTTGTACTTTCCATACATCCAAACTAGAAAATAATATTAAGTAAATATAATTATGACATAATATGTCAGATTCCATTAAATTTGATAATTAACACACATTTGGAAATAATAAATCAAATAGTGATATGCCATTAATTAACTTGACAATCAATTACTAACTTGTCCACCTCTCTTTATAAATACAATGCATTATCATATGTAGTATGGGCTAAATTTCCCTTATACATACTCACTTTATATATTTATATATTTTATGTTCTTATTGACTTGAACATCGAGGAATCTTCTGGAAGTCTCTCTCTCTTATTTCACTCATGATCAAACTTTCCACGACATCTTGAAGGACTCATGGTGTTTTCTGTTAAGAACATTTAGTGTCAACCATAGGACTTGGTAAAAGTCATCTCACTCCCTTTTGAGGTATAAACCATCATTTTAGTATTATTGCACTATTTATTTTAGACATATGAAAATATCTTATGTCCTTTTCTGTTAAATATTAGAGAGAATGATAGCATCTCAAAACACTATACAAATCACGTTTAAGTAGGTTACCATTTATAGCAAGCCTATTATATTGTCCAAATAAGAAAGGACTTTTATAACCAAAACTCAAGGGATTGTATTGACCAGAAACCAATTTATAGGCATGTTTCATTATGAGTATGTCATCAAAAGAATCTTTCCAACATTTTCTATTACCAATGTGCCAACATTGATTCTCTAAAATAATTAAATTTACTTTTTTTAATGTTTGACCATGAACCAATAATAGAATTGTATTCATGTTGGACTGCAAAACCAACGACAAGTGCACTGGTCGCAGTGTAGTAAGTGATAAATATCATTCTCTCCTAAGGGACTCGTGCAACACGTGACAACTCTTTCTTTCATAACTCAATTAGACAACAAACAAAACATACAACGGTGGATTTTGGTAATGAAGGCACACCACTTTCACTCCTGCATGCACAATTTATTCTAATTTTGCTGATAAACTATTCTACATGCATCCACAATGCAACAAATCAAATATCAAATGTGGACATTAGAGACAACAGAGATAATCACGGAATGTTCCTCTCGTGAAAAAAAGTCTAAAAAGATCGCACAGTCCACTTCAAGAAAAGGACTGAAAAAACATGTCTGCTCTAACAAAGTTGACTTAAACAACGACTGCTATGAAAAGAAAAAAGAGAAAACACAAGTATCAAGGCTACAAACTCTAAACTTAGTCTAACGGACAAATATTCATGAAGCCTATATATGGAAGATATCTCAAGAAGAAAATCAAGAGGATAGAATAGAGGATAGCCAAAGAGAAAAGAAGAGCTTACAATGACATATCCATCCTAAAGAGAAAAAGAGAGAAAATAGCTCAAAGAAAAGAATACATCTTTGCTAAAGAAAAGAGAAGAGAAGAGAAAAAGAGAAAGAGATACTTTCAAGCTTAAGCGTCAAATTTCTTACTATTGTAAGAGAATGGAGAGAAACACCTGCGAGTGTTTAGACTACATTGTATTGTAATCAAATCCTCTCGTAGAGAGATTTAGTCTGAACTACTTGTAAGCAATCGTTGATTGCATTTCTGAAGAGAATTAAAATACTTATAACTGAACTCTTTTTAGTTGAGGAATCTAGGCACGGTAGTCTAGTATCAGGAGTGGTTTGAATACTCAAAGGAAATCTCGATAGGAGCTGAGTACCAAGAGTGGTGCAAATACTCAAAGGAAATCTCTGTAGGGTGCTAAGTACTAGGAGTGATGTCAATACTCAAAGGAAATCTCGGCGAGGTAGCTAAGTACCAGGAGTGGTGCTAATACTCATTTGTAATCGTGTGAAGATTATAGTGGAACCCTCTGTGGAGGAGACTGAACAATAGCTCAGTTGGAGTGAACTGGTATAAAATCTCTTGTGTGATTTTCTCTTTTCTTTACTAAACGATTCTCTTGGAAAACCTATAGTTGAGTTTTATGTTTTAAAATATAAGAACTTCCTAGCTAAACGATTCTTTACTTTTAAGGAAGTTCGTACAAAAACTACAGTAGAAACATATTTGACATGGATTCTCCAAAAATATTCAATAAATGGAAAAAATATATGGAGTGTCAAGATAACATTCCTTAAATCTTGGGTCATAAAAGAAAGTAATGACTACAATTTTATTATTGGTTCATGGTCAAGCATAAAAAAATGTAAATTTAATTATTTTATAGAATCAGTTTTAGCAAATTAGTGCTATAAGGTATTAGAAAGATTCTTCTAATGACATATTTACAATGAAACATGCTTATAAGCGGATTTCTATATTATATTATCAAATAAATCCAAAAGAATATATTTTATCTTTAACGAACTCATACTTCAATTCATGATAAAATAGAATGTGAAAGCATACCTAAATTTACCTTTAAGAATGATATGAACCATCAAATTGTAATATTCTAATAAAGGGTCTGAGGCACTTCTACCTTAGTTGGTAGTGATTTATACATGAAGAAAATATAAAAACCTAGAGGGTCGTGGGTGCCAAATGTTTTTATCGAGTGCATAGTTTGTAAGACAGGTCGCGCAGAATCCAAGTAATGATTCTGATGATCTTGATGACTTTATAAAAAGAAGATCTACCTTCAAAATACTCTCTTACGCTCAAGTTAATAAGAAAATTTGAAGGCCTATAAAAGTATAATAATAAATATGAATTGGGATGTACTTATTAGAAAATACTATGTTTATTTATAAGAGTATCAATAAATAATTAAAATCTTACAATGTGTAATAAAATCACGATAATATACCATTGAACGAGATTAACAATATATTTTATTGTTATATGATATAAAAAGATAATTATGAAATTAATATATTATATAATCAAACTACCTAAATTTATTAATATATGATAATAAAATTATTAAATATTTCCATCAATGTTATTTACCCAGTTTATGCCAATAATATTAACATTTTATATAAATTATTATTATGTAAGTTATTGAAAAATAATAATAGCATAGGAAAGATGCAGCATAAAAAACCCAACCTAACCAAATATTGCGACAAGTACAGCAACATTATTATACCGCGAGCCATCATTAGCATTGATTTTGAATATTTTGTTTTAGGTCAAGTTGAATGAGGGGTCCGGTGGTGAGAACTCCGAAGTGCAATAACAAAAGGTCCCATCTATCATGTAATCCCTTTCCTCTGCTTTGCTTCATTTTGATCCTTCAAAAAGCTGTGCCAAAACTTTTCATTTCAATTCAAAAATGCCCTTCATTTATTTAAGTCTTCTTGTACGGTTTCAAAATAACATAAATATAAAATATAGCAGTTCATGAGAAACCTAACATTATTATTTGGTCTTATCAGAACGAGTTATATTTGAATTTTTTTAATATTAAAATTTATTTTAGTGAGATTTATTCAATATATAGTAATGTTATTTGTGTTCGATCACTGTTGTACTAATTATTATTTGATTATCGTTAATTTTTAATTTCACCTAAAAACTATTCACGATTTAACATGAGAAGAATAGAAGCTTCCACATTAACAAATATATTTTAAAGTGAGTTAAAATTAAACTTATCTTTTAACAAACTAAATTAGATTAATATATATAACATTTTATAGTGAGTTAATACATTTAGTCCTTTTTTAAAATTGAGTATGTTAACTAAAAGTGTCATTTTTTAATTTGTATGTTAACTAAGTGTCAAAATGAATTTAAATTCATAAATTAATTAAACTTATCAATGATTCAAGTTAGGTGGGTGGAAAAGAATATACTTCTTTAAAATATAAATAAAACTAAACTTAAGTCATTTAATCTGTACGTTAAATAGGTTCAGTTAGGTTAAAGAGATAGGTTGATGTAACACGATAACCTTTTGCCATTTTCTTATCATATTTTTATTACAATTTTATTATAATTTCTTACTATTTATAAATATGTAGGTTGAATGTTTGTTTTATAAATAATATAATATTCTTTAATAATATTCTAATAACTGTTTAATTTATTTATTGTTAAATTATATAAATTAATACTTTGTTCTTTACTTATAATCTTCATAATAATAAGACTTTTTAAAATAAGTGAATAATCTTGTATTGTATTTATATAAATAAATGAATTGAGTGAACTCACTTTTGATTATAATACAATAAATATATAAAATAAACTTATATAATAAAATACACTAGTAAAAAATTGCATTTTTAACTCGCACATTACGCTTTGGTTTTTCTGGAACCGAAACGTATCAAAATATGGTGGTAGTCTCATAATTTTTGAAACACTATATGTCTCAGTTGTTAAGCAATCAATGTCTAAAGAGCATACTATCTCGGTTGATAGATGGACCGAGGCATATAAGCCTTTCTAATAAGTCTTGGGCTTGGACCGTGGGACCTTAAAGCCAGGAAAACCTAGCCTCTGGGTAGCGAAAGAGGAAACTTTTCCCCAAAAACCTAGCACCTCTCCTCTTCTCCTTTTTCTCGACGATGTGCGATGGTGGTGAGAGCGCGCGATGGCGCAACGAGAGAGCAGCGACGGTCCTGCAATGGCGGATGCGATGGCGGTGAGAGCGTAGCGACGATGCGACGAGAGAGCAGCGACGATGCTGCGATGGCAGTAAGAGCGCAACGATAATGCGACGAGAGAGAAGCGACGATGTTGCGATGGCATAGCTGGTGGAGCAGCAATGGCGCGACTCAGGGAGCAGCAATGGCGCTACCTACTCTAAGCCCTGCCTCGCTACCGCTGGGAGCCACCACCACCTCGTCGTGTATAACGGCTGCGAGCGCGACTTCCACCTCGCATTCGAGTGCATCGCCTCTGGAGTGAAGAGTAAGCGGTGGCCGTTGGGAGTGAAGCAGCTTCTCGATAACAGCTCCTAGGGTTCTAATCAGGATCCCCATCCCCAGTTTTAGTGCTGCTTGGTGAAAAATCTCAACTTCTCTAATGTTGAAACACATACTTAGTGTTTGTGGAAGTGTGCTAATGATGCTTTTCCAATTCTAGGTACATGAAAACTTTTCCATTTGCAAATCCAGCTTGGTTCTATCTCCATGTTGGTTCGCAGGTCTCTACTTATGTCATTGGTGTTATTGGATGGGGAACTGGTATGAAACTTGGAAGCGAATCAGAAGGGGTTCAATACACTATGCATCGTAATCTTGGAATTGCCCTTTTTTGGTTTGCCACTCTATAGGTAAATCTACTCTTGTTCTTCTTCTTCTTCTTCATATCTTAATCCAATAAAGATGAAGTTTAACAATGTTATCTTTATGAAATTTTGCAGATTTTCGCATTGTTCTTGAGGCCAGTGAAGACTCACAAGTACAAGTATATATGGAACGCATATCACCACAACACTGGCTACACTGTGGTTATCTTGGGAATCATCAACATATTCAGGGTCTTCAAGATCTTCCATCCTGATGAGAAATGGAAAACTACTTACATTGAAGTGCTTATTACGCCGGGCGTAGTTGCCTTATACTTGGAAGTCATCACATGGATTATTGTGTTGAGGAGAAAGTCTAACAAGTCTCCCTAAACTTATCATGGATACAACAATGCACAGACAGACCTCAAGTCAACAAATTTGGACCATATTCTTCATTATGTGATTCTTCCCTTCATTGCACTTGTTCTTCCATTTACCCCTTCTGCTTCCTTTTCTTTTCTTATATTTATCACATATATTTGTATAAGCTTTGGTTATAGAGTATAGATTTGTAGTAGAAATACATAACTTTTTTCAGTTGAAAAACTCTCAACCTGTGTCTAAACAGACTCAGTACCTGGTCAAGAAATCAAGGCATGAGTCCTGATGTTCTCTGGTTTGAGACGGTAGGATACGGATAATAGAGTAGAAGTCTTACACGTCACATTACTTTCTGCATTGTTTGCAAAATTCATATTACCCATTCTTACAAAGTAAAGTTTCAGGCTCAACAACACCCACTATTGTAGAAAGGTGAAAAAATAACCCTCTCTACTACCTCGGTTCAACTCCAAACCGAGGCATAAGACCTACTCTACGTCTGGCGAAAAAAGAATTAAAAAAAGGAACACCCTCTACTGCATCGGTTTCGTTTGAACCGAGGCAAAATCATACACCTTTTTGCCTCGTTTCAGAACCAAGGCAAAAAGTGGTAGACTTTTTGTCTCGCTTGTATATACCTCGGTTGCAAAACCAGTGCGGATAGACAAAAATAACCGCTATTGTTTCCTTTTACTGCACTAGTGATATGTTTAGGTGAGTCAATATTCTAATACATAAACTCACCACGAAACAATATTACAAAATTAATAACTTACCTAAAAGTAAATTATGTTGAATTGATTAACTTTTAATCTAATTCATGGTGAATCAATTATATGAACGGGATTGACTGTATTTTATAACATGTCAATATATTTTTAATAAATTAAAAGTTAAAATTAAAATAATTTTAATATTATATTATTTAAGAAATATAAATATAGAATAGTGCTAAATATAACTTCATGTAATTAATTATTTTCGACTTAGATATATACTTTTATTTCTAAAAATCTAACACATCAAAATAATTTACTTATTTTTTTACAAATTTTACTAATTAATTGGACAATATTTTTAATATATATTGTAAAAACTGAGAAATTCAGAGAAAGTGGGGAAGACAGGTGTATGCATCTAAATGGACCGATCGGTTTTGACGGTAGTATATAAGTGAACTTTTCAAAATTTTGTGTCATTCTCTGCATGCACTTCTTCTCTCCAAAATTCTGAGTTTTCCTTTTCTCCTTCTTCTCTCTAGAATTTCTTCATCTCACTCTACCTATTTAATAATCAAATAGTAATTAAGCATTTGGAGTGTCAAAAGCTTCTTTCTTCATCGATCAAAAGCAATCTTTGAATTGGTAAGTTCATCCTCTTCTCAGAAATTCTGGTTGCTGTCACGTGCAAGCCAAGTCTCGAGTTGCATGTTCTCATCAGCTTTCTTTTCTTGTTTCTGACTTCAATTTTGGTTCTATGTTTGATCTTTTCTCACCAAACGGTGATCTATAGATGTTCATAGAGTTTCTTTCGGTGCAAGCATCAAGTTGGGAATTTTGGGGTTAAGCTTTCATAAGGTAAGGGAAGCTAGTTAATTTATTTGGTTTGGTTGGTGATGTATGAAAACGTTGTTTGATGGTTTTGCATGTGGGTGAAATTGAATGTTTGGGTGATCGATATTGTTTGTTTGACATGTTAATTGTTGTGATTGTTGAGTTGTAGATTTTACAGATCTTGGAGTGAATTCTGGGTTGGGAAAAATATTCAGTTTTTGGAAAATTATAGGGTGTATTCTATTCTGCAGAAGTTCTGCAGAATTATGCAAAAAGTGAGCGCTCGTTGTTGAACGCTCAGTTAGGTCAGGTAATCAGTCTTAGCTGTACTCAGTTTCGTAGTAGTATTCGTTTTGGTATTAGCGTTCGTTCTTAGTCGTACTAGGTGTTAACGTTCGTTCTTATTTGTACTAGGTAGTAGCGTTCACCATTAGACATTCTAGGTATTAGCGTTCGGTTTAGTAGTGTCAGGTTTCATATAAGTGTTAGACTTTGTAATCACGATCAATCTTATCAGTATTTGGTTTGAGTAATGCTTAGTGTTGTATTAACGTTCAATTTCAGTAGTAGTATTCAGTCTTGTCATAACGTTCGTCTTCGTACTAGTATTCGGTTCATCAATAGGGTTCAGTCTTATCTAATATTTGGTCTTAACTGTGTTCGGTCTTTTAGGGATTTACCTAATAAATGACCGTTCGGTCATGTTGGCATGTTATGGGTGTTTTCCGTTCGGTCTTGATCATCGGTTAAGTTGATCTTTAGCATTCGGTATTGTTCCTGAATAGTGATGGTTTTACCGTTTGGTTGACCTCACTAGGAAGCGTTTGGTTTTAAAAAGGTTGTGATTATGTTGTACTCTGAGTGTTTATTTCAGTTGTTTAAACGTATTATGTATGAGAAAGAGTGTTGATATTAAAGTATGATTGATAGAAATAATATCATTATCCTCAAGGAGAGGTTACATTGTGGTGAATGTTGTTGTGTTTTACTGTATAAATGGTCGGAGTTTTGCTGGGATTTATCCTGACATTCTAATGATCATCCATGCTCAAGTAGAATGGGATGAGTCATGTGGTGAGAATAGTAGGAGGTCTGAGTCCGAAGTGCCTGTATGGCAAGAGGGCGTTTATAGGACTAACCAGGTGTGATGGCTGATGGAGTTTCTAGTTACTTCATCACACCAGTACACAAATCCTTAGAACTCGACATTTTATACAATCTGGATGGTCAAAGTCAAGCGTTCGGTCATTGCATGTTTGTGTTGTTGATGATTTCATAACTTTGAGTGGTTAATGTTCATAGACTTATGTATTTGCTTTATTTGTATGATTGATTAAATTTCACTAGCTTACCCTTCTTTTGTTATCCTTTCCGTTCGGAAATTCTTCTGTGCAATGATCACCTTGTGGGTGTGAGCAGAGGGAGATGAGTGTTCGTTGGAGCAAGCGTTGGATGGCGAGGACCCTGCTGTTCAGTTTAGGAAAGTTTGGTAATAGAGATGAGAATAGTTCTATATTAACCGTTCGACTATATTTCTAGCTTTGTAATGACCATTCAGTTAGGTACCTAGTTTTGGGATAGTTTAAGACTTTTGTAAAGTTTTAAATTTTATGATTATTTTTTAATAATTGTAAGATTAACTTTATTTCCAGTAACTGTTTTATTATATTATTAAATGATGACTCCTGTATATAGTTTTATGCTATATTTTTGGGATGTTACATATATATATATATATATATATATAATATTTTTTGTTATTGGATAAAAAGGATATTTTAGTTATTAATCTCATGTGTTAATTTGAAAGTCAATTAGGATAATTGACTATAGTTTATAATGAATATTGGGATATCTATTTTGTGAATATTTTCACAGTTTAACATATCAAATTATTAAAGTATAGGTTCAAATCAGTGGTCCTCATATTTGTATAAAAATCTCAATTCAGTCCTCTCGTCTTAATTATCTCAATTGGGTCCTTAATTTTGAAAATGTGTAACAAATAAGTCTTTTCCATTGAATGGTAAGAAATGACGTCACGATGTGCTGAGCTATAATATTTAGTGAAGGATGTGTCATTGTTGATTAATTTCAGTGGCTGATGTGGTTTTCATCTCCTTCTACACACGTAGTGTATGCCCTAACATTATTATGCTTGTCCTAACATTTAAAGGGGTTGTTTAGCTGGAATGTCTAGTTCTTCTTCGTCTTGTGAAATAAGAGGTTGTTGAAGGTGGAACTTGAACATTGTTTAGCCGAGGAATGTCTCGTTCTTCTTCGTCTTACATATACAATGGTTGGGGAATACAACATAGTAGTGGCGCTGCAAGGAGGTTGGGTGTAAAACTCATTTGTTTCTGTGGTGAGAGTGTCGTGTTTCGAACTTCCAAAACCCCTAAGAATAAGGGAAAAATATTCTAGGATTTCCCTAACTTCAAGGTAAGATCCATGTAAGCAAAAATCTCAATTTTTTATGTGTTGTCACTAGGGAGTAGAAGTGTGTTGTTGTTGTGTTTTAATTAATGAGGTAATTTCATTAATGTTTAAAACTCTATGAAAGGTAAATAGAAATTGGTGTCCAACCATAAGCAAATATAGTTTAATCATTACATCAAAAAGCTTAATCATTAAGAAAAAAGGGATATCCAACAATGATAATTGATCATTACATCAAAATGAACCTCATAATATAGTTTAACAGAGCCTTAAAGTTATCAAAATACATTGCGTACTGAATGAAAAGGGATGTCCATAAATTGTAATTAATCATTACATCAAAATGAAGCTGGTAATAGTAAAAAAAATAAAAGTCCAAACATTGTCTACAAATTAAATATGAGTTTATTGTTGAGTAAGAATCAGATCTGTTGGTGGAAATATTGTTGCTTTAGTTTGTTATGGTGTAGATATTATTGATTTAGTGTGTTGGGTTTGAGGTTCTTATGGGCAAGATTTTTGTTGTGTTCAATTTGCTTGCAGATACCACATCTTTTTTTGGTCTCAACCTTTCTTAATTTAGTATTGTTCGTCTTGACCTCACATGCCTTTAGTCTTTGCTTTTTCTTAGGCCTTCCTAACATTATTCTTTTGTTTGAGGGTAATACATCTGGATATGAATTAATTTCCCACATGTGTTGACCATTGTTAGGATAAATGATCGAGTTGTACGTCTCTTTATATATTGACTTCCTCCAATGGCCAATGTACTCTTCTCGATTTAAATTTTGAAATTTCATTACAATAAGGGCATAACAGGAAGAAATTTCACTAATGCTTCATTTTCTACACGTGCAATCGATTCTATCAACATTGACAACAAATTGCTCCCCAAATTGAGATATGTGCCTTACTTCAAATAATTTATCTGCTAACCACCTGTCATGTATAGAAATCCATAACACAAGTATCATTAAAGTACTCATCAAGTAAAGGGATGTTAATAACTATCATTAAAGTTACCTTGGTATCCAATATCTGGTTAACCATGATTCGTTTTTTAATCTTTTTAGAACTTTGGGGCAGATTGAGCCTTCATAGCTCGTTTCTTCATAATGTAAACCCTAATGGCCTCTAACATCCTAATAATGCGCTTAGACCTAGTATGAACTAGTACACTATTGAAGCCCTCACACATATTATTGACAAGAGTGTCACACTTTGATCTAGGAGTGAATCTAGATCTTGACCAAAACTTGATTTAATGTATGTTACTGAATATAAGTATGAAAAGTAGGGGCCAAAAATGTATATAAACCATTTATAACAATTAATGCATACTTGGGTGGAATAACGATCAAGTTTTTAAAGGCATCCAAATTGACCTCTTTAATGTTCCACATCTTACTCTCTCAATGTTGTGGATATGTGGTGTTTGCTACCCTCTTCATGAGACTTTTAAGATTTTTCCCGAGAAATTTCTTTCGAAACGTTGAATACAAATGTCTAACAAAAAATCTTTGTTCTACCCCAAGTAGAAGTTCTTGAATAGTTGACAAAAGACCCTGACATTTAATAAAAAAATAACACTCAAGTTAGTTGTTTTATATGTCAATTTTGTTTAATCAAAATAGAAAAAACTGACCTTTTGTTGGTCTGAAATAAATGTGCATGATGCACACACAACTTCCCCATCAAGGTATTGAATGAGAAGCTCTAAGACCCAACTCCAAGAGTCCTTGTTTTCCACCTCAACAACAACATATGTTAAGGGTAAAATATGTTCATTAGCATCTCTTCCAGGTACTGTTAGCATCTCCCTTCCATATTTTCCTTTCAAAAAGCATATATCCAACCCAATAATGGGTCTAGAAAAAATGAAGATATCTTTCCAACCCAATACCTCACCATGATTGTTCTCAACTTTTATTTTCATTGTTGAATCAGAATTTGTTCTGAAAAGTTCATGACAGTAATAATAGATTCATCTAAATTGTTTTTTGTATGACCTATCAATATTATCTTTTGTGATGGCTCTTGCCCTAAAAATCGTATTTCTATATATACCAAGATTCTATTTTCTAATTACTTTGTCTCGAATGTCCATCACCTTCATAATTGGGTTTTCTCTTTGCTTTCTCCATCTTTTGAATCAACCATTTGACATTCATCAACTTCACGTTAAAATCTTTGTTACAACTGTTAAAATAGAATGACTCATATTCTCACACCAAGAGGGGGTGAATTGGTGAAGTGTAAAACCAAAAGCTTTTAAAATCTTTTTCACAAAAATGTGACCCCTTTACACTTTCCTTGAATCGCAAGGTAAATGATTAGCAATGCAGTGGAAACTTAATCAAATATCAAAGAACTTAATCGAATGAATAAAAGAAAGTAGGGATCAGAAAATTCAAACGCTATGTTTTTATACTGGTCCAGCCAAGCCTACATCCAGTGTCCTTCCAACCACAAGAAGCAAATGCACTATAAAGATCAAATTTTTTACAACAAGGTTTTTATAGAGACCACACGTCAAAAATATAAAACACCTCTCTAACCCTCTACTCTAATATAGCAGTAAACAACAAGACCAGCAACAAGAACATCCTCTTTTGTTGTCTAACCCCTTTGAGGCACCCTCAAAGTCAAGAACACCACCATTCCTCTTCCTGTAATCACAACAGGGAAATCAAGGCAATCTTCAAAAGATTGCAAATCCTGATCACGCAGTAAACACCCAAATGTGCAGATTGATCATACGTTTGAAACACAACAAGTCCTGCTCCTCAATAAATCTTAGAATCCTTGATCACCATAGTCAATCTTGATTCTTGGAGCTTTTCCCTTCTCTGTAAGATCACACATCTTAGAATCCTTGATCACCATAGTCATTATGCATGTATTAATCTCAAGCCATATATGCACAATGCAGTACAATCAGAGTATATATCAGAGCATATATCAGAATATGTAATAGCATATTCCAGCATTCTATCAGAGCACATGTATAGCAGTATAAACAGAGCATAGTTGATACAAAGAGCAGTAATCTTTTCTTCTTTGTTAAGAACCTCATGTACAAAGAGTCTTTCTATTGTATATCTTCTTGGAAATCTCAGCCAATTTTTGTAAATATCCCTTTTCTTTAGCCACCGGTTTGTTTCGGAATTTGGTAAATGTGAGAATAGACCTTCAGCCTTCAATCCAGCAACTTGTAGCCACACATTATTGTCAATGTAGATATTAACACCTTTTACTCTTAACTGGATGTCACCATTTACGTTCTTCAAGTTGTTGTAAAACACTCTCACAAGGTCAGGGTACCAGTCACCCTTCATTTGTACTAAAGTAGAGAGGCCTTGAGTTTCAAGTCATTCTAGAAAGTGAAAGCCCTCTTTTTCAAATAGACTCAAGTTGAGATGCTTGGGGGGAACAACAATCTTGATTCTTCCTCTTAGAAATCTTCTCTTCTTTCATCATAGCTGATCAAACTTGAGGGATCAGCACCTCTTGTAACAGCTAATGTTTTTCCTCTATTTCCTCCCGAGGGAGGTGATGAAGCAGTCATCTGATCTTGAACTCTTGAACACTCTTTCACAGTTCTAGGGTTACGAGGATTATACTTACCAAACACACTAAAAGCTAACATAGTTTTTCAAACTTAACACTTATAAGGGCGCAAATCAAAATCACACATAAACAAGCCCATTTAAATTTTCAAAACACATAAGGCCCATAACAGAGACTATTAATCGATTTCATTAAGAGTATAATCGACTTGGTGTTTAACACAGTGTTACAAAAAAACAGAGAATCACATACACAGAACACATTCGACTTAATGCATAATACAATCGATTAAAAAACGAGTAGCTTGATTTTCACAAAATTTAGTCAATCAAATAGGCACACAACAAACATGCATGTAACAATCATTCATCCAAATATTTATGATGCATGAATCATGAAAATAATTTGCTATTTTTACCACAAATTGAATCTCAAGAACTTATAAATTCTTCATTGTAATTCATCCTTGAGTTCTATACTGCTTCAGTTGTAGCTACTTCTGTGCAAAACAATTGAATGGTTTTGACGATGGTACCCACATGAACTTAGGTCCTTTCTTGTCATTTACAGGAGACTGTTCCTTAGGGATCCATTTGTATTTTCCCTTAGGAACTCCAACATTTCTATAATAGCAGTTTCTAACATTATGGACAATGTTATTACAGTAAAAGCATGCATTAGTAATAGGCTTACTAAGATCAATGAACTTCTTTGAATTTATCCTATTACTTTTAGCCTTATAGCCATTCCTTGCCTATTGATTGCCCTTCCAGATGACCTTAACACAACATCTAAATTTTCTTTACCTTGTGTAAATTTAACTAACGTGATGGTTAAGTAATCAATTTTCTCAATATGCATGGGACAGTTATCATAGTTTTTATCAACAAATTGTATCTCAGTTTTAACTGTCTTTTCAGATTTCAAGGCAATTTCTAAGTCATTTTTCAATTTACCGTTTTCCACTACCAGATTTTCAATTCTATACTCATAATCCTTTCTCTTAGAGCATAATCGATTTACCTAATACTGGAGTCGCATGGCTTCTGCATGAATCTCCTTAAATGCATTCAACAACATGTCATACTTGACCTCTATTGGCTCATTTTCGAACTCTTCACCATTATCATAGTCTGAATGTGCAGAGCCTGCCATAAAACACAAGTTTGACACCTCTTCAACGTTGTAGTCATCATCACTTGAAGATTGATTATCATTGTTCTCCTAGGCTGTGTATGTTTTCCTTTGCTTTCTACTCTTGTCGTAAGGATACTTTGTGATTGCTTTCTGCTTGTTCTTCAAGTCTGGACAGTCAAGATTGATATGACCTTCTTTTCCACACTCATAGCATTGTACAACATTGTTTTTTGAATTCTTTCTTCCTCTTGAAGGACCTGCATTGTTAGTAACAGAGTTTCTATTTTGCATGAATCGATTAAATTTTCTTACCATCATGTTCATGAGTTATTTTTCTTGCAGTTTTGCTTCTGATTCAGTTTCTGACTCAAGTTTCTTTGAGGCTTTTCTACTCGTGGCCTTGAGGGCAATTGATTTCTTCTTCTCAATCTCTTCTTCCTCCTTCAGCCTTCCAAGTTCTAGTTCATGCTCCCTGAGCTTGCCAAATAGAGTTGCCATATTCATGTTAGTTAAATCTCTTGATTCAGATATGGCTGTTACCTTTGGCTACCAGCTCTTGTTGAGACTTTTCAGGATCTTGATGTTGATCTCCTCTTTGTCAAACACCTTGCTGAGAGCCATGAGATGATTTACTATATGTTTAAATCTTTTCTGCACTTCATAAATCGTCTCACCAACTTTCAACCTGAATAAATCATACTCTTGCACTAGGGACTTTTTCCTGGCCCGTTTCACCTCGTTTGTGTCTTCATGCGTTACCTCAAGAACTTCCCACATTTCTTTGGAAGTCTTGCATTGGGAAATCCTGAAAAATTCATCCATTGTTAGTGCAGAGGCAATCACATTCTTAGCCTTAACATCATACTACGCTCTACAATTCTCATCCTCAGTCCACTCTGAAAAGTTTTTCAAAACGGTTTTTTCATTTACAATTTGAGTGGGCTCATATAGACCGTTTAGATTTGCATCCCAAACTTCTTTATCCACGGATTCAAGAAAAATTTCCATCCTAATTTTCCAAAAAACATAGTTCTCACAAGCAAATAGTGGTTATCTATTTGTGGATGCACCTTCACCAAAGATTTGAGAATTGAAAGCCATTTTCCAGGATCAATCTCACACCAAGAGGGGGGTGAATTGGTGAAGTGTAAAAACAAAAGCTTTTAAAATCTTTTTCAAAAAATATGATGCCTTTACACTTTTCTTGAATCGCAAGGTAAACGATTAGCAATGCAACGGAAATTTAATCGAACATGCAAACAACTTAATCGAATAAATAAAAGAGAGTAGGGATCAAAAAATTCAAACGCTGTGTTTTTATACTAGTTCGGCCAAGCCTACATCTAATGTCCTTCCAACCACAGGAAGCAAATTCACTATAAATATCAAGGTTTTTACAACAAGGTTTTTATAGAGACCACAGGTCAAAAATATAAAACACCTCTCTAACCCTCTAATCTAATATAGGCAGTAAACAACAAGACCAACAACAAGAACACTCTCTTCTCCCGTCTAACCCTTTGAGGCACCCTCAAAGTCAAGAACACCACCGATCTTCTTCCTGTAATCACAACAAGGAAACCAAGGCAATCTTCAAAAGATTGCAAATCCTGATCACGCAGTAAACACCCAAATGTGCAGATTGATCAAACGTTTGAAACACAGCAAGTCCTACTCCTCAACAAATCTTAGAATCCTTGATCACAACGATCAATCTTGATTCTTGGAGCTTTTCCCTTCTCTGTAAGATCACACAGCTTTCTATAAAAAATATGAAAGTGTTAGAATCACAAAAGTTCTTACAGAATTCAAATCAGTGTCAATTTATAGTTAAACACATATCAGACGCATTTTAATCGACTTTGCTACTAATGTAATCGAATACACCATTCACTTATAACAGTTTAGAAGCAATCACAACAATTAATTGAATGTATAATTAATGCAATCGACTATTATCTAATGTTTGGTCAACACGATTAAAAATATGATTGTTATGTTAGTTGTGACAAGCATTTAACAGTTTTTCAAAACATCAACCAACTTAGTCGAATACAAATCACATGCAATCGATTAAGCAACAATACTTATGACAGTTTTGAAAACTTTTCTTCTTGAAAAATATTACAACACACTTGAAAAGATTCTGTGCAAACACACGAGTTTTAATCAATTCACCCCATAATGTAATCGACTTAAAACTTTTGTTTTGCCACATATTTAAAGTTCAACTAAAGTGCATGTGGTTTTCCTTTTCCAAAAAGATATGTCATGCATACACATATAAAATCACATATTTAACACAGTGATATGCAATGAACAACACAGTCATGTTCTCATATATGCTCATACAGAATTAACACAGTAAAGAACAACATATAACCTACAAAACACACATGTAACACAGAATATACATGTGTTTTTAATTATGTGTTGTCATCATAAAAAACACAGATATTTCTGAGATTGGGTTAAGTAAAACATGTGTTCCCCTTATCAACAATCTCAACAATACCTATGAACATCAACAATTTTTCTTAGCCAACATGACTTCACAATAGACATAAACACGCAATAGGCATTCCATTTGCATTTTCCATTTTCCCCTAAACATTTTACTAACACTTTCTTCTTGTCATTTTTAACAAATTTTATGTTTTTTTCATTTTACAATGCATACATCTGAATGACTTCTGTGAATTCTTTGTTTTCAGTGAAAAACGTTCCTACATCCCATTTATAATCATCTAAACATTTAGACATTGTAAACATGGGAAACCCACCATAACTTCTTATAATTTTAGTTTCGTTCTCACTGTCTGTACCATTAAGCAGCTCATCTGATAACCACTCAATATCAGACAATTCACACACATCATTAATTGAATCACTATCACTTGCCCTTGAAGTGTCACCTGATAAACTGCTATGTTTAAGTTTTCTTGTAGAAGTCCCAACTTCATAATGAATGTTACCATCCTATTGTATATTCATATCACTACGTATGTACCATTCAATGGTGACATTAACTAGACCTTTGTTAAAAAAGGAGTGCTTAGTTTCTCACACCAAGAGAGGGGTGAATTGGTGATTCGTAAAAATGTTTGCTTTCAAAATATTTTTCGCAAAGAAGGATGTCTTTGAACTTTTCTTGAAACGCAAGGTTGTATGTAATGCAACAATAAGCTTAATCGAATGCAATGACAGATTAATCGATTATATGCAAAGATAGGCAAGAGAGAATTCAAACGCTGCTTTTTATACTGGTTCGGCCAAGCCTACATCCAGTGTCCTTCCAATCAACCTGAGTTGGAAGCCAATGCACTATAAAGATCTAGGTTTTTACAAAAAGGTTTTTACAGCGACCTCATGTCAAAATGTAAAACACCTCTCTAACCCACTAATCTAAATAAGGCAATACAACAACAAGACACGCAGCAAGAAAACCCTCTTCTGCTGTCAAACCCTTTGAGACAATCTCAAAGTCATGAACACAGTTCTTCTTCCTGTAATCACCACAGGGAACTCCAGCAATTCTAAGTGTTTGCCAATGCTTTCTTGATCACGTACAAAACATCTTTGAGTGCAGAAAGATTAGACGTTTCCAAAACAGATCAACCTTGCTACACAAGAAACCTTCAAGACTTCGATCACCATGGTCGTTCTTGGTTCTTGGAGCTTTTCTCTCTTCTGTAAGATCACACAGAGTATACTGAAAGATATGAAAGTGTAAAAGATCAATTCTCTTCTTCTTGTTTCTTACAGAAATCAAATCATGTGTCAATATATAGTATTTCACAAAACAGACGCGTTTTAATCGATTAGGCTATTAATGTAGTCGAATACATTTGACAGTATTAACAGAATAATAACAGTCAAATGCATTAATTGAATGCGCAATTAATATAATCAATTTTTCATAAATGCTTGGTCAACATATTTAAAAATATGACCGTTGTGACAGTTATGTCAAGCATTTAAACAGTTTTCAAATCAACAACAAACTTAGTCGAATACAAGTTGCATGTAATCTATTAAGTAGAAACACTTAGCTCATTTTTGAAAACTTTTCTTCACAAAATTCATCACAGCACACTTGAAAAATATTTGTGCAAACCCACGAGTTTTAATCGATTTGAACAATAATGTAATCGACTTAAAATTGTTGTTTTGCCATAGTTTAAAGTTCAAAAATTGTGCTTGTTGTTTTTTCATTTCCAAAAACATATGTTATGCATACACAGATAAAATCACAGATCAATCACAATGGTATGCTATAATCAACACAATAATGTTCACATATTGATGAGTCAATATTTTCTTGACTTCACTTAGCTTATTATACTACATTTAATTAGGGAATTGTGCAATAATGTCCATTATTTCCCAATTTTGTTATTTGTTCTTAATTTGCTCAATAGTTCTTATTTTAATTAATTTGAATTATCTTAGGCTAATTATTGTCATTATTAATTGTAGGGGAACTTATGGAAGTATTATTTTGGGACATTTAAGGGCTGTCACGTCAACAATCACTCTCCACATAAGCATTTTAGATTTAATTTCAATTGTAATTTCGTTTTTAAGGCTTTTTGGAGAGATTTAGAACATTGGGCCATTTTTGGCCATTTGGGGGTTAGGCTCATTTGACAATTTTGACCTAGATAGGTGTGCCCAAGGGGGGAGACTTTCTAACTCTCCCTGATTCTACTCTTTTCACGTTTTTGGTTTTGGAGAGCTCATTCTAGGTTCTTTTCGTTTTCTCTCTTGTTCATCTCTTTTGTTTTCTGAATTTGTATTGAAGCTTACATTAAATTTCGTTAATGCATTTCCTATCATTCTAATTTCATTTTAGTTCCTTCCCCTTCCTATTTCCATTTTGTTTTTCCCCATTTTCGTTCCAACACCTCCATTTTCATTTTCTGTTTAATGTTCTCAATTGATTTTGGGTCTCTTGTTCCAGTAGTGTTTTGGTTTGCTGCATTGAGGTTTCGTTTTGCATTTTTGGGTGTGTTTTAAGGGTTGATTCTAGTGCGTTTTAAGGGTTTCGTTTTGCATTTTTCTGGTGCGTTTTAATTTCGTTGTTGTGTGTTCATTGTGTTATGTTCATGTTTCCATTTGGTTCGCTGCATTGAAGTCATGTTAATGAAAGCTTAATTGTGTTGGGTTGGTTGTTGATGAATCTGCAATGTATCCATGAGATGTTGTGTTGTCATTGTGATTAAGCCAATTTTTCCTAGCATTGTGTAATCTGTTTGCGCTTGCAGTTTGGTGTACACGTAGTCTCCTAATCTGTATTGAATCTTCGCTCAGGAGATGAGAATCCCAGATGATTAATCTACGGTAGGGCAAGCTGATTAAGTGTATGCATTATGAAAGTTGTGTTTAGTCTTTGCTTAGTAGGCTAATCAGCGTTGGATTAGGGTGAATTTGAGAGATTAATTATTGGTAATCAAGGATTGGATTCATTGTAGTGGAGTCAATAATCAAACCTGCCCTCTTTCTGTGTTGAATTCCTTTTTTAATTCAGCTAAATTCAAGTCACAAAATTGTCCACATAACCCCACCCCCCATTGGGTGTTTGATCTAATTTTTGAACCACATTTGGTCCTTGAGAGACGACCTAGGGGTCTATCTCCTAGTATACTGCACTTTTTACAAATATAACAAAGTCAGCATAAGCATATGACATGTATAACACAGTACACACATGTGTTATTATTAATTATGTGTTGTCATCATCAAAAACACCGTTATCATTGAGATTGTGGGTTCAACTAAACCAGTGCTCCCCCTATCAATAATCTTAACAACTTTCTTCACTCACAAACTAACAATCACTATCATTGTTAATATCTACATCCTGTAATGAACATTCACTTTCAGCTTCCTCATCTACATCCTCTAGCTCAAAATCCTCTACACCCACATCTACATCATATACCTCAAAATCATCTACATCCTGAATATCCCCATCACCCTTACCAACTACATCCTTCACCACTTTTGCAACATCACTTTCATCCACCTATTATGCTCCATCAACATCACCACCACCTTCCTCCTCCTCCTTTGCACCATCACACTTCTTCATCTCTCTTGGAACTTCACCATGACCATCACCTTCCACCTAGAAACCCTCCTCCACCACTTTTTCACCATCAGCCTCTACCTCTTCACCTTCACCATTTACTTCCAACTCAACCCACTCAATCATTTCTATTGTCTTAGGTTCTAAGGTATAATGAAGCACAAATATATGAAATACACTGTTTAACGTGGCTATGTTAAGCATATGCATTACACCACGATCATTAGTCAATAGTTCTAACCTATCTTCCAACACTGACTCACCTTCTAAAGAGTATCAAAGCCCCTTCACTTCAATATGTTCCAAGTCTTTTACTGAACATAAGATCCCAAAATAACTTCATGTATCTGGGTCACCAAACCATTGTGTTGTTTCCCCATCAAATTTTAATTTCCCATTTTCATCACTTACAAAGTGTCTACTATGGTGGACCACCACTTAAAAACGTTCCTCATCATTTTATACCTCTCCATGTCATTGCACCTGTAAACTCAACCCACAAAATATTAAACATATTATACTCCCTACCACTCAAAGACGTAAATGGGGGACTGATAATGCTAATTCTTACCATTATCTAAGCATCAATTTAGTAGCAAAATCAACTCTTTTCTAGCTTGTAACTTGCTTAATCCTCTGTGTTATCTTAGTTTTATGAATAATTGTGTTTTGGGCTACATTGATATAAATTCATCACTAATCCCCTTATTTTGTAGCTAAAAATGTGCTTGGAAGAATCTTCAACAATGTATAGAGCTGAACCAACCACAAGAAGCAAGCAAATCTACAAAAAAAGAAAAAAAGATGCAGTGCAGAAAAATCAGGTTGAGGGCCCCTGGTTCAGGGGGGCTGCGTGCCACCTACACAAATTGCCAGAAACTAATCTCTGGTGTGCTCGCGTTGAGCGCCCTTAGTAGAGGGCGTTGAGCGCCATTTTGCTGTCAGAATTTCTCCCTGGGCACCCCTCCAGGGGCGCTAAGCCCCATTTGCTTCGAAAATCTTGCGCCCGAGCGCCTTTTCAAGGGCGCTGAGTGCGACCTTTGCTGATGTGTCAATTTGAGTCTATTTAGACCTAAAACGCAAAGGGGTTTGGGTCTTTGGTGGTTTGGAGGTGTGATTTAACTGTTTGGAGCTCTGGAGGCTGCGTGGAGCATGTGGGAACATTTCCTTCTCCCTCCTTGGGTCTCCTTCTTCTTCCATCTTCCATTGTTGTAAGCTTGGAGCCAAACCCATCTTGTTGGGGTTAGTTGTAGCCTTTGAATCTTGTGTAATTGTTGAATGATTTGAATATATATATATATATATATATATATATATATATATGTCTTTTCTATCAATTGCTACTATTCTTGTTTCCAATCTTAAAGCTTGCATGTAATGGGGACGTTCATGACCTGATTTTGGGATTTCATGGGTTATGGGGACGTAAGATGGAACCCAGAACTGAAACAAGAGTCATTGTGGTTCAATGTGTTAGCAAAATGATGAAGATGAAGTTTTGATGATATCCAAATCAAGTCAAGAACAACCAAGACTCATGAAGAATGATCTTTTGAAGACTTGTAATCTTTTGTAATAATTGTATGAACATAGGAAAATTAGTAGTTTTATGTATACATTCAAAAGTGATGTAAAAATAAGCCAAACAGCAAAAACTGTGCAGTGCTAATCGATTAACAGAGGGTGTTAATCGATTGTTCCAGTGCGCCATGAAGAAGCCCAGCATTGCAGTGTTAATCGATTAACAGAGGGTGTTAATCGATTAACGTTAATCGATTAACAAGGGCTGTTAATCGATTAACACAGGAGCCGTTTGAAAATCTAGCCGTTTTAAGAGCCGTTGGACTATCCGTTGGGGTGCTAATCGATTAACCACTGTAGCTAATCGATTAACACAGTGTGAAAGGCTGAAAACGAAAAATGGAAGAGCTTTTGGATGAGTCTATAAATAGACTCTCATTTCCTCTCAAGAGAAACCAACTAGAGACACAGAAACTCTTCCCTTGTGCTCAAATACTCAGAAATTCTTGAGACTTGTGTGTTCTTGTTCGGCTTGTGAAACTCTTGTCTGTGGAGCTGGTGAAGTGCTGCTACGGTGACAGAGGAAATAGCCGGTTCATCCTTGGTGTGTCTAAGGAGGTGTTCGGAAGAGAATCATCCTTCGTGAAGTATTCGGAGGAGGTGTTCATCCTTCGTGAAGTATTCGGAGGAGGTGTTCATCCTTTGTGAAGATTCAAAGGAGGTGTTGTCTCATCTCTTGTGGCATCAAGAGAGGTGTTTTCTAAACTTTTACAAATTGTATCTTTGTGATTGTAGTTTGTAATTGTTTTATGTTAGTGAAACTATTTATCTTGTTTTGAGATAAGCGACTGGACGTAGGATTGGTAAGATCCGAACCAGGATAAAATCATCTGTGCAAATTTCTCTCAACCATACTCTCTTTGTTTGTCAATATTAATTGCTAAGTAAGTTTAACTGAGTAGAAATTAAAAGGCACAAGTTAGTATTAAAAACCCTCTTGGTTTGTTATCCCACGCTAACCATTCCGCTGCAGCCGCTCCTGACAATTGGTATCAGAGCTTGCTTTGATAGTCATTCAAATGGCGGGATCACATCAAACATTTGCAGAGGGTGCCTCTATCAATAGACCACCACTATTCACAGGTGAAAATTACGCATTCTGGAAGGTAAGAATGCAAATTTTTATGGAATCTATTGATATAGATATTTGGGATGCTGTTGCATCTGGTCCTTTTGTTCCAACTAACAATATGCAGGAACCAAAGCCCCGTGACCAATGGACTGCTCAAGATAAGAAAAAATTTGGTAATGATGTAAAAGCTCGTAATATTATTTCATCTGCTTTAACTGTTGATGAGTTTTACAGGATTTCTATTTGTAAAACTGCACAAGAAATGTGGGAAGTACTAAGAGTAACCCATGAAGGTACAAATGATGTTAAGAGAGCTAGAAAGAATACCTTAATCCAGGAATACGAAATGTTCAGGATGAAGCAAGGGGAAACAATAGTAGATGTTCAGAAACGCTTCACCAACATCGTAAATCATCTTATTGGACTAGGTAAGTCTTTCGATACTGATGAGCTTAATATAAAAATTCTGAAATCTTTAGACAGGTCTTGGCAACCAAAAGTGACTGCAATTTTTGAGTCACAAAATCTCAACACAATGACCTTGGCTGCATTATTTGGAAAGTTGAGAGAGCATGAACTTGACCTCGGAAGACTTGATGAAGAAGAATCAAAAGCCAAAAACAACAAGAAGAGTTTGGCGTTAAAGTCGGAGGTTGAAAGAAGCAAAGGTAAATCAGAAGATGAAGACTTAGACGAAGAAGAAGAATTGAGACTCATGATAAAAAGACTCAACAAGTTCATGAAGTCTAAAGGTAAAGGAAAATTTAGATATGAAAAGAAAGATAATCCAGTATCTTCCTCAAATTACCGATGCTACGGGTGCGGAGAAAAGGGACATTTAAAAGCAGACTGCCCAAATCAAAAGAAGGGTGAAGAAAAGAAATTCTTCAAGAAAAAGAAGGCATACATTGCATGGGAAGACAACAATGAGACCATTTCAGATTCAAGCTACTCAGATGAAGAAGCAAACATCTGTTTAGTGGTGAATGACGACGCTGGAAGCCAAGTAAGTACATCCAGCGATTCTGATAATTCTAGTCAAATTAGTGAAAATGAATTGCATGAAATTTATGCTGCTTTAATAGTAGAATCTGAAAAATTAGATAAAGCCCATCAGAAATTGAAAAAGGATTTCAAAGAGTTAAAATTGAATTTTGAAAACACTCTTGAAGAAAATCAAAATTTAAAAACAAATTTTGAAACTATTATTGATGAAAATAAAACTTTGAAAAATAGAGTTTTATTTCTTGAAAAAGGTAAATTTACTAGTAGTGATGAATGTGCTTCTTGTGAAAATTTTAAGAAACTACTAGAACAAACAACCTCAGGAGAATGTAGTAAAACTAATGAAAATAAGGTTGTTAAAAATAAGTATGTTCCTAGAATTAAAAATAAACATAATCATAGAACCCGTAGAACTTGGGTAGAAAAAGGAACAACTTATAGGAACACAAATGTTGTATCATGCTTTTATTGTATGAAAAAGGGTCATACATCTAACAAATGTAAAATTAAGCATTATGGTGTTCCAAGTGGTAGATATATTTGGGTTGTAAAATGATTTCAATTTTCAAACTAACCCAAAGGACCCATACAAAATAGTTGGGTACCTATTGTTTAAAATTTAGAATTTCTTTAAAAACAATATTTAAGAAAATTTTTAAAAAAATTGTTTTTGTTCTAATTATTTGAAAAGAAGAATTAAGCAATTTTTATTCCAAGGTAAATGGAACTATTCTTTTATATACAAAGCATATATAGTTTTCAAACGGAAAACATTTGAAATAGAAAAATGTGTACATGTTGTCTTTAATGAAATTGTAGACCTTGAGGCAAAACCTCTTGAGTCATTTGAATTACATGCAGGCAATGATGAAGAATTGTAGAAAACAACAAATGAAGTGAAGAATGATGTCAATCCTCAAGATGAAGATCTAAACAAAATGTGGAAACAACCTAGAGGATTCTCATTACAAAATTGGAGGGATTTCTAAAGGGGTGATTTATATTTCTATGTTTATTATTAGTATGTGCCCTTTATATTTCATTGCATGCTTACCTCTTTAAAAATTCAATAAAATATATATTGTTTTTCCTTAATATGCATACATGCTTTTATTAAGGGGGAGTATATTTTCTAATAAATTTAGGGGGAGCTATACTACATCACTTTTTAATAATGATCAAAAAGGGGGAGAAATATTTAAAGCCTTAAACTTATTTCTAAGTTCACTAACAATTGTTTCTTCCTTAAGTTGTTTTTTAAATACAGATTATTACCAAAAGCTTTAAATCAAGAAGATTTTGATCATCATCAAAAAGGGGGAGATTGTTAGCAAAATGATGAAGATGAAGTTTTGATGATATCCAAATCAAGTCAAGAACAACCAAGACTCATGAAGAATGATCTTTTGAAGACTTGTAATCTTTTGTAATAATTGTATGAACATAGGAAAATTAGTAGTTTTATGTATACATTCAAAAGTGATGTAAAAATAAGCCAAACAGCAAAAACTGTGCAGTGCTAATCGATTAACAGAGGGTGTTAATCGATTGTTCCAGTGCGCCATGAAGAAGCCCAGCATTGCAGTGTTAATCGATTAACAGAGGGTGTTAATCGATTAACGTTAATCGATTAACAAGGGCTGTTAATCGATTAACACAGGAGCCGTTTGAAAATCTAGCCGTTTTAAGAGCCGTTGGACTATCCGTTGGGGTGCTAATCGATTAACCACTGTAGCTAATCGATTAACACAGTGTGAAAGGCTGAAAACGAAAAATGGAAGAGCTTTTGGATGAGTCTATAAATAGACTCTCATTTCCTCTCAAGAGAAACCAACTAGAGACACAGAAACTCTTCCCTTGTGCTCAAATACTCAGAAATTCTTGAGACTTGTGTGTTCTTGTTCGGCTTGTGAAACTCTTGTCTGTGGAGCTGGTGAAGTGCTGCTACGGTGACAGAGGAAATAGCCGGTTCATCCTTGGTGTGTCTAAGGAGGTGTTCGGAAGAGAATCATCCTTCGTGAAGTATTCGGAGGAGGTGTTCATCCTTCGTGAAGTATTCGGAGGAGGTGTTCATCCTTTGTGAAGATTCAAAGGAGGTGTTGTCTCATCTCTTGTGGCATCAAGAGAGGTGTTTTCTAAACTTTTACAAATTGTATCTTTGTGATTGTAGTTTGTAATTGTTTTATGTTAGTGAAACTATTTATCTTGTTTTGAGATAAGCGACTGGACGTAGGATTGGTAAGATCCGAACCAGGATAAAATCATCTGTGCAAATTTCTCTCAACCATACTCTCTTTGTTTGTCAATATTAATTGCTAAGTAAGTTTAACTGAGTAGAAATTAAAAGGCACAAGTTAGTATTAAAAACCCTCTTGGTTTGTTATCCCACGCTAACCATTCCGCTGCAGCCGCTCCTGACACAATGATTCTAGGGATGGAAGATGATTCACATGTTGTCTTAGATCATAGTTCTTAATGCGGATTTTGCTTGTTAATTAATCAAGGGATTGATAATTAATAGGTAAAAGTTATGCTCTTTCACCTAAGGAATTAGGGCTAGAGTAATTTTGTGGATTGACTTTAGTAATTTGATGGAAAGGAGATGAAATTGTGTATGCACAAGAGTAAATTGGTGAAACCTAACCTTAACAATGTCATTTCATATCATTTCTAGTCTATTCCATTCTTAAGTGTCTTCAAACACCAAAGTCCAAACTTGTATAGTTGAAATTTTATCTTCTTTGCCCTTGTTTTAAAATTAATGTGATGATCTGGAGTCTATATGAGTTGTTAATTGTGCAATTAATTAGTATTACACGAGTCTCTTGGGAAACAATACTCGGTCTTACCATTTTATATTACTTGAACGATTTGGTACACTTGCCAATGAGTTAACAGGGACAAACTAACATCCCCACCATTGAAATACCCAAATAGGGGATCACAACGCATAATGCATTGCAAATAATTACTCATATCCTGACAATACAATGTAAAACCCATTTCCCATAGCCAAAACCAAACAACAACACACAACCAACCATTGAAGGAAACTCATCTCAGCTACTGTGAACCTACGTTCCCTAGCTGTTTCAAAATCCCCAGCTGATTGTCTTCATCTTCTGTCTTATTGATCTTCAAATCTCTTTCACATTGTGCTCGTCTTCTATTGCAAATTCGTCTTTTGAAATCACTAAATCCCTTTTCGATATCCCTCTTTCGAAATCCTAAATCACAAGTTTCAAAATCCCTAATCTGCACTGCACTAAATCCCTAACTTTTTTTCCTAACCACGTTCATAATTAAACAATGTCACGTCAAAAATTAAACTCCAATTCCACGTCATAACTTAAACCTTAATTCCACATAATAAAATCATATACATTAGCATGTCTATTGTGTACCACATCAACAAGTCTTGACGTAGTTTCTTACCACTTAAAGGAAAGGGCTTATTTGTAACACATTTTCAAAATTGAGGATCCAATTGAGACAACTTAAAATAAGATGACCGAATTGAATTCTTGTACAAATATGAGGATCATCCAAGCATTTTAACCTAAATTATACCATCCAGAAAAATCCATAATTTAGAGTTATCTATCCTAATTTCATGAAAGTTACTATATCATACATTCGGTAAATCTATGTTTAATTTTTGTTAAATTGTGCAATTAAGTAACATATTATACATAAAAACACTATCTCATTTAAAATATAAATTTTATTTAGGCAAAGTTACTCATACAAATAATAATATTTGTATAAATTATCTCACGTTATTACTAGAATTTACTATAATGTTGTTTAACTTAAACTAACTTTTATGTATATATAAATTAGAAAAATAAAGCAAATAAAAAAAATCCTATAATCTGAAATGCAATATTTAAGGATATGGAAAAGTGAGGTAAAAAAGGGACAGAGATAGTTTTAATAAAGTGAAATTTGATTTTTTAATATTTTAAAGTTTAATTATAAATAGTTTTTTAATAAATGAGTTTAATTTTATAAAAACATTTTATTTATTTAAAACTACTCTTAAAATATTTTCTACCTACTCTCTATCTTTCTAACTCTGCCATTCATCTTTATGACGATTAGGAACTACCAATGGAGTTACAATAGAAAACTATACATATCTATGTGAGCAGAATTGAAAACAGGGTAAACTCACGTTTGCTCTACTTTTAGAGACATTTTAGCATTTTGGGGTATAGTTGGCTAGAAGGACCATGCATCTACCTTAAAGATCACAAAAAGAGACACCTAAAGAAAGGTACTAGAATAGATGAACAAAAAAAAACTAGAGAAAAGATGGGTACTTCTTGGCTACTTAAACCGTGAGCTAACGGTGCACAAAAGTTGAGATATAAGCTGCTAGAAATATCCAATTTTCACCCGCAAAAATAGGTTCAAAGTGAAACAAAATACATCACCTAAATAAGATATTAGTAGTGGTTCTAGTGCACTTGTTTTGATCACTTTTTCTTGATTTTTATTTTGCTCTTTTCATGAACTTCTTTTTCTATTTTTTTTCTATATTTTTCCAACACCAAATCAAAACCACTACAACACATATTGTTTGAACAAGAATAAACTCCAAATGGAAGGAAACCTACTAGAAGCAAAATATAGAATATGAAACTCAAGATAACATAATAGAAAATTAACTCTATGAATTTGTTAATGAACTAATGTATGAACACAAATATGCAAAATAAAAGAATTTAAAGGGACATATATGGTGCAATTTTGAAAATGAAGATATATTTTTGAGATTTTTTCAAAAGTTAAATTAAGAGAAAATGACATAAAAAAGACTACACATGACTCAGACAACATCACTACTATATGTTCAACATTTTATGAAAGGTGAAAATGGATTTATATGATGGGTATTTTGGAATCAAAGTTGAGAGTGACATAGAAAATGCACTCTTTCTATGACACCATGAAAATCTATCATAGTAAGTTTGACTTACTTTGACATAATGAAGAAACCTTCACTATAAAGAAACATCAAGCACCAGAATTGGTAGTTGAGCCTTAAGAGGAAACCTTCCCAAGAAAGAAAGCTCTATTGCTAACCACCAAGCTAGAAGCTCAAGCACCTGTTTCATACACTGTGAGCCATCACCTGTATATTAGCACATCATACATCATCTCAACATCAATCAATACACTAGAATATCACAAAGCAATACTCATCACAAAACATAGCACAGTTGAATCAAAGCAGTGTGGTTCATTCAAGCATAGTACAATAGCGAAACAAATTATCAAAGGAAAAGTTTAGAAAGTTGCGTTGCCTCCCCAGGAAGCGCTTCTTTAACGTCACTAGCTTGACACCATTAAACTCAATCTGGATCAACCAATTCCATGACTGTGAAAAGGCGTTCCACCTCACCACCCAAATAATGCTTGAGACGTTGTCCATTGACTACCCAACTTCTTTGTGGGTCTTCAGAGGCTGGATCTGTCAACTCAACTGCTCAATGTGGAAGGACATTCTTGATCATAAACGGACCAGACCACTTGGACTTCAACTTTCCAGGGAAAAGCTTTAGTCGTGAATTGAACAGCAGCACCCGCTATCCTGGATTAAAGACTTTTTTTTACCAGCTTCTTGTCATGATAAAATTTCACCTTTTCTTTGTAATTCTTGGAAGAATCATAGGCATGCAGCCGCATCTCCTCAAGCTCAATAATTTGCGTTTTCCTCTTTTCTGCAATGTCACAAGGATCAAAATTCAAGAGTTTTAAAGCCCACAGAGCTCGATGTTTCATCTCCACCGGAAGGTGACATGCCTTTCCATAGACCATTTGGAAAGGAGATAATCCAATAGTTGCCTTCATTGCGATTCGATATGCCCAAAGAGCATCA